>NC_080397.1:37747500-42747500 GCF_030265065.1 Corythoichthys intestinalis
AAAGCACACGGTCAACTTTTTTAGAAAAAGAATTGCATTTAAACACGCTTTACAGTCCGGAAAAAATGTGTGTAGGGGCGTGTGTGTGTGAAGTATTTAGATTTTTAGTAATCTAAACAGACAATCAAAACTATTAATCATCAATCAGGATGGTGTTGGAAAGTGGAAAAACATTGTATGCTTGTTAGAGGGTTTTTTTTTTTTTTTTTTGGTATTGGCAGTCGAAAAATGGTAAACTTGCCCTGCTGATACAGAAAAAATCTACTACATGACTGCATCATGTTTATTTGTTGTTCCATTGTACCTGTATGATGAGACCAGGTGCCATGCTTGTTAGATCTTCTTGCAATGTTAGTTTCAGGTTTTCATCGATTTGGTCTGAAGAGAAGAGTGTGCAGATGAGAACACAAATGAACAGAGAAACTAGCACAACAACAACAAAAATGTATGTGGACCAAAGTGAGGAGTTGGGCCCTATTTGCAGCTCTTTTTTAAAGTCATTTACCGGTATATATATATATCTATTAGAGCTGTCAAATTTATCGCGTTAACGGGCGGTAATTAATTTTCTAAATTAATCACGTTAAAATATTTGACTCAGTTAACGCATGCATGGAATGACCCGCTCATGTGTTGCCTCAAACAGTTTACAATGACGCCGTTTTAGCACATTGAGAGCGTAAAGGCAGAGAAATGAGTCACTGGACCGCGCCTTTTATTGACTTTAGCTTTGGCAAATCTTTCACAACAAATATAAGTATTGTGGCGGAAGACGTGGGAAAGAATGAAAGGAGACAATCTTTTTTGTTGACACGCTTAACTGAACACAACCCAGAACATAAAGTATAACATTTGCAGCCACCACTAACAGTCATAGTTGCCCAATTTCCCATCATGCATTTGGGCAAAGCAGGAAGCGATCTTTTTCGTAACACGCTTATTTGAACACAACACAGAACATATTGTATACCATTTGCAGCCACTACTGACAAGCATGGTTTCCCAACTTCCCATCATGTACTTGGGCGGAGCAGGAGACGTTTATTTCTTAACACGCTAAATTGTACACAACGCAGAACATACTGTATACCATTTGCAGCCAACACTGACAGTCATGGTTGCCCAACTTCCCATCATGCATTTAGGCGGAACAGTTAAGTCGCTACAGTGTCATTTAGTGAAAGCAGAACAAAAATAATATTCCTATCTCTCATAAAATAATGTTCACAAAAAGAAAAGCACTCAATGCAAAGACAACAGGCATTCCCAATCAAAATAGCTATGCAAAATACACATAATATTTACTCAGACTTTGCCCTTGCTAGATCTTTAATTAATTTAAAACTCGCCATTGACACCTTGTGGTGTATTTAAATCACTGCCTTACGTAGTTAAAGACACTGTGGAAGAACGGCAAGGAGCCCATGTGACGTCCCGCTCGACGACGTCAAGAATGGTGAGCTATTATTTGACAATTTTACAAATTTTATTCAAACGAAAACATTAAGAGGGGTTTTCATATAAAATTACTACAACTTGTACTCAAATGATCTTTTAAGAACTACAAGTCTTTCTAGCCGTTGATCCCTTTAACAGAAAGAATGTTAAAAATGTTCATGCCCTCTTGTGGATTTATTGTTATAATAAACAAATACAGTACTTATGTACAGTATGTTGAATGTTTATGTCCGTCTTGTGCCTTATCTTTCCATTCCAACAATAATTTACATAAAATATGGCATATTTTAGAGATTGTTTGAATTGCGATTAATTACAATTAATTTTAAAGCTGTGATTCACTTGATTAAAAAATGTCCTAATATATATGTATTAAAGACAGTATGTCTGATAAAATGTTTATATTTCATTTTTTAAATCTAAGGATTATATTAGACTTTTGTACCTACCAAACAGGCCAATGTAGACCTCCTGCAGAGAGTGAACACTGCAGAATTGGTTGAGTTCATGATGAACCTTGTTGAAGATTAAGGCTTTGTCGTAATCTGCAGTGAAATTCTTCACAATGTCAAACACTGCGAAAAGGGATAGAAATGTATCAATCACACAACCAGCTGACTTTCTGAAGGATCATTTGGTTGTTTCAGTTATTACCTGCTGATGGAACAAGGTAGTTCACCACCTCTATGCGATCAAAGTAGATCATCACTCCACCACTGAAAGAGTTTTTAATACTTTTGAGTGAAACATCTTGATGAAAGTGATGCCAATGCATTAACAGCGATCAAAACAAACCCTACCTTGTGCCACAGGGGACATTTTTTACCTCATCTGTCTGAAGTGTCGTCTACAAGGAATGAGCAAATCATTATTTTCTGACTTTTGAAAACAAATCAGCCAACTAAACAATCCATGTTGACGCAACTGAAAGTACCAGACAGTTCAGGTTGGTTTATAACACTGATTGTGGGCATGAAACTCAAACTTTGGGTTTGCAACGATTTTTGTTATTACCCTTGAGTGGAAAAATTATACAACGTCAACTATGGGTATAAAATATACTGCCTGCCTGGGATCCAATCCAGCCCACGGGAGTTGTTCAGCCTATCTGGCATATTGTGGTTCATTCATATATGAACAATCTGCACAAATAATATTGTTTCCTAAGTGGTTTCAAATGTATATAACTATTTAAAAATGAGTTTGTGAAGTTTCATGTTAATTAAGCGTGTCAATGAATGTGAGTGAAGAGGTACGTGTCCCTCATAGGAACTATTTTTGCTAATGAAAGGTTCACTATCTCGTGTAGTTGTAATAAGAAGCTAAGGAAGGATTAGGAATACACATGAACTTGAATCACCTGGACAGACTTGTAGGAGGTGATGAATGGAAGCATAAGATGGAAACCAGGTCCACTCGTGGTGGTCAAGAGGGCTCCTCCCCTGTTTTGCAAACATACTGTATAAACATTCAATCAAGGAATCTAGTGAGAGATCATAAGACAAACACAACTAACAGGTTTGACCTGTGATGAATGCAAATGCTGATTTATTCATTCATTTTTTGATTGCATTAGGATTAGAAGTCACCAAGATATCAGCATTATTGACTATACCTCATTTTACATTTTTAAGCGAGTAACACTGTGGCCTAATCTCATTTTATTCATAACCTCCTGGGTCCTTGCGCCTTTGTTTAATTAAAGACTAGTTGCGAACCACAGAAGCACAGAAGGAGTAGGGACGAATGTTGGGAGAAACAATTGATTTATTAATCTGTTCTACCTAACTCTCAAACCTGCAGGAAAAGGGCCAGCCTAAACATTTCCTGTTTATTTGGATAGCAACTAGTAGCAAATACTATTTGCTGCTGGTTGCATGGTCGAATGAAGTCTTGTGAAAAAGTGGAGATTTCTGTACCCAAAATAATTTGAAGCTTTAGAGCTTCACTACAAGACGGAACAGCGACATCTAACGGTAGAATGAAATTACAGTAGTTACACCATAATTTGACCAAAGCACTGGCACAAAATGTTTCAAGTTGGAATATTTGCAATAAAGAGTCTTAACAAGATGCATGTTTCCTTGTATACAACCTATAGTGAGGTGGCTTCTGTCTGATATCTGATTTTTAGCAATGCAAAAACAAAACAAAAAAAGCCAATTGTTCTAGACTCGATCTTTGATCTGTCACCCAAGAGAGTGGAAAATTTAAGTTGCCTGAAAACGGTTTTGTGAGTTAACCTGTTGAGTACACCAGCTCACTAGTTGGGAGTCATATTTTGTGTATTTATAGACTTCATTCTCAGAAGTAGAGGTGGGAATCTTTGGGCACCTAACGATTCGATTACGATTCAGAGGCTACGATTCGATTATAAATCGATTATTGATTACCCCCCCCCTCGCTATTAGCTGCTTTCAATGTTTTGTACATTAGTTACAAAAACTGTTAAAAAAAAATATATATATATATAAAGCCTTGCAGGCTTAAATAAACGACTATTTCAGTATCAAGTTAACAGTTAAAAACAATAAATAATATACTCAAATCCCCATTCTGTATCAGCAGCTTTAAACTACATTCAATTAATTTAATGTTGTGAATCAACCGTTAAAGTTGTTAAAATTGCTCCCGTTATTCCGTAATTTCCCTTTTGTCTACTTTCGACATGTGAAAGTTTTAAAACTATTTTAAAGATGGATTCAAGTCAATATTTTACCGATTCAGGAGTATTTTAGCTAAAAAGTTAATTAGGTTCACTTGGAAGGTTCGCTACAACGGCCTTGCAGGGAAGTGTTTACTAACGCCCGCATCTAGCTTTCGGTCCACCATATCTACCGTAACATTACGTGGACGTACTTTGTTGCAGCTGTCGGCAGCAGTCAGGTATGTTGTTGGTTTTTTATCTCGCGGCATGTGTTGAGCTAGAGCCATGAGTTGAGCATTGGCATTACCTGAGGGGCTGGGTAATGACAAGCATGATGTCTAGCTACTCTCGCTCTATTCCTCATTGCGTCCCGAAACCGCGCGGCGCGCTGAGTGTGTTTTACTTCCGCTTTACTTGACATATTTCAATAATTGGAATTTGGATGTTTGTGAATCGTTCTCGAATCTTCCACGGCCGAATCGCGAATAATCTAAGAATCGGAAATTTCGCACACCTCTACTCAGAAGTATAAATAATTATATTTTATTCATGTACATTATTATTATTTTTTATGGCATGATTGTAGTGATTGGCAAACAGTAAATTAAAATAAGATGGACTATTTTTGGGGGGGGGGGTGCTTCGGACATCATCAGTCACGTGACCGTTGTCGTTTGACATGAGCGCCGACACGATGAGTCGAGTCACAGCAGTTTATCAGAGCGACAAAAGAGCTTTGGTTTTGTTTTCTCATTTCAAGCAAACACAGTACACAATCGCTGTTGGTTCTGATAACATCTGTTCTACTTGACTAACGTTCAAGCCTTTTTTTGGTCCAAAGGACATTCCTTAACAGTTTTACAGAATGATCAGTGTGGTATTTATGGAATTTCTACTACGATGAATTTCAAAAGTCTTACTAATTATGGTTACAATCTCCTTGGCGACAGATTTGAAGCAGATGGCTGTTTTACAGCTAAGCAGGTTAACTTCTTTGCAGACCTGGAAAACCCACCTGTAGTACACTCCAGTGTGTCCTTCATCAATCTTGTGCATAGAAGCTAAAAGCGTTGCTCCAGCAAGAGCCACAGCAATAGAGAATATGGCACCCCATTGTGCCATCGTGGAACGCAAAAATAGAAAGACAGCATGTGATGAAAGTGGCTGGTTCAACTGTGGAGTCTGAAATTAAAAAAAAAAAAAAAGCCCACGATCATTTGACGTACATTAAGTTAGTAGTACATGTAGTGATAAACATGCAGGTACAGTATACTGTCTTCATGGTCACTGTTTATCTGCGGTCAGCTCAAGCTTATCCTGGCATGAGCTGGGACTGAACAACCTTGTCACCCTTAAAGAGGATTGAGACTCAAGTGTGAAAATGCGGACATGTATGGCATATATTTCATAACACCAACTAAAACTACGGGGAATCCCAAATGATGAGTTAGCTGTGGGGTTTGGGGATGTAATAGTTTCGCTTTTTAGACTTAAAATGATCAACCTGTTGATAACTGCTCTCATTAGTCTATTATTCAACATGTACTGTTCAGGAATGCCTACAATTTGGACTATTGAGAGCTTGGCTCCGCTTGTCTGTTGACTAGTTTATATGTTCATAACACTTGGCTACATGCATGTATTTAAAGTTGATATAAACAGAAATATGATAAAGTTTCGGCTTGCACCATTCAGACGAATTTAGGAAGCCTAATGTTATATTTAACATTTGCAATCGAAAATGTAATGTACTCCAAAAGGAAACGAAAAGAGTTTATTATCAAGTATACAACTTAAAATCGCGGAAATAAATCAACGTAATTGGTGTTTTCGGAGCTATACAGTTGGCACGGTAAAAGTTGCTTAACTGGTTTTCTCTAAAGAGACGTTGAAAGGTTTAGTGCAAGATAATTTATTGTTGTCTCAAGCTTGTATTGATGCGACACCTTTGAAACAATAATATGGCTAAATTTTCATGGATCTTTGCTATTGCTACAATGTAGCAAAACACAATTACGGCGCAATATCTTAATAAAACAAGTTGACATTGACTTTGCTGTGACCGCACTTGTTTTTTTACGACATGTATATTTCTTCGCTTTGTATTTTTTTCTGTGAAAAACTTACCTTTAATTTGATCCAAATAGAGTAATTGTTACAAACACTACAAGACCTATCAAATACTTGCTAACCTCTTCTTCGCACTCATTTAACCGGGGGGATAGGACCACTACTGACCTCTACCGGATGAACGTATTGACAGTCTATGAAACGTGTACGTACTGTATTATGGTGCACACCATCAGAAGAATATAGCATTGACAAATATTGCAAATATAATAATAGAAATAATAATGATAATCTGGTCCTTTCACGCGCGAATTATCCATTCCCCCCCCCCACTTTTCTACAACATTACCATGTAAAAAAATAAAATAAAATAAAAAGACTAAGAAAAAAAGAGTAAAAGCAAAAACAGACAGAGACACAGATAAAATCAGATACAAATCAGATAAAAGTAAGATAATCAGATAAAATTAGCCAGAGTAAGCTTTTTGAAAAAGGTAAGTTTTTAAGTGTAAAGTTAGTTATAAATAAAATGTATTATTATTATTATTATTATTATTATTATTATTATTATTATTATTATTATTATTATTATTATTATAGAGCATTCATTTAGCTCAGTGGCCATTGCACCAATACATGAGCATTCACGGAAAGTCCTCCCAGTTTAAATGTCTTTCGCCATCAATGGCATGTAATGAATTAGATAATATGGGTCGTGGGGTGGGGGAATGTACTTTATAGGGTGTTACTTGGGGTCGTAACCACACTGTATTTCCGTTTTTTTTTTTTTTTTTTTAAATTTAATATATATATATATATATACACATATGTATTTTTAAATTTAGTTCATTTAGCTTTCATTACACTCTGTTAACTATTTAGAAATGTATTTATAATCATATTATTTTAACAACAAATAAAAATATTATTATAACTCTTTTTTTTGGGGGGGGGGGGGGGGGGGGGCTTTAAAGTTTTTTTAATGACCAAAAATAATCATTTGCCTTATAAAGGGTTAAAGGGCTGAAGTGTGAACATTTGAATCGCTGTCCACTGGCGTGACCACAGTCCCCGAAATGGATATTTATAGTAAACAACAGTAATAGATAATATATTGTTATTAATTAATCAATTAATTAATTATTATTATTACTACTATCATTATAAATATTACTCATGTTTTGTCCGGATGAAAAAAAGTGCTAAAGTATTATACACCTTATACATTTTATAACGTACATACAGAAGTGTTTTTTTTTTTTTTTTAACAACCCAGAAAAATACTAAAACTCTACAGTTAACCTCTAAAAATAGTTGTGAATGCTCCTTGAAAAACAGCAGATGGCGACAAAGACCAGACAACATTATGTCAAGGCTACAGCTCAAAGGAGCTTCACCGATGACAAATTTCCTGTATAGTAACGTATTAATTACCCTTTGACTTGTTTGCTCACAAAACGTGGATCTAATCAGCAACAAGAGGAAGTTCAGACTTACGTAAAACAGAGAGCAAATTTCTTTGTTTACTAATGGTAAATCAACACATTTCTAAAAAGAGGCTGAATTTATGTACTTATCACCTGCAATCTTAAGGGTCTTGACTCAAAATGGCAGTGGCACCTTATTTTTAGACATTGGCCACTTGAGAAATTTGCGGAGGAGGAGAACTAACCCGAAGGTGTGCCAATGGCAGGTCTGTGCTTTGCATTTTAAACAGGTTGGAGGAACTGAGGGGAGAGAAAGGGAACAACAGAGCAAGGGAAAAGAAGTTTGTCAGAGTTCATTAAGTATCAAGGGAACATCGCTGGAACTGGCAGCGTAAGCCGCGCCGGGGCCCTAGTGCCATTAATCACGACTGACAAGAAACTAGGGGCTGAGGGAGGTGGTGGAAGAGAAGGGAGGGCCACTCTGCCAGAGACTGCTAGTGATTATAGCAAGGGGTCCCATGCAGTACAGGACGAGCCTGCTGAATGCTGTAAAACAATGAGAAACCTCTGCATAAACATTACATCCACCAATCAGTCGGGGATGTCAAAGACTAGAAAATCTATAGCATCTCTTCCTTTGTTTTACAGTAAATGGTGATCTCACAGTCATTTATTTTTGTGCTGGGCCTCTGGGTAATAGGCTGCACAAAAGAAAACGAAAATATGGCAATTACACAGTGCCGCTCATATATCTGAGTTTGCCTGACAAGTTTCTCCTTGGACCCCGGAAAGCATTGTTGTAGCTGTGCACGCTGCATGCCGCCATCCTGGAAGAAGAAATCAATGGACGAGAGAAAGAGAGTGGAGAGAATACTGGTGACTGGAGAAGATGGAGGCCTCTGTTAAGTGCTGTGCTTGAAAGCCAGTCTGGCCTCATTAGCTGTCAGTTGTAACAATACTGAGCTGGCAGCGAAGACTGCTCCCAGTCTCGGTGCCATAAATCACAGGCTGACAGGGCCCTGACAGGGCTGGGAACTTACACACATGCAGGACTTGCCTGCGCACTGGCTCTCTGCTGCTCTCTTTTTCCCCCTCCTTTTCACCGCTCTCTTTCGCTCTTTATGTATCTTCCCAATCCCTTCTCTGTCGTTGTCGGTAACAAATTTTCTTTTCAATTCTTTCCTTCTCATTGCAGGCCAGTTTGGCAGCATATATTTACTGTTTTTTGTTGTTTTCTGTCACATCTACTGTAAATATAGGGGGTGGAAAAGTATGTATACAAGTTATAAAACACACAATAATTCCATTTACATAATTGAAATATAAAGAAAAAAGAAACTACTATAAGTCTACTGTGTACTGGTGCTAACATTTGCACCCACTCCTGTTTACATATTAAAGTTGTCCAAATTTACAGCATTCACTTTCTGATTATTGTATTTTTGGGACTATAAGTCGCAACTGAGCATAGGTCGCATCGGCCAAAAAATGTGTGATAAAGAGGGAAAAGAAAAACATTCTTAAAGGGGAAGTTCGGGATTTATACAGCAGGCTTAATCTTCGAGTTATAGCGAGGGTTTAAAGCAGAAATGTGAAGTAATTTCATAACATGCCAAATAGGGTCACAATTAAATTAATTAAACATTGTCCAACAAATAAAGCATGACAAAATAATTTATATGTTGTATATTTGACAAAATAATCGCGTTTCCGAAGTTCGAGCCTGAAAGGGGACGAACCCGGAAGTGATAAGTCACACCGGGAACAGCGATGGCAGCTCCATACATACGGCCGCCATACAAAGCCCTTCAAACAATGATTCAAACAGCGATATAAGCGATAGATCGAGCGCAAGGGAGGAGATCCAAGTTTTTGAAGACTTGGAGCAATAACAGGAGCTTGGAATTTTATGTTGGATGTAACATGTATTAGCCAGACGCTAATCAGGATGCAAACAATGTGCCTAGACTACCTGACATTGAATGGATACAAGACCCATCGCGATTACAAGATTGGTAAGATATAGGCTGTTATTATTTTCATGATTTGAAGATGCAGGCATTTGCACAGAATTTTATGTTTTTGTCTATCTGATGACATTGTTAAAAAAATAATAATCAGACTTCATGTTCATTTTGGCAGATCCGGCAGCTCTCGTGCATATAAAATAATAATATAAAAACGTTGGGGGGAAAGAAGGAGATGAGTCGTTGATGGCTTTCTCCACTTTATTGTGGCAACAATAAGAAAACAAAATAGTAGCGGAAGTTTTGCTTCTCGCTGATTCGCTGTGAGATTGACTCAATGCCAACACGCTACTTGTCACCTGTCAGCGGCTCTCGTACGTAAAACACAAACTAGAAGGCTATCAAGCGATCACCGTGAAAGAAAGGCCGAACCGTACAAATGCAATGCAATGCTTGAAGCATGAAGGTGGAAATATATAATACAAATACAAATAAATGTGCACAAACTCACTAGTGGTGTGTGTCTTTCACGTCAAGTGATCGTGAATTACCGCGACGCCGACCCGCTTATATGCACATCCACACCCCTTTCCCGATTGACAGTGGATTAACCCTTTCGGACAAGATTGTAGATGACTCACAATTTAAACACGCTTAACCTAGCGAACGCAACAACAACTATGATCGGGGATTGCCACGCGTTAACTTTCGGCTTACGTCGTAGCTTATACTTTTCATTCCACAACAGTTGGCAGTTCTGCTTTGACAAAGTCATCAGTCATCTATCCAAAAATCACACTTACTTTTTGGCAAATCCTTGATCATAAGCAGACCGGTTAAGGATGCAGGCATCTTCTAAGTGTTTGCAGCAGAGAACACTACTCGATGATGGCGTGAAATTCATTCGCTTCGTGCGAACGAAAGATGTCCATTCACGTGCCCTGCTATCCTTTGGCCACTCATACAACTTTTCGTTTGTGTGAGAACAAAACATCGCCACACACCGCCGTAGCATCTTATCGAGAAGCAATGCAACAAACAATACTGTTCTATGGCGGACTTCCCTCGCACTTCCCGGTGTGACGTAATTTCCAAAGATTGCCGAAGAAAAGCATTTTCGTTGTCAAGGGCGTTGCTATGGGTTAAACAAAGAATCTGGAAGGATTGAGTTAAAAAAAATAATGAAAATATGCTTAGAATTGTTTAGCCATTGATATTATTCAAAAACATGGTTGGCCAACCTTAGTTCACATTTCCGCGTTAAGTAGTCGGTGTTGCTGGTGCTGTTCATACTGCAATTATTGCAGTGCTTCTCAATTATTTTCTGTTACGCCCCCCTCAAGGAAGATGTAAATGTTTCGCGCCCCCCCAAACTCTGCTGCCGCTGTAAATAGTATCATTTGTCTATAATTTTACTATTATAAATACGCCTCTGCCTCACATTGTATCCTTTTTTTCTATTACAGAAAATAACAGAGATCAACTTATAAAGTATAACTTTATTAACATTGTTTTGTTTGTAACAGAAAAGACTTAACGCACATCAATTTGCCTGAATTTAAAAAAAAAAAAAAAAAAAAGTCACATCCAAACTGTAAAAATACACAGAAGGTACATTTTTGACCATTTGATACTGGAAAAAAAAATCTGTAAATAATAACAAATTCAAATTGATTAGAAACATTAACTCATGAGGACAATATGGCAAAAAATTTGACCGAAAAAACAAAACTGAATAGAAGAAGAAAAAAAAAAAAGAGTGTCTTTGGACAGAAGGACAGTTTTTATTTTCGCTGCTCGCTGCTCACAGTATCACCTCTAGTTTGCAATGGTGCGGGGTTATTTTGCACTGAGCATGCTAACAGTGATCACTGGTTTACTGATATAACACTGACAAAGTGGGACGATTGTTGGCAATATTCGGCACGTTTTCGCTAAAAAACAACCAAGCGGCTTGTCAATGAGATTGGGGTCTAATGTCTTTAAGTGGCGTCTTAATTGATTTGGCTTTCGGCTGTCCGCTATAATCATTTTTAGACACAGTAAACAGTGGTCTTTCCTCATCTACCATTGTATTAAATGTCAAAGCCAAAAGGCAAACGGCCCGAAAAAAGCGCATTCTCGGCGGCCGAGGGAGAACCGTAGGTGAGGGCGGTCGTCGTGACGATCCCAAGCGGAAAATGGGCCTTCTCGGGCAGACACGTGAGAACCAGAGAAGACAGTGGGTCGTTGCATGAGTCCGGCCGGAAAACGGCTTTCGAAAACGGCGCACAGCGCTCCAGCTCTTCATGAGTCTGTTCCATGTGCTCTTGCTTACTTCAAAAACACTGTGCGGACTTTGAAAATGAGAGCGCCACTGCCACCCAATGAGTAGATGTGCAAGTACAGTGATACCTCAGCTCACGAACATAATTGTTTCCCAGAAAGTGTGTGTAAGGCGAAAAGTTCGTCTTCCGAACATTTATTTCCCATAAGAAACCATTAAAATGAGAATAATCCGTTCCCAGGTCCCCATAAAACATAATTTTCTACTAAATAAGCCTTAAAACTACACAAAAATATACCTTATTTTATGTATAATAAATGTGCTATTAGTATTATAATTAAAGAAATAAACTGTACTGTATAATAAAGTCGTTTTATTTACCTTTGTGATGGTAGTTGATGGCTTGATGGAATGGAGTGGGAGGAGGAGGGAGGGAGGGAGTTACTGTTTGGAAGGAGAGTGTTACCGGCAAAGTGCGCAGTTAGCGTAGACTCCAGTGCTGTGCCCCCCACATGCTTTTGGTTGTTAATAAAAGTGCCCACAAAAAGCCATCCGACGCCTCTGGGTGTTTGTATGCACGCCGCCACCTTTCTGGAGAGGAAATCGGGCGAACCGAAGACAAGCGACGACAACGAGCCAACGTGACTCGCCGGTCCACTTCTCACTACGGTGGGAAGCTGGAAGCACCGCCAATTACCAGTCGAGGGCGAATTGGTAACACGAGTCACCTTCCATAAGGACTGTAGGTAACTCTTTTTCAGTCCCATAATAGCAAAAGTACACTCAATATGGTCCAAAATGTCTATCAAACACAAACCACGTCCGCACTCAACGAAAGTGAGGGGACGAACTGGGACGCCGTGAGCGTGCGTCAGCTTCTCGTGGCGCTTTTCGACCGCGTGAATTGGTTCGTCCGCCGAAAACTAGTTCGTCAGCAGAGACTATATGCTCGCGAATTTAATGTTCTTGAGGCGAAAAGTTCGTGAGCTTAAGCGTTCGTGAGCTGAGGTATCACTGTACACTTTATTCTAGTACGGCAAAAAAAAAAAAAAAAAGCATGTTCCCTGAGGTCACACGCGCCACCCCTGGCATCGCTCTGCGCCCCCCACTATTTGAGAAGTACTGAATTATTGACATGAAATGGTAAGTTTAAATATCTTTATCCTGAAAACATGCAACACTATTGATTGCATGGGTCATCGATGATTTTCATGTGTGCATATGTTGTTTTTTATTTGCATTGTAAATCGGCCCAATTGACTCGCGCTAGCTTAGCCACTTCGGAGCCATGAAACTAACAAATAACTTACAAACTGCACGGAATTTGTTGAAATCAACTCCACCAACTAATTAAACCTAAGTAAAAAAATTCTGAACGTCCGCTTTAAGTCACACTTAAGTATAGGTCGCATTTTAGGGGGAATTTGATTTTATCAGAGTGCAAAACCAAACATTATACCTTATAATAATGACAATAAAATGGAGAACAGGCTAAATAGGCATATGCCAAGGTAATAGCTATTCAGATAATGAGTGCCTAAAAAACACAATATAACTTGTTTACCAAACTCTTGCTCTTACTCCCAATAACTACCAATCTATTAACCCCTTAGTCCTTCCAACCCTTACAGGGCTCTCATTGAACTCACTGGATGGCATTGATGGCTCTCGACGTCCAAACCATTTTGACTGGGAGGGGAACAATGAACAATTGAGTATATCAGTTTTGCAGAAAAAGGATTTCATTTCAACGCAACTGGGCGACTGATCAGTTCAACTATATGCATGAGTTCTTGCAAACAGCTGCTACACTATGATTCAAAACACGTTTATTACTTACTTTGAGGCAGAACATTGACAATAATAGCACTATGAGTGCTCCGCTTCAAGGTCGCAGTGAAAATGTGATTATTTAAACTTGACAGAAATGCAAAGTTTTTCTGTGTGGTTTTAGGTTGTGACTGTGTGAATTTATTTGCATGTGTAGGAAGTTAGGGTCCATTTGCATGCTTGAGCTTGAGCAGGAGCCGCCAAAGCTGTCTGCTGCCATCCATTACGGCGACATGTGTTGATGTGTGTGACACAAGTGGACCGGAGAGGAAGGAAGCTGAAGAGTGCGGGCCATCAATCATTGCTTTTTGACACACACACGTGGGTAGGGGAACGGGGGCTGGAATGAACCCAACTAACATGTTTAGAATAGGCCTCTATACATGCAGGTGTGTACATATTCAGTTTAAACACAGAGAATGAGTTCACAGCTGGGTACCATGGCGTTAAACTTTGATTTTAGAGGGCATGTGTGGGAACCTCCTCCAGTAAACCAGGTTAGCAACCACCAATTGGTCACAGCTGGATCTAACAATCGGGGTCAGCTGAGGTATCAACAAATAATGAATTGAATTGAACGTAGAATTGATTCGAATGGTACGGTACAATAATTCAGGGAAATGCAACACCCACTCATCTTCTCCTATTCATCTGCTGCACATGAAATGACACGACCTTACATAGTTTACTTGAATTTCTTCTGAGAAAAAAAAGTAAATTGGAACCTTTTTGAGCTCAGGGCTGTCCTTGAATGTCTTCTCCAAAACAAAAAAAACCAAAACAAAACAAAAAAAAAACATTCGTAAAGTTTCCACAGGCTGGTTCCAAAATGAAACAAATAACATTTGGGTCAAAATGTAATGTTTTCCTAAATTGGACACTTTTCAAATCAAACTAACAAGCAAACAGCAAGTCATCATCCACACTGATTCTAAATCTTATCATTCAATAGATTTTTTTTTTTTTTTTTTAATTACAACTTCCTTCCAACAGCCTAACCTTCATTCATCCTGGACATGGAGGTGATTAAAAGCATTTGCGCATTTTTGAGGTATAAGTCACTTTTGTTTAATTATAGTCATATTGCCAACTGACCTGGCATGCACACAACTATGATTGTTTGCAGATTTGCATGTAGACTTTCTCCATCAAGTTACCATATACAATATAACTGTATAATTTGGTATTGAAGCAAAACATGTATTGAATAAACAGGGTATCCTTTTGGTAGTACTTGGAGAATTAAGTACTGTATTTTTTAGACTATAGGTCACAGTTTTTTCAGAATTTGCATTATTATAAATAAGCATTTATAATTTCTTAGTTAAGGGACACATGTGCTACACTTTACAATAAGGGTCCAAAAAACATTCAGTAATGGTTAATTAAGGATAAGTAATACGTATGAGGCACATTCATGTGAAATAATACCATACTTAAGGTTAGGTTAGCAGCACCCACGGACTCACAGAGCAATGTTTCTCATTTTAAAATAAAAAACACTTACTAGTACCAGTATACATTAATAACTATTTATTAATGCATTAATTTATATGTGAATTAATGTTAAGTAATGCATTATATATATTATATATTATAACCTGGTATAATTTCACGTGAAAGTACCTCATAAGTATTACTTAACCTTAATTAACCATTACTGAATGTTTTTTGGACCCTATTGTAAAGTGTAGCACACGTATCCCTTAACTAAGAAATTATAAATGCTTAAGTCCCCCCCTTAACCTTTATTAACCATTACTGAATGCTTTCTGGACCCTTATTGTGAAGTGTAGCACATGTGTCCCTTAACTAAGAAATGATCAATGCTTAAGTTAACAAATCCTAACCCTATATAGGCCTATTTTTTTTTTTAATTTGACCAAACTATTACTTACTGTCTGGTTATGCATTAACTAATGCATTAACTCATGTTAATTAATATATTAATAAACGTTAGATAAGCAGTTATATTATTGTAATGTTACTTAAACATTATTGTCTTAAAATGCATTAAGTAATGCATTAACTCATGTTAATTAATATATTAATGAGTGTTAGATAAGGGATTAAATGAATTATTGTCATGTTACTTAAACATTAATTATTGTCTGAAAATGAATTGACTAATGTTAATTAAGGGACCCTTATTGTAAAGTGTTACCGCAATATCCTTATACTTTTGAATTATTTTGTTGTTTGTAGCCCTTAACCGTCATTGACCGTTATCAAATCCCATTTTAACTGGGAAGGTTGGCATTTAGTGGTCATGTTTCACTGCCACTGTCAACGATAGACATCCAATCCAATTTGACTGAGGGGCCGGCAGCGTTCGAACGATCGCTGCCAACCCTCCAAGCAAAAATGGGTTAGGGGTTAGGGATCAATGACAGCCAATGAGTTAATACTTAAAAATTCCGCTCCTCTGAAAATGGCCTAATAGGGCCCACTTTTGATCATATTGGATTAGGCATATCCCTACCACATATTATACTATTTTGCCCCTATGTTCTTCTTCGTTGTGCATTTTTTTGGCTGGTGCAACTTATACTCACGTATGACTTATTATCTAAAAAATACAGTACTTATTAACTTCTGAAGTGCTTAAGGTCAACTCTCAAATTTTAGGGTTACTGGCTGAAAATTGTGGAAATAACACATAATCGATGGGAGAATCTGTTTAACCAGAAAAGTGTGTGTATTTTTGCTCTTTATGCACTTGTCGCAATATGGAGCACAGTGTAGAAGATTCAGGTTACGGCAAAACATTTTAAATATGGCTTCACACTCACATTAATCTTCTGGCTGCAAAAATCATCCTTCAACATCTTCTTCATGGGTGTCTGCCTGGTTTGGCTTTATGAAGAAATATTAGAAGCCGTGTATGTGTGTGTGCGTGAGTGTGGGTGGATGGAAATTGTTCCTGTGAATGTACTCTGGTCTGCTGAGGCTGAATGTAGCTACAGTGTATTTACAGTGTAGTGTTATGCTGAGCTGTGGGGGTGTGGGAAAGCGATCACAGTGGACTTCAGAGGGAACTGAGGAAGAATGAGGAAATTGCAGACAGATAGGCCTAATGGTTGTGCTGAGGGAGGAGGTTGGAGGGCCAACAGCTGCTAACCATCCATCTGAAACCAGCCAAGGAGAGCTTCACAAGACTGGGCTGCTCTACCATGAAATATTTACCTTCTTGGGATGAGAAACTTTCTTTCTGAGAACAGCCATTAATATTATGATATCTGATGCATGAATTAAATTTATTTTGAGTGCGAAGACAGTGGTGTGCACTTTATATTTACTGCCAAATTCATGTGGGTTAATGAAGACATTAAGAAATATGGCTGATGAGTATTTCTTACGTCATTAATGTCTCCAGTAATAACCTTTTTTCCCCCCAATGAAATTTATGGAAAAGGATTGCTTTTAACAACCCTAATTTATTTTCTAGTGATGGTTTCATTAAGTTAGGTGGATGTACATAGTATGAGTAACTGCATGCAGACCTCTACAGATGGCTGATGCACAGTTGGCAAGTAAGATCACTGATCTAAAAAGTGAGCAATTCAGTGTCAATGTGTGACACCTCTCACCCTCCGCTGTGCCGGCTACGTCTACACTAGGACGCATAATGGCCTTAAATGTGTAATTAGTTGGACTGTACGGCATGTCGGCTACACTATTATGCCTATTATCTGGATTAGTTGTTAAACGGATAATGTAGGCGGGTAATATTACACACCGCTCAATATAGACTGCTGTCTCCGTTCAACAATCGGATACTAAGGAAGTGACGTCATGCCATCGCCATTTTTAGTGCGGCATGACGGCACCGTAAGCAATGGAGGCGGACGATCACGACGTGGCATTCCTGCTCCTCTTTTCTCTTCCACAGATTTTTCTTGAACCTTCAAACTACGTTGCAATAATATGCTTCAATTCAGTGCCCATTTGTGGTCCTCCCATCGCGGGTGACGTGGAGATGAGCGTTTTTTTACAGAGCTCGTCTCCCGCGTTGTCTCCGATCTGCCAGCTGCGGGGCTGGCCCCTCCCAACTCAATGCTGACCGAACATGAATATATAAAATGCGTAGAGGAAAATTAAAGCCCCGAAAATTGATCTGCATGGTTCCCCCCAGTCAAAGAGGTGCGCGATCAATTTTTTTCCATGATATTTCTGCATGTCAAAACCGTCGCCACTTCCAGGATCGCCACTATTATGCACAAGCACTCCTGGTTGCGGCTTCCAGGAAATATACGCAGCGCCACACCATGCTTCTACTTGTTATTTTCCAAGTATTTTCAAGTGGTGAGAGCGCAGCTGAGCATCGATTGTAACATCCCAAGTAACGATGTCAGGCTTAGTTCAGTCACAACTCGCCAACTGTTTATAAAAGCCGAGTGTGCTCTCCCTTCACCCTCGCTCCTGCGTGATGCGTTCAATTGCGATCCCAAAAAAAAGAAAAAAAACAGTGATCACAAAATACATTAATACACATAAATACACATAAATAACAGTCTAGAACAGAGGTCACGGAACCGCGGACCTCGGTCCGGTTCCGGACCCCCAAGCCATCTGGACCGGATCTCAAGCTGTCCGGACTAATACACGTTGCAACAACAAAAATCATTTTTTTCTGTGGGTTTACAGAGCGGAGGGTGGCAACAAACAAAAACCTTAGCGGTGACGCGTGTGAGCCAGCCAATGGGAGTGAGGCATTTGAAAGTTATTTTTAGAACAGCATGTCTTACACTCGCTTTCCAGACTCCGCGGAGTAACAGCCAAAAACTGAGCCGAATGAAGTTGGAAAAAAGGCGAAAAGGTACGGCAAATGGCGTGCTCAAAACGACGCAAGGTTGATGCAGAAAACAGAGTGTTTAAGGAGGAGTAGACCAACACATTTTTGTTCATTTTACCTGGCGGCAGCACATGCCTCATCTGTTCAGAGACGGTGTTCTGCCAAAATCTGCTACATCGGCGAAATGTCCACCATTACTCGAATTTGACACTCAAAGTACTACTGTGCGCGCTAAACTTGTTTTGTTTGGATGCATACAGGCGGAACGTACTAAAAATGCCTTAAGAAAATACTTAAATGCAGTTATACCAAATAAGGTGTCAGGGATTCGCGGGCAGACGGTGTGTGTGGACCCAATTGCAGGGAAACAAAAAAGGCAAGGCAGGTGGCGGTGCAAAAATGATTTAATTAAAGCCAACTAAAAACAAAGTACAAAACAACAGCTGTGGTAATCAAAAGACAGCACTGAGGAACACAAAACTATCACCAACAAAAGACTGCTTTTCAAAAACTTACACGGAACACGAGGGCTTGGACAGGTCTTGACTTTGGTAGAGACATAGACATAGACAATGACGCAACAAGGAGTGACAAGAAACTGGGTCATTATATACGCAGACAAGGGGTAACGAGACGAGGAACAGCTGGGTAACACAGGTGGATGCAGATTGCAGGATACACTGGGAAAACACACACAGGTGAGAGAAATGGGTAATCACAGGGACAAGTCACACTAGGAGAAACCAACACAAAACCTAACATAAGGACGGTTTAAATACGCTACGTGACTAATGTGGTCAACTGCTTCAAAGCTAACACATAAAAACACAATGGTTAAAAGTATGAGAGGGTAATACATGCAAAAAGTATTTTTGAGGCAATGAAAAGGTTCTAAAAAATTAAATAAAAACAAAAATAGTGAGTACTCGCCGCTTCTGACCGATGTGCGCATGCGTTCGGATGCTTGCGCAAGTGCGCTGAGCGTTGTGTAGACGTTTCGCCGCGTAGTAAGGAATGGCCGAACAACGGTAGCGCTTGTAAAAAGCAGCAATTTGAAAAGGCACTATGAGACGAAGCACGTAGCTTTTTCGCAAAATTTCCCTATGAACTCTGCCATCCGTTCTCAAAAAATAGCAGAATTAAGGACTCAATATGATCGGTTTATTATTTATTACTAATTAATTATTATTAAATATTATTTATTACTTACTATAAATTTATTTTTTATATTTTATTTACATTTTTGAATGTTGTAATTATCAGCACGGCCACGTAAAGATACGTTTGTATTTTTTGTAAAAAAAAAAGAAGCATTAAAAATATTTCCGGACCCGAGATTGTTGTAATTTTTTAATTTCGGACCCAGAGGATTTTTAATTCATGACCCCTGGTCTAGAAGGTGTAGTAATTTTGAAATTTACCGCCGGCGAATATTGAATTTCCGATTCAGAGGTAAACCGCACGGGCGATGACGTAACATATGAGGCTGCTCCTTTCTACGCATGCGTAGCTTGTGCAAATGCAGGCGCACCTTGCAGAAGCGGGGGGGCCTGAAATGCACCTTAAACGTAAGTGTGGACAGGTATGAAAATATTCGGCGAAATACCCTGGACAAAATTACCTGTCCTTGTGTAGACGTAGCTTCAACCTGCTGTGTCCTATTAGTTATTGACAGTGATAGAGTAACCAGATTTGCTCTAAAAATGAACCGTTTTTACACCGACCAATCAGTAACTTTGTCATATTCCCACTTGCAAAATTGAAATGACGCAAACAGATCAACAACCTTCCTACTGTTCTAAAGTCTTTCACAGGGATGTCCCAGTTGTAAATTTTTTCACCCGAGTCCGCTACTGAAAAAAAGTATTTATTTTTTTATTTATTTATTTTTTTGTCGAACAAAAGTTCCAAACATGACAGTACTGTACTGCTTACGGTACTTCCTCTTCCACTTTTTGCGGGATTGTTGCGGAGTATAAAATGTGTATAATTTTGTTTCTTTTGGCAATGCCATTGTATTTCTGGATTTTTTTTTTTTTTTACTTTTTGGCCCTTAAAAAAACTTTCTTTTTTTAAAAAAAAATTATGAACCCAATCCTTTTCACCCGATTCCGATCCTCTGAAAAATGGACCAATCGACCCGATTTCCGATCAGGTGGTCCGATCGGGGACATCCTTAGTCTTTCATGTTATTTCATATAGAATATTTTACAAGTGATACTAAATGCTGTGAAAAGAGATGAGTATAAAAGCAAAGGTAGTGTTTTCCTCAGACATTTGTCCAGTACTGTATATGCTAACATATGCATGTACACACACAATTTACCATCAACACCTACTTGCACAGGCAGCCACACATATGCACACAATCAAGCGTGAATGCATGCACTCTCAAAGACGTGTCCGCACACACACCCACACACACCATTTAGGTACACGCTCACAAACTCACACCCTCTAACCTCACTGTGGTCTCACACAGCAGGCCTGCCTTAAATCAATGGGCAGGATCGTGTCTGCCAGTTAGACTAAACAAGAGCATTTGTGAGGATTTGCTCTCGCCCATTAATCATCTTGACAGCTTCAAAAACACATTTCCCCTTTAATGACTGTATTTGGATAATCAGCTCTCTTCCCTTCCCACCCTCTCCTTGGCTTCCACTGCTATATCCAGAATTTTTTCTTCTTTTTTTCATACTATAAGCGCTGTAATTACTGTGGGGGCTTGTGGATAACATACAAATGATAGAAGAAAAGGTGAAGCGGGAGACTGTAAAGGTGAAGAGGGTCTTTCTACATTTAAAAGGGTTCATGGAAAGAGTAAAATAATCACAGTGCCTGTTCGAACTAACTCTCACTGTTATTTCAGAAACCGCAAGGTCTCGGCTAATATAAACTTGATTGTGAATGTGTGTAATAGTGAGTCACTCTTCAGCTAAATTAAACACAGAGATCGCCTGATTGCCCTGAATTATAGATAACAACCACCAACATTTTAATGTGAGTAGTTATAAACAGAATTCTGTGGAATAATTACATCATATACAAATCATATTTGATTGGAGTAGAGAGACCTAATCTATTTAAATAAAGCCAAAATACTTTCTTAATAAAATGATCAGAGTGATCGCTGACAACCCTCTCAGTCAAAATGGATTGGATGTCTATCAATGATAGCAAATAAGTTAACATGTTATATTTTCAATTGTAAATATATCAAGTGTACACATTTGGCATGGGGTAAAGGCAATTTTTACGATGGACAGAAACATGTTACGATGCAGAGGGACCACCCAGCTGACACAACAGTACAGGCATGACGTCATCACCTTCCACCCATCAGTTGGCTGTGTGTGACGGAGGAAACCACATGGTTTTTGTGATTATGTACATTACTCTTTTACCACTAGAAACAAATATAACAGGACAAGTGGAGATAAGACCTTGTCAGATATTATCCTTTTCTAATGCGATGCTTTAACCTAATTATAAAGCACACGAGCCAAGTGCCCTGTCCTCTAGTGGAGCAGATAAGAATATCATAATCATAATGAAACCGCATATCTACTCAGAAGAGAATTAAAACAGACCTACAGTATAACCAATAATGGATAAAGTGGCTGCATTACAAGGGCAAGATGTCTGAAGTAGAAGAAAAGCCCAAGTTGTCAGTCAGAGCACGAATCAGAATGATCAGAACATCCCCCTCATTTCCTGCAAGGGCACGCTCATTTCCGAAGACTTGTGACATCGTTGCTGCAATCTTTAGACAAATGAAATCCAGATGGATACACTGGTCTCTTGGAGAACTTACAGTACTTCATTCCTCTGCTGGTGAGGTGGGCAGGTCCAGGTGCACTCTCTTAATATTGCTCACAAACTGGAATTTGGGGAAACCACAATAGAATTTTCCATATTGAAGCAAAGTTAAAATATTTAGATTTTTTTAAATGATTGATTCTATATCTAAACTGTAAATACTTTGTACAATTGATGGGTACTACAGGTAGTCCCCGGGTTACGACAGACTCGACTTACGCGATTTCGACTTTACGACGCCGGAATCTCGTTCGACATTGTCTCCAGTCATTTTTTATTTTTTAAAGCTGGGTAAACAGTACCTTTTTGTACCACACAGTATCTTATTTTTAACTGCATTAACTTGAAGTGTTCTGTCCTCACTAAACGTGAAGTTGTTCAGCTTGACAGACAACAAACAAGGCAATTGTGGTTTTTGAACATTTTCCTACCTTGACTTATGACAATTTGTAAAGCTGTAGCACACATATGTACACTTATGTTCAAAACGACACACATTTTAACAATAAAACACCTGAGACAAAACAATTGATGCTCAAACGTCCATCTCGTCTGATCAAAATGTAAATTTAGTAGATTAAATTAGCCTAATTTGCAGAGCAAAGGTCCGTTACCTTAAATCCTACGAATGCTAACGTATTTAAAAATGTTCATAGCAAATCGCTCACATGTAACTCCAAAAGCTGAAGCTCTAAACTTAATTACAAATGCTTATACAAACATATATTAGCTGAAAAAACTTACAGCCTTATTTGGGCCAAATGAGAGGGCAGATGTCCTATATCCATGTCTGACAAGTCTCCCACTCAGTCATACAAGCTAAGGCGAAAGTGCAGCCACATCCAACGCTGCCAACAGAGGGCAGGGTTTCCTTTATCAGTAAACAAAATAAAATACTTCTGGACTTTTGAGATAGTTATTTCATTAATGGGTGAATTCCGATCTACGCAGAAATTCAGGTTACGTTGCCAGCATAGGAACGGAACTCGTTCGTAACCCAGGAAGTACTTGTATTACGTAGTGTGTACCAACCTGAACCTGAAGGGCGGGCTCTATTCATTGTGGCACATTAAGCATGATTTTATTCACCATTGCCTTAATTTGCAATTTACAGTACATGCCTGTGTTGCTTTTGGCAACCTTGTTAATTTTAGTCTTAGTCTTTCGGACAGACATGAATTACAGTAGTCTTATTCTTATTAATTTAATGATTATAAATGTAGTAGTTTCAGTTCAGTTTCACTTGTCGAAAATTAATTATGGTTGCAAAATGACATACAAAAGAATTCAGACTTCATGCGAGTTTTTACTGTAGTGTTTTACTTATTTGAACATCCAACGCAATGTATCTTAAACCATAAGCCCCAAGTTCAGTTAAAATACTCTATGTGATCATCAATGCTAAGTTATGGTTAGCTTGATGCTATACAACTTCTCTTTCAAATATTTGAGGTTGAGGAGTTGCTTCATGAGTTTAAATTATTTTATGTTGATCTAAAATAAAATATATTACAAGTTTATAGACTGTAAATGTCGGTCTAGTAAAGTGATGTAGTGGAACGGCGGTGACGCAACCAGGAAATACGCCAAAAGCCAGAATGTTTCGTTGGTTACTAAGGAGGTGGGATTCAGAACCTGAATCGGGGCACGGCTCTTAATTTGGATGCAGAATAATCAAGTATTAGCTGCACGAACATTGCCTGCCTAAAAATGCAATTGTCTTCAGTGGAGCGTGCTACAGTGTTTCACAAAAGTAAGTACACCCCTCGCATTTCTGCAGATATTTAAGTATATCTTTTCATGGGACAACACTGACAAAATGACACTTTAACACAATTAAAAATGGTCTATGTGCATCTTATTAATTTATATTCCCCTCAAAATAACTCAAAATATAGCCATTGATTTCTAAACCCCTGGCAACAAAAGTGAGTACACCCATGAGTGAAAGTTGTCTATATTAACATACGTACAACATGTCAACTGTCCATATTTTGTGTGGCCACCACTATTATCCAGAACTTCCTTTACTCTCCTGAGCATGGAGTTGACAGAGCTTCACAGATTGCCACTGGAATGCTCTTCCACTCCTCCATGACGACGTTGCGGAGCTGCCGAATATTTGCGCACCTCCATCTTCCGCTTGAGGATCCCCCAAAGATGTTCTATTGGGTTCAAGTCTGGAGACATCCTTGGCCAGTCCATGACCTTTACCCTCAGCCTCTTTCAGTAAAGCAGTAAAGCAGTGGTCATCTTGGAGGTGTGTTTGGGGTCATTGTCATGCTGGAACACTGCCCTGCAACCCAGTTTCTGGTGGATGGGGATCATGCTCTGCTGCAGTATTTCAAAGTACATGTTGGAGTTCGTGTTTCCCACAATGGAATGTACAGTGCCTTGCAAAAGTATTCAGCCCCCTTGAATTTTGCAACCTTTCGCCACATTTCAGGCTTCAAACATAAAGATATGAAATTTAATTTTTTTGTCAAGAATCAACAACAGGTGGGACACAATCGTGAAGTGGAACAACATTTATTGGATAATTTAAACTTTTTTAACAAATAAAAAACTGAAAAGTGGGGCGTGCAATATTATTCGGCCCCTTTACTTTCAGTGCAGCAAACTCACTCCAGAAGTTCAGTGAGGATCTCTGAATGATCCAATGATGTCCTAAATGACCGATGATGATAAATAGAATCCACCTGTGTGTAATCAAGTCTCCGTATAAATGCACCTGCTCTGTGATAGTCTCAGGGTTCTGTTTAAAGTGCAGAGAGCATTATGAAAACCAAGGAACACACCAGGCAGGTCCGAGATACTGTTGTGGAGAAGTTTAAAGCCGGATTTGGATACAAAAAGATTTCCCAAGCTTTAAACAGCTCAAGGAGCACTGTGCAAGCCATCATATTGAAATGGAAGGAGCATCAGACCACTGCAAATCTACCAAGACCCGGCCGTCCTTCCAAACTTTCTTCTCAAACAAGGAGAAAACTGATCAGAGATGCAGCCAAGAGGCCCATGATCACTCTGGATGAACTGCAGAGATCTACAGCTGAGGTGGGAGAGTCTGTCCATAGGACAACAATCAGTCGTACACTGCACAAATCTGGCCTTTATGGAAGAGTGGCAAGAAGAAAGGCATTTCTCAAAGATATCCATAAAAAGTCTTGTTTAAAGTTTGCCACAAGCCACCTGGGAGACACACCAAACATGTGGAAGAAGGTGCTCTGGTCAGATGAAACCAAAATTGAACTTTTTGGCCACAATGCAAAACGATATGTTTGGCGTAAAAGCAACACAGCTCATCACCCTGAACACACCATCCCCACTGTCAAACATGGTGGTGGCAGCATCATGGTTTGGGCCTGCTTTTCTTCAGCAGGGACAGGGAAGATGGTTAAAATTGACGGGAAGATAGATGCAGCCAAACACAGGAACATTCTGGAAGAAAACCTGTTGGTGTCTGCACAAGACCTGAGACTGGGACGGAGATTTATCTTCCAACAGGACAATGATCTAAAACATAAAGCCAAATCTACAATGGAATGGTTAAAAAATAAACGTATCCAGGTGTTAGAATGGCCAAGTCAAAGTCCAGACCTGAATCCAATCGAGAATATGTGGAAAGTGCTGAAGACTGCTGTTCACAAACACTCTCCATCCAACCTCACTGAGCTCGAGCTGTTTTGCAAGGAAGAATGGGCAAGAATGTCAGTCTCTCAATGTGCAAAACTGATAGAAACATACCCCAAGCGACTTGCAGCTGTAATTGGAGCAAAAGGTGGTGCTACAAAGTATTAACGCAAGGGGGCCGAATAATATTGCACGCACCACTTTTCAGTTTTTTATTTGTTAAAAAAGTTTAAATTATCCAATAAATGTTGTTCCACTTCATGATTGTGTCCCACTTGTTGTTGATTCTTGACAAAAAAATTAAATTTCATATCTTTATGTTTGAAGCCTGAAATGTGGCGAAAGGTTGCAAGATTCAAGGGGGCCGAATACTTTTGCAAGGCATTGTAACTCTCCAACACCTGCAATACTCATGCAGCCCCAGACCATGACATTCCCACCACCATACTTGACTGTAGGCATGACACACTTATCTTTGTAGTCCTCACCTGGCCGCCGCCATACATGCTTGAGACCATCGGAACTAAACAAATTAATCTTCGTCACATCAGACCATAGGACATGGTTCCAGTAATCCATATACTTTATTGAGATGTCTTCAGCAAACAGTTTGCGGGCTTTCTTGTATACCGTCTTCAAAAGAGGCTTCCTCCTGGAGTGACAGCCATGCACACCAATTTGATGTAGAGTGCACCGTATGGTCTGAGCACTAACAGGCTGACCCCCCCACCTCTTCAGTCTCTGCAGCAACGCTGACAGCACTCCTGCGACAATCTTTCAAAGAAAGCATTTGGATGTGACGCTCAGCACGTGTGCTCAGCTTCTTTGGACGACCAACCTGAGGCCTGTTTTGAGTGGACCCTTCTCTTTCAAAACGCTGGATAATTTTAGCAACTGTGTTGCAGCTCAGTTTCAGGGTGTTGCCAATCTTCTTGTAGCCCTTGCCATCTTCATGTAGTGCAACAATACATCTTTTAAGATCCTCAGAGAGTTCTTTGCCATGTGGTGCCATGTTGCCAACTGCTGCCATGCTGCCAATTTTCAGTGACCAGTATGAGAGAGTGTGAGAGCTGCACTACAAATTTGAACATACCTGCTCCTTAGGCGCACCTGGACCTAGTAAAACATGACATTTTGGAGGAAAAATGACAAGCAGTACTCAATTTGGACATTTAGGGATGTAGTTTTTAAGGGGTGTACTCACTTTTGTTGCCAGGGGTTTAGATCTTAATGGCTATATTTTGAGTTATTTTGAGGGGAAAATAAATTAACTCTATTATATAAGATGCACACAGACTACTTTTCATTGTGTCAAAGTGTCATTTTGTCAGTGATGTCCCATGAAAAGATATATTTAAATATCTGCAGAAATGTGAGGGGTGTACTAACTTTTGTAATACACTGTAAGTTCGCAGAGTGAATGTATGGTATTTAAAAAAAAAAAAAAAAAAAAAAACGTGTTTTTTTATTTTTTAAACTAACATCACCCTTAAACATTTGCAAATTTCACTGTGATAGGAGCTAACACCAATGTATTTCGCTTACAAAGAGAAGTCAGAGCTTGTTAGCTTATAAAATATTGAGTCGAGGTCCAACCACATATTCACAACAGTACAAGACAGCAGTACAAGAGGCTGATGAGACTATACAAGTGCAGTTGAAACAGTCGGTCTCAGAGTTATGCGGAGACAGAACAGACTTTGTGTGACAGAGCCTGACGAGGGATGTGTTCACGCCATCTGGCCTGCTTTAACACTGTGGTCACTGTCTGATGCCAAAAGCTCTGTACTGGGTCCTGATGTTAAACACAGAGGTGGTAGTCATGGAGTTGAGGTTAATGTTTTGTTTCAGAGACACGGATAGTAAGACATAGATAGGAAGGGGGGTGTGTGTGTGCTCTTTTCTGTGTGTGTGTCTCTCTCTGGCTCTGTCCTGGCTGTCAGCAGCATTGGTGAGTTGAGTAAGAGCTGGCTCTAATTGAAGAGCAGCTCCACACCCTGTCGTCATTAATCACCAGCGCTGTCGACCGGCTGCTCAGGACCTCACAGTGGCACTCTGCAGTGTCTCTGCATCTCACAGGGGGGAAAATATTAGTCCTCTCCATCACCATCTGTCACAGCTACTTTGATTTCAACTATCAATCTATTCCTGATACAGTGGCAATGCCATTCACCATTCGTATCAGGTAGCGGTTATTGAACTTTTATGTTTATGACGTCTGTTGCGTGTGAAAGGTGAAGTTATGTTGTTGTTTGTTGTTATACAGTATTCATAGTTAAAAGCAGTGGTGTTACCAGGATGCCAGGAAAAAAAAAGCTACAATGCTAAAGTAGGTCGAAATCCAGCGTAGGGCTACTGCACCTTAAAACATGTTTTGTTTTCTCCTTCAGATAACTGTTGTTGTGATTTGGTGTTAACAAATAAAAGTTGATTTGTTTTTATTTGACTTAGAACACATCCATAACTGAACAGTATGGACATGCGTGTTTTTTGGGTAACCTATTGTGGTTCCTCGGTTTTATTATTAAAGTTATTCCTTGTACCGCAGGCCCTTTGAGCTCAATTTGACCCCCTTACAATGCTTCAAAATGCACCAAAATCGGCAAGCAGGTCAACACAGGTGCCATCTTTGATGCCGTGTAAAGAAAAATTCCAAATACACTATATAGCGCCCCCTAGCAGTCATTCTTTGTCCCGCCGAAGCTTTGAGCCCTACTTTGACCCCCTCAGAATGCTTCAAAACTCACCAAACTCAATTGCCAGGTAAACACTGGTGAAAACGTTGATAAAATGTAAAAAAAACAATAACAAAAAAACCAAATAGGCATAAATGTGTGTAGCGCCCCCTAGGAACAAAACCAACATTTCGTTTGTATTTTTTTTTTTTTTTTTTAAGGTGAAAGAGGAGGTAACAACGCAAAGGTTAAAACTTAGAACACATCAGTACTATATCAATGGGATACCATACGCGATGCCCAGAGTGCCGTTACTAATACATAAAGTTTTCTTTGGGTGGGCAGAGTGTGTCCATGGGTGGGCACTGCCGGTAACGCCCCTGCTTAGAAGGTAATTTAAAGAAAGATTTTTATTTTTTTTTCCAAATGGTGGCACTGTTCAGGGGAGACACATTTATATTTGGTGTTACTTTGGAAGCAAAATGAATATAGGAATGTATTTAGTCTAATTCATCTACAGCTGTGGTTTGCAAGTTCTGGTTAGAGTATGATGTTTAATTTTTGTGTTTGTTTTCTATACAGTGATCCCTTGCTACTTCACGCATCAAACTTCGCGCCCTCAGTCCATTGCGGATTTTTTTTTCATTCATTCATTCATTCATTTTCCATGCCGCTTTGTCCTCACGAGGGTCGCGGAGGTGCTAGCGCCTATCCCAGCTAACTACGGGCAGTAGGCAGGGGACACCCTGAACTGGTTGCCAGCCAATCGCAGGGCACAAGGACACATACAACCATTCACGCACACACTCAAACCTACGGACAATTTAGAGTGTTCAATCAGCCTACCATGCATGTTTTTGGGATGTGGGAGGAAACCGGAGTTCCCGGAGGAAACCCACGCAGGCACGGGGAAAACATGCAAACTCCACACAGGAAGGCCGAAGCCCGGGATTGAACCCTTGATCTCAGAACTGTGAGGCAGACATGCTAACCACTCAGCCACCGTGCCGCCATTTTTTTTTTTTTCAATTAAACAAAAATAAATAAATTGAGTATTTGAAAGAGCTGTACCCATCCTATCACGTAGTCTCTCACTCTTGCTCCCGCCGCTTTTCTTGGTCAGGCAGTGCTGGTTATTGATTGAAAGTTAACGATAATTGGCAGACGTTAAGGTTACATCTTGCCTGAGAAACTAGGAAGGCCGAAACATGTCTTATATGTATCTCATTCCAATGCAAAATCTGAATAAATACAGTGAACACCAAAAAAAATTATTTGGAGAGTGGGGGGCGTTACTTCGCAGTTTTTCACTTATCGCGACGGGTTCTGGTCCATATTAACCGCGAAAAATGAGCGATCACTGTATTTCAGTGCATTGTGCATTCTCAAACTATTACAGTGGATATATTGTAATAACAAAAAAAGAAGTTCAAATGAACCCCGACCACCCCATAGTTAAATACATTGCGAGGTAATACTCGCAATAAAAATCGGGCTACAAAGATCAATGCGTATACATCCTTAGAATTTAACTACCGAATTTAATTCTGATCCGTCTACGAATGGTGGAGTAGTAACCACTTTAGTTAGTGTCATCAATAAGAAGTGAAACAACAATAAGAAAGCGAGTGACTTTTTGAGCCCTCAAAATATTTACGAATATTTCAGCCTATTAAGATACTGTGTTTTTAATGTTAGGCATGCTGTAATTAGAGAGTTAAATGTTATATTTTAAGGTGGCACTTGGTGTAAAAAGTGTGAAAAGAACTGATTCACAGTATACCTAGAAAATAAAAATAAAATACTGCTCACTAATTGTAGTGTTGCCATCATCCTTTTGGTAGGAAGAGCACTCCTAATATGGAGAGTCATAGACAAATGAAATACAAATATTCCACGCAATGAATTTTTCCACACCTTTTTTTTTTTTTTTTTTTTTTTTTTTTTTGAAAAGGATGTTTTTTCAATCATGTTGAAGGCCTTTATTAATATAGTTTTTGTTTCACCTAAGCAAGCTAATTTACACAACTTCATATTAACTGACCCACAGTAATAAAAAAAAAAAAAAGAAACTTACAATCTGACAGTAAAAAAAAAAAACTTTAATTTTTCATTTTTAAATAATGCATAAATGATGAATCCTGCTCCATATGTCAACTACCGCGGACAAAAGATTGCTGCTGAGTACACATAGTTCCACAAGCACACTAACCTCACACAGGCAACATAAATGGAGTGTGTGGGTGTTGACTCAGCTGCAAGAGAGTATGTGGGGGGAGATAGATGGCGGAGACTGATGAGCAAGGGAATAGGAAGAATAGTGAGGCATTTGATGAACGAGTGCAAACTGGCAAGAGTGAAATTAATTCCACCTCCAGACATGATTGAAAGTTCTCCCCTCTGCATGACCTCTGCTGTTAACCATCTCCAGCCAGCTCAGCTGTACCTGCGATTTATGACATTCCTTTTTGGAACCTTGATAACAATGTACACCTACATAGTTGTACTTATTATCATTGTACTTCTGCAGCGAACCTACAGGGGGCAGCAGAATCCAATGTTTTCAAAGTGGCATCACTATGATAAGTGCTTGATGATTGCGAGGTTATTGTAATATATTCATTCATAGCTTGTTATAACTATGTCACAAAAGTTGCGGTAGCTAGAAGAGAGCACAAATGGACTCTTCTTTTGAATTGGAGCGGGTCTCTCCATTTTCTAAATAAAAAAAATAAGTGTAGCGTCCCAAAGTACCGACCAGACTGGTGATCAGGGCGCTGTGACCTTGCCGGTGAAGCAGGGGCCTGATGTGGTTTGGGAGGGTCATCCATTTTGTTAATGGTCCTGTCAAGTGACACCTGTGCTTGCCTTTCCCTGTCTGGAGTGCTAATGAACCGCGAGAGTGGAGGAGTCTGGGAGTCGGGGTCAATAGCCACCTCGGAGACTCTTTGCTCAGTGCCAGCGACGACATGTCAGCCAAATAGAGTGGAGACGCAGATACATTATCAGCTCCCAAATACTCTAATAGAAAATGGACTGGCTCTTTCCAGTTGAATTAGTGTCTCTATACAAGAACTGAGTCAGTATAGCTGACATGTAGAAAAGCGGCAAGAAAAGGGTTCCTCACTCTGTCTTCAAGGATGGAAGCCTCTATGTATGAGGTACTGGTAAGGCAATCCAATACCCCAAGGGGAGGCATCAGGACTTTGATGAATATTTCTCTAATAACTACATCCTTTTGTCAGCTATGGGCTTTGTGTTGCAAGTCTATCCATCAGTCAGGCTATTTTTGAATCCCAGTGGCCACTTCACACCAATATTCCTTCTGCTGAAAAGGCTGTTTTTAGGCCTCGCAAATAGGAATCAGCTATTAAAAGCTCCACTTGGGTCAAAGAAAGCAATGCTTTTGAAGGGGGGTGAGGAGCAGGGGGAATCCTTAGTGACCAGCTAACTGGACTAATGTGACCTAGGATGCCCTCTCTGGGACAACCCTGTCAACTGATAGGAGCCATGAAACATTACATAGATCTGCTGGAATAATGGATAGACCTAGTAAGTGCAATTAAAATAGATGGAGTGCTAAATTGCATTATATTATGCATACATATACTGAAAAATAAGGGAAAACGAGTCAAATGCAATCAATCATTTATTTAATAAAATAAGGCTTTCCCAAGTTGGTTGAATATTACAGGCATTATTAACAGATTTGACCTCTGTCACCTTATATTTGTACCATTTGTAAACCCAAATCAATGCCCCACACACAGGCTTGAAAAAATATGACATCTTTGCATATTTACAAATAAAAATAATGCTCACTGACATGCACGTCTCCAGAGTCTGAATAAAGCATCATAGTCCATCTTTAGCGTGGTGCAAAACATTTTTTTGTGTGTCTTGTAATTGTCATTACTGTAGTACATTTAAATGCATTTTGATTTTTGATTAACAGTTTATTTTGAACAGGAAAAATGAAATCCCCAAGAGTTTGAAGCAAGCGCTTGTGTGAAAATAAATACAGATTTTGAGTTTTAGGTGGCATTAATACAAACAGAAATGATACAAAAAAAAAAAATCAAGAGATGAAAAAACACATTTTCATCATTTTCAAGCTTTGCTTATTGGGTGTCATTAATTGCTTCAAATCTTTTGAATCTTTGTGGAATAGAAAATCTCACAGATATTTTTCCCTTTGGAGCAACAGTCCCAGTTTTGAAGCTAACAGAATGATGCCAAGCAGTCTATCTTCAGCAGGTGCCTGCCGTCCGTGAATGTTACTGCTATTTGTGATATCACTGGTATCCGAGCGCTGAGGCTGAGCCCAGTCTCTGACTGTAAAGCGCGTAAGGGGAGTAATAAGCTGAAGATGAGGGTATGGATGGCATGGGAAGTCCAGGTGCTCCAGGTAGGTGAGATTTACTGTAGGGGTGGTAGCGGGCCAGCCCCAAGCCAGGGGACCCTCGAAGAGAGAAGGAGCTGGGCAGGGAACCTGGGCTGCTGTGCGGGGGTAGATGAAGATGGCACGAAGCTGTCGATGATATTGACGAAGGGTACGCAGACAATAGTTTACTGTCCACCATCCCAGGTAGAGCCGTGTGGGTCCGCAAGTGGGCCAGGAGCTCCTCCGAAGTTGCGAATCTCTTGTCGCACGGGCCTCCGACGGACACCCAGTTACAGGCATGGGGTAACGGTTCATTGGGGAGCATGAAACCGTAAGTATAAAGAGGGTGTGAGAGGGAGGGTGTGGTGCTGGAAGACAAGGCGCTAGAGTGTAAGGAGTGCAGGTGGTGTGAAGGGTAGACCAGCGGGAAACCAGACTTGAGGCTCGAGGGGTCGTGGACACAGGTGGAACAGTTACTTCCTCCCAAGTGGGGCGCATTGGGGTAAGTCAAACAATAAGGGTCCCGGCATAAGCCCTGCATCAAGGAGGGGGGAGAGGCTCCGGTCAGCGGACTGGAACTAGGGTGTTTACTCGGAAGTCCTAACCCCATACTAGACTTGGTAGGGTCCAAACCGGGAACAAACTGTGAGGGGTAACCTGCATAGGCGCCAACAATGGAGCCGTGGTAGCCCATTGAAGCAGGGGGCAAAGGGAAAACCGAATGTCCTGGTTTGAAAGGGGACACAGGTGCGATTTGCCCCGAGACCAGGTTAGCCTGAGAGGCCTGCGTGTCTGCCTTGCTTTCAGGCCGCGGACTGCTGGCAGAGCTGGCGTTACTGGAGTTGGCGCTTGCACGTATGTGGCTGGAGTTAGCCAACTGAGCCCCGTCCATTACTGACTTAGCTGCCTCCGAGTCTTTTTTGTCTCCGCTGTTGTTAATGTCCGAGCTGGGCTGCTCCAGACTGGCAGCTTTGTTGTCCAAGTGTGAGGCCTGTGAGTGTGCGGTGGACGGGGAATGACTTTGTATGTGAGGCTGGTTCGGAGTGTGACGTTGAGGAGAGCTCGGAGATTTCGAATGAGGTGGAAAAGACGGACAAGAAACACCGCTAGAGCTTCCGTTGGCCACTCTGAAAGTTTTATCTGAAGATCCCTTGGACACTTGAGCTTCTTTACGGCAGTCACCTGATGACTTAGAGTAAGGTTTGAAGCTGGACTTGTCCTCCGAAGACTGGTGCTGCTCTGCGGACTTGGACGATCGGCCCGTGGACTCTTTGTCTCCCAAACTGCCGGAGGAGAGGGAGGCAAGCTTGGAAGCAGACGGAGGGTCCGGTTTGCCAATTTGAGAGCATGTCTGAGCCAGCAAAGCTAATGGACTCTTTTTGGCATCCAGCTAAAGAAAGCAAAGGGATATAATGTTTAAGGATATTCCGACCTTTATGTCATAATGTTAATGTACAACAGTTTAGGAACAGAAAAGTTTAAACAGCTTGCTACTTTGAAAACATACTTCAGGAATTTAAGCAAAAATAAAAATGTATTACTTCTACTTATTAACAATAGAGAGGAAATAGAATAGTTTGCAGTTTGTTTATTTGTGTTTTTCTGTTTAAATGTATTTTTATAAAATCATAAATTGAGTTATATTAAGTCGTACAGTTTTTTTGTGTGTGTGTATTTGCCTTTTACCTCGATGCTGACTGGTGCGGACTGAAGGGGTTGAAGGTACTCCGGGTGAAGCAAGTGGCCGCTGTGCGCCGTCAACATCTTTACAATCCTGATGGGAAGCCTCTTGGCCTGACGCGACGGCTCTAACAGAGACTCGGCTCTGCCCACTGGCGCCTTTTCCACTCTTGTTTGCCGACACCCAACACTGGTGACGTTCCGATCCGGTGACTGGCTGCGTAAAAACGATCTTGAGCCACTGGTGGGATCTCTCATCGGGGTCCAGACGCGTAAAGGGACGCGAGTGATACTTTGTGCGAACCAAACTCAAATTCATTCGCCAGATCGCTTCATTATGATCAAATTCATCCGAAGAGAGTTCGATAATCCAAATATGGCTCGTGCGCAGTGCGGAACCACGCGAGGTTTATAGAGAAATAAGTGACATCCTTTAACAGGCTCTTCACTGTTTCTATAGCGTGAGTATTCCTCCAGTTCTCAAAATAGCAACCCACCACGAAGATGCACTTGTGTCAGGAATATTCCCGAGCCGAAGGAAGAAAGCGGCTGCAATGTGCGTGTCTCCGTCTGACTGCTTTGGCTCGTCCCTTCCGACTTCTTGCACATCTCCAAGGGGAGGGGTGCTCTTTCCAAGGCAGCCTACCTCCGGCCAATCACACTGCTTCATTGCTCAATAGGGGCGCGGTTTGACTTATGGCCTCACCCTAATGCAAAAATGTGTAGCCTCACATACCACATACATAATTTACACATAACATCATAAGCAACGAGTCCTTTAGATCAGGGGATGTCATCACTGATTGCATACTTTTTCTTTTACATTTTAAAGTTCTAATATTTAATTGTACATTTCCTTTTTTCTCTTTAACCCCTTGATGCCAGAATTTTCAATTAACAAATATATGTAAAGCAAAGGAAGAATATAAAAGACATACAAATAGTATATATATATATATATTTTTTTTACAAGAAAACAACAACAACAACAACATAAAACTGACATACAGTGTATCACAAAAGTGAGTACACCCCTAGCATTTCTGCAGATATTTAAATATATCTTTTAATGGGACAATACTCACAAAATGACACTTTAACACAATGAAACGTAGTCTGCGTGCAGCTTATATAATAGAATTAATTTATTTTTCCCTCAAAATAACTCAAAATATAGCCATTCATATCTAAACCCCTGGCTCAAAAGTGAGTACACCAATTTGAAAAAACGTACATCCCTAAACTTTCAAATTGAGTACTGCTTGTCATTTTCCCTCCAAAATGTCAGGTGACTCGTTACAGGAGTGCTGTCAGCATTGCTAAAGAGATTGAAGAGGTGGGGGGGTCAGCCTATTAGTGCTCAGACCATACGCCGCACTCTACATCAAATTGGTCTGCATGGCTGTCACCCCAGGAGGAAGCCTCTTCTGAAGACGGTACACAAGAAAGCCGTTAACAGTTTGCTGAAGACATGTCAACAAAGCACATGGATTACTGGAACCATGTCCTATGGTCTGATGAGACGGGCTTGCTTTCTTGTGTACTGTCTTCAAAAGACGCATCCTCCTGGGGTGATAGCCATGCACACCAATTTGATGTAGAGAGTGGCGTATGGTCTGAGAACTAACAGACCCCCCACCTCTTCAATCTCTGCAGCAATGCTGACAGCACTCCTGTAACGAATCACGTGACATTTTGGAGGGAAGATGACAAGCAGTACTCAATTTGGAAATTTAGGGATGTATGTTTTTTCAAAGGGGTGTACTCACTTTTGTTGCCAGGGGTTTAGATATTAATGGCTATATTTTGAGTTATTTTGAGGGGAAAATAAATTAACTCTATTATATAAGCTGCACACAAACTAATTTTCATTGTGTCAAAGAGTCATTTTGTCAGTGTTGGCCCATTAAATGATATACTTAAACATCTGCAGAAATGCGAGGTGTGTACTCACTTTTATGATACACTGTATAATTTTTAACTTTATTGTCATTCAATTATATCCATCCATGCATCCATGCATCCATCCATCCATGCATGCATCCATCCATCCATCCATCCATCCATCCATCCATCCATCCATCCATCCATCCATCCATCCATCCATCCATCCATCCATCCATCCATCCATCCATCCATCCATCCATCCATCATCTTCCGCTTAGTCTGGGGTCGGGTCGCGGGGGCAGCAGCTTTAGCAGGGAAGCCCAGACTTCCCTCTCCCCAGCCACTTCAGCCAGCTCCTCCGCCGGGATTCCAAGGCGTTCCCAGGCCAGCCGAGTGACATAGTGTCTCCAGCGTGTCCTGGGTCGACCCCGGGGCCTCCTGCCGGTGGGACATGCCCGGAACACCTCTCCAGGGAGGCGTCCAGGAGGCATCCAATTATTATATCTAAAGGAAAACCTTTTTCAGGACTAATTCCTTCATTACTAAAAATACAGTGATCGCTCGTTTTTCGCGGTTAATGTGAACCAGAGCCCGCCGTAATAAGTGAAAAACCGTGAAGTAGCACAATGTTATTTATTCACATTTCACATTTGAAAGAGTTACACATAAGACTTGTTTTTTTCACTTCCCCCCCCCCCCAAAGTATCATTACAAAAAACTTAAGTATACAGTGGTACTTCTACATGCGAAGTTAATTCCAGGACAATGTTTGTAAGTAGAAATGTGCATATGTCTAGCAGGATTTTTCCTTAAGAATACCTTATAATTCCATTACTAGCCCGAAAGCCTACACTAAATCCTTAATTAATGCTGCTGGTAATATTGCAAATCGCAATTACACAGAGCAAAACAAATTAATGATTAATAAAAATCGGAATAATAATATTATAATAGTAATAATAATAATAATAATAATACATGTAACAATCTAACAAATCGGGTTCTAATGTGGCAGATGTGTTTTGTGTGGTGTACCTGAACGCACCGCGTGGCTGATTTGACAGAGTGAGATAGTGACTTTTTACTTTCACTTTGTTCAGCTGTGGCAGACAGTAGGCATGTTGTGTTGCCCAAGTTCTGAAATAAATGACTAAATGCCTTACGAAGCTGTCAATTTTTTGGCAATGTTACCACAATAATAATCATCACCTTAACTTATAAAGAGTGGCGAGCAGAGGTCGGAGGAGGACCGTCGGGATCGTAAACATTCTACGGCCATATTGTCGAGTGCCACATCAAATTTCGTTGTTGACAACGTTCTTGCTGACAATGACGATAAAGTTCTATTCTATTCTATTCTATTCTATTCTATTCTATTCTATTCTATTCTATTCTATTCTATTCTATTCTATTCTATTCTATTCTAAGCCTCACCTTTTTCCTTTTTTTCACCACCTGCACTCACAATCTTGGAACCCATGTTGATTTCTCTCACAAGAAAATCCGCCGTGCCTCCGTCTTGCGGGAAAACAGAGAAACTGCGGCGCTGTCCTAAACTATCGAATTTCGAGCATGTTGTCAGATGTAGAAACAAATGGCGAGTCAAATTTTACGTCGGATGTCAAAAAGATCGTGTGTCGAGGTACCAATGTATATATATATTTTAATAAATGTTTTTTAAGCACTTCAAATGTAATAATTATGATGTTTTAAGCATGTTACCATCCCACCCAATTATTTTAAAACAAGAAAAAAGTAGAAAATGCTTGTCTTTACTAAATGCTTCATTGAGTGAGTCCACTCAAATCCGCTCAAGCTGCTCACTTACACACAATGAGTTGCCACAACATCTATTTAACAAGGTAAACGATGATTGACGAATGGAGCATTACGGTCTTCAAGCACCTCCGGCAAGATCAAACCTTAACATCTGTCAATCATCAATAAATTTAATAAGCAAATCTAGTGCACTGCTTGCCTGGCTCTGCCAGACTATTCTCCACTGAGAGAAATAGTCTGGGAACCATCCCATTTACGGCCTTTTCGAGCAGATACAAAATCAATCGACAAATCAGATTCGTTTATTTGCGTGACGTGTTCTTCACGAGCAACGTCACTCTTGTGCGTCGAAAGTCGTCTCTTCAACAACACAGATGGTGAACGGCAGAGCCGAGAATATGTTCCAGTCCACGGTAAAATCAGTTTTAAATGACCAAAAACACATCGACACGAGTCATTGACAACAGTCTGTCTCGCGCTAGCCATGTTGAATAAACTCCGCTCTCTTCGTATGTTTACTTCCGCGCGCAGGTCCCTCGTCCTGCCGTCGCCATTTTACTAACGTCACGTCTGCCCGTCGCTGATTGGTCCACTCCGCTGTCTGTTTGCTGTGGCTTGCTCCGCCCTGGAAATTGTATCCGAGTGAATGGTGGCCAGGCAAGTGCACTGCCTGACCAAGAAGAGCTGCAGGAGGGAGAGTAAGACTACGTGATCGGATTGGGACAGCTCCTCTGTATTTATTTATTCATTTTTTAATCGAAAAAAAAATTCCGCGAGTTTGAAATTTGAAGCGCAAAGTTGTGAGGGATCACTGTATTCCTAAGTTTTATGAAAAATTCTTCATAACTTCACATGATTCTCTTCATTGATATGTACTAAAGTTTATGTTCTGAGTTTCGCAATGACTTCTTTTCAGTTAATTCTGACAAATCTAAGATATTTATTAAAGATGCACCGATACTGGTATCGGTAGGGGGCGCCGATCCAGCCCGAAATGGTGGTATCGGTATCGGCGAGTACCAACAAAGACGGCGCCGATACCATTTACCGGTCCAATATTATAACATTTGACCGCAGCGTTTTTTTTCCCTCCTAGCGCTCACTACACTCTGTCTCTGTGTTGTGTGATGACACGTGAACATCAAGCAGCTATCGCTATTGGCCTGCTCCAGACCAATGAGAGCGGGCCAATAGCCACTCCTAACCAATGACAAGGCAGCTTTTTCATATGGAGGAAACACAAACCAGGAGTAATGGCGGCTGTCGGGAAGTATTTCAAAATAGAAATCCCGTCGATTAAAATCAATGACTGCATGCAAGATTTGCGGCCTGAAACTTTCGAGATGTGGAGTTAAATTGGCCAATTTCAATACCTCGAACCTGATAAAACATTTGAAGACGAAATGTGAACGAACACAACCAGTTTGAGCCTGCAAGAGGAGGAGTGGTATCCAGAGGAAGGGCGCTGGACCGGAGCAACAATCTCTGGTCAGTTCACTACGTCTAATTTACTTTTATTGTGTTTCACTGAAAGAAATGCCGCAGTAATCTGGGAATTGTTTCCAAAGTAGGGTTGCCACCTTTCAGAAATAGAAATAAGGGACTCCCCCCTCCCGAAAAAAGGAGGCTAATAGAGAGAAGGGGTTCTGTGGTCAATTATTATTACTTATAATTGTTAGCGTCCGCAAATGCGGAAACAAGGTGGGAACTCGAAGCAGACAACAAGCGGGGGATATCTACAAGGGCTTAATGATTGCAAACAAAAAATAACACACGATCGCGGGATAGAAGAAATAACAAAAGGAGTCCGTGACCGCAGGTCGACGGAGCTCAATACTACAAACTCGAAGGTTAACTAAGACAATAGGCAGCGAGCCAAAAAGCCAAAATAAAAACACTCAAATACCTGCACAGGGTATAGGGTTACAAACGAGAGCAGCACACACAGAAAAAAACCCAATGCAGGGGCGTAACAAGCAAATGTAGCGAGACTATAGTGCGAGATGTCAAATGGCGATCAGCAAGGCAAAATACCTTTGAGATCACCCGTGCTTAAATGCTGCGCTGATGAGCCTGCATTGGATTCAGGTGCGACGTCAGGAAAGCCCCCATGACCAGCCCAGCAACAAGACACAATCTAACCAGCAGCAGAATGTGACAATAATATCATGAAAGTTGCACTGTTTGGCCTTTGAGAGGTTTGAAAAGGTTTACTCAGTTCATTCTGAGTTTATTATTATGAATTTATTTTTATTTTCTTACTGTTGGGGTAGCATTTCACGTTTTATTAATTTCATAAATGTAGCACTATTTTGGCCTTTGAGAGCCAAAGGTTTATTCAACTATTGTCTACTAGGGTTTAGTAGACTATTCACTTTGTACTAGTCTTTTTCCTATTTTGCAAAGGTAAGCAACAGCCTGACAAAGCCTTGATAGCAATGATTTCACATCCAATTATGTAGCTCTTTGGAAAAAAAAAAAAAAGGAAAAAAAAATTTATATATATATATATATATATATATAAACAGGGTGGTATCGGTATGGTATCGGTATCGGCCGATACTGCACAGCCAGGTATCGGTATCAGGGCCAAAAAATGGTATCGGTGCAACACTAATATTTATATCGCAAGATGACTCCGAGCCTTTAATTCACCAAATTGGATCAAACTTTCTTTTGTTATAATAACAAATTGTTTATTAGCTCAATCTGCCTTTTTAAGATTTTATCAGATGAACTTAAAGACTAGCCTCAATTCATTTTCCTTAACGAACAAGCAGACGTTGAATGAGGTTCTATTCTTGTTGGAAAATCCACTTCCTCTACAGTTCCGGATATGTTGTTTAAAGTAGAGCAATGAATCATCAGGTTTTGAATTCAAATAGGTAAACTTGTTTGACATTTGACACTCTAGTCTTCACAAACATGGTCCTCTTGTATGAGACAAGCTCTTTATTCCAAAAGCCGTGACTATTTATCGGCAGTTGAGAGGCGAGGCAGCGTCACTTGCTTGTCACTCAGCGGCGTCACTGTTCGACCTGTCATCGTTGGGCTTAGCCTCCATTCATCACCCACACGTCGCCACTCATGCCTCGGCGGCCTGCCGAGATCCAAGAAACTGTGAGAGCAGAACATGCGTACTGGATTTAGCGTGCACATTTGTCTGTCGCTGCCTTGTTGAGACAAGTAAACAGGTGACCCTGAGAGCTCATTGTGAATTTCAAACACATTTTTTCCCTCTCTTTTACAACATAAGACTGACAGTTAATGTGTGAGCTTTCCGACTCATGTAGTCACAACCTTGTTAAAAGGTTGAGTGGCTGCAATGTGGGTGGGGTTGCACATGTAAGGGAAAGGGGGTGAGTTGGGTGTTTAGAAGTAGACCAAAGAAGTGGGGATTGGGAAAAGCCAGACAAAGGCAGTGAGAGAATGAAACAAGGGGAGGGCTCGAACAACAGGGAGCAAATCCTTTCATGTGCCCCTCCATGCGGGCTGGTAACAGCTGTTTTGGCGTGTTGATGACGGATGGCTGTTTCCTGTTGTGGATATTTTAAAAGGGGGCAGCCTTTCGCTTATAGAGGACTCTCAGCATGTTTTGGTCCTTGCCGGCCCTCAGGCCATTTCCATGCTTTTCTGGGTCCGTATCAAAGCAATGTGTTGGGCCGGGACGGAGACCAAACAAAGCCCCCAGGATGAGGCTGATTGAGGCTCATGAGGAGCGAGGAGGGCCGGACCCTGTGTGTGTGCCTGTGATCCTGAGATTTATAGAGCTGCTGAGGCTTGTAATGGACGCCGTAGCTCTGTGGTGGGCCCTAATTCATCCTGGTGTTGAAAGGCTGCCGTTTGCCTGACTCCACAGTATATATTTGTAACACCCCTCTCTGAAAACGGTCAAGTCAAGACATATTGAACAACATGTGTGGATTATTCAGATTGTTCAGGGCCACCAGTTCATAATAGCATGTTGGCTGGAAAGTGTCATGCAGTTTGCAAATTCTGAATGCAAAGGCTAACCCAAAAAAAACCCACAGTAAAAATGCAAAATAAACACAACGGAAGTAGACTTAAGGCCAAGTTATGCTTCCGCGCCAGACCTGCGCCTTGAAGGACGACCCGAGTTACGACCCTCCGCCATAGCCTCTCCGGCTCCTTCTCATTTTTCTGACTTCGCGTCGCATCAATGCATGTGACGTGGTGGAAACTGACTATGATTGGTCCGCTCAGACTGTTGTGTCCGGTTCAGCGATTCATGATTTGTCTACACGCAAAAATGGACTGAGCCGACAAGAGTATCAACGAAGAACAAGTACGACAACTTCAACAATGTCTCGTCAAGACATTATGAAGATTGCCAAATGGCAAGCAATTAGTGGGAGGAGATTACTGAAAATACGGGGCTGAAGGTCAGCCAGCGATTATATAAAAAAATGGAAGCACCGCCGAGACAAGTATGTGTGTGTTCGGAATCGAATGGCTACACACCCAGTCGGCCAAAAACTGCCAGTTTTTATCACTTTATGTCATATTTTTGGGTTGGTGCACTTCATCATTTATTGTGTACATATGTTTTTTCTGTGAGTCTGTGACTTATTTACGTGTCACACCTCAATTATATAAGAGTTTTTTTGATGTTTAATCTTCAACAACAGACAGTTACCACTCGATACATCATCACTAATTGAGAGTGCCACTGTGCTTTTATGATAACGTAAACATCACGTCTTCCAACAGAATTTGGGAAGTTCCATAACCGCCAGAAATCTGCTATGATTTCCCACTGGCTGGTTGTAGAACACGGCAAACAAATCAGGCTGGATGGCTTTGCAGACCTCGGACATAAAGCTGGACGCAGTGCTTGACGCCAGTTTGAAGCTAGCTGCCACAGCTTGCTGGTTTCCACCCGAGGCTAGAACTCTCTGTGTGGCATCAAAAGTCGGACAGACCGCTTCGAAACCGTCTTCTGCATCGCCTGCGCCTCATCATTTGTATGATCAACATTTATTCAATGTTGATTAGCTGAAGATCCGGATTCAAGCGCTCCATCTTGCATTGTTTATTTATTTTTGCTCTGTTAAACTAGACTACTATAGAGGAAGTCAACAAGCATGCCCCAAAACCGTACAAACATAATGCCACATCCCTCTAGTGGCTTGGCGGTGAATTACAGAGCAACTCGTTCCCTCACCGCATAACTATCGAATGCTCATTGACGCGATAGTCACTTCGCTGTCACCGCAACGCAGGAGCATAACTCAGGCTTTACAACGGAAGTTAGACCAGTAGATGCACTTCGGTAGATATCCCTTTGTCATCGGTTTTGCCTTAGGCTTTTCAGAAATGGTAATCCAGGAAAGATTGTTGTATGACATTAGCCGACAGAAGTAAGTGTGTGCTTGATCAGCAGAGATCGCAGTATAACATTAGCCGTTAATGTTAGCCAGTCAGACGTAAGTGTGTGCTTGTGTGGGGGTACACACTTCCACTGTAACCCTCACAAAAGAAGTAAGCACACATTTACACCTGAGTGGCTAATTTTAGTGGCTAATGCCATGCAAAAATCTCTGAAAAGCCAAGGGCAAAGATTGTCTCAAAGCAGTATTTACTATAGAGTACCTACCATTCTAAGCTTTACCAAGGGTATGTTAATACTACAGGTCTTAATGCACGAATCGGATTTTTTCGTGTTTTTCCGACTCAATTGAGGCATTAACTTGATGGTCTGAACGGGACAAGTCGCATAGAAGTGGACCATTTCAAATCCGATCTGGGTCACTTTCGTATGTGGTTTAAATCCGATCTGGGCCACATTTTTCCAGAACGTCGCGCGCGGTCTGAACTGGCAAGTCTAGCGAATCGAAATTCATGCAGCATTTACGTAATCAAAGAGCGAGAGAGACGGCGCGCTACGGTAGTGGTGCAGCTGTGCGTTAGCGCTTGGCTTGCCTTGAACACGCGATCGATCCATATAAACTTTGACTATAAGCCTAAACAAGAATTATTAATCTCTGTTATTTGTGATGCAATGACGTCAACAAAGAGCGAAAGTGGCAGGCAGGACGGCAGCGATGTGTGGATTCTCTGTTTGTTCATTTGTATTTGTTGTTAATAAAGTTAAAAAAAAAAAAAATGACAGCAGCGATGAAGCTATGCATTAGCGTCTACCTTGAACTCTACTTTTAAGCACGAAGCGGGCTTGACCACAGTCAAGTAAAATGAAGAAAAGGATAAGCCTGACAATTTAAGATTTTCATTCTGTGCACCGAATGAGCAATATTTCATGATTGCTTACATGGCCGAGTTGGGGCAAACTGACGCACCACGTCATTTCACGCACGTACGTCAAGGCTTATGTTTGTGCGTGTATGCGTCCTATCAGTCCATATAAACTTTGAATAGAAGACTAAACGGGGATTATTAATGTCTGTTATTTGTGTCCTCTTTTTGGAAATCAAAATATGATCACCCTGGAATGACATAAAGCTAGCATGTGAAATTTGGATTGATGGTTCTGCGTATGCGGGTCACTTTGCTGAGCGCATCTCGGACTGCGAATTAGTGCGCATGCGTGATACTTAAACGGGCTCAATGGACAAATGCAGTCTGAACGGGCACGCCAAAAAACCAGATATGACAAAAAATCGGATTTGTGCATTAAGACCTGCAGTATGAACCTGGCCTAAGTCTATTCTGTTGTGATCATTTGTGTAGTGGCTATTTGCGTTCGCGTTGATACTTTTGGCATTGGTGTTTTTTTTTTCCTTTGCAAAGCGTTTGGAATTTGCAAATTGCCGCACACTTCCCATCCTTAGCATAATAGTCGGTCCCCCACAACCTATTACACTTCTCGAGGCATTTGCTGGTGTCAGCCAGACACTGTCAGAGTCTGAATGTAATACTGTACAAAGAGAAAGAGAGAGAAACGATAAAAGCACCAGGGAGGAAGAGAAGGGAAAACGAGTGTAAATAACTCCTATTTAATTATCTGTGACTGACTTATGGGGTGTGTGGAATGGGGATGGAGGCCTGAGGCTGGGGCCCCGCTATAGCCCTCATGTTTTCTCCAGCAGCAATAAAAGCAAGGGGAAAAAGTGGATTAAGACAGTTTCATGGGGTGTAGCAGACATGGCATTTAGACCCAAACACTTAAAAGGAGCCTTGCAGGCAACATTCCAGCTCAGACAGTTGAAACAAGGCTTTCCCTGAGCTAAAAGGTCCACAAACAATATCTACACAGTGTACTTAATGCGTTTACTTATCATCATTTATGTCGGTGTGCTTGTCTATCTGTGTGGATCATATGCAGTAATATTAACCTGTGCAGACAAACAAAAGAGCTTACTAGCGTGCACCTTTTTGTGGTAATACTGTATGCTTTATCTGTGTGCGTGTGTCAAAGTAACACCTTGACAACCTTATCTCCTCACTTTAGAAAGGAGATAGTCTTTCGTGTCAGCTTGTCACGTCTCAAAAGCTAACGCTCTTATCCACCTTGCCTGCCTGTTGTCTATCTTTCTGCAATATAATCACAGCGGGACAAAAGCTTCCCCTCTAGATTCGTGGAATGCAAGTTTTATTTGCACGGTGTGGAGTTCCGCTTGTGTGCATTCGCTGCACCTGAAACACATTCGCACTCGCTGCGTGGTCTTCAACAAAAGCGGCTATTGTCCTCTACATGGAGAAGTTATCTAGAGCACAGAGAGAGGGGGAGGAGTTGGCTTGTTCTGCTAGACAGTGCCTGTCTCAAATCAGATTGTCCTATATTGTCGCGTGAAATTTCAGATGGCACCAAAAGTCGATGTTTGTGATAGCTGGGTCATTTCACGAGTGGAGGACATTTGGGCTTCAAAATTCTCATTTTTAATAGGTAATAAACTATCTAAGGCTTGATTACTTCATCTTACATATCAATGTCAATATTCATATCTTTTTATGTCATATAGTGTATTTGATATTTACAATATTTAGCAAAATCACAGTAACAGGGTTGCAAATCTGTACTAATGTCAGTTTTTTTTCTTTATTTAGCCAATTGAACAAAGATACTTATGTAAATAAGTAAGTAGAAAAACAACAAAGTAATAATTTCTTATTCTGACTATATGTGTAACAGGTTTGCATAAGGTAGAGTGAGATGTTCAATCAATGCTAACCATATGTAACTATTATAAATACAGTGGTACCTCTACATACGAATTCAATTCGTTCCAGGACCTGGTTTGTTAGTCGAAATGGTCGTATGTCGAGTGGGATTTTCCTTTAAGAATACATTATAATTCTAGTAATTTGTTCCACAGCCCAAAAACCTACGCTTAATCCTTAATAAATACTGCTGGAACAATTACAAATAGCAACTACACATAGCAAGACAAATAAATTATGAGTAAAAATTGGAATAACAATAATACAAATAATAATGATACCGTATTTTTTCGGACTACTAGTCGCGCCTGAGTATAAGTCGCACCAGCTATAAAATGCCCAACGAAGAGAAAAAAAAACATATAAGTCGCACCGGAGTATAAGTCGCATTTTTTGGGGGAAATTTACTTTATAAAATCCAACACATAGAACAGATATGTCATCTTGAAAGGCGATTTAATATAAAAATACAATAGAGAACAACATGTGGAATCAGTGTACAGTGTACAGTGCATGAACAACGAAATGCGAATTTACTGTCCTCACCAGGATGCTACGGCTCGGTCCTGGCTATACAGCGAGCTAAACTCCCAAATGACGATGCTTCCATCATATAATTTGCTGACTAAATTTCGTCCTCGATACCAAGCAGGTTCGCATCAACGTAAATAAATGATAATTAGGTGCTATTACAGCAATGACAAACAGTTAGCATGCGTTCGCTAGTATTAGCACGTCTTTCAAACAACCACACAACTGGCTCTAAGTGTCCGATCGCGGGTGGAAAACACACAACAACAACAGAAAAGATGATACACACAGGCGTTGCCTCTGTAGAGATATTTTACAAGCATAAACAATGAACATATGTTCGCAGCTGTGTTTCTCTCTCGTTAACTCGCCCACTCACTCAGAGCTGCGTAGCTGTCAGTCTTCTTCTGGCGTGTGAGCGCTCTTCTTCATGTAAACAAGTGCAAGTGCGCCCCCACGTTGGTGTGAAAGCGCCATGAACTAAAAGCATGCATTTTAATATAAAAAAGTCAATAATACAATTGAACACACATTGCCAAAGGCAGAACGCGAACATGGCCATAGCTATTACGAGTTATTCAGATAACTATAGCATAAAGAACATGCTAAAAAGTTTACCAAACCATCAGTGTCACTCCAAAACACCAAAATAACATGTGAAATGATATCATAATGTGTTAATAATTTCACACATAAGTCGCTCCTGAGTATAAGTCGCACCCCCAGCCAAACTATGAAAAAAACTGTGACTTATTGTCCGAAAAATACGGTAAAAATATGTAACGAATCAGGTTCTAATGTGGCGGTTGTGTTTTGCATGCTGTTCCTGAACGCACCGTGTACTGATGACTGAGTGAGAGAGGTGCGGAAGAGTTTTACTTTCACTTTTCATATTCTGCTGTTGTTGGTGTCAGCTGCGGCGGACAGTAGCCGTGTTGTGTTGCACAAGTTCTGAAATAAATGATTAAAAACCTGACGAAAGTGGCGACTTCCTTGCCGATGCTACAACAATAATAATAAAATAATAATGATGAGAGTCGTCCTCAAGAGCGTAGTAGACATATTCCGGCCGTATTGTCGAGCCAGTTTGCTCACACGCACACCACGTTCATATTTTTCTATCATTTCCATCTTAATTTTGATGGTAAGCGTGACCTTTTTCCTTTTCTCACCACCTGCACTAACCTTCTTGGGACCCATGTTGATTTCTCTCACATGAAAATCTGCCATGCGTCCGTCTAGGGCAGACATGCCCAAAGTCCGGCCCGGGGGCCAAATGCGGCCCGTGGTCAAATTTCATCCGGCCCTCGGCCTCTGTCATAAAATCAATAACGTCTGGCCCGCACACAGACTTAATAAATTAGTGAGCAGTACTGCAACCAGCATATGAAGTAGCTTACACACGAAATGCTGCTCCTCATTTACCCACTAAAAGGCAGCAGCACTTTAACCCTTTATTGCCAAATGTATCACATTTGAGACACCTAAAATTTCATGATTTTGAGACTAATTTAGAATTTTGACATTTCTTTTTGGAAAAAAAAAAAGATGGATGCAAGTCAACACATGCATCTGCAGGTTCCATGAGAAAAAAAACATGATTTAGCATGGGTTATAGATATTAGAGCGCTTATTACACATATTCATTTTGACTTTTCTTTTTACAAATTTGAAAAATACGTTTCATTAGGACCTTATCTTTCAAATTTTGGGATTCTCTGATAATTGCTTCATGTTGCAAGTATTTAAGGGGTAAGCAACATTACTCCGTGTGACCCATTACTTCCATTTTCTAAAATGGCGACAGTCAACAAAAAAAAGAAAGTTGACTGTGACGGCCGACGCTTCAAGGATAGGTGGAAATTGGACTATTTCTTCACTAAAATACGCAACAACTGTGTCTTGCCTCATTTGTAAAGAGACAGTCGCTGTTTTTAAAGATTTCAATGTGAGGCGATATTACCAAACAAGACACGCCGACATGTACGACAAGATTACAGGGAAGATACGCAGCGAGAAATTGAAGCAACTTGAAGCTAGTTTAATTCCACAGCAGTAGTATTTCGCAAGAGTCCGAGAGTTGAAAGAGAACGCCACAAAGGCTAGTTGCGAGATTGTTGAAATTATTCATTAAAAAAAAGTAATAAAGCAAATGTGACACAGTGAATGGCTTGCAAATTTTGCTTAAATATATTGTTCTACGTAAAGGACGTCAGTCAAGGTCGGCCCCCCACATTTTTACCATGCCAAATCTGGCCCCCTTTGCAAAAAGTTTGGACACCCCTTGGGGAAAACAATGAAAGTGCAATGCTGTCATAAATTATCGTATTTCGAGCAAATGACGTGTTAAATCTACCACTGTATATTAAAAAACAGAGGATAAAAATTTGCTCAAGTTTTGGAAATTGTTGTAAAATTGTTTAATGATATCAAGTCCAGCGTATCATGTGATGCACTGCTTTTTTCTTCGAAGATGCTCAAAATGTTATGGTAACAGGACTGAGTGCACGACACACATTTCACAAATTATTAGATAAATATTCAACCTTTATGTTTATTAAAACAAATGTTCCCACAATTACAAAACACAGCGATAAAAATGAAATTTGAATTGCATTGAAACTATTTTATCTGAGATTCAACTTTGTAATCAGGGAGCAAACAACGGTAAAATGCAATTTTCGTATTCCAGACTTATCTGGAATTTTTGTTGTTGTCTAAGAACCAGTAAATTGACTCAGAAACAGCATGTTTTAGTGTTTTGTATATAGATGGTTCCAAAATTTGAAGGGTGGAAAGTAAAATGTCCACCAATTCTAGCATGACCCAGCTAGTAATACAACAGTAGGTAAATGAAGTAGTGGATTCTACTGAGTTCCTGCCAAACATAATCTAAAATGATGAGGAGGAGCGGGAGCCTCGCAACAACTGTCAAACATCAACAGGCTGAAGTGAGACCGGGCCAAGTGAGCTACCGAGTCTGTAGGGAGACAAGGTGAAACCTCACTCAATTAAAAACAAATCAAAGCAAATCAATCTTTCAAGATCGACACATCAAACAAACATTTATGGAAGCCGTCCACCTTTTGTCGTTAATCTCTCTGTGGGAGTATGAAAGCCTACAAAAGAGTGACTACAGTGAACTTGACAAAGGCAATACATAAACCTGTCATGCACGCCAAATTAAAAACAATACATGAAGTGCATTTTTTTTTAAACCTTCTCTTTTGTTACTTACCTAGAGACTATATATTTAAAAATGATCCGGCTTCTATAAAAGAAGGTTTGATGAACTGACAGTCATGGATAACGTATTCCACAAAGAGTGGCCAAAATATTTGCCTCAACTGGGTCTTTGTAATGACAAAGCACCTCGCTTGTCTTTCGCAGTAACTCACTGGTTCAGATGGATATATAAAAGCAAGATAATATATCAAAACACTCTCCTGAGAGACACACACATACACGCACACACACACACATGTATCAGCCCAGCAAAGTCACATACAGCTGTTTGTTATATGAGCATGTATTGTTGCATAGGCTACAAGCCAAGCTGACACTTATGAAATATTTTCCTTGCTGACCTTAGCTACTGCCTCAGCACGCGAGATTAATTCACTGTTGCGACAAACGCACATGTACATGCACACACGTACAAATATGCTACGTCTTGTGACTGCAAAACATAGACACAGCAGGTTTCGGGTGGCGGTTGTAATAATTACATCTACTCCTGATTTATTTCGGCTGTACTTGATAAGTGTGGCACGACAGAGCAGAAAATATACTCTCATATGCAAATGAAAATGCCCTTGGTGTAGGTAAACAGCAAATGACAGAGGATTTACCGCATTTTCTGGACAATACGTTACACTTGCTTTTCTTCGACCTATACAGGTGCGACTTATATGTTTGTTTTTTTCGCACTGAAAGCCTGAAGAAGGGGTGCCCTCTACTTCCAGAGTCGGCAAAGTTGTTAAGAAGTGATACTAAAGATGAAGAGTTGGGAGCTATTTGGACTGAGATCAAAAGTTTGCTAAACAACTTTTTATGTTATGTTGTTTTGGCAATACTGGGTGACTGTTACTATGTTAACAGACAAGTTTTAGGTTTGTTGTCCTCCCTTATATTGTTATTACTATAATGTTTGGTCTTTGATAAAATTAAAATTCCCTTCCCAAAGTTCAACTTAGGGGCTGTTTTTATGACAATGGCAACGCAAAAGCTTTTCACAGAGAGCCCTATCGTTTACAGGGCGACGGCATTTTGGAGGGCTTAAACACGAACATTTGAAATGCCTTCCAGAGTGGAATTTTGATAATGCTGCCCCTTGTCGTCACCGTCTAAACAGTTTACAATGCGATATTGAAAAATTGGTAAAAATCCAAAGTAAATAGGATTCAAGTGAATAAGTTACTTTAAAAGTAATTTATTGGTTAGTTTTTACCAATTTTTCGCCCTTTGCCGTCTCAACATAAGAATGACAACAGAAAAATGTCATGGCATGTAATTGACTTTCTGATAATTGAATTTGAAGGGGAAGAGCGGAATTTTTCACATAAGGCTTGATCTTCGAGTTAGCGGACGGGTTTAATTAGTCGATGGAGTTAATTTCAACCACCATTGACTCATGCTAGCTTAGCCACTCCGGAGCCTTGAAACTAACAAATAACTGACAAACTGCATGGAATTTGTTGAAATCAACTCCACCGACTAAAATGGTAGGGGCTGGCACGAATGCGCACGCACAACCTGGAAGTACGCCGTACACACACGCGGTCAATTTGGCCACAAAACGTGGTGGCAACTAAGCACTTTACACTCAGTCGGACTTAAAACACATCCCAAAGATGCTAAACGAACAGGTCACCTTAAGGCATAAATGTGCAACACGAATATGATGGAAACAATGCTCGCTGCTGACTACCGGCCGTTGAAACGGCAAAGCTACGAAATGGCCACGCATGTAGCAGTTCCGACCTATTGCTAGAACCCTACAAAATGAAGAGCAAATACGTACATTCATGGACACACACAGAGAAAATTTCCATCGTACATCTCAACAGGTGGCTGCACTCGGCTCGAATGGGCACCCGCGATCCTCACGCGTCCCAAACCACGCGCGTGTGACTCGAGAGTCCAGGCATGTGCCGGTATGATAACCTTAAGCAAAAATATCACGATTTCAGGGTATTACAATTACAGCTCTTAAATGTGTTACGTTGAGATATCTGGGTTTAAAAAAAAAAAAAAATCCATTAAACAGGACTTTTATTTTTCAAAACATATTAACACATTTAAACATAAGTATGTATAATGTTAATTTAAAAAAAAAAAAAAAGTAACTGAAATATTCAAAATAAAATTAAAATGAATGCAGTCCTTTAGGTGAGCCTAAACCCAAAGTCACAGCTTAGCATTATTACCATCAGAACAAAGATATTTGAATTATTTTCCGTAAAAAGCACATGTGTATGACTCGTATTATGTTTACATTATACACACACTCTCTTTCTCAATACAGAGTTGCCAGAGAGAAAAAAACACATGTTTTACCACCGCTAGACACACGAAACATGCTGGAGTTAACTCTCGTAGCTGGTGGGAAACGTTCATGACAGTGTTTATAAACCTTCAATTTTGTGTAAATGTGAAATCATATTGGAGGTATTGCCTCCTCGGCAGCCACCCGCCGCAAACATGTTTTACATGCTGGTTGGCCCTCCTCTATGACGTGGCCGTCTGTAACCTTTCCCTTGCCTTCCCATAACTGCGATTTTGTTTTCTTCGATCGGCGAAAAGTTTTACCTCCTCCAGCCATCGTATAGCACACCTGACTCACTCACACTGAGCAACAACCAGTGGGGGATGGCTGAGCCTTGCAGCTGCAAGCGAGTGATTTCTCCCTGCATTTTTGGGACATAAAAATAGCTAATACCTTAGGGACGGTATGACGGAAAATTTTTGCGGTATTGGAACCGTGACGTTTTCATACTATGGTATACCTTGAAACCGGTAATCGGCACATGTCTACTCGAGACCAAAACAGGAAGTAACTATGAGAGGTTACCATGGAAACGAACGCGTAATGGGAACCTTTCCAATATTTCTTTTTAAATTGCTCTTTGTACATGACTACAATATTCTTCATTCTACATGCATTATGAGACAATAACAAAATAGTAACGGACAGACATTAAGGAAACTAACATTAATCAGATTACCGGTTTGGGAAAATGAACGCATTGGATTGCCTGTGACTGAAAGAAAGTAATCAGATTACAATGGGTATCGCGTTAGTGATAACACTGCCCCTCTGTTATTGAACGAGATAGTACGTGTAGCAGTTGCTGAAGTTTGGACATGAAAGTGGAGGTTTCATGCACGTTTGCGCTTCCGTGTTAACGGCAAAACACCACTTTTGTGTTATTGCGCAAGATTGTTGTCATGTAAACGTGGCCTTACACCATTCTTTGGTTGGTGTGACATAAACTCTGAAAAGTACAGTTTGTAGTTTAGTTTTACTGCTCAGAATACCAACAAACTCATTCATTTTCTCCCCAATATTTTGTCCTAATTACTTGTTCGTTCACTTTTGAATGTAACAATATAAATTTTAAAATATTTTTCACAAGAAAAAAAATCTTTTGAGGGGGTACAAATCTTCGAAAATTGCTTAGTGGAGGTTTATCAGAGCTTATAAATCAATTCCAGGGTTTGAAAAAAAACAACTTTTTTTTCCCCTCCAAAGCATTTTCGGTGGGCATCACTTATACAGCTATTTTTGCTATTTGTAGTTGAGTCTGGTCCTGAAAACTGTGCATCCACTGTATAATATTACTTATTCAAACATTATTTTCAATGATGTTAAATGAGAGTGCGTGCACTCGTTATTATTACATACCTATCTGTCATTAAAACTGCCAAGTGGCCTCTCCTTGGCCTTTTCCGCATTATATTTTTAGGGGTGGGCCAAAAGGTTAGGGAGCACAAAAAAAGGCCGAGGGCTGACGTACAAGGGCAAAAGTCGAAAGGGTCATGGGAAGGTAAAGAAAATAGGTGGCAACAGTTGAAGGGCATTTGTTCTTTTCACTGACCTAATTCACAAACCGACTGTTACCTTGAAAAGTAGAGGCGCTATAAATCCCCAAAACAGATGCGCCAATGTGGAAGATTTAGCAGCATAAGCGATTCATCACTGCAGCTAAAAATAAGGGCATGAACAATAGAATGTATACACAACCACAGCTCCGTCTGCATTTTGTCCAGAAAAAATACTGTTTTACATTTTATTTTGTTTAGAATATATACATATATTATTTCACTTAGATTGAGCTCTCATAATTTAGTCTTTTGTGTTTTGTTTTTTGTCTTCATGCCTCCAAGCTTAAACTGTCACATTAGCGGTGGACAAATGTAGATGGCCGCATTCTCGCCAGTAGGTTCTACTAGCAACAGTACTGGCATGAGACTGTGAACTACAGGATGGGGTGTGGAGGGTGAGTATGATGAGGATGAAGGAGCTGGAGAGGAAGGAGAGGGAGCAAACGAGTAAGTGCAGTTTTCCTCTTCATCCAGAGTGATGAATGACTTTTCGAACAAGGCAGAATATACATCATATCACCTTTAATGGGTGCACATTTCTACAACCATAACTCAGTGTTTGGAAATGGGGAGGGGAGGATGAAATACGACTTGGTATATTCCTCCTAGTGACACTTTTACGAGTCCACCCTGCAGTATAAAGGCATTGATTGCTATTTCAAAGCTCCATGTCAGACTTGGAGTTGAGTACCTCCAGCTGCCAGTGAAAATAGAAGCCAGAAAGTTCTCTAGCACATGGAACCTCCAAAGATGTTTGCTTGAGGTAAATTGAGTGCTAAGGTGAAGACCTACAGTGGTTATCTCCCAGGAAACATTTAAATGTCCACTCTGGTCTTGACAATCATTTATAAACATAAACATAAGTTCAGAATCTAACTGAGATCCATAGTTAAGTGTGGGTGTGCTAAGGCTTTTGTCATGTAAATGAACAGAAAAGCACCAACTATCTGAAAAACCATTTTCAGTGAAAAATATTTTTTCACCTCAATACTTATTAAACCAGAACACCACTTGAAATCTAATCACAACATAAAGCATTTTTGGCATGGGACTGAATAAAGTTATGCTAAAGCTCTAGTACAGTATGTTCAGGAAATCTTTGTTTTGTAAAACACTCATTATGTGTATTAATACAGTGATCCCTCGTCTTTCGCGGTTAATAGGGAACATAACCCGCCGGGATAAGTGAAAAACTGTGAAGTAGTGCCACCCCCCCCATCCCCCCCAAAAATTAATTGTGTGTTCAATGTATTTAATCAGATTAAGCCTCAAAAACAAAAAAAAAACAAAAAAAAAAAAAAATATATATATATATATATATATATATATATATATATATGTATATATAAGACATTTTCCTTCACTTTTTCCCCCAAAGTATAATTAAAAAAACTTATATATATATATTCTAATACATGGTTTTTAAGCACTTCAAATGTAATCATTATGATAAGTTCTAAACATGCTACTGTCCCACTGAATTATTTTTAAACAAGAATAAAGCAGAAAAATCTTGGCTTTATTAAATGCTTCATTGAGTGAGTCCACTCAAATGCACTCAAGCTGCTCACTTGCACACAATGACTTGCCACAGCAACTCTTTAACAAGTTAAACGATGATTGACGCATGCGGCGCTTTGAAGTTCGCTTCTCTGGCAAGTTCAAACACTAAACGTCTGTCAAACATGGTTAACTTTAATTACGGTAGCAATTCCAGTGCACTCACTGCCTGACCAGCAGTGAGAGGGAGGTAGTGAGAGTGAGACTACTAGCCTGGAACTCCAGACTCACTGCTGTTCCAGCGATTGAGTCTGGCGACCTTGCCGCGGATCAAATTCCCAGGGCGGAGCAAACCACAGCAAACAGACAGCAGAGTGGACCAATCAGGGACGGGCAGACGTGATGTTGGTAAAGCGACAACTCTAGTGCGGAGAACGGAGAAGTTTATTCAACATGGCTAGTGCGAGACAGACTGTTGTCAATGACATATGTGTTTTTGGTCATTTAAAACTGATTTTACCGCGGATTGGAATATATTTGCGGCTCTGCCGTTTGCCTTCTGTATTGTTGTGGAGACGACATCCGACGCGAAAGAGTGACGTTGCTCTTTAGAACACGTCACGCAAATAATCGAATCTGATTGGACGGGTGATTTCGTTCGGCTAGAGAGGCCATCAAGGAGGTGGGTCCCAGACTATTCTCAGTGTTTAAAAAATGCAGGGAGAACAGTCTGGCTGTGCCCACCACGCGATGGTGTCGGGACAGCTCAACTGTATTTTTGTTTTTCAATTGAAAAAAAATCCGTGATGGACTGAGGGCGCGACATTTGAAGCGCGAAGTAGCGAGGCATCACTGTATATCCAATTAGTAATCCAGGTGTTCATTTTATAATTGAACATTTACCTTCCTATATCATATTACAGTATATGCGTCGCCAATATCTCTATGCAGAGTACTTAATTTTCACGCAATGATTGTATTTCACTAACTGGATACATTTACATGGACAAAATTTCTTTATTCCATTCAGCGTTCGGATTCAAATTATGATTTTAAGCACCGTTTTCATTGTCCTCAGACATCACAGTTTTTGTCGGAACAAATTATCTTGACATGCACCGATTGACCAAATACACTGGAAATAGAAGTAGAAAGAAAAACCTGAGCGACTTACGTGTCAAAATCAATATGTAAATAAATAAATAAATAACCTCGGACATAAAGACTTGTATGCTCTAATAAGCCACAATTTTCTCTTTTACTAAAATATGTTTTTATAAACAAAATAGTGCCACTGATTTAAAAATCTATAATATTTAGTACATGTTTTGACCTACGGAAGGCGCCATATTTTATGCGCGCAATGGACGCTCGGGGTGATGACGTAGTTTGTCACTGTCACTAGATGAACACTACCGCGGTTACTGCCATTCCTTCTACTCGGCTAGACGTCCAATACATGCGCTCATCGGTTAAAAGCAGCGAGTACTTACTAATTGTGTTTTTATTAAGTTTTTTAATCCCTTTTCATGGCCTCAAAATACTTTTTGCCAGTGTTTCTCTCTCATACTTTTAAGCATTGGGTTTTCTTGTGGTAGCTTTGAAGCAGATTGTTAATCTGTTGACCACATTAGTTATGTAGCATATTTAAACCACGCTTATTTGATATTAAGACATTTAAGTATTTTCTTAAGGCATCTTTAGTATGTTCTGTCGGTATGTATCTAAAAAAAAAAAGCAAGCTGAAAGTGCACGGTAGTACTTTGGGTGTCAAATTCGCCTCTTGTAGGACATTTGGCCGGTGTGGCAGATTTTGGCAGAACACCGTTTTTTCCCCCCAACTCTCGTCACATGTCATCCCGTCTTTCCTGTTCATTTTGCTTTTGCTGCTTGTTTTGTGAAATATCGACAGTGCTATCATGCTCATTAATATTCCTCTCGGATTCAAATTGAAAGGGGTTGAACAGATGACATGTTTATGTCACTAGAGTCACACTCTGGAAGCCTGGCAGCGTAACCATGTGACGTCACTGCCCTACGAAATCAAAAACAATGGCGACCTACTAGTTAAACTAATTTTACAAATTGTATAAAAACGAAAACATAAAGAGGGGATTTTAATATCAAATTATTTGAATTCATAAAAACATTTATCTTTTAATATTTACGAGTCTTTTTATCCGTGGATCCCTTTAAACGTTAGTGTTACTTTGTGTATTACCCTTATTCTGATTGGCAATGAATAATTACTATTACTATTATATATAGTACTATGCTATAATATTAATGCTAGGAATTTTTTTAAGAATTGTTTTGAATCATGTTGGAAAGGCGAAGTCAGTGTTCTGAATCTGTTTACATTCCATTCTTTTGCACTAGTAAATGCTATCAGCATTTGAACTCGTTTGAACTCGTTTATTTGGGATTTATTATTTTTATTCACGTGTTTATTTGTCCTTTAATAAATAAACTTAAGTGTTCCAAAATGTTTTTGTGAATTGATAAGCATAAAAAAAAAAATTCATTGATAAAGTACCGTAATTTCTCCACTATAACCCGCACCTTTTTTCCCCAAAATCAACTTGTAAAATCATGGTGCGCATTATAAACGGGTACATAGATGGAGACAGAAATATATAGATATACGTATTTATACACCGATTTTTTTTTATTGACACGGCCACGTTGTGTTGAAGAAACGTATGCAGCGATCCTTTGCCGACCATTACGGTACATGACGTCACCATTTTGTTTCGGTAATACTTCACTCTGATCGGCAGAATGATTTCGTCTGTGTTAAATTCTGCTTTTTTCACTCTTCATAAAGTTTGTCTCGGACACAGACTAGTTTAGTCCTGCACCTACCATGTCTTCCACTTGCTCTGCTTCTACTACTAATTTTCAGGAATAACAAAAACACATGTATTGATGTCACACACATGCGTGCTAAAGTTAAAAAAATGTGTTCTCGCGCGCCAATTGATCAATCGACATAAATCACCCTCTCGTTTGGAATAGAATCTTGATCGGAATTGGTTGGATCGGGTTAGAATATTCCGAATGGGGTGTGCACATTAATCCTTTTTATTCTGATCAGGTATTTAATCTGAACAAAAGTGTCTATGTAAACGTAGCCACTACAATTAACAATTGAAAAGTGGCTGAGCTTTTTGTAGGCAGTGAAAAAGAAAAACAGCATTTGTATGAATTATCTAAATGTAAGGTCAGAAATTCATAAGAAATTGGACAAGTTTGTAATGATACAGACAATCGGGTAGTAATAGGTCAGCGAGTGAAATACTGTCTCTGAATAGCCAAATCTACAAAGAATTTACAAATGAACTCAACAACATTCAAATGCCTAGAAGATCAGCAAAACTGATAAAGTCTTAGATAATATCAGCGCGACAGAATCGTGCTTCCCGAGTGATGGAAAACAGTCCCAAACACAAAACCTAGATTAGACTTTGCCAGATGTCTCATTAACAACCTAATCTTGTAACCAAATAATGGCAAGAACAGAGCACTGCTGTACAGTTGGAATGTTTGGCTGATGAATTTCTTTGACAGAGTGAAGAAAACGGAGACATCTCGATTTATGTCCATACGGTATATTAGATACAAAATGAGGTTTGTGTGAAACGGGGTAACTTGCATTTTGACAGTATGCCTGGATTTGCCACGATTGGCCACACTTATTTCAAGAGTTGGGACGAAAAACTGATTCGACCGGTACATGTACGTACAAGTACAAACAGATATAATTAAAATAAATGGAGCCTCTTAAAATTGTTTGGCATTTATTAGAGCTTAATATACATAGACACATCAAGAGGTAAAAGAGATACAGTAGATACCGTATAGCTTTAAAGAAGAGATAGGAATACATAGTGAAGAAATCCCCCTTCATCCTCATCTGTTTCACTACCCAACAGTAATTTAAAATCTTATCTGGATAACTGCCACAAGCACTTCATTATTCAAGCTGAGACCAAGTAGAATTATTGTTGTGTAAAAGCCCAAAGACTTTTAGAAGATCAAAGTTCCACCACATAAATCATGTTTCCCTGCAGCTCCAACACAACTCCCCCCTTCTCTGACTTCTTCTCCAAACTCATACTGTACTTTAATGCCACATCGATCAAAAAAAAGGCACACACAAATAACTTTCTCTTAAAATATTACACAACCTTTCATTTTTGTGCCAAATAAAATCCTTGTCTAATCATTCTCAACTTCCAACTGTTCATGCACTTGCAGTAATTCTTCTGTCTTTATATAAAATCCTTCTATGATTATGTTTATATACAGAAATTGATTTCATAAATCAAGTTTGTCCAAGCTAACTATGTTACTAGCTAACTAGTTAACTACCAGTTAGGTTGGCATGCACAGATCTCGGCATAATTTTTTGTGAGCAGAGTGGTGACCACCACCATTTTAAGGGAATAGGAGGAATCACTTTGATTAGCAGTGTCTGTTGTTTTGAAGAAAAAAATGCAGCAGGCAAGTTAAGCCAGTTGAAAACAGTTTTGAATTGCGAAAGGATCCATCCATCTATCCATTTACTACTGCTTATTCAAGATAGGGTCAGGGGGGCAGTAGCTTCAGCAGGGAAGCCCAGACCTTCCTTTCCCCAACCGCTTCATCCTGCTCTTCTTGGGGGATCCAAAGTTGTTCCCAGGCCAGACAGGAGACATAGTCTCCCCAGCGTGTCCAAAACATCTCCCCAAGGAGGCGCCCCGGAGGCATCCTCATCAGATGCCGGTGCCACCTCATCTGGCTGATCTCGATGCGAAGGAGCAGTGGCTCTACTCCGAGCCCCTCTCAGATGACCGACCCTCTCACCTTATCTCTAAGGGAAAGCCCGGACACCCTATAGAGGAAACTTATTTTGGCCGCTTGTATCCTGGATCTTGTTCTTTCGGTCACGATCCCCAGCTCGTGACCAAAGGTGAAGGTAGGAATGCAGATCAATTGGTAAATAAACCACGACGGACAGAAGAAGAATTTCCATTTTTCCGTCATTTGTAAACAAGACCCTGAGATACTTGAACTCCTCCTCTTGGGAAAGGACCTCATCCCTGATTCGGAGAGGGCATTCCAGCTTTTCTCAACTGAGGACCATAGTCTCAGATTTGGAGGTGCTGATTCTCATCCCGACCGCTTCACACTCTGCTGCAAACCTTTCCATTGAGAGTTGAAGGTCACGACTTGATGAAGCCAACAACCCTACAAGATCTGCAAAAAGCAGAAATGCAAAACTGAGGCCACCAAATAGGACCCCTTCAATGCCTCAGCTGCAGCTAGATATTCAGTCAATAAAAGTTATGAACAGAACCAGTGACATCAGGCAGCACGGAGTCCAACCCTCACTGGAAATGGATTCGACTTAAAACCAGCTACACTGAACAAACTCTGACACTGGTCATACAGGGACCGGACCCTTCGTATCAGGGATTCCGATATACGCAACAGGACTCCCCGGGGGACATTGTCGAACGCATTCTCCAAGTACACAAAACTCATGTAGACTGCTTGGGCGAACTCCCATGACCCCCTGAGAACCCTGCTGTGGGTACAGACCTCATCCACTGTTCCGTGGCCCGATCGAAAACCACACTGCTCCTCATGAATCCGAAATTTGACTTCCCAACGGACCCTCCTCTCAGTACTCCTGAGTAGACCTTCCAAAGGAAGCTGAGTAGTGTGATCCCCTTGTAATAGCGTACCGCACGAATGCTATTTTTAGACCGCAAGGCTACATGGCGTCACCATCGTAAACCGGAAAGGGGTCAACATAGAAGAGTGCTCGCATACAACCCATGGTAGTACTGCCTGTTTTTCAGCCTTATATGGATATGAATAATTGACCTACTAAGCCTGTTCATGCCTAAAGGTACGCTCTAGATTCAACAGCTTTACCTTTTCTGAAGTGTAAATAAATTAATAGAATTAAGATTTGTTATGCATGAAAAAATTAAAAGTGTTCGTTGATTGTCACTGAGTAGGATTTGCCATTGCTATACAAAAATAGCTAAATAAATTACCCCCAAGAACGGTCAGAGACGTAAGAACCAGAGGATATAATATATGAAAAACACAGGGCATATGGTGGTAAACAATAGCTTCTTCAAACAGGAGATTATCATTGTCAGTGGCGCAAGGCAATGCACACAAGAAAAACTTGTCGATAAAAAAAGCTACCTCTGGATCAGGTCGGCTCTTTTTCCCATCTTTTTCAGCCCTCGACACTCAAGCTATCTCTTTAACTGAACATTTGTATGTTCTTCTACATCTTTACCAGTGAATTTGGCACCAGGGACATCATTTTCAGACAGAATTAGTAGGTTTAGCTTAGTAAACATCTCGTTCACTATTTACATACATCTAGCATGAGGGACAAATGCGAGTTTGACCCCCTAGCAATAGTTGCTAATGTCATGAATATTAACTCATTTGCTCCCAAAAACATATAAATACGTTCTATTTTTAATTGTTTCAGTGTCCCAAAGACTTATTTATACGCCCTTTACGTTTTTTTTCATAAGAGACATCTCTGGGTTCTGATTCAACTGAGCTCCAAAGCACAAAGCTGAAAATCAATTTTAAAGCAATAAAACTGGCCACTGGAGAGCAATAGTGCATTTGGTAAGATCCGCAACCTGATTCAACGGCAACAAACAGCCGGGCCTCACGGTCAGCCAGCGGAAGAATGCCAGGCGGCGGACGACCGAGTAGAACAACCGAGAGGACGCCGGGGATGCCAGGCGTTGGACGACTGGGCAGAACGACCGGGACCACCAGTGCAGCGGACGATGCCGTTGAGTCCGTGCTGCTTGCCGAGCAGACCCCTTTGAGGCAAAAAAAAAATCCATCTTTATGAGACAGGCGGCGATGAGGGAAAAGTTTACCCGGCTGTCGCGGTGACAACAGCGTCATCTCTCAGTTATTTATGTGTAAATAAAATGTTACTTTGCTATCAAAAGCTCTATTTGTCTTGTTGTATGTGTTATTTTGTACAAGGAAAAAAATCAAAGTCAAAGTTATGTTTGAAATGTATGCTTTAACAAAAAGCTCAATTTCTCTATTTTTTTCATCAGAAATTGGAAAATTGCTCAAACTAAGCTATATTTTAATGCTGATTTCTAAAGAATGGAAAAAGATATGAAATTACTTTTTTTCCTGCTAAAAGAAGAGAGTCTAATCTTTCTTTTGGTGGGTTCAATGTTTATATAGCAATAGAACAGAATTTTCTGTATGCCTTGCAAAATCCGTCAAAATCCAGTAAAACGGCCAGGAACGAAGGGCCTTTCTCCGGTGAAAATGGCTCAGAGTGAATGAGTTAATGAGCAAAGGTGACGTGTACTACCCTATTGGCATACACCCTCCAGTCCCCCTTTTTAAAAAGAGGGACTACCAACCCGGTCTGCAAATCCAGAGGCACTGTCCTCGATGTCCACGCGATGTTGTAGAGGTGTGTCAACCTAAACAACCCCACAACATCCAAAGCCTTTAGAAAGGCTGGCGAAAGGCTGTCTTCTTTAATGTAAAATTATAGTCAACAATCTCCATTAAGATTTTAAAAGCATTAAATTTAATAATTTAATCGTTTGGCTTTCCTTAGCACATTTAAACTATTTGTTGTTTTGCGTAGGGAAATGGATTAACCAAGAACTGGTTTACTTCAGCAGGAACAATTTTGCTTTCCCACCCTTGTGCAGCTGTACAGTTGATTGTTTGTGAGAAAGTTAATTACTCACATTATTTTCCCGACTGAAGTACGTGCCAATGATGATGCTTTGAGGCGTTTTTCTTTTGCATGAAATATACCTGACAGCAAAAAGTCATAGTTACTTGTGATCAGTAATTATGTGGATGTGTCTGACAACAGTCCCGTTTTTAATTTTAATAAATGCTAGTGACAGGTAAATTATAGGTGTTGCTCACATCGTGATGTGATTGTCACTGTACAGTGGCGGAGGTATTCACAACTGAGGAAAATGCGGGATGAAAAACCTTCCAAAATGGGCTTACACGTTAAAAGTGGTAAGCCACTAGTAGTATGTGGGGCAATATTGGGCCACGATTAAATGTATCTGGCCCACCCGATGTAATTATAAAAATAGAGGGGGAAAAAAACTTAACACAAACTTAGCTGCCAACCCCTGCAAGTGTGTGCTTCTATATTTGTTTCTTTTATTTTCTGAAGGATTTTTTCAGCTTTTCGATATAAAGCAGATCTCAAATAGAGCTCAAACACAAAAGTCAAGATGCAGCAAATGTTAATGTTTTACAGTTTGGTTTTATTATGTACTTGACACATTTACAGTGCTGCACACCACACATCTTTTTGGAATTTGAGAAAGCCTACACCCCATTACTTTGTATAACCTGCTCTGGAATTTGAAAAACTATAGAAGAATGTTGAATCTGTTAAAGTAGCGGGGTAAAAAATTATCACAGGTGAGGTATGAATGTCTGTAAGTGGGACATCACACACCAAAGGAGGTCTTTCAAAGAACTGATGTTGACCTCCACAGGATTGCTTCATAAATGTTGCAGTGGACTTTTGCCAGTAGCCTACAGTACCAACTTGTTTTACTGAAGTTGGCTCACTTCTGGTGTTGGAGAGTTTAAATGTCAATCGGGTTCGTCTTACCTTGGAAATAATTGTTTTGTCTGCATTCTGCTTGTATTTTTCTTTTCACTTCCTGACAATTTGTTCTGTTCTCTAGCTATCAAGTAGTTAAAAACGTTTTTGCATTTAAATGCTGTAGATGTTTTATTATGAGTGTGACTAAATAAAAGGGGATTCATTGACTTTGGCATCACAGGCCGTGTGTTGGGGTGGGTTTGTCCTAATGTTTGATATTACAGCTTTACCAATTACTTTCGTACGTTTCTCAGATCAGAATTGAAATTCTCAAAACTACTTGTTCAATCCTCGAAACATCGCATCACTAGTGCACATCAAAAATGTAGTTTCTCATTTCTTTGGCAAGTTGCAGATGTTTTTGTTTATCCATGCAAAGGATTTTGTACAATTCCCTGCTGTTTCCTACATTATCAGTTGCATCTGTCATGATGGTCAAAATGGATGATCATGGTTCTCTATTGAATAGTCTCACTACCCACAACATTTAGTCATTATGTCATTGCATAAGTCTTTACATGCAAAATGCATGAATATGTTGTCAGAATATGTCAACATGTGTGTGCTTATTTCTAAGCATTTTCGTGACTTTTTTTTTTTTTTTTTTTTAAATAAATCTGTCCTGTTCAGCTGTTTGACACGGAGAATGGAACTCTAAGTGCCCGGATGGTCTGAACAGTTTGAATGTTTCACATTGAGAGTCTGACATACTCCCATTGTGATCATTCAACATACCTCGTTTATTATGACAAAGCAGCAAACAGGAAGGGGTTATGGTGGAACAGAAGAAAAACACAAGAGAAGAAAGAAAAGAAACACAAACTATAACAAGAAATACATTGAACGTCTACACTAACTACGAATATGTTGGTGCTATCGCCAGCTAGGTGTATTTCCGATTGACACCATGTGGGGGGCCTGTTGACCAGGGAAAGAGGGGGACGGGGTTGGGGGAGTCGATAAGGTCAGTGATTGAAAGGGGTAGAGTGAACACAAATCAGCTCTGTGATCCAGAACCCAGTAATCATGTGAATCCCTTGTGAGTGTAAGCCCGTTGGCGACCGACCGCCCCATCGCCAATCCCGGCACCGAGACCCTACATCCGAGCATGCCCAACCACATCCAGCCGCATGCGAGCCCCACCAGGCGCGCGACAGCCACGCAGACGAATGGAGACGCCACGCGGGCGCCAACCCAGGGCCACAGTTCCCACCCAGCCAGCCCGGGAGGGGGGTTCAGCGCAGCCCATCCCTCCTCCCGCAGCCCAGCAAAGGAGCCATCGCCCCCCCGGGATCCAGGGTGGTCCCCCTGGCCACCCGCACACCCATCAACCAGCCTTCAGGGATGGCAAGAGGGGACGCACCAACCCAGGGGTCGCGTTAACCGAATATTTTCCGTTGTTGACCGGTTTTTTAAAACGGTGACGGAAAAAACTGAAGTCCATCCGTCATTTTGACAGGTTGCAATTCACACCCCAGACCACAGGGTGGCGAGTGAGCATATTAATTAGCTATTGTCTCTCTTGATGCATGACGTCGTTGGCCTTACTCGGAAAAATATCAAGGCAAATGAGCGTCCGAACTAGGGCTACGTTCATACTACAGGTCTTAATGCACGAATCCGATTTTTTCGTGTTTTTCCGACTCGAGTGAGGCATTAACTTGACGGTCTGAACGTGACAAGTCGCATAGAACGGGACCATTTCAAATCTGATCTGGGTCACTTTCGTATGTGGTCTAAATCCGATCTGGGCCATATTTTTCCAGATTGTCGCGGCGGTCTGTAATGTCCAGTCCCACAAATCGGATTTAATGCAGCAATTACGTCATCAAAAAGCGAGAGACGGTACGGTAGCTACGGTAGCGATGCAGCAGTGCGTTATTAGCGCCTAGCTTGCCTTGAACACGGCTCTTTAGGGTCGGATTTGACAACAGTCATAAAAAAATAAAAATAGGTTTGAGGATAAGCCTGAGAATGATCGGTTTTCTCTCTGTTCCATATAAGCAATATTTCAACATTGCTTACACGGCCGAGAGTCGGGGCAAACTGCCTGTATGTGTGTGTGACATGCACGAACAGTGCGTGCATGCTATTGATCCATATACTTTGAATATAAGCCTAAACGGGGATTATATATGCCTGTTATTTGTGTCCTCTTTTTAACAGCAACAAGCCTGTGCCTACGTTCATACTACAGGTCTTAATGCACGAATCCGATTTTTTGTCATATCTGCGCACTAATTCGCAGTCCGATATGTGCTGAGCAAGACGACCCGCATGCACAGAAGCATCAAAACAAATGACCATACAATCACACATGCTGGCTGTCATCCGTCATTCCAGGGATATCATATTTTACTTATTAAAAAGAGGACACAAATAACAGGCATAAATAATCCCTGTACAGGTTTATATTCAAAGTATATGGATCGATAGCATGCACGCACTGTTCGTGCATGTCACACACAGATACGAGCAGTTTGCCTCGACTCTCGGCTGTGTAAGCATTGTTGAAATATTGCTTATATGGAGCAGAGAGAAAACCGATCATTCTCAGGCTTATCCTCAAACCCTTTTTTTTTAATGACTTGTCAAGTCCGACCCTTCCTAAAAAGCCATGTTCATGGCAAGCTAGGCGCTAATAACGCACAGCTGCTTGATGTGTGATGGCGCGGTGTGGATTCTCTGTTAAGCTTGTTCGGACAGAATATTAATTAAAGATGAATGAAAACTAAATACTATTGAATATGTCATTATTAACATTTTAAAAATTTAAGTGACAGGTAAAAATAGATTATGACCGGATTTTTATGACCTTGTCAGTCAAAATGACAGACAACGAAAAACTCTAGCGCAACCTCTGCACCAACCCCACGCCCACCTCCACCCCCGTTCGCCCACCCAGCCCACGAGCCACAGCCGCAGCCCCCAACCGGCACGCCACGCCACGCCACGGGACCCCCAGTGGCCCACCAAGCCCAGGGCAGGTCAGGGTCATTTTGGTTACATATTTTACGTACGTAACTTATTTTAACCTGCCAATATTTGTAATAGTTTGGGAGAATGTGGGTTTCCACCACTTCAACATAATTAGGGAATGACTGCAACCCACAACAGAATGGTAATGGAGTTCCTCCCACCATACTCCTCATTCCTCAATCCTGTAGAAGAATTTTTATCCTCATGGTGATGGCAAGTGTATGACCGCCAGCCTCACACTCAGATGACTCTTCTAGATGCCATGAATGCAGCATGCAGTGACATCACAGCAGAGGTTGGATAAGGCATTCAAGAAGATTCTTTCCACGCTTTATAGCAAGAGAGGACATTCATTGTGACTTGGATGAAAATTTGTAGCCCAAAAGAGAGGAATGTCAAGATATGTAGACAGAATGGGGAAAAAATCCCGACATGTAGCACTCAAAGTTTACTTGTGCCAATTGTCTATGTTCACATTTCTAATTTTGCTTTTGTTTCTTTTTTCTTAGTGATACTTAGAGCTTTCTTTTGCTTTCTGTATTGCAGGGGCTGTCAAGAAATTTTAAAAACAGTGAAAGTGTAAACTAAATCTTGTCGAGTCTCTTGCAATCAATCTCCCACACACAAAGGTGTAACTTTCATCAAAACTTACGGACACCATCTTCAGCATCAGAGCCTTCCACCAGAGTAACAGTTCAATTGAGAGCATGACTAAGCAATTTGACTGTCTTGTCATTACACAATGAAACAAGGACTTGTCATTCTGTCAGAACTGACACAGAAATTTAATTTTGAGTATTTTGCACAAAAAATGGCTTTTGCAGGTAATCCATGTTGTTTTGCTACTTGTGCGACATGTTGTCATGTTGTTTTGCTATTTGTGCGACATGTTGTGAGGATTGAACAAGTACTTTTGAGAATTTCAATTCTGATCTTAGAAGCGTACCAAAGTAATTGAGGAAAAAGTGTAATTGTTACCTTCCGGACCCAATTAACGCTGCTTATTAACTCCTTGTGCACTTCGGTAAATCCGGTTTTAAGCTTAAACATGCATATGTAGTATAGTAAGTGAATACTTGCCCTCCCAAAACTGACATTACTTCGCAGGCCAATAATTTTAATATTTCCAATCTTTCTCTTTTCAGGTTGAGTAATGTTGTTCAATTTGTGTCTCGGAGAACGCTGAAAAGCAGTCACACAAGACTATGCTAACACAGAGACTAACACCAACCCTAGCCCCAGCCTAACCTTAACCCAACCCGAGATCTAAGTGTAACTCTAACTAGAGCTTAATTAGTGAATCATAAGGTGCCGGAACGCAAAGTACCTTTGACAGCGCAGGGATGACAAGATTGGCACAGGTCCCGGCACATACGCAATAAATGGTGCTGAAAATGACACGCAAATGCCCACTTGGCATGCTGTGGGACTTAGAAGCCTCAATTTCAGATAATATCCATGGTATAAATGTTATGACAACAATTTACAATTATTTAGGCTATACTCTGCACAGCACGGGCAATTGCCAACAACACCACAGGTGGGACTTACAGTAACGTACAGTTTAACTTGTAAAACATTAGAAAAAAAATAATAATCAGAGATTACAATAAATAACACAAACCCATTGTTTCGCGAGTTTCCTCCCCCCCGTCTTCTCTGACCCCAAAGTTCCCACCGCCTTACAAATTGTGCAGCCCAAACCCGAATTTCCCATAAGGGTACTGGCCTGTTGCTGCGACTGTTGGTTGCCCACCTGGCTGACTGCTGACGCTGTAGCTGGCCCCCACTCCAGGTGGCGCTAAACCTGACCAGCTGCTGCCACGGTAGCAGCCTCTTGCCCCGGCTTGGCCGGCTGTCCGTGAACCTGGCTAGCTTCTGTGGTGCTAGCCTCCAGCTGCACCCCGTCCTGCCTGTTAGCATGATCGCTGCAGCTACCCTCATCGCCGGTTGTTGCTTTTCTGACTCGTTTTGAACCATCTTCCTCCTTTTTGAAAAAAGAGAGTAAATGCAACTGTCTTTTTGGCATGTTGAAATACCGTTTGATCCTGTTTTTTTTTTTTATGTCAGGGGCGTGATTTGTTGGTCCGTCTTTTCAGTGCATCAACAAATCTCCGACTCTTTCAAATGACGTTAAATTTTTATAAACAACATGCAATTCTTGGGATTTGTTCTGTAAATGAATTTATGCAAATTATTATTTAATTTTATGCTATAATGTCCGTTACTATGTGTAATATTCTGATATGATGTGTTCCGAGGCACCCTGAAGTGCATGCAACATTACTGTTGTTTAGGTCACGTGATGCGTGACATGATGCCGAGAACCACAAGTTGTGTTCGTGTGATTAGCTCCGTGTGTTAATAAAGAAACAAAGTTATCAGCACGTTGTGTGTACGATACCTTTGTCAACAAAAAGCACAAATCAAGACACTATGCACGGTCCCTTTAAGAGACGCTGGATTTGGAGAGCTGTGAGCAGTAGGAAGCGAGGGGGAGACGGGCGAGACGCAAAAGTTAGCGGTCGAATATGGCGGCAGTCCGCTGTTATCTTGTTTATTTTTTTCTTATTGTTGCCACAGTAAAGTGGAGAAAGCCATCAACGACTCCTCTCCTTCCCCCCCCCCATTCGGGGCTATTACAATACATTTTTAAAAAATGTTTTTGTATAATTATTTTCTAAACACGAGAGGTGCTGGATCTGCCAAAATAAGTCCCGGAACACAGGGAGGCCAAAATCAAGAGGTGTCAGATCTTTGTTCAAATTAAACCCCTGACTTGAACCAATATAGAAAAATTTGAACCTTGTATTTGAATCAATCGATGAGTTTAAATGACACATTTTTAGTCAAAAACAATGACGGCCAATTTCTTTGTGGGTCCCGGAGTCAATGAAAGCCAACAGATATTGATTTTGAGGGTCTGACTTTACTGTCAATGGGACCCAATGAGGATTTGTTTGTAGGCTGAAACATTTTTAAATTGACTGACAAATCTGTCATTAGTAACCCATTAAATGGAGATTTTGTTCACGTCCAAGTTGAAAATCAACAGGAATGAATGGGACTTTTTTTTTTTTTTAGACTGAATGAGCTATTGGAAATGAATGGGTAATAGGGCCAATTGGAAAAGATTAGAAACGTTTTTTTTTTTTTTTTTTTTTTTTTTAAATCAAATTTTGATGTTTTTTCAAATAACAAAATAATTTAATTACATCAATAATAAATTGTGTAATTTCTGGAGGGCACCCTTTAATTATCCATCATGTTTAGTTGCTCAAAAAAGTGAGAGGAAATATAACTTGTGATTGAAATGGACTCCATCTTGACAGGAAGTTGAATTAATAAAATAAAAAGCAAGAACTTGAGAAAAAAGTTATATTATCATAATATATGTGAGCCTGTGGAGGCAAGCTTTCTGTTCCTCCCAGGAATTTTCCTCTACCCGCATTGGCTGGCCGATCGTATCAGACAACACAGCAGCTGTACGTACTCTGCATGCTGCGAGAAAAAATAGGAAGAAGAGGGTTTAGTGATAAAACTGTGAAGGATTATCTGTCATTTGGCAAGCCCTTGCTGATTTGCTATCAAAACGGATTTTGCTGTAGAAAGAAATGACAGGACGGGAAAGGATGGCGAGGAGGCAACAAAGTGGAGGCGGGAGGAAAGAAGAAGGCACAGGGTTGGGGGAGTTGACATGCTCAGAAGGATTTTGTTTTCTGTTTAATTTCATGCCCACTCCCCCCACTTCCAGTCTTGCCTCCCCCGCAATTCAATGAGCCAAGTGTCACTCACACATACATTTTGAAATTGCCATGCAAACACAGTGGAATGATTGGGGTTGTCAGTCATAGTAATGTGCTGTCTGCCAACAGAGGTACTAGGACAAAGAAGAGACAGAAGATACTTACATAATTACTATGAAGTTGTGTTTTACAGGACCTCACAAAAGCTAAACACTGAAGAGGGAAAGTTTTAACACCATACGCAATGTACATAATAATATAAAATATTGTGAACAAACAATTTCTTCTCTGACAAATCTAAAAAAAAAACTGTGTGTTCAATTTTCAAACATAGTTAAAGTTTGTTAAGGAAACTTAAAACAAAACCCTCTTTGTGGTTCTGAATTCTCCTCAGTAAAATGTCCCAATATGAGATTAATGACATGTGACTGGCGCGATCCGACCTTTTGACTGGGCCAATATACCCGTTCCTGCCAAATGCCCCCTTTGTGCTAAACTTGTCACCCCACTGACAAGGCAACATCCTTGTTCCTGGGAGCTGAGTGGCTGTCTCTTTAAGTTTTAAATGGAGGCGTGAGATGAAGCACGTTTGCCCATCAAAGGCAGAACAGTCATCTCTTGAAGCCATGACAGCCTGCAATGAAAGTTACTTGTGCTTGAGGTGATTTTATAGCACCCGATGGGTTGCCTGTTGAGTGAGTCGACAGAGGCAATGGGGGATCTCATGTGGAATGAAAATTCATCCACATGAATGCGGGTCAATTAGCAAATGCCATTGACTCATAGAAAGTGGACCTCTTTTGTTCATTATTTCTCTTCATATTAATATTTTTAATTGTTTGACATATAATGGGTCATTCCATATAAATTAATAATAAGCTTCTTCTCTGGTTTTCTGCTAATAATAGTTAATTAGCTATCTAAGGCCAGCTTACAGATCAATAGTAACATTTCTATTACAATATTTATTTGATATTTAGAAAATATATACGGGTAGTCGCCGGGTACGAACGAGTTCCGTTCCTATGATGGCGACGTAACCCCAATTTCCGCGTAAAGGCCGAGTTATGCTTCCGCGTCAGACCTGAGCCGTCAAGGAAGACCCGATTTACGACCCTGCGGCGTAGCCAGACGTGCTCCTATTGAATTTTCAGACCCTAGCGTCACGTCGACGCATATGACGTGGCGAAAATGGACTCTGATTGGTCCGCTCAGACTGTATTTCCGGTTCAGCGCGAAATCACTGCCATTGTCAAACATTATTTTTCTACATGCAAAAATGGACCAAGCCGACGGGAGTATCATCGAAGAGCAAGTCTCGTCAAGACATCATAAAGATGGCGCAAATGGCAAGGTCAGCAATTGAATAAAAAATGGAAGAACCACACAGACATGTGTGTGTTCGGAATCGAGAGGCCTCACGAAGCGGTGACCCAGTCGGCCAAAAATTGCCAGCTTTTTCTCACTTCGTCGTATTTTTCGTTGGTGCACTTCATCATTTATTGTGTACATATGTTTGCTGTGAGTCTGTGACTTATTTACGTGTCACATTTTAAGTATATGAAGAATAAAGCACAGGTTTGCTGTCAAAAGAGTTGTTCTGATGTTTAATTTTCAAACAACAGACAGTTCACATACGATACGATACGATACGACGATGCTCATACATCATCACTGATTGAGAGTGCCTTGGTGCTTCTTCTGCCCTCAGCCGAGCGTATGGCTACTCGACTTTGGCAGCGAGCTAAACCGACAAAGAAACTTGGAGGCCCGAACTCCTTCCTCTCATTTATTTCTTTGTGTCAACGTGTGTGCGTGTGTGTGTGTGTGTGTGGTAAAACTGGAACATACATAAAACACAAATGTTATACACAAAATAACAGAATAGACACACCATAATTACATCTAACCCATTGTTAAAACGTACAAACTTACAGATTTTGTTTTGTCAAGGGTTCCCAACGATGTATGGTGCAGAGGAGGTGTGTAACGTCTTAACACCTCAAGGCCTCTTTTCCAACTGAAATAAAAAGTTCTTTCTGCCTGCTGCTTACAGCAAGTCGCCACTAGGGGAAGCCGAGCGCAAACAGCAATACCAAAGAAAAACTTAAGATTCTGAGTTACAATAGCGACATCCTGTGGACGGATGAACAATATACAATCTTAGAAAGAAATTAAACCCAAAAAGTAGTCAACATAAGACCAGAGGACATAACACTCCCCGCCTGACATCTGCAAGATGTCAGCTCTTAACTAATGAACGATACAAAACAACAACTCGTTTTACATGCTATCCTTAGACATCAAAAGCACAACTTCACGAATTGGGCGAATGTAAAACCTATTCTCGCCGTTTCGGCAAATCTTAACCTCAACTTTTCTGACATTACCGTCCTCACTTGGGAAAGATTTTGTGATCAGTCCGAGTGGCCAATTATTCCTATGTTCTAGAGACTCCCTCATTAAAACAACGTTGCCCATTTGAAGGTTTGGCTTTTTTGTTTTCCACTTGTGACGAACCTGCAGGCCTGCGATGTATTCTTTCTGCCAACGACTCCAGAAAACATTAGCTAAGTACTGCACGCGCTTCCATTGGGCTTTGAATAGGTCACTGGTCTGAAACTGCCCTGGTGGAATCGGTGGTGTGCCAACCTTTTGCGTGAGTAGCATCGCAGGAGTAAGAATGACTGGGTTTTCGGGATCTGTAGAAACAGCCGTTAGTGGGCGTGCATTTACAATTGCGGTGACTTCAGCTAACAATGTCACGAGTACTTCATGTGTGAGCTTCCCATATGGATGTTCAAGGAGCATTGCATTGAGGATTTTTCGGGTGACGCCGATCATGCGTTCCCAGGAACCGGCCATATGGGATGCATGTGGAGGATTAAACTGCCATTTGCACGCACTGTCTTTCAAGAATGTGCCTATTTTGTCATTGTGACAGCCTAGTTTGTCTATTTGGAGCTCTTTGCAGGCACTCACAAAATTTGTCCCACAATCAGATCTCAAGAGTTTGGCACCACCTCGGATGGCAAAGAAACGACGCAGTGCATTAATGAATGACGATGTGTCCATTGACTCAATCACTTCAATATGAATTGCACGTGTACTCATGCAGGTGAATATGACTGCCCATCTTTTAGCATCTGCATTAGCACCACGCGTTTTTCTCACTGTAACGGACCAGGGACCGAACACATCAAGGCCTACATTTGTGAAAGGAGGGTCCGTGGACAGCCTGTCTTCAGGTAGCTCAGCCATGATCTGTTCAGGTTGCCTGCCCCTTAATTTGCGGCATGTGATGCACTTGAAAATCACACTGCTTACTGCTCTTTTTCCTCCCACAATCCAAAAGCCCCCTGCTCTGACTGCTCCCTCCGTGAAATGCCTTCCCTGGTGACATAATTTTTCGTGAAAGTGTCTTATTATGAGCTGAGCAAGATGGTGCTTTCCAGGGATTAGTATGGGATTGGTTTCTTCTGCAGACAACTGTGCTTTCTTTAGTCGGCCTCCAACTTTAAGGAGCCCTTGCGTGTCAACAAATGGATTCAGTTTGCTGAGTGGACTTGAGTTTTTTAGAGCTGTGCCTTTTTCAATGCATCCAATATCTTCTGCGAAGACCTCTCTTTGAACGGTGCGAATGATCGTGGTCTTGGCTAGTTGCAGTGACTTTTCAGTTAAATGTTTGTTGCAGTTGTGCCAGCCACGACAGGAAACCTCAGAGTTGTTCTTGAATGATTGAGCTATATGTTGGAGTTTGGCAATAGCCTTTTGCAGCACCTTCCAACTTGAAAACCTTTCAAATCTGGCACTATTAAACTGGCCTTTTGATAGGGTGGTAGTGCAAGTTGTTACCTCAGGACGCAACTCACAGTCAGTCTCTGGGTCTATGAGATCGAAGGTTTGACTTCGAACTTGACTTTGGTCCAACCTGGAGAGGAAAGCTGGGCCTCTGAGCCAGGTGGAGCTGGAGAGCTGCTCAGCGGGCAACGCTCGTGTGGCATGGTCTGCCGGATTTAAGTGTGTGGGCACGTAATGCCACTGGTGAGTTTGTGCAAAGCGCCTGATGCGTTCGACTCTGTTGTGCACATAAACGTGAAAGCGTCTCTTGGTGTTTGAGATGTACCCAAGCACTACCTTTGAGTCTGTGTAAAGATTCACCTGATCGACTGTGACATCCAGCTCCTCTAGAACCAACTCTGCTACTTCCACGGCCAGGACTGCTGCACAGAGTTCAAGTCGGGGTATGGTGATGTCTGGTTTAGGAGCTAAACGTGCTTTGCCGAGGAGGAATCCCACTTCGCTGTGTCCGTCCTCATTTGTGAGTTTGAGGTAGGCTACCGCACCTACGGCTTTTGTGGAAGCATCACAAAAAACGTCAATCTCTATTCTTTGGGCTGCAGACAGCGGTATTGAAGTGTACATTCTGGGAATTTCAAGATGTTGTAGGTGTCCGAGGGAACTTTTCCACTTTTGCCACTGTTCTAATTTGTCTTTTGGCAGTTCAGTGTCCCACTCTGAAACATTTGTGGAAATGTCTCTGAGTATGGTTCTACCCCCTACGATTACTGGAATAGCAAAACCAAGTGGGTCGAACACACTGTTGATAACTGACAGAACTCCCCTTTTTGTGAACGGCCTTTCATTTACTCTTACTTGGAACTTGAATTGGTCAGTCAACAGCTCCCATCCTAAGCCCAAACTGCGCTGCATTGGTGGGGTAGTCTGCCCAATGTCAAGACCTTGCATGCCTACAGCACGATCTTCGGTTGGAAAGGCTCCTGTTATGAGAGGACAATTGGATGAGATTTTGTGCAGGCGTATGTTACACTGAGCCAGCATCTTCTGTGCCCTACTAAGAACATCAATGGCCTGCTCTATGGAAGAGAATGACTTTAGCCCATCATCTACATAGAAGTGCCGTTCAATGAATTCTTTTGCGTCACTGCCAAATTCCATTTCTCCTTCTATGGCTGTTCTTTTCAGTCCAAAGATGGCGACTGATGGGGAAGGACAATTACCAAACACATGGACAGTCATCCTAAATTCTTGCACTTTTCCATCAAGGTCATGATTTTGGAACCACAAGAAACGAAGGTAGTTACGGTGGTCTTCTCGGACTACAAAGTTGTGAAACATATGCTCCACATCTGCCATGACGGCGTATGGGTCGGACCTAAACCGCATCAGAACTCCTACGAGAGTGTTGTTAAGATCTGGTCCCTTGAGGAGCACGTCATTGAGAGAAACATTGTCAAGTTGAGCACTCGAATCAAAGACTACCCTAATTTTTTCTGGCTTTTGCGGGTGGTAAACGCCAAAACTAGGGAGATACCAGCACTCTTGATCTGGCGCCAGTGCGGGCGCTGGTTCGGCATGGCCCTTGCTGAATATTTTCTCCATAAACTCAGCGTAATGCGCTCTCATTTCAGGTTTTCTTCTCAGCGTTTTGCGGAGCGACATTAAACGATTGTAGGCCTGCTCCCGATTGTCAGGTAGGCGCCGCCTAGGTGAGCGGAATGGAAGTGGAGCTACCCAGTTATTCGCCTCATCTTTAGCAAAGTTGTTGTGCATAATGTCTAGGAACAACGCATCTTCTGCCGAAAGTGCAACTTTGTCGTCATTTGTTGTTTGTTGGAAAATATGTTGTCCTAGTTCCGCTTGTGTGTTTAGTGGATCGTTTTTGGTGTATTTCTCTTTGATAACGATTGTGTTTTCGCAAGGACTGAGGAACGTGGGACGTCCACTGTTTAGAACGTTCGTCTTAAATGAGTTCGATGTGGGTTTATGAGCTCCAGAGAGACAGACATCACCTATGACAACCCATCCTAAATCGAGACGCTGGGCATGAGGTGCATTGTTTGGCCCATTTACCTGACCACGAACTTTATGAGCCTGAATGATGTCCCTTCCCAGGAGCAGAAGAATGTCTGCCGATGGGTCGAGAGGAGGAATCTGTGAAGCGATTGATCGCAAATGAGGGTGAGCTGCTGCTACCTCAGGGCTGGGAATTTCGTCTCTATTATCTGGAATCTGATCACATTCTGTTATTGTAGGCAGCATCATGGAGACCTTACCATCTACATCTTCTACAACAAAGCCATCAGCTTTACGACCTTGTGTCTCTGATAAACCTGCACATGTTCTCATGGTGTATGGGAATATGGTACCTTGCACATTAAACATGTCAAAAAACGCAGATCTGGCTAAGGATGAATTGCTCTGATCATCCAACATGGCATATACCCTCTTTTTCTTTTCTGGAGAAGTTCGGCGATATACATTAACTAAACAGATCTTTGAGCATGATTTTCCTTTTACGCCTTGCCCACATACTTCTGTGCAACTGGCTGTGTTCACAGGATTTGGGCCCTCAGACTCCCCGCCGTGACTCTGGGTTGGGGGATTAAAGTCTTGAGGTGTCCATGGAGGTGGACCGACATGCATGGCAGACACATGAGCATCGCTATCACATTCTGAGCATTGGATAATAGCTTTACAGTCTCGAGCCCTGTGATTTGTGGACGCACAACATTTAAAACAAATGGCGTGCTCTTTGAGAATGTTCTTTCTTTCGTCTAGTGTTTTCATTCTAAACCCCCTGCATTTGACGAGTGAATGTGGTTTTTGGTGGATAGGACATTGTTTGTCTGGATCGAGTGCTGTCAATTTAGCCGGACTGATCTCTATTTTCTTCACCGCCAATGGAACTCTGTATTTGTCTCGTCTTACTGATGTCTTATCAACCCTTGGATTTATTACGTTTGAACACTGTAACATAAAGCTAGGGTCTGTTCTCATTTCAGCGTAGTCATTTACGAACCGCACAAAATACGAAAAAGGTGGATAGACTGCACCGTTTTCCCTTTTGTATTTGGTACCTTGTGTAACCCATGACTCCTGGAGTCCATATGGGAGTTTTTCAACTATCGGGTTTATGCCCCTTGGTGTGTCGAGAAAGCTAAGACCCGGCAAATAACTTTCACTTTTGGCATACGATAGCTCTAACAGAAGATCAGCAAGCTCCTGCAGTAAGTGAGTGTCTTTGTTGGAGATTCTTGGAAAAGTCTGCAACCGTTGGAAGAGTGAGGATTCAATTACCTCTGGAGAGCCATAAGTCTTGTCTAGCCGCTGCCACAGACGTTGGAGACCTGCCTGTGGATTACTCACGTGGACCGCCCTGATCCTCTGAGCGTGTTGAAGAGACTCCCCGCCGAGCCACTTGGTGAGAAGGTCGAGCTCTTCGCTGGGCTTGAGATTGAGGCCTTCCGTCGCGTTGCAGAACATGGACTTCCAGGACAGGTAGGACTCTGGCCGGTTGTCGAAAACCTTGAACCCCGATGTCAGCAGATCACGCCGTGCTAGATAGGCTGCTAAATTGGACAGTTCACTTTGTGGGGTTGCTGAAGGTGTAGGCTGGTGTGAGATGTCCGTTCTCCCACGATGAGATTGGAGATGCTCTTCGTCAGCGATGTCGATGTGACGCACATGTGGAAAAGCACCAGCTGATTTTGGGCTATTTTCTGGTTGTTGAGAGTCATTGTGCCTAACCAGGTGCTCAGTGTTTGGCGTTTGTGTGCCATCTGCTTGCACACGCTGGTCGTCAAAGTGAGCATGCACATACTCTTGTGCACGCCTGATGGAGGGGGGTGTCTTGGAAAATACCCCTTGCTCGCTGAGGTCGACTTTGGCGCGCTCCTCTTCTTCGAAAGTCGCCTCCCAAACTTTAGCTGCGGCGAGCGCTGCTTCTGCTTCACCTTCCGTCTTCAGAGCGTGTAGTGTTGCCTCGATGCGTGCCTTCTCGACCTCCATGTCGATTTGGCGTTTGGCGTACCGTGCTCTGGCGTAGGCAGCTTCGGCGTCTGCTCGTGCTTGTGCAGCAGCTTGACTCGTTCTGGACCGGCGTGAAGAATGAGAATGACTGGCCTCCGACCTGGTGACCACTTGGCTGATAGGTGGTGAAACTTCTTGTTGAGACATCTTGGGTGCTTGATGTGTTGAAAATCTTTTTACTCTTCTGCCCTCAGCCGAGCGTATGGCTACTCGACTTTGGCAGCGAGCTAAACCGACAAAGAAACTTGGAGGCCCGAACTCCTTCCTCTCATTTATTTCTTTGTGTCAACGTGTGTGCGTGTGTGTGTGTGTGTGTGGTAAAACTGGAACATACATAAAACACAAATGTTATACACAAAATAACAGAATAGACACACCATAATTACATCTAACCCATTGTTAAAACGTACAAACTTACAGATTTTGTTTTGTCAAGGGTTCCCAACGATGTATGGTGCAGAGGAGGTGTGTAACGTCTTAACACCTCAAGGCCTCTTTTCCAACTGAAATAAAAAGTTCTTTCTGCCTGCTGCTTACAGCAAGTCGCCACTAGGGGAAGCCGAGCGCAAACAGCAATACCAAAGAAAAACTTAAGATTCTGAGTTACAATAGCGACATCCTGTGGACGGATGAACAATATACAATCTTAGAAAGAAATTAAACCCAAAAAGTAGTCAACATAAGACCAGAGGACATAACAGTGCTTTTATGATAACGTTAACATCAAGGCTTCCAACGCAGTTTGGGAAGCTCCATAGACGCCAGAAATCTGCTATGGCTTCCCACTGGCTGGTTGTTGAACAAACAAATCAGGCTAGAGGGCTTTGCAGACCTCGGACAAAACGCTGGGCGCAGTGCTCGACGCCAGTTTGAAGCTAGCAGCCACAGCTAACTGGTTTCCACCCGAGGCTAGAACTGTCTATGCGGCATCAAAAGTTGGACAGACCACCTCAAAACAGTCTTCTGAGTCGCCTGCGCCTCAACATTTGTATGATCAACATTTATTCAATGTTGATGAGCTGAAGATCCACATTCAAGCGTTCCATCTTGCACTGTTTATTTTTCTCCATTAAACTAGACAAGAGGAAGTCAATAAGCATGCCCCAAAACCGTACAAACATAACGCCACACCCCTCTAGCGGGTGAGAATTTGGTCATTGGAAAAGGGGTAGGACAACAGAAAAATAGCATTTAAGTGGGCACTCCAGACTTTATTGGTATTTTTAAAAATATTTTCAAGCGTTCATTTCTTTTTTTTTTTTTCTTAGATCTGGTCTGAGGACAAGTTGATTTACTCAGAAACTGAATATTTTAGTATTTTGTATACGGATTGTTTAAAATTTGAAGGGTGGGACAAAATATATACATCAATTCTTAAATTACCCTTACCTATAAATGAAAGACAATGACAAGTGACTTCTTTAAAACATTTGTTGGGGTGTCGTATCAAGTCTTGCCTCAAGTGTCACATGGGGTAGAGTCATCTCTGGTTTTCCCAAATATTCGAATACTTTTTCAACTTGCCTCTAACTGCCTGCAGAGGAACAAATGAAGTTATTCACCCTCCTCTGAGCAGCCCCAGCTCAAGTGAAACGAAGACTGATTGGCATGAGGTCAGGGGCGGTGTAGTTGGGTGAGGGAAAAGGTGTAATTAATGTTTCACAAACGCAATCCTTTCCCTTTAGGCAAACTCTCTCCTCGTACCCCTCTTGTCTTCCTCTTTGCTCCTGCCCCTCTGTCACCTGGGTGTCATCCTATGAACTTTGGGGGATTAGGTCTGCGAGGGTTGGCTGGTAGATATGGCTGCCAGCAGGACTCCTCAGGTTTCACTCAGGGCCGCGTGTCTCCCCGAGGCGACAGGGCGATGTCAGCGTCTGTCAGCTTGTGTCTGTCATCTAAGCCCTGTCAGCGCCGGCTCTGCCAGCGCTCCATCACGGCTCTGTCGCTCCGTGTTTCCTTCTGGCTTATGATCTGAGACACCCAGACACTGCAACCGACTTCACAGCTTCAAAACGCACCCCCACCCCACCTCTCGACCCCCTTTGTGCGGCATGGATACTTAACTTGACACAACAAACACAAGGTCAAGGTGTGCGTCATGTCTAAGTGCGGGAGTGCGGCGTCACATTGTTGTGGGTGCCGGTGGATGAAAGCTGGGTGTGTCACCTTGCCTGTAAGTACGTCTGCGTGCAAGTGTGTTTGTGTGAGGGCAAGTCAGGCAGCTGTGAGTGACAGTGTGAGTGAGCTGAAGCCAGGCGGCGTCTCTTTGTAAAAGTGCACCTACCTTCGCTTCCCACAAGTCCCTCCTGGCAACAAACTGTCACGGCTGACAGGCCTCACAAAAGAAGGAGAGGGAAGGGAGGCAGGGGGTACGGGGATTAAAAAAAAGTTTAAGAGATGAAATTAAAGCAAAGAAGGGAACCTGACAGCACCTTGAGAAGAGGCATTGTCTGCTAGGGGAAATATATCTATGTGAGCAGGCTTTGATCAGTGGAGGATGAGAGTAGAGAAGCGCTTGTAAAGCTCCCACCCGAAGCCCATTGAAAAGAGTGAAGAGGACGAAAAGGAAGTCAGGACCACAATTAATTCAAAGACGGAAGTAACCATGGCTTTGATTGTGACCAAGATCTTTTCCCATTGGACATCACTGGAAAGCAAAAAATTGCCTAGAAGTAGGTGAAACAGCTTTTCCCAATGGTTACAACCACAACTCTTGAAGGTGACTTGGCAATCAATCATTAGCGTCCTACCTCAAACATGCACATAGGTGAACAAGTGAACAAAGTTACAGCAAGGAATCAAACACACGGAATATACAAGGGGGAGAAAATCGTATCAATGTTTACAAGCTTTGACAAAGTATATACATTAATGGCAGGTGTCAAACTCCAGGCCCAGAGACCAGATTTGGCCTACCATTTCATTTTGTATGGCTCACGGAACTTTTTTGCTGAAATAAAAGTTAAATGAGTCATAATTTATGTAGTCCTTAATCAGTGGACAACACTGATTACTTTCTTTCAGTAACGAGCAATCTAACGCGTTCATTTTTCCAAGCCAGTAATCTGATTAAAGTTAGTTTCCTCGGTGCCTGTGCGTTACTATTTTGTTGTTGCCTCATACTGTATGTAGAATAAAGAATATTGTAGTCATGTACGAAGAGCTTTTGAAAAGAAAATACTGCGCTTGGGTTTGGGAGTGACATCACATCTCACGTTTTCTCATCAGGGGGAAAAAAACGGGTCATGTGTATTACCATCCTGCCTGTGCGCGCGCCGTCTGCCACGGCGGTCAACAACATAGCCTGGCTAGTGGCTACCTATCAGGATGCTAACAGTAAAGGAGTCGGAGAAATACAACAAACGGCTGCATTTGCTCACTGGAGATACAGCCATTACTTCACATATCCGTCCAGTAAAGATGACAAAAATATCTCCGTGCGTTGCAAACTCTGCGCAGGCTCAGAAAGACTGTCGACCGCTAAAAACTCAACATCCAATTCAACTTGGAATTACAGCACAAAGCGAAAAAACTCGAATCAAAGCCGACAGGTAACGAGACAGCCGACACTTCTACAGTTTGTAACCAGCCTTTATAATATGTGTAATTATGTACATTTTATACTTAGAGTTTGTAGTCATAGGCGAAGTTTTACATTTGTGGGACTGGGGGAAAAGCATGTTGAAGACTGAAACAAAAGTCAAAAGTTTGGACAGACTTCATGATTTTTGCGTTTTATATATTTTCACTACTATTGTATATTCTCACTGAAGACATCAAAACTATGAACGAACATGTGGAATGGCAAAAAAAAAAAGTGAAATAACTGAAAACAGGTTTTGTGTTCTACATTGTTCAAAGTATCCACCTTTGAGGTGTCTCCAAACTTTTGGCCAATACTGTATATATATGTATATGCACATCTTGACACTGTTCGCGTTCAATCAACTGTTCAAGTTGTTGTTGGCAGCGTTTGAAAGCTTAGGTTTAAAGAAATTTTAAATATCCATCTTGCCTCCTCTGGTGTAGTTTTGGCTTAGCAAAGCAAAGGATAGTCTCATAGGTACTAGTCTCATGATCTGTTCGAAAAATGATTTTGACCCATTATGAAAACTTTACGTTGTAGGATTTTAGTTCATTTCATTTATTTTTATTGTTTGTTTTATTGCTTTGCAACTTTTGGAGACAACATTTTAACGGCTAGGTCTTTATTTCAAAGGGGAAGTTCAGAATTTTTTACATTAGGCTTAATCTTGGAGTTAGCGGGGGTTTAATTAGTCGTTGGAGTTGATTTCAACAAATTTTGTGCAATTTGTCAGTTATTTGTTAGTTTTAGGGCTCCGGAATGGCTAAGCTAGGGCGAGTCAATGGCTCGTCGACTAATTAAACCCCCGCTAACTCAAAGATTAAGCATTATGTGAAAAACTCAATTACACGCGATGACATTTTTCTGTTATTTTTATGTTGATACAGAAAAAGGAAAAAATGGTAAAAAGTAACTGATAAGTTACTTTTAAAGTAACTTAGTTACTTTGATAATAAAGTAATCAGTAAAGTAACTAGATTACTTTTTTTTTTTAGGTGTAATCAGTAATTAAATTACTTTTTAAAGTAATCCGTGACAACACTGTCCTTAATACAAAGGTGTAGGTTTGGTCTCAATATTGGTAGGGATGATATAACAGCATAGCCTGCATGTACCCTTTTTTGCTGGGGACGGGACATTAAAAAAACCAAACAGATTGGGTGAACGGGGGTCAAAGCGACATTTCTCACAAATATGAATTTTTATTTGATAGACTAAATGATCAATGCAAAATAAATCTGGACTTTTCTAACATTCAAACTGCAAATTAATAACATCTTAGTCTCATAATTTTCTCCATCTTGTTTTGAGTGTTAAATACTAGTTTCAAGAAATCTAAGTGAGTAAAGTATTCTTGAAGCACTGGCAGATATTTTCACTTATTTATTAGTAGATTTACACTGAAAACAAGGGAATTTAACTAGTTTTGAGAAAGTGTGTTTTTGCAGTGCATACATATTGGCTCAGGTGATACACCGTTTGATTCAAACCTTTGTTTTCAAAACCTACTTTAAGAAACATTTTGAAAACTTCCAGAATAAATGTCTGGATTTTATTAGGAAATTTAAATTGCAATATTTGAACATAAATTACATTACCAGACACAATAGATACAAACCTGTTAATAATCTCTTAATTACCCAGTTATGCCAAAAATAAACATCTGTCTTAAGATTTTCAGGAGCAAAATTAGTGGTGTGTTCCCCAACTCCACAACACTAATGTCTTTTTACATTACTTACAGTGGCTTTTGCTGACAGAAAAAAAAATTAATATTCCTCATCTTTGAAGGGGGCGGAGGAGGTGGCATGTTATATTTGTGTCGGGGCTAAGGTTGCGTGTGTTTGGGAGGGAAGGGGGTCAAGTCATCAGCCAATCAAACGTCCGTTTGATTTAAAAAAAAAAAAAAAAAAAAAAAACTGGCAGATTCAGCAAGTAAAAAGTGATAAATGTAAGTTTGAACAGTAATTCACTTAATAATTGTAGGGTCAATTCTATCCACTCTTAATATCCTATACTGTATATCTGAACTCATTATATAATCCAAATAAGGTTGCTTAAAAGTTGGTGGGGACAATTTGATCATCTTGAAAAGTTTGTTGTGTTATGTCCCTACCATCCCTATGCAAACCTACGGCGTTGCCTTAATAAAAGGTGGAAGATTACAAAATAGGGAATATTTTATATATACATAAAAATCTATTTTATTTTTTTGCAAGATTTTAAAAATTATTTAAATGTTTCTTTTTTTTTTTGTTTTTAAATCAAAAAATGAAAAATAAATTGATTGGCAATTTTGAATAAATAAAAAACAAACAAATAAAAATACACTCCATACTGTATTTTCTCTTTTGCCAAAAGTAATAATGCCAAAAGTAATAAAAAAAAAATAAAGAAACTATTTACTATTTCACCCTTTCTTAATTATAAAATGTGAATAAATGTGAAAGCAAATTGAAAATGTGTAAGGAAATATTTACTATTTAGAGGTTTTAGGTCAACAATAGCCCCTTTACACCTGAACACCGTTTAAATCCCGGGATTTAAACCGGAAACCCTTATATGTGAAAGCAAATTCCCGGGTCGACCGACACGGAGATGATGCGGACATATACCGAGTCGTGTCTTAGTATAATGTCCGGGACTTTCCCAGGAAGCGGTGTGTGTGAAAGCAGGAGTTAAATTCACGGGTCAACGCACGATGGCTGATGACGTAAACATAATTGCGGGCCGATCGTCATTTTCTCTTTCTTCGTAGAAAGACGAAAAGCGGTAAACAAACATCCCAATTATCAACAGAGCAAGCTAGAAATAGCTAAATTAAACTGAAAACATAACGAAATTAAATTGCTACTGGATTGTAGAGTCGAGGAAGAAAGTCCTTCGTCCATCTTTGGAAATATGTGGTTTATTTTGTTGCCGAAGTTAGGGTCCACAACTGCGGAAACAGGGTTGTACCACAAAGCATAAAACAACAGAGGGATTCATTCAAGGGTCTATTAAATAAAAACAAAAATACACGCGATCGCGGAAAAGGGGGAATAACACAATGGGTCCGTGACAGTGGGTTGACGGGGATCAATAATACTAACCTAAGCGGTAGGCAGACAGCCTATAAGACAAAAAAACAAATACATTCAAATACGAGCACAACGTAGGAGATTTCAAAACAAGGGCGGCAGACAAACAAGCTAGCAAATGCACAAAATTCGAGAGTACAAGGTGTTAAATGGCGCCCAGCAAGATAATATCTCGGCACCCTTCTATTGGATCGCCTGGGCTTAAATACTGTCTTGATGAGCTTGAATTGGCTGCAGGTATGACGTCGCGAACGCTCCCACAACCTGCTCTGTAACAAAACACGATCTGACCAACAGAATGTGACAGCCGATGCCGACCAAAGATGACGTAATGTCCGGGTTATAAATAAAATAGAAATGGCTCACATGAAAGCTAAACCCTCCCAAATGATGTTCAATGTAAAAAAAATATATTTGTTTCACTGAAAAAAGATTTATCATTTAATGAAGACATAAAGGTCAAATTTCGGCAAGACAAAAGTTTTGTCGCCTACAGAAAGTAGTGTGAAAATTGAACAAAAAAAGTACTTTAAATACAAAAATATGTTACATAACATAAGCGAATTAAGTAGTGGTGCTGTGGGATCCAAATTTAATATTTTGTATGACTTCCATGGGCTTTAAGGACTAGCAAATATTGCAGGAGACCTACTGGAGCTTGCGTTGATCCGAGATTCACTCAGAAAACAGTGAAGTTTGGTGGTGGCAAAATCTTGGTTTGGGGTTACATCCAGCATGGGGGTGTGCGAGAGATCTGCATGGTGGAAGGCAACATAAATAGTCTAAAATATCAACAAATCTTAGCTGCCTCTTACATTCCTAACCATAAAAAGGGACAAATTCTGCAGCAGGATGGTGCTTCATCGCATATTTCAATCTCTACCTCAAGTTCCTCAAGGCAAAGAAGATCAAGATCCTCAGGGACTGGCCAGCCCAGTCACCAGACATGAACAGGTTGAAAGAGGAAGCATGGAAGACGAAACCCAAGAATGTTGATGAACTCTGGGAGGCATGCAAGACTGCTTTCTTTGATGTTCCTGATGACTTCATCAATAAATTGTATGAATCTTTGCCGAACCCCATGGATGCAGTCCTTCCAAAAGTCAGGTTATTAGTAATTGTATCTACAAAATCCATAAGCGACAAGACTTGTAGTGTGAGCAATATTAGTATTGCTATTTTTACAATCAAATATTGTATCCACATACAACACTTCAGGATCGATACTTTTCAATACTTTTGACAACCCAAATATGAATAAATCGTTCAAAAACCTGGACAACGAAAACAAATGATAGGAAACTGGAGGGAGGAAGAGGAAAGAATAAGTGGAAGTTAAGGTAGCAGGGGGAAAAGGAGATAAGCGCCTTTTTTTGTGATTCACTCTAGTGTTTGTGTGTCAAGGAGGGGTTCAGTCTTTCTCTATGAAGAGGGAGTGAAGTGGCAACTAGCACTGCCAGCCACTTTGATAGACAAAGCAGCATGCTGAAGAGGAACCTCCTGCCGGCAGGATCTGAGCAGCCTGTTTACAGAGAAGCTTGTCTGATCTGAAGCCCTGCTTGCCCTCTTGTATGGAAAACACTTGCTCTTTGATGTCTCTCTCCCTCGGTCTCCTTTTCTTTCCTATGCTTCTTTTCCCTCCGTCTCTCATGGCTGTGATTTCCTCTCACTGCTGCCTGACACATATCAAAATCTGCTTTGCATTATCAGCTTCAAACTCCAAACATCTTTCATTCTACTAAAAATTTTAGGTGCACAACATTTTACTAGGGGCAAGTAGGCGTGTGTATGTGGGGGTGTGCATGCGTGTGCACTCTGACAGGGTCACACAGGGCTTGTCAACAGGCGGTCTACTTTAATATGACATATTAATGTGTCCTGCCAGTGCCAATAACTCTACACAAGAAGCACATGTGTGCATATTTATTAGGGCCTATAACATTTTCTCCCCAGTGAAATATTAAACCCCTTACGTGTGCTGCGAGCTGCTGAGTATGTTCATAAAACAGCAAGCGTGTCGATTTTCAGTTCCCTCCTATAGATAATGTAGTAAATCTGTTTCTCACTAGATGTTTGTGGAAATGTGAATGCCCCCCCCCCCCCCCACCTTGATATTTTAATTAGCGTAGGTTTGGTCTCAACATTGGTAGGGACGATATAACAGCATAACCTGTATGTACACTTTTTACTGGGGACGGGACATTAATAAGACCAAACAGATTGGGTGAACGGGGTTCAGAGCTACATTTCTCACAAATATGAAGCTACTTAATTGAAAGGCTGAATGATCCATGCAAAATAAAATCTGTATTGCCTTATACTAACTTCCATATGTATTGGTTCAGGTGATACACCGTTCAATTTAAACCTTTGTTTTCAAAAACTACTAAAAAAAACATTTTGAAAACTTTCAGAATGTCTGCATTTTATCAGCAAATTTGAATTGCAATATTTGAACATTAATTATAATAACATACACAATAAATACAAACGGGTTTTTCGTTTGGAGATGACGTTTAAACTTGCTGGGTACCATGACGCTGTTGGAATGGATAGCTGCTCGTGTCGCGTTCAAGAACTGCTCGGATTTTTAGCCATTAGCCCTCTTGCTGTTCTCAACAATGCGTTGGAATAAAACACAGGGGGAGGATTGACGTCGTCACTTTTGGATAAAATAGAAAGGATACTTTCGAGTATATCGACTCATGACGAGTCCAACCAAATGATGTGCAGTAGATGTGCTGGGGTCCACATTGTCGCGGACATCAAGGCCGTTGATGGCTAGAAATCCGAGCAGTTTTTGAACGCAACTGAAAGGAGAAAAACACTTGTGGCCTTTTTATGACCTTTGTTGTAACCTTTTTGTGACCCGAACTGGATCCACATATATAACTATGCACATACAGTATATAACAATAACTGCCTTTGAGAGTGCCTTTAAGAGTAACTAACTGTGTATTGCTGTTTTTTATGTGCACACATTCTTTTGGACTGACTGTGTTACTTCTTATCAAGTTATGCCCGCCACTTTGACGCTGGTTAGCTTGTATCTATGGTTACCATGATACCTGATACAGACCATCTGCTGCTAAAAAGTAGAACGAGTGAACCAATCATATTTGGACATGAGACTCATCTCCTTAAGAGGTTGAGCAAAACATGTTAAGATTACCATTTTTGGGCAGGCAGTATGCCTCCTGAGAGCAGGGTCTGGCCATCTCTGTTCTCACGTGGCATGTGCCAATAAAGAGCCGGACATTTCCGGGCCACGCCAGAGTCTGCCATAGGGATTAACGTGTGATCGCCTGGCTTTATTCCTTGGGTACTCAGACCTAGAGTGATGGCTCTCCGCTTGTTGTCAACAGGTAGGAGCTTGATTCATTACCAAGGAACTCGTTGTGCTTTAATGGTGGCGTGAGGGTGTTAGCATTGACAACTATATATCTAGCGCCATTGTTTCTTGTACTTGTGTGTGTTTTAACTGCATCGTGGGGGTTTTAGACGTTATCAGTGACAATCTAGACCTAGTGCTGTGGTTATTCTGTGTTATGCTTGTTTTTTGCTTGCCTTTGTGGGATTGTAATTAATAAACTTCATTTATTTGCTATTTCTAATCAATAGACATTGTCTATTTCGCAAAAGTGTGCCTGTTGCTGACTCACTGCGAACCTTGAAATTTCGTAAATCAGCAACACATGCAATACTTCGCTCATCTGCACACGACCGAGAACATTCTACCTACTCCTACCTTCTTTCCTACTGCAACTCTGCCCAACGGCGTAAAAAAAAAAAAAAAATTGTAATAGCCCCAAATGGGGAAATAGAAAGGAGAGGAGTAGACGATGACTTTCCCACTTTATTGTGGCAACAATGGAAAATAATAAAATAACGGCGGCATCCGCAACATGCGACTGCTAACTTCACTCACATGCCGTTCTCCCTCCCTCTTTGCTTGCTTCCCGCTACGTCACCACTCTGCAGTCTGATGGCCCCTTCAAGGGCCCGCACACAGTTACGGACATTACAACAATCTATACAAATCTATATATATATTTATATATTAGTGCTGTCAAATGATTAAAAAATTTAATCTTGTTAATCATATGTCAACTGTGTGATTAAAAATGATTAATCACATTTCCCTCGGGATGAATAAAGTTGCTCTTCAGGAAAAAAAAAATCTAGGAAAATACTATAATTGACTTAAAAGTTGTTTTCAGATGAAATGTATGATGTATGAATAAATTAATACTTAACCAAATAGAGTTTTAAAAATTTATTTAACAACTCCGCTTGTATAAAATAAAATAAATTGTCATTACCATACAGAAAAGAGCTTAACAGATTAAAGTGCCTCAGACTAACAATGTGGCTCAAGTACCGTTTGGCATATTGCCCAAAATTAACTGCCAACTTAAAGAGCAGACAAGCATAATACAGCAACAATAGCTAGTGTTTCAAAAAATGTGTAAACAACTTGTCTGTTAAATTAAACATTTCACACAAATAAATGCAGCATTTGCAGTTTTACACTAAATGGCCTGAAAGCTGTGAGATTTAAAAAAAAAAAAAAAAAAAGTCAATTTTCACACACTTAACTGAAAAACATTACACCAAAATGTGTGTAAAGGTGTTTAGAAACACTGCTTAAGTTGGCCAGTCATAGCCTTTTTTTTGTCCAGTGGTCTCCTGTCAGTGCAACAAACGTAACTCTGGCTAGTTGCTCCACCTTCGTTGCCTTTTCATTTTCAAAAAGTTCATGAATTTTTGTGGCAATAGTTGCCCGTGAAGGTGTTCTGTATGTTGGGTCGCCCGATGCTATGTGGATGAGATTTTCAAGGCCCTTGTCTTCGACTAAGTTAATAGGTCTACAGTCTCTGGCTACCCATTTAGCGATAGCAGTAGTCAACCTACTCGTTGTCCTTTTGTTGACAAGTCCGAGTCCGCACTCTGCCAGTGTAGCTTGATGACTGCAGCTTGTTTTTGCGGTGTTAGCGTCATTGCTAAAACTAGCAAAGATATGCTTTGCCCGAAGGTGGTACTTTAGGCTGGTTGTGCTTCGATGGAAGGACAGTTCATCACAGCAGTTTGTGCACAAAACTTTTGTTTTTTCCAGATTTCCATTAGGGAGCTTTTTGAAACGGAATTTGCCATGTAGCAGTCTTGGGTCATCATCCTCTCTCATCGTGGCTGGCTGCATTTTGTCCTGCATTGCCGTGCGGCGAATGTAAACATCGCCATGTGGGACTACGGGAGGCAGTTGTGGCCAAACTTAGTGTGAGCGGTAAATTGCGTTTTTTTTTTAATGCGTTAATATTTCCAGATTAATCCTTTGTCGTTAACGCGTTATTGTTGACAGGCCTAATATATATACATATGTATTAATATGTGTATATATATATATATATATATATATATATATATATATATATACAGTGCTGCTCGAAAGTTTGTGAACCCCACAGCGATGGTCAGATTTTTTGTAAAAAAAACTTAAATAACCTTATTAAATGTTAAGTTATACCCAAATCCACAATACTGACATTCCAAATAATGGACTGAAACAAAAGAAATAGTTATATTGTCATTCTTTATTTAACAAAAGTGGTTGATTTAAGAAAAACTCAGGTATCATGTGTGCAAAAGTATGTGAACCCCTTCAGTTAATAGGATATTGCGCCTCCTTTTGCAGAGATTACCTCAACCAAACGGTTTCTGTAGTGACTAATCAGCCTCTCACATCTACTTTGGGGGATTTTTGCCCATTCTTCCTTGCAGAACGCAGTCAGTTGAGAGAGGTTTGATGGGCGTCTGGCATGAACTGCTCGCTTCAGGTCCCGCCACAGCATTTCAATGGGATTTAGGTCAGGACTTTGACTGGGCCAGTCCAGAACACGAATCTTCTTCTTTTTCAGCCATTCCTTGGTTGTATTGCTGGAATGCTTTGGATCATTATCATGTTGCATGATCCACCTTCTGCCAAGCTTTAACTTCAAAACAGATGGCGTCAGGTTATGTTCTAGGATTTGACAATATTCCTCAGAATTCATGATTCCCTGGACTATGTGGAGTTGTCCAGGTCCTGAGGATGAAAAGCAAGCCCAGATCTTGAAATTCCCACCTCCATGCTTCACTGTTGGGAGAAGGTTCTTTTGGTGGTATGCAGTGTTGACTTTTCGCCAGACATGGCGGTTTTGGTTGTGACCAAACAGTTCAATTTTGCACCTACATCAGTTGATGAAAACTCTTTTTAATTTAGTCTCGACAACACAACTGTTAAAAAAACAAAAAAAAACTACTGAATTGATTGATTAGGAAATCAGGTTGAAATAATAGAAAATTCCAAAATGTTGAGGGGGTTCACAAACTTTTGAGCAGCACTGTATATATATATATATATATATAAATTATCTAATGTCGCATATATGCGACATTAGATAATTTCTCGAGGCACACCTGACAATCTCTCACGGCACACGGCCGCGGCACACTGGTTGAAAAACACTGGTCTAAATAATCAAATTAAATATGATTGAAAAAACTTCTTATCAGGGAATAACAAAAATAACTTAAAATGGAGCCTTCCTTCAGGTAAAACACTACTGCTTTTGTCCACAAGCACAGCCAAACTCAACAAAAAAATGAAAGCTCATTTGGGCAGCTTTAAGACCGCATTATAAAATATAAATGACAATTGAAGAGAAGGGTATATAAACCTCGGTTTACTACATTTCTCACAATTTGATAAACGTAAACAGTAGAAAACTCATACTGGTACAGGAGGACACTGCTCTCTTAACAGATTCTTACTTGAGTTTTGCAGGTTAGCAAATTCACACTGTTTAATTTTATGCTAACTCTGATGCAGGTTGGAATTTCAGTAGCAAAATTAGTTGTGTTTTCCCAACCTCCACAACATTGATGTCTTTTTATATTCCGAACTGTGGTTGCTGCTGCTGCTGCTGCTGCTGGAAAAAACTTCTAATATCCCTCTTCTTCAATGGGGGCGGCATGTTGTCGAGATGTTCAGGGACTGTGCTGACCAGCTGTCAGGGCTCTTCACCACACTTTTCATACAGTATTCAGTTCAAACAAGCTATAAATACTCACTTATAGCCCTTGAGTATCTATTTTCCTTTTATACGATTTTTTTTTAAATACATATTTTTATACTGGAGTGCCACGTCAAATTTCGTTGTTAACAACGTTCTCACTGACAATGACAATAAATTTCTATTCTATTCTATTCTATTCTATTCTATTCTATTCTATTCTATTCTATTCTATTCTATTCTATTCTATTCTATTCTATTCTATTCTATTCTATTCTATTCTATTCTGTACATCTGTCGGGACTGTGAGTGCGTGTGTGTGTATGTGATAGGAGGGTCAAGTCATCAGCCAATCAAATGTGCATTTGAGGGGGGGGAAATGTACCAGTACATTCAGCGAGTGAAAATGAGTAAATGTAAGTCTAATGAAAATAATTCCCTTAACTATGGTAGGGTCAGTTCTATCCTTACAACATATGGGAAGACAAAATAAATTACCTATATAACTGAACTCGTTATATAATGCAAATAAGGTTGTTTAAAAGTTGGTGGGGACAATTTGAGCATCCTGATAAGTTGGTAGTGTTATGTCGCTATCGTCCCTATCAGTGTTGTCAGTAACGCGTTACTAAGTAACTAAGTTACTAAGTAACGCGTTACTATAATCTGATTACTTTCTTTCAGTAACGAGTAATCTAACGGGTTCATTTTTCCAGGCCAGTAATCTGATTAAAATTAGTTTCCTCGGTGCCTGTGCGTTACTATTTTGTTGTTGCCTCATACTGTATGTAGAATAAAGAATATTGTAGTCATGTACGCAGAGCATTTGAAAAGAAAATACTGCGCTTGAGTTGGGGAGTGACATCACATCTCACGTTTTCTCATCGGGGGGAAAAACGGGTCACGTGTAATAAATACCATGCTGCCTGTGCGCGCGCCGTCTGCCACGGCAGTCAACAACATAGCCTGCTAGCTATCAGGATGCTAACCGTAAAGGAGCCGGAGAGATACAACAAACGGCTGCATTTGCTCACTGGAGATACAGCCATTACTTCACATATCCGTCCAGTAAAGATGACAAAAATATCTCCGTGCGTTGCAAACTCTTCGCTGGCTCAGAAAGACTGCCGACCGCTATATACTCGACATCCAATTCAATAAGGAAGCACTTGGAATTACAGCACAACGCATTGCGAAAAAAAAAGCCGACAGGTAAAGAGACAGCCAGCTCTTCTACAGTTTGTAACCAGCCTTTATAATATGTGTAATTATGTACATTTTATAGTTAGAGTTTGTAATCATAGGTGGAGTTTTACATTTGTGGGACTGGGGGGAGAAGCATGTTGAAGACTGAAACGAAAGTCAAAAGTTTGGACGCACATTTTGCGTTTTGTATATTTTCACTACTATTATATATTCTCACTGAAGACATCAAAACTATGAACGAACATGTGGAATGGCAAAAAAAAAAAGTGAAATAACTGAAAACAGGTTTTGTTTTCTACTTTCTTCAAAGTATCCACCTTTGAGGTGTCTCCAAACTTTTGGCCAATACTGCATATATATATCTATACACATCTTGACATTGTTCGAGTTCAATCAACTGTTCAAGTTGTTGTTGGCAGCGTTTGAAAGCTTAGGTTTAAAGAAATTCTAAATACCCATCTTGCCTCCTCTGGTGTAGTTTTGGCTAAGCAAAGCAAAGGATAGTCTCCAAGGTGCAAGTCACGTGATCTGTTCGAAAAATGATTTTGACCCATTATGAAAACTTTACGTTGTAGGATTTTTGTTCATTTCATTAATTTTTGTTGTTTGTTTTAATTGCTTTACAACTTTTAGAAACAACATTTTAACGGCTAGGTCTTTATTTCAAAGGGGAAGTTCAGGGGAACTTATACTCGGTGACAAACGATCATAATGAAGACATTGACCTATTCATTAATAATCTTGACATCCCCCAAATAACTTTAGAAAGCCAACAATTGCTAGATACCCCACTTACCCTCGCTGAATTATGGAATGCCGTAAAGGACATGCCAACAGGTCGCGCACCGGGGCCCGACGGGTTCTCGACATCATATTTTAAACACTTTTGGAATATGCTGGCACCACTTTTCTATAGAATGGTTCAAGAAATCAGTGCCAAGGGTCAAATTAGAGACAATATGAACACTGCAGTAATCAAACTACTGCCAAAAGAAGGGAAAGACCTAACCCAACCAGCAAACTATAGACCAATATCCTTAATGAATACAGATATTAAAATTATTGCAAAGGCTTTAGCTACTAGATTAGAACAAACTCTTCCCACTATAATTCATAAAGACCAGACCGGCTTTATTAAAGGACGTAACTCTACAAACAATATAAGACGCTTGTTAAATCTTATTAATATTGCACAGAATTATAAACAGAAAGCAATTATCCTCTCTTTGGACGCAGAAAAAGCATTTGACAAAGTCAACTGGATTTTTCTCTTCAAAGTTTTGGAAAAATTTGGCTTCGGTGAGCCATTTATCCGCTGGATAAAAATATTCTACAACGCCCCAAAAGCCACTGTAAACACAAACGGGGTCATTTCACAAAGTTTCTGTCTTCAAAGGGGAACTCGACAAGGCTGTCCACTCTCACCCCTATTATTCGCTCTATTTATTGAACCATTAGCAATTGCAATAAGACAAAACGCTAATATCAAAGGGATTTGCTCGCGCACATCAGAACACAAAATTAACTTATACGCAGACGATATACTATTATATCTAGAAAAACCAGAATCCTCCCTACATGAGACTTTTGAACTAATAAAGACATTTTCACAAATATCAGATTATGCTATAAATTGGTCGAAATCAATTATAATGCCCTTATCAACAAACTCATGGAATCCTGCAAATCAAAATCACAATATTCCAATAGGGAATATAAAGTATCTTGGAATCAACATTTCACCAAAACTTACAGAATTAACTAAACTAAACCATACACCTCTCTTAGCAAAAATATGTGAAGATTTGACACACTGGAATAATCTACCCATCTCACTTTTGGGCCGGATAGCAACAGTCAAAATGAAAGTATTACCACAAATAAACTATTTGTTCTCAATGATCCCCTTTAAACCCACTCAAAAATGGTTTCAAGACCTAGACTCAGCCGTCACAAAATTCTACTTTAAAAACAAGAAAAACAGAATTAGCCTTGCCAAATTGCAAAGAAATAAACCAGAGGGGGGTCTAGAGGCCCCTAATTTCCAACACTATTATATAGCAAATCAAATACAATATCTTATTAGGTGGTTATATCTTAACACTGAACAACAGTCATGGCTAGAATTAGAGCAAACAGACTGCAACCAAATACAATTGGCAAACCTCCCCTTTATTAGCTCTAGTATTAAGCACCATAGCTGCTTCAAAAACCCAATGATAGCATGTACCTTGAAAGCCTGGTGGAGAGGTATGGAAATTACGCAATCACAACAAGCCCCGTGTAAATTCTCACCAATCTGGCACAACCCAGACTTTGGAGTTAATAAAATTCCTATTTATTTCAGCGCATGGGATGATACGGGAATAAACCAGTTACAGCATTTGTTTAAAGATAATACATTCATGTCATATGAAAAAATAATGCAAGATTTCCAGATCAAAGGGGTCAATTTCCTGCAATACAATAAAATCAGGGCAGCCATCAGAAGCAAATTTCCATCACTAACGGGTACGTTAGACCCACCACCTTTCGTAAATAAAATAATAAATATACATCCTCAACAAAAAAAAATACTTTCAAAAGTATATAAAGCCCTCTCATGTAACAACTCTACTTGCCTACCAATCGAAAAATGGAATAACGAACTTTCGGTAACATTAGATAATAACTATTGGTCCAACATCTGTAAAAATACATTTATAATGACAAAGAATAAGAACCTTCAGCTTATACAGTTTAAAATACTGCACAGATGGCATATTACTCAATCTAAAATGCACAAAATGGGGTTCTCCCAATCCGATAAATGTACAAACTGCAACGAAGATACTTCAGATACATACATTCATGCTCTTTGGCAATGTAAACCAATACAAGATTTCTGGGCACAGGTAACGAAGAAACTCTCTTTCCTATTGAACTGCAGGATTCCATTGTCTCCAACTCTTTGTCTGCTTGGCGATCTGAATACAGTGAATATCTCTATCCATCAAACCCGTCCACTACTAGCAAGTCTAACGATAGCCAAAAAAACAATATTGTTGAATTGGAAAAACAAACAAAACATTAACATTAACCAATGGCTAAATCTAATCATTGAATATATAACATTAGAGAAAATATCTGCCAAACAGACAAATAAAATGGACAAATACGAACAACAGTGGGAAACGGTCGCAAGAATGATGAACATTGAATAAGGATTCTCTCTCACCTGCGAAGGAATGCCACAAAAATAATAAAAATGTACACATAAATTGATGTATGCGGGGTGTCCAGGGAAGTTGTATGCATCCTTCTGCAGCTGGAAACAGGACATGTTTAAATCCAAACTGTTTTGTACACTCCCAACAGCATGTAATAAATACACTTTCTTCCTTCACAGTTTAGTCGGTCAATGGGCTTATTTTACAAGGATACTCATAGACAATTTGGTTTCCAGCTGCTGGGGAACATATGCAACTTTTTTTTGGAACACCCTATATATTATCAGACTTGGAACAATTAAGGAACTATGCGTAAATAATACACTTCACCGGTCCTTGGCATACATCTAATGGTGTTTGATAAACCTCTTCTTCTGTCAGCTTTGCAGGTGGAGTTTGTTGGCGTCCTGCCCTGGGCCGTCCCGTCGCCAGTCTTGGCCCCCGGGATTTTCGGCCGGGGCTTGTCTGGTTGCGTCTGGCTGTGCGGGGGTCCCGTCGGGCGCGCGCTGGTGTCGTGGGCGGGTGGGGGGGCCGCGCGGGTGCCGGTCCGGGGCCGCGGCCCTTCCCCGGCCGGCCGTGGTGGGGTGGGGTGGAGTTGGGGTGGGGGCCGGGGGGTACATGCGGCAGCCATGGTTCCCTCCCAGGTCCGCCCGGCCGAAGCCGCGTCTCCCTGTACCGGGTGCCGGGGAGGTGCCCTCTGGTGTCATGCCGCGCGCCCCTCCTGGCCCGGGGGTGGGTTGTGGGGGGCGCGCTTCCGTCCCCTTGGTCTGCTTCCGGCCCTGTCCGCCTCCCTGGGCCGCGGCGGCCGCTGCTGCCCCCCCGCCGGCGGAGTCGTTGGCGGGGCCTCTTGGGGCCCGCGGGGCCTTGGGTGAGGCTTGCTGTCCCTTGCCGGTGGGGTGGACGTCCCCTGGTCGCCGGCGCTTGGTGTGGCGCCTGCTCGGGGTGCGGGGTGGGTGCTCGGTGGTGGTGGGGGGGGGGGGGGCGGTCGCGGAGGCGCCGTGGGTGGTCTGGGGCGGGGATTGATCGGGGCCCTGACGCCTCTTCTGCCCTGCGGCCGGTGGTTCTGGTGGACGGGGCCACGCCCGCGGGAGCCTGCCTCTTAACTCACGCACTTCTCACTTCGGCACTGTAAATATTTTTCACCTTGGCACTTACATGCTCATACATTTCTCCGGGGAGAGTTGGGACGGGGCTTTACAGTCCCGGCCCGGCTCCCCCCTGTTTTTAATGCACCACACACCAAGGTTGTGGGATGGTTGGGACCTGTTGGGGGTGGGGGTACCTGACGGCTGCCTCCTCACCACAGGCCCCGCCATCTCTGCACCTTTTTTAAATGCACCACACATCATACTCCACAGGAGAGCTCTGGCAAAGGGCGGTGGGACGGGCGGCTGGGCAGAAGCTCCATGCTGCGGTCCCACTGCCCCAAGCCAAGCTCTCCTATTTTAATGCATACATTGCACTACCCTCCCCTCACACCCCCATCACGGTGCTGGGTGATGGCTGCCAGTCGGGAACCTGGCAGCCACAGTAATAGGGTGGTAGGTGGGTCCCACACTTTTTTATATGGCGTGGCTCCTGGGGTGTGGCCTCCCCTCTGCCTCGGCTGCCGGCCGCGGGAGTAGGTTGGGGGGTCGGGTCCCCGATCTTGCATCGCCCCGTGGCAGTTCCTGGGCGTTCTCCTGCCTCCGCCTTCCCCTCTCTTCTCTGGCTGGGCATCCGCCCTGCGCTCCGTCGCGGGTCGCTGACTGGGCGCCGGTGTATCAGCGGGGTGTCGCCTGCACCGGCGGGGGACCCTGCCTTGCCTGGGGCTTGGTGGGCCGCTGGGGGTCCCGTGGCGTGCCGTGCCGGTTGGGGGGCTGTGGCTCGTGGCCCGGGTGGGCGGGCGGGAGTGGGTGTAGGCGTGGGGTTGGTGGTGCGTCCCCTCCTGCCATCCCTGAAGGCCGGTTGATGGGTGCGCGGGTGGCCCGGGGGACCACCCTGGGTCCCGGGGGGGGGACGATGGCTCCTTTGCTGGGCTGCGGGAGGAGGGATGGGCTGCGCATGGCCCCCCGCCCCCGCGCCCGCCCTCCCTCCCTCCCCGGGCTGGCTGGGTGGGGGCTGTGGCCCTGGGTTGGCGCCCGCGCGGCTTCTCCGCCCGTCTGCGTGGCTGTCGCGCGCCCGGTGGGGCCTGCGTGCTGCTGGATGTGGTAGGGCATTCTCGGGTCGGGGGTCCCGGTGCCGGGATTGGCGATGCGGCGACGTAGGGTTGGTCGCCAACGGGCTTACTCGTAAGAGATTCACACGATTACTGGGTTCTAGATCACAGAACTGATTTGTGCACACTCTACCCCTTTCAATCACTTAGCTTATAGGCTTATAGACACCCCCACCCCCATTCTCCTCTTTCACTGGCCAATAGGCCCCCACATGGTGTAAACCGGAAATACATCTCGCTGACGATAGCACCAGCATATTAGTAACTAGTTTAGATGTTCAATGTATATCTAGTTGTTGTTTGTGTATGTGTTTCTTTTCCTTCTTCTCTTGTATTTCTTTTCTTCTGTCCCCCCATAATCCCTTCCTGTTCGCTGCTTTGTCATAATAAAAAGGTATTTTGAATGATCACAATGGGAGTATGTCAGACTCTCAATGTGAAACATTAAAACTGTTCAGAATCTGGGCACTTAGACTTCCATTCTCTGTGTCAAACAGCTGAACAGGACAGGTTTAAAAAAAAAAAAAAAAAAAAAAAAAAAAAAAAAAAAAAAAAAAAGGGGAAGTTCAGAATTTTTTACATCAGGCTTTATCTTGGAGTCAGCGGGGGTTTAATTAGTCGTTGGAGTTGATTTCAACAAATTTTGTGCAGTTTGTCAGTTAGTTGTTAGTTTTAGGGCTCAGGAATGGCTAAGCAAGGGCGAGTCAATGGTGGTCGACTAATTAAACCCCCGCTAACTCAAAGATTAAGCCTTATGTGAAAAACTCAATTAAACGCGATGACATTTTTCTGTTATTTTTATGTTGAGGCAGCAAAAGGAAAAAAAATGGTAAAAAGTAACTGATAAGTTACTTTTAAAGTAACTTAGTTACTTTGATAATAAAGTAATCAGTAAAGCAACTAGATTACTTTTTTGAGGTGTAATCAGTAATCAGTAATTAAATGACTTTTTTAAGTAATCCGTGACAACACTGGTCCCTATGCAACCTACACCTTTGTGTGAGCAGGTGAGTGATTTTTAGCACACGAGTAGTTTACATGTGTTCACACTTTATTCGCAAAGCTCCGTAATTATAATTTAGGCCTGCGACAATTTGCGTGTTAGAATTTCTTGGTTGTTGAGGGCTTGATGTGCAACATGAGCATTAGACTTTAGATGAAGCTGCAAAAGGCCTATATCAAAAGAACAGCATGTACAATATTGATCTACTAAATTTTTACATGTTGCAATATGTGTTATAGAAGAATTAGAAAGGGTGAAGTTGTTCCATATGCATCTGGGTTGTATATCTGAGTTTCAAATTAATGATGCAAATTGTTGCAACAACAGATCACTCTGCTTTTGGATTGATTCTAAGTGCCTGTTACTTCTCTTTAATCGATGCTCATTATCTACGCAGCTTTGATGGACCATTAGCTCCACAAGAAGATGGAATGCAAACGAGGTGTAATAAATCAAATCAGATGAAACGCTCACATAACAGGATATCGTAGATAGCTTCCTTGGTTACTCCTCTTGGGTTATCAGGTTCTTATGCCATGAGATATTTATTTTAAAAGCAATCTGAATCTTTAAACACTTCTCTTTGCCCACAATACGCAGTAAAGAAGCATCAATAATGTTTGAGACACCCTATGGGTCAAAGAGACTTATCAAAGACTCACGAAAAAATAAAATCATGGGACTACAACATTGCTAATAGGCTTGCTATTGCAATATTACCACAACCTGTGGTCTGTGATGGTTACTGATGTAAGGAAAATAATAATTCATGATATACAGATAGTCCCCAGGTTACTACGTACCCGACTCGCGTGATTTCGACTTTACAACTTATAACGCGCTAAATTCCTGTGTATTGTGATGCGGGATTTACCCGTGTCATAGCTTTCACATATGGGAGATGTACCGGGAATTACTCGGGTTCAACGCTTTCAGACTCGTGTTGGCCACTCTCTGTGCGGGGAGGGCAGGGGACAGGATTTTATTACCTGGACATTACATCATTTTTGGTCTGCATTGGCGACAAAAAAAACCACGCATTTCCAAAGATGGACAATGGATTGTCTTTTCCATTGCTCCAAGATCCAACAATTCATCGAGCAACTTAATTTAGTTATGAGTTCATTTGAATTTTTCTATGTTTCCAGTTTGCCATTTTGATAATTGCGAGGCTCGTTTAGCGATTTTCGTCTTCCTGTGAAAAGGAGAAAATTACGATCTGCTCGCCATGATCTTTACGTCATCAGCCTTCGCTTCACTGGAGTTCAGCGTATGTGTTAAAGGGGCTTGACGGTAACACCTTTTAGCATTTGTAGTAAGTACAATATTTATGTATTTTACTTATTTTACTTACTTTTTACTTTATTTTATTAATATGACGTATAATACATGTTTTGAGATAGTTATTTTGAGATTTAGGGGGTATTTTGGGGTATGAGAGTAAGATTTTTTTCTTTGATAGAAAATATTTTTTTGACTGAATCAACATTTTTTGGGATTGAATGATTTAGACATAAATTTGACAAATGTCCTACCCATAATATGGCCCAAACACAAAAAGAATTCAAACAAAGAAAATATTTCCAATGAAAAATTAAGTGTTCAAATGCAAATTTTAGTCTCAAAATTTTTTTTTTTTTTAAATCGAAAACAAATTTTTTTATGATTGAAAAAAAAATTTGGGGGACTGAAGTGATTTTATATAAGTGAAAATATATATATATATATTTTGTTTGAAGCAGCTTATTTTTTGGTTGAATTAAAAAGACACAGATGTCCTAAACACAATGTGCCCCAAACTCAAAACAACATTACTTCAATCAAAAAAGTTGCCTCAATCAAAAAACCTTCACTTCAATCAAAAAAAAAAAAAAAAAAAAAAAAAAAATTCAAAGAAAAATAATTTTCAAATTTTTTTTGAGTCTCAAATTTATTTTTGCATTCAAACACATATTTTTTTTTAATGAAATGACTATTTTTGATCGAAAATATATATTTTGATTGAAGCAATTTTTTTTTTAATTGAAGCACCTTTTTTTTTTTTTTTAAAGACACAAATCTAACGCTATACTGCTATGGATTTTTTTTTTTTTAAAGAAAATTTTTTGTAATTATTATCGAAACCACCCTTCTAAAAAAAAAAGAAGAAACATTTACTGCTACTGGAACCGGTTCGCCTCCCGATGGTTGGAGACCCCTGGACTGCACAAATCCCACCATCTTTCCCCTTCGACTTGCCTTTGGACATGCTTTCAACATTGACGACTGTGACAGATTGGATGATGAGACACATGACATCAGTTCAAATGAGAGACAGGAAAAAGAAGACATGTGATGCATTGTGTGAATAGGTCAGTGGAATCATTTGCAACAGCCCCTCAGTGCAACCAATACTAATGGTAAACATATGATCAGCTCTTTTCAAAGATCTTTTCCTTGTACAGCCACTATTGAGCCTCAATCAAAACAGGAATATGAATAAAAGCAAGCGGTCGCCGCTGCAGTGTGGTGGCTCAAATTGAAAGTGACAGCTTGACACGTAATATGGCACCCATAATGTGATTAGGCCAGCGTGCCACTCTCTTCTTAAACTCCCACATCCCAAAGAGCGAGCCTCACGTCCAACTCCGCCAAACACACTCGGGCTCTCGCCTCCGAAAAAATGGGGAAGGGGGGCCTGAGAGGGTCGCCTTGTCTCCCACTTTCTTTGAGACGAATTGAGATGATGCCGCTGTTGAATCATAACCCCCTGGAGGGAAATTGCAAACACATGTAGGGGGTTGAGAGAAGGAGCATTTTTAGGTCGAGAGACGTCCATGCCAAGAACAGAAGAGCTGAGTGGGAGAAAGTGAGCAGTGGTATGCATTAAATTAGTCATTATCAGGCGCAAAGCTGGCCTGGGTCCTCCTGTCAATCCGAATGATGTAAATGAGCACTGACATGTCAATGGTATCACCCACAGTTACACATGACTGTGTCTAGGAGTTAAATTTAAAGAAACATCAGAAGAAAGTAATTTGTGTAATAACAAACGGACAAAGGACGGAGTTAAGATGGAAAAAGATACTGAAAAGTTTTACATATTACCATATGTGTTATAGAAGAATAAGAAAGGATTTGAGAAAGGATAATTCATTTTTGAGTGCGGAATTCAAAACGGATCTCGGTTTTTCCCTAACATGTCAGGTTTTTTTAACTGTAGGATCCCCATTTTCTTATAAATATGAAATTACTGAACTTACTAAATGTACTTGTTTTATTCATTCATTTATTTATAAATCAAATATTAACATGAAGTGAAATCTGAAAGAAACAAGCATGACTGGCATGTTTAACACTATTATATATTTATAAAGGCTATGTATAGTTGTGTGCAAGTAGTTATAACATGGTAAATTGGTCGGCTATGAAAAAAAAAAAAACTTGATGTTTTAGTAAAATTTGGTGGTGGTGGTAAGGGTATGGGGGGTATCATACCAATTTTAACCCAATGGCTTTAATTCTTTCATTAACGGTGATAGACCTCAAATGACTCTTAATTAGATTATTTTTCTTAAATCTAGTCTAATAATTATCTCCCATCTTGTTTTGAGTGTTAAAGACTAGTTAACAGATTAATGTGTCATATTATTTCACTTACTTTAAATAAATATTGAATATTATCATTTGTCCTTATTAAGATCATACATCTAAAAAGCTGGTAATTTTTCAACTAATTCAAGAAAAAATTCTATCAAATAATGCTTTGAACAAAACCTATGTTTGAATTAACAACATTTCTGTCAAACAACCTATTTTTTAACGATTAAATATACTAATTTATTGCTTACAATAAGTCTGCTAAGAAAAATAGCTATCTGAAAATAAGCTTATTTCAACAAATCTGAGTAAAATTTACTTGAAGCACTGGAAGATAATTTCACTTATTTCTAGTAGATTAACACTGAAAACAAGGGAATTTAACTACATTTAAGGACGTATGTTTTTGCAGTGCATTCTAATTGGTTAGATGGCTATCACCGTTAATGGCACTGAAATTTATATCATTTTCTCACTGCCAGCCCCCCAGTCCAAACGGGTTCATCACAATATATATCCCTCTCAGAAGATTGTTTTTTTCAAATCGTTACATATTGTAATCAAGCAGAAAAGTATACAGTGGTACATCTACATATGAATTTAATTCGTTCCAAGGACCTGGTTTGTAAGTCGAAATGGTCATATGTTGAGCAGGATTTTCCAATAAGAATACATATAATTCGATTGACGTATTTTTCGGACTATGAGTCGCAGTTTTTTTTTTCAAAGTTTGGCAGAGGGTGTGTCTTATACTCTGGAGCGACTTATGTGTGATTATTTACAGTTGAGTCGGGCTGACTTCTCTTTCGCTAACTTTTTTTTTTTTTTTATAAGTATATATTCATATATTTATACTAAAACGATGTATGGATGTCAAATAAAATAAATAATTTGGATTAAACAGAGAAGGCGCTGTGCATGGCTGCAAACGTGAACGCAGTGGCTCTCTTTTCAATCTTCCCCTCCCGCGCCTTGGCGCCTTCCGCGAGCATCCTGGTATTTCCTTTTCGATATGGAGCAGCTATAGGAGCGAAAAACAAACTAAAGACAGGAGAATTGAAAAGCAAACAACTGCGGTAGGAGTGGGATATGGAAAGGATTCAAATTGATTGTTGAAAATGCTATACGGAAACCTGTGTCGGCTTCGCTGAATGTAAACGAATGTGGCGCTTTGGTCTCATATGAGAAATATATCCAACAATTTTGTTATTTCGGTGTGTAAATGCATTTATAATGATCATAAAAATATGTAGACTATTTAAACATTGAGAAAACTTGCGGGTTTTTTTCTGCCAACTCGAGGAGGTTAAAATAAATGTCAAATCCACTATCCTCCTGTTAGAACAGACACGCAAATATAATAAATATAAATGTTTATTGAATATCCATCTTACAGTCTTGTTTAACTGGGAGAATTTGTTACATAAGACAGGCTTTCATTTGTTATCATTATGCATATATGCACCGGCATCGCCAAAAATGTGGTCACACAAAACGCAACCACGCTCCTCCTTCTTCTGAGTCCCCCCAAATAAAACATAACATTTCTTGTTATTTTTCAGGCTCGTGCCTACCAATAAAACATAAAATTTCGGGTTTTTACGGACTTCGGCATGCAAATCAAGTTTAATTGATCGGGCTCGGGCCGCGTCGGGCTTTAATACCTGCGGGCCAGTCGGGTCGGGCTGAATTTTTATGCCCGATCTAACTTCTAGCATCATGTAATGTTAGCATACCGTACACCCATTAAGCCTGTTGTTCTCTATTGTATTTTAAATTGTCTTTCAAGTAGACATGTCTGTTGTTGGTGCTGGATTCTATCAAGTAAATTTACCCCAAAATATGCGATTTATACTCCGGTGCGACTTATTTACTGTATGTTTTTTCCTTTTCATTGCACATTTTTTGGCTGGTGCGACTTATACTCAGGTGCGATGTATAGTCCGAAAAATACGGTAATTCGTTCCACAGCCCAAAAACCTATGTCAAACAGTTTATAAATACTGCTGGTACAATTACATATAGCAATTACATACAGCGAAACAAATAAATAATAATAGTAAACATGATTATATAACGAATCGGGTTTTTAATGGGGAGGTTGCATTTTGCATGCTCTTCCTGAATGCACCGTGTGACTGACGACAGAGTTAGAGAGGTGCATGAGAGTTTTTACTTTCACTTTTACATGTTCTGTTGTTGTTGGCGTCGGCTACATCGGACAGTAGCCGTGTTGTGTTGCACAAGTTCTAAATTCAATGATTAAAAACCTGACGAAGCTGTCGACTCCTTGCCGATTTATTTTTTTTTCATCTTAATTTAAATGTGACACCTTTTTCATTTTTTTCACCACCTGCACTAACCTTCTTGGGACTCATGTTGATATCTCTCACAAGAAAATCCGCATGCGTCAGTCTTGCGGGAAAACAATGAAATTGCGACACTGTCATAAATCGACAAGACAAATGACGAGTCAAATTTTACGTCGTATGTCGAAAGGATCATATGTCAAGGTACCACCGTACTGGAATTTAGAGCAAAGTCCAATAGGAAATTAGAAAAAAAAATGTTCAAAAGACTGCACCGCTGACAGGGAGGCAAAAAGGAAAATTATATAACCAAAACCAAGTGACAGCAATGAAAAAGAAGTATTGTGTTTGGCATTCAGAACTTGAGCTGAGGGCCACATTTCCAAACGAAGCCCTCCCAAATTTATCTTGGCCGTGTCCTGGTTTAGCATGGAAGGGAGTTGGTACACACTTTTCCTGAACATTTCTCAAGTCAAGGTTTCCACGCGCCTGGGGATTTCCCCATCATGCTACTGATGATGGAATGAAAAATGGAGATGAGAGCTTAGTGGGGACACAACATGGAAAATGAGTGGATGGCAGTGGTTAATGTGCCACTGGGAATCCAAGTGAGACGCAATGGTCAGCCAAGCACAGTAAAATGAAATGCCGCTCGGTTTCCAAAAATGAGGGTCATTTCTCAGCTATGTTTAAAAATGTGTCAACAACCAGGAAGACGGACTCAACCTGCCAATTACCCTAGCCGCACAAACCATTTAGATATATCTCAAAGTCAAATAGAAAATCATTTCATGGGAAGCCGTGCCATAACCAGAAATGTCTGCCTAATCATAAAAGCAAACGAATGTCATACATTAGCCCTCACTTGACTCCGTCAAGATATATTTTCTTCTTTCTTCAATCTCTCCATCTCCCCTCCCCAGCCTTTTAGTTCAAGAAAAGCCTGTCACAAGGAATCAAGTCAAGGCAAAGACATAGTTGAGCACCCGTGACAGGCTGAAAGCCACTCAAATGGGTCTATAATGAGTCTAATAATGGTGTGGGTAAGCATAATTTACTTGAGTCAGGGCCCCAGAGAGCCAAAGAATGCATCAGATGATGACTGCAGCATGAGCTGGCAGGCGATGATGAGTCTTCATTCCCGATGATACGACACGGCCGTAGCAGAAGGTGGACAAGCGCTAAGCCTACCCCCACAACTCCCCCTCCTGGGCTGGGCCCCGAGGGCTGAACCACAGCCAGAGCTGCTCATCACTGAGCACTGGACTGGAAAATCGCATATGACTGGTTGCTTCCAGAGGGCCTCAGATGGCTCAACGGCGACCCTGTCTCCTTTGAAATAGAGAACTGGGTGACCTCACGCCGCCCAGGGAGTACATGTTAACTGCATCTCCCCTTCCCAGAGCGTGCAGTATGTGTGTTGTTTGACTCTAGTTGAGTGTAGAATTGTATATGTCTGTGGGCAATAGCACCCCAGAGAAACGATTTACTTATGGATAGATAATCACAGGATCTTCAATGAGGAGGAAATTATGTCAACAAACAAGCATGACACAGCATTAAAAAAATACCTGCGTCTGTTTGGAGTCTTGGCCATGCCTTCATTAGATACAGGGTGGCATTGCTTTGATTTACGATGTGTGTCACGTAAGAGGGTGCTCCAAGAAAATGGTGCCACTGTAAAAAGCCATATTTTCCAGACTATAACTCACTTAGTTTAACTCAGCATACGTAGTTTGGCTGGGCCAGTGACAATACTCAGGTGCGACCTATGTGTTTATTTTTGTACTTTTTTGTTTTTTACACCGACATCCGTGAGAAGGGTGCTCCAGATGAGCTTAGAGTTTGGTAAGCACATTATGTTTTGTTGTTTATGCTATAGTTATCAGATAAGGTCTGATGTCTTCTTGTTGGTCTCTGATATAATAAAATTTCCTCCAATAATGTGACTTATACTCCAGTGCAGCTTATACAGTGGGACAAATAAGTATTTAGTCAGCTACTAATTGTGCAAGTTCTCCCACTTGAAAATATTAGAGAGGCCTGTAATTGTCAACATGGGTAAACCTCAACCATGAGAGACAAAATGTGGGGGGAAAAAATTGAAAATCACATTGTTTGATTTTTAAAGAATTTATTTGCAAATCATGGTGGAAAATAAGTATTTGGTCAATACCAAAAGTTCATATCAATACTTTTTTATGTACCCTTTGTTGACAAGAACGGAGGCCAAATGTTTTCTGTAACTCTTCACAAGCTTTTCACACACTGTTGCTGGTATTTTGCCCCATTCCTCCATGCAGATCTCCTCTAGAGCAGTGATGTTTTGGGGCTGTCGTTGTGCAACACAGACTTTCCAGTCCCTGTGATGTTTTGGGGCTGTCGTTGTGCAACACAGACTTTCCAGTCCCTCTGCAGATTTTCTATGGGGTTGAAATCTGGAAACCGGCTTGGCCACTCCAGGACCTTGAAATGCTTCTTACTAAGCCACTCCTTTGTTGCCCTGGCTCTGTGTTTGAGATCATTGTCATGCTGAAAGACCCAGCCACGTCTCATCTTCAATGCCCTTGCTGATGGAAGGAGATTTTCACTTAAAATCTCTCGATACATGGCCCCATTCATTCTTTCCTTTACACAGATCAGTCGTCCTGGTCCCTCCACAGAAAAACAGCCCCAAAGCATGATGTTTCCACTCCCATGCTTCACAGTGGGTATGGTGTTGTTGGGATGCAATTCAGTATTCTTTCTCCTCCAAACACGAGAACCTGTGTTTCTACCAAAAAGTTCTATTTTGGTTTCATCTGACCATAACACATTCTCCCAGTCCTCTTCTGGATTATCCAAATGCTCTTTAGCGACCGCAGACGGGCCTGGACGTGTACTTTCTTCAGCAGGAGGACACATCTGGCAATGCAGGATTTGAGTCCCTGGCGGCGCATTGTGTTACTGATAGTAGCCTTTGTTACTGTGGTCCCAGCTCTCTGTAAGTCATTCACTAGGTACCCCCGTGTGGTTCTGGGATTTTTGCTCACCATTCTTGTTATCATTTTGACGCCACAGGGTGAGATCTTGCATGGAGCCCCAGATCGAGGGAGATTATCAGTGGTCTTGTATGTCTTCCATTTTCTAATAATTGCTCCCACAGTTGATTTCTTTGCACCAAGCGTTTTAATTATTGCAGATTCAGTCTTCCCAGCCTGGTGCAGGTCTACAATTTTGTCTCGTGTCCTTCGACAGCTCTTTGGTCTTGGCCATAGTGGAGTTTGGAGTGTGACGGACTGAGATTGTGGACAGGTGTCTTTTATACCGATAATGAGTTAAAACAGGTGCCATTAATACAGGTAACGAGTGGAGCCTCGTTAGACCTCGTTAGAATTCATTAGAAGAAGTTAGACCTCTTTGACAGCCAGATATCATGCTTGTTTGTAGGTTACCAAATACTTATTTTCCACTCTACTTTGGAAATAAATTCTTTAAAAATCAAACAATGAATGTGATTTTCTGTTTTTTTTTTCCCACAGTCTGTCTCTCGTGGTTGAGGCTTACCCATGTTGACAATTACAAGCCTCTCTAATCTTTTCAAATAGGAGAACTTGCACAATTGGCGGTTGACTAAATACTTATTTGCCCCACTGTATATGTTGTTTTCCCCTCTTCATTTAGCATTATCAGTTACTTTTACTGTTTTCATAAAAATGTATGAACATCCGGGACAGCGCTCAAGCTTTGACAACTGAAACTATAGAAAGGTGAGGGAAATTCTTTTTACATGCACATGCATGAAAAGTAGACATAAGAAATCTCAATACATCAATTAATATGCGGATAGTACTCATTTTTTTAATAGCATGGATAACAACGGTTGGTGGTTTATATGAGAATATTAAAAAATCAGCTGATTTTGAAGAGGTGGGTGAATACAACATGAGTGAGCATTATATACAAGAAATTACAATTCACCATTTAAAGGGACCCAATGTGGGGAGGGGATACACCTAGAAACCAGTAAGATAGATAAGGGAAGATAGGTCAGATTAGAGCAGTGTTTTTCAATCTTTTCTGAGTCACGGCACGTTTTTACATTGGGAAAAAATCTCCTGGCACACCACATACCAAAAATATTCCAAAATTACTTTCTGTACTGTATATTTAATGCTAAAATAATTTCTAAATATTTATACTTGCTCAGTGTGAAACTTGAGCCTACCTACATGAACACATAACTAATATCCCGAGAGGAATCTTCTTCAACAGCACTCAGTCTCTGTTTTTATTTTTTTATAACAGTTAGGCTTGAAAGGCTCAGAATTCTCAGACATGGGGACTTTATAAATGTCTTTAACCGCATCAGGGCCGAGCATCTCACTGACAATGGCTTAGCAGGCAAGTAGTATTAATGTCTCTGCCACAGTGTGGGACTTTTTGGATTTAGCAACAAGTTCAGCAACAAGGTAACTGGCTTTGAGGGCTTTCTCATTTACTTTTGTGGTTTTTCTCAGAAAAGTTGCCTGTTTCGCTGTTTTCACAAAGGCGAACAAAATAGTCCGTTGACTTGTTTTGAAGCGACAGGTGTTTCGTTTGGAGATGACGTTTAAGCTTGCTTGGCACCATGGCGCTATTGGGTATCATGTTCAATAACTGCTTGGATTTTCTAGCCATGAACCACCTTGATTTCATCGACAATTTGTTGGAATAAAACACGGAGAGAGGATTGATCACATATGGATAAAATGGAAAGGACACTTTCGTGTACATCAACACTTGACGAGTCTAATCAAATGATGTACAATAGCTGTGCTGAGGTCCACATTGTCTTGGACAGCAAGGTGGCTAAAGGCTAGAAATCCGAGCAGTTATTGAACACGAGCAATACCTCGCTCATCTGCACACGACCGCAACCTCCTACCTACTCCTTCCTTCCTACTGCAACTGGGCCCACGACGATTAAAAAAAAAACAAAAACAAAAAAAAAGCGATATTGGATAATTTCTTGTGGCACACCTGATGATCCCTCACGGCACATTGGTGTGCTGTAGCTCACCAGTTGAAAAACACTGGATTCGAGTATGACAAAACTGTACTTATAATGGACCCATATACAGTGATACCTCTACTTACAAAATTAATTGGTTCTGGAAGTAGTTTCGTAACTTGAAAATTCGGTAAGTAGAGCCGTGTTTTCCATATAAATGCCCTAATCCGTTCCTAGCCCTCCATATTCAGACATAAATCTTTTATAATGCATAAAAAAGCATCAACACATGTAACACAGATACATGTTACAATTACATTATTGAACAATAAAAAAATAAATCAGAGTTGTGCATAATGTAAAAAACCAAGACTAGAGTAAAGAATAAAAGTTAATACACTCATGTAAAGCTGCCAGAACACGAGGGGAGAGGACACTGGAATACACACATGCACATAAAGTAGAGGTGCCTCTTAGCCAATTGGATGCAAGCAATGCTAGGCAATACCCAATGGCAGAGCAGCTATAAGTATGTTATGTTCAGGAAACTCTGGGAGCTGCAAGTGCCAGCTTTATTTTTCCCTTTCATATCCTGAAATTTCTTTTGCACCAAGAGGCAAAACCGTATTGGCCCGAATATAAGATGGCCCTGATTATAAGACGACCCCCTCTTTTTCAAGACTCAAGTTTGAAAAAAGACGTCTTGAACACAAAATTTAATTTTTATACAGAAAACAATTACAGTACATCTGAAACAAATGATTATAACAATATATTTGAGAGAAAAAGCATGTTATTTTGCCTCATTCACATCTAAATATCTGAACATTTAAATATGAAAACTAAATTGCAATGACATTTGTAAATGAATGGCTTCTGGTTTTTGAAATGTAAATAAACCAATTTATTGTGATAAAACAACAAAATTGCAATAACTGCATTAACCATCAAAGTGAAGTCTAACTGTAGTCTTGAAACAAATCTGAATAAGGAAAAACATCGCAATAAAATAATGCAAACTGGTTAAACTTGAGAGTAGCTGAGATCTGTCATGACAGAACATCGCTTCAATGATATCTGGCGCCATCTAGAGGGGTGAATGGGTGTAACGTCTAGACTACGAATATCAGACGACCCCCACTTTTTCAGTCTTATTTCAATGCAAAAAAAAAAACACTGTCTTATAATCGGGCCAATACGGTATTTTCCCCTTGAAGCATGTCTTAACCTGAAAATTCTATAAGTAGAGACGTTCGTAAGTAGAGGTACAACTGTATAGTCATGATGTTGCATTTTCCCTATCTGTCTTACCTGCTGTGCCCTTAACAATGACCCCTTTAGAGATGTACATTTTGCTACCTTCAGGAATTTCAAACATTGTTGCAAACGCATATATCCATCTTGCTTTTTCTTGCTCATACCATTCGTCACTGTCCACCTCCTTGTCTAGGGACAAGTGTGTAGTTGGCACTCACACAGAGTTGTCTAAACTGAGGTGACAGGCTACTGACAGCTCATGTGCCAGAGTGTAGTGTGCCAGTAGGAAAGATTTGTGAAATATGCACTCTGTCATTTCCTTTCCGTATCCCTGACATCATCACTTTGTCAAGAAGCCAATATGTGATTATGCCGGTATATACTAGGCATGCGGGGCTGTGTTTGCATGTGTGTGTTTGAGGGATAAGATGTCTCATACTCTATGTGGGCGGATAACATGATATATGTCTGAGAGTATCAGAGAAACACAATGACAGGTGAGGAATTATTCCCATGTCATCGCAACACAGTCTTCAAAAGTTGAAGTCAAGTGATGCGATCACTGTACTTGACATGTTTTGAACGCACTTCTAGTTTTCTCAGTTTTGAAGCCACTCTTTTGCTTTTTGTGTGCCCGACCTTTAAACAGCTCCCCGAATCTACCCTGAACTTAACGTTTGATCCCTCCTGCTGGAAAGCGGGCTGAAAGATAACATTTCAAGGGAAGCAAAGCGGAAGAAAACAGCCTGCAGAAAGCCAGGCTGCTGAACATGCTCACTGTCAGCTTCTTTCGTTTAATTTGATGCCTCTGTCTCTACCGGCGGCAGTTGAGACTAATCTCATTGAACGCTAGAAATGAGTGTTGGTGACAGGGATGTCAACAGCGGTTTGTTTCGAGCTCAGCAGGAGAACAGTACCTGCCTGTGTCTCTCTGTTACACAAGTGCCCCCAGCCTTCCCTCCCTTGTGTGTCCAAGTCATTTGGCGTTACTGTCAATCCCACAGGCCAACAGCGACATGCTTAATCACTCTACACCGTTTCCCTTCTCTCTCACACACAAACACACACACGTTTCTCTGGCTGACAGTTTAAATAGAATCCCACCCCCATTTCAAAACATCCGAGCCAAAAGCATCTGTTTTCCTTTGAGTGGAAGAGTATAATGGGAGTGGAGAGGCTTCCAACAGGTGAGTGTGTACAAGTGTTGAAAAGCATTCCAAGTTAGCACTGAGCAGGCAAGATAGAAGATACAGTATATTCGTCTTGTCCGTGTGTAAAGGTACATTTGTAAAGCAACACAGTCCAGTGACTCCATCATGTGACTTTAGTCGTCTAGTCAAGGCAACAAGAACATTTAAAATAATACACATTTTTCATATACAGGTAGTCCCCGTTTTACGAACGAGTTCCGTTCCTGCATTGCACCCAGATTTCCACGTAAATCGGAAATAACCCTCAAAATACAGTCGTATCTCTACATACAATGTTAATTTGTTGCAGGAGCCTTTTTTGTCAGTCGAAATGGTCGTATGTCGAGCAGGATTTTCCCATAAGAATACATTATAATTCCATGAATTTGTTCCACAGCACGAAAACCTACACTCAGAAAAAATGGGGTGTTGAACTGACATAAAAAAATTATGGAAAGGATTTGCACCTGATAATATTGCTTTCCTTCAGCATTTAGCAATTGTGTCCTTTTAACATAAAGCACACATGTCTCGCCAACATTAGGCATTTACAGGTGTGGTCAAAAGTTTACATACACTTGTGAAGAACATAATGTCATGGCTCTCTTGAGTTTCCAGTTATTTCTACAACTCTGATTTTTCTCTGATAGAGTGATTGGAACAGATACTTCTTTGTCACAAAAAACATTCGTGAAGTTTGGTTCTTTTATGACTCTATTATGGGTGAACAGAAAAAAGTGATCAAATCTGCTGGGTCAAAAACATACATACAGCAGCGCTAATATTTGGTAACATGTCCCTTGGCCATTTCACTTCAATTAGGCGCTTTTGGTAGCCATCCACAAGCTTCTGGCAAGCTTCTGGTTGAATCTTTGACCACTCCTCTTGACAGAATTGGTGCCGTTCAGTTAAATTTGATGGCTTTCTGACATGGACTTGTTTCTTCAGCATTGTCCACAAGTTCTCAAAGGGGTTTAAGTCAGGACTTTGGGAAGGCCATTCGAAAACCTTAAATCTAGCCTGATTTAGCCATTCCATTACCACTTTTGATGTGTGTTTGGGGTCATTGTCCTGTTGGAACACTCAACTGCGCCCAAGACCCAATCTTCGTGCTGATGACTTTAGGTTATCTTGAAGAATTTGAAGGTAATCCTCAACTTCATTATCCCATTTACTCTCTGTAAAGCACCAGTTCCATTGGCAGCAAAACAGCCCCACAGCATAATACTACCACCACCGTGCTTTACGGTAGGCATGGTGTACTTGGGGTTAAAGGCCTCACCTTTTCTCCTCCAAACATTTAGCCATATCATGGATGAGCACCCCACGCTCATATTTTTCTTTCATATCTATCTTCATGTCAATGGTAACGGTAAGCATCACCTTTTTTCCTTTTTTTTCACCACCTGCACTAGCATTGTTGGAACCCATGTTGATTCCTGTCACAAGAAAATCTGCCATGCGTCCTGCTTGCGGTAAAACAAATAAACAAAGAAACTGCGGTACTGTCATAGATCGTCGTATTTCCTGCACGTCGTCGGATGTAGAAACAAATGGCGAGTCAAATTTTACATCGGATGTCGAAAAGATCGTGTGTCGAAGCGATCGTATATTGAGGTACCACTGTACCTCAAAACCCTCTAAATACTGTGCACCGAAATTACGATGTCAGGTGTCCGTGTGGTTTGCTGACTTTATTCAGCTGCTCATAACATCAACACTTGCAGAATGAAACTAAAATAAAATGAAACTAAATCAGTCTCATCTTCAATAACAGTAATCAAATTTGTGTTTAGTAGTAGCTGCTAATACAGCTATATCAAATGATTAGCATGTATCAGTAAGTGTCCGCACATCATCAAAAACAGTCACATAAACTTGCCCCAAGTATTCGACCACAATTGAAAACATACAATAAACAGTACAAAACGGGTTATATACACCCGTCGCCTCTGGATGCTTCACAGGCAACAAATGTGCACGCAGGCTGTCACCTCTTCACTAGGCTGCTACATCATGCGTATGCCGTATGTGGGTTGGGCGGGTGCGTAAATGCTCTCGCATGCGGAAATACAACCTGCTCTACGCTTCCAGTGCCAAAATAAAGACATGTATCACAAAACAAAAGTCAACAATAAAAAAATAAAATAAAATTTTTTAAAAAACGACGAGATGCAGGTGTCGTAAAGTCAAAATCGCGTAAGTCGGGTCCATCATAATCAGGGGACTAGCTGTACTTTTTATCCATAAGTGTTGGACCTGATACGGCACTAAAATGGCAGCATCTGTATCAGGTACTACTCAGAAAAAAACATGCCGAGTTTCCAACTGCTGGTCGCCCTGCCCAAGATGGCTGCTAGGTACGCACAATGCTGTAAAAATAAAGTTGGCGCCCTTCCCAAGATGATAGTAGACGTCCAATCATCCTTTTGCTGTGAATTTCAAAGAGTTTCTCACTAATTGATGTCCAATCCATTTGAATTTGGCGTGTGGCAGCTTTCATTTATTATTACAATGTTCGTTCAGTATTAAAAGAAAAACAAACTGTATATTTAAAATTTAAAAAAAATTTAAAAAGGTGGTATCGGTACAGGATTGGCACCGGCCATGTAGGGAAAAAATTGTATCGGTGCAATCCTTATCACACATTGCGCAAATCCCATATACAAAGTGTAGCAATTTTGTTTGTTTGAATTTTTGGCCAATTTGGGGGGTAGAAAAAGCAAAGCCTTTCATAGCGCATAGACTTCACTATCAGTTGACGAGACAGTTCCTACAGACCTTTTTCCACGGCTTCCTGTAGGGGAGCAGCCCAGGCAGAGAGTCGTGGCAGCTTTCACTAAACTCAAAAACACGCTGCGTTCTAACGCCAGATTTAGGTGGAAACAGGACGAAAGATTTAGTGCATACAAGCAGGCAGGAGTGTCTCAAAAGTGATTTGGTCGAGGATTCAAGGTATATATAAAATACCACCATGCATGTACTTTGAAACGTTGTGAAAAAAAAAAAATGAATGGAAAAAAATTAGCGTCACTTTAGCTTGAAATATTTACGTAAAATGAATGATAACTGCCCGTTTTTCTTTTTTTTTTTTTGCTTTAAACCAAAAATCTAGATTGTTTTACCGTTATATCTAAAGAAATTCCCAGATTTATGCATTTATTTACAAGAATTGTCAACTATATACAACTTTATATTCTGATGATCAGGTAATTTTTTGCCAACGACCCAATTTTGGGCAAAAAACTAGTAATTTAGACATTTCTGCATCCATACAAAAAAGCTTTTACGTGTTTTATTTCATGTGAACGATGATTTTTGTCACAGTCGTATTTAAAGGTTGAGTCAGGTTATGGTATTAGTCATTAAAATGTGCAATTTGTTGATCAAATGCGTATAACTCACTCTTAAATCTCTTTGACTTTTTTTAATCTTAGACCACAGATATATTATTGTCTTCCTCTTTCTGCCCCTGTTGCTCAATAACTCCCCCATGGTTGTCAGTCACCCAATGGAGCCTGTCGTAAAGACATCCTGCAGGGAAAATGGGGAGGTATGTGGGTGTTAACCGAGGTCATGAGTTCAAAGTAAACTGATGAGAAGAGCGAGAAGAGCTGTGCTTTGAGTTGAGGAGGAACGTGTATGTGGAAGTATGATGGGGAAAAGTTTGGTCCACGTGTGTTGGAAGTGATTGAGAAGAAATCCTCGTGACGGCTGAAGCTGCAACAGTGCAGGGCAGATCCGGTGCAGCAGTGCGAAAGAGAATCTGATTCATCTTGATCAAAGGCTTGTGTCTGTGACAAAGGACCGTTTGTTTAGCCTAAGCATGACATGTATCTGAGAGCCATAAATTACAGAGAGAATTAGAGAAGCCTGGTGGATTTCATGCTCGTGTGCCTGTCTGTCTCTTTGGGTGCAGCACACACGTACGTGCACGTATGTTTTCAGAATACCACAGACCACACACACTGACACGGAAGACTTGGGAGGGGGGGTGTGAATGTGACAAGAGATGTGATGGGGGCATGTGTCAGACACTGGATGAGTGGAGAGGAGAAAGAGCCCTCTACGTGTAAATAGTCTTTTACTGTAAAACCATCTATCGATTAAATGTGTACATGGTTTTACAGAACTAATAACGAAATACAATGTATCAAAGATTGTGATTTCATAAAATAAATCCATTTTAAATGGCATTTTTCAGAGCCCTCTTGTTCCTGATCTAATTACCGTATTTTTGGGTTTATAAATCACACCTGAGTACAAGTCGTACCAGCCAAAAAACATACAATGAAGAGGAAAATATACATATACAGTACTGTATATGTCACATTGGCCCAATTTGGATGTTTTGTTAATTCAGTTTATTTTGTGTGTAGCTGTCACATTATGAAAACAAATGCAAATCATAGGTGAACTGAATGGGTCCATGAGGTGACATGCATGCTCACAAAACACGTCATCACATGTCACTGAGTTTATGGAAGTGGCAACTTTTAAGACTATATGCCACTGTGGTATCAAGAATAAAAATGCATTTTCTACGCCTTTATCCGTTGTTGCGCGTTTGTGTGTGTTTGTTTTGTAGAACAGTAGGGATGTTTTTCCCCGGTTGATGACCTATACACGCATATATATACATATATACTGGACTGTCTCAGAAAATTAGAATACACAATATTCTAATTTTTTGAGACAGTCCTGTGTATATATACAGGACTGTCTCAGGAAATTAGAATACACAATATTCTAATTTCCTGAGACAGTCAGGAAATCTCAAAAAATTAGAATATTGTGTATTCTAATTTCCTGAGACAGTCCAGTATATATATATATATATATATATATATATATATATATATATATATATATATATATATATATATATATATATATATATATATATATACACATACATACATACATACATACATACATACATATATATATATACACATACATACATACATACATACATACATACATATATATATATATATATATATATATATATATGTATATACTCCCCACTGTATATACATATATATATATATATATATATATATATACCTATATATGTATACTAGGGCTGTCAAAATTAACGCGTTAACGGGCGGTAATTATTTTTTTAAATAAATCATGTTAAAATATTTAACGCAATTAATGCATGCGCGGAACGACCCACTCAGGCATCGCCGCGAACAGATTACAATGGCGCCGTTTGAAGTGAAGTGGACGCAGGTGTTACTGGCACCCGCTAAGGGGGCCGTTGTTATTTTCAATGTGACCGGCATTGTCAGATTGAGCAGTGAGGAAGAAAGTGGTCGAGCGAGAGAGGGAGCGAGAGAGTAGAGAACGTGCGCAGTTAGCGCAGGCTCAAGTGCTGCGTCCCCCACATGCTTTTGTTTTGTTAATAAAAGTACCCACAAAAAGCCATCCAACGCCTCTCGGTGTTTATATTCACGCCGCCGTCAACCTCAAGAGGAAATTGGACGAACCTAGCCGACCGACGACAACGAGCCAATATGAATCGCCGGTCCATAGCACCGCCAATTACCAAGAAGGGCGAATTGGTAACGCAGGCATTTATTTGAGCCGCGCTATTTAATGGAATAAGCGGTGGTATCTCTTCCACAACTGTTATAACTATTGTGGCAAGCGACATGGGGAAGAATAACTGGAGATGATCTTTTTCTTAACACCATGTGTTGTACTCAACACAGAGAAGATATACCATTTGCAGCAACCACTGTGACTCATGGTTGCTCAAATTCCCATCATGCATTTGGGCAGTTAAGAACATTTAAGTCGCTACAGTATCATTTAGTGAAAGCACAACAAAAATAATATTCCTATCTATCAAAAATAAAATAAGGTTCACAAAAAGAAAAGCGCTCAATGCAAAGAGATCTGGCATTCCCAATCAAAATAGCTATGCAAAATAATACTCTATTCAAACATTAAGTTTAGCTCAATAAATACACTAGATGGCAATATTTAGTCACAATATACAAAGTCACAGTTATCTTTTAAGAATTTCAAGTCTTTCTATCCGTGGATCCCTTTCACAGAAAGAATGTTAATGTTAATGCTGTCTTGTGGATTTATTGTTATAATAAACAAATACAGTACTTATGTACAGTATGTTGAATGTATATATCCATCTTGTCTTATCTTTCCATTCCAACAATAATTTACAGAAAAATATGGCATATTTTAGAGATGGTTTGAATTGCGATTAATTGCGATTAATAAAGATTAGTTAGTTTTTAAGCAGCGATTAACTCGATTAAAAATTTTAATCGTTTGACAGCTCTAATATATACTCATTATCATCATACTGCAACGGCGTTGGGTAGATATCCCAATTTGAATGACTGATCCCAAGTCTGATTTGAAGAAATTAGAATTGGACTATTCACACTGCTCACACAAAAAAATAAATCAATTTGTTACCCATTGTGAGATAATTTTATTCATGCTTAAAACACAACCATTATACATTATATTTTGTCTGCTTTTGTTATGCTTGCATGAGAAGATTGTAGCATAGAGCGTCATTGTTAACCTGTTTGAGTGTGCCTTCCCATAGTCTTCACAATATGGCCAAATGTGGACTGTTATGTTCCTGTTTTCCAATATGCCCTGAATTAATACAATGAGCGACTGTGGTTTATCAGACTAAGCTTATCTTCGTTCTAGCTGGGACCGGTGTTCAAGGTCTCAGCTCAAAGATGTTTTTGTATGGAAAAATATCCAGGTTTGTGAGATGATGAGTTTCGTTTCTTAGTAAGTTTCGTTTCACGGTGGGCTTCGGCACTGCCCTTTCAACAGTATAAATGTCCAGCCTCTATTGTACTTCTTCATACTTTCTGGGTGATCACAGCTCCTGGCTGGGGGGTCACATCGGTTTGTACCCGAGAGCTCTTGTTCATAAAGCCTTTCAAAAAAAGCAATCCATGGTTGGGGTTTTATTCATCTCTCTAATAGAGCTATCGAGGTAACCATTGTCCTGGAGTTCATACTTGAGTTTCCCTGACACCCTTTTTGGAAAAGAATTTCATTTTATCAGAGACCTCAGACTATGGTTAGGTTCATACCGCAGGTCTCAATGCACAATTCAGATTTTTTGTCATATCTGTTTTTTTGGCGTGCTCGTTCACACTGCCTTTGTCCATTGAGCCCGTTTAAGTATCACGCATGTGCACTAATTCGCAGTCAGAGACGCACTGAGCAAACCGACCCGTATGGGCAGGAGCATCAAAACAAATGACTACACATGACATGCACACACAAACACACACATATGGACAGGTTGCTGTCCTTGCCGTGTAAGCAATCTTGAAATATTGCTCATTTGGAACAGGGAGAAAACCAAGCATTCTCAGGCTTATCCTCAACTCATTTTTTTAATGTTTTTTTTAATAAATGTTGTCAAGCCTGCCCCTTCCCCAAAAGACACGTTCAAACTAGGCGGTAACACTAATGCACAGCTGCACCGCTACCGTAGCGCCCCGTCTCTCATGCTCTTTGCTGACGTAATTGCTGAATGAATTTCGATTTGGGGGACTTGACAGTTCAGACCACAGCCACATTCTGGAAAAATGTGGCCCAGATCGGATTTTAACCACATATGAAAGTATTGAACTATATCGGATTTGAAATGGTCCACTTTTATGCAACTTTTCCCATTCAGATCATCAAGTTAATGCCTTACTCGAGTCAGAAAAACACAAAAAAATCGAATTGGTGCATTAAGACCTGCGGTATGAACCTAGCCTAAGAACAAACATTATATGTTACAGTAATAATATTAAAATAGAGAACAACTGGCTAAATACGTGTCTTAAAGTGACATAATAACTAGGGGGGGTGGCCTCTGGGTACTTCCCGATATGATACGATTTGCGATACAAGGCTCACAATAATGATTATCTCACATAATGGCAGTATACAGTAACAATTATTGACACATGGGCCAGGAAATCAATCTACGTGATTCTACGAAACAATTATTCAAGAGATAACAAAAAAAAAAAAAAAAAATGTTTGCACAGTCACGTACAATCTGTCAAAAACATTTGTCTTCCTCACAGACTATGAGAATATTTCAGCGCAACATTCTAACACTATATTATTTCAACATTTTTGTAAATAAATATGTGTCTTTCTTGCCGCCTTGCCTGCAAATGACAACGATAGACGTCTAATTCATTTAAATTGAGGGGACGGCTTTGAATACTCATGTTTGAGTGCAATTGACGGCACACATGTCCAATTCATTTTGACTGGGAAGCATCCCCCCCCAGTCAAAATGAATTGGACGTCTAGCGCCGTCAATGGAAGCTAGCAACTTAACGTAGGCACTATTCTAGTTAAAAATTTGGATCTAGTGTTGATGTTGGTAGCAACCTGTTGGTTCCTTTATTAAACTCTGACATCTTCAGAACAATATATCGAATCGTGGTGGGAGCATCTCTATGACCTATTTGGATACAAGTAATCGCGATATGTCACGATACGATATGTTGTTATACTCGTAATAGCAAAAGTAAGTCAGATGCAGTAACCATACCCTAAAACACACATCGTAACTTGTTTACCAAATCCTCGATCCTACGCCAAATCACAACAATAACCATTAAAGTCTTAATAAGTCTTAGTAATCAGTTTTTAACAACTCTGCCAACTCTGGAAGTTGAGGGCGCGCCCAGAGTGCCCTTCAGGGGGCTATCAGTGCGGAGAAAACAACAACAACAAAGTCGCAAGCTCAGCCAACCTATGAAAAAATTGCATTTTATTGTCCGGATAATACAGTACATAGCAAAGCCTCACCATAGACTTCACTATCAGTTGACAAGACAGCTACAACAGACATCGTGCTATGGCTTCCTGTAGGTGTCGTGGGGGTTTTCACTGTGATAAACACATGCTACGTTCTAACGCCGGATTTAGGTGGAAATAGGACGAAAGATTTAGTGCATACAAGCAGGCAGGGCTGTCTCAAAAGTGATTTGATCGAGGATGTAAGGTATTTATTATATAAAATACCCAAATGTATATGCACTTTGAAACGTTGTGAAAAAAAAAATGAAATTAATGGGAAACAATTAGAGTAACTTTAGCTCAAAATATTTACATAAAAATGAATGATAACTGCCCGTTTTTTGCTTTTAACCAAGCTTTTAACATGTTTTACGTTCATATCCATAGAAATTCTGGGATTTACACATTTATTTCCAAGAATTTTCACCTTAAAAATCTCTTTTTGTGATAGTCGCCATGTTGAATTTTGTATCCATACACAATAGCGTAACTTTACATTCAAATAATCAGGACATTTTTGGCCAACTGCCCGGTTTTTGGCAAAAAAAATTAGTAGTTTAGACATTTTTGCATCCATACAAAAAAAAAAAAAAGTCGGCTTTTGCATGTTTTATTTTATGTAACATTTCAATCTAAAAACGACGAGGGCCAAATAGTTGGTGTTCTGTCAATTTGCGCTCCTTCCTTGAAGTAATCTACCCGTTGTTTATAGCAGCTTAATAATGAACAAATGTATTTTACGTTTTGACATGTCTGTTTAAATATATTATAGATATATTATTGTATTAAATGTTTAGATACTTCCGCTAAAATGTCAATATTCTATTTTGAACAATAAACACTTTTAAAACCCAGGCGACCCACATGTTTACTGCTTATCAGACAACGTTAACGCCCTAACGCTATTATCTTGCAATATCATCAATATCCTATTGTAGTCTTTTGTGCATATACATAATTGCTTTCAGAGTTTAGTGGTCAAAAGGCACTATAAAATGGATATTTAAAAAAAAAAAAAAAAAATGTTACTCGCAGCAACAACTACAGCAAGGACGTGGTAGTCAAAATGGTAGATGAACTCGAAGGACATTTGACATGTGATCACCTCTGGAAGGGCGTGGTTGTCGTGCACATGAAAAGTAGCGCTTTGGATATCAATTCGACTGGGGTACGCATTCGTCAGAACACTGGCAAGACGTGCTGAGGCAATAGTGACATTGGAATTCATCCTAAATAAGTTGTGATTGTATATAGAAAAATGCAAAATGTACTATTGTTGAATAAAATTAAGATTATTCTGCATGCATTTCTCAAGTATTAAGATTCTAATGTGAGAATTGAGTGATTTATTAGCTGTTGAAAACATGTCAAAATTGCATAAAATGAAAAAAATACTAGTTCGCTATTTCAGGCAAAAACCTATATGATATGTTAAATATTTCCATTGGTCCTGGAAATATAGGTGATTATCTCTGCAATTGCATTTTTGCATCTAGCGTAAAATCTGAGAATTTTATAGCCATTTTAAGTTTTGTTATACATATATAAAAAAATTAATTAGGATTTTATTAGGAAACGACTTTGAATTTTTTTTATACCGCTGAACAAGGACACTCATTTATGCCTAAGGGAGGTGCCTGTTTAGGTTTTAGGTCGCTAGCGGCTTTGGTTTTGAAAATGTTTGAATTTTACGATTTCGAAAATAGGCCCCCTACGGAACGGCCCCACCCCGTTTCTCGTCAACTGATAGTGAAGTACAGTATATGGCCTCACTCACACAATTCTGCAGAAAAAGATTGTAATCTCACTGTGTTGTCCTCTGAAAGAAAATAGTTGGTGGCCTCTTCCAAAAGTCTCATGTTAAAAATGCAGTCCACATTAGTATTTCACTATTCAAATACCTCTGTTTCACCCAAACCAAAGTGCGCGTATGTGTGTATGTCATGTCAGATGCAATTAGTTGCTGAAAAGGTTACAGTGTACTTCATGTATGTCCCTGATGCAACCCTTCTGCCTGGCCTGCTTGCATGACATTTGTTTGAAGTTCTCTGCCAAAGCCATCATCTGTGTTTACTCTGTGCTGGCATGTTTGGAAAAACGTTTCAATAGCAATTATCTAGCAATCAGAAAAATGACAGATGAATTAAGAAAAATAGTTGCTGAGTTGATGAGGCATGACGTTTGATGGGACGACTTGAACTCCTTCCAAGCTTAACAGTGAAGGCTGGGTGATGAAAAGTACCTAGGAGCAATTAATTTTAGCTTGTTTGTGAGTGAAAAGCGTTTTGGGGTAACAAAATAATCTAGCCTCCAATGAGATACTGTGAAACACTTGTCTGGTAGGCCAGTGGAAAATGAAAAAAAAAATGTCTAATGAATTTAAATTGTGGAAGAAAAATGAGCCAAGATTTGACAAATTAGTTTGAACACTTTTGACTGTCAAGCTGTTAATTTATGACTGTGCAAACTTCCAAGTGTTTACCTTGGAAGCCTAACACAGAGGCCCACAGCTCTCGGAGGTGACTGCTAAATGAAATATGGAGGCAGCTGGGCTATTTATTTATTTATTTCCTTGCCTGGCGCTTTCACGGCCCTATTTGTTTTAATCCTCATGAGTGTTGTAGGAGAAACTGATTCCTGTTCACATTAATAAAAATAATATTTTGTGGAGGGAGGTCTAATGGTCAAAATGTCACATCTATGAGTCTTTCTTTTTCCTTGCCACAGACATAACTCAACAAGCTTCTCTTATATTTGCTTCACTCCCAGCTGCCAAGGACAAAGCTTTTTTTAGTTAGCCCTACCTTGACTCACTGGTTGAATATATGGAGCCAAAATGACAGCAGCAACGAATTACTACACTGCCTGGTAAAAGTTGTGTGACCACTTTTAGAGTCTAATGAAATCCAATAGAAGAGCTGTATCAAATAATAATGGCGTCATTCAAGAATTGGAGGACATGTCGGCTTCAAAATTCATGGGGAAAATAAAAGACTTCACTTTTGTTTTTAATTTTCTGCTTCGTATTGAACAATAATAGGTAATACACTATCAAAACCTTAGCTAAATTTACAGATCAATAGTAAAAATTTTACTCCTTTTCTGTATTTACAGTAGTTGGTATAACCACAGTAACAGGGTGTCATATCCGTACTAATGTTAGTTTTTTCCTCAGAAGTAGAAGCTAGCTTTTTAGCTAGCTCTTACTGCCGATCAATAGAACAGACTTAGCATAATTGTATTATTCTGATGATAGATAGATAGATAGATAGATAGATAGATAGATAGATAGATAGATAGATAGATAGATAGATAGATAGATAGATAGATAGATAGATAGATAGATAGATAGATAGATAGATAGATAGATAGATAGATAGATAGATAGATAGATAGATAGATAGATAGATAGATAGATAGATAGATAGATAGATAGATAGATAGATAGATAGATAGATAGATAGATAGATAGATGGATGGATGGATAGAAAGATAGAACGATAGATGGATAGAACGATAGAAAGATAGATGATAAGTGGACTTTGTAACATATTTATGTCACACTTCTGTTGCCGTAGTTGTGCGCCCCCTGTTGTTGTTGTATTACGGTAAAAAGGAACCTAAAGGATGGGTCGTGTGCACATGTGATAAGAAGCACAATGAAACTTTACTTTAAAAAAAAATGCAAACTTGCTGACTTAGAAAGTGTAATTTATGTTACTATATTTATGTTACTTAAATTAATTAGATGCGATTTACTTAATTATTTTAAGTTTTAAGGACTCAAATTAACCTGAACAATTGGATTAAAGTAAATTGTTTATTTTGAGTTTGCAGTACTCAAATTAACTTGAATGAATTCAATTACTGTAACTTATTTAAGTTTGCAGTACTCAAAATAACTTGAATGAATTAGATTACAGTAACTTCTTTGTTGTGAGCTTCTAGTACTGAAGCTTAGTTACCTTAGTTAGCTTTAGTGCTCCTCATTTAGCATATGCAGGTGAATTTTTTTTTTTTTTTTTTTTACCTGAAATAATTCTATGCTATAAACAGCACACGCTACAGTAATGACCCTCGTGTTGCGTTCAAGAACTGCTCGGATTTCTAGCCATCAGCCACCTTGCAGTCCGCAACAATGTCGACCCCACCATGTCTACTATACATCATTTGATTAGACTCGTCAAGTGTAGATACACAAAGTGTCCTTTCCATTTTATCCATATGTGACAACCGTCAATCCTTATTCCAACACATTGCCGAGGACAGCAAGGTGCCTGATGGCTAGAAATCCGAGCAGTTCTTGAACGCAACACAAGCAGCTGTCCAACAGCTTGCCTAGCACGGCCGGATTGTTCTCCCTGTATTTTTCAAACACTGTGAGAATAGTCTGGGACCCAGCCCATTAACAGTCTCTGAATCAAGAACAAAATCAACCGTCCAATCAGATTTGTTTATTTGCGTGACGTGTTCTTAACGAGCAACGTCACTCTTCCGTGTCGGAAGTCGTCTCCACAACAACCCTAACCCAACATATTGACACAAGTCATTGACAACAGTCTATCTCGCGCTAGCCATGTAGAATAAACTCCGCTCTCCTCGTATGTTTACTTCCGCGCACAAGTCTCGTCGCTTTACTAACGTCATGTCTGCCCGTCGCTGATTGGTCCACTCCGCTGTCTGTTTGCTGTGGCTCACTCCGCCCTGGAAATTTTATCCGCTGAATGGTGGCCAGACTCAATAGCTGGAACAGCGGTGAGTCTGGTGGACCAGGTGTACCAGGCTATCCAACAGCGCCATGGTGCCAAGCAAGCTTAAACATCATCTCCAAACAAAACACCCGTCGCTTCAAAACAAGTCAATGGACTATTTTATTCGCCTTTGTGTAAACACAGAGAAACACGCAACTTTTTAAGAAAAACTACAAAGGTAAATGACAAAGCCCTCAAAGCCAGCAACCTTGTTGCTGAACTTTTTGCTAAATCCAAAAAAGTACCACAATGCGGCAGAGACACTAATACTACCTGCCTGTAAAGCCATTGTCAGCGAGATGCTCGGCCCTGATGTATGGAAGACCAAAAAGTAAATAACCATACTGATGCGGTTAAAGACATTGCTCAAGTCCCCCTGTATGATAATTCTGAGCTTTTCAAGCCTAACTGCTCTAAAAATTAGATAAAGACAGACCTGAGAGCTGTTGAAGAAGATTCCTGCCAGGATATAGGCTTTGTGTTCATCTAAACAGGCTCAAGTTTCCCATTGAGTAAGTATACATACCAAGAAATTATTTTATAATTAAATATACTGTACAGAAAGAAATTTTGAAACATATTTGGTTTGTGGTGTTCCGCGAGATTTTTTTCCAATGTAAAAACATGCCATGACTCAGAAAAGGTTGAAAAACACTGCCATAAACCACACAACTCAAAGACACTACAAAACTTTATTGAACAGAACACACGATATAACAACATCAATAACTACTAGGGGTGCAACGGTTCAGTTAGCCCACGGTTCGGTTTGAACCTCGGTTTTGGGATCACGGTTTCGGTTCGGTTTCGGTTTGCTTTTTAAAAAAATTTTTTTTTTTTTTTTTTTTATTAAACTGCCTTTATTTTGCTTTAAAAAAAAATGAAATAAACACTTAAAATGTAAACATTTTCGACTGTTAAAATGCCTCTTGGCTCTTTGGCTAGTGTAGTGACTGACTACTGAAATACACACACAGTAGTAAAAAAAGTTACTTGGCAAAGTAACTGGTGATACCTTTCATGTTTTTTTTTTCATTAAAAAAAAAAAACAGTAACCTTTGCTATGTTTGGAGGTCATTTAATGTTGTGAATCAACCGTTAAAGTTGATAAAATTGCTCCCGTTTTTGCATTAGTTCCCTTCTGTCTACTTTCGACATGTGAACATTTAAAAACTGTTTCATCCTTTAAAGATAGACTCAAGTCAAGATTTTGCCGATTTAGGAGTATTTTAGATAAAAAGTTGCTTAGGTTCGCTCGTAAGGTTTACTACAACAGAGCCTTTCTGAGAAGTTTACTGCTCTAAAATGGCGGCTGTTTCTAACACTACTCTGTCATTTCGCATGTAGTTCTATATGCATGATACATCTAGGCGTAGATTGTATGTTGTCGGCTAAGTCAGGTAATGGAGCCACCTAGCCTAGCATCGCGTTTGCTACAGCGTCTCAACAAACACTCTTCCCTCTCCGAGTCTCAGACTTTTCTCGCGTCATTCAAACAACGCAATGTCTCGTTGCAGAAACGGTGACCAAATCCGAACGGATTAAAAAAAAAAAACGTAATGCACGAAAAACGTGCAGATTTTGAACGGAATGTACGGCGTACACATTCAAAAATGAGTGCTCACTTGTACAAATTACGACGAGACCGTACAATTTGACAGGTATGAATTATAGTGGACCGTCACCGTTAGGTTGTAGCATGGGACGTCCAACTTCCAACTATCAGTGGTCAGGGCGAAACTATGTGCTTTAGCGAAATCATCTTCGCGACGGAACAATGTAACGCGGGTCAAGCGTTGCAAATAAATTAACGAAGCCCGCCGTGTGTTTTCACTGGTGTCATCTTCGGTGTTGTCCTACCCTGAGAAGTGATACCTGTGGGTGATGCTGGATGAGGCGCCGGAGTCATGTTATAAAAGTGTTGCCATTAGCATGGGGAACAAGTGCTGAGCAATGCTTGCAATTTTTTTTTTCTTCAATATTTTCTCTCCCTCCGCATTGTAATCCACGGGGAAACCGAAATGTTGCCACACCGCAGATTTGAAAGAAGCCGGTGCGCCCTCAAAATTCAGTCCTCCGCTCGCCATAGGTACTTGTTTTCTTTCTTGTTTCACTTTCACTTCGCTCGTAAGCGAGAGAGGGCGTTACTCGGCTTCTATTACATAGATGCTGGACAGCGATCCGACATTTACTTGCGGGGCAGGAATTTCTCCACAGCGGTGCTTCACGTCACACACAGGCACACAGAGCTCGATCAATTCATTCCATCAGCGTTCGGAATACATTAATTGCAAAACCGAAAATGCGCGGTTCATAAAGGTGTATTGAACCGTGCAGGGCGAACCGAACGGTTCGGCTTTGAACCGCAAACCGTTGCACTGCTAGTAGACAGGCGCCATCTTAAAGCAGTAGACTTCTCTAGAAGGCTCTGTTGTAGCAAATCTAACTTTTTATCTAAAATACTCCTAAATCGGCAAAATCTTGTCTTGAATCTATCTTTAAATGTTGAAACAGTTTTAAAACTTTGTCAAAAGTAGACAGAAAGGAAATTATGGAATAACGGGAGCAATTTTAACAACTGTAACGGTTGATTCACAACAATAAATTAACTGAATGTAGTTTAAAGCTGCTGATACAGAATGGGGACTGGAGTGTTTTATTTACTGTTATTTATGTATATTTGTTCACTGTTATATGTTAACTTGATACTGAAATAGTAGTTTGGTTTAGCCTGAGAGGATTTTTGAACAATTTTGGAACTAATGTACAAAATATTAGGAAAAAAAAAAAAAAAAAAGGTGGGGGTGTGCATCAATAATTGTTTTATAATCGAATCGGAGCCTCTGAATCATCATCGTAATCGAATCGTTAGGTGCCCAAAGATTCCCAGCTCTAATAACTACTGTCAGTCGTGGTTGTCACAACTACCCATCACCCATTGCGGTGGAACAGATACATAACAGTCGCTACAATATTTTACTCTTTTATAAACTGTCCCGGTGCCTACAAGTAAATCTCAGATAAAGTGAACACTCAAAATGTGTTTCATTAAGAAGCCAATCTACATCTTCCAAAAACATCATCTCAAGTAGTCTTGGACAAAGGTCATAGAGGGTTCAAATAAATTCCATCCAAACCAGTGGTCTTTTTTTTTTCTCCATTTTTAAAGCATGCCAAAGTAACAGGTGCTGCTGTGCCTCCAACACAAAATGAAATAAGGATATATAAAATACAACAATAGCCAATAAGAAATGCAGAGATTTTTTTAACCTGATTTATGTCAGTAAAACAACAATAGGCCAAGGAAACAGTTTGTCACGTGAAGTAATTTACAAGTACTTTTGGTGATAAAGGCGCCTTATTCTTCATTTGTGAAAAAAACTCAGATAAACCTCTTTATCTCGCCGCTTAACTCAGGTTGTCAAGCTACCCCTTTCCTCCTATTCTCTGTGGGATCACTCCCCTCTGAAGCGTTTGACTGAAAACATGTGCTCTTTAATCACCAGGGTGACAGTCCCTACCCTGCATTTGTGCCTCTGCCCCTTTGCAACAATAAAGGCAGGGTCATGCTCAGTGTCAGCTCCAGGCGTGGGGTTTGAAGGAGGGAGTAGAGAACTTAAAAGACAGACAGCAAGAATGTAAAGACTGATACGGTTAATAATACCAATGAATTGTACGTTGTTATTCTAACCAAGAGAGAATGTGCATGTATGTGTGTGCGCGTTTTGCGTGGAATTGTTTCATTGCGATGGAGTGAAGGGATTGACGAGATCCCGTGACCTTTTAACTTTGGGGACCTTGTGCTTCTGTTTGTGTGGTTGATTGACAAATGAAGGAGTATGCAAAAGAGGGGAGACATAATTTTTGTTGCTCATGTTGAACAATTGTTTTTTTCGTGATATTGTCTTTTTTAAAAAAGGATCAAATCTAATCAACAGGTGTCAGCCTGTTTTTCATCATGTAAGGGCATGCCTTATGTGTGTACAACTTTGAGCATGCAAGTGTGTGTGTGTTTGTTTCTAAATTCTTGTGGAGTTCATGGTGAGGCCAGGCCCCATGGCGCAATGCGGGGGGAGAGGCCATTAATTACACAGCGGTGACACCGGGACAGCCGGGGCCTGTAATTGATGCCTCCTTTGCGGCAGGAGAGGCGCTCAGTCAGGCAGCAAAGGGAAAGGGTCACTGTGCAGACAGACCAGAAAGGCTTGGGTAGGGCTGGGGGATTAGAGGTATAAGAAAGGAATCAAATCCAAAACATGCACCTTGATGAAATTTGAGTGCTTTGAAACATGCGAGACACTCATTTATGTTTCAAATTAGGTATCAACATGATAACAGTTCTTGGAAAAACCTATAGAAACACCCACAAGACTGTCAAAGTGAGTGACTCAGAGCCAAATTTTGCACGAGAAAAAAAAAAAAACGCAGGAGTCTTTAACCGCTAGCGAGGCGATGTTTTTTTTATGATGGTTGTAAGTCAAAATGAATTAGACTGCATGGGAGCAACAGCATCTGCAGCTGTGTATGACTAATGTTTGAATCAAAAGCAAAGCCTCACTTGTGGCAGGTGTGGCCTTGGCAGTAGGTTATGGATTTTGCTGCTTGAAGCTATCCCCTGTTTTTGTCTATACTTTAAATTCCATCACTTAAAACTAATGCATAATCACACGCACATTATCACTTGTGACACACTTGGCGGGTGTAACATCTGGTAAAATATTCTCTGTGACTGATGGGGTTGTTCACTGACCTGTTGAGGGCATTTCGACATACCGAGTGATGCTTGGAACATTTGAACCACTTCCGTTACCTTATAGTCTCTCTGTATTTTTGCCAGTTTAACTAGTTTATGGCAAGGCAAGGCAAGGCAAATTTATTTATATAGCACAATTCAACACAAGGCAATTCAAAGTGCTTTACATCACATGAAGATCACAAAAATCACATTTAAATCAATACAACGTAAAAACCAAGACAAAAGATCACATTTAATCACAAATAGAATAAAAATAAGCACTATAATATGCACTAAAGTAATGTCATTATACATTTGTTGCGTATTATACAGCAACATTTATATTAAGCAACTAAAGATAGACACATTTATTTCATGAATGCTAATATGTATCATCATAAACTCACGCTGTCAAAATACTTTATACCCAGAGTTAAAGCTGTGACTTTAAACCCTTTACATGTTTAACAATCACAGTACAATTCAAAAGAATCTGCCTGTATGTCTGCTGCTCAGTACGGCTTTATTCGGTGACTATGACTCCCACAGTCATCAAACTTGAAGATAGGGACCGTGCTGGCCAGAGGAGGAATGAGTAGATACGATCTAAAAAAATTATAATGTTACTCATATCAGGCAAGGCAAGGCAAGGCAATTTTATTTATATAGCACAATTCAACACAAGGCAATTCAAAGTGCTTTACATCACATGAAGATCATAAAAATCACATTTAAATCAACACAACGTAGAAACGAAGACAAAAGATCACATTTAATCACAGAATAAAAATAAATAGATTAAATAAAAATAAAACAAAAACTACTACTAATAATAATAATTGAAATCAGCAATGGAGATAAAAACAAGAGGAATAGAAAGCAGGTAGATTGAAATATATAGACAGTTATAGATATGCAGTGCTAAACAAAAGCGTTTTTAGCCCTGATTTAAAAGAGCTAACAGTTTGAGCATACTTCAGACGTTCGGGTAACTTGTTCCAGAGGTGAGGAGCATAATAACTAAATGCTGCCTCACCCTGCTTGGTTCTTGTTCTTGGAACATGCAGAAGACCGGTTCCAGACGACCTTAGGGGTCTAGATGTCTCATAGGACTCTAACAAGTCAAGCATGTATTTTGGTCCAAGGCCATTAAGTGTTTTGTAGACAAGCAGTAGTATTTTATAGTCTATCCTTTGACTTACTGGAAGCCAGTGTAGCGATTTCAAAACTGGTGTAATGTGGTCCAGCTTCCTTGTATTTGTGAGGACTCTGGCTGCAGCATTCTGTACCAGCTGTAACTTCCTGACTGATTTTTTATCAAGACCTGTAAATATACCGTTGCAATAGTCCAATCTGCTGAAAATGAATGCATGCATAAGTTTTTCCATGTCTTGTTGAGTCAGAAGCCCCTTAATTCTGGTTATATTTTTTAGGTGGTAATAAGCGGATTTAGTGACGGACTTTAAATGGCTATCAAATTTTAGGTCTGAGTCAATAATTACGCCAAGGTTTCTGACTTGATTTGTAGCTGTAAGTGACATTGTGCTAAGTTGGCTGCTTATCTTTGACCTTTCCTTTTTTGGCCCAAAAATGATCACCTCTGTCTTCTGCACATTTAACTGGAGAAAATTCTGGCACATCCATTCATTGATTTGATGAATGCATTTGCTCAGGGTGACTAAGGGACTATAATCATGTGGGGACACAGAAATGTACAGTTGTGTGTCATCTGCATAGGCGTGATAGGAGATGTCATACTGTTCCATTATCTGAGCTAACGGAAGCATATAGATGTTAAATAAGAGTGGTCCAAGAATTGACCCTTGAGGGACTCCACACGTGAATTTGGTTCGTTCTGACTGATGGTTTCCGATTGACACAAAGAAATCTCTATCATGTAAATAGGATGTGAACCACTGAAGAATAGTGTCAGTATTAGTAGTAGTGTTAGGATTTAAAGGATTGTGAATCTGTAAAAAGATTCAAAGGGTTGTTGTGTCACTATGCAGGGAACAGTTTAAAATTGTTTTTAAGCTCAGGATCTGCTCTTAATTTGGAAAAAAAAAAAAAAATGTATATATATATATGTATATATATATATATATATATATATACTATTAGGGTTGTTCCGATCATGTTTTTTTGCTCCCGATCCAATCCCGATCGTTTTAGTTTGAGTATCTGCCGATCCCGATATTTCCCGATCCGGTTGCTTTTTTTTTGCTCCCGATTCAATTCCAATCGTTCCCGATAATTTTTCCCGATCATATACATTTTGGCAATGCATTAATAAAAAAATGAATAAAACTCGGATGAATATATACATTCAACATACAGTACATAAGTACTGTATTTGTTTATTATGACAATAAATCCTCAAGATGGCATTTACATTATTAACATTCTTTCTGTGAAAGGGATCCATGGATAGAAAGACTTGTAATTCTTAAAGGATAAATGTGACTTTGTATATTGTGACTAAATATTGCCATCTAGTGTATTTGTTGAGCAATCAGTAAATGATACTGCAGCCATTTAACTTCTGCCCAAATGCATGATGGGAAGTGCAACCATGACTGTGCGTAGTGCTACCAATTGTTATATCTTCTGTACGTTGGGAAATAACATAGTGTGTTAAGAAAAAGATAATTTACTAACTTTCTTCCCCACATTGCTTCCCATGATAATTCTAATCGTAGGGAGAGGTATTGTAAGGCTTTAGCCAATAAAAAAAAGGCTCCAAAAGCTGCCATTACAGATTGAATGCGACAATGCGTGAGTGGGTCGTGCAGCGCATGCATTAATTGCGTTAAATATTTTAACGTGATACATTTTTAAATATATGAATTACCGCCGTTATCGGGATAAATTTGATAACCCTACCTTAAGCCTAAACTAAAGACTCTGGATGAGTGTAACATATTATGTCTGTAACGTTAAATACAATTAGAAAACGATTTAATTAAAAAATATACTGTACATATATATTAAAAAAAGGCATGTCCGATATTTTTTTGCCGATTTCGATACTTTGAAAATGACGTGATCGGACCCGATCGATCAGCATCCCGACCGATCGGCATCTCGTCATCTTTATATACTATAAACAGTGGGGAGAACAAGTATTTGATACACTCACAACGGGAAACCCCATTGGCAGTGTATCAAATACTTGTTCTCCCCACTGTATATACTCAGGCATTCTTTTCTTACTTTTTCGGGGACAAAATGGTCTCAGTGCAAGTTAATTACCACTCGAACTGCGTGTGATGCATGACCTCATATTCTAATATGTTTTATGAAAAATGAATAAATAAATAATGCTCAATTAATATTTACTGGTGCCTTCGAGAATTTCAATGCAAAATTTTCCCTTTAGACACCACCATGACTTGTGGTTCAAATTTAAAGATTGCTGTGGAGCACAACCTCAATGTATCAGACTTCGGATTTACATGTTATATATGGCGGAAAACACAGACAAGGCTGAAAAAGCAGTTTCTGCTCTTGCACCCCTCTTTAAATAAACTGCTGTATTTTAAGCCAAAAGAACTGTTGTGTTTGATAGGAAAATATGTCTATATGCTGCCATAGCAGATTCATGGCGCAATAAGCCCCCAAACTATTTTTAATTTGTCCGTTTTACCCTGGAAACCCCTGTTTACAGACGTCGCACAACCGCTTTTGTTTCAACCTAGCCATAAAACGAAGGTAAGTAATCATATTCATTATTTGAAATGTTTTAGAATCATTAATTGATCTCTAATATTTAGTTTAAAAAAATGACTTTAAAAAAATATTCACTCGCATATTTTAAACTTTTAAACAAATTAAGTCAGAATGAAAAAAAAAATGGTGTCTGTAAATAAATCACGGATATCTACCTCATAACTACCGCTTAATTGTATTTTTTTCGTCGTAGTCGCATTTTCCCCAATATTTTAGAGGATAAATAATCGATCCAAACAAAGTAAAATTAAAAGAAAAAAGAAAAAAAAAACGTTTAAAGGGTAAATATATGAAAATGAAAAAAAAGTAATGAATCGTGAAATGGATTATCTTCATTCACGATTGTAAGTACAAAGTACTGTATATTATTTGTGAGAGTCAAAATAAAAAAAAAAGAAAAATGAAAATCTCAATTACTCCTTGAAAAGAGGTAAGTACGAGATAAAATGTCGTTAAAATCATGGCGTCTTTATTTATGCTCTCGCGTGCTCTCACCAGTTAGGAGTTTGTTCTTTAAAAAAAAATACTTTTTTTTTTTTTTTAAATGCCCTCCTGTTCAAATTTTTTCTTGAAGAGAAAAATGAGATTTTAAGCTTTCCAATCATGTATCACACATGCATATTGGACAATTTTGAAATTTGGCCAAATTGGGGGTCTCAAAGCAGAACATAACACCATAACCATAACTTCAAGTCACCTGAGTGTTTTCCGCCATATGAATTTTATCTTTGCTGTAGTTTTCATTACTAAACGTACTCTATGTTATTTTGTACACTTTAAAATCAGCAAAGAATAAGGAAGTTTACAGAATAGCCCAGGAAATTCCATTCAGCTTCAGTGACAATGACTGTAGTGACAACAGTGATGATAAGTGGCTGCTAGACAACAATAGAGACACTGATACTTAGCTGTAGCAGTCACAACTAGAAGTTTCATTGGTTTTCTATTCAGGCATACACAATATGCCTATTGTGTTGAAATTTCCCCAAAATTTGAAATGTTTATCAAAGCATGATAGGAATCAAGGATTTCTATATTCACAATAGAACACAAGTTAATTCATTTTTGATAGTAAATCTGCATTGTTTTATGTTGAGTGTGCAGGTGCAAGTCCACTGAATTGGACATGTCTGTAACCTCATGACAAAAAAAATAATATTTTTGAACATTTTTTCACGTCCTAAGACGAATAAAAACATTTCAGAAAAATCTTGACCAAGGATTTCATAATTCATGCATCAGAGGGTTAAATAACTGCGGCAGAATATCAGACATCCCTAATCTAGCATTATGTTATAATAAATGTGCGTGGGTTATTCCTACCATACTACCCAACTTGAAATAATAAATAAGTTATGGTGGGCCTTATTAAATGGTTTCGTTTGGCTGGTGAGATGATGCAATGATATGATTTTGTATTAGATGTTAAAATGAGCAGCACATCAGACAGAAGTCTTGAGCGGAAACAGCAGTCAGATGGAGAGTATGCCCCGCTCTCAGTTGAGGAAGAGCGATGGGCTGCCAAGCAGATGGACTCCCCCTTGTCAGGGTCCTTTCACTTCCTGTGGTTGTCCTTTGATCTGCTTGATGACTAATGACTACCCTGTGAAGCGCAAGGCAGGCAGACAGGGATCCCTATGTATGTGTTTGTGTATGTATGAGAGAGGGCTTTTACATGCAGCACAGGGGGGCCCTTTTTGGAGGCTTTCAGCCCTCCACCCAGCTCAGTTTGCTCTCCTAGAGGAGAAGAGGTGTCTGAGAAGACAGGGGTGATTGAGTGAGGTCAGAAAAGGAGGTCGGACACAGGGCAACAGAAGACCAAGTAAACCACACACTGTGACAGTACACAGATAGCATACGTGACCTCTTGGGGTGAACTGTGATATCTAATAAAGACATAAATGATGATGAAAGTTAGTAGAAGGCAATAAAACAAAAGTGACAATTATTTTTGATAGAATAGTGATGACTCTCAGCTCAGGGTAATGTTACACAATGATGTAATTGACTTGGAAGTTTAGCTCAATGATTGTCAAAACAGGTGTATATGTATAGAGTTTGTGTTGTGGTAATTAGTAAAAGAAGAAAAGTTATAGTCACCCTTTCATGTACGAATTATGATTTTTGTGTGTTTTTTTTTTTTTTGTTAGCTTTGAAGCAGTTGACCACATTAGTCACGTAGCGTATATAAACCGTCCTTATTTGATACAACAACATTTAAGTATTTTCTGCAGGCATTTTTTAGTACGTTATTCCTGTATGCATCTAAACAAAACAAGGGTTTGGGTTTCGCCGATGTAGGAGATTTTGGCAGAACACCGGTCTGCTGCGTGACGAGGAGGACGGCACGGGCTCAGGAGTGAATTTGCCTCATTATGGGAGACATAGAAGGCGACAGCGAAGGAGAGACTGAGTAGGTGCGTGGCGAAGTGTATCTGAGCCTATTCATATCCGACACTAAGGGTGAAGACTTCCATGGTTTCAGTGCAAAGGAGGAAGATAAAGATTGCTATAAAAGACTTTTATCTTTCTAATAACCAGCCCAGTTACTGATGTACTGTCGTGTTGCTGCTATGTAACTGCCGTGTTGCTGCTATATAACTGCCGTGTTGCTGGCGCTGTTTGGAAAGAAAAGTTAAGGTATGTTATTAAAATTTTGAAAACTATATATAAATATATATAAATGTAAATATCTCATGTTACTATGTGGGCACAGGCGGCTTATAGACAAGAAAGGCTTATGTATGTAGAAAATGTTTTTTCCTTTAAAAATGTACTGGGTGAGGCTTGTAATCAGTAGTAGTCACGTAGCATATTTAAACCATCTTTTTTTGCTATAACTACATTTAAGTATTTTCTTAAGGCATTTTTTTAGTACCTTCTGCCTGTATGCATCTAAACAAAACAAGTTGAAAGCGCACAGTAGTACTTTGGGTGTCAAATTTGCCTCTTGTAAGATGTTTCGCCAATGTTGGACATTTTGGCAGAACACCGGATAAGATTTGCATAGCTCTCAACAACTACTCCGAAGCAAGGTCATGAACAGATAACATAGCTGCCAAGTGAAATTCCACTTTCTTGTGATCCACTTCATGGGTTAACGTGAGGGCCTGCCTATTCGCATTACAAATACAGTGGGGCAAATAAGTATTTAGTCAACCACCAGTTGTGCAAGTTCTACTTGAAAAGATTAGAGAGGCCTGTAATTGACAACATGGGTAAGCCTCAACCATGAGAGACAGAATGCGGGAAAAAAAAAAAAAAAAATCACATTGTTTGATTTTTAAAGAATTTATTTCCAAATTAGAGTGGAAAATAAGTATTTGGTCACCTACAAAAAAAAGCAAGATTTCTGGCTGTCAAAGAGGTCTAACTTCTTCCAACGAGGTCTACCGAGGCTCCACTCGTTACCTGTATTATTGGCACCTGTTTTAACTCATTATCGGTATAAAAGACACCTGTCCACAATCTCAGTCAGTCAGACTCCAAACTTCACTGTGGCCAAGACCAAGGAGCTGTCGAAGGACACCAGAGACAAAATTGTAGACATGCACCAAGCTGGAAAAACGGAATCTGCAATAGATAAAACGCTTGGCGTAAAGAAATCAACTGTGGGAGCAATTATTAGAAAATTGAAGACATACAAGACCACTGATAATCTCCCTCGATCAGGGGCTCCATGCAAGATTTCCCCCCGTGGTGTCAAAATGATAACAAGAACGGTGAGCAAAAATCCCAGAACCACACGGGGTGACCTAGTGAATGACCTACAGAGAGCTGGGACCACAGTAACAAAGGCTACTATCAGTAACACAATGCGCCGCCAGGGGCTCAAATCCTGCACTGCCAGACGTGTCCACCTGTTGAAGAAAGCACACGTCCAGGCCCGTCTGCAGTTCGCTAGAGAGCATTTGGATGATCAAGAAGAGGACTGGGATAATGTGTTATTGTCAGATGAAACCAAAATAGAACATTTGGGTAGAAACACAGGTTCTCGTGTTTGGAGGAGAAAGAATACTGAATTGCATCCAAAGAACACCATACCCACTGTGAAGCATGAGGGCGGAAACATCATGCTTTGGGGCTGTTTTTCTGCAAAGGGACCAGGACGACTGATCTGTGTAAAGGAAAGAATAAATGGGGCCATGTATCAAGAGATTTTGAGTGAAAATCTCCTTCCATCAGCAAGGGCATTGAAGATGAGACGTGGCTGGGTCTTTCAGCATGACAGTGATCCCAAACACACAGCCAGGGCAACAAAGGAGTGACTTCGTAAGAAGCATTTCAAGGTCCTGGAGTGGCCTAGCCAGTCTCCAGATCTCAACCCCATAGAAAATCTGTGGAGGGAGTTGAAAGTCCGTGTTGCCCAACGACAGCCCCAAAACATCACTGCTCTAGAGGAGATCTGCATGTAGGAATGGGCCAAAATACCAGCAACAGTGTGTGAAAAGCTTGTGAAGAATTACAGAAAACATGTCGCCTCCGTTATTGCCAACAAAGGGTACGTAACAAAGTATTGAGTTGAACTTTTGGTATTGACCAAATACTTATTTTCCACCATGATTTGCAAATAAATTCTTTAAAAATCAAACAATGTGATTTTCTGTTTTTTTTCTCCACATTCTGTCTGTCATGGTTGAGGTTTACCCATGTCGACAATTAAAGGCCTCTCTAGTATTTTCAAGGGGGAGAACTTGCACAATTAGTGGTTGACTAAATACTTATTTGCCCCACTGTACATGATCACAGGCCAGATTTGGGCTTGGGCCCTTGACTTTTTAACCCCTCTGTAACAGAACGGCTCAACTCATATTCAATGTATTCTAACTGCACTTTCTTGGCGAAGCATTATATTAACCCTGTGATATTAGCAACTTTCTATGTGAACTTTTCAACTGCTTGCCTTCAAAACACATCCATGCTTTTTTGTGTGTTTTTTTTCTTGCACTTTTGATGACATCTTCCTGTGCAAGTTATGTTTTCATGGTGACAGTACAACAATGTGCCCCCGTTACCTTTGAGAAGAACAGACAGAAGTATGGAGTCCTTCCTGCAGCACCGATGGAAAGTGAAAAGAAATGAAATGAGAACCAGGTGTGTGAAGAATAGGAATAAGAGGGAACAAAAATAAGAGTAGGAGGTGGGTGAGAGCTGACCTAAGCAAAAGGCGAGCAGGTCAGTCAGGGGTCAGTGGTTACGAGATGGGGGTTTGCTGAAGGTGAGAAGTTGAATAGAGGGTAGAAGACAGGGGGGATGTGTTAGTTTAAACAGGTCAGCGCTCAGCTAGTGGATGTGGTAAGTGACCTCTCGCTAGCTTCTGATTGGATGACCGCTTAGCCATCCAGGCACTTTCACTTTGGCTTGACTGCTGTTGCATGTTTCATGCGGATTCATTGCCACGGAACCCAATGAGTGACAGTGCCGCTTTGGTGGGATGTCTTTATCTCACCAATTACTGTAGCCAGGCCTTTTGTTGCATGACTGCCAGCCCTTGGGAGAGATCACACGCGCTGTCAGTCAGAGGTGCCTTCCCACAGAGACACAGAGTGATTGACAAGCACACAGATTGACAGATTGCTACTGCGGTTGTGTGTAGTGTAAATGACTGCTGATATTTCAGCATGGGGTTAATGAAGAAAGATATTTCATTTCCTCATTTCTGAAAGGGCACAAATAGTTCTTTACAGGCAGCCAAAAAAATAAATAGTACAGTGGTACCTCTACATATGTTCCAGGACCTTGTTTGTAAGTCGAAATAGTTGTATGTCGAGCAGAATTTTCCCATAAGAATACATTATAATTCCATTGATTCGTTCCACAGCCGGAGACCTACACTAAATCCTTAATAAATACTGCTGGTACTATTACTAATGGCAATTACACATAGCAAAACAAATAAATTATAAAAATTATATTAATAAATAACATAATAATAAATAATAACAATAATAATTTCTGTAATAATGTAACGAATCGGGATCTAATGTGGCAGACGTGTTTTGCGTGCTGTACCTCAACGCACTGCGTGGCTGACAAAACAGAGTGAGAAAGATGCGGTAGAAATTTTACTTTCTCTTTTAATGTTTTATTGTTGGCGTCAACTGCAGCGGACATTGGGCGTGTTTTGATGCACAAGTTCTGAAATAAATGATTTAAAGCCTGACGAAGCTGGCAATGTTTTTGGTGATGTTACTACAATAATTATTGTCACCTTAACTTATAAAGCCTGGCGAACGGAGGTCAGTGGAGGACCGTCAAGATGGTAGACATTCTACGTCCTTATTTTTGAGCCAGTTCACCGATGCGCACAACATGCTCATATTTTTCTATCATTTCCACTATATTTCACCACCTGCACTAACCTTCTTGAAGCCCATGTTGATTTCTCTCATAAGAAAATCCGCCGTGAATCCGTTTTGCAGCAAAACAAAGAAACTGCAGCGCTGTTATCAATTGTCGTATTTCGAGCGTGTCGTCAGATGTAGAAACAAACGGTGAGTCAAATTTCACTTCAGACGTCGAAAAGATAGTGTCTCTAAGCAGTGTTGTTTTCATCAACGATGACGATAACGAAATATTTCGTCAATGAACAATTTTTTCATGATGATGACGTCACGATGACGTGCTTAAAACGCGTCCTTGAAAACTAAAACATGCTGAGACAGATGCCAGTTGTCGTCTAACAACACGATAACCGAGATGAAAATTCGTCATAATTTCCGTCATAAATTGTGTGATATCGTCTTATTGTATGTGTAGCTAGAATGCGATTAACAGTGTTTGGTCCTGTGACTTATTGTGACGTGCTGTGCACCCCCCACCCCTCGCCCAACACACAGGTGCCAATTTCAGGCTCCTTTTGTGAAATGTGTCAGGTGCTGCTTGGTAAGTTTTGTTTTCTTTTCTTGGCTATGCCATGTTGTTTTAGCCATTAAAAGTCTGTGCTGAGTAATCATCAAACACTAAACCAGCGGTCCCCAAACTATGGCCCGCGGGCCAGATACAGCCCGCCTCCACATTTGGTCCGGCCCCCTGAACAATTTTTTTTTTTCAATTTTTTTATATTATATTATATTATATTATATTATATTATATTATATTATATTATATTATATTATATTATATTATATTATATTATATTATATTTTATTACATTATTTACTTTTGTTCCGTGAAGAATCCAGAAAGGGTAATGTGATTGTGGCTTTCTGAAAAGCAATACATTTTTACATTTAGGCACCTCTGCAATCGTCAAACTTTTTCTGTTACAAACTGACCCCGGCCCCTGATCAGAGAAGGGAAAAGTTATATGGCCCTCACAGGAAAAAGTTTGGGAAGCCCTGCACTAAACTAACTTGTAGTGTTAGCATAGCGTTCGAGTTAGCAGTAGCATTTAGCGCGGTGATTCGGTGTCTTCTTAAACTATTGGAAAACATTTTACATATAGTTTGTGGCATCCAGGTGAGTTTAATTAATTGCAAATAATGTGCTGCTTTCCTGCTGAGTGTGTATTATCGTCATAAAAATGGTGATGAAAATCCTTGTAGACTCGTCTGTCATGTTCATTCAAAATTGTTGGAAACCTTTTATTTTTTATCTATTCATGGACTAAAACTTTTGAAGTTTGTAGACGAAAATATTTATAGATTTGTCGACTAAACTAGACAAAATTTGTCTGAGTTTTTGTTGACTAAAACTAGACGAAGACGAACACATTTGGCAATGACTAAGATATGACTAAGATGAATAAGTATTTTCATCCAAAAGACTAAGAAGAAAACTAAAATGGCTGCAAAAAAAAAACAACAACACTGTGTCGAACCGATCGTATGTCGAGGTACTTACAGTATATTGGAAAATTCAAATGGGGAATAAGAGGGGAAACTGTTGGGTCAATCCAGAATTCAAGGATATTTTAATAAATAAATAAATAAAAATAATAATAAAGGATATTGAATAAATATTTTTGAAAATAGCAAATACGTCTGGAAAATGCCAATTGTGTCTTGTACCAGTCCTCCAAGAGAAAATAGAATCTCAAATACAACAGTAAAAAAGCAAATTTAGATAGTATTTGTGGGGGTATTTTTTTTTTGTTTAATTGCTGTACCTATAGGATCGTTTTTCTCCACAACATGCATGCAATCCCATTAGCATAACTTTTTGATCATGGTAGAAAAAGACAAAAAGCAGTGAATCACATGATCTGCTCAACTTGAAAAGAATGGGTCGAGCAAATATAAGTCCTTGCTTCTATTTTTCATGTTTGTACAATAGTTAGTCTGAATTGATTTCAAACGACCATATTGTACATATGATCAGAATAGTATTGGGGGTTTTTTCTACATAAGTAGGTTTATCCTCCTGTTCAGCAGTAATAGCTATACACTGGTATGAAAAAGTATCTGAACCTTTTGGAATTTCTCACATTTCTACATAAAATCACCATTAAATGTGAACTGATCTTTGTCAAAATCACACAGATGAAAATAATGTGTCTGCTTTAATAAACCAAATTGAGATGCTGTGGCATGGCCTAAAGACAGTGATTCATGCCAGACATCCTAGGAGTCTGACTGAACTACAGCAGTTTTGTAGAGAAGAAGTCCTGATAAATGTGCCAGACTGATCTGCAGCTACAGGAAGCGTCTGGTTGAAATTATTGCTGCCAAAGGGGGGGCCACAAAATATTAAATGTGATGGTTCACTTACTTATTTCCCCCCCCTTCTGTCATTGTTTGCATACTATCCTCATTAAAATATGAAAACCTATAAATGTTTGGGTGGTTTTACTTAAAGCCGACACTGTTTTTTCATCCGTGTGATTTTGACAAGGATCAAATCACATTTGATGGTGATTTTATGCAGAAATGTGAGAAATTCCAAAAGGTTCAGATACCTTTTCATACCACTGTAGATAATTAGCTAGCTTCTACTCCTGAGACAAAGCTAACATTAGTCTGGATATGCCACCATGTTATCTGCAACACTGTTTCTGTGGTTATAGCAATTATTATTATTATTAATACAATACAAAATCAGGCAGTGATATTTTTTTCATTGATCTTTAAGTTTAGCTAATCAAGCCTTTGATAGTGTGGAGCTGAAAATCAGAAAATCAGAAAAGTGAAGGCTTGTGTTCCAAATGTTTTGAAGCCAAAATTTACTCCAATTCTGGAATGACCTTGTCACTATTATTGTGACTGTATGTCATTGTCTAAGCAATCTGGTTTCCCCTTGTTAATTTTAAATGCACTTTCTTGACAATCTGCCCAAATGAACACTGATGACCCAGTTATTTCAAAAAGAAAATAATACACCACTTGACTCTATGACGAAAGTGTCAATGGCCACTTTATACCAAGATGTTATCAACCTTTAAAAAAAAAAAACACCTTTTGACATTTGAATCAATAAACCGGACCTGCAATTTGTCCTGGGGACTCCAGTGAACTTTTAACACTGACAACTGTGCTTTGAAGAATGCAAATATGATCCACCCCTCTTAAAACGTTTATAGGGAAGGCAGCGGCAGCAGCAGCACAGCGTCTAAACACTTGCAGATGATTTATCACCCTCAGGATCCTTCGGCGTGGGTTAAAAGCAGATGAGGAGCAAACTGGTCTGGATCAAAGATAAACACAAATAAATCTGCTGAAAGGAGCGGGAGAGAAGTGGGCAATGGGCCTGGAAGGATGTGGAAATAGGAGGCGGAGGCGAAGAGGGGAGTGGTACTCCGTTGATTTATGGGCCTTTTGGTATTTAAATCACCCACATACAACACACCCCTTCTTGTGAAACCTCGTTCCTGCTTTCGTTTAACCCCTGGCTAGCCACTAGGATTGCATTTTTTAACTCTCTCCAGCCAATCGGATTGCCCCGCCACCCTCTCTCCTCAATCATGGCCAACTGCCAAGGCTGAAAGCAAGACAGCCAAAATGTCACACCCATCACCCTTGACAACATAACACACTGGTGTCAAACTCAAGGCCCAGGGACTACGTCCGGCCCACTACATCAATTTTTCTGGCTCACAAATGTAAATTGTGTACACCCACTTCATGTTTTTCTCACAAACCTAAAAAAATATTTTGGGGATATATCTATAGGCCAAAACGAAATATTGAGGACGACAGAAATCATATTTGCAGTATTTCTTTTTGTTGTTGTTGTTGTTCTTTTCCTAAATGAATAAATATAAACATTTGTTAATTTAGAAATAATCTTCAAAAAAATCTTTCCTTTTTAATTTACCGTATTTTTCGGACTAAAAATTGCACTGAGTATAAGCTGCACCAGCCAAAAAATGCGCAATGAAGAAGAAAAAAACATGTAAGTCGCACCGGAGTACAGGTTGCATTTTGGGGGGAAATTTACTTGATAAAATCCAACACCAAGAACAAACATGCGTCTTGAAAGGCGATTTAAAATGAAAAAAGAATGGAGAACAAAACGTTGAATAAGGGGTTGATTTGTACTTCTGCGTTGTGGTGACGGCGGATCTACGGCGTTAATGTAGACCCGATTTACGACCCTACGCCTCCAAAAAATCCTGACTTCACGTCACGACAACGTGACGTGAAGTCAGGAAGTCAGGACAACTGCGATTGGTCCGCTCAGAACGTTGTTTCCGGTTCAACACAACAGCAAACAAACATTCGCAAACGTCTTCTGTGTTGCCGATTCTTCAACATTTGTATTATGAACATTTGTTGTTTAATATTGATTAGCTGCAGCTGCAAATATACACGTTCCATCTCCGTTGCCATTGCTGTCTATGACCGGAGGAAAACTATAGGAATTCGACAGGAGTCCCCCAAAACCGTGCAAAGACAAAGCCACCAGTTTAGTTAATAACGGCGTTAGAGTATACCAGCGTTACTGACGGTGTTATTTTTGTCAGTAGTTAGTAATCTAATTAATTACTTTTCCCATCTTTGCAACGCCATTACCATTACTGAGCATGTAAAGACGTGCGTTACTATGCGTTATTATGTTGGTTGAATGATGCGAGAAATGTCTGAGGGACACGGAGAGAGCAGAGTGGGAGAGGGGAGGAGGGGATGGGGGTTGTGACGCCGTTGCAAATGCGATGCTAGGTGGCTCGGAGCGTTAGCATAGCATTCGCGTTCTCACAAGCATTAGCATTCAGCGTAGCGAGCGTCTTATTAAACGCACGAGAAACTTTTTACATAAAGATTAATGGCATTCAGGTGGGTACAATTAATTGAAAATAATGGACTGTTTTCCTGTTCAATATGTATTCTCATCACCAAGTGGGCATTGTCCTCGTAGATGCTACAATTTTATAATAATTTGTTTTTGTTTTTTTTTACCAAAAATAGTCACTTGCCCATGAACCGTGTGTGATTTTTTTTTTTTTTTTAATCAAAACAACAAGAGCCAAGATAGAAGAGGGAAGAGATTCAAGCCTCAACGGCATATTAAAAAATAGATCTATGAATATTAGGAGTATGATGGTAAACACAAGTCACCGTTCAGCACAACAGGAAAGAGGCTTTTTTTCTCACAGCGTTTGAAAGTTGAAGTTTGTATACCTTTACACCAGTGGTTCTTAACCTGGGTTTGATCGAACCCCAGGGGTTCGGTGAGTAAGTCTAAGGGGTTCGGTGAAGGTAAAGAAACGCAGAACCCAATTTTTGTACGCTGATTAAATCTAGGCAAAGTGGCTTTTTAGACCAGGTTTTAGACTGGTTTGCTCCCAATTTACAGCCATTTCTTTTAACTGCTAGTCCTCGATCTGATGGGAGGAGGAACTGGTTTGTTCAGCGGAAGGTTGACTCACCAATCGGCAGCGCAGCCTCAAATTTTGACCTGTTTATAAAACATGCTGTCAAAATGAGAATATTGAATGGGTATTACCGTATTGGCCCGAATATAAGACGGCCCTGATTATAAGACGACCCCCTCTTTTTCAAGACTCAAGTTTGAAAAAACACTTTTTGAACACCAAATTAATTTTTAAACAAAAAATAATTACAGTACATCCGAAACAAATGATTATAACAATATATTTGAGAGAAAAAGCATGTTATTTTGCCTCATTTAAATCTTAACATCTGAACATTTACTGTAAATATGTAAACTAAAGTGCAATCACATTCGTAAATGAATGGCTTCTGGTTTTTGAAATGTAAATAAACCAATCTATTGTGATAAAACAACAAAATTGCAATAACTGCATTAACCATCAAAGTGAGGTCTAATTAACTGTAGTCTTGAAACAAATCTGAATAAGGAAAACATTGCAATAAAATAATGCAAACTGGGTAAACTTGAGAGTAGCTGAGATCTGTCATGACAGAACATCGCTTCAATGATATCTGGCGCCATCTAGCGTCGTGAATGGGTATAATGTCTAGACTGCGAATATAAGACGACCCCCACTTTTTCAGTCTTATTTCAATGCAAAAAATACCGTCTTATATTCAGGCCAATACGGTATTATTATGGGTATATAAATTATTAGCTTGCTACCTTAGATATAGCGGTTTTGAATTAAAAAAAAAAAAAAGGCTTTATTATCCAATTCCGAAGGGTTTGGTGAATCCACATGTAAAACTTGTGGGGTTCGGAACCATTAGCACAGTTAAGAACCACTGCTTTACACTGTTATGTAAGTGAAATTTTAAAAACATAAAAAATAAAAAGGGTGACCTATGTTTTTTTTTGAATGAAAAAGAGTTCAATTCAATCAGTTACTATAAACATATTTGATGTGAAAGACATTATAGAATGGATCATGCAATAACGTGTAGAATATGAAAAGGAACGTCAGTTACTTTGCTAAGTAACTGATTACTGTTACGTCGAAGTAACTGAGTTACTAACTCAATTACTTTTTGGGAGGAGCCATTTGTAACTGTAATTAATTACTTTTTAAAAGTCAGATTAACAACACTGAACCACGTGCCCCTCAAGTGGCTTGGTGGTGAATTACAGAGCAAAGCATTCCTTTGACGCAGAACTTCGAATGCTCAATGACGACGTAAGGTCTATGCTGTCGCTCCCCCATCAACGGAACACAGAAGCATAAATCAGGCCTTAGTGTACGGGATGCTAACGTTAACATGACGCATAAACAACGAAATGAGAACATGCCCAGTATGTTAACGTAATATGGCTATTAGGAGTTATTCAGATAACTATAGCATAAAGAACATGCTAATAAGTTCATAATAATATGTTAATAATTTTACACATATGTCGCTCCAGAGTATAAGTCGCACACCCAGCAAAACTATGATTAAAAACTGCGACTTATAGTCCGAAAAATACAGTAGAAAACTAATTAGAAATTATAAAGTTTTTAGAAAACAAAAAAAATGTGAATTTATTTTTAAAAAATCTTAACTTTTTTCTGTATTTTTTTTTAATTGAACTGAATTATAAACAGTGTAAACATTTAAAATAGAGAAAATATACATATTGGTTTTTTTTTTTTTTAATTATGAATAAATAATAGAATATTTCCTGTTCATTCACTTTTTTAACTACAAAAAAAAAAAAAAAAACATTTTAAAAAGAAAAAGAAACAATATTTAACAGGCTGGACAAAGAGGTTTTGTACAATTTTTAGGTTAACTCTTTAAATGATTCATTGACAACCCAAATAGTCGTGGCAGTTCTAGTTGGCAAACATAATGTCCCTCCCAAGGAAACAAAAACTACGATGTGGCACGCGTCAAAGATGAATTTGACACCTCTGGTCTGAAGGCTTACTTTTGCTCTGGTACCAGAAAGGGAGTGGGAGGGGGTTAAAGGACGTCAAAATGATGTAACGATGGCCGCCGAGCCATGAAAGGATGGCTATGTTTCATTTTCCAAGAAGTGTGAAAGAACAGGAGGAAGGAAAGAGACGTCTGGAAGGCAGAGAGGGAGGCGGTGAATGAGCAATATATGAGTGTTGAGAGAGCAGAGGGGGAAAAAGAAGGCACGCCAAGGCTTCAGGTTTGATGTGGGCGTTTTTTTGACAGCTATAATTCTCCAGCCTACAGAATTTCATCAACACAAGTTGTGTTAAAGCTGTGCCGCAGGGCTGCGGCCCTTTCAAGTCCCAAGCTCTGACAGGTAGATTTATTAGTCCTGAAATTTGTACAGATCAGGCATCACTCATGGCAAACTGTCAAAGTGTCAGGGCTGCAATGTTCCTGCAGGGGCCCTTTCTGCTTTTTCTATGGCTTTCTGCAGGGACAGAAGGTTCTCACCACAAATCCAGCATGAAACATTATCGCTGTGTGAGCCAGAATGTGAGGAACAGAATTCAGATCCCACTTAAGTCATCGTATCCAAACGTTTTTGACATCAAGAGGAAATAAAGAGTGACATAAGTCATGGTGAAGTACATTTGTCAGAGATTAGCTGGAAAAAATGAGCGGAAAGTAATATTAAGATTTTTTTTTTTTTTTTGTCAGCTTGAGCTCTGGTTACATTTTTAGGCTTTCTTAAAACTTGAGTAAAATCTGACATTGCCGTGCATAAAACTATCTGTGCTTGAACTGCAATAATCATTAACAGTATGTTAAAAATTTGCCTTAATCTTTAGGGCTAAACACTTTGTTCATACAATGACTGTTATGCAATACAGGTGTCAAACTCAAGGCCTGGGGGCCAGATGCGGCCCACAACATCATTACTGTGTACCGCGAAATCAGTTCTTGTGCCTCGACTTTGACTTCACGTTTCTCGCGATATATAAATCATTATAATAAAATTTAAACTAAAATAAAATCAGACAACATTTACTTTTTGGGAGGGGGGGTTACCATTAATAAATAATTTTGGAGAATATTTTTCTTTTGTGAATTTGAAAAAAATATACATTACTTACTGTTAATTGGTCCTTTTTGTATTTAAAAAATAAATATCAATGAGTGAAAAAAAAATATATAGAATATTATTGTGAAATATATACCATTTTTTAAAAACTCTCTCAATGATAGTGGTCACTACACACAAAACCTTTAACCTTTTAAATGGAAAGTGGCTATTCGAAATTAAAATGAATTAAGAAAAAAAAAAAAAAAAAACAGTTCATTCGTTCATTTGCCCGCCTCTCTCAGTCAAAATAGATTGAACGTCTAGCGCCCTCAATACCAGCCAATGAAATAAATAAGTGTTAAGGGTTAAAAACAAATACATACATACATACATACATAAATTAAATCGAATCAAAAAGTAAATAAAAAAAAAAATAGGTGGCTGTTGACTTGACAATGGCAATTGGGGTGACATCGCAAAAACTTTTCTAGAGAGACCTATCATTTACACGGCGACAGCATTATGGGGGCTGAAAACACCTTCCAAGGTGGAAATCTTGAAAACGCTCCACTCTGTCGTTGCAATCTAAACAGCTGACAACGCAAAAGTGAGTTTTGGGTGACAACTGACTTCCGTACTCCGGAACAGTAGGTGGCGATAATGATCCAGTATATTTGTGAAGTGGGTGAAGATACTGATGACATAAATGCATGTGGACAGTCCAACAGCTTATAAAAACATTCAAGTAGCAACCTTGTACACGGCCTAACGGCGTTCACCATTATTCAAGAATCTAGTCAACTATTCACTGCTCTCATTACAGAAACTCATTTAGAGCAGAGAAGATAATTTCAGCGTATAAATGACATTTTTGGTGCACCGGAGAAGTGGCGGAGAGAAAGGGAAAGGTTACACAGAGGAAACAAGTTTTGGTGATGCTGCTACCTACACATTGGGACCTATCGTTTATACGGTGACAGCGATCTGGGGGGGCCGAAAACACAAAAATTTGAAAACACCTTCCAAAGTGGAAATCTTGAAAACGCTCCACCCTGTTGTTGCAATCTAAACAGTTGACAAGGCAAGAGTTTTGGGTGACAACTGAGTTCTATACTCCGGAACAGTAGGTGGCAATAATGATCCAATATATTTGTCAGTGAAGGGGTTGAAGATACTGATGACATCAATGCACTTGGACAGTTCAACAGCGTATGAAAACATTCAAGTAGCAACCTTGTACACGCCCTAACTGCGTTCAACATTATTCAAGAATCTAGTCAACTATTCACAACTGTCATTACAGAAACTCATTTAGAGCAGAGAAGAAAATTTCAGCGTATGAATGAAATAATTGGTGCGCCGGAGAAGTGGCGGGGGAAAAGTTTTGGTGGTGCTGAAAACTGGAGGTGTCATGCACTTTCACACTTCCGTGTGCACGCTGTTTTCCCCACACATAATGGTCGTGTCACGCGGAATTAAAATACTGGTAAAATGCCACTTTTGCGTTATTGCGTAAGATCGTTGTCGTGTAAATGTAACAGAGTTATTTTGGATTTGTGTGATTCCACTTGTTCACATTGGAAGGCACAATAGCGTCCCCAACTCGTGCGATTATAAATAGCTGGGTGTGTTGCAGGTGGCGCCAGTTATATTTTTGTCAAGTTTTGCTAAGTTGCTGTTGGCTTAGCGCCATGTGGCTCGCGTCAGAGATGAGTTTGAAACCCAGGTGTGGGTGTGCATTAGTCTTACCTGGGTGCATTAGTCTTCCCTGGGGGTAAGACACATCCATAACTGAACAGTATGGACATGCAGGTGACAATGTTTTTTTTTTTTTAGGTAACCTATTGTAGTTCCTCGGTTTAATTATTATTATTATCATAGTTATTCTTTGTCAGAGGCGTAGCAAGGGTCCCCGGGGGCACCAGGCAACAAGCAAAATGGGGCCCTTCGAGAGTGTGCAAGTAAAGGGGACAGTTGGATTTGGAGCGATAGCATATTTAATAAAAGTATAATAACGCCTCGGTCTCATAGAGTGCTTTTTAGGACACTCAAAGTGCCCGGCTTCTACTACATTAGGACATAAAACTACTGTAACATAGTACACTCACCGCTGTCTTACTTCCTTTTCTCCTCTTCTGCTTTTTTTTTCTTGTCGCTTCCACAAGGACAACTTCTCTTCATTTTGCATATACACCTATTAAAAAAAAGCCAAATCGCCCCTCACTCTCACTCTGAGTCACATGAGGGGGGGAGAGGGGATGTAGAGTGAGTGAAGTGGCCCCTTCAGGGAACTCAGACACAAGGCTTTCACTGGCACTGTCGCACTTGTTGCTGCGACAGTGCAGAAAATCTGCGTGTGCTAAATCTGTTGGCCCTCTGGGGGCCCCTGCTGGCTGGGCCTGGTTTGCCTAATGGGACGCGACGCCTCTGTTCTTTGTTCCGCAGCCCCTTTGAGCTCAATTTGACCCCCTTAGAATGCTTCAAAATGCACCAAGATCGGCAGACAGGTACAAGACGGGTGCAATCTTTGATCCCGTGTAAAGACAAATGGTGTACCGCAAGCAACACGTCACTACCGTTCATTAATATTCAAGACACTAGCTACTGTTGCTAAGTAGGGACAAGCCACCGTTTGGCCCGAATAGGAAATAAATGGAAATCGTGTACGAAGGACATGTTTACAGAGCTAAACCTACCAATTCTCTCCGAAAAGGATGTGCCTGGTGCCAAATTCACTGGCAAAGATGTGGAAGAACATAAAAATGTTCAGTTAAAGAGATGGCTTGAGTGTCGAAGGCTGAAATACGAATAAAAAAACGAGCCGACCTAAGCATAGCTTTAGCTTTTTTATCGACGCGACTGACAATGACATTCTCCTGTTTCAACAAGCTATCCTTTACCATCAGCCCTGTCTTTCTTATATATCCTGTGGTTGTCCTACGTCTCTGACCATTCTTGGGGGTAATTTAGTTAGCTTTGTGTAGCAATCGCAAATGCTACTCAGTGACAGCCAACGAAGACTTTTAATTTTTTAATTGATAACACATCTTAATTCTATAATTTATTTACACTTCCCCCTTACTAAAGTTGTTGTTTTTTTTATATAAATAACAGAAACGGTAACAGTGGCAGTCAGACACCATTGTAATTCTTTTCAGGTCATTCATTGTCAGACAGAAGCAGTACGGCACAACGTTACGCTAAAAAAGTAAGTTCAAAATATAAAAAAGGCTTACCTCTTTGTCCTCTGAAAGACCATGCCAACCCAACAAAATGTTTACTGCATATGAAATGTGAATGTATTCACCGAGCTAGTGTTAAAGTCCGCGCAAATTGATTCGGTCTCCACATTTTTTCCTCCCGAGTTTTTGGTTTCCGGAAACGTATGAAGAAAACATCCTTAATGTGTCGTAATGTCTAGAGTCGTTTCTACAAGTTCCAAAAAAGCAATGCGTGATCGGCATGTTCGTTTTTGAAAGATTACCGGAGAAAAGTAGCACAAATTACGTTGTTTCTATGCGAGGGCGGGTCTATAATGTCCCACTTCGGCTTTACTTCCGCTTTACAATGCGACGTCACGGTCTAAAAATAGCATGCGTGCGGTACGCCATTCCAAATACACTGTGTAGCGCCCCCTAGCAGTCATTCTTTGTCCCGCCGACGCTAAGAGCCCTACCTTGACACCCTCAGAATGCTTCAAAACTGACCAAACACAACAGCCATGTGAACACTGGTGAAAACTTTGATAAAATGTAAAAAAAAAAAATTTTTTTATAAAAATGTGCGTAAATGTGTGCAGCGCCCCCTAGGAACCAAACCAACATTTTTTTTTTTTTTTTCTTAAAGGTGAAAGAGGAGGTAACAACGCAGATGTTAAAACTTAGAACACATCAATACTACATGAATGGGATCCCATACGCGGTGCCCAGACTGCCGTTAGTACTACATCCAGATTTCTTTGGGTGGGCAGAGCATGTCCATGGGTGGGCACTGCCCACCCCTGCCCCCTCCTGGTAACGCCCCTGTTTTGTACAGTCTGTTGTCCTTAAGAGTTTCTGCCGCAATAATGGTTGATAATGCATGACTCAGTTTTTTTTTAGTGAATGTGTGAGGAACATGGTTCAAGACCTTTTTCAGCCCTTTGATGTGAATTGGTGCAATATAAATAAAATGGACTTGACTTGAAAGCAACTTGAGTCCCATAAGTAAGCCTGTTCTTCCCCAGAAGGGGGAGGAGAGAGCATAAATCTGGCGAAGGTGCTGAGTGATAGACGGAAAAAGGAGGAGAAGGAGGCGGTAAACACAGGGCATGTGCAGGTTAACTTCACACGATGAGATTTATGAGCCGGTGCAAGGTGGTGGTTCTCATCAGGATGGTCCCACCTACTGAGGTTTGTGTAAAACTCAAAGAAGGCCAAAGAATGGAGGAGGGCTGGAGCAGGTTGGAGGAGAAGCACGGAACTGACTGGGCTCTCCTGACTGCCTGCAATGAATTCCCTCTAGCCTGACATCTGGTTCTTATATTTCAGAGTTAATTAGTCTTATTGGGGCTGTCTAAAGATAAATCGATCATCCGCCAAAGAACACAAACTGTTTGAAAAATGAAAGGAAATGAGGTGACACATTGCCTGATGTTAAAATAAATCATTTCAACATGATTAAAAACGTATGATCTATTGATAGGAGTGAGCCGTTCTGGCTAGTATAGAAGACCTAATCGTGCTGGGGTTACATAGTACCACATAAATGCGTGTGTGCGCGTGTTTGAAATTCCCCATAATAATTGTGATAAAATAAAGGACGTAGATCAAATGAAATTAATCTATACATGTTTGACATACGACTTCTTATGATTGATTTAATTATATGACTGAATATTTTTCAATTATATCTAGGAAGCCTCTTGTGTGTTGGCGTTTTCCCAGTTATCGTCACAAGTAAATAAATAAAAAAATATATATATATATATATATTTTCAGAAGGGCTGTCAAACGATTAAAATTTTTAATCGGGTTAATCACAGCTTAAAAATTAATTAATCATAATAAATTGCAATTCAAACCATCTCTAAAATATGCCATATTTTTCTGTAAATTATTGTTGAAATGGAAAGATAAGACACAAGACGGATATATACATTCAACATACTGTACATAAGTACTGTATTTGCTTATTATAACAATAAATCCACAAGATGGCATTAACATTATTAACATTCTTTCTGTTAAAGGGATCCACCGATAGAAAGACTTGTAGTTCTGAAAAGATAAATGTTAGTACAAGTTATAGTAACTTTATATTAAAACCCCTCTTAATGTTTTCGTTTTAATAATATTTGTAAAATTTTAAATAAAAAAAATAAACTAGTAGCTCGCCATTGTTGATGTCGGAGAGCAGTGACGTCACATGGGCTCCCTGCCGTTCTTCGACAGTGTCTATAACTACGTAAGGTAATGATTGAAATACACCACAAGGTGTCTATGGCGAGTTTTAAATTTCTTAGAAATCAAGCCAATGAGCATGTTTTGTCCCTCGACTGACGCCGTAGTTCCCTGTTTACTGGTCCATCCACGTCATTTGAGTACTGGCTTCACAACGTACAAGACCCCTGATAGTTTGTATGTTGTGACTAAATATTGCCATCCAGTGTATTTGTTGAGCTAAACAAAATTTTTGAATAGAATTTGACCAAAGTCTGAATAAGTTTTATGTGTATTTTGCATAGCTATTTTGATTGGGAATGCCAGTTCTCTTTATATTGAGCGCTTTTCTTTTTGAGAACATTTTTTTTAAGAGATAGAAATATTATTTTTGTTGTGTTTTCACTAAATGATACTTATGTTTGTTGTGAAGGAGTGAATGAACGCCTGTGTCCACTCGCCTTTCTCTGCCTCTTAGCTCTCAAAGTGCAAAAAACGGCGTCATTGTAATCTGTTTGAGGCAATGCATGAGCGGGTCGTTTCGCCATGCATTAAATGCGTCAAATATTGTAACGTGATTAATTTGAAAAATTAATTACCGCCCGTTAACGCGATAAATCTGACAGCACTCATTTTCAGTTTTAAGACCTACTTTTAGGTTCATAGCAGCAAGGAGCAGAGCTGATTACACAAATCACTAACACTGTCTCATGACATTTGAGAAAGTGTGGTGTTCTTTGAAACACACTTGGATTTTGCGGTTTACCGTTTACAGCATCTTAATCACACACCCTGAAGTTTAATTGAAGAGTATTCCAGGTGAACTACATAAAACAAAAGGATTAAGTCAGTCTTGTGTTGAGGATTGAGTTTAAAAAACAATGACTGGAAACCAAACTGGTGTCTGTCAGTGAAAAAAAAAGGTAAGATGAAAGAACATGTCAAGGAAGTGATGATATATCTCTTCTAAGCCTGGGGCAAATACAGGCACATGCACACCCACATTCATGCACGCCAACACACAACCTTTGACAGAGTTTTAATAAAACCTGTCCGACACCCACTCTTTTGGTAAGGTGTGAGTGATGGCCTCGATAGATTCCAGGCTGAGCTGTGCACTAAAACACACACGCACACAAGTGAACAGGCAGGCAGACAGACAAAGGAATGAGTGACACTCATGCGTCATGTTTTCGGCTTTCTTTATGTGTGTCTGAGAGGGTAGAGGGGGAGCATGTGTAGTATGTATGTGTGTCCCAGTACAAGCTTGCCCATATTTGGATGTAGTTGTGTTGAAACATACCAGGAAGTAACAGGTAGGCTCATTCCTCAAACAATGAGTGCTCACAATTTCTAACATTTAATATTCAAGTGCAAAATTCAGTTACAAAAGTGATCAAAAAATGTCTAGATGAAAATAAAAACAAGTAAATGAAAATAATATAGACAGTACAAGATATAAACGGACATTAGACAATATATTAAACAAAGGCTTCTGGGAAAAACATACATTGTTACCAACAATTTGCTTTTGTTGTTGTCGCTCAAAGTAATAAAAGTATGCAAATACAGTGGTACCTCTACGTACAAAGTTAATTCGTTCCAGTGTAACACGGGTATTTCAGACTTGCAAATGTTGTATGTTTCTATTTTATAATTACACAAAATTTGGTTGTCTTCTTATTTTCTATTTTATATCTGTCAATCCTCTTTTAAAGTTGGAACTTTTTGTTTGTATGTTTGTTAGCCCTATGTCAGTTATTAGTTATTAGTCAGTTGGGTGCACTTTATTAGTACTCCCCTTTTCTGTGTGGATGTCGATGGAGAGTGACATTTGCCTGGGGAGACTTTTGTTTTAAAATGCAACTTCCAGGCATGTATTCATGTATAAAAATCTTTATTGCATCTTTTTTTTTTTTTTTTTTTTGGAATAGGGGCACGTTGTCAATGCCATATTTAATGAGAGGATTGTGTTTTTGTGACTTTTGTCAGAGATTAAAAGCAGATTACACCGCAGTCTTGACTCCCGTCGTCATTTCAAACCATACATCGCAGAGTCGAAAACCACCGGTCACACCAGGACATTGTTTGTAAGTCAAAATGATTGTATGCCGAGCAGGATCTTCCCGTAAGAATACATTATAATTCCATTAATTTATTACACAGCCCGAAAACCTACACTAAATCCTTAATAAATACTGCTGGTACCATTGCAAATAGCAATTACACAGACCAAAACAAATAAATTATGAAAAAAAAATTGTAATAATAATAATAGTAACAATAATAATAATAATACCTGTAATAGTGTAACGTATCAGTTTCTAATGTGGTGAATGTGTTTTGCGTGGTGTACCTGAACACATCTCGTGGCTGACTTGACAGAGTGAGATAAAACTTTTTACTTTCACTTTTCATGTGGACAGTAGGCGTGTTGTGTTGCACAAGTTGATGAAATAAATGATTAGAAACCTGACAAAGCTGGCAATTCCTTTGGCGATGTTACCACAATAATAATTGTCACCTAAACTTATAAAGACTGGCGAATGGAGGTTGGAGGAGGACCATCGAGAGTAGACATTCTAAGGCTGTATTGTCGAGCCAGTTCACGGATGCGCACACCACGCTTATATTTTTCTATCACTTCCATCTTTATTTCAATGTTAAGCATCCCCTTTTTTCTTTTTTCAACACCTGCACTAACACTCTTGGAACCTGTGTTGATTTCTCTCACAAGAAAATTCGCCGTGCTCCGTCTAATGGGAAAACAAAGAAACTGGCGCTGTAATAAATAGTCGTATTTCAAGCATGTCGTAGGCTGTAGAAACAAATGGCGAGTCAAATTTTATGTCGAAAAGATTGTGTCTTGGAGCGATCATATGTCGAAGTACCACTATGTTGAAACACAAAAAATGATCCGCATTCGAAGAGAGCCATTTTACAATTAGACATAAACATGAGTCTTTCATCATGTAAAAAAACAAAAAATAGAGTAAAGAATAAAACTTAATACACTCACGTAAAGTCAGAACACAAGGGGCGAATGAAGATACATACAGTAAAGGTCCCTCTTAGCCAACTGGATGCTAGGCAATAGCAGGGTAAAAGTGGGCCAGAACGGTCAGGAACGCAGTTCCAGTATAAGATTCAGGGCCAGAACGCAGTTCTGGTATAAGATTCAGGGCCGGAATGCTGTTCCGGTACACGGTGCTTTGATTCCGAAAATATGATAGCAACTGTCAAAACGCTATGTAAAAAAAAAAAAAAATGCTAAGCTGCCACACATGCATTTCAGCTCCAAGAAGAAAACAATCTACCAACATCAGATTTACATACACAAGTGTTAACAACAGTGTTGGGAGTAACGCCGTGATAAATAACGCTGTTACATAACGGCGTTATTTTTTTTTTTTCAGTAACGGGGTAATCTAACTAATTACTTTTTCCGCCGTTACAACGCCATTACCGTTACTGACGATCAAAAGCGGTGCGTTACTTACTCTGAATAAATTGAAGAAACTACCAGCCGTGTCGAGTCGACTCTTTGCTCTGTTGATTTGTCATCCAAGACTTGGGGTGCGTTCAGGTTCGAGAATAGCGCACGTACTTCTGACTCCAAGCTGTTTGTCCCTGCTCATTCAATTAGACAATGCTTTCCAAAGTTTGGTAACGTTTCTGTGTTTGCTACACCTGATGCTAGCCTCGATCCCATCTCCCACTGTCAGCCAGCAATAATTCTGCTTCCATTTTAAGGACGGCAGACGCTTTGAAGATGACGTGAATTGTTGGGAAACGAGCCTACCTGAATGCACCCCCTCGAGAGATGCGATGGAAGTGATTGTGATTGGCTGAGGGTTAGAGTCATGTCTCGTGGTAAGCCAATCAGAGCCAGTGATTTCACAAGCAAACCGGAACAGCGCGTGCGGCAAACACACACACGCAAAACAGATGCACAGGAAGATGCATTCGGAAGAAAAATTGTCCTTTAAGAGCTGGAGATATAGACACTATTTCAAGTTTGTCGAAATTAAAGGAAAGAACCTGCATGTAATGTGTAATTTATGTCCTGGGGCAAAGCTTTTGTCGACATCTGTGGTAAGCAATTTAAATCTGCTGAAGCACCTAACAAGTTAACTACCTGTCTGTTCTTCTCTATTCTCCACTGACTCGAATACTGCTCAGAAAATTTCAAATTCTTTGACATACAACAAATTCTTTTTAAAGTAACGGAAATAGTTACTTTCCCTGGTAACTAGTTACTTTTACTATAGAGTAATTCAGTTACTAACTCAGTTACTTTTTGGAAGAAGTAGTGAGTAATGTAACTGATTACTTTTGTAAAGTAACGTGCCCAACACTGGTTAACAACAAGCATAATAAAGTGCTTGTGTAGCGTAATCCGTTTCCACCAATATTTATTATTGATTTTATTCCACGGACGGCATGGAGGTTTCCCCAGCTGCTGCAGTTATCGAGTCTCACGATGATGAGTCACGTCAATGTGCGAATGCACGTAGCAAAGCAAAACGCCTGGACTCATTTATCCGTTCAATTGCATGACATACTGACATGTGATCAGCAGAGATGGTTAGCTCTGATTGGTTCAAATGTGCATGTTTTCTGGAACAGCAAAAAAAAAAAAAAAAAAGCTTGTTGAATTGATGCGACAAAAAAGGGCAATGCAACATAAAATGGATCAAATCTTTAAGAGCAACGGAAGAGTTGAGGAGGCTTATTTATCATATTTAATTTTATTTGCTCTGATGGGGAGGTTCAGAACATCTTAGCAGTCAATGTGCAACTTTGGACTTAGATTTGTTCATTTATGTTAGGCTACTTATTTGTTTCCTTATGATTTAAAAAAGTCAATGTTTGCGCGATCTTCAAAATATACAGTATTTCATTTCACACTGCATAATATTCGTCATTTGTAGTTATTTTTCTGAACGTATGTTACTTATAACTTTATTCTTAAAAAAAAAAAAAAAAAGTAAATGTTTACATGAACTTAAATTTTAATATATATCCTATGTTCTTAAGTAGTTAAAATTGAGATTTGGCATTTAGTATGTGAGGGAAAATAAAAATTAGGAGTTGGAGGTTGGGGTTATTGCTGTTTTTGTTCGCTTTTATTTTGCAAATCATTGAAAAAATATAATTTTGAATGAAAATCAGTTTTTGTATGTGTTATAGAAATAACTGTGCTAAAACAGTTTTCTTTGCATTTCAGTAGTTTAAGAGCCCCCCCCCCCCCAAAAAAAAGGGGGGGGGGGAATGAAAGGAAAAATAAATAAATAAAATTTCTGGCTCCTTGGCGACCTTCACGTCGAGGAGGTCAGGCAAGAAATTCTAGCCACTTTCACCCCTGGGCAATAGCCAATGAAAGAGCAGCTATAGGTATGTTACGTTCAGTAAACTCCTGGAGCTGCAAGTGCCAGGCTTTTTTTCCTTTCTTATCCTAAATATTTCTTTTGTAACTACAGGCAATATTTTCCCATTGAGGTGTTTTACCTGAAAATTCTGTACGTAGAGACGTTTTAATTAGAGGTACCACTGTACAATCTTAAATTGTATTTTGATTGTGTCAGTTTATACTGGCAGTGCAAAAAATATTTATATTTTTTTAACAAAGAGGATGAACTTGTGTTTTATGGAAGGCCTCTAAGATGTAATTACCTGAGGACAAAGTTTATATGTTTGTGTTCAGGAGAAACCAAAGGAGGCCAAACATCTATAAATGAAGCCAGGCTACTTGATACAATCCTGGCTTACACAACGACAAACTGCTCAACAAATCAAGTATGTGTATGTTTGTAGTCATTAGTGAAAGTATCAGACCGGCGGAAAGACACTGAGCACAAGTCATAAGAGCAAAGAGAGACTGAGTATATTTTAAATCTGTGCGTGTGTCTTTTTATGTACAAACTGTCATCAAGATAAAGAGCCTTCAGAGCCTTTGTTGTGATTTTTGCTGTCAAAATCATTTGTTTACTACTGGGTATTTCCAGTAGGCGGAGATCAGGTCCAATAGACAATATAGAAGCTGTCACAGAGTCAGCAAAAATCTGCATTAGCTCCATTCTACAGGGCATCTAGCGTGCACACGTGCACAAAGTACACTTAATGTCTATCTTTTTGACAATGAAAGAAAAAAGCATGTTTTTCTGGAAATCCTATCCTTAAATACACAAGATGATGAACAGAGCACACCACATTCAGTACTCTTCATCCACATTTATTTCATCCCTCAAAGTCTATAAAATCTGACCATACCCACCTGGGCTTAACTGTGAGTAGACAAGACTGCCAAAGAATAAAAATAAGAGGCAGCTCAGTTGGCAGTATCTGGTAAGTGTATTCCATGCAAGTCCAAGCAGCCACTATCACTCTGCATTTTTAGGGAATGTGATGGTGACTGGTTATTGGATGTGAATTGGTCAGCGAAATACAAGCCATACATACACTGTAACATGAAAGGAAATAATAGCATAACATGAATAAATCAACATTGTTGCTTAGGCGGAGTTTGACTTTTGGGAAAGAGGGGCACAACATGTTGATGACCCCGAAACGCAGTGTCAACAATAAAATTAACTTAAAATAAAATTTATAAAAATAAGTTGAAAATGAGCGTTTTTTTTGTTTCCCATCATTCTTGAGGAGAATTCTAAATTGGGCTGCTTAGGACAGCTATACTTTTCGCAAAGATCGTCATCCATTGAATATGGTACGTCCGCCGGTGTCGTGCCAATGTAGTTAACCCTGTAAAAAAATTGTATCCCCTGGTCAGAGCCAATGAGCTGCACTGATTTGCTTGATTTCCGTGTTTTGGTGATGTACATATCTACGAGGTTTTAAAACATGGCCAATTCATTAAAAAAAAAAAAAAAAATTGTCTCATATAATGTAACATACTTACTGAACGTAAAAAAACGACAAAGTTTTACTGTTTTACTCGTAGGATGACCTATAACTGTTATTACTGTAAATCAAGTCCTGTGTGTGTCATGTCATGCCATTTCGTGTTTTATTTTGAAGGCTTCACCCTCCTCGTGTCTGCGTACTTGCCCTTCCTCCGGTCACCTAATCACCTATTGTTTCCACCTGTTCCCCATTACCTCCTGTGTATATATTGCCTTAGTTTCCCTGGTCCTGTGCAGAAGTGTCTTTCTATTCAAGTAAGTCACAGCAGCCTTTTGTCATAGCTTTCATAGTACCCCTGTATCAGTGATGGCAAACTGAAGCATCATGAAGCAATGAGGCTTTCCATCAAACTGGTTCGCTCCTGGGCCGAAGCATCATGAGGCTTCATTTGCTCTATGGCGCCTTCATGTGGAAAATAAATATCATAACAGACAGAGTGATTAAAATGATACCATGGATTTGATGGAGTCAAAAGGGCAGGGAGTTGTTATGTGAATGAATGTGCGTGTGTTACTTGAAAGTAGAGCCTAGATTGGGCCTAAGAAATCCAGCCCGACCCGGCCCGAGCAATTAACTTTCAGGTCCAAGCCCAAAAAAAACACGAAATTGTATTTTTTTATTTGTATCCCCGAGCCCGAAAAAAAGCCGAAATTTTATTTTTTATTTGTGAGGACCCTGAAGGAGGAAATGCAGGGATGCAATGCGTCAGTCAGACCTGGACAGAGCACTGCTTGGAAAATGGTTGCATTTTGTGTGATCACATTTGTGACAACACCTAAGTGCATAATGATAACAAGTTAAAGCCTGTCTTTTGTAACAAATTCTCCCAGTTGAACAAGACTGTAAAATGCATATTAAATAAACATTTATATCTTTCATATTTGTGTGTCTGTTCTATCAGGTGGATAGTTCATGCGTCATTTCCTTGGCAAAATGCAGCAACAGACATTTATTTTAATCAAGTTGGCAGAAAAGAACGCAATTTTTCTTAATGTTTAAATAGTCTACATATTTTTATCATCATAATAAATGCATGTACACAACGAAATAACGCTGGATAGGTTTGTTAAATATATTTCTGTGTGGGATATTGTGCTCTCATGGACGCACCTCTCTGACAAGGAGAGGAACAGCAGCATATACAAAAATAAACTAAAATACTTTTAAATAACATTATTTTAATGACTCCCATCAGAACAAACAAAAGAACAACCTGCCTTAAGGAGCACTAAAACAAAATAAGAACATTTTAAAGAACACCACGAAGTCCTGCTTTGCATAAAGAGGTGCGGCCCTCGAAACAAATGATAATAAAGATGTTTGACTTATATCATATCCATATCGAAATTCGAAAAGGAAATATCAGGATGCAGAGTTGCAGACTTGCGGAGAGCCCCAGAGCCTTCATGTGCGCAAACAATGCACTGGTTTACTGCGGCTCATGTTTGGGATTACCACAGCGCTCTTTCTCTGTTTTATCCAGTTTATTTTATTTTATAACAAGTATTCCTTAGTTTAACTTCCATATACATATACATTCTAAAAAAAAAAAAAAAAAAGTTAGCGAGAAGAAGTCCGACCCGACCCGAACGTAAATGAGTGACATTTTGGGCCCGACCCGAGCTCAAGATCTAGGCTCTACTTGAAAGAATGATTGCTTTATTTTAGACATTGAGATATAAACAAGGAACAAGACACACATTTCATTCATTATTATTGAGGAAAACTTTCCTAATTTCCAAAGTTTTTGGCTTTAAAACGGTTTCATTTTTTTAGATAGGATTTCTCCTGCTTTTGAAAATAGTCTTTCGCAAGGGACGGATGAGGCCGGGGTACAATGCCTCAACATATATGAAACATACATGAAAAATCAGCAAGTAGAAGAAATACATCAAAACGAGGGATACACTGTGTTGTCACAATAATTTACAATATATATTCACACTGGTTATTATAATTTGTACCTTTTTAGGAGGGAACTGCTCAAAATGAGCCCAGACAGGGGATGTTCTCTTCTTTTTCGATGTTGGACAGTGCGTCCATTGCAAAACGAATCCGATTGAATTTAGGTTTGAAGATGCGAACTGGGTGTGTCAGTGTCACCTGTCAGCTCATTGTCGTCTCGGTGCGCCATTTCATTTCGAATCACCGGCGAAACTATGTGTTGGCGATGATGTAGGAAGCCCGTCTCGTGAGGCTTCGGACGTAGCAACGTGCCTTCCGAGGCTTCGGGCGTGGCCACCAGCGTAATCAACACATGCCTCGATGCGCGCTTTGCAGATTTTTTTCCGGTTTGCTCGGCACACGCATCGGCGCCTCGACACAGTAGGGCACATCACTACCCTGTATATTTATCCTCCATTTGGAGCGCTTTGTGTTAGTAAATTTTGATCATAGTAATCCTGACTTTGTCCTCTTTTGGAGCATTATATGTTGTTAACTTTCCTCCCTTTTGGAGTGCTTTTTTGTTTCTAGTCATCCTGACTCATTCCTCCGTTGGAGCGCTTTCTGTTTGTATTTTTCTCATCCCCGCATGTCAGCGGAAGAACCTGTGTTTTCAAAATAAAAGTTTTTTTGCCCGAAACTCTGCAACTGAGTCCACCTCGTCATCTCGGCCTGACAAAACACTTCTGCCAGAAATGGACCCAGCGGAGTGTTCCGAATTCTTTGCCACGCTGCGAGAGCAAGCGGCTCGCCTCACCTGCCAGGAAGACTTTCAAGCCACGATGGCTGCACAGCTGGTCCAGATGAACAATCACATGATGGGGCTCATAGCCCAGCTGCTCTCAGCACACTCGGCCCCCACTGCCAGATCCCCCGCCTGGTCCCCTCCTGCTTCCTCCCCCACGGTCTCTGGAAGAGGACCTAGATTAGCGCCACCGCAGCCGTTCTGTGGGGATCCAGGTACAAGCCAAGCTTTTATTACTGAATGCGGCATGCACTTTGATTGTTGGCCTCACGATTTCACCTCAGATCGCTCTCGTATTGCCTTCATGGTGTCCCACATGTTGGGACGGGCCCGGGCCTGGGCCATGGCGGAGTGGGAGCGCGATTCACTATCATGCCATGCCTTGTCCTCTTTTAAAGACGCCTTAAAGAAGACGTTTGACCCCGTTTGCTCTGAGAGAGACCGAGCCCGAAAACTCAGCAGCTTGCATCAGGGTAAAGCCTCAGTCAACGATTATGCTATTCAGTTCCGTACCCTGGCCACGGGTTGTGGCTGGTGCCACACTGCCCTGTATGACACTTTTTTCAGGGGACTCTCTCCCACTATCCGTGATCGACTCGTACCGCTCGACCTTCCGGAGGGGTTGGACGACCTCATCGCCCTTGCCATACGCACTGACCACCGTCTTGAGGAGCTTAGCAAGAGCCGACCTATCCATGCTGTGAGATCGCCTCCCGAGTCACTGGAGCGGTCCGAACCTCGACGTGCTCAAACCCCCTTAGTCGCACCTCATAGGGCCCATAAAGACACCGTACCCATGCAACTCAGACCCACGCGTACATCCCCAGAGGAGCGCAGACGCCGACACCAGGAGAGACTGTGTTTCTACTGTGGGAGCTCGGGACACCTGGTGGCGGTTTGCGCCGCCCGCAGAGCTAAGCCCAGCCACAACAATCAACCTGTGTGTGCCACTCCTCGCTCTACGACCACCATTCAAGTAAAACACGGGTCCTCCTCACATACACTCCCCGCCCTCATTGACTCCGGCGCTGATGACTGTCTGATGCCATGGAGTGTTTGCAACCTACTGGGCCTACAGGCTGTCCCACTCGATCGACACCTGGTGGCCAGATCCCTCAATGGGGAGAAACTGTTCACCATCACCCATTCCTGCGAACCGGTAGAAATCACAGTTCAAGGACACAGTGAGACCATGTCATTCTGTTTGTTTCCTGCCCAAGCTCAGTCATTAGTTTTGGGACTCTCATGGCTTCGCAAACACCAACCCCACATTGAGTGGAACTCCGGGTCCATACTGGGGTGGGGTGGAGACTGCTGGGGACGTTGTCTGGCGGTTGAGAACCCGGGGGTTGGCGATCCTGGTGTTGGTGAGACTGTGATTAATAAGTTTTCTCTTTCTGTCACTCCAGAGCAAGAGATCGACATGAGCACCGTCCCCGAGTGTTATCACCACCTACGCCAGGTTTTTAGTAAGACCCGAGGCCAGTCTCTGCCACCCCACCGTCCCTATGACTGTGCTATTGACATTATCCCGGGCTCCACTATCCCTAGAGGGCGCCTTTATCCTATCTCCGGTCCTGAAAAAGCCGCCATGCGTGAATACATTCAATCCTCCTTGAAAGCAGGGCTCATCCATCCTTCCTCGTCCGCAGCTGGGGCGGGCTTCTTTTTTGTAGGCAAGAAGGATGGGTGACTCCGTCCCGCCATAGACTACCGCCAGCTCAACGACATCACCATCAAGAATCGCTATCCACTCCCCCTCATGTCTTCAGCATTCGACCAATTGCAGCAGGCCAAAGTCTTCACGAAGTTAGATCTACGCAACGCCTACCACTTACTCCGCATTAGAGAGGGAGACGAGTGGAAGACGGCCTTTAACACCCCAGATGGCCACTATGAGTATCTGGTTATGCCCTTCGGCCTCACCAACACACCTGCATTTTTCCAAGCATTAATCAATGACGTCCTCCGTGATTTTCTTGACCATTTCGTCTTTGTCTATCTGGACGACATCCTTATTTACTCCCCAGATCTAGCCACCCACAAGCAGCACGTGGAATCAGTTTTGAAGCACCTTCTCACCAATGACCTTTATGTTAAAGCCGAGAAAAGCGAATTTCATGTCGACTCTATCTCGTTCCTGGGCTTTATTATAACCCCTGGGGGGATCCAGATGGATCCAGCCAAAGTAAACACAGTAGTTAACTGGCCAACACCGGGCAGTCGTAAGAAGCTTCAGCAATTTCTTGGGTTCGCCAACTTTTACAGGCGATTTATCCGCGGTTTTAGTAAGATTGCTGGCCCTCTCCATGCTCTTACCTCCACCAAGGTGCATTTCAAATGGACCTCTGCGGCAGAGGCAGCGTTCCGGGCCTTGAAGAACCGCTTCACTACAGCCCCCATCCTGACCATGCCTGATCCCCGTCATCAGTTCGTGGTGGAAGTCGACGCCTCCTGTGAGGGCATTGGGGCTATACTGTCCCAGCGAGCGGAGCATGATGGGAAGCTGCATCCCTGCGCCTTCCTTTCCCGCTGCCTATCTCCAGCTGGGCGGAACTACAACGTGGGCGACCGAGAACTACGGAGGAGTGGTGGCATTGGCTCGAGGGGGCGGAGCAACCCTTCATAGTTTGGACAGATCATCGAAATCTAGAGTATCTCAAGACAGCTAAGAGACTCAATTCTCGCCAGGCCAGGTGGGCGCTATTTTTTGACAGATTTTCCTTCTCTATCTCTTACAGGCCGGGGTCCCAGAACATCAAAGCGGACGCCCTCTCTCGCCTCTACGACCCCGAGCCTGTAGCCAAGGAACCTGAAACCATCAACCAGCCACTGAATTGTGTGGTAGGGGCGGTAACTTGGCAAATAGAAACGGAGGTTAAGCAGGCATTAGGGGGGGTCCGGACACCTCGGGGGTGCCCTAAGAACAGACTATTCGTCCCGGCTGACCTACGCCCCCGGGTGATCCAATGGGCCCACTCCACGCCGCTTTCCTGTCATCCGGGAGTCAGGCGCACCATGCACGCCATCTCCCGAAGGTTCTGGTGGCCAGGCATGGAGCCGGAGGTCCGGGAGTACGTCGAGGCTTGCTCGGTCTGCGCCCGAAACAAGACGTCCACCAGACCACGCATGGGCCTTCTTCAACCTCTCCCGATTCCCTCCAGACCATGGGCAGAGATATCTTTGGACTTTGTCACGAGGCTCCCTGTCTCCCAGGGAAACACCACGATCCTCACAGTAGTCGACCGGTTCTCCAAAATGGCCCACTTCATAGCCCTGCCAGCCTTGCCCTCTGCTAAGGACACTGCAGGGATCATGATGAGACAGATATTCCGCATTCACGGCTTCCCCCGGGACATCGTCTCTGACTGGGGGCCACAGTTTGTGTCACGGTTTTGGAAAGAGTTTTGCCGTCTCATCGGAGCCAAGGCCAGCCTCACGTGGGGATACCATCCGAAGTCCAACGGCCAGACCGAGCGCCTCAACCAACAGTTGGAGACCGGCCTCCGCTGTCTGGTATCCCAGAACCCATCCACATGGAGCAACCACCTGGTCTGGGTCGAATATGCCCACAACACACTTCCCACCTCAGCCACAGGTATGTCACCATTCAAATGCGTCCATGGCTACGATCCGCCTTTGTTTGCCGCACAGGAGCGGGAGGTCTCTGTCCCGTCTGCCCATGCCTTGGTCCGCCGCAGCAGACGCATCTGGGAAGCAGCTCGCCAAGTCCTCGTCCGCCAAGGAGATCGTGTGAAGAAGGCCGCAGACCGCCACCGACGCCCAGCACCCGCCTACAAGGCGGGACAGCGAGTGTGGGTGAGTGCCCGAAACCTTCCCCTCCGGGCCACCTGCCGGAAGTTGGCCCCCGCTTCGTGGGTCCGTATCCAGTCTCGAAGGTTGTAGGCCCGGCGGCAGTGCGCCTGCGACTCCCACGTTCCCTGAAGGTTCACCCCACCTTCCACGTCAGCCAAGTCAAGCCAGTGGTGGAGAGCTCCATGGTGTCTACGCCACCCCCTCCACCTCCTCTGGACATCGACGGCGGCCCTGCCTACCAGGTCAAGAAACTGCTGGCAGTGCGATCCCGAGGTCGAGGCCGCCAGTATCTTGTGGACTGGGAGGGCTACGGCCCTGAGGAGAGACAGTGGATCCCCTCTCGGTACATCCTGGACCCCTCCTTGATCAGGGACTTCCACAGGGACCACCCTGACCAGCCTGGACCGTCTGGTAGCCGGTCCTAGAGGGGGGGGGTTCTGTCATGTCATGTCATGTCATTTCGTGTTTTATTTTGAAGGCTTCACCCTCCTCGTGTCTGCGTACTTGCCCTTCCTCTGGTCACCTAATCACCTATTGTTTCCACCTGTTCCCCATTACCTCCTGTGTATATATTGCCTTAGTTTCCCTGGTCCTGTGCAGAAGTGTCTTTCTATTCAAGTAAGTCACAGCAGCCTTTTGTCATAGCTTTCATAGTACCCCTGTATATTTATCCTCCATTTGGAGCGCTTTGTGTTAGTAAATTTTGATCATAGTAATCCTGACTTTGTCCTCTTTTGGAGCATTTTATGTTGTTAACTTTCCTCCCTTTTGGAGTGCTTTTTTGTTTCTAGTCATCCTGACTCATTCCTCCATTGGAGCGCTTTCTGTTTGTATTTTTCTCATCCCCGCATGTCAGCGGAAGAACCTGTGTTTTCAAAATAAAAGTTTTTTTGCCCGAAACTCTGCAACTGAGTCCACCTCGTCATCTCGGCCTGACAGTGTGGAGTTTCAGCAGTTTGATAAACGTCGATGTCCAAATATATAACTGTGGTTCTTTTCTGGCTTCAATTAATTGTTTAAGTCGACATAACTCTTAACTAATCTATCGTTGTGTGTGTGCTCCCATGGCCAGGGGATACAATTTTTGACGGGGGTAACTACATTGGCAAGACACCGGTGGTGGCTCTCTTGTACAAGTAGCATCTTAAGTGGGGCAAATTGAAACTCCGCTCACCATTTTGGCAGTGCTCTCTAGCGCTTCATAGTCCACATTTTCAATCATTGCTTGTTGCTCAGTAGTTGCTGTCACTTTTGAAAGCTTATGTTTGAAAAAATTTACGTATATCCATCTTGCCTCTTCGGTCCTTGGGGGGTTTGGCTAAGCAAAGCAATTGACCGTCTGTGGTGCTAGTCACATATGTTCGAAAAATAATTTTGACCCATTACTAAATATAGTTTTTTTGTTCTTTTCATTCATTTTTGTTGATTGTTTTATTGCTTTACAACTTTTATAGACAATATTTTACCAGAAAACTCTTAATTTTAAAATCTTATGTAGGGTTCAATGCATGCAATGACACTTTTTGGCCACCAGGGGGGCCTGTTCCCCCCTTAAAATCCAGGTATACATTCATGGTATAAGTAAACTGGGGGACAAGGTCAACGTTCAATTGTAAGCACAATAATGAGACTTGTTTTCTCTCATGATGATGCTCGAATCGTGAAAAACACGTAAGGTGAGGTGCTTGTATCATGAGGGTCCACTGTACATTTGGTTTGCACATGTACATGACAGATAATTTAAGATGCAGCAGCAGAAGGAGCATCTTTGGAATAATTATAAACCAGGAATACTTATTTTTTGCCAAACCAAAGAGTTTAAATGAAAATCATCAAGAGGAAGTGATTCTGTGAAGGGCATTTTTTGATGGTTGCTGAAACCAATTTTGTTTTTTGTTGTTTTTACCTCTTTGTGCTAATCATCTTCATTTACCATGACCGGTAAACTGGAACAAAATGTCAGGTTGGCCTAGCCCCTGTTTGCAGGAATGCAGATGATGGATAGAATTTGATGCATTCCCAAAGGAAGTACTGTTGACCGATAGGTGAAGAGATCCAAGGATGACCACCGGCAGGCACTTACTGTGATTCATCACAATTTCCTGCTTTTCAAAGACAGGAATACCGTCTGTTTTTGTTTCCTCTCCATCTATCAGTAGGTGCACATGGTAAACCTGATGCCTTTTTCAAACTTCCTTTTACGATCATGAGTGACCTTTTATGTATTATACATTTATATATATATATTAAAAAAATTTAAAAAAAAAAACATTTACTAGATGAGGATACAGACCATCCTATTATGTATTTCTTAGAGTGTAACTGCCTGTTTAATAGTAATAAAAATGCATAATCATCATGTTTCATTTATTCATTTTAAAAAGACCCTTTAACTGCTTATATAACTGCTTATTGCACATGGTTTCACGAAATATCACATTTTTTCGCTGCTCAAAACAGATTGCACCATTTATCCATGCCTGGCATTTGCTTGGGTTGACAAATATTAAAGCAAATACTATTTGAAATTTGTTGGAATTTAATCAGACAAGACCATCTACTCCATCTGAAATACGCCTGTTTAATTTTACGATATAAGACTTAAGAAATAAATAAACATCACCTCTAATATTTCAGATTTCAATAGTTCAAGGAAATACAGAACTCTAAGTGAATTGATTTTTTTTTTTTTCTTCAATGACCTTAGCGCATCATAGATTTTAATTCATCATTTACTTTTTACCAGATACAAGTTGGTAAAAACTATTAATTTCGTCAATTTAAAAGATGAGTAAAAAGCTACTTGTGTCTTGAATTCAGCCCCACTGCATTCCTGCAGTAAACTTTCCCGGCCTGTTTGAGTGGACTCAAGCCCACATGTGCTGGTATGCTCCCTGAGAGTCTCAGCTGTGCTGCCTGTCACTCAAGAAAAGCCTTGATGAAAAGAACCCATTCCTCCACCTCCCATAACTGTCACCTCCTCTGTTCCCTCTTGGCCCTGACAGCATGACTGACCCCTTTCCCCCTGTCAGCACTCAGGTATAATGTGAACTGTCACCAAGGTCCATTCCACCCCAGGCAGAACCCTGCAGCTGGCCGTCCTTGGTGGAGGCCATCGGGCAAGGAGGAAGGGGTCATTCTGTTAGTTCACAGGTAAAAGTACACCAATGTAGTAATAATGACATGACTATACCTGAATAACACATACACTTTTCTGAACCCCACTTGGATTATTTAGCCATTCAAATAGTTATCAAATATTGACTGAGACACAATCCCAAACAAAAGTTTTGAGTTTGCCCTGTCTGCTGTTTGCTTTCTGTTTGTCAAATGTTTATACTTTTCTGTGTTACAATGAAAAAGAAAATTACATTAAGGGCGCCTTCACACTAGACCAAGAGGACCAGGGTTCGGTTGGAGAGCTACCTCACACCAACACAAATGAGTTGCTGAAAAAGTTCAGCAGTCACACTGCGCCAACCGAACTTTCCAGGTAGCATCACATGGACGAAAGGCGAGCTCATTGATTGGACAAAGAGAAGAGGAAATACCTCCCTAAAGGGAGGGGAGGGCGTCACAGCGTGGTGCTGTGATGCTGCACATGATGTAGCACACCATTATTTTTACATGTTAAACTGTATATATATATATATGTATGTAGCAGGGGTCGCGTTAACCGAATATTTTCCATCGTTGACCGGTTTTTTAAAACGGTGACGGAAAAAACTGAAGTCCATCTGTCATTTTGACAGGTTGCAATTCACACCCCAGACCACAGAGTGGCGAGTGAGCATATTAATTAGCTATTGTCTCTCTTGACGCATGACGTCGTTGGCCTTACTCGGAAAAATGTCAAGGCAACTGAGTGTCCGAAGTTTCTTCAAAAAGCCCCAAAACGACGATGGTGTTGATAAAAGAGGTGAAAAAAGAGGGACTGATGCAGTGGAGGATGAAGGATGACAATGAATCAAGTGAATCGCCGGGTCACTCCTCACTGCGGCGAGCAGTTGAAAACGCCGCCAATTACCAAGAAGGGGAGAATTGGTAACACGGTGAAAGCGGCATTAAGCCAAAAAAGCGGACCAGACTAGCCAGAGCCTGAAATTATTTCAAGGAAAATATGGAGGGTGCCACCACTGTGTGTACTCTTTTTGCTAAGCTGAGCTCGCATACCACGGTAGCACGTCGGCTATGAACGAACACTTGACGCGCCGTCACCCAGGTGTATTTCGGAAGACAACAGGAAACAACAAGCTAGTGGATTGTAAGTCCATACAACTTTCTAACGATTTTTTTAAAAATTGAAATTTCCTTTATGTGCGTCGTATCAACGTGCATTTTTATTTAATATTAATAAATTAAATAAATAAATATATATATATATATATATATATATATATATATATATATATATATATATATATATATATATATATATATATATATATATACATACATATATATAATGGAATTATATAATATTTTATTATTATTAAATGTATTAGGATCATGGAAGGTCCCACTTGGGGGAAAAAATATATATATATCCTGTATATACATAATATAATAAAAATATATATGGAAACACAGCACTGGCGTGCTTACTGTAATCCATGACTGCACTAATGTTAGTTACTTTATATTATAAAGTATTATTGTATTATTGTGTATATACGTATAGTGACTGCATCAAGATATAGTCATTTTAAAAATTTAAGTGACGGGTAAAAATAGATTATGACCGGATTTTTATGACCCTGTCAGTCAAAATGACAGACAACGAAAAAGTCTAGCGCAACCTCTGACATATATAGAATTTTTTTGTTGTTGTTGTTGTTATTGTCTTATTTTGCAATGATAATATAAGCGTGCATCTGTATGTATCTTTTTTTTTTTGTCAACTGACTGTTTTGCAAAGCAGAAGTTTGTATGCATGTATGTTCAAATAAACATTTTAAAAAATAATAATAATAATGTAGCATAGCATAGCAAGTCGCCGCTCCCTCCCAACTCATAGCTGGGCGAACTGGAGTATATAAAAAATGCATAGGGGAAAATTAAACCACGAAAGGGAACCGCGTGGTACCCAAAATCTCACAGGTACGCAATCGCTCTCACTTTGGTGACTTTTTGGACTGTCAAATTGTTGCCACTTCTAAGAGAGCAAGACTCACGAAACGATAAGCTGGAGCCACTAAGTGCACGGCCGTTTCGTAGCTTTGCCGTTGCAACAGTGGGTAGTCATCGCTCCCGCTCATCCTCGCGAAGTTGGCGAGCATTGTTTACATCATATTTGTGTTGCGATCTTTGGGAAGTGTTGTAAGTTCGATTGAGTGCAAAGTGCTTAGTTGCTACCACGTTTTGTGGCCAGATTGACTGTGTGTGTGCAAGGCGTACTTCCAGGTTGTGCGCATGCATTCACGCCAGTCCCCACCTTTGTGTTTATTGCACTGTGCAAAACATTTGTGTGTTACTGATTATTGTGCAGTCAATTTGCATTGTTTTACGTTAGCACTGATATGCTGTTCGCCCTAACCCCCAAACCGAAGTTCAACAGGGTGAATCTTTGAGTTAGCGGGGGTTTAATTAGTCGGTGGAGTTGATTCCAACATATTCCATGGAGTTTCTCAGTTATTTGTTCGTTTCAGTGCTCCGGAGTGGCTAAGCTAGCGCAAGTCAATGGCGGTTGAAATCAACTGCATCGACTAATTAAACACCCACGAACTCACCTTATGTGAGAAATTCTGATCTTCCCCTTTAAAATCAATTATCGGAATGTCAATTACATGCGATATTTTTCTGTTGTCATTCTAATGTTGAGGCACCAAAGGAAGAAAAAAATGGTAAAAAGTAACCGATAAATTACTTTTAAGGTAACAGTTACTTTGACAAAAAGTAATCAGTAAAGTAAGTAGATTACGTTTTTAAGGCGGAATCAGTAATGAGTGACTACATTATTTTTTCAAGTAATCTGTGACAACACTGCCAATTGTAATCATTGAACTCCTACTGTGGTTGTATGAACAGATCATGAACAGTGTTAACAAAAAGAAGGTCTTGGACTTTATCACATGCTTCGAAATTACACCTCAGCCTATTACGAGGAAAAATAACTTCGTTAAGGAACATATTTGCCTGGCCTTTTACTATTTGCATACAGTGTAGAGTTAAGATTTATATATATTGTACACTTATGCGTTTAACAAAGCCTTAGGGTGATGTCGCTCCCTATTCGATGTTTTTCAAACTGTCAACAATATTTATGTCATGTGAACCAAACTTGACTCGACATGCTTCTGATGTTTCCACAGTTATGCCTTCTAGCATCACAGTGTGGAAATAAATCTATTATTCAGATGAACCTCTGTATTTCTGGAATGTTGACTCATGACTTGATTAGCCACTTTTTTTTCAGTGTACATTCATATTCTGTACGTACAGTAGGTACTGTGCTTTTCATATAGGAACCAGTGTATGTTGGTAAAAGACTTTGATTCAATGTGGTGCAAGCTATGGAAGGGCCGACCCCATTAGAAACAAGGAGGGTTATTGGCCCTGCTGTGGCCTGGGCTGCTGACTTGCGGGATAATTTACTGGCCCTTCATCGCGGCGGAATGTGTTTGTAGCCGAACATAATGGAGGCCATCCATTCTGCCTGTCAGGTTACGGAAACATTTTTTCTCAAAACATTTGGAAGAGAGTGCAAGTAACAGAAAAGGGAGTTTGATCAACTATTCTTTTGTGTTTGTGGAGTCAATAATTAAAATACTAATAGTGGAACAGAGGAGAAAGACATGGTGGGAAAGCATTCACACACAACAAACTCCCCATATGAGAGAACACTTTATAAAAGTAGTGGTGGCTGGTCAATAGAAAGTGATAGGGTGTCATCAACCTATTATAGTCTATTATTGATTTGGGACCCAACTTCTAACAAACTCATAACAGTGATGGCCAGAGCGAAAGCTCCCTACAAACTCGTAACACAATGTGCGTAAGGTTAATCATGACATCACACCGCTGTCTTCACACCTCTGCCCTGCCTATTCCTTAACGTTAGTTTATACAGTAATATTTTAGCGTAAATACATATTGTTGTGTGTCAAGTACAATGTTAGGCTTTCATACCTGTCAAGTTGTACGGTTTCGGCGTAATTTGGACAAGTGAGCACTGATTTTTAAACGTGTACGCCGTACGTTCAAAATCTGTACGTTTTTCGCACATTACGTTTTTTTTTTCTCCGTTCGGATTTTGTCACCGTTTCGGCAAAGAGACAATGTGCGTTACTATGCGTTACTACGTTGGTTGAATGACACGAGAGAAGTCAAGAGACACGGAGAGAGAAGAGTGTTTGTTGTGACGCAGTAGCAAACGTGATGCTTGGCTAGATGGCTCTAATATTTCCTGACTGTAGCCGACAGCCTACAATCTACGCGTAGATATCACATGCATATAGAACTACATGCGAAATCATCTTAAAGCAGTAGACTTCTTAGAAAGGCTCTGTGGTAGTGAACCTTCCTAGCGAACCTAAGTAACTTTTTCTCTATAATACTCCTAAATCGGCAAAGCTTGGCTTGAATCAGTCTTTAAATGATGAAACAGTTTTAAAACTTTCACATGTGGAAAGTAGACAGAAGGGAACTAATGCAAAAACGGGAGCATTTTTAACAACTTTAACAGTTGATTCACATTCACATTCAACATTAAATGACTTCCAAACATAGCAAAGGTTACTATGTTTTTTTTTGTTTTGTTTTTTTGGTGAAAATAATGGAGAAAAAAAACAAAAAACATGAAAGGTAACACCAGTTACTTTGCCAAGTAACTAATTACTCTTACATTCAGGTAACTGAGTTACTAACTCAGTTATTTTTTGGAGAAGTCATTTGTACCTGTAATTAATTACTTTTTAAAAGTAAGATTAACAACACTGGTCATAAAGATGCACTTTGCAGAATAAAAAGTGACGAAAGCAGAGATTTTATTCTGCCAATTTGTTGCCAAACACAATTTGCCTATTGCTGATCACTTCTCAGAATTACCAAAAATGTTCCCAGACTCAAAGATTGCATCCGTAAGCTAATTTTATCAATTGACCTTTTTAATTCGTAATTGCACACACTAACAAACTACTTTCAAGTCAAACTGAATTGCCAGCTGAAGTGCCATGAAGTGCAGCCATCAAAAGACATGATAGAAATTGCCAAAAGTGCTACATACAATTATAACAAAAGTCACTGTTAAATTTTAGTAATCATGATGTAGCTGAAGATATTGATTGTTCTTTGATTGCACTATGTTATATGTTACAATATTACCAATCAATTCATATTATTTTAAAATATGAGCTTTATTTTTGTTTCATATTGCACGCTATATACGACGTAGGATTAGTCACCAATTTATAAGGTCACTATTTGTAAGATTGCCAACGGCCTCGTGTTGACAGGTATGGGCTTTAGTTGGTTTTCTCAAGTTTTATTAATTTCAACAACAACACATCACCGTTATAATGGGCCGCACTCGGTGGCAAATCAAATTTCCAGCTCACTTTCCACATGAACAAAGACACACACCTCTCACTATGAATCTCACCACCCATCAATCTAGTTGGCTCAGTGATGCACGCAAAACCTACGCGGAAGTATCAGTATTCAGCAGAGAGATTTACAGACACAAAATATTTTGTGATGACATTCACAAAATATAATGGTATCAAAGCTCCACCAAGGACTCAATGCCGAGAAATGAAAAAGAAAAATACTACACGGTGCCCGTGGCTTACTCACAGCTAAGTAAGAGTTCTGCTTAGCTGCTTGTTTATTGTTAGGAAAGACACGATGCAGCAAGCTAGCACATCTTTGCCCTTGGTGCCTCAGTGCATGTAATATTAGATCAAGATCAAGTCAAAATTATCTATCGTTGTTTCGCAATTTCCTTTTTTAACCCTTTTTTGCCAAATTTATCACATTTGATACACTTAGAATTTTATGATTTTGAGACTATCGTATTTTCGGACTATAAGTCGCACCTGAGTATAAGTCGCACCAGCCATAAAATGCCCAACATAGAGGAAAAAAACATATATAAATCGCACTGGAGTATAAGTCGCATTTTTGGGGGAAATTTACTTGATAAAATCCAACACATGAAACAGATATGTCATCTTGAAAGGCAATTTACAATAATAAAAAAAAAAAAAAAAAAATACAATAGACAACAACATGCTGAATAAGTGTGCAGTATGATAATGTTACATGATGCATGAACAACAAAACGCGAACGTGGCCGGTTTGTTAACGTAACATAGCTATTAAGAGTTATTCAGATAACTATAGCATAAAGAAGATGCTAACAAGTTTACCAAACCATCAGTGTCACTCCAAAACACCAAAATAACATGTGAAATGATATAATAATGTGTTAATAATTTCACACATAAGTTGCTCCTGAGTATAAGTCGCACCCCCAGCCAAACTATGAAATAAACTGTGACTCATAGTCTGAAGAATTCGGTAATTCAGAATTTTTAAATTTTGTTTCTCAAAAAAACTGATGGATGCCAATCAACACATGCATCAGCAGGTTCCATGAGGGGAAAAAAATCAGAATTTAGCAAGGGTTGTAGATATTAGAACGCTGATTACACACATTCATTTTGATTTTTCTTTTTTACAAATTTGGAGAAAAAAATGCTTATTTTTCAAATTTGGGGATTCTCTCACAATTGCTTCATGTTGCACGCCTTTAAAGGTTCTTTCCCACCACAAGTTGCACAACAGAGTTTCTTTCCAAAAATTGAACCTGTTCAATTATTTTATGTACCTATAGTTAATGCATAATGCATATTTTCATCACTATACAGTAAATTCACAAGAAGGTCATTGTTGCCTTTAAAGCAACTATTTATTACATTTCAAATTTATTTGCACTTTTGCTGAATATAGACTTTTTGTTATTTTAAACTGAAAAATATACACTTGAAAGCAGTGACGTGCGGTGAGGTTCATGGTTGGTGAGGCACTGACTCCTTTAGTGTCAGATTTCCAAATATATAAACCAAAAACGGTAGCTTATTCAATTGGCTACTGGTTATTTCATATCTCATCAGCATTCTTCACAAAACACGCACACACGGTACATATTATCGATACGTAAAAGTAAGAAAATAACATGCATTTGCCCCACACCCTCAATGTGTTGGTCGTCGCAATTCTATAATTCATGCAACATAAATGAGAGTAAAGAGTGGTGTACAAAGCCACAGAATTCAATTCTGACCTTTAGTGAAATATTCAGTTGTTTTTAAAACTTTTAATTCTGATACTTTAATCAATTTATTACAGATTGCTAAACAAAAAGTGTGAAAAGAAAAACAAAGAATATTTTATTTAAGGCCAAAATTTAGTGTTTAAATATTCTATTGTATTTTTCTTGGTCTAAGTTCTTTTTTTGTTGTTGTAAGAAATGAAAACTGTTTGTGCTCTTGCGCCTGTCCTTCACCACAAAAACCGGCATTACTTTGGAAGGGCATAGGTTTGGTATCAACATTCGTAGGGACGATATAACAGCATAACCTGCATGTAGGTACACTTTTTGCTGGGGACGGGACATTAATTAGACCAAACAGATTGGATGCAGGGGGCAATGGGCCACATTTCTCATGTATATGAACCTAATTAATTAATAGTCAAAATGATCAATGCAAAATAAATCCTTATCTTCTGATAATAACTTTTAAATGCATTGGTTCAGATGATACACTGTTCGATTCAAATCTTTGTTTTCAAAAAATACCAAAGAAACATTTTGAAAACTTCCTGAATAAATGTCTGGTTTTTATTAGCAAACATAAACATAATGAAAATAATTCACTTAATAATGGTAGGGTCGATTATATCCTTACAACATATGGAACTATTGAAAGATCTAAATTCTCTAAATAACTGAACATTATATCATGCAAAAAAGGTAAGGTTGCTTAAAAGTTGGTGGGGACAATTTTAGCATCCTGAAAAGTTGGTAGTGTTATGTCCCTACCGTCCCTATGCAAACCTACGCCCTTTTTGTAAAAGTCCTCCTTATTTTCCTTTACTTAAAAAAATAAATCTCTCCGCCTCAATGGAGAGGATTGCTTCAATTAGATCGTTCTGTGTTGTATTTGACAAGCCAGAAAACACAGTGGATGTGTCCAAAAGTCTAGCTAACCTTTCATCTTTCTCAGCAAAACCATGTAATCGTTCTACATATATGCCACGTTTAGAAGAGCTTACACGCTCATCGTTACCACGAAATGTTAACTCCTGTTTAGCTAGGATGCAGGTTGCATTAATGAGGTCTTTCAAACTCTTTTCTTTACCTTAGCTTTGAGGATGCTACCGTTGAGCTTCCGCTGTTCGTCAAAGCCAAATCGATCCTTGAGCTTCCAAAAATTTTTAAAGCAATCAGGCTTTGAATGTGAGTGGTCGAGCTCTCATGTTTGCTGAAGCTTCGTCGTAGTTTTTTAATGTCACAATATCTCGTGTTAGTCCAGACATTGGCACAAGTTGAGAAGAAAAGGCAGGGAAAGCAGCAAAGGCGATTTTTCGAAGGACAGCCACATAGTCTTTTCGGGTGTACCAGTCCGTTTGAAAAGCGCGAGCTATCTTCTGTCCCGTAGTTTGAAGCAAACCTTCTAGCTCCGGTGTTGTGTTAACCGTGTCCACATTTAACGGAAAGTCCAGTTTCACGTACGCCCCCTTGCAGTGCGGCAGAGTACTATCTGCCGCAGCATGTGCCTTTTCACTGCGGTTTTATGTCCCATCAGCAAAACTAAATATGCCGCTAACAAACATTAAACTTTAAGGGATAAAGACATTAGCCAGAATGTGGAAAATCAGGTCAAATAAACGTATCTGGAAACATTATAACGGCGACATGCAGATGTACGGCAACCAGCACGCTCCAATTCCATGTATCAACCCAGTTTGTTATGGATTGCGCAATCAGAGGTGAGGCTTTACTCGTTGCTGCCGCACCTCTCGTTTCATTTCTTTATTTGAACAGGAAATAGGCAAATTCAGCGATTTTGACTATAAAAAATGTTTGAAATGAGTCATACATAAAGAGCAATGGACAAATATTCATATAAATTTGATGCTATAATTATTTTTTTGTCATGATGACAGGTGAGGCTCTGCCTCACCTGCCTCCCCTGACCGCACGTCACTGCTTGAAAGGCATTGCTCGAATGTAAAGTTGAAAATTAGAATTGTTCAATATTAAAGCAACACTTTGCAACTTCTCAGTTTTTGTCGATTTTAGCGACGCAGGTGGACAAAAGTGGTAGTGTTTTGCCTAAAGGAACAGTGCGTTTCCTATGACGACCAGCGCTGCGTTTCCCATGAGGACCCGCGCTGCGTTTCCCATGAGGACCAGCGCACAACCGAACAGTGTCATAAAATCATCAATGAATCAAAAATCAATCTCCCAGTCGCCTGCAGATGGATTAAACATAATTTCTGTTTCCAGTGGCTGTGTGAAGGACGAATAGTAATTAGCAATAATCAGTAGTAAGCATTACCAGAAAGAAATAGTCACTAAGAAAATAATAAAATACAAAATCTGTGCATAAGCCCAGCAAAATGCATTTTTGGAATAAACCATTGACAATACATTGTCTGGAATAGTCTGTGCCTTTCGCCTGCCTGTATTTGTAATGCTTCTTGTCACTTAGGCTAGGTTCATACCGCAAGTCTTTATGCACAAATCTTCAAATTTTTTGTCATATCTGTTTTTTTTGGCGTGCCCGTTCAGACTGCCTTTGTCCATTGAACCCGTTCAAGTATCACACATGCGCACTAATTCGTAGTCCAAGATCCGCTGAGGAAAATGACCCGCATGCGCTGGAGCATCAAAACAAATGACCACACATGCTGGCTCAGCTTCATTCAAAGGAGATCATATTTTGATTTCCAAAAAGAGGAAACAAATAACAGACATAAATAATCCCCGTTTAGTCTTATATTCGAAGTTTATATGGATCGATAGCAAGCACGCACTGTCCGTGCATGACACACACACATACAAAGAGTTTGACCCGACTCTCAGCCGTGTATGCAATCTTGAAATATTGATCATATGGAGCAGAGAGAAAACTGAGCATTCTTAAGCTTATCTTACCCCATTATATTTTGTTTATGACTGTTGTCAAGCCCGACCCTTCCCCAAAAGCCGTGTTCAAGGCAAGCTAAGCGCTAAAGCACAGCTGAACCGCTACTGTTGCTCCCTGTCTCTCTCGCTCTTTCCTGACTTAATTTCTGCATGAATTCCGATTTGGGAGACTTGACAGTTCAGACCACCGCAACATTCTAGAAAAATGTGGCCCAGATCGGATTTAAACCACATACGAAAGTGACCTAGATCAGATTTGAAATGGTCCACTTCTATGCGATTTGTCCCGTCCAGACCGTCAAGTTAATGCCTCACTCGAGTCAGAAAAACACGTTGCATTAAGACCTGCAGTATGAACCTAGCCTTAGCGGTACTTTGGGGTTGATTTGTTTAAAACTGATGTTTGCACTATTTTGATTTCAGCAATAAATATAGTGGTGCAATATAGGCACTTTTTCCCTAACTTCATTTGAAGTTGTTCTCTTATTTTTCACAGAATGTTTATTTGGAAAATGTTGAAGTTATTACATTTATCAATATTAGAATATCCAGTGGGGCATCACAAAATAATTAACCATAATATGTTAAGTCCACGACAGCATGTATCGGTATTAGTTTGATATCGGATTTTGGAGTTGGACTTTATCGGGATATCGGCTAAAATTAATTATCTGACAACTCTATTTAAAATGTTTATTCGCAATTGAAGCAATAGTACAGTAGTGCATTTTTAATCAGAGTGGTTATGGTTAAAAACAGGGAAAAAAATTGGTCTGGAAAGTGTCTCCCTGAAGGACGACGGTTAACAGTACTGTACACTTACATAAGTTTGCATTAAAAACACCAAATGATTTATAACCCCCCCACCCCCTTGCACAAGATTAAAGCCTCACTTTGAAAGCAGTTTGGCAAGGTTAGATCTTACGTGGTCTGGAAAAACGCTTTAAGCTGCAAAATGAGAACACATTTGTGGCCCTCACGATCATCAAAGTTGCCCAAGCCTGACTTAAAGGATGGTTTGGTTAAGAGAGGAGAAAAGCATGAAGCTCAGGGTAACGTTGATGCAAAATCTCCCATCCACAGCTCCGATTCATTTCTACAGCTTTTCAAAGCCAAACTGGGGACGTGATGGAAGTGAGCGTATCGCACTTAACATTATTCAAAGGCCTCAGTGTTGAGTTTGTCTGCCCCCTGAGAATCTCCATGCCCGAGGCAGATTTGGAGGGGGGAAATGGTGTGCATCGTCTCTCCTCTGTTCTGTCACATCGACCTTCACTGATAGCCACAAAGGAGGAAAAGCTTGGAGGATGTTCGAGTGCAAGGGATATAAATCATACAACTCTGCCTTTATGGAAGTTTGAATTCCACTGTCAGTACACATGTGCATTGTGATAGCAGAGTATGTAGACTGCTATTTTATTTAATTCCCTATTCTATCCCACAAGTAGCTCTCCCCACCTTCTTGAGATCTGGCAGGTTACTCTTGTTAGCAGCACGGCGGGAAGGGAAGTGGCTGAGCCTGTCAATAAAATTTACATTGTCTGTAGAGAGCAATCGGAGCGCGAGCTTTATTTATGCCACATTAGGGGATTTGCCTGTGCTGCCTTCTCCTGGTCCAATCTATCAGATGGCTGTTTTCCAATTCCGCTTTATTGGAACATGCCCTTGAGAGCGCGCTGAATAGCAGAGAGTGTGTTTATCTGTGTGTACAACACTTTTATGACTGTGATGTTTGTGCAGAGGAGGGTGTTGAGTTCTTTTCTGTCAATGGTAAGGTAATCTTTTCTGGTCATTCGGGGTTGTACTGTGGTGATACTGTCTTGGTGACAAAAAACACTGGAGTTTCTTCATTGGTAGAGGGATTGATTACCTTGGTTTATTGTTTGTGGGGGTATGGCATGAGAGACATGAGCACATAATAGAATAATTTAAATAAGATCTGATAGTTTTCATGTACAGTGGGGCAAATAAGTATTTAGTCAACCACTAATTGTGCAAGTTCTCCCACTTGAAATTATTAGAGAGGCCTGTAATTGTCAGCATGGGGAAACCTCAACCATGAGAGACAGAATGTGGAGGGGAAAAAAAAGAAGAAAATCACATTGTTTGATTTTTAACGAATTTATTTGCAAATCATGGTGGAAAATAAGTATTAGGTCAATACCAAAAGTTTATCTCAATACTTTGTTATGTACCCTTTGTTGGCAATAACGGAGACCAAATGTTTTCTGTAACTCTTCACAAGCTTTTCACACACTGTTGCTGATATTTTGGCCCATTCCTCCATGCAGATCTCCTCTAGAGCAGTAATGTTTTGGAGCTGTCGTTGGGCAACACAGACTTTCAACTCCCTCCACAGATTTTCTATGGGGTTGATATCTGGAGACTGGCTAGGACACTCCAGGACCTTGAAATGCTTCATACGAAGCCACTCCTTTGTTGCCCTGGCTGTGTGTTTGGGATCATTGTCATGCTGAAAGACCCAGCAATGTCTCATCTTCAATGCCCTTGCTGATGGAAGGAGATTTTCACTCAAAATCTCTTGATACATGGCCCCATTCATTCTTTCCTTTACACAGATCAGTCGTCCTGGTCCCTTTGCAGAAAAACAGCCCCAAAGCATGATGTTTCCGCCCCCATGCTTCACAGTGGGTATGGTGTTCTTTGAATGCAATTCAGTATTCTTTCTCCTCTAAACACAAGAACCTGTGTTTCTACCAAAAAGTTCTATCTTGGTTTCATCTGACCATAACACATTCTCCTAGTCCTCTTCTGGATCATCCAAATGCTCTCTAGCGAACCGCAGACGGGCCTGGACGTGTACTGGCTTCAGCAGGGGGACACGTCTGGCAGTGCAGGATTTGAGTCCCTGGCGGCGCATTGTGTTACTGATAGTAGCCTTTGTTACTGTGGTCCCAGCTCTCTGTAGGTCATTCACTAGGTCCCCCGTGTGGTTCTGGGATTGTCGCTCACCGTTCTTGTTATCATTTTGACGCCATGGGGTGAGATCTTGCATGGAGCCCCAGATCGAGGGAGATTATCAGTGGTATTGTATGTCTTCCATTTTCTAATAATTGCTCCCACAGTTGATTTCTTTACACCAAGGGTTTTACCAATTACAGATTCAGTCTTCCCAGCCTGCAGGTCTACAATTTTGTCTCTGGTGTCCTTCGACAGCTCTTTGGTCTTGGCCATAGTGGAGTTTGGAGTGTGACTGACTGACTGAGATTGTGGACAGGTGTCTTTTAAACCGATAATGAGTTAAAACAGGTGCCATTAATACAGGTAACGAGTAGAGCCTCGTTAGACCTCGTTAGAAGAGGTTAGACTTCTTTGACAGCCAGAAATCTTTCTTGTTTGTAGGTGACCAAATACTTATTTTCCACTCTAATTTGGATATAAATTCTTAAAAAATCAAACAATTTGATTTTCGTTTTTTTTTTTTTTTTTTCCACATTCTGTCTCTCATGGTTGAGGTTTACCCATGTTGACAGTTACAGGCCTCTCTAATTTTTTCAAGTAGGAGAACTTGCACAATTGGTGGTTGACTAAATACTTATTTGCCCCACTGTATGTGTAGAATGTGAGCCAATATTTGGACACTTGGTTCAAAAATTGAAATATTAGTTTTTTTCTCTGTCTTTTTCATAATAACGAAGATTATTCTAAAACGGCAAGGATATTGGCAAAAAAATATATATTTTCTTTCTCCAATTCGAGGAAATTCATTCAACAATCTATGTGGTGCTGCAGACTATCCGAAATGAAATCGGGCAACAAAAGGGACTACAGCCCAAACTGATCTCGAGCACCAGTCGGTTGTGGGGCATACAGAACAATAGCCAGAAATGATATACAGTTGTACCTCAACATACGATCCTTTCGACATCCGACGTAAAATTTGACGAGTCATTTGTCTCGACATATGATGACATGCTCAAAATACGACGTTTTATGACAGCAAAGACAGACGCACGGCGGATTTTCTTGTGAAAGAAATCAACATGGCTCACAAGACGGTTAGTGCAAGTGGTGAAAAAAGGAAAAAGGTGACACTTACCATTGAAATTAAGATGGAAATGATAGAAAAATATAAGTGTGGTGTGCGCGTCATTGAACTGGCACGACAATACGGACGGAATAGGTCTATGATCTCACTGGTCCTCCTCCTACCTCTGTTCGTCAGGTTTTTAAACATTTATTTCAGAACTTGTGCAACACAATACGATTACTGTCCTCCAAAGCTGACACCAACAACAATATGAAAAAAGAAATTAAAAACTCTATCGCACCTCTCTCACGCTGTCGGGTTAACTTGTGAAGTCTCTTTCTGATTGTAGAGACATGCACTTTCACATCAACGGCAGCAAGAGCTTGCTGTAGGTCCTGTGATGACATTTTAGGGTTTTTGGAGACTAATTTTAGCATCTTGCGGTCTGCTATCAGGGTGAACTTGCTTGGACGGCCAGATCTGGAAATACTGGCAGTTGTTTTGAATGTCCTCCACTTGTAGACTATTTTCCGGACACTGGGATGGCCGATTTTATATACTTTTGAGATCTTTTGAAATCCCTTATCAGACTCATAAGCGTCTAGAATCTTCTTTCTGAAGGCCTCGAACAGCTCCTTTGATCTCACCATGGTGTTTTCTCTCACTTCAACAGTCAGGGGCACACCAAACTAAATGCTACGTTTAAATAAGGCAAGCCTCCTTCAAAACACTGTGTAATGGTGTTCTATTCATGTGCACCTGATGTGATACCGCTGTATGTGATTTTAGACATTTTAAGTGCGATTGAATGTGGGGGTGTCCTAATTTATTCCTCAACAGAAATTGTTTTTGTTTAAAATTACATTTTACACAGAGTTTTTTTTCAGTTTTAATCGTTTAGTTCTATTACTTGAATCTCTGAAGATTGTTAAAATTGACATGAAATATCCATATGACCAAATATGTTAGAAAGCACACAGGCATTGGGTGTCCTAATTTTTTCACATGACTGTAGTATTTTGTTACTTTATACGGGTACGGATGACTCTATGTCAAAATTGTCAATTTTCATCATGATACCTTTACTTTGTGCCTTCAAACTTATTCCAGAGGATGCAAAATCAAATCAGTCATGTAGAACTCAATGGGATGTTTTTGCAATTACCTGTGTTACTCTCTTGAAGTTGAAAACCAACTCTGCCAACTGTGCATTGTTTCCATTACTCTTATTCTGGTAATGCATAAAACAAAACAAAGACATACTCATAGCAGCATTGCTGAAATCTGTCCCAGTATCTTTAGATCACAGGCTTTCCGCCATTGACTTGTCTTGGTGTAATCCTCCCATTACAGTCGAGTCATTGCTCAGTGTGCATTTCATTGGATTGCTGTCCCAATAAGTGAGCTAGATGTAAAGTGACATGGACACCCACATGCAGTGCGAGCATGACAGAAGCTTGGTGTACAAACTGTATGGGAGTATTCTGGCAGTGGAACAGCATAATGAACGACACCGAGGAGCTCATTTTTCACACAGAATGCGAAATTTCTGATCCAGAAATACATGTCAGAGCTTCAGGGCAACAACATGTGCGATTCCAAATGCTGTTCATTAATCATGCTAGGACTAGCAGCAGGCGAAAATGGACCCATATCTGTCTTCAGCCTACTTATGAGACTATTATAACCCAGCAATACAGCTGCTTGACTGGGTGAGTGAATAGCAGAGTGGTTTGTTTCATAAAGTGAGTTTGCCCTTACAAGGGCAAAAGGCCTGCAGCACCTGTTGCCATACACTGAAGGTCGACTGGTCACATGTCCTAACATACCTGCTGCAAATGAACAAGGTCCAAAACCACGTGACTTTTTTTTTTTTAATTGCCTTTAATTGTTTTGCTCTGAAAATAAATTATTGTGAAGTGATCACCTTTTTGGCATTTATTACTGTGAAGTAAGGCAGGACTAAACACCTAACAACTACAGTGGTAACTCTCTTACAAAATTAATTGGTTCTGGAAGTAGTCTGGTAACCTGAAAATTCCATAAGTAGTGACATGTTTTCCATGTAAATGCCCTATTCTGTTCCAAGCAGTACTGAAACTCCATATATAATGTTATAATGTGGGTAAAACTGGAATAAAACAACAGCCAAAAACATTTGAATCATTCCGTATGCCTGCATAAAATTGTGTTCTTGTGGGGTGGCGTGGCTCAGTGGTAGAGTAGTTGTCCCCCAACCCAGAGGTTATGGGTTCAAATCTCTGCCTTGATGAACTCGCCTAAGTATCCTTGAGCAAGATACTAAACCCCACATTGCTCCTGGTGCTGCGTCACCAGTAGTTAGATGGCAATGTAGTGTAAAGCGCTTTGAGCACCTTGAAAGGTGGAAAAGCACTATACAAGTATAACACCGTTACCGTCTTTTTAACATTAAAGAAAAAAGTCATATCTACTTACAATAATGTGTAATAAAATAAAATAAAAATAAAATAAAAAACACATCCATACTGTAAAAATCCACTCAAGATACATTTTTTGACCATTTGATACTGAAAAATAAAATTTAATAAAAATCAATAAATAATAATAAATTAACATTAACTCGTGAGGACAATATGCCAAACAATTAGACCGAAAAAACAAAAATTATTAGAACAAAAACTACAGTGTAATTGGATAGAGGGACAGTTTTTTTTGTGTTTTTTTTTTTATTTTGCACTGAGCAACTTGGTATGCCACCTTATATGATGCTGACAGTGCTCGTTGGTTACTGATGTAAGACTGACGAAGCGGGAGGATTGTTGGCAATATTTGGCATGTTTTCACTGAAAAAATTAATTCCTGCTGTCTGCTGCGAACATTTTTATACAAAGTAAACAGACTGGTCTTTCCTTGTCTCCCACTGTATTAAAAGTCAAAGCCAAAGGCCAAATGTGACATACGCTTTGTCTTATCCTTGTTTTAGCTTTTCATATCTCCAGTACTCTTTGCTGTGTGCTCTTGTTTCGCTCAAAAATACTGCGCACACGCTAAAAATGAGAGCGGCACTGCCACCCACCGAGTGGATGTGCAGTTACACTTTATTCTAGCACGGCAAAAAAGTATGTTCCCCAAGGTCACATGCGCCACCCCCAGCATCGCTCTGCGCCCCCCTGGGGGGGCCCACCCCACTATTTGAGAAGTACTGGCCTAACCTAAGAGCTAATACCTGCGACGAAGTAGATAATAAAACATAATGCAACCAAAATTGGAAAAATAAAATACAGTGGTATGAATAAATATCTGAACCTTTTGAAATTTCTCACATTTCTGCATACAACCCCATCAAATGTGATCTGATATTTGTCAAAATCACACAAATGAAAAAACAGTGTCTGCTTTAACAAAAAACACCCAAAAACTTTTTTTCACCCAAAAACTAAGTTTTCATATTTTAATGAGGATAGCATCCAAACAATGACAGAAGGGGGAAAATAAGTAAGTGAATCCTTTTGCCTAAGGAGACTTAAAGAGCAACCGATTTTTACCAAACAATTTAAGACATGTGGGTGCCCAAACACTGATGAGTTGTTTAAAGCTGCCCTGCCCACTATAAAACACACATCTGTTAAGAATTGTCTTGATGAGAAGCATTGCCTGATGTGCATCATGGCTCGATCAAAAGAGCTGCCTGAAGACCTGTGATCAAGGATTGTAGATTTGTATAGAGCTGGGAAAGGATACAAAACCATTTCTAAAAGTCTGGATGTTCATCAATCGACAGTCAGAGAACTTGTCCACAAATGAAGAGAGTTTTGCATTGTTGCTTCTCTACCAAGGAGTGGCAAGTCCACCACAGATGACGCCAATAGTTCAGCGCAGAATACTATAGGTACTAATACTAATAGGTAAAACTAGAACCCTAGAGTGTCTGCTAAAGACTTACAGAAATCACAGGCAGAGTCCAATATCTCTGTGCACACATGAACTATATGTAAAACTATGGCCAAGAATGGTGTTCATGGGAGGACTCCACGGAGGAAGCCACTGCTGTCTAAAAAACATTGCTGCTCCTTTAATGTTCGCAAAAAAGCACTTGGACACTCCACAGAAGTTTTAGCTAAATATTTTGTGGACTGATGAAACCAATGTTGGATTGTTTGGGAGTAACACACAATGTCATGTGAGGAGGAAAAATGGAACAGCTCGCCAACATCAACACCTCATCCCCACCGTGACGCATGGTGGAGAGAGCATCATGATTTGGGCCTGTTTTGCTACTTCAGGGCCTGGTCAACTTCCAACAGTCATAATGGATAGGTTTATCAGGGTGTTTTACAGGAAAACCTGGGGCCATCTGTCAGACAGTTGAAGCTGAAAAGAGGATGGATGTTGCAACAAGACAATGGTCCAAAACACAGAAGTAAATCAACTTCAGAATGGTTTCAGAAGAACAAAATACACGTTCTGGAGTGGCCAAGTTAAAGTCCAGACTTGAACCCCATTGAGATGTTGTGGCATGAGCTAAAGAAATTCATGCGAGACATCCCAAGAATCTGACTGAATTATAGCAGTTTTGTAGGTTTTGTAGAGAGGAATGGGCCGAGATTAGTCCTGATCGATGTGTCAGACTGATCTACAGCTACAGGAGACGTCTGGTTGAAGTTATTGCTGCCTAAGGGGTGGGCACAAAATATTTTATGTGATGGTTCACTTATGTTTTCCCCATTCTGTCATCATTTGCACACTATCCTCATTAAAATATGAAAACCAATAAATGTTTGGGTGGTTTTAGTTAAAGCAGACAGTTTTTTTTCATCTGTGCGATTTTGGCAAAGATAAGATCACATTTGATGGTGATTTTATGCAGAAATGTGAGAAATTCCAAAAGGTTCAGATACTTTTTCATACCACTGTATCTCTTCCTTCTCTTTCAAGATTGTGCCTCTCGCCTATCTTACTCTTTTTGACACAAAAACGCAAGGAGACCTGTGCACTGATGTGCTACTAATGTAATGAAACAACGCTCCGTGAGAAAAAAACCCAATGAGACTTGTGCCCTTTTGGCAAAGACGTCCAGCCTGCTATAACAACAACACCATCGCGCCTGTGCACGTCATCATACTGCGACACCCAAATTGAAACGTCATCAACAATAGGAGAGCAGATTCACGTTACTGAAGCTAGATGAGAAAGATTATGGCCAATAGAGCAGCAAGACTTTATGGCGCGACATTTAAAGCAGAAAGGCGGAAGTACATACGTATCTTATACAGTACTGTACTGTATTCTTGCCTGTCGTATGCTGAAATTTCTTTCATAAAAAGAGGCAATATTTTCCCATTAAGGCGTGTTGTAACTTGAAAATTCCGTTTGTAGAGACGTTCAGAAGTGGAGTTTCCACTGTTTGCATAGCTGCTGACCACAACAAATACGGTGGTACTTCGATATACGATTGGCTTCGACACACGATCTTTTCGACATCCGACATAAAATTTGACACACCATCTAGTTCTACATCCGATGACATGCTCGAAATACGACGATTTATGACAGCGCCGCAGTTTCTTTGTTTTCATGCAAAATGGACGAACGGCAGATTTTCTTGTGAGGGAAATCAACATGGGTTACAAGAATGTTAGAGCGGGTGGTAAAAAAAGGAAAAAGGTGACGCTTACCATTGAAATGAAAGTGGAAATGTTAGAAAAATCTGAGCGGGATGCGTGCGTCCGTGAACTGGCTCGACATTACTCCTCCGACCTCCGTTCGCCAGTCTTTATAAATTATGGTGACAATTATTATTGTGGTACCATCGCCAAAGAGATCACCAGCTTCGTCAGGTTTTTAATCATTTATTTCAGAACTTGTGCAACACAACACGTCTATCGTCCGCCGAAGTTGACGCCAGCACCAACAGAACGTTAAAGGAGAGAAAGTAAAATCTCAGCTGCACCTTTCTTAATCTGTTACATCATTCACGCAGTGCGTTCAGGTACAGCACGCATACTACGTCCGCCACATTAGAACCCGATTCATTACATTATTGCATGAATTATTATTACTATTATGTGATTGTTCCGATTTTACTTATAATTCATTTGTTTTGCTATGTAATTGCCATTTGTAATACTGTAGTACCAGCAGTATTTATTAAGGATTTAGTGTAGGTTTTCAGGCTGTGGAATGAATCAATGGTATTATAATGTATTCTTATGGGAAAATCCTGCTCGACATTCGACCACTTCGACTTACAAACAAGGTCCTGGAACGAATTGAATTTGTATGTAGAGGTACCACTGAATATGCACAGGCACTGTATCTAATCCTTCTGTCAGAGAACCAGGAAATGTACACGTGTACGCCAGCACACCCACATATAAGGTGCACAGGAGGCGAGGTTAAAAAATCAAATAACGTGACGAGTAAAGACACGGTAAGCCACAACATATACTTGTATGCATGTACTATGAATTTATATAGTTCTGTAATTGTATTGCTTGTTGCAGCTAAGTAAGCCTCTGTCAGAAAACCAGGGGATTCACACATTGTTGACTGTCAATCTTCAAGGAATGGGCCTGATTATAGTAAAATCCCGGTCCAAAAATGCTTAAGGACCCCCCCCCCCCCCCAAAAAAAAAAAAAAAAAAGTTGAAACAATTTACAGTATAAACTTGTCTCAGTTTGGCTGACTTCAGCAGATTTGCACACCTTGCTCTTCAGCCCTCCTGAGATGAATAGGCATTGAAGAAGCACAAAGTGGGCCGGTACTTGCATAATAAGATGTGGTCTGCTGCCACATTGTCACCGATTATAAATCGCATGGCTTAAAAAAGTGATTACAATCCAATCACAAACTACAGCCAGGTCACACACTCAATTTTTCTAATAAATGAAACAGTGGGGGGAATTGGAATTCTACAGGAAGTCACTTTTAATAATTGAACAGTTTTAGAGGTTATTTCTAATTCAAACCATTGTTTCGTGTCATAATGGCATTTCACTTTGGCCTGCACTTTTAATAAGGGCACTCACTGTCATTGTTCCGTACGTTTTATCCCCTCTCCTGCAATTTAGGCCTGAATTAATTCAAGATCTAAAAAGACAATAAATAGAGGGAGGGTTTGGGTCAGATTGCTGTGTCAGTGTGCGTAATGGCTGTCTAGCACTGCGGCAGGAGGGTGGTTGATAAATTAGGCAGGCGTGAACTTAACACCCCTCCTTACCACTGGGAGTTGAAGGGGGAGGGCAGAAGGTGCGAGACTCAGATAGAGTGGAAGGCGAGAGGATGACAAGGCCTATCGCAGTGATGGAGTGGACGTGCTACTCTTGGCTGCACACCGATGTTTGCTTTCATTCTCATTCTCTGTCTGTTGAAACCCTCGACACGTGTGTTGTCTTTCAAACACAACTTGCCGTTATCAGTCTTATACCTTACAATGTAACTGCTTCTACAATAAAGTCTGAATGCACATCTACTGCTGTATATGGCAGTCTAATCGTCAAAGTGCGCGCAGAGAGTATTAGCCCTACAGTATGTGTAGGGCAGTGATTGTTAACCTTGCTAAAGGTACCGAACCCCACAAGTTTCACATGTGGATTCACCAAACCCTTCAGCATTAGATAATAAAGCAATTTTTTTTTTCAAAATTTCAAAACCGTTATATATAAGCTAGCAAGCTAATAATTTGCCAAATACACATTCCAAATTCTTATCATTTTGACAGCATATTTTATAAAGATTTGAGGCCATGCTGCCCATTGGTCTGTTGTATTCCCTTATACCAAGTTTGAGTCAACCTCCACTGAGCAAACCAGTTCCTCCTCCCATCCGATCGAGGACTAGAAGTTTAAAGAAATGCATTAAAGTGCATGTGACACGAAAAAGCATGTTTATTTCATAATACACGCGGTATTTTATGCTCCTGATTGATACGGACCGCTTGGATGTGCGTGGAAGCGATCCTATATTTATTTAGTTTAGCCATGAAAATGAGTGACTTCCGGCTTCGGTCTTGCATTGAGGAGGAGGGCGCTGTGACGTGTACGGTAGAAGACGTTCTCTTCACTATACAGCGTACTGTTGTGTATGAGGACGAAGGATTCAGCTGATTTTGCGGATTAATACGTTTATTTTTCGCATCACGCCAGCCAAACGGCTGCAGAAAAATCATTCTGTATGAGGGAAAGGCATATGCGCCTTTTTGGAGTTTCAAAAGGTTCCCATTCACCGTGGATATTTACTGCGGGACCATTGGACTTACGAGGAAGTGAGTAAACATCTTGTTTTGTATTATGTCAAATACGAATACAGCGATTACAAAGTAAACACTACAAACTTTCTTTAAATAAAGGACTACTTACGTTTGATCATTGATAGGCATGTAAAAAGCTCTACTCATGCACATTAGCAGCACGTTAGCTGCACAACAATCGCAGCCACCCTCCTCCGGGGAACGAACTGTAAATTGCTCTCCGCCGGGCGGTTTGCCGATCCGCGAGGACAATCGACAACCCAGTCGTCATGTCAATAAATCCAGGCTCGTTATGTGTGATTTTCCGCTTCGAAGACTTTGAAACATCACTCGGTTCGGGTTAGCATTTCAGCTAGCTGTCACGCCTTTTGGTTTGTTTACATTCTCCGAAGCCGGGGAAGGGAAATGACATATGTCCGATTTAGGTGTCATAAAATATCGTTCGGGAGGTGCGACAGTAAAGGTGAAGTCGACAGTTTTGACCATTATGGAGTAATTTTGCCATGTCGTCCTGAATAAATGCATTTTTATTATTTCATATTCCATTTAGCACAAGACTGTTATTTGTCATGACCATGCCATTTATTTTGCAATTGGGGAAATACTTGAATAAAAAGAATATCCTGTAAAAATACAGAAGTAAAGAGACAGAAACAATGACATTTTGCAGCTCTCTTCGTTGCGTTTTCCTCGTTGTGAATAGTTCCCCCTCGACGGGCTGACTGGTCCTTCTCAAGCCGTTTATATAGCTATTGGGGAAAAATACTTGGATAAAAAAATATCCTGTAAAAATATTGGAGTAGAGAGACTGAAACAATGACATTTTGCGGCTCTCTTCGTCGCGTTTTCCTCGTTATGAATAATTCCCCCTCAATGGGCTGAATAGTAAAACCGATGAGCCCAGTCTACCGCTGACGTCATCCACCTGTTGGGGACGCTAAAGCCCTATAATGGTAGGCGTGGCTAACCAGCAGATTAAAAGACTAATTTCTCGTCATCTGCGCTTTGCTAAATTGTTGTATATAGTCGAATCGTCTCAAAATATGATTCTAATTCACATAATAATGCCATTTAAGACTGTTTTTCTCCTGTCGTATGCTCTTTAAGTCTGCAAATTGGGAGCAAAGCAGTCCAAAACCTGGTGTAAAAAGCCACTTTGCCTAGATTTAATCAGCATACAAAAATAGGGTTCAGTGTTTCTTTACCTTCGCCAACCCCTTAGACTCACTCACCGAACCCAGGTTAAGAACCATTGATTTAGGGTTTTCATCCACTGAGCATGTCCACACACAGAACAGAGTGAGAAATGAAGTACAGTGAACAAACACTCAATAGGAAACATGGCAAAATGTTAAAAATGGGAGACTATAGTGGAGGGACACAGATTTATAGAGTACACACATACAAGTCTTTCGAAAGGTAAGACCAGGAATTATGATGAAGCATACTTGGCTTCACTGTGACTATGGTGGGAGATGAGGACTGACAGCTGAAGCCAAAGAAATTAAGGGGACACTTACAGCGCAAACATGGTCATAAGCAGTGTTGTTAATCTTAATTTTTTTTTTTTAAAAAAGTAATTCGTTAGTTACAAATTACTTCTCCCAAAAAGTAATTGAGGTAGTAACTCAGAGTTACATCAATGTAAGAGAAATTAGTTACTCGGCAAAGTAACTGACTTTACTTTTCATGTTCTACACGTTATTACATGTGTTAGGTTTTGTGTTGGTTCCCTCCTAGTGTGTCCCTGTGATTGCCCATTGATTTCACCTGTTGTACCTGCTCCTAGTTTATCGGTCAACCTGCATCCTTCTGTGTCACCCATCTGTTCCTCGTTGTCTTGTTACCCCTTGTCTCTGTGTGTATATAAGTTCCCAGTTTCTTTTCACTCCTTGTTGCGTCATTGTCAATGTCAATGTCGAAGTCCTGTCCAAGCCCTCGTGTACTAGTCCCTCCGGTAAAGTAAGTTTTGTTTGAAACATGCCTTTTTGATTCCCAGTACTTTTGGTTGTACTTTGTGTTTTTGTTAGTTACGTAATATTAAAACATTTTTTTTAGATCACCGCCACCTGCCTTGCTGCTTTTTGTTTCCCTGCATTTGGGTCCACACCACCTGCCTGCCCACGATTTCCTGACAACATAATCCATTGTATAACGTCTTTCACATCAAACATGTTAATATTAATTGATTTTTTTTTTTCATTCTAAAAAAAAAATTTTTTTTTAACTGGTCACACCTTTTACATTTTTTAAAATGTTACCTATGTAAGAGCGTAATGGTATACAAATTTTACCTTTCATATGCTCTGAGGAAAAAAGCCTTTTTGTTTTTCCTTTTGTAATGAACCCGCCGACCCTTCACCCCCGTACCGAACCGTGACTTGTGTGTACCGTCACACCCCTAGTATATGTATATACTGTATATTTTTCAATATGCAGGTGAGGCTATAATCTCTTCCCTCTCATATCTTTACTTGTTGTTTTAATTTTTTTTAAATCACACAAAGTTTATGAATACCTCATTCAAGAAACGTTTAGGGCAAAGGACTATTTTTGGCAATAAAAAACAAACACAATTATTGTTATATTGTAGCATCTACATTGGACAACACCCAGGTGGTGATGATAATGCATACTCAACAGGTAAACAGTCCATTATTTTCAATTAATTGTACCCACCTGAACGCCACGAACTGTATGTAAAAAAAAAAGTTGCCCAAGAGTTTAAGATAACGCTCGCCAGGCTAAATGCTAATGCTAGCGAGAACGCAAATGCTACGCTAAGGTGCCGAGCCAACTAACATCGCGTTTGCAACGGCGTCACAATCCCCTTCCCTTCTCCCCCTCCCACTCTGCTCTCTCCGTGTCTCTCAGACATCTTGATCATCATTCAACCAAATTGTAGTAACGCACGCCTTTACATCCTGAGTAACGGTAACGGCGTTGCCAAGATGGGAAAAGTTACTTTTCTCATCTTGGCAACGCCATTACCGTTACCTGAATAACGGTAACAGCGTGTGTTACTATGCGTTGCTACGATGGTTGAATGACGCGAGAAAAGTCTGAGAGACACGGATTCACGGAGACGAGAGGGAGTTGTGACGGTGTTGCAAACGCGATGCTAGGTGGCTCCAAAAATACCTGACTGTTGCAGATAGCCTATGAACTCAACCACATGATGCCACGGTAGATATCACATTTTTATAGAATTAGATGTGAAAAGACAGACACGGCGGCGTTAGCCCATGTATAGAGAACTAGATGCGAAATGATACTCGCCGGCGTTAGTAAACAGCCGCCATCTTAAAGCTGTAGACTTCTCAGGAAGGCTCTGTTGTAGAGAACGTTCCTAGCAAACCTAAGAAACTTTTTATACAAAATACTCCTAAATCAGCAAGATCTTGACTTGAATCTATATTTAAATGATGAAACAGTTTTAAAACTTTCACATATGTAAAGTAGACAGAAGGGAACTAACGCAATAACGGGAATTTTAACAACTTTAACAGTTGATTCACAACATTAAATGACTTCCAAACAGCGAAGGCTACTATGTTTTTTGTATTTTTTTGGGGAATGAAAAAAAAAAAAACATGAAAGGTAACACCAGTTACTTTGCCAAGTAACTAATTACTCTTACAGTCATGTAACTGAGGTACTAACTCAATTACTTTTTGGGAGAAGTAATGTGTAACTGTAATTAATTACATTTTTAAAGTAAGATTAACAACACTGGTCATGAGCCACTTGAGCTTCAGTATTTGTGTTCCAAATGTCCTGTAGCCACCTAAAAATCGTGGTTGTGAGTCATAAATTACTGGGATTTTTTTTTTAACCTAGAATTGTTTAATGTATTAAAATATTCACTTTGTTGGGCAAGTTGTTGTTGGGTTTTTTTTTTGTTTTTTGTGTTTTTTTTAATTAATGGTCTGGTGTTAGGACTACGTTCTCTATTTTATGCTTCTTGCTCATTAAAAGAAAGCAATATAATTTTGTGATTTTCATCAACAGCACAGCTGCAACAATTATTCTTATTGTTCTACTTTATTTAAAAAATTTTTTTTTTTATTTTTTTATTTTTAGCATCATTAATAGCAGTGACTGCATATTGGCTGGTGACCAATCCAAGGTGTACTGTACTCCACTACAGGCTACAACTCATCCACATACCTAATGAGGACACATGGTAAACAAAATGGATGGCTCAATAGTAGTGGTGTAGTGAAAAATGTGTGTAATTATAATTTGTATTGTTTTGGTTGGTATGCCCCATTTACAATATGTATGTCCTTTGAACATTATGTTTATTTTTTACATTTTGGCAGAACAAAGGGCACCAAAAAGGTAGTTGTATAACTGTATAACAGGCAAAAGTTGTATTATCTATCTCCTCCTATGCCTACGGCAGCACTTCTATCTCCACCAGAGACTGTAAATTACTTACAATGAGGAGCAGAAGTATTTGCACCCCTTGTGATTTTGAAAGTTCACCCACTTAGAAAATAGGTAGAGGTCTGACATTTCAATCATAGAGACATAATCTAAAAAAAAAAAAAAAGATCCAGCACTCACATTGTACAGTATGTTTTTTGTTTTTTTTTTTAATAATTTAGGTGTAATTTACTGGGGTTCAGAAGTGTTTATACCCCTGATAATCAGCAAGAATTATTACACTCAAAGAGTTGTCAGTCTACCTTAAAAAAGTCCACCTTTACCCCTTGAATGACCAACCACCCACCACCCGTTTGAGCTCATTATTGTTACCTATGCACCCCACAGTCAGTCATAATCCCACTGCTACCATGGGCAAGACCAGAGAGTTTTCGAAAGACACCAGAGAAAAAATTGTTGAGCACCACAAAGCTGGAAAAGGCTATGGGAAAATTGGAAAGCAGCTTGGTGAGAATAAATCAACAGTTGCAGCAATCGTTAGAAAATGGAAAGGCTAAACATGACTGATAATCTACCTCAGACTGGGGCTCCATGTAAAATCTCTCCTCGTGGGACATAACTCATGATGAAAAGAGTGAGGTTTGGCCTAGAACTACATGGATGTATGCATAGTTTCAAAGGCTACTGTAAGTAAAAGATTAATGTGAAATGGTTAAAAATCACGCATTACTCAAAAGGATCCCCTGTTGAAGCCATTACATGTGAAGGCCCGTCTGAAGTTTGCCAGGGACCATCTGAGTGATGCTGAGGGGTCATGGGAGAAAGTCATGTGGTCAGATGAGACCAAAGTAGAACTTTTTGGCACAAACTTTACTCATTGTGTGTGGAGGAAAAAGAAGGATAAGTACAATTCCAAAGCACCATCCCTACTGTGAAGTATATGGTAGTGGAAAGCTCATGCTTTGGGGAGAGGACGACTGTATTGCATAAAGCAGAAGATGATTGGTGAAATGTATTGTCAGATTTTGAGCCACAAGGTTCTGGAGTGGCCTAGCCAGTCTCCAGACCTCAATCCAATTGAAAATCTTTGGACTGAGTGTTTCTCAACGACAGCCCCGAAACCTGACCGATCTAGAGAAGATTTGCGTGGAGAGATGGGCCAAAATCCCTGTTTCCATATGTGAAAACATGATGAAGAACTACAGAAAGTGTCTGACCGCTGTAATTGCAAACAAAGGCTTCTGCACTAAATATTAGCACTGATTTTTTTCAGGAGTACAAATACTTATGAACCCCAGTAAATTACTACGATGGCCGAGAGGTGTCAGGCGAAATGCAAAGTCCAAACACTTTGCAAATAGAAAAAGCACGAACCCCAATTGCAAACGCTTTGCAAAAGGAAAACAGCACTAATGCAAAAGGCCACAACACGATCCCAATTTCTAAAGCGCGATCGCAAATTGGCAAAAGTACGAACCCCAATTGCCACAACACGGCAGCAAATGGCTCGCAGCACGACAGCAAAAGGTGCCATTCATTTGTGCTAGTTGTTCGGACACCCCTCTGTTATTGAGAGAGTTGGTACGCTTCATTAAAATAACAGAGGGACAGAGTTGGTACGGTCCATTAACATAACATAACAGAGGGGTGTCTAACAAGTAGCACAAACGAATGGCACAAATTCGGAACCATTTTGCAGTAAATGAGGGGCTTAGAAGGACATCATAACTCGAAACTAATATCTCAAGCCCCCCCAATTTACCGCAAAATGGAGCCGAATTTTTTTTGTGCTATGTTCGTGCTAGTTGATAGGACACCCCTCTGTTATTGAGAAGTTGGTACGCTCCATTAGCTGCCGGAGCTAAGCTAAAAAAAAGCTACGAGTTACGTCCCCACTCGAAATGAATATCTCAATAAAAGCATAATACTGTATCTACAAAACCGTTGCAGCACAAACGATTAACATCATTTTTATATAAATTTGCGTCTGATGGGGGGGGGGGCAACTTTACGGAGGCCCGTAGAGATGGTCACAAAGCACATATAGCAATATACATAGTGACGGCTTTGTTTTTTTTTTGTTTTTTGTTTTTTTTCAACTTCTGGGTCATCGTCTTTACAATTGTCTTGCAAGCCTTTTGCGGTCGTGCTGCGAGCCATTTGCTGTCGTGTTGTGGCAATTGGCGTTCGTGCTTTTGCCAATTTGCAATCGCGCTTTAGGAATTGGGGATTGTGTTGAGGCAATTTGCATTCGTGCTGTGAGCCATTTGCTGCTGTGTTGTTGCAATTGGGGTTCGTGCTTTTGCCAATTGGCGATCGCGCTTTAGGAATTGGGGATAGTGTTGTGGCGGTTTGCATTCGTGCTTTTTTTCTTTTGCAAAGCGTTTGCAATTGGGGTTCGTCCTTTTTCTATTTGCAAAGTGTTTGGACTTTGCATTTCGCCTGACACCTCACGGCCACCGTAAATTACAAATACATTATTGAAATATCATACAATGTGGGATCCAGATTTTTTTGCATCTATGATTGAAATTTCAGACCTCTACCTATTTTCTCAGTGGGTGAACTTGCAAAATCACAAGGGGTGCAAATACTTCTGCTCCGCACTGTATATGCTTGAATGTGAGTTTAAATTGTGCCCTCCAGTATAGTTTCAGATGGTTGTGCACCACTTTATCAAGTTTGTTTTCTATAGTAATATTGAACTTGCAACAATATTGCTCATAGATGAAGATGGAATTCATATCTGTATTACCTGTGGTATGTCAGTTAGCCAAGTAATGGGTGGTTAAGAGCACCTAGTGTACTCACAGGTGACACAGATGTATACTGTACATAACCAAACAGGTATGGTTGCACAGTTGCTGCAGCATTTGATAAATAAAAAATCCACAGATGTTACAAAAAATGACCTATGATGTGTTTTTAAAAATAGTACCTTAGCCTACTACACTAAAGGGCAAATAAGGCATACATACACACACAAATCCTGCCACGATGAACTGCAATGTTGTCAAATTAGTTATTTAAGGGGACAAAGAATAAAGTGTGTGTGTGTCCCAAACGGTGTTAATGTGGCTGCCGTGACATACACTGAGGAAGGTTACCTGTGGAGTAAAGGGCATACACAGCTGGTGTGAGAATGTGTAGAAAAGTGTCGGCGTACGCAAATTTGAATTAGCGCGGGATATGTACTGAAATATTATCATGTCAACAGTATGTGTATGTGTATTGTTTAAACAAAAATAAGCTTGAACTGTTACTGTAACTATGTCAACGAGAGAGCACAAGAAATCCTGTCAACACTTGTTTGGAAAGAAACACGTACAACAAACATCAAAGTCAGTAATCTCTAGCAGGAAATATTTTGAACAGGTTTTCACAAAGAATCCTCACATGTGACGTTTCCTGGTCCCAACAGAAGAACCAGATTTTTAATGAGAGGAATGATTTATGACTTTATTTTATAATAAGCAACCTAATTACAGGAGCTACTAAAATTGCAAGCAGCCAAAACAATTAAGTTGTCTAGCTTTCAGGGTATGTTTCTATTCAAGCAACGGGCATTCAACGTCCATGTACTGTATGTATAGATCTTTTTAGGCAGCAGGCTGGGTTAGTGACAAGTAAATCTGCTTTAAAGTTTGATTTACGCCCTTTTGTTAAGTTCACCGTTCGTAAATCCTTACTTCCCCGGTCTAACAATACGTTTTTTGAAATCCAAAGTGAGGTGTGGCTCAAATATCTGGACAGAAAACCTTATGATAGGCGAAATTGGGTTCTCCTAACTCCAACCTTTTCTGAGTTACAGCATGTTTTTACATTGGAAAACATCTTGCGGCACACCACAAACCAAAAATGTACCAAAATTACTTTCTGTACAATATATTTAATTATAAAATACTTTCTCAATATTTATACTTCCGCCCATGCATTGCCTCAAACCGATTACAATGACGCCGTTTTTTGCACATTGAGAGCTAAGAGGCTGAGAAAAGCAAGTGGACACAGGCAATCATTGGACCGCGCCGTTTATTGGCATAAGCTTTGGCAGCTCCTTCACAACAAACATAAGTATAATTTTGTGAAAGCACAACAAAAACAATATTCCTATCTCTCAAAAAAAAAAAAAATTTTTCACAAAAAGAAAAGCACTCAACCTCAAGAGAACTGGCATTCCCAATCCAAATAGCTATGCAAAATACACATAAAACTTACTCAGACTTTGGTCAAACTCTATTCAACATTTCGTTTGGCTCAACAAATTCACTGGATGGCAATATTTAGTCACAATATACAAACTATCAGACGTAACTACTCGTACGTTGTGAAGCCAGCACTCAAATGACGTGGATGGACCAGTAAACAGGGAACTACTGTATGGCGTCACTCGAGAGACAAAACACACCCATTGGCTTGATTTCTAAGTAATTTAAAACTCGCCATTGACACCTTGTGGTGTATTTCAATCACTACCTTACGTAGTTAAAGACACTGTGGAAGAACGGCAGCGAGCCTGTGTGACGTTACTGCTCGACGACGTCAACAATGGCGAGCTACTAGTTTATTTTTTTTGCTTGAAAATTTTACAAATTTTATTAAAACGAAAACATTAAGAGGGGTTTTAATATAAAATTACTATAACTTGTACTAACATTTATCTTTTAAGAACTACAAATCTATCTATCCGTGGATCCCTTCAACAGAAAGAATGTTAACAATGTTAATGCAATCTTGTGGATTTATTGTTATAATGAACAAATACAGTACTTATGTACAGTATGTTGAATGTATATATATCCGGCTTGTGTCTTATCTTTCCATTCCAACAATAATTTACAGAAAAATATGGCATATTTTAGAGATGGTTTTAATTGCAATTAATTACGATTAATTAATTTTTAAGCTGTGATTAACTCGATTAAAAAAATTTAATTGTTTGACAACCCCAATTTTAATGATTTTTTTTAAACGTAAGAGGTTTTTTTTCCTTTTTTCATCTTTTCTTTCCAATTTTAAACCAAATTTTAGAATTTGTTTAAAAAAACTGTTATACTTATCATTGTATTTCATACTTACCTTCCAACTATTATCACATATTGGATAAATTAAAGAAACCTTACAATTAAAGGGCTCGACAAATCGAAACACTTGAAGTTCTTAAAAGATAAATATAAATTATTTGATATGAAAACCCCTATTGATGTTTTCGTTTTTATACAATTTATAAAATTAGTTTAATTAGGAGGTCCCCGTTTTTGTTGCCCTCGCAGGGCGGTGACATCACATGGTAACGCTGGCGGGCTTCCACGGTATGATTCTAGCAACATAAACGTCATCTGTTCAACCCTTTCAATTTAAACCCGAGAGCAGAACATTAATGAGCATGACAGCATTGCCAATATTTCACAAAACGAGCAGCAAAAGCAAAATGAACGGTAGAGACGGGATGAGACAAAAGTATGACCGGTGTTCTGCCAAAATGTGCTGCACCGGCGAAACGTCTACAAGAGACCGTCTACAATTTGACACCCGAAGTACTACCGTGTGCTTTCAGCTTGTTTTTTTTTGGAGGCATACAGACAGAACATACTAAAGATGCCTTAAGAGAATACTTATAATATCAAATAAGGGTGGTTTAAATACGCTACTTGACTAATGTGGTCAACAATCTGCTTTAAAGCTACCAGAAGAAAACACAATGCTTAAAAGAATGAGAAACACATGCAAAATGTATTTTGAGGCAATGGAAAGATAACAAAAAAACTCAATAAAAATACAAATAGTAGGTACTCGCTGCTTTTAACCCTTAAATACCTGCAACATAAAGCAATTACCAGAGAATCCCAAAATTTGAAAAATAAGTTCCTAATGAAACCTGCTTTTCAAATTTGTAAAAAGAAAAGTCAAAATGAATATGTGTAATAAGTGCTCTAATATCTATAACCCTTGCTAAATCCTGGTTTTTTTTCACATGGAACCTGCAGATGCATGTATTGACTTGCATCCATGATTTAATTTTTTTTTCTTTTCAAAATTCTGAATTAGTCTCAAAATCATGAAATTTTAGGTGTCTCAAATGTGACACATGTGGCAATAAAGGGTTAACCGATGTGCGCATGTGTTGGGCGTCTCGCTGCGTAGAAGGAATTGCAGTAACCCGGTAGTGTTTGTCTAGTGCAGTGCTTCTCAATTATTTTCTGTTACCCGCCCGCCCCACTATTTGAGAGGTACTGGTCCAGTGACAGTGACAAACTACGTCATCACCCCGAGCATCCATTGCGCACATAAAACATGGTGCCCTCCATAGGTCAAAACTGTCAAAACGTATACTAAATATTATAGATTTTTAAATCATTGGCTAAAGACCCCAATCACGTGACGTCACAACTCCGACTGGTTCCGCCATATTGTTCGGCAGCTCGTCGTGTTTACATATTACCGCTACATACATTCCTCCTATTAATGCGTGTTTTTCTGCTTGTCTAAGGAATCACCGCCTGGTAAACGAACCCAAAATCCTTCCTGACAATCGTTAACATTGTTTAATCAAAATGGTGAAGGCATGTGTGGCGGTTGGTTGCAGTAACAGAGAAGATAAACAGTAATTTTAGAAGTTGCTGTGTGCCCATTGTTAAAAGGGCAAATCTGGAAAGCAGCACAGTTTGTTTATCTCGGTCCATGATGTGTTTGTGTCGACAGCCGTCAGAAAGCGGCGAAATCATCAATATGATGCCAACACGAGACATCATCAGACAGAGACTACGAAGCTCGTCGCCACGGTCGCGCAGCAAGAAGGTGAACGCAACAACAGGTGTTGTGCCGAAAAATAGCCGCCCTGCGTGAAATGTCCCCCTTGACGGGAACGCCCACATGGAAACGACTTTCTTGTACCGTGAATATGTATTATTTTACTCTGCTTGAACTAATAAATGTCATACCTGTGTGATTGTCATTGGGATATGGTCGTGAAAACCTGTAGACTAATACATTTCTGTTCAAAGATGGTTATATGGCCCAGTCCACGATTTGTTACTAAAATACAGTACTAATATTTTATGTAATTTAATTATCTAAAACTGATCTTACAGTCGTAAATCCATTACTGTAATGCGTCCATGAAAACATACGATGTTTTCACGTCAATAAAGCGTTATAAATAAGCGCTCCCGTCAGGGGGGACATTTCACACGGGGCAGCTATTTTTCGGCACACACCGGCCTGTTGTCGATCAAGTTTCATTTTACAATCGTGACAACGGTGACGCTCAGCTGACCAAATGTCGGTTTATATATGGGCCGGTGCCGATTTTGGGTACCCGACTGCTCATCGTGACATAAACTGGAGTATGATTGGAAATTTTGTGGTCTCAGGACGAGCTCTGACGCACGTGATGGGACCAGACGGGAGGAAACATCGGTTTGGGCATCAAATATGGATCTGGCGACTGGATCGACCGGAGCTTTTCCAAATAATGTTTTTTATGCAACTCATCCAATGAGTTTACAGCGTCTGAAAGTACCGGGGCTTCCATAATTTGCAAGTGAATCCACCTTTAGAAACTACGATCACTGACAATACGGACACACAATGACGGACAATATGGCGGCACAATACAGCGATCACGTGATTGTGTGACGTTGGTGATTGGGGTCTATATTTCATGTGTTTCTAACAGGGCCGGCCCAGCCTATACGCAGACTATGCAGCTGCTTAGGGCCCCTGACCACTAGGGGGCCCCCAATCTGGCAGTTGTTTAATTTATATTCTATTTTGTTTACTACAGTTTGCTTTATTTGACTTTTGTGAGTTTTGATACTTGATTACAAGCTAAAAAAAAAATAAAAGTTCTTCCTTAACTTCTTTCTTTCCTCTTTTAGAAAATGGTTTGGCGCTATCTACTGTAAGTACTGACAATTATTTGGGGTGAGAAGTTTGAAGTATGCAGTGCAACAAAATCCGATTAATATACAAAATAGGGACGTATGGGTTGGATTGAATGTATGGGTTTCACAGTACACTGTGACGAAATGGTGGGCCAAAAATATGGGCCCCTTTGCATTCTTGGTTTCTAATAACATATTTTAGTAAAAGAGAACAATTGTGGCTCATTAGAGGTTCCCTTTAAAACATAAACGGTCCTGTTTTCTGATTTTAAAAGGTCCGACACTTATTTTTTTAAACTGAAATTCTCACCAATCCTTTATTTCCTTTTTTTCTTAATTCAAACAGATTCCATCAACTTGGACAAGAAAAGATACAGTCAGTGCCCGTGTCCTTTTATCCTTCTACATTTTTAACCTAAACTTAACCCTAATGCACAAAATCAGTACCAGTGCCTATTCATCCGTAGGGGTAAACCGTAAATTTTAAATCCAAACCACAAATTTTGAATAATTCTCCCAATTTGGGAAATGAAACATCATACAGAACAAATATAATTTCTTTTCTGCTTCCTCGCTGTCTACCTCATGTCTTGCGGGTGCATCATTGCTCTTTGTTTTTGTTCAAGTTAGAAGAACATGAGGGAGGCTGTGAAAGAGCTACTGCGTGGAGATGAAGCTATTTGCTACTGTCACAAGTCTCCTGTGGAGGACGGATGAGCGAGCCAAAGAGGAGAGGGAGCCACAGAGGAGCGGATAGGTTCATCCATCACAAGCACGCAGGACTGACACAACAAAAGATGGAGTGCTGAGAGAGGCCTCTCGGCTGCGAGGGGCCGGGGAACACGAAACAATATTTTTTGGCGCCCGTCAGGCTGTCCAATAAAGGAGGCCGATATATGAACTATCTAGCAATGATGTAATGTGCCTCATAAATCTGCTTTAATTACTCGGCGCGGGGACAACCATTGGAAGCCCGCGTCTGGATTTATAGCGTCTACGCTTGGCATCTTAACGACTCTGTGCTTTTAATATCATTACCCTGTAATTTATTATGCTGCCAGGGTGCACACCCAAACTGTCAGCATAACTCTTGTTTATTTATATCCATTTAAAGGCCACTTCGGTGACACAGGCATTTAGCACATTTCAGTCGGGCTTTAATCATTTGTTCTAATGAGGCCATTTTGCAGGCGTGTCCTCTGGCTGGCTCTGACTGCGTCTTGATGTTGCGGCCAAGATCTGGGAAGCCACTGAGGTGGGAAAGATAGTTTTGCTGGGTCACGCTGCTGCACGGCTGCCACTCTGTAGGAGGTCAGACCAACACTGGGGCTGAAAGGCAACATTGAACTGGGCACGCTGGCAGAAAATCTCTTTCAATACATCCCATGTTAAATGAATGAAAAGCTCTCACAACAGTCGCCCTTTTCTTCTCCATCTGCCTCTGTTCACCTCTAGTTACCCTTCGTGACTTATTTATTCTATTCATTTGGTTTGAACTTCCTCTAATTTATCCTACTTTACTCCTCATTGTCTGACTGCTGAGGAGAATGGACGGCGGGGTTATAAAAAGGCTTGAGGACCGAGTTGGAGTTCCCGCTGAGATGACATGCTAATAGTTTCCAGAGGAGGCTCGATAATGCACCCTGATGGTCGCCCATCTTCTTAATGCAAGGCCAACGTGACACTGACATATTAGTTTTGTGTCCTTCTGTAATCTGATGCTCCTGAACCTGCCATCATAGTAAAGATTTGATAAATGTTGTTCCATTTGGACCTTGTAATTGGTTGCGACTGTGGCGCGGTATAATTAGGCACTCTTATGCAGAGCAGCCAACCAGTGGAAAGGAAGGGACAAAAAGAACAGGGGGCCGAAGCGCTAACAAGCGCTGTCATTAATTCAGCCCCAAGCACGCAGGTGACACTTATCCTGAGTTATGCTTCTGCGTTGCGGTGACGGCGAAGCGACTACGGCATCAATGAGCATTCGATAGTTCTGCAGCAAGGGAACGTGTTGCTCTGTAATTCACCGCCAAGCCACTAGAGGGGTGTGGCGTTGTGTTTGTACGGTTTTGGGGGACGCTTGTCGACTTCCTCTAGTTTTCTTCCGGTTACACAATGCTAACGGGGGAAAAAATAATGCAAGATGGAACGCTTGATGTGGATCTTCACGAATTGTTTACCATTTGGCAATCTTTATAATGTTTTGACGAGACATTGTAAAGGTTGTCGTACTTGCGGACCTCTTTGATGTTACTCTCGTCGTCCAATTTTTTGTGTAGCAACACAATGTTAGAAAATGGTGGTGATTTCCCACTGAACCGGTGTTTTGCCAAAATCTTCTAGATCAGCGAAACATGCTACATGAGTCGAATTTGACTCCCAAAGTACTACCATGCGCTCTAAACTTGTTTTGTTTCGATGCATACAGGCAGAACGTACAAAAAAAAATGCCTTAAGCAAATATTTAAATGTAGTATATCAAATAAGGACGGTTTAAATATGTTACGTGACTAATGTGGTCAACTGCTTCAACGCTAACACAAAAAACACAATGGTTAAATGTAGGATAGGGTAACATATGCAAAATGTATTTTTGAGGCAAAGAAAAGGTACTAAAAAACTAAATAAAAACAAAAATGATGAGTACTCGCCGCTTGTACCAATGTGCGCATGCGTGCGGATGCTTGTGCAAGCGCGCTGAGCGTTGTGTAGGACGTTTCGCCGCGTAGTAAGGAATGGCCGAACACCGGAAACAACAGTCTGAGCGGATCAATCACAGTCCACTTGCGTCACGTCTCCACGCCCCCCCCCCCCCCCCCCCCCCCCGTCTCATCTGGCTAGATGGACCTCCTCATGTTCCCTTACTCCACTGCATCTCTCCAAACTGGAACTCCTTCTGCTACTACCCATCATTTTTCCTGGTGCATCTATAGCCTGTCCGTCCTGGGAGTGGCTCTCTCCTGATTGTGGTTCACCCCAAGGTTTCTCTTTTTTCCCATGGTTTTTTTTTAGTTTTTCCTTGCCACCATGGAGGGTCTAAGGATGGGGGATGCCCATGGACTCATCTAATTCATCTACTGTATCTGTGTATCAAAATGACTCTGTAAAGCCCTCTGAGACAAACCTGTTGTGATATAGGGCTATACAAATAAAATCGAATTAAATTGAATTGAGCTTGAACTCTGCTTTTAAGCATCAAGTGGACTTGACCATAACCATAAAAAATAAAATGAAGAAAAGGATAACCCTGACAATTTTTTCATTCTGTGCGATGAATGAGCAACATTTCATTATTGCTTACATGGCCAAGTCGGGGCAAACTGACGCACCCACGTAATTTCACGCACACTTGTCAAGGCTTATGTGTGTGCGTGTATGCGATCTATCAGTCCATATAAACTTTGAATATAAGACTAAACGGGGATTATTAATGTCTGTTATTTGTGTCCTCTTTTTGGAAATCAAAATATGATCACACTGGAATGACATAAAGCTAGCATGTGTAATTTGTTTTGATGCTTGTGCGCATTACACAAATCACCTTTGAAGCCTCGCCACGCTGTAATCTCGTCACCTACGTGCCGCTGGTTGGTCCCATTTAAAAGTGCGGAAATTGACATCCACGCCGGTTTTTACTTGAAGTCAATCGACCAAGTAAAATGGAAAATATTGTCATTTGAGTTTCATGGTTTTATTGCCCTCATAAATAAGATTTAAAACGCTGCATGGACCATGCGTTTATGTCCATATTTCCATCATTACTTCTCCATTATCAAAACAGAAAGCACCACGAAAGACAACATATCCCAGGAGCCTTTGTGATGTCAAGAAGGACGGACGTAATGTGAACATTTTTAATAAATTGCAGAGCAAGTCACCACCTAAGGAGAGGGAGGCGAGGTAGCGAGCGGCAGCCTGTTAGATTGAGCGAGCGAGTTTGACGCGTACGGAATGAATCGAAAACTAAATTTAGCGCAAGCTAATGCATTATTTCATCAACTCGAGGAAGAGGATGGACCAGATTCGTCGTTGTTTTCTTCGGATGAGTCGGCAAGTTGGGAAGAGTGACAGGCTGACAGTGCAAACGGCGAAGAGTGGGCTGTGTGACGCAGTGTATGTCATAGCTCTGTGTCCTATTCAAGAGGAAACTGAGTGGCATGCCTGAAAAAATTGAACTTAATTAGTTTATTGTCAATATTTTTTAAAAGACTTTATTTCAAAGTTATATTTCTTTTTTTTTTCACTGTCAATCTTTTCAATTTGTATATAGATGTGTACGGATGGGAATCGAGAACCGGTGCTTATAGAGAACCGGTTTCATGTGTTTCAATTGCATGGAATCGTTTGGCAGTTTATCTAACAATTCCCTTATCAATTCCAACCAGTACGAATTACGTCACTGCATCTACACATGTTACGCACGCTCAATTCAGCAAGTACGACTACGTGATTAGGTTATGCTGTCTATCTTTTTTTATTTTTATTTTTTACTTCTATAAGCTCATATGCCCTTTTAAAAAGGAGGATTTTTTTATTTCTATTACAAAAATGTTTCAGTAAAATGTTACACATTCTTGTGTATTTGCCACAGTTAACATCGAAGCTTTGGGCCTCTTTTGACATTGTTGTGATTTTGTAAGGTTGTGACTTCTGATTAAACAAACTCGATGCCAATGAAAAGGTTTGTTCTTCTTTTTCCCCAAATTAGAATTGATAAAAGAATCGAGAAAAGAATTGAATCGTCAAGCAATATGGATAATGGAATCGGAATCGTGAAAATCGTATCAATTCCCATCCCTATAGATGTGTGTGTTGGAGAAGCTTGATTGCATGTACAGTGGTAACTCGACATACGATCGCTTCGACACACGATCTTTTCGACATCTGATGTAAAATTTGACTCGCCGTTTGTTTCTACATCCGACGACATGCTCGAAATACGACGACATGACAGCACCGCAGACAGACGCATGGCTGACTTTCTTGTGACAGAAATCAACACAGGTTTCAAAAAGGTTGGTACAGGTGGTTAAGCAAGGAAAAAGGTGACACTTACCTTCTAAATGAAGATGCAAATTATAGAGAAATATGAGCGTGGGGTGCACATCCGTGAACTGGCTCAACATTACATCTCCACAGTCCTCCGACGACCACCGTTCGCCAGTCTTTATAAGTTAAGTTGACAATTTTTATTGTGGTTACATCGTCAAAGAAATCGCCAGCTTTGTCAGGTTTTTATCATTTATTTCAGAACATATCCAACACAAAATGCTTCCTGTCCGCCGCAATTGATTGTCTACTCAGGAAAACATTGAAAGAGAAAGTAAACTCAACCACACCGTTCCTCTCTCTTGTCACGTCAGTCAAGCGGTGCATTCAGGTACAGAAAAAAACGTCCGCTACATTAGAACCCGATTTGTTACATCATTATAAGAATTATTATTATTATTTTATTATTATTCCGATTTTTATTTATAATCAATGTGTTTTGCTATGTGTAATTGCCATTTGTAATAGTACCAGCAGTATTTATTCAGGATTTAGTGTAGGTTTTTGGGCTGTGGAACGAATTAATGGAATTATAATGTGCTCGCACACATCGCATTGGGCGTGCGCAGCGGTCCTCCTTAAGGCAAAACGCTAGCGTTTTTGTCCACTGACGTCGTTAAAACCGATTAAAACTGAAAAGTTACTAAGCGTTGCTTTAAATATAGCAACTGGGGGAAAAAGTGGATTTATATGTTTGAGCACTGTTAAACACATTGATCATCATGACACCAGCCTTACCATCATAAACAGTCGAACAGTTAATATTTCAATATGGTACAGCGAATACCAACTTCACACATCATAATATTTAAAGTAAGATACAGAAAGGCTAACTAACAGACATTGTATTTTCCATGATGCTTTGTCAAACTTATTAATTCATTCAAAATGGCACAATGGTACAGAATAGTCCCATGGAAATGCGCTTCCAATTTAGTGGCTTTCAGATTGAGACAAAGACATGCTTGACACATTCTATGGTTGGTTAAATAAAGACAATATTGTGTCCTATTTTTGGTGTCTGTTTTTCCAGGGTGAAATGGTTTTCCTCTTTTGCATTGACAATTAATTACAAGATCTAACAAAAAAAAATGTTCCCCCTGAATCACCACCATTTCGATGAGAGTTGTGGTGGTTCACCATAGGCGGAGTTTGACTTTTGAGACAGGGTGGGCACACCTTGTTGATGACCCCGAGACGCAGTGTCAACAACAAAATTAACTTACAAGAATATTTATAATAATAAGATGAAAATTAACATTTTTATGTTTCCCATCATTCTTGAGGGGAATTCTAAATCAGGCTGCTTAGGACAGCTATACTTTTCGCCAAGATCATCATCCATTGAAGATGGTATGCCCGCCGGTGTCAATCCAATGTAGTTACCCTCGTCAAAAATTGTATCTCCTGGGTGGAGCCGCTGCGCAGCACTGATTTGCTTGATTTCCGTGTTTTTATGATGTAGTTATCTACGAGGTTTTAAAACATGGCCCATCCATCAAAAAAACAACTTTTTTTTCTGTTGTATAACGTAACATACGTACTGAAGGTAAAAAAAAAAAAAAAAAAAGGCAACGTTTCACTGTTTTACTCGTAGGATGACCTATAACTGTTATTACTGTAATTCAAGTCCTGTATGGAGTTTTTCCAGTTTAATAATCGTTGATGTCCAAAATTTATAACTGTGGTTCTTTTCTGGCTTCAATTGATTGTTTAAGTCGCCATAATTCATAACTAATATGGGTGTGCGCTCCCGCGGCCAGGGGACAGAACTTTTGACGGGGGTAACTACATTGGCAAGACACTGGTGGTGGCTCTGTTGTAAAATTTGCGTCTTTAGTGGGGAAAATTGAAACTCAATTTCAACAAAGTTTCATGGTCCACATTTTCAATTCTTGGTTCTTGCTCAGTAGTTGATGTTGCTTTTGGAAGCCTAGGTTTGAAAAAATTACGTATATCCATCTTGCCTCTTCGATCTTCTGGTGGTTTTGGCTACGCAAAGCAAATGACAATCTAATGGTTTTTTTTTGTTCATTTCATTCATTTTTGTTGTTCGTTTTATTGCTTTACAAGTTTTATAGACAACATTTTACCGGAAAATTCTTATCTTTAAAATCATATACAGTATAGGAACGTCAATTACATGCAATGACACTTCTCGGCCACCAGGGGGGGCCTGGCCCCCTAGCCCTCCCCCCTCAAACTCCACTTATGTGGTTCACCCAACAAGTTTCCAAGTTTCAGCTGTCAAGCTGTTTAAGGGGGCACTTTACTAAGAACATTGAATATGATAATAATAGCATTGTTTCATAAACAATTTATTTTACAAATACATATTAGTGCTGCATGATATGATATGATGATAAATATGTCGGCATGTTTAATAAATGAAATTGGAAGGATTTCAAGTTGAACCTTGCATCCTTCATTCTTTTTTGAAAGCGACCTCAGAGAAAAAAAAATGGAAAACCTTGGCTTAGAGTATACCATAGCAAATTTCCACAAATAATTTAGGAGTAGGCATTTTAGTTATTGTCCTGCCCAAGAAAAACAACAAAAAGAACAAAGTAAGTGAGAACGTGCGACCTCCCTCCGTGCGGTCAAAAAATAAAAAATTGTGATACTGTTGTGGTTTTCAAAGTTATTGGTATAGTGCCCCCTTAAGGTGAATTTTATGTTATTCCATTCACTTGTGCACCAGTACCAGTAGTAGCAAATCAGCCACTTAACATGACATTAGTACTACAACCGATTAAAAGTTTGTAGACTCATTAATGGGTCGAAACCTAAATAGCTGTGGATTAAATTTTGTTTGAGCCATGGATTGTACAGGTAGTGTGTGTCGGCATTGATACCCAGAGACTAATGACAAGACAAACAACGGGCTAATTCTGTCTCTCTCACTACCTACATATGTTTGTGTGTTGAAAGCCTCTTGACAGCTGTGGCAATACCGAACAGCAGGGCCAATTGTGTGAGTGTGCTCCTGTTTGTGCGTTTGTGTGTGACTGATGACAGCACACCGAGAAAAACAGCATGTGTAGCTTGAAGCTGCCTGGGAGAGGAGGACAAGGGGAGGAGAGAAATGATTCATGTGCTGAGGAGGAGGAGGAGGAGAAAGAAGAAGACCATGACTGACCCAACAGATTTCTGAACTGAAGCTGACCTTACGATAACCCCTCTGATCTCTGTGTGACCTCAAAGAACTCAGGAGGGACCAGCAGGTTGAAGAGTGCACTGCATTGATATTTGTGGATTGTGGGAAGTGTTTTGTCTGCAGTAATGCTAAAGATGTGTTGAGATTGTCCTGAGAATTGTAACGGAAACGCTTCAGTTTGAATAAATTTAGAAAAATTAAAAACTTCATCAAATATCGGCTTTTACTAACAAGTTTTACATCGTAACAAATAGCCATTTTCATAACAATTGAGCGAAGTGTCAAACACACACTATATGCTGTGTTACATACATTTTCTTTTCCAGAAATAGATTGTACTTAATGTTCTGTTATGTTGTCTACTTTCTCAAGACAGACTTCATTGTGCACACACCATCACCACTCACATCATGCATTTTTCATGCTAATGTCACTTTCAATACGTGTGCATCCCACCTAGCATTTAATGAACTGTGCTAAATTGGCCATGTGTTCCCTCTTTTAGCAAATGACCAGAAGATGAATGGTCAGCAGTGATATAAATGAGGGACTTCCCCAGTTTTACAAATTGTGGCTCCTTGTTGTATCAAAGTATTCAGTCAAAACAATTTAAATTACCTACAGTCCCTGAAGTACCTTGAAATTGCAAAGTTTCTCTGCTTTGGTTTTAGTCCTTAACTTTAATGTCCTGGTCTAGCTCACTACATTACAAAAAACAGTTGTAAAACCTGAGAGCGTGAACGAGTATCATGCAAATATTAAGTTACAAAACTGCGAGCAAATACACACACATCATGCCATACATACTTAACTCAGTGCTATGCAGGGTGACCATATTTTGACATCCAAAAAAGAGGACAATCGGCCTGGCCTCGAGATACTTAAATTTTACTTGAAGTTCACTCAAAGATGCGTTATCACTTTAATATATTAAAAGTGTGCCACCTCCGTCTAGATAGAAAAATTAGTTTTATTTATTTATTTATTTATTTATTTTAAATACTATATACCCAAAGACACCTGCTTGGCTTTGTTTTTTCTAAAATAATCACTAAAAAAAAAACACTGTCTTAAATAGTGATTTAAAAAAAAAAAAAAATGCTTTTTCTGTATTGGTGAATACTTGAATCCTTGAACAAAATAGTAGCTGTCTTTTCAATTCTCACTGTACAAATAAATAATCTGAAACAATGTTCTAAATAATACCTCTACTGTAGAAAATCCAGCTTTAACGAAAAGCTAATTTCTCATTCCAGTGAAATAATGTAATTTAAACCGTAGCCTCAAGACTATTACTACAATTGTCGTCGACAAATTGTTATTTCCACTCAATTATTATTCTCATTCAATGTTCTTGATGGCACGCAACCAAATAACCGAAATAAACTGACGAACAATTCAACTAGCATGTTACCAAACGTAGTACTTCAAAACTACAAATCCAGTAATGCCTAGCACGACTTACCTCACTGACAGCTAGCACCCGTAGCCAAGGCAAAAAGCAAACTTTGCAATAAAAGTTTACAATTATCGGCAGCGTAACGATGCGACACTAAACGGGATTTTACAGATTACACCAGTACAAAGCTCACACAGAAGTCAGCAGTTGCCGATAGCTAAGTTTAGCAAGTGTACATACCGATAGACTTTAAGTTCCTTTTGTCACGACTCACAAAGGTTTGTTTGTGAATGAAAATTGACATTTGACGCCATAATAAAGTCTGTGATGGCGCACACATGCGCAAATTTGTATCCAAAGTAAAATAAAGGTGTTTTTGACTTAATTACAGTTCTTGGTACATGAGCATTTGATTATACAGGTATACGTATTGAACGCAAATCTTAACAAGGATTCAAAATGAGGGGAAAATGTAGCGGCTTACAGTCCGAAAATTATGGTAAATGCATTCTGATGCACTAATGGAAGTAGAAACATGTGATAGGAATTTGGTTTCCATTTAAATAGCAGAGGGGGGATTATCCAACTTTTAAAAAGCCAAAAGGTCACTTTCTAGTGTAGGTGTTAATGTGCATTTTATAGTATGATATCAATTGGTTTTTGGGAAGGAAATATAATGTGTTTCCTGAGTGTACGGCATATGAATGAATAGACCTTGATCACTGCCTCTTTGCCTTCCTGCCAGTCTGCCTGCTGGGTTGAAACTCGGCAGAGTGCCCCCTCCTCCTATAATTACACTTTACGACTTGCTCCACAGTAAATGCTACATAAATCTTCTGACACCCTCCCGATTACATCCCCTGCCCTGCCCACATTGACACACATACACACACAAACCCCTTATCATGCAAACATCGTAATCCCTGGCCGCAATTTCCTCCCTTTATTGGCAGTCACTTCTGATTTAATGGTGCTTTGATGATTGCACAGTAAAATGCTACATGGGGTGAGATCGGTCAAGACTGTGTGGTGACTGGTTGTGTGTTTGTGTGTCGCTGTCAGCGTGTTTGCTGACAGTATCCAGGCCTTGCGAGCTTTGGCTTGGCATGCCTCAATAGAGGCCTGTGCAGCCCAACCAAACTTGTGTAGCCATGCTGTTTTTCTGTTTTAAATCACTGTAAACACCCATCCCCTGTTGGCTCCCTGGCACCAATGGAACATAAAGGAATCTTAACTCCCAAAGACAAACAGCTTCATACCCAGGCATCGTCTGGCAAGCTCGCTTTGGGCCCCACTGGGTTCTCTTGGGCAACATAGGGGGGGATGTTAAAATGAGGTTACTTGAGGTGAGGGATCATTACTTTCCGCAGTCAGTGTGGCTTGGACTTTATGTTGCAGGCTCAGCAAAAAGTGAAATAAAAAGTTGCAAATACTATATTGTTAAAGAAGTTTATTCTGGGAATATTGGCGCCATTCCAGATATGCTGATCTTTTTACGCCCCACCCTTCATATTTTAAATAATCCCCACAGAAAATACTAAAACGTGCAATTCATTAGTAAATTTACTTTTCCTGAGATCTAGATCTCAAATTTAAAAAACTGAAGACAAAATAATGCTTGAAAATATTGTTTAAAATACCCATTAAAGGGAACCTTGGACATAAAGACTTATAGGCTTTAATAAGCCACACTTGTCGTCTTTTACTAAAATATGTTATTAGAAACACATACAACATTGCCATTGATTTAAAAATCTATAATATTTACAGTGGGTAAGTATTTAGTCAACCACCAATTGACCACCAAAAGTTCTCCTACTTGAAAAGATTAGAGAGGCCTGTAATTGTCAACATGGGTAAACTTCAACCATGAGAGACAGAATGTGGAAAAATTGCATTGAAAAATCGCATTGTTTGATTTTTAAAGAATTTATTTCCAAATTAGAGTGGAAAATAAATATTTGGTCACCTACAAACAAGCAAGATTTCTGGCTGTCAACGAGGTCTAACATCTTCTAACGAGGTCTAACGAGGCTCCACTCGTTACCTGTATTAATGGCACCTGTTTTAACTCATTATCGGTATAAAAGACACCTGTCCACAATCTCAGTCAGTCACACTCGAAACTCCACTATGGCCAAGACCAAAGAGCTGTCGAAGGATACCAGATACAAAACTGTAAACCTGCACCAGGCTGGGAAGACTGAATCTGCAATAGGTAAAACACTTGGTGTAAAGAAATCAATTGTGGGAGCAATTATTAGAAAATGGAAGACATACAAGACCACTGATAATCTCCCTCGATCTGGGGCTCCATGCAAGATCTCACCCCGTGGCATCAAAATGATAACAAGAACGGTGAGGAAAAATTCCAGAACCTCATGGGGGGACCTAGTGAATGACCTACAGAGAGCTGGGACCACAGTAACAAAGGTTACTATCAGTAACACAATGCGCCGCCAGGGACTAAAATCCTGCACTGCCAGACGTGTCCCCCTGCTGAAGAAAGTACACGTCCAGGCCCGTCTGCGGTTCGCTCGAGAGCATTTGGATGATCCAGAAGAGGACTGGGAGAATGTGTTATGGTCAGATGAAACCAAAATAGAACTTTTTGGTAGAAACGCAGGTTCTCGTGTTTGGAGGAGAAAGAATACTGAATTGCATCCGAAGAACACCATACCCACTGTGAAGCATGAGGGCGGAAACATCATGCTTTGGGGCTGTTTTTCTGCAAAGGGACCAGGATGACTGATCTGTGTAAAGGAAAGAATGAATGGGGCCATGTATCGAGAGATTTTGAGTGAAAATCTCCTACCATCAGCAAGGGCATTGAAGATGAGACGTGGCTGTGTCTTTCAGCATGACAATGATCCCAAACACACAGCCAGGACAACAAAGGAGTGGCTTCGTAAGAAGCATTTCAAGGTCCTGGAGTGGCCTAGCCAGTCTCCAGATCTCAACTCCATAGAAAATCTGTGGAGGGATTGAAAGTCCATGTTGCCCAACGACAGCCCCAAAACATCACTGCTCTAGAGGAGATCTGCATGGAGGAATGGGCCAAAATACAAGCAAGTGTGTGAAAAGCTTGTGAAGAGTTACAGAACACGTTTGGCCTCCGTTATTGCCAACAAAGGGTACATAACAAAGTATTGAGATGAACTTTTGGTATTAACCAAATACTTATTTTCCACCATGATTTGCAAATAAATTCTTTAAACACCAACAATACTCGCACACTATTTTCTGTTGTTGACAAACTGACAAACCCACAAGCATCTGAGCGCTTTTCTTTTTGTGAACATTATTTTTTTGAGAGATAGGAATATTATTTTTGTTGTGCTTTAACTAAATGATACTGTAGCCGCCGCCCAAATGCATGATGGGAAGTTGGGCAACCATGACTGTCAGTGGTGGCTGCAAATGGTATATGTTCTGCGTTGTTTTCAATAAAGCGTGTTAAGAAAAAGATCATCACCTGTCATTCTTCCCCAGGTCGCTCGCCACGATAGTTGAGTTTGTTGTGAAAGAGTTGCCAAAGCTTATGCCAATAAAATGCGGGGTCCAGTGAACGCCTGTGTCCACTCGCATTTCAATGCTTTTCGATCTCATTGTGCAAAAACGCCGTCATTGTAATCGGTTTGAAGCAATGCGTGAGCGGGTCATTCCGTGCATGCGTAAAATGCGTCAAATATTTTAACGCGATTAATTTAAAAAATATTAATTACCAACTGTTAACGCGATAAATTTGACAGCACTAATTTTTACTGTACAAAATTGTTAAGATTGATCTGTAAACTGCATAAATATCTGAAAGCTCCTTATTGATGAACATGAAGCATAAAATTAAAAAATATTAATAAAAAATAATAATAAAGCCAAAATCTTCTACAAATCTGGAATGGCCCAATTACCTTAGATATCGACAAAAAATGTTTTTTTAAATAAAAGATAAGTAGATGGAGTCTGTGGGTTGTTCATCAGTCAGTAGCTTGATTTCTTTTGTCACACCTCTGTCATCGTTCGTCATGGACAGCTGGGTCGTTGGGTCACTGAGTAGGTTCAACAGGAGGTGAAAGGACTGGTGGAATGGAGGAAGGGTCACAGGAGGTCACTTTTGACGTCTTTAGAAAGCAATATTTGACCGTTTGTTATACTAAGCCAACAAATCAGGGTGAGTATTTTTAGCCAAAGAAAATGTTCCTGATTAAAAAAAGATTTTAGAAAGTGTCATTTCACCCATATAATATGTTGCTGGTTGCAAAGGAGAGAATATCGGAGAAAAGCAGGCTATGTTAGAAAAAGTCAAGCTGTCGCACTGTCTCAGGTGTAATTTGTGTGTTGTAAACAGCAGCGTCTAACCATATTGTCTGGCATCAGATCATATTTTACCATGTTAACACACCATCTGCTTACCCTCGTAAGCATACATTATCCAAAATGAGTGCGCACAGACTGCCGCATCAGAGAGCAGTAGCAAACACACAAACACATGTGCCAGCACATCCCGGCGAACGCATTCCCACTGGAATACACACACATAAAAATGCATAATATATGACTGCATGCATATACAATCTATGTCGGCATGAGATAGATAACACATACTTGATACTCTGAGAGCATGCAGGTCAAATTCTGCTCTATATGTAGTATATGGGGTTGTTCACACTCAACTACCTACATAGTCATTGTTACCCTGGTTAACTCTTTAAGGTCCGGCCTATTTTGTCTTGATTTGCATGCATTTGACGTTGCCTTTCCAGAAGTTTTACTCACTTAGATTTGTTGAAATAAAATAACTAGCTATAAATAAGCTTGACAGACTTATTTTAAGCAAAAGGTTTCTATATTTAAAAAAAAAAAATGTTGTCAGAAATGTTCGTAATTCATTTTTTCTTCATTTAGGTGAAAAATGACCAACTTTTAGATGTATGGGCTTAATAAGAACAAATACTGTAATATTTACTTCAAGTAAGTGGAAGAATTTGACGCATTAATCTGTTACCTAGCCTTTAACACTCAAAACAAGATGGAGAAAATTATTCGACTAGATTTAAGAAAAATTATCAGATTAAAATGTGATAAATTTTCAGTGTAAATTAGTATTAGCGCAGATTTATTTTGCATTAATCATTTAATTACAGTAGGTTCATATTGGTGAGAAATGTAGCCCTGACTCCTTTTCACCAAATCTGATCTTATTAATGTCCCGTCCCCAGCAAAAAGTGTACATGCAGGTTATGCTGTTGTATCGTCATTACTAATATTGAGACCAAACCTACGCCCTTGGCTGAATCTCTCTTGCTGTTTTTTAACAAGTTAATCTCAGCTCATTAGATGCATAATTGCAAAATACTATCGGAGTGGAAATAAGGATGCAGGGAGGGGAAAGGGAAAATGGTGGGGTCGAAGATGGAAAAGCTTGGTTGACAGAGCCTCATTCATTCTCTATGGGAGAGCAGACAGGGAGCTGGCACAGAAGACCAGAGTCCATAAATCAGAGCCATCACACCCTGCTGACACACGCAAACACACCCCTAGACACGTACCTTCGATGTTTTTTTTCCACATTTATACACTCATTTATGAGCATGAAAAAAGATGAGTCACCACTTTCTGTGCTGCCTGTTTTATCTTATTGTTGTACTAATTGGCTATGTATTTCTATCAGCGGCGCTTTGTAACACTCTACAAAACCCCACCTCTCGGCCACTCTTCAATCTCAGTTTACACTGCCTGTCTTTTACATGCTTTATTTTGTTCTGGAGCTCTAATAGAGGATGCACTCTAGCAGGCTAATGATTGCCTTACCCAGCGGTTATTGATCACACCCATGATTGATCTGAGGATCCCTCCGATTATTGGGTCATTAATCAGTCCTGGATTACCCTTTCAATGGAGCTGCCACATACTGGCCCATGTCTGCTGATGGATGACCGGCGATGAAGAGCTGGAGGAGGAGAGGACCTGCAAGGGAAAGCAGCATAAAGATGAAAAGGAAGAGGCGGCTACAGTTTAGACCCAGTGCCGAACCCTAACTCTAAAGAAAGGGTATTTATGGGTCATTTTGTAATTGGAGGACATTTTGATTCGAAAGGGATCGTGCAGTCTTTTTGGCGATTTGTTTCTAAATACTTTATACATGAAATATATTTGAAGATAAGCGCTGAAAATGTGCACAGCCTGAGAATAATTGAGTGCTGAATATGAGTTACTGCGAGAAACTCATTTTCATTGTCTCCTAGTTTTTTGTTGTTGTTGTATTTTTTAGTCTCAGGACAAGTAAATTTACTCAGAAACTGTTTTAGTATTTTTTATGTGAATTACAGTTTTAAACATAGGCGGAGTTTGACTTTGGGGCAGGGGGGGACTATATGTTGATGACCCCAAAACTCAGTGTTAGCAATAAAATTAACTTACATGATTTTTTATAATAAGTTGAAAATGAGCGTTTTTGGTTTCCCATCATTCTTGAGGGGAATTCTAAAATCAGGCTGCTTAGGTTATACTTTTCGCCAAGCTCGTCATCCATTGAATGTGATACGCCCACCGGTGTCATGCCAGTGTAGTTACTTACCCCTGTCTGGTTGGAGCCACTGCACTGCACTGATTTGCTTTATTGCTGTGTTTTGGTGATGTGTTTTTAAAACATGGCACATCCATCAAAAAAATAGAGTTTTTTTGCTGTAGTATACCGTAAAATACCTACTGAACGTTAAAAAAGGCAATGTTTCACTGTTTTTCTCATAGGATGACCTATGACTGTTCTTACTGTAATTCAAATCCTGTATGGAGTTTCTCCAGTTTAGTAAATCCAAAATATATAACTGTGGTTCTTTTCTAGCTACAATTAATTGTTTAAGTCGACAACCCTCATAACTAATGTGTGTGCGCGCACGCTCCCGCGGCCAGGAGATACAATTTTTGATGGTGGTAACCAGTGTTGTTAATAACGGCGTTACAATATAACGGCGTTACTAACGGCGTTATTTTTTTCGGTAGTGAGTAATCTAATGAATTACTTTTCTCATATTGGCAACGCCGTTACCGTTACTGAGGCGGGAAAGGCGTGCGTTACTATGCATTACTAAGTTGGTTGAATAAAAAAAGTCAGAGAGACAGACTCACGGAGACGAGAGAGCAGAGCAGGAGTGGGGAAGACGCCGTTGCAAACGCGATGCTAGGTGGCTCCAATAATACCTGACTGTATGGGGTTATATTGCTGACACTATTCTGAGCGAGCAATAATGGAAAAATAACCTAGATTTCGAGCACAAAAAACTATATTGAGCGAGCAGTTAAAGATTTTAAGCGAGCAATCGTAGATTTTGAGCACAGAAAATAATATTGAGCAAAAAAAAATCTACTCTGTGCCGCTCAATTCCCCCCTCCTGCTCTCGCTACGTATCTCGACTCCGCTCAATTCCCCTCTCCTGCTCTCGCTCCGTATCCCAACTCCTCTGCTCGTCGGTTTCTTTTCTACTACTAGAAACTACTACTACTAGAACTAGATGCAAATGTTAGACTCGGCTGCATTAGCAACATGTTTAAGGACTACATGCGTTAGTAAACAGCCGCCAGCTTAAAGCAGTAGACTTCTCAGGAAGGCTCTGTTGTAGAGATCCTTCCTAGCGAACCTTTTTTTTTTTTTTTTAATCTAAAATGGTCCCAGATCGGCAAAATCTTGACTTAAATCTATCTTTAAATGATAAAACAGTTTTAAAATTTACACATGTTGAAAGTAGACAGAAGGGAACTAATGCAATAGCGGGAGCAATTTTAGCAACTTTAATGGTTGATTCACAAATTTAAATGACTTCCACACATAGCAAAGGTTACTATCTAATTATCGCAATACCCTTGTGTCTAGTTAAGTGGAGGGTAAAGAATTGGGCTAGGGCCAATTGTCCCAAAAACCCTTTAAACTTCACATTGTGTGAGCTTTTTTTTTTTTTTTTTTTTTTTTTGAGAAAAAAAAAACAAAACATGAAAATTATCACTAGTTACTTTGCCAAGTAACTAATGGCCCTCCTGCCCCGAAAATCCGTTTATGGTTTTAAAACAAAAAAAATTATGGTGGAATAAGATGTCATACAAAATGCCACCCAATTCCATTTTTTACTTGGAAATAATGTTGAGTAACCTGAAAAAAAAATAATCATGGCATCTCAAAGTGTACGTAAAATGCATTAAAGGGGAAGTTCAGAATTTTTTACATTAGGCTTAATCTTTGAGTTGGTGAGGGTTTAATTAGTCCGTGGAGTTGATTTCAACGAATTCTGTGCAGTTTGTAAGTTATTTGTTAGTTTCAGGACTCCAGAAGAGCAAAGCTATCGCGAGTCAATAGGGCCGACTTGGTATGCCAATAAAAAAACGATAAAGATTTACGAACAGATCCAACATAGTCAAATAAATTCAAAATGCTGATCATTGTTCAAAAACACCCATGCGGCGAAAAAAAATCCACAAAAAAACTGCTGTAATTCATTTCATTCTACTGGACTATTTTTTTAGATGCGTAATAACATCACAATAGAGAGGAGTGCTTCGGCCAATCGTGCTCACGCTGCATTTGAGGATGGTGGGCAGCTTGGAGGGTACGAATTGTGGCCTTAAAGCGTTCCAAGTGAATTTCAAGTGCGTATGACACCAAAAATCATGTTTATTTCATATTTCACACTGTGTTTTATGCTCCTAATTGAAATGGACCTCTTGGATGTCCATCCATCCATCCATTATCTTCCGCTTATTACGGGGTCGGGTCGCGGGGGCAGCAGCTTCAGCAGGGAAGCCCAGACTTCCCTCTCCCCAGCCACTTCAGCCAGCTCCTCCGGCGGGATTCCAAGGCGTTCCCAGGCCAGCCGAGCGACATAGTCTCTCCAGCGTGTCCTGGGTCGACCCCGGGGCCTCCCGCCGGTGGGACATGCCCGGAACACCTCTCCAGGGAGGCGTCCAGGAGGCATTCGAACCAGATGCCCAAGCCACCTCAACTGGCTCCTCTCAACGCGGAGGAGTAGCGGCTCGACACCAAGCCCCTCCCGGATGACCGAGCTTCTCACCCTATCTCTAAGGGAGAGCCCGGACACCCTGCGGAGGAAACTCATTTCGGCCGCTTGTATCCGGGATCTTGTTCTTTCGGTCACGACCCACAGCTCGTGACCATAGGTGAGGGTAGGAACGTAGATCGACCGGTAAATCGAGAGCTTCGCCTTTTGGCTCAGCTCCTTCTTCACCACAACTGACCGGTGCAGAGTCCGCATCACTGCAGACGCTGCACCGATCCGCCTGTCAATCTCCCTCCTACCCTCACTCGTGAACAAGACCCCAAGATACTTGAACTCCTCCACTTGGGGCAGGATCTCCTCCCCGACCCGGAGAGGGCATGCCACCCTTTTCCGGCTGAGGACCATGGTCTCGGATTTGGAGGTGCTGATCTTCATCCCAACCGCTTCACACTCGGCTGCGAACCGCCCCAATGAGAGTTGGAGGTCACGGCTTGATGAAGCCAACAGCACCACATCATCTGCAAAAAGCAGAGATGAAATGCTGAGGCCACCAAACCGGACACCCTCAACGCTTCGGCTGCGCCTAGAAATTCTGTCCATAAAAATTATGAACAGAATCGGTGACAAAGGGCAGGGCTCTTGGATGTGTGTGGAGGTAATTTTTTTATATATTCAATTTTTGAATCCCGCCTCATGAAAATGAGTGACTTCCAGCTTCAGTCTCGTGTAAAGGGACGAATTTGAATGTGACGTCACCTGGGTCAGCATCTCACAATACAGCATTGCTTTATAGCATGCAGATGGACTGCGTATTCAGCTGATTTTGCGGATTAATTTGTTTATTTTTCGCATCACGCCAGCCTAACAGCTGCAGAAAATTGTTGCTGCACCAGGGAGAGGCGTGTGAGCCTTTTTGGGTTTCAGAAGGTTGCCTTTCACCTTTCGGTGGATATTGGCCAAAACAAGCCCTTCTACTGTGGGACCACTGGACTTACGAGGAACTGAGTAAACATCGTATTTTGTATTATGTCAAATACTGGGATCATGGCAGACATTTTAATATGGAAGTGACTTGTATTTTGTGGCTGATTGTCCACCGAGAATGCCACTCGGCCGACGACTGGTGGCTTGTTTGGACACACCCCTCTATTCTCAGCTTATTGCCCTCTTCCTGTGCCCGGTGTTCTGTCAAATTATCAACCCTATCAGAAAGTGCAACTTTGTTTTAAAAATAGCTGTGAATACTTCGATTACAAAGTAAACACTACAAACCTTCTTTAAATAGAGGACTATTTACTTACGTTTGGTCATGGGTGGACATATAGAAAAGCTCTCCTCAGACACATCCTGCTATATTAGCTGCACAACAACTGCACGCCGCTCTCTCATTGTTTACGTCTTCACAGTGCAGTAAAGCATTATTTCAAGCCATATTCGTGTTGACCATGCGGCAGCTACATGCTCCTCCGACGTCGGCCGGTTTGTCCGGCAGTACTCTCCAGCTTCTTCCCCGGCGAGCTCTCCTGTCCGTAGCAGGGGAACGAGCTGTAACTTGCTCGCCACCGGCCGGGTTGCCATTTAACGAAGACAATCAACAAGCCCGCCGCCGTGTGCCATGATCCAGGCTACTTTTGTGTGATTTTTCGCTTCGAAAAGCAAATATAAGACTTTGAGACGTCACTCGGTTCAGGTTAGCATGTCAGCTAGCTGTCACGCCTCTTGGTTTGTTTACATTCTCCGAAGCTCCGGTGGCATAAAATATACTTTCAAGGTGCAAGAAGTGGACAGTTTTGACCATTATGAAGCAATTTTGCCATGTCGTACTGAATAAATATATTTTTATTATTTCATATTCCATTTAGCAAAAGACTGTTATTTGTCTTGACCATACCATTTATTTAGCAGTTGGGAAAAATACTTAGATAAAAAGAATGTCCTGTAAATATATTGGAGTAGAGAGACTGAAACAATGACAATAAATGGACTGAATTCTAAATCAGATGAAACCATGACCCTGATGACGTCATCCTCCTGTTGGGGACGCTAGAGCCCTATAATGGTAGGTGTGGCTAAACGGCAGATTAGAAGACTAATTTCTCGTCATCTGCGCTTTGCCAAATTGTTGTATATAGTCAAATCGTCTCAAAATATGATTCTAATTCACATAATAATGCTATTTAAGACTTTTTTTATCCTGTCGTACGCACTTAAAACAGCAAAGATGGCTTTTTTTTTTGGCCATCAAAAGACATTTTGACCTCCAGCAAACCTGCCTTTTCGTAAGCGATCAAATAGTGGAGTTGCTCCAATGATATTTTTCCAGATCGGAGGTTGGAAACCCTGACTTCCACCTTCCTCGAATGCAGCATCCATCTGCTAAGTTACCTGACGGCCGGCAACATGGTGAAATGTGCACTTAGAGGCTGTGGAAAAAGACAGAAGAAATGGGCAAAGGAAAGTTTCCACAAATTCCCTATGAAGAACGAGGAACAATAGAAATTGGTTACTTGCTGCTGGCTACGACATTAAAAAATCAGCGGTGAAAAAAACTGATGTGATATCACTCCACCCTGCTCCTCTGCAGAGCTTCTGGATTACAAATGTTGCTGCTCGTACTGCAATTATTGACATGCAATGGTAGGTTTTATTAACTTTAACCTGAAAACATAGCAAACACTATTGATTGCATGGGTAATCAATGATTTTCATGTGTGCATATGTTGTCAAAATTTCTGAACTTCCGCTCTAAGAAAATTTAAGACACATATATTCATGCTGCTCAGAGTAGCCATAATGGTGGCCCAAAGAATTGTTGATGTGTTTTACGTTTCTAATGATTCTCCATTTACTGCACTTCTGACCTACACTTTTAATATCAGCCACTTTATCCGTTCCTAATTGGACATCCATTCAATGTTTCCCTGGAGAAAGACAGGAAAGCAGTTTCTCAGTAGTGAGTATTGACCGTGTTTGTAATGTTGCCGACTGCATCCAATTCAAGAGTGTCGCTTTGTAGTAGCTGCCAGTCCATTGCTGAGAGACAAACTGATGCAGGGGCAATTATGGATGAATAATGTAGGCTACATTCGATTGTTTGGGAACTTGTGCTTAGACATCGATACACACGCTCATACAAATAGTCCTATGAACAACAGGATTTCAGACTGTGGAAAAATATATTTTAATGTCTGTGTGTGTATGTGCTTGAATGGGTTGTGTTTATGTGTCACATATCCCTTTTCTGCTCACAGATATTACATTTCAAAATGATAAAAAATACACTCGACAGTCCTGCCAGGATCATCAACCACTTCACCAGACCCAAGAAATGTGTGTGTGTGAGCAAGAGAGAGAGAGAGAGAGAGAGAGGAGCAAGTATGGTTAAGTAGGGAAAGGGTAGGGTGGGGGGCTTCTGGGGAGCTCAAATACATACATATAGTTGAGAGTCTATGTGTCTGCACTGGGGAATTGGAGTCATAAATCAAACAGGCTGTCAGGAGAGGTGCTGGGCTTGTTGAAATACATGAAGGGGGGAGTGTTGTAGGATTGTGTGCGGAGCAGGGTGAAGGGGGGCAGTTGGGTACTCTGTCATTCATGTGCAGCATCACACAGTGAACCCAAAGCAATTTCCCCTGAATGTCAGCGAAAGACGCAAGGTGGGGCAGATAAGGAAATGGTGTGCATGTGTGTGAGTGTATGTGCGTCGGTCGGTCCTCGCCCCTGTCTTCGACCCCAGGACGAGAGACACGGGCCCAAATCTCATTATGCCGACAAGATAGAATTTGCTCTCTGTGTAACCTTATTATCCTCACCTAGATAAGGAGGTGTAATTGCTCACAGCAACAACAGCCGTACAGCAGTGCCTCTGTCGGTGTCTACAGTGTGTTAAAATGTCAAAGAAAGTCCAAGTGAAACTAAAAGAAACCACTAAAAAGGCATATATTAAGCATCCTAACTGCAAATTTGTCTAATGTATTGCATGATGGATGCAAGTTTCAAAAGAAGAACACATTATGTTGACTTGGACCTTTATATGTGATGGCTGCCTTTGGCTCCCATATCGCTGTTCTAGTTGATATGATCACAAGTGCACAGCTGTACGGGGGTTATTTCAGGACTCTATTCATCCATTCCATGCTGTAGTCCAAACTGAATGAACAATAAAGTGCTTAATCCAGAAGGACAGGTCCTGCTGTTGTTTCTTGTTTCAACTGAGAATGGTCCCCGTCATAAAACCTATTTAAAATGTTGCATCGGGTGTTTGCCTAAGATGTCATGTGGATATCACTCATTATAGTTTGCCTCAGTTTCAGTACAGTCATGTCGACTCTCTTTTAACCTTGTTGTGCTGTGCGTCAAAATCTGGGTTTGAGGATATTACTATAGTAATCCTCAGAAGTCAGTTTATTGTATATGGGTAGGATTGTTGATATGCTAAATTGCTGGAGTTCCTCAGAAAGTTCACAAAGTTTTTTTTAGGTCTTTAAACCATTCTGTTTTATGTTAAATATGACTAAGCAAAAAACTCCAGCTACATTTAATAGCAGCAAGTTTGTCAGAAAAAAAAAATCGTAAACACGGCTGACACACAACCCTGGGGTAAAAAATAATATAAAATCAAATGCTGTGTACTGTATCTACAGTATAAGGACTACAGCAATAGTTGAAGCATTTGAAACGTTAGTTTTAAATATGTTTTTGAATCATAGAAGGTGCTGCACCGATGGTTTAAACTTGGGCTGTCAAACGATCGAGTTAATCACCGCTTAAAAATTAATTAATCGTAATTAATTGCAATTCAAACCATGTCTAAAATATGCCATATTTTTCTGTAAATTATTGTTGAAATGGAAAGATAAGACACAAGACGGATATATACATTCAACATACTGTACATACTAAGTACTGTATTTGTTTATATTATAACAATAAATCCACAAGATGGCATTAACATTATTAACATTCTTTCTGTTAAAGGGATCCATGGATAGAAAGACTTGTAGTTCTTAAAAGCTAAATGTTAGTACAAGGTATAGTAATTTTATATTAAAACCCCTCTTAATATTTTCGTTTTAATAAAATTTGTAAAAAATTTCAAACAAAAAATAAACTAGTAGCACGCCATTGTTGACGTCGTCGAGCGGTGACGTCACATGGACTCCCTGCCGTTCTTCCACACTGTCTTTAACTACATAAGGTAGTGATTTAAATACGCCACAAGGTGTCAATGGTGAGTTTTAAATTACTTAGAAATCAAGCCAATGAGTGTGTTTTGTCCCCCGACTGACGCCATAGTTCCCTGTTTACTGTTCCATCAACGGTCATTTGAGTGCTGGCTTCATATTGGGGTGGCGTGGCTCAGTGGTAACAAGATGCTGTACTCCACGTTGCTCCTGGTGCTGCGTCACCAGTAGGTTAATGGTGAGATAGTGTAAAGCGCTTTGAGCGCCTTGAAAGGTGGAAAAGCGCTATATAAGTATAACACCATAGCAACATTCACAACGTACGAGACCTCTGATAGTTTGTATATGGTGACTAAATATTGCCATCCAGTGTATTTGTTGAGCTAAACGAAATGTTTGAATAGAGTTTGATCAAAGTCTGAGTAAGTTTTATGTGTATTTTGCATAGTTATTTTGATTGGGAATGCCAGTTCTCTTTGCATTGAGCGCTTTTCTTTTTGCGAACATTTGTTTTGTTTGCTATCAAAATCTCCATTTGTCTTGTTTTTTTATCTTATTTTGTAAAAGGAAAACGTTATTCAGATGTTTGGGATGCAGTCAAAGCAAAAAATAGCTGTGTATAAGTCAAAGTTATGTTTGAAATGTATGCTTTCACAAAAAGCTCAATTTCTCCGTTATTTCATCAGAAATTGGAAAATCGCTCAAACGAAGCTATTTTCTAATGCTGATTTCTAAAGAACGGAAAAAGATATGAACTAACATTTTTTTCTGCTGACAGAAGAAAGCCTAACCTTTCTTTTGGTGGGTTCCATGTTTATATAGCAGTAGAATAGAATTTACTGTGGGCCTTGCAAAATCAGTCAAAATCCAGTAAAACGGCCGGGAGCGAAGGGCCTTGCGCTGGTGAAAATGGCTGGGAGTGAATGAGTTAAGGTATTTTCTTAAGGCATCTTTGGTATGTTCTGTCCGTATTCATCTAAACAAACAAGCTGAAAGCGCACGGTAGTACTTTGGGTGTCAAATTCGCCTCTTGTAGAACGTTTTAGCGGTGTAGCACATTTTTGCAGAACATCGTTTTTTTTCCGACTCTCACCACATCTCATTCCGTCTTTCCTGTTCATTTTGCTTTTGCTGCTCGTTTTGTGAAATATCGACAGTGCTGTTATGCTCATTAATGTTCCTCTCGGGTTCAAAATTAAAGGGTTGAACAGATGCCCTGCGGCATCAATGACAATGGCAACGTACTAGTTAAACCAATTTTACAAACTGTATAAATACGAAAACATCAAGAGGGGTTTCAATATCAAATTATTTTAACTCATAATAACGTTTATCTTTTAAGAACTACAAGTCTATCTGTGGATAGAAAAAAACTCTTCCCACTTAACCCTGTTCTGATGGAATTTGATGGTTAGCCTTCACCATAATGAAATAAAATCAATAAAAATAACTTGAATAACATCAAATGTGATTAACAAGATGTCCAAATACAGAATTGCTTTGCTTTCCTATTATTGGCAAGATGTTTCAATGCATCATCCCTTTTGGCCTATAGGCTACCTTATTTTAAACTTGAGCTATTTCTTTCGAGTTTTTACAATACTAATAGATAAAATTAATGAATTGACATTTTTAAAAGGATAAAACCATTTACTGTTACACAGATGACTTATGGAAAAAAAGAATCTGGGAATCCATCTATATATATTTGGAATGTCTTGAAAGCATCAGGCTCTTCCGTTAGCCCTAAATACGCCCGAAGATTTCCTGGAGGATTTGAGGCAACCTTTTGTCAGTTATTCTTTGAAGAACTGGAGCTGCTTTGTGGATTTCACAATCCACATAAGGGCTTTGAAAGTTTTCACTGGCAAAATCCTCCTGAGTGAATTTGTTCCACAAAAAACATCATCTCACATTAGTTCTAATTTGCCATCATAAGACAAAGTGAAAATATTAGGAAGCATCTTTGTAAGACGGAGTGGTAAGTTGAGATAAAGATCTTAGTATTTTTGGCTTCACATGGCACAATAAAAAAACAAGCAGTACAAACTTGTGACTCATATATTTCTTGAATTTATATTAAAACTACTTGCTACGAAGTACACCCAATCGAATTTGAAAGCGGACATAACAAAATGCGTCGGTCATGCAAAAACACTTTTGGGAAGTGTAACGTCCCAGATACAGTGCCTTGCAAAAGTATGCGGCCCCCTTGAATCTTGCAACCTTTCGCCCATTTCAGACTTCAAACATGAAGATATAAAATTTTAATTTTTTGTCAAGAATCAACAACAAGTGGGACACAATCGTGAAGTGGAACAACATTTATTGGATAATTTAAACTTTTTTAACAAATAAAAAACTGAAAAGTGGGGCGTGCAATATTATTCGGCCCATTTACTTTCAGTGCAGCAAACTCACTCCAGAAGTTCAGTGAGGATCTCTGAATGACCCAATGTTGTCCTAAATGACCGATGATGATAAATAGAATCCACTTGTGTGTAATCAAGTCTCCGTATAAATGCACCTGCTCTGTGATAGTCTCAGGGTTCTGTTTAAAGTTCAGAGAGCATTATGAAAACCAAGGAACACACCAGGCAGGTCCGAGATACTGTTGTGGAGAAGTTTAAAGCCGGATTTGGATACAAAAAGATTTCCCAAGCTTTAAACATCTCAAGGAGCACTGTGCAAGCCATCATATTGAAATGGAAGGAGCATCAGTCCACTGCAAATCTACCAAGACCCGGCCGTCCTTCCAAACTTTCTTCTCAAACAAGGAGAAAACTGATCAGAGATGCAGCCAAGAGGCCCATGATCACTCTGGAGGAACTGAGGAACAGAGATCTACAGCTGAGGTGGGAGAGTCTGTCCATAGGACAACAATCAGTCGTACACTGCACAAATCTGGCCTTTATGGAAGAGTGGCAAGAAGAAAGCCATTTATCAAAGATATCCATAAAAAATCTCGTTTAAAGTTTGCCACAAGCCACCTGGGAGACACACCAAACATGTGGAAGAAGGTGCTTTGGTCAGACGAAACCAAAATTGAACTTTTTGGCCACAATGCAAAACGATATGTTTGGCGTAAAAGCAACACAGCTCATCACCCTGAACACACCATCCCCACTGTCAAACATGGTGGTGGCAGCATCATGGTTTGGGCCTGCTTTTCTTCAGCAGGGACAGGGAAGATGGTTAAAATTGACGGGAAGATGGATGCAGCCAAATACAGGAACATTCTGGAAGAAAACCTGTTGGTATCTGCACAAGACCTGAGACTGGGACGGAGATTTATCTTCCAACAGGACAATGATCCAAAACATAAAGCTAAATCTACAATGGAATGGTTCAAAAATAAACGTATCCAGGTGTTAGAATGGCCAAGTCAAAGTCCAGACCTGAATCCAATCGAGAATCTGTGGAAAGAGCTGAAGACTGCTGTTCACAAACACTCTCCATCCAACCTCACTGAGCTCGAGCTGTTTTGCAAGGAAGAATGGGCAAGAATGTCAGTCTCTCGATGTGCAATACTGATAGAAACATACCCCAAGCGACTTGCAGCTGTAATTGGAGCAAAAGGTGGCGCTACAAAGTATTAACGCAAGGGGGCCGAATAATATTGCACGCCCCACTTTTCAGTTTTTTATTTGTTAAAAAAGTTTAAATTATCCAATAAATGTTGTTCCACTTCACGATTGTGTCCCACTTGTTGTTGATTCTTGACAAAAAAATTAAATTTCATATCTTTATGTTTGAAGCCTGAAATGTGGCGAAAGGTTGCAAGATTCAAGGGGGCCGAATACTTTTGCAAGGCACTGTACACTCTAAATCACTTGAATTTATTCAGCTGAAAGGAAAATTTGCAAATGTGGCATTCGGGTAAGTCTAGCAATTTTGTGGTTGACCCTATTGAAAGAGAATAATTTTTGGTGTGTCTGAACCAACATGCATTGGTTTATACACCCTTTTGACCACCCACAATGCACCTCACTGGAAGTCTCACTACCCCCTCCAGCCAAAATCAGCATGGAAAGGTTAGTTTGATGTGCTTGTGGGCAGCAAAGGAGATGATAGGGAAATGTTGATGATTTGTACTGAGACCATAATGGAACCAGTGGATAATGCAGTGGGCCGCTCCACTGTTGAATCAGCGCTGCCACCCAGTACAGTTGTGATAGTCTCTGGCCTGGCTCACTCTCTATGTTATTTCTATCTTCATGGCACTCTCCTAGACCTCCACAGCTTAGGTTTTAGATTCATTTGAAACCGCAGTCTTCAAATAGCAACACTGCATGAATCGGACAGAGGGTAAGAATTGCCTTGCGCGACCACAATCCCTGTCATTACTTAGTCAAGAAAGACATCAGAAATGCTGTGCAAGACATGCCACAAGGTAAAGTGAGGGAACGTAAATTATGGAGTTGAACTTGGTTGGAACACAACATTTACAACACTGAAGAGCATTCATTTTACAAAAACAGCAATATAACAGTATCAAGTTTTTAATGTCAGGTCCTATTTGGGTTTCTTTGCTCTTCTTGTCACCAGTAAATATAATCCACTGCAATGACTACCGCTTGACAAAAATGATCCCTGTTCGATTTAGGAACAGTTTTAGCCAGGGGTGAAAGTGGCTAGAATTTCATGCCGGAACTCCCCGACGTGAAGGTCGCCACGGAGCCAGAAATTTTATTTATTCATTTTTCATTCAAAATTGTGTTTTTTCAATGATTTCCAAAATAAAAGTTAACAAAAACAGCAATAACCCCAACCTCCATTTCCTCATTTTTATTTTCCCTCATTTCCTCAAATACTAAATTCCAGATCTCAATTTTACTATTTTTTTTATTTTTTTTATTTTAATTCTACTAAGAACATAGGATATATATTAAAATTGAAGTTCATGTAAACATTTATTTGTTGTTGTTGTTTTTTTAATCATATAGATATAAGTAACATACATTCAGAAAAATAAGCACAAATGACTTATATTATGCTGCGTGAAATGAAATATATTTTGAAAATCGCGAAAACATTGACTTTTTTAAATCATAAGGAAATGAATAAGTAGCCTAACATAAATGAACAAATATAAGTCCAAAGTGCACATTGACAGCTAGGATGTTCTGAACCTCCCAATCAAAGCAAATAAAACTAAATATGATAAATAAGCCTCCACAACTCTTTCGTTGCTCTTAAAGATTTGATCCATTTTATGTTGCATTGCCCTTTTTTTGTCGCATCAATTCAACAAACGTTTTCTTTTTTTTTTTTTTTTTTTTGCTCTTCCTGAAAAAATGCACATTTGAACCAATCAGGGCTAACCATCTCTGCTGATCACATGTCAGTATGTCAGCCAATTGGACGGATAAATTAGTCCAGGTGTTTTGCTTTGCTGCTTGCATTCGCACATTGACGTGACTCATCATCGTCAGACTCGGATAACTGCAGCAGCTGGGGAATCCTCCACGCCGTCCGTGGAATAAAATCAATAATAAATATTGGTGGAAACAGATTACGCTACACAACACTTTATTATGCTTGTTAACACTTGTGTATGTAAATCTGATGATGGAGCTGAAATGCATGTGTGGCAACTTAGCATTTTTTTTTTTTTTTTTTTACATAGCGTTTTGACAGTTGCTGTCATATTTTTGGAATAAAAAGCACCGTGTAACGGAACAGCATTCCGGCCCTGAATCTTATACCTCAACTGCATTCAGGCCCTGAATCTTATACCAGAACTGCGTTCTGGCCCTGAATTTTATACCGGAACTGCATTCCTGACCGGTCTGGCCCACTTTCACCCCTGGTTTTAGCATAGTCACTGGAAGTCTGAATAAGTAATGCTTTTTTTTCCTGCCACATATCATTGCCTCCGAGCATTAGTGAAAAGTGAAAACTGCTAATGTTACTGTCATTCCAACACCCTGCTGTGCCTCACGCTCAGGTCTGAGCCTGCCAACGCCACAGAGAAAAAGAATGAAAAGAGGAAGGTGAGAAAAACAAGTTTTGAGAACCAATGCACCGACCTGGTTTGCCCCCTGGCGAGGGCACTGTGATGGGCCTAGATTTCTGGTGTGATCCAAAGGCGCCACAGAGCAAACAGAAGGAAGAGCGGAAGGGGGGAAAAAGAAAATTTCACTCCAAGAAGGTGGCACTGGTCCAGGCCAGTGAGTGTTAACCGCAATGAGAGGTGAAGGTCTGCCCAGTTCCCACCTTAGATGAGAGCTTGCTGGTGATAGTGTTAGTGTAGCGAGGCTTTGCGGTCTCATGTTTCCCTGTAAATCCCCTTCCCGACTTTGGGAATACACAGACTTGTTTAAATTCACTATGTATACTACTTTATTCAAAATGGCCGCCACATCCTACACTGCATAGCGGTTCCTAAAACAACATATGTACAGCTTACTTCCATTGCAAAGATTTCTGTTCACGAACGTAGCCATCAATCAAATTCATTTTTTAACCTGAATTTCCACTGTACTGTATGTATAGGGCAGAAAACACAGACAAGAGCAGTTTCTGCTCTTGTACTCCTCTTTAAAAGAAACTGCTGTATTTTAAGCCAAAACAACTGTTGTGTTTGATAGATATGCTGCCATAGCAGATTCATGGCGCATTAAGCCCCGAACTATTTTTAATTTGTCCGTTTTACCCTGAAAACCCCCGTTTACAGACGTCGCGCAACCACTTTTGTTTTAACCCAGCCATAAAACGAAGGTAATTAATTATATTTATTATTCAAAATGTCTGTCGTTTTTAGCTTAGAATCATTAATTGATGTCTCATATTTCGTTGAAAAAAAAAAAAAGACTTTAAAAAATTATTCACTCACATATTTGAAACTTTTAAACAACAACAAATTATTTTACAATGGAAAAATGTCATCTGTAAAAAAAAGTCACGGCTATCTACCTCATAACGATCGCTTAATTGTATTTTTTTTATGACTGTCGCATTTTCTCCGATATGTTAAATGATGAATAATCGATCCAAACAAGAAAAAACATTTTTAAAAAGAAACATTTAAAAGGGTAAATATATGAAAAAGAAAATCTCAACCACTCCTTGATGTCTGCGATTTCTGCATCGCGACACTTGTTATATTACCATGTTTCACCCATAAAATCCTCCCAAAAATCTAGTTCACAGCTGGGTCTTGACACCCAGTGATACATGCTACATGGAGTTTTTGTATCAAAACAAGGTAAGTACGCGATAATATCTCGTTAAAGTCATGGCGTCTGTAATTCTGCTCTCGCTTGCTCTCACCTCCAGATAGGGTTTTGCTGTTTAAAAAACTTTTTTTTAAATGCCCTCCAGTTCAAAACTTTTCTTCCCCCAGAAAATTGAGATTTAAAGCTTTCCAATCATGTATCACACATGCATATCGGACAATTTTGAAAGTTGGCTAAATTGGAGGTCTCAGAGTGGAACTTCAAGTCACCTGAGTGTTTCCCGCCATAGACAAGTTTCCGAGGTACTAGCGCTTTACTTCCACATTCCTGTCCCAACATTTTTCCACATTCTGTGACCAACACGGCGTTTTCATGTGTCCAGTGGTCCAAAAATACTGAAGCTAAAATCTCATGAAACGACTTGTTATCTTTGATGTTGTTGTTACGATGGTGATTGTAATTATGATGTTTAATATTAATTACTACAACTAAAGTACTGCTGTGGATGCAACACATGCTATCTGCTGCTAGCCTATTGCTAATCAGTACGTGTAGGATTGCACAATTATGTTCAGTTTGACTACAATTCTGTGTTTTGCGTCACAGCTGAGACATCATTAGCTTTGCATTAGCTTCAACAATAAAGAAATGGAAAACAAAAACTTGTCTACTACAAGTCATACATGGGCTTTTTACCCGAAATGCATAAATGCAAGTGTTTTTGTTTGTTTGCTCACTGTAGGAAAACGCTGTTAGGCAAGGAAAGACAACTTGATGTGACTCACAACATTTACTGTAGGTTGATGGACGTGTATCGAGAATGCGTGCATTCTACTTTGATGATGGAAGGCTCGACTTATTCTCCACCTCCGTTAATATTTTTCTAATAATTTTATAACTTGTGATTTATTGACCTGGTTTGCACATCCTCCCGTTGTTTTAAATAGAACAAAAAATGCAATCATGTTGTCCAAAGATTTTATTGCGATCAATATCTGCAATAAAAAAGAATGACATAGAAGAAGAATGACAGCCTTGCCCTGGGCTTGGTGGGGCGCTGGGGGTCCCGTGGCGTGCCGTGCCGGTTGGGCTGCGGCTGTGGCTCGTGGCCCGGGCTGGCGGACGGGGTGGGGGTTGGCGCGGGGTTTGTGGTGCGTCCCCTCTTGCCATCCCTGAAGGCTGGTGGATGGGTGCGGCCCAGGGGACTACCCTGGATCCAGGGGGGTGGGGCGATGGCTCCTTTGCTGAGCTGCGGGAGGAGGGGTGGGCTGCGCTGAACACCCCCCCAGAGCCCCACCTTACCTCCCTGGGCTGGCTGGGTGGGGGATGTGGCACTGGGTTGGGGCCGTGGCCCTGGGTGGGGGCCCGCATGGTGTCCCCGCTCGTCTACGGGGCTGTCGCACGCTTGGTGGGGCTCGCGTGCAGCTGGATGTGATAGGGCGCGCTCGGGTAGGGGGTCCCGGTGCCGAGAATGGTGATGGGGCAGGGTAGGGTCGGTCACCAATGGGCTTACACTCACAAGGGATTCACACGATTACTGGGTTCTAGGTCACAGAGCTGATTTGTGTACATTGTACCCCTTTCAATCACTTAGCTTATAACCCCCCCCACCCCCATCCCCCTCTTTTACTGGTCAACAGGCCCCCCTCATGGTGTCAACCGGAAATACATCTAGCTGACGATAGCACCAACATATTAGTAGTTAGTGTAGACATTCAATGTATTTCTTGCTGTTTTTTGTTTGTGTTTATATGTACATGTGTAATAAGCTCATAATACCATAACTACAACCAGATGACAAATACCTTGTACTATTTCTTTGTGACAACAAAATCCGTGTCAGTCCTTCTGCATTCAACAACTGTAATATTATTTGTAATTTTGCCTCATTTTGGTCAGTCAAGTGGCCGGCATATCAATCTACACCTCATGTTAACACAGGCTGCACAGATTGTTAGAATTTTGTCCACGAATGATCAACGAAGTGATAAGAACAAACGTACAGCACAGAAAGTCGCGGAGCCTCAACTACGTCGTGCTGAATCATTTTATGATATTCCGTGGGTTCCTCTGGTTTGATTTTGGTTTGATTTTGATGTTGCAACTTTGTCTACACACTGCTTACTTCAACTGCACTTCATGTTGCTCTGTCTAAACCGGACGTCCGTAGCAGAAAATGTCAAAGATGGCACCGCCCAATTTTCGCTCAGGAATCTTGTCTATATTATTTGATATTGTATATTATTTTTAAGTGCCCAAAAATCAGATCTGCTCAAAACTAGATCCGATGCCACCCGCAAATAAGTCAGCTGTGTAAACCACAACTTCATTATTTATTTGTTTAAATTATGTAGTGTATAATGTATGGGTAGCATGGTTAACGAGTGGTTAACATGTCTGCATCGCAGTTCTGAGGTTTAGGTTTGGAATTTCAGACTGGCTTTACTGTGTAGCGTGTATGAACCCAGTTTCCTCCCACATTCCAAAAACATTCTAAGATACATGTTGTTCTAAGTTAAAAACTCAAAGTCAGCTGGGATTGACTCCAGCTCAACCGCGACGCAATGAAGACAAGTGCTTTCTCAAAAATATCAGTGGATGGTGTCGTATAAAAATCACTTAGCTATTAAATATTTTACAATGGAACACAATTTCATATCATTGGAGGCATTCATATTTAATATCACAAAGGAAAAGCTCTAGCTCACAGTCCAATCTTAAAAAACCCCATTGAAATAATAGCATCTTCACTAAGTTTCTCATGATCAGGTCCGTTTACAGCACATGAGGAAGTCGATGGTGAGTTGAATATAAAACAATCATACTATAATTCACCGAAATCTATCTTTCTAGCTGTCCAGCTTCATTCTGAGACTATTAATCGCCCGGTCTTCAAACATGCTGGAAGGGTGCCTCTCGGCCAGAGGAAAAAAAAAGAAAAAAAATAAAACTATTATATAAATCAGACCAAATAATTACATCCATCTCAACCACCAGGCGTCATCTGCTCCACGGGAACAAACTGGGTAAGTGATTGCTATAACCGATTGATGCGTGTAAATATTACATTATGCTTTTGTGATGTATGATTGCTTCTGTGACATAGATTGTAACAACTTCTATTGTTTTTCACCGTGTTCCCATAGTTAGGAGACGCGCTTGAGAATCTCACGAAATAACTTGTTTTGCACCATAGTATTGTTTTACTACACGCCTGGGTCCCATAGGTACACGCCTGGGTCCCATAGAGATAACTTGTTTTGCACCCATAATATTTACCATTTGTTGGCATCTGTTGCAGCACAGCTCATTTGTCCCATGTGAAAAGCCCTTTTTCAAGGGGGCTGAACCAAACGTAGCTTAGATGTTTGTGATTGGACGGGGTCGTGCCGCACCGCTCGGGGGCGGAAGTTGGCCTCTCCGCCTCCGAGGGGTGCGTCCTTACAAAACCGGACATTTCCGGGCGACCCGTGAGGTCCGCCAGCAGGTCACGTACGGACCGCCTGGCTTTGTCCCTTTGCCGCTTTACTGGAGTGTTGCTGGCTTCCCACTCACTTGTCACGGTAAACGATTTTCATTTCTAAGGGACAACTAGTTGTGCTGTAATGTAACGCGAGGATTCTGAGATTGACAAACTCAAATCTAGCATCACGTTACCATTTGTTTGCTTGTTTTTTATATCTGTTTGCTTGCTCTTGTGGGATTGTAATCAATAAATCTCATTTATTCTGCATTTTCTAATCAATAAACATCGTCTATTGAGCAAAAGCGTGCCTGGTACTGATTCACCTCGAACCTGGAAATTTCAGAAAACACCGATTCAGGGTGTACTCTGCCTACTGCATTTATTTGGTTTGGCTGGGCAAAAGCACCCCCGCGACCCTCGTGAGGATGAGCAGCTCGGATGAGGAATGAATGAACGATTGTTATAGAATGCAAGGGCTTCATGTTAATCAAAATCAGTACAAATATGATGGCTTGCCAAGGAAAACTATTAAGTACAGGTAGTCCCTGAGATACGACCTACCCGACTTACGTTATTTCGACTTTACGACGCGTGTCTCGTCAGCTGTTAATTCTCCGGGGTTTTTTTTTTTTTTAATATCGCACAACAGTGTCTCGTCCGCCACCTCTCAGTATTGATTAGGGTGGCCAAACGTCGTCTTTTGACCGGACATGTCCACTTTTTACATCCTGACTGGGGCGTCCGGTGGGGTTTTAGAAATGTCAGTTTTTTGACTGGCGATTTACACAGAATACTACAGTTCTGTGCTGCCTGTGACGTGTTCTAAAGAGCCTAAAAAGAGTGGTTTTGACATTTATTTTAACCTCCTCGAGTTGGCAGAAAAAAAACGCAGGTTTTCTTAATGTTTAAATAGTCTACATACCTTTATGATCATTATAAATGCATTTACACAACGAAAGGACGCTGTAAAAATTTGTTAAATACATTTCTCGCATGGGACCAAAGCGCCACATTCGTTTACATTTAGCAAAGCCGACACAGGTTTCTGTAAGCATCTTCAACAATCAATTTGAATCCTTTCCATATCCCACTCCCACCGCAGTTGTTTGCTTTTCAATACCCCTGTCTTTAGTTTGTTTTTCACTCCTAGCTGCTCCATATCGAGAAGAAAAATACCGGGATGCTCGCAGAGGGCGCTAGGGCGGGAGGGGAAGATTGAAAAGATTATTTTTTTATCTTTTTGATTTAACATCCATACATCGTTTTAGTATAAATATATGAATATATATATATATATATATATATATATATATATATATATATATATATATATATATTTTTTTTTTTTTTTTTTTTTTTTTTTTTTTTTTTTGTTTGTTTGTTTTTTTTTTTATTAAGTTAGCGAGAGAGAAGTCGGCCCGACCCGACCGTAAAGAATCACACATACAGTGGGGAGAACAAGTATTTGATACGCTGCCGATTTTGCTGGTTTTCCCACTTGCAAGCCATGTAGAGGTCTGTAATTTTTATCATAAGTTCTCTTCAACTGTGAGGGACGGAAGTTAATATAAAAATCCAGAAAATCACATTGTATAATTTTTAAATAATAAATTTGTATTTAACTGCATGAAATAAGTATTTGATACATTACCAACTAGTAAATATTTCGGCTCTTAGTTCTTTTTAAGAACCCGTCCTGTTCTCCATTCATTACCGGAAAATAACTGCACTTGTTTGAACTTGTTACCTGTATAAAAGACACCTGTTCACATACTCAAACAAACAAACTCCAACCTCTCCACAATTGGCCAAGACCAAAGAGCTGTGTAAGGACATCAGGGATAAAATAATAGACCTGCACAAGGCTGGGATGGGCTACAGGAAAATAAGTAAGGAGCTTGGTGAGAAGGTAACAACTGTGGGAGCGATTATTAGAAAATGGAAGAAGTTCAAGTTGATGGTCAATCTGCCTCGTTCTGGGGCTCCATGCAAGATCTCACCTCGTGGGGCATCACTGATCATGAGGAAGGTGAGGGATCAGCCCAGAACTACATGGCAGGACCTGGTCAATGACCTGAAGAGCGCTGGAACCACAGTCTCGAAGAAAACCATTGGAAACACATTACGCCGTCATGGATTAAAATCCTACAGCGCACGCAAGGTCCCGCTGCTGAAGCTAGTGCATGTCCAGACACATCTGAAGTTTGCCACTGACCATCTGGATGATCCAGAGGAGCAATGGGAGAAGGTCACATAGTCGGATGAGACCAAAATTGAACTTTTTGGTCTAAACTCGGCTCGTCGTGTTTGGAGGAAAAAGAAGGATGAGTACAACCCCAAGAACACCATCCCAACCGTGAAACATGGAGGAGGAAACATCATTTTTTTGGGCTGCTTCCCTGCCAAGGGTACAGGACGACTGCACCGTATTGAGGGGAGGATGGATAGGGCTATGTATCGCCAGATCTTGGCTGACAACCTCCTTCCTTCAGTGAGAGCCCTGAAGATGGGTCGTGGCTGGGTCTTCCAGCATGACAACGACCCAAAGCACACAGCCAAGGCAACTAAAGAGTGGCTCCGTAAGAAGCATCTTAAGGTGCTGGAGTGGCCTAGCCAGTCACCAGATCTGAACCCGATAGAAAATCTATGGAGGAAGCTGAAAGTCCGTGTTGCCCGGCAGCAGCCCCGAAACCTGAAGGCTCTGGAGAAGATCTGCATGGAGGAGTGGGCCAAAATCCCTGCTGCAGTGTGTGCAAACCTTGTCAAGGACTACAGGTACAGGAAACGTTTGGTATCTGTAATAGCAAACAAAGGATTCTGTACCAAATATTAAGTTCGATTTTTGTGATGTATCAAATACTTATTTCATGCAATTAAATGCAAATTTATTATTTAAAAATCATACAACATGATTTTCTGGTTTCTTGTATTAGATTCCGTCCCTCACAGTTGAAGAGAACTTATGATACAAATTACAGACCTCTACATGCTTTGCAAGTGGGAAAACCAGCAAAATTGGCAGTGTATCAAATACTTGTTCTCCCCACTGTAATTATTAAGTATTGATGCGGAATGCATTTTGCAGGGGATAAATGACCCTTCCGGTGGAAACTGTACCATTGCTTCTCAGATGTGCAAGGCAAACTTGTTATCAATTCACAGGCATCTGGAGTGTAAAGATTATTTGTGTCTCTTCTTAATTCTGCAGCCAAGGGGACTGGACTGAGCACACAGTACTGGGATCATTTGGAACTTAACATTGGAAACTGAGAATTCCTGGCAAAAAAAAATATGATTTGGAATGTTAATTTAACATTCAATGCCATTAGAAATCTGTGGGAGAAGATATTATATCTTCAAACAGAAAAAGTTGTTTAAAATATATTTACTCTCCATTCACTGTGCTTCAGCAAGAAAAGACAAGTCAATCTATCTTTTTTGTGGAGCCTTAGTTTGGTCCGTCTGTGTGTGTGTTTTTGTAGGGTGAAATGGTGGGAGGACGCGCTGTCTGGCAAATAGCTGAACATTCTCACATCAGACTGACTGACAATTGGACAGGCCAGCTGCTGTCCTTTCTGCAAAGAAAAGATGACAAGGATGTGTGCGTGTGTGTGTTTGTGTGGCTTTTCGACAGCATGCTCGAGATTTGAAGTCACTGTGTTGCCGTCATTTCCTTTGTGCGCTCCACATTCTGCTGCCCTTTGTGGCTGCCTCTTGCAGCGGGGCCGCCTGACAGGCTTTGAATAGACGACCCCGCTGTGCAGTGGCGGCCTGCCGCGTGTAGTTAAAACCTCGGCAGCCCCTATTAGTGTCACTGGCTCATAGATATGAGGAAGAGAAGCCTTGTGCCCATCAGTGTGCATTTGTTCATTCTTTTCCCGTCCTTATTTTCATTTTGCCCAGTCTATCAAGACATCTAATTTCAACAATGCTGCTTCAACAGGGTTGTTAAAAGTTTACGTCGTGGGTCTCAAACTCGCAGTCCAGGGCCAGATTCAGTCCAATGCATTTTTTTATGCATAATAACATTTGTTTCCTTCAAAAACAGATTTAGGATTGACATTGTCTTTAAGCGATTAGTCAATGATCAGATGTTTGTTGATTCAAAAATCCATTATTTTTTGATTATTTGATTAATCATGGCAGCCCTAGTTGGCCCTCCAAGGGAAACCATAACTATGATGTCGCTCGCGGACAGGATGAATTTGACACCCCTGTTTAAGGGCCCTTTCACAGTAGCACTGTTTGGTCCATTTTAAATGGACCAGAGTTCTTTTTCTCAGACAGTCCACTTCGTTTTGTAAATATGAACACGCATTCGAACTCTAGTTCGGACCAATCAAACAAACTCTGGTCCGCTCAAAAATCGTAGGTCTGGGCTCACTTTAAGCGCACCCTGCTTCACTTGTGAATGCAAGCGAACCAAGGTACGCTTATGCTAAATTACGTGCAGCTGCTGTGACGCCTCACGCTCCCCGCCCTCCCAGGAGGGAGGTATTTCCTCTTCTAAATCAATCAATCCAATCAATCTTTCACACACATATCCCAGTAAATTCCCGTTTAAGGTAACACGGAATTTACTCGTGTCATTGCTTTTACAAACGGAGAGATATCCCGGGAATGATGCGGGTTGGATACTTTCACAAACTTGTCCCGTGTTGCCAACTCAGCGCTCTCTGTGCGGGGATGGCTGCTGGCGCGATTTTATAACCCGGACATTACGTCATTTTTGGTCGGCATCGGCTGTCACATTCTGTTGTTCAGATCATGTTTTGTTACGGAGCCGGTTGTGGGAGCGTTCCGACGTCGTACCAGCAGCCAAATCAAGCTCATCAAGACTGTATTAAACCGTTAACACCGAACGTGTCGGCAGCGACGCGTTTACGCATGCTGTCTTTGAAGCTTCGTCACGCTGTAATTACGTCACCCACGTGCCGCTGGTTGGTCTCATTTGAACGTGGGGAAGTTGATGTCCACACCAGTTTGTATTTGAAGTCAATCGACCAAGAAAAACGGGAGATAATGTCATTTGAGTTTTATAGTTTTATTGCACTCATAAATATGCATTAAAACGCTGCATGGACCATGTATCTATCTCCATATTTCCATCATTTCTTGTCCTTTTTCAAAACCGAAAGCAGCACAAAAAAACTACAGATCCCAAGACCGTTGTGATGTCAAGAAGGACGAACCGAATGTGGACATTTTTAATAAATTTCCGAGCGAGGCGCCAACTAAGGAAAAGGAGGCATGCGAAGCAAGCAACGGCCGGTGTTGTGCACCGGTTCGATTGAGCGAGCGACTTTGAAACGTGCAGAATGAATCTAAAACTAAATTTAGCATGAGCTAATGCATTATTTCATTAACTCAAGGAAGAAGATGAGACGTATTTGTCATTGTTTTCCTGGGATGAGTCGGCGTCTCGCGAGTAGAAGTGACAGCAGCGCGCTAAAGAGTAGGCTGTGTGACGTTGTGTGTGACGCAGCTCCGTGACCTGTTCATGCAGAAGCTTTATTGAGTGAGCAACAAAAAAAAAAAAAAAAAAAAAATTTATTGGGTCGTATGCCAGAAAAATTTAAATTGAACTGAACTACTTGTCAATATTTTTCAAAATACTTTTTTTCGATGTTATATATATTTTTTCTTCACTATAATCTTTTCAATTTTTATAAAGATGAGTGTCCGAGAAGCTTGATTGCATGTACGTATGTACTTTAGATAAGGTGATGGGTATAAAACCTAACTTCACAAAGAGATATCCTCCAAACCCTTTTTGTGTTAGATGATTTTTTTTTTTTTCTCACTATTTTGCACTGTATATAACCTGTTTTGACCATAGAATGTGTAAAGGCCAAAAACGCCTATGACCATACTTGCTGTTTGTGTTGAATTGTCAAACATAAAACTATTTAATCTTATTTTTTTCTATTGAATGTTTATCCTAACAAGTTGAATAAATATTATCAAGCTTCAAAACGGTTGGTCGAGCATGTTTCGTTGTCAATGGGACATCAACATTACAAATTTTGAAAAAATATTTTGGGATTTTTTTTTGTCTTTTTGGGTCCAAAATGTGGATTATAATTGGTCAGTGAAGAAAACAACAGTTTGGACATGAAGTTCAAGGTGTCCTTGAAAAAGGGACCCAACTTGGCCATTGTGAACAATTTTTTCTTTGAAATATAAAGGCAACATCAAATGCATGCAAATTCGGCCAAAATAGGCTTAGGTGTTAAAGGGTTAAAGCCCAGGCAATCCAAGAAAAGGGTGCCGAGATATTAACTTGCTGGGTGCCATTCGACACCTTGTACTCTCGAATGTCATGTATTTGCTAAATTGTTCGTCTGCCGCCCTTGTTTTGAAATCCCCTACGTTGTGCTGGTATTTGAGTGTATTTGTTTTGTTGTCTTATCGGCTCTCTTCCCACCGCTTAGGTTAGTATTATTGATCCCCGTCTACCTACTGTCACAGACCCATCGTGTTATTCCCCTTTTCCGCAATCGTGTGTATTTTTGTTCGTATTTAAAAAACCTTCGAACGCTTCCCTCCGTTGTTTTCTGCTTTGAGGTACAACCTTGTTTCAGCAGTTGCAGACCCTAACATCGGCAACAAAATAAACTGCAAATTTCCAAAGATGGACAATGAACTCTCTTCCTTGGCCCTATTATCCAGTGGGAATTTAATTTTGTTTTCATTTTAATTTTGTTATTTCTAGTTTGCCATGTTGATAATTGCGATGTTTGTTTTACCGCTCTTCGTATTACTGCGAAGAAAGTAGAAATAACGATCAGCCCGCCATGATATTTACGTCATTAGCCATCGTGCTGTGACTCGGGAATTTTTAACGCTTGCTTTCACATGCACCACTTCCCGGGAAAGTTCCGGACATTATAGTAAGATGCAGTTCGGTAAATGTTCCTATCATTTCCGTGTCATTGGACCCGGGAAATTGCTTTCACACATCAGGGCTACACGTTTAAATCAAGGGGCTAATTTGCCCATGTGATGCCACTCGGAAAGTTCGGTTGGCGCTAGGGGTGTGACAAAATATCGAAATGGTGATATATCGTGATACTTTGTATCCCAAAAGGTTATCGATATGCTCCTGCCAAGAATCGAGGTATCGTTTTAAAAAGGTGTCAATGTCTAAAACAAATAAAAATTAAAAAGGAACAAACAAGTTGCTACCATAATCTTCCACCATAATAGTGTCTCAGTTAACGCTAAGGCTGCATTGATGGTGCTCGATGCCCAATCCATTTGGACTAGGAACGTTCGTTCATTCGAAACCAGAGCCTTCACAGTCATTCTCTGATTTTTAGGGCATTTACAGGTCACTTGCTGTTCATTTTAGGGCATTTACCGGTCATTTCCTGTTGAGTTTGAGTTATTTGGGTAATTCCTAGGTCACTTCCTCTTTTGTAAATCAAAATAAACAGGAAGTGATCAATAAAATACCCCAAAATCAACAGGATGTAACTGAAAATCAACAGGTAAATGACCTTAAATGGCCCCATATTACATCATTGCCTGGCATTGGCTGCCACTGACAGCCATAGACGTTCAATCCGTTTGAGGTGGGAGGGATGGCACCGAATAAACGTTCACCCTCCCAGTTCAAATGGATTGGACGTCTAATAGTGAAAAACTCATTCCAATTCACATCAGAAGCTTGTTTTTCTTTTTGTTAGTTGTTTGTAGAATATCCTAGAATGATTTCCTGACCAATGTATCGATAATCGTTGTATCGCCTTATCGTCAGATCATCGTTATCGTGAGCTTTGTATCGCAAATCGTATCGTATCATGAAGTACCCAGAGGTTCCCACTCATAGTTGGCGCAGTGTGAAAACTGAACCTTTTCAACAAGTCATTTGCAAGTGTTGTTACGAGGTAGCCCTCCAACCAGACCCTGGTCCTCTTGGTCTAATGTGAAAGTGCCCTAAGTGTATTCCATCTTATTTAGATGGAGAGGTGGGGGCATTACGGAAATACAATCAGCCAGTCACTGGGCTTGAGCAATCCGATTTTGATTTTCTAGCAAAGAAAAGTTATTCCCCTAGAGGCTTAATTGAATTTGAAAAGTGAGAGTCGGACGGTCTGTGAAAGAATGTGTGAAGCAGCGGGATAGTGTGTGCATCCTAGCATGTAAAACATTGACCCCTCCTACTCTTGGTCTTCACTGATCTGCTTTCAGGTCAAACATGATTAATGATCCTCAGCTGTCATGTTCATGTCGCACTCTTACTCCCACCCAACATTTTCCCTTCATTTTGAATCCTGGAAATTCAAATGTGGGAGCAGCTGGACGAAAACCGGAGGTTCACCAGAAGTATCAGAGAAAAACGAGAACAACTAAAACATACAAGATATTTTCTTTCCAAGAAAAATACCAGTCTTTCACTTTTCATGTAAAATCATTGGACGAACGTTCTCACACTATTAAAAGAGAAGGGTTAAACAAACTTTTGGTTGGCAATGTACCAAAACTAACTTTTGTTGGCTCCTAAACTGAAATTTTACAAGTACAAAATGGTGATGCGTACAATTAAAATTGACTCGCAAAGTAGGTAATCAAGTTTGGAGCCAATTTTTACATCATCATCTCTCAACTGGGCTTAACGGTAAAGCAAATGGTTGTCAGCAATAAAAAATATTCAATTAATATTTTCCATTAAAGGTATATGTTCATTTTTTTTTTAATCTGGAAATTCACTGGTAACACATGTGCCACTATATGAAAGCTACATACAGTATAATTGCAATATGCCAAGTTTTAGGGGCAAACTGCTCCTATTTAGGAGAAATCTTTTGCTTTGTTTAAATTAATGGGACTTGAGGTATTTTGTTCTTTTCATAAACCATATCCTGTATTTTTGGGGGTATTAGTGACGCTTGAATATACAGTATGTCGCACAAGCCAAAAAATATACAATGAAGAGAGGAAAAAACAAGTGCATTTTGGTGGGAATTCCATTTTATCAGAGACCAAGAATATAAATTAATATTAATATAAACGAAATAAAATGTGTCGATCAAACCCTAACCTAAACCTAAACCAAGCACAAAAAAAACATTTACCATATTTTTCGGACTACAAGTCGCACCTGAGTATAAGTCGCACCAGCCATAAAATGCCCAACGAAGAGAAAAAAAACATGTAAAAGTCGCAGCAGAGGATAGGTCGCATTTTGGGGGGAAATTTACTTGATAAAATCCAACACATAGAACAGATATGTCATCTTGAAAGGCAATTTAATATAAAAATTAGGGCTGTCAAAATTATCGCGTTAACGCGCGGTAACTAATTTTTTTAATTAATCACGTTAAAATATTTGACGCAATTAACGCACATGTCCTGCTCAGACAGTATTCTGCCTTTTGGTAAATTTTACAGCAAGGTTTTTTGTGCCGTCTAACAGCGAACTCTTGTGGTCGCTTTGCGACATGGTTTATTGCTTTCTTGCCAGTTCAATATGGCTGCACGACGTCTCGGGCTGACGCCTACATTGTAATGTTGTGCTTATATGATCCTTGGACAAGATTTGTCCGTAAGTATGGTTGTTGTAAAGAATGTACATATTATGTTAGTAAGCGAAATGTTATATTTTTTGTATGAGACGCTTTTTGTTTATGTTTAGTGAACCTGTATAGCGTGCTAAGCTAACGTTGTTGCTAATGCAATGCTTGTGTACTTTTTTTTTGCAGTTTCACTACGGTCTAAAGAGGACAGTGGTTTGAGGCCCTTTATTAATAAATCAGATGAAAAAGGAAGAAGTCTGATTATTAAGGCGTCGTTCACTAGCTGTCTAGCTTTGGAAAAAGTAGACGCTTCGGAGTGAGGACAGCATAGACAGATTTAAATGACAGTAGAGTGAAATGCCCACTACAGTCCTTATGTACCGTATGTTGAATGTATATATCCATCTTGTGTCTTATCTTTCCATTCCAACAAATTATTTTACAGAATATATATATAATTTACAGAAAAATATGGCATATTTTATAGATGGTTTGAATTGCGATTAATTGCGATTAATTACGATTAATTAATTTTTAAGCTGTAATTAACTCGATTAAAAATTTTAATCGTTTCACAGCCCTAATAAAAATACAATAGAGAACAACACGCTGAATAAGTGTACAGTGTACAGTGCATGAACAACAAAATGCAAATATGTCCTCATCAGGACACGACGGCTCGGTCCTGGCTATATAGCGAGCTAAACTCCCAAATGACGATGATGGAAGTCCGAATAATTTGCTGAATCAATTTCGTCCTCAATACCAAACAGGTCCGCATCAACGTAAATAAATGATAATTAGGTGCTATTGCAGCAATCATACAAACAGTTAGAATGCGTTGGCTAGCATTAGCACATCATTCAAACAACCACACAACTGGCTCTAAGTGTCCGATCAAGGGTGGAAAACACACAACAACAAAAGAAAAGATGACACACACAGGCGTTGCCTCTGTAGAGATATTTTACAAGCATAAACAATGAACATAGGTTCGCAGCCGTGTTTCTCTCTCGCTAACTCACCCCCTCACTCAGAGCTGCGCAGCTGTCCCTCTTCTTCTGGCGTGTGAGCGCTCTTCTTCACGTAAACAAGTGCGAGTACGCCCCCACGTGGGCGTGAAAGCGCCACAGACTAAAAGCATACATTTCAATATAAAAAAGTCAATAATACAATTGAACACATATTGCCAAAGGCAGAACGCGAACGTGGCCGTAGCTATTAAGAGTTATTCAGAAAACTATAGCATAAAGAACATGCTACCAAGTTTACCAAAACATCAGTGTCACTCCAAAACACCAAAATAACATGTGAAATGATATCATAAAGTGTTAATAATTTCACACATAATTCGCTCCTGAGTATAAGTCACAGCCCCAGCCAAACTATGAAAAAAACTGCGACTTATAGTCCGAAAAATATGGTAATTTGCACCTGTGTATAAGTTGCAGGGCCAGCCAAACTATCAAGAATATGCTATACGGCATTGTTAATAGCGACGTTAGAATATGACAGCGTTATATTTTTTAGCAGTGTGCAATCTAATTAATTACTTTTCCCATCTTTGCAATGCCGTTACTGAGGATCTGAAAGGGCGCATTTGGTTGAATGAACGCAAGTTGTCAGATTTTGTAACAGCTGCCTGGCAGAGAGAGAGCAGAGCTAGAGAGGGAGGCGGGAAGGGGGTTGCGACGCCGTTGCAAACATGATGTTGATTTGCTAGGTGGTTCGGCATTAGCATTTAGCGTGGTGAGCGTCATCTTAAACCCTTAGTTTTCCTGTTGAGTGTGCAATGTTATCACAAAGTTTTGTATAAGTGTTTGTGTAAGCTACAAACTAATAGGCTACTAATTTGTTTTTGTTTTGTGTTACCAAAAATAGTCACTTGCCCTAAACCTTTCTTGAATAACATATCCATGAACCTTACGTGATGTTAAAGACAGGAGAGGCAGGAGATTCAGAGCCTCACCTGCATATTGAAAAATATATCTATATATATTAGGGGTGTGACGATACACACAGATCACGGTTCAGTACGTACCTCTGTACTGGTGTCACGGTTCGGTGCAGGTTCAGTACAACAGGAAAAGCAAAACGGCTTTTTTCTCACAGCATTTAAAAGTTAAAGGTTATATACCGTTACACTCTTATATAAGTGAATTTTTTTTTTTTTTTTTTTTTATGTAAAAAGTGTGAATTTTTGGGGAGGCGGAATGAAAAATCTATTTCATTTAATCAGTTAATATAAACATCTTTGATGTGAATGACGTGTAAAACATAAAAAGTAGGGCTGTCAAAATTATCGCGTTAACAAATTTTTTAAATTAATCACGTTAAAATATTTGACGCAATTAACGCAGATGCCCCACTCAGACATATTTAAATGACAGTACAGTGAAACGCTCACTTGTTAATTGTGTTTTATGGAGTTTTGCCGCCCTCTGCTGGCGCTTGGGTGCGACTGATTTTATAGGCTTCAGCACACATGAGCATTGTGTAAGTAATTTTTGACATCAACAATGGCGGGCTACTAGTTTATTTTTTGAGTGAAAATTTTACAAATTTTGTTAAAACGAAAACATTAAGAGGGTTTTTAATATAAAATTTCTACAACTTGTACTAACGTTTTTCAGAACTACAAGTCTTTCTATCCATGGATCGCTTTAACAGAATGTTAATAATGTTAATGCCATCTTGTTGATTTATTGTTATAATAAACAAATACAGTCCTTATGTACCGTATGTTGAATGTATATATCCATCTTGTGTCTTATCTTTCCATTCCAACAATAATTTACAGAAAAATAAGGCATATTTCATAGATGGTTTGAACTGCGATTAATTGCGATGAATTACGATTAATTAATTTTTAAGTTGTGATTAACTCGATTAAAAATTTTAATCGTTTGACAGCCCTAATAAAAAGTAATGTCAGTTACTTTGTTGAGTAACTACTTATAATTACAATGAGGTAACTGGGTTAAAAACTCAATTACTTTTTGGGAGAAGTAATTTGTAACTGATGGAATACAATTTACATTTTGTTAAGCATAGACTGCTGATTCTTACATTTACAAAATACGGACTACGTTAAAGTGTTTTTGAAAGGGCTCTCTTCTTCTTGCTCTCTCTAAGAATAGAGGCCTCACAATAGCCCAAGTGCTGAAAAGAATAATAAAACTAATGACAGGCAAGACACATGAACCTGAGCCAGAATACACTCACAGATGTGAGTGAGTGCGGGAATGCTTGTGTGTGTAACCAAAGTAAAGCCAAGCCTTTTGTGCATGTGTGTTTGAGTGTAAGCCATGAATGTGCCATCTGAGGACGTATGAAAGAGGCCAGACGTCGGGTGTCAAGAAGTGCCTGGTCCCCCACCCGAGCAAGATGATGGATGACGCCGAATGAGAAGTTTCCTCTCCTGGACTGCAGCAGGCTGCCGTCAGATGAACGGCCAGCTGCTTTCCATCGCAGGGGCCGCAGGCAACTGAGGCGGCCAGGCCTCGAGACTGAACAGGGGTTATGATCCGTTACAATTCTGACAGTGCACAAGTACATTTGAAGCAAAATGCACACTTAAAACCACACACTTATAAAACACATCATTGTCTATCTAGTGGACTAATAACTTGTCACTGTGTGGTGATTTTAAAGTTACTGCTTTGATACTTAACATTTACCATATACTTTTGACCTTGGATAAGGAGAAACTACTTGGGCACATTATACAGCAAGGAACTAAGATGTCTTTTGAAATACAGTGAAGAAAATAAGCATTTGAACACCCTGCTACTTTGAAAGTTCTCCCACTTAAAAATCATGGAGGGGTCTGAAATTTTCATCCTAGGCGCATGTCCACTGTGAGAGAGAATCTAAAAAGAACAACCCAGAAATCACAATGTATGATTTTTTTAACAATTCATTTGTGTGATACAGCTGCAAAAAAAAGTATTTAAACACCTGAGAAAACAAATGTTAAAATTTGGTGCAATAGCCTTGTTTGCAATTACAGAGGTCAAACGTTTCCTGTAGTTTTTCACCAGGTTTGCACACACTGCAGGACGGATGTTGGCCCACCTATTAGTCAGGTTTCTGGGCTGTCGCGGAGAAACACAAAGTTTGAGTTCTCTCCAAAGGTTTTCTATTGGGTTTAGGTCTCGAGACTGGTTAGGCCATGCTAGAACCTTGTTAGGAGCCACTTGGTTTTCCTAGCTGTGTGCGTCGGGTCATTGTCAAACACGACCCATCTTCAATGCTCTGACTAAAAGGTAGTTGTTCCCAAAATTTCACAATACAGGGCTTTAGTCATCCTCTCTTCAATACAGTGCAATCGTCCTGTCCCATACGCAGAAAAACAACCCCAAAGCATGACGCTACAACCCCCATGCTTCACAGTAGGGATGGTGTTCTTGGGATAGTACTCATCATTCTTCTTCCTCGAAACACAGTTAGTGGAATTATGCCCAAAAAGTTCTATTTTATTTATCTATTTCTATTTCTCATCTGAATACAAAACTTGTTCCCATGACTCCTCTGCATCATCCAAATGGTCATAGGCAAACTTAAAACGGGCCTTGATGTGCAGGTTTAAGCAGGGGAACCTTCTGTGCCAAGCATGATTTCAAACCATGATGTCTAAGTGTATTACCAACAGTAACCTTGGAAACAGTGGTACCAACTCTTTTCAGGTCATTGACAAACTCCTGTCATGCAGTTCTGGGCTGATTCCTCACCTTTCTTAGGATCATTGAGACCCCACGAGGTGATATCTTACACGGGGCTCCACTCGGATTGAGACTGACTGTCATGTTTAGCTTGTTCCATTTTCTAATGATTGCTCCAACAATAGACCTTTTTTTACCAAGCTGCTTGGCAATTGCCTCATAGCCCTTTCCAGCCTTGTGGAGGTGAACAATTTTGTCTCTGGTGTCTGTGGACAGCTCTTTGGTTTTGACCATGTTAAAAGTTTGAGTCTTACTGATTGTATGGGGTGGACAGGTGCTCAAACAAGTGCATCTGATTCAGAATTCTAGCTGATAGACAGGTGTTCAAATACTTATTTGCATCTGTATCATACAAATAAATTGTTGTAATAATCATGCATTGTGATTTCTGGATTTTTCTTTTTAGATAATAACTCTCACAGTGGACAAGCACCTATGATGAAAATTATAAAATATATAATACAAAATATAGCAGGGAGTTCAAATACTTATTTTCTTCACTGTATATATATTTTTAAAGCATTAACAAACTCATCACTGTAACTTTTCACTTCATGATTTTCATTCTAAAGTGGTGTTGGAACATGGTTTTGGTTCTGAGGATAAAAGCAAAAAATAAAAATTATTTTAGAAAATAATTTTTTAAGTGACTTGCAAGAAATTACACCAAAAATTATTTTAGAAAAGAACTTTTTGATTGACTTGCAACATATTACACCATATTTATGATATTGAAAAAAAATAAAATAAAAGCTTTTTTCCCTCTATTATTTAACCAATAATCTGTACAACTCATCATAAAAAGTATATGCATATATTTTTAGAGAAGAAAACTAGGAAGTAAGAAATGTATATTTGTAAATATAACAATATTGATGAGGCGTACTACCTGTAGTTAGCTGGGATAGGCTCCAGCATCCCCGCGACCCTCGTGAAGATAAGCGGAATGGAAGATGAATGAATATTTCGGATGAATGAAGGGGTGAGGGACTGTAGACAAGGGAACTGACCCTGTTACACTAACATCCAATTCATATCATCAGTTGTTGTCAACAACTGTTAGCTGTAGCTGCTTTCCAGAGGTCTTTTAGGATGACATGACGCAAGCCATTCATCAAATAGGGTCCATAAATCACAAGCACCAAAAGCTTATCACGAGCAGATGCACGAAATGAAGTTGTCCACATTCATGAAGAGAGTTGAATCAGCCAAACTCACTCCTGATGCCAGACACACTCAAACAGCTCTTTGTGTCTTACAATACATTGAAATAACTATTGAGGAGAAAAAAAACAAGTAAAATGAGGGCTGACAAATGAATGGAAAATAATAAAATCACATTCTTGTCTCCCTACAGTTGCAAATTAAACTACCACTCTTTTTTACATGGTACTAATTTGTGATATCATGAATCTACTGACATCTTCAATAAATTAACAAGCATTCAGTATTAAGCCTGAGCAACCACCAAACTAAAACTAATGAACAGGTAATAAAAGTATAAAGGTCAACACAGCAACGTGTCAAGGTTGACCATGCTGAAGAGATGGTTTTCCTTTCATGGTATAATCCTGAGAAAAAGGTTGAAGGAAACTGCTCTTTGCAAAGCAAACAGAACAATGTTTGGAGAGCTTGTGACCAATGCAGGCTTGCTTGACTGACTGCCATGCATGCAGGCTTCTGTAGCATAGCAACCTGTCATAAATATTGTTTATCTGTGAAACACAATAGATAGATAGATGGAGACATTCACCAACGGAATGCCTCTGTTTCCGGGTTTGGGGATTATATTGACACTCACCAATTGTGCAGACGCTAAACTACATTGTTGCTATCCATAAAGTGAAAACTCAATTGTTGAATTGACTCGTCTCCCACTCATGTCTCGTCACAACACCTCCAATCTCAAATTTGCTGCTTGTTTTCATAACTATTTAGTCATCCTTGGCTGTGTGTCCTCAATATAGTCACAAATGAGGATATTATAGCTGGATTGGGGCGAAAAGTGGAGTAGCCAGCAACATACATATGGCACCCAATTTGGCCAAATTTCAAAATTGTCCGATATGGATGTGTGATACATCATTGGAAATATTAAAATCTCCATTTTCTGGGGGAAGAAAAATTTTGAACAGGAGGGCATTTAAAAAAAAAAAAAATGACCTACAGCTCGTGACCATAGGTGAGGGTAAGAACGTAGATCGACTGGTAAATCGAGAGCTTTGCCTTTCGGCTGAGCTCCTTCTTCACCACTACGGACCGGTGCAGCGTCCGCATTGCACCGATCCGCCTGTCGATCTCTTACTCACTCCTACCCTCACTCATGAACAAGACCCCAAGGTACTTAAACTCCTCCACTTGGGGCAGGATCTCATCCCCGACCCGAAGAGGGCACTCCACCCTTTTCCGACTGAGGACCATGGTCCCGGATTTGGAGGTGCTGAACTTCATCCCAGCCGCTTCACACTCGACCGCGAACCATTCCAGTGAGAGTTGGAGGTCAAGGCTTGATGAAGCCAACAGCACCACAGCATCTGCAAAAAGCAGAGATTCAATGCTGAGGTCACCAAACCGGACCCCCTCAATGCTTCGGCTGCGCCTAGAAATTCTGTCGATAAGTTATGAACAGAATCGGTGACAAAGGGCAGCCTTGGCGGAGTCCAACCCTCACTGGGAACGAATTCGACATAACTGCCGGCAATGCGGACCAAACTCTGACACCGATCGTACAAGGACCGAACAGCCCGTACCAAGGGACTCGGTACCCCGTACTCCCGGAGCACCCCCCACAGGACTCCCCGAGGCACACAGTCGAACGCCTTCTCCAGATCCACAAAACACATGTAGACTGGTTGAGCGCACTCCCATGCACCCTCGAGGACCCTGCAGAGGGTGTACAGCTGGTCCACTGTTCCACGGCCGGGAAAAAAAACACACTGCTCCTCCTGAATCCGAGATTCGACTTCCCAACAGACCCTCCTCTCCAGCACCCCTGAATAGACTTTACCGGGGAGGCTGAGAAGTGTGATCCCCTATAATTGGAACACACCCTCCGGTCCCCCTTCTTAAAAAGGGGAACCACCACCTCGGTCTGCCAATCCAGAGGCACTGTCCCCGATGTCCACGCGATGTCAGCCACGATAGCCCCACAACATCCAGAGCCTTTAGGAACTCCGGGTGGATCTCATCGACCCCTGGGGCCTTGCCACCGAGGAGCTTTCCAACCACCTCAGTGACTTCAACCCCAGAAATTGGAGAGTCCACCTTGGAGTCCCCAGACTCTGCTTCCTCAAAGGAAGACGTGTCAGTGGAATTGAGGAGGGCTTTGAAGTATTCTCCCCACCGTCACAAGACGTCCTAAGTCGAGGTCAGCAGTACCCCATCTTCATTATACACAGTGTTAATGGTGCACTGCTTTCCTCTCCTCAGACGCCGGATAGTGGACCAGAATTTCCTCGAAGCCGTCCGGAAGTCGTTTTCCTTGGCCTCGCCGAACTCCTCCCATGTCCGAGTTTTTGCCTCGGCGACCGCCGTAGCTGCAGTCCGCCAAAAAGGCCCGATAGGCCTCCTTCTTCAGCTTGACGGCATCAGTTCGGGGGTTCGAGGATTGCGACCGACCAGCTAACGGCCACAGCTCCGATCGGCCGCCTCAACAATGGAGGTGCGGAACATGGCCCACTCGGACTCGATGTCCCCCACCTCCCTCGGAAAAAGGGAGAAGTTCTGCCGGAGGTGAGTGTTGAAACTCTTTCTGACAGGGGATTCAGCCAGACGTTCCCAGCAGACCCTCACATTACGTTTGGGCCTGCCAGGTCTGGCCAGCAACTTCCCCCGCCATCGAAGCCAACACACCACCAGGTGGTGATCAGTTGACAGCTCCGCCCATCTCTTCACCCGAGCGTACAAAACATGCGGCCGCAAGTCCGATGACACGCTTACAAAATTGATCATCGAACTGCGGCCTAGGGTGTCCTGGTGCCAAGTGCACATATGGACACCCTCATGTTTGAACATGGTGTTTGTTATGGACAAACCGTGGCGAGCACAGAAGTCCAATAACAGAACACCACTCGGGTTCTGATCGGGGGGGGCCGTTCCTCCCGATAACGCCCCTCCAGGTCTCACTGTCATTGCCCACATGAGCGTTGAAGTCCCCCAGAAGAACGAGGGAGTCCCCAGAGGGGGCGCTTTCCAGCACACCCTCCAAGGACTCCAAAAAGGGTGGGTAGTCTGAGCTGCTGTTCGGTGCATAAGCACAAACAACTGTCAGAACCCGTCCCCCGACCCGAAGGCGGAGGGAAGCTACCCTCTCGTCTACCGAGGTGAACCCCAACGTACAGGCGCCAAGCCGGGGGGCAATAAGAATGCTCACACATGCTCGGCACCTCTCACCGTGGGCAACTCCAGAGTGGAAGAGTGTCCAACCCCTCCCGAGAGGACTGGTACCAGAACCCAAGCTGTGTGTGGAGGAGAGTCCGACTATATCTAGTCGGAACTTCTCTGTCTCACACACCAGCTCGGGCTCCTTCCCTGCCAAAGAGGTGACATTCCATGTCCTCAGAGTTAGCTTCTGCAGCTGGGGATCGGACCGCCAAGGCCCCCGCCTTTGGCTGCCGCCCAACTCACTACGCACCCGACCACTTTGGCCCCTCCCACAGGTGGTGACCCCATAGGAAGGGGAACCCACGTTGCCTTTTCGGGCTGTGGGGACAGGCCCGGCCACCAGACGCTTGCCTTCAAGCCCCACCTCCAGGCCTGGCTCCAGAGGGGGGCCCTTGTAACCCGCGTCTTGGCAAGGGAACCTTGAGTTCATTTATCTTTTTCATCATAAGGAGTCTTTTTACTATATAATAAAATATAATATACAGTATATCTTTTTGGAAAAGCAGCATATTAAGACACTGGAAAGCATCATTCCCCTTATTATTGACCGTTTCACTTTTGCGAAGTCTTATTACAGCATAATATTGTAGGCATGACTGAAGCCACAACTAAATTGTGACCATGATGATATAGTGTCATGCGGAGCCAAGTCACTCCTTGAGTGTCTGATTTATTGACCCCGCACGTCGAGTTACCAAGAGATGACGATGACTATTTGCGATACCCAAGAGAGAAATACAACCCAGAATGGAAAGATTGAGAAAGCTAAAGATGAAAAATAATCTTTCCTCTGCTCTCTAGGATTTATTATTTGCATATTTATGCCCAACATCCTTACTAAAATATTGTAAATCAGAGGAATACTATAATGTAATGCAAGTTGAACAGATGTTGGCCGGATAGTTTATGATGTATGAAATTACACTCCTTGAATCCTCAAAGAGGAATCAGGTTCCTTCCAAATGTGAATAGACTTTGGCTATCTGCACAATTTTTGGACAGATGCAAGCAGGGCCGCAATGGGACTCATTTTCAGCCCAGGAGTTTCATGCCACAGACCGGCCCACTTTATATCATGACCTACCGTATTGAAATATTGAAATAATATTCGTGCTGTTAAGTGATTAAAATTTTTAATTGTGATTAACTGCATGCTGTCAATAGTAAACTTGCCATTAATGGCATGTTTTAAATGCATAAATTGTATATTTAAATGTTTAAAACAAACCTATTACCACAGTAGTTGATCAATGTGTTACTTTACATCAAATTTAAAGTGCCTATGACACCAAAAAAAGCATGTTTATTTCATATTTCATGCTGTATTTTATGCTCCTGAATGAAATAGACCGCTTGAATGTGTGTGGAAGCAATCGTTTTATTTCTTCAATTTTTTGAATCGCGCGCCATGAAATTGAAAAACTTCCTGTTTTGAGGAGGAATGCGAATGTGACGTCACCCAGGTCAGCATCTCACTATAAAGAATTGCTTAATAGCATGCAGCTGATTTTGCGTATTAATTCATTTACAGTGGGGCAAATAAGTATTTGGTCAACCACTAATTGTGAAGGTTCTCTCACTTGAAAATATTAGCGAGGCCTGTAATTGTCAACATGGGTAAACCTCAACCATGAGAGTCAGAATGTGGCAAAAAACCCAGAATATCACATTGTTTGATTTTTAAGGAATTTATTTGCAAATCCTGGTGGAAAATAAGTATTTGGTCAATACCAAAAGTTCATCTCAATACTTTGTTATTTACCCTTTTGTTGGCAATAACGGAGGCCAAACATTTTCTGTAACTCTTCACAAGCTTTTCACACACTGTTGCTGGTATTTTGGCCCATTCCTCCATGCAGATCTCCTCTAGAGCAGTGATGTTTTGGGTCTGTCGTTGGGCAACACGGACTTTCAACTCCCTCCACAGATTTTCTATGGGGTTGAGATCTGGAGACTGGCTAGGCCACTCCAGGACCTTGACATGTTTCTTACGAAGCCACTCCTTTGTTGTCCTGGCTGTGTGTTTGGGATCATTGTCATGCTGAAAGACCCAGCCACGTCTCATCTTCAATGCCCTTGCTGATGGAATGAGATTTTCACTCAAAATCTCTCGATACATGGCCCCATTCATTCTTTCCTTTACACAGATCATTCGTCCTGGTCCCTTTGCAGAAAAACAGCCCAAAAGCATGATGTTTCCACCCCCATGCTTCACAGTGGGTATGGTGTTCTTCGGATGCAATTCAGTACTCTTTCTCCTCCAAACACAAGAACCTGTGTTTCTACCAAAAAGTTCTATTTTGGTTTCATCTGGCCATAACATATTCTCCCAATCCTCTTCTGGATCATCCAAATGCTCTCTAGCTAACCGCAGACGGACCTGGACGTGTACTGGCTTCAGCAGGGGGACACGTCTGGCAGTGCAGGATTTGAGTCCCTGGCGGCGCATTGTGTTACTGATAGTAGCCTTTGTTACTGTGGTCCCAGCTCTCTGCAGGTCATTCACTAGGTCCCCCGTGTGGTTCTAGGATTTTTGCTCACCGTTCCTGTTATCAATTTGACGCCACGGGGTGAGATCTTGCATGGAGGCCCAGATCGAGGGGGATTATCAGTGGTCTTGTATGTCTTCCATTTTCTAATAGTTGCTCCCACAGTTGATTTCTTTACACCAAGCGTTTTACTTGTTGCAGATTCAGTCTTCCCAGATTCAGATTCAGAATATTTATTGTCATTGTTACAAAGCCTGGTGCACGTCTACAATTTTGTCTCTGGTGTCCTTCCACAGCTCTTTTGTCTTGGCCATAGTGGAGTTTGGAGTGTGCCTGACTGAGTTGTGGACAGGGGCCCCTTTACTGATAATGAGTTAAAACAGGTGCCATTAATACAGGTAACAAGTGGAGCCTCGTTAGACCTCGTTAGAAGAAGTTAGACCTCTTTGACAGCCAGAAATCTTGCTTGTTTGTAGGTGACCAAATACTTATTTTCCACTCTAATTTGGAAATAAATTATTTAAAAATCAAACAATGTGATTTTCTGGTTTTTTTTCCACAATCTTTCTCTCATGGTTGAGGTTTACCCATGTTGACAATTACAGGCCTCTCTAATTTTTTCAAGTAGGAGAACTTGCACAATTGGTGGTTGACTAAATACTTATGTGCCCCGCTGTATTTTTCGCTTCGCGCCAGCCAGATGTTCTGCAGAAAATTGTTGCTGCACCAGGGAGAGGCGTGTGAGCCTTTTTGGGTTTCAAAAGGTTCCCATTGACCGCGGATATTGGCCAAAACAAGCCCTACTAATGTGGGACCATTGGACTTACGAGGAAGTGAGTAAACATCATATTTTGTATTATGACAGATACTGGGATCATGGCACACGTTTTAATACGGCGGTGGCTTGCATTTTATGGCTGATTGTCCACCGAGAATGCCACTCAGCCGACGACCGAGCCCTATTACGGTATTACGGTAGGCGTGGCTAAACGGCATATTAAAAGACTAATTTCTCATCATCTGTGCTTTGGCAAATTGTTGTTTATAGTCGAATTGTCTCAAAATATGATTCAAATTCACATAATAATGCTATTTAAGACTTTTTTTTATCCTGTCGTAGGCACTTTAAGCCTCATTAGAAACCAGGAAAGAGTTTTACTTTACACTTGTAAAGATGAATTAAACATGAATTTTCCCCAAATAACTTGTAAAATGGGAGGCACGGAGGAAGAGTGGTTAGCATGTCCGCTGACAGTTCTGAGATCAAGTGCTCAAGCACGGGTTTTGTGTGGAGTCACCATTTTATTTTTTGGCTATAATCTTTATCTTATATATTAGATTGACTTTTTAAAGGATCAAGAATCTTCTGCAGGTGTTTTGAATTACACATATGGCAAGTGTGTACAAATCTAAATCTTTTCATCGTATTAGAGCTGAAACGAATACTCGAGCAACTCGAGTAACTCGAGTTTAAAAACTGATCCGAGTAATTTTATTCACCTCAGGAATCGTTTAAATTTTACCAGCTATAAGCATTACGTTTTGCCTGGACTACTTTTAATGCGGGACAACGTTCTGACATCACGTGCGTAGAGGAAGAAGCAATAAAAAATTTTAAAAACTTACCGCAGCCAACAGCCGCTACAAACTACGCTGACGTTGCTAAAAACTACGCCCGCATGATGCTAGTTTGGTAGCAGGTAGTGTCCGATGCGTCTCATAGATATATCATGCATTTAAGACTAGATGTGAAATGACAGACTCGGCTGCGTCTGGGCAGCGTTAGTAAACAGCCGCCATCTTTAAGCAGTAGACTTCTCATCGCTAATAAATATAACATTACTGTCACTCGCTAACATAATGTTAACCCTTCGGAGGGCTAGGTTTCTATTGGTTATGACCACTGCCGATGCGTGGCTAACGTGTCTTACATACAGGCTTTATTTAATCTGTAAAAACACAGCGCTGTAGAGTGATGAGGGTGTAAAATTAAAACATAATAAAGCTAACTGTCAGTTTTAGCTCAGTAGTCATTACTGAATAAATGTGCTCCAATACAGCAGATATCATACATTTATTTTGAACACTGCAAAAACTCAAAATCCTACTAGTACTTACAGTTTAGACTAACTTAAACCTTAACTAAAACTTAAAAATAGCTTGACACAAATGGAAATTGAATTGAAGCACGTAGGAAAAACACGTAGCTTTCAAGTGATGTGTGTTATCAAGCGTAATTACATTTTTAGGTAAGAAATGTTTTTTTTTAATAAGATCTACAAGTTTTTTTGAGTGAAAGCAGTGAATTTTTTTTTTCTAGTCACATCTTAGGTGCAATTGTTGGCTGCTTTCAACAATGTACATCAAAAATAAAGACATTGATTGACTGAAAATGGTTCTATATTGGATTAAATGTCTTTTTTTCTCATGTATATTTATAATTGCTCTTTACCTAATAAAAAAATGTTTTATCCGATTACTTGATTAATCGATAGAATTTTCAGTCGATTACTCGACTACTAAAATATTCGATAGCTGCAGCCCTACATTGTATTCAACTTTTTTTTAAGTTTGTGGTCATAATAAGATGAAAAATCTTCAGCATCAGTATAGTAACGAGTAACAGTTTAAAATGAACCCTTATATGCAAACTGATATATTCAATTTTGTTGAAAATGCCAAAGTTATGTTTTGCCTGTGAACGTTGATTTCACCCCAATCCTCTATCTTTGTGCCCAAAAATAGTGAGCTTCGGGCAGCCGCGACACAAGCACGAAGTGCCTGGAGCCTCCATGGTGGAGGTTTAAGTGGTGCTCTTGTTAAATTTTTTTCATTCTACATTTTCATTCACAGTTTACTGTATCTGTGAATTGCAGTAATAAATGACAAGAGTGTCACATTTTGGTCTAAAAAAGACAACGTTACGTTTAGTCGGCCAAGGGGATTTCACCACCGTTTGCTTTTGCTCGCCTATAGGGCGTATTGGGCAGCCACCACGGCGGTAGGTTCATCGCTGTACTTTCATCCAAACATGCTTGAGAACAACCATAATGGGTCGCGCCAACAGCCAGATGGGTTCACGCTCGTCAAGGTGCTTCAACGTGCCTCATTTTAGCCATTAAAACCCAAAATTAAAAGTTTTACCAGGATCAAGTCATCAAGTCAGCATTGAGAACACGTCGGGGGGTCTTGAATACCATACTACGTGATGCTAGAAGGCTATAATTTATCACGCAAAAGGGGGTTGCGTTAATGCCGTTATTAATGAGTTTAACTGACAGCTTCATTAAAAATGTATATACGACCGACCCAAACGTCAGGCCGGCCTACCGGGAAGTGTCCCAATCCTCCCGATTAGCCACTCCGGGCCTGGATGCAAGTCATGTAAACTGACACTTAATTGGAAATGGTAAATGTGTACAAATGTGTAAATCTGAATTGCTCAATTTAACCTGAAGTGTGAATCCAGTGTAAAACATCCTGATTCCTGAACAAATAAGAACTTATTTAAAAGTTAACTTTGAATTGTATGTTTTACATACAGCCAGTCAATGCACACACGTTCAGATTAATCATAGCTGTGGTTCGATGAAGTCAAGAGAACAAGCTCCTAGGTGAGCCTCCATTTCCATTTAATCCATCAATCATCAGCCCACTGTGCTTTTGTCGTTGCCATCCCACTCATTTCATCCTGCACTCCTACACACATTCTCTCCTCCTACTTTTAACCTCTTTCCCACTCACTCAACACTCTTGTATCCTCTCCATTTTCAAGGCAATTGGGCTCTACACTTCCCTTTTGCTTCAGAGACATTGCTGGATAGCAAAAATCGTGAGGTGCATTTTGATACAGACATCATGGAGAATCATGTTTTCCATTTTTCCATTCACGCTTTCTCTCAGCCGGACCATCATCACTTAGTGCTAGTATTGATAACACAGTAAAAGTGGTGATTGGCAGATCAATAAGTGACCTGAGGGGAACAATGACTTGCTTATCGTAGACAAAGGTCAACAACAGGAGGGAAATAGTGGAAATAGTGCACACGCAGGTTGTAATGCATAGTTGAAGAGAATAAGACGCTTGGTTCTCCTCCTGGCCTCATTCATCCACATGACAAGACAATGGAGCAACACAGCACAAAAAAAAAATTGAAAACCAGGAAAGGATCGCATGTGACACACTCCATTTAAAAAGTTCACCATTTAACATCTCATTTTCCTGAGATACTTTTAAATGTGCGATACATCTGCTTTTTATACAGTGAGGAGCAGAAGTATTCGCACCCCATGTGAGTATGCAGGTACACCGACTTAGAAAATGGGTAGAGGTGTTAAATTTCAATCATAGATGTATCTCAACTTATAGAGAAATAATCTTTTTAAAAAAGCATGAATTTACATTGTATGATTTTTCAATAATTTATTTGTACAGTAATTTACTGGGGTTCATATATCTTTGTATCCCTGAGAAAATCAGTGCTAATATTTAGTGCAGACGTCTTTGTTTGCAATTACAGAGGTCAGACGCTTTCTGTAGTTTTTCCACCAGGTTTTCACATATATCAACAGGGATTTTGTCCCATCCCGCCACACAAATCTTCTCTAGATCTGTCAGGTTTCGGGGCTGTCGTTGAGAAACACAAGTTTCAGCTCAATCCAAAGATTTTCTGTTGGATTGAGGTCTGGAGACTTGCTAGGCCACTCCAGAGCCTTGATATGCTTTTTACGCAGACACTCCTTGGTCAGCTTGGCTGTGTGGTTCGGATCATTGTCATGTTGAGAGATCCAGCAATGACTCATTTTCAAGTCTCTGACTGAGGGAAGGAGGTTGTAGTTCAAAATCTGATGATACATTTCACCATTCATCCTCTGCTTTATACAGTGCAGTCGTCCTGTCCCCTTTGCCAAAAAGCAGCCCCATACCCTGAGGTTTCCACCCTCATACTTTACAGTGGGGATGGTGTTCTTGGGATTGTGTCCTTCTTTTTCCTCCACACACGAAAAGTTTGCACCAAAAAGTTCTATTTTGGTCTCATCTGACAACATGACTTTCTCTCATGATCCCTCTGCATCATTCAGATGGTCCCTGGCAAACTTCAGACGGGCCTTCATATGTACTGGCTTCAACAGCGGAACCTTCTGAGCAATGCATGATTTTAATTTTAATTATGATTGCACCTTAGGGTTCAACTGACAGTAGCCTTTAAAACTGTGCATCCTACTCTCTTCAGGTTATTGACCAGACCCTGCCGCGTAGTTCTGTGCTGAGCCCTCACTTTTCTCATCATGAGTGATGCCCCACGAGGAGAGATTTTACATGGAGCCCCAGTCCGAGGTAGATTATCAGTCATGTTTAGGCTTTCCCATTTTCTGGCGATTGCTGCAACTGTTAATTTATTCTCACCAAACTGGTTTCCCATTGTCCCATGGCCTTTTCCAGCTTTGTGGAGCTCAACAATTTTTTCTCTGGTGTCTTTCGAAAGCTCTCCGATCTTGCCCATGGTAGCAGTTGGAATATGACTGACTGCGGGGTGCACAGGTGACAATAATGATCTCAAACAGGTGGTCGGTGGTTACTCATGGGGGAAAGGTGGACTTTTTTAAGGTAGACTGACAACTCTTTTAGTGTCATAATTATTGCTGATTCTCATGGGTACAAATACACTTATGAACCCCAGTAAATTACAAATAAATTATTTTTTAAAAAGCATACAATGTGAGTTTTTTTTTTTTTAAAGATTAAGTTTCTATCAGTAGAAATGCATCTATGACTGAAATTTCAGCCCTCTACCTATTTTCTAAGTGGGTGAACTTGCAAAATCACAAGGAGTGCAAATACTTTCCCTCCTCACTGTATGTACAGTACTTATGGCAAAACGGCTTACGTCATCTCCCCAATCAAATGAATTACAAAAGGCAAACGTTTCTTTTCACTGTAGAACAGTACGTCTTAAAAAGAAACAAGTTTGCATATTTTCGAATCTTTAGTTATCTTTCACAAACTAGAGGTGTAACAATACATCGATTGGCTAAGCAAATATCGAACCGCATTGACGGAAACACAAAATATCGATCAGTGGTGTCACGTGTTATTTTATATGCCGTTTTGTTTAAAAGATTTCCTTAAAATGTCCGAAATATTCCAGCAATAAAATTTTCAAAACCGTCAATTTTGCTTCGTATTTTTTGTTTAGTTTTGTTTTGTTTTATTGTATTAAGTGAATACAAAATATCGTATTAAATCAATCAAAAGCACTTGAATCAAAATCGAATCGTGGCAGACTTTGTCACATCAGCCAACATTGTATCGTTATCCGAGGAAAAAAATATTGCATCATTGTAAATTTGATGATTTACATCCTTAATAAATTCATTTTTTTTTTAAAAAGGTTCAAATTTTCAAACATCTCCTCTCAGACTGAGAGAAGAAAGTACTATTTCCAATCAGATTTCTTTTTTTACATGAGTGAAACAAAAGATTTTGTTAGTGCAGTAGCAGTACAGAAACCAAAGGAAATTGTCATAGAGCTCTGCCTCAACTGAAGTCCATGTTTTCTTTCATTTCAGTAAAAATGTGAGATGAAAGCTCTGTTACAGATCAGTGCCTTGCCTATTTACTAAATCTAATCCAAACAACTATAACCCAACGTCAACAGCCAATAGGCTGTTGTGTCAAATAACATTCCTTTCCTATGCACCCAGGCTCCAGTTTACCCTTAAGGACCAGCTACTTTATAAATATGTATTACATGTATAATAAAGGCTTGAGAGTTTCAGTTGATCCCCACCTTCTTTCCTTCATCACTCTCTGTCTCCACTCTCAGCTGTTCAAATATTGTTTTTCTATTTAAACTGAGCTTGGGGAAATATTTACTCTGGGCCACTGAAGCTGGGTGGATATGAATGGGCATCATCTCCACTTGTCAAATTAGCCGCCGCTCACTGCTTGCTAATGTCTAAGTAATTGGAAAGACTCGCAGGGTGGAGACTCTGACTCAAGACTTAATATGGACATCACGTGCTGTAGGCCGTCTCTTGGGTTTGGGGCACAGCACGCCACCACTAAGGTCACCTTACAGGGTACTCACTCATATTCACAGTGACCTACAGTCCTACATAGCTGCCGCAGGTTGATTTATGGAAGTGTGGTATTTGTTTAAAGACGTATATCATGTAAACCTTGACAGAGCAGGAAATGATCTTATGTTGAGTCCTGAAGGTTTTTAATTAGATGAATTGTGTGAACATTTGTGAACTAGAGCCTTTATGATTGCGGTTGGCAAGGGCGTAGGTTTGCATAGGGACGGTGGGGACATAACACTAACTTTTCAGGATGCTGAAATAATCCCCACCAACTTTTAAGCAACCTTATTTGCATTATGACTTCATTTATATAGGTCATTTAGATTGTATTCCTATATGTTGTGAGGATAGAATTGCTCCTACCATTATTAAGTGAATTACAGTACTTTCATTATATTCAGACTTACATTGACCTCTTTTCACTCGCTGAATGTGCCAGTCCATTTTTTTCTTTCACAAGCACGTTTGATTGGCTCATGACTTTAAGCCCCCGCCCCCCACACACACACACACACACACACACGCATTCACAGCCCGACAGAAATACAACATGCCGCCTCCCCCGCCCCTTCGAAGATGAGGGATATTAGAATGTAGAAGTAATGTAAAAAAAAAACGTCAATATTGTGGAGGTGGGGAACACACCACTAGATTTGCATCTGCTACAGTGCTTCAAGTCAATTTTACTCAGATTTCTTGACATAAGAAAAACAGCTAGCTGAAAATAAGATTAACAGACTTTTTTTAAGCAAAAGGTTTGTATATTTAATCTTAAAAGAAAAACTTTTTGTCAGAAATGTTCTTGATGCAAGAATATTGTTCAAAACATTATTTGAAAGCAATTTTTTCTTGATTTAGGTGAAAAATGACCAACTTTTAGATGTATGGGCCCACTACAAATAAATAGTAATATTTACTTAAAGTAAGTGGAAGAATCTGGCGCATTAATCTGTTAACTAGCCTTGAACACTCAAAACAAGATGGGAGAAAATTATTTGACTAGATTTAACAAAAAATATCAGATTAAGATGTTATAATTTTGCAGTTAGAAAGTTAGTGTCAAGTTCAAAAATAGACCCTTAGGTAGACATTTGTAAAATTACCCAAAAATAAGGAGAGAAGACACTCAGTTTTCTTGGCCAAGGAGAGCAAGGAGGGACTAGACAGTGAAATGCTAGATTACGCTGTATAGTCACCAAAATTGATCTAAAACTAAACTCCTTGCTCTTTCTTTCATTAGGGGCTTGTCCTAACACAGAAAGGTGCCGCCCTAAAGGGAGGGGGAAAGCAAGCTGGAGACACCCATGTGATTTTGGTTGGCTATGTGTGAGCATGTAGGTAGAACTAACTAAATACACGTGTGTAAGCAAAGGCACTTAGGTAAAGTGGTCAGAATGACCCAGACACTTCAGTTATGCAACGCTGCGGCCATGGAAGATGTCCTCGAATGGAAGATGTCCTCGAAAGTCTAGACGAAAGTCTAGACGTCCCAGATGGTCTAGTTATGCAATGTTGCGGCCATGAAGCAAGGCAGTTGTCACCCCGACCCTCTTTAACACTTTGTAACACTTAAACATTATACTACAGCCTAGTATAGCAAGCAATAATCATTTACTGGTTATATCAAATGAGAAAAAATATGGCAATATGTATTATGTATGTATTAGGTATATATGAGCACAAGCAAATATTCAATCAATCAAGCAAATATTCAATCAACCCTCGATAATTAACTCAACAGTTAGTATAGGTCTATACAGATTTATTTTGCATTAATCATTTAGCCTATCAATTAATTAGGTTCATATTGGTGAGAAGTGTTGCCCTGACCCCCGTTCACCAAATATTGTTTGGTCTTATTAATGTCCCGTCCCCAGCAAAAAGTGTACATGCAGGTTATGCTGTTATATCGTCCCTACCAATATTGAGATCAAACTTACGCCCTTGGCGGTTGGAAAGTCAAAATCTGAATTATTGTTGTTTATTTTGAAGATTCTAATTTGACGTGACTACAAGCAGTGCACTGCCTAATAGTATAATAATATAATTTTTGATCGTGATGCTGATGTCCAGTCAAGTAAAATACTGAATTATTGGGCTTGGTTCTTCCATCTGATGTTCCTCATATTCCATAAATAATGGGAAACAATACAAACATGGCACAAGACAAAGGAAAATCTTGTATAAGGTTTTGCAGAGCTTTCAGCCACTGAGGCACAAACTCGGACAAAGAAGAAGTTCAGAGAGACAATGGAAAACGACTTCCGGGTTGGCTTTGAAGAAATTCTGGTCTACCATCCGACGTCTCAATAGAAGAAAGCAGTGCACCATTAACACTGTGTGTAGTGGAGATGTGATACTTCTGACCTCAACTCGGGACATCGTGAGTCGTTGGGGGGAATACTTCGAAGACCTCCTCAATTCCACCGACACGCCTTCCTTTGAGGATGCAGAGTGGACTGTGGACTCCGAGGCGCGCTGTCCTATCTCCGGGGGTCTGTAAAGTCACAGAGGTGGTTGGAAATCTCCTCTTGGGCAAGGCCACGGGGGTGGATGAGATCCGCCCGGAGTTCCTAAAGGCTTTGGATGTTGTGGGGCTGTCATGGCTGACACGCTTCTACAACATCGCATGGACATCGGGGACAGTGCCTCTGGAATGGCAGATCAAGGTGGTGGTCCCCCTTTTTAAGAAGGGGGACCGGAGGGTGTGTTCCAATTATAGAGGGATCACACTCCTCAGCCTCCTAGGTTGTTGAATCTTGGATTCAGGAGGAGCAGTGTGGTTTTCGTCTCAGCCGTTAAACAGTGGACTAGCTCTGCACTCTCTGCAAGGTCTTCAAGGGTGCATGGGAGTTCGCCCAACTGGTCTACGTGTTTTGTGGATTTGGAGAAAGCGTTCGAACGTGTCCCTCGGGAAGTCCAGTGGGGCGTGCTTCGGGAGTATAGGGTACCGAACCCCCTGGTAAGGGCTGTTCGGTCACTGTACGACTAGTGCTAGAGTTTGGTCCACATTGCTGGGAATAAGTCGGATTCGTTCCCAGTGAGGGTTGGACTCCGCCAAGGTTGCTCTTTGTCACGGATTGTTCATAACTTTTATGGACAGAATTTCTGGGCACAGCCAAAGCGTTGAGGGGCTCCGGTTTGGTGGCCTCAGCATTGCATCTCTGTTTTTTGCAGATGATGTGTTGCTGTTGCCGTCATCAAGCCGAGATCTCCAACTCTCACTTGAGCATTTCGCAGCTGAGTGTGAAGTGGTTGGGAGTAAGATCAGCACCTCCAAATCCCAGACCATGGTCCTCAGTCAGAAAAGGGTGGTGTGTCCTCTCCGGGTCGGGGATGAGATCCTGCCCCAAGTGGAGGAGTTCAAGTATCTGGGAGTCTTGTTCACGAGTGAGGGTAGGAGAGAGAGCGGGAGATTGACAGACGGATTGCTCCAGCATCTGGAATGATGCGGACTGTGCAACAGTGCGTTGTGGTGAAGAAGGAGCTGAGCCAAAAGGTGTGCTCTTGATTTACCAGTCGATCTACGTTCCTACCTTCACCTATGTTCACGAGCTGTGGGTCGTGACCAGAGAACAAGATGCTGGATACAAGCAGCTGCAATGAGTTTCCTCCACAAGGTGTCCGGGCTCTCCCTTAGAGATAGGGTGAGAAGCTTGGCGATCCGGGAGGGAATCAGGGTCGAGTTGCTACTCCTCCGAGTAGAGAGAAGCCAGCTGAGGTGGCTCGAGCATCTGGTTCGGATGCCTCCTAGACGCCTCCCTGGAGAGGTGTTCCAGGCATGTCCCACCGACAGGAGGACCCGAGGATGACCCAGGGCACAATGTCTCTCGGCTGGCTTGGGAACACATTGGGATCCCGCCGGAGGAGCTGTTTGAAGTGGCTGGGGAGAGGGAAGTCTGGGCTTCCCTGCTAAAGATGCTGCCCCCGCGACCCGACCCTGGATTAAGCGGAGGATGGATGGATGGATGGATGGATGGATGGATGGATGGATGGATGGATGGATGGATGGATGGATGGATGGATGGATGGATGGATGGATGGATGGATGGATGGATGGATGGATGGATGGATGGATGGATGGATGGATGGATGGATGGATGGATGGATGGATAATGTATTGAAAAAAAGCATATAAAAATATAAAGTTACTAATAAATCATCAGGTTGGATGGTATTTGAATATTTAAGATATAAGATGATACATGCGTTTATTGGTGTAACAAACACAATCACAACATAATTGCACGTTGAATTAAACATAGCTATATGAATAATGTCATAAGAATTACAGGCTGGAGCAGGAGTCCACTGTTTTGAAACAATAAGAAGTTAATAGGAGTGTTTCATTGCAGACATTAAGTTCGAGCCCTAATGGAAAGGTGCATCTTCGTCTAAAAGGGATCCGAGTACAGCCCATGAGATGGGCCTGAAAGTGAGAATAGCACAGGCGGAAAAAGAGAGGAAGAAAAGCAGCCGCTGTGCTGATATCGATCTTCTGTCAGAGAGATTGATAGAGCAATAAGGAGCTGAGGAGAGGAGAGATGAGAAGTGGAGTGAAGGGGAAGGAGGGCAAGGTGAGGGAGAGAATTGCAGCATGTAAGATAAATGGACAGGACGACAGGCAGGAGTGAATTCCAGGCAAAAGAAAAGACAGGAGGGGGAAGAGAAGGGAGAAAGTGGTAGACAGAAGGAGTTGGTGATGGTGAGAGGCATCTTCTGACTGATGAAAGACCAGGTGTCTTGCTCAATTAGGCCAAGGAGTGGATGAAGGAGGATTTGTGAATGATTTGGAGGAAAGACGCAAAATTGATAAGGGAAGAAAAAGACTGAAAGAGTTGATTTGATTCATGTGGAAAAGAGAATTTAGCCTGAGGATTGTCGAGACACTAAAGGTGACCTTCTGGCATCCAATGGCATCATACATATTCTTTAATGAAGTCATCAGTAGAGTGCCGTCATTTGACTATGCTCTGCCATCACTCTAGCCCTATTATGAAATCTTGCCAGACACTGGCTGAAAGATAGGCATTACTAAACCACACAAAAATACACAATAAAACGTACAGTAGTTGCCAGTGTATGAATGCGTTCAATGAACGATCATTCATGAACATGTTCATATCTTCTGGCGTATTTGAACTGAACGCATGCATATTTTCGTCTCATGAACGTTACAGTGAACACACTCGTCAAGCGGTTGGGGCCGGCGTTCATAATCTCGTTCATTGTCAAATACTAGTGTTTTCCAGCAATGAACAGACATAACTACTGCGGTATATGTAATGTCCACTCTTTTTTTTTAATGCACCGTAACTCGCACACTTCTCACTAGATATCATATAACAAAAGAGTGATTTCCCCCATTAGATCCCCCAAGTCTCACCCTATTGGGCGTGTGAGCCCAAGGTGATCATAAGAACGTAGTTCGTATACTGTATTCAAGAGTTCAGAATTAGAGCCTTTCCGACAAAACTGCAGATAAAGCTATAAGCTATATGTTAAAAACGATATTAAAAAAAAAAAAAGACCTTCATAATAGAAAACTATCCATCCTAGCAAATCAAGCTGCCTGAGGCTGTCACAGCCGCAAATACTCGCAAATACTTGCTCCTGAAGCTTTTATGGCAGTGAATAACCATTCTTTTACATTCAGTTGGACTCCAAATATTATCCAAAGTTGCTAAATGATCATGTGACATCATAAACATACTTCTGCAACATGAATATGGTGTAAATAAATGCTTAACGGTACGGGGAAGACGCAGTGAGAGAGCGGTGTGCAGTCAAGTTGAGCACAGTCACGTGAGGAGAACTTTCCTTCGTGTGAGTCATTGACTAGTGTAAATGTGCATTGCTGCTCCCTGTCTGATCGAAGGAAGGGCGGACAAAACCATTTAATGAAAATACGGGGGTTGGGGGTGTGTGTGTGGGGGGGGGGGGGGCTAGCAATACATATGCTCTTTTGGTGTTTACTTTTTGCCAAAAACCAAACAAGAAAAAGAAACGCTTCGTTTCATTCCTATTAAAATGATAATGATTAATATTTGAATTTGCAAACGATTACCTAATGTTCTAATTTTCTTTGTGGGCCCCATCAGGGCATGGGCCCTTAGAATCAGTATCACTTTTCACCCCTATACGGCGCCCCTGGCTGTTAGTAACACCGTTATACTCTAATGCCGTTATTTACGACACTGCCAGTAGCAACATTTAAGTTTTGTGAACACGTCAGCCGATGCGGATTTGAAATTGAAAATAAAGATTAATCTGACACAGTTTCAGTGTTTAAGTGTGTTAGGTTTTGTGTTGGTTTTCTCCTAGTGTGACTTGTCCCTGTGATTGCCCATTGATTTCACCTGTTGTGCCTGTTCCTAGTTTATCCTCCAAACTGCATCCTCCTGTGTTACCCAGCTGTTCCTCGTTGTCTCGTTACCCCTTGTCTGCGTGTATGTATATAAGCTCCCGTTTTCTTTTCACTCCTTGTTGCGTCATTGTCAATGTCATTGTCCAGTCCAAGCCCTCGTGTAGTTGTCCCTCCGATAAAGTAAGTTTTGTTTGAACCTTGCCTTTTTGATCCCCAGTACTTTTGGTTGTACTTTGTGTTTGTGTTAGTTATTATTAAAACGTTTTTTGAGATCACCGCCACCTGACTGGCTGCTTTTGTTTCCCTGCATTTGGGTCCACACCACCTGCCTGCCTGCGTTTTCCTGACAAAGTGGTTCAAATAATTACTGTCTGTGGGTTCTGTAGTGACTCTGTCAGTAATGGCTTGCAGCATTATCGGGGAGAAGAAATTAAGAACGACTAAAAAAATTTTTTTTAACCATGAACTTTAGTTCAAAATGTTGAATTGTGAACTATGAACTGAACAGTTCATTTTAAAATTTGCGAACTGCAACCTGAAATAGTTCATGAAGAAAAGGAACTTTCCTAACACTGGTAGTTGCCCTTCAGGACATGTAAAGGCATATGTGTCTCGCACTCTGTTGGTGTTTGTGTCATGCATTATGAGCACATTACATTTTCCAATTTCCTGGTAAATTCCCCTCAGTTTGTCAAGAGCCATTACCATCACCAAGGATCCTTAAGTTATTGTACATGCAATACATACAACATGCTTACACACTCAATTGCACTAATACTCACACCACGCACTAGCATTATAAAGAGTGACGCACATGTATACACAAGCAAACACACCTGAGGCAAATATTGAAGCCACATGTATTTTTGCATTGCTGTGGGCAGCAGAACATGACCTGCTTTCACTCCTCATTAGTTACTATTTGAATGAGATGCCAGCAGACACTTAGGTAATGCTAAAGGTCAATCAAATATTTTAAGGGTAAAAAGAGGATACTGGAGCCTAGAAACTGGGGGCAAAAGAGTCAAGGTTCATTTTGTATATTTTTAATGACTTGATTTTTCGACCATTGACAAAATTAGTGATGCCCAAACAGCAACTACTTTGCAAGGAGATAGAAAAAAAAGAAAACAGAACAAAACAAAAACATAAGTTCCTGATGAATTATAAACCTGTTGCTGAAGCCCCAGGGAGAAAGATGTCAAACATTAGCATAATAAATTACAAGCTTTCAACTTAAACGATCGCAAACACAGAATGGATCTTGCTCTGTGGACAATAGCTATAGTCTGACTCCATTGATTTCTCACCAGCTTTTATTGTGCTCCATTGATGTCTAATGCCCCTCGGATCCTGCCACAATCTGAATTATTTAGCAAGAGCGTTTTGTTTTAATGTCAAGGCTTTGGAGTAACTTGAGATTGGTGATATTTGATGATGTGCAGCAGGAGTAAAATGCCTATTCTCAGGGTAGCAATGGGACTTTTTTCCAATAACAATCAATCTGATTTGTGTCGGCTCATTTAGTGATTTGGTATCAGGTTTAGGAAGGGCATTGCTAATTTTCTTTATTTCAGTCTTTATCCTCATTCCAGTAGTGTCTCCGACATTGTTTTTTCTTCTATCAAGTCAGACAGGAAGAGATGGTTGAAGACAACTGTCAAACTCATATTCATCACAAGCCACATCGGAGTTGTGGTTTCAATTGGAGGGTCATTCTGTCTGCCAATTTGGGCCGCAACGATTAATCGACCAACTGACAACTAATCGTTTATGCCATGAATCGACATGTATTTTAAAGTAGATCCATTGTTTTGAGACATAGCTGACCTAAAATGGTCAAGATACTCTTTTTTTGAAAGTCTCAACCCAAGTATTTTCTTATAATTATTTAAAACAAAAATAAATCAAAAAGTGGATAAATTAAAAAAAGATCTGTTTAATTTTTTTTTAACGAAAACAGGTGAAAACATTAAATATCCTCTTTCTATTCATTTTTAGTTATGATTTTTTTATTCATTATTTACATTTTACGAATAAGAAATAGCAACAACAACAAAAACTAATTTTTGTTATTGTCTTTTCTATTCAAAACAACGTAAAAGGAAAAAAGGGAAATATTTTCATAATTTTTATTTCAAATTTTATTTTTCACTTTTTATCTTTTTTTTTTTTTTTTTTAATCATTAAGATCTAAAGACAATGTATTTGAATTTTATTTTAGCAGAAACATAAAGTCAGTACACATGACTTACTTTCATAGAGCACCCAAAATGCGGACCGATTCTGGAACCTGCAACTGAAGTTTGACACCTGAAGTTTAAACTATTACAACTTTATTTTTGAGAATTAAATTACCTCATTAAACTGAAAACAATACGTCATGTACAATACAATAGTCATGTAGACTAAAATTCAAATTTGAGATTTTAAATTGATATACAAACAAAAAAAATTAAAACAGTCAAACTGAACGCTCGTTCAACTTGTTGAAAGATTGTGTTTTACTGCATCACACTCAGGTGGTATTTATTATTTACCAAAAACACTTTTGTTGAGGCTGGAACCAATTATTCATATTTACATTCATTGTTTCAAAAAAAAAAAAAAAAAGTGCTCTATGGACAAGTTTCCTGAGTAAACCATGGGCGGCACCATCTTTGACAATTTCTGCTCGGAAACATCCGGTTTAGACAGAACAACATGAAGTGCGGTTGAAGTAAGCAGTGTGTTGACAAAGTTAAAACTGCAAAATCAAACCAAAGGAACCAACGGACTCTCCAAAAATGGATTCAGCACAACGTAGATGAAGCTCCAGGACTTTCTGTGTTGTGCATTTGTTCTTATCATTTCGTTGATCGTTCGTTGACATAATTCTAACTATCTGTGCAGCCTGTGTTAAGATGAGGTGTAGATTGATGTGCCGGCTTGAGTGACCAAAATGAGGCAAAATAACAAATATCACAGTTGCCGAATGCACAAGGGCTGACACAGATTTTATTGTTACAAGGGAATACTACAAAGTATTGTTCATCTGTGTAGATTATAGTTATGGTATTATGAAATCATCACACATGTAAAGTACATATGAAGACAAATAGTATGTCATTCTTTTCAGTGCAGGTATTCATCGCAATAAAACGTTTGGACAACATGATTGGATTTCATGTTTTATTTAAAACGATCAGTGCATGTGCAAAACAGGTCAATAAATCACAATTGAAAAAAATATTAGAAAAATACTAACGAAGGTGGAGCATAAGTCGAGCCTTCCATCATCAAAGAGAATGCACGTAGTCTCGATGTATGTCCATCAACGTATAGTAAGTGTTGTGAAGCACATCAATTTGTCTTACCTTGCCTAACAGCGTTTTCCACCTGTAAACAAACAAAAAACTTGTAACACTTGCATTTATGCGTTTAGGTAATTGTGCCATCCTACATGTAGTACTGATTAGCAACAGGCTAGCGGCATGTTTTGCAGGAACAACAGTACAGTAGTTGTAGTAAATAACATTAAACAACATCATAATTACAATCATCATTGTAATAACAATATCAAAGACAACAAGTCGTTTCATGCGCAAGATTTTAGCTTTAGTATTTTTTGAGCTCCAGACACATGAAAATGCAGCGGTAGGAAGAACATACTTTCCATAATATTAGCAGCCTATGGTCTCCCATGTCATGATGTTGGCAGAAATATGCGATATTTCCAAATTATCTATTTTTGAGGGATTTTGATGAGTAATGCCATTCCAGCTCCAATGTTGTTTTGGTTGGAGAAAGTGTAAAACGGAAGTCAGGAGCAGAAATGCAGAAGAAGAGCGGATGTACCTTGGAAACTTGTCTATACGTATATGAACGTTTTTATTTTTATTACCGTATTGGCCCGAATATGACTGTGTTTTTTGCATTGAAATAAGACTGAAAAAGTGTGGGTCGTGTTATATTCATGGTCTCGACATTATACCCATTCATGACGCTAGATGGCGCCAGATATCATTGAAGCGATGTTCTGTCATGACAGATCTCAGCTACTCTCAAGTTTAACCAGTTTGCATTATTTTATTGCCATGTTTTTCCTTATTCAGATTTGTTTCAAGACTACAGTTACAGTTAGACTTCACTTTGATGGTTAATGCAGTTATTGCAATTTTGTTGTTTTATCACAATAGATTGGTTTATTTACATTTCAAAAACCAGAAGCCATTGATTTACGAATGTGATTGCACTTTACATATTTAAATGTTCAGATATTAAGATTTGAATGAGGCAAAATAACATGCTTTTTCTCTCAAATATGTTGTTATAGTCACTTCACGAAAGAACAGTCGCCTCACAACTCCACTCTCACTTATCCCAGAATAACCTTTATGAACAGTTTCAATCTGGTTTCCGCCCACTACACAGCACTGAATCAGCACTCGTTAAAATAACCAATGACCTCCTCATGGCAGCTTATTCTGGCCTGCTTTCCATCCTCATCCTCCTAGACCTATCTGCAGCCTTTGATACAATTAGTCAACCCACACTCCTCCGCCGGCTGTCCACTATTGGCATCACCTGCACCCCGTTGAACTGGTTTTCTTCCTATCTATCTGAGCGCAGTCAATATATCCAACTGAAGTCATTTAAATCCAGACCCTCCCCTGTAACCTCCGGTGTGCCTCAGGGCTCTGTCCTGGGGCCCCTACTCTTCATCATATACCTACTTCCCCTTGGCAATATTTTTCGTGAATTCAACATCCAATTTCACTGCTATGCCGACGACACCCAACTCTACCTCACTTCTGAACCCTCCTCCTCTCACCCGCCCTCATCTTAGACTGACTGTATCACTGAAATAAAAATCTGGTTTACCCACAATTTCCTAAAACTTAACAGTAATAAAACTGAGGTGCTCCTCGTTGGCTCTAAATTCACCATCTCAAAAAACCATAACATATCCATTACCATTGACAACTCCACTGTTTCACCCCGCCCCCAAGTCAAGAGCCTAGGAGTAATCCTCGACAACACACTTTCCTTTCAATCGCACATCAATAACATTACCTGGATTGCCCACTTTCACCTACGCACCATTAATCGCCTCCGCCCTTCCCTCACACCACATTCTGCTGCAATCCTGGTTCACAGCCTTGTCACTTCCCGTCTGGACTACTGCAAGTCCCTCCTCTTCGGCCTGCCTCGTAAAACTCTCCATAAACTCCAACTGGTCCAGAATTCAGCTGCCCGTATCATAACCCGTACCCCGTCCATCCACCACATCACTCCAGTCCTCCAACAGCTTCACTGGCTCCCGGTCCACTTTCGAATACAGTTCAAAGTTCTCCTCCTCACATTCAAGGCCATCCATAACCTCTCCCCTCCATACCTGTCTGATCTCATTCATGTTACTACTCCCTCCTGTGCCCTTAGATCCTCCTCCTCCATACAACTGTCTGTCCCCCCCGCTCGCCTTAGCACCATGGGGAGCCGAGCGTTCAGCCGCTCGGCTCCCCGACTTTGGAATTCACTCCCACCCGATCTCAGGAACACAGATTCCCTCCCCCTTTTTCAAACAAAACTCAAAACTCACCTGTTTAGACTAGCCTATACACAATAATCACTTAGTTCTGGTCTTCTTAACTGCCCCTATATCTCTTTTAGTATTTTAAATTTCCTCATACGTTATATACTTTCATTTTGTCTCTTTTAATATTTTTAAATGTTTGTACGGTGACCTTGAGTGCCAGAAAGGCGCCTTTAAATAAAATGTATTATTATTATTACTTGTTTCAGATGTACTGTAATTATTTTCTGTAAAAAAAAATTAATTTGGTGTTCAAAAAGTCTTTTTTCAAACTTGAGTCTTGAAAAAGAGGGGGTCGTCTTATTCTCAGGGCCGTCTTATATTCGGGCCAATACGAAATTTCAGTGTAACAGCTTCCTGTATAAAAACCCCATGTTAGAATGTGGGCACTCAGATTAACAACAGGTATGGCCTATATGGAAAAAAAAATAATCAGGTCTTCTCGCAACCCTGAAAATTATGTTAATTAGGCAACCTGTCACACAGGCACTCAGTTAGTTACCGTAGTTAAAATGTGGCCAAAAGGGAGTGTGACTTGAAAAGCTGAAGATGTTTTATGTAAACAAATAATATAGTGGGGGGGGGGGGGGGACAGATTAAACTACATAAAACTGAGTGTGCCAGTTGGTGTCCATGACTGTAAAGTTCATTAATACCACCGAGAGGACTGGAGGGGATCAAATCACCCTATACACAACTTTACCGGAGGTCTGCGGTGAACTTGTGGTTCACTTTAGTTGTCATTGATCTCATTAGACGGACAGCTTCTTTCTTGCCTTACACCTCGCTAAGATAATGTTGTTTTTTCCTTTAATTCGTCATCCATATGCAGAGAGAGTTAAAAGATCCGCCAAGAGAGGAAGGGATAGGAAGAGAGGACAAAAGTGTTTTGGTTAAGATTCAGGGCAGGCAGTGGAGCGAGGCTATCATTACCATACATCAGGACAATAAATGAGGCTTTCAGCAGACCGTAATAAGAGTTTGATAAATCATCCGGGCCAGAATTAACTAGACGTCAAAACAATGTGAAGACTCTGACGGATGGCAGAGGAGGGGCCACTAGCACAGATTAGTGTGGCTTGAAATGATGGACCTCTTTAAAGGGAGGTGGAGGGGTGACGCACAAGTATGAGGAGGAAGAATAGAGGTAAGAAGCACAAGGGCAGAGGGTAGTGGACTATAAAACACAGGGAAGTTCTACACCTCTTATTTTGATGAGCGTCTTGGAAAGAAACACAATGTTTGAGTGTTCGTTTTTGAACACGCTTATGTCCAGATACATACAATTGGGCAAATAAGTATTTAGTCAGCCACCAATTGTGCAAGTTCTCCTACTTGAAAAGATCAGAGAGGCCTGTAATTGTCAACATGGGTAAACCTCAACCATGAGAGACAGAATGTGGAGAAAAAAAAAACAGAAAACCACATTGTTTGGTTTTTAAAGAATTTATTTCCAAATTAGAGTGGAAAATAGGTATTTGGTCACCTACAAACAAGCATGATTTCTGGCTGTCAAAGAGGTCTAACTTCTTCAACGAGGTCTAATGAGGCTCCACTCGTTACCTGTATTAATGGCACCTGTTTTAACTCATTATCGGTATAAAACACACCTGTCCACTATGGCCAAAACCAAAGAGCTGTCGAAGGACACCAGAGACAAAATTGTAGACCTGCACCAGGCTGGGAAGACTGAATCTGCAATAGGTAAAACGCTTAGTGTAAAGAAATCAACTGTGGGAGCAATTATTAGAAAATGGAAGACATACAAGACCACTGATAATCTCCCTCGATCTAAGGCTCCATGCAAGATCTCACCCCGTAGCGTCAAAATGATAACAAGAACGGTGAGCAAAAATCCCAGAACCACACGGGGGGACCTAGTGAATGACCTACAGAGAGCTGGGACCACAGTAACAAAGGCTACAATCAGTAACACAATGCGTCGCCAGGGACTCAAATCCTCCACTGCCAGACGTGTCCCCCTGCTGAAGAAACTACACGTCCAGGCCCGTCTGCGGTTTGCTAGAGAGCATTTGGATGATCCAGAAGAGGACTGGGAGAATGTGTTATGGTCAGATGAAACCAAAATAGAACTTTTTGGTAGAAACGCAGGTTCTCGTGTTTGGAGGAGAAAGAATACTGAAATGTAGCCAAAGAACACCATACCCACTGTGAAGCATGGGGGTGGAAACATCATGCTTTGAGGCTGTTTTTCTGCAAAGGGACCAGGACGACTGATCTGTGTAAAGCAGGGGTCCCCAAACTTTTTCCTGTGAGGGCCACATAACCCTTCTCTTCTCTGATGAGGGGCCGGGGTCAGTTTGTAACAGAAAAAGTGTGACGATTGCAGGAGTGCCTAAATGTAAAAATGTATTGTTTTTCAGAAAGCCACAATCAAATAACCCTTTCTGGATTCTTCACGGAACCAAAGTAAATAAAATAAAAATGATATAATATAATATAGTATAATATAATATAATTAGGGCTGTCAAACGATTAAAATTTTTAAGCGAGTTAATCACAGCTTAAAAATTAATCGTAATTAATATCAATTCAAACATCTCTAAAATATGCCTTATTTTTCTGTAAATTATTGTTGGAATGGAAAGATAAGACACAAGACGGATATATACGTTCAACATACTGTACATAAGTACTGTATTTGTTTGTTATAACAATAAATCAACAAGATGGCATTAACATTAATATTCTGTCAAAGCAATCCCTGGATAGAACGACTTGTAGTTCTTAAAAGATAGATTTTAGTACAAATTATAGAAATTTTATGTTAAAACCCCTCTTAATGTTTTCGTTTTAATAAAATTGGTAAAATTTTAATCAAAAAAATTAACTAGTAGCTCACCATTGTTGATGTCAAGAATTACACAATGCTCATGGTGCATAAAATCAGTCGCACCCAAGCGCCAGCAGAGGGAGACAAAAAACACAAGTAACAAGTGGACATGACACTGCTGTCATTTTAATCTGTTTGAGCGGGGCATATGCGTTAATTGCGTCAAATATTTTAACGTGATTAATGAAAAAAATTAATTACCGCCAGTTAACGCGATAACTTTGACAGCCCTTAATATAATATAATATAATACAATATAATATAATCAGGAGTGCACATAATTTTTTTGCCCAGGTTCTCAGAGGAGGACCTGGAGATGTGACTTGGTCCTCATTGAGCTTGAGAGCCGACCCACCTGATGCGATAAATTTATGACAAGCTTTACTTAGAGCCAATTAACTTTGATTAATTATATTAACAGTTAATGCTTGATTAACATCAACTGGCACAACAAAATTGCCATTACTTTGAAGTGAAATGTAAAGAAATAAACATAAAAGCACCAATTCAAAATAAAGGGCATTATGCGGCTCCCACATTAACTCCAAGCCTTTTTAAAAGTGGGATGTCCTCCTCATAAGACCTCATTGAACGTGTATGTTTAGCTTTGTAAAATGCGAGCAAAAACACGTTTGTCAGTGCATGTCGCTGTTCATTACCTTTATTCCGCCCTATTCCGCCACATGTCCATAGGGCGAGTGGGGTCCTGTTTGACATCGATAGTTTGCTTAATTGCCACATGCTCTCTGTTTTTTTTGTGCTTTTCAAAGTTTGGATGGCTGAAATTCTTTGACCCTACATAAAATGCGTTGCTCTAATCGGCGACATTGGGATTCTCACGGCACATTTTGTACCGCATTTCCGTGCGAGCATCATTCACTTCTAGCCATGGTACCTCCTGTAGCCACTTTTCAGCAAAAGTCCTTTTTTTCGGTAGCTCCGGTGACGTCTCTGCAAAAGCGTATGGAAGCCGTTGAGGGCCAGCGCGTTTGTCTACGTCCAGTACGCATGTGCGGACCACTTATGTGCACCCCTGAATATAATATAATACAATATAATATCATGTAATGTAATATAATATAATAATACTGTATTAATTAAATAGATAATAACCAAATAACCATTGCTCAGTTCTTCACAGAAAAAAGCCAGGACATAAATAACTCTATTGGGAAAAAAAAAAAAAAAAAAATTTTTTTTTTTTTTTTAAACAATTTTTTTTTTGTTTTTTTTTTTTTTTTGTTTTGTTTTGTTCAGGGGGCCGGACCAAATGTGGCTGCGGGCCGTATCCGGCCCGCGGGCCGTAGTTTGGGGACCCCTGGTGTAAAGGAAAGAAAGAATGGGGCCATGTATAGAGAGATTTTGAGTGAAAATCTCCTTCCATCACCAAGGGCATTGAAGATGAGACATGGCTGGGTCTCTCAGCATGACAATGATCCCAAACACACAGCCGGGGCAACAAAGGAGTGGCTTCCTAAGAAGCATTTCAAGGTCCTGGAGTGGCCTAGCCAGTCTCCAGATCTCAACCCCATAGAAAATCTGTGGAGGGAGTTGAAAGTCTGTGTTGCCCAACGACAACCCCAAAACATCACTGCTCTAGAGGAGATCTGCATGGAGGAATGCGCCAAAATACCAGCAACAGTGTGTGAAAAGCTTGTGAAGAGTTCCAGAAAGCGTTTGGCCTCTGTTATTGCCAACAATGGGTACATAACAAAGTATTGACATGAACTTTTGGTATTGACCAAATACTTATTTTCCACCATGATTTGCAAATAATTTCTTTAAAACTCAAACAATGTGATTTTCTGGGGGGGGGGGGGGGGGGGTTCCACATTCTGTCTCTCATAGTTGAGGTTTACCCATGTTGACAATTACAGGCCTCTCTAATATTTTCAAGTGGGAGAACCTTCACATTTAGTGGTTGACTAAATACTTATTTGTCCCACTGTATTTTGTCCTATAAAATTTGTTTAAACACAAACTGAAACTGTTATAGACAATTAAGAATTTTACACACAACTCTACTTTTTGTATAGGCAAGCATGTGTGCGCGTGTGTCAAATTCTCAGCACCCAACTGCTAATCCTGTTGGATATCATGTTGGGAGGTTAGTGCAGTTCTGCAAGTGTCACCATTCTGTGCTTCCCCTCCTCACTCCCTAGAGGGTGGCTTTAATTGCCATACTGCGACCTTTGCCGAGCGCCTGTGACAAGGCCTGTCTGTGGCAGTGGGAGGTGGTAGCAGCTCGATTATCTGTGACAGCAGATCCAGGCGTTCGGACGCGGGAGAGGGGGCGCTGGAGGCAGAGAAAGCAGGGCGAGCAGAGGCCCATTACGGGCTAATTGGAGGCGCTCATCCTCGGAGCAGTGAGCTAGAGAGCAGTTGCATCATTCGCATGCATTGTGAGCTGTGCTTGTGTACATCTGCAAGAGTAGGCCAAAGGGGGAGTCAAATCCACTCTGATCAGCACAGAGTGTATGCTTACAGGGCAAAATGCTTTTCACGTTGTGAATTTTGGGTTTATTCATTATAAGGGTGGTTAGAGACAAAATACAAAGGGTTCTTGGTTTCTGACTTTACGTTCAAAATTTTGAGGAAAGGTGTCAAATAAATTACGGCGTACAAATACGGCATCACGTGGCACCATGAATGGTTTCTTATCTAAATTTGGGTAAGGGTGGGTATGGAAAAGACATTATGGAATCCTAATTCTCGGACAAAAGTCAGAAGGAATCTATTAATATAGTCGTTCTCATTGTCGAACTTGAACGTAAGTGTGTGTAACAGTGTGTGTCAGTAAAACTCAGTTATTTGTAAATGAAACTGGTAATATAATAAGTAATGGTAATGGGGCAAAGGGCTTGAAATAACTGTTTAAAAGGAACAGGTGACCAGGTCATTTCAAGATGTCAAGCTACAGTACGTTATGTAATGTAAGATCACTGTATGAATTCATTAAAATGGTGAGGAATATGTTTGGCTCTACTTCAGTACTTCTCAAATAGTGGGGTGCACCCCCACACAAGGGGGGTGGGGGGGGGTAGGCAGAGCGATGCCAGGGGTAGCGCATTTGAACTCGGGCAACATACTTTTTTGCTGTACTGGAATAAATTGTAATTGCACATCCACTCAGTGGGTGGCAGTGGCGCTCTCATTTTCAGAGTGTGCGCAGTATTTTTGAACCAAACAAGAGCACACAGCAAACAGCACTGGCGATATGAAGAGATAATATGAGTAAATATGACCAGTGTTGTTAATAACGGCGTTAGAGTATAACAGCGTTACTAACGGCGTTCTTTTTGTATTAGTGAGTAATCTAATTAGTAATGTTTCTCATCTTGGAAACGCCGTTACCGTTACTGAGGATGTAAAGGCGTGCGTTACTATGCATTACAACGTTGGTTGAATGATGCGAGAAAAGTCTGAGGGACACGGAATGACGAAGATGAGACACCAGAGCGGCCCCCTTGAACCTTGCAACCTTTCGCCACATTTCAGGCTTCAAACATAAAGATATAAAATTTTTATTTTTTTGTCAAGAATCAACAACAAGTGGGACACAATCGTGAAGTGGAACAAAATTTATTGGATAATTTAAACTTTTTTAACAAATAAAAAACTGAAAAGTGGGGCGTGCAATATTATTCGGCCCCCTTGCGTTAATACTTTGTAGCGCCACCTTTTGCTCCAATTACAGCTGCAAGTCGCTTGGAGTATGTTTCTATCAGTTTTGCACATCGAGAGACTGACATTCTTGCCCATTCTTCTTTGCAAAACAGCTCGAGCTCAGTGAGGTTGGATGGAGACTGTTTGTGAACAGCAGTCTTCAGCTCTTTCCACAGATTCTCGATTGGATTCAGGTCTGGACTTTGACTTGGCCATTCTAACACCTGGATACGTTTATTTTTTAACCATTCCATTGTAGATTTGGCTTTATGTTTTGGATCATTGTCCTGTTGGAAGATAAATCTCCGTCCCAGTCTCAGGTCTTGTGCAGATACCAACAGGTTTTCTTCCAGAATGTTCCTGTATTTGGCTGCATCCATCTTCCCGTCAATTTTAACCATCTTCCCTGTCCCTGCTGAAGAAAAGCAGGCCCAAACCATGATGCTGCCACCACCATGTTTGACAGTGGGGATGGTGTGTTCAGGGTGATGAGCTGTGTTGCTTTTACGCCAAACATATCGTTTTGCATTGTGGCCAAAAAGTTCAATTTTGGTTTCATCTGACCAGAGCACCTTCTTCCACATGTTTGGTGTGTCTCCCAGGTGGCTTGTGGCAAACTTTAAACGAGACTTTTTATGGATATCTTTGAGAAATGGCTTTCTTCTTGCCACTCTTCCATAAAGGCCAGATTTGTGCAGTGTACAACTGATTGTTGTCCTATGGACAGACTCTCCCACCTCAGCTGTAGATCTCTGCAGTTCATCCAGAGTGATCATGGGCCTCTTGGCTGCATCTCTGATCAGTTTTCTCCTTGTTTGAGAAGAAAGTTTGGAAGGACGGCCGGGTCTTGGTAGATTTGCAGTGGTCTTATGCTCTTTCCATTTCAATATGATGGCTTGCACAGTGCTCCTTGAGATGTTTAAAGCTTGGGAAATCTATTTGTATCCAAATCCGGCTTTAAACTTCTCCACAACAGTATCTGGGACCTGCCTGGTGTGTTCCTTGGTTTTCATAATGCTCTCTGCACTTTAAACATAACCCTGAGACTATCACAGAGCAGGTGCATTTATACGGAGACTTGATTACACACAGGTGGATTCTATTTATCATCATCGGTCATTTAGGACAACATTGGATCATTCAGAGATCCTCACTGAACTTCTGGAGTGAGTTTGCTGCACTGAAAGTAAAGGGGCCGAGTAATATTGCACGCCCCACTTTTCAGTTTTTTATTTGTTAAAAAAGTTTAAATTATCCAATAAATGTTGTTCCACTTCACGATTGTGTCCCACTTGTTGATTCTTGACAAAAAAATTAAATTTCGTGGCGAAAGGTTGCAAGATTCAAGGGGGCCGAATACTTTTGCAAGGCACTGTATATATATATATACACACATATATATATATATATATATATATATATACATATATGTATGTATATATATATATTATATACACATATATATATATACATATACTGGACTGTCTCAGGAAATTAGAATACACAATATTCTAATTTTCTGAGACAGTCCTGTATATTGTTCTATGTAAAGGACGTCAGCCAAGGTCGGCCCCCCACATTTTTACCACGCCAAATCTGGTCCCCTTTGCAAAAAGTTTGGACACCCCTGCTTTAAATGGTGGAATAATGTACAGGACTGTCTCAGAAAATTAGAATATTGTGTATTCTAATTTTCTGAGACAGTCCAGTATATGTGTGTGTGTGTGTGTGTGTATATATATATATAGAGAGAGAGAGAGAGAGAGAGAGAACTAGATGCGAAATGACAGACAGTGACTATAGGCATTAGCACATGTATAGAGAACTAGATGCTAAATAAGAGGCCGTTTACATTGTGACTCTCCGAGAATACGAAAAATTTCAAATTTGCATTTATATGGGCCCGTCTCCATTCAAACAATGTCGAAATTCCGCATGAAAACGATGTAGTATTCATGCCAGGCCCTAGGGGGCAGTGCAGATTTACAAGGCGACAGCGAATGGTGCACTTTGACCCCAACAAGCTCCTCGGCCCGGAAAAAAATATGCCCACCCACTTGAAGCAATGGCATTTTTCTTTTGTTCATAAAGGCACAAAAATGGAAACATTCAACATATTTAATTTAAAAATATTATTAAAACAGTAAATTAAAGCCGACATTCCGCCATATTTGCTGTTTTTAATGTTTAGTAGCACCGCTGCACACGCCCAATGTTATGTTTACGAGTGCTGACGTTATTGGCACAGTCTCGCGCCGCGGGAGCTTTTGATATTCATACGGAGCAAGCCCGCTCAATCCCCCGCAATTGAATTCTTTCACTTTGGAGGCAGGCTTCCGAATTTTTCGTCTTCACCTTCCGTCTTCGCCGACAACATATGCACGCAAGGCGAGTCCGCTACTCAGTCATTGCGTCTTTGTGTCACAGAGTCGCCATGTAAACTGCCCCTAATAGACTCGCCGGCGTTGGTAAACAGCCACCATCTGAAAGCAGTAGACTTCTCAGGAAGGCTCTGTTATAGAGAACCTTCCTAGTGAACCTAAGTAACTTTTGATCTAAAATACCCCTAAATTGGCAAAATCTTGTCTTGAATGTAACTTTAAATAATGAGTTTTAAAAACTTTCACCTGTCCAAAGTAGACAGAAGGGAACCAATGCAATAATGGGAGCAATTTTAACAACTTTAATGGTTGATTCACAACATTAAATGACTTCATAACATACCAAAGGTTACAATGTTTTTTTTTTTGTTTTGTTTTTTTTTAATGAAAAAAAAAAACATGAAAAGTAACACTAGTTACTATGCCAAGTAATTAATTACTCTTACATTCAGGTAACTATCTCAGATACTTTTTGGGAGAAGTAATTTGTAACTGTAATTAATTACTTTTTCAATGTAAGATTAACAGCACTGAATATGACAAAGCGTATGTAGTGTTTGGCTTTGACTTTTAATACTATGGGAGACGAGGAAAGAACAGTCTGTTTACTGTCTAAAGATGTTTGCAGCGGACAACAGGATGCCAAATCAATTAAGACGTCACTTAAAGACATTAGACCCCAATCACATTGATAAGCCGCTTGATTTTTTTTTTTTTCAGCGAAAAAAATGCTCTGTGCAAAATAACCCCACACCGTAGCAAAGGAACTGATACTGCCTGCAGCAAAAATAATAAAAACTGTCTCTCTGTCCAATGGCACTGTTGGCAGATAGTCCTCACGAGTTAATGTTGCTATTGCTAATCAATTTGAATTAATTATTATTTATTGGTTTTTTGTTTGTTTTTTTTAAATCAGTATCAAATGGTCAAAAAATGTACCTTGAGTGTATTTTTACAATTTGGATGGCAGGCAAATTGATGCGCTTTTAAATAATAATAATAATAATAATACATTTTATTTGTAGAGCGCTTTTACCAATGCTCAAAGACGCTTTACAGTAGGAAGAGAAACAGCAAACAACGTGAACAGAACAAAACAAAGAAAATAATTAGAAGTTAAAAGCTAGTTTAAAAAGGTGAGTTTTTAACAGTTTTTTGAATGTGGGAAGGTCTGAACAGGTACGAATGAGTTTTGGGAGTGAGTTCCAAAGGGAGGGGGCAGCAGTGGAGAAGGCTCTGTCCCCCCTAGTTCGGTGTGTTCTTTGTTTGGCGGTGCGAGGATGTTTCCATTAGAAGAGCGGAGGTGACGGGAAGGGGTGTGGGGACAGAGAAGGTCTGTGAGGTAGGGTGGGGCCAAGTTATTGAGTGCTTTGTAAGTGAGAAGGTTGATTTTGAACTGAATTCTGTATGAAATAGAAAGCCAGTGCAGTTTGTAGAGGTTGCTTTTAAAGGCCGAGTTATGCTTCCGCATCAGACCTGCGCCATCAAGGAAGACCCGATTTAGAACCCTGCGCCATAGCCTGATGCGGTCCTATTGAATTTTCAAACCCTAGCGTCAAGTCAACACATATGATGTGACGGAAATGGACTGTGATTGGTCCGCTCAGATTGTTGTTTCCGGTTCAGCTCGAAATCACCACTATTGTACACGCAAAAATGGCCCAAGCCGACAGGAGTATCATCGAAGAGCAAGTCTCGTTAATACATCATTAAGATTGCCAAATGGAAAGGTAGGCGATTGAATAAAAAAATGGAAGAACCACTGAGACGTGCGTGTTCGGAATCGAGTGGCCACACGAAGTGGTGACCCAGTCGGCCAAAACTGCCAACTTTTTATCACTTTATGTCGTATTTTTGGTTGGTGCACTTCATCATTTGTTGTGTACATCTGTTTGCTGTGAGTCTGTGACATATTTACGTGTCACACTTCAAGCATATGAAGAGTAAAGCACAGGTTTGGTGTCAATAGAGTTGTTTTGATGTTTCATTTTCAACAACAGACATTTCACACATGATACATCACTGATTGAGAGTGCCTCGGTGCTTTTATGATAACATTAACATAAAGGCTTCCAACGCAGTTTGGGAAGTTCCATAGACGCTAGAAATCTGCTATGGCTTCCAACTGGCTGGTTGTAGAACACGGCATCAAATTAGGCTGGAGGGCTTTACAGACCTCGGACAAAACGCTGGACGCAGTGCTCGACGCCAGTGTGAAGCTAGCCGCCACAGCTAGTTTTCACCCGAGGCTAAAACTCTCTATGCGGCATCAAAAATTGGACAGACCGCCTGGAAACCGTCTTCTGCGTCGCCTGCGCCTCAACAGTTGTATGATCAACATTTATTCAATGTTGATGAGCTGAAGATCCACATTCAAACATTCCATCTTGCATTGTTTTAGTGTTTCTCCGTTAAACTAGACAAGAGGAAGTCAACAAGCATGCCCCAAAACCGTACAAACATAACGCTACACCCCTCTAGTGGCTTGGCGGTGAATTACAGAGCAACGCGTCACCTGGCCGGAGAACCATCGAATGTCGAATGATGCCGTAGTCGCTGCGCCGTCACCACAACGCGAGAGCATAACTCAGGCTTAAGTCTTTTCCATTACAAACAAAACAATGTAAGTATTGTATTATAATGTATGTATTATTATTGAAAGTTGAATGATCTATTAATTTTTTTCTTTAATATTAAAAAGGACAATGTTATGCAAAGATGTACTTATAATAATAATAATTTTATAGACAAATGATACTATTTACAGTAGCGGCAGAGAGTTGGGGGGGGGTACTAAACATTTAGGTCTTCCTGGAGAGGGGGGCGTGTGACAGAAAATAATTGAGAAGCACTGCTTTCTTTAATAATAAAAAGGACAATGTTATGCAAAGATGTACTTATAATAATAATAATTTTATAGACAAATGATACTATTTACAGTAGCGGCAGAGAGTTGGGGGGGTACTAAACATTTAGGTCTTCCTGGAGAGGGGGGCGTGTGACAGAAAATATTTGAGAAGCACAGCTCTACTTGAGCAAGCCTGGCAGTATGATTGTGAACTCACTTTTTATAGCTCCTACACAAACTCTTAAATTGTATCTCTGCATTTCCAAATTTCAGTAAGAACTAGAAGAAAAATGGCGCAAAGTCAACTACCGTATTATCTTAGTAGTTTACATCCCACATCTTACACATTCCAGAGAGAGAAATGCTAGAAAAACAGACGGATTGGTTGATTGGACATAAATATGAGCACGTATAAAATGTCATCAAATCACTTTGAACTAGGGGGGAAAGAAATGAATGATCATGTTTATTTTTTTCTTAATTCTATTTTATCTTTAGAAATATTGATATATATTTGTTTTATTTTATAAGGAAACTAAGAAAAATAAAGAAAACAAATTATCATGTTCTTTTTTAAAACTTAATCTAAAATTTGTCATTTTATTATTGTGATTTTTATTTTATTTTTTTTTAAGCAAAAAGACCATAAGTCAAAATGGATTGGACGTCTTTAGCCGTCAGTGGCAGCCAATGAGTTTATTTATGGTGTAATTCAGGGTCAACTTAAGGGAAAGTTTGCCCATAGGCAAATTCATACCACTCCCATAGCTATGTTACAGATGTTAACTAACCCTTTATGATACGTGGTGTCATGACTGACAAACAGCAACGTAATGACAACCATCTGGCAGAGTAATGAAAGCAGCAGTGGGAATGAGATGTTTTAATTAATGAAAGACACTCCATTAGCTCTGATGAGTGACTTATCAGCTCTGGCTCATTATGCAAATGGAATTAAGATAGCTGAGCGGCCTGTGTCATTAATAACAGAGACGTTTAGCCTTTTCTATTCTTTTTCGGTGACTAAAAGTTGGCCAAAAATGATCCACCCGCTGTAGAAAAATATCAAGTTTCTAAGAGGCCCTGCTTAACTGTGCTTTTTTATTACCAAGCTTGTTTCTTTTTAAACCTTGTCTTTGTATGTTGATAATATTCATGTTGTGCACTGTTATGGTCATAGTACTTTATGTATGTGACAGGAAAATAAATGACTGTGAAAAAAAAAGTTAATGATATAACAACCAGTAATAAAAAGGGAATGTTTTGTCTGAATATTTGAGTGAACAACACAAATATCAGTGTCATAGTAGCCAACAAAACCAACCCACGTATGCATTCCTGGCATATACAGTAGTTGGCAAATTGAAGAAACACATATTAGTCTTATCCGTAACGCGTCATACATACTGTATGTGTTGATAGTGTTGAATAGGTGACACTCTTTGGCATATGCTATATCTGGTAATTCAGCATAGACTTATCTATGTTTTCCGTATGTACATATAAGCAGAGTAATTTCTATTATAATAAGGTTTTCAAAGAAATACTAATCTGTTTTCCATCAGATAACTCATGTTTCATGTAGAGTACTGCAATTTTCAAGGCCACGAATGCGTTACACGGTTCCCTCGGGCCAAGAGGGTACTGCAGTTTGAAACCTTCATAAAATACAAAATATTTGGTTTGAAGATTGAAGTGTACATGAGTTCATGTCCATATAAAATCGTGACGATGAGTGCTAATTTTGGACATTAGGCTACATGCATTTTCACTTTGATGAGGACCAACAGGAAAATATTTATCTTGAAATTAGAAATACTGGCAAAATTGTGGTACTTTCAGAGGTTGACATATGCATAAGTACATATGTCCACATAGACTTTGGTGAGGATTAATTGCTGTTTTCAAATATTAGGTGATGATGAACAAACATGGAAAATGATTACCGAAATTTAGGACTAGACATACTTCCTCATGTGTCACAGCCCTACGTGGGGTGGACGGGTGTGTTTTTTTTTTTGTTTTTTTTAAACAACGAGACGCAGGCGTCGTAAAGTCAAAATCGCGTTAGTTGGGTCCGTCATAACCAGGGAGACCTGTACTTGTTTTGTTTCCAAATTTGTCATCGATTATTTGGGATGAGTTTTTTTTTTGTTTGTTTGTTTTTTGTTTTTTTGCTCTATTGGTAGACGACATTGTTAATTCTGACTGTGAAAATTCTAGCAACCTTAACTTATTCACTCCCAGCCATTTTCATCGGTGCAACCCCTTCGCTCCCGGCCGTTTTACTGGATTTAAACTGATTTTGCATGGCCCACAGAAAATTCTGTTCTATTGCTATATAAACATGGAACCCACCAGAAGAAAGATTAGACTCTCTTCTTTCAGCAGGAAAAAAATAGCTCATATCTTTTTCCATGCTTTAGAAATCAGCATTAGAAAATAGCTTAGTTTGAGCAATTTTCCTATTTCTGATGAAACAATAGAGAAATTGAGCTTTTTGTGAAAGAATACATTTAAAAAATAACTGTGACTTTAACACAGCTATTTTTTGCTTTAGTTACATCCCAAACATCTGAATAATGTTTTCCTTTTAAAAAATAACATAAAAAACAAGACAAATAGAGGTTTTAATAGCAAATTAACAATTTATTTACTCATAACAAACAGAGATAACGCTGTTGTGGCCACGACAGCCAGGGTAAACTTTTCCCTCATCGCCGCCTGTCTCTGCTTGGCGAGCAGCACAGACTAAACGGCATCGTCCGCTGCACTGGTGGTCCCGGTCGTTCTGCTTGGTCGTCCAACGCCTGGCATCCTGGACATTCGGTCGTCCCGGCCGTTCGTTCCGTTGAATCGAATTGCGGGTCTTACCAAATGAGCTACTGCCCTCCAATGGCCAGTTTTATTGCTTTCAAATGGATTTTCAGCCTTGTGCTTTGGAGCTAAGCTGAATCAGAACACAGAAATGTCTCTTGTGGAAAAAAAAACGTAAGAGACGTATCAATACGTCGCTTACGTTTTTGGGGTTTTTTTTCAGTGTCAGTTTCATTGGGGTTTTTTTTCAGGGTTTTTTTCAGTGTCCGAAAGACGTATAAATACGTCTTTGGGACACTGAAACAATTAAAAATAGAACGTATTTATACGTTTTTGGGAGCAAATGAGTTAATACAACATTGCTCGCCACAAACCCTGTTAGTCTGCTCTGGCAACCTGGGCGAACACCTGATTAATTGGCTGATTGGTGGAGGGCAAGACATGCATTGTAAACACAGAATCAAAACAATAACAACTAACACGGGCCAAGTATCAACTTTTAAAATGGGAAAATCTTGTCTTAAACATTGAGAACTGCGTTAGAATTATTCCCAAAAAACATGTTTCTTTAATGTCTTATGAAATATTGGCAGGAACTAATGAAAAATTGAAGTATAACTCTGACTTATAGAATAGAATTGAATAGCCCTTTAATGTCATTAGTTGTACAATGAAATTGTGGAGCATCTCCCTTTTGAGTGCAGGACAAGTAAAAATCTCAAAAGTGACTTGCAAAAACAAAAGTATAAAATATAAATAAATCTAAAAAGTTTGTATGAGGTAGTCCTATGTTCAGACAGTGCAAATAATCAAAGTGAAGTAGCAGCAGTTGACAATGAAGGCATTGAATATTACACATTAATATTGCACGTAAATAAGTATTGCACATAGGATATGTGTGAATAGAAGTAGCAGCAGTTTCACAGTGAGGCATTGAATATTGCACATAAGTATGGCTCCTTTAAAAAGAAAAATCATTCTTACATTCATTAAAATGTATAATTTTCGAGTATTTGGAATAAAAGGCAAATGGTCGGCAATGTGTCACTCAGTGTGTGTGTGTGCATGTGTGAACAGAGACAAAAGAATGAGTGACACCCATGCCTCATATGTGTATGTGTGTGTGTTTGTGTATTCTCATGGGGTGGGGTTGTGTGCCTCTGACCCTGTGATCATTAATCTCACTTGCTGTCAGGGTAATGGACACTGATGGACAGGATTATGTTTGCTCGTTCACACACTCTCCCACACACACACACACACACCAACATGTAAGGAGTGACAAACCGACCCAAAACTAGATACATTTTAACACTGTCTGGTGGTCATCTCTGAAATAGTTCTCGTTCCATTTTGGCATGCAGTATGTGCCATACATGTGTCGTGTACGTTAGTGTGTTGTAAATCTCCTTGTAGATCAGTCAGTTATTTTCCAATTACAGGAGTTTTAACTCAGAGGTACCACCAGGCTTTTACCTGACTTTTCCATTGGTTTTTCACAAGTCTTAAATCTGTATGTTCCATTTACAAAGTCACAGTGAGGTTGGCTACATAACCCTCTCTGACCACACAGATTCATCCAGCCTGCCAGCACACTTCCTCCACATTTCAAAGCAATTACTCCATGTTGATTTAGCTGTCACTGAGGGCATGTGTTCCAACGTGATTTATAGAGCACCCGCCTGGTGCCAGTTGACTTGCGATAAATTGCACAATATTCTGAAAGGCTCATTTGCTTAGCGCTACATTAGGGGGCCGATGATTGCTACACAAAGCCATGTAAATGAGTTCTGAGAGGGGCCCCATCACTCAACATGTCATGTAGCCAATCCCATTATTATTTATGACTGGAGCTCGGCCGTGTTTCCTCTGAGGCCAGGCCACACTCATATGTGTGCTTTGACAGCTCTGCTCCAGCTCCGCTCTGTGTGCGCGTGTGTGATATAGGACCCATTTGAGTGCAGAGCAGGAAGGAGCCAGACAGTCTATGTTATCTCCTGAAGGAGGAAGATTAAATGATGGAAAGATGATCTGCTAACTTGTTAAATCTTTCTGCCATCGCCCCTCATATTTTTGTCTCTCTTATACAGCATAGTGCACACACACACGTACACACAAGTCTGTAAATCCAGAGATGTCCCCGAACAAAAGCCTCTTCAGTTATCAGACAATGAAGGCATACAGTTCATTGCCTTTATTCCCTCTTATCTGCAGGGCCTACACTAGTTGGCCTTTTTCACAGTGGCTCAGACATGTCATAACACAGCGACTGACAGTCACTACTGTCAAACATGTCAGCTCTTCAAACCCAAAAACGATAAGAGAGACTTTGCTCTCAAATCCATCGCTGAGCAAGTGAATGTACATGGGTGTGTGTGTTTGTGAATGTGCCTCTGTTGTCCATATCTGAGTTGTTATTTGATCAGAGTGATGTTTTAAGTGTCTGTGGTTATATGCATAATGCTTTTTATTAGAGATGTCCCGATCGAACAGCATCCTGATCGATCGGGTCCGATCACGTCATTTTCAAAGTATTGGAATCGGCAAAAAAATATCGGACATGCCTTTTTTGAATTTTTTTTTTTTTTTTAATTAAATCGTTTTCTAATTGTATTTAACGTTACAAACATAATATGTTACACTCATCCAGAGTCTTTAGTTTAGGCTTAAGGTAGGGTTATCAAATTTATCCCGATAGCGGCTGTAATTAATTTTTTTAAAAAATGCATCGAGTTAAAATATTTAACGCAATTAATGCATGCGCTGTACGACCCACAAGTGGACATTACACTGTGCTGTTATTTTAATCTGTTTGAGCGGGGCATGTGCGTTAAATGCATCAAATATTTTAACGTGATTAATTTTAAAAAATAATTACCGTCCGTTAACGCGATAATTCTGACAGCCCAAGTTAAGACACTTGCAAACTGTTTAAAATTCATGAAACCCACAAAAAAACCCAAAAGGATTCTCTTAAAGCAAGCATGTGATTAGCAGAATTTACCATTTTTATCTTGCTTCGGTTCATTGTTTTCACCTACATTTACACATTTCTTTTTTTTGCCCTTATTCTGTGTCCTTCATCGCCTCATCTCAACTCCCTCCACTCTTGCTCCTCATGCTCACCACTGGAGCTTTTTGTTTTTTAACGGATGAGTTATTGACTTAAGCAGGCCCAATTAATCAGGGTGTAATGGGGCTGCAGGGAGGCCCAGGGAAGCAATGCATCATAGGCCAAAGATGAGTACTGTCAGGCCTCTTATACAGCCCTCTTCCATCACTCCCACATTAATACAGGCAGAGATGATGAAATAGAAGGAGAGTAGAAAGAGGGTGTTGGAGGGAGAAAAAGCAAGATGGAAAACGGCATAAGAAATTATTTAGTTTAAATGTGTGCAACAAAGTATCTACATAAAGATGGCCTATAACTGCATGCGAGAGTATGCCCGAGTCAATGATGATGAGTGTGAATGGGTTTTAGCTTGTTGTGTCTGGGTCAGATGAGATCAACATGACTGTAATTTATACCCAAACACCACATACCAGAGGACCACATGCAAACAAATGACATATCTGTGCAATCAGATCCACCAGGTACAAAAACATAACCAGACAGGTTTGTTCTCTAATTTAAAAAAAAAAAAAAAAAAAAGATCTTCAATGGTACGAGCAAACATCCAATGAGACGCAGGAGGTTTTTTTTGTGTGACTTATTTATTTATTTTAAAGCCTGGTGACTGAATGTGCAATTTGTCGCGACCAAAATATGCTTTTCATTTTCAAGCAGTTCGTTCCAACTTTTTCAGTATGCAGCTTGTATAATAGAGTTGATTTTAGGCAAATATTAGTGGGGTATTTTACAAATAGGTTTGCCTTCCAGCTTTCCCATCTACAGTACTTATGCTCAAGAGAAGTGATTGCACACTAATTGCACACTTGCATCATTAACTTGAATATTTTCAAATTATGAATGTTTATACTCTACTTCCATATTTCATCAGGCTCACATTGATAGGATACACTGTATCTGATTTGACCATTGACTCTCTAACATCAGATTTGCATCCAAATTTTGAAAAGCCCTGATTAAAACCTGATGTTATACTAAACAATTCCTTTGTGTTGTTCTCTCTTCACTTTGCCATTTACCCATTTCCGAATTGAGCAATGAATCTCAAAAACCGTATGAGTCTACCGTATAACCGGACCATACAGAACGTCGCTCCGGAGTTTAAGTTGTGAAGGGAATAGTTACCTTTCTCGCACACACCATATAACTGTTTGCATTACTCTAACACACGTAATATAATCAATCAGGGAGTAATATCATTTCTCATACAGTATTTACTGTAGGACTGTTTGTATTACTCTAACACAGGGGTCCCCAAACTTTTTCCTGTGAGGTGTGAAGTGTGACGATTGCAGGAGTGCCTAAATGTAAAAATGTATTGTTTTTCAGAAAGCCAGAATCAAATAACCCTTTCTGGATTCTTCATGGAACCAAAGTAAATAAAATAAAAATGATATAATATAATATAGTATAATATAATATAATTAGAGCTGTCAAACGATTAAAATTTTTAAGCGAGTTAATCACAGCTTAAAAATTAATCGTAATTAATCGCAATTCAAACATCTCTAAAATATGCCTTATTTTTCTGTAAATTATTGTTGGAATGGAAAGATAAGACACAAGACGGATATATACATTCAACATACTGTACATAAGTACTGTATTTGTTTATTATAACAATAAATCAACAAAATGGCATTAACATTAATATTCTGTCAAAGCAATCCCTGGATAGAACGACTTGTAGTTCTTAAAAGATAGATTTTAGTACAAATTATAGAAATTTTATGTTAAAACCCCTCTTAATGTTTTCGTTTTAATAAAATTGGTAAAATTTTCAATCAAAAAAATTAACTAGTAGCTCACCATTGTTGATGTCAAGAATTACACAATGCTCATGGTGCATAAAATCAGTCGCACCCAAGCGCCAGCAGAGGGAGACAAAAAACACAAGTAACAAGTGGACATGACACTGCTGTCATTTTAATCTGTTTGAGCGGGGCATATGCGTTAATTGCGTCAAATATTTTAACGTGATTAATGAAAAAAATTAATTACCGCCCGTTAACGCGATAACTTTGACAGCCCTTAATATAATATAATATAATATAATACAATATAATATAATCAGGGGTGCACATAATTTTTTTGCCCAGGTTCTCAGAGGAGGACCTGGAGATGTGACTTGGTCCTCATTGAGCTTGAGAGCCGACCCACCTGATGCGATAAATTTATGACAAGCTTTACTTAGAGCCAATTAACTTTGATTAATTATATTAACAGTTAATGCTTGATTAACATCAACTGGCACAACAAAATTGCCATTACTTTGAAGTGAAATGTAAAGAAATAAACATAAAAGCACCAATTCAAAATAAAGGGCATTATGCGGCTCCCACATTAACTCCAAGCCTTTTTAAAAGTGGGATGTCCTCCTCATAAGACCTCATTGAACGTGTATGTTTAGCTTTGTAAAATGCGAGCAAAAACACGTTTGTCAGTGCATGTCGCTGTTCATTACCTTTATTCCGCCCTATTCCGCCACATGTCCATAGGGCGAGTGGGGTCCTGTTTGACATCGATAGTTTGCTTAATTGCCACATGCTCTCTGTTTTTTTCGTGCTTTTCAAAGTTTGGATGGCTGAAATTCTTTGACCCTACATAAAATGCGTTGCTCTAATCGGCGACATTGGGATTCTCACGGCACATTTTGTACCGCATTTCCGTGCGAGCATCATTCACTTCTAGCCATGGTACCTCCTGTAGCCACTTTTCAGCAAAAGTCCTTTTTTTCGGTAGCTCCGGTGACGTCTCTGTCGTCTGTCTGTCTTTTGACGGGGGTGGGGGAACACGGAAGTAATTACTCAGTGTGGCCTGCCTCATCGACATTTTGAGAAGTTATTTTCTCGTGTCCGCCGCAAATAGTGGTCAGCCATCGGTACGCAAAAGCGTATGGAAGCAGTTGAGGGCCAGCGCGTTTGTCTACGTCCAGTACGCATGTGCGGACCACTTATGTGCACCCCTGAATATAATATAATATAATATAATATCATGTAATGTAATATAATGTAATAATACTGTATTAATTAAATAGATAATAACCAAATAACCATTGCTCAGTTCTTCACAGAAAAAAGCCAGGACATAAATAACTCTATTGGGGAAAAAAAAAAAAAAAAAAAATTTTTTTTTTTACAAATTTTTTTTTTTTTTTTTTTTAGAATTTTTTTTTTTTTTTTTTGTTCAGGGGGCAGGACCAAATGTGGCTGCGGGCCGTAGTTTGGGGACCCCTGCTCTAACACATCTAATACAAAATAAATAGCACTTACACCATAGTTTAATGAAAAGAAGCAGAATAGAGGGCCTAAAAGATACACAACGCCATATTATCACAGAAGCCCAACGCGTCATGAGCAAGATTGACGCACCAACTCTTGCAATCAGTTCTCCCGGGCACTCCAGGACAAAGAGCAGGGCGCTCTGTCCTAAAATAAGTAGCATCGGCCACCAAACCAGGATAACAAGTTGATAGCGCGGGTGCCTTGGCCGTCAAGACCTGCGTCGGTCGCCGTGGCAACCACATCCCAGCCAAGGATGATGCACAAACCTGACCTGCCACAGAGGGATGATCCCAAGACAACACCCAGCCATGCCTTCGGCCCGGCCCACTCCACCACAGCTTTCAAAAAGAACTGAACATTTAGATAAAACAGTCGACGCCGATATGGGCAAAAAAATGCGCATCAGTATTAGATCGGCCAACACGGAAAAATTCTGATCCAGACTTCCGATCCAGTTTTTTTTTTTTTAATTCCGGTCCGGGTTTTCCAGCGCACCGATTTACATAATCCATTCCAGTTTTTGCTTCGGTTTCCCTAAAATCCAGTCCGCATTTTACGGCACACCTTCAACACACTACATTTACATTACCGTCTCACAATTTACTGAGACTTTATCGGTAAAAATGTCAGCTGTGCTGGATCATTTCACCTTAAAGGACGACAAAGACGAAGAGACAGAGTGCAACATATGCCACAATAAAGTCAAGCATGGTGGTAAAGCTGTAAGTTTTAATACAACCAATCTAATCAAGCATTTAGCGAAATACCACCACAAACAATATAAGAAGTATGTTAAGAAAACCGAAGACAAAAAGAAAGGTCCTACGCAACTAACACTGGCAGAAACTTTTGCTATGCGTGACAAACTGGCACTCGACAGTCCCAAAGCCCAGGGAATAACAAGAGTCATTGCCGAAGAATTCATTCTGGATGATGAGCCATTATCTCTCGTGAGTAAAGACGCACCATCCAACACTTAGAACCACGGTACAACATGCCCAGCCGTCATTACATCCTTGAGCAATTCGGCCACGGAAGATTCGAGAACGATTCACAAACATCCAAATTCCGATTATTGAAATATGTCAAGTAAAGCGGAACTAATACACAGCGTGGTCTTCGGGACGCAATGAGAAACGGACCGCATTGCTTCCCGAGAGTAAACATCATAATTTGTCATAGACCCGGGTGATGCCAATGCTCAACTCACGGCTTTAGCTCAACTGCTGCTGACAGCCGCTACAAACTACGCCAACATCGTTTTACTGTAGATAATAGATATCATATGTATATAGAACTAGATGCAAAATGACAGACTCGACGGCGTTAGCAACATTGAAGTATGGAAAACTAGATGCGTTAGTAAACGGCCGCCATCTTAAAGCAGGAGACTTCCCTAGTAGGCTGTTGTGAACCTTCCAAGCAAACCTAATTAACGTTTTAACTAAAATAATCCTAAATCGGCAAAATCATGACTTGAATCTATCTTCAAAACAGTTTTAAAACTTTCACTTGTCGAAAGTAGACAGAAGGGAAATTATGGAATAACGGGAGCAATTTTAACAACTTTAACAGTTGATTCGCAAAATTAAATGAATTGAATGTAGTTTAAAGCTGCTGATACAGAATGGGGACTTGAGTATTTTATTTACTGTTTTAAAATGTTAACTTGATACTGAAATAGTCGTTTATTTAAACCTGAGAGGCTTTTTATACAATTTTTGTAACTAATGCACGAAACATTAAAAGCATCTAATAGCTGGGGGGGATTGTGGGATTTTCCACTGAGGTTGTTCGTGTGTTTTGCATTTTTAAGACAGTTTACAATATTATTTGCACGTTTTACTGACTGACTATGCCATTTCTGTTTGTTATTTATAATGTTTTGTGTTTGTCACTGAATAAACAGGTCAGTTTCTTGTTACCATCCGTTGTGTGTTATTCAAACTCACCTAATTCAGCTGGCTAGTTGTTATCAAGAGTACTAAAACCTTTTTCAAAATGAGTTTGACAACTAAGTAAGGAGGCTAAATAACTTTAAACTTTAACACATGCTCAGCTAGGCCGGTATCGGTATCGGCCAGTATCGGTATTGGATCGGAAGTGCAAAACAATATCGGTATCGGATCGGAAGTGCAAAATCCTGGATCGGGACATCCCTAAGTCTAACACATTCATCATAGTAAAGCACTTAACCATAGTTTAAAGAAACAAGCTCCATGGCCTTTGACACAGTAAAGTGGACTAGTTTATCAGCCCTCGTCTGATAGGCGAAGAAAAAGCGTCATCAGTGCTCCGGTAGGGGTCAGGACGCTCCTGCCCTACCAACAACTTGATAGTTGACGCAAATTTCATTGTGATCCGTCAACAAATACCGGAAGAGTAGTAATTTGATCTCTGAAATTAATTAATCTAAGTAATCATACCTGAGATATTTTTTTACACCCTGCTCTGAGGATCGATATCGATACATCCCAAGAAAATACCTACCAAAATTCATTCTGATCTGTCCATGAATAACTGAGGTGTAGCAATTTTAGTTTGTGTTCTCCCCCCAAGTACAACAAAGCAGTTTCTGAAGAACTCCTGCTAGATGGTCTAAAAACTATATATAGGTCGCACCTGAGCAGGGTTGTTTATGGCAGCACTTTTAATTTTTGTCTTAGTCAGTCATTTGGACAAAAATACTTTCTAGTCTTAGTCATATTTTAGTCATTTCAAAATGTCATCGTCTTCGTTAGTTTTAGTCGACGAAATCTCATACAAATTTCGTCTAGTTTTGGTCGACAGTTACAATATTCAAATTCAAAGTTTTAGTCCAAAAATAAATAAAGGTTTCCAACGATTTGCAATGAACATAGACAGGTGAGCACAAATTGTAGCGGCTACAAGGACGATGCCGACTTTGTGATGATGATACACAGTCAGCAGGAAAAGCAGTACAATATTTTCAATTAAACCCACCGACAAGCCACGAATGGTATGTAAAAACAAATGTGTCTGAGCGTTTAACATCCGCTAGACATACTGACCAGAAGAGCCAAGTGGCTCTGGTTTAGACTGGCCAGTGTTTTAAGGACTCTCTTCATTCTGAAGCTAATGCTAATGCTAATGTTGATGCGAACGCAAATGTTAGGATTACATTTAGCGTCTGATGATCACTCAGCACAGACTTTCAAAGGCTAAAGCAACATTGCATATTTTCTCTTGCCATTATAAGAAAACAAGTCTTACAGTTTCCAAACAAGCAAGATGGAGCGCAGCTTAGCTTGAGAGGCGCAGCACATCTCACATGAGTGACACGACCCAAACACTGCCACGATGCAAGCTGACATACTCCACGTACAATATGTAAATGTCACGCATTGGGAACATATGACAGAAACGATGCCGCATTTTCGTCTTGTCGTCGTCTCATCAGACAATAACTGGCATTCGTCTCGTTATGTTCTAGTCTCCTGAGCCACGTTCTCGGCTTCTCATTGTATCGTCATCGTCATGATAAAAATTAATTGTTGGCGAAATATTTTCGTTATCATCATTGTTGACGAAAAACAACACTGCAGCTGAGTATAAGTCCCAGGCTTAGCCAAACAATGGACAAAAAGTGCCCAGATAACACGGTACAGCCAGTAAATCATCTAGTGCAGTGCCCACTGAGTTTTATTTAAAGCAATTGAATAGACTACACCATGACAGAGTTAGCAATTCTACCACAAATGTGAATATGATTGCCCAGTTTGTATTTTTTCTTCCATTTTGTAACATCAATCAGTTTATTGAAAAATAAATGAATACATTTCCAACAGAAATATGGATCAGCGTGTTCTTGCAATTATTCAAGTGAACACCTGAGTATTCAGCAGTCACAGTGGAGCTGACATCTTTACCCTCATAATGCTCAGACCTCAGACTTGTCTTGTGAGTTCACCGAAGAGCTTTTCGAACGCGTCTACCTCTGTAGCTTTGTTCAGGCACGTCTTTCTATCATATGCGACATGTAGCTACTTAAAGCAGAAATGTGAAGTAATTTGATAACATGCCAAATAGGGTCACAATTAAATTAATTAAACATTGTCCAACAAATAAAGCATGAAAAAATAATTTATATGTTGTATATTTTACAAAATAATTGCGTTCGAGCCTGAAAGGGGACGAACCCGGAAGTGATACGTCACACTGGGAACAGCAATGGCAGCTCCATACATACGGCCGCCATACAAAGCCCTTCAAACAATGATTCAAACAGCGATATAAGCGATAGATCGAGCGCAAGGGAGGAGATCCAAGTTTTTGAAGAGTTGGAGGAAGAGGTGGAGGTTGGAATTTTATGTTGGACCTAATATGTATTAGCCAGACGCTAATCAGGATGCAAACAATGTGCCTAGACTACCTGACATGGAATGGATACAAGACCCATCGAGATTACAAGATTGGTAAGATATAGGCTGTTATTATTTTCATGATTTGAAGATGCAGGCATTTGCACATAATTTTATGTTTTTGTCTATCTGATGACATTGTTGAAAATAATAATAATCAGACTTCATGTTCATTTTGGCAGATCCGGCAGCTCTCGTGCATATAAAATAATATATAAAAATGTTGGGGGGAAAGAAGGAGATGAGTCGTTGATGGCTTTCTCCACTTTATTGTGGCAACAATAAGAAAACAAAATAATAGCGGACTGCCGCCACATTCGACCGCAAAGTTTTGCTTCTCGCTGATCTCCTCGCCTCCTACTACTCCAGCATCTCTTTCGTGCATAGTGTCTTGTTATGAGCTTTTTGTTTACAAATGTATTGAACACACGATGTGCTGACAACTTTGTTTCTTTATTAACACATGGAGCTAACAGTAAGAACACAGCTTGGGGCTCTCGGCAGAAGTGGCGTCTAATGGCGTGAGGAAATGTAGTTTTTCCACACAACCAAACAGATTACAAAGCACCACTTCAGTGTTGTCCCGAGACTACATTTCCCATGATTCACTGCGTGACCTGCACGCTCGCTGAATTGCTGCCAGACATTAACCCAGTGCTTCTCAATTATTTTCTGCGACGCCCCCCCAAGCAAGACGTAAATGTTTCGCGCCCCCCCCAAACTCTCTGCCGCCACTGTAAATAGTATTATTTGTCTATAAAATTACTATCATAAATACGCATCTGCCTAATATTGTGTCCCTTTTTTCTAATAAAGAAAAAAAGTAACATAGATCAACTTATAATAAAGTATAACTTTATTAACATTGTTTTGTTTGTAACAGAAGACTTGACATGCATCAATTTGCCTGAATTAAAAAAAAGTCACATTCAAACTGTAAAAATACACTCAAGGTACATTTTTGACCATTTGATACTGAAAAATAAAATGTAATAAAATCAGTAAATAATAACAAATTCAAATTGATTAGAAACATTCACTCATGAGGACAATATGCCAAAAAATTTGACCGAAAAAACAAAAATGAATAAAGGAAAAAAAGAGTGTCCTTCTGTCCAAGGACAGTTTTTATTTTTGCTGCTCACACTCAGTATTACCTCCTTTGCAATGGTGTGGAGTCATTTTGCAATGAGTATGCTAACAATGCTCACTGGTTTACTGATATAACACTGACAAAGCAGGACGATTGTTGGCAATATTCGGCACGTTTTCGCTGAAAAACAATCAAGCGGCTTATCAATGAGATTGGGGTCGAATGTCTTTAAGTGGCGTCTTAATTGATTTGGCTTCTGGCGGTCCGCTATAATTATTTTTAGACACAGTAAACAGTCTTTCCTCATCACCCACAGTATTAAAAGTCAAAGCTAAAAGGCAAACGGCACGAACAAAGTGCATTCTCGGCGGCCGAGGTAGAACCGTAGGTGAGGGCGGTCGTCGTGACGATCCCAAGCCGAAAATGGCACTTATCGGGCGGCAGCGTGAGAACCGGACAAGACAGTGGGTCGCTGCGTGACTGAGTCCGGTCGGAAAACGGCTTTCGAAAACGGCGGCGGCGCACTGCTCTTCATATTTGTTTTCTGTGTGATGAGTGCTCTTCCTTAGTTCAAAAATACTGCACGCACTCTGAAAATGAGAGCGCCACTGCCACCCACTGAGTGGCTGCGCAAGTACACTTTATTCCAGTACGGCAGAAAAGAAAAAAAAAAAAAAAAGCATGTTCCCCGAGGTCACATGCGCCTCCCCTGGCATCGCTCTGCGCCCCCCCAGGGGGGCGCGCCCCACTATTTGAGAAGTACTGCATTAACCCAACACGCTTGTTGTTGTCACCTGTCAGCGGCTCTCGTACGTAAAACACAAACTAGAAGGCTATCAAGCGATCACCGTGAAAGAAACGCCGAACCGTACAAATGCAATGCAATGCTAGAAGCATGAAGGTGGAAATACATAATACAAATACAAATAAATGTGCACAAACTCACCGATGGTGTGTGTCTCTTACTGCAACGTGACCGTGAATTACCGCGACGCCGACCCGCTTATATGCACATCCACACCCCTTTCCCGATTGACAGTGGATTAACCCTTTCGGACAAGATCGTAGATGACGCACAATTTAAACACGCTTAACCTAGCGAACGCAACAACAACTATGATCGAGGATTGCCACGAGTTAACTTTCGGCTAACGTCGCTAGCTTATACTGTTCATTCCACAACAGTTGGCAGCTCTGCTTTGACAAAGTCATCAGTCATCTATCCAAAAATCACACTTACTTTTTGGCAAATCCTTGATCATAAGCAGACCGGTTAAGGAAGCAGGCATCTTCGAAATGTTTGCAGCAGAGAACACTACTCGATGATGGCGTGAAATTCATTCGCTTCGTGCGAACAAAAGATGTCCATTTACGTGCCCTGCTATCTTTTGGCCATTCATACAACTTTTCGTTTGAGTGAGAACAAAACATCGCCACACACTGCCATGTCATCTTACCGAGGAGCAATGCAACAAACAATCCTGTTCTATGGCGGATTTCCCTCGCACTTCCCGGTGTGACGTAATTTCCGAAGATTCCTGAAGAAAAGCATTTTCGTTGTCAAGGGCGTTGCTATGGGTTAAACAAAGAATCTGGAAGGGTTGCGTTAAAAAAAATCATGAAAATATGCTTATAATTGTTTAGCCATTGATATTATTCAAAAACATGGTTGGCCAACCTTAGTTCACATTTCCGCTTTAAAGAGGGAATGATTCATTCAGCCTTGAACTGCACTGCATTAGTGTTAGGAACAAAAGGTAATATGACATGTGAAAAGAAGCTCCACCCTGATGCACCTTGCCCCTTTTTGGATTGGAGTATGAGTGATCGATATCAATTAGATTAAAAAGAAAAATATTATGCAGGGATTTTTATTTACCACTGATTTGAAACCATTTTAAAATAAACAGCATCAGTCAGAGTCAATAAATGGCAACCAGAGCACTCCCCCTACGACTGTAGCAAGGGTTCATGTAAAATTCATCGTGACAGTGTCAGACACATGTTTCTTCACTCAGCCTGATTGACTTATCTGACTTCTAATGGTTGAGGCTCTCCAAATATCACAGACGTGTGCCAGTCAGTGATTTTCCGTGCACTAAGTAGCTGTGCGTCACATTATAATCCTCAGAATCACGAACAGTCCAAGTGCTATCAAATATCCACTTAATGTGCTGTCTATCAACTATATCAATTCATCCCTTTATTTTCTGTCTTCTATCTTTCACAATGGAAGTTGAAGTATTCCTTCCTAGACTACGATATTTTCCATGTTTAATCAAGAACAGCATGTGAGATGGGAACATAATATCTGTCATTTGTGTCCAAAGGGCCTCCCAAAGCAATTAAAGCATACATTTTTAATGTGAGTGTTGTTCCGCGACCTTTGGCAATGTTAATGACATTCCTTGGTTGTTGCCAGAGAAGCAGCTTCACTACTTGTGCTGTAAAACTATACGTATTAAATTTCTTATTCAAATACTTAAAATCTTAAGACGTATTTTGCATAAGGGGGGCCAGGGGGGTGGCATCCTGGTGGTCGAAAAGTGTCATTGACTGAAATTGACTTTCCAATATATATATAAGTTGTGAAGCAATAAAACTGCAACAAAAATGAATGAAATGAACAAAAAATATTCTTTTATAATAGCGTCAAAAAAAATTTGGGGAACAGATCATGTGAATAGCACCTTAGATGGTCATTTGCTTTGCATATAATTTTAAAAAATAAAATAAAAATTAGGGGAGGGCATTTTTATTTTTTAAATGATTTTTTTTCCTTTGATTGATTGTTTTTTTTTTTTTTTTAAATAGAAGCACCTTATTTTGGGATTGAATGATTTAGACACAAATTTCCTACCCATAATATGGCCCAAACACAAAAAGGATTGCTTCAATCAAATAAAACTTTTTCAATGAAAAATTAAGTGTTTAAATGCAAATTTTTCAATCTCAAATATTTTTTCGCACTCAAAAATGTTTTCTATGATTGAAATTTTTCTTTTTTTTTTTTTTTTTTTGATTGAACTGATTTTTCTTTTTGAAAATATATATTTTTTGAAGCAACTTGTTTTTTGATTGGATAAGACAAAAACATCCTAGCCAAAATGTGGCCCAAACACAAATCAACATTACTTCATTCAAAAAATTTGCTTCAATCCCCCCAAAAATTCAAAGAAAAATAGCTTTCACATGCATTCTTTTGAGTTTCAAATTTATTTTAACACGTTTTTTTTTTTTTTGCTTTGTTTTTGTTTTGATTGAAGAGACTTTTTCATTGAAAAAATATATTTTGATTAAAGTAACTTTTTTTATTAAACGAACGTTTTTTGGGATTGAATAATAAAGACACAAATCTACCTCCATACGGCTCCGCCCAGGGGATACAATTTTTGACTGGGCTAACTACATTGGCACAACACCGGCAGGCGTACCATATTCAATGGTTGACGATCTTGGCGAAAAGTATTGCCTAAGCATCCTGATTTAGAATTACCTTTAAGAATGATGGGAAACAAAAAAACGTTCATTGTCAACTTATTATTATAAATATTCTTGTAAGTTAATTTTATTGCTGACACTGTGTTTCGGGGTCATCAACATGTTGTGCCCCCCTGCCCAAAAAGTCAAACTCTGCCTATGTCAAATACATACATTCACACATTTCACAGCCATTTAGACTTAGTCTTAAAAAAGTCAACTGATCTTACAATTAAGAAAAATATATTGTATTGTAATTATATTTTGTCATAAAAAACAGCTAATATTATTTTCGCTTACTGAACAGCTGTGACTGCTTCTATGTAAAGCTATGTCCCTTACTATATGATGCCCCCAGGTGGGTGAGATGTGTGCAACAGAAGAAGGAGCAGTACAATGTCCATTAAACTGAAGCAAAAAAATATGTTTTTAAAAAAAAAACTGTCTTTTTACAGTCTATTTGTCATTTCTGCACGAGGCATTTGGAACAGACTAACGGAGTTTCCATCAGCTTTCAACTTAAAGAATAAAATAGAATAAAATGAACATGCAATGCTGGACTGTTTATGCAAAAAGATCAAGCTCTTCCACATTTCTTTAGTATTGACAATCCGTTTCTGCCTACAATGACTTTTTTTCTCTCTCTGTCGTGTTTGTTCACTCATTGTCATTCGTTGTTAGCTTTTTGTGCCCTTCAACTCGTTGCCAGCCCTTGCTGTCTCTCATCTACATGATGTGTTTAGTGTCCTGCTTCATTTATGTCTCACTGAGACTTTTTGACAATTCCTAACCGTTAATGATTTCCATGGTCCACCACGTAGCCATAACATTTTTCTAAAAACTCTACTGCATCCCAGTTAGGTTGAGCCTTGAATTAAATATTTTTAGCATGACTACAAAACCCCAAAGTGCTGTAGTTATGTTTAAAAAAAAAAAAAAAAAAAACTCCTTGTTAAGAAAATGTAGTGCCTGGAGATTTCTGTTGTGTTTTTGCCTGGGGCTCATATGAAAAAACAAAAACAAGTACATGTTTGTTGACATTTATATGCCCTGCTTACGGGTATTTTAAGTCAGGAATATATATTTGAAATGTTAAAACTCAAGGTATGTTAATTTTAAAAGCATCAACACAACATCAATATGTTGTGTAACAAGTAAGCTATGCATTATGCAGTAGAAGTATGTGTCTATGAGTTTTTAAGTATAAAATTCATATTTAAAGAAAGCATCATGGCTTTGTGGAGCCACCTGCTACGATTTAGAATCTCGACTGAACCCTCCGTTGTGGGTTATGCACACTCTCCAACACGGTACTCTGCCTTCCTCCCACATTCCATAAACATGCATGTAAGACTGATAAAAGACTCCAAATTGTTTTTAGGTGTGACCATAAGTGCAAATTGCTGTCTATAAACTACATACCCCGCAACTAAATCAAAGTGTCCAGTATCCTGCCTCTTGCCAGTAGGAACAGACTTAATGGTTCTAATTAGGACAATAGCCATTTGAAATGGATGGAAGGAAGATGCATGTTTTAATGGGTTTTTTTTACTATAATGGTCAGCAATACCGTACAGTGCATCACAAAAGTGAGTACACCCCTCACATTTCTGCAGATATTTAAATATATTTTTTCATGGGACAACACTGACAAAATGACACTTTAACACAATGAAAAGTAGTCTGTGTGCAGCTTATATAATAGAGTTAATTTATTTTCCCCTCAAAATAACTCAAATATAGCCATTAATATCCAAACCCTTGGCAACAAAAGTGAGTACAGCCCATAGAAACTACGTACATCCCTAAATGTCCAAATTGAGTACTTGTCATTTTCCCTCCAGAATGTCATGTGACTCGTTACAGGAATGCTGTCAGCATTGTTGTAGAGATTGAAGAGGTGGGGGGGTCAGCCTGTTAGTGCGCAGATCATACGTGGCACTCTACATCAAATTGGTGTGCATGGCTGTCACCCAAGGAGGAGGCCTCTTCTGATGACAGTACACAAGAAAGCCCGTAAACACTTTGCTGAAGACATGTCAACCAGGCACATGGATTACTGGAACCATGTCCTATGGTCTGATGAGACGGGCTGATGTGTCAAAGTGTCATTTTGTCAATAGCCACGTTTACATGCTGACTTTTATTCATACCAATTCAAATCATTCCGAATGGAAATTTCACATCAGCTGTTTACATGTCACTTCATCTATTCCGATCCAGCGTTTACATGTGACTGCCTTTATTCCGAAAGGACGTTTTACAACTGCCGTCTGACATGCGCAGATTAATCAAAACAAAGCGTCACGTTGCAAAACATGGAGATCGATCGTCAGATCAGCTGCTGTTTTAACTTTTCGAGTGTAAACAAAACTTCAGAATGATACGACGTTCATTTAAAAAGTTGTGTGGGTGCGCTGTGCGTGTGCTTGGAAGCCATGTTGCAAGTGACGTTACTTACGTCACCAAGTGACGTCACCACGTCAGTACGGAGCATGCGCAGAAAGAACGCAACCAGACACCATTCCGCTTCCCTGTTTACATTATATAATTTTCTTCTAATCGGTTTGGGAAAAGGAATATTCCACCCCTATGAATCGGAATGAAATTCCATTCGGTTTGGGCCTGTTCATTCCGAATGAGGTGTTTATATGGAACACATTTATTCGGTTTGAACAAATATTCCGATTGTAATTGGAATATTTGGCTCCATGTAAACGTGGCAAGTGTTGTCCCATGAAAAGATATACATAAATACAGTGGGGAGAACAAGTATTTGATACACTGCCAATGGCCATTGGCAGTGTATCAAATACTTGTTCTCCCCACTGTACAGTTGTGGTCAAAAGTTTACATACACTTGTGAAGAACATAATGTCATGGCGCTCTTGAGTTTCCAGTTATTTCTACAACTCTGATTTTTCTCTGATAGAGTGATTGGAACAGATACTTCTTTGTCACAAAAAACATTCATGAAGTTTGGTTCTTTTATGACTTTATTATGGGTGAACAGAAAAAAGTGATCAAATCTGCTGGGTCAAAAATATACATACAGCAGCGCTAATATTTAGTAACATGTCCCTTGGCCATTTTCACTTCAATTAGGCGCTTTTGGTAGCCATCCACAAGCTTCTGGCAAGCTTCTGGTTGAATCTTTGACCACTCCTCTTGACAGAATTGGTGCAGTTCAGTTAAATTTGATGGCTTTTTGACATGGACTTGTTTCTTCAGCATTGTCCACAAGTTCTCAATGGGGTTTAGGTCAGGACTTTGGGAAGGCCAATCGAAAACCTTAATTCTAGCCTGATTTAGCCATTCCATTACCACTTTTGATGTGTGTTTGGGGTCATTGTCCTGTTGGAACACCCAACTGCGCCCAAGACCCAATCTTCGGGCTGATGACGTTAGGTTATCTTGAAGAATTTGAAGGTAATCCTCCTTCTTCATTATCCCATTTACTCTCTGTAAAGCACCAGTTCCATTGGCAGCAAAACAGCCCCACAGCATAATACTACCACCACCGTGCTTGACGGTAGGCATGGTGTATCTGGGGTTAAAGGCCTCACCTTTTCTCCTCCAAACATATTGCTGGGCATTGTGGCCAAACAGCTCGATATTTGTTTCGTCTGACCACAGAACTTTCCTCCAGAGGGTCTTATCTTTGTCCATGTGATCAGCAGCAAACTTCAGTCGAGCCTTAAGGTGTCGCTTTTGGAGCAAGGGCTTCCATCTTGCACGGGAGCCTCTCAGTCCATGGAGATGCAAAACACGCTTGACTGTGGACACTGACACCTGTGTTCCAGCAGCTTCTAATTCTTGGCAGATCTGCTTTTTGGTGATTCTCGGTTGAATCTTCACCCTCCTGACCAATTTTCTCTCAGCAGCAGGTGATAGCTTGCGTTTTCTTCCTGATCGTGGCAGTGACAAAACGGTGCCATGCACTTTATACTTACAAACAATTGTTTGCACTGTTGCTCTTGGGACCTGCAGCTGCTTTGAAATGGCTCCAAGTGACTTTCCTGACTTGTTCAAGTCAATGATTGTTCAAGTCAATAATCACTCACATGAAATTGCTAATTCGTGTTGCTGTATGTATATTTTTGACGCAGCAGATTTGATCACTTATTCTGTTAACCCATAATAAAGTCATAAAAGAACCAAACTTCATGAATGTTTTTTGTGACAAAGAAGTATCTGTTCCAATCACTCTATCGGAGAAAAATCAGAGTTGTAGAAATAACTGGAAACTCAAGAGAGCCATGACATTATGTTCTTCACAAGTATATGTAAACTTTTGACCACAACTGTATCTCCAGAAATGCAAGGGGCGTACTCACTTTGTGATACACTGTATATTGAGGCTGTAACAATACCAGGGTCGGAATTACACAGTTCAATATCATCATGTTCATCATCACATCAATGTTGTTATGATACTTATTATCATGGGAAAGCTCACTGTTAATGCTGTAAGTTTGAAGGCATGGGTGGATGCTATAGGAGGCGGTCTACCTTCAAAACACTATTGTTAGAGCCTTCCTAAACTTGTGATGATGTAGATTATCCAAAACTAACTTTTTTAGTAACAACAGATCATATTGAGACACTTTAGTAATTGTGCGATTTTGTGAATGTTGTGACATCCCTGATTAAAAATCTTTTTAAATTCAGAGGTTACACTAATTACAAAATCAACATTGAGTTAATTACACTTATAATCACCAAGGGAAAAAATATGCTGTCCATTTGACTGGCAGGGGAAAAAAAGCACACACACACACACCTACTAAATGTAACGTTGCATGTTTTGAGTCACTGCAAATGACTGATACAACCTTTTGTTCACAAGTTGTTATGCATAGCTGAGTCTCTGTTTGGTATGCACATTGTCGGGAAATTGAGGTAGGTTTGTTGATTGTGCCTCTAGATTGGAATTGAGTGACAAGAGAAGAATGGTGCTGATTGGACTTTCAAGCAGCAGTTTTTGTTATTACAGCGCTCTAGAGCAGGTTGAAAGATATGTTTTGACGTGTGGCCCTTACCTCTAATAATACAATATGGTCTGATGTACTAAACATCAACTGTATGTTTCAATATACCGTGACAAAAAACAAGATTAAATCAATCTGACCTTTCCTTTTTCTCCTGTCATGAGATAAGGGAACACATTGAGAGGTGACCTAGGTTCAGACGATCCGTACAGGGTATGAGAAAAAAAAATCACACAATCACAAACAGTACATAATTTACATCATGCACTGTTGCCAACAAGACATTTAATGAACAACCAGCCACCTCAGAATAGAAGCTACCACCCTCAAGACACTGAGCAGAGTCAACTGAAAAACAAAGAAAATCATGACTGTGCAATACAATAGCCACATACCATTAAACTGTGTTTTAATTACACAACTAAGATGATTGGTCATAGCATGAAGAGAAAAAAAGCTTCACAAACAATGCACCAAATTTTACTTACAACACAAGCACCACATTTTTCATTGTGTCACCTTTAACCCTTGAGAGTCGAAGGACGCGCCAGCGCGTCCTCAGCGCACGTCGTCTTTGAAGCGCCCTCGCGTTTTAATTACGTCAGCCACATGCCGTTGGTTGGTCTCGTTTTAAAGTGTGGAAGTTGCGGTTTACTCTCGTTGTTATTTGAAGTCAATCGACCAACTAAAACGTGAGATATTGTCATTTAAGTTTTATTGTCCTCTCAAAAAAACATTAAAACGCTGCATGGATCATTTGTTTATGTCTATATTTCCATCATTTCTTGTCCTTTTTCAAAACGGAAGCTCCATGAAAAAAACACAAATCAAACGAACCCTTTCGAAGTCACAGTGGAAGCACAACATGCGTTTTTTTTTTTAAATAAATATAACTGCCGTGCGAGGTTCCACCGAACGAGAGGGAGGAGTGTTCTGAAGCAGCGAGGTGGCGACCGACGGCCGTTTGAATCGAGCGAGCGAGCGACTTTGTGTGACTTTGAGAATGAACGGATAACTAAATTTAGCGCAAGCAATTGTGCTTTTTGATCAACATGAGGAAGAGGATGGTCCAAATTCGTCATCATCGTCTTCTTCGGAAGAGTCCTCGAGTGAAGATAGTGACGGATTTGAACACGTGGGTGACGCCATCGACGAGCAGAGGTAAGCCAACCCACTTTTTTTTTTTTTATGCTGCTGAAAAAGTTTCTTTTGAAAGTTTCTTTTGATATTGCAAGACAAAGTTAATTTTGATGCAATATAAGTGTGTGTTTGTGTATATAATAATAAAATGTGCATATCGGATCAAAGTATAATTTGTGGTCTTCTTTCTATATGAAGATTAGGGATGTAGCACATATTCAGCTATGGTATTCTTTCTATTGTCATACATATAGATTTCCATTATTATTTATTTCTGTATATATTTTTATTTTATACTTTATTATTTTCATAAATACTGACTTTTTTTTCATGTACATTTATAGTGACAATGAAAGTAAAGTGAAATGAAAATGGAAGGGTGGAAAGAGGACCGACACCCCATGGAAGTGTGGGCTGTGTGATGTAGCCCTGTGTCTAATTCCAGGACGAAACTGCTTTTCGGAGTGGCATGCCTGAAAAAAATTTAACTTATTTATTGTAAATATTTTTGAAAATACTTTTTTCCCCAATGTTATATATATATTTTTTTTTTTCCCCACAATCAGTCTTCTCAATTTGCGTATATAAATGTGTGTTCAAGAAGCTTGATTGTGTGTACATAGTTTTCATCAGGTGATGGGCCGCAATACCTAAACTCATATAGAGATGGCCTCTAAACACTTTTTGTGTTAGATGGTATATTTTTTCACTGTTCTTCATTGTTTGGTCTGCTGTATTTAACCTGTTTTGACTAGAGCATGTATAAAGGCAAAAAACGCCTATGGCTATACCTGTTGTTTATGTTGAATTGTCAAATATAAGACTATTTATTCTAAGTTTTTTTGGTTGAATGTTCATCCTAACATGTTGAATAAATATTACAAGGTTTCAAAACGGTTCGTTACGCATGTTTGGTTGTCAATTGGACATCAATATTAAAAATTTTGACAAAACGATTTTGGAATTTTTGGTCTTTTTGGGCCCAAAATGATGATTTATAATTGGTCAGTGAAGGAAACAACAGTTTGGACATGAAGTTCAAGGTGTCACAAAAAAAGGGACCAAACCAGGCCATCGTAAACAATTCTTTCTTTGAAATATAAAGGCAACTTCAAAGGCATGCAAAATAAGACAAAATAGGCCCAGACCTTAAAGGGTTAAAGCCATACTTTTAATCAATCTGCATAACATTCATATAATTCCTTCATTCATTCATCTTCTGAACCGCGTATCCTCACGAGAGTCGTGGGGGTGCTGGAGCTTATCACAGCTAACTCCAGGCAGAAGGCAGGGTACACAGGGCACATATAGACAACTATTCATGCACACACTCACACCTACGGACAATTTGGAGTGTTCAATCAGAATACATTGCACGGTTTTTGGTGATCTGGCAGGAACCAGAAGAAAACCCACCCAGGCATGGGAAGAACATGCAAACTCCACACAGGAAGGACGGAGCCAGAATTGCACCCACGATACCAGAAATGTGAAGTGGACGTGGTAACCACTGTGCCACCGTGCCGCCTTCATACTGTGAATTATTTTTAAACAAGAATAACAGAAAAAGGCTTGTCTTTATTAAATGCTTCATTGAGTGAGTCCACTCAAATTCACTCACACTTTGTCACTCATACTGCCGAGAACAGCCTCTCACTTACACAATGAATGAGATGGCACAGCAAACTTCAGACTGGGCTGCAAGTTTAACAATGATTAACACATTTGTGCCTTTGATCGTAGAGCTACAGAGGATTCTCAGGTCAGATCAAAGCTACAAACCTGCCAATCATCATTAACGTTCAGTACCAAACAGCAACTGCACTGGTGACCAAGAAAAACAGAGAGGCTGTGGCACTTTAGGAGCATAAAGCAGAAAAACATTAATATATTTTTTTCAATTAATAACACGATCCTTTTCACCCGATTCCGAACCTCTGAAAAATGATACAATCTGCCGGATTTCCGATCACGTGATCAGATCGGGACATCCCTGATTTATATAATGCTGTTTAAACCAGGCTTTCTGTATATAAAAGGGATCCAGGATCTGCACACTTGCTGCTTCTATGAAGTAAAATAAAAGCTAACATGTTTTTAAAAAAAAAAATTTTTTAAACACTATTGCGCATGCACACTTTGCGATGGCAATGTTCAAACGATATATTGTGCAGGCCTAATTCCAATGCTCTACTACTACATCTTCTGGATTTTTTATTACTCCAGTATTTAATCTGACCAGCTGGGTCCACACTTAGTCTTTTCTGTTACGCTTCTGTGTATCTTTCTACTTCAGGCTACATGCAGTGTATTAAGTGCGGGTAAAAATATCAATGAATGATGCATTGCAGTAGTCCTCCCTCCAAATTGATATTCATTCACTAGATAGGTTCACCTTTTGGCCACCGGAGGACGCCAAAAATCGACATTGGCGCACTTACTACAGCAGCCAGAAATGCAACGCTTGTAATACTGTATTGCATAAAAAACGGTTTGCTGATGTTTGTGACAAAGTGCAAAAGATACGAAAGTTAACATGAACTTTAATATATTCCATGTGCACAAATAACTTGTAAATTTTCAGATATTTATTTCAAACCGGGTCGTGAAAATAAGTGGTACTCAATTCCTTTGTGAATTTCTACATTTTTCTGAGTCACCATCAAAGCATTCAAACAATTTACATTATCAGAATTGGATCAAAGTCAAAAGAATAGAAATCGAATTGTAAAATCCTTACCACTCACAATTTGTGGAACATCATGGGTAAGTAATATACTGAACAATTACTCCTACTTTCTAGTTTTTTTGTCATAAGTTCCCAGCGAATAGCCAATTTTCGTATAGGAATGTATTGAAATTCTGTAAATTTGAACAGAACAAAGCTAGTGGTAGCCCTTTGCACAGTAATCTACTGTATGTGCATTTTTTGTGGAATATTACTTAAACTTACAGTTCACAAGTTCATTTCCATTGCTAAATTTGTGTACTTAATGCCAGAGAATATTGAAATAAGGCAACTGACCTGACTTATTTCTCTCTCTGCTGCTTGCTTGCCAGTTGCCCTTCCTCCACTGAGTCCCTCCCTTCCCCAATATCTGTCTGTGTTGTAATGTCGAGTGACATATTTAAGCGGGGGCTGTCAGCTCTGTGGATGTGCAAGTGGATGGCACAGCCACTGAGTGCTGGTGACAGATAAAAACACACAGGCCACATACATATCCTACCCTCTATTACCATCTCACTCCAGCATTGCCTTGGTTTGGTTATCCACATTTATTACTGTCCTCTGTCCTTATATGTCTAAATGTTTATCTACTGTATTTCTAAAACCGTTGCCCTTCTTACTTCTCATTTCATCAATGCTCAGCTCTTCAGTCATTCTTCTGTATTTGCCATGAATCTGTCAGTGATGAAGCCAGGAGACCAAAGTTTATGTGGAGAAAAAGAAAAAGAAGGGGGTAAAATGGGAACATGATGCTCTGTCCTGTCAAAAATGTCCTTTTCTTTGCTGACATTTGGATTTACACGTTTCATTTCCCTGAGTGACAAAGTACATAAACATGCTTCAAGTCTAGGATCTTGGCAAGCTTCTCCCACCCAATACACAGTGCACACACAACCCTGGCTCTGGCACTTTTTTCATAAATTTAGGCAAGGGGTGGGAATGTGACACACGGTCTTTGATCCATAGAGCTTTCCTTAGTCTGTGCTGTTGATGAGAGATGATTCAAGTCAGATGGAGGACTTTTTTTTTTTTTTTTTTACATTTGGAGTATTACAGACAGTAGTAATATGATGAGTTAGCCGCAGGCTGCCTTTGTCCTACATAAGACTTCTCTGAGAGACTGCAAACTATGCGTCTGTGCACACGGGAAGTGATATTAGCTTAAGAGGAGCCGAGCAGCTTCTCTGATCAAAGACTCATCTCCTCATGTCCATCTGCAGCACTGACAGCTTCAATAATGAGTTGACACACATCTGTCAGCACAGGATTTGATGCCCATAGAAAGCCAAGGTAGCAAAATTACTCACATTCTGTTCTTAACTAATAGTAGTGTTACAAAAAAGTTTGAGTACAACTACTAATTAAACCAATTTTCTATTTACATTTTTCAATTAGGCAATGTCCTCAGTCATTTGCGTCTTAAAATCTTGACAGGTGGACATAGTAGGCAGATTGACAGTACACAATTCTGTATATAGACAAGTTTCGTGAGCGAAACATGGGCAGCGCCATCTTTGATCATTTCTGTTCCGAACTTAGGGTTTAGACAGAACAACAGTTGAAGTAAGCAGTGTGTTGAAAAAGTTAAAACTGCAAAATCAAACCAGAGGAACCCATGAAATTTCCAAAAATGGATTCAGCACGATGTAAATGAGACTCGGAGACATTCTGTGCTGTGCATGACCTCCTGGAAGCACCTAGATATGAGGTTGGAAGTGGAATATTTTGAACAGCGGCCAGCTTCAAAGCCCCAGTGTGGATCTACCTCGCCATACACCTTAAATCGAAACCGGCTGCAGACAGTAAGGCATGGTTCATAACGCAGGTCTTAATGCATTGTTCCGATTTTTTGTCATATGTTTTTTGGTGTGCCGTTCAGACTCCCTTTGTCCATTGAGCATGCTCAAGTATCATGCATGCGCACTAATTCGCAGTCCGAGATTCGCGAGCCCGCTGACAGCAAAATGACCCTCATGCCCTGGAGAATCAAAACAAATGACCACATGACGCACACAAACACATAGACAGTTTGCCCAGACTCCCAGTGTTCTGCCGAATACGTATCCCAGTCAAATTGATATCCAAAGCGCTACTGAGCATGCACACGACAACCACGCCTCTCCATTTTATAGTGGCTTTTGACCACTAAACTCTGTAAGCAATTACGTACATGCACCAAAGACTACAATAGAATATTGATGATATTGCGAGATAATACCGTTAAGACGTTGTCTGATAAGCAGTAAATATGTGGATCGCCTGGGTTTTAATAGTGCTTATTGTTCAAGAAAGAATATTGACATTATAGTGGGAGTCTAAATATTTAATAGAATATTTTTTCTATAATATATCTAAATAGACGTGTCAAAGCGTAAAGTAGATTTGTTCAACATTAAGCTGCTATCAAAAACGGGGATACTACTTCGACAAAGGATACCCTTGAAATGTTGCTCATTTGGAGCAGAGAGAAAACCGAGCATTCTCAGGCTTATCCTCAACTCATTTTATTTTTTTATGACTGTTGTCAAGCCTGTCCCTTCCCCAAAAGCAGCGTTCCAGCAAAGCGCCAACGCTAATGCACAGCTGCACCGCTACCGTAGCGCCCTGTTTCTCGCTCTTTGCTGATGTAATTGCTGCATGAATTCCGATTTGGAAGACTTGACAGTTTAGACCGCTGCCACATTCTGGAAAAATATGGCGCAGATCGGATTTGAAATGGTCCACTCCTATACGACTTGTCCCGATCAGACCGTCAAGTTAATGCCTCACTCAAGTCAGAAAAACACCAAAAAAATCTGATTCGTGCATTAAGATCTGCGGTATGAATCTAGCCTATGTTAAGGATGTGCTTTAAAACTAAGGATCTACATAAAAGATTGTATGTTTGTTCTTATCACTTTGTTGATTATTCTTGGACAAAATTCTAACAACCTGTCAGCCTGTGTTGATGTGAGGTGTAGATTGATACTTGAGTGACCAAAATGAGGTGAAAATTGCAAATAATATTACAGTTGCAGAATGCAGAAGGGCTGACACATATTTTGTTGTAACAAGGAAATACTACAAGGTATGTACATAAAAACAAAAATGTCATTCTTTTTATTGCTGATATTGATCGCAATAAAACATTTGGACAACATGATTCCATTTCTTGTTTTATATAAAATGATTGGTGCATGTGCAAATCAGGTCAATAAATCAGAATTTATAAAAATTATTAGAAAAATATGAACGAAGGTGGAGCATAAGTCATCAAAGTACAACGCACGCAGTCTCGATATATGTCCATCAACGTTGTTAGTGTTGTTGTGAGGCACATTAATTTGTTTTCCCTTGCTTAACAGCGTTTTCCACCTGTAAACAAATGAACACAAAACTTTTAACAACTCTTGCTTATAAAGTACATATACTTCCTTATGTAAAATATACGTTTACGTAATTGTGCCATCCTACACGTACTGATTAGCAACAGGCTAGGGGCAGATAGCATGTGCTGCAGCCACAGTAGTACAGTAGTTGTAGTAAATAATATTTACGATCATCATACTTATAACCATCATCATAATAACAATTTTAAAGACAACAAATCATTTCATGCGCAAGATTTTAGCTTTAGTATTTTAGGTAGATGGCGAGATAGTGTAAAGCGCTTTGGGCGCCTTGAAAGGTGGAAAAGCGCTATATAAGTATAACACCATTTACCATTTAGCACCGTACACATGAAAATGCAGGGATAGGAACAACATACTTTCCATAACATTAGCAGCAACATGGCTACATAAACACCTGGTGTTTGTGGTGGCACGGGCTTGGGTCCACATCTGCTTTCATGAACATATGGATCTCCCATGGCATTATGATGGCAGATGGATGCGGTATTTCCAAATGTCTTTTTGTGAGGGATTTTGATGAGTAATGTTACTCCAGCTTCACCGTTGTTTTGGATGGAGAAAGTCTAAAACGGAAGTCGGGAGCAGAAATGTGTAAATGCAGAAGTACCTCGGAAACTTGTCTATATGTTTGCTGTCTATTAATGACTTACATATTCAAACTCCAGAAAGCGCAATATTTAAACCTGAATTATGCATCAATACATTTTCTTTACTGCTTCTCACTGGGGTGCACTAGAGCTGATCTCAGCTTACTTTATTATCAGTTAAAAGTCAGCTGAGATGAGTTCGAGCTCGAACACAAACAATGAATCCAATATTGTTTTGTTTTTTAATCCAGAAGTCTTTGCAAACAATTAGCAACATCAATAAACATGCATTAAATTAGCTTGTTCTACTACATCCAAGAAGTGAATTTTAGGCGTCTCTACCAGGAGTTACCACAGAAAATCGCTAGCAAGATTTGGTACCATTTTGAAGCCAATTACTGTTCCTGACTGAAAAGATTTTTATTCTGGCCTGGGAACCAATGAAAACATGTCCCAAGCAACTTAAACTCATTTTTAAGATGTTTGCACACAGTATTACCAGGTCAAAATAACAGCAAGAGCTCAAAAATTAGAGTTTGTCAGAACGAACTGAAACTGTTGTAGCCCATAGACCTTAGGTTTGACAAACATGTCAGAACAAGATTATCATGAAAACAAAACTACAAATGGGTGGAAGCTGTTTGCAAAGTTTTTAAACAAGACTTTAGTGTATAACTCTGGATTATGATATTTTTTTTGGTCCATTCATTCAGGAGAATTTTCTGAGGTCACATTTATTTTGCTTTCACAAATGTTCACCTCTTTAAATGCTCCTCCTTCTGACGTGTGCACACAAAATGTTCGGTGACTGCATGGCTTTAGTGTGACAGGACGCCTTAATCATGGATTAATTGTGTCATTAGCAGGTTTCCGCTGTTGGCACCACATTGGGTCTGTCAAGGTTAATTACTGGAACATGTATATTTGCTGTCAGCTGCTGTAGCGAGCTGTCACTTCAAGTAGAAACAGAAAACACACAAGTGTTGTTGAATAGCAATTCATTGGGTACGCGGTACATTGTGTTCCTAAAATGTTCAATACTTTGTCTCTGCATCAATCAACTTGTTGCACTCAGTCAGCCATCTTAGAATTAGTTACTAACATGGTGATTTATCGTTTTATCATTGGCCCTTCCACCAAAAACTCAAAAGTGTTTTAATAACTGGAGAAGGCCACATGTCCCCTTTAAACAGATTAAAATTATCTCAACGTGACGTGAAGAAAACACTAAATAAGCCATTGTCTCTAAATTGGTTGAGTTACACCAAATCAGATATTGCCATGTACATCCAAGCATTATTTAGCCGTGAACACGTCACTGCAAAATAACCAATTCCCACCAGACCAATAATATACCGATTGACCGATCAGAGCAGTTCACGGCAAAAGAAAAATAATGCTTTGCGAGTTGTCGGTTACGGTAATTATAATCACTGCCTAGTCTATTTAATGTTAGCAGCTAATTGGGGCAAAAAAAAAAAAAAAAATCGATCAAAGTTCACTCGCCACCAGTGTTGGGAGTAACGCCGTTATAAATAACGCCGTTACGTAACGGCGTTATTTTTTCAGTAATGGGGTAATCTAACTACTTTTTCCGCCGTTACCATTACTGACGGTCAAAAGAGGTGCGTTACTTACTCTGAATAAATTGAAGAAACTACCAGCCGTGTCGAGTCGACTCTCTGCTCTGTTGATTTGTCATCCAAGACTTGGGGTGCATTCAGGTTCGAGAATAGCGCACGTACTTCTGACTCCAAGCTGTTTGTCCCTTCTCATTCAATTAGACAATGCTTTCCAAAGTTTGGTAACGTTTCTGTGTTTGCTACACCTGATGCTAGCTTCGTTCCCATCTCCCACTGTCAGCCAGCAATAATTCTGCTTCCATCTTGAGGATGGCAGACGCTTTGAAGGTGACGTGAATTGTCGGGAAACTAGCCTACCTGAATGCAGCCCCTCGAGAGATGCAATGGAAGTGATTGTGACTGGCTGAGGGTTAGAGTCATGTGTCGTGGTAAGCCAATCAGAGCCGGTGATTTCACAAGCAAACCGGAACAGCGCGTGCGGCAAACAGACACGCAAAACAGATGCACAGGGTCGGGATGGCAGAGCAGTCAGAAGAAAAATTGTCCTTTAAGAGGTGGAGATATAAACACTATTTCAAGTTTGTCGAAAATTAAAGGAGAGAACCTGCATGTAATGTGTAATTTATGTCCCGGGGCAAAGCTTTTGTCGACATCTGTGGTAAGCAATTCAAATCTGCTGAAGCACCTAACAAGTTAACTACCTATCTTTTCTTCTCTATTCCACTGACTCGAATACTGCTCAGAAAATGTCAAATTCTTTGACATACAACAAGTTCTTTTTAAAGTAACGGAAATATGTAATTTCCCTGGTAACTAGTTACTTTTACTATAGAGTAGTAATTCAGTTACTCACTTTTTGGAAGAAGTAGTAATGTAACTAATTACTTTTTTAAAGTAACGTGCCCAACACTGCTCACCAGTAATAAAATGTCGACTGCAAACGTAAACGTACCTGGATTTAGGTTCCCACTGGCGAGAATGGTCCACGGAACAGTCTTCTTTTACTGTTCCTCGATTGATTGCTTTCAGCCATTTGCTTGTCCTCTTCCTCTCACGAGGAAGAATGAACTTCAAATGCGGCTCCGAACTCTCCCTTGTGTTACAACCCGCAACACGGCAACTTTTAGTCATTCCGACGGAAAAAAGGACCGCAAATAAGACAAAAGTTCAACGTGTTTGTACTACGATGCACGACAGAGCAACTGCTTGTGACTTATGTTTTGCCCCCATTTCAATATGGTGACGCTTTGTTGTGGCTGGTGATGTCATTAATGCCCATATGTCCGACTGCGAGAATAGGCCTACATGACGTCAACAGAAGCTGCAGACTATCTAAGATACTCTCCTTTGATTGGTAGGGCTGGCTTTTTATTAAAAACATCTGCTCACAATTGTGTCTACTTCTCGGAAATAATGGCTTTTTTGACGTTTTTCTTCACTACTAAACATTTTTTTTTTTTTTTTTTTTTTTTTTTAATAATCAAGATCCTTTCTGTCGAGATACACGTTAATAAAATCTTATCGTCCATTTAAATTATTTTCATTTCATAACTGGAAGCTCAAGTTGAGGGTCTGTGCAATACTGAGATAATGTCATGTTTGTTTGTTAGGTTTACCCCACACCCCCAGAAGAGATGAAGGATGACATAACATAAGTCAAAGACAGCAAACCTCACTACTTCAATTGATTCCTCTTATAACGTGCTCATCCTTCACTCTGACAGATTCAGTGAAGCATGAGCCAGTCCAGTCCTGGCTAAGAAGCCATCAAGAGACAAACCATTTATCAGCCTGTCAAACTTTTTTAGGCCAGCCAGATTGCTAGACTGTCCTAAACCGAATATTATATATGGAGTGTTGAGGCCGTTGTGTATACCAAGTCGTTTTCCTGACACAACACATGAATATCCATTCATGTCCAACAAAAAATGTTTTTGAGTTTTCAAATTCGTCTTGAATCGGTGTTAAGAATCTGCACCGCTCAGGTTGAGGAAATAGGCTAAGGGCGCCACCTGGTGTCTAAAAGTGCATGAATGAGTCAACCGATAATATACAAACTCACATATGTAAGGGAAATGTCAGTTCCGATTCAGTGTTTTAACACTGCCCTACAGTTAAAATCATACCGGTCAACCCAAGGCCGTTGGCAATCTTACAAGTGGTGACGTATGGCCTTACAAATTGCTGACTAATCTTACAACGTTATATATAGCGTGCAATATGAAACAAAAAATGTTTTAAATATTAATTTATTGGTAATATTGTAACATATAACCTAGTGCAATTAAATAACAACCAATATCTTCAGCTACAGTGGGGAGAACAAGTATTTGATTTTCCCATTGGCAGTGTATCAAATACTTGTTCTCCCCACTGTACATCATGATTACTAAAATTTAACAGTGACTTGTTATAATTGTATGTAGCACTTTTGGCAATTTCAATCATGTCTTGATGGTTGCACTTCAGCCGGCAATTCAGTTTGACTTGAGGGTATTTAGTTAGTGTGCCCAATTATAAATTAAAAAGGTCAATTGATAAAATTAACTTACCGATGCAATCTTTGAGTCAGGTAACATTTCTTTTGCTAATTTTGAGAAGTGATCAGCAATGGTTGCAGGCAAACTGTGTCCGGCAACAAATTGGCAGAATAAAATCTCTTTCGTCACTTTTCATTCTGAAGACTTCATCTTTATGACCAGTGTTGTTAAGCTTACTTTTTTAAAAAAAGTTACAAATTACTTCTCTCAAAAAGTAATTGAGTTAGTAACTCAGTTACCTGAATGTAAGAGAAATTAGTACTTGGCAAAGTAACTGGTGTTGCCTTTCATGTTTTGTTTTGTTTAAAAAAAAAAAAAAAAAAACATAGTAACCTTTGCAATGTTTGGAAGTCATTTAATGTTGTGAATCAACTGTTAAAGTTGTTAAAATTGCTCCCGTTTTACATGAGTTCCCTTCAGTCTACTTTCGACATGTGAAAGTTTTAAACTGTTTCATCATTTAAAGAAAGATTCAAGTCAAGATTTTGCCGATTTGGGAGTATTTTAGATACTTAGGTTCACTAGGAAGGTTCACTACAAGAGCCTTTCTGAGAAGTCTACTGCTTTAAGATGGCGGCTCTTTACTAACGCCGTCATGTGATATCTAGGCGTAGATTGTAGGCTGTCGGCTACAGTCAGGAAATATTGAAGCCATCTAGCCTAGCATTGCGTTTGCTACAGCATCACCGCAAACTCTTCTCTCTCAGAGTTTTTCTCGCGTCATTCAACCAACGTAGTAACGGATAGTAACCCACATTGTCTCGTTGCCGAAACGGTGACAAAACCCGGAGAAAAAAAAACGTAATGCACGAAAAATGTAGATTTTGAACGTACGGCATACACATTTAAAAATCAGTGCTCACTTGTACAAATTACACCGAGACCGTACAACTTGACAGGTACGATAGAAACACATTGTAATTTGTGTTCATGAGCATTTTAATAAGACAAAAGCAAGAAAAGATTTATTACAGTAGCAGAGTCATCGGTTCTCAGGGCTAACACCTCTCTAGACAAAAGGGTCTGAAAACAACTGTAGGCACTGCCTAAAATTGAATAGTATCTTATCAACTAAAACATACGCGCTTCATAAGGCAACAGCAATGTAGGCCTCCCTGTCTCTGGCAAACAGAGCAAGTGTAAAGGTTGAATTCACTCGAGTTTTGTACATATAAAAAAACTGGCATCCCAACAGATCTTTTAAAAAAAAAAAAAAAAAAAAAAAAGTAATATTTCTTTACATCAGGATTGTGTCAAACTTTTAGGTGTGCACTGCATGGCAATGCTGTCGTTTTCCCTGCATGAAAGAATCATGTCACACTGTGCCAGTGTCACATTTGGCAGTACAACTTTGCTGCTCACGCACTGAGTTAACCATAAGGTTGTTGAAACAAAATGAAAGCAATCAAGTTAACAGTAGCTTTTTACATTTCAAATGGTGAGTTATATACATGGCTAAAATATTTGAGGCTGTCCAAAAGATATGAATAAAAAATGGAATGCAAAAAAAAAAAAAAAAAATCTTTGTCAAGTACAAGCTGGGCAGGGAATTGTGCAATTTTAATCTGCAGAGAAGCAGTAGTGGAAAATGAATCCCTGCATTAGATCAGAACTTTTGTAAAAATTAAGAATTCCATTCCTCAAAAAAAGTTATAATTTAGCTGAAATAAATGACTTTTTGCAACAAACAAAAAAATCAAAAACAATTTTGAGGATTTACAATGGAAGCCATTTGTAAAATCTGGAAAGAAGTTTCTCCTTTACAGTTTTGTCATTTACAGTTCACCAAAAAAGGTACAAGCCCAGGATCTCAAGACAGTTTTGGCTACCACACAGGGTGTAAATACCAGTGTGGGTCAAATAGTTCCACCCCTGGTCTCATGACCTCAAACCCTCCCACCCCCACCAAAGAAACCCCATTTACACCATCAGAAGTCAATCCCTCCAATCAAGATCCACGTCCAAGTAAAAGTCATAGTCCTGCCAAAACAAGAAGTGGTGTCCCACTGCCCCACTGAGAAAGTTTAAGCCAAAAAGGCATATTGTTGACATAAAACCTGCCCTTCCCCTTTATCAGTGTGTAGGGTATCCTGCGGCTCCCATACCAGGCTGGTTGGCTAGCATACTCCCATTCAATCCCTGTGTGGGCTCCATAACCCCACCGTTACTGATGGCGCTCATGCCAGTCCATCCAGCATTGGCCGGTAAGTGACTGCAAAAAGGAGGTAGAGAGAAAAGACAAACAAAATGCCAGCAGGTTAGAAGTGATTAGGCGAAAAGGGAGCCAAGGAGCTAATAAACATTAGAGCTATTAGAAATTGGACAAGCTAGAATTAGGAAAGCAAAGTTATTAGTTTGTCAGACAAAGCAAAAAAAAAATTAAAAACAGAAATTGGTTATGGCAAAGATGTCTATTGACTAAACATGGTAGGCAAGGTGACAAACAGCAGACAGGTTAAGCGCAGCAAGCACATTTTGGTTTCGCCCATTCTCAATTCAGAGAGACCTGATTTTGAGAGTTCACATTTCACCACAACACAGAAAACTACCAAATTCAATGTGAAAATGATTTTTTGGGGATGAATTTTAAATTGGGCAAGATCAGTCCTTCGAGCAGTTATTGTATTTTTTTTTTTTTGTTCACAATTATGAACACTACTACTGTACTACACAACAAATGCCACCCCTTTAAATCCATATTTCCCAAGAATATAAAACATGTAAACTGCTTAAAAAAATAAAAATAAAAAAAAACATTTGTAGGGGTGGGTAGGGCATACAGAAAATATCAACAAAATAGAACCTACTAACATTTTCATGTTGACATATAGTATCAAAAATGCTTGTATTCATAGATCAAGACAAACAAAAGGGGGCATGGGAAAACTGGCATTATGTGATGATAGACAAAAACCACATTTCTTATATGTTAAAATATATATATATCTGTTAGAGGCTGAACAACGTGCAGTACCAGTGATTTGTCACAAATTAAAATGAAATATTGTGGACTAGAGTTGACAGCAACACAAACCAAGGTCACCAAAAACTTCTCTTACAAACATTTCTGGTAACATTGATGCTGCCTAGTAAAAGAAATGAGCATCTATAATTAAAGATAGTGATGATTTTTTTTTTTTGATGCAGCGGAACCTCTTCTTTTAACCCAATGAACAAAAACCCCAAAAATGTTAGAATTTTTTGCTTGGAAGCATTGATGTTTTAATATGTTGCTAATCCTGTTTAGAATTGTACGTGTCTCTGCTCACTTAGGTTTACTGTACGTTGTGTACCAGGAGGACAAGAGCCACCAAGTCAGATGTTATATACTGGGTGTCTAAATGGGTCTAGATAATCCTGACGTGCATATATGAGAGTCCGAATGGACTACCAATTCTGTAATGTCTGAGGTGTGATTACGTGGGCTTCTAGTTTTGAGCAGTCACAATCCTTCAATGCAATGATATAACAGCCTTAATGTACGGACAATGAATGAAACTCATTTTTAGCATTTATATTTTTAAATCACTTATTTTATTGTTTAGAAACTCTGAAAAGTGAAATTACAATTTAAATGGCAAAACAAATTCAACATCGGAAAAACCCTTGACCATGATGTAAAATGCTCAGGCATAACACACTTGGGGCCAAAAAAAAAAAAAAAAACCAAAAAAAAAAAAAAAAAAAACCTTCTCATTTAGATGGTCAACCTGAGGGACTGATGGGAAAGTAGGTGGATGCGGAGTTGAGAAAGACATTTGTCACAGCTCCCTTCCTTAAGCCAGAGTTGGCCTTTGATGCCACAATCTTGATGGTGCTTGAGTAGCAGTAGGTGATGAAGGGGGGCCCTGTGCATGATGGGCTACTTACTTGAAGCCCTGCTGATTCCAGGCCTGACCGTAGACACTGTAGGTGGGAACCTGCCACCCATTTGGGACATACTGGTTGATTTGAGGCCCGTTGCCATACCACTGGCCCCATTGGTTGTAAGGCTGAGCTGCAGGGAAGCTCATCTTGTTCTGCGGAAGGGCAAAGTGGGTCAAGTACAGGACAGGAAAATGAGCAGTGATTGCATAGATTAAAAACAGAAGACCAATGTAGCCTGCAATTCAAAAAGTCTGAAAGTATGAAGATGCCTACCAAGTGCACAGAGGCTCATATTAATGACCACTAATGTTCGCAACGAAATGCTAGAGCGCTAATGTGGCTAACTAATAGGCTAATAGGTTATATTTTTCACTCGGACCCCCACCGCTCACCGTATCACCCCCATCCTCCGTCAACCTAACTGGCTTCCCGTCAAACAAAGAATCAATTACAAGATCCTCCTCATCACCTTCAAAGCACTCCATGACTTGGCCCCTCCCTACCTTTGCAATTTACTCTGTTTGAACAATCCACCCCATCCACTTTGTTTTTCCACTATTCTCCCCCTTTCCGTCTCTCCACCTTTGGTTCCAGAGGCTTTAGTCAGTGTGCCCCAGCTCTGGAACTCCCTACCCCCTGATCTTTGCAGTACCGTAGATCTACCATTTCACTTTTCAAATCCAGACTCAAAAAACACCTGTTCACTCTTTCTTACCCATCATGATCCCTAACTCTGTTATATCTTCTCTTTATTGTGCTTTGAATCTTTTATCTTTTGAATATCTTTTTTTTAATTATTGTTTTGTTCGTACTGTGAAGCGTCTTTGTGCGGCTTGAAAAGCGCTCTAGAAATAAAATGTATTATTATTATTATTATTAGTGTTGTTCCGATCATGTTTTTTTGCTCCCGATCCGATCCCGATCGTTTTAGTTTGAGTATCAGCCGATCCCGATATTTCCCGATCCGATTGCTTCTTTTTGCTCCAGATTCAATTCCAATCATTTCCGATAATTGTTCCCGATCATATACATTTTGGCAATGCATTAAGAAAAAAATGAATAAAACTAGGACAAATATATACAGTCAACATACAGTACATAAGTACTGTATTTGTTTATTATGACAATAAATCCTCAAGATGGCATTTACATTATTAACATTCTTTTTGTGAGAGGGATACACGGATAGAAAGACTTGTGACTTTGTATATTGTGACTAAATATTGCCATCTAGTGTATTTGTTGAGCTTTCAGTAAATGACACTGTAGCCATGCCCCAATGCATGATGGGAAGTGGAACCATGACTGTGTGTAGTGCTACCAATGGATATATCTTCTCTGCGTTGGGAAATAACATAAGGTGTTAAGAAACAGATTGTTACCTTGCTTCCCCACATTGCTTCCCATGATACTTCTAATCATAGGGAGAGGGATTGTAAGGCTTTAGCCAATTAAAAAAAAGGGCTCCAAAGGCTGCCAAAATTCACTCTACTCATTTTACGTGGCCTTTTATCTGTCTATATAAGTGAAATGGCGCCATTACAGATTGAGCTCAACAATGCGTGAGTGGCTTGTGCAACGCATGCATTAATTGCGTTAAATATTTTACCGTGATAAAGTGTTTAAAAAATTAAATACCGCCATTATAGGGATAAATTTGATAACCCTACTTTAAGCCTAAACTAAAGACTCTGGATGAGTAACATATTATGTCTGTAACGTTAAATACAATTAGAAAACGATTTAATTAAAAAAATAAAAGGCATGGCCGATATTTTTTGGCCGATCCCGATACTTTGAAAATGATGTGATTGGACCCGATCGATTGACATCTGTAATTATTATTATTTTTAGTGATACCAATCATTGATCCCCCAAAATTAATGCACTGATCAGTCGGTTGGCCCGTCAATCAGTGAACCATTACAGAAAACTATTGTTGGCTACGAGTGAAAAGGTTTACCCACTCCTGGGCAAGGATAAATGCAATAGAATAGGAATAGAATATTTCTTGTCATAGAAACATGTACAATGAAATTTAAAGTGCTGAAATATTCGAGTCATCTAAAACCATAAAATGTAACAAACATAAAAAATACCGAAATAAAACATAACAAAATGGATGTAAATGGTAAATGGTGTTATACTTGTGTAGCACTTTTCCACCTTTCAAGGTGCTCAAAGCGCTTTACACTACATCGCCATCTACCTACTGGTGATGCAGCACCAGGAGCAATGTGGGGTTCAGTATTTTGCTCAAGGATACATAGGCGAGTTCATCAGGGCAGAGACAACCTCTGGGTTGGGGGACAACTACCCGACCACTGAGCCACGCCATCCCCATGTTTGCAATGGTATAGAATTGTAAAGCTTAATAAATCCGTTTTAAACATTGTTCCACTTTTTGCTGCAACTGAAAAAAATATTTACCTGAGGCACAGGCATTTGCTGCACCGGGTTCATCATTTCTGGGTTCTCTTTACCCCAGTAGCACTTGACTATGTGGCCCTCTAACGCAGTCCCATTCACAGACACAATGGCGTGGGCTGCTGACTCATGGGCGTTGAACCTAAATGTAAAAAATATTTTAAAAAATCATTAACAAGCAACAGACTACAGGCAATCCAAATGTTCTGTCAAATAGTACCTCTTTCAACAAAATTCCACTATATTGCATTTAAGTCATTTGGGTGCTGTTAATTGAGCTACGGCAGGGGTATTAATTATCAAAAAACAGACAAGAACAAAACACAGATTTTAGGTATGTAAGCTATTTATTGATGGATTTATACAAGTGTTTTCACATACCTTATGAATGAATAACCTTTATCTGGGAAAACTCTGATTTCCATAATTTGCCCAAAAGGAGAAAATGTCTGCCTCATTAGTTGCTCTGGAAAGCAAAAAGCAAAGGTAATTATTATCAAGTCATGAAAAATTGGATTCAAACAGAAAAACGCCAAACCACATTTCTGCAAATCACACAAGAAAACGATTGTCCCTAAATTAAAGAATGCACAACATGAATGATTACATGCCCATTGAAAAGTTTACATTTTCAGGTATTTGATGGTGTGATCAAGCTCATTTCTTGTGGATAGGGCATCTCAAATCTAGCAATGCTTAACTTTCATGGGTGTGAACATTAGATTGGAATGCAACTTCTCACAGAAAGGTCCGCATTTAAAGCGTATATTGCTCATCGAATTTCAAATCCATTGTGGTGGTGTTCAAGAGCAAAAATGGAAAGTCAAACCTGACTGATTGGCAAAAGAACAAAAAACATGAATGTCAAAACTGAGGAAGGCGAACTAGGCATGATCAATTAAACACTGTCAAGATATAAAGTTTGTGCCCTGCTTTATTGGCCAGATCAACCTTGAAAAAGATGTCTCTCAACGTTTTTTTTTTTCATTTAATTTTATTTGATTGTATTCCAAGCATTAAGAATTTTTGAATAACATTAAAAAACTTATTGATTGACTTAATTGCATGTTTATTGTTTTTATTTTCTGCCAAGAATTTTCATTTTGGTGCACAACAATTTTTTATTTTCGTGACTATCAAAACACCATTATTTACCAATATGATTATTCCTTATGTACGTGTCCCCCACATTATGTGCGACCATTCTTAAAAGACTGTTCTAAATACTCATTAAAATTGCTAGAGGCATTTTCACCTGTAAGTCCCGTGCTGACGCCGCCACAATACACAGTGCAGTTACTGGGGCTGGATTGGTTCACTACTTCATCAAATGACAGGTGCTTTGAGTTACCAGCTAAAAGGTAGGAGAAAATAAATACTGTTTTTCATCCATGATCACACGAGGAAGCAACTGCTGGATATTTATAATCACACACTTTCATAGTTGCTTTTTGGTGCGGGGGGCTTTCTTGTGGCCCAGTTAGTTCGGATTTGCCTGCCTCCTAACCACTGACCCCCCATCTGCTGAATGGCGTTCTCTGCTTCCTGAAATGAAAAAGAATGTTGTGATTTCACATTTCAATAGACTGACAACAAGACGAGAGGGGGTACCAGTGTTATAATTGTAGCAAAATTGCCAATATCGCTCTTAAAGAGCATATGACACGAGAAAAAAAAGTCTTTAATGGCATTATTATGTGAATTAGAATCATATTTTGAGACGATTCGACTATATACAACAATTTAGAAAAGCACAGATGACGAGAAATTAGTCTTTTAATCTGCCTGTTAGCCACGCCAACCATTATAGGGCTTTAGCGTCCCCAACAGGTGGATGACGTCAGCGGTAGACTGGGCTCATCGGTTTTACTATTCAGCCCATTGAGGGGGAATTATTCAGAACGAGGAAAACGCGACGAAGAGAGCCGCAAAATGTCATTGTTTCAGTCTCTCTACTCCAATATTTTTACAGGATATTCTTTTTATCCAAGTATTTTTCCCCAATAGCTATATAAATGGCTTGAGAAGGACCAGTCAGCCCGTCGAGGGGGAACTATTCACAACGAGGAAAACGCAACGAAGAGAGCGGCAAAATGTCATTGTTTCTGTCTCTTTACTTCAATATTTTTACAGGATATTCTTTTTATCCAAGTATTTTCCCCAATAGCTATATGGCTTGAGAAGGACCAGTCAGCCCGTCGAGGGGGAACTATTCACAACGAGGAAAACGCGACGAAGAGAGCGGCAAAATGTCATTGTTTCTGTCTCTTTACTTCAATATTTTTACAGGATATTCTTTTTATCCAAGTATTTTCCCCAATTGCTAAATAAACGGCATGTTCATGACAAATAACAGTATTGTGCTGAATGGAATATGAAATAATAAAAATGCATTTATTCAGGACGACATGGCAAAATTACTCCATAATGGTCAAAAATGTCGACTTCACCTTTACTGTCGCACCTCCCGAACGATATTTTATGACACCTAAATCGGACATATGTCATTTCCCTTCCCCGGCTTCGGAGAATGTAAACAAACCAGAAGCCGTGACAGCTAGCCGACATGCTAACCCAAACAGAGTGATGTTTCAAAGTCTTCGAAGTGGAAAATCACACATAACTATCCTGGATTATTTGACATGACGACCCGGTTGTCAATTGTCTTAGTGGATCGGCAAACCGCCTGGCGGAGAGCAATTTACAGTTCGTTCCCCGGAGGAGGGTGGCTGGATTTGTTGTGCAGCTAACGTGGTGCTGCTAATGACCATTAGGAGAGCTTTTTACATGCCTATCAATGATCAAACGTAAGTAGTCCTTCGTTTAAAGGAAGTTTGTAGTGTTTACTTTGTAATTGCTGTATTCGTTTTTGACATAATACAAAACAAGATGTTTACTCACTTCCTCATAAGTCCAATGGTCCCACAGTAAATATCCACAGTGAATGGGAACCTTTTGAAACTCCAAAAAGGCGCATACGCCTCTCCCTCATACAGAATGATTTTTCTGCAGCCGTTTGGCTGGCGTGATGCGAAAAATAAACGTATTAATCCGCAAAATCAGCTGAATCCTTCGTCCTCATACACAACAGTACACTGTAGCGTGAAGAGGACGTCTTCTACCGTACACGTCACAGCGCCCTCCTCCTCAATGCAAGACCGAAGCCAGAAGTCACTCATTTTCATGGCGCGGGATTCAAAAAACTAAATAAAAATAGCGATCGCTTCCACACACATCCAAGCGGCCCATATCATTCAGGGGCATAAAATACCGCGTGTATTATGAAATAAACATGCTTTTTCGTGTCACAGGCACTTTAATGTGTGCAATTAGAGAAAATCTAAATCTTTCAGTTCAAATGTAAGGGATTTTTGTGATTTACAAAATGAGACCAATACGAAACATTTCTAAACCTGAACCACAACTGTGACCTTAAACTTACATAACCCAAACAAAAATAATAACTTGGGGGGGTGATGCAAAATAAACAACAAAGAACATTTTGATTTTATCAGGAAAATATTCATCTTAGACATAACAAAACACAAGACATCAGTGTTGCATTGAGTCAGCCAACTTTTGGCATCTGAAAACTGGTATTTGGGACCGGTAGGATAGGCGTTCATTCCACAAGGTTGACACAACCAACCGACCTAACGAGGTTCATTTGGATAAGGAATTATGAGAATCCCTTATCTATTGGACACATGTTCCTTGAGTAAAAATAAAAGACTATAGAAGAATGCAATACAAAGATACAATAGCTGCTGCAAGTTGTGACGGCAGCATGCTTTCTCACTCTGCACAACTGTAAACCATATAGATTACAGCTCCTTGGTAATTTTGAGGCCACAACAGCCACTCCTGGAGAGCATCACCATTTACGCATTATTTACAAGTCAAATAATTACTTACCCATTTGTTGAAGAAAGACACGAAGCCATAGCCTTTAGATTTCCCTGTTGCCATATCTTTCACAACACGTGCATCTCTGTAGACAAAAACAACTTGTCATATATTAACACCCACACACACGAAGATGTAATGCAACTACATCTGATTTTTCCAAGACGGAAGAGAAAATAGCTAAATTTCTCTTACGGGGCATTTTTTTTGGCAGTAATATGATTCAATACTCTGATCGTGCTTGAAATATTACTTACGATATTCTGCCAAACGGTCCAAAGGCAGCTTTGACGTCTTCTGTAGTTATTTCTGGACTGAGGTCTCCAACGAAGACATGGAAGTGATCTTTTCAAAAAACACAATAAGAAATATTAACGTTCAAAATCAATTATTGTTTGCCAACAGACTGAACTCGAACATAAGGAAGGCTATGGAGTTGGTTGATTTTCCTCTCATTTTCCAATGACGTAACACCAAGAGGCTTTTTTAAAGGTGTGCCTCCAAATACAACCACAGGTGTGTGTTCAGTTAATTAAAATGGCGAGAATGTGTGATTTAGCAGCTTCCCAGGACATAACAAAAGGCATGAACTCATGTCAGACAATGATAAAAAAGAAGATGTTCTTATTATTCAATGTATGTAAACCTCTGGTTTCTACTGTGACACGCAAGTGACTTTCTGACAGATATAATGCCAGATATAAATCTATTCATTGTTCTTGAGCAGACATTTATTAATTTCTATCTAAACTTGTGTTATGAGATTTTAATGCAGTGGATTCTTTTACAAGAATCCACTGCATTAAAAATTACTATACAAAATCTAAGTTATAAATAATGAGTTCTATAACTGGGCAAAGAGAATTACATCAATAAGAGCCATTACAATTTGTCGCCAAGGACCAAATCTCTCGCTAAAGTCCTACCTACACAGTATACCTCTCATACTGTGCACCGTGACCTCAGATGATTGATAAAACTACGGTAATTTATCTAATGAAAGTAGGTACATAACATTCATGTTACATGGAACAAATGCAGCATATAACTCACAAGTGATGCTTAACCAAGGCACAAACAGCTATAAGTAAACTGTATTGAAACCGTCTGTAACTGACAATGTCATTTGCGTGACCACTAATATATTTTAGGGCATTTTAATTACTCATATTTTAATATACGTAAGAAGATAAATTTAAATGTGTATTTATATCTTAATTTAACGGTCAATAAATAAGACTTTATTCTCAGAATTCCCGATTTAAAGTCAGAGAAATTTGACTACACCCTAATCTCTTGTTTTAAGATCGCACTATCCATTGAGCTAAATGTCTCAGCTTTCACTTTCAGCATTGGGTTTTGAAAGCATTAGGAGTGAGGTCTTCCAGACTCGTACGGCACAAGTTTGCATGCATTACACTTGCTGGAGGCAGACATTTGACTTTTGTTGCATAGCTCCAACCAGAAAACCATGCATCCTGTTGTCAGGAGGCAGATACGCTCACTCGGCGTGATAACAAATTTTAGTAGGCGATTTGTTTCGAATTATTGCCAATATGCGATATTATTGACATTTTTTTCACCAATTCAGTAAGTACTAATTTAGTTACAATATGTCCTGATAAGTCACCCATTCTAATGCAATAAAGGTTTATTCTTGAAAAAAGAAAACACAAACTATATTAAAAAATAATATTAAAAAAAAACACACAATGCATAACGAGTCATTTGAAAGCTAGCTATGTGCAGAATACGAAATAGGTGAGAAACCCAATGCCATTTTGTTCTCTGCCAATTAATTAGAGCCAGAAAAAAGTGATCATTTGATCTAAAATGACTGTTGTCTTGTCCTGCAAAGTGTGCATGTTAGCAAATTAATGAAGCCAATCAGATTTTTCCATAATCTGTGTGAAACTATTCTTAGTATAGAATCTAAAGTATGTGAGATTAACTCCAGAAATCTTTATTTACATCTTGAACATGACGTGCTTTTATTTTGAAATGTTCCCCGGAAGTACGTTCGCTAAGCCGCTAACCGTAAGCTTTACACTCAGTAAACAAAAAAGCGAACTTCATTTTTCATCATGTATGTGCTGTCAGCAATAGATTTTTTTCTGTTTTTCCCGCTTCGTTTGCAAATGCTGTAAACCAGCAAGTTTTCAGGTTTGAAGTGTCACCTTTTAATAGCAGGTTTGCATTTTGGAGAAGACAGCCAATGTTTTATAGCAGGCTAAAGTGGTTTGTACAGTCTTTTTCCATTAGCCTCAATGTAGCAATGCTAATGCTTTACAATGTTTAATATAGACATGCTTCCTTATTTTGTATCTCTAAAGATTAATTGTACGGTGTGTTGGTGACCAGACTAATTAACATCTATGAATGGAACTAGAGTTACAAATGCAATCAACACGCACATGTGCCGAATGACTGCATTTTTACGCCTCTTTTTTATTTACCGTGCGATTAATTGAATTATCGAATGTCACGACAGGCTTAACGCTGACATATATCCACAGAGTTTGACAGCTCATTCAATACAAACCGTGAACTGACTGCATGTTAATCACAAGCGACGCAAATGACCATTTTAAAGTGGTACATGCACCGACACGAGGGTTGGTCTATGAACTTGACCCATGTGCCGTTGCCAGACCCATCACTACTAAGAACTAGTAATACAATAGCTGTCAAAGTTAGCTTGGCATATAACAACTGCTGCATACACTATGACCTTACGACGTCATGAGATTACATCTACAAAACAAGCTGGAGTAAAACTATTTGGCCATAGCAAAGCACCACTAGGTGGCGAGAAGGAATTATGAATACAAGCAAGTATGGATGTCACGATCACATATTTTTGCATCAGAGTCCGAATCACATGATTTTGAGAATCTGGTGAGACAGAGTGCCGATCCGATACCAAACAAAAAATATGTTGTTTTTTTTGTTTTGTTTTTTTAAACAAAAGTTCCAACCATGCTACAGTACTGTACTGTTTACAGTACTTCATCTTCCGCTTTTTCCGGGTGTGTTGCAGAGTATAAAACGTGTATGTTTCTGTTACTTTTGACAATGCCATTATATTTCTGGATTATTTTGTTACTTTTTAACCCTTAAAAAAATATGTATATTTATTTATAATGAAAAACACGATCCTTTTCATCCAATTCTGATCCTCTAAAAAATGTGCCCGATCTGCCTGATTTCCAATAACGTGATTGGATTGGGGACATCCTTACAAGCAAGCAATGAGAGGAAATGGTACAGGGGTTAAAAAAAAATATATATATATATATATATATATATAAAACAATAAACAACGAAAACAAATAACAATCCGTGAAATCACTTGTACTTACTACTTGTGTCTTTTTTCTGGCTTGTTGGCGTTGTGGCCCAGTTGACTTTAACTTCCTGCAGAAGGACAAATAAAAAGCCAGATGGGGTGGGATTTACAACAAGAGACCTGTGACGGAATCACACCGGTTGACGTTCTGACATTTGATGAATAGACATGGATTGACCGCACTAATATGTGAAATTCATTTCTCAAGTTTATTGGTCACTGGATTTTATAATCAAAGTGGATATAAAATACAGAAAAACTTCAAATTCATGATTGCATGATTTAACAAAAAAAATAGCCCTGTCAGGGGAAAATAGTGTCTACTAAACATTCAGCAAACAAATATATAAAATAAGGACTATGCAAGAATTGACCCTTCACAAACGCAGACCTCCAAACGGCCATTGAACAATCATACGTCCTAGCAAACATTGTAGAATGGTACGTCAAGCTCTACGCATGCCTCCATTGTCTAATTAGTTCATTGGACGGTTACTATAAGCCTTAAGAGAGTCAATTGTAAGGGAGTTCGGGAAAAAAATAAAAATAAATCGATTATTAGATGCATCGCGACTCGACATGTGACAATTCGATTACGATTCATAAAGGTTCAAAAACGATGATTTCCCTCATAACTTTATGACAGCCACTGTAGCGAAACGAATTTGCAGACACGTCTGCTGCCCGGACACCTTTGACGGACGCACGCACAACGTTATGATGGATGCTGCAGGTTACTGAGCGAGAGATTTACTCCTTTTCAAAAGACTGGAAAATAAATTTGTGTATGAGACAGGCAGGGACCCGGCGGTCATGCTTCTGTGCGCAAGTTATTTTTTAGAGCGAGAGGGGGAGAGAGACAGCTCATTGCTCCTCGTCTTTCAGATCTCCAGCAGTAGTTTCAAGTCATGTCAATTGAAAAATGTCCTGAGTGCGTTGCTAAATGGTAAATGGTGCTACACTTATATAGCGCTTTTCCACCTTTCAAGGCGCTCAAAGCGCTTTACACTATCTCACCATCCACCTACTGGTGACGCAGCACCAGGAGCAACGTGGGGTTCAGTGTCTTGCTCAAGGACACTTAGACGTGTTCATCAGGGTGGAGAATCAAACCCACAACCTCTGGGTTGGGGGACAATTACTCTACCACTGAGCCACACCACCCCAAGCGAAGGCCCATCTGCGTCTATAAGAGGTAAGTACACAAACCCTCTTGTACTGTTTAGCCTTTATTGTTGTTTTTGAGACGTTAACAGTTAGCGCCGAGCGTTAAGCTAATTTGCTAACGTGTATTTCATATCCAGAACAAACATGCAAAAAATACAGAAATCTGTGAAAACAAAGTGCATTGGCTAACAAAAGTCTTATTTCTAACGACACTTTGTTTCCAGAAAATTTGGAATTCATTCCACCTGTGTAAACTGTATTGTTGAGAGAAAAGTACTGCCTTTAAAATGGTTAATGTTTTTGCACTTTCTTGCAAAAAATAAAAAAATAAAAAAGCAGCTTAAGGGCAGCTTTTTGTTGCATGGGCACATTTCCATTATTCCTGTTGAATCATTAGGATATTTTAAATAAATAATGGACATAAATTTGGTTGTCTACTTTATTAATTAGTAATGTACGATGCATCGATAATCGTGATAACCGTGATCATCGTCAATACCGTGATCATCGTTCAATAAGCGAATCGTAGCACCCTGAATCGCAATCGAATCGAATCGTGGGGTGCCTAAGATGGCACACCCCAAGCAATTGTCTTACAACTTTACAGATGAAGACAAAAATATTGTAACTAGAGCTGAAACGAGTACTCGAGCAACTCGAGTTTAAAAACTGATCCGAGTAATTTTATTCACCTCGAGCAATCGTTTATTTTGACAGCTCTAAACATCACGTTTTGCTCGGACTACTTTTAATGCGGGACAACGCGTTGTCACGTGTGGAGAGGAAGAAGGGGAAAAAAACTTACTGCAGCCGACACAAACGACGCCGACGTTGCTAAATACTAGCCCGCACGATGCTACGTTGGTACAGGTAGCGTCTGAGTCTCATAGAGATCACATGTATGTTGAACTAGATGCGATTTGACAGACTCGGCCGCGTCTGGGCAGCGTTAGTAAACCGCCGCCATCTTAAAGCAGTAGAGCGCTAAGCGCTAATAAAGAGCGCTAAGCGCTAATAAATAAGATTAACGTTACTGTCGCTACTAGCTCACATAACGTTACCCCTGGGGAGGGCTAGGTTACAATTAATTATGACCACTGTCGATGCTTGGCTAACATGTCTTACATTCAGGTTTTAACATAACATAGCATTGTGGAGTGATGAGGGTGTAAAATAAAAACTTAATCATGCTAACTATCAATTTTAGCTCAGTAGTCATTGCTGGATAAAACACCAAGTAGCACTGGTCCCTAATGTTCTCCAATACAGCCTGTATCATACATTTATTTTGAACACTGCAAAAACTCCAAATCCTATCAGGACTTACAGTTTAGACTAACTTAAAACTTAACTAGAACTTAAAAATGGCTTGACACAAAGAGAAATTCAATTGAAACACGTGGGAAAAAAATCCTAACTTTTAAGTGATGTGTGTTATCAAGCGTAACGGCATTTTTAGGTAAGATATATATATATATATATATATATATATTTTTTTTTTTTTTTTTTCTTTAATAAGATCTAAAAGTTTTTTGAGTGAAAACAGTGAATTAGTCTTTTTTATTCTAGTTACATCTGAGATGCAATTGTTGACTGTTTTCAACAATATACATCGAAAATAAAAACATTGATTGACTGAAAATGGATCAAGATTAGATGAAATGTCTTGTTTTCTCATGTATATTTATAATTGCTCTTCACCTAAAAATATATTTGTTTTATCCGATTACTCGATTAATCGATAGAATTTTCAGTCGATTACTCGATTACTAAAATATTCGATAGCTGCAGCCCTAATTGTAAACCTTTTTTGTTTGATGTGGAGGATATTCTATTGGTACAGCTGCAAAATAAATCACTAACACACTCCGTTATACGTCTCCCTCCCATTCCTTGTGCCATCGGGAGTCAAGAAACTTGATGGACTGGCACCAGTAACTAAGGGGGAGCAAAGCTTTTGCTACAGGTCAATTGGGAGGGCCAATATCTATCATTTAAGTGTTAGGGTTGATGTGTCACATATAAACTTTTACCTAGCCTATATGGTCAGTCCACTGTTTCTGTGTGTGCATATAAAAATAGGCAACCTTGCAAATCCCAAGCCCACCCATCCCCACTCACCCTGTAGTTACGATAGCTTACCTTACCCATTATTTTCCTTCCATTCATGGCTGCCAATGAGGCAGCAGCATGCCTGTGGTCATAGAACTCCACAAAGCAGTACGGATCATTTCCAGCTGTCTGTTGATTGGAAAACAAGGCTGACATTAAGTCAAAATCCATGGTGTCATGTACTTATTGATGAAACGGCCTAAGATAATAATACTCATAATTCAACAAGATACACCTGTCATTGGAAGACCTCTATAAGCCACAGTGTACACCCCTTGTTCCCTGCTATGGCCTGCTCCCCAATGTCAACACAATACTTACAGGGCAAATACTCACATCAAAAATCATTTTACAGCTTTTGCAGGGTCCTATCTGTGAGAAGACCTGCAGAATGAGGGGCTCTGTTACATCCCTGGACAAATTCCCCACATACCTACAAGACAGGGTAAAGGTGGAGAGATCGAGGCTTGGTCAAACAGGAAGTAGCATGCAAACAAAGGCGAGGAACCGGGCTAGCTTTAGTGAATTTGATTTCAATGTTGCGGTATGGAAAATGGTAGAATTGACATTTTGCACGTGCCCGAGCACTGAAACAGGGCTGCCCCTTTACTCGAGTTGTATCGAGCTGTCTCGACAAGTGTTGACGTGGCTCTGCTTTTAGAGAACGCTCGCCGGCTTGAACGGGCCTCGTGCTAAGTCCCAAGGCAATCGTGGTCGGCGTTCATTTATTCCAGACATTGCTTCCAGATAGGAATATCTTGAAGTTAATATACTTTTTTTTAGTTATTTAAGATCTAAATCGCTGTGTATTAAATTAAAAATATAACGCTTGCTTCGTAAGTTTACATTGGTTAGCCATTCAGTAAAACGTTCAAACCCTCCTTCCTTTCCTGCGCCTCGTGCGGTTTATGAAAACATTTTCGTCAGATACGAATGATTTATCACAGCGTACGACTAAACGCTGTGAGGATGTGTTACAAATAGAACAAATACTGCGTTTGAATTTCGGCGTGGTAAATCTTCCCGAAGTCACAACGTGGATGTTTCCGACGCGCCATAGCAAGCAGCCTTGCCATTCCAGGACATAGACGGGGCCGTTTGTACTCACAGTGTTCGAGGTTGGTCGTCGTCCATCATCAAGGTAGTGGTCGCGTCCTGAGAGGTCCTTAATTCAATGACATACAAACTCTGTTGTGCGACCTTAGCGACGGAGGTGGATAGTTGGGAGCGCCAAAACTATCCGTAAATGTCCGTGGCTGAGTCCGCTCGCACACACAGGACATTCAGACAGACTCCGTCTGATGCAAACAATAGGAAGTTGAAGATGGCGGAAGAGCGGCGCAAGCAGCGTCACCCTGCGCGCTGTAATAAATTAAAATCAAGCGCACCCAGGCAGACGATAAGACATTAAATGAAATGCCCCCGCGCAAATAGAAGCTTCCTACATTTTGGAATGGAATAAGGCAACTATAATTTTGATCTGAAATTATATTTTTCTGAAATTTTGTATCATGCTCTATTAACTGAAACGCCTTGATGTCCATCACTAATAAATATGGTCAATCTGTGACTGTATATATGTATTGGTCGATTTTTTTTATGCAACATCTTTTTGATATTACCTAAAGTGACTCCCGATGATGTGACAGTGGCGGGTTGTATGATTGCATCCAATGTGAGGCGATATAAAATAAAAGTTGTCGGATACTATTCAACTGCAAAGACAAAGAAGAAAGCGTCGCAAACTGTCGCAATTGACTCGGAGAAGAAGAAAATTGGTTTTCGGTGAGAAAAAACATGGCGGCACGTTTGGGTTGTGAACACTATGCGCGGAACTGTTTATTAAAAGTAAGTCATTTTGTCACCTGCTCTATTGATCAGACACTGAATGTGCCGTTAAAGTACAAGAATGCACTCTTGTTGAAATAGTTATTTCCGTTGGAAAGATGCAAACGATTATCCCTGTAAGCTACGTTTGTTTAAGACGGAAAGCAATGCACGTTTCATAAATCAGGTGCAAAATACCTGAATCGCGTAATATTGTCTAAATTAAACAACCCCCCCCCCCACCCCGATATTTGGTAATCAGTAGAAGCGGTTGTAAATGTTTCTGTTCATAATGTTGTTGCTGCTGAACTCGTCCATGGATGTTTGTCGAGCGTTGTAGGGTTGGCGGATAAGCAGGACGCATTTCCTGTTTTGTATGTTTTGCTGAAATGTACTTTCCAAATTAATGAAAGACTAACATAGCAGTGATCGCGCTGTTTGTTAAAGTCTGTCTAAATCATCAAATCTGGCTGCCATAAAAGAGTACGCAAATGACAGCCAGATCTAAAAGACATTGGTTTTTCTCCAGACTTCAGAAACGTGTTGCAACTAGGGGTGCACAATATCTATTTTTTGAAACCGATATCGATAACTTCCTGCTCCTCAAGGCCGATACCGATACGATAACCGATTATATATATATATATATATATATATATATATATATATATGAGTTTTAAATGTATATTCACCTGAGTTTTTGAAGACCTGTAGGTCTAAAATACTAGTGGTGGATTCAGCGTAAATTTGCCTTTTACCTAACTAGAATTTTCATGATGACGTGACCATTATTATAATGAACAAAACAAAGACAAGAACAGTTTTGATTTCAAGTGCCCATATTTATTTTTCAAATAAATATAATTTGAGTCAATCACAATCAGTCAGTCAATATCATTGACTATGTGTTCCCCCTTTACAATGAGCACTGAACTAAAACAAACATAAACCCAACAGGTATTGTGCTTTGTCAGCAGATAAAACATTTGGTGTAACAGGAGAGGAGACTTTTGTAGTCTTAGTCCATGAAACTTCTTTCTTAACCTGGCAATTATAGGACAGCAAGCCTATCAATAACCAAAAGGCCTCTGAAGATCTTGTAAACATAACACTGTAAAATGCAAACATTTGCTAATTGCCATAGTAAAGTTTATCACTTAATGATGGAAAAATATGCCCTCTAGAACAGTAACAAAACTTTGCATACTGCCAAAACAGGAGTGGAAACAAATGCACACATCCAAATCCACCGACACCGTGCAAAAATATCATGTATTATTTGGCCTATTAATAATGTTATCGGATTTATTGGGATAATGCCATAATTCCTATTATCGGACCGATAATTATCGTGCACCTCTAGTTGCAACCCTAATAAGAGACATTATTCAGCAGGACATTTACAACAGGATTGCAATGTTCAAGTAGCTCATTCAAAATCGGGTGGCACAAACCACTTTTGAGGCATTGAGTGCTGTACTTTTGCGGTTAAAAAATTACATTTTGACCAAGTACTATATGATAATTCATGTTTCAGGCTCATTTAAAATAGACAGTCAAAAATAATGATTATAATGTTTTATATTTTGCTGAGATTACATCTAGGGGTGCTCAAGCACCCCTAAAAATGACCGGAAATGTCAATGGTAGAATTTATTACTTGATAACTATCAAAGTAAAAACTATAACAATACTGTGTATTAGAGCAGGGCGGTAAACCGAAAATTTACCGTCACCGAAATTCTTAACGATGACCGACGTAATTTTGACCATGTCGGTAAATTCGGTAAATTAATAAAACAAGAAAATATAGTCTTTTTTCATCCCGCTTTGATTCTGTTGTTCGTCTATGTTCATTCCCCTTTAAGAAAGCAGTCAATGGGCTTACGTAGAGAGTCACGTGATCATCAAGAAGCCAATCAAACAAAGGCCTGGTAAGCTAACGCTAGCAGCTAACGCTACAAGCAAAACGTGATGGAGTGTGGCTTAAGGGAGGTTCACCAAACTTTCACCCGACATTTAGTAGACTCTTGGTGGCATCCAGACGGACTTTCACCCGCTGTCCTCCCTTGTTCTCACGATTTCCAGAGATGGTGCTTTCGTGGCTTTCTACTGGTAGCCAGGCTAACGCTAGCTAGCGGCTAACGCTACAAATGAACGTGATGGAGTCGGATAGCGGCTCTAACCTTGTCGAAACGCCTGAACTTAATGAGTGGATTGGGCACGGACAGCATCTAGCAACTACTATGTGGCGTTATTTTGTATCTGTCTGTGTGTGATTCCTCTGATAGCTTTTGTGATGGTAAAGCATTCAGCATAAAGTACAATCCAACGGCGAAACTTATAATGACCGAGAAATGGCCCCAGCTATTTTTCTGTATGTGCTTATTTCTGTGTCATTATTGCTATCATAAAATCTTAAGCGTTTCATTTGAAAAAGATCAATATAGCTTTAATGTGTGTGTGTGTCTCTGTTTGTTTGGGGGTTCATTTGTGCGTGCATTTATTAAAAAATGCACTGGGGGGGGGGGGGCTGAAACCATAAAGTAAACACTTGTATTTAATAATCATGTCACAGCAGCCATTAACAATAAGTTGTCTTTTTAAAGTGTACTGTTCAAGCTGCAAGTCATTTGTGTTACAATGACATGTTTGCACAGGCATATTGATTTTGATAATGTACATTGTTCAAGTCATACACGCTGTTATAAATGTTCATACTTGAATTCTTATTGCTTACGATACATTTTTATAAACTTAATGTTTAGACTGCATGTACAATTGTTAAATACGGTATATGAAATTGAATGCTGGTAAATAAATCAACAAGAAACAGTTAATCTGTATTTCATGCATTGATTCAGATTTTCAAATTATATAACAGTACGCTTGGGCGAATTTATCGTCATTTATCGTTATCGAGATAAATCTGCTCAATTTATCGTGATACATGTTTAAGACCATATCGCCCAGCCCTACTGTGTATATATTTTTGTTCTCCAGGCACCATGCTGTGGTAAACTGTATGTGTGTCGGCTATGTCATGATGCAGAGGAGAACCACCAAATGGATCGCTTCAAAGTAGAATGGGTACAATGCTGTAAGTGTGAAACATTACAACAGGTAAATTATTTCAAGATTCTCTACTTTTATCAACACATTATTATTGTAATATGGCCTGTTTGCACTTGAACAGAACATTATTTTTATTTGATACATGCCATCATTTTCAGGAATTAAATTTTGTTGTATAGTATTTGAGGTTATTTTATTTGAGCAGATCATAGACTTCATTATGTATTGACAGGACACGAGGCCAATTCATAGGGGGCCTATCTCTGTCAAAGCTGACCGAGTGGAAACACAAAGAGCTTTTTCCGTTTAAATTTCTTGTGAATAAATGCTTAAATCCCTGAATTCTTCATAGATATATATAGACGTAAAACAGTTTCAATTTTTGGTTAAAAGCTTTTTTAAAAAAAATCGTGCAGGTAGCATTTTATGTAAATATTGCAAACTATGAGGCTAGTCAGTAAGGAAATTAGCGGCCACCATATGTAAACAAAGAGCTTTGTCCGTTGAAAATTCCTCTGAATAAATGCTAAATCCCTGAATTTTTTTTTTTTTGTAGATATAGACTTTAAAAAGTCTCGATTCTTGGTTAAAACCAAAAAACCGTGCAGGTAGCATTTATTTTACGTAAATATTGCAAAGTATAATGCCAATGCTGTAGCGGTAATTTCTCCCGTTGATTTTTTTTTCTCCATGTTTCAAAATGCATGCGTGGTACGAAAAATATAATAATTACCTTGAATCCTCGAACAAATCACTCCTGAAACAATAATTCCTATGCAGTACAGCTTTCGTACTTTTTCAATCTAAATCCAGTGTTAGATCGCTGCATGTGACCGACTGCTAATAAATGAAGCGGAGTGTGGGAAGGCATGGCGCAGTGAATGGCGACTGTGTCACGTCAATACATTATAAAGTCTATGACCAGATTTTTAATTGCTTTGCGTTTATTAGGAACACCATATAAGACCTCTTTCTCCATTGTTAGGCACAACAGGCATGTCAGCAGTGTCATGTGCAGTTTGGGGAGTATTACTGTGATATTTGCCACTTGTTTGACAAGGATAAGAAACAATACCACTGCCATCCTTGCGGCATCTGTAGGTGAGTTAACACTAAAGTCATAGATCCTATTTTTATTATGTATACCTTCATGTTACCATTCGAGGCAAAAATGTACACTAACGTTCAAAAGTTTGGGGTCAATTAGAAATGTCCTCCTTTTTGAAAGAAAAGCACTGTTTTTTTTTTTCAATGGAAATAAAATTAACCTAATCAGAAAAACACTCTATACAAACGTCCGGTTTTAATGCAATATCTACGTAGTTTTGTAAAGAGGCCCATTTACAGCAAACATCACTCCAGTGTTCTAATGGTACATTGTGCTTGCTAATTGCCTTAGAAGGATAATAGATGATTAGAAAACCTTGTGCAATTATGTTGGCATGGCTCAAAACAGTTTAAGTGGTTAGAGAAGCTATAAAACTGATCTTCCTTTTAGCCAGTTGGGCATCTGGGGCATACCATTAGGATATTTTAAATAACGGACATACATTTGTTTGGCTACTTTATTAGTTAGTAAGGCACGATGCATCGATAATCGTGATAACCGTGATCATCGTCAATACCGTGATTATCGTTCAATAATCGAATCGTAGCACCCTGAATCGTAATCGAAGGGGTGCCTAAGATAGCAGACCCCTATATCTGAGATAGGCTAATAAATGGAAACGATTAATATGGGCAAAAGAACACAGACATTGGACAGAGGAAGATTGGAAAAAACTTTTATGGACAGACGAATCAAAGTTTGAGGTGTTTGGACTGGATTTAAAAAAAAAGAACATTTATGAGACACAAGACACCTGAAAGATGCTGGAAGAGTGCCTGATGTCATCTGTTAACAATGGTAAGAATAATGTGATGTTCTAGGGTTGCTTTGGTGCTGGTAAAGTGGGAGATTTGTACAAGATCAACGGGATTTTGAATAAAATCGGCTATCACTCCATTTTGCAATCCCATGCCCTGCCCTGTGGACAACACTTGATTAGATTTAATTTCATCCTACAACATGACAATGACCCAACGCACACCTCCAAATTATGCAAGAACTATTTAGGAAAGAAGCAGGCAGCTCGTATTCTATCTGTAATGGAGTGGCTAGCACAGTCAACAGATCTGAAACCCATTGAGCTATTGTGGGAGCAGCTTGACCGTATGGTACGCAAGAAGTGCCCATCAAGCAAATCCAATTTATGGGAGGTGCTTCTGGATGTGTGGAGTGAGGTTTCTCCAGATTCCCTCAACAAATTAACAGCTAGGATGGCATAAGTCCACAAAGCTGTAATTGTTGCTAAGCGAATATTCTTTCATGAAAGCAAAGTTTGAAGAAGAAAATGATTATGTCAAATAAAAATTCTTATTTCTAACCTTGTCAATGTCTTGACTATATTTTCTATTAATTTTGCAACTTATTTGAAAATTAAAAGGGTGATTTTGAAGGGAAACACAAAATTGTCTGGGTGACCCCAAACTTTTGAACGGTAGTGTAACTTCAATTGACATTTTCATCATTTGAATAATATTAGTTTCTCTTCTTTGTAATTATTTGCTAATTTACCTCTTCAGGATTGGTCCGAGAGAGAAGTATTTTCATTGTGATAAGTGCAATCTGTGTTTAGCGCATGACCTGCAGGGGAACCACAAGGTGAGTATCAGTGTGCATGTTACATTTCAAAATATAAATACCTTTGTGTGATGAGGAATTGTATCTTAACGGTTTTCCTCAACTTTCCACCCTTCAGTGTGTTGAGAATGTTTCCAGGCAGAACTGCCCAGTGTGTATGGAGGTAATGATATTAAAATTGATGGGTATAGTAAGAAGAGAAATGTTAGATACTGTATGTGACTTCCATGTTTATTTACGCACTGCAAATTGTGTGTGCACGTACAGGATATCCACACATCTCGAATTGGAGCGCATGTTCTTCCCTGTGGTCATCTTCTCCATAAGTATAGCTCTCAATCCTTACGTGCAATCTCTTTTGTTCTCATTTAATGCATCAGTGAAACGCAGTTGTAGCCAAAATCTACAAAATAATCTTTGTTCCTACAGAAGCTGTTTTGATGACATGGTCAGAACTAGGTATGTATTGCACAGTGATTGTTTTTTCTTTTTGTTTGTTTTTAAGTAGTTCAATGTACTGTGAAGTAAATGCTCCCTTCTGAAAATATGGTTGGGATTTATTCTGTATTCTCTCTTAAATGTTTTAGATAATCAACCATGTAAATTATGAGTTTCAAACAAGTAAACAATAAAATGTTTAATGTTAACATTTTGTAAGATCACTAAAAGCTGCAACAACAAAAAAAGCCACATTATTGAACAGATGAGGGGGGGAAACAAGTGACATCTATCTGTCCAGATAGGGTTAAAAGCTATTTCTAAGCGACATCATCTACAAATGGAGATAACGTGGAACATTGGTTTTCCAAGTTTATTCTTCACAAAGGATTTCTTCTAAATGATTTTTTTCCCCGTTCCCCCTTCCTTTTTGTTGCAGTGCTTACCGCTGCCCACTTTGCATGCACTCTGTTTGGAACATGGCCGAATACTGGGATCAGATTGACAAAGAGATTGCCATGTCACCAATGCCAACAGAATACCAAGGCACCACTGTCAAAGTAAGGTGCATGCTTTTTAACAGAATTGTGTAATTGGGAACTTGTAATTTAAAAAATTGGAGCACACCGATCAGTATTGACCGTATGTCATTAAAAATTGATGTGACAAGTTTCTTTGGCTTCTAATTCAATCCTTTGTTTTTTTTTCCCTTGTTCAAGATCATGTGTAATGACTGTCAAGCCCACTGTACGGTGCCTTTCCATGTCCTGGGGATGAAGTGCACTGGTTGTGGCTCATATAATACCGCACAGGACGGAGGTCTCATCCAGCAGCCTCTGCAGCAGCATCCTGAGGCAGATCATAACAATGAGCCAGAGACAGATGCTGAGCAGCAGCAAAATGATCAATCTGAGTGAACTATGCCATATTAGAACGTATTAATAGACTTTTCTTTTTTACATTTACTTCAAATTAAAAGATGCAGTTGACCTTTCACTAAATCTTTGCGCCCCCCCCCCCCCCCCCTTAGTTATGGTTGCTACGCCGACAAGATGCATCACTCCAACGACATGAGCCATTGCAGGCAGACGTATGCCAAAGTGCCAGAGCATTACCAGTGCAAAATCTTCCAGATGGAGGCAGAAGGGTTCACAATATGCAGCGGAGGGTTGTATTGACAATATTTTTTTAATTGTATCAAGCTATCAAGGCAAAAGCATACAGTTTCAACACTTACAGCAAAGTTAAGGATTGGAATACAAAAGTTTCCTTTCACAAAATGTTACATGAAAATAAAGTGCTTATTAGGACGCTATTTAAAAACAAAGCATCTCTTTACCAAAGACATGAAGTTAACTGACTTTAGCAGATAACACAACTATACTTACAGCATTACAGCGATGACATCCGGGTAAGATATAATATTCACTAACAGCTACTGCAGTTACTGAAACGTACCTTTTTACGGTTTCTATGGTTTGACTGCATCTCTTCGGCGTCGGAAGTCATCTCCACAACAACACAGATGGCGAACGGGGGAGCCGAAAATATGTTCCAATCTGCAGTAAATTGTTTTAAATGACCAAAACACATCAAGTCACTAAAACCAACAGTCTCTCACGCTAGCCATGTTGAATAAACTTCTCCATTCTCCTCATATGTTTATTTCCTCGCGCTAGAGTTTGTCGCTTTTCCAACGTCATCTCTGCCCGCCGCTGTCTGTTTGCTGTGGCTTGCCCCGCCCTGGAAATTTGATCCGTGGAACGGTTGCCAGACTCGATCGCTGGAACAGCGGTGGGTCTGGAGTACCAGGCAACCTCAATAGTGCTCTCTGCTGCCATACTACCGATATGTTGAGGTCAATTCAGTGGTCATTTGGTGTAACTGCAAGTAAATATCCTCAATCCAAGATAGCCGACAACCTGCCACCCATGTTGACTACAACTGGCATATCAATACTTCTATGCCCAAAGAGCTACAGTTGTGAAAAAATATATACAGTAACTAGGGAAAGATGTTTGGACCATTAAATGTGTATAATATAGAAATATCTGATTAATCTTAACACGTCACGTTACATAATTGTTTGATTTGGGTAGTTATACTAAATTTTTGCAGATTAGCTGTAGTTTACAAAATAAAATGCACACAGCAATGCAAACTTCAAAAGCAACAAAGAATAGTTTATGGAATAGCCCAGGAAATTCCATTCAACTTCAGTGATTGACTGTAGTGACAACAGTGATGAGTGGCTGCCAGACAACAGACATCGGTGCTTTGGTGTAGGAGTCACAAAGAGGTTTCATTGGTTTTGTTATTCAGGCCTATGCATTGTGCGTGAAGTGTCATTTCCCAAAAATTGAAATGTTTATCAAAACATGATTTATGTTGAGTGTGCAGGTGTATGGAGACAACTGGAGTGAACATGTCTACATTAAATATTTTAAAAGTGAGAAATTGTTTTCATGTCCTAAGAAAATGTTCAAACAAATCTTGACCAAGGATTTCATAGTTCATGTATCAGAGGGTTAAATTCGTTTAAAGTCAATTACGTGCAATGAACTTTTTCGGCCACCAAGAGGCACTGTCACCCTCAATCTCCGCGTATGCACTAACTGCAATGGAACTTTGAAGGCAGCATGAAGCAAAGTCGGCTACAACATTGAGGACGTGACCTTTTTTCATGTTTCTACCGACTGCATGAGCTTAACCAGAGAATATTTGGAGTATAATTGATGGATACCATACTTGAAGTCAAAGTTCTCGTTTATGTGCATGACCAATCGTGCTGAAATTTAGGGACTGGACACCAAGTATTTGCACATTTCTCAGTTAATAGCTCAACTAAAGCAGTTTTGCATTTGATAAGGCCTTTTTAAAATATTTCACTGGATCTACACAGAATTATTCAAGTTAAACTGCATAAGAGGGGGAAAATACAGCGATATCCAGATGCAACCTTAGCTTAGGCATTAGTGTGAATCCGAGATCCATTGGTCACCATTTAAAGTTGAACCCCAAGGACTGCATGAGTTGGCTGTAGGCCATTGCAAATTGGCATTTGGTATGTTTTGAATTTTGACCAGCAAATCAAGCAAACTCAGACACAGGAAAACCAATGAAGCAAACTTTATTCCAAACATTTAGCAAGTTAGTCCCCAGCTGCAGATACCTGCAATATATATATATTTAGTCATGTTAACCAATGTCATGTTTCAGCTTTAGTGCTACCTCTTTTTCATGGCTTGCTACCGATGTGTCTGTATGGGGAGCTGCTGCAGTTTTGCCCTCTAGGTCAGTCATGCTCGTTTCCTTCACGGTGTCTGTAGAAGCCAGGCTGCGGTACAGAAGCATGGACAATAGATGGTTATATTTTCATTTTTTGGTCAGTGATCTGTTAGACTTAAATAAAACCTTGCATGGGACCTATTCCGCCTTATAATCAGTACGATCACAACAGTGACCACCACTGCACCGACGGCAGATGCTGCAAACAAAATGCCAACTGGTGGGGAATAGACCAGACATGAAGCACCACTGTACCCCAAGTTGCAAAAACAAATATTTTCCCCATGTCGAACAGCACAGCGTCCATTTCCATTGCAGCGCTTCTGGCTACACGTTTCAGCATTGACATCTAAAAATTCTTTGTTGACATTTGCAGTAGTGTTAAAGTTGGAGCTGGTGTGAGTTGATGGTACAGTGGAGGAGATTGGAGAGACTGCGAGATCAGGCATCTCGACTCCAGTGGAGAGTTTTAAATTGGCACCTGAGGGGACAGATCGAGTTTTGCATAGTCATCCAATGTGAGCAACACTTTCAACTAAAAATTACTCACAGTTCTCATCTGAATGGTCCGAACAGTCTACATGTCCATCGCAGAACTTTTCATCAGATTGACATGAAAGTTGATTCAGACAAGACCGACTGCCAACAGGACAGCGCTGTTCTGGGGAGCAGTGGGTAGCATTCACATTTATGTGGTCATTGGCACATTTGCATGTTCGACCAATCGGGGTGGCCAAGCACAGGTGCTGGCAGTTGCCATTCTTTACTTTGCACTGGTTAGAGCCTGTCAAATAGAGGACTACTTAAAAAGGCCACCTTTACTGTCAATTTCCGCTCATCGTTTCAAGTCCCACATACCGGCCTCACTAGATTTACTAATTGCCTTCATGCTGATGACTGCTGTGCCAACCTCAAACCACAACTTGTTTTCCTGTTGGTCATCAGTGTACCACAGCCTGGTCTTATCTATTTGAGAGCAAAAAAAACAAAAACAAAAGTATTAACAGTTACACACTTGCTTTGATAATCGAAGCTGGGGAGAGGGCTGTTGACATCAAGTCATTACCACTGACAGTCATCCAGAGAAGTGTATCTTCACTGACAGCAACTGCAACTAATCCATCTGCTACCTTCAGTTCTTTGTATCCAGACCCATCAAGTCGAACAGACCCAATCACAGAGAGACCTACAAAAAGCCATTAGGGTTTTAATTATACTGCAGTCAACATCTTAAATTCGTGAACTGAATAAATCACATATTAGGCAACAACTACCCGAAACGTGGACAAAATGCTTACTAGTGTCAGCCCAGAAAATTGTTTCTCCGTCACTGGAGAAGACCAGGGAGTTTGGTTGGACACCATTCTTCCACGCTACTCTTCTCTCTGCACCATCCATGTTGGCACACTCAATAGTAGCTACAGTGCCAGCATCCTGCAGAACCTTATTGGTGAAACAAACACTGCCCCTTGGTGGGTGGAGTGCAATGGATTCTATTGCACCAATACCATCTTTTATCAAAACAGTAGTATATACACCACCATTGGAGGTGACATGCAGGCGGGGTTGCTTATTGCTGCTCCAGTAAAGATTGAAGGTTATCCAGTCCAAGGCCATAGCAGTGATTGCGTCGCCAAGGAGTTTAAGAAGTTGACCTTCAGAAATCAAATTAAAGTCTTTTAGTTTGAATGAGCTGAGGGAAGTTGTGCCATCATCAGCTATGAGGAGGGTGTGCTCATGAAGGCTGTAGTCCATTATTGTTGCTTCATTGACGCTTGGTATCTGTAACACTTTGTGTTCTGGCCAACCTTTCAGTGCTTCTGAAATGTGTCGGGCTTGCAGGTAAAGCTGTCAAACAAATAAAAATGGTCACAATTATGTTCATTAAATCACAGCATATATGTTGCAAATACCTTAACTAGTAGGTGGGAGGGAGGAACAGAGCCAAAAACCAACCTTGGTGACAGTGGAGGAAGATAAGAGCAGCAGGAAGGCTGTATCAACCAGATTGGTGCAAGTCAGACCATCATCAGAAAGTACAAGATCTGAGGGACACTTGCACACAGATTTGCGCCCTGGGGCCAACACACATAAGTGTGAACACTCCATCTTTTTGCAGGGATTCCCTTTGCTTTGTTGCAATATTTGGTGAACAATCTAAAGAACAGAAACGGGTAAGGCATTAGGGGAAAAAATTGGCTAATGAGTTACAAGAACTTTTACTGTGTAAAACGTTTCACTTTACTCCATTCTAATAATATACTTGCCTTTACACCAAAAGGTTGTCTTAGTCTCTTCAACAAAACACGAACATTTTTGCCAGTTACTTTATGTGCAGCCAGAACCACTCTTCTCTTAGCATCAGACCAGAAGAGCATGTCATTGAACACAGCAAGGGAGAACGGGTTGGTGGTCTCTTTCATCTGTAGAATCTGAATTGGAAAAATGTGTGTACTTTGTGGGGGAAGGGGCATCCAACTTTAACATTTGAGCACCGTTTATATATATATACATATATATATATATATATATATATACATACATACACACACATACACGTATATCCGGAATGTTTACTAAATTTTACCTGAATGTCACCGCCATCAAGCGTTGCAGACCCTATTGCCTTTAGCTTCTCATCAGTCCAATAGACTCGATCAGTAAGGGCATCTACTGCCACACCACCAGGCCAGCCTAAGCTGGAATTAACCAGCAAACGCCTCTCTGAACCATCCATTCCAGCCCTCTCAATCTTTGGTACGTTTCCAATTTCAGTCCAGATCATCAATCTGATCACGATGAAAGTAGGCAAACAAATTTAAGTATTTTATTATATTTCAGGGCTTCTCACATTGAAATATTAATAGGCTACCCCTTTTCTGGTAAGAGTGCAAGGGAGCGAGGCTGATCCAAGTCTTCATCCAGGATAACGCAGTATGATGAACTACCAGACAGTTTAATGGCAACAATTTGACCGTCCACACCATCAATCCAGTACAAATTTCTTCCAAACCAGTCGAAAGCTAAAGAATCTGCCCGCACACCTTTGAAAACAAAACGATTGAAGGGGTTTTTCAATGGGTCCAAATTCATTTCCAGCATGTCATTTAAGTTTATGCAGTACTCTTCCTTAGAAAATAGGGAATGTTCAGTAAAGATACTGTACCTGTAATCAGAGTTCCTGTGGTCTTTTGATCCATTGAGGACCACCTGATGCTGTCAGTGTCAAGACTGACCCAAAACACCATCCTTTCGTGCCAGTCGTAGTCCAGAGATAAAATTGCCTTTTTGGCAGAAGACAACACATTCAAGTGGCCAGTGCGCAACCCAAACAGGAATAGATCAGTTTGGATTGACAACAACAGTAAAGGTTCCCCTGCAGGACAATATTTTATTGAAACAAATGTGGACATTAAGAGACTTAACATGCAAGAAATTACTTGCACATTCAGCCACCAAATTCTGGTATTTGGTGAGCATTTAATCTGCTTGTGTGCCAAGAATGCAAAAGTCATGTAACTTGACAAAGATTAAAGTCAATTTAACATTTTTGTTTTCCTAAATGAGGAATCAAAAACTCGCAAGCTTCAGGGAAAGGACGAGTAGAATGCACAACTCACATTTCCTTGTAGAGCAACAAAACATCTTACCCTTGATTTTGCAGTTGTGTCCATCTGTGTCTATAATGTAGCCCATATGACAGTCACACTTGTAGGAACCCAGAGTATTTATACACAATTGACTGCAAACAAGTGATTGGTGGCCTTCACACTCATCAATATCAGCACAGGTCATTCCATCTTCTGCGAGTCTGTAGCCCACTGTACAGTGACAACGCTGCACAGATATTGAAATGTTAACAGTTCCTTTTATGTCCACGAGAAATACATTTGTATTTTTTTATTTTTTTTTTAATTGTCAATGTTATCAGAGCAGGTCTTGCTTTAAAGCAGCCTACGTTTTTCTAGCACCTAGGCCTTTTGTGTTGAGTTCCTTACCGGACCAAGTGGTGTGCTGAAACAGCCCTGAGAGCAGCGGCTAAGATCTGCTTCAGCACAGTTTATCTGGCAGCTCCCATCCTCGTCTGAACCATCTGTGCAATTTCTAATTCCATTGCAAACCAGAGATTGCTCCACACACTCCAGACTGCCACATTGGAACTGATGAGGAAGACATGCAACCAACCCGCCTGGAATGCACAAAGAAGTTACACAGCGAGCGTTTACAAACATTAAGACACACATTCAAATAGTTTAGTCACTCACAGTCAGTTTCATCACTTTCATCGGGACAATCTTTTGTGCCATCACACCTCCAGGCAGCAGGGATACACATGGTCATTGATTGGCATGACCACTGAAAATCACCACAACTCAGAGGAGCCAAAACCGGACAGTCCTGTAATAGGAACTTACATTTGTGATAGGAACCAGGCAATTTCAGGCAGTTTTAATTCATCATTGATTGTGCACTCCACCTTCTCATCTGTGCCATCTTTGCAGTCCTTTTCCCCATCACAGAGCCACTCCTGCACTAGGCACTCTTTGCTCTGAGGACAACGTTGCTTTGTTATACAGACTGGTGTTTTAATACAACTTTCTTCGTCCGATTGATCCCAACAGTCTGGGTGACCATCACAATGCATTGTAGCCAATATACACTGACCACTAGTGCACCTAAACTCACTGGTACTACAGTCAGTAACTACAGAAAGAAAAGACCCGTTCCTTATCCTAAACCAGCCAAATAAGTGAGCTTAATGTTTTTATTGTGCACAACATACCACAGTTTGCCTCATCAGTTCCATCATAACAATCGATCTCCCCATCGCAAAGGAAACTTTTAGGAATGCAGCTGTTTCCACCATCACAGTAGTGAGCGCACCCCTCCATGTCTTTAGTGCATTTCTGTTCATCAGACCGATCCTGACACTGAGGCACGCCATCACATACTTGATTCTTTTCTATGCACTTTTTACCATGGGCACACTGGAACTGGTCTGCAGAAGACAATAGTCAATCAGGATTCTGATGTTCTAACCAAATTGGAGTTTGGGCACAAAGTTTAGAGATTATATATTCTGTCAATGACTGCTTCAGTTTCTCAAAATCTGTTCTTGAAAATTTTTACCACAGTTTAAAAATGTTTATTAGAGTAAGCATTTGCACAAAAACTGCTCATCCATTTGGAAGGTGATTGTTGAACCTATACGGACTTATGGATATTCAAAATGCTCCACGTGGAAGATTATGCTTAGCGAACTAAAGTGTACAGATAAAGCTTCATTACTCTAAAATCATTTGTTAAATTAAACTTTTGTTGGTTTCCACATAAGAGGATGCTCCAAAATCAGTTGGCAAGCAATGACCAATGGAACACGCTTACAGAAATTTCTGTGCCTCATTTTTGTCCAAATACCTGCAATAAAATGAAAAACACTGCAGCGGAAAAGACACTGACCCTGTTCACAAGTAGATGAGCATTCCTCCTCATCCGAGCCATCATTGCAGTCATTTTCTCCATCACAGAGATGGCTGAAGAGGACACACTCACTGTTGTCTTTGCAGGGTAGTGAACCCAAGGAGCACTTGATAGGTTTAAACACAAACTTGTCTGGCTGCATGGTGGTTGTCTTTGCCTCTTCATTCACATTCTCTGATTTGACATGGGTAAATATTTGGCTTCAGAGTGAATATTCGCCACAGTCCAGAAAGTGACATGAAAACAATTTGACCGTGTTCAGTTGAAGCTTACCGCAATTTTCCTCATCTGATCCATCTAAACAGTCTCTTTCTGCATCACACAGCAAAGTTTCAGGTAAGCAGCGGTTGTCATTGTCACAGAGGTGAACACATCCATCTGGTTTTGAACAATGTAATTCATCTGATCGGTCCTGACATTGAAGTACACCATCGCACACTTCATCCTTGTTAATGCACTTCTTCCCATGTGCACACTGAAATTGGTCTGAACACAAGAAACTTCATATTAGCTCCACAGCTTGAGGTCATCATCGCATGCGTAAGTTTGCGAACAGTCAAGTGACTTAAGGAACGTGTCAAAATAAAAATAAATTGTTTCCAATCATCCATTCTGCATGCTGGTGCAAAAACATCCTTTCTGATGGTAGTAACACCCCACATTAAGCCTTTCAATGCCATTGACGAGAAGTCCAATCACACACCTCTTTTCATCCTTATGCTGTGAATTTAGATTAGTTTTTCACTTGTGGATGTCCAATCCATTTGTACTGGGAGGGACAGCAGCAAATGAACAGTACAAATGAACTGGATGTCTATTGCAATGGCAGCCAGTGAGTTAATATGTAAAATGTGTACAGTGGTACCTCTACTTAAGAACGTCTGCATACAGGATTTTCAGGTTAAGACAAGCCTCAACGGGAAAATATTGCCTTTTGTTAAGAAAAAAAAAATCAAGATACAAAATGCAAAAATAAAGTACACCTGTTACTCGCAGCTCCCGGAGTTTACTGAACGTAACATACTTATAGCTGATCTGCCATTGGCCATTGCCTAGCATCCAATTGGCTAAGAGGGACCTCTACTGTATGTGTAAGTGTGTATCCCAGTGTCCTCTTCATTCACCCCTCGTGTTCTGACAGTTTTACATGACTACCAATTTTAAATATTATTTACTTATATAAAATTATATTTATATTTTATACGTTTTGGTGCATTTTTATGCATTAAAAGATTTAAGAGTTAATTTACATGGAAAATGAGTCTACTTACAGAGTTTTCAAGATAAACTGGTTCTGGAAGTAGTTTCATATTTTCTAAGTACAGGTACCGCTCAACTTTGTATTTAAATTATAGGCACTTGCCTGGACAAACCCAGTTACCAGAAACCATGCAGTGTTAGTTTAAAGATTAAATATTCCAATTCAATCCAGTCAGCCACCAAATGAGAGTGTGGAAGTTTACAGAGGCAAGAAAGGAAAAAGACCAGCTCATATATCCCAGGAAACTGTCCTTCTGTGCATTTTTAACCACAAATTGCCTGTCAAACCCGAAATAAAATCATTTTATAAATAAAACAAAAATCGATGAAATAATGGAGGGGCAAAATCATAAAAAATAACGTCATGCATCACAGCTTTAAAGCTAAGAAAAATGTGGTACCTTCAGCACAAGCTACTTCACAACCTTCTTCATCAGATTCATCACTGCAGTCAGGCTCCCCATCACATACATGGCTGTGGAGCACACATTCCAAACCATCCTTGCATTGCCTGGAACCAAGGTTGCACTTCACAGGAATGCGTTCAGCTAAAAAAAAAAAAAAAAATAACAAGTTAATTCTTGGGGAGAAGTCCAACGAAATTCAGAAATGTTTGACAATTCTGCATTTAAAAAAAACATTTTGGAATTTCAAAATAATTCAGTGCACATAATTTACCTGCTTGCAAGGGGGTTGTCAAATGCAATAAAACTGCAAACAAATATAAATATACAGCCATCACAACAATTAAAAAAGCAGTCCAGACAGCACAGCGCACGAAACAGAAGTGTTGTGCAGCGGTCAGGTGTTATCAATAAATCCTAATTGACCACGTGAGTTGTGGGTGGAGCTAATAAACAATTTATAATCAAATACTTCGTTGTAGAAAACGTAGAGATCACTCACGTATATGCCATTTTGTCAGTCAAATTCAAGAAACAACCTTAGTGAATGGAGTGTGTACTTTGAAAAAGCAACAAAGGGCTCCATTTTCAAACGAGCTGGTTTTTCATAAAAGCCATAGATACCGAAAATTATCTGCATACTTATGATTTTTTTTTTTTTTTTTTTTCCAAAATCCAGATTGAATTGTAGACATAATCCGTGGAGAGTCTGCAGATTTCAGAGTATTTTAGTGGAGAAAATGATTCACCTTACATTCACTGCAGTAGAGCCTTCCCGAGAACTCCACTGCTGTAAGATGGCCGCCTGGTACTAACGCAACTGACTCCGACCTTTCGCATTTTAGCTCCATATATGTGATACCTATGATGGAAAATAAGCACGTATCTGAAGATCATGTGTGATTTACAGCAATTTTTTGAAAATAAATAAATAAAACAGTGAACCTGCATGATTTTGTCAGTCTCACATTAAATGGACTATCTGATAGGCGCATCATGGTTTTGCCTCGTTTTATTAGAAACTGCTAAATTGGTCCTTGTGGACATTATTAAACTGCTGAGATCCCAAATCAATCTTGACGACAAAATTCTGACATATTTTACATTTAGAAGAAAAATAACCAAATTCTGCAGTCGTCCAATCATGTAGCAGTGGTGCTTTAAGGGTTCTTGTGTACCAATCAAATGTGTCGTCTTCTTCCGGTCTACCTAACATGGCTAACTCGCTCCAGTAGCACTGGTAGCAACTTGAGAAAAGCCGTCAAGCTTAGTCAAATTCAACGCTGGTATCAAATTCCCCAGACTTTTTAACACATTTGGTGTTTATTGGACCTTCTGTCGTTTTACTACGACTGCGGGGCGTCGGAGTTTCACACTTGGTGAGTGACTGTACCGCTTTCGATGTTTTCTCGTCTTTAAATGATGCTGTTTTGTGTGGGCGCTGTAGCTCCGCTAGCCAGCGGGATCCAAAGCCCAGTTTGCAATAGTTCGTTCTTAGGGCTGACCGATTTTGGAACAGATTCTGTACTTCAGCAATAATCCTAAGCATTTCATAGCTTGCCTGAAAGGAAACTTTTATCATAGTGTCGTTCGCACGACATTTTATATTAATGACCGCGTTTCAATTAGAACAAGTTCCCCAATTGACTTTAGGGACGAAGCGAAGAAATGGACCGCTGCGCAGTTTGTTTTTCGTGGATGACAACAAAAGGATTTTGATAACAAGCTGGCAGCTAGGCTAACATTAGCTCACCCAGCCAGATGCCAGCCGCCATACAAAATGCTTCGCTAACAACTATTCTACGGCCACGCGTACTTGTCGTTTTCTTTTTCTTGCGGAAGGTTGTTCTAGTTTTCACAATTTCATAGTTTGTGCTTTCGTCGAGTTTAATGTTGTGCTTTGAGTCTAGCGCCCCCCACCCTCCCCTTTCCAGGTAGGCTAGCTGTCGGCCTTTTTAAGCCAGTTTGTTTTAACTGTGGAGGTGTTCTCCTTTGAGAGTAGTTGTACTTTTTGCGTATTGTTACACTTTTACTTAATAAAATTTACCTTTTTGTGTCCTACATCCTCATAGAGCTGGCTTCATCTGGTGACACTTTTGTTGTAAAGGGGCTCCACCGAGCAGGGGCTCATAGTGTAGCAATAGGTCCCACATCTTGTGTACGGAGTTCTCTGGAGACTTCTAGGTTGTCCGGCCAAGATGTCCTCCATCTTGCCTTTTACCCCTCCTGTAGTCAAGAGGCTTTTGGGCTGGAAGAAATCTACCAATGTACCAGGTGGAGCAGGTGGGGGAGAACAGAATGGCCAGGAGGAAAAATGGTGCGAGAAGGCCGTGAAGAGTTTAGTCAAGAAGCTCAAGAAGACAGGGCAGCTCGATGAGCTAGAGAAGGCCATCACTACGCAGAACTGCAACACCAAGTGTGTCACCATCCCCAGGTATGATATCAACCATACAGTGGTTTGCTGCCATCATTAAAACAAAGTAAAGATATTGGGGAATAGAAAACACGTTGTTTAGGGGTGTTCCTTGCATCAGCCTGCAGCCTTGATGACCACGCTCATGTTCAGTGGGAACACTGATAGGCTGGCAAAGAACATTTCAGATGTTTTTATGTTTTCCCAATAACACTTTGGTTATCGCCTGAGAATTGTTCGAGACCTTACTCTTATCTTTTTGGAAATACAGCGGGTGTCTTGACGTGAATACATTTCTTGTGTTGCTGTAGAATTCCTACTATAAGCATCAATAGAATGCACCTTTAAGTTGGCGCCACTAGGTTACAAATATGAGGGTAGCTGGTTGGTTGAATAAAAATATAGAATAGAAAAAAAGTTAATTCTATGTTTTTATTTTTTTATTCACAGCAATTGCTCAGAGATATGGGGACTGAGTACACCAAATACGATAGAACAGTGGGATACATCAGGCTTTTACAGCTATTCCGACCAAACAAGGTGAACATTCTTAAAGACACTGTATGCATCTTTGCCACGTAATTATCTCAATACTTGAGATGATACACAATGAAAACTGTTTCATTATCATTTAGCAATCTGGTCTGGTGTTGTCTTGCACCTTTGTCATCCCTCTGTCCTTTTCCATCCATTTAGATCCCTTGATGGCCGCTTGCAGGCCTCCCACAGGAAGGGGCTCCCCCATGTTATCTATTGCCGTTTGTGGCGGTGGCCAGACCTTCACAGCCACCATGAACTACGTGCTATCGAGGCCTGTGAGTATGCCTTTCACCTCAAGAAGGATGAGGTCTGCATCAACCCCTACCATTATCAGAGGGTCGAGACCCCAGGTAAGAGGGCTTAATGTACCTAATTTCTATCACCTAAAATGTATGGACTAAAGTCATTTAATTATTTTTCTTATCTTTGATTAGTTTTACTTGAAGGAGTTATTATTTTTTATGAACTACTTTCACTCAGTGAAAGTGCCGCTGTAACAATTCTTTCACGCTGTGAGCCAAGTGTTAGTGCATTTTCCACATTATTTAAATATCTTTGAAATTACAGTGGTACCTTGACGTATGATCGCTTCAGCATACAATCCTTTTGACATCCGGCGTAAAATTTGACTCGTCGTTTGTCTTGACATATGACGACATGCTCAAAATACGACGATTCATGGCATCGCAATTTCATAGTTTTCCCGCAAGACGGATGCACGGCGGATTTTCTTGTGGGAGAAATGCAGTGGTCCCACGGAGGTTAGTGCAGGTGATGAAAAAAGGAAAAAGGTGAGGCTTACCATTGAAATTAAGAAGGAACTGATAGAAAAATATTAGAGACGTGTGCACATCAGTGAAGTGGCTCGACAATACTGCCAGAATATGTCTAAGATCTCGAGGACAACTCTCATTATTATTATTATTATTATTATTATTATTCTAGCATGGGCAAGGAAGTCGCCAGCTTCGTCAGGTTTTTAAATAATTTATCTCAGAACTTGTGCAACACAATACGTCTACTGTCCGGCGGCAACAACAAAAGAACGTGAAAAGAGAAAGTAAAAGCTTCCCACTGTAACGCACCTCTTTCACTCTTGCGTCAGTCACATGGTACGTTCAGGAACAGCATGCAAAACACAACGGCCACATTAGAACCCATATTGTTACATTATTATTTCGGTGTGTATTTATAATGTATTTGTTTTGTTATTTGTAATTGCTGTTTGTAATTGTACCTACAATATTTCTTAAGGATTTAGCGCAGGTTTTTGTGCTGTGGACGGACTTGATAGAATAATAATGCATTCTTATGGGAAAATTCCACTTGACATACGACCATTTCTACTTACAAACCAGGTCCTGGAGCTAATTTAATTCTTATGGAGAGGTACCACTGTATATTAAAATGAAAGCTGTTCAATGTGTAGATGCTTAAAGTGGGAATTAACTGATCCCTAATAAAACTTTCCCACAGTTCTGCCTCCAGTTCTTGTGCCAAGACACTCTGAAATTCTGACAGAGCTGCCACCTCTGGACGACTACACCCATTCCATACCTGAGAACACAAACTTTCCTGCAGGAATTGATCCTCCAAATAACTATATACCAGGTGAGGTTATGATGTTTTAGAACATATAACCCTAACTAATCCCATGGGTGCCCCCCCCCTTTTTTTTTAAATTAAAAAAATATATAATATATATATATATATATATATATATATATATATATATATATATAAATCTAATGGCGTATGATCTATAAATACAAAAGACTGTTGTCATTTCAAATGCAGTACATTATAATCTAATTGAAGTCACTATATTTTGCTTTTCATAATAAGAGTCCTAGTCACTGAATGTATTTTCATTGTTCTTTCATCCCACAAATTGAACAGAAACTCCTCCGCCTGGCTACATCAGTGAGGATGGGGAGGCCAGTGATCAACAGATGAATCAAAGCATGGATACAGGTAGGTTTTTAATACTTGCTGTTTGAACTATTTCGGATCTGTTGTATTCACTACATTCGATTGGTAAAAACAGATTACAAATTTTAAGTACAGCATGATAGTTGTAATTTCATCTTTTTTAAATCCATTTTTGGAGTCGATTAATTAAGTTTTCAGTCATCTTCGCCATCACAGATAAAACATGCTTTAGATTTCATATCCCTCTACAGGTTCACCAGCAGAGATGTCTCCCAGCACTCTGTCACCTGTCAATCACAGCATGGGTAAGAGAGATCTATCTTGACTGAAAATGTTTCAATTTCTATATCTGAACATTGTGAGGTGGGAGGTTTTGACCCTTTTCTCTCTTTCTCTCTCATTCTCTCTTCTATAGACTTACAACCGGTGACTTACTCGGAACCGGCCTTTTGGTGCTCAATAGCGTACTATGAGCTTAACCAACGTGTAGGAGAGACGTTCCATGCCTCACAGCCCTCGTTGACGGTGGATGGATTTACAGACCCCTCAAACTCTGAGCGATTCTGCTTGGGTTTGCTCTCAAATGTCAACAGGAATGCCACTGTGGAGATGACGCGAAGGCATATAGGTAAGGACCCAGTATCAGGCATGGCAGTCAGTTGACTTTCCAACAATTACAGTGGTACCTCTACTTACGAAATTAATAGGTTCTGGAAGTAGTTTCGTGAACTGAAAATTCTCTAAGTAGAGACACATTTTCCATTTAAATCCCCTAATCTGTTCCAAGCCCCACAAAATTCAGACATAAATGTTTTATAAAGTATAAAAATGCATCAAAACATGTAACAAATCTGTTACTATTAGATTATTGCACAATAACAATAAAATGAGAGTTGTGCATAATATAAAGTTAATACACTCACGTAAAGCTGTCGGAACACGAGGGGCGAATGAAGAGGACACTGGGATACACTCATACAGTAGAGGTCGGACCTGCGAGTAGCGGCCCATACTGTATTTTTGCCTTTCATATCCTGAAATTTTGTAAGAAGAGGCAATATTTTCCCGTTGAGGCGTGTCTTAACCTGAAAATTCCTATGTAGAGACGTTTGTAAGTAAAGGTACCACTGTATTTGATATTTGGCAAACTGAACAATTTAGGTCACATTATTATTTTGGTAACCTTTGGTAGTTTAATTTTCTGATATTTGTGTACACAGGAAGAGGAGTTAGGCTCTACTACATTGGCGGGGAAGTGTTTGCTGAATGTCTAAGTGATAGCGCCATTTTCGTCCAGAGTCCAAACTGCAATCAGCGGTATGGATGGCATCCAGCAACAGTGTGTAAAATTCCGCCAGGTAACATGCAAAAGCTTGCCGTCTTATAAACATTTTTAAGTTTTTACTGTATATTTCCGTTTAAATGTTGGTCAAAATACAAAACAACCAGGTTGAAAGAAAACCGCTGTGAAATTTATAATGGTTTATAATGTCATAATTTTTTTATTTCTTTTGTCATAAAAAAATGTCTTGAGATTTTTCTACCAAATGCCTGCTCGTTAATATTGACCATGAATGTCTTCTTTACCCCCTCAGGTTGTAATTTAAAAATCTTTAACAATCAGGAGTTTGCTGCTCTGCTGGCCCAGTCCGTTAACCAAGGCTTTGAAGCAGTATACCAACTCACTAGGATGTGCACCATCCGCATGAGCTTTGTCAAAGGTTGGGGAGCAGAATACAGGTGATCATATCACTTAATTAACGAATGTTTAAGTGAATATGGTTAATGACACAATTGTTTTAGATTAAGTAGTCATGTCTATCTTTGGCAACCAGTCGGTTTTCTCCACATTATTGTACCCAGACGGAATTGCTACGTTGATATGTCAATATAAGTATCCACCAGTGTTGTTTTCGTCAACGAAAATTTTTTTTCATGACAATGACGAGCTAAAAAAGTGTCTAGGAAGACTAAAACATAACAAGACAAATGCCAGTTTTTGTCTGACGAGACGACAACGAGAGGAAAACGGGCCATAGTTTGCATCATGTTCAAAATGTGTGACATTTTCTTATTGATTTTCTTATTGATCATTATCTCTTAATTGTTCGTGTAGTGAGCCTGTGTCGTAGCTAGAGGTGGGAATCTTTGGGCACCTAACGATTTGATTACGATTCAGAGGCTCCGATTCGATAATAAATCGATTATTGAATTCAAACCAAACTACTATTTTAGTATCAAGTTAACAGTTAAAAACTGTAATTAAAATACTCAAGTCCCCATTCTGTATCAGCAGTTTTAAACTACCGTATTGGCCTGAATATAAGACGGCCCTGATTATAAGACGACCCCCTCTTTTTCAAGACTCAAGTTTGAAAAAAGAGAATACCAAATTATTTTTTATACAGAAAATAATTACAGTACATCTGAAACATGATTATAACAATATATTTAAGAGAAAAAGCATGTTATTTTGCCTCATTCAACTCTTAATACAGTGGGGAGAACAAGTATTTGATACACTGCCGATTTTGCTGGTTTTCCCACTTGCAAGCCATGTAGAGGTCTGTAATTTGTATCATAAGTTCTCTTCAATTGTGAGGGACGGAATCTAATACAAAAATCCAGAAAATCATATTGTATAATTTTTAAATAATAAATTTGTATTTAACTGTATGAAATAAGTATTTGATACATTACCAACTTGTAAATATTTCGGCTCTTAGTTCTTTTTTAAGAACCCCTCCTTTTCTCCACTCATTACCGGAAGTAACTGCACTTGTTTGAACTTGTTACCTGTATAAAAGACACCTGTTCACATGCTCAAACAAACAAACTCCAACCTCTCCACAATGGCCAAGACCAAAGAGCTGTGTAAGGACATCAGGGATAAAATAATAGACCTGCACAAGGCTGGGATAGGCTACAGGAAAATGAGCAAGCAGCTTGGTGAGAAGGTAACAACTGTTGGAGCGATTATTAGAAAATGAAAGAAGTTCAAGTTGACGGTCAATCTGCCAATAAAACAATGCAAACTGGTTAAACTTGAGAGTAGCTGAGATCTATCATGACAGAACATCGCTTCAATGATATCTTGCGCCATCTAGAGTCGTAAATGGGTATAATGTCTAGACCGCGAATATAAAACGACCCCCACTTTTTCAGTCTTATTGCAATGCAAAAAACACAGTTTTATATTCTGGCCAATACGGTACATGCAGTTTAATGTTGTGAATCAACCGTTAAAGTTGTTAAAATTGCTCCCGTTATTCCATAATCTCCGTTCAGTCTACTTTCAACTTGTTAAAGTTTTAAAACTGTTTCATCATTTAAAGATGGATTTGAGTCAAAATTTTGCTGATTTAGGGGTATTTTAGATAAAAAGTAATTAGGTTCGCTACAACGGAGCCTTCTCGAGAAGTCTACTGCTTTAAGATGGGGGCTGTTTACTAGCGCCGGCAAGTCTGTAATTTCGCATCTAGTTCTTCGTACATGTTCTAACACTGCCGTCGTCTGTGATTTTGCATCTCGTTCTACATATATATGAAATCTACCAAAGCCGTTTGTTGCCGTATGTTTGTAGCAACTGGGCGCGGTTTGTAGCGACTGTTGGCCACAGTCAGGTATTATTGTTTTTTTTTTTTTTTTTTTTTTTTTTTTTTTTGTAGCGGCATGAGTTGAATGTGATATTTACTCTCGGTGTTTTCCGCATTGTTCCCTGAAGACCGCGCTGACTGTGTTTTATTTCCGCTTTACCTGGTATAATTCAATATTCGGAATTTGGATGTTTGTAAATCGTTCTCGAATCTTCCACGGTCGAATCGTGAAGAATCTAAGAATCGTAAATTTTGCACGCCTCTAGTCGTAGCAGTGTTTGGTTTTGTCACTCATGTGATGTCCTGCCCCACCACCCCTCCACACATAGACACACACTCATGGTTGCGCTCTCCAGGATTCAGGCTTGCTTATTTTGACGCACATGGAAATATTTGCTTGCTTATCTTTGAGCGAGAGAATATGCAATGTTGCTTTCGCCTTGAGGTCTGTGATGAGTGATCATCACACACTAAATGTAACTCGTAGTGTTAGCATAGCATTTGCATTAGCATAAACTTTAGCGTTGCACGCGTCATTTTAAACTCTGGGACAACAGTTTTTTACATAAAGTTCACGGTGCCCCCTAGGGTATAATGAATTGAAAATAATGTACTATTTTCCTGCTGAGTGTGTATTATAATTCTACAGATGAAAACGGTTTGAGTATACGTAGACTAAAACTGGACAATTTTTCTGAATTTTTGTTGATGAAGAACACATTTTGAAATTACTAATAAATGACTAAGACTCAAATGTAGTTCCATCTTAAAGACTAATGGGCTTGACATATGGGAGGCGACGTCGCTCACGTTCAATACATTTTCTATGGCACGAACGCAAAAAGGTAAGGATCACCAAGCCTCTTGCGGCAAAGCGACGTTTGTGCATGTGAAATCTCGCACAAGTGACACGATATTAGAAAATAGGAAATGGTTCTATTTCTTTTGCTCTGCGTGGCAATACAACCAATCAGCAACAGATTTATTGATTGACAAATCACCGGCGAGGGCACTGGCCAACCCGAAAATTGATATCTACATGCAACACTTTGTCAACATGGAGAAGCGGATCATTTTAGCAGTGTGCACCTAGCACATACTTTATGATACCTCTCGGCATGATTTCTGGGACATAAATAAAAAAGATGCAGTTTGGGAAATTAATAGATGATTCTCCATTGACCATCCTAGTCTTTAAGTCTGGGTGCATCCCCAGTTGTTTCTTTTTTTCATAAAGCAAGTTTAAAATCAGTAGCTCGTTAATTCCAACAAAACCTTCTGCCTTCGTAAGGTTGCAATCAGGAAAGACGGGAAATTTTAAAATTCCCTCCAAAATCATAGCCAAACAGACAAGCGATGATGCACAGACAGAGGGTGGTGCGTGTCGCTGTTGTTTCCAGCTGCAGTCGAATCGCCCCGCATGTTGGCGTTCAGCTCAACAGCGATGACTTACGCATTTCGCCATCACCTCCCGTGTTTCGAGCCCTTAAGACTATGACGAAAATAAAAAGGACTGCCAAAAACAATACTGGTATCCATTTGTGCTGTCAGAATACCTGTCAGAATACAGGTCTCCGAACTGTAAACCATATTTTAATTCATTGTTTTTTACTTTTACAGAAGGCAGACTGTCACAAGCACTCCATGCTGGATCGAGTTGCATTTGAATGGTCCTCTACAATGGCTAGACAAAGTGCTGACCCAGATGGGGTCCCCTTCTGCACGCTGTTCCAGTATGTCTTAAACAGCAACGGAACCCAACACTCCCTAAAAAGAAAATGATTACAAAGAAAATTCAGTCCCATCATGGAAATCCCAGCAAAACTATATTTTTTCATTTCCTAGTATTTGTGATCCTGCTCTACTTACCTCAAAACAACACACACCCTATACAAAAGTACAGACTACAGTAAAGAATTTGGCACTTTGTTAGTCATTTTTGTCATGCACCTTTTTAAATTGCTTTACCCCAAATCATTTATTGATATAAGATCTATTTGTGGTATAAATGAAATGTATAAAAAAAAAAAAAAATGTCCAGGAAGTAGGGAGAATACCAAAAATGTCAGACTTGGAATATTTTCCAGTTCAAGGCTTGTGACCTATAAGATAATTTGCTCTGGCCCCACCAATCATTGTTCTGAGTGTATGTTTTCATTTCTCAGAGAAATATTGCCCAATTGTCAGGCGTCAGTTAGCTTTTTGAAGTTGGCCATGAAGTGAACCATTTATTAAGTGAACCATTTATTTAAAAAAAAAAAATGCATCAACCTCACTGTACGCAAGACTTGAACCCCCCTTTTTATTATTATTTTTTAAATTCTTGTGTCGTTATAAGACATACTACTTAACTGACGAATAGGAATGTTGGTTTGAAAATCCAAAAACCCTAAACAAACTGAAAGCTCAGTATGTTTGTTAATTTCTTTGTCATTATATGGCAGTATTTGTGTCCATGGTGAAGTTGACTTGTATCCCGACATACAGCCTGGTTTACAAACTAGGCTCTGAGGGAACCTGAGAGTATCAACTATTAGCGAGAGCTTCTTTTGTCTTTATGACACAACACTCTCCAAGGAGAGGCATTTAATAGTCTCGTCAGGATTAATTGAAGGTATCAATGAGTATTCATCATTGGTTTTAGCCTATATCCCAATTGTTTTGCTACTTTTTTGTATTCTCATGTATTTTTATATATAAATAAAATGTTCTGTCATTCACACTTTCTATTAAAGTAATATTTTCAAAACCACCGCTGTCAGGAAAAACTCACCTGGCGGGCGTAGATCGTTTGATTTGGCCCAAAAGGTTCAGCCGAAAATCATTTTCATCTGCAGCTCAGTCTCAGTTTAAAAAGGAAAAAAAAAAACGAGAGAAATAGTTGCAATTTGGCAATGCCTCTTCTGTCATCTCTACACAAAGACCCTGTTAATAGTCTCTTTGTGCTTTGTCAAGATTTAATGTCAGCTAGCTTTCAAAGTGTTTTTTTTTTAAAGATGGGAGATAACTTCTTCCTTCCTAAAGAAAAGTGCTAATGTGCCCCCTCACTGGGACATTTGGTGTTACGTGTATTGTATTTGTTCTGTCTATAAAATATGGTAATACAAATTATTTGCTCTTCCCTTATTGTCCGTAAATATGTTGCCGGTGCAAGTTGAACATGTCCCCTTTCCCCTTGATGTGAAAGTGTTCACCTTGAGGCACCAGTGATTGTACTTTAAGTGTACCTAGTGACATTTGGATTTGGGAAAATGCACCATGTGTTTGGAGGTTCCAGTGTTCCATCGTTTTATCTTTGGCCTACAACATATGAATGTGAAACCATACCTTACAAAAAATGATGTGGACCATGCATACAAACACAAGATAGTAGTACAGTATGTGTGTATTTAACAGTTCTCTTTTTGCAAAGCAGTCAGTACAGTAGATGTTGCAATTTTACCAGTAGAGGGCGGTATTATTAGAGCATTTTTTTCCATGACCATAAGCGTCTCAGGCGTGGGGCATATTATGCAGACTTAATAAAACACTAATAATAAAGTTTTTATTCTCATGACTCATGTTTCTGTGGTGGAAATAATAATGTTGGGCAAATTATGCTGTAGTGACCATTTGGGCTGGACATCTATTGCCTTCAATGGCAGCCACTGGGTTAATTTATGAAAAATGTCAAAGCTGTTCGAACAATAGGAAGGTTGTTGTTCCGTTTTCTTAGTTTGAGAGTTGCAAGTGGTAATTTGATCAAGAGAGGTGGGTAGTAACGCGTTACATTTACTCAGTTACATTTACTTAGTAATTTTTTGAGAAAAATGTACTACTTAGAGTAGTTTTACCTCACAATACTTTTTACTTGAGTAGATTTGTGAAGAAACACTACTTACTCCACTACTTTGGTATACACTAGAGTCGTTACATTGTGTTTATTCTACATATTGACTTTATTGTTGCCAGAGAGGCCAACAGTGGCCGTCCCAGTTTCACCAATGAGACGTCAAAACAATAACCACATAACTTCATTATACCAATCAGAGTTAACAATGTTTTTTCTCCACTAGAGGGTACTCATGCTGTTTGGATGGGTGATGTTTAATATTGTTTTCCTGGTCTGAATTCGATGATTTTTGTGTCATCATTTTTGCCTAATTTGATCATGTAATGGGTTTTAATACAGTAGCCTATAATAACAGTTCATATGGATAAAGTGCTGAGAAACAAAATATAAGTACCGTGATTTAAAACGAATCAAACATTGTAAGCAGTTACTCACAATGTTACTCATTACTTTTGTATTCTTTTAATCAAATACTTTTTTACTTGTACTCGAGTACATTTTTGGACGACTACTTTTACTTGATTAATATTTTGAAGTGACACTTGTCTTACTTGAGTATATTTTTTGGCAACTCTACCCACCTCTGCAAGTTACTATGTGGTCAATGTAAAAACATTTAGAACCGTCATGTACAATAGAGGCTCCTGCTCGGGGCCACCTAAGATGAGCAACTTTACTCAAAATAGCATTGCATACCAGAAGGGCTGCAGCTATCGATTATTTTAGTAGTCGATTAATCGTTGAACTAGTTAGTTTGAATAATCAAGTAATCGGATAAGAAACATAAAAAACTAAAATACCTGAGCTGAGCCTCAAACGGTATAAAAAATTAATAAATAAGGATCTAAGTACAGTACAACAAAAGAACAATTGACTAACTTGCATAACACAAGTCCGCTAGCTAAAATGCTATAAAATGCTAACTTTTTTTTTTTCAATGCTCTTAACAAATGGTTCAGCCAATATACCTATAAACTAAATTATGAATGCGTTAAAAAAAAAAACATTCTTTCAAACAAAAACTTAGCTTACGTTGGTCTTAACAGCGGGCAGCTGGATTCAGCTATGTGAAATGAGGCAGACCTTTGGGCAGTGTATCCACCCTAATCAATAAAACAAAATGCAAATACTTGCAAAATAAACCATTAAAATGCCACTTTAAATGAATACTCAAAGCAACAAAATTTAATTCGAAAATTTTTTGTCTATTAATACTCGAGTTAATCGATTAATCGTTGCAGCACTACATAACAGTAGGCCCTACATATATATATATTTTTTTTTTCTAACATGCGGGCTTTACAATTTTTTAATGTGGCCCTCCTAGGACACCATAGCATACGTCAGACGTAAATAGTATTGCCAACCAGGCATTGAGTTAACATGGCATTTACCCTTTACTCCCTCATTCAAGCAGCAATTTTGTGCGTGAATGCGGTGGCTGTACTACACGAAGAGCGGTTTTTGAGTAGAAGTAAGTTATGGTGAATCCACATAGCATTTTGGTACTGAAATCCCCTTGTTTTTGTCTATTTTGCTAATGATAGCAACATGGCTAGCACCCGAACGATCAGCATTTACGTTCGGTAATATTTTCAAATGTGAGAATGTTGCTATTCATGCATGTGTGTAGTTGGATGGGGAGTGGACCAGGGCGTTGGTGGCTTCGGCGATGAACCAGGCATCAAAGTTCAGCTGATGAACCTGATTCGTTCTGTGCGAACCGTCATGAGAGGTGAGCCCCATCGTTCAAGATCTCCATTTTCCAGGGTAATTACACTTTTTTGTACTTTCTTGCAGTGCCTTTGATCGCAGTGAATTCCGTGTGTATCGTTTTGTTGCTGCTATTTGGATAACGACAAAGAAAGGACAAAGCGGAACGCCTCAATCTTCACAATCTCAGGAAGCTGTGAACAATAACATGCAGAATATCCAATGCCGTTACAAATGATTAAAATAAAAGTTGTCTTATTTTTCCTTGAGTGCACTATTTTATGATGCGTACATGTAAAATAATGCCACAAAAAGTTATTATCATATCAAAATTCCAAATAAAATTGGGTTTATAGTGTTCGAGCTTTCGCGTTTCTTTGTTTGTCCCTTTACAATTGCCGTACACGTCCCCACTTTACTTCCTGATTGGCCATATAATTAAATAAACAAAGGTGTCGGCGGGTAAAAAAAACAATGAGAAACTTTCAGAATTACATATTGGCTTCTCTGTCTTTATTCTCCATATATTTCGGGTATGTGCACTTCTACTGTTCTCATAAATTACTGCAAACAAAAACGTTCATCTGCGGGAGACTTCCAAGGCTTTCATATTTGTTTATGATATATCTTACCAAAGCTATTACTCTGAAAAGGGGCTTCTTATACAAGCCAAAAAGCAAGAGCAAATGCGACATTGTTTATGCTGTCAACAGCTGCAGGTAAGACTTACTGTTCCACAATTGTACAAAACTGCGGGTGGGAATGCATTAGTTCTACTTTCAGGCTGGACAAAATGCTTTTGAGGAGATTTTGCAGTGCTGCTGGTTATGGTTGGGACTATCCAGACAGCGAATACAGAGACATTCCTCTGTGCTTCCCTGAGGTTCTGTGCAGTACACTTCTGCTTATGACCATTACTGATCACAACTTCCGACTCAGCCCAGCTGGTAATAATTTGACGATTTCACACTTTATGAATTATAATACCTGTTGACTCATTAGGTGCCATTGACAGTGATAGGCGTTTAATCCATTTGACCAGGGCCGTGGTGGGGCTCATTTTAAGCCCGGGAGTTTCATGCCACAGACCGGCCCAATTTATATCATGACCGAGGGCATATGTTTGGCCTCAACATTGGTAGGGACGATATTTGCTCTTTTTGTTGGGGACAGGACATTAATAAGACCAAACAGATTGGGTGAACAGGGGTCAGGGCTACATTTCTCATGAATATGAACCTATCTCATGGATAGGCTAAATCAGGCACGTCCAAAATCCGGCCCGGGGGCCAAATGTGGCCCATGGACAAATTTCATTCAGCCCCCAGCCTCTGTCATAAAATCAATAACATCTGGCCCACACACAGACTTAATAAATTGGTCAGCAGTACGGCTACCATCATATGAAGTCGCTTACACACTAAATGCTGCTCCTCATTTACCCACTAAAAGGCAGCAGCACTCTAAGCAACATTACCCCGTGTGACACTTTACTCCAAATTTTCTAAAATGGCGACAATTAACAAAAAAAGAAAGTTGACTGCAACGGCCGTCGCTTCAAGGATAGGTGGAAATTGGACTGTTTCTTCTCTAAAATACGCATTCATGCATGCCTCATTTGCAAAGAGACAGTCGCTGCTTTTATTAGTTCAATGTGATGCGAAATTACCAAACAAGACACGCTGACATGTACGACAAGATTACAGGGTAAATAAGTAGCGTTAAATTGAAGCAACTTGAAGCTAGTTTAATTTCACAGCAGCAGTATTTCGCAAGAGCCCGAGATTCGAAAGAGTACGCCACAAAGGCTAGTTGTGAGATTGTTGAAATCATTAATTTGATCAAATAATAAAGCAAATGTGACACACAGAATGGCTTACTAAAATTTGCTTAAATATATTGTTCTACGTAAAGGAGGTCAGCCAAGGTCGGCCCCCCACATTTTTACCACACCAAATTTGGCCCCCTTTGCAAAAAGTTTGGACACCACTGGGCTAAATGATCAATGCAAAATAAATCCGTATTATCCTAACTTTCATGTGTATTGGTTCAGGTGGTAAACCGGTCGATTCAAACCTTTGTTTTTAAAAATTACAAAAGAAATATTTTGAAAACTTTCAGAATAAATGTCTGGATTTTACTAGCAAATTTAAATTGCAATATTTGAACATAACCTCAATTATATTAACATACACAATAAATACAAACTTGTAAGTAATCTATTAACTATCCAGGATTCCAGAAAAAAAACATTTGTCTTAAGACCACTCAACACTGTCCGTCTAAATCAGGTGTGGAAGATATTCTATTGGTACTGCTGGAAAATAAATCACAAACACACTCAGTTATAAGTCTTCCTTGACGGGCTAGCAACAGTAACTAGGGGGAGCAGAGCTTTTGCTACAGCCCAGGTCAATTGGGAGGGCCAATATCAATCATTTAAGTCAGGGGTCTCCAAACCAGTCCTCGAGGGCCGCTGTGGTTCCTGGATTATGTTCCAATCTTCTGTCCTTGTGCCCAAAAATGGTGAGCTTAGGGCGGCCGCGACAGAAGCACAAAGTGCCCGGAGTCTCCATGTTACATTCTTTCATTCTGTACGTTCATTCACAATTTACTGTATCTGTGAATTGCAGTAATAAATGACAAGAGTGCCACATTTTGGTCTAAAAAGGACAAAGTTATGTTTCGCCGGCCAAGGGGATTTCACCCCGAGCCTCCGTGTGCTTTTGCCCGCCAATAGGGCGTGTCGGGCGGCCATGACAGCTGCCCAACACCTGGAGGTTCATCGCTGTTCTTTCATCCAAATATGCTCAAAAACAACCATAATGGGTTGGGCCAACAGCCAGACGGATTCACGCTCGTTACGCTGCCTCAACGTACCTCATTTCGTCCATTAAAACCCCAAATTAGGTTTTACCAGGATCAAATCAACAGGATGATGGTCACTCCTAGAGCTGACATTGGGAGCATGTTGCAGGGTCTTGAATTCCAAACTACAGGATGCTACAAGGGCAATTATTTATCGCGCAAAGTGGGGTTGCGTTAATGCCGTTATTAGCGAGTTTATGTGGCAGCTTTATTAAAAATGTATATTACAACTGGCTAGAATGTCAGGCGGTCCACCCGATTAGCCACTCCGGGCCTGCATTTGACTCTGAGCCCTCCCAGTTCAAGTAGATTTAATTTGATCTCTATTGCCGTCAATGGCACTGAAACATGATCATTCACTCCTGAGTAAAAGGTATAATTATGTTCTATGAAAACCTCTCCAGGTCTGGTTTGTGTGCGTCAGAGCATTAAAACGCATCAGCCGGTTGATGAGTTGAAGAAAGGTCCGTTCACATTGCAAGCTCAAGTCCTCGTGTACAGAACGGTGGATGTCGGCGTGGAGGTGGACATCTTGCTGTCTGCTACTTCCCGTCATGAGAGTCTTGTGTGGGAGAGCATCCTAACACTACTCTCGGGAAACAAGCACCAACACGCTATTAGATGTGGAGCCAAGAACGGGAATGAATGTGAGTTGTCTGTCGGTGCACCCACACACTGCAGAAATGCTGGTGATTGTCTTGCTTTGCTATCAGTTGTAATTTTACTGATATGGTTCAGCAGGTCTAAAGGATGAAACTGCACTTGTGAAACAAGTGGAGGTCAGAGTTCCACTAAGTGCTGGCCCACCACGTGCCCTGTCATTCTTGGACCATTGGTTCTTCTATCTGCCAGCCAGTTTGTTTGGCTTCAAGTTACGGCCCATTTCAAGTCTGTGGATGTTGTCTGTGTGCTTGGCTGAAATAGAGAAGCACAATGGTAGTTTATGATACTTGGCGTTATTATTGCTAAATTGTGTAAATTAATTTTTTTTTGTTTTGTTTTGTTTTTTTGTTTTTTTTTTGTTACATCTCTAGGCGTTGGAGTCATTACTTCTCCACTGAACATCATGGCCAGGTTTAAGGAAAGTTTACTGGCACCAACCAAAGTGACCCTCTCATTTTGGAGATGTCAGTCCTCGACCAGAGACCTCGGCTTCCAAATGCAGCAATTTGGAGGCAGCAAGTTTCACTTGATGGGAGTGATATCTAAGAACTGACTTAAACAGTAAGTTGTTATATCAGTGTAGATATACAACCCCTAGCAAAAAGTATGGAATCACCAGTCTCGGACGAGTTCTCACTCAGACATTTTATCATGTAGAACAAACTCAGATAAAAAGCTTGAAAAAATAATGAATTAGTTCAAAAGTGCAACTCTTAAGCATTCAGAAACACTAAAAAATGAATAAAAAACATTGTGGTGGTCAGTAAATGTTAATTTTATAGAGCAAGTGCAAGGAAATATATATGGAATCACTCCATTCTGAGGAAAAATACATGGAATCATGAGAAACAAAGAAATAACAAAACGCATCTGTAGTATTTAGTGGCACCACCTCAGGCTTTTATGACAGCTTGCAGTCTGTGAGGCATGGAATTGATGAGTATTCCTCATCAATTTGGTGCCAACTCTCTTTTATTGCAGTTGCCAGATCATCCTTGCAGGTCGGAGCCTTGCTGTGGACCATTTTTGTCAATTTCCACCACAGGTTATCAATAGGGTTGAGATCTGGGCTATATGCAGGCCTTGACATTGACTGGATCAGTGTTTCTCCAAGGAATGCTTTAACAGTTTTAGCTCTGTGGCATGATGCATTGTCATCTTGGAAAATGACAAACATATTTTCAATTGAAGGGATAAGAAAGCTGTCTAAAATTTCACTGTAAACTTGTGCATTTATTGAAGATTTAACGACAGCCATCTCCCCAGTGCCTTTGGCTGACATGCAGCCTCCTATTATCAAGGACTGAGGGAATTTTGATGTCTTCTTCAGGCAGTCATCTTTGTCAATCTAACTAGAACAGCACCAAACAAAAGTTCCAGCATCATCACCTTGTCCAATGCAGATTCTTGACTCTTGACAAGGTGAGAGCCAGAGGTGGAGCTACTAAATACTAGAGATGTGTTTTGATTGTTATTTCTTTGTTTGTTTCTCATGATTCCATATGTTTTTCCTCAGAATGGAGTGATTCCATACATACTTCCCTGCACATGCTGTATAAAATTAACATTTACTGACCACCACAATTTTTTATTCATTTCTTTTAGTGTTTCTGAATGCTAAAGAGTTGCACTTTTGAACTAATTCATTATTTTTTCAAGCTTTTTATCTGAGTTTGTTCTACATGATAAAATGTCTGAGTGAGTGCTCGTCCGAAACTGGTGATTCCCTACTTTTTGCTAGGGATTGTATTGTAACCCCTTTCTGTCTTCTCTTACTCTGTATGTTTTGTGTGTCCTCATTTAGTCATCTGCTCTCTTCTTTACAGCTTCGTTGGTGCTTGGGCGGAACATAAACACACATTTTTACGGTCAAAACTGATAGAACAATTCCGCAAGACCCACACTTCTCTGGCTATCCCATTTACGTTGTACACTGTTGAAAACTGCAATCCCAATTATTTTATCCTTTTATAATATCTGACAGTGTTTGTGTATTTTTTTCCCCTTGTGTAATATTGTGCCAAATAGTTTTGCACTGGGAAAAAAAATCACTTAATATTAGAGATGCACGATAATATCGGTCACCGATAATTATCGGCCGATAATGGCAATTATGACGTCACACAGATAATCCAGATAAAACGAAATTCAACCGATAATGCAATCCGATAATTATATACTTGATTTAGCCTCCAAATGTGCGCAATCAACAGTTTTGTCCAATTCTGCTAGTTTTAAGGAGGTGTTTTTGCAGTGTAGTAATGTGGTATATGTTAGGAATGGCTTACTTTTAAAGGCATTTTGTGCAACTTGGGTGTTTTGGTTACTCTCTAAGTAATTGTTGCCAAAAGCTTACCATTACACAATGTCATTGCCATTGTTTAGATGTTGGAATTTACTACTTGTTCACATTTGATGTGGAAAAAAATAGCACTAAATTACATTTCTGCACAGTAACATTTGATCTTTGTATACTTTAAAATTTTACATACATATTTGAATAGAATTATCGGCATGACATTATCGGTTATCGGGTGGATGGGGCAGGAAATTATCGGTTATCAATATCGGTTGAAAAATGTATTATCGTGCATCACTACTTAATATAACGCAGCAAAAATCATTATACACTGGACTATTCTAATATAGCACTCATTTCGTGTTGGATGGAAGGCATTTGAATATTTGATCCCTCACATAATGCTGTTTGCATTTTTCATGTATGTAAGGGACTCTCTTCCTTTATTATTTATTGTAACACCTTCACTGTGTAGAAGGGAAATAAATGGCTTTTCATGGTTTCTTGCACTTTTCTGACATTTCCTGAAATTGTTGTTTACTAGTACAGAATATATCACGAATATTGCTTGGTTGTTTTTATAAGAACCGTACAGGAACTGGATGAAGGAAGGATTCACTCAGACAGGGCAGCACCAGGGCAGTGAGTACATATACTACTTTATATCTTCACAACAACTACGTTAATAACAGATAACCACGTGAGAAAAGCAATTGAAGTATTTCTTTTCCATTTTTAAAAGTTCACATATATTGGGTGAGAAAAAAAAAATCACTTCAGTACTTGTAATTGAGATATATAAATTTCTCTGTCGTCCTTATTTAAATATACCGAATGCCGCAATTGTACTAATAACACGTAATGAAAGATGTTAATTACAGAATAGTGACTAATGTGATCACCGTCAGTCAGTTAATCATTGGAGCTTCTTACACTTACAACGCGGGGAGTTGTAATTTAATGGGATGTGGTGAAGGCGGGTACAGTAGAGCATCACTATTGCCTGGACCGCAAAGTGATGATCATCTTTGGTACTGCAAGAGCTGCACAGCATTCTCCCTCCTGTGCCATGTGATTTTTTTTGGGAGGGGGTGGTTCTACAAAAACGGCTAAGAGCTTGGTTAGGAAAAAGGTAAGGGAACATTATGTTGTTCTTATTTATTATTTGTTGTTAATAACTAGATGTCAGAAGATCAGCATTAACAGAATTCTTTTTCAGAATTCTTTCTATGATTTCGTTAACTTTGTTTTTAACATTTGTCATTTTTTATGTTTGCAATTGCATTGGATATTGAAGTTGAAAAAATGAGATGTGGAGAAAAACACTGCTTTTTGCATAATTTTGTTAGAATTTGTAAACGTGAGTAAGAGTATTTTTCTACCATAATTAATTTTTGGTGTGGTCCAACAGATCAAAATACAATGCATTCATTCATATTCTGAACCGCTTATCCTGACAATTTTCTTTAAAAAAATATAATTATCTAAATATTCAACTTATCAATGAAAGGACATGCAGAGTGATTCCAAAAGACAGTGCAGTCAAGACACCTTGTATTATTTTCTGAGACAAAGCAGACTTAGGGAATTCAAAGTGGCGTAAGCTTTGAAATAATTTCTATTGTTCCCATTGCTTTTCAGCCAAAAGCACATGGTGTGGATGAGCAAGCTTTAACATGTACATGCTCGTTATTATTTATTCATTGAGTCCTGATTCTGTCATGCTTATGAGTCAGTCATGTGAAAGAAGGTCAGTGTTGTGCTCCGTCACAGAATGCTGTGCTTTTGGCATGCACAATGGAAAATGCTCTTGTGTCAAATATGAACCGCAAAAACATGCAGTACGTGCCACGGCTGGAGCGAACATCTCAATTATTGCTCACATTGGTGGAGTTCAACTGTCTCCTACTTGCAGAGGTTATCCTAAGGGACCTAAGTTATTTTTACTTCTCTCAAGAGTACCACTACCATTTATTTATTTAGAGAAGCCAGTAGTAAATGAAAGTTATTCTGCTTGAAGTATCTTTATTAAGTTCTACTGTTTTATAAAACAACATAAAAAGATATGGATCCTCTTTTCCTTTCGGCTCTTCTCCTCAGGGGTCGCCACAGTGAATCAGTTGTCTCCAGCTAACCTAGCTCTCACACCAACTACTGTACCTTCATGTCCTCTTTAACTACATCCATAATAGTAATAAGAAACAATAATAAAATAGTATAAATTGTATATGCTGTAAAACTACACTAAACACTAGAAATAATGGTTTAGTTGTTGAAATATACGACGCTGTCACAGATCTATTGTATACTGTACATCCAAGTAATTGCAAGTATTTTTGCAGTGTTTCTGCCATCTTGTACACTATAAGAAATAGGACATGTTCCTCAATGAAAAAAAATTGCGCTTCACACAATGCCCAAAAAATTGGTTTCCAAATTATAATTCTTAAGTGAACAAATGTACAAAAAAAGCTTTGAAATTCAAAATGATGTACATTTTTGGTTATGTGTTGTATGCTGAGATCAACGCTGTCCTGTAATATATTTCTAAAGAATTGGTTTAAAGTCTAGAACAGTCATGAGACTTTTTTTCCCTCTATTGTCTAAATCATAATAATTTTCTTCCACCTGCTTTATATCTTTCTAAACGTATCACAGAAGAATAACTTTTACTTGATTTTCTGACATTTTGCAGTTTATAGTACCAAAAAAGTACATGAAGACACAAGGAAAAGAGGAGATTCCAAGCACCTCCCTCTCCTCAGAGTGCAGCAGCGTGCAAGTGTACCATGACTACCAGAAAGTGGCTTTCAAGATGCACCCTGAAAATGGCCACGCCAAAGACAATGGCTCTCACACCATGAAGGAGCAGTTCCCAATCAAAGAAAATTCATCATGCAACAGCTTTGACCTAAAGATCAGTATGAAGGATTCCAGCACTCAAAGGCTCTCAATGTGGACCATTGATTCCAGCACACAGGCCTATTCAGGTCCAGAAGACAACTCCACAGACCCTGCAGAGACCCCGACAGAGACATCCACTTTGAACTTTGTTGAAGAGTATCACACTCTCCATGGGACGACAATGGTTTACCTCAAGGAGTTTGTGCTTATTGATGATGACGATGATGGGGACATGTCCCTAAGAGAGAAAACAGTCCATAACTTGACCGTCATGGATGGGAAAGCTGCGGACCTAGTTTGCGGGAGATTGGTTTCCACTTCAAGCGTCTCCCCTGAATGTAAGCGTGAATTCTCGCCACCCGAGGGTCAGGGCCCTGAGCTCGATCAACCTTCTGGAAATCAACATTGCTGTACCTGCTCCATCCTATAACTGACAGTATCAGAAGGTGCACTGTGGAGCAATGCTGAGTGCCTTGGTGTCATATAAGCACACTGCCACAGACTTAGAGCAAACAGGACAAAAGTCAGGAAAAGGACCTGTGTCTGAGTAATTTCTTTCTTATTTGTGTGTGTGTGGGAGGGGGTGGGGTAGTTATTTCATTTATAATAGAAGGAGTCTATGGACTAGAATGTTACAAAACCTTTTAGATTTTCAATATAAGCCCATTTGTAAACCTTGCATTTTTACATCTTTGATACTTCAAAATTGCATGTACACGTAATGGCAGGTCGACAGTCCTGAAGGTGCCTGTACTGTTAAGGGTGTTGAATAATTTGTATTCATAGAGGCAAATCTCACTTTTAATATATGGATGTCGTGTGGAGAATTGTGAAGCAGTCAAAATATACCTGGGTAATATGTTTGGTAAATAACGCTTTGCCATTGCAGGCATGTACAGCACAGTTGGTGCTTTGTAATACTGTACAGTCTTTGTTTCAATACAGTCACATGGAATAAAGAAAATGTTAAATACGCAGTAAGGCATTCTGGTTTTTTTTTTTTTTGTTTGGTTTTTTTTTTAATGCGATATCAATATATTCAGTATTTGCGACATATTGTCACCCTCTTCAAATAATTGACTACCTATTCTTATACAAAATCGATTAAAATTGTTCAATTTTTTTTTGTTTCCTGAAAAATCTGGGGTAAAAAATACTTAGAATCGAATAGAATAGAGCTTTATTGGAACTGCAAGTAAATATCCTCTGAATCTAAGATAGCCGATAACCTGCCACCCATGTCGACTACAACTGGCATATCCTGTCAATACTATGCCCGAAGAGCTAAAGTGGTTAAATAAAAAATGATTATATACAGTAACATCTAGGGAAAGATGATATCTGTTTGTAATATGAATTATTTGTGTATGATATATGATTAACCATACAGTGCCTTGCAAAAGTATTCGGCCCCCTTGAATCTTGCAACCTTTCGCCACATTTCAGGCTTCAAACATAAAGATATGAAATTAAAATTTTTTTGTCAAGAATCAACAACAAGTGGGACACAATCGTGAAGTGGAACAACATTTATTGGATAATTTAAACTTTTTTAACAAATAAAAAACTGAAAAGTGGGGCGTGCAATATTATTCGGCCCCTTTACTTTCAGTGCAGCAAACTCACTCCAGAAGTTCAGTGAGCATCTCTGAATGATCCAATGTTGTCCTAAATGACCGATGTTGATAAATAGAATCCACCTGTGTGTAATCAAGTCTCCGTATAAATGCACCTGGTCTGTGATAGTCTCAGGGTTCTGTTTAAAGTGCAGAGAGCATTATGAAAACCAAGGAACACACCAGGCAGGTCCGAGATACTGTTGTGGAGAAGTTTAAAGCCGGATTTGGATACAAAAAGATTTCCCAAGCTTTAAACATCTCAAGGAGCACTGTGCAAGCCATCATAATGAAATGGAAGGAGCATCAGACCACTGCAAATCTACCAAGACCCGGCCGTCCTTCCAAACTTTCTTCTCAAACAAGGAGAAAACTGATCAGAGATGCAGCCAAGAGGCCCATGATCACTCTGGATGAACTGCAGAGATCTACAGCTGAGGTGGGAGAGTCTGTCCATAGGACAACATACAGTCGTACACTGCACAAATCTGGCCTTTATGGAAGAGTGGCAAGAACAAAGCCATTTCTCAAAGATATCCATAAAAAGTCTCGTTTAAAGTTTGCCACAAGCCACCTGGGAGACACACCAAACATGTGGAAGAAGGTGCTCTGGTCAGATGAAACCAAAATTGAACTTTTTGTCCACAATGCAAAACGATATGTTTGGCGTAAAAGCAACACAGCTCATCACCCCGAACACACCATCCCCACTGTCAAACATGGTGGTGGCAGCATCATGGTTTGGGCCTGCTTTTCTTCAGCAGGGACAGGGAAGATGGTTAAAATTGACGGGAAGATGGATGCAGCCAAATACAGGAACATTCTGGAAGAAAACCTGTTGGTATCTGCACAAGACCTGAGACTGGGACGGAGATTTATCTTCCAACAGGACAATGATCCAAAACATAAAGCCAAATCTACAATGGAATGGTTAAAAAATGAACGTATCCAGGTGTTAGAATGGCCAAGTCAAAGTCCAGACCTGAATCCAATCGAGAATCTGTGGAAAGAGCTGAAGACTGCTGTTCACAAACACTCTCCATCCAACCTCACTGAGCTCGAGCTGTTTTGCAAGGAAGAATGGGCAAGAATGTCAGTCTCTCGATGTGCAAAACTGATAGAAACATACCCCAAGCGACTTGCAGCTGTAATTGGAGCAAAAGGTGGCGCTACAAAGTATTAACGCAAGGGTGCCGAATAATATTGCACACCCCACTTTTCAGTTTTTTATTTGTTAAAAAAGTTTAAATTATCCAATAAATTTTGTTCCACTTCACGATTGTGTCCCACTTGTTGTTGATTCTTGACAAAAAATTAACATTTTATATCTTTATGTTTGAGCCTGAAATGTGGCGAAAGGTTGCAAGGTTCAAGGGGGCCGAATACTTTTGCAAGACACTGTATGTCCAATGAAGTGGGCATCATGCATATGTTACATAATTGTGTCACTGTTTTAGTTATAAATTGGTTTGTAATAGTTATATTTATAAGCAGTTAATTTAAAATGTAAATTTTTGTGCATAATAGCTCTTGTTTGCATTACAATTTGCATTTATCTTAGCTGTAGTTTGCATTATCATATGCATTTTATCTTATTTTCAAAAGCAGCAAAGAATAAGGCAGTTCAAAGAATAGCCCAGGAAATTCCATCCAGCTTCAGTGATGATTGTAGTGACAACAGTGATGACAAATGGCTGCCAGACAACAACAGAGACATTGGTGCTTAGGTGTAGGAGCCACAACTAAAAGTTTTATTGGTTTTCTTACTCACCCCTGTGCATTGTGCCTATTGAGTTGTAAGTGTTGAAATTTCCCCAAAATTGTTGGAATGTTTATCAAATCATAAAAGGGTTGAAGGGTTTCTATATTCACAATTGGACACAATTAATTTTTGATGGTAAATTTACATTGTTTTATGTTGAGTGCGCAGGTGCATTGGGTCCACTGGATTGGACATGTCTAACTTCATGAAAAAAAATCATATTTTTGAAAAATAAGAAATTGAACATTATCTTCGTCCTAGGATGAATAAAAACACATCAGAAATTTTTCACAATTCATGCAACACAGGGATATTTCATTTATGTGTATACAGATATCCTAATGTATGTTTTTCTGCCTTATGGACGTCGATGTGTCTGTTAATCATCATATGGTTTTACTTTACCATAATCACTCAATTATTCTATGTGATACTTTTTTCCCTGAAGAGTGTTAGTGATGTATGAAATGGTGCTCAAATGGCCTTCCAGATACTACATTGGTCTTTTCTGAAACATTCAATTACATGGACTTAATCCACTCAAACTATTAATATATATTTTTTGGGGTGACTCAAATGAACAATGAACATCAAGTTAGTTATTGCTTGGTGTTTCTATTCTCACTGGATGTGATGGAAGTGATGACATTTCCAATCTGAAAGGTCAGCTGCACAGCTGCGCCACAGTCGATTAAAAAAAGAAAAATTCTTCTCAGTGTTTTTGGGTGTTTATTTATGTATTTGTAGATTTTTTTTAGACAGCTGGGTTAATCAGTCAAAAGCAGGCGACACTGGTGTAAGGCAGTAGGTAACTGGTTTGAGTGACAGACACCAGTTAGGCAAACTCAACTGAATGTAGAGATAACAGTTGATGCAACTTATCTCCTCTTTCCACTGCACATTAACTGACTCCCCCAGCCCCTGTCACAAAAAGTTTGTTGATGGATTCATTTACTGAAATGTGAAATGACGGACAGCTGCAGAAGGAATCATTGGGTCACAAAGTTATCAGGTAAATTTCACTAACTTATTCTTTCATTCATTTGTGGAGTAACCTCAATTTATCTTGTATTTCAGTGTATTTGGGCGGGGTGTATGGATGATTTTCATGTTTTGAATTTTCCAGGATTAAAAACTAAAAAATCCTAAATGATGCAAAAGATTGCCCCATTGTGAGAATCCTGTTATCAGCTTCCACACCAGGTGTGTGCAGGAGTGTATCCACATGTGAAGTGTAACTGAATTAATCAGCATTTCAGATGAAACCACAAAGCTAAAATACTGCTGACATTTTAAAACATTTTCCTCAGGAGGACCCTGTTGCCAGCATTATCTAAGCTCTGGTTATCTTAAATATGCCAAGTGTCCTTAAAGTGCTTTCACCATGAATGTTGAAGAAGTTGAGGTGACAGGATGACTTTCCTATGCAGTGAAACTACAGCAAGAGGGCATTAAGTAGAAGATGGAGGAAAAACGTGCATTTATGATTCTTATTTTGTGTGTGGCTTCAGGTAAGCATTGGGGGGGATTATTTTTACAGACTTTACAGTATGTGATATTTCATACAAAGTGTTCTTCCTTCAAGACAGTAAGTGAGTCATTGATGTGCTTTTTCCTTTCAGTGACGTCAGTTGTTGCAAACATTCTGGATGTATGCGCGAGCTGCCACAAAAATGCCACATGTGATGACAAATCTGATAACTCTGGAAAAGTTTGTAATTGCAAGTCTGGTTTTTTAGGAAATGGAAGAACCTTGTGCTTAGGTAGGAAATACACAACATCATAAATTATATATTTAATTTGCATTTAACTGTTTGCAGTTTGTGCACAAAGATCAATAAAAATCTGTCGTGATAGTCAGTATTCAATTTATATAAACCACATTTTTGTTTAAAAAAAATACTGAAGAAGGTTGCTTGTTTATTACTAAATACAATGTTTGTGCTGTTTAAAATTAAGCAGAACAGAAATTAACGTCACTGGTTTTTGGTTGTAAGGTAGGGTATGGGGTTTGTAAATTTGGATGATCTCTACAAGTGGTATTGCGAGTCATCATTCTTTTCTTGCAAGTTAGATAATAGTTTTAGTAAATTATGCGTATTGGTCAAGGGCGTAGGTTTGCATAGGGATGGTAGGGACACAACACTACCAGCTTTTCAGGATGCTCTAATTGTCCCCACCAACCTTATTTGCATTATAGAATTAGTTCAGTTATATAGGTAATTGAGATTGTCTTCCCATATGTTGTAAGGATAGAATAAACCCCAACATTATTAAGTGATTTTTTAAAATTATGTTCACTTACATTTCCTCCTCCGCCCCCTTCGAAGAGGAGGGATATTAGAAGTTTTTTTTTCAGCAAACAGCACCCAATGTAAGTAATGTAAAAAGACACTGTTGTGGAGATGGGGGAAACACTACTAATTCTGCAACTGAAAGTCCGACCTGCATCAGAGTTGGTATACCATTAAACTGTCTGTACTTGCTAACCTGCAAAACTACTGCAGTTAGGCCAGCCTCTACAAGGAACAACAAATTCAAGCTATCCGTCCCTCATATGGATCATTGTTTGCATTATGTGCATTACGGTAATGCAACGCAGCAGCTTCAGAGTACAAGTCCCTTCATTAAAGAAAAAAACAAAAACGGGGTGCTATCCAAGAATGGGTCCACTTCAGGGGAACACTGATATGAACATGAACTGACATGAAAAAAAATCTGTAAAATGAAATCACACATCAGAATTTCATGAAAGTACTTTGGTCTGAGTCCTGGGGCAGTCTTGTGTGACTCAGATGTAGATCGTTCATTGGATAGCTCTGATTTTGTTCCTTAATTTTTTTTTCCCAAACCACTTTTATATTACAATACTTTAGTTTGAGTCTAGGGGTGCTCCAGTGTCCCCCAGAAGTCGACCCATTCTTGAATAGCTCCCCATTTTTTTTTTTTTTTTAAATAAATGGACTTGCATTTCAAAAAAATTCTTTACTAGGTTTTGAAAACAAAGGTTTAAATCCAATGTTTTATCACCTGAACCAATACACATAAAAGTTAGTATAAGTCAATATAGATTTATTTTGCATTGAACATTTAGCCAATCAATTAATTAGGTTCAAATTTGTGAGAATTGTAGCTCTGACCCTTGTCCAAAAAACTCTTTGGTCTTACTAATGTCCCGTCCCCAGCAAAAGCGTGCATACAGGTTATGCTGTTATATCGTCCCTACCAATGATGACCCCAAACCTACATCCTTGGTATTGTTGTTCGATATAGCTCTTTGATTTAATAGGACTAGATTGTGCAGTTCTAGTGAATGCTGATATACAATCTGGTTTTGTTGAATCTAGATAAAGATGAATGTCAGATAGCAGCCTCAAATATCTGTGGGCAGCACGCTATATGCCACAATACATATGGCAGCTACTACTGCACCTGTCTGTCCGGATACATGGCTTCCAACAACATGCCATTCTTTATCAGAAATGATGGAACCCACTGCCAAGGTGAGTTTCTCTGCAGAGACCACAAAGTGAAGTCAGTCTACCGGTACACCACTATATTAGGCATATGTGGATAAACTAGAAAATGTAAGATTGCTGATTGTCATCCAACAGACATAGATGAGTGTGTGGTAAACGGCCTTTGCGGTGAAGGAGGTCATTGCAAGAACCTGGATGGCAGTTTTGAGTGCAGCTGTCATCTGGGATATCGAGTCCATAAAGGGGTTGAACCTTTCCACCCCATCAAAGACCAAACTTCTTGTCAAGGTTAATTGCATTATCCAAAGTTGATGGCTGGCATCAAAGTCTTGAATGTTTCATGGTGTCTCCCAATCCAGTGGTGAATTGTGGCCAGCTTACATTGCAGCAGAACTCACTATTGCGATCAGCAACAGGGACAACATTTGGCAGCATGGCAACATTTGAGTGTGACGAAGGCTTTCTATGGAAGAGTGGAAACAACACCTCACAGTGTGGGGCTGACGGACTTTGGAGTAAGCTCACCATGATCTGTGAAGGTAACAAAACACTAATAAAAGACCCCACAATGATAATGCAGGTAAAGAAGTGCTCTTTGGAAACATTACATAAGATTGTAAATTGAGGAAAGAGATTTAAACAGCTAAGATGTACAGCAAGCCTAAGAAATTACTAGGTTGTTTTAACTGACGTCGTCACAGTAATCATTTTTACACGCAGGAAATGTTTTTGATCATTTGAATCAACTAACTGAATCGTTAAAATCCCCAGTCCTGTTCCCATATTTGTGATCCACTAGGAAACAGTCAGTAGCCCCTTTGCTAACAAACAGTCTTGTCACAGATTATTTAAAAAAGTAATTTAATTACTGTTTACTGTTTATGCCTCAAAAAAGTAATCTGGTTACTTTACTGATTACATTATTATCAAAGTAACTAAGTTACTTTAAAAGTTATTTATCGGTTACTTTTTTTCACTAATTTTTCTCCCTTTGCCACCTCAACATAAGAATGACAACAGAAATATGTAATCGCATGTCATTGACGCTCAGATAATTGAATTCAAAGGGGAAGATCAGAATTTTCACATAAGGCTTAATCTTCGAGTTAGCTCAGATTTAATCAGTCGATGGAGTTGATTTCAACCACCATTGACTCGCGCTACCTAGGCCATTCCGGAGCCCTGAAACTAACAAATACCTGACAAACGGCCTGGAATTTGTTTAAATCAACTCCGCCGACTAATTAAATCCCACATACACGAAGATTAAGCCTAATGTCAAAAATTCTGAATTTCGGATTAGGCTTTAGATGTTAGGGTTAACAGCATGCAAAATGACTGCACAATAATCAACAACACAAAACAAATGAATTGCACAGTGCATTAACACAAAGGTGGGGGCGGGCACGGATTCACGCGCACATCCCGGAAGTATGGCGTACACACACACGGTCAATTTGGCCACAAAACGTGCCAGCAACTAAGCACTATACACGCAATTGGATTTACAACACATTCCAAACATGCTAAACGAATATGTCACCTCACAGCATAAATGTGCAACACAAATATGATGTAAACAATGCTCGCAGATAACTACTCACCGTTGCAACAGCAAAGTTACGAAACAGCCGCACATGTAGCAGCTCCAACCTATCCTGGAACCCTTTAGAATGAAGGAAAAATACGTTCATTTATCTGGCACACGCATTTCTCAGTCCCAAAACACTTAGCGCGTGTGACTCGAGACCAAAACAGGAAGTAACTGTGAGCAGTTACCATGGAACCGAACATGAAGTGCGAACCGTTCTTACATTTTCTATTCAAAATGCTCTTCGTACATGACTACAAAATTCTTCATTCTGCATAGATTATGAGGCAATAACAAAATAGTAACGCACAGACACTAAGGAAACTAACTCTAATCAGATTACTAATTTGGAAAAATGAATGTGTTAGATTGCTCGTTACTGAAAAAACTCAGATACTGTAATCAGATTACAGTAACGCTACTAGTAACGCGTTACTGACAACACTGCTAACAAATAATTGCTATTAAACACATGGCTCGTGGTAACAGTTTGGCCTGGGAAATGCTAATAGTGAATGCAATCTGTAGTTGTGTAGTGTGGTTACTGTACGTTGAATCTCCACATATTTGCTATTTGACATTTTTAAAGGTCTTTTGTCCTTCCTAAAGTTCCTAAGTGTAAACTACAATGTTCTCTTTTTTTGGGGGGGGGGGGGGCAATTTCGTTGCATTTTGGTACCCTTGAATTCAAATTGAGGGTGATTATTGAGGCAAATGTACTTCTCAAATGAATTTTGTTGTACAGTATATTACATGTGTGTAAGTAATCGTTTTAAAGTAATCGTTTTAAGTACTGTGTGTGTATAACTTCCTAGAGATATTATGTGGAAAACCTAATAATGTGCCACACACTGGACATATTTGGAATGGCATTTCCACCCCTGGAAGCGTGGCAAACTATTACTGTAAACAAGGACTTAATCACAGTGAAGGCAGTGCCATATCACTGTGCACACCTAATGGTAACTGGACAGAGCCAAACATTTCATGCAAAGGTAACGACAGAGATTTAGCTGGTCTTCAACTCTGCTACTGGTGCACAGAGATGATGTCACATTCAAATAATGTCATTGTTCTTCTGTGTAGAAATTGACTGCGGCTCGCCTCCTGACATTCCACATTCAGTCTTGTTATGGGATCACATCTCCACTGTAGGCTCTCAGGTTGCTTATCAATGCCAATCTGGATTTTACAGTGTTGGGGAAAAAAATAAAACAGTATGCAAAGGCAATGGGAAATGGGAAACGCTCTCTCTTCGCTGTCAAGGTGATAATGTAGCCAAAAAGGGACTTTCATTACAAAAAATGAGTCAATTTCGGCTTAACTCCTGGTATGTAATGTTTTGTCTTTTTTGTTGTAGAAATTAAATGTCAGGATCCTGTTTTCATACCACATACTAAAAGACAATGGGATGGCACGTCACATGTTGGCGGTGTGGTTATTTACGAATGTAATGAAGGCTATGGCACAAGGAGTGGGAAGAACTTCTCAGTGTGTGGACAGAATGGACTTTGGGAGGAATCTGATCTTTGGTGTGAAGGTGCAACACTTGAAGATCAGAAGTCAACTTATTTGTACATTTTTTCTTCATTAGTGTTACGTTTTGGAAATATAACATTCATAAAATTCCAACATTAACAGTTGTATATTACTGTTAGTTTTGGGGTTCTGGGATTAAGAAACATGACGTCAATGAATGGTTGGAGCCTTTTGCCTAATATGCTTTTGTCTCACTAATTGCTGTCTGTGTGCAGAAATAATATGTGGGCCCCCACAAATCCTCCCCAATACTAACCTCTTGTGGAACAACTCTACTAAACCTGGCAGTGTCGTGCTGTATGAGTGTATAGATGGATATTACCAGGAGGCTGGACATAATATTTCCACATGTCTAATATCAGGCGAGTGGGCAAACGTGTCATTAAGCTGCAAAGGTATCGCAATTACGTCTTCAAGCAGATTAAAGTAACAACAGGAAAAAAAGAGAAGGGAAATTGAATTTGACTGCACACTCTTTTGTGATCAACTACAAACACCCACAAAGTAATAGGCAGTTTACTGTTAAGTTTTCATTTAAGATATTTGGATTGCTTTTTCGATAGGATAAAAGTGAAATGTATTGCACTGAGAGCGGTTCTAATATTTCACTCCTCACATAAAAAAAAAACTTTAAAAAACAATTTAATGAAAATATTAAAAGAAAACACAACATTATTTGTTGCTTTTTTGCTGTAGAAAATAGAAATTTGACAAACCTATTTTATTACAATCTTTTATTAATCAGTGCTGGTTTTTTCCCAGCAATGTGTGGCCCGGTCCCATTACTTGCCCACTCTGAGGTAGTGTGGCGTAACGGAAGTGTAGTGACCCATCGTTGTATGAATGGCTATCACAGCTGGAGGGGCAGCAATGTGTCCGTGTGTGGTAACTCTGGAGAGTGGCAGAGAGCTACGCTCAAATGCATAGGTGAGTAATTCATCTGGAGTTTGGCTGTAAATGTTCAACAAATTATTGCACTGTTAATGTTGTTGGGAATATTCAAAGGTGATGTAAAAATGTGTCAATTCCCGTATTGCTTCTAGAAGTCAAGCCGCCCATCCATCAACTACTTGTTTCAAATGAAAAATGTTTGCAGTGGAGAGCAGAAAAGTATGAAGAGGAATCAGAAATGTACAGGGTAACGTAAAATCTGTGTAACCCCAAAAAAGAGGGATGTGGGGTCAGTTTTCCAAAGAATAAATTTTAACCTTGGAATTTTAGGTGATCTACACAGGATCCAGAAACTATCAAAAGGCCTTTCTTGATAAAAGGAAAAAGTTTGTAAACTCAAAGGCAGACTGGCTGGAGGTCTGCCTCAATCTGCTTCCAGCCACAAACTACACCGTCTCTATTACCGCATTGTCTGCTGGATTCACATCCACCACCACTATTAACACCAGTTTGACAGGTATCACTGAATAACCTGTGAGTTGGTCAGCAAAACTGTTCCACCAGTGGTTTAGTTTGAGTGTCATACAAAAAAAATAAATGTGGATATCCGTGACCTCAGCTTGGCCCGATTTAAACATAATTAAGTGTTTAATATTTGGCACAATTCCCAAACCAATTTTAATCTAGAACTTAAAACACTCTTATTGTGATGTGTAATGGATTATTCAACATTCATTCATGTCCCCATTTGACAGTACCTGCTGTACCAGTTGTGCACTACAGAGAATACGAGACTTCAGTACCAACTCTGAGGCTTAAGAGATCACCGAATACTCTTGACCCAATAAGGTAACAACCAGCTGAGAATGAGACAGACCTAAGGTGTACTTGGTGGCTTTTGGAAAAACTGAATAAGCAAACAGTTGTTCATTTCCCCCCCCCCCCTCTGATAGTTTATACCAAGTGTACGTACTTCCTGTAGAGGGAATGATGGTGTTTGACTGTTCCTCTCCTATGAATGGGGAGGCCTTAGGCACCAGTGGTTCCTCACAGGGATGCATTGCAGCCCAGATGCACGTTAGCCATGTTGGACCAGAGATAGAGTTTACTGTGGGAGATGGTTTCCATTATGGAGGCTTTTTCAATGCTCCTCTGGAAAAAGGCAGAAACTATTATGTCATCTTACGGGCTGTTAGTCAGTGGAAAAAGGTGAGTGCAACTATAAAACAAAATGGAAATGTAACTTAGGAACTCAAAATGGATTTCATTTTCTTTGTTGTAGGATTCAAAAAGCTCATGTGTCCTGTGGGCTAAAGTAAAAGGTAGTTACTACTTTGGCAAAATTATGTAATAAATGAGCACTATTGATACAGTGCAATTTAGTTTTACATAATTTTTCACCAGGTTTTTTTTGTTTTTTTTTTAATATGCTTTTAATATTTTGGAAATAAACATTATTCTATTCAATTGAAAGTCAAGTATCATCAATGTAAAAGCAGCTACCATAAGTAAGCCACTACAGTTATTAGTAATTGTTTATCAATTAGTTTTGAATAATTGCTGAGAAAGGTGCAGAGTTTGGGGTTTCTAAGAGTTTTGATGCAAAAAGTTTTTTTTTTTTTTTTTTTTTAATAGGTACATCCTACTTTGTCAAAATTTCATCACTGTGTGCTGCTGCATTAATAGGACTAATTGCATTAGCAATATTGCTAGGACTGGCTTACTTCCGGTAAGAATTGTGCACCCGTATTAAAGTTCATTACCTTTAAGATTACATACTTACTTGAGTATTTGTAGAATTTTGAAGTTTGTGTCTCTATTAAGTTCATTTTTACTGCAATAGCTAAGGTTCTGATGTTGAATTGAAATAATGTTAGTTGTGTGTCCTTGTTTACTTTGCTGGAGTTTCATAAGCATGTCTCTGTTAAAACAATTATTAATAATAGTAATAATAATAAAACAGTTCCCGCTAAATGTAAAACTGAATCTATTTTTAATTCTTTTTCAGGTTTTCCAAGAAATAATAACTGTCATTTCATACACGTTGTAAATGAATCATTCATCCTCACTTGTAACTAATTGCACTTATATTGTTGTTACCTTTCATCCATGTTGTTGTTACCTTTTCTCTGCCTGTTCATCATTCATTTGATTTCAAAGTTGACAATAAAAAATGTCTTGGAGGAAAAATGAATGGGATATAATACATATATTCACATGACTAATGTATTATGTGCTATTTATCAAATGAAATTGTAACTGGAGCAATTCCTGTTCAAAATCAAGAAACAGTCATTGTTCGTAAACAATCAATGGTCAATAAAACCACATGAAACGCTTTATTTTTTTGACATTTGTATGGAGCAATTCTACTCCAATGCAGAGGGAGGCGCTGTGCCCATTTAACGTTGAACCCCAAATTTTGCTTAAAAGGACGGCAGAAAGTAGAAACGGAGACGAGAGGCTAGGAAACGCATTTTGTTTACGAGGCGACAATCCTAAAAACCACAGTGAGTGTCTCTATGATTCACACACTCAACACATAAATAACGAGCCATGCAGCCCTTTTGCGTAGTGTTCTATTGAAATAGTGGTTTAGGATGAACGCCAAGGAACAGCACAGCACGGCACGTACAGTCAAACACTTTCATTGTTAGCATTTTGCACAAACTGGCGTTTTATCGTTGCGAATCCATTTGTTGTATCAATTAAACTATTTTTTACATAGTCAAATAAACAAATAAGCCTTCATCAGCCTTGAGTTTGTTTCATAAAGCATCGCAGTGCCATTTTATTTCGGAAAATTGTATGTAATTTGGTCCCCTCCTCCATAAAAGCCTCATTCGTTTCCAATGGCAACAGCTTAAAATTAAAAAATGGATATCGTCCTACATTTTGATTCAAATAATAATAATGAAATAATAAAATATACATGATAATCCCTATTTATTCCCAATGGCCTTATTCATTTCTAAGTAGGGGTGTGACAAAATATTGAAATGGTGATATATTGTGATACTTTGTATCCCAAATGGTTATCGATATGCTCCTGCCAAGAATCGAGATATCATTTTTTAAATTTGTCGGTGTTTAAATAAAAAACAAAAAAAAGGTACCAACAAGTTGCTACCAAAACTTTCCACTATAATAGTGTCTCAGCTAACTCTACGGCTGCCATTGATGGTGCTCGACGCCCAATCCATTTAGACTGGGAACGTTCGTTCATTCGAAATAGGGCTGCAGCTATCGAATATTTTAGTAGCCAACAGTAGTAATCGATGAACTATTTATTTCGAATAATCGAGTAATCGGATAAGGAACATAAAAAACTAAAATACCGGAGCTGAGCCTCACACTGTATATGAAAATAAAGAGGATCTATGTACAACAAAAGAACAACTGACTTTCTTACATAGCAAAAGTCCGCTAGCTTTAATGCTATAAAATGCTAACACTTTTTTACAATGCTCTTAACAAATGGCTCAGACACATATTCCCACAAAAAATGGCTAAATATACCTTTAAACTAAATTACGAATGCATTCAAAAAATCATTAGCTCAAACAAAAACTTAGCTTATGTTGGTCTTAACAGGGAGGAGATGGATTCAGCCATGTGAAATGAGGTGGACTAGAGGGCCGTGTATCCACCCAAATCAATGAAAATAAATGCAAACACTTTCGACACAAACACAAGCTGCCACCCTCTTAGTTCAAACGGATTGGAGGTCTACTAGTGATAAACTCATTCCAATTCACAGCAGAAGCTTGTTTTTCTGTTTATTAGCTGTTTGTAGAATATCCTAGAATGATTTCCTGACCAATGTACCGATAATCATTGTATCGCCATTAGAGGTGTGCAAAATTTCCGATTCTTAGATTATTTGCGATTCGGCCGTGGAAGATTCGAGAACGATTCACAAACATCCAAATTCCGATTATTGAAATACGGCAAGTAAAGCGGAAGTACAACACACCCAGCGCGCCGCGCGGTCTTCTGGGCGCAACGAGGAAGAACGCAGCGAGAGTAGCTAAACATCATGCTTCTCATTACCCGGCCCCTCGGGTAATGCCAATGCTCAACTCACGGCTCTAGCTCAACTCATGCCACGAGATAAAAAAAAAAAAAAAACACAACAACATACCTGACTGCTGCCGAAAAGCTGCTACAAAGTACGTCATCCACATAATGTAATGGTAGATATCATTTATATAGGACTAGATGCACCATTGATTCGGTAGTGTGAGCATCACATCTACAAAAAGCTAGATGCGGACGTTAGTAAACGGCTGCCATCTTAAAGCAGTACACTTCCCTGCAAGGCTGTTGTAGCGAACCTTCCAAGCAAACCTAATTAACTTTTTATCTAAAATACTCCTAAATCGGTAAAATATTGACTTGAATCTATCTTTAAAATAGTTTTAAAACTTTCACATGTCGAAAGTAGACAAAAGGGAAATTATGGAATAACGGGAGCAATTTTAACATCTTTAATAGTTGATTCACAACATTAAATTAATTGAATGTAGTTTAAAGCTGCTGTTACAGAATGGGGACTTGTGTTTTTTATTTACTGTTATTTTTGTATATTTGTTTACTGCTATATGTTAACTTGATATTGAAATAGTAGTTTGGTTTAGCCTGAGAGGATTTTTGAACAAGTTTGGAACTAATGTACAAAACATTCAATTAAAAAAAAAAAAAAAAGGAGGTGGGGGTGCATCAATAATCGTTTTATAATCGAATCGGAGCCTCTGAATCGTAATCGTAATCGAATCGTTAGGTGCCCAAAGATTCCCAGCTGTAATCGCCATATCGTCAGATCGTCTTTATCGTGAGCTTTGTATCGCAAATCGTATCGTATCGTGAGGTAACAAGAGGTTCCCACTCCTAGTTTCAAGGTATACAGTGGTATGAAAATGTCAAGGTTTCAAAACCGCTAAAATTTTTCGTCATACCGTCCCTACTGTATTAGCTATTTTTTATGTCCCAAAAATGCAGGGGTCAAAAGATGTTGGTTCCACCTTCAGTTATTGCTGTTGTCTCTGCACCATATCTATATTCATAATTTCCAATCTGAAAACAAAAAACGTAATTTCTTCAACAGGTACATTGTTGCCGCCCATTGTTCACCATGGCCCAAAACCAGGTCATCCTGCAGTTCCACTTCGCTACGTTTGGAGACTCCATGCTGCAAAAGATGAACCTCCTTCGGCACCAGCGGCGCTTCTGTGATGTCACCGTACGCATCAACCAGCTTAAAGTCCCCGGTCATAAAGTGGTGTTTGCTGCGGGTTCGTCTTTCCTCAGAGATCAGTTTATCCTCCAGCAGGACTCCAATGAAGTGCAGATTTCCATGATTCAGGAAGCAAAGGTTGGCCAGCAGCTGCTGCTGTCCTGCTACACGGGCCAACTGGAATTTCCTGAACTAGAGCTGGTCAATTACCTGACAGTAGCCAGCTTCCTCCAAATGGGTCACATTGTTGAACAGTGCACTCAAGCGCTAAACAAATTCATCAAGCCGCAGGCTCCTAACAAAATGGACATAGACAGCGAGTTGCGGAGGGCTAGCAGGGAGGATGCTTTGAGAGAACAGGAGACCATCCAGACGGCTGAGTCCGTAGAGGAAGATATCAGTAGTGACGATGACGACGACGATGACGATGTCATTATCCAGCCGAAATCCCCACCGCAGATCTTGGACGCGCAGCCTAGGCACGACATGGGAGATAGTGACATTAGCATTGTGAAGGTGGAGAGCGTGGAGGCTAACTTTCCCACCAGCTCTCCAGCTGCCCTGCGCTCACCTGAGCCCCAACATTCTCTCATCAATTCTACCGTGGACAGTCGTGGAAGCGAAATTACCGCACCCCCTAGTGTGCCAGACAACTCCTTAAGTCCCGCTTCTCCGTCCAACCCCGTAGAGAAACCAAGCGGGCACCAGCGGAACTACGACAAACCTCTCCAGTGGTACCACCAGTGTCCCAAGTGCAGCCGAGTCTTCCGGCAGCTGGAAAAATACGCCAACCACCTCAAGATGCACAAGCTCTTCATGTGCCTCCTGTGCGGCAAGACTTTCACTCAGAAGGGCAACCTGCACAGACACATGCGCGTCCACGCGGGCATCAAACCCTTCCAGTGTAAGATCTGCGGAAAGACCTTCACGCAGAAGTGCTCTCTATTGGATCACCTGAACCTTCACAGTGGAGACAAACCTCACCGCTGTAACTACTGTGACATGATGTTCGCTCACAAGCCCGTGCTCCGCAAGCACCTCAAACAGATTCACGGGAAGAACAGCTTCGACAACGCCAATGAAGGCAGTCTGCATGATGGCGGGCCTGAAGAGAACGACACTAACGGGCCCTTTTTTGTTCACTCCAACAATTATGAGACGGACTTGAAGGATACATATTATGGAAAATTGACTTTTTAAGGTTCGTATACAAAACGTGCGATCTGTTCTCCCATAGAGTGTGAAATTCAAACACAGTAGGGATGTCCTCGATCACTGGATGGGAAATCGTGCCCAATCTTGTCATTTTCAGAGGAACGGAATCGGGTGTAAAATATCAGGTTTTTTACATGTTTGTATTTATTTTTAAGTATTAACTCATGATATCTTTAATTGTCAATGGCAGTGAATGATTTAAGGACTACAGACAATATATACACTACCGCTCAAAAGTTTGGGGTTGCTTTGACCCCAAACTTTTGAACCGATCGTACATAATGAAAAATCCCATGTGATACACTACGGTTCAAAAGTTTGGGGTCAAAGCAACCCCAAACATTTGAACCGTAGTGTATGCTGACCTCCAGTTAAATCCAGGTATTTAAACAGTTATCCCTTATGTCTGAAAGCAATTTCCCGGGTCGACTGACACAAGATGACAAGGAAATTAACCGAGTCGTGTCCAAGTGTAATGTCCGGACGCGGCATACAGTGCTGGCCAAAAGTATTGGCACCCCTGCAATTCTGTCAGATAATGCTCAATTTCTCCCAGAAAATGATTGCAATTACAAATGCTTTGGTAGTAATTTCTTAATTTATTTTGCTTGCAATGAAAAAACACATAAGAGAATGAGAAAAATAATTATCATTTTACACAACTCTCGTCAATTTTTCTTTTCTGTGCCAATCTAGGGAGGTTAGCCACAGTACCATGGGCTTTAAACTTATTGATGACACTGCGCACGGTAGATACCGGAACATTCAGGTCTTTTGAAAATGGACTTGTAGCCTTGAGATTGCCCATGCTTCCTCACAATTTTGTTTCTCAAGTCCTCAGACAGTTCTATGGTCTTCTTTCTTTTCTCCATGCGCAGTGTGGTACAAACAAGGACACAGGACAGAGGTTAAGTCAACTTTAATCCATTTTAACTGGCTGCATGCGTGATTTAGTTATTGCCACCACCTGTTCCACAGGTAAGTAACAGGGACTGTTAATTACACAAATTATAGAAACATACATGATTTTTCAAAGGGTGCCAATACTTGCACTACCGTTCAAAAGTTTGGGGTCACTTTGACCCCAAACTTTTGAACTGTAGAGTATCATATGGGATTTTTCATTATGTACAATCCGGTTCAAAAGTTTTTTTTAATCTAAATATTATACATTAATTAATGATTCTAAGCTAAAAATGATAGACACTTAATGTAATAAATATAATTACTTTTTTTATGGCTGGGTTAAAACAAAAGAGTTTGCTCGGTGTCTGTAAACGGGGGTCTCCAGGGTAAAACGGACAAATTAAAAATAGTTTGGGGGCTTACTACGCCATGCAAATGCTATCGCAGCTTATAGACATATTGTTCTATCAAACACAACCGTTCTTTTGCCTTAAAATACAGCAGTTTATTTTGAAGAGGGGTGCAAGAGCAGAAACCGCTTTTTCAGCCTTGTCTGTCTTTTCCGCCATATCTATGTCAGGATTAGGTATCAATTTATATATATGTATATACATCTTGTATACAGATAAATATTATTTATTAATTTTTATACATATGTATTTAAACATCATTTGCAACATCATATTTGATCTTTTTAATTTTCCACTTCTTGAAACCACTGCTGTACTAATCCATTTATAAAGTTGGAATAGCTTTGTGCAAATGGAAAAAAAGACATTTGGATGTGCTTTTTTCCCCCCTCCTTCTCAATACATTTCCAAGGGATTAGATCGGTGTTGGTTTTCGTCAGATCTTCAAAATCAGGTGACTCGTTAGACTCGCTTGCAAAAATATGATGTTTTTGCACGCGAGTCTAATGAGTCCCACATCCCTAAAAATACAATACAATAAAATACAAAATCAATTTGCAGTGGATGTAGCACTGGCCGAGGAAGAACATTCATCACTGGGAAATGTAACCTTTCACTGTTTTGACTTATATGTCATAAATCAGCACTGCTCTTGTACACCCACCACCATTTTAAATAGCTATACCGATAGAAATGAAAAATTCATAGTTTTAAACTGCCGAGTATAATCTCATATATTACATTGCACTCATAGAAAAGGAGACTTCTATGTCTATTGTCCATTGCACCATAGTTTTACATTTAAATGCCTGTATATTAGGGATTTAATCTTGGACTGTCCTGTTGTAAATACACTATCTGGTGTATGTATTCAAACAAACCTAATCTGATTTGAAAAGCAAGCACAGGTAGATCTTAAATTCTAGTCAATGCTTTAGCCCTCAGAATAGCTTGTCTAACACATGTTTTAGGAGGCCCATGTTTTCCTCAATGGTGGTAGTAACAGGCTTCTGCTTTGTGGCTTCCCATGAAGATAGTTTTGAGAAACCTGCTAGGGATAGCATGAAATGTACTTCTCAAAGTGGCACTATATAGTAAAAAAAAACAAAGTCTTGTCGCAGCTCTTGCTTCATCACAAAGTAAACTGGTTGATGTTTCAATATTACTCATTTCATCATATTGTTGATGCCATCGTTTTGCACTTACTCAGTGCCGCAAAGTAAATTGTAATAGTGATCGTATATAACACAAAATCTTTAATGTATCATTATGTATATTATATATACACTGTATTTAAACACCATATATGTATGTGTTGCTTTTGATATGTACAAGTATGTGAAAACAAATATCGGGTGCTGCTCTTAAATTTGAGAATGAATGGCATGCCAAACCTACTCCGTTGCGTTCCTTCTACAGTATAAAGAGCCTTTCATCCACGAATTTTTTTTTTTTTACCCTTGCAGGGCACTCATTTAACTTATTGGCTGCCATTGGCGGCACTAGACGTCCAATCCATTTTGACTGGATGGACGTCTTGTGCCATCAATGCACTGAAACATGAGCATTCACAGCCAGTCTTACAATAAACAAAAATCTTTGGAATGTTACTTGGGGCAGTAATCGGTGTGAATTTCTGTTTTTAATTAATTTTTTAAAAATTTAAATTAATATTGTATTTATCTAAAATTACTCAAATAAAAAAGGGTTTATTTAATTACAAAAAATAATCACTTTATAAAGGGCTGAAGGTCTTTTCAATAGCTGTCCTTGAAAGGGTTAAATTCTTGTACTTTGTATATAGTTATCCCTGGAGTTGTCATTCCTTACTCTACCCATTGTTGATGAAAAATGTTTTTTTCGTTCAAAGTGACAATACTTCATACCATTAACTGGTTTAAGATATTTTCATGTTGGAGTCAGGTGAAAATACTCTGAAGATTTTTAAAATGTTAGGCATTTTCAGAAAAAGACATGAATATAATGGCAAACACTTGGGCCAGTAAATTATGGTTCATTAATAATATAAGTCAAATTAATTTTTTAGATATTTTTGACTACTGTACTGTCAATTTTGGAGAGACTTCGAGAACCAAAAGTGGTATTTGCCATGTGGCAAAATTGATTTTGCCATGTGGCTTTTTTTTTTTTTTTTTTTTGTCGTGTGGCAAAAAGCAGATTTTGCCATGTGGCTTTTTTTTTTCTTTTTGCCATGTGGCAAAATGGATTTTGGCGTATTTTTTGGTATGTGGCAAAGTGGATTTGAATTTTGGAAAATTTGGACGTGCATAGCCCTCAATGGCATAGCCTGACTTGGTTGCCAGTTGAATGTCAATGCGCTGTGATGCTAAGTGTATGGTCAAAAATCACAGCCACACGTTTTTCTGCCATTTAAAATGAATGGAAAATTTGGACGTGCGTAGCTGTCAATGGCATAGCCTGACTTGGGTGTCAGCTGATTGTCTAATGTGCTGTAATGTGATGTGTATGGTCAAAAATCCCAGCCACACGTTTTCATGCCATTTAAAATGAATAGAAAATTTGGACGTGCATAGTCGTCAATGGGATGGACGTGCATGGCCTTCAAAACTGCCATATACCCCACAAAAATGCCACATACCCCCCGACCCCGAAAAAAAAATGCGACAAACCAAAATCCATTTTGCCATACACCTCAAAAAATCCTCATATGTCAAAATCCATTTTGCCACTGGCAAAAAAATACCATATGGCAAAAAAAAGCCACATGGCGAAATAAAATTGCCACATTACACATTTTGCCACATGGGAAATACCACTTTTGGTTCTCGGCCCTGTTGGAGCAATTTCGTGCACATCATATCACAATGACGCCTATCTAAATCCCCTAGATGGCGGTATAGGCTGTGTTGTCGCGTGTGAGTCGTGAACCCTAGCAATCGGCCGAAGAAGAAACTACGGCAAGTCAGAAAATTCCGAATTCTGGAATCGTCGCTCTGATTTTTATGTTTTCTGCGTGACAGATGCGTGTTTTCGCGCTTCACTTATTGCAATTTTAATGTCAGTCCATAAGTGAAGGTACTAATAAGTGAACGTTTAGTCTTCCAGCGAACACAATTTTAATACTGTTAGCCTGCCATTCACGGTAATCTCGAGGGTTTTCTCTCGACGAGATATCTAAAATGAAAAACCCAGCGGCTAAAACGCGATTGTAAACACCAAATCCTGATTTGGGAAAGCTAGTTGGCGGGTTTTCGTTCGTGAGACGTCAGCAGAATGACAGGTGAGTGACATCAAATGATGTCAACAAACCGACGAAGGTGACGACGAACATAGGTCACAATAAATGTTTGCTTCCCTCCAGATGATGCCGTCCTGCTGGAAGTGCCTGTCATTCAGCAGTTGTACCACTGGGATTGTGGTTTAGCATGCTCCAGGATGGTACTCAAGTAAGCAAAATAAGCGGTGTCTTTGTGTGCTTGTAATATGTATAGTATAGTCATATAGTAGAAATACTGATTTTATCACATCTATGTAAGTGTGAAACAGAAATTTACATTTGGGATTAGAATGTGCCATTGAAGGATTTAATTCTAATGCATTAACAAATTTAATTCTAATACATTAATAAATTTATGGACACGCTTATTCCAGAATTAAAAAAAAACATTACTTGTAAACAAAAACTAAAATGTTTTAACTTGTGTTGCGGTATTACCACACTATCTCAGCATTATTACACCGGGGAAAACATTTTTTTGTTTAGTCTGACAGCTGTTTTTAATTTTTGGATGAATAATCCAAAACTGCTTTCAGTTTTGCTCTATGACGTAAACATTTTTTTAACTACAGCATTTAAATTTTCTTAATATTTTTACATACATGCGTAGAGGTGCAGCAGTTAATTGAACAATCGACAACTAATCAATTGGCAAATTAATCTAAAACTATTTGGATAACAGATTAATCGTTTAGGACCTTCTTCACCTAAAACTTGTCTAAATTTTTGAAATTATTACATATACATAACTTCTCAGTGGTAAATATAAGATTTCTTCATTATATTTTTGTTAAGTCAAAGTAGGACATGAACAAAAATCTGCCTTCGGAATACAGTAATTCACATTTTTGCAAATTTTCTACACATCTTATTGTATAACCTAGCTCCTTAATAATGCTGCAACAACTAATCAATTAAATTGATTTGATTGATTGATATTTCAATACAGAGGTAGACTAAAGTTAAGTCAGGAAGCTGTCATAAAATATTATTTTTTTAATGAAATGGTCATCCATTTTGTCTTCATTGCTACTTACAACATGCCGAAAACAATTTCATTATGAAAATAATCATCAGTTTTAGCCCTATACACACGTGCCTGTTTTTTATTTAATATGTGCATATATACATACAGTGCCTTGCAAAAGTATTCGGCCCCCTTGAACCTTGCAACCTTTCGCCACATTTCAGGCTTCAAACAAAGATATAAAATTTTAATTTTTTATCAAGAATCAACAACAAGTGGGACACAATCGTGAAGTGGAACAAAATTTATTGGATAATTTCAACTTTTTTAACAAATAAAAAACTGAAAAGTGGGGCGTGCAATATTATTCGGCCCCCTTGCGTTAATACTTTGTAGCGCCACCTTTTGCTCCAATTACAGCTGCAAGTCGCTTGGGGTATGTTTCTATCAGTTTTGCACATCGAGAGACTGACATTCTTGCCCATTCTTCCTTGCAAAACAGCTGGAGCTCAGTGAGGTTGGATGGAGAGTGTTTGTGAACAGCAGTCTTCAGCTCTTTCCACAGATTCTCGATTGGATTCAGGTCTGGACTTTGACTTGGCCATTCTAACACCTGGATACGTTTATTTTTGAACCATTCCATTGTAGATTTGGCTTTATGTTTTGGATCGTTGTCCTGTTGGAAGATAAATCTCCGTCCCAGTCTCAGGTCTTGTGCAGATACCAACTGGTTTTCTTCCAGAATATTCCTGTATTTGGCTGCATCCATCTTCCCGTCAATTTTAACCATCTTCCCTGTCCCTGCTGAAGAAAAGCAGGCCCAAACCATGATGCTGCCACCACCATGTTTGACAGTGGGGATGGTGTGTTCAGGGTGATGAGCTGTGTTGCTTTTACGCCAAACATATCGTTTTGCATTGTGGCCAAAAAGTTCAATTTTGGTTTCATCTGACCAGAGCACCTTCTTCCACATGTTTGGTGTGTCTCCCAGGTGGCTTATGGCAAACTTTAAACGAGACTTTTTATGGATATCTTTGAGAAATGGCTTTCTTTTTGCCACTCTTCCATAAAGGCCAGATTTGTGCAGTGTACGACTGATTGTTGTCCTATGGACAGACTCTCCCACCTCAGCTGTAGATCTCTGCAGTTTATCCAGAGTGATCATGGGCCTCCTGGCTGCATCTCTGATCAGTTTTCTCCTTGTTTGAGAAGAAAGTTTGGAAGGACGGCCGGGTCTTGGTAGATTTGCAGTGGTCTGATGCTCCTTCCATTTCAATATGATGGCTTCCACAGTGCTCCTTGAGATGTTTAAAGCTTGGGAAATCTTTTTGTATCCAAATCCGGCTTTAAACTTCTCCACAACAGTATCTCGGACCTGCCTGGTGTGTTCCTTGGTTTTCATAATGCTCTCTGCACTTTAAACAGAACCCTGAGACGATCACAGACCAGGTGCATTTATACGGAGACTTGATTACACACAGGTGGATTCTATTTCTCATCATTGGTCATTTAGGACAACATTGGATCATTCAGAGATCCTCACTGAACTTCTGGAGTGAGTTTGCTGCACTGAAAGTAAAGGGGCCGAATAATATTGCACGCCCCACTTTTCAGTTTTGTATTTGTTAAAAAAGTTTAAATTATCCAATAAATGTTGTTCCACTTCACGATTGTGTCCCACTTGTTGTTGATTCTTGACAAAAAAATTAAATTTCATATCTTTATGTTTGAAGCCTGAAATGTGGCGAAAGGTTGCAAGATTCAAGGGGGCCGAATACTTTTGCAAGGCACTATATGTATATATTGACATACAATGAAATATGAAAGTAAACGGGCATGATGGCAATGTTTAACTTTTTTTTTTTTTTTAATGATAAAGATAAACTGTGGGGGCTGGGGGTGGATCGATGTGTTGGAATTTATATTCATTCATCTTCTGAACCGCCTATCTTCACGAGGGTCGCGGGGGTGCTGGAGCCTATCCTAGCTAATAACTGGCAGGGGACAGGGTACACCCTGAACTGGTTGCCAGCCAGTCATAGAGACAAACAACCATTCACACACACACTTACATCTCCAGGCAATTTGAATTGTCAGCTTACTATGCAGGTTTTTTGGATGTGGGAGGGAATTAGGATACCAGGAGAAAACCCAAGCAGGCACGCACGGAGGAAAACATGCAAACTCCTCACAGGGAGGCCGGAGCCGGGATTGAAGCAACATTCTCAGATCTGTGAGGCAGACGTGCTAATCACTCTTTTACCATACTGCCTGGATTTGATATAAGCATTCCAATTTGGATTTTAATAGGCATAAAAATCTTAACAGAATTTTTTATTTTTTAAATTTTCCCTCGGTGTTATTAAAATTTTAAAGTATAACAATGTCAAAACTGTGAAAAATGTCATTGTAATTGTGTCTAACTCTAAAACAAATTCAGCTGTTATGAGCTGAGCATGTGTATGTTTGGCCTGGCAGGTACCTGCACCCCATTAGTGATGAGCAATTTCGGAGAGCATGCTGGGAGCTGAAAATGACTGAGAGTGTGTGGACTATTGACCTGGCCTACCTCATGTGCCATCTAGGAATCAAGCATTGCTTTTACACACAGACCCTGGGAGTTGATAAGGGCTTTAGGAGTCAGGTACCATTCTTCAAGACAAAATAAAAACATGAAATTTTACATAATTTCTGTATGTAATACCTGTGCTCCACATTGCAGTCCTTTTATAAGAAGCATTTTGATACCGAAGAAGACCGAGTGAATGAGCTTTTTCTTAAAGCAGAAACGAAAGGTGTGGTTGTTAAGAAATGGTAGGTACAAATCCATTCAAATACAAATGGCCGTTTGTCACAAATCGCTGAGGAGTTTTCTAATATCCTTCCGACAGCTCTGTGAGCATTCAAGAAATCGAGTCTCACCTAGAGGAGAGGCACGTTGCCATCGTTCTCGTCAATGCGGTCATCTTGACGTGTGAACTTTGCGCCGCACCTGTCAAGTACTGCTGCTTCCTCCCTGTGGGCCAGAAGTGTTTCTGCCGGAAACCCGAGTATCAGGGACATTTTGTGGTGCTGCGTGGCTTCAACAGGACCACTGGATGCATTCTGTACAACAACCCTGCGTATTCTGACCGTGAGTAATATATCTTCAGATTGCAATTATCAAAAAGCTTTTACATTGGTATACAAACTTTAACAGAAATAAACAAATAATAGTGGTTCTGTATTTTTTGATTAATTATCTTAAAAACCCGGTCACTTTCACTCAATTCCGACCTTCTAAAATGACATAGTGGTTCTGTATTTTTTGATTAATTATCTTAAAAACCCGATCATTTTCACTCAATTCCGACCTTCTAAAATGACGTGATCGGGCCCTATTTCCGATAACATGATCGAATCGGGGACATCCCTTACTTAATTTTACTTGTTTAAATGTTATTTCCAAGGCCATGGAGTAAACACGGCTGGTTTGGGGTACAGAGCATCGTTGGCGTGAGATTAAGAAGAAGTGTGATTAAGAAGTAGTAATGTTATATTTAATATAGTAATCAAACCTGTAAAATAATGATTGGAAATCATCATTGATATTGAAGTCTGATTTTATTTATGAATTTTTATGTGTGTTTTCATTTGAATTCATTGTTCCCAAATTCATTGCTCCTCTACTATTATGTCTTTCTCATGCATTCGTCTGTACCAGTTGCAAACAAGTCTGAATGTTGAACAATGTCTGAATGGAAATAATAGAATGCTGGAGTTGTACCTGTCGTACTTATTTTTTGACAACCCTTCAGAGGGAGTTAAGATCAAAATCAAATCAGCTACAGACAACTGAACAGTTTTACATTGTCAACAGAGCTGAGCAAAGAAAACTACGTCACTGCGACAAAATAACCGAATTTGGAATCTAATGCTGACTTGGCAATGCCACTATGGCTGAGCTAAGTTAACTAGTGCTGCAACGATTAATCGATTAACTCGAGTATTCGATTAGAAAAAATATTCGAATTATGTTTTGCTGCTTCGAGTATTTGTTTAATTAAAGTGGTGGTTTATTTAGAAAGTGTTTGCATTTAGTTTTATTGATTTTGGTTGGATACACCACCCTCTTGTCTGCCTCATTTCACATGGCTGAATCCAGCTGCTCCGTGTTAAAGGCCAACATCAGCCAAGTTTTTGTTTGAGGTAATGCATTCGTAATTTAGTGTATTGGTATATTTAGCCGTTATTTTTTTAATCATTTTTTGTGAGAATATGTGTCTGGACCATGTGTTTAGAGCATTGTTTAAAAAAAAAATTTTTAAAAAAAAGCGTTAGCGTTTTATAGCATTTAAGCTAGCGGACTTTTGCTATGTAAGTTAGCCATTGTTGTTTGTTGTACATAGATACTTATTTTATTTTATTTTTTTACTGTTTGAGGCTCAGCTCCGGTATTTTAATTTTTCATGTTCCTTATCAGATTACTCGATTATTCAAACTAACTAGTTCATCGATTAATCGACTACTAAAATAATCGATAGCTGCAGCCCTAAAGTTAACAGGGCCTTTGATAAGTTAAGAGTATTTTCCAAAACCATACGTAAAATTCTGTACATGCCCTGAAAATTGAAGTAAGATGACCAAGTGGCCGTTGTTCACCTGAAGTGCTTTTATTTTGTAGCTTGCTAAGCTAAACGAAGCTTACATTAATAGGGATGTCCCCGATCCGATCACGTGATCGGAAAGCAGGCGGGTCGGGCCATATTTCAGAGGATCGGAATCGGCAAATTCTCAAAATGAGGTGACTCGGGTGCGAAAACATAATCGGGACATCCCTATTAGCACTAGCACTGTATGGAACACAACTGGCTGCGAAGGTGGTTTCAACACTTAAGTTTCACAACTATTCAATTCTTTTGAACGGTTCTTTCTAGTGACTGTGTTTAGCTACTTGGTAAAGACCAATTTTGAATGACATACATACAGGGGGTACTCGTGTTACGAATGCGTTCCTATGCCAGCGATTTCACCGTGAAAGTCGTATTTTACGTTAAAATACTTTGTGTAAGAAAACTAACATACATTAAATTTTTTTTTTAAAAGATGCTTTACTTTACCATTACTGCTAACAGGTCAATGAGAGCTAGAGTTTTCAATGATTTATTTGCAACTGAAAGCATGAAACACGACTACTGTAGGCCATAGTTAATGCCATCAAAAACAAACCAGCCTATATGCTCTGGCCAACTCGTCCACCCATCTCTCTCACTTTAGTCAGAGATGTGGAAAGTCCAGAGAACACAACACTAAACATATCAATATTGCAACCTGAACCATTCATGCTACCTGATTCATTACATTAGTGTCCTTACTTTAACGCTACGTGAACTGGAAGTTATTTGGTTTTGCCGACTTCGACTGTTGGCGACGTAACGTCTGTGTTAAGCGAGTGCCAAAAAATCGATTATTAGATGCATCGCAATTCGACACGTGACGATTCGATTATGATTCATGAATTTTCAAAAACAATGATGTTCCCTAATAACTTTATGACAGCCGCTTGTAGCGGAACGAAATTCAAGACATGGCTGCCGCCCAGACACCTTTAACCAACCCATGCACAAAGTTATGATGGATGCTGCCGGTTACTGAGCGAGAGATTTACTCCTTTTCAAAAGACTGGAAAATAAATTTGTGTATGAGACAGGCAGGTACCCGGCGGTCATGCTTCTGTGCGTTGTTTTATAGAGCGAGAGGGGAAGAGAGATAGTTCTTTGCTTCTTGTCTTTCAGTTGTCCAGCAGCAGCTTTAAGTCGTTTTAATTGGAAAAAGTCCCTAGTGTTTTGCTAAGTCAGTTTAGCCTTTATTGTTGTTGTTTTTGAGATGTTACTAGTTAGCGCCGAGCACTATGCTGATTAGTGACTTCGCTAACATGTATTTCCCTGTCAAATTGTGCGTTGTTTGGTGGTATACATCAGTTACTCCAGATGCAGAAGGTTTAAAACCAGGATTAAGTACAGCGGTAACACTACAAACATGCGAAATAGTACAGTGTGAAAACAAATATTGTTTAAACAATGAACAATATTGGTTAAAAGAAGTCTTATTTCTAAAGACACTTTTTTTAAGGGCAGCTTTTAATTGTATGGCCATGTTTCCATCGTTCCTGTTGAATCATTAGGATATTTTAAATAAAGAATGGACATAAATTTGTTTGGCCACTTTATTAATTAATGTTAATTAATTAGTAATGTACGATGCATCGATAATCGTGATAACCATGACCATCATCAATACTGTGATCATCGTTCAATAATCAAATCATAGCACCCCGAATCGTAATCTAATCGAATCGTGGGGTGCATAAGATGACACACCCCTTGCCTGTGTGAACACAAAACTGCTTTGGGCGACAAGTCAATTGGGCATATCTTTAACGGTGTCCATCAGGGTCTTTCCTTTCTCAAATTTTTTAATGATGTAAGCTTCGTTTCCATGGTAATTGCTTTTCTTTTGGCTGTACCAGCATCGCTGAAGGACCCAAGCTTTCTTCTTTGGGGCCATATTGTGAAAAATGCAATGATACTCCCGGCACACAAACACAGACTAGCGCTATGCACTAGCTACGCAGAAACTACAGTGCTGGGGTCTATAAGACGTACGAGGCACAGGTGTCGTAAAGTTGAAGTGTCATAAGTTGAGGACAACATAACCCGAGGACTCAATGTATTCCCGTAAAGATGAGATATGACATTGTTTTTCTTCTTCGTCATGAAGCGTTTTGAAGAGCTCAGCTTTATGTGCAAGAGCGATTTGTTTTGGTCTGAAAAATACATCAATACCAATGGTGTTGGTTCTGGAGAAGCAAACTTATATTGTCTGTGTGCTCATATAGGGGTCTGCTGCACCACTGTCAGTAACTTTGAAGAGGCTCGGCGGAGCTACGGGACAGACGAGGACATCCTCTTCATCTTTAAAACAAGCTGATAGGCACTTTTGGATTTTACTTCGTATAATGAACACTATCATGATTAAATATAGGACTTCAATAGATCCATTCCCCTATACCTTCACCCCCGCTGGTGCTAATGAGTTCAGTTGCTCATGTGAAAACAAATTTCCTCATTTTCAGTTTTCAGAAAGTGGTGCACATTATTCAGGTCTTATAGTTTTATTCATATTTGTTTTTTTTCCAAGTGAACACAATTTGTTTTTGCAAGTAGTCCTAACACGATGTGTCACATTTTGGTCACATGCTTATTGCAACAGGGAAACTAGTCGGGGTTTGAAAGTCTCAGGTAATTAAAATCTGCCTTACAATGATGCGTTCAGAGATGTATTGATTGAACATGTTTTTTGTTAATTATTACTAGTCTCTGTGTAAATTTGAGTTGCATTATATTAAAAAATGTGACTCCCATATTTTGTCTACATGTGAGGCTGATCTTACAGATGATTATAAACTCCAACAGAACTTGGGTTCTGTGAAATATTCTGAAACAAGAACTAGTTTGAGTTTCCATGTCCTTGGGAAATGATTGTCAAATATATATATACAGTGCCTTGCAAAAGTATTCGGCCCCCTTGAATCTTGCAACCTTTCGCCACATTTCAGGCTTCAAACATAAAGATATGAAATTTAATTTTTTTGTCAAGAATCAACAACAAGTGGGACACAATCGTGAAGTGGAACAACATTTATTGGATAATTTAAACTTTTTTAACAAATACAAAACTGAAAAGTGGGGCATGCAATATTATTCGGCCCCTTTACTTTCAGTGCAGCAAACTCTCTCCAGAAGTTCAGTGAGGATCTCTGAATGATCCAATGTTGTCCTAAATGACCGATGATGATAAATACAATCCAAATGTGTGTAATCAAGTCTCCGTATAAATGCACCTGCTCTGTGATAGTGTCTCAGGGTTCTGTTTAAAGTGCAGAGAGCATTATGAAAACCAAGGAACACACCAGGCAGGTCTGAGATACTGTTGTGGAGAAGTTTAAAGCCGGATTTGGATACAAAAAGATTTCCCAAGCTTTAACCATCTCAAGGAGCACTGTGCAAGCCATCATATTGAAATGGAAGGAGCATCAGACCACTGCAAATCTACCAAGACCCGGCTGTCCTTCCAAACTTTCTTCTCAAACAAGGAGAAAACTGATCAGAGATGCAGCCAAGAGGCCCTTGATCACTCTGGATGAACTGCAGAGATCTACAGCTGAGGTGGGAGCGTCTGTCCATAGGACAACAATCATTCGTACACTGCACAAATCTGGCCTTTATGGAAGAGTGGCAAGAAGAAAGCCATTTCTCAAAGATATCCATAAAAAGTCTCGTTTAAAGTTTGCCACAAGCCACCTGGGAGACACACCAAACATGTGGAAGAAGGTGCTCTGGTCAGATGAAACCAAAATTGAACTTTTTGGCCAAAATGCAAAACGATATGTTTGGCGTAAAAGCAACACAGCCCATCACCCTGAACACACCATCCCCACTGTCAAACATGGTGGTGGCAGCATCATGGTTTGGGCCTGCTTTTCTTCAGCAGGGACAGGGAAGATGGTTAAAATTGACGGGAAGATGGATGCAGCCAAATACAGGAACATTCTGGAAGAAAACCTGTTGGTATCTGCACAAGACCTGAGACTGGGACGGAGATTTATCTTCCAACAGGACAATGATCCAAAACATAAAGCCAAATGTACAATGGAATGTTTCAAAACTAAACGTATCCAGGTGTTAGAATGGCCAAGTCAAAGTCCAGACCTGAATCCAATCGAGAATCTGTGGAAAGAGCTGAAGACTGCTGTTCACAAACACTCTCCATCCAACCTCACTGAGCTCAAGCTGTTTTGCAAGGAAGAATGGGCAAGAATGTCAGTCTCTCGATGTGCAAAACTGATAGAAACATAACCCAAGCGACTTGCAGCTGTAATTGGAGCAAAATGTGGCGCTACAAAGTATTAACGCAAGGGGGCCGAATAATATTGCACGCCCCACTTTTCAGTTTTTTATTTGTTAAAAAAGTTGAAATTATCCAATAAATGTTGTTCCACTTCACGATTGTGTCCCACTTGTTGTTGATTCTTGACAAAAAATTAAAATTTTATATCTTTATGTTTGAAGCCTGAAATGTGGCGAAAGGTTGCAAGGTTCAAGGGGGCCGAATACTTTTGCAAGGCACTATATATATATATATATATATATATATATATATATATATATATATATATATATATTTACACAAGAATGTGTAAAAACAGGACATTTTTTTAAACAACATGATTCTTTAACAAAGGCCAGAACCTAATGACCAAATGTTGACACCAGTTGAGAACTTCTTTGGTGAAGTTTTGTTTAATTTTTGATTTAATCTATTCCTTGACTATTTGAGGCTGGAAGTCATGTCTTACAGCCTTGGTGAGAGCATCGGCATACTCGGGGTAACGCCCAGTCATCTACAGAAAAAACGGAAAAATAATTACCTATCAGTGAATAGTTTCCAATTTATAGTTTGTTTACCTTGAAACTCCACTTGTCACTGATTTGGCGGTTCAGGTTGAGGTCCATCTCTACCACCAGCAGTCCATCACGAGTTCTAGAAAGCCCTGGGGTGCGGCTTCCGTCAGGAGCGGCTACATAACTGGATCCATAGAAGTGGCCAAAGTCATGGTGAGCTGCAAACACCACCAAAGGCAATGTACGCTATGAATGGAGCCCATTGATTTTACAGGATTCGCTACAGAGTTCTACAATCTTCTACCACAATATGAACATGAAAGGCTCGTGCAGTCTTCGGGTGAATGTCAAAATCACAATGTCGACGTCATGTAGGCTATTCTGGTCATAGGCTGAGTATGACTTTTGGGCCGGGGGGGCACAACATGTTGATGACCCCAAAAAGCAGAGTCAGCAATAAAATAAACTTACAAGAATATTTATAATATTAAGTTGAAAATGAGTGTTTTTTTTGTTTTGTTTTCATTGTTGAGGAGAATTCAAATTCAGGCTGCTTAGGACAGCTATACTTTTCGCCAAAATCGTCATTCATTGAATATGTTACGCCCGCTGGTGTCGTGCCAATGTAGTTACCCCAATCAAAAATTGTATCCACTGGGCGGAGCCATATGGAGGTAGATTTGTGTATTCAAAAGAAATGTGTTTGAATGCAAAAATAAATTTGAAACTCAAAAAAATGCATTTGAAAGCTTTTTTTCTTTGACATTTTTTTTTTTATTGCAGTCATTTTTTTTTTTTGTTGTTGTTTTTTTTTTTTTTTTTTTTTTTTTTTTTTTTTTTTTTGATTGAAGCAACTTTTTTGATTGAAATAATGTTGTTTTGTGTTTGGGCCACATTTTGTCCAGGACATTTGTGTCTTCATTATTCAATCAAAAAATAAGTTGCTTCAAACAAGAAATTTATTTTTTCAGACAAAAAAAAAATCACTTTAATCAAAAAGAAAAAAATTCAATCATAGAAAAAAAGTTTTTGAATGCGAAAAAATATTTAAGACTCACATAGTTGCATTTGAAAACTTATAATTTAAAGGTTCTTTCATTTTAGCAATCCTTTTTGTATTTGGGCCATATTATGGGTAGGACATTTGTCTCTAAATCATTCAATCCCCCAAAAAGTTGCTTCAATCAAAAAAAAAAAAAAAAAAAAAAACTATTTTCAAACAAAGAAAAAAGTCCTTTGAAAAATAAAATTGCCCTCCCCTATTTTTTTAAAACTAATATGCAAAGTAAATGAACGTCTAAGGTGCGAGTCACATGCTCTGTTCGAAAAATAATTTTGACCTATTATAAAAAAAATTTTTTTTGTTAATTTAATTCATTTTTGTAGTTTGCTTTATTGCTTTACAACTTTTATATATATAGGTAAATCAATTACATGGAATGACACTTTTCGGCCACCAGGGGGGGCCTGGCCCCCCTTTAAACTCCGCTTATGATTTTGGTTACAGAACAGCACAGTATAACTATAAACTGTCAAAAAAATTGTTGTGTATATAATCAATATAATAAGTTTATATCCAATGTGACTATTGGTGAATATCCACTCAGTTGTCCTTTCATTGACAAATACAATAAATCCCTTTCAAATTACATTTAACATAGCGGGTAAAAGTGTGATTTAAACTTATTGCCAGATTTTGTGGCCAACATTGATATTTGACCGTTAATTTCAATGAATGTTATTTACCTTTTTTTCCATCACCAGATGTAAATTCACTTTTGAAATGCTCCTGCATGAAACAAAGCATGTCAACTCATATCAACAACAAACACAAGATAGCAACTCATGCTAACTTACTGTCCCAACTCGATTGATAGCGCAGGTAAAACAGTGGTTTGCAATGGCTGCATTCCTGGCCTCAATAGACCACATAGGTTCACTAGAGCAAAAATATACAGTAGTATTATAAACTGTTATGACAAACTGTAACACAGTAGTAAACTACAATAACAAATGTTACTCTAGAGCCGTGCTTCTCAATTTTTTTGTTACGCCCCCCCCCCCACCAGGAAGACGTAAACATTCCACGCCCCCCCCAAATCTCTGCCGCCACTGTAAATATGCTATAGTATCATTTGTCTATAAAATTCTTATTATTAGTAGTACACCTCTGCATAACATTTTGCCCATTTTAACATAAAAGGAATATAGATCAACTTACAATACTGTAAAGTGTGAAAAAAAAAAAAACATCCGTACTGGAAAAAGACACTCGATACATTTTTTGACCGTTTGATGCTGAAAAATAAAATTTCATAAAAACAATAAATAATAATAAATTCAAATTGAGTAGCAACATTAACTCAAAAGGACAATTTGCCAAACAATTGGACCGAAACAACAAAAACGACAGTGTCGTTGGACTGATGGGCAGTTTTTATTTTTGCTGCAGGCAGTATCAGCTCCTTTGCTATAATGTCAGGTTATTTTGCATTGAGCAACTTGTTATGCCCCCTTATATGATGCTAACAGTGCTCGCTGGTTTACTGATGTAACACCGAAAAAGCGGGACGATTGTTGGCAATGTTCGGCACATTTTCGCTGAAAAAATATTCCTGCTGTCCACTGCAAACATTTTTAAACAATGTAAACAGACCTGCCTTCCCTCATCTCCCGCTGTATTATAAGTCAAAGCCAAAAGCCAAATGCTACATACGCTTCGTCATATTTCCTCATTTTAGCATTTCATATCTTAATTGCTCTTTGCTGTGTGCTCATTTGGTTAAAAAATACTGCACACACACTGAAAATGAGAGTGCCACTGCCATCCATTGAGTGGATGTGCAATTACACTTTATTCTAGTACAGCAAAAAAATACACTCATTGACCACTTTATTAGGTACACCATTTCAATTCTTCGTGGCATAGATTCAACAAGGTGCTGGAAGCATTCCTTAGAGAGTTTGGTCCATATTGACATGATGGCATCACACAGTTGGTGCAGATTTGTCGGCTGCACATCCATGATGCGAATCTCCCGTTCCACCGCATCCCAAAGATGCTCTATTGGATTGAGATCTGGTGACTGTGGGGGCCATTTGAGTACAGTGAACTCATTGTCATGTTCAAGAAACCAGTCTGAGATGATTCGAGCTTTATGACATGGCGCGTTATCCTGCTGAAAGTAGCCATCAGAAGTTGGGTACATTGTGGTCATGAAGGGATGGACATGGTCAGCAACAATACTCAGGTAGGCTGTGGCGTTCCAACGATGCTCAATTGGTACCAAGGGGCCCAAAGAGTGCCAAGAAAATATTCCCCACACCATTACACCACCACCACCAACCTGAACCCTTGATACAAGGCAGGATGGATCCATGCTTTCATGTTGTGGACGCCAAATTCTGACACTACCATCCGAATGTCGCAGCAGAAATCGAGATTCATCAGACAAGGCAACGTTTTTTTCAATCTTCTATTGTCCAGTTTCGATGAGCCTGTGCAAATTGTAGCCTCAGTTTCCTGTTCTTAGCTGAAAGGAGTGGCACCCGGCGTGGTCTTCTGCTGCTGTAGCCCATCTGCCTCAAAGTTCGACGTACTGCAGTGTTTCCCACAGGATTCTAGGAGACTGTGGTGGGAGGCTCTCTGACCATAGGATTTTTCGAAACTGTGGTGGTGGGCTGCATCGGAGTCGGACAGCCACACCATGTCGTGCCACGGCGAATTTTTTTTTTTTTCATTATTTTTTTCCCCCAAGAAGAACCATAACAAAGATATATTTGAAATATTTCATTAGCTAGGCTAATGTTATAGCTCTCAGCTACTGTACATGTATGTAAAATGCGTTGCTGATTACAGCTACGTTACCCTATGTAATAATGCGACTTTTTTTCTCGTAGCAATAGTACGACTTACATCTCGTAGTGACTCAGGGTTGGCAACCCAAACTGTTGAAAGAGCCATATTTGACCCCCCCCAAAAAAAACAAAAAAAAACTGATACAGTATGTCTGGAGCAGCAAAAAATTAAAAGCCTTGTACAAGCCTTATAATTATCAATACTAGCTATATTAGCCTACTATAAAAATGAATAAGTTGGCTAGAAATACATAATTAGCCTTCATGATTAAATGTTTATTTTCCCTGCAGTGGATCCTATAGCGAACCACGTGACTACTCTGTTGTACGATGACACCACAAGTTTAACTTCATTACAATATTAATGAATTGAAAGAATGTTTGTATCATGTTTGTCCTCCTAGAAATCCTTTTAAAACAAAAAATATATTTCCCTTCCCCATCTTTTTCCATTTAAAAAAAAAAAAAAAAGCTCCGAAGCAGCACTAAAGAGCCGCATGCGGCCCAAGAGCCGCGGGTTTCAGACCGCCGTCGTAGCCCTCCTTTTTCCTTTTTATTTGACCCTCATAAGTACTACATTACCACAACAATAACAGTCCTTCTGTCAACTGACCCATTTACAGGACTGGGGGAATGGCCGTGTAAAGTTTTTCTTGATTCGGTGAGAAGGTGGATAGTTTTTTCCCCGTTGTTCGTGAACTAAATTTCCACACAAACGCACATCGAGGTACCATTAACTTAGCAAGGAGAGGTATGAGAGTCATTTTTCGAGTGTCCCAGAGCTCGCGAAATTGGGGGGGCGGGGGGGGCGCATTTATCCAACTTTCGTCAGCCGTAATTGTCTGAAGTTGGCGCGTCGGTGTTGTGCCGAAAAATAGCCACTCCACGCGAAATGTCCCCCCGACGGGAGCGCCCACACGTCACTCGTACAAACAGCCTTTTCTTACCAATCGATGGACACGGAAACGACGTTCTTGTACCGTGAATATGTATCATTTTACTCTGCTTGAACTAATAAATACTTTACTGTGACTGTACTGGCATTTTAGCAAACTCAAAATCAAGCCAATACTGAGTACACCTTCGGAACCTGAATGTACGCATAGGCTATACCGGCAATGAACTGCCCACATGGATGGTTTTAGTTTGGTGATTTATTCCAGTCATTCAGCAAACAGTCCACTTTCCAATGCAGCTCATGCTACGGCGTGCTATGGTCCTATGGTAAAAACCGTGTGTCCACCAGGTGCACTAATTAACAGTGGCTCTCTAGGCGCACCTTTATAGTAAAATACCTAATGACATTGGTGGTGCCCCCTGGTGGCAAAAACAATAACACAGTTTCAAAATAAACGCATTGATGCACTCAATTGTGACAGTGAATATGGCTTCTACACTCCGGCCCCTAATTGTGCGTTACACTCCACAATTACCCGAAATATTTAAAGAAGCCATTTAAACTCAAAATAATATATTCAATGAAACCTAACACCCCTATTTTTTTTTTTTTTTAATTTTTCTTTTAGCTAAATTGAGTTTTCTTAAGTTTTTGATCAACTCCTCTGCTCTTGCATTCTTAATCAGTCCTTTTCATCTGTTGCCTCCAATAGTAGACACAGCTTTGTTACAGGTCGTTCCAATACACTGGTCTTCGTCTGCAGCCGCACAGTACGTACCAGCCCTCTGGCATCAGGTTTGGCCTCCACGACCCTTCCAAGCATCCACGAGCCTCTGGGAGCAGTTGCATCCGCAATTACGACAATATCTCCCGGGACTAGATTTCTCCTTTGCATGGACCATTTCTGCCTTTCTTGCATCATAGGCAAGTACTCAGAAATCCATCTGGTCCAGAAGAGGTCAGCCATATACTGCACCTGCTTCCACCGCCTTCTGATGTATAGATCTTTCTTCTCAAATAACCCAGGAGGTAAAACTGGCTTTCCTTTCAAGAGAAGTATGTGGTTTGGTGTGAGGGCTTCAAGATCGTCTGGCTGCTCTGAAATGGTAGTGATGGGTCTGCTATTCAGGATGGCTTCTGCCTCACAAAGGACTGTTTGCAAACCTTCATCATCAAGGATTTGCTGATGCAGAACAGACTCGAGTACTTTCCTCACCATGCGTATTAGACGTTCCCACACCCCGCCATGATGGGAAGCTGCAGGGGGGTTAAAGTTCCATGTTACACCTTCATGCAGTAAGGCACCTTGCATCTTGTTATGGTTAAAAGCAGTCAGAGCCTCTTTTAGTTCTCTGTTGGCTCCTACAAAGTTTGTCCCATTGTCAGACCGAATACTAGACACTGGTCCTCTTCTGCAGATAAACCTTCTCACAGCATTTATACAGGAGTCTGTATCCAGACTGTACGCCACTTCAAGATGCATGGCTCTGCTTGTCAGACATGTGAAGATCACTCCGTACCTCTTTAGAATATTCCGTCCCCTCTTGACGTTGATTGGACCAAAGTAGTCCACCCCCACGTTGGTGAATGGGGCTACGTCAGGTAAGACTCTTTCCTTTGGCAGATCAGCCATTTTTTGGTCACCGATCTTTCCTCGTTGGCGTTTGCAAGTGACACACTCAGAAATGACCTTTCTTATTGCAGAATTGGCGTTTGTGATCCAGTATTTCTTCCTAAGGTGGCTCAACACATGATTCCTCCCTCCATGTGCCAACTGCTGATGGATGTGGCGAAGAATGAGTGTAGATACATGAAAATCTTTGGTCAGGATAATCGGGTGCTTGGTTTCCTCCGGCATTGAGGATCTCCTAACACGGCCACCAACTCGCAGGAGTCCATCGTCCAGCACAGGATCCAACTTATAAAGCTGGCTGTCCTTCTTGAGAGTGATACCGCTCTTCAGCGTGGCAATTTCTTTCTCAAATTTCAGTCCTTGTACAAAGCACAATATCGTCTTTTCTGCCTTGGCGAGGTCTTCGGGGTGCAGGTATTGCCCACCGAGTGTCCTCTTGAAGACTTGCATTCTCTTTGTGACTTCTTCTGTTTGTTTATGAAGATCCTTTTCAACTTTGCAGACAGCAGCATGGGTTTCAGTCCTCTTCTGATGCAACAGCCTCAGACAATGCCTGACTCTTAAAAACCAGGCTACTGCAGTTTTCAGCTTCCGCCATGTCGAAAAGTAATTCATTAGCTGGTAAGTGTAGTTCTCATATGTCTTCATGATAATGGCATTGGCTGTCAAGTCTCTTTTAATCTCCGGATCATCCTCAGCAATCGGTTGGAGCTTGGAGTCAGAGTCTGGCCAATCCTCTTCTGACGTTGATAGAAATTTTGGTCCATTACTCCACCTTTTGTTCATCAGAAAGTCGGCGCCTTTCATGCCTCGTGAAACATCATCCGCTGGATTGTCTTTGGTACCAATGTACCGCCACTGTTCCACACTTGTAGCCTCTCTTATGGCCGCAGTCCTATTGGCAACAAAGGTGTGGAAACGCTTGGTTTCGTTGCTAATGTACTTAAGCACTGTAGTGCTGTCTGTCCAAAATGTGGACTTCTCCAACTTGAGTTCCAACTCCTTTTGCAGCATTGCATCAAGCTTCACTGCTAGAACAGCAGCTGTGAGTTCCAGCCGAGGGATTGTCGTCTGTTTCAGTGGCGCGACTCTGGCTTTGGCCAAAATGAATGCGACGTGCAGCCTTCCAACAGCATTCTCTAGCCTCAGATAAGACACTGTGCCATAGCCATCTTGACTAGCGTCAGAGAAATGATGCAGTCTTGCCTTGATGGTCTTTCCAAAGTTCTTGGGCTTGAAACACCGATTCACCTTGAACTCTGTCATCCTCTCCAAGTCGTTGAGCCACTCTGACCACTGCTGAGAGAAATATGGAGGAATGTACTCATCCCAGGTGTGGCGTCGTTTGCACAACTCCTGCAGCAACAACTTGGCTGACAGAGTGAAGGGTGCTAGAAATCCCAGCGGGTCATAAAGTGAACTGACCACTGATAGGATTCCTCTCCTGGTCTGTGTTTTTTCCTTGGTGGTGGTCCTGAACATGAACTGGTCGCTTTCAACACACCATTGCAATCCGAGAGCTCGCTCCAATGGTAGACTCTCCCGTTCCAAATCCAGCTCCTTTATTCCATTTGTTCTGTTCTCTTGTGGGATTGTTGTCAGCACTGATCGACTGTTGCTTATCCACTTGGAAAGATTAAAACCACCTCTCTGGCAGAGCGCAGTTAGGTTCTGCACCATCTGAATTGCCTCCTTCTCAGAAGACAAGGACTTCAGAAGGTCATCAACATAAAAATTGTTTTTGACTGTAGCAACCACTTCTGCTGGAAACTGACCTGCATGATCATCTGCAGTTTTCCTCAGTGCATAATTCGCACAGCTTGGCGAGGATACAGCACCAAACAGGTGGACAGTCATTCGGTATTCAACTGGAGGGTGTTCTGTATTTCCCTGGGGCCACCACAGAAACCGAAGGAAATTGACGTCCTTTTCTGACACTTTCACTTGATGGAACATTGCCTGGATATCAGCCATCAACGCCACAGATTCCTGTCTGAATCTGAGCAAAACTCCAATTAGTGAGTTTGTGAGATCAGGTCCCTGTAGAAGCTGGCAGTTGAGTGACATCCCCTTGTACATTGCTCCGCAGTCGAACACCACTCTCAACTTTCCTTTTCGAGGGTGATAAACTCCATGATGTGGAATATACCACTGCTTTCCATCCTCTTGTCTCAGTTGACCCTCTGGTACAATTTCAGCATAACCTTGATCGATGACATCGGTGAGAAATGCTACGTACTCCTCTCGAAAGACCTCATTTTTTCCAAACTTCCTTTTCAGGCTCATGAGGCGCTGTTCGGCAATGCTGCGATTGTTTGGCATGATGGGGTTGGCATTTCTGAAAGGTAGGTCCAAGTAATAATGACCATCCTTCAACACTGAGGAGCTGTGCATTATGTCCATGAACTTGATGTCTTCTCTTGACATTTCAGGTTGTTCCTTTAAAGTTGTCTCATTAAAATCATGGTTATACTGCTGAATCATCATTTCCTCAATGTGTACCAGGGATATTCGATTCGCAGTAATTGTGGAACTAACATGGCTACTCCTCCTGTCATTGCCAGCTCGAAGTGGGCCATTGAGCACCCATCCAACTTTGGTCCTTACAGCATAGGGACCATCTCCTTGACTGTTTATGATTTCCCATGGTTCCATTACTTTTGATGCATTAGTACCAATGAGAAGGTCGATATTTGAATCAATTTGTTGGAGCTTGACATCGCTGAGATATGGCCATTTATCCACATCATCTTGCCTGGGAATATTGTGGTGGGACACAGGCATGCGTGTCTGGGTAACAACATCAGGCAAGTCAATGAAATCATTGTCGTCCAATCCTGACACCTCCAGGCCGGATACGACATGACTGGCAATTATTTTTTCCTGTCCCAAGGTACGCAGCAACAAATTAGTTCTTCGTTTCCTCATGTTCAACCGCTGAATGAGGCTTTCTGTACAAAATGTTCCTGAACTACCAGGATCCAAAAAGGCATATGTTTGTAGCACAACATCACTCTTTTTGGCTTTAACTTGGACTGGTACAATAGAAAAGATGCAATCATCCTCAAAACCGGCCCCAATATGACCACATGTCTGAGATGCAACAGTTTCAACGGTGATTGCTGGTTCCTTGGGGTCATCCTGTTGTGGCTGCGTGTCTTTTACTTGTTGAACTGTTCTTTTAACGAGCTGCTTGATGTGCAGAACTCCAGGATGCTTTTGACGGCACACATCACACTCCAATCGATTATTGCAGTCTTTGCTAACATGTCCCTCCTTGAGGCAGCCAAAACAGATTGCTTTCTCCTTGATGAAGCTGATCTTGTCACTGTGCAATTTTCCTTTAAAATGAGTGCACTTGTCCAATGAGTGACCACTCTTTTTACAAAACATGCAGCATTGGGAAGTACGAGGGGAGGTTTGTGACGCAGACAAATTTGTGGCGAAACTGCTTTGTTTGCGCTCCTTCAGATCCTTTATCTGGTATGGAGTTGAGCTTTTACTCGAGGCAGCAGTGTGGGTATCTTGAATGTTGCCAAAAAGTGGATCTGTGGCTGTCCTAACTTGCTTTTCAATAAATGCCACCAAATCACTGAACATAACCCTTCGCCCAGAGTGCTCCATCAAATCACACGCAGCGTTTCTCCACCTTTCCCGCATATTGTAGGGCAACTTCAGCACTATGGTCCTCATATTTGACGGCATATCCAAGTCTTTCATGTGCTGGATCTGCTCCGTCACATTACAACACCCACGAAGAAATAAGGCAAAAGCCTGTAGAGCCTTGATATCCTCCCGTTTGATAGGCGTCCAGCTGAAAGCTTTGTTCATGTAGGCAGAGCTGATTTTATACTCATTGCCAAAGTGCTCCATAAGAAGATTTTTTGCCCTTTGGTACCCCTGGTCAGGAGGTAAATGCTGGCAACTTTGCACAATTTCCCTTGGCAAGCCTCTTGTGTATTGCTCGAGAAAATGTAAACAGTCACTGTAATTGTTGGACTTATCTTTGACTCCATTTTCAAATGCTCGCATGAACGCATGATATTGAAGGGGGTCCCCATCAAAAATGTGAATTTGTCGTGGTGGGAGAGCAGAAGCTAGACTTTGTTGTATCATTAAGGTAGTAATGTCATTTTGCCTTTGCATAATGTTGAAAATGTCATTTTGATTGACAGCTTGCGGAGAAGAAGATTGATTAAAGGTTCCCTGTGATTGGGTATGAACCATGGGCTTCAGCTGAGTGTCATGCCCCACAGAATTACGACTTGCATGTGTTTGAAATGTGGGCATTTTCTGCCTGTGCCCTCCTGACTGGGCTGGAAATGCAGGGAGACCAATAACCTGAGAAGCATTTCCCATATTATATACATTATGCGGCTTTTGATCAATGAATGGCCCATCATAATTTGGCTGTGAGAGCTCTATCTGGTCATTTATGTTGACCGCCAATGGGGGCGCTGCAGCACAATCATCAATCATGGCTGTCCTCCTTTCCTTTGGACGAACGACCAACGAGGACGCTACAGCGCTATCATCAGGCACAACTGTTCTCCTTTCCTTTGGACGAACTACCAACGGGGGCGCTGCTGAGCAATCAATAACTGACTTCCTTTCCTTTGGACAAAATTCAGCCGCACCGGGATTTAAAATGTTTGCGTTGGCCTTCAGAACTTTGGAGCTCCTTCCATACGAACTTCGGGAGCTCAGTGATGCGTTCTCCTCAAAAACATTGATTTTAGCATTAAATGCTGCCAATTCAGTCTCCAGTGCCAATTGTTCCTTTTGTCTCCTCAAATTTTGTTCCTCCACTTCCAATTGATGCATCCTCTTCAAAGCAGCAACACGTTCAATGAGAGCTGCCTTCTCAGCTTCAGCTTTGATGCGCTCCTTCTGTGAAGATGTTGTGGATGAAGATTTGGACTTTTGACTTTGTTTTGAAGATGTAATTGAAGCCTTTTGTGAAGATGTTGTGGATGAAGATTTGGAATTTTGACTTTGGTTTGAAGATAGAACTGAAGCACTGTCTCCTAGCTTGAGAGAATCTTGGACTCTGGCTCCTTCCTCTTGATCTGTAATTCCACCATCTTTAATTGGGTCGTTATGAAATACTTCCTCACGTGGTTGCCCAACATCGCAAAGCCAAGCTTTCACTTTTTCCATGAATCCAAAATAAAGTGTTCTTTTTTTCTCAAACCATTGATTTTGTAAAGCAGCTTGATCAGGAGGAATATTTAATTTCAGTAGTGAGTCATGATTTTCCTGAGCATCTTTTAAGCACTTCATCATAATGTTCAACTGCGTTTGAACTTCAGAAACATTCTCAACTGCGTCCATTAGCACTTTGAGATTTTCCATTGAAGCAGTTGCCTTTTTGCATTGTGACTGCCTTTCTACCTGACATTTTTCAATAAAATTAATAAGAGCCTTTTCTGTCATTTTAGGAACCCTTTTTTCATGCTGTGGAGCGTGTTCATTTTGTGTTTTAGAACCCTCAGACATTTTGTGCACTTTCCCTTTAACACACAATCATGCATGAAAATGTACCATCAATAAATATTGGATGACATTGCACATAAACCACATAGCAAATGCAATGAAAAATAGTACAGCAAATGAACAAAACCACACTTAAATGCATTAAATAATCGCCCAGCACTAACACGCATTAATGAATGACTCAACAATCAATATGAATGAACACCGGAACAACTCCGTTAGCTGTCATTAAAACGCTCATTTCGCGATCTGCGCCTAAATGTCCAGCTATTGTCCTTGTGAACAGCCCGCGCGATGATATTAACGCGGAAGGAAGGCAATCCGTAAGTCTACCAATTAGACGAGCGGAATGTCAACGTCAAAAAAGTTCGAAGCAACACAAAGCACCGTAGAATGTCAATCAAACGGGTGCATCGCCACACGTCAAAGTCAACTCCAATAGTTGTAAGCCGTTTTCCAATACAGCCGTATTTAATTTCGGTGTACGTTACCCCGTCTTGACACTTTGTTGCAAGTGTTGCGCTGATAGTTGGTGGGTTCGATGTCCGCGAATCCTCCTTCAAACAATTGTGACGTCAGCAACGCGAATCCCCTTCGAAGACTTGATTTCCGGGATTCCCTCGTCACAATGAATGGCGATCAAAAACGATCTTCGTGCACAATGAAGTTTCTTGCTTCTCTCCTCAATCTTAGAGGTTCGCAGGACGTGGGTTTACTTATTTCCTTAATCTTGGATGTTCACAGGACACGGTTTTTACTTAATGTACTGGCATTTTAGCAAACTCAAAATCAAGCCAATACTGAGTACACCTTCGGAACCTGAATGTACGCATAGGCTATACCGGCAATGAACTGCCCACATGGATGGTTTTAGTTTGGTGATTTATTCCAGTCATTCAGCAAACAGTCCACTTTCCAATGCAGCTCATGCTACGGCGTGCTATGGTCCTATGGTAAAAACCGTGTGTCCACCAGGTGCACTAATTAACAGTGGCTCTCTAGGCGCACCTTTATAGTAAAATACCTAATGACATTGGTGGTGCCCCCTGGTGGCAAAAACAATAACACAGTTTCAAAATAAACGCATTGATGCACTCAATTGTGACAGTGAATATGGCTTCTACAGTGACCAACGCTCTGAAAATAGAGCAAGGCTTTATTTTGGGCCCCGCCTCTCTGCGCAAGTTCAATCAAAGTTTGCTTTCCGTCCAAGACGGCCGTCCACCGCTCACTTTCGCCGAAAAGTCCGATCCAAACTATTGTAATGCCCCGGATATGGGGAAGAAGGAGAGAAGTCTGTATTTGCTTACCCACTTGATTGTTGTAACAATAATAAAGAAAAACAATAACAAAATAACAGCGGGCTGCTACGACATGCGACCGCTATCTCTCGCTATCTCGCTCGTTCTCCCATTCTTCCTACTCGTTCCCCTTGCGTCTCTTAAATGAATAAATAAATAAATAAAATACTACTCTAAAATGCTGCTCTCACTCGCGCGGGTAGTAGAGTGGAGTGGGCTACAGCTGTGTAATCGCCTGACTGACGCATCTGATTAGTATCTTTTTTTTTTTTTTTTCGGCGGGGGGGGGGGGGGCGCAAACGAGACTGTGGCGGGCCCAAACGAGACTGTGGCGGCCCGCCACAGTCTCTTTCATTGGTGGGAAACACTGTACTGTGCGTTCAGAGATGCTCTTCTGCCTACCTTGGTTGTAACGGGTGGTTATTTGAGTCACTGTTGCCTTTCTATCAGCTCGAACCAGTCTGGCCATTCTTTTCTGACCTCTGGCATCAACAAGGCATTTCCGCCCACAGAACCGCCGCTCACTGGATATTTTTTCTTTTTCGGACCATTCTCTGTAAACCCTAGAGATGGTTGTGCGTGAAAATCCCAGTAGATCAGCAGTTTCTGAAATACTCAGACCAGCCCTTCTGGCACCAACAACCATGCCATGTTCAAAGTCACTCAAATCACCAACTGTGTGATGCCATCATGTCAAGATGGACCCAACTCTCTGGGGAATGCTTCCAGCACCTTGTTGAATCTATGCCACGAAGAATTGAGGCAGTTCTGAAGGCAAAAGGGGGTCCAACCCGTTACCAGCATGGTGTACCTAATAAAGTGGCCGGTGAGTGTATATTCCCCAAGGTCACATGCGCCACCTCTAGCGTTGCTCTGCGCCCCCCTAGGGGGGCCCGCCCTACTATTTGAGAAGTACTGCTCTAGAGCCAGAGCTTCTCATCTTGATTACTGTGATATTACTTAATATGAACAATTAGATTCTCAGATATTCTTCTGGCTTGCCTACCTTAGGGCACCAACAGTAGCTGACGGGTTAAAGATAATCTCAGCTCCATTCATACTGTACATAAACCAATTAAGGGGGTGATGGCGCCCGTAGCAGATATTGATGGCTATCTTCCCAAATTGCGTCTGGAACACCGTGTGGCCAGTGTCACCTTCCATATAATATGTTGACTAAGAGCAAAGAAAAAAAAGGCAGTTTTTGCAAAAATGTACATTGGAACAGGGAAAGTAAAAGAATGAGCATGCTGACCTCATTGAAGTCCCCAATTCTGGGGATGTGATTCTTCCTGCTCTTCCCTAGCACATTTCCAGAGTTGGATATCACCACTGCCGTGTTCCACAGAGTGTCATGCATTTCGTCGCGCTCCAGAATTGGAGAAACAATCACCATGTTGTATTTTTTGGCCAACTAGCAAGAGAATTATCCATTACGCTCACTGACTGAACCAAACATACACGTCTTGTAGCATCAATTTCTGGTTAATTAATCAACTCTGAAATCCCAATACTGTTTGTCAGTAAATATGTGATCAATCTGTTGGGTCACCTCTTGGCAGAAATGTGTTGTATTTCCATTTTCAGCAGACTCTGCAAATTCTGTCCATGGTTCTTTCTCACGGGTGCAGAAAGCAAACGGCATTGCTGCAGTCAGCAACATCATCAGTCAGGACAGTTGAAATTATAAAAAGGATGCACAAATTCACAGTCAGACTTACTCCAAGTTTCCTGAAAGCAGATGATGTTCACGCCACACATAGCTGCCACTTCGACTATTTGACCAATCCTGTTGTGCATAGCGTTGACCTGTTGGAAAGGAACTGTGATGTGTGATTTCAGTGAAATGCAGTATGTGTTGTGGTTATCCCTTTTACTCCCTGACCTGGTCCAGAATGGGCGCATCTGTGGGCAGAACAATGTGGTGCTGAATAAGCCCCACTCGGATCCTTCTGGGGAGCCTCAGCTGCTCCTCAGTAGCTTCAAAGCTGTAGCCTTTCAACTCAAAATCAGCTGCTTGTGCAGCCTCCAGTGCACATGATGGGAGGTCCAGCAACCTGAAATATAGAGGACATTACACATGGTTTCTTTGGCCCTTAAATGGTCTCTTAGTCCAGGTCAGGAGGAATCATGGGGAAGACCTATGACTTAACAAATGTCCAGAAAACAGGCTACAAAATTTTAGGAAGAAAGAAAATAGTTAAGGAATGGTGAATCCAAACGTATAAGCAGAAAATGTATTGGAAGTTGAAAGTGGTAATAGCTGCACCAGCAACATGGATAATGGCATCTTTGTGAGGATTGTCAAGGAAAATCTTTCAAGAATTTGGGGGGAGCTACACAAGGAAGTACTGAGGTTGCTTGAAGTCCAGGGTTAGGTTTCCAAAGTCAGTTATTTGGGGTCATGTCATGGGCTAGTGCTACTGTTTTCTGAAACCTGCATTTAATACATCTATCGAAAAATTCTAGACGACTTCATGTTTCCCTCTACTGACAAATTGTATAGAGGTGCATATTTTATTTTCCAGCAGCAACTTGCAACTGCCCATATTACTTAAAGTACCAAAATCTGATTTAATTACAATGCTTTGTTTGATTAGCCAGCAATCTCTCTTCACCTAAACGTCATAGGAATTTTACAGGTCCTTGTCAAAAGGAAGATGAGAGACCAATCAGATCCAACAATTTAGATGACCTGAAAGCAATTTAATTTTTTTTCTATTCTAATGGGAATTTAGGTTTTCATTATGTATGAACCATAATTATTCAAATCGCAAAAATACAGGTTTGAATGATTTCTCTTAATGTGTAATGAATTTACACACGTAATTATACAATGAGGAGAAGAAGTACAGCATTTGCACCCCTTGTGAAGGTTCTGGAGTGGCCTAGCCAGTCTCCAGACCTCAATCCAATAGAAATTCTTTGGGTGGAGGGGATTTCTCAACGAAAGCACCGAAACCTGACAGATCTAGAGAAGATTTGTGTGGAGGAATGGGCCACATTCCCTGTTACCATAAGTGAAAACCTGTTGAAAAACCACAAAAAGCGTCTGAGCACTGTAATTGCTAACATGCTTCTGCACTTAATATTAGCACTGGTTTTCTCAGGGCTAAAAGTACTTCTGAACCCCAGTAAATTACAAATAAATGGTTGAAAACCATACAATGTGAGTTCTGGATTTTTTTTTTTTTTTTTAATTAGAGTATGTCTGAAATGCATCTATGATTGAAATTTCAGACCTCTACCTGTTTTTTAAGTGGGTGAACTTGCAAAATCACAATGGGGGCAAATACTTCTGCTCCTCACTGTATATATACCGTAATTTTCGGACTATAAACCGCTACTTTTTTCCTTCATTTTGATACCTGTGGCTTATAGTCCGATGCGGCTTATTTGATGATTTTTTTAGGTGATTTTATTTGACAGCGGTGTCAGAAGACTGTCATAAGATCATCAAAATTATGACATGACACTATCATGGACATTACTGAATGCTTATGTCATTAAGTGTCATTTGGCAAATTATGTCACTAACTCAATTTTTGTCCATCTTGGATCTTTTGCATTCATTCCATTCAAAAGTGAGATCATTTGCCGGATAACACTTAATGACATCTGTTATAAGCATTCATGAATGCTCAGGACAGAGACATGTCATAATTATGATTGTGTAATGACAGTCTTATGGCACCACTGTCAAATAAAGTGTTAGCAATACCATAACTAGCAATTGATGAAACAATTGGAACAGTAACTGAAGAAATATTTAGCACAGAACATGATTTTTGATTGTTATTTACATCTGTAGCGCTGCAACGCATGCTAAGAGGCATGTTGGATGACAACAGTCAACAGCAGGTGGCAGCAGAGGTTGACTGTCTCCCCCAAAGGAGCAGTGATGGCCAAATGAAGCTTCTTGAAGCGATAAAGCTTTGCAGTAATTAGTTCAAAGTTTAATGATGGTTCATTTGGTCTTATGACAGTCGGTCGTATGATGCAGCTGTCAAATAAGGTTGTACCGGTTAATTATCTTTTGGTGTAAATATCCCATGATACAGTGAGGACAGCTGCGGCTTATAGTCCAGTGCGGCTTATCTATGAACAAATGCTGTTTTTGTGCCAAATTTGGTGTGCTGTGGCTTATAGTCAGATGCGCCTTATAGTGCGAAAATTAGAGTACATGTTAGAGCCGTCTGGTCGAGGTCATCGATGACGTAAATGCGTCAATGAGCACAACATACCGTTGAGTCCTCCCATGAACAACATTCTTGGCCATAGTTTTACATGTAGTTGATGTGTGCACAGAGATATTGGACTGTGCCAGTGATTTCTTTAAGTCTTTAACAGACACTCTCGGGTTCTTTTTTCCCTCTCTGAGTATTCTGTACCGAACTCTTGACATCATCTTTGGTGAACGGCCATTCCTTGTGAGAGAAGCAGCAGTGCCAAACTCCATTTGTAGACAACATATCTGTCGATTGATGAACATCCAGACTTTTAGAGATGGTTTTGTATCCTTTCCCAGCTTTATACAAATCAACAATCCTTGATCGCAGGTCTTCAGACAGCTCTTTTATCCAAGCCATGATGCACATCAGACAATGCTTCTCATCAAGACAATTCTTACCAGGTGTGTGTTTTATAGTGGGCATGCAGCTTTAAACCACTCATCAAGTTATCGGGCACACACCTGACTTAAATTGGTCGGTAAAAATTGGTTTCAATTGCTCTATAAGGCCAAGTCCACATGTAGCAGGATATTTGGCAAAAACAAGACATTTTTCTACAGTTTGGCCTATCATCCACACGCACGCGTACATTTAAACCAGGGTTCTTCAGAACGACGGGGAAAGTGAAGAAGTGTGAATTCTGCGTTTGTGGCGCCATCATGTGGACACTGATAATCGAAGATTTATCTGGAAACGTCACTGACTGCAACAAACTTTGTCCTCAGGTCACATATGAGACCAATGTTTCCATTTGGAGTAAATTAGTCAGGCGCTTTTTTGCTTCTATTTTTTGTTTTTTATAAACTCTTGCTGTGCCTCTTATTGAAGAATGGTATTATGGATAATTATTTTATTGTTATAAATGTACTTAAAAATGAATGAAATTGGTTGGCTGTGGAAATTTTTTTTGTTTTGTTTTTACAAACGTGCAGGTGTGAACGCAATGTTTTTTTCCCAACGTAATAGGGCAGGATCCTCGGTTTAAAAAAAAAACAAAAAAAACTGCTTGGTGTGGACATTGCCTAAGTCTCCTTAGGCAGAAGGTGCACTTACTTATTTTCCCCCCTGATGTCATTGTTGCATGCTATCCTCATTAAAATATGAAAACCTATAAATGTTTGGGTGGTTTTAGTTAAAGCAGACACTGTTTTTACATCTGTGTGATTTTGACATTTGATGATTTTATTCAAAATTCCAAAAGATTCAGATACTTTTTCATACCACTGTAGGCACGTTGCTTAGACCTGCTGCTTTACATATTAATAAATGGAAACGCGTGACATCTATTTATCTACTCTTTTGCTCCCGAAAGCTGTAAGTCTCATCATCATCTCTGTGACGGTATGCGGCTTACATTTGTTAGGATGATGGCCTGCTGCCGCTTGGGGAAAAATCAAACAAAAAAACAAAAAAAATGAAGTACTGGCCTGCTTACTGTAGTCAATGACTGCACTTATATTATGTAGGTACTCTGTATTGTCTTTTTGAAATGTTTGACAAAAACATTTAATTTTTTCCAGATATTTTGATGTCCGTGTGATTCAGTTGTGTGTGCACCCGTTTTATAATGTGTAGTATTTGAGTTTGGACTTTTTTTTTTTTTTCAATTTAATCCAACAACAATAACCACAACTGACCGTGTAAACTTTTCATGTTTGCCTTGTGGAAAACCAGCTATTTAGACAAGTGGAAAAGGGGCAAAGATCACACTTTAGCAAAATGACCAAAGTCCACTTCACTCATCTGAATAAATAATTGACCATGAACATAGGAGTCAGAATAACATAAAAATGGAAATAATGACAGCAATCTTTCTACTTACTTGGTCTCCTTGCCATACAAGATGCGTTTGACCTCCTTCAGGTCAGCTTCTGGAATGTAGGTCTCCAGAGTTGTCTCCAGCGATTCAAACTGGCCCGCTGACATTTTCGTAGATCCTTTTAGGCTTTAGCACTGTCAAAACTGATAGTTTCTTCTACTTTTTTTTTTTTTTTTTTTGTAAATCATCGTCAGCGTTACATCATACTGACACACCTCTTCTCTTTGCAAAGTTTGCTATTGACTGACTTGGAGAGGATTTTTTTTTTATAAACCAGATGACTGGAATAAAACAACATATCTTCCATTTTCAACAAGAGAACCCAATATTCTTCTTACTTCAGCATGTTTTGAAATCAAAATGATTCATCTTACTTTGGCCACAATATTTCCAAATGTTGCAATCGACCAGATTGAACTCAGAAAATATTTGTCTTTTGAGGTTTGTATAATGAGTCACAAAATAACATCAGGAAATTTGATGAAGCATTTTCTAGACCAGACAAGAAAAACGTTTTTGTTTTTTGTCCCCCCTCAAACCACTTTTTTTTTTTTTTTTTTTTTTTAACACAGAGACCACTGCTAGGGTCACAAGTACTAAATTTAGGGGCACAAGTAGAACAGATAGGGGAAAAACAAATCAAATCCCAAAGTATAAATTCTCATTTTCCCTCATCTTCACTCTACTACTGATAAATGCAGTTCTTCAGCTCATTCATGCATATTGGCGACAAGTGGGCTAAAGTGTGGAGCAGAGGTTTAACAGGAGAAAATTAAAATTACAAAATAATAATTTCAAAAATGTTTAAATCTGCAAAATTACTGATCACACAGCTGCAAGTCAATGAAAAGTAACTTGCATTGTACTGCAAAATGCTTCCCCTCATACCAGTTTAAAAAAAGAATAATTGTTTTGATACCAGTTTTGAAATTAGAACGCTAATAGAACATTCTTTTTGACAACTGTTCCATTTATTTAAACCCTTGCAAGGTCATGGGTCACTACAGTGGACAGTTATTCAATAAGTGACTATTTTTGGTCATTATTCTTTTTTAATTATTAATGATTATTTATACAGTAATTATAAATAAACTAATAAATGAGTAAAATGTTAATTAAAATGAACAAAAGCAGAAATACTGGTTACGGCATTCACTCTAACGCTGCTTTAAAATGAATGTTTTCGTAGTATTTAACTCAATGCATCCCATTGTTGGCAATAGACGTCCACTTCATTTATACCGGGACGACTGGCTGTGATGTTCATGTATCTGTACCATTGACGGTCCTAAAGTTCAATCCATTTTGACTGGGTTCTTTCATTCGCCATTCTCAGTCAAAATGGATTGGATGTCCAGAGCCCTCAATCGCAGCCAACGAGTTAAATGAGTGTTTGAAACGGGTCAAAGGGATGGATTGGTAACAAGAAATGCTTGTCAAAGCAACATTTCTAAAACAGACGCGAATTCAAAATTTTGTTATTTTAGCGAAAAACATGAAGTTACTGCACATGATTTGCTTTCACGTAAGCATAATCACTGTTGACAGTCATTTTTGTCCGAGCTCTTGCCGGCAGCAGTTTTCGTTCGTGTGCGACTTCTCCGCACCGAGTTAACCTTCTTGTCACGCTCTTCGCCTGGGTTGCACACTTTCCTCAGTGGTTCTACAGCAGAAAAAAAAGAAGGAAAAAAATCCAGTACAACAATTCCACATTATATTTTCCACTTTAAGAATACCTGTTAGGTTAGATCACCTGTAAATTCTGGATGGCTCTGACTAACATTTTGCAAAAGAGAAATATACTTCAGGCCTTCATTGTTATCATTTCCTAAAAACAAGAAAAAAATAGATTTTATTTCTGTCACTATCTTGTTATATCCTGCCAAATCAATGTAGGGATAAAATGAACTCCAGTTTTGTTAATATTAAAGGAGCAATAAGTAAGATTTTGGGGGGGGGGAGTACTTCTAACACTTCTCAATAGTTGAGCCGAGATTTTTTTCCATTTTAAAAGTCGATTGTCAGCCCGTAAAAGTTATTTTGATTCCGTGTTTACATCCGTCTTCATCCAGATTGCCAGAGCTCTGTTGGCATTATAAACTAAGGTTGAAGAAATAGAACAAGGACAGACGTCGACAACCAAAAGTGGTATTTTTCATGTGGCAAAACACATTTTGTCATGTGGCATTTTTTTTTTTGCCATTTGGCTTTTTTTTTTTTTTGTAATGTGGCAAAAGGGATTTTGCCATGTGGCATTTTTTTTTTGCCATGTGACATTTTTTTTGCCATGTGGCAAAATGGATTTTGCCATGTGGCTTTTTTTTTTTTTTTTTTTTTTTTTTTTTTGCTATGCGGCAAAATTGATTTTGCCCATGTGGCATTTTTTGCCATGTGGCAAAAGGGATTTTGTCATGTGGCATTTTTTTGGGTATGTGGCAAAATAGATTTTGGTTTGCCGCATTTGTTTTTTTTTGGGGGGGGGGGGTTACCCTATTACAGCACATTTACTTGGGTGCCAGTTGAATGTCAATGAGCTGTAATGTAACGTGTATGGTCAAAAATCACAGCCACACGTTTTTCTGCCATTTAATATGACTGGAAAATTTGGACGTGCATAGCCGTCAATGGCATGGACGTTGTTGTGCATGGCCTGCAAAAATGACATATAATCCCAAAAAATGCCACATACCTCCATAAAATGGCACATGTCAAAATCCATTTTGCCACATGGCAAAAAAATTGCCACAAGGGCAAAATCAATTTTGCCGCATAGCAAAGTCCAATTTGCCAAATGGCAAAATCCAATTTGCCACATGGCAAAAAAAATGCTACATGGCAAAATCAATTTTGCCACATAGCAAAAAAAATGTCACATGGCAAAAAAAAAAAAAATGCCGCATGGCAAAATCCCTTTTGTCACATGGCAAAAAAATGCCACATGGCAAACACAAAATGCAACATGGCAAAATCCATTTTGACACATGGCAAAAAAATGCCAAATGGCAAAAAAAAAAAAAAAAAAGCCACATGACAAAATCCATTTTGCCACATGGCAAATACCACTTTTGGTTCTCGCTGTCCCTCCAATTTAATTCAGGAGTACAATAAAATACCGCGTGAAATATGAATTAAACATGCTTTTTGCTGTCATAGGCACTTTAAGTATGTACACTTGACTACATATAAATACGTGTATTTGCGTGTATTTCTTCTTTAAGTATGTGTACTTGGCTACATGTACGTGGACGTACAGTATTTTTACTACAAGCACATGTACAGTGGGGCAAATAAGTATTTAGTTAACCACCAATTGTGCAAGTTCTCCAACTTGAAAAGATTAGAGAGGCCTGTAATTGTCAACATGGGTAAACCTCAACCATGAGAGACAGAATGGGGAAAAAAAACAAAATCACATTGTTTGATTTTTAAATAATTTATTTCCAAATTAGAGTGGAAAATAAGTATTTGGTCACCAACAAACAAATAAGATTGTTTGATTGAAGAAGAGGTCTAAGTTCTTCTAACGAGGTCTAACGAGGCTCCACTCGTTACCTGTATTAATGGCACCTGTTTTAACTCATTATCGGTATAAAATACACCTGTCCACAGCCTCAGTCAGTCACACTCCAAACTCCACTGTGGCCAAGACCAAAGACCTGTCGAAGGACGCCAGAGACAAAATTGTAGACCTGCACCAGGCTGGGAAGACTGAATCTGCAATAGGTAAAATGCTTGGTGTAAAGAAATCAACTGTGGGAGCAATTTTTAGAAGATGAAAGACATACAAGACCACTGATAATCTCCCTCCATCTGGGGCTCCATGCAAGATCTCACCCTATGGCGTCAAAATGATAACAAGAATGGTGAGCAAAAATCCCAGACCTAGTGAATGACCTACAGAGAGCTGGGACCACAGTAACAAAGGCTACTATCAGTAACACAATACGCCGCCAGGGACTCTAATCCTGCACTGCCAGACGTGTCCCCCTGCTGAAGAAAGTGCACGTCCAGGCCCGTCTGCGGTTCGCTAGAGAGCATTTGGATGATCCAGAAGAGGACAGGGAGAATGTGTCATGGTCAGTGAAACCAAAATAAAACTTTTTGGTAGAAACACAGGTTCTTGTGTTTGGAGGAGAAAGAATACTGAATTGCATCCGAAGAACACCATACCCACTGTCAAGCATGGGGGTGGAAACATCATGCTTTGGGGCTGTTTTTCTGCAAAGGGACCAGGACGACTGATCTGTGTAAAGGAAAGAATTAATGGGGCCATGTATCGAGAGATTTTGGGTGAAAATCTCCTTCCATCAGCAAGGGCATTGAAGATAAGACGTGGCTGGGTCTTTCAGCATGACAATGATCCCAAACACACAGCCGGGGCAACAAAGGAGTGGCTTCGTAAGAAGCATTTCAAGGTCCTGGAGTGGCCTAGCCAGTCTCCAGAGCTCAACCCCATAGAAAATCTGTGGAGGGAGTTGAAAGTCCGTGTTGCCCAACGACAGCCCCAAAACATCACTGCTCTAAAGGAGATTTCTGCGTGGAGGAATGGGCCAAAATACCAGCAACAGTGTGTGAAAAGTTTGTGAAGACATACAGAAAAAAACGTTTGGCCTCCGTTATTGCCAACAAAGGGTAGATAACAAAGTATTGAGATGAACTTTTGGTATTGACCAAATACTTATTTTCCACAATGATCGTCAAATAAATTCTTTAAAAATCAAACAAGGTGATTTTCTGGGTTTTTTACCCTCTCTCTCACGGTTGAGGTTTACCCATGTTGACAATTACAGGCCTCTCTAATATTTTCAAGTGGGAGAACTTGCACAATTAGTGGTTGACTAAATACTTATTTGCACCACTGTACTTGTACCACAAGTACTTGTGTGTGAATTGCGCACTTCAATATTTTGATCATGGTTGCAGTACCATTTTAGGCCACCAATCTTAAATATTGCTCCTTTAAATAACAATATATTTCATTATTGTAGGTTTCTTATATTTATCTTTCATAGCTCCCGTACATATAGACTGAACAGGAAGTGAACTTACGGCATACTTGTAGGAGGACATAGTGTTGCCTCTCTGCCAGCAGGCTGCTGGCCATATCCACACCAAGCTGATTAGTTTCTAAGTTCACTACTGTCCCATTGCGGTTCATCAGGTCCACACAGTCTGGAAAATATAACTGTATTTTGTTAGGATACATGCTTTTCAAATCCATCATCAAATACTTGAAATTCAACCAAAAATTGTTGTAATGTTGTTGGTTTTAACATGTAATTTTTTTTTAATCGGGCCGTATTTTAGAAAAAAAAAACATAGGAACAACAAATGTATCAGGGCAGGAGTATGTGTGCTGTACTTTTACCCATAGATAAACCTAAACTAGAAGAAAAGTGAGTCAGTGCATAAAACAAATGACTGGTGATTTTGAAAGTATTTGTGAATACCTTTCAAGTCGACACCACAGCGTTCCTTTAAATTTTGGACAAAATGTATCAGTTTACAGTTGATGTTAAACATTTCCATTCTGCTTTCTGTCAAGAAAATTAATTATTACAATTAACACGCACTCAGTCATGCTATGAAACCATCACAGCACCATTGAGCAGGCATGATAAGTGTGACATAAATATGTTGCACGCAATATTAATATTTCAAACCTCCAAACAGGACGGTGACAAACATTTCTTCTCGTGATACAAAGCTCGTTTTCCTCTGTTCACTTGAGTCCTTGTTAGTTTCAAGCCTCGTGTGTTAATGCCAAAGATGTCAGGGAGTCACCAACATGCAGAGGTCAACAATGGAAGCTGTTCAATCGGTTTTGTGCTCTACACAAAGAACTCGGCTTGTGGGGAGACACTGTATGAAAGAGATGCTGGAGATGGCGTGCACACACACACACACGATTGCATCCTGTAAAATCCAGCTCCTGTTAAAAAAGGGGGATAAGTGTAGACGGTCTCCATGGATTTTCTACACACAGACAGAAAGGAACTCAAGAGTATTTCATGGCCTGCCACATAAAAAGTTGTATGGGGTTCAGAATTCTTACTGTTAAATGTCTGACTGGGTTAAAAATGTTATTTGCAAGATGTTACTTTTGACCAATTGGAGGCAGTGCTACATCAAGATAATAAAATCTGAGAAATGTCCAAGAAAGAAAATGAATGTTTGCCTTTCAAAAGTCCATAAAGGTGCTGTGAAATGGTGACTATGTCAAAAAATGTAAACGATGGCACTAATGTAATTTTACATTTAGAAAATGAATTAGGCACTCAAAACTATTTTTTTTTAAACCATTTCATAGTTACAAAACAATTCATCAGGGAACGCCCACTCTTTTTCAGCAATTCTCACAACCAGAATTGACGATCGTGCCTAGCTTTCTAGTGCTGCTTTAGTTAGTTAGTTAGTTAGTTGGTTAACTAGCTAATAGCAATTAGCTAGCTAGCTAGTACATGCTGAAAGAACGGTCACAGGGTAACAAGAGAATAGAAACCCTGTGGATAGCATGCTAACAGATCATTCTGGGTGTGACATCATCTTTTGGAGTGGGTGGAGCCAAAGCAGCCGACAAAAGACTAATTTCATTATTACTCCTTTTCTGAAAGGGCGTAGGTTTGGTCTCAATGTTGGTAGGACAATATAACAGCATAACCTGCATGTACACATTTTGCTGGGGATGGGACATTAATAAGACTAAACAGATTGGGTGAAAGGCGGTCAGGCAAGGGCGTAGTACATGCTGAAAGAACGGTCACAGGGTAACAAAAGAATAGAAACCCTGTGGATAGCATGCTAACAGATCATTCTGGGTGTGACATCATCTTTTGGAGTGGGTGGAGCCAAAGCAGCCGACAAAAGACTAATTTCATTATTACTCCTTTTCTGAAAGGGCGTAGGTTTGGTCTCAATGTTGGTAGGGACAATATAACAGCATAACCTGCATGTACATATTTTGCTGGGGATGGGACATTAATAAGACTAAACAGATTGGGTGAAAGGCGGTCAGGCAAGGGCGTAGGTTTGGTTTCAACATTGGTAGGGACGCCATAACAACATAACCTGCATGTACACTTTTTCCTGGGGACAGGACATTAATAAGACCAAACAGATAATAAAATGAATGAAAGGTCAAAATTATTTTCATGGGAGGAAATCATTTTTCAAAATGCTTGCGTCATATAAAGGAAATTTACAGTGGTTGTGTTTTTGTGTTTTTTTTTGGGGGGGGGGGGGGGGGGGGATTTTTAAAATGTGCATAGGCTGCAAATAAAAATATTTTTGGGGAAAAATGATGTAGAAAATAAATACATTTTAATTAATGAATAAATGCACACAATGCACAGTTGAATTAACATTAACAGTAGAAAATGCACAGGAAGACACCTCTCTAAGCAGCTTTCTACTTGACTTTTACAGGTTAGCAAGTTCACACGGTTTAATGTTATACCAACTCTGATCCAGGTCAGACTTTCAGTAGCAAAATTTGTGGTGTGTTCCCCCACCTCCACAACATTGACATCTTTTAACATTAATAACAGTGGCTGCTGCTGCTGTTGCTGCTGGCCGAAAAAAAAACTTCTAATATACCTCTACTTCAAAAGGGGTGGAGGAGGCAGCATGCTGACATGTATTTCTGCCGGAATTGTGTGAATGTGGGTGTTCTAGTCATCAGCCAATCAAACGTGTGTTTGAGGAGAAAAAAATGGACCGGCACATTCAGCAAGTGAAAAGGGGTTAAATGTAAGTGTGGACATAATGAAAGTAATTCATTTAATAATGGTAGGGTCAATTCTATCCTTACAACGTATGGGAAGACAATCTAAATGACCTACAGTATATAACTGAACTCATTATATAATGCAAATAAGGTTGCTTAAACGTTGGTGGGGACAATTTGAGAATCCTGAAAAGTTGGTAATCTTATGTCCCTACCGTCCCTATGCAAACCTATGCCCTTGCGGTTGGGGCTACATTTCTCTCCAATAAGAACCTAATTAATTTATAGGCATGATGATTGATGCAAAATAAATCTGTATTGACCAACGCTATCTTTCATGCTGCAAATTTACAGTATAACGTCTTAATCTGATAATTTTTTCTTAAATCTCGTCGAATAATTTTCATCTTGTTTTGAGTTTTAAAGGCTAGCTAACAGTTTAATGTGTCAGATTCTTCGACTTATGTTCTGCCTTTTGGTGAGTTTTGTAGAAGGGTTTTTTGTGCTGTCCAGCAGCGAACTCTTGTGGTCGCCTCGCGACATGGTTTTTTGTTTTTCTAGCCAATTCAATATGGCTGCACGACGTCTCTGGCTGAAGCCTAAGTTGCAACGTTGTGCTCACATGATCCTTGGACAAGATTTGTCCGTAAGTATGGATGTTGTGGATAATGTACATATTATGTTGGTAAGAGAAATGTTATGTTTTTTGTATGGAACACTTTTTGTTTATGTTTAGTGAACTAGTCTGGCATGCTAAGCTAACGTTGTAGCTAATGCTATGCTTGTATACTTTTTTTTGTAGTTTTACGACGGTCCGGAGAGGACAATGGTTTGAGGCCATTCTAGTAATAAATCAGATTTTTTAAAAAAGGACGAAGTCTGTTTATTAAAGCGTCGTTCGCTAGCTGTCTAGCTTGGAAAAAAGTAGACGCTTCCGAGTGAGGACAGCATAACTTACTTTTAGTAAATATGACCATTTGTTCTTATTAAGCCTATACATCTAAAAGTCGGTCATTTTTAACCTAAATCAAGAAAAAAAAATGGCTTTCAAATAATGTTTAGAACAATATCTATTCTTGAATTAAGAACATTTCTTTTTCTTTTTTTTTCTTTAACCTGTCCTGTTCAGCTGCTTGACACAGAGAGTGGAGATCTGAGTGTACGATTGGTCGAAACAGTTTTGATATATCACATGGGTGTATGACATACTCCCATAGTGATCATTCAACGGAGAAAGCAGCGAACAGGAAGGGGTTATGGGGGAAGAGAAGAAAAGGAGGAGAGAAAGACTGAACAAGCACAAACAACAACAACAACAAATACATTGAACACCTACACTAACTATGAATATGTTGGTGATATTGTTAGCTAGTTGTATTATTGAATTAAGAACATTTGTGACAAGTTTTTTAAGTTTAATTATACAAACAGTTTGCTTAAAATAAATCCGTTAAGCTTATTTTCAGCTAGCTATTTTACTTATTTCAAGAAATCTGAGTAAAATTTACTTGAAGCACTGGCAGATAATTTCACTTATTTCTAGTAGATTTATGCTGAAAACAAGGGATTTTTTTTTTTTTTTTTTTTTTCCCCAATTTTAAGGAGGTGGATTTTTGCTGTGCATATGTATTGGTTCAGGTGATACACTGTTTGATTCAAACCTTTGTTTTGAAAAACTACTAAAGAAACATTTTGAAAACTTCCAGAATAAATGTCTGGATTTTATTAGGAAATTTCATTTCCAAGTTTTGAACACAAATTATATTAACATACACAAGAAATATAAACTTGTCAATCATCTCTTAAGTATCCAGTAATGCAAAAAACAAAACAAATTTAATAAAATTAACATTTGTCTTAATACCACTCAAAATTGTCTCTCTAAATTAATTAAATAGAAAAAAAAATCTTAGTCAGGGAATAACAAAAATAAATAAAAATGGAGCCTTCTTTCAGGTAAAACACTACTGCTTTTGTCCACAAGCACAGCCAAACTGAACACAAAATGAAATCTCCTTTGGGCTGCTTTAAGACCACATAAGCAAAATAAAAATGAAAACTGGGGAGAAGAGGGTTGACCTTGGTACACCAAATTTCTTACATCTGAGCAGAGTTCATATTATTCAGAGTTCATTATATTTCTCAGTTTAATTAACTTTAATTTAGTAGAAAACACATACAGAAGGACACTCTCCTAAGCAGCTTCCTTCTCCGTTTGCAAGTTCACACAATTTAGTGTAATGGTAATGCTAAACTGTGATGCAGGTCGGACTTTCAGTAGCAAAATTGGTGGTGCGTTTCACAACAATTACGTTTTACATTACTTACAGCGGGCTGCTGGCCGAAAATAACTTGTAATATCCCTCCCATGTGACGTAATTCTGTACTATGAGAGTTGCGTGTGTGTGTGTGTTGGGAGGTCAGGGGTGGGGGGTCATCAGCCAATCAAAAGTGTGTTTGAGGAAAGAAAACATGGAATGGCACATTTAGCAAGTGAAAAGGGCATAAATGTAAGTCTGGAAACAATGAAATTCACTTAATAATGGTAGGGTCAATTCTATCGTTACAACATATGGAGAGACAATCTAAATGACCTATATAACTGAACATATTATCTAATGCAAATAAGGTTGCTTAAAAGTTGGTGGGGACAATTTGAGCCTCCTGAAAAGTTGGTAGTGTTTTGTCCCTGCCGTCCCTATGCAAACCTACACTCTTGCTTTTCTGTCACCGTTTTGAATGGATTTGTGTCCAAAATATATCGTTTTAAAGTCCCTTGCATAGCATTTCATAGCACCTTTAAAAGTAAACCTTGAGAAGGGCCGGCCCAGGCCATTTGGGGGCCCTAAGCAAAATAATGCCAAGGAGCCCATATTTTTGGCACACCATTTCGTCACAGTGTACTGTGAAACCCATACATGCAATCCAACCCATATGTCCATATTTTTCATATTAATCAGATTTTGTTGCACTGCAAACTTCTCACCCCAAATGATTGTCAGTACTTACAGTAGATAGCGCCAAACCTTTTTCTAAAAGAGGAAAAGAAGTTAAGGAAGAACTTTTATTTTTTAAGCTTGAAATTAAGTATGAAAACTCACAATAGTCAAATAAAGCAAACAGTAGTAAACAAAATATAAATTAATATATTAACATATATAATAATAAACAATTGCCAGACTGGGGGCCGCCTAGTGGTCAGGGGCCCTAAGCAGCTGCATAGCCTGCTTATAGGCTGGGCCGGCCCTGCTTGAAGTATAAAAATCAAACAATGTGTCAAAACTAAAGAAGACTGTGCGACAATTGTCTGGTTTGCGTAAAACAGCTAACAAATATGTTAATAGTCTGACATACCTCATCCATCCATCCTCTCAGTCAGTCTAGAGGGGTAGCTGGAGCCAATCCCAGGTGACTTTGAATGTGGTGTACAACTCAGACAGTTGAAAAATTAATATTCCATACAGTGAGGTCCATAAATATTGGGAGATTGACACAATTCTCATCTTTTTGACACTAAACACCTCCACATTTGGTATTAAATGATACAAACAAAGGCTGTCATACATATTACAGAAAACAAAAACTACCCAATGATAATAAACAAGTACTACATTTCATAAAAGTCAGTCAGAGAAAGACACAAGTAAGCTCTTTGTTGGCTTTGATTCCTTTGTCACAATGAATACCCACATAGTGTTTTGGGATTTGCGTAAATGGAGCTGTGAACTTACTGCAGATCCACTTTGAGCTGAATGAAAAATGTCTATTAAAAAAAAAGCATAGAAAATGCAGGAACGCACAAGAAATTGTTACACTTCACCTTCCCAAAATACCCAAGGAAAATGAGTTTGCGAGTGTTTCCAAAACTCCTCTAGAACTGGCCGCGAATTGACAGGATGAGACTACAGCAGCGCTTTTAGAGGGGGCAAAAGTACAAACTAAAAACAAGTAAATACCCATGGGCCAACAGATGAAAGTCAAAATTCACCTTAGGGCCTGTAAGCTTCCAAAGGCTGGTTAGAATGAGGCTCAAGTTGCCGTAACGACTACATTACTTGAGTAATTTGGGCACGAGCTTGGGTTGCACACTTTGTCAAAGGCAACAAGAGGAAAAACAAAAAGATGATACGCGAAAAGCTTGTGGTGAAACGCAAGATGCCAAATGACAAAGCATTGCTTACATGGGTGAAGAAACGATTATTAGCAAATGACCAGGATTAATTAACATTGATCAGTCCTTCATCTACACTACTCACAGGCAGTACTGGATACATTGTGTCTTTTTCATAATCCGAATTCCTTAGTCATTGGAAAATTTCCACAACAGAAATCAAATAAACAGCAATAAAGCAAATTTGACCACAAGGTAAGTGTCATCACTTCTGACATAATTACATGTTAAAGTACTAATAAACATTTGAGCCAGTTAACCTTGATGTGTGCAATATTCTTTAACGCTATTTAGTTGCCATGTAGTGCAATCGCTGCCATTGAAATGATGCATGTTAACTGGGAAAGCTGGTAATAAATGTAACACGCAAGTATAAAATTTTGACTCATTTTTTAAACTCACAAGCTTCTAGTTCGTAAATCCCATTGCATTTAAATCAGTTTCATTGTTTGCCAACCTTATTATCCTTTTATAGTGCACTAATTTAACCCATTCAGGGACAGTGGACACTACAGTAGACAGTTGTTCAAAAGTTGAAAGTTAAGGCCTTTAACCCTTTATAGGGCAATTGACTATTTTTGCTCATTTAAAAAAAATACTTTTTTTTTTAAATAAATACATACAGTCTTACAATTTTAATAAAAACTAAATTCATGAAATTAAAATGAATAAAAACAGAAATACCAGTGGTTACGGCCCTTAGTAACATAAAATGTAGATTTTAAAAATATAGTATTCATCTAATTGATAAGAGATACAAATCTTAGCCCCGCTCAGGTTGATTTGGGGACATTTCCAGGACAATATCGGGTCACTTCATGTTGATTTGGGGACATTTGGGGGAGACGCCCTGTTGCTATCAGGTAACTTCCTGTTGATTTGGGGAGATTTCGTGGACATGTACTGGTCATATCAGGTTACTTCCTGCATAAGCGAATTTTAAGGGGGGTTCAGTGGGGGGGCCAGGCCCCGAAAAGTGTCATTGCATGAAACTGACTTTCATATATATATATATATGTATGTATATATATATATATATATATATATATAAAAGCTGTAAAGCAATAAAACTGCAACAAAAATGAATGAAATAAACAAAAAGATACATTTTCATAATGGGTCAAAATTATTTTTCGAACAGATCATGTGACTAGCACCTTAGACGATCATTTGCTTTGCAAATAATTTTCAACAAAAAAAAAATTAGGGGAGGGCAATTTTATTTTTCAAATAATTTTTTCTTTGAATAAATTTTTGCGTTCAAATGCAAATTTTTCAATTGCAAATATTTTTTCGCATTCAAAAACGTTTTCTATGATTGTAAATTTTCTTTTTTGATTGAAGTGATTTTTCTTTTTGAAAATATATATTTTTTGAAGCAACTTATTTTTTTGATTGAATAATTTAGACAAAAGCGTCCTAGCAAATTGTTGCCCAAACACAAATCAACATTACGTCAATCAAAAAAGTTGCTTCAATAAAAAATTTTTTAAAAACTTGACTCCTATCAAAATAAAAAATCAATCAAAGAATAATAGCTTTCACATGCATATTTTTGAGTTTCAATTTTATTTTTGCATTCAAACACTTTTTTGGGATATATATATATGTGTGTGTGTGTGTGTGTGTGTGTGTGTGTGTGTGTGTGTGTGTGTGTGTGTGTGTGTGTGTGTGTGTGTGTGTGTGTGTGTGTGTGTGTGTGTGTGTGTGTGTGTGCGTGTGTGTATTATATATATATTATATATATATATGTATATTATATATATTATATATATTATATATTTTTTAATATATAATTTAATTGAAGCAACTCGGGGGCATGTTCTAGTGATATCAGGTCACTTCCTGTTGATTTGGAGCCATGTCCTGGTGATATCAGGTCAATGCAATGTAAATGCCCTTGAAAATGAATGGGAAATTTGGACATACATGGCCATCAATGGCATCGACTTACATATGCGTCAATGGAATCCATATACAGTGGTATGAAAAATTTTCTGAACATTTTGGAATTTCTTACATTTTTGCATAAAATCACCATCAAATGTGATCTGATCTTTGTTAAAATCACACAGATGAAAAAGCATAAGGTACATTAACTAAAACCACCCAATCATTTACAGGTTTTCATATTTTAATGAGGATAGTATGCAAACAATGACAGAAGGGGGAAAAAATAAGTGAACCATCACAGTGAATATTTTGCCTTCCCCCCTTTTGGCAGCAATAACTTCTGGCACATCGATCAGGACTAAGCTTGGCCAATTCTTCTCTACAAAACTGCTGTAGTTCAGTCAGATTCCTGGGATGTCTGGCATGAATCAGTGTCTTTAGGTAATGCCACAGTATCTCAATGGGGTTCAAGTCGGGTCTTTGACTTGGCCACTCCAAGCGTGTATTTTGTTCTTCTGAATCATTCTGAAGGTGATTTACTTCTGTGTTTTGGATCATTGTCCTGTTGCAGCATTCACTCTTTTTAGCTTCAACTGTGTGACAGACAGCCTCAGGTTTTCCTGCAAAACATCCTGATAAACTTTTGAATTCCTTCTTCCATTAATGATAGCAAGTTGTCCAGGACCTGGGGCAGAAAAACAGCCCCAAATCATGTTGCTCCCTCCAACATGTTTCACGGTTGGGATGAGGTGTTGATGTTGGTGAGCTGTTCCATTTTTCCTCCACACGTGACTTTGTGTGTTACTCCCACACAATTCAACTTTGGTTTCATCAGTCCACAAAATATTTTTGCTAAAACGTCTGTGGAGTGTCCAAGTGCTTTTTGCGATTATTCAACAAGCAACAATGTTTTTTTTTTTTTTTTTTTTTTTTAGACAGCAGTGGCTTCCTCTGTGGAGTCCTCACATGAACACCATTCTTGGCCATAGTTTTACGTATAGTTGATGTGTGCACAGAGATATTGGACTGGTCCAGTGACTTCTGTAAGTCTTCAGCAGACACTCTCAGGTTCTTTTTTACTTCGCTGAGTATTCTGTGCTGAACTCTTGGCGTCATCTTTGGTGGACAGCCACTCCCTGGGAGAAAAGCAACAGTGCCAAACTCTCTCCATTTTCAGAAAACTTCTCTGACTGTCGATTGATAAACATCCAGACTTTTAGAGATGGTTTTGTATCCTTTCCCAACTTTATACAAATCAACAATCGTTGATCGCAGGTCTTCAGATAGCTCTTTCGACCTTGATGCACATTAGACAATGCTTCTCATCAAGACAATTCTTACCAGGTGTATGTTTTATAGTGGCCAGAGCAGTTTTAAACCACTCATCAGTGATTGGGCACACTCCTGAGTTAAATTGTTTGGTAAAAATTGGTTTCAATTGCTCTTTAAGTCTCCTTAGGCAGAGGGTGTTAGGTTTTGTATTTGTTTTCTCCTAGTGTAACTTGTCCCTGTGATTGCCCATTGATTTCACCTGATGTGCCTTCTCCTAGCCAATCCTCCTGTGCTCACCTGTTCCTTGTTGTCTCGTTAACCCTTGTTTGCGTGTGTGTATATAAGCTCCCATTTTCTGTTCACTCCTTGTCGCGTCATTGTCTACGTCTATGTCTACGTCAATTTCAAGTCCGGTCCAAGCCCTCGTGTACCAGTCCCTCCGATTTAAGTAAGTTTTGTTTGAATCTTGCCCTTTTGATCCTCAGTGCTTTCAGTTGTACTTTGTGTTTTTGTTAGATATCATTAAACATTTTTTGAGTTCACCTGCCTTGCCGCTTTTGTTTCCCTGCAATTGGGTCCACACAACCTGCCTGCCTGCCCGCGTCCCTGACAGAATGACGCAATCAATTGTGGACCCAGCGGGAAAAAGCCGGCACCGGCGTGCACGCCGACGACCATCCGCCCGTTCCCCTGATTATATTCTGCCTCGCCACGTTTTTTTGGATTCTGATTTTGTGGTCTTTGAGGAGGATCATAATTTATATGATCTCCAATTCTCAGATTCTGATTCAGACCCATATTTTGATTTCACAGCCTCTGTTTCCTCTGATCGTTTTTCTTTTTACCCCCCTACCTCTGTGTCCCATTCGGAGCTCCTTGCCAGAGACTCCTACCTGGGGTCCCGTTGGGCCATCTATCGGGGACCCCCCCGGGGTGGTCTGCGGGGTCGCCCAGGCTCATTGCGGCCTAATGGGGCTATTATGAAGCCCCTGCCACCTGAAGGCGCTCGGCAAAAGCCTCGGCGTGGTCGTCAACGCCGACGGTGTGCGGTTGAGCTGACGTCGTGGCTTCCCGAGGCTCCCGCGACGACTCCCCGCAGTCAAGTTCCTCCAGCGCCGACTTCCCGCAGTCAAGTTCCTCCAGCGCCGACTCCCCGCAGTCAAGTTCCTCCAGCGCCGACTCCCCGCAGTCAAGTTCCTCCAGGGCCGACTCCCCGCAGTCAAGTTCCTCCAGGGCCGACTCCCCACAGTCAAGTTCCTCCAGCGCCGACTCCCCGCAATCAAGTTCCTCCAGCGCCGACTCCCCGCAGTCAAGTTCCTCCAGCGCCGACTCCCCGCAGTCAAGTTCCACCCGCGCCGACTCCCCGCAGTCCTGTGCCCGCGCCGGCTCCCCGCGGCCAAGTGCCCGCACCGACTCCCCGCGGTCAAGTGCCTGCGCCGACGTCCAAGCTGCCCGAGGTGCCAGTCCTGGCGCCTCGTCGCCTAGTCCCTGTCCTGGCACCTCGCCGTCTGGCCTCCGTTCCAGTGCCCGCGCTGACTCCCCGCAGTCCAGTGCCCGCGCCGACGTCCAAGCTGCCCGAGGTGCCCGTCCCGGCGCCTCGTCGCCTAGTCCCTGTCCCGGCACCTCGCCGTCTGGCCTCCGTTCCAGTGCCCGCGCCGACTCCACGCAGTCCAGTGCCCGCGCCGACGTCCAAGCTGCCCGAGGTGCCCGTCCCGGCGCCTCGTCGCCTAGTCCCTGTCCCGGCACCTCGCCGTCTGGCCTCCGTTCCAGTGCCCGCGCCGACTCCACGCAGTCTAGTGCCCGCGCCAACGTCCAAGCTGCCCGAGGTGCCCGTCCCGGCGCTTCGTCGCCTAGTCCCTGTCCCGGCGCCTCGCTGTCTGGCCTTCGTTCCAGTGCCCGCGCCGACTCCCCGCAGTCTTTTGCCCGCGCCGACCACTCCTGTTTTCTCCTGCGACTCCGCTGCTGTCCCACCAGCAGACTCCTGCGACGACTCCGCTGCTGTCCCGCCAGCAGACTCCTGCGACGACTCCGCTGCTGTCCCGCCAGCAGACTCCTGCGACGACTCCGCTGCTGTCCCGCCAGCAGACTCCTGCGACGACTCCGCTGCTGTCCCGCCAGCAGACTCCTGCGACGACTCCGCTGCTGTCCCGCCAGCAGACTCCTGCGACGACTCTGCTGCTGTCCCACCAGCAGACGACGACGACGACTCCGCTGCTGTCCCGCCAGCAGACTCCTGCGACTCCGCTGCTGTCCCACCAGCAGACTCCTGCGACGACTCCGCTGCTGTCCCGCCAGCAGACTCCTGCGACGACTCCGCTGCTGTCCCGCCAGCAGACTCCTGCGACGACTCCGCTGCTGTCCCGCCAGCAGACTCCTGCGACGACTCCGCTGCTGTCCCGCCAGCAGACTCCTGCGACGACTCCGCTGCTGTCCCGCCAGCAGACTCCTGCGACGACTCCGCTGCTGTCCCGCCAGCAGACTCCTGCGACGACTCCGCTGCTGTCCCGCCAGCAGACTCCTGCGACGACTCTGCTGCTGTCCCGCCAGCAGACTCCTGCGACTCCGCTGCTGTCCCGCCAGCAGACTCCTGCGACTCCGCTGCTGTCCCGCCAGCAGACTCCTGCGACTCCGCTGCTGTCCCGCCAGCAGACTCCTGCGACTCCGCTGCTGTCACGTCAGCAGACTCCTGCGACTCCGCTGCTGTCCCGCCAGCAGACTCCTGCGACTCCGCTGCTGTCCCGCCAGCAGACTCCTGCGACTCCGCTGCTGTCCCGCCAGCAGACTCCTGCGACTCCGCTGCTGTCACGCCAGCAGACGACGACGACTCCGCTGCTGTCACGCCAGCAGACGACGACGACAACGACTCAGACGACGACGACAACGACTCAGGCGCTGTCACGCCAGCAGAGCAGCCAGCAGACGACGACGACAACGACTCAGACGACGACGACAACGACTCAGGCGCTGTCACGCCAGCAGACAACTCCGAATCTGTTCCTGGCCCGCACGACGACTCTGTTCCTGGTCCGCCCGACCCCGACGACGACTCTGTTCCTGGTCCGCCCGACCCCGACGACGACTCTGTTCCTGGTCCGCCCGACCCCGACGACGACTCAGTTCTTGGTCCGCCCGACTCCGACGACGACTCAGTTCCTGGTCCGCCCGACTCCGACGACGACTGCGTGCCTGACTCTCTTCACGATGACGACGACATTGCTCCCCGCTTCCTGCCACGGCTTGGCGGCATGAACGGCAAAGTCCTACCTCGCCGAGGGCGCCCGCCTGATCATCCTGTGCGGTCGCCCAACGTCTGGCGCCCCAAGCGCCTACCCGATCGACCCGTGCGATCGGCCAACGTCTGGCGTCCTGGACGCCCGCCTGACTAGCCCTGACGGGCTAATGTTGCTCCCTCCTTCAGCATCCTTCTTCTCGCCGTGTTTCGGACTTTGTTTTCATCGGGACGTCTGGGATCCGTCCCTTGAGGGGGGGGTACTGTTAGGTTTTGTATTTGTTTTCTCCTAGTGTAACTTGTCCCTGTGATTGCCCATTGATTTCACCTGATGTGCCTTCTCCTAGCCTATCCTCCTGTGCTCACCTGTTCCTTGTTGTCTCGTTAACCCTTGTTTGCGTGTGTGTATATAAGCTCCCATTTTCTGTTCACTCCTTGTCGCGTCATTGTCTACGTCTATGTCTACGTCAATTTCAAGTCCGGTCCAAGCCCTCGTGTACCAGTCCCTCCGATTTAAGTAAGTTTTGTTTGAATCTTGCCCTTTTGATCCTCAGTGCTTTCAGTTGTACTTTGTGTTTTTGTTAGATATCATTAAACATTTTTTGAGTTCACCTGCCTTGCCGCTTTTGTTTCCCTGCAATTGGGTCCACACAACCTGCCTGCCTGCCCGCGTCCCTGACAGAGGGTTCACTTATTTCTCCCCCTTCTGTTATTGTCTGCATGCTATCCTCATTAAACTATGAAAACCTATAAATGTTTGGGTGGTTTTAGTTAAAGCAGACAGTTTTTTCATCTGTGTGATTTTGACAAAGATCAGATCACATTTGATGGTGAGTTTGTGCAGAAATGTGAGAAATTCCAAAAGGTTCAGATACTTTTTCATACCGCTGTACATTGGCATCAAGTGAATTGACCTAAATGGGGTACATTAGCATCAATGCAATTTCAATACAGTACTATCAGAAATAAATGGGACATTTGGATGTACATGGACAACTACCAACCCCCATCCCCTACACACATACAAATGTAAGACGTCCAATTCATTGAAACTGGTAATACTCATCTTTCATTGCCATGCTAGGCGTCCAATCCATTTTGACTGGGAGGGTTGGCAGAAATAATTCACAGCCAGCCTCTCCCAATCAAAATGGATCTAGCACTGTCAATGGCAGCTAATTAATCAAACTGTTATTACACTCAAAGAAAGCATTGCTTTATTCTGGCAACAGATAAATACTTTATTCACCACTAAGTAATTTATTTTATAATTATAATCAGCTGTCTTGAATTTATTTAAAGTTACAGTGCTGGCCAAAAGTATTGGCACCCATGCAATTCTGTCATATAATGCTCAATTTCTCCCAGAAAATGATTGCAATTACAAATGCTATGGTAGTAATATCATTATTTATTTTGCTTGCAATGAAAAAAACACAAAAGAGAATGGGGGGAAAAAATTAAAACTATATCATTACACAAAAGAGAATGGGGGAAAAAATTAAAACTATATCATTTAACACAAAGCTCCAAAAATGGACCGGACAAAAGTATTAGCACCCTTTGAAAAATCATGTGATGCTTCTCTAATTTGTGTAATTAACAGCACCTGTTACTTACCTGTGGCACATAACAGGTGGTGGCAATAACTAAATCAAACTTGCAGCCAGTTAAAATGGATTAAAGTTAACTCAACCGCTGTCCTGTGTCCTTGTGTGTATCACATTGAGCATGGAGAAAAGAAAGAAGACCAAAGAACTGTCTGAGGACTTCAGGAGAAAAATTTTGAGGAAGCATGGGCAATCTTAAGGCTACAGGTCCATCTCCCAAGACCTGAATGTTCCTGTGTCTACCGTGCACAGTGTCATCAATAAGTGTGGCCCATGGCACTGAGGCTAACCTCCCTAGATGTGGACGGAAATCAAAAATTGACGAGAAATTTCAACAAAATATTGTGCAGATGGTGGATAAAGAAGCTCAACTAACAGCCAAACAATTTCTAGCTGTCCTGCAGTACGAGGGTACAACAGTGTCAACCCGTAATCCGTCGGCGTCTGAATGAAAAGGGACTCAATGGTAGGATACCCAGAAAGACGGGCAGACAGACATAAGAAAGCCAGGCTGGAGTTTGCCAAAACTTACCTGAGAAAGCCAAAAATGTCTTGGAAGAATGTTTTCTGGTCAGATGACACAAAAGTAGAGTTTTTTGGGAAAAGGCATCACCATAGAGTTTACAGGGGGAAAAAATTAGGCCTTCAAAGAAAAGAACACGGTCCCCACAGTCAAACATGGCGGAGGTTTCCTGATGTTTTGGGGTTGCTTTGCTGCCTCTGGCACTGGACTGCTTGACCGTGTGCATGGCATTATGAAGTCTATAGACTATCAACAAATTTTGCAGCATAATGTAAGGCCCAGTGTGAGAAAGCTGGGTCTCCCTCAGAGGTCATGGGTATTCTAACTGGACAATGACCCAAAACACACTTCAAAAAGCACTAGAAAATTGTTTCAGTGAAAGCACTGGAGACTTCTTAAGTGGCCAGCAATGAGTCCAGACCTGAATCCCACAGAACACCTGTGGAGAGATCTGAAAATGGCCATTTGGAGAAGGCACCCTTCAAATCTCAGAGACCTGGAGCAGTTGGCCAAAGATGAATGGTCTAAAATTCCAGCAGAGCATTGTAAGAAACTTATTGATGGGTACCGGAGTATTAGGCTGAGGCTGCCAATACTGTTGTCCGGCCCATTTTTGTAGTTTTGTGTATTGTTATTCACTTTTGTGTTTTTTCATTGCAAGCAAAATAAATGAAGATATTACTACCAAAGCATTTGTAATTGCAATCATTTTCTGGGAGAAATTGAGCATTATCTGACAGAATTGCAGGGGTGCCAATACTTTTGGCATGCACTGTAAATATCAAAGATAGGATGTAGTTTGCATACAAAGCCAGCAGGTGTCAGTGTTGCAAGCCTTGTAAAGCATGTATGTTTCTCATAGTTGAACTCAACAGGGAGTTGCACGGGCGAGGCTGCACTGCAGTCATTGTTCACATTCACAATATGTACAGTATGTGCACTATTTCATGACGTGAATGACAGTGTCAACAATTGCGTGTATTGGCACATCTCAAAAAATTTTGTAAGGCTGCACAGTGTTGAAACGGTTTGATCTAAACACAAAACATGACTTGAAATCAAACGGGGTGGAGAGAGTGAAATTTAAATGGTTTTAACAAGCATACTGTGGCATAGTTGTCTTTTTTTCTCGACAGTTACAAAATAACATAAATTTTACCCATATCATTAACCGCTCAGTATAGGAACTGTTGACCTTGGTAGTCTCTGTGGTAAATGTTTGAAAAGTACTTTAGCCCCCCAGGGAACACTTCAAACAGAAGTAGGCCCTGACTCCTCTAACCTGAACTCACAGGGGAACTAAAAGTAACGCTGGGAAAATAAAGAGCTCCAAAGATAGTCTGGCTGATTAAATATGCTTTTTCCCAGGATGAGTAAACCAGATCCTCTACAGTAATTCTAAATCTAATTTGGGAAATGAACCCAACGACTACGGAGTCAATGTAATGCTGGAACTATTCCTGACTTGGGAAAAAATGTTGTGGTCTTTTAATTAACAAACGCATAATTATAACAAAGATTTAATATATGGCGGAAATCACAGACAAGGCTGAAAAAGCAGTTTCTGCTCTTGCACTCCTCTTTAAAAGAAACTGCTGGATCTTAAGCCAAAACATCTGTTGTTTGATGTCTGTCGTTTTTAGCTTAGAATCATTAATTAATGTCTCATATTTCGTTTACAAAAAAAAAAAAAAACGACTTTAAAAAATTATTCACTCACATATTTTAAACTTTTAAACAAATTATGTCACAATGGAAAAAATGGTGTCTGTAAAAAAGTCACAGATATCTACCCCATAACCATCGGTTAATTGTTTTTTTTTTGTGTTACTGTCGCATTTTCTCCGATATGTTAGGTGATAATCGATCCAAACAAAGAAAAATTGAAAGAAAAGAAAAAAACGTTTAAATGGGTAAATATATGGAAAAAGAACATCTCGACCACTCCTTGACGTCTGCGATTTCTCCATCGCGACCCTTGTTATATTACAGTGGTTCACCCATCAAATCCCCCAAAAATCCAGCTGTGGCCATTCACAGCTGTGTCTTGACACTCAGTGATACATGCTACATGGAGTTTTTGGATCGAAACAAGGTCAGTATGCGATAATGTCTCGTTAAAATCATGGCGTCTGTAATTATGCTCTCGCGTGCTCTCACCTCCATATAGGGCTTTTTTTTTTGTTGTTGTTGTTGTTTTTTTAATGCCCTCCAGTTCAAAATTTTTCTTCCCCCAGAAAATTGAGATTTTAAGTTTTCCAATGATGTATCACACATGCATATCGGACAGTTTTGAAAGTTGGCCAAATTGGGGGTCTCAGAGCTCAACTTCAAGTCACCTGAGTGTTTTCCGCCATCTATGTGGCGGAAAACACAGACAAGACTGAAAAAGCAGTTTCTGCTCTTGCATTCCCCTTTAAAATAAACTGCTGTATTTTAAGCCAAAACAACTGATGTGTTTGATAGAACAATACGTCTATATGCTATCATAGCAGATTCATGGCGCATTAAACCCCCAAACTATTTTTAATTTGTCCGTTTTACCCTGAAAACCCCCATTTACAGACGTCGTGCTATTGCTTTTGTTTTAACCCAGCCATAAAATGAAAGTAATTAATTATATTTATTATTCAAAATGTAATTTTATCTTAGAATCATTAATTGATGTCTAAAATTTCATTTAAAAAAAACAAAAAAACGGCTTTAAACAATAATTCCCTCGCATATTTTAAACTTTTAAACAAATGACGTCACAATGAAAAAAATGGTATCTGTAAAAAAGTCACGGATACCTACCTCAAAACTATCATTTAATTGTATTTTGTTGTTACTGTCGCATTTTCTCCAATATGTTAGATGATAAATAATTGATCTAAACAAAGAAAAAAATTGAAAAAAAAATGTTTAAAAGGGTAAATATTAAAAAGAAAATTTCAACCACTCCTTGATGTCTGGATCACGACCCTTGTTATATTACCATGTTTCACCCATAAAATCCCCTCAAAAATCCAGCTGTGGCCATTCACAGCTGTGTCTTGACACTCCGTGATACATGCTACATGGAGTTTTTGGATCGAAACAAGGTAAGTACGCGATAATATCCCGTTAAAGTCATGGTGTCTGTAATTCTGCTCTAGCGGGCTCTCACCTCCAGATAGGGTTTTGCTGTTTAAAATTGTTGAAAATTTTTTCTTCCCCCAGAGAATTGAGATTTTAAGCTTTCCAATGATGTATCACATATGCATATCTGACAATTTTGATATTTGGCAAAATTGGGGTTCTCAGAGCAGAACTTCAAGTCACCCGAGTGTTTTCCGCCATATACAGTATATATATATAAAACAAAAAAAAACATGACATGATGTGGCATGGCGTCTACAGCATCAACAACAATAAATGAACAGAAAGAAAACGGAATTAATTACAAGCAAACTGATGAGACAAAAGGGAGAACATTGGAGAAGAAGACATGGGAACGACTAATGAGACCAGGTGGAAATGAAAATCTATTGAGTCGACACAATGTAGAGAAAAAAGTACGACGACAAAGAATGAATTTAAATATCTTCGAAGCAAATACAACAAGAACACATTAAGACAGTATTGTGACACCCTCAATAAAACCAATAATCATTTAATTATTCAGTGTTTATTAAAAACATTTTCAAAATAACTTAAGATATCCTGCTAATGAACATGATATGAAAACACAGGACAAATATTTAATGTTATTAAACATTTGTTTTCCCTCTGATATTGGTGATAAATACATTTTAGAGAAGCTAACACCAATTCTTATCCTATACTCTTAACACACAAACATCCAGCAAGCCACATGTTTACTCAAGATACACAAATTGAGAGTTGGATGAAAGCAAGTCCTTTGTTCAAGGGCACATAAACAGTGTTCAAGACACAAAAAGGTCTACACTTTGATCCACAGCAGGTCTTAAAGGGAACATCGGACTTAAAGACTTGTAGGCTCTGATAAACCACAACTGTTCTCTTATACTAAAATATGTTATTAGAAACACATAAAATATTGCTATTGATTTAAAAATCTATTATATTTAGTACATGTTTTGACCTTCGGAGGGCACAATGTTTTAAGCGTGCAATGGACCGTAGGGGTGATGACGTAGAATCGTAGATTGTCACTGTCACTCAACGAATACGACCGGGTTACTGCAATTCACTGCAAAAACACACGCGCTCATCGGTTAAAAGCAGCGAGTACTAACTATTTACATAGACTTCATAATTATATTGACGGGTCAGACACTGCGCCACGCCTTCAAGTAGGGGGCCTGCCCACACCCGGCATTAAGAGGAGTTACCCTCAAGCACATGAACGCAGCGATCTAACTCTGGATTTAGGTTGAAAAAGTATGAAAGCTGTACTACATACGTACAAACAGGAAGGATTGTCTCAGGAGTGATTTGTTCGAGGATTCAAGGTAATTATTATATTTTTTGTTCCACGCATGCATTTTGAAACATTGTGAAAAAAATCAATGGGAGAAATTAGCTGCTACGGCATTGGTGTCATTGTTCGCAATATTTACGTAAAATAAATGCTAACTGCACGGTTTTTTTTTTTTTTTGCTTTTAACCAAGAAGCAAGACTGTTTTAGATCCATATTTGAAAAGAATTCAGGTATTTAAGCATTTATTCACAAGAATTTTCAATGGAAAAAGCTCTTTGTTTTCATAAGGTGGCTGCTACATTTGCTTACTGACTAGTAACATAGTTGGCAATATTTAAGTAATATAAATGCTAACTACTTGTGTTTTTTTGCTTTTAACCAAGAACCGAGACTATTTTACATCCATATCTATGAAGAATTCAGGGATTTGAGCTTTTATTCACAAGAATTTTCAACGGAAAAAGCTCTGTTTTCATACGGCTGCCGCTACATTTGCTCACTGACTAGTATCATAGTTCGCAATATTTAAGTAATATAAATGCTAATTGCATGTTTGTTTGTTTTTTTTTGCTTTTATCCAAGAATCGAGACTGTTTTATGTCCATATCTATAAAGAATTCAGGGATTTAAGCACTTATTCACAAGAATTTTCAACGAAAAAAACTGTTTTCATAAGGCGGCCGCTACATTTGCTTACTGACTATAAAGAATTCAGGGATTTAAGCATTTATTCACAAAAATGTTCAACAGAAAAAGCTCTTTGACTGTGATTCCACTCGGTCAGCTTTGCTGGCCACGCCAACAATGCAGGCCCCCTATTGATCGGCCCCATCCCCATGTCCCGTCAATATATTATGAAGGCTATGCTATTTGTGTTTTTATCGAGTCTTTTATTACCTTTTCATTGCCTCGAAATACTTTTGCATGTGTTTCCCTCTCATACTTTTAAGCATGGTGTTTTCCTGTAGTAGCTTTAAAGCAGATTGTTGATCTGTTGAGCACATTCGTCATACAGCATATTCTAAGCACCCTTATTAGATATTACTACGTTTAAGTATTTTCTGAAGGCATCTTTAGTATGTTCTGTCTGTATGCATCTAAACAAAACAAGCTGAAAGTGCACGGTAGTACTTTGGGTGTCATATTCGCCTCTTGTAGGACGTTTCGCCAGTGCAGCACATTTTGGTAGAACACAGTTTTTTTCCTACTCTCGTCTCATCCCGTCTTTCCTGATCATTTTGCTTTTGCTGCTCGTTTTGTGAAATATCGACAGTACTGTCATACTCATTAATGTTCCTCTCGGGTTCAAATTGAAAGGGTTGAACAGATGACACGTCTATGTCGCTAGAGACATGCTCTGGAAGCCCGGCAGCTTAACCATGCGACATAAAAAACAATGGCCACTTAGTAGTTAAATTTTACAAATTTTATAAAAATGAAAACATCAATAGGGATTTCCAAATCAAATTATTTTAAATCATAATAACGTTTATATTTAAAGAACTATAAGTCTTTCCATCCGTGGATCCCTTTAACCTAACCATTTGTCCTGTCTAGAAATGTTTGAAATCATATTTGAAAGCTAAACTGCTACCAGTATGTTTGTAAAATTGGGAAAAAGTTGTTTGCAAACACATGCAGGACAGTTGTTGTTGCGTGAAAAGTCATGAACTCATGACTAACCCAGTCTATAAAATGCTCTTTTCAAATTGTAGCTCTAAGTGGTGGGAACCAAATTGCTATTTATCCCCAAAGGGCTGATTTTTATATTTGCAAAACACATGGGAAGGCACACTTCATTTGCTTTAGTGGCCACACAAAGTCATCACCAGTCCAGATCTGGCCTTCAACCTCAATCATTTAGCTTGACTTGTATCTTACAGCAGTGTTCTCTGACCTTTATTAAGCCGAGGGATATTTTTAACATACAAAGTCTCACTGCACACCACCAAAAACAAACAGAAAATGGCAAAACAAGTGGATACACAAGTTGATTACCGTATGTACCATCTGTCAAAGAGTGGGAGAGCATTTCATTGATCTGCCTATATGTCACAGGCATGGATAACTGAATCAAGACAGATATGAGCCATTCCAGAATTGGAGACATTTTACAGTACGTCCCACCCTTTAAATTTTAAATAATCCACATAAAAAATAATAAAACATTCAGAGTTTAAATATACTTATCTTTAATTTGTTCCATAAGTAATTTTGTCCTCCTGGTCACCAGTAACAGATAGCTAAACAGCTAGTTTTACTCCAAAGAGAGAGCTAGCATTAGCACGGATTAGCAAACGTGATACTGTGAACAGAGTTGGGTAGAGCTGCTAAAAATTTGACCTAAGAGCAGAGGTAGGTAGTAACTCGTTACATTTACTTGAGTAACTTTTTGAGAAAAATGTACTTCTAAGAGTAGTTTTACTAAGCCATACTTTTTACTATTACTTGAGTAGATTTGTGAAGAAAAAAATGCTACTCTTACTCCTCTACTTTGGTCTTTGGGCTACACAAGAGTCGTTACATTTTTCCTCTTTATTCTACATATTAGATTTTTTTTTTTGTCAGTGATGCCAAAAGTAGCTCTACCAATTTCACCAATGAAATGTCGCAGCAATAATCACATGACTCCATTACACCAATCTGAAGCAAGCTTGCCGTTCTACGATTACGGCAGCCTGTTCAATCACGTGGCATCTTTAAAGCACCGTACAAAATGGAAGTATTTGACATGACTCGAAACATGGATTTAAGCCTCTTTCCCGATTTTATTTGGCACCAATCAACCACGGAAAACTGAACAATTGATCCTATTAATTTCGTAATAGTAACTATGACGGAAGAATTCATTATTTAAAGTGGGAACTATTTTCTCCACAAGAGGACAAATAATGCTTAATTTATGTTGTTTTTTTTTCACTCGCTGGAATTCTATGATTTTATTCATTTATTTATTTTATATTTCTTTGGCTTAATGTGGTTATGTAATGGGTTATTGCACGATATCATTATAAGAACAGTTGATATAGATATGTTTGTGCTGACAGAAAAAAATACCATTGTCTAAAAAAAATAAATAAATAACAAAAATTAGCAGTTGCTCACAATGTTACTCATTACTTGAGTATTCTTTTCCCAGAATACTTTACTTTTATTTGAGTACATTTTTGGATGACTACTTTTATTTTTACTTGAATCATTTTATTTTGAAGTAACGCTACTCTTACTTCAGTAAATGCTTTAGCTACTCTACCCACCTCTGAGTAAGAGCAGAGTTACTTCAAAATAATATTACTCAAGTAAAAGTACAGTAATTTTCTGACTATAAGGCGCACCTGACTATAAGCCGCCACCCACCAAATTTGACACGAAAACAGCATTTGTTCATAGATAAGTCGCACTGGACTATAAGCCGCAGCTGTCGTCATTGTATTATGGGATATTTACACCAAGAGATACGAACCGGGAACACTTTCTTTGACAGCGGCATTATAGGACTAAACGAACCACCGTGAAGCTTTGAGAACCAATTGGCTGCAAAGCTTCATTGCTTCAAGAAGCTTTATTTGGCCATCACTGCTCCCTTGGGGCAGACAGTCAACTTCTGCTGCCACCTGCTGTCAACACTGTTGTCGTCCAACATGCCTCCTAGCATGCATTCAAAATTCATGGTCTGTGCTAATTATTTCTTCAGTTACTCTACTCTTCCTGTTGTTTAATTAATTGCTAGCGCTGGTACTTGGTAACACTGTATTCGACAGTGCTGCCATAAAACTGTCATAAGACCATCATAATAATGATATAGATGTAATTTTGTTTCATCCGGCATATTATCTCACTTTTAAATAGATATAAAAGATCCACACTTGACATAAATGGAGTTAGTGACATAATTTGCTGGATAATACTTAATTACATCTGTGATAAGCATTCATTAATCCCTATGATAGTGTCATGTCACAATTATGACGGTCTTAGGGCAGTCTTATGACGCTGCTGTCAAATAAAGTGTTACCTATTAACCCAAATACATCAACAAATAAGCCACACTGGACTATTAGCCGCAGGATTCAAACCGAGAGAAAAAAAGTAGCGTCTTATAGTCCAAAAATTACGGTAGCCATCCAAAAAATGGACTCAATTACAAGTAAAAAAGTATTTGGCCAAAAGAATGCTCAATTAATGAGTAAAATTGTAATCATCTGATTACTATATTAGATTTTTTTTCCACAATGGTATTTTTTAATCTATTTGAACTGTTATTATTATACTTTGAAGAAGAATCCTCACTTTCAAATCATGTTGACGGCAACACTCTATGTCAAATACTTAATTTTTTACGGTGCTTTGAAGACGCCACGTGCTTGAGCAGGTCTGCGTGATCATAGAATGGCAAACTTGAGTCCAATTGGTATAATGGAGTCATGTTATTACATTTACGACGTCTCATTGGTAAAACTTGTAGTTAGGGTTGTTCCGATCATGTTTTTTTGCTCCCGATTCGATCCCGATCGTTTTAGTTTGAGTATCTGCCGATCCCGATATTTCCCGATCCGATTGCTTTTTTTTTGCTCCCGATTCAATTCCAATCATTCCCGATAATTTTTCACGATCATATACATTTTGGCAATTATTAAGAAAAAATGAATAAAACGGATATATACATTCAACATACAGTACATAAGTACTGTATTTGTTTATTATGACAATAAACACTCAAGTTGGCATTTACATTATTAACATTCTTTCTGTGAGAGGGATCCACAGATAGAAATACTGGTAATTCTTAAAGGATAAATGTGACTTTGTATATTGTGACTAAATATTTCCATCTAGTGTATTTGTTGAGCTTTCAGTAAATGATACTGTAGCCATTTAACTGTTCTGCCCAAATGCATGATGGGAAGTGCAACCATGACTGTGCGTAGTGGTACCAATTGATATATATTCTCTGCGTTGGGAAATAACATAGGGTGTTAAGAAAAAGATCAATTACTACCTTACTTCCCCACATTGCTTCCCACGATATTTCTAACCGTAGGGAGAGGGACTGTAAGGCTTTAGCCAATTAAAAAAAGGCTCCAAAGGCTGCCAAAATTCACTCTACTCATTTAACACTGCCTTTTAGCTCTATACAGTGCCTTGCAAAAGTATTCAGCCCCCTTGAATCTTGCAACCTTTCGCCACATTTCAGGCTGCAAACATAAAGACATGAAATTTAATTTTTTTGTCAAGAATCAACAACAAGTGGGACACAATCGTGAAGTGGAACAACATTTATTGGATAATTTAAACTTTTTTAACAAATAAAAAACTGAAAAGCGGGGCGTGCAATATTATTCGGCCCCTTTACTTTCAGTGCAGCAAACCCACTCCAGAAGTTCAGTGAGGATCTCTGAATGATCCAATGTTGTCCTAAATGACCGATGATGATAAATAGAATCCACCTGTGTGTAATCAAGTCTCCGTATAAATGCACCTGCTCTGTGATAGTCTCAGGGTTCTGTTTAAAATGCAGAGAGCATTATGAAAACCAAGGAACACACCAGGCAGGTCCGAGATACTGTTGTGGAGAAGTTTAAAGCCGGATTTGGATACAAAAAGATTTCCCAAGCTTTAAACATCTCAAGGAGCACTGTGCAAGCCATCATATTGAAATGGAAGGAGCATCGGACCACTGCAAATCTACCAAGACCCGGCCGTCCTTCCAAACTTTCTTCTCAAACAAGGAGAAAACTGATCAGAGATTCAGCCAAGAGGCCCATGATCACTCTGGATGAACTGCAGAGATCTGAGGTGGGAGAGTCTGTCCATAGGACAACAATCAGTCGTACACTGCACAAATCTGGCCTTTATGGAAGAGTGGCAAGAAGAAAGCCATTTCTCAAAGATTTCCATAAAAAGTCTCGTTTAAAGTTTGCCACAAGCCACCTGGGAGACACACCAAACATGTGGAAGAAGGTGCTCTGGTCAGATGAAACCAAAATTGAACTTTTTGGCCACAATGCAAAACGATATGTTTGGCGTAAAAGCAACACAGCTCATCACCCTGAACACACCATCCCCACTGTAAACATGGTGGTGGCAGCATCATGGTTTGGGCCTGCTTTTCTTCAGCAGGGACAGGGAAGATGGTTAAAATTGACGGGAAGATGGATGCAGCCAAATACAGGAACATTCTGGAAGAAAACCTGTTGGTATCTGCACAAGACCTGAGACTGGGACGGAGATTTATCATCCAACAGGACAATGATCCAAAACATAAAGCCAAATCTACAATGGAATGGTTAAAAAATGAACGTATCCAGGTGTTAGAATGGCCAAGTCAAAGTCCAGACCTGAATCCAATCGAGAAGCTGTGGAAAGAGCTGAAGACTGACTGCTGTTCACAAACACTCTCCATCCAACCTCACTGAGCTCGAGCTGTTTTGCAAGGAAGAATGGGCAAGAATGTCAGTCTCTCGATGTGCAAAACTGATAGAAACATACCCCAAGCGACTTGCAGCTGTAATTGGAGCAAAAGGTGGCGCTACAAAGTATTAACGCAAGGGGGCCGAATAATATTGCACGCCCCACTTTTCAGTTTTTTATTTGTTAAAAAAGTTTAAATTATCCAATAAATTTTGTTCCACTTCACGATTGTGTCCCACTTGTTGTTGATTCTTGACAAAAAATTAAAATTTTATATCTTTATGTTTGAAGCCTGAAATGTGGCGAAAGGTTGCAAGGTTCAAGGGGGCCGAATACTTTTGCAAGGCACTGTATATAGGTAAAACGGCGCCATTACAGATTGAACGCGACAATGCGTGAGTGGGTCGTGCAGCGCATGCGTTAATTGCGTTAAATATTTTAACGTGATAAATTTTTTAAAATTAATTACCGCCGTTAACGGGATAAATTTGATAACCCTACCTGAAGCCTAAACTAAAGGCTCTGGATGAGTGTAACATATTATGTCTGTAACGTTAAATACAATTAGAAAACAATTTAATTAAAGAAAATATATATATTTAAAAAAGGCATGTCCGATATTTTTTTGCCGATTCCGATACTTTGATAATGACGTGATCGGACCCGATCGATCGGGACATCTCTACGTCGTAGTGCAACTGTTGGCAAAAAAAAGGAAAAACTAATAGGTTGAATAAAATGATAAAATGTAACCACTAGTGTAGCCCAAAGTAGTGGAGTAAGAGTAGAGTTTCTTCTTCACAAATCTACTCAAGTATAAAGTACAGCTTAGTAAAACTACTCTTAGAAGTACATTTTTCTCAAAAAGTTACTCAAGTAAATGTAACAGAGTAAACGTAGCACGCTACTACCCACCTCCTTCTGTGAATATACCGATTCCTGTAAACACCCTCCAAAAAAATCAATGAAAACCATTTCGTTTATCTGTAAGATTAAGCTTTTATTGATGACTATGTTGCAGAGAATCAGAATAATTTAAGAGAAGCACTTTGAAGCCCAAATATCCTTCAATTTTGGAATGGCCCAAATAATAATTCCTTTTTGGACTATTCAAGACATTTTGACCAGTGGTTCATGACTTCATTTTGCGTCAAGACATCAGCTCACTCGGACTACTTCCCCTTTTCTGCCTGTTTATCGTTGGTTGCTCCTGGATGGGGCGCTGGTTCTGTGGTTTATTTACTTCCACACCCTCTGATGGCACCAAATACAGTCCGCCATGACAGACATGTGTTTGAGTCAGTCTGACGGCATCCACTTTAGGACCATTGGGGACAACGAGTGACAGGGGGGTTTGGGATGCCGCCAACAAACCGCCCCCTACAGGAGAGACACGAGCGGAGTTTTCGGAATCGCCACGCTCAGCGCCAAAGTCGAAGCTGAGGCCATTGGCCTTGAGCCTGATGGAGTCGGTGAAGCTGCTGTGAAGTGAGTTGCGATTACAGGTGTTTCCCTCCGGCAGTTCCTGCCGACCTAAAATGTGACGCCGTATTATTTTTCGGAAGGTTTGCCGGAACTCACGGATGCGGTAAGCGTAGATGAAAGGGTTGACCACAGAGTTGCCGTGCGACAGGATGATGGCCACGTACAAGACTAACAGCGGCGGACGCTGACACTTGGGGCAGAAAAGAGTGAAACAGTTGATGATGTGCAAGGGCAGCCAACAGACAGCAAACAGTCCCACAATGATGGCAAGAGATTTGGCGGCTTGGACCTCTTTTTGGAGCGTGGAGCGTGACTTTTCCCCATGAACCGCCTTGACCTCAATGAGCTTGAGCTGGCGACGAGCCGCCATAAATATACACAGGTAGATGGCTAGCATCAGCAGCAGGGGGATCATGACGCAGGCAAAAAAATTAAAGTACACCATATAATCCATGACCACCACCTCCTCAAAGAGGCACGTCATGAGTCCCGGTGGGCAGTTGCCGGTTTCTTTTTGGGATATCTTGTGCCAGCCCATCATTGGGGTGAGGCCAATGACGATAGAGAGAACCCAGCAGACGGCGATGATGCACTGTGCGCGCTGGCCCGTCACCAGGCTGTTATACCTTGAGAGGGAGACAGTAAAGTCTGATAAGGAACATTGTATCAGACGTGAATGAAATGTGAGGATTTTCTTTCAAAGTAAAGCCTATACACTTTCAAGCACATCTACATTTACAATGTAAATTCTCATGTTTTTGTCATGGAATTCTTATTAGTTTATTCCAAAAGGGCTATTCACCATATTTTTTACCATTTCTCTTTACTGTACTGCTTCTGATACATGCGGGAGAATGTAAGAATCATTGATCATTCAGAATTAAGCCCCTTATTGCATGTCATTGTTGTGATTTTCTGGACTTTTTTGCTATTGCTGGATATTTTTTCTGCAAAATTTGTCTCTTCCATGTAAATGTAAATATAGAGTACTAATCATAGAATTTTAATATCACATCAGATCAGCAGTCTTCGCCATGTATTGACTTGATTAACTTGAAAAATGTTAACAATGGCCTGGTTGGGTCCTTTTTTCGAGGACATCATAACCTTCATGTCAAAACTGTTGTCTTCTTCATCGACCAATTATATTCAACATTTTGGACCCAAAAACACAAAAAAAAAATCCCTATTTTTATGGTCAAAATTTGTAATATGTCCCATTGACAACAAAACATCCTCAACAAAATGTTTCGAAGCGTAAACATTCAACAAGATAAACATTCAGCTAAGAGACTGAATAGTTTTATATTTGAAGACAGAGACAGTAGGTGTGATCATAGGCGTTTTTGTCCTTTCTACAGTGCAAAATAGTAAATATATATATATATATATATATATATATACACATATATATATATATATACACATATATATATATATATGGCGGAAAACACAGACAAGACTGAAAAAGCAGTTTCTGCTCTTGCACTTCTCTTGAAAAGAAACTGCTATATTTTTAGCCAAGGGAACTTTTGTGTTTGATAGAACAATATGTCTATATGCTGCCATAGCAGATTCACGGCACATTAAGCCCCCAAACAATTTTTAAGTTGTTCTTTTAACCCTGGAAACCCCCGTTTACAGACGTCGGGCAACCGCTTTTGTTTTAACCCAGCCATTAAAAGAAGGTAATTAATTATATTTATTATTCAAAACGTCTGTCATTTTTAGCTCAGAATCATTAGTAAAACTTGTAGTTAGGGTTGATGTCTAATATTTCGTTTAAAGAAAAAAAAAAAAAAAAACTTCAAAAAATATTTAACTCGCATATTTTTAACTTTTAAACAAATTATGTCACAATGAAAAAAATGGTGTCTGTAAAAAAGTCACGGTGATCTACCTCATAACTATTGCTTAGATGTTTTTTTTTGTTACTGTCACATTTTCTCCGATATGTTCGATGATAAATATTCGATCCAAACAAAGAAAAATTGAAAAAAAAAACGTTTAAAAGGGTAAATATATGAAAAAGAAAATCTCGACCACTCCTTCATGTCTGCCATTTCTGCATCGCGACCCTTGTTAGATTATCGTGTTTCACCCATAAAATCCCCAAAAAAATCCAGCTGTGGCCATTCACAGCTGTGTTTTGTCACTCATTCATACATGCTACATGGAGTTTTTGGATTAAAACAAGGTAACTACGCAATAATATCTCTTTAAAGTCATGGCGTCTGTAATTCTGCTCTCGTGCGCTGTCACCTCCAGATAGGGTTTTGCTGTTTAAAAGTTTTTCTTTTTAAAAAAAAATGCCCTCCTGTTTAAAATTTTTCTTCCCTCAGAAAACTGAGATTTTAAGCTTTCCAATGATGTATCACACATGCATATCGGACAATTTTGAAGTTTGGCCAAATTGGGGGTCTCAGAGCGGAACTTCAAGTCACCTGAGTGTTTTCCGCCATCTATATGGCGGAAAACACAGACAAGACTGAAAAAGCAGTTTCTGCTCTTGCATTCCTCATTAAAAGAAACTGCTATTTATATTACCATGTTTCACCCATAAAATCCCCCAAAAATCCAGCTGTGGCCATTCACAGCTGTGTCTTGACACTCAGTGATACATTCTACATGGAGTTTTTGGATCGAAACAAGGTAAGTACGCAATAATATCTCGTTAAAGTCATGGCGTCTGTAATTCTGCTCTCGCGTGCTCTCACCTCCAGATGGGGTATTGCTGTTTAAAAAAAATTTTTTTTTTTAAAAAGCCCTCCTGTTCAAAATTTTTCTTCCCTCAGAAAATTTAGATTTTAAGCTTTCCAATGATGTATCACACATGTCGGACAATTTTGAAATTTGGCAAAATTGGGGGTCTCATCGCGGAACTTCAAGTCACCTGAGTGTTTTCCGCCATCTATGTGGCAAGACTGAAAAAGCAGTTTCTGCTCTTGCCCTTCTCTTGAAAAGAAACTGCTATTTATATTACCATGTTTCACCCATAAAATCCCCCAAAAATCCAGCTGTGGCCATTCACAGCTGTGTCTTGACACTCAGTGATACATTCTACATGGAGTTTTTGGATCGAAACAAGGTAAGTACGCAATAATATCTCGTTAAAGTCATGGCGTCTGTAATTCTGCTCTCCCGTGCTCTCACCTCCAGATGGGGTATTGCTGTTTTAAAAAAAAAAATTATTTAAAAAGCCCTCCTGTTCAAAATTTTTCTTCCCTCAGAAAATTTAGATTTTAAGCTTTCCAATGATGTATCACACATGTCGGACAATTTTTAAATTTGGCAAAATTGGGGGTCTCATAGCGGAACTTCAAGTCACCTGAGTGTTTTCCGCCATATATATATATATATATATATATATATATATACATATATACTGCATATAAGTGCTGTCAAATTTATCGTGTTAACGGGCGTTAATTAGTTTTTTAAATTAATGAAGTTAAAATATTTGAAGTAATTAATGCATGCACGGAATGACCTGTTCATGCATTGCCTCAAACATTTTACAATGACGCCGTTTTAGCACATTGAGAGCGGAAAAGGCAGAGAAATGCGAGTGGACACACGCGTTCATTGGACCGCGCCTTTTATTGGCTTAAGCTTTGACAACTCTATTACAACAAATATAAGTAATGTGGCGAACAACGTGGGGAAGAATGACAGGAGTGGATCTTTTTTCTTAACACGCCTAATTGAACATAATGCAGAACATACTGTATACCATTTGCAGCCACCACTGACAGTCATGGTTGCCCAACTTCCCATCATGCATTTGGGTGGAACAGTTAAGTCGCTACAGTATCATTTAGTGAAAGCACAACAAAAATAATATTCTTATCTCTCAAAAAAATTATGTTCACAAAAAGAAAAGCGCTCAATGCAAAGAGAACTGGCATTCCCAATCAAAATAGCTATGCAAAATACACATAAAACTTACTCAGACTTTGCCTTGGCTAGATCTCTAATTAATTTAAAACTTGCCGTTGACACCTTATGGTGTATTTCAATCACTACCTTACGTAGTTAAAGGCACAGTGGAAGAACGGCAGGGAGCCCATGTGACATCCCGCTCGGCGACGTCAACAATGGCGATCTATTAGTTTATTTTAAAACGAAAACATTAAGAGGGGTTTTAGTATAAAATTACAATAACTTGTACCCAAATTTATCTTTTAAGAACTACAAGTCTTTCTATCCGTGGATCCCTTTAACAGAAAGAATGTTAATAATGTTAATGCCATCTTGTGGATTTATTGTCATAATAAACAATTATAGTACTTATGTTCAGTATGTTGAATGTTTATTTCCGTCTTGTCTCTTATCTTTCCATTCCAAAAATAATTTACAGAAAAATATGGCATATTTTAGAGATGGTTTGAATAGCGATTAATTACAATTAATTAATTTTTAAGCTGAGCACAAGACGGACATAAAAATTCAACAACTGTACATACAGTAAGTACTGTATTTGTTTTGTTTGCATTAACACACACACACACACACACACACACACACATATATATATATATATATATATATATATATATATATATGTATATGGTGTTATACTTGTATAGCGCTTTTCCACCTTTCAAGGCACTCAAAGCGCTTTACACTCCATTGACACCTACCTACTGGTGACGCAGCACCAGGAGCAATGTGGGGTTCAGTATCTTGCTCAAGGATACTTAGGTGAGTTCATCAGGGCAGAGAATCGTACCCTGGGGGACAACTACTCTGCCACGCCATCCCCATATATATATATATATATATATATATATATATATATATATATATATATATATATATATATATATATATATATATATATATATATATATATATATATATATATATATATATATATATATATATATAAAACATTATGTCATATATATATAAAGTTGCAATTTAGTATGAAAATTACATGTGAAATCATATAACAATGTGTTAATAATTTCACACCTTAGTCGCTCCAGGGTCGCAAACTCGGCCAAACTATGAAACAAAAAAACGTTTTACAGTCTGAAAACTACACTAATCACATTTCAAGGAAACTAACCCCTGATCATGACATCAATAATAATAATTTGTTAAAGCAAGCATATTTTGTGTATAAAAAAAAGTATGTCTGTAGCAAATTGTACACATTAGAAATCAGTTCCTCTTGTATTTTATTGGAATGATTTTATTTCTTATTTTATTTGATAAATATTGATTCTGATCACAGTTGGATACCTCCATGCCAAATGCGCTGCTACCACTGATCTAACAACAAGGAATGCCGAGCGCTGTATTTCCAGATGTCTAAGTTTGGTCCGAATCCGAACAAGGTCTCTTCCTGGTCTTGAAGAGGGGAAAAGGGATAAACAAACAAGCCTTTAAGTACTTCTAAGGCTATTTTCAGGGTGCATGTCGCACAGTGTGGGAGAGCAGCTGAAACGGTCGGTTTGTTTCGATCACATTCTGCAGATGTCAAAGTGCAAATGTCAACGTCGCAACAACAGCAGCCCTCCTCCCCTGTAAGAGAAGCTGTCACGTGGGGGCGGCTGTGTGAAATGTGTCAATTTGTGTCCCGTAAACAGGAAACGCAAAGAGTCATGATGACGAAGGTCAACCCATCAACAATACCTTAATGTCTTTGAGGAGAAATTTGATTTCATCTGCTGAAGCAATTACAGTCAAATATATATGATTGCTCCTGGTAGAGGCAACCTCGGGGGTAAACAACAATTCTGGCCACACTCCATTGTGACTTCAAATGTCTTCGCTGATGGATGAACGTCAAGTACTTGTTCGTGTCACTCTGGCCTGACTTGCTCCACTTGCTGTGTAGAAGATTTCATTTCATAACTATAAGGTTATCTCCAGTGTTGCTAATAACGGTGTTTCTAACTGTGTTGTTTTTTTTCAGTAGTGAGTAATCTAATTACCGTAATTTTCGGACTACAAGCAGCTACTTTTTTCCCTCATTTTACATCCTGGGGCTCATACAGTGTATCACAAAAGTGAGTACACCCCTCGCATTTCTGCAGATATTTAAGTATATCTTTTCATGGGACAACACTGACAAAATGACACTTTGACACAATGAAAAGTAGTCTGTGTGCAGCCTGTATAATAGAGTTAATTTATTTTCCCCTCAAAATAACTCAAAATATAGCCTTTAATATCTAAACCCCTGGCAACAAAAGTGAGTACACTCCTTAGAAACTACGTACATCCGTAAATGTCCAAATTGAGTACTACTTGTCATTTTCCCTCCAAAATGTCATGTGACTCGTTACAGGAGTGCTGTCAGCATTGCTGCAGAGATTGAAGAAGTGTGTTTGTGTGTGTGTGGAGGGGGTCAGCCTGTTAGAGCTCAGACCTTACGCCACACTCTACATCAAATTGATGTGCATGGCTGTTACCCCAGGAGGAAGCCTCTTCTGTAGACGGTACACAAGAAAGCCCGCCCGTCTCATCAGACCATGGGACTTGGTTCCAGTAATCCATGTGCTTTGTTTACATGTCTTCAGCAAACTGTTTGCGGGCTTTCTTGTGTACCGTCTTCAGAAGAGTCTTCCTACTGGGGTGACAGTCATGCACACCATTTTGATGTAGAGTGTGGTGTAGGGTCTGAGCACTAATTGGCTGACCCCCCACCTCTTCAATCTCTGCAGAAATGCTGACAGCACTCCTGTAACGAGTCACATGACATTTTGGATAAAAAAATCTGCAGAAATGAAAGGGGTGTGCTCACTTTTGTGATACACTGTAGTCCAGTCCGGCTTATTTTTTTATTTATTTGGGTTAGTAGGTAACACTTTTTAAGCACTTTATTTGACAGCGGCGTCATAAGACTGTCATAAGACCATCATAATTATGACATGACACTATCATGGGCATTACTGAATGCTTATGACAGATGTCATTCAGTGTTATCTGGCAAAAAAAATGTCACTAACTCCATTTATGTCCAGCTCGGATCTTTTACATCCATTCAAAATTGAGATAAATTGTCGGATGACACTAAATGACATCTGTTACAAGCATTCTTTAATGCTCATGACGGTGTCATGTCATAATTATGATTGTCTTATGGCACCACCGTCAAATAAAGTTTTACCAAATACCATGACTAGCAATTAATGAAACAACTGGAACAGTAACCGATGTGATGGTCTTATGACAGTTTTATGGCAGCACTGTCAAATACAGTGTTTCCAAGTACCAGCGCTAGCAATTAATTAAACAACTGGAAGAGTAGAGTAACTGAAGAAATAATTAGCACAGACCATGAATTTTGATTGTTATTTACATCTGTAGTGCTGCAATATATGCTAGGAGGCATGTTGGGTGACAACAATGTTGACAGCAGGAGGGTAACGGTCTCCCCCAAGGGACCACTAATGACCAAAAGAAGCTTTTTGAAGCACTGAAACTTTGCAACCAAATGGTTCAAAGCTTCATAGTGATTCATTTGGTCTTATGATAGTCTTATGATGCCGCTGTCAAATAAAGTGTTACCACTTAATATATTTTGGTGTAAATATTCTATAATACAGTGAGGACATTTGCGGCTTTTAGTCCAGTGGGGCTTATCTATGAATACGTGTTGTTTATGTGTCAAATTTGGTGGGTGGCGGCTTATAGTCAGGTGCGCATTATAGTCCGAAAATTACGGTAATTACTTTTCCCATCTTTGCAACGCCGTTTGCGTTACTGAGCTTGTGAAGAGGCGCGTTACTATAACTTGGTCGAATGAAATGCCAGTCGTCTGATTTTGTCACAGCATCCTCGGAGAGCGCAGAGTGGGAGTGGGAAGGAGGGAAGAGGGTAGTGGTGCCGTTGCAAACGTGGCAATGATTGGCTAGGCGGCTCGGATCGTTAGCAAACCACTCGCGTTCTTAGTATTGTTAGCATTTAGCGTAGCGAACATCATTGTAAACTCTCAGGCAACTTTTTTTTTTTTTTTACATACAGTCTGTGGCATCCAGGTGGGTACAATTAATTGAAAATAATGCACTATTTTAATGCTGAGTGCGCATTATCATCACTAAGTTGGTGTTGTCCTTGTAGACGCTACAATATAATAATTTGTTTTTGTTTTTTTATTACCAAAAATAGTCACTTGGCCTAAACTTGAACCATGTAGCCATGAATCTTGTGTGTTGATGTTTTTTGATCAAAACAACTAGAGCAAAGGTAGTGGAGGCAGGAGATTCAGCGCTTCACCTGCATATTAAAAAATATATCTATATATATTAAGTCACGGTTAAGTATGTACCTCAGTACGGGTTCAGTACAACAGGAAAAACAAAAAGGCTTCTTTCCTCACAGCATTTGAAACTTAAAATTTGTATACTATTACACTCTTATACGGGTGAAATAAAAAAATATATTTTTTTTAGGTAAAAAGTGTGACCTACTTTTTTTTTTAATGAATGAAAAAATCATTTCAATTCAATCAGTTAATATACCGTAAACATCTTTGATGTGAAAGATGTAATAGAATGTATAATGTAATAACGTGTACAACATGACCATATTTCCATCATTTCTTGTCCTTTTTCAAAACCGAAAGCACCACGAAAGAATACATATCCTAGGAGCCGTTGTGAGGTCACACAGGACGGATGTAATGTGAACATTTTTTATTAATTGCCGAGCGAGGCGCCACCGAGGGAGAGGAATGCGAGGTAGCGAGCAACGGCAGGTTGGATTGAGCGAGCAACTTTGAAACGTGCGGAATGAATGAATGAAAACTAAATTTGGCACAAGCTAATGCATTATTTCACCAACTCGAGGAAGAGAATGGGACAAATTTATCGTTGTTTTCTTTGTATCAGTCGATGAGTTAGAAGAGTGACAGTGCGCAAACGGCGGAAGAGTGTGTGATGAAACGGCTGTGTGACATAGTGTGTGATGAGACTGAGTGGCATGCGTGACAAAATTGAACTGAACTAGTTTATTGTCAATATTTTTAAAGACTGTTTTTCAATGTTATATCTGATTTTTTCCCCCCCACTATCAATCTTTTCAGTTCGTATATAGACGTGTGTGTTCGAGAAGCTTGAGTGTATGTATATAGTTTTTATAAAGTGATGGGTGCAATACCTAACCTAATAATATCCTCCAAACCCTTTTTGTGTTCGATTAGATGATATATTTTGTGTATTTTTCCCCCACTATTGTGTTGATCTACTGTATATAACCTGTTTTGACCATAGTTTCTGTAAAGGCCAAACAAGCCGATGACCATACCTGCTGTTTTATGACTATACCTGCTGAATTATCAAATATAAAACTATTCAGTCTTTTTTTTTCTGTTGAATGTTTATCCTAACAAGTTGAATAAATCTTATCAATCTTCAAAACAGTTCATCAAGCATGTTTGGTTGTCAATAGGACATCAATATTACAAATTTTATCCCAATTTTTTTTTTTGTCTTTTTGGGTCCAAAATGTTGATGATAATTGGTCAGTGAAGAAAACAATTGTTTGGAAATAAAGGTTATGGTGACCTGAAAAAAAGGGACCTAACCAGACCATTGTGAAAAATTTCTTTGAAACATAAAGACAACATCAAAGGCATACAAATTCGGACAAAATAGGCTCAGGTGTTAAAGGGTTAATTCGGTTACTTTTTGGAAGAAGATATATGTAACTCTAACTAATTACTTTTTGTAAGTAAGATTTACAACCTTGGTGATCTCAATTTTTTAACTTACTGGTTGGCGGTGACGGCAATAGACATTAATTCTACTTGACACGCACTGTTGCCAGTAAAGTCATGTGCCAGACTGCCAGCGCGGGTGCTCATTCAGGCCGAGGGCAGCCACATGTTGAGATGTGCTAGGGAATGTTGATCTGTGTTCGTCCATGAATGAATGTATTTTTCATTCACTCTGGAGGGTTCCAGCGATAACTTGGACTCTCTACATGCGCAGTTGTTTCTTAGCTTTGCCGTTGCAACGGGTGGAAGTCGTCCCTCCATGTTTGCAAGCATTGTCTACATCATATTCATGTTGCACATTTACGCTCTGAGGTGACGTGTTCATTTAGTATCTTTGGGATGTGTTGTAAGTATTACTGAGTGTAAAGTGCTTAGTTACCGCCACGTTTTGTGGCAAAATTGACCACGTGTGTGTACGGCGTACTTCCGGGTTGTGCACGCGCGCATCCGCACCCCCACCAACCTTTGTGTTTATTGCACTGTGCAATTCATTTTTGTGTTGTTGATTATTGTGCAGTCAATTTGCATTGTTTTACATTGGCTTTGATATGTTGTTAAACCTAATCCCCGAAACCCTAACCCGAAATTGAGAATATTTGACATTAGGCTTTATCTTCGAGTTAGCGGGGTTTAATCAGTCCGTGAAGTTGATTTTAACAAATTCCATGCAGTTTGTCAGTTATTTATTAGTTTCAGGGTTCCGGAGTGGCTAAGCTAGCACAAGTCAACGGTGGTTGAAATCGACTCCATCGACCAATTAGACCTCCGCTAACCCGAAGATTAAGCCTTATCTGAAAAATTCTGATCTTCCCTTTTAAATTTTTCTGTTGTCATTCTTTTGTTGAGGCGGCAAAGTTAGGAAAAATTGGTAAAAAACAAAAACTGATGCATTACTTTTAAAGTAACATAGTTACTTTGATAATAAAGTAATCAGTAAAGTAACTAGATTACTTTTTTTAGGCGTAATCAGTAATTAAATGACTTTTTCAAGTGGTCTGTGACAACACTGTTGATGCGGAAGCCCTTCCTTTGCAATCACTGAATTATTTAAAAAAGCATGATATATGCTGTATTGCTATCTATCTGTATTGCTATATATAAGTCGCACCAGCCAAAAAATGCATAATGAAGAGGGAAAAAAACATAGATAAGTCCAACAGTGTAGAAGTCGCATTTTGGGGGGAAATTTATTTGATAAAATCCAACACCCAGAACAGACATGTCATATTGAAAAGCTATTTAAAATAAAAATCGAATAGAGAACAAAAGGCTGGAGAAGTGTACGGTATGCTAACGTTACATGACGCATAAACATCAAACTAAGAACGTACATGGTATGTTAACGTAACATGGCTATTAAGAGTTATTCAGATAACTATAGATAAAAGAACATGCTAACAAGTTTATGATAATATGTGTCTTAGACTTCACCATCAGTTGACAAGACAGCTCCCACAGACGCTTTCCCGTAGGGGGCCGGACCCAGGCAGAAGTTGAGTTGGCTTTCACTGTAATAAACTCAAACTGCGTTTTTACACCGGATTTAAGTGGAAATAGGACAAATGTTTTACTGCATACAAGCAGGCGGAGTGTCTCTTGAGTGATTTTTATCGAGGATTCAAGGTTATTATTATATTTTTCGCACAATGCATGCACTTTGAAACGTTGTGATTACAATCAAATGAATGGAAAAAATTAACCTAACTTCAGCTTGAAATATTTACGTAAAATGAATGATAACTGCCCGTTTTTTGCTATTAGCCAAGAATCTAGACTGTTTTATGTTCATATTTATATAAAAATTCCGCAATATAAGAATTTATTTACAAGAATGTTCAACTTAAAGAGCTGTGTTTCGTGATGGCCGCCATGTTGGATGACGCAATACCTTAACTTTTGCTTGAAATATTTACGTAAAATGAATGATAACTGCCCGTTTTTATGCTTTTAACCGAGAATCTAGACCTTTTTACGTTCATATCTATAGAAATTTCGCTATTTAAACATTTATTTATAAGGATTTTCAATTTAAAAAGATCTTTGTTTTGTGACGGCCACCATGTTGGATTTTGTCTCTACACAAAAGCAATAAGTTTTGATTGTATTTAGGAAAATGGAAATTTTGCTTTTGTGGAGTAAAATTAAGATGATACTACATGCTTTCCTCAAGTATTAAGTTCTAATGTGAAACTTAATTTGATTTATTAGCTGTTGAAAATTTGCACTAAATTAATTTAAAAAAATAAATAAATAAAGTTGCTATTTTGGGCAAAAATTTATTTGATATGTTAAATATTGCAATTGATCCTGAAAGTATATGTGTTTATCTCTGCATTTGGTGATTTGAGTGCATCTAGTGTAAAATTTGAAAATTTTATAGCCATTTTAAGTTCTTTTATAATATATATTTTTATACTATTAGGAAACAACCTTGAATTTTTTGATAACGCTGCTCATGGAGACTCATATATGCCTAAGGGAGGCATACATGAGCCTTTTTGGTTTCAGGTTGCTAGCGGCTTTTGTTTTGAAAATATTTAAATTTTTATGTTTTTGAAAATAGGCCCCCTACGGATCGGCCCCAAGCCCCTTGTCCCGTCAACTGATAGTGAAGTCTATGTAATAATATAATACTGTGTTAATAATTTTACATGTAACTCTCTCCAGAGTATAAGTCACAACCCCGGCCAAAATATGGAAAAAAACGCGGCTTATAGTACTGATACACGGCTTACGAAAAAGCATAAATCATGAAACCGTTATTTTATCATTTTGTTTTATAAAACGAAAAAATTGTAAATTACATAACTATTTTTTTTATTACTATGCCAAATTTACTTGCATTCCTGAACAGAATTTATTTTATGTGGTTGAACGTTATGCTTGTGAATTTTTTTGGGAAGTCAAGTGACTACACATGTATTCTTTTTTTCTGAACAGTGCCCTAAATTAACAGAATTTGTAATTACCAATAACATTTTTTATGTTTCTGTAATACTAATTATACCAGGATGGAGACATTCCTTATGCAAAATCATAAATAAAATATAGAACTGTTATGTTATGAATTCACTGACAAAAAAACTAAGATTTTTTTTTTATTAATCATAATTATTATTATTTTTAGGATACTAAACTATTATTTATTTATTATTATTTATTCATGAACAGAAAAATATATATTTTTTAATATTGAATATTATGCTGGTGAATTATAGAGGGGCTATAACCAGTTTATTTCTATTTTTATTATTATTTATTAACTTATTATTTTTTCAATCATTTTATTGATTTATATTTTCATCTATTCCAGAAAATAATATAACAATACAATTAATAGTTTATAGAAAAAATTTAAAAAACCATATCATGATAATGACCAAATTGAATTACTCTATATTGTATTATGAAGGAAAAAAAAGGTTGATTTGCTTTAAATTTTCTCATTCAAGTCTGCATTAAGGTACATTATAATGCGCGATGGTATTAATAAACTTGTCAATATGTTCATTAAACTTGGAAATAATGGCAAACTGACCTGAGAGGTAGCTTGATTGCAATGTAGCGGTCCATGGCGATGGCCAGCAGGCTGAAAATGGAGCTCTGGGTGAGGATGAGCACGAAGCAGGCGATAAAGAGACACCCGTAGAACTTGGAGCAAAAGCCGATGCTGATGACGATGGCGAACGGAATAGCCAGGACTCCCACTGCAATGTCGGCCACGGCCAGCGACACCACAAAGAAGTTAGTGTTGTTCTGCAGGTTGCTGTTGATGAACACGGCCCAGCAGACCAGTACATTGCCCAGCACTGAGAAGATGGCGATCAGCAACTCCACCACCATGTAAGGCGCAGAAATAGCGGGGTCTTCCAGCATGATGTGAAAAGACGAAATTTGACCAACGAGGAGGGAGGAAGCCTCACCTCAACTACCATAGTTACGGCCAGGCCACCAGTAAGCTCAGCATCTTCACCTTTGACCTTCAGAAACCAATGATAAGAAGCTGTGGCTCATTCCCATCTGGTAAGAAGCTTGAGTGAAAAGCAGATAAACTCCAAGTCTCTAATCACGGGACAAAGTCAGATATACCCTCTTCCACCAAAAGCGTCTCTGCTCCTAGATCCCCGCAGATCCTTCCCCTCTGCGGAGTTTTCCCATGAATCTCTCGAGGGGGTGCGATGATACCAGCAACGCACGCCAATGGAGCACTGACTTGTTGTAGAGTAGAGAAAGAGGAAATGATCTTATAATGAAGGAAGTGTGCAACTTGCACTTGCATTTCACGTGTGTTACACAAGAACTGCTGAAAAATGACAGTTTAACTCTTATACAATTCAATGCATTTTTCTAATTTCTTTGTCTATGACTTGATTCATTTATTCGCCTATATATAAAATGAAAAAGTGGAGCTTTTGCACACAGTATTATAATTCGTGTTGCACCGGTAGCAATGCCTAAGTCAGCCAGAGGCCCTTGATTTAAATCAAATCAAGTCATGGCAAATTTTGCTATATCGGGAAGTATTGTAGCATTGTCCAATGAATTGATATCAAACCATCATTAAAATGGGGATTTGCTTCCTTACTGTATACATACAGTCATGTGAAAAAATTAGGAAAGCCCTTGAAATATTCAGGTTTTTATTAAGAAATGTTCACATATCAATGTCTGATCTTGTTTTCCTTTATCTCTGGATAAGAAAGTGATGTAATTGTATATAAACAACAAAAATTAACATTGTTTTACTTATTAAACCAAATCAACAAAAATGCATATTCTGACTGAGGAAAAAGTTAGGACATCCTACCACCTAATAGCTAGGGCTACCCCCTTAACTCCAGTGAGATGCTTTCTGTAGCCATCTACCAGTCTTTGACATCAGTCTGAAGAAAGTTTGCCCCACTCCTCAACGCAGAATATTTTCAGCTGTGAGATGTTTGAGGGGTTTCTTGCATGTACAGCCCGTTTCAAGTCACCCCACAGCATCTCAATGGGATTAAGATCTGGGCTTTGACTCGGCCATTCCAGGACTCTCCATTTCTTTTCAGTCAGTTTCGGGTCACTGTCATGTTGCAGGGTCCAGTTTTGCTTCAGCTTTAATTTTTTTCACAGATGATCTCACATGTTCCTCAAGCACCCTCTGATAGACAATAGATAATTCATGGTGGATTCTATGATGGTGAGATGGCCAGATCCTGCTGCAGTAAAGCATCCCCAAGCCATGCCACTTCCACCTCCATGCTTAAGAGTTGGTATGAGGTTCTTTTCCTGGAATGCTGTATTGGGTTTACGCCAAATATGTCCTCTGTTCTCGTGTTCAAATAATTCAATTTTAAAGATTCATCTGTCTAAGGAACACTATTCCAGAAGTCCTGGTCTTTGTTTACATTCACTCTGGAAAACTTCAGTCTGGCCTTCATGTTCTTCTTGGAAGGCAAAGGTTTCCTCAATGCACCCCTCCCATGAAGGTTAAACTTGTGAAGTCTTTTTCTGATTATAGAGGCATGCACTTTCACATCAACAGGAGCAAGAGCCTGCTGTAGGTCCCGTGGAGACATTTTAGGATTTTTGGAGACTTCTTTTAGCATTTTACGATCTGCTCTTGGGGTGAACTTGCTTGGACAGCCAGACCTGGGCATGCTGGCAGTTGTTTTGAATGTCTTCTACTTGTAGACTATTTTCCGGACACTGGAATGGCTGATTTTATATTCTTTTGAGATCTTTTGGAATCCCTTACCAGACTCATAAGCGTCTACAATCATCTTTCTGAAGGCTAAAAGAGAATTATAATACTAAGGGGCTGTGAGATATCAATAGAACCGTTATGTGGCAAGATAACAAATATTAATAAAGTTAACAAAAAAATAAATCACATTCATGACCAATTATCGAAAATAGATAAAAAATTACGAACATTTCCCAATGTAGCCCGGAATCAGCCGAATGGGGCTGTGACGTCACAGCCAGGAAACAAAAGGTTGAGTCAGGTGCCATCATTGTTTATCGAGGAGAGAGTTGCATTCGTGTTTGATCAAAAAATTGCTAAAATGGTTCAAACCTATCGTGCTATGTGGTGTACAAATAGCCATTTGTCGCAATGTAGTACCCATGAGTTCCCGAACCCGAGAAAAAGAGCTGGACTACGCAGACAATGAGTAAAGTTTGTCCGTGCAAAGAGGGCTAATTTTGCAGACCCAGCCTCCGGCACGGTTTTGTGTGGTGCACGTTTTACACTCGAAAGCTATTTGAACTATGGACAAATTAAATCAGGTTTTGCTAAGAAATTGCTGCTGAAAGCAGATGCGGTGCCCACCATACACGCGCAGCCACCTAAATGTCCTGAGATACCAAGAAAGAGGACGATGACTGGCACTGATGAGACCACCCCACCACCCCAGGCAAAGCAAAGGAGGGGAGCAGCCAAACTCGAAATGGCCAGAGTGAGTACTCTTTTATAATAAAAAACATATCATGCATTGGCTATAGGACTGGACACATGTATAAATTATCGCTCGTAAAATATATACAACAAATCCTTTAATCTCATTCATATTTGTGTCTGTTGGCAGAGCAAAAACCTATGATAGCACAATAAATGATAATTATTCTATACATTATTTTGCGGTCACGGTGTATCAGCGTCACAAAAAGAAATGCAAAACAAACCATTCGGTGTTTCCCACACGATCTGTTGCCGGTGTTTCATCAGTGTGATTGCTCCCCTCAATGATCGTTTCATTAGGCTGCATTGGCTTTCGTTTAGGCTCAAATTGATAACCCAAAACACCAAAGAAAGGTTCATAACTCTCCTCGTCACTATTAGAAGAACATTCGTTACGTCGGATTCGTCGCTGCAATTACAAACAAAATTGTCCGCCATCATCGCCGCCATTCAGTACTTTATCAGGACCCAACCGCTGAGCTGGGTGTTTCCTAGTTGTGACATCATGCACACAATATGCTAGCTTCAGGGATCTCGGGCGTCAGTCGTTTTAGCTTGACAATCGATCCAAATTTCTATCATTTTCTTGATGTTGCGATGTGTGTAATTACACGAAGTGGCATGATATGAATCCAAAAGGCATGCGTTTATGGATAAATGATGGAATATTAGCATTTCCCCAGGTGTTGTAATACTCTTTAAGACAGTTCCTTTCATCTCACCACAGTGTTTTCTCTCACTTCAACAGTCAGTCACTGTTAAAAGTATTCTGTGTTGAGGAGTGGGGCTAATTTTCTTCAGAACGATGTTAGAGACTGGTAGATGGCTGCAAGAAGCGTCTCACTGAAGTTGTTTCAGCCAAAGAGGATAACACTAGCTATTAGCTGGTAGGGTGTCCTAACTTTTTCCTCAGTTACACTATGCATTTTTGTTTATATATTTGGTTTAATGAGTAAAACAATGGTATTTTTTGTTGTTTACCTGCCATTAAATCACTTTCTTTACCAGATATAAAGAAAAACAAGATCAGACATTGATATGTGAACATTTCTTAATAGAGAACTGAATATTCAATGCGGTGTCTTAATTTTTTTACATTACTTTGTACTTTAGATACAGATATAAACATTCTCGTACATGACAAGACAAGGTTGACACTGCAGAGCATAGAGATGCAACAAGCAGCAGATGTCGATAGGAAGTGAGAAGGAACAAAAGCTACATTTCACTGTGGTTCACCGCACCTCCCTTTGCAGCTATTGTGTTCAAACTGCAGCTTCGACTCTATTTGTGGGCTGCTAGTCATGTTTTTAATGTAATATATACCCCCCAAAAATTTAACATTAGACATGGTATTGCTTGTACTTGTTTAAAAAAAAAAAAAAGTCTGGTTTTTCTGTTAAATTACAATACAGGATATAAAGGAAATAGTTTCACCTCTTTTCAGATTTTTGTTGTTGAATTTAGTGATCTGCTCAGGGCTATGGCGCATCTATTCTGTTGGGATAAAGGGCTGCTAGCCACCCTAACACAGTTAGAGGGGAAGAATAAATCTTGTGCATCCCAGTGGAAATAATCTTTTTAATAAATTGGGAACAAAAAAAGAATTTCATTTTTCTGATGTTTGATAGTGGATAAAAACATAAATAAGCCAGTTAACGCACATTTTATCAATTGCAAAACAATGTTAGCCAATCAAATCAGACTATCCCAGATTGCCCGCCCTTCCTGGTAATGGTATATGGTGTTATACTTATATAGCGCTTTTCCACCTTTCAAACGTGACATCTTTTACGCTTTGAGGCTCAAATTTTTAACTTAAAGACTTGTAGGCTCTAATAAGCCACAATTGTTCTCTTTTACTAAAATATCTTATAAGAAATACATAGAATATTGCCATAAGTATAACACCATTTAACATTTAACACCATTGATTTAAAAATCTATCATATGTAGTACATGTTTTAACCTACAGAGGACGCTATGTTTTATGGACACTCGGGTGATGACGGAGATTGTCACTGTTACTCAACGAATACTAACGGGCTACTGCAATTCCTTCTACGCGGAGAGACGTCCAATATATGCGCTCATCGATTAAAAGCGGCGAGTACTTACTATTTGTGTTTGAGTCCTTTATTACCTTTTCATTGCCTCATAATACTTTTTGTACATGTTTTCCTCTCATATTTTTAAGTATTGTGTTTTTTTATGGTAGCTAGGGTTATCTGTTGACCACATTAGTCATGTAGCATATTTAAACCACCTTTATTTGATATTACTACGTTTAAGTATTTTCTTGAGGCATCTTTCGTCTGTATGCATCTAAACAAAATACGCTGAGAGCGCAAGGTAGCGCTTTGGGTGTCAAATTTGTCTCTTTTAGAACGTTTTGCCGGTGTAGCACATTTTCGCAGAACAGTTTTTTTTTTTTTTTTCCTACTCTCGTCTCGACTCATCCCGTCTTTCCTGTTCATTTTGCTTTTGCTGCTCGTTTTGTTAAATATCGACAGTGCTGTCATTCTCATTAATATTCCTCTCAAGTTCAAATTGAAAGGGTTGAACAGATGGCATGTTTATGTCAGTAGAGAGTTACTCTGGAAGTCTGGCAACATAACCTTGTGACGTCACCACCCTGTGACGTCAACAACAATGGCGACGTACTCGTTTAAATAATTTTACAAATTGTATAAAAATGAAAACATCAAGAGGGGTTTCAATATCAAATTATTATCATAAATTATTATAACTTATAATAACGTTTATCTTTTAAGAACTACAAGTCTTTCTATACGTGGATCCCTTTAAGTCACTTTTAGTTATTGGAAAAATAGTACTTCGGAATAAAAAAAAAAAAGGCTCATAAAATATGAATTTGGATTAATTAGGTGATGACCATGTAGTTGTTGCAAATCCGCAACACATGCATTGAAAGGGACTATACTCATTATCAAATACACCTGTGCTTGAGTCTTATCAGTGTTTATGTGTATGGGTATAACTGAAAGTGGCTGCACTTTTAAGCAATGTTTCATATTTTTTGTGCGAGTTAAAACATTATTTTTTCCGCAACAAAGGTGTGAAAAATTTATCATTTGCATTCTCAAATACTTGAGTACTTTGTCTTGCCTGTCCCTCAAAAAAATTATAGTAATAAAATATCCTGAACACTGCCTTTAAAATTTTCTCAATTTTAATAATAATAAAACTTGTTATAATTGGTGCCTACGGGGGGAAATGCAGTGTAATTACTAAATATATAGTAGACAAAATGCATATGACAAAATTGGTGCAAATTGGTCTTGATAAATATTTATATTTCAATCCATAAAAACAACTTACCTGATTTCGCTCTTGTTCAACAGCAGTCAGTGAGATCTGTTACCATGCTGTATCTCCTCCTGTTTTGTCTCAGCTTCCCTGTGCTCAGTGTGAATATTACTGATCGATAACTCGCTTTTTTTCTTCTCTTTTTTTTTATTTTTTTATTTTTTTTTTATGACTCGAATAGAAGAGGCACACCCTCTCTGCATACAGTGTGCGGCTTTTTGCTGTTCAGTGAAGGAGCAGCTAAAAGCCTGCTACGTGGACAGATGTGGGCCTATCTCTTGATGACACACATTAGAGTGTGACACCTGAGACGGGCGACTACTCATGCAGACATGCTTTACCGTAGACGGCAAACCATAATAGAACATTTCACATCTGATTGTTTACAATGGCTCTCAATGCGGTCTGTTGACATTCCCTTTAAATGGATTACAAGATTCTTAATGGACTTGTCAACAAAGAGCAAAACTTGATTTCAATCTATGCTGAGAACATGAGTGTCCTCATGCTAAAAAAATATACTGGCAAAAAGAATAAGCACAGACATGTAAAAAATTAAAATAAAAGTGTTTACTGGTATTGATTGGAACGCTTGATAGTAACAAAATGACTAGAGATTCATCTCTGCTACTTATATTCTGATAAATGCCTCGAAACAGGCAATACGGTGCTCACAGCGCAGATGACCTTAAACATACTGTGAGCAATTAATACCTTTCATGAAGCTAAGAAAAGATACTTCAATGGAGATGATTCTTATGTAATAAAGGCCTGTTTAAAAACAGTCAGTATGACTAAAAATACCACAACTTTTTTTTTCTTTAATCTTTTTGTGTTTTTATTTCAGTTCCCATTTTAATTGACCGTGCTGCTTTTAATTGTCTTGCTTATTTTAACTCATTGTCTGCCATTGAGTGCTGGACCAACCAAAGTTGCTTTACAAACTAGAAACTGCAATTTCTGGAGAAATTACAGTGGGGCTTTGCTGTGGTAGATGCCAGGTCACTCCCTGTTGATTTGGGGGCATTTTGGGGATACCGCCTGTTGATTTGGGGACATTTTGGGCAAACGTAATGTTGATATAAGGTAACTTTCTGTTGATTTTGGGCACACATTTTTTTTCCAATTGAAAATGAATGGGAAATTTGGACGTACATTGCCATCAATGGCATTGACTTACTATTACGTCAATGGAATCCAAGTACATTGGCATCAATAGAATCGACATACATGGCCGTCAATGGCATGGACGTGCATAGTCCTCATTGGATCTGTGGACATGGTCGTCAATGCAATCTAAAAGCCATTGGATATGAATGGGAAATTTGGACGTACATGGCTGTCAATGGCATGGACTTACTTGGGCGCCAGTTGAATGCCAATGGGCTGTAATGATAAATGGTAAAAAATAACAAGAACTTGTTTTCCTGCCATAGAAAATGAATGGGAAATTTAGACGTACATGTACTATAGAGTATGGGCTTTTGCAAGGCAAAGCCCCATATACTGGTATTTAGTTTTTTTTTAAATTTTACATTAGCCACACCGTAACACTGAAACTAAGGAAACAGGTCTTACTACTTTTGGATTAACTTTAATGTTATTTCATAAATTAACATAGTGATAGATGTCTGATCCATTTGGACTGGAAGGGGCTGGCAGCAATCGAACGATCGCCATCAACCGTCTCAGTCCAAATTAATTGGACGTCTATCGCGGTCAATGGAAGCCAATAATTATGTAAAGCATTTTGAATGAATGACCTTGTGTTAAATTGTGGTGTATACAAATACAATTGCACTGGCTTGCCTAATAATATTGTACCTATAATTGTAAATGGTAAACAGTTGTACAGTTATCCCTCGCTACTAAACACGTCAGACTTGGCTCCCTCAGTCCATCACGGATATTTTTTCGATTAAAAAAAATATATATATGAAGTATTTTATAGAGCTGTACCGATCCCATCATGTAGTCTCTCACTCCTGCCGCTTTTATTGGTCAGGCAGTGTACTGGACTTTCTTATTAAAGTTAATGATTGACAAAAATTAAGGTTTGATCTTGCTGGAGACACTTTGAAGCCAGAACTTCAAAGCGCTGCATGCGTCAATCATCGCTTAACTTGTTGAACAGTTGCTGTGGCAACTCATTGTGTGTAATTGAGCAGCTTTTTTTCTTATGGGATATTTACACCAAAAGATATTAACTGGTAACACATTATTTGACGGCGGCATCATAAGACTGCCATAAGACCAAATCAAGCACCATCATTGCTTCAAGAAGCTTCATTTGATCATCACTGCTCCCTAGTGGAGGAGAGTCAACATCTGCTGCCACCTGCTGTCAAGACTGTTGTTGTCCAACATGCCTCCTAGCATGCATTGCAGCACTACAGATGTAAATCATAATCAAAATTCATGTTCTGTGCTTATTATTTCTTCAGTTACTGTTCCAGTTGTGTCATTAATTGCTAGTTATGGTATTTGGTAACACTTTATTTGACAGTAGCTTCATAAGAGTGTCATTAGACACTCATAATTATGACATGACACTGTCATGAGCATTAATGAATGCTTATAACAAATGCCATTTACTTTTGTCCAGCAAATTATCTCACTTTTGAATGGATGCAAAAGATCCAAGCTGGACATAAATGGAGTTAGTGACATAATTTGCCAGATGACAGTTAATGACATCTTTTATAAGCATTCTGTAAAGCCCTTGATAGTGCCAGGTCATAATTATGACGGTTTTATGACGCCGCTGTCAATTAAAGTATTAAAGTGTTATCTATTAACCCAAATAAATCAACAAATAAGCCGCACTGGACTATAAGCCGCATGATTCAAAATGAAGGGGAAAAGTAACTGCTACGGTCATAGGCGGATATACTATTCAGGCAAAGTAGCCGATCGCCTTAGGCCGCCAACCAGTAGGGGGCCCCCAACCAGCTGCCCTTGCCCCAACGAGCAAGGGCTTGGGCCACCGGAGCCAGCAGCATCCCCAACTATTCGTCATGTATAATTATGTCAGCATACCAAACAAACAAATAACAAAACAAAAAAGAGAGCCATTTGAATGCTGCATTTATATTATCTCTCCCCCACACACACGCACTACAATGGATTGCTTCACAACGACGGACTGAGTATCAGTCGCTTAGCTTCATTTAGTGCCATTTAGCTTCGCTTAGCTCCGTTTAGGATCGCTTAGCTGTTCCTTAGCTTCACTTAGCTCTCCCGCGTCTTTCACGCCACTAAGATCGCAATTTTTGCAGCATACTTGCTACTTTGCACGTCGACTAGCGTTTATTTCGAACACATGAGCAAACATGGTCTCCTTGAGAGGCAAAGTGCAGTGAGCGAGGGAGAAGTTGAGAACAGGTCGCTAATGCCTCTTTTCACTTTCTTTTTCACACCGAACATAAAATACACGACAGCACACCCTGTGGCGAAATAACGCAGTACAGTTCCAATCAGTCATGCAATAACACTCAACAGCTAGTCAACAGCATTTGCTAACGAAAATTTTTTTTAAATCTATTAGTGACACCACAAGCAATGACGAAGAATGTTTTTTACAGAGTGTAAAGCTTTCGGTTAGCGGTCATATAAATAACGATTTCTGGAGTTAATCCCACATACCTCAGAATTAATATTATAATATGTAGAGTAAATACTACAGAATACAGATTCTACACTAAGAATAGGTTTCAAATGACACTTTATGACAAATATGATTGGCAATGAATAATTATAATTATTATACTACTATTGTATATAGTAGTATACTATAATAAGAATAAGAATTGTTTTGAATAATGTTGGAAAGAAAGTCAGTGTTCTGAATGTTTTCTTTCCATTCTTTTGCACTAGTAAATGCTATCAGTATTTAACCTCATTGTTTATTTGTGATTAATTATTGTTATTTACATTATTTGTACTTTAATAAAAAATTTAAGTGTTCCAAAAAGGTTTTGTGAATTAATAAGCGTCAACAAAAATTTCATTGCTAAATTAGCAAAAAAAAAAAAAAGAAAATTATTAGATCTGTCGACTAATCGTAAAACTAGTCGACTGACTAATCAGGAGAAAATTTGTCGTTTAGGGCAGCCCTAGTGTACGAGAACATATTTCCTCCACACCCTTCTCACCTTTTTAACCCCTCACCCATGAAGAGGGCCCCAAAATTGCCAAGTCCGCGTACTTTGCGGTTTTTCACTTATCGCAGCGGGTTCTGATCCCCATTAACCGCGAAAAACAAGGGATCACTGATTACAAAATGGCAAATAATATAATTTTGTGAACTGTCTTAGTTCAAATTCATTGTTTTTTTCAGTATTAATCTTATGTTGTGGTGAACAGCAAATGCATTTAACTGTCCAAACAAGCAGACCTAAGTACAAATAAATATAATAACAATGGCTGTTTGATAAGAACAATTCAGCATGAAAAATCTGATAATGCAGTGTTTTGTGCAGTTGTGTATTTCACTCACATATCAACAATAGGCACTCAAATGTGAGAAGTGTTTCGTCAGAAAAAAAAAGATTGCACACCAAGTATGAACCTGAAAAGAAAATATTGTATTTATAGGCAACAAGAAGTCACAAAAAATATTAGGTTCAGTGGAATTCTTAGAGAATTTTCAAGTAAACCAAGGCAAGCAAAACAATATGCAGATTCAGTAAAGAAACAAAGAACTGTTGAACATTGAAGGCCTCGCAATGTAACGTGTTGCAGAAAACATGTAAGGCGGATCGTAGTGTCCTTTCTGGTGTTAGTGTTCATCATTTAAATAAGCACGCGCAAACCTATTCCACTTGGAGCCAAGACTCCAATTGTTCACGTCACTCCCAGATAACCCAGGTGGGAATAATAACACAAATAGTTCAGCAATGGATTCAAGCAGCGCACAATAAAAGTCTTGGCTTATAACCCCCAAAGCTTTCGAATGCACTTAAATACTACACATTTATACATACACAAAAGTTTGTGCTAAATCACTGGATGTCAAATGCAGCTGTACAGATGGTGGTGACGCGCTTTTTTGCCAAAGCCTGCTAGATGAAAACAACTCCATTGCTATAGATACCAGCTGGCAGCCTCATCTAACCAAAATCAGCATACAGTAATGCACTCCAGACACACTGATCTAATCAAAAGACCTTATTAGTGTTACTCAAGAGGCAACATTATCCATTTTCCACACTGCTGGGGAAAGAAAACTGCAAGTTTCACACTCAGAAAAAGCTAAACTGTTGACTGCCGCATGCATGTGTGTCAACTAGTAGAATTGTATTACGACTCTAGTTCTGAATTGTAGATTTCTAAGACGGATAGCATTTTCAAATGTGCAGAACTTTGTAACGAATTCCTACTTACAAGCAAAAATAATAATACAGTGATAGGAAACATCAAAATAAATACATTGACCAGGTAAATGAAGGCAATATTGACATACAACATCCATCATGTTGCTGGCACAATTGATACAAATGCCTCCTCGATGTATATTCAGCATCTGTAAAATGTTAAGTCACAGTAGGAAGTTTAACATACACACAAAAAAATCCAATGTTTGCTAACATGCTAACCATACAGGGATAGTAGATTATTTGTAAATATGGTAAACTATCTTTGAATCATCCCATAAATGGGAGAACGAAGCCGACGTGTTATTAATTAGCTTGAAGTAAAATAGCTAGCTTTCCATGTGTGACTTCACCAAAACCTTCAAAAATAAAAGCTTTACGCACTTCTTCAGACACGATGTTGTACTTGTATTTTTTGTGCTGATACCACAAAAGAGCTCAAATGTACGCTACTAGCACTTCGAACTCTTTGTTTCCCAAGAGTATAAACATTAGGTTTGTTGCTATGCTAAGTTGAGCTAACTTCATTCACATTTCAGACTGAAAAAGTAAAACGAAATAATTTAATGTGTGGATTTTCTTCTTGAATAGGGCTGCGCAGATCAAGAGAAAACACAAACAATGAAGTTATTTTCTGAAACTTTGAGAATAAAAAATAATGAAAAATTGGGGAAGAATTTGGTGAAAATTATTAACTTACCTGCAACTTTGCTAACATTTATTTTATTGCCATAACTCCTATAAAGCCTCATATCCATCCATTTTCTGTAAAGTTTACGCTCATTGGGAGTGGTTACCAGTCAAATGCATTGCACATTCTGTAGTTATGTGGACCGATGATCTAGATATGGACAGATTTACATTCACAACAATGGAGTATTTACTTTCTCCGATTATTGTTCAATTACATTAAACCTCTAAGCCCACAACCAAATATTACGTGGTCTGAAATTTAAACTAAAATCCACACATTAAATATTTCCTGCAAGAAAATTGGTGCCGAATTATCCCTTATTCGTGTGTTGTTACTTATGCTTCAAAATGAGACAGTCACTATCTGATATAAGCTATTATTAGTGTGTTGTTACTTATGCTTCTAAATGAGACAGTCACCATCTGATAAAAGCATGTCCGACACAGTAACTAGCTTATTTAAGTTAAAAAAAAAAAAAAAAAGCGAACATCGTGTTCACTATCAGACAACTCCTGATCTTCACATGCTATAGTGAAAAGACACTCTTCAGGTTTTGGCTTTCATGGGAGCTGAGCTGGTGTCAAGCATCAGTCATCACACAGGCACTTTACCCTTTCAAACAAAGGCATCTGAAGCATATATGAACATCTGGAATACTGCAAAAAAAACTGCCTGAGTTCTATTCAAAGGTTTAAGGGAATTCTAAGGGTGCTGATATGTTATATATTTGTAGCAGATGTTTATACTAAAAGTAGAGAAGCTTTGGGCCTTGTACTTTTGTTGCTTGCTAAATGATCAAACAAAGTGTAGAAAATTGCTTGCAAAACGAAAATCCAAGCGGAAGGCACCGAGGCGCGTTTCTTCAGTACATACTTGGTTGACTTCAAGGCTTTACTGCATATTGGCAATATGTCTGTGATCTTCGTTTCAAATTTAGACCTAGTCATGGTGTCGCAAACTACTGAAGAGGTTGAACATGCTATGCGAGCGATGGCGAAAGTGGTATCCAGTGAGGTACAGTTGTAATGTCGGGGTTGAGGTGCGCCCCAGCTCGAACAGTAGTGCCAGATTCTCGTCAGGTCTCAAAGTATTTGTAGATCGCTGTGACGTAAGTCATGACGCTCTGCCAGTCTGGCCGTTCGGTGTGCACCATCTCATTTATGTCCTGAAATGGATTTAAAAGAACAGACTTGTGAGTCACTGTTGGCCGAATGTCTGTTTAACTGATGTATTTTTTGTGATATTTTTGTGTGTGGTGTGCCTTCAATTCACTCATGTAAAATTTGTTGTCTTGGTTCGACAAAAGTTGGGAAAGAATGGTTTAAGTCCACATGTTGAAAAGTCATTTCAACAAAAATATTTTCTTCCAAATAAAATTTCAGTCCATGTCCATATCAAAAACACATTTGTAGTCAGTCAAGTGCAGCATTCCAAATACCAGGTGGAACTCTGATCTTGAACAGTAAGCATGTTTTATCCATTTCTTTTCAATCAGACTGCTGATAAGAGATCAATTTAAAAGCAAGGTATTTGATCCTGATGATTCTGATGCAGCAGTGCCCTTTTAGTTAACATTTTAAATATATTGAAATCCTGCACAACTTTGTTATAAAAAAAAACTTCTGGTGCTACTCATTTACCTTTTCATGCATGATTTTTTTTTTTTTTAAATAACATTTGTGTAGGACAGGGGTCTCAAACTTGCGGCCCAAGGGAACAATATTTTGCGGGCCCAATTTGAAACCCAATTGAAGTACAGGTAGTTAGGATTTCAACTAAATGATGCAGGAGTCTTGTCTGCCATTTTAATCCGGGTCGACTGATACATTAACCTGGATGCGTCCTTGTATAATGTCCGGGACTTAGCCGGGACGCTGCATAATCTTAGAGCCAAGGAAGAGACAGTCCATCGTCCATCTTTAAAAATGTGTGGCTTGTTTTGTTGCCGATCAAATATGACGTAATGCCCGGGTTATAAAATCCCGTCCTTGGCGCTCTCCGTTCAGGGAGGGCTAAGGACGGTCGCAAACATGGGACAAGTCTGAAAGTGTCCTATCCGGGTAATACCCGGTACAACTCCCCTTTCAGACATTGAAAGCCATGACATGGGTAAATCACGCGTCACATTACATGGGAATTTAGCAAGATATAAGTCTGAACGAGGCTTTAGTCTCTAGTCGTTTTTTGTTGTTGTTATTTTTGTTTTTAGTCGCGTAACAGTAACACCTCTCAGCATTGATGGTAAGGACAGTATCTTTTAAAAAAAAATTTTTTTATACTTTATATTATTAATATGACATATAATACATGTTTTTGGATAGTTTTTTGGGATTTAGGGGGTATTTAGGAGTACTTGAAAGGTTAATTCCGGCTTGCGCGGAAATTCAGGTTACGTCACCAACGTAGGAACAGAAGTCGTTTGTAACCCAGGGACAACTTGTATTTGTGTTACCCGCATGTATTTTGCAATGTGCAAAATGATATACAGTACAGTGGCAACTCTACATACGAAGTTAATTCATTCCAGGACCTTGTTTGTAAGTCAAAATGGTCGTATGTCAAGCGGGATTTTCCCTTAAGGATACATTATAATTCCACTAATTTGTTCTACAGCCTGAAAACCTGCACTAAATCCTTAATAAATGCTGTTAGTACTATTGCAAATATAAATTACACAGATCAAAACAAATAAATTGTAAATAACAATCGGAATAAAAATTATTCCGATTTTTATTCACCTGAACGCACCGCGTGGCTGACTTGACAGAGTGAGAGAGGACTTTTTGCTTTGTGTTGCGCAACATCTGAAATAAATGATTAAAAACCTGAAGAAGCTGGCGATTTTTTGGCGATGTTACCACATTTGTAAAGACTGCCGAACGGAAGCTCGCAGGTTCGTCGAGATCGTAGACATTCTACGGCAGTACAATCGAGCCAGTTCACGGACGAGCGCACCTCGCTCATATTTTTCTATAATTTCTATCTTCATTTCAATGGCAAGCCTCTCACCTTTTTCCTTTTTTCACCACCTGTACCAACATTCTTGGAACTCATTTTGATTGGTCTCAAGAAAATCCGCCATGCATCCGTCTTGCCGGAAAACATAGAAACTGTGAGATTGTCATAAAGCGTGGTATTTCGAGCATGTCGTGGGATGCAGAAAGAAATTGCGAGTCAAATTTTACATCGGATGTCAAAAAGATCGTGTGTCAAAGTGATCGTATACCGAGGTACCACTGTATATATCATTAGAAATAAATAAATTGAAGGATCTATTTCAAGAAAAAAAATAAATTTAAATAGTAATAATTTATATATATATATATATATATATATATATATATATATATATATATATATATATATATATATATATATATATATATATATATATCAATTTTTTTTTTAAAAGCCATGTGTAGTAAAAAATATAATTCTAAATAAAATACATTTGAAAAAATAAATAGTAATAAATTCAGTGTATTTTGCGCTGGGAATTTTATTAATCTGTTTTCTTTCATGAATCTCTTGTGACCTCCCATTGCTTAACTCTTTGGCTGCCAGTGACGGCAATTAACGTCTATTCCTTTTAAAAATTTGATTGGACGTCTATATCTGTCAATAGGGGTTTTCATTATCAGTTTCCCAGTTTGCCCATATATTTTGTCTCTGTTCTAGAAGGCTTTTCAATGAAGTATCTTGGTAGATTTGACTTGATGTTATATGAAAATCATGTGACAACCATTCTCTTCTCGTGACAGAAAAGAAAATATTTTTGTCCAAAACATCCATTTCTGCAAAATGTTTTTTCATATTAAAACTCACTAAAGTGCATTTGATCCCGACACTTTCTGCAGCCTGGAACGCCAAAGTGAAGTTTCTCCTCTGTCAGAAAAAAAAAAGACACGCCAACTATTTTTATTTCAACATTTCAAGGTTGGGTTTGCCCTCCGATCTACTAGTATACTTGCCTTGTCTTGGCTGCTCAGCTCTTGATAAGGGATGTGTGCCGGCAAGTAGGTGTGGAGCACAGCGCAGAATGCCAGACCGTCATTCCAACTACTGCTGAAATTGGTGATGTCAATGTTCTGAAACACATGGAAGCAGATCGACAAAAAATATAAACAAGCGAACATTTCTCAGTAGCCAAATTTAAAAGTTACAAGGTGAATTAACCTTGTAAGGCATATGGTATTGGAACAATACAGCCTTGTAACTTTTAACATTCCATCTGTGCCAAGCAATGACACCATAAGCAGCGGTTTTATATGTCAGACGACATTCCTTTATTACAGTGCTTCTCAATTATTTTCTGTTACGCCCCCCCAAGGAAGACGTAAATGTTTCGCGCCCCCCCCCCAACTCTCTGCCGCCACTGTAAATAGTATCATTCGTCTATATTACTATTATAAGTACGCCTCAGCCTAACATTGTGTCCTTTTTTTTCTATTAAAGAAAAAAAGTAACATAGATCAACTTATAATAAAGTATAACTTTTTTAACATTGTGTTGCTTGTAACAGAAAAGACTTAACGCGCATCAATTTGCCTGAAGTTAAAAAAAAAAAAAAAAAAAAAGTCACATCCAAACTGTAAAAATACACTCAAGGTACATTTTTGACCATTTGATACTGAAAAATCAAATGTAATAAAATCAGTAAATAATAACAAATTCAAATTGATTAGAAACATTTACTCTTCAGGACAACATGCCAAAAAATTTGACCGAAAAAAAACAAAAACAAAACTGAATAGAAGGGGGGGGGGGGGGAGTCTTTGGACAGAAGGAAAGTTTTTATTTTCGCTGATTCACCACAGTGCTCACTGGTTTACTGATATAACACTGACAAAGCGGGACGATTGTGACAATTGGCAATATTCGGCACATTTTCGCTGAAAAACAATCAAGCGGCTTATCAATGAGATTGAGGTCTAATGTCTTTAAGTGGCGTCTTAACTGATTTGGCTTCTCCGCTATAATCATTTTTAGACTCAGTAAACAGTGGTCTTTCCTCATTTCCCACTATATTAAAAGTCAAAGGCAAACGGCCCGAAAAAAGCGCATTCTCGGCGGCCGAGGGAGAACCGTAGGTGAGGGCGGTGGTCGTGACGATCCCAAGCCGAAAACGGCACTTCTCGGCCGGACATGTGAGAACCGAAGAAGACAGTGGGTCGCTGCGTGAGTCCAGCTCTGCATTAGTCTCTTCCGTGTGCTCTTGCTTACTTCAAAAATACTGCACGCACTTTGAAAATGAGAGCGCCACTGCCACCCACGGAGTGGATGTGTAAGTACACTTTATTCTAGTACGGCCAAAAAAAAAAAAAAAAAAAAAAAAAAAAAAAAAAAACATGTTCCCCGAGGTCACTCGCGCCCCCCCTGGCATCGCTCTGCGCCCCCCTGGGGGGGCGCGCCCCACCATTTGAGAAGTACTGCTTTATTACAACACGAAATACACGGGTGGGGCACATGAATAATTTTTTAAAAATTAGCTTTTAGTCACGTGGTGATGTTTTGGTTTCTTTTCCAAGGCTCAACAGGCAACAGATAATGGTGAAGTCTGTAATTGCATCATTACATCTGCTAATTGCCTCAACCTTTTTTGGATGAGTAATTATATCCATAATGTCAAGTTAACATTAACCATTTCAGGGACAACGATCACCACAGTGGACATTTAATCAAATGTTATCATCTTTAGCTATGTGAGATTAAAACAAAAAAAAATCCCTGAACAAAATACACTGAGGCCACACTTATTTGAATGTACAGTGATCCCTTGTTTTTCGCAGTTAATGAGGGCCAGAAGGCCGCCATGATAAGTGAAAAACTGCAAAGGAGCGCCCGCCCCCGCTAAAAAAAAGAAAAGATTTTTTTGTGTGTGTTCAAAGTATTTATTCAGATTTAGCTTAATTGTATTTTTTTGGTACTGTCGCATTTTCTCCGATATGTTAGATGATAAATAATCGTTTCAAACAAACAAAAAGTGAAAAAAAAATGTTTAAAAGGGTAAATATATGAAAAAGAAACTCTCGACCACTCCCTTATGTCTGCGATTTCTGCATCGCGACTCTTGTTATATTACCATGTTTCACCCATAAAATCCCCCAAAAATCCAGTTGTGGCCATTCATAGCTGTTTCTTGACAATCAGTGATGCATGCTACATGGAGGTTTTGGATCGAAACAAGGTAAGTACGTGATAATATCTCGTCAAAGTAATGGTGTCTATAATTCTGCTCTCGCGTGCTCTCATCTCTAGATAGGGTTTTGCTGTTTAAAAAAAATTATTATTTTTTTTTAAATGCCCTCCTGTTCAAAAATTTTCTTCCCCCAGAAAATTGAGATTTTAAGCTTTCCAATGACGTATCAAACATACTGTACATATAGGACAATTTTGAGTTTGGCCAAATTGGGGGTCTCACAGCAGAACTTCAATTCACCTGAGTGTTTTCCGCCATATACATACGTTTTTAAAAATATATATTTTGGGAAAAAAATTGAAAAAACAGGTCTTATATGTATCTCTTTCCAATGATAAATCTAAATACATTCATTGAACACACAAAAATGTTTTTTAAGCACTTCACATGTAATAATTATGATAAGTTTTAAACATATTACTGTCCCACCAAATTATTTTTAAACAAGAATAAAGTAGAAAAATGCTTCGCCTTTATTAAATGCATCATTGAGTGAGTCCACTAAAATCCGCTCAATCTGCTCACTTACACACAATAAATTGCCACAGCAATTGTTTAACAGGCTAAACGACGATTGACGCATGCGGCGCTTTGAAGTTTCGGCTTCCAAGTATCTCTGGCAAGATCAAACCTTAACGTCTGTCAATAATCGTTAATTTTAACAAGCAATTCCAGTGCACTGCCTGACGAAGAAAAGCAGCAGGAGGAAGTGTCAGACTATGTGATCGCAATTTAAAAAAAAACAACATTTTACTCCGCGATGGACTGTGGGTGCGAAGTTTAAAGCGCGAAGTAGCGAAGGATCACTGCATATTTTTATTCTAACTTTTTTATTGATTTTTACTTTTAAAATTGTATTTTATTCAAATTATAATTTTTTTTTACTCGTGGCTTTTTAAAATTTTGCATTTACTCCTTTGTATTATTAATGTAGAAATAATAGATTTTTTTTTTTCACAAAAATTGATTCCTCAATCATTTATTTATTTACTTTTACCGCTTATCACAAAATACGTTCGCGCAAAATTTATACTAACGGGCCACAAAATATTGTCCCATGGGCCGCAATTGACCCCGAGGCCACAAGTTTGAGATCCCGTAATAAAACATTTAATTAAAACATTTTTCGAGCATGAAAGGGTTAAACGCTTGTAGAATAAAAAAAACATTTTACTAGTAATTTTCTGATCACAATCACCACACAAATACATTATTTGTTTACTGTATTTGACTGTCTCATGACCTTTTACAAGACATCTTTTTTGTCAAGTCACTTTGTTCAATGTAACGTACTTCCTGCAAACCGTCTCAGTTGCTACGGTAATACTAAACTAAGTTAAGCATCACCTTAATAAATATTGCAGACATGTTTTGATCAGTTCACATAAATGTCGAATAAAGTCAAATTTATTCATATAGCCCTAAATCATTAAAAGAGCTTTTCAGACAGTTGGCATTAAAAGGGTAAATAAATAAACTTAACCGTTGACTCACAGAAACATATCATACATCTTTTTGTCTTAATTATGCCGGTAATTTTCTGCAGTAATATTTCATCAACAACAAAAATATTCATACATTAATAACATAGGGTGATTTCAGGACAATAACCTACTTGATAACCCTCGGTTTTCTTCTGGCACCACTTCAGAAGAGCATTTCTCTTGGATCCTCCATACTCTCGAGCCAGTGCAGATAGAGGGTCCTTACGTTCCTCTCTGCAACAAAAAAACAACAAAGATCTGTTTGTGCTCGCTTACTGACCTTTTCTTTGTAGACCACAATTATCTACTATAGATGCCGTCATCTGATATGATGCAGTTAAATTAGTTGTACCTTAGACGGCTACGAGCCGTGGGTGTGACGGAGGCCGTGGGAGAGGAGGAGGACAGTGAGAGCGGAGAGGAAGTGGCACTCATGGCCATTAGTGAGGATGAAGAGGCTCCATCTTGGGCTGCAATGTCTCTTTTTATCTCTTCACTACTTCGGCGGGAAACTACTTAGAGAAAATTTATACTGTACTTGCATGTACAGTCATAACATGTATTATCCAAATATATTATCCAACCTGAAATTGACTTAGTGGAATCCATGTTGGGGACCCTCTGGAGGACAGAAGGGGGTCGACTGGTTGAGGCTCCTCGGAGAAGGTGCTCAGCTGTAAATACATTATTACACTGTTTAAAAGCGACTTAAAAAGTTGACTTCCATTTACTGTTAGTTTAGCAGCAATTGGTAATAACATCTGGGCCAAATGAAACTCACTATTAAATGTTCACATCAAAACTTTGTCTAATTGCCGTTAAGAGAATAACACTTTAAGCCATTACTATAAGTAGAAGGATTTAAGTGTGTGCTATTTTAAGCAACACAGCAGTATGTACTACAAATAACAGCATCTAGGTTATTGTTATGGTCTCATTCTTTTGTGTTTGGTTTTATTACTTCAAAATAAAATACAGAATCCTGTTTTTTTTTTTTTTTTTTTTTTTTAAATATACACTGGTACCTCTACATATCAACTGAATTCATTCCAGGAACTGGTTTGTAAGTCGAAATGGTCGTATGTCGAGTGGGATTTTCCCATAAGAATACATTATAATTTGATTAATTCGTTCTACAGCCCAAAAACCTATGATAAGGGTGCTCACAATCCACCCACACTAGCGTTGCGATCAACTGGTAGATCGCGACTGACGTAATGAGCACCCCTGTGCTACTCCAATACTTTAATAAATACTGCTGGTACAATTACAAATAGCAATTACACATAGGAAAAAAAATAGAAATACAAATAGGAATAATAATAATAATGTAACGAATCGGGTTGTAATGTGGCGTTGTGTTTTGCATGTTGTTCCTGACAGCACCATGTGACTGACGAGAGTGTGAGATGTTACAATAATAATAATAAATCAGAAATAAAAAGCGTTTTTTTTTTTTTTTGTCACCTTAACTTATAGACACTGTCAAACGGAGGTCAGAGGAGACTGGCCATATTGTCGAGCCAGTTCACTCACACGCACACCACACTCATATTTTTCTACCATTTCCTTCTTCATTTCAATGATAAGCGTCACCTCTTTCCTTTTTCAATGATTTTCACTAACCTTCTTGGGACCCATGTTGATTTCTCTCATAAGAAAATCCACTTTGCGTCTGTCTAGCGGGAGAACAATGAAATCGCGAAACTGTCATAAATGGATGTATTTCGAGCATGTCATCATATGTCGAGACAAATGCCGAGTCAAATTTTACAACGGATGTCGAAAGGATCGCATGCCGAGGTACAGCTGTATATTGTACGATGTTGGTTTGAAAAGAGATTATCTTCTACCCAAGAACTGACATGTTTTAAAACTAGCAGAGACAATTAACCACCATTTATATACAGTGTATCACAAAAGTGAGCACACACCTCACATTTCTGCAAATATTTAAGTATATCTTTTCATGGGACAACACTGACAAAATTACACTTTGACACAATGAAAAGTAGTCTGTGTGCAGCTTATATAACAGAGTTCATTTATTTCCCCCTCAAAATAACTCAAAATATAGCCATTAATATCCAAACCCCTGGCAACAAAAGTGAGTACACCACATGGGAACTACGTACATCCCTAAATGTCCAAATTGAGTACTGCTTGTCATTTTCATTCAAAAATGTCATGTGACTCGTTACTCGAGTGCTGTCAGCATTGCTGCAGAGATTGAAGAGGTGGGGGGTCAGCCTGTTAGTGCTCAAGAAAGCCCGCAAACAGTTTGCTGAAGACATGTCAATAAAGCACATGAATTACTGGAACCATGTCCTATGGTCTGATGAGACCATCTCTTGTGTACCGTCTTCAGAAGAGGCTTCCTCCTGGGGTGACAGCCATGCACACCAATTTGATGTAGCGTGCGGCGTATGGTCTGAGCACTAACAGGCTGACCCCCCACCCCTTCAATCTCTACAGCAATGCTTACAGGACTCCTGTAATGAGTCACATGACATTTTGGAGGGAAAATGACAAGCAGTACTCAATTTGGACATTTAGGGATGTACGTATTTACTAAGGGGTGTACTCACTTTTGTTGCCAGGGGTTTAGATATTAATGGCTATATTTTGAGTTATTTTGAGGGGAAAATAAATGAACAATTATATAAGCTGCACAGACTACTTTTCATTGTGTCAAAGTGTCATTTTGTCAGTGTTGTCCCATGAAAAGATACATTTAAATATCTGCAAAAATGTAAGGGTTGTACTCACTTTTGTGACACACTGTATATGTAGTCATGGTAAAAAAACAAAAATATATGCACAACGCGTCAGACTAGTCTGACCACAGAAACACAAACTGTATATGATGGGAAGGAAACATCAAATGACCAATGTCACAGACAGTGTCACTTTTGTTTGCAAAAGATGACTAGTGGAAGGAAATTGTAAACATTATCATCAGGAGCAGCTTCTCATATAACTCATTAATTCTTAAAAAAAAAAAAAAGACTGAAAAAAGATCACGTTGTTTGCGATTAAATGAGTTTTTAACTCTTAAAATCAGTCAATTAGGTAGTCATTTGTGAAGATTGTTTTATGCCTGTAGGTTTGCACAGTTCTCGAGAGGACATGAAGATCAGACTTTGGAGAGCAACCCATGAAGCCCAATAAAAAAAATTTAAAAAAATATTTTAGTGTAAACTGACATGACATGGAGATGTCTGAATAGCTGGTCCTCTTGTCAGTGAGGGCTGAGAGTGGCTTGGCAGCTGATAGGGATGTTGATACAGAGTGTCTCTGAAAGAGAGAAGACACAATTCCTTCTTTATGACAAAAAAAATGAAAATGTAGTACAATCGATGGAGTCTATTTTTTGTATATATACAGTGCCTTGCAAAAGTATTCGGCCCCCTTGAACCTTGCAACCTTTCGCCACATTTCAGGCTTCAAACATAAAAATATAAAATTTTAATTTTTTGTCAAGAATCAGCAACAAGTGGGACACAATCGTGAAGTGGAACAAAATTTATTGGATAATTTAAACTTTTTTAACAAATATAAAACTGAAAAGTGGGGCGTGCAATATTATTCGGCCCCCTTGCGTTAATACTTTGTAGCGCCACCTTTTGCTCCAATTACAGCTGCAAGTCGCTTGGGGTATGTTTCTATCAGTTTTGCACATCGAGAGACTGACATTCTTGCCCATTCTTCCTTGCAAAACAGCTCGAGCTCAGTGAGGTTGGATGGAGAGTGTTTGTGAACAGCAGTCAGTCTTCAGCTCTTTCCACAGATTCTCGATTGGATTCAGGTCTGGACTTTGACTTGGCCATTCTAACACCTGGATACGTTTATTTTTTAACCATTCCATTGTAGATTTGGCTTTACGTTTTGGATCATTGTCCTGTTGGAAGATAAATCTCCGTCCCAGTCTCAGGTCTTGTGCAGATACCAACAGGTTTTCTTCCAGAATGTTCCTGTATTTGGCTGCATCCATCTTCCCGTTAATTTTAACCATCTTCCCTGTCCCTGCTGAAGGAAAGCAGGCCCAAACCATGATGCTGCAACCACGTTTGACAGTGGGGATGGTGTGTTCAGTGTGATGAGCTGTGTTGCTTTTACGCCAAACATATCGTTTTGCATTGTGGCCAAAAAGTTCAATTTTGGTTTCATCTGACCAGAGCACCTTCTTCCACATGTTTGGTGTGTCTCCCAGGTGGCTTGTGGCAAACTTTAAACGAGACTTTTTATGGATATCTTTTAGAAATGGCTTTCTTCTTGCCACTCTTCCATAAAGGCCAGATTTGTGCAGTGTACGACTGATTGTTGTCCTATGGACAGACTCTCCCACCTCAGCTGTAGATCTTTGCAGTTCATCCAGAGTGATCATGGGCCTCTTGGCTGCATCTCTGATCAGTTTTCTCCTTGTTTGAGAAGAAAGTTTGGAAGGACGGCCGGGTCTTGGTAGATTTGTAGTGGTCTGATGCTACTTTCATTTCAATATGATGGCTTGCACAGTGCTCCTTGAGATGTTTAAAGCTTGGGAAATCTTTTTGTATCCAAATCCAGCTTTAAACTTCTCCACAACAGTATCTCGGACCTGCCTGGTGTGTTCCTTGGTTTTCATAATGCTCTCTGCACTTTAAACAGAACCCTGAGACTATCACAGAGCAGGTGCATTTATACGGAGACTTGATTACACACAGGTGGATTCTATTTATCATCATCGGTCATTTAGGACAACATTGGATCATTCACAGATCCTCACTGAACTTCTGGAGTGAGTTTGCTGCACTGAAAGTAAATGGGCCGAATAATATTGCACGCCCCACTTTTCAGTTTTTTATTTGTTAAAAAAGTTTAAATTATCCAATAAATGTTGTTCCACTTCACGATTGTGTCCCACTTGTTGATTCTTGACAATATATATACAGTGCTGCTCGAAAGTTTGTGAACCCCACAGCGATGGTCAGATTTTTTGTAAAAAAAACTAAAATAACCTTATTAAATGTTAAGTTATACCCAAATCCACAATACTGACATTCCAAATAATGGACTGAAACAAAAGAAATAGTTATATTGTCATTCTTTATTTAACAAAAGTGGTTGATTTAAGAAAAACTCAGATATCATGTGTGCAAAAGTATGTGAACCCCTTCAGTTAATAGGATATTGCGCCTCCTTTTGCAGAGATTACCTCAACCAAACGATTTCTGTAGTGACTAATCAGCCTCTCACATCTACTTTGGGGGATTTTTGCCCATTCTTCCTTGCAGAACGCAGTCAGTTGAGAGAGGTTTGATGGGCGTCTGGCATGAACTGCTCGCTTCAGGTCCCGCCACAGCATTTCAATGGGATTTAGGTCAGGACTTTGACTGGGCCAGTCCAGAACACGAATCTTCTTCTTTTTCAGCCATTCCTTGGTTGTATTGCTGGAATGCTTTGGATCATTATCATGTTGCATGATCCACCTTCTGCCAAGCTTTAACTTCAAAACAGATGGCGTCAGGTTATGTTCTAGGATTTGACAATATTCCTCAGAATTCATGATTCCCTGGACTATGTGGAGTTGTCCAGGTCCTGAGGATGAAAAGCAAGCCCAGATCTTGACATTCCCACCTCCATGCTTCACTGTTGGGAGAAGGTTCTTTTGGTGGTATGCAGTGTTGACTTTTCGCCAGACATGGCGGTTTTGGTTGTGACCAAACAGTTCAATTTTGCACCTACATCAGTTGATGAAAACTCTTTTTAATTTAGTCTGGACAACACAACTGTTAAAAAAACAAAAAAAAAACTACTGAATTGATTGATTAGGAAATCAGGTTGAAATAATAGAAAATTCCAAAATGTTGAGGGGGTTCACAAACTTTTGAGCAGCACTGTATACACACATATAGGCAGTATCAGAGCAAGCAAGCATTTTCTGGGCATGTGTTTGTATGATTTCTGTTATGTATAGGTTTGTTACAATCATATATGACTTTCAGCTTTCCTTCCATACCTGGATTGGCGATACAGCAGCAGCTGGTGGCGTCTTCATTGGACTGGGACTGAGAGGGGTGCGTGGTAGTGGCGTGGCTGGTGCTGTTGGAGTCACAGTGGCAGTACTGCTAGGCGCTGGTGCTGGAAGTTACAAGAAAAAAGTAAAATGCAAGGACTGACGTATTAAAACTACCCCCAATGCCTTCAAAAGAACATTGTGGCACCAAAGCTATGAACCCGGGTGTTTAGCTCTGTTGTCTGTGCGCTGGGATACTATGTTGGTGACGCTAGATCAATCCCCGGTTGGAGTAAAATACTTAAAATGTTCAGTTCAAACTAGTTAAACTGAAGTCCTATTTGCTCAGAACATTGCGTTCAACGTTTTTTTAAGGAGTTTTCCATCAAAAGTTGAAAAAGTCATGATTTTGGTTAACTTGAAATGTCAAGCTGAACAAACATTTTTCCCCTTTGTTTACAGTGTATGTTTTTGGAAGCAGTACCACATTTTAAAAAATATGACAGAGACTATAAGGCAAATTGTGTAGCTCGGTTGCATATACAGTACCCTGCGAGGCACTGTCAAAGCTCTTGATGAGTGTTTTGACAGTTGGCGAAGGCTCCGAAGAGGTGGAAGATCGACGACTGAGCCCCATCCCCTGCCTGAGAGCAGCCAAGTCCCTTTCCACTGCATTCATATAGTTATACACTCGGCCTCTCTCCTCTTCTTGCCTGGAAATTGGGAATACACTCAGCTAAATATCAACAACATATTCAGACTAGACATGTGCCGATTACCGGTTTCAAGGTGTACAGTGCTATGAAAACGTCAAGGTTTCAAAACCGACAAATTTTTACGTCATACCGTCCCTAAGGTATTAGCGATTTTTTTATGTCCCAAAAATGCAGGGAGAAATCCCTCGCTTGCAACTGTAATACCCCTTTCCCACTAGCCAAAAAACCCATGTCAACCCACTAACAATCGGCTTTTTGGTGGCAGTGGGAAAGGTGCAGCGACCCGCCTCGACCCGTGTCAATCAACCCGCCAAGCGACCCGCGTTAAAATCACCTCGGTTCTGATCGTCATGCAGTGTGAAAGCAAAACCCCGGGTCAACAGTCAACATCCTAATCTAAGTGGTGACGTAGGCTCTTACGTGATGCGTAACATAATGCCATAACAGGTGAAACAAAGGCTCTTCTCCTCCTTCTGTGACTTACACGACTCCTTTCAATTTCAAACCAAAATTCACGTCGCCTACGATGCCTCAGCACAAGCAGAGTGTTGATCCTTTGCTGTATTTCAACCATTTTGAGGGCAGTAAAAAGCATGAAAACAGAGAACACAAACGGAAAGGAGGCTTCCATGTTGCTCTGCATTGTTTACTTCCTTGAACTGAATGAATTCGGTCGCACTTGTCGACGCACATCTTAGCGTGGTGACGTCACGTAACCTTACGCACGGCTAAGGAGGGGTGGGGGGTTAGAAGGGTGAGGGAAAAAAAAAAGACACGACTTTTTTTTTGTCAATGGGAAAGGTGCCAAATGGCAATTGCAAGTGGGGTGCATCAGCTTGGAAAAAATGTGCGTTGACCCACTAGTTTCAGTGGGAAAGGGGCATAAGGCTCAACTCTACCCCACCGGTTGTTGCCCAGTTTCAGTGAGTCAGTGAGTCTCCACGATAGCTGGAAGAGGTCAAACTCCTGAACTTTTCCCTCAATCGAAGAAAACGAAATCGCTGGTACGGGAATACTTCGGCTACAGAAAAGTTACAGATGGCCGCAGCTTAGAGGAGGAGGGCCAACCGACATGTAAAACATGTTTGCGGCGGGCGGAGGAGGCAATACCTCAAATATGATTTCGCATTTATATAAAATTAAAGGTTAGTAAACACTGTCATGAACATTTCCCACCAGCTACAACCATTACTCGAGCATGTATAGTGTGTCTAGCTGTGGTAAAACGTTGAGAAAGATAGTGTGTGTATAATGCAAACATAATACGAGTCATTTTCACGTGCTTTTTATGGAAAAATAATTCAATTATTTTTGTTCTGATGGTAACAATGTTGAACTGTCACTGTGGGTTTAGGCTCTCCTAAAGGCCTGCATTTATTTTAATTTTATTTAGAATATTTTGTTATTTTCTTTTAATTTATCTTCTTCAAATCTATCAAATAAAATAACTGTTCAATGGAAAAGTTTTTATTTTAACCCAGATATCTTAAAGTAACATATTTAGGGCTGTAATTGGAATACCGTGATACCATGAAACCATGATATTTTTCGCTTAAGGTGATCATACCGGCACATGCCTAATTCAGACGTTGGAAAATTACACAAATTTATGAAATTAAGATTGTATGTATGTATGTGGGGATCATATATATATATATGTATATATATATTGTCCCTTACATACTGTTGTATAGCAAAAATGGTAACAGAACACAAAAAAAGCCTGAAACTGTCAGAAAATTTTCTGTAGCATACTTGCGGCTTTTGACTTCATCTAGTTCTTTGCTCAGCTTGTCATTCTTCTCCAACGCCTCCTGCAGACGGCGCCGCAGGTCTCCGATCTCTTCTTGCGCTTCCGACTTGATATCGTTAGCAATGACGACCGCTGTTTGCAGGTCTGCTTGGAACTGACGCCACTCCATCGACTCCTCCTGTGCCAGGGAGTGACATTTCACATCATTTAGGTACTGCGCAAACATTAAAACAGATACACCTGCACAATGGTATTTGGATTTTTTCATTATTGTTGAGATTTTTTTCTGTAATTAAGCTTTCATGTTTTTAAAGTGGATTTGCTAGTTGCTAGCCGTGCCTGACTTACCCTGAGCCTGCGATGAAGGATCTTTATCTCTCGTTCCATGTCATGTTTCTGATCTTGGTGCTTTTTTACAGAGTCTGTTTTTAAAAAAAAAAGTGGTGACACTTCAGGAGTTGGTCACAGACTACAGCTCTTAATCAGGCCTCATGGACATAACAGTGTTGTTGGGATAACAAAGCCATCATATGGGGCTACATGATGCAAGACATAGCAATTTCTTTATAGAAGTTTTAGCCAGTGTGTGTGTTACCAGTGTGAGCGCAACCTCCGAGCAGTGAATGTCACAGTGCGGTGAGTGTACACTTAAAAGTATTTGTCAAATAAATGCTAAACCCTTTAAGAGGAAAGACCGCTTCAGAGTGGTGTTCATTTGCAGTTAGCTTCAAAATTTAGCGACAACTTCAGTCTAGTACATAATGTGAAATATGTGGACAGCTTTTATCTCTTTGTAGCCACAAGATGCTTCTTTGCAATAAACAATAAATGACAATAAACTGTCTTGGTGAGTGTTCCGTTGAGAGCATTCTACCACATGGTATAATACTCTTTATAAAAAAAAGTTCGTAAATTACTTCCAGATTTTTTGCTTCATTCTTTGTGGATTCTTGCGCAGTTAATCGACTCCTCATTTCAGTTTAAACATCGAGACAAACAGCAGTTTATATTCAATCAGGGAATCATAACCAAATAATGATTCTCTTCCTTGAGGTTGCCATTAGACGTACAAAACCCTTTATTGTGTAAAGACATTTGTTTGTGCTTTGTTTTTTCATTCACTGTCAATCAAAGCGGGATTTTATAATGTAAGAAAAACAGTTTCACGGACAGAGTGTTAATAGAGAAAATAATCGTTTTTTGTTTTTAACTTGCTCATTTAAAAGTATGTCACAATTGTGTGACAACTAGGGCGTGCCAAAATATCGAAATGGTCATATATCATGATAGTTTGTACCCCAAAAGGTCATCGAAATGCTCTGCCAAGAATCGGAACCAACAAGTTGCTACCAAAATCTTCCACTAGAATAGTGTCTGTTACCTCAATGGCTGCCTTTGACGGTGCTAGACACTCAATCCATTTAGACTGGGACCAAACCAGAGCATTCATATCCGGTCTTTCCGAGTTTCGGGGCATTTACAGGTCACTTTCTGTTCATTTTAGGGCATTTACAGGTAACTTCCTGTTGCGTTTGAGTCACCACCTATTTATTTGGGGATATCCCCAGGTCACTTCCTGTTGATTTTAGGTTGAAGAACAGGAAGTTCTTCCTTCTCATTCTCCAACCTAAAATTAACAAGAAATGGCCCATAAATGCTCAAAAAACAACAGGAAGTGACCCAGAAATGTCCCAAAATCAACAGGAAGTGACTGAAAATAAACAGCAAATGACCTGAAATGCCCTAAAATGAACTCATCGGTTGTTATTGACGGCCATAGACGTCCAACCCGTTTGAAGTGGGAGTGAATCCAGCAAATGAACAAATTTTCATTCACTGCCACCCTTCCAGTTCTAATGGATTGGATGTCTACCAGTGATAAACTCATTTAAATTCACAGCTGAAGGATGAAAATAGCTTGTTTTTCTTATTATATTGCAGAACCCCAGAGGTTCCCACCCCTAGTGACAACATCTTTAAAGCTTTATAGGTTAAAAAAAAAAACTCAGCCAAGTATCAACTTGAAAGAAAAGATAGCACACAGTGTAATTGTGTATCTTATCACATTAAGGCGAACAGTAATTTCAGCAATCATCAACACGCACTCACTGTTAACCTTGATTAGAAATAGCACATTGTGAAAAATTCTTTTTTTGTCACTTACTCTCAAGGTCGGTGATGATGAGGTTGTCATGCAGCTTTAGAGCTCGGTGCTGCTCTACTTCGTCTTCCAGCTCAAAGATGGTTTCTTTCATGTCAACGATTTCGGTCTCTTTCTCTTGCAGCTCCACACGCTGCTTCTCGAGCACGTGCGCTTGCTCTGTCATTTGTTGCTGCACCTGCTGCTGGAAGTCTCTGTATTCGCTGTCAAGCTGCTCACACAGAAGAATGGAGTTAATTATGACTTTGTTCATACTCTAATTATGTAAAATATGTACTTTCTTGGCACTACCTTAAATTAAGTTAAAGACAAGCAAACCTAAACTAAATTAACATCATATTAATCTTAGTACAGTGTTTTGGCTAGTGCGGAGTCTGACCCAACAATATATACAGTGGGGCAAATAAGTATTTAGTCAACCACTAATTGTACAAGCTCTCCCACCTGAAAATATCAGAGGCCTGTAATTGTCAACATGGGTAAACCTCAACCATGAGCGACAGAATGTGGAAGAAAAAAAAACAGAAAATCACATTGTTTGTTTTTTTAAAGAGTTTATTTGCAAATCATGGTGGAAAATAAGTATTTGGTCAATACCAAAAGTACCTTTTGTTGGCAATAACGGAGGCCAAACGTATTCTGTAACTCTTCACAAGCTTTTCAAACACTATTGCTGGTATTTTGGCCCATTCTTCCATGCAGATTTCCTCTAGAGCAGTGATGTTTTGGGGTGTCGTTGGGCAACACGGACCTTCAACTCCCTCCACAGATTTTCTATGGGGTTGAGATCTGGAGACTGGCTAGGCCACTCCAGGACCTTGAAATGCTTCTTACAAAGCCACTCCTTTGTTGCCCTGGCTGTGTGTTTGGGATCATTGTCATGCTGAAAGACCATGCCACGTCTCATCTTCAATGCCCTCGCTGATGGAAGGAGATTTTCACTCAAAATCTCTCGCTACATGGCCCCATTCATTCTTTCCTTTACACAGATCAGTCGTCCTGGTCCCTTTGCAGAAAAACAGCCCCAAAGCATGATGTTTCCACCCCCATGCTTTACAGTGGGTATGGTGTTCTTCGGATGCAATTCAGTATTCTTTCTCCTCCAAACACGAGAACCTGTGTTTCTACCAAAAAGTTTTATTTTGGTTTCATCTGACCATGACACATTCTCCCAGTCCTCTTCTGGATGATCCAAAGGCTCTCTAGCGAACCGCAGTCGGGCCTGGACGTGTACTTTCTTCAGCAGGGGGACACATCTGGCAGTGCAGGATTTGAGTCCCTGGCGGCGCATTGTGTTACTGATAGTAGCCTTTGTTACTGTGGTCCCAACTCTCTGTAGGTAATTCACTAGGACCCCCCGTGTGGTTCTGGGATTTTTGCTCACCGTTCTTGTTATCATTTTGACGCCACGGGGTGAGATCTTGCATGGAGCCCCAGATCGAGGGAGATTATCAGTGGTCTTGTATGTCTTCCATTTTCTAATAATTGCTCCCACAGTTGATTTCTTTACACCAAGCATTTTACCTATTGCAGATTGTCTTCCCAGCCTGGTGCAGGTCTACAATTTTGTCTCTGGTGTCCTTCGACTGCTCTTTGGTCTTGGCCATAGTGGAGTTTGGAGTTTGACTTACTGAGGTTGTGGACAGGTGTCTTTTATACCGATAATGAGTTAAAACAGGTTCCATTAATACAGGTAACAAGTGTAGCCTCGTTAGACCTCGTTAGAAGAAGTTACACCTCTTTGACAGGCAGGAATCTTGCTTGTTTGTAGGTGACCAAATACTTATTTTAAACTCTAATTTGGAAACAAATTCTTTAAAAATGAAACAATGTGATTGTTTTTTTTCACATTCTGTCTCTCATGGTTGAGGTTGACAATTACAGGCCTCTCTAATCTTTTCAAGTAGGAGAACTTGCACAATTGGTGGTTGACTAAATACTTATTTGCTCCACTGTAGGTATTTTAAAAAGAAATTGTTTAGTTCCCCTTGAACTCATTTAATCCCATTGATGGCGGTAGACGTGCAATCCATTGTGACAGGGTTAATTTATGAAATAAATAAGGTTGGGCAAGTCAACTGGTTAACTCCGAAGTTAACATCGTATTTTACTTTAACCGCATATTAACATCACTTAGGAAAAAGTTACGCCTTTTGTCTGCTTGATTGTTTCTGTGAACAGATTCAATTGAGAACAGCATGCCTTAATACAAAGCAGAGCCCAGCATCAGTTCAGATTGCTTTCCATTAAGAGTGGTGGATCAAACATGTAGGCTCACTCCGACTGTCTTACTTGTACAGTACAGTATATACTACAAAATATGCTACCTAGCTATAAGTAACATTGTAACTTCCTTTACCAAGGGGATACGCCCTCTGACAAAAGTCTTGTCGCTTATCCATTTTGTAGAAACAATTCATAATTACCTGACTTACAATTATTCAATTGGTTTCAGAAATGGCTCATATGAAAGCTAAGACCCTCCCAAATGATGTTGAATGTACAAAAATATATTTGTATCACTGAAAAAAGATGTATCATTTAATGAAGACATAAAGGTCAAATTTTGGCAAGACAAAAGTTTTGTCGCCCACAGAAACTAGTGTGAAAACTGAACAAAAAATGTACTTCAAATACAAAAATATGTTACATAACATAAGCGAATTACGTAGTGGTGCTGTGAGATCCAAATTTGATATTTTGTATGGCTTTTTTTTTTTTCCCCCCTACAGGCATGAATCCAAACAACCATACAGCATTTATATATGTTTACAATTAATTCAACCCGAAAAGAAAAGGGCAGACGGGAGAAGCCGAAGCCTATTGAATCCCACCCCCAGCATACCATATAGGATGCAGAAAATATCGAATAACAATTTTTGACTTTCAGATTTCGTAGTAAATGCGTCCTTCGCCTTCGAGTGTCTGTGAGTGAGTGGGCTTCAGCAAGGATTCATACAATTTATTGATGAAGTCATCAGGAACATCAAAGAAAGCAGTCTTGCATGCCTCCCAGAGTTCATCAGCATTCTTGGGTTTCGTCTTCCATGCTTCCTCTTTCATCCTGTTCATGTCTGGTGACTGGGCTGGCCAGCCCTGGAGGATCTTGATCTTCTTTGCCTAGAGGAAGAGATTGAAGTACGCGATGGAGTACCATCCTGCTGCAGAATTTGTCCCTTTTTATGGTTAGGAATGTAAGAGGCAGCTAAGATTTGTTGATATTTCAGACTATTTATGTTGACTTCCACACTCCATATCTCTCGCACACCCCCATACTGGATGTAACCCCAGACCATGATTTTGCCACCACCAAACTTCACTGTTTTGTGGCAAAAGGGGGATTTTTCAGATGAATTATACCACAAATACACGCCGCAAATATTGCAGGAGACCTACTGAAGCCCGCATGGATCCGAGATTCACTCAGAAAACAGTGAAGTTTGGTGGTGGCAAAATCATGGTCTGGGGTTACATCCAGTATGGGGGTGTGCGAGAGATCTGCAGGGTGGAAGGCAACATAAATAGTCTGAAATATCAATCAATCTTAGCTGCCTCTTACATTCCTGACCATAAAAAGGGAGGAATTCTGCAGCAGGATGGTGCTCCATCGCATTCTTCATTCAAGATCCTCCAGGAGTGGCCAGCCCAGTCACCAGACATAAACATCATCGAGCATGTCTGGGGTAGGATGAAAGAGGAAGCATGGAAGACGAAACCCAAGAATGTTGATGAACTCTGGGAGGCATGCGAGACTGCTTTCTTTGATGTTCCTGATGACTTCATCAATAAATTGTATGAATCCTTGCCGAACCACATGGATGCAGTCCTTCAAGCCCATGGAAGTCATACAAAATATTCAATTTGGATCTCACAGCACCACTACTTAATTCACTTATGTTATGGAACATATTTTTGTTCAATTTTCACACTACTTTCTGTAAACTTTTGTCTTGCCAAAATTTGACCTTTGTCTTCATTAAATGATACATCTTTTTTCAGTGAAACAAATACATTTTTGTACATTCAACATCATTTGGGAGGGTCTTAGCTTTCATATGAGCAATTTCTGAAACCAATTGAATAATTAAAAGTCATGTTATTAGCAATTGTTTCGACAAAATGGATAAGCGACAAGACTTTTGTCAGGGACTGTACATCTAATAACCGATAGGACAGGAACAGGGAAGTCAGGATAGATTTGTGTATGACCATTGCTACTGTAAATACTTATTTTAAATTTATTATTGATTTATGTGTATGACAATGTGATTAATTACAGTTAATCGCAAGAATCTCATTGAACAATACATTTTTTTTTCTCCTTAGTTTGAGTTTTGTGAACGGAAATATCCCAAAGTTACTGTGTGGTCAATGAAAAAACAGTTTAGTTTTAGAGCACCAGAGCATTTGGTTGGTGTATCACCATCAATGGTAGCCAATGAAATCAAGTCCCAGAAACTGTCTTTAGCTTACACTAACCTTACTGAGAGTGTCCTGTAGCAAGGCAAGGTCATTTTGAGCTTGTTCCAGTTCATCCTGCGATTTTGCAGCCTTGGCCTCAGCCTCTTCCTTTCCTAGTCGGGCACCTTCCAAAAGCTGGCAGATGTCATTTTTGTCCCCAGCTGTGTGAAGAGAGAGGAGCTCAGCAACCCTCTGCCTCTCTTGGTCCAATTGGGCTCGGCAGCGACTCAGCTCCACCTGGTCACTGCTCACTGCCGCTTTATATTCATCAAGCGTAGCAGCCATGGCTACCCGGTCTTGTCTCTCAGAGTCCATGACGCGCTCCATTTGGTGGTTCCTCTCTTTCAATGCTCCGATCATGTCTTGAGCTTCAGCGTTGTCCTGCTCAGCCATCTTCAAAGTATTGGACAAGTGCTGCTGCACACCCAGAAGTTGCTCTCTCTCGAAGCGGGCGTTATCCGCCAAGTCTGCATAGCGCTGTTCTAGCTCCATGTAGCGGCCGCTTTTGATGTCCTCCTCTAGGACGTACGAAATGTGATGCTCATCCAGCGTGGAGCGAAGATACTCTATCTGTCGTCCGTAGAGCTCCAGTTTGTCGCTCTGTTGGCACAACGAGTCCATGAGGATGACCTTCTCCTCGCCGAGTCGCTCGTTCTCCCCGTTCAACTCTTGGGTGATTTGCTGCAGATCGGCCAGCTCCTGCAATGTGGCCTGCAGTTCTTCAGAGGTGCTATGCTGGTTCTCTTCCATCTGATGGATACGCTCAGTAAGACAGGCGACTGATACTTCGCTGGCATTACCACTGCTACCCCTACGGGAACGCTCTCTGCTGGGGGCAGACTCGCATTCAGATGATGAGGAGGCTCCAGAAGGGGCGTCCAAAGCATCATCGCTGGAGGTGACAGCCTGATATACTTCGCTAGATTCACTGTCCAGATTGTCCACAGAGCCACCATGCTGGTGAGCCGTGAGTAGATCTTCTAATGAACCAGGGGCTGATCCCTCCACTGAGGACGTCAGGGTTGCTCCACCCTCACTGTGTCCACTACCTGCTGCCAAGTCCGGGCTTAGGGACGTGTAAGTGAACAGCTTGTCAGAGCCATCTAGCCTCTGCTCCAGGGAGAACCCCAACGCATTGAGACGGTCTTTGAGCATTCGATTCTCACTCTTGAGCAGGTTAAGCTCCTCTCTGATTGCTTGGTTCTGCTCTTGTAACAAAAGCAAAGTCGACTCTACATCAGCTGCTGTGATAGCTGGGACGTGCAGCTTTTCACCATCCTCTGTCTCTTCCCGCGGCTGCGAGTCCTTTCCTTCCATGCCAAGCTGGACCCTCATGTCTCTCAGTTCACTGCGAAGATGTAAAATCTCTACATCTTTGCTCTTGGCAAGACCTAGAAGGTCATTGACTTTTGTCTCCAATGCCACCTTATCGCTGATCTGGCCATCTGATTTGGACTTGCTCATACGGCTCTCAGACTCGGTTGAGATCTGGCCACGAGAGCGTTTTGAGACCGCATCACCTGCTGCTATCCCTGAGACAAGCTGCTTCCTATTAGCTGACGTCCTGGATGTCCGAAGACGGTCCCGTGAAGAATTTGGCTCTTTTGTTGTTGATGATGTCATACGCTTGGTTGAAGACCCTTGTTCAGAGAAAAACACATATTCTTCTTAACATTTGTTATAAAATGGGCATGCCTATCAAAAACAAACAAAACTGTATGTTGGTTACCATCATTTTAGGGTGACACCACCAGTGTTGTTCATAACGGCATTAGGGCATAACGGTGTTTGTAAGGACATTATTGTTTTCAGTAGTGAGTAATCTAATTAATTAGTGCTGCAACGATTAATCGATTAACTTGAGTAATTTGTTTGGAAAAAAATCGAAATAAATTTTGCTGCTTCAAGTATTCGTTCATTTAAAGTGGCGTTGTAATGGTTTGTTTTGAAAGTGTTTGCACTTAGTTTTATGGATTTGGGTGGATACACTGCCCTCTAGTGGCAACAGTGAATGTGACATAACCCCTTTTTACGTGGCTGAATCCAGCTGCTCCTTGTTAAGACCAACTTAAGCTAAGTTTTTGTTTGAGCTAATGTTTTTTTTAATGCATTCGTAATTTAGTTTATTGGTATATTTATCAGTTTTTTTGTGGGAATATGTGTTTGAACCATTTAAGAGGATTGTTTAAAAAAAAAAAAAAAAAACTAGCATTTTGCATCTTGCTATGTAAGTTAGCCAATTGTTCTTTTGTTGTACTTAGATCCTCATTTATTTTTTTATACCGTTTGAGGCTCAGCTCAGGTTCTCATTTTATTTTTTTATGTTTTTCATCAGATTACTTGATTATGCGAACTAACTAGTTCATCGATTAATCAATTACTTAAATAATCAGTAGCTGCAGCCCTATAATTAATTACATTTCCCATCTTCACAACACTGTTACCGTTATTGAGGATGTGAAGAAACGCTACAATTTGGTTATAAGAAACGCGAGTTGTCTGATTTTGTCAAAGCTTCCTGGCAGAGAGAGAGAGCAGAACAGGAGGAGGCGAGGAGGTGGTGACGCCGTTGCAAACGCAATGATGATCGGCTAGGTGGCTCAGAGCGTTAGCAAGGCTCAGAGCGTTAGCATAGCATTCGCTTTCTAGTTAGTATTAGCATTCAGCGTGGCAAGCAATACTAATATTAAAAATGTGACCTACGGTTTTTTCTTTTTTTTTTTTTTTTTTTTTAATGAAAAAGATCAATTCAGTTAATAAACATATTTGATGTGAAAGATGTTATTGAATGTATTAGGGCTGCAGCTATCATTTATTTTAGTAGTCAATTGTTGAACTAGTTAGTTTGAACAATCGCGTAATCGGATAAGGAACATAAAAAATTAAAATACCTTAGCTGAGCCTCAAACGAGATAAAAAAATAAATAAATGAGCATCTAAGTACAACAAAAGAACAATTGGCTAACTTACATAGCAATAGTCCGCTAGCTTAACTGCTATAAAATGCAAAATGCTAGTTTTTGTTTTTTTTTGTTTTTTAAACAAGCCTCTTAAATGGTTCAAACACATATTCCCGCAAAAAAACGGCTAAATATACCAATAAACTAAATTACGAAAGCATTAAAAAAAAACATTAGCTCAAACAAAAACTTAGTTTATGTTGGTCTGAAAAGCGAGCAGCTGAATTCAGCCCCACGTGAAATGAGTTATGTCACATTCACTGTCGCCACTAGAGGGCAGTGTATCCACCCCCAAAAAAAACAAAAAAACAATGCAAACACTTTCAAAACAAACCATTACAACGCCACTTTAATTACAGTAATTTGAATTTTTCTAATCGAATTACTCGAGTTAATCGATTAATTGTTCCAGCACTGAAATTATATTGTAATAACGTGTAGAACATGAAAAGTACCTAATTACTCTTACGATGAGGTAAGTAAGTTACCAACTCAATTACTTTTGGGGGGGGAAGTAATTTGTAACTGTAACTAATTACTTTTTTAAAGTTAAGATTAACAACACTGGACACCAAACAAGATGACAATGCAGCTCATTAGACATCAGTTTTGTGAGCATCGAAAGAAGAGGAAAGTTCCCACAAACAACATATCTGAGCCGTCAAAATGTCATATGACGCCCTCTGGAGGCAATATGTATTTTATAAGAAAAACACTTGGAAGATATTTTCTAAAATAGATAATCTTTGAATAAACTCTCACCTCAGAAACTTTCATTTCAAGGGTTACACCCTAAAGTTTTGATTCAGTGTGACCTGTCATAAGGATAGAGAAACCAGAAAAACAACAACAACAGAAATACACCCAAACAACTTGTTTTTGAGTGATTTTCATGTTTTATCAGATACCAGCTGCTGAATGTAATACCTCTAGCAGAAGTGGGGTTGCATCAATTTGCTACAAGGGATCAAATTGTGGGTTGCTTACTACTTTTGAAACGCAATCATTCCTCATGGCTTCATCAAAATATTATGACCTTGTATATCCTAAGTATCCTATAAGTTTGAAGGAGGAAAAAATGTGTTTACTTTGACATTCTTAATCGGATTTCTGATTATTTGCCGTTTGGAACTCTTGTCAAAACCATAATAAGGATAGACAAAAAATGTCAGGGCTCACAGAAAGAAAACGTCTAACTGTATAGCACTCTAGTTATATTCTAATTCTTCAACATCTACAGCGCTACTCAGTTTCTTGGTAGATGACATGTCTAGTCATGGTATTTAAATTGTCATTCAGTTCATTTTAAACCAGTAAAAATGGCATTAGGGGTTTTATGCCATAAAAAAGATTGTTACTGTGTACTTGGGACTACACGTATGATGTGCTGTTTAGCTCCTTGACAGCCAATATTACTATGATTTAGTAAGTAATAAAAATGAAAGATAGAGGCCCTCTGGTCTCGAGAATCAACATAACAAGAGCATGACCAGGCTAAATATTCATAAGAGTTTAGAATATTGAACTAACAATTGACATGCAACTATGGGAAGTGTTATGCACACAAACTGCTGACACATTATAGTACACACCTGCTGCTGCTTTTTGCTTGTCGCCTGTGTTTGCAGTTGTACCGATTGAGGCGGTTCTCTTAGTTTTGCTGACAGCATTACTTGAAACAGGATTCCCGCCAGCCATTGCTGCTAAAAGATCATCACTGCTCTTCACCTGGGGGGAGAAAAAAAGTTGGCAAAAAATAAAATAAATAAAAACCTGATGAACACAATAACAAGTTTGCTTTTCAATTACTGTAGCTGTCACGGACAGAGGTGAGTAGTAACGTGTTACATTTACTTGAGGAACTTTTTGAGAAAAATGTACTACTTCGTTTTACTAAGCCATACTTTTTACTTGAGTAGATCTGTGATGAAAAACGCTACTCTTACTCCGCTACTTTGGGCAACAGTAGTCGTCCTCTTTATTCTACATATTAGATTTTACTCTTTTTTTTTTTTTTCCCAGGGATGCCAAAAGTGGCGCTACCAGTTTCCCCAATGAGACACCGCAACAATAATCACAATACTCCATTATACCAATCCGACTCAAGCTTGCCGTTCTATGATCACGCCGGCCTGTTCAAACACGTGGCATCTTTAAAGCACCGTAAAAAACTACGTACAGTGGGGCAAACAAGTATTTAGTCAACCACCAATTGTGCAAGTTCTCCTACTTGAAAAGATTAGAGAGGCTTCTAATTGTCAACGTGGGTAAACCTCAACCATGACAGACAGAATGTGAAAAAAAAAAAAAACAGAAAATCACATTGTCTGATTTTTAAAGAATCTAGTTGCAAATCATGGTGGAAAATAAGTATTTGGTCAATACCAAAAGTTCAACTCAATACATTGTTATGTACCCTTTGTTGGCAATAACGGAGGCCAAACGTTTTCTGTAACTCTTCACTCTTCGCTTGGTGTAAAGAAATCAACTGTGGGAGCAATTATTGGAAAATGGAAGACATACAAGACCACTGATATAATTTCCTTCAATCTGGGGCTCCATGCAAGATCTCACCCCGTAGCGGCAAAATGATAACAAGAACGATGAGCAAAAATCCCAGAACCACACGGGGGGACCTAGTGAATGACCTACAGGGAGCTGGGACCACAGTAACAAAGGCTACTATCAGTAACACAATGTGCCGCCAGGGACTCAAATCCTGCATGCCAGACGTCCCCCCCTGCTGAAGCCAGTACACGTCCAGGCCCGTCTGCGGTTCGCTAGAGCGCATTTGGATGATCCAGAAGAGGACTGGGAGAATGTGTTATGGTCAGATGAAACCAAAATACAACTTTTTGGTAGAAACACAGTTTCTTGTGGTTGGAGGAGAAAGAATACTGAATTGCATCCGAAGAACACCATACACACTGTGAAGCATGGGGGTGGAAACATCATGCTTTGGGGCTGTTTTTCTGCAAAGGGACTACACCAGGACGACTGATCTGTGTAAAGGAAAGAATGAATGGGGCCATGTATCGAGAGATTTTGAGTGAAAATCTCCTTCCATCAGCAAGGGCATTGAAGATGAGACATGGCTGGGTCTTTCAGCATGACAATGATCCCAAAAACACAGCCAGGGCAACAAAGGAGTGGCTTCGTAAGAAGAATTTCAAGGTCCTGGAGTGGCCTAGCCAGTCTCCAGATCTCAACCCCATAGAAAATCTGTGGCGGGAGTTGAAAGTCCATGTTGCCCAACGACAGCCTCAAAACATCACTGCTCTAGAGGAGATCTGCATGGAGTAATGGGCTAAAATACCAGCAACAGTGTGTGAAAAGCTTGTGAAGAGTTACAGATTTTCTGTAACTTCGGCCTCCATTATTGCCAACAAAGGGTACATAACAAAGTATTCAGATGAACTTTTGGTATTGACCAAATACTTATTTTCCACCATGATTTGCAAATAAATTCTTTAAAAATCAAACAATGTGATTTTCTGGGTTTATTTTCCACATTCTGTCTCTCATGGTTGAGGTTTACCCATGTTGACAATTACAGGCCTCTCTAATATTTTCAAGTGGGAGAACCTGCACAATTAGTGGTTGACTAAATACTTATTTGCCCCACTGTACTTGACATAGAGTGCTGCTGTCAACATAACTCTAAAATTTTAATTAAATTTTAATTTTATCATAGGAAATACAGTATGTTTTCCCCACTAGAAGGTACGCCTGCTCTTTGGCTGAATGATGCTTCATTTCTGTATTTTTTTTCTTTTTTGCCGGAATTCAATATTTTTTCATTTCTTTGGCTAAATGTTGTTATGTAATATGATATAGTACAGTATGATAACAGTTCATATACTGTAGATTAAAAAAAAAAAAAAACATCGTAAGCAGTTACTCACAATGAGTCACTCATTACTCACTCATCAATTGAGTATTCTTTTCACCAAATACTTTTTTACTTGTACCCAAGTACATTTTTTGGATGACTACTTCCACTTTAGTAACATTATTTTGAAGTAACGCTCCTCTAACTTGAGTAAAATTTTTGGCTACTCTACCCACCTCTGGTCACGGATACCTACCTTCGGCAGCGGTGCGGCACTGTTGGTTTTGGCTGCAGGCTTTCCAGTTCCAGTGGTGGATGCGGACTCGGCCTTCCCTCGATCAGCAGTCACCTTACTCCCCACAGGCCGGACTGACTTCTTCATACTGAGTTTTCTTGTGCCGAAACATTTACGTCTCAGTCTGCGCATACGGAAGGCAGGATAAAAGGTCATGCATGTCAGAATATAGGGCATTTACTGCACTTTTCTATAGGATGGGAATTCTTTCCATGGAAGATATTCCTATAAAATGAAGAATTATATTAATAACTGACGGCAGGCTTAATTTAAGTGCTGTCTTTTTATACCGCCCGGAGGGAGGCACTAACTGAAATTGTTAGTCATCCATTATTTATGGACAGATTAGACTGAAATTTAGTAGGTGTGTTCTATGTATGTACTGTGAGTTTACGTATCTTGTCTTCGGAGCCCTATTTAATTAATTAATTTATTTATTTTTTGTCTCAGGGTTGTTTAATTAAATGAATGAATTGTGGATTTATTGTTGCTTGTAGGTTCCAAGTTAGCCAGAAGACAGAGCCGGACGTTTTTAGTTCGGTTTGAACTTGTTTTTTTGTAGTGATTATTTATTTCAAAAACAGTGTCAGATAGAGGATTCAACATCTAATCATTTAGAGCAGTGGTCCCCAATCACCGGGCCACGTCCGGTATCCGTCCAATGGGAATCTGTTACTGGGCCATACAAAAAAGAATAAATACAGTAATGTCTGTAATAGAGTCGGAAACATGCTTTATTTAATTTTGGAAAAACGACCAGATTTTCTCCAACGTTACATTGGCCTGTGCCTCTTGAAATGCCATGATACTTGTCTCGGTCTTGTGATCCGTTATTCCAAAGATAAACCCACAAATCAATGAAGATGAGTGGAAAAACAAATGGGGAAACTGCAAAGTCAGCAAACGTGCCCAGGACCTCCACGAAAAGGGAAACTTATCAATAGACAAGACCAATGGTACAGGTTCATCGCAACAAGTCAGTATTGATAATACGTGTGACATTACAAATGACGCAATGAACCCTTTAAAATTGTTTAAGCACATGATTAGGAAGCACCCTGCATTTAATGAGTAGCCTTTTGAGCTCATGAAAATGAGCACATTAAACCAGTTCGTGGTGTAAAACAGATGGCGCTAAACCTCTGGTTTAAAGGCTATATTTAACTTCGAATTGTCAAAAGTTAAGAATATCAGCCTGTCAACAGTATTTTTTCCCCATCCTATTTCTATAATCTGCTAAAAAAGCAGATTGATGATTACTTTTGAGTGAATAAATTTAAGACATTTGCAACCAGCTGTGTTTACTTTGGAAAACAATAACGAACATTTTTTGTCATTATTTAATCAGATTCATCAAAATATACAGACATATTAGGCATGTGCTGATATGAGATTCTGATGATATGATATCCTTTAAGCGGAAGTTCAGGATTTTTGACATTAGGCTTTATCTTCGAGTAAGGTTTTGGTTAGTTTGTGCAATCTATTTCAACAAACTCCGTTTTGTTTGCAAGTTATTTGTTAGTTTCAGGGCTACGGAGTGGCTAAGCTAGCGCAAGTCAATGTACCGGTGTAGCATGCCAATAAAAAACTGTTACAAATCTCCGGACAGATCCAACATAGTCAAATAAAATTCAAAACATAGATCATCGTTTCAAGACACCCACGCGGCCAAAACAATGTCACACCAAACTACCGTAATTCATTTCATTCTGCAGGATTATTTTTTTAGATGCGTTATACGACCCCAATAAACAGGAGTGCTTCGGTCACTCGTTCTCACGCTGCATTCGCAGAAGGTGGGAAGTCGGACTTATCCCGCTCGGAGTGTACCAGTTGCGACCTTAAAGCATTCCAAGCGAATGCAAACAGCAAAGATGGCTGATCGCCATAAGTTGTTTTTTATTTTGGTCTTCAAAAGACATTTTGACCTCCAGCAAACCTGACTTCTCATAAGCCATCAAATTGTGGAGGCTTACTAATGATATTTTTTCAGATCAGAGGTTGGAAACTCTGACTTCCCACCTTCCTCGAATGCAGAATCAGTCTTCTGAGTTAACCGACGGCCGGCAACATGTAGAAATGTGCATTTACAGGTTGTGGAAACATACAGAAGAAATAGGCAAAGTGAAGTTTATACAAATTCCCCATGAAGAAGGAGAAAAAATATAAACTGGTCACTTGCTGCTGGTTACGACATTAAAAAAACAGCGGTGAAAAAAAACTGATGTGATATCACTCCGCCCTGCTCCTCTGCATAGCTTCTGGATTACAAATGTTGCTGTTCATACTGCAATTATTGACATGCAAAGGTAAGTTTTAATAACTTTATCCTAAAAACATAGCCAACACTATTGATTGCATGGGTCAGCGATAATTTGTTGAAATCTTAAGCCTAATGTCAAAAATCCTGAACTTCCGCTTTAAGCCAAAATGTCACTATTTCGCAGTAACACGGTGTTACTATTGCAACTCTAAAATGTGTTACTTTCAGATATCTGGATTAAAAAAAGGTTTAAAACTATTGAACGGGATTTTATATTTTTCAAAACGTTAGCAAATTGGAACATAAGTATACAGTTAATTTTTTTTTTTTTTTTAATTAAAAATAACTGAAATATTCTAAATAAAATTAAAATAAATGCAGTTCTTTAGCTGAGCTTAAACCCACAGCCACAGCTCAACATTATTACCATCAGAACAAAAATAATTGAATTATTTTCCATAAAAAGTACGCATGTATGACTCGTATCATGTTTACAATATACACACACTCTCTTTCTCAGCAGATGGTTGCCAGAGAGAAAAAAACACCACGTTTCACCAACGCTAGACACATTAAACACGCTGGTGTTAACTCTAGTAGCTGGTGGGAAACGTTCATGACAGTGTTTATTAACCTTTAATTTTGTATAAATGCGAAATCATATTGGAGGTATTGCCTTCTCGGCAGCCACTCTCCGCAAACATGTTTTACATGTCGGTTGGCCCTCCTTCTCTGAGCCGCGGCCGTCTGTAACTTTTCTGTAGCCGAAGTATTCCCATAACAGCGATTTCGTTTTCTTCGATGGGGGAAAAAGTTCAGGAGTTTTACCTCCTCCAGCCATCATATAGCACAGCTGACTCACTGACACTGAGCACCACCGGTGGGGGAGGGTTGAGCCTTGCAACTGCAAGCGAGGGATTTCTCCGCATTTTTGGGACATGAAAAGTAGCTAATACCGTAGGTACGGTATAACGGAAAATCTTTGCAGTTTTGAAACCGTGACGTTTTCATAACACGGTATACCTTGAAACCGGTATTCGGCACATGTCTAAGATGGATTAAAGAATTATTAAAATAATCGAAGCTTGAATATCAGACATACAAATGTTTTGGGGTTCTGATGTCTACCAGGATTCGTGACACCTCACTCAAAAAGAAAAGATGGTACTTTTGGACGTAGACAGGACAAGACACTAACTAGCCCATGAGCAAAAGGAACTTGCAAAGTCAGCTGGTGGAGATGGAAAAGAACAAAACCATCCTCGACTAAAATAATGAACGTACTATATGTGTTTGGTAACCTTTAAGAAAAAGACTAACTGTTGCCATTTTAAAAGGCACATATAGGACAAACACACCATGTCATAAGACATCTTAGTTTAAGCAAAGTCCTGACTGAGAGGAAGCTTTATCATGTTATCATGTGTAACGGTGACAAGTTCCAGAAAAGGACAGGCACTAATACATTGGAGGAATGCACATTATTAGAAAAAAAAAAATTAAAGGCAACATCGGTGTTTGTATTATATTAACATTTTGTCTAACAAACTATGCAAATCCAGCAATGGTTGATATGTTGACCGTAGTTACGTTAAAACTAGGGCTGTCAAAATTATCGCGTTAACGGGTGGTAATTAATTTTTCAAATTAATCACGTTAAAATATTTGACGCATTTAACGCACATGCCCCATTAAAACAGAGTAAAATGACAGCACAGTGTAATGTCCACTTGTTACTTGTGTTTTTCAGTGTTTTGTCGCCCTCTGCTGGCGCTTGGGTGCGACTGATTTTATGGGTTTCAGCACCACATGAGCATTGTGTAATTATTGACATCAACAATGGCAAGCTACTAGTTAATTTTTTTATTGCAAATTTTACAAATTTTGTTAAATCAAAAACATTAAGAGGGGTTTTAATATAAAATTTCTATAACTTGTATTAACATTTATCTTTTAAGAACTACAAGTCTTTCTATCCATCGATCGCTTTAACAGAATGTTAATAATGTTAATGCCCTCTTGTTGACTTACTGTTATAATAAACAAATACAGTACTTATGTACCGTATGTTGAATGTATATATCCGTCTTGTGTCTTATCTTTCCATTCCAACAATAATTTACAGAAAAATATGGCATATTTTATAGATGGTTTGAATTGCGATTAATTACGATTAATTAATTTTTAAGCTGTAATTAACTCTATTAAAAAATTTTAATCGTTTGACAGCCCTAGTTAAAACAACTAGTGGTGCAGGAAAACTTAGGACTTTGTTGTGTAGTGGTATGAGGAGAACCTTATTTGATGTCATGATAGCCCAAAAAGTTATTTGGGACACAGCTGGAAGCAAAGAGTAAGTACTTTAGCACAGACTTGGATGTATTTTTGCACAAAGCTTCTTGAAAGGAAAAAGTGTGTTTAAGTGATTTATATTACACAGGAAGCCCTTCAACAATTAATCTCCGACTCTATGGTCGGTTGTTTTAGCAGAATATGTTTTTTGTAAAGTAGACTGTGTGACCAGCTTGAACTGTTTAATAAACAATAAAAGACTCACTGACTGGAAGCTTTCGTAGAGTCACGGCTCATGCAAACAAAATGAAACAAAATTGTAAATCAGATGAAAAAAAAACAAAGGAGCATGGACAGATAAACACAGGGAACTTCTTCACATGTAGAGTAAACACGATGAACATGAAGCGGAAAACTAGCATGCTTAAATTATGAAGCATTGGAAACATTGTTCAACTCTTGCTGACACTAAATACTTTCGCAAGTCACACAGAACCATATTGTTGACAAGCGAGTGTGGGATTACAGTGCAAACAGAGGGAATAATCCTTGTGACCTCATGGGACAGACAACTTCTGAACCTTTTTTCACTTTCTACCAAACGTGACGTGGGAATTTAAAAAGTCACGCAGTTTGGACAGAAGCAGACTTTTTAATTATTTTACCTAAATGCACTGTACAATGTATTAGAAATGCTGCAATGTGTTTGAAATTTTCAGATTGTGAATATTCACAAATATCCAACAAATGTGGGAAAAGTAAAGAATTATTTATGTATCATAATTAAAGTATTTCGAAGCATATTTGCCATGCCTCAAAGTAATGCAAGGGTAAAAGACCTCAATGACCTTGAGAGGGTGTTCAAGGATGGGCCAGACAGAAGTTTAAAACTCTCCCAGGTCAATCAAAATATTCTTGAGACAGAAATAATAGATGTGACAATTCAGTGTAATGCACATGCCGCAATACTGTCTGAATACTTATATTTTAATCAAGCTCGTTGAAAGATGGGCGGGGGGTGCAACCGGGTATGTTATCCCGGGCCTCAGGTCCATAGGGGCCCCTGAATGACCCTTAATTTATTTTACTTTACATTCACATATTTTTTTATTTAAATCCTTGTCTGATTAAATATCATGTTCTACTTGATATATACCGTATTGGCCCAAATATAAGACGGCCCTGATTATAAGACCAGCCCCTCTTTTTCAAAACTCAAGTTTGAAAAAAGACTTTTTGAACACAGAATTAATTTTTATACAGAAAATAATTACAGTACATCTGAAACAAATGATTATAACTATATAAGAAAAAGCATGTTATTTTGCCTCATTCAAATCTTAATATCTGAACATTTAAATATGTAAACTAAAGTGCAATCACATTCGTAAATGAAGGCTTCTGGTTTTTTAAATGTAAAAAAAACAATCTATTGTGATAAAACCAACAAAATTGCAATAACTGCATTAACCATCAAAGTGAGGTCTAACTGTAACTGTAGTCTTGAAACAAATCTGAATAAGGAAAAACAATGCAATAAAATAATGCAAACTGGTTAAACGTGAGAGTAGCTGAGATCTGTCAAGACCGAACATAACTTCTCAAGTTCAGCATTCGCTTCAATGATATCTGGCGCCATCTAGCGTCGTGAATGGGTATAATGTCTAGACCGCGAATATAAGACGAGTCCTCCTTTTTCAGTCTTATTTCAATGCAAAACACACCGTCTTATATTCGGGTCAATACAGTACTTAAAAAAAATATTTCAAATCCATATTTTTTCCTTTTTTTGAACAACGTCCCCCCACCCCCTCTGTCTTAGCAGAGAATGGTTTGACCCCGCTCTGGCGCACTCAAGGCTACACTACATACGTGCCATGAAGCGGGAAATTAAAATCTGTCACTGTTATAAACTCTAAACATGGCGAGTCGTCATAAATCGGGTGCGCCGAGAAAAAAAAAAAAAAAAAAAAAAAAGATAAAAATCATAGAGGTGAACGAGAAAAAAATGATGCTTTAAAAGGGGGACAAGAAGTCAGAGAATTAGGGCTAGAGTTGGCTGTGGACGGTGATGTCGGTAAGTGAACAACAGCCGCTAACACAACGTTTACATTCGCGATCACTGTGACCAAAGCCTGATTCGAGTCTGTCACCGGCCGTTTGTAGCCTGTTGAGCTGTGGTATGACAAGACATGCTGCTCGCGTTGAGCCGAGGAGAGAGAAGGTGATGGGAGATCAAGGATATATGTTAGTCTGTGGGGAGCAGGTGCGCGAGGCTGAACAGACTCTGGTCCGGCGGCTGGATTTATCTTGGGTTTACAACCCACTGTGTATTATAGCAAACGCTAATACGAAGCACACTGTTACACATGTGCACACTCGTAGCACACTGCTACTCATTTTCTTGTCTTTGCCAGTGACTGTAGCTGGAGGAGAGCGAGCCTTCAGTAAAATGAAAGTAATAAAAAACTCCTTATGCTCCACCATATAACAGGGCAGGCTTAAAGGGATCCTCTATTTTTAAGACAAGTAATTCTTATAAGATAAATGTTAGTATGAGTTATCATAATTTGGTGTTAAAACCCCTCTTGATGTTTTTGTTTTAATAAAGTTTGTAAAATTATTTTAAGTGATAGGTCGCCATTCTTGTTACGTCGCAGTGCGTGACGTCACTGGCCCCGATGCCAAAATTCCAGCGTGTCAATAGTTAGCTTTCCCAACATGTCGTCAGTTCTACCCTTCCTATTTGAACCAGATCTGAAAAGTGAAGAGCAGGACAGCACTGTCGGTCGTTCACAAGACGAGCTTCAGGGAAAAATGCGTGCAGCAAATACCTGATCAGACAAAAGTTGGGCAAAACTGGTGATGCACTCGCTGTCTCAATGGCAACAGAGCGACAGAGTGCTATTGGGAACTCGGGTTGGGAGCGAGAGAGTTGGGAACTCCGGTTTTATTAGCAGATATTCAAGGTAAGCATATTGCGTTTTCAAACATCCCAGTATAATTATGTAGATTGTTAGCATCCAGAGCTGTCGTGTGCTTTACATACAGTACAGGCCAAAGAGCACACCTTGTGTAATCCATGTCTTGTACATTGTAACGCGTGGTAGGTAGGATACGTGTATATAAGTACCAAAAAGGGGAGAAGCGTCCACTTATGAACATTTATTCACAAAAAATAATATTTCCACCTTGACCACTCTTCACTGGGGAGCTCAGCAGTACGCAAACCCGTGTTCCCTGACGAACTCCAACATTGTTGTAAGGTCCACGTCAGTCACTGTCGTCACTGTAGCGTGCCATAGTGCTTTAATTATTTAGTATGATTTGGGGAAAACTCCCACGAAGAATAGTCAACAAAAAAAGATCGCAATAGTAATCCAAATCCGCATTTTTTACTCACTCGAAGATCCAGGAATTAGACCGATCCCACGGCAATGTTCCAGCCGCGATCAGGCCGTCGATTCCACAAAATAGACTGATAAGAAAAGCCGCGGTGGGACCGACGAATCAAAACAATGGACAGATCCGAAACCAATATTGCAGACGCGGTGGGACCTTGCTTGACTGAGGATCCAGGATACATGTTCGGGCACCAGTTGCAACGCGTGGTGGGTAGGATACGTGCATACAGGGACCAAAAAAGGAGGAGAACCTTCCACTTATGCACATTTATTCACTAAAAATAATAATTCCACCTTGACCACTCACTTCACTCCCCTTGTTTCCATTTGACTGGAAATTGCATCCAAAAGCAGCACATCGTGGCATTTTACTTCGCGAGTTTAGGCAGCAATAAGCAATTGTTGAACACGCTACACATTTGGCAAGATCCCATTGACGTCATCAGTGCGAGCCCGCAAACCATGGCGTCAACTATCGGTCAAAATATGGACTAAATATTATAAAATATTGCCACTGATTTAACATTTTATGTGTTTCTAACAACATATTTTAGTACAAGAGAACAATTGTGGTTTATTAGAGCCTGCATGTATTTAAGTTAGAGGATCACTTTAACAACCAAGCTAAGCTCTCCATTGAGCGTGAGCTTGCTCAAAAACTGGATTTCACAGATGTTATAAATGACTTTGCTGTCAAAAAATCTAGGCGCATCACTGTTTGAGGGCTTTGATAACCCCAGGGATGTGGAGGTGCACAGGATGTTTAGTTATACTGTTTTGTTACTTGGCAGGCAGGCATAGAACTCTCAGTTGTATTATACTGTAGCCTACATGGAACAATTGATGGAAATTGTTTGTTTATATTGTGTCACATCACATTACGGTCTGTTAACTGCCCATCTCAAATAATTTGAAAATGTACACTGTCATTGCTTGCAAAGTGTTAAAAGTACTGCGTATGTTGTCGTGACAAGCCGGTAGCAAGGCTAGGTGGGGGGGCCCTATAATGGTCTCTTGTCCCGGGCCCCTGCAAGTCTGTTGACAGCCCTGATTTTAATCAATATTAGACTTGCCAAGTTAAGAATTCAATCCTCCCTCCTTCGCCTACCATCACTGACTTCCACACACACATATACACACACAGACAGGCCAATTTAACCCATTTTCACCCAATTCCAATCCTCTGAAAAATTGCGCGATTGGCCCAATTTTCGATCACATGATCGGATCAGGACATCCCGAATTTTTGTTTTGCATTTAAAGTGAATATGAAGTAAGTTAGTTTTAAAAGTTTGAAAAGTTATATTTTTTTCAAAAAACAGTATAGTATGGGCCGATACCAAACAGCCAGGTATGGTATCAGGAGGCAAAAATGGTATTGGTATAACACTGTCATATGATTAACCCGCATTTTTTCTGCTGGGAAAAAAGAAAATCTGCACAAACACCAGAACAAAGTGCAATTTTTTTGGTCGCGGACATTTCATGCTTTTATTGGTTATTTTTAATGTTAATGTGTTTTAAATGAGAAATTAGCACTTTACGTTATCCTTTTTGAAGTAGCGTTTGGTCAGCCATTTTCAAAGACCCAAAAATGGCAAAAAGGGCAAGCCAAACCTCATGATTTGATTTCGATGGGTAAAGTTTGTTCTCCCAGCAGTGACAATAGCAACTAATTTCAGTGTATTTATTGGTTTAGAGTAAAGTTGCACCGATACCGATACCAGTATCGGCAGGGGGCGCCGATCCGGCCCGAATTGGTGGTATCGGTATCGACGAGTACCAACATTTAGGGCGCCGATACCATCTACTGGCATCACTTGGACGCAAATGTACGGTCCTCCCCACGTGAGCTAACTTCCCAAATCCCGATGCATGACATTTGTATGTCTTTGTCTCGAATTTACCAAACGAAATTAACACCTTCGATTTCAATATTAAGGATGTTAACTACAACGCATATCCGGGATGTTACGCTGCTCATCTAACATGGCATTCACAAACGATTAGCATGCGTAAGCTAACGCCTGTTGTTGGAGGGCCGATGGGATCAGAAAGGTTAAGACTGTGGGAGACTAAGCAAACCCATGGTTTCATGATGAACAATGAGTGGCAAATTAAGAGCGGCGTACTTCAAACTCGTTCTGTTTATGAAAGTCGAATGTCATATACTGGTGTTGTGCAGTAATGAGCAGAAGTGACTTCTGTGGCCATAAAACACTCTAGCGGCGCAGCGCGCACACTAGATATGATCAAATAGAAACCTAGATGTGCTACATTAGATCCCATGCCATTAGCTGCGTGAGCCCAGAGCGACGCCATATTGTCCATTGATGAATTAGAAACCGCCATGACTGAATGGAAGTTAAGCAGGCCAAATCAATCCATACCAGTGACTATAGATAATGCTGCAAATACTGTTAATTCAGTACATGTTACAGATGGACTCGGACCACAAATAGGATGTTTTGCTTATATGGTAAATATAGCTGCAAAGAGAGCTGCAGCAATCAACAGTGTGCCCCACTTTACAAACAGTACAGATTGTTCTCAGCACTTATATACAAAATTTCTACAGCTCAGTAAGAAGTATGCACACAAATATTATGCACTAAAATGCTTGTTTATATGATGGCACTGTTATTTTTGCTTGTTAGCAAAAAAAAAAAACAAACAAACAACAAAAAAACCTAATAATAATAATAACAGTTGTATTTTCTGTTTCAGAGCATTAAATGTATTGAATTGTATCGAAAATCGTACCGAACCGTGACTTAACTGTATTGTTGCATCCCTTATACGTACATATATATACATATATATATAAATATTTTTTTTTTTTTTGTTTGTTTGTTTGTTTGTTTTTTTTGCAAACAGAGTGGTATCGGAATGGTATCGGTATCGGCAGATACTGCCCGGCCAGGTATCTGTATCGGTATCGGGCCCAAAAAATGGTATCGGTGCAACACTAGTTTAGAGACGCGAATGCGTCATGTCCTTCAGCAGCATGCTTAGGTCTGAAGGGGTTAATTTACTACCTCATAAGAATTTCTTGGGCCTTGCAATACACAACAATAGTACTGTCTCAATTGTTGTTAATCCCTTTATTATTGTATGATTATCATCATTATTATTAGTTTTATCTGTCAATTGTTAACAGTCATGTTTGTGTTCCAATGTATGTATGTCTCGCCAAAATGTTCATCTGTCTGTGTCCTTGATAGGGATAGAGAGAAACGCAATTTCTTTTTCCTTGTATGACTTGTGCATATGAAGAAAATGACTATAAAGCTTACTTTGACTATGACAGAAGACACCTAAAAGTCCACCTAGAAGGCTATCCAAAAAATTAACATCTAGTTTGTCTTGCTGAGTATATTTTACTTTCTTCTTTGTTATTTGCCAAGTTCTCTATCATCCGCAGTCAATATTAGCATGAAGTGAGTTGAATTGACGCTCCAGGTGTGAGGCCTTAAAATGCGCTCGGAAAAAGAACAGCGATAAACAGGAATTCTCCATTCAGTGGTACATCTACATATCAAGTTAATTCGTTCCAGGACCTCGTTTGTAAGTTGAAATAGTCGTATGTCGAGCAGGATTTTCCCATAACAATACAATATAATTCCATTCATTTGTTCTAAAGCCCGAAAACCTACACTAAATCCTTGATAAAAACTGCTGGTACGATTACAAGTGACAATTACACATAGCAAAACAAATAAATTATTTTAAAAAATCGGAATAATATTATAACAATTAGGGGTGTGACAAAATATCGAAATGGTGATATACCGTGATCCTTTGTATCCCAAAAGGTTATCGATATGACCTGCCATGAATCGAGATATCGTTGTGAAAAGGTGTCAATGTCGAAAAAAAAAATAATAATAATAATGAACCAACAAGCTGCTACCAAAATCTTCCACCATAATAGTGTCTCAGTTAGGTCGACACCCAATCCATTTGGAGTGGGAACGTTCCTTCATTCGAAACCAGAGCAATCAGTCATTCTGTCCGATTTTCAGGGCACTTGCTGTTCATTTTAGGGCATTTACAGGTCATTTTCTGATGAGTTTGAATCACTGCCTATTCATTTGGATGATTCCCAGGTTATTTCCTGTTCTGTAAGTCAAAATAAACAGGAAGAGGCCCTTAAAATACCCCCAAATCAAAAGGAAGTAACTGAAAATCAACAGGTAAATGACCTTAAATGGCCCAGAATTACCTCGTTGGCTGCCACTACCGGCCTTGGACGTTCAATCCATTTGAAGTGGGAGGGATGGTACCGAATGTTCATTCGCTGCCATCCCTCCCACTTCAAATGGATTGGACGTCTACTAGTGATAAACTCATACCAATTAACAGCAAAAGCTTGTTTTTCTGTTTATTAGTTGTTTGTAGAATATCCTAGAATGATTTCCTGACCAACGCATCGATAATCGTCGTATCGCCATATCGTCAGATCATCGTTATCGTGAGCTTTGTATCGCAAATCGTATCGTATCATGAGGTACCAAGAGGTTCCCACTCCTAATAACAATAATAATTCCTGTAATAATGTGACGAATCGCGTTCTAATGTGGCAGATGTTTTTTGCGTGCTGTACCTGAACGCACCGCGGGACTGACGTGACAGTGAGATAGGGAGTGTGGTGGAGAGTTGACTTTCTCTTTTAATGTTTTGTTGCTGGAGTCAAATGTGGCGGGCAGTAGGCGTGTTGTGTTGCACAAGTTGATGGAATAAATTATTAGAAACCTGACAAAGCTGGCGATTCCTTTGGCGATGTTACCACAATAATAATTGTCACCTTAACTTAAAAAGACTGGCGAACGGAGGTCGGAGGAGGACCGTCAAGATCGTAGACATTCCACGGGCGTATTGTCGAGCTAGTTCCCGGATGCTCACACCACATTCAAATTTTTCTATCATTTCCATCTTCATTCCAATGGTCAGCATAACCTTTTTCACTACCAGCACTAATCTTGGAATCCGTGTTTCCTCTCACAAGAAAATCCGCTGTGCGTCCGTCTTCCGGCAAAACAAAGAAACTGTAGCGCTGTCATAAATCGTCGTATTTCAAGCATGTCGTCAGATGTAGAAAAAAAAAAAGCGAGTCAAATTTTACATCGGATGCTGAAAAGATCATGTGTCGAAACGATCATATGTCGAGGTGCCACTGTATTAATGTATAAAATTTACATTATATACATTGTCTTTTTTCAAATCTGTCCTATGCTTTTGACTTAGTTGGCAACAAGTGGCTGACAAAAACTTTTTGTTTCAATTAAAAGGGACTATACAGTATTATGGGTTCACTTAAGACTAAATGAGGTGTGCGAAATTTCCGATTCTTAGATTATTCGCGACTCAGCCATGGAACATTCAAGATCGATTCACAAACATCCATATTCCAATTATTGAAATATGGCAAGTAAAGCAAAACTAAAACTCTGCGCGGTGTTACCGATATCCTTCAGGGGCCACTGTCCTTTTCAAAATGACCGGCATTGCCAGTTTAGTAGAGGTGTGCGAAATGTCCGATTTTTAGATTATTCGCGATTCGGCCGTGGAAGATTCGACAACGATTTCACAAACATCTAAATTCCGATTATTTAATTATACCAGGTAAAGCAGAACTAAAACACAGCGCGGTCTTCGGGACGCAATGAGAAACGGACCGAGAGTAAATATCATGTTCAACTCATGCCGCTACATAAAAAAAAAACAATAATACTTGACTGCGGCCGACAGCCGCTACAAACAACGCCAAGTTGCTAGTTGCTACAAACATACGGCCACATTATGCTACGGTAGATATCACATACAGTGTATATAGAACTAGATGCGAAATGACAGACGACGGCGGCATTAGAACATGTATAGAGAACTAGATGCGAAATGACAGACTTTCCTGCATTAGTAAACAGCCGCCATCTTAAAGCAGTTGACTTTTGATCTAAAATACTCCTAAATCGGAAATATCTTGACTTGAATCCATCTGTTTAAAACTTTCACATGTCGAAGTAGACAGAAGGGAAATTGTGGAATTTCGGTAGCAATTTTAACAACTTTAACGGTTGATTCACTACATTACATTACTTGAATGTAGTTTAAAGTTGCTGATACAGAATGGGGACTTGAGTTTTTTTTTTTTTACTGTTTTGAACTGTTAACCTGATACTGAAATAGTAGTTTATCTAAGCCCGAGAGGATTTTTGTACAATTTTTGTAAATAATGTACGAAACATTAAAAGCAGCTAATAGCTGGGGTGGGGTGTGCATCAATAATCGATTTATAATCAAACCCTAGCCTCTAAATAGTAATCGAATCGTTAGGTGCCCCAAGATTACCACCTCTAACGATCACGTACACTATTAGATTTGTTATTCATAACTTAGTCAACTGAAAAAGATTAGCGGGAAAAAGCCAAATGAGGGTCTGCTGATGATGTAGTGTTCTAATTGCTCATAAAGACCCCTCTGCTGCGTTCTTTCCTTATTGAAGCTTAAACAGCGAGGAGGCACTTCCTCGCCATAACAACAGCTTCCTGTGATGGCGTCTCCAAAGAAACAACCTTACAAGGCAGACAACAGCCTGCTTGAGAGAGAACAGACACTATTAAATGTCCAAGTCACATGCTAAGATATGCTTGACTAGTAATACAAAAGCCTGCACTGCACCAATGTAAACATAAACTATACATGACTCTGCAGGAAGTAACAAAAAAGCATATTGCTGTCTGGAAATAAAATTTAAATTTTTGTCTTTTGTTTCTTGTCCCTGGAAAACACAAATACACATTGTGCAAGTATAGCAATCATCAAGGTAGAGTCCAAATGTCCTCTGAAGCAGGCAAAAAGGCTAATAAACAGTTAGTGAAATAAAAATGATTTCTACTACCAGAAAAGTTCAGAAACATAGGAACCCGAGCAACATTAGTCCCCTGCTGATTTATTTGGGGCACAAGTACACATTTGTTCTAGGCACACCCACAGCCACAACATTAGCATCACAGTTAACGCCTTTGTCAAAGACGTCTAATTGAAATACTCAAATGCATTTTTTCATAACGATTGGTTAACAATAATACACCATCGTCAACACAGTATTCAAAAGTCTAGTTTCAAGCCAAATGACCATATAAAGCCAAGTGGGAACGCCATCTAGCGAGTTAGCTACAGGGTCAGGCATGCAGGGAATTTCAGTAATTTAGCTTCCTGTTTAGACAATGGCTTTCAAAACAAAAGCACCAAAGCATAATTACCTCCCAAAACTTTTTAACAGAAACCTGACTCAATATCACAACGTCACAGAGTTGGGTGGACCTGAATGATTCAAAGTGGTTGAAATTATACACACACCACAAGGAAGACAGTAGTGGAAGTTGGGATCTAAATGTGCATATTAGTCATAAAAGTATTTTCGTACTCCAAATTTACTAGTTTGAAGCGTTCAGGTACACCTGACAATGACATAAATTTGGATCAAAACTAAAGTTGAACGTTTAAATGGCTCTAAATGAATGACATTTTAGTGGTGCGAGTTTAATGAATGACTTAAAAATCGGAAAATGAACAAACAGCACAATACACATGGCACCTTCTCTCCCTCAGAAATAGTTTTGCATTATTCTAGAGTAGCTTATTTTGAAATATTTTCAGAACACATGCAAGCTATTCTCTCTTGCTACACAGTAGTTCTGCAAACCTAAATAAATGTTAGAAAAACTACTTTCACATTGTTTAAGCGAACAACACGAAAATCACGAGAATTTGCTTTGTGCCACTATGCAAAATGCTAATTGAAAGTGCACAGACTGTCATTAATTTGAGCTCAATTCGTAAATAGAACTGTGCAATGCTAATGCTGCTATAGCAATCGCGAAGCTAACCATGTTAGCGTAGCCGGCAAACAAGAAGCTCTCTCCACTTTTACAGAAAAGATGCTCGTACCTGCATTTCCTCTACTTTTCCAGTTTGGTGGATTGTTAAATGTCCAATGGAAGTGCGATGGCGGTGGTCCACCGGTTGTTAATCCCACCGCGAGAAAGCAGGAGAGCAGCATCAGTTTTGGAAGTCAGCTCGCTTCTGCTGACAGCAGCTCGATGATCCTGTGCACCCTCTTCTGGTTGCATCTGCATCACCTCAGCATCACGCCGCACATCGGACTCTGCACTGCACTGCACATTTCCCAAAAAGCCACTTTAAAAATGCGTTCAGGAATGACTACCCTACTCTCCACATCCAAGGGCGTAGGTTTGCATAGGGACGGTAGGGACATAACACTACCAAATTTTCAGGACGTGCAAATTATCTCCACCAACCTTTAAGTAACCTTGTTTGCATTATATAATGACTTCAGTTATATAGATTATTTAGATTGTCTTCTTATATGTTGTAAGGATGGAATTAAGCCTACCATTATTAAGTGAATTACAGTACTTTCATAATGTTTAGACCTTTTCATTCGCTAAATGTGCTAGTCCATTTTAATTCACTCAAATGCACATTTGATTGGCTGATGACTGAACACCCCCCCCACACACACACACATGCATTCACAGCGCGACAGAAATACAACATGCCACCTCCCCCGCCCCCTTCAAAGACGAGGGATATTAAAAGTTTTTTTTCCACCAGCAGCAGCCACTGTAAGTAATGTAAAAAGACGTCAATGTTGTGGAGATGGGGAACACTCCACTAATTTTGTTACTGCTACAGTGCTTCAAGTCGATTTTACTCGCTTAGATTTCTTGAAAAAAGAAAAACAGCTAGCTGAAAATAAGCTTAACGGACGTATTCCAAGCAAAAAGTTTGAGTATTTACCGTATTGGCCTGAATATAATTTTAATATAATTTTTTTGCATTGAAATAAGACTGAAAAAGTGTAAGTCAATTTATATTCGGGGTCCAGACGTCATACCGATTCACGACGCTAGATGGCACCAGATATCATTGAAGCAAATGCTGAACTTGAGGAGTAATGTTCTGTCATCACAGATCTCAGCTACTCTCAAGTTTAACCAGTTTGCATTATTTTATTGCAATGTTTTTCCTTATTCAGATTTGTTTCAAGACTACAGTTAGACTAGCCTGGTACTCCAGAGCCACCGCTGTTCCAGCTATTGAGTCTGGCCACCATTAAGCGGATAAAATTTCCAGGGCGGAGCAAGCCACGGCAAACAGACAGCGGAGTGGACCAATCAGCGACGGGCGGGACGAGGGACTTGCGCGCGGAAGTAAACATACGAGGAGAGCGGAGTTTATTCAACATGGCTAGCGCGAGACAGACTGTTGTCAATGACTTGTGTCGATGTGTTTTTGGTCATTTAAAACTGATTTTACCGTGGATTGGAACATATTCTCGGCTCTCCTGTTCGCCATCTGTGTTGTTGTGGAGACGAGTTCCGACGGGGAAGCTCGTTAAGAACACCTCACGCAAATAAACTAATCTGATTTGTCGATTAATTTTGTACTTGCTCAAGAGGCCGTTAATGGGCTGGGTCCCAGACTATACTCTCAGTGTTTGAAAAACACAGGGAGAACAGTCTGGCCGTGCCAGGCAACAGTTAGACCTCACTTTGATGGTTAATGCAGTTATTGCAATTCTGTTGTTTTATCACAATAGAGTGGTTTATTTACATTTCAAAAACCAGAAGTCATTCATTTACGAATGTGATTGCACTTTAGTTTACATATTTAAATGTTAAGATATTAAGATTTGAATGAGGCAAAATAACATGCTTTTTCTCTCAAATATATTGTTATAATCATTTGTTTCAGATGTACTGTAATTATTTTCAGTTATTTTTTCAAACTTGAGTCTTGAAAAAGAGGGGGTCGTCTTATAATCAGGGCCGTCTTATATTCGGGCCTATACGGTAATCTTAAAAGAAAAACTTGTTTGTCAGAAATGTTCTTAATTCAACAATATTGTTCAAAACAATATTTTAATTTTTTTCTTGATTTATGTAAAAAATGACCAACTTTTAGATGTATGAGTTCAATACGAACAAATAGTAATATTTACTTATAGTAAGTGGAAGAATTTGACACATTAATCTGTTAATAACTAGCCTTTAACACTGAAAAAAAGATGGAGAAAATTATTTGATTAGAATTAACAAAAATAATTGGATTATGACGTTATAAATTTGCAGTGTGAAAGTTAGTACAGGTCAATATAGATTTATTTTGCATAAATCATTTAGCCTATCAATTAATTAGGTTCATATTGGTGAGAAATATAGCATATAGAAATATATGTTTGGTCTTATTAACCCTTGGGCGTTATTTTATTTTGACTAAATTCTTGTGATTTTGTCCAAAAAATGGCTTTTCCTTTGAAGTGTGATAACTTCGTCATTTCTGAATATTTTTTCACTTTTAACCACTCAAAATGTTCAGTGCCATCAGACCTATCTACACATATAAAGTTTTTTTTTTTTTTTTCAATGCCCCCTATGGACAATAATAGTAGCATTATCCGAATAGCAAAACTAATTATGCTGTATAAATATAAAAAACAAAAGTCTAATTTGAATATTACATATCACATAGTTAGAGGCTTGAATAAGTCTTTTAGTCATAACAACCGATTTTTTTATGCATGCCCAGTTTTTACACATTTGCAGTTTTCTCATTTACATTAAACTCTTGTGATTTTGTCCATAAAATGGCTTTTCCTTTGAAATGTGATAACCAAGTCATTTCTGAATATTCTTTTCACTTTCAACCACTCAAAATGTTCAGTGGCATCAGACCTATCTACACATATATAGTTTTTTATATTTTTTATTTTTTAATGCCCCCTATGGACTATAATAGTAGCATTATCCGAATAGCAAAACTAATGATACTGTATATATATAAAAAACAAAAGTCTAATTTGAATTTTACATATCACATAGTTAGAGGCTTGAATAAGTCTTTTAGTCATAACAACCGATTTTTTTATGCATGCCCAGTTTTTACACATTTGCAGTTTTCTCATTTACACTAAACTCTTGTGATTTTGTCCAAAAAATGGCTTTTCCTTTGAAATGTGATAACTAAGTCATTTCTGAATATTTTTTCACTTTCAACCACTCAAAATGTTCAGTGGCATCAGACCTATCTACACATATATAGTTTTTTATATTTTTTATTTTTTAATGCCCCCTATGGACTATAATAGTAGCATTATCCGAATAGCAAAACTAATGATACTGTATATATATAAAAAACAAAAGTCTAATTTGAATATTACATATCACATAGTTAGAGGCTTGAATAAGTCTTTTAGTCATAACAACCGATTTTTTTATGCATGCCCAGTTTTTACACATTTGCAGTTTTCTCATTTACACTAAACTCTTGTGATTTTGTCCAAAAAATGGCTTTTCCTTTGAAATGTGATAACTAAGTCATTTCTGAATATTTTTTCACTTTCAACCACTCAAAATGTTCAGTGGCATCAGACCTATCTACACATATATAGTTTTTTATATTTTTTATTTTTTAATGCCCCCTATGGACAATAATAGCAGCATTATCCTAATAGCAAAAGTAACTATGCTGTATATATATAAAAAACAAAAGTCTAATTTGAATATTCCATATGACATAGTTAGAGGCTTGAATAAGTCCACAAGTCGTAACAACCAAATTTTTTATGCATGCCCAGTTTTTACACAATTGCAGTTTTCTCATTTACACTAAATGTCCTGTCCCCAGCGAAAAGGTGCAGGTTATGCTGTTATATCGTCCCTACTAATATTAAGACCAAACCTACGCCCTTGCCACATACATTGAGGAGCAGAAGTACTTGCACTCCTTGTGATTTTGCGAGTTCACCCACTTAGAAAATAGGTAGAGGTCTGAAATTTCAATCATAGATGCATTTCCACTTATATAGACATAATCTAAAAAAAAAATCCGTATTTCACATTTTTGAATTGATGATGATTTTTGAATAATTTGTTTGTAATTTATCCGGGGTTCATAAGTATTTGTATCCCTGAGAAAATCAGTGCTGATATTTAGTGCAGAAGCCTTTGTTTGCAATTACAGAGGTCAGACGCTTTCTGTAGTTCTTCACCAGGTTTTCACATATGGAAACAGGGATTTTGTCCCATTCCACTACACAAATCTTCTCTAGATCTGTCCGGTTTCGGGGCTGTCGTTGAGAAACACGAAGTTTCAGCTTTATCCAAAGATTTTCTATTGGATTGAGGCCTGGAGACTGGCTAGGCATCTCCAGAACCTTGATATAATTTATACGCAGCCACTCCTTGGTCAGCTTGGCTGTGTGCTTCTGATCATTGTCATGTTGGAAAATCCAGCCACGACCAATCTTCAAGTCTCTGACTGAAGGAAGGAGGTTGTGGCTCAAAATCTGACAATACATTTTCACCATTCATCCTCTGCTTTATACAATACAGTCGTTCTGTCCCCTTTGCGGAAAAGCAGCCTCAGAGCATGAGGTTTCCACCCCCATACTTCACAGAGGGGATGGTGTTCTTGAGATTGTACTCATCCTTCTTCCACACACGACGAGTGAAGTTTGCACCAAAAAGTTCTACTTTGGTCTCATCTGACCACATGACTTTCTCCCATGAACCCTCTGCATCATTCAGATGGTCTCTGGCAAACTTCAGACGGGCCTTCACATGTACTGGCTTCAACAGGGCAACCTTCTGAGCATGATTTCAAACCATTGCACCGTAGTGTACTACTGACGGTAGTCTTTAAAACTGTGCATCCAGCTCTCTTCAGGTCATTGACCAGCTCCTGCTGCGTAGTTCCAGGCTGAGCCTTAACTTTTGTCATCATGAGTGATGCCCCACGAGAAGACATTTTACATGGAGCCCAAGTCCGAGGAAGATGATCAGTCATGTTTTGCCTTTTCCATTTTCTAACTGTTGCTGCAAGTGTTGATTTATTCTCACCAAGCGGCTTTCCATTTGTCCCACAGCCTTTTTCAGCTTTGTGGAGCTCAACATTTTTTTTCTCTGGTGTCTTTCAAAAGCTCTCTGGTCCTGCCCATGATAGCAGTTGGATTATGGCTGACTGTGGGGTGCACAGCTGACAATATTGAGCTGAAATGGGTGGTTGGTGGGTTGTTACTCATGGGGTAAAGTTTGACTTTTTTTTCAAGGTAGACTGAAAACTCTTTGAGTGTCATAATTATTGCTGATTCCCAGGGGTACAAATACTAATGAACCCCTGTAAATTACGAATAACTTATTTTTAAAAGTCGTCTTTTTTTAGATTATGTCTCTATAAGTGGAAACGCAACTGTGTTTGAAATTTCAGACCTCCACCTCTTTTCCAAGTGGGTGAACTTGCAAAATCACAAGGGGTGCAAATACTTCTGCTCCTCACTGTACGTAACCTAGAATGTAAAGCCTTTTCCTATGAAAACTTAGTCATTTGTTACATAATTTCTCATAAGTGTCGATATAATTTTATTGGGTTTGTGATATAATGTGTTGAAAATGCCCCAAATGTATTTTTTTCAAACTATTTTTGTTGGTCACCCAGTAATAGACATCCATTCCATTCCAACTAGAGGGGCCTGAAGCGATCATTCGATTGCATGCAGCCCCCTCCAAGTTCAAATGGATTAGACGTCTGTTGCCGTCAGTGGCAGCCAAAGTTAAGATAGGTGAGGTCACAAAACAAAAAGCAAATACAATGAAATAATGGGCCACACATATTTGAACAGTATGTCTTTATTATTTCATTTTTTTTTTTTTAACAATTTATTACAATTAGTTTTTATATGTTTACATTGCTTTAATGTTAATTTAGAATTATTTATATCTTATATTACTCATGTATTTTTGTGTTCTTCAAATTCTTTTTATTTATTATAATTTCAATATTTTTTTCCCAAAGGAATCTTTACGTTAATTCATTTTATTTGAAATTATTTTGATTTTTTTTTCTTTTTTTCTTTTTTTTTTTATTATTGCCCACGGCAAAATACGTACAGGCAACACTAATAGTACAACTGGATGTCAAATGGGGCTGCTACAAATTGGTTCCTTGGCTGCACGTTTGAGGCCCGTCCTATATAATTGTAATAAAAACTTTCTTAAAAACTAAAAAAATTTAAAGTAACAATTTGTACATGAAAGGGTTAACCTATTCAATGCCACTGACAGTGAAAGACATCAAATCCGTTTGAACTGGGATGGATCATGGCTGGGATTAAATGAACATCTATAACTGCAATTGGCGGTGCTAAACATCCAACCCATTTTGACCAAGCATGATGGCTGCAAGCCTCTCCCAGTTAAAGTGAATCTGGCGTACAGTTCCGTCAATAGCATCTAGGATTGAATTTGAAAATGTAATATTGAGTATTCGCCTCATAAAAGTGATTGCAATGAAATCAAGCCACCAGGATGAACTTCAACCACCTATTTTTACCTTTCTTATGCACGAATCAGAGGGGGGTGAGGGATGGAATTCGGTGCCAGGTCACCTTTAATTATTAGCTATGATTACGATTGACCTTTAAAGGCTAAAACAATATGAATAATTCACGATTTATTATTCAAACATGACAATTTAAATCATTTCAACACATTCCTATTTACTGTATTACATGAACCTCCTTGTTCTTGCTTTCATTCTCATTTTTTATTCAGCGCTATATTCCCAGGAATGTGTGGATTAAAAGACGAATGTCACATGACCAGAGCGATTGGACCACCAAAGACTGAAATGAGAGTGGTTTAATATTTTATTCTGGATTAAGTTCCCTAGTAGACCATACATGAAAGTTAAATTATTTCTATTTGACTAAAAACACACATTGTGACAATGATATCGGGTTGTCAAGTAATTCTTTATTTACAGAAATCATACAGTTTAGTCAGTGTTCACTAGAAGCAATTGTGTATTCAACATGAATCAAAGCAAATTTGGAAAAGTAACTCTTAACACTGTACAATTTCACAAATCTTTAAAATGAATACTGTTAAGGGGTGATTGGCCTTTAAATACCCCAGGAGTCCTGAATATGAGAATGTTGCAATCAGGAATGTAAAGATAGAATTTCAAATAAGGAATGCAATTACAAAGGCCAATACAGCACCTCTAGTTACATTAATCAGATGGAAACCAAGACTAGTAGGGTCAAAAAACAAAGGACTGAATGGACTTAAAAAAAAAAAAAAAAATTAATGCTGACATCTAATTAAAAGGGGGAAAAAATATTTCAAGCATTTCACCAAGACACTACTAAAATATACCGTTTATGTTTTACAAATAAAACTAAACTCTTCCAGTTCAATTGTTGTCAACATGCCTGCATGTTGTGTGTTAACTGCACATTTCAGTCTCATACTTCAGAAACTCTTATAAGGTAAATGAAAAAACAAAGTGAACCGATTGCTTCATTGGTTATCAGCAGGAATCCGTGGCACAAGCATATAAGGGCCAAACACTGCAAATAGAGCTGAAAACCTACATCCATTTTATATTCCACCAATCCACATTGACTAGTGACAAGTTGTTAAAGCAATCACAATGTTACAAATTCACCATATGTTAAAATAGTGCCCGATGATGAATTGCAAATTATTCCGTCACGAAACATGTATAAAAACTTTGAAAATATAAGATACAATTTGTCAGTCGAGCAGGGTGGTAAACCAGTTGGTCAGCTCTCATGCGCATTCCAGATTGGTGAGGTGACGGCTCCACTTAGTGGCAAAATTGTGCATCAATCATTCCATCTAAAAAAAAAAAACTGCTATACTTCAGTGGAGAAAAGAAGGCTTTGCCGTTTGCTGTCAGGTGCTGGAATGCTCTCCAACTGAAGAAAATAGAGTAAAACTTGCACCTACGAAGACAAAGTAGTAGTGTTGTTAATCTTACTATAAAAAAGTAATTAGTTACAGTTATAAATTACTTCTCCCAAAAAGTAATTGAGTTCTCAGTTATCTCAAAATAAGAGTAATTAGTTACTCTGCAAAGTAACTGACAATACTTTTCATGTTCTACACATAGAACATCTTTCACATCAAATATGTTTATATTAACTCATTGAATTGAACTGTCTTTTTCATTCAAAAAAAAAAAAAAACATAGGTCACAATTTTTACATTAAAAAAAAAAAAAAAAACACCTATACAGTGGGGCAAATAAGTAGTCAACCACTAATTGTGCAAGTTCTCCCACTTGAAAAGATTAGAGAGGCCTCTAATTGTCAACATGGGTAAACCTCAACCATGAGAGACAGAATGTGGGGGAAAAAACAGAAAATCACATTGTTTAATTTTTAAAGAATTTATTTGCAAATCATGGTGGAAAATAAGTATTTAGTCAATACCAAAAGTTCATCTCAATACTTTGTTATGTACCCTTTGTTGGCAATAACGGAGGCAAAACGTTTTCTGTAACTCTTTACAAGCTTTTCACACACTGTTGCTGGTATTTTGGCCCATTCCTCCATGCAGATCTCCTCTAGAGCAGTGATGTTTTGGGGCTGTCGTTGGGCAACACGGACTTTCAACTCGCTCCGCAGATTTTCTATGGGGCTGAGATCTGGAGACTGGCTAGGCCACTCCAGGACCTTGAAATGCTTCTTACGAAGCCACGCCTTTGTTGCCCTGGCTGTGTGTTTGGGATCATTGTCATGCTGAAAGACCCAGCCACATCTCATCTTCAAATGCCCTTGCTGATGGAAGGAGATTTTCACTCAAAATCTCTCGATACATGGCCCCATTCATTCTTTCCTTTAAACAGATCAGTCGTCCTGGTCCCTTTGCAGGAAAAACAGCCCCAAAGCATGATGTTTCCACCCCCATGCTTCACAGTGGGTATGGTGTTCTTCGGATGCAATTCAGTATTCTTTCTCCTCCAAACACGAGAACCTGTGTTTCTACCAAAAAGTTCTATTTTGGTTTCATCTGACCATAACACATTCTCCCAGTCCTCTTCTGGATCATCCAAATGCTCTCTAGCGAACCGAAGATGGGCCTGGACGTGTGCTTTCTTCAGCAGGGGACACGTCTGGCAGTGCAGGATTTGAGTCCCTCGCGGCGCATTGTGTAACTGATAGTAGCCATTGTTACTGTGGTCCCAGCTCTCTTTTCGTCATTCACTAGGTCCCCCCATGTGGTTCTGGGATTTTTGCTCACCATTCTTGTTCTCATTTTGAGGCCACGGGGTGAGATCTTGCATGGAGCCCGGATCGAGGGAGATTATCAGTGGCCTTGTATGTCTTCCATTTTCTAATAATTGCTCCCACAGTGGATTTCTTTAAACCAAGCGTTGTACCTATTGCAGATTCAGTCTTCCCAGCCTGGTGCAGGTCTACAATTTTTTCTCTGGTGTCCTTCGACAGCTCTTTGGTTTTGGCCATAGTGGAGTTTGGAGTGTGACTGACTGAGTTTGTAGACAGGTGTCTTTTATACCGATAGAGTTAAAACAGGTGCCATTAATACAGGTAACGAGTGGAGCCTCGTTAGAAGTTAGACTTCTTTGACAGCCAGAAATGTTGCTTGTTTGTAGGTGACCAAATACTTATTTTCCACTCTAATTTGGAAATAAGTTATTTAAAAATCAAAAATTGTGATTTTCAGTCCCCCCAAATAAGTTATTTAAAAATCAAAAATTGTGATTTTCAGTCCCCCACCCCCCCACCCCACCCCCCCACATTCTGTCTCTCATGGCTGAGGTTTACCCATGTTGACAATTACAGGCCTCTCTAATAGGGAGAACTTGCACAATTGGTGGTTGACTAAATACTTATTTGCCCCACTGTATAAGAGTGTAATGGTATACAAACTTTAACTTTCAAATGCTGTGGAAAAAAAGCCTTTTTGTTTTTCCTTTTGTACTGAACACGCACCAAACTGTGACCCCCTTACCGAGGTACACACGCGGTCACACCCCTCAGATAGAAAGATATATTTTTCAATATGCAGGTGAGGCTCTGAATTTCTTCCCCCTTTTATCATTACTCTAGTTGTTCTGATTTTAAAAAATCACATAAGGTTTATGGATACGTCATTCAAGAAAAGTTTAGGGCAAGTGACTATTATTATAATAAAAAACAAAAACAAATTATCATTATATTTTAGCATCTACAAAGACAACGCCCAGTTGGTGGTGATAATGCATACTCAACAGGAAAACAGTGCATTATTTTCAATTAATTGTACCCACCTGAACATCACGAATTGTATGTAATTGTATGTAAAAAAAAAACAAAAACAAAAAAAAAAAAACATAGTTGCCCGAGAGTTTAAGATGACGCTCGCCACGCTAAATGCTAATGCTAGCGAGACCGCGAATGCTATGCTAACGCTCCGAGCCACGCAGCATTGTGTTTGCAACAGTGTCACAACCCCCTTCCCTCATCCCCCTCCCGCTCTGCTCTCTCCGTGTCTCTCCTACATCTCTCGCGTCATTCAACCAAATTATAGTAACGCACGACTTCACATCCTCAGTAATGGTAATGGCGTTGCAAAAACGGGAAAAGAGATAGATTACTCACTACTGACAAAAATAACGCTATTAGTAGCGCTGTTATACTCCAACGCCGTTAATCTCTAACGCCGTTATTAACAACATTGTCAAGCAGTAAACAAACATCCACGAGCAGTTGGTGTTTCACTCTATACTGGGAAGTGCTACCTGAGCCATGACCTCCAGCGACCAGCTGTCGTTCATGGAAATCGGCTGTGAACTGTTGATCGTGATTTTGGTATCTTTCTCAGACGGCCTAAGCAAAGTGGGTCCAAAAACGGTGGCCAGATTGTGCAGCGACATCTTGTTGTAGCTCTCATTTTCAGCCACCCTATTTAAACAGAAGAAAAACATGGTATTAAGCCTTTGTGTCTGTGGATTACACATACTGTTTGGTGTCAATGTCTTAATTCTAAAGTGTTCACATTCTCAAATGATCACTTGAACAACATTCACAGGAAATCTCACTGTAACATCACCCATAGACACCACCATCAGTTGACAAGGCAGCTCCCACAGACATTGCGCCACGCCCTCCTGTAGGGAGGCCGACCCAGGCAGAACGCTGAGTTGGCTTTCGGTGTGATAAACTCAAACACAGGCTGCATTCTAACGCCAGATTTAGGTGGAAACATGACAAAGGTTTTACTGAATACAAGTAGGCAGGAGTGTCTCAAGAGTGATTTGGTGAAAGAAAATCAATGGATAAAATTTGTGTAACTTTGGCTTGAAATATTTACGTAAAATTAATGATAACTGCTCATTTTTTGCTTTTAACCAAGAATCTAGATTGCCTTACGTTCATATTAGGGCTGTCAAACGATTAAAATTTTTAATCGAGTTAATTACAGCTTAAAAATTAATTACTCGTAATTAATCGCAATAATCGCAATTCAAACCATCTATAAAATATGCCATATTTTTCTGTAAATTATATATATATTCTGTAAAATAAATTGTTGGAATGGAAAGATAAGACACAAGATGGATATATACGTTCAACATACGGTACAAAAGGACTGTAGTGGGCATTTCACTCTACTGTCATTTAAATCTGTGTATGCTGTCCTCACTCCGAAGCGTCTACTTTTTCCAAAGCTAGACAGCTAGTGAATGACACCTTAATAATTAGACTTCTTCCTTTTTCATCTGATTTATTAATAAAATGGCCTCAAACCATTGTCCTCTTTAGACCATTGTAAAACTACAAAAAAAAAGCACACAAGCATTGCATTAGCAACAACGTTAGCTTAGCACGCTATACAGGTTCACTAAACAAACAAAAAGCGTCTCATACAAAAAATATAACATTTCGCTTACTAATATAATATGTACATTCTTTACAACAACCATACTTACGGACAAATCTTGTCCAAGGATCATATAAGCACAACATTATCAGCCCGAGACGTCGTGCAGCCATAATGAACTGGAAAGAAAACAATAAACCATGTCGCAAAGCGACCACAAGAGTTCGCTGTTGGACAGCACAAAAAGTCTTGCTGTAAAACTTACCAAAAGGCAGAATACTTTCTGAGCGGGACATGTGCGTTAATTGCGTCAAATATTTTAACGTGATTAATTTTTTAAATTAATTACCGAGCGTTAACGCGATAATTTTATACAGCCCTAGTTCATATCTATAGAAATTGCGCGATTTTAGCATTTATTTACAAGAATTTTCAACTTAAAAAGCTCTTCGTTTCGGGACGGCCGCCATGTTGGATTACAAAATACTGTAACTTTTAGTTGTATTGAGTTCAGTTTGTCTACACTTAGAGATTAGTTCAATTTTTCTTTTATCACAGACAATTGTTTTAGGTTGTTTTAATTACCTGACATGTTTCGGCGACTATTTCCGCCTTGCGACCAGCCGTCCCTTGCGGAAGTAGTCGCCGAAACATGTCAGGCAATTAAAACAACCTTAAACAATTGTCTGGGAGAGTCCGATCAGAGAGTCTCTGATGAAGGCAGAAGTAATCGCCGAAACATGTCAGGTAATTAAAACAACCTAAAACTATTGTCTGTGATAAAAGAAAAAAATCAACTATTACCGTAGCTTTTGCTTGAAATATTTATGTAAAATGAATGATAACTGCCCGTTTTTTGCTTTTAACCAAGAATCTAGAATGTTTTACCATCATATCTATAGAAATTCCGTGACTTAAGCGTTTTTTTTTTAGAATTTTCAACTTAAAAAGGTCTTTGTTTTGTGACGGACGCGTTGTTGGATTTTGTATCTCTCACAATAAATGGTGGAATTCAACCTAAATAAGTTGTGATTGTCTTTAGAAAAATGCACATTTTGCTTTTGTTGAGTAAAATTAAAATGATTCTGCATGCTTCCCTCAAGTATTAGGTTTCTGATGTGTGAAAATTGAGTGATTTATTAGCTGTTGAAAACTAAATTAAAAAAAAAAAGTCGTTATATCAGGCAAAAAACAGTTATGTTAAATATTGCTATTAGAGATGTGCCGATCGATCAGGTCTGATCACGTCATTTTCAACGTATCGGAATCAGCAAAAAAATATCGGCCATGCCTTTTTTTTAATTTTTTTTTTTTTTTTAAATTAAATAATTTTCTAATTCTAGCAATGACTACTGAGCTAAACTGACAGTTAGCTTTATTATGTTTTAATTTTACACCCTCATCACCTTGTGTTTTTACAGATTAAATAAAGCCTGTATGTAAGACACGTGAGCCACGCATCGACAATGGTCATAATTAGAGATGTCCCGATCACGTCATTTTCAAAGTATCGGAATCGGCAAAAAAAATATTGACCATGCCTTTTTTTTATTATATATACAGTATATTTTTTAATTAAATCGTTTTCTAATTGTATTCAACTTTACAGACATAATATGTTACACTCATCCAGAGTCTTTAGTTTAGGCTTAAGGTAGGGTTATCAAATTTATCCCGATAACGGCGGTAATTAATTTTTTAAAAACTCTATCACGTTAAAATATTCAATGCAATTAATGCATGCGCTGCATGACCCACTCACGCATTGTAGCACTCAATCTGTAATGGCGCCGTGTTACCTATATAGAGAGATAAAAGGCAGCGTAAAATGAGTAGAGTGAAGTTTGGCAGACTTTGGAGCCTTTTTTTTAATTGGCTAAAGCCTTGCACTCCCTCTCCCTCCGAATAGAAATTTCATGGGAAGCAACGTGGGGAAGCAAGGTAGCAATTGATCTTTTTCTTAACACCTTATTTTATTTCCCAATGCAGAGAAGATATATCAATTGGTAGCACTACGCACAGTCATGGTTCCACTTCCCATCATGCATTGGGGCATGGCTACAGTATCATTTACTGAAAGCTCAACAAATACACTAGATTGCAATATTTAGTCACAATATACAAAGTTACAAGTCTTTCTATCCGTGGATCCCTCTCACGGAAAGAATGTTAATAATGTAAATGCCATCTTGAGGATTTATTGTCATAATAAACAAATACAGTACTTATGTACTGTATGTTGAATGTATATATTCGTCCGAGTTTTATTCATTTTTTTCTTAATGCATTGCCAAAATGTATATGATCGGGAAAAATTATCGGGAATGATTGGAATTGAATCGGGAGCATAAAAAAGCAATCGGATCGGGAAATATCGGGATCTGCAGATACTCAAACTAAAATGATCGGGATTGGATCGGGAGCAAAAAAACATGATCGGAACAACCCTAATTGCTATTGATCCTGAAAATATAGGTGATTATCTCTGACTTCGGTGATTTTTGTGCATCTAGCGTAAAATTTGAGAATTTTATAGCCATTTTAAGTTTTGTTATACTTGTTTAAAAAAAAAATTGGGAATTTTATTAGGGAATAACTTTTAAATTTTTTTTTATGTCGCTGCTCATGGAGACTCATATATGCCTAAGGTAGGTGCCTGTTTTGTTTTCAGGTTGCTAGCGGCTTTGGTTTTGAAAATATTTGAAGTTTTTGAAAATAGGCCCTCTACGGATTGGTCCCGCGTCCTGTCAACTGATAGTGAAGTCTATGCATCACCTTTTATTTTCTCAACATGTCAAGTGTGCTTTACCTTTTCAGGTGGTCAAGCAGAAAGAGAAAAGTGACCAGATTGGGTTCTGGTAGAGAAAGCAGCAGGTTGAGCATGCAGCTCTCCTTGGCCACAGTGTCAGAAAGTGCTGCAAGGTGAAAAAAATGTTTTAGAAAACATACTGAATGTACTGAATGTTGAATTCATGACTGACCTATGCCTCCAGAAAAGTTGGGGTATAACTCATCAGTGAAAAGAGGCTCCGGCAGCTCGCGGAAATACAACTTCAGCGTACCAGCAATGGCGTTCACATCCATGTCTCTCATAAACACAGACACATCCTTGTTGTCTGTTAGGAAGACAGAAGAATTGATTATAAATCTCCAAGCACAAAGGTCACGTCTTCAGTTCCGATCAATTTTCAAGTCAATCTTTGAATATTGAAGTGAAACTCACTAGATTCAAAGGCAGCCTTAAGAGCTTGGATCTCAGTTGCAACACCCGACACTCTGTAGATACCCACTTCCTCCATTCCTCGACGCTCTATCTCCTCAACACATTGCCTCACAATGAGGGGAACCTTAGAGCGTTCCCGTCTGTAACAGAACACAAAAAAGTCTAATGTTAACTGAATACCGTAATTTTCGGACTATAAGGTGCAACTGACTATAAGCTGCCACCCACAAAATTTGACACGAAAACGGCATTTCTTCATATATAAGCCGCACTGGACTAAGCCGCAGCTGCCACCTTCTGTCAACACTGTTATCGTCTAACATGCCTCCTAGCATGCATTGCAGCGCTACAGATGTAAAAAAACAATAAAAATTCATGTTCTGTGCTAATTATTTCTTCAGTTACTCGTCCAGTTTTTTCATTAATTGCTAGTTTTGGTATTTGGTAACACTTTATTTGACAGTGGCGCCATAAGATTGTCATAAGACAATCATAATTATGACATGACATTGCCATGAGCATTCATGAATACTTATGACATATGTCATTTTGTGTCATCCGGCAAATTATCTCAATTTGAATGGATGTAAGAGATCTGAGCAGGACATAAATAGAGTACGTGACATAATTCGCCGGTTGACACTTAATGACATCTGTCATAATCTTTCATTAATGCCCGTGATAGTGTCATACCATAATTATGACGGTCTTATGGCAATGTTTTGACGCCGCTGTCAAATAAAGTGCTGCCTATTATCCCAAATAAATCAACAAATAAGCCACACTGGACTTAAGCCGCGTGATTCAATTTGAGGGGAAAAAATAGCATTTTATAGTCCGAAAATTACAGGTTAACCAACCACAACATTAGATTAAAATATCAAACAGGAAAATTACATTTCTGGAGAAATTTCATGGGAAAGCTTTCATGCAGGTTAGTAAATGTCTATTGATTTGGGGAACCTTTTGGTCAAAAACTTGACTTTTTCATCAAAAGTGTAAATATGTTCATTTTTGTTGTGATATAGTGAAATGTGAATATGCAAAAATGCAATAACTGCATTGGTTTATTTAATGGGATGTTTTTGGTTAAAAAAAATCCACCATTGGATATTTTTATGGGCTTGAGAGTCAATGGGGACTAAAGAATATCTATTTATTTATTCATAGTGAAATGTTAATGAACGAAATGACATTGATGATCATTTTTGGTGGTTTGGTTCAATTTGAATGGAAGCTGATTTGGGCCTTTTTTATATGTCTGATTTGACCATAGAGTCAAATTACTCCAAAATTAGATGCAGTGCATTGCAAGAGATGCATCAAAAAATAAGAAAGCTGTTTTGAGCACCATGATTATTCTCACAGCCTCCAATAATTAAAATTCAGAACAGTGTGTTCACTGAAAATGAACAAAATATACTGTACTAGTATGTCATCTTCTTCAGCCTCCAATTTGACAATTTGTCAGATTTATGAGTGACAGATGAGCAACTCACTTTGTTACAACATTAATTTTCACCCCAAACACGCCAGACTGTTTCCGTGAAGGCATGCGCTTGAGACTGAACTCTCTGCTGGTAAACTTCATTGAAAGTTTGACTTGAACCTAAAAAAATAACGCAGGAGACAAGGAACAGAAAAGCATGTTACATATTTTAGAAAGAAGTCAGCTTGCAAACATTAAAATGAGAACTGCTTTTGTAGAGATAAAACATTTGTCAGGGCAAATTTAAGCCGTCTTGTGCGGTAGTGTGTTATACATACTGTATGTCTTGCCTGACTTACCCCATTCATAGCAATGACTGTTCTCTGCCAGTCTTTGTTTTGCAAGTTTTGTGGATCCAACTGTGAAAATATAATGCAAATAAAATAAGTCCATGTGCTAAGTATTATTTTCAATTTTCATCATAAAAAATAGTTTTGAATAAATTGGCGTTAAACGATTTAACATCCTCGACATTGATTTTGAATGTATTTAGTATGTTACCACTCAGGGGAACAAAAATGTGTTTCTCTACTTCAGTACTTCTCAAATGGTGGGGCGCGCCCCCCCAGGGGGGCGCAGAGCGTTGCCAGGGGTGGCGCGAGTGACCTCGGGGAACACATTTTTTTTTTTTTTTTGCCGTACTAGAATAAAGTGTACTTGCACATCCACTCCGTGGGTGGCAGTGGCGCTCTCATTTTCAAAGTGCGTGCAGTATTTTTGAAGTAAGCAAGAGCACAAGGAAGCGACTCATGCAGACTTGCAGAGCTGGACTCACGCAGAGACCCACTGTCTTCTCCGGTTCTCACATGTCCGGCCGAGAAGTGCCGTTTTCGGCTTGGGATCGTCATGACCACCGCCCTCACCTACGGTTCTCCCTCGGCCGCCGAGAATGCGCTTTTTTCGGGCCGTTTGCCTTTTGGCTTTGACTTTTAATATAGTGGGAAATGAGGAAAGACCACTGTTTACTGAGTCTAAAAATGATTATTGGGGAGAGTCTGAAGCCAAATCAGTTAAGACGCCACTTAAAGACATTAGACCTCAATCTCATTGATAAGCCGCTTGATTGTTTTTCAGCGAAAACGTGCCGAATATTGCCAATTGTCACAATCGTCACGCTTTGTCAGTGTTATATCAGTAAACCAGTGAGCACTGTGGTGAATCAGCGAAAATAAAAACTTTCCTTCTGTCCAAAGACACTTTCCCCCCCACTTCTATTCAGTTTTGTTTTTTTCAGTCAAAATTTTTGGCATGTTGTCCTGAAGAGTAAATGTTTCTAATAAATTTGAATTTGTTATCATTTACTGATTTTATTACATTTATTTTTCAGTTTCAAGTGGTCAAAAATGTACCTTGAGTGTATTTTTACAGTTTGGATGTGACTCTTTTTTTTTGTTTGTTTTTTTTTGTTGTTGTTGTTTTACTTCATGCAAATTGATGCGCGTTAAGTCTTTTCTGTTACAAGCAAAACAATGTTAATAAAGTTATACTTTATTATAAGTTGATCTATGTTACTTTTTGTCTTTAATAGAAAAAAAAGGACACATTGTTAGGCTGAGGCGTACTTATAATAGTAATATTATAGACAAATGATACTATTTACAGTGGCGGCAGAGAGTTGGGGGGCGCGAAACATTTACGTCTTCCTTGGGGGGGCGTAACAGAAAATAATTGAGAAGCACTGCTCTACTTGGACAATGTTATGCAGATCCATGGACTTTGCATGTTTACCTTCGGTCTTAGCAGACTGCTACGGACTCTGTCCCAAAGACGGCTTCCCGTACTTGGGGGTTTCCCGGGCGCCATATCAACCTCTTCCTCCACTGAACAGACTGTCTGACACACACTTTCCTCACTGGGACTACACTCACTCATCCTTTCTGGCATGAATCCGTCAACTTTCTCAAATGTCCTTTTAGCTAACATAAGGCAAGACAACAACAAGTCTACACTAAAAATTAAAGACAAAAGAACAGAAGTAACGGGTCCATCTTGCACTGATGCATCATCTCTTGTCAAAAATCTTCATCAAAGAAGCCAAGGCAGATAAATCCTTTCCGAACTTTCTAAATACATTGTTATGCAGTCAGAGTGCTTATTCCAAAGGGGTTCAAAGAAAGGAACAAAGCCATGCAGCCTGCTGACCATGCTGCCTTTGTGTTGTTCTACTTGCCCGTTGGATTGGAGAGATTACCTTAGAATCCCCTCCTACCCTCATTATCGACGTGCTCACGCCTTCTGTTGCCTCTCACTGTCGTAAGTGCTAAATGCCAGCTTGGCAATTGAAACTAAAAGGGACGCTTTTCTGCACAATTGAGTAGCTGTACAGTGTTCTGTTAAAAACGAAATTAATTGCAGAAAGCTGATGCCTGAATCATTGTAACAAGCAATCCTCAGAATAGAAGTTGATTTAGATGACCTACTGTAATGTAATGACTTTATAGCATGTGAATATGCATACTTTTTCCCATTTCTAATAAAGCACAATTTTTCCCCTCAAAACTATGTTGTGTCCTAACCCACCTCATCCTATAAAAGGGAAATCCCTTCACCAATTGATCAAAGAGTGCTTTGTGTCTTCCTACCTTCGGTATACCGTGGACCAGTGCCAACGGCTACATTTGGTCAACCCAAAGTCTAATCCACCCTCTGTCACAACATTCTATTAAAGGTCAAGCTGATGTGACCCACCAGCTAACACACACGTCGCTTCTTTTTTGAACAGCAAACGCGTCCCGCGGGCATGATTAGACAAAAAAGGCCTCTCTGGTCAGCAAAGCAGATAAATCACCACAATGAGGCTTTTCCACAAATAAAAGGCAGATTTAACAATGCTTTCATTTTAGAGAAATGTGTTTTTGTTTTATAACCTTACTGAAACTTCAAACTTGGCGGTCCGTATGTACAGTATGTACAGTGCCCTCCATAATTATTGGCACCGTGAGACCAAGATTGAGCTTTTTGGCAACAAACACTCTAAGTGGGTCTGGCGTGCCACGAAAGATGCGCATGCTGAAAAGCACCTCATACCCACTGTGAAGTATGGGTGTGGGTCAGTGATGCTGTGGGGCTGTTTCGCTTCCAAAGGCCCTGGGAACCTTGTTAGGGTGCATGGGATCATGAATGCTTCTAAATACCAGGACATTTTAAATCAACATCTGTTGCCCTCTGCCCAAAAGCTGAAGATGGGTAATCACTGGGTCTTTCAGCAAGACAATGACCCTAAACATATGGCCAAATCTACACAGAAATGGTTCACCAGACACAAAATCAAGCTCCTCCCATGGCCATCTCAGTCCCCAGATCTTGTTTTGTTGGCAAAAGGGGGTTGTACAAAGTATTAACACCAGGGGTGCTAATAATCGTGACACACATTATTTGATGTCAAATAATGTTTCTTTATGTGGGATTTTTTTCCTCACTGAATGAATGTTCTTGTATTGAAGGTTGGATTTTTCTCTTTTTTTCCATTAAGGTCCCACATTATTTGAATAAAAAAGAAATATTAGAAGCTAAAAAACACATCTTTTTCCAGGGGTGCCAATAATTATGGAGGGCACTGTATTTTCATTTGTGACATTCAGAATAGGTTAGTTTGCGGAACAATATTTTTTAGTTTTGGTCTGGCAGCTGTTTGTAACAAATTTTTGAAGGTGGAATCCAAAACCGATCTCAGTTTTTTTTTTTACCATGTCAAGTTTTTGAACTATAGGATCCCCATTTTCATAAAAAGGAAAAAAAAACATTAAAAACTGTACTTAACATACTTGCTTGATTAAAAAAAAATAACATTTGACATACTACGAAATATAAAAGAAACAGAACGGCTACAATGTTTATTTTACACGTCAACGAACACTTTTTTTCCATGACGATGACAAGACGATCACGAGCTAAAAACGTGTTTTGGGAGACAAAACAAAAAACAAGACTAATGCCAGTTTTCGTCTGACGTGACGAGAACGAGACAAAAATGTGCAAAAGTTTCCCTCACATGTTCACAATGTGTGACATTTTATGTGCAGTTTGCCTGCATCGTAGTAGTGTCTGGTTGTGTAACTCGCGGTGCGGCGCCCCCCCCCCCCCTTCCCAACACATCAGGGTGTCATTTCCAGTCTCCATGCAGGCTTGCACACACGGTCAGATTTGTTTTCTTGGCCAGAGAGAAAATGCAATGTTGCGTTAGCCTTTAAAGGCCTGTGCTGAGTAGGCATGTGCCAGTATGAGATTTTGAAGGTACGATAACCGTGAGCAAAAATACCGCGGTTTCACGGTATCACGGTATTGCAATTATAGCTCTAAAATTTTGAGATGTATGGGTTTACAAAAAAAAAAAAAAAAAAAAAAACATTTTCCCATTGAAAAGGATTTTTTTCAGAAAATATTTGCAAATTGGAACATGAATATAATGTGAAAATAAATAAATTAACAAAAAATAACAAATATTTTATATAAAATTAAAATAAATAGAACCAAGACTATACCCACAGCCACAGCTCAAGTTGCTCAATATTAGAGCGAGAACAAAATAATTGCTATAAAAAAGTAAAAACACTTCTAAATAAAATTAAAAATATATACTGTATGACTTTTTTTGAGGGAGAGAAGCTCAAGTGAAGTTTCGCCATTTTCAGCCACTGTGTCAACTCTAGTCTACATGATGTCATGCCTTTGTGTTAAAAAGAACAAAGAATTCATAAGTTAATAAGTTAGTTAAAAATGTATAAGTTAGTTTTATAAGTTAGTTAAAATGGAAATATTGTTGAGGAAAGGTTTCAGCTTGTGTTTGGAGGGTTTGTTTTGGGGTTTGCTGGCTGTTTAGCAGAATAGCGTCACTGACACTCACGGCAACAAACAGGGGAAGGGTGAGCGCTGCCGCACCAAGCCACTTCGGCTGCATTTTGGCACATGAAAAATAGCGAATACCGTACTAAGGTATGACGGAAAATTTTAGTGGTTTTGAAACCGCGACGTTTTCACACCACGGTAAACCGTGAAACCGGTAACCGGCACATGTCTAGTGCTGAGTGATCATCACACACTAGATGTAACTCATAGCGTTAGCATAGCATTCGCATTACGGCGAGCGTAAAACTCTCGAACAACTTTTTTTTAATTACAGGTCGTGACGTTCAGGTGGGTATCATTAATTGAAAATAATGTACGGTACTGTTTTCCTAATGAGTGTTATCACAAAGCTGGCACTGTCCTTGTAGATAGACGCTACAATATGTGCTCGTCTGTCAATGTTCATTCGAAATAGTTGGAAACCTTAAATTTATTTATTTATTTATTTTTGGAGTATTTTTAAAAATTTATTTCATAGACAAAAACATTTTTAGTAAACGTCGACTAAAACTAGACAAAATTAGTCTTGAGTTTTCGTCAACAAAAACTAGACGAAGACAAACACATTTCGAGATGACTAAAATATGACTAAGACTAATAAGTATTATCGTCCAAAAGACGATAAAAATCTAAGATGAAAATTAAAAGGGCTGCCAAAACGCTGATTTTTTTTTGTACAAAGGATATGGCTTTTTGTGTGCATGTAGTGCAACTAGTAAGTACCAAGTAGATAAGCTGTGAGGAGGAAAAAATGTTACGCGATAAAGGGAAAAACTGAGTCAACCCAAAAATTCAGACTAACAACAGATTTTATTGTCAAACTGTTGGCCAGTATTATTTCTGATGTGAAATTGGATGGCGTTTTCCTCATAAAGTATTCCCACGTTTTTAGAAATATAGTGGTAACTCTACATACGAAGTTAATTCGTTCCAGGACCTTGTTTGTAAGTCGAAATGGTCGTATGTCGAGCAGGATTTTCCCATAGGAATACATTATAATTCGTTCCACAGCCCAAAAACCCTACACTAAATCCTTAATAAATACTGCTGGTACTATTACAAATGGCAATTACAGATTGCAAAATAAATAAATTATAAATAAAAATCTGAATAATATAAAGAAATCAGGTTCTTTTGTAGCGAACGTTTTTTGCTGTACCTGAACGCACCGCGCCCAAGGGTGGTGAGCTTGAGAGTTTGACTTTCAATGTTTTCTTCAGAACACCATCAACTTTGGCAGTCAGGAGGCGTTTTGTGTTGAACAAGTTGTGAAATAAATGAGAAAAAACGTGACGAAGCTGGCGATTTCTTTGGCGATGTTACCACAATAATAATTGTCAGCTTAACTTATAAAGACTGGCAAACGGTGGTCGGAGGAGGACCGTGGAGATGTATTGTTGAGCCAGTTCACGGCTGCGCACCCTATGCTCATATTTTTCTATAATTTGCATCTTCTTTTATAAAGGCAAGCGGCACCTTTTTCCTTGTTTCACCACCTGTACCAAACTTTTTGAAACCTGTGTTGATTTCTCACACAAGAAAATTCGCCGTGCTTTCGTCTGCGGTGCTGTCATGTCATCGTATTTCGAGCATGTCGTCAGATGTAGAAACAAATGGCGAGTCAAATTTTACATCGGATGTCGAAAAGATCGTGTGTCGAAGCGATCGTATGTCGAGGTACCATTGTACGTAGGAAACACTCATAAGTGTGTCAAATCACCACTACAAACAACTAACAGCTATCAGTCATAGAAGTAATGTACCCATTTAACTTTTTTTTAAAATTTATTTTTAGGTGATTTTGTTCTTGTTCATAACATTAGAATCTCTTTGCTTCAGCAAATGTGGCATAATATGAATGTTTATCTGCCCCCCCCCCCCCCCCCCCCCCCAAATAACGCAAATTGATAACAGTATCCACCTGTTAAGTGGAAAAACTTTGGCAATTCAAATCAACCTACCTTAATCTGTCCTTTGACCATAATCTTGTCAGTCATCTCTCCATCTTCTTTGCTCTGCTTGGGTTTGTTGCAAGATTTTTCATAGCAGAGCAGCCTCAGCATCTGGGAGCCTTCCAGCTCAATCTCAAACTCCTTACAAGGAAGCAAGCAGACAGCTCAGTGAAGACCCTTTTGTCACCGAATCCATAGACATGAGTGCACGAAAAAAAAAATCTATTTAACAAGCCCTCTGCCAAGAAATGTCTTCCTATAAAGTCTCACCTCATTCCAGCTAGGCTCTGTCGAGTCCCTGTACACGCGCGTTTTGGCTTTGTTGACAAAGTACCCAAAGGAATCCACCTCAAGAGAGCAGTAAAGGTCTGATAGGTACAAGAGGACATAGTAGAAAAATCAATAATGCAAAACAATGGTCACCGATTTTGCTATTTATTTATGTATGCATGCATACTGTGTTTGTATAAATACACTTCCCATGTGGTGTTATTACAATTCTCCTTACCATTTCAATTAATGGCTTTTGGAGTTGAAACAAACAGTGAGAAGCTTAAATAATGTGTGAGGTTGTACAAAGCGTTCCTGACTAATCCCACTTGTCCCTGCAGCTGTTCTTCCAGATGACAGCCTCAGAGATGCAGCAGAAATTACTGTACAAAGAAGCCAAAAAAATCATGAGTATTTCACTCACTTGAGGTTTGTTTGAGACCTGATGCAGAGTGTACAATGACATTCAAGAAGCCGTACAGTCCGGGAGATTCATCATCTATGTTGGAAACAGGAGTGAGTACGCAGCTTTAGATCAACACTGCTTTCAGTGCAAGTTTGTTTAAAAAAGTAGAAACTATGGTAAACCTCACCATCTTTGTTCATTGTCAGTGGAATAGTGTGGACAGTCTGGAGTTTCACGCATGAGTTAGTAAGCATCTGAAGTTCTAGGGATGTCAGAGAGAAGCTCTTGAAACCTAGAAGACAAAGTTCAGACAGCCTCACATAGGACACAAAAGGACTAAGGCATCATTTTTATATGCAAGTAGTAAAGTAACTTGCATTTCTTCTGCTGCTCACGAATGGTCTCCCTCCATTCAGCACGTTCATAGTCTGACGAGATCAGAAATGTGAAGCCCTGAAGGGACCAAAGCGACTTTATGGTTTAATGTGGTCAACTGCTGCAATGACAAGCTCTTAACAGCAGATGGCAGCATGAACACAGTAGAAACAATACTTGAGCAGCTAAATCACAACATTTAAACCGCTTTAAATTTTGAAATAGTGAGGAGATTCTGGACCTTGCCATTCCTGTTCGCCACTCTGAAAGCCATGTTTGGTGACATGAGGAGAAGCAAAGACTCCTGCTCTGATAACCTCTTCCTCAGTCGCTCCATCGCCTTGGGTCCTTTGGCAGTTCTCTACAAATAAACAGAAGCAAGAAGTATACGTCAAGAAAGTTCAATTACAGAATACACATATGGCTCAATCTAGAAAGAGAAGACATTTCGGCTTTAAAATTCTTGAGAAAAAAAGCCTTCAATTCTCTGGTTTTCTGCTACCTACTCGTTACCACCTAACACCTGAAAAATCCAGAAAACACCAGTACAAAAACGAAAAAAAAAAAAAAAAATCCATCACGGTTCTGCTGGATCAAAGGCTTAATTAGGTAACTTTACTTTTCATTACATAATTGACTAGCTATTTGCAATATTTGGCATAATCATATTAGCAAGGTTGGAAAGCCGAACTGTTATCTTTTTCTCAGTTGTAAAAGCTAGCCATTTAACTAGCTGTTACTATTGACAAGAGGACACACACATGTAAATAAGGATAGTTATTAATAATTAAAATAATTGTCTTCTTCTGTTAATATGCAGAACAGGGTTGCATGCGATAAGAGGAAGACATTCAAAAACTTGGGCGACTGAATGACTGCAGCCAATGAGTTAATATTTGAACATAAATACTAGTAGATGTTCTTTTTTAAATTATATTTTTCTTCACCCGATTCCGATCCCCGGGTATTTACATGACCAGGCCTAATTTCTAATTATGTAGGGTGACCAAACATCCTCTTTTGCCCGGACATGTCCACTTTTTACATCCTGTCCAGGGCGTCCGGGGGTAAGGATGCAACAATACTCGGTTTTATATTGAACCTTTCAATACCCCCTCTTCGATTCACTACGCAAAAACATTCAACCCAATTGAAAAAGCTCCTAAAATGTATTTTCCAAACTTTTTTTTGAAGTTTCTGTTGCTATAATGTCCGGCGCAACTTTGCTTTGAAAAAAACAAAAGCTATGAGAAGGCTCCCTTCCCACAAGCAGCACCCCCTCCACTACTCCCCCGAACTGCCTGAAGTGGGGGAGCCGTAGCGCACGAGGATGATTGCTCGTGAGGAAAGCCAGAAGTTTAAGGAGGCGGCTTGCTGGCTTCAACGTCGTACAGATCCATTGTGTGGCAGCATTTTGGGTTTGCTAATACGCTATCCCCACTCGTTCATATTCAACAAAGACTGTCTTTGCGAGTATGTACCGTAATGCCCGCCAATATATTGTTGTCGACTAGGCTGCTACGAATAGCCTCGGTTTGACACCAGACAGCTTAACACCCAGGGACACAGAGAGCTAACTCACGGTTACATGATGAACAATGAGTGGCAAATTAAGAGCGCTGTACTTCAAACTCGTCCTGTTTATGAAAGTTTATTGTCAAAATTGTCAAATGCTGGTGTTGTGCAGTAACGAACAGACGAGACTTCTGTGGTGTTTGTTAACTTTTTTAATGCCCCGACAACACTCACGCGCACACACTAGATATCATCAAATAGCAACCTAGGTGTGCTACGTTAGATTCCCCCAAGTTCCATGCCACTGGCTGCGTGAGCCCAGAGTGATCATGGGACGCATAGTCCATATACTACATCGATGAATTAAAAACTGTCATAACTGAATGGAAGCAAAGCAGGCCAAATCAATCCATACAAGTGACTATAGATAATGCTTCAAATATTGTTAATTCAGTACGTAACACAGATGGACTGCGACCACAAATAAGTTGTATTGCTCATGTGGTAAACATAGCTGCTAAGAGCTGTAGCAATCAACAGTGTGCCCCGCCTCACTTTACAAACAGTAAAGATTGTTCACAGCACTTTTATACAAAATTTCTTCAGATCAGCAAGAAGTAAGCACACAAATATTATGCACTAAAATGTATGTTTATATGATGGCATTGTTTTTTTTGCTTGTTAGAAAAATAAAAAACGTTTAAAAAAAATTAATAAAACTTTTTAATTTTTGTTTCGGAGCATTAAATGTATTGCTCCGGTAGCCTCGGCTGCTGGTGCGAGGTGTCAGTGAGGTAAGCCGCGCTAGGTAGGCATTATGGGATATTTAGTTTTGAACTGCTGCGTTTGGAAACATGCTGGTTGAAGTGTTTGTCAGTTTATTTCAGTTATTGTTTGCATGCAATCTAGAAGACTGAATGACAATAATAATTGAGGGGGAATAACAATTCATTAACGACAACTGTAATAGTCTTGAGGCTACGGTTTAATTTACATTATTTCACTGGAAAGAGAAATGATCTTTTTGTTAAAACCGGATTTTCTACAGAAGAGGTATTATTCGAACACTGTCTAGGATTATTTATTTGTACAGTAAGAATTGAAAAGACAGCTATTAGTTTGGATTCAAGGATTCGCCAATACAGAAGAGGCATTTTTTTAAAATCACTATTTAATTCCAGTGTTTTTTTAATTTTTTTTTTTCTCATTATTTTAGGAATAACAAAGCCTCTTAGGTAACCTCTGCGAATTTGAATTTGTGTCTATAGTTTAACTTTTTTGGGTTTTTTAAATAAAACTGAATTTTTCTATCCAGGCGGAGGAGGCACACTTTAAATTTCTTAAAGTAATAAGGCATCTTTGAGTGAACTTCAAGTAAAACTTACCTTTTTCAAAAAGCTTACTCTGGGTAATTTTATCTGACTATCTTATTTTTATCTGATTTGTATCTGACTTTATCTGTGTTTTTGTCTGTTTTTGCTTCTACTCTTTTATTCTTAGTCTTTTTATTTTTTTCCATGGTAATTTGCACTTTTGAGATTTTTTTTTCAAATGTAAAGTGCGTTATGAATAAAATGTATCATCATTATTATTCTTATTAAAATTTAAGTATCTCGAGGCTGGGCCGAGTGTCCTCTTTTTTGGAAATCAAAATATGGTCACCCTAAATTATGTGATCAGATTGGGGACATCCCCATAAAAAATATTTTCAAAGATTGTTTTGTCTTTTTTTTTTTTTTTTTTTAAGATTTGGTCTCAGGAAAAGTAAAGCTATCAAGAAATTGCACATTTTAGTGTTTCGTATGTGGATTATTTAAAATTGGAAGCAGAGATGTAAAATGTCCTCCCAGTCATTTGTGTCCAATGCGAGTCAGAAGGCTAAATGCTTGAATTTGGGGCATCAATTCTGTACCTTGCTCAATAGCACATCGGCAGTGCATGAAAGCAGACTGGCATCTCTACAGCAAGGTCTTCATTTTGTCAGCGAGCCCTTACCTTTTCTCTTTGGATTTCATTCTTAATTTGGGACAGTTTAATCTTCATTGCATCAATTTCCTCATCCTGAACCAAAGGGATCGGGGTCGACTCACAGTCCTCAATGGTCTGAAAGGTCAGGTCGACCAGTGGAATGTACCACTTGCACTCATACTGTTGTCCTTTCCTGTAATGGAACACATTGTGCATACAGTTTGTATCAAATGTCCATTTTACGGAACTTTAGCAGCTTGAACAAGAAAGAATTTTATCTTGAGTGTGAACCAGTAGAATATTCAAGTTAGAGGCCAGGAGTTGACTCGGATTCACTCACCCTGCTGCCTGTTTCTTCAGTTTGGTACAGAGTAGCAGGTCAGTGAAGAGGAAGACATGACGGAGTTTCCTGGAACCTTCAACTAGCTCCACCATGAAGCGGTCCCTCAGAAGTTGACGATTCTGACACAAAGAAGCTACTGTTACAGGAACTACAGAAGTTACATCATCACGACTAACAATGTTTAGTGACTAAAAATATTAACTCATTCACCGCCAACTGAGGTATATGTATAGTATTCACAGGGCATGTGCTTTGGTCTTTAGGAAATCAATGACAAATTAAAAACACCTATTAATGGCGATTCCAACCGTAAACTTCTAATACAGTGCCTCTCAAATATTTCCTGTTATGCACTGTTAGGAAAAAGAAAACATTTTGTGACGATTTCTTGATGATGCGATTCAATATTGATTATTTGGACAATGATGCGAAATTTGTCGATATTACATTATTATAGTTTGCCATGATTCAAAGTACAGTACTTCGCGCTTCAAACTTCACACCCTCAGTCCACCACAGATTTTTTTCGAATAAAAAATAAATAAATAAATGCAGTATTTTATAAAGCTGTCCCGATCAGATCAAGTAGTCGCTCACTCTCGCTCCTGCCGCTTTTCTTGGTCAGGCACTGCAGTGGAGTTTCCTATTAAAGTAAACGATGATTGACAGACAGTTAAAGTTTGATCTTGCCAGAGTGGCTTGTTGGCCGAAACTTCAAAGCGCCACGTGCGTCAGGATCGTTTAACCTGTTAAACAGTTGGTGTGGCAACTCATTGTGTGTAAGTAATTTGGGGGATAGTAAAGTGTTTAAAACTTATACCGACATAAAATTTGACTCACCATTTGTTTTTACATCTGACCACATGCTAGAAATACGACGATTTATGACAGCGCCACAGTTTCTTTGTTTTCTCGCAAGTCGGACCCATGGTGGATTTTCTTGTGAGAGAAATCAACATGAATTCCAAGAATGTTAGTGCAGATAGTGAAAAAAGCGAAAAAGGTGAGATTGCCATTGAAATGAAGATGGAAATGATAGAAAAATATGAGCGTGGTGCACGCATCCGTGAACTGGCACGACAATACGGCCATAGAATGTCTACGATCTCGACAGTCCTCCCCCTTTCCTTTCGCTAGTCTTTACAAGTTAAAGTGACAATATTATTGTGGTAACATTGCCCCCCCCCAAAAAATCGCCTGCTTCATCAGGTTTTTAATCATTTATTTCAGAACTTGTGCAACACAACATGTCTACTGTCCGCCACAGCTAACAAAGTGAAAGTAACTTAGAGTGTTTGTTGCCAAAAAGCTCAATCTTGGTCTCATCTGACCAAAGTACACCGTCCCAGGCTTCAACTCTAAGTGGGTCTGGCGTGCCACGAAAGATGCGCTGCTGAAAAGCACCTCATACCCATTGTGAAGTATGGGAGTGGGTCAGTGATGCTGTGGGGCTGTTTCGCGTCCAAAGGCCCTGGGAACCTTGTTAGGGTGCATGGCATCATTAATGCTTTGAAATACCAGGACATTTTAAATCAAAATCTGTTGCCCTCTGCCCAAAAACTGAAGATGGGTCATCACTGGGTCTTTCAGCAAGACAATGACCCTAAACATATGGCCAAATCTACACAGAAATGGTTCACCAGACACAAAATCAAGCTCCTTCCATGGCCATCTCAGTCCCCAGACGTTGTTTTGTTGGCAAAAGGGGGTCGTACAAAGTATTAACACCAGGGGTGCTAATAATTGTGACACACATTATTTGATGTAAAATAATTATTTCTTTATGTGGGATTTTTTTCCCCACTGAATAAATGCACTTGTATTGAAGGTTGGATTTTTCTCTTTTTTTCCATTAAGGTCCCATATTATTTGAATTTTAAAAAATATATATTAGAAGCTAAAAAACACATCTTAACCAGGGGTGCCAATAATTATGGAGGGCACTGTATCTGTTCTATGTGTTGGATTTTATCAAGTAAATTTCCCCCAAAAATGCGACTTATACTCCGGTGTGACTTGTACGTTTATTTTTCCTCTTCATTGCGTATTTTTGGGCTGGTGCAACTTTTACTCAGGTGGGACTTAAAGTACGAAAAATACGGTATGTCTAAAAGGAACGGGAAGTCAAACAGACAAACTAACCAAATTATATAAAAAACAGAACTGCAATTTCTTGAAACCAGTTTGTGTAAACAAACTAATTTCACAATTTAATCCCTACTTTGTTCAATACAAACAAAATGTTGGCTGCGTTAGAGTACTGAATCTTATAATCGGAGCCTACTGCTCTTGTTTGACGCATACGTGGCTGTAAACTCTCAGCACTTTAACCTCTGGGAGGAGGCTGTTTACATTGTGACACTGCCCATGTAAAACTATGTTACTAAACACTAACTGCGCTATGACAAAAACAAGGAAATCCATGCACGACAAGAGGCACCCCACTCTGTCCTGGTTTCAAAACTTGGTTGGATTACATCCGCTTATTGCTTTGATGACACAAAGGGGATGGAAACTGCTCAATAATCCAATGGAAAAAACAGCTGTTAGTGCACCCTTTCCTTTTTAATCATTGGCTTCAATGACATTGAGAATTGAGTACTATTCAATGTGTACTTTCAACTCTGTTGGCACACATGCATCAGATAAGTTCTAACTAAGCAAGCATGGTCAAGATGCTCAGGACAACGGACTACTCAGTAATGAGAGCCCTTTCAGGTTATTCTTGGAGGAGGGGGGGTGACAGTGTAGCCGGGAAGGATGGGAGGGAATTCATGGCTAATCAACAGGCCTTCCTCATTTGAGAGACCCTCACCTCCTGTGTTTGCACTGGTTAGTCACAAGCTTCCTTTTTGCTCCATTTCCTTCACAAGTAAAACAGAACGACTTAGATGAGTCAGTGGCAAGCTTTTTTGGAGCTTCCGGACACCTTGTACTTTGAGCCAGTTACCGGCAACACTCACAGTGGAGTGGAACAGCGGAAGAATTTCGTATAGTCTATCTGAATCCTTTGTCTATAAACAGAATCAATATTTAGCGTAATGTCATGCTAATATTAGCCTCAGTTAGAAGCAACACAGTGCCAAATTACATTTTGACAAATTGGCTGTATAGTCCTTTAAAGGTTTGTCTTTTGCCTCCATTTAATAAGTCACAGACAAAGCCTGATTCAAACAAGGGGAGCACTAACAAGGCTCTAAATCAGCTAAATTAGGGGGGAATGGGCGGCTGAAAAACTGTTTGCACCAGCCCACTATATTCAGTTCGCTTAATTTGTAAAAATAGTCCGCTGTGCTGTATTTTTGGGGATTTTCCATTATAATGATCATAGCAAGGGTGTAGGTTTGCATAGGGTTGGTAGGGACATAACAATTTCAGGATGCTCAAATTGCCCCCACCAACTTTTAAGACACCTTATTGGCATTATATAACGAGTTCAGTAATATGGGGAATTTTGATTGTCTTCCCATATGATGTAGGGATACAATATACCCTACCATTATTAAGTAAATAATTTTCATTATGTTCACATTCACATTTATCCCTTTTCACTTGCTGAATTTGCTGGTCAATTTTTTCCCTTCTAATGCACGTTTGATTGGCTGATGACTTGACCTCCCGCAACCTTCTCCCACCACACAGACACACACACACGAACAACCTCGCCGACAGAAATACAACATGCCGCCTCCTCCACCCCCTTTGAAGACAAGGGATATTAGCAGGTTTTTTTCCGGCCAGCACAAGCCACTTTAAGTAAGGTAAAAAGACGTCAATGTTGTGGAGGTGGGGGAAACACCACTAATTTTGCTACTAAAAGTTCGACCAGCATCAGAGTTAGCCTAGCATTAATCTGTGAGAACTTAATAACCTGCAAAACCACTGCGTTCAGGCCAGCCTCCACAAGCGACAACAAAGTCAAGTCAGCCGACTCTCATTTGGATCATTGTTTGCATTATGTGCATTACTGTAATGCAATGTGGAAGGTTCAAAGTGGAAATCCCAAGAATGGGTCCACTTCAGAGGGACACTGACATGAAAATGAATTGACATGAAAAAAAATGTGAAATGAAATCACACATCAGAATTTCATGAGAGTACTTTGGATGCGTCAGATGTAGATCGGTCCTTGGATATCTCAGATTTTTTTCATCGTTTTTTCCCCATATCACTTTTATATTACAATACTTTAGTTTGAGTCTACGAGTGCTCCATTCGCCCCAGAAGAGGACTCATTCTTGGATAGCTCCACGTTTTCTTTTATAAAGGGAGTTGCACTTCAAAATGTAGTTAGTAGTTTTTGAAATCGTAGTGTTTGAATCGAGTGTTGTATCACGTTAACCAAAACACATAAAAGTTAGTAACAGTCAACACACATTTATTTTGCTTCGATCATTTCGCCTATCAATTCATTTGGTTCATATTCGTGAGAAAAGTGGCCCTGACCCCCCGTTCAATAACCTGTTTGGTTTTATTTCTCCCGTACCCAGCAAAAAGTGTACATGCAGGTTATGGTGTTATATCGTCCCTATCTATGTTGAGACCAAACCTACGGCCATGAATCATAGCGACATGAAATAGAATGCATACACGTGAATTTGTAGCTACATATTCCTGCTGGACACTTCATTAGATATCCCCTGCACACGGTTTTTTAAATAAAAAAAGCCTTCAGAAGGAGAGACAGATATGAGATTAGAGCCCAGAAAATATCTGACAAACCTAAGCATTTTTAACTCTTTGGCTGTCATTGACAGCATTGGACTTCCAATTTGTTTTGACCGGGCTGTCTGGCAACTATCATTCGCTGTAAGCCTCTCCCAGTAAAAATGTATTGGATGTCTATCGCCATCCCTCAATGAGTGTTTAGTATACATTTTCTTCTTTTAATAACTATCACAACACACGCTCTGTGAATACATATGGTGGAAAACACAGACAAGACTGAAAAAGCAGTTTCTGCTCTTGCACTCCTCTTTAAAAGAAACTGCTGTATTTTAAGCCAAAACAACTGTTGTGTTTGACAGAACAATATGTCTATATGCTGTCATAGCAGATTCATGGCGCATTAAGCCCCCGAACAATTTTTAATTTGTCAGTTTTACCCTGGAAACCCCCGTTTACAGACGTCGCACAACCGCTTTTGTTTCAACCCAGCCATAAAACGAAGGTAATTAATTAAATTTATTATTCAAAACATCTGTCATTTTTAGCTTAGAATCATTAATTGATGTCTAATATTTCGTTTAAAAAAAAAAAACGACTTTAAAAAATTATTCACTTGCATATTTTTAACTTTTAAACAAATTACGTCAAAATGAAAAAATGGTGTCTGTAAAAAAGTCACGGATAACTACCTCATAACTATCGCTTAATTGTATTTTTTTTGTGACTGTCGCATTTTCTCCAGTATTTTAGATGATGACTAATCGATCCAAACAAAGAAAAATTGAGAAAAAAAAAAAAAACATTTAAAAGGGTAAATATATGAAAAAGAACGTCTCGACCACTCCTTGATGTCTGCGACCCTTGTTGTATTACCATGTTCCACCCATAAAATCCCCCAAAAATCCAGCTGTGGCCATTCACAGTTGTGTCTTGACACTCGGTGATACATGCTACATGGAGTTTTTGGATCGAAAAGGTGTAAGTATGGGATAATATCTCGTTAAAATCATGGCGTCTTTAATTATGCTTTCGCGTGCTCTCACCTCCAGTTAGGATTTTGCTGTTTATTTTATTTATTTATTTATTTTTAATTATTCCATCCGGTTCAAAAGTTTTGTCCCCCCAGAAAATAGAGATTTTAAGCTTTCCAATGATGTATCACACATCCATACAGGACAATTTTTAAATTTGGCCAAATTGGGGGTCTCAGAGCAGTCACCTGAGTGTTTTCCGCCATATACATATTGTTTACTTCATGTCCGTTGTTCAACTAACCTCTCCCTTCTGTACTGTCATTGACTGTCTTCGAGGAGTGATCTCTTCATTAATGCTGGACAGGAAGTTCTGCGAGATGCGCAGGGCATCCTGTAGCAGTGGATAGTCAGGATGACTGGCGGGAGTGTGCTTCAATAAATCCTAAACCGAAAGAAAGGCAAAAACAAAAGAATTTTAATGTCAAACTCAAGAAACGCAATATTAACACAAAACAGCTTGACTTACATGAAGAACAAGTGTGCTGCGTGTCACCCGGTCTACAGGCTTGTAGAGAAGAGCTGTAGAGGAGGAATCAGCATAAAAGTGGTCTGACTCACAATACGGAATTATATGAGTGCTAGTCCTTTCAATCAATACTTACTCTCTAGGGATCTCTTGGCTGACTGGTCTTTGCTATCCTTAGTGCTTTTGACCTTGAGATTCTGTCAGGAAGACATAATCACAGAATCAAATAAGAAGCAGTTCCCTAAAGCATTGCATAATTAAAACAATCAGCACCACTACAAAGAGCTTCTGTGGCTCTTAACTAAGAAGTGCTCCGTCATCACTTGTCCCAAGCAGCTATGCTGCATCAAACGCTCAACTTCTGCAGTTCCCGCTGTGTGTAGTGTTATTACATACCTCAGATATCTGTGCAAACTGCGTGTTGGCCTGGCAGCACTTGTCTGCTGTCGCCACAGCAACCTTATAGTTATCTACAAATGCCCGGTAGACTCCGAGCTGGCTGGCCTGCAGGACATGCAGAGAATCCAAATTAGATTCATTCTATTGCCCATCAAAAATAGTCAGCAGCTCATAATTTAAAGCATCATCCAGGAAAATGTTGAACTAAAATCCTGAATGATAGTTTTATCACCTGCCTGTTTACCTCACTGACTGCCACAGAGTATGTACTAGGGTAGATAGTAAAATAATAAATATACTAGTGCTGCAGCTATCGAATATTTTAGTAATCGAGTAATCGAATGAAAATCCCATCGATTAATCGAGTAATCGGATAAAACATATTTTTTAGGTAAAGAGCAATTATAAATATACATGAGAAAAAAAGACATTTCATCTAATATTGAACCATTTTCAGTCAATCAATGTCTTTATTTTCGATTTACATTGTTGAAAACAGCCAACAATTGACTCTCAGATGTGACTAGAATTAAAAAAAAGACCAAGTCACTACTTTCACGCCAAAAACTTTTAGATCTTATAAAAAATATATATGTCTCTTACCTAAAAATGTTTTTCCCACGTGTTTCAATTGAATTTCCATTTGTGTCAAGCCATTTTTAAGTTCTAGTTAAGTTTTAAGTTAGTCTAAACTGTAAGTCCTGATAGGATTTTGATTTTTTGCAGTGTTCAAAATAAATGTATTGTAACATATCAGGTTATAATATGGCGGAGATATTTGCATGCGTTCCTCAATTCAGCGAGTGACGTGCGGGGGTGAGGGAGGTGCGGGAGAGCGAGAGACGTGCCTTCCTGTTGTTGATGTCATTCCACAAGTTCCCAAAAAAGAAATAATTGCAACCTAACGAAGCGAGTGACTCTTTGTCAACGTTACAGTATGATACCTGCTGTGTTGGAGCACATTAGGGGCCAGTGCTACTTGGTGTTTTATCCAGCAATGACTATTGAGCTAAAATTGACAGTTAGCTTTATCAAATTTTCATTTTACACCCTCATCACTCTACAGCGCTATGTTTCACAGATTAAAGAAAGCCTGTATGTAAGACACGTTAGCCACGCATCGACAGTGGTCATAATAGAAACCTAGCCCTCCGCAGGGCTAACGTTATTTACGTGAGCGAGTGACAGTAACGTTAATCTTATTAGCGCTGAGAAGTGTACTGCTTTAAGATGGCGGCTGTTTACTAACACCGCTGACTCTGTCATTTCGCATCTAGTTCAACATACATGTGATATCTATGAGACACATCAGATGCTACCTGCTGCCACCGCATCATACGGGCTAGTTTTTAGCAACGACGGCGTAGTTTGTAGCGGCTGTCGGCTGCAGAAAGGTTTTTTATATATTTTTTATTGCTTCTTCCTCTACGCACGTGACATCAGCGCGTTGTCCTGCATTAAAAGTAGTCCAGGCAAACGTGATGCTTAGAGCTGGCAAAATTGAACGATTCCTCGAGGTGAATAAAATTACTCGGATCAGTTTTTAAACACGAGTTACTCGAGTTGCTCGAGTATTCGTTTCAGCTCTAAAATATACCAATTGATGGTCATAGACATATCCGCTGATTGGCTGCCATTGATGGCAATATGGGAGTTGTTGGCAGTGAATGATAGCTGCCAACCTTCACAGTCACAATGGATCGCGATCAATGGCACCCAACCAATTAATTTATTACAACATTAACAGTTATAAGACTAAGAAGGTTGTTGATGTGTTTCCATGGTTTCAGTGTTGGAAAAATTGGTAATATGCCATGTTACTGTGTGGTCAATGTAAAATCTTTTACGGCAGATCTGGTTCGTATATCATCATCAATGGCCGCCAATGAGTTAATGTTAGTTAAACAACTTACTGGTAAGAACGCAGCAGGTACATAGACTTCACTATCAGTTGACGAGACAGCTCCATCAGACATTGTGCCACGGCTTCCCGTAGGGGGGCGGGCCAGGCAGAGTGTCATGGCAGCTTTCACTGCGATAAAATCATACACAACCTGCGTTCTAACGCCGGATTTAGGTGGAAACAGGACAAACGTTTTAGTGCATAAAGCAGGCAGGAGAGTCTCAAGAGTGATCTGGTCGAGGATTGAAGGTAATTATGATATAAAATAGCACCATGCATGCACTTTGAAACGTTGTGAAAATAATTAAGTGACTGGACGGGAAAAACCTCATACACAATACACGTAACTTTAGCTTGAAATATTTACGTAAAATGAATGATAACTGCTGCCCCTCCTTGAGTCATCACCTTATCGTGGTGGAGGGGTTTGCGTGTCCCAATGATCCTAGGAGCTATGTTGTCTGGGGGCTTTAAGCCCCTGGCAGGGTCACCCATGGCAAACAGGTCCTAGGTGAGGGGCCAGACAAAGAATGGCTCACAAGACCCCTTATGATGGAGAAAATTACAGGATCCAAGTTTCCCTTGCCCGGACGCGGGTTACCGGGGCCCTCCTCTGGAGCCAGGCCTGGGGGTGGGGCTCGAAGGCGAGCGTCTGGTGGCCGGGCCTTTTCCCATGGGGTCCGGCCGGGCACAGCCTGAAAAGACAACGTGGGTCCGCCTTCCCATGGGCTCACCACCTGTGGGAAGGGCCAAAGGGGTCGGGTGCGTAGCAATTTGGGCGGCAGCCAAAGGCAGGGGCCTTGGCGGTCCAACCCCCGGCTACAGAAGCTAACTCTTGGGACATGGAATGTCACCTCTCTGGCGGGGAAGGAGCCCGTGCTGGTGTGTGAGGCAGAGAAGTTCCAACTAGATATAGTTGGACTCTCCTCCACACACAGTTTGGGTTCCGATACCAGTCCTCTCGAGAGGGGTTGGACCCTCTTCCACTCTGGAGTTGCCCACGGTGAGAGGCGCCGAGCAGGTGTGGGCATACTTATTGCCCCCCGGCTTGGTGCCTATACGCTGGGGTTTACCCCAGTAGACGAGAGGGTAGCCTCCCTCCGCCTTCGGGTGGGGGGACGGGTCCTGACTGTTGTTTGTGCTTATGCACCAAACAGCAGTTCAGAGTACCCACCCTTTTTGGAGTCCTTGGAGGGTGTGCTGGAGAGTGCCCCCTCTGGGGACTCCCTCGTTCTGCTGGGGGACTTCAACACTCACGTGGGCAATGACAGTGAGACCTGGAGGGGCGTGATTGGGAGGAACGGCCCCCCCGATCAGAACCCGAGCGGTGTTCTGTTATTGGACTTCTGTGCTCGTCACGGATTGTCCATAATGAACACCATGTTCAAACATAAGGGTGTCCATATGTGCACTTGGCACCAGGACACCCTAGGCCACAGTTCGATGATCGACTTTGTGATCGTGTCATCGGACTTGCGGCCGCATGTTTTGGACACTCGGGTGAAGAGAGGGGCGGCGCTGTCAACTGATCACCACCTGGTGGTGTGTTGGCTCCGATGGTGGGGGAAGATGCTGGTCAGACCTGGCAGGCCCAAACGTATTGTGAGGGTCTGCTGGGAACGTCTGGCAGAATCCCCTGTCAGAAAGGGCTTCAACACCCACCTCCGGCAGAACTTCTCCCTTGTCCCGGGGAGGTGGGGGACATTGAGTCCGAGTGGACCATGTTCCGCACCTCCATTGTTGAGGCGGCCGATCGGAGCTGCGGCCGTAAGGTGGTTGGTGCCTGTCGTGGCGGCAATCCCCGAACCCGCTGGTGGACACCTGGGGTAAGGGATGCCGTCAAGCTGAAGAAGGAGGCCTATCGGGCCTTTTTGGCCTGTGGGACTCCGGAGGCAGCTGACAGGTACCGGCTGACCAAGCGGACTGCGGCTTCGGCGGTTGCCGAGGCAAAAACTCGGACATGGGAGGAGTTCGGTGAGGCCATGGAAAACGACTTCCGGACGGCTTCGAGGAAATTCTGGTCCACCATCCGGCGTCTGAGGAGAGGAAAGCAGTGCACCATTAACACTGTGTATAGTGAAGATGGTGTACTGCTGACCTCGACTCGGGACGTCGTGAGTCGGTGGGGAGAATACTTCGAAGCCCTCCTCAATTCCACCGACACGCCTTCCTTTGAGGAAGCAGAGTCTGGGGACTCTGAGGTGGGCTCTTCAATCTCTGGGGTTGAAGTCACTGAGGTGGTTGGTAAGCTCCTCGGTGGCAAGGCCCCGGGGGTAGATGAGATCCGCCCAGAGTTCCTAAAGGCTCTGGATGTTGTAGGGCTGTCATGGCTGACACGCCTCTACAACATCGCGTGGACATCGAGGACAGTGCCTCTGGATTGGCAGACCGGGGTGGTGGTCCCCCTTTTTAAAAAGGGGGACCGGAGGGTGTGTTCCAATTAGAGAGGGATCACACTCCTCAGCCTCCCCGGTAAAGTTTACTCAGGGGTGCTGGAGAGGAGGGTCCGTCGGGAAGTCGAATCTCGGATTCAGGAGGAGCAGTGTGGTTTTCGTCCCGGCCGTGGAACAGTGGACTAGCTCTACACCCTCGGCAGGGTCCTCGAGGGTGCATGGGAGTTCGCTCAACCAGTCTACATGTGTTTTGTGGATTTGGAGAAGGCATTCGACCGTGTGCCTAGGGGAGTCCTGTGGAGGGTGCTCCAGGAGTACGGGGTACCGAGCCCCTTGGTAAGGGCTGTTCGGTCCCTGTACAACCAGTGTCAGAGTCTGGTCCGCATTGCCGGCAGTAAGTCGAATTCGTTCCCAGTGAGGATTGGACTCCGCCAAGGCTGCCCTTTGTCACCGATTCTGTTCATAATTTTTATGGACAGAATTTCTAGGCGCAGCCGAAGCGTTGAGGGGGTCCGGTTTGGTGGCCTCAGCATCTCATCTCTGCTTTTTGCAGATGATGTGGTGCTGTTGGCTTCATCAAGCCGTGACCTCCAACTCTCACTGGGGCGGTTTGCAGCCGAGTGTGAAGCGGTTGGGATGAAGATCAGCACCTCCAAATCCGAGACCATGGTCCTCAGCCGGAAAAGGGTGGCATGCCCTCTCCGGGTCGGGGATGAGATCCTGCCCCAAGTGGAGGAGTTTAAGTATCTTGGGGTCTTGTTCACGAGTGAGGGTAGGAGGGAGCGGGAGATTGACAGGCGGATCGGTGCAGCGTCTGCAGTGATGCGGACTCTGCACCGGTCCGGTGTGGTGAAGAAGGAGCTGAGCCAAAAGGCGAAGCTCTCGATTTACCGGTCGATCTACGTTCCTACCCTCACCTATGGTCACGTGCTGTGGGTCGTGACCGAAAGAACAAGATCCCGGATACAAGCGGCCGAAATGAGTTTCCTCCGCAGGGTGTCCGGGCTCTCCCTTAGAGATCGGGTGAGAAGCTCGGTCATCCGGGAGGGGCTTGGTGTCGAGCCGCTACTCCTCCGCGTTGAGAGGAGCCAGTTGAGGTGGCTCGGGCATCTGGTTCGGATGCCTCCTGGACGCCTCCCTGGAGAGGTGTTCCGGGCATGTCCCACCGGCGGGAGGCCCCGGGGTCGACCCAGGACACGCTGGAGAGACTATGTCGCTCGGCTGGCCTGGGAACGTCTTGGAATCCCGCCGGAGGAGCTGGCTGAAGTGGCTGGGGAGAGGGAAGTTTGGGCTTCCCTGCTGAAGCTGCTGCCCCCGCGACCCGACCCCGGAATAAGCGGAAGATAATGGATGGATGGATGGATGAATGATAACTGCCCATTTTTTGCTTTTAACCAAAAATCTGGACTGTTTCACGTTCATATCTATGGAAATTCTGGGATTTACGCATTTATTTACAGTTTTCAATTTAAAAAGCTGTTTTTTGGAAGGCCGCCATATTGGATTTTGTATCTCTACACAATGACTTTACATTTGGATAATTAGGTAATTTTTGGCCAACTGATGGTTTTTGGTTAAAAACAAAAATAGTACCGGTAATTTAGACATTTCTGCGTCCATACAAAAGAAATCGGCTTTTACGTGTTTTATTTTATGTAACATTTCAATCTAAAAATGAAGAGGGCCAGATACCCGGCAAGGCGTGCTGAGGCAATAGTGGCATCGGAATTCAACTTAAATCAGTTGTGATTGTATATGGAAAAATGCAAAATTTGCTTCTGTTGACTAAAATTAAGATGATTCTGCATGCATTCCTCAAGTATTACATTTCTGATGTAAAGATTGATTGATTTAGTAGCGGTTGAAAACTCAAAATTGCAGTAAATAAACAAAATTAAAACTATCTTGGGCAAAAATTGATACGTTAAATATTGCTATTGATCCTGAAAATATGGGTGATAATCTCTGCATTCTCTCTGAGAATTTTATCGCAATTACAGAGGTAGATTTTACTGAAGAGATGCAACCGGCATAAAACCTACAGTACCAAGTTAAGATGGAAAATCAATCAGCACTATAACACAAACATTTTCCATGACCATTACAACAATTTCAGAAGTTGAGTAGCAGAACAAAGCACTGTACTGAATAGGAGACGTCCAACAGGTAAATTAAGGAAAACAGTAGCAGTTAATGACAGGAATATTGAGAGATAACTTAACAGCTTAAACAGCTGTTACTGACACTGTTCTTGGGAGCCTTCAAAAGGCACAAAGTGAAAATCCACAACAATCCTTCTCTCCTATCTTTCATTATATTTTAAAACAACTGATATGAAATTATAAATGTACAAGAATGAATAAATAGTTGATTATGCTTCCAGTCGAATTAACACAGATTTAGGAGGCTCATTATGGGAACAAATGTCAGCACAAAGATTATGTACACAAAGCAATCACATGCATTCTAAAAAGGAAGCAAGGAAGCAAATTCAGGGAGAACAGGGATTATTAGGGATTAAATTACCATGCATGCTATAAATAAAATACGATGTTCTGACCCTCGATGAGGGATTTGCTCTAATTCGAATGACTTCTGACACTGACGAATAATGTTTAATTTTTTGATTTGTTCTTCCACCCATTTATTTTCTACACTCCTCATCCTCACAAAGGTCAGACGCCTTCTTCTCAGTTTTATAAAAATAAACTTGCTGTGTTCTAGCATGCTATATACACGTTGTAACTTGTGTTGTGCTGCAACATACTAAACTCGATTCCTACCAAGTTGAAAAAAAAAAAAAAAAAAGCAAAGCGAGAGAAGGAGACTGATTTGTTTTGTGTCTACATATAAATCCATACATGAATGCGTTTTCATCATGTGCCAAGACTAAATAAGCACTTTTCCACCAACCTCCTGTAGAACCTTTTCTTTATTGCTTGTCATGTGGTGAGGCAATGCTTTTATGGGGCTAAAAATGCCTCCAGGCAGTCTACTCACGTGCACTGTAAAACGTAAAGTCTATGGTAGCTCTTGGTTGTTTTAAGTCACTAAGGAATTCCATTACAGAATTCTCATTGTTTTAATTTCATTCTGAGGAAGGAATTAACTCAAATTTTCTTTTTCCAGATGTATTTTTTTTCTCTATGAATGTGACATCATAGGAAAAGAAAAAACAGGTTTGGCTAATGAGTGTGAACAGGTTTTTACCTGACTATTTTTCTTTTGTAATCCATTTATGATATATTCCTTCTGTAAAGACATGATCCGATTACCTGTTTCAAGGTATTACCTGTCATACCGTCCCTAAGGTATTAGCTATTTTCTATGTCCCAAAAATGCATTGAGAAATCCCTTGCTTGCAGCTGCAAGGTTCAACCCTCCCCCACCGGTTTTTGCTGTGTATACTGTGCATATTTATGTTACATTACTACATTGCTCAGTGTCAGTGAGTCAGCTGTGCTACTGCTTAGAGGAGGAGGGCCAACCGACATGTAAAATATGTTTGCGGAGGGTGGCTGCAGAGTAGGGGTGGGCGATATGGCCTTAAACATGTATCACGATAAATGGAGCAGATTCATCTCGATAACGATAAATGACGATAAAGTCGTCCAAGCGGACTGTTATATAATTTGAAAATATGAATCAATGCATGAAATACAGATGAACAGTTTCTTGTTGATTTAGTTACCAGCATTCAATTTGATATATTTAACAAATGTACATGCAGTCTAGACATTAGGTTTATACAAATGAATTGTAAACAATAAGAATTCAAGTATGAGCATTTATAACAGAGTGTATGGCTTGAACAATGTACATTGTCAAAATCGACATGCCTGTGCAAACATGTCATTGTAACACAAATGACTTGCAGCTCGAACAGTACACTTCAAAAAGACAATTTATTGTTAATGGCTGCTGTGACATAATTATTCAATACAAGTGTTTACTTTATGGTTTCAGGGTCCCCCCCCCCCCAGTGCATTTTTTAATAAATGCACACATACATGAACCCCCAAACAGACAGACAGACAGACACACATTAAAGCTATATTGATCTTCTGCAAATGAAACACTTAAGATTTTATGATAGCAATAATGACACAGAATTAAACACATACAGAAAAATAGCTGGGGCCATTTGTGCTTTATGCTGAATGCTTTACCATCACAAAAGCTATCAGAGAAATCACACACAGTCAGATACAAAATAACGCGACATAGTAATTGCTAGATGCAGTCCATGCCCAATCCACTCATTAAATTCAGCCGTTTTGACAAGGTTAGAGCCGCTATCCGACTCCATCACGTTCATTTGTAGCGTTAGCCGCTAGCGGCCGCTAGCGTTAGCGGCTAGCGTTAGCCTGTGGCCTGGCTACCGGTAGAAAGCACTGAAAGCACAATCTCCGGAAATTGTGAGAACAAGGGAGGACAGCTGGTGAAAGCCCGTCTGGATGCCACCAAGAGTCTATTAAATGTCGGGTGAAAGTTTGGCGAACCTCCCTTAAGCCACACTCCATCACGTTTTGCTTGTAGCATTAGCTGCTAGCGTTAGCTTACCGGGCTTCTGTTTGATTGGCTTCCTGATGATCACGTGACTCCCTACGTAAGTACATTCACTGCTTTCTTAAAGGGGAATGAGCATAGACGAACAACACAGAGTCAAAGCGGGATGAAAAGACTATTTTCTTGTTTTATTAATTTACCGAATTTACCGACATGGTCAAAATTACGTCGGTCATCGTGAAGAATTTCGGTGACGGTAAATTTTCGGTTTACCGCCCAGCTCTACTGCAGAGGAGGCAATACCTCCAATAAATACGTCATGAACATTTCCCACCAGCTAAAAGAGTTAACTCCAGCGTGTTTAGTGTTTCTAGCTGTGGTAAAATGTGTTTTTTTCTCTCTGGCAACTGTCTGTGTTGAGAAAGAGAGTGTGTGTATAATGTAAACATGATACGAGTCGTCCACACATACTTTTTATGGAAAATAATTCAGTTTTTTTTATTCTGGTGGTAATAATGTTGAGCTGTGGCTATGGGCTTACGTTCACCGAAAGGACTGCATTTATTTTAATTTTATTTTTCAAATTTATATTAAAGTGCATATGACCCCAAAAAGCATATTTATATTTCACGCGGTGTTTTATGCTCCTGAATGAAATGGACCGCTTGGATGTGTGTGGAAGCGATTGTTTTATATATTAAATTTTTTAATCCCGCGCCATGAAAATGAGAGACTTCCGGCTTCAGTCTCGGGTTTGGGACGAATGCGAATGTGACATCACCCCAGGTCAGCATCTCACAATGCAGCATTGCTTTATAGCATGCAGATGGACTGCGGATTCAGCTGATTTTGCGGATTAATTCGCTTATTTTTCGCATCACACCAGCCAAACGGCTGCAAAAAAATTGTTGCTGCACCAGGGAGAGGCGTGTGAGCCTTTTTGGGTTTCAAAAGGTTCCTGTTCACCGCAGATATTGGCCAAAACAAGCCCTACTGGCATAAAATATCGTTTGGGATGTGCAACAATAAAGGTGAAGTCGACAGTTTTGACCATTATGGACTAATTTTGCCATGTTGTACTGAATAAATGCATTTTTTATTATCTTATATTCCATTTAGCACAAAAGTGTTATTTGTCATGACTATACCATTTATTTAGCAATTGGGGAGAAATACTTCGATAAAAAGAATATCCTGTGAAAATATTGGAGTAGAGAGACTGAAACAATGACATTTTGCGGCTTTTTCGTCGCATTTTCCTCATTCTGAATAATTCCCCCTCAATGGGCTGAATTCTAATTCAGATGAAACCATGACCCTGCTGACGTCATCCTCCTGTTGGGGGCGCTAGAGCCCTATAATGGTAGGCGTGGCTAAACGGCGGATTAAAAGACCAATTTTTCGTCATTTGCGCTTTGCCAAATTGTTGTATATAGTCGAATCGTCTCAAAATATTGTTCTAATTCACATAATAATGCTATTTAAGACTTTTTTAAAAATCCTGTCGTACGCACTTTAACTTAACATTAGACTTATGTTCCAATTTGCTAATATGTTTTGAAAAATAAAAAATCTGTTCATTGGAAAAAAGTTTTTTTTTTTTTTTTTAAAAACCCCGATATCTCAAAGTAACACATTTTAGAGCTGTAATTGCAAGACTGTGATACCGTGAAACCATGATATTTTGGCTTAAAGTGCCTGTGACACGAAAAAGCATGTTTATTTCATAATACACGCAGTATTTTATGCTCCTGAATAATATGGACCGCTTGGATGTGTGTGGAAGCGATCGCTATATTTATTTAGTTTTTTTAATCCCGCGCTATGAAAATGAGTGACTTTCGGCAACAGTTTCGAGTTGAGAAAGAGGGCGCTGTGACGTGTACGGAGGAAGGAGTCCTCTTCACTATACAGCCGTATTGTTGTATGAGAACTAAGGATTCAGCTGATTTTGCGGATTAATACGTTTATTTTTCGCATCACGCCAGCCAAACGGCTGCAGAAAGATCTTGCTGTATGAGGGAGAGGCATGTGCGCCTTTTTGGAGTTTCAAAAGGTTCACATTCACCAGTGGATATTGGCCAAAACAAGCCCTACTACTGTGGGACCATGGGACTTACGAGGAAGTGAGTAAACATCTTGTTTTGTATTATGTCAAAAACTGGCGAATACAGCGATTACAAAGTAAACACTTCAAACTTTCTTTAAATAAAGGACTACTTACGTTTGATTATTGATAGGCATGTAAAAAGCTTTCCTCATGCACATTAGCTGCACGTTAGCTGCACAACAACTGCAGCCACCCTACTCCGAGGAACGAGCTGTAAATTGCTCCCCGCCGGGTGGTTTGCTGATCGGCGAAGACAATCGACAACCCAGTCGTCATGTCAAATGATCCGGGCTAGTTATGTGTGATTTTCCGCTTCGAAGACTTTGAAACATCACTCGGTTCGGGTTAGCATGTTGGCTAGCTGTAACGCCTCTTGGTTTGTTTACATTCTCCGAAGCCGGGGAAGTGAAATTACATAAGCCCGATGTAGGTGTCATAAATTATCGTTCAGGAGGTGCGACAGTAAAGGTGAAGTCGACATTTTGGACCATTATGGAGTAATTTTGCCATGTCGTCCTGAATAAGTGCATTTTTTTTTTTTCATATTCCATTTAGCACAAGACTGTTATTTGTCATGACCATGCCATTTATTTAGCAATTGGGGAAAAATACTTGGATAAAAAGAATATCCTGTAAAAATATTGGAGTAGAGAGACTGAAACAATTACATTTTGCGGCTCTCTTCGTCGCGTTTTCCTCGTTTTGAATAATTCCCCCTCAACGGGCTGACTGGTCCTTCTCAAGCCATTTATTTAGCTATTGGGGGGGAAATACTTGAATAAAAAGAATATCCTGTAAAAATATTGGAGTAGAGAGACTGAAACAATTACATTTTGCGGCTCTCTTCGTCGCGTTTTCCTCGTTCTGAATAATTCCCCCTCAATGGGCTGAGTAGTAAAATCGATGAGCCCGTTCTCCCGCTGACGTCATCCACCTGTTGGGGATGCTGGAGCCACATAATGGTAGGCGTGGCTAACCGGCAGATTAAAAGACTAATTTCTCGTCATCTGCACTTTGCTAAATTGTTGTATATAGTCGAATCGTCTCAAAATATGATTCTAAATCACATAATAATGCTATTTAAGACTTTTTTTCTCCTGTCGTATGCTCTTTAAGGTTGTTATACCGTCAGAATATCATACCGGCACACGCCTGCTTCTGTGTATGATTTCTATTTAAAGCTTGAGTTGACGATTCAGTAATTTTAAGTCACACGGAGGAAAACGGCAAATCTTAAAATGATATCATACCAGTCTCTGGAAAAGGTCTCCCACACACTGCTGGTAATTCCAGTCTTGCACACGAGGGAGCAGAGCATCGTAGAAGTCTTTATGGATCTCATGGAGCTCTGGCACTTTAAAGAAAATCGTCTCAATCTGTTGGATGGTCAGCATTGGTTGGGATGTTGTGGCTGCGGCCCTGAGAGGCTTCATGGGCTTTAAAAACATAAGCCATGATATTACTAAGCAACTTTATGGAAACAAGAATTTTAGATTCAAGTCATGCCTCATTCATACAAAACATAGATAAAACTGGACATTATCTTTGATTTAAAGGCTTAAACTATGGGGAAACAAGTGTGTGCGTTGAACATACAATCAAAAGTGCTTCTAGGTGGCTGAGGTAGGTCTCCTCACTGGCCAGGATTCCAGAGACAACCCATTTCCTCATCTCCACACCTTTTTCCTGATCAAGTTCAACCTGACACAAACATGGACATGACCAAGAGAAAACAGTCATATCGTTGATGGATGTGCAAAGTGTCAAAATGAGAGCACACTAGTTGCTACAAATGTTGTTGTAACATTAGGACAAAGCATATTTCATTACACTCTGTAGGAGTTGTCATTCCACATGTGCTAAGTCAGTGTGATATCTTAAAAGAAAATACATTTGCTTCCTGACCAGGACATATTTTTTGAACAGGCGTTAACATTTAATGTTAACTTGTTTTGTTTACTGATTGTTGTCATATTGACTTCATTTCTCTGGTGATCTTGCACATATTATGACTTTTTTTAAAACCTTACAGGGCACTAATTTAAATCATTGGCTGCCATTGACAGCACCAGAAATCCAATCTATTTGCACATTTAAACACCACTGACGGTCATTATCCCATTAGTAAGAAAAGCACAGTAGAGTAACTGTACCGACAGCGTAGACTCCAGGGAACCAGATGACTGCGTGTCTCGGCTGCATCGACTTTTCGAGCGGAGTTTAGGTGAGGAGAGAGGAGAGCCAGTGAGGGAGAGCGCATCGTGACAAGACTGTTCTTCCGAGTGTTCCAAGTCATAATTAAATGACGGCGAAGCTTCGGTATCTGTCAAAAACCAGAGGCAAACGTACGCCATGTATTAATAACATTTACAAGTTGTTTTGAAATCACCAGACCATTTAAGATTTAAGAAAAAATGTAATAAAACACAGTAAAAGATCATGAAGACAAAATTACCGTATTGGCTCAAATATAAGACGGCCCTGATTATAAGACAAACCCCTCTTTTTCAAGAGTCAAGTTTGAAAAAAGACTTTTTGAACACCAAATTAATTTTTATATAGAAAATAATTACAATACATCCGAAACAAATGATTCTAACAATATATTTGAGAGAAAAAGCATGTTATTTTGCCTCATTCAAATCCTAATATCTGAACATTTAAAGGCTTGAACAGCCTTGAACTACTACAGTTGTGTGTAATGAATCTAAAATATATTAAAGTCTAATGTTTATCAGTACATTACAGAAAATAATTAACTTTATCACAATATGCTATTTTTTTGTGAAGGACTAGTATAGAAGGAACTCAACAATAGTTTATCACTCTCATTAGATCAAATAGGTGAGTGGATAAACAAGAAATACACAGGCAATGATTATGTTTGCCTTGGTGTCCAGTAGTTCATCAGGTCAAGATCAAGTGAATCAAATGTGAACAAAATTACCTACAGTTCACCGTATACTTGCTTTTGTCTCAAAGGTCTACACCAGGGGTCTTTAACGACCAGCCCGCGGACCATTACCGGTCCGTGGCGCATTTGGTACCAGGCCGCGCAGAATAAATAATAAATAATTTATTAACGACTGCGTTCTGGCCAGGCCGATTGACTTTGGCCTGTGCCGCTTAACACACCAATATCCCTGTCTACTATAGATATACAACTACAGAATGGGAGGTCATCATAGAAATGCAGTGATTGGACTTTTAGCAGTACATCTTGTTTTGTATATCTATGTGCGCTTGGCCTCGATAACAACGTATGACGTAGATCGTCGCCCATCACATTTGTTCCCAGAAATAATTAGCCCCCACATTAGAGTGACTGAAAAACAGACGTCTTTGGACATATTTTTTACGGGGAAAAGGGAACCTGACGAGCCAGAAGATGAGCCTACAGCCTCGAAGAAACAGAATCTACTGTATGCTACTTCCCAATCACTAAAGACCCACCAAAAGCGAAGGAGTGGATTCGTGACCCGCATGTGAATAAACCGAGTGATTCGAGCATGTTTGTGCAACAGGAATATCATCTTCTAGAGACGCAAATCACGGCGACCTTATACGTACATTTGAGACAACAACTCTACCGAGGTTCTGCATTGAAGTCATATCGGAATATACTGACATCGCTAGCAGAGCACTAAAACAATCAAAACAAGCTCAGGCCTCCCACTGATTAAGTGGGCGAGTTGTATTTTCCCTGCACTTAACACGACGGGGCTAAAAACAAATGTTTTTTTATATTTGCTGTATTTTTCTGCCGCACATTTCCGGTGTTCTGACAAATTTGGCATGCGCGTAACGTTAAAAATGACTGCGAATGCAGCGATTCCAAAGTACACACTACAAACTTTCTTTAAAGAAAGGAATGTGAACTTACGTTTGCCATGTTAGTTGCACACAAAAACTGCACGCAGCTCTCTCACTTAACAACTTCGCCGTGTCCTTAAGCATTAATTTACGCTATTTTCGTGTTGTATGTGTACGATGTAAATAGTTTTTTAGCACCATTGGATAACATTGAGAGTCCAATTGAATATAAAAGAGGGCTTTTTTCACCGCCACAAATGGGAGCAAAATTTTATAAGGGTGCAAAATTTGACACAACACCGGTCCGTGTAAAAAAGGCCCAAATCACACCGGTCCGTGTTGCAAAAAAGGTTGGGGACCCCTGGTCTACAGGGTCAGACTTGAAAGAAACAGGCTGACAGAATTCACATGCATATTATATAGGCTACTATGTTCAGATCCAATATTTAGGACCTTGCATCCTGTAATTACTGCCAGCTGTCCTTGACTCACCAAGTCTTCCCCACTCAGAATTATCAATGTCATCACGGACATGACTGCTGTTTATGAGAGGGAATCTCAAGAAGCAAAGAACAAGCATGCATCCTTGAGAACGGTGACAGGTTTCCAACGAGAAGCTCATAAAAAGCTTGCAAACAGGAAAGAGAATTCCGGAAAGGAAGGGAGGATAAAACAGTCGCTCTGGAGAGTCCTGGGAAACCAAGGCACATTTAACAAAGTGACATCTACAAACGCTCTGTGACACAACAAATAAGGAGAGAAGTGTATTGACTGTGTGAGAGAGATGAGTACCGGCCAACAGTGAGGTCGAGTACACAGGGGAAGTCCTGTGTGAAAGGCCACTCTGTTTCAGAGAGATTATACATCAAGTCTGCCAATGGATGAATAACACATCCTCCAGCAATCAGAAGCCTCTGCGCCAACTACAATCTCATTCGAGTTCTTATACATAGTATAATCTGCAAGATGGGACATCCAGCGTGAAATGACTAAATTGAGTGTTTCACGGAGTATAATATGGAGTCTTTTATTGTGATAAGGTCAGAAAAGGGATGTCAAATAATTCAGTGTAACGAGACTGGGGACAGAGGAAGTGCCCAGCCAACCCTGTCCGGGAAATTCAGGAATTCATTTTCAGCATCGTAGCGGAAACAGACCTTCTGCACAAGGTCATTGTAATTTGTTGTAGAAAATTACACAACACATTTAGGTTTTCCCATAATTTATCCTTGTCTTCTATTTTTATTAATATTATTATTGTAACTTGATCATCTGTTGTCCTCTGTGAACTTCCTTTAAAGAAAAAAGGTTCTTTTATGACATCACATCATCGTATCAATGTTTCTAGGTAAAATAGCAAAATTTCAGATTGTCACTTTTATAGAAGTTGACATGTTGCAAGTATTTTTTTTTTACTGATTACCATTTTAAAATCAATTAAATGGTTGTTGAACAATGTTTACATAAATGGAATATATATTTTTAAAAATGATTTAAAAAATTTTTGAAAAGTTTTGACGCCGGGGAGGTCATTTTTTTTATTTACTCATGCCTGTGCGATGATTGATTTTGCTGATTTAAATTTTTTAAAAAGTCATTAATGATGATTTATATATTGTTACTAACAATCTGCCCTGCATTGAACGTAACATTGGGTATCTTTTCAACATTTATAAAACATTTTCATAACATTTGTGATGACACGTCGACTGAAAACTAGTTGAATGACGCTTCTTTCATTGGCCCTAATTAACTTTGAGGAGGGTGGCAGGAGCCCTGCCGCACAAAAAAAAGTACAAATGTGGTGACTCCTTTACGGCATATGTCACTTCCCCCTTTCATTATAAAGATGGAAGTCGATGTAAATGCTTTCGCGCGAATTCTGCAAAGGTGGCAGAGCGACAAAAGACACAAAAAGTTTTGTCCGAGGAGGAAAAACAAGCGGTTACCAGGATTAAAGGATACTCAAGAATGAACATTGGCATGGTTTTCACTTGCTGGCATGATGCGCCCTCACCTCACTACCGAACTAGTCAGCGGGCATAGGGGAGTTAGCCACACTAAGGCTACGTCTACACTGGACAGATAAGTTTTCTCCAGGGTATTTTGCCAACTATTTTTATACCTGTCCACACTTACGTTTAAGGTGCGTTTAATCCCTCCCCCGCGCCTCTGCAAGGTTCGCCTGCATTTGCGCAAACTACACGTGTAGAAAGGAGCAGTCTCATACAGTGGGGCAAATAAGTATTCAGTCAACCACCAATTGTGCAAGTTCTCCTACTTGAAAAGATTAGAGAGGCCTGTAATTGTCAACATGGGTAAACCTCAACCACGAGAGACAAAATGTGGAGAAAAAAAACAGAAAATCACATTGTTTGATTTTTAAAGAATTTCGTTGCAAATCATGGTGGAAAATAAGTATTTGGTCAATACCAAAAGTTCATCTCAATACTTTGTTATGTACCCTTTGTTGGCAATAACGGAGGCTAAACGTTTTCTGTAACTCTTCACTCTTCGCTTGGTGCAAAGAAATCAACTGTGGGAGCAATTATTAGAAAATGGAAGACATACAAGACCACAGATAATCTCCCTCGATCTGGGGCTCCATGCAAAATCTTACCCCATGGCGTCAAAATGATAACAAGAACAGTGAGCAAAAATCCCAGAACCACAACGGGGGACCTAGTGAATGACCTACAGAGAGCTGGGACCACAGTAACAAAGGCTACTGTCAGTAACACAATGCGCCGCCAGGGACTCAAACCCTGCACGGCCAGACGTGTCCCCCTGCTTAAGCCAGTACACGTCCAGGCCCATCTGCGGTTCGCTAGAGAGCATTTGGATGATCCAGAAGAGGACTGGGAGAATGTGTTATGGTCAGATGAAACCAAAATAGAACTTTTTGGTAGAAACACAGGTTCTCGTGTTTGGAGGAGAAGGAATACTCAATTGCCCCATACCCACTGTGAAGCATGGGGGTGGAAACATCATGCTTTGGGGCTGTTTTTCCTGTAAAGGGACCAGGACAACTGATCTGTGTAAAGGAATGAATGAATGGGACCATGTTTTGAGAGATTTTGAGTGAAAATCTCCTTCCATCAGCAAGGGCATTGAAGATGAGACATGGCTGGGTCTTTCAGCATGACAGTGATCCCAAACACACAGCCAGGGCAACAAAGGAGTGGCTTCGTAAGAAGCATTTCAAGGTCCTGGAGTGGCCTAGCCAGTCTCTAGATCTCAACCCCAAAAAAAAAAATCTGTGGAGGGAGTTGAAAGTCCGTGTTGCCCAACAACAGCCCCAAAACATCACTGCTCTCGAGGAGATCTGCATGGAGGAATGGGCCAAAACACCAGCAACAGTGTGTGAAAAGCTTGTGAAGAGTTACAGAAAACGTTTGGCTTCCGTTATTGCCAACAAAGGGTACATAACAAAGTATTGAGATGAGCTTTTAGTATTGACCAAATACTTATTTTCCACCATGATTTGCAAAGAAATTCTTTAAAAATCAAACACTGTGATTTTCTGGTTTTCTTTTCCACATTCTGTCTCTCATGGCTGAGGTTTACCCATGTTGACAATTACAGGCCTCGCTAATATTTTTAAGAGGGAGAACTTGCACAATTAGTGGTTGACTAAATACTTATTTGCCCCACTGTATGTTACGTCATGGCCCACGCAGTTTACCTCTGAACCGGAAACTCATTACTCGCCGGCGGCAAATTTCAAAATTACTACACCTTCTACACTGTCATTATTTTGTGATCACTGTTTTTTTTCGTGAACGCAATTGGTCATGCAGGAGCGAGAGTGAAGGGAGAGCTCTCTCAGCTTTTAGGAGCAGTCGCTGAGTTGTGATTTAAATAAGCCCGACATTGTTACTTGGGATGTTACAATCAATGCTCAGTTGCGCTCTCACCACTTGGAAAATAATAAATAGTAGCATATGGTGTGGCGCTGCGTATATTTCCTGGAAGCCGTGACCAGGCGTGCTTGTGCATAACAGTGGCGATCCTGGAAGTGGCGACAGTTTTGACAGGCAGAAATGTCATGGAAAAAAACTGATCGCGCGCCTCTGTGACTGGGCGTACCACGCAGGTCACTTTTCGGGGTTTAATTTTCCTCTACGCATTTTTATATTCTAGTGTTCGGATGGCATTGAGTTGGGAGGGGCCAGCCCCGCAGCTAGCTGATCGGAGACAAGACGGGAGACGAGCTCTGTAAAAAACGCTCATCTACGCGTCATCCGCGATGGGACAACCATAAATGGGCACTGAATTGAAGCATATTATTGCGATGCAGTTTGAATGTTAAAAAAAATATTTGGAAAAGAAAAGAGGAGCACGAATGCCACGTCGTGATCGTCCGCCTCCATTGTTTACGATGCTGACTACTTCCACGTCCGAAACATGTCAGTAAATAAAACAACCTAAAACGCATTGTCTGGGATAAAAGAAAAATTCAATTCGATTGTTGTACAGAGACAGTCGTTCATATTAAACGGCATGTAATATTACCCGCCTAAATTATCCGTCTAACAACTAATCCGGTTAATAGGCATACTAGTGTAGCCGTATAGTCCAACTAATCACACGTTTTAAGGTCTGTCCTAGTGTATACGTAACCAAAGCTACAAGGTTGTAACCATCATATTCTATTTGTTTAGCCACAACTGGATTCATTACCTTAACAGAGCTGCTGGAAAGAGAAATGTCATTTAATCCATCTGCAGGCAACCGGGAGATCATTTTACGACACTGTGCGGGTGTGAACTGGTCTTCATGGGAAATGCATTCTTCCTTAAGGTAAAGCACTACCGCTCTTGTCCACTGGCGTCGCAAAAATCGACCAAAACTGAAAAGTTACCTAGTGTTGCTTAAAGTCCAGTTGTTGGCAATAATGCAAGGATGAGTTTTTTAAAATCTGTATTTTTCAGTAATAAATTGAAAATGTGTAGAAATGTAAATATTTACCTTGTGAGTTGATACACATCAATTTTTGATTTATCTACCAAGTGTTTGCAATAAAAGATTAATTAGGTTGTGTGTATGTAATAATGAGGCGATCATATATTTATATAGTTGGCAGGCATAATGGCCCTCTAAAGGAAACCAGTAGTACTTCAAATTGAACAGCAACAAATTTTTACATCACAGCCTTGACATTTATTCGTCCCACAGGAATTTGGTTGACACACTCTTAAAATATCTTTGTTTCTTCACAAATACAACATAACTCCCTGATGTTTGATGTGTATCCGATATCACGAAGGAATAATTTACCAGTTTCCACTCTCCAGTGAGTCTCTCTAAATATCCTGCTGCTGGATAGAAGGTTCCATGTCCTCCCAGTCTCTTTCTAAAGCGGCACAAAATGGTTTCAACCGTGCAATAAAGCTGTAATAAATACTCTCTAATGATCTTACATAAGTGCTGAGCCCACCAGCTGTGGAGCCGAGGGAAGCTTTATTTGACTCGGACTTCAACTGAACTCTGTAATTTTGCGTTTTTCAAGAATTTCATATGACTGCAATTTATTTTAGATTATTCCAGTCTTTTTTGTACTACATGACTTTGTTGTTTTTTTTTAGTATACCATGAATAAGGCGCCGAGGCTGAACCAGCAACTTGTGTTGCGGGGTTTTTTTTGCGACAGAAATGAAGTCAGAATTCTTGATTATGCTATTGATGACAAAGCAAAAAACATCATAAATCCTTAATCCTAATCCATGGAGATAAACTTCGGTAGCAACCAGTGACAGATGTACATCTGTGACTGTTACAAAATCAAGAGATTCACTCTCACACAGATAATGATTAGGTTTTATTTTGCCGTGCCAAAATGTCCTACATCATCATCAGTATTTGGATCAAAATTGAACATTGGTTTTGACTAATTCCGTACACTGATAACACAAACATCTCAATAAACCTTTTTTGAGTTGTAACCAAAAACATTGCAATCACCTATTTTGGAATTCAGCCAGTTGAGATAAAATAGGACTCAACCAATATGAAACTTGGCATAGAGGTTTATTGATATGAGTTCAGCAGCTGGATAGTGGCATCCATAATCCGCTGTTTGCCTGCCGGGATAAGGCCAAGGCCAGCGCCCTGACAGGTCATTGATCAGTGTGTAATGCAGAGAGAGGCTTCTGCTTCTCGCATGCATTCAAAAATAAAACATCTAGTGATTCAAGTACTGTACATTATTATTTAAACAAGAAATGACCCAAGGAGAGACATTCCCCTATGAGGATTTTTTAAAAATGTAATGTTATGTAGCTTTAGAAAAAATGTAATGGGGGTTAAGATGATAAAAGCGCAACAGCAAATGGATGCTTCACTAAATTTTCTGGTCACCCAGTTAACTAATGGGCAGAAGGTTAAATATACAAGAGAGGATTAAATTTACGAAATATGGTAATGTTTGTAGTTCTCCTTTCAGGCAGGGCCGGCCCAGCCTATAGACCCTACCCACGTCACGTCACAACTCCTTCCTCCTGACTGGTGCCGCCCAATTGTCCGTCAACACATCATGTTTACCTGTTACGGCTACGTACATTCCTCCTATTTACGACGTGTTTTTCTGCTCGTTAACATTAATAATCAAAATGGTGAAGGCGTGTGTGGCGGTCGGTTGCAATAACAGAGAAGATAGACGGAGAAGACGGAGAGACTTGAAGTTCTACCGGAGTCCGAGAGACCCGGAGAGAAGAGAGCGAGATGGGCTGCTGCAATTCGACGAGAAAACTGGGCTCCAAACGATTACCACAGATTATGTAGTAGTCATTTTATATCTGGTAAGATGCATTTAATATATATTTAGAGGGTTTTGGGCTGACAACCACAATTAAGATCATTGCTAGGCTAATCGCCGAAAACATACACGTATGTATGTAGTGAGAGTGCTATTGCTAAACCATATAAACATTAAAAGCCCTAACTCCATTGACAAACGACATGAAATACATTAGACTTGACAGTGGATGTTTGCAATAACAAAAGATTTTGAATTGAAAATTTCGTAACTCACCTTTCCAAGAACAAGATAGATTCCTGCCGAATTTTCGTGGACGAGGACCTGTTTCACCCAACCAGCATCGAAGTATTTATAAGCCTCCAAGCTCTTAAAGTTTTTCAAACTTTCGTGAGAATAGGCTGATGTTGTGTGGACAAGATAGTTGTACATATCAGGGTAGCTAGCAGATGTCAGGCAAATACGGCGGAGACAGCGGGTCGAAAAACATCAATTTAGGCATCAAATATGGATCTGGCGAATGGATAAACTGAAGCTTTTCCACATAACGCCTTTTATGCAACGCATCAAGTGAGTTTACGGCATCCGAAAGCACCGGGTCTTCCATGAAATGCATTATAAATCGCTCGATCAATTGAGACCATTGATAATACAGACACAAAATGACGGACAAGGGGGCGGAACCATACAGCGAGCACGTGATTTTGTGACGTCGGTGGGTAGGGTCTATACGCAGACTATGCAGCTGCTTAGAGCCCCTGACCACTAGGGGGCCCCCAATCTGGCAATTTTAAAAATCTATATTCTATTTTGTTTACTACAGTTTGCTTTATTTGACTTTTGTGAGTTTTGATACTTAATTTCAAGCTTAAAAAAAATAAAAGTTCTTAACTTTTTTCTTTTCCTCTTTTAGAAAAATGTTTGGCGCTATCTACTGTAAGTACTGACAATCATTTGGGGTGAGAAGTTTGACGTATGCAGTGCAACAAAATCTGATTAATATACAAAAAATATGGACGTATGGGTTGGATTGCATGTATGGGTTTCACAGTAAGCTGTGACGAAATGGTGAGCCAAAAATATGGGCCCCTTGGCATTATTTTGCTTAGGGCCCCCAAATGGCCTGGGCCGGCCCTGCTTTCAGGCATGACAAATCCAAACAAACATACAGCATTCATGTGTGTTTACATTTAATTCAACCCGAAAAGAAAAGGGCAGACGGGAGAAGCCGAAGCTTATTGAATCCCGCCCCCAGTATACCATAGGACGGAGAAATTATCGAATAACAATTTTTGACAACGTGTTTTTTTTTTGCCCCTCCCCTTGATTGTTCATTTTCCCAATAGTCCCTGTCGATCGCGGCGATGTGCTTGTTATGTTGATTAAATCCAGTAGAGTAGTTCATAATTCAGAGGTTAGTTCATTCAGTTGATTCAATCCAGAAGATATGGAATAGCTGAGGACCGATGGCAGGCCGTGTCCGCCACTCCCTTTCGCCGAGTTAATCCTCGTCACGGTTTTCATTCCTTGCTGCATTTCGACAAACACTCATCTCCAGGTTTCGCAGCGCCGTCGTAATTTTCATTACCATTCTGGTTGTGGCAGTGTTGGATGCCCACTAAGTCACTCTTCACCTGTAATATGTCATCACAGGCCTTGTTGAGGCTGGCGTGCACTCGGACGATAGCGCTGGCCGCAGTAATGGCCAATTCCACTGATCTGTTTTGGCTTTCCAACACTTTCATGATGATCCGACGAATCAATTGGGCTCCAAGCCCCTGCAGAAGAATCGCAGCCAGCAGCGCAACAAAAAGATACACATCCTTGATGTCTTCAACTTCGAGTGTGGTCAGACACAGCGGCCGCCATTTTCCCCAGCTATCCTCCATACATCCAGACTTGAAAGTGTTTCCCGGGCAGGCGCATTGTCCAGGTTCAGATCGCATTGTAGAGAAGATCTTGTCCAGGGCACTCAGTGACCAATTGACCAGTTCCATGTCTTTACAGAATGTCACAATACTACTATTAAAAGTCAACTGCCTGTACACTTACAGAGCCAAATGATTATCTGTCCTGGTGATGTCTGGTTGAGTTCTGTTTGCTAGCTTTGAGTTTTTTTGGGTTTTTTTTAACCCTCCTTTGTTGTGGGTACACTTGGTTTTGTTTACAAGTTTCAGAGTTGTCACCCAAAAATTATTTTCCTTTTGTACAGTTCTTATCATGACCAAGAGTTAGATTGAGTCAGCAACCTAATTGTTTAATAAAATTTGTTTATACCTCTTTTTAAAAACAGCCTGCGACCCTGAGCTGGTCACTCCAGGATCTAATTTGTCCCAAAGCTGTACACCACTGTAGGGGATCGAAAATGATTTTAGTGTTGTTCTAGTACAGTTAAGTTTAAATACATTTTCTCCCCTCAAATCGTATTTCGATTCCCTAGCCTGGGAACGACTTTGCAGGTTATACGGAAGGCTATTAGTTGAGGCTTTGTACATAATCTGTCCTGTTTTGAAATTTATTAAATCATACAGCTTCAATAAATTGGATGTAATAAATAACTCGTGTGCATGTGCTGTGTATTGAGCATTATGAATAATCCGTATTGTTTTTTTTGTGGAGGACCGTCAGAGGGTGTAATCAGCATTTGTAAGTGTTTCCTCAAATTTCGTTTAGTTTAAAATAAATAAATAAATAAATAAATAAACCACCCCTTTCCAATTAGGTATATGAAGTATTTTGGCATCAACAGCTCATCAAAACTTACAATGGGAGTACACGCAAATAAGTATTTAGTCAACCACCAATTGTGTAAGTTCTCCTACTTGAAAAGATTAGAGAGGCCTGAAATTGTCAACATGGGTAAACCTCAACCATGAGAGACAGAATGTGAAAAAAAAAAAAAAAACTGAAAATCACATTGTTTGATTTTTAAAGAATTTATTACCAAATAAGAATGGAAAATAAGTATTTGGTCACCTCCAAACAAGCAAGACTTCTGGCTCTCAAAGTGGTCTAACTTCTAACGAGGTCTAACGAGGCTCCACTCGTTACCTGTATTAATGGCACATGTTTTAACTCATTATCGGTATAAAAGAAACCTGTCCACAATGTCAGTCAGTCTCACTCCAAACTTCACTATGGCCACAACCAAAGAGCTGTCGAAGGACACCAGAGACAAAATTGTAGACCTGCACCAGGCTGGGAAGACTGAATCTGCAATAGGTAAAACGCTTGGTGTAAAGAAATCAACTGTGGGAGCAATTATTAGAAGATGGAAGACATACAAGACCACTGATAATCTCCCTCGATCTGGGGCTCCTTGCAAGATCTCACCCCGTTGCGTCAAAATAATAACAAGAACGGTGAGCACAATTCACAGAACCACACGGGGGGACCTAGTGAATGACCTACAGAGAGCTGGGACCACAGTAACAAAGGCTAGTATCAGTAACACAATGCGCCGCCAGGGACTCAAATCCTGCACTGCCAGACGTGTCCCCCTGCTGAAGAAAGTACACGTCCAGGCCCGTCTGCAGTTCGCTAGAGAGCATTTGGATGATCCAGAAGAGGACTGGGAGAATGTGTTATAGTCAGATGAAACCAAAATACAACTTTTTACTAGAAACACAGGTTCTCGTGTTTGGAGGAGAAAGAATACTGAATTGCATCCGAAGAACACCATACCCACTTTGAAGCATGAGGGTGGAAACATCATGCTTTGGGGCTGTTTATCTGCAAAGGGACCTGGACGACTGATCTGTGTAAAGGAAAGAATGAATGAGGCCATGTATCGAGAGATTTTGAGTGAAAATCTCCTTCCATCAGCAAGGGCATTGAAGATGAGACGTGGCTGGGTCTTTCAGCATGACAATGATCCCATACACACAGCCAGGGCAACAAAGGAGTGGCTTCGTAAGAAGCATTTCAAGGTCCTGGAGTGGCCTAGCCAGTCTCCAGATCTCAACCCCATACAAAATCTGTGGAGGGAGCTGAAAATTCCGTGTTGCCCAACGACAGCCCCAAACATCACTGCTCTAGAGGAGATCTGCATGGAGGAATGGGCCAAAATACCAGCAACAGTGTGTGAAAAGCTTGTGAAGAGTTACAGAAAACGTTTGGCTTCCGTTATTGCCAACAAAGGGTACACAACAAAGTATCGAGATGAACTTTTGGTATTGACCAAAAAATACGGTAAATGTTTATTTTCCCTGCAGTGCATCCCATAGAGAATGACGTGGCTACTCTGTTGTGCGATGACGCCTCAAGTTTAACTTCATTACAATATTCATGAATTAGAAGAATGTGTCATGTTTGTCCTCCAATAAAAAACAAATTAAAACTAAACAAATATATTTCCCTCCCCCATCTTTTTTCATTTTCAAACATTTTTGAAGGGGCTACTGGGAGCCACTAGGGCAGTGCTAAAGAGCCACATGTGGCTGTACAGCCGCTGATTGCTGACCATACATACATAACAAAGAATTGAGATGAACTTTTGGTATTGACCAAATACTTATTTTCCACCATAATTTGAAAATAAATTCTTTAAAAATCAAACAATGTGATTTTGGTTTTTTTTCCACATTCTGTCTCTCATGGTTGAGGTTTACCCATGTTAACAATTACAGGCCTCGCTAATATTTTCAAGTGGGAGAACTTGCAAAATTAGTGGATGAGTAAATACTTATTTGCCCCACTGTATGTAGCGCCTTCCAATGCTAAATCTAAGAAAATGTATTGAACACAGAAACAAAACAAAACTTTTTTTTTTTTTTTTTGTAATGTAAATAAGCTCCGCCTGAACTTCTCGGATTTCGATTATCGCGTTCCTCATTAACTGCAGAAAAAAGAGGGATTACTGTATTTAGAATACATTTGATTTAAACTAATTTTTCTTTATTAGAACTGAAAGTGCTTTGTTAATACTCACAGAACAATCCCTTGGGATTTTATTTATACAACAGACTCCGGGTCTGTTCTTAATTAAAGCAATAATGAAAGAAAAAAGAGCATATACCATTTGAAACAAAATCAAACATGAGAAAAGGTAGTCAGTCTGTAAACCAAACAGTCTGTCAGCAAGTAAGTCTGCCAACCAGCTAGACAGCCAGTCAATCAAGTCAATCAGGTAAAGTACGTAGGCAGCCAAGCTCAGGGTGATGTGCCGTCACATTTCTCTACGATCTTAATTACATAAATCAATGATTAGTGCAAATCTGTTACTCAATTATAACAATATGCTAGGTCAGTACTTCTCAAATAGTGGGGCGCGCCCCCCCAGGCGCAGAGCGATGCCAGGGGTGGCGCGTGTGACCTCGGGGAACATTTTTTTTTTTTTTTTCCGTACTAGAATAAAGTGTACTTGCACACTCACTCAGTGAGTGGCAGTGGCGCTCTCATTTTCAAAGTGCGCGCAGTATTTTTGAAGTAAGCAAGAGCACATGGATTCACGGAAGAGACTCATGAAGACCTGGAGAGCTGTGCAGCGTTTTCGAAAGCCGTTTTCCGGCCAGACTCACGCAGCGACCCACTGTCTTCTCCGGTTCTCACGTGTCCGCCCGAGAAGTGCCATTTTCGGCTTGGGATCGTCACGACGACCGCCCTCGCCTACGGTTCTCCCTCGGCCTCCGAGAGTGCGCTTTTTTCGGGCCGTTTGCCTTTTGGCTTTGACATTTAATACAGTGGTAGACGAGGAAAGACTACTGTTTACTGTGTCTAAAAATGATTATAGCGGACAGCCGGAAGCCAAATCAGTTAAGACGCCACTTAAAGACATTAGACCCCAATCTCTTTGATAAGCCGCTTGGTTGTTTTTCAGCGAAAACATGCCGCATATTGCCGACAATCGTCCCGCTTTGTCCGTCTGATATCAGTAAACCAGTGAGCACTGTTAGCATGCTCAGTGCAAAATAACCCCATATCATTGCAAACTGTAGGTGATACTGGGAGCAGCGAAAATAAAAACTGACCTTCTGTCCAAAGACACTTTTTTTTTTTTTCTTCTATTCAGTTTTGTTTTTTTCGGTCAAATTTTTGGGCATATTGTCCTCATGAGTTAATGTTTCTAATCAATTTGAATTTGTTATTATTTACTGATTTTATTTTTCAGTATCAAATGGTCAAAAATTTACCTTGAGTGTATTTTTACAGTTTGGATGTGATTTTTTTTTTTTTTTTAAATTCAGGGAAATTGATGCGCTTTAAGTCTTTTCTGTTACAAACAAAACAATGTTAATAAAGTTATACTTTTATAAGTTGATCTCTGTTATTTTCTCTAATAGAAAAAAAGTGTGAGGCAGAGGCGTACTTATAATAGTAATATTATAGACAAATGGTACTATTTACAGTGGCGACAGAGTTGGGGGGGCGCGAAACATTTACGTCTTCCTTGGGGGGCGTAACAGAAAATAATTGAGAAGCACTGTGCTAGCTGCCAATCACCTTGCCAAACAAACAAAATATGCTACTCTAATGCCAGTGAATGTAACAAACAGAATGATCACTGAGGCTTATGAGCACGTCATCTTTACAAAAGACGTCAGGTCAAACAGATTATAAGCCAATGAACAATGTGCATATAGCTAAATTTTCAAATTTAGACCTATGCATTTTGTCAAAATATATTATTGTATTAAAAGAAAAAAAAACATGGCATGCTTTTAGTTACTATAATCTAGTAGCAGCAATCTGGACTGGAAAACGAGACGGGGACAGACACACACACAGCGAGACAAACAGACACTAACACACACACATATACTTTCATACTTCAAGTACATAATGAGATAATACACTACTTATTGTGTTATGCAATTTGTTTCCAAGGTTGGCTGGGCAAAAGTAGCAGAATCGCCAGTAGCCATGGTTGTTGTTGTTGTTCTTCTTCTTCTTGTTTAAAACGGTGCGCTCTCGTGGGAAGAAGCTTAGATAAACCAAAATGGTGGTTTTGGAAATCGAACGTAACGATTTGAACGTTTTTAACATTGTTTTAACCTGAAAAGTCATTTTCGGTTCAAAATCGATTCATCGAACAGCCTTAGTTCACAGTATGCAGCAGATATAATAGTATAAAATCTTACAATCAAAAACATTGAGTGTCAGTAGAGGTTTTCTTCAAATTAAAACTGGGATTCCACGTGAAACACAAAGATGCTGCCAGTTTAATCAAATTTGTGAATAAACTTGGTTTTGTCACTTTGTCAGACATAACAATGCATTTCCAAAGTCCATAAAGACAAACTGTGCAATGCATGTTTCGAGTAGTAATATTGAATCTGACAAAAACTTAACTCAATTTTGCCTGTAAATTCTCTATGTGTTGCAACAAACTGTAAAAAAAAGTGGCCAAAAGATCAGTGTTGGTTGGACTGGCTCTAAAAGCGGCGAGGGCCACACGCACGTGCCTCATCTGCTGTGGGCCAGCCTAAAATTAGTGCCAGTCAGTGAACAGTATCGGTTAGTAACTGGGCCGCCCAACCCAGCGCACCTACTAATCAGTGAGTCGAAATAGCTCAAAGTGGTGAGACCACTGCCTATAATGTGCTTCGTAAAAGAAGTCATCAGAGCACAGTAGTTCCAATCACATGATTTACTTTCACGGGCCAGAAAAAATAGGGTCAGATCTGGCCCCTGGACCTGCAGTTTAAAACTTGTGGCCTACAGTATTAAGCAAGATAACGTTTATCCATCAATGCTATTACAAAACAAAAATTTACGATAATTCACTCACTAAAGTTTATATGAGTAAGTACTGCATAAATGTCTTTCACTCCTAAAAATGAAGGAATCAAATAATTCATAAACTCGTTGACTACAATAGATGCCCAACCCATATTAAATGTATAAAATTCATTGGACGTCTATTGCCGTCAATAGCAGCTAATGAGTTAAATGCAATGCACTATTATAACAGCATTATTTACCGTATTGGCCCGAATATAAGACAGTGTTTTTTGCATTGAAATAAGATTGAAAAAGAGGGGGTCGTCTTATATTCGTGGTCTAGACATTATACCCATTCACGACGCTAGATGCCGCCAGATATCATTGAAGCGATGTTCTGTTATGACAGATCTCAGCTACTCTCCGCATTCATGACGCCAGATATCATTGAAGCGATGTTCTCTCATGACAGATCTCAGCTACTAGTTTAACCAGTTTGCATTATTTTATTGCAATGTTTTTCCTTATTCAGATTTGCTTCAAGACTACAGTTACAGTTAGACTTCACTTTGATGGTTAATGCAGTTATTGCAATTTTGTTGTTTTATCACGATAGATCGGTTTATTTTCACTTCAAAAACCAGAAGCCATTCATTTACGAATGTGATTGCACTTTAGTTTACATATTTAAATGTTCAGATATTAAGATTTGAATGAGGCAAAATAACATGCTTTTTCTCTCAAATATATTGTTATAATCATTTGTTTCAAATGTACTGTAATTATTTTCTGTATAGAAATTAATTTGGTGTTCAAAAAGTCTTTTTTCGAAATTGAGTCTTGAAAAAGAGGGGGTCGTCTTATAATCAGGGCCGTCTTATATTTGGGCCAATACGGTATATTCTTAAACTTTTTGCTTGTGTCTTGTTAGCTCAGTTTGTTGGTTGTAAACAGTTTCAAGTTTTACCTTTGCTGGCTTCTAAGGCATGTTTCCTCATTCCATCACAGACATTCTATCAACTAATGACACAAAGAACATAGTTCATACATTTGGTATGTCTTGCCTTGACAGTTGTAACTTCCTGCTTGATAGTCTTCTGATGTATAGTATTGAAAGCCATGCAGCAAGACCCTTGATGAAATGGTTTGATTACATTGCTCACTGACCTCCCCCTTCCTCACCATAATGACCAAATAGTCTGCTGGTGTCAGTTTGTATGATCACAGCTATTTTTTGACATAAGCTTAGCTATTCTGGGGGTCAGCAATCAGCGGCTGTAGAGCCGCATGTGGCTCTTTAGCGCTGCCCTAGTGGCTCCCAGGAGCCCCTTCAAAAATGTTTGAAAATGAAAAAAGATGGGGGAAGGAAATATATTTGTTTAGTTTTAATTTGTTTTTGTTTTTTATAGGAGGACAAACATGACACCAACATTCTTCTAATTCATGAATATTGTAATGAAGTTAAACTTGAGGCGTCATCGCACAACAGAGTAGCCACGTCATTCTCTATAGGATGCACTGCAGGGAAAATAAACATTTACCGTATTTTTTGGTCAATACCAAAAGTTCATCTCAATACTTTTTATGTACACTTTGTTGGCAATAACGGACGCCAAACATTTTCTGTAACTCTTCACAAGCTTTTCACACACTGTTGCTGGTATTTTGGCCCATTCCTCCATGCAGATCTCCTCTAGAGCAGTGATGTTTTGGGGCTGTCGTTGGGCAACACGGACTTTCAACTCCCTTCACAGATTTTCTATGGGGTTGAGATCTGGAGACTGGATAGGCCACTCCAGGACCTTGAAATGCTTCTTACGAAGCCACTCCTTTGTTGCCCTGGCTGTGTGTTTGGGATCATTGTCATGCTAAAAGACCCAGCCACGTCTCATCTTCAATGTCCTTGCTGATGGAAGGAGATTTTCACTCAAAATCTCTCGATACATGGCCCCATTCATTCTTTCCTTTACACAGATCAGTCGTCCTGGTCCCTTTGCAAAAAAAACAGCCCCAAAGCATGATGTTTCCACCCCCATGCTTCACAGTGGGTATGGTGTTTTTCGGATGCAATTCAGTATTCTTTCTCCTCCAAACACGAGAACCTGTGTTTCTACCAAAAAGTTCTATTTTGGTTTCATCTGACCATAACACATTCTCCCAGTCCTCTTCTGGATCATCCAAATGCTCTCTAGCGAACCGCAGACGGGCCTGGACGTGTACTTTCTTCAGCAGGGGGACACGTCTGGCAGTGCAGGATTTGAGTCCCTGGCGGCGCATTGTGTTACTGACAGTAGCCTTTGTTACTTTGGTCCCAGTTCTCTGTAGGTCATTCACTAGGTCCCCCCATGTGGTTCTGGGATTTTTGCACACCGTTCTTGTTATCATTTTGACGCCACGGGGTGAGATCTTGCATGGAGCCCCAGATCGAGGGAGATTATCAGTGGTCTTGTATGTCTTCCATTTTCTAATAATTGCTCCCACAGTTGATTTCTTTACACCAAGTGTTTTACCTATTGCAGATTCTGTCTTCCCAGCCTGGTGCAGGTCTACAATTTTGTCTCTGGTCTCCTTCGACAGCTTGTTGGTCTTGGCCATAGTGGAGTTTGGAGTGTGACTGACTGAGAATGTGGACAGGTGTCTTTTATACCGATAATGAGTTAAAACAGGTGCTATTATTACAGGTAACGAGTGGAGCCTCGTTAGACCTTGTTTAGGCATGAAAATGGGTCAGGGGTTAAAAAGGTGAGAACGGTGTGGAGGACATATGTTCCGGCGTTTTGCCAAAATGTCTACATCGGAGAAACGTCCTACTGTATATGAGGCAAATTTGACACTCTAAGTACTACCGTGTGCTCTCAACTTGTTTTGTTTAGATGCATACAGGCAGAACCTACTAAAAAATGCCTTAAGAGAGACTTAAATGTAGTTATATCAAATAAGGACGGTTTAAATACACTACGTGACTAATGTGGTCAACTGCTTTAAAGCTACCACAAAAAAACAAATTAAAAGTATGGAAGGGTAATACATGTAAAAAGTATTTTTGAGGGAATGAAAAGGTCATAAAAAACTCAGTAAAAACAAAAATAGTGAGTACTCGCCGCTTTTAAATGATGTGCGCATGCGTGCGAACGTTTGCGCAAGCGCGCTGAGCATTGTGTAGGACGTTTCACCGCGTAACAAGGAATTGCCGAACACCGGTACACTGTACAACCCAACAAAATATTGAGCTCTGTCTAAACACAATGTGTTTCAGTAATCTGCAGGAGGCACCACAGACACATATACCTTGCGCTGGCCATGTTTTATTTGAAACAAAGTTTACTTTGAAGCTAAACGAGTTAGGTGTTTAACATTGTGCACGAATGTTGCACTGAAAAAAAGGCGGCACACGTCCCCGAAATACCAATTACAGCGATGTCAGAAAGAAGCTTGCGTTTTTTCTTTTATATTACAGTTAAATACACAAGCTTGACGCTAACTTAATGGGAGCTATTTTTTCACTGGAGATTTGGATAGCTCTGGCAGTGTTCGACGCAAGTTGCATCAAACGGCAGTAACTTTGTTATACAGCAAAATATGAAAAGGATTGAAACCATTACTCACCAAATCCAATATGCTGGCAAATGCATTCATCTGAAAAAAATATTGGGAGTGAGACCTCCCCTCGTCCAGCGAAGGTGAATTTGTGCTTAGGGCAAGATCATCTGTCGCAGTTAGCGATCTTTGACGCTATCCTTTTTTCCACATCAAGCTTGTTTCTCACTCAGCGGTTGTGAGACTTAAAACCTCGACAAAGTTGTTCTTCCAGCTAAGCCTAGGCTAACATTCGTCTTTGTAAGTTTTAATTAGTTTGTATTTTGAATTTGAAAGGGAAATGTGTTTTGTTTTTGGCCAACTTTTTCTTGATGCTAATCAGTTGAAGCTACTCACATGGAAAAATACTATTGTACAACGTTTTAAATGAATTCATTTTGTATATTTCAGTTACGACGATTGGAGAGCTCAATAAATTGAAGAAAAGTACGCATTGTGTTTGTAGGTTACCAAATACTTATTTTCCACTCTAATTTGGAAATAAATTCTTTAAAAATCAAACAATGTGATTTTCTGTTTTTTTTCCCACATTCGGTCTCTCATGGTTGAGGTTTACCCATGTTGACAATTACAGGCCTCTCTAATCTTTTCAAATAGGAGAACTTGCACAATTGGTGGTTGACTAAATACTTATTTGCCCCACTGTACATACAGCATGTGTTGCCTTTATTATACGGCTTATATAAGGCTTATAATTTTTTGCGGCTCCGAACATATTTGGTTTTTTTTTTTTTTTCTCCAATATGGCTCTTTCAACAATTTGGGTTGCCGATCTCTCAGAGCTATACCGATATGTATAAACACTGATAGAATAGAACACAGGCGCATGGGACGCTGTGTATTAGTGATCTCACAAGTAAGGGAATCAATCAATCAAGGAAGCTCACATTTGATTGGCTATCAAAGTACCGGCATTGATAAAATGTGTGCCAGCATTAAGGGTGGCCATTTCCCATGAATTACTGTCTTTTACTTGTTTTTCTCCACTATACTAGTATATCAGAAAAACACAACTTTTTCTTCCAATTTTTGAACAAGATTCTTACAGCTGTGTTCTAATGATAAAGGTGTTGTCTGACCCCTTAAATGGACTCGCACGACATTTTAGCTAATATTCTAGCTAACAATCTTTCCTGAATTTTGAGAATCCTCTACAAATAGACTTTACCAAGCGACCTCATATTTGTCTAAAACAAACTTTGTTGACAACTACTGCAACGAGCTACACAAGTCACGTTGTCATGAGAGAGGTGAACTCATAACACACTTAACATTTCATTATTACAGTTTCTCCACACACCCTGCAAGCAACTGAGACATTCCATTACCACTTGCCTGCCAGCCACCAACAGAGGCCCCTTTGACCGTGACCGAGGAGGGGAGCTGAGACAACAAGACCAGAGACACTGAGGCTGAGTGAGGACCACTGAGCCAGGGGAGGTCCATAAGTTCATAAAAATGCCGAGGATTTTTTTCAATTATCTACGGCAAAGTGTCTGGGTAAACAAGCTAAGTGGGTGAGCTCGTGAGCAGTGTGTCGTCTGGCTTAGTTCTTAAACAACTTTTTTTTTGTTTCCAGATAAGGCAGCACAAAAGAGGCCATTCATAGGTTTTACTGTGAGAGCAGCTGGCGATGCCGGACCTGCTGTCATGATGGCCTGCCAGCTTTTGACTAGTGTGCACTGTACACTGCACAGAGGAACAGGTGTATCTCACTTCTGCACAGAGGCAGGCTTGCCACCAGAACTTCCTCTGGTGGGCTAACGTTTACGGTAGGAAGAGGTGGGGCTGCATTCTTTAGCTTCAAAAACCACTACACTTATGGTGCTGGTGTTATGGTACAATGATAGGTTTGTCTACCTTGACGGACCTTAAAGGGAACCTCGGACTTAAAAGACTTGTAGGCTCTAATAAGCCAAATTTTTTCTCTTTTACTAAAATTTGTTTTTAGAAACACATCAAATATTGCCATTGATTTAAAAACCTAAATATTTAGTACATTTTTTGACCGACAGAGGGCGCCATGGTTTATGCGCACAATGGACGCTAGGGGTGAGGACGTAGTTTCTCACTGTCACTAGATGAACAGTAACGGTGTTCTGCAATTCCTTCCTACCTGGCGAGACATCCATCACATGCACACATCGGTTAAAAGCTGCGAGCTGCGATTGTCGCAATATGCAATAATTCCATTTATCGCGCGACAAATAAAAATGAAGGCGGTAATTTTTCCGCTGCGGTTTATCGCCTCGCGTGCACATGCGTGTGCGGCAGACGTGCTGTTAAAAATTAGGATTCCTCGTTACCAACTGCGCAAAATGCATCTTCGTTCCAGGTCCAGCAAAAACTAGCGCCAGAGCCAATCGTTCCCATTATATCCTATTGTTCAACGTATACCGGCCGCGTCAGTGCTCCTGAGTGACTGTGGACCATCTATGGCACGCCGGTGTTGTTGACGTGTGGGCGCTCCCGTCAGGAGTGACATTTCACGCGGGGCGGCTTTTTTACGGCACAACGCCGGATATTTACAACGAAGTCCGCCAAAACATTGTTACCGACTTGGCTGCTACGAACAACCTCGCTTTGACAACGAACAGCTGAATGAAATTAAGAGCGCTGTGCTTCAAACTTGTCCTGTTTATTAAAGTCGATTGTCATATACTGGTGTTGTGTAGTAATGAGCAGACGTGACTTCAGCGGCGCTTGCTAACTTTTTTAATGCGCGCACACACTAGACATCATGAAATGACTAACTAGATGTGCTACTAACATGCCATTGGCTACGTGAGCCCAGAGTGATTATGGGACACGTAGTCCATATACTACATCGATGAATTCTAAACTGTCATGACTGAATGGAAGTTAAGAAGGCCAAATCAATCCATACCAGTGACTATAGATAACGTTGCAAATATTGTTAACTCAGTACGTGACACAGATGGATTCGGACCACAAATAGGATGTCTTTCTCATGTAGTAAACCTAGCTGCTAAGAGAGCTGTAGCAATCAACATTGTGCCCTGCCTCACTTTACAAACAGTAAAGATTGTTCTCAGCACTTTTATACAAAATTTTTTCAGATCAGTAAGAAGTAAGCAAATAAATATTATGCACTAAAATGCATGTTTATATGATGGCAATTTAATTTTTGCACGTTAGCAAAAAAAAAAAAACGAAACCAAAAAAATATATATATATTTTTTTTTTTACAGAGCATTAAATGTATTGAATCAAATCAAAAATCGTGTCCCCAGTATCAAAAATTGTACCGAACCATGACTTAACTGTATGGTTGCATCCCTATTGAACATCATTGCAGAAGCTATGACGGGAAAAGTTTTCATTTCCCTAAATGCTTAAAGAGCATATGACACGAGAAAAAAAGTCTTAAACGGCATTATTATGTGAATTAGTATCATATTTTAAGACGATTCGACTATATACAACAATTTAGCAAAACACAGATGACGAGAAATTAAGTCTTTTAATCTGCCGGTTAGCCACGCCTACCATTATAGGGCTTTAGCGTCCCCAACAGGTGGATGACGTCAGCGGTAGACTGGGCTCATCGGTTTTACTATTCAGCCCATTGAGGGGGAATTATTCAGAACGAGGAAAACGCGACGAAGAGAGCCGCAAAATGTCATTGTTTCAGTCTCTCTACTCCAATATTTTTACAGGATATTCTTTTTACCCAAGTATTTGTCCCCAATAGCTATATAAATGGCTTGAGAAGGACCAGTCAGCCCGTCGAGGGGGAACTATTCACAACGAGGAAAACGCGACGAAGAGAGCAGCAAAATGTCATTGTTTCTGTCTCTTAACTTCAATATTTTTACAGGATATTCTTTTTATCCAAGTATTTTCCCAAATTGCTAAATAAATGGCATGGTCATGACAAATAACAGTCTTGTGCTGAATGGAATATGAAATAATAAAAATGCATTTATTCAGGACGACATGGCAAAATTACTCCATAATGGTCAAAACTGTCGACTTCACCTTTACTGTCGCACCTCCCGAACGATATTTTATGACACCTAAATCGGACATATGTCATTTCCCTTCCCCGGCTTCGGAGAATGTAAACAAACCAGAAGGCGTGACAGCTAGCCGACATGCTAACCCGAACCGAGTGATGTGTCAAAGTCTTCGAAGCGGAAAATCACACATAACTATCCTTGATTATTTGACATGACGACCCGGTCGTCGATTGTGTTCGCGGATCGGCAAACCGCCCGGCGGAGAGCAATTTACAGTTTGTTCCCCGAAGGAGGGTGGCTGGAGTTGTTGTGCAGCTAACGTGCTGCTGCTAATGAGCATTAGGAGAGCTTTTTATGCCTATCAATGATCAAACGTAAGTAGTCCTTCATTTAAAGGAAGTTTGTAGTGTTTAATTTGTAATCGCTGTATTCGTATTTGACATAATACAAAACAAGATGTTTACTCAGTTCCTCGTAAGTCCAATGGTCCCACAGTAAATATCCACGGTGAATGGGAACCTTTTGAAACTCCAAAAAGGCGCATACGCCTCTCCCTCATACAGAATGATTTTTCTGCAGCCGTTTGGCTGGCGTGATGCGAAAAATAAACGTATTAATCCGCAAAATCAGCTGAATCCTTCGTCCTCATACACAACAGTACACTGTAGCGTCTTCTGCCGTACACGTCACAGCGCCCTCCTCCTCAATGCAAGACCGAAGCCTGAAGTCACTCATTTTCATGGCGCGGGATTCAAAAAACTAAATAAAAATAGCGATCGCTTTCACACACATCCAAGCGGCCCATATCATTCAGGGGCATAAAATACCGCGTGTATTATGAAATAAACATGATTTTTCGTGTCACAGGCACTTTAAGTTATTAAGTGCAATTTTTTTTTTTTTTAATATTAATTATGTGTTTCTGTGTGGTATCAATATTGTTGTTTTTTACTTAAGAGGCATGGTGTATTGTTTTTAGTTGTGATTTCTTAAAAAGTATTTTTGAATTTAAGCGTAAATATTTATCGCGTTTAAATGGGTGTACTTGATCTATTAATATATACTGTATTCTCACTGTGTTATTGTAAATTGGTTAAAAAATTGGGGGGGGGGGGCGCAATAATATCGCATATCGCAATAATTTATGGGAATAATTATCGCACATTAAAATTTGTTATCGTGACAGGCCTTCGAGTACTTACTATTTGTGTTTTTATCGAGTGTTTTACTACCTTTTCATTGCCTCCAAATACTTTTTGCGTGCGTTTCCCTCTCATACTTTTAAGCATTGTGTTTTCTTGTGGTAGCTTTAAAGCAGATTGTTGATCTGTTGACCACATTAGTCACGTAGCGTATTTAAACCACCCTTATTTTAATATTACTATGTTTAAGTATTTTCTTAAGGCATCTTTAGTATGTTCTGCTTGTATGCATCAAAACAAAACAAGCTGAAAGTGGACGGTAGTACTTTGTGTGTCAAATTCGCCTCGAGTAGCACGTTTTGTCGGTGTAGCTCATTTTGGCAGAATACCACTTTTGTGTTCCTCTTGTCTCGTCTCATCCCGTCTGTTCATTTTGCTTTTGCTGCTCATTTTGTGAAATATTAGACAAAATAACTGCGAACAACCGCTTCCGGTATCCATCAATTAGTTTCTTACAATGCTCAACTGCTCCAGGTCTCTGAGATTTGAAGGGTAACTTCTTTAAACTGCCATTTTCAGATCTCTCCACAGGTGTTCTATGGGATTCAGGTCTGGACTCATTGCTGGCCACTTTAGAAGTCTCCAGTGCTTTCTCTCAAACCATTTTCTAGTGCTTTTTGAAGTGTGGTTTGGGTGATTGTCCTGCTGGAAGACCCATGACCTCTGAGGGAGACCCAGCTTTCTCACACTGGGCCCTACATTACGCTGCAAAATTTGTTGGTAGTCTTCAGACTTCATATTGCCATGCACAAGGTCAAGCGGTCCAGTGCCAGAGGCAGCCAAGCAACCCCAAAACATCAGGGAACCTCCGCCATATTTAACTGGGGGGGACTGTGTTCTTTTCTTTGAAGGCTTTATGTTTTTTTCCCTGTAAACCCTATATTGATGTATTTTCCCAAAAAGCTCTACTTTTGTCACATCAGACCAGAGAACATTCTTCCGAAATGTTTTTGGATTTCTCAGGTAAGTTTTGGCCAACTCCAGCCTGGCTTTTTTATGTCTCTGGGTAAGAAGTGGGGTCTTCCTGGGTATCCTACCATAAAGTCCCATTCTCGTTCAGACGCTGACGAATAGTATGGGTATGACACTGTTGTACCCTTGGACTGCAGGACAGCTTGAACTTGTTTGGATGTTAGTCGAGGTTCTTTATCCATCATCTGCACAATCTTTCATTGAAATCTCTCATCAATTTTTCTTTTCTTTTCTATCCACATCTAGGGAGGTTAGCCACAGTGCCATGGGCCTGACACTGCAATTAATGACACTGCGCACGGGAGACACAGGAACATTCAGGTCTTTGGAGATGGACTTGTAGCCTTGAGATTGCCGTTAACGATGTCCTCAGACAGTTCTTTGGTCTTCTTTCTTTTCTCCATGCTCAATGTGGTCCACACAAGGACAAAAGACAGAGGTTGAGTTAACTTTAATCCATTTTAACTGGCTGCAAGTGTGATTTAGTCATTGCCAACACCTGGTATGTGCCACAGGTATGTAACAGGTACTGTTAATTACAGAAATTAGAGAAGCATCAGATGATTTTTCAAAGGGTGCCAATACTTTTGTCCGGCCCAATTTTGGAGTTTTGTGTAAAATAATAATGATGATGATAATAATAATAATAAATAATAATAATTTTTTTTCCCCATTCTCTTTTGGGGTTTTTTCATGGCAAGCAAAATAAATGAAATATTACAACCAAAGCATTTGTAATTGCAATCATTTTGGAGGAGAATTTTGAGCATTATCTGACAGAATTGCAGGGGTCCCAATACTTTTGGCCAGCACTGTATAAAGACTAGGTCTAAAACCGGTTTATACAGTAGGCAAACGCGTCAAGAAAGAGCCTTTATTAACACACATGACAGTCAAGAAAGGTGTCAAAAGGCTGGAATGCATAATTACCGTGGATTATATCATAAGACCCTGACCAGATGTATACTCAGTGTAACTACCGGTACTCATTCATGTATACTAGGGTTGTTCCGATCATGTTGTTTTGCTCCCGATCCGATCGTTTTAGTTTGAGTATCTGCCGATCACGATATTTCCCGATCCGATTGCTTTTTTTTTTGCTCCCGATTCAATTCCAATCATTCCCGATTATTTTTCCCAATCATATACATTTTGGCAATGCATTAAGAAAAAAATGACTAAAACTCGGACGAATATATACATTCAACATACAGTACATAAATACTGTATTTGTTTATTATGACAATAAATCCTCAAGATGGCATTTACATTATTAACATTCTTTCTGTGAGAGGGATCCACGGATTGAAAGACTTGTAATTCTTAAAGGATAAATGTATATTGTGACTAAATATTGCCATCTAGTGTATTTGTTGAGCTTTCAGTAAATGATACTGCAGCCATTTAACTGTTCTGCCCAAATGCATGATGGGAAGTGCAACCATGACTGTGCGTAGGGGCACCAATTGATATATCTTCTCTGCATTGGGAAAGAAAATAGGGTGTTAACAAAATGATCAACTACTTCCTTTCTTCCCCACATTACCTCCAACGATATTTTTACTTGCTGAGAGAGGGATTTTAAGGCTTTAGCCAAGTAAAAAAGGCTCCAAAGGCTGTCAAAATTCTCTCTACTCATTATGCACTGCCTTTTAGTTCTATATATAGGTAAAATGGCGCCTTTATAGATTGAATGCGAGAATGCGTGAGTGGGTCGTGCAGCGCATGCGTTAATTATTTAACGTGATTAATTAAAAAATAATAATAATTACCGCCGTTATCGCGTTAAACTTGATAACCCTACTTAAAGCCAAATCTACTTTGGATGAGTGTAAGACATTTTGTCTGTAACGTTAAATACAATTAGAAAACGATTTGAATAAAAAATATATATATATTAAAAAAGGCATGTCCAATATTTTTTTGCCGATTCCACTACTTTGAAAATGACGTGATCGGACCCGATCGATGCCGATCGATCGGGACATCTTTAATGTATACAGTAACTATTCAAAGAGAATAGAAAATTAAATAATGTATACAGTAACTATTCAAAGAGAATAGAAAATTAAATTATGGCTTTTGTCATGCCATGAAATCTTTATTACATTTTGACCCTGACTTTAATGTAAGTACAATTTAAGCAACTTTGAAAATGCCTTGATTTATTGACTCCATGTCCAAGGACCTTGTAATGAGCTGCTTGAACAGCATTAAGCCTCAAGGGTATGAGTGAAGTACAGAATACGGAAAGGGAAAACCCCGATGTTCTCCATCTGACATAATTTGGAAACAACCCGCTGTAAATTCTTGCAGACAGCGACTCTTTTGATGCACACTGAGGCCAAACATGTCTTCCAAAGTCCGTCCACAGTCTTGTATGCTGTTTGATGTTCAGACTTATTATCTCCCTGGGTATTTTAGGGAGGCAAACACATATGAGTACTTCTCAGTGATGCATAATTCATTTTTCTTTTGTGATTTCTATCTGATCTCAGTAAAAACGTAGAAAAGGGAATTGTAAACAACAAATAAAAATACAATATTTTTACATATTACATTGTAGCAAACAGCAATTCACAGAAGTTATACGTAGTTTTTTACATAAATAACAGAGCAAGGATGCCAAAGAAAATATCACTTAAATAACTTTATATCGAGAAACAAGAGCCTCTTTGCCTTCCCACGATCAAGATTGAGCCTCACTATTTTACTTCAACACTAAAACAGTCCCAACAGCTAGATTCATCTTCAAGCCGCTTTACATACAACTTTTGCCACTGGCATTTAGGAGCCATGATGATGATTAATTATGGCAATATAGACCCACCAGAGAGCTGGCCTCCTTAAAGAGCCCCTAAGCTAATCAGAAACTCCGTCTATAGCTTGACAATTGGCCCAGATAACCATAAACCAGGAGACAACAATCTAGGGCTGCAGCTATCGAATATTTTCGTAATCGAGTAATCGACTGAAAATTCTATCGATTAATCGAGTAATCGGATAAAACATTTTTTTAGGTAAAGAGCAATTATAAATATACATGAGAAAAAAAAACGACATTTAATCCAATATTGAACTATTTTCAGTCAATCAATGTCTTCATTTTCGATGTACATTGTTGAAAACAGCCAACAATTGCATCTCAGATGTGACTACAAAAAATTCGCTGCTTTCACTCAAAAAACTTCTAGATCTTATAAAAAAACATTTCTTACCTAAAAATGTAATTACGCTTGATAACACACATCACATGAAAGCTACGTGTTTTTCCCACGTGTTTCCATTTAATTTCCATTCGTGTCAAGCTATTTTTAAGTTCTAGTTAAGTTTTAAGTTAGTCTAAACCAGACATCTCCAAAGTCTGGCCCGGGGGCCAAATGCGGCCCATGGTCAAATTTCATCCGGCCCCCAGCCACTGTCATAAAACCAATATTATCTGGCTCGCACACAGACTTAATAAATTGGTCAGCAGTACTGCCACCAGCATATGAAGCAGCTTACACACTAAATGGTGCTCCTCATTTACCCACTAAAAGGCAGCAGCACTCTAAGCAACATTACCCCGTGTGACCCTTTACTCCCAATTTTCTTAAAATGGCGACAATCAACAAAAAAAAGTTGACTGCGAAAGGCCAAAACAGTCGCTGTTTTTAAAGAGTTCAATGTGAGGCGATATTACCAAACATGACACGCTGACATGTACGACAATATTACAGGGAAGATACGCAGCGAGAAATTGAAGCAACTTGAAGATAGTTTAATTTCACAGCAGCAGTATTTCGTAAAAGCCCGAGAGTCGAAAGAGAACGCCACAAGGCTAGTTGCGAGATTGTTGACATTATTACGTAATAAAAAAAATAATGAAGCAAATGTGACACACAAAATGGCTTGCTAAAATTTGCTTAAATACATTGTTCTACCCCCACATTTTTAACACACCAAATTTGGCCCCCTTTGCAAAAAGTTTGGACACCCCTGGTCTAAACTGTAAGTACTGATAGGATTTTGAGTTTTTGCAGTGTTCAAAATAAATGTATGATACCTGCTGTAGTGGAGCACATTAGGGACCAGTGCTACTAGGTATTTAATTATTCAGCAATGACTACTGAGCTAAACTGACAGTTAGCTTTATTATGTTTTAATTTTACACCCTCATCACCTTGTGTTTTTACAGATTAAATAAAGCCTGTATGTAAGACACGTTAGCCACGCATCGACAATGGTCATAATTAGAGATGTCCCGATCACGTCATTTTCAAAGTATCGGAATCGGCAAAAAAAATATTGACCATGCCTTTTTTTTTTATTATATATACAGTATATTTTTTAATTAAATCGTTTTCTAATTGTATTCAACTTTACAGACATAATATGTTACACTCATCCAGAGTCTTTAGTTTAGGCTTAAGGTAGGGTTATCAAATTTATCCCGATAACGGCGGTAATTAATTTTTTAAAAACTGTATCATGTTAAAATATTCAATGCAATTAATGCATGCGCTGCACGACCCACTCACGCATTGTAGCACTCAATCTGTAATGGCGCCGTGTTACCTATATAGAGATAAAAGGCAGCGTAAAATGAGTACAGTGAATTTTGGCAGCCTCTGGAGCCTTTTTTTAATTGGCTAAAGCCTTACAATCCCTCTCCCTACGATTAGAAATATCATGGGAAGCAATGTGGGGAAGCAAGGTAGCAATTGATCTTTTTCTTAACACCTTATGTTATTTCCCAACACTACTACACACTAGATGGCAATATTTAGTCACAATATACAAAGTCACAAGTCTTTCTATCCGTGGATCCCTCTCACAGAAAGAATGTTAATAATGTAAATGCCATCTTGAGGATTTATTGTCATAATAAAGAAATACAGTACTTATGTACTGTATGTTGAATGTATATATTCGTCCGAGTTGTATTCATTTTTTTCTTAATGCATTGCCAAAATGTATATGATCGGGAAAAATTATCGGGAATGATTGGAATTGAATCTGGAGAAAAAAAAAAACAATCGGATCGGGAAATATCGGGATCGGATCGGGAGCAAGAAAACATGATCGGAACAACCCTAGTCATAATCAATAGATACCTAGCCCTCCGAAGGGCTAACGTTACGTGAGCGAGTGACGGTAACGTTATATTTATTAGCGATGAGAAGTCTACTGCTTAAAGATGGCGGCTGTCTACTAGTTGCCCAGATGCGGCAGAGTCTGTCATTTCGCATCCAGTACTAAATTCATGCGATATCTATGAGACGCATCGGACACTACCTGCTACCACACTAGCATCATGCAGGCGTAGTTTTTAGCAACGTTGGCGTAGTTTGTAGCGGCTGTCGGCTGCAGTAAGTTTTTTAAAAAAAAATTTTATTGCTTCTTCCTCTACGCACGTGACGTCAGCGCTTTGTCCCGCATTAAAAGTAGTCCGGGAAAAACGTCATGCTTAGAGCTGGCAAAACTAAACGATTCCTCGAGGTGAATAAAATTACTCGGCTCAGTTTTTAAACTTCGAGTACTCGTTTCAGCTCTACAACAATCACTCTCTGAAAAAAAAACCAAAAGCGTCTCTGAGTAACAAAAGCATAGCACACGTGGAAAAAGAAATTGATATTTTATGGTCTTCACAAATACAAGATCAAGGTACATTTTGGCCACAACTCTCACATAAAGTTAAAAAGAACAACAATGCTTTCCCACTGCTCCCTGCAAGAGCCTAACCACAACAAAGGCCAGTTTATTGGAAAAGTGCAGTAATTCTTAATCCAGCGACATGCGCACAAATGCTGTTACAACATCAGAAAGTGAATCCAGACATCTGATAACTCATTATACAAGGCTCACGTGAAACAGCTGTGCCTTTTTGTCAGCACTAATTCTTATTTAGACGGGGGCAATATCGCAGAACACAGTAGCATGAAGATTTCCAGTAGTATGTAATGTGCATTAGCTGGGACACTCCATTAATTTTACACATTAAGGTCAGGACGAAAGGATGTACAAGGACTGTACAGCTTATGCAGCATCTTATATGGAAACAAAAAAAGTTTAAAAGCTTTCCAACCTGGAAACAGTTTGTGAATAAATAAAACACTCAAATGTTCAGTGGGCATTACCAGCAGAACACTCTTAAAACAAGAAGGTGAACCCTTTTTTTTAAGGCACCAATTAAAAACAGCACCGTCTGAGTGATGTAATCAGAGCTGCCCCGACTTGCAGGCTACACATTTAGAAAAAAAAAAGGTGGCACTGAGGGCATGACTATAACAGTGTTTTCTAGGTGGAGTGGCACACAGGCAACAACGTGCTTTAAGGAAAATGTTAGACGTAATGCTTTTAAAGTGCAGATTAGCAATTTGTTTTCTTCGGGTATAATGTGAGAAAGTGGAACTGTTGTCGAAGCAACTCAGTTATGTTCGAAGCGCTAAATTCAAAGTAAGTAAAGTTGCAAATAATTGGTAGAACTGTACAGTATTAGTAAGTATAGTTTTGTTAAGCAAGGAAAGAAAAACTATTACAGTTTTCTTTAGAGAAGTATGGTAAAAATGCTAATTACACATTATGCAATCGTATCCAAATGATATATACTTAATAACAATAAATAACATTGAAAAAAAAAAAAAACTTAAAACTGCAATTAGTTCTCCAAATGTCAGGTACAGTGATCCCTTGTTACTTCGCGCTTCAAACTTCGCGCCGTCAGTCCATCACAAATTTTTTTTCTGAATTCGAAATAAATAAATACAGATGAACTGTCCCGAGCTGATCACGTAGTCTCACTCTCCCTGCACTTTGTTGGTCAGGCAGTGCACTGCAGTTGCTTATTAAAGTTAACGATGATTGACAGATTCTTGGGTTTGATCTTACCAGAGACAGCGAACTTCAAGGCGCCGCATGCATCAATGACCATTTAACTTGTTAAACAGTTGCTGTGGCATCTCACTTTTCTTGGTCAGGCAGTGCACTGGCGTCTTTTACGTTTTTTTTTTTCACAAAAGACATCTATGGGTTCTGATTCAACTTAGCTCCAAAGCACAATGCTGAAAATCCAATTTAAAGCAATAAAACCGGCCACTGGAGGGCAGTAGCGCATTTGGTAAGACCAGCAACCCGATACAACGGAACGAACGGCCGGGCCGCACGGCCAGGGCGCCAGCAGAAGACAACCGAATAGACGTCCAGGATGCCAGGCGGACGACGACCGAGCAGAACAACCCGGAGGACGCCCGGGATGCCAGGTGCTAGACAACCGAGCAGAACGACCGGGACCACCAGTGCAACGGACGATGATGTTGGGTCTGTGCTGCTCGCCGAGCAGAGACAGGCGGCGATGAGGAAAAAGTTTACCCCGGCTGTCGCTGCCACAACAGCGTCATCTCTCAGTTAGTTATGTGTAAATAAATTGCTACCTTGCTATCAAAAGCTCTATTTGTCTTGTTGTTCATGTTATTTTGTAAAAGGAAAACATTATTCAGATGTTTGGGATGTAACTAAAGCAAAAAGTAGCTGTGTTAAAGTCATGTTTGAAATGTATGCTTTCACAAAAAGCTCAATTTCTCAGTTTTTTCATCAGAAATTGGAAAATTGCTCAAGCTAAGCAATTTTCTAATGCTGATTTCTAAAGAATGGAAAAAGATATGAACTAACTTTTTTTCCCTGCTGAAAGAAGAGAGTAATCTTTCTTTTGGTGGGTTCCATGTTTACATAGCAATAGAACAGAATTTTCTGTGGGCCTTGCAAAATCAGTCAAAATCAAGTAAAACGGCCGGGAGCGGAGGGGGTTGCACCAGTGAAAATAGCTGGGAGTGAATGAGTTAAAGTTAATGATGACTGACAGACACTAAGGTTTGATCTTGCCAGAGACGATTGTAAGTCGAAACTTGAAAGCGTGGCATATGTCTATCATCATTTAACTCGTTAAACAGTTGCTGTGGCAACTCATTGTGTGTAAGTGAGAAGCTTGAGGGGATTTGAATGGACTCACTCATTGAAGGATTTAATAAACACAAGCATTTTTTTTACTTTATTCTTGTTTAAAAATAATTCAGTGGGACAGTAACATGTTTAAAACTTATCATAATTATTACATTTCAAGTGCTTAAAAACCATTCATTAAAATATATACATTTATACTTTGGGGAAAAAACTGAAAAAACATCTTTTATATATATCTTTCTAATGCTAAATCTGAATACATATATTGAACACGCAAAAAAAAAAAAAAAACTTTTTTGGGGGGGTGCTCTACTTCACGGTTTTTAGTTTATCGCGCCGGGTTCTGGTTCCCATTAACCGCGAAAAACGAGGGATCACCATATCAGGTTTAGACTCTCAAATCATTTTCAAAATAAGAATAGTAAAAATCACTACTTCCACTATAAACTCATTGACTGCCATTGAAACATCCTTCACTGACAGTTTTCCCAATTCAGATGGATTGGACATCTTTTGCCCTCCATGGCAGCCAATGAGTTATTTCTAATGTAAAATGAATTGTTTGCTTTGCCTCCAGTTTGCAGCACTGATTGTCAAATAAGAACGAGAAGCAACGCTGAACCAGATTGAACGTATTGTGCATTGCAATGGTCCCAGAGGCGTGCTAGCTTACACTTCACGCCGATTAGATCGCGCGTGATCTGCTTGTTTGTCACATGCTTTGTGTCGAAGAGCTTTGGACTGGATCACCTTATATAACAACACATTCTGTGCATCTGCCTTAATCCAACCCGCGCTGGATAATTTTTGAGAGGCAGAGGAAAACAATTTCCTGTATCCCAATCCCTTATTGCAGAATTTTTGGCTTCAACCTTGATACATGGGGAATTAACAAGCAACAACAATAAAAGTCCTTAACTATCTCCTGACTTCTGTCCATAACATTCCCAAGTTGGCCAAAACTGTCTTCTTATCCCACTTAAAATTGTTATATTGTTACCAAGTCAATACTTGCTAACAATGACAGATTCTGCTATTGTGTTCATGCATTACAACAGGAAGCACTGATGGCTAGCATTTCGATTGGAAGCCGTGTGACACATTTTAAGCCACTCAATCCTCTTTTTGAGTGAGTTGTCAGGGATTTTCCTTTCCCACCTCCAACGACAAAAGAGACTCCCTAAATTTATCACGCTAGACAAACCCCTTTAAGTTAATGACTCGGAACCAAGGACAACAACACTGATGTGTGCTGACACAAAAACACTCAAGAGTGGACCAGGCCAAAGTGACTAGGGAGCCTGGGGGCAGGCACTGCCTATGTCATGGCCTTTCATTGAGTGCATTCTCTAGCACTCCGTGGGCCACAAGCAGAATGGGGTGAAAAGGAGCACGGGTCATTTTAAGAAAACAAAAACATACTAAGTCTCTTAATCTCTATCAGTGATCAAGGCATCATGTCAATCAATTCCCGTTTTTGCGAGTTATGACAATTACATGGTAAAAAAAAATATTTTCCCACTGTTGTGTTGTGCTGGGAAAAAGCTGATTAAAGCTGCAAAGAATTAACATTCATTACCAGGCTTTGGGGAGAAAATGTATTACTGCTCATTATGGTGTGAAGAATATGCATTTCATCAAGCCTGGCCAAGCTTTTGTAGGTCATCTCATTACATTTCCCTTCTCTGCAGGTTAACAGAATCATGATGATGATAATAATAAACTGCATAATAATCCTGGCCACAATACATTCGAGGCTGTATTTGGTATGCTGGGCAGTCATTTCATTTCATTCCCTCTCCCTGCTCTTTGTTCCCCAGGCAGGCAGTGCACGTGCACTGGAGTTGCTTATTAAATTTAACGATGTTGACTGAAGTTTGTGTTTGATCTTGCCAGAGTCACGGCTTCAAAAGCGCCGCATGCATCAATCATCGTTTAACTTGTTAAACGGTTGCTGTGGCAACTCATTGTGTGTAAGTGAGAAGATTTGAGTATACTCACTCAATGAAGTGCTGCCTTGGAACAGACAGGCTCTGTCTGCACATTGCGTGGGCGGGGGGATAAGGAAGCGCGTGCTGGAATTAACGTGTGTGTGAGCCCCCCGCCCCCCCCCCCCCCCTCCCGGTAACGCCCCTGTTTCATCTCCATTTAGCAGCTTTCCCCAATTGAGTTTAAGTTCTGCTAAAACTCAAACAACATGAGTGGAATCATTTTCTCATTGTTTTGCATATAACGAGAGAGAGTCTAGTGGAAGGCAGTCAGAGTCACTCATGCTGAACACAGCCAAAGACATGGTGCCCATAGGCTATATATGCAACCTACTTCCGCATTTGGAATTTCAAGCACTTCCTTCCAAGTCGAGTGCATGGAAAAGGGGACGTAAAAAAGCCAGACCTTACGGAACCACAAAAGATGACAATATGTTATGTTTAGGCTTTGTATCGTGTCTGTTCAATAAATTAAAATGCCTGCATTTAACTTCAAACTATCACGTTTTCAACCAATGTGCTGCTATTTATTGTGGCCTTCACAGTAAGCCTGTTTACCTATTTCTGGGTTGTGATGTTCCGCCTATACCGGATTTAAACATATAGCAGAAGCAGTGATTTATCAGCTTGTTCTCAATTTTTGGCTTGAGGTATGTGCATCCAAGCAACAAATATCTTACCGTCTCCTTGGCTCACGCCTTTTAACAACACTGCATGACAAATGAGTGTGAGTGGGTTGCTGTTTCTCTTCTACAACAGACAAGGATCAGATGAGAAGAGTCTAGCGGTCTAACAGTTCTTAAGGTTTTTTTTTTATTATTTTCAAAAGGATTGTGTTTACATAGACTTATTTTCAGATTATCTGGAAAGAAAAAAAGGAATATTTCTGCGACATGATACATTTTATTGCTGAAGGTAATGCTGTTACAAAGCTTGTTTGGTAGGGGAGCTTTGGGTAAGATGAGCCACTTTTTACTTATGTTGCCCCTCACATAACGAAAAAAATACACAGAGGCAGAATCACAACATATTCTTCTATTTCAGGATGTGTCCTACTAAACGAACTTCTCAGGATCGATTTCTGACAAATTATGACCTTTAAAAAAATGAACCATATGTGTTTTTACTGCTTACCATTAACAAATCAATTGATTTTGAAGCAATTTAGCCATGACATCAAGACTAACTATTCAATATTCCAATTTCCAGTTGTAAGGGAACACAAACTGTTGCTCCCGCCTTGCAGTCCCTCCAGCCTTTTGAGGTTAAGGGAACTTTTTCAGTACATCACTCCGAGAGAAAGAAGCATCATCATTTTCCTTGAATGCAAAGGTGGGTTTCTTACTGCCAGTGATTCCTCAGATCCTTCTGAGAAATCTGACACTCACCTCATTGCCAACAAGGCTGTTGACTAAGCCAATATAATGATGGCTCCATTTTCCCCATACCCACCATTTTGGGGGAAAAAAACAGGTGAGCTTGGAAATTCATGATAATTTTCAGCAAAGTGACTCACATGATTTTATAGGTTACAAAATCACCAACATGTACAACAAAGGCAATTGTTTTAAGACTGCAAGGGAAGCTCAGCTTCCCCCAAAATGTCAAAAAATAAGAGATCAAATCTATACTGTTGTGTGTACATGTCATCGACTAAATATGCGCTACAATGTGCTCAAATCTTGTTCAGAATCAGCTTCTCGTCACTGTTTACCATGCCACTTGCTTTTCATTCATTCACGCAGCCTAACAGTCCTTTACACCAGTGGTCCCAATCCTTTTTTGCACCATGGACCGGTGTGATGTGGGCCTTTTTTGACGGGCCCGAGATGTGTGGCAGAAAATTACAGTAAATATAAAATAACATGACGGAGCTAAAAACGAACATTAACTCATTTGCTCCCAAAAACGTATAAATACGTTCTATTTTTAATTGCTTCAGTGTCCCAAAAACGTATATATACGTCTTTTGCGTTTTTTTTCACAATCTCATCTATAGGTTCCCATGTATCCCAGATAGAATGCACAAAGCTCAAAACCCATTTTAAAGCAATAAAATTGGCCACTGGAGGGCAGTAGCGCATTTGATAAGACCCGCAACCCTATTCAACGGCTACCAACGGCCAAGCTGCACAGCCGGGGAGAGGGTGGAAGACGACCGTTGGATGACAGGCGCTGGACGACCGAGCAGAACGACCGGGACCACTAGATGCCGTACAATCCGTGCTACTCGCGAGCAGAGCCCGCAGAGACTAAAAAAAATTCATCTTTTTGAAACAGGAGGCAATGAGGGGAAAGTTTAACCCGCTGTTGCGGCCAACACAATTTCATCTTTCAGTTAGTTATGTCTAAATAAATTGTTACTTTGCTATCAAAAGCTCTATTTGTCTTGTTGTTTGTTTTTTTGTAAAAGGAAAACATTATTTAGATGTTTGGGATGTAACTAAAGCAAAAAATAGCTGTGTTAAAGTCAGTTATGTTTGAAATGTATGCGTTCACAAAAAGCTCAATTTCTGTTTTTTCATCAGAAATTGGAAACGTGCTCAAACTAAGCTATTTTCTAATGCTGATTTCTAAAGAATGGAAAAAGATATGAACTTTTTTTTCTGCTAAAAGAAGAGAGTCTAATCTTTCTTTTGGTTGGTTCCACCAAAGATTTCTTTGCTTTAGTGATACGGTTCGCCACGAGGTATGATGCACACAGTGCATTCGCTTTTGTTGCCTCATTTGCTAGCTTTTAGCCACATATTATGCAGAACGGACTAACCTCTTCTGGCTCTGCAAGTGGCCTTTTCCCCATAAAAAAAAAAAAAAACTGTCCAAAGACGTAGCCGCCCGCAGCACACACCAACAGCAGCTAATGTTACCGTTTACATTGATTGAGGTTGGCTTCTATAGGTGTGCAAACACCCCAGTAATGGCGGGCAACCGCCAGAGGGCTGCGTACACGAACCTCTACTCTGATTAGTCAAGAGGCACTGGCCAGATTGCGGATGTTAACAAATTATTTATTATGTCTCCGCGGCCCGGTAGCAAATGCACAAAGGACCAGTAGCGGTCCTCGGCCAGGTGTTTGGGGATCACTGCTTTAAACAGTGGAAAGTTGTGGTTCTCAAGAGTTGAGAGTACATTGTTCCACTACAGCGAAACAAACGAGTCAAGGCTGGGTTTATCCAGCCCATCGTACGCTCTGCGTCCCTGGGGGTCTATGGGCAGTGGGCTGGGCTCAGCTGGCCCAGATGCTCTGGTCCTCTGCATGATGATTGAATGATCTGTCTGAGGCTGAATCCCTTTTTAACTGACAGGGAAATGAGCGAATCATTGATTTTGTCGTAGGGAGGCATTTTTCAATTTTCATTCTGTTGTTTTGAGTTGAACCAGAGACTTTCATAATCATCCTCACGACACTTAATTTGTTAAAAGCGACTAACGAAAAATCGAGCTTACTTCTGGTGTTTTTTTTTTTATTGTAGCTGCTTGTGTTTAGAGACTTGATTTCTTGCGGTCTTGTTTCTGTCCCTACCAAGCTGGTGCCACTGAGCCCCTCCACCGTCACAAAGCACTCACACGGCGGACACAGTTTGAGCTACCCCTCATTGAAAGACCAGCACCCGTCAATGATGTACAATATATAATTTTTGACCTTGATGAATTTTTCTTATATTACCTGTTATGCAGATAATTTACTTTGAAAGTGAAAAATATTTTTTGTTTGAAATAAGCACTCATTCTTATCCCATGTGCTTTTCTTTAACAAAGCAAGACAGAAATTATGGGTCTTCCTGGATTTATGATCACATGACAAAGCTTGTGTACAGTTACCAAGAGATACAAAGGGTGGGTCATCTGGCTCAGATCACCCCAATGTCCCCACTGTACATATATATATATATATATATATATACACTTTGTAACATTTACTTCAATGTTAAAATATATTTCTTTTATCCGAAACATTGTATATTTTATTGAGTGTTTTATCAAGGGGGGAAAACAATGACAAACTTTTTGGAAAAATGGCAGTCATTTGCTCATACTTTAAGCAAAGAGTGGAATCTATTAAAATTGTATTATTTCTTTACATTAACTACAGTCAATACTACATTAGTATTATTAATGTACTTTTCAAGTAGTATGACTGTGAGCAAGATTCAACCCAGCTGAACTAGTGAACTTAATGGACAGACCTGCTGACTCCATTCAAACAGCAAAATGGTTTTCTGGAGAAAGTTTGATATACATATTGTAGATGATAGTACTTCATTGACTCATTATCACTGAAATAATATTTCCCAAAATTAAATTAAATATTTCATGATAAACACAAATACTAATGTGGTTAATTGTTTCAGAGAAAAAGCCCAAAGAGTACTTTCGCAGACTTACCCAGATCGCCTTGAACACTGTTGTCATGGGAGGTCCTGCTAGATGTGGTGGACTCCCCATCACTGGGCCAAGGTTGGCCTGCTTTATGTCCTCTGATCTGTTCGGTCACCTCCACCTGCTGCTTCAGACGTTTTTGGGAGATGGGTGTGGGTGGGCTGCTGCTGTCAAACGACTGCTGGGAAGGTGAGCGACTTTTGTTTCTGAACATCGGATAGGTGGTGGGACTGGGAGAAATATGGCTGGACTGGCTTGAGGAGAAGTCCTCCTCACTTGATGTCAAGTTCTCATTGGAGCTGCAGTCTGGTGTGTATCCTCCTCCTCCGTCGTCTTCAAAGCCGCTGGGAGAGCAAGAGCGTCGTGGCCATGTTAGGTGAGTGTTCTCGTCTATGCTGTGGTCTTTAATGTGGATCACCCGAGTGTCTCCCTCAGCCATCATCCCCCCAACATACACGCTAGTGTACGGTTGGCACTCAATTGGCTGTGGCTCAGATTTCCCTCCAGTGGAACCATCTTTCAGGAAGTGATGGGTGACCTCTGGTTCGTCATATGACCCGGTGTAACTGCATGTCCCCTCCGTGGACCGGCCCCTCTGAAAGCACTTGTTTATGTCCCCTGTGGTGGCTGACAGGTTCCCTGGTACAGAATAAAGAGTCCTCTTGCGTTCCATCTGCATGGCCTGACAGCCAAGTGTGCTGATCTTTTCTGAGACATCCTTGTCGTTAACTTTAACCAGTCCTCGTTCATAATGGTATTCCATATTCACGTAGAAAGGTTTGTCTGGCCCTCCAGTCACCGAAAACCCTCTGCCATCACCACCTGTGTGAGAGTTGGCTCTCCTGATGCGCTCAAAGTTGGATCTCAGAGCCGCCACTGAACCCGGTCCTACCGGGAATTCGGAAAAGTCTGACTCTTGCCGGGCAGGTGTCTCACCGGTTTTCTGTTTGGCAACCTCAACCTCTCCTTCTGTATCTGGGGACCGCTTACCTGTCTTCCCAGGTGCTGTCTGTGGCTGTACTACTAACACTTCCTCTTTGTGAGACATCTGGATGTCTGGCACTGCGGGAAGGTCTCCATCACTTGTCTGAGGAATCCTTTTAAACCCCCATCGCTGGCCATCATAGGACTTTCTCTCTTTTGCCAACAGGGTCTGCAGGTAGATCATCCTAAACCGTTCTTTGTTTACTTCCTTCTCCAATTCTTTGATGGATGTCTTACATTTGTCCAACTCCTGTTCAATATCTCCCATAGAATTCAACTCCATACATGGCGGATCAGATTCAGGAAACTGGGCTTTCCAAGCCTCCACAAACCCTACTGGTTCAACCATAGTTGTACTTCTACTGTAGACAAATACTAGTCACAAAAAATTAAAGACAAAAATCCCTGCAAATAATACAGTGAACCTAACTTTCTATGTCTCAAAATCTCCATGGTGCGTTGGGAAAATTGTGGATCCACATTCACTTAATAAAGAAAATCTGCTTAGTCTTTACTTACAGTCACTTGTCCAATTCCTTTGGTCCTAGTGGCTCGTCCGAGAAATATGAAGTTTTTCTTGAAGTATTTTGTTCAAACGCTCATTCTCTAAAGAGCCTTCGTCTTCTGTGTTCGCTGTCAGACAGAATCGCAGTACTGGTGGTGTTTTGGCCACAAGTCGAAGAGCAGCAGCAGAAGAGGCGGGGCATCCCTGTGTGAATACACGTAACAAAGTTAAAATGAATACGATACAAAGCTTACTTTACTTTTAACAAATGAGACTTTCAGAAAACCACGCGTGTAGTAAAGACAGTTTTTTTTTTTTTATGTAGCTGCCTTTGATGTTGTTGAAGGGGTGGGGAAATAATTGCATTTGCAAAGACAACTTTTATTCACGTAACCTTTCACCATAATCGTCTTCTGAAACATTTCCGCGTGATTCGGGAACAACATCACGCTGTGCACGGATTAGATTTAATACTCAAAAAATCGTGCTGCAAATGTAAAACAGGTGTCAACACCGCCATCTTACGTTTAAAGTTGAAACGGACACAACATTGAGTTGAGTCACACGTTCACAAAAATGAGTGTTGAGTTAGCTTTTATTTATTTTTATATATTTATTTTTTATTCAGTTCATATGTGTGTATATCTCTTTGTGCTTTATTTAGAGATTTATTTATAATTTTGAAATATTTTAAAGCTTCAATCCGGTTGGCTACCAACCCGGAACACTTTTCAGGTATCCACGGTAACTGTACCAACGCGGAGTGATATTGATGCATTCTGGTTTCACATGAAAATCAGGATTTTCAACCACCAATCCAAGATGAGGACAAGCGTAGACAGATAAATGGATGAAGGGATAGTTCGAAAAAGTAAATAAGAGCTTGTTATTGTACACCATGTGTCATTTTTAAATACTGTGGAGGTATATTAATTTATGTGACACTCGGATTATATGTATTTGAATAATTTTATATGTGCGTTTGTGGAGATGAAGTCAAGTCTTGTATTTCATAAACCCTTGATTGATTTGGAGGCACAAGCACTGTATTCTCATACACGTTTTACGCATGATGTTGAGCTTGAAAGACGTCTGTGAAGACAGAAATACTAACAGTATTTAGCGAATGTTGGTTGAAAGTAGAAATTCCGACCTTTTTATTTCCCGTAAATGCACCAGTTGTATTTCGAGGCAGACGTAGAAAACTAGCTTAGCTTAGCCAACGACAGAAGCAGAAATTCAAAGGTTTATAGCGGCTTTATAAAGTCGCCCGGAAGCGAGACACGATGAGTGAGCAACTCAAATTTATTGTCGAACAATTGAACAAAGACCCGTTCAGGAAAAACTTTAATCTCATCACATTTGACTCCCTGGAACCGATGCAACTGCTCCAGATCTTAAATGACGTTTTAGCTGAAGTAGACGCAAAGGTAAGGAATGTGCCTTTTGTCGCCTGTTGTTAGGCCAGGCCATTTTAATAAATCAAGTCTTATTTTCAGCAAGCTATTGATATTCGCGAGGAAATGCCCGAACAAACTGCGAAGAGAATGTGTGCTCTACTTGGGATGCTGAAATACAAACCGCCTGGCAACCAGTCGGATCTGTAAGTTTTTATTAATGCACTATTTTGCCCGAAAGGGGAAATTTCTAATTCATACCATGTTTCGTTTTAGGAGCAGCTTCAGACAAGGTCTTGTGGTTGGCAGCAAACCTGCTGTCCATCCCATCTTGCATTGGCTGCTGCAGAGGGTCCCAGAACTGAAGAAGAGGGCTTATTTAGCTCGCTTTCTTGTTAAACTTGATGTTCCCGCAGAGTTCCTGGCGGACGACGTTATCAGTGATACATATCACCAGGTATTTAGCACCCAAACTCACTTTAAATGTGTGAGTGTGAAGCTCAATGTCAAAAGCGTCAATGCAATGATGTACGTTCTTAGTATGAAGAACTGGTGGAAGGATTTAAGACCAGTCATAAGGAATGTGAGCAGCTCAGGACATCAGGCTTTTCCACAGCAGAAATCAGAAGGGTAAGTACAACTTTTAAAGACCAAATGTGAAGTAATTTCATAACATACCAAATAGGGTCACAATTAAAGTAATTAAACATTGTCCAACAAATAAAGCATGAAAAAATAATTTATATGTTGTATATTTGACAAAATAATCGCGTTTCCGAAGTTCGAGCCTGAAAGGGGACGAACCCGGAAGTGATACGTCACACCGAGAACAGCGATGGCAGCGCTCCATACGGCCGCCATACGAAGCCCTTCAAACAATGATTCAAACAGCCCGGCAGCTCTCGTGCATACAAAATAATAATATAAAAACGTTGGGGGGAAAGAAGGAGATGAGTCGTTGATGGCTTTCTCCACTTTATTGTGGCAACATTAAGAAAACAAAATAATAGCGGACTGCCGCCACATTCAACCGCAAAGTTTTGCTTCTCGTTCATCTCACCCCGTCGCCCCCTACTACTCACAGCTCTCCAGTCCCAGCGTCTCTTAAACGGATCGTGCATAGTGTCTTGTTATGAGCTTTTTGTTGACAAAGGTATCGAACACACGACGTGCTGACAACTTTGTTTCTTTATTAACACATGGAGCTAACAGTACGAACACAGCTTGGGGCTCTCGGCAGGCTGTGCGGAGCGATAGATAGAGCCTGTAGAAGTGGCGTCTAATGGCGTGAGGAAATGTAGTTTTTTCTCACAAGCGAACAGATTACAAAGCACCACTTCAGTGTTGACCCGAGACTACATTTCCCATGATTCACTGCGTGACCTGCACCGCTCGCTGATTCGCTGCGAGATTGACTCAATGGCTACGCTAAACCAACACGCTAGTTTTCAGCTGTCACCTGTCAGCGGCTCTCGTAAAACACAAACTAGAAGGCTATCACAGGGGTTTTCAACCCAGTCCTCAAGGCACACTGTGGGTCCTGGTTTTTGTTCCAGCCGATCCAGCAGAGACAGTTGAACCAATGAGGCTTCTGCTAAAACAAGCCACACCTGACTGCAATCAACTGATTGCACTTGTAAAACACCAGATTGGGGAAAAAGTGTTGTCATCTTGTTTGGTAAGAATGAAATCCTGCACCCACAGTGTGCCTTAGTGGAATAGGTTGGGGACCCCTGGGCTATCATGCGATCACCGTGAAAGAGACGCCGAACCGTCCAAAAGCAATGCAATGTTTGAAGCATGAAGGTGGAAATACCTAATACAAATACAAATAAATGTGCACAAACTCACCGGCGGTGTGTGTCTCTTGCGGCAACGTGACCGTGAATTACCGCGACGCCGACCCGCTTATGTGCACATCCACACCCCTTTCCCGATTGACAGTGGATTAACCCTTTCGGACAAAATCGTAGATGACGCACTATTTAAACACGCTTAAGCTAGCGAACGCAACAACAACTATGATCGGGGATTGCCACGAGTTAGCTTTCGGCTAACGTCGCTAGCTTCTACTGTTCATTCCACAACAGTTGGCAGCTCTGGTTTGACAAAGTCATCAGTCATCTATCCAAAAATCACACTTACTTTTTGGCAAATCCTTGATCATAAGCAGACCGGTTGAGGAAGCAGGCATCTTCGAAGTGTTTGCAGCAGAGAACACTACTCGATGATGGCGTGAAATTCATTCGCTTAGTGCGAACAAAAGATGTCCATTTACGTGCCCTGCTATCCTTCAGCCACTCATACAATTTTTCTTTAGATTGAGAACAATACATCGCCACACACTGCCGTGGCATTTTACCAAGAAGCAATGCAACAATACTGTGTGTATGGCGGACTTCCCTCGCAGTTCTCGGTGTGACGTCAATTCCGAAGATTTCCGAAGATTGTCGAAGAAAAGCATTTTCGTTGTCAAGGGCGTTGCTATGGGTTAAACAAAGAATCTGGAAGGGTTGCGTTAAAAAAAATAACGAAAATATGCTTATAATTGTTAAGCCATCGACATTATTCAAAAACATGGTTGGCCAACCTTACTTCACATTTGGCCTTTAAGAAATTTCTGTCTAAATAGTGCTTCACAGAGATTGCTTACATGATAACATGTAAGCAAGTTATTCTATCAGGCATGAAAATCTGTCACCTTTCGGAGAAATTCGCTGTTTTGAAGTCAAAAAGGTTGACCTACGTGAACTGTGTAGATCCGAGGAGAAACTTTTTAAGGGAGGTTGGTCGGGAGATTTTTTTCTTTTCAATGCTAAGCTTGGCTTCACGTCGGCCATGAATGAATACCTAAAGCGCCATCACGCAGTTGTAATTCTGGAAGACGACAGAAGACAATTACAAGCTGGCAGATCGTAAGTCTAACTAACTAACTAGCTAACTAACTAACTAACTAACTAACTAACTAACTAACTAACTAACTAACGACATGTTTTATTGAAGATTCAGATACAGAGATTCATTTGTCATTGACACCAGCTCTCACAAGATGGCAACAGATGCAACGAAATTCCGTTCGATGAGTGAGCATCAGGCCACTGCAAACTTGGTTCTGCGCCGCCACTTCTCTCTCTTCTTCAGAAATTACAGAGCAAATTACAAGTAGACACGCATAAATCATACAACATAGCATGGGTAAGACACGACGCACAGGTCACGTGCAAAGATTTTTTTGTACAAAAAAAAGAACTACCAGTCATGGCTGGGGGGAGGGGGGGTGATAGTGAAAAAAAGGCGGTGGCAGACTGAAGGTGGGGGAGGTTGTGTGTGTGTGTGCGCCAGTGTATCAGTATTTGTATGTGTCTGTAGACAAAATAACAGTCGCAAGAGCCCTGCGACCGGCCTTGGGAAGAGATCAAGGGCAAAAGATAGGAACATCTGCATGGCTCTCCCCAGGAGAAGGAAGGGATGGGGGAAGATAAGGGAATTCGGGAAGGGAAAGGAAAATTGTAATCAAATTAAGCCGAATAAGTAATTTAATATGTCCAAATACTGTTGGTCTTCAGTCAAATTCGCACTCCTCATGGCGTAGGCGAGATCTCAGGTCCCTTAAGTCATTGCCAATAGTCGCTGTCTTTATCAACAGTTCAGTCACCTGCTCTGACAGTTCCTTCACCTGGCGCAAGATAGTATCCACTTTTCTCCTGCTTCCTCCGACCGAACCGTGAGTCCACGGAGCCAGTTCTCGGTCCGAGCCTCCACGCGGTCTTCCATGCCTTGAATCGCACAGTTTGATCCGTGGTCAATTTGTTGATGTCCTTGAAAGCTGCCGTCTTGGAAACTTTCCGGTATAGCAGGGCACCTCCTACGCCAAGTAGAAGGAACCCCACAACCATCACGCCAAACAGCCAAATATCCTCGATATCTTCCACGGACAGGACAGTAAGATTCATGGTTTCCAGTGATCCCATGAATCCCTCACGTAACCAGCGGCAAAGGTGCCTTCCAGGCAAAACGGCTCTCCTGGTGCACCGTGTCTTGTTGAAAAAAATCTTGTCAATTGCGCTGATAGACCAAAGAATCACATCCATTTTTGTATGAGAGACCAGCGCGGCTGATCCACAGAGGAAATACAAAAAAAGACAGACTGACTGACGAAGACGAATATAACAGCAAGCAGCAGCAGGGAGGAAAAACACGTCCGCACCCATCAAAGGCAGGAAGAAGAAGCTAAGCCTGTCGTGATATGCAATGAATCCATTTATCGCACTGTAAATAAAAATGAGGACGGTAATTGTCACGGCTGCACTTTATTGCCACGCGGGCACGTGCATACATTTGTGCATGCGTGCTGATGGCATATAAGACAACAGTTCCTTTCACAGATGTTTACTGGGGTCATCAACACGCCGTATAATTAAAATTCAGACATACAAAATAAGGAAACACATCTATATTAAACACTGCAAACGTTAGCATTGCTACATTGAGGCTAATGGAGAAAAATGACAATCGACTTTAGCCTGCTATGAAACATTGGCAGTCTTCTCCAAAAAGCAAACCTGCGGTTAAAAGGTGACGCTTCAAAATGAAAAATCGCTGGTTAACAGCATTTGCAAACGAAAAAAATGAAGAAAAAAATGATTACTGACACTACATGTAATGACAAATAGAGCTTTATTTGCGGAGTGTAAGGCTTACGATTAGCAGTTTAGCGTACTTCTGGTGAACATTTCAAAATAAAAGCACGTCATGTTTGTCATATAAATAACAAATTTCCGGAGGTAATCCTACATACTTCAGAATTCAGATTCTACACTAAGAATAGCTTTAAAATGACACCCTTTATGAAAAATCTGATTAGCAATGAATGATTATTACACTACTATTATGTATAGTAGTATGCTATAATATTAATGCTAGATATTTTTTTTAAGAATTGTTATGAATCATGTTGTAAAGGCGACGTCGGTGTTCTGAATCTGTTTACATTCCATTCTTTTGCACTAGTTAATGCTATCAGCATTTGACCTCATTGTTTATTTGTGATTTATTGTTATTTACGTGTTTATTTGTACTTTAATAAAGAATTTAAGTGTTCCAAAATGTTTTTGTGAATTTATAAGCATCATCAAAAGTTTCATTGCTAAATTGCTAAATTAGTAAAGAAAAGGGGGAAAAAATGATAGGCTAAATGAATAATACAAAATAAAATCTGTATTGATTTATACTAACTTTCACACTGCAAATTTATAATGTCTTAATCTGATAATTTTTCTTAAAACTAGTCGAATAATTTTCTCCATTTTGTTTTGAGTGTTAAAGGCTAGTTAACAGATTAATGTGTCAGATTAATTTATATTTACTTTAAGGAAATTAGAGCTGTCCCGACTAGTCGACATAGTCGACGTCATCGATGACGTAAATCCGTCGACGAGCACAACATCCCGTCGACGGTTAATGAAGGGTTAAAAAAATATATGCACGGAAAGTTCAGAATGTCGGATGCTCTGTATGCAAGCGGGGAATGCGGCACAAAGCCAAAAAAACCGCACCAGAGTGTCCAAAACATTGACTTATTTCAAAGAAACAAAGGAGCGTACACTCTTCCGTCCTGTCTCTTCAATGCCAAGCTTGGCTAAACGTCGGCCGTGAATAAACACCTCAAGCGCCGTAACCCAGTTTGTAATTTTGTTTTTTTGTTTTTTCATTTTTTGTACACCAGAGGGTGCTGTCGCCTTACTAAATAATAATGTTTCATTGACAATGGGCCTGTAAGCGCTATTAGTATTGTTCTTAATGCTAACTGAAAGGTTTATTTCATGTTATGGTTTATTTTATTCATTCATTCATTCATTCATTTTCCATGCCGCTTTTCCTCACGAGGGTCGCGGAGGTGCTGGAGCCTATCCCAGCTAACTCGGGGCAGTAGGCAGGGGACACCCTGAACTGGTTGCCAGCCAATTTTATAGTATAGAAAATTATATAAGGTTAAAAGGTCATAAATATATACAGTATATACAGTGATTACACTTAAGGGAGAGATTGTCAATGATAAGGTAATAAATTAAGGTAAAGGCAATTCATATAGGCAATTCATTGATATATAAATAAGGTTTAAAAGGAAAAAGGTGAAAAGTTTTCGTTAATTTCTAATTGTGTTGTTTTATTTGTGTGCACCATAGCTTTTACAGTGTGATTACATCAAGGATGGAATAAAAGTTGTAAACCATCAGTTTAAGAGACCATCTTTTCAATCAAGATGCTACACTAGTTAATTCTATCAGCATTTCAACTCATTGTTTATTTGTGATTTATTATTGTTATTTACGTGTTTATTTGTACTTTAATAAATAATTTAAGTGTTCCAATATGTTTTTTGTGAATTGATAAGCGTCAACAAAAATTTCATTGCTAAATTAGAAAACAAAACAACAACAACAACAAAAAATTTTTTTTAATTATTAGATTAGTCGACTAATCGTAAAAATAGTCGGCTGACTAATCGGGAGAAAATTAGTCGTTTGGGACAGCCCTAAAGGAAATATTACTATTTGTTCTTCTAAAGCCCAGACATCTAAAAGTTGGTCATTTTTCATCTAAATCAAGATAAAAATGCTTTCAAATAATGTTTTGAACAATATCTATTCTTTCTAAGTTTTTTTTTTTTAGATTAAATATACAAACTTTTTTGGCGTAAAATAAGTCTGTTAAGCTTATTTTCAGCTAGCTATTTTTCTTATTTCAAGAAATCTAAGCGAGTAAAATTTACTCGAAGCACTGGCAGATAATTTCACTTATTTCTAGTAGGTCTACACTGATCACAAGGGATTTAAGTGTCATTTATTTCTTTTATTTAATGAGGTGGGTTTTTGCAGTGTATATGTATTGGTTCAGGTGATAAACCGTTTGATTCAAACCTTTGTTGTCAAAAACTATTAAAGAAACATTTTGAAAACTTCCAGAGTAAAAGTCTGGATTTTATTAGCAAATTAAAATTGCAATATTTGAACACAAATTAAATTAACATACACAAGGAATACAAACTATCCAGGTATGCAAAAAAAAATTGTCTTAATACTACTCAAAATGGTCTGTCTAAATAAATTGGAATATCACAAAACAATTCTCAGTCAAGGAATAACAAAAATAAACTAGGCCTGCAAGCAGGACTGAACGGGCCCTCGCAATCTAGCGCAACTCGGACGTCACGCAACTCGGACTGTGTGCAGGTCAGGCTGGTGGCAGATCCTCCTCTCTAATTATCTCATTAGAACCTAACATGCTCGAAAGTCGCCTATTTACATTCCCACACCCAAGAGATAAAAACCCCTATTGGAGAGAGTACTACAAAAAAGGAGCCACTACTGAGCTGTGCAGCCAAGCCCTTATTCAAAACCCAAAATTAATCTTCTAACTCGGCCAATTCGACCAAGTGTGCCAAATACTGTGGCTCTATAAGCTGCCTGAGTCTCTGAAAAAAAATATTTCCTTTAAATGGCGAACAAAGGGTCGTCACGGCAACAGACAGAGACACGTGGACATGGGCCGTAAATAAGTATTTTAATAGGTCTTGAAACTACAATGACCAACCTGAAAAGAACTGAACATGTATTGGAAAAACGAGTGACTTTCTATTGCCACTAGTTGGCGCTGTAGGTTTGATGCAAATGACCCCTACAAGGCCCTTCAGGGTATGACTCTCAACAAGCACGGGAAGTTTGCCGCAGATATGTTGTATATCTGCCGAGTTATGACTGTTCAAAATTTTTGGAGAGAAAAATTATTGACAGTCATTTTCACTTTCCTGTTTGGACCCCTCCGCTTCAACGAAACTTCAATATTTTTCATCAGGCACCTGAAGACAGGTCTTAAGGCTTCCCTTATGCAGGTTTGAGGTCGATTAATTTTTTCCCTTGGAGGAGGAGTGTGTCACCGTAAAAAAGGGCATTTCCTGTTCCCACTAGGAGGCGCCAGGCACAAATGGTAAATTTTCAATCCAGTCGTGCTCAGGCTGGTATACCTCACACACATGGCAGATTTAAAATAGATTGAACGTTGTATGAGGGAGTTATCAGTCATTTTCCGAATTCGGTGTTTTGGCGAAAAAATGGCCGACTTTGGCACCCCGCCCAGGTCAGGCCCGTGAATGAAAACACACCATTTTGATAACTTAAGATTTCATATGCCTCATGAACAGTCTCGCCAATTTTGAGAATGATCAAACTAATTCCCTAGGTGCCAAGGTGTAAAATGTGCACACTGTAAATCGATAAAAAATTCACATTCAATCCAAAATACCCGATTTCCTGTTGGGTTTGGAATACGCATGCAAGAGACTTTTTGGAGCAGTTTTGTACAAGGTATTGACTCTCCGAATTTCATCCATCTACGTTGAAAAAACCTAAATGGAGAGGCCTTTTTGAAAATTTCAAGGGGGCGCCACTGAGCCATTTTGTTACATTTTTTCGTAACGTTGCAAGATTATTGAACGTTATGCAAAGCCGCATGTATGTCGAAATTTTTGTGAGTTTTCGTGCATGTTCAAGCCTCCAAATGTAAACTCCTACTGTTAACCGATAAAAATTTCACATTTGATCCAAAATACCCGATTTCCTGTTGGATTTGGAAAATGGGTGCAAGAGACTTTTTGGAGCAGTTTTGCACAAGGTATCAACTCCCCAAATTTCCTCACTCTATGTTGGAAAAACCCAATAGGAAAGGCCTTTTTTAAAACTTCTTTCTGTCGCCACTAGTTGGCACTGTAGAGTTGATGCAAATGACCCCTACACGAACCTTCAGGGTATGACTCTCAACAAACACGGGAAGTTTGGCGCAGATATGTTGTATATCTGCCGAGTTATGACTGTTCAAAGTTTTTGGCGAGACAAATTGTTGACGGTCATTTTCACTTCCAGTTTGTACCTCTCCGCTTCTACAAAACCTCAATATTTTTCATTAGGCACCTGAACACATGTCTTGAGGCTCCCCTGAAACAGGTTTGAGGTCAATAGATTTTTTTCCCTTGGAGGAGGAGCCTGTCTCGTAAAGAAGGCCATTTCCTGTTCCCACTAGGGGGCGCCAAGCCTAATGGGTAAAATTTAAATGCAGTCGTGTTCAGGCTGGGATATCTCATATACTTGCTAGAAATGAAAAAGATTGAACGTTGTATCACGGAGTTTTTAATCATTTTCTGAATTTGGTGTTTTGCCCAAAAATGGCCAACTTTGGGACTACGCCCAGGCCAGACCCTTGGATGAAAACTCACCATTTTGAAAACTTAAGATCTCATATGTCTCCTGTATAGTCTGACCAATTTTGAAGACGATCCAACTATTTTCTTCAGCGACAAGGTCTCAAATGTAAATCGATAAAATTTCGCATTTGATCCAAAATTTCCGACTTCCTGTTGGATTTGGAATATAGGTGCAAGAGACTTTTTGGAGCAGTTTTACGCAATGTATCGACTCACCAAATTTCATCATTCTACGTTGAAAAAACCTAATAGGAAAGGCCTTTTTGAAAATTTCAAGGGGGCGCCACTGAGCGATTTTGTTAAATTTTTTTGTAGATTATCAAAATTTACGCAAAGTTGCGTGTATGTGCAAATTTTGGTGAGTTTTCGTGCATGTTCAGGCCTCCAAACGTAAACTCCAACTGTGAACCGAAAAAATTTCACATTTGATCCAAAATATCCGATTTCCTGTCGGATTTGGAATATGGGTGCAAGAGGCTTTTTTGAACAGTTAGGCATAAGGTATCTACTCCCCAAATTTCATCGCTCTACGTTGAAAACCTGAGAGGAGAGGCCTTTTTGAAAATTTTAAGGGTCAAGGGGGCGCCACTGAGCCATTTTAAAAAATTTTTTCAAAACGACGCAAGATTATCAAATTTTACGCGAATCTGCACGTATGTGCAAATTTTGGTGACTTTTCGTGCATGTTCAGGCCTCCAAATTGGCCATTTTCATTTGCCATGAAGAAAGAAGAATAATAATAATAATAATAACTAGGCCTGCAAGCAGGACTGAACGGGCCCTCGCAATCTAGCGCAACTCGGACGTCATGCAACTCGGACAGTGTGCAGGTCAGGGTGGTGGCAGATCGTCCTCTCTAATCATCTCATTAGAACCTAACATGCGCGAAAGTTGCCTCTTTACATTCACACACCTAAGAGATAAAAACCCCTATTGGACAGAGGACTACAAAAAAGGAGCGAATAAAGGGTCATCACAGCAACAGACAGAGACATGTGGACATGGGCCGTAAAATAAGTATTTTAAAAGGTCTTGAAACTACAATGACCAACCTGAAAAGAACTGGACATATATTTAAAAAAATGAGTGACTTTCTATTGCCACTAGTTGGCGCTGTAGGGTTGATGCAAATGACCCCTACAGGACCCTTCAGACTATGACTCAACAAGCACGATATGTTTGGCGCAGATATGTTGTAGAAGTTATGACTGTTCAAAACTTGTGGTGAGACGAAATGGCTTCAGTCATTTTTACTTCTCCTGTTGGACCCTTCTGCTTCAACCAAACCTCAGTATTTTTCATCAGGCACCTGAACACATGTCTTCAGGCTCCCCTGATGCAGGTTTGAGGTGAATAGATTTTTTTTTCCTTGGAGGAGGAGCCTGTTTCGTAAAAAAGGCATTTCCTGTTCCCACTAGGGGGCGCTAGGCCTAATGAGTAATATTTCAATGCACTCGTGTTCAGGGTGGGATCCCGCACATACATGCCAGATATGAAAAAGATTGAACGTTGTTTCAAGGAGCTATTAGTCCTTTACTGAATTTGTCATTTTGCCGAAAAAATGGCCGACTTTGGCACCACGCCCAGGTCAGACCCATGAATGAAAACACACCATTTTGAAAAGTTTAGATTTCATAGGTCTCCTGAATTGTCTAACCAATTTTGAAGATGATCCAATTGATTCCCTCTGTGACAAGGTCTCAAATGTGCACCCTGTTAATTGATAAAAATTTCACATTCGATCCAAAATACCCGATTTCCTGTTGGGTTTGGAATATGGGTGCAAGAGACTTTTTGGAGCAGTTTTGCACAAGGTATCGACTCCCCAAATTTCATTGCTCTACGTTAAAAAAACCTAATAGGAAACGCCTTTTTGAAAAATTCAAGGGGGCGCCACTGAGCCATTTTGTTACATTTTTTTGTAACGTTGCAAGATTATCGAAATCCACACAAAGCCGCATGTATGTGCAAAATTTGGTGAGTTTTTGTGCATGTCCAGGCCTCCAAATGTAAACTGTACTAGAAATGGACAGAAATTTCACATTTGATCCAAAATACCCGATTGTCTGTTGGATTTGGAATATGGGTGCAAGAGGCTTTTTTGAGCAGTTAGGCATAAGGTATCTACTCCCCAAATTTCATTGCTCTACGTTGAAAAAACCCAACAGGAAAGGCCTTTTTTAAAACTTCTTTCTGTCGCCACTAGTTGGCACTGTAGAGTTGATGCAAATGACCCCTACAAGAACCTTCAGGGTATGACTCTCAACAAACACGGAAAGTTTGGCGCAGATATGTTGCATATCTGCCGAGTTATGACTGTTCAAAGTTTTTGGCGAGACAAATTGTTGACGGTCATTTTCACTTCCAGTTTGGACCTCTCCGCTTCAACGAAACCTCAATATTTTTCATCAGGCACCTGAACACATGTCTTGAGGCTCCCCTGAAACAGGTTTGAGGTCAATAGATTTTTTTCCCTTGGAGGAGGAGCCTGTCTCCTAAAGAAGGCCATTTCCTGTTTCCACTAGGGGCGCCAGGCCTAATGGGTAATATTTCAATGCAGTCGTGTTCAGGCTGGGATATCTCATAAACATGCTAAAAATGAAAAAGATTGAACGTTGGATCACGGAGTTTTTAATCATTTTCTGAATTTGGTATTTTGCCTAAAAATGGCCGACTTTGGGACCACGCCCAGGCCAGACCCTTGAATGAAAACACACCATTTTGAAAACTTAAGATCTCATAGGTCTCCTGAATAGTCTGACCAATTTTGAAGACGATCCAACTTTATCCTTCAGCGACAAGGTCTCAAATGTAAATCGATAAAATTTCGCATTTGACCCAAAATTTCCAGCTTCCTGTTGGGTTTGGAATATGGGTGCAAGAGACTTTTTGGAGCAGTTTTGTACAATGTATCGACTCACTAAATTTCATTGTTCTACGTTGAAAAAACCTAATAGGAGAGGCCTTTTTGAAAATTTCAAGGGGGCGCCACTGAGCCATTTTGTTAAATTTTTTTGTAGATTATCAAAATTTACGCAAAGTTGAATGTATGTGCAAATTTTGGTGAGTTTTCGTGCATGTTCAAGCCTCCAAACGTAAACTCCAACTGTGAACCGAAAAAATTTCACATTCGATCCAAAATACCCGATTTCCTGTTGGATTTGGAATATGGGTGCAAGAGGCTTTTTTGAACAGTTAGGCATAAGGTATCTACTCCCCAAATTTCATTGCTCTACGTTGAAAACCTGAGAGGAGAGGCCTTTTTGAAAATTTTAAGGGTCAAGGGGGCGCCACTGAGCCATTTTTTGACATTTTTTCAAAACGACGCAAGATTATCGAAATTTACGCGAATCTGCACGTATGTGCAAATTTTGGTGACTTTTCGTGCATGTTCAGGCCTCCAAATTGGCCATTTTCATTTGCCATGAAGAAAGAAGAATAATAATAATAATAATAATAATAATAATAATAATCCTTTGCATTACAATAGGGCCTTCGCACGTCTAGTGCTCGGGCCCTAATAATAATAATCCTTTGCATTACAATAGGGCCTTCGCACGCCTAGTGCTCGGGCCCTAATAAAACTGGAGCCTTCCTTCAGGTAAAACACTACTGCTTTTGTCCACAAGCACAGCCAAACTCAACAAAAAAATGAAAGCTCCTTTGAGTTGCCTGAAGACCACATAAATAAGATAAAAATAAAAATTGGAGAGAAGGGGGTAAACCTTAGTTCACTACATTTCTTACAGTATAATTAACGTTAACAGTAAAAAACATACAGGAGGAGATTTCTCCCAAAGCAGCTTCATCCTGGAGTTTGAGAATTTCACTGATTAATGTTATGCTAACTCTTATGCAGGTCAGACTTTCAGTAGCAAAGTTAGAGGTTTGTTCTCCATATTTACAACATTGACGTCTTTTTACATTACTTACAGTGGCTGCTGCTTGTGGGGAAAAAAACTTATAATATCCCTCGTCTTCGGAGGAGGTGACATGCAGTATTTCTGTCGCGGCTGTGGATGTGTGTGTGTGTGTGTGTGTGGGGGGGGGGGGTCAAGTCATCCGCCAATCAAACGTGCGTTTAGGGGGGAAAATGGACTGATACATGAAGCAGGTGAAAAGGTTCAATGTAATAATAGTAATAATAATACATTTTATTTATAACGCATAGTGAACGTACTACTACTAAGCACGAATAATGGTAGGGTCAATTATATCCTTACAACATAAGGGACGACAATCTAAATGACCTATATAACTGAAGTCAATATATAATGCAAATAAGTTTGCTTAAAAAGTTGGTGGGGACGAGTTGAGCATCCTGAAAAGTTGGTAGTGTTTTGTCCCGACCGTCCCTATGCAAACCTGACTGTATGTGAATGGGACAGCTTATCCAGTATTTTTGTTGTTTCCTTACAGGACATAAGTGCAATGGAGGAAGAGAAGGGCCCATTAATTAAACGTGTGGAAAGGTTGAAAAAGAGGGTGAGTCACCGTTCCAACGGCCTATTTGTTCTTGTAGTGCTCATAAGGCTTTAGGAACGTGTTAGGAATGAAAACCCAACCCTAATCATATATTATCAGCTTCTTTAGTAGATCTTGGCAGGGATTTGACACCTTGTAAAGTTGTTTTTAACAAGCCGGCCAAGTAATGGGCTGTTGATCTTACAACCAAGTCATTCCAAAAGGTGAAACATGATCTAGTATGTTGCGTGTGTATTTTTGAAAGCTGCTGGCCACCTTCAGATACGAGCCCTTACAAATATCCAACAGTGTACTTATCTCTCCACTAGGTGGAGTCAGTGTCCAACCATCAACAGATGCTGGAGCAAGCCAGACAGCTGAGAGTTGAAAAGAAGAGAGAAGAGCATTTGGCCAACCAGAAGCAAGAACAAAAGAACCAAGTAAACTTTCTCAATATTAATTCTTCATCGTTTTTCCTCATTAAATGGTAAATTAAATACCTTTCTTATCAATTGTAGATATATTCCCTTCTCATTTATTTAACAAAAACTATAATGTTTTGTATAAACTACTTACGTCACTTTAACTCCAACTTGTAAAAACAATGTATATTCAAAAAGAGAATACTGTTAGAAGTATTTATTTCATACTGATCTTTGCCTTTAATGTAGCTAGCTATTAAATGATGTGCAACAGAAAACCTTGTTAAACTAAAAACTGCAATTTCTGGAGAAATTACGATGGGGATTTGCTGTGGTAGATAGAGACCTATCATGGTCACTTCCTATTGATTTGGGGACATTTGGGGGACATGTCCTGTTGCATGGCTGTCAATGGCATCGACTTACCTGGGAGCCAGTTGAATGTCAATGGCCTATAATGATATGTTTTTTGTCAAAAATCACAACTACACAGGTTCTCCGCCATTGAAAATGAATTGGAAATTTGGACGTACATGGCTGTCAATGGCATTGACTTAAGTACTTGAGCGCCAGTTGAATGTCAATAGGCTGTCATCCTAAATTAGACATGTCCAAAGTCCGGCCCGGGGGCCAAATGCGGCACAGGGTCAAATTTCACCTGGCCCCCAGCCTCTTTCATAAAATCAATAACATCTGGCCCGCACACAGATTTAATAATTTGGTCAGCAGTACTGCTACCAGCATATAAAGTAGCTTACACACTAAATGCTGCTCCTCATTTACCCACTAAAAGGCAGCAGCACTCTAAGCAACATTACCCCGTGTGACCCTGTACTTGCAATTTTCTAAAATGGCGACAATCACCAAAAAAAAAGAAGTTGATTGCGATGGCCGACGCTTCAAGGATAGGCGGAAATTGGACTTTTTCTTTACTAAAATATGCAACAACTGTGTCTGCCTCATTTGCAAAAAGTCAGCCGCTGTTTTTAAAGAGTTAAAGAGTTTGGCGATATTACCAAACAAAAACATGCTGACATGTACAACAAGATAACAGGGAAGATATGCAGCGAGAAATTGAAGCAACTTGAAGCTAGCAGTATTTCACAAGAGCCCGAGAGTCGAAAGAGAACGCCACAAAGGCTAGTTGCGAGATTTTTGAAATTATCAATTAAAAAAAATAAATAAATAAAGCAAATGTGACACGCAGAATGGCTTGCTAAAATTGGCTTAGATATATTGTTCTGCGTAAAGGACGTCAGCCAAGGTCGGCCCCCCACATTTTTACCACACCAAATCTGGCCCCCTATGCAAAAAGTTTGGACACCCCTGTCCTAAATGGTCAAAAATCACTAGGACCTATGTTTTTCTGCCGTTGAAAATGAATGGGAAATTTGGACGTACATGGCTGTCAATGGCATCCCATTAGAAATGAATGGACCAGTAGATGGGCGCGCGGGGGATTCCGGGGGGTGGGGGGGGGCTCATTTGCTGGGCTGCGGGAGAAGGGATGGGCTGCGCTGCCCCAAAACCCATGTCCCGCCCTACCCTCCCCGGGCTGGCTGGGTGGGGGCCGTAGCCCTATGTCGTCGCCCGCATGGCGTCTCCGCTCGTCTGCGTGGCTGCTGTGTGCCCGGCGGGGCTGGCGAGCGGCTGGATGTTATTGGGCGCGCTCGGGCGGGGGGTCCCGGTGCCTGGATTGGCGCTGGGGCAGTGTAGGGTCGGTCGCCAACGGGCTTACACTCACAAGGGATTCACACAATTACTGGGTTCTAGATCACAGAGATGATTTGTGTACACTCGACTCCTTTCTATCACTTAGCTTATAGACTCCCCCACCTTCTTCCCCCTCTTTCCCTGGTCAACAGCCCCCCCCACATGGTGTTAACCGGAAATACATTTAGCTGACGATAGCACCAACATATTGGTAGTTAGTGTAGTTAGGCGTTCAATGTATTTCTTGTTGTGGTTTGTGTTTCTTCTCTTTCTTCTCTTGTGTTTCTTTTCTTTTGTTCCCCCATAACTCCTTCCTGTTCGCTGTTTTGTCATAATAAATGAGGTATGTTGAATGATCACAAAGGCAGTATGTCAGACTCTCAATGTGAAACATTAAAACTGTTCAGACTATCCGGGCACTTAGACTTCCATTCTCCGTGTCAAACAGCTGAACAGGACAGGTTAAAAAAAAAAAATCGAACCCAAGTAAGGCATCGACATACTTGGGCGACAGTTAAATGTCAGTGGGCTTTAACGGTCAATGGTCAAAAATTACAAGGACCTATGTTTTCCTGCCATTGAAAATGAATCAGAAATTTGGACGTAAATGGCTGTTTTTGCTCAATTCTGTATACAACTTTTATGCCCCTTACCGTTCTGGAATTTTTTATGTGTAAATTATGCACTTTTGTCAAAAATTGTTGGACTACGTACATTTGAATTTTTTTCTCTCAAAAAACCCACATTTACAGGCGAACGAAAAATTTGGCGGGGGGGGGGGTCAATCGAAAAATTCCCTGCGTGGCGCGAAAATTCCTGTTATTTTGATATTTGACCAGTGACAGTAGGTCAAACGGTTTGGGCTGTGTGGCGCGCCGAAGAAACACCATTCAAAAAACTATCAGGGCCTTTGCCTGGCCAAGCCCTTTTTGATTTTTATCGCAACAACGGCGTCAATAGAAACATTTAGGATGTACCTTTTAGCTCAAAAGTGCCTAATTTTGTGGCTGCAGGGTATGCATACGTCCAGGTTGTATAATCCAAAGTTACGCCTAGAATGTTTGTAATAAAGACTCTGGCGCATCAAACATTGTTGACTATTATACACAAACTCTAATTGTTAGTTAAATAGCTGTAGGGTTGTACAGGCTTGTACCAATATTTTTCCTAAAAAGTGCTTACGCAAACTTTAACATTCAAATTTTTTTTTTAAATGGCTGTGTTACACCCAATTCACAAACATTATTTAATCTTATGCGACTAAAATGTTATGTACTATATGCAGCTTCACTATTATTAAAGATAAAAGAAATTCTGCTGAGAACACCAGTTTATTTTGTTTTATACTTGAGCCAGCTTCTGTTTTAGGATAACGGCAATAAATCGCAACAATTGCTTATTTCTGTCAATGTGCCCCACATACACTTTTGAAAACCATTATGTTGCCTTATGTATTCATAATTAATCTTACTGTTTGTATTCTTCTTTCAATCCAATCAAATCAAGCAAGAAGAAAGATACGTTTTAGGTCATTTAAAACAAGCTTAAGATGATTTATCATGTACAATCTTTCCATCAGCCAGTTGTTGTAATTGTCCGCTTGTTCTCAGCTGTTTCAGGCAGAGCAGAGACTGCAGAGGTTGCAACAACAGTTAAAGGACATGAGACAGGCTGCAGCTGATGCCAGTCCAGATAGTAAGTATTGCTCTTTACTGTCGAGGGACACAGTGCAGTTTTATGGGATTATTAATAGAACTGCTATAAAATAAGATCTAGTGTCAAAATGTCTTGTTTTATTCTTGTCCTCCTAACAATAGTTGGTGCATGCCAAAAGTGTAGAAGTGTATATTCAATTTCTTAACGCAATCGTTTTTTACTAACACAATAAGCTTTGCCTTCCCAAGGTTTAATGAAGAGGCTTGAAGAGGAGATCAAGATAAATTCCTACATGGTGTCTGAGAAACTCCCTAAAGAACTGGAAGTCCTCAGGCGTACTGTTCAGTACCTTCAGAAAGTGGCATCAGAACCCGCCATGGGTCACGGTGATCTCCTGGAGCTGGGAGAGAAGGTCAGGCGCAAAATGTTACTGTGAAGTTTGTCATCTTTTACCTTCAATAAACTTCGATGTCACTCTTGTTTTTCCGGCAGATTAAAGAAGTTGACTCTCAGATAAACCAGCTGATTGAGAAGAAAATGATGAGAAGTGACCCAATAGATGATAAGCTGACCCTTTACAGGCAGCAGGTACCTGTTTAGGATTTTATTGACTACAGTATTTTTCAGACTATACAGTAAGACGCACCTGAGTATAAGGCGCACCAGCCATAAAATGCCCAACGAAGACGAAAAAAACATATATAAGTAGCACCGCAGTATAAGTCGCATTTTGGGGGGAAATTTACTTGATAAAATCCAACACATAGAACAGATGTCATCTTGAAAGGCAATTTAATATAAAAATACAATAGAGAACAACATGCTGAATAAGTGTACAGTATGATAAGGTTACATGATGCATGAACAACGAAATGCGAATATACTGTCCTAACCAGGACGCTACGGCTCGGTCCTGGATATACAGCGAGCTAAACTCCCAAATGACGATGCTGGACATCCGTATAATTTGCTGACTTAATTTTGGCCGTTGTTATGACACCATCATTTGAAGAGTGAAACTAAAAATAGAAATAATACAAATCAGTTTCATCCTCGATACCAAACAGGTTCGCATCAACGTAAATAAATAATAATCAGGTGCTATTACAGCAATGACACAAACGGTTAGCATCCGTTCGCTAGCATTAGCACATCATTCAAACAACCACACAACTGGCTCTAAGTGATCGCGGGTGGAAAACACACAACAACAACAGAAAAGATGATAAACACAGGCGTTGCCTCTGTAGAGATATTTTACAAGCATAAACAATGAATGTAGGTTCGCAGCCATGTTTCTCTCTCTCCCCCTCGCCCAGTCGCTCAGACACTGTGTAGCTCTCTGTCTTTTTCTGGGATGTGAGCGCTCTTCTTCGCGTAAACAAGTGTGAGTGCACCCCCACTTGGGCGTGAAAGCGCCACAAACTAAAAGCATGAATTTCAATATAAAAAAGTCAATAATACAATTGAACACACATTGCCAAAGGCAGAACGCGAACGTGGCCATAGCTATTAAGAGTTATTCAGATAACTATAGCATAAAGAACGTGCTAACAAGTTTACCAAACCATCAGTGTCACAGTGTCACTAACATGTGAAATGATATCATAATGTGTTAATAATTTCACACATAAATCGCTCCTGAGTATAAATTGCACACCCAGCCAAAACTGTGAAAAAAAAACTGCGACTTATAGTCCGGAAAACACGGGATTTTAAATTTTTGACGCTTTCATATTGTCTACTGATCCTTGAAAGTTATACAACTGATTTTATTTTCATTGTAACGTAACTCGCTCAGGCCTCTATCATCATCCGTAAGAAGGAAGCAAAAGCTGAAGAGCTTCAGGAAGCGAGGGAGGAGTTAGCAGCTGCAGAGCGGGAGCTGAAACACAGGACCAACCAGGAAATGGCCTCCAATGGGGAACAGGTCATCCGGGGCGATGAGGTACCTTCTTGCATGTGTTCACAATAGCCACAGATTAATAGAATATAGTGCTGCATAGATTAAGCGATTAAATCGAGTAATTCAAAGAGAAAACAGCTCCGACACAAATTTTTCTGCTTCAATGATTTGTTTAAATAGAGTGGCGTTGTAATGATTTCTTTCAAAAGTGTTGCATTTAGTTTTATTTATTTGGGTGTATACACTTCCCTCTAGTGGAAACAGTGAATATGACATAACTCGTCTAACATGGCTGAATCCAGCTGCTCCCTGTTGAGACCAACATTCGGTTGTAAGTTTTTGTTTATGCATTCACAGTTTAGTTTAGGGGTATATTTAGCTGTTTGGGGGGGGGGGGGATATGTGTTTGAACGATTTATTAAGAGCATTGTAAAAAAAAAAAAAAAATTTTTTTTTCAAAGTTAGCATTTTGTAGTATTTATGCTAGACTTTTGCTATGCAAGTTAGCCAATTTTGCTTTTGTTGTATTTAGACCTTCATTAATTATTTTTTTTAAACCATTTGAGGCTAATCTTAGATATTTTAATTTATTTTTAAATGCATTTATTGCTCTTGTGAAACGAAATTGCAATTCCGATTAGTTTGAAGAAACACTATTTTGTATTTGCATTTATTGTTCTTTGGAAAGTGCAAACTTAGCAAGCCTAAATAAATGTTATCGCAAGCACTGACGCTACACTTATGTCCTTAAATCTGTTCTTCAACGCATTAACGCATGTATGTAATCCGATTACCTAATTATTCAAACTAACTGATAGATGAATTGAGTACTTAAATAATCGATACCTGCTGCCGTAATAGAATAATTAATACAAAATTAAATCCAGTCAATGTTGGACTTTTTAAGTGCCACACACAATGTTCAAAGACAATTTGGGAGAGAAGATTTGCGCAAGCAATGGCCAAAATAAACTACTGTCTCTTCCTTTGTTATGTTTGAATGGGCTGATAAAATGACTCATTTTATTGTTCTTGTGTATATAGTCAAACCACAGAGTACAAAAAATGCTATTTCTAGTCCTGTCCAAACTTGGACTGCTTAGTGTCTTAACAGTACTCATCCCTTTTCCCAACTCGCCCCCACATTCCCATAAAGACCTTTAAATAGAATCCAACTGAGAAAATCCAGGACAAGAAACGGTACTGAAAAAAATGCCTGGAAGTCTCACTTTCCCTAAATCTTTAATATACTCACTTATGTCAACGAAGTACTTTAAATAAACTTGGAGGCCTGTAAAGTTTGTTCCTTATTTTATGGCATGACAAGGAACGCCCAATTTCATGCTGGAATGTCTTTTTTATGAATAGTCCTGATTTATACTGACAGGCAAACTAAACCATTTTGTTTATTTGTAAGCTTACAGAAAGTAAAAAGGTTCACTATACCGTAATATGGTGCATCCACACCATGAAGCCCAAATTGATCTCTGCATTGAGCCCAAAGTCATACCCATGCATGCACATGATCTTGATGCACTCGGCAAGTGAATCCCAATTCGTGTCAGTACTCTAGTACAGGGAACTGGCTAGTAATCAACCTAACATAATGGGGTTTATACACTATGACAGCTTTGACAGATCTATCAACTCTATTTATAATGTTGTTTATAACCAGAGCACCACCAGCAGATGAAAACGCTACTGAAGCCAAAATGTGGCAGGCAATTTTCCAGCCTGTCTAAAATAGCAAGGACCGTTCCCTGATCTTGTCTGTGTTCTCCAAGGCCCAAAGTGGGTATTTTTTTCAGAAGTCCACAAATCATTGGCTGCAGCCCTGGCTGAGAGGATGCTGTTATTACTTGTTGACCATGCACATTTTTATACACTTTGCTCTGACACTTGACTCCTCTGATCCGCTACTGTGGCAGAAAAGGGTGAAATTTTCTTTGATTAAATCTGCATTGCAAGCATTTAAATGTTGAATCTGGCATCAGTTCGAAGATGCAGCAGATAGACAACTTGGCCTCAACTATGAAGTTTTGCAATTGTTGAGACATTCCATCATTTAAATTGAAACTTAACAGATTACTTTGGTATTAGGAAGAAAATACAGTGATCCCTCGTTTTTCGGGGTAAATGTGGACCAGATCCTGCCACGATAAGTGAAAAACCACAAAGTAGGTTTTTTTTTTTTTGTTTGTGTTCAATGTATTTAGATTTAGCATTGGAAAGATATCCATATAAGACATGTTTTTTCACTTTTTTTCGCCAAAGTACAATTTAAAAAAAACGTTTATGTAGGGTATGTATATATTTTAATTAGGACTGTCAAAATTATCGCGTTAGCGGGCGGTAATTATTTTTTTTAATTAATCACGGTAAAATATTTGACTCATTTAACGCACATGCCCCGCTCAAACAGATTAAAATGATAGCACAGTGTAATGTCCACTTGTTGCTTGTGTTTTTTGGTGTTTTTTCGCCCTCTGCTGGCGGTTGGGTGCGACTGATTTTATGGGTTTCAGCACCACATGAGCAATGTTTAATTATTGACATCAACAATGGCGGGCTACTGGTTTATTTTTTGTTTGAAAATTTTACAAATGTTATTACATTGAAAACATTCAGAGGGGTTTTCATATAAAATTTCTATAACTTGTAGTAACATTTAGCTTTTAAGAACTACAAGTCTTTCTATCCATGGATTGCTTTAACAGAATGTTAATAATGTTAATGCCATCTTGTTGATTTATTGTTATAATAAACTAGGGCTGCAGCTATCGAATATTTTAGTAATCGAGTAATCGACTGAAAATTCTATCGATTAATCGAGTAATCGGATAAAACAAATATATTTTTAGGTGAAGAGCAATTATAGATATACATGAGAAAACAAGACATTTTATCATTTTCAGTCAATCAATGTCTTTATTTTTTATGTATATTGTTGAAAACAGCCAACAATTGCATCTCAGATGTAACTAGAATTTGAAAAAATGACTAATTCACTGCTTTCACTCAAAAAACCTTTAGATCTTATTTAAAGTATATATATATATATTATATATATATATATATATATATATATATATATATATATATATATATATATATATATATATATATATATATATATATATAAACACACACCTAAAAATGCCTTTACGGTAGATAACACACATCACTTAAAAGTTAGGATTTTTTCCCACGTTTTTCAATTAAATTTCTATTTGTGTCAAGCCATTTTTAAGTTCTAGTTAAGTTTTAAGTTAGTCTAAACTGTAAGTCCTGATAGGATTTTGAGTTTTTGCACTGTTCAAAATAAATGTATGATACAGGCTGTATTGGAGCACATTAGGGACTAGTGCTACTTGGTGTTTTATTCAGCAATGACTACTGAGCTAAACTTGATAGTTAGCATTATTGAGTTTTTATTTGACACCCTCATCACTCCACAACGCTATGTTATGTTAAAGCCTGTATGTAAGACACGTTAGCCACGCATCGAAAGCGGTCTTAATTAATTGAAACCTAGCCCTCCGCAGTGCTAACGTAAGGTGAGCTAGTAGTGACAGTAACGTTAATCTTATATATTAGCGCTTAGTGCTCTTTATTAGCGTTTAGCGCTCTACTGCTTTAAGATGGCGGCTGTTTGCTAACGCTGCCCAGACGCGGCCTTGTCTGTCATTGCGCATCTAGTTCAACATACATGTGATCTCTATGAGACTCATTGGACGCTACCTGCCACTAACGTAGCATGAGCGGGCTAGTATTTAGCAACGTCGGCGTCGTTTGTAGCTGTTGTCGGCTGCAGTAAGTTTTTTTTTTTTTTGCTTCTTCCTCTACGCACGTGACATCAGCGCGTTGTCCCGCATTAAAAGTAGTCCGAGCAAAACGTGATGCTTAGAGCTGTCAAAATAAACGATTAGTCGAGGTGAATAAAATTACTCGGATCAGTTTTTAAACTCGAGTTACTCGAGTTGCTCGAGTATTCGTTTCAGCTTTATAATAAACAAATACAGTACTTATGTACTGTATGTTGAATGTATATATCCGTCTTGTGTCTTATCTTTCCATTCCATCAATAATTTACGGAAAAAAATGGCATATTTTATAGATGGTTTGAATTGCGATTAATTACGATTAATTAATTTTTAAGCTGTAATTAACTCGATTAAAAATTTTAATCATTTAACAGCCCTTATTTTAATAAATGTTTTTTAAGCACTTGAAATGTAATAATTATGATGAGTTTTAAACATGGTACTGTCCCATCGAATTATTTTTAAACAAGAATAAAGTTGAAAAATGCTTGTGTTTATTAAATGCTTCAGAGTCCACTCAAATCCGCTCAAGCTGCTCACTTACAATGAGTTGCTACAGCAATTCTTTAACAAGTTAAATGATGATTGACGTATGCCGCGCTTTGAAGTTTGGACTTGCAATCGTCTCTGGCAAGATCAAACCTTAACATCTGACAATCATAGTTCACTTTAATAAGCAACTCCAGTGCACTGCCTGACCAAGAAAAGCGGCGAGAGTGAGATACTGCGTGATCGGATCGGGACAGCTAGATAAATACTGCATTTATTTATTAATTTTTAATTGGAAAAAAAAGTCCACGATAGACTGAGGGTGCGAAGTTTGAAGCGCAAATTAGCGAGGGATCTCTGTAGCTGCTGTCTAAACCTTTGACAAAAGTTATGCCAGTTACTGTATTTTTTGGTTGCACCAGCTAAAAATGCACAATGAAGAGGAAGAAAACATACACTGTAGCAAACGAAACAACCAATAAATTATGATAATTTAAGATTTTAGGTAGACGCAACATATTTTCACGTTTTCTTCAGTAGCTTTTTATTTTGTGTATTCATAACTCATTTTATCTAACCCATGTTCAATCCCCATTTGGAACAACTTACTCTGTATGTACCGGTGCTAAAACTTAAGTCTACTTAAAAGTTTGAGTTCAGAGTACTTAATGGATGTTCACTTTAGAATTTTGAGTTTGTCTTACTTAAGTCCAGTTTACCTAAAATGTTGACTTCTAGCTACTTAAAATAAATCCAGTTTTCAATGATAATGTAATTTTTCCATCACAACTTGAAAATTCAACTGCAATCATAGGCAGAGTTTGACTATTGTGGCGAGGAGGGGGGGGGGCAAACACGGTGTCAGCACCAAAATTAACTTTCAAGATATACGCTCGGTTAGTAGCTTAGCCCATGCTTCTAAATACAGGCATCCCAGCTATGTGCGTGTGGGTGTGTGTGCGTGTGTGAGCACGTGAGTTTTTCATTTGAGAAGCAGACGCCGATTTTTGCGTTCCGCTAAGTTGTCCAATTTAATTAGTTTTTCCAGTTACTCGCACCCTTGGGAAACGAATCCTCACCATGGTGAGTTTGAAAATGTCGGCAGGCAAAACAAGAGACTGCATCCTTTTTGACTGAATTCCAGCCAGGAATATTTATAATCATACATTGAAAATGAGCTTTTTTTTTTTTTTTTTTTTTTTTCCATCATTTTTGTGAGGAATTCTACATCAGACAGCTAGGCTTTTGGCCAAGGATGTCGCCGGCTAAATATGATACGCCCGGTTTTGTCTCTGTTGTACAATTATCGTCTTTAGTGGGACAAACCGAAACTCGCTGCGCTCACCATTTTAGCGGTGCGCTCCGGCGTTTCATGGTCCACATCTTCAAATCCTTGGTTCTCGCTCGGTAGTTGTTGTCGCCTTTGAAATCTTAGGTTTGAAAAAAAATTACATATACAGTAAGCCTGAACGATATATCGTTTAAACATCGCCATCGTAATGTGCGTGTGCGCGATAGTCCCATCGCAAGCACATGCGATAGTTTTTCTTTTTTTTGATCCACATACGCCTCACTTTCTGGTCTGCGCACAGCCTCCTACCCTCCCTCTCCCAGCCTTTTGATCCTCTCAGTCACTGCGGCACAACGATGGCTTTGATCTGGCCAAAGAAGCAGACTTCACACGGGCATCTGTCAATCATCGTTTAACTTGTTAAACAGTTGCAAGGAAGCTGCACTGGAATGAATGTGTGTACTGTGGGGACGTTGGAGACATTTAAATGCCAGAAGTGATCATGAGGAGTTTGAAATTTCTACATGTCACTTCAACGGTCACAGCTAAAGTAGATAAACAGAAGCATTTAATAAAGCCAAGCATTTATCTGCTACAGTACTTTATTCTTGTTCAAAAATGATTTGGTTGGACAGTTATGTTTAAAACTTATCATAATTATGACAGTGCTTAAAAACCATTTATTTATATACATTTTTTAAATCACTTTGGGGGGGGGACATGTCTTATATGTGTCTCTTTCCAATGCTAAATCTGAATACATTGGGCACAAAAAACACACCACCAAAAAAAAAAAAAAATGGGGGGGGTGCGCTACTTCGCGGTTTTTCACTTATCGCGGCAGGTTCTGGTCCCCATTAACCGCGAAAAACAAGGGATGACTGTACACTGTGGTGATGGTGAGTCATCTAAAGTCTTTCCAAACAGCTATTTAAGTCATCTTGTGAAAATTTCTTGAAAAAAAAAATATATACATTTTTTTTAATATCGCAATACATCGCAAACCCAAAAAAAATCGCAGCAATAGTTTTTTCCAATATCGTTCAGGCCTAATATACAGCAAAGGTTGCGCTACACTTTTTCGTTGTCTGTCATTTTGACTGACAGGGTCATAAAAATCCGGTCATAATCTATTTTTACCCGTCACTTAAATTTTTAAAATGATGATAATGACATTGTGATGACCCTTTGTTTGGCATAATTCAGCTTCCGTACTTGTGTGTCCATTTGGCCAAGCGCGTTACCGGCTACGACACAGTCACGTGACAGAGACACTTAAGAGCCGCGCGCGTTCCGGCTTGAATAGAGAGTTCACAGAGAGCAGCAGAGCCACAGCGGCTGGACACAGCAATTCGAGCTAACAAGACTCTTAACATTGTATACCGCTTCAACATATTCAATAGTATTTAGTTTTCATTCATTTTCAATTAATATTCTGTCCGAACAAGCTTAACAGAGAATCCACACCGTGCCATCATCACACATCAAGCAGATGAGGTTACATATGGAACAATGAAATTAACAGTTCACCTGCTGTGGCCTGAACCTAGTCTCACACTTTCCTCCTGGTGCGCATGGACTTGAATTGCGTGCCCGCTTGTGCAGTCCCTCTTTTTTCACCTCTTTTATTAACACCATCGTCGTTTTGGGGCTTTTTGAAGAAACTTCGAACACTCAGTTGCCTTGACATTTTTCAGAGTAAGGCCAACGACGTCATGCATCAAGAGAGACAATAGCTAATTAATATGCTCACTCGCCACCCTGTGGTCTGGGGTGTGAATTGCAACCTGTCAAAATGACAGATGGACTTCAGTTTTTTCCATCACCGTTTTAAAAAATCGGTCAACGACGGAAAATATTCGGTTAACGCGACCCCTGATATACAGTATCCATCTTGTTTCTTCTATCCTGACGTGGTTTTGGCCAAGCAAAGCAAATGACTGTCTCTAAGGTGCTAGTCGCATGATCTGTTTGAAAATTAATTTTGACCCATTATAAAAAAAAAAAATGTTCATTTATAATTCATTTTTGTTGTTTGATTTATTGCTTTACAACATTTTATCAGCATAGTCAATTTTAAATTCATATACTCTATTGGAAAGTCAATTGCATGCAATGACATTTTCGCCCCCCCCACCCCAAACTCCAGTCAATTTTAAAATCATATACTCTATTGGAAAGTCAATTGCATGCAATGACATTTTCGCCCCCCCCCCCCCCTAAACTCCAGTCAATTTTAAAATCATATACTCTATTGGAAAGTCAATTACATGCAATGACATTTTGCCCCCCCAAACTCCGCGTATGACTGCAATAGGTTGTTTTGCAACTTTTTATTATTTTTTTCCACAGGGTACATACAGGAGGTTGCATTTTGGGAGAGAATTTCATTTGATCAGCGACAAAGAACAAACATTATACAATCCTAAGTCAAATGAAACGATTTAAATATCTTGTCTTTGAAGTATATTTAATTTAATATACATAAACTTGATTTGCAAATCATTGTAGAGTGTTCTGCTTTCATTAATGTTTAACACAATGTTCCAGCTTCATTATTTGAATTGGGGTTGTACATTATAGTAATAACAATAAAATGGACAACAACAGGCTAAATAGGTGTTTGTTGTTAACGTAACTTGTTAACCAAACTCTCGATTTCACTACAAATCATTACCAAATCAATTCAAGTGTTCAAATGCATTTCAGTTGTGTATGTACAAATAGGAAAGATGTACATTCACTTAAGTGTTTAGTGTAATTAATTTTTAATTGCTTAACAGTTGATTGCAATCTTCCCTTCCAATTTCTATTGGTTGTACGAGCAATCACTTGTAGTAACAAAGAGGGCCCTTGATCCAATGGGTTTGTGAAGTTACTGGAAAATGTTCTGTCCAGCACTGCTTATCAGACCCCTCCATAGTTGGAGCCATCAGCAGTAGTGGAGATGATCACTTTATCAGCAGTATTTTCCATTCTGTTGGTTGTGTCATCGCCTACCGCCCACCGACTGGAGACACCTGCATCTAGCCCGCACTGGTTGGCGATCGCATGTAAAGTGTAGCAAGAAACCATATCACACTGCTTAAATATAGCACTGATTTGTTCCTATTTTGTATCATTCTCTTCATTTTAGAGTTGGCAAATGTGTTATTGGTGAGCTGCTCATTTGGTAACAGCATACCTTCTGGGAACATACTGTTAAGAACACTATGGAGTATTATTCTGCCCTGTTAAGACCTCTCTCAGCCACAACTGCCCTTGATGTCCTAAAATACACATAGAATATACTCTCTGAACCATCCCCCCACCCACTCTCTCTTACATCAAGCTTCTCGGGTCCCCAAAGGACATGAAGCACATTCTGTGTTTTCTGGGACTGTTCTCCTGTGTCCTTGTTCATTTATAGCTGCTCTTCATTGTGGAGGAGCTTCACTGTGTCCCGATAGACAGAGACACTGTGTGGGGCCCAATTCAACATCCACTTGCAGCAGTGATTGTCAGATAGTTATTTGTTGGACGGAGCGAAACAGATCGAGTAACAATTCCAGATTAGGGCATGGGCCCTAGGGCCCCCTGTCTGCTGTTGTCTAAACCCCTTCCCTTCCTAACCTTTATCTAGGCGTTGAACAGTTATATCCAACTAAAAGATTAACATAAAACAATTATTTTGTAGATATTAGGGTCATTCCAGAATTGGAAGACATCCTGGCTTCTACTATCTACTACCTTTAGTACTACCTATCAAAGTCTTGTTTAATGCAGTTTACAGAGCAATTGTATAGTTTTTATTTCATTTTATATTATATTTATATTTATATATTTTTTTTTTTAGATTTAAATTATATGGGGTAATGACAGTAACAGCAGTAATACGGTTGACCAAGAGGACAAACTACATATTAAAATAAAGAAAATTGCATGATTTTGAAGGTTGGGACTAGAGCTGCAGGTGTCGATTATTTTAGTAATCGATTAATCTATCAACTAGTTAGTGCGAATAATCGTGTAATCGGATTAGGAACATTAAATGCATTGCAGAATAAATTTTAGGAGATGTAAAACAAAGGCTTGCTAAGATTGCACTTTCAAAATAGTGCTAAATGCGAATACAAAATAAAATTCCCGAGTGTTTCGTCAAACTTTGCAGAATTGCACTTTCATTATAAAATATATTGAAATACCTGAGTTCAGCCTGAAATGTATACAAAATTTAAAAAAAAGGATCCAAGTATAACAAAAAAGACCAATTGGCTAACTTGCATAGCAAAGGTCCGCTAGCTTAAATACTATAAAATGTTAATGTTTTTTTTTGTTTTGTTTTTTACAATGTTCTAACAAATCGTTCAAACACATATTCCCGCAAAAAAAAAAACTCTTAATATTCCTATAAGCTACATTACAAATGCATAAAAACTAGGCCTGAACAATATTGGAAAAAAATATAGTTGCAATTTTTGGGGGGGTTGCCATATATTGCGAATATATTGAATTTTTTTTTTTTTTTTTCTAAAAAGATATTTTGTCCAGATGTCTTGAATAGCTGTTTGGAAAGACTTTGGATGACCACAGTGTACAGTGATCCCTCGTTTTTCGCGGTTAATGGGGACCAGAACCGCCACGATATGTGAAAAACCGCGAAGTAGCGCACCCTCCATCCCCTCCCTTTTTTTTTTTTTTTTAAATTATTTTTTTTTAATTTATTTTATTTTTTTATGGGCGTGTGCTCAATGTATTCATTTAGCATTGAGAGAGATACATATAAGACATGTTTTTTCTCACTTTTTTCCCCAAAGTATGAGTTTAAAAAAATATGTAAATATATATTTTAATAAATGGTTTTTAAGCACTTCAAGTGTAATAATTATGGTCAGTTTTAAACATAACTGTCTAACCGAATCATTTTTAAACAAGAATAAAGCACTGTAGTAGAAAATACTTGGCTTTATTAAATGCATCTGTTTACCTACCTTGGCTGTGACTTTTGGAGTGACATGTAGAAATTACAAACTCCTTATGATGACTTCTGGCGTTTATTTTATATGTCTCGAACGTCTCCACACACACACGCACACACCCCCACATACACACACACACACACACATTCATTCTAGCATGGCTTGAAAATGTTTAACGAGCTAAACGACGATTGAAACATTGCTGCGGTGTGAAGTCCGCTTCTTTGGCAAGATCAAAAACAAGCAACATCTTTAACTTTAATAAGCAACTGCCACAGTGGCTGTGAGGAACAAAAAGCTGTGAGGCAGGCTGTGCGCAGAGCAGATAAAAAAAAAAAAAATTTAACTATCGCACGTCCTTGTGTTGGGACTATCGCACATGCGCACATCACGATGACATCAAACAAAAAGTCACGTTGGCCTTAACGGGGTGCAGCTGGAATCGGCCAAGTTAAATGAGTTGTGTCATATTCACTGTTGCCACTAGAGGGCAGCTTTTTTCTATTTGAATTACTCGAGTTAATCAATTAATCGTTGCAGCACTAGGTGGGACACAATAGATCAACGTGGCCCCTGGCTGGTCCCAAATGTATTGACTTGTCTTTTGTTCCACCCATAGTTAAAACGTTTGGTGGCAAAACTGCGGAGCAAGGGTACTGTATACAAGAAGAAACGTCAAGAGATTGCAGAATTGAAAGCAGAGTATGGTGTTCTCCAACGGACAGAGGAGATTCTCAAGCAAAGGCATGAGGCTGTACAAGAGAAACTGGTAACTACAAATGATCTTTTGGGGATAAGGGAAACACAAACTTTACTCAACAGTTTGTTTTTGTTCAAGACGTCCATAATTTCTTGCATTTTATCGCAGTTGAATTGCCCTTGAGCATGGCACTTGTGACTGTACTCAGTGTGCTGCACATTGACTCGGTTCGCATTTGATCTCCCCATTCACACTGGCCGTGTTAACATTGGCGTGCTGGAAGCTTCCTGGAAATTGCTTCACACCTCTTTGTGGTCCCAGCGCCTGACTTGTTGATAGGCTGTCTGAAAGAAGCCATGCAGAACTGCTATTTCTGACAGTTGCATCTGCTACCTCTGCTCTTTCTGCATCCCTCGTTGGGAGTTGTTAAGCTATGACAGTTTTTAGTCTCATCCCTTGGATGTGACAAGTTAGTAGAACACTTGCTCTACAGAAGGAGACAGAAGGTCTGATTTGTTTGCATGCGCACGAATGGGTGAAAACCTGACCGCGCGGAAAAGAAAGGAAGATTGTTAAACCATGATCACTTTTTTTTTTTGTCAGTTTTCAGACATCTGCTCAGTTTTTGTTCTGTTGAAAAGGATGTGGAACAAACTTAGCTGTCTGACCACATGACTAGGCATGTGCTGGTATGAGATTCTGACGGAATAATGGTCTTAAGCAAAAAATATCACGGTTTCACGGTATCACGGTATTGCAGTTACAGCTCTAAAATGTGCTACTTTTAGATGTCTGGGTTTAAAAAATCCATTGAACAGGATTTTTATTTTTCAAAACACATTAGCAAATTGTAACAAGTATAATGTTAAAATAAAATTTAAAAAAATAAATGAAATATTCTACAGAATTTTTTTTTTTTTTTTAATGCTGTCCTTTAGGTGAGTGCAAACCCATAGCCACAGCTCAACATTATTACCGTCAGAACAAAAATAATTGAATTATTTTCCATAAAAAGCACGTGTATGACTCGTATCATGTTTACATAATACACACGCTCTCTTTCTCAACACAGACAGTTGCCGCAGAGAAAAAACACATGTTTTACCACCACTAGACTCACTAAACACGCTGGAGTTAACTCTCCTAGCTGGTGGGAAACGTTCATGACAGTGTTTACTAACCTTTAATTTTGTATAAATGTGAAATCATATTGGAGGTATTGCCTCCTCTGCAGCCACCTGCCGCAAACATGTTTTACATGTCGGAATGATGATCTTAAGCAAAAAAAATCACGGTTTCACGGTGTCACGGTATTGCAATTACAGCTCTAAAATGTGTTACTTTTAGATATCTGGGTTTAAAAAATCCAACAGGATTTTTATTTTTCAAAACACATTAGCAAATTGTAACATAAGTATAATGTTAAAATAAATTCCAAAATATAAATGAAATATTCTACAGAATTTTCCATATAAAGCACGTGTGTATGACTTGTATCATGTTTACATAATACACACACGCTTTCTCAACACAGACAGTTGCCACAGAGAAAAAGCACATGTTTTACCACCACTAGACACACTAAACACGCTGGAGTTAACTCTCGTAACTGGTGGATAGCATAGCTTTATACCTGTTTGTTTTTGTTGACTAAGTATTATACAGCTAGTTAGTTAGTTAGTTATTACATTCCACCCCCAAATTTTTTTCACTTAGTTGTGACTGCGGAGCTGTTCATGTCAGACTTTTTATAATACATTATCAATTAAAACCAAGTAAGGTACAGTATTTCATTATTTCACACTTGATGATTGTCCAGGTATTCCAGCAATGTATTTATTTGTATGAAGAAAATGTTTATGAATTGTCAAATTTCTATATGTCCCCTTGTTGTATTTGAGATGAGAAGAAACACACACCTTTGCTTCCATCAACAACTTTACTTCAACTAACTTACTTCCACATTTTACACCAACACTATTTCTGATAGCTCTTCTTAAAGGCACAGGAACCCAATTATGTCGAAATACATGCATTAACCACATTGTGAACATCACACCCCTTATGTGTGCTTGGTCAATCATTAGTTAAACCCATGTTAAACATATCAAGTAATATTTCAATTGCATTTGGCAGAATACTCGTACCTATGAAACGGTCACTTTTCAGAATGAGCTGTGTTCACTGTATCTTTGTGTTCAGATTTGGCTTTTGTTGTTATCCAAAGTCCTTGACAATGTTTCAGGGAACTAAAAATGCGTCATCCTGCCACCACAAAAGCCAACCCCAAAATTAAAGTACTTAGGTAACCCCCCATACAAGTTGATTTTTTTTTTTTTTTTATATCCCAAAACAACAAACTTGTGAAGGAAAGACTAACTTCGCTGTTCTTCTGTTCTGCACTCCAAGCGCCATGCTCTTCCATGTGGTCTTTATACTGACCACCATGCCTAATTTATGAAATTGAAATGGTTATAAAAATAAATTGTGATTCATAATCATAGCAAGGATACCAAGCACAATAGTAAATTGTGTAGTATCTGCCTTTTGACGCCTTTTTTATGTCATTAACTTATCACATTTTGCCCTTTTACTTTTTGAAGCAAACCGTGGAAGCTGAGAAGGGTATCTCTGGCTACAGTAACACCCAGGAAGAACTAGAGAGGGTGTCAGCCATCAAGAGTGAGCTAGATGAAAAGAAGGGACGCACATTGGATGACATGTCTGAAATGGTAACATTATGTAACATTTCCTAATGTTATTTCATCAAGTTTTGCAATCCAAATGTATTAATTTGACAAATTAAAGGTGTTGTTGTTTTGATAGATACTGGATATTTAACTTATGGAATAAACGTGTAGAGTATGAGAACCTGAAATTTGGGTGAAGCATGACGTGCATGTTTTAAGAATATTAAAGTAGAAGTTCAGAGTTTTTGACATTAGGCTTAATCTCCGAGTTAACGGGGGTTTAATTAGTCGGTGGAGTTGATTTCAACAAATTCCGTGCAGTTTGTAAGTTATTTGTTAGTTTCAGGGCTCCGGAGTGGCTATGCTAACGCGAGTCAATGGTGCCTGCTTAGCATGGCACTAAAAACCATACAGACCTACAAATAGATCCAACATAGTTGAATAAATTCAAAATGCAGATCATTGTTCCAAAACAATGTCACCAAACTGCCGTAATTCATTTCATTCTGCAAACTATTCTTTTTACATGCGTAATACGACCACAATAGAGAGGAGTGCTTCGGCCACTCGTGATCATGATGCATTCTAGGAATGTAGGAAGTCGGACTTATCCCTCTTGGATGGAACCAGTTGCGACCTCAAAGCGTTCCAAGCGAATGTAAACAGCAAACATGGCTGATCACGACAAGTTATTTTTTATTTTGGCCATCATAAGACATTTTGACCTCCTGCCTTCTCGTAAGCGATCAAATAGTGGAGGCATTTTAATGATATTTTTCCAGATTGGAGGTTGGAAACTCTGACTTCCCTCCTCCCTCGAATGCAGCATCAGTCTGCTGAGTTAACTAACGGCCGGCAACTTGGCAAATGTGCATTTTGAGGCTGTGGAAACAGACAGAAGAAATGGGCAAAGATAGTTTCCAAAAATTCCTTATGAAGAACGACGATCAATATAAACTGGTTACTTGCTGCATGTTACGACATAAAAAAAACGTTTGTGAAAAAAAAAACAGTGTGTTATCACTCCGCTCTGCTCCCCTGCAGAGCTGCTGGATTACAAATGTTTCTGTTCAAACTGCAGTTATTGACATGCAATGGTAAGTTTTAATAACTTTATCCTGAAAACATAGCCAACACTATTGATTACATGGGTCATTGATGATTTTCATTAGAGCATATGTTGTTTCTTATTGATATGCTAAGTCAGCCTAATTGACTCGTGCTAGCTTAGAGACTCCAGAGCCCTGAAAGTAACAAATGACTAACAATCTACACGGAATTTGTTGAAATCAACTCTACCAGCTAATTAAGCCATCGATAACTCAAAGATTAAGCCTGATGTCAAAAATTCTGAACTTACCCTAATGGGCCTAACCAATAGATCTATTAGTTGAGAGGTTGCCATTTTACATTTGATTAATCTGAAAGTAACTGTCTATGTTTCATGTTTATTCATCCATTTATTGATATTATCAGTTCAAAGCACTGATCACGTTTGACTGCAAATGTGGTAATAGTAATGTAAAGATTTTTTTAAAATCCTTATTCCGACTGTATGTTTTCATAGGTGAAACAATTGAATTCAATGATCGCGGAGAAGAAGTCGGCTGTTGCTCCAATTATCAAAGAGCTGAGGTCACTAAGGCAGCAGTGTCAGGTGAGTGTAACTGTGTGAAATTACAACTACATGAGACAATTATCCATTATAAAACCTTTGAATTAAGAGAACTTTTTCAAAAGGTTAAAATGTCTCATTATGAATTAGTGTTGCACAATTGAAGATTTCTGCTATCCATCTATATCAATTGTTTTTCTATTACTGTGACGGGGTACTTGAACAATCATTTACATGATCCAGAAATAAAATGCTTGATGGGAAATCCCCCCACATTGCTCTGCTAAAGGCAGAGGATTAAATTTTCCTACATGTGTTCCATCTTCCGCTTCACTAGCTAAGGTCTACCAATGAAATACTGCAACCTAAGGACAGAAATAGACTTTGTAAGAGGACGTTGTTGGTCAAGATGCTTACAGTAATTCTGAGTTTACAGCGGTACTATTATTGCACTGTGTTAAAATGACCTTTTTCTCTTTTTGAGTGAAATATTGACATCCTATCTATTGTCATATGCACTAGGTATTAAATCAGGAATATGAAGAAAAGAAATCCCAGTACGAAAGTTGTGCTGCTGGTCTTGATAGTAACAGATCTAAATTGGAGCAGGTATAGTTCTGTTCTATGGTGTTAAAATGTTCATTTGTATTTATTTTATCTATATTTTTTCTAAATAACTAAAATTTCTGATTGTCTCATATTTGACAATAACATTCATTTTATTCCTTTTCTCAGGAGGTGAAATCATTGAGAGAGGAGACAGCACAGGAAGAAAATAGATATCATTACATCAACTGCAAGTCAGAGGCAAGAATAAGGAGCATAAGTCACATATAAATGTGAACATATTAACATAAAATAAGAGCATTTGAAGTACTATCCTACCGGACTTGTGTATTGCAATGGATCTTTCTATGACAATTAAATACTTGCACAAGTGCTCTTTATATTGGAGTGTGAAAATTTAAAAAGATGTGCAAAGCAGAAATCAGGGATGAATTTTTTTGTAAAATAGCTAGCAAGCAAGATGGCATACTGTGTAAAATTAACAGCTCAACACTGCTGAATTAGCTAAGCATCAGGAATGACTCACCCTAATAAATCATTTTGCCACAAGCTAAAAAAAAACATTGAGCTACATACAATTACACAGTGCATTAAAGTCATTGGCGGCCATTGATAGTGAAATACAGTGGTATAAAAAAGTATCTGAAACTTTTGGAATTTGTCACATTTCTAAATAAAATCACCATCAAATGTGATCTGATTGTTGTCAAAATCACACAGATGAAAAAACATTCTAGTTTAACTAAAACCTCCCAAACATTTATAGGTTCATATTTTAATGAGTATAGCATGATAACAATGACAGAAAGGGGGGAAATAATTAAGTGAACCCTCTGCCTAAGGAGACTTAAAAAGCAATTGAAACCAATTTTTACCAAACAATTTAAGTCAGGTGTGTGCCCAGTCACTGATGAGTGGTTTAAAGCTGCCCTGCCCACTATAAAACACACACCTGGTAAGAAATGTCTTGCCGTGAAGTATTGTCTGTGTGCATCATGGCTCTGTCAAGAGAGCTGTCTGAAGACCTGCGATCAAGGATTGTTGATTTGTATAAACCTAGGAAATAATAGAAAACCATCCCTACAAGTCTGGATGTTCATCAATCAACAGTCAGAGAAGTTGTCTACAAATGGAGAGAGTTTGGCACTGTTGCTTCTCTCCCAAGGAGTGGCCGTCCATTAAAGATGACACCATGAGTTCAGTGCAGAATACTCTGAGGTAAAAAATAGAGCTGTCAAATTTATCGCGTTAATGGGCGATAATTAATTTGTTTACTTAATCACATTAAAATATTTACGCAATAACGCATGCGCGGAATGACCCATTTACGCATTACCGCAAACAGCCTACAATGGCGCTGTTTTACTTATATACAGTGCTTAGAGACAGCATCAAGTGAGTGGAGTAGATACAAGCAATCAGTGCAGCCGTGCTTTTAATTGACATTTCTCACACAATAACTATAAATAGTGTAGGAATCGACGTGTATTGCATACAACGCAGAAAAGATATAGCATTTGCGGGCACCACACACAGTCATGCATGCATGTTGCACCCATCATGCATTTGGGCAGAAGTTAAATCGCTACAGTATCATTTACTAAAAGGTTAACAAATACACTAGATGGCAATATTATAGTCACAATATACAAACTCACATTTATCCTTTAAGAATTACAAGTCTTTCTATCTGCGGATCCCTTTCACAGAAAGAATGTTAATAATGTTAATGCCATCTTGTGGATTTATTGTTATAATAAACAAATACAGTACTTATGTACAGTATGTTAAATGTATATATCCGTCTTGTCTTATCTTTCCATTCCAACAATAATTTACAGAAAAATATGGCATATTTTAGAGATGTTTTGAATTGCGTTCAATTACGATTAATTAATTTTTAAGCTGTGATTAACTCGATTAAAAATTTTAATCGTTTGACAGCTCTAGTAAAAAAGAACCTTGTAGTGTCTGCTAAAGACTTACAGAAATCACTGGCACAGTCCAACTATATATCAAACTATGGCCAAGAATGGTGTTCATGGGAGGACTCCACAGAGAAAGCCACTGCTGTCTTAAAAAAAACATTGTTGCTCATTTAATGTTCGCAAAAAGGCACTTAGACAATCCAGAGAAGTTTTGGCAAAATATTTTGAGGACTGAAGAAACCAAAATTGAATTGTTTGGGAGTAACACACAATGTCAAGTGTGGAGGAAAAATGGAACAGCTCACCAACATCAACACCTCATCCCCACCGTGAAGCATGGTGGAGGGAGCATCATGATATGGAGCTGTTTTGTTGCCTCGGGGCCTGGACAGCATGCAGTCATTAATGGAAGAATGACTTCAAAATGTTATCAGGATGTTTTTGCAGAAAACCTGAGGCCATCTGTCAGACTGTTGAAAATAAAAAGAGGATGGATGCTGCAACAAGACAATGATCCAAAACACAGAAGTAAATCAACTTCAGAATGGTTTCAGAAGAACAAAATACACATTCCTGAGTGGCCAAGTTAAAGTCCAGACTTCAACCCCATTGAGATGCTGTGGCATGACCTAAAGACAGCGATTCATGCCAGACATCCCAGGAATCTGACTGAACTACAGCACTTTTGTAGAGACGAATGGGCCAAGATTAGTCCTGATTAATGTGCCAGACTGATCTGCAGCTACAGGAAGCGTCTGGTTGAAGTTGTTGCTGCCAAAGGGGGGGCACGAAATATTAAATGGGATTGTTCACTTACCTATTTTTAGTTAAAGCAGACAGTTTTTTATCTGTGTGATTTTGACAAAGATCAGATCACATTTGATGGTGATTTTATGCAGAAATGTGAGAAATACCTAATGGTTAAGATACTTTTTCATACCACTGAATGTCTAATCCATCATTTGAACTGGGGCAGCTGGCAGAGACTCATGCCTCAAGTGCAGCTAGGAAAAAAAACTTTTAACTGGTTCTAATTCTCCTCCTTGCTTTCACAGATTATTGAGATGCAAATACAGCGCGCAGCGGAGGAGATGAAGGCCTATGTGTCCTCTGATGTTCAGGAGAGAAAAAAAGCCATCAGGTGAGCACCTTGTGTAAAGCCGACCAGCTAGTTGCAAGATAAATGACCTTTTGTACACTCAGGGAGCTCCTCTTACATCACAGTCAGTTGAGCTTCTGCCATTTCATTATTTCATTCCACATATAGATGCATGAGAAATTTCTTACCACTCATGATGCTACCAAAAATATGATTTAAGTGTGTAAGAGAAACCACAGTCTGAAAACAGTGGGTGCACTCTTGTAAATTTGTTATGGCCTTCATGTGAATGATACTGTTGTTTGTAGGGAAGCGTACATGAAGAACATTGCCGAGCAAGAGTTACTTGGCAAGGTGAGCTATTTACTTTGCGAATTTCTTGGAAAATTATTTTCAGTGGATAGATAAGCTTCGATGTTTGAAAGGATTAATAAAAACATTTTTATCTTTTTCTCCCACTGTGGACTGCAGAAGTTACGTGAGAAGCAGAAGCTGGTGAGGGAGAGCCACAGTGCTAACATGGAGCAGATGAAGATGTGGCAAGACTTGGAGCAGCTGATGGAGTGTAAGAGACAGTGCTTCATAACAAAGCAGAATGAGGCATCTGTTGGTCAGGTCATACAAGAAGGAGGAGAGGATAGGCTCGTGCTGTGAGGGCTGACCTAATTTATATATGAACACATGCTTTAAATCTACACTGCTGGCCAAAAGTATTGGCACCCCTGCAATTCTGTCAGATAATGCTCAATTTCTCCCAGAAAATGATGGCAATTACAAATGCTTTGGTAGTAATATGTTCATTTATTTTGCTTGCAAGAAAAACACTAAAGAGAATGGGGGAAAAAAATTAAATCATTATCATTTTCCACAAAACTCCAAAAAATGGGCCGGAACTATTGGCATGCTCAGCCTAATACTTGGTAGCACAACCTTTAGACAAAATAACTGCGAACAACCGCTTCCGTTATCCATCAGTGAGTTTCTTACAATGCTCTGCTGGAATTTTAGACCATTCTTCTTTGGCTAAATGCTCCAGGTCTCTGAGATTTGAAGGGTGATTCTCCAACTGCCATTTTCAGATCTCTCCACAGGTCTTCTATGGGATTCAGGTTTGGACCCATTGCTGGCCACTTTAGAAGTCTCCAGTACTTTCTCTCAAACCATTTTGTAGTGCTTTTTGAAGTGTGTTTTGGGTCATTGTCCAGCTGGAAGACCCATGACCTCTGAGGGCGACCCAGCTTTATTATGCTACATTATGCTGCAAAATATGTTACTAGTCTTCAGACTTGCCATGCACACGATCAACCAGTCCAGTGCCAGAGGCAGCAAAGCAACCCCAAAACATCAGGGAACCTCCACGATGTTTGCTGTGGGGACTGTGTTCTTTTCTTTGAAGGCCTCATTTTTCCCCAGTAAACTGTATGGTGATGCTTTTTCCCAAAAAGCTCTACTTTTGTCTTATCTGACCAAAGAACATTCTTCCAAGACATTTTTGGCTTTCTCAGGTAAGTTTTGGCAAACTCCAGTCGGCTTTTTTATGTCTGTCTGCCTGTCTTTCTGGGTATCCTACCATAGAGTCCCTGTTCATTCAGACGCCGGCGGATAGTACAGGTTGACACTGTTGTGCCCTCGGACTGCAGGACAGCTTGAACTTGTATGGATGTTAGTCGAAGTTCTTTATCCACCATCCGCACAATTTTTCATTGAAATCTCTCATCAATTTTTCTTTTCTGCCCACACCTAGGGAGGTTAGCCACAGTGCCACGGGCTTTACGCTTATTGATGACACTGCACACGGTAGACACAGGAACATTCAGGTCTTTGGAGATGGACTTGTGGCCTTGAGATTGCCCATGCTTCCTCACAATTTTGCTTTTCAAGTCCTCAGACAGTTCGTTGATCTTATTTCTTTTCTCCGTGCTCAATGTGGTACACACAAGGACACAGGTCAGAGATTGATTCAACTTTAATCCATTTTAACTGGCTGCAAGTGTGATTTAGTTATTGCCACCACCTGTTTTGTGCCACAGGTAAGTAACAGGTGCTATTCATTACACAAGTTAGAGAAGCAAAAGGGTGCCAGTACTTTTGTACGGCCCGTATTTGAGTTTTGTGTAAAATTATGATTTTTTTTTTCCATTCTCTTTTGTGTTTTTTCATTGCAAGCAAAATAAACGAAGATACTACTACCAAAGCATTTGTAATTGCAATCGTTTTTGGGAGAAATTAAGCATTATCCGACAGAATTGCAGGGGTGCCAATACTTTTGGCCAGCAGTGTTTATGTGTAATGAAAATGCCTTACTAGCACTATTTCAATGTAATGGGAAATCAAAACTGGAACAGTTGGTTACGGTTTTCTTTCATGAGGCGCTCAGCAGTATGTTTTGTGATATGGTTTGATTTATTTGCCTTCCCACTAGGTTTTTTAATACATTGTTGTCTTTCAATATACTTTAAATCTAAGTGTACAGCAATAGCAGCACACAAATCGTTGGCCAACGTCCACTATTTATAGCAGGAATACATGACCTTGGACTGTGGTTCTCACCAATTTTGGAGATAGCTGTAGCCAGATAGAATTAATGTTTTTCAAGAAATGCATCATGTTTGTTTAATGTAGTGAAGTAATCATTTTTATTTTGACTGATAAACATTCCTGTTGTTTTAGTTTTGACAGCTGTTTATGGTTAACATTAGAGTGTGGAATCCAAAACACATTTCAGTTTTTCTCTATCAGGTCAGTTTTTTCTCTGCAGCGTACCTAGCTGGTATGTCACTACTACATGCACATAACTAGCCAAATGTTTTATAAAACATAATGGTGTTAAGTAAACATTGCACTTATTTGTTTCTTTTGTATTTCATTATATATCGATATTTGATTTTTTTTTTTATTGATATTTCTTTGAATAAAATTAACACATATGTATACGGTAAGTACAATAAGGGGGAAAAAACTTGCCCTGATTAAGAAAACACAACAGTTTTGGATTCGCACTCAAAAATTGTCAGACCTAAGTCAACAAAAATCATGTTCCTAAGTATAATGTAAAAGAATGTTAGACTTTGACTTTTGTAATAAGCAACTTACTATTAAAATGTTCAAAAATCAAATACATTTATGACTGAAATTTTTAAAACAATCCATGCAGTACTGGTACTACTTTTGGACGTACACTTTGAACTGATCCTCGGTCATAGCTCAGACGTCATCTTTTGATACTGCCGTTCATACCTATTATTTAAAGTACTTGCTGAACAAAGTTCAGGTGCTTAGCAACTTGATTTGTTGTTGTTTTTTCCTTATGTTTCATGTTCCAAGTAATGTCTTGATGGAGGTTTTGAGGTATCCTTTTTCTAATCTTCTGATGACAGTCAATGTATCAGGCTTTTGTGCCAAACAGCCTTCGTGCACATAGATGTCCAACTGTGGAGTATCGTGTTATTTTTAAAGCATCTTCGACTAAGGGCCTTACTGAGCTGTGACAACAGATGATGCACGTCATCCCTGTCAAGTTACATACAATGATAGCTCCTGAAGAGCACGACTGGGGCAAAAGGTTATCTAAATGTCAATCAGCAATACTGCTATGTTAACCCTTTATACGGCAGTCATTGACTGCTATTGACGGCACTAGGTGTCCTATCCTTTTTGGCTGGGAGAGGCTAGCAGTGGATAATCACTTCCAGTCTTCACAGACAAAATGGACTTCATGTCTTGCCACTGAGAGAGGAGCATTAAATTCAAGTCCTTCCAGGTTAATGGATTTGACTTCTATTGTTGTCAGTGGCAGACAAATAAGTTAAACACTATAAATTAAAGGGGGGAAATCAACTTAAGAGTGTTATTGGGGCCCATAACCAGCGTGTATTTAGGTTTTAATTCATTTTAATTGTATTAATTTTGTGTTTATTGACATTTTACTCCTGTACCTATTACTATAAAAAAATTAAAAAAAACTTTTTAATCGCCGGTTACGTTCCATTTAGTTACGTTTAACTCGCGTAATTCATATAGAAAAAAGATTCGAATTAAATTCGAGTATTCGTTTAATTAAGGTGGCGTTGTAATGGTTTGTTTTGAAAGTGCATTTAGTTTTATTGATTTGCGTGGATACAGTGCCCTCTAGTGGCAACAGTGAATATGATATAACTCATTTCACATAGCTGAATCCAGCTGCTTCCTGTTAAGACCAACATATTTTTAATGCTTTCGTAATTTAGTTTATAGGTATATTTAGCCGTTTTTTATTTTTGTTTGCTTTTTTGTGAGAATATGTGTTTAAACTATTTGTTAAGAGCATTGTAAAAAGTAAAAGTTAGCATTTTATAGCATTTAAGTTAGCAGACTTTTTCTATGTAAGTTTGTTGTACTTATATCCTCATTTATTATTTTTTTATACTGTTTGAGACTCAGCTCAAGTATTTTTATTTTTTGTGTTCCTTATCCGATTACTCAATTATTGGAACTAACTAGTTCATCGACTACTAAAATAATCGATTGCTGCAGCCCTGGTTCCGTTGTTACATGGACAGAATTGAGGGACTCATCAGCTCAGCTAACAGCAACTGAAATTCATAAAAAAAGAAAAAAATCCCTTGATTAAAGGAAAGTGGGTTTGTGCAAAATTCGAACCATAAATATATATAATGTGCATAATTCACCACCATAATCTTGCTTCTGTTTTATGGAGTTTGATGGCTTATAATATAAACATCAATTTTTCAGGTTCTTTTGCCAGAAGAAGAATACGTATGCACTTTGCTATTGATTTATTTTTTTGGTCTTTTGACAATTTTACAATTTCATGCACCAGTGGCGGAACAAATGTGAACAGGGGCAGGGTGCGATGAACATGTACGGGACCCCCTCGAGTGGACCATCCAGCGGGGGCTAAGTGCTAGAGGACAATTATTCGTGGGCACCTCCACACTTTCGGCACTAAAATGTAAACATTCAAGGCCAGTCTTCATGGTTTAAATGAAATGGACGTCACCATCAATGGCATGCAATGAGCTACACAGTGGTACCTCTACATAGGAAGTTAATTCGTCCCAGGACCTTGTTTGTAAGTCGAAATGGTCGTAGGTCGAGCGGGATTTTCCCATAAGAATATACATTATAATCAGGGGTGCACATAAGTGGTCCGCATGCGCGCATGCGTACTGGACGTAGACAAATGCACTGGCCCTCAACGGCTTCCATACGCTTTTGCGTACCGATGGCTGACCACTGTATTTGCGGCGGACACGAGAAAATAACTTCTCAAAATTTTGAAGAGGCAGGCCACACTGAGTAATTACTTTAGTGATGGGACGAAATGAGCCGAGGTTCCGAAGCTTGTGTCGAGTAATGGGAGGGGGGTTTCCACGAAGCTTGTAGCGAGGCGCGCTTCATTTCGGCAAAACCCGGAAATGATGACGTGGGAAGCCTCGCCGGCGGCCGGTGGCCGGCGGCTGGCAGCCGGCTGAATCTCGTGAGTGCTTCGGAAGTGATCCAACGTTTGGCGCACATTGCAAAAACAGGACAGACTACGGTATAAATTGGTTGCAAAACGCAATGGCGATCGCCTGTTATCTCACATTTTGTGGATTTCGGGCTCCTGTACTTGTTACATCTGTGCGCAACAGTGCAACCAGTGCAATCTTTTTTCGAGCCTTGTCCTTTGCTTGCGATGGAACCTGCACGAAAAGAGCGATCCTCCCCCGTATGGGAACATTTTGATTTGATTGCTTTCAATAAGGTAAGGGAGAAAAACTACTTTAATATAAATGTGAGTGTGTGTGTGTACCTATGTGAACCAAACATTAACAGAATGAACAATCCATTAGTGTACTGGGAGGCACAAAAGAATACCTACCCAAATTTATATAAACTGGTACTCACATTTCTCTGCACCCCAGCTTCATCTGTGCCTTGTGAAAGAATATTTTCTAAAGCTAGTGAAATATTTTCCAAAAAAAGAAAGAAACTGTTTAAAGCCAGCCACTGTCGGAAAGCTATTATTTCTAAATAAAAATGAATAACAAATTACCCTTAGCACTTGTTGTATTTTGTTCACATACTAAATTACTAACACAAGCACATTCATATCTTTGTCTTAAGCAAATAGCCATTGAATTCTTAACAATGTTGACCTCTTGGGCTTCTAGACCACTTGATGGCGCCATAGGGTAAATGAAGCACCATGAAGCTTTGCTACATGTGCAAACCAATTGGCTGCAAAGCTTCATTGCTTCATGAGGCTTCATTTGGCCATCACTAAATTACTTCCGTGTTCCCCCACCCCCGTCAAAAGAGAGACAGACGACAGAGACGTCACCGGAGCTACCGAAAAAAAGGACTTTTGCTGAAAAGTGGCTACAGGAGGTACCATGGCTAGAAGCAAATGATGCTCGCACGGAAATGCGGTACAAAATGTGCCGTGAGAACCCCAATGTCGCCGATAAGAGCAGCGCATTTTATGTAGGGTCAAAGAATTTCAGCCATCCAAACTTTGAAAAGCACGAAAAAAACAGAGAGCATGTGGCAATTAAGCAAACTATCGATGTCAAACAGGACCCCACTCGCCCTATGGACAAGTGGCGGAATAAAGGTAATGAACAGCGACATGCACTGACAAACGTGTTTTTGCTCGCATTTTACAAAGCTAAACATGCACGTTCAATGAGGTCTTATGAGGAGGATATCCCACTTTTAAAAAGGCTTGGAGTTAATGTGGGAGCCGCATAATGCCCTTTATTTTGAATTGGTGCTTCTTATTTCTTTACATTTCACTTCAAAGTAATGGCAATTTTGTTGTGCCAGTTGATGTTAATCAAGCATTAATTGTTAATATAATTAATTAAAGTTAATTGGCTCTAAGTAAAGCTTGTCATAAATTTATCGCATCAGGCGGGTCGGCTCTCAAGCTCAATGAGGACCAAGTCACATCTCCAGGTCCTCCTCTGAGAACCTGGGCAAAAAAATTATGTGCACCCCTGATTATAATTCCATTAATTTGTTCCAAAGCCCGAAAACCTACACTAAATCCTTAATAAATGCTGCTTGGACTATTACAAATGGCAATTACTCAAAGCAAAACAAATCATAAATAAAAATCGGAATAATAATACTGTATAATGATAATAATAATTCCTGTAATAATGTAACGAATAAGGTTCTAATGGGGGGTACGTGTTTTGCGGGCTGTACCTGAATGCACCGCGTGGCTGACATGACAGAAAGAAAGGTGCGGTAAAGATTTTATTTTCTCTTTTAATGATTTGTTGTTGGTGTCAACTGCGGCGGACAGTAGGTGTGTTGTGTTGCACAAGTTGTGAAATAAATGATTAAAAACCTGAAGAAGCTGGCGATTTATTTTTACCACAAAAATAATTGTCACCTTAACTTATAAAGACTGGTGAACGGAGGTTGGAGGAGGACCGTCGAGATCGTAGACATTCTACGGCCGTATTGTCGAGCCAGTTCATGGATGCGCACAGCCCGCTCATATTTTTCAATCATTTCCATCTTCATTTCAATGGTAAGCGTCAGCTTTTTCCTTTTTTCACCACCTGCAACAACCTTCTTGGAACCAGTGTTGATTTCTCTCACAAGAAAATCCGTCTTGCGTCCGTCTTGCTGCAAAACAAAGAAACTGCTGCGCTGTCATAAATGGTATTTCCAGCATGTAGTCGGCTATAGAAACAAATAACGAGTCAAATTTTACGTCGGATTTTGAAAAGATCGTGTGTCGAAGCGATCATATGTCGAGGTATCCCTCACTACTTGGCGCTTCAAACTTCGCGCCCTCAGTCCATCGCGGAATTTTTTTCGAAAAAAAAAACAAAACAAAAAAAAAACGATGAGCTGTCCCGAGCTGATCGGGTAGTCTCACTCTGACTCCCTCCCTCCCTCCCTCTCCCTGCTCTTTGTTCGTCACTGCGGCACTGTACTGGAGTTCCTTATCAAAGTTAACAATGTTGACTGATGTTTGTGTTTGATCTCGCCAGAGTCATGGGCTTCAAAGCGCCGCATGCATCAATCATCGTTTAACTTGTTAAACAGTTGATGTGGCATCTCAATTTGTGTAAGTGAGAGGATTTGAGTAGGCTCACTCAATGAAGGGTGGTGAGTCCTGCCTTGGAACCAACAAACTCTGTGTGTGCTTGAGCTGGCGGGGGGATAAGGGAGAGCGTGCTGGAATGTGTGTGTTTGGCGACGTTCGAGCTAGCCGGACGTGTTGTGTTTTCGGCTATAAACATCCAAAGCTAAAAGTGATCCTGAGCAGTTTGTAATTTATATGTGTTTACTCCAAGATTTGGTGGGACAGTAACATGTTTAAAACTTATTATAATCATTACATTTGAAGTGCTTAAAAAACATTTATTAAAATTAGAGATGTCCCGATCGATCGGGTCCGATCACGTCATTTTCAAAGTATCGGAATCGGCAAAAAAATATCGGCCATACCTTTTTTTAATATATATATATTTTTTAATTAAATTGTTTTCTAATTGTATTTAACGTTACACTCATCCAGAGTCTTTAGTTCAGGCTTAAGATAGGGTTATCAAATTTATCCCGATAACGGCGGTAATTAATTTTTTCAAAAATGTATCACGTTAAAATATTTAACGCAATTAACGCATGCGCTGCACGACCCACTCACGCATTGTCGCGCTCAATCTGTAATGGTGCCGTTTTACCTATATAGAGAGATAAAAGGCAGCGTATAATGAGTAGAGTGAATTTTGGCAGCCTTTAGACCTTTTTTTAATTGGCTAAAGCCTTACAATCCCTCTCCCTGCGATTAGAAATATCATGGGAAGCCATGTGGGGAAGCAAGGTAGCAAATGATCTTTTTCTTAACACCGTATGTTATTTCCCAACGCAGAGAAGATATATCAATTGGTAGCACTACGCACAGTCATGGTTCCACATCCCATCATGCATTTGGGCATGGCTACAGTATCATTTACTGAAAGCTCATCAAATACACTAGATGGCAATATTTAGTCACAATATACAAAGTCACAAGTCTTTCTATCCGTGGATCCCTCTCACAGAAAGAATGTTAATAATGTAAATATCATCTTGAGGATTTATTGTCATAATAAACAAACACAGTACTTATGTACTGTATGTTGAATGTATATATTCGTCCGAGTTTTATTCATTTTTTTCTTAATGCATTGCCAAAATGTATATGATCGGGAAAAAATATCGGGATGATTGGAATTGAATCAGGAGCAAAAAAAAAAAGCAATCGGATCGGGAAATATCGGGATCGGCAGATACTCAAACTAAAACGATTGGGATCGGATCGGGAGCAAAAAAACATGATCGGAACAAGCCTAGTTAAAATACCTTTATACATTTTTTTAATTATACTTTGGGAGTTAAAAACATGTCTTATATGTATCTCTTCCCAATGCTAAATCTGAATAAATTCACTGAACAAATATTAAATATGTCGAATGTGCTGCTAGTCTTTAGGCCACTGTGGCGCCGCCTTATCACCACAATAGCTTTTTATGTTGAAAATTCTTGTGGAATAAATGCTTAAATCCCTGAATTCTTTATAGATTTGGACGTAAAACAGTTTCGATTCTTGGTTAAAAGCAAAAAAAAAAAAAAAAAGGGCAGTCAGCATTTATTTTACCTAAGTATGTTGAATGTGCTGCTTGTCTTTAATCTACTGTGGTGCCTCCTTATCACCACAAAGAGCTTTTTACATTGAAAATTCTTGTGAGTAAATGCTTAAATCCCTGAATTCTTTATAGATATGGACATAAAACAGTCTCGATTCTTTTTTCAAAGAGCAAAGAACCGTGCAGTTAGCATTTTTTTAACGTAAATATTGCGAATTATGACGCCAATGCCGTAGCGGGTCATTTCTCCCGTTAAGTTTTTTTTCACGTTTCAAAATGCACGCATGGTACGAAAAATATAATAATTACCTTGAATCCTCGAACAAATCACTCCTGACACAATCCTTCCTGTTTGTATGCGGGACAACTTTTGTACTTTTTCAACTTAAATCCGGCGTTGGAACGTGCATGTGTTTGAGAATAATTGCAACCGACTGAAGCGGAGTGTGGACGGCCCCCTACTTGAAGGCGCGGGGCAATGTCTGGGGATGGTGTCCCGTCAATATCATTATGAAGTCTATAATTTTATTCATTTATTTCAATTTTATATATTTTTATTTTATATTTTATTTTGTCCTTTGTCCATTTACTTTTTAAATTAAATTAAAAAACACAATCAATTATTTAAAAAGCAACAAAAGGTTACGTTTGTCATTTCCGGGTTTTTGTGTTTCCCTGGTTTGGGGTCAGGTGACACCGTTCGTCCAATCAGACGAGTCCACATGCAGAACCGCGGAGCAGCACTTTGATAAAGGCAGGCTGTCAGCGACGCAATGGCTCACTTTCACTCACAGAAAACTGCGCCAAGCTGAGGTGGGATACAGCCCCAAAACACACTGGACCAGTCTGGGCGAATGCAGTTCCATACACAGGACACCATAATCAGCAGACTCCCACCATTTTTGGACATAACCGGACTCTCAGACTAATCTTCATCCCGCCGGGGCAACAAGAATTTGGCTCACTGTAACCATTTTTGTGAAAGACTCGTTCAATTTCAAGGGCAAAGGGGGCGAACACGTTCGTAGCTGAGCGTTGCAACCCAAAAGCTGTCATTTTTCAAAAAACTACTTATTTCATTGTATGATTTTTGAGACCGCGGTGACTTCTTACGGCGGTGTGAAGTGTGAAGCTGTACTGGAAGGAGCCGTCGGTCCGTCATGGAGAACGCTCACACGAAGAGTGTGGAGGAAGTTTACTGTTTTTTCTGCGTCAATGAGAGCACAGGACTTTCTCTGGAAGAGGTGAAACGACAGCGGGAGAAATGGGGCCTGAACGGTACGCCGTTTGTAACTTTATAATGTCACTCACAACGTTGGAAATGAATGAGCCACGTAATCACTAATCACTGGTAATCACCGGTGAATTGTCAGCTTGTTACGTAGTAATGACTGCGTTCAAACTTGTGTGCTCAATGCTAAGTCATCGGACATCCTAACCCGATAAAACGCCTAATATCACAGCAACATAGAAATGTTTGCCCACGTGCGCACATGTATTTGACAGTTTACACTGTACACTGCTATATCATTACAGTTAACTCATACACTGCCAGAACAGTTGCCTGTACATGTAAAGTATTCACAGAGTATGTGGTGTAGTAGTTAGTAAGAGTTGGAAAAACTGTATAAACAGTAGGGGTGCACGATATCCATTTTTTGAAACCGATATTGATAACTTCCTGCTCTTCAAGGCCGATGCCAATACGATAACCGATAATATATAATTTTTTTATGTATATCAATCAGTCAATATCATTGATGATGCCTCCCCTGAACAATAAGCACTGATCTAAAACAAACAGAAACCCAACAGGTATTGTGCTTTGTCAGCAGATAAAACATTTGGTGCAACAAGAGAGGAGACTTTTGTCGTCTTGGTCTATGAAACAATTTTCTTAACCTGGCAATTACAGAACAGCAAGCCTATCAATAACCAAAAGGCCTCTCAATAACTTCTAAACGTAACTGTAAAATACAAACATTTGCTAATTGCCTAGTAAGGTTTATAACTTAATGAAGGAAAAATACGGCCTCTAGAACAGTAACAAGCCTTTACATACTGGCGAAACAGGAGTGGAAACATGCACATCCAAATCCCAATCCGACACCAAAAATATTATTAATAGGCCCGATAACATATATTGTTAATGGATTTATTGGGATGACATCATAATTCCTATTATCGGACCAATAATTATCGTGCACCTCTAATAAACAAGTTAAAATGAACTATGAAAACCCGGGTCCCCAAACATTTCACTTGTCTCAACTACGGGTGTGACAAAATATCGAAATGCTGATAATCGTGATACTTTTGTATCCCAAAAGGTTATCGATATGCTCCTGCCAAGAATCGAGATATCGTTTTAAAAAGGTCTCAATGTCTAAAAGATAAAAAAGAACAAACAAGTTGCTACCAAAATCTTCCACCATAATAGTGTCTCAGTTAACACTAAGGCTACATTGATAGTGCTTGACACCCAATCCATTTAGACTAGGAACGTTCGTTCATTCGAAACCAGAGAATTCACAGTCATTCTGTGATTTTTTATGGGCATTTACAGGTCACTTGCAGTTCATTTTAGGGCATTTACAGGTAATTTCCTGTTGAGTTTGAGTCACTACCTATTCATTTGGGTGATTCCCAGGTCACTTCCTGTTCTGTAAGTCAAAATAAACAGAAAGTGACCCATAAAATACACCAAAATCAACAGGAATTAACTGAAAATCAACAGGTAAATGACCTTAAATGGCCCAAAATTAACGCATTGCCTGGCATTGGCTGCCACTGACAGCCATTGATGTTCAATCCGTTTGAAGTGGGAGGGATGGCAGCGAATGATTCGCTGTCACCCTCCCACTTCAAATGGATTGTACGTCTACTAGTGATAAACTCATTCCAATCCACAGCAGAAGCTTGTTTTTCTGTTTATTAGTTGTTTGTAGAATATCCTAGAATGATTTCCTGACCAATGTATCGATAATCGTTGTCTCGCCATATCGTCAGATCATCGTTATCGTGATCTTTGTATCGCAAATTGTATCGTATTTTGAGGTACTAAGTGGTTCCCACTCCTAGTCTCAACATTGGTAGGGACGATATAACAGCATAACCTGCATGTAAACCTTTTGCTGGGGACGAGACATTAAAAACACCAAACAGATTGGGTGAATGGGGTTCAGGGCTACATTTCTGACGTAAATGAACCTAATTAATTGATAGGCTAAATGATCAATGCAAAATACATCTGTATTGACTTATACTTTCATATGTATTGGTTAAGGTGAGACACCGTTCGGTTCAAACCTTTTTTTTTCAAAAACTACTAAAGAAACAGTTTGAAAACTTGCAGAATAAATGTTGGATTTAATTAGCAAAATTACTCAAATTATATTAAACTACGCAATAAATACAAACTTGTTAATATTCTCTTAACGATCCAGGAATGCAAAAAATAAACATTTGTCTAAAGACCACTCAACATTGTTGAGAAATTAATATAACATACAGTGTATTACAAAAGTGAGTACACCCCTCGCATTTCTGCGGATATTTAAGTATATCTTTTCATGGGACAACACTGACAAAATGAGACTTTGAAACAATGAAAAGTAGTCTGTGTGCAGCTTATACGATACAGATAATTTATTTTCCCCTCAAAATAACTCAAAATATAGCCATTAATATCTAAACCCCTGGCAACAAAAGTGAGTACACCCCTATGAAAAAACACACATCCCTAAATGTCCAAATTGAGTACTGCTTGTCATTTTCCCTCCAAAATGTCATGTGAGACGTTTCAGGAGTGCTGTCAGCATTGCTGCAGAGATTGAAGAGGTGGGAGGTCAGCCTGTTAGTGCTCGGACCATACTGTCTTCAGAAGAGGCTTCACTCTGGGGTGACAGCCACGCACACCAATTTGATGTAGAGTGCGGCGTATGGTCTGAGCACTAACAGGCTGACCTCCCACCTCTTCAATCTCTGCAGCAATGCTGACAGCACTCCTGTAACGTCTCACATGACATTTTGGAGGGGAAATGACGAGCAGCACTCAATTTGGACATTTAGGGATGTGCATTTTTTCGTAGGGGTGTACTCACTTTTGTTGCCCGGGGTTTAGATATTAATGGCTATATTTTGAGTTATTTTGAGGGGGAGATAAATCAACTGTATTATATAAGCTGCACACAGACCACTTTTTACAGTGTCAAAGTTTCATTTTGTCAGTGTTGTCCCATGAAAAGATAAATACCTGCAGAAATGTGAGGGGTGTACTCACTTTTGTGATACTGTATATATATAATATATAAATTAAATAGAACTGAAAAAACTCTTAGTCAGGGAATAACAAAAATAAATAAAAGTTCCGCCTTCCTTTCAGGTAAGACACTACTGCTTTTGTCCACAAGCACAGCCAAACTCAACAAAAAATAAAAGCTCCTTTGGGCCCCTTTAAAACCACATAAATAATATAAAAATGAAAATTGTGGAGAAAGGGATAAACCTCGGTTCACTACATTTTCACAGTTTAATCAATGTTAACAGTAGAAAATACACACATGAGGACACTTCTCTCTAAGTAGCTTCCTACTCAAGTTTTGCAGGTTAGCAAATTCACACAGTTTAATGTTGTGCTGATGCTGATACAGGTCGGACTTTCGGTTGCAAAATTAGTGGTGTGTTCCCCACCCCAACATTGACGTCTTTTTACAATACTTACAGTGGCTGCAGCTGGCCGAAAAAAACTTCTAATATCCCTCCTGTTCGAAGGGGGTGGAGGAGGCAGCATGGGGCTGTGAGTGCGCGTGTGTGTGTGGGAGGGGCGTGTCAAGTCATCAGCCAATCAAACGTACATTTAAGGGAAAAACTGACTGGCACACTAAGCAGTGAAAAGGGGTAAATGTAAGTTTGAACATAATCGAAATAATTCACTTAGTAATGGTAGGGTAAATTCTATCCTTACAACATATGGGGAGAATATCTAAATTACCTATATAACCCAAGTCATTATATAATGCAAATAAGGTTGCTTATTAAAAGTTGTTGGGGACAATTTGAGCATCCTGAAAAGTTGGTTGTTTTATGTCCCTACTGTCCCTACACAAACCTACGCCCTTGATTACCCTAGCCCAGATACGTGATAATCACACCAATAAAAGAAGCACGCAAGCCCTGTACTGGCTAACCCGGAACCCTCAGGCATAAAAAAGGACTCTGAGGATTGATGCGTATACATCACTTAAATATACCTCCCAAATTTCATTCTGATCTGACCACAAATAGCGAATGAGTAGAAATTTTAGTCAGTGTTCTCACAAAACGAAGCAAGTGAGATCTTGAGCCCTCCCTCCGTGCGGTCTAACCCTCACTGCCAGCCCTCACAGTCCAAATGGACTGGACGTTTATCACTGCCAATCAGTTAATATTAGTATCATATATAATAAGTGCCATTAAATCACTTTAAACTTCTCTGGTTAGATGTTTTATAGCGTTTGGAAGTTGCTGAAACAGTAAAGGGGTATTGGTAGAAATTGAATCTAATGAATGCACACCAAATTTAACTAAGTCAGCAAGTAGTTGAAAAGTTTTGACAGTTGACGTTCATTAGTTATCACTGCTTTGCCATATGCCCTAAGGACCTCAAACCGCTTCCTTAAGTTCTAGTGTTTTGTTAAGAAAAAGTAAAAGTCACATGTCCGTCCGGCCAAATATTTCACATATTTCCTTTCTTCTCTTTTTTTTGTATGTCCTATCCCATCCTTGACATGCTCCCCTTCGACGAATAGAATTACCAGCAGAAGAAGGTAATATCATTGAAACTGTGTAATGTACTGTAATGGCATATTATAAATGCCTCTCTTTGAAAGATTGTTCAATAATGCTGTCCCCCCTGTAGGGAAATCTTTATGGGAACTTGTTCTTGAACAGTTTGAAGACCTACTTGTAAGAATTCTTCTGTTGGCTGCCTGTATTTCTTTTGTAAGTATCAGTTCTTTCCCTTGCCTCTGATGTTTGTCATCCTAACCCTTCCCTGTTGTTAACACATTTCTAGTCCAAGCACTTACAGCAGCCAGTCTTGCATCCTGAAAATAGCTGCTTCTGTTCATGTCTTAGTGAAAGGGTGTCCATGTGCTAGTGAGAATTGTGGACGGTATTAGAGTTGAGCCCAGTGTGATGAATGGCTAGGATGTGGTGAAGCGACTCATGGTGCTGAAGTGTGAACGTCTTCAGTTTGTTTAAGTCGTCTGAAGTTACATGCACATGCTGAGGAGTTAAAAAGGTTTCAAGAGCCATCTGAGGAATGGTGACAACAGCAGCTGAGTTATGGCTGAGTTAACTCGGCGATAGGAAACACAAATCTCAAGATGTACTAGTATACTTAGTAATGGTTGGTATTTAATAATGAAAAAAATTATCACGCTCGAATGTAACGTGTTGGTATTATTCCACTCTTGGTTTGAATCGACATCCCTCAGATAACCAAATATTTTGCATTGGTTTGTGTGAGTAATTTTGGGAAGACGTGTTTCACTGTGTCATGAATGTTTGTGCGGCCGTATCTACTTGAGTAATATTTACATTATTTACATTATAACATGATTATTTACATTTAACTGTAAATCATAAACATTATTTTGGCAGTTCATTTACCGTATTTTTCGGACTATAAGTCACAGTTTTTTTCATAGTATGGCTGGGGGTGGGACTTATACTCTGGAGCGACTTATGTGTGAAATTATTAACACATTATTATATCATTTCGCATGTTATTTTGGTGTTTTGGAGTGATGATGTTTCGGTAAACTTGTTAGCATGTTCTTTATGCTATAGTTATCTGAATAACTCTTAATAGCTATGTTACGTTAACGTACCGGCCACGTTCGCATTTCGTTGTTCATGCATCATGTAACATTATCATACTGTACACTTATTCAGCATGTTGTTCTCTATTGTATTTTTATATTAACTTGCCATTCAAGATGACATATCTGTTCTATGTGTTGGTTTTATCAAGTAAATTTCCCCCCAAAATACGACTTATACTCCAGTGCGAATCATGTTTTTTTTTTTTTTCCTCTTCATTGCGCATTTTTGGGCTGGTACGACTTATACTCCGGTGTGACTTATTGTCCGAAAAATACGGTACATAACAAACATGATAATGGAGCCTTGAACTGAAAATATTTAGAGAGTGGTTTGAAATTATTGTTCTTAATGTCCTTATCAGTAAAGAAAAAGTAGCCTGTGACAGTGGCACTGCCAAACTTCAATGGCAGACAACTAGACTGCTGCTTCTCCAGCAATTGTACTTTAACGCAGTGTTTTTCAACCTTGTCTGAGTCACGGCAAGTTTTTTACATTGGAAAAAATCTTGCGGCACACCACGAGCCAAAAATGTTCAAAAATTACTTTCTGTACAGTATATTTAATAATGAAATGTCAATATTTGTACTTAATCAATCCTGTTTAGATGAACACAAAGCTGATATCCTGGCAGGAATCTTTAACAGCTCTCAGTATCGCTTTTTTTTATATTTTATAGAAGTTGGGCTCGAAAAGCTCAGAATTGTCAGACAGGGGGACTTTAGCAATGTCTTTAACCCCATCAGGGCCAAGCATCTCACTGACAATGGCTTTGCAAGCAGGTAGTATTACTGTCTCTGCCAGAGTGTGGGATTTTTTGGATTTAGCAACAAGTTCAGCAACATGGTAACTGGCTCTGAGGGCTTTCTCATTAATCTTTTTTTGTCTGTATTTTCAAAAAGGTGAACAAAATAATCCATCGACTTGTTTTGAAGCGACGGGTGTTTCGTTTGGAGATGACGTTTAAGCTTGCTTGGCACCAGTGTTGGATAGCTGCTCGTGTCGCGTTCAAGAACTGCTCAGATTTCTAGCCATCAGCCACCTTGCTGTCTTCGACAATGTGTTGGAATAAAACTCAGGGGGAGGTTTGACGGTCATCACATATGGATAAAATGGAAAAGACACCTCGAGTCTTATCAAATGATGTACATTAGATGTGCTGGGGTCCACATTGTCGCGGACAGCAAGGTGGCTGATGGCTAGAAATCCGAGCAGTTTTTGAACGCGACACGAGCAACCTTCTACCTACTCCTTGCTTCCGACTGCAACTCCGCCCGACAACGTAAAAAATAAAAAAAATATGATATTGGATCATTTCTAGCAACACACCGTACGATCTCTCATGGCACACGAGTGTGCCGCGGCACACCGGATGAAAAACACTGCTTTAACGTATGTGTTGTTGTTTTGTACATACAATGCACAAAGTAAAGAAATTTGGTAGATTTGTTGCAACAATGCTGTTGGATGAACTTGCACCATTGTAAAGCCTGAATACTGCGTTATCATTTGTAAGGAACGTGAATTTATAGGATGAGCAGAATTTCTGAGTACCGTATGTGACGTACCTGTGAATAAATTTCCAAAGTCAATGCCAAACATCTTATTTTTCTGTGGCCACCGACCGTGTTTGAAATTTGGTAGGTTATTTGATTGAATTTTAAAGTAACAAGGCACTATTTATCAACATATTTATTTAACACACTCAGTCAACCACAAAGGCCTGGCACCCAGTATGCTGGTCACCAGCTTGGTCACACACTGCTGTGGGATGGAATCCCATCCTTTAACCAGCGTTGATCGGAGTGTTTACTGAGGCTGAAGAAACTGTGTTCTTGTAACGCTCATTTTACAGCATGTCTCCACATTTATCAATGGAACTTGGCCTTCCATTGGAGATAGTTCTACAGCTTATTCTAAACGAGATGTAGCAAAAAGACCGGTTCTGATACCATCTGTGACAATCAGCCAGAGCGCCTGTGTGTTTAAAATAGCATCACAAACTACCGCTTAGTATACATGTTAGAGGGCTTTTAGTCTTCATAATCGTTTCATTTCATTGGAACTTATCTCAATGTGGTGGCAATATGTAGTTACATGAAATGACAAATACAACAGAATACAGTACTGCATGCATAGGATTGTGTCCATTTTCAATATAGTCCGCACTCCGCAGGCCATATGTGTGGTATGCAGTCTACAGTAGTTAGTCAAGTGATATGGAGGTGTCAGTGGTTGCTGTCTGACAAGGGAACAGAGCCCCACTCAAGACCAAATTTGGGAGTTTACTAGGACTGCAGCTATCAATTATTTTAGTAGATTAATCAATCAACTAGTTAGTTTGAATAATCGAGTAATCAGATTACGAACATTAATGCGTTGCAGAATCAATTTTAGATGTAAAACAGAGCATTAAATGCAAATACAAAATAAAATTCTCGAGTACTTCTTCAAACTATTCAGATTTGGACTTTCATTTAAAAATAAAACTGTTTAGCTTTACCTCAAACCTTGTACTTAGGTCCTTTGACCTAAGTACAACAAAAGAACAATTGGCAAACTTGCATAGCAAAAGTCGGCTAGCGTAAATGCGATAAAATACTACCTTTTTTTTTTTTTAAATGCTCTTAACAAATCGTTATAACTACAGGTGGGAATCTTTGGGCACCTAACGATTCGATTACGATTCAGAGGCTCCGATTCGATTATAAATCGATTATTGATGCACCATCACCCCCCCCTTTTAATTTTTTTGTACACTAGGTCCAAAATTGTTCAAAAATCCTCTCAGGCTAAACAAACTACTATTTCAGTATCAAGTTAACCGGTAAAAACAGTAAATAGAATACTCAAGTCCCCATTCTGTATCTGTTGTGAATCAACCGTAAAAGTTGTTAAAATTGCTCCCGTTATTCCATAATTTCACTTCTGTCTACTTTCAACTTGAAAGTTTTAAAACTGTTTCATCATTTAAAGTTAGATTCAAGTCAAGATTGTGCCGATTTTCTTTTTGTTTGTTTGTTTTTTAGATAAAAAGTAATTAGGTTCGCTACAACAGAGCCTTCGAGAGAAGTCTACTGCTTTAAGATGGCGCCTGTTTACTAGCGCGGGAAAGTCTGTCATTTCGCATTTAGTTCTTGGTATATGATCTAACATGGCCGTCGTCTGTCATTGCACATCTGGTTCTAGATATATGTGATATCTACCATAGCTGCATGTTGCCGTATGTTTGTAGCAACTAGCAACTGGACGCTGTTTGTAGTGACTGACAGCCGCAGTCAGGTATTATTGTTTTTTTTTTTTTTTATCTAGCGGCATGAGTTGAACATGATATTTACTCTCGGTCCGTTCCTCATTGCATCCTGAAGACCGCGCTGACTGTGTTTTATTTCCGCTTTACCTGGTATAATTCAATAATCGGAATTTGGATGTTTGTGAATCGTTCTCGAATCTTCCACGGCCGACTTGCGAATAATCTAAGAAGCGGAAATTTCGCACGCCTCTAGTTATAACACATAGTCCCACAAAAATGGCTAAATATACCTCTAAGCTAAATTACGAATGCATAAAAAAACATTAGCTCAAATAAAAACTTATGTTGGTCTTAATAGGGAACAGCTGGATTCAGCCATTATAACCAGTTATGTCATATTCACTGTTGCCACTAGAGGGCAGTGTATCCACCCAAATCAATAAAACTAAACTTTAAAAACAAACCATTCCAACTAATTAAACAAATATTCGAAGCAGCAAAACTTTTTCGAAGCTTTTTTCTGTCGAATTACTTAAGTTAATCGATTAATCGTTGCAGCACTAGACCTTACTGCTCAGTATGTTTAAAAAACAAACAAACAAACAAACAAACAAAAAAAATACTTCAGGCAAATTTAGCCAATTTGCAGTTTCCCAACAAAGATTACCAGTATTTGACAGGATTATATTTCCAGAGAAGTCTTGTTATTATCATGGATGGAGAATGATTTTCTGACTTGGGAGTATTTTAAATTGTCCTATCTGCACTGTTTTCTACATCTGGTCGTTTAACGTGTGTTACAGGATATTAGTTGATTGGTTTGGGGATATTGAATGTTTAATTGATTGTTTGCATGAAAAACAAAACAAGGCAAGTGAGAAGTTATGTCAAGGAAAGTGTTGTTGTTTTGGGTGTACTGTATGTCAGTGAATTTTGCATCAACTTCATGTCAAATTTTCTGTCACCTTACTCATTTATGAAGTTTGAATTTATAGTCACACTTTCAACTTCAACTTTAATTGCTGCTGTGGTTCCCGCATGATTATTAAAATTAATGGTGTTTTTTTGTGTGTGTGTCCTTGTTTTAGGTCCTGGCCTGGTTTGAGGAGGGCGAAGAAACTATTACTGCCTTTGTGGAACCTTTTGTAATTTTACTCATTCTTATTGCCAATGCCATCGTTGGCGTGTGGCAGGTGAGTAGGACTCATACGTTCAATTTTGAAACGCATCACAGTTTGTCCTCGCACTATCCCCTCATCTCATCATTTGGTGTTATCATTGAAGATAATTGTGCACTAAATTGAGTTTGTGATTATTTTAGGAACGTAACGCTGAGGATGCTATTGAGGCACTGAAGGAGTATGAGCCTGAAATGGGGAAAGTGTATCGGCAGGACAGAAAAACAGTCCAAAGGATCAAAGCCAGAGACATTGTTCCTGGGGACATTGTTGAAGTAGCTGGTAGGAAAACTCACTGTTCAATTTACATGTACATCTAACCTAATGACTGTGTTAATTAGTTCAACATATTATGATTAATATGTCTGCTAGTTACAGATTAGTGAAATTCTAGGCATATCTAGTCATAAAGTTGAGAGAGTGCATTTGAAAATATAGGCAAGTCTTTTTTGAGGACACCTTAAGGGTGATTTAGATTTGAATTTCGGCTTCTGACGATCATGACTTATACATTGCGCGTTGACAGCACTTTCGCTGGATTTACTCCATCTGCTACATGTGAGCCTGCATTCATTCATTGTGCTGTTTGACGTGCTTGTGGAATGTTGGAGTCTTTGAACTCTTGCATTATCTTGCAACTGTTTAACCCTTAGCCTCGGAAGTTATGCAGAATCTTTCTGTGCGTAGTACTTGGTCTTATTTATAGCTTGTCATAGGTGGTTTGGATTATGGAATGCTGTATTTATAGCAGGCACTGGTGAAGATAACAGGTGTCTGGTCCCAACCGTGTACTATATGCTCTTCGGTTTGAGTTTGAACGCACATTGTGGGTTAGAGGAATCCGTAGTAACCTTGAGAAGGGCAAATGTGTATATTACGATAGTTTATTTGATTTTGGGTGACTGTTTTATTTGCGTGTTGAAACACTTTGCTGTTAACAGATTGAGGTGTAAGAGAAAAAAATGCATCTTAACTGTGGAACATCCTGAGCTCTGCTGACTTCTATAAATCCTGGGGAAACTTTTTCATGATTCTCTTCCGTTTTTTTCTGAACATCCATCATATCCTGTGCCTTGTCTGATGATTGGATAGCTCGCCTCTGGTCATGGGTAGTGGATATCGAAACATGCAATTGTGTATGTGACTGAGCACTGCTCCACTATTTCTAGAAGTATTAAAAATGATAAAGATAATTCCCAATTCTTTTCATCCAACATTTTTTTTGTACTTTTAGTCATTTTGCTATGTGACGTATTTATGCTTCAAGTAATACAAATTTAGCCTCAATATGTGATTATCTATTTAGTTTTACATTGGGATATCCCTGAGCCGATCACGTGATCGGAAATCGGGCTGATCGCGCCATTTTTTAGAGGATCGATATTGGTTAAAAAGGATCGGATTTTTAATTTTAAAAAATGTTTTAAATTTATTTACGTTCTAATATGCAACAAAATAATCCAGAAATGCAATGGCATTGCCAAAAGAAACAAACAAAAAAAAGTTTTATACTCCACAACACTCCTGGGAAAAAGCAGAAGTAGTACTACTGTAATATGTTTGGAACTTTAGTTCAAATTTAAAAAAATTTTTTTTAAATAATAATAATGATGATAACCTCGGTATTGGATAGGGACTCCGTATAGGCAGATTCTCAAAATCAGCTAAAAAATAAGCTATTGGGACATCCCTAGTCTTACACATTTGTCCTATTTAGGGGTACAAATGAGCCTGAGCCAATGCCAGCTGACTTTGATACACCCATTTAGACATCACTGAGAGAAACGTACATGTTTTAGAAATGTGCATGGAAATCTGACTAACTGCAGAACATATCTAGTAATGTTTTTACAGTAACCCTTTAAAGAGCAACAGATCTCAATGGGTTTGTTCTGCGCGCACCATGAGCTTGTTGGACTAGTGGGTGGTACAGCCCTGTGAGAAGGGTAGCAAAGGGGAGGCTTCCATCTGCTCCTATTGTGTCCAAGAGAGATGGCCTTATAGGGAAGCACTTTGTGGAGAAGCCCACCCCACCAAGCTCAATGCACAGTGACCCTACCCATCAGCTCTGCACCCTCCCCCAGGATTCCAGACACCACGGATAATATGTGGCATTTCATGTGGTCTGCCAAGCGTCCATTATCACCGAGCGACTGTCTTTTGGCCGAAGTTCATGACTTGTCAGCAAGACTGGCACACAGTAAAATGGTCTCGTCTTGATAACAAGCTGTTGGTGTTAGAAACTCGTACTGTATATGTAGGTTTCCTCTAGGACTGCAGCTATCGATTATTTTCGTAGTCGATTAATCCATCAACTAGTTAGTTTGAATAATCGAGTAATCGGATTAAGAACATTTAATGTGTTGCAGAATGACTTTTAGGAGATGTAAAACAAAAGCTTGCTAAGAATGCATTTTCAAAAGAGCATAATATGCGAATATAAAATGCAATCCTTGTGTTTACCTAAACTGTGCAGGATTGCACTTTCACTTAAAATAAATAAAAAATACCCGAGTTTAGCTCTAAAACCGGTTTTAGAAAAAATAAAAAATAAATGAGCATCTCAGTACAACAAAAGAACAATTGGTTAACTTGATTAGCAATAGTCTGCTAGCTTTAATGCTATAAAATGCTTTTTTTTTTTTTTTTTTAAATAATACTCTTAACAAATCGTTCAAACACATATTCCACAAAAAAACGGCTAAATATACCTACAAACTAAATTCCGAATGCATAAAAAAAAAACATTAGCCCAAACAAAAACTTACCTTATGTCGGTCTCAACAGGGAGCAGCTGGATTCAGCCAAGTTAAATGACTTATGTAGTATTCTTTGTTGCCACTAGAGGGAAATTTATCCACCCAAATCAATACAACTAAATGCAAACACTTTCAAAACAAACCATTACAACATCACCTTAATAAACGAATACTTGAAGCAGCAAAATTTGATTCGATTTTTTCTAATCGAATTACTCGAGTTAATCGATTAATCGTTGCAGCAGTAGTTTCCTCAAAACCGATTTGATAATGGTAGCACAAATTACTGTATATCTGTAATGAGTTAGTAATTTATGGGTTAGATTAGATGTAATACTTGCAGCAGGAACACAAATGAAGAGAGCTCTCACTTTAGCTAGAACAGCATTCATTTTATTGCATAAATCCAAACGTAAAGTCATTTGTATTTTTTGTATAGATGCAGTATTGTGCGGTTTTGTTTAAAGTCTCTTGTTTCAACATAGTTTTTAATTCTTAAATGTCTGTTGTACAACTACCTCACAATTTGGGTCCGGGATCCAAGCTTCTGTGCTTCTAGTTTTTGTTGCCATGGGAACCGCAACACAGGTTCATGCAATGTGTGAGTCTGAGCTGGTGGCTGCTTAAGATTCATAACAGCAAAAGGCAAAGCGGAGCTCTCAAGGAGACCGTGGTAGTATTGCATAACAGAAGTCAGGTCGTTCCCTAAGGTTTTTAAATCTGAGTCCACATGAGATGTAATTATATCAATTTTTCAGCTGTACATTAACAACGGGTTTGGGGAAAAGGTGGAAATGATTTGTTGTTTTTTTTGCTTTGTCAATGCATCCTTTTTGCAAAGTACAGTACCACAAAGCAAGATGTATGGCTTTAAATGTGCAAAAAATAAATAAATACAAAAGTAAAAATCGCCATTCTAAATATAACTTGTTGAACCTGTTGTAAACGACAAGGTTTACGACAGGTTCACATAAAAAAAGAGAAAACGTGTGAACACGACAATGATGTAACGAAGAGTTTTATATAATATACGTATACATATTGTGCAGAAAAATACTCCAGCACCAACAATTATTGCTGAGTCTACCGTGGTAAGCGACCAATGTTTAGGTTGCTAACACAAACAGAAACAATTTAATTAAACTCACCAATTAACTCTTTTAACAACTCTTTGACAATGAAACATGACTCATCTGTGGCAGTGGCGAGTTGACCGCATATCAGATATTGATGTATATTAGCCCTTTCCTAAGTGTTTAACATTGCCTACAAGTAGCTGTTTTCAATGTAGCAAACACACTGGAATGTGTTGCGATCGAGTGCAACTCCAAAAGGGGGAACAGATAAGTGTCCTGCTCGAGACTGCGCAGGATGCTGGAGTGGGCCATTGAAGGACCGTCCTTCATAAATGGGTACTCTACAGTATGTATAAAGAAACTTGTACACAATGGTTGCTCATTGTAACATGAAGTTAAATTTTGGTTTCAGCCTGTGCAGCAAAAAAGGTATCTACTTTTACTTAATGTTCATTTAAATATGATCCAGATAGTGAAAATAGACTCAGAAGCAGCTACAGTATTAGTGCATGTTATAATTTCCATTGGTTGAAGACTTTTGCTAGAATACACACACGGAATTGCAGAACAACTGTGTGTAAACATTTGTGTGTCTGTGTGTTTTTTTAACACTTGTAGAAGTGAACTTACTCTAAACAAACAGCAGGTAGTTAGCAAATACAGCGCCAAGCAAAATGATCCGACACATCTTTAGTTTTAATAAAAGGCCAATAAAGTAAAGAAACAAAAAAGTGTTTTTTTCCAAAAAGTACATATAAAGCCATTTTTTTCATATAAAGCCATTTTGTTTTGTTTCTTTATAATGCATGAACGCTCTTTGCATTGTCCTCGGGTGACTGTATTGTGTGCTGTTGAAGAATTCGGTATATGCGGTCGGTACTCCGTACTTCTTCGAAGACAACGTTACAATGACTGTGAACGATATTGTGAGATGCTAGAGACTTTTTTTCAGACCAAAATTTAATTTGCGCTATGATATGGGCAATGTTTGTTTTCAACAGGATGGGGCAACAGCCCACACGTCTCAATGTGCTATGGGGATTTTGAGGGAGATGTTCCCTGGTTATTTGATCTCATTGCATGGTGACATCAGTTGGCCAGTCTGTTCACCTGATTTATCCGCGCGATTTTTTTTCTCTGGGGATAACTCAAGTCAAAGTATACAGTAGGGCTGTCCCAAACGACTATTTTTCTCTCTTAGTCAGTAGACTTTTTAACGATTCGTCAACTATTCTAATTTTTTTTTTTTTTTAACTAATCTAGCAATTACATTTTTGTTAGCGCTTAGTAATTCACAAAAAAAATTTGGAACACTTAAATCCTTTATTAAAGTACAAATAAACACATGAATAACAATAATAAATCACAAATAAACAATGAGGTCAAATGCTGATAGCATTAACTAGTGCAAAAGAATGGAATGTAAACAGATTCAGAACACTGTGACTTCACCTTTCCAGTATGATTCAAAACCATTATTTAAAAAAACCTACATACAGTGGGGCAAATAAGTATTTAGTCAACCACTAATTGTGCAAGTTCTCCCACTTAAAAATAATAGAGAGGCCTGTAATTGTCAACATGGGTAAACCTCAACCATGAGAGACAGAATGTGGAAAAGAAAACCAGAAAATCACATTGTTTGATTTTTAAAGAATTTATTTGCAAATCGTGGTGGAAAATAAGTATTTGGTCAATACTAAAAGTTCATCTCAATACTTTGTTATATACCCTTTGTTGGCAATAACGGAAGCCAAACGTTTTCTGTAACTCTTCACAAGCTTTTCACACACTGTTGCTGGTATTTTGGCCCATTCCTCCATGCAGATCTCCTCTAGGCTAAGTTGAAACAAAAGCGGTTGCGCGACGTCTGTAAACAGGAGTTTCCAGGGTAAAACGAACAAACTAAAAATAGTTTGGGGGCTTATTGCGCCATGAATCTGCTATGGCAGCATGTAGACATATTGTTCTATCAAACACAACAGTTCTTAAGGCTTAAAATACAGCAGTTTATGTTAAAGAGGGGTGCAAGAGCAGAACACTGCTTTTTCAGCCTTGTCTGTGTTTTCCGCCATATACATAACACGATATTATATAAAGTAAGTAAGAATAGTGCAGTCATGGACTATAGTAAGCAGGCCAGTGTTTCCATTTTCTGTCTCTTTTTTTTTTTTTTTTCCCCCGCCAAGCAGGAGAATCCATCATTCTAACAAATGCAATCTGCATTCTGTGCACAGACTACAGAGATTGTGAGACCTACAGTTTTCGTGAGCAGCAACAGAGTAGCTAAATAAATTTCACATGTCACTGGAGTGATGTACGTGAAAATAACTAAAATGATGCACGTTGATACGACGCACGTAAAGGCAACGACAATAAAAATGTCCTTAGTTAGTTACGTATATGGACTTACGATCTGCCAGCTTGTTGTCTCCTGTCATCTTCCAAAATTGCAACTGAGTGACTGTTCATTCACGGCAGATGTGCTGCCGTGGTATGCAAGCTTGGAATTGGAGAGACAGCACACTACAGTAGGAGTGGGAACCTCTTGTTACCTCACGATACGATACGATTTGCAATACAAAGCTCACGATAACGATGATCTGACGATATGACGATACAACGATTATTGATACATCGGTCAGGAAATCATTCTAGGATATTCTACAAACAACTAATAAACAAAAAAACAAACTTCTGCTGTGAATTGGAATGAGTTTATCACTAGTAGACGTCCAATCCATTTGAACTGGGACTGCCATCCCTCCCACTTCAAACAGATTGAACGTCTATGGCCGTCATTGGCAGCCAATGCCAGGCAATGAGGTAATTTTGGGCCATTTAAGGTCATTTACCTGTTGATTTTCAGTTAGTTCCTGTTGATTTTGGGGTATTTATGGGTCACGTCCTTTTTATTTTGAGTTACAGAACAGGAAGTGACCTGGGAATCTTCCGAATGAATAGGCAGTGACTCAAACTCAACAGGAAATGACCTGTAAATGAACAGCAAGTGACCTGCAAATGCCCTGAAAATCGGATAGAATGACTGCTAAGGCTCTGGTTTCAAATTAGTGCTGCAAACGATTAATCGATTAACTCGAGTATTCGATTAGAAAAAAAGATTCAAATTAAATTTTGCTGCTTCGAGTATTTGTTTAATTAAAGTGCCGTAATGGTTTGTTTTGAAAGTGTTTGCATTTATTTTTATTGATTTGAGTGGATACACGGCACTCTAGTTTACCTCATTTCAAATGGCTGAATCCATCTGCTCCCTGTTACGACGTTTTTGTTTGAGCTAATGATTTTTTTTTTTGAACGCATTAGTAATTTAGTTTAAAGGTATATTTAGCCATTTTTGTGAGAATATGTGTCAGCCATTTGTTAAGAGCATTGTAAAAAAGCGTTAGCATTTTATAGCAGTTAAGCTAGCGGACTTTTGCTTTGTAAGTTAGCCAATTGTTCTTTTGTTGTACATAGATCCTCTTTTTTATATATATATAAATATATATATATATATATATATATACCGTGTGAGGCTCAGCTCAGGTATTTTAATTTTTTATGTTCATTATCTGATTACTCCATTATTTGAACTAAATAGTTCATCGATTAATCGACTACTAAAATAATCAATAGCTGCAGCCCTATTTCGAATGAACGAACGTTCCCAGTCAAAATGGATTGGGCGTTGAGCACCGTCAATGGCAGCCTTAGAGTTACCTGAAACACTATTATGGTGGAAGATTTTGGTAGCAACTTGTTGTTCCCTTTTTTTTTTTTTTTTTTTTTTTAAACATTGCCTTTTTTACAACGATATCTCGATTCTTGACAGGAGCATATCGATAACCTTTTTGGCCACTCTGGTGCACTTTTTTGGCTTTGTGCCACTTTCCCTGCTTGCATCCTGAGCATCCGCCATTCTCAACTTTTCACACATATATTTTTTTAACCCTTCATTAACCGTTGACGGGAATGGTGTGTTCGGCAACGCATTTACGTCATCAATGACGCCGACTATGTCAACTAGTCGGGACAGTTCTAGTATACAGTAATCGCCCTCGATCTATTGAACAACTTAAAGATGCAATTCGTCAAGAAATTACTGCCATTCCACATGAAATGACCCGCTGAGTTTTAGACAACGTTCGTGAATGCCTTCGATAGTTTATGGACTATAACAAATCCCAATTGCCTGATTTAATTTTTAAAATCTAATGAAACAGAATTTGATTAAATACGTATGTCACTCACAGTTGATCACGGATAATGATCTAAAAAACATTTTCAATCTTCCATCTTGAAATTTTAAATTGCACAGCTCTAGGTTAAACACTTCATACAACTTGATTTAGAGAGAGTTTGTATTTAGGTAGTTGTTAAGAAAGAGTGCTTTGGAAAGCTGTCATGTCGATTCTTGGGTAATGGCCCTCTTGACTTGACAGAATGTCATCCTTTTTGTGCTGCTGCCATCAGCACATGGACCCTCCTGGCTGCCCCTGAGGAAGTCTGGCTGGCTAAACCTCATGCTGTACCCTAACACACGGCAGGGGCAGGTGCCAGTCAAAGCTGCCAGCTTATGCTGTGCCACTGTCTTTCTTGCTGTTGAAAGGTCTATTTTAAAGGCACCTCTGTGAGTCATACTGAGCGCAATGTATCACCAAGTCTGAACTCTGTGGACCTCATCACCTGTTGGTGAACACAGAGGTGCAAAAGTGTGGATGGCTGATGAGATGCTTGGACAGCTACCAAGCAGGATGTTGACATAAAATGACAGCTGATTTATGCACGCACTCCCTCAGAGCAGGCCTGCAGTGTGACAAAGCCCCCAGGACAATCCCGGTATTTCTTAAAAATCTAAAACTCATCTGCAGGCGACTTTGTTGGAAAGTCGGGCTAAGCAGTCTTTTGTCAAAAGTAATGACTTGAAGACAGGAAGTGTTACACAACCACAGAGTATATGTGGGGAAAAAAAACACCTGTAAGGAAACGATTTAGTTCCTGTGCTACACCTAAATTAAGTATGAATTGCAACTGACATTGTTTGTGACAGTTTCGCCCTTTGTGTATGGAGTTTTATCCATCACAACATTAAGTGTTGGTCAGTAGCCTGACCTAGCTATAAGTCAGGATTAGTGACCATCTCATAAGTCAAGCTTTTAGTGTTCCAGCGGCTCGTGTTTGGATGCTACTTAAATGTCACTTCTTCTAAGAAATGCTGTTTGTCAGGATTGGACAATAGCTCCTGACATATCAACCTTCCTGGCAGCACTGTTAGGACACTTAATGAGTTGCCAGTCATCATCTACTTTCTCCAAGGATCATAATTCAAGCAACAATCCTATGCGTTCAAGTGCACAGAACTGTAAAAAGTCTGAAAACAGACAATGACAACAGACTGTGAAACTGATACCGAGCGACCCCTTAATGGAACGGATTATGATGATTTGTATTCTAAGTACAGTATCTAGTAGCAGGGCTTGTCCTTTTGTCTCTTCTTGTGTTGTCACAGTGATGTGATGTAGAGACAGCTGCTATCATAAGGCCACATTTAAACTTGATCAGAGCATTGGGGAAGATATTGGAATAGTTTTTCCATTTTTGGCTTTGGGCATTGTTGGCGACCCTTCCCTTCTCAAAAGGTCACATGGGTTTTATATTACAATAGTGCTTCCCTTGTATTGCCTTATCATATGCAGTGCAGTGTATTTGCCCCCTTTATGTTTCAACTAATCAAGCCATTTTTAGTGTCTGATAAAAGCAAGCAAAGGACACTGAACCCTCTCTATCCATTGGGATAGCGACCAAGCCTTGCAGCGAATAGTGAAAATCTGTGAATAATTTACTCCCCTCCCAGAAGAGTTAGATATTGTGAATAGATCCCACAGTATGGTGGCAAAATCCTTAACAGGGCAGTCAACACTTTAATCATGAGCATTCTAGCGGAAAGAATCTTGTCTAACAAATTGGAAAAAGAAAAAAACAACAGAATTTCATAATCTTGATTTGAAATTATGTCTTAAAATGTAAGTAAAAGTGGCCACTCAACATGGGGGCAGACATTTTATTAATGCTGGTGCTATTTAAGCCAATCAAATAAGAGTATTCGAGATTACCTTCCCTTTCCTCATGACAACATTAATATTCGTTGTGTCATATACATGTACCCTTGCTCTAGTCCAGGGGTGTCCAAACTTTTTGCAAAGGGGGCCAGATTTGGTGTGGTAAAAATGTGGGGGGCCGACCTTGGCTGACGTCATTTACCTAGAACAATATACTGTATTTAAGCAAATTTTAGCAAGCCATTCTGTGTGTCACATTTGCTTTATCATTTTTTTTTAATTAATAATTTCAACAATCTTGCAACTAGCCTTTGTGACGTTCTGTTTCGACTCTCGGGCTCTTGCAAAATACTGCTGCTATGGAATTAAACTGGCTTCAAGTTGCTTCAATTTCTCGCTGCCTATCTTCCCTCTAATGTTGTCGTACATGTCAGCGTGTCTTGTTTGGTAATATCGCCTCACATTGAACTATTCAAAAACAGCGACTGTCTCTTTGCAAATGAGGCAGACACAGTTGTTGTGTATTTTAGTGAATAAATAGTCCAATTTCCACCTATTCTTGAAACGTCTGACGTCGCAGTCAACTTTCTTTTTTGTTGTTGTTGTTGATTGTCGCCATTTTAGAAAATTGGAAGTAAAGAGTCACACGGGGTAATGTTGCTTAGAGTGCTGCTACCTTTTAGTGGGTAAATGAGGAGCAGCATTTAGTGTGTAAGCTACTTCATATGCTGGTAGCAGTACTGCCGACCAATTTATTAAGTCTGTGTGCAGGCCAGACGTTATTGATTTTATGACAGAGGCTGGGGGCCGGATTAAATTTGACCACGGGCCGCATTTGGCCCCCGGGCCGGACTTTGGACATGTCTGCTCTAGTCTATCAGTGGCTAGTTACATTTTTAAAAAAAAGGAAAATTCACAAAACCTCTTTAATCCGTCAGCGTTTGGATTAAAATTCTAATCGGACGCACTGTTTCAGTCGAACAAATGATTTTGACGCACAGATTCACCAAATATAGCAGGAATAGTATTAGAAGAAACGGGAACGACTTTCGTGTCATCAAAACTACATTCCTACTTTAAACGTTAGCGTTATTTCCCATATTTTTCCAGTTTTTCTAACATCAGGTATTTCACCAATTGTGAGATCTTTTAATGTCTCCAGCACAACTCTGATACAGACCAGTTCTGTCTTGCGCTTGCCCAGTCTTCCGTTCGCTCTGCTTCTACTAGCTTGCGGGAATTACAGAAACGCGTAGACAGATGTCACAGACATCACAGACAGTTTGTTCCGCAATTTTGGAATAAATATTTTTCATGCATGCTGATCAGATTATCAATTGATTTAAACCGCCCCTTCTCGTTCGGAGTCGAATCCTAATCAGAATGAGCTCGATCGGGTTAGAATATTCTGAAAGCGCTGTGTACAATTCATTAAGCGTTTTTAGTCCGATCAGGCTTTTAATATGAATAAGTCTGTCCATGTAAACGTGGCCAGTGTGTGGTTGTAACTAATGTCACAAAATGGCTGCTCATGGAAGTGGTGTCATTTTTTTGTGTTCAAACATTATTTTCTTCATTATAAGCGGTCTACGAAATTCGAGGTTTGCACACTTAAATACTTTGAACAACTGTCTTTCACATGAAGGTCAATTATTCTAGGTGTATTCTGTCCCTTTAAAACCGAGAGGATGATAAAGCACCAATACCATCCACTTAGAATGCACACAATCATCAACCAGTATGCATAAATAACTGTTACCATAACTTTTCCACTGGTTGTACTGATGCCACAAACTTTTAAGTTGATGATGCCAGCACATGAGTTGGTCACACACTTTTCTGGGAAGGTACATTGACAAAGTGCCTGTCATTCCCTGACCCACACGCTTTCTCTCTTTTCCACCAAGGGTGCGGTTGCCAAGCCTCAGTTAAAATGGTTCCGTGTGGGCCTGCATTTGAGTCCCACAGTACGGCCAAACTAGGCCTGCACAATATATTGTTTGAACATTGCAATTGCAATGTGTGCATGCGCAATAGTGCTATCACAGGAAGTGCGATTGTTTTGGAGTTTTTTTAAGGTAAACTTTTGTTTTTCTTCCTAAAAGCAGAAATTGTGTAGAGGCATGGCTTCCTGCATCCCTTTATATAGAACAATGTATATCACTCACAGATAAACTCTTTGCCTGGATTAAATGGTACTATACGAATACTAGGGATGTCCCGATCGCATATGTTTGCACCTGAGTCCGAGTCACCTGATTTTGAGAATCTGCCGATACCGAATCTTGATCCGATACTGAAAAAATTGCTTTGACGCTTTGACACTTACGCCGCACCTGATTCCGATCCTCTGAAAAATGACTCGATAGGCCCGATTTCCGATCACGTGATTGGATCGGGACATCTCTAATGATTACAAGGTGAGTCAACCAAAGTCTTCCCAAATTGAGCTATTCAAGTCCTCTAGTGAAAATTCTTCTAGTTCTTAATATCGAAATATATATTGTTCCCCCCAAAAAGTCACAATGTCAGTTTTTTCCAATATAATTCAGCCCTAGGCCAAACCCAGTTTCCGTATTGTCTGAAGTAACATGTGCACTAAAAAGTTAACATTGTTACCTGGGGGTGTTAAACTCGTTTTTGTCTTTATACAGATATAGTGAGGTTTTTTTTTCCAGAGGGCACATTAAAATCATGCTCTCACTTGAAACCATTTTGGTCACAGTTTGAAGACTTGGAAGACTGTGTTTAACTACTGGCTGGCGATGACTACAAGCAGTGGTAACACAGGATTAAGCCTGTGGAAAATTACTTATTTTAAAATAATGAATTAATTAAATTATGTTTTTGTACACAATATAATAGTTTTTCTAAGGGGGGAAAGCATGGTTAGCTCAATGAAACTGCGATATCAGCCCATGATGGAATTGTTATGGGAAAATTTAGCACAAACTTGGTTTTCGACCCCCCGGGCCTATAATTTGACTGAGTTAAAGCAATTCTAACATGACCAGTTGGCCAATATTCACCCCAAAGCTTTTAAGAACAGTATTCTCATATATGCTCCCTAACTTTTTTTTTTTTTTTGTTAAAGATGGGCCAAATATGACTTAGTGTAGATAGTTGGAATCCGTGCCCTTTCCCCAGTTTCATGTTATCCAGCATTAAGGAGATGAATTAGGTCAACACACTCCCAAATCGGTCTATTCCTTTGAGACAAGCCATTTATGGCTCACAAGTCCTCTATTTCCTTAATTCTTTGGCTCTCTTTTCTCCTTTCCTGCAACACTGCCCAATGGCCTTGTGAAAACCCTCCTCTCCAATTGGCTCACACTTCCTCCATTACAATTACATGGCCAGCAAGTTAGAACATGCAGATTACAGCGAAATGAGCTCTATGAAACCAACACTTTGGTGTACGGAGGCATGTTAAATTATTGTTGAGGTGTTACTGTAATTTTCAGACTATTAGTTAGACAAACAAAAAAAATATGCACAATCAAGAGGAAAAAATAAAGCAGTCGTACTGGGGTCTAAGTTGCATTTCAATGACCTCACGGCACAACAGTGTCTCGGAGTCTATGACTGAAGCAAATTTTACGTATACTTATAATTATCACACATTTGAAAAAGTCATTTTTAAGCTAGATGGGATTTCAGTAGTTGGAAATAAAAGGACAGGACCTTACCCTACCTAATCTTTCCACTGCTAGGTCTACTGTAGTTTTTGGGACAAACATCGATTTTACTTGACTCAAGGAGCAGTGGCATGAATCAAACTATCACTAGTGAGTTTTATGCTAATGAAAATATGCTTTGTTTGATTTTCAGTTGGAGACAAAGTGCCAGCTGATATCCGTATATGCTCAATCAAATCAACAACTTTGAGAGTGGACCAGTCTATTCTAACTGGTAAGTTGATAGATTACTTTGATCAAGCCATTTGATGAAAAGTTACTTTGATCAAGCCATTTGATGAAAAGTTACCGGTAGCTTTTAAATTCGTTTTTAGTTAACTGATCTGATTCCAACTCTTGTATTCGAAATGCAGCATTCAATTACTTGAGATTCTAAATATCGTCTATTAAAGAAGAAACATGACTGGAATCTAAAATCAAAACTGCTGTCTTAACAATAAAAACTGTTTGTTTTTGCAGGAGAGTCTGTTTCTGTCATTAAACACACCGACCCAGTGCCTGACCCTCGTGCTGTTAATCAAGACAAGAAGAACATGCTATTCTCTGTAAGTATTTTCTGTCGGCAATTCACTTTGGCTAACAAACATCTGAACATCATAAAGTTGTCTGACTGTCATTGGTCTAAGCTATGCTAGCTTGTGTTGTAAGTCAGTGGTCCCCAACCTTTTTTGCACCATGTGTCCGGTGTGACTTGAGCCTTCTTTCCAAGGACCGGCAATGTGTGGCAGAAAATGACAGTAAATGTAAATTAATACGACAGAGCTAAAAACTAACATTAATTGAAGGAAAAATGTAACTCTCCATACGCTGAATCAACCTTTTTTTAATAGTGGCCTCCCCTAAACTTGACGGCTAATATCCTTGGTCGCAGGCATATGAGTTCTTTTCCAATCGTGAAAGGTTTCTTGGTTGGTTCGCCACAAAGTATGATGCTCTCAGTGCATTCACTTCTGTGGACTCGTTTGCTAGCTTTTAGCCACATATTATGCAGAATGGACTTGGTTTTAGGCTCCTTTTCCGGCTAGGCAGGTGGCCTTTTCCCCGTAAAAAAGCTGTCCAAAGATGTCGCCGCCCGCAGCACACAGCCAACAGTAACTGACGTTATTGTTTTTCAACTTTACATTGACCTACGCTGGGCTGTAAACACCCCAGTAATGGCGGTTAACTACTTTTCTCATTTTGGCAACGCCGATACCGTTACTGAGGCGGGAAAGGCGTGCGTTACTATGCGTTACGATGTTGTTGAATGACGCGAGAAAAGTCTGAGAGAGAGGGGCTCACGGAGAGGAGAGAGCAGAGCAGGAGTGGGGAGGAGGCAAGGGAGTTGTGACGCCATTGGAGACGCAATGCTAGGTGGCTCCAATAATACCTGGCTGTGGCGGATAGCCTTCAAACTACGCCCACATAATGCTACGGTAGATATCACATATTATAGAACTAGATGCAAATGACAGACACGGCGGCATTAGCAACATGTATAAAGAATTAGATGCGTTAGTAAACAGCCGCCATCTTAAAGCAGTAGACTTCTCAGGAAGGCTCTGTTGTAGAGAACCTTCCTAGCGAACCTAAGTAACTTTTTATCTAAAAGGCTCCTCAATCGGGAAAATCTTGACTTAAAGCTAGATTTATCTTTAAATGATTAAACAGTTTTAAAACTTACACATGTCGAAAGTAGGCAGAATGAACTAATGAAATAACGGGAGCAATTTTAACAACTTTAACGGTTGATTCACAACATTAAATGACTTCCACACATAGCAAAGGTTGCTATCTAGTTATCGCAATATCCGCAATACCCTGTGTCAAGTTAAGTTTAGGGTAAAGAATTGGGCGAGGGCAAGTTGTCCCAAAAACCCTTTAAACTTCACATTGTATGACCTGTTTTTTTTTTTGTTTTTTTTTTTTTTTTTTTTTGAGAAAAAAAAAACATGAAAATTATCACTAGTTACTTTGTCAACTAACTAATTACTCTTACATTCAGGTAACTGAGTTACTAAAGCAATTACTTTTTTGGAGAAGTAATTTGTAACTGTAACTACTTTTTTAAAGTAAGATCAACAACACTGCTTGTAAGTGATTTAAAAAAAAAAAAAAAACTCTGACCTGCATAAACACTTAACCTTTTATAGGGCAAGTGACTATTTTTGATCAATAAAAAAAATAATAATAACCCCATTAGAGCTGAAACGAATACTCGAGCAACTCGAGTAACTCGAGTTTAAAAACTGATCCGAGTAATTTTATTCACCTCGAGGAATCGTTTAATTTTGCCAGCTCTAAGCATCACGTTTTGCCCGGACTACTTTTAATGCGGGACAACGCGCTGACGTCACGTGCGTAGAGGAGGAAGCCAAAAAAAAAAAAAAAACTTACTGCAGCCGACAGCCGCTACAAACTACGCCAACGTTGCTAAAAACTACGCCCGCATGATGCTAGTGTGGTAGCAGATAGTGTCCGATGCGTCTCGTAGATATCGCATGCATTTAGGACTAGATGCGAAATGACAGACTCGGCCGCGTCTGGGCAGCGTTAGTAAAGAGCCGCCATCTTTAAGCAGTAAACTTCTCATCGCTAGTAAATATAACGTTACTGTCACTCGATCACGTAACGTTAGCCCCTCGGAGGGCTAGGTTTCTATTGATTATGACCACTGTCGATGCGTGGCCAACGTGTCTTACATACAGGCTTTATTTAATTTGTAAAAACATAGCGCTGTAGAGTGATGAGGGTGTAAAATTAAAACATAATAAAGATCACTGTCAGTTTTAGCTCAGTAGTCACCAAGTAGCACTGGTCCCTAATATGCTCCAATACACCAGGTATCATACATTTATTTTGAACACTGCAAAAACTCAAAATCCTATCAGTACTTACAGTTTAGACTAACTTAAAACTTAAATAGAACTTAAACATAGCTTGACACAAATGGAAATACAGCTTGACACAAATGGAAATTAAATTGAAACACGTTGGAAAAACATGTAGATTTCAAGTGATGTGTGTTATCAAGCGTAATTACATTTTTAGGTAAGAAATATGTTTTTTGAAGTTTTTTGAGTGAAAGCAGTGAATTTTTTTCCTAGTCACATCTTAGATGCAATTGTTGGCTGTTTTCAACAATGTACATCGAAAATAAAGACATTGATTGACTGAAAATGGTTCAATATTGGATTAACTGTCTTTTTTTCTCATGTATATGTATAATTGCGCTTTACCTAAAAAAAAAAATGCTTTATCCGATTACTCGATTAATCGATAGAATTTTCAGTCGATTACTAAAATATTCGATAGCTGCAGCCCTAAACCCCATAAAGCCCTGGCGTCCACATATGTGAACATCACATTTTGGGTAATGAAGGTCACAATATTAACACATTGGTAAAAATCATTCACTACAAGCTTATCATAGTCAAAATGGATTGGACATCTAGTGCTGTCAATTGCAGCCAATTAGTTAAATGAGTACCCTATAAAGGGTTACCATGGATGTTAAGTAAAGGGCAGCATAGTACTGCCCTGCATACCCGGGCCGCCAGTTTGAGACCCCTGTCCTTGAAGAAATGCCTCTGTTGGTTGGAAATTTGACCCAATATTTCTTGCTATTTCAGGGTACCAACATTGCTTCCGGGAAGGCTGTGGGTGTGGTTGTGGCCACTGGTGTGAACACTGAAATTGGTAAAATCCGCGATGAGATGGCAGCGACTGAGCAGGAGAAAACCCCCCTGCAACAGAAACTGGATGAATTTGGCGAACAACTTTCCAAGGTCATTTCCCTCATCTGCATTGCGGTGTGGATAATCAACATCGGCCATTTCAATGACCCTGTACATGGCGGTTCCTGGATCCGCGGCGCCGTGTACTACTTCAAAATTGCCGTGGCACTGGCTGTAGCAGCCATCCCCGAAGGATTGCCTGCCGTCATCACCACCTGTTTGGCTCTCGGCACCCGTCGCATGGCCAAGAAGAATGCCATTGTCCGCAGCTTGCCGTCCGTGGAGACTCTGGGCTGCACTTCTGTCATTTGTTCTGACAAGACGGGGACATTGACTACCAATCAAATGTCTGTCTGCCGAGTAAGTCTCACACACTGCTTGACTTTGTTGTTTGGGAGTCAGTTTTTTTCCCTCTGATCTTTTGAATAAGATGCTTAGTTGCCTCACCACGATGGCTTGCGAAAGTAGCTGTGCAAATACTGTTCCTTTTGTGATCATGCTGCAGGTTATGTTGCCACAAGGCAACATGCAGGCACTTGTCTTGCCTACATTAAGCTGTTGGATGACTCGCTTTACTTATATAACTGACCTTGCGTCATCAACCTTGTAAAAGAGCCAAACAGTGCTTCCGTTGTCTCTTTGGGAAAAGCACCCAATGTTTAGATTGATTTATTATTGTGTGAAACACTGTAGTTGCCTGCTCAGTAAACTAATTGAGCTTAAATGTGGTAGTTAAAAGTTGTTTTGCTTCCTTGACCTTGAAGTTTCATTTGTCAAATATTCATCAACACGTCCATGGAAGTTCTTCATAGTTAGACCAACTAAAAGCAAGACAAAATTACCAATATGGAGCACCCCTCCATTTTCCATTAGAATTTCTATTCATCCTATTCAGTTGTGCGTGTGTTTGGGGGTGTGTGTACATATGTGTTTCCCAGTTGCCGTGGTAGATTTTAAGATCATAGATTTTATGATCATAATCAATTTCTTGTCACACTGTGTGTTTGTATAACGTCCGTGTGAACGGGAGAATAAAACATCTCCCTGTGTGAAGCAGGGTATTTCTCCTTCCATGGAGTCCATGCCATAAGGCTGTGTGTTTACCCATGTCGCATATAAGGCAGCAGGCCACCATCTAAAAAGAGAATGTGAAAAACACAGGCTCAAAGAAACTCGACTGAGTTCACTGGGGATTTCTGTGGCTTCTACTGCCACCTGCTGTGTCTTTGAATGCTGACTTAGCAAATGGCGATGTGTGTTTTTGCCACGTTAATGCAGTCCTTTCAATTCCTAGATGTTCATTATCAACAAAGCTGATGGTGAGAACTGCTCTCTGTCGGAGTTTACCATCACAGGTTCGACTTATGCACCAGACGGCGACATGTGAGTAGTTGCTTTCTATTTTTGATAGAGAGAACTGGATGCAGGAATGTGGTAGACTCACTGTAATTTCCCACAGATTCCAGGATGGTAAAAAAGTGAAACCCTCTCAGTACGACGCTCTGGTGGAACTGGCAACCATCTGTGCCCTGTGTAATGACTCATCGTTGGACTTCAATGAGGTTTGCACTGCATAGTGTGATTTTTGGCAGCCTTTTTAATGTTTGTCTTAGTCTTTTGGACGGAAATTAGAGGCGCACGATAATTATCGGTCCGATAATTATCGGTCCGATAATTATCGGTCCGATAATAGGAATTATGACGTCATCCCAATAAATCCAATAACAATATATGTTATCGGTCCTTTTAATAATATTTTTGGTGTCGGATTGGGACGTGTGCGTTTGTTTCCACTCCTGTTTTGCCAGGATGCAAAGTTTTGTTACTGTTCTAGAGGCCGTATTTTTCCTTCACTGAGTTGCGTATAAACCTTTCTATTAGGGGTGCACGATATCCATTTTTTGAAATGGATACCAATATCGATAACTTCCTGCTCCTCAAAGCCGATATCGATAACCGATAATAAATATATAATTTTTTAAATGTATATTCACCCAAGTTTTTGAACACCTGGAGGCTTAAAAAAATAATAATGGTGGATTCAACCGAAGTACGGAGCCCCCCCGGGTGCCAGGGTAGAAAAAATAAAAAAATCATAGCTAATCTGTACCCACAGTTTACTAATCTGTACCCACAGTTTAGCAATCTGTACCCACAGATTACTAAACTGTACCCACAGTTTAGCAATCTGTACCCACAGTTTAGCAATCTGTACCCACAGTTTACTAATCTGTACCCACAGATTACTAAACTGTACCCACAGATTACTAATCTGTACCCACAGTTTAGCAATGACCCGGAAACTGTAGTCACCAATGTTTGGCGGGGACTCCAAACAAACGCCGAGGGACCGACCGAGCAAGCACCTGCACCTTTTGCCCTCGGCGAACAAAGGAGTTTTAAAAGGTAACTATTGCACATTTTCTTTGGTAGCAGTCTACATTTTCAGGTGTCATCAATCAATATGGCATGTTGTGTGTTAGTAGCTGCTAATGCGGCGACTAAAAATAACTAACTGACAAATGAACACTACTTGAATTAAGCACGCACAGTCACGACAGCAGCACAGAAAATGTGCAAACACAACATGCCATATTGATTGATGACACCTGAAAGAGGCCTACAAAAGAAAACGTGCAATAGTTACCTTTTAAAACCCCTTTGTTCGCCGAGGGCAAATGGTGCAGATGCTTGCTCGGTCGGTCCCTCGGTATTTGGACTCGGAGTCCCCGCCAAACATTGGCGGGGACTCCGCTTCTCTGTTTCTGGGTCATTGCTAAACTGTGGGAACAATTTAGTAATCTGTGGGTTCAGATTAGTAAACTGTGGGAACAGTTTAGTAATCTGTGGGTTCAGATTAGTAAACTGTGGGCAAAATTTAGTAATCTGTGGGTACAGATTAGTAAACTGTGGGCACAGTTTAGTAATCTGTGGGTATAGATTAGTAAACTGTGGGCACAGTTTAGCAATATGTGGGTACAGATTAGTAAACTGTGGGCACAGTTAAGTAATCTGTGGGTACAGTTTAGTAAACTGTGGGTACAGATTAGTAAACTGTGGGTACAGATTAGGTATGATTTTTTATTTTTTCTATCCTGGCACCCGGGGGGCGCCGTAGATTTTTCTTTGATCTCACCTGAATTTTCATAATGACATGAACAATATTATAATGAACAAAACAAAGACAAGAACAGTCTTGACTTTAAATAAAGTGCCAATTTTTATTTTTTCAAATAAATATAATTTGAGTCAATCACAATCAATTAGTCAATATAATTGAAGATGTGTTTCCTGAACAATGAGCACTGAACTAAAGCATAAACCCAACAGGTATTGTGCTTTGTCATCAGATAAAAATATTTGGTGCTCCAGGAGACTGTTGTGGTCTTGGTCCATGAAACAACTTAGGACAGCAAGCCTATCAATAACCAAAAGGCCTCTCAATAACTTACTAACTTATAACTAACACTGTAAACATTATACAGTAAGGTTTATCACTCATTCCTCATAACAAAAATATGGTAGAACCAAAAGGATTAATGGCTTGCCTTATAATAATCAATATAAACGACAGTGAGTGAACCCATATTCAATAAAGTATGAGGTTTATTCTCTGCATAGTATAAAATCATACCAAGTATGCTGACAGGACTAACATTACACAACAACTGTTATATGTATGTATAGCATAGCACACTAGCTTGAGCTACTAGCCTTAAGCATTGGCTGGCTTCTATAACACAACAACTTATGAAGTTCTGTACATATGGTCCTTTACCACCGAAGTAAACATATATTGCACATCCATACGTTATAGTAAACAAAAGTACTTACATATATTTCCGAGGCGGAAACGTAAGTAACAGAAAACATTCACGATTGTCAATGCTAACGCTAGACACAGCACTGTGTAAAGTGAATGAGTTGTGGGCCAAATTATAGATGCAGCGAATTATTTCTGAACGGCAGGGGGCAGCAATGCCCCGCAAATGGTCAACTGATTTCCCAGCCAGCGAGCACAGTTCATACTGTATTATAGGTCCTTTTAATTATGTTATTGGATTTATTGGGATGACGTCATAATTCCTATTATCGGACCAATAATTATGGTGCACCAGTACTTTCTATAGCAATTAGCAAATGTTTGCATTTTACAGTGTTACGTTTACAAGTTATTGAGAGGCCTTTTGTTTATTGATAGACTTGCTGTTCTATAATTGCCAGGCTAAGAAAGTTGTTTCATGGACCAAGACCACAAAAGTCTCCTCTCCTGTTGCACCAAATGTTTTATCTGCTGACAAAGCACAATACCTGTTGGGTTTATGTTTGTTTTAGATCAGTGCTCATTGTTCAGGGGAACACATCGTCAACGATATTGACTGATTTATATACATTAAAAAATTATATATATTATCAATTATCATATCGGTATTGGCCTTGAGGAGCAGGAAGTTATCGATATCGGTTTAAAAAAATGGATATCGTGCATCCCTTAATACATACTTACTAGTCTTAGTCATATTTTAGTCATTTCAAAATGTGTTCGTCTTTGTCTAGTTTTAGTTGACGAAATCTCATCCAAAATTTCGTCCGGCTTTAGTCGACAGTTGCTCAAAATGTTTTCGTCTGTAATATTCAAAAGTTTTAGTCCAACAACTTTGAATGAAAATAGACGAACAAGCACATTTTGCTGGGATTCCCCTAGGATTTTTTGAAGCTGTGGTGGTGGGCTGCATCGGAGTCAGACAGCCTGAAATGTTTTTCCACGGCGAAATTGCGTCATATCATGACAAATGAGATTTTTTTCACATTTTTCTTCAAGAGGAACCATAACAAAGATCTATTTGAAATGGTTCAAGCACATATACATAAAAACAGCTAAATATACCAATAAACTAGATTACGAATGCATTACAAAAACATTAACTCCAACAAAAGCTTAGCTTATGTTCGTCTTAACAGGGAGCAGCTGGATTCAGCCATGTGAAATGAGTTGTCATATTCCCTGTAGCCACTAGAGGGCAGTGTATCCACGTAAATCAATACAACTAAATGCAAAAACTTTGAAAACCATTACAACGGCACTTTACACAAATACTCAAGACAGCAAAATTTAATTTGAATCTTTTTTTTTTCTAATTGAATTGCTTGAGTTAATCGATTAATCGTTGCAGCACTATTTCAGAGGCCTGCAAGCTACGGCGACAGATCCGCATATGGGTCTTTTTTATCTTTCTGCTGTATATTTTTATTAGTTTGTCACCAGGTAGACGTCCAATCCATTTGACTCTCTGATATATTGTTTGACCATAGTCATCGGACTATACATCCGCTAGTTTACGCTAATTACGTATCGTCTGGGGGAAAATACTCAATGTTAAATCATTTAAATATAAATTACGTTTTAGGTGAAAGGAGTTTATGAAAAGGTGGGTGAGGCGACTGAGACCGCACTGACCTGCCTAGTGGAGAAAATGAACGTCTTTGACACAGAAGTCGACAACCTGTCCAAGATCGACAGAGCGAATGCCTGCAACTCTGTTGAGTGACACCGGTTTTCTCCCTGCTCATTCCGCATGTCTACAGCAGGTTTGCTCACTTTCTTTTGGTTGGACTTCAGGTCATCAAACAACTGATGAAGAAAGAGTGCACTCTGGAGTTCTCCAGAGATAGGAAGTCAATGTCTGTGTACTGCACCCCCAATAAGTCTCGTTCTTCCTTGGGGAAAATGTTTGTCAAGGTATACTTGGGCTAAACCATGCAAATAGCCAGCCCAGTCTTCTTCCATGTGGCTAATTCTCTATCTCTTTATCACAGGGAGCACCAGAAGGCGTAATCGAGAGATGCACCCATGTCAGAGTCGGTAACAACAAAGTCCCATTAACCAAAAGTATCAAGGAAAAAGTCATGTCTGTGATTCGTGAATATGGCACCGGTCGTGACACTCTGAGGTGTCTGGCTCTAGCCACACGGGACAGCCCACCCAAGATGGAGGACATGATACTGTCTGAACCCACCAAATTCGCAGAGTATGAGGTGACTGCTTGATACTTAGCTACTAGGAGTATTTATTTAACTGCTGCACAGTAGAAACATTCACGTCCCTATTTGTCTAGTCGGACCTGACCTTTGTCGGCTGCGTGGGCATGCTGGACCCTCCCAGACAGGAGGTGGCGGCTTCCATCAAGCTGTGCCGCCAGGCCGGCATCCGCGTCATCATGATCACCGGGGACAACAAAGGCACGGCTGTGGCGATCTGCCGCCGAATCGGCATCTTCTCTGAGAACGACGACGTCGATCAGATGGCTTTCACCGGGCGGGAGTTTGACGAGCTGGCGCCTAACAGCCAGCGTGAGGCTGTCACACACGCCCGCTGTTTTGCACGTGTGGAGCCTTCGCACAAGTCCAAAATTGTTGAGTTCCTGCAAGGATTTGATGAGATCACAGCTATGGTATATCATCTCTTAAATATTCTCATAATCAAACATTGGATAAAAGGCTGCGTTTTGCCATGCCCAATTATGAATCGGAAATGGAAGATAATTCGTAGCAGCGTTTTATTTGTTGACTCACAAAAAAATAATAAAAGGCTTGTTATTAGTTTTTTTTTTCCAAAATTGGAAGAAAAAACGAATGGCCAAAAAGTATCACGGACCTGTTATCCAGCTAACTATACCCTACACAACATCATTTGTTTATCAATCTCTTGATCTCAGTCCATCTCACTACCAATTCCATTAAAGTCTACATCTCCCGTATTACAAAACAAACATCTCAAGTCATCAATCAAGTCCCACCTGAGTTAAGTCACAGGCCCAACTAAAATATTGTGATAAAAAGTGTGATTTCTGTGAATCTATTTACAAAATGTCTTATCAGTAAAATTTATAACAATGTCCACAAAATAAGCTTTTTTGGATATACAGTGTTACTTATGGCATTAATTGGTTCTGGAAGTAGTCTCGTAACCTGAAAATTCTGTAAGTAGAGACGTGTTTTCTGTGTAAATGCCCTAATCCATTCCAAGCACTACTGAAACGCAACATTAAATTTCATAATCGGGGTAAAATAATAAAAAAACAGCCAAACACATTTGAATCATTCCATTAACCTAACCTAACCTGTAATGAAGTATATAATGGAACAAAATAATTTAACTCTTCATGACACAAAAAATGCGAGGAGACTTTTGCTCTTTTGAAGACGTCAATCCGCTATAACAACAACATCGTTGCGCCTGTGCACGTCATCATACAGCGACACCCAAATTGAAACGTCATCAACAATAGGCCAATAGGAGAGCAGAATCGCATTACTGAAGCATGATGGGAAAATTGATCAATAGGGCACCATGATCGTATGGCGCGACATTTAAAAGTGGGAAGTTCATTCGTATCTTTTACAGTACAGTGATCCCTCGCTATTTCGTGTTTCAGACTTCGTGCCATCAGTCCATTGCGGATTTTTTTTCCAATTAAAAAATAAATAAATCCAGTATTGTATAGACCCTACCAACGTGACGTCACAACTCCGCTCTCCTGACTGGTGCCGCCCACTTGTCCGTCAACACATCGTGTTGACCTGTTACGGCTACGTACATTCCTCCTATTTACGGCGTGTTTTTCTGCTCGTTAACATTAATAATCAAAATGGTGAAGGCGTGTGTGGCGGTCGGTTGCAATAACAGAGAAGATAGACGGAGAGACTTGAAGTTCTACCGGATTCCGAGAGACACGGAGAGGAGAGAGCGAGATGGGCTGCTGCAATTCGACGAGAATACTGGGCTCCAAACGATTACCACAGATTATGTAGTAGTCATTTTATATCTGGTAAGATGCATTTAATATATATTTAGAGGGTTTTGGGCTGACAACCACAATTAAGATCATTGCTAGGCTAATCGCCGACAACATACACGTATGTATGTCGTGAGAGTGCTATCGCTAAACCATATAAACATTAAAAGCCCTAGCTCCATTGACAAATGACATGAAATACATTAGACTTGACAGTGGATGTTAGCAAGAACAAGGGATTTTGAATTGAAAATTTCGTAACTCACCTTCCGAGCACAAGATTCCTGCCGAATTTTCGTGTACGAGGACCTGTTTCACCCAACCAGCAACGTAGCATTTATAAGCCTCCAAGCTCTTAAAGTTTTTCAAACTTTCGTGAGAATAGGCTGATTTTGTGTGGACAAGATAGTTGTAAATATCAGGGTCAGGCAGAGACGGCGAAGGCAGCCGGTCAAAAATCATCGATTTAGGCATCAAATATGGATCTGGCGACTGTATAGAACGAAGCTTTTCCACATAACGCCTTTTATGCAACACATCCAGTGAGTTTACGGCATCAGAAAGCACCGGGTCTTCCATGAAATGCATTTTAAATTCCTCGATCAATTGAAACCAATGCTAATACAGAGACAAAATGACGGACAAGTGGGCGGAACCATACAGCGAGCACGTGGTTTTATGACGTCGGTGGGTAGGGTCACTCCCGCCGCTATTGTTCTGGTGGTGCAACAGAGTTGCTTATTAAAGTTAACAATGATTGACAGACGTTAAGATTTGATCTTGCCAGAGACGCTTGTAAGCCGAAACTTCAAAGCGCCGCATGTGTCAATCATCGTTTAACCTGTTAAACAATTGCTGTGCCAACTCATTGTGTGTAAGTGAATAGCTTTAGTGGACTCACTCAATAAAGCACTTAATATAGACAAGCATTTTTCTGCTTTAGTCTTGTTTAAAAATAACTCGGTGGGACAGTAACATGTTTAACATGTATAATTATCAATATACTATTATTACGTGTTTTTTTTGTTTAATTTGGGGAAAAAAGTGAAAAAAACACATCTTATATGTATGTATGTCTTTCCAATTATTAAATCTTTTTTGGGGGTGGGGGGGGGCTACTTCACGGTTTTACACTTATCGCGGCGGGTTCTGGTCCCCATGAACCACGAAAAACAAGGGATCATTGTAAGGTATCGTAGTTTTCCCTCTCATAACCTCAGGCAATATTTTCCCGTTGAGGCATGTCGTAACCTGAAAATTACATTTGTAGAGACGTTTGTAAGTAGAGGTACCACTGTAATTGCATTTCAGTGTACAGTGTTCTTACATTTCAACACAACCTTTGGTATCTGCTCCCTTTCAATTTAAGCAATTAAAGCAAAGGTCAAACTTGTAAAACACCCTAGAATAAATGTGATCAATGATACAATAATACGATGTCATGTTTGTCAGACAGGAGACGGCGTGAACGATGCCCCAGCCTTAAAGAAGGCCGAGATTGGCATCGCTATGGGCTCTGGCACTGCCGTGGCCAAGTCGGCCTCTGAGATGGTCCTCGCCGATGACAACTTCTCTTCTATTGTGGCCGCTGTTGAAGAAGGCCGCGCTATTTACAATAACATGAAGCAGTTCATCCGATACCTTATATCTTCCAATGTAGGGGAAGTGGTCTGGTAAGTTGGCAACATTGTATTCCAACTTTTTTTTGTCTGCCATTCGACGGTGCTGATGTTGTCTCTCCTGCTAGTATCTTCCTTACAGCTGCACTGGGCTTCCCTGAAGCACTGATTCCAGTTCAGTTGTTGTGGGTCAACCTGGTGACCGACGGTCTTCCCGCGACTGCACTCGGGTTCAACCCTCCTGACCTCGACATCATGGAGAAACCTCCCAGGAACGCTAAAGAACCGCTCATTTCCGGATGGCTCTTCTTCCGATATCTGGCGATCGGCGGTGAGGGCACGGCGACGGCCGTTTTTGTGCAGTATTTCGGAAGTCTCCTTAGTATGTGCTTTCGCCGTCTTTGCTTCCAGGTTATGTCGGCGCTGCTACGGTGGGAGCTGCGGCTTGGTGGTTCACGCTCTCGGAAGATGGACCTCAGATTACCTTGTACCAACTGGTAGGCGGAAGGGCTAATATTCGCGCGCTAAACCTGCTCGACAGACCGTGCTTCATTATCCTCCTTTCTCTGCAGAGTCACTTCCTCCAGTGCAGCGACGACAACCCGGACTTCGATGGCTTGGACTGCGAGGTGTTTGAATCCCCGTACCCCATGACAATGGCCCTGTCAGTGCTTGTCACCATTGAGATGTGTAACGCTCTGAATAGGTAGGATAACTTCTGAGTGAGTGCCAACGTTTGTGCATGTTTAGCTTCTGATTGTTTGTCTTCTTAACAAAGTCTGTCAGAGAACCAGTCCCTGCTTCGAATGCCTCCTTGGGAAAACATTTGGCTGCTGGGAGCCATCTGCCTCTCCATGTCCCTGCACTTCCTAATCCTCTACGTGGAGCCTCTACCAGTAAGTCTCAAAGGTCATTCCAGAATTCAAGGACATCAGGTTTCAAAATCCATTTAATGACTTTTAATGCTTTTTAATGACCCACATAAACCCTGAAAGCTTATGATAACGATTATCTCATGATATGGTGATACACTAATTATCGATAGTTGGGTCAGGAAATCATTCTAAGATATTTTACATTAAAACTAACAAGCTCTTTTCATTCTTTGAATTTCAATGAGTTTATCACTAGTACAGTGGTATGAAAAAGTATCTGAACTTTTTGGAATTTCTGACATTTCTACATAAAATCACCATCAAATGTGATCTGATCTTTGTCAAAATCACACAGATGAAAAACAGCGTCTGCTTTGACTAAAACCACCCAAATATTTATAGGTTTTCATATTTTAATGAGGATAGCATGCAAACAATGACAGGCGAGGGAAAATAATTATGCGAACCCTCTGCCTAAAGAGACTTAAATGGCAATTGAAACCAATTTTTCCCAAACAATTTAAGTCAGGTGTATGCCCAATCACTGGCGAGTGGTTTAAAGCTGCCCTGCCCACTATAAAACACACACCTGGTAAGAATTGTCTTGATGAAAAGCATTGTCTAATGTGCATCATGGCTCGGTCAAAGGAGCTGTCTGAAGACCTGCGATCAAGGATTGTTGATTTGTATAAAGCTGGGAAAGGATACAAAACCATCTCCAAAAGTCTGGATGTTCATCAATCGACAGTCAGATAAGTTGTCTACAAATGGAGAGAGTTTGGCACTGTTGCTTCTCTCCCAAGGAGTGGCCGTTTACCATATGTGACTCCAAGAGTTCAGAGCAGAATACTCAGAGAGGTCAAAAAGAACCCTAGAGTGTCTGCTAAAGACTTACAGAAATCACTGCCAGTCCAATATCTCTGTGCACACATCAACTATATGTAAAACTATGTCCAAGAATGGTGTTCATGGGAGGACTCCACGGAGGAAGCCACTGCTATCTATAAAAAACATTGTTGCTCGTTTATTGTCGCAAAAAGGCACTTGGACACTCCACAGAAGTTTTGGCAAAATATTTTGTGGACTGATGAAATCAAAGTTGAATTGTTTGGGAGTAACACACAATGTCATGTGTGGAGGAAAAATGGAACAGCTCACCAACATCAACACCTCAGCCCCACCGTGAAGCATGGTGGAGGGAGCATCATGATTTGGGGCTGTTTTGCTACCTCAGCGCCTGGACAACTTGCAATTATTAATGGAAGAATGAATTCAAAAGTTTATCAGGATGTTTTGCTGGAAAACTTGAGGCCTTCTGTCACACTCTAAGCTAAAAAGAGGATGAATGCTGCAACAAGACAATGATCCAAAACACAGACGTAAATCAACTTCAGAATGGTTTCAGAAGAACAAAATACATGTTCTGGAGTGGCCAAGTCAAAGCCAGACTTGAACCCCATTGAGATGCTGTGGCATGACCTAAAGACAGCGATTCATGCCAGACATCCCAGGAATCTGACTGAATTACAGCACTTTTGTAGAGATGAATGGGCCAAGATTTGTCCTGATCAATGTGCCAGACGGGTCTGCAGCAACAGGAAGCGTCTGTTTGAAGTTATTACTGCTAAGCGGGGGCCCACAAAATATTAAATGTGATGGTACACTCACTTATTTTTCCCCCTTCTGTCATTGTTTTTATATTATCCTCATTAAAATATGAAAACCTGGAAAGGTTTGGGTGGTTTTAGTTAAAGTAGCTTAAAGTGCTTTTTCATCTGTGTGATTTTGACAAAGATCAGATCACATTTGATGGTTTTATGCAGAAATGTAGGAAATTCCAATAGGTTCAGATACTTTTTCATACCACTGTAGATGTCCAAGCCGTCTGAAATGGGAAGGATGGCAGCGAATTTATTCGCTTCAACCATCCCACTTCAAGCGGATTGGATGTATGGGCATAGATAGATACTGCATTTGACCTGCAGTGTTGAGAATAAAATCAAGTAATCAAAATATGAATAAAATAATAAATTGTGGATAAAGAAAATCCGGGAATTGGAGTACTGTACAACAAACAGTGCAATAGGAATGTGAAAAACGAGCAAGCCAGGAGGAGGTTTACAACAAGACACAGTATTTCAATATGCAGCGATAAGACGGTCTCAGTTACTTGGGCTAGGTTCAGACTGCAGGTATTAATGCACTTTTTCCCCGACTCGAGTAAGGCATTAACCTGACGGTCTGAATGGGACAAGTCGCAGAGAAGTGGACCATTTCAAACCCTTGGCAATTATTGTGCTGAAAAACAACATTATGAAATAAAAAGGCCATTGTAGACAAAGATGATATGAAAAAAAAATCTTTGCGAAAAACGCTTTTTATCTTGTAAAATCTCATTGTGCTGAAAACTACATTATGAAAAAAAAGGCTATAGTGGAAAAGGGCATTATGAAATACTTTGGGGAAAAACACTTTTTTTATCATTTAAATTGTTTTCCATAATAATATTTTACAATTTAAGGGCTATATTACACAATTTGTTATTTATCAAAATGGTATTTACAGGTAGTACCCGGGTTACGAACGAGTTCTGTTCCTACGCTGGCGACGTAACTCGAATTTCCGCGTAAGGTGGAATTAACCCTTTAAAAAAATGAATATCCAAAAAGCCCAGAAGTATTGTATTTTGTTTAATGATGGAGGATACACTGCCCCCGGTGGCAGTGTTGGGTGTGGCTGGACTGTCGCTTTGGCATCTATGACTGAGTAGGAGATTCGTCTGACATTGATATAGGACATATGTTCCTTGCATTTGGCCCACATAAGGCTGTAAGTTTTTTCAGCTAATATATGTTTGTGTATGCATTTGTAATTATGTTTACAGCTACAGTTTGTTGAGTTATGTGTGAGCTATTTGCTAGAAAAATTGTAAATACGTTAGCATTTGTAGCATTTAAGCTAGCGGACTTTTGCTAGGCAAATTAGGCTAATTTAATCTACTAAATTTACATTTTGATCAGACGAGACGGACGTTTGAGTACCATTTGTTTTGTCATTTGTTTTGCCATCTTGTGGATTTATTGTTATAATAAACAAATACAGTACTATGTACAGTATGTTGAATGTATATGTCCGTCTTGTCTTATCTTTCCATTCCAACAATAATTTACAGAAAAATATGGCATATTTTAGAGATGATTTGAATTGTGATTAATTCCGATTAATTAAATTTTTAAGCTGTGATTACCGTATTGGGCCGAATATAAGACGGTGTTTTTTTGCATTGAAATAAGATTGAAAAAGAGGGGGTTGTCTTATATTCGTGGTCTAGACATTATACCCATTCACGCCGCTAGATGGTGCCAGATATCATTGAAGCGATGTTCTGTCATGACAGATCTCAGCTACTCTCAAGTTGGCATTATTTTATTGCAATGTTTTTCCTTATTCAGATTTGTTTCAGGACTACAGTTACAGTTAGAATTCGCTTTGATGGTTAATGCAGTTATTGCAATTGTGTTGTTTTATCACAATAGATTGGTTTATTTACATTTCAAAAACCAGAAGCCATTCATTTACAAATGTGATTGCATTTTAGTTTACAAATTTAAATGTTCAGATATTAAGATTTGAATAATATGCTTTTTCTCTCAAATATATTGTTATAATCATTTGTTTCGGATGTACTGTAATTCTTTTCTGTATAAGAATTCATTTGGTGTTCAAAAAGTCTTTTTTCAAACTTGAGTCTTGAAAAAGAGGGGGTCGTCTTATAATCAGAGCCGTCTTATAATTGGGCCAATACGGTAACTCATTTAAAAATTTTAATCGTTTGACAGCCCTAAATAAAAGTAAACTCAAGAAAATTGCTGCTGTAATTTCGTTCTTTTAATTAATAAGTAGGGCTGTCAAACGATTAAAATTTTTAATCGAGTTAATTACAGCTTAAAAATTAATTAATCGCAATTCAAACAATCTATAAAATAAGCCATATTTTTCTGTAAATTATTGTTGGAATGGAGAGATAAGTCACAAGACGGATATATACATTCAACATACGTTACATAAGTACTCTATTTGTTTATTATAACAATAAATCCAAAAGATGGCATTAACATTATTAACATTCTGTTAAAGCGATCCATGGATAGAAAGACTTGTAGTTCTTAAAAGATAAATGTTATTAAAAGTCATAGAAATTTTATATCAAAACCCCTCTTAATGTTTTCGTTTTAATAAAATTTGTAAAATTTTCAATCAAAAAATAAGCTAGTAGCTCGCCATTGTTGATGTCAATAATTACACAATGCTCGTGCGGTGCTTAAACCCATAAAATCTGTCGCACCCAAGCGCCAGCAGAGGGCGACAAAACACCGAAAAACACAAGTAACAAGTGGACATTACACTGTGCTGTCATTTTAATCTGTTTGAGCGGTCATGTGCATTAAATGCGTCAAATATTTTAACGTGATTAATTGAAAAAAAATAATTACCGCCCGTTAACGCGATAATTTTGACAGCACTATTAATAAGCCATGTAACTTGCTATGATCCAAGGTTTTGAACAGGCGTGATACTGGTGTATGGTCACAGCATACACATCTGATGTTGCTCACAGTGGTCCTCAGTGATCTTGTGTCTCTGCTCAGACACATGAAACATTAAAGGGAACATTGCTAGTGTGGAACTGTACCCGCATGAAACTCCACTTTGAATGGCTCAACGTGTGTCGGTACTTCACAGGTCATCTTCCAGATCACCCCCCTTGACGCCACCCAGTGGTTGATGGTGCTGAAGATCTCCATGCCTGTCATCCTGTTGGACGAGCTGCTGAAGTTTACGGCCAGGCACCACCTGGACTTGGGTAAACGACCGGAGAAGCCGGCGACGGGCCACAAAGGGCGCTCCTTGTCCGCATGCGCCGAGGGCATCTCGTGGCCCTTTGTGGCCGTCTGCCTGCCTCTGGTGCTGTGGATCTACAGCGCCGACACTAACGTGGCTGCCGTGTTGTGGCCCTGACTGACCTCCCGGGCACCGCTGTGGAGTGGACTTGAACGCGCACATATTTAACACAAACATTAACTTCCGGTCAACACTCGCTCCCTGTCTGATGACAGACACATCTTTAAAATTTATAGTCATGCTATTTGGGGGGAGGGATTGGGATCTGAGTGCCATGTTTTTATTTTGTTGTAGTTTTTATAGTATTATACATAATGTGTTGAAGGAGAACATTTACACAACTTTTATAATAAAAAAAAGAAATGGGGACAGGAAGAATGCTAATTTAGAACTTAGTAGTTTATTATTTCCTGCATTAGGCAGAGCACAGCTACCTCATCGCTGTTCTATAACCATTACTACTTTTTTTTTGTCTCCATGACAACACATGATTTTAAGCACCCAAAGCCTTCATCCACTTTTTTTCTCATCTTGGTGAAGTGAGGACTTTCTGTGCATTTCATTTGTTGATTATTTAAAAAATATTTATATCGTAGAGTATAAATGTGCACATACTGTACTTGAATATACTGTATACTTCACATGAACAGCCTGCTTTTCACCTCCGCGGGGGTTCGTGTGTCATTGGAGGTGTGTATATGTGTATATAATATGCGTGTACGCGCACAAAGTAGGACCTCTAGATTTTATTGTTGCCGTCGAAATATATGACGAGTGCTTTTTTTGCCACTGAGTGCCATTGGGCTTTTCTGTCGAGGCCTTCGTACGTTTGCCTGCAGCTTGAGTACACTTTTGACCTGCATGACAGTAACCGCTTGCCCATTTTTGTGCCATGTCTTGTACAGTAATCCATAGTATTGATGGTACTTGAGCTGAAGACATTACATTATTTCATGTTTTCTTATTCATACGATGTGTTGCTGCCACAGTCTAAAAGGTCTAGTATCACGTTTTACATTAGATCGTATAAAAACATGATCATGAGCATCGACCATTATGATGTATCAGTTTTTTACACAATATGTTTATAGGTGAGAAATGTCATTTTTTACGTGATGTAAAAATTTGTGATCATTATCATGTTTTTGTCTGATATTAGAGCTACAATACGTAAAAGCGTGAAAACTCATTTAAAAACATGATCACGTTTGTCCATGACATGATCATATAAAAACATGATTATGTACAAACATGATCATAGACTAACATTATGTATCATGTTTTTAGATAATTTCCTTTTTTACGTCATTGTTTTGCCATCACATTTTTACGTGATTATTGACAATTTTCTGTGCTCGTGATCATGTACAGTGAAGAAAATAAGTACTGGTATTTGAACACCCTATTTTGCAAGTTATCCCACTTAGAAATCATGGAGGAGTCTGAAATTTTCACCATTCAGTGGTATGAAAAAGTATCTGAACAGTTTGGAATTTCTCACATTTCTGCATAAAATCACCATCAAATGTGATCTGATCTATGTCAAAATCACACTGATGAATAAACAGTGCCTGCTTTAACTAAAACCACTGAAACATTTGTAGGTTTTCATATTTAATGAGGATAGCATGCAAACAATGACAGAAGGGGGGAAAATAAGAAAGTGAACCATCAGAAATAATATTTTGTGGCCCCCACTTTGGTAGCAATAACTTCAACCGCTTCCTGTAGCTGCAGATCAGTCTGGCACGTCGATCAGGACAAATCTTGGCCAATTATTCGCTACAAAACTGCTGTAGTTTAGTCAGATTCCTGGGTTGTCATGCATGAATCGCTGTCTTTAGCTCATGCCACAGCATCTCAATGGGGTTCAACTCTGGAGTCATACAGTGGTATGAAAAAGTATCTGAAAATCTAGGTATTTTCTACATTTCTGCATAAAATCACCATCTTCGTCAAAATCACACAGATGAAAAAATATCTTCTTTAAAACCTCCCCAGAATGTATAGGTTTTCATATTTTAATTAGGATACTATGCAAACAATGACAGAAGGGGGAAAAATAAAGTGAACAATCAGATTTAATATTTTGTGGCCCCCACTTTGGTAGCAATAACTTGTCTGGCACATCGATCAGAACTAATCTTGGCCCAATCTTCTCTACAAAACTGCTGTAGTTCAGTCAGATTCCTGGGTTGTCTGGCATGAATCACTGTCTTTAGGTCATGCCACAGCATCTCAATGGGGTTCAACTTTGACTTGGCCACTCCAGAACATGTATTTTGTTCTTCTGAAAGCATTCTGAAGTTGATTTACGTCTGCGTTTTGGATCATTGTCTTGTTGCAACATCCATCCTCTTTTTAGCTTCAACTGCCTGACAGACGGCCTCAGGTTCTCAAGCAAAACATCCTGATAAACTGTTGAATTCATTATTCTATTAATAACTGCAAGTTGTCCAGGCCCTGAGTTAGCAAAACAGACCCAAATCATTATGCTGCATCCACCATGCTTCACGGTGGAGATAAGGTTTTGATGTTGGTGAGCTGTTCCATTTTTCCTCCACACATGATGTTGTGTGTTACTCCCAAACAATTCAACTTTGGTTTCATCAGTCCACAAAATATTTTGCCTAAACTTCTGTGGAGTGTCCAAGTGCCTTTTTGCGAACATTAAACGAGCAACAATGGTTATTTTTAGACATCAGTGGCTTCCTCTGTGGAGTCCTCCCATGAACACCATTCTTGGCCATAGTTTTACATATAGTTGATGTGTGCACAGAGATATTGGACTTTGCCAGTGATTTCTGTAAGTCTTTAGCAGACACTTTAGGGTTCTTTTTTACCTCTCTGGGTATTCTGCGCTGAAAAATCATCTTTGGTGGACGGCCACTCCTTGGGAGAGAAGTAACAGTGCAAAACTCTCTTTTGTAGACAACTTCTCTGATTGTTGATTGATGAACATCCAGACTTTTAGAGATGGTTTTGTATCCTTCCCCAGCTTTATACAAATCAACAATCTTTGATTGCAGATCGTTGGACAGCTCTTTGACCAAGCCATGATGCACATCAGACAATGCTTCTTATCAAGACAATTCTTACCAGGTGTGTGTTTTATAGTGGGCATGGCCGCTTTAAACCACTCATTAGTGATTGGGCACACACCTGACTTAAATTGTTTGGTAAAAATTGGTTTCAATTGCTCTTTAAGTCTCCTTACGCAGAGGATTCACTTACTTATTTTTCACCCTCCTGTCATTATTTGCATTTTATCCTCATTAAAATATGAAAACCTGTAAATGTTTGGGTAGTTTTAGTTAAAGCTGAGTTTTTTCATCTGTGTGATTTTGACAAAGATCAGATCACATTTGATGATTTTTTTTGCAAAAATGTGAAATTCCAAAAGGTTTAGACACTTTTTCATACCACTGTAGATGCATGTCCATTGTGAGAGAGATAACCTAAAAAGAACAATCCGGAAATCACAAAGCATGATTTTTTTAAAACAAATTATTTGTGTTATACAGCTGCAAATAAGTATTTGAACACCTGTCTATCAGCTTGAATTCTGACCTCAAAGAGCTGTTAGTCCACCTATTAAAAGTCCACCTCCACTCCATGTATTATCCTGAATTATTACGCACTTGTTTAAGGTCGATGGCAGCATAAAGACACCTGCCCACCCCATACAATCAGTAAGACTCAAACTTGTAACATGGTCAAGACCAAAGAGCTTTCCAAAGACACCAGAAAGAAAAATGTTCACCTCCTCAAGGCTGGAAAGTGCTACGGAGCATTTGCCAAGCAGCTTGGTGAAAAAAGGTCCACTGTTGTAACAATAATTAGAAAAAGGAAGAAGCTAAACATGATGGTCAATCTCAGTCGGAGTGGAGCCCCATGTAAAATATCACCTCGTGGGGTCTTAATGATCCTACGAAAGGTGAGGAATCAGCTGAGAAGTACATGACAGGAGTTGGTCAATGACCCGAAAACAGCTAAGACCATCGTTTACAAGGTTACTGTTGGTAATCCACTAGACAACATGTTTTTGAAATCATGCATGGCGCGAAAGTTTCCCCAGCTTAAACCAGCACATGTCAAGGCCCGTCTTAAGTTTGCCTATGACCACTTGGACGATACAGAGGAGTCATGGGAGCAGTTTTTGTGGTCAGATGAGAGTAAAATAGACCTTTTTGGTTATAATTCCACTTACTGTGTTTGGAGGAAGAAGAATGATGAGTACTAGCTCAAGAACACCATCCCTACTGTGAAGTATGGTGGTGGTAGCATCATGCTTTGAGGGTGTTTTTCTGCACACGGGACAGGATGAGTGCACTGTATTAAAGAGATGATGACTGGGGCCCTGTGCTTTGAGATTATGGGGAGTAACCTCCTTCCTTCAGTCAGAGCATTAAAGATGGGTTGTGCCTGGGTCTTCCAACATGGAAATGGCGTGAAGTACATAGCTCGGAAAACCAAGCAGTGGCTCTGTAAGAGGGTTCTAGCATGGCCTAGCCGGTCTCCAGATATAAACCCAATAGAAAACCTTTGGAGGGAGCTCAAACTCGGTGTTTCTCAGCAACAGCCCAGAAACCTGACTGATGGGTGGGCCTAGGTGCCTCCTGCAGTGTGTGGAAACCTGATGAAAAACTACAGGAAACATTTTACCTCTGTAATTGCAAACAAAGGCTACTGTACTAAATATTAACATTCGTTTTCTCTGGTGTTCAAATACTTATTTGCAGCTGTATCACACAAATAAATCGTTGAAAAAAAAATCATACATTGTAATTCCTGAATTTTTCTTTTTAGATTATCTCTCTCACAGTGGATATGCACCTACAATGAAAAAATTCAGACCTAGGAGTGTGACAAAATATCAAAATGGTGATATATTGTGATTCTTTGTATCCCCAAAGGTTATCAATATGCTCCTGCCAAGAATTGAGATATCGTTTTAAAAAGGTGTCAATGTCTAAAATAAATAAATAAAAAGGAACCAACTAGTTGCTACCAAAATCTTCCACTATAATAGTGTCTCAGTTAACTCTAAGGTTGCATTGACGGTGCTCGACGCCCAATCCATTTAGACTAGAAAACCGGACCATTTACAGTCATTCTGTCCGATTTTCAGGGGATTTACAGGTCACTTGCTGTTCATTTTAGGGCATTTCCAGGTCATTTCCTGTTGAGTTTGAGTCACTGCCTATTCATTTGGGTGATTCCCAGGTCACTTCCTGTTATGTAACTCAAAATAAACAGGAAGTGACCCATAAAATACCCCAAAATCAACGGGAAGTAACTGAAAATGAACAGGTAAATGACCTTAAATGGCCCAAAATTACCTCATTGCCTGGCATTGGCTGCCACTGACGGCCATAGACGTCCAATCCGTTTGAAGTGGGAGGGATGGCAGCGAATGAACGAATGTTCATTCGCTGCCACCCTCCCACTTCAAATGGATTGGACGTCTACTAGTGATAAACTCATTCCAATCCTCAGCAGAAGTATCGTATCGTGAGGTACCAAGAGGTTCCCACTCCTATGAATCAGACCCCTCCATGATTTCCAAGTGGGAGAACTTGCAAAATAGCAGGGTGTTCAAATACTTTTCTTCACTGTATTTACATGATAATCACGTATTTACAGCGGGGCAAATAAGTATTTAGTCAACCACCAATTGCGCAAGTTCTCCTACTTGAAAAGATTAGAGAGGCCTGTAATTGTCAACATGGGTAAACCTCAACCATGAGAGACAGAATGTGAAAAAAAAAAAAACAGAAAATCACACTTTTTAAAGAATTTATTTCCATATTAGAGTGGGAAAAAAAGTATTTGGTCACCTACAAACAAGCAAGATTTCTGGCTATCAAATGAGGTCTAACGAGGCTCCACTCGTTACCTGTATTAATGGCACCTGTTTTAACTCATTATCGGTATAAAAGACACCTGTCCACAATCTCAGTCAGTCACACTCCAAACGCCACTATGGCCAAGACCAAAGAGCTGTCGAAGGACACCAGAGACAAAATTGTAGACCTGCACTAGGCTGGGAAGACTGAATCTGCAATAGATAAAACGCTTGGTGTAAAGAAATCAACAGTGGGAGCAATTATTAGAAAATGGAAGACATACAAGATCACTGATAATCCCCCTCGATCTGGGACTCCATGCAAGATCTCACTCCGTGGCGTCAAAATGATAACAACGGTGAGCAAAAATCCCAGAACCACACGGGGGGACCTAGTGAATGACCTACAGAGAGCTGGGACCACAGTAACAAAGGCTACTATCAGTAACACAATGCGCCGCCAGGGACTCAAATCCTGCACTGCCAGACGTCTCCCCCTGCTGAAGAAAGTACACGTCCAGGCCCGTCTGCGGTTCGCTAGAGAGCATTTGGATGATCCTGGGAGAATGTGTTATGGTCAGATAAACCCAAAATAGAACTTTTGGGTAGAAACACAGGTTCTCGTGTTTGTAGGAGAAAGAATACTGAATTGCATCCGAAGAACACCATACCCACTGTGAAGCACGGGGGTGGAAACATCATGCTTTGGGGCTGTTTTTCTGCAAAGGGACTAGGGCGACTGATCTGTGCAAAGGAAAGAATGAATGGGGCCATGTATCGAGAGATTTTGAGCGAAAATCTCCTTCCATCAGCAAGGGCATTGAAGATGAGACGTGGCTGGGTCTTCCAGCATGAAAATGATCCCAAACACACAGCCAGGGCAACAAAGGAGTGGCTTCATAAGAAGCATTTCAAGGTCCTGGAGTGACCTAGCCAGTCTCCAGATCTCAACCCCATAGAATATCTGTGGAGGGAGTTGAAAGTCCGTGTTGCCTAACGAAAGCCCCAAACCATTACTGCTCTAGAGGAGATCTGCATGGAGGAATGGGCCAAAATACCAGCAACAGCGTGTGAAAAGCTTGTGAAGAGTTACAGAAAACGTTTGGCTTCCGTTATTGCCAACAAAGAGTACATAACAAAGTATTGAGATGAACTTTTGGTATTGACCAAATACTTATTTTCCACCATGATTTGCAGATAAATTCTTTAAAAATCAAACAATGTTTATTTTCTGTTTTTTTTTTTCCAAATTCTGTCTCTCATGGTTGAGGTTTACCCATGTTGACAATTACAGGCCTCGCTAATATTTTCAAGTGGGAGAACTTTCACAATTAGTGGTTGACTAAATACTTATTTGCCCCACTGTATGTGATAATGTTGAAGTATTTACCTGATGATCAGGTAATGATGTAAAAATGTGACATGCTCATATGTCAAAACATGATACTCGACTTTTTTTTTTTTTGGTGTGTAACAGTACTTTCCGATTTTTTTTAGTTTTTTAACTTCATATAATGGTCCTGCAACACCGTACGGCTTAGCTGTATATAAATTTAGATCTACACATTTCTAATAGGAAGCTGATACTGTAGTTGCTACAATGCGTGCAATGATTTAATGGGTATCCTTGTTTTTTTCTCTTCCCAGCGAAGGCCATATAGGCTCAAGTCGTCTCCGAATCACTTGGCTTTTGTTTTGTTTTTTGTTGTGCGTGTGTTTTGGGCAACACACTTACAGTTGAAGAGCTGCATGACGGAAAAGTTGAGTGAAGACAGAGCTCGTTCACTTCTTTTAACAGAATGGCCATAAATCAAAGCACTCATCGCTCCTTCCATCCTTGTGCACGAAGAGCCAGCAATGACAGCAGCTCTCATGCCGTACTTTACCTGAAGATCTTATTTCTATTGTGTACATTTGTTGCAAAATATTCCTCGGTGCATGTTCGCTACAGCTGCTGATTTGTGTAATAGAGAATGTCAAGAACTGCTTAAAAAGGTTAGTCACCTGATAAAGTGTTACATAAGCTTAAAACAGTTGATTTTTCCTACGGAAATGCTTCTATGGGATGATAACATTTGGAGCGGATGTAGTGATGTACAACAGGAGCAATTGCAAGCGAGTCGTTTTGCTTCTGTACCTATTTTGTCCGATTGTTCATTATGTCACATGAACTTTGAATTCAGGTGAATAAAATTATATTTACTAAACGCTCGACTGTTTCTGGGAAGCTCGCAAAAACTGGACTGCATCCACATCAACAAACACCGTTTTATCAAACATTTACAAAAAATTTTACAAAATATAAACAGTTTTAATGTTAATGCATTCCAACATAACAATGTGTTACAAAACAGGCTTTACAGACAACTTCTAAATAAAGATCTTCACGTAAGCCGCGGCTCCAGAGTCACACTTGGCTCTTTTAAATGTTTTGCTGTTAATATCGGTTAGACGTTGGGCTGGAAGCGATCGAATCCCAGTTCACATTGACCGCCATTGGCAACCAATGAGTTAATCTTGTATATCGCGTTTTGAAAATACAGGGTGACCCAAAAAAAGGAATTTTTAACGTGTTTCGACAGACATGAGCAAGTAAACACTCCTGTTTTAGTAACCATGATGAATTCAATTTTTCAAGAACACATTTGCACAGGACGCAATTTAAAGGACAGTTAAAAGAAAATGAAAATTCCATAATTGTCTCAAAAACGGCATGTTATAAGGTTTCAATTACTGTGAATAAAATATTTGTCTTCCATAATTCTAAACGTTTTTTTGTGTCACCCTGTACATCTGCTTCTTTATTTCCTCAGTCCGTCGGCCTGTATTAAAACACATGTCGACCATTTTGTCCTGAACATTCCGTTGACATTTCAACCAATTTGAACTGTTTAATTGCAACTTTGTGAGAACGTATTGGCTTGTGTCCAAAGAGAAGACAAATTGAAAACGCTGAGGTCAGTCTGCCATGTAGGCTGAGGTGATTCCGATTTGATCGATCTGAAGCAGCATAACGAGTAGCGTCCTGGTCCACCACGGTGACTTAAAGGCCACTTCGCGGGATCAGCCGGCAGCGGCCTGGCTACTGCATACCAAACCACTGTTCCTGATCAGCCCATTGAGCAGCCTCACTATCACTGCCCTCCAGGTCGCCGTCTTCTCCGCTTCCCTCCATGTCGTCACCGTCCAGTTCCACCGTGGCATCCGTGGGACTCTCTTCCTTCTCCATCTTCTGCATGCCTTCTAAGGACTTCTGATCATTGGGGTCCAGACTGGGGGAGAATCGAAAAGGAATACTACATGTGATACAAAATAAAATTCCATAGCCGCTGGATTCAGCCATTAGACGTTATGGCCTATTACCTGTTGCCACTAGAGGGCAGTGTATTCACCCTAAACCAGGGGTGTCCAAACTTTTTGCAAAAGGGGACAGATTTGTTGTGGTAAAAATGTGGGGGGCCGACCTTGGCTAACGTCCTTTACGTAGAACAATACATTTAGGTAAATTTTAGCAAGCCATTCTGTGTCACATTTGCTTTATTATTTTTTTTTTAAATTAATAATTTCAACAATATCGCAACTAGCCTTTGTAGCGTTCTCTTTCGACTCTCGGGCTCTTGTGAAGTACTGCTGCTGTAAAATTACCGTAATTTCCGGACTATAAGCCGCAGGATTCAAAATGAACGAAAAAAGTAGCGGCTTATTTGTTGATTTATTTGTGTTAATAGGCAACCCATGCCTCCTAGTAGGGGTGGGCGATATGGCCTCAAACACGTATCACGATAAATTGAGCAGATTTACCTCGATAACGATAAATGACGATAAAGTCGCCCAAGCGGACTGTTATATAATTTGAAAATCGGAATCAATGCATGAAATACAGATTAACAGTTTCTTGTTGATTTAGTTACCAGCATTCAATTTGATATATTTAACAATTGTACATGCAGTCTAAACATTAAGTTTATAAAAATGTAAACAATAAGAATTCAAGTATGAGCATTTAAAACAGCGTGTATGGCTTGAACAATGTACATTGTCAAAATCAATATGCCTGTGCAAACATGTCATTGTAACACAAATGACTTGCAGCTTGAACAGAAAAGACAGTTTATTGTCAATGGCTGCTGTGACATAATTATTCAATACAAGTGTTTATGGTTTCAGGTTTTTTTTCCCCCCCCAGTGCATTTTTTAATAAATGCACGCATACATGAACCCCCTAACAGACGTACACACACACATTAAAGCTATATTGATCTTCTGCAAATGAAACACTTAAGATTTTATGATAGCAATAATGACACAGAATTAAGCACATACAGAAAAATAGCTGGGGCCATTTCGTTTCACCGTTGGATTGTGCTTTATGCTGAATGCTTTACCATCACAAAAGCTATCAGAGAAATCACACACAGTCAAATACAAAATAACGCGACATAGTAATTGCTAGATGCAGTCCGTGCCCAATCCACTCATTAAATTCAGTCGTTTCGACAAGGTTAGAGCCGCTATCCGACTCCATCACGTTCATTTGTAGCGTTAGCCGCAAGCGGCCGCTAGCGTTAGCCGCTAGAGTTAGCCTGTGGCCTGGCTACCAGTAGAAAGCACTGAAAGCACCATCTCCGGAAATCGTGAGAACAAGGGAGGACAGTGGGTGAAAGCCCGTCTGGATGCCGCCAAGAGTCTACTAAATGTCGGGTGAAAGTTTGGCGAACCTCCCTTAAGCCACACGCCATCACGTTTTGCTTGTAGCGTTAGCTGCTAGCATTAGCTTACCAGGCTTCTGTTTGATTGGCTTCCTGATGATCACATGACTCCCTACGTACGTCCATTGTCTGCTTTCTTAAAGGGGAATGAACATAGACGAACAACACAGAGTCGAAGCGGGATGAAAAGACTATTTTCTTGTTTTATTAATTTACCGAATTTACCGAGATGGTCAAAATTACGTCGGTCATCGTGAAGAATTTCGGTGACGGTAAATTTTCGGTTTACCGCCCAGCTCTACCTCCTAGCATGCACTGCAGCACAACAGATGTACGTAACAATCAATATTCAGCATGCTTGCAGCACTACAGATGTAAGTAACAATGAAAATTCATGTTCTTTGCTAATTATTTATGCATTTACTGTTCCAGTTGTTTCATTACTTGCTTGGTATGGTATTTGCTAACACTTTATTTGACAGCGGCGTCATAAGACTCATAAGACCATCATAATTATGACATGACACTATCATGGGCATTACTGAATGCTTATGACAAATGTCATTAAGTGTCATCCAGCAAATTATGTTACCAACTCCATTTATGTCCAGCTCCGATCTTTTACATCCATTCAAAAGTGAGATCATTTGCCGAATAAAACTAAATGACAACTGTTATAAGCATTCGTTAATCCTCATGACAGTGTCATGTCGTAATTATGTCTAATGACAGTGTTATGGCGCCACAGTCAAATAACGTGTTACCAAATACCGCAACTAGCAATTATTTAAACTAACAGGAACAGCAACTGAATAAATAATTAACAAAGAACCTGAATTTTGACTGTTATTTACATCTGTTGCGCTGCAATGCATGCTAGGAGGCATGATGGACAACATCAAATTTGACAGCAGGTGGCATAAAATGTTGGCTGTCTCCCCAAAGGAAGCAGTCATGGCCAAATGAAGCTTCTTGAAGCAATGAAGCGTTGTAGCCAATTGGTTAAAAGCTTCATGGTGGTTCATTTGGTCTTCTGACCGTCATATGATGCCGCTGTCTAATGAAGTGTTACCGGCTAATATCTTTTGGTGTAAATATCCTATATCCAGTGAGGACAGCTGCGGCTTATAGCCCAGTGTGGCTTATCTATGAACAAATGCAGTTTTTGTGTCACACTTGGTGGGTGGCGGCTAAACTAGCTTCAAGTTGCTTCAATTTCTCGCTACGTATCTTCCCTGTAATCTTGTACATGTCAGCGTGTCTTGTTTGGTAATATCGCCACACATTTAACTTTTTAAAAACACAGACTGTCTCTTTGCAAATGAGGCAGACACAGTTGTTGCGTATTTTAGTGAAGAAATAGTCCAATTTCCACCTATCCTTGAAGCCGTCGCAGTCAACTTTTTTTTTTTTCGTTGATTGTCCACATCTTAGAATATTGGGAGTAAAGGGTCACACGGGGTAATGTTGCTTAGAGTGCTGCCGCCTTTTAGTGGGTAAATGAGAAGCAGCATTTAGTGTGTAAGCTGGTAGAAGTACTGCTGACCAATTTATTAAGTCTGTGCGGGCCAAACGTTATTAATTTTATGACAGAGGCTGGGGGCCGGATGAAATTTGACCACGGGCCGGACTTTGGACATGTCTGCCCTAAATAATATAAATAAATGCAAACACTTTAAAAAAAAAAAAACATTACAAAGCCACTCTAAATAAATGAATCCTCAAAGCAGCAAAATTTTATTTGAAGCTTTTTGTCCTATCGGATTACTCATTATAGTAGAGAAGACGGGAGTAAATATAATCTACACAAAGAAACAGTAACCCGATCGACTCACAGCCTCGAAAAGTAAGGGTTACATTACGTCAGAAACCCGTTCGGCACGCCTCCGTTCCAAACCGAGCACTAAGTACCAAACGGTTCAATACGAATACATGTACCGTTACACCCTTAACCGCGACACATAAACTGTGACCTGAGACACGTTGAAACAGTTTCAGCATTTAAATGCATTCAGATATCCCATTCTGTTTTAGCAGCTGAACAGGACAGTTAAAAAGAAAAAAATACTATGCTTAAAATTGCTCAAAATATGTTTTTGAACTATAATTAGACCAATGGGTTCATGATTCAAAACGATTAGGCTCTTTGATTACCTGAGCGCAATGCTGTACTGATCCATAGCCTCCTGGTAATCGTTGACGGCAACCAGGAAATCTCCCAGCATCCTGTGCAGCACGCAGTCACTCTGATTGGCCAAGGCGTTCCGAAGCAGCGCAATCCCTTCTTCGTATTTCTGTTCACGACCTTCGCAAAAATGGACACTTGTCACAACTGGACCAGAACCCAATATTCACAATGTATTAAAATCTGCCCGTACTCAGTAGCTCAGCCTTTTTGACCACCGCCTTGGTGTAGTCAGGCCTCTGAGCCAACGCTTTGTCCAGCAACGTTTTGGCTTTCTCCTGTGTCACGGGGTCCTCCAGGCACACGGTGGCTAGAATGGTCAGCGTTTGTGCGTTGGCCCCCAGCGTCTTATAGATGTTATTGGCCATCCCCATAGCCTCTCGGATTCCATTGGATGCCAAGTAGCAGTCAATCAGACCTGCCATAAGGCGGCTTTTAATAACTGAGGTGACCGACGGTAAAATGCAAAGTTTGCAAACGCACCTTCGTAGCAGTCAAGGCGACAGGGGGCCAAGCGCATGGCCTCTCGAAAATGGATGATGGCTTCCTGGACGCGGCCCATGTTTCTCAACGCTGCCCCCTTCAGGAGAAGGGCCTGCACACTGTTGCTGTTCAACTGTATGGCCTTGGCGCCCAGATACAGGGCTCTGGAGTAACGCTTACTGTAGAAGCTGTGACAACTGACCACACGTATTTAGGTCAGTAGACATAGACAGCATGGTTGCTCCATGACGATAGTCTGTTCACTCACATACTTACCCAGAAATCACCCAAGGTTCTGCATGTTGGTCAGAGATATTGAACAGTCGTCCGCCTAGGACCTCCACGTCCTCCAGGTGTCCTTCTCGGGCCCACAGGTAGCCGTATACATCCATCCCTAACAATGTGCAAGAACATGGAAAATGTCTTTTACAAGGCTGCACCAACCAATTGATTAACCCTTTAAGGTCTGGGCCTATTTTGTCTGATTTTGCATGCCTTTGAAGTTGCCTTTATATTTCAAAGAAAGAATTGTTTACGATGGCCTGGTTTGGTCCCTTTTTTTGTGACACCTTGAACTTCATGTCCAAACTGTTGTTTCATTCACTGACCAATTATAAATCATCATTTTGGGCCCAAAAAGACCAAAAATTCCAAAATCGTTTTGTCAATTTTTTTAATATTGATGTCCAATTGACAACCAAACATGCGTGACGAACCGTTTTGAAACTTTGTAATATTTATTCAACATGTTAGGATGAACATTCAACCAAAAAAATTTAGAATAAATAGTCTTATATTTGACAATTCAACATAAACAACAGGTATAGCCATAGGCGTTTTTTGCCTTTATACATGCTCTAGTCAAAACAGGTTATATACAGCAGACCGAACAGTGAAAAAATATATACCATCTAACACAAAAAGTGTTTAGAGGCCATCTCTTTATGAGTTTAGGTATTGCGGCCTATCACCTGTTGAAAACTATGTACACACAATCAAGCTTCTTGAACACACATCTATATAGACAAATTGAGAAGACTGATTGTGGGGAAAAAAATATATATACAACATTGGGAAAAAAAGTATTTTCAAAAATATTTACAATAAACAAGTTAAATTTTTTTCAGGCATGCCACTCCGAAAAGCAGTTTCGTCCTGGAATTCGACACAGGGCGACATCACACAGCCCACACTTCCATGGGGTGTCGGTCCTCTTTCCACCCTTCCATTTTCCTTTCACTTTACTTTCATTGTCACTATAAATGTACATGAAAAAAAGTCAGTATTTATGAAAATAATAAAGTATAAAATAAAAATATATACATCAATAAATAATAATGGAAATCTATATGTATGACAATAGAAAGAATACCATAGCTGAATATGTGCTACATCCCTAATCTTCATATAGAAAGAAGATCATCACAATTATAAATTCCTGCCTTGGATACACACAGTGCACGTACGACTTTCATCTGATATGCACATTTTATTATTATATACACAAACACACACTTATATTGCATCAAAATTAACTTTGCCTTGCAATATCAAAAGAAACTTTCAAAAGAAACTTTTTCAGCATCAAAAAAAAAAAAAAGTGAGTTTGCTTACCTCTGCTCGTCGATGGCGTCACCCACGTGTTCAAATCCGTCACTATCTTCACTCGAGGACTCTTCCGAAGAAGACGATGATGACGAATTTGGACCATCCTCATCCTCAAGTTGATCAAAAAGCACAATTGCCTGCGCTAAATTTAGTTTTCCGTTCATTCTCAAAGTCACACAAAGTCGCTGCTCGAGCCACACGGCCGTCGCTCGCCACCTCGCTGCTTCAGAACACTCCTCCCTCTCGTTCGGTGGAACCTCGCACGGCAGTTATATTTATTTAAAAAACGCATTTTGTGCTTCCACTGTGACTTCAAAAGGGTTCGTTTAATATGTTTTTTTTTTCATGGAGCTTCCGTTTTGAAAAAGGACAAGAAATGATGGAAATATAGACATAAACAAATGATCCATGCAGCGTTTTAATGTTTTTTTGAGAGGACAATAACACTATAAAACTTAAATGACAATATCTCACGTTTTAGTTGGTCGATTGACTTCAAATACCGTATTGGCCCGAATATAAGACGACCCCGATTATAAGACGACCCCCTCTTTTTCAAGACTTAAGTTTGAAAAAAGACTTTTTGAACACCAAATTAATTTTTATACAGAAACGACCACGGAAAGCTTTTCTCTGACTGAGCATTTTTTAGGCGATCTTTTTGAGCTCTCCATCTCCGTACATTACACTCTGTGACACCATATTTCACAGCCGCTTTGCAGTTGTTTGAAGACACCGCCTCATTTATCACCATCAACTTGAAGTTTGCGTCATAACTTCTCCTCAGCTGCCGGTGTTCTGCCAAAATGTCCTACATCGGCGAAACGTCCTACATTAGTCGAATTTGACACCTAAATTACTACCGTGCGCTCTAAACTTGTTTTGTTTAGATGCATACAGGAATAACGTACTAAAGAAATGCCTGCAGAAAATACTTAAATGTAGTTATGTCAAATAAGGACGATTTAAATACGCTACGTGACTAATGTGGTCAACTGCTTCAAAGCTAACACAAAAAAACACAATGGTTAAAAGTATGAGAGGGTAATACATGCAAAAAGTATCTTTGAGGCTGTGAAAAGGTTCTAAATAACTAAATAAAAACAAAAATAGTGAGTACTCGCCGCTTCCAACCGATGTGCGCATGCGTGTGAATGCATATGCAAGCGCCCTGAGCATTGTGTAGGACGTTTCGCCGCGTAGTAAGGAATGGCCAAACACCGGTTAACCTGGCCAATCTTCGACCCACTTTTCTCCAAATTGTCGCGAAGTTTCTCCATTTTCGGTTATCTCTTCTATTACCGGTATTTTCTTCTCTTTTCCTTCTTACCACTTTCTTCTTCGTGTCAGGGGTTCCCTTTGGCCGCCCGAGTCGCGTTCAGCATTCGATTCATTGATGACTGGCGCCATCAAGCGTCGTGAATGGGTATATGTCTAGGCCGCAGTTTTTTTTTTTTTTTTTTTTTTTTTTTTTTTAGACCGCAGTTATAAGACGACCTCCTCTTTTTCAATCTTATTTCAGTGCAAAAAACATCGTCTTATATTCGGGCCAATACGGTAATAACGAGAGTAAACCGCAACTTCCGCACTTTAAAACGAGACCAACCAACGGCATGTGGGTGACGTAATTAAAACGTGAGGGCGCTTCAAAGATGACGTGCGCTGAGGACGCGCCGGCGCGTCCTTCGACTCTCAAGGGTTAAATTCGATTAACTCATTTGCTCCCAAAAACGTATGAATACGTTCTATTTTTAATTGTTTCAGTGTCCCAAAAACGTATTTATACGTCTTTTTTCACAAGAGACATCTCTAGGTTCTGATGCAACTTCGCTACTAAGCACAATGCTCAAAACCCATTTTAAAGCAATAAAACTGGCCACTGGAGGGCTGTAGCGCATTTGATAAGAACTCATATAGGACCATGAAAAGAAGTGAAGTGAGGAAAAATAGTCACGAAACGGAAGTTGGAAGAAGTAAGAAGCGTGAGAAAAATGTGGAGAACGATGGAAAACAAAATGCAAACGACACTGGAGCAGTGTTTTGGAAAGAAAACGACACGATCGTCAAAGAAAGATTGAAAAGAAATCTATCTTGATGAGACAGACGTTGATGAGGGAAAAGTTTACCCCGTCTGCCGAGACAGCCACGGCCGCTAGAGCATCATATCTCAGTTCAATAGTTTAGTTATATGTAAATAAGTTGTTACTTTGCTATCAAAAGCTCTATTTGTCTTGTTGTTCATGTTATTTTGTAGAAGGAAAACATTCAGATGTTTGGGATGTCACAAAAGCAAAAAATAGCTGTGTTAAAGTCAAAGTTATGTTTGAAATGTATGCTTTTACAAAAAGCTCAATTTCTGTGTTTTCATCAGATATTGGAAAATTGCTCAAACTAAGCTATTTTCTAATGCTGATTTCTAAAGAATGGAAAAAGATATACACAAACTTTTTTTTTCCTGCTGAAAGAAGAGAGTCTAATCTTTCTTTTGGTTGGTTCCATGTTTATATAGTAATAGAACAGAATTTTCTGTGGGCCTTGCAAAATCGGTCAAAATCCAGTAAAACGGCCGAGAGCGAAGGCCATTGCTCCGGTGAAAATGGCTGGGAGTGAATGAGTTAATAAAGTAGTTGCAAACGAGTTTGATAATCGATTTTTGCCAACAACTATGAGAAGTCCCGTTTGTGTGTAATGTGAGGCTGCACGCGCACCAGTGATTAGAGAGAGAGAGAGTTCACTGCTAGTCTGCTACACTCAGGTTGGGATGCAGAATCAATAATACTTTATTACGAGATGTCGAGAGTTAGATTGTCTTTTGTGTTGTAGATCCAGTGTGCCTTCGTCACAGGTGAATCAATGTAGCCAATTGTATTGTTTGTATTCTATGTTGATGAGACGTTACTAACAAAGCGCTAAACAAGTTAGAGATTACGCTAATCAGTGTCTAAAGTGTCCGTTTCTATTGTGTTTTAGAGAAGCATATTAGCACTTCAGTTATTGTTGGATAGTAAAGCTGTCTCGTTTCTTTTTATAAAGAAACCACACACATAAACCCATTCAGCCAAACCAACCCAGTCTCCTTTCAACATAAGCTCCCATTGAAACTGTAAATTGCCATACAAGAAAGAGTACTTTGAAATTGGATTTGTATTTTGTATTGAATTTGGATTGTATTTATGAACAACTGTTTGATAAAGAAAACTGTTTCATTACAGTCTGCATCCTCCTTATTCGGAGGCATAGTTATTGAAATTTTAAATCTGTGCTTTGCCAAAAAAGATTTAAAAAATGTCAATCAGCAGCACTTTTTTTAATTTGAATGAACAGAACCGTTGTCTGATTTGTATCCTGAGAATGTTTCATGTTTTATACTCAGAAGTAAAGATAGACCAATATGTCGGCCGGGCAATACATTGAGCCAATATTCGGAAATTTGATGTATATCGGTATCTGCCTTTTTTAACTGACCGGCTGATATGAAAAAAGTCTATTTAAAACTAGGGATAAGGACTTGGGATCGCGCCATTTTTCAGAGCTTCGGAATTGGCAGAAAAGGATCCGAGTTTTAATATAAAAAAATATACACTACTAGAGCTGTCCCGACTAGTCGACATAGTCGACGTCATCGATGACGTAAATCCGTCGACGAGCACAACATCCCGTCGACGGTTAATGAAGGGTTAAAAAAAATATATGCGCGGAAAGTTCAGAATGTCGGATGCTCTGTATGCAAGCGGGGAAAGCGGCACAAAGCCAAAAGAGCGCACCAGAGTGTCCAAAACATTGACTTATTTCAAAGAAATAAAGGAGGGTACACTCTTGTGTGCTGTCTCTTCACTGCCAAGCTTGGCTGCACGTCGGCCGTGAATAAACACCTCAAGCGCCGTCACCGTTTGTAAAAAAAAAAATTAAATTTTTTTTCATTTTTTGTACACCAGAGGGTGCTGTCGCTTTACTAAATAATAATGTTTCATTGACAATGGGCCTATAAGTGCTATTAGTATTGCTAACTGAAAGGTTTATTTCATGTTATGGTTTATTTTATGGTATAGAAAATTATATAACGTTAAAAGGTCATAAATATATACAGTATATACAGTGAGGGCACTCAAGGAAGAGATTGTCAATGATAAGGTAATAAATTAATGTAAAGGCAATTCATATAGGCAATTCATTGATATATAAATAAGGTTTAAAAGGAAAAAGGTGAAAAGTTTTCAATAATTTCTAATTGTGTTGTTTTATTTGTGTGCACCGTAGCTCTTACAGTGTGATTACATCAAGGATGGAATAAAAGTTGTAAACCATCAGTTTAAGAGGCCATCTTTTCAATCGGGATGCTACACTAGTTAATTCTATCAGCATTTGAAGTCATTGTTTATTTGTGATTTACTATTGTTATTTACGTGTTTATTTGTACTTTAGTAAATAATTTAAGTGTTCCAATATGTTTTTTGTGAATTGATATGCGTCAACAAAAATTTCATTGCTAAATTAGTAAGCAAAAACAAAAAATATTTTTTAAAATTATTAGATTAGTCGACTAATCGTAAAAATAGTCGGCTGACTAATCGGGAGAAAATTAGTCGTTTGGGACAGCCCTATACACTACCATTCAAAAGTTTGGGGTGTAAGCTCAAGTGAAGTTTCGCCATTTTCAGCCACTGTGTCAACTCTAGTCTACATGATGTCATCCCTTTGTTGAAAAGAACATACATTATTCATAAGTTAATTAGTTAGTTAAAAATGTTTAAGTTAGTCAAAATGTAAATATTGTTGCGGAAAGGTTTCATCCAAAAAACAAAAAAAATACATTGGGAGTCAGACCTCTCCTAATCCAGTGAACGTGGATTTGTGCTTAGGGCAAGATCATCTTTCCAAATTAGCTATCTTCGACACTATCCTTTTTTCCCCTTCATTCAAGCTTGTTTCTCACTCAGCAGCTGTGAGACTTAAAACCTCAAAGAAGTAAGCCTAGGCTATCATTCGTCTTTGTAAGTCTATAGTTTGTATATTGAATTTGAAAGGAAAATGTGTTTTGTTTTTGGCAAACTTTTTCATAGTGCTAACCTGTTGAACCTACTCACACGTGGAAAAATACAATTGTACAATGTTTTCAATGTATTCATTTTGTATATTTCACTTACCATGATTTGAGAGCTCAATAAATTAAAGAAAAGTCTGCCTTGTGTTTGGAGTGTTTGTTTTTGGGTTTGCTGGCTGTTTAGCAGAATAGCGTCACTTTCACACACAGCAACAAACAAGGGAAGGGGTGAGCGCTGCCGCACCAAGTCACTTCTGGCTGCATTTTTGGCACATGACAAATAGCGAATACCGTACTATAGTATAATGGAAAATTTTAGGGGTTTTGAAACAGCGACGTTTTCACACCACGGTTAACAGTGAAACCAGTAACCGGCACATGCCTAGTTTGGTAACGGGGTCATTTGACGCCTTTCTGGTCTTTCTTTATAGCTAAAAAAAAAAAACGGGACTTCCAGTGTTAAAAGTGGCTTGTGTCAATGGTTCTCAGTACCTTTGATGAGATATGGGTCCAACATCTGGGCTTGTTCAAATTTGAGGATGGCGTTCTTGGTGTCTCCTGCCCTGAAATAGACATCTGCCAGGCTCACCAGGAGGTCCACATTGTCCCGCAACAGTGACTTCTTCTCTAGTGAACTGAAATGAAATACAGTAGTGTTTGTCAAAGTGTGATAGGAGTACGACCAGTGGTATGTGGGCTCTCTTTAGTGGTATGCAAAATATTTACTGAATTAAATGTTCAAACCAGGCCTGCACGCTGTATTGTTTGAACATCGGCATCACAATGTACGCTGTTTTTTAATATGCACACTTTCAATTTGCTTCACAAAAGCACCAAGTGTGCAGAAATATGGCCTCCTGGATCCCTTTTGGGCATGTCCACAAGAGAGCTAGTGAGTATGGTAGCAGGTCTAGAGGATGACCAATGAGGGGCTATATGGATGTAGTTAAATAGGACATTATCCAGTTGGTGTGAGAGCAGAGGATGCAGAGGACAGGGTTAGATGGAGACAACTGATTCGCTGTGGCGACCCCTTAAGGCAAAAGCCGAAAGGAAAGGAAGATATGAGTACAATGTGGTCTTTATGAGTCAACCAAAGTCTTCCTAAACAGAGCAATTCAAGTCATCTGGTGAAAGTTCTAGTTTTAAAATCGTAAATATATCACAAAGCCCCAAAAAGTTGCAATATCATTTTTTTCCAATATTGTTCAGCCCTAATTCAAACCATTTTTGGTCCACTACAGTTCATTCACTCAATCACTGCCCTTGACAGCAATAGAGGTAGCCAAAGATCATTCACTCTGCCAGTCAAAATTGGATTGTATGTCTATCGCCGTCAATGGCAGTGAATGATTTAACTAAGTATAATTCAGTTATAATTAGCTTAAGGGTGTTATATGGAGTTTGTCACTTTTTACTTGCGACTGCCACCCCCAGCCTAAAGCATAACTGCAGCCTTTCTTAAGCTCGTGCATGGTGCGCACGCTCGTACGAGCGCGAACATAAAACAACGAGCGTTTGGCCCATCAAATCAGCAACAGAAACATAAAAACAGCAAACGTGATTGTTTACTGTTAGTAGCAAGTCTTAAGTGGGTTAGAAAGGTGTTTTTGCTACGCAGAGGTTCTGTGAAACAGCACTCAGGACGTACACAGGTGCATGTTCGCCCAGAAGATTAACATTTAATGTATAAGAACTGTTCCTTTCAAATATTTAGTAACGATTTCTTGGTGTGATATCAGTTAACTCAATCCTTAAAGGGACTGACAACACCTTTATTAAAACTTTATTTAGTACACTGCAATATAAAACCACAGATTCTTATGATGTGTAATAATGGAGGAAAGATAAATAAAAGCCAGTATTTCAAGGAAGTAGCCACCTGACATAGGGCTGATATTTTATCAACACTAGTACTATTTTAGCCAATCATTCGCTGCTAGCCTTTCTCTCAAAATGCACTGGATGTCAAGCGATCTCAATGATAGCCAATGAGTTTTAACATTTGCGATGCAAAACAGCATCTCAACATCAGCTCCCCTTCCAAAACATATTAAACAACCGTCTCTTACCAAATGGTATTAATGGCCCTTTGATTGTCCCCCGCATGTATAAAGGCATACGCCTTTATCCAAACAGAGAGCCAGTCCAGGTTCGGGACACTTTGGATAACATCCATGGTCATGGACGCCACTTCAGCTCCTTTGACTGATAAAGACAGAAGGCCTGCAGAGAGGAGCAGAGAGATTTTGTCACATGGAACTTACATGAACACAGGAGAAGCATTAGGGGTGCTGTGGAATTCAAACCAATGATTGCGTCCAAGGCAAGGGGGCACTGTCGAAGGACTTCTTTGTAGCTCGTCACAGCAGAGCGTTCCTGGCCAGCTTTCTTGTACAAGTTGGCTAGCATCATGTTGATCTGAGGACAAAAGGAAACGGACAATATTAAAGGGATCCACGGATAGAAAGACTTCTAGTAAGATAAATGTTAATATGAGTTAAAATAATTTGATATTGAAACCCCTCTTGATGTTTTTGTTTTCATACAATTTGTAAAATTTGTTTAATTAGTAGGTCGCCATTGTTGTTGACGTCACATGGTTACTCTGCCGGGCTTCCAGAGTATGACTCCAGCGACATAAACATGTCATCTGTTCAACCCTTTCAATTGAACCAGACAGGAACAGTAATGAGCATGACAGCACTTTCGATATTTCACAAAACGAGCAGCAAAAGCAAAATAAACAGGAAAGACGGGATGAGACGTGACGAGAGTTGAAAAAAAAAAAAAAAAAAAAACGCCGTTCTGCCAAAATGTGTGACACCGGCAAACGTCCTACAACAGGCGAATTTGACACCCAAAATACTACTGTGCGCTTTCAGCTTGTTTTGTTAAGATGCATACAGACAGAACATACTGAAGATGCCTTAAGAAAATACTTAAATGTGGTAATATCAAATAAGGGTGTTTTAAATATTGTACGTGACTAATGTGGTCTGCTTTAGAGCTACCACAAGAAAACACTATGCTTACAAGTATGAGAGGGAAAGAATTGCAAAAAGTATTTTGAGATAATGAAAAGGTAATAAGACTCAATAAAAACACAAATAGTCAGTACTCGCCACTTTCAACCAATGAGCGCATGTGTTGGGGGTCTCACCGTGTAGAAGGAATTGCAGTAACCCTGTAGTATTCGTCTAGTGACAATGACAAGCTATTTTGCGTCATCACCACGAGCGTCCATAGAACATGGCGCCCTGTGTAGGTCAAAACATGTACTGAACATTATAGATTTTTAAATCAATGGCAATATTCTATGTGTTTCTAATAACATTTTAGTAAAAGAGGACAAGTGTGGCTTATTAAAGCCTACAAGTCTTTAAGTCTGAGGTTCCCTTTAAGAAATAAAACCAGGCTACCCTAGTCTGGAAGAGAGGCGAGTCTAAAAAAGTGGGTCTTTAACAACGATTTAAAAAGGCCAATATTCATAATGGTGCGGATTTCATCGGGCAGATTATTTCACAAACTGGGGGCAGCAACCGGAAAAGATCGATCACTCAACTGTTTAAGTCTCGACCTTGAGAGTTGCAGAAAAAGCTGGCTGGTAGAACAAAGAGCCACGCCAGAGTTACGGAGGATTAAAATCTCCAATTACAATTAAAATTAAATTTTAAATTGTCTATACATTAAAACTAATCTGTATTAGAACTTTTTTAGTATCCTTCAGTCAGGTGGAACTGTAGCAGTATAGTGTACTGTACTCTAGCTCACATCAAATGCTATTAACAACAACAAAAACGTTAAAATACCTACCTTAGGAGTCCTCTGACGAGAAGGAATCCCATCAAGCATTGCGATGGCATCTTTTTCCAGTTTCAAAATAGTGTAACATTCAGCGATTTTGTACTTTACTTCAATCTCTGAAGGAAGACTCTGAAAAACAAATAATGAATAGACAGGAGTTAGTACAACATTCTCACAAAGAGAAAGTATGGACTTGCCACCAGAAGTAGTGATTGTGCACTTGCAGATGAAGAGCAAATTCCAACGAGATAATTCAGCGCTTTCACACACTTAACTTTCTGCAATGTTTATTAAAACCCATACTTGCGCCTGAAGGTTTGCTGCAGCTCCACCAGCAGATGTGCGAACCTTGGATGTTTTGCTGAGCACCTTCTTCTGTTGCAGCGCCATGTTGTATTTACAGGCAGCATTACGATACTCTTTATCATGGAAGATGGCATCGGCATGGTAAACCAACAACTGGTACTTTTGGGCAGGTGAGAAGAGCTCTCTAGAAACAGCAAGAAATTATAGTGAATAGTGAAAGATTGCATCATTTACATTAGGCCTGCACAATATATCGTTTGAATACCGCCATCGCGATGTGCGCATGCACAATAGTCCTATTAGGATCTGCGATTGATTATTATTATTTTTTGAACATGTACACTTTTGGTTTGCTTCATAAAACCAGCAAGTGTGCAGAGAAAACTACACTCGCATGATGCTACGGTAGTAGCAGTTAGCGTCTGATGCATCTCATAGATATCACATGTATATAGAGCCTACCCACGTACCACGTGCTCGCTGTATGGTTCCGCCCACTTGTCCGTCAAAACATAGTGTTAACCTGTTACGGCTACGTACATTTCTCCTATTTACGGCGTGTTTTTCTGCTCCTTAACATTAATAATCAAAATGGTGAAGGCGTGTGTGGCTGTTGGTTGCACTAACAGAGAAGATGGAAGGAGAGACTTGAAGTTTTACCGTATTCCGAGGGATCCAAAGAGGAGAGCGAAATGGACGGCTGCAATTCGACGTGAAAACTGGACACCAAAAAATCACCACAGACTATGTAGTAGTCATTTTATATCCGGTAAGATGCATTTAATATATATTTAGAGGGTTTTTGCCTGACAACCACAATTAAGATTATTGCTAGGCTAGTGACTTCCCTTTCTTCCACCATCGTTATTTTTTTTAATAATATTTAGCTGGTACCAAGTGAAAGAAACTGGCCTCGTCTACGGGGCTGACAAATAACCACAATTAAGATCATTGCTAGGCTAATCGCCGACAACATACACGTATGTATGTCGTGAGAGTGCTATCGCTAAACCATATAAACATTAAAAGCCTTAACTCCATTGACAAACGACATGAAATACATTAGACTTGACAGTGGATGTTACCAATAACAAAAGATTTTGAATTGAAAATTTCGTAACTCACCTTTCCAAGCACAAGATAAATTCCTGCCGAACGAGGACCTGCTTCACCCAACCAGCAACGAAGTATTTATATGCTTCCAAGCTCTTGAAGTTTTTCATATTTTCGTGAGAATAGGCTGATTTAGTGTGGACAAGATAATTGTAAATATCTGCGTAGCAGATGTCGGGCAGACAGGGCGAAGACAGTGGGTCGAAAAACATCTTTTTGGGCATCAAATATGGATCTGGCGACTGTATAGAACGAAGCTTTTCCTCATAACGCCTTTTATGCAACAGATCCAGTGAGTTTGCGGCATCAGAAAGCACCGGGTCTTCCATGAAATGCATTTTAAATTCCGCCATCAATTGAAAACAATGCTAATACAGAGTCAAAATGACGGACAAGTGGGCGGAACCATACAGCGAGCACGTGGTACGTGGGTAGGCTCTATAGAACAGATGCGAAATGACTCAGCGGCGTTAGTAAACAGCCGCCATATTAAAGCAGCAGACTTCTCAGCACTAATAAATAAGACTAACGTTACTGTCCCTTGCTCGCGTAACGTTAGCTCTGCGGAGGGCTAGGTTTCAATTAATCATGAGTACTGTCGATGCGTGGCTAACGTGTCTTACATACAGGCTTTATTTAATCTGTAAAAACATCTGAGATGCAATTGTTGCCTGTTTTCAACAGTGAACATCAAAAATAAAGACATTGATTGACTGAAAATGGTTCAATATTGGATGAAATGTCTTGTTTTCTCATGTGTATTTATAATTACTCTTTACCAAAAAAAAAATGTTTTATGTATTTACTCGAGCAATCGATAGAATTTTCAATTGAATACTCGATTACTAAAATATTCGATAGCTGCCGCCCTAAAGGGTATTATATAGATACTACCATATATCGCGATTTTGCCATTTTTTTTGCACTTTCAGTTCTTAAATAAATGAATAATGAATAAATACAATTGAAATAACTTAAAGCACCTTAAGTCTATAATGCAGCAATACAAAAAATACAGAAACTAAGATATACTTTTTAAAATGAAGAACATGATAAATTGTTTGAAAATGAAATACTGAAAAAAATAAGAATACAAGGATAAATGAGGAAAAACGGGAAAACCAAGGAAATACAATCTAATAAAATACTGAATGCAATACACTGATACAAAAACACGATGAGTCTTCCCAAGCAGTTTTTCAAGTCATTTGGTGAAAATTTGTTCTACTTTTAATATTGCAATATACAGTATATCGCAATACTGTATATCGACAACCCCCAAAAAGTCGCAATGTATTATTTTTTCTTAATATCGTTCATCCCCAATTTCCATTTCATGAATGTAAATAGTCTCGACACAACAAAATTATAGGTTTAGGCAAACCCATTTATGTTTTATGTTTGACTAAAATGATTGAGCATGACCAAATATCAATTTTTGGCATTACATTTTAAATAATAATAGTACAAAATAGGTCGAATTCACAGTGCCGCTCCATGAACGTCAGGTTTGTTTATAAATAAAAAGTAAGAAATACTATTCCCACATGTTAGAAGTCAATTCCTAATTGACAATTGCCATTTTAAAATTAACGTAACAGATAGTATGTTCTTAGTGAGAAAAACATAGTGTTGATATTGTAATGAGTCGGAATATAGAACAATAATAATTAGCTTGAATCAAAATGTTAGAGTAATAACATATAACCAATGTCTCTGGTGCTAAACAAAGATCAATGCATTAAAATTGTGGAAACAATAATATAAATATGATATTTGCACATCAGCAATTAGACAGATCCCGAGTGCATATGATGTACTTACGGGTTGTTATTACTCATCGTCAACAACAAGCTGCTCATTATCCGGACGTTGGAGTGTAGACCGGCGGCGGCCATATCACGCACATGATCTACGACATTCATTTTTGCACAAATTAAGGCTGAATTTGGAGCTCGAGATAGTATTTTAAAGTTTCAGCTTTTAAAAAGCTAATGCTACCGTGCTAGCGCAATTTTGCTGTATTAAAAATGGCGCCCGATGACCCCCTTGTTTGAGCATGCGCAAAGCATCGGCAGTTTGGATGAAAAAACTACGGCATTTACAAAGGGACGAAATACACAAACATCAACTGCAGCACATGTCTCTCAAATAAGTGATTAAAAAGTAATTTTTTGCTTTTAATTTAAATTTAAATTTTACTCTTTATTTTAATTTTGATAACACATTTAATGACACTTTTATTTCTTTGATTCCCATTTCAATCAATTAATGACACAATTAAGTGTATATTTAAATATTCATTTATATATTTTATTCTGTCCCATTTAGTCCTCTATACAACAGTTGCATACATTAATTAAAACATAGTCTTGTTTGAATTTAGGGATATTATTTAGTGATTATGTTAGTTTAATCTAAATTCCTTTGTTCTGTCTTATGTTCGAGTTGTAGTTATGAACAGCGCTTTAAACCTTTATAAGTGTCTGTTTTTAGTTATTTGAACAAAATTAATTTAAGCAATTCTAATTTTTTAATCATTATTCATTTTTGTATTTTTATTTATAGATATACTGTATAGTTTTTTTTTTGAATTACAAAATTCTATGTTAATTTTAAAAAAAAATTGTTGACATCAAAATGAATAAAAACAGAAGTACACAATGGTTACAGCCCCAAGTAACGCTCTAAGTTTATGTTTTTCCTCATAGTATTTAACCCATTGCATGCAATTGATGGCGATAGACATCCAATTCATTTAAACTGGGAAGACTGGCTGTGTTTTGTCAGGTTTCAGTGCCAGACAGCGCTAGACCAATGGCGCCACTAGGGGGTGGCCAGGGGTGGCCACGGCCCCCCCAATAAATTTGTTGGCCACCCCAATGGCCAATATAATGTCAGATTGTAGTAGCTGTGGAACTCAAAATGTTGACTGGGCTGTTATGGACTATGCACATTAAATCATTAGTAATATTAAATATAATAGAACAAACCAAAGTATATCAGTAGGCGTGTTTTTCTGAGAGTTTTCTACTGGCCTGTTTAAAGTCCGTGTTGCCCAACGACAGCTCCAAAACATCACTGCTCTAAAGGAGATCTGCATGGAGGAATGGGCCAAAATACCAGCAACAGTATGTGAAAAGCTTGTGAAGAGTTACAGAAAATGTTTGGCCTCCGTTATTGCCAACAAAGGGTACAGTGGTATGAAAAAGTATCTGAACCATTTGGAATTTCTCACGTTTCTGAATAAGATCACCATCAAATGTGATCTGATCTTTGTCGAAATCACACAGATGAAAATACAGTGTCTGCTTTAACTAAAACCACCTAAACATTTTTTGGGTTTCATATTTTAACATAGGATAGCATGCAAACAATGGCGGAAGGGGGAAAATAAGTAAGTGAACCCTCTGCCTAAGGTGACTTAAAGAGTAATTAAAACCAATTTTTAACAAACATTTTTAAGTCAGCTGTGTGCCCAATCATTGATGAGTGGTTTAAAGCTGCCCTGCCCACTACAAAACACACACCTAGTCTTAATGAGAAGCATTGTCTGATGTGCATCATAGCTCGGTCAAAACAGCTGTCTGAAGACCTGTGATCAAGGATTGTTGATTTGTATAAAGCTGGGAAAGGATATAAAACCATCTCCATAAGTTTGGATTTTCATCATTTGACAGTCAGAGACGTTGTCTACAAATGGAGAGAGTTTGACACTGTTGTTTCTCTCCCAAGGATTGGCCGTCCACCAATGGATGACGCCAAGAGTTCAGTGCAGAATACTCAGAGAGGTAAAAAAGAATCCTAGAATGTCTCCTAAAGATTTACAGAAACTACTGGCACAGTCCAATATCTCTGTGCACACATCAACTATATGTAAAATTATGGCCAAGAATAGTGTTCATGGGAGGACTTCACGGAGGAAGCCACTGCTGTCTAAATTAAGGCAACCCAAAAAGGCACTTGGACACTCCACAGAAGTTTAGGTAAGTTTTGTGGAATGATGAAACCAAAGTTGAATTGTTTGGGAGTAACAAACACTGTCATGTGTGGTGGAAAAATGGAACAGCTCACCAACATCAACATCTCATCCCCACAGTGAAGCATGGTGGAGGGAGCATCATGATTTGGGGCTGTTTTGCTGCCTCAAGGCCTGGACAACTTGCAATCATTGATGGAAGAATAAATACAAAAGTTTATTAGGATGTTTTGCAGGAAAACCTGAGTCCGTCTGTCAGACAGTTGAAGCTAAAAAGAGGATGGATGCTTCAACAAGACAATGATCCAAAACACAAAAGTAAATCAACTTCAGAATGGTTTCAGAAGAACAAAATACACGTTCTGGAGTGGCCAAGTCAAAGTCCAGGCTTGAACCCCATTGAGATGCTGTGGCATGACCTAAAGACAGTGATCCATGCCAGACATCCCAAGAATCTGACTGAATTACAGCAGTTTTGTCGAGATGAATGGGCTTAGATTAGTCCTGATTGATGGGCGAGACTGATCTGCAGCTACAGGAAGCGTCTGGTTGAAGTTATTGCTACCAAAGTGGGGGCCACAAAATATTAAATGTGATGGTTCCCTTACTTATTTTCCCCCCTTCTGTCATTGTTTGCATACTATCCTAATTAAAATATGAAAACTTATACATTTTGGGGTGGTTTTAGTTAAAGAAGATACTGTTTTTTCATCTGCGTGATTTTGACAAAGATCAGATCACATTTGATGGTGATTTTATGCAAAAATGTGAGAAATTCCAAAAGTTTCAGGAACTCTTTCATACCACTGTAAATAAATAAATAAAGAAAAAAACACAATGAAAAGGCTGCTGTCGGCGGTCTAAACCATTTTGCGCCTCCAAGAGAGGGCTCCTGTCCAATATGTTGGAGGACTGTGATTTTTAATTCAATTATCTCGTTTTATTTGTTTTTAATACACAGAACCTTTCTCAAAAATTACAAGAAAATGGAAACGAATTATTAGAATTCTACACTTTTCTCCGATAAGTAAATTTATTGTAAAAATTACAAACTTCAAAAATACCCTTATAAATTATTAAAAAAAAAAAAAAAATTAAAATAAAGTTAATAAAAACAAAATTATTAAAATTAAAAAAACACAAATGCACTCTGGTTATGTAATGTCTTAAGTTGATCTTCTGTTTCTTATTTCACCGTATTTAACTCTCTTATTTCACCGTATTTAACTCTTTCGTGTTTGAATTATGATTTTTTTTTTTTTTTTTTTGTTAACCCTTACTCGGCACTCATTTTACTCATTGGCTGACTGCGCTAGATGTCCATTCCATTTTGTTCGGGGGGTGGGGGGGGGGGGGGGGGGTAATGAATGTTCATTCATTTGCCACTACCAGTCAATTCAATGGAGCATTCACGGCCAGTCCTCTATCATCTATCGCCGTCAATAGCTTGGAATTTGTTAAACAGTATTATAAAAAATCAACTTTTAGAGTGTTCCTTGGATTTGTTTTTTTCCCTTTTTAATTTAATTAATGTAACTTTTATTGGCATTTTATTCATTTATAAATAGTTACTAATAATAATAATAATAATTGTGAATTTTTTATAGACTGGGATATATTTTGTCACCTTTCCTGCTATTGACAATGACAAACGTCCAATTCATTTAAACTGAGAGGTCTGGCTGCTAATGCTCATCTTTCAGTGCCATTGAGAGCTTCTAGACGTTCGATCCATGTTGACTGGGAGGCTCAAAATGGATTGGACGTCTGGAGCCGTCAATGGCAGCCAATGACGCGAACAAGACGCACACAACCAAACTCACTCGCAAGCTGTCAATCACGTGTACGCATGCGCACTGCAGCACCATAACCAGCAGCTGAAGCTTGTGTCAAAACACAAGAGGGAAATCGGCAGCACGCAGCAGCAAATCTGGGCGAGCTTTCATTTTGGTGGGAGTATTTATAAAACCAGATTTTTCAATAACGTGCACATACCATGACAGAACAATCAGCGTTACTTCTCCGAAAACAACTTGCAGGTAAAATGAATTTCACTCTATACGGGGCAAAGTAATCCAATGTAAAGTTTACGTCGCTATGAGCTAACGTAGCCACTTAAAGCTATCGCGTCAAGACAAATGTACACTTAACATGGTGGTAACGCGCACTTATAGCTTCTGGCTCCTGATGATAACACGAAATTCATAGTTAATGCAGCTTGACGTAAATAACACCCGGAGAACCGATAACAGAAATACAACGTTGCCTTGCTAACAGGCTAGCGAGTTCGTCACTAGTTAGCTGACAGAACAAAGGAATTATCAATACAGGGACCATCAGCTTTAATCGTGTTTACCTAAGGATATAGATTCACAAATCACAGTGTTAAATAGACAGAAGCATTTCTATATGTGAAATTTTACTGTTTTAAAACACTAACGAAGTCGTTATTTCTGTGATTATATTCATTGTTGTGAGTTTTGCTTTCTGTGGACAATCGCAGGTCGTTGTTGCTGACTCTAAATTGCAAACTAATTGTTGTCCAGGTGGCATTCTCTGACAACAGCTATTGATAGCATTCATCGTGCTGCTCCCACAAATGCGAGTCCCACTCATCTAGGAAGATGCAGCACAGACACACGATGCGTGCTGCTTGCGAAATGACTTTCAAGCTCATCTGTCTTTTATATCATTTACTCGTAACAGTGGAAAACAATCTCCAATTGAATTCACTTTTTAAACCCACATCTTTCACTGTTTTTCTCCTGTGATGTCAGAAATAAAATAAGCCGCAAGATGTAAACAATTCAAGAAATACAATTTTAAAAACTAACTGGCACGTCATTAATTTATGAGGCGAACAAATGCTTTTAATAATTCATAGATAGAAATAATGTAAATTTTTTTTTTTTTTTTTGCTTTTTAATTATCATTTTGCTTAACGCTGCACACCCACTACCTTTGTTAGCATACGTGGTATGAAGATGAATGAATTAATTTCTATATACTGGTATTAAAAATAAAATAAAATAAATAAATCCAGTACATAATGATTTTAGCAATTCCCATTGCTGTTAATTTAGGGCAAATTTAAGAAGGTAACAAGTAATTAGTAACATAAGGTACTTCAATCTTGATGTAAATAATAAACAGAATCAGCTTAAAACTAATAACACAAATAATTACCAGTATATCTTCATGGAAAATAGCACAAGTTTACAGGACAGGGAGGAAAAGGTAAATAAACCCTTGGATTCAATAATTGATTGATCCTCTTTGGGCACCAATAACCATATTCACATAATTTCTTTAGTTGCAGATGAAAACTGCACAGCGATTGGCATTGTTGGTTTCGTCAATAATGACGATAACAAAAATATTTAATAGATTAACAATTTTTTTCGCGAAGATGACGAGAGGGTAACGAGCTACAGAACGTGTCTTTGAGACTAAAACAATGAAACGGATGCAAGTTTTCGTCTGATGAGACGACAACGAGACAATAATGCGCAATAGTTTTCATCATGTTGACAATGTCTGAGATTTTCATATTGTTCGTGTAGTTAGTTAGTCAGTCTATATCGTAGTAGGCATGTGCCGGTATGATATTCTGACGATGTGATAACCTTAAGCCAAAATATCACGGTGTTGCAATTATAGCCCTAAAATGTGTCACTTTGAAATATCTGAATTTAAACTTTTTTTTTTTTTTTTTTTTAAATCCATTGCATAGGATTTTTATTTTTCAAAACATATTAGCGAGTTGGAACATAAGTATGATGTTAAGGTAAAATAAAAAAAAGAATCTAAATTAAAATAATGCAGTCCTTTGGGTGAGCCTAAACCCACAGCCACAGCTCAACATTATTATCATCAGAACAAAAATAATAGAATTATTTTCCATAAAAAGCACGTGTGTGTATGACTCGTATCATGTTTTCATTATACACACACTCTCTTTCTCAACACCGACAGTTGCCAGAGAGAAAAAAAACACGTTAAACCATCGCTAGACACGCTAAACACGCTGGAGTTCACGCTCGAAGCTGGTGGGAAACGTTCATTACAGTGTTTACTAGAGGTGTGCGAAATTTCTGATTCTTAGATTAGTCGCGATTCGGCTGTGGAAAATTCAAGAGCGATTCACAAACATCCAAATTCCGATTATTGCAATATGTCAAGTAAAGCGAAACTAAAACACAGTCAGCGCGGTCTTCGGGACGCAAGGAGGAACGGACCGAGAGTAAACATCATGCTTGTCATTACCCGGGTAATTACAATGCTCAACTCACGGCTCTGGCTCAACTCATGCCGCTAGATAAAAAAAAAAAAAACAATAATTCCTGAGTGCTGCCGACAGCCGCTACAAACTAAATCCACATAATGCTATGGTAGATATCACTTTTATAAACAACTGTGATGTGAACTGACAGACTCGGCGGCATTAGCAGCACACGTGTAGAAAACTAGATGCGAAATGACAGACTTAAAGCAGTAGACTTCTCTGGGAGGCTGTTGTACCGAACCTTCCAAGCGAACCTAATCAACTTTTTATTTAAAATACTCCTAAATTGGCATAACCTTGACTTTCTTTAAAACAATTTAAAAATTTTCACATGTCAAAGGTAGACAGAAGGCAAATTATGGAATAACGGGAGCAATTTTAACAACTTTAACGGTTGATACACAACATTAAATCAATTGAATGTAGTTTGAAGCTGCTGGTACAGAATGGGGACTTGAGTATTTTATTTACTCTTTTGAACTGTTAACTTGATACTGAAAAAGTCGTTTATTTAAACCTGAGAGGCTATTTGTACAATTTTTGTAACTAATGTACGAAACATTAAAAGCAGCTAATAGCTTGGAGGGGTTTCATCAATAATTGATTTATAATCGAATCGTAGCCTCTGAATCGTAATCTAATCGTTAGGAGCCCAAAGATTTCCGCCTCTAGTATTTACTAACCTTTCGTTTTGTATAAATGCGAAATCATATTGGAGGTATTGCCTCCTTTGCAGCCACCCTTCGCAAACATGTTTTAAATGTCGGTTTGTCCTCTTCCTCTAAGCCGCGGCTGTCTGTAGCTTTTCTGTAGCCGACGAATACCCATACCAGCAATTTCATTTTCTTCGATGGGGGAAAAAGTTGAGAAGATTTACCTCCTCCAGCCATTATGTAGCACAGCTGACTCACTGACACTGAGCAACAACCGGTGGGAGAGGGTTGAGCCTTACAGCTGCAAACGAGGGATTTCTCCATCCATTTTTGGGACATAAAAAATAGCTAATACCTTAAAACCGTTAATTGGCACATGTCTATATCGTAGAAGTGTTTGGGTTGTGTCACTTATGTGACATGTCCTGGGCACCCACCCTGATCGTCACCGGTGACTGGCAATTAACTCATTCACTAACAAAGATGTACAAACATTGATATTCTTCAAAGCTGTGCTCCAGGCTTGCTTTTATCTTGGTAAGGGAGAATATGCAATGCTGCTTTAGCCTTTCGAGGTCTGTGCGATCATCACACACTAAATGTAACTCATAGAGTTAGTATATCATTTGCATTCACATTAACATAACTTTAGCATAGCGAGCGTCCTCGTAAACTGTTGTTGTGTTGTTTTTGTTTTGTTGGCGTTGACCACATACTTACAGTAGTAGTGCTCCGTCCAGCCGGTTGCAAATAAAACCATTGGAAAACCCTCACTAAGTTGTTACTGTCGTTGTAGACGCTACAATATGTGGTTGTCTGTCAATTTTCATTTGAAATTGTTTTGACTTTGTTTTTGAAACCTTTTATATTTTACTATATTTCTTGAAATAAAACCTTTGAATTTTTATAAATGAAAACATTTTGAGTATTCGTCGACTAGACGAAGACTAACACATTTTGAAATTATTAAAATAGGACTAAAACTATAAGTATTTTGGTCCAAAAGATTATGACGAAAATTAAAAGGGCGGCCCAAAACAACACTGGCGACAGGGATTAACATTTTTTTTTTATGTTTCACCATTGTTCTTGGTGAAAATGTTGCAGTTACGCCAGATTCCTGGACTCTGATGTAGATAGCTTTCTCAAGGTTGTTCCAAAGCATCTAAATTTTGCTCATGTCAGGACTGTTCATCAATTTTCTAAATTGATCTCTAAGGTGCCATGACAACATTGCACTTATGGGGGGGAGGGGGTTCCAGAAGTCCATATCATTTAGATGGAGACAATGTTTTAGGAGGCTGAAACCGCGAGTACCTGAAAACTCCTTCCAGAATGGAACTCTTGATGACGCTCCAACGTGTCGTCATGGTCTAAATGGTTGAAACCACAAAACTGACTATAAATTAAAAAAAAAAAAAAAATACAAAAAAGATCATCCACTATTAAAACCTCCCGTAAATAAGATTTTGTCAAAAGTAGCCCAAATTTTATCAACCTTTTGAAAACATCCCAATTTGGCAGGAAAGGCTCAATCTGGCAACACAGTCTCCCATACTCCTTAACAGGAGCAGAAGGATTACATGCAAGCCACATGTTTTGATGGTGCTGCCACCTACACACTGGGCTTGGAATTTTCATGCACTTTTGCATCTCTGAAAACTGGCGTGATTTCCGATCACATGATCGGACGTGGACATCCCTTTTTTAGAAATCCATGTCTCTTATTTTTCAGAGCTCAACAAGAACCCTGTGGAGGGCTTTTCGGCAGGTCTAATAGATGATGACGACATTTATAAATGGGAAGTTGTGATCATCGGTCCCCAGGATACCCTTTTGTAAGTTAATTCAGTTTAACTTTATTTGAATGTTTCTTATGGCTGTATGATATAACTGTCAAAATCATGACATTACACCTGTCATGAATATCAGTTAATGCATATGACAGTTGTCATTAACTTATTCACTGCCAGCCTACAGTAGGTCACTGAGTACGTGTTGTGGTAGATGGTAAAAGAAGGAAATTCCAATTGAAAGAGCCTATAAACTGTAATAGATGCCCAATCCATTTCAAGTGGATGGGACCAGCCCCTTCCACTTAAAATGGATTCGACGTATATTGCTGTCAATAACAGCCAAACGTTAAGTGTCATTTATACCCCTTTCCCACTGGCCAAAAAACCCATGTCAACCCACCAACAATCGGCTTTTTGTGGCAGTGGGAAAGGTGCAGCGACCCGCCTCGAGCCGTGTCAATCAACCCGCCAAGCAACCTTTAAAATCACCTCGGCTCTGATCGTCATGCAGTGTGAAAGCAAAACCCCAGTCAACACCCTAATCTACGTGGTGACGTAAGCTCTTAGGTGATGCGTCATAACAACGTGCCAGTCGCCTCTCATTTAACACGCCCCACAACCGTAGTTACGTCGATGCTCACAACAAAGCTAGTAGAAGAAGAAGAATTCACGTCGCCTACGTTGCCTCAGCACAAGCAGAGTGTTGATCCTTTGCTACATTTCGACCATTTTGAGGGCAGTAAAAAGCATGAAAACAGAACACAAACGGAAAGGAGGCTTCCATGTTGCTCTGTATTGTTTACTTCCTTGAACTGAATGAATTCGGTCGCACTTGTCGCACTTGTTTTTTTTTTTTTTTTTTTTTTTTTTTTTTTTTTTTTTTTTTTTTGTCAATGGGAAAGGTGCCAAATGCCAATTGCTAGTGGGTTGCATCAGCTTGGAAAAAACGCGCGTTGACCCACTAGTTTCAGTGGGAAAGGGGCATTAGTAAATTACATCACTTTTGATGCACAGTTGGTATTGTTTCAATTATCCTTGGGTTATGGTTTAGTTATGACCCGTAATGACATCTGTCATAGGCGTTCATTCACGTTCATCACAAGTGTCATTTCATGATTGACTCTAATGACACTGTCATACGCAGCATTCAAATAATGTGTGACCATTAGTTCTTTTTAGACTGTCAAACCCCCCCCCCCCCCCAAAAAAAAAAAAAAAAAACTATTTAACTTTGACATCTTTTCTATTGCAGTGAAGGAGGGTTTTTTAAAGCATATTTAACTTTCCCATATGATTATCCTCTTCGGCCTCCAAAGATGAAGTTCATAACAGAAATCTGGCACCCGAATGGTAAACACACAGTATTCACAGATGCGCTCAAGATTTTTACACATTTGACCTCTTTCCAAGTATATCAAAAGCTATTGTTTAATTTAGCACTTCATTAGAATATTCACTTTAATTATTACAGTGCCTTGCAAAAGTATTCGGCCCCCTTGAATCTTGCAACCTTTCGCCACATTTCAGGCTTCAAACATAAAGATATGAAATTTAATTTTTTTGTCAAGAATCAACAACAAGTGGGACAACATTTATTGGATAATTTAAACTTTTTTAACAAATCAAAAACTGAAAAGTGGGGCGTGCAATATTATTCGGCCCCTTTACTTTCAGTGCAGCAAACTCACTCCAGAAGTTCAGTGAGGATCTCTGAATGATCCAATGTTGTCCTAAATGACCGATGATGATAAATAGAATCCACCTGTGTGTAATCAAGTCTCCGTATAAATGCACCTGCTCTTTGATAGTCTCAGGGTTCTGTTTAAAGTGCAGAGAGCATTATGAAAACCAAGGAACACACCAGGCAGGTCCGAGATACTGTTGTGGAGAAGTTTAAAGCCGGATTTGGATACAAAAAGATTTCCCAAGCTTTAAACATCTCAAGGAGCACTGTGCAAGCCATCATATTGAAATGGAAGGAGCATCAGACCACTGCAAATCTACCAAGACCCGGCCGTCCTTCCAAACTTTCTTCTCAAACAAGGAGAAAACTGATCAGAGATGCAGCCAAGAGGCCCATGATCACTCTGGATGAACTGCAGAAATCTACAGCTGAGGTGGGAGAGTCTGTCCATAGGACAGCAATCAGTCGTACGCTGCACAAATCTGGCCTTTATGGAAGAGTGGCAAGAAGAAAGCCATTTCTCAAAGATATCCATAAAAAGTCTCGTTTAACGTTTGCCACAAGCCACCTGGGAGACACACCAAACATGTGGAAGAAGGTGCTCTGGTCAGATGAAACCAAAATTGAACTTTTTGGCCACAATGCAAAACGATATGTTTGGCGTAAAAGCAACACAGCTCATCACCCTGAACACACCATCCCCACTGTCAAACATGGTGGTGGCAGCATCATGGTTTGGGCCTGCTTTTCTTCAGCAGGGACAGAGAAGATGGTTAAAATTGACGGGAAGATGGATGCAGCCAAATACAGGAACATTCTGGAAGAAAACCTGTTGGTATCTGCACAAGACCTGAGACTGGGACGGAGATTTATCTTCCAACAGGACAATGATCCAAAACATAAAGCCAAATCTACAATGGAATGGTTCAAAAATAAACGTATCCAGGTGTTAGAATGGCCAAGTCAAAGTCCAGACCTGAATCCAATCGAGAATCTGTGGAAAGGGCTGAAGACTGCTGTTCACAAACACTCTCCATCCAACCTCACTGAGCTCGAGCTGTTTTGCAAGGAAGAATGGGCAAGAATGTCAGTGTCTCGATGTGCAAAACTGTTAGAAACATACACCAAGCGACTTGCAGCTGTAAATGGAGCAAAAGGTGGCGCTACAAAGTATTAACGCAAGGGGGCCGAATAATATTGCACGCCCCACTTTTCAGTTTTTTATTTGTTAAAAAAGTTTAAATTATCCAATAAATGTTGTTCCACTTCACGATTGTGTCCCACTTGTTGTTGATTCTTGACAAAAAATTAAAATTTTATATCTTTATGTTTGAAGCCTGAAATGTGGCGAAAGGTTGCAAGGTTCAAGGGAGCCGAATACTTTTGCAAGGCACTGTATATTTCACCAAATGACTGGTCAGCTAATAATACTCATTCAGATATTTTGTTTGCCACGTTAAGCATGACCTACTCCACCAAACTCTGACTATTGTTTTATTTTGTGTACCTAGTTGCAAAAAATGGGGATGTGTGCATTTCTATCCTGCATGAGCCCGGAGAGGATAAATTTGGCTATGAAAAGCCTGAAGAGCGCTGGCTGCCGATCCACACAGTTGAGACAATCATGATTAGTGTTATCTCCATGTTGGCAGACCCCAACAGTGATTCACCAGCTAATGTAGATGCTGCTGTGAGTTGAACTATGTACTTTGTCTTGATTCGTCCTTGTGATGTTGACAAGTACGATGTCATTAAAAGTGAAGTCTCTTTCACAGAAAGAGTGGAGGGAGGACCCAAATGGTGAATTCAAGAGAAAAGTGGCTCGTTGTGTAAGAAAAAGTCAAGAGATGGCCTTTGACTAGAAGTATATTGTGAATTCCAGGGTGAGTACAAGGAAGTATTGAGGCAGTCACTTTTTAGACTTTTCATGATGCATGTATGTAATTAAACAGGGTATCTGCTGGGTCTTAAAAAGTCTTGAGGAAAAAAAAAAGTCGTAAATCCAATAATTTGAATTTAAGGCCTAAAATGTTTAAAATGCTCCTAAAATATAATAAAAGGTCTTAAATTCAATTTTGAAATGTCTTAATCTGTTGACATTACTTTACTACTACGACTACTACTACTTGTAGTAGTGCTTTGTACTCATTTGTATCACAGTGTGAAAGAGCTGAGAACATATTCACATACAGGTAGTCCCCGGGGTAACTATGTACTCGACTTATGTGATTTCGACTTTACGATGCTGGAGTCTCGTCCGCCATTTTGTCTCCAGTCGTTTTTTTTTTGTTGTTTTTTTTTTTTTTTTTTTTGTCGCTTAAACAGTATTTTATTGTGGTTTTTGAAGCTTTTTACTTCCTTCACTTTTGACAATTCGTAAAGCTGTAACACAGATATGTACACTTTAGGGTTGTTCCGATCATGTTTTTTTGCTCCCGATCGGATCCCGATCGTTTTAGTTTGAGTATCTGCCGATCCCGATATTTCCTGATCCGATTGCTTTTTTTTTGCTCCCGATTCAATTCCAATCATTCCCGATAATTTTTCCAGATCATATACATTTTGGCAATGCATTAAGAAAAAAATGAATAAAACTCGGACGAATATATACATTCAACATACAGTACATAAGTACTGTATTTGTTTATTATGACAATAAATCCTCAAGATGGCATTTACATTATTAACATTCTTTCTGTGAGAGGGATCCACGGATAGAAAGACTTGTAATTCCTAAAGGATAAATGTGACTTTGTATATTGTGACGAAATATTGCCATCTAGTGTATTTGTTGAGCTTTCAGTAAATGATACTGTAGCCATTTAACTTCTGCCCAAATGCATGATGGGAAGTGCAACCATGACTGTGCGTCGTGGTACCAATTGATATATCTTCTCTGCGTTGGGAAAGAACATAGGGTGTTAAGAAAAAGATCAACTACTACCTCTCTTCCCCACATTGCTTCCCACGATTATTCTAATCATTGGGAGAGGGATTGTAAGGCTTTAGCCATTTAAAAAAGGGCTTCAAAGGCTGCCAAAATTCACTCTACTCTTTTACTCTGCCTTTTAGCTCTATATACTGTATGGGTAAAACGACGCCATTATAGATTGAACGCGACAATGCGTGAGTGGGTCGTGTAGCGCATGCGTTAATTGCGTTAAATATTGTAACATGATAAATAACACCAACACCAACCAACCAACACCAAATGTACAAAATATTTATTCTCGCCGTTAACGCGATAAATTTGATAACCCTACCTTAAGCTTAAAGACTCTGGAAGAGTGTGACACATTATGTCTGTGACGTTAAATACAATTAGAAAACGATTTAATTTAAAAATATATATATATTAAAAAAAGGCATGTCCGATATTTTTTTGCCGATTCCGATACTTTGAAAATGACGTGATCGGATCGGGACATCTCTAGTACACTTATGTTCAAAACGACACACATTTTAACAATAAAACACGAAACAAAACAATTGGTGTTCAAATGTTCATCTAGTCTGATCAATATGTAAATTTAGTAGATTAAATGAACCTAATTTGCCGAAAAAAAGTCTACTAGCTTAAATGCTACGAATGCTAACGTATTTCCAATTCTCATAGCAAATCGCTCAAACATAACTCCACAAACTGTAGTTCTAAACTTAATTACAAATGCATACACAAACATATATTAGCTGTAACAACTTATAGCCTTATGTTGGCCAAACCAGCCGCTGTCCTTTATCCATGTCAGATGAGTCTGCTCCTGTCACACAAGGCGACAGTCCAGCCAGACCCAACGCTGCCACCAGAGGGCAGTGTATCCTCCATATGTATCCTCCATCAATAAACAAAATACAATGCCTTTGGACCATTATTTTGAGATTTCGGGGTATTTAAAAGGTTATTTCCGACTTGCGCGGAAATTTGGGTTACATCGCTAGTGTAGGAACGGAACTCGTTCATAACCCGAGGACTACCTGTACTTTGCAAGTAATTCCGGGCCTCCAATTTACCATTCAAATTTATTGTACGGTAGTGCCTACGTGAAATTGGTCTTAAATTTTATTCATTATGGTCTATTAAAGTCTTAAATTCGGCTTTTTGAACCCTGCAGAGACCCTGTTAAATGACTAATTGGTGACAGTGCCATTAGCAACTAGACATAGTCTCTGGCTACGTTTAAATGGACAGAATTTCTCAAATTCTATCAATTTTTGGATTAACATTATGATCGGATGCACAGTTTTCATGGACACTCACAATATTGATCCGATTAGGACTTTGTTTTCATGCATCAAGCTTTCAGTTGGAAGAAATTATTTTAACATGCACACTTTGACCAAAAATCTTCTTTTGACCAAATATAATGGAGATAGTAATTTGTAGAAGAATCCAGCACAATGACCTCCGTGTTAACCAAATATCGCTCTGTCCATTTCTACATTAAACTTTTTTCCCATTTTTCTACCATGAAGTCTTTCAATAATTTTAAGACTATTTTTCTCTAGCAACGTATTAAACTCGGATACAGACCAGTTTAGTCTTGCGCCTACCCTGTCTTCCATTCACTCTTCTTCTAGTAGCTTCTGGGAATGACGGAAATGCATTTACTGACGTCACAGACATGTGCGAAAAGACTGTTTGTTCCAAAATTTTGCAACGCTTTCATACGTGACGATCGGATTATCAGTTGACATGAACCACCTTGTTCGTTCGGAATAGAATCTTGATCAGAATGGAATTAGCGTCCATGTAAACGTAGCCATCGTCCAATTAAAATCTATGACCTTGTCACACTTAAAGTTTTTATAGAAACGCTAAGACAGCTGTTTTATATTTTGCTTTATTGGCAAAATCCTGACTCTAGTCCACAAAAATAATAACGTATAGTTTTAAGTCATTCGCTCTCCAATTTATAATGGCAGTTAAAAGCATGTTTTTATGACTTTCCCAATTCCTTCAATGCATTTTATATCTTTTATTTGGAACATGAAATTCGTAGGCCAAAATTGTTTTGTTTAGTTTTTTAACCACATTCTGTTTGCACACAGTCTTGTTACAGCAGATGAAGTACGGCACAAAAATCTAATTCCGTTTTTTTTTTTTTATCATCAGTTTCCAGTGAAGTTCATAAAGTTCATGTTTTTGCCAGACTCTAAGTTTATAGCTAAGTATGTAACAAAAACATTTTGTATTGCAGTCACCCTTATATAGCAGCTTTTGTTTAGGCTTGCTAAGTGCCCAGTGAGAAGAATGCTCATTTCACAATCCCCCATGACTTCAATAGCAATTTCAAAACCAAGACTTTGCTATAACATGCCTGTCATCCAGCAATGGTTAGCAGATGCTGGAACAAATATCAGTAGCAGCACATAGCTGTATCTGACCATTAGCTGGTGCTGTACCAGTCAATCTGTTATATGTACACTAATATTAGTTATTTTGTAATCTAATTTAAGCATGCTATTGTAATTAATCTTCTTTCCACCCCTCAATTTAAGGAAATGCCTCCAGAGGGAAACGTTCCGACTTTTGTGCCCCTTGTTTTGCAAGATAAAAGGAATTTTCAACCTGGTTTCTGCGAGCGGTTGTAATGTGTCACAAGAAGAGCAAATTTGAGAACACTACCAGCGAAATTCACCTCCTTCCTACCTGGAATTGTATATTTAATTTTATTTATTTTGGAAAACTAATGATGTAAAATATGTCACTACTGTAAATTAACTTGCTTTTTTATCTGCTGCTGAACAGTTTCTACTTTATACTACCAGGTTTCTTATGCAATTTAGTGGTCAAGAGTGAGTCGAACAAATGAAAGCCTGTTACCTTCCCGTCATCCCCCTGTCCTCTATTTCATACTGTACATGTCAGTCCATCATACTGTGTATCTGTCAATAGATGTGATTGTGATTTTCAAGTCATTGACTCACTGTTGCCTTTTATTGGCTTCACTTCTTCACTGATTATTTTTCAGAAACAAGGTAAAGACGATTTTGCGGCAATTAAACGTCTCATCTCTATTTTTTAATGAAACCGCCACCTGCATCAGCTATCCTCGCTAAGGTGTTGCAATGACTATCGTGCATGATCCCGTCAAACTCTCGCGTCTTGTTGCTAATTGTCGTTGTCAACGGAATGGCTTACTCTGCCTTGAGAGCCATGATCTTCTAGTATATTGACTTGCACACGCATGGCTAACATTAACACTAGGTTTGTGCCAACTTCTCAGGATTCAATTCCAATGTTGCAATTAGCACCCGGTGGGATAGACTTTAAATAGGAACATTTTGTCAGCTACCACAACCAAAAAGGGTATGTGGGGAGAAACGTCTACAAGCTGTGATCATTCTGGGTGCAGAGTGTGTACTGCTGTGGCATCTGAATTTACCTCAATGTGGTTGTTGAGTTCTCAATGTGGGGATGCTTGGGGGCTCTGTTGTAGAACTGGACTAGCTGTCGGTATGTTGTTGCACATTGGGATTTCTCTGTAGATCATAAGTTTCACATTGGTTTAAGGTGCAGATGCTAAGGACTCGGTAGATTGAAAGGTCAGATTTTCATTTTTTTTTGTTCCTGGAACATTATTAGTCAACATGTATCACTTTAACTTCACAATTAGAGTTTTCTTTTTAAGTTTTTTTTTCTAACACGTAGAGTTGACATGTAAACACTTTTAATTGGAAAAAGACACAATCCTGCATACACTTTTACATAAACGAAAGTACACTGGTCAGAAAATACAGGCATTTTCCTCCTCAAGAATGGACTGAAATCACCATTTATGGCACATGCAATCAGAGTTGAATGAGTTGTATGTGAATGATTCCATCTACAATGTACAATCCTGAGTGAATGTGATCTATACTATTTTAGTAGACATGTTGAGACTTGATCATGTCACTGCTGTCAACGTTTTACGTCAGAATTTTCTAACCTACCATGACCTCTTCTGACCGGTCTTCACTGTATTTGCACAGATTCAGTGCGTTTTTCAAACATCATTAAGCAATACGCTCTGAAAATGGTGTCCAGGTAATCTTGCCTATTGGTACCCTTATAACGTTGCCACCAGTTTTGTTTTCCATTTTGTTTCAGCGCAATGTATATTGGACATGATGCTCAATAAAGTGTGTAAAATGAGTGGTTTCTGTTGACTTTTGTTAATTTTAGACTAAAAGCTAAAATGTCTGTTTCCTCTAGGTCACGGCTGCTTGATAAAGTTCAAAAGTTTTTTGTTTTTTTTTTGATAGCGTCTTACATAGGTTTTTTATGTGTGGAATTTGCATCTTTTTCAATACCATTTGATGGGTTCTGTACTTTTGCCCTACAACAAAAAAAAAAAAATCATCAATTTAATTCCGTGCCTTGTTTAAAGGGCTAACAAAAAATGCTGCACACTGCCAAATTTACAATGTATGTATCCAAATCCATGTTATGACTCTTTATTTAATTTACAGTGTCCCAAAAGTATAAGGGTGTGTGGCACTCATTGGCTGCCATTGACGGCGCTATACGTCCAATACATCTTGTCTGGTAGAGGCTGACTAATGGTGAATAATACCAGCCATCCCTTCCAGTCAAAATGGACTGGATGTCTAGCGCTTTCAACGGCGCTGAAAGATGAGTGTTGATTGCCAACCCTCCCAGTTGAATAGATTACACCTCTATCGCTGTCAATGGCGAGCATTGAGTTGCCGTAATTTTCGGACTATAAGGCGCACCAGCAGCCACCCACCAGATTTGACACGAAAACGGCATTTGTTCATAGATAAGCCACACTGGACAATAAGCTGCAGCCGTCCTCACTGTAGCATAGGATATTTATACCAAAATATATTAACTGGTAACACTTTATTAGACAGCGGCATCATAAGACTGTCATAAGACCAAATGAACCACCATGAAGTTTTGAACCAATTGGCTGCAAAGCTTCATTACTTCAAGAAGCTTCATTTGTCCATCACTGCTCCCTTGAGGGACACAACATTTGCTGTCAACACTGTTGTCATCGGACATGCCTCCTAGCATGCATTGCAGCGCTACAGATGTAAGTAACAAAATTCATGTTCTGTGCTGATTATTCAGTTAATCGTCCAGTTGTTTAATTAATTGCTAGCTCTGGTATTTGGTAATACTTTATTTAACAATGGTGCCATAAAACTGTCATAAGAACATCATAAATATGACATGACGCTGCCATGAGCATTAATGAATGCTTATGACAGATGTCATTTTGTGCCATTTGGCAAATTAACTCACTTTTGAATAGATGTAAAAGATCCGAGCTGGACATAAATGGTGTGTTGGTGACATAATTTGCCGAATGATACTTAATGACGTGTGATAAGCATTCATTAATGTCCATAATACTGTCAGAATCATCTTATAATTATGACTGTCTCATGGCAATCTTATGACGCCACTGTCAAATAAAGTGTTACCTATTAACTCAAATAAATCAGCAAATTAGCTGCGCTGGTCTATAAGCCGCAGGATTCAAAATGAGAGAAAAAAGTTGCGGCTTATCGTCCGAAAATTACTGTAAATGCTGTGAAATTTAAAAATAAAGTCTCTGCTTGTCTGCGTGGCTGTTGCATGTTTGGTGGGGCTAGCGTGCGGCTGGATGTGATTGGGCGCGCTCGGGTGGGGGGCCTCGGTGCCGGGACTGGCCATGGGGTGGCGTAGGGTCGGTTGCCGACGGGCTTACACTCACAAGGGATTCACATGATTACTGGTTTCTGGATCACTGAGCTGATTTGTGTACACCCCACCCCTTCCAATCATTTATCTTATAGACACTCCCACCCCCACCCCTTCTTTCCCTGGTCAACAGGCCCCCCACATGGTGTGAACCGAAAATACATCTAGCTGACGATAGCACCAACATATTCATAGGTAGTATTGTCATTCAATGTATTTCTTGTTGTTGTTTGTGTTTCTTTATTTTCTTGTGTTTCTTTTCTTCTGTTCCCCCATAACCACTTCCTGTTCGCTGTTTTGTCATAATAAACGAGGTATGTTGAATGATCACAATGGGAGTATGTCATACTCTAAATGTGATTATGTGACTCATTAAAACTGTTTAGACCAACCGGATACTTTGACTGCCATTCTCCGCGTCAAACAGCTGAACAGGTCATGTTAAAAATGAATGAATAAATAAAGTGTTGTTGTGGTCCATAAAAATGTTATTTTTTTATCCTTTTTTTAAAATGTTTTTAATTTTTTTAAACATTTTATAAATTTATGAAATTTAAAAACAACTTTAGCATGCCATAGGGAACACAACCAGACTGTGTATATATATTTGTTCATTAAGACTTCATTGTTGTTATTAACATTTAATAATAATAAAAAATACAATCAGGAAAAATATATAACCTAATATATAAGACACGTTTCTTTTCAATTACCATGAAAACTTACCCTCTAAAGGGTTAAAAAAAAAAAAAAAGACGTATAGAACGATGTTAATTAGAGGTTATATTCCGTCCTAGTTTATGACTTCCAAACATAATTAGCAACAGGTTATTCATTAAAAATGAACTGTGCTCTTGAAGGAAACGGCATAAAAGGTAATAATAACAAAACCGTGTGGATATTAAACTACACTTGCCAAAACAGCAGCTGCGTGTACAGTATTTTAATTGAAATAGTAGCTGCTCGTTTAAATTTTATTGTGCTAGCTTGTCTAATAGCGACCCACAGGTTAGCAAGTGAAAAATATCTTCTCATACCTTAAATTTGTGTTGTGAAGCTAACTACCAAGTTGATACACGGAAAGTCTAATAAAAACCTCTGACTGTGGATGATTTCAGCTTTTGGAAAGGCCATTTATGCACTTTCACGAATTGCAGATGAACTGTGGTTGGACCCCATGGTCAAGGGGGTGAGTGGGGCTCCATAGGAGCCATAGATATTTTTCCCTGGTATTTTTCTTCAAGTATTAATATTTAACTTTTGAATGGTTATAGCTGGCTCTGAGATCAGTGAATTCATCTCAGACTGCATATGCCTGCTTCTTCTTCTCGCCAATGTTCTTTCACACCTACAGCCTGGCATCAGAGCAGACCATTAAACCCATTCGTTGCAAGCTGGCTATGAAGGTATCACAAATACACGAGAAAACATTCACATCCATACCAAGACTGATGGGATTTTTTTCTCCTTTTTCAATTATCTTTGAAGTCTTTGCTACCACTTTTCCGATGTTCAATTACAAACGAGCGGAATGTGGAGCGATGTCAAATATCTGTCGACACTCCAAATGACAGAGTAATGATTCAATTTTTCTGTAGGCACGGTAAGATAGCGTCTCTTCTATGCCGATAGTATAAATTATTACCGCGCGGTGGCAGTGTTTCCACATTACATGATATCACCTCCTCATCCCTAGGTATCACAAAAACCCACAACCTATGTTACCAGGAGAGCGCTCCTCTGCAGGCTGTGTTTGATTCACATTTATGTGCAAATGTACTTCAGGGTCCAGCCAGGCAAGAACTTTTGTCTCCTCTATGTGTCCAATTTAGTGACAACAAGTGCCCAATCCAGTTGACAGTGCTGCCACCTCCTCACCTTTCAAATGGATTGGACGTCTTTGGCACTCGAATATAATCATTCATTGTAAAAAATTCCCCCTGCTCAAATAGATTGGGTGTATGCAGAGGTGGGTGGAGAAGCCAAAAAGTTTACTCAAGTAAGAGTAGCTGTACTTCAAAATAATGTTACTCAAGTAAAAGTAGTCATCTAAAAAATGTACTCAAGTACAAGTAAAAATGTATTTTGAGAAAAGAATGCTCAAGTAATGAGTAACATTGTGAGTAACTGCTTACGATGTTTGATTCTTCTTTTTTTAACAATGGCATTTTTTCTCAGCAGTGATTTATATGAACTGTTATTAATATACTTTGAAGTAGGGCTGCAGCTATCGATTATTTTAGTAGTCGATTAATCGGTGAACTAGTTAGTTTGAATGATCGAGTAATCGGATGAGGAACACGAAGAATTAAAATACCTGAGCTGAGCCTCAAACGATATAAAAATGAATAAATAAATAAGGATCTATGTACAACAAAAGAACAATCAGCTAAATTACATAGAAAAAGTCAGTTAGCTTAAATGCTATAAAACGCTAACTTTTTTTTTTTTTTTTTTTTTACAGTGCTCTTAACAAATGGTCCAGACACATATTCCCCCCCAAAAAACCAGCTAAATATACCTATAACTAAATTACGAATGCATTAAAAAAAAAACAGCGCAAACAAAAACTTATGTTGGTCTTAACATGGAGCAGCTGGATTCAGCCATGTGAAATGAGGCAGACTAGAGGGCAGTGTATCCACCCAAATCAATAAAACGGAATGCAAACACTTTTAAAATAAACCATTACAGCGCCACTTTAATTAAACGAATACTCGAAGCAGCAAAATTTAATTTGAATCTTTTTTTCTCATCGAATACTCGAGTTAATTGATTAATCGTTGCAGCACTACTTTGCAGAAGAATACTATAACCTACAACAGTACATAACCACATTAAGTCAAAAGAAAAAAAAAAATCACTGAATTCCGGCGAGAGGAAAAAAAAATACAGAAATGAATCATCATTTGTCAGAAGAGCATGAGGTCCTTCCAGTGGAGAAAACATAATTACTAATATAAAACTAAAAGGATCATATATATCTCTGGTTTTCCGTGGTCAAACGGTGCCAAATAAAAACAGATTAAAATCCGCTCTTTCAAGTCATGTTGACGGCTATGTCAAATACTTAATTTTTTACAGTGCTTTAAAGACGGCACGTGATTTAACAGGCTGGCGTGATCATAGAACAGCAAGCTTGATTGCAAGCAAGATCGGTATAATGGAGTCATGTGATTATTGTTGAGGCGTCTCATTAGTAAAATTGGTCGCGCCACTGTTAGCGAAAAAAAAAAAGGAAAATGTAATATGGAGAATAAAAAGGAAAAATGTTATAACTCTTGTGTAGCACAAAGTAGCGGAGTAAGAGTAGTGTTTTTTCTTCACAAATCTACTCAAGTAAAAGTAAAAAGTAGGGCTTAGTAAAACGACTTTTCGAAGAACTTTTTTCTTAAAAAAGTTACTTAAGTGAATGTAATGGGTTAAACCAGAGTGCACCTCAGGGTGTATAGAATAGTCAGTGGAACTGAAACGTGATTATTCACTACCAGGTAGTGATGTCCCGATCACATATTTTTGCACCTGAATCCCGAGTCACCTGATTTTTGAGAATCTGCCGATACCGAGTCCTGATCCGATACAAAAAAAAGTTTCCATTTTTAAAAATTTGAACAAAAGTTCAAAACATGTTAGAGTACTGTACATTTTACAGTACTTGCTCTTCCGCTGTTTCTGGGAAAGTTGCAGAGTATAAAACCTATAAAACCGAGCCTTCTCTTGCTAGATCAAAGTTACAAACCGGTCAATCATCGTTAACTTTAAGTACCATACACCAGCTGGTGACCAAGAAAAAAACAAATTTGGTCGCACTGCTTAGCTAGCAGAAGGGAGGTGAGAGGCTGTACGAGCATGAAGCAGAAAAACAAATATGTTTTTTAAATTAAAAACCTGATCTACAGTATTTCACCCCATTCCAAACCGCGCGATCGGCCCGATTTCCCATCACGTGATTGTATCGGGACATTCCTACTACCAGTCTTCTCACTACAAATATAATGGACATGTTTCACCGTCAGTTAATATTTAAGGTCAGGTGTATTTTTTTTTCTATCAACATAGATTGACAGGCAGACATCCAAAATGGCAAATATAAATAATTATTTTTACACATAATAATCCAGCAGGATGATCAAACTGCATTTTTGACTGGTGGAAAGGATAGGTTTAAGACAAAAAAATGAAAAATACTTTATTTATATGGCCTTTTAACCCTTATAGGGGAATGACTATTTTTTGGTAATTAAAAAAAACAACCTCATAAAGACCTGGCTTCCACATATGTTGCTGCTTATCCTCACGAGGGTCGCGGGGGTGCTTTACACCCTGAGTTGGTTGCAAGCCAATCACAAGGAGAAAAAAAACAGTCATTCACTATCACATTTATACCTGTGGACATTTTGGAGTGTTCAATCAGCCTACCATGAATGTTTTTGGGATGTGGGAGGAAACAAATTTTACACATTACTGTAGCTTTAATTATTGTATTTTAAATAATATTTTTAGATTTATTTTATGAATAGATAAATTATTAAAATGTTAGTAAAAACAAAATTCATGCAATTAATGAAAAAATTTTTTAAACTATTAACTAAATTTCATAGTATTTACGTAATTGCCACTGACAACAAAAGATGTCCAATTCTTTTAAACTGGGAGGACGAGTTGTGAATGTTTCAGTGCTACTGGGAGGCTTGGCAGCGATCTTTCACTGCCAGCTTCTCCCAGTCAAAATGGATTGAACATCTAGCTCAGCCACTGTCATCCAATGAGTTAAATGAGGGTTGATAAAGTTTTGGACCATTTAATGGTGAGTCATAATAGCAGCTTCTACTAGCATCAATAGCAATGCTAAACCCAATCTTACTTTCTCATTTAGACACACGTTTGTTATAAATGTTCTTTTCTGCGCAGGCTTCTTGCGAATATGGTGATGCATTTCCAAAGAAGTCAAGAGGAAGTCACTCTATCTATAACTCCTCTGCGAGTCAGTCTGAGGAATTACCACGAAGGAAGAAATGGTGAGCTCAATTTACATTGTGTTCTATCATCAGCTCTCGAGCCATTCATATTGTAAAATAATCACTATTTGATTCACTAATATGATTGCTCAGATTTACTTAAAAGCATCACATGAGCTGTCTGTGCTTCTATCACAGATCACATGAAGATGATGTACACAGAAATGTCTTTACACCCTGACGAATTTGACTTTTTTCAGTCTGGAGGCGACACAGCCATCACTTTCTGTCTGAAAGAACTGAGGGTAATTAAACGTGTCTATTTGTGAACGCCGGTCACATGAAAGTAGAACGTTTAGTGTGGGTTGGAACTGCACATGTGATTGGCTCGTTGGTTTCAAGTGGGGTGTTTTAATCTGGACTCTTGCACTTTTATTTGCACTTTTTACTTTTAGTGTCACTCCTCAAATGACATCGTGTATTTCTGTCTTTCGAAGGCTTTGCTGACCTTTGCGGAGTCGCTCTACCTATTGGTCTCAGTCCAATTCGGTGCTGCAGGAAAGTGAGTCTTATTGGTAATGAGCTGAGTGGTACAGTGGCTTGTGAATCACTCTTGATCAAATATTTGTGGCTTAATATATGGGTGTGACAATATACCAATATAATTATCTAAATTTAGTCCTCTTGGTCAGCAGTAAAAGCTATTTGAACAGCAAGCTTCTACACCTGAGAAAAAGCTTTTTAAAATACCTATTGCTAAACACACTAGGGAACTTTTCAGTTTTGATTCAGATTCAGAGATCTGTCATTGACACCAGCTTTCACAAGATGACAACGAAATTCCGTTCGATGAGTGAGATTGGGCCGCTGCAGATGTTCCGTGCCGCTAACTTCTCTCTCTTCTTCAGAAATTACAAAGCAAGCTACCAGTAGACACACATATATCATAAAACATAGCAGGGATATGACACGACGCACAGGTCACGTGCAGGGATTTTTTGTACGAAAAAAAGGAGAACTACCAGTCATGGCTGGAGGAAGGGGGGGTCAGTGATAGTAAGAAAAAGGCGGTGGCGGACTGGAGGAGGGGAGGTTGTGTGTGTATGCACAAGTGTATCAGCATTTGTACATGTCTGTAGACAAAATATGAGTCGCAGGGCCCTGCGACTGGCCTTGGGAAGAGATCAAGGGCAAGAGATACATCTGCTCAGCTCTCTCCAGTAGAAGGGAAGGGTGTGGTAAGGGTGTTCGGGGAAACAGAAAGGAAAATTATAATCGAATTAAGCCAAATAAGTAATTTAACATGTCCAAATACTGTTGGTCTTCAGTCAAATTCGCGCTCCTCATGGCATAGGCGAGACCTCAGGTCCCTTAAGTCATTGCCAATAGTCGTGGTCTGCCTCGACAGTTCAGTCACCTGCCCCGACAGTTCCGTCACCTGGCGCAAGGTAGCATCCACTTTTTTCCATCCTTCCTCGGTCCGAACCATGAGTCCATGGAGCCAGTTCTCGATCCGAGCCTCGACGCGGTCTTTCAATGCCTTGAATCGCACCGTTTGATCCGTGGTCAATTTGTTGATTTCCTTGAAAGCTGCCGTCTTGGAAACTTTCCGGTGAAGCAGGGAACCTCCTAAGCCAAGCAGAAGGAACCCCACGACCGTCACGCTAAACAGCCAAATATCCTTGATATCATCCACAGATAGGACAGTAAGACACGCTGGCTTCCAGTGATCCCATGAATCTCTCAAACATCCAGCAGCGAAGGTACCATCTGGGCAAGACGGCTCTCCTGGTGCACCGTGTCATGTTGAAAAAAATCTTGTCAATTGCGCTGAGAGACCAAATAATCAGATCCATTTTCGTATGAGAGACCAGCACAGTTAATCCACAGAGGAAATACAAAAAAGCAGGCGGACTACACTGACAAGGATAGCAGCAAGCAGGAGCTGGGAGGAAACACGTCCGCCCCCATCGAAGGCAAGAAGAAGAAGAGGTCGATTTGGTTGATTTTAGTGACGCAGGTGGACAAAATCAGTAGTGGTTTGCCTGAAGGAACACTGCGTTTCCCATGAGGACCAACTCAGTGTCGTAAAATCATGATCTCCCGATTGCCTGCAGATGGATTAAACCAGTGGTCTCCAACCCGATCCTCAAAGGCCCGCTGTGGGTGCAGGATTTCATTCCAACCAGACAAATGACAACACTTTTTCACCAATCTGGTGTTTTACAAGTGCAATCAGATGATTGCAGTCAGGTGCTGCTTGTTTTAGCAGAAACCTAATTGGTTCACCTTTCTGTGCTGGATCGGCAGGAACAAAAACCATGACCCACAGTGGGCCTTTGAGAACCGGGTTGGAGACCACTGGAAATGACATTTCTGTTTCCAGCGGCTGTGTGAAGGATGAATAGTGATGAGGTAATGAATCCAGTTCTGACTAAACAATAGCATATGAGGATGTTGACAATGTAAAAATGTTTGATTTTGTACCATATTTCCCGACCGGCCCTCCGACCAGCCCCTCATCCGATCTCCTCAGTGCTGATGAGTTTGGTCAAGGGGATGGAGGCGTGGGGGTCACGCCAGCGAATGAAAGCCAGGCCAATGTTTATTCTTGAGATACATTTGCAGTTTTTTTGTTTGACTGGGTTCCTGCCACCCTCCTAAAAGTTAATTAGTGCCGGTGAAAGCGATACAGACCCCTTCAAGATATAAATGAGGTGCATTTAACTAGTTGTCAGTCGAGATATCAAAAATGTTATGAAAATATTTTATAAAGGTTGAAAAGTTACCTAGTGTTGCTTTAAGAAAACCAGAGAAGTAAGGGTTTAATTTTCAATATCATAAACATGCACAGAATCTATCTATTAAATATAGGCTGTAAGGAATGATTATGAACATAGCCTGTTTGTCATTGCTGTGCTGTTTGTGTATAGGCCTCTGTGCTTCTCTGTGGAAAACCCTGTCCTCGAAGCCACGGTGGTGCTGGCTACTCTAAATGACTATGACAGTGGGGGCCCATCTCGACCGACAAATACCCTAGAACCAACTATATCTCGGTACGGTACCATACTCTCACTCACTGTGCAACGTTTATGAAACTCACAGAGATAACACCCTTGTCACGGCAAAGTCCTGTACAGGTTTACCTTGACTGCGAATTAGCTGGTTTAATTGAGTCTTCCCACCCGAGCCTCTTTTCTGGCACTCAGTAAGGCTACTTGGCTATCACTGGCTCCTTTTAGAATCTTAAGTGGGTGTACTGTTACAGACTTGAATCTGTGACATAGACAAGTAGGGCACTTTGAGGAACCTGTGGTGTAAGGTTCACGGAATGTAAGCTGAAAAGCACAGGCTTTACAATCCAGGTCCTAGTAGCTGATTTTATATTCCTTAAGGACTCCTATTGTAAAGTGGCATTAAATCTTTTATCCCTTTTTTCTCTTCTTTCAAACAACCACAACTCTGTTTGAGTTGACAGATGCACGGATGCTGCAGCCAGAGACAACCCTTCCAGTCCAGGTGCTGTCATGGAAGTGGTCCCATCCAGCCAGGGCAGCCCCACCGATAGGCCAGACTCTCATCTGCTGCTTTACAACAGCAAACTTCTTGAAGTTTGCACCATCGATATGACTGGGAGTAGTCCTGCCTCCTCCATGGTACACCTTTCAAATAGAACATTTTAAAAATGCATCATACTTTAACGCCCAGCAAACGGCCATATCTGCGTCATTCCAGAATTGGGAGGACATTTTGGCTTCAAAAATTCTTGAATAAGCCCATACTTATACGTTTCTGTAGTTTGCATCACATCCTTCAATAATACTGTAGATGGTTTTCTATCAAATACTTGATTATCTCATAGATTAATGGTCACATTTCTATTACCAGTATTTGATTTGTTATTTAGAATATTGGCATAATCACAGTAACAGCTGGGTTGCAAATCAGAACCAATGTTAGCTTTTTCTCAGGAGCAGAAGCTAGCAGTTTTGCTTGTTGCTTCTATGGACTAAGAGGACAATATTGTGTCTAAAGTGTTAGGATTCCAATTATTTGCATAACAGGCTTGCATGAAGTTTAGCAAGACTTTCAACCAAGGTTCACTGTTCTATAAAAATATGAAAAATACAAGACATAAAAATAAGACAAGCATACCGAAACATGAAATTAGAATTTAAACAGTTTTGAAATTCTATTTGGTCATGAAGAAAAGGATCAGAAAAAAAATAGAATTTTAAGGGGTACTCCAGACTTGTTTTGTGGGTATTTAAAAAAAAAAAAAAAATCTCATTCTTTTGCTTAATTTTTGTTTTTAGATTTGGGATGATATAACAGCATTGCCTGCATGTACAGTTTTTCCTGGGGCCGGGACATTAATAAGACCAAACAGATTGGTTGAATGGGGGTCAGGGCTCCATTTGTCACGAATAGAACCTAATTAATTGATAGGCTAAATGACCTATGCAAAATATATCTGTATTGACTTATACTAACTTTCATGTGTATTGGTTCAGGTGGTTCGATTCAAACCTATTAAAGAAACATTTTGAGAAATTCCAGAATAAATGTATTTTATTAGCAAATTTAAATTGCAATATTTAAACACAAATTATATATGCTGTCGAGTACAGCAAGGTGGCTAAAATCAGAGCAGTTTTTGAAAGCAAAACGAGCAGCTATCCAACAGCGCCATGGTGCCAAGCAAGCATGAACTTCATCTCCCAACGAAACGCCAGTCGCTTCAAAACAAGTCAATGGATTATTTTGTCACCTTCATGAAAACAGAGAAACGGGCAACTTTTTTTTTTTTTAGAAAAAAACATCAAAGCCAGTTACCTCTTTGCTGAACTTGTTTAATAAATCGCTAAATAGTCCCGCGCTGGCGGTGACATTAATATTACCTGCTTGCAAAGCCATTGTCAGAGAGATGCTCGGCCCTGATGCGGCTAAAGACATTGCTAAAGTCCCCTTGTCTGATAATTTTGGGCTTTTCAAGCTCAGCTGCTATGAAAAAAAAATAAACAGACGTAGAGCTGTTGAAGAAGAGCTTCGTGTGAGTCAATTCGTGCAAGGATATCGGCTTTGTGTTCATCTAAACCAGGGGTCCCCAAACTACGGCCCGCGGGCCGGACACAGCCCGCCTCCACATTTGGTCCAGCCCCCTGAACATTTTTTAAAAAACTTATATTATTTATTTCTTGGCTTTTTCTGTGAAGAACCCAGAGGATTATTTTGTTATTATCTATTTAATTAAAAGTGTTATATTATGTTATATTATATTTTATATTATTATTATTATTTTATTTACTTTTGTTCCGTGAAGAATCCAGAAAGGCTTATTTGATTGTGGCTTTTTTTACATTTAGGACCTCGTGCAATCGTCACACTTTTTCTGTTACAAACTGACCCCGGCCCCTCATCAGAGAAGGGAAAAGTATGTGGCCCTCACAGGAAAAAGTTTGGGGACCCCTGATCTAACCTGTCTCAAGTTTCACACTGAGTCAGTATAAATATTAATAAATTATTTTATAATGAAATGTACTGTACAGAAAGTAATTTGGAACATTTTTGGTTTGTGGTGTCCTGCGAGATTTTTTCCAATATAAAAACGTGCTGTGACTGAGAATAGGTTGAAAAACACTGAAATAAATATTGCTGAAAAAAATTCTTAGAGTATAACAAAAAAATAAATAAGCAAAAATGGAGCCTAAACGCAACAAAAAATGAAAACCTTTTACTTCGACTGTATCTGAAAAAAAATGTCTGCATAGGCTGCAGATAAACATAGTTTTAAAAATATAATATAGAAAATAAATACATTTTAAATACTGTAAATTCAAGTCATCAGCCAAACAAACATGCAATTGAGGGAAAAATTGGACCTGCACATTCAGCAAGTAAAAAGGGATAAATCTGAACATAATGAAAATTAATTCACTTAAGGGTCAAGTAGGGTAGGGTCAATTATATCCTTACAACATATGGGAACACAATCTAAATTACCTATACAGTATAACAACTTATTATATAATGCAAATAAGGTTGCTTAAAAGTTGGTAGGGACAATTTGAGTATCCTGAAAAGCTGGTAGTGTTAAATCCCTATCGTACCTATGCAAACCTACGCCCTTGGATTTGGGCTCACAAGATGTAAATTTACTCATTAACGGCATGTTTCATGCCATTCTAATTCTGGAATGACACATCTAAAACAGCCCAATTAGTCACAGATTAGTCAATTTGAGTTTAACTGACATTCCGATGGCACACGTCATTTGGTTGGGATTTTATGATACAGGTGGTAAAGCGTGTAGTTGTTAGAACACTTGTGGTGGGGGAAAAAGTTTTTATAGCTGAAATTGTCCTTGTTTTGCTATTCTGCATTAAGAAACATACATTTTGCTTCCAAAGATCTGCTCCCTCCTGTTTCAAGCTTCCCCGTCAAAGCAAGATGAGAATTGTGCTGCCTCGGTTCTGGTTTGTGAGAGCGAAATGGAGATGGACGAAGACCTGGAATGAATTCCTGGACTCTCAAGTTCCCAAAACTGAAAATTGTTCCCAATAAGTATTAACATTTAATATTTTTTTTATGGCACATTATTAACAGCCTTGATAATTAATTCATCCCATTTGAATTCGTAAAAGGATTTATTCATTAACTTAAGATTATTTATTGCATCATTTAACAGTAAAATGAACTGTTCAAGTTCAGAGTGTATGTGGAATCACATCAGTCATCTTACAAGAGAATATTTAATAAATACTATCATCTTTATTTAAATAGCATACAGCAGATCTGCATTGATGTGTACGTACATCCAAAAATATACAGACACGCTCCGGTTTGTTTGGAGGAGGGAAATTACGTTCTGGGCACAAAAAAAGTTCACAGTAGCCGCATCTTCCCAAAAAAAAAAAAAAAAAAAAAATTGCTTGATCATGGTAAGGCTACTAAGATTGCCCTTAGACACGCTAGAATGCTTAAATGTAGCATTCATTGCTTTACCTCAATCTCCCTTTTGTCTTCCGTAATAAGGAGACAGTCTTTTAGTGCAATCTTGTAAACTGTAATCTTATTTGATGGCTTTATTACTATTCCTCATTGCTTCTGACTGACTTGAACTAAGGAAAGTTGAATTTAAAATGATGTGATCAAAAAAACATTTGACTCATGGCTAATCGCAACTTGAGGCTTGTATCTGCCAGTATCATCATCATCTGATACAAGGCACGTCATTAACGCACTACACAGAAATTGACCAAAAGTGCAGTAAATTCATAATGCAAAATAAGTAAAAATGTAAAATATAACAGCAACTTTGCCGCCACAGGAACAAGTAGGAAATGCCGACTGTGATGTTTTAAGTTCGATTAAAGTCAACTAACTGCTTCAACAAAGTAGAAAAATAAACTTGCGCTTTCCCATTTGCTTCTTCAGCTTTGTGCGTGTTAAGCCGCGACACAGTTTTCGCCCGTACGGCGCCTTCAGCCTTGGCTTCCATTTCATACACATTTGTCACAATTCCTCATGAAACACACAAACACGTCACAATCACAGCAGCAGTGAGATTAAAGGGAGGCCATCTGTTTGATGGAATATATCGTGTATGAGCCTCGTGGTATTAAAAGTTATATACGGATGTGAAGGCAGCTGCTTCTTCATGAAATCAGATTGATTTAACTTGAGGGCAAGGTTTGTATTTTTTTTAACATACAACATATAAAAAATCTCCCAGCATCCATATACAAAATTTACCAATAACCACTGTTAAAAAAACATAACCTAACTTCTTCATTTATCCAGCCACAAGGGTGACACATCCTGCGTAAGCTCTTTTCGCCACAAAAGAGGTGAAGTGTATACTTCCCTTCTAGCTGCTCTAACCTTTACAAGACTCCTAACAACTCATCTGAGGGCAGATGTCCTGTCTGAAAGAAGCTTCATCATACAACCGCTTCCATCCAAGGTACGCCGATTACCCAGGGAGCACTATCCATTGCTTTTTAGGGCTTCTTGCTGCTTTTACATCCACCTGGTCATCTGAGGTTTGGGGTGAAGTACAACTGCGGCATGCTGGCAAGGAAAAAAAAACATCTGATGTCATCCTCAGTCCTTCATCCTGTCCAGCAGGAGTCAGAGCAGTCCATCCAGCCACAGTCCTGACCCTAGTCAGTATATTCTGCTACTATGGACAACAGCACTGTGATGTCATCAGGCTTCCCTCCTAGGAAGGAAAAAAATCAAAACCAATTTAAAAGAAAACACATATATGGATCATGCCAGAATTAGAGGAAACTGTTACATCCCAACTTCAAACATTAAATAAGCCACATACAAAAGTTTGTCATTAGATAAAAATCTTTAAAAAAAAAAAAAAAAAAAAAGCAAATTTTAAAAAAAAATACCAAATAATATTCTCTAAAATGCATGTTTTTTTCTATCCCACTGCCACAATGGCCAAACTGAACCTCAAAACAGTAAAAATTATATTTACATGTCATTTTTGTTCACATTATTTGATGCATCGCAGTCTCTTGGAATTTAACATTTGTAATATTTGTTATAGTCCTCCAACGATTAATCGATTAACTCGAGTATTCGATTAGAAAAAAAGATTCGAATTAAATTTTGCTGCTTCGAGTATTCGTTTAATTAAAGTGGTGTTGTAATGGTTTATTTTAAAAGTTTTTGCATTTAGTTTTATTGATTTGGGTGGATACACTGCCCTCTAGTCTGCCTCATTTCACATGGCTGAATCCAGCTGCTCCATGTTAAGACCAACATAAGCCAAGTTTTGTTTGAGCCTATGTTTTTTTAATACATTCGTAATTTTGTTTTTAGGTATATTTAGCCGTTTTTTGTGGGCATATGTGTCTGAACCATTTGTTAAGAGAATTGTTAAAAAAAAAAAGTTTGCGTTTTATAGCATTTAAGCTAGCGGACGTTTGCTATGCGAGTTAGCCAACTGTTTTTTTTTTTTTATGTACATAGATCTTTTTTTTTTTTTTTACTGTTCGAGGCTCATCTCAGGTATTTCAATTTTTCATGTTCCTTATCCAATTACTCGATTATTTGGACTAACTAGTTCATCAATTAATTGACTACTAAAATAATCGATAGCTGCAGCCCTAATTTGTTTTATTAAACATTTAAAATATGAATTAAATGGAACATGGCTCACAACCTGCATGCAAGCCTTTATCATGGTAATGGGAGAAAGCAGTGAATCATATTACACTCTACCTCATGCAACCCTGTTATGCGTATGATCAGAAAAATAACTTTTTGTGTATTTTAAATAATTTTAACTTTTCATTTAATTACAAAAATCCGTTTTGTCAGCTGTACCAACTAGCTAAACAGATATTCCTGATAAAAATCTAACATTGGTACAACTTTGCAACCCCGTTTGTTACCTGCAACCACTGTGATGAAGCCAAATGTTATGAACATCAAATAATGAAATTAAAATTAAAAAAACAAAAAAATGGATTAGTAAGATAAACCATCAAAGACTTGAATATCTTATTTTCTGTTACTAATGAATATGGAGCAGAAAAGCAAAGGCTTAGTTTAAGAATTTTGAGGCCAAAATATCCTTCAATTCTATAATGTCCTATGTACACATAATTTGAATTCCAAGAACAAAGTCATGACACAAATTGTCCTCATCACAACCTGTTTCAGCCTCCACAAAACCTAATTGTTCATGTTCCATGTATTCTCATTTCACTTAAGTAAATATTTGCACTCAACACAGAACAAAACGTACTGATCAAGTGACAGCATGTAACTCGAACCACTCAGCTCAAACAATAGTCCTTGCTGTTCTACTGTGGTAGCGCATGTTTAAAACCTGCCGTTACCAAAAACAATGCAATTCTACAGTTTTTTGTCAATGTGATCGTACATACTTTTTCTCATCTTTTTTTGCAATATATTGAAATAAAGATGCTTAAGTCATAACGCTAAATTATCATTAAAACATCAATTTTTTTTCCCGTATAGTTTTCCTAATTTCTTACCAAATAATGCACGAATCTTAACACCAAACTACATTTCAGCATGTCCAAATGTAGCCACATTTTGTCTTCTCATGTTCTTATTTAGTTTTGGATGAACTCACCTCGAACATTGAGTCCATTGTCACATGCAAACTGAGCAAAAGGTGACATGTAGTTGGGGTCATAGGCCAAGTCATGGGCCTGCTCTGCAATACTGCGAGCAGTGTTCTGAATGCTCTCATAGTTGGCGCTCTGAAGAGAAAGACAAAACGATGAACGTAACCGCATCTGTCCCTTATTGTGACACGACACTGCATCTTCTGACTCCTCACCTTGAGTTTCTTCAGTTCCTGAAGGATCATGTAGTCTGGCATGTTGTCAAACAAGCCATCAGTGGCGGTGAGGATGATATCACCCAGCTGGACGTCAAAAGAAGAGCTGTCGGCAGCGTCTGGGCTGTGAGTGCAAAAATCGATTGATGATTATAATCAGAGAGGTGAGCAAATCTTCCATACACTTCACAAGGTTTCCCTCAGTGCTTTATAAGTCTGGTAAGCTGCAACCCTCCGCATATTACATAAAGAAAATGAAAATAATATTTCTTAAAAAAGAGCTTGTGTGTACGCAGAATCAAACGTTTTTTTTTTAAAATCGGGACCATCTGCATCTTATCCAGATTGCACCATTCAACCCGTTTCAAGGCCATACAGTACTATCAAAGCGACATTACAGTATCAAAGCAACGTTATTTTAAGATGTGCTGGCCCTTTAAGTTTAATTGGACGTCTAGCGCCATCAAGGACATGCAACAAGTTAAATACTATGAAGAAAAATAAATCAACTTGAATGTGCATTTCAGTTTTGATTCATTTCAATCTAGTTTTAATAACATAGTATTAATTCATAAATGTCGAAAAAAAAATATTTTAAAATTTGCTCCACAAACAGAATTGTGGCAGTCTGACGATAAACAGTGAGCCCGATTAAAGACCGGACTGCTTGTGGACTTGGCCCATCAGCCTGCAGTGGCACAGACTTTGACCTGGGTGAGAGGGAATGCTTGGCAAGCATCCAAAGGCCGCTCTGGCATATACAGTATGGTGCTGCTGCTTTTGCTGCTTGGCACACTAATGCAGTGAGACACAGCAGCACGTGGACCTGACAGTGCGTTCCTGCACACTCTCCACAGTACATTGACAAAACACTGGGAGAGGAACAAACTTGTTATTCTCAGCAAGATCAGTGGAATGTGTTTCTTTGAACCCGCTTGCTTGTGTCGGCATGATAATCTGCTTATCGGCAGTACAGCCCAATTCAGTATGTTTGTAAACAAAAGGCACAGGGATACGATTGGGTAGTAATCGCAAACCTGAACATATTCAGCCGCAGGAATTAACACGATTGTCGTGACTTCATTGTAAATACCGTCCGAGTGCACTTCGACGTGCTGTGACTTGTGTGTGTGCGCTTACCTGTCACTGAGGACGGCCCCCTCGGCCTCGGGGGGCGCAATTGAAAGTTGAAAGGGTGTGTTGAAGTAATGCTGCTGCTCATCGGAACGGTGTACCACCTCGCCCCCGCGGACCACCAGGAAGCCAGAGTCCCCCAAATTGGCTGTGTGCAGCTGGTGACTCTGGCGGTCCAACACCACAATGCAGGCTGTGCTACTGCCTGTAAGTACATACACAAATAAAACCTCAATGCAAATATCGTATTTTTTGGACTATTAAGTTGAAGTGTTCAGTCAGCATACAATACAAAGTGTTTTGGGATGTGGCAGGAACCTTGAGAAAACCTACAAAGGCATGGGAAGAACATGGAAGGGTGGAGCAGAGATTGAACCCACGATCCCAGAACTGTGAGGTGGACGTGCTAAACACTGTGCCGCCTTTATAAATGTGAATTATTTTAAAACAAGAATAACATAGAAAAATGCATGTCTTATTGAGTCCACTCAAATTTGCTCACGCTGCCGAGAACAGCCTCTTGACAACAGAGATTCTAAACGATTATTAACACAGACATTTGTGCCTTTGATCGTAGAGCTACCGAGCCTTCCCTGGCCAGATTAACGCTACAAACCTGTCAATCATCGTTAACCTTAAGTAATAGATAGGCCTGTCGCAATAACAAATTTTAGTAGGCGATATTTTGTCTCAAATTATTGCCGATATGTGATATTATTGGCAATTTTTTTAACCAATCCAATCACTAATGTAGTGAAAATACCTCCTAATAAATCACCCATTCAACTGCAATAAATTGTTATTCTTAAACAAAAACTATATTAATAATAATATTTACAAAACACAATGCGTAACAAGTCATCTGAAAGCTAGCCAAGTGCAGAATATGAAATAGGTGAGAAACCCAAAGCCATTTTTGTTCTCTGCCAATTAGTGCCCATCAAAAGTGTTCATTTGATACAAAATGACGAATCTTCTCCTGCAAAGTGCACATGTTTGTGAATTTGAAGACAAATTATTCATTGCCAATCAGATTTTTCAAAATGGGTGTCATTTTAAAGTTATTTTTAGTGTAGGTTTTGACGTATTTGTTGAACACGACATTCTTTTGAAATGCTCACCAGAAGTAGGTTCGCTAAGCCGCTAACCGTAGGCTTTACAATCCGTTAAAGAAAGTGCACTTCTCTGTTCGTCATGCATGTTGTGTCATTAAAATTTTTTCTTTTTTCGCATCTTTTGAAATACTGGAAACCAGTGATTTTTCATGTTTGAATTGTCACCTTTTAACTGCAATTTTGTGTTTTGTAGAAGACTGCCAATGTTTTATATCAGGCTAAATTGGTCAGTACATTGTCTTTTTCCATTAGCTTCAATCTAGCAATGCTAATGTTTTACAATGTTGAATATAGATGTGTTTTCCTGTTTTGCATGTTTGAACTTCAATTCTACAGCGTGTTGATGACCAATAAACATCTGTGAAAAAAACTGGACTCCAATATGCAATTAACACGTTTGTGTGTTGAGTGCACGCAGCACACGCACGCACAAATGTATGCACGTACGCACACATGCACGTACGTACGCGGCGATAAATTGCAGTCAGGAAAATTACCGCCCTCATTTTTTTGCATATCGCGATAGGCTTAATACCAAATGCCAGCTGCACTAGTGACCAAGAAAAGCAGTAGGAGGGAGGGTAGAGGCAGTACGAGCATGAGCAGAAAAAAATAAAAAAATTAAATCGTCTGAAAAATGGCACGATCGATCAGATTTCCGATCACATGATCGGATCGGGACATCCCTAATGGGAATTGTATTATATCGCCGATCAGGAACAAACATTATACATTATAGTATTAACAATGAAATGGAGAACAACAGGCATTAACAGTTATATTCAGATAATGAAACCCTAAACGACAACAAGTTCACCAAACCCTTGTTATCACTCAATCACTAACAAATCCATTATACATTATACTGTAATTATCACCTCCGAACAATTGCCAGCTCTGGAAGAACAGGACTAGCCTATAACGAGTGCCCTTCTCACAGCTGTTGGTGTGAAATAAAATAAATAAATAAATAAATAAAACAAGTCTTATGTCAGCATAAGTCGCATGTGCAGCCAAAATTCCAACTTGTACTCCAAAAAATACGCTATTTAAATTTTTAAAAATCCCAAAACCATCTGCATTTATTATTGTCTCAGCTCTGCAAATGTCCTGACTTGAACAGTTTTACGGTGCTTTCAATATGTATGATGAAACATAAGCACCTGTCTGGAATGAGGGTTTGCTGGAATGTTCTTTCAGCAGTGAAAATGCGGTGCTCCATTATTATGAAAGTCCAATAAAACAAGTTCGCAGAGACAGACGACTGGTAGTTAGCCGCACCCTTCTGGTGACTCACTTGACGGACCAAAATGTTTTCTCAGGGACCGACCTTCCGAAATCCCCGCTTATGACTCACTCCCTGCTGCATTCCCTGTTCAACCACAACATAACGCTCACTGCCGCCCAGAAGAACATTCACTTAGATGTGAAGGAAGAGTACAATACTGCACATTGTTGTCTGCCCGGCTGCACGTGATTTCGGGGCGGAGAAGTACTGCTACTCAACATCTGATGATGCATAAGAGAGCGGAGATCTTTAAAAGCAACTCATCAAACAAATCTTAACAAAAATCTATGTAATATTTTGGGTTTCATTAAAGTTTTAGACTAAAACTGTATTTGGTTGGAAATACAAAATTCAAGGCAAACTCACACAGAATCGCCTAGTAAAAATAAAGTAGGTGTCCAGAGACCTGATTATGGTGAGACTCTACTTACCCAGCAGTGGCACTTTGTTCTGCAGGAGCTCGTAATAGCTAGCGGTGAGGATGCCAACGGGGTTGCTGGGAACGAAGCGTCCCTCCTTCACCAGGCGCTCGCAAGTCTTCATCAGCGTGCCAGAAAATTGGGATGGGTCCACGCCATAGTCCCGCCAGCCTCCTACTCCATCTGCCACACCTACAAATAAAAAAACAAAACCAAAGGTCAGTCGCGATAACGAACAGATTGATGACAATTAACGAGTTCAAGAAGTGAAACTTGACCAAACTGTTAAACTTTACAAGGTCCACTGTAATATGTCAACGCTAAAGAATTGTAGAAGGACAATGTAGTCTGGTTCTTCTTAAAAGTGACTTCGCTGACCATAAATGGTGGGCCTTAAAGTCTCCTTAGTCTTTGCCAGAAACAGCCAGTGTGTGGCCTGCTTTACACCAAAAATAACATGTGTTGCTGAAAGGATCTCCTCATTCCTGACTTGCCTTGTTTAGTGAACAACTCCAATTGTTTAAGCACAAAAGAAATTTGTAAGAATATTTTCAGGTTAAACCAAAGGTTAAAAAAAGTCATTAATTTACTTTAGCAATCCACCCAATCACTATCAAGACAGATTAGTCCTTTGAATGGGCAAACTTGTGTGAACACAAACAAACAATATAAAAGATCAAGTTAAACTGGAAATGGATCAAAGGTGGGAACTGCTTTTACACAATGTAGACATATTCAAAGCACAAAATAGGGCTGTGTTTATTTTAGTAGTCGATTAATCTATCAACTAGTTATTTCGAATAATCGAGTAATCGGAGCAGCAACATTTGACGCGTTGCAGAAAGAATTTTAAGAGCTGTAAAACAAAGGCTTGCTAAGATTGCACTTTCAAAAGAGCATTAAATGAATACAAAATAAAATTCCTGAGTGTTTCTTCAAACTAGGCAGAAATGAACTTTCATTTCACAAGAGCAATATTTAAAATAGCTGAGCTCAGCCTCAAACCATATAAAAAAATAAATGAGGATCGAAGTACAACAAAAAAACAATTGGCTAACTTGCATAGCAAAAGTCCACTAGGTTAAATGCTATAAAAAGGTAGCTTTTTTTTTTTTTTTTACAATGCTCTCAACAAATTGTTCAAACACATATTTTTTAAAAAATGCATATAAAAAAAAAAACATTAGCTCAAACAAAAACTTACCTTATGTTGCTCTTAACAGGGAGCAGCTGGATTCAGCCATGTTAAAAAGAGTTGTCATATTCTCTGTTGCCACTAGAGTTCAGTGTTTCCACCCAAATCAATAAAACTAAATGCAAACACTTTCAAAACAAACCATTACAGTGCCCCTCTTAAACGAATATTCGAAGCAGCAAAATTTGATTCAAAGCTTTTTCCCCCTAATCGAATTACTCCAGTTAATTTATTAATCGTTGTAGCACTATACAACACTAAAACATTTTAACCCTTCATAGGACATATAACTGTCATTCACGGCACAAGACGTCCAATCCATTTTGACTCAGAGTCTGGCACTTTGACTTTTATCAGTTCAACTTTTCATGTATCATGAAATAATAATAAACATGCAGACTTCTCTTCTTGGGTACTTATCTAGAATTTAACACTTTTATTCATAAATTATGAAAATCAAATTAGGATTTCCCCCCTCAAGTGTTATTACTCTACATGGAATATAAAACATGTCCGCTACTATGATTGCATTCTAGGCCTGCAGCTAACGATTATTTTAGTAGTCGATGAACTAGTTAGTTCGAATAATCGAGTAATAGGATAAGGAGCATTAAAAATTAATATACCTGAGCTGAGCCTCAAACTGTATAAAAAAATTAATAAAAATCTATGTACAACAAAAGAACAATTGGCTAACTTACATAGCAATAGTCAGCTAGCTTAAATGCTATGAAAAACTTTTTTGTTGTTGTTGTTGTAAACAATGCTCTTTAATGGTTTAGGCACATATTCCAACAGAAAACGGCTAAATATAACTATATACTAAATTATGAATGCATTAAAAAGAAAAACATTAGCTCAAACTAAAACTTAGCTTATGGTGGTCTTAACATGGAGCAGCTGCATTCAGCCATGTGAAATGAGGCAGACTACAGTGTATCACCCAAATCAATAAAACTCAATGCAAACACTTTCAAAATAAACATTTAGAACGCCACTTTAATTAAACGAATACTCGAAGCAGCAAAATTTAATTCTAATCTTTTTTCTAATCGAATACTCGAGTCAATCGATTAATCGTTGCAGTATTATTACATTCCCTCAAAGAGCTACACACAATATTAAATAAATACATGTATCAGAACCGGGAATGGACAAATCTGGCATGGATTAGCAAATGTTTCCCACGTGTGTTTTGGTGACCACACTGCAAGATAAACTAAACTATGCGGCTGACCTTGGCTAATCGTATCACCGCAATGTGAACAAAGCACTTACCCAAAACATCGGCACATTTGTGTCGGGCGATGAAGCAAGCGTCGTCCCCATAGCACATCCCTTTCTTCAGGATGCCTTTACGAAAATCCTTGCCGAAACCGCAGCTCGCCGTCACCAGGCTGTAGTCTCGGCCGTCCGTCTGAGAGAGCCCGCCGATGACAGCTCTGGCGACCAGTCGACCGTACGAAAGCACGGACAACATTCCCCCAGTCAACCAGCCGAAACCTCCCGGTTGGAGGCGTCCTAGCTAGCGGCGGCGCTAGCTTAGCTCCGACGTCGGCTCTCAAATGTTGACTTGCTCGGACGGGGAGGCTGCAGATGAAAAGCGCACGCGGAGATGAGTTCGACTTTGTGGCGCTCTCCTTCCGCCACGTCAATTAGAAGAGAATCACAGGCAATCTTTGCCGAAGTGCCGCCTTGGACCGTTCCCCGCCGCCATGGTGTTGCTCGTTGGAGCCTTTGAAGACGTTAGTGAGGATGTGAGCAGCTGCTTTGTAGCCTCGCTCGAGCCGCACACAGATCAGCTCGCGCGGTCTTGTGACTTGTCTGACGTCATCGTCCTTACGCAACCTTCCATGCCATATAAGGAGTCATTACAACCGCCTTACTTTTTTGGCTTAGCCCTGAGTGGTCAAGTCTTTGTCGGCATCACCATTAACTAGGCCAGGGGCTTCCACGTAAAAAGGTAACTTAATAATTCAATAAATATTGTTAAATTTCGCACACAGAAACATGTTTGCTTACTAATATTGCTATTATTATTCCAACCCTTTTAGGGACTGGCAGTGCTTAATTTGTAAATCATAAGGTGCCGAAACGCAAAGTACATATGACAGCGCAGTGAGGATGAGACGGGCACAGGTCCCGAGACATACGCAGAAAATGGTGCTGAAAACAACACGCAAGTGCCCACTGCCATGCTTGTGACACTTTACTCCTAATTTTCTAAAATGGCGACAATTAACAAAAAAAAGTAGACTACGATGGCTGACGCTTCATAATTGGACTAGAGCTGTCCCGACTAGTCGACATAGTCGACGTCATCAATGACGTAAATCCGTCGACGAGCACAACATCCCGTCGACGGTTAATGAAGGGTTAAAAAAATATATGCGCGGAAAGTTCAGAATGTCGGATGCTCTGTATGCAAGCAGGGAAAGCGGCACAAAGCCAAAAAAGCGCACCAGAGTGTCCAAAACATTGACTTATTTCAAAGAAATAAAGGAGGGTACACTCTTGTGTCCTGTTTCTTCACTGCCAAGCTTGGCTGCACGTCGGCCGTGAATAAACACCTCAAGCGCCGTCACCGTTTGTAAAAAAAAAATTTTTTTGCATTTTTTATACACCAGAGGGTGCTGTCGCTTTACTAAATAATAATGTTTCATTGACAATGGGCCAATAAGTGCTATTAGTATTGCTAACTGAAAGGTTTATTTCATGTTATTGTTTATTTTATGGTATAGAAAATTATATAACGTTAAAAGGTCATAAATATATACAGTATATACAGCGATTGCACTCAAGGAAGAGATTGTCAATGATAAGGTAATAAATTAAGGTAAAGGCAATTCATATAGGCAATTCATTGATATATAAATAAGGTTTAAAAGGAAAAACGTGAAAAGTTTTCGTTAATTTCTAATTGTGTTGTTTTATTTGTGTGCACCATAGCTCTTACAGTGTGATTACATCAAGGATGGAATAAAAGTTGTAAACCATCAGTTTAAGAGACCATCTTTTCAATCGGGATGCTACACTAGTTAATTCTATCAGCATTTGAAGTAATTGTTTATTTGTGATTTATTATTGTTATTTACGTGTTTATTTGTACTTTAGTAAATAATTTAGGTGATCCAATATGTTTTTTGTGAATTGATAAGCGTCAACAAAAATTTCATTGCTAAATTAGTAAACAAAAACAAAAAAGAATTTTTTTTAAAAATTATTAGATTAGTCGACTAATCGTAAAAATAGTCGGCTGACTAATCGGGAGAAAATTAGTCGTTTGGGACAGCCCTAAATTGGACTATTTCTTTACTAAAATACGCAACAACTGTGTCTGCCGCATTTGCAAAGAGACAGTCGCTGGTTTTAAAGAGCTCAATGTGAGGTGATATAACCAAGCAAGACACGCTGACATGTACGACAAGATTACTGGGAAGATACAGTGCCTTGCAAAAGTATTCGGCCCCCTTGAACCTTGCAACCTTTCGCCACATTTCAGGCTTCAAACATAAAGATATAAAATTTTAATTTTTTGTCAAGAATCAACAACAAGTGGGACACAATCGTGAAGTGGAACAACATTTATTGGATAATTTAAACTTTTTTAACAAATAAAAAACTGAAAAGTGGGGCGTGCAATATTATTCGGCCCCCTTGCGTTAATACTTTGTAGCGCCACCTTTTGCTCCAATTACAGCTGCAAGTCGCTTGGGGTATGTTTCTATCAGTTTTGCACATCGAAAGACTGACATTCTTGCCCATTCTTCCTTGCAAAACAGCTCGAGCTCAGTGAGGTTGGATGGAGAGTGTTTGTGAACAGCAGTCTTCAGCTCTTTCCACAGATTCTCGATTGGATTCAGGTCTGGACTTTGACTTGGCCATTCTAACACCTGGATACGTTTATTTTTGAACCATTCCATTGTAGATTTGGCTTTATGTTTTGGATCATTGTCCTGTTGGAAGATAAATCTCCGTCCCAGTCTCAGGTCTTGTGCAGATACCAACAGGTTTTCTTCCAGAATGTTCCTGTATTTGGCTGCATCCATCTTCCCGTCAATTTTAACCATCTTCCCTGTCCCTGCTGAAGAAAAGCAGGCCCAAACCATGATGCTGCCACCACCATGTTTGACAGTGGGGATGGTGTGTTCAGGTTGATGAGCTGTGTTGCTTTTACGCCAAACATATCGTTTTGCATTGTGGCCAAAAAGTTCAATTTTGGTTTCATCTGACCAGAGCACCTTCTTCCACATGTTTGGTGTGTCTCCCAGGTGGCTTGTGGCAAACTTTAAACGAGACTTTTTATGGATATCTTTGAGAAATGGCTTTCTTCTTGCCACTCTTCCATAAAGGCCAGATTTGTGCAGTGTACGACTGATTGTTGTCCTATGGACAGACTCTCCCACCTCAGCTGTAGATCTCTGCAGTTCATCCAGAGTGATCATGGGCCTCTTGGCTGCATCTCTGATCAGTTTTCTCCTTGTTTGAGAAGAAAGTTTGGAAGGACGGCCGGGTCTTGGTAGATTTGCAGTGGTCTGATGCTCCTTCCATTTCAATATGATGGCTTGCACAGTGCTCCTTGAGATGTTTAAAGCTTGGGAAATCTTTTTGTATCCAAATCCGGCTTTAAACTTCTCCACAACAGTATCTCGGACCTGCCTGGTGTGTTCCTTGGTTTTCATAATGCTCTCTGCACTTTAAACAGAACCCTGAGACTATCACAGAGCAGGTGCATTTATACGGAGACTTGATTACACACAGGTGGATTCTATTTATCATCATCGGTCATTTAGGACAAGATTGGATCATTCAGAGATCCTCACTGAACTTCTGGAGTGAGTTTGCTGCACTGAAAGTAAAGGGGCCGAATAATATTGCACGCCCCACTTTTCAGTTTTTTATTTGTTAAAAAAGTTTAAATTATCCAATAAATGTTGTTCCACTTCACGATTGTGTCCCACTTGTTGTTGATTCTTGACAAAAAAATTAAATTTCATATCTTTATGTTTGAAGCCTGAAATGTGGCGAAAGGTTGCAAGATTCAAGGGGGCCGAATACTTTTGCAAGGCACTGTACATAGCGAGAAATTGAAGCAACTTGAGGCTAGTTTAATTTCACAGCAGCAGTATTTCGCAAGAGCCCGAGAATCAAAAGAGAACGCTACAAAGGCTAGTTGCGAGATTGATGAAATTATTAATTAAAAATAATAAGAAAGCAAATGTGACACACAGCATGGCTTGCTAAAATTTGCTTAAATATATTGTTCTACGTAAAGGACATCAGCCAAGGTCGGCACCCCACATTTTTACCACACCAAATCTGGCCCCCTTTGCAAAAAGTTTGGACACCCCTGATTTAGGGTTTAGGCTATACTCTGCACAACACGGGCAATTCCCCACATAACAACAGGTGGGACTTACAGTACATAGTCAGCAATTAGTTTCTCAACAGGTCTAACTTCTAAAACAAAGCAAAAAAAAAAACAGATTACAATAAGTAACACAAACCCATTCTTTTGTGAGTTTCATCCCCCCTGCCTTCTCTGGCCCCAAAGTTTCCACCGCCTTACAAATTGTGCCGAATTTCCAATAAGGGTACTGGTCTGTTGCTCCGGCTGTTGGTGGTCCACCTGGGTGACTGCTGGCGCTGTAGCTGGCCCCCACTCCTGGTGGCGCTGAACCAGACTAGCTGCTGCCACGGTAGCAGCCTCCTGCCCCGGCTTTGCTGGCTGTCCGTGAACCTTGCTAGCTGCTGCGGCGCTAGCCTCCTGCTGAAATCGGTCCTGCCTGTTAGCATGATTACTGCAGCTGCCCTCATCGCCAGTTGCTGCTTTTCTGACTCGTTTTGAACCATCTTCCTTCTTTTTGAAAAAAGACAGTAATTGCAACTTTATTTTTGGCATGTTGAAATACCGTTTGATCCTGGCTGCTTGCTCATCAGATGCCGCAAATTTCAAGTTTATTTTTATTTTTTTATGTCAGAGGCGTGATTTGTTCGTCCAGCTTTTCAGTGCAACAACAAATCTCCGACTCTTTCAAATGGCGTTAAATTTTTATAAACAACATTGTTACCGGCATCCCCAAGGGGCCGCTGTCCAGTTTCAGTGTGACCAACATTGCCAATTTGTTGTAGAAACAAAAATGGGCGAGCGTAACGGGGAGAGAGAGGGAGCGAAAAGGAGAGTTGCGCGGGATTGCATTGTTGACTGGCTGTTTTTTGTCTCCATGCAACAGCCATCCGAAGTGTCTCTGTGTTTTTATACACTACACAACCTCCCCGAAGGAAGAACCGGACGTAGGAGCGACGATGAACGAGCCATGGAAATCGCCGGTCCACATTTTATTTTCTATACACGAGAGGTGCCGGATCCTCCCAAATAAGTTCCGGAACAGAGGAAGGCCAAAATCAGGAGGTGCTGGATCTTGTTCCGGCAGGACCCCGGTGACCCCTGGGGACTGGTTATAAACGTTATCATCGTTTGAACTAATTCACTGCCAGCCCAGGTCACAGAGTATGTGTTGCGGTCATTGGTAAAAGAAAATATTGATATTGAACCAGAGGTGGGTAGATTAGCCAAAAATTTTACTCAAATAAGAGTAGCGTAACTTCAAAAATAATATTACTCAAGTAAAAGTAGTCATCCCAAAAATGTACTCAAGTAAAAGTAAAAAAAGTATTTGGTGAAAAGAGTACTGAAGTATTAGTAACATTGTGCTTATGATGTTTATTTATTTATTTATTTGTTTTTTGAAACAATGGTACAGTGGTACCTCGAACGACTGTGGAACAAATTAATGGAATTATAATGTATTCTTATGGGAAAAGCCTGCTCGACATATGACCATTTCGACTTACAAACAAGGTCCTGGAACGAATTGACTTCGTATATAGAGGTACCACTGTATTTTTTTTCTCGGCACAAAGTTATCTATATGAACTGTTATTATTATACTGTACAATAACCAATACATAACCACATTAGGCCAAAAAATACAAAAAAATAAAAATCATTGAATTCCGGTGAGAGAAAAAAAATACAGAACTGAAGCATTTTACGTCCAAAGAGCATGAGTGTCCTCTAGTGGAGAAAATAGTTCATAGTTTGAATAGTTGAATAGTGAATAGTTCCTTCATAGTTCCTAATATGAAATTAAAAAGGACCATATCTCCGGAAAACCATGGTTAATCAGTGCCAATTTAAAACTGGGAGGGAGATTAAAATCCGTGCTTTCGATTCATGTTGATGGCAGCGCTATATGTCAAATTCTTAATGTTTTACGGTGCTTTAAAGACGCTACGTGATTGAACAGGCCGACGTGATCATCAAATGGCAAGCTTGGCAAGCTGATTGGTATAATGGAGTCATGTGATTATTGTTGTGATGTCTCATTGGTGAAACTGGTAGTGCTACTGTTGGCATCACTGGGAAAAAAAAGTAAAATCTAATATGCAGAAAAATGTAGAAAGACGAAAAAAGTAATGACTAGTGTAGCCCAAAGTAGCGGAGTATGAGTAGCGTTTCTTCTTCACAAATCTACTCAAGTAAAAAGTATGGCTTAGTAAAACTACTTTTAGAAGTACATTTTTCTCAAAAAGTTACTCAAGTAAATGTAACGCGTTACTACACACCTCTGTATTGAACACACATATTGACAGCAATAGAAGTCCAATCCATTTCAACTGGGAGGGGCTGGAAGCGATCATTTCTTCCAAGCCCCGCCTTGTTGAAATGGATTGGACATCTATTGCCGTTAATGGGAGACAACGAGTTAAGTTATGTGAGGTCATGAAACAAAAATAAGATAACATTCCCAGAGGAATATACACACAGGGCACACTTTGAAAAAAAAATTTTTTTTTTTTTCAATTTGTTAGTTAAATATCTCGTTTTTTTTTAATTAATTGTATTTTATTTAGAATTATATATTTTTATTACTCATACCTTTTTATAATTTGCCCTTTTTTCTAAATTATTTCAAATCGATTTTTCCCCCAATTGATGCTTCAATTTATTTAAAATAATTTGTATATACAGTATACATATATACATATACATATATATATATATATATACACATACATATATACACATATATATATATTTTAATCGCACAATTGATCCGGGCAACACTAATGTTACAATTGGGTGTCAAATGGGTGCCGAAAATTATTGTCCCGTGGCCCACAATTAGCCCCTAAGCCGCAGGTTTGGCACCCACCCCTGTCCTGTATGAATGTTACAGAGATAGTTAAGGGGGAAAAAATCATGCATGAAAGGGTTAAATGTCGGAAATGGGAACCTTCCATTTTTCTTGGACGTTTAGCACTGTCAATTGCACTGAAAAGCATTCAGTCCTCCCACTTTAAATGAAATGGACATCTATCGCTGTCAATTGGAAGCAATGAGTTAAATAATTTCCCTATAATCAGAGGCCTATTTTTGTTGTTGTTGCGATTTTCAAATTTATATACTGATCTTTCACTTTTATCCTAGGTGTTGTCTGTCCCTTAAGAATGCTGTGGTAATAAAATACAATGTATACACACTGCTGATTTGGGAATAAACAAGCAAACCATTTTAGCAACATGGAAATCTTTGAATGTGATGGACATGGCAGACCATTTCATGCTCGTCTTTTAAGACTCAATCCAGTTACAGAATTTACTTAGATATGCCAATATAGTCTGCCCTGCGCATAAAAATCAGTGGTGCCATACATTACCAATTAACAACCATATTTGAAATTTCTAAATTTTGTCATGCTCTATTTTTACCTTAATGTTAAATTGCACCGGATGATGTACATGGCAAATGCGTGCCATTGTAGTACTTGATGCTTTTTACAAAAGACACAATGATATTCAGGGTTAGGGTTCTCTGTATCCCCGTAAATACACTTAAAAGTTTATTAGAAAGATTTGGACATTAAAAGAGAGCTTGTTAGATCATTTCCTTTAGCACAAGAGATGAATAAAAATGTAAAGTGGTGATACAATGTTCATTGACTTTAGACTGAATAGATATACAGTAAAGTGGTATTTGTGACTACCTCAATTATGTTCATTAATAGCCATTTTTGGCAAAGAATGAGAAAACAGGACGTGGAAAAACTGCTAAAATTGTGCACAGCTATATAAACAAGGCATTCCTGTGCATAAGGAGCATTATTGTAACATTTGTTTATGATTGAACAGTCATATGTGGCAAAGTGTAGCTGCAAAATGGAGTGCAAAACACCTGAGGTTTTCATGGTAACATATCAATTGACCCTTGTGGACAAAACATATTTTGCTTTTATAGGGTGGGTGTGGACATCTTGTCAGTACTGGCAACATTAAGGTTAACCAATCCCTCAAACATAAAACAAACAAAAGAACAGTAGTGGCCGCTGCATGCTGGAACAGCCTTTATTTCTTTGCTTGCTTGGTGACCATATTGCGAGGAGGAGTGACAGGACGACTGCCATTGGGCTTCTTCTTCTCAGCCGGTTTCAAAATCTACGAGTATAGAAAGATGTATGAGATCACAATCACTTGATTGAGATTACAACAGTTCTTTGAGCCGGTAAAATGTTGAACTATCAGGTGTTATGTATTGAGCAATATTGGAAGTGGCCACTTGAAATGGGTTAGGCTAACTTGACAACGCTTGTCTATTTTATTTGTATATGAAATTGTGGTAAAAAATAAAATGTTGAGATTCTCACAATTTAGAATAAAATAATTTTAAGGTTAAGGTATATTACGTTCAAAAGGCATCCATTGGGTGGTTTTAAATTCATTATCTAAATATGAAATGTGAACATATCACAGCATAAAATAGCCAGATTTTCGTATGTGGGTGAAGCACTCTTTATTATATTAAGCATTTCCAAATATATGTTGCAACAAGTGAAAGCAATGTGTTAAAAGTCATGTATAAATAGGCGATTCAAACATAATACCTAAATGTGAAAATAAGGAAATCCAGTATATCCATAATTCCAGTAAAATAGCGATTTGGTGTTGAATAATATAGTTAGAAAATAATCTCCAGTGGCACTTTCTAAAGCATGCTTCTAAAATAAATGTTGGCTCGTAACAAAGCAATTACAGTGGTAACTTGACATTTGATTGCTTCGACATACGGTCTTTTCGACATGACGTAAAATTTGACTCGCCATTTGTTTCTACTTCCGACGACATGCTCGAAATACGAGTTATGACAGCGCTGCAGTTTCCTTGTTTTCCCGCAAGACTGATGCACGGCAGATTTTCTTTTGACAGTAATCAACATGGGTTCAAGAATGTTAGAGCAGGTGGTGAAAAAAAGGTGAGATTTACCATTGAAACGAAGATGGAAATGATAGAAAAATATGAGCGTGGTGCGCCGTTCACCAGTTTTATAAGTTGTGACAATTATTATTATTGTGGTAACATCACTAAAAAAATCGGCAGTTTCAGGATTTTAATCATTTATTTCAGAACTTGTGCAGCACAACATGCCTAATGTCAGCCACTGCTAAAAAAGTCAAAGTAAAAAGTCCCCCCCTCCTCCAGTCAGCCACACAAAACACATCCGCCACATTAGAACTTGATTTGTTACATTATTACAGGTAGTATTATTATTATTATTGCTATTATCATATTATTATTATGTTTTTTATTCATGATTTGTTTGTTTTGCTCTGTGTAATTGATATTTGCAATAGTACCAGCAGCATTTATTAAGGATTTAGTGTAGGTTTTCAGGTTAAGGAACGAATTAATGGAATTATAATGTAATCTTATGGGAAAATCCTGCTCAACATACGACCATTTCTACTTACAAACAAGGTCCTGGAACAGATTAACTTCATATGTAGAGGTACCACTGTACTCTTAACTTTTGAATTAGGGCACTCCTAAGTGAGGGCATCACTGTACTGTGGAAATTTCTACAAATTCGAGAATGAAAAAAGAAAATAACAAGCTTGAGCACATTACCTGAAAAGAACACATGAGAGTCTCATCTACGCTCATCATTGCACCAGCATTGTCAAACTCCCCACAATAATTCGGTGCAGAGAACAGAGTGACAAGCTGCCTTTTTGCAAAAAACTCGTAGCCATCCTCAACAACCTGCAAGAAAGACAGAAATGTCACATTTCTATAGCACTTTCAAATCCATTTTGCTGAACGCCTGTAGACACAGTATTAAAACACTGTTCCGATTATATAGTAATTTTATTATTAAAAAAATGACCTGATGTGCACGACAGATCAGATCCAGGTCGTGCTTATGCAGAAACTTGGCCACCACCTCCGAGCCAAAGGTAAATGAGACACCGCGGTCGTTCTCCCCCCAGCCCAACACATCCTTGTCTGGATCAGACCACAGCAAATCACACAGCAGGCCCTGATCGGGGACGTCAGTGGGGCGCATTATGCGCCTTATCTGCTCCATGGACTGCAGGTCAGGAGAAAGCCCTGTACAAAATGAGCAGATGAGAATAAATAAACACTGCGGGGACTGCCATTGGCAACAATTGAGTTGGCTTGACGTCAGCATGACATACTGCACAGAAACTCAGCCAAGAACAAACAAAAGACTGACAAACCAGTCAGAGTCAAATTAAAAAGACCGCAATTATTTCTTATTGCTGTGACAGCTTTCTTAGAAACGCTTTTCAAGGCAATTTAAAAACTTTTAGAGAGCGTACAACCTCTGGTATAACAAAAGTAAAAGAGAAAAAAAAATCACCTCCATGACAGCAAAAGATCTTTTCATCAACAATGGCTGCAATTGGGAGGCAGTTAAAACAGTCTGTGAAAGTCTTCCAGAGCTTGATGTTATACCTCCGTTTACCTAGAACATTAAGAGAAAACAATTCCAATAATCGCTTTGAAGGAAATTTTAAATGAAAAAAACAACAACATGATACTAAGTAATAAATATACAATGACTTACACTCATCATAAAAGCCGTATATTCTGTTGATTGAAGCGCACTCGTGGTTTCCGCGCAACAGGAAGAAATTCTCAGGGTACTTGATTTTGTAAGCGAGCAGAAGACAAATGGTTTCCAGAGATTGCTTCCCCCTGTCCACGTAGTCTCCCAAGAATAGGTAGTTGCTCTCTGGGGGGAAGCCCCCATACTCAAACAGCCTCAGTAGATCATAGTATTGCCCGTGAATGTCACCTGAGAGAGAAACGGAGAACGATTATTAGAGATGTTGTGTTCCAACACTCTCACCAACCAACTTATGAACTCATTGGCTGCCGATGATCCCGAGGGACGTCCATCCTCATCAGTGGTGATAAGTGAACAGTCAAAAACAAGCTGTTCTTATTTGAATGCCACATCTCTGTTTTCTGATAGTGAATCCTATTCGATCTACTCACCACAGATCTTGAGAGGGGCCTCGAGTTCCAGAAGAATGGGTTGACTCAGGAAGATTTCCCTGGATTTTAAGCACAAGCCACGAATCTCATTCTCCTGCAGTTGGACGTTCTTTCCAGGTTTCGCTCCTCTCACTAGCAAAAACAAAATACATTACATACGTCATTCGAAGCACTGGCATTCAACCCTTTAACACTTAACGTGTCGGCGGTGACAAAATTACGCATATCATTGACGCCTCGTCACGCTATAATTACATCACCCACGTGCAACTGGTTGGTTTGAAAGAGCTGAAGTTGAGGTCCACGCCCGTTTTTACTTGAAGTCAATCGACCAAGTAAAACGGGAGATAATGTCATTACTGTTTTATTGCCCTCATAAATAAGCATTAAAACACTGCATGGACCTTGTGTTTATGTCCATATTTCCATCATTTCTTGCCCTTTTTCAAAACCGAAAGCACCACAAAAGACTACATATCCCAGGAGCCATTGTGAGGTCAAGAAGGACGGACTTAATGTGAACATCTTTAATAAATTGCCGGGCGAGGCGCCACCTAAGGAGAGGGAGGCAAGGTAGCGATCAACGGCCGGTTGGATCGGCCGGTTTAAAACATGCGGAATTAATTGGAAACTAAATTTAGCGCAAGCTAATGCATTATTTCATCACCTCAAGGAAGAGGATGAGCCGAATTTGTCATTGTTTTCTTCGGATGAGTCAGCGTCTCTGCGAGTGAGAAGTGACAGCAGCGCACAAACGGCAAAAGAGTGGGCTGTGTTACGTAGCTCTGTGTTCTGTTCAAGAGGAAACTGAGTGGCATGTCTGAAAATTTTTGACTCACATAGCTTATTGTCAATATTTATGAAAACACTTTTTTTAATGTTATATTTGATTTTTTTCCTTTACTATCAATCTTTTTAATTTGAATATAGATGTGCGTGTTCAAGAAGCTTGATTGCATGTAGTGTATATATTTTTGAAAAGGTGATGGGTACAATCTTTAACCTCACAGAGATATCCTCCAAACCCTTTTTGTGTTATATTATATATATGTATATTTATTTACAATATTTTGCACTGTATATAACCTGTTTTGACCATACAATGTGTAAAGGACAAAAAAAGCCTCTGACCTTACCTGCTGTTTGTGTTGAATTGTCAAACATAAAACTATTCAGTCTTAATCTTTTCTGTTGAATGTTTATCCTAACTAGTTGAATAAATATTATCGAGCTTCAAAACGGTTAGTCGAGCATGTTTGGTTGTCAATGGGACATCAATATTACAAATTCTGACAAAAGGTTTGGGGATTTTTGTTGTCTTTTTAGGTCCAAAATGGTGATTACGATTGGTCAGTGAAGAAAACAACAGTTTGGACGTAAAGGTTATGGTGTCCTGAAAAAAAGGACCCAACCTGGCCATTGTTAATATTTTTTTCATTGAAATTTAAGGCAACATCAAATGCATGCACATTCGGTCAAAATTGACTTAGGTGTTAAAGGGTTAAATATTCACAAATCAAACAGAACAAAATGCTACTAAAGTCACACATTGTCGAGAACAGCAAATACACTTACCTTCTAAGAGACGTTGAATTATGCTATCAATGTTGAGTTTGTCGACATCGGCCATCGTGTTGTTGCTGTTAAAATATCAACGTAGTCGAATATAGGTCTCGGCTGCTAGCTCTTGTAGCATTAGCACCCAATGTTACGTCGCTTTTCCGGTGGCGGGCAAATATTGCCTGTTTTGATAGAAACCCTCGAACAAACTAAAACATTATCGACGTACGCAGCCTTAAAATTGTCCACATCGAAACACTGAATTCGACTATGAAAAGTGGATCACTGTGCGCGGTCATTCGGAACACAAAGATCCCGTTCTGCTCTTCTCTGCCGCACCTTGTCCAAAGTAGAGGACGGAGCAGTCACCCTGCTGCCCTCTACTGGAGTGGAGGTTCCCAACAACCCCAGGTGCTTATAAAATAAAATAAAATAAAATAAAATAAAATAAAATAAAATAAAATAAAATAAAATAAAATAAAATAAAATAAAATAAAATAAAATAAAATAAAATAAAATAATTGCTTGAAAAACTACCACACAATAAAAATGTCCCCCAAAAGTACAGACATTATAATGCATTAATGATAATAATGTTGTCATCTCTCTTGACAAATTTACACATTGTGTATAACTGTTTTGGTAACAAACAAACAAACAAAAAAACACAACCTCATAAAGTCCTACATTTTATTGCATTTTGAGTCATGTAGGCCACAGTATTAATGTTTGGTAAAGTACAAGCATGACCTACAAGTCCTACATGACCCAAAATGTGATGTCCACACACAGTGGAGCAAATAAGTATTTAGTCAACCACCAATTGTGCAAGTTCTCCTACTTGAAAAGATTAGAGAATTGTCAACATGGGTAAACGTCAACCATGAGAGACAGAATGTGGGGGAAAAAAACTGAAAATCACATTGTTTGATTTTTAAACAATTTATTTCCAAATTAGAGTGGAAAATAAGTATTTGGTCACCTACAAACAAGCAAGATTTCTGGCTGTCAAAGAGGTCTAACTTCTTCTAACGAGGTGTAACGAGGCTCCACTCGTTACCTATACTAATGGCACCTATTCTAACTCATTATTGGTATAAAAGACACCTCTCCACAACTTCAGTCAGTCACACTCCAAACTCCACTATGGCCAAGACCAAAGAGCTGTCAAGGACACCAGAGACAAAATTGTAGACCTGCACCAGGCTGGGAAGACTGAATCTGCAATAGGTAAAGAAATCAACTGTGGGAGCAATTATTAGAAAATGGAAGACATACAAGACCACTGATAATCTCCCTCGATCTGGGGCTCCATGCAAGATTTCACCCTGTGGCGTCAAAATGATAACAAGAATGGTGAGCAAAAATCCAAGAACCACACAGGGGGACCTAGAGAATGACCTACAGAGAGCTTGGACCACTGTAACAAAGGCTACTATCAGTAACACAATGCGCCGCCAGGGACTCAAATCCTGCACTGCCAGACGTGTCCCCCTGCTGAAGAAAGTACATGTCCAGGGCCGTCTGCGGTTCGCTAAAGAGCATTTGGATGATCCAGAAGAGGACTGGGAGAAATAGAACTTTTTGGTAGAAACACAGGTTCTCGTGTTTGGAGGAGAAAGAATACTGAATTGCATCCGAAGAACACCATACACACTGTGGAGCATGGGGGTGGAAACATCATGCTTTGGGGCTGTTTTTCTGCAAAGGGACCAGGACGACTGATCTGTGTAAAGGAAAGAATAAATGGGGCCATGTATCGAGAGATTTCTTGTGAAAATCTCCTTCCATCAGCAAGGGCATTGAAGATGAGATGTGGCTGGGTCTTTCAGCATGACAATGATCCCAAACGCACAGCCAGGGCAACAAAGGAGTGGCTTCGTAAGAAGCATTTCAAGGTCCTGGAGTGGCCTAGCCAGTCTCAAGACATCACTACTCTAAAGGAGATCTGCATGGAGGAATAGGCCAAAATACCAGCAACAGTGTGTGAAAAGCTTGTGAAGAGTTACAGAAAACGTTTGGCCTCTGTTATTGCCAACAAAGGGTACATAACAAAGTATTGAGATGAACTTTTCGTATTGACCAAATACTTATTTTCCACCAGGATTTGCAAATTAATTCTTTAAAAATCAAACAATGTGATTTTCTGTTTTTTTTTTCTCCACATGCTGTCTCTCATGGTTGAGGTTTACCCATGTTGACAATTACAGGCCTCTCTAATATTTTCAAGTGGGAGAACTTGCACAATTAGTGGTTGACTAAATAATTATTTGCCCCACTGTATGAGGATGCCAGGTCTCAATTATGATTAAATTATGATTAATTAAAAAAAATATATATATAATGTACAATTATTGTATTTTTTTTCCTATTAATTTTAGATAATATGATTTAATGAAACCGATTCAGGGCATACCCCATCTACTGCCCGTAGCTAGTTGGGATAGGCTCCAGCACCCCTGCGACTCATTTGAGGATAAGCAGCTCGGAAGAGGAATGAATGATTTAAAGAAATTATAGATTAATAAAATTGAAATGAATGCAAACAAAATACACTGTGGTTATGATGCAAAATAACACTTTAAAATTGATTTTCTTTCTTTTTTTTTTAATTGAAATTTTAGAATATTTAACCTGTTGCCTGATATTGACAATGATGGACGTCCAGAATATTTAAAATGGGAGGACTGGCTGTGGATTTTTATCGTTCAGTGAATAATTGCTTTTTATTGTTAGCCAATGAATAAAAGATTGAATAATGATAATTGGACCAATTCATTTATATCAATCCAGAAACACAATGTTGTAGCTTGTCATCGAATTACACTATTTTTGAAATACTTTTCCTTTATTCCTCTTTAAACATTACGCCTTATCTAGAAATCTAATTACCAGTACTGTCCACTAGATGGCGCCAGTCAACAATATTAAAACAAGCTGATCAAGAGTTTAAAACTACAAACATTTTCCATATCATTTTCTTATTAAGACTGGAATAAATGCTGTATTGTAAATTTTCTTTCGAAAAATATTGTGTATAAATTCATTTGCATTAAATCATGTCGGCTCTGTGATTGGCTAAAGACCAATTCAGGGTGTAATCGCTGCCCATAGTTTTTTGGGATAGGCTCCAGCACCCCCGCGACCATCGTGAGGATGAGCCGCATAGAGGATGAAGTGATGAATGTATAAATCATGTGGACTATTTGGTATTACCAAGACAATCACTTGCCCAATAAGATTCACAAACACTGTAGGAAGTTCAGTCCACTATGCATATTGTAATATACAAAGAATACTCTCATTGCAAGTAAAGCCACACAGTTATTAATGATTAAAACCATACCATGGTATTCCACTACAACAGGATATTTCATCACTTTGCAGATTATAATAATTATACAATAATGTGTAGTTGCAGTATTTTTTGTCAATTCTGGTTCCTCCATGTACTCCTTCTGAAACAGAATGTTTCTATGAGTTGTGAATAAATGTTGCCTACAACAGCCACTTAGCTGATGAGGATGATTTTGTGTCCTAAGCAGACACAAAGTGAGGAGTCAGAGAGAGGAGTCAGAACGGAATGTCCTAGAAAAGCTTCACTCCCACCTGACATGGACCCTTCACCTCCCTGATGAATTGATGTTTTGCAGAATGTTTAGAATGTACAATATTAATAAGGAAACACTGTAAACATGTCATCATCTGAAATGACAATTGATATTAAAGCCTAATTCTGAATGACAGCTGTTTCCAGGGAAAAAAAAGCACAGAAATATACTACAGTGAGCATGCATAATTCACTAATCCTCTTTGCCAAATTGCTGACAGTCATTTACTATATGGCAAATATAAGCTTCCCCGGTGCATCAATTACTTATTTGTTTTAAATCTTGCTCTCTAACTTCACCCCTGAGTCATAAATAATAACGATAAAACATGTAATCATTTACCCTGACTTTTGCCCAATGTGTTGGATGTATGTAGCAGAATATTTGATCCTATGTCCCCTGAGGTGCTAAAATATGACTCACGAGGACATTATTTTCAAATGGAATATCAAGCAAAAGCTGAGGGTTAACTGTGAGGCTGGTGATCAGAACACGGGGAGGAAGTGTAAATCAATACAAGTGACTTTGGTGAGAATATTCTCTTGAAGTTTTAATGAATAGTATGACCCTGAACATCATTAACCATTGCCTTACCTTTAACCTCGTGGTATCAACAGGGGGAGAACCCATCATTTTGTGCAGTGTTGGAGCAGAGCAATAGATTATTTGAAGGAGGAACACCTCTGAACTTGCTTGAGTAGTTTGTCAAAATGTCCCTCGATGGTCGTAATACATTTTGACTAAGCAATAAGGCTTTTTGTGCCTGGTGTCAATTTACATGGTAAATAAATGCAAGCCCAGTTTTCCATTTATTTCCCCTTAACCCTGTATAGGGAACTCGTTGACTGCCGTTGATTGCGCTAGACGTCCAATCCTTTTCGACTGGAAGAGCGATCATACGCAGCCAGGCCTCCCAGTCAAAATGGATTAGACCTTTCACGCCGTCAGTGGATGATCATTGAATATCCGGTCATCCCATTTGAAATGGATGTCTATAGCTATCTATGGCAGGCAATAAGTTAAATACTGGGGGGTGGCGGGTGTTCAGTTTTATTGGCGGAAATAACCATAAAGCATTTCTGTTTTCATCCATTTTTATTCAGATTGATATCACAGTGATCCCTCACAACTTCGTGCTTCAAACTTCGCGCCCTCAATCCATCGCGGATTTTATTTCCAATTAAAAAATAAATTAAAGGGCAGCTAAAGAGCTTTTTGGATTTCGCTCTTGAGTGTTTTACTCAGTTGAATTGTATTAAATGCATCATTCGCGGTCTCAAAAAGTCACATTAAAAAGAAAAAATAATAATTGACCGCGTAGTTTTTGAGTTATGGCCATAGCAACACCATAGCAACGAGGGACGCGCCGTCCTGCCGGCCGCTACCTCATGACGTAACTTCCAGGAAGCCTCGTCAGTGTCGCCACCACTCTGAACACGGAAATATAGCACCACGCTATCCTCGCCATGTATTGAAAACCTTTTCTGGTTTTCAGATGAGCCGTCCCGAGCCGATCACGTAGTCTCACACTCCCTCCTGCTGCTCTTTGTTGGTCAGGAAGTGCACTGGAGTCGCTTATTAAAGTTAACAATGATTGACAGACGTCGATGTTTGATCTTGACACAGATGCCTGGAAGTCGAAGCATTTAATAAAGACAAGCATTTTGTACTTTATTCTTGTTTAAAAATCGGTGGGATTTGTTGAAAACGTGTCATAATTATTACATTTGAAGTGCTTAAAAACATTTACCATTCCATCATTTTTAGTGGTTCATGGGGACCAGACCCCGCCGCAATAAGTGAAAAACCGCAAAGTAGCGCATTTTTTTATGGTGTGTTCAATATATTTATTCAGATTTAGCATTAGAAAGAGATACACAGAAGATGTTTTTCACTTTTTTCCCAAAGTATAATTAAAAAAAAACTTTTATCCATATATATGTCCCACTGAATTATTTTTAAACAGGAATAAAGCAGAAAATCTTGGTTTTATTAAATGCTTTATTGAGTGAATCCACTGAAATCCGCTGAAGCAGTTGTTTGTCAGTGTTGTCCCATGAAAAGATATACTTAAATACCAGCAGAAATACGAGGGGTGTACTCACTTTTGTGATACAGTGTAAATTGTGCAGGTAATTGAAAGAAGTGACATTTATCCGATTAACCGATTAAACGTTTAGGAAAATAATCGTTAGTTGCAGCCCTACAACCAATGGCATAGGTTTGCATAAGGATGTTTGGGACATATCACTAGCAACTTTTCAGGATACGCAAATTGTCCCTACCAACTTTTAAGCGACCTTATTTGCATCATATAATGAGTTCAGTTATAGAGATAATTTAGATTGCCTTCGCATATTTTGTGAGGATACAATTGACCGTACCATTATTAAGTGAATTACTTTCATTACGTTCAGACTTACACGGACACCGTTTTTTTCCTCAAACGCACGTTTGATTGGCCTATGACTAGTTAAATTCCCTTGTTTTCAGTGTAAATCTACTAGAAATAAGTGAAATTATCTGCCAGTGCTTCGAGTCAATTTTACTCACTTAGGTTTCTTGAAATAAGATTATTTTCAGTTAGCTATTTTTCTTAACACACTGAAATAAGATTATTTTCAGTTAGCTATTTTTCTTAACACACTTATTTTAAGCAAAAAGGGTGTATATTTAATCTAAAAAAAAAAAGCTTTTTTCGTGGGAAATGTTCTTAATTCAAGAACTGATATTGTTCAAAACATTATTTGAAAGCATTTTTTCACTTGATTTTGGTGAAAAATGACCAACCTTTGGCTGTATGGGCGTAATAAGAATACATAGTAATATTTACCTAAAGTAAATTGAATAGTCTGACCCATTAATCTGTTAACTAGTCTTTCACACTCAAAACAAGATGGAGAAAATTATTCGACTAGATTTAAGAAAAAATATCAGATTAAGACGTTATAAATTTGCTGTGTGAAAGTTAGTACAAATCAATAAAGATTTATTTTTGCATTGATCATTTAGCCTATCAATTAATTAGGTTTATATTGGTGAGAAATGTAGCCCTGATGTCCCGTCCCCAGCAAAAAGTGTACATGCAGGCAAGGGTGTACGTTTGCATAGGGACGGTAGGGACATAACACTACCAACTTTTCAGGATTCTCAAATTGTCCCCACCCACTTTTAAGCAACAGTATTTGCATTATATAATGAGTTCTGATATATCCATAGGTAATTTAGATTGTCTTCCCTTATGTTGTAAGGATATAATTGACCCTACCATTATTAAATGACTTATTTTCATTATGTTCAGATTTACATTTACCCCTTTTCACTTGCTGAATGTGCCGGTCCATTTTTCCCCTTCAATCACACGATTGGCCAAAGACTCGGATTTACTTAAAATTTATTTATTTATTTTCTACTATTTTTATTTAAAACATTTTTATTTGGAGACTATGCAGGCATTTCTTTTTTCAGACAATCATACACTAATCATAATCGAGGTAAAAAGTTTTCATATATTGTTGTTTGGCTGTGTTTGCAGACAATTGCAGTAGTATTTTATATTATTTTATAGTATTTTATAAGGCTTAATTTTTATTTTAATTTTTTTTATACCCTGACTAAGTTTTTTTCAGTTATATTTCATTTCTTTATTTAGACAAACAATGTTGAATGGTCTTAAGGCAAATGTTTTTATTTTGCATTCCTGGATAGTTAAGAGATTATTTACACGTTTGTATTTATTGTGTATGTTAATACAATTTAAGTTATGTTCAAATATTGTAATTTAAATGTGCTAATAAAATCCAGACATTAAATCTGGAAGTTTTCAAAATGTTTCATTAGTAGTTTTTGAAAACAAAGGTTTAAATCGAACGGTGTGTCACCTAAACCGATACATGTGAAAGAAAGTTAGTATAAATCAATACAGATTTTTTGTTTTTGTTTTTTGTTTTGCATTGATCATTTGGCCCCAGCGAAAGTTTACATGCAGGTTATGCTGTTATATCGTCCCTACCAATATTGAGACCAAACCTACGCCCTTACCTACAATATACATATGAGGTTATATTTTCATAAACATTTTAGTGGTATACCTGAAATTGTGTTTATGGAGGGAGGTGGAGAATTCCTGTAAGAAATCTGATTGCATACTAAGTAATATTTATTATTTTAAAAAAAATTACAATACAAGGAATCTATAATGTCTTTTATTGGCTGAAAGTGAGTTCCTAGAGAAACAAGTAAGTGGGCTTGGCTAAATTCCCTGAACTGCACTGATCTACTCATCTCCTTCTCTCTCTTTTTTCAGACGCCATCGATTAGCCACGGGCTTTACGTCAGTATTGATAACTTTGCCAAAGCAAAATCAAGTGCGATTGCCTAGTTAATGTGCTGGACGGAGGTTCGGACCCAGTAAATCAGCGCCTAATCCCCCCCCCCTCCACTTTTTTTTTTTTTTTTTTAAATACTTCTTCCAAACATTCGAATGAGAAGTGATGTCAACAAATCGTGCTGTAAGTGTGTTTTTGTCAAATTGGCACCCGTGACCAGGAAGGCTCTTTAACTGGGGGGGAATCCAGCCCACATATTTATTGCAGCCACTGAAAAAAATCTCCTCAATATCCCCCAAGATGGCCGCCGATGTAGGATCGATGTTTCAATATTGGAAGAAATTTGATCTACGGCGGCTTCAGGTTGGTGCTATTCTCTCATCTCTCGCTTGATTTGAACAGCGGCAAGTGTTCTCTTGCGTTCGGGGGCGTCTCGGATCCTTTTGGGTGCGCGTGAGAGGGAAAGCGGCGTGCTTTGCATCGCTACTTATTAGAAATTGATCCGTGTTCTGCCTTTGTTCGGTTCAATCATTGATCAGCGTGGAGCGACCGCGGAGCAGCACAGCAGCCTCCGCTAGCCACACCGATCTGGGATCAGCACCGCGGACAGCACTGTTATTTTGGGCTTTTCTTGGGCTCAAATCACGACCGGGAGCCGGCGAGTTCGCATGTACGGAAACTTTTAATGCGCCGTCGGGTCTGTCTTCTTGAACGGTAACTTTTCACACAGCTTCGTGTTTTATAGCGTTTGTGTCGACGGTAGTCGCCGTGCTGCTGACCCTATTTCGCCTTAAATTTTCATTTAATGTCGTTTTTGCATACTGGCAATCTCTAAAGTATAGTTTAAAAAAAATTATTTTATTTTTGCAAGTCTTGTCGGTGAATTAAACGCAAGCACGTTTTGGTTTTAACGCGCGGACGGTGTTAAACAAGCAGACAAACACGTTCGGAGCAGCCTTCTGAATATCCGCTGGACTTTTGTGGCTAAGACATGCGTCTTGAAGGCTAGCGAGAGGAATGTGGCAGGTGAGCACTTTTGTTTATGGCACATTTTGTCCCTAGCTTGACCGCACCGTTTTCCGCAAAGTTGAATGGGTGAACCACAAAACAAGGAGGGTTTTTGTTCTTTATTTTTATTTTTTTGGGGGGAAAAAGCAGCGTTGGTTGCAATGTCGTTTCCGTTCCCTACCCCTCCTTTTCCCCTCTCTCCTGAAGCCGCATAGGGCTACTCGACCGGGGGGCGGTGGGGGCTGTGTAATTGTATTCCCCGCTAATGTTTGTAAATCAGCCTCGGCCGGCGCAAGGGCACCATCTCCGCCGTCTGACTGATGTCGTGCATCATGACAAATGACAGGAGCATGGCAGCCCGCCCCCTCGTCGAAGCCAGGCGAGCAGGAACAATCACATCTGGTGTGTCGAGTGTTATTGCGGCTCCTGGCCGCTGGACCGCCCTGTCTTGCTGGCGTCCGGGGGCCACCATCACACGCCGATGGCCGCCTGTCTGCGAGAAACCCCAGCGAGAAACATTAGAGAGAATTTTTAGCAGATTGCATCGAGTAGCCTCGTAGAAACATTCTCAGGTGCCTTCAGGTAATATCTCTACTCATCAATGCATAGGGTGACTAGAGGTGGGAATCTTTTGGCACCTAACGATTCGATTACGATTCAGAGGCAGTGGCGCCACCAGGGGGTGGCCAGGGGCGGCCACCCCTATAAATTGGTTGGCCACCCCACTGGCCACCCCGCTTGCCAGTATAACGTTAGATTGTTGTATCATCAGTTATGCATTTCATCCCAAATGAATGCATTTATTTTGTTTTGTTAAATGTAGGGCTGTCAATTTATCGCGTTAACGGGCGGTAATTAATTAAAAAAAAATGAATAACTTGAAAATATTTATCGCAATTAACGCATTCGCAGTACGACTCATTCGCGCATTGCCGCAAACAGCCTACAATGGCGCCGTTTTACTTATATACAGAGATAAGAGGCAGTGTCAAGTGAGTGGAGTGGATACAAGCATTCATTGGGGACTTGCTTTTTATTGGCAAAAGCTTTTTTCATCTCTCCCACAGCAACTATAAATATTGTGGGAAGCGACGTGGGGAAGAATGACAGGAGTTGATCTTTTTCTTAATACCCTGTAGTGTACGCAACGCAGAGAAGATATAACATTTGCAGCCACCACACACAGTCATGGTTGCACCACTTCCCATCATGCATTTGGGCAGAACTGTTAAGTCGCTACAGTATCATTTACTGAAAGCTCAACAAATACACTAGATGGCAATATTTAGTCACAATATACAAACTCACATTTATCCTTTAAGAATTACAAGTCTTTCTATCCGTTGATCCCTTTCACAGAAAGAATGTTAATAATGTTAATGCCACCTTGTGGATTTATTGTTATAATAAACAAATACAGTACTTATGTACAGTATGTTTAATGTATGTACTGTATCTTTCCATTCCAACAATAATTTACAGAAAAATATGGCATATTTTAGAGATGGTTTGAATTGCGATTAATTACAATTATTTATTTTTAAGCTGTGATTAACTCGATTAAAATGTTAATCGTTTGACAGCCTTAGTTAAATGTACACCTTATGCCTAATATATACATAACACGATAAAATAGAATTGTTGTGGAACTCAAAATGTTGACTGGACAGATATGGACTATGCACATTATATCATTAGTAACATCAAATATTACACAATACACCAAAGTATATCAGTAGCCGTGTCCTTAAGTCTTTCTGATAGTTTTCCCCTGACCTTTTTACTGCAATAATATAATGAAAATCTGAAATTATGGCTTTTAGTTTTGGCCACCCCAAGATTTTAAGTGGCCCCATCTGGCCACCCGTATGAAAAATTTCTGGAGGCGCCACTGTTCAGAGGCTCCGATTCGATTATAAATCGATTATTGATGTTTCACCCCCCCCCTCCCGTGCTTTTAATGTTCTGTACATTAGTTTTAAAATTGTTCAAAAATCCTGTCAGGCTAAACCAGTACTTCTCAAATAGTGGGGCGCGCCCCCCCGGGGGGGTGCAGAGCGATGCCACTGGTGGCGCATGTGACCTCGGGGAACATGCTTTTTTATTATTTTTTTTGCCGTACTTAAATAAAGTGTACTTGCGCATCCACTCAGTGGGTGGCAGTGGCGCTCTCATTTTCGGAGTGCGCGCAGTATTTTTGAACTAAGCAAGAGCACAGTGCACACTGCACACAGAAAAGCATGTTATGTTATTTTAATGGAGCGTATCAACTCTCTCCCTCTGTTATTTTAATGAAGCGTACCAACTCTCTCAATAACAGAGGGGTGTCCTAACAAGTAGCACAAACTAATGGCACAAATTCGGAACCATTTTGCAGTAAATGAGGGGCTTAGAGGGACGTCATCACTCGAAATTAATATCTCAAGCCCCCCAATTTTCCGCAAATGGACCCGATTTTTTGTGCTCTGTTCGTGCTAGTTGTTAGGACACCCCTCTGTTATTGAGAGAGTTGGTACGCTCCATTAGCTGCGGGAGGCAAGCTAAGAAAAAGCTACGAGTGACGTCCCCACTCGAAATTAATATCTCAATAAAAGCATAATACTGTATCTACAAAACCGTTGTGGCACAAACGATTAACATCATTTTATATAAATTTGCGTCTGATGGGGGGGGGGACGTTACGGAGGCCTGTAGAGATGGCCGCAAAGCACATATAGCAATATACAAAGTGAGGTCTTTTTTGTTATTATTATTTTTTAACTTCTGGGTCATCGTCTTTGCAATTGTCTTGCGAGCCTCTTGCGGTCGTGCTGCGAGCCATTTGCTGTCGTGTTGTGGCAATTGCCGTTCGTGCTTTTGCCAATTTGCAATTGCGCTTTAGGAATTGGGGATTGTGTTGTGGCAATTTGCATTCGTGCTGCGAGCCATTTGGTGTCGTGTTGTGGCAATTGGGGTTCGTGCTTTTGCCAATTTGCGATCGCGCTTTAGGAATTGGGGATCGTGTTGTGGCAGTTTGCATTCCTGCTTTTTTTCCTTTGCAAAGCGTTTGCAATTGGGGTTCGTGCTTTTTCTATTTGCAAAGTGTTTGGACCTTGCATTTCGCCTGACACCTCTCGGCCACCGTAGAAAAGGGATACAAAGAGCTGTGCGTTGTTTTCGAAAGCCGTTTTTCGGGCATTTTTTCGGCACAACACCGGACTCTCGCAGCGACTCACTGTCTTCTCCGGTTCTCACGTGTCCGCCCGAGAATTTTCGGTTTGGGATCGTCACGACGACAGCCCTCACCTACGGTTCTCCCTCGGCCGCCGAGAATGCGCTTTTTTCGGGCCGTTTGCCTTTTGGCTTGGACTTTTAATACAGTGGGAGATGAGGAAAGACCACTGTTTACTGTGTCTGAAAAAATTATAGCGGACAGCCAGAAGCCAAATCAATTAAGATGCCACTTAAAGACATTAGACCTCAATGTCATTGATAAGCCACTAGACTGTTTTTCAAGGAAAACGTGCCGAATATTGCCAATAATCGTCCCGCTTTGTCAGTGTTATATCAGTAAACTAGTGAGCACTGTTAGCATGCTCAGTGCAAAATAACCCTACACCATTGCAACGGAGATGATACTGTGAGCAGTGAAAATAAAAACTGTCCTTCTGTCCAAAGACATTTTTTTTTCTTCCATTCAGTTTTGTTTTTTCACTCAAAATTTTTGGCATATTATCCTCATGAGTTAATGTTTCTAATCAATTTGAATTTGTTCTTATTTACTGATTTTATTACATTGTATTTTTCAATATCAAATGGTCAAAAATGTACCTTGAGTGTATTTTTACAGTTTGGATGTGACTTTCTTTTAAATTCAGGCAAATTGTTGCGCGTTAAGTGTTTTCTGTTACAAACAAAACAAGGTTAATAAAGTTATACTTTATTATAAGTTGATCTGTTATCTTATTTTCTTTAATAGAAAAAAAAGGACACAATGTTAGGCTGAGGCATACTTATAATTGTAATTTTATAGACAAATGATACTATTTACAGTGGCGGCAGAGAGTTTGGGGGTGACGCGAAACATTTACGTCTTCCTTGGGGGGGGTGTAACAGAAAATAATTGAGAAGCACTGGAATAAACCAAACTAATATTTCAGTATCATGTTAACAGTTTAAAACAGTAAATAAAATACAGTAATTTCCCGAATATAAGGCGCACCCGATTATAATGCACACCCCAAATTTACTTGTAAAATCTAGGGAAAATTATTGTACCCGTTTATAATGCGCACCCTAATTTTAGCACCAATAAATAGAAGAATACAAGACAACAGAGCTCGTGTACAGATACAGAAATGCAGTTTTACTGACTGGTGAAACACAGCACAAGCATAGCACATTGGTAGTTCAAAACATTACCATAAACTGACAATATTTACGGTAATAATATGATTTGACAACTTCTCCAACTTACCAGAATCTAGGAGAAAACAAAACAGATGTGACTTTTCTTTTAAAGGCTGCTGTATAACTTGCTCGTTTCATCATGATGAATAAATGTTTCTTCCATGGATTCATACGGTAAAATGAATGTGAAAACGTAAGTCGGAAATCCGTGAGAGCTCATCGCTGTCAACACGACAGTAACAATAGGAACTATTGTTATTTGGGTTTGAGTTTCCCGAGGGACAGATATAGTTGACGGACACACACAGGAAGTCTGTTGTTACGTTTGTTATGGTCCGAGTTGCGGAGCTGCAATAAACGTTGACTCAAATGAGTTCAAGAAACTAAATTCTGCGCTTTATGAAGAGTGAAAAAAGCAGAATTTAACACAGACGAAATCATTCGGCTGATTAGGGTGAAGTATTACTGAAACAAAATGGTGACGTTACGTACCGTAATGGTCGGCAACGGGTCACCGCATATGTTTCTTCAACACAACGTGGCCGTGTCAAAAAAAAAAAAATCGGTGTATATATATATATATATATATATAATATTCGTGTCTCCATCCTTGTACCCGTTTATATTGCGCACCGTGATTTTACAAGTTGATTTTGGGGGAAAAAAGTGCGCGTTATATTCGGGAAATTACGGTACTCAAGTCCCATTCTGTATCAGCAGCTTTAAACTACATTCAATTAATTTAATGATGTGAATCAACTGTTAAAGTTGGTAAAATTCTCCGTTATTCCATAATTTCCCTTCTGTCTACTTTCGACATGTCAAAGTTTGAAAACGGTTTCATCATTTAAAGATGGATTCAAGTTAAGATTTTGTCGATTTAGGAGTATTTTAGATAAAAAGTTAATTAGGTTCGCTACAACAGAGCCTTCTAGAGAAGTCTATTGCTTTAAGATGGCGGCTGTTAACAACGCGGCAACTACTCAACGGCAAGTCTGTCATTTTGTGTCTAGTTCTTTTTACATGTTCTACTGGCGCCGTCGTATGTCATTTTGCATCTAGTTCTACATATATGTGATATCTACTATAGCCGTATGTGGCCGTATGTTTGTAGCAACTAGCAACTAGGCGTTGTTTGAAGCAGCTGTCGGCCGCAGTCAGGTATTATTGGTTTTTTTATCCAGCGGCATGAGTTGAACATGATATTTACTCTCGGTCCGTTCCTCATTGCGTCCGAAAGACTGCGCTGACTATGTTTTAGGTCTGCTTTACCTGGTATAATTCAATAATCGGAATTTGGATTTTTTTTAATCGTTCTCGAATCTTCCACTGCCGTATCGCGAATAATCTCAGAATCGGAAATTTCGGTGACCATACATACCTGTCAAGCCGAGGCCGTTGGCAATCTTACAAGTAGTGACGTACGCCCTTACAAATTCGTGACTAATCTTACGTTTTATATAGCATGCAATATGAAAAAAATAAAACTCAGTTCTTCAAATAATATGAATTTATTGGTAATATTGTCACATATTACCTGGTGCAATCAAAGAACAATATCTTCAGCTACATTATGATTACTAAAATTCAACAGTGACTTTTGTTGTACCGTATTGGCCCGAATATAAGACGGCCCTGATTATAAGACGACCCCCTCCTTTTCAAGATTCCGCCGACTGTTTTGATTTCCTTGGACGCTTTTAAGCTCAGTGGAAAATTCCACAATTGCAAAATCCTGGGGGGACTATATATAGACGTCCAATTTATTTAAACATGGAGAACTGGCTGTGAATGCTCATCGTTCTGTACCTTTGTTGGTGCTAGCTGTCCAGTCCATTTGAACTGGGAGGGCTAGCAGCGATCATTCGCTTCCAGCCTCCTCCAGTCCAAATGGATTGGATGTCTTGCGCTGTCAATGGCAGCCAATGAGTTAAAGTGTTAAAATGCCAGTTTTTTTTTTTTTTTAGTGTTCTGTGAGACACTTTTAATGTATTGATGCAAAGCAGTTTTACATAGCTTTACAATCCATCTGTTATAATAAGTATGTTTTTAAATTCACACATTTTTAACATCATACTTAGAAACAATAACATCTCTAAAGGCACCATCTTTAGTGATGACAAGTGTACTTAATCAAGTGTCTGTTTACGCAGTTCCAACTGCCAAAGGACCGCACCAGTGCGTCCTTATAAAACAAAGATTCCAACTGGTTGAGTCCAGATTTACAAATTATTTTTGAATTTGCTATTGACAAGTAAATATGTAGTTGATTTAGTACTAAAATTTACTAATCACCATATTATACCATTGCTGCAACCTTGGTAATGAAAGTAACTGTTACCCTTTTCACAATAAGGTTTCTAAAGGCAAATTCATTGCTGAGCTGTTTGCCTTGCATTGAGGTGTAAGTAATTTGAATAAATTGCATTTCTGGCAGACCCGTACTTTTAAGATAGCTCTGGTTCTGTAGGATTGAGCATCCTGTTTTATTGATGTAAAATTGAGCTAAGAGACCTAAAGTGACCCCCATGTATATTATTGCGATAATATAATGCCACTCTTGCATTTGTGTTACACCAGCAGTTAACATAGCAACATTCATTTTCTCAATACACATACAGTATATCACAAAAGTGAGTACACCCCTCACATTTCCGAAGATATTTAAGTATATATTTTCATGGGACAACACTGACAAAATGACACTTTGACACAATGAAAAGTAGTCTGTGCACAGCTTATATAATAGTTATTTTCCCCTCAAAATAACTCAAAATGTAGCTATTAATATCTAAACCCCTGGCAACAAAAGTGAATACACCCCTTAGAAACTACGTACATCCCTAAATGTCCAAATTGAGTACTGCTTGTCATTTTCCCTCCAAAATGTCATGTGGCTCGCTACAGGAGTGCTGTCAGCATTGCTGCAGTGACACTTTTCATTGTGTCAAAGTGTCATTTTGCCAGTGTTGTGCCATGAAAAGATATACCATATTTTTTGGAATATAAGTCTCAGTTTTTTTCATAGTTTGGCTGGGGGTGTGGCTTATACTCTGGAGTGACTTATGTGTGAAATTATTAACACATTATTATATCATTTTCACTTGATGGTGTTTTGGAGTGTTTGGTGTTTTGGTAAACTTGTTAGCATGTTCTTTATGTTACAGTTATCTGAATAACTCTTCATAGCTATGCTACGTTAACATACCAGCCACATTTGCATTTCGTTGTTCATGCGCCATGTAACATTGTACTTATTCAGAATGTTGTTCTCTATTGTATTTTTATTAGAGGTGCAACAATTAATCGATTAATTGACAACTAATCGATTACTAACCGATAAATTATTCAGGCCCTCCTTCATCTTAAACTTGTCTAAATTCTTGAAATTGTAACATATATATAACTTCTCAGTTGTAAATATTATCAGACTTCATTATATTTTTGTTAAGTCAAAGTATGACATGAACAAAAATCAGCTTTTACTTTGGAAAACAACAATTCACATTTTTGCCAATTTTTGGACATTTTACTGTCTAAACTAGTTTCTTAATAAGGCTGAAACAACTAATCGATTAACTTGATTAACAAATTTGATAAGTGATACAGTTAAAGGAAATAGTCATCCAATTTGTCTTCATTGCTACTTACAACATGCTGAAAGCAACTTCAAAGTAAATTGTGAAGGTAATTGAAAGAAGTGACATGTATTCGATTAACTGATTAATCGTTTGAGTAATCGTCCGATTAATCGATTATGAAAACAATCGTTAGTTGCAGCCCTAATTTTTATTTTAAATGGCCTTTCAAGATGACATATCTGTTCTATGTGTTGGATTTTATCACGTAACTTTCCCCCAAAAATGCGACTTATAAGTTTTTTTTTTTCCTCTTCGTTGGGCATTTTATGGCTGGTATGACTTATAGTCTGAAAATACAGTACTTAAATATCTGCAAAAATGCGATGAGTGTACTCACTTTTGTGAAACACTGTAATAATGAATATACAAAGTGTTGGCGCACTAGAGTTGTGCATCTGAGTTGTCTAGGATAAATAATTCACCTGCAGGCTGATGAACAGAGGGCACAGAGAGTGTGAGGTGCTGAGGTGGGGTGACCTTGGTTCCTGCTGGCTGCAGGTCACACGGCCGTTGCTGTGGTAATCATTCAAACCGGCCAGATGGCATTTCTGTGGGCGGGCGAGAAAAGGACGGGTCAGGGTCTCTCCTGCCAGACATCATGAAGAACCCTTGGCCCGTGCGGTACCTGGGGAGGGGGTCATTTCGATAGATGACGTGGTGTGGTCTACTTTTCTGGGTCTGATTGCTTTCCTTTGCATCCCCTCCCTGTATGTGATAGTACAAGGATTTGCGAGATTTAATCAAAGCACAATGTATCTGGTTGGACCTGAAAAAGCGGTGTCTGAAATCCAAACACCCTGGTTGTTTCCTATGATGTTGCAATGCTGTGCTCATTTGGCGAAATAATGCCTCAATGATTTGTTATCATTTCCTTGACCCTGTTTCCACTCTTCTCTTCCATGAATTTAAGAGGCGGTGGGGTTTTTAGATCACGAACAAAAGAGGCACTACATTCGGCATGACTCAGTTGCTCTGGTGTCATCTCTAATCCACACACAGAGACAACAGTATTGCCAAACAGTGAAATTGCTTTGCAGCCTGGATGCCTCGGCTGCCAGCCCGCTCAGTGCGCCGTTTGCCAGTAGCTTCCGCGCACACGCATACACACGCACCCAAACCATCCAATCTCAAATTGGCTGTGAAAATTGCTCTGTCTCTCATTCATTCATGCTTTTAATATTTGTTTGCTGATACTGTTAATGTCACATGTCTCGGTCTAATCTCATTGTAGTGTGGGACTAAATCTGTCTGAGCGCCTCCAATCTTGTATTATTTATCCTAATGACTGCATCGCTTCATTCCAAAGCTGAGCTGGCACGAAGACTTCAAAGTTGCCCTTCACTGTGGCTACTGTACTCTGTGTTCATTATTCCATCTTTCGCAACTTGTCTCATGTGTTGGCAGCTCTTTTCAATGTGTAGCAGATTAAGTGCAGCGTTTAAATGTAAAAGCACTGGCTCGAGTCCTCATATAAACGTATAGTACCACTACTTGACTCGTAGGGAGGGCCGTGTGTGCCACAATCTGGCACCCTTTGACTTGCGCCGCTTTTCGTTTGACAGTAGCAACAAAGAAAAATGGAAAAAGGAGTTTTACACAACCTTCTTGGGCAAATTGAGACGTGAAATCCTGGAGCAATAACCCCAGTGTATATATAAATATATATAAATATATATATAACAGGGAACATTAGAGCGTGAGAGGAGTGAAAAAGACTTTAGCGTTAAGCTGTTTAACCTCACTGTGTAGCATTAGTGGTAGAGACTTCAAAGCAGATGCTTGAGTGTTGGAAGACGAATGACAAATGGGTTTAGAGAGCGCTACGTTCAGCATTCACACTTGAAGACTAGGCCTGTCATTAATGTCAGCTTAATCACTCTGACCTTCCTTCAAGTAGATTTCCATACCTATCCAATCATTTTTGCCGTGCTTGTGCTCCTGTCTTCACGCTGCTGTATGAGCCGTGTTTTGATAAGCTCCGTTGTGATGACATTGGGCTTCACTCACTAAAAGTGTGAACGCACACATATGTGCTGAAATTTATAAGCACAAATCTGTTCTGATTCACTACTATGTTTGTACTGGAGTGCAGTTTCTATGTACTAAGCAAAGAAACGCAAATAATGATCAGTTTTGGAGAAAAATGTCAAATGCACTCAGTGAGTAGATGTACAGTACAGGCAAATCGTTTGGCCACACCTTCTCATTTGTACGTTTTCTTTATTTTCATGACTATTTACATCGAAATTCTCAGTGAAGGTAATAAAACTATGAATGAACACGTGTCGAATTATGTACTTCGCAAAAAACGTGGAATAAAAAAACATGGATAATATTCTAGTATCTTTAAAGGGATCCGCGAATAGAAAGACTTGTAGATCATAAACGGTATTATGAGTTCAAATAATTTGATATTTAAATCCCTTTTGATGTTTTGTTCTTATACAATTTGTAAAATTAGTTTGACTAGTAGGATGCCATTGTTGTTGACGACGTCGCAGGGCGGTGACGTCACTGGGTTACGCTGCTGGGCTTCCAGATGATGATTCTAGCGACATAAACATGTTTTCTGTTCCACCATTTCAATATGAACCAGAAAGAAACATTAATCAGGATGACAGCACTGTCGATATTTTACAAAACGAGCAGCTAAAGCAAAATGAACCGGAAAGACGGGTTGAGACGAGAAGAGGGTATGACAAAACCGGTGTTCTGCCTAAATGTGCTATTCTGGCGAAACGTGCTACAAAGGGCAAATTTGACACGAAAAGTACTACCGTACGCTTTCAGCTTGTTTTGTTTAGATGGATATAGACAGAACAGATGCCTTGAAAACATACTTAAACTCTGTAATATCAAATAATGGTGGTTTCAATATGCAACGTGACTAATGTCGTCAACAGATCAACAATCTGCTTTAAAGCTACAACAAGAAAACACAATGCTTAAAAGTATGAGAGGGAAACACATGCAAAAAGTATTTTGAGGCAATGAAAAGGTAATAAAAGACTCAATAAAAACACAAATCTTACGTACTTGCCTTTTTTAACCGATGTGCGTGTGTGTTGGACGTCTCGCAGCATAGAAGGAATTGCAGAACACCGGTAGTGTTCGTCTCGTGACAGTGACAAACTACGTCATCACACCAAGCGTCCATTACGCGTATAAAACATGGCGCCCTCCGTAGGTCAAAACGTGTACTAAATATTATAGCTTTTTAAATCAATGGTGATATTTTATGTGTTTCTAATAACATATTTTAGTAAAAGAGAACAATTGTGGCTTATTAGAGCCTACAAGTCTTTAAGTCCGAGGTTCCTTTTAGAGTAGCCACCCTTTGCACTGATTACTTTTTTGCACACGCTTGCCTAAAAATTTTTTTGACTTTACATGTATACATTTTTAGGGTTTATTAGTGGAATTTATTGCTTTATTGATGAGGTTGGGACTTTCATTTGTGTTGCATTGAATGAGGTGTGTCCAAACTTTTGGCCTGTACTGGATGTTTTGTTCATGTAAACGGAAAAGTCACAAAACCCCTCGTATTTTGTAGTTAATCCACGGCTTCAAAGTTTTAGTATTAATTAAGTACACATGCACCTTACAAATCTGGAACAACATTTCCGGAAATTTGCAGTGGAAAAATTATGATCAAAAATACATCGGAAAAATACAGCACAGGTACAGCTGTGTTGAAAGAACACTAATATTCAAATTTATGCAAAAACCAGGTAGGAGTGTCCCTTATACATTCGAGATCTTATTTTAAAGAAGCTTCATTTGTTGGGTAATTCAAAATTAGTGGTAAAATGCTGTACTCCTTCGAAAATTGGTTTGTTGGGCATTCTTGGTTAACATATTACTGCACCCTTGAGGTCAAAACCTTTCAAATTCTTCCATTGATCCCCTCAAAATGGACAGAGTACAGCTGATTTCTTTTGTATTATTTTTATTATTGGTTATTTAATGCTCTTACAAACATCGCAAACTTCGTTTTTTGAAACAGTAGTTGAATTTTTGTGGAATATCATGTCTTAAGTATTATAGTTGGCTTCTCAGAAACCAGGTGCTTCTCGAAAAATGTCAAAATGAGACATGCCCTTTGGAAGCAATGTTTATTTAACACATTTTGGGGGATATGTTACAAATGATGTATGAATAAACTCACACCTCGGAAACTTTGACGTCAACGTTTACATTTTAAAGTTGTTTTAGCATGCATTTGTTAGCAGACCCATCAAAAGCATTGATTAAAATCCCCCATAGTACTCAGTTTTGAACCATTTTACAAATATCAGCTACTAAACTACTACCCATACAGCAGGGTGAGGCTGCCAATTTTCTTTAAATGATAAAAATGAGTGTCAGTTGTGGGTCATTTGATCTAATTAATGAAACAAAAAAATCAAAATCAGGCTACGAGCATAGGTACTGATGTACTTATATATGCATAATAAAGTTTAAGATCAATCCATCCTTTATTAGCATTAAGCCTAAGAAAATAGAACCATTAAATTACCTAATTAATTTATAAAATGCTAATTAATTGTTAAAATTCAAATTGGGCCCTCAGGCTTCATAGGTACGCTAGAATATCCCTACCAAATTTAATTGAGATCTATCCATGAATACCAGAGGAATAACTCAAAATGAAAGTATACACACCACCAACAACAACATGAGCAGTTACTATCCTTTAAAAATCCAACATATTCTTCCTGAAAATTGCCAAACCTGCATTGCTGCAAAAGTCTTTTTTTTCCCTTCAATAATAATACATATAAAGCATACTTGTAGACATAGTATCACATACCATATTACTAATTGCATGATATTAACGACAAGCTTTTGAATGGCCTGCTATATTTTTTCATATCTCAAAGCAGTAGCCAATTTTTTCACGTTTTTTTGCAGCTCAAGCGCATCCTCGGTAGATGACGGTGCTTCACAGAAATGCCTAATTTTTTTATAGCAGTCTTCTGCTGCCCTGAGGCTGAAGCAATTGCTCTGCAGGAGTAAATAACCAGCTTTAACAAAACTTAGGGGACACATTAGTCTGTGGGAGGACTGCTTCATAGTGGTAGGGCAGCCTCTTCTTCCCTCACACTCAGGAAACATCAGCAGAGAGGTAATGGCTCATCGGCATGAGTATAAAGCTGTGGCCTCTCTCCCTGTTGACAGCCGCCCCCCCTGCCCAGCCAGTTCATATCGAACTGTGTTTCTCCACCGCGGCCTTGGCTTTATTTGTTTTTACCAGCTGACGCCACTGCACACATATTGAGCACCAGTCTTTTCTTGTTCATATCACAGCGTTTCCACTAAAGGCCTCCCCCTACACACATTGAATGAGCCACATCTCGACCTACCGCGCCCGGTCTGACCGGAGCTATGTTGCACTTTATTTTCATTTCAACCATTTCACTCTTCTAAAAATGGAGGTATTGTGTTCCTATGTTGCTCGTCATGTATCGTGTGATAGCATAGTGTGATAAGTTACTCTTGGGCCCAGTGCACTCATGAGATCAATGCTTCTCCGGGTTGTCTTGAGGGATCTTCGCGGCTCTCATTATGTGTTGGTGCTTGGAGAGTGTTTTCCAGACAGCAGTAGACTTCATGGTGGTCTTTGGAGTGTAGTCTACTTATTATTTTTACAAAGCAGCATTTCTACTGTATAATACACAAAGTGTGCAGTGGCAAAAAGCTGATAGATTGGTCAGGTTGTGAGTATTTTTTCTTTCCATCAACACACAGCTAATTACTCTCTTATTCTTCCCCAACAACGTGAGGGCACGGAATAAATCCGAGTCATGCACTTGTGCTGCTTCGCCAGAAAGGTGTAGACTGGGGCCCTAAAGCGAGCGAGTGGCTTCAAGAGGTATAGTTTATCATTTTTAATGGAGAGGAAGAGGAAGTAAAGATGTGAAGCTGGGCTACGTGATTTATATGTCGACTCATTCGGGGGAAGAAAAGAGCAAGTCCACACTATCTCCCTTTCTCACAGTCTGTTATGAGACACTCCTACTCTAGTCTTTGTCCATCTACATTCTTGACTCCTCTTCGTCAAAGCACACCTTTTAGTTTGTATTGAAACTTCTTGGGGGAATTGTAGTATTTACCAAGTAGGATCTCGCTAAAATACCCTAGCACAGTGGTTTTCAAAGTGTTGCACGAGTACCACTAAGGCTGTTCTATAAATCGATTTTGAACCGAAACTGACTTTCTGGTTAAAAAACGTTCAGGTCGTTCGATTTTCAAAACGGCACCATTTCGGTTTCTCTAAGCCCCTGTAGTTTCCTCTGGAATTGGATAATGCCATTGTACGGGCATTATCTTATGATCTACTTAAAGTATTGTTGTATATGTAGAAGGATTGCAGTGGATTGTCAAATAAAACATGCAGCCTTGAAACGTTCAACACTTCCTCATTTACTTCGTCTGGACACTTTCATGTACAACACAACGACAGACAGTAATATAGTGCCACGTTTGGCTGAGTGTATATTGCACTATACCACAAGGATGAAAAAATATATGTATGCGCAGAGGCGTGGTGTCCAATTAGGCAAACCAGGCAATTACCTAGGGCCCCCAGCCAGCAGGGGCCCCTAGAGGGCCAACAGATTTAGCACGTGCAGTTTTACTGCACTGTCGCAGCGACAAGTGTAGGGAGTGTTTCAATACCATGGAATCATTTGGCAAATTATTTAACGATTCTGTTATCAATCCCCAATCAGCACTAACCATGTCACGTAGATTATACATTTTTAAGAAAGTCCAATCAGCTATTAATACCACATGATTGTTTAAAGAGTGACTCACCAAGTACTCTCTGGTAAGTCCTTGCCGAGTTGTTTTATGTTGATTTTCACACGCCACCTCATTATTCATGTGACTACTTAAAGAAAGGGTGATCTTTCCCAAAAAGTCTTTTAATGGGTCTATCGTATTCCTCATCGAATACTCTACAAGAAAAATATAACATATATTAATCTAAAATAATCCTAAACAATTTTGTTAGCAAATGTAATACTCATTTCGGTTGGTAGCCCACCAATCAGTGGTTTTTATGGAATAATTTGAATTAATGGGTCGTAGGGCCAATCTGACTACTGATTTCACACACCGGTATATACCTTTTTATATATATATATATATATATATATATATATATATATATATATATATCTATATCTATATAGACAGATAGATAGATTTATTAACAGACTCAAGGTCCAACAACACAACACAACAATAGATTAAAAGACAAAATAAAATAATATATATATATTAGGGCTGTCAAACGATTAAATTTTTTTTTTTATCAAGTTAATTACAGCTTAAAAATTAATTAATCGTAATTAATCGCAATTCGAACCATCTATAAAATATGCCATATTTTTCTGTAAATTATATATATATTCTGTAAAATAAATTGTTGGAATGGAAAGATAAGACACAAGATGGAAATATACATTCAACATACGGTACATAAGGACTTTAGTGGCCATTTCACTCTACTGTCATTTAAATCTGTCTATGCTGTCCTCACTCCGAAGCGTCTACTTTTTCCAAAGCTAGACAGCTAGTGAACGACGCCTTAATAATCAGACTTCTTCCTTTTTCATCTGATTTATTAATAAAATGGCCTCAAACCATTGTCCTCTTTAGACCGTCGTAAAACTACAAAAAAAAGTACACAAGCGTTGCATTAGCAACAACGTTAGCTTAGCACGCTATAAAGGTTCACTAAACATAAACAAAAAGCGTCTCATACAAAAAATATAACATTTCGCTTACTAACATAACAACGTACATTCTTTACAACAACCATACTTACGGACAAATCTTGTCCAAGGATCATATAAGCACAACATTACAACGTAGGCGTCAGCCGTGCAGCCATATTGAACTGGCAAGAAAACAATAAACCATGTCGCAAAGCGATCACAAGAGTTCGCTGTTAGACAGCACAAAAAGCCTTGCTGTAAAACTTACCAAAAGGCAGAATACTGTCTGAGCGGGACATGTGCGTTAATTGCGTCAAATATTTTAACGTGATTAATTTAAAAAATTAATTACCGCCCATTAACGCGATAATTTTGACAGCCCTAATATATATATATATATATATATATATATATATATATATATATATAGTGGTGGTATTTTTGTGTTGCTACTCTTTCTTCTATTGCTCCAAGTCCAACTGTCCCCCTTACTTGCACATGCTCGAAGGGCCCCATGTTGCTTGTTGCCTGGGGCCCCCGGGGACCCTTGCTATGCCTCTGCGTATGCGTGTCTGTGACGTCTGTCTCATTTTCCTTTCAAGATTGCTGCTACTAGATTACAGTAAATAAAACAATATTATTGTTATTTTTTGTTTCAATACAATAACATATTTTGGCAAATTGCATAGGTCTACATTTGAAAATTGAATCTACAGTATATGCATATGGTTCATTGGCCCATTAATGTGTTTGACCTGATGCCTTTTGTTAAGATGAGGTGCTCATAAACCTAAGGGACGATTGTGTTTGTTACCATCTCAGGGGTACATATTTGTGTTTGTTTAGACAAGGTGATTGGCACCTTGCATATTGTTGTTATTGAGTGACAGTTTTGGACTAATCATGAATTTATGTAAGTAAGACCAGAGAGAAATATGACAGCACATCACCCTGAGCCCGGCTGCCTATCTATTCACCTGACGACTTGATTGACTGGCTGGCTAGCTGGTTGACGACTGACTTGCTGACAGACTATTTGGTTTACAGACTGACTGACTGACTGACTGACTACCTTGTCACCGAGTCTCACCGAGTGTCAAGACACAGCTGTGAAAGGCCACAGCTGGACTTTTTGGGGATTTTATGGGTGAAACATGGTAATATGACAAGGGTCGCAATGCAGAAATCGCAGAGATCAAGGAGTGGTCGAGATTTTCTTTTTCAAATATTTACCCTTTTAAACATTTTTTTTTTCAATTTTTTTTTGTTTGGATCGATTATCATCATTATCATCTAAAATAAAATTTAAATAATAATAATAATTTAAAATATGCGAGTGAATAATTTTTTAAAGTCGTTTTTTTATTTTAATTTTAATTTTATTTTTTTAACTAAATATTAGACATCAATTAATGATTCTAATCTAAAAAATGGTAGACATTTCGAATAATAAATATAATTATTTTTATGGCCTAGTTTAAACAAAAGCGGTTGCGCAATGTCTGTAAACTGGCATCTCCAGGGTAAAACAGACAGATTAAAAATAGTTTGAGGCTTAATGGACCATGGAACTGCTATGGCAGCACATAGACATATTGTTATATCAAACACAACAGTTCTTTTGGCTTAAAATAGAGCAGTTTATTTTAAAGAGGGGTGCAATAGCAGAAACTGCTTTTTCAGCCTTGTCCGTGTTTTCCGCCTTATATAAATTATTTTTTTCTCAACCTTGAGTGCGATGTTGATACTCAAACTGTGGCTTATGAAAATAACTAAAACCTCAGTTTTTTTTTTTAAGGCTGTCAAACGATTCAAAAATTTAATCGAGTTAATTACAGCTTAAAAATTAATTAATCGTGATTAATCACAATTCAAACCATCTATAAAATATGCCATATTTTTCTGTAAATTATTGTTGGAATGGAAAGATAAGACACAAGATATATACATTCAACATACGGTACATAAGTACTGTATTTGTTTATTCAGACAATAAATCAACAAGATGGCATTAACATTATTAACATAAAGCGATCGATGGATAGAAAGACTTGTAGTTCTTAAAAGATAAATGTTAGTGCAAGTTATAGAAATTTTGTATTAAAACCCCTCTTAATGTTTTCGTTTTATTAAAATTTGTAAAAATTCTCAATCAAAAAATAAACTAGTAGCTTTCCATTGTTGATGTTAATAATTACACCATGCTCAGTCATTGTGCTGAAGCCCATAAAATCATTTGGACCCAAGCGCCAGCAGAGGGCGCCAAACACCAAAAAACAAGTAATAAGCGGACATTACACTGCTGTCATTTTAATCTGTTTGAGCGGGGCTTGTGCGTTAATTGCGTCAAATATTTTAATGTGATTAATTAAATAATTAATTACCGCTCGCTAACGCGATAATTTTGACAGCCCTATTAGTTTCTGAACATTTTGGAAGAGTGGAAAAGACTGGAAGAGTTCGCTGCCAGCTCTCACAGTCAAAATGGATTGGATGTCTAGCGCGGTCAGTGGCAGCCAATGAGTTAATGTTGGCCCTGGTCATTGTACTTCCTCTAAAATGTTTGAGAACCCCTACATTAGTATTGTGAAAACTCATAGATCCTGTAGCTGCTATGCAAAAGTGCTCCTCTCTGTTTTGTCGTTCCCCGAATAAACAATTTTATGTCTCCGTTGTCACGTATTAATTTAGTTTGGTAGTGAATGAATTAAATTTTTGCATCAAACATGTAAAAAAATAGCATGTAATAGCAGAAAGCAATGGCGTATCGACTACAGTTTGAAACGGTTAGCTTTGCTTGCGTGTAATATAGACCTCGAGGCTATTCTGTATTTCTTCTCAGTCTCTCGAGTGCTTTCAAGACCTTGTAAGCTTAATTATATGCAGCTGAAGACTGTAAGCGGGTCACTATTTTCGTCTTTTAAATGTGGTAGTTGAGGTTACCATCAACATTCACAATAATGCCCAAAGACAAAAGAATGACTGTGAAGGCATTTATGTCTTAATGTCAAAAGGTGAAAAGGGAACAAAGAAGTGAATTCAAGGAGCTTCCTTTTTTTCAATTTCCCTTGTTAGCCCCTGACTGCAATCCTCTTGCAGTGTCTTTTCCAGATGAATTTTACAGTATATTTTCTCCTGTCTCCCGCTCTCCCATTTCTTGCTCTCTCACTCCTCAGCAGTTTTCCCCAGACAGGTTCCACAGTGTTTTAGAGGGGATGGATTTAATTGCTCTGTGGGGATTGGTTGGCTGTGCCGGGCTCGGCTGTTTAATTAGTGTACCCTGCCGGGATTGGTTTAATGCTTCATGATCTTGAAATTGTCTGATTGTTCAGCCCTCTGGGGACTCTCCCTGCCTACATAGACCAGCAGGTTTAGCTAAACATTGCTTCAGGCTTGCGGCAGTTTGCCTTGAGGAACTGAAATTTGGGAGGATGATGTGGGGTGAGGGGTCAGCTTAAATGATAACCTACAGGCCATGCATTTGTTGTCGGGAAATCAACCAATTGACTATTCATGGAATATTTAGACTACGGTAAAATAGTTCAATATGATTCGTTGGCAAAAATCATTTACTGTGAATTTTGGACGATAAGCTGCTACTTTTCCCCCTTATTTTGAATCCTGCGTCTTATAGTCCAGTGCTGCTTATTTGTTGATTTATCTGGGTTAATAAGTAACACTTTATTTGACAGCGGCGCCATAAGACCGTCATAATTATGACATGAAACTATCATGCGCCATAGAGTTCATAATGTATTGACATGACAAATTCCCCATTCACTGCGTCAAGCCTTCCCGAAGGGGGCCTTCCAACACTCCGCTTCATTTATTAGCAGTCGGTCACATTCAGCGATCTTACGCCGGATTGAGGTTGAAAAAGTACGAAAGCTGTACTGCATACAAACAGGAAGGATTGTCTCAGGAGTGATTTGTTCGAGGATTCAAGGTAACTATTAGATTTTTTGTACCACGCATGCATTTTGAAGCTTTGTGAAAAAAAATCAATGGGAGAAATTAGTCGCTACAGCATTGGCATTATACTTCGCAATATTTACGTAGAATAAATGCTACCTGCACAGTTTTTTTTGCTTTTAACTGAAAATCAACTCTTTTACGTCCATATCTATAAAGAATTCAGGGATTTAAGCGTTTATTCACAAGAATTTTCAACAGAAAAAGCTCTTTGTTTACATATGGCGGCCACTAATTTCCTTACAGACTAGCCTCATAGTTTGTTTGTTTTTTTGGCTTTTAACCAAGAGTTGATACTGTTTTACGTCCATATCTATAAAGAATTCAGGGAGTTAAGCATTTATTCACAAAAATCTTCAACGTAAAAAGCCCTTTGTTTACATATGGCGATCGCTCATTTCCTTACTGACTAGCCATCATAGTTCGCAATATTTACGTAAAATAAATGTTACCTGCATGGTTTTTTTTTGCTTATAACCAAGAATCGAGACTGTTTTATGTCCATATCTATAAAGAATTCAGGGAGTTAAGAATTTATTCACAAAAATGTTCTACTGAAAAAGCTCTTTGTTTACATATGGCGACCGCTAATTTCCTTACTGACTAGCCTCATAGTTGGCAATATCTACGTAAAATAAATGCTACCTGACCGTTTTTTTGCTTTTAACCAAAAATCGAGACTGTTTAACGTCCATATCTATAAAGAATTGAAGGATTTAAGCATTTATTCACAATAATTTTCAATGGAAAAAGCTTTGTTTTTAATACGGCGGCTGCTAACTTTTTACTGACTAGCCTCATCGTTTGCAATATTTACATAAAATAAATGCTATCTGCACGGTTTTTTGCTTTTAACCAAGCATTAAGACTGTCTGTATATCCACTCGGTCAGCTTTGACGTAGATAGGCCCCCTATGAATCGGCCTCGTGTCCTGTCAATACATTATGAAGTCTATGCATGAGCCTTAATGAATGCTTATGACAGATGTCATGAAGCGTCATCCGGCAAATTATGTCACTAACTCCATTTATGTCAAGCTCGGATGTTTTAAAACCATTTAAAAATGAGATAATTTGCCGAATGACACAAAATGACATGAGTCATAAGCAGTCATTAATGCTCACGGCAGTGTCGTCATGTCATGTCATAATTATAATGGTCTTATGACAGTCGTATGGCACCACTGTCAAATGTGTTACCAAAATACCATAACTAGCAATTAATAAAACAACTGGAACAGTAACTGAAGAAATATTTAGCACACAACATAAATTTTGATTGTTATTTGCATCTTTACAGCTGCAATGCATGCTAGGAGGCATGTTGTACGACAACAATGTTGACAGCAGGTGGCAGCAGAGGTTGACTGTCTCCCCAAAGGGAGCAGTGCAGGCCAAATGAAGCTTCTTGAAGTAATGAAGCTTTGCAGCCAATAGGTTTAAAGCTTCATGCTGGTTCATTTATTCTTATGACAGTCCTATGATGCCCCTGTCAAAAAAGTGTTACCGGTTTATATCTTTTGGTGTAAATATCCTATAATACAGTGAGGACGACTGCAGCTTATCTATGAACAAATGCCGTTTTGTGTAAAATTTGGTTGGTGGCAGCTTATAGTCAGGTGCGCTTTATAGTCTGAAAATTACGGCATATGGATTTCTTCTTCCTTACAGGTTTTTGGTCTGAATGGATAATGCTTCTTATGGTACCTTTTTAAACATGAGCAACGTTGTCTCATGACGATCTGTGAATTATGTGCGTGGTCACCTTGAGTTACGGGAGCTGCAGAGATTACATTTGTGTAAAAGGTTTGGGGCGTGTCTGTGTCCCCTCAGCGGCCTTCCACAGGATGCCCTTGATTTTGTTCAATCATGGCAGTGTTTTTGACCTCAAGAGTAAATGTGCTTGGCATCAGATCACGGATAAGGAAGAGTGTGGCAGTTCAGTCCGGCACAGATAGTACTTATTGAAGGCTAAACTCATTCCGCTTCATCAAACTTATCGAGCCTTTGCTTTGAAAGAAGTCAACCTTGGAGTGCATAAATCTCCATTGGCTGGTAATAAGACTATGGTGCTGCCTCTGCCACCTCTTGGACTCACTCTATGAGAGCCCTTCAGGTAGACATCCAAGTTATGCATTGTGCTTCTGTTGACTAAATCATGTTAAACCCTGGGGTTCATATTCCCTCCTCTGTTTGTTTCCTATGGTGTTTACATCATTAGAGACCTTGGGCGGATGCGCTTGATCACCAAGGCGATTGAACACATGGTAACTGAGCTGCTCCCAAATGAGTCCCACCCCTGATTCCCATCCCCTCTATCTCTTTCTCTCTCTCTGGGGGAGATGCCCTGATTACTGAGTGACTTTGCGCTGGAGTTGAGGGCCCTCTCCAGCTGTTTGAATTGTTGATGTGCCATGATTATGAGAAATTGCAGAATATTTAATTCTTCTGGAATAACGACTCGTAGAATATTAAGATGTCGCCCTGGAAATTTATGTATGTATTAGTGCTGTCAGAGTTGGGGTCATTTTAGAGGATGTTCTACATCACATCCCACCCTGAAGACCATCTCTATAAAATAAAACTGAGAAAAGAACGTTTGTAAATATTAATATTATATTATTATTATATTAAGAATACCAAATAAGTCTGGGGTATTCCGTAAAAAAATGATGACGTTTTTCTCACCATCAATGGCCAAATTAAATTTCAAATAAAATTGTTCAAATGAAACCGAAGTGTTATTTGTTTTAGGTATTTTTGTTTCATTGCTGTCCTTGTAACAGTGGGAACATGTGTTTTAATGAACATATTTTAAATATGAATTATCATTGGTGGAGCGTGTCCCACAACATGCATGCCAAACATGTTACCATGACCTTTTTATAATTGTTGAAGAAAACAGTGAATCACATGGACTTGACATTGTCATACACATTTCCAAAAGAATAGGTCGAGTAAATTTTCTCCTTCCTTCTCTTTTTTCATATATTCTTCCGTAAAATAGTTAACTTTGGTTTAGGGCTGCAGTTATCGATTATTTTTGTAGTCGATTAATCGGTGAACTATGCAAAATAATACTCCGACTTTGGTCAAACTCTATTCAAATATTTCGTTTAGTTCAACAAATACACTAGATGGCCATATTTAGTCACAATATACAAACTATCAGAGGTCTCATACGTTGTGAAGTCAACACTCAAATGAAAGTAAGGTACAATGAAGCCGAAAACTACGGCGTCAGTCGCGGGGCAAAACGCTCTAGAAAAACTAAGCTTGATCTCAAATTAATTTAAAACTCGCCCATAAGAAATGGTTCAGGCACATATTCCCACAAAAAAACAGCTATATATACCTATACCTATAACTAAATTATGAATGCATTAAAAAAAAACAAAAAAACAGCGCAAACAAAAACTTGCCTTATGTTGGTCTTAACATGGAGCATCTGGATTCAGCCATGTGAAATGAGGCAGACTAGAGGGCAGTGTATCCACCCAAATCAATAAAACTGAATGCAAACACTTTCAAAATAAACCATTAGAACGCCACTTTAAGTAAACAAATAATCGAAGCAGCAAAATTTGATTCAAATCTTTTTTTCTAATCGAATACTCGAGTTCATCAATTAATCGTTGCAGCACTACATAGGTTGAATGTCTCACTGTCATCCATGTAAAACTGATTTACATATGATCAGAATAAGAATGAATGAATCCATTTATTGTCATTGTACATTTGTATAATGATATTGAGGAGCTTTTTACACTGCAAATAGTAAAAGTGCAAATAGTGTATAATGTACAGTATCTGTCAAGTTGTACGGTTTTGGCGTAATTTGTACAAGTGAGCACTGATTACGTACCTACGTAGGCGGTACGTTCAAAATCTGTATGTTTTTCGTGCATTACCTTTTTTTTTCTCTGTTCGGATTTTGTCACCATTTCGGCAACGAGACAATGTGCGTTACGATGCGTTACTACGTTGGTTGAATGACGCAAGAAAAGTCAGAGACACTGAGAGAGAGAGGAGTGTTGTGATGCTGTAGCAAACGCGATGCTAGGCTACGTGGCTCCAATATTTCCTGACTGTAGCCGACAGCCTACAATCTAAGCCTAGATAACAAATGCTTATAGAACTACATGCGAAATGACAGAAGGCGGCGTTAATAAACAGCCGCCATTTTGAAGCAGTAGACTTCTCAAAAGGATCTGCTGTAGTGAACCTTCCAAGCGAACTTAAGTAACCTTTTATCTAAAATAAAATCGGCAAAATCTTGATGTGAATCTGTCTTTAAATGATGAAACAATTTTAAAACTTTAACATTAGGAAAGTAGACAGAATGGAACTAATGCAAAAACGGTAGCGATTTTAACAACTTTAACAGTTGATTCACAACATTAAACGATTTCCAAACATAGCAGAGGTTACTATGTTTTTTTTTTTTTTTTTTTAAAATGAAAAAAAAAAACATGAAAGGTAACACCAGTTACTTTGCCAAGTAACTAATTACTCTTACCTTCAGGTAACTGAGTTACTCACCCAATTGCTTTTTGGAAGAAGTAATTCGTAACTAATTACTTTTTAAACGTAAGATTAACAACACTGGTCATAAAGATGAAGTCTGCAGAATGAAAAGTGGCGAAAGCGGAGATTTCATTCTGCCAATTTGTTGCCGAAAACAATTTGCCTGCAACTATTGCTGATCGCTTCTCAGAATTAGCAAAAGAAATGTTCCCTGACTCAAACATTGCATCAGTATGTTAATTTTATCAATTGACCTTTTTAATTTATAATTGGACACACTAACGAACTACCTTCAAGTCAAACTGAATTGCGGGCTGAAGTGCAGCCATCAAGACATGATAGAAATTGTCAAAAGTGCTACATACAATTATAGCAAAAGTCACTGTTAAATTTTAGTAATCATGATGTAGCTGAAGATATTGATTGCTATTTGATTGCATCAGGTTATTTGTTACAATATTACCAATAAATTCATATTATTTTAAAAATTGAATTTTTGTTTCACATTGCAAGCTATATACGACGTAAAATGAGTCACCAATTTGTAAGAGCATACGTCACTATTTGTAAGATTGCCAAAGGCCTCGGGTTGACAGGTATGTATATAGAAATCTCAAAATATTTACAAAAAAAGAGAGAAAAAAAAAAAAAAAATAGAATATGGAACCCTGTTATTATCATTAAGCTAGATATTTGAAGAAAAAACGGATTTTAAAAAAAAAATCATTGATCTGTAAGATGTGCTATCAAGGCTTAGTTTATTATTATTTTTCAAAAATTTTGGAATTTCACCCAATTGAATGACCATTTAAGGCTGCTTCAACTTCAGAGATTCAGAGCTTTAACTTTGACAGCACTTCTATATATACTGTATGCATTTTGAGGTAGGATTGTCAGGTCAGTTGCAGATGATGGCTAAAAGCAATAGTGTTGGTCTTTGATAAAGCAAACATAAACATAATAATCTAGAGCCGTTCCTCATTCAGAAGTTATATTGCTATCCCCCATTGCCTCATAGCCGCGGCTGTGCGTCCAGCGTCCGTCTAGACGTGCGGTATCATTAACCTGCCGCGACCTCTACCTCTGTCGAATTGGCTCTCGCATCCCCTGCAGTCTAGCCACAGAAGCTCCTCCTGTCCGCAGGGAGCTGGGGCTCCTCTGGACCGTCCATTAGAGCCACTAGCCTCCACTGCAAGCTTTAATAGGCCAAGTGTCCGGAGCATCTTACAGACTGCTGAATAATTCAGAACGTCTGGGCAGTGTCTAGTCCCGGGGCACGGGGATGTGAACTGGGGTGCAGGGGTTAATAACAGGTCTGTGAGTAGCTGCTCAACCCCCACCACCTCCGACAATGCGCCCAGCCCCTCCCATCGTACGAAACAATCCTATTCAGTTGATTAGATTTTTCAAAATGGATCAATTTTTAATCAGCGGAGCATCTGACTATGGTCAATACTATCGTGGCTGGGAAGACAGTTGCTGGACAGCTGTCTTTATTTGTAGGAATGTTTGTGTGTGTTTTTTTAAATGACACAAGAACATATGTAAGAAATGGTGAGCTCAGACCAATGAAGTCTTACATTTTTGTCAGTGCTATTTTACTTCATGTAACATCCAACAAAGCTAGTGCTTTCTTAATGTGACATTTAGATGCCTCATCATAGTATTGTCTCTCTAAACTAATGAAATAAAGCTTTCGTATCTGCGTCCACATCAGTAGTTAGTCACGCGCATTGAAGGTAGGCCTGCACAATATATCGTTTGAACATCGCCATTGCAATGTGCGATGTCGCACTGCATTGCAAAATGTGCATTTTTTTAACATGTTAACTTTTGTTTTACTTCATCAAATCAGCAAGTGTGCATATTTTGGATCCCTTTTATATACAGCAAGCCTGGATTAAATGGCATTATATTAATCAGGGATGTCCCCGATCTGATCACGTGATCAGAAATCAGGCCAATTGTGCCATTTTTCAAAGGATCAGAATCAGGTGAAAAGGATCGAGTTTGTAATTTAAAAAATACGACTTCCGCGATTTCGACTTTATGACGCCGGAGTCTCGTCCGCCTTTTTGTCTACAGTGGTTTTTTTAGTTGTTTTTTTTTTTAAATCGCATAAACAGTACCTTATTGTACCTCACAGTATCTTATTTTTTAATTTACTTTATTAATATGACGTGTTCTATACAGCTTCACAGACATCAAATTAGGCAATTGTGCTTTTTGAAGCTTTTTACTTCCTCCACTTTTGACAATTTGTAAAGCCGTAACACACATATGTACACTTATGTTCAAAACTGCATGCATTTTAACAATAAAACACTTGACACAAAACAATTGATGTTCAAACATCCATCTAGTCTGGTCAATATTGAAATTTAGTAGATTAAGTTAGCCTAATTTGCCTAACAAAAGTCATCTAGCTTAAATGCTACGAAAGCTAACATATTTACGATTTTCATAGCAAATCGCTCACACGTAACTCCACAAACAGTAGCTGTAAACTTAGTTACAAATTCATTCACAAACATATATTAGCGGAAACAACTAACAGCCTTATGTGGGCCAAACCACGAATTTTGTGACTCGGGGACCACCTGTTACATGTTAATTGTTTCCAATCAGTCAGGCCTATCCCAAACATGGCTATCCAAGTTTTGTGGTGAAAATTCTTCTAGTATTAATATCGCAATATAATATCGCAATATATCGCAAGCCCCCCAAAAATCGCAATGACAGTTTTTTCCAATATCGTTCCGGCCTAGCTGAATGTAATGGTGATATTTAGGCTATACACAATCTGAATTTTTGGGGCTGATCACCGATCAGAGAGTTTGATTTTCTTCCCTGCTGTGCTTCTTGAATTCGTCGTGCTCTTACCCAGAGCATATCCCAACCAAACAAGATTGTGTCGGACATAATATCTTAATTTGTGGATCCCTATCGGCACCTCTCTGGAACATTCTGCATATTTTATCACAAGCATTCTGATTTTGTCAACATTTATGTCTCAGTCAAAACAAGCAGGCGCCACCGACCAACAGTTTTCGGTTTTGAATAGTTTGAAGTTGGAAATTTTCAACATTTTATTCAACATGTCTTGTTATGTAGTGACAGTATTGTTTGCAGACAGACACATTACAAGAAATTTCACTTTTATGGCCCTTTAGCAGAGCATTAAAACAAAAATAATGTATTTTTGAGGATATTTCATAAAATTGTTGCGCACCCAAAATGCATAGTGCTGATGTAATTAATGTTTATGTACTAGTCTGTAAACCATTAACCTTAGAAACTCTACTCCATTTATGTATTTTATGTCTAGACAGATATGAAATGGCCATTGAAACTTGGTCACTTGCTGCTGTAATTATCACACCTTTCCAGTGAGACTTAAATTCAAATTGCACTGTAGCACCGAACACTTGGATGTTTTTTTTTTTTTTTTTTTTTTTTTTATGACTACATCTATGTAACTACAGTATAGCTTGGCAAAGTTTTCAAATGGCACCTCTTAGGAAAGCCATACCCCTTAATTACTGGTCATCCATATGCCACCTTTATATGCAGTATATATACATATATAAATAAAACTGTCCTTTTAAGCAATAATATGTTTTAGTAAGCAAGGTCAAATAATCCAACATGGTGTAAAATCAATACTGTTCTGTCCTGATGGGAGTAAATCATTTATCAAAGTCAAAAGGATAGATCAATAATATCACAACACATAGCACAAACACATTGCGTAAAATGAAAAAGCCATCCTATTTAAAATGATTACTTTGTCACCCACATATCTAAACCCACCCCAAAAAATATTATTGAGGAGAGTGAAAATGCAAACTAGGTTGGGCTTTTGTTGATCTTCTATACATCAGCATTGTGATGTAAGAGGAAAAAAAATACCGGCATTAAAAGCTGAATAGACTTTGTTGGGAGTTCGAGACAAAAGAAACTCAGTGTGTCTTAAATAAATCAAGGACCGTAAATATAGTAAATGTAATTTGCATTCGAGGTACCTTTTGGCTTAACCGTGTCTGATTGGTGCTCATGAGTTGAATGCCCACAGCTGCCGATTTTCTCTTGAAACACACCACAATCCAAAAACGTATTTTGGCATACTTAACCAAGATCGCAGAGTTTTAGAAAATATACTGATTAGACATGTGCTGATTACCAGTTTAGTGGTATAGAGTTATATGAAAACGTCACGGTTTCAAAACCGCAAAAATTTTCCGTCATACCGTCCCACGGTATTAGCTATTTTTTATGTCCCAAAAATGCAGGGAGAAATCCTTTGCTTTCAGGTGCAAGGCTCAACCCTCCCCCACCGGTTGTTGCTCAGTGTCAGTGAGTCAGCTGTGCTACACGGTGGCTGGAGGAGGTAAAACTACTGAACTTTTTCCCCCATTGAAGAAAAAGAAATCGTCGGAATGGGAATACTTTGGCTACAAAAAAGTTAAAGACGGCCACGGCTTAGAGGAGGATGGCCAACCGACATACGAATATGAATACGTCCAATATGATTTCGCATTTATACAAGATTAAAGGTTAGTAAACACTGTCATGAACGTTTCCCACTAGTTATGAGACTTAACTCCAGCATGTTTAGTGTGTCTAGCGGAGGTAAAACGTGGTGTTTTTATTCTCTTAGGCAAATGTCTGTGTTGGGAAAGAGTATGTGTATAATGTAAACATGATATGAGTCATACACATGTGCTTTTTATGGAAAATAATTATTTTTGTTCTGATAGTAATAATGTTGAGATGTGGCTGTGTGTTTAGGCTCACCTAAATGTCTGCATTTATTTTAATTTGATTTAGAATATTTTAGTTTTTATTTTTTAATTTTAACTTAACATATGTTCCAATTTGCTAATGTTTTGAAAAAAAAAATCCTGTTGAAAGGAAAAAAGTTTTTTTTTAACCTAGATAGGTCAAAGTAACACATTTTAGAGTTGCAATTGAAATACCGTGATACCTTAAAACCGTGATATTATCATACCGTCAGAATCTCATACTGGTACATGCCTAGTAATGATATGTTATCATGATTCACTGTAATTTAATGCCTTTTGATAGAGACAGAACATGGGTGTCAAACTTATTTCTGTTGCGGGCCACATCGTAGTTTTCGTTTCTCTCGGAGGGCAATCATGACTGCGAACCAGTATGACCGTGTCATAGTTGCACGTGCAACAAATTGAATGATAACTTTTGAAGTAAGAAGTCAGTAAAAACTCCAACTATTATTTCATTTATTTGTGAAACGGGTCACTGATAACATCAAATGCTCGCGATGTCACTAGAGGCGTGCGAAATTTCCGATTCTTAGATTATTCGCGATTCGGCCGTGGAAGTTTCGAGAACGATTCACAAACATCCAAATTCAGATTATTGAATGATACAAAGTAAAGCGGACATAAAACACAGTCAGTGCGGTCTACGGGACGCAATGAGGAACAGACCGAGAGTAAATATCATGTTCAACTCATGCCGCTAGATCAAAAAAACAATAATACCTGGCTGCGTCCGACAGCCGCTACAAACAGCGCCCAGTTGCTAGTTGCTTCAAACATACGGCTATGGTAGATATCAAATATATCTAGAACTAGATGCGAAATTACAGAAGAAGGCTGCGTTAGAACATGTACAAAAAAACTAGATGCGAAATGACAGACTTGCCGGCGCTAGTAAACAGCCGCCATCTTAAAGCAGTAGACTTCTCTAGAAGGCTCTGTTGTATCGAACCTAAATAATTTTTATCTAAACTACCCCTAAATCGGCAAAATCTTGACTTGAATCAGTCTAAATGATGAAACACTTTTAAAACTTTGACATGTCGAAAGTAGACAGAAGGGAAATTATGGAATAACTAGAGCAGTTTTAACAACTTTAACTGTTGATTCACAACATTAAATTAATTGAATGTAGTTTAAAGTTGCTGATACAGAATGGGGACTTGAGTATTTTATTTACTGTTAACTTGATACTGAAATATTAGTTTGCTTTAGCCTGAGAGGAGTTTTGAACAATTTTAGAACTACCGTATTGGCCCGAATATGAGACTGTGTTTTTTAGATTGAAATAATACTGAAAAAGAGGGGGTCGTCTTATATTCACGGTCTAAACATTATACCCATTCACAACGCTAGATGGCGCCAGATGTCATTGAAGCGATGTTCTGTCATGGAAGATCTCAGCTACTCTCAAGTTTAACTAGTTTGTTAGCTAACTAGTTTATTTTATTGCATTTTTTTTTTCCTTATACAGATTTGTTTCAAGACTACAGTTACAGTTAGACTTCACTTTGATGGTTAATGCCGTTATTGCAATTTTGTTGTTTTATCACAATAGATTGGTTTATTTACATTTCAAAAACCAGAAGCCATTCATTTACGAATGTGATTGCACTTTAGTTTACATATTTAAATGTTCAGGTATTAAGATTTGAATGAAGCAAAATAAAATGCTTTTTCTCTCAAATATATTGTTAGAATCATTTGTTTCGGATGTACTGTAATTATTTTCTGTATAAAAATTAATTTGGTGTTCAAAAAGTCTTTTTTTTTTTCCAAACTTGAGCCTTGAAAAAGAGGGGGTCGTCTTATAATCAGGATCGTCTTATATTCGGGTCAATACAGTAATGTACAAAACATTAAAAGCGAATATAATCAAATCGGAGCCTCTTAATCGTAATCGTAATCGAATCGCTAGGTGCCCAAAGATTCCCACTTCTAGATGTGACATTTAAAAACTAGGGCTGTCAAACGATTAAAATTTTTAATAGAGTTAATTACAGCTTGAAAATTAATCATAATTAATCGCAATTCAAACCATCTATAAAATATGCCATATTTTCCTCTAAATTATTGTTGAAATGGAAAGATAAGACACAAGATGGATATATACTTTCAACATACGATACATACTGTAAGTACTGAATTTATTATAACAATAAATCAACAAGATGGCATTAACATTATTAACATTCTGTTAAAGCGATCCATGGATAGAAAGACTTGTAGTTCCTAAAAGATAAATGTTAGTACAAGTTATAAAAAATTTTGTATTTAAACCCCTCTTAATGTTTTCGTTTTAATAAAATTTGTAAAATTTTCAATCAAAAAATAAACTCGTAGCCCGCCATTGTTGATGTCAATAATTACACAATGCTCATGGGTGCTGAAGCCCATAAAATCAGTCGCACCCAAGTGCCAGCAGAGGGCGACAAAACTAAAAAAAAAAAAACACAAGTAACAACCGCCCGTTAACGTGATAATTTTGACAGCCCTATTAAAAACATTAAGACAATATTCAATTTTGGCATTTTAGCAACAAACATGAAGTCGATGCACATAATTCACTTTTCATGCGCAACAAATTATGATTTGGTAGGCATGATCTGGCCCCTGGGCCTTGAGTTTGACACCAGCGTATTAGGACATTTAATTGCAGTCTTCTACAATGTCACAATTCTAGATTTCCCTGCTAGTTTCAAGAAATACTTTGCAGTTTTTGCACTGAAATAAATTGTAACATCGCAGATATACTTGTATGTAGAGCAGCTGTGTCTAATTTTAAGTTAAAAAAATTGTCTACTAGATGGATTTGCGTTGGAAGTGCAAGAGCAATAGCGTCACTGCCGTTGTGTCGCTGCTCTCTTGCCCTCTAACCATGTGTGCCCCGGTTGTCTGTTTAATATGCAAAGGCGGTCATTCAGGGAGTCATTCCGGACCAGTGTAAACGAATCGGCTGCAATGATTAGCTGGGCTGCTGAGGAAGTGTCTATCATTTTGTTAGTACATTTGGAGAAGATCCGCCCCTCCGAGCCCCCACGGCCCAAGTCATCATGTTGCTCACTTTGTGTTGAGGACTGCCTCTGAAAAGCACCCAAACAACAACCGGAGTAAATACACTGTAAGTGGAGTTACTTAATGGGACATTTTGCATGCTTAATTGCGACTATGGATTGAAGGTCCATTAAAAGACATCAATGTCTTGGAGTACAGCATAGAGTTTGAAGTTATGTAAGATGGATTGATCTACTAACCTCTTGTCTTTCTTGTCTGAAAGAAGTGATTGGGAGCAGCAGTTTTAGAAATGATGTTAAAAAACGGCGCTAAAAAAAATGTTTGTACCCTGACAGACCTCTTCCTATAATTCTGCACAATTTTCTTTGATCGGTTGATGCAAGCATGACTCTGCGTGGCACCATATATGCCCTGAGGGAAATATTAGTGTTATTTATGAGAACCTTTTTAGCCCAAGTTCAATAGCAGCAGTCTGATGGTCAGTGTACAGAGGGACTATCTGGCAGAGGTGGGGGTGGACCTGGCGTCAGCCACACTGACAAGCGCTTATTTACCGTCTAGATCTATGACTCATTTTATGTACCTAATCGTAAAGCACTGAGATTTATCGAAGGTAACGGGACAGTGGGGAATACCCCATGAGACTGGCAGATTCGCTCCACCCCCTTTCTTAGAACCTCGGGTTCACTTCAAGCAGCCCGGGAAGTCTTGGGGCCTTGATGAAGATGTCTATATTTCAGTCAGATAAAGACATCTGATTCGTTTGTTTCATAAAAACAAGGGTGATAAAAATTGGACGGGCTAATGGATGACTGTGTAAGGATTAATAGCAGTTTATTGGTCAGCTGTTGTGACCTTCCGCGTAGCCCAAAGAACACCAGCTGAGGGATATGCTGCTGGTCGCAATAGGCGGAGTTTGACTTTTGAGACATGTTGATGACCCTGAAACGCAGTGTCAACAATAAGATTAACTTACAAGAATATTTATAAAAATAAGTTGAACTGGAAAATTAACGTTTTTTTGTTTCCCATCATTCTTGAGGGGAATTCTAAATCAGGCTGCTTAGGACACCTATAATTTTCACCAAGACCGTCATTCATTGAATATGGTACGCCCGCCGGTGTCGTGGCAAAGTAGTTACCCCCATCAAAAATTGTATCCCCTGGGCGGAGCCACTGCGCTGCACTGATTTGCTTGATTTCACATAAAAAAAAAAATAAAAAAAAAAGTTTCTCCAGTTTAATAAACGTTAATGTCCAAAATATACATAGTGGGACAAATAAGTATTTAGTCAACCACCAAATGTGCAAGTTCTCCTACTTGAAAAGATTAGAGAGGCCTGTAATTGTCAACATGGGTAAACCTCAACCATGAGAGACAGAATGTTGAAAAAAAAACAAACGAAAATCACATTGTTTGATTTTTAAAGAATTTATTTCTAAATTATAGTGGAAAATAATAATTTGGTCACTTACAAACAAGCAAGATTTCTGGCTGTCAAAGAGGTCTAGCTTCACTCGTTACCTGTTTTAATGGCACCTGTTTTAACTCATTATCGGTATAAAAGACACCTGTCCACAACTTCAGTCAGTCACACTCCAAACTCCACTATGGCCAAGACCAAAGAGCTGTCGAAGGACACCAGAGACAAAATTGTAGACCTGCACCAGGCTGGGAAGACTGAATCTTCCATAGGTAAACGCTTGGTGTAAAGAAATCAACTGTGGGAGCAGGGGTCGCGTTAACCGAATATTTTCCGTTGTTGACCGTTTTTTTAAAACGGTGACGGAAAAACTGAAGTCCATCTGTCATTTTGACAGGTTGCAATTCCCACCCCAGACCACAGGGTGGCGAGTGAGCATATTAATTAGCTATTGTCTCTCTTGATGCATGACGTCGTTGGCCTAACAAGGCAACTGAGTGTTTGCCTGCCACGGCCAGACTGTTCTCTCTGTATTTTTCAAACACTGAGAGAAAAGTCTGGGACGCAGCCCATTAACGGCCTCTCGAGTAGGGACAAAATCAATCGACAAATAAGATTTGTTTATCCGCGTGACGTGTTCTTCACGAGCAACATCACTCTTGCGCGCCGAAAATCGTCTCCACAACAACACGGATGGCGAACGGGTGGGCCGAGAATATGTTCCAATCCGCGGTAAATTCAGTTTTAAGTGAGCTAAAACACATCGACACGAGTCATTGACAACAGTCTGGCTCGCGCTAGCCATGTTGAATAAACTCCGCTCTCCTCGTATGTTTACTTCCGCGCGCACGTCCCTCATCCTGCCCTCGTTGCTTTGCTAACGTCACGTCTGCCCGTCGCTGATTGGTGCCCTCCGCTGTCTGTTTGCCTCTGTTAAGCTTGTTCGGACAGAATATTAATTAAAAATGAATGAAAACTAAATACTATTGAATATGTCATTATTATCATTTTAAAAATGTAAGTGACGGGTAAAAATTGATTATGACCGGATTTTTATGACACTGTCAGTCAAAATGACAGACAACGAAAAAGTCTAGCGCAACCTCTGTGTGGAGCAATTATTAGAAAATGGAATGCATACAAGATCAATGATAATCTCCCTCGATCTGGGGCTCCATGCAAGATCTCACCCCGTGGCGTCAAAAATCCCAGAACCACACGGGTGGACCTAGTGAATGACCTACAGAGAGCTGGGACCACAGTAACAAAGGCTACTATCAATAACACAATGCGCCGCCAGGGACTCAAATCCTGCACTGACAGACGTGTCCCCCTGCTGAAGAAAGTACACGTCCAGGCCCATCTGCGGTTCGCTAGAGAGCATTTGGATGATCCAGAAGAGGACTGGGAAAATATGTTATGGTCAGATGAAACCAAAATAGAACTTTTTGCTAGAAATACAGGTTCTCGTGTTTGGAGGAGAAAGAATACTGAATTGCATCCGAAGAACACCATACCCACTGTGGAGCATGGGGGTGGAAACATCATGCTTAGGGGCTGTTTATCTGCAAAGGGACCAGGACGACTGATCTGTGTAAAGGAAAGAATGAATGGGGCCATGTATCGAGAGATTTTGAGTGAAAATCTCCTTCCATCAGCAAGGGCATTGAAGATGAGACGTGGCTGGGTCTTTATGCATTACAATGATCCCAAACACACAGCCAGGGCAACAAAGGAGTGGCTTCGTAAGAAGCATTTCAAGGTCCTGGAGTGGCCTAGCCAGTCTCCAGATCTCAACCCCGTAGAAAATCTGTGGAGGGAGTTGAAAGTCCGTGTTACCCAACGACAGCACCAAAACATCACTGCTCTAGTGGAGATCTGCATGGAGGAATGGGCCAAAATACCAGCAAAAGTGTGTGACAAGCTTGTGAAGAGTTACAGAAAACGCCTCCGTTATTGCCAACAAAGGGTACATAACAAAGTATTGAGATGAACTTTTGGTATTGACCAAATACTTGTTTTCCACCATGATTTGCAAATAAATTCTTTAAAAATCAGACAATGTGATTTTCTGTTTTTTTTCCCACATTCTGTCTCTCATGGTTGAGGTTTACCCATGTTGACAATTACAGGCCTTTCTAATATTTTCAAGAGGGAGAACTTGCACAATTAGTGGTTGACTAAATACTTATTTGCCCCACTGTAACTGTGTTTCTTTTCTGGCTTCAGTTAATTATTTTATAATTGTTAATCAAAGTCGACATAACTCATAACTAATGTGTGAGTGTGCGCTCCCGCGGCCAGGGGACACAATTTTTGACGGGGGTAACTACATTGGCAAGACACCGGTGGTGGCTCTGTTGTACAATTAATGTCTTTAGTGGGACAAATTGAAACTCCGCTCACCATTTTGACAGTGGTCTCTAGTGTTTAATGGTCCACATTTTCAATCCTTGCTTCTTGCTCAGTAGTTGTTGTCACTTTTGAAAGCTTAGGTTTGAAAAAATTACGAATATCCATCTTGCCTCTTCGGTCCTCGGGTGGGAAGCAAAGCAAATGACCGTCAAAGGTGCTAGTCACATGATCTGAAAATATATCTTTTTTTGTTCATTTCATTCATTTTTGTTGTTTTGTTTTATTGCTTTACAACTTTTATAGACAATATTTCACCGGGCAATTCTTAATTTTAAAATCATATACTGTAGAAAAGTCAATTAGATGCAATGACACTTTGAGGCCACCAGTAGGGCCCCCCCCCCCCCCCCCTTAAACTCCGCTTATGCTGATAGCAGTAGATTTGGAGAGCCACCACCGTCTATAACAGGGGTTTTCAACCCAGTCCTCAAGGCACACTGTGGGTCCTGGTTTTTGTTCCAGCCGATCCAGCAGAGACAGTTGAACCAATGAGGCTTCTGCTAAAACAAGCCACACCTGACTGCAATCAACTGATTGCACTTGTAAAACACCAGATTGGGGAAAAAGTGTTGTCATCTTGTTTGGTAAGAATGAAATCCTGCACCCACAGTGTGCCTTAGTGGAATAGGTTGGGAACCCCTGGTCTATAAAGACCATCTTCGTGAAAATACTGTTGAGCTTTGCATGATGATGCTTTGTATTACATTGTTGGGGGATGTTGACATCCTCCGTGAGCATTATGTATGCCATGCCCCATTAATATCAATGGGAAGAGCAAAAACAAAAAGGAATTGTAAACTGCCTTTGTTCTGACAGGATTGCTATCAGCCACAGCTGAAAATGAAATCAAACTTCCATTGTTGTGGAAACAGTTTAATCCAATCATGATCTGATGTAACAAAGTGCCATAATATCTCTCTGCATACATAATTGTAGCCGACTTAGCCCTGTCACTTTACATTAACCTCTGCTGCAACAGGAGACGGGCTTCACTAATCTGCCATTGTTAGGTTTGGCAGTGTGGAGCAAGTGCAAAACAGATTTGGCAGTTAGTAGTAAAGTAAATGCTTTAGAATGACACTAGGCCTCATCTCCTGTTTGAGCTAATATTCTCTAAGTGTAATAATAATAATGCTGTGGTTCTTGGAATTAGGCAGAGGCCAATGGGTGGTTTGAGGACAGGTTCAGCCATCCCCTCATTGTGTCACTTACTTTTTTCCAATCCAAATTGGCAAGCAGTTTAATCCCTAAAGACTTTTAAATTCACTGCACGTGAGAGGGCCCATATGCTCACACTATCGCTTAATGTTTAGTCTTCTGTTGCGGTTTGTTCAAATGTTTAGCAGCTAATGTGAGACCGTACCATCCCATTGTGTTAGCGTTTATATGGGAAACGCAGCCAAGTGACCTCACACAGCTCAATATGGCAGCATCTGCAGTCCCATCAAAGCGCTTGACTCCCGTGTCCCCCGCCGAACGCAGTTTTGTAACTTAAAACAAAAAGCTGATTGGTCCCTCTGTCAAGCTCCCCTCATCTCCGCCGCTGTGGATGAGGTCTCAGCCCGGGGAGATAAAATAGCTCAAATTTCTCATGTGCTATGCCATTTTGTCACTTTGCCTGTTCCACTTATTCAGTGTTTTTCGACTTGCTGAGCTTGAGGGGATGTGAGTGCCATTTCGCACCCAGATCTGAGTTGTGTTGATTGAATTAGACAAAGTCGGGAGATAATTAAGAACCGCAAGGCGCTGCAAAACTGTCTGCTTGGTGAAAATGAGACACTGCCACATCAATGAGCTAGCTGGCTCTGCTTGATGTCAGTGGTGGGTTATATCAGTTGACACCCTTACCTCCTTTCCCTTTAATGTTTCTCCAAATATGATTAATCATACACCGTAAAACCATTGCTTCTGACAGAGTAGTGCATTTTCACAGCTTTGTTTGTTCCAATCGTGATTCAAAGCTGCCAAGTGCAGTTTATGGTAAAAGCACAACCCGAAAGAGGTGTGTCTGAGTTCATGTTAAAAAGAATAAAATTGAATATGCATGCAAAATTTTTCGCACATGCACAGTAGAAACAGAATCTGTAGGGCTGTCCCAAACGATTATTTTTCACCGGATTAGTCTGCAGACTTTTTGAATGATTAGTCGATTACCCTAGTGCTGCAACGATTAATTGATTAACCCGAGTAATTCAATTAAAAAAAAGATTTGAATTAAATTTTGCTGCTTCAAGCATTCGTTGAATTAAAATGGCGTTGTAATGGTTTGTTTTGAAAGTAATTGCAGTTTAATTGATTTGGGGTGGATACACTGCCCTCTAGTGGCGACAGTGAATATGACATAACTCATATCACTTGGCTGAATCCAGCTGCTCCCTGTTTAGACCAACATAGGCTAAGTTTTTGTTGGAGTTAATGTTTTTTTTTTTTTTTAATGCATTCATCATTTAGTTTATAGGTATATTTAGCCGTTTATTGTGGGAATATGTGTTTGAACCCTTTGTTAAGAGCATTGTAAAAAAAACAAACAAACAAAAAAAAAACCCTAGCATTTTATACCATTTAAGCTAGTGGACGTTTGCTATGTAAGTTAGCCAATTGTTCCTTTGTTGTACCTAGATCCCCATTTATGTATTTATTTTTTTATACAGTTTGAAGCTCGGCTCAGGTATTTTAAATTCTTATGTTGCCTATGCTATTACTCGATTATTTGAATTTACTTGTTCAGGGGTTCCCTGGTCCTCGAAGAGCCGCAATCCAGCTGGTTTTCCATGTATTCCTCCTCCAACACACCTGAATCAAATTATCAGGATTGTTATCAGGCAACTGCAGAGCTTGCTGATGAGATGATCATTTGATTCAGGTGTGTTAAAGGAGAGAGACATGGAAAACAAGCTGGATTGCGGCTCTCGAGGACCAGGGTTGGCCACCCCTGAACTAGTTAGTTCGAATAATCGAATACTAAAATAGTCGATAGCTGCAGCCCTAGACTAGTCTAATAATTTCTTATGAACTTTTGTATGTTGTTTTTGTACGAATCCTTCAATGAAATTTTTGTTGACGATTATTAATTCACAAAAACATTTTTGAACACTTAAATTCTTTACTAAAGTACAAATAAACACACAAGTGACAAAAATAAATCACAAATAAACAGTGAGCTCAAATGCTGATAACATTAACTAGTACTAAAGAATGGAATGTAAACTGATTCAGAAAACTGTGACTTCACTTTTCAAACAAGATTCAAAACAATTCTTACTTAGTCTTTTTGTGGGATGTCTATATTGTTCTCAGCATCAAAGTGAGCACCAGCAGAGTAGATAAATAACGGTACGGTACTGTTTTACGAAATTTCCGGGTTCGCGGTGAGTCATTAACAGGCACACTTTTGCAAAATAGACAATGTTTATTTATGACAATTGCAGAATCAGTAATGTTTATTGATTACAATCCCACAAAAAAGCAAGCAATACAGACATCAAATCAAGCATAACACGTGGTAACGATAACGCTAGATCTAGATTGTCACTTCTAATATCCCCGCGTTACCGTCTAAGCACAAATATTCCTCTAAGAATAAAAATAACTCTTACCGTGACAAAATGGCGGAGAGCCAACGCAAAAAAATCATGACACAACGCAACCTCATAATCAGCCCGCCAAAGTATGACGTACGAATCGCTTGGCTTTATTCCTCTTCTGACTCTGATCGGGGCGTTGGCTCTCCACCCTTTTGTCACGGTAAGAGTTCTTTTTATTCTTAGAGGAATATTTGTGCTTAGATGGTAGGGCGGGGATATTAGAAGTGACAATCTAGATCTAGCGTTATCGTTACCACGTGTTATGCTTGATTTGATGTCTGTATTGCTTGCTTTTATGTGGGATTGTAATCAATAAAAATCATTAATTCTGTAATTGCCATAAATAACCATTGTCTATTTTGCAAAAGTGTTACTGACTCACCGCGAACAAGGAAATTTCGTAAAACAGTAGCATACCGCTGGAGTTAAGTATGTGAAAAAAACTTAATGATGCACGTTGATACGACGCTACGACGGAGTATTAGGGCCATATAAATTCAAGAAAAAAAAAGAAAAAAAAGAACGAGCTTAAAGTCGTAACACTGCTACGTGAAACAAAAGTACATACATGTACATGGAGCTATGATGAAGTATTTTGGTTAATTTTTTCCTGTTGATTATAATTTGATGTAGATGAAGCAAAATAGTAAGGATTGGCTTATTTGTAAAACCGATTCTAAAACACAAGATGCTTTCAATATTGTTGATTTTAATGGAGGCGGCAACACACTATGTAAAGTATGTAGCTGGTTATTTAGCTACATTCGCCCCTAATACTCTGTCGTACGACCTACATAAAGGCAATAAAATGTTTTTATATGGACTGACGATCTGCCAGCCTGTTGTCTTCTGTCGTCTTCCAAAATTCTACCTGGGTGACGGCGCTTCAGGTGTTCATTCACGGCCGACGTGCTGACGTGGTATGCAAGCTTGGCATTGCAGAGACAGCAAACGACTGTCTACCCTCCTTTGTTTCGTTGCAATAAGTCCATGCTTTGGTCACTCTGGTGTGCTTTTTTGGCTTTTTGTCGCTTTCCTCGCTTGAATCCCGATCGTCTGCCATTCTCAACTTTCCACATTTTTTTTCAACCCTTTATTAACCGTCGACGAGATGGTGTGCTCGTAGACGCATTTACGTCGTCGACTATGTCGACTAGTTGGTATAGCTCTAAGAATCTGTGAATAGAACAAGGAGGTTATAGTTTGTGTAATTTTAATTACAAGGCAAATGTTGATGATATACTGAAAATAATAACTTCAGGATACATATTTTGCTTTTTAGCTGCAAATCCTTTGTGAAATCAGTTTCACATAGTTATTGCAGCATTCCATGTCTTCCTTTTTCTATTTTATTACCCCTATTTTATGCATTTGGGCCATGCAGTGGTGATTCTTCCCCTGTACTGGATAGGTAATGCGCGCTTAATGCTGAAAATTGTAATGCTAAGCTCCAATAAATTTTAAATTCAGGGATTGCGGAAAGCTATGTTTATGCAAGAGTCTGGCTGTGTGTCTGTCTGCTTTTGTGTTTGTGTAGGCCAGAATGTGAAACAGGGCGGCGAGTGTTCTGAGGGCCCCCAAAGGGGCTGCACTGTAGGCATGGAGGGTGGAAGAGCAGAGGAACAGTGTGTCAAAGGCTAATTTTCAAAGCCACTCACGGGCGCTCATCTCTCACTGCGAAGTGGCAAGCGTGGCAAGTGGCTTGCACGTTGTCATGGATACTAAAGCATGGGACCCCGGAGATTGGGAGTGGGGGACGAATGGCTGCCCTGTCTATAGGATTCCTGTCAGCTCTGACCTGATAGATGGCAGTGACGGATCATTTGTCATATTGTAATTGTTCTCAGCAAACATACAATGCCCGCTAGTATAAACGGTAATGTGCCGCTAGGCTAATAAAGTGGTGAAAAGCAAGGAATTCAGTGATCCGCTGTCTCTTCCGCTTAAGGAGACAATGGCTCTGTTGTTCTAGCTTGGCCGTCTTATGAGAGCTGCGAGTGCAGGAGAAAAAGCGCGGCCAACGGAATAAAACGGGACAATCATAAAGCAAACAGCAGTCACTTCTCTGTATTGATGTGGCTAGGTGGGGGTAAAGTCTGTGAGGAGTGTTGACAGCAGAGGGAACAACAGGAGTAGGTTTAACACTACCTTCATCTCTGTCTGGCCTATGAAATGGTGATGAAGAATGTTTGTCTGTGATAATAAATACAGGAGATGCATAGCCGGGGTTAGGACTTCTATCTGCTGGGTTCTCAAATAGCAGAAGTGCCTGAGCTGAGTACAAATGACTCTGGATACACAAAGGTGGCATTTGTTCTCACTTGTTTTGGCATGGGCTCTGTATCCTTCCTATTGCAACTGGGAATTTCCAGACAAAAGGGCTGAGATTATTTTGATAATCGATCAATGACTCTGATTTTAAGTAGATGTCCTAAAACGCGTTGTTTTCAAATTGGTAGTAGTGGTGAAACGTGTACAAATTAGTTTTTGCATCAATATAAAAGAGCTTTTGAAGTAAAAAATATCTTTAATTAAAAACAAGTGACAACAGTGACAAAAAAAAGGGAAAGTGAAAACAAATACCGTAATGGCCTGATTATAAGATGTTGTTTTTTGCATTGAAATAAGACCGAAAAATAGGGGGTCGTCTTATATTCGCGGTCTAGACATTATACCCATTCACGACGCTAGATGGCGCCAGATATCATTGAAGCGATGTTCTGTCATGACAGATCTCAGCTACTCTCCCCATTAACGACGCTAGAAGGCGCCAGATATCATTGAAGCGATGTTCTGTCATGACAGATCTCAGCTACTCTCAAGTTTAACGAGTTTGCATTATTTTATTGCATTGTTTTTCCTTATTCAGATTTGTTTCAAGATTACAGTTACAGTTAGACTTCACTGTGATGGTTAACCCTTGAGAGTCGAAGGACGCGCCGGCGCGTCCTCAGCGCACGTCGTCTTTGAAGCGCCCTCACGTTTTAATTACGTCACCCACATGCCGTTGGTTGGTCTCGTTTTAAAGTGCGGAAGTAGCGGTTTACTCTCGTTATTATTTGAAGTCAATTGACCAACTAAAACGTGAGATATTGTCATTTAAGTTTGATAGTTTTATTGTCCTCTCAAAAAAACATAAAAACGCTGCATGGATCATTTGTTTATGTCTATATTTCGATCATTTCTTGTCCTTTTTCAAAACGGAAGCTCCATGAAAAAAACACAAATCAAACGAACCCTTTCGAAGTCACAGTGGAAGCACAAAATGTGTTTTTTTTTTTTTTTTTATAAATAAAACTGCCGTGCGAGGTTCCACCGAACGAGAGGGAGGAGTGTTCTGAAGCAGCGAGGTGGCGACCGACGGCCGTTTGGATCAAGCAGCGACTTTGTGTGACTTTGAGAATGAACGGAAAACTAAATTTAGCGCAAGCAATTGTGCTTTTTGATCAACTTGAGGAAGAGGATGGTCTAAATTCGTCATCGTCTTCTTCGGAAGAGTCCTTGAGTGAAGATAGTGACGGATTGAACACGTGGGTGACGCCATCGACAAGCAGAGGTAAGCCAACTCACTTTTTTTTTTTAATGCTGAAAAAGTTTCTTTTGAAAGTTTCTTTTGATATTGCAAGACAAAGTTAATTTTGATGCAATATAAGTGTGTGTTTGTGTATATAATAATAAAATGTGCATATCAGATCAAAGTCGTACGTGCACTGTGTGTATCCCAGGCAGGAATTTATAATTTGTGTTCTTCTTTCTATATGAAGATTAGGGATGTAGCACATATTCATCAGCTATGGTATTGCTATGGTATTCTTTCTATTGTCATACATATAGATTTCCATTATTATTTATTGCTGTATATATTTTTATTTTATACTTTATTATTTTCATAAATACTGACTTTTTTTTCATGTACATTTATAGTGACAATGAAAAATCTACATTCACTGCCCGAATGGAAAGAGGACGAGGGAGAAGGGGTCATCACGGAAGAGCGATGAGATGTCAGCGGAGGAGAGGCTGGAGAAGTCAGCGCGGCAGAAGCCGATCACCACTGGCTCAGCCTGCACCTGTGCCATGGAGCACAGAGCAAGACACAGACACTGCCCCACAGTGCAGCCGGTTCACACCCCGGAGACCACCAGGACCTCAGGTGAATCGTGAACATGCATACACCCCAAAAGAACTTTTTGACCTGTTCTTCACCTCATCGACAATGATGAATATGTGCAAACACACAAACCAGTATGGTAGAGTTCGAAAAGAGATTGGGAAAAAGTTTGTGTGGACAGACACTACAGCGGAGGAGCTTGAAAAATTTATTGGACTCCTCTTGTACATGTCTTTGGTTTCACTTCCAACTGTGCAAGATTATTGGAAGGCAAGGAATTCCAGGACGAAACAGCTTTTCGGAGTGGCATGCCTGAAAAAAATTTAACTTGTTTATTGTAAATATTTTTGAAAATACTTTTTTTTCCAATGCTATATATTTTTTTCCCCCCCACAATCAGTCTTCTCAATTTGTGTATATAAATGTGTGTTCAAGAAGCTTCATTGTGTGTACATAGTTTTCATCAGGTGATGGGCCGCAATACCTAAACTCATAAAGAGATGGCTTCTAAACACTTTTTGTGTTAGATGGTATATATTTTTTCACTGTTCTTCACTGTTTGGTCTGCTGTATATAACCTGTTTTGACTAGAGCATGTATAAAAGCAAAAAACGCCTATGGCTATACCTGTTGTTTATGTTGAATTGTCAAATATAAGACTATTTATTCTAAATTTTTTTGGTTGAATGTTCATCCTAACATGTTGAATAAATATTATAAAGTTTCAAAACGGTTCGTTACGCATGTTTGGTTGTCAATTGGACATCAATATTAAAAATTTTCACAAAACGATTTTGGAATTTTTGGTCTTCTTGGGCCCAAAATGATGATTTATAATTGGTCAGTGAAGGAAACAACAGTTTGGACATGAAGTTCAAGGTGTCACAAAAAAAGGGACCAAACCAGGCCATCGTAAACAATTCTTTCTTTGAAATATAAAGGCAACTTCAAAGGCATGCAAAATCAGACAAAATAGGCCCAGACCTTAAAGGGTTAATGCAGTTATTGCAATTTCGTTGTTTTATCACAATAGATTGGTTTATTCACATTTCAAAAACCAGAAGCCATTCATTTAAGAATGTGATTGCATTTTAGTTTACATATTTCAATGTTCAGATATTAAGATTTGAATAAGGCAAAATAACATGCTTTTTCTCTCAAATATATTGTTATAATCTTCGGTTTCGGATGTACTGTAATTATTTTCTGTATAAAAATTAATTTGGTGTTCAAAAAGTATTTTTTCAAACTTGAGTCTTGAAAAAGAGGGTGCCGTCTTATATTCGGGCCAATACGGTACGTATATTCAAAAGAGGTGTACCATATTTTTCGCACTATAAGCCGCACTGGACTATAGGCCACAGCTGTTCTCACTATATTATGGGATATTACAAAAGATATTAACCGCTAACACTTTATTGACAGCGGCATCAAAAGACTGTCATAAGACCAAATTAACCACCATGAAGCTCTGAACCAATTGGCTGCAAAGCTTCATTGCTTCAAAATGCTTCATTTAGCCATCACTGTTCCCTTGGGGGAGACAGTCAACCTCTGCTGCCACCTGCTGTCAACACTGTTGCAGTCCAACATGCCTCCTAGCATGCATTGCTGTGCTACAATCAAAATTCATGTTCTGTGCTAATTATTTCTTCAGTTACTGTTCTAGTTGTTTCATTAATTGCTAGTTATGGAATTTGGTAACACTTTGTTTGACAGTGGCGCCATAAGACTGTCATAAGACCATCATACTTATGATGTGACACTGCCATGAGCATAAATGAATGCTTATGACAGATATCATTTTGTGTCATCCGACAAATTATCTTATTTTTGAATCGATGTAAAAGTCCGAGGTGGACACAAATTGAGTTAGTGGCATAAATTGCTAGATGACACTTAATGACAACTGTTATAAGCATTCATTAATGCCCTTAAAAATGTCATGTTATAATTATGACGGTTTTATGGCAATCTTATGACACTGCTGTCAAATGAAGTTTTAACTTCACTAATTAACTAAACTAATTAACCCAAATAAATCAGCAAATAAGCCGCACTAGACTATAAGCCGCAGGTTTCAAAATGAAGGTAAAAGTAGCAGGTTATAATCTGAAAATTACGGTAATTACTGTAAAAATTACTTTTTAGTAAATTATGAATCCAGCTGTATTTCACAAGAGTAACAAATTCATTTATTAACATATTTGTAGTAAGGGCAAGTTTATTTATGAAACTCAACAAAGGCCACTCAATATTGGAAAGTGCCCATTTCTTCATTTATAGTTATAATACCAGAAAATGAGTATGTAATACTCAGGGTTGAGCTGTTGGCTTTGGTTTTTGGTTAGCACCATGACATGCTCTGTCTTCCTTGCATCATAAGACAGTCAGACGTCAGATAAAAGGCAAACATTTTCAAAATTGACGTTTCCTCATGAAATGTTTTATAAACACTTCTTTTATTGATTCAATGGCCCGTTAGCAAACAATAAATATGGTTAAGTGTTCATTTTGTAAACTGTTTCTCACTGACACATCAGAAATCACCTCAACATATAACAATCGCCTATTTTCATACCGTTTTTGTACGGTTTCAGCGTAATTTGTACAAGTGAGCACTGATTTTTAAATGTGTACGCCAAAATCTGTACGTTTTTCGTGCATTACGTTTTTTTTTTTTTCTTCCTCCCTTCGGATTTTGTCACCGTTTCTGCAACGAGACAATGTTCGTTACGATGCGTTACAACATTGGTTGAATCACGCGAGAAAAGTCAGAGACCCTGAGAGAGAAGAGTGTTGTGACGCTGTAGCGAACGAGATGCTAGGCTAGGTGGCGGCAATATTTCCTGACGGTAGACGCTGCCTACAATCTATTCCTAGATATCAAATGTTCATAGAACTACATGCGAAACTGACAGACGGCGGCGTTAATAAACAGCTGCCATTTTGAAGCAGTAGACTTCTCAGAAAGGCTCTGTTGTAGTGAACTTTCCTAGCGAACCTAGGTAACTTTTTATCTAAAATACTCCTAAATCGGCAAAATCTTTACTTGAATCTATCTTTAAATGATGAAACAGTTTTAAAACTTTAACATGTCAAAAGTAGACAGAAGGGAACTAATGCAAAAACGACAGCAATTTGAACAACTTTAACAGTTGATTCACAACATTAAACGATTTCCAAACATAGCAACGGTTACTACGTTTTTTTTTTTTTTTTAATGAAAAAAAAAAACATGAAAAATAACACCAGTTACTTTGCCAAGTAACTAATTACTCTTACCTTCAGGAGTTACTAACTCAATTACTTTTTGGAAGAAGTAATTTGTAACTTATTAATTACTTTTTAAAAGTAAGATTAACAACACTGGTCATAAAGATGACGTCTACAGAATGAAAAGTGACGAAAGCGGAGATTTCATTCTGCCAATTTGTTGCCGAACACAATTTCCCTGCAACTATTGCTGATCACTTCTCAGAATTAGCAAACGAAATGTTCTCTGACTCAAAGATTGCATCGGTAAGTTCATTTTATCATTTGACCTTTTTAATTTATAACTGGTCACACTAAGGAACTACATTCAAGTCAAACTGAATTGTGGGCTGAAGTGCAGCCATCAAGACATGATAGAAATTGCCGAAAGTGCTACATACAGTTATAACAAAAGTCACTGTTAAATTTTAGTAATCATGATGTAGCTGAAGATATTGATTGTTCTTTGATTGTACCAGGTTATATGTTACAATATTACCAATAAATTCATATTATTTTAAAAATTGAATTTTTGTTTCATATTGCATGCTATACACAACGTAAGATTAGTCACTAATTTGTAAGGGCATACGTCACTATTTGTAAGATTGCCAAAGGCCTCGGGTTGACAGGTATGTAAGTAGAGGTACCACTGTATATGCATATGACTATAATTCCACCACGCCGCTCTTCTTCGGTTGCATTTAAAAGCAGAGTGCATCGCGCGATGTACTAACTTAACTATTGCGTGACACATCAAATCAATAAGGAAGTTCATTGGCGACACTGCTGATCAAGTTTATTTTGCAATTCATTTTTGCAGAACCAAGTTGTAATTAGAGATGTCCCGATCGATCGGCATCCTGATCGATTGGGTCCGATCATGTCATTTTCAAAGTATCGGAATTGGCAAAAAAATATCGGCTATGCCTTTTTTAAATATATATATCTTTTGATTAAATCTTTTTCTAAATGTATTTAACGTTACAGACATAATATGTTACACTCATTCAGAGTCTTTAGTTTAGGCTTAAAGTACCGATAGCGGCGGTAATTCATTTTTAAAAAATGTTTCACGTTAAATATTTAACGCAATTAATGCATGCGTTGCACGACCCACTCACGCATTGTCGCGCTCAATCAGTAATGGCGCCGTTTTACCCATTTAGAGAGATAAAAGACCGCGAAAAATGAGTAGAGTGCATTTTGGCAGCCATTGGAGCCTTATTTTAATAGGCTAAAGCCTTACAATCCCTCTCCCTACGATTAGAAATATCATGGGAAGTAATGTGGGGAAGCAAGGAAGCAATTGATCTTTTTCTTAACACCTTATATTATTTCCCAATGCAGAGAAGATATATCCATTGGTAGCACTACGCACAGTCATGGGTCCACTTCCCATCATGCATTTGGGTTGAATGGCTCCAGTATCATTTACTGAAAGCTCAACAAATACACTAGAAGGCAATATTTAGTCACAATATACAAAGTCACAAGTCTTTCTATCCGTGGATCCCTCTCACAGAAAGAATGTTAATAATGTAAATGCCATCTTGAGGATTTATTGTCATAATAAACAAATACAAAAACAAAATTATCGGGAATGATTGGAATTGAATCGGGAGCAAAAAAAAAGCAATCGGATCGGGAAATATCGGGATCGGCAGATACTCAAACTAAAACGATCGGGATCGGATCGGGAGCAAAAAACATGATCGGAACAACCCTAGTTGTAATACATGATTATTTAAATGATGTCAGTGAAATTTCAAAAAATTTGTCATTTTATTTTTGTTTAATTGTTAAGTGGTCCTTTTTTCTGAAAATATTGGTGCTCATGTAGCTTTTCAACCTTCTGACTGTATCCAGTCAAACTGTAATGCTTTTAGACTGAACTGATTGCTCACGTCCTTGCTCACCTCCTTGCCTGATGGACTGATCAAAGGACCATTAAGCATAATTACTGTTCATTATTTCGGTAAGAAATTGTAAGAACTGACTGTCTTACAGTTTGAATATTGCTTCTGTCCTCTCTTTTAACATCATATTTGATACCGGTGGAGACTCAACCAAAAACTAACGGCAAAGAATTGGGATTTGGAATTGGCTTGAAACAGACATTTTTGGTTTGCTGTGCTTGTTGTATGTCAGCCTTCTCCGAAGCGGTGTCTGTAAGCCAGTCAGAGTTAAGTCTGATGGCTGTGCGGAAGACTGTGACAGGTAGTTGAAGTGATCTGTATGTGGTCTGCTTCGCTGTCTTGTGGATTATGTAAAATGCAGTGAGGTGGTGTTGTATCGGTTTGCCCTTACAGTGGTTCGTCTTCAAACAAGGCTGGCACCAGTTTTACATGTGAATATGCAGCAATGCCATAAAATGTTCTCATTTGTATCCATAAGAAATCCCCCACAGCTCCTCTTGGGAAAGTGGTCGATACCATCAACTCAGCTGGAGGCTCAAGCGGCAGATGGAGTTTTGACGTTTTTACATCAACACCAATGTTTAATGTGTGATCTGTTTTTCTCGTAACCTGCCCCTCATGTGCCCTGCTCCTCATTTGGCCAATTATCACACCAATGGTGAGAACAAACAGTTTCCCTACTTAATAATTCACATCACATTCATCTGATACTCGGTTACCATGGGCAATTTAGTAGTTGAATAATTTTCTGAAAAATTATTTTATTATCGCCATGTGTTATGAATCTGGAGCGATGGAGAGTGGAGTGGAGGATTTTAAATTGCATCTGCGGAGTGAGGGAACCGAGGGTAGGTAATGTGTTCTAATGTTCTCAGCCATATGCATTGTTTTCAGGGCTCATCGGTTTTACATCGATTCCCACTGAAGTGTTTAATTGCATCATGAATATGATCTAATTCCGTCCTTTTCTCTGAAAGTGGAGCATGCTCTGCAAATGATGTACAGCCTTGACAGCTCCACATCAGGATGTATTTTATATGGAATGTAAATTATAGTGTTAAATTAGCCTGGAACGATAACTAGCTGGCACATGGGAATGGACTCAACAGTTTAATTTAGTGTCAAAAGGCCGTGAAGGGATAAATCACCTTTCTTCCCTCTTGCTATACTATCCCATATTAGGCTTTAATTATTCTATTTTTCTTGTAATATCACCTTCTTTTCTCACCACTGCCCAAGGACTTCTTCAGAAGTACGGTACGCTGCTTGTGGCATCAGTTGACTGGTTATGAATGTTTCAATTTAGGCATACAGTGTGTAAGACATTATTCGGCTGTTTCAGGTTTGGCACGCGTTCACTTTTTCATTTTTTAAATGTGATCTTCAGTTATTTTCAATTTATAAGTGTCAGTCGTTACACAGGAAAAGGTCAAACGTTGACCAAGTCATTCAGCGGATGTGAGACACTTAATACAGTGAAAATAATAACAAAGAAACTTTTTATAGTAAAATACTGGCAGTGTGGTTGCCAGAATTTTCCGGCTAAAATAACTGGGAAAACAGTATTGTGTCAAAAAATACATTTTACGGTACTTTTTCTTTCTTTTTTTTTTTTAAACACACCCACATAGACATCATTCGAGTCAAGCATGCTGACTGCTGAGCCACTGAAGGTGCTGTGCGTGTTGAAGGTTAGGAATATCTTGCGCCCTGACAATTTAAAGGGATCCACGGATAGAAAGGCTTGTAGTTCTTAAAACGTAAATGTTATTATGAGCTAAAATAATTTGATATTAACCCTTAGATGCATAAGTGGGTCAAAAATGACCCGGTGAGGTTGTTTTCTTGAAACACCTTCGGAATGAAAAATTGTTATCAGTTCATATTCCAGGTATTCCTCAAAGAAGATCTTTTTGATATAATGCCGTTCAAATTTTTGATGAACTTTATATACATTTGAAGAAATTGTCATTTTTGTATTACTACCCTAAGCTTCCACAAGTGGGTCAAAAATGACCCACATGCATTTTCTATGGAATCCAATGGAAATCTTTCAGTCTTATCAACTTTGGCTGTGAGGAATAAATTTACCATGGACCACACAGACTAGGTATGTAAAAAGTGGCATCCCTTAAGAAGATTATTTTACACAGCAAAAGCTGATACGTGTACTGCAAGTATTATGTCCATATAGTATTTTGTGTGTGTGTCTTTCATGACTCTTTATTATTATTTACAACAAATTACCCTACTTCATAACTAGCTAGCTAACTAAGGCTAGGTTCATACCGCAGGTCCGCACAATTCCGATTTTTTGTCATATCTGTTTTTTTTTGCGTGCCCGTTCGGACTGCCTTTGTCCATTGAGCCTCTTCAAGTATCACACATGCTCGCTAATTCGCAGTCCGAGATGCGCTGAGCAAACTGGCCCGCATGCGCAGGAGCATTGGAGCAGAGAGAAAACCGAGTATTCTCAGACTTGTCATCAACCCATTTTTAAAGAATTTTTTTTTTTTATGACTGTTGTCAAGCCCGCTCCTTTCCCAAAATCTGCGTTCAAGCTAGGCGCTAAGGCACAGCTGCACCGCTACCGTAGCGCACTGTCTCTCTCGCTCTGTGCTGACATTAAATGGTAAATGGTGTTATACTTATATAGCGCTTTTCCACCTTTCAAGGCGCTCAAAGCGCTTTACACTACATCACCATCTACTTACTGGTGACGCAGCACCAGGAGCAATGTGGGGTTCAGTATCTTGCTCAAGGATACTTAGGCGAGTTCATCAGGGCAGAGAATTGAACCCACAACCTCTGGGTTGGGGGAAGAACCCAATTGCTGTATGAATTCCAGTTTGGGGGACTTGACAGGTCAGACCGCAGCCACATTCTGGAAAAGTGTGGTGCGGATGGGATTTTAACCACATACGAAAGTGACCTGGATCGAATTTGAAAATGGTTCACTTATATGCGACTTTTCCCGTTCAGTCGAGTCGGAAAAACACGGAAAAATCGGATTTGTGCTAGATTTACAGCTGAAATGGTCCTACAAATGTTGGATGATGGAGAGGCAGTGACAGGGTTGGACTCAAGTGTCCGAAATTTCTGATGATGAGGACCCAGACTATTGTCCAGGTGGCAGTGGCAGTTGTCCACCTGGAAATCCAACTGAACAGGATCAATCTGACTCATAATATTCCACTTATGTGTCCTCTGAAGAAGAAAGTGTCCAAATCATGGCGAACAGAATGCGTTGTTAGGGCTCTTACTAGAGAGAATTACCTCCCACCCAGGGCAGAACACAGAGTCACAAAATCCTCAGAAATCGGTCAGTGCCTCCACAAGGGCTTAGCACAGCTGTCTTACCAAAAAGATGCATGGGAGCTCTTCATAATTGATGATAAAAATACAAGGAAGGATGAAGTCTTGCTGTTCTGTTATTTTTTATTTTTTATTTTTCTGCCCAAAAAAAAGTTAATTGCTTGAAATATCTTTATGATTCATTAAATCATTTTTGTGTGGCCCTAAATATCATACTAATTAATATACAAGTGATTATTCTTCACCAAATGGCATAAAAACACATTGGTTCTAATATGGGTCATTTTTGACCCACTTATGGAAGAGTGTAGGGTCCAGTAAATTGTGCATCTATGGGTTAAAACCCCTTTTGATGTTTTCGTTTTTATACAATTTGTAAAATGTAACTAGTAGGTCGCCATTGTTGTTGACCTCCCAGGGCGGTGATGTCACATGGTTACGCTGCTGGGCTTCTAGGGAATGACTCTAGCGACATAACCATGTAATCTATTCAGCCCTTTCAATTTGAACCCAAGAGGTACATTAATGAGCAGCACTGTCGATATTTCACAAAACGAGCAGCAAAAGTAAAATGAACAGGAATGACGGGATGAGACGAGACGAGAGTAGGAAAAAAAAAAAACGGTGTTCTGCAAAAACGTGCAAGAGGCGAATTTGACACCCAAAGTACTATCGTGTGCTTTCAGCTTGTTTTGTTTAGATGCACACAGACAGAACATACAGTACTAAAGTTGCCTTCCGAAAATACTTAAATGTAGTAATATTAGGGGCCATTTACATGGTGACTGTCCAAGAAGACGAAAAATTTAATGTTTGCATTTGTATGGGCCCGTCTCCATTCGAACAATGTTGCAATTCCGCATGAAAACGATGCAGTATTCATGCCAGGCCCTAGGGGGCAGTGCAGATTTACAAGGCGACAGCGAATGATGCACTTTGACCCCACTAAAGTTCCTCAGCCCGGAAAAAAAATATGCCCGCCCACTCGAAGCGATGGCATTTTTCTTTTGTTCAAAAAGGCACAAAAATGGAAACATTCAACATATTTAATTTAAAAATATTATTAAAACAGTAAATTAAAGCCGACATTCCGCCATTGTAAAACTAAGATGCCATTGTTTGTCCACTCGGTTCAGGGTTGAGTGACCACAACAACCTTACCTCCTACTTTTCCTGTTCTCGGCTAAAGCTTGTCCTAACTGACATGGACCAGTCCTAGGTCAACCCCAGGGCAAGTGGCCACAGCATTCTTAGGAATTAACCTTCTTCACCCCAAAAGGCAAGATGATCTCAGATAAAGCCCTCTTCCCTTCATAGTTTTATCCTAAAGCCCAAACAGCTGCAACCCTTTTTAGGAATTGACATTCAATTTAATTGGACGCCCGAAAGGGCAGGAGAAGAGCATCAAGGCCCAAATGTCATACATTGGTTTTGTACATGTCATACCTGGGTAGTGATATTTGGACTGAAACCACCACTTAGCACTAAACAAACTCCTTGTTCTTTGAATTCCTCTCACTGTACTGCTGGTTTTGACACCTCTCTGGAGGAAAAAGGCCCTTAAATCATCAAGTGGGGCTGTAGTTGTTTTCCTTGTTGTTTTCATCTCCCAGGGTAAGCTTTGGGAGGAATTGGGATGTTAAATGAGCTAGGGGAGGCCTGCTGAGGCTTTTTTTTTCCCGGAGGGGTGAGTCAGTCAGTCGAGAATCGCAGCGCGGCGTTTGAGGCAGCTGTGTGAAGTCATTTTCCGGGAGTGCAAGCGGGAGAGGGGTGCGGATTAGGCAGCGCCTCTGAGCCGGAACAAGTCTGTCTGGGAAGGGATGAAGGCTGCAAACCACAGATCTAATTCCCGCTCACACTGCTAGACAGCAGAGACGCTCGCAACGCAGCCTGTGTGAATTAGGCCCATTTGCTCCCCTCCGTCTGAAACACACCAACAGAATGGGAGATGTTGACAACCCCTCACATCCTTTCCAATCTCCTGACACCTCAGCTTTGTTTATTTTAGCTCGTCACTAAAGCTCTATAGCTGTCTTAAAACTTCTGTTCATTTTTTCATTGTTTTTGTCCTACAACATTTTATTTTGTTGACATTTAACAGGACCATCTTGATATACGAATTGTAAAAATAAACGATACCTGTGGCCTTCATGATTGCGTGCTTGAAACGCCAGCCCTCTAAAGTTCATGTCATTTTAGTGTGTGAATCGCTTTGCATTCGGTAATGCGATTGCCCTGAAGTTAGGGAAAGTTCATAAGGTCACTTGCAGCGGCTCGTTAGCTCATTTTTTGGCCTATTTCCTTCCCCTGGCATAAATACACACACGACCCATACTCTCTGCTTTCTCCAGAACCAAATAGAACCCGGTGGCCGATGTCGCTGCCTAAAAATCTGTACAGAGCAGGGTCATGCACTGAAATCAATGTGGCTGACCCAGATACATTCGCCTCCCTCGCATCAGTGATTAGCCACACTTTGCTAGTAAACACAGGTTGGTAGGAACGCGTTACATGCACTCCGTTACATTTACTTGAGCCTGAAAAATACGACTCCAGTATGACTCGGAAAACTCTGAAACCTGAGGATCTGGATGAAGTCAAATCCTCCATCCAGAAAATAGTGGCCTCTCTGACCAACCTGGAGGCTTCTCTGACTAACCTGATTCAAAGCCAGAATCGGGAAGTCATGAAAGAATTACAGCTGATACGCGCTGAAAACGAGAAGCTCAAGCAAGTGGTTGAGGAGAAGGAGGCTCGCATCAAAAGGCTGGAAATTCTGGCTGATCATCTCGACCAAGGAAGACGCGCAAATGATCTCATCATCTGTGGATTACAACTGACGCCCAGATCATATGCCGAGGCCGCTAGCCCACCTGTGGCTCAACAGGCAATTGCCAAGCTGCAAGAATTTGGAATAAAGGAGGACCCGCAGGACATCCGTCACTGCTTTTTGCTCCCAACTGGGGGCAGAGGACCGGCGACGGTAGTCGTGAAGTTGGCAGACCACAAGAGCAAGGTTGCCCTGCTTGACCAGCGCCGCCGCCTGAAAGGAACGAAGATTTTTCTGAATGACAACTTGACTCGCCGAAATGCCCACATAGCAAGAAAAGCACGTCAGCTCAAAAAAGAGGGGAAAATTGCCAGCACCTGGGTCTCTGATTGCAAAATCCTTGTCAAGTCGCAAGACATGAAGATAAGGGTCGTGAGAAGCCTGGAAGAGCTGACCTCATTCGAAAATTAATGGTGACACCTGTTACCACCTTTTGGATGACCAGATTGATGAGTACCATGATGACCCAACTGATAATCTTGATCCTGACCTCAACTTTTACAATAACATGTCGAATAACTGTAAGTACTACACAGCGGAACAGTACTACAATTCCATGGATGTGGACGGTAAGCTGAAACATCCACTTCAACGCCAGGAGTCTATACAAAAATTTTGAAAGCATTGACAAATATCTACAGAGCTTCAATAACAAGTTTGATGTTATTGCCGTCTCAGAAACCTGGCTTAATGAAAACAAAGGAACTGACTTTAATTTGCATGGATACAACATTGCTGTGATATCACCGACCATCTGCCTATCTTCACAAACTACACTCCACGCAACCACTGCGTAAATCCGACAAAGACAGTGTACAAAAGAATCAGAACTGATCAAAACATTGAAAACATGAAAAAAGATCTCTAAACTCAAGACTGGAATGATGTTTACAATGCAAACCCACGAGACAAAGAATGCAAAACAAACCTTGGATGACCAAGACGCTTATCAACGCTTGCAAAAAGAAAACAGCGCTGTATGAGTATTTTATCTCCCAAGGACAGGGCCTGCGAGGAGAAGTTTAAGAAATATAGAAATAAGCTAAACTGGACATCAACTGATACAATGAACCCACTCAAATTGACAATATGTGAAATTCCATGGCAATCAATGACTTTTGAATGATATGTGAAAAAAAACAAAACAAAAAAAAAAACTGATAATAACTGGACTGTAACACAAACATGCTTGACTGTGCGTCCCGGGCTGTTGGGGGACGAGTATCGATAAGCATTTGCTTTTTCCTGTCTTTCCTTTGTCGGTCATCGTCTTTCTTTCGGGCAAATTCCACACTCCCAAACTGACAATGATTATGATGATGATGACAATGACAATAAATTCATTCATTCATTCATTCATCCTTTTGAGAAGAATGCACTTCTAAGAGTAGTTTTACTTAACGATACTTTTTACTTTTACTTGAGTAGATTTGTTAAGAAAAAAAACGCTGCTCTTACTCCGCTACTTTGGGCTACACAAGTCGTTACATTTTTTCCTCTTTAGTCAACATATTAGTTTTAGTATTTTATTATATATTACAATATTATATACGTATTATATTTATTATTTGTTTATTTATTTTAGGACTGCAGCTATTGAATATTGTAGTAATCCAGTATTCGACTGAAAATTCTATCGATTAATCGAGTAATCAGATAAAACATTTTTTTTTTTAGGTAAAGAGCAATTATAAATATACATGAGAAAACAAAACATTTCACCTAATATTGAAACATTTTCAGACTATCAATGTCTTTATTTTCGATGTACATTGTTGAAAACAGCCAACAATTGCATCTCAGATGTGACTGGAAAAAAAAAAAAAACAACAACAAATTCACGGCTTTCACTCAATAAAACTTCTAGATCTTATTAAAAAAAATCGTATTTGTTACCTAACAAGTCTGTGCTGAGAGAAAAAAGATACCATTGTTTTCAACAACAACAAAAATGCAGTTACTCACAATGTTACTCATTACTTGAGCGTTCTTTTCACTGGATACTTTTTTACTTGTACTTGAGTACATCTTTTGGATGACTACTTTTACACTTACTTGAGTAATATTATTTTGAAGTAACACTACTCTTACTAGACTAAAAAAAAATGGCTAATCTACCCGCCTAGTACGCCAGTGGTGGGTAGTAACGTGTTCCATTTACTCTGTTACATTTACTTGAGTAACTTTTTGAGAAGAATCTACTTCTAAGAGTAGTTTTACTAAGCCATACTTTTTACTTTTAGTTTACATAAGTTTTATTGGTTGAATACACAAAGAAAAGTACAAATATTTGTAGGTTCTATGGCAGAGAAGCAGCCCCAAAAAATGATGTTTCCTCCTCCATGTTTCACAGTTGGGATGGTGTTCTTGGGATTGTACTCATCCTTCTTTTTCCTCCAAACACGACGAGCCGAGTTTAGACCAAAAAGTTCAATTTTGGTCTCATCCGACCACATGACCTTCTCCCATTGCTCCTCTGGATCATCCAGATGGTCAGTGGCAAACTTCAGACGTGTCTGGACATGCACTGGCTTCAGCAGTGGAACCTTGCGTGCGCTGTAGGATTTTAATCCATGACTGCGTAATGTGTTTCCGATGGTTTTCTTCCAGTCTGTGGTTCCAGCTGTCTTCAGGTCATTAACCAGGTCCTGCCGTGTAGTTCTGGGCTGATCCCTCACCTTCCTCATGATCAGTGATGCCCCACGGGGTGAGATCTTGCATGGAGCCCCAGAACGAGGCAGATTGACCGTCAACTTGAATTTCTTCCATTTTCCAATAATCGCTCCAACAGTTGTTACCTTCTCACCAAGCTGCTTGCTTATTTTCCTGTAGCCCATCCCAGCCTTGTGCAGGTCTATTATTTTATCCCTGATGTCCTTACACAGCTCTTTGGTCTTGGTCATTGTGGAGAGGTTGGAGTTTGTTTGTTTGAGCATGTGAACAGGTGTCTTTTATACAGGTAACAAGTTCAAACAGGTGCAGTTACTTCCGGTAATGAGTGGAGAACAGGAGGGGTTCTTAAAAAAGAACTAAGAGCCGAAATATTTACTAGTTGGTAATGTATCAAATACTTATTTCATGCAGTTAAATACAAATTTATTATTTAAAAATTATACAATGTGATTTTCTGGATTTTCGTATCAAAGATTCCCTCCCTCACAGTTGCAGAGAACTTATGATACAAATTACAGACCTCTACATGGCTTGCAAGTGGGAAAACCAGCAAAATCGGCAGTGTATCAAATACTTGTTCTCCCCACTGTATCAACAGTTTACTAATGATCTATTAACTAGTAAAACGGATAGTTATTATAAAGTGTTACCAAATTTTCAATCAAAAAATAAACTAGTAGCTCGCCATTGTTGATGTCAATAATTACACAATTCTCATGGTGCTGAAACTCATAAAATCAGTCGCACCCAAGCGCCAGCAGAGGGTGACAAAACACCAAAAAACAAGTAACAAGTGGACATTACACTTTGCTGTCATTTTAATCCGTTTGAGTGGGGCATGTGCGTTAAATGCGTCAAATATTTTAACACGATTAATTTTAAAGAACTAATTACCGCCCGTTAACGCGATAATTTTGACAGCCCTAATCACGATACATCACCATTTCGATATTTTGTCACACCTCTAGTTATGACCATTAGAAGATTCAAGCCACTTTGAAATCATGGTGTTAATGGTGTGTTTTGTTTTCCCTTTAATTCTACCATAAAAGGATTTATAGGCCAACCCTCCAAAATCAATTGCTTTGCTTTAGTTGTAAGGCTGGTTTTAAAGCTCTGCTGTCTGGTAGGAGTGATTGAGATGTTTGTGTAGCCCCCTCATGCTCTGTCTGTTGTACTTGTCACTCCTATCACAGCCCTCTGCAACCTCCAAGCCCAGTAATGAGTTGTATTACACGCTCTGTGGTGGGAATGTCTTGTGTTAGGAGGCAGTGTTCAATCTTTGAGCTATGAATAGAGGGAAAGGGGAATGCACTTTGTGTGTCTTCAAAGTCACTGAACTGAAACTGGGTGCACAGAGTGAAGCTGATGAGGGAACTTGTTGATGTATCTGTAGTGCGGACGTGTATCTGATTGTACGTCTGCTGTTGCTCATTGGCTACAAATGAGCGAGATTCAAGGAAATGTTCCACTGAGCTTGGACAGAGTTGGCCTTGCTTATCCACTTATACTTTTTCAAATGGCCATGATAGTGTTTTTATTGTATAAATGAAAATCGTTTTCGGTCTGCTCATTCATCACTTCAGCCTTTTATTGTAACCCTTCATAATAACTAGCAGGGTATGTAGCTATGGGCTAAGTGATTTCAGGAAGCTCAGGTCTTATTCTCCTTTGTAGGAGAATTTTTTTTTTTTACTTAGATGGCAACAAACTCCATCGGCACTTAAAACATAGTCTGTAATCTTCTGTTATTTTACATACAAATTGCATTCTGGGCGATGCATTCATCATTGCTCATATTCGGCCCACTCTTAAATGAAAAATGTTTCTGAGATGAATAATGGATCCCCACTGTAGTATAATTGTGTGTGTCTTGAATATGGTTGATTCCCGCCTCTGCTTTTCTCTAAATTCCCTTTACTGGCTTGGATGGAGTTTGAGAGCCGATTATTCCCTTGTTTACATTATAGCACTATGACTGCAAAATACTTTTGCATACTAGCAAAACGAGATATCTTTGCGTGCATACATTAAATAACGCTAATGTGCAACAACTAATGCAGAAATAATCGATTATTAGTTGACTTGACAACTATTTTGATATTCATTTAATTATATAGGTTTGGTCTCATTATTGGTAGGGTCGATTAACAGCATAAGATGCATGTACACTTTTTGCTGGGGATGGCACATTAATAAGACCAAACATATTGGGTGAATGGGGGTCAGGGCTACATTTCTCATCAATATGAACCTAATTAATTGATAGCCTAAATGACTATTGTGAAATAAATCTGTATTGATTTATACTAACTTTCACACTGCAAATTTATAATGTTTTAATCTGATACTTTTTAAAAATCTATTCGAATAATTTTCTCCATCTTGTTTTGAGTGTTAAAGGCTAATTAACAGGTTAATGCGTCAGATTATTCCATTTACTTTAAGTAAATATTAGGGTTGTTCCGATCATGTTTTTTTGCTCCCGATCCGATCCCGATCATTTTAGTTTGAGTATCTGCTGATCCCGATATTTCCCGATCCGATTGCTTTTTTTTTTTTTGCTCCCGATTCAATCCCAATCATTCCCGATAATTTTTCTCGATCACATACATTTTGGCAATGCATTAAGAAAAAAATGAATAAAACTCGGACGAATATATACATTCAACATACGTACTGTATTTGTTTATTATGACAATAAATCCTCAAGATGGCATTTACATTATTAAGATTCATTCTGTGAGAGGGATCCACGGATAAGACTTGTAATTCATAAAGGATAAATGTGACTTTGTATATTGTGACTAAATATTGCCATCTAGTGTATTTGTTTAGCTTTCAGTAAAAGATACTGCAGCCATTTAACTTCTGCCCAAATGCATGATGGGAAGTGCAACCATGACTGTGCGTTGGGGCACCAATTGATATATTTTCTCTGCGTTGGGAAAGAACATAGGGTGTTAAGAAAATGATCAACTACTACCTTTCTTCCCCACATTGCCTCCCATGATATTTTTAATTGCTGAGAGAGGTATTGTAAAGCTTTAGCCACATAAAAAATGGCTCCAAAGGGTGTCAAAATTCTCTCGTCTCATTATACACTGCCTTTTAGCGCTATCTATAGGTGAAATGGTGTCTTTATAGATTGAACGCGACAATGCGTGAGTGGGTCGTGCAGCGCATGCGTTAATTATTTAACGTGATTAATTAAAAAAAAAAAAATTACCGCCGTTAACGCAATAAATTTGATAGCCCTACTTTAAGCCAAAACTACTCTGGATGAGTGTAAGACATTTTGTCTGTAACGTTAAATACAATTAGAAAACGATTTAAATTAAAAAAAAAAAAAAAAAAAAAAAAAAATATATATATATATATATATATATATAAAAGGCATGTCCGATATTTTTTTGCTGATTCCGGTACTTTGAAAATGACGTGCTTGGACCCGATCGATCATCTTTAGTAAATTTTACTATATGTTCTTATTAAGCCCATACATCTAAAAGTTGGTCCTTTTTCAAAAAATCTTGAAAAATGATTTCAAATAATGTTTTGAACAATATCTATTCTTAAATTAAGAACATTTCTGACAAACACGTTTTTTTTAAAGATTAAATATACAAACTTTTTGCTTAAAATAGATATGTTAAGCTTATTTTCAGCTAGCTATTTTATTTCAAGAAATTTGAGTAAAATTTACTTGAAGCATTGGCAGATAATTTCACTTATTTCTAGTAGATTTACACTGAAAACAAAGGAATTTAAGTTTTTTTCTTTTAAGGAGGTGGGTTTTTGCAGTGCATATGCATTGACTCAGGCGATTCACCATTTGATTCAAACCTTTGTTTTCAAAAACTACTAAAGACATATTTTGAAAACTTTGAGAATAAATGTTTGGATTTTATTAGCAAATTTAAATTGCAATATTTGAACACAAATCATATAAACATACACAAGAAATACAAACTTGTTAATCACATCTTAACTATCCAGGAATGCAAAAAAATTAACATTTGCCTTAAGACCACTCAAAATTGTCTGTCTAAATAAATTAAACATTACAAAAAACTTAGTCAGGGAATAACAAAATTAAATAAAAATGGAGCCTTCCTTTAGGTAAAACACTACTGCTTTTGTCCACAAGCACAGCCAAACTCAACAAAAATGAAAGCTCCTTGGGGCTGCTTTAAGACCACATAAATAAAATAAATATCAAAATTGGGCAGAAGGGGGTAAACCTTGGTTCACTACATTTCTTACAGTTTAATTAACATTAATAGTAAAAAACATACAGGAGGATATTTCTCACAAAGCAGCTTCCTCCTCGAGTTGGAGTAATTCACACAGATTAATGTTATGCTAACTCTGATGCAGGTCGGTATTTCAGTAGCAAAATTAGTGGTATGTTCCCCACCTCCACAACATTGACGACATCTTTTTACATACAGTGGCTACTGCTGGCGGGAAAAAACTTCTAAAATTCCTCCTCTTCGAAGGGAACGGACGAGGCGGCATGTATTTAGGGGGTGCGGGAGGAGTTAAGTCATCAGCCAATCAAACGTGCGTTTGAGTGAAAAAAATGGACTGGCACATTCAGCAAATGAAAAGGTTCAGTGTAAATCTGAACCTAAACAAAATAATTCACTTTATAATGGTAGGGTCTATTCTATCCTGACAACATATGGGAAGACAATCTAAATTACCTATATAACTGAAGTCATTATATAATGCAAATAAGGTTGCTTAAAAGTTGGTGGGGACAATTTGAGCATCCTGAAAAGTTGGTAGTGTTGTGTCCCTACCGTCCCTATGCAAACCTACGCCCTTGGTTTAACATAAATTTGAAGTTAAGAGGTCCGCCTTGCTTACTTCATCCATGCATTGCTTTGACTTTGGGATCACATATTTTGTTTTTGACAAAAAGACTTAAGAATCTTATGTAGTACAATAAGTGCAATAAAATATTTCAGCTATACATTCATTTCACTCATCTCAAATGTTTTTACTGAACCAATTTTATCAGGAGGAAAAATATATTCATGTAAATTGCATAATCCCCATTGAGCATAAGTAGTGAAATTTTTTAAATGCTCAATTGAACCACAGAATGCCAACAATTCTGTTAAACACGATTCTTGCCACAGAATCTCACTCACGAAATTGAAAAGATGTGAAAAGGGTGGACGCTTGTCTTTCTGCCATAGTGATTATGTGTTTAATATTTGGAATTGTGCACAAGGACATGTGCACAAGGACATGTTACAAAGAGCTGTAATATTCTGTGTGTGTATGGGTGAGAGGTTGGATGGGGACATACTCAAGAGCGCAATTGCCTGCTTTTCCAGCTCCTGATTCAGATGAAACGTCCATGCTTGACTTAAACTGATGGGGAAAGTTTAACCACAGCCCCTCTACTCTCTCAATTCAGATGCTATGACTGTACTGATTCTTCAAATAGTTCTTCTATCTTTTTTTAAGCAGGGTTTTGTTACATTTTACTGTAGAAAGGCCTCAGACAGGCTTACAGTGCCCAACTGCCTCTTGTTTTAGCGTTAGTCTAGGGGTCCCCAACCTTTTTTGCACAACGGACCAGTGTTATTTGGGTCTTTTTTTCACGGACCGGTGTTCTGACAAATTTTGCGACCCATCAAAAATTGCAACAATGCGGTTCTGCGTATGCACATAACGTTAAACATGGCCACAAATGCAGCGATTCCAAAGTAAACACTACAAACTTTATTTGAATAAAGGAATATCAACTTACGTTTGACCAGGGAAGGACATGTAGAAAAGTTCTCCTCGAATACATCCTGCCATGTTGGCTGCACACAACAACTGCACACCGCTCTCTCACCATTAATGACTTCGCCTTGTCGTTAATCATTAATTAAGTAGCCCGCTTCACAAAGATACGACTTTGGAAATTGTTGCAAGGTTTTCAATGCTCTCGTAGCGATGTCAGGATATTCCGGAATGACTTTAATCCAGAACCTCGCTAGAGTTGTTTTTCTCAAATGTATGTTTAAGGTCGCCGTCATTTGCGATCTCTACAATTTGATCCTCCTGTTGCACAGACATGCTCGAATCACTCGGTTTATTCACAAATGGGTCACGAATCCACTCCTTCGCAGTTCGTGGGTCTTCGAGGTTGTAGGCTCATCTTCTGGTTCGTCAGGTGCCCTTTTCGCCGTAAAAAATATCTCCAAAGACGTCTGTTTTCCAGTCATCCAGGATGAATGTTGTCTCCCACTGTAAACATTGGTCTTATGTATGACGGAGAAACAGTTTGTCGCAGACAGTGACCTTTCCACAGTTAAATCTTTGGTTATCAGTGTCCATATGATTGCGCTACAGAGGCAAAATTTGCACATCTTCATTTTGGTAGGAGTTTTTAAGAACCCTCATTTTTAATGCCCAAAAAATGCGTGTGCATGTGAATTATAGGCCAAACCATAGAAAAAGTTATTCTTTTTGAGAAATACCTTGCTACGTGTAGAAATGGCCTGTTTTACGAAATTTCCGGGTCCCACTTTTGCGAAAGGAATTTAGTTTCCGGGTTTGCAGTGAGTCAGTAACACACACACTTTTGTGAACTATACAATGTTTAATGTAGAACAAGGAAGAAAGCAAAAACAACAATAATGCTAGATATAAATTGTCACTTCTAAAATCCCTGCGCTACTGTTAAAGTACACAAGGTATTCCTTCGAGCAATCAAAACTCTTACCGTTGACAAGCGGGCGGAGAGCCGACACCCCGGTTGAGCTGCAGAGGAATACTAGCTAGGCGTTCGTATACTAACCACTTCAAGAATAAATTGATTTTATTAGCAAATTTAAATTGCAATATTTAAACACAAATCATATAAACATACACAAGAAATACAAACTTGTTAATCACATCTTAACTATCCAGGAAAGCAAAAAAATAAACATTTGCCTGCAGACCACTCACAATTGTCTGTCTAAATAAATTAAACATCACAAAAAACTTAGTCAGGGAATAACAAAAAAAATAAAAAATAAAAATGGAGCCTTCCTTTAGGTAAAACACTACTGCTTTTGTCCACAAGCACAGCCAAACTCAACAAAAATGAAAGCTCCTTTGGGCTACTTTAAGACCACATAAATAAAATAAAAATCTAAATTGGGCAGAAGGGGGTAAACCTTGGTTCACTACATTTCTTACAGTTTAATTAACATTAATAGTAAAAAACATACAGGAGGATATTTCTCACAAAGCAGCTTCCTCCTCGAGTTGGAGTAATTCACACAGATTAATGTTATGCTAACTCTGATGCAGGTCGGTATTTCAGTAGCAAAATTAGTGGTATTTTCCCCACCTCCACAACATTGACGACATCTTTTTACATACAGTGGCTACTGCTGGCGGGAAAAAAACTTCTAAAATTCCTCCTCTTCGAAGGGAATGGATGAGGCGGCATGTATTTAGGGGGTGCGGGAGGAGTTAAGTCATCAGCCAATCAAACGTGCGTTTGAGTGAAAAAAATGGACTGGCACTTTCAGCAAATGAAAAGGTTCAATGTAAATCTAATGAAAATAATTCACTTTATAATGGTAGGGTCTATTCTATCCTGACAACATATGGGAAGACAATCTAAATTACCTATATAACTGAAGTCATTATATAATGCAAATGAGGTTGCTTTAAAGTTGGTGGGGACAATTTGAGCATCCTGAAAAGTTGGTAGTGTTGTGTCCCTACCGTCCCTATGCAAACCTACGCCCTTGGTTTAACATAAATTTGAAGTTAAGAGGTCCGCCTTGCTTACTTCATCCATGCATTGCTTTGACTTTGTGATCACATATTTTGTTTTTGACAAAAAGACTTAAGAATCTTATGTAGTACAATAAGTGCAATAAAATATTTCAGCTATACATTCATTGCACTCATCTCAAATGTTTTTACTGAACCAATTTTATCAGGAGGAAAAATATATTCATCTAAATTGCATAATCCCCATTGAGCATAAGTAGTGAAATTTTTTAAATGCTCAATTGAACCACAGAATGCCAACAATTCTGTTAAACACGATTCTTGCCACAGAATCTCACTCACGAAATTGAAAAGATGTGAAAAGGGTGGACGTTTGTTTTTCTGCCATAGTGATGATATGTTTAATATTTGGAATTGTGCACAAGGACATGTTACAAAGAGCTGTAATATTCTCTGTGTGTATGGGTGAGAGGTTGGATGGGGACACTCAGGAGTGCAATTGCCTACTTTTCCAGCTCCTGATTCAGATGAAACGTCCATGCTTGACTTAAACTGATGGGGAAAGTTTAACCACAGCCCCTCTACTCTCTCAATTCAGATGCTTATGACTGTATTGATTCCTCAAATAGTTCTTTTTTTAAGCAGGGTTTTGTTACATTTTACTGTAGAAAAGCCTCAGACAGGCTTACAGTGCCCAACTACCTCTTGTTTTAGCGTTAGTCCAGGGGTTCCCAACCTTTTTTGCACCACGGACCGGTGTTATTTGGGTCTTTTTTTCACGGACCGGTGTTCTGACAAATTTTGCAACCCATCAAAAATTGCAACGATGCGGTTCTGCGTATGCGCTTAACGTTAAACATGGCCACAAATGCTACGATTCCAAAGTAAACACTACAAACTTTATTTGAATAAAGGAATATCAATTTACGTTTGCTCATGGAAGGACATGTAGAAAAGTTCTGCTCGGATACATCCTGCCATGTTGGCTGCACACAGCAACTGCACACCGCTCTCTCACCATTAATGACTTCGCCTTGTCGTTAAACATTAATTCAGAAGCCCGCTTCACAAAGATACGACGTTGGAAATTGTAGCAAGGTTTTCAATGCTCTCGTAGCGATGTCAGGATATTCCGGAATGACTTTAATCCAGAACCTCGCTAGAGTTGTTGTCTCAAATGTACGTTTAAGGTCGCCGTCATTTGCGATCTCTACAAATTGATCCTCCTGTTGCACAGACATGCTCGAGTCATTCGGTTTATTCACAAACGGGTCACGAATCCACTCCTTCGCAGTTCGTGGGTCTTCGAAGTTGTAGGCTCATCTTCTGGCTCGTCAGGTGCCCTTTTCGCCGTGAAAAATATCTCCAAAGATGTCTGTTTTCCAGTCATCAGGGTGCATGTTGTCTCTAACTGTAAACATTGGTCTTATGTGTGACGTAGAAACAGTTTGTCGCAGACAGTGACCTTTCCACAGTTAAATCTTTGGTTATCAGTGTCCATATGATTGCGCTACAAAGGCAAAATTTGCACATCTTCATTTTGGTAGGAGTTTTTAAGAACCCTCATTTTTAATGACCAAAAAATGCGTGTGCGTGTGGATTATTGGCCAAACCATAGAAAAAGTTATTCTTTTTGAGAAATACCTTCCTACGTGTAGAAATGGCCTGTTTTACGAAATTTCCATGTCCCACTTTTGCGAAATAAATTTCGTTTCCGGGTTCGCAGTGAGTCAGTAACACACAAACTTTTGTGAAATATACAATGTTTAATGTAGAACAAGGAAAAAGTAAGAACAACAATAACGCTAGATATAGATTGTCACTTCTAAAATCCCTGCGCTACTGTTAAAGTACACAAGGTATTCCTTCGAGCAATCAAAACTCTTACCGTTGACAAGCGGTCGGAGAGCCGACACCCCGGTTGAGCTGCAGAGGAATACTAGCTAGGCGTTCGCATACTAACCATTAGCAGACTCTAACCGAAGAGGAAAATGTCCCCGGCTCTTATAGTGGTGCATCACGTGAGATCAGAGATGGTCAATCCCTTATCTCAGGTGACGAGCCACTTGCCCAATGGTATCGTTACACGTTTTGAAATCCAATGGTTTCGTTACACGTGGTTTGACACATGTTTTGTAATCACGCATCACAAAGATGTCAAAGTGGCGAGGAAAACAAGGTAAAGGGAATCCTATGTCACAAGGACGCCAAAGTGGCGAAGATAACAATGTTACATTCATGAAAGGGAATCAACGCAATATGCTGATTAATTCCAGGTCATACTATATTTCTCCCATCATGGCCTAAAAGAATTGAATTGTGGCCAAAACCACATACCATGCCATAGTGCTAACGTAAGCTCTCGTTAGTTTAGCAAGATACAAAGTTACAGCGCTTTCTCTGTTTTCTTAACTGCTGGTCCTGTTAGCTTAGCATAACAGTAATGGCTTTGACTGTTCCAATTTGGCTCCCTAATTCGCTTGACTTTTACTTGTTTCGGCTATCACCGTGGATCGGTTCCACCTGTTGAGTTGACCGCATCTTGAATTTAGGCTGACCATGCTCGATGATCCAATGCCGCAATAGCCATGAGCGTAATCCATTCGCGGTTCCAGCTCTACTTCGCTTACTGTTGCAGTCATGCAAATTGTCGTTTTCCTGGCCTCCTATGAGTTCTGTGAATAACCTTTTCCTAGTACAGGCTTCAAAGACAATTTAAGATCAACCAGATTTATGTAGTTAACTTTGTTTTAAAAGCAAAATGCAGTGGAAATGTGCATAGGTGTTTGTTAATTAAATCGTACAGCTCCAAATCGATAATGCTTTCTAATTGTTATTAAAGTTGTTTGATGAAATATAAACATAAATATATGTTATTTTAGTAGAGCACTACTATTTCTTGGCTTCTTAATCACGCACGAAGAGTGCCCTGTAGCATTTTTTCGTGGGTAATGTTAACTACATGTTTGGCTGGTGTTAAGTAACAATTCAAACAATGTAAAGTTCTATTTAATATTTCGTAAGTCGCTCCTGAATAGTGCCGCAACGATTAATCGATTAACTCGAGTATTTCGATTAGAAAGAAGCTTCGAATCCAATTTTGCTACTTCGAGTGGTCGTTTAATTAGAGTGTCGTTGTAATGCTTTGTTTTGAAAGTGTTTGCATTTAGTTTTATTGTTTTGGATGGATACTCATTTAACATGGTTGAGTCCAACTGCTCCCTGTTAAGACCAACATAAGGTTTTTGTTTAAGCTAATGTTTTTTTTTTATGCATTCGTCATTTATTTCATACGTATATTTAGCTGTTTTTTTTTGTGGGAATATGTGTTCGACCGATTTGTTAAGAGCATTGTAAAAAAAAAAAAAAAAAAAAAGTTAGCATTTTATAGTATTTAAGCTAGCTGACTTTTGCTATGCAAGTTAGCCAATTGTTCTCTTGTTGTACTTAGATCCTCATTTATTTTTATACTGTTTGAGGCTAAGCTCAGGTATTTTAATTGATTTTTAAATGATTGAAGAAACACTCGGGAATTTTATTTTGTATTTAATGCTGTTTTGAAAGTACAATCTAAGCAAGCCTTTGTTTTGCATCTCCTATAGTTTATGCTGCAACGCATTAAATGTTCCTAATCCGATTACTCAATTATTCGAACCAACTAGTTGATAGATTAATCGACTACAAAATAAACGATAACTGCAGCCCTAGTTCTGCGTATAAATTGCAGGCCCAGCAAAACTAGTGTAATAATAATCTGGGAAATATAGTATGCGTGCTTTACACACTTTCCAGTGTTATTATGAACTGGCTATTCTGGCTGTAATTGCGCAAGACCCTAAGGGTTGACACAAACGCAGGTTTCAAATCCCAGCAGAGATGTTCTCCCTATGAAACGTTATATGTTCATTCCAATGCATGACTGCTATGCAATCTGCTGCACTCCAACCTGCTGCCATGTTAAAAGCATGCAAAAGCTCTGGCAGCACACTCTGTCGTGCTCTACTTGCTCCTGACGCTTTTTGCCGTCCCTGTAGTTTCCAAGCTTGTCCTAGGAGACACCCTGACACCAGAGTTACAGATGGGAAGCATTGGACCGAGGAAGCCAATGTCACAACGTGGATTGGAATTCACAGTTGGGACGAAATATGAAACAAATACACCGGCATATGTATGCTTTTCACAGTTTGTTCACCCAGCTGTTTCCTTGCTTTGTCCCTGTTGTCTCGTCATGAAACCTGACTGCAGTTGGCTCATAATAATCTGTGATTTGTTCCACGTGACTCCTTTTTTCCGGCTCTGGGTGCTCTTTCTTCGAAGTGTAGACTGTGCTTCTCATTGTGCTTGTTCAGTCAGAGCGGTATCTAGGAACCAAATGTTTATGTACTGTACTTGATTTGATGATATGAGCATGACCATCAAAGGAGAGCACAGGACATACCTCTCTGCAAATGAAGAAGGCAGAATTATTCCCAGCCGGTTAAGTGTCCTTTGATTCCTGTGCAAGTTTAATCTGCAAAAATCAATAAAAGGATGCTTGTTGGTCCCGGGACTTAATGCAAGCTCCGTTTGATGGGTAAACGGTCAACCAAGTGAATGATGCGAGGGAGCATTCATCTTTCTTTAGGCAAATCGGGCTGCAAGGTCTGGACTAATTGATTGATCGCACGACTTGCTGATACAATCAAATCCTGACCTGATTTATGGCGATAAATCGATTGATTGATATGTTTTTTTTTTCCTGCCGCAGGCCGGGTTGGTGATTGTGGCGAGAGGTGGGGGAAGGACACCTCCTAGTCACTCATTCATCTTGGCGCCGTCAGCCTTGCTGGTTTAGTGCGGTATTAAGAAATGCCTGCATGTCTCGCTGACATTTCCAATGTGCAGACCGGCAATGACCTGCTCTAGATTAACCTCAACTTGTTCTCATAAGCACCACTGATAGTAAAAGATAGGGAGTGAGCAGCAACAGTCGGGGACGAAAAGATGAAGTGTGACTTTTCTGGTCTGCTGTTTGCATAGATCATTAGGAGGAACAACAAAAATCAATGGCACATTCCAGAGTGAATCAAAACAAATATCTTGCGCGGCGTAAAGCCAGTCTGCTCGTTGACTCTTCCCAGATTATATTTAGGCCAGTGTTTAAAAAATGATTTACAGTAAAATGGAGTCCAGTCACTCCAGCCGTTTGTCCGTCCCCCTGCCTGTTCAGAATATGAAATGAAAGTTAAACACTGAATCTCCTGCATGGAGAGGAGAGTAGTGAACGCGTGGGCAGTGTAGCATCAAATAGATTTTGTTTCCTCTCGTGTAAACGCCTAATGTGCGCCGAGTGCCCTGACACAGATGAATGTAAGGAATTTGCTGTAAAGACTTAACGGCCCTTTTGAGAGACAACGCTACGAACCGGTAGTGTGGAACATGTACCAGTAACACCCCTCAGCTCATATGCGTGTGCATCATCTGTATTTACAGTATCTCTTAAATACACACACATTTATGCACACGGACCATTTGCACATATGCACACGCGCCAAGGTACTTGGCCCTTCAGGGGAAGTGCATCATACCGAGAGCTAACGTGCGCCTATGTAGGAAAAGATTTTTATAAGCCCCTATGTGTGTATTTACATATGCTGTAGTATATATACTGTATGTGTATTTGGCTGGAAACAAACAATAAGCAAATAGTTTTCAACGCCAAAGCAGAAACGAGTGTAATATCAATTTTGACTAAACGATCATTTGAAAATGAATTTCAGATTTAGAATATATTTCGTGCTAACCAAATAGATATGTTATCATCATGCCTAATGTAGGACTGCCACGCGTAATCAAATATCCAATTAGTCAACAAGTATTTTGATCGTTGATTAATTGTCGAGAGCAGGGGTCGGGAACCTTTTAGACAGAGAGAGCCAAAACCCAACATATTTTAAAATGTAAGACAATACAGTGCATGTGTATGTACAGTGGGGCAAATAAATATTTAGTCAACCACTAATTGTGCAAGTTCTCCCACTTGAAAATATTAGAGAGGCCTGTATTTGTCAACATGGGTAAACCTCAGCCATGATCGACAGAATGTGGGGAAACCCCCCCCCCCCCCCCCCCGAAAATCACATTGTTTGATTTTTAAAGAATTTATTTGCAAATCATGGTGGAAAATAAGTATTTGGTCAATACCAAAAGTTCATCTCAATATTTTGGTATGTACCCTTTGTTGGCAATAACAGAGGCCAAACGTTTTCTGTAACTCTTCACAAGCTTTTCACACACTGTTGCTGGTGTTTTGGCCCATTCCCCCATGCAGATCTCCTCTAGAGCAGTGATGTTTTGGGGCTGTTGTTGGGCAACACGTACTTTCAACTCCCTCCTCACCCCGTGGCGTCAAAATGATAACAAGAACGGTGGGTAAAAATCCCAGAACCACACGGGGGGACCGGTAACACTTTATAATAACTATCCGTTTTACTAGTTAATAGATCATTAGTAAACTGTTGATAAATGATTTATTGTTGATTTGTGAAGTATTTGTTAACAGTTTGATAAGCATTTACAGGGTGTTCCAAGATGGTTGACCCCATTCTAAATGCCCATGCTAGTTGATGGATCTTAATAAAACTATATACACTTTATGTTGAAGGTCATAAGTTTTATTGGTTAAATATACAAAGATAGTACGAATATTTGTTGGTTCTATGGCAGATTTTCATAAATGTGCAACATGAGTGCTGCCTGCAAAATGCCTTATCAAAATGCCTTTTCTTTTGGAGTGAATGGCATTTCTTAACCTGAAAAGATAGAAATGCCAAACGTTACACACAAAAACTTGAAATGTTTCTACACAAACTGTGTTTCAGGTTAAGAACACCCTGTAAATGCTTAACAAACTGTTCACAAATACTTCACAAATCAACAATAAATCATTTATCAACAGTTTACTAATGATCTATTAACTAGTAAAACGGATAGTTATTATAAAGTGTTACCGGGGGACCTAGTGAATGACCTACAGAGAGCTGGGACCAAAGTAACAAAGGCTACTATCAGTAACACAATGCGCCGCCAGGGACTCACATCCTGCACTGCCAGACGTGTCCCCCTGCTGAAGAAAGTACACGTCCAGGCCCGTCTGCGGTTCACTAGAGAGCATTTGGATGATCCAGAAGAGGACTGGGAGAATGTGTTATGGTCAGATGAAACCAAAATAGAACTTTTTGGTAGAAACACAGGTTCTCGTGTTTGGAGGAAAAAGAATACTGAATTGCACCATACCCACTGTGAAGCATGGGGGTGGAAACATCATGCTTCAGGGCTGTTTTTCTGCAAAGGGACCAGGACGACTGATCTGTGGAAAGGAAAGAATGAATAGGCCATGTATCGAGATTTTGAGTGAAAATCTCCTTCCTTCAGCAATGGCATCGAAGATGAGACGTGGCTGGGTCTTTCAACATGACAATGATCCAAAACACACAGCCAGGGCAACAAAGGAGTGGCTTCGTAAGAAGCATTTCAAGGTCCTGTAATGGCCTAGCCAGTCTCCAGATCTCAACCCCATAAAAAAATCTGTGGAGGGAGTTGAAAGTCCGTGTTGCCCAACGACAGCCCCAAAACATCACTGCTCTAGAGGAGATCTGCATGGAGGAATGGGCCAAAATACCAGCAACAGTGTGTGAAAAGCTTGTGAAGATTTACAGAAAACGTTTGGCCTCCGTTATTGCCAACAAAGGGTGCATAACAAAGTATTGAGATGAACTTTTGGTATTGACCAAATACTTATTTTCCACCATGATTTGCAAATAAATTCTTTAAAAATCAAACAATGTGATTTTCTGTTTTTTTTTTTTTTTCACATTTTGTCTCTCATGGTTGAGTTTTACCCATGTTGACAATTACAGGCCTCTAATATTTTCAAGTGGGAGAACTTGCACAAGTAGTGGTTGACTAAATACTTATTTGCCCCACTGTATAGTAGTATACTGTAATATTCATGTTAGATGTTTTTCAAGATGTTTTGAATCATGTTGGAAAGGCGAAGTCAGTCTTTTGCACTAGTTAATGCTATCAGCATTTGACCGTATTGGTTATTTGTGATTTATTATTGTTATTTATGTGTTTATTTGTACTTTAATAAAGAATTTAAGTGTTCAAAAATGTTTTTGTGAATTAATAAGCGTCAACAAAAAATCAATTCTCTAAATTAGTAAAAGAAAAAAAAAAATATTAGATTAGTCGACTAATCGTAAAAATAGTTGGCTGACTAATTTGGAGAAAATGAGTCGTTTGGGACAGCCCTAATGGCAGCCCAAATCATGATTGCAATTCAAATTAGATTCGTCGTGAAACCATTATGCATTTTTACTGGATGTATTTTAACGGACTTTGACCACACACTGTGTGAAATACTATAATATATTCTCCTGACCAGGCTAATTTTAAAATATACAGTATTACCCTCTGCCGCAGAACGGGGCATATTCCAAAATGATTCATGTATAAACTGCCCTTTTAAGTGTCTGCTCCCATTCTGCTGCACTAGTACAGATCTTGGAGCCTTTGTGACAGGACTCAAAGCGCCGAGCTGCTTGTTGTCAGCACTAGTTTTATTCCCACTCTCACCGCTCTATTTAGATTCATTTTATTTTTGGTTCAAATGCTGTAAAATGAAAGCACCGCAGAGAGAAGGAGGGTAAAGTAGCATTCCCTCTCTCTCAGACAGGTGGCCTCGGTTTTATGTCGCCGGGCCCCCAGGGTCCCATAACGGAGTCTGAGTGAGAGGAGGGACCTCTCTCGGCGCTTCGCAGGTGGTGCGAAACGTGGCCGCCTCTCCGTACCTGAAATATTCAGATTCTTCCAGCAGTGGAGCTTTGATCTCGCTGCAATCAACAGGGGAAAACTGAAAGAGTACGGGGGAGAAAACAACAAAAACAAGAGGAAGAGCAGCACACCTGAGAGCGAACAGATTGACATCTCTTAAGAGAGAATAAACAATTGCAGGTTTGCTGCGTTGCGTTGCTCCAGCTCACCGTTTCTGGTGAAAGTGGGCCATCGCAGTGACAACTGCATTCATAGAGCCTCTCTTACCAACTGACCTGAATGGTGGAGCTTTAGAGAGAAACCCACTCCAATGTACCATTCCCCACTTTTAAAGAAAATGGGAAAACCGACCTTGTCTTTTATTTATTTGCTCAAGTAGAACACTATCCACACATGCGTTCTATCTTTCTACCTCCACTCAAGCAACTACATCTGTTGTCTTTTCTTTAGGTCTTTAAAAACTTCATTTTTCCATGTGAGTTAACCATGTCTTCTTCAGGTGTCATCCTACTTGTCTGCTAATGAATCACACGGCTGTGTAATTAGTCAGAGAGAATGTACGGCACAATGAAAATAACCATGCTGATTGTAACTACACAGTTGTAAAAGGAGCAGAACAATGGGCGCCCTTAATGATGATAAATAAGGTGTTCTAAAAGATCTCCATTTGGAGTATTCATGTGATAAATTGTATTGAGCGCACGCAATTTTTAATTGGAGGATATTTCGATGTACAGTATTCCTTGATCCAGTGAGTACGGGATTTGCCTCATCTAGAAAAAGCGGAAAATTCAACTACAAAAATATCAAGTGTTCTTTTTACTGAGTTGGAGGAAATAATTAGGCGCATGTGAATCAAGCAGGTATTTTTGGAATTAAAATGAGAGACGCGTTGACAAGTAGGTTGTCCTCTAAACTCTCTAAATGAAACGGTGTATGACGAATAATGGCTGACTGGTCACACCTTTGCTGATTTTCATAGCGTTCGTACTCATTTCTTTTTTTTTTTCTTCCTTTTTTGGGGAAGATTTAGCATCCTGTTTGAAGACAGTCTGACATACTGGGGATTAATTATTTTGGATGATTTATCAGGCATGGCAGTCCTGAGTTTAAATAGGTGTCAGAATGGAATAGAATTTAACTCAGGGTAAGCCCCACCATCTCTGTGTATCAGGGTTTTTTCTGACAACTTATAGGTCTTCGAGTATTACCAAGTTTCATTGTGAAAAGCATGACATTTTATCAGTGTTGTTTTTGGCAGCCTTTTAGTTTTAGTCTTCGTCTTTTGGACGATGATACTTATTAGTCTTAGTCATAGTTTAGTCATTTCAAAATGTGTTTGTTTTCGTCTAGTTTTAGTTGACGTCTACTCAAAATGTTTTCGTGTGCAAAATTCAAAAGTTTTACTCCAAAAATAAATAAATATATAATAGGCATGTGCCGGTATGATATTCTGATGGTATGATAACTAGAGATATCCCGATCGATCGGGTCCGATCACGTCATTTTCAAAGTATCGGGATCGGCAAAAAAGATCGGCCATGCCTTTTTTTAATATATATATATATATATATATATATTTTTTTTTTAATTAACCCTTTAACACCTAAGCCTATTTTGGCCGAATTTGCATGCATTTGATGTTACCTTTATATTTCAAAGAAAAAATTGTTTACAATGGCCAAGTTGGGTCCCTTTTTTCAGGACACCTTGAACTTCATGTCCAAACTGTTGTTTTCTTCACTGACCAATTTTAATCCACATTTTGGACCCAAAAGGACAAAAAAAATCCCAAAATCTCTTTCAAAATTTGTAATGTTGACGTCCCACTGACATCCAAACATGCTCGACCAACCGTTTTGAAGCTTGCTCATATTTATTCAACTTGTTAGGATAAATATTCAATAAAAAAAAATAAGATTGAATAGTTTTATGTTTGACAATTCGACACAAACACCAGGTGTGGTCATAGGCGTTTTTTGGCCTTTACACATACGATGGTCAAAACAGGTTATATACAGTGCAAAATAGTGAGAAAAAAAAAATATATATATCATCTAACACAAAACGGGTTTGGAGGATATCTCTTTGTGAAGTTAGGTGTTGTACCCATCACCTTATCAAAAGTATATACCTACATGCAATCAAGCTTCTCGAACACACATCTACATAAAAATTGAAAAGATTATAGTAAAGAAAAAATATATATAACATTGAAAAAAAGTATTTTAAAAATATTGACAAGTAGTTCAGTTCAATTCAAAATTTTCAGGCATGCGACCCAATAAAGGCTTTTTTTTTTTTTTTTTTTGCGCACTCAATAAAGCTTGAACAGGTCACGGAGCTGCGTCACACACAACGTCACACAGCCTACTCTTTCGCCGTTTGCGCGCTGCCGTCACTTCTATTCGCCGAGATGCCGACTCATGCAAAGAAAAAGACAACAAATACGGCTCATCTTCTTCCTTGAGTAAATGAAATAATGCATTAGCTTGCGCTAAATGTAGTTTTATATTCATTCTACACGTTTCAAAGTCGCTTGCTCAAACCAAGCGGCCGTTGCTTGCGTCGCATGCCTCCCTTTCATTAGTTGGCGCCTCGTTCGGAAATTTATTAAAAAATATCACATTCGGTTCGTCCTTCTTGACATCACAACGGCTCCTGGGATATGTAGTCTTTTGTGCTGCTTTCGGTTTTGAAAAAGGACAAGAAATGATGGAAATATGGAGATAGATACATGGTCCATGCAGCGTTTGAATGCATATTTATGAGTGCAATAAAACTATAAAACTCAAATGACATTATCTCCCGTTTTTCGTGGTCGATTGACTTCAAATAAAAACTGTTGTGGACATCAACTTCCGCGCTTTCAAATGAGACCAACTAGCGGCATGTGGGTGACGTAATTACAGCGTGACGAAGCTTCAAAGACAATATGCGTAAACGCGTCGCTGCCGACACGTTCGGTGTTAAAGGGTTAAATCGTTTTCTAATTGTATTTAACGTTACAGACATATGTTACACTCATCCAGAGTCTTTAGTTTAGGTTTAAGGTAAGGTTATCAAATTTATCCCAATAACGGCGGTAATTAATTTTTAAAAAAATGTATCACGTTAACGCAATCAATGCATGCGTTGCACGAGCCACTCACGCATTGTCGAGCTCAATCTGTAATTGCGCCGTTTCACCTATATAGAGAGATAAAAGGCAGCGTAAAATGAGTAGAGTGAATTTTGGCAGCTTTTGGAGCCTTTTTTTAATTGGCTAAAAGCCTGACAATCCCTTTCCCTACGAATACATACATCATGGGAAGCAATGTGGGGAAGCAAGGTAGCAAATGATCTTTTTCTTAACAACTTATGTTATTTCCCAACGCAGAGAAGATATATCAATTGGTAGCACTATGCACAGTCATGGTTCTACTTCCCATCATGTATTGGGGCATGGCTACAGCATCATTTACTGAAAGCTCAACAAATACACTAGATGGCAATATTTAGTCACAATATACAAAGTCACAAGTCTTTCTATCCGTGGATCCCTCTCACAGAAAGAATGTTAATAATGTAAATGCCATCTTGAGGATTTATTGTCATAATAAACAAATACAGTACTTATGTACTGTATGTTGAATGTATATATTCGTCCGAGTTTTATTCATTTTTTTTTTCATAATGCATTGCCAAAATGTATATGATCGGGAGAAATTATCGGGAATGATTGGAATTGAATCGGGAGCAAAAAAGCAATCGGATCGGGAAATATCGGCAGATACTCAAACTAAAACGATCGGGATCGGATCGAGAGCAAAAAAACATGATCGGAACAACCCTAATAATAACCTGAAGCCAAAATATCACGGTATCATAGTATTGCAATTAATGCTCTAAAATGTGTTATTTTGAAATGTCTGGGTTTAAAGAAAAAAACAACTTTTTTCCATTGAACATGATTTTTATTTTTCAAAACTTTAGCAAATTGGAACATAAACCTAATGTTAAGTTAAAATAAATAAAAAGAAATAATAACATAATACTCCAAATAAAATCAAAATAACTACAGTCCTTTATGTGAGCCTGAACCCAGCTGAACACAGCTCATCATTATTACCATAAGAACAAAAATAAATAATTTTTTCCCCATAAAAAGTACGTGTGTATGACTCGTGTCATGTTTACATGATACACAAATTCTCTTTCTCAACACAGACAGTGGCCAGAGAAAGAGAAAAAAAACACATGTTTTACCACCGCTAGACGCACTAAACATGCTAGAGTTAGCTCTCGTAGCTGTTGATAAATATTCATGACAGTGTTTACTAACCTTTAATTTTTTATACCGTATTTTTCGGACTATAAGTCGCGTTTTTTTTTCTTCTTCATATTTTGGCTGGGGGTGCGACTTATACTCAGGAGCGACTTATGTGTGAAATTATTAACACATTATGATATCATTTCACATGTTATTTTGGTGTTTTGGAGTGACACTGATGCTTTGGTAAACTTGTTAGCATGTTCTTTATGCTATAGTTATCTGAATAACTCTAAATAGTTATGGCCACGTTCGCGTTCTTCCTTTGCAGATGTGTGTTCAATTGTATTATTGACTTTTTTGTATTGAAAAGCATGCTTTTAGTTTGCGGTGCTTTCACGCCCACGTGGGGGCGCACTCGCACTAGAGCCTAGTTCGGGCCTAAAAAATCCAGCCCGACCCGACACGGCCCGCTGGTATTGAGGCCCGACCCGGCCCGAGCTCGATCACTTAACTAGATTTGCAGGCCCGAGCCCGAAAAACCCGATTTTTTTTTTTTTTTTTTTTTTTGAGTGACGCGGAAAAAACGCAGCAGCAGCAATTTATTTTCATTTCTTCGAGTTGGCAGAAAAAAAACGCAAATTTTCTTAATGTTTAAATAATCTACATATTTTTTTTAGAATTATCAAAGCATTCACACAACGAAATAACGCTGGGAAAGTTTGTTAAACATATTTCTGAGTGTGTGGGATATTGTTCTCACATGGACGCGCCTCTCTGACAAGGAGAGGGAACAGGAGAGGGGGGCGCCTCGGCCGTGCGCGAACGGTAGAGGGGGAGGACAAGAAGGAAAAGCGGCCGGCGCCACGGCGTTCGTGCACACGCACAAGCAAAAGCGCAATACAGAGTGCTTGCTCTCCATTTTTTTTTTTTTTTTAAAAATAATTTATTAGTCCGGCATGGCGGCCCGACCCGACCTGACATTCGGGTCGGGTCGGGTTCGGGTTCGGGCACAAAATCTAACCTCTAACTCGCACTCACACGCCAGAAGAAGACTGAGAGCTACGTAGCTCTGAGTGAGTGGGCGAGTTAGCGAGAGAGAAACACGGCTGCGAACCTACGTTCATTGTTTATGCTTTTAAAATATCTCTACAGAGGCAACGCCTGTGTGTATCATCTTTTCTGTTGTTGTTGTTGTGTGTTTTCCACCCGCGATCGGACACTTAGAGCCAGTTGTGTGGTTGTTTGAACAATGTGCTAATGCTAGTGAACGCATGCTAACCGTTTATGTCATTGCAGTAATAGCACCTAATTATCATTTATTTACGCTGGTGCGAACCTGTATGGTATCGAGGACCAAATTGATTCAGCAAATTATATGGACGTCCAGCATCGTCATTTGGGAGTTTGCTGTATAGCCAGGACCGAGCCATAGCGTCCTGGTAAGGACAGTATATTCGCATTTCGTTGTTCATGCACTGTACACTGTACATTTATTGAGCATGTTGTTCTCTATTGTATTCTTATATTAAATTGCATTTCAAGATGACATATCTGCTCTATTTGTTGGATTTTATCAAGTAAATTTTTCCCAAAAATGCGACTTATACTCCGGTGCGACTTATATATGTTTTTTTTTCTCTTCGTTGGGCATTTTATGGCTGGTGTGACTTATACTCAGGTGCGACTTGTAGTCCGAAAAATACGGTAAATGCGAAATCATATATGAAGTATTGCCTCCTTGGCAGCCACTATCAGCAAACAGGTTTAACATGTCGGTTGGCCCTCCTCCTTTAAGCGGCGGCTGTCTGTAACTTTTCTGTAGCTGAAGTATTCCCATACCAGCGATTTCATTTTCTTCGATGGGGGGAAAAGTTCAGGAGTTTCACCTCCTCCAGCCATGGTGTAGCACAGCTGACTCAATGACACTGAACAACAACCAGTGAGGGAGTGTTGAGCCTTGCAGCTGCAAGCAAGGGATTTCTCCCTGCATTTATGATACATAAAAAATAGCTAATACCTTAGGGACGGTATGACGGAAAATTTTTGCGGTTTTGATACCTTGACATTTTCATACCACGGTATAACTTAAAACCGGTTATCGGCACATGCCTAATTGACAGATAAGCACATATTGTAGCGTCTACAAGGACAACACCAATGGTGATAATCCACACTCAGCAGGAAAACAGTCATGAACATATGTAAAAAAAAGTTGTCCAAGAGGTCGCTGCCATTAGAATTTGGCGAATGCTAACGCGAACATGAATGCTATGCTAACACTACGAGTTACATTTAGTGTGTTACGTTCACTCAGCACCTGGTAGCTTCGTGCTAATGTACAATGGTACATACGATTAGATAAAAACTACCTATAAAAACAAAACAAACAAAAAAACACAACGTGAAAAGAAATTAGATTGGATGATATGAATAAAAATAAATTATTGTGATATATTTTTGGGCTAGACAGCCCATTGTAAAATGGCGATGTAATCAAAAAACACTTGCTTTGGAAGATATTTATTGCCACATAAGGCTTAGTTGGTTGGCTTCACGCTAATCCACGTCAGTTATTTTAGACAGCAATCCCCATACATTTCAAGATTTTTGTCTGAAAATATTGAACGGCCCCATGTCGCCCCTGACCAGTTTCTGATCCCACTATGGGGACAAAACCACTTTAATACATATCAGACCAAAGGAAATTCTTATAGGATAACTAGAAACTGCAGTTTCAGGAGAAATTACGACGGGGCTTTGCTGTGGTAGATACAGATCTAGCAGGTCACTTCCTGTTGATTTGGGGACATTTCGGGGACACGTCGTGTTGCGTGGCTTCAATGGCATCGACTCAATTGGGTTGAATGTCAATGAGCTGTAATGGGAAGTTTTTGGTCAAAAATCACAACCACACAGGTTTTTCTGCCATTGAAGATGCATGGGAAATTTGGACGTACATGACCGTCAAAGGCATAACGGTGCATGGCTGTCAATGGCATCGACTTGCTTGGGCGCCGGTTTAATTTCAATAGGCTGTCATGGTAAAAAATCACAAGGACCTATGTTTTCCTCCATCGAAAATGAATGGGAAATTTGGACGTACATGGCTGTCAGTGGCATCCCATTAGAAATGAATCGGACATTTTTGGGCAAATTTTGGGGGAACTGTACGTTTTTGGCAAATTGTGTATAGAACTTTTATGCCTCCTACAATCCAGGAATTTTTAGTTTGTAAATTATGCGATTTGATCAAAAATTGTAGGACTAGATTCATTATTGTTTTTTTTAATAAATAAGTTTATAGGCGAACGGGAATATTTTTGGGGCCATTCGAAAAATTCCCTGCATGGTGTGAAAATTCCGGTCATTTTGATATTCGAACGGTGACTGTTAGAGGTGTGCGAAATTTCCGATTCTTAGATTATTCGTGATTCATCCGTGGAAGATTCGAGAACGATTCACAAACATCCAAATTCCGATTATTGAAATATGTCAAGTAAAGCGGAAGTAAAACACACTCAGTGCGCCGCGCGGTCTTCAGGTCGCAATGAGGAACGCAGCGAGAGTAGCTAGACATAATGCTTGTCATTACCCGGCCCCTCGGGTAATGCCAATGCTCAACTCACGGCTCTAGCTGAACTCATGCCGCGAGATAAAAAAACAACAACATACCTGACTGCTGCCGACAGCTGCAACAAAGTACGTCCATGTAATGTTACGGTAGGTATCATATTTATATAGGACTAGATGCACATTAGACTCGGTGGCGATAGCAGCACGTGGACATAAAGCTTGATGCGGGCGTTAGTAAACGGCCACCATCTTTAAGCAGTAGACTTCCCTTCAAGGCTGTTGTAGCGAACTTTCCAAGCGAACCTAATTAACTTTTTAGCTAAAATACTCCTAAATCGGTAAAATATTGACTTGAATCTATCTTTAAAATAGTTTTAAAACTTTCACATGTCGAAAGTAGACAAAAGGGAAATCATGGAATAACGGGAGCAATTTTAACAACTTTAACGGTTGATTCACAACATTAAATTAATAAAGCTGCTGATACAGAATGGGGATTTGAGTATATTATTTATTGTTTTTAACTGTTAACTTGATACTGAAATAGTCGTTTATTTAAGCCTGCAAGGCTTTTTAAAAAAAATATTAATTTTTTTTTTTTTTTTTTTACAGTTTTTGTAACTAATGTACAAAACATTAAAAGCAGCTAATAGCGGGGGGGAGGTGGCATCAATAATCGATTTATAATCGAATCGTAGCCTCTGAATCGTAATCGTAATCGAATCGTTAGGTGCCCAAAGACCTCTAGTGACTGTTGGTCAAACGGTTTGGGCTGTGCGCTGAAGAAACGCCTTTCAGAGAGAAGAAAAAAAAAAAAGGAATTTTACTACTATCTGGGCCTTTGCCTTGCAAAGCCCCATCCTAATAATGAAACATGAGATAGCTTGTTTGACATCCTTGGTTGGAAGGTGAAAAATCCGGACAAAACCTGCCCAATTGTCTTTAGGTGTGTACCGGGCCTTGAAGAATTGACTTTTACTTTCTCAAAACCAGTGAGACACCACAAAGTCATTGCCTGGTAATTGCAGATTTTTATTGGTGCTGGAAATATACAGTAAGTCAATAATATTTGACCTACAGTAGGTTGGTGGGGTGCATCACAGTGGCTTGGTCTTTAGTGAACCCTCCCCTGGGTCTTTCTATTCTGTCTGGACATCTATAGATTTATGTTGGTTTCTCTGCTTAACTTCCATCAACAAGAGAAAATGAAAAAAAACAAAAAACTTGTGTTAATGCAAGTTTTGCAATGTTTGCTCATGCGATAGTAGTGTGAATTGGAGCAGCTCAAGCCAAATTGACAGACTGAAATTGAAAGAACAGCAGTCTGGGCTAAACAGATGGAGAGAGATGCCAGGTGATAGCAGCGCCCCAGTCCTTCTCGCGTACTCAACTCGCATTTTGAGCACCGGGTCAAGCGGGTCAGAGCCTCCTCCTCCCTGACTACAGATACATGCATACACATTTTTTCCTGCCAAGGAGGACTGATAAAGAGTAAATTATGGCTCTGTCACACAGCCACAAATGTAAGAGCTTTTCCACAAAGCTTACAAAATTCTGCCCCTCGTATTATCCACAATGATGCCTGTGGCGGGAGGTGGTAATAATATTAAGGACAGACTAGACTGCAATGATTGGGGCCATTGATTGTGGCTGTTTGATTTATTGATCAGTCGTTCTTCTAAAACTGGCATCAGAGATGCACAGCTAATCTCAGGGAACTATGGACAATCTCATGTCTGGTGGCGATAAAGCTCCTATGAAAGGAAACTGCACTTATCTAAATCACTTGCTACATGTGCATATATATGCCAGCACAGGCGAAGAGAAGACAGAGTGCCCGGCCGCTATTTTGTGCGAAACCTTCCTCGCGGTTGTGTACCCTTCTGTGTTCAGTGTCGGCGCGGTGGGGGTGGTGAAGCCGTACAGTCACCAGGCAGAACAGAGTGGATCTATAAATTGATGGAATTCAAAGCCTCCAGCATCGATTACCATTATAACAAACAGCAGCACACAGAATGTCTGATTATTTTTAGACAAAGATTCTGTGCTCTCAGCAGCAATTCTGCTGATGCTGTCACACTTTCCAACATCTGCCTATGATTGCAATTAGATGGGATACAAAAAGAAAAATAATACCCCATCTGCGTTTTCCTCCCTTCTCCTCCTCCCCCTTTTCACATTTAATTTGTGCTGTCCAAGCCATGCGTACAATAGTGATTTTAACTCAGCCCACCTTAGCGCAGTACCTTTAGTAGTTTTTTTTTTTTTTTTTAACTCACTTGTCAACATTTTCCGCCATGCTTTATCTTTGTGAGAGGACCCAAGAAAGCTTACTACTACAGATGTAATCAAGGCGAACCTATTTTAATGAATCAATGTCAAACCCTCTATGCAATTCATTAGTACTTCGCCTAAAACTCTTTCACTTGCAGAAAATCGTACTGCCGTCCCTGCCCATTTATAAACAAAATGATCTAAAATATAACCTTTATCCATCATACCAGGTGGAATTTATTACGGTTGGTACCATCGTCTGATGTTATAATCTATCGAACTTGATCTTTTTCATTGAAGGAGTGCACCCCAACATTGAGGAGAGGGAGCTATGTTTATAGTGTACTCAATATAGTCAAGGACCACACCCTACATATAGAGGCACATTTATCAAATCTTGCACCTTCTTGCTGTAGCCCTGTCAGGTAGTGCTGGGTGATATACTAGTCCTTCTCAAAAAATTAGCATATTGTGATAAAGTTCATTATTTTCTGTAATGTACTGATGAACATTAGACTTTCATATATTTTAGATTTATTACACACAACTGAAGTAGTTCAAGCCTTTTATTGTTTTAATATTGATGATTTTGGCAAAAAAGTCAAGAAAAACCAAAAATCCTTATCTAAAAAAATTAGCATATCATGAAAAGGTACTCTAAAGAAGCTACTAACATAATCATCTGAATCAACGAATTAACTCAAAACCCCTGCGAAAGATTCCTGAGGCTTTTAGAAAATCCCAGCCTGGTTCATTACTCAAGCGCCTGACCTGGGCTACAGAGAAGCAGCACTGTGGTAAAAGTTCAGTGGTAAAAAAAGTACTTTTTTCAGATGAAAGCAAATTTTGCGTGTCATTCGGAAATCAAGGTGCCAGAGTTTGGAGCAAGACTGGGGAGAAGGAAATGCCAAAATGCCTGAAGTCCAGTGTCGAGTACCCACAGTCAGTGATGGTCTGGGGTGCCATGTCAGCTGCTGGTGTTGGTCTACTGTGTTTTATCAAGAGCAGGGTCAATGCAGCTAACTATCAGGATATTTTGGAGCACTTCATGCTTCCATCTGCTGAAAAGCTTTATGGCGATGAAGATTTCATTTTTTAGCACGACCTGGCACCTGCTCACATTGCCAAAACCACTGGTAAATGGTTTACTGACCATGGCATTACTGTGCTCAATTGGCCTGCCAACTCTCCTGACCTGAACCCCATAAAGAATCTGCAGGATATTGTGAAGAGGAAGTTGAGAGACACCAGGCACAACACTGTGGATGAGCTTAAGGCCGTTATCGAATCATTCTGGGCCTCCATAACACGTTAGCAGTGCCACAGGCTGACTGCCTCCGTACCACGCCGCATTAAAGCAGTCTTTTCTGCAAAAGGATTCCTGACCAAGTATTGAGTGCATAGCTGATATAATTAATTGAAGGTTGACTTTTTTTGTATTAAAAAAAACTTTTTTGTATGGGTCGGATGAAATATGCTAATTTTTTGAGATAGGGATTTTTGTTTTTTCTTGACTTTTTTGCCAAAATCATCAATATTAAAACAATAAAAGGCTTGAACTACTTCAGTTGTGTGTAATGAATATAAAATACATGAACGTCTAATGTTCATCAGTACATTACAGAAAATAATTTACCTTATCCCAATATGCTAATTTTTTGAGAAGGACTAGTATATTGTGAAACTCATTATAATTCCCTTCTATCATCATGATCGCCACAATTAAGCAAAGGCTATGTTATGCTGACTGCACACTACATTTAGGAGCTGGTACTTTTATCAGCAATATCGAAAAACAGCCTTTAGATGTCTCTGAATCATAAAAAAAAAAAACTAAACAAAAAAACAGGAGTGTCATAAGTCATCTCACACCCAAACTCATTGTGCATAAAAAAAAAGGTAATAAAAATATATAAATTATGAAATAGATGAACACACACATAGGGACTACTACTAACTACATTGAGAAAGAATTGGCCACCGAGAGGCAATAAAATACTTAGTTATAATTAACTTTTTACAAAATGCCACAGCAAGGCATCAGTTTCAGCGTAAACTCTCTCACTCACCCTCCCAATCTGTGATGTGATGAGTGATGCATTCCAAACATTGTAAAAAGCAGTGTCAAACAAATAGGAGCAAAACCTATTACTAGGGATGTCCCGATCCAGGTTTTTGCACTTCCGATCCGATACCGATATTGTTTTGCCCTTCCGATCCAATACCAATACTGGCCGATACCGATACCGATCTATCTGAGCATGTGTTAAGTTTAAAGTTATTTAGCCTCCTTACTTAGTTGGCAGACTCATGTTGAAAAAGGTTTTAGTACTCTTGATAACAACCAGTGTTGTTAATCTTACTGAAAAAAAGTAATTAATTATAGTTACAAATTACTTCTCCCAAAAAGTAATTGCGTTAGTAACTCAATTACCTGAATGTAAGAGTAATTAGTTACTTGGCAAAGTAATTGGTGATAATTACTTTTTTTTTTTTTTCCTCAAAAAAAAAAAAAAAAAAAAAAAAAACATTGGCCACACGATGGGAAGTTTTTTGTGAAGGTTTTTGGTACAATTGGCCCGAGCCCAATTCATTACCCTAATTTACCCTTTACTGTTAAAAGTTGTTAAAATTGCTCCCATTATTGCATTAGTTCCCTTCCCTCTACTTTCGACATATGAAAGTTTTAAAACTGTTTCATCATTTAAAGATAGATTCAGGTCAAGATTTTGCCGATTTAGAAGTATTTTAGATTAAAAGTTACTTAGGTTCGCTAGGAAGGTTCTCTACAACAGAGCCGTCCTAAAAAGTCTACTGCTTTAAGATGGCGGCTGTCTACTAACTCATTTAGTGCCATGTCTGTCATTTTGCATCTAGTTATATCTATGTACAGTACATGTGATATCTACCATGTCTACCATATCTACCATAACATGCTGGCGTAGTTTGTAGGCTAACGGCTACAACATGTATTATTGGAGCTACCTAGCATCGCGTTTGCTCGGCGTCATGACTTTCTTGCCTCCTCCCTACTCCTGCTCTGTCGTCTCGGTGAGTCCGTCTCCCTCAGACTTTTCGACCAATATAGTAACACATAGTAACGCATGCCTTTCCGTCCTCAGTAACGGTAACGGCGTTGCCAAGATGAGAAAAGTAATTAATTAGATTACCCACTACGGAAAAAAATAACGCCGTTAGTAACGCCGTTATATTGTAACGCCATTATTAACAACACTGATAACAACTAGCTGGCTGAATTAGGTGAGTTTGAATAACACACAACGCTTGGTAACAAGAAACCTGACCCGTTTATTCAGTGACAAACACAAAACATTATAAATAACAAACAGAAATGGCATAGTCAGTCAGTAAATCGTGCAAATAATATTGTAAACTGTCTTAAAAAAGCAAAACACACCAACAACCTCAGTGGAAAATCCCACAAATCCCCCAAGCTATTAGATGCTTTTAATGTTTCGTGCATTAGTTACAAAAATTGTATAAAAAGCCTCTCAGGTTTAAATAAACGAGTATTTCAGTATCAAGTTAACATTTTAAAACAGTAAATAAAATACTCAAGTCCCCATTCTGTATCAGCAGCTTTAAATTACATTCAATTCATTTAATTTTGCGAATCAACTGTTAAAGTTGGTAAAATTGCTCCCGTTATTCCATAATTTCCCTTCCCTTCCCTTCCCTTTCGACATGTCAAAGTTTTAAAACTGTTTTGAAGATAGATTCAAGTCAAGATTTTGCCAATTAAAGAGTATTTTAGATAAAAAGTTAATTAGGTTCGTTTGGAAGGTTCACAAAAGCCTGCTAGGGAAGTCTTCTGCTTTAAGATGGCGGCTGTTTACTAACACATCTGGTTATCAATACTTCAATGTTGCTAACGCAGTCGAGTCTGTCGTTTTGCATCTAACATATGATATCTATTATCTCCAGTAAAACGACGTTGACGTAGTTTGTAGTGGCTGTCAGCAGCAGTCAAGTATTCTTGTGTTTTTTATCCAGTGGCATGAGTTGAGCTAAAGCCGTGAGTTGAGCATTGGCATTACCCGGGTCTATGACAAGCATTATGTTTACTTTCGGGACGCAATGCGGTCAGTTTCTCATTGCGTCCCGAAGACTGTGTATCAGTTCCACTTTACTTGACATATTTCAATAATTGGAATTTGGATGTTTGTGAATCGTTCTCGAATCTTCCACGGCCGAATCGCTCAAGGATATAATGACGGCTGGGCATGTTGTACCGTGGTTCTAAGTGTTGGATGGTGCGTCTTTACTCACGTGAGATAAATGGCTCGTCATCCAGAATGAATTCTTCGGCAATGACTCTTGTTATTCCCTGGGCTTTGGGACTGTCGAGTGCCAGTTTGTCACGCATAGCAAAAGTTTCTCCCAGTGTGAGTTGCGTAGGACCTTTCTTTTTGTCTTCGGTTTTCTTAACATACTCCTCATATTGTTTGTGGTGGTATTTCGCTAAATGCTTGATTAGATTGGTTGTATTAAAACTTCTTACAGCTTTACCACTACGCTTGACTTTATTGTGGCATATGTTGCACTCTGCCTCTTTGTCTTTGTCATCCTTTAAGGTGAAATGATCCCACACAGCTGACATTTTTACCGATAAAGTCTATCGGTAAATTGGGAGACGCAATGTAAACGTAGTGTGTTGAAGGTGTGCCGTAAAATGCAGACCGGATTTTAGGGAAACCGAAGCAAAAACTGGAATGGATTATGTAAATTGGTGCGCTGGAAAACATGGACCGGACTTCGAAACTGGATCGGAATTTTTCCGTGTTCCGATCCGATGCGCAATTTTTTGCCCATATCGGCGTCCGATCCGATATGTGGACGTCTCAACCTATAATCCATAGATAATACAGACATATCAGTGTTTCTCTCTCTCTCTCTCTCTCTCTCTCTCGACCTGTTGATATCAGGGCACTTTCTGCTGATTTGGAAAGATTTTAGGGACATGTCCTGTTGATATCAGGGCACTTTCTGCTGATTTGGAAAGATTTTAGGGACATGTCCTGTTGATATCAGGGCACTTTCTGCTGATTTGGAAAGATTTTAGGGACATGTCCTGTTGATATCAGGGCACTTTCTGCTGATTTGGAAAGATTTTAGGGACATGTCCTGTTGATATCAGGGCACTTTCTGCTGATTTGGAAAGATTTTAGGGACATGTCCTGTTGATATCAGGGCACTTTCTGCTGATTTGGAAACATTTTAGGGACATGTCCTGTTGATATCAGGGCACTTTCTGCTGATTTGGAAACATTTTAGGGACATGTCCTGTTGATATCAGGGCACTTCCTGTTGATTTAGGGACAATTTGGGCACAATATCAGGTCACTTCCTGTTGATTTGGGGACATTTCAGGCACACGCCTTGTTGATATTAGTGTAATGGCAGGTTTTGATTTAAAAAAAAAAAAAAAAAAAAAAAAAAAAAAACAACCACACAGGTTTTACTGCCATTAAAAATGAATGTGAAATTTGGACGTATATGGCCGTCAATAGCATGGGCGTGCATGGCTGTCAATGCCTTCGACTTAATTGGGCTCCAGTTGAATGTCAATAGTCTGTCATGGTAAATGGTCAAAAATCACAAGGATCTATGTTTTCCTGCCATTGAAAATGAATGGGAAATTTGGATGTACATGCTGTCAATGGCATCCCATTGGAAATGAAAGAGACAGTTTTTAGCAAATTCTGAATACAACTTTTATGCCCCTTACCGTTGTGGAATTTTTTATGTGTATATTATGCGATTTGGTCAAAAATTTTAGGACGAGATCCATTTTTGTCTGTTTTTTTTTTTTGTAAATCCGCATACGCGGGCGAACAGAGAATTTTGGGGGTCATTCGAAAAATTTCTTGCGTTGCGCAAAAATTCCGGTCAAACAGAACTTCTGGTCAAACGGTTTTGGCTGTGCGGCGCGCTGAAAAAAAAAAAAAAAAGGAATTTTACTGTCTGGACCTTTGCCTTGCAAAACCCAATCTAATAATGATATTATGTTCTCTTAATGTAGTCTTCAATTTTAAAACAACTCACAAGTATGAAATAAACTTTATATACAACACTATGACTGCAAATACTATGAGTGCTGCAACGATTAATCAATTAACTCGATTAATTCAATTAGAAAAAAGCTTCGAACCTAATTTTGTGCTTCGAGTATTCGTTTAATTAGAATGGCAATGTAATGATTTGTTTTGAAAGTGTTTGCATTTAGTTTTAATCATTTGGGTGGATACACTGCACTCTAGTGGCAACAGTGAATATGACATAACTCATTTAACGTGAATGAATCCAGCTGCTCTCTGTTAAGACCAACATAGAGTAAGTTTTTGTTTGAGCTAATATGTTTTTTTATGCGTTTGTAATTTAGTTTACAGGTATATTTATGTTCATTTGCTCTATTTTTTTTTTGTGCGAATATGTGTTTGAACGATTTGTTAAGAGCATTGTTGAAAAAAAGTAAGCATTTCATAGCATTTAAGCTAGGGGACCTTTGCTATGCAAGTTAGCCAATTGTTCTCTTAGATCCTCATTTATTTATTTTTTGTACCGTTTGAGGCTAAGCTCGGGTAATTTACGAGCAAAAAAATGCTTGCAAGCTCAAAAAAACTCCTAAACTAAACTTGATAATATCTCTTGGCAAAATGATTAATGAAAAGCTTAACGGCTGATTGCAAGAAACTATCAGGTGCATACCCCCAACTACTGTACATGAGTGTGTAACACCCATCTGAAGGTGTGCTGCTCGCACTGTTGGTTTTTATTGGTCAATATCTTTTTCACCTGCTCACTTTTGCTTGTACCCATTTTACTGCCTCTAGTGCTCAATCACGGTATAATTGCAAGAAGCTATCCGGAGGCATGAAAACAAGATTATCAATTCACAATGAGAAAAAAAATGTAATATGTAACACAGGTGACAATTTGAAAAGTAGTGGAGTAAAAAGTAAAGATATGTGCTGTAAAAAGTAGTGACGTAATAGTAGCACTTCATATATGTACTCTAATAAAATACAAATACTCAAAAAATTACTTAAATACAGTAACGAAGTACTTCCACTTTGTTACATTCCACCACTGATAGCGACACATTGCTCTTCAAGCCCATTTCTGGACTTCCAATGGGTTCCAAGTCTATCTTACTAAAGCCAATAAGCTTCTGGCTTCTTGGTCTTTGTTTCAGAGTCAGAAGTCACTGAGCTATCCCCTCTCTGATTGACTTGAGGACACAAGCACCGAATCTGTGCGCAAATTCCTTCTTTCCTTTCACTTCGGCCCCGATGACAGCTTTCCTCTCCCAAGGGGACATTCATCAATTATGGCTGGATGTTTGACTGGCACAAGCTTAATGACAGGATCTCTGTATTGACCCGACTGCCACACACTCAAATTTTGCTCCCTCATGCCCTTTTTAAAACCTGTCAAATAATCAAAGAGAAACTCTATTTTTTATGGCAAGTTGAATTCCTTTTTCATCAACATATTAGAAGAATGTACTTTTAAGCTCAATGTATTGTTATTTATCAATGACATAGTGTAGTGACACAAAGAAACTCTCTCATACTGTCAATACAGCACATTTAGATTTTTATACAGACACAACACATAATCGCCACAGCTTCTCTGTGATTTTTACAACGCTCTCTTCAACAGAAAGATTAACAGTTCAGCTTTCTACAGAAAGCCAGAGGTTTCATTTGATGGACTGTTGTTATTCTACTGACTTTTTCATTCTAATGATCTACAACACTTCAGGCAGCTTCCCAAACAACCTTACTATTGTCATTATGGCATTTCTTTGCCTATACAGTCTGACAATTCACTAAGGGATGTAATGACTCATCGAATATATTGATGTATCGATTCATATTCTTACGCTCCAACGTCGTCGATCTGCGCCCGGCAAGCTTGCCTTTCCGGATGACATATCGATCCAAGATCATTTTGAAAGATGATCGATTGATTGCATCAATATGAGGCAGACTATATATGGGGGGGGGGGGGCTTTTATTTTCAAGCGTTATTTTGGTTTATTTTTCATGTAGCACATAACTGTCATGAAGCATTCACAAGCACATTCTTATTCGATAGTTTTAATTTCTCCTTTTGTGTCCTATTTATGCCCCCACATCTAGACACTGCAGTATGTGTTTTTCCTAATAAAGATTTAAAAGTTATTTGATTCAGTCACCCTATGACGTCATTACTACACGGCAGCAATAACAACAAAACATAATGGAAGTAATGGCAGATGACAAGGTAGCGAGGAAGAAATGACTAAGCCCGCATATTGGATCAGTAGGTGGAACCACTTTGCCTTTCGTAAAGACCTACATGTTCTAAATAAGTAGCTCCTACTGAGGTACCATATGGGATTTTAGCACAACGGCGACCGTTTGTCGCCTTTTGTAGTGTTCAGCATTAGTTTAAGGTATTAAGTTTTGTCGGAAAAATAAAGCCTCAAAGATCGCAATGGCAGAGTATTTGTGTGGGGCATGGACTGTCACTTGTCACTCAAGAACGTGCTTCAGGCTGCATGATGTCACATATTGAAGAAAGTTATGGAGTTACTGAGTCGATTTCAAGCCAGGGATACAGTATATTCGGTTTCTTACTGTTCTGAATGAACCAATTTCTGTGTTTATAGAATCTGCAGCCAAGTATCGCGATACCAAACGTATCATTGTTGAAACAAATCATTACAAGGCCTACATTTTAGCATTTTCTTCAAAAAAGCAACACCACTAATATACCGAGGCACCTGTGGACTAAAATCGTTACAATTCTATATCTGAAGTGCTTTTAAAATCCACTTAATAATTTCTCAAGGAATTTACATATGGCAAAATTAGTTGATCTGGGGACATTGGAGTCAAGTGAAGGTAAGCTACCTGTTGAAAGATTTGCTTATCTCCAGGCCTAGACCTCATGATATATTGACTGGGTGCGGGGCCTATCTCCTTCAAAGCTGACCGAGTGGAAACACAGACAAAGAGCTTTTTACGTTGAAAATTCTTGTCGATAAATGCTTAAATCCCTGAATTTTTAATAGATATGGACGTAAAACACTCTCGATTTATGGTTAAGAGCACAAAAAAACAAAAAAACAACAACAAAAAAACGGGCATTTAGCATTTATTTTACATGAATATGTCAAATGTGCTGCTAGTCTTTAAGCCGCTGTGGCGCCGCCTTATCACCACGAAGAGCTTTTTACTTTGAAAATTCTTGTGAATAAATGCGTAAATCCCTGAATTCTTTATAGATATGGACGTAAAACAGCCTCGATTCTTGGTTGAAAGCAAAAAAACCGGAAAGTTAGAATTTTATTAAATGTAAATATGTCGAATGTGCTGGTAGTCTTTAAGCCACTGTGGCGCCGCCTTATCACCACAAAGAGTTTTTATCTTTGAAAATTCTTGTGAATAAATGCGTAAGTCCATTAATTCTTTATAGATATGGACGTAAAACAGCCTGGATTCTTGGTTGAAAGCAAAAAAAAACGGGAAGTTAGAATTTTATTTAGTGTAAATATGTTGAATGTGCTAGTAGTCTTTAAACCACTGTGGCGCCGCCTTATCACCACAAAGACCTTTTTACTTTGAACATTTTTGTGAATCAATGCGTAAATCCCTGAATTCTTTATAGATATGGACGTAAAACAGTGTCGATTCTTGGTTGAAAGCAAAAAAACGGGCAGTTAGTATTTATTTTACGTAAATAATTCGAATTATGATGCCAATGCTGTAGCGGCTAATTCTCCCAATGATTTTTTTTCACAATGTTTCAAAATGCATGCATGGTACGAAAAAAAAAATTACCTTGAATCCTCGAACAAATCATTCCTTAGACAATCCTACCCGTTTATATGCGGTACAGCTTTCGTTCCTTTTTAACCTAAATCCGGCGTTGGATCGCTGCATGTGTTTGAAAATAACTGCGACCGACTTCGACCAACTGAAGTGTGGGACGGCCCCCTACTTGAAGGCTTGCCGCAATGTCTGGGGAATGTGTCAGTATCATTATGAAGTCTATGCTCCAGGCAAGCTATCCTAGATGGACTGTATTATCCATCAGAAACTTCAAAAACTCTTGTCATCTTATCCTTCATGGCCTTGGTCTCTCAACGGTTGCTACAATGCAGTTTACCACTAATGGACAAAATCATGCATTTAAATCTGGAAAAAATAAAAACGTTTTTTAGCAGTGTTAAAACTGCTCGCATGGTTTGAATCAGTGTTGTTTTTGTCAACGATAACCAGTGTTGTTAATAACGGCGTTAGAATATAACGGCATTACTAACGGCGTTATTTTTCTTCAGCAGTGAATAGTCTAATTAATTACCTTTCTCGGCAACGCAGTTACTGTTACTGAGGCGGGAAAGGCATGCGTTACTATTAAAGTTGCACCGATACCGATACCAGTATCGGCAGGAGGCGCCGATCCGGCCCGAATTGGTGGTATCGGTATCGACGAGTACCAACATTTAGGGCGCCGATACCATCTACTGGCATCACTTGAACGCAAATGTACTGTCCTCCCCACGAGAGCTAACTTCCCAAAATCCGATGCATGATATCTGTATGTCTGTCTCGAAATTACCAAACGAAATGAACTCCTTCGTCTTCAATTTTAAGGATGCAAACCACAACGCATAACCGCGATGTTACGCTGCTCATCTAACATGCCATTCACAATCGATTAGCATGCGTATGCTAACGCCTGCTATTATAGCGCCGATGGGATCAGAAAGCTTAAAACCGTGGGAGACTAAGCAAACTCATGGTTTCATGATGAACAATGAGTGGCAAATTAAGAGCGCCGTACTTCAAACTCGTCCTGTTTATGAAAGTCGATTATCATATGTGTAGTGCAGTAATGAGCAGAAGTGACTTCTGTGGCCAGAAAACACTCAAGCGGCGCAGCCGCAGCGCGCACACTAGATATCATCAAATAGCAACCTAGATGTCCTATGTTAGATCCCATGCTAACTCACGCGCGCACACACTAGATATCATCAAACAACAACCTAGATGTGCTACATTAGGTCCCATGCCATTAGCTGCGTGAGCCCAGAGCGATGCGTAGTCCATATACTACATTGATGAATTAGAAACCGCCATGACTGAATGGAAGTTAAGCAGGCCAGATCAATCCATACCAGTGACTATAGATAATGCTGCAAATATTGTTAATTCAGTACATGTTTTAGATGGACTCGGACCACAAATAGGATGTTTTGCTTATATGGTAAATATAGCTGCTAAGAGAGCTGCAGCAATCAACAGTGTGCCCCACTTTACAAACAGTAAAGATTATTCTGAACACTTATATACAAAATTTCTTCAGATCAGTAAGAAGTAAGCACATAAATATTATGCACGAAAATGCTTGTTTATATGATGTTATTTTTGCTTGTCAGCAAATAATAATAACAGTAATAATAATAATAATAACAGTTGTATTTTCTGTTTCAGAGCATTTAATGTATTGAATTGTATCGAAAATCGTACCAAACCATGACTTAACTGTATCGTTGCATCCCTTATATATATATATATATGTCCCAAAAACCCTTTAAACTTCAGATTGTGTGACCTATTTTTTATTTTATTTATTTATTATTATTATTTTTTAAGAAAAAAAAACAAAAAACATGAAAATTATCAACAGTTGCTTTGTCAAGTAACTAATTACTCTTACATTCAGGTAACTGAGTTACCAACGCAATTACTTTTTGGGAGAAGTAATTGGTAACTGTAATTAATTACTTTTTTAAAGTAAGATTAACAACACTGACGATAACGATGATGAAAATATTTCGTCAACAAACCATTTTTTCACGACGATAAAGTCACGATGACTTGCTGAAAACGTGTCGAGATGGATGGATGCCAGTTGTCATCTGACGACACGAGAACGAGATGAAAATTCACCATAGTTTCAGTCATAAATTCACAATGTGTGATATTTTCTTATTGTATGTGTAGTTAGCACGTATTTAGCAGTGTTTGGTCATGTCACTCATGTGACATGCTGCACCTCCCCGCCATTTTGAAAAGCTTATATAACGATTTCATTTGGACACTTAAATAAACTGACAAACAGCGCTATGCTCATTGCATCGGCACATTTGAAATTATTTACTGTACCATAGTAAGCATTAAAATCTACAAACTGGCATTGTACAAAGCAATGGCTAGAGGCCTTAAAACCTCATTTGACAAGTTGTAAAAGTGACGACTTGAGTAAAATGTAGTGTGATATAGCGTTGCAGATTTGAGTCCTCCAATTTGCTCAGTGACTTGTCAGTCCAGGGACTTGAACCTGAAGCCCTTCAATTAACAGCTCTGACCGACAGCCTGCCACTATCCCACGAGGCCGCTGAGGTTGAAGCCTCATCCTGTCCTTTTCCTCTCATTTTCAATGTGTGAGGATTTATCTAATTGCCTTTAAGTAAGACTGCAAATGTATTTAATTAAAATACCGTCCATTTATTTTCCTGTCTTCATAAATACATTGTTTTAATATAATCCCTCTCACTTTTTTTATTGTACTCCAACGGTAACAAGAAAAGCTTCTCATCAGTTATAATGACTCAGAGTTTAAAGTGAAGAAAAGGTGAGCATACAGCTGTCTGTTCACTCAATACTCGGTATAGGAGAGTAGATTCTAGAATCGCCTTTTTTTTTTTTATACTTTGCTGAAAGAGCCGGGAATTGGATGACTGATCGATAATATTGGATTTTCGGATAGCGTGCGGGCAGCCGAGTCCAGCATGAATGCAAGGTTCTGATGAAGGGCCTGCTGCACAGACAGCTCTGAATAGTGGATCAGACATGTTGCCTGGGTGGAGCTCTCATTTCCTATCACACTGACATGTAAGCAACCAATGCGCAGCCAATACGCAAGGGCAGTCGTAGCTAAGGGGTAAAGCAACGGGGTTGGCAACTAAGTATTGAAAATGCGTTCCTAATCAATGTAACGATAGTTGAAAATGAATGTGACTTCTAACTGAGGCTTTTGTATCGGTATTTTTATTGCGTTATGGGTGTATTGTTTAAATTAGGTCTTGTTTGGACTTTGAAACAGTCCTTCAATTAAGAGGAGGCTTTATTACTTGCTAAGGGTATTTGTCAGGTTATTGGGTTTCCACACGTGACTGCCCAGCCTCTCACTGGCGCTTGCTCTATAGCGGTTGCAAGTATATTGATTATTTCAAATACTGATTATCTAAAAGGCCTTGTGCTACAGTAGGCATTGGATTTATTTTGGTTAATTATTTATGGGCAAACACTGCCTGTAAGTATCCGTGCTGCTAGACGATCATTATTACAATAGTAATATTCACTCTCTTTTCATATTGCATTGTAGATTTATGCGTGCTCTTTACTGGACGAGGTTTGGCAGGCTAAATTGCCCTCTCTTTCCACTTTGTTCTGATCACCACTGCGCTTGTCTTTTGTCTGTTTGCAGAGGGAGCTCAACTCTGTAGCGTCTGAGCTGGCGGGTCGACAAGAGGAGAGTGAACATTCTCATAAGCATCTGCTAGAACTGAGCAGGGAGTTCAGGAGAAATGTACCAGAGGTGAGCTACACATACTAATCTACAAAAGTAGGTGCCACTCAGACCCTTTAGTGCAGGGAGTTCTTTTGTACAAGGTGCATTAGTACAGTATATATTGGCACTTAGCGATACTTGAACGGTGAGGGTCAAGACAACCCTCATCATGCCATGCTATTCCATGATGTGAATCATGTTATACCTCAACTAGGATGCAATGGATGCTAACGTTTTATTTATGAACTAACATTAAAGCTGTTAGAAGAGTAGGAAGTGTACAGTCCCTGACAAAAGTCTTGCCGCTTATCCATTTTGTAGAAATAATTGCTAATAACCTGACTTTTAATTATTCATTTGGTTTCAGAAATGGCTAAGACCCTCCCAAATGATGTTGAATGTACAAAAATATATTTGTTCCACTGAAAAAACATTTATCATTTAATGAAGACATAAAGGTCAAATTTTGGCAAGACAAAAGTTTTGTCGCCTACAGAAAATAGTGTGAAAATTGAACAAAAAATGTACTTCAAATTAGGGATGTCCCGATCCAGTATTTTGCACTTCCGATCCGATACCGATATTGTTTTGCACTTCCGATCCGATACCGATACTGGCCGATACTGGCCTATCTGAGCATGTGTTAAAGTTTAAAGTTATTTAGCCTCCTTACTTAGTTGTCAGACTCATGTTGAAAAAGGTTTTAGTACTCTTGATAACAACTAGCCAGCTGAATTAGGTGAGTTTGAATAACACACAACGGTTGGTAACAAGAAACTGATCTGTTTAATCAGTGACAAACACAAAACATTATAAATAACAAACAGAAATGGCATAGTCAGTCAGTAAAACGTGCAAATAATATTGTAAACTGTCTTAAAAAAAGCAAAACACACCAACAACCTCAGTGGAAAATCCCACAACCCCCCACAAGCTATTAGATGCTTTTAATGTTTCGTGCATTAGTTACAAAAATTGTATAAAAAGCCTGTCAGGTTTAGATAAACGACTATTTCAGTAACAAGTTAACATTTTAAAACAGTAAATAAAATACTCAAGACCCCATTCTGTATCAGCAGCTTTAAACTACATTCAATTCATTTAATTTTGCGAATCAACTGTTAAAGTTGTTAAAATTGCTCCCGTTATTCCATAATTTCCCTTCTGTCTACTTTCGACATGTGAAAGTTTAAAAACTGTTTTGAAGATAGATTCAAGTCATGATTTTGCTGATTTAGGAGTGTCTTAGATAAAAAGTTAATTAGGTTCGCTTGGAAGGTTCACAACAGCCTGCTAGGGAAGTCTCCTGCTTTAAGATGGCAGCTGTTTACTAACGCAACTAGTTTTCAATACTTCAATGTTGCTAATGCCGTCGAGGCTGTCATGGTGCATGTAGTTCTATATACATATGATATCTATTATTTACAGTAAAACGATGTAGACGTAGTTTGTAGCGGCTGTCAGCAGCAGTCAGGTATTCTTGTGTTTTTTATCCAGCGGCATGAGTCGAGCTGAAGCCGTGAGTTGAGCATTGGCATTACCCGGGTCTATGACAAGCATGATGTTTACTCTCGGGACGCAATGCGTCCCAAAGACCTCGCTGTGTATTAGTTCCGCTTTACTTGACATATTTCAATAATAGGAATTTGGATGTTTGTGAATCGTTCTCGAATCTTCCACAGCCGAATCGCTCAAGGATGTAATGACGGCTGGGCATGTTGTACCGTGGTTCTAAGTGTTTTATGGTGCGTCTTTACTCACGAGAGATAATGGCTCGTCATCCAGAATGAATTCTTCGGCAATGACTCTTGTTATTCCCTGGGCTTTGGGACTGTCGAGTGCCAGTTTGTAACGCATAGCAAAAGTTTCTGCCAGTGTTAGTTGCGTAGGACCTTTCATTTTGTCTTTGGTTTTCTTAACATACTTCTTATATTGTTTGTGGTGATATTTCGCTAAATGCTTGATTAGGTTGGTTGTAATAAAACTTCTTACAGCTTTACCACCACACTTGACTTTATTGCGGCATATGTTGCACTCTGCCTCTTTGTCTTTGTCGTCCTTTAAGGTGAAATGATCCCACACAGCTGACATTTTTACTAGGGCTGTCAAAATTATCGCGTTAACGCGCGGTAAATTTTTTTAATTAATCATGTTAAACTATTTGATGCAATTAATGCACATGTCCAGCACTGTCCCATGTCAGACAGTATTCTGCCTTTTGGTAAGTTTCACAGCAAGGTTTTTTGTGCTGTCTAGCAGCGAACTCTTGTGGTCGCTTTGCGACATGGTTTATTGCTTTCTTGCCAGTTCAATATGGCTGGATGACGTCTCGGGCTGACGCCTACGTTGTAATGTGCTTATATGATCCTTGGACAAGATTTGTCTGTAAGTATGGTTGTTGTAAAGAATGTACATATTATGTTTGTAAGCGAAATGTTATATTTTTTGTATGAGACGCTTTTTGTTTATGTTTAGTGAACCTGTATAGCATGCTAAGCTAACGTTGTTGCTAATGCAATGCTTGTGTACTTTTTTTTTTGTAGTTTCACTACGGTCTAAAGAGAACAATGGTTTGAGGCCATTTTATTAATAGATCAGATAAAAAAGGAAGAAGTCTGATTATTAAGGTGTCGTTCACTAGCTGTCTAGCTTTGGAAAAAGTAGACGCTTCCGAGTGAGGACAGCATAGACAGATTTAAATGACAGTAGAGTGAAATGCCCACTACAGTCCTTATATACCGTATGTTGAATGTATATATCCATCTTGTGTCTTATCTTTCCATTCCAACAATTTATTTTACAGAATATATATATAATTTACAGAAAAATATGGCATATTTTATAGATGGTTTGAATTGCGATTAATTGCGATTAATTACGATTAATTAATTTTTAAAGTGTAATTAACTCGATTAAAAATTTTAATCGTTTGACAGCCCTAATTTTTACCGAGAAAGTGTCTCGGTAAATTGGGAGATGGTAATGTAAATGTAGTGTGTTGAAGGTGTGCTGTAAAATGCAGACTGGATTTTAGGGAAACCGAAGCAAAAACTGGAATGGATTATGTAAATCTGTGCACTGGAAAACCCGGATCGGACTTTAAAAAAAAAAAAAAAAACTGGATCGGAACTTTGGATCGCAATTTTTCCGTGTTGGGGGGTCTGATACCGATTCGCATTTTTTTGCCCATATCGGCGTCCGATCCGATCCAAAAATCGGATCGGGACATCTCTACTTCAAATACAAAAATATGTTGCATAACATAAGCGAATTAAGTAGTGGTGCTGTGAGATCAAAATTTAGTATTTTGTATAACTTCAATGGGCTTCGGCAAGGATTCATACAATTTATTGATGAAGTCATTGTATAAATCGAGTACAAGACGTTTATATATAATATATATTATCGAATTTTCGTGAATTTTATCGCAACCAAAAACAATCGTAACAACAATAAAATGGAGAAAAACAGGCAAAATAGGTGTCTGTTTATGTAACATATTAAGTTAATCAGATAACTGCAGCCAAACAACATAATTTGGGGGGAAACATGTCACGCCTGAGTCTAAATCACTCAATGAAAAATACTGTGATATATAGTCCTGATCATCTACTAAAATCAAATCTGAAATATAAAGGTATTTTCTCAATGGACTTTTTTTTTTTTTTTTTTAAATAAATGAACCTTGCAGCCATATGCTGTGGCTCCACTCCACTGCATTCGCCTTTTCTAGCCCAAATACGCAGTGTAGCGCTGTAATCTTGTCAGTAAAATACAGGCATTTAAGACGGGATCAGGCTGTCATCACTGGCAGCCCAATCCCCTTACCTGGGGCTGTGGGAGCTCACAGTCTGGATCCTGAGCTTTAACGCAAGCTACTGGAAAGCCCCACTTTTGAAACATTCCTGCCCAAACCCTGTAGGTTTAGCCGCAAATGCGCACACCATGTTCGCGCATGTAGCCAGTTGAAAGATGGAGAACAACACTGTATATGGCGGAAAAATCTCAGGTGACTTAAAGTTGCGCTCTGAGACCCTGATTTGGCCAAATTTCGAAATTGTCCTTAGTACATTGTATTATACATCATGAGAAACCTTAAAATCTCTAATTTCTGGGGGAAGAAAAAATTTGAACAGGAGGAATTTTTTGACACCTTAAAAGTAGGTCAAATCAGGTGAGTGAAAAATAGAAATTTTTGAGACCTTTGAAATTTTCTTTAAGTTTCTCATTTAAAAAAAAGTAGATTTTATACACCCATCCTGGTACATAATACATAAGGAACACTTCAAGATGGTCGTTTATAATCCAATATGCATGCACCAAGACAGGGGTCCCCAACCTTTTTTGCACCACGGACCGGTGTTATTTGGGTCTTTTTTTCACGGACCGGTGTTTTGACAAATTTTGTTCTGTGGTTCTGCGCATGCGCGTAACGTTAAACATGGCCGCAAATGCAGCGATTCCAAAGTAAACACTACAAATTTGCTTCAAAGAAAGGAATATTAACTTACGTTTGATTATGGAACGGCATGCAGAAAAGTTCGCCTCAGATACATCCTGCCACGTTAGCTGCACACAACAACATCACACCACTCTCTCACCATTAACGACTTCGCCTTGTCGTTAAGCATGAATTAAAAAGCCCGCTTCACAAAGATACGATGTTGGAAATTGTAGCAATGTTTTCAATGCTCTCGTAGCGATGTCAGGATATTCCGGAATGACTTTAATCCAGAACCTCGGTAGAGTTGTTGTCTCAAATGTACGTTTAAGGTTGCCGTCATTTGCGATCTCTACAAGCTGATCCTCCTGTTGGATAGACATGCTCCAATAGCTCGGTTTATTCACAAATGGGTCAGAAATCCACTCCTTCGCAGTTCGTGGGTCTTCGAGGTTTTAGGCCTATCTTCTGGCTCGTCAGGTGCCCTTTTCGCCGTAAAAAATATCTCCAAACTTGTCTTTTTTCCAGTCATCTTCGCTCGTGTGTGGGGGTAATTATTTCCGGGAACAAATGTGCTGCGCCCGGGCCCTAGTAATACGTTATTATTGAGGACAAGCGCACATAGATATATCATATACACAAAACAAGATGTACTGCTAGCAGTCCAATCAATGAATTTCTATGACGACATTCTAATATATCCTGTAGTATTATATCTACAGTAGACAGGGATATTGGTGTGTTAAGTAGGGGCACAGGGTTAATTCGGCCAGAATGCGGTTGTTAATAAATTATTATTTCTGTGCGACCCAGTAGCAAATGCGCCACGGACCGGTACCGGTCCGCGGCCCGGCAGATGGGGACCCCTGCACTAAGACATGTGGGTGGATGTACATTAATAAAGGAAATTGGTGTGTGAGTAAATGTAGATTTAATTTAGCCCTGTGTTTCATTTTGTAAATAAACGTGGCTAAACAGGGAGTTAGCTGTATAGTTAATGATAACTTTACTGTATACATTTTTGGATTCGGCTTGATTTTAATCTGTGCAAAGAAAAACATTTCCAGGGGAATCTTAGGGTTTAAATTCCAATATCATAATATTTTAATTTTTGCTGTGGGCTTTTAAAATACTTTTTCAATTATGATTAAAGAATGTGAATGCAAGATAGTGAGAATAAAAGGCTCCATATGCATAAAGGGAACATATAAATCTGAGTATATAACACTCTTTATTTATTGTATTCATCCTTGAACCGTAGGACCAAGGCTTTGTGATTTACCGTAATTTCCCGAATATAAGGCGCACCCGTTTATAATGCGCACCCCAAATTTACTTGTAAAATCTAGGGGAAATTATTGTACCCGTTTATAACGCGCACCCTAATTTTAGCACCAATAAATAGAAGAACAGAAGAAAACAGAGCCCGTGTACAGATACAGAAATGTCATTATACTGAATGGTGAAACACAGCACAAACATAGCATATTGGTAGTTCAAAACATTACCATAAACTGACAATATTTATGGTAGTAATATGATTCTCCAACTTACCAGAATCTAGGAGAAAACAAAACAGATGTGACTTTTCTTTTGAAGGCTGCTGTATAACTTGCTCATTTCATCATGATGAATCAATGTTTCTTCCATGGATTGCTACGGTAAAATGAAAGTGAGAACGTAAGTCGGAAATCCGAGAGCGCTCATCGCTGTCGACACGACAGTAACAATAGGAACTATTGTTATTTGGGTTTGAGTTTCCCGAGGGACAGATATAGTTGACGGACACACACAGGAAGTTTGTTGTTACGTTTGTTATGGTCCGAGTTGCGGAGCTGCAATAAACGTTGACTCAAATGAGTTCAAGAAACTAAATTCTGTGCTTTATGAAGAGTGAAAAAATCAGAATTTAACACAGACGAAATCATTCGGCCGATCAGAGTGAAGTATTACCGAAACAAAATGGTGACGTCACGTACCGTAATGGTCGGCAACGGATCGCCGCATACGTTTTTTCAACACAACGTGGCCGTGTCAATAAAAAAAATCGGTTTATACATGGTGACCCAAAAAAAAGTTTACACTCAGTTGACTGCTTGTTTAAAAGCCATTGAAACATATCTAAATAGGTTGTCATGCTTAAGTGATTCATTAAGGTCACTCAATGCAGCTGGTAATCTCTCGTCTCTACAATTCCTGTGCTTCTGCTGAAAATGAAGAAAACTTTAGCTGTAACTGAATTGCTGCGTGCCGGTCTGACACCTACTGAGATTGCAGCAAATCTGAGAATATCCAGATGTGCAGTCTACAAAGTTAAAAAGAAGCTGAAAGATACTGGAACAGCCTCACGAAAACCTGGGTCTGGAAGTGCCGATCTGTGCGGACCAAAAAGTTGATTGACAAGGTGATATGTGGCCACCCCAGAGTCCACATCTCAATCCCCTGGATTATAGCATATGGGCAACTGTGGAGGACAGTGCCTGTAAGAAGCCACAAACTTCTGTGGCAGCCTTGGAGAGGTCCATTGTTAGATCTTGGGAAAAGATGACAGCATCCTACATAAAGAAGACCTGTCAAGCGTTCCGCAGGCGCCTGGAGGCTGTTGTGACACTTAAGGGAGGACACATTGAAAAATAGAGTGTACTGTACATTTTCTTTACAATAATGTATAATTTGTGATTAAATTCTAATTCTAAGCTGAATAAACATGGCATTTAAATTGTATTATGGCAGTGTAAACTTTTTTTTGGGTCACCCTGTATATATATACATATAATATATACACTGTATATATTTCTGTTTCCATCCATGTACCCGTTTATAATGCGCACCATGATTTTACAAGTTGATTTTTGGGGAAAAAAGTGCGTGTTATTCGGGAAATTACGGTAAGCATCTAATGTATTTAATACATCGATATCATCCCATAATAAGAAATCCAAATGGCAACAAGTGTCGAAAAGATAGTGGATCGCACGCAAGTTAGTTTGCTTGTTGTTTCCATAATTCTCGCACTAGCGTTCGATGAACGTGATGAACGAAATAAACGTCTTTTTGTGGCTTTCTGGTAACTCGAGGTGAGAGCATAATTAGAGATACGATGATTTAATGAGATATTATCATGTACTAACCTTGTTTCGATCCAAAAACTCGTGTAGCATGTAAGTGTCAAGACACAGCTGTGAATGGCCACAGCCGGACTTTGTGGAGATTTAATGGGTGAAACACGTTAATATAACAAGGCTTGCGATGCAGAAGTCACGGACAAGAAGGAGTGGTCGAGATTTTCTTTTTCAAATATTTACCCTTTTAAATGTTTTTTTTTTCCAATTTTTCTTCGTTTGGATCGATTATTAATTATCTAAAATATCGGGGAAAATGCGACAGCAACAAAGAAATACTGTAGATTTAAGCTCAAGTTTTGAGGTAGATATCCGTGACCTATTTACAGACACCATTTTTTTCATTGTGACGTAATTTCTTTAAAAGTTTAAAATATTCAAGTGAATAATTTTTATAAAGTTTTTTTTTTTTTTTTTTTTAAAGTAAATATTAGAAATCAATTAATGATTCTAGGCAAAAAATGATAGGCATTTCGAATAATAAATATAATTACTTACCTTCTTTTTATGGCTTGGTTGAAACAAAAGTGGTTGCGCAGTGTCTGTAAACGGGGGTCTCCAGGGTAAAACGGACAAATTAAAAATAGTCCGGGAGCATAATGCGCCATGAAACCGCTATGGCAGCATATAGACATATTGTTCTATCAAACACAACAGTTCTTTTGGCTTAAAATACAGCAGTTTATTCTAAAGAGGGGTGCAAGAGCAGAAACTGCTCTTTCAGCCTTGTGTGTGTTTTCTGACATATATACATATATTAATTTTTTCCCCTTGCCCGTAGGAGGTCCGGGAGATGGTGGCACCAGTTCTCAAGAGTTTCCAAGCCCAGGTGAGTCCTAGACCTTTCCGGTTTACAAAACAAATGTTCAAGTCATACCAACAATGAAGAGGGAAAACAATGAGCCTTCACTTTTTTTGATTTTCTTCAATATATTAATAAACAATAGGTTAAAAAAACAACTGTTAATGGTTTGATTAGGTCATCCATCTGATCAATGGTAACATTTTATTTTGGACAAGAGAAAAAAATGCATTCAAGGGGCACTCTAGACTTAATATTCCAAGTAGGGCTGTCAAACGAATAAAATCTTTAATCGAGTTAATCACAGCTTAAAAATTAATTAATCGTAATTAATCGCAATTCAAACCATCTCCAAAATATGCCATATTTTTCTGTAAATTATTGTTGGAATGGAAAGGTAAGACGTATGTATATATACATTCAACATACTGTACATAAGTACTGTATTTGTTTATTATAACAATAAATCCGCAAGATGGCATTAACATTATTAACATTTTTTCTGTTAAAGGGATCCTCGGATAGAAAGACTTGTAATTCTTAAAAGATAAATGTGAGTACAAATTATAGTAATTTTATGTTAAACCCCTCTGTATGTTTTTGTTTGTATAAAATTTGTAAAATTTTCAATCAAAAAATAAACTAATAGCTCGCCATTGTGGAAGGTAGTGATTTAAATACACCACAAGGTGTCAGGGGCAAGTTTTAAATTAATTAGAGATCTAGCCAAGTTTTTCTAGTGTGTTTTGCCCCTCGACTGACGCCATAGTTTCCGAGTTTATTGTACCTTACGTTCATTTGAGTGTTGACTTCACAACGTACGAGACCTCTGATAGTTTGTATATTGTGACTAAATATTGCCATCTAGTGTATTTGTTGAGCTAAACGAAATGTTTGAATAGAGTTTGACCAAAGTCTGAGTATTATTTTGCATAGCTATTTTGATTGTGAATGCCAGTTCTCTTTGCATTGAGCGCTTTTCTTTTTGAGAACATTATTATTTTTTTAAGAGATAGGAATATTATTTTTTGTTGTGCTTTCAGTAAATGATACTGTAGCGACTTATCTGTTCCGCCCAAATGCATGATGGGAAGTTGAGCAAGCATGACTGTCAGTGGTGGCTGCAAATGTTATATCTTATCTGTGTTGTGTTCAATACAGGGTGTTAAGAAAAAGATCATCTCCTGTCATTCTTCCCCACGTCGCTCGCCACAATAGTTATAATTGTTGTGGAAGAGATGCCAAAGCTTATGCCAATAAATAGCAAATGCCAAATCATTATACATGAAACGGCGCCATTGTAGTCTGTTTGGGGCAGTGGGTCATTCCGCGCATGGGTTAAATATTTTAACTAGGGCTATCAAACGATTAAAATTTTTAATCGAGTTAATTACTGCTTAAAAATTAATTAATCGTAATTAATCGCAATTCAAACCATCTATAAAATATGCCATATTTTTCTGTAAATTATTGTTGGAATGGAAAGATAAGACACAAGATGGACATATACATTCAACATACGGTACATAAGTACAGTACTGTATTTGTTTATTATAACAATAAATCAACAAGATGGCATTATCATTATTAACATTCTGTTAAAGCGATCCATGGATAGAAAGACTTGTAGTTCCTAAAAGATAAATGTTAGTACAAGTTATAGAAATTTTATATTAAAAACCCTCTTAATGTTTTCGTTTTAATAAAATTTGTAAAATTTTCAATCAAAAAATAAACTAGGAGCCCGCCATTGTTGATGTCAATAATTACACAATCCTCATGGGTGCTTAAGCCCATAAAATCAGTCGCACCCAAGCGCCAGCAGAGGGCGACAAAACTCCAAAAAACACAAGTAACAAGTTGGAATTGCACTGTGCTGTCATTTTAATCTGTTTGAGCGGGGCATGTGTAATAATTGCGTCAAATATTTTAACGTGATTAATTTAAAAAATTAATTACCGCCCGTTAACGCGATAATTTTGACAGCCCTAATTTTAACGTGATTAATTAAAAAAGTTAATTACCGCCCGTTAACACGATAAATTTGACAGCTCTAATTCCAAGCATTATTTTTGATTCTGTCTCTGGAAAATTAAATTTCCTCAGAAACTGCTTATATTAATATTTGTATGTGGATTGTTTAAAATTTAAATGGCGGGACTTAAAATGTCCTCCTATTCTGGAACGACCAAATTGTTTTTATGTCTTGCTGGAAACACAGATTGATTATGACATTTCCACTGATGGCCATCATCACTGAGACCGCTGAGCTTCTTTCTAGCAATGATTTAATACATACAATGGAGGAATCCATGGCATACTCTTCATCTTACTACTCATTGGAAGCTTATTGACTGATGCCTTTTCTGTCAAAGTGAAGTAGCATCTATCTGCCATTAGATGATCAGATATCTCGCTTCTCATATTTTCTTGCCGAGACAAGCCCTCATTTCCTGTTGTGATGGTGCATTCGCTGTGCCCCCCGTCTGACGGTGCCATATTGAAAAAGTCATCTGATACCTACCATGTCTCTGCTCCAGCCATTAAACCAAGGTCATAAATCACATTTGTGTGCTGCGTTATGGTCCGCAAAGCAGACACTTATGGAAATGATACCGCAAATATGTTTCCAGCCTTTCTTGCTCTAGCCTCAAAACTCCAGCTGGTCGCGAAGCATGAGAACATTCGGCATGGATCGTTCGCCTCTCTCGGAAGTGATTATTGGCAGCTTCTTTTTTAATTCTTTATAATTGACTATGTCCAAGCAAGCACGTTCCCTGGCAACATCTATCAGGTTCAATACGATACTCTGCAATGTTGGCTGATTTGCGCGCTAATTCAATTACTCCAACTGTAAAGTTGCACAAATATCAGAAGCAGCCTTCCATATCTTTATTGTGCAAACAGGAACCCACAGGATTAATTTAAGCCCCATTGATGTCTGACAACTGGGAGCCTAGAGATGTTCCATAGTAGATAAAATAGATGGCTGATAATGAGCCATGATTTCATCCTTCCTTTTTTCCCTTTTTCGCTCTAGGCCTCCTTTGGTACCTTTCCGCCTCTCTTGTGTAACTTCCACTGGCTTGTTGACAGAAGCAGTTTCAGCTATTATTTTGATTATGATTTCCCACGAGCTTCTCTCTAATCCTCTGGTGTTGTCTGATACACTTTGACCTTATTGGTAATGTCAAACAGCTTGCAGAGGCTGGTGAACTTTACCCAGCGGTAGTTTGCGACCTCGGCGTAAGCTCTGGGACCTCGACCTGCTGCTGCAGGGGAAGACTGGCGACAGGGTGGAGCTTTGGGATGGACTGACGCTTCCTCGCAGCTGGGCTGTACAGGTGGTACAGGACATAAAAGTCCTGGAGTGTTTGTGAAGATGAATCTAGAAGTGGGTCCTGGCTTCTACCACCCTCCACCCTTCAATGCATCCCAGTTGGGAGACCCAAAGGAACGCCTCGTGGTGTTTGGACCCTCATCATGCCACTTCTAAAGGAAAAGCCAAATCCTTTGAAGTGTTTGCGACATGACAGGTTTCTCTCTTTTCTTATTCATTTCAACGTTCCCCACCCACTTTCCCTCTCCGCTCTGGTCCAATCTCGCCGTCTAATTATCGCTAACCAGGCGACTGATTAGAAACACGACCTAGTTTTTCCGCGAAGGAGGAGAAAGGGTTAATCCCAGAGCTGGTGACTGTCATTGGTCGCTTCCCTCCTTTTTCTCCTCTTTTCGTGCTGCGATTCTTTCTTTCCCTGGAAGTTTGCTAATGAGGTCCCGTCAGAGCCGAAGAGAGGTGTTAATTTGGCCTTGTGAAGTAGGAAGGAGATTAAGGACAGTGAGGAACTGAGTTTACGGCTTAAAATACACCGCTGTCCTTATTAATCCACTGGGCCCTCGGAGACCGGCGTTTCTGGATTTATAATGAACACTGTTTTTTAATTAAGGTAAGTTTAATAAAAATTGACGGAAGAAGAAGAGTACATGGTTCTTCTCTCTCTAGTCTCGGGCGTGCCTTTGGGGGCTTTGGGATATGACTGTTATTTCTCAAATAACTGACGGTTGGAGAATCGAGCTCGCTGGAAAGCACGGTGTTCGTTCACACAACTTTCACGCGACTCCATGCAATTTACACTCTCCTCTCGCTTTTAAGTGTAAACTCCCCTCAGGAAAGACCTTTGTAAGGTGTAGAAACAGAACAATGTCACATTTCTCACGTGTCGGTTTCTTTTGTCGCCAACAATGTGGATATCAGCCTCACATTAACAAGTATTTTGTTTCTCTCCAGTCCTGTTGATAAATCTAAGGATAGGTTCAAACCCCAGGTCTTAAAGAGCATACGACAGGAGAAAAAAAAGTCTTAAATAGCATTATTATGTGAATTAGAATCATATTTTGAGACGATTCAACTATATACAACAATTTAGCAAAACGCAGATGACAAGAACTTAGTCTTTTAATCTGCCAGTTAGCCACGCCTACCATTATAGGGCTCTAGCGTCCCCAACAGGTGGATGACGTCAGCGGGAGAATGGGCTCATCGGTTTTACTATTCAGCCCATTGAGGGGGAATTATTCAGAACGAGGAAAATGCGACGAAGAGAGCCGCAAAATGTCATTGTTTCAGTCTCTCTACTCCAATATTTTTACAGGATATTCTTTTCATCCAAGTATTTTCCCCCAATAGCTAAATAAATGGCTTGAGAAGGACCAGTCAGCCCGTCGAGGGAGAACTATTCACAACGAGGAAAACGCGACGAAGAGAGCTGCAAAATGTCATTGTTTCTGTCTCTTTACTTCAATATTTTTACAGGATATTCTTTTTATCCAAGTATTTTCCCCAATTGCTAAATAAATGGCATGGTCATGACAAATAACAGTCTTGTGCTAAATGGAATATGAAATAATAAAAATGCACTTATTCAGGACGAAATGGCAAAATTACTCCATATTAGTCAAAACTGTTGACTTCACCTTTACTGTCGCACCTCCCGAACGATATTTTATGACACCTAAATCGGGCATATGTCATTTCCCTTCCCCGGCTTCGGAGAATGTAAACAAACCAAGATGCGTGACAGCTAGCCGACATGCTAACCCGAACCGAGTGATGTTTCAAAGTCTTCGAAGCGGAAAATCACACACACTGTAACTAGCCCGGATTATTTGACATGACGACTGGGTTGTCGATTGTCTTTGCGGATTGGAAAACCGCCCGGCGGAGAGCAATTTACAGTTCGTTCCCCGGAGGAGGGCGGCTGCAGTTGTTGTGCAGCTAACGTGCAGCTAATGTGCACGAGGAGAGCTTTTTACATGCCTATCAATGATCAAACGTAAGTAGTCCTTTATTTAAAGAAAGTTTGTAGTGTTTACTTTGTAATCGCTGTATTAATATTTGACATAATACAAAACAAGATGTTTACTCACTTCCTGGTAAGTCCAATGGTCCCACAGTAGTAGGGCTTGGCCAATATCCACAGTGAATGGGAACCTTTTGAAACTCCAAAAAGGCGAACACGCCTCTCCCTCATAAAGCAAGATTTTTCTGCAGCCGTTTGGCTGGCGTGATGCGAAAAATAAACGTATTAATCCGCAAAATCAGCTGAATCCTTAGTCCTCATACACAACAGTACGGCTGTTTAGTGAAGAGGACGCTTTCTCCCGTACACGTCACAGGGCCCTCCTCCTCAATGCAAGAACGAAGCCGGAAGTGTCAGGGACGCGGGCAGGCAGGCAGGATGTGTGGACCCAATTGCAGGGAAACAAAAAGCGAGGCAGATAGGGCGGTGCAAAAAATGATTTAATTAAGGCCGACAGAAAAAACAAAGTACAAACCAAAACTGAGGTGATTCCAAAAACACAGCAGCAAAGAAAACTCAGGTTACTAACAAAAGGCTGGGTATCAAAAAACTTACTTGGAACACGAGGGCTTGGAGAGACATAGACGCTGACACTGACATAGACAATGACGCAACCCGGAGTGACAAGAAACTGGGTCATTATATACGCAGACAAGGGGTAACGAGACGAGGAACAGCTGGGTAACACAGGTAGATGCAGATTGCAGGATACACTGGGAAAACACACACAGGTGAGAGCAATGGGTAATCACAGGGACAAGTCACACAAGGAGAAACCAAACACAAAACCTAACAGGAAGTCACTCATTTTCATGGCGCGGGATTCAAAAAACTAAATAAATATAGCGATCGCTTCCACACACATCCAAGCGGTCCATATCATTCAGGAGCATAAAATACCGTGTGTATTATGAAATAAACATGTTTTTTCGTGTCACATGCACTTTAATGCACAATTCCGATTTTTTTGGTCAAATCTGTTTTTTTGGGGTGCCCGTTTAGACTGCCTTTGTCCATTGAGCCTGTTCAAGTATTACGCATGCGCATTAATCCGCAGTCCGAGATGCGCTGACCAAACTGACCCGCATGCGCAGGAGGCTGGAGCATCAGAACTTATGACTACACATGATGCACACACATTCGGACAGTTTTCCCTGACTCTCGGCCGTGTAAGCAATCTTGAAATATTGCTCATTTGGAGCACAGGAAGAAAACGGAGTATTCTCAAGTTTACCGCACCCCCCATTTTAATTTTTTTTATGACTCTTGTCAAGCCCAGGTCTTCCCTAAAAGCAGCGTTCAAGCTAGGCGCTAACGCTAATGCATAGCTCCATCGCTACGGTAGCGCCCTGCCTCTCCTGCTCCTTGCGGACGTACCGTAATTTTCGGACTATAAGCCGCTACTTTTTCCCTCATTTTGAATCCTGCGGCTTATAGTCCAGTGCGGTTTATTTGTTTATTCATTGGGTTAATAGGTAACACTTTATTTGACAGCGGCGTCATAAGACTGCCATAAGACTGTCATAATTATGACATGACAAGTCAAAAGGAAAAGAAGAAGAATAGACTATCATGGGCATTAATATAACATATGACAGATGTCATTAAAGGGATCTTCTATTTTTAAGACAAGTAATTCTTAAAAGATAAATGTTAGTATGAGTTATAATAATTTGATATTAAAACCCCTCTTAATGTTTTTGTTTTAATAAAGTTTGTAAAATGATTTTAAGTGATAGGTCGCCATTCTTGTTACTTCGCAGTGCGTGACGTCACCGGGCCTGTTGCCGAAATTCCAGCGTGTCACTCGTTAGCTTTCCCAACATGTCGTCAGTTCTACCCTTCCTATTTGAACCAGATACGTGCATACAGGCACCAAAAAGGGGGAGAAGTTATGCACATTTATTCACTAAAAATAATTATTCCACCTTGACCACTCACTTCACTCCCCTTGTTTCCATTTGACTGGAAATTGCATCCAAAAGCAGCACATCGTGGCATTTTACTTCGCGGGTTTAGGCAGCAATAAGCAATTGTTGAACACGCTACACATTTGGAAAGATCCCAATGACGTCATCACTGTGAGCCCGCAAACCATGGCGCCAACTAACGGTCAAAATATGTAGTAAATATTTTAAAATATTGTGATTGATTTAACATTTTATGTGTTTCTAACAACATATGTTAGTACAAGAGAACAATTGTGGTTTATTAGAGCCTACATGTTTTTAAGGTAGAGGTTCACTTTAAGTGTTATCCGACAAATTATGTCACTAACTCCATTTATGTCCAACTCTAATCTTTTACATCCATTCAAAAATGAGATAATTTGCCAGATGACACAAAATGACATCTGTCATAAGCATTCATTCATGCTCATGGCAGTCTCATGTCATAATTATGATGGTCTAATCACAGTCTTATGGTGCCATTGTCAAATAAAGTGTTACCAAATACAATAACTAGCAATTAACGAAACAACTGGAACAGTAACTGAAGAAATAAATGGCACAGAGCATGAATGTTGATTGTTAGTTGCATCTGTGGCGCTGCAATGCATGCTAGGAGGCATGTTGGAAGACAACAGTGTCAACAAAATGACATCCGTCATAAGCATTCATTAATACTCATGGCAGCATCATGTCATAATTATGATGGTCTTATGACAGTTTTATGGTGCCACTGTCAAATAAAGTGCGACCAAATATCAGAGCTAGCAATTAATGAAACAACTGGAAGAGTAACTGAAGAAATAATTAGCACAGAACATGAATTTTGAATATTTACATCTGCAACGCTGCAATGCCTGCTAGGAGGCATGTTGGACGACAACAGTGTTGACAGCAGAGGTTGATTGTCTCCTGCAAGAGAGCAGTGATGGCTAAATGAAGCTTCTTGAAGCACTGAAGCCTTGCAGCCAATCGGTTCAAAGCTTCATGATGGTTCATTTGGTCTTATGACAGTCTTATGATGCTGCTGTCAAATAAAGTGTTACCGGTTAATATCTATTGGTGTAAATATGCCATAAAACAGTGAGGACAGCTGCGGCTTATAGCCCAGTGCAGCTTATCTATGAACAAATGCAGTTTTCGTCTAAAATTTGGTGGGTGGCGGCTTATAGTCAGGTGTGCTTTATAGTCTAGAAGTCTATAGTATAGAATTCCGATTTGGGGGACTTGACTGTTTAGATCGCAGCCACATTCTGGAAAAATGTAGCTCAGATCAGATTTTCACCACAAATGAAAGTGACCTAGATCAGATTTGAAATGGTCCACTTTTATGTGACTATTCTTGTTCAGACCATCAAGTTAATGCCTCACTTGAGTCGGAAAATTTGTGCATTAAGACCTGCGGTATGAACCTAGCCTATGACAAGCCGCCATCTATGGAATTTTAACTCCATTGAAAGCAATAGACGTCCAATCCATTCGAACAAGGAGGAATGTACCAATACTCATTCGCTGCCAACCCTCCTGGTTCAAATGGATTGAATGTCTTCTTGTGATAAACTATTTTTCAATTCACAGATAAAGGATGGAACGAGCCACATGAAATGAAATGAAATCCCTGTGAAATAATTTTGACTTGTGCAGATGGAGAGTCTGACAAATAGTTTGTAACATGTAATTAGCAGCTCTATTGGTTACATTACATTAACCCCTCAAGCTCAGGAATCATTATTGGCCCTCGTTATCTACCAGCAAGGTACACTGGAGCTGAGTACACATCAAAAACATCAAAGTGCTATTAAAGCTCTGCAACTGGCGGTGGGGGCCGGTGGACACCTGTTGATGAGTGTAACTGTGCCATTTTTTCCCCTGGGGTTGGGGAGTTATTGGGGGAGGCAATGTTTTTTCGTACTTTGTTGTTGTTTGTTTGTCACGAGTGTCACTGAGCAACTTCCCTAAATGGGTTCTGTGCCTATATGATTTAGGGTCATGGTTAAGATACAGTAGTTATGGGTTTTGCACTATTACCAAGGATTAACTGCTTAAAATGGTCCTCCCCTACGAGTGAATCCATGCATGTAACTCATTTGCCAACATTGACAGACGTCCAATCCATCTTCACAATGTAGTACATGTTGTAGTCAGTTGCAACGAATGAGTAAATTGGAGCAAAACTACCCTAAATGTTAATATAGCAGGGGCTTAAATCCAGTAAACACTTACACTTTTTGAATATTTTTTCATTAGTTTTTTTGCAAAATATTGTTCCAAAAAAATTGTTTGAATATTCTCTTAACACACAGCAAATACAGTATTTTGGCAAAGTTAATTTCTACATGAACTAGCACAAATTGCAGTTCACAAATTTTAAAATAAACTGTTCAGTTCATAGTTCATAATTCAATATTTTGAACTGAAGTTCATGGTTCAAGAAATTCACTTTTGTAGTTCCGTTCTGTTCTTCTCCCCAATGATTGCAGCAAGCTATTATTGACTGAGTCGATATAGAACCACAGATAGCCAATATTTTGTTTTAACACTGAAACTGTTTCAGATTCACCTTCCTATTCAATTTCAACTCTAAGTCAGTACTGACCTGTTTGTAAAACTTGCTTAAATGTGTCGGTACTGGGCAGGTTTTCTGCCAGATTTTCCATCCCATCAGAAAGTCCAACTTGGCGGTTCTGTGCATAGGTGTAATGTTACAAACAGCCGCGAATGCAAAGTAAACACCAAAAACTTTCTATAAAGAAAGGAATATGCACTTATGTTTGTCACTGACGCACACAAAGGAAAGTTCTCCTATCAACATCCTACCATGTGGCTGCGCTCAACTTGACTGCAGACAGTTTCCTCACCGTTAACGTCTTCCCCGTGCGGTTAAGCATTTATTTAAGCCGTATTCATGTTGCACATGTATGCTTGTTAGGTTTTGTGTTTGTTTTCTCCTAAGTGTGACTAGTCCCTGTCATTGCCCATTGATTTCACCTGTTGTAACTGCTCCTAGTGTATCCTCCAATCTGCATCCTCCTGTGCTCACCTGTTCCTCGCTGTGCCGTTACCCCTGGTCTGTGTGTGTATATAAAGTTCCGGTTTCTTTTCACTCCTTGTTGTAAGTCAATGTCAATGTCATTGTTGAAGTCCTGTCCAAGCCCTCGGGTAGTAGTCCCTCCGATAAAGTAAGTTTTGTTTGAACTTTGCCTTTTTGATCCCCAGTGTTTTTGGTTGTACTTTGTGTTTTTGTTAGTTATTATTAAAACGTTTTTTTTTTTAGATCACCACCACCTGCATGGCTGCTTTTGTTTCCCTGCATTTGGGTCCACACAACTTGCCTGTCCGCATTTTCTTGACATACTGTATGCTTATGATGTGACTTGTTTATTTAGCACCTTTGAATAATATTGAAAGTCCAACTGAATTTAAAAGAATGCTTATTCACCACCATAAAAGCTTTGGGAGCAAAACCTACCTTACTTGCTAAAACAAGGCAGCCTCTGTGTGTCAGGCCTGCAATCACCTGATGATCAGTTCAGGGTGTACACGTGGGAATGGCTGCAGTTTTCCCCATGACCTGAACCTTGATAAGCAGTGTAGAAAATGGATGGATGATGGATGATTCCTGTTATGGAGAGAGCAGATTATTGACCTGACCTGAGTCTTGATGTCGGAAAGTGTTTGGGCGAACTGCGTTGCGTTGCACTGAGCTCGCCTTTCCGTGCGACGATGTAGACAAACACCCTCTTTGATCATCCACTGAGAGATGAACAGGTCTTCCTCCTTTTTGATTAATTCCTGAAGGAAATGAACATTTCTCTTGAATGTATGAATACGTTATGAGTAGTGGAATGAATCCAAGTGTAGAGGAATGATAATTAATTACAGCCCTGTGATAAAAGGCTGTGGGTGTTATGACGCAAGCTTCCTCTGTGTCATTATGAGAGGCTCCGTAATTACCTTTCTGCACAAGCCAACGCTCCTGGCGACGCTGGCGGTGAGAGCGGCGCTCACTCAGTGAGTCCAACGGTCATAAAGCTTTTCCATGCCTAATTGTCTGAGGGGCTCTATGGCACTTTCATAGATGAGGGACCGCGCCGTTGGGTAAAATGCTTGGCGATGCACCAGCTTTTCCAGCTCAATGAAGACAGATCTTCATTATGGGCTAAACATTGCGGTTATTAGCTACAGATTGCTCAAGTGGATGGCTAACTTGGGAAGGTGGGCTCGGGATGAATGAGCATCAACATCCATTTCAAAGCAATAGTTTCACAGAGTTTCTTAGCATTTTAAAGCCATATTTTTGCACCACTAAACCAGATCCTTTTAAGATTTTATTCATGTCATCATCAGTGTTGTTAATAACAGCATTATAATATAACGGCGTTACTAACGGCGTTATTTTTTTCAGTAGTGGGTAATCTAATTAATTACTTTTCTCATCTTGGAAACGCCGTTACCGTTACTGAGGACGGAAAGGCATGCGTTACTATGCGTTACTATATTGGTCAAAAAGTCTGAGGGAGACGGACTCACCGAGACGACAGAGCAGAGCAGGAGTGGGGAGGAGGCAAGAAAGTTGTGACGCCGAGCAAACGCGATGCTAGGTAGCTCCAATAATACATGTTGTAGCTGATAGCTTACAAACTACGCCCGCATGTTATGGTAGATATGGTAGACATGGTAGATATCACATTTGCTGTATATAGATATAACTAGATGCAAATGACAGACATGACACTAAATGCGTTAGTAGACAGCCGCCATCTTAAAGCAGTAGACTTTTTAGGACGGCTCTGTTGTAGAGAACCTTCCTAGCGAACCTAAGTAACTTTTTATCTAAAATACTTCTAAATCGGCAAAATCTTGACTTGAATCTATCTTTAAATGATAAAACAGTTTTAAAACTTTCATATGTCGAAAGTAGAGAGAAGGGAACTAATGCAATAATGGGAGCAATTTTAACAACTTTTAACAGTTGATTCAGGGTAAAGGGTAAATTAGGGTAAAGAATTAGGCTCGGGCCAATTGTACCAAAAACCTTGCACAAAAAACTTCACATCGTGTGGCCAATGTTTATTTTATTTTATTTTATTTTTTTGAGGGGGAAAAAAAAAAGTAATTATCACCAATTACTTTGCCAAGTAACTAATTACTCTTACATTCAGGTAATTGAGTTACTAACGCAATTACTTTTTGGGAGAAGTAATTTGTAACTATAATTAATTACTTTTTTTCAGTAAGATTAACAACACTGGTCATCATATCCTTTAAAAGCGACTTTTAAACCACCCACTTATTCTGTTTTTTTTCTTCATACACGACTAGGCTGATCAGCTATATCTAACGTTTGTGTCTTGACCGTCTGTCTCGTGTTCAATGAGCAGGGAGCCACTTCCAGGTTCTTTAGCTCATTATGCAATCAAAGCACGTCTGCGCCTCCAGCCTATTGTGGGCAACATAATGGGCTCTTGGGCCATGTAAACCGGGGTCTCGCCGCTCCAGCTTTATCACTAGCGCCCTCTTCATAGTAAGGACTGCGGAAAGGAAGAGAGAGAGACAGAGCAGAGGAGGGTAATTGGACTTTAGATAATACCTTCCTTGAGCCGTTTACATCTTCTCCAGAGGGTCCATGTCTTCATCTGTTATTAACTTGTACTGAAAGCTACTTTCCCTCAAATTTAATGCCTTTTGCAGTTATATTTATTCGAGAGATTCTGGTTAAACAAATTCACCTGACTGAAACACTACTTCGTCAGCCCATCAAGTCCCACCTAGCTGAGTAAAAAATCAGGCTAGGCCAGACTTTTGTTTAATCCATCAGATAGACCAGGGGTGTCCAAACGTTTTGCAAATGGGGCCAGATTTGGTGTGGTAAAAATGTGGAGGGCCGACCTTGGCTGACGTTCTTTACGTAGAACAATATATTCAAGCAAATTTTAGCAAGCCATTCCTTGTGTCACATTTGCTTTATTATTTTTTTTAAATGAATAATTTCAACAATCTCGCAACTAGCCTTTGTGGCGTTCTCTTTCGACTCTTGTGAAATACTGCTGCTGTAAAATTAAACTAGCTTCAAGTTGCTTCAATTTCTCGCTACGTATCTTCCCTGTAATCTTGTCGTACATGTCAGTGTATCTTGTTTGGTAATATCGCTTCAAATTGAACTCTTTAAAAACAGTGACTGTCTCTTTGCAATTGAGGCAGACACAGTTGTTGCGTATTTTAGTGAAGAAATAGTCCAATTCCCACCTATTCTTGAAGCGTCGGCCGTCGCAGTCAACTTTTTTTTTGTTGATTGTCGCCATTTTGGAAAATTGGGAGTAAAGAGTCACACAGGGTAATGTTGCTTAGAGTGCTGCTGCCTTTTAGTGGGTAAATGAGGAGCAGCATTTAGTGTGTAAACTACTTCATATGCTGGTAGCAGTTCTGCTGACCAATTTATTAAGTGTGTGTGCGGGCCAGACGTTATTGATTTTATGACAGAAGCTGGGGGCCGGATGAAATTTGACCAAGGGCCGCATTTGGCCGCCGGGCCGGACTTAGGACATGTCTGAGATAGACCAAGAGTAGGTAATATATGCCAGAAGGGTCACTGGACCGTTTTCAAAGGTCGCGCCTCCTCAACTGTGTTCTACTCCAGTGTTTTTCCAGTGCTTTTCTTAATCACGGCATGTTTTTACATTGGAAAAAAATGTTCCAAAATTACTTTCTGTACAGTATGTTTAATTATAGAATAATTTCTCAGTATTTATACTTACTCAGCGTGAAACTTGAGGCTGTTTAGATGAACACAAAGCCGATATCCTGGCAGGAATCTTATTCATCAGCTCTCAATCTCTCTCTGTTATAATTTATTAAAGGGATCCTCTGTTTTTAAGACAAGTAATCTTAAAAGATGCATGTTAGTATGAGTTATAATAATTTGATATTAAAACCCCTCTTAAAGTTTTTGTTTTGATAAAGTTTGTAAATTATTTTAAGTGATAGGTCGCCATTCTTGTTACGTTGCAGTGCGTGACGTCACTGGTCCCGTTGTGGAAATCCCAGCGTGTCACTCGTTAGCTTTCCCAACATATCGTCAGTTCTACCGTTCCTATTTGAACCAGATCTGAAAAGTGAAGAGCAGGACAGCACTGTCGGTCGTTCACAAGACGAGCTTCAGGGAAAAATGCGTGCTGCAAACACCTGATAAGAAAGTTGGGCAAAACTGGTGATGCGAGAGAGTCCTGTTGGGAAGTCCGGTTGGGAGTGAGAGTGTATGCTGTCCGGTTTTATTAGCAGATATTCAAGGTAAGCATATTGCGTTTTCAAACTTATCCCAATATAATAATGTAGATTGTTAGCATCCAGAGCTATCGTGTGCTTACATTACAGGCCAAAGAGCACACCTTGTGTAATCCATGTCTTGTGCATTGTAACGAGTGGTAGCTAGGATACGTGTATAAAAGTACCAAAAAGGGGAGAAGCTTCCACTTATGCACATTTATTCACAAAAAAATAATATTTCCACCTTGACCAATTTTCACTTGGGAGCTCAGCAGTACGCAAACACGCGTTCCCTGACGAACTCCCAACATTGTTGTAAGGTCCACGTCAGAGTCACTGTCGTCACTTTAGCGTGCCATAGTGCTTTAATTATTTAGTATGATTTGGGGAAAACTCCCACGAAGAATAGTCAACAAAAAAGATAGCAATAGTAATCCAAATCTGCGGTTTTTTTACTCACTAGAAGATCCAGGAATTAGACCGATACAATGGCAATGTCACAGCCGCGATTAGGCCGTCGATTCCTCAAAATAGACTGATCCGAAAAGCCGCTGTGGGACCGACGAATAAAAAAAAAAAGGACAGATCCAAAACCAATATTGCAGATGTGGTGGGATCGTCGGATCCAGAAAATAGACGGATCCCTTACTTGACTGAGGATCCAGGGAAAATGTTCGGGTGCTAGTTGTAACGCGTGGTGGGTAGGATGCGTGCATACAGGGACCAAAAAGGGGGAGAAGCTTCCACTTATGCACATTTATTCAGTAAAAATAATAATTCCACCTTGACCACTCACTTCACTCCCCTTGTTTCCATTTGACTGGAAATTGCATCCAAAAGCAGCACATCGTGGCATTTTACTTCGCGAGTTTAGGCAGCAATAAGCAATTGTTGAACACGAAAGATACCAATGACGTCATCACTGCGAGCCCGCAAACCATGGCGCCAACTAACGGTCAAAATATGGACTAAATATTATAAAATATTGCCATTGATTTAACATTTTATGTGTTTCTAACAACATATTTTAGTACAAGAGAACAATTGTGGTTTATTAGAGCCTACATGTATTTAAGTTAGAGGATCACTTTAAAGCAGTTAGGCTTGAAAAGTTCGGAATTATCAGACAGGGGGACTTTAGTAATGTCTTTAACCGCATCAGAGCCAAGCATCTTGCTTACTGGCTTTGCAGACAGGTATTATTAATGTCCCTGCCACAGTGTGTGACTTTTTGGATTTAGCAACAAGTTCAGCAACAAGGTAACTGGCTTTGAGGGCTTTCTCATTTACCTTTGTAGTTTTTCTAAAAATAAGTTGCGTGTTTCTCTGTGTTTTCACAAAGGCTAACAAAACAGTTCATAGTTTGAAGCGACAGGTGTTTCGTTTGAAGATGGCACCATGGCGCGGTTGGATAGCTGCTCATGTCGCGTTCGAGAACCACTCGGATTTTTAGCCATCAGCCTCCTTGCTGTCCTCGACAATGTGTTGGGATAAAACACAGGGAGGATTGACTGTCGTCTCGTCTCATATGGATAAAATGGAAAGGACACTTTCGTGTATATCAACACTTGACGAGTCGAATCAAATATTATACTGTAGACGTGCTGGGGTCCACATTGTCGCGGACAGCAAGGTGGCTAATGGCTAGAAATCAAAGCAGTCCTTGAACGCAACATGAGAAATACCTCACTCATCTGCATATGACCGAAAACTTTCTACCTACTACTTCCTTCCTACTGCAACTCAGCCTGACAACTTAAAAAAAAAAGCGATAATGACACTAGTCTGCCGCGTCACACAGGTTTAAAAACACTGTTCTATTTCGACTCATTGACTGCCATTGACAGCACTAAACGTCCAATCCATTTTGACTGAGTGAGGCTGGCAGTGAATGATCGCTGGTTTCCTCTAAACATAAGGTCGGTTTTTAAAGCCACTGTTGAAGAGAATTCATATTCGATCTTGACTAGTTTGCCAAACACCATGTGGAAGACTCCATGGTCAAGTGGAAGAAGATTCTTTGGTCTTATGAGACCAAAATTGAGCTTTTTGGCCACCAGACAAGATGTTCTGTTTGCCGGAAACCAAACACTGCACACCACCAACTGTGGAGCATCATGCCGTGTGGATGTTTCTCAGCAGCCGGATCTGGAAGGCTTGTAGAGATAGACAGCAGGATGAATGCTGCGAAATACACCAAAATCCTGGGGGACAATCTTCTTCAGTCTGCAAAAGGACTACGGCTTGGGGGAAGATTTATTTTCTTACAAGATTATGATCCAAAGCATACCGCAAAAGCTAAGCAGGAATGGTTAAAAAAGAATCAGGTAAATGTTATGGAGCGGACAAGTCAAAGCCCAGACCTCAATCCTATAGAGAATTTGTGGCTGGATTTGAACAGGGCAGCTCATGCCTGATAACTGCAAAACCTGACAATTTATGGATTAAAAAAAAATACAAACGAGATTCATATTTTATTGTTAAAAATAACAAAAAATAGATGATTAGACATATTTGAAAAAAATAGCTTTCCACATTTTGCCAAGACATAACTTTCACCCGCTACACTAGCACATAAAGCTTGCCAGAAGCTTGTCAGACTTACAGGGGGGCCAGCCCCCCCCCCCCCCCCCACTCCCGGTGGCCTAAAAGTGTCATTGCATGTTAATTGACTTTCCTATATATGATTCTAAAATGAAGAATTTTCCGGTACAATATTGTCTATAAAAATTGTAAAGAAATAACACAAACAACAAAAATGAATGAAAAAAACAAAATTTTTTATAATGGGTCAAAATTATTTTTCGAACAGATCATGTGACTATTGTGAAGATATGAACAAATCGTTTCTGCATGTTCGTAATTTAGTAATGTCTGGTCGTCACAGCACACAGAAGTCAGAGATACGCAGTGAGCTCGACAGCTGATAAAAAGACCGCCAGTGGAAAGTTAATGTCGATAAATCTCTTCTGTTCTGTAACTAAAGATCTGTCAGTAAAAAACTCTCTCAGTAAGTTGTCTTATTTAAGAAACCTACAAATACAAAGTAACACAACTACCACCTTAGACTGTCATTTGCTTTGCTTAGCCAAAACCACCTGACGAACAAAGAGGCAATATGTTCTGCCAAATTTTGCACTTTTATAATATTTTTCTCAATATTTTGTGGCGGAGTATAAGCCCTCTTTTAAATTCAGTTGGACTCTCAATGTTATCCACAGGTGCTAAATAAACAATTAAAATCGTTAACATACATGTTCAGCACGAATATGGCGTAAGTTCATGCCAAATTACACGGCAAAGACGTAAACAGTGAGAGAGCGGCGTGCAGTTGTTGTGTGCAGCTAACATAGCAGGATGTGTCTGAGGAGACCTTTTCTACATGTCCGTCCATGATCAAAAGTAAGGAAATATTCCTTTATTTAAAGAAAGTTTGTCGTGTTTACATTGTAACTGTTGTATTCGCCGCCATTTTTAACACAATGTTGCAATTTCTAATGGGGTGCAAAATTTGACAGAACACCGGCGGGCGTACCATATTCACTGGATGACGATTTTGGCGAAGTAGTGCAGCTGTCCTAAGCAGCCTGATTTTGAATTCCCCTCAAAAATGATGGGAAAGAAAAAAACGCTTATTTTCAACTTATTATTATAAATATTTTTCGAAGTTAATTTTATTGCTTACACTGCGTTTTGGGGTCATCAACATGTTGTGCCCTCCCTGCCCCAAAAGTCAAACTCCGCCTATGCTCAAAACCTTTTTATTTTATAGATAATATGGCACCATCTGATGCTATATGGTGCTACAAAAGAACAATTTTAAATGGATGGGCATCAACTATTTGCTACGACAAGAGAACTAATCTTGAGAACGATAAACCGATACGACCGGATATCCGGTTTTCCAGGTGAAAGATACAGATGTATCGATAGTAAAGGTACTATTCGACAGTAATTAGCCATTAAATATTCAATGAACCAATAGTAGAGATAGAATTCGGCTATCACGAGCACAAGAATCGGCTTCTAATGCCTAGTTCAATGCATTGCTTAATATGATAATAATTTAGCTTTTACTTCACATGCTGCACTTGTGTCATAGTGCGCGTCGTTCACCACACTGCGCACACTTATCGAGACCGCACGCATGATATAATACGGACAAGCACTACTCACAGTTGTGGTTGCCTCAACTTCCCATGCATTTCGGCAGAACCGCTACAAGTCGCTGTCATTACTCAATCGTCACGGGTGTGTCATAACAACGCGAGAGCTAACGAAACCACTGTAACGCGCGCTCCGTAGCATTTTCTTTACAGCCCAAAACGAAACTAGTAGTGGCAACGAAGCAACATGCTAAAACAATGGACAGTGTGATCACCGACGCCAGCAACGTGCAGTGATTGATTTTCAACGCACCCACTAAAACAAAAGTCGGACTTTGAAGTGATGAAGGCAGCCAGATCTGTTCGCATGGGACGGAGCTTGTGTGAAGTGAGGAGCGATACAGAGATCGTGAGTTTTTAACCCTGAAAAATAACCCACTACAATGGTGGAGAGGGCGGCATATTGTTCCCACAAAACGCAGTCTACTTAAACATGAACATGTGGATTAGTTGATCTTCCTCAAGAAAAATCTGCCCTTCAAAAAAGACATGGACAGTGATGAGGAATAAAAAATGAGGAAGCACAGGCATAAGTGAATGACTTTGCTGTGTATTAGGTTAAAGTAATGATTATTGACCTGTCTGTCTAAAATGCCATGTTTTTATTCCCCCAATTATACCAGTCGTAAAGCATAATTTATTATTTATTCATGATAACACTAGCAGGTTTAATTATTTTTTTTTTCTAGAGCTGCTGCATATATTTTTGTTTGTTTGTAAGATGTTTACGTTGAAAGTTTGCACTTAAATTACTTACCTCTTGTGTTAAAAACACTAGGAAATACAGTCATTAAATTACTGCACTTTATTGTTGTCTGTCACTGGAGTTTTATTATCAATCCCATCCAACAAAATGACGGTCATATAGTAAGCCTTATTTTTTTTTTTTATGAAAAAATAAAACATAACATTGGTATGAAATTTTGTTGTTTAATTTTGCTATATTAGAAATGTGGTCTTTTTATATGTTTAAAATACTGTACAAACACACACCCCAAATATTTACTATCGTATCGTTTTCACTCTATCGAACCGTATCGTTCTTACACTGTATCGAATCGCTCGGCCTTAAAAATGTATCGTTTTTTAATCGAATCGTAACCTGTGTATCTAGATACATATCGTATCGGCTTCACGCCAGAGATTCCCAACCCTAAAGAGAACGCGATGCTAGTGTTGCTTAGCCGTTTTCAACTGGCACTTAGAGGACTTAGTTGCCACAGTATGCTTCAACAAAGTTGCTATATAATGACTACTATTTTGTGAAATTTGGCCAGTGCATATAATAGTCAGGTGCGCTTTATAGTCCAGAAATTACGGGACTTATGATAGGCACTATATATTTTTAAAGTGTGCTAACATATTGTCCAGCACCAATCACCACTTGCATTAACCATCCTGGGTCTGGAACAATTCATTTGAGAGCTAAAATCAGGGTAAAAACATGTTGCTACAGTATATTTGCAACATTGTAGACATGACACCTATGCTATTGCCCACTCGTTCCATTCACATGAGTGCGCATCAAAATAAAAAACTCACATTTTACATTTATTTTAGACTTTCAAAACATAGGGAGTGGAATGATCAGAACCTGTAGACATGGTCCCCGACACCGTTGTTTGCTCACATCTGTCATAGACTGATACCTATGATTTTTCATCTTCAGATTAGGCAAGGAAAGTATTAGTTTATTGTTTCCGATTGACATGATCCCTTTTTTTTTTTTTTTTTTTTTTTGCCTGTGGTGACGGGTAACTGTCATTCGGCTGGAGTTGGGTGGGGTTGTGCTAAGATTCCTCAACATTTACATCAGCTTCCCCAGTATCGGTCTTGTCCTTCTTTGCTGAGCTGTGATCTGATTGTGTGTTTGTGTATGTGTATATTGGCGTGTTTGTTTTTCTGTCCTGAGCGATGCCCTGTCGAGGCGTCCTCGTTTAGTGTGTTCATCATTATGGATGCATGTTTAGAGCCAGGCATGCACACCAGGTAAAGAAGAGGGGGTGTTATAAATAGCCATTTGGCTCTGAAGCCATGTGGAATTGATGAGTTTCAGCACATTCTGCTCCACAGTGCCAGGTTTAATTTCTACCGTCCTGACAGCACAAACCTCAGAGCCCGGAGACGTCACGCCTGACTGCCACTGCTGTGCAAATGTTAGCCATGTTTGAGGACGGACGCACGCACGCATAGCGCCGGCTGCACCGCGCCTATTGGCTTGTTTTACATCTGTTTCCCTAAACTCTTGTCACCTTAAGAGACAGGCAATCACCTTCCCCTTCTGACCCCTCACCAAACACCTGCAGATACCAGACTAACTAATCTCCTCGGCACTTCCTCTCCTCCGTCTATTGTGGTCGACTACTTACAACGAGCCGCGGGAGAACCTCCATCCAGCAAAGATGCTTGTCACATCACTCGTGCTCTGCTGCTGGCAGAAGCACAGTCAAATTACCCACTAAAAATGTGTGAAATCGCTGGCTCGGTGCCGGAGAAGACATGCCAGAAGAAGTAAAATCATCGCTTCTGAAATCAGGAAAAATGCACGCGAGGAAGAAAAGACAGAAGAGGAGGTGATGCACCAATTCTCTAGCGTAATTGTTTGACTTCAAAGCAGAATTCCAAGAAAACGGGTGCATTCAGAGTTGTTTGGTGTTACAGTGGGGATGGACACCAAGATCTTTGTATGAGGGTCATTCCAGAATTGACCTCCACCCCAACCCTGCTTAGTTACTGTTGCTAAGCTGACAAGCTTCGTGACTTTAGATATATACTGGAGTATTTTAAAGGATTTATTTTGGACCAATTCCAGTACAACATCTTCCAGATTGAAGCAAAAGGGTTTACAATATGCAGTGGAGGGTTATATGGAAAATATAAAAAATCATAGCACGCTATCAAGGGAAAACATACAAGTTCAACACTAGCAAAGAAAAGGGTTGGCATAATAAGGTGTATCGCAACCAGAAAATTACTTGAAAAATAAAAACAAAAATTTGGACACTATGTTTACTCAAAAAGAAGCGTCGCTTTAATGTTAGCGCACTCATAAAACGGGCTGCAGAGACATGAAGTTAACTAACGTAAGCTAATGAAACATAGTAACGCATGCCTTTACACCCTCTGTAATGGTAACGGCGTTGCAAAGATGAGAAAAGTAATTAATTAGATTACTCACTACTGAAAAAAATAACGCCGTTAGTAACACCGTTATACTCTAATGCCATTATTAACAACACTGATACTGGTTGATTTCAAAACTGATAGAGAATAAAAAATAGATTCATAAGTTTGTAGTTTTATGCATTTATTATCAGTGTTGTTAATAACGGCGTTAGAATATAACGGCGTTACTAACGCCGTTATTTTTATATATATTTTTATACTACTCAGTAGTGAGTCATCTAATTAACTACTTTTCTCATCTTGGCAATGCCGTTACCGTTACTGAGGCGGGAAAGGCCTGCGTTACTATGCATTACGATGTTGGTTGACTGCCGCGACAAAAGTCTGGAAAAAGACGGACTCACAGAGACGAGAGAGCAGAGCAGGAGTGGGGAGGAGGCAAGGGACTCATGTGTAGCGCCGTTGCAAACGCGATGCTAGGTGGCTCCAATAATACCTGACTGTAGCTGATAGCCGACAAACTACGCCCACATGATGCTTCAGTAGATATCACATATATACAGAATTAGATGCAAATGACAGACACGGCAGTATTAGCAACACATATAATAAGGAACTAGATGCGTTAGTAAACAGCCGCCATCTTAAAGCAGTAGACTTCTCATGAAGGCTCTGTTGTAGAGAACCTTCCTGGTGAACCTAAGTCACTTTTTATCTAAAATGCTCCTAAATCGGCAAAACTTAAATCTATCTTTAAATGACGAAACAGTTTTAAAACTTACAAATGTCGAAAATATACGGAAGAGAACTAATGCAATAACGGGAGCAATTTTAACAACTTTAACGATTGATTCACAACATTAACAATAACACAACACAACATTGACTTCCACACATACGTAGCAAAGGTTATTATCTAGTTATCGCAATATCTGCAATACCCCTGTGTCTAGTTAAAGGGTATGACAACACCTGGGGAAATGCTAATATTCCATCATTTATCCATAAACGCATGCCTTTTGGATTCATATCATGCCACTTCGTGTAATTACACACATCGCAACACCAAGAAAATGATAAAAATTTGGATCGATTGTCAAGCTAAAAGGACACGCCCCCGAGATCCCGGAAATCTAGCATACTGTGTGCGTGACGTCACAACAAGGAAACAACCGTCTCAGTGCTTAGTACTGAATGGCGGCGATGATGGCGGACAATTTTGTTTCTAGTTGCAGCGACGAATCCGACGTAACGAACGTTTTTCTAATGGTGACGAGGAGAGTTATGAACCTTTCTTTGGTGTTTTGGGTTATCAATTTGAGCCCAAACGAAAGCCATTGCAGCCTAATGAAAGGATCATTGAGGGGAGCAATCACACTGATGAAACACCGGCAACATATCTTGTGGGAAACACTGAATGCTTTGTTTTGCATTTCTTTTTGTGAAGCTGATACACCATGACCGCCAAATAATGTAATGTATAGAATAATTATCATTTATTGTGCTATCATAGGTTTTCGCTCTGCCAACAGACACAAATATGAATGGGATTAGAGGATTTGTTCTATATATTTTTCTATAATTTATACATGTGTCCAGTCCTATATCCAATGCGTGATATGTTTTTATTATAAAAGAGTACTCACTCTGGCCATTTTGAGTTTGGCTGCTCCGCTCCTTTGGTTAGCCTGAGGTGGTCTCATCAGAACCAGTCATCGTCCTCTTTCTTGATATCTCGGGACATTTAGGTGACTGCGCGTGTATGATGGGCACCGCATCTGCTTTCATCAGCAATTTCTTAGCAAAACCTGATTTCATTTGTCCATAGTTCGAATAGCTTTCAGGTGTAAAATGCGCACCACACAAAACCGTGCTGGTGGCCAGGTCTGCAAAATTAGCCCTCTTAGCACGGACGAACTTTACTCATTGTCTGCGTAGTCCAGCTCTTTCTCTCGCGTTCGGGAACTCATGGGTACTACATTGCGACAAATGGCAATTTGTAGACCACATAGCATGACAGGTTTGAACCATTTTAGCGATTTTTTTGATCAAACACGAACGCAACTCTCTCGTCGATAAACAACGATGGCACCTGCCTTGACCTTTCGTTTCCTTGTTATGACGTCTTCGCCCCATTCGGCTGTTTCGGAAATACTTTTGGAAATGTTCGTAATTTTCAATCTATTTTCTTTAATTGTGACCCTCGTGAGGAAAAGCGGCATGGAAAATGAATGAATGAATGAATGAATGCTCATGAATGTGATTTATTTTTTTCGTTAACTTTATTAATATTTGTTATCTTGCCACATAACGGTTCTATTGATATCTCACAGCCCCTTAGTGTTTTAATACCCTTTAAGTTTAGGGTAAAGAATTGGGCCAGGGCCAATTGTCCCAAAAACCCTTTAAGCTTCAGATTGTGTGACCAGTTTTTTTTTTTTTTTTTTTTTGGAAAAAAAACAAAAACAAAAAAAAAAACATGAAAATTATCACGTTACTTTGTCAAGTAACTAATTACTTTTACATTCAGATAACTGAGTTACTAACGCAATTCCTTTTTGGGAGAAGTAATTTGTAACTGTAATTTATTACTTTTTAAAAGTAAGATTAACAACACTGTTTATTATGAAAGTATATTGGTTAAACTGAAATTTCAGGAAAACTTGTCAGTTTACAGTGTGCGCCCCTGAATCTTCTGTTTGCGCCTTTAATGCGCTCTTAGTAAAAAATATTAGTCTGGAGCCCTGGAATAATTTTATGTAATTTATTTTTATTTTTTTATTTGTTTGTTTGTTTGTTTTTTTAAAAACGCGAGTCTCGCGGATGAAGTTTGATTCAGGTGAAATCTCAACATGCTAATTAAATCTCCTAACTTTCTGAAGAAGAGTCTCCTAAAATTACCTTGAATTTTAATTTAGACTTCAATAGAGCGACTTTAAAGACAATCTATTGTCTTTCATTCAGACTTGCAATTTTTCCTCTGCTGAGCTGGAGTATGTAGTTATGATTGATCTGGTAATTAAAAATATGCAGCGAGTGAAAGTAACTGCTCCCTTTCTCTTTCTTTTTGTTTTAGAAAACAGTCTGCATTTTTTTCTTTCTTTCTCAGATAGATAATTTAATTGTGCACATCTGTGTTTTTGCGGCGCAATTCATCGGCCTCATTATTTTTACATTTTCATCTTTCTGGAGGGTGATCGATGAATTGATAAAATAATGGAGCCTGTCTTAAATAATGCAAGGAGAAAAAGTTAGCTGCGGGCAAAGTCTTTGAACTTTTGTTCTTCTTTCAAATTGTATTCATCGGGCCATGAAGGTAGGTCTTGCGTTTGACGTAGTATTTGTCGGATTTTTGCTGTTCCCTTGCAAAAAGCAAGATGCCGCTTCTCTCCTCGGTGAGCTTTTGCTCCTTGGGAATAATGCTTGTCAAGGCAAATATCCTAAATAATAAAGAAACTGGGAATTCAAAGAATAACAGCATGAAGTAGGCCAATTATTACCTAGGGAACATTTTGCTTGAAGAGATAGCAGCTCCAAATGTCACATGAACATTAGGACCGATTGTTTATAATATGACCTGACAGTTTGGGTCTTTTTAAATATGAGATTAATTACTATTTTAACTAACACGAGGCGCCATTAGGACAAGATGCTGCAAGAGTGAGAAATGTGTATCCCAGTGAACGAGAAACTTTACTGAGATACTCATCATTGAAGTTTTTAACATTTTGAAGACATCCCCTTGTTTTGATTCACATTTTACACTGGACAAATCACATCTGCTACCCTTTAAGATCTGAAGCGACTGATCAGAGTGTTCTCTGCTTTAGTCACAAACATGTGTGTTATAATTCCCACTGCTGAGCTCTCTGTTTTATCACAGACATAAAGTGGCCATGGTGGCCTGAGGAGAGTGTTAAACACATCCTCAATTAAAGCGGTAACTTTACATCTGTGCTAGCTGAAGTCCTTGTAATTGGGTCTCGCTGGATTTGGCGGGAGGGCCGTGGCTCTTAATCTGAAGGGCCTAGTTTGAAGAGGGGTGGACGGGACTTTGCTTGGAGGCTCTTGTCGGGAGGTTAGCAGTTAGCATGGAGGTGTGAAGGTCAATTACAGCCAAGCAGGACATTAAGCGAGATTATAATTAAAGTTGCACCGATACCAGCATCGGCAGGGGGCGCCGATCCGGCCTGAATTGGTGGTATCGGTATCGACAAGTACCAACGTTTAGGGCGCCAATACCATCTACTGGCATCACTTGAGCGCAAATGAACTGTCCTCCCCACGTGAGCTAACTTCCCTAATCCCGATGCATGACATCTGTATGTCTTTGTCTCGAAATTACCAAACGAAAATAACACCTTCGTCTTCTATAATAAGGATGTTCACTACAACGCATATCCGCGATGTTACGCTGCTTTTCTAACATGGCATTCACAAACGATTAGCATGCGTAAGCTAACGCCTGCTGTTGAAGCGCCGATGGGATCAGAAAGGTTAAGACCGTGAGAGACTAAGCAAACTCATGGTTTCATGATGAACAATGAGTGGCAAATTAAGAGCGCCGTACTTCAAACTCGTCCTGTTTATGAAAGTCGATTGTCATATGCTGGTGTTGTGCAGTAATGAGCAGAAGTGACTTCTGTGGCCAGAAAACACTCAAGCGGCGCAGCGCGCACACTAGATATCATCAGATAGCAACCTAGATGTCTTATGTTAGATCCCATGCCATCTCTCGCGCGCACACTAGATATCATCAAATAGCAACCTAGATGTGCTACATTAGATCCCATACCATTAGCTGCGTAGTCCATATACTACATTGATGAATTAGAAACCGCCATGACTGATAGGAAGTTAAGCAGGCCAAATCAATCCATACCAGTGACTATAGATAATGCTGCAACTACTGTTAAATCAACACATGTTACAGATGGACTCGGACCACAAATAGGATGTTTTGCTTATATGGTAAATATAGCTCCTAAGAGAGCTGCAGCAATCAACAGTGTGCCCCACTTTACAAACAGTAAAGATTGTTCTCAGCACTTATATACAACATTTCTTCAGATCAGTAAGAAGGAAGCACATAAATATTATGCACTAAAATGCTTGTTTATATGATGGCACTGTTATTTTTGCTTGTTGGCAAAAAAAAAAAAAAAAAAAAAAAATAATAATAACAGTTGTATTTTCTGTTTCAGAGCATTAAATGTATTGAATTGTATCGAAAAACGTACCGAACTGTGACTTAACTGTATCGTTGCATCCCTTATACGTACATACGTATATATATATACTGGACTGTCTCAGGAAATTAGAATACACAATATTCTAATTTTTTGAGACAGTCCTGTGTATATATACAGGACTGTCTCAGGAAATTAGAATACACAATATTCTAATTTCCTGAGACAGTCAGGAAATTAGAATATTGTGTATTCTAATTTCCTGAGACAGTCCTGTATATATACACAGGACTGTCTCAAAAAATTAGAATATTGTGTATTCTAATTTTCTGAGACAGTCCATATATATATATATATATATATTTTAATTTTTTGCAAACAAAGTGGTATCGGAATGGTATCGGTATCGGCCGATATTGCACAGCCAGGTATCTGTATCGGTATCGGGCCCAAAAAATGGTATTGACGCAACACTAATTATAATATTGAATCATGCTACTTCTTTAATGCGCTATAATAGTCAATAAAAACGTATTATGGCTGTGTATAAAGTGTAAAACAAAGGTGTCCAAACTTTTTGAAAATCGAAGGCTGCACGGGCCAATTAACTTTTTGGGAAATTGAGTAAAGATTGAGAAAAATTTTAAGGACTGAAACTCTTTTTCAACTAAAAAAATCACCTCAAATATCAAGTCTTTCTACTCTTTCAGTTACATTTACGATGATAGACAACAAATCATGGGGCTTTTAAACACTTAATTAAAACTCAAATTTTATCATTAGTAGACTTCCAATACATTTGAAGTGTAAGGGTGGCAGCGAATAAACATCATTCATTCACTACATTTGTTCATTTGCAGCCATCTCGGCCACTTCAAACGAAATTGGACGTCGATTGCTGTTAATGGCAATCAAAAAGTTAAAATAGTGGGCAGGGGCACTGGAAGTCGCTTAAAGCTGGGGGTGCTGAGGATCTTTTTTTTTTTTTTTTGGTAGTGTTTCGCATCCAAAAACTGCCGTTTCGGTCCATATTTGTCATGTTTGCGTTTTCTCCAATCAAGGCGTGCACAATGGCAGTACACACGCATGCTGAGTGGTTCACGTACTACTACTAGGCTACTACAAAGACAGCATTCTATTTCACCTAAAGTGTGTGTTGGAGTTTTCGTATTGGAAATAAATGCGCCCGTGTATTATATAGTAACGCAAATCAATGTAGCTAGAGCTGCAATGACACACGAACACATTTTGAAAGCTAAAAGGTCCAATAAGCCTCAATTTAACACCAACTTTTCACAACACTAAAATAAATTGCACACGAATGTCCAACAGCGCTCTGCATGGCGGCAGCTCAACAGCAGCTACAAATAATAAAATGGCTACGATGCAAGCATGTCTTACCTATTTGAAGACACCAAATGTAGATAGAACTATCATTATAAGGCGGCAAACACTTTAGAGACTTGCAGTTCCGCTCTGAGACCCCCAATTTGTCCAAATTTCAAAATTTGCACGTGTGATACATCGTTGGAAAGCTTAAAATGTCATTTTGCTGGGGGAAGAAAATTGTTGAACAGGAGGCCATTCAATTTTTTTTTTTTTTTTTTTTAACAGGAAAACTCTAACTGGAGGTGAGAGCAGAATTAAAGACGCCATGATTTTAACGAGATATTATCGTGTACTTACCTTGTTTCAATCCAAAAACTCCATATAGCATGTATCATCGAATGTCAAGACACAGATGTGAATGGCCACAGCTGGATTTTTTCGGGATTTTATAGGTGAAACATGGTAATATAACAAGGGTCGCGATGCAGAAATCGCAGACGTCAAGGAGTAATCGAGATTTTCATTTTCATATATTTACCCGTTCAAACGTTTTTTTTTCTTTCCAATTTTTCTTTGTTTGGATCGATTATTTATCATCTAAAATATTGGGCAAAATGCGACAGTAACGAAAAAAATACAATTAGGCGATAGTAATGGGGTTGATATCCGTTACTTTTTTACAGACGCCAATTTTTTCATTGTGACGTAATTTGTTTAAAACTTTGAAATGTGTGAGTAAATCATTTTTTAAAGTCGTTTTTTTTTTTTTTTTTTTTAATGAAATGTTAGACATCAAATAATGATTCAAAGCTAAAAATGAGAGACATTTTGAATAATAAATATAATTACTTCTTTTTATGGCTGGGTTGAAACAAAAGCGGTTGCGGGATGTCTGTAAACGGGGGTTTTCAGGGTAAAACGGACAAATTAAAAATAGTTCGGGGACTTAATGCACCATGAATCTGCTATGGCAGCATATAGATATATTGTTCTATCAGACACAATAGTTATTTTGGCTTAAAATACAGCAGTTTATTTTATAGAGGGCTGCGAGAGCAGAAACTTCTTTTTCAGCCTTGTCTGTGTTTTCCGCCGTAATCATATTTTACCTCAAATTGAATTTTAGAAAAATTTTCTGTTTTTGTAAAAAATCACTAATTCATTTTTGGGTCACGTTGACGCCTCCTTTGCCAACAGTTACTTAGCGCCTCATAGCATCAGGTACAGATGGATTAAACGTCATTTCTGTTTCAAGTGGCTGTGTGAAGGATGATTAGTAATAAGGTAATGAATCTAGTTATGGTTAAACAATAGCATATGATGGTTAGCAACCGCGCAGCTTAGTGTGGCTAACCCCCCAACCCCACCCGCATTCGTCAGCGCTGACGAGTTCGGTTGAGAGGGGGGGCATCATGTCAGCGATTAAAAACTGGGTGATTTTGTTTATTCTTGGGTATCCTGGTAGTCTCCCTTTTTTTTCGTCCTCGGACAAAACCTTTTGTCTTTTGCCATCGTTGCAGAACTTGCGCGAAAGTGTTCGCATCGATTTCCGTCTTTATAATGAAAGAGGAAAGTAATTCAGCACATTTGTGATTTTTTGTGTGGCAGGGTTCCTGCCACCTTCCTCAAAGTTAATTATTGCCGGTGAAAGCGAAACAGACCCCCTCAAGATAGAAAAGGTGTCATTCAGCTCGTTGTCAGTCGACATATACAGTATCATCACAAATGTTATGAAAATATCTTACAAAGGTCAAAAAGTTACTTGGTGTTCCTTTAATAGTTGCATCATAGTATATTGTAGACTGATTGCCCGACATTATCGATAATCGTTGAATTACCATATCGTAAGATGATCGTTATCATGAGCCATGTGTCGCATATCGCATCGTGAGGTAATATGAGGTTCCCACATCAACTGCCAACTATTAAATTTCAGTTTTTAGTATGCTTAGGGTGCCACTTTGGACAACTTCAGCATTAATGCTTTCAAATTCGAAAATGAATAATCCAAGTGAGAAAATTTTTCAAGATCAACCTAAAATAATCTTCACAGATGTACTAAAATATTGAAAACCGAGAAAGGTTCAAATCAGTAAAAGTTCATTTACAGTGTATCACAAAAGTGAGTACCCCTCACATTTCTGCAGATATTTAAGTATATCTTTTCATGGGACAACACCAACAAAATGACACTTTGACACAATGAAATGTATATATATATAACACAATGTGCGTAGCTTATATAATAGAGGTAATTTATTTTCCCCCTCAAAATAACTCAAAATATAGCCATTGATATCTAAACCCCTGGCAACAAGAGTGAGTACACCACATTTGAACTACGTACATCCCTAAATGTCCAAATTGAGGATTGCTTGTCAAATGTCAAATGTCATGTGACTCGTTGCAGGAGTGCTGTCAGCATTGCTGCAGAGATTGAAAAGGTGGTGGTGGTGGTGGTGGTGGTGGGGGGGGGGTCAGCCTGTTAGTGCTCAGACCATACGCCACACTCTACATCAAATTGGTGTGCATGGCTGTCACCCCAGGAGGAAGCCTCTTCTGAAGACGGTACACAAGAAAGCCCGCAAACAGTTTGCTGAAGACATGTCAACCATATCCTATGGTCTGATGAGACGAAGATTAATTTGTTTGGTTCCGATGGTCTCAAGCATGTGTGGCGGCGACTTGGTGAGGAGTACAAAGATAAGTGTGCCATGCCTCCAGTGCTGCATGGTGTTGGGAATGACCCGCCACCTCTTCAATCTCTGCAGCAATGCTGACAGCACTCCTGTCACATGGCATTTTGGAGGGAAAATGGCAAGCAATACTCAATTTGGACATTTGGGGACGTACGTAGTTCCCATGTGTTGTACTCTCTTTTGTTGCCAGGGATTTAGATATTAATGGCTATATTTTGAGGGGAAAATAAATTAACTTTATTATACAAGCTGCACACAGACTACTTTTCATTGTGTCAAAGTGTCATTTTGTCAGTGTTGTCCCATTAAAAGATAAATATCTGCAGAAATGCGAGGGGTATACTGACTTTTGTGGTACACTGTAGGTGTACTCCGAAATTCCTAACTCTTTGGGACTAGCGAATTAAACAGCAATACGAAAATCTTACCACAGTATAGCCTTAATAGGTAAGCATGACTTAATTTATTTAATTTAGATTTATGGCTTATGATGTTTTTGTAAAAGATAAATATAGACCTCCTTGAGCTCTGTGTGTGTGCGCGTGAGAGCATTCATGTCTCTTACTGGATGACATATGAAGGACAACTGAAGGTGCAATGAGATCCAGCGATGGGCTTGTTTTATTACATCTAATATTGTGACCAATCTCAGCCCATTCACCTGAAGGACAGGCAGCTATTCCCTAACTAAATCAGCCAGATAGTGTGGTGTTAGAGGGCCCTCTGCAAGCATGCACACAAAATCGCACAATTCCCATGACAAGCAAAGGTAGTCAGGCAATAATGTGTATTTTAACTGGCCTTTTTTACTCATACTCCGCCATGCTTGTATGTGCAGTAGCATGCTGCCTATTCAAGACATACCGTAATTTTCGGACTAAAAGGGGACTATAAGCCTTTACCCACCAAATTTGACTCAAAAATGGCATTTATTCATAAATAAGCTGCATAGGACTATAAGCCGCAGCTGTCCTCACTGTATGATGGGATATTTACACCAAAAGATATTAACCGGTAACACTTTATTTGACCGCGGCATCATAAGACTGTCATAAAAGCAAATGAACCAGCATGACTATTTGAACCAATTGGCTGCAAAGCTTCATTGCTTCAAAAAGCTTCATTTGACCATCACTGCTCCCTTGAGGGAGACAGTCAACCTCTGCTGCCACCTGCTTTCAACACTGTTGTCGTCCAACATGCCTCCTAGCATACATTGCAGCGCTACAGATGTAAATAACAATCAAAATTCATGTTCTGTGCTAATTATTTCTTCAGTTATTGTTCCAGTTGTTTCATTAATTGCTAGCTATGGTATTTGGTAACACTTTATTTGATAGTGGCGCCATAACACTGTCATATGATCATTATACCTATGACATGACACTGCCATGAGCATTAATGAATGCTTATGACAGATGTTATTTTGAGTCATCCGGCAAATGATCTCACTTTTGAATGGATGTAAAATATCCGAGATGTACATAGATTTAGTGACATAAATTGCCGGATGATACTTAATGACCTCTGTCATAAGCATTCATTAATGCTCATGATAGTGTTATGTCATAATTATGACGGTCTTATGGCAGTCTTATGACACCGCCGTCAAATAAAGTGTTACCTATTAACCCGAATAAATCAAGAAATAAGCCCCACTGGACTATAAGCCGCATGATTCAAAATGAGGGAAAAAAATACAATTCCGGTACTTCTCACCACAAAAATTGCTATTGCATTAGATATAGGTCAGCAATTGAATGTCCCTAAATGAACGTTCTCTTCATGCTTGCTAAATAAAATGTCATTTGTTAATTTTTTACCAACTTTCTCGCAACGGATGTTCTAACAAGACAGAGCCTTAAATAGCACAGGCGATAGTGCTGCAGAACCATGACATCCCAAGTGAGACGTTGCCCAAACCTCAGTGGCTGCAGCAGTGCGTCAGGTTTCTTTATTTATAACCCGCACGGAATTGTCCTACACTCTGTGCATATGGTGGGTTACGTAACTGTCAGCAGCCAATAAAGTCATATCCTATATATAAAGCTTACTTAAAAGTTGTTTCGAAAGCTGCTTTGTGTTGACATTGGAAATTTTTGCCTCGTGATGATGGCAGGATTGCATTTTGGCAAAAATAATCTCTTTTGAAGGGCACATAATTTGCATAATACTTCAAAAGATTTGTTCCTTAAGTAACTCTTTCCCAATATGTAATCATGGGCCATAGATTTGTAAAAGCTCGTTTGGCTTCTGACATTGGAAGGAGAGTCCATTGTATTGTACCAACAGAATGCATTCACCGCTAACGCCAATTGAAATTACCCCTCACATCTGTCCCATTTCATAGTTACCGCAAAGACTGGTCATTACAATCATGCCAGCAAATGCCTGGCGGCAGGGGTCAATCAGTGTACATTAACCAAACAGAGCTCATTTGTTTTACAGCTTTAGTGGGATGTTGGCACCAGTGTACATGAGCTTTAGGCTGGCATCCAGCGGGCATGGAGGGCCTCCCATCAGACTGGATATCAAGATGGGACTTGGCCAGCCCTCTAAGAGAGGAATAAGGAGTTCGAGTATGGACTGTCCCCATTTCCCTTAATTCCCCTACCAGTGAACTGAAATGTAAATCGTGTAATGCAAGGCTTTTAAACTGAACAGGATGGACGGATGAATGGATACAATAAGTCAACCTCCTCTTTCCAAATATGGAGTACACTGATGGCAGTGGTAGCGTTTCAGGGTTGTGTCCATAAAGATGATAATTATACTACAGTAACATTTTAACCAGTGTTGTTTTCGTCAATGATGACGATAACGAAAATATTTCGTCAACGAATAATTTTTTTCATGACGAAGACGTCACGATGACGTGCTAAAAACGTGTCTTGGAGACTAAAACATGACGAGACGGATGCCATTAGTCGTCTGACGAGACAAGAACAAGATTAAAATTTGCCGTAGTTTCAGTCATAACTTCACAATGTGTGACATTTTCTTATCGTATGTGTGGTTAGCACGCATTTTAGCGGTGTTTGGTCATTTCACTCATGTGAAATGCTTTGCCCCTGCTCCACACACCAGTGAGTAAGTGTGTGCCCATTCCACGCTCCTTTTGTGAAACGTGTCGGGTGCTGTTTGGCAAGTTTTGCTTTCTTATCTTTCATAGATCTGCCATGTTCCTTTAGCCTTTAAAGGTCTGTGATAAGTGATCATCACACACTAAGCTAACTTGCAGCGTTAGCATAGCGTTTGCGTTAGCATTAGCATTTAGCGCGGTGAATGTCTTCTAAAACTCCTGGAAAACGTTTTACATACAATTTGTGTCGTCCAGGTGAGTTTAATTAATTGCAAATAATGTGCTGTTTCCCTGCTGAGAGTGTATTATCATCATGAAGATGGTGACGTCTTTGTAGACTACAATTATGTGCTCGTCTGTCAATGTCACACCTTTTATTTATTGATTAATTTATTCATGGACTAAAACTTTTGAAGTTCATAGACAAAAATATTTTGAGAATTATAGACTAAAACTAGACGAAGACGAACACATACAGTGTATCACAAAAGTGCGTACACCCCTCGCACTTCTGCAGATATTTACAGTAAGTATATCTTTTCATGGGACACTACTGACAAAATGACTCTTTGAAACAATGAAAAGTAGTCTGTGTGCAGCATATATAATAGAGTTAATTTATTTCCCCCTCAAATTATAGCCATTAATATCGAAACCCCTGGCAACAAAAGTGAGTGCACCGCATGGGAACTACGTACATCCCTAAATGTCCAAATTGAGTACTGCTTGTCATTTTCCCTCCAAAATGTCTTGTGACTCATTACAGGAGTGCTCTCAGCATTGCTTCAGAAATTGAAGAGGTGGGGGGTCAGCCTGTTAGTGCTCAGACCATACGCCGTACTCTACATCAAATTGGTGTGCATGGCTGTCACCCCAGGAGGAAGCCTCTTCTGAAGACGGTACACAAGAAAGCCTGCAAATAGTTTGCTGAAGATATGTCAACAAAGCACATGGATTACTGGAACCATGTCCTATGGTCTGATGAGACGAACATTAATTTGTTTGGTTCCGATGGTCTCAAGCATGTGTGGCGGCGACCAGGTGAGGAGTACAAAGATAAGTGTGTCATGCCTACAGTCAAGCATGTTGATGGGAATGACCCCCCCCCCCCCCCCCCCCACACACACACACACACCTCTTCAATCTCTACAGCAATGTTGACAGCACTCTTGTAACAAGTCACATGACATTTTGGAGGGGAAATGACAAGCAGTACTCAATTTGGACATTTAGGGATGTACGTAGTTCCCGTGCGGTGTACTTTTGTTGCCAGGGGTTTAGATATTAATGGCTATATTTTGAGTTATTTTGAGGGGAAAATAAATTAACTCTATTATATAAGCTGCACACAGACTACTTTTCATTGTGTCAAAGTGTCATTTTGTCAGTGTTGTCCCATGAAAAGATATACTTAAATATCTGCAGAAATGTGAGGGGTGTACTCACTTTTGAGATACACTGTATTTGAAATGACTAAAATACGTATGACTAAGACTAATAAGTGTTTTTGTCCAAAAGACTAAGACGAAAATTAAAAGGGCTGCCAAAAGCAACGCTGATTTTAACTGTTTGATTTACAGTAAACGACTAAAAACTTTGTACTTGTACAGTATGTACAACTGGTTAATGGTGCTATCTTTCACATTCTCATCCTTCTCCAACTAAAATTTGACCCAATGCTGTTACTGTGGCAGTCGAGCATGCTCACTACCGAGCCAAAAGCCTAGTCTGGCTTCAGCTGCCAGCACACTCTTTTAGGTTCACAGGGAGTAAGGCTTTTCTATCCTTCTACTGTAAACGCACAGCACCTGCTTCCACTGGTCTTCAGTTGCTCAGTAGTCAGCATGCTTGGCTCCCAAGATGACAGTGTAGGCACAGTGTCGTCACCACCTCCATCACAACAGATTACAGTGTCCCCAAAAATTAGAATATATTTTCACCTTGATCCTCAGTTTTAAAAATTAAATCTACAATATGTCCCAGAAAACTTACATGTGAATGTTAGATTTCACGTTGTTTTATCAGTGAAATTCTGACAATATTTCACTGAAAATTTACAGTTTTTATCTACACGGTTATTAAGAGATAAATGTTGGTTCTAAATTGACATGTTTTGTAGTAAATTCACACATCTAGAGATGATCCATTTTGCTCACATGGTCCTCAAATAACGGATAATTTCACTTGCACCCTGACCTGTCGTTGACAACCCTGCTTCTGAGTCTGTCTGGGAGTGATATCTTTCTGTAAAATATGCATGACATCAAAAAGCCTTAAAGGTTATTACAAATTAATAATGAGTAGTGGGCTAAGAGCAGTAAAAAATAGCCTTCCCTTGCTGCTCTGTTTAAATGTTTAATTTAACACACTCTAGTATAAATATGGTCTGCCTCCCAGCAATATGCTCGGCCCCAAAGCCTAACTAGACTATCAGCTGTCTCAAACATTCAAAGCCAGCCCACCAAGCTCACTCATTAAAATCGGCATTTTTTCATTCATTCAGATGAGAATAATCATATGGCGATGTCAGCTTTTGTTTTGAAAACACATAGACCTGTGGTTCTTCTGCATTTTACCCCCTCAAAGAATACCTGGCTGTCCAAGTACCGCCATTAATTCCAAAATTAACTAACTGCCTGCCATTGACGGCGTCATTTTGACTGGGAGGAGGTGGCAGCGAATGATCGCTTGTTTTGTTGTTTTTCCTCTTTTCAGTACCACTTCTGAACAACTCCACCATCTCTGGAAGTAGAGGGCACACCTAGCGTACCCTTCTAGTGGCTGTCAATGTGAAAAAAAAAACACAAATAAACAAACAAACATATATATATAAGTCGCAGGCAAAAGTAAAGTCTATTCAGGGGTGCTGGAGAGGAGGGTCCGTCGAGAGGTCGAATCTCAGATTCAGGAGGAGCAATGTGATTTTTGTCCCGGCTGTGGAACAGAATACCAGCCTTGGCAGGGTCCTCGATGGTACATTGGAGTTCGCCCAACCAGTCCACACGTGTTTTGTGGAAATGGAGAAGGCGTTCGACCGTGTGCCTCGGAGAGTCCTGTAAGGGATGCTCCGGGAGTACGGGATACCGAGCCACTTGGTAAGGGCTGTTCAGTCCCTGTACGACCGGTGTCAGAGTTTGGTCCGCATTGCTGGCACTAAGTTAAATTTGTTTCCAGTGAGGGTTGGACTTCGCCAAGGCTGCTTTTTGTCACTGATTCTGTTCATAATTTTTATGGACAGAATTTCTATGGCGCAGCTGAAACATTGAGGGCTTCCGGTTTGGTGGCCTCAGCATTGCATCTCTGCTTTTTGCAGATGATGTGATGCTATTGGCTTCATCAAGCCGTGACCTCCAACTCTCACTGGAGCGGTTCGCAGCCGAATGTGAACCGGTCAGGATGAAGATCAGCACCTCTAAATCCGAGACCATGGTCTTTAGTCGGAAAAGGGTGTCGTGGGCTCTCCCGATCTGGGATGAGATCCTGCCCCAAGTGGAGGAGTTCAAGTATCTTGGGGTCTTGTTCATGAGTGAGGGTAGGAGGAAGCGGGAGATTGACAGGCAGATCAGTGCAGTGCCTGCAGTGATTGGACAGACACCGGTCTGTAGTGGTGAAGAAGGAGCTGAGCCGAAAGGTAAAGTTCTCGATTTACCAGTCGATCTATCTTCCTACCCTCACCTATGGTCACGAGCTGTGGCTCGTGACCAAAAGAACAAGATCCCAGATACATACGGCCGAAATGAGTTTCCTCCGCAGGCTCTCCCTAAGAGATAGGGTGAGAAGCTCGGTCGTCAAGGAGGGACTCGGTGTCGAGCTGCTACCTCCGCGTTGAGAGGAACCAGTTGAGGTGGCCTGGGCATCTGATTCGGATGTCTCCCGGACTCCTTCCTGGAAAGGTGTTCCGGGCATGTCCCACCCGCTGGAGGCCCCAGGGACGACTCAGGACACGGTGGAGAGACTGTCTCTTGGCTGGCCTGGGAATGCCTTAGGATCCCGACGAAGGATCTGTTTGAAATGGCTGGGGAGAGGAAAGTCTGGGCTTCCCTGCTAAAGCTACTGTCCCCGCGACCCGATGCCAGATTAAGCAGTAGATGATAGATGGATGGATGGAAGTTGCAGGCCCAGCCAAACTAGGAAAACCTGCCGACTACTGTGGGAAATACGTTCATTTCACCCATAGACCCCACTCACATGATGTCACAACCACGCCTCCGCGCCATATTGTCTGTCAGCTCGTCGTGTTTACGCATTACCGCTACGTAAATTCCTCCTATTATGTCGTGTTTTTCTGCTCGTTAACATTTAATAATCAAAATGGTGAAGGCGTGTGTGGCGGTTGGTTGCAGTATCAGAGAAGATAGACGGAGAGACTTGAAGTTCTACCGTATTCCGAGAGCCCCAGAGAGGAGAGCGAGATGGACTGCTGCAATTCGACGAGAAAACTGGGGACCAAACGATCACCGCAGATTATGTAGTAGTCATTTTATATCTGGTAAGATGCATTTAATATATATTTAGAGGGTTTTGGGCTGACAACCACAATTAAGATCATTGCGAGGCTAATCGCTGACCACATACAGTTTCAAATTCAAGATGCTTATTTCTTCCACCATCATTATTTTTTGAATAATATTTAGCTGGTACCAAGTGAAAGAAGCTGGCCTCGTCTACGGATCATCAGTTAAACAGGTGTGTCCAAACCTTTTGCAAACGGGGCCAGATTTGGTGTGGTAAAAATGCGGGGGGGCTACCTTGGCTGATTTACATAGAACAATATATTTAAACAAATTTTAGAAAGCCCTTCTGTGTGTCACATTTGCTTTATTATTTTTTTAAATTCATAATTTCAACAATCTCGTCTTTGCGGCGTTCTCTTTTGACACTTGGGCTCTTGCGAAATACTGCTGCAGTGAAATTAAACTAGCTTCAAGTTGCTATAATTTCTCGCTGCGTATCCTCCCTGTAATGTTGTCGTACATGTCAGCGTGTCTTGTTTGGTAATATCGCCTCACATCGAACTCTTTGAAAACAGCGACTGTCTCTTTGCAAATGAGGCAGACACAGTTGTTGTGTGTTTTATTGAAGAAATAGTCCAATATCCACCTATCCTTGAAGCGTCGGCCATCGCAGTCAACTTTTTTTATTGATTGTCGCCATTTTAGAAAATTGGAAGGGTCACACGGGGTAATGTTGCTTAAAGTGCTGCTCTTAAAGTTTTTCAAACTTTCGTGAGAATAGGCTGACTTTGTGTGGACAAGATAGTTGTAGATATCAGGGTAGCAGATGTCAGGCAAAGAGGGCGAAGACAGCGGGTCGAAAAATATCGATTTAGGCATCAAATATGGATCTGGCGAATGGATAGACTGAAGCTTTTCCACATAACGCCTTTTATGCAACGCATCCAATGAGTTTACAGCATCTGAAAGCACCGGGGCTTCCATGAATTGCACTATAAATTGCACGACAAATTGAAACCATTGAGAATACGGATAAACAATGACGGACAATATGGTGGCTGGATACAGCGACACGTCATTGTGTGACGTTGGTGAGTGGGGTCTATTAATTCAGTCACTTTGCGTACCACTAGAGGGAGCCCGCATAATACTGGTGCTACTCATACCGCACTTTGAGCACCACTGACATTACTCTTATTTTTTTTATTTCTAACAACATACTTAACCTTTAAAAAAAAAACATTCCGCTTTAACTTTCATCAAGAGCATAGTCTCTGTAGAGTCCAAGACACTAAAAAGCTCTTTCTGAGCATATATCCAACGCGTGTTAAATCATCGGCCCTGAACCACCCCCTCACAGTAGCGTCTCAGGACACTACAAAATTGCCTTATTCATGTTTGTAATGTAAGATGTCTGTTCCTGTGTCGCTCATTCTCCGCGGAGGCCTTGACGGTGGCAGCCGAGTCTGAAGTGAATTTGCCAGGCGACTACCTGGGAAACATCAACAGTCATTAATTATGTAAAACTCTCCTCACAGTTGGAGCAGGCAGAGCTGCATACGACTGCGGCGCCCGTTCTTATTAGACTCAATGTACTCTACAACGAGCCCCCACTGCCTGGAGGCGTGGAGGGATTATCAGCCTACCGCTATGAGCCCCCCTCTTTCTCCCTCCCCTCAACACACTGACTAGTACACACGTACACTCCTAATATAATGTGGTATTGGGTCCTCCACAATACATGCTTGTCTTTTACTGAGTGGGAGAATAACAGAAATATCTGCTGTCTCTCCTCCCTGGTTAGCCCATCATTCACTTGCCTCCTTTGCAGGTTTTTTATTCTTTCTCCTTGGCAATTGTTTCCGGCTCTCCTGCTCCACAACGAATGAAAATCGGCAAATCTGACAGGACAAATGATATCCAGCGTTTGTCAGCGAGGCAGCGTAACGAAAGTTGTTGATGCTTCTGCCAAGACGTGTGACACAAAAGGAGGCTTAACTCGGAGTACTGCATTCGACAAGAACGTATTTATCAAGCAAATTATTGACCTGGTTAAGGCATAAAATGCCGATTGTTTGGCAAGCGCCTCATCTCCGCAGTGCTTACTTCTCAGCCGTGTTCTAGTTGTGGTTACAGAATCCTTCATCGCTGCTGTTCTGTTTCACATGTGCATCTTCAGAGTGATGTTCCTCCTCCGTGAAACAAAGGCAGCCTTGACACCTGTAATTAATTAGGCTATTATGCATTCCACAATGATAATTGCCTCACTGGAAAGTCACCAGCCTTGTGCGAGCGAGCACAAGGAAAGGAGGGTGGAGAGCGTTATCCATCATTGTGGTGCCCCTCTTTCTCCCTGCTTGTATCACGCTGTCTCACCTTGACTAGTATGAGGAAGCGCAAGAGAAGCCGTGTCAACACATGTCTGTGGGTCAGATATGGATCTCTACTTGCCAGGGTTCAATCACTCTGGAGGGCGTTGAATCACACCGGCACGGTTACCCGTGACACCCCATCTGTTGTAGGTTTGTTCACTCGTATTGTTTAGTGCCATGTTAACAGGGACACTTTGATTATACAGTGTATCACAAAAGTGAGTACACCCCTCGCATTTCTGCAGATATTTAAGTATAGACCCCACTCACCAACGTCACACAATGACGTGTCGCTGTATCCGGCCACCATATTGTCCATCATTGTTTATCCGTATTCTCAATGGTTTCAATTTGTCATGCAATTTATAGTGCAATTCATGGAAGCCCCGGTGCTTTCAGATGCTGTAAACTCATTGGATGCGTTGCATAAAAGGCGTTATGTGGAAAAGCTTCAGCCTATCCATTCGCCAGATCCATATTTGAGGCCTCAATCGATATTTTTCGACCGCTGTCTTCGCCGTCTCTGCCTGACATCTGCTACCCTGATATCTACAACTATCTTATCCACAGAAACTCTGCCTATTCTCACGAAACTTTGAAAAACTTTAAGAACAGCACTCTAAGCAACATTACCCCGTGTGACCCTTTACTTTCAATTTTCTAAAATGGCGACAATCAATAAGAAAAAAAGTTGACTGCAATGGCCGACGCTTCAAGGATAGGTGGATATTGGACTATTTCTTCAATACAATACACAACAACTGTGTCTGCCTCATTTGCAAAGAGACAGTTGCTGTTTTCAAAGAGTTTGATGTGACGTGATATTACCAAACAACACGCTGACATGTACGAACATTACAAGGAAGATACGCAGCGAGAAATTATAGCAACTTGAAGCTAGTTTAATATCACAGCAGCAGTATTTCGCAAGAGCCCGAGTGTCAAAAGAAAACGCCACAAAGGCAAGATTATTGAAATCATCAATTAAAAAAAATAATAATAAAGCAAATGTGACACACAGAAGAGCTTGCTAAAATTTGTTTAAATATATTGTTCTACTGTACGTAAATCAGCCAAGGTAGCCCCCCACATTTTTACCACACCAAATCTGGCCCCTTTGCAAAATGTTTGGACACCCCTGTTTAACTGATGATCCGTAGACGAGGCCAGCTTCTTTCACTTGGTACCAGCTAAATATTATTCAAAAAAATAATGACAGCGGAAGAAATAAACATCTTGAATTTGAAACTGTATGTTGTCGGCGATTAGCCCCGCAATGATCTTAATTGTGGTTGTCAGCCCAAAACCCTCTAAATATATATTAAATGCATCTTACCAGGTATAAAATGACTACTACATAATCTTTGGTGATCGTTTGGTGCCCAGTTTTCTAGTCGAATTGCAGCAGTCCATCTCGCTCTCCTCTCCGGGTCTCTCAGAATACGGTAGAACTTCAAGTCTCTCCGTCTATCTTCTCTGTTACTGCAACCAACCGCCACACACGCCTTCACCATTTTGATTATTAATGTTAACGAGCAGAAAAACACGCCATAATAGGAGGAATTTACGTAGCGGTAATGCGTAAACACGACGAGCTGACGGACAATATGACGCGGAGCCGTGGTTGTGACGTCATGTGAGTGGGGTCTAAATCTTTTCATGGGATGACACTGATAAAATGACACTTTGTCACAATGAAAAGTAGTCTGTGTGCAGCTTATATAATAGAGTTAATTTATTTTGCACTCAAAATAACTGAAAATATAGCCATTAATATGTAAACCCCTGGCAACAAAAGTGAGTACACCCCTTATTGGAAGTTGTTAATATTAACATACAACATGTCAACTGTCAATATTTTGTGTGGCCACCACTATTATCCAGAACTGCCTTTACTCTCCTGGGCATGTAGTTGACCAGAGCTTCACAGGTTGCCACTGGAATGCTCTTCCACTCCTCCATGACGACGTTGCGGAGCTGCTGGATATTTGAGACTTTGCACACCTCCACCTTCCACTTGAGGATCCCCCAAAGATGCTCTATTGGGTTCAAGTTTGGAGACATTCTTGGCCAGTACATCAACTTTATCCTCGGCCTCTTCACTAAAGCAGTGGTCATCTTGGAGGTGCGTTTGGGGTCATTGTCATGCTGGAACACTGCCCTGCGACCCAGTTTCTGGAGGGAGGGGATCATGCTCTTCTGCAGTATTTCACAGTACATGTTGGAGTTCATGTTTCCTTCAATGGAATATAACTCTCCAACATCTGCAGCACTCATGCAGCCCCAGACCATGACATTCCCACCACCATGCTTGACTGTAGGCATGACACACTTATCTTTATACTCCTCACCTGGTTGCCGCCACACATGCTTGAGACCATCGGAACCAAACAAATTAATCTTCGTCTCATCAGACCATAGGACATGGTTCCAGTAATCCATGTGCTTTGTTGTCATGTCTTCAAACTATTTGCGGGCTTTCTTGTGTACCGTCTTCAGAAGAGGTTTTCTCCTGGGGTGACAGCCATGCACACCAATTTGATGTAGAGTGCGGCGTACAGTCTGCGTACTAACAGGCTAACCCCTACCTCTTCAATCTCTGCAGCAATGCTGACAGCACTCCTGCGACCATCTTTCTAAGAAAGCATTTGGATGTGACGCTCAGCACGTGCGCTCAGCTTCTTTGGACACCAAATCGAGGCCTGTTCTGAGTGGACCCTGCTCTTTTAAAATGCTGGATGATCTTAGCCACTGTGCTGAAGCTCAGTTTCAGGGTGTTTGCAATCTTCTTGTAGCTTTGGCCATCTTCATGTAGTGCAACAATACGTCTTTTAAGAGCCACAGAGAGTTCTTTGCCATGTGGTGCCATATTGGAACTTTCAGTGACCAGTATGAGAGAATGTGAGAGCTGCACTACAAATTTGAACACACCTGCTTCCTATGCACACCTGGACCTAGTAACACTAATGAGTCACATGACATTTTAGCGGGAATATGACAATCAATACTCATATTGAACATTTAGGGATGTAGTTTGTAAGGGGTTTACTCACTTTTGTTGCCAGGGGTCTAGATATTAATGGCTATATTTTGAGTTATTTTGAGGGGAAAATAAATTAACTCTATTATATAAGCTGCACACAGACTACTTTTCATTGTGTCAAAGTGTCATTTTGTCAGTGTTGAAAGATATACTTAAATTTCTGCAAAAATGCGAGGGGTGTACTCACTTTTGTGATACACTGTACTTCTATCTATCTATCTATCTATCTATCTATCTATCTATCTATCTATCTATCTATCTATCTATCTATCTATCTATCTATCTATCTATCTATCTATCTATCTATCTATCTATCCATCTATCCATCTATCCATCTATCCATCTATCTATCTATCTATCTATCTATCTATCTATCCATCTATCCATCTATCTATCTATCTATCTATCTATACAGTGGGGAGAACAAGTATTTGATTGGCAGTGTATCAAATACTTGTTCTCCCCACTGTATATATACATACCCTTCTCATTGTAATGCCTTTCCTGGTATTGAAATCTAGTGCAGGTGTTGTCTTTGCTATACTTTTCAGTACGCTCACTTTCAGCTCATCAGCTCGTGCGTTTATCTCAGTTTCAGCCTGCCCCCATTTTTTCCCATCCCGCCTGGAGAGATATGTATGAAAGACACACTTTCCTCAAGGTATAGGTCATTTGCTACATCAAGCACTTGAAAGCCTGCACTCAAAGAAAATGACAACTTTTGTCTTTCCAACTATAAAGACAGTCAGAAAAGATTGTTTTTACTCCTTCCATTTGTCTCGTCTCAGCTGTTGACTTTGCTGTGACTTTGGTGGGAGTATCACAGCATATCAGCAGTATTTGAAATGGTGGTATCCAGAAACCTCTCTTGCTTGTTTGAGATACAAATAGAGCACAGGACTCCTGAAGAAAGCATATAGACTTCCATAGATAAGTTCCACATATTAAGGAGCATTTAGATCTTAGGTTTCAAAGTCAAGGCTTGGCGGGTCTGAATGCCGTCCGGAATGTCATTTTATGTTGCTCACGAAATAAAATCACTTGCATCGACCTCATGTTTCTAGCTAGCATGCCAAAATTAGGGTGCTTTCACACTAGCACTGTGTGATCTGCTTTAAACTGATCGGATTTCTTTTTCTCAGATAGTTTGCTTCATTTTGTAAATGTGAACGCGCATTTAAACTCTAGTTCGGACCAAACAAACGAACTGTGGTCCGCTCAAAAATCGTGTGTCTCGGTCCACTTTAAGCGCACCCTGCTTCGCTTGTGAATGCAAGCGGACCAGGATGTGCTTTTGCTACATTACATGCAGCTGCTGTGACACTCTACGATCACTCCCCTCCCAGTAGGGAGGTATTTCCTCTTCTTCTAGTAAATTTGTCCAGTCGATGACTGGAGTGTTGTTAGGTAGCCCTTCAACTGGACCCTGGTCCTCTTGGTGTAATGTGTAAGTGCTCTTAAACATTGTTATCGGATGTTGAGACATACCTTTTTTGTTACCCATAAGCACTTTAAAATACATGTAGTCCCTGCGTTACGACGTGCCCAATTTACGTGATTTCGACTCTCGACGAAGTCTCGTCCGACACTCTGTCAGCAGCCCTTTTTTTTTTCTCCTTAATTATTAATGTAAATTATTATTGTAAAAGTGCGTAAACAGTACGGACGCAGGCGACCTGACCGGCCAGGACATCACCCTTCTCTCGCCTCCCTACTCTTTCCACGGCGCCCTTTTCTCTCCGCAAAGTGACTCACTTACGAGTAATGCCCGAAGTTTTTTTTTTTTTTTTTTCAAAAGCCCGAATAGTCATGACTAGGGATGGGAATTGATAGGATTTTTACGATTCTGATTCCATTATCGATATTGCTTAACGATTCAATCTTTTATCGATTCTCTTATCGATTCTAATTTGGAGAAAAAGAAGAACAAACGTTTTGATTGCCATCGAGTTTGCTTAATCAGAAGTCACAACCTTACAAATTCACAACAAGGTCAAAAGAGGCCCAAAGCCTCAATATTAACTGTGGCAATAAGTGGCATATGCACAAGAATGTGTCACATTTTACTGAAACATTTTTCTAATAGAAATTTAAAATATTGGTATATATTGGCATATAGGTCGTTGGTCTGCCGTTAGCAATATGTGTTAAACTTGCAGGGGTCCCCAAACTTTTTCCAGTGAGGGCCGCATAACTTTTCCCTTCTCTGATGAGGGGCCGGGGTCAGTTTGTAACAGAAAAAGTGTGACGATTGCAGGAGTGCCTAAATGTAAAAAAATATTGTTTTTCAGAAAGCCACAATCAAATAACCCTTTTTGGATATTTCACGGAACAAAAGTAAATAAAATAAAAATAATAATATAATATAATAATAATGAATAATAATAACACTATTAATCAAATAGATAATAACCAAATAACCCTCTCTGAGTTCTTCACAGAAAAAGGCCAGAAAATAAATAACACTATTAGGAATTTAAAAAAAAAAAGCTCTCTGGTATTGTTCAGGGGGCCGGACCAAATGTCGGGGCGGGCCGTATTCCTACAGTAATAATGGCCATCTGATGGAAAACATTTCTACAATGTGGCCCTTGACAAAAATTGTTTGACACCTCTGATGTTGATCATCATTATTAAGTATTGAGGAGCCTCCATATAGAAGCTGTAATCAAAGAACCACTGATGTACCGGCTGCGTAAAAATTGATCTGGATCCATATATCGATTGGTTAGGCACAATTAAATTGAGATCAATCAAAATGCAAAACATGGATCGATATTGTCATCTTTTATAAATGCCATTTTCATTTAAATGTCTTCAATGTTTCGGAAACAAAGTTGACAAAAACATAAAAAATGCTTTGTATTTTTATTGCTTTTGGTGAACTCACTAATTGTGTTAAATATGTTGATAATATCATATTAAATCAACCAAAGGCCCTTAAATTGGAATTGGATCACGGCAGACTAATTTTGGCAAATATTGTATCGTTTTTTTTTTGTTTTTTTTTTACTTGGCCTGTCCAGCTGCTTAGACTCGGAGAATTGGAATCTGAGTGTCCTTATGGTCTGAACAGTTTTAATGTGCTACATGGGAGTTTGATATACCGTAATTTTCGGGCTATAAGCCGCTACTTTTTCCCTTCATTTTGAATCCTGCGGCTTATAGTCCAGTGCGGCATATTTATTGATTTAATTGGGTTGAAATTAGCAGGTAATACTTTATTTGACAGCGGCGTCATAAAACCATCAAAATTATGACATGACACTATCATGGGCATTACTAAATGCTCATTGTCATTAAGTGTCATCCGGCAAATTATGTTACTAACTCCATTTATGTCCGGCTCAGATCGTTTATATCCCTTCAAAAGTGAGATAATTTGCCGCATGACACTTAAAGACATCTGTTATAAACATTCATTGATGCTCATGACAGTGTCGTGTCAAAATTATAATTGTCTAATAACAGTCTTATTGCGCCACTGTCAAATAAAGTGTAACCAAATACCATACTGTAACTAGCAATTAATGAAACAACTGGAACTGTAACTGAAGAAATAATTAGCACACAACATGAATACTGATTGTTATTTACATCTGTTGCGCTGCAATGCATGCTAGGAGGCATGTTGGACAACAACAGTGTTGGCAGCAGAGGTTGACTGTCTCCCCAAAGGGAGCAGTGATGGCCAAATGAAGCTTCTTGAGGCAATGAAGCTTTGTAGCCAATTGGTTCAAAGCTTCATGGTGGTTCATTTGGTCTAATGACAATCGTATGATGCCGCTGTCAAATAAAGTGTTACCGGTTAATATCTTTTGGCATAAATATCCCATAATACAGTGAGGATAGCCGCGGCTTATAGTGCACGGCGGCTTATCTATGAACAAATGTAGTTTTGGTACCAAATTTGGTGGGTAGCGGCTTATAGACCCCACTCACCAACGTCACACAATGACGTGTCGCTGTATCCGGCCACCATATTGTCCGTCAGTGTTTATCCGTATTCTCAATGGTTTCAATTTGTCGTGCAATTTATAGTGCAATTCATGGAAAGCCCTGGTGCTTTCAGACGCTGTAAACTCATTGGATGCGTTGCATAAAAGTCGTTATGTGGAAAAGCTTCAGTCTATCCATTCGCCAGATCCATATTTGATGCCTAAATCGATATTTTTCGACCCGCTGTCTTCGCCGTCTCTGCCTGACATCTGCTACCCTGATATCTACAACTATCTTGTCCACACAAAATCAGCCTATTCACACGAAAGTTTGAAAAACTTTAAGAGCAGCACTCTAAGCAACATTACCCCGTGTGACCCTTCCAATTTTCTAAAATGGGAACAATCAATAAAAATTTTTTTAAAAAGTTGACTGCGACGCTTCAAGGATAGGTGGATATTGGACTACTTCTTCAATAAAATAAGCAACTGTGTCTGCCTCATTTGCAAAGAGACAGTCGCTGTTTTCAAAGAGTTCGATGTGAGGCGATATTACCAAACAAGACACGCTGACATGTACGACAAGACGAAAGATATGCAACGAGAAATTAAAGCAACTTGAAGCTAATTTAATTTCACAGCAGCAGTATTTCGCGAGAGCCCGAGTGTCGAAAGAGAACGCCACAAAGGCGAGATTGTTGAAATTATGAATTAAAAAATAATAATAATAAAGCAAATGTGACACACAGAAGGGCTTGCTAAAATTTCTTTAAATGTATTGTTCTATGTAAATCAGCCCAGGTAGCCCCCCGCATTTTACCACACCAAATCTGGCCCCCTTTGCAAAAAGTTTGGACACCCCTGTTTAACTGATGATCCGTAGACGAGGCCAGCTTCTTTCACTTGTTACCAGCTAAATATTATTCAAAAAATAATGATGGTGGAAGCATCTTGAATTTGAAACTGTATTTTGTCGCCGATTAGCCTCGCAATGATCTTAATTGTGGTTGTCAGCCCAAAACCCTCTAAATATATATTAAATGCATCTTACCAGATATAAAATGACTACCACATAATCTGTGGTGATCGTTTGGTGCCCAGTTTTCTCGTCGAATTGCAGCAGTCCATCTCGCTCTCCTCTCCGGGTCTCTCGGAATACGGTAGAACTTCAAGTCTATCTTCTCTGTTACTGCAACCAACTGCCACACACGCTTTCACCATTTTGATTATTAATGTTAACGAGCAGAAAAACACGTCATAATAGGAGGAATTTACGTAGCGGTAATGCTTAAACACGACGAGCTGACGGACAATATGGCGCGAAGGCGTGGTTGTGACGTCATGTGAGTGGGGTCTATAGTCAGGTGCGTCTTATAGTGTGAAAATTACAGTACTCCTATTGTGGTTGCTCATGATTTTTTATTTATTCTCGTATCATTCTTGAAGGAATTGATATGATATAGTCATTAAATTAGTGATTTACACTAATATGCAAATTTATTTTGTAACAGTATCTAACTTGTATAATTCAATTTGAGGAGCAAAGTGGTATTTGTTATGATAGTAATAGTTCAGCTACTAAGACTGTAAATAATGCCATATCAATCTTTAATTGCTGTTTCCACAAAAAGATGACCTTTCTCCTGCATTCTCCATGACTCTTTGACAATGGAGCGAGACCCGAGTCCGGACAAGGTTGCAAATAAAGAAGCTATGGTGTCATGGCATGTGTTTGCACTGCATTGGATGAATATTCTTCAACAAAAGAATAGTGCTGTGACGAGCTCGGCCATTTGTCTGAGGGGCCAGTTCTCTCATGACTGAGTGGAAGTGGCATCCGCCATTTGTGAGAGCGGGGCTTTGATTGACGGGCAGCGCTGATCCGAATTGACGCGGTGACGAGATGTGTGTCAGTGTGCTGACTGCTCATCTCACTTTGCACCCGGAGATGGGCACAGCCACAGCCATGTTGCTACTGCTGCTCTGAGATGCATGTCACCATGATTAAATCTCCCCTCAAACAGTTTGTGTTTTGTGTGGGTGTGTATACGGCCAGGTTCAAGTGTGTGCGGTGGGGCACATGATTCCCTCACCATCTAGACCAGTGTTTCCCAAGTCATTCTGAGGCACACTTTTCGCATTGAAATAATCTAAAGGCACACCACCAGCTGAAATCTTTAAAATGTAAAACATTTTAGCCTATAAAAACAATATAAAATCCTTCTCATGAAAAACAAAACAAAACAAATAAACACTCAAAAAAGTATTTCAATATCTAATTCTTCATTTTTACTCACTAAGTGTAAAACCAAGGCATGTTTGTGTCAGGGAAGCTCAAATCCAAGACTCCAAGACAAGTGTTACCTCAATAGCTAGATTACAGAAATGAATACAACCCCAACCATGGATTGCTTTTCTTCGAAGACTTTATAAACAAGATCTCTCAGGTACAAAATGATGTGACCCAGCCAGGAGCTGTGATCACCCAGAAAGTACGAAGAAGTACAATAGAGGCTGGACATTTATACTGTAGAAAGGGCGGTGCCAAAGCCCACCGTGAAACGAAACTTACTCAGAAGTGAAACTAATCATCTCACAAACCTTGGTATTTTTCCATACAAAAACATCTTTGAGCTGAGACCTTGAGCGCTGGTCCCGGCTAGAACGAAGATAAGCTTAGTCTGATAAACTACAGTCGCTCATTGTATTCATTCAGGGCATATTGGAAAACAGGAACATAACAGTCCATATTTGGGCATATGATGATACAGTCTGCAGTAGTCAAGGCCATGAGAAGGCACACTCAACAGATTAAAGAGCATACGACAGGAGAAAAAAAGTCTTAAATAGCATTATTATGTGAATTACAATCATATTTTGAGACGATTCGACTATATACAACAATTTAGCAAAGTGCAGATGACGAGAAATTAGTCTTTTAATCCGCCGGTTAGCCACGCCTACCATAATAGGGCTCTAGCGTCCCCAACAGGTGGATGACGTCAGCGGGAGACTGGGCTCATCGGTTTTACTATTCAGCCCATTGAGGGGGAATTATTCAGAACGAGGAAAACGCGACGAAGAGAGCTGCAAAATGTCATTGTTTCCAAGTATTTTCCCCAATTGCTAAATAAATGGCATGGTCATGACAAATAACAGTCTTGTGCTAAATGGAATATGAAATAATAAAAATGCACTTATTCAGGATGACATGGCAAAATTACTCCATCATGGTCAAAACTGTCGACTTCACCTTTACTGTCGCACCTCCCGAATGATATTTTATGACACCTAAAGCGGACATTTGTGATTTCCCTTCCCAGCTTCGGAGAATGTAAACAAACCAAGAGGCGTGACAGCTAGCCGACATGCTAACCCAAACCGAGTGATGTTTCAAAGTCGTCGAAGTGGAAAATCACACATAACTAGCCCGGATTATTTGACATGACGACTGGGTTGTCAAGTGTCTTTGCGGACCGGCAAGCCGCCCGGCGGAGAGCAATTTATAGCTCGTTCCCCGGAGGAGGGCGGCTGCAGTTGTTGTGCAGCTAACGTGCTGCTAATGTGCATGAGGAGAGCTTTTTACATGCCTGTCAATGATCAAACGTAAGAAGTACTTTATTTAAAGTAAGTTTGTAGTGTTTACTTCGTAATCGCTGTATTCGTATTTGACATAAGACAAAACAAGATGTTTACTCACTTCCTCGTAAGTCCGATGGTCCCACAGTAGTAGGGCTTGTGTTTTGGCCAGTATCCACGGTGAATGGGAACCTTTTGAAACTCCAAAAAGGCGCATACGCCTCTCCCTCATAAAGCAAGATTTTTCTACAGCCGTTTGGCTGGTGTGATGTGTGATGTGAAAAATAAACGTATTAATCCGCAAAATCAGCTGAATCCTTAGTCCTTATACACAACAGTACAGCTGTAGAGTGAAGAGGACGCATTCAACCGTACACGTCACAGCGCCCTCAAGGAAGTCACTCATTTTCATGGCGCGGGATTCAAAAAACTAAATAAATATAGCGATCGCTTCCACACACATCCAAGCGGTCCATATCATTCAGGAGCATAAAATACCACGTGTATTATGAAATAAACATGCTTTTTCGTGTCACATGCACTTTAATGCTACAATGTTCTCATGCAAGCATAACAAGCATACAAAATATAATGTATAATGTTTTAAGCATGAATAAAATTCTCTCACAGTTTGGATGCACACAGAGCTGAGATCCTGGCAGAAATAGAAGACAAACGGACACAAAGCACTTCAACAGATCACAGTCTGTTCAGTCAGTTCCAAAAGTGGAAGTTTGCGAACTTGCAACAACTTCCGGTTCACGTAACGTAAAAATAAATAATTAGGGCTGTCAAACGATTAAAATTTTTAATCGAGTTAATTACAGCTTAAAAATTAATTAATCGTAATTAATCGCAATTAATCGCAATTCAATCTATAAAATATGCCATATTTTTTTGTAAATTATATATATATTCTGTAAAATAAATTGTTGGAATGGAAGATAAGACACAAGATGGATATATACATTCAACATACGGTACAAAAGGACTGTAGTGTGCATTTCACTCTGTCATTTAAATCTGTCTATGCTGTCCTCACTCCGAAGCATCTACTTTTTCCAAAGCTAGACAGCTAGTGAACGACGCCTTAATAATTAGACTTCTTCCTTTTTCATCTGATTTATTAATAAAATGGCCTCAAACCATTGTCCTCTTTAGACCGTCGTAAAACTACAAAAAAAAGTACACAAGCATTGCATTAGCAACAACGTTAGCTTAGCACGCTATACAGGTTCACTAAACATAAACAAAAAGCGTCTCATACAAAAAATAGAACATTTCGCTTACTAATATAATATGTACATTCTTTACAACAACCATACTTACGGACAAGTCTTGTCCAAGGATCATATAAGCGCAACATTATCAGCCCGAGACGTCGTGCAGCCATAATGAACTGGAAAGAAAACAATAAACCATGTTGCAAAGCGACCACAAGAGTTCGCTGTTGGACAGCACAAAAAGTCTTGCTGTAAAACTTACCAAAAGGCAGAATACTTTCTGAGCGGGACATGTGCGTTAATTGCGTCAAATATTTTAACGTGATTAATTTAAAAAATTAATTACCGCGCGTTAACGCGATAATTTTGACAGCCCTATAAATAATGTAACGACTTTTAACCCTATATTGCCAAATGTATCACATTTGATATACCTAAAATTTCATGATTTTGAGAGTAGTTCAGAATTTTGACATTTCTTTTTGAAAAAAAAAAAAAAAATGATGGCTGCAAGTCAACACATGCATCTGAAGGTTCCATGAGAAAAACAAACAGGATTTAGCAAGGGTTATAGATATCTGAGCGCTTATTACACATATTCATTTTGACTTTTCTTGTTACAAATTTGAAAAAAAAGGTTTCATTAGGACCTTATTTTTCAAATTTTGGGATTCTCTGATAATTGCTTCATATTGCTGGCATTAAAGGGTTGTAATTTTACGACTCTTTTTAACTCAATATTACTTCAATCTCAAATGTTACTCCCATAGCAATTTTGTGTTCACGCAGACCATCACCAAAAGTGGAAGCCCGGGAAACCAAACGTCTGGTCACGTAACGGAAAAATAAGCAACAAAACTAAGAATTAAAGAAATTATGCATTTTTCCCCCCACATTAACTTTGAGGAAAATTAAAATCATTAAATCTGAGAAAACTGCCAAAGATGACAGAAGGCATTTTACATTTTAACTTCTGGTCCTCTTTTGATCATTTCCAGAACATTTTTAATTAGCAGTTGATGTTACAATCAGGCAGGCAACTGGGGTGTCTCGTTTAAACTGTTTTTTTTTCAATGTTAAAATGACGAGCAAGAAACCTTGCTGTGAACATTTCTGAGATTCAGGTTTATTCATAAATCTTTTACAAAATATAGAAAAATAAAGCACCTGCTTTAATTTCATCAGCTCACATTATTTTCTTAATCACCTTTGTTTGCAAATCATTCCCCGGAGCTACAGAGAACAAATATCCCCAGACATAAAAGCTGCATAAATGCTTGCTACATTGTCTACAATAGGAAAATCCATTCTAAACTCTCTTTTTGCGCACATTGGTTATACATACTAACTAAACTTCATATTGTGCCTCAGACATTAACATGCAAGAGCGGGAATCCAGTTGACTTGCGCTAAGATGTTTTGACAAGGGCTAGTAGTGGACTTCACACAGTTTTTGCCTAATAAGCATGGAGTGCGACAGGGCTTGTTGTGACAACCTGTCAGCCCGTGGGCTGGACCGGCACTCTGTAAGCTCCACAGTAGGATGGACTCCCTATGATTGTGCACTGACCTTTGCATCATGGGGAAGATGACAGGTAATTTAGAGACCTCAGGGAATGGGGAACTATACAATTGCGGTCCCCATTCCGTCCATAACACCAAGCACATTCACCTTCAGGTGTACAGTGTGTCTGTGTGTGAATGTACACACACACAGCAGATGAACAGCCAAAGCCGTAATCTTTTCACTGTGGCTAAAAATGTTCCAAGCCTACATACCACTGGCATTCTCTACGGAAGGAAAGGCTTGGTCTTAACAACACTCCAGTCATAGTCACGGAACAATCGACTGCAGCCTCACACAACAAATCACTGGGGTGGCAAAGTGATAAGGCAGAGGGAGATGATTTAAAGTGATAATTGCATAATCATCATTTGTGATAACTGTAATTGATGACTGCATAATTGCTTTGTGGTTTTCAGAATTCTTTTTCAATACAGGTGTTCATGAAGCTTCCAATACATTTTAGATACTGTATTTTCCAGATGATAAGTTGCACCTGAGTAAAGAGTGGCCCACAAAAAACAAATTTGGATCGGCATCATTTCTAGATTTTTTTTCCTGGATAAAAAGAGACTGCAGCTACAACTAGTCTATTTTGAATATGATGTTCTGAAAATAAATACAGTCTCCATCGGTCTCAAAATCACTGCCAAATTCATCATTCTTCCTCTTCATATCGCTTCTGAACAACTCCACCAACTCTGGAAACATGTGCCTAGAGCGTGTTTCTCATAGATGTCAGTGTGAAAAAAGAAAAAAAACAAAGTGCAGTGGTACCTCTACTTACAAAATTAATTGGTTCTGGAAGAAGCCTCGTAACCTGAAAATTCCGTAAGTAGAGACTAGCAGACATGTGGCCGGCTTCAAGGTGTACCGTGGTATGAAAACGTCAAGGTTTAAAAACCGCAACATTTTTTTCCGTCATACCGTCCCTGAATTATTAGCTTTTTTTTTGTGTCCCAAAAATGCAGGGAGAAATCCTTTGCCTGCAGCTGCAAGACTCAACCCTCCCCCACCGGTTGTTGCTCAGTGTCAGTGAGTAAGCTATGTTACACGATGGCTGGAGGAGGTGAAACTCCTTTTTCCCTCCCATCGAAGAAACAAAATTTCTTGGTGCAGGGTTACTTAGACTAGAGAACAGTTAAAGACTGCCACGGTTTAGAGGAGGGCCAAGCGACATGTAAACCATGTTTGCGGAGGGTGGCTGCCAAGGAGGCAAGACCTCCAATATGATTTTGCACTTATACAAAATTAAAGGTTAGTAAACAATATAATTTCCCACCAGCTACGGGAGTTAACTCAAGCGTGTTTAGTAGAGCTGGGCACCTAACGATTCGATTACGATTCAGAGGCTCCAATTCGATTATGAAACGATTATTGATGCACCCCCCTCCTTTTTTTTTTTTTTCTTAATGTTTTGTACATTAGTTCCAAAATTGTTCAAAAATCCTCTCAGGCTAAACCAAACTACTATTTCAGTATCAAGTTAATAGTAAACAAATATACGAAAATAACAGTAAATAAAAAACTCCAGTCCCCATTTTGTATCAGCAGCTTTAAACTACATTCAATTAATTTAATGTTGTGAATCAACTGTTACAGTTGTTAAAATTGTTAAAATGAACGCATGGAAACTCAATTTAAGGGTGGTATTCTCAAAGGTTCCTACTATTTCCTAGCAGTCTTCTCCCAGAGGCGGCAACATTGTCCACTTGGTGGCTGTGTGAAGAGTTATGAGGGTGTGCTAACAGGTTTCCTTTGGCTCTCTCTCTCTCGCTTACTGTGTTACCCCAGGCTTCACTCCTGCTTGTAAACTCACATTGTGGCCAAGCCCATTCCCATGGTGGCCGTATCCTTTATCACAAAACGGGTGAAAACACAGAATGCGCTCTGAGCCTCCACCAGTGTTAGAGCTGTGTATCACATCGCCAAAATAGCAGATGAGCTTTGCCAACATCGGAGGTCCTCGAGCTTCGCCTCTCTTTACAACAAACATATGTGCTTTTAATCTGCCAGTAGGAGACTTCTGGCTTTGGGACTGCCATGTGTTTGGCTGGCACAGGATTATCGGAGAGATGACGATGACTCCCTGATCAACCCATATTACGCACCACCTCTTGGAGCGCTTTGATGATGGCAAGGGTGGGGTATCTATACGCTTAGCGGGTGCTTATGTGTGTGTGTGTGTGATTGATGTGTTTGCTTGCTTCTCCAGGCAGGTTAATGGTGTGATTGCTGGGGTAATCTCTATGTTCTCTTGTTAAAGGATGATGGAGGGCCTGGGGTCTAGTTGTTGCCATCACATATTCTTGTGCTTTTGTTTATGCATTTGGGAATCTCAGTGTGATGATGTTCTTTGAGAAACAATGACAAATAACACAACAACCCCAGTAAGGACTCAATTCAGAATCACCTTAGAATTCCATAATTTATTAGTATTATTGTACTACTACTTTTATATTGTATCCATAACAGGGCTACTGTATAGTTGCCTCGTCAGTTTATAGGGCTCAGGTAGTTCTCTTCATGTTTCCTCAGGACAAATTAAGTGGCTGAATTAGGGCTGCCACAAACAACTATTTTGACAGTTGACAAACACCAATGATTTTTGCAATTGGTCAGCTAATCATATATACCGTATTGGCCCGAATATAAGACGGCCCTGATTGTAAGACGACCCCCTTGTTTTCAAGACTCAAGTTTGAAGAAAGACTTTTTGAATACCAAATTAATTTTTATACAGAAAATAATTACAGTACATCTGAAATAAATGATTATAACAATATATTTGAGAGAAAAAGCATGTTATTTTGCCCCATTCAAATCTTAATATCTGAACATTTAAATATGTAAACTAAAGTGCAATCACATTTGTAAATGAATAGCTGCTGGTTTTTGAAATGTTAATAAACCAATCTATTGTGATAAAACAACAAAATTGCAATAACTGCATTAACCATCAAAGTGAAGTCTAACTGTAACTGTAGTCTTGAAACAAATCTGAATAAGGAAAAACAGCAATAAAATAATGAAAACTGGTCAAACTTGAGAGTAGCTGAGCTCTGTCATGACAGAACATTGCTTCAATGATATCTGGCGCCATCTAGCGTCGTGAATGGGTATAACGTCTAGACCGCGAATATTAGACGACCCCCACTTTTTCAGTCTTATTTTAATGCAAAAAAACACCGTCTTATATTCGGGCCAATACGGTAAATCACATTTTTCTGTTTATAGTACAAATCAGACAATATTTAAATGCCCCCCCGATTACGATAATTAGTGTTTTTCCTTGTTTATACTTTTAAAAATATATAAGGAAGATATTTATGGTTTATTTCCTTTGTTTAATATTTTTAATTTAAATGTACCTAATCTACCAAACCTTTCAATTTGTATATAGATGTGTGTGTTTGAAAAGCTTGATTGTATGTATATACTTTTTATAAAGTGATGGGTGCAATACCTAACCTCACAAAGAGATATCCTCCAAACCCTTTTTGTGTTAGATCTATATATATATATATATAATATATATATATATATATATATATATATATATATATATATATATATATATATATATACTGTATGTATATGTATATATATATATATATATATATATATATATATATATATATATATATATGTGGCGGAAAACACTCAGGTGACTTGAAGTTCTGCTCTGAGACCCCCAATTTGGCCAACTTTCAAAATTGTCCGACATGCATGTGTGATACATCATTGGAAAGCTTAAAATCTCAACTTTCTGGGGGATGAAAAATTATGAACAGGAGGGCATTTTAAAAATAAAAATAAAAAAATCAAACAGCAAAACCCTAGGTGAGAGCATGAAAGAGCAGAATTAAAGACGCCATGACTTTAACAAGATATTATCGCGTACTTACCTTGTTTCGATCCAAAAACTCCATGTCGCATATATCCCTGAGTGTCAAGACACAGCTGTGAATGGCCATAGCTGGATTTTTGGGGGAATTTATGGGTGAAACATGGTAATATAACAAGGGTCGCGATGCAGAAATCGCAGACATCAAGGAGTGGTCGAGATTTTGTTTTTCATATATTTACCCTTTTAAACGTTGTTTTTCAATCTTTCTTTGTTTGGTTCGATTATTTATCATTTAACATATTGGAGAAAATGCAACAGACATTTTTTTCATTGTGCCGTAATTTGTATAAAAGTTTAAAATATGCGAGTGAATAATTCTTTAAAGTCGTTTTTTTAAAACTAAATATTAGACATCAATTAATGATTCTGAGCTAAAAATGACAGACATTTTGAACAATAAATATAATTACTGAGCTTCTTTATATCGCTGGGTTGAAACAAAAGTGGTTGCGCGACATCTGTAAACGGGGGTTTCCAGGGTAAAACGGACAAATTAGTTCGGGGGCTTAATGCGCCATGAATCTGCTATGGCAGCATCTAGACATATTGTTCTTTCTAACACAAAAGTTCTTTTGGCTTAAAATACAGCAGTTTATTTTAAAGAGAAAGATTATTTATTTATTTATTTATTTTCAGTTTATTTTAAAGAGAGTGCAAGAGCAGAAACTGCTTTTTCAGCCTCGCTTACTTTTCCGCCATATACATATGTATATGTATATATACAGTGGGGAGAACAAGTATTTGATACACTGCCAATGGGTTTTCCCATTGACTGTGTATCAAATACTTGTTCTCCCCACTGTATGTATATATATATGAAATAGTTATTTTGTTTGTTTGTTTTTTTCATTATTTTGCACTGTTGGTCTACTGAATATGACCTGTTTTGACCATAGTATGCTTAAAGGGCAAAAAACGCCTTTGAACATACCTGCTGGTTGTGTTGAATCGACAAATATAAAACTATCAGGCTCATTTTTTTCTGCTGAATGTTTATCCTAATGAGTTGATTAAAAATTATCTCGCTACAAAATAGTTTGTCGAGCATGTTTGGTTGTCAATAGGACATCAATCTTACAAATTTTGACAAAAAACTGGGATTTCTTTTTTGTCTTTTTGGGTCCAAAATGTTGATTCTAATTGGTCAGCAAAGAACACAACAGTTTGAACGTAAAGGTTATGGTGTCCTGACCCAACCAGGCCATTGTGAACATTTTTTTCAACATCAAAGACATGCTAATTTTTGACAAAATATGCCCAGGTGTTAAAGTGTTAAACACCTTTGGTAGGCTGTAGATGTGTGCTTCCTCAAGCTAATACTAGTGACATTGGAAAACATCAACACCTTTTTCTGAAAGGGAGTGGAAGGTGGAAGAGTTTTAAATTGAAGTAAAGCAGAGTGAAACAACAACACAATGTAGCAGGGAGCTGTCTGAAAGCTAGACTATTGCATCTGTATTGATTGGGCGCCAGCCTTTTACATTTTCCATGAACTCCCCCGAGCGGCTCCTAGTGGCAGTGATGGGGAGCAGGGGGTTGCTGGATTTTATGATATTTCTTTAAACATGATGTTGTCGTTATGCCTCCCCGGGGAAGACTCTTGAGCACTCATTTTGAGTAAATCAAAGGCGCTTCATGCCTCGCTATTTTTTCCACATACCTTATTTATGACCCCACTAAACTTGACCCCAATGAGGTTCAGAAAAGCTCAGTAGTCAAATGGCAAATACAGTATGGATGACAATTTGAATTGGTGGTATTAAGCATGTTTTGCTCTTCACTCAAAACTTGAGAGGTCTAAGCAGGAGGTAGACTCAATGTAACCCAGATATCCACTAGGGCAGGTGCTCTGTCCGCAAAGCCAGGTGGCAGCTAATTCACTTTCTTTGTCCCTCCTAATGAATTGTTAATTGGTTGGCGTCACCCACTGAGGATAACAGGTGCAGCCGGAGACCGCGTCACTAGCGAGCATTCTTGTGCATGCCCCGGTCGACAGTAGCCAGGCCAAATGGCACATTGCTTAAGTCGTACACTGTCATTGACGGCGAGAGACGGTCATTTAAAGGGACAGAGACGTAGAATAAATTACCTTTACATAAAAGATGGTTGCTCAAAGTATGCAAATCACAAATATGTTAGACCTCTGATCATAAGCGGATTTTAAGGGGGGCCAGGGGCGCCAGCCCCCCCGTGGCCGAAAAGTGTCATTGCATGTAATTGATGTTCCCATATATACATATATAAAAGTTGTAAAGCAATAGAACTGCAACAAAAATGAATTAAATGAACAAAAAAACATTTTTAATAATGGGTCGAAATTATTTTTCGAGCACCTTTGACAGTCATTTGCTTTGCATATAATTAGAAGGAAAATATATATTTAATATATATATATATATTAGGGCTGTCAAACGATTAAAAATTGAGTTAATTACAGCTTAGAAATTAATTAATCGTTATTAATCGCAATTAATCACAATTCAAACCATCTATATAATATGCCATATTTTTCTGTAAATTATTGTTGGAATGGAAAGATAAAACGCAAGATGGATATATATATATATTCAGCATACGGTACTTAAGGACTGTATTTGTTTATTATAACAATAAATCAACAAGATGGCATTAACATTATTAACATTCTGTTAAAGTGATCCATGGATAGAAAGACTTGTAGTTCTTTATGAAAAATGTTAGTACAAGTTATAGAAATTTTATATTAAAACCCCTCTCAATGTTTTTGTTTTAATAAAATTTGTAAAATTTTCAATCAAAAAATAAACTTGTAGCCCGCCATTGTTGATGGCAATAATTACTTACACTATAAAATCAGTCGCACCCAAGCGCCAGCAGAGGGCAGCAAAACTCCGCAAAACACAATTAACAAGTGGGCCTTTCACTCCTCTGTCATTTAAATCTGTCTAAACTGGGCCAAGTGCGTTAATTGCGTCAAATTTTTTAACGGGATTAATTAAAAAAATTAATTAACGCCCGTTAACGCGATAATTTTGACAGCCCTAATTTATATATATATATATATGATTTTTTTTCTTCGATTGAAAATATATATTTTTTTTTGATTGAAGCAACCAAAAAAGTTGGGGATTGAATGATTTAGACACAAATGTCCTAATCATAATATGGCCCAAACACAAAAAGGATTGCTTCAATCAAAGAAAACTTTTTCAATGAAGAATTAAGTGTTCAAATACAAATTTCATTCATTCATTCATTTTCCATGCCGCTTATTCCTCACGAGGGTCGCGGAGGTGCTGGAGCCTATCCCAGCTAACTTTTTCAATCTCAAATATTTTTTCCCATTCAAAAACTTTTTTCTATGATTGAAATTTTTCTTTTTTTTTTTTTTGGATTGAAGTGATTTTTCTTTTTGAAAATCTGTATTTTTTTTTTAGCAACTTATTTTTTGATCGAATAATAAAGAGAAAAATGTCCTAGCCAAAATGTAGCCCAAACACAAATCAACATTACTTCAATCAAAAATTTGCTTCCATCAAAAACAAACTTGACTTAAATGAAAAAAAAAAAGAACAATTTAAAAATTAATCAAAGAAAAATAGCTTTCACATGTATTTTTTGGATTTTTTTTAAGTTTCAAATTTATTTTTGCATTCAAACACATTATTTTTGATTGAAGCGACTTTTTTGTTGAATATATATATTTTGATTGAAGTAACTTTTTTTGGGGGGGATTCAATAATAAAGACACAAATCTACCTCTTAATGGCTCCGCCCAGGGGATACAATTTTTGACTGGGGTAACTACATTGGCACGACACTGGCGGGCGTACCAAATTCAATGGATGACGATCTTGGCGAAAAGTATTGCCTAAGCAGCCTGATTTAGAATTCCCCTCAAGAATGATCGTAAACAAAACACGTTCATTGTCAACTTATTATTATAACTATTCTTGTAAGTTTATTGCTGACACTGCGTTTTGGGGTCCTCATGTTGTGCCCCCCCTGCCCCAAAAGTCAAACTCCGCCTATGCCTCTGATAATGGAGAGAATAATGTTTAAACACTAAAAGGAATCTCGGACTTAAAGACTTGTAGGCTCTAATAAGCCACAATTTTACTAAAATATGTTATTAGAAAAAAAAATCTATAATATTTAGTACATGTTTTGACCTACGGAGGGTGCCATGTTTTATGCGCGCAATGGACGCTCGGTGTTATGACGTAGTTTGTCACTGTCACTAGACGAACACTACCGGTGTTCTGCAATTCCTTCCTAAGCAAAATTAAGTATAGTGATCTCTTATTATTCGCGGTTAATAGGGCCCCCGCAACAAGTGAAAAACCGTAACGTAGGATTCCCTCCCTTGTGGACGTAAACAGTATGTATTTACATACATTGTACACTTTACATATACTGTATAGTACATTATTTAAATCGATTTACAGTAAAAACATTATACAAATTATGTCACTTTAGAAAGGATGTAAAAGATGCGGACTGTACATAAATTGAGTTAATGACAGATTTTGCCAGATGACATTTAATGACATCTGTCATAAGCATTCAATATTGCTAGTGTTACCCTTTCTTATGATAAAAATATGGTGATGTGTAGTTTCTGTCTCAGTTGTTTCTTTTCCTACATAATTCCCCTGTACAAGGACATAAATACGTCAACACGATTGCTAAATTTGACAGGCCGATTCATTTACGCCATTTTGGCGTGGCACAAAAGCATAATTTCTGTCCTCTTTTATCGTGTCCAAAGTTGCACCTTTTCACTGATGGTTATCATTGTCGTTTCATTTTTTTATTCAACTTCATCTCCTCTTGGGCTCACTAGAGGTAACTCTCGCAGAGGCACAGCAACTGGGCAACATTATTAGGTCAAAATGACTTTTAAAAAAAGTTATCGCTAGTGCAGAACTGCGAGACAGTCAACAGCGTTGACGAAACTGCGAGACTGGCGAGTTGGGCCAGGTTGCGTTATGTGCAGCCAATCGGCTCACTGTATAAAGTCACTCTTATTGGTGGTCTCATTTGTCAATCTTGCACCAAGAACCAATTACGTGCCTTGTGTGAGTGCCCGTGGGTATGTACAACGCCCCTCAGTCTTGTTTGGCATACTGGGAAACACTGTTTCTCGCTCTGCAACATGAATCATTGTGTATTTTTGTACTGAATCGGCAAAACGAATTGTTATGCTTTGTTCTTTGTATATGTATGTACTGTATGTATGTATGCATATATTGCTCAGCATTGTACACATGTTAATAAACATTGTTTTTAAAAAAAGTTGCAAGGGATCACAGTATATATTAGGGCGTTAAAAGGTAAATTGTGTATGTACTGTATGTTACATAACTTTGCTCTCACTCTCTATGTGAAAGTATTTCAAGACCAAAATTTATCATGCTTTGTGAATGTACTCATGTGCCCTGGTTATATCCTCCAATACATACCTTAATGGCATTTTTTTGTCCCTGCAGGTGGTCGCTCTGAACAAGCGCAGTAAGGAGGCTGAGTCTGCATTCCTAGGAATCTACAAACAGCTTATTGAAGCCCCAGGTGACTCTCCCACTAAGACTGTAGATGTTTATCTTCTCAAACAATACCAGCAGAAACAGTAGCCGCACACTCACATAGTTCTTTTCTGCAAATAATCGTTTCTTCTGTCTGTATTAATTAATTCCCCATCTGTTAATCCAAATGTAGCGGGCTGTCCATTATGTTTACAATGAGAGACACATCATCTCATGAACACGTCCAAAAATGTTGCTCTTACCATTGATAGCGCACATTGATATGAGATGCATAAAGCCTCGCACCCTGTGGTTTGTATCTATTTTTTAAAAGTCCGTGATCTGAGTGATATCCAAAACTCTGCATGAGGCCACTTCAAAACCCAGCCTTGGTCCTTGAGACTGCTTAACATGGCTGAGGAGCCAACATTTCCTTGAGGAGCTTCTGGCTGTTGATTGTAAAGGGCCAATTAAAATCCCCATTGAAGTCTAGCTTCACTTGGGATACAGGCCTGATTTGTGGTAAACCAAGAGAGGGAAAAGGTATTTTTGTTGTTGCTTTTCTCAATTTCAAGGCCAGTACATATAGACACTATTGCTGCGTTGCAGCAGATTGTGATTAAACGTGACCCAATCCGATTCTAGATCAGAGAAACACTTGTGGCAGGAGTAGAAAAAGCTGTTCACTAATTCAATGAATGCAAGATAAAAGTCTGCTGCCGAGAAATGGCAACCGCAGCAGCTGACTTTTAAAGGTCTGTTTTTGCCTTGAAGTTTCTTACTGGCTCTCTTTCTCTCTCACACTCTCTCACACACACACCACTTTATATTGTCAAAATTTCAGGATCTTTTGGAAACCCCAAAAGGCTCACACCACTCTCCCTGGTACAGCAACAAAAGCCTGCAGCACATTGGACTGGCGAGACGTTAAAAATAAACAAATTAATCTGCAAAATCATCTGAAATTGCAGTCCTTCTGCATACAATAGTATGGCTGTATAGTGGAGATGATCTCATTCACTGAGGTTCAAAAAGTTGAATAAATATATGGATCGCTTCCACACACATCTAAACGGTCCATTTCATTCAGAAGCATAAAATACCGCGTGTAAAATGAAATAAACATGCTTTCTGGTGTCATATATGTACACTTCAGTAGTAAAGCCACTGGCAACATTTTATAAGTCAAAATATAGTAACTTTTATAGGCTTCAGACTCTCTGTCAGTGTTCATGGAAAAATGATGGTTTTGTAGCTAAACGGGCGGGGGGGGATTGGGGTGTTCATTGCTTAACAGTTTGAACCTAAACGCCCGGCCTTTGTAGCAAAAAACAAAACAAAACAGTACTTACTGTACATAAAGATTGAGTTCAAATGTATTGCTTGCATAAAGATATATTTTCAAATAGTTTCTAAATGAATATTTTAAAAAATGGTTCTAAATACTAATGATGCTACTTTTTGTACTTAAATTCATATACAATTGAACTGTACCTAACAAATGTACTGGATTTAAAAATAAATCACTCCATTGAATCAAGCTACTAACTGTGCGCTTAAGCATGTGTTCATTATACACATTCCTACATAAATGAGCTTATTTACCTATACGACAACACAGCTATTTAGTTAAGCATCAGTAGTTACGATTATTTTTTAAAAGCAACACTAGGTAACTTTTTAATCTACGTCGACTAACAACTAGTTGAATGACACCTCTTTTATATCTTGAAGGGGTTTGTATCGCTTTCACCAGCACTAATTAACTTTGAGGAGGGTGGCAAGGAAAAACTACAAATGTGCTGACTGCTTTCCGGCATACGTCACTTCCCCCATTTCCCATTCATTATAAAGACGGAGGCCGATGCGAACACTTTCGCGCGAACTCTGCAAAGATGGCAGAGAAACAAAAGAGACAAAAAGTTTTGTCTGAGAAGGTAAAAAGGGAAACTACCAGGATATACATAATAAACATTGACCTGGCTTTCACTCGCTGGCGTGACAACCCCCAACCCAACTGAACTTGTCAGCGCTGATGAGTTTTTAGCCACAACTGGATTCATTACCTTAGTACTATTCATCCTTCACACAGCCGCTGGAAACAGAAATGTTGTTTAATCCATCTGAAGGCGATTGATTTTTGATTGACTGATGATTTTACGGCACTGTGCAGGTTTGTGCTGGTCCTCATGGGAAATGCAGCACAGGTCCTCAGGGGAAACGCAGTCTTCCTTAGGGCAAAACACTACCGCTTTTTTCCACCGATGTCGCTAAAATCGACCAAAACTTAAAAGTTACCAAGTGTTGCTTTTAGCATTTCACGGACAGGTTTTCAAAAGTTGGCACTTTGACCTTTCGTAGACCTTTATATATATAACCTTTATAGAGCAAGCGATTATTTTTGGTAATAAAAAAAAAAACTGAAATATTAGCGTTTTTGATTGAGTTTTTAATTGTTCATGATTTTTGTATTTTTAAAAATATTTTTTAATAATTATGAAAAAAAAATCATACATTAATACATGGTAGTGAAAGCTAAAATTTTTTTTATTATAATGAAAAATAAATAAATAAACAGAAATGCACACTGGTTATGGCCCCAAGTACCGTATTGGCCCGAATATAAGACGGTGTTTTTTGCATTGAAATAAGACTGAAAAAGAGGGGGTCGTTTTATATACGCGGTCTAAACATTATACCCATTCACAATAACAGATGACGCCAGATATCATTGAAGCGATCTTCTGTTATGACAAATCTCAGCCACTCTCCCCATTCACAACGGTAGATGGCGCCAGGTATCATTGAAGTGATGTTCTGTCATGACAGATCTCAGCAACTCTCAAGTTTAACCAGTTTGCAATATTTTATTGCAATGTTTTTCCTTATTCAGATTTGTTTCAAGACTACAGTTACAGGTAGACTTCACTTTGATGGTTAATGCAATTATTGCTATTTTATTGTTTTATCACAATAAATTGGTTTATTTACATTTCAAAAACCAGAAGCCATTTATTTACCAATGTGATTGCACTTTAGTTTACATATTTAAATGTTCAGATATTAAGATTTGAATGAGGCAGAATAACATGCTTTTTCTCTCAAATATATTGTAATAATCATTTGTTTCAGATGTACTGTAATTATTTTTTGTATAAGAATTAATTTGGTGTTCAAAAAGTATTTTTTCAAATTTGAGTCTCGAAAAAGAGGGGGACGTCTTATCATCAGGGTTGTCTTATATTCGAGCCAATACGATAATACTCAAAAGTTAAAAATAAAAACATAAATAAATTATTGCATGCCGTTTATAGCGAAGCAATTCGCCCTTCCCTCCGTTAGAACCGTTAATGGCAACTAGTGAGTTAAATGATATAAGGGTTAAAAGAAAAGTTCATGTCTGTATATGCATTGGACACTGCTCATCTCATTCTTTGCTGAAGCCTCGCCTGGCTGATTTAGCTTAGAAGCGGCGAGCAGCACGGACCTATTACACGTCAATCATAGACCGCCAGATTTCAAATTTCCCCCAAACGAACAGTTGCCCAGCAACATCAATGGTAAAAGTTGTGGCATCCCACTAACTAGCCAATCAGAAGCCAGATCAGTGTGTCTGTGCAAGGCGCTCTTCCTGTTTTTAGAGCGTGTGGTGTTGCCCCCATTACTCTATGCCTGTTTATCATTGTATATCTTGCTGCAGGTACCCAAGGTCACAACTCCCATCCGACTTGAGAATGGATGGCTCCGGGTTTACTGCAGGGCAGTCATTTGGCTACGGCCCCACTTCATTTCTCTCTGCTTTTCAAAAACAACACAAGCGACCCCCTTTTTTACCTCAACGTTCATGTATTTCTGATCCTTTGACAGGTGTAATCATTCTTTTCTCGACATGCTCGTTAATCTTAATCGGTTATTACTATTCATCGCTGGATGTTTTTTTCCCCTTTTCCTATTATTTTATTTGACAGTGTCTCTCCCCTAGAGTGTTTTTGCTCTAGTTAATGAACAATATGGAGGTGGGGCACGACATCCGTTCAATATGTGACCTGTTGCATGCAGCTATCATTAACATCAGGTCACATCAGTTATCCACTTTGCATCGCGCACTTTGATTACCGATTGCATACATTTGTTTGGCGCGAATGTGATAATGATGTGCTTCAATCACGCAATAAATGTGGCAGTAAATGCCAAGGTTGTCCCCATCACATATTTTTTGCACCCGAGTCCGACTCACTTCATTTTGAGCATCTGCGGATACCGATTACTCATCCAGTACCTCTGGAATTTAATAATTTAGTGATCAATGTATTATAAAAACATACATTTTTTTGTTTCTTTTGACAATATCCTTGTACATCTTGACTATTTTTTTGCTTTGTAGCCCCTCCCAAAAAAATCTTAAAAACCCCATCTTTTTCACGCATCTTCTAAAAATGTTGCCTATTGCAAAACAATTACAAAAACTGTACAAAACACCCTATGACTTGTTGGAACACTACTGATGATGTGTCCCAAATCTTTCCCGTCACGGAGACATAGCTCCCAAGCCACTCTCGACATCAAGGCTAACTTCATGTCCTTCTGCTGACCTGATATCAGCAGGAGACCTTGAGGTGCTCCCGAATAAACAGGAAGGGACCTGGTATCAACAGGCAGGGATCCTGAAATGCAACAAAATCAACAAGAAGTGATCTGATATCAACAGGAAGTGACCTGAAATGCCCCTAAATCAACAGAAGAGACCAAAAATGCTCCCAAACAAACTGAAATCAAACCTGATATCAATAGGAAGTTACCCTGTAGTGATACAGGCCGAAACACCCTACGACTTGTTGGAACACTACTAATGATGTGTCCCAAATTTACATCTTTCTCATCATGGAAAGACAGTTCCCAAGTACCGTATTCATGTGCCGGTATGAGATTCTGACAGTATGACAACCTTAAGCAAAAATATAACGGTTTCACAGTATTACAATTACAGCTCTAATATATGTTACTATATGTTGCTAATATGAGATATTTGGGTTAAAACAAAACAAAAAACTTTTTTCCATTGAACAGGATTTTTATTTTTCGAAACCTATTAGCAAATTCGAACATAAGTATAATGTTACATTAAAATCACTTTTAAAAATAACAACAAAAAAAACCTAAAATATCTAAATAAAATTAAAATAAATGCTGTCCATTAGGAGAGTGTAAACACACAGCTCAACATTATTACCATCAGAACAAAAATAACTGAATTATTTTCGATAAAAAGCAAGTGTGTATGACTCATATGATATTTACATCATACACACACTCTCTTTCGAAACACAGACAGTTGCCAGACAGAAATAAACACCACGTTTTACCACCGCTAGACACACTAAACACGCTGGAGTTAAATCTTGTAGCTGATGGGAAACGTTCATGACAGTGTTTACTAACCATTAATTTTGTGTATATGCGAAATCATATTGGAGGGTTTGCCTCCTTGTCAGCCACCCTCCGCAAACATGTTTTACATGTCAGTTAGCCCTCCACCTCTAAGCTGCTGCCATCTGTAACTTTTCTGTAGCCTAAGTGTTACCATACCAGCGATTTCGTTTTCTTCGATGGGAGGAAGAAGTTCGGGAGTTTCACCTCCTCCGGCCTTCGTGTAGCACAGCTGACTCACTGACACTGAGCAACAACCGGTGGGAAGGGTTGAGCCTTACAGCTGCAAGCGAGGGATTTCTCCATGCATCTTTGGGACATAAAGAAATAGCTAATACCTTAGGATTTATTATGCCGGAAATTTTTGCAGTCATGACAACTTTGTTTTCATACCACGGTAAACCTTGAAACCGGTAATCGGCACATGTCCATTCCCAAGCCACTCTCGGCATCAAGGCTAAACTCATGTAAATACCATTTATTGACACAATGAACAGAATAACATCACGGCCAATGTTTATCATTCATTCTTCTTCCGAAAAAATGTTTTTTTTTCTTTTACGATATCCTACCAGTGGGCTTTAAATGAGGGGAAGCTCAACAAGTGTCCTCTTGTGAGTGCTTTGTGATGGTGGAGGGGCTAAGCGGCACCCGCTGCTCGGTAGGGAAAGAAACTAGAGTGCCAGAAGTCAGGTCTCCAAACGCAAGCAGCTCTAATAACAAAAAACACCAAAAATAAGCTTGATTTTTCGCGAGTCGTTTTTAACAAAGCAAGTGTCGCTAGGTTATTATGAAAGTCTCCGGTTCAACACAGGACAGCAGAATGAAAATTGAAAAATGCCTCCCGCGGATATTAAATATGACAAGTTCCCCGATTTGGTCATTTCGCTGTCAATCCAAAAGGGATTCAGCCTCGGACAGATCATCCAATCATCATGCAGAGTGTCCATGCCAGCCGAACCTTGCCCAATGGCGAGAGATCCCCAAAGACTCACAGCATCCAATGGGCAGGGTAAACTCAGCCTTTAGCTAAGGACTCGTCTCGTTTCTCTGTAGTGGAACAATGCGCTCTCAACTCTGGAAACGCACAGCGTCCATACTGTTTAAAGGACTGTAAAACTGTGCGAATGAATAAAAAGCAAACTGCATCGGAACTGTTAATAAGAAGCCAATTTTGAACAAAAGTTGAACGTGTTGTAGCGCATAATTAGTCAATGACATGTACACACAACATTTGATCACCAATGTTTTTTAATTTCCCTTGAAGTCTTAGAGCAATCGCCTCTGCCTTGTACATCTTATTTTGTTGCTTTGTAGCCCTTAGGAAAAGAAGAAATCTTAAAAATGGGATCTTTTCACCCGATTTTCTAAATATGACATGATCGGACCCAATTTCCAATCACATGATCAGATCGAGGGAAATCCCCAATGTTTATACCTCTGGATTATTTTGTTGCTTGTAGCCCTGAACTCATTCACTGCCATCGAAAAATGAAAATGGCTGCACTAATTTTATTTTATGCGTAGAACACAAATTGGCACTCAAATATCGCCTTTTCGTGTTTTTCCATTTCATAGTTATTCCAATCCAAAACAATGCATCCGGGAACGCCCACTTTTTTCCGGCAATTCTGGATGTGACATCACTATCAGAACGATCACATGGCAACAACAGAATAGCATGCTAGTGAACTGCAAAAATCTGCAGCTCATTCTGGGTGTGACATCATGTTGTGTTCGGAGATTTTTTTTTATGTCAGCAGGGTGAAGGCAGCTGAGAAAGGAACACGAATTAGGATCTACTTTTATTCTTATGCATTTTTTGTTGGATTCGTGTCAAAAATATAGTATGCTATCATTTTAAAGTCAATGGCAGCCAATAAGTTAATACTTGAAAATAAAAATAAATGCATTTTAAAACCCCAATCCTTTGCACTCGATTGTGTTCCTCTGAAAATGACATGATCTGCCCGATTTCATCCCTACGAAATGCAATCAACTTTTGAAGTCAAAACTTCTTGAAAAACTTATTGAATGGTATTTTTTGTTGTTGTCTCCTTTCCTTGCCTTTTAAAAGGCCCCTAAGCTGAGACGTCAATCCACTGGAGTGTTTCATTAGTGTGCTATATTTTGATTTACCCGTGCACACTAACCCAGTCTGAGGCTTTAAAGGAGCCTGTTAACAGTGTTTCCCAAACAATGTTTATATCACCTCCGCAGTGTTTTGATCAGCCCTGATAAACAAGGTGTGATCACCTCGCGCCGGATAAAAATGATGGCAGCTTCCGTCTGAGTTCATCAGTTTCCCAGAGAGGCGTCTAACTTTTCCCACGTCTTTTTCTAGCTCTCCTTCTTGCTGTCTCATTCTTCTCTTCCCTCCTGGAATGTGTGTGAGTTGTTTGAACGTCAGCGTTTGTTGCCGCCTCTGTGAGATCAGCGAGGCCCTGTCGCCAGGGGCGTAGCCCAGAGACTGACGCTCCAGGTGTTTGCTCTTCTTCGCCTCCTCTCACCACATACACACTGACGCACACCCTCCTCCCTGAGGGTCCAGCCCACTCCCTCTCTCTTTTAGAACAGAGCTGCTTTCATCTGAGCGGGGAGCTCATCAGACTTTGTGAAGATTCTGTTCTGAATACACCCCACTAAGTGTGTAAATGTGTGTATGCGTGTGCGCACAAACGCAAGTTGAAAATGTTATGGCAACAGTGCTTGCTACTGGCGACCGATGGAATTACTGAGCAGATGAAAAGTAGAATTTCACTTTATGGGCCTTTTATGGGACACTCAGCAGAATTGGATGTTTAAGGAGGACATTTTGGCTTCAAATATTTTGAAAAATAAGCCTTGATTTTTCAGTTTCTCTGCTGCATATTCATAAATGCTAAGTAATAAACTGCAAAACTTGATTGATTGGCTTAGAAAGATGAGCGTTCTCTCTTTTCATCTTTCTGTTGTGAATGTAAATCAGTTAATCACTAGTGTTGCACCGATACCGATAGAAGTATCGGTACCGATATGGCACTAAAATGACGTCAACGGTATCAGTGAGTATTAGGAAATAATGTGTCAATGCTGCGCAATATGTACTTTATAAGTTATAGTGTCCAACCGGTGCTCACCTGACCAGAGATGACCAACAATGGCGTACCGCAAGCAACACGTCACTTCCGCTCATTAATATTCATGACATTAGCTACTGTTGCTAAGTAGGGACAAGCCACCGTTTGTCCCTAATAGGAAATGAATGGAAATCGTGTACGAAGGAGAAGTTTAGAGAGCTAAACCTACCAATTCTCTCCGAAAATGATGTGCCTGGTGCCAAATTCACTGGCAAAGATGTGGAAGAACATAAAAATGTTCAGTTAAAGCAGTGCTTCTCAATTATTTTCTGTTACGCCCCCCCCAAGGAAGACGTAAATGTTTCGCGCCCCCCCAAACTCTGTAAATAGTATCATTTGTCTGTAATATTACTATTAAAAGTACGCCTCTGCCTCACATTGTATCAGTTTTTTTTTTCTATTAGAGAAAATAACAGAGATCAACTTATAAAGTATTAACTTTATTAAGATTGTTTTGTTTGTAACAGAAAACACATAATGCGCATCAATTTGCCTGAATTAAAAAAAAAAAGTCACATCCAAACTGTAAAAATACACTCAAGGTACATTTTTGACCATTTGATACTGAAAAATAAAATCAGTAAATAATAACAAATTCAAATTGATTAGAAACATTAACTCATGAGGACAATATGCCAAAAAATTTGATCGAAAAAACAAAACAATAGAAGAAGGGGAAAAAAAGTGTCTTTGAACAGAAGGACAGTTTTATTTTCGCTGCTCCTAGTATCACCTCCAGTTTGCAATGATGTGGGGTTATTTTGCACTGAGCATGCTAACAGTGCTCACTGGTTTACTGATATAACACTGACATAGCGGGACGATTGTTGGCAATATTCGGCACGTTTTCGTTGAAAAAAAAACAAGCGGCTTATCAATGAGTTTGGGGTCTAATGTCTTTAAGTGGCGTCTTAATTGGTTTGGCTTCCGGCTGTCCGCTATAATCATTTTTAGACACAGTAAACAGTGGTCTTTCCTCGTCTACCACTGTATTAAATGTCAAAGCCAAAAGGCAAACGGCCCGAAAAAAGCGCATTCTCGGCGGCCGAGGGAGGACCGTGGGTGAGGGCGGTCGTCGTGACGATCCCAAGCCGAAAATGGCACCTCTCGGGTGGACACGTGAGAACCGGAGAAGACAGTGGGTCGCTGCGTGAGTCCGGACGGAAAACGGCTTTCGAAAATGGCGCACAGTTCTCCAGCTCTTCATGAGTCTCTTCCGTGTGCTCTTGCTTACTTCAAAAATAGTGTGCGCACTTTGAAAATGAGAGCGCCACTGCCACCCACTGAGTGAATGTGCAAGTACACTTTATTCTAGTATGGCAAAAAAAAAAAAAAAAACGCATGTTCCCCGAGGTCACACGCGCCACCCCTGGCATCGCTCTGCGCCCCCGCGCCCCACTATTTGAGAAGTACTGAGTTAAAGAGAGGGCTTGAGCGTCGAAGGCTGAAAAAGACGAAAAAAACGAGCCGACCTAAGCATAGCTTTAGCTTTTTTATCGACGCGACTGACAATGACATTCTCCTGTTTCAACAAGCTATCCTTTACCATCAGCCCTGTCTTTCTTATATATCTTCTGGTTGTCCTACGTCTCTTACCGTTCTTGGGGGTAATTTAGTTAGCTTTGTGTAGCGATCGCAAATGCTACTCAGTGACAGCCAACGAACACTTTTAATTTTTTCATTGATAACACATCTTAATTCTATAATTTATTTACACTTCCCCCTTACTAAAGTTTTTTTTTTTTTAATATACTGTATATAACAGAAATGGTAACAGTGGCAGTCAGTTACCATTGTAATTCTTTTCCGGTCATTCATTGTCAGACAGAAGCAGTACGGCACAACGTTACGCTAAAAAAATAAGTTAAAAATATAAAAATGGCTTACCTCTTTGTCCTTTGAAAGACCATGCCAACCCAACATAATGTTTCCTGCATATGAAATGTGAATGGATTCACCGAGTTGGTGTTAAAGTCCGCGCAAGTTGATTCAGTCTTCACATTTTTTCCTCCCGAGTTTTTGGTTTCCTGAAACGTATGAAGAAAACATGTGTGTCATAATATCTAGAGTTGTTTCTACAAGTTCCAAAAAAGCAATGCGTGATCGGCATGTTCGTTTTTGAAAGATTACCGGAGAAAAGTAGCACAAATTACGTTGTGTCTATGCAAGGGCGGGTCTATAATGTCCCACTACGGCTTTAATTCCGCTTTACGATGCGACGTCACGGTCTAAAAATAGCTTGCTTGCGGTACGCCATTATGCACACCGCTGTAAAAAAAAAACAAAAAAAACAAATCGAGGCTTGTCGCCACTTCCAAAATGATAATATACTGTAGGTCCAATCGTGTTGCGTCCAGTCATCCTTCTGATGTGAATTCAAATGAGTTCATCACCAGTAGATGCCCAATCCATTTGAGGTGGGAGGGTGACAGCGAATGAACGAATGTCGCTAGACTTCCCATTTCACATAGACCAGATGTTTAGTGCCACTAATGGCAGAAAATGAGTTAAGCAGCATCTGACTGATTTGCAATTATTTTATTTTCACATGAGCATGCAATAATTTAGTACTAAAAGAATATATATGGCGCAAAACACTCACGTGACTTGACGTTCCGCTCTGAGACCCCCAATTTGGCCAAATTTCAAAATTGTCCTGTGTGATACAAAGTGTTGTTAATCTTACTTTAAAAAATAAATTAATTACAGTTACAAATTACTTCTCCCAAAAAGTAATTGCGTTAGTAACTCAGTTACCTGAATGGCAAAGTTACTTGGCAAAGTAACTGGTGATAATTGTCATGCTTTTTTTTTTTTCTTTAAAAAAAAAAAAAAAAAAAAACGAGCCCAATTCTTTACCATAAACTTAACTAGACACAGGGGTATTGCGGATATTGCAATAACTAGATATTAATCTTTGCTATGTGTGGAAGTCATTTAATCTTGTGAATCAACCGTTAGTTGTTAAAATTGCTCCCGTTATTGCATTAGTTCCCTTCTGTCTACTTTTGACATGTGAAAGTTTTAAAACTGTTTCATCATTTAAAGACAGATTTAAGTCAAGATTTTGCCGATTTCGGATCATTTTAGATAAAAAGTTTCTTACGTTCGCTAGGAAGGTTCTCTACAACAGAGCCTTCCTGAGAAGTCTACTGCTTTAAGATGGCGGCTGCTTCCTAAAGCACCTCGTTCTTTATACACGTTGCTAATGCCGCCATATCTGTCATTTGCATCTAGTTCTATACCGTATATGTGATATCTACAGTAGCATCATGTGGGTGTAGTTTGTAGGCTATCAGCTACAGTCAAGTATTATTGGAGCCACCTAGCATCGCGTTTGTAACGGCGTCACAACTCCCTTACCTTCTCCCCACTTCTGCTCTGCTCTCTCGTCTCCGTGAGTCCATCTCTCTCAGACTTTTCTCGCGTCATTCAACCAACATAGTAACGCATAGTAACGCATGCCTTTTTCGCCTCAGTAGCGGTAACGGCGTTGACAAGATGAGAAAAGTAATTAGATTACTCACTACTGAGAAAAATAACGCCGTTAGTAACGCCGTTATATTCTAACGCCGTTATTAACAACACTGGTGATACATCATTGGAAAGCTTAAAATCTCAATTTTCTGGGGGAAGAAACATTTTGAACAGGAGGGCATTTTAAAAAGAAAAAAAAGTTTTTTTTAAACCCCTAAAACATAACTCGAGGTGAGATTATGAGAGAGCATAATTAAAGACACAATGATTTTAACGAGATATTATTGCATACTTACCTTGCTCCGATCCAAAAACTCACCGAGTGTCAAGACACAGCTGTGAATGGCCACAGCCGGACTTTTGGGGGATTTTCTGGGTGAAACACGGGAATATAACCGGGGTCGCAATGCAATAATCACAGACATCAAGGAGTCGTTGAGATTTTCTTTTTCAAATATTTGCCCTTTTGAATGTATTTTTTCAATTTTTTTGTTTGGATCAATTATTTATCATCTAAAATACCGGGGAAAATGCGACAGTAACAAAAAAATAAATAAAATACAATTAAGCAATAGTTATGAGGTAGATATCCGTGACCTATTTACAGACACTATTTTCTTCATTGTGACGTAATTTGTTTAAAAGTTTAAAATATGCGAGTGAATGATTTTTTTACGCCGTTTTTTTTTTTTTTTAAACTAAATATTAGACATCAATTAATGATTCTAAGCTAAAAATGATAGTTCGAATAGTAAATGTAATACTACTAATAATTACGTACCTTTTTATGGCTGGGTGGAAACAAAAGCGGTTGCTCAGTGTCTGTAAACGGGGGTCTCCAGGGTAAAATGGACAAATTAAAAATAGTCCGGGGGCATAATGCGTCAAGAACCTGCTATGGCAGCATATAGACATATTGTTCGATCAAGCACAACAGTTGTTTTCGCTTAAAATACAGCAGATTATTTTAAAGGGGGGGTGCATGTTGTGGTACACACATTCTGCAAATAATTTGTACAGGTAGTCCCAGGGTTACGAACGAGTTCCGTTTCTTGGCTGGCGATATAACCCGAATTTTTGTGTTAGTCGGAATTAACCCTTTAAGTACCCCAACATACCCCTTGAACCTGAAAATTACTGTGCAAAAACATGTATTAGGTGCAGTGCCCCATGGCGACTCTGCGACACGAAGACGCAATGACTGTATTGCGGAGTGGCCTCGCGTTCGTATGGTGTCGGCAAAGACGGAAGGCAAAGACACAAACCTTGGAATCCTGCCTCCAAAATGGAAGAATTTGATTGCGGGGGCTTGACGGGGGCTTGCTCCACATGCAGGTCAAAAGCTCCGCGGCGCGGGACCACGTCGATAACGTCAGCACTCGTACACGTCACATTGGCATGAGCAGCGGTGCTACTAAACATTAAAAACAGCAAATATTGCGAAACGTCGGCTTTAATTTACTGTTTGTATAAATAGTTTTAATTTAAATAGGTTGAATGTTTCCATTTTTGTGCCTTTTTGAACAATAGAAAATGCCATTGCTTGGAGTGGGCGGGCATGTTGTCTTCCGGGCTGAGGAGGTCAAAGTGCATCATTCGCCTTGTAAATCTGCACTGCCCCCCAGGGGCTGGCATGAATACTACATCATTTTAATGCGGAATTGCGACATTGTTAGAATGGAGACGGAACCATATAAATGCAAACATGAAATTTTTCGTCTTCTCGGAGAGTCACCATGTAAACGGCCCCTTATACGTCGTGTAAATAAAATAGAGTAAAAAAAATAAGATACTGTGAGGCGCGTTGTGTTAAATGCCGTTATATTCAATGACTATTCGAGCTTTAAAAAAAAAAAAAACTATTCGAACTTTACACATGAGTGAGCTGCCTTGCTGAGAGAAAAGGGTGCTGTGGAAAGTGTTGGGAGGCGAGAGAAGGGGGATATCATGGCCACTCAGGTTGGCAGCGTCCCGTCTTTTACCGCGAGCCCGCCGTCAGAATGCAAAAAACCTGATCGGGACTTGCAGGAGGAGTCTGCTTCGGGTGGAAGCAGCAGGAGCAGAATGACAACAAGGAAGTGGGAACTGCAGGATGGCGGTGACACTGCAAGGGGGAGGAGGGGACCCTGACATGGCAAGAACTGGGTATTGTTTAGGCAACAAAAAAAAAGGCTTGCGACAATGGCAGACGAGACTCCAGCGTCGTAAAGTGGATATTACGTAAATCGGGTACGTCATAACCTGGGGACTACCTGTATTTGAAATATTAGGTATATTAAAACATTTCAATATTTTTTGGTCTCAGGGCAAGTCAGTTTACTCAGAAATGCCCTATTTTTAGTATTTTGTATATGGACCAGTGTTGTTTTTGGCAGCTCTTTTAATTTTTGTTGTAGTCTTCGTCTTTTGGACGAAAATACTTATTAGTCTTAATCATATTTTAGTTATTTCAGTTATTTTAGTTATTTGTTTTTGTCATCGTCTAATTTTTTTGTCAAAGAAAACGAATTTCTAAACACATTTCGTCTAGTTTTAGGCGACAAATATCAAAATGTTTTGTATATAAACTTTCAAAGTTTTGTCCATGAATAAAATAAAATAAATAAAAGCTTTTCAACAATTTCAAATGAACATTGACAGACGAGTACATAATTTTAGAGTCTGCAAGGACATCAAAACAAAACTTACCAAGCTGCACCGGACACATGGAGGAGCCTGGAATGGGCACACGCTTAAGCCTGTGTGTGGGGGGGTCAAAGGGAGGCGCAGCACGTCACATGAGTGACACAACCAAACACTGCGAAAATGCGTGCTAACTACACATACGATAAGAAAATATCTAAAATTGTGAAGTAATGACAGAAACAGTGGCCAATCTTCGTCTCGCTCTTATGTTTTAGTCTTTGAAGACATGTTTTTTGCTCGTCGTGACGTCATTGTCATGAAAAAAGTTGTTCGTTGATGAAATATTTTCGTTATTGTCATCGTTGACGAAAACAACACTGATATGGACTATTTGAAATCAGAAGGGTGGAACGTAAAATGTACTCCCAATTCTGGATTGACCCTTATCTGTACCAAAACAAAACAAAAAAATGGAAGGGGATCCTAGTGTCTAAAAATACCCTTAGTCAGCTCTGTTCTGTTGCGTGTCGTTTTTTTGTTCCACAAAATCTATTCCTTATTCACAGCGAATGCCCCCCAAAGCTATGAAGACATCAAATCAGAAAGCACTGACCTCAGTAGTTCAGAGCCATTGAAATACATTCAGAACGGTTGTCCTTCTTCAACCCCCACCCAACATGAACACGCGCACGCAGAGAGGCCTGCGAGGCACGGCGAGCCGGCTTTATTGTAATTGTGCAGCTGAGTACCTACAGTCAGCGTAAGAAGGAAAGAAGAATGCCGTAAATGTTTGTGGCACTCTGTTGGAAAATAAGGGCATATAAAAGCTGATGGGGAATGAAAGCTCTATGGGTGGGACGTGATTATGCACAAGTGATTAATAAGAGCAGTAATAAACAAAGGCCCAGGAGATGTTTGAGGTGCTTAATAATGCATTATGTTCATAAAAGAGCCGGGCCTCTTCAACTGATCCCTGTGGAGTAGGACACCCCAGAGGGACCAGGAGGGAGAACAAGCGTGTGTCGGAATGCAGCTTTGTGTGCCAGTACGTTTCCAAAACGTGAAGACAAAAGAAGTAGATGATGCTAATTCCTTGTGACTTCACGGCGTGCCACACAGATAGCAATCAAAGGCGGTGTTTGTCTAGTTTTCCGTCAAGTTTAGTTTGTGTTGTAACTTTATTTCTTACGACTGCTGTTTGTTGTAACATTTAAAATAGCTCTCTATTGATGTCATTCCCACGCTGAAATAAAAGACATTCCTCCTTAAATGCACAAAAGGTGCTGTTATGCTTAGGTTTTTCACTTTTTTTCACTGTGGCTTCTGGTTTTTGAAATGTAAATAAACCAATCTATTGTGATAAAACAATAAAATTGCAATAACTGCATTAACCATCAAAGTGAAGTCTAACTGTAACTGTAGTCTTGAAACAAATCTGAATAAGGAAAAACATTGCAATAAAAAATTGCAAACTGGTTAAATTTGAGAGAAGCTGAGATCTGTCATGACAGAACATCGCTTCAATGATATCTGGCGCCATCTAGCGTCGTGAATGGGCATATTGTATCGTGAGGTAGCAAAACGTTCCCACCCCTAGTGTTGATAAAGTTCAAATACCGTATTGGCCCGAATATAAGACAGTGTTTTTTGCATTGAAATAAGACTGAAAAAGAGGGGGTCGTCTTATATTCGCTGTCTAGACATTATACCCATTCGCGACGCTAGATGGCGCCAGATATCATTAAAGCGATGTTCTGTCATGACAGATCTCAGCTACGTATTCCAAATTCCAGCACCTGATGTTAACCCTTTATAGGACAGTCTTTGGATCGTCGGCTGCCCTTGACGGTGTTAGACGTCCAATCTGTTTTGACAGGGAGGGCTGTCAGCGATCATTTGCTAACTTTCTCATAGTCCTCCCAATTTTGATAAATTATTACTATATTATATAATTATAAACCTATTGTTGTCAAGGGCAGGAAATGAGTTAATAGTAAATATTTCTTTTTATTTATAGAATCTTTTTTTCAAATTAAAAACAAATAAGACAAAAACAAAAGATTCTCTTTAATGTTTTTAATTTTTTAATAGCTTAAATAAAGATAATACTACTCTGTTTCTATTCTATTCTATTCTATTATTTAAAATGTTTATTTTCAGTTTTTCATTATGAAAGACAAAAAATAAAGATAAAAAGGATTTTTAAAAAAAAGTTTCATTTGGTATTATTGCTATTTATTATTAACTTTAGAGTATTATTGGGGGCCATAACCAGCGTATTTCTGTTTTTACTCGTTTTTATTTTGTTTGATTAACATTTAATAATTTGTAATTGTATTTCTTCATAAATATAGAAAGGATTAATAATGTATATATGTATACATAGAGAGAAAGTTGTCCGATATTATCGGGTAGCTGATAGTATCTGCCGATAATAGTATTTTAATATGATATCGAACAAATTGATGGTGATCAATTATTGTCAGCTTTGGGCCAAAATAGATGTTGCCTTCAAAGTGTATGCAGAAGCCTTCTGCCTTTATACATGGGCTGATTATGGTGTAAAACACTAGTCGTGCTTATTGATTATTACTGTCTACAAAATAAGATGCTTGGAATGTGTTATATGAGCAGACCGTTCATTCCGCTGAAATTAAATGATTGAAAAGTAATGAATTATAAACTCATTACATGTAATTACTATGTTTCCAGAAAAAAATAGTCACTAAAAAAACTAGAAAAGCAATTAAAACAAAAATCTGTGCAAAAGTCCAGCAAAATACATTTTAGGAATTGTCATTGCATTGGCTTGTCCTGATTGCCTGTCTGTATTTGTAATGCTTTGGTCGGCCCTAATGGCTTTTTGGGGTAACTACTGTTAATGTGTTTTAATTGTAAATGGTTCATTTTATTGAATAATGGACTTTTTTGCTCTTTTAAATTTGTATTTTTTATATGGGACATTTACTTTCTATAACTTCAGTTGAAGTTCTCTTATTTTTCACAGAATGTTTATTTGAAAAAACCTTGAAGTTACATTTATTATTATTACAATATCCAGTTGGGCATCACAATACCATTAGCAATACCACGTTAAGTGCACGACTGCATAAATTGGTATTGGTTTGATAACGGATTTTTGGAGTTGGAAAATATCGGTTATCGGTTATTGGTTAAGTCGTTATCGGACAGTCCCCAGGTTACAACGGACCCGACTTTCCGACGCTTGCATCTCGTCTTTTTAAAAAAAAAAAAATTTTTTTTAATGTTGACTTTTGTTTTGTGATGCATGCTTTTATTTTGGCACAGGAAGCGTAGAACAGAACGCGAATGCAAGTACAGACACGCCTGCCCACCCCCAGTCCACACATGCTAACAGAGCAGCCAAATGACATCGTTGACAGCCTGAGCACACATTTGTTGCTTGTTAAGCATCCAGAGGCGACGGCTGTATATAACCCCTTTTGTACTGTTTATTTTGCGTTTTCAATAGTAGTTGAATACTTGGGCGAGTTTATGTGATCGTTTTTGATGATGTGCGGACGCTAACTGATACATGCTAGTCATTTGTTATTGCTGTATCAGTAGCTACATGTAAGCGCAAATTTGCATTGCTGGTATTGAAGAGGAGAAGGATTTAATTTCATGTTATTTTAGTTTAATTCTACAAGTGTAGATGTCATGAGCAGCTGAAAAAAGTCAGCAAACCACATGGACGTCTGACATCGTCATTTCAGAGCTTAACTCACTGTCTAGCTTGGATTTAGCGCCAGAGTCTTGGTGAGAACAGTACAATGACGCATAATCAGTGTTGGGAATAACACCGTTATAAATAATGCCGTTACATAACTGTAATCTAACTAATTATTTTTTCCGCCGTTACAACGCCGTTACCGTTACTGACGGTCAAAAGCGGTGCGTTACTTACTTTGAATTAATTGAAGAAACTACCAGCCATAGCGAGTCTACTCTGCTCTGTTTATTTGTCATCCAAGACTTGGGGTGCGTTCAGGTTCATGGCAATGAAAATAGTAAACACACATAGCCCACCTTTGCAAGAACGATGGAGTTGCCGTTTGATATGGTCATAATATGCAGGTCCTGCACCCAGCACAGCAAAACTGTTCGTAGCTTTGTAGCGATTTGTAATTTCGGAATCGTTGATGAGTTTAGTAACCCACACCAAACAATAAATACAGCAGAATGTCCATTTCACGTAATTGTGGAAGCCCGTCGACATCTTTACTCCATTTGTCTTCGGCTTACTCGTAAGGGTCAACATTGTTCACATCCTTAAGTTTGATCACATATCTGTTCTTTGCCTTAGTAACGAGTTTGTCTCTTTATCGAACTGGCAAGTTAACCCGCCAGCCAGACCTGCTTCCAATATGGCTGCGTTGTTATCAAATCTCACGTGATCCCCCTTTCTGTAAACACTCGAGCCTAATGGGGCACGTACTTCAAAGCCGGTGTTTTCACACACAAAACGGAACAGCGCGTGCGGCAAACACACACACACGCAAAACAGATGCAGAGGGTTATGATGGCAGGGCATTCAGAGGAAATTTTGTCCTTTACGAGGTGGAGATATAAACACTATTTCAAGTTGGTCGAAATTAAAGGAAAGAACGTGCATGTAAAGTGTAATTGTGTGGTAAGCAATTCAAAAGTGTTTATTTTTTTTGCACTTCAAGTGTAGGATAAATCTGTTGCTGGTGAGGTGCAATAAATAATACAAGGTTCTATAACACAACTACCTGTCTGTTCTCTATTCAACTGACTTGAATACTGCTTAGAAAATTTCAAATTCTTTGACATACAACAACTTCTTTTTAAAGTAACGCAAATGGTTACTTTCCATGGTAACTAGTTACTTTTACTATAGAGTAATTCAGTTACTAACTCGTTCGTAAACCGGAGACTACCAATGTGCATTGGACATCACATCTTGGATCATGTCGGTGCCAGGTCTTTATGAGGCTGTTCTTTTTTTTAAACTACCAAAAATAGTCACTTGCTCTATAAATGGTTAAAACACTCGTTGTCCTTTTTGTGAATAAGCTGTGTTGTCTAGTTCCAATCAATAGAAATAAATGACACATACTGGGGAGAGAAAAGGTTGCAATTATTGTAAATGTTTAACATTTTCATTCGCGAAGGTGAAAACGGAGCTTCCAAATTGTGTCATCCTACTTTTGGTCCTTGACAGCACTATTACAGCACTGTTACTGTTTGTTGCAGCAGCAGCTGCAGAACGTGTTTATGGACCTTGAAGTCCACTCCGAGAGAAGAAAAAACAACGCTGTTTTGAATGAAAAGAGAAAACCCTTGAGCGCAGCCTTGTAAATTAATTTGTTCGTGTTGTATGATGAGAACACAGCTGGCCTCATTAACATGTGCACAACAAATAATTATAGCTTCCCCCCTCCCCTCTCTCCAGCCAGCTACTGCTTGGCTAATGGGCTTGGTGGGTTAATTATGTCAAAGCGTAATTACACAGTGCCCAGAGAGACATAATGGTGCACCCTACTGTGCCCACGCCACCTAATGATGGTGTATCGCTGACATGGCAAAGACGGACCAACCCGACACACCTGCTTGTCTTGCAACACAAGACCGTAGCCCTTCGACGCCTCCATTGCCCATCTACACGCATACCCACACCCATGCACTTTTCACTTCAGCACCACACACAGGCGACTGAATAATCCAGCACCTGACTGACTTGCGTGTTTTTGGACATGCCATCACCCATTCACAGCAACCCGGTGACCACGGGGAAGCAACCACTAAACCATGGTAGCCTCATTATTGCACAGCAAAAATGATGAAACTCTGTATCAATGCAGTTATGCCAAAACATCATTAGAAGAGTGAGTACCTACACAGGCTTGAAGCACTATAGCGATAATATAAATACACAGTTGTCTTGAAGGTCCTCCTCTGTAATAATTTACATTCATAAATTTTATACACAGACATAGCGACCCTGTTAGCTTCGGTATAAATTTGTTACATCAAAACACTTTTTAGGCTTACTGGTACATCTTATAAAATTAGAATTTTGTGAAGTGTTTCAGAAACAGCAACTAATTTCATAAAGAACTAGAAAGTGAACATGAATGCTTTAATGCTGTAGATTTTGGTCAGGGCCAGAGTGGGACTCATTTTCAGCCTAGGAGTTTCATGCCAAAGACTTTTATATCATGAAGTGCTGTCAAGCGATTAAAATTTTAATCATGATTAATCGCATGCTGTCAATATAACTTGCGATTAGTTGCATTTTTTTTTAATGCAGAAATTATATATTTTAATTTTTAAATACACCTATTAACACAGGAGTTGACCAATATGCTTTCCTTACTTACATCATTCAAATTTAAGCCTCATTATAAACAAGAAAATAGTTTTACTTTACACTTGTAAAGATGAATTAAACATGAATTTTCCCTAAATAACTTGTAAAAAGGGAGGCACTGAGTAAGAGTGGTTAGCATGTCCGCTATTCTGTGTGGAGTTACCATTTTATTTTTGGGGTACTATCTATAATTTTATTAGGGCTGTCAAACGATTAAAATTTTTAATCAAGTTAATTACAGCATAAAAATTAATTAATCGTAATTAATCGCAATTCAAACCATCAATAAAATATGCCATATTTTTCTGTAAATTATATATATATTCTGTAAAATAAATTGTTGGAATGGAAAGATAAGACACAAGATGGATATATACGTTCAACATACGGTACAAAAGGACTGTAGTGGGCATTTCACTCTACTGTCATTTAAATCGGTCTATGCTGTCCTCACTCCGAAGCGTCTACTTTTTCCAAAGCTAGACAGCTAGTGAACGACGCCATAATAATCAGACTTCTTTCTTTTTCATCTGATTTATTAATAAAATGGCCTCAAACCATTGTCCTCTTTAGACCGTCGTAAAACTACAAAAAAAAAGTACACAAATATTGCGTTAGCAACAACGTTAGCTTAGCACGCTATACAGGTTGACTAAACATAAACAAAAAGCGTCTCATACAAAAAATATAACATTTCGCTTACTAACATAATATGTACATAATTTACAACAACCATACTTACGGACAAATCTTGTCCAAGGATCATATAGGCACAACATTACAACGTAGGCGTCAGCCCGAGACGTCGTGCAGCCATATTGAACTGGCAAGACATCAATAAACCATGTCGCAAAGCGACCACAAGAGTTCGCTGTTAGACAGCACAAAAAGCCTTGCTGTAAAACTTACCAAAAGGCAGAATACTGTCTGAGCATGTGCGTTAATTGCGTCAAATATTTTAACGTGATTAATTAAAAAAAATAATTACCGCGCGTTAACGCGATAATTTTGACAGCCCTAAATTTTATCTTATATGTTAGACTGACTTTTTAAAGGCTTTGGGACCTTTTGCAGGTGTTTTGAATTACACATGTGGTAACTGTGTACAAAACTGAAACTTTTCATCGTATTCAAATTTTTTTCGTGGTTATAATAAGCTGTAAAAGCTTGAGAATCAGAAAAGTTACGAGAAACTGCTTGAGATTAGCCATTACTCGTAAATGGACATATACAATTTTGTTGGTTTAATCTTTTATATTAAATTGTCAAAATGAAACAACTTCTACTTGATATTCAAATTTTAGCACTGTATATACATTAATGTTATATGTCATTGGTTATCATTGGTTTGATATTATTTATGGCACAAGATTACAAAAATAAATAAATAAATAAATGTGAAAGCTAAAATGATTGAACTCACCAAAACGACTGTCTCCCGAAGCACTTATACAGTTCGAACATCTGTGCATTTCAGGGGAGTTCGCGACCATCATTCCACCTCCGAGCAGACCCGGCGGCATGGGTGGGCATTAGGGGGCCGGGCCCGCCCTAGCTCGATTAGACTATACTGTGTAATTTTTTTTTTTTTTATCTTCCACAAAAACACACACACACACGGAGAGGACGAACCCTCAATTCATCCTATCTTGATCTGTCGTCATTCAATTCAACCAATCTGAGCAGCGAATTAAGGAATTTTCTAGCCAATCAGACATACCTGTCAAGTTGTACGGTTTCGGCGTAATTTGTACTTATTTGACAACTGATTTTTAAATGGGTACACCGTACGTTCAAAATCTGTACGTTTTTCGTGCATTACGTTTTTTTTTTTTCTCCGTTCAGATTTTGTCACCGTTTCGGTAACAAGACAATGTGCGTTACTACGTTGGTTGAATGACGCGAGAAAAGTCAGAGACACTGAGAGTGAAGTGTTTGTTGTGACACTGTTGCAAACGCGATGCTGGGCTAGGTGGCTCCAATATTTCCTGACTGTAGCCGACAACCTACAATCTACGCCTAGTTATAGATATATACATAGAACTGCATGCGAAATGACAGACTCGGTCGCGTTAGTAAACAGCCTCCATTTTAGAGAAGTACACTTCTCAGAAAGGCTCTGTTGTAGTGAACCTTCCTTGTGAACCTAAGTAACTTTTTTTTAGAGGTGCACGATAATTATCGGTCCGATAATAGGGATTATGACGTCATCCCAGTAAATCCGATAACATATATTATGGGCCCTATTAATAATATTTTTGGCACGGTGTCGGATTGGGATGTGTGCGTTTGTTTCCACTCCTGTTTTTACAGTATGCAAAGCTTTGTTACTGTCTTTGTTTTGTTCACTATAATAACGTTCATCTCATCATAAAATTCTGGTTCGGTCAAAGGCAAATCTATGCTGAATCAACCACTACTATTTTTGACCTACAGGTGTTCAAAAACTCAGGTGAATATACATTGAGAAATTATATATGTATTATCGGTTATCGTATTGGTATCGGCTTTGAGGAGCAGGAAGTTATCTATCGGTATCGGTTTCAAAAAATGGATATCGTGCACCCTTACTTTTTATCTAAAATACTCCTAAATCGGCAAAATCTTGACTTGAATCTATCTTTAAACGATGAAACAGTTTTAAAACTTTCACGTCGAAATGAAATAATAAATAAATGACTTCCAAACATAGCAAAGGTTAGTATGTTTTTTTTTTGTTTGTTTTTTTTTTAATGCAAAAAAAAAGGTAACACCAGTTAGCCTACTTTGCCAAGTAACTAATTACTCTTACCTTCAGGTAAATGAGTTACTAACTCACTAACTTTTTGGGACAACTAATTTGTAACTAATTAATTACTTTTTAAAAGTAAGATTAACAACACTGGTCATAAAGATTAAGTCTACAGAATGAAAAGTGACGAAAGAAGAGATTTTATTCAGCCAATTTGTTGCCGAACACAATTTGCCTGCAACTATTGCTGATCACGTCTCAGAATTAGCAAAAGAAATGTTCCCTGACTCAAAGATATCAACTGACATTTTTAATTTATAATTGGACACACTAACAAACTACCTTCAAGTCAAACTGAAGTACCATGAAGTGCAGCCATCAAGACATGATAGAAATTGCCAAAAGTGCGACATACAATTATAACAAAAGTCACTTTTAATTTTAGTAATCATGATGTAGCTGTAGATCAGTGTTGTCACAGATTACTTAAAAAAGTAATTTAATTACTGATTACTGATTACACCTCAAAAAAGTAATCTAGTTACTTTACTGATTACTTTATTATCAAAGTAACTAAGTTACTTTAAAAGTAACTTATTAGTTACTTTTTACCATTTTTTTCCCTTTTGCTGCCTCAACATAAAAATAACAGAAAAATGTCATCGAGTGTGATTGAGTTTTTCACATAAGGCTTAATCTTTGAGTTAGCGGCGGTTTAATTAGTCAACCACCATTGACTCGCCCTAGCTTAGCCATTCCGGAGCCCTAAAACTAACAAATAACTGACAAACTGCACAAAATTTTGTTTAAATCAACTCCAACGACTAATTAAACCCCCCCTGACTCCAAGATAAAGCCGAATGTAAAAAATTCTGAACTTCCCCTTAGAAATAAAGACCTAGCCGTTAAAATGTTGTCTCTAAAAGTTGTAAAGCAATAAAACAAACAACAAAAATTAATGAAATGAACAAAAATCCTACAACGTCAAGTTTTCATAATGGGTAGCACCTTGGAGACTATCCTTTGCTTTGCTTTGCTTAGCCAAAACTACACCAGAGGAGGCAAGATGGATATTTAGAATTTTTTTAAACCTAAGCTTTCAAACGCTGCCAACAACAACTTGAACAGTTGATTGAACTCGAACAGTGTCAAGATGTGTGTATACATATAAATATATATATGTATATATATATATATATATATATACATATACAGTACTGGCCAAAAGTTTGGAGACACCTCAAAGGTGGATGCTTTGAAGAATGTAGAACACAAAACCTTTTTTCAGTTATTTCACTTTTTTTTGCCATTCCACATGTTCGTTCATAGTTTTGATGTCTTCAGTGAGAATATACAATAGTAGTGAAAATATATAAAACTCAAAAATTATGAAGTGTGTCCAAACTTTTGACTTTCGTTTCAGTCTTCAACATGCTTCTCTCTCCAGTCCCAGAAATGTAAAACTCCGCCTACGATTACAAACTCTAACTATAAAATGTACATAATTACACATATTACAAAGGCTGGTTACAAACTGTAGAAGTGCTGGCTGTCTCGTACCTGTCGGCTTTGTCTCGAGTCTTTTTGGCGACGCGTTGTGCTGGTATTCCAAGTGCTTCCTTGTTGAATTGGATGTCGAGTATCTAGCGGTCGACAGTCTTTCTGAGCCAGCGCAGAGTTTGCAACGCACGGAGATATTTTTGTCATCTTTACTGGACGGATATGTGAAGTAATGGCTGTATCTCCAGTGAGCAAATGCAGCCGTTTGTTGTATCTCTCCGGCTCCTTTACTGTTAGCATCCTGATAGGTAGCCACTAGGCAGGCTACGTTGTTGACCGCCGTGGCAGACGGCGCGCGCACAGGCAAGCATGGTAATACACGTGACCCGTTTTTTTCCCCCCGATGAGAAAACGTGAGATGTGATGTCACTCCCAAACTAAAGCGCAGTATTTTCTTTTCAAATGCTCTTCGTACATGACTACAATATTCTTCATTCTACATACAGTATGAGGCAACAACAAAATAGTAATGCACATGCACCGAGGAAACTAACTTTAATCAGATTACTGGCTTGGAAAAATGAACGCGTTAGATTGCTCGTTACTGAAAGAAAGTAATCAGATTATAGTAACGCGTTACTTAGTAAAGCGTTACTTAGTAACGCGTTACTGGCAACACTGCTGTAGATATTGATTGCTCTAGGTTATATGTTACAATATTACGATAAAATTCATATATTTTTAAAAATTGGGTTTTATTTTTGTTTCATGTTGCACGCTATATACACAGTACAACGTTGTATGATTAGTCACCAATTTGTAAGGGCATACGTCTCTGTTTGTAAGATTGCCGACGGCCTCGGGTTGACAGGTATGCAATCACAGATAAGGGGGGGCGGCCGAGTAGCCGGCCATTGGGTACTGCGATCGGATAGGGATTGCTTCGGTTACAGAGATGGCGATTGAGCGGCTCCTCCGTTGCTAATTCAAATTGGAATGGACATCCGTATTTTTTGTGCTCTTTAGCTGCTGTAGTTACCTCTTCAAGCATGACTGTTGATTTCACTTCTCATCTTGACATCAGTGCTCATGTTTATCAGTGCATATGTTATGTTTACATTGAAGCACTTTAGTTGAATAAATGCACACAGAACTGCACCATTGTTTTTCGTTTGTCTTATAGATTTTACGATGAACTACCACTTGTGACTTTAGTGACAGAAAATATTTCAGTGCACTGATGTAGTAATGTACGAGTAATAACGCCACTGTTCAGGCTAAATTTACGTTGAAGAAGTGTGCCCCACCCCAATAAATGTAATGCCCCCCTCCCCTGTAATTTCTTTCTGCAGCCGAGTCTGCCTCAGAGTTCCATGATTTGCGTTAAAATGCCAAAGTTTGCCCGAGTACGTGGATTTCACTCCTATCCTCTGTCTTTGTGCCCAAATATAGTGAGCTTCGGGCGGCCTCGACACAAGCATGAAGTGCCTGGAGCCTCCATGCTGGAGGTTTTAGTGGTGCACTCATTAAAATTCTTTCATTCTGCATGTTTATTCAGAGTTTACTAGAAGACTGCCACATTTTGGTCTAAAAATGACAGTTACGTTTTGCCAGCCAAGTGGATTTCATTCGAAGCCTCTGTGTGCTTTTGCCTGCCTATACGGTGTCAGGGTTCACACTCGTCACACTGCCTCAACGTACCTCATTTCGGCCATTAAAACCCAAAATTAAGTTTTACCAGAATCAAGTCAACAGGATGATATTCATTCCCAGAGCTGGCATCATTGGGAGCGCGTCGCGGGGTATTAATTCCAAACTACGGGATAATTGGAGGGCCATAATTTATCGCGTAAAGTGGGGTTGCATTAATGCCGTTATTACCAAGTTTAACTGACAGCTTCAATAAAAATGTATATTACGACAGGCCCAAACGTCAGGCCGGCCCACCGGGAAGTGTCCTGGTCCTTAGCTACTTCGGGCCAGATTTTGGGGCACTTCCTGTTGATTTTGAGTTACTTTCTGTTGATTTTTGGGGCACATCCAGGTCTCTTCCTTTAGATTTTGAGGCAATTCTGTGTAACTTACTGTTGTTTTTAGGTACCTTTCTGTTAATTTGGGGCTCTCCTTGCTGATGCCGGTCAAGCCCTCTTGTTTTTGGAGTATTTTTGGGGCATTTCCTGTGGATTTAGGGGAATTTACGGGTCACTTCCTTTTGGTTTCGGGTGACTTCCTATTGATTTTGGGGGGTATTTACGGGTCACGTCCTTTTGATTTTTGGATCACTACCTGTTCATTTCAGGCCATTCGCTTTGTCACTACCTGTTGATTTTCATTTCAGATATTGAAACTCATATCATACAGAATAATGAAACATGCAGTGGTACCTCTACTTAAGAACATCTGTACATACCAAATTTTCAGGTTAAGACACGCCTCAATGGAAAAATATTGCCTCTTGTTAAGATATAAATTTCAGGATAAGAAAGGCAAAAATGGCTGATACTCGTAGTTCCCAAAGTTTACTGAACGGAACGTAATTATAAATGTTTTGCCATCGGCTATGGCCTATCATTCCTGGCATCCAATTGGCTAAGAAGGACCTCTTCTCTATGTGTATGTGTGTATCCCAGCATCCTCTTCATTCTAGTGACGGGATCTGTCGTTCACTTGAGTAAACGAATCCATTCCGGTTCGTTCAGTAAAAAGATTCGTTCAAACAAATCGTTCAACGAATCGTTCGCCCCCCTCATCTCCCTCCCCGCCCAAACGAATCGTTCGGTTACTGAACGGGAAGTGACGTTGCCGAACGAATCACCAAAGACCGCTTCGCAGTATAACTGAACGGGAAGTGACATTGCTTGGTCCCTCCCTCTCTTGCACACAGGCACCACTCGTCGTAGTTTCAGAAATGAGTGACAGGCGGTATCATTCTGCTTTCACAGACAGCCTCGTCTCCCTCCTGCTGCTGCAAAAGCGAGGGAGAACTTTCGCGTCGTCTGTCCTAGTTCTATGGGCTCAAAGTCATGGCTCTTGTTTGCATTTCGATTTAGGACACGGTTAAACATTTTCCATTTGTGGGGGGAGTGGGGGTTTGGGGTCGGGGGCACGATCGGCATGATCTTGATCACATATGCTACCAGTCAACGCAGCATGCTTGCTGTCACGAAAATAAAAATAAATCGAAAGTTTAATTTCTAAATATGGAACGACCAACACATCATATTTACCTCTCGCTCTGTTGTATTTTTGTTTTTATGCTGATCACTATTATTTTAGGTCACTATTGTTAAAACTGAAGTGTAAATAGCTAGTTGTCAAATGTGCTGCTCTGAAATAAAAACAACACTACATTTTGATATTCGACAGTTTAATTGCAAATCAGTATTAAGATGATCGTATTGAATTTTTGCACTGGTATTAACAAATAAAATAATCCGGTCAGCTCCCTTGTCGCCCCCTCATCTCAGATTGTCAAATGCTGACGAGAAATAATTGTTTGCTCTTTACGATGTTGCCTTTCTACTCTCATTAGTCTGTTAAGAAAAATGTAGACATATTGCGACATCTCCCGTGTCCGCTTGCGTTGTTTTTGAGTAGCACATGATGGACGGATGGACATAATTTGTCAAATCAACACCCGACACGCTGACACGAAAAAATAAATAAATAAAACAGTCGGAAAAAATTGACATGTATGTACAGTTTCATTGCAAATCAGTATTATGGTGATAATACTAAATATTTTTTCTGTGCGCATATGAGGTAAATAACGCTGCCATGAAGCCTCCATATAGTGACAGTTCTCTGCCCCCTTCACTGCCGTGAGTGCTGTCACGCGACCGCAGCTCACTTTTGCTTGCCTCGTAGCTACCCGTGTTTTTTTATTTATTTATTTTTAGCTACCCGTGTTTTAACTACTGTAAATTTGATAGTATGTTGTCAGTCATAGGTAGTCCCGAGTCTGTTGAGAAAAGTAGTACACTAAACCATGCTCGCTAGATTTGTGTGGTGTTTTGTCTGTTTGAGCAGCATTTGATAGGCTCCACGTTAATAAATATGTGACAAAGTCATTTATCATTACTCGTTCACCGCATAGTCATTACTGGAAAGTCAAGTTAGCAGCAAGCTAGGTCAGGCACTGGAGGACCGAATCACTGAACGGGAAGTGACAAAACTCAGTTTTTCCCCCCTGCCTGCACGCTGGCTGCTTATTGGCCACACGTGGAAATGAGTGACAGACGCCTTGATTCTGTTTCCGCTCCCTCCCCTGCCCGCGATGAGGCTGGCGTCTGATTGGTCGTGTGCGATGTCAGAAGACGCTGCCGCTTGCTCAACGCCCTCCCACGCAGCGAACAAGCGCCACCAACTTCATAGAACGAATCAGTGCAGATGGTGATTAGTTCGGTCTCGTTCACCCAAACAATTCGTTCAAAAAGACCGAATCGTTCGCGACCGATACAACACTACTTCATTCGCCCCTCGTGTTCCAACAGCTTTACATGAGTGTAATAACTTTTATTCTTTACTCTATTCTTGGATTTTTACATTAAGCATATCTCAGATTTTATATTTATTGTGCAATAATGTAATTGTAATATATTTGTTACATGTTTTGATGCATTTTGATGCATTATAAAAGATTTATGTCTAAATTTTGGGGCGCTTGGAACAGATTTAGGGCATTTACATGGAAAGCACATCTCTACTTACAGAATTTTGAAGTTTAGAAACTACTTCCAGAACCAATTGATTTCGTACGTAGAGGTACCACTGTATATTAAAATATTTCAAACTTTTGTTTCATTTAATTCAAATGATTGTTTTACAGAAATTGAAATTGCGTGTCAAAAAAATATATTTTGGGAAAATATTTAACATCTCACCCTAATAAGCTAAATAACTCAAATTCGGCAAAACCACAATATGCAAGCATTCGCTGCTGGTTAATTCCCTCTGACAATGTTTCTGTCATGTGTCGGTAATTATGAGCACAAATGAGAACTCCTGTACTAATACAAGGGTGGAATTTAAAAACACTGTTTCGCCTTTTTAAACAGTATATCACACTTTAAAAGGCTTGGTTGTGTTCATTAATGGAAATGCAAGCTGTGAGCTTGTTTTAATGTGAAGGTTTTTACTTTCAGAGCCATATAGTTGCTCATAAATACCACCAATTAGTAGGCACATTTTGCAAAATTATCTGCTGACTTTCTGGACTCTCCCTCACTATGTGTAGATCTCTGTGTCCTTTGAGAGAACCCACTACTCTACTTTAAACCTTACATGGATTTATCTTGACCTTTTTTCCTTCTTCTTCTTACCCTTACAGGGCACTCATTTATCTCATTGGCTGCCATTGACAGTTTTAAACGTCTAATCCATTTTGACTGGGAGGAGCGGCCCTCCCAGTCAAAATGGATTGGGCGTTTAGTGCCATCAATTGCACCGAAAGATGAGCATTCACAGCTTACACAGTTTAAATGAATTGGACGACTATCTCCGTTAATGTCATGCAATTAGCAAAATCTGTTCGATGGGGGAAAGCAAGACAGAGCCGTAATCAGAGTGTATTTCTGTTTTTATTCAATTAAAATTGAATTAATTTTGCGTTTATTAACATTGTATTAATTTATACATTTTTCACACATTAATATTTAAAAAAAATGTACATTAATGAATGATGAACAAAATAATGTAACAATTATTTGCTATTATTTGAGTTTTTTTATGACCAAAAATATTCACTTGCCCTATAAAGGGTTAAAGGTCTTAGATACCCGTTGTCGCTAATTGTACATAATGCATTTCTAAATTATTTTGTTGTTAATATTATTATTATTCATGTATTTTAATTACCTTAACATGATCAAACATGAAAAAAATAAAACTTAAATTGAAAAATACAACTAAAAATGGAGGAAATCCTAAATTACAAAAATATTAAAAGAAAAAAAAAGCCTACAAGAAAATATAAAAATAAAATTGAAGAAAAAACATTTTATGAATGAATGAATAAAACTTTTATTCTATTTTCAAAATACAGAAAAACTAATTTTAAAGAAAATTGCGGGGAAAAATATATATTATAAATATGTAAAAATGTATATATTTTTTTCATTTTTATATAAACATAAATATATATATATATATTTTATGATTTAAAAATTTTTTACCTGTATTTTTTTACATTTTAATGGCATGAGAAAACTAACCTGCACTTGCAACACGCCTCTTTTGGTTTTTATTTATTGATTTTTCTTTAATTAAAAAAAAAAAAAAAAAAAAACTTTTCCTTTATGTTAACTTACTTGGCTAAAAATGATTTATATGTGCACCAACTTAACTCCGGTGCAATTTGAAACCTCAAGTTTGAAGACCGTGTACTAGTTTAATTTCTGGAATTTAATATACATTGGTTGTAGACTACACATGCTGTATGTTGACATTGTTGCTAACGCGAATGTCCTGCGATTGACTGGCAACCAGTTTAGGGTGTATCTTGCTTCCTTCTCATAGTTAGCTGAGATAGGCGCCAACATCCCCACAACCCATGTGAGAATAAGCAGTACAGGAGACGGATGAATGAACAAATGAGCATTAATGTTTAGTCTGTTAGCCTGTTTCTTTTCTGATTCATCCTGATTACAGTACCACTTCTGGTCACCTATCTTACCTGTTGCTCCTTTAAATGTAAATTCAGACATTAGAGGGGTTAAATCAAGGTTGTAGGTTTGTTGTCAACATTGATAGGGATTATATAACAGCATAACCTTCATGTACACTTTTTGCTGGGGACTGAACATTAACAGACCAAAAAGATTATTGAACAGGGGTCAGGGCTACATTTCTTACGAATATGAACCTAATAGGCTAAATGAGCGATGCAAAATAAATCTGTATTGACTCATACTAACTTTCATATGTATTGGTTCAGGTGATACAAACTTCGATTGAAACATAAATCCTTTTATTAAAAAAAACGGGCAGCTATCCAAGAATGGGTCTTCTTCTGGGGGACACCGGAGCACCCCGAGACTCAAACTAAAGTATTGTGTTGTAATATAGAAGTGATTTTGGGGAAAAAAACTAATGAAAAAAAATCTGAGCTATCCAAAGACCGATCTACATCTGAGGCTACCCCAAGACTCGAGCCAAAGTAATCTCATGAAATTCTGATGTGTGATTTCATTTCACAGATTTTTTTTTCATGTCAATTCATGTACATGTTCATATCAGTGTCCCCGTGTAGTGGACCCTTTCTTGGATAGCTCCCCGTTTTTTTAAATAAAGGGATTTGCACTCTGAAGCCACCGTCTTGCATTACCTTAATGCACACAATGCAAAAAATGATCCAAATGAAGGACGGCTAGCTTGACTTTGTTGTTTCTTGTGGAGGCTGGCCTGACCGCAGTAGTTTTGCCGGTTAGCATGTTCACACAGTTTAATGTTATGCTAACTCTGATGCAGGTCAGACTTTCAGTAGCAAAATTAGTGGTGTTTCCCCCACCGCCACAACATTGACGTCCTTTTACATTACTTACAGTGGCTACTGCTGCTCGCCGAAAACAAAAAACTTCTAATATCCCTCCTCTTTGAAGGTGGTGGAGGAGGTGGCATGTTGTCTACAAGAATCTGTCGGGGCTGTGTGTGTGTCTGTGTGGCGGGAGGGGGGTGGTCAAGTCATCAGCCGATCACATGTGCATTTGAGGGGGAAAAAATGGACCGGCCCATTTAGCAAGTGAAACGGGATAAATGTAAGTCCGAACATAATGAAAATAATTCAGTTAATAATGGTAGGATCTATTCTATCCTTACAGCATATGGAAATACAATCTAAATTACAGTGGGGCAAATAAGTATTTAGTCAACCACCAATTGTGCAGGTTCTCCTACTTGAAAAGATTAGAGAGGCCTGTAATTGTCAACATGAGTAAACCTCAACCGGGAGAGACAGAATGTGGGGGAAAAAAACAGAAAATCACATTGATTGATTTTTAAAGAATTTATTTCCAATTTGCAGTGGAAAATAAGCATTTGGTCACCTACAAACAAGCAAGATTTCTGCCTGTCAACTGTTTAACTTCTTCTAACGAGGTCTAACGAGGCTCCACTCGTTATCTGTATTAATGGCACCTGTTTTAACTCATTATCGGTATAAAAGACACCTGTCCACAAACTCAGTCAGTCACACTCCAAACTTCACTATGGCCAAGACCAAAGAGCTGTCGAAGGACACCAGAGACAAAATTGTAGAACTGCACCAGGCTGGGAAGACTGAATCTGCAATAGGTAAAACGCTTGGTGTAAAGACATCAACTGTGGGAGCAATTATTAGAAAATGGCAGACATACAAGACCACTGATAATCTCCCTCGATCTGGGGCTCCATGCAAGACCTCACCCCGTGGCGTCAAAATGATAACAAGAACGGTGAGCAAAAATCCCAGAACCACACGGGGGGACCTAGTGAATGACCTACAGAGAGCTGGGACCACAGTAACAAAGGCTACCTATCAGTAACACAATGCGCCGCCAGGAACTCAAATCCTGCACTGCCAGACGTGTCCCCCTGCTGACCCTACCAGCAACAGTGTGTGAAAAGCTTGTGAAGAGTTACAGAAAACGTTTGGCCTCCGTTATCGCCAACAAAGGGCACATAACAAAGTATTGAGATGAACTTTTGCTATTGACCAAATACTTAATTTCCACCATGATTTGCCAATAAATTCTTTAAAAATCAAACAATGTGATTTTCTGGGCTTTTTCCCCCCACATTCTGTCTCTCATTGTTGAGGTTTACCCATGTTGACAATTACAGGCCTCTCTGATAATTTCAATTGGGAGAACTTGCACAATTAGTGGTTGACGAAATACTTATTTGCCCCACTATACCTATATAACTGAATTTATGATATAATGCAAATAAGGTTGCTCAAAAGTTGGTGGGGACCATTTGAGCATCCTGAAAAGTTGGCAATGTTTTATCCCTACTGTCCCGATGCCAACCTACGCCCTTGGGTTAATTCTCAACTTTTGAATAGCTTTCTACTGTAGAGACCACATTCCCTAAAAGGGTTAACTATTGTATCCGACTTTGATTTGACTGACTCTCCTGCCACGTATAATCCTGATTTATCCGTGTTTGAGTATAATCTCAGTCCTTTGATCACTAAAAGTTGAAAGGATATATGGGAAAGAGGCTGATAAAGTGATTTCTGTGACAGTGGTTCGATGGAATAACAATTCTTCCTGTTTGTCTTAGAAGAGCCTTTCCCTTAATAGTGACGTCCCTTGTGACTGATGCAATATTTCTACAGTCGGTGCAACAATGAACGCAGACAATGTTTGACTGTAAACGGTCCTGGGAAAAAGAGCCCAATCAATTAAATGGGGCAAAATGTTTGTCTGATGAAAACGCGCAGCCAGGATTTCAACAAATTGCATGGCACAGAAGTTTGGGGTCTGTGATGGGTGTTTATTTTTGCCGGGAGTCGGTGGCAAAGTTACACCCGTCTCTGGCTGGGTTGCTCATGAAATGTCACGACAGTGCCCGCACTAGACACACAAGCAAAAGACGCGCGCATGAAAGCTGCCGGGGAAAAAAAAGTTTGTGTAGAGCAAAGAAGCGATTTTCCTCTTTTAGAGTTTTTCCAACACGCTCGCGTGGCTTCTCGTCTCCCCCTTCTTGTCAAGATGCTCCCCTGAGCTTCCTTCTCTGTGCTTTGGCACTAGAAGTCACCTCCTTTGGTGTTCGTCAGGCAGGTACACAACAAGAGCAGCTCACTCTCTCTGAGCTGTTGAACTTTTCGGGAGGGGAAGAAAGGGAAGGCGAAGATTAAAAACAGCTCTGTGATGTGGAGTGCCGAGCTGCCTCCTGAGAATTCCTGGCATAATAATTTAAATGATCAAATGATACAGAGGAGACTTGTTAGCTGAGAAGCAGCCTCCTAGTTGGCCCCATGGGCCCAGTGCTGCCGCGCATGCATTGCAAAATAGCTCCTCTGTTGTGCTAAAGAATCCTGTTTTTTCCCCCCTTTCTCTTTTTACACCCTTTTCACGAACGTACTTTGTGTAGGTGTATATTTGGCACTAAAGACTGTCACCTTTTCATGGCAATCTCTTCCATTTTCCTTATCATTCATGAGTAGATGAGAATACTTATTAGAACTGTTATGGCCAGCATGGACATATTTCAAAGGCATTCTAGTGTGAAAAGCCAAACTTTCAATCCTCACTGCAATTTTCTGCTCCTATTGAGACTAACGAAAATAGTTCTGTAAGATAGTCTGATACTTTTTTGTGAGGAGGAAGTCATAAAGTTTTTTTTTTTTTTTTTTTTTCTTAGATCCGGCTCCTGTACTGGAGGCCTCGCACACGCTGGAGGAGAGGCTGCAGGAGCTTCAGACTAAAGTCCCAGATAGTGAGGCCTTGGCACGCGAGATCAGCGGGCACGGCAAGAAACGCCTGGAGTGCATTGAAAAGACAGGTCAGACCTCAAGCATGCACATATTGACATTAGAGGTTAGATCTTGAGCCGATCTGGGCCCAAAATGTCAATTATTTACGTTTGGGTTGGGTCAGGTTGGGCCGGACTTCTCTCTTGCCCACTATATTTATTTATGATGGAAAACACAGACAAGGCTTAAAAAGCATTTTCTGTTCTTGTACCCCTCTTTAAAATAAACTGCTGTATTTTAAGCCAAAAGAACTGTTGTGTTTGATAGAGCAATATGTCTATATACTGCCATAGCAGATTCATGGCGCGATAAACCCCCGAACTATTTTTAATTTGTCAGTTTTACCCTGGAAACCCCCGTTTACAGACGTCGCGCAACCGCTTTTTTTTCAGCCTAGCCATAAAAAGAAGGTAAGTAATCGTATTTATTATTCAAAATGTCTGACATTTTTAGCTTGGAATCATTAAGTTATGTCTAATATTTAGTTTAAAAAAAAAAAAAAAAAAAAAAAAAAACGACTTAAATTATTCACTCGCATATTTTAAACTTTTAAACAAATTACGTCACAATGAAAAAATTGGCGTCTATGAAAAAGTCACAGATATGTTCCTCATAACTATCGCTTAATTGTATTTTTTTTTTCGTTACTGTCGCATTTTCCCCAATATTTTAGATGATAAGTAATCGAACGAAACAAAGAAAAATTGGGGGAAAAAAAAAACGTTCAAAAGGGTAAATATATGAAAATGAAAATCTCGATTACTCCTTGATGTCTACGATTTCTGCATCGCCACTCTTGTTATATTGCCATGTTTCACCCATTAAATCCCCCAAAAATCCAGCTGTGGCCATTCACAGCTGTGTCTTGACACTCAATGATACATGCTACATGGAGTTTTTGGATCGAAAAGAGGTAAGTACGCAATAATATCTCGTTAAAAATCATGGCGTCTTTATTTATGCTCTCGCGTGCTCTCACCTCAAGTTAGGGTTTTGATGTTTAAAATTTTATTTTATTTATTTTTTTTAAATGCCCTCCTGTTCAAAATTTTTCTTCCCTCAGAAAATTGAGATTTCAAGCTTTCCAATGATGTATCACACATGCATATAGGACAATTTTGAAATTTGGCCAAATTGGGGGTCTCAGAGCGGAACTTGAAGTCACCTGAGTGTTTTCCGCCATATGTATTCTAAAACGATATATGTTAAACTAAGGAATACTTGTTATAATACTTGCCCCGCCCTCTTTTTAATCTTCCCCGCCCTGGCGCCCTCTGCGAGTTCGCATCCTGGTATTTCCTTTTTGATATGGAGTAGCAAGAAGTGAAAAACAAACTAAAGACGGGGGAATTGAAAAGGCAAACATACACCGGTAGGAGTGGTGTATGGAAAGGCTTCAAATTGATTTTTGAAAATGCTTTACTGAAACCTTTGTCAGCTTCGCTGAATGTAAACAAATGTGGCACTTTGCTCTCATACGAGAAATATATTTTACAAACTTTTTGTCAAGTTCAAAAATAGATCCTTATGTAGACATTGTAAAATTACCCAAAAATAAGGAGAGAAGACACTCAGTTTTCTTGGCCGAGGAGAGCAAAACAGTGACTAGTTACAGTCACCAAAATTGATCTAAAGAAAAAAAATCCTCCTTGGTATTTTATTTAGGGGTTTGTCCTAAAATGGGTGTCGCCCTTAGGGAGGGGGAGAGCAAGTTGGAGACACCCATGTGGTTTTCGATTGGATATGTGTGTGCATGTAGGTGGAACTAAGTACATACACTTGTGTAAGCAAGAGCTCATGTAAACAATCATGGAAACAGTCAAAACAATCATGTAAACAGTCAAAATGACCCAGACACTTCAGTTATGTAACGCTGCGGCCATGGAAGATGTCCTCGGATGGGAAATTGTCCTCGAAGGTCTAGACGAAAGTCCAGACGCCAGGTGCTGAAGATGCCTCGGAAGGTCTAGTTACGCAATGATGTGGCCATGAAGCAAGGCAGTTGTCATCCCGACCCTTTTTTACTCTTTGTAACACTTAAGCATTATACTAAAACCTGGTATAGCAAGCAATAATCATTTACTGGTTATATTAGTAAGAAAAATATGGCAATATATATTATTTATGGTATATATGAGCACAAGCAAATATTCAATCAATCAATCAAGCAAATATTTAATCAATCAAACCTCGATAATTACCTCAACACTTTTCCAGCGTTATTTCGTTGTGTAAATGCATTTCTAATGATCATAAAAATATGTAGACTATTTAAACATTGAGAAAACTTTTTTTTCCTGCCAACTCAAAGAGATTTTAAAAAAATGTCAAATCCACTATCTGCCTGATAGGACACACAAATGTAAAAGATATAAAATGTTTACTGAATATTCATCTCACAGTCTTGTTTAACTGGGAGAATTTATTACAAAAGACAGGCTTTAATTTGTTATCGTTATGCACAAGTATCGTCTTAAAGGTGATCAAACAAAACGCAACCACGCACCGTATTGCTGCATTTCCTCCTTCTCCTCACAAAAAAACAAACAATTTGGGGTTTTTTCGGGTTCGGGCCTACAAATCAAGTTAATTGATCGGGCTTAGGCCGGGTTAGGCTTTTATACCCATCGGGTCGGGCTGGATTTTTTAGGCCCGATCTAACTTCTAATTGACATGTAGCCAATAGGGCACAACAATTATATAAACAAAACTGTGATTTCTGGCCAATGATTTTCTTAAACCTAAGCTTAAGAGAAAGTTTCACAAATTTCTATTTACCGTATTTTTCAGACTCTAAGTATAACCTGAGTATAAAGGCAGTTTCAAACTAGTGGCAAACAAGTGTGAAGGGTCCAGTGGCAACCCATTCATTGTGTATGTGGGAGGGGACTTCTCGGTGAAAGTGAGCGGTGGGCAGCTGTTTTGGGCAGAGTGGCAAGTTTGAATGAATTTGCGCCGAGAGATGGGCTATATTATAAGGCCGACGGGCTGACGCCAATCACACATTCAACAGCAGAGGGGCAGGTGTACTATCAGTGCTATCAGGCTTTTTTGGCCGACGGATATACACAAACCACGGCTGATGACACCTTGATAACTGCGCTTTTTTAAAGTTTCACGAGCTCTGGGACACTCGAAAATTACTCCCTTACCTCTCCTTGCTTAGCTAAATGCTACCTCGATGTACGTTTGTGTGGAAATGTAGTTCATGAGCAACCAAAAAAACTATTCACCTTCTCACCAAAAATAGTAAAACTCTACACGGCTATTATTATGCCCCCGGCTTCTTTGGAAATGGGAAAAGTCGCTGTTTTCTTGTGCAACAATGAAAATAAACACATTGGTGTTTGGGACTAAGTTTGCCAATTTTCATTACCTGACAGCATCTACGTCAGGCTACGTGGCGCCTCCCGTTTTGCGCTTGCCGTGGACCGCTTTTCACACTGGGTTGACGCTAGTGTGAAAAAGCCTTAAGTCGCACCAGCCATAAAATGTGCAAAAGAGAGGAAAACAAACATATTAGTTGCCCGAAGTATACATCGCATATTTGAGATATATGTAATTGATAAAATCCAACACCAAGAATAGACATGTCATATTGAAAGGCAATTTAGAATAATAGAATAGAGAACAACAGGCTGAATAAGTGGACGGTGTGTTAACATTACACTGCTGCTCAATTACTATTTTCAGCTGCATATTTCACTACTTGCATCTTGAAATCTGTGGAATATGATTTTGTTTTCAGTGCCATTTTGTTCAGCCCTTTGCAGTTGTTTTTACTTGTTTTTGTAAGTTACCGCCAATGTTGAATTAAAGGCCTTTAGCGCCGTCTTGCGCTTTAGTGTGAAAATAACAGGTGAAATAATATAATAATGTGTTAATAATTTCACACGTAAGTCGCTCCAGAGTATAAGTCGTACCTCCGGCCAAAGTATGAAAAAAAAACTGCAACTTATAGTCCGAAAAATATGTTACAAACATGACCTCGAATTACATAGTTAAAACATTACAAGCTATGACTAATAATTTAAGAATACCCAAGTATCATGCAGCCCTTTAAGTTTAAAAAAAAAAAAAATTTTTTTTTTTAATTGTTCCAAAAAGCAGTGATGCTTCATAGGCATATTCTCGATCCAATCACATGATTTAGATAAGTTGAACTTCCTGCAATCCTCTTCCCCACAATCGGCAGTCCTTTTGAGTTTTTTTTTTTTTTTTTTTTTTTTAAATCCCAAACCTAATAGCTATGCTTGCTCTGGTCTAGATTTGAGTAGCATTAAAAAAAATAAATAAATAAATAAATATAATTACCTTTCAGTCTTCTGGTGTTGGCGTAGCACTGTTAGCAACAGCGAAACTACCGTAATGCTCCTGGCTGTACCGTCACTTTTGAAGTTCTTGCTGAAACTGTAAAATTACTTCTCCATCTTCTTCAGAAACTGACCAATTTTTAACTTCGCATTCTGACTTGTCATACGATAAAATCAATGAGTTGCTACTGTAGTTTCCACCCAAAAACTCAATGTCTGCTATATGGATCTTTGACAGTTCCTGTACTTCCCATGACATCATCTTTGCCAATGGAAACTACTTAAAATTATTTTAATGCACAGTTTCAGTCATTATGAGTCTTTAAAAATTCATTTTTGAATACCTTTTAAAAAGATTCAACTGTGATGAAGTGATGACAGTGGGACGTTAAAGCTACATCTATAATGTTTTTTATTTCCATTAGGAGTGAATTATTTCCTTACATTTTCTTTATATCTGTAATCGCCTTCAAAGGACCCACAAACAACGGCTTCGCGGACACAGCAAAAGCTGGAGACCCCTGTGAATCGAGCTCTCCAGCCCCTGATATGACCCCCAATAGCACGCCAACTCCTGGAGCCCCAGGCTCTCCGCAGGAGATCTACCAGGACCAAACTGAGGGACAAGGGTGAGGTTTCACCAGCTCTCTGTACTCCTCTTGCCTATCATTAGTCCACCCCACCATCAAAATGTAATCAAGGAAACTATAAAGATACAATGTTGTATTTCTGATATCTCCTTATGATGCTGAGAAAAGCTTATATTAGCATTAATGTTAGTATTTCCAGTGAGCAGGAGATCCCTTTTTACTACTGAAATCTAAAGGCATTGCATGTTAAACCAAATCACAAATAAATTGCCTGACATGGTTCTTCAAAGAACCAGCTCTCTTAAAAAGCTGGAACAGCGCTTAAACTTCATTTTTCTCTGAATGCTTTGGTGGAACTACACTGAAATTAACATTTTACATGTCAAGGCATACAGTTGTGTACGTAAGCAAAAATGATTCTGTGTACAACTGAAATGGTTTCTTCTCAGGGAGGAGGAAAATGTTGGGGTTAGTTTGGCTGACAAACTGTCAGAGGCTGAGGAGAAAATCAAGATTTTGCATTCATGTGAGTATCTGAAACATTGACATATACTCCTAACATCTTATGAAACCTTAATGTTGCATACTGTATGTTCCATTATTTAAATGTGTGCAAGTCTTCATTAAAACTAGTAATTTTTATAGAAAATAATTCAAGTCTATGAGTAATTATATAGTAGTAATTGTACTTAACAGGCACGAGACAAAGCACACCTACACATTCGAAAAAACCCATAATGATCCGTTTATTTTTGTCTTTCAAATAGGTATTCATTTAGCAATGTTTAACGTTTGGATGGTTGCTGTGTGAATACTGAATACTGTAAGTCTGGTATACGTTTAAATCCCAGGATTTAAACAGGCAGGCCTTGTACAGTGGGGCAAATAAGTATTTAGTCAACCACCAATTGTGCAAGTCATCCTACTTGAAAAGATTAGAGAGACCTGTAATTGTCAACATGGTAAACCTCAACCATGAGAGACAGAATGTGGAAAGAAAAACAGAAAATCACATTGTTTGATTTTTAAAGAATTTATTTCCAAATTAGAGTAGAAAATAAGTATTTGGTCACCTACAAACAAGCAAGATTTCTGGCGGTCAAAGAGGTCTAACTTCTTCTAACGAGCTCTAACGAGGCTCCACTCGTTACCTGTATTAATGGCACCTGTTTTAAGTCATTATCGGTATAAAAGACACCTGTCCACAATCTCAGTCAGTCACACTCCAAACTCCACCATGGCCAAGACCAAAGAGCTGTCGGAGGACACCAGAGACAAAATTGTAGACCTGCACTAGGCTGGGAAGACTGAATCTGCAATAGGTAAAACGCTTGGTATAAAAAAATCAACTGTGGGAGCAATTATTAGAAAATGGAAGACATACAAGACCACTGATAATCTCCCTCGATCTGGGGCTCCATGCAAGATCTCACCCCGTGGCGTCAAAATGATAACAGGAACGGTGAGCAAAAATCCCAGAACCACACGGGGGACCTAGTGAATGACCTACAGAAAGCTGGGACCACAGTAACAAAGGCTACTATCAGTAACACAATGCGCCGCCAGGGACTCAAATCCTGCACGTGTCCCCCTGTTGAAGAAAGCACACGTCCAGGCCCGTCTGCGGTTTGCTAGAAAGCATTTGGATGATCCAGAGGAGGACTGGGAGAATGTGTTATGGTCAGATGAAACCAAAATAGAACTTTTTGGTAGAAACACAGGTTCTCGTGTTTGGAGGAGAAAGAATACTGAATTGCATCCGAAGAACACCATACCCACTGTGAAGCATGGGGGTGGAAACATCATGGTTTGGGGCTTTTTATCTGCAAAGGGACCAAGACGACTGATCTGTGTAAAGGAAAGAATGAATGGGGCCATGTATCGAGAGATTTTGAGTGAAAATCTCCTTCCATCAGCAAGGGCATTGAAGATGAGACGTGGCTGACGTGGCTCTTTCAGCATGACAATGATCCCAAACACACAGCCAGGGCAACAAAGGAGTGGCTTCTTAAGAAGCATTTCAAGGTCCTGGAGTGGCCTAGCCAGTCTCTAGATCTCAACCCCATAGAAAATTTGTGGAGAGAGTTGAAAGTCTGTGTTGCCCAACGACAGCCCCAACACATCACTGCTCTAGAGGGGATCTGCATGGAGGAATGGGCCAAAATACCAGCAACAGTGTGTGAAAAGCTTGTGAAGAGTTACAGAAAACGTTTGGCCTCCGTTATTGCCAACAAAGGGTACATAACAAAGTATTGAGATGAACTTTTGGTATTGAACAAATAGTTATTTTCCACCATGATTTGCAAATAAATTCTTTAAAAATCAAACAATGTGATTTTCTGGGGGGAGGGGGTTCCACATGCTGTCTCTCATGGTTGAGGATTGCCCATGTTGACAATTACAGGCCTCTCTAATATTTTCAAGTGGGAGAACTTGCACAATTAGTGGTTGACTAAATACTTTTTTGCCCCACTGTAGCAAGCTGGAAATAGCTAAATTAAACTGAAAACATAACTAAATTAAATTGCAACTGGATCTTAGAGCAGACAAAGCGAGACCATTGTCCACCTTTGGAAATGTGTGGTTTATTTTGTTGCCGATGTTAGGGTCCGCAACTGCAGAAACAAGGCTGTACCTCAAAGCAGAAAACAACCAAGGGAAGCGTTCAGGGGTTTATTAAATACAAACAAAAATACACGCGATCGCGGAAAAGGGGGAATAACACAATGGGTCTGTGACAGTAGGTCGACGGGGATTAATAATACTAACCTAACCGATAAGACAACAAAAACACACCAGCACAACGTAGGGGATTTCAAAACAAGGGCGTCAGACGAACAAGCTAGCAAATGCACGAAATCCAAGAGTAGTGCAGGGTGTCGAATGGCGCCCAGCAAGTTAATATCTCGGCACCCTCGTCTTGGATCGCCTGGGCCTAAATACAGTCTTGATGAGCTTGAATTGGCTGCAGTTACGACATTGAGAATGCTCTCACAACTTGCTCTGTAACAAAACACGATTTGACCAACATTGTGACAGCCGATCCCGACCAAAAATGACGTGATGTCTGGGTTTTTAAATCCCGGCAGCAGCCCTCCCTCCACAGAGAGCACCAGTGGGTAACACGGGACAAGTCTGTGAAAGTGTTCATAGGATATCGTTACATGCGTGAAAGCAATGACGCGAGTAAATCCCGTGTCACCTTACACAGGAATTTACCGGGATATATTTGTGAAAGGGGCTTATGTGACAGCCTCAACGGGTGGTCGTATTGGTATAACGTTCCATCGGGCTTTTACAGATTCCACTGGTTTGATGCCATGTTTACTCCTAGTTGAGCAAAAAATTCTTGTGAGTTCACTTACTGTCACTCAAAGTCAAGATGCTACATTGGAAGAAATGTCAAGCATACCCTGGTACTATTTTTGCAAAATAAATTTTAAAAAAAAAATAGTTTTAACATTTTTGGGGGGCGAATACACTTTTATGCAGATAAAAGAAAGTAGGTTTGTATTTAAATTAGAAAAAAAAGCAACAACAAAAAAAAACAATGACTAAGTAAATTTGTGAATGTGAAACCACCAGCATGTGAAAGTGTAATAAGTACTTTTTTAGGGGTGGGAGGACTTTGCAGTACGTAACGGCACATTAATGTTACTTTCCACATCCATGTGTAAGCTCTTTAGTACAGTAGCTCTCAAAAACGTGGTACGAGTTCCACCGTTTGTACGCAAAAGATTTCCAGAATTAAACCTTTTTTTTGTCCACTAGAGTGCAATAAATACTGGAAAAAAAAAAAAACCGAAAAAAAAAACTGCAAGTACAGTTCAGTTGTATTCAATTTAAACTAGGGCTGTCAAATGATTAAAATTTTTAATCGAGTTAATTACAGCTTAAAAATTAATTAATCGTAATTAATCGCAATTAGTCGCAATTCAAACCATCTATAAAGTATGCCATATTTTTCTGTAAATTATATATATATTCTGTAAAATAAATTGTTGGAATGGAAAGATAAGACACAAGATGGATATATACATTCAACATACGGTACATAAGGACTGTAGTGTGCATTTCACTCTACTGTCATTTAAATCTGTCTATGCTGTCCTAACTCCGAAGCGTCTACTTTTTCCAAAGCTAGACAGCTAGTGAACGACGCCTTAATAATCAGACTTCTTCCTTTTTCATCTGATTTATTAATAAAATGGCCTCAAACCATTGTCCTCTTTAGACCGTCGTAAAACTACAAAAAAAAAAGTACACAAGCATTGCATTAGCAACAACGTTAGCTTAGCACGCTATACAGGTTCACTAAACATAAACAAAAAGCGTCTCATACAAAAAATATAACATTTCGCTTACTAATATAATATGTACATTCTTTACAACAACCATACTTACGGACAAATCTTGTCCAAGGATCATATAAGCACAACATTACAACGTAGGCGTCAGCCCGAGACGTCGTGCAGCCATATTGAACTGGCAAGAAAGCAATAAACCATGTCGCAAAGCGACCACAAGAGTTCACTGTTAGACAGCACAAAAAGCCTTGCTGTAAAACTTACCAAAAGGTAGAACACTGTCTGAGTGGGACATGTGCGTTAATTGCGTCAAATATTTTAATGTTCATTCATTCATTCATTCATTTTCCATGCCGCTTTTCCTCACGAGGGTCGCGGAAGTGCTGGAGCCTATCCCAGCCAACTACGGGCAGTAGGCAGGGGACACCCTGAACTGGTTGCCAGCCAATCGCAGGGCACAAGGAGACATACAACCATTGACGCACACACTCATACCTACGGACAATTTAGAGTGTTCAATCAGCCTACCATGCATGTTTTTGGGATGTGAGAGGAAACCGGAGTTCCCGGAGGAAACCCACGCAGGCACAGGGAGAACATGCAAACTCCACACAGGAAGGCCGAAGCCCGGGATTGAACCCTTGATCTCAGAACTGTGAGGCAGATGTGCTAACCACTAAGCCACCGTGCCGCCATAATATTTTAATGTGATTAATTTAAAAAATTAATTACCGCGCGTTAACGCAATAATTTTGACAGCCCTAATTTAAACTTAAAAAAAAAAAAAGATTCACATTTAATATTTATGAACTGTTTCTTTTCAAATATTTCAGCAGAACTTCTAGGTGTAGTACCATTCAACTCTATCCTTATGTACCTTAAAATTCTATCTATTTTTATAGGCTGAAGGCCTGTCAAGTCACTGCTCATGTTGTTGTTGTTGTTGGGGGTGTGTACACTATCATTTTTCAAAATCTATTCCTCTGTTATTCATGGACAGATCAAAATGTAATTTGGTAGGTATATTCGATGTATACGCGTCAATCCTCGGAGCCTGATTTTTAAATTTTCCTCAATTAATTGATTAATTGCAGACATATTGTTACCTGTAGGTTACGAGTTCGTTACAGCCTTCAGCTTGTAGTCGCACACCAGTGCTTCCCACTAAAATCTACCTTATTGGCCCGAATATAAGACTGTGTGGGGGTCGTCTTATATTCGCGGTCTAGACATTATACCCATTCACAATGCTAGATGGCGCCAGATATCATTGAAGCGATGTTCTGTCATGACAGATCTCAGTGACTCTCAAGTTTAACCAGTTTGCATTATTCTCTTGCAATGTTTTTCCTTATTCAGTTTTGTTTCAAGACTACAGTTACAGATATTAAGATTTGAATGAGGCAAAATAACATGCTTTTTCTCTCAAATATATTTTTATAATCATTTGTTTCAGATGTACTGTAATTATTTTCTGTATAAAAACTGTATAAAAACTTTTATCTTGAAAAAGAGGGGGTCGTCTTATATTCGGGCCAACACGGTATTATTGCTCAAACTGTGGTTCATAAAAATAACTAAAACCTCTGCCTTTTTTTCCTGAACATTTTGGCGTACAACACTAATGCATTTTAATTCATTGCCTGCCAATGACAGCAATAGACGTCCAATTTCATTTGTTGTCTCTATTTGTCTCTAAACAGCTTTGGATACTTCACAGACAGAGCTTCTCGACCTGCGGTGTAAATATAGCCAAGAAATGACAAACAAGTAAGAATCCATTTCTGATTTTGCCTCTTATATCCAGAACCTCCTTTCATACGGGCCTCCAACATAAAACGTCAGGCCAACACTCTGCCATTCTTGTCTTTCGTGACCACAGGTTATTGAAGCAATTTAGGTGCTGAAATGGTTTCACTTTATTTTGCCTACATAAATTCATGTTTTGTGTAAAGCTGAGGAATGCCATTGTATTGGCGGGGCAAGAGAGTGACTCAGCCATTAAGTCAGGTCGATGAAAGAGCTCTGTGTTTGCCTTCACTGGCAGTTGAGCCTTGACAGCCCTCAAGAAGAATTGCTCCATTTAAAGATTGCTTCAGAAAAGCGCTACAATGTCCTGATTTTTGAATGCGACGTATATATTGCATGCCTGAAAAACATCGGAGCCTGTATGAAAGATGTCGATAGACATTCAAAGTAAACACTCTTTTGTTCAGGTTGTGCTCCAGAGCGCAGCCAGCTACTGCTAATGGATTTTCTCCAAGGCTTAATCCATGGCACAATTGTACTGATGTTTCAAGACCCACTGCCGTGCATTTTGTTGGACTGGATGCTTTTTCATTACGGCGCTAGTTGGTAGTATTTTATGTGCGCGGTCATAGTGCGGCTGTTATCCTGCTCGACATTCCTTTTAGATGACTGCCGCTCTACTGACCCACACCGGCAGTTCCCCTTCATGACCCAGAGCCTCTGAACTCTGGCCTTGCCTCGATTATTCTCACTGCCAGTTTCCTTAATGTACGTACAAAGACTATCTGTCTGCGCTGACTTGAGTAATTGAGCAGCTAATCAATACAAAACATTTTCTGCACTGCACAAGTTCATTAAATGTGTAGCTGACACCTGTTAGTGTGTGCTGTCAGCGTAGCGCTATCTGTTCTTGCCTTTTTCTTGGACCTGGACAAAACCATGACCTTCTGAAATCGAGTTCAATCCTCACAGCACTCATTTTTAATGCCAAACATTTTGAAAATAATGTGTTTTTGATCAAAAACAAACAAATAAACAAACAGGGCTTTCATGGGGCAACACATGAGAAAAACTCATGATGCATGAATAAAACAAACAGTTCATGAGAATTTAGCAATTAGTGGTATAAACACACATAGCAAATTTTACTTGTACTACTACTACTACTACCTTGGGAAATAAATAGCCGCTATCAAAAGCAATGAGTCACGCAATAATTGATAACGTTATACAAAAAGCCCTTGCAAGGCACGCTAGGAATTACTGTGCCAATTCTAGTTAGCTTGCTCCTCCTGCGTTGAGTGATGCATTCAAAACAAATGGTAATAGAAGTGTTCGATAATACAGAGCAATTTATATAGACCCCACTCACCAACGTCACACAATGACGTGTTGCTGTATCCGGCCGCCATATTGTCCGTCATTGTTTATCCGTATTCTCAAAGGTTTCAATTTGTCGTGCAATTTATAGTGCAATTCATGGAAGCCCCGGTGCTTTCAGACGCTTTAAACTCATTGGATGCGTTGCATAAAAGGCGTTATGTGAAAAAGTTTCAGTCTATCCATTCGCCAGAGCCATATTTGATGCTTAAATCGATATTTTTCAACCTGCTGTCTTCGCCGTCTCTGCCTGACATCTGCTACCCTGATATCTACAACTATCTTGTCCACAGAAACTCAGCCTATTCTCACGAAACTTTGAAAAACTTTAAGAGCAGCACTCTGAGCAACATTACCCCGTGTGACCCTTTACTTCCAATTTTCTAAAATGGCGACAATCAATAAAGTTGACTGCGATGGCCGACGCTTCAAGGATAGGTGGATATTGGACTACTTCTTCAATAAAATACGCAACAACTGTGTCTGCCTCATTCGCAAAGAGACAGTCGCTGTTTTCAAAGAGTTCGATGTGATGCGATATCACCAAACAAGACACGCTGACGTGTACATTACAGGGATGATACGCAGCGAGAAATTATAGCAACTTGAAGCTAGTTTAATTTCACAGCAGCAGTATTTCGCAAGAGCCCGAGTGTCGAAAGAGAACGCCACAAAGGCGAGATTGTTGAAATTATGAATTTAAAAAATAATCATAAAGCAAATGTGACACACAGAAGGGCTTGCTAAAATTTGTTTAAATATATTGTTTGACGTAAATCAGCCAAGGTAGCCCCCCACATTTTTGCCACACCAAATCTGGCCTCCTTTGCAAAAAGTTTGGAAATCCCTGTTTAACTGATGATCCGGAGACGAGGCCAGCTTCTTTGACTTGGTACCAGCTAAATATTATTCAAAAAATAATGATGGCGGAAGAAATAAACATCTTGAATTTGAAACTGTATGTTGTCGGCGATTAGCCTCGCAATGATCTTAATTGTGGTTGTCAGCCCAAAACCCTCTAAATATATATTAAATGCATCTTACCAGATATAAAATGACTACTACATAATCTGTGGTAATCGTTTGGAGTTTTCTCGTCGAATTGCAGGAGTCCATCTCGCTTTCCTCTCAGGGTCTCTCGGAATACGGTAGAGTAATTAGTTACTCAGCAAAGTAACTGACATTACTTTTCCTCTACTAAACGTTATACTTTCTATAACATCTATCACATTAAAGATGTTTCTTTTAACTGACTGAAGAATAAAAGCATTATACAGTGATCCCTCACTACATCGCGCTTCAAACATCGCGCCCTCAGTCTGTCGCGGATTTTTTTTTCAATTTAAAAGAAAAAAAATGCAGGATTTTATAGAGATGTCCCGTCCGATAATGTACAACTTCTCTTTCTCCCACCTGAAGCGTTTCTTTCTCACCAGGCAGCTGCAGCTTGTTAAAGTAAATGATGAGTGACAAGGGCGCTCCTTTAAAGTGGCCAGACAACTACAGTTCAAAGGACGCCGCCTTGTTAACTTTTTAAACATTGGCTTGAGTCACTAGGGCAACTCATTGTGTTGTGTCGTGCACTGTTCTAAGCAGCATGAGTTGAGTTAAGAGGACTCACTCAACGAAGAACTTGATGAAGAATTATACTTTTGGGAAAAAAGAGAAAACTCATGTCTTATATGTATGTCTTTCCAATGCTAAATCAGAATAAATACATTGAACATGCCAAAAAAAAAAAAAGGTCCCGCCCATTAACCGCAAAAAACGAGGGCTCACTGTATACAGTATTTTAGAACATTTGCTATTTATTTGGATCAAATATATAGACCATACTCACCAACGTCACAAAATGACGTGTCACTGTATCCGGCCACCATATTGTCCGTCATTGTTTAGCCCTATTCTCAATGGTTTCAATTAGTTGTGCAATTTATAGAGCAATTCATGGAAGCCCCGGTGTTATCTGATGCTGTAAACTCAATTGGATGCGTTGCATAAAAGGCGTTATGTGGAAAAGCTTCAGTTTATCCATTCGCCAGATCCATATTTGATGCCTAAATCGATGTTTTTCGACCCGCTGTCTTCACCGTCTCTGCCTGACATCTGCTACCTTGATATCTACAACCTAACATCTGCTACCTTGATATCTACAACTATCTTGTCCACAGAAACTCAGCCTATTCTCAAGAAACTTTGAAAAACTTTAAGAGCAGCACTCTAAGCAACATTAACCCGTGTGACCCTTTACTTCAAATTTTCTTAAATGGCGACAATCAAAAAAAAAAAGTTGACTGCGATGGCCGACGCTTCAAGGATAGGTGGATATTGGACTACTTCTTCAATAAAATACGCAACAACTGTGTCTGCCTCATTTGCAAAGAGACCGTCGAAGAAGATACGCAACGAGAAATTAAAGCAACTTGAAGCTAATTTAATTTCACAGCAGCAGTATTTCAAGAGCCCGAGGGTCGAAAGAGAACGCCACAAAGGCGAGATTGTTGAAATTATGAATTAAAAATAATAATAATAAAGCAAATGTGACACACAGAAGGGCTTGCGAAAATTTCTTTAAATGTATTGTTCTACATAAATCAGCCCAGGTAGCCTCCCCCACATTTTCACCACACCAAATCTGGCCCCCTTTGCAAAAAGTTTGGACACCCCTGTTTAACCGATGATCCGTAGACGAGGCCAGCTTCTTTCACTTGTTACCAGCTAAATATTATTCAAAAAATAAAGATGGAAGAAATAAGCATCTTGAATTTGAAACGCTATGTTGTCGGCGATTAGCCTAGCAATGATCTTAATTGTGGTTGTCAGCCCAAAACCCTCTAAATATATATTAAATGCATCTTACCAGATATAAAATGACTACTACATAATCTGTGGTAATCGTTTGGAGCCCAGTTTTCTCGTCGAATTGCAGAAGTCCATCTCGCTCTCCTCTCCGGGTCTCTCGGAATACGGTAGAACTTCAAGTCTCTCCGTCTATCTTCTCTGTTATTGCAACCGACCGCCACACACGCCTTCACCATTTTGATTATTAATGTTAACGAGCAGAAAAACACGCCGTAATAGGAGGAATTTACGTAGCGGTAATGCATCAACATGACGAGTTGACGGACAATATGGCGCGGGGGTGTGGTTGTGACGTCATGTGAGTAGGGTCTATTACGGTCTGTCACGAAAACACACATGTAAACTGGCCATTAACCAGTGCAAATCGCTGAATTTTTGTTTGCACAATAAGCAGAACACGATCCTTAAATATTCCGTAAAGTAACAATATTAAATATCGAAAATAATTCAAGTTTGAGAACGCTACCTTTGAAATTCCCTGGCCTGTAGCCAGTATCGCTGTCTCGTTTTGTTTGCCAGAGCGTGCACTGAAGCAGGGCATGATCAGCCCACCTAGCCAATCATCAATGCGTTTGTAACGGCGTCACCACACCCTTCTCTCCTCCGCCCTCTCGCTCTGCTCTCTCCAGGCAGGCAGCTAATGAATGACAAAATTAGACAATTTATGCTTCATTCAACCAAATTGTAGTAGCGTGCCCCTTCATATCCTCAGTAACGGTCACGGCGTTGCAAAGATAATTATGAAAAGTAATTAATTAAATTATTCACTACTGGAAAAAAACACTGTTATACTCATAACACCTTAATTAAAAACACTGGCTCGTTTAATAGAGACACAATTTCTTGTAGATATTTGGACATCTTTGTCTTTGTGCCAAATCATTTACGCTACTGTGCCACTTATGTTTACGTTGAATACTTTTACTGTATGTTGCAGCACTACTACTATTTCACATTTGTGACAGGTCTGTTAGTAATATTTCATCAAATACTTTGGTACCTCGACATATGATCGCTTCGACACACGATCTTATTTGTTTCTATATCCGACGTCACACTTGAAATACGACAATTTATGACAGCGCCGCAGTTTCTTTGTTTTCCTACAAGATGGACGCACGGCGGATTTTCTTGTGAGAGAAATCAACATGGGTTCCAACTTCCAAGAATGTTAGTGCAGGTGGTGAAAAAGGTGAGGCTTACCGTTGAAATGGAGATGGAAATGATAGAAAAATATGAGCATGGTGTGCGCGTCCGTGAACTGGCTCGACAATACGGCTGTAGAATGTCTACGATCTCAATGGTCCTCCTCCGACCTCCGTTAGCCACTCTTTATAAGTTAAGGTGACCTTATTGTAGTTGTATCATTGCCAATAATTCGCCAGCTTCGTCAGGTTTTTAATCATTTATTTCAGAACTTGTGTAACACAACATGCCTACTGTCCGCTGCAGCTGAACATGAAACTTGCGGTGTGTTCTGGTGAACCGTGCAAAACACATCCGCCACATTAGAACCCGATTCGTAACATTATTACAGGTATTATTATTATTATATTATTATTCCAATTTTTATTCATAACTTATTTGTTTTGCTCTGTGTAATTGTTATTTGCAATAGTACCAGCAGCATTTATTAAGGATTTAGTGTATGTTTTCAGGTTGTGGAACGAATTAATGGAATTATAATGTATTCTTAAATCCTGCTCTTCATACGACCATTTCGACTTATAAACAAGGTCCTGGAACGATTTAACTGTTTATGTAGAGGTACCCCTGTAATTTGTTTATCATGACATAGTTATCAGGATATAACATTTGTGTGTTTTTTTTTTTTTTTTTTTGCCATATTCCAGTTCTATTTCCCTCTAATACAGTAACTGTGCTGTATTTGGTCATTTAGCAATTGATAGGTCTTTGAAGGATTTAATCTTGATGCAAACGTTCAACTGAGTAAATGTTTGGCCAAAGAATGCATTTTAATTCAATTAAAAGAAATCTCTGTACAATTTTGCCTTCGTTGAGCAGGACCACCGTGTGTTAAAACATGAAACCAGTGTGTGTATTTCATTTGCTCATAGGGTCCTTGTTATTAATCCATCCTTATCTACATTTTCAAAATCAGGTCCCATGTTGCAATAGAAACTGCGCAGCTTCAAACAAACCTCATGAATAATCCTGCTGAGAATCTTTTTAAATTAGACTAATATACGGAGACAAGACGGAGGTTAAATTCTGTTGTACTGTGTATAACATGCAATTAAAATTGCTCTAATCACACGTGACTGGTAGAGATAAGAAAATCATCCATTCATTAGTCTTTTTGATGTCCTAATAAAACAGTGGATTGCGGTCATGTTAAAAACCCAATTACATGGACTTGTGTTACTTAAGAATAACACTTGGTAATATTTTGACAGACTTTTTTCCTTTTAGACAACTGATGTCAAAATGGGCTTCGCTGCTTCGGTTTGTGAAAAACCTTTAACACCAAAATCCTAAAAACTATAATAAGGCAAATGTGTTTTGTTCATCTTAGTGAAAGCAGTCCTTGCATTAGCCAAATATTGTATGGCTTCTCTGAATCACATAATTTACCTCCCTCTTGTAACGTCATATTAGGCTAATTTGAGTGTGTTGCTCTATTAATTGTGTGCATGTGTTTACCAGGGTAGAAGAAGTCAGCATCATTATGGCCAAACTTGAGAAGGCAAACCAGGTGAGTCTTTCTTGTCTCTGATTGAGATGTTCCTTTGTTAGGGTAATCACTCCTGTAATCATGCCTTGGCTTTAATTAAGACACCCTCTGTCCTGTTTCCCCCGCCTAAATCCTCCAACCTTCTCCTGTGGGTGTGTGCGTGCGCGCTCGTGTGTGTGTGATTACAGAGTGTAATCCGGCGCCCCTGTTGGTGGGCGCTCTGCAGTAGCATAGCTGCGCTAGGCAACAGGGGAGACCGCAGGGCTCGATTGATGCCGGAGCTCTGAACTCCAAGGTTCATAGTTATTGAGTTCTTCCAGAATTGGATGACATTTTGGCTTTAAAATCCTTGAAAAATTATCCTTAATTTATCTGATTTTCTGCTGCATATTTATCAAGAATAAGTAATAAACTATAAAAGGCTTGATTAGCTCATCTTAGACACATTTTTGGGACGTGGGACGTCGAATCAAGACTAACAATTTGGCTAATATTTACTCGGCGGCGATAAACGTTCAATCTACCATATTGGCCCGAATACAAGACGGTGTTTTTTGCATTGAAATAAGACTGAAAAAGTGGGGGTCGTCTTATATTCGCGGTCTAGACGTTGTACCCGTTTACGACGCTAGATGGCGCCAGATATCATTGAAACGATGTTCTGTCATGACAGATCTCAGCTACTCTCAAGTTTTATTATAGCAATGTTTTTCCTTATTCAGATTTGTTTCAAGACTACAGTTACAGTTAGACTTCACTTTGATGGTTAATGCAGTTATTTGAATTTTGTCTATTATCAAAATAGATTGGTTTATTTGCATTTCAAAACCCAGAAGCCATTCATTTGCAAATGTGATTGCACTTTAGTTTACATATTTAAATGTTCAGATATTAAGATTTGAATGAGGCAAAATAACATGCTTTTTCTCTCAAATATATTGTTATAATCATTTGTTTCGGATGTACTGTAGTTATTTTCTGTATAAAAATTAATTTGGTGTTCAAAAAGTCTTTTTTCAAACTTGGGTCTTGAAAAAGAGGGGGTCGTCTTATAATCAGGGCCGTCTTATAATTTAAATTCACAGCAGAAGAATAAAAAAAAAGATACGTGATTGGATATTCTCGTCAATGGCACTGTAAGAGTTAATGACTGCATCTAGAAAACAGTTCTCTGAAGATAAAAAAAATTAAAAATATAATTGAGGACGTACATTTGCTTTTTTATTTTTCTACCATGCTAAAAAGGTGAAACAGGGTTGCGTGCATTTTGTGCGAGACTTCAACAAACAATAATTCATCTTTGAAATATTAGGTTCATTAATATAAATGTTACAAAACGCTGTCAGACGCTGGAGGAAAGTTGAATTGGCTTTACTGTGGTCATCTTTCTCTTGACGAGAGCACTGATGCCTTTTTGTAAAACTGAAAACAACAAAACATTGTGTCAATAATGGAAAATAACTTCACAAAACAAAGCAAAGTATAGATCATGTGTCAATTTGAATAGTAACTGGTAGTACAGCTCAGAAGCATTGAAATAATGTAACAACATTTTACCACAAATGCAAACAAAACGAAATATACACATCTCCAATATGCTATGAATATAGCTCATGAATATAGAACAAAGGAACAATATAATTTACAAGCATTGCTTGTATAAGGCACAAACAACATTGTGTGGTGCCAAGAACTGCTATAATACACTGGCTGCAGACGTTAGCTTGTCCATTTAGCTCTTTCTATTCATAATTACCTCGCGTCGACATATGATTACATCAGCAGAAAGTGCTGGAACGTATCAAAACTAATTATATCCAAGCGCGAGCAGGGATGGGGGGGGCAAAACAACAGAAACACAGGCTGGCATTAAGTGGACATGACAGCACTGCCATATGCATATTGGCTTGAAACTGATAATGAAAAACCGATGTTGATATTTTCCGATATCATTTTAAAATGCTTTCATCGATATTATTAGGTAGCCAATAAGATCGGACAACTCTAACAAATATTGCAAAAAACACATTCAAATTTCATTTGAAGTGTTTTGTATAAGATTTTATCATTTTGGGAATAGAAAAAAATGGCATGTTAGGCAGTGCTACAGGCAGTCACAGGGTTACAACGGACATGATTTATGCGGTTCGGATTTTATGACGCCGAAGTTTCGTCCTCCATTGTCTCCAGTCGTTTTATTTTATTTTATTTTTTTAAAGCTGCGTAAACAGTACTTTGTTGTACCACACAGTATCTTATTTATAATGTTATTAACTTGACGTGTTCTGTCCTCACTAGAGGTAAAGTTGTTCAGTTCGACAGACAGCAAACAAGGCAATTGTGGTTTTTGAAGCTTGTTCCTTGCTTCACTTTTGACAATTTGTAAAGCTGTAGCATACATATGTACACTCATGTCCAAAACGACACACATTTTAACAATAAAACACCTGGCACACAACAATTAGTGTTCAAATGTCCATCTCGCCTAATCAAAATGTAAATTTAGTAGATTAAATTAGCCTAATTTGCTAGAGAAATGGTACAAATGCTAATGTATTTACAATTTTCATAGTAAATCTCCCAAACACAACTCCACAAACTGTAGCTCTAAACGTAATTACAAACACATATTAGCTGAAAAAACTTACAGCCTTATGTGGGCCAAACAAGAGGCCGGCTGTCCTATACCCATGTCAGACAAGTCTCCTACTCAGTCATAGAAGCCTAGGTGACAGTCCAGGCATAGCCAACGCTTCCACAAGAGGGCAGTGTATCCGCCATCATTAATTTTGGACTTTTTGGATAGTTTTTATTTTTAAGGGTTAATTCTGATTCACGCGGAAATTCGGGTTACATCACCAGCGTAGGAACGGTATTCGTTCGTAATTCGGGGACAACCTGTAAATAGATATGTATAAAACTAGGGCTGTCAAAATTATCACGTTAACGGGCGGTAATTAATTTTTTAAATTAATCACGTTAAAATATTTGACGCATTTAACGCACATACACCGCTCAAACAGATTAAAATGAATGCACAATGTAATGTCCACTTGTTACTTGTGATTTTTGGTGTTTTGTAGCCCTCTGCTGGCGCTTGGGTGCGACTGATTTTATGGGTTTCAGCACCACATGAGCATTGTGTAATTAATGACATCATCAATGGCGAGCTACTAGTTTATTTTTTGACTGAAAATTTTACAAATTTTATTAAAACGAAAACATTAGGAGGGGTTTTAATATAACATTTCTATAACTTGTACTAACATTTATCTTTTAAGAACTACAAGTCTTTCTATCCATGGATCGCTTTAACAGAATGTTAATAATTTTAATGCCATCTTGTTGATTTATTGTTATAATAAACAAATACGGTACTTATGTACCGTATGTTGAATGTATATATCCGTCTTGTCTTATCATTCCATTCCAACAATAATTTACAGAAAAATATGGCATATTTTATAGATGCTTTGAATTGCGATTAATCACGATTAATTAATTTTTAAGCTGTAATTAACTTGATTTAAAAAATTAATCGTTTGACAGCCCTAAATAAAACATATTTTCAAACATTCTTACTTATTACTTATGATTTTTTTTTTAATTTAATTTTTTTTAGATTTTGTCTCATGACAACTTGGTTTGCTGTAATGATGCTACTGTATTTAATTGCCTTGGTTTCCAGTTGCTGCCTGGCCTCTCTTGCATGTCTGTACTTATTGTGTTCTCAAAATGAATCAATAATTAGAAGGGTGTGACAAAGCAGGTACTTAGGGAAATAGTCAGCTGACTCAACAGCTGCATTGGCAGAATAAACCAACGGTTACACCGCGCTGTGCTTGGCAGTAATTTTCACAGATGGCTCTCTTTTTTTCTACTTTATCATATTTTAACATCCTGACAAATGTAACCAAGACACATATTTTCACAGAGAGCAGAAATGGCCCAGAAAGAAGTGCAGAGGCTAAAGGAGCAGATAGTCAGTGGGCCGAGTGCCTCTGCAGGGGGCTGTCAACTCATAGAGGGCACCCCTGGCACCGGCAAGGTAAGAATGTTGTCTTGATCATCATACAAGGCACACATTTTACTTCACAGTTCTTTCCGGATAGGAAATCCCATGTAAATGCTCTACTAATGAGCGCTTAGTCTCATGTACAGTATATTCATCCACTTTTCCCGTTTTTTTCATTTGCCTTCACACTTTCAGGAGAACAACGAGAGCGGCGAGGCTGTGCCCTCCAAACTCGAGGCCACTCTGCTCGCAAAAGACCGTGAAATCATCCGCCTTCTTGAAAATATTCAGCGGCTTCAGTTCACGCTACAGGAGGTGCAAGATACCTCAGCCAATCAGATCATAGAGCTGGAACGACAGTTGGCCTACAAGACAGAAGCTATTGAGGTGATAACATGATAATCAAAGATGACTGATAATTTGCATTTAATCTTTTTTTTCTTTTTTTTTCAGAGATTAGAAGCAAAACTGAAATCCCAAATGGATTATGAAGAGATTAAAACTGAACTCAGGTGATTGTTGTGGAGATATGTTATATACAGTATGTTTATTTATTATAACTGAAAATAAATAATGTATTTTTTTCTGTCTATATCAATCTTAGCATCTTAAAGGTAATGAAGCTAGCCTCTGTGAATGGCAGCTCTTCCCAGGTATGTGTTCTTTTGCACTGATACTGTTGCCCAATTTACCAAAGATATTTTGTTTTTGTTTTTTACACATCTCATTTTCTAAATAATATAATCAATAACTGGACGTCATTTCCTCTAAATGCAGCCTTATGTTTTTGTGTGTGCAGGATTCTGTAAAGGCCACAGAGGCGCTTCTGCTAGATAAAGAGGCATTTCTTCCATCTCACAAGTACTTGATGGAAAAGGCCAGGATATTGCACAGTACTGGTAAATAGCCTTTCCCCCCTCATTTTATGATATCTTGCAGGTCAAGTATGTGTTTAAGTGTTGTTTTTGTCATCAATGACGAAAACAAAAATATGTCATAGACGAACAATTTTTCATGACAAAGACGTTACAATGACTAGCCTAAAAACGTGGCTTGGATAACTAGAACATAAGGAGACAAATGCCAGTTTTTTTGTGTTTGAATCTTGGATGCGCTTTTTCTTGCTTGTCTGGAAACATATGCTAGCATGCTTGTTTTTTGATGTGTTTTTTGTTTTTTGTGTTGAGTGATCATCAAACACAAATGTATCTGGTCGCGTTAGCTTAGCATTCGCTTTAGCATATAGCATTCGCGTTAGTATTAGCTTCTACTCTAGCGTGGCGGGCATCCTCTTGATTGCTAGGACAACTTTTTTTTTTTAACATACAGTTTGTGGCTTCTAAGCGGGTTTTAATTGAAAATAATGTACTGCTTTTACTGCTAAGTGCATATTATTATCACAAAGTTAACGTTGTCCTTGTAGACATTACAATAAGCGCTTCTCTGTCTACGTTCATTCGAAATTGTTGATAACCTTTATTTGTTTATGGACTAATATTTTTTAATTAATTTTTAATTTTGTACTAAAACTAGATGAAATTTGAGATTTTGTTGCCTAAAACCAGATGAAGACATAAAATATGACTGAGACCAGTGTTGTTTTTGGCAGCCCTTTTAGTTTTTATCTTGGTTTTCAGGACGGTAATTGTCATATCATAGTCATCTCAAAATGTGTTTCTCTTTGTCTAGTTTTTGTTGATAAAAGCTCGTGGCTAATTTCGTCTAGTTTTAGTCGCTATTTACTAAAAATGTTTACATCTGTAAAATTTAAAAAATGGACTCGAAAAATAAGTAAATTAATTAAGGTTTCCAACTACTGTATTCCGAATGAACATTGACGGACGAGTACATATTGTAACGTCGACAAGGATAACGGCAACTTGATGATTATACACACTCAGCAGGCAAACTACATTATTTTTAATTAATTATACCCACCTGGATGCCATGAACTGTATGTAAAAAAAAAAAAAAAAGTTGTCCGAGAGTTATAGAGGACGCTTGCCGTTAGCATTAGGCTATTGCTAACGCAAAGTCGAATGCTGTGCTAATATTACGAGTTACATTTAGTCAGCACAGACCTTTAAAGGTTAAAGCAACATTGCATAATTTTGCTAGCCAAGAAAACAAATTTTACCGTGTGTGCAAGCCTTCATGAAGACTGGAACTGATACATTGGTGAGTCGGGGGGGGGGGGGGGGGTGCAGCATGTCACTCAACTAGACATTGATGCAGGCCAACTACACATAAAATGTGACACATTGTGAACATGTGACGAAAACTACTGCACATTTTCGTCTCATTCTTGTCTCATCAGACGAAAACTGGCATGCGTCTTGTTATGTTTTAGTCCCCCAAAACATGTTTTTAGCTCGTTATCGTCTCGTCGTCTTCATGAAAAAATTGTTCATTGACGAAATATTTTCGTTGTAGTCATTGTTGACGAAAACAACACTGACTAGGACTAGAAATTATTTTTGTCCAAAAGAGGAAGATGAAGACAAAAATTAAAAGGACTGCCAAAAACAACACTAATGCATTTGTACTAGTTTTCGTAAAAGGGATCATTTTTAGGATTTTTAAAAAATTTTATTTTTGTAATGTTGAACATGTCCATGCAGATGATGACCAGTCAGAGGAAGGAGGTAGAGAAACAGGCAGGCCTCCTGGCTCACACTCATCATCCTCTCAGGTGGACACTGGTCACACCTCTCCCAGCCCTTGTCGTCCCACGTTAGATGGCTCGTCCTCCAGCCACGATCTTACCCGGCCCTTCTCAGTGTCGCCGTGTTCTGGTGACCGACTATCAGGGGACCACTTACTCCACAAGCATCTTCTCTCCCCCCATTTTAAAAAGGAGGGCCATATGGCTTTTCCCACTGCACTCTACGCGGCCAAGGTGGCCCTCATGTCAGCCACTCAAGGTTCCGGAGGCAGTGACACAGGCTTACCCAGTGACCAATCCGAAAGCGGAGGCTCAACCGCAGGGGATGACGACCAAGTCGACACGGCGGAGATTGCCTTTCAGGTGAAGGAGCAGCTGCTGAAACATAACATCGGCCAGCGCGTGTTTGGCCACTATGTGTTGGGCCTCTCCCAGGGCTCAGTCAGTGAGATCCTGGCCAGGCCCAAACCCTGGAGGAAGTTGACTGTGAAAGGCAAAGAGCCTTTCATTAAAATGAAGCAATTTCTCTCTGATGAGCAAAACATCCTGGCACTTAGGACTATCCAGGTCCGTCAAAGAGGTGAGTGTGATACAGGACATCAAACATACATACATAGGATCAATTGCCTTCTGTTCGGGTCTAATGTATTACTGTACTGCATATAGTTTGCATTAACTGGTACATGTTTATTCTAATCCAAATGTGAACTGTAGTTTTTACCTTTAAATAATTAATAGAATACATTTACCATTTAACACAAGCATGAATGACTCCTCACAATCATTATCAGAAAGGAAAGTCCATTAAAAGGAAATGTGAATAGTTGAATACTTCATTTTGATTATGTCTCTTTCTCTTTCTGCACATCAACAATACTTACTTATTTTGTACCAAATCTTGTGTAATTTATGGAGCAAATCGATCGACAGTTTACATTGCATCAGGGGCACTGGAAGTCACTCACAGCAGGGGTGAGGAGGATCATATTTTGTTTTTCCCCATCCAAAAACAGCCGTTTCAGTCCAAATTTGTCATGCTCAAGCTTTTTCTCCAAACAAGGCGTGCACAATGGCAGTACACACGCATGCTAGACAGTTTACGTACTACCACTAGGCTACTACAAAGACAGCATTCTATTTCACCTACAGTGTGTTGGAGTTTTTGTATTGGAAATAAAAGCGCCCAGATGTTATAAAGCAAATCCCCGCAGCTAGATGGCGCAATGAGACACAAACATATTTGAAAACTAAAAGGTCCAATAAGCCTAGGTTTAACAGCCACTTTTCAAATAAATCGCACACTAATATCCAACAGCGCTCCGCACAGAGACTCCTCAACAGCAACAACAAACAATAATATGGCTACAATACAAACTATTTGAAGTTTTCCATCCATCCATGCTCTAAATCTGCAGCTAACCTTTTCTCGCTGGGCACGAATTTATAAACTATGATATTCATCGTCATTTTCGACCTGGAATTGAATTTTAGAACATTTTGTTGTTTTTGTAAAGAAAAATCTGCTAATTCGTGTTTGCGCCATGTTTACAACTCCTTCGTCACTGGTTATTTTTTCCGTTCCAATAGCACCTCATCCAACTTGACCTGGTAGCAAGCAAGGTGTCAAACAGCAACCAAAACTTTTTCAACATACATATTTAATCCCCAAAGTTAAATATGCTATTGTTTCAGTATGTTTTATTTCTTGATTTATTTAAAAAAAAAAAAAAAAACAACAAAAAACAACACCTGGTCGTGCTTCAGCACCCTCGACACCCCTCTTCCTACGCCACTGCATTGCGTCATTTATTCACTCCATACGAGATGGCAATAAGCTACTATTGTAAATAAAATGGAGTAGACTGACTGAAACGAGGCACCCAATTTGTGGCATTGGCTCTTCACCTCCACCACCGCCCGCTCACTCTCACAATTCTTTCAGAGGCAAGTTAGGTTCAGAAGAAATTAACTTTTGGTTCTCCTCCAACTTCCTCCTCTTCAGTAGCTTAAAATCAGTCCTCCATGTTGGCGACAACACCACGCTCTCTAATGACAATACCTATATTACCATGAACAATGTACCAATCTCTCCCTCTACTCAGGTTATGAGTCTGGGTGTCATCCTCGAAAGCACGCTCTCCTTCCGCTCCCATATCAACGACATCACCAGATCAGCCTACTTCCACCATCGCAATTTTCTCACCTCCTCCCTTCTCTCATTTGTCTGTAGTCTAGTCACTTCCCGGCTCGATTACTGTAACTCACTGCTCTTCGGACTTCCAAATAAGTCCCTCCAGAAACTGCAGCTCCTCCAAAACTCAGCAGCATGCCTCATTTCTCAGACCCCCACCATACACAACATCACCCCCATCCTCCGTCAACTTCACTGGCTCCCAGTCAAACATAGAATCAACTACAAGATTGTTGTCATTACCTTTAAAGCATGTTCAGGCCCCTTCCTACCTATGCAATTTCCTCTGTATTAATCGCCCCCCCTCCCCCCTCCCCGTTTGCTTCGCTCCTCCTCTATCCTCAACCTTTCGGACCTCTGTGTCCATCTCTCCACCTTTGGTTCCAGAGCTTTCAGTGACTGTGCCCCTCAGCTCATGAACTCCCTACCCCTCGACCTTCGCAATATACTGTATCCACCCTCTCATTTTTTAAATCCAGACTCAAAACACACCTGTTTACGCTTTCTTACCCACCATGATCCTTATCTCGGTTTTATCTTGACCTCTTAAATTTTTATTTACTTTTATCCTGCTGTTAATCTGATTTTATGATTGTTTTGCTATTGTTGTTGATCTATTGTGTTCCCATCTTTCTTGTAAAAGCGTCTTTGCGTGTCTTGAAAAGCGCTCTAGAAATAAAATGTATTATTATTATTATAAATGTCTTGCCAAAGAAATAAAGGCAATATCCACAAGTTGTAGCCGGAATTCAAACCCCCGATCCTTTAATCAAAGGACGACCCTCTCAACCACCTGTGCCCCCATCGCTGGATTGATGACAAATTAATCATAGGGATGAGATGGTGTGAGAAACACCCATTGACTGTAGATTCATACATTCAACTGTAACAATAAAATTCAAGGCTAAGAGATCTCAAATAAACCCCTGCCATTAAGTGTGTCTTAGTCGCTGGACACGTGCGTGAAGAGCGAACTTGGACCTCATCCTTGACTTCCTCTCAGTTTCCTGTGCCATGTTTGTAGTCTTGCTTTTCAACTTTGTTTTCTCCCTAGATTCTTAGCTTTTGAAAGTTGAGCTTCCCGTATACAGCAACCTCAGACAACACACACTCAAAGGCAGCCATTGATCTAGCAGTCAAAGTAAAGCCTTGAAACTGCTCTCTGATCAACCATCCCACTCACCCCCTCCATTCTGCTCTCTGTCTTTCCACCTTCTGTGGCAGGGAGCATCACTCCACGCATCCGAACTCCAGAAACTGGGTCAGACGATGCCATTAGGAATATCCTGGAGCAGGCCAAGAAGGAGATTCAGTCCCAGAGGGGAGGTGAGTCGGGAGCCAAAAAATACAAGACGGGATGACCCGATCAAATAGTTTTGCACCCGAGTCACCTGATTTTAAGGGTCTGCCTTATTGATATTGAGTCCTGTTCCGATGGATCAGAAGTAATCATCTCCCAACTCAAAGGTTATGAGTTTGATCCCATGCCCTGGTGACCATGTTGACCCTGACCAAGATACTGAGCCTCACATGACTCCTGTTGCTGTATAATCAGTAGGTGAATGAGGTGGCAAAGTCAATCAATCAGTATGCTCCTGCCAAGAATCGAGATATCATTTTGAAAAAGTGTCAATGTCTAAAAAAATAAAAATAAACCCACAAGTTGCTACCAAAATCTTCCACCATAATATTGTCTCAGTTAACTCTAAGGTTGCATTGACGGTGCTCGACGCCGAATCCATTTAGACTGGGAACGTTGGTTCATTCGAAACCAGAGCATTCGCAGGCATTCTGTCCGATTTTCAGGGCGTTTACAGGTCACTTTCTGTTCATTTTGGGCCAACTACAGGCCATTTTCTGTTGAATTTGAGTCACTGCCTATTCATTTGGGTGATTCCCAGGTCATTTCCTGTTTTGTAACTCAAAATAAACAGGAAGAGACCCATAAAATACCCCCAAATCAACAGGAAGTCACTGAAAATCAACAGGTAAATGAGATTAAATGGCCCAAAATTACCTCATTGCCTGACATTGGCTGCCACTACCGGCCATAGACGTTCAATCCGTTTGAAGTGGGAGGGATGGCAGCGAATGAACGAATTAATTCAAATGAACGAATGTTCATTCGCTGCCACCCTCCCAGTTCAAATGGATTGGACGTCTACTAATGATAAACTCATTCCAATTCACAGCAGAAGCTTGTTTTTCCTGTTCATTAGTTGTTTGTAGAATATCTAGAATGAATTCCTGACCAATGTTTCGATAATCGTTGTATCGCCATATCGTCAGATCATCGTTATCGTGAGCTTTGTATCGCAAATCGTATCGTATCGTGAGGTTAGGCCTGTCACGATAACAAATTTTAGTAGGCAATATTTTGTCTCATAGATTATTGCCGATATGCGATTTTGTCTTTTTTTTTTTTTCAACCAATTCAACCACTAATGTAGTGACAATACATCTTGATAAATCACCAATTCAAATGTAATCAATTGTTATTCTTGAATAAAACAAACTATATGAAAAATAATATTAAAAAAGGCCTTGCCATTTTTTCCCCTCTGCCAATTAGAGCCCACCAAAAGTGTTTATTTGATAAAAAATGACTGCCTTCTTGTCCTGCAAACTGCGCATGTTTGCAAATTTGAAGCCAAATTACTCAATGCCAATCAGATTTTTCACAATGTTAAAATGTAAAGTGTCAATTTGAAGCTATTCTTTGTGTAGAATGTGAAGTATGTGAGATTAAATCCAGAAATCTTTATTTACATGTTGAAAATGATGTGCTTTAATTCAATTGTTCACCGGAAGTATGTTCGCTAAGCCGCTAACTGTAAGCGTTAAGCTCAGTTTAAATAAAAAAAAGTACGTGCACTTGTCAATTTTCGTCATGCATATGGTGTCAGAAATAGATTTTTTTCTTTTTTCGCATCCTTTTCAAATGCTGTAAACCAGCGAGTTTTCATGATTGAAGTGTCACCTCTTAACCGTATATTTGCGTTTTGGTGATGACTGCATATAGCAGGGTAAAGTGGTTAGTACATTATATTTTCCATAAGCCTCAATGTAGCAATGCTAACATTTTAAAATGTTTAATGTAGATGTGTTTAATAATTTTGTATGTCAAGAACTGACCAATAAACATCTGTGAAAGCAACTGGGTCTCATATGCAACAAACCCACATGTGTGCCGACTTGAGCGCACACAGAATGCGCAAACACACAAATTTATGCCCGTGGCGATAAATCGCAGCCAGGAAAATTACCGACCTCATTTTTATTTACCATGCGATAAATTATTGCATATCGCGACAGGCTTACAAGAGGTACCAAGAGGTTCCCACTCCTAATGTCAAATCTCTTTGATTGCCTTAAAGATGGATGAGCACTTTGCAAATGAAAGCCCATTTACCTTGGCAAAGCAATATAAATAAAAGCACATTTTTTTTCTTAAATTTGAACAAAACAATCCCATCCTGATAGCCAATTAAAGGGTTATTTCAGCAGTGGTTTACGCCAATTAAAAAGAAACATCAGTTATATAGCACAAAATAAGGTTAAAAACAAATTATGTTTAAATATTCTGTGTTACATCAATAAACTTATTTATTAAACAAACAAATAAAAGAAATTTTGCTGATTGCAGTTTAAAAAAAAAAAGATTTTAAAAGGTCAGTAAATGGATTTCACAAAGTTTTAGTAAAATTGAAGGGCTTAGTCCCACTTGTAAAAATAAAAATAACATTTTAAAGTAGAAATCATTTTCACCAGATTCCAATCGCCTATAAATGACGTGATCAAGGCTCCATTTGCATGATTATGGGTCATTTCTAATTACAAGTCATAATTAATACTAATTATACGGTAGGGCGATTAGGAGATTGAAAAACAATTTAGATTGAGCTTAGTGGTCATGTATGATATGTAATATGTACAGTGTATGCAGATGCAAACTGGCTAGTTTTGACAGATTTTGAACACTCCTTCAAAAGGAGTCCAATGTTGACAGGATTCAAGCGGTTTATTGCATTCCAGTTGAGGTAAACTGCAAAGCCACACAGTTGAAGAAAATTCACACATTGTGCACTAAAATACAGTATACATATCCTTTTTTGAGCGCCTGCTAGCTTAATGCTAATGTATAAAAGTAGATGCCATTGTAGAAAAACTACTAGTTTAAAAAAAACAAAAACATAGAAACTAAGTTGAAAAAAAATCATAAAAATAATCAAGATCAGACAACATGAAAAAAAAAAAACCTCTGATCCTTATTTTAGCCATGTCCTCAAGCTCTATGATGTGGTCTACAGGTACATCATTGTACGAATGGGTGTCTGTCTTTTTTAGGGGACTGCAAGACTCCCGTGCACACCAGCTTGGGCAGAACCAGTAACGGGGCAAGCAACAGCTCTGACGAAACCATTAAAAATATTCTACAACAAGCCAGGAGGGAGATGGAATCCCAGCAACAGGTCTTGATGGATATGGAAGGCTGCGGAAGAGCTTCAGCAGTTGGCACAGGAGCCCAAGTGGAACTTCTGGGGCCCCACGATCGTTCTAGAGGCCTACCTTTGCCCATCTCCATTAAACAAGAGGAGGGTGGCTGTGTTACTGTTTGCATGGCCAATGCCATCAGCAGCCCCCAGACACCCCTCAGTGTCCTCTCTCCAGCGGCCTTCGTACAGAATATCATTCGTAAAGTCAAATCAGAGATCGGCGAGGTCGGCACTTATTTCGACCAGCATTGGTCTCAGGAGCGCGGCTCGATGGGGCTCAGCGGCATGGGAAGCTCCCAGCCCTTTAATTCTATTTCCCCCGCTGTGTCTTCTTCTTCCTCGGGTCCCTCCGCATTGAACCGGCCCTGGCCGCGCCTGGAGAATGGCGAATGTCTCAGCGAAGAAGCCTCCGCCGCTGAAGAAGAGCTGGGACCCGGTCGACCCATGGAGGTGAAGGTGGAGTCGGACACCTCGATCAGTGGCGAGTCCCCGGGCCCGAGCCCTGGCCGCCTTTCTTACTATCCGCCGTACGTTCCGCGGGCTCTCAAGCCCACCGTCCCGCCGCTGACTCCCGAGCAGTACGAGTTGTACATGTACCGAGAGGTGGATACCATTGAGTTGACCAGGCAAGTGAAGGAAAAGCTGGCAAAAAATGGCATCTGCCAGAGGATCTTTGGTGAAAAAGTAAGTTCACAGGAACAGCTCTTTAACTTCCTTACCTTGTATCTCTCTAAGACACTTTCTTGAATCCGTATCAATGCCAAATGTTTTTTTTTATTTTTTTTTAACAAGTACTACACGTATAAGTCACACCCCCCCCCCCTCCCAAAGTTTGGCTGCGAGAAGGGCCTGCATTGCATGCCCTTTACTTCCAGAGTTATTCTGTAGTTATACTGAAAATGAAAACTAAAGGACTTATTAGTAATTTGGATTGAGATCAAGTTTGGTAATGAAGTTATGGTGTGTTGTTTAAGCAAAAGTTACCTAAATAACTATTAACATTAGGCTTGTTCCATTCATGTTTTTTTGCTCCCGATCCGATCCCGATCGTTTTAGTTTGAGTATCTGCCGATCCCGATATTTCCCGATCCGATTGCTTTTTTTTTGTTCCCGATTCAATTCCAATCATTCCCGATAATTTTCCCCGATCATATACATTTTGGCAATGAATTAAGAAAAAAATGAATAAAACTCGGACGAATATATACATTCAACATACAGTACATAAGTACTGTATTTGTTTATTATGACAATAAATCCTCAAGATGGCATTTACATTATTAACATTCTGTGAGAGGGTTCCACGGATAGAAAGACTTGTGACTTTGTATATTGTGACTAAATTTAGCCATCTAGTGTATTTGTTGAGCTTTCAGTCAATGATACTGTAGTAAATGATACTGTAGCCATGCCCAAATGCATGATGGGAAGTGGAACCATGACTGTGCGTAGTGCTAACAATTGATATATCTTCTTTGCGTTGGGAAATAACATAAGGTGTCAAGAAAAAGATCAATTGCTACCTTGCTTCCCCACATTGCTTCCCAGGATACTTCTAATCCCAGGGAAAGTGATTGCAAGGCTTTAGCCAATTAAAAAAAGGCTCCAAAGGCTGCCAAAATTCACTCTACTCATTTTATGCTGCCTTTTATCTCTCTATATAGGTAAATCGGCACCATTACAGATTGAGCGCGACAATGCGTGAGTGCGTCGTGCAGTGCATGCATTAATTGCGTTAAATATTTTAACGTGATACATTTTTTAAAAAATTAATTACCGCCGTTATCGGGATGAATTTGATAACCCTACCTTAAGCCTAAACTAAATACTCTGGATGAGTGTAACATATTACTGTATGTCTGTAACATTAAATACAATTAGAAAACGATTTAATTTAAAAAAATACATATATTAAAAAAAGGCATGGTCGATATTTTTTTTGCCGATTCCGATACTTTGAAAATGACGTGATCGGACCCGATCGATCGGCATCTCTAGTCAACATGTTATGTTGATAGTTGATAGCCCAATTAGCCTGTTGTTCTCCATATTATTGTCATCACTATAATGCATAATCATAGACGTATAATTATGAAGTCTATGGCAGAATGTTTGTTCTTAGACTCTGATAAAAATATAATTCCTCCCAAAAAGGTGATATATACCCTAGTGTGACTTAAAGTCTGAACAGTACAGTAAATCTTAGGCCAGAATCCATCACTCAGCATTATGAATAACTGCAATTCAGTCCTACTACAAAAAAGTAGGTTTACCACCATCAGCCCTGACCAGTGGTGTTACCAGGATGCCAGGTGTGGGTGAGCATTAGTACTACCTGGGGGGCAAAAAAAAAAAAAAAAAAAAAAAAAAAAAAACTGCAAAGCTCAAGTAGGTCGAAATTCAGCGTAGGGCTACTGCACCTTAAAACATATTTTGTTTTCTCCTTCAGATAACTGTTGTTGTGATTTGGTCTAAACAAATAAATTGTTGATTTGATTTTATTTGACTTACAACACATCCATAACTGAACAGTATGGGCATGCAGGTGACAATGTTTTTTTTACGTAACCTATTGTGGTTCCTCGGTTTTATTATTATTATTACAGTTATTCTTTGTTCTGCAGCCCTTTTGAGCTCAATTTGATCCCCTTAAAATGCTTTAAAATCCACAAAAATCGGCAGGCACGTCAAGATAGGTGCAATCTCTGATACCGTGTAAAGACAAATTCCAAATACACTATGTAGCGCCCCCTAGCAGTCATTCATTGTCCCGCCGACGCTTTGAGCCCTACTTTGACCACCTCAGAATGCTTCAAAACTCTCCAAACTCAACAGCCAGGTGAACACTGGTTAAAACTTAAATAAAATGTAAAAAACAAAAAATCAAAATATGCGTAAATGTGTGTAGCGCCCCCTAGGAACAAATTAACATTTCTTTTTTTTTTTTCTTTTTAAGGTGAAAGAGGAGGTAACAACGCAAATGTTAAAACTTAGAACACATCAGTACTATATGAATGGGATACCATACGCGGTGCCCAGACTGCCATTAGTACTACTACATCCAGTTTTCTTTGGGTGGGCAGAGGGTGTCCGTGGGTGGACACTGTCCCCTGTGGTAACGCCCCTGCCTGGAACAGTTCAGTTTTTAACAATACAGGTAGCCCCCGTTTTACAACTTACCCGACTTAAGTGATTTCGACTTTACAACGCCAGAGTCTCGTCCAGCAATATGTCTCAAGTCGTTTTTTAAAAAAAAATTTTAGTCACGTAAACAGTGCCTAGTTCATGATCCCTTCCTCCCCCAGTAAGTAGCGTCACCACCATTCTGCAGTTCCTGACGCCATCAGGTCCCACTTCCTTGCTTCCTTTTGCGAGTCTCGATCCAGTTTTTTGAGTTCGGACGGCGGACCCGCGTTAAGAGAGGCAACGCTGGCAACCTAGTAGCCATGATATCCCCCCTTTCTCTCGCCTCCCTACTCTTTCAACAGCGCCCTGTTCTCTCAGCAAGGCGATTCACTCGCGACCAAAGCCCAAAGTGTTTTTTTTTTTTTTTTTTTTTTCTAAAGCCGAATAGTCATTGAATATAACGGCATTTAACACAATGTACCTTATAGTGTCTTATTTTTGACTTATTAAGATGACATATAATCAGAGGTGGGTACAAACGCGTTACATTTACTCTGTTACATTTGCTTGAGTAACGTTTCAAGAAAAATGTACTTCTAAGAGTAGTTTTACCTCACCATACTTTGTACTTTTACTTGAGTAGATTTGTAAAGAAGAAATGCTACTCTCACTCCACTACCTTAAACTACACTTGTCGTTACATTTTTCTTCTTTATTCTACATATTAGATTTTTCTTTGTTTTTTGCCAGAGACGGCAACTGTGGGGGTACCAGTTTTACCAATGAGATGTCACAACAATAATCACATGACTCCATTATACAAATCAGACTCAAGCTTGCCGTTCAATGATCACGCCGGCCTGTTCAACCATGTGGCATCTTTAAAGCATCGTACAAAATCAAATATTTGACATGGATAACTTTTTAAACTTTTTAACTTTTTTTTTTTTTTGCACCAATTGACCACAGAAAACCGGAGATATGATCATCTTAATTTCATAATAGGAACTCTTAGTGTGTACCTAGTAACTATTTTCTACACTAGAGGGCACTCATGCTCTTTGGACGAATAATGCTTCCTTTCTGTAGATATTTTTTTCTCTCGCCGGAATTCAAAGATTTTTTTTTTTTTTTGTATTTCTTTGGCTTAATGTGGCTATGTAATAGGTTATAGTATTACACAGTACAGTATAATAATAACAGTTCATGTAGATAATTTTGTGCTGAGAACAAAAATCAAACATCGTAAGCAGTCACTCGCAATGTTACTCATTACTTGAGTATTCTTTTCACCAGATACTTTTTTTCTTGTACTTGAGTACAATTTTTGGATGACTACTTTTACTTTTTCTCGACTAATATTATTTTGAAGTAACGCTGCTCTTAGTTGAGTAAAATTTTTGGCTCCTCTACCCACTTCTGCATATAATACATGTTTTTGGACAGTTATTTTGAGGTTTAGAGGGTAATTCAAGGTACTTAAGGGGTTAATTCCGATTTACACGGAAATTCGGGTTATATCGCCATCCTAGGAACGGAACTCATTCGTAACCCGGGGACTACCTGTATTTTGGTTTACTTGACTTATCTCAAATGATAGACGAATGCAACACATGCAATTCAAAACTATTTTTTGCTGCAAACGTTGACTGGCTGACATCATACATTTTTTTGGGTGGGTTCCTGACGTTCCATTGCAATTGATCATATTTAAGAAGAAAATGTAGTTTTGATTTTACCATTATTAATTGATTTTCATTGAATTCAGATGCTCCTATTAAGCATATCAATTCAGTTGTTTATGAGAAATGTGGCAAACTAAAAGACAATACTATCTGTAGAAAAGCTTACCCCAACTCTTATTGAATTAGGTCCGTCGGTCCCAAGTCTTTTCATGTTGTTCTCATTTTATATCTTTGATTGTGATGTTTAAAAAAAAGCGTCCCACCTTCCTTCTATTACGCTGCCAAGTTAGATGGCCTAATTACTGTGAATGAATTTTTCCTTCCAGATTCATGGTGTTGTGCTTACCTCTAGTGGTTATCTTTGGAATTGCTTCACTTTTCAACGACCATTCATTTCTTTCAATGTTGCAAAATTGGTACAGAGTATCTGTTGCATATCATACCCAAAGTGTCTCATATGAAAACTGAAACAATTGTATGTTGTGCAGGTACTTGGACTTTCTCAGGGTAGCGTAAGTGACATGCTTTCACGGCCCAAACCCTGGAGCAAGCTGACCCAGAAAGGCAGGGAACCCTTCATCCGCATGCAGCTCTGGTTACTTGATCAACTAGGCCAGACCCTCAATCAGGCCCCGCACCAGGGTGAGGATGTTTTCAGTAGAATAAATCTTTGTGTTGTATATTCTTTTATAATGGAGTATTTTCTTTTGAAACAAAAATCCTGTATCACTCTCAGATAAAAGTCCAGTTACGACACAGTCTTCACCTTCCCCACCCCTGAGTCCGGCAGGGGGTCAGCCGAGTCCACTCGTTGAGCCGGTGAGCCTCTCCCTGGAGAGCAGTAAGGAGAATCAGCAGCCTGAGAACCTGGTCTTGGGCCTACCTCCCCAGCCCGAGGGAGGGAAGTCAACAGCCAATCTTATAGCTCTACATCACCCCACTAACCCACTTGGCATCCAGGAGCTGGTAGCCATGTCTTCTGAGCTTGACACCTATGCCATTACTAAAAAAGTCAAAGAGGTGTTGACAGACAATAATCTAGGTGAGTCTATTGTTTTAAATCGTGGTTGTCAACAATGGTCACACCAAGACCCATATATTCCCAAACACATTTTATATTAATATTTTTACTACAAGTGCTTACATGATTGGCCATGACATATTTAATTGATCAAACTTGATGGAATTGTAGCCTTAGGATAGTTTGCCTGATAACAAACAGTCAATCATAAAGAATCCAATGTTGGTGGTTTTCAAGCAGTTTATTACACTCCAGTTTAAGTAAAATATAAAACTAAACACACAAAGAAAATGACACACATGAATTAAAATAATACCGTATTGGCCCGAAAATAAGACGGCCCTGATTATACGACGACCCCCCCCTTTTTTTTAAGACTTAATTTTGACTTTTTGAACACCAAATTGATTTTTATACAGAAAATAATTACAGTACATCTGAAACAAATGATTATAACAATATATTTGAGAGAAAAAGCATGTTATTTTGCCTCATTCTAATCTTAGTATCTGAACATTTAAATATATAAACTAAAGTGCAATCACATTCGTAAATGAATGGCTTCTGGTTTTTGAAATGTAAATAAACCAATCTATTGTGATAAAACAACAAAATTGCAATAACGGCATTAACCATCAAAGTGAAGTCTAACTGTAACTGCAGTCTTGAAACAAATCTGAATAAGGAAAAACATTGCAATAAAATAATGTAAACTGGTTAAACTTGAGAGTAGCTGAGCTCTGTCATGACCGAACATCGCTTCAATGATATCTGGCGCCATCTAGTGTCGTGAATGGGTATAACGTCTAGACCGCGAATATAAGACGACCCCCACTTTTTCAGTCTTATTTCAATGCAAAAAAACACCGTGTTATATTCGGGCCAATACGGTAATTAAAAAAAAACATTTTACAATCTTTGTTTTCAAAATATTGTTAGCTTAAATGCAAATATACAATAGAAGTGCTAGCAAATATACAATTCAAGTGCTAACAAAAATTAACATTGCATCGTGGTATCTAAAACTTAGAACAATAAATATTGGGCAGCAGCATGGCTCAGTGGTGGAGTAGTCGTTCCCAACCCAGAGGTTGTGGGTTTGATTCCACAACCATAGTGGCTATCTTGAAGTGTCCTTGAGCAAGGTATTGAACCCCACGTTGCTCTGATGCTGCGTCATCAGTAGGTAGGAAATAGTGTCACAGTGCTTTGAGTACCATGAAGGTAGAAAAGCGCTATACAATTATAAGTCCATTTACAATAGTCACTCGCTAACGCCTCAGGAACATTTATAGACATGAAATATATCAACACTCAAAAGATATATACCGTTTTCTATTTGTACGCTGCCAAAAACATGTTACATCAAACCCTCTTGTTATTCTACTAGTATTTTTACTTCTATACAGTGGTACCTCTATTTATTACCAGAATTTTCAGGTTAAGACACACCTCAATGGGAAAATATTGCCTCTTGTTATGACATTTCAGGATACAAAAGGCAAAAATAGAGTATGGCTGGTACTCGAAGCTCCCAGAGTTTACTGAACGTAACATACTTATAGCTGCTCTGCCATTGGCTATTGCCTATCATTCCTGGCATCCAATTGGCTAAGTGGAACCTCTACTGTATGTGTATGTGTGTATCTCAGCATCCTCTATATTCACCCCTTGTATTCCGACAGCTTTACATGGGTGTATTAATTATTAAATATTTTATTCTTTATTCTTGCTTTTTTACATTATGGTAAACTTTATGTTTATTGTTCAATAATCTAATTGTAACATGTATATGTTACATGTTTTGTATTATAAAAGATTTATTTCTGAATTTTGGGGTGCTCAAAACGGATTAAGGCATTTACATGGAAAAAATATCTCTACTTACTGAATTTTCAAGTTAAGAAACTACTTCCCCAACCAATTAATTTTGTAAGTGGAGGTACCACTGTATCGTATTTTTGTGTAATACCATTTCATACCAGAAATATAAAATCAATGAAAACAGTCAAAACTGACAATAATATTTAGTATGAACAATAATGAAACATGCTCATGCACTTTTAATCCCGACCCAGCATTTGAGAATCACTAATTTAGAGAGTAGCAGCTATCTCATACAAAGTACTAAGCATAGAGTATACATGTTTCCCCACAGGACAGCGTCTTTTTGGAGAGACCATTTTGGGTCTGACTCAAGGCTCTGTGTCGGACTTGCTGTCACGGCCTAAACCCTGGCACAAACTTAGCCTCAAAGGCAGGGAACCATTTGTGCGCATGCAGTTGTGGCTCAATGATCCTCACAATGTTGAAAAGTTGAGGGCTATGAAAAAGATGGAAAAGAAAGGTAAGCTATTTTTTCTTATCTTTTCCTAGCTCACCCAACTACAATGGCTGTGTTTTATTTTTCAATGTATTTTCTCTGATTGGATCCTAGCTTACCTGAAGCGACGTTACGGGTTACTGAGCACAGGCTCAGACAGTGACTCGCCCAGCACTCGCTCAGAGTGTGTGAGTCCAGCCTTAGCCTCGCTGGACCTGTGCTCATACGGTCAGGTGAAGAAGCCTCGAGTGGTGCTTGGAGCGGAGGAGAAAGAAGCCCTGAGGAAGGTCTACCTCTTGGAGCCGTATCCCTCTCAGAATACCATTGAGATGCTAGCAGCCCAGCTCCACCTCAAAACCAACACGGTTATCAACTGGTTCCACAATTACAGGCCAGTCTGGATGCAAATCTTACTGATGACTTTTTGTACCTCTTGTAACTATACAGGAATGAAGTGCAAAAATGATGGCTATTAAATAATTTTTGGCTGTGTAAATGAGATTTAGCTTTGTTCATAGATAGAGAAGTGTTTTATTAGCATTTTAGAAGAGAACTAAATGCCAAATATAAACAAACGGATCAAATCTCTAACTTTCATTCTTCTCATGAGGCCGCCTTTTTTTCCAATGATGTCCTCTGCTGTTGACCAAAATTAACTTCACAATGGGAAACGTCATAAACTAAACCTGAAAATGGATTGACTGTATCTGCCTTATCTAACACAACTATTGGTAAATGACGTGATGGTTTTCACAAAATTAGCTCGTTTTGGGTTCAAACTATTGTGTCCTCAACCTGTAATTATGCAATTTTTCAGGTTATAAGCCGTTGGCCCCTGAATTAAAAGAAAATCAAATAAATGATATACAGTGGGGTAGATAAGTATTTAGTCAACCACTAATTATGCAAGTTCTCCCTCTTGAAAATATTAGAGAAGCCTGTAATTGTCAACATGGGTAAACCTCAACTATGAGAGACACAATGTGGAAAAAAAAAACAGAAAATCAGTTTGTTTGATTTTTAAAGAATTTATTTGCAGATCATGGTGGAAAATAAGTATTTGGTCAATACCAAAAGTTCATCTCAATACTTTGTTATGTACCCTTTGTTGGCGATAACGGACGCCAAACGTTTTCTGTAACTCTTCATAAGCTTTTCACACACTGTTGCTGGTATTTTGGCCCATTCCTCCATGCAGATCTGCTCTAGAGCAGTGATGTTTTGTGGCTGTCGTTGGGCAACACGGACTTTCAATTCCCTCCACGGATTTTCCATGGGGTTGAGATCTGGAGACTGGCTAGGCCACTCCAGCACCTTGAAATGCTTCTTAAGAAGCCACTCCTTTGTTGCCCTGGCTGTGTGTTTGGGATCATTGTCATGCTGAAAGACCCAGCCACGACTCATCTTCAATTCCCTTGCTGATGGAAGGAGATTTTCACTCAAAATCTCTCGATACCTTGCCCCAATCATTCTTTCCTTTACACAGATCAGTAAATCATCATAAAAACAGCCCCAAAGCATGATATTTCCACCTCCATGCTTCACAGTGGGTATGGTGCTCTTCTAATGCAATTCAGTATTCTTTCTCCTCCAAACACAAGAACCTGTGTTTCTACCAAAAAGTTCTATTTTGGTTTCATCTGACCATAACACATTCTCCCAGTCCTCTTCTGGATCATCCAAATGCTCTCTAGTGAACCACAGACGGGCCTGGACGTGTACTGGCTTCAGCAGGGGGACACGTCTGGCAGTGCAGGATTTAACCCCCTTACAGCGCATTGTGTTACTGATAGTACCTTTGTTACTGTGGTCCCAGCTCTCTGTAGGTCATTCACTAGGTCCCCTGTGTGGTTCTGGGATTTTTGCTCACCGTTCTTGTTATCATTTTGACGCCACGGAGTGACATCTTGCATGGAGAAGAAGATCGAGGGAGATTATCAGTGGTCTTGTATGTCTTCCATTTTCTAATAATTACTCGCACAGTTGATTTCTTTACACCAAGCGTTTTACCTATTCCAGATTCAGTCTTACCAGCCTGGTGAAGGTCTACAATTTTGTCTCTGGTGTCCTTCGACAGCTCTTTGGTCTTGGCCATAGTGGAGTTTGGAGTGGGGTTTGGACAGGTGTCTTTTATACCGATAATGAGTTAAAACAGGTGCCATTAATACAGGTAACGAGTGGAGCTTTGTTAGACCTCGTTAGAAGAAGTTAGACCTCTTTGACAGCCAGAAATCTTGCTTGTTTGTAGGTGACCAAACACTTTTTTCCACTCTAATTTGGAAATAAATTCTTTAAAAATCAAACAATATGATTTTCTGTTTTTTTTTTCTCCCACATTCGGTCTCTCATGGTTGAGGTTTAGCCATGTTGACAATTACAGGCCTCTCTAATCTTTTCAAGTAGGAGAACTTGCACAATTGGTGGTTGACTAAATACTTATTTGCCCCACTTTATGTGTTAGTCCACAAAGTAGAAAATCTATCAAAATGTCGTGTTTTGACCTAAGGAGACAATTTTTCCGAAAGTCTAACTAGAGTGTCCTGTGCAGGTCCAGGATGCGACGCGAAGTGCTGATGGAGGGTCTGCCCGACAACGACACGGACGCCGAGCACCACAGCTACTCGCCTTCACTGACGAGGAGCCCCCACTCTGACGGGGAAGAGAGGAGGTCGCAGCAACCCTCAGGACACAACCGCTCCAGCCTTCCCCCCAGCAACATTGCACTTCCTTATGTCAAACAAGAGGAAGCGGACGGAGAAAACGTAGGGGAAGTAGGGGCGGAGGACTCGTCGAGACAAACGAGCGCTCAGTGTTTTTCCACTACAGTGCAATTTCCCCAGTTTAAAAGCGAGCGGGAGGACCCCGGCGTCGACTGTCGTGAGCCCCTCTCAACTGGCCAGGAAGAGGAGATAAGCAGTCAGCTTGCTGTGTACAATAGCAGCACCTCAATAGACACCCCCCAGAGAGTGAATCAATCCAGGCACGAGGGGGAAGACTCCAGAAAGTCACCCGTCGACCCGCTCAGCTTCAAGGCCTCGTCGGAAGCCTGCCGCAGCAGTTTGGAGATCGCCCTCAACTCTCCTTCTGCTGCATCCTCCCCTGGTCTCATGATGTCAGTCTCTCCCGTGCCCTCTTCCTCTGCTCCCATATCCCCCTCGCTGCCGAACCCGCCCTCAACGAGCACCAATCACAGCCTGGACCCGAATGCGCCCCCTCCTTTCCAAAGCCCTAAGCTCAATAGAAGCACTCAGAGACGCAATGAGAAAATGGCAAACCTCAATAATATCATTCACAGGTTAGAGAGAGCCGCCAATCGTGAAGAAACACTAGAATGGGAATTTTAAGTCCCCGTCGACTTGTTTGTAGTGCTGTCGGGCTTCTGAGAAAAGCTTCCTGAAAGGCTTGCCCTCCCAAGCTGAAAACTTGATAAAAATGGGAACTCGAAGCAAACATGACGCTCGCCATCCCACAAGAACTTCAAGTCGGGGATTAAAAGTTTATAAATGTGTGTTTGTTTCCTTCTTTTTTATTATGTATGACTTTGAGCTACTGTATGTATGACAGCAAGCTGTCCTTTTATCTACTGGACTTGACAAGGAGACTTTCGCAGCTATGGTGTCATAAAGATGTACACTGAAATCCTGTAGATTGCCACTGGGTGAGATTAAAAAGACCCCTGTCTTAAAGCCATTAAAAGCACTATAACTATTTGAAAGGGACGTTGACCAAATTTGCTACTTTTTGAATAGCAATTTTTCAGATTTTGTCTTTGAGACTGGACTGATAAGTCAAGTAACATGTAATCCTTTCACCGACTGAGAAATAGTCCCTTAAGACTCTAAATATTCAACACCTTGTAACGAATTCTTTGGTGATATGTTTTAAACTATTTGTAACTCACGTATAAAATGTGGTTGTACATGTTGTAGAATTGTCTGCAATAGCCTTCTGGAAACCTGATGTAGCATGGTACTCACTTGACCCTGTTATCCTCTGTAGTTAGTCTCCCGTGCTAATACTTGAGTGAAAACGAGACAAAAAATGTTGAAAACCTCACAAAAAAAGGAAGTGACAAATATAATAAGTGGAGTACTTTTGACAAGTTTCTTTTCCTCTTTCCTTAAACTAATAATGAGAGTTGCTGTTGAGGACCTTGTGCTTAGGGTAGTCAGTATAACATACTACATGCAAGCACAGTTTACACAGTTCCTTCATTCTCAGATGGAGGGTGACCAGGACACACGAGACAAGTTAGACAACTCATGCCAATGACAGCGATAGAAGTGGCAATGAAATAGTTATTTCTTATGTGGGATACAGTGGGGCAAATAAGTATTTAGTCAACCACTAATTGTGCAAGTTCTCCCACTTCAAAATATTAGAGAGGCCTGTAATTGTCAACATGGGTAAACCTCAACCATGAGAGACAGAATGTGGAAAAAAAATCAGAAAATCACATTGTTTCATTTTAAAGAATTTATTTGCAAATCATGGTGGAAAATAAGTATTTTGTCTATACCAAAAGTTCATCTCAATACTTTGTTATGTACCCTTTGTTGACAATAACGGAGGCCAAACGTTTTCTGCAACTCTTCACAAGCTTTTCACACACTGTTGCTGGTATTTTGGCCCATTCCTCCATGCAGATCTCTTCTAGAGCAGTGATGTTTTGGGGCTGTCGTTGGGCAACACGGACTTTCAACTCCCTCCACAGATTTTCTATGAGGTTGAGATCTGGAGACTGGCTAGGCCACTCCAAGACCTTGAAATGCTTCTTACGAAGCCACTCCTTTGTTAACCTGGCTGTGTGTTTGGGATCATTGTCATGCTGAAAGAGCCAGCCACGTCTCATCTTCAATACCCTTGCTGATGGAAGGAGATTTTCATTCAAAATCTCTCGATACATGGCCCCATTCATTCTTTCCTTTACAGAGATCAGTCGTCCTGGTCGCTTTGCAGAAAAACAGCCCCAAAGCATGATGTTTCCACCCCAATCTCGGATGCAATAGTATTCTTTCTCCTCCAAACACGAGAACCTGTGTTTCTACCAAAAAGTTCTATTTTGGTTTCATCTGAACATAACACATTCTCGCAGTCCTCTTCTGGATCATCCAAATGCTCTCTAGCGAACCGCAGACGGGCCTGGATGTGTACTGGCTTCAGCAGGGGGGCACGTCTGGTAGTGCAGGATTTGAGTCCCTAGTGGCGCATTGTGTTACTGATAGTAGCCTTTGTTACTGTGGTCCCAGCTCTCTTTAGGTCCTTCACTAGGTCCCCCCGAGATGTTCTGGGATTTTTGCTCACCGTTCTTGTTATCATTTTGATGCCACGGGGTGAGATCTTGCATGGAGCCCCAGCTCGAGGGAGATTATCAGTGGTCTTGTATGTCTTCCATTTTCTAATAATTGCTTCCACAGTTGATTTCTTTACACCGAAAGTTTTACCTATTGCAGATTCAGTCTTCCCAGCCTGGTGCAGGTCTACAATTTTGTCTCTGGTGTCCTTCGACAGCTTTTTGGTTTTGGCCATAGTGGAGTTTGGAGTGTGATTGACTGAGATTGTGGACAGGTGTCTTTTATACCGATAATGAGTTAAAACAGGTTCCATTAATACAGGTAACGAGTGGAGCCTCATTAGACCTCGTTAGAAGTTAGACCTCTTTGACAGCCAGAAATCTTGCTTGTTTGTAGGTGACCAAAAACTTAATTTCCACTGTAATTTGGAAATAAATTCTTTAAAAATCAAACAATGGGATTTTCTGTTTTTTTTCCACATTTTGTCTCTCATGGTTGAGGTTTACCCATGTTGACAATCCCAGGCCTCTCTAATCTTTTCAAGTAGGAGAACTTGCACAATCGGTGGTTGACTAAACACTTATTTGCCCCACTGCAGGTTAGAAAAGCTCCAGGACTGGTGTTACCAAGAATATAGTTCATACCCAAACAGCAGACTGTGAGTTGCAAAATTTCAAGGTTTTTCTTTTCCTTTTTCTTCAGTGGGAGCTAATTTTCTCATAGATGGTCCTCCTCACAGCCAACACCTGACTGAGTGCACTTTCTCAAAATGGATCTTGTACTGTAGCTAAAATAATAATGTATACTTGACGAAACACCTCAACCTCTTAAGCATTGACATTGTGATTAGCGCATGTTACGACACTACAAGCAGCATGATCATTTTACTATGACCTCATTAACTTGGGTGAAAAAAAAAAAGTACCTTTTATTCTGGGACACACGTTTATATTTATCCCCGTATGTTATATTCGACCACCTGTGTTTTGTGTTTCCAAATATTTTGTCATGCTTGCAAAAGATGTTATTTTATGTATTTTGCTTCTTTTGTATACTGGGAACCATAATTAGATATTCATGACCTTGTGTATGAACTTACAGCACTTACGTTTTGTTGACTGTGAGGATTTGAGAAAAATATCAACATTATCCTTCGTGTCCACAAGTCTTTGCCTCGACTGTATCGTTGAAGTTGGTAGTAAACACTTGCACACGTCTTCAAATAGTTCCGAAGACTTGGATTGTATTATGTAGAACTATATTACACACTTACTCCAAATAACATCTTCAATTCTTGGAACATAATGTGCTGATTCTAGTGAAATAGAGTGTACAGATTTAATAATCCGAACCCAACCCCGCCAGTGCTGGTCTAACAAGCTTGCCCGTGTTTAAGACATTCTCTCAGGGTAGTCTTTCCTCAATTTCCTCAGTGGCAGTGAGCACGAAAAACAAATATGTTCTAACGTTCTAACTCAGATATAATCTGACCTGTTGGAGTTGTGCGAAATGGGGACGGCAACTTTCTCAGGAAGCAGTTGTTGCCGTTAAATTCTGTACACCATTGTGTCAAAGATCATAGACTGAAACTACCAGTGTGAAGCTAATGGGGTGCATTTTTGAAAAACGGTAGAATTTGCTCTCTACATTGTTTTTCTTTGAGCCGTGCGTTTTTCGTTTGGTGCATAAAATAATGTATAATTACTCTGAGGGATTTTTGTGGTGAACCATGGGCAAGTGGCAGATAAGTGTATTTAACAACTCATGAAAATCTCTTTGTTTTGCATGAAAATAATTCATTTAGATCACATGACGAGGGGTAGACAGTGTTTTTGTATTGTTCTATCAATCTTTTTACTATAGTGAAGTCCATGCATGGTGCAGCTGATACATTTGGCTGACAGTTTCTTCATCAATCCACTCTAACAACAAGCCATTAGCAACCCAGTTAACATTGCTGTCATATAAATATAGAATTTTTGGGTGACATATCATATACCCTATGCATTATCCTCAAAGGAATTTTGCATTGTATATGATGTTATTAAAGAGGGTATGGGCTTCTAACCGTATTATTTGCAAAAGCAAAGCTTTTTGTGAAATGAAACATACTCATGATGTTTTTTTTTATTATTATTATTATAACTGACATTAGTCACTAAAACATAATTGGTCCTCCAAAAAGTATTTCACTCAGCTATAAATATGGGGATGGTCATAAAAAGACTGAAGGTTCTTTGCAAAATCCCTTGGAAGTCAACAATGAGTCAAGAAGAACTCATGCCACGCAATTAAATGTTAGAGTGGACGGCGTACGCTCTTGCAAATGAGGTTGTAAGCCATCATTCAATACATAATTGTTTGAAGACATTGCTGTGTTGTGTTTTTATTCCTGCTCAGAAAAACAGAATCTAAGCTAAATGAAAGTAGATACATTGTCTTTTATATCTTGTACATGCACAGTATGTCTATGTTTCTTAATTATTGTTGTTAGTAATTTTCAAGATATGGTCCGTAAGGTCACTGGCTGGCAACTGGACTTGAGTCACAGGCACCGGGACTCAAGTTGACTGGAGTCACAAATTTGATGACTCGCAACTCAACTCGGACTTGAAGAAAAAAAAACTGACTTGACTCGCTTGAGCTGGGAGGGTCTGAGACTCGACTTGACTTGTGAGGCAGTAACTCTAGATTTGACTCGACACGTGAGACAATGACTTGACCGCTCTCGCCATGCCTTCACGAAACAACCTGTGACTTGACAACGTTTTGAATTGACACGACTTGTCTTTACAACCCTGTGACTCGCCTCGACTCGACATTACCTGGAGACTCGATTTCACTTGACTCGACTTGACGTGCCCACAACAGGTTAGACTCGGGACTTATTTGTGACCATAGGCGGAGTTTGACTTTTGGGGCGGGGGGGCACAACATGTTGATGATCCCGAAACACAGTGTGAACAATAAAATTAACTCACAAGAATATTTATAATAATAAGTTAAAAATTAGCATTTTTTGTTTCCCAACATTCTTGAGGGGAATTCTAAATCAGGCTGCTTAGGCCAGCTATACTTTTCGGCAAGGTCGTCAGCCATTGAAAATGGCCAGTGTAGTTGCCCCCGTCAAAAATTGTACCCCTTGGGCGGAGCCATATGGAGGTAGATTTGTGTCTTCATTATTCGATCCCCCCCCCCCCCAAAAAAAACCTTGCTTCAATCAAAAAAAAAAGTTGCTTCAATCAAAATATATATTTTCAATCGAGAAAAAAGTCACTTCAATCAAAAAAATGTGTTTGAATGCAAAAATTAATTTGAAACCAAAAAAAATGCACTTGAAAGGTATTTTTCTATGAATTTTTATTTTTTTTAAGTCAATTTTTTTGTGTTGAACCAACTTTTTTTGATTGAAGTAATGTTGTTTTGCGTTTGGGCCACATTTTTGCTAGTACATTTGTGTCTTTATTATTCAATCAAAAAATGTGTTGCTTCAAACAAAAAAATATATATTTTCAAAAGAAAAATCGCTTCAATTCAGAAAAAGAAAAATTTCAATCATACAGAAAACTTTTTGAATGCAATTAAATATTTGAGACTCAAATATTTTCATATGAACACTTAATTTTTCATTTAAAAAGTTTTCCTTGATTTCAGCAATCCTTTTTGTGTGACATTTGTGTCTAAATCATTTAATTCCCCTTAAAAAGTTGCTTCAATCAAAAAAAAATATTTTCGAACAAAGAAAAAGATCGTTTGAAAAATAAAATTGCCCTCCCCTAATTTCTTTCTTTTTTTTATGATATGCAAAGCAAATGACCGTATAAGGTGCTCATCACATGATCAGTTCAAAAACTAATTTTGACCCATTATAATTTTTTGTTTTTTTGTTCATTTCATTCATTTTTGTTGTTTGTTTTATTGCTTTACAATATATGTGTATATATATATATATAGCCACCGGGGGGGCTGGTCCCCCTGGCCCCCCCTTAAACTCCGCTTATGCTTGTGACTCTGATCATAGTGACTCGTGCAATTCTCTGTTCACTGGCGCTGTTATTTTGGTCATTTCACTCCATCTTTCTCTCTCCGCATCTTTCATAATCTAATAGTGGTCGAAGTGAAAGAGGACCAAGAGAGCCTCTTGACTGGGCCCGAAGGCCTATTCAATTTTGGGGTTCTCTATTTCTGCGAATAACTTTGATTGAAATATTTTTTGGCACTTAGTGTGAGTGTAATGAATAAAACTCATACTATAAGTTAGGTTTATTGATTTACGTGAAATTCTAAATGTAACAAACATAAAATACAGTGGACTGTTAAATAGATTTCTTCAAGTGGACTCACCTGTGTTGTCTTTAAGCGCCCTCTAGTGGTGATAGTGCCCCTCCATAGAGGTTTTGGGTTTGCTCTTCACATTGTTCCGAATATTTTGGAATCTCCGTATTTAATGGATGTGACTAGAAATTAAGGAACAGCTTTGGTTGACAAAATGCCAGTTACCCGCGAAACCCCTTGGCTCCAATTGACCTCGCTAGAGCTCCAATCCATTTTGACTGGGAAGGACTGGTAGAAAATGATCAGTCAGCCCTCCCAGTGGAAATGGATTGGACCTCTCGCTCCGTCAGTGGAACTTCAAAGATCCAGTTGTCCTAGTTTAAAATTAGTTGGACGTCTAAAGTTGTCAATGGCTGGCAATGCATTGAATATGAAATAATTAAAAAACTACAGTGTTATTGGGTCAGATCAGATTTAATTCATTTAAATGTTATTAATTTGTTATTTTTGATTGACATTGTATTCATTTTAATTTTTATGTACTTCAAAAATATATAAAATGATGTTTCAAAAACAATAATGACTAGTAATAAGATGTATATGGCGGAAAACACTCAGGTAACTTGAAGTTCTGCTCTGAGACCCCCAATTTGACCAAATTTTAAATTTATCCTATATGCATGTGTGATACATCATTGGAAAGCTTAAAATCTCTATTTTCTTGGGGAAGAAAAATTTTGAACAGGAGGGCATTAAAAAAAAAATGTAAACAGCAAAACCCTAACTGGAGGCGAGAGCACCCGAGAGCAGAATTGAAGACGCCATGGTTTTAACGAGATATTATAGCATACTTACCTTGTTTCAACCCAAAAACTCCATGTACCATGTATCATCGAGTGTCAAGACACAGATGTGAATGACCACAGCCAGAATTTTGGGGGATACTATGGCTGAAACATGGTAATATAACAAGGGTCGTGATGCAGAAATCGCAGACATCGAGGAGTAGTCGAGATATTCTTTTCATATATTTACCCTTTTAAACGTGTTTTTTTTAAACCAATTTTTCTTTGTTTGGATCGATTATTTATCATCTAACATACTTATGAGATGCGACAGTAACAAAAAAATACAATTAATCGATAGTTATGAGGTAGATATCTGTGACTTTTTACAGACGGCATTTTTTTCATTGTGACATAATTTGTTTAACAGTTTAATATATGCGAGTGAATAATTTTTAAAGTCGTTTTTGTAAATGAAATAATAGACATCAATTAATGATTCTAAGCTAAAAATGACAGACATTTTGATTTATAAATATAATTACTTACCTTTTTTTATGGCTGGGTTGAAACAAAAGCGCAAATGCCCAAATCATTAATATTAAAACAATAAAAGGCTTGAACTACTTCATTTGTGTGTAATGAATCTAAAATATATGAAAGTCTAATGTTTATCAGTACATTACAGAAAATAATTAACTTTATCACAATATGCAAATTTTTTTAGAAGGACTAGTATTTAATGCAATACAGACTAGAAGGCATTGCTAAAATCGTCCATTTTTTATGAGGCACACTGTGGGGAGTGTTTACATGGTTGCACCACGTGGTGCGAGAGCCTCCACCCCGCCCATTCCAATTGCTTTGGCGTGATGACGTCATAAACACGTAAAGTTGGGCTCGGAGAATTTGCTGTAATGGCGACGGCGACTCGGCGCAGGAAAGGGCCACAGTCAAGCCAGCCTCGGCTCGGATATGACTGATGTTTCTACCTCCGCGGGGTCGTTTTGTGCTCGTCGACTGCACGGCTTTCGGATGATTCGCTGGCTTTTCGCGTCTCGTCGCTTCGTTTGACGGGTGAGTATGCCGGCTTGGGGTCGTTCCGCCTCGGAGTGTTTTGACAGAGGCCGAGGCCCGCTTTGGGGTCCGCCCTCCATCTCACAACAACAAAAACAGTTGCACACACGTACACACAGATGCTTTAGCTCACCTCGCAAACTGGGGCTAACCAGCCCACCGGTCGCGGGGAAGAAAAACAAACACCGGCTATTAGAAACCTGTTTTGTTCGGAAAGTTCTCTTCCGTTTGTCTTATTCGTACACAGCCAGCAGGATTGGCCTTAGCATTAGCACGTTAGCATGAACAATTTTACGGACGTTGCCCGCTGACGGCCACTTTCCCCACAATATTTTCAACGTGGACGTCACCCAACGAGTGCGAAGAAATGCACCGATGTGGACGTTGCTGTTGTTTTTTTGTTTTACGTAAAGTCTTAGGACCGAAATGTTAGCCCAACCTGTTACCACTAGAACCGAAGCGGCGACCCGTTTTGCCTAAGAATAGTTTTGTTTTCCCTTTTCACTCTACTTTGATAGTCAAATGTTTTATTGACGTGCAATTTTGACTCTTTGGTGGATCTATTGGACTACATTCGGACTTTATAAACTAAACTGTCAACGTTGCAATGCAAAACCCGCTTCCTTCAAAGTTCGCATGTTGGGCCTGTTTGTTGGCTAATGTTGCAGTATGTGATGCACTGTGCCTGTGGCATGTCACGGGACAGCAGTACCGTTAAGGCTCTAAGGGGCTTAGCTGGGTGACTCTGAACTCCGGGCCACACTGAGCCGCAGCCACGGGTCATGGGCCCACGCGGTAAACAAAGTCGTGTGTGTTGGGAATGGACAGATAGGCTTTATCAGGCAGCGCCAGCAGCACTGACCTCGGCCTGCATTGGCCACCCTGCATCATTGCCACAGGGTCGATGAGTGAGTCTGCTGCTCAAATGGTGTCCTGTAATCAAGTTTTTAACTAGGGGTGGGACTCGATTAAAACAAATGTATATGGCGGAAAACACAGACAAGGCTGAAAAAGCAGTTTCTGCTCTTGCACTCCTCCTTAAAATAAACTGCTGTATTTTAAGCCAAAAGAATTGTTGTGTTTGATAGAACAATATGTCTATATGCTGCCATAGCAGATTCATTGAGCATTAAGTCCCCAAACTGTTTTTAATTTGTCCGTTTTACCCTGGAAACCCCTGTTTACAGACGTCGCACGACTGCTTTTGTTCCAGCCTAGCCATAAAAAGGTAAGTAATCGTATTTATTAATCAAAATGTCTGACATTTTTAGCTTAGAATCAATAATTGATGTCTAATATTTAGTTGAAAAAGAATAAAAAAAACAATTTATTCACTCGCATATTTAAAACATATTTAAAACTTTTAAACAAATTACGTCACAATGGAAAAAATGGCGCCTGTAAAAAAGTCACGGATATCTACCTCATAACTATCGCTTAGCTGTATTTTTTTAGTTACTGTCGCATTTACCCCAATATTTTAGATGATAAATAATCGATCCAAACGAAGAAAAGTTGGATAAAAAAAAACCAAACGTATAAAAGGGTAAATATATGCAAAAGAACATCTATCTCGACCACTCCTTGATGTCTGCGATTTCTGCATCGCAAACCATGTTATATTACTATATTTCACCCATAAAATCCCCCCAAAATCCGGCTGTGGCCATTCACATCTGTGTCTTGGCACTCAGTGATACATGCTACACGGAGTTTTTGGACCAAAACAAGGTAAGTATGCGATAATATCTCGTTAAAATCGTGACGTCTTTAATTCTGCTCTAGCGTGTTTTCATCTCCAGTTGTGGTTTTGCTGTTTAGTTCTTTTTTTTTAATGCCCTCCTGTTAAAAAATTTTCTTCCCCCAGAAAACTGAGATTTTAAGCTTTCCAACGATGTATCACACATGCACATCGGACAATTTGGAAATATGGCCAAATTGGGGGTCTCAGAACGGAATTTTAAGTCACCTCAGTGTTTTCCGCCATATTTCTAATCAGTCAGAGGATTTGTAAGTAATTCATCTCGATTAATTTGATTTTAATCCCCAAGCAATGTTTTGCCACATTTTTTTCCTGAATTGAAAGGGATTTAAGCAGGCAGGTATTTGCATTTCAGTACAAAATAGTGGAAATTCAAATATCTCGGCAAATACCTAAAAAGATCATGAGTTTAATAAGATTTAAAGATATTTAAATGGTTGAAAAAAATCTTTTAAATCTCTTCATGTGAAAGACATTTGCTGAAAATATTTAAATATGCACCAAAAATATGCCACCGTTTACAAGCGCAGGTATTTTGTTACCAAGTGCATTGGACGATGAGTATTTGAGTGTCAAATCTTGCCTGTTCGCATTTTTATTTATTTATTTTTATAGACTAACAAAGTGATTAACTGAATGTCATGCTTTATAATTGCTCCTCGGGGATAAATTAAGTTTTATTGAATTGAAAAGAATTGAATTTAATTGAATTACTGATATCATGAGAACAGAGTGGGCAATCTAGGATGCTCACATTTCATTGGCTAAAATATTACAAGCATTAATAAAATGTCTTCCCCCGCACTGTTCGGCCGTTTCCTGAAAATACAGGCTTTTATTTCCATATTTCAAGTTTTTATCCCCGAATTTATTTAACAAGATTCTAATTTGATATTTACAAAAAATTTAAAGTCTGCTTTTTCAACATTGGCGTAAATTATTAAGTTCTCATTCCAATTTAATTAAATATTTATGTTGTTTTCCATAGATTTCCATGTCGTACTCGGGAACTTCTGAACAGGATCATCTGGATTAGTCATTGTTGGTCGTCGATTGTCTAGGGTAAGACATAACAATATTCATTGCTTTTGTGTAGTTATAAAAGAGTAAATTGTGCTCATCTCTGCAATGATAAAGAAACAGTCTGCAAAACACATTTTTAAAAAATTATTGATAATTCTTCGGTCATACAATTATACTACATTGACCATTAACAGAGATTCATATGCACAATATTTTTTTTCCTCCCGTTAAAATTTTCGTGTGAAAAAAAGACGGATTGCTTAATGACTTCTCTTTGCTTTACACAGGCTGCTGCTGGCCAAGCTTCCTACTATTTGGCTGACCCACACTCCTTCACAGGGGCCATGGTACACTATCCTCTCCTATTTTTGTGCTAGATCCTGCATGCATTCAGCCTGTAGGATTGGAAACTCTCCATTGATTTAAAATCTTTATCAGCCGCTAACCAGGAAGCAGACAGTTATGTCAGCGACTAGTCTGTCAAAGGTTGCCTTGGGCTGCTGTCGAAGCAGGGCAGCTTTCAGTTTGTTATTGCACACATTTGTTTTCCTGTTGCGTCACGTCATCACCACAACAGCATGTGCGTGATAAATTGTTTGGGTGGCTATTCGGGCTTCTGTTTTCAGTATGCTTGATCCTTCAGCTGTAGTTTGGGTCAAATGTGACGGAAGTTTGTGCTGAAATGGCAAACGGAGGCAGGAACACTGCCCATTATCTGTCTGCCTTTTTTGAACATCTTTATCTATTTGTGCACACTATCCTAGAAAAACAAGTCACCATACTGTTTGTACAACTCCAACTTAAGTGTCCATGCAGTATAGTTCAGAAGTTTTTTTTTTTTTTCCCAATTCTCATTTATAAATCTTGAGTGGGTTGCAAGTTGAGGTGGGTTGCGTCCACATTAAAAGCAATTCTGGAAGAACTGCCAAGGTCAGAACACTTTGCAAATGTCAAATCGCAAAGCAGTTAGTCATATTAAGCTGTCATGTAAAACTCAAAAGAAAGTGGGAAAATAATTCTCCAAATTACTGCTATGGCCAAAGACAGCTAGTGTGAACCTCATGACCCCCGACAGTTTATACAAACCGGCTGTGAATATATTGTCTGCCAAGTGTTCTGTGGCAAGCCTTTCAACCCATATCGAACCAAAGAAATATCAGAAGTTTGCGGTCGTTATATCGACGGCTGTTGGTTAAGCTTAACGTGTCATTTTTGCTTGCAGGAGGAGGAGGGGCAAAAGAACTTGGAGTGCATCCAGGCCAATCAAATTTTCCCCAAGAAAGCCCCTGTCCTGGAGGAGGAAAACATGCAGGTGAAGAATCTTTCACACTCAATGCTTGATAATAAAATAACAAAAGTGATCATCTAATTATCCACAACACTGCGTGCTTTGTGATCTGCAGTCAACTCTCTCTTGCTGTTGCTAGGTGCCCTTTCCTGAGCTGCACGGGGAGTTTACAGAGTATGTGGGGAGGGCAGAGGATGCCATCATTGCAATTTCCAACTACCGCCTACACATCAAGTTCAAAGAGTCTGTCGTCAACGTAAGTACCTACGAAAGCATAAGTCAAGTTGGTATTGTATGCTATGATATACTGTTTCGCTTTCACGTCGACACAACAGCACCCCAAAAATATGTTCAATAACTAATTCAATATACAAAAAACATGGCAAATTTATTCTGCTGTCATTGATTAAAATTCTGTTGTAGAATACCACCCCTGCAGCTAGTCATTGCCGTAACAGCCTTTGAACTTGGTAAAACAAATGTCTATGTTGCATCATCTTGAAACGACTTTCTTATGCCACTACAAATTTTGCCGTAATTTGACATTTGAAACACTTTCAGTGATTCTGCGCCTCAACTGTCAGAAGGTTTTCAGTCTGACAGCACTTAGAAAACACTGCTAAATATATTTCTCAATGCTTGTGTAGTGTGAAGCAAGTGAACATACAAGATAAGAAAACATGCTACGTTCAGATAACCCTTCTGCTTTACCGCCGACCTGTTACAACAGGGAAGTTGTGCTACGTCAGCTATTTATTTGTCTAATTTCACTTCTTTCTCTATTTATCACGAAGACTACTTCCTGATTTTGGCACAAGAAGATATGCGGAGTTACTCAAGTATTGCTTCTGTTATTGCGTTACTACATATGCATTCAGACGCGGTGACTGTTATTTGTTTCACTTACTCGTGAGATTGTGATACATTTGCACAATATTGCCTTTACCTCAAATTATTCTACTATACAGATACTAACCAATACTGAAAAATACTGTACATTTACATTAAAAAAAAATATATTTTTAATTAGAACCCTGAAACACAAATTCCACAAACCAGTGGCTGATGCTGGTCTTTCAATAAGGGGAAGCTCAAAGTGTGTCCGCCTGTGAGTGCTTTGTGACGTTGGGGGGGTTCAGAGGCACCCGCTGCCCGGTAGGGAAAGAAATTAGAGTGCCAGAAGTCAAGTCTCCAAACACAAGCAGCTACGATACAAAAGAAAAACCAAACAAAAGTACCAGAGCGTCCAGGCCAACCGAGCCCCGCCCACTGCACATGGAGGCCCAGAGACGCAGAGCGTCCGATGAGCTTGGTAAACACAGGCTTTAGCCAATGACTCGCGTCATTTCACTGTCGTGGAACAATGTACTCTCAATTCTGGAGAAGCACAGATTCGACACAGTTTAAAAGACTGTGAAGCTGTGTGAATGAATTAAAAGCAAACCGCCTCGTAACCAGTGAAAAGAAGCTAATTCTGAATGAAGGTTGAATGCGTTGTAGCTAGGCATGTGCCGGTATGATATTTTGACGGTACGATAACCGTGAGCAAAAATACCGCGGTTTCACGGTATCACGGTATTGCAATTATAGCTCAAAAAAATTTTGAGATGTATGGGTTAAAAAAAAAAAACTTTTTTCCATTGAACAGGATTTTTTTTTCAGACCATAGTTGCAAATTGGAACATATATATATTGTTAAAATAAATTAGCAATAAAAAAAATATTTTAAATAAAATTAAACTAAATATAACTTATAGACTATACTCACAGCCACAGCTCAAGTTGCTCAAGATTAGAGCAAGAACAAAATAATTTCTATGGAAAAAGTAAAAACACTTCTGAATAAATTTTTTAAAAAATTTACACTGCATGACTTTTTTTTTGAGAGTGGAAAAGCTTAAGTGAAGTCTCGCCATTTTCAGCCACTGTCAACTCTAGTCTACATGATGTCATGCCTTTGTGTTAAAAAGAACATAAAGAATTCATAAGTTAGTTAAAAATGTATAAGTTAGTTAAAATGTCAATATTGTTGTGGAAAGGTTTCATCTTTTAAAAAAAAAAAAAAAAAATTGGGAGTGAGACCTCTCCTTGATCCAGCGAACATGGATTTGTGCTTAGGGCAAGATCATCATTCACAATTAGCGATCTTTGACGCTATCACTTTTCCCCCTTCATTCAAGCGAATCAAGCTTGTTTTCTCACTCTGCGGCTGTCACACTCAACGAAGTTGCTCTCCCAGCTAAGCCTAGGCTAACATTCATCTTTGTAAGCTTTTAGTTAGTTTGTATATTGAATTTGAAAGGAAAATGTGTGTTTTGTTTTTGGCGAACTTTTTCCATGGTGCTAATCTGTTGAAGCTACTCACATGGAAAAATCTAATTGTACAACATTTTAAATGTATTCATTGTGTATATTACACTTACCACGATTTGAGAGCTCAATAAATTGAAGAACAGTATGCCTTATGTTTGGAGTATTTGTTTTTGGGTTAGCTGGCTGGCTAGCCGATAGCGTCACTTTCACACACAGCAATAAACGGGAGGGGGTGAGCGCTGCCGCGCCAAGCCGCTTCTGGCTGCATTTTTGACACAAGAAAAATAGCAAATACCGTACTACGGTCTGACGGAAAATTTTAGTGGTTTTGAAACCGCAACGTTTTCACACCACGGTAAACCGTGAAACCGGTAACCGGCACATGCGTAGTTGTAGCACATATTTAGTCAATGACATGTACACGCAACAGTATATATTGATCACTTATTTTTTGACATTTTGAGGGAAGCAAAGCTTTCCCTTGCACTCTTGGAGCAATCGCCCCTGTCCATGGACTGCAAACAAAACACGATATCTCAAACATCGGCAATAAAACAAAACCTGACCATTAGTAGTTTCCTAATAGAGGCGGATATTTTTCATAATAGTTCACTGTACATTGAAATAGAGCTGTCCTGACTAGTTGACGTTGTCGACGTCATCGATGACGTAAATGCGTCGACGGCCACAACATACCGTCGACGTGTAATGACGGGTTTAAAAAAAAAAATACATGCAAATAAAGTTTAGAATGGCAGACGCTTGCCATGCAAGCGGTGAAAGCGGCAAAAAGACAAAAAAGCGGGCCAGCATGGCCAGAGCCTGGAATTATTTCAAGGAAAATATGGAGTGTGCCACTGTGTGTCTCTTTGCCAAGCTGAGCTCGCATACCACGGTAGCACGTCTGCTATGAACGAACATTTGAAGCGCCGTCACGCAGGTGTAATTTTGGAAGACGAGAAAAACAACAAGCTAGCGGATCGTAAGTCCATACAACTTTCTAACAATTTTTAAAAATTGAAGTTGCCTTTATGTGCGTCGTATCAACATGCATCATTTTTTCCCCGCACATAGTACACGTTTTTAATCTACTCTGTTGCTGCTCCCGAAAGCTGTAGATCTCAACATCTCTGTGCATGGCATGCAGATTGTATTTATTAGGATCATGGAATCTCCCACTTGGGAAAAAAAGATAAATATATGGAAACACAGCACTGGCCTGCTTTCTATAATCCATGACTGCACTAATGTTAATTACTTTATATTATAAAGTATTATTGTGCATATTCATATAGGAGTATACACTAAAATAATACAATATATTTAGTTTTTGTTACTATGACTATGTGTGCCTTTGATTCAAAATAATTGTGGTAATATTTCAGTATGCCTTCTGCTTTAATCTATTTTCAGGTTAAAACAAACAAAGTTGAACAGTTTTTTCCCTCCCCAAAAAATGCGTAATGCACACCAGAAAAAGCATCTGAACTAACACGAAGTATTCTGAAATTGATTGTCCGGGACATGAGGCGGATTGCAATTCATTTTAGCATTTAGAACAATGTAGACATATCACAAAAAGACTAAGAATTATTTTGACTCCTGTTAAAAAGGTGATGTCAAAGTGTTTCCGTTGACATTTTTTTGTTTTGTTTTTTTTTGCACTAGTTAATGCCAGCAGCGTTTCACCTCATTGTTTGTGATTTATTATTTATATTTTTGTTTATTATTTATACATTAATAGAGAATTTAAGTGTTCCAAAATGTTTTTTTTTTTTGCGAATTAATAAGCTTAAAAAATTCATTATTAAATTACTAAAAAAAAATTTTTTTTTTTTATATTAGATTAGACTACTAATCGTAAAAATAGTCGGCTGACTAATCGAGAGAAAATTAGTCCTTTGGGACAGCCCTTCGTTGAAATGACCTGAAAGTTGGAAAAATTGGATTGATAAAACATTCTGAATGCCTCCAATGCCAAACCAAACACAAGATTGTTTCTGTCATCAACCCCTATTGATTTTCTCAATTCCCCTATTGATTTTCTCAATTGGCGTGAGTTGGATTTTTTTCAGAAGCTGCGATACCCATCCGCGTGTTTTATATTGCTGTTTATTGCCCTATTACTAGGTTTTTTTTTTTGGTGGAGACCGTAATGAGCCTCAGATTTGAGGCGCCCACTGCCTCGCTCTGCTCACGCCAGACAGCCAATGTTCTCTCACATCTTTGGACGAGTTGACAACGCATGCACATCACATGGCAGTTTTCCACATGGGCGGTGGGAAGTTCAAGCAGCCTCGGAATCTGGATGGCATCCAGATTAGGGATTTTGATTACAGAGCGAGAATCAAATTTTGGTTTCTTGATGCAAGGACATCCGGAATGTGACATGATTACAGCCCTTTGTAGATAGTGAATACCGTCGGACCAAATCAATTAAGCACTGCTTATGTTCTTTTTTTCTCTCTTGTCTTGGATCAGAGTTGTACTTGTGAGGTGTCAGTAAGTATCAGAGATGCACGGCGTGGGGTGGTTGTCATTTTTGAGTGCCTTTTACAAAATATGATTGATACCCTAGAAGACTTTCTCAAGAGCAAGGAGACAATGGATGTGTGGGAAGACTAACCATGCCTTTCTCAAACAATGCATTTACCTAGACAAAGGCTCCATCAGGCAGAATTCCTGTCATCATACTGTAGTCACAAAAACTTAGCCTACTGATGAGTGCACGTCGATCATGCATGACTCCAGACTGCATGCAAACAGCAGCCTAAGCACAATGTGTACTGTACTTTGAGTTAATTAGCAAAGCTTATTTCAAAACGGGCTAGCTTTCCAGAAAGTATTCAAAGCATGTGCCACAGTCAGTGCAACAATTCAATATTTCTGTCTTCTAATTCTGTATAAAACTCGAGGCTAAAATGGAAATGAATATACTGGGTTGACAACGTATATTATTTGATGTATATGAACAGAGCTTTTAGGAAATGTGACATGAAACAAAATAGGAATCTTTTAGTCGTTCTCATGCAAGTAGGTGGTTTTTTTTTTTTCCTTGGTGTTTGAAGTAATGTTGACCAAAAAAAGATATTTTTGAAATTGTTTTTTCACATCGTCTGACCCCTTTTCATATATCTTTAAAAAAATGTTATTTTTTAAACATATGTTTTGTATTGTTTTTTGCAGGTTTTTGTACCATAGCGGGTCCGTGTACCTTTCGGCCGTCCGTTTTTCTTTCTAATTTTGGAAAGCAAAAAACTGAAAAGGAGCCCAATTCCGTTTTCTTTTTAATGTCTGTTAACAAAAAAGGAGAAATGAATCGTCTCCTGTTTCCCAATTTAAAACTAGTAATTAAATAACGGAAAACGAGCCTTAACCTGTTTTTCCAATATTAGTTTATTGAACAGAAGTTGAAAAACAAAATATGCTCAACAATTGTTGTCCACCAAGTTCGTTTTTAAAATGAGTCATGACCCGGAAGACGAGCTGCTTCTTCTTCTTATAAATAGACAAGCCGCTGCTGCAGCTGCAGATGATTAATTTATAAGAAGAATTACATCGTCTTCTGGGTCATGGAAAACAAATATTGGGCGTATTTTGATTTTCGACTTCAGTTCAATAAACTCATTTTGAAAAACGGATTAAGGCTGGTTTTCCCTTATTGAATTGCCAGTTTTTAATCGGGAAACGAGAGGCGATTCATTTCTCGTTTTTGTTAACACTCCTAAAAACAAAAAAAGGAATTGGGCTTGTTTTTTTGTTTTTTTCCAGAATTAGAATGAAAAACAAATGGCCGAAAGGTACACAGACCAATAGCGTCTACCATTATACGTCAGCATTAAGGTAGTTTTGCCCGATAAATAAAATGTAGTTTGTATTTTGGCACACAATATCTGTTATATGCTTTTTGTAATGTGTGTTTAGCTTAATGAATTACCTCACTTGGAGTGTAATAAACTGCTTGAAAACCATCAACATTTTGTGGGACTGTTCGAAATCTGCCAAACTAGTCAGTTTGCATCAGCATATGCATAATGGTCGATTAAATCTGGCACAGCTGTTCACCAAGATTTATCACAAAATTCGCTAATAAATTCGCTCAACCGTAGCATGAATGTGCTTGTTCTGTCCTGAGCTCAGCCATTTTTATCATGGAGATTTTGTAGACTTGTATGTGTACTTATTCAGACTACATATGTTTTTACAGGTGCCCCTTCAGCTTATTGAGAGTGTGGAGTGTCGTGATATGTTCCAGTTGCATGTCACCTGTAAGGACTGTAAAGTCGTCAGGTAAGACACACCCATGTAACACGAAGCGATGTGACACTTTTTTTCTCAAAGGAACAGTTGACCAACTTAACTCTGGTTTCCAAAATAAGAACATTCATTCATTCATTCATTTTCCATGCCGCTTATTCCTCACGAGGGTCGATTTACCGTATTTTTTGGACAATAAGTCGCAGTTTCTATTCATAGTTTGGCAGAGGGTGCGTCTTGTACTCTGGAGCGACTTATGTGTGATTATTTACGATCGGGTCGGGCCGGACTTCTCTCTCGCTAACTTAAAAAAAAATATATATATATATATATATTCATATATTTATACTAGGGCTGTCAAAATTATCGCGTTAACGCGCGGTAATTAATTTTTTTAATTAATCACGTTAAAATATTTGACGCAATTAACGCACATGTCCCGCTCAGACAGTATTCTGCCTTTTGGTAAGTTTTACAGCAAGGTTTTTTGTGCTGTCTAACAGCGAACTCTTGTGGTCGCTTTGCGACATGGTTTATTGTTTTCTTGCCAGTTCAATATGGCTGCACGGCGTCTCGGGCTGACACCTACGTTGTAATGTTGTGCTTATATGATCCTTGGACAAGATTTGTCCGTAAGTATGGTTGTTGTAAAGAATGTACATATTATGTTAGTAAGTGAAATGTTATATTTTTGTATGAGACGCTTTTTTTTTTTATGTTTAGTGAACCTGTATAGCGTGCTAAGCTAACGTTGTTGCTAATGCAATGCTTGTGTACTTTTTTTTTTTTTTTTGTAGTTTTACGACGGTCTAAAGAGGACAATGGTTTGAGGCAATTTTATGTATAAATCAGATGAAAAAGGAAGAAGTCTGATTATTAAGGCATCGTTCACTAGCTGTCTAGCTTTGGAAAAAGTAGACGCTTCGGAGTGAGGACAGCATAGACAGATTTAAATGACAGTAGAGTGAAATGCCCACTACAGTCCTTATGTACCGTATGTTGAATGTATATATCCATCTTGTGTCTTATCTTTCCATTCCAGCAATTTATTTTTCAGAATATATATATAATTTATAGAAAAATATGGCATATTTTATAGATGGTTTGAATTGCGATTAATTGCGATTAATTACGATTAATTAATTTTTAAGCTGTAATTAACTCGATTAAAAATTTTAAATGATGTATGGATGTTAAATAAAATAATTTGGATAAAACAGAGGAGGCCCTGTGCATGCCTGAGCACGTGAACGCCGTGGTCCCACTCTCTTTTCATTCTTCCCCTACCGCTCTGGCGCTCTCCGCGAGTCCATTCTGGTATTTCCTTTTCGATATGCAGCAGCTAGGAGTAAAAAAACAAACTAAAGACAGGGGAATTGAAAAGCAAACAACTGCGGTAGGAGTGGGGTATGGAAAGGATTCAAATTGTTGAAGATGCTATACAGAAACCTGTGTCGACTTCGCTGAATGTAAACAAATGTGGCGCTTTGGTCTCATACGAGAAATATATTTAACAAATTTTTCCAACGTTATTTCATTGTGTAAATGCATTTATAATGATCATAAAAATATATAGACTATTTAAACATTGAGAAAACGTTTTTTTCTGCCAACTCGAAGAGATTAAAATAAATGTCAAATCCACTATCCGCCTGTTAGAACAGACACACAAATATAAAAGATATAAATGTTTATTGAATATCCATCTTAGTCTTGTTTAACCCTTTAACACCTAAGCCTATTTTGGCCGAGTTTGCATGCATTTGATGTTGCCTATATATTTCAAGGGAAAAATTGTTTACAATGGCCAAGTTGGGTTCCTTTTTTTCAGGACACCTTGAACTTCATGTCCAAACTGTTGTTTTCTTCACTGACCAATTTTAATCCACATTTTGGACCCAAAAAGACAAAAAAAAATCCCAAAACCTTTTTTCAAAATTTGTAATGTTGACGTCCCACTGACAACCAAACATGCTCGACCAACCGTTTTGAAGCTTGATCATATTTATTCAACTTGTTAGGATAAACATTCAATAGAAAAAAATAAGATTGAATAGTGTTATGTTTGACAAATCAACACAAACAGCAGGTATGGTCATAGGCGTTTTTGGCCTTTACACATACAATGGTCAAAACAGGTTATATACAGTGCAAAATAGTGAGAGAAAAAAATTATATATATCATCTAACACAAAAAGGGTTTGGAGGATATCGCTTTGTGAAGTTAGGTGTTGTACCCATCACCTTATCAAAAGTATATACCTACATGCAATCAAGCTTCTCGAACACACATCTACATAAAAATTGAAAAGATTATAGTAAAGAAAAGAAAAAAATAACATTGAGAAAAAAGTATTTTAAAAAATATTGACAAGTACCGTAGTTCAGTTCAATTCAAAATTTTCAGGCATGCGACCCAATAAAGGTTTTTTATTTATTTATTTTTTTTATTTATTAATTTTTTTTTTGCGCACTCAATAAAGCTTGAACAGATCACGGAGCTGCGTCACACAACGTCACACAGCCTACTCTTTCGCCATTTGCGCGCTGCCGTCACTTCTATTCGCCGAGACGCCGACTCATGCAAAGAAAAAGACAACAAATACGGCTCCTCTTCTTCCTCGAGTTAACGCAATAATGCATTAGCTTGCGCTAAATGTATTTTTGTATTCATTCTGCACGTTTCAAAGTCGCTCGCTCAAACCAACCGGCCGTTGCTTGCGTTGCATGCCTCCCTTTCATTAGTTGGCGCCTCGTTCGGAAATTTATTAAAAATGATCACATTCGGTTCGTCCTTCTTCGCATCAGAACGGCTCTTGGGATATGTAGTCTTTTGTGCTGCTTTCGGTTTTGAAAAAGGACAAGAAATGATGGGAATATGGAGATAAATACATGGTCCATGCAGCGTTTTAATGCATATTTATGAGTGGAATAAAACTATAAAACTCAAATGAAATTATCTCCCGTTTTTCTTGGCCGATTGACTTCAAATAAAAACTGGTGTGGACATCAACTTCCGCACTTTCAAATGAGACCAACCAGCGGCACGTGGGTGACGTAATTACACCGTGACGAAGCTTCAAAGACGATATGCGTAAACGCATCGCTGCCGACACGTTCGGTGTTAAAGGGTTAACTGGGAGAATTCGTTACAAAATACGGGCATTAATTTGTTATAATTATGCATATATACACAGGCATCGTCATAAATGTGATCACACAAAACGCAACCACGCCTCGCATCCCTGCATTTCCTCCTTCTCCTGAGTCCTCATAAATAAAACATAGTTTCGTTTGGGGTTTTTTTTCGGGCTCGTGCCTACAAATAAAACATAAAATTTCATTTTTTTTTGCGGGTTCGGGCCTGCAAATCAAGTTAATTGTTCGGCGGACCGGGTCGGGCTTTAATAACTGCGGGCCGGTCTGGCCAGGCTGGATTTTTTTAGGCCCGATCTAACTTCTAGCGTCATGTAATGTTCATGTAATGCATCCTGTACACTTATTCAGCATGTTGTTCTCTATTGTATTTTTATTTTAAATTGCCTTTCAAGATGACATGTCTGTTCTTGGCGGTGGGTTCTATCAAATAAATCCCCCCCCCCCAAAATGCGACTTATACTCAGGTGCGACTTATATGTTTTTTTCCTTTTCATTGCGCATTTTTTGTCTGCTGCGACTAAGGGTGTAACGGTTCATGTAATAGTATTGAACCGTTTCGATACGTGGTAGTCGGTGCGGAACGGACGCGTACCGAACGAGTTTCTGACGTAATATAACCCTTACTTTTCGAGGCTGTGAGTCGATCGGGTTACAATTTCTTTGTGTAGATTATATTTACTCAGTCTTCTCTACCATAATGAGGACCAACACGGTAGGACAGTCCAGAAACGTCCACAGCGCGACAACGTGGCCGCCGCGAGAACGCAGTGAAACGCAGGCGTTAGTCAATCAGCCAATGTACACCAGTCGCAGTACGGCCGCGTGTTAGATGTGTCCCAGAAGCGGCTCAACGCGACGCACGCGAAAAGAATGGCAGAGTTTATTATTTGACGCGAGACGCGGCCCTCCTGCGTCAATACTACTAGCTAGGATCGGGCCGGAAGACACTTGTGTAATAATACGGTGGATCCGGTCGATTTTCAATCTAATATGCAATCGTAACTTACTTTTTGAGTCCATCAGATCTCTTGAATGGTAGATCGGGGCACAGTTGACTTGTCTTTGTTGATTTACGGCGGTCTTCTCTGCTATAATAATAACCAACACGGCCCCGTGTTGAATACAAAGCCCTCCTACCACAACAAAACAAGTAGGAACTAATATTCACATAGGAACTGAAGTTATACAAAATAAAATATACAATATAAATGAATACTACATCACATTTGTAAAATAAAAACACATAATAAAATAAATAATAGCCCATTTAAATAATGAGCTAAAACATCTGTAATTAAATAATAAGAATAATACACACATCCTGCTTACACAATTAAATGTATTCATTTCTGTGTGGTGCTTTAACTTGAGAAAATCCACCAGTAAAGCTTTTGAAAACCGTTCATAAAGAAGAAAAAAAATGTTTCATTGAGGCATTTCAATTGTAAAATACATGTTAAAATCTTTGTCATTGGGATTGATTTTCTCTTTAGCACAGGGCTTCTTTTTTCTTCTTTCTTTCAGAAAGAAAGCTGACCAATACGCGGGGTCTGAAAGGCAAATTGTTGTTGGATTATCTTTAAATACTCGCTACTTTTTGAGCAGAATTCAAGCTTTGTATAGGCTAATGTTCCTATTGTTGAAAGCACAAAAGTGTGTAATAATCAACTAGCACATTTATATTTTGCATTTTGTTTTTTTACTGTACCGAAAATGAACCGAATCGTGACTTCAAAACCGAGGTACATACCGAACCGAGATTTTTGTGTACCGTTACACCCCTAAGTGCGACTTATACTCAGGTGTGACTTATATTACCTTATATATGTTTTATTCCTTTTCATTGTGCATTTTTTGGCTGGTGTGACTTATACTTAGGTGCGACTTACAGTCCCAAAAATACGGTAATCGATAATGCAAAGATGTGTTATTTTTTTGTGAATAAAATGGTCTGTATACAGTTATTTCAAAGAATCCTAGACCAGCAACCACTTTAATTGTGCAGGTACAATAAACCAGTAAAACTCTTCTACTATACTTGAAACCCCAGGTGTCAGTTCTCTACCTTCGAGCAATGTCAGGAATGGCTCAAGCGTCTCAATGCAGTTGTGCGCCCTCCCTCTCGCTTAGAGGATCTCTTCTCTTTCGCCTTCCACGCATGGTGCATGGATGTGTACGCAGGTGAAAAGGAGCAGCATGGAGAGCTTTGTAGACCAGGTAGTCCAGCTTCTAAGCACCCAAATGTCAGTCTAGGCACTCTGGTCATATCTCATTCCTCTTATCTTTAGGTGAACATGTGACCTCCTGGTTTAAGAATGAAGTGGAGAGGATGGGCTTTGACACTCAAAATGCTTGGAGGATATCTGACATCAACAGCAAGTTTAGGTGAAGATGCCTTTCTGCTCTGTAGATACCTACGCCTAACTGATTCAAGCTTTTGCTTTCATTGGCATACAGTGCAGATCAGTGTGTGAGAGACATTTTGTGGTTGTTGTTCTGTACTTCGCTGGTGCTGCGCCCGGGGCACAAAAAGGCCCATCCCAGGATTAAATGTCTGTCGACAGAGACTTTTGCTGAGCTCTCACTAATACAGTCCGTCAGATCTGATGAGTTCTTTTATGCATTCTCTCACTCTATGCCCCTCCGTGTTACCAGGCTGTGCCCCAGCTATCCCCAGCAGCTTCTCGTACCAGCCTGGATTACTGACAAGGAGCTGGAAAACGTCGCAGCTTTCCGTTCCTGGAAGAGGTTTCCTGCAGTGGTATATAGGTCAGGTGGTTTGGTTCTCTTTAAATGTGAAAATTCACTCTCCAGCTTCCTCTTGTCTGTTTATTGAGCTATTTGCTTTAACCCTTTATCGGACACTCATTGAACACCTTAAGCGCCAAAGTTGCAAAATTTAACAGACTACTTTGCATCAGAAAACATCAATACGGATTTGTTCATTTTCTTAACACGCTATAGTTTCAGAAAATGACTTTTCAATTGTTTTTCGGCATTTCATTGGTTTTCAATAATAATAACCTTAGTCCTTACAGACCCATTTGAAAAAAAATAATAAAGAAAAAACATTAGAATGTAGAAAAACTATTTTTTTTAATTAAAATTTGAAATAAATATTTTTCATTGAAATTAAAGTTGGCATCATTTTCTACCTATTTTTCGGTCTGTAAAGCTTGGCTATGTAATCACGAAGACAAATGGTCCTGGAAAGTTTGAAGTTTTGAGTTTAATGTGTGTCAAACACTTTCTAGTTACAATGTTCAACCACTTCGAAGTACGTTGTAATAATAGTAGTTTCAGTCAGCATCATTGACTTTGTTCTCCAGATTCTGGTTTGTTCATACAACTTTATTCATACTTTCAGACACCTGAGCACAGGAGCTGTGATCGCCCGCTGCGGCCAGCCAGAGGTCAGCTGGTGGGGCTGGAGGAACGCTGATGACGAACACTTGGTTCAGTCCATTGCCAAAGCTTGTGCTGTGGACAGCAGTTCTCACAAACACCTGTCCAATGGAACCTACACCAACGGCTCCGAACTGCCTGATAGTGACTTTGGTGAGCACTCACTCAGGCCCGCCCACCTGCGAAGACTTATGAGACTAGACACTTTGACTTTCATCTGAACAGACACAGATTATTCTTCGACCTTTGAAGTCTGTGAGTTTGTAGCAGACAAGGTTGTGCAATCCAACCTGTCTGGGCCTGAATCAGCAGGCTCAAATACGCAATATGCAACACACTAAAATACTTAGACTGATTGAGGACATTTGCATTATAAACCTGATGAGCAGTCAGACAGAGGATATCCACGTTTTTGACCTCTTTAACCTTTGACTCTTCCTCTTATAACACCTACTCTGCAAATTTGAGTTAAATAGGTTAATCCATTATCAGGTTATGAAATTCCGTTTTTGACCTCTGTGACCTTTGACCCCAAAATGTAATCACGTCCTCCGTTTCATATTACACACCCTGGAAGATGGTTAATAATACCTTTATTCGTTCTTATCTTAAACACAAACATACAACCAGACAGTGGCTTGCACAGACGATTTGGGGGCAGGTGATCGGGGGGGGGAGCGTAGCAGTGTATGTAACTGCCAACCCGGCCACCTCGTTGGAAAAATGTGAATTCATAAAAGAAAGAAAAGATATTGCAGATGTATTACATAATTCCATATTTCTTTATATATTTAAATAAATAGCAATCTATTCCAAACTAGCAAGGGTCAATGGGTTTTGTTAAGGGTTTTTGTAAGCAGCAACATTCTTTTGAAGTAGCAGTATTTGTATGATACTAAACATGCAAACACATTACTAAGTATTCAGCTATAATAATGTAATGTCCGTAACTAAGTGCGGCCCCTTTATAGACGCTTTCGACGTGTGGACCGTGACGTAGGGGGAAGAGGGAAAGTGGATTGAGAGAGAGCAGGCTGGGAGCTACTGAAAGCAGTCGTATTCCGCAGCAGCCCGCTGTATTAATAAGTTTTCATTGTTCTCGTTTTTTATCCTATGGCATTACAATATATAGGTGTATCTATTTTTCCTACCAACACTGGTTGGTTGGTGGTCGCCACATTACATCTATTATTTGATTTATGGCGAGCGACTAGCCTAGCTTGTTTTACAGGTGGGACTGGGAAATTTAGAAAGCTACTTCACGAGAGAAAAAGTTAAGCAACTGAGGTTTAGGGGGGCACACACATACACATTATGTGTTACAAATTTTAATCTACCTAAATTAAATATTTTGGATCTAATTAAAGAACGAATTAATAGTAGCATGTTACCGCCCTCAAATGGTAGATCACTAAAAACAAATCCAATAATCAAGTCACTTGCAGTTTTTGAATTTTATTTTACTAACACAATTTTCAAACAGATTTTGAAAAAATAAATAAATAAATTTTAAAAAACAGATCTTGAAATAATTGAAACAGACCTTTAACAAAATAAAAATAAGTAGCAACAAAACATAAGAAATCAAGCATTTAAATGTAACATAAAAAAATATGGAAAAACATTTCATGAAAAAATATATGAAACATAAATTCACAAGAAATAATGAGAAATGAATAAGAAATGATAAGGTTAAGTAAGAAATTAGGCGTGAGAGGGGCGGAGGAAAAGCATGCTGTTTGACACAGGATAGGGACGTGAATGGGGGCGAGAGCACACGCTGGTGCACTGCTTATGTGTGTGCACTGCTTACGTGCGTGTAGAATGCGAAAGGGAAAAGTAGTACAAAAAGTGTGCACAAAAATATACCCAAAAATTGACAAAGAAAATGTAATATATTAATTCCAGATATCGATACTTTTGCTTGGGGATCGATACCTAAAATTTAACGCGCTGGATCGAAATATCGATATTTTGGTAACGATCCGCCCATCCCTAGCGTTCACGCTGCGTGCTCATGTTGACAAATGATGGGCAGTTGGGCACACAGGAGGTGTGTTTCCGCGTTTGGAGGACAGAGGGCGCTTTCAATAATAATGGCTGCGGCGCTTGGTGGGCACAAGCATTACTATCATAATAATAATAATGACTTGATAACCTTAATAAGGGCACTTGCTCGGTTAAGAGGGCAAGGGCCAGTACTTGAGCACCACCTGGCGTCTATGTGTGCATGCCAGTGCGACGAGACATACAGAACCGAATACATACCTACTGCCTTCCGTAGGTTTCAGCTTAAGGTATATACAGAAGTAGGCCTACATGTAAAAGTACTAAATGGGTTTATGTCAATGAATTGTGTTGACCGTTCGTGTTATATATGTATTTTTTAATGTATCCTGAGTAGGGCTGCAGCTATCGAATATTTTAGTAATCGAGTAATCGACTGAAAATTCTATCGATTAATCGAGTAATCGAATAAAACAAATATATTTTTAGGTGAAGAGCAATTATAGATATACATGAGAAAACAAGACATTTTATCATTTTCAGTCAATCAATGTCTTTATTTTTTATGTATATTGTTGAAAACAGCCAACAATTGCATCTCAGATGTAACTAGAATTTTAAAAAATGACTAATTCACTGCTTTCACTCAAAAAAACCTTTAGATCTTATTTAAAAAAAATATATATATATATTATATATATATATATATATATATATATATATATATATATATATATATATATATAAACACACCTAAAAATGCCTTTACGCTTGATAACACACATCACTTAAAAGTTAGGATTTTTTCCCACGTTTTTCAATTAAATTTCTATTTGTGTCAAGCCATTTTTAAGTTCTAGTTAAGTTTTAAGTTAGTCTAAACTGTAAGTCCTGATAGGATTTTGAGTTTTGCACTGTTCAAAATAAATGTATGATACAGGCTGTATTGGAGCACATTAGGGACTAGTGCTACTTGGTGTTTTATCCAGCAATGACTACTGAGCTAAAATTGATAGTTAGCATTATTGAGTTTTTATTTGACACCCTCATCACTCCACAACGCTATGTTATGTTAAAGCCTGTATGAAAGACACGTTAGCCACGCATCGAAAGCGGTCTTAATTAATTGAAACCTAGCCGTCCGCAGTGCTAACGTAAGGTGAGCTAGTAGTGACAGTAACGTTAATCTTATATATTAGCGCTTAGCGCTCTTTATTAGCATTTAGCGCTCTACTGCTTTAAGATGGCGGCTGTTTTCTAACGCTGCCCAGACGCGGCCTAGTCTGTCACTGATCTCTATGAGACTCATTGGACGCTAGCTGCCACTAACGTAGCATGAGCGGGCTAGTATTTAGCAACGTCGGCGTCGTTTGTAGCGGTTGTCGGCTGCAGTGTTTGTTTTTTTTTTTTGCTTCTTCCTCTACGCACGTGACATCAGCGCGTTGTCCCGCATTAAAAGTAGTCTGAGCAAAACGTGATGCTTAGAGCTGTCAAAATAAACGATTACTCGAGGTGAATAAAATTACTCGGATCAGTTTTTAAACTCGAGTTGCTCGAGTATTCGTTTCAGCTCTAATCCTGAGTTGTCCAGAGATGTAACTCTCATGTTTCTAACTGTATCAGAGTCCTCAATGACTAACAGCTCAGAGGTGGAGACATTGGCCATCCAGCCTCACAAGTTACTGATACTGGATGCCAGGTCCTATGCAGCTGCTGTTGCCAACAGGGCAAAAGGGGGAGGCTGTGAATGTCCTGGTAGGATTTGTCTTTTTTTCTTATGTGCTTTGTAGCTCAGCTTCCAACTGATTATATGTATGTATTTATTTTTTTGCTGTCATAATTTTGAAATGACTTCATCCCGTCTTATAGAATACTACCCCAACTGTGAAGTGGTGTTCATGGGCATGGCCAACATCCACTCCATTCGCAAGAGTTTCCAGTCCCTACGCTTCCTCTGCACGCAGATGCCGGATCCAGCAAAGTATGGTTCTCTTAATGCTGTATTTACTTGTAGTTTTCTTGGTTTTAAAAAGTATTATTAATATGACATCATATCACGTCTTTGCTCTTATCTGTTTCCCTGAAGCTGGCTTTCTGCACTGGAAAGCACCAAGTGGTTGCAACACCTGTCTTTGCTGTTAAAGTCGGCTCTGCTAGTAGTCAATGCAGTGGACAGGGACGAGAGGCCTGTTTTGGTGCATTGCTCTGATGGCTGGGATCGGACACCTCAAATTGTTGCTTTGTCGAAGTTGCTGCTTGACCCATATTACCGCACTATAGAGGTACAATTTCAAATGTTATGCTTTCTACTGTACAGATAAAAAGGGCTCAGTTTTTATTCAACTATTGTTCTTACATGACAGCTAAAGCAAAGTTTATGTATCTGGGATATCTTTGTGCAGGGCTTTCAAGTTTTGGTCGAGACGGACTGGTTAGACTTCGGCCACAAGTTTGCTGACCGATGTGGCCATGGAGAGAACTCTGAGGATGTGAATGAGCGCTGTCCTGTTTTCCTGCAATGGCTGGACTGTGTTCACCAGCTGCAGAGGCAGTTTCCATGCTCTTTTGAGTTTAATGAGGCCTTCCTGGTGCGTATTATGTCAAATAATTCCATGAAGTAGATAGTTGGGTAAGTTTTGTTCATGAATTGATTGATGTATTGAATTAATTCCTAGTCTGGGTTTGCATTAGCTTTCATTGTTTAAGACTATTACTTGAGAAAATCAAGAACAAAACAGGAGTGCACAGATTACAATTTACTGACTGATCACTAATTTTTAAAAACCCTGCCCTCGCGATCGAGTTTTTTTTTTGTTTTTCTTAATCAGCATGAATCTTTAATATTCCAATCATTGTTTTATTCTTAAAAAAAAAAGAACATTACCTGTGAAGTATTTTTTTAAATGCGCATGCAGTCGTTCTCGAATTAAAAAAATAATTGAAAAGTTAAAAATGTTACAATTTGTGTTGCAATTTATAATAATGAGAACGGAATACAGAACAACAGGCGAAATACATATTGTACATAGAAATAAAGAATGTTAAAATAACGTGCCATGATTCAGCTGAACGAATATCACTGACATTTACGTTCAGTTTTATATTTCAGGTTGTTTATAGTGAATTAAATTTCAGTTTTACAGGAGTAGCATATACAGATTTTTTTTTTTTTTTTTTTTTTTTTTTAAAGTCTTCACAAGTACAGGTTTTGCTCTCCGTTAACTCGATGTGCTGAAACTACAGCATATTACAACTTGCATCACTAAAACCAAGGAAATGGATCAACAACTGTCTTACTGTCCTAATGGCTTTAATGTTATTTTATAAATTAACTTATTGGTAGCCACTGCATTAGACGTCCAATCCATTTGGACAGGGAGGGTTCGCTGCCTCTCAGTCTCAATGGGTTGGATATCCATTGCTGTTGCTGGCACAATTTGTTCATACAGCATCTTTCAATTTATTGCTAAATGGTCTTAGAGGCACAAAACTGTGGCCCTGGCTCTTAACATTTCTCAAGTCTCAACATGTTTCTGTACATTTGTTTATGCAGGTGAAGCTGGTGCAACACGCTTACTCCTGTCTGTTCGGCACGTTCCTGTGTAACAGCGGCAAAGAGAGAGAAGACCGACACGTTCAAGAGAGGACGTGTTCGGTATGGTCCCTGCTGAGACCCGCTAACCGTACACTGAGGAACATGCTGTACTCTTCACACTCCGAGACAGTACGTACACAAACTGCCACACCTCTTAGGGAGAAGGGTGGTGCAGCCTTTGTTTATTCTTGAACTTGATGAAATAGAGCATGGCTAATATAATTACTGTATGTTTTTCTCCTAATTTATTTTTAATCTTACCTAATTAATTTTGATCACCTGTCACTAATAGAAAAATCAAACAACTGAGACATTCTTCATAACATGCTCCCCTCCCTTTTTGTGATTTGCGTTATTTCTCATGATAACATTACCATACCTTTGCGGCAAGTTTTTACCTGTGAATAGCAACTTCCACAGAAATTAATAATAACATTTAGCAGATAATGAGTGTTTTCTATATGGCCTAAACATGTATACAACAACAATTCACACTGAAGAGTGATATTTCATTAAGAAAATTACTGTCATACAACGAGTCTTCAAACAGAACTGCCTGTTGGCCCACAGTAACGTACCAGCCTCCACCTTGACATGGTAATTTCCTAACATAACGTCATCTTGGTGAGGAGTGGGGATCACCGCAAAATATATGCGTCTTGCAGACACATGTCACTGTAAAAAAAAAAAAAAAAAAAAAAAAAAGTGGACAGAACTTGAATTTTCAAGTCAGTTTTTCTTTTTTAGAAAAAAATAATAATAAATTGCGGGTCAACTGGATATTCTAGGTAAATTCATTTTAATGAGTTAAATTACAGTTGCTTGTACAATCCAATTTGTAAGCCATATTTATATTTCTGAATAAACTGAAATCAAAATATTTAAAATTGTGTGAACTTGACCTTAGCTTCACCCTCAATGTCTACAAAAGAACACTGGTAACTGGGCAGTCATCCAGGATGTTTAGCACAGTTGTCTGCACGCTCCGCTGCTACTGTGGAAGCCCAGGCTCGATCCCTGCTTGGTGCAACTTATTACGGGTAGTCCTCGGGTTAACTTTATTTAATAAAATACATTTAAAAAATAACATACTGTACTTACCATCAATGCTGAGTGGTGGCTGGAGGAGACACTAGCCTCTTTCAGACATACGCTGAACTCCGGTTAAGTCCCGGGAACAGGTAGCCCTTATGTCTGAAAGAAATATCCCGGGTCAACTGACACGGACATTAAATGGGTCGCGTCATAGTATAATGTCCGGACTTAACCAGGATGCGGCATGTATGAAAGGTTAATTCCTGGGTCACAGTACAAAAGCTGATGATCTATATACAGTGGGGAGACCAAGTATTTGATACACTGCCAATGGGAAAACCCATTGGCGGTGTATCAAATACTTGTTCTCCCCACTGTATATTGTGGCGGGCCGATCGTTATTTCCTCTTTTTTTGCAGTAAGATGAAAAGCGGGAAACAATGCAATTGTCAACATAGCAAAAAGGAAATAGCAAATTTAAACTGGAAACATAACGAAATGAAATTACTTCTGTATCTTTGAGCCAAGGAAGAGACAGTCCATCGTCCATCTTTGGAAATGTATGGTTTATTTTGTTGCCGATGCCAACCAAAAATGACGTAATTTCCTGGTTATAAAATCCCCTCCCTGCACCGAGTGTGTCTGATTCACCAATACGGCACTAGTCTGAAAGTGTCCAACCCGTGTTATTCCCGATACATCTCCCCATGTCTGAAAGCCATGACACAGGTAAATCCCGCGTCACATTACATGGGAATTTAGGAGGATATAAGTCTGAAAGGGGGTACTGTTACACGACTTAAAAAAACAAAACAATGGAGACAAAATGGCGGATGCAACTCTGGCGTCGTAAATTCAAAATCACGTTAAGTCGGGTAGGTCGTAACCCGGGGAGTACCTGTATATACACTACACTGTAGTGTATTTACTTCATTCACTGACTGCTGTTGTGAAGCAACATTGGATTTCAGTCCATCAAAAAAATGCTGCTCCACTTTCAAAATGCATGGTTAGCATTTTGTAGTGGCTTTTTCCTGCTCTGGTGTAACTATTAATGGGTTGTTGCAGGTTCTCCACCCTGTGTGCCATGTGCGCAATTTGATGCTATGGACTGCAGTCTATCTGCCTAGCTCCTCTCCTACAACCCCCTCTGACGATTCCTGTGCTCCATATCCTTTGCCTGGCAGCAATCCTGAGGAGGCGCCCCTGGGCAGGTGAGCCTGGCGCGCTGGCACAGAACTCCCCACAATTCCTCCTTCATGTAAGACAAACTCTGGCCGAAGGCTCTCAAAGCTGACTCTACTTGCGCATCTTGCGCCCCTCATAGCCACGCACTGTGTGATATTTCTTGCCTCTTGACAGCTCTAATGCAATCAGGAAAGCGCAACAGGAAGTTTCATTAGCTGTAGCATCTACCACTGAACTCATCTTTTAAAGTGAACATTAGATTACATTTTACAATGTTCTACTAAGTACGTGTGACTCGTATAAAGTTACATTGGAGAATTTTTTTTCTGAATGCTCCCATTGACTCATATAATTAGTGACGTGATTGAATAATCATATTTCCATGCCATTGACGGCAATAGACATCCAATCCATTTTAACTGAGTGGTGCAGCCCTTCCGCTTCAAATGGATTGTATGTCTATGGCAACCAATCAGTTAAGAAATGAATGCCTCCAGAATGGCTAACTTTGTCGAGTGACCTCTGTGAAGTACGCCCCCCATCAGACGCAAGTTAATGTACAAATTACACTACCATTCAAAAGTTTGGGGTCGAAGCGACCCTAAACTTTTGAACCATAGCGTATCATATGGGATTTTTCATTATGTACACTACGGTTCAAAAGTTTGGCGATTATATTATTGGGGTCGCTTAGACCCCAAACTTTTGAATGGTAGTGTATGTCAATCTTTTGTGCCGGTTTGTGCTGTAAATCGTTTTGTTTGTGCTGCTATCGTTTTTTAGATATTTACAAATCTTTTATAGGTCAATGTGAAGTCAACCAGCCCCCTATTTTGATCCAAACCGGATGAAAATTGTGTGAATCATTGTGCTGGTTTGGGCTGTAAAAATTCCCGTAACAGTTTACAGTAACAGTTTTGGAGATACAGTGGTTCCGCGACACACGATACTTTCTACAGCCGACGTAAAATGTTACGCTTCATTTGTCTTTACATATGATAACATGCTCGAAATATGACTATTTATGACAGCGTCGCAATTTTATTGTATTTTTTTCATTTATCTCTCGCACATTCTCTCATCAGTCACACGGTGCATTCAGGAACAGCATGCAAAACTCAACTGCCATATTAGAATCCAATTCGTTACATTATTATTATTATTATTCCGATTTGTATTTATAATTTATTTGTTTTGCTTTTTGGAATTGTACCTGCATTATTTATTAAGAATTTAGCATAGGCTTTTGGGCTGTGGGACGAATTAATGGAATTATAATGTATTCTTATGGGAAAATCCTGCTCGACATACGACAATTTCGACATATAAACCAGATCCTGAAAGAATTAAATTCGGATGTAGAGATGCCACTGTAAACTGCTTTTAATTTGGGGTGAAGATTTCATATTGCGTTGCCGTTTGTTTGTGATACGTTTGTGCTGGTATACTTTTGCGTCTGATGGGGGGGCCAACTTCACGAAGCCTCTAAAGAGAAGTAGTTCAACAGGGTGCTCGTTTTTGCCTGGTGGTTTGATATGCAGCAGCCGAAAAGCGTGACAATGCTGAAATCACGTGAAAACTGGATCGACCCCAATCTCGTGACTAACCCGATACTCCGAAAGTAGCCCTATTTGGCGCTGATTAGTATTTAGTAATGGAGTATCCATGAGTATTGGATCGGGACGACACTGCCGTCAACGGCAGGGAATAAGTTGTTAGTCGGTGCTCTATGTGGACAGGCGGAAAAAGGTTTGATTAGGCAACACATTAAAACTGTTCTTTGTTTTTTAATTTTAGATGTACGAAGACGCGTTCCTTTGACAATTTGCCCAGTGCTTGCGAGCTGGGAAGCTCACTGGCTCCGAATCGCCGCTCCAGTGACCCAAATCTCAATGAGAAGTGGCAGGACCACCGGCGTTCTCTGGATCTCAACATGGCGGTCGAGCCAGACGAAGGGGGCGACCAGGATCACGACGTGCACTGCAACGGATTGAGCCTTTACCCGAACAGCGTGAACACTGAGCTGGATGATCCGCAGGACCCGCGCTCCGATTCGAAAGAGGGAGTCCTCATGCGCTCTGTAGCGAGTCAAGAGGAAACTGAGGTCGCGGAACTGTCTGTAGCAGTGGGCGTAGCCGAGGGCCAGATGGAGAACATTCTTCAAGAAGCTACAAAGGAGGACATGGGAGCAGATGCTCAGAGAGTTGTGGGTGCTGCTCTCACCCATGTTATTAACACGGCTGCTATGGAGGCGGAGGAAAAGGTCTCAAGAACTGAAGATGAGGATGATCAGTCTGTCAACACGACTGAGATCCGAGAAATGTTTCCTAATGGTCACCATCCGGAAAATGGTTTTGCAGAAGCCAATGAAAATATTGATGTCGCTCCTACGCCTGCACAGATTGTAGAGGATTTGGAGCACCCTAGTGATGTAGAAGTTCAAACGCAAGAGCAGGTGGAGGAGCAAGTTCTGGAGAATGGGTCTCAACAGCTAGCGTATGCTCATGAAAACTTTGAGGGAAGTTCGGGTGAGCCAGAGCCACCTTTACCTCAAAGGACTCTGAACGGATTTGCTCACAGGTCATCTGAGGAAATCGATACAGATGAAAAGACATGTGCTGCTGGTGACCCTGACCCAGTTTTGACAGATTCAGGGGAACTCTCAGATAAGAGGGTCTCCATTATGGAAAGCTCTACAGAGACTTTGACAGAGGAGGTCTGCAGCAAGTTGGAACTTCCTGTACAGCCTGTGGTCTGTCAGAGCCGTATGGCTCACAGCAACGGCCAAGACCAACGGCCCTCCTCCAGGAAGGACAAAATGTCAGAGACCAACGAAAACGGCTTTTTCCCATCGTTAAACGGGGTCAGCAAGCGACCCTCTGTCAGTGCCTTCCAGTATGCGAATGCTGAGCTCACCCACGACGGACTTTGTAACAGCGACAGTTCCGACGGAGAACCTTGCGGGGGACCTCAGTGGGTGAAAGCCAATGGCGAGCGGGCACCGCTGAGCCGGCAGGTGTCCCTCGCGAGCTGTAACTCGTTGATCATACACCATCGAGGCAGCTGCTCGCAGCAACGTTGGTGCCACGCCCAAACGGGACGCGCCGCCGTCAGCCCAGAGCAGCCGTCGCGCAGCCACTTGGATGACGACGGGCTGATGCTCCACACGGACGCCATCCAACAAAGGCTCAGGCAGATTGAAGCAGGGCACCAGATGGAGGTGGAGACTCTGAAAAAACAGGTACAGGAGCTGTGGAGTCGCCTAGAAAACCAGCAGCACGCCGGCTCCCATCGGGTCAATGGAAGCGGGGGAGATGAAGTGGTAAGAAAATAATGCCCATCGAGCGTGAAATCAGCTGACCAATATAAAAATAGACCAAATCTTCTTTCTCACAGACTTTGATGACCGACTCTGAATACAACATGGACCCTAACTGTCTGTCACGATGCAGCACGGAACTGTTCTCTGAAGCCAGCTGGGAGCAAGTGGACAAGCAAGACACTGAGGTGAGCTGCACACTCACATTTTAATATACAGGCAGTCCCCGGCTTACAACGTACTCGACTTAAGCGATTTCGATTTACGGCGCAGGTTTTTTTCTCTCGCACAAACAGTACCTAATTGTACCTCACAATCTTATTTTTTACTGTATTAACATGACATGTTCTGTCCTCACTAAATGTGAAGTTCAGCTTGACAAAGCTTTTGTGCTTTTTGAAGCTTTTTGCTTCCTTCATTTTTGACAATTTGTAAAGCTGTAACATAAATACTGTATGTACATGTCTGTTGTCAAAGTACACTCATTTTAACAATAAAACACTAGACACAAAACGATTAGTGTTTAAACGTACATCTAGTCTGATCAATATGTGAATTTAGTAGATTAAATGAGCCTAATTTGCCACACAAAAGTCCGCTATCTTAAATGCTACCAATGCTGACGTATTTACAATTCTCGTTGCAAATCGCTCAAACGTAACTCCACAAACTGTAGCTCTGAACTTAATTACAAATGCATACATAAATATATATTAGCTAAAGCAAGTTACAGCCTTATGTGGGCCAAACGAGAGCGCAGCTTTCCTTTGTCAATGTGAGATGTCTGAGTGCTCTTATATGGGGCTGTAATTGAACAACAGTCCAGTCAGACCCAACGCTGCCACCAGAGGGCAGTGTATCCTCCAACATTAATCAAAATACAATACTTTTGGACTTTTTGAAGTTATTTTCAATTTTTAAAGGGTTAATTCCAACTAACATGGAAATTTAGATGATCTCGCCAGCGTATGAACGGAACTCGTTCGTAACCCGAGGACTTGGGGGCATGCTACTTTGTGGTTTTTCACTTATCGCTGCGGGTTCTGGTCCCCATTAACTGCGAATAATGAGGGATCACTAATATTAATTGTTAATATGCAGGATGTTTTAAATGACCAAAAATAGTTACTTGCTCTATAAAGGGTTAAAGGTCTTACTGTAGGTGTCAACTTTTGAATCGCTGTCCACTGTAGTTACCACTGTCCCTGCCCTGGAAAGGAAACCGGAAATGTATATGTGTTTTTGAAATTGGAAAATGAGCATATTTGGGGTTTTTAAAGACTGGAACCCCCTTTTTTTTCAACCAGAAATACAGTGGTACCTTGACATACGATCCCTTCGACGTACGATCGCTTCGACACACGATCTTTTCGACATCCGACATAAAATTTTGACTCGCCATTTGTTTCTACATCCGACAACGTGCTCGAAATACGCCGATTTTTGACAGTGCCGCAGTTTCTTTGTTTTGCCGGAAGACGGACGCATGGCTGATTTTCTTGTGAGAGAAATCAACACTGGATCCAAAAAGGTTAGTGCAGGTGGAGAAAAAAAAAAGAAAAAGTCACACTTACCATTGTTGAAATGAAGATGTAAATGATAGTAAAATATAAGCATGGTGTGTGCATCCATGAACTGGGTCAACAATACAGGGTGACCCCAAAAAAAGTTTACACTCAGTTGACTGCTTGTTTAAAAGCCATTGAAACATATCTAAATAGGTTGTCATGCTTAAGTGATTCATTAAGGTCACTCAATGCAGCTGGTAATCTCTCGTCTCTACAATTCCTGTGCTTCTGCTGAAGATGAAGAAAACTTTAGCTGTACCTGAATTGCTGCGTGCCGGTCTGACACCTACTGAGATTGCAGCAAATCTGAGAATATCCAGATGTGCAGTCTACAAAGAAAGATACTGGGGCAGCCTCACGAAAACCTGGGTCTGGAAGTGCCGATTTGTGCGGACCAAAAAGTTGATTGACAAGGTGATATGTGGCCACCCCAGAGTCCAGATCTCAATCCCCTGGATTATAGCATATGGGCAACTGTGGAGGACAGTGCCTGTAAGAAGCCACAAACTTCTGTGGCAGCCTTGGAGAGGTCCATTGTTAGATCTTGGGAAAAGATGACAGCATCCTACATAAAGAAGACCTGTCAAGCGTTCCGCAGGTGCCTGGAGGCTGTTGTGACACTTAAGGGAGGACACATTGAAAAATAGAGTGTACTGTACATGTTCTTTACAATAATGTATAATTTGTGATTCAATTCTAATTCTAAGCTGAATAAACATGGCATTTAAGTTGTATTATGGCAGTGTAAACTTTTTTTGGGGTCACCCTGTACTGCCGTAGAATGTTGATCTCAGCCGGCGGTCTTCGTTCGTTCACCAGTCTTTATAAGTCAAGGTGACAATTCTTATTGTGGTAACATCCCCAAAGAAATCGCCAGCTGGGTCAGGTTTCTAATCATTTATTCCATCAACTTGTGCAACACAACACCAGCATCAAAACAGAAAGCAAACTAGAGCCGTGCTCTCTTGCTCACTGTCACGTCACCCCTGCGGTGCGTTCAGGTAAAGCAAAAAAGTCCGCCACATTAGAACCCGATTCGTTACGTTATTACAGGTATTCATTCATTCATTCATTATTACTATTATTACATTACTATTCAGATTTTTATTCATAATTTATTTGTTTTCCTCTTTGTAATTGCTATTTGCAATACTAACAGCAGTATTTATTAAGGATTTAGTGTAGGTTTTTTGGGCTGTGAAACAAATCAATGGAATTATAATGTATTCTTTTGGGGAAATCCTGCTCGACATACGACCATTTCGACTTACAAACAAGGTCCTGGAACGAATTACCTTCGTATGTAGAGTAGAGCAGGGCGGTAAACCGAAAATTTACCGTTACCGAAATTCTTCACGATGACCGAAGTGATTTTGACCATGTCGGTAAATTCGGTAATTTAATAAAAGAAGAAAATATAGTCTTTTCATCCTACTTTGACTCTGTGTTGTTCGGCTATGTTCATTCACCTTTAAGAACGCAGACAGTGAGCTTACGTTTGGAGTCACATGGTTTTCAGGAAGCCAATCAAACAGAAGCCCGGCAGGCTAACGCTAGCTGCTATGCTAGCGGCTAACGCTACAAGTAAACGGGATGGAGTCGGGCTTAAGTTAGCTTCGCCAAACTTTCACCCGACATTAAGTAAACTCTTGACGGGTTCCAGATAGGGATGGAAAAACCGAGGCTTTCTGAAACAATGAACCACTTTTAAGACAATTGCCCTAAATTGAATCACTGTTTGACACGCTGCAAGAGCCCCATCTACTGGATAAACAGTGCACGTTTCTTTTTAAAAGTAAAGTTGACAAATTGCCTCAGCATTACATATCTTCAGTAGAATTAAGTGGATGTCGTCTATTTCAACCAGGAGATCGTGTCGTCATTAAGTGTGATTTACACAATTAAAGTTGACCTCTTTAAGCCTGTGTCTTTGCTTTTGTCTGTGAAGATGTGTTCAAAGCAGTATTTGTAATACACGACAGTGCTAGTCTTGTAAGTGGCTCGTCCTAGATGACGGGGAGTAACTATGTATTGTTTATTTTTTGTAAAAATTACAGTACAGTAAGCACAGTGCTTGGGAACAGCAATATTATTTATTGCATACTGTAAGGATTTCCAAAATCATAAGATGTAAATCATTGAGCCGAATAAAAGAAAGGTTTGTGAAACATTTTATTTTTTTAATTAAGTATAATTTCTGGGGGGCGGGTGGATGTGTCGTATTTGTATCTATTCTAAATATCTAAACGTATGCCACTATCTAGTGTATAACAATACGGAATGAATTTAATGAAATTCAAGTGATGATATTTTTCAAGTCATACAAGCTGTTATAAATGTTCACACAAGAATTCTTATTGTTTACAAGATTTTTTTAAATACTTAATGTTTAGACTGCATGTGCAATTGTTAAATTGAAAGCTGATAAATAAATTTAACGAGAAACGGTTAATTTGTATTCCATGCTTTGATTCAAATTTTCAAATTATATAACAGTTTGCTTGGGCAAAGTTATCGTCATTTATCGTTATCGAGGTAAATCTGCTCAATTTATCGTGATACGTACTTAAGGCCATATCGCCCAGCCCTAATGTAGAGGTACCCCTGTATAAGCATTTGCAGTTTTTAAAAAACGGAATATATGTATCATGAAAGGATTCGCATAACATGCCCCGTAAATTATATCTGTGTCACATGATCTTGTCCTTGTTCATGATTTTCCAGCCCCATTAGGTTCATCTTATTTTGTCAAAAAATGCTTACTTTGTGGGCTTCTTTTCAGGTCACCCGCTGGTACCCTGATCATTTGGCTGCCCAGTGTTACGGCTGTGAGAGCAGGTTCTGGCTCGCCACCAGGAAGCATCACTGCAGGTAATTACCCAAAAACTGCCTCGACTTCATTCGCTTATTGTCATCATTTAGGGTGCTGTGGCAGAGTTGCTTCTCAGCTTGACCATTTCCTATGCACCCGCAGTGGTGTGCAACCACAGAGATGCAGAATGAGACTAGATTTAGCTGAGGCAGCCACTCCAATGTTGGTCGCTGTCAGTTTTCACTGCTCGCTCTGTGAGTGCTTTTGTCTTTTTGCAAGTGTAGCATTCCAGCAACATTTCCACAACTCCGAAAGGAGACAATGGGCCTCGTTCACGAATAAATACAACATAGGAATGTTCCTACTCAGTGCACAAGTTGAGCGTACACGCTTAGTCACCGTCAGATTAGTGACACGGGCCTACTGGCCTGTTTTTTTATAATCTAGTGATTCAGAATTCAGTTAATAGATGGAAGGCCATCCGTATGATGCACTCTAACCAATGAACAGAGAATTCAAGTTGAGATTGATGGCTCTGTAGCCTTCGCATTGCGAAGTACACATTCAGAAGGATTATTTGTTTATGTATTTGTACTTCACACCTCTGCCTTAACATGGAAAGATCCCAGAACATTTAGTTTTTTTTAAAAATTATTATTTAACTACATTAAATATATACATACAGTATAGTCAACTTTTTAATCAAAACGCACAACCCACAACTCTGCTTTGATTGGATAACTTTTTTTTTTTTTTAATTAAGTCAAGTCAGTCCTATTAATGGGGTCACATTTGAAAACTTTTTCATCCTCCTATGAAAATATTGTGTGGCCTTTAGAGAGAAATAAGATCATAGTTTATTTATTCATTCATTCAATTATGTTTTGATCGGGCTGACGTTTGTAGACGACCAAGTTTTGCAGTTTGTCATGTTGTGATTTCAAAGAAGAGCATCAGTTTCATAGCGATGGCCCTTCAGTGGTGTCCTACCCCCACGCACACTGTGCTGGTCACAGTGGCAGTGTATGGAGGTAGAACTAGATTTGTGTCTTTATTATTCAATCCAAAAAAAGTTGCTTCAATCAAATAAAAATGTGTTTGAATGCAAAAATAAATTCGATACTCAAAAAAATATATTTGAAAACAATTTTTCTTTGAATTTTTTTTTTAATTTAAGTCCAGGTTTTTTTTTTTTTTTTTTTTTTTTTTTTTTTTTTTTTTTTTTTTTTTTTTTTTGAAACAACATTTTTGATTGAAGTCATGTAATTTTGCGTTTGGACCTCATTTTGGCTAGGACATTTGTTTCTTTATTATTCAATCAAAAAATAAGTTGCTTCAAACAAAAAAATATATATTTTCAAAAGAAAAATCACTTCAATCAAAAGTTTTAAAAAATTCAATCGTAGAAAAAAAGGTTTGAATGTGAAAAAATATTTGAGACTCAGAAATTCGCATTTGAACACTTTATTTTTCATTCAAACTGTTTTCTTTGATTGAAGCAATCCTTTTTGTGTTTGAGCCATATTATGGGTAGGACATTTGTGTCTAAATCATTCAATCGCAATAAAAATTGCTTTAATCAAAAAAATTTTTTTAATCAAAGAAAAAAATCATTTGCAAAAATATTTTTTTTGTTCGAAATATTTTTTTTTTTGAAGTATGACTTTTTTTGAAAAGCAAAAAGTGTTAAACTTTTTTTTTTTTTTTTTTTAAGTGGAAAGTGTTTTGAACACACTTTTTTTTTTTAAATGGAAAAAGTTTTGAAGGCACTTTTTTTCCCGATTGAATCATTTTGACACAAAGATTCAAATTCAACGCTACTTCCGGCATGTTTGAGTGGCAGGTGACTACGCCAATGGCATAAAAGTATGAAGCAAGAATAATGTCCACCAGGGCTCCATCCAGCCATATAGAGTCCAAGCCGAATATAGGGCACCGGTACGGGGGTGTGACATCGGCATCTCACCGGAGTACCCGCGACGGTACGTTGCCCTGTCGCGGCACACTGGTCGGACCCTGATATAACCACCCAGGCACGGAGGCCAGCTATCGAGTGGACGGCCCGGGAGTGAGACGACACTCATCCAAAGCTGAAGCGATGGGGCTCCCGGCGAGGACACCGGCGACTCGCCGGTAGTCCACTCGCTTAATGGGCAGGCTAGTGTCGGGCCACTTGCCGACCACTCCCATACCGGCGCATCTCGGACATTCCGGTTGGAACCAAATTGCCAACTGTCACGTCAGGGCAGCGGGTGAAGTTCGCCGTGTTGAATCACATTAAGCAGCAGGGCACCATACTCCGGTGAGATGCCGATGTCTTTTTCTTCGATTGAAAATATATATTTTGATTGAAGCAACTTTTTATTTGATTGAAGCGACTTTTTTTTGATTGAATAATAAAGACACAAATCTACCTCCATACAGTGCTTCCAAACGGTTTTATGTTCCAAAACATTCCACATTGTCCTAGAGTGGCTGTGACAGATGAGCGATACATGTGTTAAGTTGTTCATGTAGTGTTTTCATGTTGTTGTCCTTCCTGTTGAGGCAGCTCTTCTCTATTGTCTGCCCCTCTCCTCTACAGTGGCAGGCAGCCTGTCCAGGAGGTCTGGTGAGATCCGGCTCCTCTGCCTACCCTCCCTCCTCTCCCTACCCGCACTATACCCCACCCTACCGTAGCCTGGCATTGCTGCACCCTTCCTTCTACAGTGAACCCCCATTCATAGTAGGGGATGTACTGTATTTCAGAATATTAAAAAAAAAATATATATATATAAGCTATATATACAGTGCCTTGCAAAAGTATTCGGCCCCCTTGAATCTTGCAACCTTTCGCCACATTTCAGGCTTCAAACATAAAGATATGAAATTTAATTTTTTTGTCAAGAATCAACAACAAGTGGGACACAATCGTGAAGTGGAACAACATTTATTGGATAATTTAAACTTTTTTAACAAATAAAAAACTGAAAAGTGGGGCGTGCAATATTATTCGGCCCCTTTACTTTCAGTGCAGCAAACTCACTCCAGAAGTTCAGTGAGGATCTCTGAATGATCCAATGTTGTCCTAAATGACCGATGATGATAAATAGAATCCACCTGTGTGTAATCAAGTCTCCGTATGAATGCACCTGCTCTGTGATAGTCTCAGGGTTCTGTTTAAAGTGCAGAGAGCATTATGAAAACCAAGGAACACACCAGGCAGGTCCGAGATACTGTTGTGGAGAAGTTTAAAGCCGGATTTGGATACAAAAAGATTTCCCAAGCTTTAAACATCTCAAGGAGCACTGTGCAAGCCATCATATTGAAATGGAAGGAGCATCAGACCACTGCAAATCTACCAAGACCCGGCCGTCCTTCCAAACTTTCTTCTCAAACAAGGAGAAAACTGATCAGAGATGCAGCCAAGAGGCCCATGATCACTCTGGATGAACTGCAGAGATCTACAGCTGAGGTGGGAGAGTCTGTCCATAGGACAACAATCAGTCGTACACTGCACAAATCTGGCCTTTATGGAAGAGTGGCAAGAAGAAAGCCATTTCTCAAAGATATCTATAAAAAAGTCTCGTTTAAAGTTTGCCACAAGCCACCTGGGAGACACACCAAACATCTGGAAGAAGGTGCTCTGGTCAGATGAAACCAAAATTGAACTTTTTGGCCACAATGCAAAACGATATGTTTGGCGTAAAAGCAACACAGCTCATCACCCTGAACACACCATCCCCACTGTCAAACATGGTGGTGGCAGCATCATGGTTTGGGCCTGCTTTTCTTCAGCAGGGACAGGGAAGATGGTTAAAATAGACGGGAAGATGGATGCAGCCAAATACAGGAACATTCTGGAAGAAAACCTGTTGGTATCTGCACAAGACCTGAGACTGGGACGGAGATTTATCTTCCAACAGGACAATGATCCAAAACATAAAGCCAAATCTACAATGGAATGGTTCAAAAATAAACGTATCCAGGTGTTAGAATGGCCAAGTGAAAGTCCAGACCTGAATCCAATCGAGAATCTGTGGAAAGAGCTGAAAACTGCTGTTCACAAACACTCTCCATCCAACCTCACTGAGCTCGAGCTGTTTTGCAAGGAAGAATGGGCAAGAATGTCAGTCTCTCGATGTGCAAAACTGATACAAACATACCCCAAGCGACTTGCAGCTGTAATTGGAGCAAAAGGTGGCGCTACAAAGTATTAACGCAAGGGGGCCGAATAATATTGCACGCCCCACTTTTCAGTTTTTTATTTGTTAAAAAAGTTTAAATTATCCAATAAATTTTGTTCCACTTCACGATTGTGTCCCACTTGTTGTTGATTCTTGACAAAAAATTAAAATTTTTTATCTTTATGTTTGAAGCCTGAAATGTGGCGAAAGGTTGCAAGGTTCAAGGGGGCCGAATACTTTTGCAAGGCACTGTAGCTATTTTTTAAAAATATAAGCTATATATAGCTATTTTAAAAATATATAAAGCTATATATAAAAATAACTTTATCCCAATAACTTGCTCTAAACCAATTTACTAATGCATATACATTTTTTTTCCCCATTAAAGTTTTGTTTGTATGAAAAACAACTTCTATATAAACATGCTTGTGATATAAATTTTGAGTGATGACGTGACTCGCAGCCCACCATTTACTGCAAAATGGACCCAAAGGGGTGTGCTATGTTTGCGCTAGTTGTTGGGACACCCCTTTGTCATTGAGGGAGTTGGTACGCTTCATCAGCCGCGACGGAGGCGCTGCGGTTGACGTCATTCACCCGAAATTTAATACAGTGGTACCTCGACATACTATCGCTTCGACACATGACTTTTTCGACATCCGACGTAAAATTTGACTCGCCATTTGTTTTTACATCCGACAACATGCTCGAAATACGACGATATACAACAGCGCCGCATTTACTTTGTTTTCCCACAAGACTGACGCACACCGGATTTTCTTGTGACAGAAATCAATATGGGTTCCAAGAATGTTAGTGCAGGTGGTGAAAAAAAGGAAACAGTGATGCTTACCATTGACATGAAGATGGATATGATACAAAAATATGAGCGTGGGGTGCGCGTCGGTGATATGGCTCAACAATACAGCCGTAGACTGTCTATCAAGGGAGTCCTCCTCTGTTCGCCAGTCTTTATGAGTTAAGGTGGCAGTTATTATTGTGGTAACAGCACCAGCTTCGTCAGGTTTCTAATCAATGATTTATTCCATCAACTTATGCCTAGTGTCCCCCACAGCAAGTAAACTAAGTGAAAGTGAAACCAAAAAGGCTCACTCTATCAAGTTGCAGGTACACCACGAAAACACATCCGCCACATTAGAACCCGGTTTGTTACCTTATTACAGGTATTATTATTATTATTAATATTACTATTATTATTCCAATTTTTATTCAAAATGTATTTGTTTTGCTCTTTGTAATTGATATTTGCAATAGTAACATCAGTATTTATTAAGAATTTAGTATAGGTTTTCAGGCTGTGGAACGAATTAATGGAATTATGATGTATTCTTATGGGAAAATCCTGCTCGACATATGACCATTTCGACTTGCAAACAAGGTTCTCGAACGAATTAACTTCGTATGTAGAGGTACCACTGTATCTCAATAAAGGTAGTCCCTGGGTTACGAACGAGTTTTGTAACCCTAATTTCCGCGTAGGTCGGAATTAACCCTTTAAGTACCCCTAAATACCCAGCTATCCAAAAACATGCATTATACGTCATATTAATAAAACGAAGTAAAAAATTAGATGGCTAGATATTACTTCCCTCTGGTAACACCGATCACACCATAATTCTTCTTCCAACTGACATTCATTAATTTGTCATGTCAAACTGTGAACACACTATTAGAAAATAAAATACAATAATGACAAAGAGCGTACAAGATGCTATAAAGCAATAGAGACATACAGGTATTTGCTTACAAAAACATACCTCAATGGCTGTTCAATAATACCGAGGGAAATAAGGTCCAAATCTTGGGCAATTCAACACGGAAAACGGCAGCTATTAGTGGCCAGCGGTGAAAACGAACACTGCTCAATAAGCTAGCGGGCTAATAGCGAGCTAACGGGTGGGCATCGCCGAGCCCGCGCCATTTCTCTGCCTTCTTGAAATGTTAACTAGCATTCACCCACGCTTCCCAATGTGAAAGCAACGCTCAAAACTAACAGAAAATAGCACTGCCGTGGCATCAAACAAGTCCGAGTGTGACAAAGGAAAGCGGGCCGCACATATACTTTAGTATAATGAAATACCAGATATGCATACCAATTACTGTAGAGATCAACAATTTACATGAATTAGGCCTAATAAATAACAAAATTAAAAATAATATACTTGCATCAATGCTGAGATGTGGCGGACATGACACTTACGCGACTTTAATAAAAACTGGAGGAAAAAACAGCGGATGAGACAACCGTCATAAAGTCGAAATCACATAAGTCAGGTACATCGTAACCCGGGACTACCTGTAGCTTAAAAACGATAGCAGCATATCCAAAAGTTTTTTACAGTACAAACATAGCGTAAGCGAATGGCACCATTTTGGGTCCATTTTGCAATAAATGGGGGGCTGCATGACGTCATCACTCCAAATTAATATCTCAAAAACCATTAGAACAAACGAAAATTTTTACAGCACACACAATTTACACCATTTTTAATCAAAATGGGGGGCTGGTTGACCTATAAAAGAATTGTTAATATCTCAAAAATGATAGCAGCACAAACAAATGACATAATTTTTCTATAAATTTGCATCTGATGGAGGGCCAACTTCACGGATGTTCAGTATAATGCACATTTAAAGTATAGAAACAATCTACAGTAGATTTATTTTGTGCTGAGTTCTATATACAAGGGAACAACACACTTTCATGTGTTTTTTTTTTCTCAACAAAGTTTAAAAATATGTATTTTCAATTCATGAAGAAAAAAAAACATTTTATATTTTGAGGGATTTTGGGGGTAACCAACATGTGGGAAACGGTTATGGATACATGATCCTTGCTTTTTCATCGTCATTTAGTTCATGGATTTTCACTATCTGCACTCAGTTGGTCTTGTCCTAAAAATGCCTAAATTTAAAGATGAACTCTAGAACTGAAGTGGCAGCCGTAACGAATTTTTTTAATGCCGTTGAATCCAACAATTATCCTAATGTTCATGTTTCTAAAAAAAAAAAAAAAAAAAAAAAATTGAGTCTCAATGCAATATTTGTATGTACTGCATATAAGCATATATTTAAGATGGCTTGAGGTGTAAAATTATTCAGAATATCAAACAATGTTTTGCTTTTATCACAAAATATGCAATTCTCACTCAGATCTGCATTGATTATTCCACTGTCTGTAATAAAAGGGTCACGAAAGGCGAACTGCAATCCAGCGGGGGTTCACTGTGGTTCTAATTCATCCCTCACCCTCCTCCCAATACCCCTCACTGCATCCGTTTGCTCTTTTGTTCTGTCCTTGTGTGCAATTCCTAAGAGAAATTTCACTTGAGTTTGAAGTTTGACTTGCGTGTGTTGCGCAGAAATTGTCTTTTCATTTGTTGGCTGTAAGCAATTTTGCCATGATTGGCTGAGGGCTGCCACCGCACCCCATCATCATCGCAAACCCCATGGCAGCATGCCGCCCCACCAAGCCTCTCACCATTCAACCGGCAGGGTTTTGGGAGGATGCTAGTGTTGCCGATGCTAATATCACTAGTATCGGTATCGGGTAGTATCGTATTTTTCGGACTATAAGTCGCAGTTTTTTTTCATAGTTTGGCTGGGGATGCGACTTATACTCAGTGAAATTATGTGTGAAAATATTAACACATTATTATATCATTTCACATGTTATTTTGGTATTTTGGAGTGACACCGATGGTTTGGTAAACTTGTTAGCATGTTCTTTATTCTATAGTTATCTGAATAACTGACTATGTTCCGTTAACATACCGGCCACGTTCGCATTTCGTTGTTCATGCATCATGTAACATTATCATACTGTACACTTATTCAGCTTGTTGTTCTATATTGTTGTATTTTTATTTTAAATTGCCATTCAAGATGAAATATCTGTTCTATGTGCTGGATTTTATCAAGTAAATTTCCCCCCAAAATCCGACTTATACTCCGGTGCGACTTGTATGTTTTTTTTCCCCCTCTTCATTGGGCATTTTATGGTTGGTGCGACTTATACTCAGGTGCGACTTATAGTCCGAAAAATACGGTACAAAGAAAAATGTGCCGTTACTGTGCAAGATAAAGGTAGACGTCCAATCGTGTGGTATTCAGTCATCCGTCAGCTGTTAATTTCAATAAGTGTATTACTTAGAAGTCCAATCTATAATTGAAAGTGTTGTCCATTCGCTGTCAATCCTCCTACTTCAAATGGACTGGACATCTGGCGGCATCAATGGCAGTCAATTAGTTGAGCAGTGTCTGACCAGGCCATGATAGCAATGACCTTACTGTCAAGTGGGTATGCAGTCATTCAGTTATAAAAGAAAGTAATGGTATATTTTCTTAAAAAAAAAAAAAATGTATTGTATCAAAATCACCTGATAGCATATCAGTCACCAAAAAATGGCACTGGTGCAACACTAGCGAAAACCCACATCAGCATAGGGATACCTTGATGACCCCACACAGGGAGGCCTGGATTTGAACCCAAACTGTAAAATTGCAAAGCAAATGTGCAAATCGGTTCTCCACTATGTAACTAGTAAACAATCTACTTGAAATAAGAAAAATATATCAAATAGTACATGTGTTTTCTAGGCATGTGCCAGTATGAGATTTTGACGGTATGATAACTTTAAACAAAAATACTGCAGTTTCATGGTATCGTGGTATTGCAATTATATTTTTCTCTCTAAGTTATGATGCAGGATTGTGAGTATGTTCATCTTTTTCTGGGTTAAATACTATTAATATTAACTCATTCACTCCCAGCCATTTTCACTGGAGCAAGGCCCTTCGCTCCCGGCCATTTTACTGGATTTTGACTGATTTTGCAAGGCCTGAAGAAAATTCTGTTCTATTGCTATATAAACATGGAACCCACCAAAACAAAGATTATTCTCTTCTTTCAGCAGGAAAAAAGTTGGTTCATATCTTTTTCCATTTTTCAGAAATCAGCATTAGAAAATAGCTTAGTTTGAGCAATTTTCAAATTTCTGATGAAAAAACAGAGAAATTGGGCTTTTTGTAACAGCATACATTTCAAACGTATCTTTGACTTTAACACAGCTTTTTTTGCTTTTGTGAAATCCCAAACATCTGAATAATGTTTTCGGTCTACAAAATAACAAACAACCAGACAAATAGAGCTTTTGATAGCAAAGTAACAATTTATTTACACATAACTAAACTATTGAACTGAGAGATGATGCTGTTGTGGCCGCGGCTGTCTTGGCAGATGGGGTAAACTTTTCCCTCATCACAGTCTGTCCCATCAAGATTTTTTTTTTTAATCTTTCTTTGACGATTGTGTCGTTTTCTTTCCAAAACACTCCTCCAGTGTCGTTTGCCTTTCGTTTTCCATCGTTCTCCACATTTTTCTCACGCTTCTCACTTCTTCCAACTTCCATTTCCTGGCTATTTTTCTTCACTACACTTCCTTTCATGGTTCTATATGAGTTCTTACCAAATGCGCCACTGCCCTCCAGTGGCCAGTTTTATTGCTTTAAAATGCGTTTTGGGCATTGTGCTTTGTAGCGAAGTTGCATCAGAACCTAGAGATGTCTCTTGTGGGGAAAAAAAAACATAAAGGACGTACAAATACGTTTTTGGGACACTGAAACAATTAAAAATAGATCCTATTCATGGGTTTTTGGAAGCAAATGAGTTAATAATTACAAGCCTTTGTATCCGTGGATTCCTTTAATACAGCGGGGCAAATAAGTATTTAGTCAACCACTAATTGTGCAAGTTCGTCCACTTGAAAATATTAGAGAGGCCTGTAATTGTCAACATGGGTAAACCTCAACCATGAGAGACAGAATGTGGGGGGGGAAAAAAAGAAAATCACATTGTTTGATTTTGAAAGAATTTATTTGCAAATCATGGTGGAAAATAAGTATTTGGTCAATACCAAAAGTTCATCTCAATACTTTGTTATGTACCCTTTGTTGGCAATAACGGAGGCCAAACGTTTTCTGTAACTCTTCACAAGCTTTTCACACACTGTTGCTGGTATTTTGGCCCGTTCCTCCATGCAGATCTCCTCTAGAGCAGTGATGTTTTGGGGCTGTCGTTGGGCAACACGGACTTTCAACTCCCTCCACAGATTTTCTATGGGGTTACAATCTGGAAACTGGCTAGGCCACTCCAGGACCTTGAAATGCTTCTTACAAAGCCACTCCTTTGTTGCCCTGGCTGTGTGTTTGGGATCATTGTCATGCTGAAAGACCATGCCACGTCTCATCTTCAATGCCCTTGCTGATGGAAGGAGATTTTCACTCAAAATCTCTCCATACATGGCCCCCATCATTCTTTCCTTTACACCATGGGTGTCCAAACCTGTCCTCAAGGGCCGCAGTGGGTGCAGGTTTTTGTTCCTACCAATCGAGCACAGACAGTTTAACCAATAAAGTTTGTGCTAAAACAAGCAGCACCTGACTGCAAACAACTGATTACACTTGTGAGACACCAGATTGGTGAAAGGTTGTCCTCATGACGGGTTTGAACAAAAACCTGCACCCACTGCGGCCCTATGTGGAATGGCTTGGACAACACTGCTTTACACAGATCAGTCGTCCTGGTCCCTGTGCAGAAAAACAGCCCCGAAGCATGCCCCATGCTTCACAGTGGGTATGGTGTTCTTCGGATGCAATTCAGTATTCTTTCTCCTCCAAACACGAGAACCTGCGTTTCAACCAAAAAGTTCTATTTTGGTTTCATCTGACCATAACACATTCTCCCAGTCCTCTTCTGGATCATCCAAATGCTCTCTAGCGAACCGCAGACGGGCCTGGACGTGTATTTTTTTCAGCAGGGGGACACGTCTGGCAGTGCAGAATTTGAGTCCCTGGCGGCGCATTGTGTTACTGATAGTAGCCTTTGTTACTGTGGTCCCACCGTGTGGTTCTGGGATTTTTGCTCACCGTTCTTGTTATCATTTTGACGCCACGGGGTGAGATCTTGCATGGAGCCCCAGATCGAGGGAGATTTTCAGTGGTCTGGTATGTCTTCCACTGTCTAATAATTGCTCCCACAGTTGATTTCTTTATACCAAGCGTTTTACCTATTGCAGATTCAGTCTTACCAGCCTGGTGCAGGTCTACAATTTTGTCTCTGATGTCCTTCGACAGCTCTTTGGTCTTGGCCATAGTGGATAGAGCTGGGACTCTTTGGGCACCTAACGATTCGATTACGATTCAGAGGCTCCGATTCGATTATAAAACGTTTATTGATGCACCCCCCCACCTTTTTTTTTTTTTTTTTTAATTGTTTTGTACATTAGTTCCAAAATTGTTCAAAAATCCTCTCAGGCTAAACCAAACTACTATTTCAGTATCAAGTTAACATATAGCAGTAAACAAATATACAAAAATAACAGTAAATAAAAAACCCCAGTCCCCATTCTGTATCAGCAGCTTTAAATTACTTTCAATTAATTTAATGTTGTGAATCAACCGTTAAAGTTGTTAAAATTGCTCCTGTTATTCCATAATTTTTGTCTACTTTCAACATGTGAAAGTTTTAAAACTATTTTAAAGATAGATTCAAGTCAATATTTTACCGATTTAGGAGTATTTTAGATAAAAAGTTAATTAGGTTCGCTTGGAAGGTTCGCAACAACAACCTTGCAGGGAAGTGTACTGCTTTAAGATGGCGGCCGTTACTAACGCCCGTATCTAGCTTTTTGTAGATGTGCTGCTAACGATACCGAATCTATATTGCATCTAGTCCTATATAAATGATATCTACAGTAACATAATGTGGCTGTACTTTGTAGCAGCTTTTCGGCAGCAGTCAGGTATGTTGTTGTTTTTTTTATCTTGTGGCATGAGTTGAGCTAGAGCCGTGAGTTGAGCACTGGCGTTACCCGAGGGGCCGGGTAATGAGAAAGCATGATGTTTAGCTACTCTCGCTCCGTCCCTAATTGCGTACCGAAGACCGCGCGGCGCACTGAGTGTGTTGTACTTCTGCTTTACTTGGCATATTTCAATAATCGGAATTTGGATGTTTGTGAATCGTTCTCGAATCTTCCACGGCCGAATCGCGAATAATCTAAGAATCGGAAATTTTGCACACCTCTAATAGTGGAGTTTGGAGTGTGACTGACTGAGGTTGTGGACAGGTGTCTTTTATACCGATAATGAGTTAAAACAGGTGCCATTAATACAGGTAATAAGTGGAGCCTCGTTAGAAGAAGTTAGACCTCTTTGACTGCCAGAAATCTTGCTTCTTTGTAAGTGACCAAATACTTATTTTCCACTCTAATTTGGAAAGAAGTTCTTTAAAAATCAAACAATGCGATTTTCTGTTTTTTTTCCACATTCTGTCTCTCATGGTTGAGGTTTGCCTCTCTAATCTTTTCAAGTAGGATTAACTTACACAATTGGTGGTTGACTAAATACTTATTTGCCCCACTGTATATAGTGCTATAAAATAGATTCCGATATTATGAGGCACCTTGTTGAAATATTTCTAGAGGGCTTCTCTAACACTATGCAGTTCAATGTAACGATGTGGCAAATGAGTGTTAACATGTTGGCGTTTGTAGAGAATCCAACAGTAACCTTTGGCGTGTCCTCCCACAGGAACTGCGGTAACGTGTTCTGCGCCAGCTGCTGCGATCAGAAGATCCCGGTGCCGAGCCAGCAGCTGTTCGAGCCCAGCCGCGTGTGCAAGAGCTGCTACGGCAGCCTCCGGCTCGGCCCGTCACCCCTCGACAAGCCCATCGCGGCCAGCTCCAACTGAGCCTCGGAGGCGACGGCGACGCCACGGAATGTCCCCTAGACTGTGTGTGACTGTGTGTGTATGTGCTGCAGAAGCGGACTAGAACGCATCGGAGGAAGCCCCCGCCGTCGACCGCGCCGAGAAGGGAGAACGGACTTCCGCCGCCTCCACCCGGCGGGTGGGAGTCTCGCTGCGGGTTCCGCTTCCATCAAGAAGCGCAAGAAGGAAGAATGTGATGCAGGATCTTAAAAAGGATTCGTAGGAACAATTATCAAAAGCTTCTCATTGAGCTTAGGTAATATTTGTCGGTACGTCTTGCTTCCAAATGGATGTTTGGTTTCAAGGTGGAGCCACGTTCAGCGGCTCGTGTTTCTTCCGCCTTTTTACGACAACTTAAAAATCATCTCAGATCTCGTCATCTGGCTAAACTGGCCCTTTTATTGGCAGCAAACTCCATCTACAAAGATGAAGGACATGGAAGAAAAACCTTCTGGGAGCCAATGTTGATGCTTCACAGTTGCCAATTAGCCCGTTTTCATTTTTTGCACCTTGGAACGGACAAGCCGAAAAAGCCCCTTCTATTTTTTTGACTCCGAGCTCACAAAAAGGTCCTTGCTGCCCGACAGCCATTCAATGACCACCTCGTGCACACGGCGGTTATTTTGTAAAATAGAAGAGTACTATAATATATTCAGATACAGCTATAGCATTTAAGTACAAAATGTATAGAAACAGAGACTAGTGTCTCATTAAATTAGTCACCAAAAAGTTTTGTTTTTTTAACTTTTTGGGCGAATGCAGAAATGTACCTATATTTTACATGTTAAGTACTTTTTTTTTGTTTTGTTTTTTTAAATTATAGAAATGCAGGGTGCCCTGCTTGGATGCTGTAGATTTTGACCCCCAAACCCCTTTTTTGGCAATTTTATTTATTACATTTCAAGAGTTTTTTGGGGATTCTGACAATTCAGCTGCCACGTGATAATCAGTTGTTTTTTGACACACTTGTGGCGGCGCAGTGACGAGTCTATGCACAAGCGCGCACAACAGAGGTCCAAAATTAGCCACCAACAATCGAAAACGCAAAGCCCCGACACACAAAAACACACTTTCTCCATTCACCTATCAACACTACCTCTACTCACTAGTAATATCTAACATATTACGTACACTTGTGTATAGTTGCTTTGAGATTTTGGCTTTCAGGGTTCCCGTTCTCAACTGCGCCTTGTTCACCTTCTTGCTCATTGACTTTCATTTCTACTTCTCAGTACAGTAAAGACAAACTTAACAAAGGACTTTGACGAAAAAAGTTTTCAGATTTTTGTTTGGAGCTGGGCTGGCGTGTTCATTGTTTTTTCCACAAACATCTTTACAGACATCACCGAACACTTCCTTGTGTGGGTATATGAGAATGTAGCAACTGGTGGCTGTTTGTGTGCATATCTTCCCCCCCTTTGGAGAAGGGTGCCAAGCTGTTTTAGTTCTGATGGCTCACAAGGGGATTACTTGTGCTTTAGTTGGGTTTCCCTCACCTGTTTCCCTCCTGTTGGAGAAGCACTTTGAAGCTGTCTGTCTGAACAGTGTGTAGCTGTACATAGAGCCATTTCCTGTAATGACAAGTTGCTCCTTGTTAAGTTGGATTTTTTTTTTTTAAATGTTACTTTCAAGAGCGTTTGGTTGTAGAATTTAAGGAGAAATAAATTAGACAAACCAGCCGTGTTTGTGCGAGCCTCTTTGAAAAGACACAGGAGAAAGCTTTTAATCATGTTTTAATGATGTTCTGATATCTAAAAATCAAGGAAATCTTAACTTTAAACATCCATGTATGGTTACTGAACCCAAGTTTGACAAAAAAAATAAGCAGAAGGAATCAAGCTGCTCTAAATAGTGTACGTCATGCTCACTTGATGAGGTGGTCGACCAGGCACTAGCGAAACAACACCTTTGACGTCTACTACGTGTCACTGCACAGACACAGGATGCTGTGGACCAACAAGAGAAGATGAGGCAGCACTCGGAGCTTGGAAAACAGCACAAGCCAACGTTCTTACAGTGCCGTGAAAAGGTATTTGCCTCCTATTTTGATTTGTTTTTGCATACCGTAATTTTCGGACTATAAGCCGCCGCTCCCCCCCCCCCCCCCCCCCCCCCCTCTCATTTCTGATACGATTCTCTCAATCCTGAGGCTCATAGTCCAATGCGTCTTATTTCTTGAATTATTTGAGTTAATAGTTAAACACTTTAACAGCAGCATGATAAGACGGTCCTAATTATGACATGACACTGTCATGGGCATTAATGAATACTTATGACTGGGGGGGCAGTGCCCACCCACGGACATGCTCAGCCCACCCAAAGAAAACGATGTAGTAATAACGGCAGTCTGGGCACCGTGTATAGTATCTCATTCATATAGTAGGCTACTGATGTGTTCTAAGTTTTAACCTTTGCGTTACCTCCTCTTTCACCTTAAAAAAAATACAAATGAAATGTTGGTTTTGTTCCTAGGGGGCGCTATTTTTATTTTTTACATTTTATCAAAGTTTTCACCAGTGTTCACCTGGCTGTTGAGTTTGGTGAGTTTTGAATCATTCTGAGGGGGTCAAAGTAGGGCTCAAAGCGTCGGCGGGACAAAGAATGACTGCTAGGGGGCGCTACATAGTCTAATTAGAATTTGTCTTTACACTGTATCAAAGATTGCAGCTGTCTTAACCTGCCTGCTGATTTTGGTGCATTTTGAAGCATTCTAAGGGGGTCAAATTGTCGAAATTGTCAAAAGGGGCTGCGGAGCAAAAAATAACTACAGTAAATAATAATAAAACCGAAACCCCATAATAGGTTACCTAAAATAACATTGTCACCTGCATGTCCATACTGTTCAGTTATGGATGTGTTATAAGTCAAAGAAAATCAACTTTTGTCACAACAACAGGTTATCTCAAGGAGAAAACAAAACATGATTTTAGGTGCAGTAGCCCTACGCTGGATTTCGACCTACTTGAGCATTGTAGCTTTTTTTTTTTTTGCCCCTCAGGTAAGACTAATGCCCACCCACACCTGGCATCCTGGTAACGCCACTGCTTATGACGGATGTCATGAAGTGTCATCCGACAAATGTTGTCATTAACTCCATATATGTCCAGTCCGAATCTTTTACATTCATTCAAAAGTGAGAAATGTACAGACCTTCATTTCCTCAAAATATTTAAACAATAGCTAACTTCTCACAACGCAGACCATAATGTTTGAATACAAAAAAAAACCCATGCTTAGAAACGTAGCCATTTTGTGACCTTATTTACTGTATACCCACACGTATAGACTACTGGTGCATGTGATAATGAGTATTAATAATGTCCGCAAGGAAGGACAGGCAGTCAGTGATACTTGCACTTGATGGCAAAAATAACAATAATAATGATATGTCTGCCCCCATGTTGGGTGGCTAATTCCTGGATATTATTACCAGTGGCGTTACTAGGGTCTATTTTTTTTGTTTTGTCACTTTTATGTCACTACTCAATTTACGTGCATATACAGTGGGGATAACGAGTATTTGATACACTGCCGATTTTGCTGGTTTTCCCACTTGCAAAGCATGTAGAGGTCTGTAATTTGTATCATAAGTTCTCTACAACTGTGAGAGACGGAATCTAATACAAAAAAAAAAATCACGTATGATTTTTAAATAATAAATTTGCATTTAATTGCATGAAATAAATATTTGATACGTCACAAAAATCGAACTTAATATTTGGTACAGAAACCTATGTTTGCTATTACAGATACCAAACGTTTCCTGTAGTCCTTGACAAGGTTTGCACACACTCCAGCAGGGATTTTGGCCCACTCCTCCATGCAGATCTTCTCCAGAGCCTTCAGGTTTCGGGGCTGCTGCCGGGCAACACGGACTTTCAGCTCCCTCCATAGATTTTCTATCGGGTTCAGGTCTGGTGACGAGCTAGGCCATTCCGGGACCTTAAGATGCTTCTTACGGAGCCACTCTTAAGTTGCCTTGGCTGTGTGCTTTGGGTCGTTGTCATGCCGAAAGACCCAGCCACGACCCATCTTCAGGGCTCTCACTGAAGGAAGGAGGTTGTCAGCCAAGATCTGGCGATACATAGCCCCATCCATCCTCCCCTCAATACGGCGCAGTCGTCCTGTACCCTTGGCAGAGAAGCAGCCCCAAAAAATGATGTTTCCTCCTCCATGTTTCACAGTTGGGATGGGGTTCTTGGGGTTGTACTCATCCTTCTTTTTCCTCCAAACACGACGAGCCGAGTTTAGACCAAAAAGTTCAATTTTGGTCTCATCCGACCACATGACATTCTCCCATTGCTCCTCTGGATCATCCAGATGGTCAGTGGCAAACTTCAGACGTTTCTGGACATGCACTGGTTTCAGGAGCGGGACCTTGCGTGCGCCGTAGGACTTTAATCTATGACGGCGTAATGTTTCCGATGGTTTTCTTCGAGACGGTGGTTCCAGCTCTCTTCAGGTCATTGACCAGGTCCTGCCTTGTAGTTCTGGGCTGATCCCTCACCTTCCTCATGATCAGTGATGCCCCACGAGGTGAGATCTTGCATGGAGCCCCAGAACGAGCAGATTGACCGTCAACTTGAACTTCTTCCATTTTCTAATAATCGCTCCAACAGTTGTTACCTTCTCAGCAAGCTGCTTGCTTTTTCCCTGATGTCCTTACACAGCTCTTTGGTCTTGGCCATTGTGGAGAGGTTGGAGTTTGTTTGTTTGAGCATGTGAACAGGTGTCTTTTATACAGGTAACAAGTTCAAACAGGTGCAGTTACTTCCGGTAATGAGTGGAGAACAGGAGGGGTTCTTAAAAAAGAACTAAGAGCCGAAATATTTACTAGTTGGTAATGTATCAAATACTTACTTCGTGCAGTTAAATAAAAAATTATTATTTAAAAATTATACAATGTGATTTTCTGGATTTTTGTATTAGATTCCGTCCCTCACAGTTGAAGAGAATTTATGATACAAATTACAGACCTCTACATGGCTTGGAAGTGGGAAAACCAGCAAAATCGGCAGTGTAATGTAATCTTTTACATCAATTCAAAAGAGATAATTTGCCGGATGACACCTGTCAAAAACAATGCTCATGACCGTGTCATGTCATAATTTTGACTGTCTTATGGCTTATATCTTTTGGTGTAAATATCCCATTATAGAGTGAGGACAGGTGCGGCTTATAGTCCAGTACGGCTTATCTATGAGCAAATGCTGTTTTCGTGTCAAATTTGGTGGGTGAGGCTTATAGTCTGAAAATTACGGTATTTATCACACACAAAGGTTTCAGCTCATCAAAACAAGTTTAATATCACACAGGGACAAGGAAATACAAAAAGCAGTTCCTGAATGAAAAATTTAGTAAGGCACCCTAAAAAAATCCAAGCCTATTTGATCCTAAGTGAAGAAGTGCAGTAATGGCTTCCTTGAAACTAACAACGGGTTTGCTACACATTGCAGCTGTAACTAAAATACAGCTTTTGTGATAACTGGTGATGAGGCACATTGTTGTGAAAGAATTTTATACCAGTCTTTTTTGCGAAATTGTTTGAACTCTGCCATGTTGGAAGGTTTAGCATGAACTGCCCATTTCAGGCATTTTTGGAGTTTGACTTTTGTGGCGGGGTGGGGGCAAAACATGTTGATGACTCCGAAACACAGTGTCGGAAAAAAAAAATTACCTTACAACATGTATGCTCGGTTAGTAGCTTAGTCCATGCTCGTAAATACAGGCATCCCAGCTATGTGTGAGTGCGCATGTTTTCCTGTGGAGAAGTAGATGCCGATTTTTGCGTTCTGCGGAAATAGTTTAGTAAGTTTTTCCAGTCACTCGCACCCTTGTGAAACGAATCCTCCCCGTAGTGAGTTTGAAAACGGCGGCAGGCAAAACAGGAGTTTTTTTCATCCTTCTTGACTGAATATTCCAGCCAAGAATATTTATAATCATACATTAAGAATAGGGTTGTTCCGATCATGTTTTTTTGCTCCCGATCTGATCCCGATCATTTTAGTTTGATTATCTGCCGATCCCGATATTTCCCGATCCGATTGCTTTTTTTTTTTTTTTTTGCTCCCGATTCAATTCCAATCATTCCCGATAATTTTTCCCGATCATACACATTTTGGCAATGCATTAAGAAAAAAATAAATAAAACTCGGACGTATATATACATTCAACATACAGTACATAAGTACTGTATTTGCTTATTATGACAATAAATCCTCAAGATGGCATTTACATTATTAACATTCTTTCTGTGAGAGGGATCCACGGATAGAAAAACTTATACAGTAATTCTTAAAGGATAAATGTGACTTTGTATATTGTGACTAAATATTGCCATCTAGTGTATTTGTTGAGCTTTCAGTAAATGATACTGTAGCCATTTAACTGTTCTGCCCAAATGCATGATGGGAAGTGCAACCATGACTGTGCGTAGTGGCACCAACTGATATATCTTCTCTGCGTTGGGAAATAACATAGGGTGTTAAGAAAAAGATCAACTACTACCTTTTTTTCCCACATTGCTTCCCACGATATTTGTAATGGTTGAGAGAGGGATTTTAAGGCTTTAGCCAACTAAAAAAAGGCTCCAAAGACTGCCAAAATTCACTATACTCATTTTGCACTGCCTTTTAGCTCTATATACAGTGGGGAGAACATGTATTTGATACACTGCCAATGGGTTTTCCCATTGGCAGTGTATCAAATACTTGTTCTTCCCACTGTATAGGTAAAACGACGCCATTATAGATTGAACGCGGCAATGCGTGAGTGGGTCGTGCAGCGCATGTGTTAATTGCGTTAAATATTTTAACGTGATTTTTTAAAAATTAATTACCGCCATTAACGCGATAAATTTGATAGCCCTACTTTAAGCCAAAACTAAAGACTCTGGATGAGTGTAAGACATTTTGTCTGTAACGTTAAATACAATTAGAAAACAATTTAATTAAAAATATATATATACATTAAAAAAAGGCATGTCCGATATTTTTTTGCCAATTCCGATACTTTGAAAATGACGTGATCGGACCCGATCGATCAGGATGCATCTTTAGTTAATAATGAGCGTTTTTTTTTGTGGGAATTCTAAATCGGGCTGTGTAGGAAAACTATGCTTTTGGCCAAGGACGTCGTCCATTGAATATGGTAAGCCCGGTTGTGGCTGCGTTGTATAATTAGCGTCTTTAGAGGGACAAACTGAAACTCCGCTCACCATCTTCAATCCTTGGTTCTCGCTTGGTAATTGTTGTCGCTTTTGAAAGCTTAGGTTTGGGGGAAAAAAAGAAAAAAAAACGTATTCATCTTGTTTCTTCTGTTCTAAGGTGGCTTTGGCTAAGCAAAGCAAATGAGTCTCTAAATTGGTAGTCACAGGATCTGTTCGAAAATTTTGACCCATTATAAAAATATTTTTTGTTCATTTTATTCATTTTTTATGTTTGTTTCATTGCTTTACAACTTTTATAGACAACATTTTACCGGCAAAGTCTTAATTTTAAATTCATATACTGTAAAGCAGACATGTCCAAAGTCCGGCCTGGGGGCCAAATGCCGCCCGTGGTCAAATTTCATCCGGCCCCCAGCCTCTGTCATATAATCAATAACGTCTGGCCCGCACACAAACTTAATAAATTGCTCAGCAGTACTGCAACCAGCATATGAAGTAGCTTACACACGAAATGCTGATCCTCATTTACCCACTAAAAGGCAGCGGCACTTTAACCCTTTATTGCCAAATGTATCACATTTGATACACCTAAAATTTAATGATTTTGAGACTGATTTAGAATTTTGATATTTCTTTTTGAAAGAAAAAAAAAAAAAATGATGGATGCAAGTCAACACATGCATCTGCAGGTTCCATGAGAAAAAAAAAAAATCATGATTTAGAATGGGTTATAGATATTAGAGCGCTTATTACACATTAATTTTGACTCTTTTTTTTTTTTACAAATTTGAAAAAAAGGTTTCATTAGGACCTTATTTTTCAAATTTTGGGATTCTCTGATAATTGCTTCATGTTGCAGGTATTTAAGGGCTAAGCAACATTACCCCGTGTGACCCGTTACTTCCATTTTCTAACATGGCGACAACAACAAAAAAAGAAAGTTGACTGTGACGGCCGACGCTTCAAGGATAGGATTCAAGGAAATTGGACTATTTCTTCACCAAAATACGCAACAACTGTGTCTGCCTCATTTGCAAAGAGAGAGTCGCTGTTTTTAAAGATTTCAATGTTAGGCGATAATACCAAACAAGACTATCTGACATATACGACAAGATTACAGTTGCGAGAAATTGAAGCAACTTGAAGCTAGTTTAATTTCACAGCAGCATTATTTCACAAATGCCCGAGAGTCGAAAGAGAACGCCACAAAGGCTAGTTGCAAGATTGTTGAAATTATTAATTAAAAAAAAAAAAAAATGAAGCAAATGTGCCACACTGGAATGGCTTGCTAAAATTTGCTTTAATATATTGTTCTACGTAAAGCACGTCAGCCAAGGTCGGCCCCCCACATTTTTACCACACCAAATCTGGCCCCCTTTGCAAAAAGTTTGGACACCCCTGCTGTAAAGTAAATTACATGCAATAACATTTTCGGCCAAAAAGGCCCTGTTAATCTGGCCTGTATTTCTCTTTTGAGAATAAAGTTTAAACAATTATTTGTTGTCATGTACGTAATTTTCCCTACTATGACATCGAATTTTAGGACTCCCCCATCTGTCAAATCCCACTTTAACCACTAATTTTCACCCACCTCCTTGGTAAATAAAATTATCATTTAGAAACTGCCTTTTATATATCCTTGGGTCGTCTGTGTGATATTAAAATTTGTTTGATGATCTAAAACAGTTGTAGTGGCGGGAAATGGGGTTGCAGCACCCCCTGGTGTTGGGGAGAAAAAAAAAGTTTAGGTTTAAATAAAATAAGTAAAACATTGAAACAATAGCGTATTTATACTTTGGGGATTAAATATTTATGTTGAAAAAATAGTTACTGAGTCACGTTAAGACTGAGGCAGACAGTGGAGGCGTTAATGGCACAAAAAACGAATTCGCGATTTTTTTCTTTCCAAAAACAGCTAAATGTTCTAAAAGTCAATTCGAGGTTGGAAATGAAGATGATTGTCCTTTCTGGTCTTGAAACAGGTAAGATATGCTTGAATTGTAGCTAGAGGTGCAACAATTAATCGACAACTACTTTGATAACCAATTAATCGTTTAGGACCTCAATCACCTTAAACTTGTCGAAATTCCTGAAATTATAACATACATATAACTTCTCAAAAGAGTAGCCAAAAATTTTACTCAAGTAAGAGTAGCGTTACTTCTAAATAATATTACTCAAGTAAAAGTAGTCATCCAAAATGTACTAAAGTACAAGAAAAAAAAGCATCCAGTGAAAAGACTACTCATGCAATGACTAACATTTTGAGTAACTTATTCTTGCTTTTTTTTTTTTTTTTCTCAGCACAAACATATCTCTATGAACTGTTGTTGTAATGATACTGTAAAATAACCCATTACATAACCACATTCAACGAAAGAAATAACAAAAATATATATATCATTAAATTAAAGAGCAAAAAAAAAACAGTCATGAAGCGTTATTTGTCCAAAGAGCAGGAGTGCCCTGCCCTCTAGTGGAGAAAATAGTTCTGAGTTTGAAAAGTGAATACTGTAGTTCCTTCAAAGTTACTATTATGAAATTAAAAGATCAAATCTCCGGTTTTCCGTGGTCAATCGGTGCCAAATAAAAACTGAGAGTTTTAAATCATGTTGAGGGCAGCGCTCTATTTCAAACACTTCATTTGTTAAGGTGCTTTAAAGATGCGTGATCATAGAATGGCAAGCTTGCGTCTGATTGGTGTAATGGAGACGTGATTATTGTTTTGACATCTCATTGGTGAAAATAGTAGCGCTACTCTTGGCAATAGCATCGCTAGCACAAAAAAAAAAAAAAAATCTAATATGTAGAATAAAGAGGAAAAATGTCACGACTCTTGTGTAGCCCAAAATAGCAGAGTAAGGGTAGCGTTTTTTTTCTTCATATTCAAGTAAAAAGTATGGCTTATTAAAACTACTCTTAGGAGTACATTTTTCTCAAAAAGTTACTCAAGTACCCTAATTTTCGCACTATAAGGCGCACCTGACTATAAGCCGCCACCCATCAAATTTGACACAAAAACGGCATTTGTTCATAGATAAGCCGCACTGGACTATAAGCCGCAGCTGTCCTCACTGTGATATGGGATATTTACACCAAAAGATATTAACCGGAAACACGTTATTTGAACCAGTTGGCCTGAAAGCTTCATTGCTTCAAGAAACTTCATTTGGCCATCACTGATTCCTTAGGGGATACAGTCAACCTCTGCTGCTACCTGCTGTCAACACTGTTGTCGTCCAACATGCCTCCTAGCATACATTGCAGTGCTACAGATGTGAATAACAATCAAAACTCATGTTCTGTGCTAAATATTTCTTCAGACACTGTTCCAGTTGTTTCATTTGATTGCTAGTTATGGTTTTTGGTAACACATTATTTGACAACGGCGCCATAAGACTGTCTTTAGACGATAATAATTATGACCTGACACTGTCCTGTGCATTAATGAATGCTGATACCAGATGTAATTTAGTGCTATCCGGCAAATTACCTCACTTTTGAATGGATGTAAAAGATCCAAGCTGGACATGAATGGAGTTAGTGATATAATTTGCTGAATGACACTTGCATAAGGCCATTATGACGTAAGCATTCAGTAATGCCCATGATAGTGTCATGTCATAATTATGACCTAAATAAATCAACAAATAAGCCGCACTGGACTGTAAGCCACAGGCATCAAAATGAAGGAAAAAAGTAGCGACTTATAGTCCGAAAATTACGGTAAATGTAACTGAGTATATGTAACGCATTACTACCCACCTCTGCTTCTCAGTTGTAAATATTAGATGTCTTCATTATATTTTTTGTTAAGTCAAAGTAGGACATGCATAAAAATCTGCTTTTACTTAGGAAAACAACAATTCCCATTTTTGCCAGTTTTCGGACATTTTACAGCCTAAAGTAGCGTCTTATCAAGCCTGCGACAACTAATTATTAAAATCGATGAATAAATTAGTTGCCGACGAATTTGATAATCAATACAATTGCAGACTACAGTTAAGTAAGAAAGCTGTGATAAAATAATATTTTGGAAGAAAATTATCCATTTTGTCTTCATTGTTACTTACGACAAGCCCAAAACCACTTCAAGGTAAATTAAGGTAATTGAAAAAAAGTGACATTTATCCGATTAATCGAATAATCATTCCATTAAGCATTCGATTACAAAAAATAATCGTTCTTTGCAGACCGAATTGTAGCCCAATTATTGTTTGTTGTTGCTGTTGGATAATCGTGTGCAATTTATTTTAGTGTAATGAAAATGGGGCGTTAAACCGAGGCTTATTGGCCCTTTTAGTTTTTAAATGTATTCATGTGTTATTGTGCGATCTAGCTGCGGGGATTTGCATTATAATACAGGGTGCTTTTATTTCAAATACAAAAACTCCAACACACACTGTAAGTGGAATAGAACGCTGTCTTTGTAGTAGCCTAGTAGTGGTATGTTAACTATCCAGCATGCGTGTGTATTGCCATTATGCCCGCCTTATATGGAGAAAATGCGCGAACACAACACAAATTTGGACCGACACGGCTGTTTTTGGATGAGAAAAACTAAAGATCCTCAGCACCCCCCTGCTGCGAGTGACTTCCAGCGCCCCCAAGACTTGTGTGTGATAAATACATTTTAAAAAAATTAAGAGGGCAAATATTTTTTCTCACGGCACTGTATCACTGAAGCTATGTGCAATGAGTGGAAATCAAAGGAGATACAGTCCAGAAAGAGTTCACGTTCGATGTGGGAAAAACATATTTTTACATCCTGTTCATTTCCAATAAATTCATGTGCAAAGTGTTTCAACCTGTTCCTCGCCAACATGAATATAATTTAAGATATCCATGTGGCGACATCTTTAGAAACTCATTTTACAAAAAATAGACTTTACTGGCCAACTTTTCCCTTTTATAAAAACTCACCGCACTATTTACATGAACGCCGATAACCTATCATAAAATAGATTCTCTTCGCGTGTTCCCTGCCATTGATTCTCCTTCAAAAGCACGCAGGTTTGTGATCAAATGATGATGCGTTGACTGTATTACAGGCGTTAATGGCCGAATATCAGTCAGGTTGGAGTTAGCGGCGTGTCCGAGAGGAGCGCCTATCACACCGACGACTGGTCCCACACCTGCAAGACAAATGCGTACTTGTCAACCAGAGGCCGTTGGCAATCTTACAAATAGTGACGTATGCCCTTACAAATTGGTGACTAATCTTACATCCTTTAAATACAGTGCCTTGCAAAAGTATTCGGCCCCCTTGAATCTTGCAACCTTTCGCCACATTTCAGGCTTCAAACATAAAGATATGAAATTTAATTTTTTTGTCAAGAATCAACAACAAGTGGGACACAATCGTGAAGTGGAACAACATTTATTGGATAATTTAAACTTTTTTAACAAATAAAAAACTGAAAAGTGGGGCGTGCAATATTATTCGGCCCCTTTACTTTCAGTGCAGCAAACTCACTCCAGAAGTTCAGTGAGGATCTCTGAATGATCCAATGTTGTCCTAAATGACCGATGATGATAAATAGAATCCACCTGTGTGTAATCAAGTCTCCGTATAAATGCACCTGCTCTGTGATAGTCTCAGGGTTCTGTTTAAAGTGCAGAGAGCATTATGAAAACCAAGGAACACACCAGGCAGGTCCGAGATACTGTTGTGGAGAAGTTTAAAGCCGGATTTGGATACAAAAAGATTTCCCAAGCTTTAAACATCTCAAGGAGCACTGTGCAAGCCATCATATTGAAATGGAAGGAGCATCAGACCACTGCAAATCTACCAAGACCCGGCCGTCCTTCCAAACTTTCTTCTTAAACAAGGAGAAAACTGATCAGAGATGCAGCCAAGAGGCCCATGATCACTCTGGATGAACTGCAGAGATCTACAGCTGAGGTGGGAGAGTCTGTCCATAGGACAACAATCAGTCGTACACTGCACAAATCTGGCCTTTATGGAAGAGAGGCAAGAAGAAAGCCATTTCTCAAAGATATTCATAAAAAGTCTCGTTTAAAGTTTGCCACAAGCCACCTGGGAGACACACCAAACATGTGGAAGAAGGTGCTCTGGTCAGATGAAACCAAAATTGAACTTTTTGGCCACAATGCAAAACGATATGTTTGACGTAAAAGCAACACAGCTCATCACCCTGAACACACCATCCCCACTGTCAAACATGGTGGTGGCAGCATCATGGTTTGGGCCTGCGTTTCTTCAGCAGGGACAGGGAAGATGGTTAAAATTGACGGGAAGATGGATGCAGCCAAATACAGGAACATTCTGGAAGAAAACCTGTTGGTATCTGCACAAGACCTGAGACTGGGAAGGAGATTTATCTTCCAACAGGACAATGATCCAAAACATAAAGCCAAATCTACAATGGAATGGTTAAAAAATAAACGTATCCAGGTGTTAGAATGGCCAAGTCAAAGTCCAGACCTGAATCCAATCGAGAATCTGTGGAAAGAGCTGAAGACTGCTGTTCACAAACACACTCCATCCAACCTCACTGAGCTCGAGCTGTTTTGCAAGGAAGAATGGGCAAGAATGTCAGTCTCTCGATGTGCAAAACTGATAGAAACATACCCCAAGCGACTTGCAGCTGTAATTGGAGCAAAAGGTGGCGCTACAAAGTATTAACAACGCAAGGGGGCCGAATAATATTGCATGCCCCACTTTTCAGTTTTTTATTTGTTAAAAAAGTTTAAATTATCCAATAAATTTTGTTCCACTTCACGATTGTGTCCCACTTGTTGTTGATTCTTGACAAAAAATTAAAATTTTATATCTTTATGTTTGAAGCCTGAAATGTGGCGAAATGTTGCAAGGTTCAAGGGGGGCGAATACTTTTGCAAGGCACTGTAGCGTGCAATATGAAACAAAAATAAAACTCCATTTTTAAAATAATATGAATTTATTAGTAATATTGTCACATACTGTATAACCTGGTGCAATCAAAGAACAATCAATATCTTTAGCTAGATCATGATTACTAAAATTTAGGTGACTTTTGTTTTAATTGTATGTCGCACTTTTGGCAATTTCTATCATGTCTTTTGATGGCTGCACTTCAGCTCGCAATTCAGTTTGACTTGAAAGTAGTTCGTTAGTGTGTCCAATTATAAATTAAAAGGTCAATTGATAAAATTAACTTACCGATGCAATCTTTGACTCAGGGAACATTTCTTTTGCTAATTCTGAGAAGTGATCAGCAATAGGCAAATTGTGTTCGGCAACAAATTGGCTGAATAAAATCTCTGCTTTCGTCACGTTTCATTCTGCAGAGTGCATCTTTATGACCAGTGTTGTTAATCTTACTTTTAAAAATTATAAAAAATAATTAATTACAGTTACAAATTACTTCTCCCAAAAAGTTATTGAGTTAGTAACTCAGTTACCTGAATGTAAGAGTAATTAGTTACTTGGCAAAGTAACTGGTGTTACATTTCATGTTTGTTTTTTTGTTTTATTTCCCGAAAAACAATACAAAACATAAAAAACATAGTAACCTTTGCTATGTTTGGAAGTCATTTAATGTTGTGAATCAACCGTTAAAGTTGTTAAAATTGCTCCCGTTTTTGCATTAGTTCCCTTCTGTCTACTTTCGACATGTGAAAGTTGTAAAGCTGTTTCATCATTTAAAGATAGATTCAAGTCGAGATTTTGCCAATTTAGGAGTATTTTAGATAAAAAGTTACTTAAGTTCACTACGGCAGAGCCTTTCTGAGAAGTCTACTGCTTTAATATGGCGGCTGTTTACTAACGCCGCCAAGTCTGTCATTTTGCATCCAGTTCTATATGCATGTGATATCTAGTTAAGCATCAAGTGGGCGTAGATCAGTGCTTCTCAATTATTTTCTGTTATGCCCCCCAAGGAAGACGTAAATGTTTCGCGCCCCCCCAAACTCTGCCGCCACTGTAAATAGTATCATTTGTCTATAATATTATAGTGTAAAGCGCTTTGAGCGCCTTGAAAGGTGGAAAAGCGCTATATAAGTATAACACCATTTACCATTTACTATTATAAGTACGCCTCTGCCTCATATTGTGTCCTTTTTTTCTATTAGAGAAAATAACAGATCAACTTATAAAGTATAACTTCATCAACATTGTTTTGTTTGTAACCGAAAAAACTTAACGCGCATCAATTTGCCTGAATTTAAAAAAAAGTCACATCCAAACTGTAAAAATGCACTCAAGGTACATTTTTGACCATTTGATACTGAAAAATAGTCAGTAAATAATAACAAATTCAAATTGATTAGAAACATTAACTCATGACGACAATCCGCCAAAAAATTTGACTGAAAAAACAAAACCGAATAGAAGAAAAAAAAAAAAAGTGTCTTTGGACAGAAGGACAGTTTTTATTTTCGCTGCTCACAGTATCACCTCCAGTTTGCAATTGTGTGGGGTTATTTTGCACTGAGCATGCTAACAGTGCTCACTGGTTTACTTATATAACACTGACAAAGCGGGACGACTGTTGGCAATATTCGGCACGTTTTCCCTGAAAAACAACCAAGCGGCTTAGCCATGAGATTGGGGTCTAATGTCTTTAAGTGGCGTCTTAATTGATTTGGCTTCTGGCTGTCCGCTATAATCATTTTTAGACACAGTAAACAGTGGTCTTTCCTCATCTCCCACTGTATTAAATGTCAAAGCCAAAAGGCAAACGGCCCGAAAAAAGCGCATTCTCGGCGGCCGAGGGAGAACCGTAGGTGAGGGCGGTCGTCGTGACGATCCCAAGCCGAAAATGGCATTTCTACGGCAGACACGTGAGAACCGGAGAAGACAGCGGGTCGCTGCGTGAGTCCGGTCGGAAAACTGCTTTCAAAAACGGCGCACAGCTCTTCATATCTCTCTTCTGTGTGCTCTTGCTTACTTCAAAAATACTGCGCGCACTTTGAAAATGAGAGCGCCACTGCAACCCACTGAGTGGATGTGCAAGTAAACTTTATTCTAGTACGACAAAAAAAAAAAAAAAAAAAAAAAAAAAAAAAAAAAAAAGCAAGTTCCCCGAGGTCACATGCGCCACTCCTGGCATCGCTCTGCGCTGCCACTATTTGCGCTGCCACAGCGCCCCACTATTTGAGAAGTACTGGCGTAGATTGTAGGCTGTCAGCTACGAAGGTTAATTACAACAGAGCCTTTCTGAAAAGTCTACTGCTTTAAGATGGCGGCTGTTTACTACCGCCACCGAGTCTGTCATTTTGCATCCAGTTCTATATGCATGTGATATCGAGTTAATATGAAGTGGCCGTAGATTGTAGGCTGTCAGCTACAGTCAGGAATTTTTAAAGCCACCTAGCCTAGCATCGCGTTTGCAACAACGTCACAACACTCTTTCCTCCTTCTCACTCCCCCTCTTCTCTCTCCGTGTGTTAGACTTTTCATGCGTCATTCAACCAACGTTTTGCCGATTTACGAGTATTTAATATAAAAAGTTACTTAGGTTCGCTAGGAAGGTTCATTACAACAGAGCCTTTCTGAAAAGTCTACTGCTTTAAGATGGCGGCTATTTACTAATGCCGCAGAGTCTGTCATTTCGCATCCAGTTCTATATGCATGTGATATGTAGTTTAGCATCCTGGGGCGTAGATTGTAGGCTGTCAGCTACAGTCAGGAAATCTTAAAGCCGCCTAGCATCGCATTTGCAACAGTGTCACAACACTCTTTCCTCCTTCCCACTCCCGCTCTTCTCTCGCCGTGTCTCTGACTTTTCTCGCATCATTCAACCAATGTAGTAACGCACATTGTCTCTTTGCCGAAACAGTGACAAAATCCAAATGGAGAAAAAAAACGTAATGCGAGAAGAACGTACGGCGTACACATTTAAAAATCAGTGCTTACTTGTACAAATTCACCCGAAACCGTACAAGTTGACGGGTATGCAGATGACAAGTGAATGATAGAAATACTTTGGAAGTGAGTCAAACACAAGTACCTTGTTAACAGGAGCCAACTGTGTCCGCACAGATCCGGCAATGAGTCGGTTGTTGTCTCCGAATCGTCCCGGCGATCTCTCCCTGCGGCTGTCCAGCACCCTCCCCGGCGACTTCTCCCTGTCCAAGGGGCGGGCCGGCGACTTATCTCGTCGAAACTCAGTGCGTCCCTCTCGATAGCGGTGAGGGGTGCTGGGTTCTCGGTGCAGACCCTCGTGACTGCCGGGGCCTGAGGTCAAGCGCTTGGTGATGTGCTCAGAGTAGGTGGGGGGACCTCGCTTGGTGGGGCTCCTGCAAAATTACAGGAAAGATGGAGTTGGAGTCGATGGAGTAGCCTGCCAGCAGGTGGGGCTGTTGCTCTGTTCTTACCAAATGTAATTTTCTGGGCCGTGAAGCTAGTGCCAATTTCAACTGGGTAATATATTCCAGAATTGGATCACAATTCTCGAAAAATAAACCTTCACATTTATGATTTTCTGCTACAAGTCAATCAATTACAGTATATGTAATGAACTATCAAAGATTTGGTCATTAGGCGGTGTGGGACAAAAGGACAATGATATTAAAGTTCAGTGTTGTGCATGTATGCGTTCAATGAACAATCGTTCAGGAACACGTTCATATTTTGGGCGATCGTGAATTGAACGCATCCTCTTTCTGTCTCATGAATGCACTCTAGCAGTTGTGAGCGGCGTTCATAACCTGGTTCATGAGGTCAGCATTAGAGCCTAAATCCATCCATCCAACCTGGCAACACAAACTGTCTGTAACGACCAATGTTGTTAATCTTACTTTAAAAGAGTAATTAATTACATTCTACATTCTAGATTTTACTTCTTATTTTTGCCAGAAACGCCAACAGTGGCTCAACTAGTTTCACCAATGAGATGTCGGAATAATACTCGCCTGATTGACTCCATTAAACCAATCAGACTCAAGCTTGCCAACAGAGGTGGGTAGTAACGCGTTACATGTACTCAGTTACATTTACTTGAGTAACTTTTTGATATAACTTCTTCTAAGAGTAGTAGTTTTACTGAGCCATACTTTTTACTTTTACTTGAGTAGATTTGTGAAGAAAAAACGCTTCTCCTACTCCGCTACTTTGGGCTACACAAGAGTCATACATTTTCCCTCTTTATTCTACATATGAGATTTTGGTAACACTTTACAATAAGGGGTCCCTTAATTAACATTAGTTAATGCATTTTTAGACAAAAACTAATGTTTAAGTAACATTACAATAATTAATATAATTGCTTATCTAACATTTATTAATATATTAATTAACATGAGTTAAAGCATTAGTTAATGCATTCGTTAATGCATAACCAGATAGTAACTAATGGTTTGGTAAAATTAAAAAAAAATATAAGCCTATATAGGGTTAGGGTTTGTTAAGTTAAGCCTTTATAATTTCTTAGTTAAGGGACGCATGTGCTACACTTTACAATAAGGGTCCAAAAAGCATTCAGTAATGGTTAATAAAGGTTAAGGGGAGGGAAGTTAAGCATTTATAATTTCTTAGTTAAGGGACACATGTGCTACACTTTATAAGAAGGGTCCAAAAAGCATTCAGTAATGGTTAATAAAGGTTAAGGGGAGGGAAGTTAAGCATTTATAATTGCTCAGTTAAGGGACACATGTGCTACACTTTACAATAAGGGTCCAAAAAACATTCAGTAATGGTTAATTGAGATAAAGTAATACTTATGAGGTACAGTACGTTCACGTGAAATAATACTATACTTAAGGTTAGGTTAGCAGCACCCGAGGACTCACAGAGCAATGTTTCTCATTTTAAAATAACAATCACTTACTAGTACTAGTTAATAACTATTTATTAATCCACTAATGTATATGTGAATTAATACTAATTAATGTATTATATATATTATAACCTAACCATAAGTGTGGTATTATTTCACATGAACGTATATTTTTAATTTTACCAAACGAAATCGCTGGTATGGGAATACTTCAGCTACACAAAAGTTACAGACGGCCGCGGCTTAGAGGAGGAGGGCCAACTGACATGTAAAACATGTTTGTGAAGGGTGGCTGCCAAGGAGGCAATACCAACAATATGAGTTCGCATTTATACTATGGTAAATTTAAGGTTAGTCAACAACGATAAAGAACATTTCCCACCAGCTACGAGAGTTAACTCCAGCATGTTTAGTATGTCTAGCGGTTGTAAAACCTGTTTTTTTTTTCTCTCTGGCAACTGTCTGTGCTGAGTAAGACGGTGTGTGTATAATGTAAATATGATACGAGTCATACACACGTGCTTTTTATGGAAAATATTCAATTATTTTTGTTCAAATGGTAATAATATCGAGTTGTGGCTGTGAATTTAGGCTCATATAAAGGACTGCATTTATTTTAATTTTATCTAGAATAATTTATTTATTTTAGCTTAACATTATACTTATGTTGTAATTTACTGATATGTTTTAAAAAAATGAAAATCCTGTTCAATTTTTTTTTTTTTAACCCAGATATCTCAACATAACACCTTTTAGAGCTGTAATTGCAATACCGCGAAACCGTGATTGTTAGGTTTTGTTTGTTTTCTCCTAGTGTGACTTGTCCCTGTGATTTCCCATTGTTTTCACCTGTGTGTGTTCTCCCAGTGTATCCTGCAATCTGCATCCACCTGTGTTACCCAGCTGTTCCTCGTTGTCTCCTTACCCCTTGTCTGCGTGTGTGTATATAAAGACACAGTTTCTGGTCACTCCTTGTTGCGTCATTGTCTATGTCAATGTCAGTGTCTGCGTCAAAAAAAGTTGAAGTCCTGTCCAAGCCCTCGTGTATTAGTCCCTCCGGTAAAGTAAGTTTTGTTTGAAACTTGCCTTTTTGATCCCCAGTCCTTTTGTTTGTAATTTGTGCCTTTGGTTAGTTATAATTAAAACATTTTTTGAGTTCCCTGCAGCTGCCTTTTTTTCTTTCCCTGCATTTGGGTCCACACCACCTGCCTGCCCGCTCATTCCTGACAGAATGACGCAACCACTAGTGGACCCAGCGGGAAAAATCCAGCACCGGCATGCACGCCGACGAACATCCGCCTGTTCCCCTGATTATATTCTGCCTCGCCACGTTTTTTTAGATCAAGATTTTTCTGATTTTGAAGATCACAATTCATATGATTTCCTTTCTGACACAGACTCCGACCCAGGTTTTGATTCCATGCCCTATTCTTCACCCTCTCAGTATTTGTCACGCCTCGGTCATTCCACGCCCCCTTTGCAGCCTTTTTCCCTGGACCCTTACCTGGGTTCCTGTTTGGCCATCTACACTGGACCTCCGCGTGGTGGCCGGCGGCCCTCCTTCGATTTCACCACGTAATGTGCCACCCAGTCTGCCACAGAACATCGTCCGGAAGCCTCGGCGTGCTCGTCCATGCCAACGGCATTGACCCGCGCCGGCTCCCCGCAGTCCGCTGCCCGCGCCGGCTCCCTGCAGTCAAGTGCCCACGCCGGCTCCCCGCAGTCAAGTGCCCGCGCCGACTGCTCCTGTTCACTCCTGCGGCGCCGGCTCTCCGCAGTCAAGTGCCCGCGCCGACTGCTCCTGTTTACTCCTGCGGCGCCGCTGCTGTCCCGCCAGCAGACTCCTGCGGCGCCGACTCCGCTGCTGTCCCGCCAGCAGACTCCTGCGGCGCCGACTCCGCTGCTGTCCCGCCAGCAGACTCCTGCGGCGCCGACTTCGCTGCTGTCCCGCCAGCAGACTCCGACGACGACTCCGCTGCTGTCCCGCCAGCAGACTCCGACGACGACTCCGACGACGACTCCGCTGCTGTCACGCCAGCAGACTCCTGCGGCGCCGACTCCGCTGCTGTCACGCCAGCAGACTCCTGTGGCGCCGACTCCGCTGCTGTCCCGCCAGCAGACTCCTGCGGCGCCGACTCCGCTGCTGTCCCGCCAGCAGACTCCTGCGGCGCCGACTCCGCTGCTGTCCCGCCAGCAGACTCCTGCGGCGCCGACTCCGCTGCTGTCCCGCCAGCAGACTCCGACGACGACTCCGCTGCTGTCACGCCAGCAGACTCCGACGACGACTCCGACGACGACTCCGCTGCTGTCACACCAGCAGACTCCGACGACGACTCCGCTGCTGTCACGCCAGCAGACTCCGACGACGACTCCGACGCTGTCCCGCCAGCAGACTCCGACGACGACTCCGACGCTGTCCCGCCAGCAGACTACGACGACGACGCTGTCCCGCCAGCAGATTACGACGACGACTCCGACGCTGTCCCGCCAGCAGACGACTCCGACGCTGTCCCGCCAGCAGACGACGACGACTCTGTTCCTGGTCCGACCGACGACTCCGTTCCTGGTCCGACCGACGACGACGACTCCGAGCCTGACCCGCCGCACGACGTCTTTGCCGCTCCTGCTGCTGCTTGTTTTCTGCCATGGCTGGGTGGCATAAATGATCGAGCCAGTTACCCTCGTCCTGGAAGTCTGCTCCCCATCGACCTGTGCGGGTGCCCCACATCTGGCGCCGAAGACGCCCGCCTGATCGACCCGTACGTGCGTCCTACGTCTGGCGCCCTGGACGCCCTCCCGATCGGCCCTTGCGGTTGGCCCACTTCTGGCGTCCTGGACGCCCGCCTGACTAGCCCCGACGGGCTGATGTTGCTCCCTCCCTTGGGATTTTTTTTCCCTTGACGACGTCTGGGATCCATCCCTTGGGGGGGAGGGTATTGTTAGGTTTTGTTTGTTTTCTCCTAGTGTGACGTCCCTGTGATTGCCCATTGCTTTCACCTGTGTGTGTTCTCCCAGTGTATCCTGCAATCTGCATCCACCTGTGTTACCCAGCTGTTCCTCGTTGTCTCCTTACCCCTTGTCTGCGTGTGTGTGTATATAAAGATACAGTTTCTGGTCACTCCTTGTTGCGTCTTTGTTTATGTCAATGTCAGTGTCTGCGTCAAAGAAAGTTGAAGTCCTGTCCAAGCCCTCGTGTATTAGTCCCTCTGGTAAAGTAAGTTTTGTTTGAACCTTGCCTTTTTGATCCCCAGTCCTTTTGTTTGTACTTTGTGCCTTTGGTTAGTTATAATTAAAACATTTTTTGAGTTCCCTGCAGCTGCCTTTTTTTCTTTCCCTGCATTTGGGTCCACACCACCTGCCTGCCCGCTCATTCCTGACAGAGATATTTTGGCTTAAAGTGCATGTGACACAAAAAAGCATGGTTATTTCATAATACACGCGGTATTTTATGCCCCTGAATGATATGGACCACTTGGATGTGTGTGGAAGCGATCGCTATATTTATTTATTTTTTTTAATCCCGCGCCATGAAAATGAGTGACTTCCAGCTTTGGTCTTGCATTGAGGAGGAGGGCGCTGTGACGTGTACGGTAGAAGACGTCCTCTTTACTATACAGTGTACTGTTGTGTATGAGGACGAAGGATTCAGCTGATTTTGCAGATTAATACGTTTATTTTTCGCATCACGCCAGCCAAACGGCTGCAGAAAAATCATTCTGCATGAGGGAGAGGCGTATGCGCCTTTTTGGAGTTTCAAAAGGTTCCCATTCACCATGGATATTTACTGTGGGACCATTGGACTTACGAGGAAGTGAGTAAACATCTTGTTTTGTATTATGTCAAATATGAATACAGCGATTACAAAGTAAACACTACAAACTTCCTTTAAATAAAGGACTACTTACGTTTGATCATTGATAGGCATGTAAAAAGCTCTCCTCTGCTCATTAGCAGCACGTTAGCTGCACAACAACTCCAGCCACCCTCCTCCGGGGAACGAACTGTAAATTGCTCTCCGCCGGGCGGTTTGCCGATCCGCGAAGACAATCGACAACCGGGTCGTCATGTCAAATAATCCAGGCTAGTAATGTGTGATTTTCCGCTTCGAAGACTTTCAAACATCACTCGGTTCGGGTTAGCATGTCAGCTAGCTGTCACGCCTTCTGGTTTGTTTACATTCTCCGAAGCCAGGGAAGGGAAATGACATATGTCCGATTTGGGTGTCATAAAATATCGTTCGGGAGGTGCGACAGTAAAGGTGAAGTCGACAGTTTTGACCATTATGGAGTAATTTTGCCATGTCGTCCTGAATAAATGCATTTTTATTATTTCATATTCCATTCAGCACAAGACTGTTATTTGTCATGACCATGCCATTTATTTAGCAATTGGGGAAAATATTTGGATCAAAAGAATATCCTGTAAAAATATTGAAGTAAAGAGACACAAACAATGACATTTTGCCGCTCTCAACGTCGCATTCTCCTCGTTGTGAATAGTTCCCCTTCGACGGGCTGACTGGTCCTTCTCAAGCCATTTATATAGCTATTGGGGAAAAATACTTGGATAAAAGGAATATTCTGTAAAAATATTGGAGTAGAAAGACTGAAACAATAGCCACGTTTACATGCTGACTTTTATTCATACCGATTCAAATAATTCCGAATGGAAATTTCAGATCAGCTGTTTACATGTCACTTCATCTATTCCGATCCAGCGTTTACATGTGTCTGCCTTTATTCCGAAAGGACGTTTGACAACTGCCGTCTGACATGCGCAGATTAATCAAAACAAAGCGTCACGTTGCAAAACATGGAGATCGATCATCAGATCAGCTGCTGTTTTAACTTTTCGAGTGGAAACAAAACTTCAGAATGACACGCCGTTCATTTAAAAAGTTGTGTGGGCTGGTGGAGGGATTCATGGATATAAACTTTCCGCCGGACTCCAATTAGGTGCCATGTTGAAAGTGACGTTACTTACGTCACCAAGTGACGTCACCACGTCAGTACGGAGCATATGCAGAAAGAACGCAACCAGACACCATTCCGCTTCCCTGTTTACATGATATAATTTTACTTCTAATCGGTTTGGGAAAAGGAATATTCCACCCCTGTGAAACGGAATGAAATTCCATTCGGTTTGGGCCTGTTCATTCCGAATGAGGTGTTGAACACATTTATTCGGTTTGAACAATTGAACAAATGAGCAATTGGAATATTTGGCTCGTGGCTAATGACATTTTGCGGCTCTCTTCGTCGCGTTTTCCTCGTTCTGAATAATTCCCCCTCAATGGGCTGAATAGTAAAACTGATGAGCCCAGTCTACCGCTGACGTCATCCACCTGTTGGGGACGCTAAAGCCCTATAATGGTAGGCGTGGCTAACCGGCAGATTAAAAGACTAATTTCTAGTCATCTGCGCTTTGCTAAATTGTTGTATATAGTCGAATCGTCTCGAAATATGATTCTAATTCACATAATAATGCCATTTAAGACTTTTTTTCTCGTGTCGTATGCTCTTTAAGGTTATCATACCGTCATAATATCATGTCGTCACATGCCTACTCCAGACTTATTTGTTATTTTTTAAACTATGTCTAGCAAATTTTCCTTTTCCTTTTTTTTTTTTTTTTTTTTTTTTTTAAACTTAGTTTATTCATTTATTTTAAGATTTGGTCTCAGGACAAGTAACTTAACTCAGAAACTGCATGTTTTAGTGTTTTGCATACGGATTATTTTTAATTTGTTTGGTGCGACAAAAAAAAAAGATGTCCTCCATTTCTGGAATAATCCAGCTCCATCCTTACAGCACTGACAGACATTCAATCTATTGATTTGAAATCGGCCTGGTTCACACATACGTATATACACATACAGTGGTGAATTTCACTCACCCTCTGCTGGAGCCGGTCCTCTGCAGCTCCCCCGACTCTCGGATCAGACTGCCCTTACAGCAGATGACTCGTAGTTTGTTCTGGTAGGACGAAGCCAGATAAATGGCTCCGGAAGAGATAGCTGGGCCCAGATAGCGAGGGCTGGGAATATCCAGGTGAGCCAGCACCGAAGGACTGGGAAGATAACAGAATGTGAAATGGAGGTCCAACGTGAACTTTAAAGTCCTTGAAATTCAATCAAAAGTGGCTCACCCCAAAGCGGAGTGTCCCTGAACTTCGATGACGTCCAGTGAGTTGAAGTACGTGACAAAAAGGTAAGGCTCTCTGTACGCTGCAACACAGACCACACAAAATTGAAGTGCTTTCAACACAAAATGAATAATAAAGTGGATTTATAGAGTATTCACCAAAGGACAAAGGCAGGCGGCTCCACTTGATGTCGTCGGTACGGCTCCTCCGTCCATATGTGTCCACGAACACACCAAACTCTGCGAGATATGCCAAAATATCACAACAACAACAATATTCATTGGATTTGAAAACCCCAAAAGTTTATCTTCGTAAAACTGAGATTTTTGTTTGTTCTTTGCGGATGTGCGTACACACCGTGAAAACACAGTAGGTACTCCTCCTTCTGTATGTTGCTGGCCACCTGCATGATGGAGATGGGGAAGCTGTGGGACGAGGCGGCAAACACCGCTGAGGCCAGTGACATGTCGTTCTTGTCCAGGAACTCTGAGGCATAGCAAACACAGGACACAGCTTGAATATCATCTAAGGCAGGGGTCCCCAACGACCGGGCCGCGGACCGGTTTGGTACCGGGACGCACAGAAATAATTTATTAACGACCGCATTCTGGCCGATTGACTTTGGCCTGTGCCTCTTAACACACCAATATCCCTGTCCACTGTAGATATACACCTACAGGATAGGAGGTCGTCATAGAAATGCATTGATTGGACTGTTAGCAGTACATCTTGTTTTGTATATCTATGTGCGTTTGGCCTCGATAATAACGTGTGACGTAGGTTGTCGGCCATCACATTTGTTCCTGGAAATAATTAGCCACCACACTAGAATGGCTGAAAAACAGACGTCTTTGGACAGATTTTATACGGGGAAAAGGGAACCTGACGAACCATACGATGAGCCTACAACCTCGAAGAAAACAAAATCTATGCTAACTTCCCAATCACTAAAGACCCACGAACTGCGAAGGAGTGGATTCGTGACCCGTATGTGAATAAACCGAGTGATTCGAGCATGTCTGTGCGACCGGAATATCTTCTTGTATAGATCGCAAATCACGGCGACCTTAAACGTACATTTGACGACAACAACTCTACCGAGGTTCTGGATTAAAGTCATTTCGGAATATAGCGCTAGGAGAGCACTGCAAACTGTGCTACAATTTCCAACATCGTATCTTTGTGAAGCGGGCTCGGGACCGTCTCGTTGCAACGAAACAAGCTCAGGCCTCCCACTGATTCAGCGGGTGAGTTGTATTTTCCCTGCACTTAACAAGACGGGGCTAAAAACAAATGTTATTTTATATTTGCTGTATTTTTCTGCCACTCATTGCCGGTGTTCTGACAAATTTGGCATGCGCGTAACGTTAAAAATGACCGCGAATGCAGCGATTCCAAAGTACACACTACAAACTATCTTTAAAGAAAGGAATATTAACTTACGTTTGTCATGATAGCTACACACAGCAACTGCACGCAGCTCTCTCACTTAACGACTTTGCCGTGTCGTTGAGCATTAATTTATGTCATTTTCGTGTTGCACATGTATGCTTATGATGTAAATATTTTTTTTCACCACCGTTGGATAACATTGAGAGTGCAACTGAATATAAAAGAGGTCTTTTTTCACCGCCACAAAAGCTTTGGGAGCAACATTTTATAAAGGTGCAAAATTTCAACAGAAGACTGGTCCGTGAAAAAAAGACCCAAATCAAACTGGTCCGTGGTGCAAAAAAGGTTGGGGACCCCTGATCTAAGGTATAGCATTAAGGGTCCTATATCGGAACTCATTCGCCCAAATTCAATAATTGAAGGAGGGTTCACGTATAGAATTTCACTTTCGTGAGCTTTTAAGGTCAGTCACTGGTTAAAAACACAGTCGGAGTGGTTTTCTGAACAATTCTCATATGTTTGAGAAATTGTCGAGAATCTCCTGTTTGCTGGTGAGGGCTCCTCAAATGCTCGGTGGTACCTACCTCCGCCTCTTTCCCCTACCTCCTCCTCCTCTCTGATGTGTGCCACATTGATACCCTCCCCCACGCCTCGCCTCCCATAGGCCTCAAGACAAGTTTGAATGTACAGCTTGGCTAAAACTGAATGCTTGGGCAGACAAGAAGTGGGATCTTTTTTAATCGAATAATTCATGTTGTTATGTTAAGTAAAATGTATTTTAGGCAGGGTAGGCTAGAGTCAGTAGTGGGTAGAGTAGACAAAATTATTACTGAAGTAAGAGTAGCGTTACGTCAAAATAATATTACTCAAGTAAAAGTAAAAGTAGTCATCCAAAAAATGTACTGAAGTACAAGTATTAAAGTATTTGGTGAATAGAATACTCAAATGAGGAGTAAAATTGTGAGTAACTGCCTACATTTTTGTTTGTTTTTTAACTATTGGTATTTTTTCTCTCTCAGCATAAACTTATAAATTCATTGTTGTTATAATTATACTGTACAATAACCCATTACATAACCACTTTAAGCCAAAGAAAAAAATCATTGAATTCCCGCGACAGGAAAAAAATGACAGAAATGAAGCATTATTCGTCCAAAGTGACTAGTGAATACTAGAGATGTCGAAAACCATACCTTCAAGTACAAACTGCTTCATCTCGATCTCATAGAACTTGTTAGTCCCGAGGATGATGCTGTAGCTCGTCAGGTGGATGCAGCTACAAGGCTCCAAAGTTTCAATTTCCTGTGAAATGTTTACAATTTTACACTATGAAAGCATTATTGCAGATTCACTCCAAAATATTTGTCACCTGCCAATTCAAGTAGTAAAAAGTTGCAACAGAGGACTAAAACAGTAATGAGGCATTAAAGCTTCATTTGGATGAAAAATGATTCAGTGGAACTAAATGAATAGACCTAATTAGAAACTAAAATTTGATTTATTTGGATATATGTGCATCTGAGCAATCAGACTGAGATTAGCAGTCACACGTTTTATATTTTTCCAATCATGAAAATAATTGTTTTTTTATATTCCAATCTTAGTGGCTGCGAAACAGTAATAAATTGGGAGGAAGTTCAGAATAATATGAGGGATCGTTCATCACCTTACGAATACAGTATTTGCTGAGATTGTCATTGTAGCGGAGAATGGTGATCTTGTTCGGCATTGCGGCACAAATGCAGGACCCGTTGTCTATCTGTGAAGACAACCAAAACAGGCTCAACTTTTCACATGGCTTTACTCCAATTCTTGCACTCGCTATTTGAGAGAAAACATACTCTGCCAGCAGCAAACAGATGGCATCCTTTCACCGTCTCGAAGATGTACGGCGCCAGCTCGGCCTGGCTGGGCAGGTGGCACTGGGCCAAGGACTGCTTCACTCTCTTGATCTCCACCAGGCACAAGGCTCTCTCGTCCCCTGCCGTCAAGAAATTGTCGAGCAAAGAGTTCAGATAAAATATTAAAGTTAGAAATTTCTGAAAACTTCTGTAGGTCGTAGTTCTCACCAACAATCATCAGCAGTTTTTCCATCTCTTTAATAATGGTGATCTGAAAGACTGATCCCAGGCCAGGAATGTGTGTCAAGGAGTTCTTGATCACGTTGAGGGCATACAGACCTTCCTCTGAGCCCACCAGAACTATCTACAACCACAGCCATCACCATGCAGGGTTTGAATAGGAAATGTGACTGAATTAAGATTCATTGGATCACAAAAGTGAGTACACCCCACGCATTTCTGCAGATATCTAAATATACTCTTATCTTTTCATAGGACAACACTGACAAAATGGCACTTTGACACAATGAAAAGTAGTCTGTGTGCAGCTTATATAATAGAGTTGATTTATTTTCCCCTCAAAATATAGCCATTTATATCCAAACCCCTGGCAACAAAAGTGAGTACACCCCTTAGAAACTACGTACATCCCTAAATGTCCAAATTGAGTACTGCTTGTCATTTTCCCTCCAAAATGTCATGTGACTTGTTACAGGAGTGCTGTCAGCATTGCTGCAGAGATTGAAGAGGTGGGGGGGTCAGCCTGTTAGTGCTCAGACCATACGCTGCACTCTAAATCAAATTAGCGTGCATGGCTGTCACCCCAGGAGGAAGCCTCTTCTGAAGACGGTACACAAGACAGCCTGGAAACAGTTTGCTGATGACATGTCAACAAAGCACATGGATTACTGGAACCATGTCCTCTGGTCTGATGAGACGGGCGGGCTTTCTTGTGTACCGTCTTCAGAAGAGGCTTCCCTGGGGTGACAGCCATGCACACCAATTTGATGTAGAATGTGGCGTATGGTCTGAGCACTAACAGGCTGACCCCCCACCTCTTCTCTGCAGCAATGCTGACAGCACTCCTGTAACGAGTCACATGACATTTTGGAGGGAAAATGACAAGCAGTACTCAATTTGGACATTTAGGGGTGTACGTAGTTTCTAAGGGGTGTACTCGCTTTTGTTGCCAGGGGTTTAGATATTAATGGCTATATTTTGAGGGGAAAATAAATTAACTCTATTATACAAACTGCACGCAGACTATGGCTACGTTCATTCTACAGGTCTTAATGCACAAATCTGTTTTTTTTGGCGTGCCCGTTCAGACTGCCTTTGTCCATTGAGACCATTCAAGTATTACGCATGCGCACTAATTCGCAGTCCGACAAGCGCTGAGCAAGACGACCCGCATGCGCAGAAGCATCAAAACAAATGACCACACATGCTGGCTGTCATCTGTCATTCCAGGGATATCATATTTTGTTTTTCAAAAAGAGGGCACAAATAACAGACATAAACTAGGCCTGCAAGCAGGACTGAACGGGCCCTCGCAATCTAGCGCAACTCGGACTGTGTGCAGGTCAGGGTGGTGGCAGATCCTCCTCTCTAATCATCTCATTAGAACCTAACAAGCTCGAAAGTCGCCTCTTTACATTCACACACCTAACAGATAAAAAAAAAACCTAGTGGAGAGAGTACTACAAAAAAGGAGGTACTACTGAGCTGTGCAGCCAAGCCCTTATTCAAAACCAAAATTAATATTCTAACTGGGCCAATTCGACCAAGTGTGCCAAATATTGTGGCTCTATAAGCTGCCTGAGTCTCTGAAAAAAAGTATTTCCTTTAAATGGCGAATAAAGGGTCGTCACGGCAACAGACAGAGACACGTGGACATGGGCCGTAAATAAGTATTTTAATAGGTCTTGAAACTACAATGACCAACCTGAAAAGAACTGGACATGTATTGGAAAAACGAGTGACTTTCTATTGCCACTAGTTGGCGCTGTAGGGTTGATGCAAATGACCCCTACAAGGCCCTTCAGGGTATGACTCTCAACAAGCACGGGAAGTTTGGCGCAGATATGTTGTATATCTGCCGAGTTATGACTGTTCAAAGTTTTTGGAGAGAAAAATTGTTGACAGTCATTTTCACTTTCCTGTTTGGACCCCTCCGCTTCAACGAAACTTCAATATTTTTTATCAGGCACCTGAAGACAGGTCTTAAGGCTTCCCTTATGCAGCTTTGAGGTAGATTGATTTTTTCCCTTTAGAGGAGGAGTGTGTCCCGTAAAAAAAGGGCATTTCCTGTTCCCACTAGGAGGCGCCAAGCACAAATGGTAAATTTTCAATCCAGTCCTGCTCAGGCTGGTATACCTCACACACATGCCAGATTTAAAATAGATTGAACGTTGTATGAGGGAGTTATCAGTCATTTTCCGAATTCGGTGTTTTGGCGAAAAAATGGCCGACTTTGGCACCCCGCCCAGGTCAGGCCCGTGAATGAAAACACACCATTTTGATAACTTAAAATTTCATATGCCTCATGAACAGTCTCGCCAATTTTGAGAATGATCAAACTAATTCCCTAGGTGCCAAGGTGTAAAATGTGCACACTGTAAATCGATAAAAATTTCACATTCAATCCAAAATACCCGATTTCCTGTTGGGTTTGGAATACGCATGCAAGAGACTTTTTGGAGCAGTTTTGTACAAGGTATCGACTCTCCGAATTTCATCCTTCTACGTTGAAAAAACCTAAATAGAGAGGCCTTTTTGAAAATTTCAAGGGGGCGCCACTGAGCCATTTTTTTACATGTTTTTGTAACGTTGCAAGATTATTGAACGTTATCCAAAGCCACATGTATGTCCAAATTTTTGTGAGTTTTCGTGCATGTTCAAGCCTCCAAATGTAAACTCCTACTGTGAACCGATAAAAATTTCACATTCGATCCAAAATACCCGATTTCCTGTTGGATTTGGAATACGGGTGCAAGAGACTTTTTGGAGCAGTTTTGCACAAGGTATCGACTCCCCAAATTTCATCACTCTATGTTAAAAAAACCTAATAGGAAACGCCTTTTTGAAAAATTCAAGGGGGCGCCACTGAGGCATTTTGTTACATTTTTTCGTAACATTGCAAGATTATCGAACGTTATCCAAAGCCGCATGTATGTGCAAATTTTTACGAGTTTTTGTGCATATTCAAGCCTCCAAATGTAAACTCCTACTGTGAACCCATGAAAATTTCACATTCGATCCAAAATACCCGATTTCCTGTTGGATTTGGAATACGGGTGCAAGAGACTTTTTGGAGCAGTTTTGCATAAGGTATGTACTCCCCAAATTTCCTTGCTCTATGTTGAAAAAACCCAATAGGAAAGGCCTTTTTTAAAACTTCTTTCTGTCGCCACTAGTTGGCACTGTAGAGTTGATGCAAATGACCCCTACAAGAACCTTCAGGGTATGACTCTCAACAAACACGGGAAGTTTGGCGCAGATATGTTGTATATCTGCCGAGTTATGACTGTTCAAAGTTTTTTGCGTGACAAATTGTTGACGTTCATTTTCACTTTCCTGTTTGGACCCCTCCGCCTCAACGAAACCTCAATATTTTTCATCAGGCACCTGAACACAGGTCTTAAGGCTCCCCTGATGCAGGTTTGAGGTCAACAGATTTTTTTCCCTTGGAGGAGGAACCTGTCTCGTAAAAAAAGGCATTTCCTGTTCTCACTAGGGGGCGCTAGACCTAATGGGTAATATTTCAATGCACTCGTGTTAAGGGTGGGATACCACACATACATGCCAAATATGAAAAAGATTGAACGTTGTGTCAAGGAACTATTAGTCATTTACTGAATTTGTCATTTTGCCGAAAAAATGGTCGACTTTGGCACCACGCCCAGGTCAGACCCGTGAATGAAAACGCACCATTTTCAAAACTTAAGATTTCATATGTCTCCTGAACAGTCTCACCAATTTTGAAGATGATCCAACTAACTCCCTCTGCGAAAAGGTCTCAAATGTGCACCCTGTGAATCGATAAAAATTTCATATTTGATCCAAAATAACCAATTTCCTGTTGGGTTTGGAATATGCGTGTAAATGCTTTTTTGGAGCGGTTTTGGACAAGGTATAGACCCCCCAAATTTCATTGCTCTACGCTGACATACCCTAATGTTATAGGCCAATTTTAAAATTTCAAGGGGGCGCCACTGAGCCATTTTGTTATATTTTTTTGCAACGTTGCAAAATTATCGAAATTTACAATTTTCCGGACGTATGTGCAAATTTTGGTGACTTTTCGTGCATGTTCAGGCCTCCAAATTGGCCGTTTTCATTTGCCCTGAAAAAAAAAAAAAATAATAATAATAATAACTAGGCCTGCAAGCAGGACTGAACGGGCCCTCGCAATCTAGCGCAACTCGGACGTCACGCAACTCGGACTGTGTGCAGGTCAGGGTGGTGGCAGATCCTCCTCTCTAATCATCTCATTAGAACCTAACATGCTCGAAAGTCGCCTATTTACATTCCCACACCCAAGAGATAAAAACCCCTATTGGAGAGAGTACTACAAAAAAGGAGCCACTACTGAGCTGTGCAGCCAAGCCCTTATTCAAAACCAAAATTAATCTTCTAACTGGGCCAATTCGACCAAGTGTGCCAACTATTGTGGCTCTATAAGCTCCCTGAATCTCTGAAAAAAAATATTTCCTTGAAATGGCGAACAAAGGGTCGTCACGGCAACAGACAGAGACACGTGGACATGGGCCGTAAAAAAGTATTTTAATAGGTCTTGAAACTACAATGACCAACATGAAAAGAACTGGACATGTTTTGGAAAAACGAGTGACTTTCTATCGCCACTAGTTGGCGCTGTAGGGTTGATGCAAATGACCCCTACAAGGCCCTTCAGGGTATGACTCTCAACAAGCACGGGAAGTTTGGCGCAGATATCTTGTATATCTGCCGAGTTATGACTGTTCAAAGTTTTTGGAGAGAAAAATTGTTGACAGTCATTTTCACTTTCCTGTTTGGACCCCTCCGCTTCAACGAAACTTCAATATTTTTCATCAGGCACCTGAAGACAGGTCTTAAGGTTTCCCTTATGCAGGTTTGAGGTAGATTGATTTTTTCCTTTAGAGGAGGAGTGTGTCCCGTAAAAAAGGGCATTTCCTGTTCCCACTAGGAGGCGCCAGGCACAAATGGTAAATTTTCAATCCAGTCCTGCTCAGGCTGGTATACCTCACACACATGCCAGATTTAAAATAGATTGAACGTTGTATGAGGGAGTTATCAGTCATTTTCCGAATTCGGTGTTTTGGCGAAAAAATGGAAGAATTTGGCGCCCCGCCCAGGTCAGGCCCGTGAATGAAAACACACCATTTTTATAACTTAAGATTTCATATGCCTCATGAACAGTCTCACCAATTTTGAGAATGATCAAACTAATTCCCTAGGTGCCAAGGTGTAAAATGTGCACACTGTAAATCGATAAAAAGTTCACATTCAATCCAAAATACCCGATTTCCTGTAGGATTTGGAATGTGTGTGCAAGAGACTTTTTGGAGCAGTTTTGCACAAAGTTTTGACTCTCCAAATTTCATCACTCTATGTGAGAAAAACCTAAATGGAGAGGCCTTTTTGAAAAATTCAAGGGGGCGCCACTGAGCCATTTTGTTAAATTGTTTCGTAACGTTGCAAGATTATCGAACGTTATCCAAAGCCGCATGTATGTGCAAATTTTGGTGAGTTTTTATGCATATTCAAGCCTCCAAATGTAAACTCTTACTGTGAACCCATGAAAATTTCACATTCGATCCAAAATACCCGATTTCCTGTTGGATTTGGAATATGGGTGCAAGAGACTTTTTGGAGCAGTTTTGCATAAGGTATCTACTCCCCAAATTTCCTTGCTCTATGTTGAAAAAACCCAATAGGAAAGGCCTTTTTTAAAACTTCTTTCTGTCGCCACTAGTTGGCACTGTAGAGTTGATGCAAATGACCCCTACACGAACCTTCAGGGTATGACTCTCAACAAACACGGGAAGTTTGGCGCAGATATGTTGTATATCTGCCGAGTTATGACTGTTCAAAGTTTTTGGCGAGACAAATTGTTGACGGTTATTTTCACTTCCAGTTTGTACCTCTCCGCTTCTACAAAACCTCAATATTTTTCATTAGGCACCTGAACACATGTCTTGAGGCTCCCCTGAAACAGGTTTGAGGTCAATAGATTTTTTTCCCTTGGAGGAGGAGCCTGTCTCGTAAAGAAGGCCATTTCCTGTTCCCACTAGGGGGCGCCAAGCCTAATGGGTAAAATTTAAATGCAGTCGTGTTCAGGCTGGGATATCTCATATACTTGCTAGAAATGAAAAAGATTGAACGTTGTATCACGGAGTTTTTAATCATTTTCTGAATTTGGTGTTTTGCCCAAAAATGGCCAACTTTGGGACTACGCCCAGGCCAGACCCTTGGATGAAAACTCACCATTTTGAAAACTTAAGATCTCATATGTCTCCTGTATAGTCTGACCAATTTTGAAGACGATCCAACTATTTTCTTCAGCGACAAGGTCTCAAATATAAATCGATAAAATTTCGCATTTGATCCAAAATTTCCGACTTCCTGTTGGATTTGGAATATAGGTGCAAGAGACTTTTTGGAGCAGTTTTACGCAATGTATCGACTCACCAAATTTCATCATTCTACGTTGAAAAAACCTAATAGGAAAGGCCTTTTTGAAAATTTCAAGGGGGCGCCACTGAGCGATTTTGTTAAATTTTTTTGTAGATTATCAAAATTTACGCAAAGTTGCATGTATGTGCAAATTTTGGTGAGTTTTCGTGCATGTTCAGGCCTCCAAACGTAAACTCCAACTGTGAACCGAAAAAATTTCACATTTGATCCAAAATATCCGATTTCCTGTCGGATTTGGAATATGGGTGCAAGAGGCTTTTTTGAACAGTTAGGCATAAGGTATCTACTCCCCAAATTTCATCGCTCTACGTTGAAAACCTGAGAGGAGAGGCCTTTTTGAAAATTTTAAGGGTCAAGGGGGCGCCACTGAGCCATTTTTTGAAATTTTTTCAAAACGACGCAAGATTATCAAATTTTACGCGAATCTGCACGTATGTGCAAATTTTGGTGACTTTTCGTGCATGTTCAGGCCTCCAAATTGGCCATTTTCATTTGCCATGAAGAAAGAAGAATAATAATAATAATAATAACTAGGCCTGCAAGCAGGACTGAACGGGCCCTCGCAATCTAGCGCAACTCGGACGTCATGCAACTCGGACAGTGTGCAGGTCAGGGTGGTGGCAGATCGTCCTCTCTAATCATCTCATTAGAACCTAACATGCGCGAAAGTTGCCTCTTTACATTCACACACCTAAGAGATAAAAACCCCTATTGGACAGAGGACTACAAAAAAGGAGCGAATAAAGGGTCATCACAGCAACAGACAGAGACATGTGGACATGGGCCGTAAAATAAGTATTTTAAAAGGTCTTGAAACTACAATGACCAACCTGAAAAGAACTGGACATATATTTAAAAAAATGAGTGACTTTCTATTGCCACTAGTTGGCGCTGTAGGGTTGATGCAAATGACCCCTACAGGACCCTTCAGACTATGACTCAACAAGCACGATATGTTTGGCGCAGATATGTTGTAGAAGTTATGACTGTTCAAAACTTGTGGTGAGACGAAATGGCTTCAGTCATTTTTACTTCTCCTGTTGGACCCTTCTGCTTCAACCAAACCTCAGTATTTTTCATCAGGCACCTGAACACATGTCTTCAGGCTCCCCTGATGCAGGTTTGAGGTGAATAGATTTTTTTTTCCTTGGAGGAGGAGCCTGTTTCGTAAAAAAGGCATTTCCTGTTCCCACTAGGGGGCGCTAGGCCTAATGAGTAATATTTCAATGCACTCGTGTTCAGGGTGGGATCCCGCACATACATGCCAGATATGAAAAAGATTGAACGTTGTTTCAAGGAGCTATTAGTCCTTTACTGAATTTGTCATTTTGCCGAAAAAATGGCCGACTTTGGCACCACGCCCAGGTCAGACCCATGAATGAAAACACACCATTTTGAAAAGTTTAGATTTCATAGGTCTCCTGAATTGTCTAACCAATTTTGAAGATGATCCAATTGATTCCCTCTGTGACAAGGTCTCAAATGTGCACCCTGTTAATTGATAAAAATTTCACATTCGATCCAAAATACCCGATTTCCTGTTGGGTTTGGAATATGGGTGCAAGAGACTTTTTGGAGCAGTTTTGCACAAGGTATCGACTCCCCAAATTTCATTGCTCTACGTTAAAAAAACTTAATAGGAAACGCCTTTTTGAAAAATTCAAGGGGGCGCCACTGAGCCATTTTGTTACATTTTTTTGTAACGTTGCAAGATTATCGAAATCCACACAAAGCCGCATGTATGTGCAAAATTTGGTGAGTTTTCGTGCATGTCCAGGCCTCCAAATGTAAACTGTACTAGAAATGGACAGAAATTTCACATTTGATCCAAAATACCCGATTTTCTGTTGGATTTGGAATATGGGTGCAAGAGGCTTTTTTGAGCAGTTAGGCATAAGGTATCTACTCCCCAAATTTCATTGCTCTACGTTGAAAAAACCCAACAGGAAAGGCCTTTTTTAAAACTTCTTTCTGTCGCCACTAGTTGGCACTGTAGAGTTGATGCAAATGACCCCTACAAGAACCTTCAGGGTATGACTCTCAACAAACACGGAAAGTTTGGCGCAGATATGTTGCATATCTGCCGAGTTATGACTGTTCAAAGTTTTTGGCGAGACAAATTGTTGACGGTCATTTTCACTTCCAGTTTGGACCTCTCCGCTTCAACGAAACCTCAATATTTTTCATCAGGCACCTGAACACATGTCTTGAGTCTCCCCTGAAACAGGTTTGAGGTCAAAAGATTTTTTTCCCTTGGAGGAGGAGCCTGTCTCGTAAAGAAGGCCATTTCCTGTTTCCACTAGGGGCGCCAGGCCTAATGGGTAATATTTCAATGCAGTCGTGTTCAGGCTGGGATATCTCATAAACATGCTAAAAATGAAAAAGATTGAACGTTGGATCACGGAGTTTTTAATCATTTTCTGAATTTGGTATTTTGCCTAAAAATGGCCGACTTTGGGACCACGCCCAGGCCAGACCCTTGAATGAAAACACACCATTTTGAAAACTTAAGATCTCATAGGTCTCCTGAATAGTCTGACCAATTTTGAAGACGATCCAACTTTATCCTTCAGCGACAAGGTCTCAAATGTAAATCGATAAAATTTCGCATTTGACCCAAAATTTCCAGCTTCCTGTTGGGTTTGGAATATGGGTGCAAGAGACTTTTTGGAGCAGTTTTGTACAATGTATCGACTCACTAAATTTCATTGTTCTACGTTGAAAAAACCTAATAGGAGAGGCCTTTTTGAAAATTTCAAGGGGGCGCCACTGAGCCATTTTGTTAAATTTTTTTGGAGATTATCAAAATTTACGCAAAGTTGAATGTATGTGCAAATTTTGGTGAGTTTTCGTGCATGTTCAAGCCTCCAAACGTAAACTCCAACTGTGAACCGAAAAAATTTCACATTCGATCCAAAATACCCGATTTCCTGTTGGATTTGGAATATGGGTGCAAGAGGCTTTTTTGAACAGTTAGGCATAAGGTATCTACTCCCCAAATTTCATTGCTCTACGTTGAAAACCTGAGAGGAGAGGCCTTTTTGAAAATTTTAAGGGTCAAGGGGGCGCCACTGAGCCATTTTTTGACATTTTTTCAAAACGACGCAAGATTATCGAAATTTACGCGAATCTGCACGTATGTGCAAATTTTGGTGACTTTTCGTGCATGTTCAGGCCTCCAAATTGGCCATTTTCATTTGCCATGAAGAAAGAAGAATAATAATAATAATAATAATAATAATAATAATCCTTTGCATTACAATAGGGCCTTCGCACGTCTAGTGCTCGGGCCCTAATAATAATCCTTTGCATTACAATAGGGCCTTCGCACGCCTAGTGCTCGGGCCCTAATAATCCTTTGCAAAACAATAGGGCCTTCGCACGCTTAGTGCTCGGGCCCTAATAATCCCAGTTTAGGCTTATATTCAAAGTATATGGATCGATAGCATGCACGCACTGTCTGTGCATGTCACACACACATACGCGCAGTTTGCCCCGACTCTCGGCCGTGTGAGCAATGTTGAAATATTGCTTATATGGAGTAGACGGAAAACCGATCATTCTCAGGCTTATCCTCAACCCATTTGAATTTTTTTTATGACTGTTGTCAAGTCCGACTCTTCCTAAAAAGCCGTGTTCAAGGCAAGCTAGGCGCTAATAACGCACAGCTGCACCGCTACCGTGGCGTCTCTCTCGCTTTTTGATGACGTAATTGCTGCATGAATTCCGATTTGAGAGACTGGACAGTACAGACCGCCGCGACAGTCTGGAAAAATGTGGCCCACATTGGATTTGAACCACATACGAAAGTGACCCAGATCGGATTTGAAATGGTCCAGTTCTATGCGACTTGTCACGTTCAGACCGTCAAGTTAATGCCTCACTCGAGTCGGAAAAACACGAAAAAATCGGATTCGTGCATTAAGACATGTAGTATGAACGTAGCCTATGTTTCATTGTGTCAAAGTGTCATTTTGTCAGTGTTGTCCCATGAAAAGATATACTTAAATATCTGCAGAAATGCGAGGGCTGTACTCACTTTTGTGATACACTGTATGAGACCATTACGTTACCTGATCTGTTAGTGGAAGAGTGCAGTTGATATCAAGCCTGTCGTCTCCTTCAAGTTTCAAAAGCGAGTTTCCCAGGAGTTTCTAAAGCGAGACGTTAATGGTCAACATGGTAGGGAAGGACAGGTCAAGTTTTCTACTATCACAATGTATGGGAGAACAGGGTTTGATGTCGCAGTTTTTACTTTTTAATGAAAATCTTGCTGACAATATGTCTTAGAATAGTCATTCATTTATTAGACGGTAACTTCTCGTCTCGGCTTGGATTTGACATTGTTTTCCTTTTTCAACTCTCTTTCTTTGTCACAGTATTTTTTTTTTGTCAAAGATTGCCTAACATATTGTGACAAGTGACAACCACCCTCATTGTGGGGTTGGTTGTTACTTGTTCTTCAAATGGAACTTTCTTGTAAACATTATGATAATCTTCAGAACTAAATATGTTTTTTTTAATTGATAAAGAAGGAACATCAATAAGATTACATCATAACATTACCATTAAATTAGAACTGGTTGCTTCAACAGAAACACAACACATCTATTTTTAGGCTTATTAAAAACAAGTACTCATTGCGCTCAAGCTCATTTAGAGGAATTCAACATAAAATGAGTCAAGAACTGAACATCAAGATTTTGTCTGATAGCTATTCACTGTCAAACACAGACAATGCTCTCCAAATATGCAGAGTTGAGGACTTGGTGTGCCCACTGTTTTTAAATTTGATTTAAACCATGTACAATGGTACCTCTACATACGAAGTTAATTCGTTCCAGGACCTTGTTTGGAAGTCGAAACGGTCATATATCGAGCAGGATTTTCCCATTAGAACACGTCATAATTCTGTTAATCCGTTCCACTGCCTGAAAACCTACACTAAATCCTTAATAAATACTGCTAGTACTATTACAAATGGTAATTACAAATCACAAAACAAATAAATTATGAATTAAACTGGGAAAAATATTATAATAATGGTAATAATAACAATAAAACCTGTAATAATGTAACGAATCGGGTTATAATGTGGCGGATGTGTTTTGCGTAGTGTTCCTGAACGCACCGTGTGGCTGACTTGAAAGAGTGAGAGAGAGATTTTACTTTCACGGGTTTGTTCAGCTGCGGCGGACAGTGGACATATTATGTTGCACAAGTTCTGAAATAAATGATTAAAAACCTGAAAGAGCTAGCGATTTCTTTGGTGATGTTACCACAATAATAATTGTCACCTTAACTTATAAAGTGGTGAACGGAGGTCGGAGGAGGACCATGGAGATGGTCGACATTCTACGGCCGTATTGTTGAGCCAGTTCACGGATGCGCACCCCACGCTCGTATTTTTCTATCAGTTCCATCTTCATTTCAATGGTAAGCGTCACCCTTTTCCTTGTTTCAGCACCTGCACTAACCTTCTTGGAACCTGTGTTGATTTCTCTCACAAGAAAATCCGCGGTTTGTCCGCCTGCGACGGCATCATGTCATTGTTTTTCGAGCAAGTCGTCGTATGTAGCAACAAACGGCGAGTCAAGTTTTACGTCGGGTGTCGAAAAGATCGTGTGTCGAAGCGATCGTATGTTGAGGTACCATAGTACATGACTGAGATATGAATAAAAACTATTTCACTGTGCCCTGGACACTGACAGTAAAAATCATTTGAATTCGTTGCTCTAAAAACCAACCCCACTGAGATCATGGCAACCAAAACTAACTAATAGCTAGCAATCAACTGCATAGCTAAAGAATGTGAATAAAACTCCCAAGCCACCCGCCACCCCCCACCCCCATACTCACATACATTTTGATGATAATACTTTCATAACTATAATCATCAAGTTTAGAGTTGGCCGAAAATACCGGATGATAAAAGCATTTTAAAATGATACCGGATAATTTGGAAATCGTTTTGTCCTTATTGGTTTTGAGCCAATATGCATATGGGAATTCTGTAATGTCCACTCATTGCCTGTCTGTGTTTCTGGTGTTTCGCCTTCCCCTGCTGGTGCTTGAGTGTAATTTGTTTTGAAAAGTTCCAGCACTTTCTGCTGACATAATCATATGCCGATGCAAGCTCATTGCGAATAGAGAGAGCAAATGGACAATGTCTGCAGTTGATTTACCATAGCAGTTCTTGACATCTCACAACATTGTTTGTGCCTGATACAAGCATCACTTGTAAGTCATATCCTCCCTTTGTTTTATATTCATGAGCGTGGTGGATTATATTGCAAATGTATATGTTTCATTTTGTTTGCATTTGTGGTAAAATGGGGTTATGTTATTTCATTGCTTGCAAGCTATACTACCAGTTGCTATTCAAATGACACGATAGCAAGAGTGACATCTAACACTTGTGACAACCAGAGATGGGTAGATTAGCAAAGAATTTTACTCAAGTATGAGTAGTGTTACTTCAAAATAATATTATCCAAGTGAAAGCAAAAGTAGTAATCCAAAAAAATGTACTGCAGTACAAGTAAATAAGCATTTGGTGAAGAGAATACTCAAGTAATGAGTAACATTGTGGGTAACTGCTTACGATGTTTGATTTTATTTAATTTTTTAAAACAGTGGTATTTGTGATATCGATATGAACTGTTATTATTATACTTTGAAGAAGACTAAAACCCACTGCATAACCACCTTGGACGAAAGGGGAGAAAAAAAAAAATCATTGAATTCCGGCGAGAGGAAAAAAAGAAAACAAAAATAAATCATCATTCGCCAAAGAAAATGAGTGCCCTCTAGGGGAGAAAATATGATCATCTCAAACCTAATTGGTTTTCTTTGGTCAATCGGCGCCAAATAAAAACTGGGAGAGGTTAAAATCTGCGCTTTCAAGTCATGTTGACGGCAGCACTCTATGTCAAATACTTTGTTTTTTACGGTGCTTTACGTGACTGAACAGGTCGGCGTGATCATAAAATGGTAAGCTTGAGTCTGATTGATATAGTGGAGTCATGTGATTATTGTTGCGACTTCTCATTGGTGAAACTGGTAGCGCCACTGTTGGCGTCTCTGGCAAAAACAAAAAAAAATGTATGGTAAGAATTAGAGCTGGGAATCTTTGGGCACCTAACGATTCGATTACGATTATGATTCAGAGGCTCCGATTCGATTATAAAACGATTATTGATGCACCCCACTCTTTTTTTTTTTTTTTTTTTTTATTTGCTTTGTACATTAGTTCCAAAATTGTTCAATCCTCTCAGGCTAAACCAAACTACTATTTCAGTATCAAGTAAACATATAGCAGTAAACAAATATACAAAAATAACAGTAAATAAAAAACTCCAGTCCCCATTCTATATCAGCAGCGTTAAACTACTTTCAATTAATTTAATGTTGTGAATCAACCGTTAAAGTTGTTAAAATTGCTCCTGTTATTCCATAATTTCTCTTTTGTCTACTTTCGACATGTGAAAGTTTTAAAACTATTTTAAAGATAGATTCAAGTCAATATTTTACCGATTTAGGAGTATTTTAGATAAAAAGTTAATTAGGTTCGCTTGGAAGGTTCGCAACAACAGCCTTGCAGGGAAGTGTACTGCTTTAAGATGGCGGCCGTTACTAACGCCCGCATCTAGTTTTTTGTAGATGTGCTGGTAACGATACCGAAGCTATAATGCATCTAGTCCTATATAAATGATATCTACCGTAACATAATGTGGCTTGTAGCAGCTTTTCGGCAGCAGTCAGGTATGTTGTTGTTGTTGTTTTTTTTATCTCGTGGCATGAGTTGAGCTAGAGCCGTGAGTTGAGCATTGGCGTTACCCGAGGGGCCGGGTAATGAGAAGCATGATGTTTAGCTACTCTCGCTCCGTCCCTAATTGCGTACCGAAGACCGCGCTGCGCGCTGAGTGTGTCATACTTCTGCTTTACTTGGCATATTTCAATAATCGGAATTTGGATGTTTGTGAATCGTTCTCGAATCTTCCACGGCCGAATCGCGAATAATCTAAGAATCGGAAATTTTGCACACCTCTAGTAAGAATGTAGCGTAAAGTGGACAAATGTAACTGCTAGTGTAGCCCAAAGTAGAGTAGTGTTTCTTCTTCACAAATGTAAGCAAGTAAAAAGTATGGCTTAAGACTACTCTTAGAAGTAGCGTATTGGCCCAAATATAAGACGGCCCTGATTATAAGACGACCCCCTCTTTTTCAAGTTTGAAAAAAGACTTTTTGAACACCAAATTATTTTTTATACACAAAATAATTGCAGTACATCCGAAACAAATGAGTATAACAATATATTTGAGAGAAAAAGCATGTTGTTTTGCCTCATTCAAATCTTACAATTTGAACATTTAAATATGTAAACTAAAGTGCACTCACATTCGTAAATGAATGGCTTCTGGTTTTTGAAATGTAAATAAACCAATGTATTGTGATAAAACAACAAAAAACGCAATAACTGCATTAACCATCAAAGTGAAGTCTAACTGTAACTGTAGTCTTGAAACAAATCTGAATAAGGAAAAACATTGCAATAAAATAATGCAAACTGGTTAAACTTGACAGAAGCTGAGATCTGTCATGACAGAACATTCCTTCAATGATATCTGGCGCCATCTAGCGTCGTGAATGGGGAGCGAAGGTGAGATCTGTCATGACAGAACATCGTTTCAATGATATCTGGCGCCATTTAGCGTCGTGAATGGGTATGACGTCTAGACTGCGAATATAAGACGACCCCCCCGTCTTTTTCATTCTTATTTCAATGCAAAAAACACCGTCTTATATTCGGGCCAATACGATAAAATTTTCTCAAAAAGTTACTTAAGTATAAATGTAACGCATTACTACCCACCTCTGGTGACAACCAACACCATTCTCCCAAACTTTTTTTGCTTTTCAACGGCTACAACAGACCTACAGAAGTTGAAGACTTGGATCAAAACTGTCTTCACAGAGATCATCTCATACCACTCAGTGAAGTCTCTGTCATAAAATGTGGCCAACAACATGCAACGGGAGAGTGTAGGGAGGGATAATAGGGTAACCTCTAAAACTGGTGCAATTTTTTTTTCATAAAATCTTTTCACATTGAATCCTATAATGTGATTTAACAAGAAATGACAGTCGTTGCAGTGAGGAGGACAGCGGGGGTGAGGACGTAGTGGGGTTTGCCGCGGGGCGACTTGGGTGAGAGTGAGGGTGGGTGTGACTTAGCCGAAAACCAACAAAATCACTGTGTGGCCAAAAAGGAAAGGAAGCACAGATATATGCACTTTATTACTTATTTTTTTACCTGAACCAGAGGAGATAGAACCATTTGTCTTTTGGACACAGCAGCCTATGTATTCAAAGATACTCAATGTAATGGGGAAAAAAATCGAGCAAATCAACAAAACATGCCCATATGGCAAATATATAATGAGGCATGATGGAGAAGCAACACACAGGATTGTGAAATACCAAGGAAGAAAGAGAGATAGAGACGGAAAAGATGACAGTTAACGACATAGAAAAATGAAACAGGAGGATATTCACTCATATTCTGTCAATTAACAGAGTAAATTCACCGCTCAAAAATAAACTCATGTAATAATCACACGCAGACAAGAGCCTGCTATCAGAGATACTCACTGCGTCAGCCTCAGCCTTCTCCCTAGAGACTCGCCCCCCAGCCACTACCGATTCCATGACTGCCACCCAGCGTTGCTTGTCTGGGAAACTGGGAGCCATGAAATAAATGGATTGTCCAGGCCAGCAAGGGGTGTGACAACGGGACTCCAGCTTCATTACATACGGAACATCTGTTATAGAGAGATCACATCTTATTTTAAATTCAATAAAACCTATGTCAATATTGATGTTGTTTAGTACAAGGATTACAACCCTTTAATCCCAGGGAACCGGGGACGCAATATAAAATGTGCTAAAAACTAAATGTAAATATTTGAAAATCTTTTTCATTTTCAACCTATATTTTAGTTTATTACACGACAAAGATTTCTAATATTTCAACTGAAAATTATTATTAGGGCCCGAGCACAAACTGGCACGAGAGCCCTGTTGTAATGCAAAGTATTATTAGTCTTTTTTCAGGGCAAATGAAAATGGCCAATTTGGAGGCCTGAAAGTGCTCGAAAACTCACCAAAATACATGCAGCTTTGCGTAAATTTTGATAATTTTGTAACGCTGCGAAAAATGTAACAAAATGGCTCAGTGGCGCCCCCTTGAATGTTTAAAAAAGGCCTCTCCTATTAGTTTTTTTTTAAATGTAAAACGATCAAAAAGTCATATTCCAAACCCAACAGGAAATCGGGTATTTTGGATTGAATGTAAAATTTATATCGAGTAACAGGGTGCATGTCGGAGACATGGCACCTAGGGAATAAGTCTGATCCTCCTCAAAATTGGTAAGACTGTTCATGAGACATATGAAATCTTAAAGTGATCCTCGTAATTCTTAAAAGATAAATGTTAGTATGAGTTATATTAATTTGATATTAAAACCCCTCTTAATGTTTTCGTTTTAATAAAGTTTGCAAAATTATTTTAAGTGATAGGTCGCCATTCTTGTTACGACGCAGTGCGTGACATCACAGGGCCCGTTGCCGAACTTTCAGCGTGTCACTCTTAGCTACCCCAACTTGTCGTCGGTTCTGCCCTTCCAATTTGAACCAGATCGGAAAAGTGAAGAGCAGGACAGCACGCAGCGTGGCTGACTGTCCTCATTAAATTCGTCATCTGGCGGGAACAAATCCTGGAATCGAGTGTAATCCATGCCTTGTACATTGTAACGCATGGGAGGTAGGATATGTGAATAAAAGTACCAAAAGGGGGAGAAGCTTCCACTTATGCACATTTATTCACAAAAAAATAATATTTCCTCCTTGACCACTCATCACTCGGGAGCTCAGCGGTACACACACACGCGCGTTCCCAGAAGAACTCCAACATAAAAGCAAGGTCCGTGTCAGAGTCACTGTCGTCACTGTAGCGTGCCATAGTGCTTTAATGATTTGGTATGATTTAGGGAAAACTCCCACAAAGAATAGTCAACAAGATAGATAACAATAGTAATCCAAATCCGCGTTTTTTCACTCACTCGAAGATCCAGGAATTAGACCGATCCCATGGCATCGTTGCAGCCGTGATCAGGCCGTCGAATCCACTAAATAAACTGATCTGAAAAGCTGCTGCTGGACCGTCGAATCCAGAAAATAGACAGATGCGAAACCAATATTGCAGCCGCGGTGAGACCGTCCGATCCAGAAAATAGACTGATCCCTTACTTGACTAAGGATCCGGGAAAAATGCTCGGGCGCCAGTTGTAACGCGTGGTAGGTAGGATAGGTGCATACAGGGACCAAAAAGGGGAGAAGCTTCCACTTATGCACATTTATTCACAAAAAAATACTAATTCCACCTTGACCACTCACGTCACTCCCCTTGTTTCAATTTGACTGGAAATTGCATCCAAAAGCAGCACACTGTTGCATTTTACTTCGCGAGTTTAAGCAATTGTTGTATACGCTACACATTTGGAAACACCCCATTTACGTCATCACTGCGAGCCCGCAAAACATGGCGCCAACTATCGGTCAAAATGTGTACGAAATATTACAAAATATTTCCATTGATTTAACATTTTATGTGTTTCTAACAACATATTTTAGTACAAGAGAACAATTGTGGTTTATTAGAGCCTACATGTATTTAAGGTAGAGGATCATTTTGAGTCTTCAAAATGGTGAGTTTTCCGTCTCGTGTCTGACCTGGGCGGGGTGCCAGAGTCGAACATTTTTTTGGCAACACGCCATACTGAATATAAATATAAATGACCATTAACTCCATGATACAAGTTCAATCTTTTTCATATCTGGCATGTACTAGTATGTGAGGTATCCAAGCCGATATACGACTGCATTGAAATATTACCCATTAGGCCTGGCGCCCCCTGCTGGGAACAGGAAACGGCCTTTTTTACGAGACAGGCTCCTCGTCGAAGGGAAAAAAAAAATCAATTGACCTCAAACTTGTTTTAGGGGAGCCTTAAGACGTGGTCAAATGCCTGATGAAAAATATGACCGTCGTCATTTTGTCTCGCCACAAATTTTAAACAGTCATAACTTGGCAGACATACAACATATCTGCGCCTAACTTCCCGTGATTGGTGAGAGTCGTACCATGAAGGGGTCTGTAGGGGTCATTTGCATCAATCCTACAGCACCAACTAGTGGCAACAGAAAGTCACTCATTTTATTTATACATGTCGAGTTCTTTTCAGGTTGGTCATTGTAGTTTCTTGACCTTTTGTAATACGACATTTTAAGGCCCATGTCCACATGTTGTCTGTTGTCGTGACGACCCAACGGAATTTGGCACACTTGATCGAATTGGCCCAATTAGAAGATTCATTTTGGGTTTGAATAAGGGCGTGGCTGCACAGCTTAGTAGCGCCTCTTTTTATGTTGTACTCTCTCCGATAGGGTTTTTTTCTCCTATTTTTGTGAATGTATTTCTAATCCCAAAAAAATAGGCCAGTTTCGAGCATGTTAGGTTCCCATGAGATGATTGGAGGAGGACGATCTGACATCACCCTGACCTGCGTGATGTCCGAGTTCCTGCTTGCAGGCCTAGTTTTGTTTTATTTTCTGCCAATATTCTATTATGTTGAATTTATGGCCTGCAACACTTTCCAAAAAGACAGGGAAGTGGACAAATGCTCAAAAAGTATATTTGGAAAATTCCACAGGGGGGTGGGGCTGGACATGAAAGGCTAAGCTGTTCAAAAGGAAGGCCGGGTTGAGTAAACACTGCTTTGTGAGCAAATGTGTAGGTAAAAAAAAGTACAGAAAAACATTTCTCAATTTACGTTCGCAAGGAATGCTAAATGCCTGGTGGGCTGGCAGCGCTTGGCATGGCAGCATCAACACTAGTGTATGAATGTGTGCGTGAATGGGTGAATGTGAACTAATGTAATGTGCTTTGTGTACTGTTAAAAAAAAAGTGTAGCATAATCCACTATACGTGATTACTCATCATTTACCATTTTTAGCAATTTAGGATTTAATCATCTAACGTCCGAAATAACATTAAAATTCAGAAAATTTGACGATATCTATGCACTTGAGCAAAAAAGGTCAAAAAACAAGATTGATCTTCGAGCTCCCAGATTGTACTACATTAAAAAATGGCTTCATTTTGTGAAGGATTTTGCCACCTGGGCTCAGGAACTCTTCAGGAAAACAGTTTCCACAGTTCATCTCTACAAATGCAAGTTGAAATGCTTGCACGCAAAGTGGAAGTTATACTTTAATACCCCTGGAATTGCCACTGGCTTTTCCCTTGGAGCGAGCCCATCTGACACAAAGTGGCAAAGTGTTCTGTCGTCTGAAGAGCGCACATTTTAACTTGTTTTGGGAACCTATAGATGTTGTGTCTTGTAGGCCAAAGTGGTAAAGGACCATCCAGATTGGTATCAGCCGCACAAAATAGGAAAAGATTCAATCTTCGGCCCTTTAACAGATTGTGTCCTTTGTTCACAAGCACGAATTGGGTGTTTTTAAAAGGACAGGTTATTGAGCATCATTGGATTTGGGATTTAACATAATATACCTGATTTGGCCGTGTTGGGTAGTTCCGTGGCCCCTACCGCTCCGTGAACTTCGACCTCTCCATCAGACATGCACAGGTCAAACTCCTCCAGTGGTTTAATCGAATCTGAGTTAAGATACAAGATGCCGAAATCAAGCAAAATGACAGAAAGTAATTTGTTTTCAAAAGGTATTGAGGTTTAAGTAACCTTCTCTGGGTTCTATTTCATAGATGGACACTTTTGTTCCATCAAGGACCATGTATTTCCTCTCCCAGCCTTGGCCTCGCTTTCCATTTCTGCAAAAGGAGTAGCATCAAGCTTTCATTTAAAAAAAATAGGCCACTTTTTTTTTTTTTTACATTAACACATCTTAAACGTACCAGATTGTTGGCATTTGACAACCAGCATATTTTAAGAGACACAAACGTCATTAAGAATTACAAGCATTAGTACTTGCTTCAAGTGTTACCTTGAAGAAATTGAATAATGGAAGTGTCTCAGTAAAAACATCAAGTGGAAACATTTCTATGAGTTAAGTGTGTCCATTCATTTATTGTTTTCCTTTCTATTATTTAAGCCACTTTCTCCATTCATGTGATTGAGCAACCATGGTTAACCTGGGCTGCTTCATCCATCCCTCCAAGTGCATGTGTCCACTTGCGTCTTTGAGCTGCTGGCCTGATAAGTTGCCTTTCTCCCGGCCCAAGCCGTCGGACAGATGCAGGGAGCAATCGCTCGACATGCCGCACGTCGCTGAAAGGCACGGAGAGCATTTGGGATGGCAGAGGGCGTGACATTCTGATGGAGGGAAAATATCACAAAAAGAGAAATGCCATTAAAAGAAGTACTTTTTATAGCGTTATACAGTGAGTGGGTACAGTGGGTTTGAAATTTTCATGGTAGGTGCTTGTCCACTGGGAGAGACAATCCCCAAAAAATCCAGAAATCACAGTGTACGATTTTTAAAACAATTTATTTGTGTTACACTGCTGCAAATAAGTATTTGAACACCTGAGAAAATCAATGTCAATATTTGGTACTGTAGCCTTCGTTTACAATTATAAAGCTCAAACGTTTCCTGTAACTTATCAGCAGGTTTGCACACACTGCTTCTCTAGATCAATCAGGTTTCTTGGCTGTCACTGAGAAACACAGAGTTTCTATTGGGTTTAGGTCTGGGTCTAGGTCCTCCAGAACCTTAATATGCTTTTTACGAAGCCACTCCTTGATTATTCTGGCTGTCTGCTTCGGGCCATTGTCATGTTAGAAAACTGAGCCATGACCCATTTTCAATGCTCTAACTGAGGGAAGGAGGTTATTCCCCAAAATCGCACAATACATGGCCCTGGTCCTCCTCTCCTTAATACAGTGCAGTCGTCCAGTCCCATGTGTAGCAAAACACCCCCAAAGCTTGATGCCACCACCCCTATACTTCACAGTAGAGATGGTGTTCTTGGTATGGTACTCAAGACTCTTATTCCTCCAAACACTATGAGTGGAATTAGGAGAAAAGAGTTCCATTTTGATCTCGTATGATCACATGACTTTCTCCCATGACTCCTCTGGATCATCCAGTGGTCATTGGCAAACTTAAAACCGGCCTGTACATGTGCTGGTTTAAGCAGGGGAACCTTCCGTGCCATGCATGATTTTAAACCATGATGTCTTAGTGTATTACCAACAGTAACTTTGCAAATGGTGGTTCCAGCTCCTTTTAGGTCATTGACCAGCTCCTCCTGTGTAGTTCTTGGCTGATTCCTTACCATCCATTGGATCACTGCGACCCTATGGGGTAGATCTTGCATGAAGCCCCAGTCCAACTGAGATTGACAGTCATGTTTAGCTTCTTCCATTTTCTAATAACTGCTCCAACGGTGGATGCTATATCACCAAGCCGCTTGGCAATTGCCCCATACTTCTTTCCAGCCTTGTACAGGTCTACAATTCAGTCCCTGGTGTCTTTGGACAGCTCTTTGGTGTGTCTGGGATGGACAGGTGTTTATATGCAGCTAACCGCCTGAAACAGGTCAAAAAGTCAGACTCGAAAACTCCACTCCATTTATTTCGGACACAATAAGTGGAGTGGAGGTGGACTTTTTAATAGCGACTAACAGGACTTTTGAGGCTCACAATTCTAGCTAATAAGCAGGTGTTCAAATATTTATTTGCAGCAGTATAATACAAATAAATGGTTAAAAAATCTTACACTGTGATTTCTGGATTATGTTTTTTAGATTGTCTCTAAGAGTGAACAAGCACCCAGCATGAAAATTTCAAACCCACCACTCATTTCTAAGTGGGAGCACTTGCAAAATTGCAGGGTGTTCAAATGCTTATTTTCCTCACTGTGCTATACTTGCCAAATTTGTCTTATGAAACAGTGGCTGTGACGGCCCTGGCCCTTTAATTATTGTTTTTTTGAGACTCTTTCAGTCAGCTGATTGTCGCCTCCGCCAGCTGCCTGCCTCCCCTCCCAACGTGACGTAAGCTAATCGACGCCAGATGGACAGACGACGTCGCCACCGCTGATTGGCCACGAAAAAGGGCGCCAAGCTTGAAAAGTCAGAAGCTGTCAACTGACAGCTAAGGTTGCATTTGACAGCATTCGTACCGCGGTCCTCCTCGCCAGCTGTTTGCTCGCCATTCACTCTCGTGTGCGTTTGATTGCTACTTTGTTCCACTCCCGCTTTTTCGGTGAGGTGTTTTGTGTTTATTCATTATTGGATCATTTTTGTTCACCACTGTAAATAAGAGCACTGAAGCAGTAGGGGTAAGCTGCCATTTCTGTTCAACCCGTTTTCTCCTGTTTTGTTTAGTGTAGGAAGCTAGGGTAGTGGCTGTCTTTTTGTTCTTTCCTTATTACGATCAGGGTTTAGTTAGCGGGTGGGGTTGAAGTGTAGATTATTTTTGTTTGTTGTTTTGACCTGTGCTTACCCTGAAGCCACGCTTCGTCCACATTTGGTATGTATTGTTCATTGCGAGTTTGACTGTGTAAATAAATTTGTGCCACTTGTGAACTTGTGTGGCTCGTTTTGTGTTACGCCCTTAGCGAGCCGTCCGTGGGACGTAACAGTGGCCAAAAACATTTTCAGCAATTAACACTTTAACATGCCAAAATGCCCCACCCCCACCCCCCACCCCAAAAAATACCGTAGTTGATAATGTAGTGCAGTGAATTACTAACAAAGTTGTTGGAACACTTAATCCAGTCAATTTTTTGGATACCACTCTTGGTGCTCTTAGCACACTTTGGGGACCACTGTTTTAGAATGCTCTTATTTTTGTGTAACAATTGAAGACAACTCAGAAACAACGCAAGCGTCAACTTTAATATAAGAACAGTGGCTCCAAAATCTTACGCTGGAATAGTTATGTTTGCTTATTGACGACGCTAGACGTCAAATTCATCTCGACTGGGAGGGTTGAATTTACGTTCAAAGGTACTGAAACCTGATCATTCATAAACAGTCTTCCCGGTTTTTGAAGCATTTACAGGTCACTTCTTGTTGATTTGGAGTGCAGAACTATTTTTATAGAATGTTTTCCCATATGTTTGTTCATTGTACTTGGTACATTCATGTCTATATCGTTTTGTCTTTCTGATATGATTTGCACAGCTCAAAGTGTCTTCTCCAAAGCAAGGTCATAAACAGATAACACAGCTGCCTAGTAAAATTCCACTTTCTTGTAAAGCACTTCATGGGTTAACATGGTGACCTGCCAATTCACATCGGAAATAACAAAACGTGTATGCATTCACAGTCCGGTGCAGATCGAAGGCACCTGTGTGGAGCTCTTGGGGACATAGAAGAGAGCACATCACCCCTGTGCTCCAGGCCCTTCACTGGCTTCCAGTCGAGTTTAGAATTAAATTCAAAATCCTCCTTCTTACATTTAAGACCATTAATGGTTTGGCGCCATCTTATCTCACCAATGCTCTGTTTCCATACCGCCCCAGCAGAACACTCCGTTCTCAGAATGCAGGTCTGCTTCTAGTTCCCAGGGTCTCTAAAAGTACAGTAGGAGCTAGAGCCTTTAGCTACCAAGCTCCTGTCTTCTGGAATCAGCTTCCAGCTGGTATTAAAGAAGCCAGCACAGTCTGTACATTTAAGATTAGACTAAACACGTTCCTATTTGACAAAGCTTATGGTCAGGCTAGTTCAAATCGGACTAGACTCACAGTTCAGTCTAAAGCTGCACTTGAAGCTACAATGCTGCGGGAAGTACAGCCACTGAGTCCTATCCCCTTTTTCTCACTGTACCTACCACTTGTCTTACTTTATTTCTCTTTTCTGATTCTAATATCTAGTTGACTAGTCTCTTCCTCACTAGTCACCTGGTGTCCCCTTTCCCCCCTCTGGGGAGGGGCTACTAATCAGCCGCAGCCTCCTGACTATCCTGACCCCTGGCTTGATGGACGTCCTTGTTGACCGCCCCCCCCCCCTCTCATCTGGCTAGATGGACCTCCTCTTGTTTCTTCATTCCGTTGCATCTCCACAAACTGGACCTCCTGCTACTAATACCCACCGTCAGTCCTGGTGCATCTATAGACTGTCCGTCCTGGGAGTGGATCTCTCCTGACTGTGGTTCTCCCCAAGGTTTCTCATTTTTCCCCAAAGGTTTTTTTTTTTTGTTTTTCCTTGCCAACATGGAGGGTCTAAGGATGGGGGATGCCCAGGACCAGGACTTGGACTTGAACTTTATGTAATTCATCAACTGTTTCTGACTGTGAATCATATTGCCTCTGCAAAGCCCTTTGAGACAACCTTGTTGTGATGTAGGGCTATCCAAATAAAATTGAATTGAATCCTGACCGGCCAGCTTTTCATTATTCTTTCCTTGATAAATGTATTTATCTGAGGGGATTATTGCTTTCTTTTTGTTCCTGAATTGTGTGTTGTCATCTCCTGTTCAATAAGAGAATAAAAGAACCTAAAGAAAGAGAAAATTAACTTTTTTCTTCTTCAGGAGTAACTACCTATTTATTTGGCGACATTCCTGGGTCACTTCCTGTTCAGTAACTCTGAAAATCAACAGGAAGTGACTCATAAACGTCCCAAATCAACAGGAAGTGACTAGAAATGCTCTACAATCAACAGAAAATGACCTAAAATGCCCCAAAATTAACTTATCGGCTGCTTTTGACAGCCATAGAGATCTGTTTCGTTTGAAGTGGGAGGTATGGCAGTGAATGAACCCTCCCAAATCAAATGGATTGGACTTCTACTAGTGATAAACTCATTTCATTTCACAGCAGAATGATAAAAAGAGCTTGTTTTTCTGTTAAATCGATTTACTGACCCATGTATTGATAAATGTTATACCGCCAGATCGTGAGATAATCATTATTGTGAGCCTGTATCGCAAGTCGTATCGTGTTGTGAAGTACCCACAGGTTACCACTCCTAGTACACATTAATCAAGAAAATAGTGAAAGGGGTGTCCAAACCGGTCCTCAAAGATCACTGTGGGTTTTTGTTCTTACCAATCGAGCACAGTTTAGCAAATGAAGTTTCTGCTAAAACAAGCAGCACCTGACTGCAAACAACTGATTACACTTGTAAAACACCAGATTCGTGAAAAGGCGTCGTCTTTTTTTGTTGGAATGAAATCCAGCACCCACTGCGACCCTATGTGGAATAGTTTGGACACTGATCTAAAATCTTATTAACTGCAGGTTTAGTTAAAGATCAATGAAAGGTCATTAACTCATTAAATAACACATTAGTTCATTGAATTTACAAAATGGATTAAGGTACTGTGCCAGTCTCCTTTGCCGTAATGGGATGAATCCTAGCACTCACCGAGACAGGTGGCGGCTTGTCGACCAAAGTGCACCGTATCCAAGCACACGGTACACTTGGCAGCACGCATGTTGAGTCCCACTGTGAAGCGGTGAGGGGTGTGGTGGTGCACCCTCTCCCTTTCCCTCTGACTGTCTTTCATGCGACGGCTATATTCTGAATACAATCAGGGCAGGGTCACAGTGAGGACAGGTTGCTTGATTATATATCTTATTGTACTGTGTGCACCATGCCATACCAACTATGAAATCAGTTCAATGAAAAAAAGGTTTTAAAAGATGTTTTAGACATGGGAAGGTAAAACTCAAGTGTAAAAAAGGATGAATTCATCCATTTGCCTGTGTTTAAAGGCATTATGCAGTCAATTATGATTTCAAAGGTGCCCATCATTGTAGTTCACGTACCTTGGTCAGCAAATGATGCAAATTACTCAAAACAATATCACAAAAAAACACCATTTGACTGCAGCGTTTGTGCTTTTAACTCCTGGTCTTTTGACCGCATTTGTGAACTTAGGTTTGCGACAAAAATCAGACACAAACTTTGACTCGCAGTAATTTTCTCACTGATGTGACTGAATAATACCTTTAGGATTAGCTTTATCATGGCATACAAAGTTCTGTGCGTTGCAGCGTTTATCAACCGGTTCAACCTGTAAGTGTATGGAGTGAAGCAGTAACTGGATTGTAGATGCGATGGGCTGATAAACACTGTGGAGGTCTGCAAATCACACTGGCTAAACTTGAGCAACCAAGAAAAAAAATGCTTCAGATTTCCAAAGCTGTGCACTGCAAAACTGAAAATGTACTGTACATTCGACCAACTAGAAAGTTCTACTTTGTGTGTCATTCCAGAATTATTGGACATTTTGGATACAGTTACTGATTTTCTGTTCCATATTCTTCAATAATGGATAATAAACTATCAAAGACGTGATCAGTTAAAATTGGAGATTAATGGTAAAATGTTTATGATATGACTTTTGATATGATTTTTTTTTTTTGTATTTACGATATTTGGTACACCACAGCGTCAGGATTGCAGTTAACAGGGTAGCAGAGCCCTTCTAATGTTAGCTTTTATTTACAGTGGGGTAAATAAGTATTTAGTCAACCACCAATTGTGCAAGTTCTCCTACTTGAAAAGATTAGAGAGGCCTGTAATTGCCAACATGGGTAAACCTCAAGTATGAGAAACAAATTACGAAAACAAAAACAGAAAATCACATTGTTTGATTTTTAAATGATTTATTTCCAAATTAGAGTGGAAAATAAGTATTTGTTCACCTACAAACAAGCAAGATTTCTGGCTGTCAAAGAGGTCTAACTTCTTCTAAAGAGGTCTAACGAGGCTCCACTCGTTACCTGTATTAATGGCACCTGTTTTAACTCATTATCGGTATAAAAGACACCTGTTCACTAGTGATGGGTCCGTGAAACCTCATGAAGCGTGTCGACACAGTGACACATTGTGTTGACACAGTGTGGATACTGTGTCATTGAATACTGACACCTGCTGGACATAAAAAATCCCTACAGGCAACCCACTTGACAGACTGACACTGAATTGATGACATAGCATGTAAAATCAAATCATTTAAGTCTTTGCATTCATATTGCATTAGTCCATATCTTTACATTATGTGAACATATATTATAATGTGAAAATGTAAGTAATAATGAATGGGTGAATAAGGAATGCCTGTGGACTTTTTGTTCTGATAAAATTTTATTCAAAAAGTTTTTTTTTGTTTGTTTTTTTTTAAATTTAGTTGTTGTTGTTTTTTTTTTTAACAAGCCTGCTGTGGACAACACACTCGCATGGAACCAACAATGCCAGCATGCACAAGAATTTCCAGTTGAAAGAGGTTTGGATAAGATATCCATTGGCTCCTCCAGTATCGAAGAAAATCGGCATTGCGTGCCATGTTCGGCTCAGCCATGCATCGTTGCACTTTTGCAATTTCATCTACAGTTGCACTGCCTCCTTGACTCCCCACTTTGTCATCTAAGTGCTACCATAGCCCATCAGAAAGAAATTGAAGTGGACAAAAAAATTAATTATAGCTTAATTACAGATTTCTAATAAATTACCAAAAAAGTGACTGTGTGAAAGTAAAGGAATGGTTCTATACCTGTGTTTATTTGGGGATTATCAGAAACTTCAATCTCATGCTTGGCCAGTAATGCTTCAGCATTGAGGAGGTGGCAACTGTTTTTATATGACAGGTTAGTCATATACAAAGTACAAATGCGACATTTCACCTGCAAAAAAATAACTTTTGATAGTAAAATCAAAACTTTTTGGGATCGCGTAACGACCCGATAATCGCGGGGGAAGAGTGGCGTTTGCTCTGACCACTATGCTAGCGGATCAAACGCTGTTGCGTAGTGTAAAGACAAGGGACGGCAACCGACGGACCCGCGTGCACCCGTCACGCTAATAAACTAAGCTTTACCTTAAAATTAATTGTATTTTGAATGAATGATGACAAGTGCGTTTTCCCTGTCTTACGTCCATTTCCACAGCAGGTAGACAACGAGGAAGTAACCGTGAGATGTGGATTGTTTCAGCAACTCCATCGCATTGACAGACGCGCTTCCTTTTGAACCAGTTTGCCGCGTCATGACTGTGTCGACACAGTTCAATGAGTTCATGCATCGGTCACGTGATTTTCTTGTAGCGATACGCGCACCGACGCAGGGGTTGCTCCATGAGCTTGGCGCGCGCGCCGGCGCATTAGTATCACTAGACCCATCACTACTGTTCACAACCTCAGTCAGTCACACTCCAAACTCCACTATGGCCAAGACCAAAGAGCTGTCGAAGTACACCAGAGACAAAATTTTAGCCCTGCACCAGGCTGGGAAGACTGAATCTGCAATAGGTAAAACGCTTGGTATAAAGAAATCAACTGTGGGAGCAATTATTAGAAAACGGAAGAAATATACAAGACCACTGATAATCTCCCTCAATCTGGGGCTCCATGCAAGATCTCACCCCGTGGCGTCAAAATGAAAACAAGAACGGTGAGAAAAAAATCCCAGAACCACACGGGGGGACCTAGTGAATGACCTACAGAGAGCTAGGACCACAGTAACAAAGGCTACTATCAGTAACACAATGCGCCGCCAGGGACTCAAATCCTGCACTGCCAGACGTGTCCCCCTGCTGAAGAAAGTACACGTCCAGGCCCCTCTGCAGTTCGCTAGAGAGCATTTGGATGATCCAGAAGAGGACTGGGAGAATGTGTTATGGTCAGATGAAACCAAAATAGAACTTTTTGGTAGAAACGCAGGTTCTCGTGTTTGGAGGAGAAAGAATACTGAATTGCATCCGAAGAACACCATACCCACTGTGAAGCTTGGGGGTAGAAACATCATGCTTTGGGGCTGTTTTTCTGCAAAGGGACCAGGACGACTGATCTGTGTAAAGCAGACATGTCCAAAGTGCGGCCCGGGGGCCAAATGCGGCCCGTGGTCAAATTTCATCCGGCCCCCAGCCTCTGTCATAAAATCAATAACGTCTGGCCCACACACAGACTTAATAAATTGGTCAACAGTACTGCTACCAGCATACGTATACAGTAGCTTACACACTAAATGCTGCTCCTCATTTACCCACTAAAAGGCAGCAGCACTCTAAGGAACATTACCCAGTGTGACCCTTTACTTCCAATTTTCTAAAATGGCGACAATCAACAAAAAAAAAAAAAAGAAAGTTGACTGCGATGGCCAGCGCTTCAAGGACAGGTGGAAATTGGACTATTTCTTCTCTAAAATACGCAACAACTGTGTCTGCCTCATTTGCAAAGAGACAGGTGCTGTTTTTAAAGGCGATATTACCAAATAAGACACGCTGACATGTACGACAAGATTACAGGGAAGATACGCAGCGAGAAACTGAAGCTAGTTTTACTTCACAGCAGCAGTATTTTGCAAGAGCCCTAGAGTCGAAAGAGAACACCACAAAGGCTCGTCGCGAGCTTAAATTTGCTTAAATATATTGTTCTACGTAAAAGACGTCAGCCAAGGTCGCCCCCCACATTTTTACCATACCAAATCTGGCCCCCTTTGCAAAAAGTTTGGACACCCCTGGTGTAAAGGAAAGAATGAATGGGGCCATGTATCAAGAGATTTTGAGTGAAAATCTCCTTCCATCAGCAAGGGCAATGAAGATGAGACGTGGCTGGGTCTTTCAGCATGACAATGATCCCAAACACACAGCCAGGGCAACAAAGAAGTGGCTTCGTAAGAAGCATTTCAAGGTCCTGGAGTGCCCTAGCCAGTCTCCAGATCTCAACCCCATAGAAAATCTGTGGAGGGAGTTAAAAGTCCGTGTTGCCCAACGACAGCCCCAAAACATCACTGCTCTAGAGGAGATCTGCATGGAGGAATGGGCCAAAATACCAGCAACAGTGTATGAAAAGCTTGTGAAGAGTTACAGAAAACGTTTGGCCTCCGTCATTGCCAACATAGGGTACATAACAAAGTATTGAGATGAACTTTTGGTATTGACGAAATACTCTTTTTTGCACCATGATTTGCAAATAAATTCTTTAAAAATCAAACAATGTGATTTTCTGTTTTTTTTTTCCACATTCTGTCTCTCATGGTTGAGGTTTACCCATGTTGACAATTACAGACCTCTCTAATATTTTCAAGTGGAAGAACTTGCACAATTAGTAGTTGAATAAATACTTATTTGCCCCACTGTACATATATATTATTTTTTAGATTTGGTCGCAGTACAAGTAAATTTACTCGGAAATGGCATGTTCTAGTATTTCATATGCGTATTATTTAAAATTCTAAGGGTGGGACGTAGACCGCCCTCCAATTCTGGAATGAACTCTAATACTTTATAGACATGCACAACTTAGAAAAATCTGGCCGTTTGAGGAATGGGTGAGGCAAAAGTAGAAGAGAGATAGGAGACCAAACTGCAGGAAATGTGAATTTGGTAAACTTACTTTCAAAAGTGACCCTCCTTCTCTCTGAAAGGTGTGTGAAAGAAAAAGGGCAGTAAGAGAGCATCCTTGGGAGTGGGATTATGTGTTTTTTGTGTTTTTCTTTAACTAACAAAGGGATGGCAACAATTTTGTTGTTCGTGCGTGTGCAGGCAGGTAAGGGCCCAAAAGAGCGTTGTTGGTCATTATTGGCTTCTTGAGTGAAAACGTTATCACCACTTCACTCACCCTCAGGTGTGGCAACTTCCTTCCTGCGGCCTGAGTTGGAAGGCACCAGGCTCGGCGGGACTTGCTGGTGATCGGGAGACTTCACCATGGCGGACATCATCATCTGTTGCCGTGCTGTTGGAGTGTTTGCGGAGCCGCTGTGGTCCTTGTATTGAAGCGCTAGAATGGAAATCGATTTGTCTTCATAACACTGCTTAAAATCTCAGAGCTAACTAAAGAGGCTTCTATTTTTTTTTTTTTTTTTGTATGCTGACCTGCCGCTTTGCTCTCGTTAATGTAAAAATTATCAATTCAAGCTCAGTTGCTACGGCAACAGAGTGAAGGTGAACAAAGCGACCTGAATGTCTAATGGATTTTTGGGTTGATTTCTTTTAAAACAGGCAAATGTGAGTTGGTCTTACCTTCCTCTCTCAAAGATCGCAGTTCCGCTCTCATTTTCTGAAGCGCGTCCTCAAGCTCGGAACAGCGGGTTCGCTCTTTGTCCAGCGCCATCTTCATGTCACTGTGCTGCAGGGGAACCGGCTGGATGGAGGATACGGGGGAGACCTGGCCTTGACTCTGCCCCTGGGCCTGCGCCTGAGCAGCCATGGCAGCCAACAGGTCCTCACGCCGACGTCCAAAAAGTCCCTAGTGAATATAAGTGGCAAAAGGGCGAGGAAAAAATGAGACCAGAGAGTAGAAACGTACTCTAGTTTCTGTCCTAGCCTTTGATTAATAGGATAATTTATTAGGAGTGTGCTGAAAAGTTAGTGGGAGTTTTAATGGCAATTATGCAAGAAGTGACTCATCCATTGCTGCCCCCGGATTTCACCTTTATAATCAAGTAATTACCAGTTCTTGGTCTACTTATTCAAGAGACTTTCTTAAACACACAATCAGACCTAAAAGAAAAGTTCTGGAATAGATACTTTTCATCACTTTTTTCAAATAAAATTACCCAAAACATGGTCAATGAGATTTTTTTTTTTTTTAAACTTTGATTTTTTTTATAAGACAGTGAATTAATAATTTGCAGCCATTGACGAATGATCGCTGCCTTCCCTCACAATCAAAACGGATTGGATGACTAGCAGTGAAAATGAGCATTAACAACCACAACTAGTCCTCCAAATTTAAATGAATGAAACGTCTATCCATGGCAATGAGTTAATAGTAAATATTCCCTTATTGATTTAAACATACACACAAAAAGACATTGTTTTTTATTTTTATTTTTTTTCTTAATGTCATGGTATAATACTGTCTTTTATTTATCATGAACCATGTTTGTCTTTGTTGTAAAGCACTTTGAGTACCTTTCGGGTTTTGTGAAGGGCAATAGAAATAAATTTGATTGATTGATTGTTATTTTTTAAATTATTATTATTATTTTATTTTATCTTTTTTTTTTTTTTTTTTTTTTACATTTTTTTCAAATTCTATTTTCATTTATTTATTTTTTTTTAAAAAAAGATAAACTTGCAATTATTCTATTTATTGTATAAAATGATTGTTTTTTGTTTTGTTTTATAAATAAAATACAAAATATAATATGACAGACAGACAGATGGGGGAAAACACAGACAAGGCTGAAAAAGCAGTTTCTGCTCTTGCACCCCTCTTTAAAATAAACTGTTGTATTTAAGGCCAAAACAACTGTTGTGTTTGATAGAACAATGTGCCATATTGCTGCCATAGCAGATTCATGGCGCAATAAGCCCCCAAACTATTTGTAATTTGTCCGTTTTACCCTGGAAACCCCCGTTTACAGATGTCGCGCAACCGCTTTTGTTTCAACATAGCCATAAAAAGAAGGTAAGTAATCGTATTTATTAATTGAAATGTCTGTCATTTTTAGCTTAGAATCATTAATTGATGTCTAATACTTAGTTAAAAAAAAACGACTTTTAGAAATTATTCACCCACATATTTTAAACTTTTAAACAAATTACGTCACAATGAAAAAATTGACGTCTGTAAAAAAAGTCACGGGTATCTACCTCATAACTATCGCTTAATCGTATTTTCTTCGTTACTGTCGCATTTTCCCCAATATTTTATATGATAAATAATCGATCCAATTAAAGAAAAACTGGAAAAAAAAAATGTTAAAGGGTAAATATCTGAAAATGAAAATCTCGACCACTCCTTGATGTCTGCGATTTCTGAATCGCAACCCTTTTTATATTACCCTGTTTCACCCTTATAATTTCCCAAAAATCCGGCTGTGGCCATTCACAGCTGTGTCTTGACACTCGATGAGAAGTACTACATGGAGTTTTTGGATCGAAAAAAAGGTAAGTACGCGATAATATCTCGTTAAAATCATGGTGTCTTTAATTTTGCTCAAGACACAGCTGTGAATGGCCACGGCTGGATTTTTGGGGGATTTTATGGGTGAAACATGGTAATATAACAAAGGTCGCGATGCAGAAATCGCAGACATCAAGGAGTGGTCGAGATATTCTTTTTCATATATTTACCCTTTTGAACGTTTTTTTTTCGATTTTTCTTTGTTTGGATCGATTATTTATCATCTAATATATTGGAGAAAATACGACAGTAACAAAAAAAATACAAAAGCAATTGTTATGAGGTAGATATCCGTGACTTTTTTACAGACGCCATTTTTTTCATTGTGACGTCATCTGTTTAAAAGTGTAAAATATGCGGGTGTATAATTTTTTTAAAGTCTTTTTTTTTTTTTTAATTAAATATTAGACATCAATTAACGATTCCAAGCTAAAAATGACACACATTTTGAATAATAAATATAATTAATTACCTTCGTTTTATGGCTGGGTTGAAACAAAAGCGGTTGCGCGACGTCTGTAAACGGGGGTTTCCATTGTAAAACAGTCAAATTAAAAATAGTTCGGGGGCTTAATGCGCCATGAATCTGCTATGGAAGCATATAGACATATTGTTCTATCAAACACAACCGTTCTTTTGGCTTAAAATACAGCAGTTTCTTTTAGAGAGGAGTGCAAGAACAGAAACTGCTTTTTCAGTCTTGTCTGTGTTTTCCGCCACATTTATTCTATATACATAATTGCCACCTGACCTTTTTCTTCTTTGAAGCACCATGGGCTTGAGTTTGGAGGAAGTCTATGAGCTTGGTCTGCTGGGTTATCGTCCCCTCCATTTTCACCTTCTCATGGGAGTACACAGCCTGCAGGTGGAGCTAAGTGAACATCACTACCGCCGTCAATTTCTCCTCAAATACTTAGCTTATTACAGAGAAATAATCATGGCCACTTCATTGAACTATGCTGTAGTAACAGCCATTCAGGTGAGTCACCTTGAATAAGATGTAAAATAAGAACAGTTGTGTGAATGATGACAATCTTAGGCTACCAAAAGAATAAAGACTCAATTGTTACTCTTACTGCAAAAATATGATAATGCTAATAATGCATTTTCTCAGTGCTATTATTTAGTGTGAAAAAAAAACAAACTGTTTTAATTCTTACAGTTTTAACTTTGAGAGTACTATACCAGATTTAATGGACTATCAGTCACTTATTCTTTTTTCATAGCTTGGCCATGCCTGTAACAGACTCAAGTGGGACTAATACAGTGGTACCTTTACATACGAAGTTAATTCGTTCCAGGGCCTTGTTTTTAAGGCGGAATGGTTGTATGTCCAGCAGATTTCCCCATAAGAATACATTATAATTCCATTAATTCGTTCCACAGCCTTAAAACCTGCACTAAATCCTTAATAAATACTTCTGGTACTATTGCAAATTGCAGTTGCACAGAGCTAAACAAATAAATTATGAATAAAAATCGGAGTAATAATAAAAAATATAGTAATAAAAATCAAAAGGTCCGATTTATACGGTATACCTAAAAACACTGTATGAATATTGTTAAACTACAGTGCATGTGTGTACAGTGTATTTTTCAGCACCTGGATGTTTTCCAGTTGATATTCCAGATCAGTTCTCTCAGTTTTTAGCAGGTCAGTCTGGTCTAAGGCATCTTGAAGGCCTTGGGTAAGACGAAAGATATGCGCCTTCTGAGCATCCATTTGCTGCTGAAGCTTCTCTTGCTATTAAAAAAAAAAAAAAAAAGATTACCTTAAACTTTGACATCTGCTACAAAGACATAAAAGAATGTGGTCTGTTCATTCTGGCAATTGGTATACAGGAAAAATTCAAGGCAATTAAGCATGCAGTTAAATAGGGGTGTGACAATATATCGAAATGGTGATATATCGCGAGACATTGTATCCCAAAAGGTTATCGATATGCTCCTGCCAAGAATCGAAATATCGTTTTAAAAAGGTGTCAATGTACAAAAAAAAAAAAAAGAACCAACAAGTTGCTATCAAAATCTTCCACCATAATGGTGTTTCAATTAACTCTAAGGCTGCATTGACGGTGCTTGATGCCCAATCCATTTAGGGGCAGTTTACATGGCGACTCTGCGACACGAAGACGCAATGACTGTGTTGCGGAGTTACCTCGCGTGCATATGGTGTCGGCGAAGACGGAAAGGGAAGACAAAAAATTCTGAATCCTGCCTCCCAAGTGGAAGAATTTGATTGCGGGGGATTGAGGGGGGGCTATCTACGCATGCATATCAAAGGCTCCCGCGGTGCGACACCGCGCCAATAACATCAGCACTCGTACACGTCACATTGGGCGTGTGCAGCAGTGCTACTAAACATTAAAAACAGCAAATATGGCGGAATGTCGGCTTTAATTTACTGTTTTATTTGAACAAAAGAAAAATGCCATCGCTTCAAGTGGGCGGGCATATTTTTTTCCGGGCTGAGGAATTTTGGTGGGGTCAAAGTGCCTCATTCGATGTCGCCTTGTAAATCTGCACTGCCCCCTAGGGCCTGGCATGAATACTACACCGTTTTCATGCGGAATTGCAACATAGTTCGAATGGAGACAGGCCCATACAAATGCACACATGAAATTTTTCATCTTCTCGAAGAGTCACCATGTAAACAGCCCCTTAGATTCGGAATGTTCGTTCATTCGAAATCAAAGCGTTCAGTCATTCTGTCCGATTTTCAGGGCATTTACAGGTCACTTGCTGTTCATTTTAGGACATTTACAGGTCATTTTCTGTTGAGATTGAGTCACTGCCTATTCATTTGGGTGATTCCCAGATCACTTCCTGTTCTGTAACTCAAAATAAACAGGAAGTAACTGAAAATCAACAGGTAAATGACCTTAAGTGGCCCAAAATTACCTCATTGCCTGGCATTGGCTGCCACTGACGGCCATAGACGTTCAATCCGTTTGAAGTGGGAGGGATGGCAGCGAATGAACGAACGTTCATTCGCTGCCACCCTCCCAGTTCAAATGGATTGGACGTCTACTAGTGATATACTCATTCCAATTCATAGCAGAAGCTTGTTTTTATGTTTATTAGTTGTTTGAATAATATCCTAGAATGATTTCTTGACCAATGTATAGATAATCGTATCGCCATATCGTCAGATCATCATTATCGTGAGCTTTGTATCGCGTATCGTATCGTGAGGTACCAAGATATTCCCACTCCTACAGTTAAAATATGTTTGTCTGATTTCTTAATTGTGTCATTTTAGATCTGTGATGAGAATGTGTGAAAATACTGAATGAACCTCCTCCAGCAGCCGCTGCTTCAGATCTCTCTCACTTTCCAGCTTTTGCTGCAAACTACGTGCATTCATCTCCAACATGGCATGTTTCTTCTCCAGATCATTCAACTGAAATACAGAAAACAAGATGCGTTCATTTCGACATATGCTAAGCACACAGGGTGCTGAATGCTTGTAGTTGACTGTAGAAAGACTTACAGTGTCTGCAAGACTCTCAGCTTTGAGTTTCTGGTCTTTGAGAATCTGCTGCAGCGCCAACATCTCGGCTTTGTGTTCCTTTACGGCCTGTTCCACAGCCTGACGAGACTCAGAGCTGCGCTGCTCAGCACGGAGTCTGAAAAACGCAGAAAATATGTATATGTCAGTTAGAAAAATATCTCAATTGAGTTGACAATATTAAAGCCCCGAAACACACATCACAATAAGATTGTGAGGTCTCTTTCAGGTAATGGTGTTTTAAAGTGCCTGTGACACGAAAAAGCATGTTTATTTCATAATACACGCGGTATTTTATGCTCCTGAATGAAATGGACCGCTTGGATGTGTGTGGAAGCGATCGCTATATTTTAGGGCTGTCAAACGATTAAAATTTTTAATCGAGGTAATTACAGCTTAAAAATTAATTAATCATAATTAATCGCAATTCAAACCATGTATAAAATATGCCATATTTTTCTGTAAATTATTGTTGGAATGGAAAGATAAGACACAAGATGCATATATACATTCAACATACGCTACATAATTACTGTATTTGTTTATTATAACAATAAATCAACAAGATGCCATTAACATTATTAACATTCTGTTAAAGTGATCCATGGATAGAAAGACTTGTAATTCTTAAAAGATAAATGTTAGTACAAGTTATAGAAATTTTATATTAAAACCCCGCTTAATGTTTTTGTTTAATAAAATTTGTAAAATTTTCAATCAAAAAGTAAACTACTAGCCCGCCATTGTTGATGTCAATAATTACACAATGCTTATGGGTGCTGAAGCCCATAAAATCAGTCGCACCCAAGCGCCAGCAGAGGGCGACAAAACTCCCAAAAACACAAGCAACAAGTGGACATTGCACTTTGCTGTCATTTGAATCTTTTTGAGCGGGGCATGTGCGTTAATTGCATCAAATATTTTAACGTGATTAATTTAAATAATTATTTACTGCTCGTTAACGCGATAATTTTGACAGCCCTAGTATATACATTCAACATATGCTACATAAGTGCTGTATTTGTTTATTATAACAATAAATCAACAAGATGGCATCAACATTATTAACATTCTGTTAAAGCGATCCATGGAAAAAAAGACTTGTAGTTCTTAAAAGATGTTAGTACAAGTTATAGAACTTTTATATTAAAACCCAGCTTAATGTTTTCGTTTTAATAAAAAAAAAAAAAAAAAAACAATGCTCATGGGTGCTGGAGCCCATAAAATCAGTCGCAACCAAGCGCCAGCAGAGGGCGACAAAACTCCCAAAAACACAAGTAACAAGTGGACATTGCACTTTGCTGTCATTTTAATCTGTTTGAGCGGGGCATGTGCGTTAATTGCGTCAAATATTTTAACGTGATTAATTTAAAAAAAAACATTAATTACTGCCCGTTAACGCGATAATTTTGACAGCCCTACAGTATATTTATTTAGTTTTTTTAATCCCGCGCCATGAAAATGAGTGACTTGAGGCAACAGTCTCAAGTTGAGAAAGAGGGTGCTGTGACATGTACGGAGGAAGGAGTCCTCTTCACTATACAGCCGCACTGTTGTATGAGAAGGACTAAGGATTCAGCTGATTTTGCAGATTAATACGTTTATTTTTCGCATCACGCCAGCCAAACGGCTGCAGAAAAATCTTGCTGTAGTGTGCGCCTTTTTGGGGTTTCAAAAGATTCCCATTCACTGGTGGATACTGGCCAAAACAAGCCCTACTACCATGGGACTTACGGGGAAGTTAGTAAACATTGTGTTTTGTATTTTGTTAAATACTGGGACCATTTTGATATGTAGGTGGCTTGCATTTTGTGGCTGACATGCTCCTTGTCCTCTTGGCTGACGACCGGCGGCTTGTCGCACATCCCCCCGCCAGGAGAGCATTATACTCGGCTTATTTCCCTCTTCATGTGCCCGGTGTTCTGTCAAATTTTCCGACCGATCAGAAATTGCAACTTTGAGTTAGAAATAGCTGCGAATAAAGCGATTACAAAGTAAACACTATAAACTTCATTTAAATAAAGGACTACTTACATTTGATCTTGGATGGGCATGTAAAAAGCTCTCCTCATACACATTAGCTGCACATGTTAGCTGCACAACTGCAGCCGCCCTCCTCCACTGAGGCTCTCGCTGTTTACGACTTCGCCGTGTAGTAAAGCATTATTTTGCATATTCGTGTTGACCATTTGGCAGCTACATGCTCCTCCGACGTCGGCCGGTAGTAAAGCATTATTTTGCATATTCGTGTCGACCATTTGGCAGCTAAACGCTCCTCCGACGTCGGCCGGCTTATTCAGCTGTTAATTGCTCTCCGCCGGGCGGGTTGGCGATCGGCGAAGGCAATCGACAACCCAGTCGTCATGTGATCTGGGCGAGTTATGTGCGATTTTCCACTTCGAAAACTTTGAAACATCACTCGGTTCGGGTTAGCATGTCCGCTAGCTGTCACGCCTCTTGGTTTGTTTACATTCTACGAAGCCAGGGAAGGGAAATGACATAAGCCCGATTTAGGTGGCATAAGTAGGCGACAATAAAGGTGAAGTCGACAGTTTTGACCACTATGGAGTAATTTTGCCATGTCGTCCTGAATAAATACATTTTTATTATTTCATATTCCATTTAGCACAAGACTGTTATTTGTCATGACCATGCCATTTATTTAGCTATTGTGGAAAAATACTTGGATAAAAAGAATATCCAGTAAAAATATTGGAGAGACTGAAACAATGGCATTTTGCGGCTCCCTTCATCGCGTTTTCCTCATTGTGAATAATTCCCCCTCAATGGGCTGCATACTAAATCAGATGAAATCCTGACTCCGCTGATGTCATCCACCTGTTGGGGACGCTAGAGCCCTATAATGGTAGGCGTGGCTAACAGGCAGATTAAAAGACTAATTTTTCGTCATCTGCGCTTTGCTAAATTGCTGTATATAGTCGAATTGTCTCAAAATATGATTCTAATTCACATAATAATCCTATTTAAGACTTTTTTTCTCCTGTCGTACGCACTTTAATTTCTATAGGAAGTTTTTCTTGCTCTGACTTGCCCGCATTTTTATATATAGACTGATCCAGAACATTAAGAGATGATCCCTTGAGCGAATCAGCCTTTTGCATTCAGCGAGTGTAGGTGGAAGCAGGCAACAACATTAATAGCAAACAATACCTACCGATGGAGAGGTCATTGCTTTTCTTTCTGAATAAATAAGGTTTTGTGATTACATTAAAGCCAGGCCTACTGAATGTGTTTTGATGAAGTAAACATATTTCTCAATAATGGTTGCAGTGTCCAATTCAATGTGCTTTAGGAATAAAATTGGCATTAACCGGTTCTGTTTTTCCGTTTCCAGCATTCGTTGGACCTCTCTTGTCCTCCTCTCCGCCTGGCTCTTCTCCTCATCAAGTGTTGCCCTCCAGGCGTCCCACTGCCGCTCCTTCTCCAGAAGCTCATCATTTAAGGTCTCTAGTTCCATAACTTGCTCTTCCAACATGGTGCATGTGGTCTTTAGTGTCTCAAGATTCTGAACAAAAGACAAGAGATTTTGGTGGACTTATTTACTTCCTTAACAAATTGGCTGAACAAATTACAAAAAGGGAATTCCCACAGGAAAATTATAAAGATAATCATCCTTCAAAATTGCTCATCAGTGCATGCTGTCTTGAATTGTGCTCCAAAAATGTTTTTAGGGGGTCTAAAGGAAAATAAACAGTGTCTCAGAACCACTTGACTACATTTTCAGGAAGGAGGAGAATCCGTTGCCATCAGTAAGGCCTAGCGCCTAGGTTTAAGGTTTATGTATGTATTGTATGTACTGTATGGATGGATGGATGGATATACAGTATGGACTGTATGTATGTACCGTAAGTTCTGACTATAAGCGGCTACTTTTTTCCTTCATTTTGAATCATGTGGCTTATAGTCCAGTGCGGCTTATTTGTTGATTTATTTGGGTTAATAGGAAACACTTTAATTGGCAGCGGCGTCATAAGACTCTCATAAGACCGTCATAATTTTGACATGACATTATCATGGGCTTTACTGAATGCTTATGACAGATGTCATTAAGTGTCATCTGGCAAATTTTGTCACTACATTTATGTCCAGATCGCATCTTTTACATCCATTCAAAAGTGTGATAATTTGCCAGATAACACTAAATGACATCTGTTAGAAGCATTCATTTATGCAGATGACAGTATCATATCATAATTATGATTGTCTAATGACAGTCTTGGGGCGCCACTGTCAAATAAAGTGTTAACAAATACCATAACTAGCAACTAATGTAACAATTGGAACATTAAATGAATAAATAATTAGCACAGAATATTAATTTTGATTGTTATTTACATCTGTAGAGCTGCAATGCATGCTAGGAGGCATGCTGGAGAAAACTGTTGACAGCAGGTGGCAGCAAAGGTTGACTAACTCCTCCACGGGAGCAGTGATGGCCAAATGAAGCTTCTTGAAGCAATGAAATGAACCACCATTAGCTTTGAACCAATTGGCTGGAAAGCTTCATGGTGGTTCATTTGTTCTTATGACAGTTGTATGATGCCGCTGTCAAATAGAGTGTTACCGGTTGATATATTTTGGTGTAAATATTAGGGGTGCATCGTATCCATTTTTTTTTAAAACCGATATTAATAACTTGCTGCTTCTCAAGGCTGATACCGATACGATAACCAATAATATATATATATATTTTTTAAATGTATATTTACATGCGTTTTTGAACACCTGTAGGCCAAAAATACTTGTGGTGGATTCAGCATAGATTTGCCTTTGACCTAACCAGAATTTTCACGACGACATGAACATTATTATAATGAACAATACAAAGACACAAACATTTTTGACTTCAAATAAAATGCCCATATTTCTTTTTTCAAATAAATATAATTTGAGTCAATCACAATCAATTAGTCAATATCACTGACGATGTAGTCCCATGAACAATGAGCACTGAACTAAAACAAACATAGACCCAACAGGTATTGTGCTTTGTCAGCAGATAAAACATTTGGTGCAACAGTAGAGGAGATTTTTGTGGTCTGGGACCATGAAACAACTCAAACGCACACATCCCAATCCACCGACACCGTGCCAAAAAATATTATGTATTATCGGGCCTATTATTAATGTTATTGGATTTATCGGGATGACGTCATAATTCCTATTATCGGCACGATAATTATCGTGCACTTCTCGTAAATATCCCATAATAAAGTGAGGGCACCTGCGGCTTATAGTCCAGTGCGGCTTATCTGTGAGAACATTACGGTATGTATGTATGTACTGTATGGATGGATGGATGGATGGATGTGTATGATTGGATGTATGGATGGATGGATGTGTATGATTGGATGTATGGATGTATGTATGTATGTACAGTATGTATGTAAGTATGTACTGTATGTATGTATGGATGGATGGATGTACTGTATGGATGGATGTACTGTATGTATGTACGTACATACGTATGTATGGTATGTTCACCATGGATGTACAGTATGTATGTATGTATGTATGTATGTAAATATGTACTGTATGTATCTATGTACAGTATGTACGTATGTATGTATGGATGAATGTATGTATGTAACTATGACTGGATGGATGTACTGTATGTATGTATATATGGATGGATGTACAGTATGTATGTAAGTATGTACTGTATGTATGGATGTATGTATGGATGGATGTACTGTATGGATGGATGTACTGTATGTATGTACATACATACGTATATATGGTATGTACACCATGGATGTACAGTATGTATGTATGTAAATATGTACTGCATGTATGTATGTATGTATGTACAGTATGTACGTATGGATGGATGGATGGATGAATGTATGTATGTAACTGTATGACTGGATGGATTGATGGATGTACTGTATGTATGTATGGATGGATGGATGTACAGTATGTATGTAAGTATGTACTGTATGTATGGATGGATGTACTGTATGGATGGATGTACTGTATGTATGTACGTACATACGTATGTATGGTATGTACACCATGGATGTACAGTATGTATGTATGTAAATATGTACTGCATGTATGTGTATGTACAGTATGTACTGGATGGATGGATGGATGGATGGATGGATGGATGGATGGATGGATGGATGGATGGATGGATGGATGGATGGATGGATGGATGGATGGATGGATGGATGGATGGATGGATGGAGTCACACTTGTGTTGTTGGTGATCCAGTGGCAGTCTAAAATGGCACCCTGGGTGAGGAAACAAACTAAGACCCTGAACACGCCCCATCCCACTCTTAACTCTGACTTTGGGTGCAACCAATCAAAGGGCAAATACTTATTTAAGAGTCTAGAGGAGGTTTATGAGCGTGGGAAGAAACTGGTATAAACATACAGCACGGGGCATCTTACATGGAATATTTTCATAGGCGAAATTCAGCACTTGACCTAAAATTAATCCCCAACAACAACAAAAATGACTGAAGACCAGTAACAGTGAACCTCCATATTAAATAATATAAACCGCTGTTATGAATAGCGTCAACGCTTGTGTGGTTTCTTAAATTATCAATTTTGACAGAGAGCATTTGCATCACAAGGCCTACACAAAGAGCTGTTCTCCAGCGTTGGGGGATAAATATAGCCTGTGCTGGTCTTGCAGCATCACCGCAACTCTGTGAAGTCCAACGCTTCCACAGCTGACACGACCTGGGAGTGATGGGGATGACACATTCCTCCCTCCCACACACCACCCCGTCCCTTGTCTATTCCTTCCATTGCCGGTTACACAACCGGCAGGACCGAGCGCGCGAGTGGACGCCCACGCGTGTCCTCCCACCGGAGCGGTGTGCACACTGCGCAGCCGCCTCGCTCTCTCGCCGCTTGGCTCTGAGCAGAATATTACACTTTAAAATACAGACCTATTCCAAGAGGTTCTGCTGCCTGATTTACACTTTGCACTGTCAGAGCTGGAAGAGATGTCTTGGTCTTCTGTCACAGGTTGTGGAGATATCACATAATACATGTTAGTGAAAACGCGGCGTCTGACTGGCTATGAGTGGGAGGTGGAAAGGGAAAGCAGACGGAACAGAAAAAAAAATGGTGGCTGATATAAATACACGCGAACATTTTTGGGCAATTCTCTGCAAGATATACTGTAAAACAGGCAGGCTTTAATTCTGCATGAGCACTTATTGTAAATTTTGGGCCATTCCAAAGGTGACGTGAATTTTACATCCACATACAAAATACTAAAACATGCAGCTTCTGATTAAATTGAAACCAATTCCCAAAAAAATAGAATGAAAATATATTTAAAAATACCAAATAAATCTGCTGTACCCCCTAAATGTTACATTGTGCTGCTGGTTGGATTTTTTTTTTGTTACAGAGCCGACTGTGGGCGTGTTCCCGACATCGCACCTGGAACTAATTCCAGCTAATCAACAACAGGTTTTTGTGGTTAATGGGTACCAGAACCCGCCGCGATAAGTGATCCCTCAGTTTTTGCGGTTAATGGGTACCAGAACCCACCGCGATAAGTGAAAAAGAACTGCCCCCCCCACATATATATATATATTTTTTTAAATGTGTTCAATGTATTTTTTTAGATTTAGCATTGGAAAAATATATATACATGGCAGAAAACACAGACAAGACTAAAGAAGCAGTTTCTGCTCTTGCAACCCTCTTTAAAATAAACTGCTGTATTTGAAGCCAAAAGAATTGTTGTATTTGAAAGAACAATATGTCTATGGTGCCATAGCAGATTCATGGCACATTAAGCCCCCGAACTATTTTTAATTTATCCGTTTTACCCTCAAAACCCACGTTTACAGACATCGCGCAACCACTTTTGTTTCAACCCATCCATAAAATGTAGGTAATAAATATATTTATTATTCAAAATGTCTGTCATTTTTAGCTTAGAATCATTAATTGATGTCTAATATTTCGTTTAAAAAAAAAAAAGACTTAAAAAATTATTCACTCGCATATTTTAAACTTTTAAACAAATTACGTCAGAATGAAAAAAATGGTGTCTGTAAAAAAGTCACAGATATCTACCACATAACTATCGCTTAATTGTATTTTTTTTTGTGTTACTATCGCATTTTCTCTATTAGGTTAGATGATAAATAATCGATCCAAACAAAGAAAATTGAAAACAACATATAAAAGGGTAAATATATGAAAAAGAACATCTGGACCACTCCTTGATGTCTGCGATTTCTGCATCGCGACCTTTGTTATATTACCATGTTTCACCCATAAAATCCCCCCAAAAATCCAGCTATGGCCATTCACAGCTGGGTCTTGACACACAGTGATACATGCTACATGGAGTTTTTGGATTGAAACAAGGTAAGTACGCGATAATATCTCATTAAAGTCATGGCGTCTTTAATTCTGTTCTCGCGTGCTCTCACCCCCAGATAGGGTTTTGCAGGTTTTTTAACAAATGCCCGCCAGTTCAAAAATTTTCTTCCCCCAGAAAATTGAGATTTTAAGCTTTCCAATGATGTATCACACATGCATAACGGACAATTTTGAAAGTTGGCCAAATTGGGGGTCTCATAGCGGTGTTTTCCGCCATATAAGACATGTTTTTTCACTTTTTTCCCCCAAAGTGTAATTTTAAAAAACTTTTATGTACATCTATATATTTTAATAAATATTTTTGAGCACTTCAAATGTAATAATTATGGTAAGTTTTAAACATATTACTGCCCCACCGAATTATTTTTAAACAAGAATAAAGCTGAAAAATGCTTGGCTTTATTAAGTGCTTCATTGAGTGAGTTCACTCAAATCCACTCAAGCTGCTCACCTACACACAATGAGTTGCCACAGCAACTGTTTAACAAGTTAAACGATGATTGACGCATGCGGCGCTTTGAAGCTGCTTCTCTGGCAAGATCAAACATCAATGTCTGTCAATCATCGTTAACTTTAATAAGCAACTCTAGTGCACTCACTGCCTGACCAACAAAGAACAGGGAGAAGGAGGGAGCGAGGGAGAGTGAGACTGTAGCCACGTTTACATGCTGACTTTTATTCATACCGATTCAAATCATTCCGAATGGAAATTTCACATCAGCTGTTTACATGTCACTTCATCTATTCCGATCCAGCGTTTACATGTGACTGCCTTTATTCCGAGAGGACGTTTGACAACTGCCGTCTGACATGCGCAGATTAATCAAAACAAAGCGTCACGTTGCAAAACATGGAGATCGATTGTCAGATCAGCTGCTGTTTTAACTTTTCGAGTGGAAACAAAACTTCAGAATGACACGCCGTTCATTTAAAAAGTTGTGTGGGTGCGCTGTGCGTGTGCTTGGAAGCCATGTTGCAAGTGACGTTACTTACGTCACCGAGTGACGTCACCACGTCAGTACGGAGCATGCGCAGAAAGAACGCAACCAGACACCATTCCGCTTCCCTGTTTACATGATATAATTTTACTTCTAATCGGTTTGGGAAAAGGAATATTCCACCCCTGTGAAACGGAATGAAATTCCATTTGGTTTGGGCCTGTTCATTCCGAATGAGGTGTTTATATGGAACACATTTATTCGGTTTGAACAAATATTCCGATTGTAATTGGAATATTTGGCTCCATGTAAACGTGGCTTATGCGATCGGCTTGGGACAGCTTATCTGTATTTTTTTTGGTTTTAATTGAAAAAAAAAAAATCCGCGATGGACTGAGGGCGTGAGGATCACTGTATATAAACGCTGGCGATTCAAGACAATGGTGCCGAGATATTAGCTTGCTGGTCGCCATTTGACACCTACTACTTTCGAGTCGCTTTGTATCTGCTATCTTGTTCATCAGCCACCTTTGTTTTGTGATCCTCTACTTTGTGCAGGTATTGAGTGTGTGTATTTTTGCTATCTTTTTGGCTCTCTGCCCACCACTTACTTTTGCATTATTAATCCCTGTCGACCTATTGTCAGAGACCACTTTTATCCGCTCTTTTCCCTGATCGAGCGTTTGTTTTGTTTGTGTAAAAGAAATCCTTGAACACTTTCCCTCGGTTGTTGTCTGATCTTGGGTCCTATCTTGTTTTCCGCATTCGCAGACCGTAACACTAAAATGTCATTTCCCTACCTACCCACCTCCCTAACAACAAATGACATTAAAAAAAACATAACATTTTAATATTTGATTTGGCTATGTTACAATCATAATAATTGTCACCCTAACTTATAAAGACTGGCGAACGGAAGTCGGAGGAGGAACGTCGAGATCTACGGCCGTATTGTCAAACAGTTCACGGAGGGGGACACCATGCTCATTTATTTCTATCATTTCCATCTTCATTTCACCTTTTTCATTTTTCATCACCTGCTTTAACATTGTTGGAACCAATGTTGATTTCTCTCACAAAAAAATCCGCCATGCAAAACACTGAAATTGCGACGCTGTCAAGAATCATCATATTTCGAGCATTTCGTCGGATGTTGAAACAAATGGCGGGTCAAATTTTACGTCGGATTTCTAAAAGATCTTGTGTCAAAGTGATCGTATGTCGAGGTACCACTGTACTTAATATTGGGGAATTTATAGCAGAAAACAAGAAAAAGGTCATTTTTCGAGAATTTTTGAGCTCAAATGTCCTCCAATTCTGCATATTTGTTTACAGGGCGCATTGCCAAAAATCATTGCACTCCAAAAGGGTGGGAGACATCCCACATATGCCAACCGCAAGTTCAGGACAGCTGCTAGTCTACCTGTTTTTGGTTGTTAAGGTGCATCTCCCTGTCAGCCACCTCCCGACGCAGCTGGTCCACATCCTGGCTGAGCTGTATTCGGTCTTCCCTCTCGTCAGAGGCTTCGTCTAGCTGCTTGGACAGGTAGAAGTTCTGACGGTTAAGCTCAGCATTCTCTTGGGTCAGTGACGTCAGCTGCTCTTCCAGGTCAGTGATTACCTGTAGGGAGTTATGAAAATTAGGAAGATAATCCTTTCATTTTACTCTAATCATCCATGCTCATGATGCTTGTTCTCGACACAGTTTGAATCTGATGAGGTGGCATGTTAACAGCCCTCCCGCTATCAGATCTGCAGGGAACATGTGCCATGCATATCTTCACAGGTGGTGGAGAAAGAGCAGGAGAAGCAAATCTTTTATGTGTATAAATGAGTCGTCTGTTGTGTTTCGACTCGGAATGTCTTTTCCCCCAGAGGCGGGAGACTGACAGCATTATCTGATTACTTGAGTGTTGGTACAGAAGTCAACAGTGGGTTGGGTGCTGTGGTGATCTGCACAGCCTCCGCATGTCTATCATTCAAATCCCTTCCCCTTTCCTGCCATGCAGCCGCAACAGCGCCGATTATATACTGTAATACTCTAAAACTGGGTGCGAAATGAGTGGAAGCACAGAGAATAAACATCGGAAAAGCACAGTTTCACTCTATTGTTTCATGTTTTTTTGTTTTTTGTTAACAGAAATAGATTTGCCAAAATATATGGCTGAATCCTGGAATCAATTAAAGTCTTTCCTTGAAATGAGGCTTGTTATATTAAAATGGTGCTCTGTCAAAATTTGCTACACTGGCAAAACATCTACAAGAGGCGAATTTGACATCCAAAGTACTAAAGGTGTGTGAAATTTCCGATTCATAAATTATTTGCGATTTGGCCGTGGAAGATTCAAGACGGATTCACAAACATCCAAATTCTAATTATTAAATATGCCAAGTAAAGCGGAACTAAAACACAATCGGTGCGGTCTTACAGACGCTATGGGGAACGAGACAAGGGTAAAGATCCACAACGCACGCTTCCAAGATACAAAACAACAAAAAGCATGGCTGACTTAACCAACCAACTTGTCCGTGAGATCCGACCAGCTCCCAAAAAGCAGACTGTGGAATTATTTTGAATTCGACAAGAAAATTTTCTTCTAGAAAATAGGGGATTTCGAAGAATGTTTGAAAGCAATAGAGCCAAGGTACGTCATCCCATCCCGATGCAATTTCACTGACACGGCACACGGGCTCGCTACAAGCAGACAAAAGTAGAACTCATGCCATCCCTGTCGAATGTAGACCGACTGGCACGGGTGCTAATATGGCTGAGATGCTAAGCAGTGCTATAAATGAATGGAACATCGCAAAAAAGACGTTTTTGTTGTTACAGACAACGCAACTAATATGGTTGTCGTTTCCTAGCTGGGTAACTTTAGCCATCTGACATGATATGCCCACACGCAGAACCTTGTTTTTTCGACTGCAGGAGTCAATGCAAAGCAGAGTTCTTTCATCTGAGTACGTCGATCAACTCCTGTTCTTTTACAAGAACATAGAATTTTCTCGGTGGTGTTGGTGGTGTTATACTCATATAGCGCTTTTCCACCTGGCTAAACACACTTGACCTGTCCTGCATATTGTTGAGGTTTGGATGCAAAATGACTTGAGGTTTTTTTTTTTTTTTGTACCTTAATGTTTACATGTTCATGTTTACACAACTTGAAAAGCACTTTTTTGAGCCATTTGTATCGAAGTAGTAGTACACATTGTCTTTCATTTATACCTGCCTGTACTTTTGGGTTGGATAAAAATAATATATTTCTGCAAACTGCTACAATTTATTCTGTTGATACAGAATGAGGACTTGAGTATTATATTTACTGTTTTGAACTGTTAACTTGATACTGAAAGTAGCAGTTTATTTAAGCCCGAGAGGATTTTTGTACTATTTTTGTAACTAATGTGCGAAACATTGAGAGCAGCTTAAAAGGAGGAATTAAGGTTGTGCATCAATAATCGATTTACAATCGAATCGTTGTGTCTGAATCGTAATTGCAATCAAGTCGTGATTCAAGATTCCAACCTCTACCCAAGTACCATCGTGCGCTTTCAGCTTGTTTTGTTTAGATGCATATACAGAACATACTAAAGATGCCTTCCGAAAATACTTATATGTAGTAATATCAAATAAGGGTGGTTTAAATATGCTACGTGACTAATGTGGTCCACAGATCAACAATCTGCCTTAAAGTTACCACAACATCTCCATAGGTCAAAACGTGTACTAAATATTATAGAGTTTTTTAATCAATGGCAATATTTTATGTGTTATGTGTAAGAGAGAACAATTGTGGCTTATTGGAGCTTATAAGTCTTTAAAGGGATCTCTGTTTTTAAGACAAGTAATTCTTAAAAGATATATGTTAGTATGAGTTGTAATAATTTGATATTAAAACCCCTCTTAATGTTTTTGTTTTAATAAAGTTTGGCGACCTATCACTTAAAATAATTTTACATTCTTGTTACGTCGCAGTGCGTGACGTCACTGGTCCCGTTGCCGAAATTCCAGCGTGTCACTCGTTAGCTTTCCCAACATGTCGTCAGTTCTACCCTTCCTATTTGAACCAGATCTGAAAAGTAAAGAGCAGGACAGCACTGTCGGTCGTTCACAAGACGAGCTTCAGGCAAAAATGCGTGCAGCGAATACCTGATAAGACAAAAGTTGGGCGAAACTGGTGATACGAGGGAGTCCTGTTGGGAAGTCCAGTTGGGAGCGAGAGTGTATGCTGTCCGGTTTTATTAGCAGATGTTCAAGGTAAGCATATTGCGTTTCCAAACTTATCCCAATATAATGATGTAGATTGTTAGCATCCAGAGCTGTCGTGTGCTTAGAGTACAGGCCAAAGAGCACACCTTGTGTAATCCATGTCTTGTACGTTGTAACGCATGGTAGCTAGGATACGTGTATAAAAGTACCAAAAAGGGGAGAAGCTTCCACTTATGCACATTTATTCACAAAAAATAATATTTCCACCTTGACCACTCTTCGCTCGGGAGCTCAGCAGTACGCAAATACGCGTTCCCTGACAAACTCCCAACATTGTTGTAAGGTTCACGTCAGAGTCACTGTCGTCACTGTAGCGTGCCATAGTGCTTTAATTATTTAGTATGATTTGGGGAAAACTCCCATGAAGAATAGTCGACAAAAAAGATGGCAATAGTAATCCAAATCCACGTTTTTTTACTCACTCGAAGATCCAGGAATTAGACCGATACCATGGCAATGTCGCAGCCGCGATTAGGCCGTCGATTCCACAAAATAGACTGATCCGGAAAGCCGCTGTGGGACAGACGAATCAAAAAAATGGACAGATCCGAAACCAATATTGCAGACGCGGTGGGACCGTCGGATCCAGAAAATAGATCCCTTACTTGACTGAGGATCCAGGAAAAATGTTCGGGCGCTCGTTGTAACGCGTGGTGGGTAGGATACGTGCATACAGGGATCAAAAAGGGGGAGAAGCTTCCACTTATGCACATTTATTCACTAAAAATAATAATTCCACCTTGACCACTAAATTCAGTCCCCTTGTTTCCATTTGACTGGAAATTGCATCCAAAAGCAGCACATCGTGGCATTTTACTTCGCGAGTTTAGGCAGCAATAAGCAATTGTTGAACACGAAAGATACCAATGACGTCATCACTGCGAGCCCGCAAACCATGGCGCCAACTAACGGTCAAAATATGGACTAAATATTATAAAATATTGCCATTGTTTTAACATTTTATGTGTTTCTAACAACATATTTTAGTACAAGAGAACAATTGTGTTTTATTAGAGCCTACATGTATTTAAGTTAGAGGATCACTTTAAGTCCGAGGTTCCATTTAAATATTAGCAATTAGTATTTTATTTAAAAAAGAAAAATAAATTATTCATGATATCACGACTGAATTTTTTAATATTAATTTCATTTAACCCTTAAAGACCTGTAATATGAAGCAATAATCAGAGAATCCCAAAATTTGAAAAATAAGGTCCAAATGGAACCTTTTTTTCAAAATGTCAAAATGAATATGTGGACTAAGCGCTCTAATATCTATAACCCTAGCTAAATCCGCTTTTTTTTCTCATGGAACCTGCAGGTGCATGTGTTGACTTGCATCAATCTTTTTTTTTTTCCCCAAAAGAAATGTCAAAATTCTGAATTACTCTTAAAATCATGAAATTGTAGGTGTATCAAATGTGATACATTTGGCAATAAAGGGATAATGATAAATACATGTACCATGTCAATATACATAGAAAATAACTTCATGAAATCAAAATGAATGAAAACAGTAACACACTTTGGTTACAGGCCCAAATAACACTCTATAGTTGATTTTTTTTTCATAGTAATTTAAAATGGGAAAAATGGTAGTGAACGGTCATCTTTCAGTTCCATAGACAGCGCTACATGTCCAATACACTGTTTGGGCGGGGAGGCAGATGAACCTTAATTCATTCGCCCCTCCCTGACAAAATGAATTGGACGTCTCGCGCTGTCAATGGCAGCCAATTATTAAACGTTTTTACGGGATTTAAAATAATAATAATAATTTGTGCATTAAAAGGTTAACACAACCAACAAATGGTATAATAGGCATTAAACCTGAATATACTTTCATTACATATTAGTCAGATTTACATTACACTGAAGCTTGGTTATGAGTAAAATAATTACAAATTACTTCAACGCACTCATTGCGTCATGATTACATGAGGAAATGTCTGTGCGAGTGGATAAAAATGCCTTCAAACAGTAACCTTGTTTTCTGGCTGACAGGCAGTATCTTCAAGGAAAAAAACTAAAATATAGTGTGCTGCTTACCGCACAGCTGTCCCTTAAAGCGTCATACTTGCGTTGTATCTCATCTCTGTGTGCCTGAAAATTTTGACAAAAAAAGAAACAAATACATTTCAACACCGGAGTAATATGGCGTCAAAAACATTTAAGGCTTTATTTTCGTGACAGGCTAGGATGGTCCTCAATGACAAATTCCCATAAAAAACATGATGCACTGCCTATGAAAATGGAGCCCTCAATTATGAGTATCTCCCTTGTCTCACTCTCAGCACAGTGATCTCCTCCTCAGCCTCAGCGGTGGTCTCTTCTAGCTCAGTCTTGGCATGTTGCAGCTGGCTCTCCAAGGCACGGCGAGCCGCCTGTAGGTTGTTGATCTGTGCTTCACGCTCCTGCAATGACAGTGTTACCTCTGTCACCTGTCGCTTGATTTCCAGCTTCTGTTCCTCGTGCTCCAGTCCAATCTGTGAAAACAGATGGAGGAATCACATAAAGCAGCAATAAATGTGTTTTGAAATGGTAGGGTAGGGTGTGGAAATGGTAAATAATATTAAACATCAAACAATTTATAACTTATGAACCTCTCTGAGCCTGGTTTCCAACTCTAAGACTCGACTCTTGTGTGTGTGCTCCTGATGACTTGTTTTCTCTAAATGTTCCTCAAGTTTTGCATTCTGGGCTTCCAGCTTCCCAGCCTGAGACTCCAAGTAGAACTTCTGTTGGCGAAGCTCTGAGATCATCTCTTCCTGGGCTTTCCTGTCGTTAGCATACAACAGGTGGAAAAAGCACAGTAAAAGCTTTCTGATAGATGTGATTTAATGTATAATAAAATAACCACTTGAGTATACGAAACCGCAGGGGTTGGGAACCTATGTTTCACGAGCCATATCTGGCTCTTTTGATGAGTGCGTCTGGCTCTCCGCCAACCTGTAATGGGATTGACTGGCTTGCTTGATATGAACGAGCTGTGATGAGCTGCGTGTGCGTTTCACACGTTGATCTTGGATACTTTAAACGTATGTCGCAATAATATGCTTCATTTCGGTGTCCATCGGTGGTCCTTCCGTTGCGGGTTACATGAGAGATGGGCGTTACAATGTGCGGAATATATAAAAAACGTGTGGGAGGAAAATTAAACAACGAAAGTGAACTGCAAGGTACCCAAAGACGCCCGATCAATTTCTCTTTTATGACTTTTTCGCCTGTCAAATTGTCGCCACGTCCAGGAGAGTGAGACTCACGAAACAGCTGCCCTGAGAGGCTCCGCCTGTCTCGGCTACTGTTATGCTGGTTGTGGTTTCCACTTCCAGGAAATATACGCAACGCCACACTATGTTTCTATTAAATATTTTCTAAGTGGTGAGTGCATGACTGAGCAACGATGTTAACATCCCAAGGCTTCCGTAGGCTTCCGTTGTTGTTTTCTCTAGATTTCGATCACACCTCAGCGACTGCTGTGTGATGCTATCAAATTGATTCACGAAAAAATACAGCGATACGGACTCTGACAAACTGGTGACAGAATAATATACAGTTAGAATATACAGTGTGTGATATAAATACATATTGTACAGTGGGGCAAATAAGTATTTAGTCAACGACCAATTGTGCAAGTTTTCCTACTTGAAAAGATTAGAGAGGCCTGTAATTGTCAACATGGGTAAATCTCAACCATGAGAGACAGAAGTGGGGAAAAAAGCACATTGTTTGATTTTTAAAGAATTTATTTCCAAATTAGAGTGGAAAATAAGTATTTGGTCACCTACAGACAAGCAAGATTTCTGGCTGTCAAAGAGGTCTAACTTCTTCTAACGAGGTCTAACGAGGCTCCACTCGTTACCTGTATTAATGGCACCTGTTTTAACTCATTATCGGTATAAAAGACACCTGTCCACAAACTCAGTCAGTCACACTCCAAACTCCACTATGGCCAAGACCAAAGAGCTGTTGAAGGACACCAGAGACAAAATTGTAGACCTGCACCAGGCTGGGAAGACTGAATCTGCAATAGGTAAAACGATTGCTGTAAAGAAATCAGCTGTGGGAGCAATTATTAGAAAATGGAAGACAAACAAGACCACTGAAAATCTCCCTCAATCTGGGGCTCCATGTCAGATCTCACCCCGTGGCGTCAAAATGATAACAAGAACGGTGAGCATAAATCCCAGAGGCACACGGGGGGACCTAGTGAATGACCTACAGAGAGCCGGGACCACAGTAACAAAGGTTACTATCAATAACACAATGTGCCGCCAGGGACTCAAATCCTGCACTGCCAGACGTGTCCCCCTGCTGAAGAAAGTACACGTCCAGGCCCGTTTGCGGTTCGCTAGAGAGCATTTGGATGATCAAGAAGAGGACTGGGAGAATGTGTTATAGTCAGATGAAACCAAAATAGAACTTTTTGGTAGAAACACAGGTGCTCGTGTTTGGAGGAAAAAGAATACTGAATTGCACCATACCCACTGTGAAGCATGGGGGTGGAAACATCATGCTTTGGCGCTGTTTTTCTGCAAAGGGACCAGGGCGACTGATCTGTGTAAAGGAAAGAATGAAAGAGGCCATGTATCGAGAGCTTTTGAGTGAAAATCTCCTTCCGTCAGCAAGGGCATTGAAGATGAGACGTGGCTGGGTCTTTCAGCATGACAATGATCCCAAACACACAGCCAGGGCAACAAAGGAGTGGCTTCGTAAGAAGCATTTCAAGGTGCTGGAGTGACCTAGCCAGCCTCCACATCTCAACCCCATAGAAAATCTGTGGAGGGAGTTGAAAATCCATGTTGCCCAACGACAGCCCCAAAACATCACTGATCTAGAGGAGATCTGCATAGAGGAATGGGCCAAAATACCAGCAAAAGTGTGTGAAAAGCTTGTGAAGAGTTACAGAAAATGTTTGGCCTCCGTTATTGCCAACAAAGGGTACATAACAAAGTATTAAGATGAACTTTTGCTATTGACCAAATACTTATTTTCCACCATGATTTGCAAATAAATTCTTTAAAAAAATCAAACAATGTGATTTTCTGGGTTTTTTTTTCCACATTCTGTCTCTCATGGTTGAGGTTTACCCATGTTGACAATTACAGGCCTCTCTAATATTTTCAAGTGGGAGAACTTGCACAATTAGTGGTTGACTAAATACTTATTTGCCCCACTGTATATACAGTGAGGAAAATAAGTATTTGAAAGCCTGCGAATTTGCAAGTTCTCCCACTTAGAAATGATTCATTCTTATTCCTCCAAACACTATGAGTGGAATTAAGACCAAAAAGTTCCATTTTGATCTCTTATGATCACATGACTTTCTCCTATGACTCCCCTGGATCATCCAAATGGTCATTGGCAAACTTAAAACGGGCAAGTACATGTGCTAGTTTAAGCATGGGAACCTTCTAATCCATGAAGAAATTGAAACCATGACGTCTTAGTGTATTACCAACAGTAACCTTGGAAATGGTAATCCCAGCTCCTTTCAGGGCATTGACCAGCCTCTCCTGTGTAGTTCTTAGTGGATTCCTCACTATTCTTAGGATCATTGAGACCCTAAGAAGTAGATCTTGCATGGAGCCCCAGTTCGAGGGAGATTGACAGTCATGTTTAGCTTCTTTCACTTTCTAATAATTGCTCCAACTGTGGATCTTATATCACCAAGCTGTTTGACAATTGCCCTATAACCCTTTCCAGCCTTGTAGAAGTCTACAATTCTGTGTCGGGTGTCTTTAGACAGCCGTTTGGTTTGACCATGTTAGTAATTGGAGTCTTCCTGATTGCCTGGGGTGGACAAGTGTTTATATGCAGCTAACCGCCTCAAACAGGTAAAAAAAATCTGACTCATAAAGTGTACCTCCTCTCCACTTATTCGTTGGACTTTTTAAAGGCGACTAACAGATCTTTGAGGTTCACAATTCTAGCTAATAGACAGGTGTTCAAATACTTATTTGCAGCAGTATGATCCAAATAAATTGTTTAAAAAAATCATACGCTGTGATTACTGGATTTTTTTTCTGTACATTGAATCTTACAGTGGACAAGCACCTACCATGAAAATTTCAAACCCGCTCATCATTTCTTAGTGGGAGAACTTGCAAAATCCCAGGGTATTCAAATTCTTATTTTTCTCAATGTATAAACACAGAAACTGCGTGGCTCTTGTGGAATCTTAAATATGTTGGGTGTTTTTGTTCTCTCTGTCAAAAAGGTTCCCGACCCCTGCTGTACGCAGTATATTTGAAGTATGCAGACAACAATGACTACTTACATATTTTTCTGAGTGTAGATGCTGCTATTAGCTGCGAGTTTGTTCGCCTCAGACAACTCTGCAATTCTTTGCTCCAGACTGTTCATCTTGGATTCCATTGCATTTATAGTCTAGATAAAAAATGATAAGTACTGTAGTACAACTTGGAAAAAAAACAAACAAACCCATATATTCTAAACAAGAAATCTATGTCAGTGTGATAAATGTGAAAATATGCCGGAATAGTGCCACTTCCTAGCTAGTCAGTCCTTACCGCCTTCTGGTCACTGATGATGCTGCATTTCTCCCGCACCTCCTCCTCATATTTGCTTTGACTGGACTCCAACATTTCTTTATCAGCCATGTCCGCCTTCATCTGCGATTCCAGCACCTGCCATGCAACCCACAAAACCAGGATATAACTTAACAGCACAAAGAGTGAGATGTAAACCCACAGCTCAAATCTAACACAGGCATGAGCACTATATAGTCTCATTTAACCTTAATTTTATCTTCATACAGCTTCTCCTTCTGCTTCAGATGCGTTTCCAGTCGTTGTGCTGTTGCTTGGGAATCTCGCAGGTTTTCTTCAAGCTCCTACACAAACGAAATAGATGACGTAGTGAACATAATCACAATACATGGTCTCGCAAAACATGGTCAAAGGCTAACTCATTTTGTACTTTCAAGAGTTGCTCAGACTAAATGAACATCGTATCCATTCCAGATGATTTCAAATGAACATTAAAGTACAGCCAGTCATATAGACAAACTGTTCATTTTCAAACTAATTTTTTTCGGGGGTAAGTTCAATGTAAGCATGCACCGTTTTTGAACAACATATATCCAACAGCTCCTCTATAAAATTCAGGTTACCAGAATCTTATCTGCCATCTGCTGAATCTGCTGGCCTTTGCTTTGGATGTCGTCCTTCATTTTGGTCTCGCGGCGCTCAACAATCTCAAGTCTTTTCACCTGGTTCTCCAGTGTCTTTCTACCATCCTGTACATAACCACACAAATGCAAACAGCATAATACATACAGTGGGGCAAATAAGTACAGTATTTAGTCAAGAACTAATTGTAAAAGTTCTCCCACTTGAAAATATTAGAGAGGCCTGTAATTGTCAACATGGGTAAACCTCAACCATGAGAGACAGAATGTGGGGGGGAAAAAAAACAGAAAATCACATTGTTTGATTTTTAAAGAATTTATTTGCAAATCATGGTGGAAAATAAGTATTTGGTCAATACCAAAAGTTCATCTCAATACTTTGTTATGTACCCTTTGTTGGCAATAACGGAGGCCAAACGTTTTCTGTAACTCTTCACAAGCTTTTCACACACTGTTGCTGGTATTTTGGCCCATTCCCCCATGCAGATCTCCTCTAGAGCAATGATGTTTTGGGGCTGTCGTTGGGCAACACGGACTTTCAACTCCCTCCACAGATTTTCTATGGGGTTGAGATATGGAGACTGGCTAGGCCACTCCAGGAACTTGAAATGCTTCTTACGAAGCCACTCCTTTGTTGACCTGGCTGTGTGTTTGGGATCATTGTCATGCTGAAAGACCCAGCCACGTCTCATCTTCAATGCCCTTGCTGATGGAAGAGGATTTTCACTCAAAATCTCTCCATACACTACACACACTCACACTAGGGTGAGAAGCCCGGTCATCCGGGAGGGGCTTGGTGTCGAGCCGCTACTTCTCCGCATTGAGAGGAGTCAGTTGAGGTGGCTCGGGCATCTGGTTCGGACGCCTCCTGGACGCCTCTCTGGAGAGGTGTTCCGGGCATGTCCCACCGGCGGGAGGCCCCGGGGTCGACCCAGGACACGCTGGAGAGACTATGTCGCTCGGCTGACCTGGGAACGCCTTGGAATCCCGCTGGAGGAGCTAGCTGAAGTGGCAGGGGAGAGGGAAGTCTGGGCTTCCCTGCTAAAGCTGCTGCCCCCGCGACCCGACCCCGGACTAAGGGAAAGATAATGAATAGATGGATGGATGGATGGATGGATGGGTGGGTGGATGGATGGATGGATGGATCTCTCCATACATGGCCCCATTCATTCTTTCCTTTACACAGATCAGTCGTCCTGGTCCCGTTGCAGAAAAACAGCCACAAAGCATGATGTTTCCAACCCCATGCTTCACAGTGGGTATGGTGTTCTTTGGATGCAATTCAGTATTCTTTCTCCTCCAAACACGAGAACCGGTGTTTCTACCAAAAAGTTCTATTTTGGTTTCATCTGACCATAACACATTCTCCCAATCCTCTTCTGGATCATCGAAATGCTCTCTAGCGAACCGCAGACGGGCCTGGACGTGTACTGGCTTCAGCAGGGGGACACGTCTGGCAGTGCAGGATTTGAGTCCCTGGCGGCTCATTGTGTTACTGATAGTAGCCTTTGTGACTGTGGTCCCAGCTCTCTGTAGGTCATTCACTAGGTCCTCCCGTGTGCTTCTGAGATTTTTGATCACCGTTCTTGTTATCATTTTGATGCCACGGGGTAAGATCTTGCATGGAGTCCCAGATCGAGGGAGATTATCAGTGGTCTTGTATGTCTTCCATTTTCTAATAATTGCTCCCACAGTTGAATTCTTTACACCAAGCATTTTACCTATTGCAGATTCAGTCTTCCCAGTCTGGTGCAGGTCTACAATTTTGTCTCTGGTGTCCTTCGACAGCTCTTTGGTCTTGGCCATAGTGGAGTTTGGAGTGTGACTGACAGTTTGTGGACAGGTGTCTTTTATACCGATAATGAGTTAAAACAGGTGCCATTAATACAGGTAACGAGTGGAGCCTCGTTAGACCTCGTTAGAAGAAGTTGGACCTCTTTGACAGCCAGAAATCTTGCTTGTTTGTAGGTGACCAAATACTTATTTTTCACTCTAATTTGGAAATAAATTCTTTAAAAATCAAACAATGTGATTTTCTTTTTTTCGACATTCTTTCTCTCATGGTTGAGGTTTACCCATGTTGACAATTACAGGCCTCTCTAATCTTTTCAATTAGGAGAACTTGCACAATTGGTTGACTAAATACTTATTTGCCCCACTGTATTGGTTCATCTCATTATAAGAGTTTGGACAGTTTTCTCAATTTTGTTGCATCCTTTAAACATACATAGCGCAATTAGCTTTTTTGGTTAATAAAAACGCAAGATTGTTATGGTAATATAACACTAAAGAATAAAAAGGTTTCATTTTCGGCAAAGTAGTGCAAGATGATAAAAAATTTGTTAATGTACCTCAGTCTCACGGAGTCGTCTTCGCAGACTATCACTGGAGTCCTCCTTGTTCTGGAGCCTCTCTAGATCTCTTTCCATGCGCTCTTTGGCCATCTTCATGGTATGAAGATGGTCTGTAGCTTCAGAATTGGATTTTAATGCCTAGGAATTAAGATTTTTTTTTTTATTTCAACTCATTTTGCATCCTTATGGTAATCATACTCATTTCTTTCGACCACACCTTTCTACCAGACATTTCTATGAAGTTCAACCTAAAAGGTTTAAAAATTCTCAAAGAAAATTTGAGTGGGTTTCCAAACTGGCGGATTTGTGAATATTTTGTTAGGAGTTGGGCTTGCCTAGTGGAACTACTTTAGATTTTGATAACTACAAATAGAAAAGTCACACTTTGGTCCAAGTTTGTAAAATGATAACATTGGGAAGCTAACTTAACAAGAATGACCAAAAAAATGACAGTATGGAAAACACAATGATATACTGATAAGGGCTTAACTGTGGATTTAAAAAAAAAAAAAAAAAAAAAAGACAATCATATTTTTAAAACGGGTTACACTCAGTGGCGCGGGACGTGGTGTGCTGAGGGTGCTGCACCACCCCCTGGTGTTGGGGAGAAAAGAAGTTGATTAAGCATTAATGTAGTAATGTAGTACGCATTAGGGCCATATGAAAGGAAAAAGAAGGACTACGAGATGTAAATTGTACTATTGCTACGAGAAAAAAAAGTCGGATTATTATGTAGGGTAATGTAGCTGTAATCAGCGACGCATTTTATGTACACGTACCGTAGCTGAGAGCACCGACATTAGCCTGGTGAATGAAATATTTCAAATAGATCTTGGTTATGGTTCTTCTTGGGACAAAAATGTGAAAAATAAGTCATTTGTCATGCTATGATGCAATTTTGCCGTGGCACGACATGGTGAGGCTGTCTGACTCCTATGCAGCCCACCACCACAGTCTCAAAAAATCCTAGGGAAAACCCTGCACCCTCATTTAATTACATCTCATCATGACGTCCTGGTGGGTTTGATTATTTGAAAAATAATGCACTGTTCTTGATGAGTGTGTACAGGTATAATCATAAAAAGAAGTGCTGCGGTCTTTGGTTTGGTAGCACTAGACCAAATAAATCCTTGAGTCTCAGGTCATCATTGTAAATTTGGAGCTGTTGAACTTGAAACATATTTTTTAAAAATAGCCTTTAATAATCTACGCGCTTTAAAATAAATAAATAAATAAATAAATTGGCCTGAAATATCAGTTGACAAATTCGGCTTTGGAAATTGACAATCAGCTGAACATTGTTTTTAGATATGTGTATCAGCATTTAAAAATCCCGCATCTAATCATGAGCATTAATAAATGCTTATGACAGATGTCATTTAGTGTCATCTGGTAAATGACCTCACTTTTGAATGGATGCAAAAGATCCGAGCTGGACATAAATGGAGTTACTGACCATAAGCGGATTTTAAGGGGGGGGGCATCAGGGCTAGCCACCCCGGTGGCCGAACAGTGTTATTGCACGAAATTGACTTTCCTATATATATATATATAAGTTGTAAAGCAATAAAACTGCAACAAAAATGCATGAAATGAACAAAAAAATATATTTTTATAATGGGTCAAAATTATTTTGTCGAAGAGATCATGTGACTAGCACCTTAAACAGTCATTTGCTTTGCATATAAGACCCCCCCCCCCCCTAAAAAAAAAAAAAAAAAAATTAGGGGAGGGCAATTCTATTTTTCAAATGATTTTTTTTTTTTTTTAATTGAAAATATTTTGATTGAAGCAACTTTTTTTTGGATTGAATGACTTAGAAACAAATGTCCTAACCATAATACTGGTACACAACACGCAAAAGGATTGCTTCAATCAAACTTTTTCAATGAAAAACTAAGTGTTCAAATGCAAATTTTTCAATCTCAAATATTTTTTTCGCACTTTTTTCTTTTTTTTTTTAATTGAAGTGATTTTTCTGTTTGAAAATATATATATTTTTTAAGCAACTTATTTTTTGATTGAATAATAAAGACAAAACATCCTAGCCAAAATGTGTCCCAAACACATATCAACATTACTTCAATCAAAAAAAACAAAAAAAAATCCAAAAAAAAAAAAAAAAAAAAAAAATCAAAGAACATAGCATTCACATGCATTTTTGAGAGTTTCAAATTTATTTTTGCATTCACACATTTTTTTTTTTTAAATTGAAGCGACTTTTTTTGATTGAAAATAAATATTTTGATTAAACAAACTTTTTTTGTTTGTTTTTTTGGATTGAATAATAAAGACCTACCTCCATATGGCTCCGCCCAGGGGATACAATTTTTGACTGGGGTAACTACATTGGCACGACACCGGCGGGCGTACCATATTCAATGGATGTCGATCTTGGCGAAAAGTATTGCCTAAACAGCCTGATTTCGAATTCCCCTCAAGAATGATGGGAAACAAAAAACGCTTTATTATTATAAATATTCTTCTAAGTTAATTTTATTGCTGACTCTGCTATTCCGGGTAATCAACATGTTGTGCCCCCCCGCCCCAAAAGTCATACTCGCCTATTTTACTGACAAAATTTGCCGAATGACGATTAATAACATCTGTCATAAGCATTCATTAATGCCCATGTCATGTCAAAATTATGACGGTCTTACGGCAGTCTTATGATGCCGCTGTCAAATAAAGTGTAACCTATTAACCCAAATAAATCAACATATGAGCCGCAAAGGACTATAAAATGCAGTATTCAAAATGAGGGAAAAAAGTAGCAGCTTACAGTCTGGAAATTACGGTATATAAAAGTGCGTTTGTCTTTTGTTTACGCGATCACAGCATGTAAAGAAGGAGAGGAGGATTTTCTACCTTGGCAAGCTTCTCTTGAAGATCATGGAGCTTCGTCTGCTGCTCTGAATTGGTCTAAAAACAGGAGCACAGTTTGCGCTGTGTATATATTCCGATTTTCATCTGAAACTAGTGTGAAGTAGTCAAGTAAATAGAGTCTATAGAAATACCTTTTCCAGCCTGGTGATGAGCTCATCTGCCTCTGCTTTTCCTTGCTCTCTGGCCTATGAAAAAGAAAAAAAAAATCAGTGTGTCAGTGAGTTTCCTCTTTAAAAAAAAAAAAAAGACTAAAGTTGCAATAGAATTCTAAGCCCAGTGAAATGAAAGGTCTGAAATTGAAAGTTAGACACCTTTTGCAATCGATGTTGATAGTCGCTAGCCTTCCTCTTCAGTTCCTCGCTGCTTTGCCGAGACTCTTTCAACTCGGCCTCGTACAGGTCGCTACGACGACGAGCGGCTGACAGGTCCTCCTCCAGTTGCCGAATGGAAACTCGCATCTCTTCCAGCTGGGCATGATATTCCTGAATAGGAAAGACAATAATCACTGTTGAAAAGGGTAACAAATGTTTAGAAACACAATAAAATGGGGAAGGAGTGGGGTGAAAATATAAGTCTGATTCTTCATACAGTGGGGCAAATAAGTATTTAGTCAACCACTAATTGTGCAAGTTCTCCCACTTGAAAATATTAGAGAGGCCTGTAATAGTCAACATGGGTAGACCTCAACCATGAGAGACAGAATGTGGAAAAAAAAACAGAAAATCACATTGTTTGATTTTTAAAGAATTTATTTGCAAATCATGGTGGAAAATAAGTATTTGGGCAATACCAAAAGTTCATCTCAATACTTTGTTGGCAATAACGGAGGCCAAACGTTTTCTGTAACTCTTTACAAGCTTTTCACACACTGTTGCTGGTATTTTGGCCCATTCCTCCATGCAGATCCCCTCTAGAGCAGTGATGTTTTGGGGCTGTCATTGGGCAACACTGACTTTCAACTCCCTCCACAGAGTTTCTATGGGGTTGAGATCGGGAGACTGGCTAGGCCACTCCAGGACCTTGAAATGCTTCTTACGAATCCACTCCTTTGTTGTACTGGCTGTGTGTTTGGGATCATTGTCATGCTGAAAGGCCCAGCCACGTCTCATCTTCAATGCCCTTGCTGATGGAAGGAGATTTTCACTCAAAATCTCTCGATACATGGCCCCATTCATTCTTTCCTTTACACAGATCAGTCGTCCTGGTCCCTTTGCAGAAAAAACAGCCCCAAAGCATGATGTTTCCACCCCCATGCTACACAGTGGGTATGGTGTTTTTCGGATGCAATTCAGTATTCTTTCGCCTCCAAACACAAGAACCTGTGTCTAGGTTAGGGTTAGGAATGTGAATGTGGTATGGTCAGATGAAACCAAAAAGTTCTATTTTGGTTTCATCTGACCATAACACATTCTCCCAGTCCTCTTCTGGATCATCCAAATGCTCTCTAGCGAACCGCAGACGGGCCTAGACGTGTACTGGCTTCAGCAGGGGGACACGTCTGGCAGTGCAGGATTTGAGTCCCTGGCGGCGCATTGCGTTACTGATAGTAGCCTTTGTTACTGTGGTCCCAGCTCTCTGTAGGTCATTCACTGGGTCCCCCCGTGTGGTTCTAGGATTTTTGCTCACCGTTCTTGTTATCATTTTCACACCACGGGGTGAGAGCTTGCATGGAGCCCCAGATCGAGGGAGATTATCAGTGGTCTTGTATGTCTTTCATTTTCTAATAATTGCTCCCACAGTTGATTTCTTTACACCAAGCGTTTTACCTATTGCAGATTCAGTCTTCCCAGCCTGGTGCAGGTCTACAATTTTGTCCCTGGTGTCCTTCGACAGCTCTTTGGTCTTGGCCATAGTGGAATTTGGAGTGTGACTGACTAAGTTTGTGGACAGGTGTCTTTTATACCGATAATGAGTTAAAACAGGTGCCAATAATACAGGAAACGAGTGGAGCCTCGTTAGACCTCGTTAGAAGAATTTAGACCTCTTTGACAGCCAGAAATCTGTCTTGTTTGTAGGTGACCAAATACTTATGTTCCACTCTAATTTGGAAATAAATTATTTAAAAATCAAACAATGTGATTTTCTGTTTTTTTTTTTCCATATTCTGTCTCTCATGGTTGAGGTTTACCCATGTTGACAATTACAGGCCTCTCTAATCTTTTCAAGTAGGAGAACTTGCACAATTGGTGGTTGACTAAATACTTATTTGCCCCACTGTAGTAGGGTATCTACAATTTAGCAGTCCAGTTTGGTTTCTTAGGAAATAGCACAAATTACCATATTTAAACTTGTATAACTACATGAAATAGAATTGGAAAAGGGGTTGCTGTTTGTCTAAATGTTGTTCGACCTAAATCCAACAGGAAAAATCGTTCTTGTTAGACGCTACTGCATCATTCATGTGAGCAGATTCATCCATAAGTGATGCTGCTAACTACTTTCAAACTGGATAGGATGAAGAAAAAAAATCATTCATTCGATGGAAATCCTTTTATTCAAGGCTGTTTGTGTCAGACAATTTAGTAGCGAGTAATGTTTGTTGGTATTAATTACGAAGCGCCATAGTCAAGTTATTCGCATGTCTGTCATAAACTGGTCATGCATCACAGGCTTGATCTAATTACAGAGCATCCTTCTTATCAGGTTAAGTGGCACTAATAAAACATAGCATCTTCTGACTTAGAGGTTTAATTGCGTAAGTCAGGCTAAAATAGTTGGAGAGGAAACATATTCTTACTAGTTTCATTAAGGTTGTTGATCTTTATTGGTCATATCGGCAGCCATTTTTATTATTTCATATTCAACAACATTTTAGCACCATCTTATTTTTTGGGCTACTTGTTGGGGCAATTAATTACTATTGGCATCTTAAAGGGATCCACGGATAGAAAGACTTGTAGTTCCTAAAAGATGAATGTTATTATGAGTTAAAATAATTTGATATTGAAACCCCTCTTGATATTTTCATTTTTATACAGAGTGGGGCAGAGCAACTTGCTTATTTAAATTTGGCACCCTAAAGCGATGGTTGCTCTGAGGATGGTAGGGATGGACTTATTTAAGAGGGTGGGGCTTAAAGTTTGGTTCTTAACATGCTTTATTTATTTTGTGTTTATTTTTCAGTAACACCAGTGAGCATCATGGTGTGGACAAAGTTGGAACGCGCTTTTGCTGTTGAGTAATTTTTTCAAGCAGTCGCTCAATCGTCGCAATGCATCGTGCATTCGGTAGAAATTTCAATATTGCCCCCCAGGTCGTGTTCCTGTCCGGCAGTCGATTGTTTCATGGGTAAACAACTTCAGGGAAACGGGTGATTAAAAGAAAGAGAAACCTGGCCTCCCACAAACAGCAAGGTCACCCCAAAACATTGACGCAGTGAGACAATCTGTTTTGAGATCTCCCCGACGGTCTGCCCGCAAACACGCATCGGCTCTTTGGTTGTCTCCTCGTTCTGTGAGACAAATCCTCCACGAAGAATTGAAATTTAATCCCTACAAATTAGCTACGGTGCAGGAACTTAATCCACGCCATTTTATTGCTCGCTTGAAAAAAAAATGCCTCAAACACGAAAGCGCGTTCCAACTTTGTCCACTCCAGGATGCTCACTGGGGTTCCTGAAAAATAAACACAAAAAAAATAACACTGTTAAGAACCAAACTTTAAGTCCCACCCTCTCAAATAAGTCCATCCCTACCATCATCACACCAACCATCATTTCAGGGCGCCAAATTTAGATAAGCAAGTTGCTCTGCCCCACTCCTACAATTTATAAAATTAGTTTAACTAGTAGGGTGCCATTGTTCTTGACATCGCAGGGCGGTGACGACACACGGTTATGATGCCGGGCTCCCAGAGTTTGACTCCAGCAGCAAAAGCAAAATGAACAGGAAAGACTGGATGAGAGGAGACGAGAGTAGGTAGGAAAAACGGTGTTCTGCCAAAATTTGCTACACCAGTGAAACGTCCTACAAGAGGTGAATTTGACACCCAAAGTACCACCGTGCGCTTTCAGCTAGTTGTTTTTTAGATACAAACAGACAGAACATACTAAAGATGCCTTAGGAAAATACTTAAACATAGTAATATCTAATAAGGGTGGTCTAAATATGCTACATGACTAATGTGGTCAACAGATCAACAATCTGCTTTAAAGCTATTTAGCTTTTAACCAATGAGCGCATGTGTTGGAAGTCTTGCCGCGTAGAAGGAATTGCAGTAACCCGGTAGTATTCGTCGAGTGACAGTGACAATCTACGTCATCACCCCAAGCGTCCATTGCGCGCTTAAAACATGGGACTCTCCGTAGGTCAAAACATGTACTAAATATTATAGATTTTTAAATCAATGGCAATATTTTATGCATTTCTAATAACATATTTTAGTAAAAGACAACAATTGTGGCTTATCAGAGCCTACAAGTCTTTAAGTCCAAGGTTCCCTTTAATGCATGCGATTATAGCACCTGCTAAAAATGTGACCATTATGTACCTTGCATGTTACAGATATTCACAGCTTTAGAAAATGCTATTTTTTTTTTTACATTGAATCAGTCCTCACTGTTTACTATTTGTTGATCCAACGCTGCATGGATTCATCATGAAAATGCCCAACGCTGCAGTCAAATGACGTGTGTGGGCGACAGATGCTTTTCAAGATGAAATGCTGGATTTAGGTGGTGTAAATACCAGTCAAAGAGCCCCCAATGGATACATGGAGCAAGGTAGCACTTGGCCAAAGGCAAATAACAGACTCGTACATTTAAAGACACAAACCCCGAAAGCATTTTTACATTCTACAATAGCTCGCTGGCGTACAGCATATTACCACCATTTTGATTGATATAGTATTTGTGGAATGACAAATAACCAGATAAATTATTCCATTTTTATTCATCTCAATGCCTTTTCCGGGTTTCGTCACGTGACACTGAAGTCCCCCTGAAGTGACCTTAATTTTGGTCGACAGCACACAGCCGTGTTGGACAAAATGGCGGCCCCAAATACATGTGAAATTTGAATAATTTATCAGTCAATTTCTTATTCAGCAAGGGCAATATCAACCAGAACACCATGTTTCGAGCTTTTTGCAATACAGTGGGGCAAATAAGTATTTAGTCAACCACTAATTGTGCAAGTTCTCCCACTTGAAAATATTAGAGAGGCCTGTAATCGTCAACATGGGTAAACCTCAACCACGAGAGACAGAATGTGGAAAAAAAAAACTGAAAATCACATTGTTTGATTTTTAAAGAATTTATTTGCAAATCATGGTGGAAAATAAGTTGGTCTATACCACAAGTTCATCTCAATACTTTGTTATGTACTCTTTGTTGGCAATAACGGAGGCCAAACGTTTTCTGTACCTCTTCACAAGCTTTTCACACACTTTTGCTGGTATTTTGGCCCATTCCTCCATGCAGATCTCCTCTAGAGCAGTGATGTTTTGGGGCTGTCGTTGCGAAACAGGGACTTTCAAGTCCCTCCTCACCCCGTGGCGTCAAAATGATAACAAGAACAGGGAGCAAAAATCCCAGAACCACATGGGGGGGCCTAGTGAATGACCTACAGAGAGCTGGGACCACAGTAACAAAGGCTACTATCAGTAACACAATGCGCCGACTCAAATCCTGCACTGCCAGACGTGTCCCCCTGCTGAAGAAAGTACACTTCCAGGCCCGTCTGCGGTTCGCTAGAGAGCATTTGGAAGATCCAGAAGAGGACTGGGAGAATGTGTTATGGTCAGATGAAACCAAAATAGAACTTTTTGGTAGAAACACAGGTTCTCTTGTTTGGAGGAAAAAGAATACTGAATTGCACCATACCCACTGTGAAGCATGGGGGTGGAAACATCATGCTTTGGCGCTGTTTTTCTGCAAAGGGACCAGGGCGACTGATCTGTGTAAAGGAAAGAATGAATGGGGCCATGTATCGAGAGATTTTGAGTGAAAATCTCCTTCCCTCAGCAAGGGCATTGAAGATGAGACGTGGCTGGGTCTTTCAGCATGCAATTATCCCAAACACACAGCCAGGGCAACAAAGGAGTGGCTTCGTAAGAAGCATTTCAAGGTCCTGGAGTGGCCTAGACAGTCTCCAGTCTCAACCCCATAGAAAATCTGCGGAGGGAGTTGAAAGTCTGTGTTGCCCAACGACAGCCCCAAAACATCACTGCTCTAGAGGAGATCTGCATGGAGGAACGGGCCAAAATACCAGCAACAATGTGTGAAAAGCTTGTGAAGAGTTACAGAAAACGTTTGGCCTCCGTTATTGCCAACAAAGTATTGAGATGAACTTTTGGTATCGACCAAATACTTATTTCCCACCATGATTCGCAAATAAATTCTTTAAAAATCAAATTCCACATTCTGTCTCTCATGGTTGAGGTTTACCCATGTTGACAATTACAGGCCTCTCTGATATTTCCAAGTGGGAGAACCTGCACAGTTAGTGGTTGATTAAATACTTATTTGCCCCACTGTACATACAACAGGATTTTTAAAACTTATACTTAGTTTCACTGTCAACACATTCAAGAAAATAACGTGACACCATCAGAACAAAAAACAAAAATTTAAGCTGCAAATACTGAAGCCAGTTCTACTATAGTGCTATATCTGCTCAGCACAGAGCACTAGCATACTTTTTCCAATCAAATCAAAGCGCAAACTGTTCTCATCACTGATTTCATGATGATGGAAGTGGCTGAAAATTATCTTTCAGAAACAGTATGAACTCTCCGAGCATCTAATCACGACCAGCCTGCCCACTGCATCAGAGCTCTCTCAGCGCTCGTAGGTATAGGGCTCTCATCACCATAGCAACCACTGCACAATGTATTCAGTGCTTGGTAACCAGCGCGAGAGTTGGCTAGAAAAAAAAGGATTTTTTTCTAAAACTGTTGACTCTTTTAATAAATAATAAAGGACTAGGGATTTCTTTATGCTCCATTCTTGTCAATGTGACAACTACACCAGAAGATAAACGTAAACCTACATGCGTGAACTCGATAATCAACTGAAATCCACATCAAATGCACATTGGCTCACACATTGATGCGTTCATGCACTAAGAAAACCAAGTATAAATAGTTTATGCGTTGCGATAGAAGACTTGTATGAGGAGTTGAAGATAAGTTGATATGAGTTGATATTCCATTTCAACTTTCCAAAATTCTCCTACCCCCTAGACTACAAGTAGTTCAAAGTTGTTCTCATAGAAAACATTGTAAAACACGAGTGTCTCCCTTCCACTATATGCATACAAATTACAACTGAATTAATGTATTTAAATTCCAAAAAAACTTTAATAGTCCAATTACTTTTGAACCATACTGTACACTGAAAAAGACATCGACAAAATGACTCTATGATACACAATCTGACCTGTTCTTTGATTTCCTGAAGCTTGTTACTCTGCTCGCGGATGTCATGGAGGAGCTGCAAAGCTTTGTCATCTTCCTGCGTTACCTCTGTACGAGCTTGTTCCAAACTACGTTTCAGACTCTGAAAGGTAGATACAATAGTACAGACGTTAACAAAAATATAAAAAACTCACCAGATGTTGCCTTGTGCAATTTTAAAAACAACATATTGAAGCATAGCCCCTCCCCCACACCCCCGGTGGTTAAAAATACCATTGCATGTAATTGACTTTCCAATACATGAATTTTTAAAATCAAGACTTTGCCGGTAAAGTGTTGTCTATAAAAGCTGTAAAGCAATAAAACCACCAACAAAAATGAATGAAATGAACAAAAATAATAGTTTTATAAAGGGTCAAAATTAATTTTCAGAGAGATCATGTGACTAGCACCTTAGAGACTCATTTGCTTTGCTTAGCCAAAAACACATGAGGACAGAAGAAACGATATGGATACAGGTCCTCCTCAAAAAATTGATTATTATCTGTAATGTACTGATCAACATTAGACTTTCATATATTTTAGATTCAGTACACACAACTGAAGTAGTTCAAGCCTTTTATTGTTTTAATATTGATGATTTGGGCAAAAAAAGTCAAGAAAAAACAAAAATCCCTATCTCAAAAAATTTGCATATTACATCCGACCAATACGAAAAAGTGTTTATTAATACAAAAAAAGTCGAACTTCAATTAATTGTATCAGCTATGAGCTCAATACTTGGTCGGAAATCCTTTTGCAGAAATGACTGCTTCAATGTGGCGTGGCATGGAGGCAATCAGCCTGTGGCACTGCTGAGGTGTTATGGAGGCCCAGGATGCTTCGATGGCGGCCTTAAGCCCTTCCGCAGTGTTGGGTCTGGTGTTTCTCAACTTCCTCTTCACAATATCCCACAGATTCTCTATGGGGTTCAGGTCAGGAGAGTTGGCAGGCCAATTGAGCACAGTAATGCCATGGTCAGTAAACCATTTACCAGTGGTTTTGGCACTGTGAGCAGGTGCCAGGTCGTGCTGAAAAATGAAATCTACATCTCCATAAAGCTTTTCAGCAGATGGAAGCATGGAGTGCTCCAAAATCTCCTGATAGCTAGCTGCATTGATCCTGCCCTTGATAAAACACAGTAGACCAACACCAGCAGCTGACATGGCACCCCAGACCATCACTGACTGTGGGTATTTGACACAGGACTTCAGGCATTTTGGCATTTCCTTCTCCCTAGTCTTCCGCCAAACTCTGTCACCTTGATTTCCGAATGACATGCAAAATTTGCTTTCATCTGAAAAAAGTACTTTGGACCACTGAGCAACAGTCCAGTGCTGCTTCTCTGTAGCCCAGGTCAGGCGCTTCTGCCACTTTTTCAGGTTCAAAAGTGGCTTGACTTGCGGAATGCAGCACCTGTAGCCCATTTCCAGCACACGCCTGTGCACTGTGGCTCTGGATGTTTCTACTCCAGACTCAGTTCGCTGTTTCTGCAGGTCCCCCAAGGTCTGGAATAGGCCCTTCTAATCTTTCTCAGGGTGCGGTCACTTCTTCTGGTTGTGCAGAGTTTCCAGCCACACTTTTTCCTTCCCACAGACTTCCCACTGAGGTGCCTTGATACAGCACTCTGGGAACAGCCTATTCGCTCAGAAATTACTCTCTGTGTCTTAGCCTCTTGCTTGAGGGTGTCAATGATGGCCTTCTGGATAGCATTCAGGTCGGCAGTCTTGCCCATGATTGCGGTTTTGAGTAATGAACCAACCTGGGAGTTTTTAAAAGCCTCAGGAATCTTTCGCAGGGGTTTTGAGTTAATTCGTTGATTCAGATGATTAGGTTAGTAGCTTCTTTAGAGAACCTTTGCATGATATGCAAATTTTTTGAGATAGGGATTTTTGGTTTTTCTTGGCTTTTTTGCCAAAATCATCAATATTAAAACAATAAAAGGCTCGAACTACTTCAGTTGCTTTACTTTATCACAATATGCAAATTTTTTTTAGAAGGACCTGTATATATATATTAGGGCTGTCAAAATTATCGCGTTAAAGGGCGGTAATTAATTTTTTTAATTAATCACGTTAAAATATTTGACGCAATTAACGCACATGTCCCGCTCAGACAGTATTCTGCCTTTTGGTAAATTTTACAGCAAGGCTTTTTTGCTGTCCAACAGCGAACTCTTGTGGTCGCTTTGCGACATGGTTTATTGTTGTCTTGACACTGACAGTTCAATATGGCTGCACGACGTCTCGGGCTGACGCCCACGTTGTAATGTTGTGCTTATATGATCCTTGGACAAGATTTGTCCGTAAGTATGGTTGTTGTAAAGAATGTGCATATTATGTTAGTAAGCGAAATGTTATATTTTTTGTATGAGACGCTTTTTGTTTATGTTTAGTGAACCTGTATAGCGTGCTAAGCTAACGTTGTTGCTAATGCAATGCTTGTGTACTTTTTTTTTGTAGTTTTACGACGGTCTAAAGAGGACAATGGTTTGAGGCCATTTTATTAATAAATCACATGAAAAAGGAAGAAGTCTGATTATTAAGGCGTCGTTCACTAGCTGTCTAGCTTTGGAAAAAGTAGACGCTTCGGAGTGAGGACAGCATAGACAGATTTAAATGACAGTACAGTGAAATGCCCACTACTGTCCTTATGCACCGTATGTTGAATGTATATATCCATCTTGTGTCTTATCTTTCCATTCCAACAATTTATTTTACAGAATATATGTATAATTTACAGAAAAATATGGCATATTTTATAGATGGTTTGAATTGCGACTAATTGCGATTAATTTTTAAGCTGTAATTAACTCGATTAAAAATTTTAATCGTTTGACAGCCCTAATATATATATATATATATTTGTTTTTTTTTTTGTTTTTTTTTTACCCAAACCTAAGCTTTCAAAAGCCCCAACAAATACTGAGCCAGTACCAAGGATTGAAGATGTGGACCATGAAACGCCAGAGAGCATCGCCAAAAAGTGGAGTTTCAGTTAGTCCCACTAAAGACGCTAATTGAGCAACAGAGCCACAATCGGGCGTACCATATTCAATGGACGACGTCCTTGGCCAAAAGCATAGCTGTCCTAAGCAGCCTGATTTACAATTCCCCTAAAAAAATGATAGGATACCAAAAAAAAAAAAAAAAAACCCAAACGCTCATTTCCAATGTATGGTTATGAATATTCCTGGCTGGAATATTCAGTCAAAAAGGATCCCGCCTCGCGTTTTGCCTGCCGCCATTTTCAAACTCACCACCAAGGGTGGTTTCGCAAAACTTGGTATTAAATTAGATATCTCCGTTGAACGCAAAAATCAGCGATTACTTCTCCACAAATAAACACGTGTGCTCAAACACGCATGCACACCCACGCACATATATCTGGGATGCGTGTACCCAGTATTTCAAAGCATGGGCTAAGCTACCAACCGAGCATATGGAGCTAGTCGCCGTGATGTCACGATGATGTCACCTCGCTTAGCAACGCGTCGCCATTTTGTGAAGGGGGTACGCACAGCTAAACATTCCATAGACAAACGTCTGAAATTCATATATTTCAGGTGTGTTTTGTGTCTCTTTTCCTAAAAACGCCTTAAACGTGGCTTACTATTATCTCGAGTCAATGCCAACAGACGCGAGGAGACAATGCAATTTAAAATTAGCGTTTATTGGCGTACCAAGCTGCCGATACAAAGTCGCAGCTGATAGCTGGATAAACAAAGGAATGGCATGCAGTGGAGTTCGGAAACATCTACAACTACCACATAAAGTCACCCAGTAAGTTGAGCTTTATCATTTACATGGAATATGTACTGTGTGGAACTGAGAAAATTGGTAGTATATACGAAGTGATTATTTCTGCCGTTACCGGTAATTCGCCTCCAAGCTTTATCCTCCATTGCTGATTTCAATGATTATTAGTAGTAGTAGTCTTTGCTTTATTTTTATTTTTGTTTTATTTGTATTTATTTATTTTTATTCTGTGATTAAATGCGATCTTTTGTCTTGGTTTTTACGTTGTGTTGATTTAAATGTGATTTTTATGGTCTTCATGTGATGTAAAGCACTTTGAATTGCCTTGTGTTGAATTGTGCTATATAAATAAATTTGCCTTGCCTTGCCTTGCCTTATGTGACAACCCGCAACACAGCAACTTTTAGCCATTCCGAGGGAAAAAAGACGGCAAAAAAGACAAAAGTTCAATGCGTTTCTATTATAAGTGACTCGTCTTTTACCCCATTGTCAATATGGCGACGCTTTGTTGTGGCTGGTGACGTCATTAAATGCCCGGATGTCCGACGGCCTCTATATCTTGTAAGTTAATTAATATTGCTGACACCGCGTTTCGGGGTCATCAACATGTTTTGCCCCCGCTGCCACAAAAGTCAAACCGCCTCTGAACATATTGTACATATAAACTTTTGTACTTATATACATACACTGCATTCTGTAATGTAGGTTGCCAAGTCCTGTTCAAGGATGGTCCTTTGAGTCTCTGATGCCTTCAACTCAATGTCCTTCTGCTGCAATACTGACTCAAGGTCAGACATCTTCCTTTGTACAAGTAAGATCTCCTGCTCAACCTGGAAGTTTGAAAAAAAAAAAATTGCACTTACATAACCAATCATTTTTACTCCATTTAACTTCCATTTCAATCATATCAATGTCAGCATGTGTTTATTCATAATGCAAATCCACCTTAAAACGTGTTAAACCCTCCAGGTTTGAAATTATTGATGTTTTTCAGTTTCTGAAACAGCATGGGAAGAATACTACACCTGTGACATGTGTCCAGCAATTGCAACAGTTTCGTTTAGAGATGCGCCCGAAGGGAGGTGTTGTTATTTAGGAATTGATGGTTGTTGCTGCTGTTCTGATGGAGAGAAAAAGATCAGTTTTACTCAAAAACCACAAACACATTAGCCAAGTGACACTGTCAGCATTTGACCTGGACTATAGGCTTGTTTAAATGCTGGGCTTTTTGACGTAAAAAACAAACACCAAGATGAATAATATCAAAACTTTTTACTTAAAAAAAAAAAAAACAGGGAAAAATGTTTAGAACTAGAAACTGCAATTTCTGGAGAAATTACAATGTAGGTTTTCTGTGGTAGATACAGACCTATCAGGTCACTTCCTGTTGATTTAGGGACATTGGGTGTCAATGGCATCGACTAACTTGGGCACCAGTTGACTGTCGATGGGCTGTAATGGTAAGTTTTTGGTCAAAAATCCCAACCACGCAGGTTATTCTGCCTTTGTAAATGAATGGGAAATTTGGATGTACATGGCCGTCAATGGCATAGACATGCATGGCTGTCAATGGCATCGACTTACTTGAGTGCCAGTTGAATGTCAATAATGTACCGCATGAATGCTATTTTTAGATCGCAAGGCTGCATGACGTCACTATCGTAAACTGGAAGGAGGTCATAACAGAAGCGCGCTTGCATACAGCCCATGCTTGTTTTCTGCCCGTAATCTTTCAAAAAAGAACATGCCGAGTAAACACTGCTGCTTTGGAACTTGTAGAAATGACTTTAGACATTAAGACTGCTATATGATGTATGTTTTCTTCATACGTTTCATATGCATAAACATTTTGTTGGGGGCCATGGTCCTACAGATCGACAATCATGATCCATTGCCTGCCTCGAAGAGGTAAGCCATTTTGATATTTTTGCTTATATTTTAGCGTGGCGTTTTGCCGTGCTGCTTCTGTCTGACAATGAATGACCTGGAAAAAAATTTAAATTTTATTTATATATCACAACAGTCATGTAGGCCTATTGTTCTAAAATACGGATATTTAAACAAATTAGCCGTGTTTGGCCTGGGTCTTTTTGTAGTAAGACTGTTCATGCCTAATGGTAGGCTCCAGATTTAACACCTTTACCTTTTCTGTTGTAAAGAAACAACTTTAGTAGGGGGGAAGTGTAAATAAATTAATAGAATTAAGATTTGTTATTGATGAAAAAATTAAAAGTGTTCGTTGGCTGTCACTGAGTAGCATTTGTGATCGCTACACAAAAATAGCAATACAAATTACCCCCATGAACAGTCAGAGACGTAAGACAACCAGAGGATATAATATATAAGAAAGACAGGGCATATGGTGGTAAAAGATAGCTTGTTTAAACTGGAGAATGTCATTGTCAGTGGTTTATGGCAATGCACACAAGAAAAAGATGTGGGTATAAAAGGTACCGCTGGATCAGGTCAGGTCTTTTTTAGCCCTCGATACTCAAGCCATCTCTTTAACTGAACATTTGTATGTTCTTCCACATCTTTACAGTGAATGTGGCACCAGGGACATCATTTTCGGACCGAATTGGTAGGTTTAGCTCAGTAAACATCTCGTCCGTACACTATTTACAAGCATCTAGCATGATGGACAAATGCGAGTTTGACCCCCCTAGCAACTGTTGCCAACCTCATGAATATTAATGAGCAAAGGTGACGTGTTACGTGCGGCACACGATTGGCTGTAATAGTAAGTTTTTGATCATAAATCACAAGGACCTACTTTATGTTTTCCTGCCGTTAAAAACGAATGGGAAGTTTGGATGTAGTAGATGGCTGTCAGTGACATCCCATTAGAAATGAATATGACTGTTTTGGGTAAATTCTGTATACAAGTTTTATGTCCCTTACAGTCTTGGAATTTTTGATGTGTAAATTATATGATTAGGTCAAAAATTGTAGGATTAGATGCATTTTGAAAAAAAAACATTTTTGTTTTTTCCAAAAACCTGCATTTAGGGGCGAATAGAAATTTTTGGGGGGGGGGGGGTCATTTGAAAAATTCCCTGCGTTGCACGAAAACTTCAGTCATTTTGATATTTGACCGGTGACAGTCGGTCAAACGGTTTGGACAGTGAGGCGAGCCGAAGAAACGCCATTCAAAAAAAAAAAAATTAAAAATTGAATTTTACTATCTGGGCCTTTGCCTGGCAAAGCCCCATCTAAAAATGAATTTTACTATCTGGGCCTTTGTCAAGCAAAGTCCCATCTAACTAACCAATCATGAATGTATGCAGTGTTATGGAATACTCCCACTTACCAGTGAGCTGTTAAGGTTTGATCTTTTTGAACAACAAAAAGGAATTTTAAAAGAAAAAAAAAATTGAGCTTTTTCTACTCAAGTTTTAGCTTGCTTGCCTTTTGTGTTCCTGCTAATCAGATTCCAAACAAGCTGAATGAAGAAGAAGAATGAAGAAAATGATTAAACCCAAAAAATATGATGCTGCTTGCGGTTTTTGTGATGTCAGTTATACGCACACACACTTGGTTGATTCCTGAGCATTTCGTGAAGTTTATTGCCTACAGTAAGGACATGTATCTTTATCTTGGATTTGAATCACAGTGGAGAAGATGTTAGTTTATGTTTTTAGTCCGGTCAAGTGATATCTCGCTGCATGTATCCACAGTCTAGGTTAACATAAGTGGATGAGACAGCAGTGAAACGCACAATTGGATGCAGAGGAGATGGCAGGTGGTAGGGGAGCTAAATATTTACTGGTCAGAAATGAATTTTATCCGATTTTTATCCGAGATGAAGAATTCAAACAAAGGGTGGATGAAAATGCAGGTATTGTGAATCACTGTTAAGCCGGACTCTGGCTAAAAGGACAGAAGTGCTTTGTGAGGTTGATCAAGCAGATCCGGAGCTGATGGAAGTTCCTCCGGGTGCGAGCTTCTTATCACAGGGTCACGAGGAGCAACACATGATGTGGATATTTTGCTAAATGGTTATTTTATTTGAATTTTACTGTGCTAACATTACATATTCTTATGTGACCATTCAAGACATTGTACAGATCGGGCCAATTTTGCCAAATAAACAATCACGTCTTGATTCTATGTGTTATGCGTATCATTTCTTTAAAACAAAGCTAGTGTTCCAACTATAAAAAAGAAACTTGAGGATGGTGACAATATCCTGTTTTGAGTGCAAGGGCAAAGGTTTGCATGGGGATAGTCAGGAGATAATACTACCAACTTTTTAGGATGCTTAAATTGTCCCCATAAACTTTAAAACAATCTTATTTGAATTATATAATGAGTTCAGTTATATAGGTCATTTAGATTGTCTACCCATATTTTGTAAGGCTAGAATAGACCCTTCCATTATTAAGTGTATAATTTTCATTATGGTCAGACTTACATTTATCCCTTTTTTACTTGCTGAATGTGCCGGCCCATTTTTTCCCCCTCAAACGCATGTTTGATTGGCTGATGACTTTGACCCCTCCTCTCCCTTCCGTCAGACAGACGGACCCTCACACAACCCCAAGAGTTTCATATCCACAACCACCTCCGCCACCCCCTTCGAAGACGAGGGACATGAGAGAGTTTTTCAGCCAGCAGCAGTAACTGTAAGTAATTTAAAAAGACGTCGAGATGGGAAAAACACCACTAATTTTGCTACTAAAGGTCCGACCTGCATCAGAGTTAGCATAACATGAAACTGTGTGAACGAGCTAACCTGCGAAACTACCGCGGTCAGGCCAGCCTCCACAAGGAACAACGAAGTCAAGCTAGCCGTCCCTCATTTGGATCATTGTTTGCTTCAGAGTGCAAGTCCCTTTATTTAAAAAAACAGGAAGCAATCCAAGAATTGGTCCACTTCAGGGAAACACTGACATGAACATGAACTGACAATCACACAGCAGAATTTCATGAGAGTACTCTGTTTCGAGTCTTGGGGTATGCCTCAAATGTAGATCGGTCCTTGAATATTTCATATTTGTTTTCATAATTTTTTCTCCAAATCAACACTTTTATAATACAACCCAGATAGCAGACCGACATTGAAAAGATGTTGGATCAACATTCCGCTGTCGGTCTTATATCGTTGAATCAACATCACTTTTGCACCCTCAATGAATGCTGTTTCAACGTTGAAATCCTTACAAAACCTAAACGTCATTTCGATTATTAATAATATTGGAACAACGCTGAATCAATGTTACGTTTTCGACCAAAATGCCCGCTCATCCATAATTCAATGACTTTTCAATCATATTTCCTGGTCAATCATTAATCAACTAGTTGTCAACATTAGTTCATCAACTATAAAACAATGTTAATCCAAGCATCGCCTGACATAGCATAGAACAACGTTGTTTCAACGTCTCTTGATGTCAAAAAAAATTTATGTCAACCATACTGATGATTCTGATGGAAAATCAACGTTTATTCAATGTCAGTTTGCATATGGGAATACTTTAGTTTGAGTCTAGGGGTGCTCCAGTGTCCCCCAGAAGAGGACCCATTCTTGGATAGCTCCCAGTCTGTTTGTTTTTTTTAATAAAGGGACTTGCACTTCAAAATGTTTCTTTAGAAGTTTTTGAAAACAAAGATTTGAATCGAACGTTGTATCATTTGAACCAATAATACACATTAAATTTAGTATGAGTCAATACAGATTTATTTTGTATTGATCATTTAGCATTTCAATTAATTAGGTCCGTATTCGTGAGAAATGTAGCCCTGACCCCCGTTCAATAATCTGTTTGGTCTTATCAATGTCCCGTCCCCAGCAAAAAAGTGTATGGGACATGCAGGTTATGCTGTTATATCAGTGTTGGGCACGTTACTTTAAAAAAAGTAATTAGTTACATTACTCACTACTTCTTCCAAAAAGTAACTGAGTTAGTAACTGAATTACTCTATAGTAAAAGTAACTAGTTACCAGGGAAAGTAACTATTTCCGTTAATTTAAAAAGAACTTGTTGTATGTTAAAGAATTTGAAATTTTCTGAGCAGTATTCGAGTCAGTGGAATAGAGAAGAACAGACAGGTAGTTAACTTGTTAGGTGCTTCAGCAGATTTGAATTGCTTACCACAGATGTCAACAAAAGCTTTGCCCCGGGACATAAATTACACATTACATGCAGGTTCTGTCCTTTAATTTCGACAAACTTGAAATAGTGTCTATATCTCCACCTCTTAAAGGACAATTTTTCTCCTGAATGCTCTGCCGTCCCGACCCTGTGCATCTGTTTTGCGTGTGTCTGTTTGCCGCACGCGCTGTTTCGGTTTGCTTGTGAAATCACCAGCTCTGATTGGCTTACCACGACACATGACTCTAACCCTCAGCCAATCACAATCACTTCCATCGCATCTCTCGAGGGGCTGCATTCAGGTAGGCTCGTTTCCCGACAATTCACGTCACCTTCAAAGCGTCTGCTGTCCTCAAGATGGAAGCAGAATTATTGCTGGCTGACAGTGAGAGATGGGAACGAGGCTAGCATCAGGTGCAGCAAACACAGAAACGTTACCAAACTTTGGAAAGCATTGTCTAATTGAATGAGCAGGGACAAACAGCTTGGAGTCAGAAGTACATGCGCTATTCTCGAACCTGAACGCACCCCAAGTCTTGGATGACAAATCAACAGAGCAGAGAGTCGACTTGACACGGCTGGTAGTTTCTTCAATTTATTCAGAGTAAGTAACGCACCGCTTTTGACCGTCAGTTACGGTAACGGCGTTGTAACGGCGGAAAAAGTAATTAGTTAGATTACCCCGTTACTGAAAAAATTACGCCGTTACGTAATGGCGTTATTTGTAACGGCGTTACTCCCAACACTGGTTATATCGTGCCCACCAATGTGGAGACCAAACCTACGCCCTTGTTTGAGTGGAACCTGAGCCTCAGTCACGCCGAAAAGAGGACATGATGAAAAGTTACAAATTTAGATTGATATTTCTACATATTGTTGTTCCCAGAGTCCAGACGTGAACCCAATTGAGAATCTATACTTGATTAAAGTTATGTCCTCAAAATCTTACTACCGTAATTTTCGCACTATAAGGAGCACCTGACTATAAGTCGCCACCCCCCAAATCTGACACGAAAACGGCGTTTGTCCCTAGATAAGTCGCACTGGACTATAAGCCGCAGTTGTCCTCACTGTATTATGAATGTCTGTCCAATTGGCTGCAAAGCTTCATTGCTTCAAGAAGTCTCAATTTGTCCATCACTGTTCCCTTGGGGCAGACAGTCAACCTCTGCCACCATCTGCTGTCAACACAGTTGTCGTCCAACATGCCTCCTAGCATGTACTGCATCGCTACAGATGTAAATAACAAATCAAAATTCATGTTTTGTGCGAATTATTTCTTCAGTTACTGTTTTAGTTGTTTCATTCATTGCTAGTCTTTGGAATTTGGTAACAATTTGACAGAGGCGTCATAAGACTGTCTTAAGACTATCATAATTATGACATGACACTGCCATAAGCATTAATGAATGCTTATGACCAGTGTTGTTAATAACGGCGTTAGAATATAACGGCGTTATTTTCTTCAGTAGTGAGTAATCTAATTAATTACTTTTCTCATCTTGGCAACGCCGTTACCGTTACTGAGGCAGGAGAGGCGTGCGTTACTATGTTGGTTGACTGACGCGACAAAAGTCTGAAAAAGACGGACTCACGGAGACGAGCAAGCAGAGCAGGGAGGAGGCAAGGGAGGGTGGCGCCGTTGCAAACGCGATGCTACTATGCTAGGTGGCTCCAATAATACCTGACTGCAGCCGATAGCTGACAAACTACGCCCACATGATGCCTCGTTAGATATCACATATATACAGAACTAGATGCAAATGACAGACAGGGCTGCATTAGCAACATGCACCATTAAGAACTAGATGCGTTGGTAAACAGCCGCCATCTTAAAGCAGTAGACTTCACAGGAAGGCTCTGTTGTAGAGAACCTTCCTAGCGAACCTAAGTAACTTTTAATCTAAAATGCTCCTAAATCGGCAAAACCTTGACTTAAATTTATCTTTAAATGATGAAATACTTTTAAAACTTACACATGTCAAAAGTAGACAGAAGGGAACTAATGCAATAAAGGGAGCAATTTTAACAACTTTAACGGTTGATTCACAACATTAAATGACTTCCACACATAGCAAAGGTTACTATCTAATTATCGCAATATCCGCAATACCCTGTGTCTAGTTGTTTTTTTGTTGTTTTTTTTAGAAAAAAAAGCATGAAAATTAATATTAGGGTTGTTCCGATCATGTTTTTTTGCCCCGATCCAATCCCGATCGTTTTAGTTTGAGTATCTGCCGATCCCGATATTTCCCGATTTGATTGCTTTTTTTTTTGTGCTCCCGATTCAATTCCAATCATTCCCGATAATTTTTCCCAATCATATACATTTTGGCAATGCATTAAGAAAAAAAATGAATAAAACTCAGACGAATATATACATTCAACATACAGTACATAAGTACTGTATTTGTTTATTATGACAATAAATCATAACATTCTTTCTGTGAGAGGGATCCACGGATAGAAAGATTTGTAATTCTTAAAGGATAAATGTGACTTTGTATATTGTGACTAAATATTGCCATCTAATGTATTTGTTGAGCTTTCAGTAAATGATACTGTAGCCATTTAACTGTTGTGCCCAAATGCATGATGGGAAGTGCACCCATGACTGTGCGTAGTGGTACCAATTGATATATCTTCTCTGCGTTGGGAAATAACATAGGGTGTTAAGAAAAAGATCAATTACTACCTTTCTTCCCCACATTGCTTCCCACGATATTTCCAATCGTAGGGAGAGGGATTGTAAGGCTTTAGCCAATTAAAAAAATGCTCCAAAGGCTGCCAAAATTCACTCTACTCATTTTACGCTGCCTTTTAGCTCTAAATATAGGTAAAATGGCGCCATTCAGATTGAGTTAAATATTTTAATGTGATAAATTTGTTAAAAAAATTAATTACCGACGTTAACAGGATAAATTTGATAACCCTACCTTAAGCCTAAACTAAAGACTCTGGATGAGTGTAACATATTATGTCTGTAACGTTAAATACAATTAGAAAATGATTCTATATATATATATGTATATTGAAATATATTGATTAACCCTTTAACACCGAACGTGTCGGCAGCGACGCGTTTATGCATGTCGTCTTTGAAGCTTCGTCACGCTGTAATTACGTCACCCACGTGCCGCTGGTTGGTCTCATTTGAAAGTGCGGAAGTTGATGTCCACGCCAGTTTTTATCTGAAGTCAATCGACCATGAAAAACGGGAGATAATGTCATTTGAGTTTTATAGTTTTACTGCACTTATAAATATGCATTAAAACGCTGCATGTACCATGTATCTATCTCCATATTCCCATCATTTCTTGTCCTTTTTCAAAACCGAACGCAGCACAAAAGACTACATATCCCAAGATCCGTTGTGATGTCAAGAAGGACGAACCGAATGTGAACATTTTTAATAAATTGCTGAGCTATGCGCCAACTAAGGAAAAGGAGGCATGAACACCGGTTGGATTGCGCGAGCGACTTTGAAACGTGCAGAATGAATCGAAAACTAAATTTAGCGCAAGCTAAAGCATTTTTTCATCAACTCAAGGAATAGGATGAGCTGCATTTGTCGTTGTTTTCCTCGGATTAGTCAGCGTTTCGGCGAGTAGAAGTGACAGCAGCGCTCAAACGGCAGAAGAGTAGGCTGTGTGACGTATGTGACGCAGCTCAGTGACCTGTTCAAAAACAAACTTTATTGAGTGCGCAAAAAAAAAAAAAAAAAAAAAAAAAACTATCGGGTCGCATGCCTGAAAAAATTGAATTGAACTGAACTACTTGTCAATATATTTTAAAATACTTTTTTTCAATGTTATACATATATATATTTCTTCACTATGAATCTTTTCAATTTTTATATAGATGTGTGTTCGAGAAGTTTGATTGCATGTACGTATACTTTAGATAAGGTGATGGGTATAATACCTAACTTCACAAAGAGATATCCTCCAAACCTTTTTTGTGTTAGATGATATATATGTAATTTTTTTTCTCACTATTTTGCACTGTATATAACCTGCTTTGACCATAGTATGTGTAAAGGCCAAAAACGCCTATGACCATAACCGCTGTTTGTGTTGAATAGTCAAACATAAAATTATTCAATCTTATTTTTTTCTATTGAATGTTTATCCTAACAAGTTGAATAAATATTATCAAGCTTCAAAACGGTTGGTCGAGCATGTTTGGTTGTCAATGGGACACCAACATTACAAATTTTGAAAAAATATTTTGGGATTTTTTTGTCTTTTTGGGTCCAAAATGTGGATTATAATTGGTCAGTGAAGATAACAACAGTTTGGACATGAAGTTCAAGGTGTCCTGAAAAAAGGGACCCAACTTGGCCATTGTGAATACTTTTTTCTTTGAAATACCTGTATAAAGGCAACATCAAATGCATGCAAATTCGGCCAAAATAGGCTTAGGTGTTAAAGGGTTAAATATATATATATTAAAAAAAGGCATGTCCGATATTTTTGGGCCGATTCCGATACTTTGAAAATGACGTGATCGGACCCGATCGATCGGCAAATTATCACCAGTTACTTTGCCAAGTAACTAATTACTCTTACATTCAGGTAACTGAGTTACTAACGCAATTACTTTTTGTGAGAAGTAATTTGTAACTGTTATTAATTACTTTTTTAAAGTAAGATTAACAACACTGTTTATGACAGATGTCATTTTGTGTCATCAAGCAAATTATCTCCCTTTTGAACAGATGAAAAAGATCTGAGCTGGGCATAAATGGAGTTAGTGACGTAATTTGCCAGATGACACTTAACCTGACATCTGTCATTAGCATTCATTAATGCCCATGATAATGTGATTTTAAAAATATTACGATCTTATGGCAGTCTTATGATGCCGATGTCAAATGAAGTGTTACCTATTAACCACATTAAATCAACAAATGGGCCGCACTGGACTATAAACTGCAGGATTCAAAATTAGGGAAAAAAGTAGCGGCTTATAGTCCGAAAATTACGGTAATTTGGAGGCTTTTTGCAAAGAAAGGGGGAAATCATGGGGGGGGGGGAAATCAACATGTACCCTTGCTGATAGAATTTCACACTAAAACACACTAAAAGAAAAGTGGTGTAAGAATTAAAAGGTGTTTCAAGTAATTACCATCCCGTTTTGCAGAGCTGACACCAGGCCATTTTTTTAAAAAAAGATGATACTTATTTTGTCACGATAATTAGTTGACAATTAAAATATGGTGTTTCAAATAACATCAAAACAATTGCTCACATTTATTAATGGTGATGGCTTAGTGTGCTTCAGGAGATCCTTGTTGAGTTGGCAAAATAAACAAGCTCCTATTTTTAGCTCGGAATTGCTCGAAATAGGTTGCTGGTGTTGATATAACAGCGTTTCACACCACCGCTGGATATATTTAGCGGGATGCGTGATGTAGAGGAAAGCAGAGGAATGATGAACAGAATGTTAAAAGCACACGCTCCCCGCCCACTTCTCCCTACAGTAACACGCTCATCTCAGTCTCAAGTACAGGCGCTTTGTGTTGTCGAAATAAACTGCTGCATATTTTGCTGCTGTTGCTGACTGCTCCAAAGCAATAAATCTGTTTTAGACCGTGTTCTTTTCATCCATGTGTTCAGTCTTCTGTGCGCCGTCTGTGAGCAGCAGGAGATAAACAATATGCGGTCCAAAAAGATCACAGGCAGTGGCCTCCGTGTCAAAACAAAAGACTGCAGTAGATGCGCTATAGAGGAAAAACTAAATAAAATCCTTATTGTTCTATACCAGGGTTCACTAAATCCGGACCTCGGTGCCACTTTTCCTGTCGTGTTTTCCATGTCTCCCTCTTCCAACACACCTGAATCAAAATAATCAGGATCAGTATCAGGCTTCTGGAGAGGTTGCTGATAAAGGTGTCCCGATCGATCGCGGGTCCGATCACGTCATTCTTCAAAGTATCGGAATTGGCAAAAAAATATCGGACATGCCTTTTTTTAATATATATATTTTTTCTAATTAAATTGTTTTCTAATTGTATTTAACGTTACAGACAAAATGTCTTACACTCATCCAGGGTCTTTAGTTTTGGCTTAAAGTAGGGCTATCAAATTTATCGTGTTAACGGCGGTAATTAATGTTTTTTAATTTAATCACGTCAAAATATTTAACGCAATTAACGCATGCGCTGCACGACCCACTCACGTATTGTCGCGTTTAATCTATAATGGCGCCGTTTCACCTACTGTATATATAGAGCTGAAAGGCAGCGTAAATTGAGTAGAGTGAGTTATGGCAGTCTTTGGCAATCCCCCTTTCAATAATTAGGACTATTGTGGGAAGCAATGTGGGGAAGAAAGATAGTAGTTGTACTAAATTACTATAAGTAATATATTTAGTGCTAAAAGGCAGCGTAAAATGAGTAGAGTGAATTTTTGCAGCCTTTGGAGCATTTTTTTAATTGGCTAAAGCCTTACAATCCCTCTCCCTACGATTGGAAATATCGTGGGAAGCAATGTGGGGAAGAAAGGTAGTAGTTGATCTTTTTCTTAACACCATGTGTTATTTTCCAACGCAGAGAAGATATATCAATTGGTGCCACTATGCACAGTCATGGGTGCACTTCCCATCATGCATTTGGGCAGAACCGTTAAATGGCTACAGTATCATTTACTGAAAGCTCAACAAATACACTAGATGGCAATATTTAGAATCACACACAAAGTCACATTTATCCTTTGAGAATTACAAGTCTTTCTATCCGTGGATCCCTCTCACAGAAAGAATGTTAATAATGTAAATGCCATCTTGAGGATTTATTGTCATAATAAACAAATACAGTACTTATGTACTGTATGTTGAATGTATATATTCGTCCAAGTTTTATTCATTTTTTTCTTAATGCATTGCCATAATGTATATGATCGGGAAAAATTATCGGGAATGATTGGAATTGAATCGGGAGCAAAAAAAAGCTATCGGATCGGGAAATATCAGGATCGGCAGATACTCAAACTAAAACGATCGGGATCGGATCGGGAGCAAAAAAACATGATCGGAACAACCCTAGTTGCTGATGACATAATCATTTGATTCAGGTGTGTTAGGGGAGAGAGACGTGGAAAACACGACAGGAAAAGTGGCACCGAGGTCCGGATTTAGTGAACCCTGTTCTATACTGTGTATCCCGCAACTAGGCCTGGCTCAAACGATTATTTTGAAAATTAATCACTGATCATTTTTAGAAATTACAATAGTCAACTAATCATTTCATATACCTGTATGTTTCACGTTGTTTACAACTACATTTACCTTTAACATTTTACTTAAAAATGTACATTTAAACAAAAAACTATGCACTGAGGAAAGTTGCTAGACTGTTTCACGTTCATATCTATAGAAATTCCGCGACTAAAGCATTTATTTACAATAATTTTCAACTTAAAAAGCTCTCTGTTTTGTGACGGCCGCCATGTTGGATTACACAATACCGTAATGTTTGCTTGAAATATTTACATAAAATGACCAATAACCACCCATATTTTTGCTTTTAACCAATAATCTAGACTGTTTTACGTTGTTATCTATAGAAATTCCACGATTTAAGCATTTATTTAGAAGAATTTTCAACTGAAAAAGCTCTTTGTTTAGTGACGGCCGCCATGTTGGATTTTGTATCTCTACATAATAGCGGAATTCAACCTAAATACGTTGTGATTGTTGATAGAAAAATGCACATCTTGCTTTTATTGAGTAAAATTGAAATGATTGTGCATGCTCTCCTCAAGTATTAGTAAGTTTCTGATGTGAAAATTGAGTGATTTATTAGCTGTTGAAAGCTTGCACTAAATTTAAAAAAAAGTTTAAGTCATTAAAAACATATATGATATGTTAAATATTGCTATTGATCTTGCAAATGTAGGTGATTATCTCTGCATTTAAGGATTTTTGTGAATGTAGCGTAAAATTTGAGAATTTTATCGCCATTTTAAGTTTTGTTATATTTGTATAAAAAAATAATTAATCGGGATTTTATTAGGGAGCGACTTTGAATTTTTTTTTTTTTATTGCCTCTGCTCATGGAGACTCATATGCCTAAAGGAGGTGCCTATTTTGGTTTTAGGTCGCTAACAGCTTTGGTTTGGAAAATATTTGAATTTTAAGTTTTTCAAAATAGGCCCCCAAAGGATCGGCCCCAACCCCCTTGTCCCGTCACCTGATAGTGAAGTTAATGCGTCATAGTTATGACATGACACTGTGATGGGCATTAATGAATGCTTATAACTAGGGTTGTTCCGATCATGTTTTTTTGCTCCCGATCCGATCCCGATCGTTTTAGTTTGAGTATCTGCCGATCCGATATTTCCCGATCGGATTGCTTTTTTTGGCTCCCGATTCAATTCCAATAATTCCCGATAATTTTCCCCGATCATATACATTTTGGCAATGCATTAAGAAAAAAATGAATAAAACTCGGACGAATATATACATTCAACATACAGTACATAAGTACTGTATTTGTTTATTATGACAATAAATCCTCAAGATGGCATTTACATTATTAACATTCTTTCTGTGAGAGGGATCCACGGATAGAAAGACTTGTAATTCTCAAAGGATAAATGTGACTTTGTATATTGTGACTAAATATTGCCATCTAGTGTATTTGTTCAGCTTTCAGTAAATGATACTGTAGCCATTTAACTGTTCTGCTCAAATGCATGATGGGAAGTGCAACCATGACTGTGCGTAGTGGCACCAATTGATATATCTTCTCTGCGTTGGGAACTGACATAGGGTGTTCAGAAAAAGATCAACTACTACCTTTCTTCCCCACATTGCTTCCCACGATATCTCTAATTGTTGAGAGAGGGATTGTAAGGCTTTAGCCAATTTAAAAAAAACTCCAAGGGCTGCCAAAATTCCCGTCTGCTCATTTTACGCCGCCTTTAAGCTCTATATATAGGTAAAATGGCACTATTATAGATTGAACGCGACGATGCGTGAGTGGGTCGTGCAGCGCATGCGTTAATTGCGTTAAATATTTTAACGTGATTAATTTAAAAAAAATTTAATTACCGCCGTTAACGCGATAAATTTGATAGCCCTACTTTAAGCCAAAACTAAAGACTCTGGATGAGTGCAAGACATTTTGTCTGTAACGTTAAATACAATTAGAAAACGATTTAATTAGAAAATATATATATGTAAAAAAAAAAGGCATGTCCGATATTTTTTTGCCGATTCCGATACTTTGAAAATGACGTGATCGGACCCGATCGATCGTCACATCTTTACAGTCACTAACTGTATTTTTGTCCAGCTCGGATATTTTACATCCATTCAAAAGTCAGATAATTGCCGGATGACACTAAATGACATCTGTCAAAAGCATTAATTAATGTACATGACATTGTCATGTAATAATTATGATCATCTTATGACAGTCTTAAGGCGTTGTCAAATAAAGTGTTACCAAAATACCATAACTAGCAATTAATGAAACAACTGGAACAGTAACTAAAGAAATAATTAGCACAGAACATAAATTTGGATTGTTATTTACATCTGTAGTGCTGCAATGCATGCTAGGAAGCATGTTGGACGACAACTATGGACAGCAGTTGGAAGCAGAGGTTGACTGTCTCCCCAAGGGAGCAGTGGTGGTCAAATGAAGCTTCTTGGAACAATGATGGTGGTTCATTTGGTCTTATGACAGTCTCTCCTCTACTCATGACAGTGTCATGTCATAATTATGACGGTCTTATGACACCACTGTCAAATAAAGTGTTACTGGTTAATATCTTTTGGTGTAAATAGCCCATAATACAGTGACGACAGCTGCAGCTTAGAGTTGGGTGCGGCTTATCTATGCCATTTTCGTTTCACATTTGGTGGGTGGCGGCATATAGCCAGGTGTGCCTTATAGTCCGAAAATTACGGTACATTCGTTTTGTTTTGTTTTTTTCATTTAGATAAAGGAAATTAAAAAAAAAAAAAAAAAAAAAAATTTAAAGAATAAAAATATTGTTTTTATCTTGAAATATAAACATTTTACCCAAAAAATAAAAAGTGAGTTACTGCTTGTTGTTGTTTATTGTTGAGATTTTTTTTTGTTTTTTAATAAATAATATACAATAATTAAGAAACAAACAAATCAAAAATACAAATAATATTTACTAGTCCATCCCCAAAAAAGAATTTTACATTATCACTAAATGTCATAGTCATCTACTAGTGTGCTGTGAGAGATTGTCAGGTGTGCCGCGAGAAATGATTCAATATCGCAATTTTTTATTAATTAATTTATTTATTTTATGTCATCGGGTGGAGTTGCAGTCGGAAGAAAGGAGAAGGTAGAAGGTTGCGGTCATGTGCAGATGAGCGAGGTATTGCTCGTGTCGCGTTCAAGAACTGCTTGGATTTGTAGCCATCAGCCACCTTAACCATATAGACCCTACACACGTGACGTCACAACTCCGCTCTCCTGAATGGTACCGCCCACTTGTCTGTCAAAACATAGTGTTAACCTGTTACGGCTACATACATTTCTCCTATTTACGGCGTGTTTTTCTGCTCCTTAACATTAATAATCAAAATGGTGAAGGCGTGTGTGGCTGTTGGTTGCCCTAACAGAGAAGATGGAAGGAGAGACTTGAAGTTTTACCGTATTCCGAGGGATCCAAAGAGAGCGAAATGGACGGCTGCAATTCGACGTGAAAACTGGGCACCAAAAAATCACCACAGACTATGTAGTAGTCATTTTATATCCGGTAAGATGCATTTAAGATATACTTAGAGGGTTTTGGGCTGACAAATAACCACAATTAAAATCATTGCGAGGCTAATCGCCGACAACATACGACGTAGTACGACACAGTTTCAAATTCAAGATGTTTGTGACTTCCGTTTCTTCCACCATCGTTATTTTTTGAATAATATTTAGCTGGTACCAAGTGAAAGAAACTGGCCTCGTCTACGGGGCTGACAAATAACCACAATTAACATCATTGCGAGGCTAATCGCCGACAACATACGACGTAGTACGACATAGTTTCAAATTCAAGATGTTTGTGACTTCCCTTTCTTCCACCATCGTTATTTTTTGAATAATATTTAGCTGGTACCAAGTGAAAGAAACTGGCCTCGTCTACGGGGCTGACAAATAACCACAATTAAGATCATTGCTAGGCTAATCGCCGACAACATACACGTATGTATGTAGTGAGAGCGCTATCGCTAAACCATATAAACATTAAAAGCCTTAACTCCATTGACAAACGACATGAAATACATTAGACTTGACAGTGGATGTTAGCAATAACAAAAGATTTTGAATTGAAAATTTCGTAACTCACCTTTCCAAGCACAAGATAGATTCCTGCCGAATTTTCGTGGACGAGGACCTGTTTCACCCAACCAGCAACGAAGTATTTATAAGCCTCCAAGCTCTTGAAGTTTTTCAAATTTTCGTGAGAATAGGCTGATTTTGTGTGGACAAGATAATTGTAAATATCAGCGTAGCAGATGTCAGGCAGACAGGGCGAAGACAGTGGGTCGAAAAACATCGATTTGGGCATCAAATATGGATCTGGCGACTGTATAGAACGAAGCTTTTCCACATAACGCCTTTTATGCAACACATCCAGTGAGTTTACGGCATCAGAAAGCACCGGGTCTTCCATGAAATGCATTTTAAATTCCTCGATCAATTGAAAACAATGCTAATACAGAGACAAAATGACGGACAAGTGGGCGGAACCACACAGCGAGCACGTGGTTTTGTGACGTCGGTGGGTAGGGTATATATGATGACCGTCAATCCTCCCCTTTGCGTTTTATACCAATGTATTTTATTCTCGAACACATTGTGAAGGACAGCAAGGTGGCTGATGGCTAGAAATCTGAGCAGTTCTTGAACGCGACAGGAACACCTATCCAACAGTGCCATGGGAACAAGCACGTTTAAACGTCATCTCCAAACGAAACACCCATCGCTTCAAAACAAGTTGATGGACTATTTTGTTCGCCTTCGTGAAAACACAGAGAAACAGGCAACTTTTTTGAGCAAAACTACAAAAGTAAATTACAAAGCCCTCAAAGCCAGTTACGTTGTTGCTGAACTTGTTGCTAAATGCACAAAGTCCCACACTGTGGCAGAGACATTAATAGTACCTGCCTGCAAAGCCATTGTTAGCTAGATGCTTGGCCCTGATGCGTTTAAAGTAGGGCTGTCAAACGATTAAAATTTTTAATCGAGTTAATTACAGCTTAAAAATTAATTAATCGTAATTAATCGCAATTCAAACCATCTATAAAATATGCCATATTTTTCTGTAAATTATGTATATATTCTGTAAAATAAATTGTTGGAATGGAAAGATAAGACACAAGATGGATATATACATTCAACATACGGTACATAAGGACTGTAGTGGGCATTTCACTCTGCTGTCATTTAAATCTGTCTATGCTGTCCTCACTCCGAAGCGTCTACTTTTTCCAAAGCTAGACAGCTAGTGAACGACGCCTTAATAATCAAACTTCTTCCTTTTTCATCTGATTTATTAATAAAATGGCCTCAAACCATTGTCCTCTTTAGACCGTCGTAAAACTACAAAAAAAAGTACACAAACATTGCATTAGCAACAACGTTAGCTTAGCACACTATACAAGTTCACTATACATAAACAAAAAGCGTCTCATACAAAAAATATAACATTTCGCTTACTAACATAATATGTACATTCTTTACAACAATCATACTTACGGACAAATCTTGTCCAAGGATCATATAAGCACAACATTACAACGTAGGCGTCAGCCCGAGACGTCGTGCAGCCATATTGAACTGGCAAGAAAACAATAAACCATGTCGCAAAGCGACCACAAGAGTTCGCTGTTAGACAGCACAAAAAGCCTTGCTGTTAAACTTACCAAAAGGCAGAATACTGTCTGAGCGGGACATGTGCGTTAATTGCGTCAAATATTTTAACGTGATTAATTAAAAAAATTAATTACCGCCCGTTAACGCGATAATTTTGACAGCTCTAGTTTAAAGACATTGCTAAAGTCTCCTTGTCTGATAATTCTGAGCTTTTCAAGCCTAACTGCTATTAAAGAATAAAAACAGAGAGAGACTGAGAGCTGTTGAAGAAGATTCCTGCCAGGATATCGGCTTTGTGTTCATCTAAACAGGCTCAAGTTTCACACTGAGTAAGTATAAATATTGAGAAATTATTTTATAATTACAAATATTGTACAGAAAGTAATTTTGAAACATTTTTGGTTTGTGGTGTGCCGCGAGATTTTTTCCAAAGTAAAAACGTGCCGTGACTCAGAAAAGATTGAAAAACACTGATCTACTCAATGATAAATCGACGATCAAAACTTTGTTTTGGATTAGCTGATTGTGACAGCACTGCCCAAAAATTGTGGATAGGGCTCCCAAATGTTGTGTACGCACTCAAATATATTAACCTACCCTTGTCGTGGTAAAATGGTTAATGACAACCCATACCCCTCTTTGCCAGAAAACAGTTAACATTTTGCCTGGTGACTGCTTCCAATTGATTCTTTTAGTTTTACTTGCTTTTATGTAATACAGTACATGCAAGTGATGTAACTGCAGCTCCGCAAATATCCTTTATTTATGAGATCTCATCAACAACAGAACAAAAACATTCAACATAACCACCGTTGAGGAGGTCTTTTCGATGGGTTTAATAACGTGTTGGCGTGTGAGTCAGAGATGGAGAGGAGGCGGAAAGTGGAGAAAAAAAAGGGTTGCATCCCAGTCTGCTGTGTGGCCCAAGTCCTGTATTGCTGGATAGACTGAAACAAATAACCAGAGGTGGGTAGTAACGCATTACATTTACTCCATTACATTTATTTGAGTAATTTTTGAGAAAAAATGTACTTCTAAGAGAAGTTTTACTAAGCCATACTTTTTACTTTTACTTGAGTAGCTTTCTGAAGAAGAACTGGAACTCTTACTCCCCTACTTTAGCCTACACTAGTTGTTACATTTTCCCATTCATTTGACATATTACATTTTTGCCAGAGATGCCAATAGTGGCTCAACCAGTTTCAGCAATGAGACTTCGCAATAATAATCACATGACTCCATTATACCAATCAAGACTCAAGCTTGCCGTTCTATGATCACGCCGGCCTGTTACATTACGTGGTGTCTTTAAAGCACAGTAAAAAATTAAGTACTTGACATCAACATGACTCAGAAGCACGGATTTTAATCTCCCAGTTTTTATTTGGCACCGATTGACCACGGAAAACAGAAGATATAATACTTTTAGTTTCACAATTGAAAATATTTGCTCCACTAGAGGGCACTCATGCTCTTTGGACGAATAATGTTTAATTTCTTTAAATTAAAAAAAAAAAAAAAATTATCTCGCCATATTTCAATGTTTTTTTGTTGTTGTATTTCTTTGACTTAATGTGGTTATGTAATGTGTTATAATACAGTATAATAATAACAGCTCATATAGATAACTTTGTGCTTGCTGAGAAAAAAATACCATTGTCTTAAAAATCAAAAATCCCAAGTAATTACTCACAATGTTACTCATTACTTAAGTACTGTAATTTTCGGACTATAAGCTGCTACTTTTTTCCCATATTTTAAATCCTGAGGCTTATAGTCCAGTGCAGCTTATTTGTTGATTTATTTGGGTTAATAGGTAAGAATTTATCTGACATCAGCGTCATAACACTGTCATAAGACAGTCATAACAATGACATGACACAATCATGGGCATTACTGAATGCTTCTGACAGATGTCATTAATTGTCATCTGGCAAATTATGTCACTAACTCTATTTATGTCTAGTTTGGATCTTTTACATCCATTCAAAAGTGAGATCATTACCAGGATGACACTAAATGACATATGTTATAAGCATTCATTAATTCACATGACTGGGTCATGTCATAATTATGATTGTCTTATGACAGTCTTATGGCGCCACTGTCAAGTAAAGTGTTACCAAAAAACATAAAGAGCAATTAATGAAACAACTGGAAGGGTAACTGAAGAAATAATTAGCACTGAACATGAATTTTGTCTGTAGTGCCACAATGCATGCTAGAGGCATGTTGGACCACAATAGTGTTGACATCGATTGGCGCAGGGGTTGACTGTCTCCCCTCAAGGGAGCGGTGATGGCCAAATGAAGCTTGTTGAAGCAATGAAGCTTTGCAGCCAATTGGTTCAGCGCTTCATGGTGTTTCATTTGGTCTTATGATAGTCTTATGATATCGCTGTCAAATAAAGTGTTACCGGTTAATATGTTTTGGTGTAAATATCCCATAATACAGTGAGAACATCTGCATCCTATAGTCCAGTGCGGCTTATCTATGAACAAAAGCTGTTTTCTTATTTGGTGGGTGGCGGCTTATAGTGAGGTGCGCATAGTCCGAAAATTACGGTATTTTTTTCACAAAATACTTTTTACTCGTACTTGATAACGTGATAACACTTGACGACTAGTTTTACTTTTAATTGACTATTATTATTATTTTGAAGTACTCTTATAGAAGTAAAATATTTGGCTACTCTACCCACCTCTGCAAATAACAATACTCAAACTAACAAACACCCATACCCTCATTATGCCCGCAGGCAGATGGTGGGAACATAAAATGGACAGAATTTAGGTATTAAAAAACAATGATGAAGCTAAATCATTTCAAAACTTTCCCCAGTAACACGACACATAACTTGGCGAATACAATTGTTAGAACTAGGGCTGTCAAACGAAAAAAAAATGTAATCAAAATATTGCCATCTAGTGTATTTGTCGAGCTAAACGACAGCTAAACGAAATGTTTGAATAGTTTGTCCAAAGTCTGAGCCTCATTTGCTCATTGCTCATTGCAAAAATGTATAAATACGTTCTATTTTTAATTGTTTCAGTGTCCCAAAGACGTATTCATACGTCTTTGATGTTTTTTCGTTTTTTTTTTTTTCAAAAGAGACATCTCTGAGTCGTGATTCAATTTAGCTCCAAAGCACAAAGCTGAAAATCCATTTTAAAGCAACTGGAGGGCAGTAGCGCATTTGGTAAGACCCGCAACCCGATTCAACGGCAACGAACTGCAAAGCCGCACTGCCGGGCGCCGGCAGAAGACGACCGAATCGATGCCAGGCGCTGGACGACCGAGCAGAACGACCGGGACCACTAGGGCAGCGGACGATGTCTGAGTCCGTGCTGCTCGCAAGCAGAGCCCGCACAGGCTCAAAAAAATTCATCTCATGAGACCGACGGCGATGAGGGAAAAGTTTAACCGGCTGTCGCGGCCAGAAAAGCGTCATCTTTCAGTTAGTTGTGTGTAAATACATTTTTACTTTGCGATCAAAAGCTCTATTTGTCATGTTGTTTATCCTATTTTGTAAAAGGAAAACATTATTCAGATGTTTGGGATGTAACTAAAGCAAAAAATAGCTGTGTATAAGTCAAAGTTATGTTTGAAATGTATGCTTTCACAAAAAGCTCAGTTTCTCCGTTTTTTCATCAGAAATTGGAAAATTGCTCAAACTAAGCTATTTTCTAATGCTGATTTCTAAAGAATGGAAGAAGATATGAACTAACTTTTTCTGCTGAAAGAAGAGAGTCTAATCTTTCTTTTGGTGGGTTCCATGTTTATATAGCAGTCGAACAGAATTTTCTGTGGCCCTTGCAAAATCAGTCAAAATCCAGTATACGCTCCGGGAGTGAAGGGCCTTGCTCCGGTGAAAATGGCTGGGAGTGAGTTAAAACAGATTGAAGTGCTTTACCTTTTGTGAACATTATTTTTTTGAGAGATAGGAATATTATTTTTGCTGTGCTTTCACTAAATGATACTTATATTTGTTGTGAAGGAGATGCCGACGCTTATGCCAATAAACGGCACGGTCCAATGAACGCCTGTGTCCACTCGCCTTTCTCTGCCTCTTCGCTCTCAATGTGCAAAAAACTGCGTTATTGTAATCTATTTGAGGCGATGCATGAGCGGGTCATTCCGCGGATGCGTTAAATGCGTCAAATATTTTAACGTGATTAATTTTTAAAAATTATTTGCCGCCCGTTAACGCGATAAATTTGACAGCACTAGTTAGAACTGTTCATAATTCCCATAAACAGCCCTGAAGTATGATGCAGCCACTACCTTGCGTAACTGATAGTGTACTGTTCTTTTGGTAAGGAGCAGTGCTGTGTTTACATAGGTGGAGTTTGAGTTTTGGGGCAGTGGGGGCACAACATGTTGATGACCCCGAAACGCAGTGCCAGCAATAAAATTAAAACTTACAAGAATATTTACAATAATAAGTTGAAAATGAGCAATTTTTTTGTTTCCCATCATTCTTGAAGGAAATTCTAAATCAGGCTGCTGACAGGACAGCTATACTTTTCACCATCCATTGAATATGGTACGCCCGCCGGTGTCGTGCCGATGTAGTTACCTCAGTCAAAAATTGGATCCCCTGGGCAAAGTCATATGGAAGTAGATTTTTGTCTTTATGATTCGATCAAAAAAAAAAAAAAAAAAAGTGGCTTCAATTTAAAAAAAAAAAATGCCTCAATCAAAGTACATATTTTAAATAGATCCAAAAAAAAAGTTGCTTCAATGAAAAAAGAAAATGTTGCTTCAATCGCTTCATTCAAAATATATATTTTCAATTTAAAAAAGTCACTTCAATCAAAAAAATGCATTTGAAAGCTATTTTTATTTGATTTTTGCAACTTTTTTGATTGAAGTAATGTTGTTTTGCGTTTGGGCCACATTTTGGCTAGGACATTTGTGCCATTATTAATCAATCAAAAAATAAGTTGTTTCATACAAAAAAAAATTCATAAGAAAAATCACTTCTATCAAAAAAAAAGAAAAAAATTTATCATAGAAAAAAAGTTTTTGAATGCGAAAAAATATCTGAGACTAAAAAATTTGCATTTGAACACTTAATTTTTCATTTTAAAAAGTTTTCTTTGATTTTAGCAATCCTTTTTGTGTTTGGACCATATTATGGGTAGAGCATTTTTGTCAAAATCATTCAATCCCCGAAAAAAAGTTGCTGCAATCATAAAAAAATATTTTCAATCAAAGAAAAAAAATCATTTATAAAAAATAAAATTGCCCTCCCCAATTTTTTTTTTTTTTTTTTTAAATGATATGCAAAGCAAATGAACGTCTAAGGTGCTAGTAACATGATCTGTTCGAAATATAATTTAAACCCATTATAAAAAAATATATATAATATTTTTTGTTCATTTTAGTTGTTTTCTTGCTTTGTGCAATGACACTTTTCAACCACCAGGGAGGGCCTGGCCCCCCTTGCCCCCCCCTTAAACTCCGCTTATGTGTGTTTGCAAGTAAACATTCACCTTCGGTTTCAATGAACCATAACGCCAATTAAAACACGAACGTTACCAATAAACCCTTGTATTGACTCATAATTATACTTTTACAATGATCATTCATTCCAGTGAACAACAGAACAGATGTTGGTTTATAAAAGAGGCTCTTGGGAAAATAACCCATAAGAACATAGAATTATACCTTCCCTCTCGTCACCCACTCAGCACATAATTCTACATTACAGTCTCTACATTACAATTATGTGTGTGCGGTAGCAAATTTCTCACACCGCAAATATGGAATGAAACAACCAAAACAATACACAATCAATGTGTGAATGTATCATCCCATTATCATTCCAATGAATCTCTGATTCCCCCTTTCCCCCCCAAAATTGTTTTGATTAAAAAGGCTAATTGGTACAGTAATTTTGCAATCAAGCTGAATAAGCACGATTGAGGCAGCAAGCTACTTCTCTACTATCCTTTACCGTCCCGCTGTTACCATAGAGATACTTTCCTCCAACCAGAGTCTTCAGCTTGTCACTTTTCCCTTCTGACTTTTCCAGCCTAACTGTACATAAAGACTTATTTGGAATCCTCCTGTGTGATAGGCAGAGAGACCACATTCACCCCCTATCAAAACTTTTACCATCTTGACATTGATGGGTGTCATTTCAGATTAAACTGACAGAGTGGAGGCAGTCTAAATGCTACCTCGGGGAGTGATGGCAATCTGTAGAAGGGTACGCAACAGTAAGCTGAGCTACGAAGCAACGCAAGACAAAGCGTCTCTGTCGTGACCAAAAAGACTGCTCACTCTTCAAACAGCAGCACAGCTGCAGAAGATTACTGCAACAACATTATGCCATCATCAAACTGTGCTTGTCAGTAAATCATAAATGCCGGGATGGTAAACGATGCTCTGCAGCTATAATCAATGAGCATATTCTCCTTTTGCAGTTCATTTGATGTAAAACCACAGTGCACTTACTTAGACTGCTGCAGCTGAAACCCAAGAAATCCCCAAAGCTCCTTAAACACGGCACCTCCTTGTCCGGTACGCATGTGGGGTCGCTGTCAGTGGCTGCCAGCTAGACTGAGAGCTTCGCTGGTTCATCAGATTTGTGGATGACATCCTGGCTGAGGAGAGAGAAGAGAGAGGAGAGGGGGATGGCATTGTGGAGAAATGCAGCAGATCACACAGAGGTGTCTCTTTCTCTCTCTCTCCAGTCACTAGCTCACTCTTTACCACCTCCCACTTCCTCGTCAAACTATTTGCTTGCTCCCCATGCAGCAGCAGCAGCAGCTGTCAATAATCACATTCATGTATGCAGCTTGAAACTCTTGACTGAGCAGTAAGCTAAAAGTTGCCTACTGCTGCTGCTCATTACTGACTTCAACATACCAGTGCCTTTTCTTTGACAACCATTACCTGCTGGAACAAAAATTTTGATTTCTTTCGAGCAGTAATAACAAAACAGCAATAGTAGGGAAAACATAACAATAATACCAGTAGTGTTGTTTATAACAAAAATTAATAAATACATACATACAGTGGGGCAAATAAGTATTTAGTCAACCACTAATTGTGCAAGTTCTCCTACTTGAAAATATTAGAGAGGCCTGTAATTGTCAACATGGGTAAACCTCAACCATGAGAGACAGAATGAGGGAAAAAAACAGAAAATCACATTGTTTGATTTTTAAAGAATTTATTTGCAAATCATGGTGGAAAATAAGTATTTGGTCAATACCAAAAGTTCATCTCAATACTTTGTTATGTACCCTTTGTTGGTAATAACAGAGGCCAAATGTTTTCTGTAACTCTTCACAAGCTTTTCACACACTGTTGCTGGTATTTTGACCCATTCCTCCATGCAGATCTCCTCTAGAGCAGTGATGTTTTGGGGCTGTCGTTGGGCAACATGGACTTTCAACTCCCTCCACAGATTTTTTTTATGGGGTTGAGATCTGGAGAGTGGCTAGGCCACTCCAGGACCTTAAAATGCTTCTTATGAAGCCACTCCTTTGTTGCCCTGGCTGTGTGTTTGGGATCACTGTTATGCTGAAAGACCCAGCCACGTCTCATCTTCAATGCCCTTCCTGATGGAAGGAGATTTTCACTCAAAATCTTTCGATACATGGCCCCATTCATTCTTTCCTTTGCACAGATCAGTCGTCCTGGTCCCTTTGCCGAAAAAAAGCTCCAAAGCATGATGTTTCTACCCCCATGCTTCACAGTGAGTATGGCGCAATTCAGTATTCTTTTTCCTCCAAACACGAGAACCTGTGTTTCTACCAAAAAGTTCTATTTTGGTTTCATCTGACCATAACACATTCTCCCAGTCCTCTTCTGGATCATCCAAATGCTCTCTAGCGAACCGCAGACGGGCCTGGACGTGTACTTTCTTTAGCAGAGGGACACGTCTGGCAGTGCAGGATTTGAGTCCCTGGCGGCGCATCGTGTTACTGATAGTAGCCTTTGTTACTGTGGTCTCAGCTCTCTGTAGGTCGTTGACTAGCCCCCCCCCGTGTGGTTCTGGGAGTTTTGCTCACCGTTCTTGTTATCATTTTGATGCCACGGGGTGAGGAGGGAGTTGTTGCCCAACGACAGCCCCAAAACATCACTGCTCTAGAGGAGATCTGCATGGAGGAATGGGCCAAAATACAAGCAACAGTGTGTGAAAAGCTTGTGAAGAGTTACAGAAAAAGTTTGGCCTCCGTTATTACTAACAAAGGGTACATAACAAAGTATTGAGATGAACTTTTGGTATTGACCAAATACTTATTTTCCACCATGATTTGCAAATAAATCCTTTAAAAATCAAACAATGTGATTTTCTGGGGGGGTTTTCCACATTCTGTCTCTCATGGTTGAGGTTTACCCATGTTGACAATTACAGGCCTCTCTAGTATTTTCAAGTGGGAAAACTTGCACAATTAGTGGTTGACTAAATACTTATTTGCCCCACTGTACGTAGCTTGAAAAGGAGTGGAAAGAAGCCATAAACACCAGAATATCCAACAAAATCACAAGAAGCAAAGTAAGCAGTGTTATTTCTGTAGTACAGTGCCGTGAGAAGTGCAATTACCTCTATACTGGAGAGGCAGCAGCTGCAGCACAGAAACGTCAGATGTACAGCGCTACAGCAGTGGGACCAAACTGTTTTACAGAAAAGCTTGGGTACCTCTACAATCAAAGGCACAAATGTGTTAATCATCGTTAAACTTGCTGCCCAGTCTGAAGTGTGCTGTGCCAACTCATTCAATGTGGAAGTAAGAGGCTGTTCTTGGCAGCCTGAGCGTGAAAGCGTGAGTGAATTTGAGTGGACTCACTCATATGAATTATATGAATGCTATAAAGAGTGGTTAAAAGTATGATGTTAAAAGTGATGCAATGAAAAATGTGGGTGCGCTTACATTTTGTTCTGCAGCCAATGCAAAAAGTAAATGTGGAGCCTTGCCAATACAGTTGTATGAAAAAGTATCTGAACCTTTTGGAATTTCTCACATTTCTGCATATGATCTGATCTTTGTCAAAACCACACAGATGAAAAAACAGTGTCTGCTTTAACTAAAACCACCCAAACATTTATAGGCTTTCATATTTTAATGAGGATTGAATGCAAACAACGACAGAAGGGGGAAAATAAGTAAGTGAACCATAACATTTAGTATTTTGTGCCCCCCACTTTGATGACAATTACTTCAATAACAATCAGACGCTTCCTGAAGCTGCAGATCAGTCTGGCACATCGATCAGGACTAATCTTGGCCCATTTTTCTCTACAAAACTGCTGTAGTTCAGTCAGATTCCTGGGATGTCTGGCATGAATCGTTGCCTTTAGGACATGCCACTGCATCTCAATGGGGTTCAAGTCTGGACTTGGCCAGTCCGTATTTTGTTCTTCTGAAACCATTCTGAAGTTGATTTACTTCTGAGTTTTGGATCATTGTCTTGTTGCCGCATCTATCCTCTTTTTAGCTTCAACTGCCTGACAGACGGCTTCAGGTTTCCTGCAAAATGACTTGATAAACTTTTGAATTAATTCTTCCAATATTGATGGCAAGTTGTCCAGACCCTGAGGAAGCAAAACAGACCCAAATCATGATGCTCCCTACACCATGCTTCACGGTGGGGATGAGGTGTTGATGTTGGTGAGCTGGTCCATTTTTCCTCCACACATGATGTTGTGTGTTACACCCAAACAATTTAACTTTGGGTACATCAGTCCACAAAATATTTTGCCAAAACATCTGTGAAGTGTCCAAGTGCCGTTTTGCGAACATTAAACGAGCAACAATGTTTTTTTTAGACAGCAGTGGCTTCCTCCACTGAGTCCTCCCATGAACACCATTCTTGGCCATAGTTTTACATATAGTTGATGTATGCACAGAGATATGGGAATGTACCAGTGATTACTGTAGGTCTTTATCAGACACTCTGGGGTTCTTTTTTACCTCTCTGAGTATTCTGCGCTGAACTCTTGGCGTCATCTTTGGTGGACGGCCACTCCTGGTTAGAGAAGCAACTGTGCCAAACTCTCTCCATTTGTAGACAAGTTCTCTGACTGTCGATTGATGAACATCCAGACTTTTAGAGATGGTTTTGTATTCTTTCCCAGCTATATACAAATCAACAATCCTTGATCGCAGGTCTTCAGACAGCTCTTTTGACCGAGCCATGATGCACTATGTTTCTCATCAAGATAATTCTTACCAGGTGTTTGTTTTATAGTGGGCAGGGCAGCTTTAAACCACTCCCCAGTTATTGGGTACACACCTGACTTAAATTGTTTGGTAAAAATTGGTTTCAGTTGCTCTTTAAGTCTCCTTAGGCTGATGGTTCACTACTTATTTTTCCCCCTGCTGTCATTGTTTGTGTGCTATCCTCATTAAAATATGAAAACCTATAAATGTTTTGGTGGTTTTAGTTAAAGCAGACACTGTTTTTACATCTGTGTGGTTTTGGCAAAGACCAGATCACATTAGATGGTGATTTTGTGCAGAAATGTGAGAAATTTCAAAAGGTTCAGATACTTTTCATACCACCGTACGTACAGTATATTGCAATGTAAATTTTTTCCAATATCGTTCAGGCCTATGCCAAATAGAGCTTTTGATGTTATCTGGTGAAAATTCTTCTAGTTTTGATATCACAATATATCATAAACTCCCCAAAAAATCGCCATATTTTTTTCCAATAATTTTGAGGGCTAATTTATATACAGTGGGGCAAATAAGTATTTAGTCAACCACTAATTGTGCAAGTTCTCCCACATGAAAATATTAGAGAGGCCTGTAATTGTCAACATGGGTAAACCTCAATCATGAGAGACAGAATGTGGAAAAAAAAAACAAAATCAGAAAATCACATTGTTTGATTTTTTTTTTTTTTTTTTTGAAAATTGATTTGCAAATCATAGTGGAAAATAAGTATTTGGTCAATACCAAAAGTTCATCTCAATACTTTGTTATGTACCCTTTGTTGGCAATAATGGAGGCCAAACCTTTTCTGTAACTCTTCACAAGCTTTTCACACACTGTTGCTGGTATTTTGGCCCATTCCTGCATGCAGATCTCCTCTAGAGCAGTGATGTTTTGGGGATGTCGTTGGGCAACACGGACTTTCAACTCCCTCCACAGATTTTCTATGTGGTTGAGATCTGGAGACTGGCTAGGCCACTCCAGGACCTTGAAATGCTTCTTACGAAGCCACTCCTTTGTTGCCCTGGCTGTGTGTTTGGGATCATTGTCATGCTGAAAGACCGAGCCACGTCTCATCTTCAATGCCCTTGCTGATGGAAGGAGATTTTCACTCAAAATCTCTCGATACATGGCCCCATCCATTCTTTCCTTTACACAGATCAGTCATCCTGGTACCTTTGCAGAAAAACAGCCCCAAAGCATGATGTTTCCACAGTGGGTATGGTGTTCTTCGGATGCAATTCAGTATTCTTTCTCCTCCAAACACGAGAAACTGTGTTTCTACCAAAAAGTTCTATTTTGGTTTCATCTGACAATAACACATTCTCCAAGTCCTCTTCTGGATCATCCAAATGCTCTATAGCGAACCGCAGATGGGCCTGGACGTGTACTTTCTTCAGCAGGGGGACACGTGTGGCAGTGCAGGATTTGAGTCCCTGGCGGCGCATTGTGTTACTGATAGTAGCCTTTGTTATTGTGGTCCCAGCTCTCTGTAGGTCATTCACTAGGTCCCCCCATGTGGTTCTGGGATTTTTGCTCACCGTTCTTGTTATCATTTTGACGCCACGGGGTGAGATTTTGCATGGAGCCCCAGATCGAGGGAGATTATCAGTGGTCTCGTATGTCTTCCATTTTCTAATAACTGCTCCCACAGTTGATTTCTTTACACCAAGCGTTTTACCCATTGCAGATTCAGTCTTCCCAGCCTGGTGCAGGTCTACAATTTTGTCTATGGTGTCCTTCGACAGCTCTTTGGTCTTGGCCATAGTGGAGTTTGGAGTGTGACTGACTGAGTTTGTGGACAGGTGTCTTTTATACCGATGAGTTAAAACAGGTGCCATTAATACAGGTAACGAGTGGAGCCTCGTTAGACCTCGTTAGAAAAAGTTAGACCTCTTTGACAGCCAGAAATCTGTTTGTTGGTGACCAAATACTTATTTTCCATTCTAATTTGGAAATGAATTCTTTAAAAATCAAATGTGATTTTCTGGGGGTTTTTTCCACATTCTGTCCCACATGGTTGAGGTTTACCCATGTTGACAATTAAAGGCCTCTCTAATCTTTTCAAGTAGGAGAAATTGCACAATTGGTGGTTGACTAAATAATTATTTGCCCCACTGTATTTGGACTAAACACACCAAAATGGTTACAAAAAAAAAAAACTGTTAAACAAAAAAAAAATCCAGGCAATGAAATTGTTGTTTACCAGTAAGTAAGACAGGGGAATACAAAAATCCACCATTTAATTCTGAAATATTAGGTTTGGAATAAAAGTGATTTAATAAAAAGTATGTAGGCTACAAACCTCTCATCACTTGACTGACTCCAACAATGTGATTGGTTGTGATTTATTTTACAGGGCAATATCATCTTGCCAATAATTGTAAAAGCCTCTCTGATCCTGTGGATCCCTGGAATCTTCCACCCTATTTTCTAATTTTCAGCACCTTTGGGTGGTGGAGAATGAACTAATATGTTTGGTTCTTGTTAAACAAGTATGTAAACAGCATAAAATTGATAGAGAAATTGACGAGGAGTCGACAATGATGCAGTCCCTGCACTGTACGGTGAACCAAGAGGCAACTTGGTTGGCTTGGCTATTGATTAAATCCTCAATCTATATTTGCACTCCCACATACTGTATATCACAAACTTAGAGTCGTGAACAGAGATTGGTAGAAAATTTTTAAACTGTAACTTATGGAATTTATCTTTGTAACGTAACATAATAAGGCAAATTTAGCCACAAGAAAGGGTATGATGTACTAGTTATGATTATTATTATTTTTAATTTCATTTGTAAAAGAGGTCAGGATTGAGGTGGGACAGGAAATGGACAGAGGGATATTAACATACAAAATTGTCCTGGATGCACCCATCATTTGGAATCAAACAAAGACCGATTATATGATAAAATTGTCATGGTCATAGTCATTGTTGACTCACACACACTGCCGCCCACTGCAACAGTTGAACGCGTGTTCAGCTCAGCTGTCATTTACCGATCTATGTAGATATTTAGTCAAGACATGATGGGCTCTTACCTCTAAAGAGGTTCTAATTTATTTAACTAATTGATTTAACAAAAAATAAAAGTATATGTTAAAGATATCCTGATGATGAATCTTGTCGATGGTTTCCCTTTTTGGAGGGACTTGGGCACCTGATGCCAGATTGCATATGGGCATGTACCTGTAATTGAGGATTAATGTATTACTTAGCAAGAGGTTAAACTGGTCAGCCTTAACATTATATAATTTTTTTTTTTATGTCAAAAATGTTGGCATACTGAATGTTTTACAGTCATTAGGTCAATCCGATATTAACAAAAAAAAAACGTAAATTGTGTCTAATTAGTGTATGTATTCAGTGGAAACCTAATTTCTACTGCTTTATCTGATTAAAAGTTCTGCTTTTGGGAAAATATGGTGCTGTGGTCTCAACGCTTGCTGTAATCTACCAAAAGAACCAATATGGAAACACTGCCACCCAGTGTTAAATAACTGACATACATGTACATTTACGTAGATATTATGGATATTGTGATTTTGATCTATTCCGTAGGTGTTTTAGGGGATGACAATTTAATAAACAAGATGAAAAATGAATCTAAAACTTGCAAAAACACTTATTTACTGGGGCGTTGAATAATCTTGAACACAACTGTATAAAGGTGTGCCATAAAAATTTGAATATCGATGAGAGGTCCATTTATTTTAATACTTTGTTTACAAAAGTGAAACTTGCATGTTATAGTACTTCAAAACACACAAAGTCAAAATAGGATCGTGCATTGTGATGAGTTCAAGTTTTATTGTAGAACAAGTTGCTTTGATATTGGCTTTCAGATCGTCAGCATTTCATAGTTTCTGTTCACTCATCATTCTCTTGTTAATACCTCATAAATTTTCCTTGAGGTTCAAGTCACGTTAGTTTGCTTGCCAACCAGACACTGTTATTCCATGACAAATAAGCCAATTATTGGTAGTTTTTGCTTGGTGGACAGGTGCCAAAACACTCAAAAAAATGGGGTGTTGAACTGACATTAAAAAATTATGGAAAGAATTTGCACCTGATAATATTGCTTTCCTTCAGCATTTAGTAATTGTGTCCTTTTAACATAAAGCACACGTGTCTAGCCAACATTAGGCACTCAAGTTGCGCGAACATAACGCACTCTTGTTGAGCCAACATAAGGCACTCATGTTCACCCCAAAATACAAGTTGAACCGACATTAAAGAAATACATAATTTGCACCTGATTAAATTGCTTTCCTTCAGTATTTAGCAATTGTGTTCTTTTAACATAAGGCACAACTAGGGATGTCAAATTTATCACATTAACGGGCGGTAATTAATTTTTTAAATTAATCACGTTAAAATATTTAACGGATGCACGGAACGACCCACTCACGCATTGCCGCAAACAGACTACAATGGCAACGTTCTACGTATATGCAGAGCTAAGAGGCAGTGACAGATGAGTGGAGTGGATACAGGCATTAACTTGAACCGTGCTTTTAATTGCGTAAAGCTTTGACATCTCTACCACAGCAATTGTAACTATTGAGGCGAGCAATGTGGGGAAGAATGACCGGAGTTGATCTTTTTCTTAACACCCTGCATTGTACACAACACAGAGAAGATATATTATTTGCAGCCGCCACACACAGTCATGGTTACCCACTTCCCATCATGCATTTGGGCAGAACAGTTTTGTCACTACATTATCATTTACTGAAAGCTCAACACATACACTAGATGGCAATATTTAGTCACAATATGAAAACTCACATTTATCCTTTAAGAATCTATCCGTGGATCCCTTTCACAGAAAGAATGTTAATAATGTTAATGCAATCTTGTGGATTTATTGTTATAATAAACAAATACAGTACCTATGTACAGTATGTTGAATGTTTATATCCGTCTTATCTTTCCATTCCAACAATAATTTACAGAAAAATATGGCATATTTTAGAGATGGTTTGAATTGCGATTAATTTCGATAATTAATTTCTAAACTGTGATTACCTCAATTAAAAATTTTAATCGTTTGACAGCCCTAATTTTAACGTAAATGGCATCAATTTATATATGCCTCAATGGAATCCAGTACATTGGCATCAATAGTAGCGACATTCATGATAGTCAACGGCATGGACGTACATAGCTATCAGTGGTATTGACTTACTTAGGCGCCACTTCAATGTCAATGGGCTGTAATGGTAAGTGGTCAAAAATCACAACCACCTGTTTTCCTGTCATTGAAAATGAAGGGAAAATGTTTGCCATTAAAAAATAATGGAATTCCGGTCATTTTGATATTTAAACGGTGCCGGTCGGTCAAACGGTTTGGAGTCTCCACTGCGCCGAAAAAATGTGGATAATAAGATTATGAAAGAAAGAAATAAAAATAAAGTTGAGGAATTTTACTAGCTTGGTCTTTGCCTTTCAAAGTCCCATCTAATAAAAAATGTCTTTTCACATACAAAATAATAATTCAATGGTGACGGTACCAATGAGGTGTCCCTTACTTTTTCAGGGAGTTGGCAATCCTACTTTTAACTCTCGCGAGAAATCACGAGACTATTGCAATTAGTTGGAAAGACACATTAACATTATGTTGCATCAGCAATATCTAATCAAGCTCCTCATTCACTGTTCATGTTTATGTAGAGACTGCATGATTCAATCATGCTCACCTTGGAAACATGATGGTTTCTTGCTGAAAATGCACACTGTCTTTTAGTAAACTTTACAACCTGCCTGATTCATTTTTTTGAGTGTATAGTAGAGCAGGGCGGTAAACCGAAAATTTACCGTCACCGAAATTCTTCACGATGACGGACGTAATTTTGACCATGTCGGCAAATTCGGTAATTTAATAAAACAAGAAAATATAGTCTTTTCATCCCGCTTTGACTCTGTGTTGTTCGCTATGTTCATTCCCCTTTAAGAAAGCAGACAGTGTGCTTACGTATGGAGTCACGTGGTTTTCAGGAAGCCAAACAAACAGAAGCCCGGTAGGCTAACGCCAGCGGCTAACGCTACAAGTAAACGGGATGGAGTCGGGCTTAAGTTAGCTTCGCCAAACTGTCACCCGACATTAAGTAAACTCTTGGCGGGTTCCAGACGGGCTTTCACCCGCTGTCCTCCCTGGTTCTTACGATTTCAGGAGAGGATGCTTTCAGTGCTTTCTTCTGGTAGCCAAGCCACAGGCTAACGCCAGCGGCTAACAGCGGCTACAAATGAACGTGAAAGAGTCGGATAGCGGCTCTAACCTTGTCGAAACAGCTGAAATTAATGAGTGGACTGGGCACGGACTTCATGTAGCAATCATTATGTGGCGTTATTTGGCATCTCTGTGTGATTTCTCTGAAAGCTTTCATGATGGTAAAGCACTCAGCCTAAAGTATAATCCAACAGTTAAGCCTATATATGACAGTTTATTGGCCACAGCTATTTTTCTGTATGTGTTTGCTTTATTCTTGCATCATAAAACCTTAAATATTTCATCGGCATCAGAGCAATACAGTTTTAATCTGGTTGTGTCTGTGTGGGGGGGTGCATGTATTGAAAAAATGTTTCGGGAAAAAAAAAACCTGAAACCTTGACGTAAACACTTGTGTTGAATAATTATGTCATAGCAGCCATTACCAATAAGTTGTCTGAAGTGTACTGTTAAAGCTGCAAGTCATTTGTGTTAGAATGACGTTTATACAGTCGTCGTATTGATTTTTATAATGTTGTACATTTTTCAAGTCATACAAGCGGTTATAAATGTTCACACTAGAATTCTTATTGTTTACAAGATTTTTTTTAATACTTAATGTTTAGACTGGATGTGCAATCGTTAAATTGAAAGCTGGTAAATAAATTTAACGAGAAATGGTTAATTTGTATTCAATGCATTGATTCATAACAGTCCGCTTGGGCGAATTTATCGTCATTTATCGTTATCGAGGTAAATCTGCTCAATTTATCGTGATACGTACTTAAGGCCATATCGCCCAGCCCTAGTGTATAGAAAATAAATATCCATCCATCCATTATCTTCCGCTTGTTCCGGGGTCGGGTCGCGGGGGAAGCAGCTTTAACAGGGAAGCCCAGACTTCCCTCTCCCCAGCCACTTCAACCAGCTCCTCCGGCGGGATCCCAAGGCGTTCCCAGGCCAGCCGAGAGACATAGTCTCTCCAGCGTGTCCTGGGTCGTCCCCGGGGCCTCCCGCCGGTGGGACATGCCCGGAACACCTCTCCAGGGAGGCGTCCGGGAGGCAACCGAACCAGATGCCCGAGCCACCTCAGCTGGCTCCTCTCTACGCGGAGGAGTAGCGGCTCGACGCCGAGTCCCTCCCGGATGACCGAGCTTCTCACCCTATCTCTAAGGGAGAACCCGGACACCCTGCGGAGGAAACTCATTTCGGCCGCTTGTATCCGGGATCTTGTTCTTTCGGTCACGACCCAAAGCTCGTGACCATAGGTGAGGGTAGGAACGTAGATCGACTGGTAAATCGAGAGCTTTGCCTTTCGGCTCAGCTCCCTCTTCACCACTACGGACCGGTGCAGAGTCCGCATTACTGCAGACGCCGCACCGGTTCGCCTGTCGATCTCCCGCTCCCTCCTACCGTCACTCGTGAACAATACCCCAAGATACTTGAACTCCTCCACTTGGGGCAGGATCTCATCCCCGACCCGGAGAGGGCACTCCACCCTTTTCCGACTGAGGACCATGGTCTCGGATTTGGAGGTGCTGATCTTCATCCCAACCGCTTCACACTCAGCTGCGAACCGCTCCAGTGAGAGTTGGAGGTCATGGCTTGATGAAGCCAACAGCACTAAATAATCTGCAAAAAGCAGAGATTTAATGCTGAGGTCACCAAACCGGACACCCTCAACGCTTCGGCTGCGCCTAGAAATTCTGTCCATAAAAATTATGAACAAAATCGGTGACAAAGGGCAGCCTTGGCGGAGTCCAACCCTCACTGGGAACGAATTCGACTTACTGCCGGCAATGCGGACCAAACTCTGACACCGGTCGTACAGGGACCGAACAGCCCTTACCAACGGGCTCGGTACCCCGTACTCCCGGAGCACACCCCACAGGACTCCCCGAGGCACATGGTCGAACGCCTTCTCCAGATCCACAAAACACATGTAGACTGATCGGGCGAACTCCCATGCACCCTCGAGGACCCTGCCGAGGGTGTAGAGCTGGTCCACTGTTCCACGGCCGGGACGAAAACCACACTGCTCCTCCTGAATCCGAGATTCGACTTCTCGGCGGACTCTCCTCTCCAGCACCCCTGAATAGACTTTACCAGGGAGGCTGAGGAGTGTGATCCCTCTATAATTGGAACACACCCTCCGGTCCCCCTTCTTAAAAACTACTACTTAAAAACTTATATAAATATAATTGTCAAATTTCCTATTAAACAGCTTTGTTTTGCTCCGGACCTTAATTTCCAAAACGGAATGCAAAATTTACTTGCCTCTGACTTGGGACAACTTTTATTTTATTTGTGCACATGTACAAAAGTTTAAATGAGTCAAAATATGTGATTCCTCCAAGTGGCATTTACAACCAGACACGTACTGTTTTCTTAAACAAAACCTCACAAACAATTTTCTGTTCCCATATTCTGCAGTGAACGGTAGGAAAAAAAATGTATGGCGCGCTGGTCATAATTATTGGTTGACCAACCTTTGGCAGAAATAACACCAAACACAACAGACCAACTAAAAGATTTTGGAGACATTTCTGACCATTTGTCGACAAAAGAGTTTTAGTGAAGCATAGCATATGAAATTTAGTTATCATAAGTGCATTGTAGACTTGTTTACAACGTCCTGTGTACAGATTTGAGATCAAATGTAATAACACTTTATGTTTATATTTCTCTCCTTTAATTTGATCTCAATAACACATACAGCATTAACTAATGAGGATAATGTGGGCTTCGGATGAGCTCAGAGGAAATCACCCATTATGTGTGCCCCCCCACAGGAGAGCAGCAGGCACTGACCCACTTCTTTTGTGCGATCTTCATCTGCTCAAGAGGCTTTGTTTGTAATCATTCATCAGTGCCCACCCTGCACATTCAGGCCTCATCCCTAACCCTTCATAATACAGTAAACACGTTGCTGTATGTGTTTTTTTTTTAAATCTCTAATTTGTCAAAGTATACAGAAACTTCCATGCAACATATAACTGATTTATAATTTACCTTTTTTATTGTATAATATTATCAAACCGTTATGTCACAACTTAGAATTGCTTACGTATGTATTGGAAGGATTAGCTATACTTACTGTTGAATTACAACAACATTGTTAATTCTTTGGACAATCGTACGATATTTGCCAGTACAGTTAGTCTGGCATGAGTGAAATACAGTGAAAGGCATTCAGTTGATTTAATTCAATATTACAATATTATGTACACCTTAAACACAATTTCACCTAAAGCAATAAATAAAACAAAGCACTTTTGACTATATTGGTGTTGAAATATTTGACTGAATTGGTGCTTAACCAATTGATGTATCTATTCCAGATTGATGCATAGTTACACCCCTACTTGCCAGTGAATGGATTTACGGACATAAGATGCAACAAATCCTGGTTAAAGTATACAATTATCAACTAAAAACAAACATTCCAGTGGTAAGAAAAATTAAAACTATGCATGTTCTTCTTTTCAATCCAGTTTTGAAGATGAGTATAGTCCTGCTCACCATTATCGGCCCACTTTTGTTTTTTGCATAAGCTCTACAATATCTTCTGAAATAAATGGAACTTAATAAATTCAGATGGTCATGATCTTTTAATTCATTGGTAGCCCTTAACGGAATGAGATGTCCAATCCATTTTGACAGGGAGGGTTGGAAGCTGTCAATGGCACTGGAAGTTGAGTATTCACAACCATTCCTCCCAGTTTATCTGAATTTGACATCTATCCTTGTCATTGGACGGCAGTGAGTTAATTGGTTCAAAGTACAAAGAAAAAATATATGGCAGAAAACACAGACAAGGCTGAATAAGCAGTTTCTGCTCTTGCACTCCTCTTTAAAAGAAACTGCTGTATTTTAAGCCAAAACATGTTGTGTTTGATAGAACAATATGTTTATATGCTGCCATAGCAGATTCATGGCGCATTAAGCCCCCTAACTATATTTAATTTGTCCGTTTTACCCTGGAAACCCTCGTTTACAGACGTCGCGCAACCACTTTTGTTTCAAACTAGCCATAAAACGAAGGTAATTAAATATTTATTATTCAAAATGTCTGTCATTTTTAGCTTAGAATCATTAATTGATGTCTAATATTTCATTAAAAAAAAAAAAAAACGACTTTAAAAAATTATTCACTCGCATATTTTAAACTTTTAAACAAGTGACGTCACAATGAAAAAAATGGCGTCTGTAAAAAAAGTCACGGATATCTTCCTCAAAACTATCGCTTCATTGTATTTTTTTTGTTAGTCGCGTTTTCTCCGATATGTTAGATGATAAATAATCGGTCCAAACAAAGAAAAGAAAAAAAAACATTTAAAAGGGTAAATATATGAAAAAGAACATCTCGACCACTCCTTGATGTCTGCAATTTCTGCATCGCGACCCATGTTATATGACAATTTTTCACCCATAAAATCCCCCAAAAATCCAGCTGTGGTCATTCACAGCTGTGGCTTGACACTCAGTGATACATGCAACATGGAGTTTTTGGATCATAACAAGTACGCAATAATATCTCGTTAAAGTCATGGCGTCTGTAATTCTGCTCTCGCGTGTTCTCACCTCCAGATATGTTTTTGCTGTTTAAAAAAACTTTTTTTTTTTTTTTTTTAAATGCCCTCCTGTTCAAAATTTTTCTTCCCCCAGAAAATAGAGATTTTAAGCTTTCCAATGATGTATCACACATGCATATCAGACAATTTTGAAATTTGGCCAAATTGGGTGTCTTTGAGCGGAACTTCAAGTCACCTGAGTGTTTTCTGCCATATACTGTATATATTTTTGACTCAATCATTTCTTTTTCTGGAGATATTCAAAATTACGGACTTGAACTTTATTTGTGCCAATAATGGTATGCGGGACTCCAGGCCGTATGTTTGAATAGGGACGGTAGGGACATAACACTACCCACTGGATGCTCAAATTTTCCCCACCAACTTTTAAGCAACCTTATTTGCATTATATAATGACCTCAGTCATTTAGATTGTCTTCCTATAAATTGTAAGGATTAATAACTGAATCACAGTACTTTCTTATCTTCAGACCTACATTGACCCTTTTCACTTGCTGAATGTGCCAGTCCATTTTTTTCCCCTCAAACGCACGTTTGATTGGCTGATGACTTGACCCCCCCCCCCACACACACACACACACGCATTCAGAGCCCAACAGAAATGCAACATGTCGCCTCCTCCGCCATCTTCGAAGACAAGGGATATTAGAAGTTTTTTCCCACCAATCTAGCTTGCAGCCACTGTACGTAATGTAAAAAGATGTCAATGTTGTGGAGGTGTGGGAACACACCACTAATTTTGCTACAAAAAATCCGACGTGCATCAGAGTTAGCATAACATTAATCCGTGCAAATTTCTCAAACTCGAGGAGGACGCAGCTTTGAGAGAAATATCCTCCTGTATGTTTTCTACTGTTAACGTTAATTAAACTGTAAGAAATGTAGTGAACCACATTTTACCCCATTCTCTTTAGTTTTTATTTTTATTTTTATTTTTATGTGGTCTAAAAGCAGCCCAAAAGAGCTTTCATTTTTTGTTGAGTATGGCTGTTGCTTGTGGACAAAAACAGTTGTGTTTTACCTGAAGGAAGGCTCAATTTTTATTTATTTTTGTTATTCCCTGACTAAGAAGTTTTTTTTTTTTTTTCATATTTAATTTATTTAGACAGAAAATTTTTAGTGGTGTTAAGACAAATGTTTATTTTTTTGCATTCCTGGATAGTTAACAGATCATTAACAAGTTTGTACTTCTTGTGTATGTTGATATGTGTTCAAATATAAATATTTAAATTGACAAACCAAATCTACTAAAAAGCACTGCAAAAACCCACCTCCTTAAAACTGTTTTCATTGTAAATCTACTGGAAGTAAGTGACATTATCTGCCAGTGCTTCAAGTAAATTTTACTTAGACTTCTCAAAGTAAGAAAATAGCCAGCTGAAAATAAGCTTAACAGACTTATTTTGAGCAAAACGTTTTTATATTTAATCTTTAAAAAAAATCTTGTTTGTCAGAAATGCTCTTAATTCAAGAATATTGTTCAAAACATTATTTGAAAGCATTTTATTCTTTATTTAGGTGAAAAATTACCAACTTTTATGAGCTTAAAAAGAAGAAATAATAATATTCACTTAAAGTAAGAGGAAGAATCTGAAGCAATAATCTGTTAACTATCCTTTAACACTCAAAACAAGATGGAGAAAATTATTCGACGAGATTTAAGAAAAAATATCAGATTAGGATGTTATAAATTTGCAGTGTGAAAGTTAGTATAAATCAATAGATTTATTTTGCATTAATCATTTAGCCTATCAATTCATTAGGTTCATATTGGTGAGAAATGTAGCCCTGACCCCCGTTCACCCAATCTGTTTGGTCTTATTAATGTCCCGTCCCCAGCAAAAAGTGTACATGCAGGTTTTGCTGTTATATCGTCCCTACCAATATTGAGACCATACCTAGCCCTTAGCGTGACTGTATATAGCAGTGAAATCATTTTAGGATATTCTACAAAAATCTAATAAACAGAAAAACAAGCTTCTGCTGTGAATTGGAATGAGTTTATCACTAGTAGACGTCCAATCCGTTTGAACTGGGAGGGTGGCAGCGAATGAACATCCGTTCATTCGTTGCCATCCCTCCCACTTTAAACAGATTGAACGTCTATGGTTCTCAGTGGCAGCCATTGCCAGGCAATGAGTAATTTTGGACCATTTAAGGTCATTTACCTGTTGATTTTCAGTTACTCCCTGTTGATTTTGGGGTATTTTATGGGTCACTTGCTGTTTATTTTGCATTACAGAACAGGAAGTGACCTGGGAATCAACCAAATGAATTGGCAGTGACTCAAACTCAACAGGAAATGACCTGTAAATGCCCCAAAATGAAAAGCAAGGGACCTGTAAATGCCCCGAAAATTGGACCGAATGACTGTGAATGCTCTGGTTTTGAATGAACGAACATTCCCAGTCTAAATTGATTGGGCGTCGAGCACCGTCAACGGCAGCCTTTTTTTTTTTTTTAATTGACACCTTTTTAAAAAGATATCTCGATTCTTGACAGGAGCATATCGATAACCTTTTGGGATACAAAGTATCACGATATATCACCATTTCGATATTTTGTCAAACCCCTACTGCCAAACCTCCCAGTTTAACTAATTTGCTCCAAAAAACGTTTAAAAACGTTCTATTTTTAATTGTTTCAGTGTCCCAAAATATGTCTTTTACGTTTTTTTTTCACATTAGACATCTCTAGGTTCTGATTCAACTTAGCTCCAAAGCACAATGCTGAAAATCCATTTTAAAGCAATAAAACTGGCCACTGGAGGGCAGTAGCGCATTTGGCAAACCGATTCAACGGAACGATCGGCCGGGCCGCACGGCCGGCACGCCGGCGGCAGACGACTGAATGGACGTCGCTGAGTCCGTGCCGTTGACAGTGTCCCGCGACTCAGCCGGAAACGCGCTGGCCAAACCAGTTCCCCCCCAGGAACACAAGTTCCCCAGGCGAACTCCACCACGAGGCAGTGGTCACCACAAAAGAAAGACTCAAAAAAATGTTGTCTTTATGAGACAGGCGACGATGAGGGAAAATTTTACCCCTGCTGTCGCAGCCACAACAGCGTTATCGCTCAGTTCAATGAAGTAAATAAATTGTTACTTTGCTATTAAAAGCTCTATTTGTCTTGTTGTTTATGTTACTTTGTAAAAGAAAACCATTATTCAGATGTTTGGGATGTAACTAAACCAAAAAATAGCTGTGTTAGTCAAAGTAATGTTTGAAATGTATGCGTTTACAAAAAGTTCAAATTCTCTGTTTTTTTCATCAGAAATTGGAAAATTGCTCAAACTAAGCTATTTTTTAATGCTGATTCCTAAAGAATGGAAAAGATATGAACTAACTTTTTTTCCTGCTGAAAGAAGAGAGTCTAATCTTTCTTTTGGTGGGTTCCATGCAGGGGTGAAAGTGGGCCAGAACTGTCAGGAACGCAGTTCCGATATAAGATTCAGGGCCGGAACACAGTTCCGGTATAAGATTCAGGGCCGGAATGCTGTTCCGGTGCACGGTGCTTTAATTCCAAAAATATGACGGCAACTGTTAAAACACTATGTGAAAAAAATAATAATAATACAAAGCTGCCACACATGCATTTCATCTCCAAAAAGAAACAATCTACCAACATCATATTTACATACACAAGTGTTAAGGACAAGCATAATAAAGGGCTTGTGTAGCATAATCCGTTTCCACCGATATTTATATTTTATTCCACGGACGGCATGGAGGTTTCCCCAGCTGCTGCAGTTATTTGAGTCTGACGATGACGAGTCACGTCAATGTGCGAATGCACGCAGCAAAGCAAAACGCCTGGACTCATTTATCCATTCAATTGGCTGACATACTGACATGTGATCACCAGAGATAGTTAGCTCTGATTGGTTCAAATGTGCATGATTTCTGAAACAGCAAAAAAAGAAAGAAAAAAAAGTGTTGAATTGATGCGACAAAAAAAGGGCGATGCAACAGAAAATGGATCAAATCTTTCAGAGCAAGGCAAGAGTTAAGGAGGCTTATTTATCATATGTAGTTATATTTGCTCTGATGGGGAGGTTCAGACCATCTTAGCTGTCAATGTGCACTTTGGACTTATATTTCTTCATTTATGTTAGGCTACTTATTCATTTCCTATTGATTTAAAAAAGTCAATATTTGCGCGATCTTAATATATTCCATTTCACTCTGCATAATATAAGTCATTTGTACTTTTTCTTCTGAATGTATGTTACTTATATCTTTATTATTGAAAAACACAACAAAAAGTAAATGTTTACATTAACTTCAATTTTAATATACATCTTATGTTCTTAAGTAGTTAGGATTTGGCATTTACTATGTGAGGAAATGAGCGAAAATAAAAATTAGGAGATGGAGGTTGGGTTTGCTGTTTTTTGTTAACTTTTATTTTGCAAGTCATTGAAAAAATACAATTTTGAATGAAAATCCGTTTTTTGTATGTGTTATAGAAACAACTGACCAAAACAGTTTTCTTTGCATTTCAGTAGTTTTGATACCCAATAAAAAATAAAAATAAATACACACATACAATTTCTGGCTCCGTCGAGTTCCGGCAAGAAATTCTAACCACTTTCACCCCTGGTTCCATGTCTATATAGCAATAGAACAGAATTTTTTGTGGGCCTTGCAAAATCAGTCAAAATCCAGTAAAACGGCTGGGAGTGAATGAGTTAAAAGGATAGGACGTCTATCGCCGTCATGTTTTTTTTTTTTTTTTTTTTCTCCACAAATGTATCTACTGTCCATACTCACGCTGTCATGATGGCGGCCTGCAGGCGCTTCCTCGTGCTCATTAGGAGGTCATACACAGCTGGAGTGTGAAGCACCAAAATATGGCGCTATCCTTGTCAGCCAATAAGATAGCCGCTTGTAACAGGTTGCAACTGACGTCATCGGCGGGGCGGGAGCGCGCATTCAAGAAGGGCATGAGACGGGATTGAGCAGGCGGCGAGATCGCGCGCTCCTGTCTTTTCGCCAGACTGTCTCATGAGGAACCGGCTTACAGTAATGAGGGACCCGGAGCCCTGCGACGTGCTTGTCGCTGACCGTCCGACTGCATCGATGTGGATTATATCATGAGAAAACATTAGTTATTTCTCATCTCTGTGTGAGTCGCACAGCAGGGAGGCGTTGTTCGCTGTGATAAGTTAACGACGAGGACGGGGAGTCGTTGAAGAGAATGGATGAATTTTCGATGACAGGCCACTTCGGTCAGCCCAACCCAGTCCAAGCAGGGTGGGTTTATTCGGTGTAAAAAAAAAAAGAAAAAGAAAAAAGCAGTGGCTCGTCCTTCGTCTGCCGGGGAGACGAACTATGTCTGCATTCTGCCTCGACCTGAACTCGTCTGGCGCGGGTTCAGCACCACTAGAGCTGGACAGCGACTCCGCGGAGCCGGCAGCTCGTGAGCCCGGAGGCTGCCTGCGCCACGCCGGTGTCGGCTCCGGAGGCCTCGGCGTGGCGTTGGAAGAGGAACTGGCCATGCTCAGCGAGGAGCAGGATGAAGCGGGAGAGCTCTCGGTGGAAGCGAACGCCGACTTGCTGTCTCTCTTCCGACAAAAGGAAAAGGATTTGGTTTTAGCTGCCAAACTCGGCAAAGCTTTACTGGAGAGAAACCAAGATTTGACGAAGCAATATGAGAAAATGCACAAAGACCTCAACGACAAATTAGAGGTAATGAAGCGACTAACCGATCGATAATGCTCTTAGGTTTGGCTTTTCGTACTTACAATGCCCACGGTCATCGTTAGCAGTGATGTAAAACAATTGTGTACAAACAGTCTGCTTTTCTTTTGGGATTAATTCTTCACATTCTTAATTAAAATTCATCAATACAGCATGTCGACAGCTTACAACAAAAGTTATCAAGATACTTTTTCATGGCGTGCTTTGACAGAGGTGGCCATTTGCCTTGATTTATTGGTAAGCCAAGTATTGCAGGGAAGAAATCACAATTACTTTGGTCAAACTTCGAGCCTGAATTGGAGTAAGGGTTTGTTTATAATAAACATCTTGTGGCTTTTGTTCTTGTTTTTGAAATCCTTCACACGAGCCAACGTGCCCTGAGAAAAAACACGAGACTAATCCTCTCACCATACACGGCTCACTGAATCTACTGTACATCTGTTCAGCCCTTTGATCCATATTCATCCTCATAATGCAGCTCAGAGAAGTAAGCCGCTTCCCAATATCAGACCCATTGATGTTTTGGATTTTAAATTGTTTTGTTGCGTCCAATTTTAACTTCTTTGTTTATCTTCCTCTTAAGAGGAACACTGTCGTTGCAAACGTGTGTTGCTGAAAATATGTTACCACCTAGCACCTATGTACCGTAATTTTTGGATTGTAAGGCGCACCTGACTGTAAGCCGCCACCCACCAAATTTGGCACGAAAACGACATTTGTTAATAGGTAAACCGCACTGGACTATAAACCGCAGCTGTCCTCACTGTATTATGGGATATTTAAACCAAAACATATTAACCGGTAACACTCATAAGACCGTCATAATTATGACATGACACTTTCATGAGTAGAGGAGAGACTGTCATAAGACCAAATGAACCACCATCATTGTTTCAAGAAGCTTAGTTTGACCATCACTGCTCCCTTGCGGAGACAGTCAACCTCTGCTTTCAACTGCTGTCCACAGCTGTCGTCCAACATGCTTCCTAGCATGCATTGCAGCGCTACAGATCTAAATAACAATCCAAATTTATGTTCTGTGCTAATTAATTCTTCAGTTACTGTTCCAGTTGTTTTATTAATTGCTAGTTATAGTATTTTGGTAACACTTTATTTGACAGCGCCATAAGACTGTTATAAAACCGTCATTATGACATGACACTATCATAGGCATTACTGAATATTTATGACAGATGTCATTAAGTGTCATCCAGCAAATTATGGAACTAACTCCATTGATGTGCAGCTCGAATCTTTTACATTCATTCAAAAGTGAGATAATTTGCTGGATGATTTGCCTAATTTGTCATAAACTGATCATAATTATGACATGACAATGTCATAAGCACTAATAAATGCTTATAACATACAGTATGTAATTTAGTATCATCCAGCAAATGGTCTCATTTTGAATGGATGTAAAAGATCCGAGCTAGCCATAGATGGATTGAGTGACATAATTTGCCCGATGGCACTTAATGACATCGGTCATAAGCAATCATTAATACCCATGACCATGTGGTGTCATGTCGTTGTAACGGTCTTATGACAGTCATATAACACCTCTGTCAAATAAAGCATTACCTATTAACCCAAATAAATCAATAAATAAGCCGCACTGGGCTATTAGCCGCAGGATTCAAAATGAGGGGGAAAAGTAGCGGCTTATAGTTCGACTATTACGGTTAGGTTAGCAGCACCCAAGGACTCACAGAGCAATGTTTCTCATTTTAAAATATCACTAGTGCCAGTATACATTGATAACTATTTATTAATGTAGTAATGTAGTATATGTGAATTAATGTTAAGTAATGTATTATACAGTTGTGGTCAAAAGTTTACATACACTTGTGAAGAACATAATGTCATGGCTCTCTTGAGTTTCCAGTTATTTCTACAACTCTGATTTTTCTCCGATAGAGTGATTGGAACAGATACTTCTTTGTCACAAAAAACATTCATGAAGTTTGGTTCTTTTATGACTTTATTATGGGTGAACAGAAAAAAAGTGATCAAATCTGCTGGGTCAAAAATATACATACAGCAGCGCTAATATTTGGTAACATGTCCCTTGGCCATTTTCACTTCAATTAGAAGGTTTTGGTAGCCATCCACAAGCTTCTGGCAAGCTTCTGGTTGAATCTTTGACCACTCCTCTTGACAGAATTGGTGTAGTTCAGTTAAATTTGATGGCTTTCTGACATGGACCTGTTTCTTCAGCATTGTCCACAATTTCTCAATGGGGTTTAAGTCAGGACTTTGGGAAGGCCATTCGAAAACCTTAATTCTAGCCTGATTTAGCCATTCCATTACCACTTTTGATGTGTTTGGGGTCATTGTCCTGTTGGAACACCCAACTGCGCCCAAGACCCAATCTTCGGGCTGATGACGTTAGGTTATCTTGAAGAATTTGAAGGTAATCCTCCTTCTTCATTATCCCATTTACTCTCTGTAAAGCACCAGTTCCATTGGCAGGAAAACAGCCCCACAGCATAATACTACCACCACCGTGCTTGACAGTAGGCATGGTGTGCTTGGGGTTAAAGGCCTCACCTTTTCTCCTCCAAAAATATTGCTGGGCATTGTGGCCAAACAACTCGATTTTTGTTCCGTCTGACCACAGAACTTTCCTCCAGAAGGTCTGATCTTTGTCCATGTGATCAGCAGCAAACTTCCGTCGAGCCTTAAGGTGCCGATTTTGGAGGAAGGGCTTCGTTCTTGCACGGCAGCCTCTCAATCTATGGAGATGCAGAACACACTTGACTGTGGACACTGACGCCTGTGTTCCCGCAGCTTCTAATTCTTGGCAGATCTGCTTTTTGGTGATTCTCGGTTGAATCTTCACCCTCCTGACCAATTTTCTCTCAGCAGCAGGTGATAGCTTGCGTTTTCTTCCTGATCGTGGCAGTGACAAAACAGTGCCATGCACTTTATACTTACAAACAATTGTTTGCACTGTTGCTCTTGGGACCTGCAGCTGCTTTGAAATGGCTCCAAGTGACTTTCCTGACTTGTTCAAGTCAATGATTCGCTTTTTCAGATCCATGTATGTATATTTTTGACCCTGCAGATATGATCACTTTTTCTGTTAACCCATAATAAAGTCATAAAAGAACCAAACTTCATGAATGTTTTTTGTGACAAAGAAGTATCTGTTCCAATCACTCTATTGGAGAAAAATCAGAGTTGTAGAAATAACTGGAAACTCAAGAGAGCCATGACATTATGTTCTTCACAAGTGTATGTAAACTTTTGACCACAACTGTATATATTATAACCTAACCTTAAGTATGGTATTAGTTCACGTGAATGTACCTCATAAGTATTACTTAACCTTAATTAACCATTACTTAATGTTTTTTGGACCCTTATAGTAAAGTATAGCACACGTATTCCTTAACTAAGAAATCATAAATGCTTGAGTTCCCCCCTCTTAACCTTTATTAACCATTACTGAATGCTTTTTGGACCCTTATTGTAAAGTGTAGCACATGTGTCCCTTAACTAAGAAATTCTCAAGTCCCCCCTCCCAACCTTTATTAACCATTACTGAATGCTTTTTGGACCCTTATTGTAAAGTGTAGCACATGTGTCCCTTAACTAAGAAATTATAAATGCTTGAGGTAACAAACACCAACCCTAAACCCTAACTCTATATAGGCCTACAGTATATATTTTTTAAATTTTACCAAACTATTAGTTACTATCCGGTTATGCATTAACTAATGCATTAACTAATGCATTAACTCATGTTAATGAATATATTAATAAATATTAGCTAAGCAATTAAATTAATTATTGTAATGTTACTTAAACATTATTGTCTTAAAATGCATTTACTAATGCATTAACTCATGTTAATATATTAATAAATGTTAGATAAGGGATTAAATGAATTATTGTCATGTTACTTAAACATGAGTTATTGTCTAAAAATGCATCAACTAATGTTAATCAAGGGACCCTTATTGTAAAGTGTTACCAAGAATCCTGTATTCAAATGTTTTAATGTATGTTGGTGTAACTGTTATGAGTAATTTCATGTCTCTTCTGGCAGCACTTGGAGCAAGAGAAGCATGAATTGCGTTGGCGTCTGGAAAATCGAGAGGGGGAGTGGGAGGGCCGCGTGGCCGAGCTGGAGACTGATGTCCAGCAGCTGCAGGGAGAACTGGAGCAACACCAGGTCCAGCTAAGAGAGGCTGACAGGGACAAAACCAAGGCCATCAGTGAGCTATCCGAACAAAACCATCGATTGCTGGAACAACTTCGAAGGGTGAGAAACTGCATGTGTGTGCTTTGGATATAAAGCTTCAGGTAGCATGGAAGATTTAATTAGTCTGGGCTTTGCGTCACATGGCCTTAAGTGCTCGTCCACGCTACAGAGAACCCCATGCAAAGACAGCTCACATGTTAATTTCTTCCTACATTGGTTGTGAAGAGTCTCACAACCAATTCAAATCTGCCTGCTTGACATAAGAGCGCAGCCAGGTGCACAGGGGCACCATTTGCCATCAGTTCGTTGGTCATTTTCACTGCAACTCATCAGTGTGAAAGGTGTGCTTCTGAAGCTCATCTTGATGAATAATTTAGAGTGATTGGCTGCCCTGCGTGCTGCAATACCTCTCAAAATATTAAAAAGTATTTCAAAGCAATTATTATGAATATCATTAGTAGGAATTGGACCCAGATAGTGCTGGGTGATATAGCCTAAATTTGATAACTCAGAATTTTTCTGGATGTGACTATTCGATTTACTTGTTATCTATAACATTAAAATTAAGACATTTATTGAACTGAACTAAACCAAATTGGTCTACATTATACATTAGAATGTGTATGAGAATAAATAACTTGTCCCTTTATTTACCTTTTGTCAAAATTGGCCCAAATGACCAGCTACAGCCCTTGGCTGAACCCTTGCTTGACATGAATAAGACTTGTGTCTCATGCATTGACACATTGATCTTGGACACTTCAAACGTACTTTGTGGTAACAACCATAAATTTGGTGCCAAACGGTGGTTTGCCTGTTGTGGATTGCGTGTAGACATAAGAGCGCAGCCAGGTGCACAGGGGCTTGACTCCCTATAGACCAGTGCTTCTCAATTATTTTCTGTTACGCCCCCCCAAGGGAGACGTAAATGTTTCGCGCCCCCCCAAACTCTCTGCCGCCACTGTAAATAGTATCATTTGTCTATAAAATTACTATTATAAATACGCATCAGCTTAACATTGTCTTTTTTTCTTCTAAAGAAAAAAAGTAACATAGATCAACTTATAATAAAGTATAACTTTATTAACATTGTTTTGTTAGTAACAGAGAAGACTTGACGCGCATCAATTTGCCTGAAATTTTAAAAAAAAAAAAGTCACATCCAAACTGTAAAAAACACACTCAAGGTACATTTTTGACCATTTGATACAGAAAAATAAAATGTAATAAAATCAGTAAATAATAACAAATTAAAATTGATTAGAACCATTCACTCATGAGGACAATATGTCAAAAAATTTGACCGAAAAAACAAAACTGAATAAAAGAAAAAAAGAGTGTCCTTGGACAGAATGACAGTTTTTATTTGTGCTGCTCACAGTATTACCTCCTTTGCAATAGTGTGGAGTTATTTTGCAATGAGCATGCGAACAATGCTCAGTAGTTTACTGATATAACACTGACAAAGCAGGACGATTGTTGGCAATATTCGGCACGTTTTCGCTGAAAAACATCAAGCGGCTTATCAATGAGATTGGGTCTAATGTCTTTAAGTGGCGTCTTAATTGATTTGGCTTCTGGCTGTCCGCTATAATTGTTTTTAGACACAGTAAACAGTGGTCTTTCCCATCACCCACTGTATTAAAAGTCAAAGCTAAAAGGCAAACGGCACGAAAAAAGCGCATTCTCGGCGGCCGAGGTAGAACCGTAGGTGAGGGCGGTCGTCGTGACGATCCCATGCCGAAAATGGCACTTCTCGGGCGGCGACATGAGAATCGGACAAGACAGTGAGTCGCTGCATGAGTGAGTCCGGTTGGAAAACGGCTTTCGAAAACGGCGGCGGCACACTGCTCTTCATATCTGTTTTCTGTGTGTGCTGAGTGCTCTTTCTTAGTTCAAAAATACTGCGTGCACTCTGAAAATGAAAGCGCCACTGCCACCCACTGAGTGGATGTGCAAGTACACTTTATTCCAGTACGGGGGGAAAAAAAAAAAAAAAAAAAAAAAGCATATTCCCCGAGGTCACACGCGCCCCCCCTGGCATCGCTCTGCGCCCCCCTGGGGGGGCGCGCCCCACTATTTGAGAAGTACTGCTATAGACTAACTCGAGCAAAACGACCAGAGATACCCCGTCCGCCATTGCTGGAATGTGCCGCGAGCAGATGCTTGAGTTGCCAACCATCCATTTAAATATGGGATAGTCCCGTATTCAGAAACAAAAGTACGTGTCCCATATTAAGCTTGCAAGGGACCAGTGTTGTTAATCTTTCTTTTAAAAAGTAATTCATTACAGTTACAAATTACTTCTTCCAAAAAGTAATTGCATTAGTAGCTCAGTTACCTGAATGTCAGAGTAATTAGTTACTTGGCAAAGTAACTGGTGATAATTTTCATGTTTTTTTCTTAAAAAAAAAAAAAAAAAAAAAACAGGTCACACAATGTGAAGTTTAAAGGGTTTTTGGGACAATTGGCCCTAACCCAATTCTTTACCCTAAATTTAACTAGACGCAGGGGTATTGCGGATATTGCGATAACTAGATAGTAACCTTTGCTATGTGTGGAAGTCATTTAATGTTGTGAATCAACCGTTAAAGTTGTTAAAATTGCTCCCGTTATTGGATTAGTTCCCTTCTGTCTATTTTCGACATGTGTAAGTTTTAAAACTGTTTCATCATTTAAGGATCGATTTAAGTTTTGCCGATTTCGGAGCATTTTAGGTAAAAAGTTACTTAGGTTCGCTCGGAAGGTTCTCTACAACAGAGCCTTCCTTTGAAGTCTACTGCTTTAAGATAGCGGCTGTTTACTAACGCATCTAGTTCTTTATTATACATGTTGCTAATGCCGCCGTGTCTGTCATTTGCATCTAGTTCTGCATATACTGTATGTGATATCTACCGAAGCATCATGTGGGCGTAGTTTGTAGGCTATCGGCTACAGTCAGGTATTATTGGAGCCACCTAGCATAGTAGCATCGCGCTTGCAAAGGCGTCACATTCCCTTGCCTCCTCCCCACTCCTGCTCTGCTCTCTCGTCTCCGTGAGTCCGTCTTTTTCAGACTTTTCTCGCGTCAGTCAACCAACATCGTAACGCATAGTAACGCACGCCTTTCACGCCTCAGTAATGGTAATGGCGTTGCCAAGATGAGAGAAGTAATTAATTAGATTACTCACTACTGAAGAAAATAATGCGTTAGTAACGCAGTTATATTTTAACGCCGTTATTAACAACACTGCAAGGGACGCACTCTGTCCTGTATTGTCATGAAAATCGAAAATAGTGTTTGATTTGTACAACGAACAAATACTGCTATGATGCTTTTCAAGAATATGTAGGGGAACACATTCCCCCGCCTCTCCAGTCTTCTGACCAATGAGCTGACAGAACAATGACAATCCTGCTTAACTCGTTGGTAGAGGAACTGTGGGTTGTCATTATGATACCGAAAGACAACATAGAATGTGGGCGATAAGAAGTTTGAGTGGAGCTTGAGTAAAACGCATGTTCAGTGTTCATGTGTACTTTATTTTCACTATTTGTACTATATTTTTGTGTTCTCTCAATTTTATTTGCATTTTGACTAGAGATGTCCCGATCCGATATTTGGATCGGATCGGACGCCGATATGGCAAAAAAATGCGCATCGGTATCGGATCGGAACACGGGAAAAATTCCGATCCAGACTTCCGATCCAGTTTTTTTTTTTTTAAAGTCCGGTCCGGGTTTTCCAGCGCACCGATTTACATAATCCATTCTAGTTTTTGCTTCGGTTTCCCTAAAATCCGGCCCGCATTTTACGGCACACCTTCAACACACTACATTACCGTCTCCCAATTTACCGAGAGACTTTATCGGTAAGAATGTCAGCTGTGTGGGATCATTTCACCTTAAAGGACGACAAAGACCAAGAGGCAGAGAGCAACATATGCCACAATAAAGTCAAGCGTAGTGGTAAAGCTGTAAGAAGTTTTAATGCAACCAACCTAATCAAGCATTTAGCGAAATACCACCACAAACAATATGAGGAGTATGTTAAGAAAACCGAAGACAAAAAGAAAGGTCCTACGCAACTAAAACTGGCAGAAACTATTGCTATGCGTGACAAACTGGCACTCGACAGTCCCAAAGCCCAGGGAATAACAAGAGTCATTGCCAAAGAATTCATTCTGGATGACGAGCCATTATCTCACGTGAGTAAATACGCACCATCCAACACGCGATTCGGCCGCTGAAGATTCGAGAACGATTCACAAACATCCAAATTCCGATTATTTAAATATGTCAAGTAAAGCGGAACTAATACACAGCGCGGTCTTCGGGACGCAATGAGAAACTCACCGCATTGCGTCCCGAAAGTAAACATAACTTGTCTTAGACCCGGGTAATGCCAATGCTCAACTCACGGCTTTAGCTCAACTCATGCCGCTAGATAAAAAACAGAAGAATACCTGACTTCTGCTGACAGCCGCAACAAACTACGTCAACGTCGTTTTACTGGAGATAATAGATATCATATGTATATAGAACCAGATGCTACACGACAGACTCGACTATGTTAGCAACATTGAAGTATTGAAAACCAGATGCGTTAGTAAACAGCCGCCATCTTAAAGCAGAAGACTTCCCTAGGAGGCTGTTGTGACCCTTCCAAGCGAACCTAATTAATTTTTTATCTAAAATACTCCTAAATCAGCAAAATCTTGACTTGACTCTATCTTCAAAACAGTTTTTAAACTTTCACATGTCGAAAGTAGACAGAAGGGAAATTATGGAATAACGGGAGCAATTTTAACAACTTTAACAGTTGATTCGCAAAATTAAATGAATTAAATGTAGTTTAAAGCTGCTGATACAGAATGGGGACTTGAGTATTTTATTTACTGTTTTAAAATGTTAACTTGATACTGAAATAGTTGTTTATTTAAACCTAAGAGGCTTTTTATACAATTTTTGTAACTAATGCACGAAACATTAAAAGCATCCAATAGCTTGGGGGATTTGTGGGATTTTCCACTGAGGTTGTTGGTGCTTTTTTAGACAGTTTACAATATTATTTGCACGTTTTACTGACTGACTATGCCATTTCTGTTTGTTATTTATAATGTTTTGTGTTTGTCACTGAATAAACAGGTCAGTTTTTGTTACCAACCGCTGTGTGTTATTCAAACTCACCTAATTCAGCTGGCTAGTTGTTATCAAGGGTACTAAAACCTTTTTCAACATGAGTCTGACAACTAAGTAAGGAGGCTAAATAACTTTAAACTTTAACACATGCTCAGATAGGTCGGTATCGGCCAGTATCGGTATCGGATCGGAAGTGCAAAACAATATCGGTATCGGATCGGAAGTGCAAAAACCTGGATCGGGACATCCCTAATTTTGACATTATATTTGGAGTGATTATTTGTGAAACTCTTATTGCTGAGGGGACTTTGAACGCACCTCATTGTCTATGGTTGCACTTTTTAACAAGTATTAAAATACATTGCCAATAACTGTTGTTTTTTGACGTGCTTATATCACTCAAATATGCACCTAATCAGGTTTGAGTAACATTGTTATATTACAATTTATTAATAGAAAAAAATAAAAATAAAAAAGAATACCGTATTTTTCGGACTATAAGTCGCAGTTTTTTTCATAGTTTGGCTGGGGGTGCGACTTGTACTCTGGAGCGACTTATGTGTGAAATTATTAACGCATTATTATATCATTTCACATGTTATTTTGGTGTTTTGGAGTGACAGTGATGGTTTGGTAAACTTGTTAGCATGTTTATTATGCTATAGTTATCTGAATAACTCTTTATAGCTATGTTACGTTAACATATCGGCCACGTTCGCATTTTGTTGTTCATGCATCATGTAACATTATCATACTGTACATTTATTCAGCATGTTCTCTATTTTAAAGTGACGGTTATCGGGCTGGGCGGCTCTACCAATGAGGTGTCCCTTATTTTTATTTTCAGGGAGTTGGCAACTCTAGCAGCAGCTAATGTTACTGTTTATACTATCTGACGCTGGGTTGCTACTGAGGTGTGTTAACACCCCAGTCATGGCGACCACCACTAGAAAGTGACGTCCACAAATCTCTACTCAGATTAGTCTATTGCAGCAGAGGAATAACTGCACCACGAAAATGAACTGTGTTGTAACCCAAGTCACAAAGGCAACAGAATGTGCACAATCAGTTTAACTTTCATTAAGCAGGGCTTTTTGAGCTCTGTCTCGGCCATTGTTAAGCTAGCATCCCTGGTTGTTGTTTGCGATTTAGCACATTAAAAGGTCTCAGAGCAGCATTTTAGATAGGACATGGTCTTACTTTAATCCTGAAACATGGAAATTTGTTAGCCTTCTGCAATAACTACCTAGTAGGCTTGTCTTTAGAGTAATTTGCAGCTTTAATTTACCATCTTGACATCAAGCTGATTTAAAGAGAGGAACAAAAGAATTAGGGGGAAAAAAATAATGATTTGCTGGGACTATTACATATATACATATTTACAATATTTGCAAAAGCACAACTTGAATTATCCATCCATCCATTCTCCGTATTGCTTCTCTTGCGCTGGTGGTTCTCTCAGTTGATTTTTAGCTGCAGCAGTTTGCCAAAAAAAGGGGGTATATTCAGGACACAGTGAATCTATATGAGCACAAACAATGAGCAACACAAAACTAGTGACTTAGGGCATTAGTCTGTCAGGAATCGCTACACCGAATCACTTTATTGGCACCGTTTTACGTTGACTATTTGCCGATGCTTTGATGCTCGCTTGGTAGAGCCAAGCCTCCACAGCAAAGAGGCCAGGAAAGGGTACAAATGGCACATGGCAAAATGCCTGAGAGCTTTGTACCCGAACACTAAACATTTAAATCCCTCTTTACAATATTGTCGACAGCATCATGTGTACATTGATCCGTCGTTTGAGAAAAGAGGTTTGCTGCGCCACAAATGCTGATGACCGACTTCTATTTGTTCTGTCATGTTTTAAATTGTATCTTGCGCCCAGGCTTCCTCTCATCTGCATCAGATTTTTATTAAAATCAGCGACTGCCCCAAAGGCATCCTCATATTTTATTAAAAAAGAACGCAGAACCAATCCATTGATGCAGCTGTACAACAATGCGGTAACGTGTAAATATTCATGACAAATTTTCCCTAGCAGGGAAAACTTATGTTATGTTTACTGCTACTGTGCAACATTCCTAAGAGTTAGTAGACTGTGTCAACACAGATCTCACGACTCATTTCCTTTGCGCAAGATGGCAACCTTGCATAATAGAACAAATGAGGTCAATCACAGTGCTTGGTTGTTTATTCCACCCTTTTTCTAATTGGCTTGCGTTCACCCATCTCCTCCCTGCCTTTCATTACCAAGCAATGGGTTGTCACTAAGTGATGTCAACTGTTACAACTCTGATTGGATGGTGAGAACATAAACTCCCTCTGGGGAACACATGATATTTCCATTTGTTCCAACAATCCTCTAATTGTTGACTCTTTAAATGAAAACATCTGATGAGTATCTAATTAGGATGAAACAATAGCTTTAAATGTTTCATTTGCAACACAGAAAGTGCAATAACACTCAACTACGAGAACTACGAGTTAAAAGTTTCATCAATTTCATACCAACATGGTAAATGAAAGTAAAACCATACCAACAATGGTAAAGGCCTCACACACAGGACAACAAATTATAAATGGCAACAATAACTATACCAACAACGGTCACAGACAATATACCAGCAATGGTAAGAAACAACCAGCACTCATACCAAGACAATTTATTGATGTAATTAAGACCTTATATCAGTATACTGTGACCAGACCATAAGTTTGTATAACTTTTAAAATCTGTAGATAGTTTGGCATCGCTTGTGTTGCATTCCCAGATTATTCCAAATTTTCACTCCACACACAGACACACAAAAACATTTACGAGTTGTTCAAATTTTTAGTATTAAGAAGTCTCCATATCCTCTTAAGTTATGACTTCTTTCATTGTAAAAAAGTTTTGTAACTTAATTGGTAATACTTTGTTGAATGCTTTATAGAGGATTATTGATGTATTATACTTTACAAGATCGTTAAATTTTAGCAGCTTTGATTGAATAAACAAATTATGTGTGTGATCCAAAAACCCGACCTTATGGATGATTCACACGGCCCGTTACTGTAAGGTAACTTAAGGATTTATCGTGCTCTGATAAGTGTATCTCCAGACTTCAACTAACTAAATGAAATGGACAGCTTGAATGTGAGTGGAAGTGATCGTTTTATATATTCAATTTTTGAATCCTGCGCCATGAAAGTGAGTGACTTATGGCTTCAGTCTCGGGTTGAGGACGAATGCGAATGTGACGACACCCGGGTCAGCATCTCACAATAAAGCATTGCTCTATAGCATGAAGATGGACTGCGGATTCAGCTGATTTTGCGGATTATTTATTTTATTTTTGCCATCACGCCAGCCAAACAGCTGCAGAAAATTGTTGCTGCACCAGGGAGAGGCGTGTGAGCCTTTTTGGGTTTCAAAAGCTTCCCGTTCACCGCGGATATTGGCCAAAACAAGCCCGACTACTTTGGGACCATTGGATTTACGAGGAAGTGAGCAAACATCGTATTTTATATTATGTCAAATACTGGGATCATGTCACACATTTTAATACGGAGGTTGCTTGCATTTTGTTGCTGATTGTCCACAGAGAATATCCCTCGGCCGACCTCCGGCGGCTTGTGTGCACACCCCCCTTTATACTCGGCTTATTGCCCTCTTCTGTCAAATTTTCAACCCCATCAGAAATTGCAACTTTGTATTAAAAATGGCCGCGGCTACAGCGATTACAAAGTAAACACTACAAACTTTATTTAAATAAAGGACTATTTACTTACGTTTGATCATGGACCGACATATAGAAGAATTCTCCTCAGACACATCCTGCTATGTTAGCTGCACAACAACTGCACGCAGCTCTCTGCTTACGTCTGCGCCGTGTAGTAGAGAATTATTTTATGCCATATTCGTGTTGACCATGTGGCAGCTACGCGCTCACCGATGTACGAAGGTACTTTCCAGCTGCTTCCCCGGCGAGCTCTCCTGACCGTAGCAGGGGAATGAGCTGTAACTTGCTCGCTGACGGGCGGGTTGCCGATCGGCAAAGACAATCGACAACCCCGCCACTGTGTGAGATGATCCGGCATTTTTGGTGAAATTTTTCCCTTTACACTTCAAATAAGACTTTAGACGTCACTGGCTAGCTGTCACGCCTCTTGGTTTGTTTACATTCTCCGAAGCCGTGGCAGGGAAACGACAAAAGCCTTACTAACTACGGTGGCATAAAATATCATTCGGGAGGTGAAACAGTCAAGGTGAAGTTGACAGTTTTGACTATTATGGAGTAATTTTGTCATATCGTACTGAATAAATGCATTTTTATTAGTTCATATTCTATTTAGCACAAGACTGTTATTTGTCAAGACCATACCATTTATATAGCAATTGGGGGAAAATACTTCGATAAAAAGAATATCCTGTAAAAACATTGGAGTAGAGAGACTGAAACAATGACATTTTGCGGCTCTCTTCGTCGCATTTTCCTCGTTCTGAACAATTCCCCCTCTAGGGGCTGAATTCTGAATCAGATGAAACCATGACCCTGCCGACGTCATCCTCCTGTTGAGGACGCTAGAGTCCTATAATGGTAGGCATGGCCAAACGGCAGATTAATAGACTAATTTCTCTTAATCTGCGCTTTGCCAAATTGTTGTATATAGTCGAATCGTCTCAAAATATGATTGTAATTCACATAGTAATGCTATTTAAGACTTTTTTTATCCTGTCGAACGCACTTTAAACCAAAAAATATTACAGCTCTAAACTGTGTTACTTTGAGATATCTGGGTTTAAAACTTGTTTCCACTGAACAGGATTTTTATTTTTCAAAACATTTTAACATTATACTTAAGTTCCAATTTGCTAAGTTAAAATACATTTAAAAAAATAACAAAAAATAACATAAATATTCTAAATGAAATTAAATGCAGTTCTTTAGGTGAGTCTAAACCCACAGCCACAGCTCAACATTATTACTATCAGAACAAAAATAATTGAATTACTTTCCATATAAAGCATGTTTGTATGACTTGTATCATGTTTACATTACGCACACTCTCTTTCTCAACACAGGCAGCTGCCAGAGAGAAAAAAACAAAAACAAACACGTTTTACCACCACTAGACATACTAAACACACTGGAGTTAACTCTCGTAGCTGGTGGGAAATGTTCATGACAGTGTTTACTAAACTTTAATTTTGTATAAATGCGAATCCTATTGGATGTATTGCCTCCTCGGCAGCCACCCTTCTCAAATGTTTCGGTTGGCCCTCCTCCTCTAAGCCGCGGCCGTCTGTAACTTTTCTGTAGCCGAAGTATTCCCATACCAGCGATTTCGTTTTCTACGATGGGGGAAAAAGTTCAGGAGTTTCACCTCCTCCAGCACATCGTGTAGCACAGCTGACTCACTGACACTGAGCAACAACCGGTGGGGGCGGGTTGAGCCTGGCAGTTGCAAGCAAGGGATTTCTCTGTGCATTTTTGGGACATAAAAAATAGCTAATACTATAGGGACGGTATAACGTAGTTTTTGAGATTTTGAAACTGTGATGTTTTCAGACCACGGTATACCTTGAAACCGGTAATCAGCACATGTCGATCCGCTACTGGATTAACCCTTACTCTATCACAAACGTAAAATACGCTTTTTAAAACTTTTTAGGCCATTTGTTTTCAATTTTATTTATTTATTTTTTTACCAAATACCACTATTCATCATGACCAATGTGAAAATGGCGTAGTAGAGGCCCAAAGTATTATGTTGTAACTGGTTAACCACACTAAAAACATGTATATTTTACACAATGTTTTGGATATTCGAACACAACAACAACAACAAAGGCAACAGGAATGATATCGGAGTTTGCAACTACTTACAAAAAGATGGTTTTGGTAGCAGGGCACTTGAAAGGAAGTGATGTAAACCATGGAGTAAGATGCAACAAAGAGGGGATTAGGCTATAATCCATGGTAATAGCCTTGCCATATGCATTTAGACAGTACCAGAACAAGTTAGCCCCTCACTCAAGTTAATTGCTCACAGCAGGTAACAGGTTTTGATTTATAAAACAATCTCAATTTTTAAATCAAATGGTAGTTTTTCCTTGTTGATGTTTGTGTGTGTCCCTACTCACAACTATGGTGAAATAAAAGCTGCATTAACTAAATTCTCAATAGCTGCAGAGAAATAATTGCAATTCTGGTACCCTTTTTAGGCGCTCTAATTAAGTGTGGTGTGCATGCAGCCAGCAGACCACATGTACAGCTCATCAAAAACCAGCAGAATGTCATTAATCCTTTATAAGGCAAATGACTATTTTTGGTAATTAACAAAAGAAAACAAAAACATAACCCCATAAAGACATATTTACATTTGTTATACAAGTGTGACCTATATGACCCAAATGTTAAGTGCACATATGTGGACACCAGGTCTCAGTTATATACATATATATGGCGGAAAACTCTCAAATGACTTGAAGTTCTGTTCTAATACCCCCAATTTGGCCAACTTTTAAAATTGTCTGATATGCATGTGTGATACATCATTTGAAAGCTTAAAATCTCAATTTTCTGGGGAACGAAAAATTTTGAACAGGAGGGCATTTAAAAAAAAAAAAAAAAAGTTTTTAAACAGCAAAACCATATCTGGAGGTGAGAGCACGCAAGAGCAGAATTACAGACGCCATGACTTTAACGAGATATTATCACGTACCTACCTTGTTTCGATCCAAAATCTCCATGTAGCATGTATCACTGGGTGTCAAGACACAGCTGTGAATGGCCACAGCTGGATTTTTGGGGGATTTTATGGGTGAAACATGGTAACATAACAAGGGTCGCGATGCAGAAATCGCAGACATAAAGGAGTGGTCGAGATTTTCTTTTTCATATATTTACCCTTTTAAACATTTTTTTTCAATTTTCCTTTGTTTGGATCGATTATTTATCATCTAACATTTTGGAGAAAATTGGACAGTAACAAAAAAAACAATACAATTAAGCGATAGTTATGAGGTAGATATCCGTGACTTTTTTACAGACACAATTTTTTTCATTATGACGTCATTTGTTTAAAAGTTTAAAATATGCGAGTGAATAATTTTCTAAAGTCCTTTTTTTAAAATGAAATATTAGATATCAATTATTGATTCAAAGATAAAAATGACAGACATTTTGAATAATAAATATAATTAATTACCTTCGTTTTATGGCTAGGTTGAAACAAAAGCGGTTGCATGACGTCTATCAATGGGGTTTCCAGGCTAAAACGGACAAATTAAAAATAGTTTGGGGGCTTAATTTGCCATGAATCCGCTATGGCAGCATATAGGCATATTGTTCTATCAAACATAACATTTGTTTTGGCTTAAAATACAGCAGTTTCTTTTAAAGAGGAGTGCAAGAGCAGAAACTGCTTTTTCAGTCTTGTCTGTTTTCCGCCATATAACCATTTTTTAAATTATTAATCATTATTGTATTTTATTACATATATAAATATATATATTTATTTATGAATTAATAAAATTATAACATTAAGATGGAAAAAAAACTGGAATACACTTGTTATGGCTGCGGGTAGCACTCTAATCCATTTTGTTGTTGTTTTTTTTAGTAACTTTATAGTCATTACTCGCCGCCGGCCATTGACAACGATGGGCATCCAATTCAATTAAACAGAGAGAGTCTGGCAGCGAATTATCGCAAATCCCACCGCTCACGGGCGCAGCCAGTATGTTATGTCAGTCACACCCTCGCATACACACTGGAGTACAGGTGCATTTTATGATGGGAATTAATGATGTCGCAAGGACCCAAGGAACGGTGTGTAATTTGGGATACTCACATTTTATTGGCTAAAATGGTAAAGCATTGATAAGTCTGCCTGCATGTCAAGCTGGACACTTCCTTGAAACACTGGCTTTTATTTACTTTTCTCCACGATTACACATCAGAAAAATTAAATTCTGTGTGTTGTCTAGACCACGGGTGTGCAAACTATTCCACAAAGGGCCACAGTGTGTGCGGGTATCCATTCCAACCCATCAAGAGGAAACTTTTTCACCAATCTGGTGTTCAGTTGATCGCAGTCAGGTGCTTCTTGTTTCAGCAGAAACCTCATTGTTAAACTGTCTGTGTTGGATCAGTTGGAACAAAGACGAGTCGCAGTACCGCCCTTGAAGATCAGTTCGACCCCCCCTGGTCTAGAGTGTATGTTTGTGTTCAAGATAGCCCAAGAACGAAAAGCCAACGAAAAACTGTACAATCTTGCAGGATTTGCTTGTAATATCAAATAGAAGGGGTGAATACATTTTCGGGTAATGAGGTCAAAAGGTCACAGAGATCATAAAAGGAATTTCGCGATAACTTTATAACACACTAGCCTTTTTAATTAAAAATTTTAGCAAGGTAATAGTGGTAACAGTGGTACCTCGACATATCATCGCATCGACATAAGATCCTTTTGACATCCGACGTAAAATTTGACTCATTATTTGTCTCGACATGCTCAAAATACGACGATTTATGACAGCGTCGCAATTTCATTGTTTTCCCGTAACCGCACAGGTAGTAGTAGTACAGGTAGTCCCCGGTTTATGAACGAGTTGTGTTCCTGCGCTGGCGATGTAAACGGATTTCCATCAACACTTGCAGAATGAAACTATATTAATATGAAATTAAATCAGTCTCATCTTCAAAAACAGCAATTCAAACAAGTACAAGTAGCTGCTGATATAGCAAGAACAAACGATTAGCATGTATCAGATAGCGTCCGCACATCATCAAAAACAATTACATATACTTGAGACGCGTTTTCGACCACAATTGAAAACGCACAATAAACAGTACAAAAGGGGTTATATACAGCCGTCACCTCTGGATGCTTCACAAGCAACAAATGTGTGCGCAAGCTGTCACCTCCTCACTCAGCTGCGTACTTATGTGTGCGTGTGCCGTCACCGCCGTGTGTTGGGTGGGCGGGTGTGTAAATGTTCTCATGTGCGGAAGTACAACCTGCTCTACCCTTCCTGCGCCAAAATAAAAGCATGCATCACGAAACAAAAGTTAAAATTAAAAAATAAAAGGAATGACGAGACACAGGCCTCGTAAAGTCCGAAATCGCCTAAGTCAGGTCCGTCATAACCCGGAGACTAACTCTATTATTATTATTATAATTCCTATTTATATTTAAAATTTATTTGTTTTGCTATGTGTACTTGCTATTTGCAATTGTTACCTGCAGTATTTATTAAGGTTTTGGCATAGTTTTTGGGCTGCAGAACGAATGAATCGAATTATAATGTATTCTAATGGAAATTCCCGCTCTATATACGACCATTTCGATATACAGTGGGGTAAATAAGTATTTAGTCAACCACTAATTGTGCAAGTTCTCCCACTTGAAAATATTAGAGAGGCCTGTAATTGTCAACATGGGTAAACCTCAACCATGCCAGAATGTGGAAAAAAAACAGAAAATCACAATGTTTGATTTTTAAAGAATTTATTTGCAAATCATGGTGGAAATTAAGTATTTGGTCTACACCAAAAGTTCATCTCAATACTTTATTATGTACCCTTTGTAGGGCTGGGCGATATGGCCTTAAACATGTATCACGATAAATTGAGCAGATTTATCTCGATAACGATAAATGACGATAAATTCGCCCAAGCGGACTGTTATATAATTTGAAAATCTGAATCAATGCATGAAATACAGATTAACTATTTCTTGTTGATTTATTTACCAGCATTCAATTTGATATACTGTATTTAACAATTGTACATGCAGTCTAAACATTAAGTTTATAAAAATGTATTGTAAGCAATAAGAATTCAAGTATGACATTTATAACAGCGTGTGTGACTTGAACAATGTACATTGTCAAAATCAATATGCCTGTGCAAACATGTAATTGTAACACAAATGACTTGCAGCTTGAACAGTACACTTCAAAAAGACAACTTATTGTTAATGGCTGCTGTGACATAATTATTAAATACAAGTGTTTACTTTATGGTTTAAGGGTTTTTTCCCCGCAGTGCATTTTTTAATAAATGCACGCACAATAAAAATAGCTGGGGCCATTTCTCGGTCATTATAAGTCAGGGATTCCCCTATATTCAACAGATTGTGGCGCACCGCCACACTAAAATGAAAGCCGCCACGCCTGGCAAATGAGATGTATTTTATTTATTTATTTAAATTAAAAAAAAAAAATTTAAGGCCGCTTCAAACTAGCGGCAGCCGAGTGGGAGGAGTTCAGCGGACACCTATTCATTGTGTATTGTAGCCTAATGTTCGTAACTATGCAGGCCCCCCCCTTAAGAGACGCAAGGGGAACGAGTAGGAAGAATGGGAGAACGAGCGAGATAGCGAGAGATAGCGGTCGCATGTCGTAGCAGCCCGCTGTTATTTTGTTATTGTTTTTCTTTATTATTGTTACCACAATAAAGTGGGTAAGCAAATACAGACTTCTCTCCTTCTTGCCCATATCCGGGGCATTACAATAATTTGGATCAGACTTTTCGGCGAAAGTGAGCGGTGGACGGCCGTCTTGGACGGAAAGCAAACTTTGACTAACTTGCGCTGAGAGACTGCGGAGAGGCGGGGCCCAAAATAAAGCCTTGCTCTATTTTCAGAGCGTTGGTCACAGTAAACGATTTATCAGTTCAAGCAGAGTAAAATGATACATATTCACGGTACAAGAACGTCGTTTCTGGTTCCATCGATTGGTAAGAAAAGGCTGTTTGTACGAGTGACGTGTGGGCGCTCCCGTCAGGGGGGACATTTCACGTGGAGTGGCTATTTTTCGGCACAACACCGGCGCGCCAACTTCAGACAATTACGGCTGACGAAACTTTGATAAATGCGCCCCCCCACCCAAATTTCGCGAGCTCTGGGACACTCGAAAAATGACTCTCATACCTCTCCTTGCTAAGTTAATGGTACCTCGACGTGCCTTTGTGTGGAAATTTAGTTTACGAACAACGGGGAAAAAACTATTCACCTTCTCACCGAATCAAGTAAAACTCTTTACACGGCTATTAGAATTCCCCCAGTGCTCTAAATGGGTCAGTTGACAGAAGGACTGTTATTGTTGTGGTAATGTAGTACTTATGAGGGTCAAATAAAAGGAAAAAGGAGGACTACGACGGTGGTCTGCAACCCGCGGCTCTCGGGCCGCATGCGGCTCTTTAGCGATGCTTCGGAGCTTTTTTTTTTTTTTTTTTTTTTTTTAAATGGAAAAAGATGGGGGAGGGAAATATATTTTTTTGTTTTAATAGGATTTCTAGGAGGACAAACATGACACAAACATTCTTTCAATTCATTAATATTGTAATGAAGTTAAACTTGTGGTGGCATAGTACAACAGAGTAGTCACGTGGTGCGTCATTCTCTATAGGATCCACTGCAGGGAAAATAAACATTTAATCATGAAGGCTAATTACGTATTTCTAGCCAACTTAGTCATTTCTATAGTAGGCTAATATAGCTAGTATCGATATTTATAAGGCTTGTACAAGGCTTTTAATTTTTTGTGGCTCCAGACATACTGTATCAGTTTTTTTTGTGTTTTTTTTGGGGTCAAATATGGCTCTTTCATCAGTTTGGGTTGCCAACCCTGAGTCACTACGAGATGTAAGTCGTACTATTGCCACGAGAAAAAAAGTCGCATTAGTACATCGGGTAACGTAGCTGTAATCAGCTACGCATTTTACATACATGTACTGTAGCTGAGAGGTACAACATTAGCCTGGCTAATGAAATATTTCAAATATATCTTTGTTATGGTTCTTCTTGGGGGAAAAAATGAAGAAAAAAAAATTCGCTGTGGCACGACATGGTGAGGCTGTCCGACTCCGATGCAGCCCACCACCACAGCTTCAAAAAATCCTAGGGGAAACACTGTAAGTTTTGCCGTTGGATTGTACTTTATGCTGAATGCTTTACCATCACAAAAGCTATCAGAGGAATCACACACAGACAGATACAAAATAACGCCACATAGTAATTGCTAGATGCAGTCCGTGCCCAATCCACTCATTAGGTTCAGCCGTTTCGACAAGGTTAGAGCCGCTATCCGACTCCATAACGTTCATTTGTAGCGTTAGCCGCTAGCTAGCGTTAGCCTGGCTACCAGTAGAAAGCACTGAAAGCACCATCTCCGGAAATCGTGAGAACAAAGGAGGACAGCGGGTGAAAGCCCGTCTGGATGCCACCAAGAGTCTACTAAATGTCGGTTGAAAGTTTGGTGAACCTCCCTTAAGCCACACTCCATCACGTTTTGCTTGTAGCGTTAGCTGCTAGCGTTAGCTTACCGGGCTTTTGTTTGATTGGCTTCCTGATGATCACGTGACTCCCTACGTAAGCACATTCACTGCTTCTTAAAGGGGAATGAACATAGACGAACAACACAGAATCAAAGCGGGATGAAAAGACTATATTTTCTTGTTTTATTAATTTACCGAATCTACCGACATGGTCAGAATTATGTCGGTCATCGTTAAGAATTTCGGTGACGGTAAATTTTCGATTTACCGCCCTGCTCTAACCCTTTGTTGGCAATAACGGAGGCCAAACGTTTTCTGTAACTCTTCACAAGCTTTTCACACACTGTTGCTGGTATTTTGACCCATTCCTCCATGCATATCTCTTCTAGAGCAGTGATGTTTTGGGGCTGTCGTTTGGCAACACGGACTTTCAACTCCCTCCACAGATTTTCTATGGAGTTGAGATCTGGAGACCGGCTAGGCCACTCCAGGACCTTGAAATGCTTCTTACGAAGCCACTCCTTTGTTGCCCTGGCTGTGTGTTTGGGATCATTGTCATCGTGAAAGACCCAGCCACGTCTCATCTTCAATGCCCTTGCTGATGGAAAGAGATTTTCACTCAAAATCTCTCGATACATGGCCCTATTCATTCTTTCCTTTACACAGATCAGTCGTCCTGGTCCCTTTGCAGAAAAACAGCCCCAAAGCATGATGTTTCTACCCCCATGCTTCACAGTGGGTATGGTGCAATTCAGTATTCTTTCTCCTCCACACAGGAGAACCTGTGTTCCTACCAAAAAGTTCTATTTTGGTTTCATCTGACCATAACACATTCTCCCAGTCCTCTTCTGGATCATCCAAATGCTCTCTAGCGAACCGCAGACGGGCCTGTACGTGTACTTTCTTCAGCAAGGGGACACGTCCTGCAGTGCAGGATTTGAGTCCCTGGCGGCGCATTGTGTTACTGATAGTAGCCTTTGTTACTGTGGTCCCAGCTCTCTGTAGGTCATTCACTAGGTCCCCCTATGTGGTTCTGGGATTTTTGTTCACCGTTCTTGTTATCATTTTGACGCCACAGGGTGAGGAGGGAGTTGAAAGTCCGTGTTGCCCAACGACAGCCCCAAAACATCACTGCTCTAGAGGAGATTTGCATGGAGAAATGGGCCAAAATACCAGCAACAGTGTGTGAAAAGCTTGTGAAGAGTTACAGAAAATGTTTGGCCTCCGTTATTGCCAACAAAGGGTACATAACAAAGTATTGAGATGAACTTTTGGTATTGACCAAATACTTATTTTCCTCCATGATTTGCAAATAAATTCTTTAAAAATCATGCAATGTGATTTTCTGTTTTTTTTTTTTTTTCTCCACATTCTGTCTCTCGTGGTTGAGGTTTACCCATGTTGACAATTACAGGCCTCTCTAATATTTTCAAGTGGGAGAACTTGCACAATTAGTGGTTGACTAAATACTTATTTGCCCCACTGTACAAACCAGGTCTTAGAACAAATTACTGCAAATTCGTATTTAGAAGTACCGCTCTATAATGATAAAAGGGTCGAAGGTCATAGAGGTCAGAAATATGGTCATGCTTTGAATTTGCACCTCTGGTTTCAATTTATCAAACAACATTCATTTGCCTGGGATGCACATAGTGTCTCTTTAATGTCATCTGTATGCCAATGATCATCGTGTACTGTAACTGGCAGCTTCCTGAGAACAGCTACAGTATATGCTAATCAAGCACAGTCAGGTGTGATGATCCCATAAAATTTGCTGATGCAGGCAGGGATGCTATAGCACTTGATTACCCAAGTATAAATGTTCTATTTAGTGCTTCTGGAAGAAAGCCCAACATTTGGGCAAATTGCTGCTTTCGTGGGAACGGTTGTTTTATCATTTACGGGAACAGAATTGAGTGGGAGGATTGACACGCAGTATAAACATCGCCGATGAATTTCCCGTCAAGGTGATGATAACAGTTGTTTGTCTCCCTCTATGTCATACAGAGTAGTATGAGGTTACAATGTGTGTGTGTATTTCCATCTGTCCTAATTGTTTCTAGTTTTTCTTCATTCCAATGAGTATCTTACACCTTGTCCAGGCTGCAGAGGTGGAGAGGCAGCTATCCACTCAGGTCCATTCGTTACGGGACGACTTCAGGGAGAAGAGTACGTCTACAAGCCAGCACATGACAAGATTAGAGACGCTACAAGCTGAAGTAAGACATTCCCAAGACATTTGCATCTGTAGAGTTTCAAAATAGAAATAATTTAATCAAACTTTACATTTAGAGGTTGAACCTCGTCCAGTTGTAGAACTATTTGAATATCTTTTATACGAATGTTGTTTTCTTCCACGAGGACGATAACGAAAATATTTCGTCAACGAACAATATTTTTTCATGACGATGATGAGCTAAAATCGTGTCCTGGGAGACTAAAACTTAAAGAGATGGATACTAGTTGTCGTCTGATGAGATGAAAATTCCCCATAGTTTCCGTCATAAGTTCACAATGTGTGATATTTTCTTATCGTGTGTGTAGTTAGCTCGCATTTTAGCGGTGTTTGGTGGTGTCACTCATGTGACATGCTGCGCCTCTCCCCGCCCCACACACAGCCTTACTCACCGACCGACTAAAACTTTTGAAGTTTGTAGACGAAAAAATTTTAAGAATTGTCGACTAAATCTAGACGACTCGACGAAGAAGAACACATTTTGAAATAACTAGAATGACTAATAAGTATTTTTGTCCAAAAGACTAAAACAAAAGTTGCCACAGTAAGACAAAGGCTGCCAAAAACAACAGTTTTATATTTGTAGGTGTGACCAGCTATGGTGAGGCAGTTAAAAAAAATTTTTTTTTAAATTGGATTTTATTTTATAAGTAGAATTCATGCTTTTTTTGTGTTGGAAATTACATATTGTTTTGGGTAATTTCAATTTAGTAAATGTCACTAATGGGAAAGTTTTTGGCTCAGACTTCTACAATGTTATTGCCTTTCTAAAATACTGACAACTCATGCCAGAGTATTCTCATTATTTCCTTTCTCTCTGCCTGTATTTTGCTCACTTCTTTTGCCCTCCTTCATGATTGGAGCAGCAAGTACTTGAAGTGAGTGATTAGCGGCTGTTGGCTAGCTTTCCCGCATGCTGCATGTAGCTTTCTTTTAAGTATACAAACAGAAAAAGTAAGTGTAAACAGAAAAAAAGGGACAAAGATTAATTTCAACACAACTTGCATGGAAAAATCTGTTTATTTTAATGCTAATCCCAGTTTAAAAAGGTCTGACGTTAAAAAAAAGGCGCATGAGATGTGTTGTGATGTCAGTCTTGTGTTCCTGTTTAATTGCAGCCACCTTTCTTACTTTCATTCATATGGTAGCAGGGAAAACACCCTGATGCAAAGCCTGAACTATAATTGGGAAAAAGAGTGTGATCTATTTTTAGCTGAGGATGTACTGCAATGTCTGGGTTCCACTCTTCATATGCTTTGATTTTTACATGATGACTCTTAGTGATTTCCCTGTGTGAAGAAAAATACTATTTGTGGCCCTTAATGTGCCGTCTCTTAATGTGCAACTGATTCTCATCTAAGTTGCTGCAGTGTAAAGTAGGTTATCAGATATAGGTCAAATCAAGCAGTGATGAAATGATCACGTACTGTTGTTCATTTCATGCTTAAATATGCCCAGCCAAAACCAATCCTGCATCTCACTGTGACGAATACATATGTTAAGGGAAGTTGAAGGTCATCAATTGCTGAGTAAACTGATATTAAGCTTTGTGTGGGCGCTACCGTATCACCAAGACATTCCTAAGATGAGGGTGGCTACGGCCGCCTACGCTTGTGCTAGGCAACCGACATTCTTAAAGCCAGTGGGAGTACTTTTTAATCTCGTGTAAGAGCCTAGTGCACCTGAGAGACGGGACGGCACAATATTTAGCCTTTAATCAAGTGCATGAATAGCCATTTGAAAATCAAGACAATCATCATCTTGTACACATAATCCCTTTTAATGGGGTGTCATTTCTTATCACAAACGCTGAACGCGTTAGATTAAGATGCTGTCGGAGAGGAAGATGGAGCTTGAACGGCGGGTGCATGTCATGCTGGAGGAGAATGAAGTGCTCAAGAATACAGTCGAAGACCTCAGAGATAGGACGCTGGTATTGGAGAAGCAGTGTCACGAAAAGGACCTTCAGGTACAAATCTTGAATGCTACGGAATAAAGTTGCACTGATCTGCATTTTAGACCGGAATCTCAGAGATTTCTCAAAAATTGGATTTTTTTTTTTTAATTTGGGGGTGGGCGTTGTAAAATTCAGAAAAGGCAATATAGAAAGAGTATTTTCCTGACTATTCTTCCCAGAAATTAGCTGGACCATCAACTCAGGTGCAAGTATTTATTTTCTTTGAATAGAAGTAAAATGAGTCATTCAGGGTGACATAAAAGTTTTTAACAATCCAATAAAACCAAAGGTGATGGAAGAAAAATATTTCATTCGTAATAATTAGGGCTGTCAAACGATTAAAAATTTTAATCGAGTTAATCACAGCTTAACAATTAATTAATCGTAATTAATCGCAATTCAAACCATCTCTAAAATATGCTATATTTTTCTGTAAATTATTGTTGGAATGGAAAGATACAGTAAGTAAAGTAGTGATTGAAAATACACCTTAAGGTGTCAATGGCGAATTTTAAATGAATTAGAGATCTAGCCAAGGCAAAGTCTGAGTATGTTTTATGTGTATTTTGCATAGCTATTTTGATTGGGAATGCCAGTTCTCTTTGCATTGAGTGCTTTTCTTTTTGTGAACATTACTTTTTTTGAGAGATAGGAATATTATTTTTATTGTGCTTTCACTAAATGATACTGTGGCGACTTAACTCTTCCGCCCAAATGCATGATGGGAATTGGGCAACCATGACTGTCAGTGGTGGCTGCAAATGGTATACAGTGTGTTCTGCGTTGTGCTCAATTAATCGTGTTATGAAAAAGATCGTCTCCTGCTCTGCCCAAATGTATGATGGGAAGTTGGGCAACCATAACTGTCAGTAGTGACTGCAAATGGTATACAATATGTTCTGCGTTGTGTTCAATTGAGCGTATTGAGAAAAAGATCGTCTCCTGCTCTGCCCAAATGCATGATGGGAAGTTGGGCAACCATGACTGTCAGTGGTGGCTGCGAATGTTCTTAAAAGATAAACGTTATTATGAGTTAAAATAATTTGATGCTAAAACCCCTTTTGATATTTTTATTTACGATTTGTAAAATTAGTTTAACTAGTCAGTCACCATTGTTGTTGATGTCGCAGAGCGATGACGTCAATAGGTTACGCTGCTGGCCTTCCAAAGTATGACTCTAGCAACATAAACAAGTCACCTGTTCAACCCTTTCAATTTGAACCCGAGAGGAACAATAATGAGCTTGACAGCATTGTCGATATTTTACAAAACGAACAGCAAAAGCAAAATGAACAGGAAAAATGGGATGGGACGAGACAAGAGTATGACAAAACCGGTGTTCAGCCAAAATGTGCTACACCGGCGAAACATCTACAAGAGGCGAATTTGACACCCAAAGTACTACCGTGCGCTTTCAGCTTGTTTGGTTTGGATGCATACAGACAAGATACTAAAGATGCCTTAAGAGAATATTTAAACATAGTAGTACCAAATAAGGTATTAAATATGCTACGTGACTAATGTGGTCGACAGATCAACAATCTTCTTTAAAGCTACCACAAGAAAACACAATGCGTAAAAGTATCAGGGAAACATGCAAAAAGTATTTTGAGGCAATGAAAAAGTCATAAAAGATTCAATAAAAACACATATAGGAAGTACTCGCTGCTTTTCACCGGTGTGCGCATGTGTTGGACGTCTCACCGTGTAAAAGGAATTACAGAACACTGTAGTGTTCGTCTTGTGACAGTGACAAACTACGTCATCACCCCGAGTGTCCATTGCAGGTTTAAAAACATGGTGCCCACCGTAGGTCAAAACATTTACTAAACATTATAGATTTTTAAATTAATGGCAATATTTTATGTTTCTAATAACATATTTTTATAAAAGAGAACAACTGTGGCTTATTAGAGCCTGCAAGTCTTAGGTTCCCTTTAAAACATTCCATTTAAAAACGGTTATGGAATTTTCTTTTTTTTCTTTTTCCTTCAAATTATTTCTTTTAAATCCCATCCTCTTGTACATCTCACCTGGGATACTGTGAATTCACCTTGGTTATTAAAATGGCAGTTTTACTCTTATTTACGCTTTCAAGCCAGTTTGTGGTTATGTCTAGTTGCGTCAGAATCAAGTGGAGCTTCAGGAAGTCCAGTTGTCCCACAGGCAGCTAACGGCACGCCTAGAGGAGCTAACGGAGGAAACCAGCCTGCATTGCCTCACCCCTCATCAATCCAGCCTGATGTGTGAGATCGAGCAAAGCATGGAGCAAGAGGAGCAGGAGCAGGAGAGAGAGCAAGTAATGTATAGCCATGAAAGTAGGCCATGAACCACACAGAGAGTCCGGTTCTTATTTTGTCTTTGCGTCAATAGTTGCGTCTTCAACTGTGGGAAGCCTACTGTGAGGTGCGCTCACTGTGCTCTCATCTGCGAGGGAATGACGTCACGGATTCCGCGCTATCCACAGACTCTTCCATGGACGAGTCCTCAGAGACGTCTTCTGCCAAGGATGTGCCAACTGGGAGCCTACATGCTAGCATGTTAGAACTACGCAGGCTAACACAGAACCTGCTCGATGGCAACGAGTCAACGGTATGAATGGAGATGATCAAAATAGGTTTGAATTTACCCACAGCTGAAAGGCACATTCACATTCATATCTGTCTAGACAGACAATCATTCACCGTCACTATGAGAACTGAATCCACGCTCCCTACACCCAAAGCATCTCGGGATATAAATTGTAAAGCTACAAAAGCTATTTACAATAAGATTCCAAGCCTTTTTGTGAAGAAAAATGATGACAGTGGTATAAAAATGTAACTTTTCTGCATATACTTTTGAAAGGGTTCTCGTCGCAGTGACGAAGAAGCTCTGGAGGAACAAGTGAAGAAGCTGGGAGAAGAGCTGAGAGAAATCAGGGAATTGTATGAAGCAGAGCAGGACAAGACACACAACAGTAAAGAAGAGTTGCTACAGCTACACAATCAGGTACATCCAGGAATGCATGTCCATTATTACCAGGGCCGGACCAGGCCATTTGGGGGCCCTAAGCAAAATAATACCAAGGGGCCCATATTTTTGTAAAAATTTATTAAAATTGTAACCTTATGTGCATCTTTCTTGATTCTTGATCTCTTAACTATGTACACGACATTGCCAACCATTACCTTGAATTGTACATTTGGGGAAATCATCATCTTGTGAAGAAGACGGCACTCCACCTCCAATTCCATACTGAGATACTTCTCAATAGCTCCTTTGAATCATCCAAAGTACAACATATGATTACGAGGAACAAATTTCAGCCCAGGAAAATATTCGTCAACAAAAACGTGTACTGTGGGGAATGCTCAACTAATTAAGTAGATTCACCGTCGGCTGATACATGGCATACTACTTGATAATAATGTGCGATATAAATGCAATGAGACAGATAATTTTCTCCAGGGTATTTTGCCGACTATTTTTTTACCTTTCCACACTTCGTTTAAGGTGCGTTCAAGCCCCCCCACCCCCCCGCTTTTGCAAGGTACGCCTGCATTTGCGCAAACTACACATGCGTAGAAAGGAGAAGCCTAATGTGTTACGTCGTCGCCCGCGCGGTTTACCTCTGAACCGGAAACTCATTACTTGCCCGCGGCAAATTTTGAAATCGCTACACATTACTGGCATTATTTTGTGATCACTGTTTTTTTCGTGATCGCAGTTGAACACATCACGCAGGAGCGGGAGTGAAGTGGGAGCACTTTTACGAGCAGGCGCCGAGTTGTGATAGAAATAAATCTTTATAAAACAACGTAAGCCTGACATCATTACTTGGGATGTTACAATCGATGCTCAGTTGCTCTCTCACCACTTGGAAAATAACAAATAGAAGCATATGGTGTGGCACTGCGTGTATTTCCTGTAAACTTGTACACAAAAGTAGCGTTCCTGGAAGTGGCGACAGTTTTGACAGGCAGAAATGACTTGGGGGAAAAAACTGATCGCAGGCCTCTTGGACTGGGAGTACCACGCAGGTCACTTTTTCGGGGTTTAATTTTCCCCTACGCATTTTTATATACAGTACTCATTTTTGGTCGGCATTGAGTTGGGAGGGGCTAGCCCCGCAGCTGGCTGACCGGAGACAATTCGGGAGACGACCTCTGTAAAAAACGCTCATCTCCACCTCATCCGCGATGGGAGGACCCCAAATGGGCACTGAATTGAAGCATATTATTGAGACGTCACGTAGTTTGAAGGTTCAAGAAAAATGTGTGGAAAAGAAAAGAGCAGGAATGCCACGTCGTGATCGTCCGCCTCCATTGTTTACGATGCTGTCATGCCGCAGTAAAAACAGCGACGGCATTAAGTCCCTTGCTGAGTATCCGAATGTTGTACGGTGAAAGCAGTCCATATTAGGCGGCGCGTAGGCGGCGGGGGCACTGCGGCTAATGGCAATTACCAGTACGACATACTGACAAGCTCAGCTGTAAACAACTTTCAAGTCGGAGTGTCTTGCACAACAACTTCAACGACATGCTACATTACCTTGATACTGTTGTTTCTTTTCTTCTGATTTTCTTCTTCTTTCGTTTCTCTGCTCCAAAGGATAAATTCTCTTCGACATATTCGTGCATCTATTTTCCAATCAAGTTTGAGCACCAATCATCGCAAAGCAAGTTCAACGTCACTCCCCAGGTTGCCAGATTGTAATGACAAGAAAATGGATTTTTGCATAGATAAACGGCAATGCACGCCACATTATTCACGATGCTCTATTAACAACGTACAAAATGCGCTTGCCAGATTGGGGGCCCCCTAGTGGTGGCCCTAAGCAGCTGCATAGTCTGCGTATAGGCTGGGCCGGCCTTGATTATTACTTGTGTATGCAGTACGTATGTACAATAATGCGCAAAAAATGTTCATTGGACATTGATTGTCCAATAAACCGCTAGTAGTTCCACTAATGTACATGCCATTTACCCATCCAACCTACAGATGGCGCTACTCTCAGTAGAAATGTGTTCCCTCCAAGAGGAGTCAGAAAGGATGAGGAACATGGCGGCTGTCCGAGAGCCTAGCGAACAGCTTCAGAGTGCCATTAAAGACAGAGACGACGCCATAGCCAAGTAGGATCACAACAAGAGAAAAATAATGAACTTTAGTTTTATAATTTGATGTATTACAATTACTCCTTTTTTGTGAAGGACGTCAACATCTTGTCACTTTGTGCGTCTTCTAGGAAGAAGGCAGTGGAGATGGAGCTGGCCAAGTGTAAAATAGACATCATGTCTCTAAATAGTCAGCTACTGGATGCCATCCAGCAGAAGCTCAACCTGTCACAGCAGCTGGAGGCTTGGCAGGTGGGTCGTCATAATGGAGATGTTTCAATTAAAGCCTTGAAGTAAGGCTATGTCAGACTTTTTTGTTTTTTTTTTTATTATCACCTCTTTCTAATTCCACGACTCTTGTCTCTCTGTGTTCACAAAGAAATAATCTGTTCACTTGGGAAACCGCTTACTTAAACTGGGAACACACATATTAGAGAAATGCAAATTTACGGTATTTAAAATATATACTGTATGACATCATATTAAATATGATGTATATTTACAATTACAGTCATCAAATGGTTAGAACAAAACGATACAATTATAAATTCTTCTACATTTTAAAACAGAAAAGGCAGCAACCGCACAATTTTATGAAATGCAGTTCAGTGTAAGCCAAACGTGGGTTCGTCACATTTAAATTCATAAATTAACAAGTACAGTGGTACCTCGACATAGGATCGCTTCGATACACGATCTTTTCGACAGCCGACGTAAAATTTGACTCGCCATTTGTTTCTGCATACGACGACATGCTCGAAATACGACGACATGACAGCGCCGCAGACGGACGCATGGCGGATTTTCTTGTGGGAGTAATCAACGCAGGTTTCAAAAAGGTTGGTACAGGTGGTGAAACAAAGAAAAAGGTGACGCTTACCATTGAAATGAAGATGCAAATGATAGAAAAATATGAGCGTGGGGTGCGCATCCATGAACTGGCTCATGAATACAGCCATAGAATGTCTACGATCTCCACGGTCCTCCTCCGATTACCGTTCGCCAGTCTTTACAGTCTTTATAAGTTAAGGTGACAATTACTATTGTGGTAACATCGCCAAAAAAATCGCCAGCCTCATCAGGTTTTTATCATTTATTTCAGAACTTGTCCAACACAAAAAGCCTACTGTCCGCCACAGTTGACGGTGTTCTCAACAAAACATCAAAAGTGAAAGTAAACTCTCAACCGCACCGCTCCCTCTCCGTCACGTCAGCCACGTGGTACGTTCAGGTACGGCAAAAAACGTCCGCTACAGTAGAACCCAATTCGTTGCATTATTACAGGAATTATTAGTATTATTATTTTGATTTTTATTTATAATTTATTTTGTTTTGCTATGTGTAATTGCCATTTGTAATAGTACCAACAGTATTTATTAGGGATTTAGTGTAAATTTTTGGGCTGTGGAACACATTAATGGAATTATAATGAATTCTTATGGGAAAATCCTGCTGTACGTACGACCATTTCGACTAACACATAAGGTCCTGGAACGAATTAACTTTGTATGTAGAGGTACAACTGTATAAGTATTATGTGCTTATAATGTGCCTTGAGCAGCATTTGATGTGTAGGAAAGCGCTATATATTTATATGGGTATGCTAATCTGAAAGAACACAGTGTTTAATCTCATCATCTTACTTACATTTTTCACGGTCCCTTTCAGTGGAAAGTCAGGGGGAAAAAAGTTTACCACCCAGCAAGAGTAAACGATCTGCCTTACTAAATCCATCTCCAAGCGTGAAAAACAACCGCTCTACATGTAAAATACACTCAATCTTGCCATACACTACCATGATGTAACATGACAAATGTATACAATTACATCACAAAAGATCCTCCTATTGTGTGTGGTGCTGCCTATTTAAGATAAACAAAACAAAGTTAACAATAAGATTATTAGAAATTGAGCATTTTCTCCCCAAAAAAGTATCTTAAGTTTCAAGACTAAAATGTGAGGGAAAGCAGACACAAAGAAGTTTAGTTGTAGCAGTGGTAAAAGAAGAACCAAAGCAAGTAAAAGTATTATACCAGTCAACAAAACAAAACTTTACATTGATGCACTTGTTCTTATGTAGTTTTGGGGTGTTGAATCTAAATCTGACCTTAATTTTTTTTCTGTAAAGTATCCCCCCCCCCCCCTAATCAAGAGGTCAATTTTTTTTCTGCAATCTAAAATTATAGCAAAGCGATCAAAAATGTGATTGCATGAAACCTGGAACATACAGGGATAAATAATTACAGCCTTGGCAGATTTCAAATCAGCAACTACAACTCGTTTAGAATCAGTTAAAAAAAAAAAAAAACTCATGCAACAGAAAATGAAAAAAATAAAGAAAAAAATACATTCGGTCAGTGTATATCAGTATGTGTGTACCCTGCTTAAGAAGCACACTTACCTACCCGCACTTCCACCCACCTCCTCCTCCTTAACTAGCGGCTCTTTCCTCTCTCTTCTCCCTGCACCCAGTTTGCATCCTCAGGGCTCTTTACAGTTTGGCTCTTGTGGTTTCTGATCTAGTGGCCTTTCTCAGCCTCCGTACCACCCTCTCTTCTCCCTTGTGGTACACTCCCCTCCTGCCTTAGAGGTGAGCCCAGATGCACCATCCCATCCTGTATTAACCTCCCACCCACGCCATGCTGAGCCATTCCATGCCACGGAGAGGGGGGAACGCCCATCTAAGCTGAATCCATAAGGACTTACTACTTAACACCTTATAGTGCACTTATTGAACTCATTGGCTGCAATTTACAGCCTTTTTGCCTGGCGTCCACATATGTGGACATCACATGGTCATGTAGTCCACACTTGAATACGACATGTTAATACAGTGGCGTACATCACTGTTTTTCAACCTATTTTGAGCAGAGGCACACATTTTTCCTTAAAAATATCTCAAGGCACACCGCCAGCAAAAATGTAAAAATTAATTTCTATAGCCCATATTAACTCGATATCAACAGGAAGTGACCCCAAAATGCCCCCATATCAACATTAAGTGACTGACTGATGTGATACCAACAGGAAAACTTAAAAATGCCTCAAACAGGAAGTGACTCCATATACAGAGGGGCAAATAAGTATTTAGTCAACCACCAATTGTGCAAGTTCTCCTACTTGAAAAGATTAGAGAGGCCTGTAATTGTCAACATGGGTAAACCTCAATCATGAGAGAAAGAATGTGGAGAAAAAAAACAGAAAATCACATTTTTTTATTTTTAAAGAATTTATTTCCAAATTATAGTAGAAAATAAGTATTTGGTCACCTACAAATAAGCAAGATTTCTGGCTGTCAAAGAGGTCTAACTTCTTCTAACGAGGTCTAATGAGGCTCCACTTGTTACCTGTATTAATGGCACCTGTTTTAACTCATTATCGGTATAACACAATGTAACACAATGCGCCGCCAGGGACTCAAATCCTGCACTGCCAGACGTGTCCCCCTGCTGAAGAAAGTACACGTCCAGGCCCGTCTGCGGTTCACTAGAGAGCATTTGGATGATCCAGAAGAGGACTGGGAGAATGTGTGTTTTGAGTGAAAATCTCCTTCCATCAGCAAGGGCATTGAAGATGGGACGTGGCTGGGTCTTTCAGCATGACAATGATCCCAAACACACACACAGGGCAACAAAGGAGTGGCTTCGGAAGAAGCATTTCAAGGTCCTGGAGTGGCCGAGCCAGTCTCCAGATCTCAATCCCATAGAAAATCTGTGGAGGGAGTTGAAAGTCCGTGTTGCCAAACGACAGCCCCAAAACATCACTGCTCTAGAGGAGATCTACATGGAGGAATGGGCCAAAATACCAGCAACAGTGTTTGAAAAGCTTGTGAAGAGTTACAGAAAATGTTTGGCCTCCGTTATTGCCAACAAAGGGTACATAACAAAGTATTGAGATGAAATTTTGGTATTGACCAAATACTTATTTTCCACCATGATTTGCAAATACATTCTTTAAAAATAAATGGGATTTTCTGTTTTTTTTTTCCACATTCTGTCTCTCATGGTTGAGGTATACCCATGTTGACAATTACAGGCCTCTCTAATATTTTCAAGTGGGAGAACTTGCACATTTAGTGGTTGACTAAATGCTTATTTGCCTCACTGTACCAACCATAAGAAAGTTATAATCACAGTTTTTCCAGAAATTGAATTTTATAGAAACAATATAAAATTGTGTAGGAATCAATCATCATTTTATAATCATTATTTTTACTTACTCAGTGTGACACCTGGCACTGTTTTTTTGGAGTAGGTATCATTGCAACCCTGGTGAAAGTTAATCCTGCTATGTCCAGTTCTTTACGGCGGAGGTCAGCAACCCGCGGCTCTTTAGCGCTGCCCTAGTGGCTCTCTGAAGCTTTTTCAAAAATGTTTGAAAATGGAAAAAGATAGGGAAGGGAAATACATTTTTTTGTTTTAATATGGTTTCTGTTGGAGGACAAACATCACAAAACATTATTCTAGTTCATTAATATGATAATGAAGTTAAACTTGAGGCAGCATCGTACAACAGAGTAGTCACGTTGTTAGTCATTATCTATTGGGTACACTACAAAGAAAATAAACATTTAATCATGAAGGCTCGTTATGTATTGTAGCCAACGTAGTCATTTTGCGAGTAGGCTAATATAGCTAATTGATACATACAGTACAGCATGTGTTGCCTTTTAATTTTGTGCGGCTCCTAATATTTTTTGGGGGGGTCCAATATGGCTCTTTCAACATCGGTCTGTCAACCCCTGGTCTATGGTAAATCCCAATGAAAGCTTTCGCTATATTGCCTCATAACAGAGACTTTTGGCAGGGAAACACTCACTCTTTCTTTTTTTGACCGACACTCATACCTGGGTCTTCATCTGAGTCAGAATTTTCTCCAGGTTCCAGTTCTGAGCATCTCTTTTCCAAAACCTTTCCATCACTGTCACAGTTATAGTTTTGCTTGCGGCTAGCAACAATGCTGCTCTCACCTCCACCTGACGCATTACTAAATAAAGCAATTAGCTAGCTACCTGTTGCCACCATCTGATATGGAAGAGTATTACATGATTACCAACCACTGGACAGCACAGACAGCACTCAGCTTACAGATTCATTTTCTCCAAAGTTTTTTTTACATCAATTAGGTGAAAGTAGATGATTTTCCACAGCACACCAGAAACTACACTAAGGTACAGTAGTGTGCCGTGACACAGTGGTTGGAAAAACACTGGCCTACACAGTGGCACGGGAAGTGGGGTACTGAGGGTGCTGCAGCACCCCCTGGTGTTGGTGGGAGAAAAAGTGTTTTGGTATTTTTTGTTGTGGTTGTTGTTAAAAATAAATAAAACATATTGAAACAATAGCGTATTTGACTTTGGGGATTACATATATATATGTTCAAAAAGTTATTTTTTTTTTGGGGGGGGGGGGGGGGGTTACCACCGGACGCCATGCTTGCTACCAGATCATGTTGAATAAGGCGCTACTGGAACAGAAGAGTTAACTGTTTACATAGAAGGCGTTAACATGGCGCAAAAACGAATCAGCAATATTTTCTGAAATTCAGTTCCAGGTCAAAAATGATGATTATAGTAGTTTATATAATAGTGCCCGCCGAGGAAAAGTTAGCTGCAGATGAGAACTTCAAATAGCTTTCATTGTGGTCATATTATTACTTGTTGTTGCTGTTGAATATTCACATGGAATTTATTTGAGTGTTGTGAAAAGTGGGTGTTAAACCGAGGCTTATTGGACCTTTTACTTTTCAAATGTGTTTGTGTCATTGCGCCGTCCAGCTGTGAGGATTTGCATTAAAATTCACGGGTGCTTTTATTTCCAATACAAAAACTCCAACACACACTGTAGGTGAAATAGAACGCTGTCTTTGTAGTAGCCTAGTAGTAGTACGTAAACTATCCAGCATGTGTGTGTAATGCCGTTGTGCACGCTTTGTATGATGAAAAAGCGCGAGCATGACAAATTTGGACCGAAACGTTTTTTTTGGGATGGGAAAAACGAAATAAGATCCTCATCACCCCCTGCTGTGAGTGACTTCCAGCACCCCTGGGCCTATATGATCTAAAATGTGATGCCCATGTATATGGAGGCCAAGTCTTTATGGCATTAAGTGTTTCTGTTAAATACTAGAAATAGTCACTTGCACTATAAGGGGTTAAGTTGTTTGAGTTATTGTATCAAACTAAATTCTGCATTCTGAAATCACTTGAGGTGAACTAACTCATGTTTTAACACTACCGGTACTCAACTCTCAAAAATTAAAAAATAATTAATCATGCTTCCAAAAGAAGACAATCTGCTCTTTGTCACTTATCTGAAGTTTACAGTCAAGACCCCTGATGCTGGTGATATGTTAACGTCCAATGAAGTTCACTTTTTTTGTGGGGAGCGCATGAAAGGAAATGTTGAACTATGGACAGCTCAGAAAGCACTCACTGGCTTCTTGTTGTTTTCAGGATGACATGCATCGAGTGATTGACCAGCAGTTAATGGACAAGCACCAGGACGAGTGGCGGTCCAGCTCCTCCTCCACTTCCAGGTTGTCGAGAGCTCCCGGCCCTCAGTCGTCCAGACGAGCTCTCCGCCTCTCGGACCGGGACCGAAAACTATTCTCATTTTTTAAAAAGAACTGAGTACACCAGACACAAGCGACGCCACATCGAGTGGAAAAGGAGGGAGTGACATCACAGCACAGGTGGAAACAACGTAGCCAAAGACGGGCAATGGCACACACATATACCGACATAAAAGACATTGGAGCCTTTATTCCGTGTCCTTGATACCGTATGGAAAGACAGTGTCTTACTTAATAGTGAAAAAGTTTAACTAGTAAAAGGGGACAAACAGTGTACTAGTACCTGGACCTTAAGCCGGATATCAAGTATATGGAATAAATGCTCAAATAGTTTTACTTACACTGAGGTTTGGGGGGTTTGAACTTTGCACTTTATCTTTCCTGATGCTCCTCGTCTAATTCGGTCCCAATGCGACATAGATCCTCTCCTAAAACCCAATTGCAGGACATAATCAGGGTCTACACGTTTACTTCTACTGAGGAAGGTTTCCTTGTTGTGCCTAAGACCCTTTCACTTCTGCCCACTGCCAAGCCACCAATGTTCACTGTTGGCATCCCTTGTGCCAGGCTAAGGACACCTAACTGTACAAGTATAGCATGATTGGAACATGATGGTCGCGGGACAGAACACAATGCTTACATAATTTTTACATTAGATAATCTCATGGCACACCACCAAACAAAAAAATGCAGTGAACCCCTGCCTATTTGCACAAATACCAATATTAAGGGATTTTCAGGGTGGAGCCTATTTTTTGCCGTTGACTGAAAACAGTGCCTTGCAAAAGTATTCGGCCCCCTTGAATCTTGCAACCTTTCGCCACATTTCAGGCTTCAAACATAAAGATATGAAATTTAATTTTTTTGTCAAGAATCAACAACAAGTGGGACACAATCGTGAAGTGGAACAACATTTATTGGATAATTTAAACTTTAACAAATAAAAAACTGAAAAGTGGGGCATGCAATATTATTCGGCCCCTTTACTTTCAGTGCAGCAAACTCACTCCAGAAGTTCAGTAAGGATCTCTGAATGATCCAATGTTGTCCTAAATGACCGATGATGATAAATAGAATCCACCTGTGTGTAATCAAGTCTCCGTATAAATGCACCTGCTCTGTGATAGTCTCAGGGTTCTGTTTAAAGTGCAGAGAGCATTATGAAAACCAAGGAACACACCAGGCAGGTCCGAGATACTGTTGTGGAGAAGTTTAAAGCCGGATTTGGATACAAAAAGATTTCCCAAGCTTTAAACATCTCAAGGAGCACTGTGCAAGCCATCATATTGAAATGGAAGGAGCATCAGACCACTGCAAATCTACCAAGACCCGGCCGTCCTTCCAAACTTTCTTCTCAAACAAGGAGAAAACTGATCAGAGATGCAGCCAAGAGGCCCATGATCACTCTGGATGAACTGCAAAGATCTACCGCTGAGGTGGGAGAGTCTGTCCATAGGACAACAATCAGTCGTACACTGCACAAATCTGGCCTTTATGGAAGAGTGGCAAGAAGAAAGCCATTTCTCAAAGATATCCATAAAAAGTCTCGTTTAAAGTTTGCCACAAGCCACCTGGGAGACACACCAAAAATGTGGAAGAAGGTGCTCTGGTCAGATGAAACCAAAATTGAACTTTTTGGCCACAATGCAAAACGATATGTTTGGCGTAAAAGCAACACAGCTCATCACCCTGAACACACCATCCCCACTGTCAAACAAGGTGGTCGCAGCATCATGGTTTGGGCCTGCTTTTCTTCAGCAGGCACAGGGAAGATGGTTAAAATTGACGGGAAGATGGATGCAGCCAAATACAGGAACATTCTGGAAGAAAACCTGTTGGTATCTGCACAAGACCTGAGACTGGGACGGAGATTTATCTTCCAACAGGACAATGATCCAAAACATAAAGCCAAATCTACAATGGAATGGTTCAAAAATAAACGTATCCAGGTGTTAGAATGGCCAAGTCAAAGTCCAGACCTGAATCCAATCGAGAATCTGTGGAAAGAGCTGAAGACTGCTGTTCACAAACACTCTCCATCCAACCTCACTGAGCTCGAGCTGTTTTGCAAGGAAGAATGGGCAAGAATGTCAGTCTCTCGATGTGCAAAACTGATAGAAACATACCCCAAGCGACTTGCAGCTGTAATTGGAGCAAAAGGTGGCGCTACAAAGTATTAACGCAAGGGGGCCGAATAATATTGCACGCCCCACTTTTCAGTTTTTTATTTGTTAAAAAAGTTGAAATTATCCAATAAATTTTGTTCCACTTCACGATTGTGTCCCACTTGTTGTTGATTCTTGACAAAAAATTAAAATTTTATATCTTTATGTTTGAAGCCTGAAATGTGGCGAAAGGTTGCAAGGTTCAAGGGGGCCGAATACTTTTGCAAGGCACTGTATTCACTATTTTTGTGCTAGGGTGAAAGCCATGACTAATATTGCTTTTGCACCATCTTGTGGCATTTTGGTGCTAAGCAACTATGTTGAACTGAGGGGAGGAGTTTCATTTAGTCATGTTCTTTCTTTCTTCACTCAGACAGGGGCCTAGGTATTAGAAACCTTTTTGTTTGGGTGTCAATTATGTCTGTGCATATATAAAAATCTATTAGGTCTGCATAATAATAGGCAAAATTCTAATCACAATTTTTGTCAATATTGTAATTACGATTGTTTATCACGTTAGGAAAAACTTCTGTATAATAACTCCACTGCTTTTTAAACAGTTTTTTAACAGATTTTACTTTAAAAATTATTATATATTACTGTAAACTGTTATAAATTGCTGTAATTTCTGGACTATATGGTGCACCTGACTGTAAACCGCACCGTTCAAATTTTACAAAAAAAATATTTTTTTTCGATGTATAAGTCACTCTTTCATGAACCACAAGTGTCCATACACCATTATGGGATATTTATACCAAAAGATATGCAGCTCACTAGCCTGACCAAATTAATCAATTAATTAGCCACACTAGACCGTAAACCACAGGGTTCAAATCAAAGGAAAAAAGTAGCGGCTTCCAGTCCGGAAATTACAGTGAAATATGACCACCAAATTATATTTTTTGTAATTACTCAAGAATAGGGCTGAACGATATTGGGAAGAAACTGCCATTGCGACTTTTATGGGGTTTGCGATATTAAAACGATTCGAATTTTTACAAAATGACTTGAATAGCTCTGTTTGGTAAGACTTTGGTTGACTCACCATGACCATATTGAATCTACAGTATACAATACGGTTTAATCCAGGCTTAGGGGGTTCATCTGTGAATGATGACGATTGCTGCATATAAAAGGGATCCAGGAGGCTATGCCTCTGCACACTTGCTGCTTTTATGAAGCAAAATAAAAGTTTACGTGTTCAAAAAAATTTTTTAAAAAAACACCTCCTGCAATAGGACTATTGCGCGTGCTGACATCGCGATGGCGATGTTCAAACGATATATGGTGCAGGCCTACTCAAGAATATTAGTTAACAACAGGTTGCTGAATAAGTACAATTGTGTTAATTATTCAACCACCACCTCAGTATTTTAATGTGATACTTTTTTCAAACTTAATAATCAGATCAAATTTGCAAAAATTGCATTTGTCTGAATTACATTCATGTCCTTATTTGATCTGTTTATGAATGATATTAAAAAAAAATGTCCGACTTGCTCCAACACTACTCGCCAGTTTGAACGTTGAATAATTTTGAACACAACTGCATGTTATTATCTTGTTCAAAATCACTGTCCCTAAATCCAAAACAAGTCATGGACAAAAAATCGATCACTTTTGATGCACTCCCCACATTAAGCTCAAACACTTCCTGTTTTTAATCACTATTAATCAGCAGGGAGCGTGCTAATCAATTGACATCTTAAACCTTAATAGAGTTAGCAACTATTAAAATTTTTTTTTTAAATCATAACGACCTGGCATGACCCAAAATGTGATGCCAACATACACAATGTGGACGCTTGGTCAGAATTTATAGATATACAGTATTTATTACATATATTATTGATCATTATGGTATTTCTTGTATAATTTAGAATAGAATTATATTTATTAAGTTAATAAAAGACACATTTGAATCAAAATATTTTTTATGACAACAAAATTAATACAATTGAAATAAATAAAAACAGAAATACACTGGTTATAGCACCCAATAACTCTAAAGTTGATTGTATTTCACATCTAGCGCCGTCAATAGCAGCCAGTGAGTTAAATAAGTGCCCTATAAAGGGTTAATGAAGCCTTAACCATACTACCTGTCAAAAACCTGATCACAATGAAGTTTCCATTAATTATGCAGCCCTAATATACATATACAGAGAGAAAGATTTAAAGGGATCCACGGACAGAAAGACGAGTAGTTCTTAAAAAAAATGTTATTATGAGTTAAAATAATTTGGTATTGAAACCCCTCTTGATGTTTTCATTTTTATACAATTTGTAAAATTAGTTTATCTGGTAGGTCGCTATTGTTGTTGACGTCGCAAGGCGGTGACATCACATGGTTACGCTGCCAGACTTTCAGAGTATGACAATTGCGACATAAACATGTCATCTGTAATGTCATGTCATCACCCTTTCAATTTGAACCCAAGAGGAACATTAATGAGCATGACAGCACTGTCACTATTTCACAAAACAAGCAGCAAAAGCAAAATGAACAGGAAAGACGGGATGAGACAAGAGTAGGGGGAAAAAAACGGTGTTCTGCCAAACTGTGCTACACCGGCGAAACGTCTACAAGAAGGCGAATTTGACACCCAAAGTACCACCGTTTCGTTTGTTTTGTTTAGACGCATACAGACAGAACATACTAAAGATGCCCTAAGAAAATACTTAAACGTAGTACCATATTGGCCCGAATATAAGACGACCCCCTCTTTTTCAAAGCTCAAGTTTGAAAAAAAGACTTTTTGAACACCAAATTAATTTTTATACGGAAAATAATTACAGTACATCCGAAACAAATGATTATAACAATATATTTGAGAGAAAAATCATGTTATTTTGCCTCATTCAAATCTTAATAGCTGAACATTTAAATATCTAAACTAAATTGCAATCACATTCGTAAATGAATGGCTTCTGGTTTTTGAAATGTAAATAAACCAATCTATTGTAATAAAACAACAAAATTGCAATAACTGCATTAACCATCAAAGTGAAGTCTGACTGTAACTAGTCTTGAAACAAATCTGAATAAGGAAAAACATTGCAATAAAATAATGCAAACTGGTTAAACTTGAGAGTAGCTGAGATCTGTCATGACAGAACATCGCTTCAATGATATCTGGCACCATCTAGCATCGTGAATGGGTATAACGTCTAGACCGTGAATATAAGACAACCCCCTCTTTTTCAGTCTTATTTCAATGCAAAAAAACACCGTCTTATATACGGTAATATCAAATAAGGGTGGTTTAAATACGCTACGTGACTAATGTGGTCAACAGATCAACAATCTGCTTTAAAGCTACCAAAAGAAAACACAATGCTCAAAAGTCTGAGAGGGAAACACATGCAAAAAGTATTTTGAGGCAATGAAAAGGTAATAAAAGACTCAATAAAAACACAAATAGTAAATACTCGCTGCTTTTAAACGATGAGCGCATGTGTTGGACGTCTTGCCGCGTTGAAGGAATTGCAGTAACTCGGAAGTATTTGTCGAGTGACAGTGAAAAGCTACGTCATCACCCCGAGCGTCCATTGCAGGTATAAAAGCATGGCACCCTCCGTAGGTCAAAACATGTAGTATTCCCAATATTATAGATTTTTAAATCAATATTTTATGTGTTTTCTAATTGGGCTGCAGCTATTGAATATTTTAGTAGTCAATTACTCGATGGACTAGTTAGTTTGAATAATCGAGTAATCGGATAAGGAACATGAAAAATTAAAATACCTGAGGTGAGCCTCAAACGGTATACTTTTTTTTTTGTTTAAATGAGGATCTATGTACAACAAAAGAATAATTGGCTAACTTACATAGAAAAAGTCCGCTAGCTTAAATGCTATAAAATGCTAAAGTTTTTTTTACAATGCTCTTAACAAATGGTTCAGACACATATTCCCACAAAAAACGGCTAAATATACTTATAAACTAAATTATGAATGCATTAAAAAACCTTAGCCCAAACAAAAACCTTGCTTATGTTGGTCTTAACAGGGAGCAGTTGGATTCAGCCATATGAAAAGAGGCAGACCAGCGGGCAGTGTACACACCCTAATCAATAAAGCTAAATTCAAACACTTTTGAAAATAAACCATTTAGGGCTGCAGCTATTGAATATTTTAGTAGTCGATTAATCGATGGACTAGTTCAAATAATCGAGTAATCGGATAAGGAACATGAAAAAATTAAAATACCTGAGCTGAGCCTCAAACCGTATAACTTTTTTTTTTAAATGAGGATCTGTGTACAACAAAAGAACAATTGGCTAACTTACTGTACATAGAAAAGGTTCGCTAGATGAAATGCTATAAAATGCTAAAGTTTTATTTACAATGCTCTTAACAAATGGTACATACACATATTCCCACAAAAAAACTGTGAAATATACCTATAAACTAAATTATGAATGCAGTAAAAAACAATAGCTCAAACAAAAACTTGGCTTACGTTAGTCTTAACAGGGAGCAGTTGGATTCAGCAATTTGAAAAGAGGCAGACCAAGCAGTGTATCCGCCCTAATCAATAACATTAAATGCAAGCACTTTCAAAATAAACCATTACAACGCCACTTTAATTAAACGAATACTTGAAGCAACAAAATTTAATTTGAATATTTTTTTCTAATCGAATACTCGAGTTAATCGATTAATCGTTGCAGCACCAAAACCATTACAATGCCACTTTAATTAAACGAATACTCGAAGCAACAAAATTTAATTCGAATAATTTTTTTCAAATCGCATACTCGAATTAATCGATGAATGGTTGCAGCACTAGTTTCTAATAACCTATTTTAGTAAAAGAGAACAATTGTGGCTTATTAGAGCCTACAAGTCTTTAAGTCCGAGGTTCTCTTTAAAGGGGGTTCACTGTATTGAAAAACCTAAAACAATTCCCTTAAGTTCTCAAACTTTGTGTTAACCTACTAGAAGATATAAGGATGTAATAACTGAGTATTCTTCGCACTTTAGCTTTTACTTTGAGTACTTTCCATTCCCAGTGCTCTAAGGATGGCCTTCATGTTGATCGCTAATATTTGAATAAACCTGCATGAGGACACTCCTTTATTATTTGAAACATATTCCTAGGTAACCAAATTCTTCCAATGTTTACACAGGCGTGAGAAGGAGGACATAAAATGTTAAATTTCATATCATGAAACATTACTATTTTTTTAGGGGGGGAAGTCTACCTCCATCCTCACTGCTTCAGTACTTCACGCGCACTTTGAGTTGTGACCAAGCTGTCGGCCTTCCGTTGAGGTGATGTTGAATGACTTGCCGCGCTACCACGTTGGCTCTTGTTTGTCCGTGTGTGAATGCGTGTTTGCGTGCGAGTGTGTTTGAGCTGCACAAAACCTATGCAGATGTCATCTCAGCTGGTGGTTTGAAGGGAGAAACCCAAAGAATGAACTTCTTTTACATAGATCAAATAAAGCAAGCCTAAGGAGGTCTGGATGAACTGAATATATTTATATAGAGAAAGTCCATACCTTTTCAATCAATGCTTTTTGTTTGTTCATTTTTTTAGCTACAAACTTTTGTTTTTAAATGGGTTTTCTTGGTTGTATATTTTGGGGAAGTACCGGTATTAACATTTCACATGAAGCTAGTTGTATTTAGAGCAGCAGGCTGCTTGCCTGTGCTTACCGACTTCTTTGACAAAAGCTGCTTGGTGACTTCCTTGAATCATCATGCGCATTGAGGCCAAGGTGCTCTGGGGACACATGGCTAAAAAGGATAAGAAATGTTAATTCTGTTGAATTTCTACATCAATTGTTTTTTTGTTTTGTTTTGTTTTGTATCGGGCTTTGTTTGCTTTTATGTCCTGTTCTATACATTGTAGTTTTACTGTTTTATGTGATGTAATGTTAGCGGTTCCAAATGACAATGGTAGCATACATTTTTTTGTCTGCTTTGTTAATATTGAGAAAGCCATTCATGATGACTCTTTATGAAGAGTGCCTTATTAAAAACATTACATTCTTGTTCATGGGCTTGTGTGTTGTTGTTCAACATGAGAAATTGGGTGAAAGATTGGGAAGAAAAAAAATTAAATGCCAGTCACTCTTGTCATGTGTTTCTTCAATTCGGTACTGCTGTGTTTCTTTGTATTGTTTACAACATTTCTAACCCATTTAAAAACCTGTTTCTACTGAGTATTTAGTGATATAAGTAATGGGAAATTGTGAGAGTGTCTGTGTGTGGGCGGCCGTGACACAACCACACCAGTCACTTTGTTTTCTACAGCCTGTATGGACTTGCTGTTTTTAGTGAGCCTATTGTACTCTGTGTGAGGGTTTCCATTCACTTCCACTAACAGCATTGGTTTCACTAATAGAACACTTCCAACCATGCCAAATATTTGTCATGCAGTTTGCAGCGAAATCTGTTTTTATCATATTCTCACAATCTGTTTCTGACAAACACAAATCGACATTTCACAAATGACTTTGCAACTAAAGCACGAACAATGTGAAATTGGATAAGCAGCCAGCATGGTAAGCCAAAGTGCTTCACAGTCAAGACATCCAAATAAACCAAATGTTTTTATACTTTTTTTTAAAATAAATAATTCACAATTCATCATAGATAATCAACTAATCGACATATATATGGCGGAAAACACTCAGTTGACTTCAAGATCCGCTCTGAGACCCCCAATTTGGCTGACTTCCAAAATTGTCTGATATGCATGTGTGATACATCATTGGAAAGCTTAAAATCTCAATTTTCTGGGGGAAGAAAAATTTTGAACAGGAGGGCATTTCTAAAAACAAAAAAAATCTTAAACAGCAAAACCCTAACTGGGAGAGCATACGAGGTAGAATTAAAGACCCCATGATTTTAATGAGATATTATCACGTACTGACCTCTTTTCGATCCAAAAACTCCATGTAGCATGTATCACAGTGTCAAGATCCATTGTGAATGGCCACAGCCGGAATTTTGGCGGATTTTATGGGTGAAACAGGGTAATGTAACAAGGGCTACGACAGAGAAATCGCAGACATCAAGGAGTGGTCGAGATTTTCTTTTTTACATTTTTGCTCTTTTAAACGCCCCCCCTCCCCAATTTTTCTTTGTTTGAATCAATTATTTATCATCTAACATATCGGAGAAAATGCAACAGTAGCAAAAAAAAATACAATTAAGCGATAGTTTTGAGGTAGATATCCGTGACTTTTTTACAGATGCCAATTTTGTTTAAAAGTTTAAAAAATGCGAGTGAATAATTTTTAAAGACTTTCTTTTTTTTAACAAAATATTAGACGTAAATTAATGATTCTAAGCTAAAAATGACAGACATATTGAATAATAGATATAATTAATTACCTTTGTTTTATGGCTGGGTTGAAACAAAAGCGGTTGCGCAACGTCTATAAATGGGGGTTTCCAGGGTAAAACGGACAAATTAAACATAGTTCAGGTGTTTAATGCGCCACAAATCTGCTATGGCAGCATATAGACATGTTGTTCTATTAAACCCAACAGTTGTTTTGGCCTAAAATATAGCAGTTTATTTTAAAGAGGAGTGCAAGAGCAAAAACTGCTTTTTCAGTCTTGTCTGTGTTTTCCGCCACATGTATTTAAATAACAATAAAAAAATATTTAATAATACGATGCAAAAAAAAACCCCATCACAAACACCTAGTGTTGTCCGATAATTACTTTTTTACCAATATCCCGATATTGTCCAACTCCAAAAATCTGATATATGGCGGAAAACACTCAGGTGACTTGAAGTTCCGCTCTGAGACCCCCAATTTGGCCAAATTCAAAATTGTCCTTTATGCATGTGTGATACATCATTGGAAAGCTTAAAATGTCAATTTTCTGGGGTAAGAAAATTTTTGAACAGGAGGACATTTAACAAAAAAAATTAAACAGCAAAACCCTAAATGGAGGTGAGAGCACGCAAGCGCATAATTAAACACGCCATGATTTTAACGAGATATTATCACGTACTTACCTCTTTTCGATCCAAAATCTCCATGTAGCGTGTATCACCGAGTGTCAAGACACAGCTGTGAAAGGCAATAGCCACATTTTGGGGGGATTTTATGAGTGAACCATGGTAATATAACAAGGGTCGCAATGCAGAAATCGCAGACATCAAGGAGTGGTCGAGAATTTCATTTTCATATATTTACCCTTTTAAACATTTTTTTTCTCTGTTTGGATCGATTATTTATCATCTAAAATTTTGGAGGAAATGCGACAGTAACGAAAAAAATACAATTGAGCGATAGTTATGAGGTAGATTTCCATGACTTATTTACAGATGCCAATTTTTTCATTGGGACGTAATTTGTTAAAAAGTTTAAAATATGCGAGTGAATAAGTTTTTTTTAAACTAAATATTAGACCTCAATTAATGATTCTAAACTAAAAATGACAGACATTTTGAATAATTAATACGATTACTTACTTTCTTTTTATGGCTAGGTTGAAACAAAAGCGGTTGCGCGACGTCTGTAAACTGGGGTTACCGGGGTAAAACGGACAAATTAAAAATAGTTCGGGGGCTTAATGCGCCATGAATCTGCTACAGCAGCATATAGACATATTGTTCTATCAAACACAGCAGTTCATTTGGCTAAAAATATAGCAATTTATTCTAAAGAGGGGTGCAAGTGCAGAAACTGCTTTTTCAGCCTCGTCTGTGTTTTCCGCCATACGTATTGTGATGCCCCACTGGATGCTTTAAAGAGATCCTATATTTTTAAGACAAGTAATTCTTAAAAGATAAATGTTAGTATGAGTTCTAATATTTTGATATTAAAACCCCTCTTAATGTTTTTGTTTAAATAAAGTTTGTAAAATGATTTTAAGTGATAGGTCGCCATTCTTGTTACGTCACAGTGCGTGACGTCACCAGACCCGTTGCCGAAATTTCAACGTGTCACTCGTTAGCTTTCCCAACATGTCGTCAGTTCTACCCTTCCTATTTGATCCAGATCTGAAAAGTGAAGAGCAGGACCAGATCTACCTGCTAAGACAAAAGTTGGGCAAAACTGGTGATGCACTCGCTGCGAGTCTCAATGGCAACAGAGCGAGAGAGTGCTGTTGGGAACTCCAGCTGGGAGCGAGAGTGTATGCTGTTGGGAACTCCGGTTTTATTAGCAGATATTCAAGGTAAGCATATTGCATTTTCAAACTTATCCCAATATAATTATGTAGATTGTTATCATCCAGAGCTGCCGTGTGCTTTACATACAGTACAGGCCAAAGAGCACATCTTGTGTAATCCATGTCTTGTACATTGTAACGCGTGGTAGGTAGGATAAGTGTATAAAAGTACCAAAAAGGGGAGAAGCTTCCATTTATGCACATTTATTCACAAAAAATAATATTTCCACTAAGGATTTGCCCATTTCCAGGTTTTTGCACTTCCGATCCGATACCGATACTGGCCGATACCGATACCGGCCTATCTGAGCATGTCTTAGTCCTTACTTAGTTGTCAGACTCATGTTGAAAAGGGTTTTAGTACTCTTGATAACAACTAGCCAGCTGAATTAGGTGAGTTTGAATAACACACAACGGTTGGTAACAAGAAACTGAACTGTTTATTCAGTGACAAACACAATGCTTGTCTATGACAAGCATGCTCAGCAGTACGCAAACACGCGTTCCCTGACGAACTCCAACATTGTTGTAAGGTCCACGTCAGAGTCACTGTCATCACTGTAGCGTGCCATAGTGCTTTAATTCTTTAGTATGATTTGGGTAAAACTCCCACAAAGAAGAGTCAACAAAAAAGATAGCAATAGTAATCCAAATCCGCGTTTTTTACTGACTCGAAGAACCAGGAATTAGACCTATCCCATGGCTATGTTGCAGCTGCGATCAGGCCGTCGATTCCACAAAATAGACTGATCCGAAAAGCCGCTGTGGGACCGACGAATCAAAAAAATGGACAGATCCAAAACCAATATTGCAGACGCGGTGGGACCGTCGGATCCAGAAAATAGACGGATCCCTTACTTGACCGGAGATTTTTTTACATTAGGCTTAATCTTCGAGTTAGTGGGGGTTTAATTAGTCGGAATTGATTTCAACAAATTTCATGCAGTTTGTCAGTAATTTGTTTGTTAGTTTCAGGGCTCCGGCAGGGCTAAGCTAGCGCAAGTCAATGGTCCCATCTTAGCATGTCAGTAATAAACAATATTAACATATGTATTATGTAACAAATAAATAAAAATGCAGATCACCGTTCCAAATATCCATGCCGCCAATACAATGTCACAGCAAACTGCTGTAATTCATTTTATTCTGCAGGGCGTGTTTTTTAGATGCATAAAGCGACCGACCACAATAGAGAGGAGTGATTCGGCTACTCGTGCTCATGCTGCATTCGAGGAAGGTGGGAAGTCTGACACATCCCACTCGGATGATGCCAGTTACGACCTCAAAACGTTCAAGGCGAATATAAGCAAAGATGGCTGATCGCGACAAGTTGTTTTTTTATTTTGGCCATCCAGCAAACCTGTGTCCTCGTAAGCGATCAAATAGTGGAGGAAAAACAACTGCTAAGGTAAAGAGCACACACTGTAAACTGCCTTCTTTAGTTTTACTATTGACTGTGCTTTTCGACGGGCATTGGCATTTTGTCAAGTGACGTCAAATTGAAGCAAGTCGTAGAGTCGGGGTACTCCCCAACCCGACTTTGCAACGAGGGCCTCCCAGTTCGAGTGGCGTTCCAATCAGTTCACTCAGTCTTGACTGAAAAATGGCAACATGATGAAATGTGCATTTAGAGGCTGTGTAAACAAACAAAAGAAATGGGCAAATGATAGTCCACAAAATCCCTACGAAGAACGAAGAACAATATGAACTTTGGTTAATTGCTGCTGACTATGACTGAAACACACCGGTGGAAAAAATATCACTCCACTCTGCAGCATGCTGCCTGCAGAGCTGCTGGATTACAAATGTTGCTGTTCATCCTACAGTTCTTGACATGCAATGGTAAGTTTTAATAACTTTATCCTGAAAACATAACCAACACTATTGATTGCATGGGTCATCGATGATTCTCATGCGTGCATATGTTGTTTTTATTAGCATGCTAAGATGGGACCATTGACTTCCGCTAGCTTAGCCACTCCAGGACCCTGAAACTAACAAATTGCATGGAATTTTTTAAAATCAGCTCCACCGACTAATTAAATGCTCGCTCGAAGATTAAGCCTTAGGTCAAATGATAATGCTTACATAACAAATCCCATGCATCTTATTTTGGAGACATCTAATGGTTAATGAGTATAACTGCTGTGCAGAACTGTGACCAGCCTTTGTACAAAGGCAGAAGGCTTCTACATTAACTTCAAAGGCAACGTGCATATTAGCCCAAAACCAATAGTGAAATAGACAATGTCGATATTATCCGACATATATTATATTATTTTGGTGAATGGGCCACTTAAAGAACCCCTAATAGCTCATCCATATCGATTTTCATGACCTGCAACTCACTTTATAAGGAGGCTCTCTTTTTCTTCTGTGAAAGCAGCTATGATAGCAGAAGGAGCACTTCAATATAAAATTATTTTTAGCTGAATTTAACCAGGCGGCACGGTGGAAGAGTGCCCTGTTAAGGTCTAAAAAGTCATTATATTCATGCATAAAAGGGTTTAGATAGTGTATATTGGTAGTATTGTCATTGGTGGGTTTTAAATGGTTGTTTTCTAATATCTGTTTTGGGTGATCATTTTGGCCGACACACTTAATTAACCACCAAACTACTATTCCAGCAGTTAAGTTTTTTTTAATACAAGTGAACCAGTTCCATTGGCAGACATGATCACAACCTGTCAAGGAACACCTGAGCATCTGTCCTTTTAATTCTGGTTGACTGCAGTTGACAGGTCGGTTTTCATCATTTCAGCCTTAAATAAAAGTTATGGTGTAAAATATTTCAGGTCACTTAGTTTTTAATGTTTGTTTTTTGCCTGAATAAGAATAGCTTATCGTCTTACCTGAAAATAAATTCTTGTCCCTATCATTCTCCCAAAATCTTTCAGAAAATACTTTTGTTTTACCGCCAAACTAGCTAACCTACCATTATGCGGCGGAGCACTTCTTCTTCTACACATTTCGCCAGCGGGGCTCGCCGTCGCCATCTCTTGAACGCTCTGGGACTTGCAATTGAAGCGCATATATTTCGTTTCTTTTGAAATACATTGTGACGGTGTTCATATGCAAAAAGATGAGATTTTAACATGTCATTATTTATAGACCTCAATAAAATTTCAATGAAAAGCAAAAAAATATATGTTTAAAATGTCTTAATGATTACACAATATTTAGCGTGGGTATTGAAATGATGGAACACACATATATACACTAGGGCTGTGAAACAATTAAAAATTTTTAATCAATTACAGCTTAAAAATTAATTAATCGTAATTAATCGCATTTAATCGCAATTCAAACCATCTATAAAATATGCCATATTTTTCTGTAAATTATTGTTGGAATGGAAGACACAAGATGGATATATATATATATATATTCAACATGCAGTACATAAGGACTGTATTTGTTTATCATAACAATAAATCAACAAGATGGCATTAACATTATTAACATTTTGTTAAAGTGATCCATGGATAGAAAGACTTGTTCTTAAAAGATAAATGTTAGTACAAGTTATAGAAATTTTGTATTAAAACCCCTCTTAATATTTTCGTTTTAATAAAATTATTAATTTTTTCAATCAAAAAATAAACTAGCAGCCCGCCATTGTTGATGTCAATAATTACTTACACAATGCTCATGGGTGCTGAAGCCTATAAAATCAGTCGCACCCAAGCGCCAGCAGAGGGCAGCAAAACTCCACAAAACACAACAAGTGGGCATTTCACTGTACTGTCATTTAAATCTGTCTGAGCAGGGCATGTGCGTTAATTGTGTTAAATATTTTAACATGATTAATTAAAAAAAATAATTACCGCCCGTTAACGTGATAATTTTGACAGCCCTAATATACACACATTAAAAACAACAAATGCTCATTCTATGAGACCAGACTACACTTTCTCCCACACTTTATTCACAGATTCCAAAAATAGACACAGGTTTAAAATGAAGTCAGGCCACAAGTCACTGACAAATGAGCTCAGTCTTTACTATTTATTCCTTTTAAAATGGTTATTATGGATTAAATTCATTGCGGGTAAAACGGAATTGTACATGTCTTTTTTTTCTCCAGTGTACAGTAAACCACATCTGATGAATGCGTTCAATAAGAACACACACGGGGCATGTATTTGCCCGTGTCCGTGATGTGTTGAGTAGAAACACAAATATTTATATACACATATACTTAATGAAGTGGTAACAATAGAGTGTGGGGGTTTGATAAAAATGTATTTAACTCTAGGGTTAACAAGGCCAATGGAAGTGGAAGCTATAAGCAGTCTGACGTTTAGTGATGTAATGGCTGCACCTCGAGCAATCTCCCAAAAAATTAAGAGTGCGCAGAAGCACTCTAAGTTTGCTGAAGCTAAGTGTCTTGGTGCTGGTGGGCTAGCGAGCGGACAGGATGGACCCCCTGATGAAAATCACCTGTAAGGGGCTCACCACCACTGCGTAACTCTATCACTGTTAGAAAAGAAACAAAAAATAAAAAGGGACACCACATTAAGACTGCCGCACTTAAAATGCTCAAAAGTCAAATCAAAAGGTTTTTGGCTGTGCAGTGCTGAAGGTTAGAAGAAAGCTTGGCAAAAGAAAAAAAAGATGAAGTCAGCGGCTCCGTCCAATGGTTTGGACGCCCAATCATTTGTTTTACGGCCATCAGATCAACGCAAACATCTTCGTATATAATCCTGATCTCTTGGCGTGAGCTGTGGTAAAGTGGGTTACCCCCCTTCCCGCAGCAAAAGAATACAACTAGAAAAAAAACAAGACAAGAAAGAAAGGCCCCTCTCCTCATCGAGTGCTGAATGTCCTGTGCAGTGTGAGGAAGAAGAAGGATGAGACGCGCATATGTGACAATGGCGGGATTTAAGCAGATGTATACGGGAGAGTTCTGGCAGTCGGTCGTCACTTTGCAGATCCTTTATGAAAAGGAGGACCCTCCGCTTGAATTCCAAATAAGACTTTTGATCAGACGTTTGATAGTAAAATCTGTACATATATTTCTCCATGATTACTTTGTCCAAAGGGGACGCATATGTCTTTAATCTTTAGCGTATATTTCTTAAATCTTTATCTGCTCTTTAATTTAGACTTTCTGAGTCCCATCCGGTTTTGCGTGCGAGCGCCGAGAAAAACGACGCCGGCCTGCCTGGTGGCGGCCTGATGACCCGCCGTTCGCTAGCAGCACTTTTTCTTTCGTTTGCTGTTCCGGGTGAGTTTGACCACGTCGTTCTGTTGCTGCTGCTGCTGCTTGGCCATCACCTCCTTCTTGGCTCGGAGCACCAGCTCCGTGATGCAGTTGAACATCTGCACCACAGGATAAGATACACTTTAGCCACCATGAGTTTAGATGAACTTTTTATCCTCATGGTATTACCTCTTCCACATTAATGTTCTCTTTTGCACTCGTCTCAAACAGATTGATGCCCATTTGTTCGGCAAACTTCTGCGCGTCAGTGGTCTCCACCACTTTGGAGTTGGGGTCGTCGTTTTTGTTTCCCACTATAAACGGAAGAAACATTGGAAAAAAAAAAAAAAAGATTAAAATTGGTGCACAATTCCTATTTTAATTCCAAACCCATATTGTGGTCAATACAGCGGACATCTATTCAAAAGTTATCATTATCTTAACTCGTTCACTGCCAGCTCAGGTCACAGAGTATGTGGTGCGGTAGTTAGTAAAAGGGAAAATTGATATTGAAAACACCTTTTGACGACATTCGACGTCCAATCCATTTTAACTGGGAGGGGCTGGAAGTAGTGCTGCAACGTTTAATTGATTAACTCGAGTAATTCGATTAGAAAAAAGCTTTGAAATTTTGCTGCTTCGAGGATTCATTTAGTTTGAGTGGCGTTGTAAAGGTTTGTTTTGAACGTGTTTGAATTTAGTTTTATTGATTTGGGTAATACACTGCCCTCCAGTGGCAAAATTGAAAATGACATGATTCATTTAACATTGCTGATTCCAGCTGCTCACTGTTAAGACCAAGGCCAAGACCAAGACCAAGATAAGGTAAGTTTTCACTTAAGCTAATATGTTTCTTTACGTATTTGTAATTTAGCTTCTAAGTATAATTAGCCGTTTTTTGTCTGAAAATGAACGATTTGTTTAAAGCATTGTAAAAAAAATAAAAAAAATAAAAAGTTTGCATTTTATAGCATTTAAGCTAGTGGCCTTTTGCTAAGCAAGTAAGCTAATTGTTCTTTTGTTGTACTTAGATCATTTTTTTCCTTAATACCATTTGAGGCCAAGGTATTTGAATTTATTTCTTAATGTGCAATTTTGCATATTTTGAAGAAACACTTTGTTCTCAAATTTAATGCTCTTTTGAAAGTGCAATCTTGGCAAGCCTTTGTTTTTTTATATCTCCTAAAATGTATTGTGCAACGCATTAAATGTTCCTAGTCAGATGACTCGATTATTCGAACTAACTAGTTGATAGATTAATTGAATACTAAAATAATCAATTGCTGCAGCCATAGCTGGAAGCGATCGAATGATCAAATGATTGCTTCCAGCCCTTCTGAGTAAAATGGATTGGATGTCTATTACCGTCAAGGCAGCCAAAGAGTTAAGTAATGTGAGGTCATAAGACATTTATAAAACAAACAACAACAACAAATAAGTAAACTTTCCAGAGCAAAATACACACTGGCCGCACTTGTTTGAATTTATGTCTTCATTTTTTTCCAATGTATTACAAACGATTCAAATTCCTTTTCTGGCCTCTGAGACCTTCAACCTTTGACCTCATTACTCCAAAATTTAATCACCGCTTCCTTATCATATGATAAACATCCTATAAATTTGATAATATTTACGTTACAAATTCTTGAGTTCCAGCAAAATTCCTTTTCTGGCCTCTGTGACCTTCAAACTTTGACCTCATTACTCCCAAAAATATAATCACCGCTACCATTTGTTATGACAAACATCCTATACATTTAATAATAATTTGCTATACATTCTTGAGTTATTGCAAAATTCCTTTCATGGCCTCTGTGACATTCAACCTTTGACCTCATTACCCCAAAATTTAATCTCCAATCCCTTTGCTCGTTCTTGAGTTATCGCAAAATTCCTTTTGACCTCTGTGACCTTCAACCTCATAAACCCAAAACGTTCTCACCGCTTCCATTTAATAATACATAGATTTCTTGTGTGTTGGATAGTACTCCCTTTATTTGTTCTTGAGTTATCCTGAACACAAATATACATACAGACAGACATATGGAACCAAAAACATAATCTCTATCTTGTGAAAACTTCACCTACTGGCGGAGGTAAAATGAATGTATGGCGCACCCCAAAACAACACTTACCTAATATTCGACACACATCATCGCAGTTCTGGTTGATTTCATGTAACCATCGTTTGACGTTGACAAAGGATTCTGCGCTGGTGACGTCATATACCACGATGACCCCGTGCGTTCCTCTGTAATACCTGACCACAAAGACAAGGAGGAGACTTACCGTTTGTACAATACTTATAGGAAATAACTGACAGATGAAAAACTTTAGAACACAAGTGTCAAACTCAAAGCCGGGGTGAAGCACTTCATTTTGTGCTGCCAGCGGAAATAAACCATGAGCAATTACTTCATGTTTCTCACTAAAATAAAATTTCAAGAAAATTCATGCAGTTCTCAAAGAATGCTCAATCACTACCCCATTTTGTCTTTTTTTCTAGGAAATATACATATATTTACACACATACTTGGAATTATAATTGAGATCTGGCCTCCATGACCCAGGTCTGTATCAAGTGCAGTTTTAAAATTGTGGCCTATAGAACCCAAACTGTGATGTCCACATACAGTATGTGGACACCAGGTCAGTATGAAGGGAAGCATTTTTTAAATGACCATTACCGTATTTTTCGGACTACAAGTCGCTCCTGAGTATAAGTCGATCCAGCCATAAAATGCCCAACGAAGAGAAAAAAAACATATACAAGTCGCACCGGAGTATAAGTCGAATTTTTGGGGGAAATTCACTTGATAAAATCCAACACATAGAACAGACATGTCATCTTGAAAGGCAATTTAATATAAAAATACAACAGAGAACAACATGCTAAATAAATGTACAGTGTACAGTGCATGAACAATGAAATGTGAATATACTGTCCTACGCTACGGACTGTCCTGGCTATACAGCGAACTCGCAAAAGACAATGCTGGACGTCCGAATAATTTGTTGAATCAATTTGGTCCTCGATAGAAAACAGGTTCGCATCAACGTAAATAAATGATAATTAGGTACTATTAGTAATAAGTAACAGGTTAGCATGCGTTCGCTATCATTAGCACATCGTTCAAACAACCACACAACTGGCTCTAAGTGTCCGATCGCGGGTGGAAAACACACAACAACAACAGAAAAGATGATACACGCAGGCGTTGCCTCTGTAGAGATGATTTAAAAGCATAAACAATGAAAGTAGGTTCGCATCCGTCTATTCTCTCTAGCTAACTCGCCCACTCACTCACTCAGAGCTACGTAGCTGTCAGTCTTCTTCTGGCGTGTCACGTAAACAAGTGCGAGTGCGCCCTCACGTGGGCGTGAAAGCGCCACAAACTAAATGCATCCATTTCAAGATAAAAAAGTCAATAATACAATTGAACATACACTGCCAAAGGCGGAACGCGAACGTGGCCATAGCTATAAAGAGTTATTTAGATAACTATAGCATAAGAACATGCTAACAACTTTACAAAACCAACAGTGTCACTAAAAAAACACCAAAATAACATGTGAAATTATATCATAATGTGTTAATAATTCCACACATAAGTCGCTCCTGAGTATAAGTCGCACCCCCAGCCAAAATATGAAAAAACGCGACTTATAGTCCGAAAAATACGGTAATAGTCACTTTCCCTTTAAATTGATTAATCAAAAAATAAGAAAAAAAATAGAATATTTGCAGTTTATTCCTTTAGTAATTAAAAATGGCAAATACATGGATTAAAATGACGTTAATTAATTCCAGGACCTTGTTTGTAACTCCAAATGGTCGTATGTCAAGCAGGATTTTCCCATAAGAATACATTATAATTCCATTAATTCGTTCCACAGCCCAAAAACCTACACTAAATCCTTAATAAATACCTCTGTTACTATTGCAAATAGCACTTACAAAGAGCAAAACAAATACATTATGAATAAAAATCGGAATAATATATAATAGTAATAATAATACCTGTAATAATGTAACAAATGTGAGAGTGCAGTTGAGATAGTATTCCTTTCACTTTTAACGTCCTATTGTTGCGGGCTGTTGGCATGTTTTTTTTTTTTCCCACAAGTTCTGAAATAAATGATTAAAAACCTGATGAAGCTGGCGATCTCTTTGACAATGGTTGTCACCTTTACTTACAGTATAAAGACTGGCAAACGGAGGTCAGAGGAGTATTGTCAGGTAGTTCACGGACGCGCACCCCACGCTCATATTTTTCCATTGGTAAGCCTCACCTTTTTTTTACACCACCTGCTTTAACATTCTTGGAACCCATGTTGATTTCTCTCACAAGAAAATCCGAAGTGTGTGCGTCTTGCTGGAAAATGAATATGTGACGCTGTCATAAATCGTCGTATTTCGAGCATTTCGTCGGATGTAGAAACAAATGGCGAGTCAGATTTTACGTCGGATGTCGAAAAGATCGTGTGTCAAAGCGATCGCATGTCGAGGTACCACTGTATAGTGTTTGCTAAGAGAAGAAAAAACAAAAAGCTTATCATTTTTAAGTCAACGTCTCAAAAGAAATTAACTGATTATAAAAATAGTTGTCGGTTCATTTTGTAATTAACTAACCAATTAATCGTGGTAGCCTTAGTTGGCAGACATAATGATTAAAATGAAACCATAAGTACAATGTGGCTCACGACAAAGATGACTTTTATCACCCATTAGAACTTTTAGGACAGCATCTGTAATAAATAGCAGACACTTTGAGTGGAGTCCGGTGGAAAGTAAACCTGCAGCCTTGGCTTCAAACGGCAAGCTGGCCCCAGTGGAGCTGCGTAGCGCCAAACAAACACAAAGAATCTTTTGTCCGCCGCCCCGCGTGTATCTTTGTGTGCATGTGTGTGGCGTGTCAGCGATGGTGGGCATACAGAGTTGTCTGAACATGTACAGCTGGAGTGGTGAACTGAATACAACCACAAAGGAAGTATAGATGTGTGTTTGTCAGCCTGTGCAGAGCAATGGGAATACTGTACTGCTAATGCTAAAAAGTAGCAAAAGAATATATTTTCAGTGCAGTTTGTGGCTTCATGTCTACAAATTTATAATGTTTGCATGCATACTTGAATTCACAAAGAGGAGCCAAGAGCTCAGGGCCATCATGTATGATGTTGACATATTGCACAAGATAAGACATCTGAATGGGGAATTCCCTGCAGGATTCTCAAGCTGCACACAAAGGCCATTTTTTGGTTTGGTATTCAAAACAAGAGTCTTACTGCAGATCTCCTTGTGTGCGCATATATACTGTATGTATATTCATCAACTCACGTGGAAGTGATGGTCCGAAAGCGCTCCTGTCCTGCTGTATCCCAGATCTGCAACTTCACTTTCTCCCCATTGATCTCCACTGTCCGGATCTTAAAGTCCACTCCAATTGTGGTGATATAGCTACCTGCCAAAACAAATGGACCCATTGGATTAGATGGCTTGTAGATGAATGTCACCACAATGGTTATAACCAGTAAATCCTATTCATGTGCTTTTGTTGTCGTAGCAAAAAGACATAGCAGACATGGACTTCATTTTTTACTGCGTTACGGAGTGAAAACACTTCCAACATGCCAATACACATTTTTGACCGGCATTGTTTTGATTTATATCAACATTTAAAGGAGTGACGTGTGCTGTGACGCATTTCAAACTAGGAGTGGGAAACTCTTGGTACCTCACGATACGATACGATTTGCGATACAAAGCTCACGATAACAATGATCTGACGATATGGCGATACAACGATTATCGATACATTGGTCAGGAAATCATTCTAGAATATTGTACTAACAACTAATAAACAGAAAAACAAACTTCTGTGAATTGGAATGAGTTTATCACAAGTAGACGTCCAATCCATTTGAACTGAGAAGGTGTTCATTGGCTGTCATCCCTCCCACTTCAAATGGATTGAACATCTATGGCCGCAATGAGGTAATTTTGGGCGATTTAAGGTCATTTACCTGAAGATTTATAGTTACTTCCAGTTGATTTTGGGGTATTTTACGGGTCACTTCCTGTTTGAGTTACAGAACAGGAAGTGACCTGGCAATCACCCAAATGAATACACAGTGACTTTAACTCAACAGGAAATGAGCTGTAAATGCCATGAAAATCTGACAGAATGACTGTGAATGCTCTGGTTTCGAATGAACAAACGTTCTAAATGGATTCGGCGTCGTGCACCATCAATGCAGCCTTAGAGTTAACTGAGACACTATTATGGTGGAAGATTTTGGTAGCAACATGTTGGTTCCTTTAAAAAAATTTTTTAGACATTGACACCTTATTAAAACGATATCTCGATTCTTGGCAGGAGCATATCGATAACCTTTTGTGATACTAAGTCTCACGATATATCACCATTTCCATATTTTGTCACACTCCTATTTCAAACAGTTATAAACACCTACAAGAAAGGGTCAAGTATTAATTATTTTCGTGTTGAAAGTAGAGGAGTTCCAGAAAAATAGATTATAACATGCATTGCGATTCGACACGTGACGATTCGATTACGATTCATAAAAGTTCCAAAACGATGATTTTTACTCATAACTTTATGACAGCCGCTCGTAGCGGAACGAAATTCAAGACACGTCTGCCGCCCGGACAGCATTAACGGACGCACGCACGCACAACGTTATTATGGATGTTCCCAGTTACTTGAAGAGAGATTTACTCCTTTTTAAAAGACTAGAAAATAAATTTGTGTACGAGACAGGCAAGAACAGAAGCGCGACCCGGTGGTTGCGCTTCTGTGCGCAAGTTATTCTTTAAAGCAAGAGGGGAAGAGCGATAGTTCGTTGCTGCTTGTCTTTTAGATGTCCAGCAGTATTTTTAAGGCATTTCAATTGAAAAATGTCCTGAGTATGTTGCTAAGACCCGTGTGCGTCTATAAGAGGTGAGTACACGAACCGCCTCTTGTACTATTTAGCCTTTATTGTTGTTGTTTTTGAGATGTTAATAGTTAGTGCCGAGCGCTAAGCTAATTAGCTAATTTGCTAACGTATATTTTCTTATATGCAGAACGTGTAAAACCATGATTAAGTACAGCGGTAACACTACAAACATGCGGAATAGTACAGAAATCTGTGACAACAAAGTATATTGGTTATTTTTAAAGACATTTTGTTACGAGAAAATGTGGAATTCATTACACCTGTGTAAATGTTATTGTACTGTTGAGAGAAATAAGTATACCCTTTAAAATGGTTAATGTTTAACACTTTCTTGTAAAAAAATAAATAAATAAAAAAGCAGCATGAGGGCAGCTTTTTGTCGTATGGGCATGTTCCCATCGTTCCTGTTGAATCATTAGGATATTTAAAATAAATAATAGACATAAATTTGTTTGGCTACAGTATTAATAGTAGAGCTGAAACGAATACTCGAGCAACTCGAGTTTAAAAACTGATCCGAGTAATTTTATTCACCTCGAGTAATCGTCTTTTTTGACAGCTCTAAGCATCACGTTTTGCTCGGACAACTTTTAATGTGGGACAATGCGCTGATGTCACGTGCATAGAGGAAGAAGCAACAACAACAACAAAAAACTTACTGCAACCGACAGCCACTACAAACGACGCCGACGTTGCTAAATACTAGCCGACACGATGCTACGTTGGCAGCAGGTAGCGTCTGATGAGTCTCATAGAGATCACATGTATGTTGTACTAGATGCTTAATGACAGACTTGGCCGCGTCTGGGCAGCGATAGTAAACAGCCGCCATCTTAAAGCAGTAGAGCGCTAAGCGCTAATAAAAAAGATTAACATTACTGTACCTTACAAACGTAACGTTAGCCCTGCGGAGGGCTAGGTTTCTATAAATTATGACCACTTTCGATGCGTGGCTAACGTCTTACATACAGGCTTTAACATAATATAGCGTTGTGGAGTGATGAGAGTGTAAAATAAAAACTCAATAATGCTAACTATCAATTTTAGCTCAGTAGTCATTGCTGGATAAAACACCATGTAGCACTGGTCCCTAATGTGCTCCAATACAGCCTGTATCATACATTTATTTTGAACACTGCAAAAACTCCAAATCCTATCAGGACTTACAGTTTAGACTAACTTAAAACTTAACTAGAGCTTAAAAAATGGCTTGACACAAATAGAAATTCAATTCAAATTTAGAAATTCAAAAAAACTTTTAAGTGATGAGTGTTATAAAGCGTAATGGCATTTTTAGGTATATACAGTACTGTGCAAAAGTTTTAGGCAGGACACCTGCCTAAAACTTTTGCACAGTACTGTATATATATTTTTTTAATTATTAAATTTATTAGGATCATGGAACAGTATTGTGCAAAAGTTTTAGGCAGGCGTCCTGCCTAAAATTTTTGCACAGTACTATATATATATATTTCTTTTTTTATAAGATCTAAAGGTTTTTTGACTGAAAGCAGTGAATTAGTCTTTTTTTATTCGAGTTACATTTGAGATGCAATTGTTGGCTGTTTTCAACAACATACATCAAAAATAAAGACATTGATTGACTGAAAATGGTTCAAGATTAGATGAAATGTCTTGTTTTCTCATGTATATTTATAATTGCTCTTCACCTAAAAATATATTTGTTTTATCCGATTACTCGATTAATCGATAGAATTTTCAGTCGATTACTCGATTACTAAAATATTCGATAGCTGCAGCCCTAATTAATAGTAATGTACGATGCATCGATAATCGTGATAATCGCGATAACCGTGATCATCGTTCAATAATCAAATCGTAGCACCCTTAATCATAATCAAATCGAATCGTTGGGTGCCTAAGATGGAACACCCCTAGTTGAAAGGCAAGGAAGAGACTTGGAAGAGCCACTCGGTTCGGGTTAGCATGTAGCGAAGCTCTCACGCCTCCTCTTTTGTTTACGCTCTTTCCTCCGTCTCAGAGGCCGCAGCAGGGAAATGACAGCCGGACTAACTCCGGTGGCGTAAAATACAGTTCAGGAGGTTTAAGAAGTCGGCAGTTTTGACCGTTATGCAGTAATATAGCCTTTTTTAAAATTTCATATTACATTCAGCACAAGACTGTTATTTGTCATTTCCATACAGTTTATTTAGCAATCAGAGAAAAAAATACTAATAAAAAGAATATACTGCAAAAATATTAGAGTAGAGATAAAAGCAATGATGATATTTTTTTGTTGCCCATGCAATCTGCTGTAGTCATCAGCCTCGTGTTTGTTGTCTCTGTCGCCTTTTTCTCGTTCTGAATCTTCCTCCTCCTCCAAATAAATACCACTCAAACAAATATGGCTGTATGTCACATATGTCCTCTGGATCGACATTATCGTCCGAAAACTCTACACTTGAACCAGATTCGCGGAAAAATGTTTCTTCCTCCTTTGTGTTTAATGCTAAATACTTCACCTACAGACGTCATCACCAAGAAGGAGGTGCCGGAGCGCAATGATGAAAGGGGGAGCTAAACGGCAGCTTTACAGCAACACTCAGTAACTTTTCAACCTTGATAAAATATTTTCATAACATTTGTGATTATATGTCGACTATTGAATGTTGTTGTTGAATGACACCTCTTTTATATCTTGAGGGGGTCGGTATCGCTTTCACCAGCACTAATTAACTTTGAGGAGGGTGGCAGGAACCCTGCCACTCAAAAAAAGTACAAATGCGCTGACTGCTTTACGGCATACGTTACTTCCCCCTTTCCTCATTAATTATAAAGACTGACGCTGATGCAAACGCTTTCGTGGGAATTCTGCAAAAATGGCAGCGCAACAAGAGACAAAAAATTTTGTCTGAGGAAGGAAAAAAAAAAAAAAAAAGAGAGAGGCTGCCAGGATATACAGAGTAAACATTGGCCTGGCTTTCATTCGCTGGCGTGACACCCCTCTTCCCCTGACGAGTTCGGGTGGGGTCAGGGGGTTAGCCACACGGTTGCTAACCGTCATATGCTATTGTTTAGCTACAACTGGATTCACAACCTTATTACTAGAAGTGTGCGAAATTTACGATTCTTAGATTATTTGCGATTCGGCCGTGGAAGATTCGAGAACGATTCACAAACATCCAAATTCCGATTATTGAAATATGCCAAGTAAAGCGGAAGTACAACACACTCAGCGCGCCGCGCGGTCTTCGGGACGGAATGGAGCGAGAGTAGCTAAACATCATGCTTCTCATTACCTGGCCCCTCGGGTAATGCCAATGCTCAACTCACGGCTCTAGCTCAACTCATGCCACGAGTTAAAAAAAACACAACAACATACCTGACTGCTGCCGAAAAGCTGCTACAAAGTACATCCGCATAATGTTACGGTAGATATCATTTATATAGGACTAGATGCAATATAGATTCGGTAGCGTTAGCAGCACATCTACAAAAAGCCTGATGCGGATGTTAGTAAACGGCCGCCATCTTAAAGCAGTACACTTCCCTGAAAGGCTGTTGTAGCGAACCTTCCAAGCAAACCTAATTAACTTTTTATCTAAAATACTCCTAAATCGGTAAAATATTGACTTGAATCTATCTTTAAAATAGTTTTAAAACTTTCACATGTCGAAAGTAGACAAAAGGGAAATTATGGAATAACGGGAGCAATTTTAACAACTTTAACGGTTGATTCACAACATTTAATTATTTGAATGTAGTTTAAAGCTGCTGATACAGAATGGGGACTGGAGTTTTTTATTTAATGTTATTTTTGTATATTTGTTTACTGCTATATGTTAACTTGATACTGAAATAGTAGTTTGGTTTAGCCCAGTACTTCTCAAATAGTGGGGCGCACCCCCCCAGGGGGGCGCAGAGCAATGCCAGGGGGGGGCGTATGTGTCCTCGGGGAACATGCTTTTTTTGTGTGTTTTTTTTGTTGTTGTTGTTGCCGAACTGGAATAAGGTGTACTTGCACATCCACTCAGTGGGTGGCAGTGGCGCTCTCATTTTCAGAGTGCGTGCAGTATTTTTGAACTAAGGTGGAGCACTCAGCACACAGAAAACAGATATGAGGAGCGGTGCGCCGCCGCCGTTTTCGAAAGTCGTTTTCCGACCGGACTCACTCACGCAGCGACCCACTGTCTTGTCCGGTTCTCACGTCGCCGCCCGAGAAGTGCCATTTTCGGCTTGGGATCGTCACAACGACCGCCCTCACCTACGGTTCTCCCTCGGCCGCCGAGAATGCGCTTTTTTCTTGCCGTTTGCCTTTTAGCTTTGACTTTTAATACAGTGGGTGACGAGGAAAGACCACTGTTTACTGTGTCTAAAAATAATTATAGCGGACAGCTAGAAGCCAAATCAATTAAGACGCCACTTAAAGACATTCGACCCCAATCTCATTGATAAACCGCTTGATTGTTTTTCAGCGAAAACGTGCCGAATATTGCCAACAATCGTCCTGCTTTGTCAGTGTTATATCATGAACCAGTGAGCATTGTTAGCATGCTCATTGCAAAATAACTCCACGCCATTGCAAAGGAGGTAATACTGAGTGTGAGTAGCAAAAATAAAAACTGTCCTTCTGTCCAAGGACATTCTTCTTTTCTTTTATTCAGGGTTGTTTTTTTCGGTCAAATTTTTGGGCATATTGTCCTCATGAGTGAATGTTTCTAATCAATTTGAATTTGTTATTATTTACTGATTTTATTACATTTTATTTTTCTGTATCAAATGGTCAAAAATGTACCTTGAGTGTATTTTTACAGTTTGGATGTGACTTTTTTTTTTTTTTTTAATTCAGGCAAATTGATGCGCGTCAAGTCTTCTCTGTTACAAACAAAACAATGTTAATAAAGTTATACTTTATCATAAGTCGATCTATGTTACTTTTTTTCTTTATTAGAAAAAAAAGGACACAAATTTAGGCAGATGTGTATTTATAATACTAATTTTATAGACTGATACTATTTACAGTGGCGGCAGAGAGTTGGGGGGGGCACAAAACATTTACGTCTTCCTTGGGGGGGCGTAACAGAAAATAATTGAGAAGCACTGGTTTAGCCTGAGAGTATTTTTGAACAATTTTGGAAGTAATGTACAAAACATTAAAAAAAATTTTAAAAAATTTAAAGGAGGGGGGTGCATCAGTAATCGTTTTATAATCGAATCGGAGCCTCTGAATCGTAATCGTAATCGAATCGTTAGGTGCCCAAAGATTCCCAGCTCTACTTATTACTATTCATCCTTCACACAGCCGCCGGAAACAGAAATTTTGTTTAATCCATCTGCAGGCGACCGGGAGATTGATTTTTGATTGAGTGCTGATTTTACGACACTGCACGGGTGTGCGCTGGTCCTCATGCCAAATTGTTGTAATAATGCTATTTAAGATTTCAGTTTAGGTGTCATATACCCTTTAAAGACTTCAACACTGTTTTCTCCATTTTAAGAGGTGTAGGAAATTCACCATTTGCTTACTTCAAAACTCTAAAGTGTGTATGACACCAAAAAGCATGTTAATTTCATATTTCACGCGGTGTTTTATGCTCCTGAATGAAGTGGACCGCTTGGATGTGTGTGGAAGCGATCGTTTTATCTATTCAATTTCTGAATCCCGCGCCATGAAAATGAGAAATTTCCGGCTTCAGTCTTGGGTTTAGGACGAATGCGAATGTGATGTCACCCGGGTCATCATCTCACAATACAGCATTGCTTTATAGCATGCAGATGGACTGCGGATTCAGCTGATTTTGTGGATTAATTAGTTTATCTTCACATCACGCCAGCCAAACGGCTGCAGAAAACTGTTGCTGCACCAGGGAGAAGCGTGTGAGCCTTTTTGGGTTTCAAAAGGTTCCCATTCACTGCGGATATTGGCCAAAACAAGACCTACTATTGTGGGACTATTGGAATTAAGAGGAAGTGAGTAAACATCGTATTTTGTATTATGTCAAATACTGGGATTATCGCACACATTTTAAATGGAGGTGGCCTGCATTTTGTGGCTGATTGTCCACCGAGAATGCAACTCGGCCAACGACCGGCGGCTTATTTGCACCCCCCCCTCTATACTCGGTCTCTTCGTGTGCCCGGTGTTATGTCACATTTTCAACCCCATCAGAAACTGCAACTTGCAACACATCCTGACATGTTAGCTGCACAAAAACTGCACGCCACTCTCTGTCACGTTTACGCCGTGTAGTAAAGCATTGTTTTACGCCATATTCGTGTTGACCATGTGGCAGCTACGCGCTCCTCTGACATCAGCCAGTTTGTCCCGCAGTACTCTCCAGCTGCTTCCCTGGCGAGCTCTCCCGTCCGTACCAGGGGAACGAGCTGTAACTTGATCGCCCCCGGGCGGGTTGCCGATCAGCGAAGGCAAACGACAACCCCGCCGCCGTGTGCCCTGATACGGGCTAGTTTTGTGTGATTTTTCGCTTCGAAAAGCGAAAATAAGACTAAGACGTCACTCGGTTTGGGTTAGCATGTCAGCTAGCTGTCACGCCTCTTGGTTTGTTTACATTCTCCAAAATAAAAAAGCCTGACTAACTACGATGGCATAAAATATCGTTCGGGAGGTGCGACAGTAAAGATGAAGTCGACAGTTTTGACCATTATGGAGTAATTTTGCCATGTCATACTGAATAAATGCATTTTTATTATTTCATATTCCATTTAGCACTGGACTTTTATTTGTCATGACCATACCATTTATATAACAATTGGGGAAAAATACTTAGATAAAAAGAATGTCCTGTAAAAATATTGAGCAGAGAGACTGAAACAATGACATTTTGCGGCTCTCTTCGTCGCATTTTCCTCGTTCTGAATGATTCCCCCTCAATGGGCTCAGATAAAACCATGATCCTGCCAACGTCACCCTCCTTTTGGGGATGCTAGAGCCCTATAATGGTAGGCGTGGCTAAACGACGAATTAAAAAACTAATTTCTTGTCATATGCGCTTTGCCAAATTTTTGTATATAGTCCAGTCGTCTCAAAATATGATTCTTAATTCAAATAATACTGCGAATTAGGACTTTTTTTATCCTGTCGTACGCACTTTAAGCAACTGTATTTCACATCAAGGTAATTTATACGAGGTGTTGTCTTTCTTTTAATGGTAAGTAAATGTTCAAAGTACTAAATGATTTAACAAGGGCAATGCAACGAGGCTCGTATTAAATATTTGATTCTAATCAATTTCAATGAAAATGTAGCAGTCAAAACAGAACGTGTTGGTCTTTGGCCATTCACTCACCTGAAAATGTGTTGTCTGCGAAACGAAGCAGGAGACTGCTCTTCCCCACTCCTGCCAAGAAAACAGAGGAACAATGTGAGCTTTAACAGGAGTCAACCACCCCCTGTTTGCAAGGTACTAACATCTAATTGGCTGGGAATCCAAGTCCAACAGCATGGCACAAGCACAAACCCTAAACACAATGTCAAATTTAATAAAGGCTGTAATAACGGCGCGGTTAATAGTCATATATGCTAAAGGTAAGTTGATTCAAAAATGTGGAACAAATGCATTACAGTATTGACAATAATGCAGTAAGCTCATAATATGTTGGAACCACGGGAGAGAAGGAAAAAGTTGAGTATCGGTCAGAGTGAAGAGTGGAAAATGAGTTTGTCAGCCATCAAATGACTCTGCTGCATCTGGGGCGAGACCATCTGCTACCACCTTTGTGCAATTGTCAGTTAGTGTTTTATTGCTCCTAAAAGCTATCAGTTTCCTTTGACCTCCCATTATTTGATAGGAACAATATGAGCGTCTTCAAAGTAGAGCAAATTACGTATCGACATTCCAAAGTTCCAAAAAGTTTGCCCTGCTTTCAATGATACACAAATTCAAATTTTAACCACCGCTTCTTAGTTCTTAAGCATATAGAATTTAAAGATCATAGTGTCAACTGCCAAGATGATTTATTTTCCTTAATAAGATAACTTTATGCTTTCTCTCAGGAAAATAAATGCATTGTGAAGCAATGTGTAAATAACTTATTACCGCCTGTACTCCTCTTTATCCCTTATTTTGTGAATATAACATACTTCAAAGTGGCAGTATTTATTCATATTCTTTATATTGTTGCTGTAGGGTGACCTTCTAAATAAAAATAACCACATCATCTTCCTTGAATTTCCAAGCATGCTTTGTTCAAGTTGGTATTGAAGCTTACTACATTAGGTTGAACACTCCCATAAACAGCACCCCACAATAATGTTTAGTCACTAATTCAATATGCTTTAAAAAAGTCAATTAATCATGCTGTCACTGATTGAAATCCTCTAATATAATACGGCACTGCCCGCCATCCACATAACAAGCTTCTGACAAATTAAGCAAATACAAAAAATAAAAGCAAACACCTACGTTTAATCATCTTCCTATATTGTTTTATAAGCCATGGACATCTTCGTATATATCTTAATAGGTCTGTATATTTATGTGGCGATTAACAGCAACTTACTTTCGTGGCTCATCTTCATTGTTCCTTGAAGCGATGCACTTTAGCTAAACAAGCCTTCACAAATGTAATGTAAAATGTTTTTTTTTTTAACTTGATATCGCCTAAAAACACACAGAGTTGCCCGATAAATTCAACAGTGAAGCAGCTCTGCTTGATTTCTCACGTTGTAAACATTTAAGTGTTAAAAAGAGCATTTACAGATTTTCAAGCAATTTTCATCGCTTCAAATGTGCCAATATTGCGTAAAAATAAGAAACAAAATGGGGACAGACACATGGGGAAATGAGCTCATCGTCTGCCTTTGACGTCATCAGGCTAACAATGCTTTCCACATAAATGATGGCATCCCAAAATTTGTCAAAAACAAACAAAAATTACTATTGAGTCTCGTTTGTGTAAATCTTTTCTACAGAAATCATTGTTAAGTACTGTACTACAAAATAGGTTTCAATGTTAAAATAAATGGGGACCATGTACTTTAAGACTTGTGGGCTCTAATAAGCCACAATTGTTCTCTTTTACTAAAATATGTTATTAGAAACACATGAAATATTGCCATTGATTTACAAATCTATAATATTTAGTACATGTTTTGACCTACGGAGGGCGCCATGTTTTAATACCTGCAATGGACGCGCAGGGTGATGACGTAGATTGTCACTGTCACTCGAGGAATATGACCGGTGTTCTGCAATACCTTCTTACGCGGCGAGACGTCAACACATGCGCACATCGGTTAAAAGCGGCGAGTACTTACTATTTGTGTTTTTATTGAACCTTTAATTACCTTTTCATTGCCTCAAAATACTTTTTGCATGTGTTTCCCTCTCATACTTTTAAGCATTGTGTTTTCTTGTGGTAACTTCAAAGCAGATTGTTGATCTGTTGACCACTTTAGTCACGTAGCATATTTAAACCACACATTGATACTACGTTTAAGTATTTTAGTATGTTCTGTCTGTATGGATCTAAACAAAACAAGCTGAAAGCGCATGGTAGTACTTTGGGTGTCAAATTCGCCTATTATAGACGTTTTGCCAGATTAGCACATTTTGGCAGAACACCAGTTTTGTCCTACTCTGGTCTCATCCTGTGTTTCCTGTTCATTTTGCTTTTGCTGCTCGTTTTTTGAAATATCAACAGTGCGTCATGCTCATTAATGTTCCTCCTGGGTTCAAATTGAAAGGGCTGAACAGATATGCTTTTGTCGCTCGATTCATACTCTGGAAGCCCGACAGCATAACTCAGTGACGTCATTACTCTGCGACGTCAACAACAATGGCGACCAACTAGTTAAACTAATTTTACAAATTGGATAAAAACTAAAAGCATCAAGAGGGGTTTTAATATCAAATTATTTTAACTCATGATAACGTTTATCTTTTAAGAACTACAAGTCGTTCTATCCGTGGTTCCCTTTAATTAAAAAAAAAAAAAAAAAAAAAAAGTATTATTGAATAGCCATCCGTAGTATGTCCAATGTCCCAAGAGCTGCAGATAGCTAGAAGATGAAGTTAATTAGTATCAGAGGTAGGGGTGTGACAAAATATCGAAATGGTGATATATGGTATATAACCATATATGGTCATATATAGTATAGACCATATATATATGGTCACTTATGGTGATATAACCTTTTGGGATCCCAAAAGGTTATCGATATGCTCCTGTCTAGAATCGAGATATCGTTTTAAAAAGGTGTCAATCTAAAAAAAAAAAAAAAAAAAAAAAAAAGGCTGCCATTGACGGTGCTCGACATCCAATCCTTTTAGACTGGGAACGTTCGTTCATTCAAAACCAGAGCATTCACAGTCGTTCGGTCCTGATTTTCAGGGCATTTACAGGTCACTTGCTTTTTATTTTAGGGCATTTACAGGTCATTTCCTGTTGAGTTTGAGTCACTGCCTATTCATTTGGGTGATTCCCAGGTCACTTCCTGTTCTGTAACGCAAAATAAACAGCAAGTGACCCATAAAATACCCCAAATCAACAGGAAGTAACTGAAAATCAACAGGTAAATGACCTTAAATGGCCCAAAATTACTCATTGCCTGGCATTGGCTGCCACTGACAGCCATAGACGTTCAATCCATTTGAAGTGGGAGGGTTGGCAGCGAATGAACGAATGTTCATTCGCTGCCACCCTCCCAGTTCAAATGCATTGGACGTCTACTAGTGATAAACTCATTCCAATTCACATCAGAAGCTTGTTTTTCTGTTTGTTTTTTGTAGAATATCCTAGAATGATTTCCTGACCAATGTATCGAAAATCCTTGTATCGCCATATCGTCAGATCATCGTTATTAGAGCTGAAACGAATACTCGAGCAACTCGAGTTTAAAAACTGATCCGAGTAATTTTATTCACCTCGAGGAATTGTTTCATTCTGACAGCTCTAAGCATCACGTTTTGCCCGGACTACTTTTAATGCGGGACAACGCGCTGACGTCACGTGCGTAGAGGAAGAAGCAATTTAAAAAAAAAAAAAAATTACTGCAGCCTACAGCCGCTACAAACTACACCGACGTTGCTAAAAACTATGCCCGCATGATGCTAGTGTGGTAGCAGGTAGTGTCCGAGGCGTCTCATAGATATCGCATGCATTTAGGACTAGATGTGAAATGACGGACTCGGCCGCGTCTGGGCAGCGTTAGTAAACAGCCGCCATCTTTAAGCAGTAGACTTCTCTTCGCTAATAAATATAACGCTACTGTCACTCGCTCACATAACGTTAGCCCTTCGGAAGGTTAGGTTTCTATTGATTATGACCACTGTCGATGCGTGGCTAACGTGTCTTACATACAGGTTTTATTTAATCTGTAAAAACACAGCGCTGGAGAGTGATGAGGGTGTAAAATTAAAACATAATAAAGCTAACTGTCAGTTTTAGCTCAGTAGTCATTGCTGAATAAATGTGTTCCAATACAGAAAGTATCATACATTTATTTTGAACACTGCAAAAACTCAAAATCCTATCAGTACTTACAGTTTAGACTAACTTAAAACTTAACTTAAAAATAGCTTGACACAAATGGAAACTAAATTGAAACACGTGGGAAAAACACGTAGCTTTCAAGTGATGTGTGTTATCAAGCGTAATTACATTTTTAGGTAAGAAATATGTTTTTTTTTTTATATATATATATATATAAGGTCTAGAAGTTTTTTGAGTGAAAGCAGTGAATTTTTTTCCTAGTCACATCTTAGATGCAATTGTTGGCTGTTTTCAACAATGTACATCGAAAATAAAGACATTGATTGACTGAAAATGGTTCAATATTGGATTAAATCTTTTTTTTTCTCATGTATATGTATAATTGCTGTTTAAATATTCGATAGCTGCAGCCCTAGTTCATTCGCTGCCACTCTCCCAGTTCAAATGGATTGGACGTCTACTAGTGATAAACTCATTCCAATTCACAGCAGAAGCTTGTTTTTCTGTTTATTAGTTGTTTGTAGAATATCCTAGAATGATTTCCTGACCAATGTATCGAAAATCCTTGTATCGCTATATTGTCAGATCATTGTTATCGTGAGCTTTGTATCGCAAATCGTATTGTATCGTGAGGTACCAAGACGTTCCCACTCCTAATCAGAGGCCAACATCTGAGCCCCAAAAAACACACGTTTTTTTGTTCAAAATGTGCAGCAGTCATTGCATCTTGGACTTTCAACATAGCTTTACAGTCAGTTGTAGTTCCATAGAACAGCTGAAGAACACTGACATCAGTGTGCTACTGATATTGATGGGTTTGTGCCAATGTCCGGATGGACAATGTATATGGGTATCAGACCCCACAAAGCAGTACAGTACTGTGGGTTAACTTTTACTCCAATAGTCAAATCCAGTCAAGTGTTCAAGTGTCTTTTACATGATTTTGATACTTCAATGGGCTAAATGAATATATACCACTACAAAGAAAATAGTCGGGTAGCTTTACTGACAATTTCACAGTTACACTTTGGTTGGCACAATCATGATAGTCTCACTTCATTTAAACGTGACTGCCTTGAGATGTTTATCAGACTGCAGTGCAGCATTCCTTCACTTCAAAAAGCGAGTTTTTCAGGCTACCAGTCAACATAACAACTTGTTATTCCCAAAAATAATAAATAATTGTAGTTGCTCGAGGTTGTGCTAAACGTCCTAACCTTGTCGTAATATCATTTTAGCCTGCAGCTAGCGCCAGCAAACACAACAGCTTCATGACCAATGCAAAAATATGCTAGCCGAATTTCAAGCTAGCTTCCGCGGCTACTGACACATAAAAACGCGCTATAAGGGTCGAATTCACTCTTGTAATATTCCCCTGCTTAGTGTGTGTTTGATTTAAGATGAGAAAGTATCTTAGTTGCTACACGACCAGAACAGGAAAATGAGGACAAACTCGGCTGTTGTGGAGGCGATATCCGGCCTCATCGACAGACATGCCCAGCCCGGACACACAACCACCTCCGCCCTGTCAATAAACGCGGTAATATGGCGGCGGACTTCACTACAAGAAACAAATTTATTTCTCAGGCAATATATAATCTATACAACGCGAAACATGATGGCACAGCGGTCCCATGGTGTATGTGGTTTTTTACCCATGTGTAAAAACAAGACAGGCCCACTTCCCAAGCCACATCCCCGGTGTCGACTTACCGCTGTCACCGATGATGAGCAGCTTGAAGAGGTAATCGTAGTCCCTGGCCATGCCGGTGGATCGTGGCTTACCCCCGCCTTGTGCCGCTTCTTTGACCGGTTATGATTCTAGTCCCTCGTTAATTAAAAAAATAAATAAATGAACACGACCCCGGACCCCCCGATTTAGACGAGGACCCCCGACTACCAGGACTAGAAATCGTTTGCCCCGAGCCGGCGTCGTTTTTCTCGGGGGCTAGGCAGTTCTCTCCCTCTGCTGCCAGCGGCCGGAAACTCGGCTTCCTCCTCTGGTGGTGGAACTACTGCACCCGACTCTCCTTCACTGTGATCCGGCCACACTGCACACTGCGCAGGCTCCGGTTGTCTAGCCGCCCCGTACCGCCAAGCAGCAATGCCAAACGCTTTGGTACAACTTCAACAGGGCTTCAACTTCACATGTAATGCAATAAAACAGTTGACAGTACAAGTATGGAGCCAAATTATTCAATGAGTCATAAAAATTGTTACACAGGAGTTATGTCAAAAGCAGACTCTCGAGTAATTCAATTTGAAAAAGCTTCCAATCAAATTTTTCTGCTTTGACTATTCGTTTCATGAGAGTGGCTTTCTGATGGTTAGTTTTGAAAGTGTTTGCATTTAGTTTTATTGATTTTGGTGGACAAAGTGCCCTCTAGTGGCAACAGTAAATATGATGTACCGTACTGGCCCAAATATAAGACGGCCCTGATTATAAGACGACTCCCTCTTTTTCAAGACTCAAGTTTGAAAAAAAGACTTTTTGAACACCAAATTAATTTTTATGCAAAAAAATCATTACAGTACATCCGAAATGATTATAACAATATATTTGAGAAAAAGCATGTTATTATGCCTCATTCAAATCTTAGTATCTGAAAATTTAAATATGTAAACTAAAGTGCAATCACATTCGTAAATGAATGGCTTCTGGGTTTTTAAATGTAAATTAACCAATCTATTGTGATCAAACAAAATAGCAATAACTGCATTAACCAACAGAGTGAAGTCTAACTGTAACTGTAGTCTTGAAACAAATCGGGATCAGGAAAAACATTGCAATAAAATAATGAAACTGGTTAACTTTGAAAGTAGCTGAGATCTGTCATGAACATTGCTTCAATGATATCTGGCACCATCTAGCGTCGTGAATGGGTATAATGTCTAGATCGCGAATATAAGACGACCCCCTCTTTTTCAGTCTTATTTCAATGCAAAAAACACCGTCTTATATTCGGGCCAATACGGTAATTTATTTAAAATGGCTGAATCCAGCTGCTCCCTCTTAAGACCAACATGATGTAAGTTTGTCTTTTTTTTTTTTTTTTTTTTTTTAAATGTTTTTTATGCATTCGTAATTTATAGGTATGTTTAGCTGTTTTTTTTTTTTTTGTTTTTTTTTGTGGGAATATGTGTCTGAACGATTTGTTAAGAGCATTGTGAAAAAAAAACTTTAACTATGAAACTATAAAAGCACTTTACAGCATTTAAGCTAGCAGACTTTTGTGATGCAAGTTAGCCAGTTGTTTTCTTGTACTTGAATCCTCTTTTTATTATTTTTTTAAGTGTCTGAGGCTAAGCTCAGGTATTTTAATTTTTTTCAAATGAAAGTGCAATTCTGCATAGTTTGAAGAAACACTCGAGAATCTTATTTTGTATCCGCATTTAATGCTCTTTTGAAAGTGCAGTCTTAGCAAGCCTTTGTTTTACATCTCCTACAATTTATTCTGCAACGCATTATAAATTCTGAATCTAATTACTCGATTATTCGAACTAAATAGCTGATAGATTAATGGACTACTAAAATAATTGATTGCTGTAGCCCTACTTAACTATAAAATATTTTGTAAAAAATACTAAGTAAAAAGTTGTATTGAACATAAAAATGAAGTTATTATTTTGAAAGGAGTGTCCAAAGTACGGCTGGCGGGTGAACTGGAGCTCGCTGCCAAGTTTTTAGTGGCCTAAAGTAAATTATGAAATCATAGAATATGGCCCGCACAAGTATCTTAAATTCAGCGTACATTGTTTTGCACTTCCCATCTTCAACACTACATTGAGCTAGCCACACAAACATTTCCTCTTCATGAGCTCAGGAGTCAAAACGTACCTGACATATTAAATAAGTGAAGGAAACTGTAGAACTTCAGTATTTTTACATAAACAAACTTACATAAACATTATCCATTGTGATGGATTGATATCCTGGTTGTGATTTCCTTGACTCTTTTGGTGTTGCTGGACATTTTCTTTGTTCTGTAGTTTGTTTCAGTGTTGTAAATATAGGGGAGTTTGAATTTTGTGGCAGGTGGGGAGGGGCAAAACATGTTGAGGACCCCGAAACGCAGTGTCAGCATTAAAATTAACTTATATTAGATATATGCTCGGTTACTAGCTTAGCCCATGCTCGTGAATACCATTTTGTCGATGCTCTTCGGCGTTTCATGGTCCACATCTTCAATCCTTGGTTCTCGCTCAATAGTTGTCGCTTTTGAAAGCTTAGGTTTGAAAAAAATTACGTATATCTCTCTTGGTTTTGGCTAAGCAAAGCAAATGACCGTCTCTAAGGTGCTAGTTACAGGACCTGTTTGAAAAATAATTTTGACCCATTATAAAAATATTTTTTTGTTCATTTCATTCATTTCTGTTATTGGTTTTGTGGCTTTACGGCTTTTATAGACAACATTTTACCGGCAAAGTCTTAATTTTGAATTCATATATAGTAAAGTTAATTACATGCAATGACATTCTTCGGCCACCTGAGGGGCTGTGCCCCCCCAGGCGCCCCTTTATTTCCACGTATGGTTGTAAATATAAATACACATACACTACTGTTCAAAAGTTTGGGGTCGCTTTGACCCCAAACTTTTGAACGGTAGTGTATATAAATTAAAGAGTAACGGTATTTGTATGCATTCCTGACCATCATGGGCATCACGGTTCGGTGCACACAGTCAGAGGCGTCACGTTCTATTAGGCAAACCAGGTAATTGCCTAGGGCCCCCAGCCAGCAGGGGCCCCCAGAGGGCCAACAGATTTAGCACACGCAGCTTTACTGCAGTCGCAGAGACAAGTGCGACAGTGCCAGTGAAAGCCTTGTGTCCGAGTTCCCTGAAGGGGCCCCTTCACTCGCTCTACACTCCCTATCCCTCCTTCACGCGACTGAGAGTGAGCGGCGATTTGGCTTTTTTTTAATTGACGTATATCCAAAATGAAGTTATACTTCTGGAAGCGACAAAAGAAAGAAAAGCAGAAGAGGATAAAAGGAAGCAAGACATCGGTGAGTGTACTATGTTACTGTACGTTTATGTCCTAATGTAGTAGAAGCCAGGCACTTTGAGTGTCCTAAAAAGCGCTTTATGAGACGGAGGCATTATTATACTTTTATTAAATATGCTATTGTTCCAAGTCCAACTGTCCCCCTTACTTGCACACGCTCGAAGGGCCCCATGTTTCTTGTTGCCGGGGGCCCCCGGGGACCCTTCAGACGGCAAATATATTGGAATTTTTTTTTTTTTTTTCAAAATAGTTGTAGTTCGTCCTACAATCCGGGGGCGGGAGAGGTAATGCACCTAAACTAACAGCTGACAACACGGGGCAACTATTTGCGCTTTTTATTTTAGCCAATATAAAAATATATCTTATGTGGGAGTGTATGTTCACTTGTAATGGTTTACAGTTAACTTTGTGTAATCCAACACTGAAAATGGATCTATTTTTTTTATTAAAAAAAAAAAAGTTACCATGGTTGCCAGCTTGCAAGTGCGACCTGACATTGTTACCTCTGTTAAATTCTTCAGCCATAGACAATACCTGTTCTGAAAATATACAATATAAAATGAACTACGACCACCTGGCTTATTTTCTTAGTACTGTATCTCATCAGCCAGAGACATAAGCACACCTGAAGATTTTGCGTGCCCTCTATTGGCTAACTTTTTACCAACAGCCAACAATAAATCTGCAAATATTTAATCCAATATGGTTTAAGACAACAAAAAAATCATGCTCTGTAGATCAATGCCTATATATCCCTAGAATATACCTACGAAATTTAATTATGATCTTTCCACAAATTATGGAGAAGTAGCAACTTTGATGTGCTCAAGAAGAGATGGAAGCCCTCCCTCTTAGCAGACTTTTAAAAAACTATACACAATGGCCCAACTGAGGCTAAAGAACATCAGATTTCCTTGCATAATAACGTGATGTGACTCATGTAACAAATACTTATTTATTGAAATGGTAACTGGAAAAAAATCCATCACTAATCATTCTCAGAGCCATCAATATTAAACAGTTCTTTTGAATAAGATTTTTTTTTTCTAATGCGGCCTGCCTCTGTTCTGTTTCAACATGAGTGGTGTTTGATAGGGTTGCAGTCAGGACTCCAGTTCCTCAATCCTACTCAAATTTGAACTTTGCGTTGGGGTACAGTCACCAGCACACGACAATCATTGCAGTAATTGTCATTCCAAAGCTGAATGCCTTAAAACAGTCAGAAAACAATGTGAAACCCAGACATGGCCTTCAGTTTAAATGCTCCAGAAATAATTCACTCTACATTACTGAATGAAATCCATTCACTTTTTAATTTTGTATTGCCTTTTTACAATCACATCAATGGGTTGAGATCCTTTGATGATGTAGACCCCCAGTCACTTCCACAAATCAACAACCAAAACATGAGATGTGTGCAATATGCCATTAGGGTGGGATCGCAAATCATTTTTAGTAAAAATAATTAGGAAAAAAAATTCTGAACAGAATTGGCCACAGTCACTAAAACTGGGGAAATAACCAGAAAAGAAAGACCAAAATTGGGGAATAGAGATACAGAAACACTATATATGCTGCCTGACAACATTTTATTTTGGGTTTAAAGGCCGTTAAAAGGATGAAATAAAAAATAAAAGATTTAACCGCATGTGAGGGAATTGAATCAATAGTTGTTTTTCAGCATAGGAACTTGTAGCACATTCAAAGACATCTTTTGTACCATTTAGGGGGCTGAAAAATACTTACGTCCAGGTCCAGTGGAGGTATGACCTGAATAATGCATTGTAAAACATTTTGAGAGGTAAATAAATGAAAAATCCAAACCATCAAAATAGGAAATGAAATAGAATCAATGACTGAGCACAAAGCAACACTGTTGTCATACAGTGAATCTGCTGTTAAGGGGTGCGGAAATAAAAAGTTGTGTGAATTACAAGTCTGGTCTTGAAGTTTTTCCCGAGTTCCTGTGCTGGAAAACAGAATAACATGATGTGATTGTGTCTGGAGTTCTAATTCAGTGGAGATCACATCTGTCGATCCATGTTTTGGCTGACATTATCAAACAGGTCAGTCCAGTTCATTCACGTTAATATGGTGTCGTCTATCTCTTCATTGGAGTCTTGCTGACTGGCGATCTTCTTCAAAGACCGGCGGTGACACTCTGATAGGAGGTCGTTACTCGCCGAGTCCAGAATTGCTGTAATCATCTGGAACGCAGAATTTAATAAAAAAAAGCACAACATGAGCGTCTTTAAAAAGATTTCTATTTAGAGCAAACCATTCTCTTAATAAATGGTCTGACCTGCATGCACTCCTCTCCCTGGCGTAGTCGTAAGAGGTTGACAATGGTGTGCTCGCTCTGGGCTCTGACGCTGGTGTTCTTGTCTTTGGTATTGTCCAACAGAGTCTTCAACAAAGGCTTGATGAGATTTGCGTCCATGGTAGGTGCTGCCGGCTCTTTGAAGACCCACCAGAGCACTCGCTCTGACACCAACCTGATGTCACTGGACTGGTTCTGAAGACACTGCGAGGTCACACAGACAGCAAGAGTCACAAAGAACACAAATCTTCCATCAACATTGAATATTCTACCTACTACGATCAAGCCTGGACTCAATGTTTTTTTATTTACACAAATACACTATGTCAGGTCGTGTCTTTTACATCACTATTGACATAACAAACCTTGACAAACTGTGTGATGAACCGCTGAGAAACATTAGTGCCTCCATCCACACTGAGCTGATATCGCATCAGGAATCCCATCCCTCTGATCCCACTGCTGGCAATGGGGATCTGTAAGAGAAGTCAGGTCACATGATCTACTCAAAAACTATGCTTTTAACAAATGTAGTCATTATGTTGTACATTGATCAATTGGGTTGATGATAATAGGGAAATTTAATACTACACTCATAAATTAAATATAATTCAAATGATAAAAACATTTGTGATCTCCATTCTCATTATAATCTAATACTTAATATTATACTAGTTAATATATGGCGGAAAACGTTGACAAGACTGAAAAAGCAGTTTCTGCTCTTACACCCTTCTTTAAAATAAATTGTATTTTAAGCCAAAAGAACTTTTGTGTTTGACAGAACAATATGTCTATATGCTTCCATAGCAGATTCATGGTGCATTAAGCCTCCGAACTATTTTTAATTAGTCCGTTTCACCCTGGAAACTCCTGTTTACAGATGTCACGCAACCACTTTTGTTTCAATCCAGCCATAAAAAGGTAAGTAATTATGTTTATAACTCAAAATGTCTGTCATTTTTAGCTTTGAATCATTAATTGATGTCTAGTATTTCGCAAAAAAAAAGACTTTAAAAAAAGGATTCACTCGCATATTTTAAACTTGTAGCAAATTTCGTTGCAATGAAAAAATTGGCGTCTGTAAAAAAGTCACGGATATCTACCTCATAACTATCGCTAAATCGCATTTTTTTCGTTACCGTCACATTTTTCCCAATATTTTAGATGATAATCGATCCAAACAATGTTAAAAAAAAAAAAAAGTTTAAAAGGGTATAAATATATGAAAATCTGGATTACTCCTTGATGTCTGCGATTTCTGCATCGCGACCCTTGTTATATTACCATGTTTCACCCATAATTTCCCCCCAAAAATCAGGCTGTGGCCATTCACATCTAAATCTTAAAATCATGGCGTCTTTAAATCTGCTCTTGCGTGCTTTCACCTCCAGTTAGTGTTTTGCTATTTAAAAAAATTATATATTTTTTTAAAATGCCCTCCTGTTCAAAATTTTCTTCCCCCAGAAAATGGAGATTTTAAGCTTTCCAATGATGTATCACACATGCATATTGGACAATTTTGAAATTTGGTCAAATTGGGGGTCTCAGAGCGGAACTTGAGGTCACCTGAGTGTTCCGCCATATGTAAATCTTTTTTCAATTTTTCTTTGTTTGGATTGATTATTTATCATCTAACATATTGGGGAAAATGCAACAGTAACGAAAAAAAATACAATTAAGCGATAGTTATGAGGTAGATATCAGTGACTTTTTTTACAGACGCCATTTTTTTCATTGTGATGTAATTTGTTTGAAAGTTTAAAATCTGCGAGTGAATCATTAAATTTTTTTGTTTTTTGTTTTTAAATATTAGACATCAATTAATGATTCTAAGCTAAAAATGACAGACATTTTGAATAATAAATATAATTACTACCTTCTTTTTATGGCTGGGTTGAAACAAAAGTGGTTGCATGACGTCTGAAAACGGGGGTTTCCAGGGTAAAATTACAAATTAAAAATACTTTGGGGGCTTAATGCGCCATGAATCTGCTATAGCAGCATAAAGACATATTGTTTTATCAAACACAGCAGTTCTTTCGGCTAATAATACAGCAGTTTATCTTAAAGAGGTGTGCAAGAGCAGAAACAGCGTTTTCAGTCTTGTTTTCTGCCATATTATATATATATATATATATATATATATATATATATATATATATATATATATGGTATACATATACATATATATACACACACACACGCCATAATTTTCGCAGTATAAGGTGCACTTGACTATAAGCCGCTGGCCCGCTACCCCCCGAATTTGGCATGAAAACTGCATTTGTTCATAGATAAGCCACACTGGGCTATAAGCCGCAACTGTCCTCACTGTATTATGGGATATTTACACCATAAGATATTAACCGGTAACACTTTATTTGACATCGGCATCATACGACAGTCATAAGGCCCAATGAACCACCATTCATTGCTTCAAAAAGCGTCATTTGGCCATCACTGCTCCCTTGGGGGAAGACAGTCAACCTCTGCTGCCAGCAGCTGTCAACACTGTTATTGTTCAACATGCCTCCTAGCTTGCATTGCAGCGATATAGATGTAAATAGTAATCAAAATTCATGTTCTGTGCTAATTTTTTCTTCAGTTACTGTTTCAGTGGTTTCATTAATTGCTAGTTATGGGATTTGGTAACACTTTATTTGACAGTGGCACCATATGACTGTCATTAGACAATCCTAATTATGACATGACACAGTCATGAGCATTTATGAATGCTTATAACAGATGTCATTTAGTGTTATCTGGCAAATTATCTCACTTTTGAATGGATGTAAAAGATCCAAGCTGGACATAAATGGAGTTAGTGACATAATTTGTCGGATGACAATGACATAAGCATTCAGTAATGCCCATGACAGTGTTTTGCCATAATTATGACAGTTGTATGACAACACTGTCAAATAAAATGTTACCTATTAACCCAAATAAATCAACAATTGAGCCGCACTGGACTATAAGCCGCAGGATTCAAAATGAAGGAAAAAAAGTAGTGGCTTATAGTCTGAAAATTATAGTATATCAGTGGTTCATAATCATAACCTTGCTAAACGTACCGAATACTTAGATAACAAGGCAAAAAACAAAAAATCTAAGTCCAATATATCTAAGCAAGACGGCTAATAACTAAGCAAATTCTTCTTCAGATTTTGTCACATTTTGAAAGTATATTTTAAAAAAGGTCAAAATTTGAGTCCACTCTAACTAGAGGTCTGGTGTACTTCCTCATACTCAGTGCGAGTCAACCTTCCACTGAGCAAACCAGTTTCTCATCTCATTAGATAGAGGGCTAGCAATCGAAAGAAATGAAATACAGCCTGTAAATTGGAAGCAAACGAGAATCTGAATACATACTGTACATACATACAAATGTCCAAAACTGGTCTAAAACACCACTTTGCTTAGATTCAGTCAGTGTACGTAAATAGGGCCCCTCACCTACCCCCTTAAACCTACTTACCGAACCCCTGGGGTTCGCTCGGAGACAGGTTAAGAACCTCTGATACATATATAATAAATATAATTACATAAATAATAAAAAGAGAGTATAAGCTATACTCTCTGTAGTGGTAGGATTTTCTGTTAGCGTGGATAGAAAATTTATCCTGAAAACACTTTTTGACACTAAGGAATGGCGTATTAAAAATCCTTCAATTTTTTTAAAAATAGAGTGTTCTCTTATCATGATTTATTTATTTTGCATAATAGATGTTCCTCAGAAGAACTATACATAGAAGCATTAAAGCGAGGCGAAAGGTGGGAAGCAGCCTACAACAACAAAAGTAGTTCTTAAAAAAAATGGTGAATTATTTAGAAACAAACAAAAACCAGATGCACGCACCCCGTTACTCTAACATTTTGCTTACCCTGTCAGCAGTGGCATTGGTCAAAATGTTCTCCGTCACTGTGTCGCAGTATTCCTTGCCACACAGCTTCTCAGGCGCACACTTGACAGCTATGGCTAAAGCCAAGCTGCGACCATGTCGCACCATCCAGTCCACCCCTGACATATCCGCTGAAAGCAGAGAAACAGCTATTAGTTTTTTTTTCAATGACCACATTGCTTGTGAGGCAAGAGAAACAAATATACATTAGCCCCCAGATAGGACCACAACTCATCAGCAAATAGCTTCTCCATTTACAAAGAACTGTCTCTGTCAAGAAGCAACATTTAAACCACTGGTTCTTAAAGTGCGGTACATGTACCACCAGTGGTACACATGTTCTCTCAAGTAGTCCGCGAAATAATGAGTGAATTAAATGTTCAAATGATTTTTTTTTTCAAATCAAATACAGTGCATTAATCAAGCACAGGTTAGATATAGTAAACTTAATCTACAAAAGGTCAACATTTATAAGTTAAATATGCTCCGCAGTGCTCGGTTGAGTCGTGTACTAACCTAAGATGTGCTGAAGCAGGACAGTCTTCAACTCCTCCTCTGACAAAAATGGGCAGAGCTCACCAACACAACCAGCGGAAGCCATTCGAGTTGCATCCTATGTGTGCAAACAGACACAAATAAAGCAGGCAAGACAGACAGACATTGGAACGTATTGACTTCTTATTTCTAACTCATCTAACTCCCAAGGACAGATGTCAAATCCAATTCAAATGGGATGGTTGGCTTTGAATGATCATCTTTCAGTGCCATTGACATCGATAGACGCCCAATCCATTTTGACTCGGGAGTCAGTCAAAATGGATTGGATGACATTGCTGTCAATAGCAACTAAAGTTACCAAGAGGAGTTCCAAAAAAATCAATTATTACATGCATCGCATTCGACAAGTGACGATTCGATTACGGTTCATAAAGGCTCAAAAACGATGATTTTTCCTCATATCTTTATGACAGCCGCTCATAGCAGAACGAAATTCAAGACACGTTTGCCGCCCGGACACCTTTAACGGACGCACACACGTTATAATGGATGCTGCCTGTAACTGAGTGAGAGATTTACCCTTTTTCAAAAGACTGGAAAATAAATTTGTGTATGAGACAGGCAGGGACAGAAACGCGCCGGGTCGCACGTTATTTTTTAGAGCGAAAGGGGAGATAGTTCGTTGCTCCTCATCTTTCAGATGTCCAGCTGTAGTTTCAAGTCATGTCAATTGAAAAATGTCCTGAGTGTGTTGCTAAGACCCGTGTGCGTCTACAAGAGGTGAGTACATGAACCCTCTTGTACTGTTTTGCCTTTATTGTTGTTGTTTTTGAGGTGTTAATAGTTAGCACCGAGCGCTAGGCTAATTAGCTAACGTGTATTTCATATGCAGAACGTGTAAAACCATGATTAAGTACAGCGGTAACACTACAAACATGCGAAATAGTACAGAAATCTGTGAAAACAATGTATATTGGTTAAAAGAAGGCTTATTTCTAAAGATACTTTGTTTCCAGAAAATGTGGAATTCATTCCACCTGTGTAAATTTTATTGTATTGTTGAGTGAAATAAGTACTCACTTTAAAATGGTAAAATTGTATCCGAACCTTCTGTGTATATACTGTACCATAGATAAAATAACTTTTATCAGTGACCCTCAATTTTCGAATCCCAGATGCCTTTAGATGAGCTACTGTTGCCATATTTACTGACAACGCAACTTAAAATCAACTTGGTTGCCAACCACATCCTGTCTCACCAACTTCCGTGTCACCACAATGCTCGCAGAAAAGGTCCAAAACCACAAAACAGTTCTAAAATGCTTCTAGAGTTACTTTTTAGGCTTTTTATTAAATGAGCAGAATCCTCTCAACCCTGTTTAATGCTTCAAGTTATCTCCTCTCAATGTCATACCTCGTCATGTCCCAGCATGCCTAGTAATGTGGTGGTAACGTTCTTGCGGATGTTTGGATCCACCTTTGACCCGGCCCCTTGAATGACGAACCTTAAAGCTTGAAGCATTGTCTCCCTATTAAAGACAAAGTGTAACAAGATGAATTACACAAGTACAACAAGAGATAATACAGTAATCCCAAATTGTTGGTGTTAGAATCCCTGCGTGAGGTCAAAAACATGACTTCTGAGGGAAAAACATACATTCAATTAGTTTGATTATCAAAGTATCATGATAATTTTAAAATGGCTGCAACTGATAGAGATATGTGTCCCATTCATTGAAACTGTAAGGGCTAGCAGTGAATGATAACGTTTCACTTCTAATAGTGGTGATAAAAGTCCAATCCATTTGAACTAGGAAAAGGAGTAAATAACTCAATTGGCATTTTTTAAAAAATAGGTCTTTGGCTGTTAGAATACTTAATTTAATGTTACTTGTTAGTAAGGCTAGTTTTGTCATTTCCTGTCTACTAACTATGAGTGTAAACTGTGAAGCTATGCCATCTGGTGGGGATGTTGGGAAATTAGCTTCTGCGCTTCATTTGAGTTTTCTATTTTTTTTTTTTTAAACTTAAGTTTACGTTTTTTTTGCACTGTAAAAAATTAAACTTCCTATTAGTCATGCTAACTTAAAAATGTAAGTACAGTGTATCACAAAAGTGAGTACACACCTCGCATTTCTGCAGATATTTAAGTACATCTTTTCATTGGACAACACTGACAAAATGACACTTTGAATAAATGAAAAGTACAGCTTATACAATAGTTAATTTATTTCCCCCCTCAAAATAACTCAAAATATAGCCATTAATATCGAAACCCCTGCCAACAAAAGTGAGTACACCCCTTTGAAAAAACGTACATCCCTAAATGTCCAAATTGAGTACTGCTTGTCATTTTCCCTCCAAAATGTCATGTGACTCATTGCAGGATTGCTGTAAGCATTGCTGCAGAGATTGAAGAGGTGGTAGGTCAGCCTGTTAGTGCTCAGACCATACGCCGCACTCTACATCAAATTGGTGCGTATGGCTGTCACCCCAGGAGGAACCTTCTTCTGAAGACGGTACACAAGAAAGCCTGCCCGTCTCATCAGACCATAGGACATGGTTCCAGTAACCCATGTGCTTTGTTGACATGTCTTCAGCAAACTGTTTGCGGGAGGCGGCTTCCTCCCAGGGTGACAGCCATGCACACCAAATTGATGTAGAGTGCGGCGTACGGTTTGAGCACTAACAGGCTGACCTACCACCTCTTCAATCTCTGCAGCAAAGCTGACAGCACTCCTGTTACGAGTCACATGACATTTTGGAGGGAAAATGACAAGCAGTACTCAATTTGGACATTTAGGGATGTATGTTTTTTCAAAGGGGTGTACTCACTTTTGTTGGCAGGGGTTTGGATATTCATGGCTACATTTTGAGTTATTTTGAGGGGAAAATAAATTAACTATTATATAAGCTGCACACGGACTACTTTTCTTTGTGTCAAAGTGTCATTTTGTCAGTGTTGTCCTATGAAAAGATATCATTAAATATCTGCAGAAATGCGAGGGGTGTACTCTTTTATGATATACTGTATACGTAAATCCAATTCTTAATATCTCTTATGGAACTTATTTGTAGTATTCTTTGAGTATTAACTCACATTTATTAAATTAACCTTGTTAACTTGATGAAATGAGTTGAATTTAGGGCTGCAGTTATCGATTTTTTTTAGGAGTTGATTAATCGATGAACTACTGTAATTTTCGCACTATAAGGCGCACCTGACTAAGCCGCCACCCACCAAATTTGGCACGAAAACGGCATTTGTACATAGATAAACCACACTGGACTTTAAGCCTCACTGTATTATGGGATAATTACACCAAAAGATATTAACCTGTAACACTTTATTTGACAGCAGCATAATACCACTGTAATGAGACCAAATGAACCACCATCATTGCTTCAATGAGCTTCATGTGGCCATTACTGCTCCCTTGGGAGAGACAGTCAACCTCTGCTGCCACCAACGTTCAACACTGTTGTCATTCAACATGCCTCCTAGCATGCATTGCAGCGCCAGAGATGTAAATAACTAGAGATGTCCCGATCCGATATTTGGATCGGATCGGACGCCGATATGGGCAAAAAAATGCGGATCGGATCGGCCGACACGGAAAAATTCCGATCCAGACTTCCGATCCAGTTTTTCGAAAACCCGGTCCGGGTTTTCCCGCGCACCGATATACGTAATCCATTCCAGTTTTTGCTTCAGTTTCCCTAAAATCCGGTCCGCATTTTAAGGCACCCCTTCAACACACTACATTACCGTCTCCCAATTTACCGAGAGACTTCATCTGTAAAAATGTCAGCTGTGTGGGATCATTTCACCTTAAAGGACGACAAAGACGAAGAGGCAGAGTGCAACATATGCCACAATAAAGTCAAGCGTGGTGGTAAAGCTATAAGAAGTTTTAATACAACCAACCTAATCAGGCATTTAGCGACATACACATGCATTGAAAACTAGGTGCGTTATTAAACAGCCGCCATCTTAAAGCAGGAGACTTCCCTTGTAGGCTGTTGTAGTGAACCTTCCAAGCGAACCTAATTAACTTTTTATCTAAAATACTCCTTGTTCTGCCCTTCATTTCGCGATTTACCACGTGCATTTTTCGTTCCTGCTGTTATTTTGACAGCCGTCCGACAGGAAAGAAGTAGCGCGGCGGCCATGTTTGTAGTCGTTTCGTCAGTCCGCCGTTTGACGAGAGCTGGGCAACATTGTTTACTGTGCTCACGCTATCCTAAACTTGTCGTGTTGTTTGCGCCTTCGAAGGCATCGTCTGTAAGTACAACATTTTTTATATACAGTATTTAGCGATTTATGTGCCATATTTGAAGCGTTTTGACCACTTTGTAAACTTTGGCACCTGGTGCATGCTTCATTTGCATATTAGAATATTGAGAGGCATCGTATGGGAATTGGCTTCGTATATATTTGACATATATAGCATATGGATAGTCAAACCTGTCAATCATTTTCGTTCTGTACATTCTATTTCTTTTAGTTTCACCTGGGTTCATTTTTGGATGTGACAGTGCAGCTAAATAAAAGCATCTGAAGCTTGGATGCTACTTCCTGACTCCCGCGTTCATTTTTGAATGGAGTTTGGCTTGCTGCGAACTTGTGTCCGCTTATACACACAAGGGGAGCAGTATACTCCTAAATCGGCAAAATCTTGACTTGAATCTATCTTCAAAACAGTTTTAAAACTTTCACATGTCAATAGTAGACAGAAGGGAAATTATGGAATAACGGGAACAATTTTAACAACTTAAACAGTTGATTCGCAAAATTAAATTAATTGAATGTAGTTCAAAGCTGCTGACACAGAATGGGGACTGGAGTATTTTATTTACTGTTTTAAAATGTAAACTTGATACTGAAATAGTCGTTTATTTAAACCTGAAAGGCTTTTTATACAATTTTTGTAACTAATGCATGAAACATTAAAAGCATCTAATAGCTTGGGGGGTTTGTGGGATTTTCCACTGACAGTTTACAATATTATTTGCACGTTTTACTGACTGACTATGCCATTTCTGTTTGTCATTTATAATGTTTTGTGTTTGTCACTGAATAAACAGGTCAGTTTCTTGTTACCAACCATTGTGTGTTATTAAAACTCACCTAATTCAGCTGGCTAGTTATCAAGAGTACTAAAACCCTTTTAAACATGAGTCTGACAACTAAGTAAGGAGGCTAAATAACTTTAAACTTTAATACATGCTCAGATAGGCCGGTATCGGTATCGGCCAGTATCGGATCGGATCGGAAGTGCAAAACAATATCGGTATCGGATCGGAAGTGCAAAAACCTGGATCGGGACATCCCTATAAATAACAATTAAATTCATGTTCTGTGCTAAATATTTTTTCAGTTACTGTTCCAGTTGTTTCATTAATTGCTAGTTATGGGATTTGTTAACACTTTATTTGACAGTGGCGCCATAAGACTGTCATTAGACAATCATAATTATGACATGATACTGTCATGAGCATTAATGAATGCTTATAACAGATGTCATTTAGTGTTATCCTGCAAATTATTTCACTTTTGAATGTATGTAAAAGATTCGGGCTGACCATTTATGGAGCTAGTTCCATAATTTGCCAGATGACACTTAATCACATCCTTCATAAACATTCAGTCATGCCCATGATCGTGTTATGTCATAATTATGACGGTTTTATGACAAGTCTTATGACGCCACTATCAAACAAAGTGTTACCAAATACCATAACTAGCAATTATAGAAACAACTGGAACAGTAACTGAATAATTAGCACACAACATGAATTTTGATTGTTATTTACATCTGTTGCGCTGCAATGCATGCTAGGAGGGATGTGTTACCTATTAGCCCAAATAAATCAACAAATAAGCCGCACTGGACTGTAAGCCGCAGGATTTAAAATGAAGGAAAAAAGTCAGAAAATTACGGTAGTTAGTTCGAATAATCGAGTAATCGGGATACGGAATATAAAAAAATAAAATACCTGAGCTGAGACAGTATGAAAAAAATAAATGAGGATCTAAGCACTACAAAAGAACAATTGACCATCTTCTTTAGAAATAGTCCACTAGCTTAAATGCTATAAAATGCTACTTTTTTTTTTTTTTTTTTTAAACAAAGCTCTTAACAAATGGTTCAAACAAATTTTCCCCAAAAAATAGCTAAATATACCTATAAACTAAATTACGACTGCATTAAAAAACATTAGCTCCCCAAAAAATTTAATGTATGTTTGTCTTAACAGGGAGCACCTGTATTCAGCCATGTTCAATGAGTTATGTTATTTTCAATGTTGCCACTAGAGGGCAGTGTATCCACCCAAATCAATAAAACTAAATGCAAATACTTTCAAACCATTACAATGCCACTTTAATTAAACGAATACTCGAACCAGCAAAATTCAATTCGAATCATTTTTCTAAATGAATTACTCAGAGTTAATCAATTAATCGTTGCAGCACTAGTTGAATTAGTTTGAATTACCAAATTTGTGAGCTATACTTTAATTGCTAAAAAAAAATCAGGTGAAATTAGTAAATGTGGCATTTTAAATTCTAAACTATGGAATGTGGCACTCCAAGTACTGTTACAAAATAATCACTAATCAAATTAAAATGATATCACACATTAAAAAACAAAAACCAAACATCCTGAGCAGATTGGCAGCTAATGTATCTGGCAGAGTATTAAAAACTAAACATGAAACCTGGAATCTATTTTCACATTAAGTGCAGTCGCCATACTCCAATCCCCAATAAGTGTGCACACCTGACTCCGGAGTCTTCTGCATTGCGAATGGCAGAGAGTTGCTCTGTGAAGAGTGGGTCAACCTTGCTGTGGATAGAAACCAGTTGGCCCAGAGCTTCAGCGGCCCTCAACCTGACTGCACGGCTTGAGTCTTGTAGGGCCTTCAAGAATGTTGTCTGCAGCTGTGGCAGGAAGGGCTTCAGCGCGATCCCCACCTGCAAGATGGAACACCAAATACAACAGTGAAGCTCTGCAACTCATCTCTGTGAAACAGGGATTTCAAGAGAATCTTTAAACAGACCTTTGCTAACAGAAGGGTAAGCGTCTCCAACAGAGCTGTCTTTACTGTCCAAGCAAAGCGGTCCCCCAAGATACGAATAAGGGGCCCAGTGATGTTGACCACAGAGATCCGAAGCGCCTCAGGAGATGTCAATTTAATTACCCCTCCTAACGCTTTGGCGGCTTCTTCCTTTTGCTCAGGGCTACCAGTTAGGACACCTTCTCTCAGGACAGGAAGAATGCAAGTAAGACCCTGTAGTCAAAAAGAATGATTTATAGTGTGTGTGCTAGTTACACGCTTGAAAACAAAGCATACAGTGGGCAAATTATTAATCAAGCATTTAGTCAACCACCAATTGTGCAAGTTCTCCTACTTGAAATGATTAGAGAGGCCTGTAATTGTCAACATTGGTAACAGAATGTGGACAAAAAAAAAAAGAAAATCACATCGTTTGATTTTTAGAGAATTTATTTCCAAGTTAGAGTGGAAAATAAGTATTTGGTCACCTACAAACAAGCAAGATTTCTGGCTGTCAAAGAGGTCCAACTTCTTCTAACGAGGTCTAACAAGGCTCCACTCGTTACCTGTATTAATGGCACCTGTTTTAACTCATTATCGGTATAAAAGACACCTGTCCACAAACTCAGTCAGTCACACTCCAAACTCCACTATGGCCAAGACCAAAGAACTGTCGAAGGACACCAGAGACAAAATTGTAGACCTGCACCAGGCTAGGAAGACTGAATCTGCAATAGGTAAAACGCTTGGTGTAAAGAAATCAACTGTGGGAGCAATTATTAGAAAATGGAAGACATACAAGACCAATGATAATCTCCCTTGATCTGGGGCTCCATGCAAGAGCTCACCCTGTGGCGTCAAAATGATAAGAACGGGGAGCAAAAATCCCACAACCACACGCCGGGACCTAGTGAATGTCCTACAGAGAGCTGGGACCACAGTAACAAAGGCTACTATCGGTAACACAATTCGCCGCCAGGGATTCAAATCCTGCACTGCCAGACGTATCCCCCTGCTAAAGAAAGTACACGTCCAGGCCCATCTGGGGTTCGCGAGAGAGCATTTGGATGATCCAGAAGAGGACTGGGAGAATGTATTATTGTCAGATGAAACCAAAATAGAACATTTTGGTAGAAACACAGGTTCTCGTGTTTGGAGGAGAAAGAATACTGAATTGCATCCGAAGAACACCATACCCACTGTGAAGCATGGGGGTGGAAACATCATGCTTTGGGCCTGTTTTTCTGCAAAGGGACCAGGACGACTGATCTGTGTAAAGGAAAGAATGAATGCGGCCATGTTTCGAGAGATTTTGAGTGGAAATCTCCTTCCATCAGCAAGGGCATTGAAGATTCAGCATGACAATAATCCCAAACACACAGCCAGGGCAACAAAGGAGTGGCTTCGTATAAAGCATTTCAAGGTCTTGGAGTGGCCTAGACAGTCTCCAGATTTCAACCCCATAGAAAATCTGTGGAGGGAGTTGGAAGCCCAACCACAGCCCCAAAACATCACTGCTCTAGAGGAGATCTGCATGGAGTAATGGGCCAAAATACCAGCAACAGTGTGTGAAAAGCTTGTGAAGAGTTACAGAAAATGTTTGGCCTCCGTTATTGCCAACAAAGGGTACATAACAAAGTATTGAGATGAACTTTTGGTACTGCCCAAATACGTATGTTCCACCATGATTTGCCAATAAATTCTTTAAAAATCAAACAATGTGATTTTCTGCTCTTTTTTTTCCCACATACTGTCTCTCATGGTTGAGGTTTACCCATGTTGACAATTACAGGCCTCTCTAATATTTTCAAGTGGGAGAACTTACAGAATTAGTGGTTGACTAAATACTTATTTGCCCGACTGTGTATTTACTGCACAATACCATTTGACCGACAGTGTAGTAGTAGTACACAAATTATTGTTTGGATAGTAGACTCACCAATTGTTTTTGTGATTAGTTGACTAATTGGCAATAAAAAGCAGGTCATTTGTTATACTATGCTCATTGTTGTTCAGCGCAGAAGTATACATCTCATATTGATTCGTTATAGAGACAAATCATTTCTTTGAGGACTACAGAACTCAATGTTTTAATACATTTTTTAAATGAATTTTAAAAAAAAGAAGGAAGTATTTTCTTTCATCTTTTTGTGTTAGAAAATTTTGAAAAGTAAACAGAACAAAAATTGTTTTTCTAATTTAAAAAAAATTCTTTGGTTCATAAAAAACAATTGAACTTTTTTCTTTTTTTTAATTCAAAGTGCAAATAATAGAGAAAAAAAATATTAAAAGCCTAAAAAAAAAATTAGTATTGCGATACTTTTTAGGGCAACATTATCTGTAAACGATTAATCAACTATCAAAATAGTCATAAGTTCATTTGACAGTCGATTCATTGTGGTAGCCCGACTGTCTATATATCATTTGCAATACCAAGAGAAAACAAGTCTTACCTTTTTCGGCAGACAGAAACCAGGTAAGTATTGACCCTTTGCATCTGCAACTGCTGATCTAATGTCTCGATGAAGGTCATCAATCAATGCCAGCTGGCTGCTTGCGTCAAGTTTCTTTGAACAAACCAACAAACCCAGTGAGCTCACATATGGTCCCAGAAGCAGAATATATTGGAATCATTCAATTACATGAACCCACCTTAGTGATTGAATTGATTGTGTCCCAACTCTGAGATAGAATCTCTGGATTAGTGTCACTGAGGAGGCGGATGAGGCCTGACAGCAAGTTGCGCGTATGGGCACTATAGTCCAGGCGTGTGCGGGCAAAGTAGGCATTGAGGATGGTAACGGCGGCCTGCCTGAGGCCAGAGTCGGAGCTTCGAGTTGCCTCTAACAGATCATCTATGATGATGCGCTGGCCCACTTCATCGTCCACGGAGAGGATTACTGTTTGACAACTGCATAATTCCTAATGCCAAGGGAATAACATCTATTAGCAATGTAAAAAAACAGAAACAAAACACTACCAGTTGAATCTGTAAAAATAATTAGAGTAGAATTATGGCAATAAAACATTCATAAGTTCACATATTTTGTAAATTTAAATATTTTTTAGGTTGTATAAATGTTAAATATAGTGAAACTGACTTCTCCCATCGTGACTATATTTTACATCAAATATCTTTGGATAAACATGCCCCATTTAGCCTCTCCAAAATACACACTATGTGTTCTCATAGTGTGAACTGCACGGCAGTTTTAATGGCTGCCAAAAATGTTTTGGTCAAATGCATAACGGTCAAATGTCAGTCAAAGCTTTTTATCACGAATGTTTTCTTTGCCATGTGTCCTATTCATTTTTTAGCAAATAAATAAACAGCCAGTGACACAAAATGAACGGGAAGTAGCCCTGCACAATATATCATTTGAACATCGCCATCGCAATGCGCGCATGCCAAATAGTCACATCGCAGGACGTGCAATTTTTGTTTGTTTTTTTAACATATAAACTTTTGTTTTACTTCATAAAACAACAAGTGCGCAGATCCTGGATCCTTTTTATATACAGCAAGCCAGGATTAAACAGCATGATATAAATCAGGGATGTCCCCGATCCAATCGCGTGATCGGAAATTGGGCCGATCGCGCCATTTTTCAGAGGATCGGAACGTGGTGTAAAGAATCGTGTTTTTAAATTAAAAACCAACCAGTGCAACCAATACAAAAAGTAAGTGTGGAACCATGGCAATATATTACACTGCTGGCCAAAAGTATTGGCACCCATGCAAATATCCAGGTGCTAAGCACCACCCTCTGGCAGTCAGGAGGAATGAAATAGAATGCTCAATTTCTCCCAGAAAATGATTGCAACTACAAATGCTTTGGTAGTAATATCTTCATTTATTTTAACTTGCAATGAAAAAACACAAAAGAAAATGTAAAAAAACAAAAAAATCATCAATCCCAAAATTGGCCGGACAAAAGTATTGGCACCCTTTGAAAAATCTTGTGATGCTTCTCTAATTTGTGTAATTAACAGCACCTGTTACTTACCTGTGGCACATAACAGGCGGTGGCAATAACTAAATCACACTTGCAGCCAGCTAAAATTGATTAAAGTTGACTCAACCTCTGTCCTGTGTCCTGGTGTGTACCACATTGAGCATGGAGAAAAGAAAGACCAAAGAATTGTCTGACGACTTGAGAAGCAAAATTGTGTGGAAGCATGGGCAATCTCATGGCTACAAGTCCATCTCCAAAGACCTGAATATTCCTCTGTCTACTGTGCGCAGTGTCATCAATAAGTGTAAAGCCCATGGCACTATGGCTAACCTCCCTAAATGTGGACGGAAAAGAAAAATTGACGAGTGATTTCAACAAAAGATTGTGCGGATGGTGGATAAAGAACCTCGACTAACATACAAACAAGTTCAAGCTGTCGAGGCTACAACAATGTCAATCCGTACTATCCGTCGGCGTCTCAATGAAAAGGGACTCTATGGTAGGATACCCAGGAAGGCCCCACTTTTGACCCAGAGACATAAAAAAGCCAGAGAAAGTCAAAAACGTTATGGAAGAATGTTCTCTGTTCAGATGAAACAGAAGTAGAGCTTTTTTGGAAAAGGCATCAACATCGAGTTTGCATGGGGAAAAAATATGAGGCCTTCAAAGAAAGTAACACGACCCCACAGTCAAACATGACGAAGGTTCCCTGATGTTTTGGGGTTGCTTTGCTTCCTCTGGCACTGTGGAGAGATTTGAAAATGGCAGTTTGGAGAAGGCACCCTTCAAATTTCAGAGGCCTGGAGCAGTTGGCTAAAGAAGAATGGTCTAAAATTCAAGCAGAGCATTGTAAGAAACTCATTGATGGATACCGGAAGTGGTTGTTCGCAGTTATTTTGTCTAAAAGTTGTGCTAACAAGTATTAGGCTGAGGGTAGGGGTGGGCGATATGGCCTTAAACATGTATCACGATAAATGGAGCAGATTTATCTCGATAACGATAAATGACGATAAAGTCGTCCAAGCGGACTGTTATATAATTTGAAAATCTGAATCAATGCATGAAATACAGATTAACAGTTTCTTGTTGATTTAGTTACCAGCATTCAATTTGATATATTTAACAAATGTACATGCAGTCTGGACATTAGGTTTATACAAATGAATTGTAAACAATAAGAATTCAAGTATGAGCATTTATAACAGAGTGTATGGCTTGAACAATGTACATTGTCAAAATCGATATGCCTGTGCAAACATGTCATTGTAACACAAATGACTTGCAGCTCGAACAGTACACTTCAAAAAGACAATTTATTGTTAATGGCTGCTGTGACATAATTATTCAATACAAGTGTTTACTTTATGGTTTCAGGGCCCCCCCCCCAGTGCATTTTTTAATAAATGCACACATACATGAACCCCCAAACAGACAGACAGACAGACAGACACACATTAAAGCTATATTGATCTTCTGCAAATGAAACACTTAAGATTTTATGATAGCAATAATGACACAGAATTAAACACATACAGAAAAATAGCTGGGGCCATTTGTGCTTTATGCTGAATGCTTTACCATCACAAAAGCTATCAGAGAAATCACACACAGTCAGATACAAAATAACGTGACATAGCAATTGCTAGAGGCAGTCCATGCCCAATCCACTCATTAAATTCAGCCGTTTCGACAAGGTTTGAGCCGCTATCCGGTTCCATCACGTTCATTTGTTGCGTTAGCCGCTAGCGGCCGCTAGCGTTAGCGGCTAGCGTTAGCCTGTGGCCTGGCTACCGGTAGAAAGCACTGAAAGCACCATCTCCGGAAATTGTGAGAACAAGGGAGGACAGCTGGTGAAAGCCCGTCTGGATGCCACCAAGAGTCTATTAAATGTCGGGTGAAAGTTTGGCGAACCTCCCTTAAGCCACACTCCATCACGTTTTGCTTGTAGCATTAGCTGCTAGCGTTAGCTTACCGGGCTTCTGTTTGATTGGCTTCCTGATGATCACGTGACTCCCTACGTAAGTACATTCACTGCTTTCTTAAAGGGGAATGAGCATAGACGAACAACACAGAGTCAAAGCGGGATGAAAAGACTATTTTCTTGTTTTATTAATTTACCGAATTTACCGACATGGTCAAAATTACGTCGGTCATCGTGAAGAATTTCGGTGACGGTAAATTTTCGGTTTACCGCCCAGCTCTAGCTGAGGGTTCCAATACTTTTGTTCAGCCCATTTTTGGAGTTTTGTGTAAAATGATAATGATTAAAAAAAAATTCATTATGTTTTGGGTTTTTTCATTGCAAGCAAAATAAATGAAGATACTAGGCCTGCAAGCAGGACTGAACGGGCCCTCGCAATCTAGCGCAACTCGGACGTCACGCAACTCGGACTGTGTGCAGGTCAGGGTGGTGGCAGATCCTCCTCTCTAATCATCTCATTAGAACCTAACATGCTCGAAAGTCGCCTATTTACATTCCCACACCCAAGAGATAAAAACCCCTATTGGAGAGAGTACTACAAAAAAGGAGCCACTACTGAGCTGTGCAGCCAAGCCCTTATTCAAAACCAAAATTAATCTTCTAACTGGGCCAATTCGACCAAGTGTGCCAACTATTGTGGCTCTATAAGCTCCCTGAGTCTCTGAAAAAAAATATTTCCTTTAAATGGCGAACAAAGGGTCGTCACGGCAACAGACAGAGACACGTGGACATGGGCCGTAAAAAAGTATTTTAATAGGTCTTGAAACTACAATGACCAACATGAAAAGAACTGGACATGTTTTGGAAAAACGAGTGACTTTCTATCGCCACTAGTTGGCGCTGTAGGGTTGATGCAAATGACCCCTACAAGGCCCTTCAGGGTATGACTCTCAACAAGCACGGGAAGTTTGGCGCAGATATCTTGTATATCTGCCGAGTTATGACTGTTTAAAGTTTTTGGAGAGAAAAATTGTTGACAGTCATTTTCACTTTCCTGTTTGGACCCCTCCGCTTCAACGAAACTTCAATATTTTTCATCAGGCACCTGAAGACAGGTCTTAAGGTTTCCCTTATGCAGGTTTGAGGTAGATTGATTTTTTCCCTTTAGAGGAGGAGTGTGTCCCGTAAAAAAGGGCATTTCCTGTTCCCACTAGGAGGCGCCAGGCACAAATGGTAAATTTTCAATCCAGTCCTGCTCAGGCTGGTATACCTCACACACATGCCAGATTTAAAATAGATTGAACGTTGTATGAGGGAGTTATCAGTCATTTTCCGAATTCGGTGTTTTGGCGAAAAAATGGAAGAATTTGGCGCCCCGCCCAGGTCAGGCCCATGAATGAAAACACACCATTTTTATAACTTAAGATTTCATATGCCTCATGAACAGTCTCACCAATTTTGAGAATGATCAAACTAATTCCCTAGGTGCCAAGGTGTAAAATGTGCACACTGTAAATCGATAAAAAGTTCACATTCAATCCAAAATACCCGATTTCCTGTAGGATTTGGAATGTGTGTGCAAGAGACTTTTTGGAGCAGTTTTGCACAAAGTTTTGACTCTCCAAATTTCATCACTCTATGTTAGAAAAACCTAAATGGAGAGACCTTTTTGAAAATTTCAAGGGGGCGCCACTGAGCCATTTTGTTAAATTTTTTCGTAACGTTGCAAGATTATCGAACGTTATCCAAAGCCGCATGTATGTGCAAATTTTGGTGAGTTTTTATGCATGTTCAAGCCTCCAAATGTAAACTCCTACTGTGAACCGATAAAAATTTCACATTCGATCAAAAATACCCGATTTCCTGTTGGATTTGGAATACGGGTGCAAGAGACTTTTTGGAGCAGTTTTGCACAAGGTATCGACTCCCCAAATTTCATCACTCTCTGTTAAAAAAACCTAATAGGAAACGCCTTTTTGAAAAATTCAAGGGGGCGCCACTGAGGCATTTTGCTACATTTTTTTCGTAACATTGCAAGATTATCGAACGTTATCTAAAGCCGCATGTATGTGCAAATTTTTACGAGTTTTTGTGAATATTCAAGCCTCCAAATGTAAACTCCTACTGTGAACCCATGAAAATTTCACATTCGATCCAAAATACCCGATTTCCTGTTGGATTTGGAATATGGGTGCAAGAGACTTTTTGGAGCAGTTTTGCATAAGGTATCTACTCCCCAAATTTCCTTGCTCTATGTTGAAAAAACCCAATAGGAAAGGCCTTTTTTAAAACTTCTTTCTGTCGCCACTAGTTGGCACTGTAGAGTTGATGCAAATGACCCCTACAAGAACCTTCAGGGTATGACTCTCAACAAACACGGGAAGTTTGGCGCAGATATGTTGTATATCTGCCGAGTTATGACTGTTCAAAGTTTTTTGCGTGACAAATTGTTGAAGTTCATTTTCACTTTCCTGTTTGGACCCCTCCGCCTCAACGAAACCTCAATATTTTTCATCAGGCATCTGAACACAGGTCTTAAGGCTCCCCTGATGCAGGTTTGAGGTCAACAGATTTTTTTCCCTTGAAGGAGGAACCTGTCTCGTAAAAAAAGGCATTTCCTGTTCTCACTAGGGGGCGCTAGACCTAATGGGTAATATTTCAATGCACTCGTGTTAAGGGTGGGATACCGCATATACATGGCAGATATGAAAAAGATTGAAAGTTGTGTCAAGGAATTATTAGCCATTTACTGAATTCGGTGTTTTGCCGAAAAAATGGCCGACTTTGGCACCACGCCCAGGTCAGACCCGTGAATGAAAACACACCATTTTAGAAACTTAAGATCTCATATGTCTCCTGAACAGTCTCACCAATTTTGAAGATGATCCAACTAACTCCCTCGGCGAAAAGGTCTCAAATGTGCACCCTGTAAATCGATAAAAATTTCATATTTGATCCAAAATAACCGATTTCCTGTTGGGTTTGGAATATGCGTGTAAATGCTTTTTTGGAGCGGTTTTGGACAAGGTATAGACCCCCCAAATTTCATTGCTCTACGCTGACAGACCCTAATGTTATAGGCCAATTTTAAAATTTCAAGGGGGCGCCACTGAGCCATTTTGTTATATTTTTTTGCAACGTTGCAAAATTATCGAAATTTACAATTTTCCGGACGTATGTGCAAATTTTGGTGACTTTTCGTGCATGTTCAGGCCTCCAAATTGGCCGTTTTCATTTGCCCTGAAAAATAAAAATAAAAAATAAAAAAATAATAATAATCCTTTGCAAAACAATAGGGCCTTCGCACGCTTAGTGCTCGGGCCCTAATTACTACCAAAGCATTTGTAATTGCAAATTATTTTCTGGGAGAAATTGAGCATTAGCCGACAGAATTGCACGGGTGTCAATACTTTTGGCCATCAGTGTATATCGCAATGTTAATTTTTTGTAATATCATTCAGGTCTATCCCAAATAGAGCTCTTCAAGTTATCAGGTGAAAACTCTTCCAGTTTTAATATCGCAATATTTCCCAAACCTCCCAAAAATCGTTAGGTTTTTCCCAATATCGTTTAGGCCTAACAGGAAGTGACAAAAAATTGCCCCAAAATCAACAGTAAGTGACCCAATACGAGCAAGACAATCAACAAAATAAGACAGCCTGAGATGCTAGTGGTACACTTAAACCAAGCAAGTCTTAAACACAATACTTTTACGATATGATTTTCAGATTGCTAAATGGCATGTTTTCATATGTCTCACAAAGATAACTGAAGAAGTATTACCTGTGGTTCATCTTCTGTTCCTAGTTTTTCTTTAAGTGAGGAAAGAAGAGCAGGTAGAATAACGCCGAGGTGGCGGGTCAGAGCATCACCGGCCACAGCAGAGAGGAAGGCCAACACACGAGTATTCACAGGAGGAGCTGTGAGCTAGGACCACAAGATTTGGTTTGGTGTGTCACAATTATTGTATTTTTCATTTGATTGTTACCATCATCAGTGGTTACCTTTGGCACCAAATAGGGGAGCACCGATCGACTTTTGACTGCCATCACTTGCTTCAGTCCATCTAAAGCAAAATCAGCTGTGTCCTCGTCATCCTGGGAAAATATTTAGCACAGAATGGTATCAACTCCAACCAAGTTTACTCTTAATGTTGAGTGGATTATTGACATGTTAGAGACTCACAAGCTGTTTCAGCAGTGTAGGTAGAATGTCATCAAGCGCTTGGTGACCAATGGTTACATGAAGCTGCTCAAATGTTTTGGCTGCAGCCTCTCTGACTTCTTCCAGAGGGTCACAAAGAGCTTTCCTCACCGTTGGGACCAGAGACTCGGAGAAGACAAGCACCTATAGAACAATATAAATGAGTCAAATAGGTTTAGTAGTCATGATTTTGAGAGAAAAAGATTGTACATGTCAGTTAGGAAGTAATGGTGGGCAGTTGTGACTAACCGCATCTTTGCTGGTTGACTTCATGATCTCACTGAGGCCGATGCACACGCCCTGTCTTTCATCACTCTTGTCAGAACGTAGACCCTGCTCTAGGATGGGAATAATTTCTGGAAGAATCTTCTCACCCAGCTTTCTCACTAGGTCACCCAGTGTACGGGCAGCGATCTGAAAAAGCACAGATGGAGTAGAAACAATAACAAAAAGCCCTAATCAAGTGCAAAGGTAAGAAAAATGCCAAAATAAAAAAAAATATGTACCGTTCTCTTATCAGGGCAGGTAGAGGCCAAGAAGCCGAGTAGGAGGCTGAAGAGGGTTGGGAGGATTTCTCGAAGGGTTCGTGGCGTGTTGGACACCACTATCTTCCATACATGAAGAGATGCCTGGCGAACTACCAGCTGGGTGTCAGAGCGTCCCATATAAAGGCCAGAAAGTACACGATTGCGGCGCTCAGCCCCGAGAGCTGATATGATAGCCTGAAAAGTGAAACAATTAAGATAAGTTCAATGTGAACATGAATCTATGACCAAAAACAATGAACCGTTTTAATTGAATGTTCTTACTTTATTTGAAGCAGCAGTACCAAAATTGTCATCCTCCGATGCAGTCTCTGTGGTCATCTTTCCTGTCACTCCAGAGATATGGAACAGCAGATCTCCAAGCAGCTGAACAGAACTGAATCTGTAAAGCAGCACCACAAATATGTTAAACAAATATTGACGCTACCTCAACCTAACACAAGTTAAAGAGTATGTCTTGCTTACCTGATTCTCCAGAGGTCATCAAACAGCCCCTGCTCTAGTTCAGGAAGTAGGAGTGCAATTGCAGTCTCTGCATACATGCTTATGATGCGTTGACCAGCTCGTAGTGCCGTGTCTCTTACATACTCATTTTCATCAGCTAATGCCTGGAGAATCGGACCACAGATGTTAGGATAATTTATCAAATAAGAATGCTAAATGCAAATCTACATTCATTATTCAATAGTTTTAAAACAGAATGAAACGTATCCGTATTAGCATATAGTGAAGTTAAGGCACAAAGGTTTTACATATGTTAATGCAAAATTAACAGATGATTAATTCAAGGTGCACCGATGGGATTGAGGCCAATTTAATAAATCTTTAGGGATCGGTGATCTGTAGATCACTAAGAATATAACCCATCTTTTCTGCCTATCGCATCTAAGATCAGTTAACCATGGTAGACTGTTAGCGTTTGATCGGTCATGGTCATTAATGTGAGGATATAAGGGTACTTGTAAGGTATTTACGTGTTTATGATTCTAACATCTGTTGCTCTTTTGCTGTTAATTTGGGATGGAGTGGAATTTGTATTGACATTCCATATAGTCATTTTGTGGTAATTGTTTTTCAAGCACTGGATGACCTCATTACAGTCTTGTCTTAATGCAGTGCTTCTCAATTATTTTCTGTTACGCCCCCCCTAGGAAGACGTAAATGTTTCGCGCCCTCCCAAACTCTGCCGTCACTGTAAATAGTATCATTTGTCTATAATATTACTATTATAAGTACACCTCTGCCTCACATTGTATCCTTTTTTTTCTATTAGGGAAAATAATAAATCAACTTATAAAGTATAACTTTATTAACATTGTTTTGTTTGTAACAGAAAAGACAACGCGCATCAATTTGCCTGAATTAAAAAAAAAAAAAAAAAGAAAAAAGTCATATCCAAACTGTAAAAATACACTCAAGGTACATTTTTGACCATTTGATACTGAAAAATAAAATCAGTAAATAATAACAAATTTAAACTGATTAGAAACATTAACTCATGAGGACAATATGCCAAAAAATTTGACCGAAAAAACAAAACTGAATAGAAGAAGAAGAAAAAAAAAAAGTGTAATTGGACAGAAGAACAGTTTTTATTTTCGCTGCTCCCAGTGTCACTTCCAGTTTGCAATGATGTGGGGTTATATTGCACCGAGCATGCTAACAGTGCTCACTGGTTTACTGATATAACACTGACAAAGCGGGACGATTGTTGGCAATATTCGGCACGTTTTCGCTGAAAAACAACCAAGCGGCTTATCAATGAGATTGGGGTCTAATGTCTTTAAGTGGCGTCTTACTTGATTTGGCTTCCGGCTGTCCGCTATAATCATTTTTAGACACAGTAAACAGTGGTCTTTCCTCGTCTACCACTGTATTAAATGTCAAAGCCAAAAGGCAAACGGCCCGAAAAAAGCGCATTCTCGGCGGCCGAGGGAGAACCGTAGGTGAGGGCGGTCGTGGTGACGATCCCAAGCCGAAAATGGCACTTCTCGGGCGGTCACGTGAGAACCGGAGAAGACAGTGGGTCGCTGCGTGAGTCCGGCCGGAAAACGGCTTTCGAAAACGGCGCACAGCTCTCCAGCTCTTCATGAGTCTCTTCCGTGTGCTCTTGCTTACTTCAAAAATACTGTGCGCACTTTGAAAATGAGAGCGCCACTGCCACCAACTGAGTGGATGTGCAAGTACACTTTATTCTAGTACGGCAAAAAAAAAAAAAAAAAAAAAAACATGTTCCCCGAGGTCACACGCGCCACCCCAGGCATCGCTCTGCGCCCCCTTGGGGGGGCGCGCCCCACTATTTGAGAAGTACTGCAATGTTTGAATTCAGTCAGGTAATACCTGTTGTTTCGTGGATGCTCACATTTGGCTTACATTTATATTGCTCCATCAAGATTGTAACAAGATATTATGAAAATAATAAAGACTTAGAGACCTGATATAATTTTGTAGTTTGTTGATCCAGAAAATGAATGTATTAATTTCCTCATACCTAGGGAATTTTTTGTAAAGCAAAATGCTGCTGCATTTTATTTTGAAGGAAGATATCATTTCTGAGTTTAGAAAGAAAGGTGTTTAACTTTTCATTTATTAGTTAGTGAACTACTGCATGTGCAACTGAGAAAATAGCTTTGTTTCCGTGATAAAATTTGCAATGAAATTGATATGAAAAAAATCGGGATCAGCAAAATTCGAACTCGACAAGGCAAGCTTGCCAAAAATTGGTTATCGGCCAGAAAATTGTGTGCACCCCTAATCAGGAAAATTGCATATTGCAGATGATTGGGTAATCATCATTGGTTTTAAATAACTCCCCGTGTTTATTTTTTAATGGTGTTATAATGATTTGCACAGCTCCATATTTCAGATTTCAATACTTCTTTTCACATTTTACTTGTTTGAGCACCATCTGCACGCATACAATTTCTTTAGGAACACTTGACTGAAACAAAATTAAGTCACGATTCATGATTTCATTTCAATCTTTGGGAAATATGACATAATAATCACACTACTGGCTGCATCTAATGACCAAAGATTCAAACCAGCAAAGTAAATACCTTCAGAATGCAAGGGATGATGGGCCCAACGTAGGGAGTAAATTTGTCTCCAAATGTGAGAGGCAGATAGATGAACATCATGATGTAACCATCTCTAACATGGGAGGCTATATCCACTTTACTCGCAGTTTGCACCACATCTGGCATCAGTTTGTCCAGCTTCTCAACGCCAAGCCCAGCCATCACCTCAGCCAGTCCTAAATACATTGAAATTGTAATGTCAGCAATCATTTTTCAATGAATAGCAGAAATGATGACAAATGTTAGTGACCTTGGGCAGCCCCGGAACGATCAACTGAGCTCTGCTCAGAGGCCAGTGTCTCCATGAGCCACGGCAGAAGGTCATCAAAGCAGGATTCACCCATTCCCTTCACCATTGCACCCAGGGCTTTGGCCGACACTGTCCGCACCTGAAGAGAAGGAGCTACATTATTAGCCTAAGATAGATAAACACACAAACTACTGCAGAAGTATTTGTATAGCACTGATCTCACCTCTGGCACAGGGTCCAACAAGGAAGTCTTAAGTCCAGGAATGACACTGGGCAGGTATGGTGACAGATCCTATAACGGAACATAGGATTAGTACACCATCAAAATGTTTTCACTGCTGTATTCTGACAACCATACCTTCTGGTCAGTAAGGGAGTACATATTGCCAATGATTTGAGCGGCCATCTTGCGAGTGTCAGTGGAACGATCCTGGAAAGCTCTCTGGACAATGGGCATGATAAGGGCAAGGGAAGGAGCATCGATGAAGTGCACAAATTTGGTGTCCAAAAGTGTTTGAAGACATGTTTGGGTCCTCCGGGAAGGATCAGTGAGAGCATCGAGCAGGATAGGCGTTATAGCTGGGAAAGGGATATTCACAGATATTAACCTTAGTTTTAGTGCTCATTTAACTCATTGGCTACCAATCACATTTGCATTTTGAAAACTAGTGCCGTCAATGGCATCGAAAGATGAGCATTTACAGCCAATCTTCCCAGTTTAAATGAATTGGACGTATATCATTGTGAATGACAGTTAATGAGTTAAGTACAAAGATTTTTTTTTTTTTACATTCAAATTATGTTTCTGTTTTCATGAATGTTCATTTCATTAATGGGTTTTTAATCGACTTTTTTATTAATTTATTGCATTTATTCAGAAAAATTAAAGCAATGATTTAAAATAAGATTATCTATTGTATATAAAATTATAATTAAGACCGCAAATGTTCACCAAATGTCAATACTGTAGCCTGCCTGACCTAAAACATGATGCCCATGTATGTGGACGCCAGGTCTTTATGAGATTAAGTTGTTGTTGTTTAAAGGGTAAAAAAATCAATACTATGACAAGAGTAAAATCAAATCCAAAATGATTCATAAAGTTATAGCTAGACACTCAATTTCAACATTCTTGGGTGTCATTTTAATATTTACAGGCAGGAAAATCAACCTAAAGAACTACATTACAAGTGAAATAAAAATGATCCATTAACTGACAACTAATCAATTATTACATTGGTAACTGTCTGATTTAACCTCTCAACAATTACATTTTTGTTTAATAACTAAGACATTTGCAAATCTGTTTTTTTTTTTTTTTTTTTGGCAAAACCAAGTAAAACTTCTGAAATGTTACACCAGACTAGACACTGAATCATAATCGCGTTACATTTTTTACTATAAAAAAATAGCTCAATAAATTCGCATGGACCTGAAGCAGCTTCAGAAGCATACTGTATAAATTAGAAAATTAGTAGCCCTTCGCATTAACAACCAACCAAAAACTAAATCCTCAAGTAAGTGAGCACTATTATTACTATTTCCCTGTCCCTACTATCATTACTATTTCTATATCCCTGAAGGGAATAGCATTCTTTCCCATATTTACTGTTTGTCTGTATTACTCTAACACACCCAATATAAAATAAATAGCATTTAAATCATAGTTTAAGAAAGGAAGTAGAATAGATTTGATATTATGAGTAGTTCGACTTGGAGTGATTGGAATTTGCAGCACCAAAACAATGGGCAGATAAGGCCATTACAGATACAGGATGCCTGCCGATGACGGAAGCCCAACGTGCGCGTCGTGCAGCTGACTGAGTGAGCTTGACGCTGACAGACCAAGACAAGCAGGTGATGGCCAAAACATCTACAAGCCATGTGGGCTTGGGTTGGACCACCAAATCCCGCCATCAGCTCTGCTGGGTGCCAACAATGGACAGTCCAGAACAGTGGCAGGACATCCTGTCTTGCCACAAGGAACGCCTGATAACAATGAGACTCCACGGCTGAGAGTTTGAAGACCCGTCTCACCCGAGCCGTCAAAAGACTGAATTCGTTAGCTAGCGCTGTCTTTTCTCAGGAACATTTTTGTGTACTTGTTGTTTGAGACCCTGGAGCCAGCTTTCCTCCTTGACTGGATCAATTTGCTGGTTTGCTTTGCTGTGTGATTGCTGTCGACTTGGAATAAATTGTCAACTTATGTTCTGAAGCCCTTTTTCAGCTTTTGAAATGGAGTCAGTACAAGAGGTTAGAAGTAAGGTGAACGCGCGGAGTTTGGCCTTTAGGCCGGGTTGTCAGGGCACTGCCAGCCCGGGTCGTTGGAACTGCGCTAGCACGGTTCCGGCGGTTTGGCTGGCGTGATTCCAGCAATCTGGCTAAAAGGTCCAATTCCAACATCCCTCTCATATGATAGTTTAATTGATGTTTATTTTAGACTTGCTTCATCAAGCAGTTTTTAAAAGAGTAAGAAATCTTACCAAGAATTTCAGGATTTCGGATGACTGAGCCAATTTGTCTGAGAGCCTGCTGACCAGCTTTCTGCACCTTCACATGGGAGTCTGTCAACACTTCAGTCAATTTGGGAACAATGCTTGGTAGGCAAGATGATAACTGCTTTGGTGCGCAGAAAGCCATGGCACCAAGCAATTCTACAGAGCCTAGAAAAGCAGAGTTAGAAAATTGTATGTGAAAATGTCTGCCTTCAACACACCTCGTGGCATGGTTTGGAGTTGTCTTGTGCAGACCTGCTTTAGTCCGCCAAGACTCCTCTTCCAGGGCAACCAGCAAAGAAGGAAGAACTAGTTTCACACCATGAGCACTCAAGTTTCTCATCACTGCTTTAGCACAGTCATCCGCTGCCTAGTGTAGTGGGACAAGGTATCATTTACATGATATTCCATGTATTGCAGAATTAATTTTGGGGAGAAAAGCACTTGAAGGAATTGATTTTCTATCTCACCTCTCTCACATATTGATTTCCATCTCCAAAGCAAAGTAGGAGATGTGGCAGCACATGGACAACATATGGCTCAAAAAGTTTGCCCAACATGTTGCACAGCATCTCAAAAGCAAAAAGTGCTCCTAGAAGAGACATCACTCATTAAAATTTTGAACAAGCTTGATTTTTTTTTTTTTTTTTACAAGGAGTAGATTGACACATCTTGGCAGTTTGTCTTGTTTAATTCCGTGGAAATCACCCACCTTCTCTTCGTCTGAAGTTTTTCTTATCCTGAATGGCGTCAGTCAAAGTTGCCATAATCTCCTGCTGCTTCAGAGCCAGAATACCAAGTCCTTTGACCAGGCCAGCCAACCCATAGGCAGCCCCCTTTCTCTCAGCATACTTGTCACTCTCTAGCAGCAGCTGCAGCAGATTCCGTACTATCCCTGCAGCATCTTCTTTGATAGCAGGCACTAGAGGAGGTAAACAGCTAGCCACTGATTCCTGAACCTACATGAGAAAATGCAACAAAAACATTTTTGTAAATTTATAGGTTACTAAGTGATTATAGAATTATTTCTTGTGATGCTACATATGACGATTACGTAAGATAATTGCTCCCTGTTACTTTTCTTTGGAGCAAAACTAAATCCAGGCAAAAAAATCATTTCTTTAGCAAAACATTGAGAGTTTTTTACCTGCTGAGATGGCGTAGAAAGGGCAGTGATAAGCTTGGCCACAATAGGTTTGACCTTGGGGTCATTTTTGTCCAAATGTTTGGCCAGGGAGCCCATTAGAATGACAACGCTCTGACGGACAGAGTCATAACTTGCGTCCTGGGGAGCATTTTTTAGGAACTCCTCAAACACAGGTAGCAGGGAGCTAACATTGTCCTGTAACAGATATCATGTACAGACACTCATGAAATGCCGAGTGTTTCAATAAAGACACATTTGATTTAAGAAAAAAAAGTTGGTTGAGCTTGAAATTCTCAAAAAACTCAATAAAACAAGTTAATCTTCTGAAGTAAATAGGACTTTAGTTTAAGTAGTTTGAACTCGTCCTTATATGTAAATTAGAGTTCAACTTAAATACGAAAGATTTTGCTCAAACTAGGGATCGAAGCCACGCTGTTACCGTGGAAGCATTGCGCGCAGACAACTGAGTTAAACTTCAAGGCTGACAGCTAGCATACCAGCGCTCTTTCAGTTTACTAGAAAGCGATACATGAGTGTGGCCAACATACACCAAGTTCTTTCAACTCAGTTACTCTCGTTCAGTGTTGTCAGTAATTGTAATCAGATTACGTTTTTTCCAGTAACGAGCAATCAAACGCGTTCATTTTTCCAAACCAGTAATCTGATTAAATTTAGTTTCCTTTATGTGTGTGCGTTACTATTTTGCCGCTGCCTCATAATGTAATGCATTTTGAATGGAAAATGTTAAAAAGGTTCCCACTTCGTCTTCGTTTCCATGGTAACCGCTAATTGTTACTTCCCGTTGTGGTCTCAAGTCACACGCGCAAAGTGTTTTGGGACTGAGTAAGGCGTGGGGATCGCGGGAGCACATTCAAGCCGAGTGCAGCCACCTATTAAAATGAGCGAGGGAATGTTGATCTGTGTGCGTCCGTGAATGAACGTTAGTACTTTTCCTTCATTCTGGAGGGTTCCAGCGATAAGTTGGAGCCGCTACTTGCGTGGCCATTTCGTAGCTTTGCCGTTGCAACGGCGTGTAGTCGGCGAGCATTGTTTACGTCATAGGTGTCAAACCAATTCCACAAAGGGCCAAGTGGGTGCTGGATGTTGTTCCAACCGATACAGCACAAATAGTTTAACCAATGAATTTTCTGTTGAAACAAGCAGCACCTGACAAAGTTTAACTGATTACACATGTAAGAGATCAGATTCGTCAAAAGGTGTCCTCTTCATTGGTTGGAAAGAAAACCTGCACCCACTTGGCCCTTTATGGAATCAGTTTGACACCAGTGGTTTACAATATTTGTGTTGCACATTTATGCCATGAGGTGACGTGTTCGTGTAGCATCTTTAGGATGTGTTGTAAGTCCGACTGAGTGTAAAGTGCTTAGTTGCCCTCACATTTTGTGTCCAAATTGACCCTGTGTGTGTACTGTGTACTTCCAGGTTGTGCGCGCGCAATAGCGCACGCCCCTACCTTTGTGGTTTTTTTGCACTGCGCCGTTCATTTGTGTGTTGTTGATTATTGTGCAGTCAATTTGCATCGTTTAACATTGGCACTGATATGCTGTTAGCCCTAACCTCTAAATCCCAACCCAAAGTTCAGATTTTTTTACATCAGGCTTAATCTTTGATTTAGCGGGAGTTTAATTAGTCATTGGAGTTGATTTGAACAAATTCCATGCAGTCTGTCAGTTATTTGTTAGTTTCAGGGCTTCGAAGTGGCTAAGCTAGCGCGAGTCAATGGTGGTTGAAATCAACTCCATCGACTAATCAAACCCCCGCTAACTCGAAGATTAAGCCTCATGTGAAAAATTCTGATCTTCCCTTTTAAATTCAGTTATTGGAAAGTTAATTACATGCAATGACATTTTTCTGTTGTCATTCTTATGTTGAGGCAGCAAAGGTAGAAAAATTGTTAAAAAGTAACTGATAACTTTTAAAGTAACTTACGGTCGTTACTTTAATAATAATAAAAAAGTAAACAGTAACTAGATTACTTTTTTGAGGCGTTATCTATAATCAGTAATTAAATTTTTTCAAGTAATCTGTGACATTACTGCTCACGTTCACAAGATTGACTTGATAAGTTAGAAGTACTCTGAATAACAAGTTACTTAAGAGAACTGAAGAATTCGATTTACCTCCACTTAAAATCTTTAGCAAGCATGACTAATAGTAATTTCTATTTTTTGCAGTTAATGTATGAGAAGATAGTGAAAAGAAATGCAAATCACACCTTTCCATGAGTGTTGAGGGCTGACAGAGCTGCCTCCAACATGCAACGCCGGACGTCAGCGTGACGGTCATTCAGAGCGTCGGGAACAAAGAAGAGGAAGAGAGGAGTCACCTGGGATTCGTCCAAATACTGGGACAGCTTGTTCAGAGTAAGGGCAATGCCACACCTGTAGCGGTAAATGGCAAAAAAATGAATAAATAAATAAAAATAAAAACTCAGCGCAAACTGTATGGACGTGAGTTGGTCTGCTCAATTTCTACACATTGGATCATTACGCTAATGAATTTAACTTTTTCTTTTCTCCTACCTTGCTTCCCATTGATCCGGTGGTGATTCAGAGATGACCCTGCCCAAGGTATCCAGCACAGGGGGTGGTCTCTTCAATAAAAGTTGAAGAATATTTATTGATTGAACAGCATTGACGGATAAACCTCTTCAACCAGGGGTGTCAAACTCATCCTTATCGCACGCCAAATTGTAGTTTTTATTTTCTTTGGAGGGCCATTATGTCTACCAACCAACAATCAATCGACAACTAACGGATTAACAAACGAATCAACAATTATATTGATAGTTGATCAATTTTTTGGGGGAGACATTGTTACCTTAAAAATTGCCCTTTGAGCATCTTAGTACTGCAGCGATTAATTGATTAACTCGAGTAATTCGATTAGAAAAAAAAAAAAAAAAATAGAAAGTTTGCTGCTTCGAGTAATCGTTTAATTAAAGCAGTGTTGTAATGGTTTGTTTTAAAAGTGTTACATTTAGTTTTATTTTTCACATTTAGTTTTATTGATGGCAGCCCTCTAGTGGCGGCAGTGAATATGACATAACTCATTTCACATGGGTAAATCCAGCTGCTACCTGTTAAGACCAACATAAGCTTTTGATTGAGGTCATGTTTTTTTAACACATTCGTAATTTAGTTTATTGGTGTATTTAGCCGTTTTTTGTGGGATTATGTGTTTGAACCATGTGTTAAGAGCATTATAAAAAAAAAGTTAGCATTTAAGCTAGCAGACTTTTGCTATATACAGTAAGTTAGCCAATTGTTCTTTTATTGTACTTAGAACCAGATATGTTTTTTTTTATACCGTTTACGGTCCAGCTCTTGTATTTTAATTTTCTCTGTTACTTATTCGATTACTGTTATTCGAACTAACTAGTTCATCGATTAATCGACTACTAAAATAATCAATAGCTGTAGCCCTAATGTTAACTCATTGACTGCCATTAAAAGAGATCGACAATCAAGAGAGAAGACATTAAAGACAAGGGTATGACTTGGGGAGGGGGTGTGTGATACAACTCACTGGGTGCATTTGACGGTGTCAATGGCAATAAATGAGTTAAGACGAAATATCTATTTTTCTTTTTAAATTTTAATCAAAAGGGAAAAACCATTGAATATTTTCTTTATCATTTGTTTTTGTTTTTTAATTACATAGGGGAAAAAAGCCAACATATTCATTGTTTTAATTTGTTTAAATTCTGTTTTCATTTAGTTAATAAATGAATAATATGGCTTTTGTAAATATTCTCCGATTTCTAGTCCTTAATCTTTCATTCAGGAAATTGTAAATTTTAGTGAGAAACATGAAGTCGACGCAAATGATGTACCGTTTGTGGGCCATGCTAATGATATGGCGGGCCGCATCTGGCCTCTGGGACTTAAGTTTGTCGGCATAATAATCGGTATAGTGGTGGCTCTTACATAAAGTTTTTGGTGGTAGAGTTCAGTTAGTTGTCCAAGGACCGGAGCAGATTGGTCTTTATACTGGGAGACAGCACTTGACAGTGCCTCAGCCGCAGCAGAACGAACAGCCTCTTCATGGTGAGTGATGTCTCCAATCAGCAAGGAGCAAATCTCTGGAACCAACTCCAGATCAAGAGACTGCCAGAGTCTAAGAAGACCAAAATTGGCTTACTTTTTGGTTCCACAAATTCCATATTCAAATACCTTATTGAACAATAGGCAACATTACTATATACAGGGGTGCACATAAGTGGTCCTCATGCGCGCATGCGTACCGGACGTAGACAAAGGCGCTGGCCCTCAACGACTTCCATACGCTTTTGCGTACCGATGGCTGACCACCGTATTTGCGGCGGACATGAGAAAATAACTTCTCAAAATGTCAAAGAGGCAGGCCACACTGAGTAATTACTTCCGTGTTCCCCCACCCCCGTCAAAAGACAGACAGACGACAGAGACGTCACCGGAGCTACCGAAAAAAAGGACTTTTGCTGAAAAGTAGGAGGTACCATGGCTAGAAGCAAATGATGCTCGCACGGAAATGCGGTACAAAATGTGCTGTGAGAATCCCAATGTCGCCGATAAGAGCAGCGCATTTTATGTAGGGTCAAAGAATTTCAGCCATCCAAACTTTGAAAAGCACGAAAAAAACAGAGCATGTGGCAATTAAGCAAACTATCGATGTCAAACAGGACCCCGCTCGCCCTATGGACAAGTGGCGGAATAAAGGTAATGAACAGCGACATGCACTGACAAACGTGTTTTTGCTCGCATTTTACAAAGCTAAACATGCACGTTCAATGAGGTCTTATGAGGAGGACATCCCACTTTTAAAAAGGCTTGGAGTTAATGTGGGAGCCGCATAATGCCCTTTATTTTGAATTGGTGCTTTTTATTTCTTTACATTTCACTTCAAAGTAATGGCAATTTTGTTGTGCCAGTTGATGTTAATCAGGCATTAATTGTTAATATAATTAATTTAAGTTAATTGGCTCTAAGTAAAGCTTGTCATAAATTTATCGCATCAGGCAGGTCGGCTCTCAAGCTCAATGAGGACCAAGTCACATCTCCAGATCCTCCTCTGAGAACCTGGGCAAAAAAATTATGTGCACCCCTGACTATATACTACATTCTCTGGTGAATACTTCTAAATCGCCAAAGAAGGTTTTTAGGGCGCTTTCACATTACACCAAGAGGACCAGGGTCCGGTTTGAGCGCTACCTCGCTACAACATTTGCAAATGACTAGTTGAAAACGTTCAGCATTCACACTGCACCAACTGAACTTTCGAAGAAGCATCACGTGGACGAAAGACGCATTCATTGAATGGACAAATAGAAGAGGAAAAACCTTCTCCTGTGTGGAGAGGGAGCGTGCAGCGTCACAGAGTGGTGTTGTCACACTGCACGTAACGTAGCATAAATTAAGTTGCCACTCAGCCAATGGCAGGGTTGCTTCCTCCCCACTCTATACCAAGCGAACTGTAAATGTATTGAATCGAATGAAAAATAGTGTCCCTCGTATCGAAAATCATACCGAACCCTGACTTAACTGTATCGTTGCATCCCTAATTTTGAATAGCGTGCGCGCTGTACTATCGCTTCCAAGGATGCACTGCGTGTAGCATCAAAGTTCCACACTGTGACGCTGCACATAAAGTCGCAAAAGCGCACCACGCTCCGGTTGCATTCACAAGCGAAGCATGGTGCACTTAAAGTGTACCGAGACCCACGACTTTTGAGCTGACCAGAGTTCGTTTGTTTGATCTGAACTAGAGTTTGGATGCGCATTGACATTAACAAAACGAAGCAGACTATCTGAGAAAAAGAACTTTGGTCCGTTTAAAACGGGCCAAACAGTGCTAGTGTGAAAGCGCCCTTGACTTCAGGAGTAAGAAAACAAAGCATAAGACATACTTTTCAGCAAAGGCTCGTCCTTCCTCTTCGACATCAAACCTAGCGACCCAGAGCCTACGCAGTAAACTCAACCCACTCTGCTCTGTACTGTCTGTCGGCAAAGCAAACTCCATCTCCAACAACCCCTGCAAACCAAAGTTGAAAAAGGAACATACAGAATAGATAAATGTATCGATTAATTTTTGTGTCTTTTTCCCCATTCTTGTGGGTTTTCCTGTGAATGCATGAAGATACTTTTACTCAAAGTGAAGTTCAACTTTAAACAACTACAAAAGGAATTCAGATATGGGAAACTCACTCTTAGAGCAGCATCACGAACAGAGAAGCAAGGTGAAAGTAGGGCGTTGAGCAGGACATCTATCTCTGGCTGCTCTGCTACAGTGCAGCCCTCGCCTCCTCCGGCACTGCCACACAGAGTTGTTAGACACTGAGACGCCAACACCTGAAAAGAGTTTTATTAGGATGTCACAAAATGTGCTGCTCGCACTGCACTAGAAAACACCAAGACATCTTGATTTAAGGACAGGTTATGCTTCCTATGACCTGAAAACTGTCTATCAATACATACATTATTTTGAATCTGGCAAGGCGATGCTACAATTGGGAAAGTTACCTGAAGTCTAGGTGTGGCTGTGGAAATAATTCTGGTCAGCAGCAGTAGCATGTTGACACGAGGAAGCAGTTCAGGGCCATTCTGAAAAGATTTTTTTTTTTTTTTTAAATAGTAATAATAAATTTATAATATAGACATAGACTTCACCATCAGTTGACTAGAAAGCTCCTAGAGACATTGTGCCACGCCTTCCCTTGCCGGGCAGAGAGCCGTGCAGCTTTCACTGCTATGAACTCGAACATACGCTGTGTTCAAACGCCGGATTTAGGTTAAAAAGGACGATAGTTTTACTGCATACAAGCAGGCAGGAGTGCCTTAAGAGTGATTTGGTTAATGATTCAAGGTAATTATTATATGAAATAACACCATGGATGCACTTTGAAACATTGTGGAAAAAAATGAACAGGGAAAAATTGGCTTACCTTTAGTTTGAAATATTTACGTAAAATGAATGATAACTGCCTTTTTTTTGTTTTGTTGCTTTTAACCAAGAATCTAGACTGTTTTATGTTCATATCAATAGAAATTCTGGGATTTACATATTTACTTACAAGAACTTTCAACTTAAAAAGCTCTTTTGTGATGGCCGCCATGTTGTATCCATACACAACAGCATCATTTTAGCTCGAAATATTTACGTAAAATGAATGATAACGGCCCGGTTATTTGCTTTTAACCAAGATTCTAGATTGTTTAATGTTCATAGCTATAGAAATTTCGGGATGGACGCATTCATTTACAAGAATTTTCAACTTAAAAAGCTCTTTGTTTTTGTGATGGTCGCCATGTTGTATTCATAAACAATAGAGTAACTTTACTTATATAAAAAATAATCTGGATTTTATTATGGAACGACTGCATTTTTTTACGTCGCTGCTCATGGAGACTCATATAGTGTATGCCTAAGGGAGGTGCATGTTTTGTTTTTAGGTCAGTAGCAGCTTTGGTTTTGAAAATATTTGAATTTTAAGTGATTTTTTAAAAAATAGGCCCCCTACAGATCAGCCTCAAGCCCTGTCAACGGATAGTGAACAGAGAAAATACATAATAAGCAAAACTGAAGTATGAAAAGATACCTCATCTATGACATTCGTCTCATCTGTCTGAGTACGAAGCTGACAATGTTCATGGATGATTTGCAAAGATCTAGTCATTAAACTCTCCGTCTCCTCTGTACTGCCTGAGGACCTCTTGAGTGTGGCATTGAGGAAAGGAAAGCAGTAGCAAAAGGCAGGAGCAGATAGTGGGGTCACACCTGGGGAAGAAAAAAAAAAAAAAAAAAAAAACGACAACAATGCCAACAACATGAAAATGGGAACTGCTAAAATCATGGCATGTTACAAATCCTATGCCTCATTTAAAGACCATTCTGTATTGTGGAGTTGATTTTAAATGCAACATTTGTCACAGGTGATTAGTTACTATTTGGCTATGGGCAATTTTCTCTTGTCCCACCCTCGAATGGCCAAATTGAGTATCAACTCAAACAGTTAAAACGTAATGTCATTACTTGTTTATTGCCATCTATTATATATTCATTAATTAAATCAAAATTAATAAAACCAAATACCCTTTCTCTGTTCGTGGTTGCCAATAACAGTCTAAAGTTGATTTCTTTTTAATTAGTTTTCATTGTTTTAGGCATGGTATACAGGTACAACCCCTTTGCAAAAAGTATGGAATCACCAGTCTCGGATGAGCACTCTTTATCATGTAGAATAAACTCAGATAAAAAGCTTGAAAAAATAATGAATTAGTTCAAAAGTGCAACTCTTTAGCATCCAGAAACACTAAAAGAAATGAATAAAAAACATTGTGGTGGTGAGTAAATTTTACTTTCATAGAGCAAGTGCAGGGAAATATATAAGGAATCACTCCATTCTAAGGAAAAAAATATGGAATGAGAAACAAAGAAATAACAATTAAAACATCTCTACTCTTGTATTTAGTAGCACCACCTCTGGCTTTTATGACAGCTTGTAGTCTCTGAGGCATGGACTTGATGAGTATTCTTCATCAATTTGATGCCAATTCTCTTTGATTGCGGTTGCCAGATTATCCTTGCAGGTCGGAGCCTTGCTATAGCCCAGTGCTTCTCAATTACAGTGCCTTGCAAAAGTATTCGGCCCCCTTGAATCTTGCAACCTTTCGCCACATTTCAGGCTTCAAACATAAAGATATGAAATTTAATTTTTTTGTCAAGAATCAACAACTAGTGGGACACAATCGTGAAGTGAAACAACATTTATTGGATCATTTAAACTTTTTTAACAAATAAAAAAATGAAAAGTGGGGCGTGCAATATTATTCGGCCCCTTTACTTTCAGTGCAGCAAACTCACTCCAGAAGTTCAGTGAGGATCTCTGAATGATCCAGTGTTGTCCTAAATGACCGATGATGATAAATAGAATCTACCTGTGTGTAATGAAGTCTCCGTATAAATGCACCTGCTCTGTGATAGTCTCAGGGTTCTGTTTAAAGTGCAGAGAGCATTATGAAAACCAAGGAACACACCAGGCAGGTCCGAGATACTGTTGTGGAGAAGTTTAAAGCCGGATTTGGATACAAAAAGATTTCCCAAGCTTTAAACATCTCAAGGAGCACTGTGCAAGCCATCATATTGAAATGGAAGGAGCATCAGACCACTGCAAATCTACCAAGACCCGGCCGTCCTTCCAAACTTTCTTCTCAAACAAGGAGAAAACTGATCAGAGATGCAGCCAAGAGGCCCATGATCACTCTGGATGAACTGCAGAGATCTACAGCTGAGGTGGGAGAGTCTGTCCATAGGACAACAATCAGTCGTACACTGCACAAATCTGGCCTTTATGGAAGAGTGGCAAGAAGAAAGCCATTTCTCAAAGATATCCATAAAAAGTCTCGTTTAAAGTTTGCCACAAGCCACCTGGGAGACACACCAAACATGTGGAAGAAGGTGCTCTGCTCAGATGAAACCAAAATTGAACTTTTTGGCCACAATGCAAAACGATATGTTTGGCGTAAAAGCAACACAGCTCATCACCCTGAACACACCATCCCCACTGTCAAACATGGTGGTGGTAGCATCATGGTTTGGGCCTGATTTTCTTCAGCAGGGACAGGGAAGATGGTTAAAATTGACGGGAAGACGGATGCAGCCAAATACAGGAACATTCTGGAAGAAAACCTGTTGGTATCTGCACAAGACCTGAGACTGGGACGGAGATTTATCTTCCAACAGGACAATGATCCAAAACATAAAGCCAAATCTACAATGGAATGGTTCAAATATAAACGTATCCAGGTGTTAGAATGGCCAAGTCAAAGTCCAGACCTGAATCCAATGGAGAATCTGTGGAAAGAGCTGAAGACTGCTGTTCACAAACACTCTCCATCCAACCTCACTGAGCTCGAGCTGTTTTGCAAGGAAAAATGGGCAAGAATGTCAGTCTCTCGATGTGCAAAACTGATAGAAACATAACCCAAGCGACTTGCAGCTGTAATTGGAGCAAAAGGTGGCGCTACAAAGTATTAACGCAAGGGGGCCGAATAATATTGCACGCACCACTTTTCAGTTTTTTATTTGTTAAAAAAGTTGAAATTATCCAATAAATTTTGTTCCACTTCACGATTGTGTCCCACTTGTTGTTGATTCTTGACAAAAAAATAAAATTTTATATCTTTATGTTTGAAGCCTGAAATGTGGCGAAAGGTTGCAAGGTTCAAGGGGGCCGAATACTTTTGCAAGGCACTGTATTTTCTGTTACGCCCCCCCCCAAGCAAGACGTAAATGTTTCGCGCCCCCCCAAACTATCTGCCGCCACTGTAAATAGTATCATTTGTCTATAAAATTACTATCATAAATACGCATCTGCCTAACACTGTGTCCTTTTTTTCTAATAAAGAAAAAAAGTAACATAGATCAACTTATAATAAAGTATAACTTTATTAACGTTGTTTTGTTTGTAACAAAGACTTGACGAGCATCAATTTGCCTGAATTAAAAAAAAAAAAAAAAGTCAACGTTCAAACTGTAAAAATACACTCAAGGTACATTTTTGACCATTTGATACAGAAAAATAAAATGTAATAAAATCAGTAAATAATAACAAATTCGAATTGATTAGAAACATTCACTCATGAGGATAATATGCCAAAAAATTTGACCGAAAAAAACAAAAGTGAATAAAAGAAAAAAAGAGTGTCCTTGGACAGAAGGACAGTTTTTATTTTTGTTGCTCACACTCAGTATTACCTCCTTTGCAATGGTGTGGAGTTATTTTGCAATGAGCATGCGATCTATGCTCACTGGTTTACTGATATAACACTGACAAAGCAGGACGACTGTTGGCAATATTCGGCACGTTTTCGCTGAAAAACAATCAAGCGGCTTATCAATGAGATTGGGGTCGAATGTCTTTAAGTGGCGTCTTAATTGATTTGGCTTCTGGCTGTCCGCTATAAATATTTTTGGACACAGTAAACAGTGGTCTTTCCTCATCACACACTGTATTAAAAGTCAAAGCTAAAAGGAAATGGCACGAAAAAGGCACATTCTCGGCGGCCGAGGTAGAACCGTAGGTGAGGGCGGTCGACGTGACGATCCCAAGCCGAAAATGGCACTTCTCGGGCGGCGACGTGAGAACCCGACAAGACCGTGGGTCGCTGCGTGAGTGAGTCCGGTCGGAAAACGGCTTTCGAAAACGGCGGCGGCGCACTGCTCTTCATATCTGTTTTCTGTGTGCTGAGTGCTCTTCCTTAGTTCAAAAATACTGAACGCACTCTGTAAATGAGAGCGCCACTGCCACCCACTGAGTGGATGTGCAAGTACACGTTATTCCAGTACGGCCAAAAAAAAAAAAAAAAAAAAAAAAAAAGCATGTTCCCCGAGGACACATGCGCCCCCCCTGGCATCGCTCTGCGCCCCCCCTAGGGGGGCGCGCCCCACTATTTGAGAAGTACTGCTATAGCCCTTTTTTTTTTTCAATTTCCACCACAGGTTTTCAATAGGGTTGAGATCTGGGCTATTTGTAGGCCATGACATTGACTGGATGAGTCATCCTCCAAGGAATGCTTTAGCAGTTTTAGCTCTGTGGTATGATGCATTGTCATGTTGGAAAATGACAAACATATTTTCAATTGAAGGGATAAGAAAGCTGTCTAAAATCTAATCTCTTGTCAAGAGTCAAGAATCTGCATTGGACAAAGTAATGATGCTGGAACTTTGGTTTGGTGCTATTCCAGTGAGATTTACAAAGATGACTGCCTGAAGAAGACATCAAAATTCTCTCAGTCCTTGATGATATGGGGCCGCATGTCAGGCAAAGGCAATGGGGAGATGGCTGTGGTTAAATCTTCAATAAATGCACAAGTTTACATTGAAATTTTAAACAGCTTTCTCTCTTTATTGTTAGTTCTTTGTTTGGATCTCATGATTCAATTTTTCTCACAAGACCCCTTATGATGGAGAAAATTACAGGATCCAAGTTTCCCTTGCCCGGACGCGGGTTACCGGGGCCCTCCTCTGGAGCCAGGCCTGGGGGTGGGGCTCGAAGGCGAGCGTCTGGTGGCCGGGCCTTTTCCCATGGGGTCCGGCCGAGCACAGCCCGAAAAGGCAACGAGGGTCCGCCTTCCCATGGGCTCACCACCTGTGGGAAGGGCCAAAGGGGTCGGGTGCGTAGCAATTTGGGCGGCAGCCAAAGGCGGGGGCCTTGGCGGTCCGACCCCCGGCTACAGAAGCTAACTCTTGGGACATGGAATGTCACCTCTCTGGCGGGGAAGGAGCCCGAACTGGTGTGTGAGGCAGAGAAGTTCCAACTAGACATAGTTGGACTCTCCTCCACACACAGTTTGGGTTCTGATACCAGTCCTCTCGAGAGGGGTTGGACCCTCTTCCACTCTGGAGTTGCCCACGGTGAGAGGCGCCGAGCAGGTGTGGGCATACTTATTGCCCCCCGGCTTGGTGCCTGTACGCTGGGGTTTACCCCAGTAGACGAGAGGGTAGCCTCCTTCCGCCTTCGGGTGGGGGGACGGGTCCTGACTGTTGTTTGTGCTTATGCACCAAACAGCAGTTCAGAGTACCCACCCTTTTTGGAGTCCTTGGAGGGTGTGCTGGAGAGTGCCCCCTCTGGGGACTCCCTCGTTCTGCTGGGGGACTTCAACGCTCACGTGGGCAATGACAGGGAGACCTGGAGGGGCGTGATTGGGAGGAACGGCCCCCCCGATCAGAACCCGAGCGGTGTTCTGTTATTGGACTTCTGTGCTCGTCACGGATTGTCCATAACGAACACCATGTTCAAACATATGGGTGTCTATATGTGCACTTGGCACCAGGACACCCTAGGCCGCAGTTCGATGATCGACTTTGTGATCGTGTCATCGGACTTGCGGCCGCATGTTTTGGACACTCGGGTGAAGAGAGGGGCGGAGCTGTCAACTGATCACCACCTGGTGGTGTGTTGGCTCCGATGGTGGGGGAAGATGCTGGTCAGGCCTGGCAGGCCGAAACGTATTGTGAGGGTCTGCTGGGAACGTCTGGCAGAATCCCCTGTCAGAAAGGGCTTGAACACCCACCTCCGGCAGAACTTGTCCCGGGGGAGGTGGGGGACATTGAGTCCGAGTGGACCATGTTCCGCACCTCCATTGTTGAGGCGGCCAATCGGAGCTGTGGCCGTAAGGTGGTTGGTGCCTGTCGTGGCGGCAATCCCCGAACCCACTGGTGGACACCTGGGGTAAGGGATGCCGTCAAGCTGAAGAAGGAGGCCTATCGGGCCTTTTTGGCCTGTGGGACTCCGGAGGCAGCTGACAGGTACCGGCTGGCCAAGCGGACTGCGGCTTCAGCGGTCGCCGAGGCAAAAACTCGGACATGGGAGGAGTTCGGTGAGGCCATGGAAAACGACTTCCTGACGGCTTCGAGGAAATTCTGGTCCACCATCCGGCGTCTAAGGAGAGGAAAGCAGTGCACCATTAACACTGTGTATAGTGAAGATGGTGTACTGCTGACCTCGACTCGGGACGTCGTGAGTCGGTGGGGAGAATACTTCGAAGCCCTCCTCAATTCCACCGACACGCCTTCCTTTGAGGAAGCAGAGTCTGGGGACTCTGAGGTGGGCTCTTCAATCTCTGGGGTTGAAGTCACTGAGGTGGTTGGTAGGCTCCTCGGTGGCAGGGCCCCGGGGGTAGATGAGATCCGCCCGGAGTTCCTAAAGGCTCTGGATGTTGTAGGGCTGTCATGGCTGACACGCCTCTACAACATCGCGTGGACATCGGGGACAGTGCCTCTGGATTGGCAGACCGGGGTGGTGGTCCCCCTACCGGAGGGTGTGTTCCAATTATAGAGGGATCACACTCCTCAGCCTCCCCGGTAAAGTCTATTCAGGGGTGCTGGAGAGGAGGGTCCGTCGGGAAGTCGAATCTCGGATTCAGGAGGAGCAGTGTGGTTTTCGTCCCGGCCGTGGAACAGTGGACCAGCTCTACACCCTCGGCAGGGTCCTCGAGGGTGCATGGGAGTTCGCTCAACCAGCCTACATGTGTTTTGTGGATTTGGAGAAGGCGTTTGACCGTGTGCCTAGGGGAGTCCTGTGGAGGGTGCTCCGGGAGTACGGGGTACCGAGCCCCTTGGTAAGGGCTGTTCGGTCCCTGTACGACCGGTGTCAGAGTCTGGTCCGCATTGCCGGCAGTAAGTCGAATTCGTTCCCAGTGAGGATTGGACTCCGCCAAGGCTGCCCTTTGTCACCGATTCTGTTCATAATTTTTATGGACAGAATTTCTAGGCGCAGCCGAAGCGTTGAGGGGGTCCGGTTTGGTGGCCTCAGCATCTCATCTCTGCTTTTTGCAGATGATGTGGTGCTGTTGGCTTCATCAAGCCGTGACCTCCAACTCTCACTGGGGCGGTTTGCAGCCGAGTGTGAAGCGGTTGGGATGAAGATCAGCACCTCCAAATCTGAGACCATGGTCCTCAGCCGGAAAAGGGTGGCATGCCCTCTCCGGGTCGGGGATGAGATCCTGCCCCAAGTGGAGGAGTTCAAGTATCTTGGGGTCTTGTTCACGAGTTACTGACAACCACAATGTTTTTTATTGATTTCTTTTAGTGTTTCTGAATGCTAAAGAGTTGCACTTTTGAACTAATTAATTATTTTTCAAGTTTTTCATCTGAGTTTGTTCTACATGATGAAATGTATGAGTGAGTGCTCGTCCGAGACTGGTGATTCCATACTTTTTGCAAGGGGTTGTACTATACTAAAAATCTTTTGACAGATCTTGGCTGTCCTTACCACTAGTCTTGCCCTCTCTCTGAGGGACAGTATTATTATGTAGCAATTGAACAGTGCGGGCCACTGCTTTGTCCAGGTCCTCCTGCTCCCAGGCTGCATCCAGGTCACATTCAGGCTTCAGCAACCGCAAAGTCACATGTCCCACAAGAGCACCTTAAAAACAGAAATCTATTCAATTATAATATTGTAATAAATTGAACAGCTGCATTTCAAACTGAGGAGTGTGGATGTAATTTAAAAAAAAAAAAAAAAAAAAAAAACAGGCTGGGTACCAAGATGATGGAGGTGATTGGGTAGGAGGCACAATCCGATGTCCAAGAAAATCTGTTGAATACGTGGAGCTGCCAGAGGCGAGTGCAAAAGGGGCAACAGAACTTGGAGGACCGACGGCAGCTCTCTAGTAATCTGTGCAGGTCTCTCTTTAACAACAGCTACTAGAAGACCCACCACACTGTGCAACTCTACATCAAGCTGTGAAAAATAAGAACCACGTTATGAGTCAACAAAGTGACAAAGAGAAAAAACACATTACCGTGATCCCTCGCTACTTCGCGCTTCTAACCTTGCGCCCTCAGTCCATCGCAGATTTTTTTCAATATGCATATATACATGTACAAATCTATATATATGGCGGCAAACACAGAGAAGACTGAAAAAGCAGTTTCTGCTCTTGCACTCATCTTTAAAAGAAACTACTGTATTTTAAGCCAAAATAACTGTTGTTTGATAGAACAATATATCTAGATGCTGCCATAGAAGATTCATGGCTCATTAAGCTCCCGAACTATTTTTAATTTGTCCGTTTTAGCCAGAAAACCCCCGTTTACAGATGACGCGCAACAGATTTTGTTTCAACCCAGCCAAAAAACGAAGGTAATTAATTATATTTATTGAGAATGTCTGTCATTTTTAGCTCAGAATCATAAATTGATGCCTAATATTTCGTTTTAAAAAAAAATAAAAAAATAAAAAAAAAACGACTTTAAAAAATTATTCACTCGCATATTTTAAACTTTTAAACATATGACGTCACAATGAAAAAAATGGTGTCTGTAAAAAAGTCACGGATATCTACCTAATAACTATCGCTTAATTGTATTTTTTTTTTTTACTGTTGTATTTTTTCCGATATGTTAGATGGTAAATAATCGATCCAAACAAAGAAAAATTGGGGAAAAAAAACATTTAAAAGGGTAAAAATATGAAAAAAAAAATCTCAACCACTTCTTGATGTCTGCGATTTCTGCATCGCGACCCTTGTTATATTACCACGTTTCACCCATAAAATCCCCCAAAAATCCAGCTGTGGCCATTCACAGCTGTCTCTTGACACTCGGTGAGTTTTTGGATCGAATCAAGGTAAGTACGCGATAATATCTCGCTAAAGTAGTGGCACTTGTAATTCTGCTATCACGTGCTTTCACCTCCAGATAGGGTTTTGCTGTTTTTTTTTTTTTAAATGCCCTCCTGTTCAAAATTTTTCTTACCCCAGAAAATTGAGATTTTAAGCTTTCAAATGATGTATCACACATGCATATCGGACAATTTTGAAATTTGGCCAAATTGTGGGTCTCAGAGCGGAACCTCAAGTCACCTGAGTGTTTTCCGCCATATATTATATATATATAATTTATATCATAATTATTACATTTGCAGTGTTTAAAACCATTTATAAAAATTATACATACATATTGTTAAATTATGTCTTATACGTATCTCTTTCCAATGCTGCTAAATCTGAATAAATACATTCAACGCACACAAATAAGCTCCGCCTCTACTTGGCGGATTTTCAATTCTAGCGGGAGGCGTTCCCCATTAACCGCGAGAAACGTGGGATCACTATATTTGAGAAAGCGGTTTTCTTCGTTACCCCTTGAAGCCTTTTCCGAATAGATTCCTCCTTCTCACGTTGCAACTCAATCATTTCCTTCTGTTTGCTGGTGAGTTGCACTTCATCCTTGATGCCTCTTTTCTTCTTGATCTCCTGTGAAATCAAGTTAAAATTCAAATCCATACATTATATTTAAAATAGGGATGTCCCAATCGAATATTTTTGTATCTGAGTCCAAGTCACCTAATTTTGAGAAACTGCCAATACAGACCCCGAGCCGATACCGAAAAAAAAGTGTTTTTTTTTTTTTTTTACTTTTAAACATGTTACTCTCCCACCGTGCCACTTTCATAGTGTTTAACAAGCTAAACGATGAATGATACATTTTGGCCGTTGATGGTAGAGCTACTAAGCTTCTCTGGCAAGATCAAAGCTACGAATCTGTCAATCATCATGAAATTTAAATAGCCAACTCCAGGGCACTGCTGACCAAGAAAAGAAGAAAGAGGTTGTGAGAGGCTGTACGAGCATGAAGCAGAAAAACCTTTTTTTCTATTAAAAACCCGATCCTTATCGCACGATTACGAACCTCTGAAAAATGCCGCGATCAGCCAGATTTCCGATCACGTGATCGGATCAGGACATCCCTAATTTAAAACAGCAACAAAAAAAGCTATTGTTTACCTCCTGTAACTCGAGTCCAAATATCTGTTCTTTGTAGGAGTACGCTTTGTTCTCCTTCTTGATATTGCCCTTCTTGCTGTTTTCTTTCTGTGCACTGGGAAAACAGCAATTGAATGAAGTAGATCTCTTAAACGCCAAAGGCAAATTACATTAAAGAACTACTGGAACATTTATATTACCTCTCAATAATGGAGTTGTCATAAAGTTCACCCTCAGGTGTCAGCATGATAGCGTACTCCTCCTTGGTGACAGTATGAAGAGCGGGCTGGGAAAGCTCCTTTGTTATGTGACTGATTACGCGAGGTAACAGTTTGTCAGGAGAGAGTGCACAGAGGGCACCTGCAGCATTTCTCACAGCCTGTAGCAAAATGAGACAATTGCCCTCAAGTTAGATTTTAGAAATGTTACTTGTGAATTTAATGATTCTGAAATTTGGGGTAATACATATCGTGCCAAATTACACAATTTTGCAGAATAATTGCCAAGCTAGGTAAATATGAACACAACATACCGTATTGGCCCGAATATAAGACGGCCCTGATTATAAGACGACCCCTTTAAGACTCAAGTTTGAAAAAAGACCTTTCGAACACCAAATTAATTTTCATACAGAAAATAATTACAGTACATCTGAAACAAATGATTATAACAACATATTTGAGAGAAAAAGCATGTTATTTTGCCTCATTCAAATCTTAATATCTGAATAGTTAAATATGTAAACTCAAGTCCAATCACATTCGTAAATGAATGGCTTCTGGTTTCTGAAATGTAAATAAACCAATCTATTGTAATAAAACAACAACATTGCAATAACTGCATTAACCATCAAAGTGAAGTCTAACTGTAACTGTAGTCTTGAAACAAATCTGAATAAGGAAAAACATTGCAATAAAATAATGCAAACTGGTTAAACTTGAGAGTAGCTGATCCCTCTCATGACAGAACATCGCTTCAATGATATCTGGCGCCATCTAGCATCGCAAATGGGTATAATGTCTAGACCGCGAATATAAGACGACCCCCACTTTTTCAGTCTTATTTCAATGGAAAAAAACACAGTCTTATATTCGGGCCAATACGGTACTTGTACTAACATATTTTTCAAACTGACAAATGTACATTGTTGAACTGAAAACAGTTATTTTAATGCGCATGGTTTTTACTTCCACCAGTGGCTGTTATGTATTCAGTTCCGTATGTCTGTATGTTTGTGCTCGGAAAAACTCAACTTACTGTATTATGGGATCTTTACACCAAAAGATATTAACCGGTAACACTTTTGACAGCGGCGTCATAAAACTTTAATAATTATGACATGACACTGTTATGAGCATTAATGAGTGCTTATGACAGATATCATTTAATGTCATCCTGCAAATTATCTCACTTTTGAATGGCTGCAAAAGATCCGGGCTGGACATAAATGGAGTTAGTGACAATGTTTGCCAGATGACACTTAATTAAATTTGTCATAAGCATTCATTAATACCCATGACAGTGTCATGTCATAATCATGGCGGTCTTATGACGCCGCTGTCAAATAAAGTGTTACCTATTAACCCAAATAAATCAACAAATAAGCCGCATTGGACTATAAACCCCAGGATCCAAAATATGGGGGAGAAGTAGCGGCGTATAGTCTGAAAATTAAGGTACTTCATTTATTACCCTTCTTACAGGCATTTATAAGATTATTAGAGATTCACCTGGTTATCAGTGTTAACCTCCAACAGATGCGGCAGAATAGCCTCCAGATTCTTTTCTATAAATTCTTCAGCTTTTACGTTCATGGTGGAGAGCAGGAAAGGCCACAGACTGCTCCGCGCTTCAACTTTTAAAGATGAATATAAAACAGGCAGGATGTAAAACAAGAAAATTATCAAGGCGGAGAAAGTTGCCAATAGACCCTACCCACGTGACGTCACAACTCCTTCCTCCTGACTGGTGCCGCCCAATTGTCCGTCAACACATCATGTTTCCCTGTTACGGCTACGTACATTCCTCCTATTTACGACGTGTTTTTCTGCTCGTTAACATTAATAATCAAAATGGTGAAGGCGTGTGTGGCGGTCGGTTGCAATAACAGAGAAGATAGACGGAGAAGACAGAGAGACTTGAAGTTCTACCGGATTCCGAGAGACCGGGAGAGAAGAGAGCGAGATGGGCTGCTGCAATTCGACGAGAAAACTGGGCTCCAAACGATTACCACAGATTATGTAGTAGTCATTTTATATCTGGTAAGATGCATTTAATATATATTTAGAGGGTTTGGGGCTGACAACCACAATTAAGATCATTGCTAGGCTAATCGCCGACAACATACACGTATGTATGTAGTGAAAGTGCTATCGCTAAACCATATAAACATTAAAAGCCCTAACTCCATTGACAAACGACATGAAATACATTAGACTTGACAGTGGATGTTAGCAATAACAAAAGATTTTGAATTGAAAATTTCGTAACTCACCTTTCCAAGCACAAGATAGATTCCTGCCGAATTTTCGTGGACGAGGACCTGTTTCACCCAACCAGCAACGAAGTATTTATAAGCCTCCAAGCTCTTAAAGTTTTTCAAACTTTCGTGAGAATAGGCTGATTTTGTGTGGACAAGATAGTTGTACAGTTCAGGGTAGCTAGCAGATGTCAGGCAAATACGGCGGAGACAGCGGGTCGAAAAACATCGATTTAGGCATCAAATATGGATCTGGCGAATGGATAAACTGAAGCTTTTCCACATAACGCCTTTTATGCAACGCATCAAGTGAGTTTACGGCATCCGAAAGCACCGGGTCTTCCATGAAATGCATTATAAATTGCTCGATCAATTGAGACCATTGATAATACAGACACAAAATGACGGACAAGTGGGCGGAACCATACAGCGAGCACGTGATTTTGTGACGTCGGTGGGTAGGGTCTATAGTGCAGATGTTTTAATAATACAAAACTGCTCCTTCCTGTACCTAACGAAGGATGATGAGCAATAATGAGGATCTCCATGGCCAAGTTTTCTGATTCATTTGGGTCATTCCACTGACTGGCCGAAGAGCAAATGACATGCAGCGCATCCAACAGAACACGTGGGCGTGTGTAGTTGCGACCAAGCTCAGTTAGCTCTCCAGACTCTAAAACCAAGGCATCCTGGGGCATAACCTGACAAAATACAACAACAGGAATGTCACACTTTTTCAGATGCTGAACCAAACTCAACTATTCAACTACTTAACAACTATTAAGATTTAGGTTCGCACTTTGTGTTTGTTGATTGCAGCTCGGAGTTCTCCTAGAAGGCCCTGGGCAAGGTTGGAACCACCCAAGGACGAGAGCAGCTTTCTGACTGTCTGTTTTGCCCGCTTCCTAACACGCCAGCTGTGAGACAACAGCACCGCCACAGTGGCACTGTGGTACATCCTGCAAGAATAATGAAATGTAACACAGACTTAATTATCTTTTAAAAAATGTGTTTCTAAGTGTCTAAATCTTTGATGGCAGCAATAACTAAAAGCTGGGTTCACTAGTGATGCTTCAATTAAGTAGGTCGGATCTTTGGCCACCTCACGATTCGATTTACGATCAGATGTTATGATTCGATTATAAATTGATTAATGATGCACAAGAGCTTTTAGCTGCTTTTAATGTTTTGTACATTAGCTACAAAAACAGCATAAAAATCCTCTCAAGCTTAAATAAACTACTATTTCATTATCAAGGTAACAGTTCAAAACAGTAAATAAAATACTAAAGTCCCAATTCTGTATCAGCAGCTTTAAACTACATTCAATTAATTTAATGTCTTGAATCAACCATTAAAGTTGTTAAAATTGCTCCCGTTATTCCATTATTTCCCCATGTGAAAGTTTTACAACTGTTTCATCATTTAAAGACAGATTCAAGTCAAGAGTTTGCCGATTTAGGAGTATTTTAGATAAAAAATTAGGTTCGCTACAACAGAGCCTTCCTGAGAAGTCTACTGCTTTAAGATGGCGGCTGTTTACTAACGCCGGCGAGTGTCTCATTTAGCATCTAGTTCTCCGTACATGTGCTAACGCCGTCAAGTGTCATTTCACATCTAGATCTATATACATGTGATATCTACCGTAGCATTATGTGGGCGTAGTTTGTAGCAACTGGGCGTTGTTTGTAGTGGCTGTCGGCGTTTTTTTATCCAGAGGCATGTATTGTGGTGGATGTTTACTCTCGGTTCATTTCTCATTCCGTCCTGAAGACTGCGCTGACTGTGTTTTAGTTCCGCTTTACTTGGCATATTTAAATAATCCGAATATGGATGTTTGTGAATCGTTCTCGAATCTTCAGCGGCCGAATCGCGAGTGATCGGAAAGAATCGGAAATTTCACACACTTTTACATAAAACCTTACAAAATAGAGCACAAACTTACTGAGATTTGCTGGTGTTAAGCCTGTGGGCATGATCCAAGAAAAGCCTTTCGCAGAGTAGCAGTACAGTCAGCTGAGCTAAAGAGACCAAAAGATGTTTTACATGTTGAATTTATATGAGATTGACTGATAATAGATAGCTGCCTCACTTTCTTCACTGGACGTGGAGACGAACTTTTCTGTTGTGAAAAGTGGCTTCTTATCATCCAAGATCAAGTTCCAAAAGCTGGAGAACTTTGCCTCTGTAGGAAGAAAGTGTATGTGAACTGTTAACTCACTGGCTGCCATTGACAATGAATGAATTCATCTCCCAGATATAGTTCTTAAATAGCCCTGTGAATAAGATCCAAAAAATGTGATCATCACCTGTCATTGTTTCGAGCAAGGACAGTCGACTCAAAAGAACCGAAGCCGCAACGCCTTCGGAAAGTAGAGCATACTGGGAGTTTTGTGCTGCAGCTTTTTCCACAGTTTGAAGCAGCAGAGGTATGAGGTCTGATGCTTGGTCCAGAGTATCACCTTAAAGATAAGTGAAAACAGGGACAGTCAAGAAGAATTACAAACGCTAGAATTACGATATCCGAATCAATATAATGTTATTATTCTCCCTTGTGTGAACTGACCTTTGAAGGCCCCCAACATGGCCTGAATGTAGGCGTGGCGAACCAAAGAGGTGGAGGTTTTGAGGGTGAATGCCTTTTTGAACCAGTCTAACAAAGCAGCCGGAATCTGCATGGTAAGGCGACTGCTCCATTGAGAGAGCACTGACACGCCGTGCACCAAGGTGCCCTCATGAACTAAATTTGGGAGGGATCAAAAATTAGACTTAAATGGGGAGACTTCCCGAGAGCAATGATTCAAATCGTAATTGAGTTGAAAATTATTATGTAGTCATGACAAATACAGTACCAACATAATTTCTTTGTTCATCTATCTAGGCTAGCGGGAGTTATGTAGACTTACAAACAGAACTGTTAAAATATTCTTCCAAATCTGCAACTCAGGATTGCCTTGTGACCTTGAGGGCGCTACTTGCCCAAATGACCGCTGCCAGCCCTCCCAGTCAAAATGGATCAGACGACTAGCGCTTTCAATGGCAGTCAATAACTCAAATGAGTGGCGTGTAAAGGGTTAACCAGTGACTGATTCAACTACAGGTAGTCCACGGGTTACGACGTACCCGACTTACGTGATTTTGAGTTTATGACGCCGGAGACTCGTCTGCCATTTTGTCTCCAGTCATTTTTTTTTTTTTTTTAATTGCGTAAACAGTACCTTATTGTACATCACAGCATCTTATTTTTCTTATTTCATTTTATTAATATGAATGTTCTGCCCTTTGGCGAAATGTGTAGTTGATTATAGTGTTGACTTTCGTTTAGTGATGCATGCTTTTATGTTGAAGCAGGAAGCGTAGCGCACGTAGTACTTCCGCACGCGAGTAAGAGCGCATGTACACACAAAAAGAACGTATTTGAGCACACGAAGAAGAGCGCACGCGCAGACACGAGGATGAGCACATTTACTCCAGCGAAGAAGTCGCGCAGCCGAGTAAGAAAAAAGGGAAAGGTTACTGTCTAGCTAGGACTTTGCTCCCACGTCTTGGTGAGGACAGTACAATGACTTATAATACATGTTTTTTGATAGTTCAGGGTTTCCCCTACATATAAAAGATTGTGGCACACAGACACCCCAAAACAAAAGCCGCCTTGCAAATGAGATTTAAATTTTTAATTTCTAATTTGTATAATTTAAAGGGTATTAAAACACTATGGGGCTGTGAGATATCAATAAAACCGTTATGTGGCAAGATAACAAATATTAATAAAGTTAACAAAAAAATAAATCACATTCATGAGCAGTTATCGAAAATAGATCGAAAATTACGAACATTTCCGAAAGTATTCCGGAAACAGCCGAATGGGGCGGAGACGTAATAACAAGGAAACAATAGGTTGAGGCAGGTGCCATTGTTGTTTATCAACGAGAGAGTTGCGTTCGTGTTTTATCAAAAAATCGCTAAAATGGTTCAAACCTGTCATGCTATGTGGTCTACAAATAGCCATTTGTCGCAATGTGGTACCCATGAGTTCCCGAACGCGAGAAAAAGAGCTGAACTACGCAGACAATGAGTAAAGTTCGTCCGTGCTAAGAGGGCTAATTTTGCAGACCCAGCCTCCGGCACGGTTTTGTGTGGTGCACATTTTACACCTGAAAGCTATTCGAACTATGAACAAATGAAATCATGTTTTGCTAAGAAATTGCTGATGAAAGCAGATGCGGTGCCCACCATACACGCGCAGCCACCTAAATGTCCCGAGATATCAAGAAAGAGGACGATGACTGGTGAGACCACCCCAGGCTAACCAAAGGAGCGGAGCAGCCAAGCTCGAAATGGCCAGAGTGAGTACCCTTTTATAATAAAAAACATATCACACATTGGATATAGGAGTGGACACATATATAAATTATCGCTCGTAAAATATATAGAACAAATCCTCTAATCTCATTCATATTTGTGTCTGTTGGCAGAGCGAAAACCTATGATAGCACAATAAATGATAATTATTCTATACATTACATTATTTTGCGGTCACGGTGTATCAGCTTCACAAAAAGAAATGCAAAACAAACCATTCGGTGTTTCCCACAAGATATGTTGCTGGTGTTTCATCAGTGTGATTGCTCCCCTCAATGATCCTTTCATTAGGCTGCAATGGCTTTCGTTTGGGCTCAAATTGGTAACCCAAAACACCAAAGAAAGGTTCATAACTCTCCTCGTCACCATTAGAAGAATGTTCGTTACGTCGGATTCGTCGCTGCAACTAGAAACAAAATTGTCCGCCATCATCGCCACTAGAGCTGGGAATCTTTGGGCACCTAACGATTAGATTACGATTACGATTCAGATGGTCCGATTCGATTCTAAAACGATTACTGATGCACCCCCCCCCCCCTTTTTTTTTTTTTTTTTTAAATATTTTGTACATTTGTTCCAAAATTGTTCAAAAATACTCTCAGGCTAAACCAAACTACTATTTCAGTATCAAGTTAAAATATAGCAGTAAACAAATATACAAAAATAACATTAAATAAAAAACTCCAGTCCCCATTCTGTATCAGCAGCTTTAAACTACATTCAATTAATTTAATGTTGTGAATCAACCGTTAAAGTTGTTAAAATTGCTCCCGTTAATCCATAATTTCCTTTTGTCAACTTTCGACATGTGAAAGTTTTAAAACTATTTTAAAGATAGATTCAAGTCAATATTTTACCGATTTAGGAGTATTTTAGATAAAAAGTTAATTAGGTTTGCTTGGAAGGTTCGCTACAACAGCCTTGCAGAGAAGTGTACTGCTTTAAGATGGCGGCCGTTTACTACGTCTGCATCTACCTTTTTGTAGATGTGCTGCAAACGCTACCGCTACCGTAGTGCATCTAGTCTTATATAAATGATATCTACCGTAACATTATGTGGATGACGTACTTTTGTAGCAGCTTCAGGTATGTTGTTGTGTTTTTTTATCTCGTGGCATGAGTTGAGCTAGAGCCGTGAGTTGAGCATTGGCATTACCCGAGGGGCCAGGTAATGAGAAGCATGATGTTTAGCTACTCTCGCTCCGTTGCTCATTGACCGCGCGGCGCGCTGAGTGTGTTGTACTTCCGCTTTACTTGGCATATTTCAATAATCGGAATTTGGATGTTTGTGAATCGTTCTCGAATCTTCCACGGCCGAATCGCGAATAATCTAAGAATCGGAAATTTTGCACACCTCTAATCGCCGCCATTCAGTACTAAGCACTGAGCCTGTTGTTTCCTTGTCGTGACATCACGCACACAATATGCTAGATTTCCGGGATCTCGGGGGCGGGTCCTTTTAGCTTGACAATTGATCCAAATTTCTATCATTTTCTTGGTGTTGCGATGTGTGTAATTACACAAAGTGGCATGATATGAATTCAAAAGGCATGCGTTGATGGATAAATGATGGAATATTAGCATTTCCCCAGGTGTTGTCATACCCTTTAATAATACGTATGTGTTGTCTATATGCGCCAGTGTGAGAAACCAGTTGACCTTTTGATGTGTTGCTGCCACCTGTCAGTCAAAATAATTCACTGCATCTAATTTGTGACAATTTGGCTCACAAGTCATTTACTTGCACAGTGCTGTGTCTATCAGTCGCATTGACACTCGTGAGTGCTTTTCTGCCTTGGAAATATATGTCTAAGTATTTTACGTTTACAGTAACCTATTGATGCGCAGTATATGCATACATCTGTGGAGAAAAGTCATATGTACAAAACTTCTTAAGTCTTGTTGTTGTATTATAGAAGCCAGACTATCCTTAAGGCCAGTCGTAGTTCAAACAAGTTGTATTATCTATATAATAGTTGTGTATGTAAGTGTGTGGTACAGTTTGTATAGAGTATTGAATATGTATATGTTTCTGTGTTATAGTTTTACAATATGAAAATGAGCGACTTCACATAAAGGCAAGAAAAGACCAAGACTTGTGGTACATTCAGTGTTAGCTGGCTGTTGGGTAGTACACAAGGAAACGCACTGTTTTCGGGCAGTACGTTTAAATGAATATATATAGCTCACTATTTACGCACTATTTGCTAGAAGTCATTTAAAATAGCACGTCAAATAAAAATTGTTCCCTTACACGCTTTATTTTGAAAATCTCATCGGTTCTCCTGTTGCAAGCTTGTGCCTGACTACGTTGGTGCAGAGTTGGAAATGGGGAGAAATATCCACAGAAATATATTTCAAGTTAAAGAATGTAATTCTGGTTTAAGCCTGTCAAAATGACCTTAACATTGACATTCACATAGCATTTCAGTTCTTTATGGTGTGTGTTTGACCCGAATCGTGGCGTACCAGAATAGCATTTGTTCATTGCTAATATCACTGGTTGTAATTTCAGATGAGTATTTTAAAGTATTAGGAAAAGATTTAATTGGTCAACGGATGAGGGTCCCTTTACAGCCAGACTAATATTGTTGTGGTAATGTAGTACGTATTAGGGCCAAATAAAGAAAAGGGCTATGACATTATCCTGGCTAATGAAATATTTCAAATAGATATTTGTTATGGTTCTTCCTGGAAAAATATGTGGAAAAAACAATTGTCATTTATCATGATATGAACTTTGAAGCAATTTCGCCACGGCACAACATATTGGGACTGTCCGACTCCGATGTAGTCCATCAACACCACAGCTTCAAAAAATCCTAGACGAAACCCTGTAGTTATTTTGAGATTTACGCGAAAATTCGCGTTACGTCACAAGCGTCAGAACGGAACTCGTTCATAACCCGAGGACTACCTGTACTTTGTATGGTGGCACATTAGACACAACATGGCGCCTGAACACCCGCGACACTGTCTCAGCAATCTCATACTGATAGCTCTGCAAATACTTAGGTCAATAGCTCCCAGGACTTTGACCTCAAGTAATTGAATGAAAAGAAGAGTAGAAAAAAAATTCCCCACATACCTTCCTGTTGCAAATAAGGGATGAACATCATTGTGACTGCAGAGCTCAGCGTTTGGCTTGAGCTTCCTGACACTGCATGATGGCTACAGCTGCCAATGCCTAAAATCGTAAATGCTTATGAAGCAGTGGTTAATCCTACCTTCTGAACTTCAGAAGGTTTAAGTACATACCTGACAAAACACTCATCTTTTGGGTGACAACTGTAAGTTTTCCTTCCGATCCTGAAACCATGGCACCATTACAGTACACATTAAATAAAAAACCATGTAGAGAATTGTCTAAATAGCAAATGTCTACTTCACCTCCAAGAATCTTGAAAAGATGTGTGACAATTTCCTGTACCGCATTGGGATCACTGCACTGTCGGGCTAGGTTCTGCAAGGCCTGGACTGCTTCCTCCATTAACTGCACATTGTTGGCTTTCAGTTGGCCTAAAGCAGATGGAACTATTTACTAGATATACGTCAAACTTTTTTTTTACCCCATGTTGAAAATACACCCAACCCCACATCAAACAGAAAAATTGAGAAAAAATACACTCCAATAAAAATATTTTTAAAATCCCTTACTTGCTATAGCCTTTCCAATATCCATGGCATACTGACTGAGATCTATAGTCAGTGCTGACAGCAAGCAGGAAATTGCTGAGAAGGGATTAATTTAGAGAAGCTCCATTAGGAATTAAGCAAAGGAGAGTGGTTATTAATCATGTACATGAGAATCCCAAAACACCTCACCCCTCATGGCATTCTCTGGACTTCTCAGCATTGTCTTTTGCATGGTGGGGAGAAGCAGCTCTTGGAACTCCGAGTGAGTGACGTGGCGGAGCAGGGAGCCACTTTTATCCAGAATATGCTGGTGTGCTTTAGTCTTGCTCATAAGCACAGACTTCATGTAAAGGTCTAACATGGCCCTCTGGACAAGATAAAGGAGTCAAGATTTAGATCCTTTATTTTTTACACTAAGTACAGTTTATCAAACAAGTGTAATTGCTAAACAACAAACCTTATGTTTTTCAATTGTGGCTTTGTCCTTCTGAGCTGTGCAGAAGTCCAAACAGACACCCAGCATGGCTAGCGTTGTAGGGCTTGGCTCCAGACTCAACAAGGCGGTGATGTACTGATCAACTAAGCCCGAATTCTGGGAAAGAAGACAAAATGTCAGACCACTCCTAAAACTCTGGGCATACACAACAATATATGTCATTAAACTGACTTCCTCGCAAAGATGAGTGAGATTCTTCAGGCTTGACTTCTGAGCAGTAGATTTGGCTCCACCCACGACCTCAGCCACGAGCAGACTCTGAACCTGAACCTGGGTGAACAGCCAAAACAAGTCAGGTAAGGAATTTATGTGCCTGGGAATTTAATACATACTGTAATTACAGTGAATTCCTGCTATTTGTGCCTAACTAACAGCTCTAAATGACAGCTGTTAGATGGTTTTTAGTACCTAAATATTTTTTTTTTTAACCGTCTTTGGTGTGTCACAATATATGTTAGCAGTAAACTAGCAGACATTTATTGGGCAAAAAAAAACAGAATTCCTATTTCGTCCATGATTTAGTGTGATTTAAAAAGTTTTAATGTGTTTAAAAAGCTTTTACATAATAAATAATTAGAATTTTTTAAAAATAAATGTATAAACCAGAGGAGCACTCTTGAGAGCAGATCATCACCGAAGCAGCCAAATTCAAAGCTTCACAATATTTCTGACCTCTGACCCCTTCTCATCATATCACCTACCCCACAAATTGAGTTAACAAGGCTTACATATAATGCAAGTTTGATAATAATCCTATATTTGTTCTTAGGTTATCTTGATCATAAACACACTTATGGAACTGAATACTGACCGTAACCTCTGCCTTCCATTGGTTTCATCTGGTGGCAGAGGTAATTAAGATGTTCATAAAAACAAACTCAAAGTGAATAAAAACAAATACCGCACTCAATAACACCTTCAAGTTGATTTTTTTCTTTACATTGTATTTAATTCATTGCCTGCCATTGGGAGTGATAGATGTCCAATTTAGGGCTGCAGCTATCCAGTATTTTATTGGTCGATTAATCGATGAACTAGTTAGTTCAAATAATCGAGTAATCGGATAAGGAACATAAAAAAAATTAAAATACCCGAACTGAGCCTCAAACAGTATAAAAAATAAATAAATAAATGAGGATCGAAGTACAACAAAAAAACAATTGGCTAACTTACATAGCAAAAGATCACTAACTTGAATGCTATAAAATGCCAACTTTTTTTTTTTTTTTTTTACAATCCTCTTAAAAATAGTTCCAACACATATTCACCACAAAAAACAGCTAAATATACCTATAAACTAAATTACAAATGCATTAAAAAACATTAGCTCAAACAAAAACTTAGCTTATGTTGGTCTTAGCAAGGACCAGCTGGATTCAGCCATGTGAAATGAGGTATGTCATATACACTGTTGCCACTAGAGGACCGTGTATCCACCCAAATCAATAAAACTGAATGCAAACAATTTCAAAACAAACCATTACAACGCCACTTTATTTAAACGAATACTCGAAGAAGCAAAATTTAATTTGAATGTTTTTTCTAATCGAATTACTCGAGTTAATGATATTCGTTGCAGCACTAGTCCAATTCATTTAAACTAAAGGGACTGACTGAACGATCATGTTTCAGTGTCACTGACGGCAATAGACGCCAAATCCATTTTAGAAAAATTGACTGCACATCTAGCGTGCTCAATGGCAGCCAATGACTTCAGTGCCCTATGAAGTTCAAGTGTGTTGGAGAGGTTTACTTATTTAGGAATTGCATATTATGTTATAATTACCACAGTGGCTCTGAAATGTACTCCCACGATCAATCTAATTGAACTTTATTAAAATTGTCAAAATAAAAATGAAGCTTTTCACATACTAACCATTTTATTCCAGGTTGGTCCTTGTCTTTTCTCCGGAGCAGAAAAGACAGAGGGGACTAAAAGGCAGGTCCAAGACAGGCCAATGAAGGCAGCAGAGCCTGTGCTTTTCCTGAAAGTTCAAAGAGTGACTTAGTCAACATAAATACACACGATCATTCAGTCATAAAACTGCAAAACAAACTTAGTCAAAACAATGGAGGAAACGCTGCAATAGCGAATCAAAAATACACACCCTGGCTCTCCATTTTTACTGACAAGTCCACTGTTGAGAAGGCAGTGGAGGAGGCTCATCACCAGAATGTCAGGTTGGCGTTCAGCCAATTGTGCAATGGCAGAGAGAATCTCTCTGCGAGACGCAGCATCCCTGACAAATACAAACATTGGCTTGTTAATAGAAAAACGATAGTATAGGTCAAAACAATAATGTTATAATAAAGTTTTTCTTTACCATACCTATATCTGTGAGGGGTGAGGCAGAAGAGCTTGCAAAGCCCTTTGATGGCAGGCTCTGGTAGCTCTAAAATAAACATCAGGCCAAACAACAAGGTATTAATTGACACTAAATCTCATTTTAATGGAGCCCAAACAAATATTATACAAAAATATCAGCCACAGACTCACCTTTACCCTTTAAACATTGTTTTAGCTCCCCGAAAATCTCCTTTCGCTCTTTCACACTGGCTGTAGTCACTCTTAAAGCAAATTTCTTCAATGTCTCGGAAACCTGCAGGACAAATATCTGTACTATCAGATGTAATGTTTTTGTAGGGGTTACGTTTGGAACATAAAATTTAGATTAGTATGTTATCTGTATTAGTATACTACACATACTATATATTATTTAAGAATAACAATCCGTTCTCCATCATTGGCTAGTTTGTAGTGTTAAACTTTTACAAACAACGAGAGCATGCTTTACAATATGTGATTCATAGCATACAAACTTGATCAAAATCTTAAGACCAGTTGTAAAATTGCTAGAATTTGCATTTAACACATTTGGATCCTAATGAGGGTTTAAGTACAGCAGCCACTGAATAGAAAAAAGCACTCCAGATAAAAAAAATAATAAAATAAAATTTCAAATAAAAATAATATTTTCAAATAATTTAAAAATGTTTTTAGGGGAGGGCAATTTTATTTTTGCAAATGCATTTTTTCTTTAATTGAATATTTTATTTTATTTAATTTTTTGATTGAAGCAACTTTTTTTGGGGGGGGGGGGGGGATTGAATGATTTCGACACAAAATGTCCAACCCATAATATGGCACAAACACAAAAAGGACTGCTTCAAAGAAAACATTTTCAATGAAAAATGAAGTGTTCAAATTCAAATTTTTGAGTCTCAAATATTTTTTCGCATTCAAAAATTTTTTTCTATAATTTTTTATTTTTTGATTGAAGGCATTTTTGTTTGTTTGAAGCAACTTATTTTTTGATTGAATAATAAAGACAAATTTCCAAGCCAAAATGTGTCCCAAACGGAAAACAACATTACTTCAATCAAAAAAGTTGTTTCAGTAGAAAAACTTCACTTCAATCAAAAAAAAAAAAAAATTAAAGCAAAGACACAGTTTTCAAATGCTTTGTTTTTTTAAAGTCAAATTTAATTTTGCATTCACATTTTTTTTTTATTGCAGTGACTTTTTTTGATTGAAAATATATATTTTGATTTAAGCAACTTTTTTATGATTGAATAATAAAGACACAAATCTACCTCCATACATATTCCCATAGAGCAGTGTTTTTCAACCAGTGTACCACGGCACACAGATCGTCAGGTGTGCCGCGAGAAATTATCCAATGTCGCATTTATATAAGTGTGCAGATGAGCGAGGTATTGCTCGTGTCGCGTTCAAGAACTGCTCGGATTTCGGGCCACAAGGGACCTTGCTGTCTGCGACAATGTGGACCCTAGCAGGTCTACTGCACATCATTTGGTTGGACTCGTTTTGTGTCGGTGTACTCGAAAGTGTCCTTTCTCTTTTATCCATATGTGACGACTGTCAATCCTCCAACCTGTGTTTTATTACAACACATTGTTGAGAAAAGCAAGGTGTCTAATGGCTACAAATCCGAGCAGTTCTTGAACACGACACGAGCAGCTATCCAACAGCGCCATGGTGCCAAGCAAGTTTAAATGTCATCTTGAAACGAAACACACGTCGCTTCAAAACAAGTCGATGGACTATTTTGTTCGCCTTTGTGAAAACTCAAAGAAACAGGCAACTTTTTTGAGGAAAAACTACAAAGGTAAATGAGAAAGCCCTCAAAGCCAGTTACGTCGTTGCTGAACTTGTTGCTAAATACAAAAAGTACCACACTGTGACAGAGACATTAATACTACCTACCTGCCTGCAAAGCAATTGTCTGCGAGATCCTCAAGTCCCCCTGTCTGGTAATTCTGAGCTTTTTCAAGCCTAACTATTTTTAAAAACAAAAAACAATAAAAACAGAGAAAGACTGATAGCTGTTGAAGAATAAGGATATCGACTTTGTGTTCATCTTAACAGGCTCAAGTTTCACACTGAGTAAGTATGCATACTGAGAAATTATTTTACAATTAAATAAACCGTACAGAAAATAATTTTGGAACATTTTTGGTTTGTGGTGTGCCGTGAGATATTTTTCCAATGTAAAAATGTGCCGTGACTCGAAAAAGGTTGAAAAACACTGCATTAGAGAACATTTGGGGATGGATGGCAAGGGAAGTTGATAAAAATGTTTGGTTGATGCCATTCGTGAAGCAATATTCACCACTTGGAAGCTAGTGGGAACATAGCTCCTGGAAAGACTCGCATTAGTCATGTCCAAACTAATTTTTGAAGACATTAACAAGAACGGTGGAGCTATTCATTAGTGAGTCTTGCTGAAAAGCATGTTTTGTTCTGGTTTGCAGATTTTGGTCTTAAACTTTTGATTACCTGATAAACCGACTATTCCAGTTTAATTGTTTTCAAAACATTTGGTTTTTGTCATACTCCCCCTTCTTGATTTTCAATATTGTAGCTCGACTGGAAACCTCATACAAATTCTATCAACTGGTGGTCAAAATTTGACCACGTCTGTACAGTCAAAATTCGCTAATTAGTGTCTAATCAAATATATCATACACTTCAACTAATGATTAACTCCACAATCGCATTGTTTTAAAAACGTGTCCTGTGCTAACATTCTTTCCCTATTTTTACTCGCAAAAACAGATGTTGACTTCAGGCACTCTCAAGAAACGTAGCACTTCGCGATTAGCAATTAGGCTAACTAAATTCTGCCAACGTGTTATTCATGAATTGGTAACACATTAATCCTAGATCGATGATGGCATTGGGACGACATCGAATGCGAAGGATTAAATACTTCATACAATTTCGAAAACAGAAAAACGTGTTATGAAAAGCCAGCCAGTCAGCCACACATACCTGCATGTCCGCTGCCATGTTGCCGGTCCTACCACCGGAAGTACTTGATACGTCACTACTGGGTTCCGACTTCCGACTCTGCCACTTCTAGGCGCATTGCACTGGAGTTCTAGGTAGAATCAGGGTAGGATGCGTCCTGCTACAATATGATTGGTTTCAGCAACAGAGTAAGGCACGCCTTTTATTTTCCAAGCAGTTTTTTTTTTTAATTAACACAATTATACACATTTACATTCAGAAACGGGCTCACACATTTTCAGCATTCTAACAATAAACCACAAATAACACTCTCCATCATTATATACAAATTTCTACTTGTTTGCCATGTTTGTATTCAAACAAACGCGTCAGGACACAACATACACCCCCCCACACACACGCCCCTCCCCCCCCCACACACACTTGATCACAGGGCTTTACAAAGAAATATTAACTTTCTCAAACAATGACACTAAATTGAGAGCTTTTTGCTGCTTGATCAATTTCAGAGATCTATAGACCCTACCCACGTGACGTCACAACTCCGACCTCCTGACTGGTGCCGCCCAATAGACCCTACCCACGTGACGTCACAACTCCGCCCTCCTCCGCCTTACCTGTTACGGCTACGTACATTCCTGCTATTTACGGCGTGTTTTTCTGCTCGTTAACATTAATAATCAAAATGGTGAAGGTGTGTGTGGCGGTCGGTTGCAATAACAGAGAATATAGACGGAGAGACTTGAAGTTCAACCGGATTCCGAGAGACCCGGAGAGGAGAGAGCGAGATGGGCTTCTGCAATTCGACGAGAAAACTGGGCTCCAAACGATTACCACAGATTATGTAGTAGTCATTTTATATCTGGTAAGATGCATTTAATATATATTTAGAGGGTTTTGGGCTGACAACCACAATTAAGATCATTGCTAGGCTAATCGCCGACAACATACACGTATGTATGTAGTGAGAGTGCTATCGCTAAACCATATAAACATTAAAAGCCCTAGCTCCATTGACAAATGACATGTCATACATTAGACTTGACAGTGGATGTTAGCGAGAACAAAAGATTTTGAATTGAAAATTTCGTAACTCACCTTTCCAAGCACAAGATAGATTCCTGACGAATTTTCGTGGACGAGGACCTGTTTCACCCAACCAGCAACGAAGTATTAATAAGCCTCCAAGCTCTTAAAGTTTTTCAAACTTTCGTGAGAATAGGCTGATTTTGTGTGGACAAGATAGTTTTAAATATCAGGGTAGCTAGCAGATGTCTGGCAAATACGGCGCAGACAGCGGGTCGAAAAACATCGATTTAGGCATCAAATATGGATCTGGCGAATGGATAAACTGAAGCTTTTCCACATAACGCCTTTCATGCAACGCATCAAGTGAGTTTACGGCATCCGAAAGCACCGGGTCTTCCATGAAATGCATTATAAATTGTTCGATCAATTGAGACCATTGATAATACAGACACAAAATGACGGACAAGGGGGCGGAACAATACAGCGATCAAGTGATTTTGTGACGTCGGTGGGTAGGGTCTATTGTCCGTCAACACATCGTGTTTACCTGTTACGGCTACGTACATTCCTCCTATTTAAGGCGTGTTTTTCTGCTCGTTAACATTAATAATCAAAATGGTGAAGGCGCGTGTGGCGGTCGGTTGCAATAACAGAGAAGATAAACAGAGAGACTTGAAGTTCTACCGGATTACGAGAGACCCGGTGTTCTGCCAAAATCTGCTACATCGGCGAAACGTGCTACATTAGTCGAATTTGGCATCCAAAGTAGTACCGTGCGCTCTAAACTTGTATTGTTTAGATGCATACAGGAATAACGTACTAAAAATGCCAGCAGAAAATACTTAAATGTAGTTAGATCAAATAAGGACGGTTTAAATACGCTACGTGACTAATGTGGTCAACTGCTTCAAAACTAACACAAAAAAACACAATGGTTAAAAGTATGAGAGAGTAATACATGCAAAAAGTATCTTTGAGGCAGTGAAAAGGTTCTAACTAACTAAATATAAACAAACAAAGTGAGTACTCGCAACTTCTAACCGATTTGCGCATGCGTCTGGATGCATGCGAAGCGCGCTGAGCATTGTGTAGGACGTTTCGCCGCGTAGTAAGGAATGGCCGAACACCGGTGAGGAGAGCGAGATGGGCTGCTGCAATTCGACGAGAAAACTGGGCTCCAAACGATTACCACAGGTTATGTAGTAGTCATTTTATATCTGGTAAGATGCATTTAATATATATTTAGAGGTTTTTGGGCTGACAACCACAATTAAGATCATTGCTAGGCTAATCGCCGACAACATACACGTATGTATGTAGTGAGAGTGCTATCGCTAAAGCACAAGATAGATTCCTGCCGAATTTTCGTGGACGAGGACCTGTTTCACCCAACCAGCAACGAAGTATTTATAAGCCTCCAAGCTCTTAAAGTTTTTCAAACTTTCGTGAGAATAGGCTGATTTTGTGTGGACAAGATAGTTGTAAATATCAGGGTAGCTAGCAGATGTCAGGCAAAGACGGCGAAGACAGCGGGTCGAAAAACATCGATTTAGGCATCAAAGCTTTTCCACATAACGCCTTTTATGCAACGCATCCAATGAGTTTACGGCATCCGAAAGCACCAGGTCTTCCATGAAATGCATTATAAATTGCTCGATCAATTGAGACCATTGATAATACAGACACAAAATGACGGACAATGGGGCGGAACAATACAGCGATCATGTGATTTTGTGACGTCGGTGGGTAGGGTCTATACCCAGTGTCGTCAGTAACGCGTTACTAAGTAATGCGTTACTGTAATCTGATTACTTTCTTTAGTAACAAGTACCGTAATCTAAAGCGTTCATTTTTCCAAGCCAGTAATCCGATTAAAGTTAGTTTCCCTAGTGCCTGTGCGTTACTCTTTTGTTTTTGCCTCATAATGTATGTAGAATGAAGAATACTGTAGTCATGTACGAAGAGCATTTCTCATCGGGGGGAAAAAACGGGTCACGTGTCGTACGGTGCTGTATGAGGCTGAGCGCTGTCTGCCACGGCGGTCAACAACATAGCATTCTGACAAGGCAGCGAGGCTAACAGTGAAAGACAGGATATACACGGCAAATGGATGCCTTTGCTCACTGGAAATACAGCCATTACTTCACATTTCTGTCCAGTAAAGATGACAAAAATATCTCCGTGCGTTGCAAACTTTACGCTGGCTAAAAATGACTGTCGGTCGCTAAATCAGCAAAGAAGCACTTGGAATTACAGAACAACGCGACAAAACTCGAAACAGCCTACAGGTAACAAGACAGCCAGCACTTCTACAGTTTGTAACCAACCTGTATGCACATTTTATTGTCAGTGTTTGTAACCATAGGCGGAGTTTTACTTTTGTGGGGCTGGGGGTAAAGCATGTTGATGACAAACAAAAGTAAAAAGTTTGGACACACCTAAACATTTTTACGTTTTATATATTTTCACTACTATTGTAAATCCTCTCTGAATACATCAAAACTATGAACGAACATGTGGAATGGCCAAAAAAAGTGAAATAACTGAAAACAGGTTTTATATTCTACATTCTTCAAAGTATCCACCTTTGAGGTGTCGCCAAACTTTTGGCCAATACTGTATATATACATATATATAAAACTGTTCAAGCTCAGTTGTTGTTGGTTGCGTTTGAAAGCTTAGGTTTACAGAAATTCTAAATATCCATCTTGCCTCCACAGGTGTAGTTTTGGCTTAGCAAAGCAAAAGCTACTGTCTGATCTGCTCGAAAAATGATTTTGACCCATTATGAAATACGTTGTAGGATTCTTGTTCATTTCATTAATTTTTGTTGTTTGTTTTATTGCTTTACAACTTTTATTGACAATATTTTAACAGCTAGATTTTTATTTTAAAGGGGAAGTTCAGAATTTTTGACATTAGGCTTTATCTTGGAGTTAGCGGGGGTTTTATTTAGTCGTTGGAGTTGATTTGAACAAATTCTGTGCAGTTTGTCAGTTATTTGTGAGTTTCAGGGCTCCGGGGTGGCTAAGCTAGCCCGAGTCAATGGTGGTTGAAATCAACTCTATCGACAAATTAAACCCCCGCTAACTCAAAGATTAAGCCTTATGTGAAAAATTCAATTACATTTTTTTGTTGTCATTTTTATGTTGAGGCAGCAAAAGGAGAAAAAATGGTAAAAAGTAACTGATAAGTTACTTTTAAAGTAACTTAGTTACTTTGATAATAAAGTAATCGGTTTTAAAGTACCTGCATTTGTGAATGAAGAATTTTCCAAGTAGTAAAATCCCCTTAACAACAAAAACCAAATCCTTATTTTTGCCAGACACACCAAACTTAATAGACTCTACTGTCCACGTTGAAAGATCAATTTGTTTGGACTGAAGCCAGCTCCTCATATCCTTCCAGAACAATTGCACTAGGCCACAATGAAAAAACAAATGATAACAAGCAGGACTGAACGGGCCCTCGCGGTATGGCGCAACTCGGAGCTCAGGCAAAGTGGGACGGCATGCAGGTCGGGGTGGTGGCAGTCGACAAAAGACAGATATCCAGGCAGATATATTGCATGTCTGAATTTTCAGAATTAGTGGCGAGACAAAATGGCGACGGTCATTATGACTTTCCTATTGGACCCCTCTGCTTTAACGAAACAAAATTGTTGATCAGGCACCTGAACACATGTCTTAAAGAGTATATGACACGAGAAAAAAAGTCTTAAATGGCATTATTATGTGAATTAGAATCATATTTTGAGACGATTCGACTATATACAACAATTTAGCAAAGCATAGATGACGAGAAATTAGTCTTTTAATCTGCCGGTTAGCCACGCCTACCATTAAAGGGCTTTAGCGTCCCCGACAGGTGGATGACGTCAGCGGTAGACTGGGCTCATCGGTTTTACTATTCAGCCCATTGAGGGGGAATTATTCAGAATGAGGAAAACGCGACGAAGAGAGCCGCAAAATGTCATTGTTTCAGTCTCTCTACTCCAATATTTTTACAGGGTATTCTTTTTATCCAATTATTTTTCCCCAATAGCTATATAAATGGCTTGAGAAGGACCAGTCAGCCCGTCGAGGGGGAACTATTCAAAACGAGGAAAATGCGACGAAGAGAGCGGCAAAATGTCATTGTTTCTGTCTCTTTACTTCAATATTTTTACAGGATATTCTTTTTATCCAAGTATTTTCCCCAATTGCTAAATAAATGGCATGGTCATGACAAATTAGCCTGGCTCTGCCAGACTATTCTCCCTGTATTTTTCAAACACTGAGAGAAATAGTCTGGGAACCATCCCATTAGCGGCCTTTTCGAGCAGATACAAAATCAATCGACTAATCAGATTCGTTTATTTTTGTGACGTGTTCTTCACGAGCAACGTCACTCTTGCGCGTCGAAAGTCGTCTCTTCAACAACACAGATGGTGAACGGCAGAGCCGAGAATATGTTCCAATCCACGGTAAAATCAGTTTTAAATGACCAAAAACACATCGACATGAGTCATTGACAACAGTCTGTCATGCGCTAGCCATGTCGAATAAACTCCGCTCTCTTCGTATGTTTACTTCCGTGCGCAAGTCCCTCGTCCTGCCGTCGCCATTTTACTAACGTCACGTCTGCCCGTCGCTGATTGGTCCACTCCGCTGTCTGTTTGCTGTGGCTTGCTCCGCCCTGGAAATTGTTTCCGTGGGAACGGTGGCCAGACTCAATAGCTGGAACAGCGTTGAGTCTGGTGTACCAGGCTAATGACAAATAACAGTCTTGTGCTGAATGGAATATGAAATAATAAAAATGCATTTATTCAGGACGACATGGCAAAATTACTCCATAATGGTCAAAACTGTCGACTTCACCTTTACTGTCGCACCTCCCGAACGATATTAATTGACACCTAAATCGGACATATGTCATTTCCCTTCCCCGGCTTCGGAGAAAGTAAACAAACCAGAAGGCGTGACAGCTAGCCGACATGCTAACCCGAACCGTGTGACGTTTCAAAGTCTTCGAAGCGGGAAATCACACATAACTATCCTGGATTATTTGACATGACGACCCGGTTGTTGATTGTCTTCGCGGATCGGCAAACCGCCCGGCGGAGAGCAATTTACAGTTCTTTCCCCGGAGGAGGGTGGCTGGAGTTGTTGTGCAGCTAACGTGCTGCTGCTAATGAGCATTAGGAGAGCTTTTTACATGCCTATCAATGATCAAACGTAAGTAGTCCTTCATTTAAAGGAAGTTTGTAGTGTTTACTTTGTAATCGCTGTATTCGTATTTGACATAATACAAAACAAGATGTTTACTCACTTCCTCGTAAGTCCAATGGTCCCACAGTAAATATCCACGGTGAATGGGAACCTTTTGAAACTCCAAAAAGGCGCATACGCCTCTCCCTCATACAGAATTATTTTTCTGCAGCCGTTTGGCTGGCGTGATGTGAAAAATAAACGTATTAATCCGCAAAATCAGCTGAATCCTTCGTCCTCATACACAACAGTACACTGTAGCGTGAAGAGGACGTCTTCTACCGTACACGTCACAGCGCCCTCCTCCTCAATGCAAGACCGAAGCCGGTAGTCACTCATTTTCATGGCGCGGGATTCAAAAAACTAAATAAAAATAGCGATCGCTTCCACACACATCCAAGCGGCCCATATTATTCAGGGGCATAAAATACCGCGTGTATTATGAAATAAACATGCTTTTTCGTGTCACAGGCACTTTAAGGCTCTCCTGATTCAGGTTTGAGGTCAATTGATTTTTGTCCCCGAGAAGCAGGAGCCTTACTCGTTAATTAAAAGGGTGTTTCCTGTTCCCACTAGGGGGCGCCAGGCGTAATGGGTAATATTTCAATAAGGTCATGTGCAGGCTGAAATACCTCACATTCATGCCAGATATGAAAACGATTGCACCTTCAATGAGGAAGTTATTAGTCATTTACTGAATTGGCGTGTTGTCACAAATACGCCGCATTTGCTCCCCTGCCCAGGTCAGGCCCGTGAATGAAATGTCACCATTTTGATAACCTAACATCTCATATGTGTCATGAACAGTCTGACCAATTTCGAGGAGCATTCTACTTACTGCCTCGGCGTAATGGTCTCAAACGTGCATGCTGGTTTTTGACAAAAATGCCCTGTTCTGCAAGATTCAATCCATAATAACAGATTCCTGTTGGGTTTGGAATATGGGTGCAAGAGACTTTTTGGAGCAGTTTCACACAACGTATCCACTCCCCAAATTTCATCACTCTACGTCGAAAAAAACTAATAGGAAAGGGCTTTTTTAAAAATTGAAGGGGGCGCCACTGAGCCATTTTATTACATCTTTTCGCAATGTTGCTAAATTCATGAAATTTACATGAAGCCGCATGTATGCACAAATTTTGGTGAGTTTTCGAGCATGTTCAGACCTTGAAATTGGCCATTTTGAGACAAAATGCCGAGGGTCTTTTCACTTTCCTGTTTGGGTACTGCTACATCAACGAAAACTCAGTATGTTTCATCAGATACCTAAAGACATGTCTTAAGGCTCCCCTGATGCAGGTTTGAGGTCAATTAATTTTTTCCCCAAGGAGTAGCAGCCTTTCTCGTAAAAAAGGCAGTTTCCTCTTCCCACAAGGGGGCGCCAGGCCGAATGTAAAATATTTCAATGCAGTAGTGTTCAGGCTCAATTACCTCACACGCATGCCATATATGAGGAAGATTGCACCTTGTATAAGGAAGTTATTAGCCATTTTAAGACACAATGCCGAGGGTCTTTTTACTTTCCTGTTTGGACCCCGCCGCTTCAACGAAAACTCAATGTTTTTCATCAAATAGCTGAACACATGTCTTAAGGCTCCCCTGATGCAGGTTTGAGTGCAATTGATTTTTTTCCCAAGGAGGAGGGGCCTTTCTCGTAAAAAATGCAGTTTTCTGTTCCCAGTAGGGGGCGCCACGCTTAATGGGTAATATTTCAATGCAGTCGTGTTCAGGTTAAGACACTTTACACGCATGCCAAATATGAAAAAGATTACACCTTGTATCAGGAAGTTATTACGGTAGTCATTTACTGAATTTGGCCCGTTGCCAAAAAAACACCCGACTTTGGTACCCCGCCCAGGTCAGGCCCATGGACGAAAACTCACCATTTTCAGAACTTAATATCTCATATGTCTCATGAAGCCTTACACAAATTTTGAGGAAGCTCCAACGTACTGGCCCGGCGCAATGGTCTGAAACGTGCATGCTGGTTTTCCACTAAAATGGCATGTTTTTCAACATTCAATCCAAAATACCCGATTTCCTGTTGGGTTTGGAATATGGGTGCTGCAGACTTTTTGAAGCGGTTTTGGACAGCGTCTCCACTCCCCAAATTTCATCGCTCTACGTTGAAATACATCAAAGGAAAGGGCATTTTTAAAATTGCAAGGGGGCGCCACTGAGCCATTTCTTGATTTTTTTTTTTTTTTTTTAACGTTGCTAAATTATCGAAATTTACGCGAAGCCGCATATATGTGCAAATTTTGGTGAGTTTTTGAGCATGTTCAGGCCTTCAAATTGGCCATTTTCATTTGCCATGAAAAAAAAAAAAAAAATCCTTTGCATTCCAATAGGGCCTTCGCACTAAGTGTGCTCTGGCCCTAAATATCCTCAATGTCATTTTCACAAAACACACAACAATTTGTCTGAAAATTAAATTTAAGTCTCAAAAAGTCGTTAGTGGGATAAATTGCATTTAGGATCTTAAATTGTACTTCATTACATTTTGGCGGAACGGAAATGAAAGATATTTTGTCCTGAAGTCCTTAATCTCCGCTTTGTTGAAGTCCCTCAGAAAAACATGTCTTTTTGTTGGACCGGGAAACAATTCCTGACACAAAAGCATCCTTATAAACTTATTGCATTTATTATCATTTAAATCAACACCTTGTATGCGGAGCAGTCTCAACCCAGGGGAGACATTAGAGTGCAAAATACCTTCTCTGACCATCGAAATAAATCTTTTCCAAGCAGTTGTTTTTGTTTAGCTTCTATTATAAAATGCTTACTTACTTTGTGTGTACCATTTTTTTACTGTGTGAAACTTCCCCATAGTGCTACTGTCATTTTTTTGTGCTTGCATTATGCTCGTTTGTAAAGGGTCAAACGCAGTGGCGGAACCAATGTGTACAGGGACCCACGAGTGGACAGTCCAATGGGGGTCGCTAGTGCACAAATACAGTGGTACCTCTACATACGACGAAGTTAATTCATTCCAGAACCTTGTTTGTAAGTCGAAATGGTTGTATGTCGAGCAGGATTTTCCAATAAGAATACATTATGATTGAAATATTTCGTTCCACAGCCCTAAAACCTACACTAAATTCTGAATAAATACTGATTTTATTATTGCAAATATCAGTTACAAAGAGCAAAGCAAATACATTATTACCGTATTGGCCCAAATATAGGACGGCCCTGATTATAAGACGACCCCCTCTTTTTCAAGAATCAAGTTTGAAAAAAAGACTTTTTGAACACCAAATTAATTTTTATACAGAAAATAATTACAGTACATCCGAAACAAATGATTATAACAATATATTTGAAAGAAAAAGCATGTTATTTTGCCTCATTCAAATCTTAATATGTGAACATTTAAATATATAAACTAAAGTGCAATACATTCGTAAATGAAGGGCTTCTGGTTTTTGAAATGTAAATAAACCCATCTATTGTGATAAAACAACAACATTGCAATAACTGCATTAACCATCAAAGTGAAGTCTAACTGTAACTGTAGTCTTGAAACAAATCTGAATAAGGAAAAAAATTGCAATAAAATAATGCAAACTGGTTAAACTAGTAGCTGAGATATGTCATGACAGAACATCACTTCAATGATATCTGGCGCCATCTAGCGTCGTGAATGAGTATAATGTCTAGACCGCGAATATAAGACGACCCCTCTTTTTCAATGTTATTTCAATGCAAAAAACACTGTTTATATTCAGGCCAATACGGGAATAAAAATTGGAATAATAATATTAATAATAAACAAACCCGGGTCTAATGTGGCGGACGCTTTTTGATGTACCTGAACGCACCGCGTGGCTGACTTGACAAAGCCATTTTACTTTCGTTTCGTTCATTTACAGAAGCCTGTTGTGTTGTACAAGATGATGGAATAAATAATTAGAAACCTGACAAAGCTGGTGATTTCTTTGGCAATGTTACCACAATAATAATTGCCACCTTAACTTATAAAGACTGGCGAACGGAGGGGGACCCCCGAGTTCATAGACCGTCTACGGCTGTGTTGTTGAGCCATATCACGAATGCGCACTCCACGCTCATATTTTTCTGTCATATCCATCATATCCATCTTCATGTCACTGGTAAGCATCACTTTTTTCCTTTTTTTCACCACCTGCACTGACATGGTTGGAACCAATGTTGATTTCCCTCACATGAAAATATGCCCTGCGTCCGTCTTGTGGGCAAACAAAGAGACTGCGGTGCTGTCATAGATCGTCGTATTTCGAGCATGTCGTCGATGTAGAAACAAATGGCGAGTCAAATTTTACGTCGGATGTCGAAAAGATCGTGTGTCGAAGTGATCGTATGTCGAGGTACCACTGTATGTGCGGGCCCCTCCACTGTTTCGCAGGCCCCTCAAGAAGAATGTCCAACCCCACCTTATGCCCGCAAACCAAGTCCCTTGGGCTAGGTTCATACCACAGGTCTTAATACACTAATCCGATTTTTTTCATGTTTTTCCGACTCGAGTGAGGCATTAATTTGATGGTCTGAACGGGAGAAGTCGCATAAAAGTGGACCATTGCAACTCTGATCTAGGTCACTTTCGTATGCAGTTAAAATCCAATCTGGGCCACATTTTTCCAAAATGTGGCTGCGGTCTGAACTGTCAATTCACCCAAATCGGAATTTATGCAGCAATTACATCAGCAAAGAGCGAGACGCACGGAGGACCGTTGCGTTGGAGCTGTAAATTAGTGTTAGCGCCTAGCATAAACTTAGCTTTCTGGGAAGAGGCTGGCTTGACAACAGTCATGAAAAAATAAAATGGGGGTGAATCAGGATAAGCCTGAGAATGCTCGGTTTTCTGTCTGCGCTCCAAATGAGCAATACTGTTTTTGAAGATTGGTTACACGGCCAAGAGGCAGCTAAGATTTGTTGCTATTTCAGACTATTTATGTTGCCCTCCACCCTGCAGATCTCTCGCACACTCCCATACTGGATGTAACCCTTGACCATGGGTGTCCAAACCTGTCCTCAAGGGCCGCTGTGGGTCCTGGTTTTTGTTCCCACCAATCGAGCAGAGACAGTTTAACCAATGAAGTTTGTGCTAAAACAAGCAGCACCTCACTGCAATCAACTGATTACACTTGTGAGACACCAGATTGGTAAAAGGCTGTCCTTATGATGGGTTTGAACAAAAACCTGCACCCACTGCGGCCCTATGTGGAATAGTTTGGACACCACTGCCCTAGACCATGATTTTGCCACCACCAAACGTCACTGTTTTCTGAGTGAATCTCGGATCCATGCGGGCTCCAGTAGGTCTCCAGCAATATTTGTGGCGACTGTCGTGTAATTCAGTGGAAGATTCATCTGAAAAATCCACCTTTTGCCACAAAACAGTGAAGTTTGATGGTGGCAAAATCATGGTCTGGGGTTACATCCAGTATGGGGGTGTGAAAGAGATCTGCAGGGTGGGAGGCAACATAAATAGTCTGAAATATCAACAAATCTTAGTTGCCTCTTACATTCCTATCCATAAAAAGGGACAAATTCTGCAGCAGGATGGTGCTCCATCGCATACTTCAATCTCTACCTCAAAGTTCCTCAAGGCAAAGAAGATCAAGATCCTCCAGGACTGGCCAGCCCAGTCACTATACATGAACATCATTGAGCATGTCTGGGATAGGATGAAAGAGGAAGCATGGAAGACGAAACCCAAGAATGTTGATGAACTCTGGGAGGCATGCAAGACTGCTTTCTTTGATGTTCCTGATGACTTCATCAATAAATTGTATGAATCCTTGCCGAACTGCATGGATGCAGTCCTTCAAGCCCATGGAAGTCATACAAAATATTAAATTTGGATCCCATGCACCACTACTTAATTCGCTTAAGTTATGCAACATATTTTTGTATCTGAAGTACATTTTTTGTTCAATTTTCACACTACTTTCTGTAGGAGACAAAACTTTCTTGCCAAAATTCGACCTTTATATCTTCATTAAATGATAAATCTTTTTTCAGTGAAACAAATATATTTTTGAACATTCAACATCATTTGGGAGGATCTTAGCTTTCATATGAGCAATTTATGGAACCAATTGATTAATTAAATGTCAGGTTATTAGCAATTGTTTATACAAAATGGATAAGCGACAAGACTTTTGGCAGGGACTGTAGTAGTTCTTCTTGTCATATTTCACATCTAGGTCTACACTTCTATCATTCGTGAACTGATTTCTTGCATGGAGAAATATCCATCGACCCACATGCTGTTCTAACCTACAGAGGTTGCCTTCTATTGGTTAGCTTAATGGCGGATGGCAAGCAACTATCAGGTACATACCCCCACAACTGTACAAGAGTGTTCAGCCCCCATCTGAAGGCTTGCTGCTCTCCCTGTTATTTTTTTCTCGGTCAATATCTTTTTCGCCTGCCTAATCTTGCTTGTACTCATGTTGCTGCCTCTCGTGCTGAATTACAGTATAGTTGCACAGGGCTTATCGCTAGAGGCATGAAAACGAAACTATCAATTCACAATGAGAAATAAACAAGCAAAAGTAATGTGTAACACAGGCTAGGCAGCAATTTGAAAAGTGGTGCAGTAAAAAGTACATATACAGTGCCTTGCAAAAGTATTCGGCCCCCTTGAATCTTGCAACCTTTCGCCACATTTCAGGCTTCGAACATAAAGATATGAAATTTAATTTTTTTGTCAAGAATCAACAACAAGTGGGACACAATCGTGAAGTGGAACAACATTTATTGGATAATTTAAACTTTTTTAACAAATAAAAAACTAAAAAGTGGGGCGTGCAATATTATTCGGCCCCTTTACTTTCAGTGCAGCAAACTCACTCCAGAAGTTCAGTGAGGATCTCTGAATGATCCAATGTTGTCCTAAATGACCGATGATGATAAATAGAATCCAAATGTGTGTAATCAAGTCTCCGTATAAATGCACCTGCTCTGTGATAGTCTCAGGGTTCTGTTTAAAGTGCAGAGAGCATTATGGAAACCAAGGAACACACCAGGCAGGTCCGAGGTACTGTTGTGGAGAAGTTTAAAGCCGGATTTGGATACAAAAAGATTTCCCAAGCTTTAAACATCTCAAGGAGCACTGTGCAAGCCATCATATTGAAATGGAAGGAGCATCACACCACTGCAAATCTACCAAGACCCGGCCGTCCTTCCAAACTTTCTTCTCAAACAAGGAGAAAACTGATTGGAGATGCAGCCAAGAGGCCCACGATCACTCTGGATGAACTGCAGAGATCTGCAGCTGAGGTGGGAGAGTCTGTACATAGGACAACAATCAGTCGTACACTGCACAAATCTGGCCTTTATGGAAGAGTGGCAAGAAGAAAGCCATTTCTCAAAGATATCCATAAAAAGTCTCGTTTAAAGTTTGCCACAAGCCACCTGGGAGACACACCAAACATGTGGAAGAAGGTGCTCTGGTCAGATGAAACCAAAATGGAACTTTTTGGCCACAATGCAAAACGATATGTTTGGCGTAAAAGCAACACAGCTCATCACCCTGAACACACCATCCCCACTGTCAAACATGGTGGTGGCAGCATCATGGTTTGGGCCTGCTTTTCTTCAGCAGGGACAGGGAAGATGGTTAAAATTGACGGGAAGATGGATGCAGCCAAATACAGGAGCATTCTGGAAGAAGACCTGTTGGTATCTGCACAAGACCTGAGACTGGGACGGAGATTTATCTTCCAACAGGACAATGATCCAAAACATAAAGCCAAATCTACAATGGAATGGTTCAAAAATAAACGTATCCAGGTGTTAGAATGGCCAAGTCAAAGTCCAGACCTGAATCCAATCGAAAATCTGTGGAAAGAGCTGAAGACTGCTGTTCACAAACACTCTCCATCCAACCTCACTGAGCTCGAGCTGTTTTGCAAGGAAGAATGGGCAAGAATGTCAGTCTCTCGATGTGCAAAATTGATAGAAACATACCCCAAGCGACTTGCAGCTGTAATTGGAGCAAAAGGTGGCGCTACAAAGTATTAACGCACGGGGGCCGAATAATATTGCACGCCCCACTTTTCAGTTTTTTATTTGTTAAAAAAGTTTAAATTATCCAATAAATTTTGTTCCACTTCCCGATTGTGTCCCACTTGTTGTTGATTCTTGACAAAAAATTTAAATTTTATATCTTTATGTTTGAAGCCTGAAATGTGGCGAAAGGTTGCAAGGTTCAAGGGGGCTGAATACTTTTGCAAGGCACTGTACGTGATGTAAAATGTAGTGAAGTAAAAGTAAAAATTACCACTTCACATTCGTACTCCAGTAAAGTACACATACACAAAAATATACTTAAGGACAATAATGAAGTACTTTTACTTCGTTGCATTCCACCGCTGTGTGAAAAATGCATGTTTATCAATAGAAATCCCTGTCAAAGTACAACTTTAACAATATTTTCCAGAGCCAATTCTGCACTGCATCCTGGGAAAGTATTTCTATAGAAATGAGTGTCAACAGCAGAAGCAAACCCACCTGTCAGAAGAAGTCACGCAACACACACAAAGAAGTTACAGTGCATCTATTGCTTTTTAATGTTATGTAATTTTGGAATGTGTGCCGAAAAATCAGAAATTACATGCAGTTTACAGTTTATGCTTTGTGGGGTGCTAAAAGGCCAGTTTAATGCATGAGCGTGAATATATAGGCTGCTGTAAACAAGCAACTGGAACCTGCCTAATCTGGCAACATTGAAAGTGAGCAAAAATTTAAGATTTGGTTGTCTAAAATGTGTTTTGGTTTAAAACAGAAATCTTTTTCATTCACACATGCACACAATCAACGGATGTCCATACAAAATCATGTTCAAATCAACCAAAAAAAGGTTTGGCGCTGTTCAAATTCTTTAATGTGGGATGGATGCAGCATAACAAATTCACAATTTCATAATCTCTAACAAAGGAGTGAGACTGAAAGATGGTCCTCTAAATAGAGCTGAACAAATAAAAAGTACAGATTTCACTATTCATGCAATAACTTTTTTTTAATTTTTTTTTTTAATAAATGTTAGTACAGATTGTATAGTCCCAATAGTTTACTGTGAATCTATTCATGCAAGGTGGGTTATTTTTTTATGACAAAGGAACAGATGATTGCTACAAGTGAGATGATGACTAAAACAACTACAACTACAATGATAATGATGATCAACTTCTTACATTTTGCCTTCTTCATTCTTGATTCCTTCACTTGTCTGGTTGTCTTTTCAAAGACTTTGGACTGGATATACAAAGAGAAACAGAGAATATTACATTTATGACGCATTTTACTGTAGCATGCAAACTCGGTTAATAAAGAAACAAATGGTGCTGGAAAGGTTGTAAAAGCACAGAAGACGTGGGTTTGACCTAAAAGAGCTTCCTGTTGCAAACTTTAGTCAGAAACAGTCTAAGACAGTTCAACATGTTTAAGGCTTTATAGGGCATTCATTGAGTGCAATTGGGGGCAATCAACAGTGCATTAGTCTGTATTCGTTTTTATTTGTTTTTTAAAATTGCATTAGTTCATAATCTTATTATGAAATTTAAAAAATATATGTATACCCTACCAACTTTTGAGTCTTATTGGGTCAATGACTTCATCTAGATTTCATTTAAATTGTTTTTATTAACATTTTACCAAAAAAAAAAAAAAAAAAAAAAAAAAAAAAAAAAAAAAAAAAAGGATTGTAATGTTATAATTCATATCTATAAATTATATTATTATTTTGTATACATTAAATTATTATAGCTAATGATATATGGATGACTTTTTTTTTTTTTTTTTTAAATGAACAAAGACTTCATATAAAAGGTTCAATTGTGTGTATTAGATAATGAACAAAATGCTCCCCTGCCTTTTGAGGTTCCACAAGGTACCATTTTAGGGCCACTTGCTTTTCTCTTTAAACTATCCCAGGGTATACCCATACTTTTGCTTGCCCCTCGATACCTTGATTTAGGGGTGCTCCAACTTGCAAGGTCTTTGAGCAACAACCTGTTGCTTGGTCTTTTTTGTTGTTGTTTAATTGGCCATGAACATTCAGCCATTTACTGACTTTGACAAACAAACACCCAAATACCAAAATGAGACCACCCAAAAGGATCCACTTCAGGAAACAACAATCGGCCAGACATAGACTTTACAATGTATTGACGTGACACATTCGCCATTCACTGCATCATGCCTCCCCGAAGGGGGCCGTCCCACACTCCGCTTCATTTATTAGCAGTCGGTCACATGCACCGATCTAACGCCGGATTTAGTTTGAAAAAGTACTAAAGCTGTACTGCAGGGTTCCCCAAACTTTTTCCTGTGAGGGCCACATAACTTTTCCCTTCTCTGATGAGGGGCCGGGGTCAGTTTGTAACAGAAAAAGTGTGACGATTGCAGAAGTGCCTAAATGTAAAAATTTATTGTTTTTCAGAAAGCCACAATCAAATAACCCATTCTGTATTCTTCACGGAACAAAAGTAAATAAAATAGAAATAATAATATAATATAATAACACCATCAATTAAACAGATAATAACCAAATAACCCTCTCTGGGTTCTTCACAGAAAAAGCCAGAAAATAAATAACACTATTGAGAAAAAAAAAAAAATCAAAATGCTCTCTGGTATTGTTCAGTGGGCCGGACCAAATGTGGAGGCGGGCCGTATCTGGCCCCGCGGGCCGTAGTTTGGGGACCCCTGCTGTACAAACAGGAAGGATTGTCTCAGGAGTGGTTTGTTCGAGGATTCAAGGTAATTATTATATTTTTCGTACCATGCATGCATTCTGAAATGTGAAAAAAATCAATTGAAGAAATTAGCCGCTACAGCATTGGCATTATATTTCACAATATTTACGTAAAATAAATGCTACCTGCATGTTTTTTTTGTTGCTTTTAATCAAGAATCGAGACTGTCTTATATCCATATCCATTAAGAATTCAGGGATTTAAGCATTTATTCATAAGAATTTTCAACGGAAAAAGCTCTGTTTACATATGGCGGCCGCTAATTTCCTTACTGACTGGCCTCATAGTTCACAACATTTTTGTAAAATAACTGCTTCCTGCACGTTTTTTTGCTTTTAATCAAGAATCTAGACTGTTTTACGTCCATATCAATAAAGAATTTAGAGATTTAAGCATTTATTCACAAAAATTTTCAACGGAAAAAGCTCTTTGTTTACATATAGAGGCTGCTAATTTCCTTACTGACTAGCCTCATAGTTCGCAATATTTACGTAAAATTACTGTTACCTGCACGTTTTTTTTTGCTTTTAACCAAGAATCGAGACTGTTTTACATCCATATCTGAAAAAAAAAAAATTATTCACAAGAATTTTCAACAGAAAAAGCTCTTTGTCCGTCTTTCCACTCAGTCACCTTTGACGGAGATAGGCCCCCTAATGAATCGGCCCCGCGCCCCGTGTCCCGTCAATATGGGCCAGACACCTACACAGTACAAGCGGATCGATCCTCTAGTGTCACACCTCATGAAGGTACCTTTTGTAGAAGCGCTTCAGCTCTTTCATCCAGGTCATCCAGTTTCCAATGTCGCTCCTGCGCCTTGTTCATGTTATCCAGCATGATGGCCCCCACCTCCTCCGCATCCTCCTGAGCCTGCTGCAATTGGCTTTTCCCGTTGTGCTGTCCAAACACGCAGCATGGATTTTGACGCAAGGTAGGTTAGTCTTCTTTACTAGACAGGTTAGGCAACTATTAAGGTAGTTCGGGTAAAAAAATATTGGCATATGTTTCTTTCGTCCACATAAGGGTCATTCTAAAAAAAGTAATTGATTTTTTGTAGCAAACAAAGAGTTTCAGAATGGGGAGTTTTCGCATGATTACGATAAAGACCAAGACGAAAATTTTTATTTCTTTAAATGGAACCTCGGATTTAGGGACTTGTGGGCTCTAATAAGCCACAATTGTTCTCGTTTACTAAAATATGTTATGAGAAACACATAAAATATAACCATTTATTTAAAAATCTATAATATTTAGTACATGTTGTGACCTAGGGAGGGCGCTGTTTTAAGCACGTAATGGACGCTCGGGGTGATGACGTAGAATAATCAGTGGTGTCCAAACTATTCCACATTGGGCCGCAGTGGGTGCTGGATTTCATTCCTACAAAACAAGATGACATCTTTTCACCAATCTGGTGTCTCCCAAGTGTAATCAGTTGATTGCAGTCTGGTGCTGCTTGTTTTAGCACAAACTTCATTGGTTAAACTGTCTGTGCTCGATTGGTAGGAACAAAAACCAGGACCCACAGCGGCCCTTGCGGACAGGTTTGGACATGAAGATTGTCACTGTCAGTCAGTGTTGTTTTCGTCAACGATGACTATAATGAAAATATTTCGTCGAACAATTTTTTCATGACGATGACAAGACGATAGCGAGCTAAAAACGTGTCTTGGGAGACTAAAACACAATGACACAAATGCCAGTTTTCGTCTCACGAGACAAAAATGCGCCATAGTTTCAGTCAAATGTGTGACATTTATGTGTGGTTAGCCTGCATATTTGCAGTGTCTGGTTGTGTCACTCATGCGACGTGCTGCGACCCACCAACTCACCCACTAGTGTCCTCTTCAGTCTCCCCATTGATTGTTTTGAGACACACACGGTACAATTTCTCTTCTTATCTTGGCAAGAGAGAATATGCAATGCTGCTTTAGCCTTTAAAGGTCTGTGCTGAATGATCATCACACTTAATGTAACTTGTAGCATTAGCATAGCATGCACGTTCGTGTTTGAATTAGGCTATTGCTAATGGCCAGCGTCCTCTTAAACTCTTGGGCAACTTTATTTTACATACAGTTCGTGGCGTCCCGGTGGGTATAACTAATTGAAAATAATGCACTGTTTTCCTGCTGAGTGTATGTCATCACGTAATGGATTTGTCAATGCTCCAATATGTGCTTGACTGTCAATGTTCATTCAAAATAACTGTAAACCTTTTTTAGCTTATTTATATTGGAGCAGAGGTTGCGCTAGACCTTTTCGTTGTCTGTCATTTTGACTGACAGGGTCATAAAAATCCGGTCATAATCTATTTTTACCCGTCACTTAAATTTTTAACATGATAATAATGACATATTAAATAGTATTTAGTTTTCATTCATTTTTAATTAATATTGTAATGCTTGCTTGGCGGCGAAAAATTAGACAAGGAAGTCGTGGTATTTTTCTCCCTCTTTTTACTCTGCTTACCACCAGCAACACCAACAAAACAACAACTCCGCCCCCAAGGAAAAAGAGGCAACTATATACACAGGCGGCAATCTAGTCCACCAATTGGATGACGCGCTGGCACACCGGGTGCACCAATAAGAACCTTGCGTTGATGTGTCAATCATGGTGCCGCCGCCAGACCCCGGTGACGCTACAGTATTCTGTCCGAACAAGCTTAACAGAATCCACACCGTGCCATCAAGCATATGAATATGTAACTTTTTCTCTGCAGTGACAAAAACAGCTGACTGTGGCCCCAGTAGGTAGGCTACATATGGAACAATGAAATTAACAGTTCACCTGCTATGGCCTGAACGCAGTCTTCCTCCTGGTGCGCATGGACTTGAATTGCGTGCCCGCTTGTGCATAATCAAATGTCTCAAGTGGGATTCCTTCAGAGGCTATTGTCATGAGGTTTTGGACTTTTGCCTCGGACAGACGACTTAGTTCGGACACTCAGTTGCCTTGACATTTTTCCGAGTAAGGCCAACGACGTCATGCATTAAGAGAGACAATAGCTAATGAATATGCTCACTCGCCACCCTGTGGTCTGGGGTGTGAATTGCAACCTGTCAAAATGACAGATGGACTTCAGTTTTTTCCGTCACTGTTTTAAAAAACTGGTCAACGACGGAAAATATTCGGTTAACGCGACCCCTGTATTGGAGTGAAAATTTCATATTTTACAGACGAAAATATTGCATAAACGTGGACTAAAACTAGATGAAATTAGTCTTGAGTCTTTGTTAACAAAAACTAGATGAAGACAAACTCATTTTGAAATGACTAAAATAGGACTAAGACTAATAAGTATTATCGTCCAAAAGACTAAGACAAAAATTGAAAGGGCTGCTAAAAACAACACTGCTGTCAATCGACGAATGTTACCTGGTTACTGCAATTCCTTTTATGGGGCGAGACATCCAACACATGCGCTCATCGGTTAAAAGCGGCGAGAACTTATTATTCGTGTTTTTAATGAGTCTTTCATTACCTTTTCATTGCCTCAAAATACTTTTTGCATGTGTTTCCCTCTCATACTTTTTAGCATTCTCGTTTCTTGTGTTATTTGATCTTATGATGTTTAAGGCATCTTTAGTATGTTCTGTCTGTATGCATCGATACAAAACAAGCTGAAAGTGCACGGTAGTACTTTGGGTATCAAATTTGCCTATTGTAGGATATTTCGCCGGTATAGCACATTTTGGCAGAACACCGTTTTTTTCCAACTCTCGTCTCGTCTCATCCCATCTTTCCTGTTTATTTTGCTTTTGCTGTCATGCTCATCAATGTTCCTCTCGGGTTCAAATTGAAAGGGTTGAACAGATGACATGTTTATGTTGCTAGAGTCAAACTCTGGAAGCCTGACAGCATAACCATGTGACGTCAACAACAATGGTGACGTAGTAGTTAAACTAATTTTACAAATTGTATAAAACCAAAATCATCAAGAGGGGTTTCAATATCAAATTATTCTAACTTATAATAACGTTTGTCTTTTACGAACTACAAGTCTTTCTATTCATGGATCCCTTTAATTTAAGCGCTCAAGCTATCAATTGTTGAAAAAATACCAATACTAAAACGATGAAGCACATTCTTGATTGGTCCCTGATTATTGGTATACCTTGGTTGTAAAGGAGTATATTACTGCAGAGTAGAAGAGTGGATTGCTTCATCATCCTAGAAATCTGAGGTTCTGCAATCGCGGAATTTACAGCAGATTTCAATGCATTCAGTGGAAATCAAAACAGCTAGTGGAATATAGTGCCAGGTGCAGAATGTTTCATTTCACAGTAAAATAGCCCCAGCCACTCATCTGGCTTGTTTTTTTTAGTGCTGTAGCTAAAAAAAAAAAAAAAAAGGAAACGCTAATACATGTTTGGACTTGGAGGCAGACAAGAAGGAATTTAGATTTGGCATGAAAGACTCAAAGCAGTTTTCAAGCAAGTTGAGCATATTAAAATTTGTCCGATAACATCTCAGTTTCTCTTAACTCATTTGATCCCAAAAACATATAAAGACGTTGTATTTTTAATTTTTTCAGTGTCCCAAAGACGTATTTATACGTCTTTTACGTTTTTTTTTTCATAACAGACATCTCTGGGTTCTGATTCAACTGAGCTCCAAAGCACAAAGCGTAAAATCTATTTTAAAGCAATAAAACTGGCCACTGGAAGGCAGTAGCGCATTGGGTACAACCCGCAACCCGATTCAACGGCAACGAACGGCCGGGCAGTACGGCCGGGGCGCCAGCGGAAGGACTGAGCAGAACAACCAAGAGGACGCTTTAGAGGCCAGGCGCTGGACGACCGAGCAGAACGACCGGGACCACCAGTGCAGCGGACGATGTTGTTGAGTCCGTGCTGCTCGCCGAGCAGACACCGGAGAGACTCAAAAAAAAAAAAAAAATCCATCTTTATGAGACAGGCGGCGATGAGGGAAAAGTCAACCCGGCTGTTGCAGCCAAAACAGCGTCATCTCAGTTAGTTATGTGTAAATAAATTGTTACTTTGCTATCAAAAGCTCTATTTGTCTTGATGTTTATGTTATTTTGTAAAAGGAAAACATTATTCAGATGTTTGGGATGTAACTAAAGCAAAAAATAGCTGTGTTAAAGTCAAAGTTATGTTTGAAATGTATGCTTTCACAAAAAGCTCAATTTCTGTTTTTCCATCAGAAATGGGAAAACTGCTCAAACTAAGCTATTTTCTAATGCTGATTTCTAAAGAATGGAAAAAGATAACTTACTTTTTTTCCTGCTGAAAGAAGAGAGTGTAATCTTTTTTTTTGGTGGGTTCCATGTTGATAAGCAATAGAAGAGAATTTTCAGTTGGCCTTGCAAAATCAGTCAAAAACCAGTAAAATGGCCGGGAGCGAAGGGCCTTGCTCCGGTGAAAATGGCTGGGAGTGAATGAGTTAAGAAAATTTTGGCAATGTACAGTATACTGTATATGACTAAATCTCTGAGAGACGCAAGTTTGTCAATAGTTTGTGCAAATTAGGAAGTTAAAATGTAGTGGTTGAGCATACTCAACATTGGCAATAATACAGTGGCTGAGTGAAAGGTATTGTGTGAGTTTAAAATTTCGTGGGGATTAATTACGTGAATCCCTGTTGTTGAGAACCCGAGACAGTTTAAGTAGTACTTTAATGGCTGTGAGGTACTACAATCCCCTAAAAGACGGATGAGAAATGTGTATGGTCAAAGAATTGAAAGCATGTCATTGTTAGTGGAGTAACCTGCCCCCCCCGATCATTTATTTATTCGCTGTATGAGTTACCCAGTGAGGGAGTACATTCCCCATCTGCTGCATTGTTATAGGTGTCAGAGATATGGACATGTCACATCTGTGTTCAGAGGGAGTCAGTGATGTCCCAGTTGCAGGAGAGTAAACACAAATTTGGAGAATGTAAACATCAAATGGTTAACAAATGCTGTAACTATGGTGGAGAGCATTCAGTGATATTTGGGGTTGCGAGCTGAGGAAAAGAGCTGCTGAAAGCCTAAAAAACTGAAAACTAAAACTATTGTCTCTCATGCAGAGGTGGTAAAACTAGTCCAGTGGCAGTGCTTTTGACAGGTATTTAGAGGAAAGGTAGTGACAGAACAGAGGGCAGGTGGGCAGATAATTACATTTTAATAGTTGATGTCATGGTGCTTAGCGTTTTTCACAATAAAAAATAAATAAATAAAAACACGAAACACAGTTAACGTGACTTTCCCTAATTTCCCTTTTCACTACGTAGTACTAAATTCAATTAAATCTACAATCAGAATAGCCAATAAAAATTATAGTCTGCCACTCACCATTTTAGTCTGTGGATCTGAGGCTTTGGCAGGCAGCTGTCACTGGATCTGCTGCAGGTACATCTCACTAGTAGCTTTGCAAGAGCTCTGGGAACAGGAAGCAGCGCGCAAGACAAAGTTCTTCTGAGGTTTCACTTTGTCCAGGTGGTGCAGCAGCCTTCTGTCGTCTGAGGCTTGTGCATGCTTTTTGACAGGCGTGAGAAATTGGGCAATGCTTGTCCAACCTCCTCTAACCAAATACAGTATTACGCAGTAGAGTTTTTTAGTTTTGGTTTCATAATGCCACCATAATTTCACCACAGAAAGGTGGATACACTTGTATTACTGCATTTTTAGGACTGTAAGTCGCAGTTTTTTTTTCATAGTTTGACAGTTAGGTGCGATGTATAGTCAAAAAAACATGGTAATGGGGGACAAGTTAAAACGTATCATTTCCAATATGGCGGAAGATACCTGAAGTAAATATTTTACCCAAAAAACTCAAAACAACTGAATATAATTGGACAGAGATTTAGAAACACCAATAAAATTAGCCCTAGCTTTGTTGGGGATGGAGGGCTTTCTGCCATTTTTAGGGAATTAATCAATCCAAAGTGACTTGTCCAGAAATGAATGTAAATTTATAGGAAATTAGTGACCAAAACAGTAAATATTCAGGAGAAAAACTGTTTAAAGGGGCAATTTTCAGGTTTTTCAATCGCAAGGTATGCTTTGGGCATCTTTATTCCTTATCAGTATTAACAGAAAACAGGAATATTACTAGTCTATCGCATCAAATTAGCTTTCATTTGTGTATAAATCCTATGAAAGTATGATTTTGGATGTCAAAATAGAGGAATGTCTCTCAGCACAATGATTAAAAACGAAGACCAGTCTGTACTCGCAATGGTTACCTGTGACACGTTATCATGAATCATGATGCGAGGGTATTTCATGGTATTCATAATTACTGAATGCAACGACATAGTCTGTCCCACTCTCAGGTTATCGGAATTCAGAAATATTCAGTACTCAGAAACTGTGGAGTAACTTTTATATACAATAATACATACAACTAGGCCTGCAAGCAGGACTGAACGGGCCCTCGCAATCTAGCGCAACTCGGACGTCACGCAACGCGGACAGTGTGCAGGTCAGGGTGGTGGCAGATCGTCCTCTCCAATCATCTCATTAGAACCTAACATGCTTGAAAGTCGCCTCTTTACATTCACACACCTAAGAGATAAAAACCCCTATTGGAGAGAGTACTACAAAAAAGGAGCGAATAAAGGGTCGTCACGGCAACAAACAGAGACATGTGGACATGGGCCGTAAAATAAGTATTTCAAAAGGTCTTGAAACTACAATGACCAACCTGAAAAGAACTGGACATATATTAGAAAAATGAGTGACTTTCCATTGCCACCAGTTGGAGCTGTAGGGTTGATGCAAATGACCCTACAGGACCCTTCAGAGTATGACTCAACAAGCACGAGATGTTTGGCGCAGATATGTTGGAGAAGTTATGACTGTTCAAAACTTGTGGAGAGATGAAATGGCTTCAGTCATTTTCACTTCTCCTGTTGGACTCTTCTGCTTCAACCAAACCTCAGTATTTTTCATCAGGCACCTGAACACGTGTCTTATGGCTCCCCTGATGTAGGTTTCAGGTGAATATATTTCTTTTCTTGGAGGAGGAGCCTGTTTAGTAAAAAAAAAAAAAAAAAAAGGCATTTCCTGTTCCCAATAGGGGGCGCTAGGCCTAATGGGTAATGTTTCAATGCACTCGTGTTAAGGGTGGGATCCCGCACATACATGCCAGATATGAAAAAGATTGAACGTTGTGTCAAGGGGTTATTAGTCTTTTACTGAATTTGTCATTTTGCCGAAAAAATGGCCGACTTTGGCACCACGCCCAGGTCAGACCCATGAATGAAACTACACCATTTTGAAAATTTTAGATCTCCTATGTCTCCTGAATAGTCTCACCAATTTTGAAGATGATCCAACTAACTTCCTCTGTGACAAGGTCTCAAATGTGCACCCTGTTAATTGATAAAAATTTCACATTCGATCAAAATACCTGATTTCCTGTTGGGTTTGGAATATTATTTCAAGAGACTTTTTGGAGCAGTTTTGCACAAGGTATCGACTCCCCAAATTTCATTGCTCTACGTTAAAAAAACCTAATAGGAAACGCCTTTTTGAAAAATTCAAGGGGGCGCCACTGAGCCATTTTGTTACTTTTTTTGTAACGTCACAAGATTATCGAAATCCATGCAAAGCCGCATGTATGTGCAAAATTTGGTGAGTTTTCGTGCATGTTCAGGCCTCCAAATGTAAACTGTACTACAAATGGATAAAAATTTCACATTCGATCCAAAATACCCGATTTTCTGTTGGATTTGGAAAATGGGTGCAAGAGACTTTTTGGAGCAGTTTTTCATAAGGTATGGACTCCCCAAATTTCATTGCTCTACGTTGAAAAAAATCTAATAGGAAAGGCCTTTTTTAAAACTCCTTTCTGTCGCCACTAGTTGGCACGGTAGAGTTGATGCAAATGACCCCTATACCCTTCAGGGTATGACTCTCAACAAGCACGGGAAGTTTAACACAGATATGTTGTATACCTGCCGAGTTATGACTGTTCAAAATTTTTTGCGAGAAATTGTTGACGGTCATTTTCACTTTCCTGTTTGGACCCCTCCGCTTCAACGAAACCTCAATATTTTTCATCAGGCACCTGAACACATGTCTTAAGGCTCCCCTGATGCAGGTTTGAGGTCAACAGATCTTTTTCCCTTGGAGGAGGAACCGGTCTCGTAAAAAAGGCATTTCCTGTTCTCACTAGGGGGCGCTAGGCCTAATGGGTACATTTTCAATGCACTCCTGTTAAGGGTGGAATACCACACATACATGCCAGATATGAAAAAGATTGAACGTTGTGTCAAGGAACTATTAGTCATTTACTGAATTTGTCATTTTGCCAAAAAAATGGCCGACTTTGGCACCACGCCTAGGTCAGACCCGTGAATGAAAACGCACCATTTTAAAAACTTAAGATCTCATATGTCTCCTGAACAGTCTCACCAATTTTGAAGATGATCCAACTAACTCCCTCGGCGAAAAGGTCTCAAATGTGCACCCGGTAAATCGATAAAAATGTCATATTCGATCCAAAATAACCGATTTCCTGTTGGGTTTGGAATATGGGTGTAAATGCTTTTTTGGAGCAGTTTTGGACAAGGTATAGACTCCCCAAATTTCGTCGCTCTACGCTGACAGACCCTAATGTTATAGGCCAATTTTAACATTTCAAAGGGGCGCCACTGAGCCATTTTGTTATATTTTTTTGCAACGTTGCAAAATTATTGAAATTTAAATTTTTCGTCAATGAAATTTTTTTTTAATGATGACGTCACGATGACGCGCTGAAAACGTGTCTTGGGAGACTAAAACATAACGAGATGGATGCTAGTTGTTGTCTGACGACACGAGAAAGAGAAAATCCGCCAGAGTTTCTGTCAAAAATTCACAATGTTTGATATGTGAGTTAGCACGCATTTAGCAGTGTTTGGTCGTGTCACTCATGTGACGTGCTACACCTCCTCCCTGCCCCCCACACACTCATGCTTACTCAAAGGTGAGTAAGCCTGTGCCCCTAGATATGCCATGTTGCTTTAGCCTTTAAAGGTCTGCGCCGAGATATCCTCATAGACCGCACAGTTATGTGCTCGTCTGTCATGTTCATTCGAAATTGTTGGAAAGCTTTTATTTGTTTATTTAAGGACTATAAACTTTTGAAGTTTATCGACGAAAACATTTTGAGAACTGTAGACTAAAACTAGGCGAAATTTGTCTGTTTTTATTGACTAAAACTAGACGAAGACGAACACATTTTGAAATGACTAAACTATGATCAAGACTAATAAGTATATTCATCCAAAAGACTAAGACGAAAATTAAAATGGCTGCCAAAAACAACACTGCTTGGAAGCCGAAACTTAAAAGCGCCACATGCGTCTATCATCATTTAACTTGTTAAACTGTTGCTGTGGCAACTCATTGTGTGTAAGTGGGCAGCTTGAGCAGATTTGAGTGGACTCACTCAATGAAGCATTTAATAAAGATAAGCATTTTTCTACTTTATTCTTTTTATAAAAATAATTCGGTGGGACAGTAAAATGTTAAAAACATTATTATTACATTTGAAGAGCTTAAAAACCGTTTATTAAGATATGTTATAATAATAAATATTAAAATAATTATAATACATATATATATATTTTTTTTTAATTAGTTTGGGGGGGAGTGAAAAACAGGTCTTATATGTACAGTATCTCTTTTCAATGCTAAATCTCAATAAATACATTGAACACACATACAAATTTTTAAATTTTGTTTGGGGGGGGGGCTACTTCGCGTTTTTTACTTATCACGACGGGTTCTGGTCCTATTAACCACGAAAAATGAGGGATCCCTGTATACCAAAATCCTGCCTTAAAGATAACAATTCCCAAGTTGTACGTTTTATTTCTCCGCTTATTCAGTTGATATTGTGTGTAGAGTTTGCATTGAATCAATGTCGAGGGGGAAAATTGTATAGGTTTCCCTAATGTGCAGCTATTTATTATTATTATTATTATTATTATAATCTGATATTTATAATTTCAGGCAAATTCTAAGCCCGGCTTTAATGTCTCAATTTACCGATCTGATCAATGACTCCATTGCTATTTTAGTGACCTGCTATTTTGTCAGTGGCTAAATGTGCGAAAATGTTTATTGAGTTATTTTTTTTTTTACAACAGATGTTTCCTATTTGTTAGGCTTATAGAAAGTCTACACGACCTACAGAAGGTTAATGTGGTTTACAGTGTAGATGCAGCATGTAATAGAGAATTAATGTGGTTAGCAGTCAAACAGAAAGTTGCAAAAGTTGATGTGGTGAACAGAGTGAAATGGGAACTGGCAAAACAACATGATAACAGAACGGAATTATAGAATGATAGTCATTTTCGATTTGAATTGTCAAGGTGATGATCACTCAGATGTATGAGAGAGCTAATCTTTTCCCCTTCCCTCTAGAAAAGGGGTCCTCAACCACCGGGCCGGGGACATTTTGGAGGGAAAATGTGAAGTAATACTCAATTTGGACATTTAGGGATGCAGTGTCTAAGGGGTGTACTCACTTTTGTGGCCAGTAGTTTAGATATTAATTGCTATATTTTGACTTGTTTTGAGGGGAAAATAAATTAACTCTATTATATAAGCTGCACACAGACTACTTCTCATTGTGTCAAAGTGTCAGTCAGGGTTGTCCCATGAAAAAAATATACTTAAATATACGTATTATTTGTTTTTTCATATCCCCACAATAAACCTGGTGCAAGAATTTTCACTATTTGCTCGAACACTGTTTATAAGGGTAACACCGTTTCCAACCACCAGACGTCCTCAGACTCCTCACCCCACACCCAGGTCAAAGAGGAACAAAGTGCAGGGGAGCGGGGTTATGCAGCGGCTTAGTGGCAAACATATGGCTTTTTTCGGGGGTTTTTTCGTTTCTTTTGCTTTCGGTGTTCAAGTAAAGTACTTGGTGGCGTGTCTGCACAGTCGGCCAGAACACACATATGCACAACAACAACAAAAAGCCCAGTCAAAAGGGGTACTTTGGGCATGTAGGGGCAAAGGGGCAGGTGCTCAAGCACCCCCCCGACTCTGCACGTGCCTGTCGAGCTATGCTTCACGTCTAAAGGATGTTATCGTTGCAAAGGATGTTGTGCAAAGTGCCAAATTTATACATACTGTACCTAAGGTGTTGAATAATTTTGTCAATGAAATAATAACAGAGAGGCCGTAAATTTGAATATTCCAAAAAATATTTTTGGTTTTTCAGTTGTAGTTGTCTATTTGACATGTCATTAATGAATATGATTATAAACAAGATGAAAAATAAATGTCAAACTTGCAAAAAAAATCTACTGTGGGTGTTGGATAATTTTAACACTACTGTATCTCTTCGATGATGACGTTAACCAATCAACAAATTTGTCTTGAAATGAATTCCACTTGAAATATAATGCGTGAACTTGACATTTTTTGTAACTGCAGTAATGCTGAAGACAATAAACCTGTGACATGCTCGTGACCTAAAATCCTCTTTATATGGTGTCTTCATAACATTATACTAGTACATAAGCCTTCTGCTTGCATGATTGATCAACAAATTTTGTGTGTTTTTAGCATACTTAGCTAATAAAGATTCATTCTGAATTGGGAAAGTTACTTGACGTTTTGGGGTCGCAGTGGATATAATTCTGGTCAGCAACATCAGCATATCGATACATGGAAGAAAGGCCAATCTAAAAAGAGGAAAACAGATCAAATAAAAGCAAAAAACAGTTCAGACAGAAATATTAATGAAAAACATCACTTGCAAATCTACACAATATTTTTTTCTCTGCCATTTTGAATACGGTTTACTAAAGCAATCACAATTTAAAACCAACAAACTGCAATGCCATAAAAACACTTTTGAATTGTTGAAAATGGACCTTAAAAAAAAAAAAAAACTATTTTCATGTGGTTACCCAAAGCAGTAGGGCTCACATGTCTAGAATTTTGACAATTATGTAAAATGTAGAATGGTCATCAGCCAGCAGGGGGTACTGCAAATGTGTCCTCAAAATTTAACATAACTGGAAATGCGAAAAAAAAAACACAAAAACAAAGCAGGAGTTGGTATCAATATTTTATACAGCGATTCACTCGATAAATTACAAAACTCTCAGTAAAGTGAGTTACATTGAAAACAGAAATCTATTTTTTTTCCCATAGATGTAGACGAATGATTCAGGTTTATAACAAACTGTGTAAATTGACCAAAATGTGTTTGCAAAGTCAAAATAATAATAACACAAAAAAATCTTTCTTTTCCAATGTGGGCTGGATGCAACAAATTCTGGAAACAAGAAAAGCAGCTATTAATGGTACCATTATCTCATACAAAGGGTCGAGACTGAAAGATAGTCCCATAAATATTGCTAAATTCAGACTTCAACATTCAGGCAAAAATCATCCTGGATTGTTTTTTTTTTTTTTTTTTTTAAGTGTTAGTCCACATCAGGTTGTCGAGTCCCAATAATTGACTTTCCACACTGGAATCTGCTATGATGCAGTGAGAAAGATGATGAGTCCAACTACGACAAGGGCCACAACGACTGCGACTGCAATTAAAATAATTTTCATCTTCTTATTCTTCCATCTTTTTGTTTCCTTTACTTGATTGGATTTCTTCTCAAAGGCTTTACTCTGTTGGGGGAAAAAACAAAGCACAGCAGAATGTTAACTGTTATGATGCATTTTATTCACCATGCAAATGATCAATTAGTGCTAGAACACTTGCATAAGACTACAAGCTGGGCTTTTGACCAAAAAATGGCTTCCTATTAAAACTCCTAACCAGAAACAGTCCGAGTTCGTTGAAGGGAAATCAATTTGAACTTTTATGACCACTCAGACCAGGAATTTGTCCTGAATTGTATAGTTGAGAACCATGAAAAAGCTCTAGTGAATCACAGGACAGTATCATAATGTAGACTTATCAGCTCTTAGTTACAATTTGTGTTGCAAGGATACCAATACTCATATCGGCAAAGTATTGAGAAATAATGTGTTGATGCTGAGCAATTTGTACTTTTCACAAGAACGTAGGTTTGCATAGGGAAAGTCGGGACATAACACTACCAACTTTTCAGGGTGCTCAAATTGTCCCCAAAAACTTTTAAGCCAACTTATTTGCATTATATTATGAGTTCAGTTATATACAGTGGGGCAAATAAGTATTTAGTCAACCACCAATTGTGCAAGTTCTCGCACTTGAAAAGATTAGAGAGGCCTGTAATTGTCAACATAGGTAAACCTCAACCATGAGAGACAGAATGTGGAAAAAAAATAAAACCTGAAAATCACATTGTTTGATTTTTAAAGAATTTATTTCCAAATTAAAGTGGAAAATAAGTATTTGGTCACCTGCAAACAAGCAAGATTTCTGGCTGTCAAAGAGGTCTAACTTCTTCTAACGAGGTCTAACGAGGCTTCACTCGTTACCTGTATTAATGGCACCTGTTTTAACTCATTATAGGAATAAAAGACACCTGTCCACAACATGAATCAGTCACACTCCAAACTCCGCTATGGCCAAGATTAAAGAGCTGTCGAAGGACACCAGACACAAAATTGCAGACCTGCACCAGGCTGGGAAGACTGAATCTGAATCTGCAATAGGTAAAATGCTTGGTGTATAGAAATCAACTGTGGGAGCAATTATTAGAAAAAAGGAAGACATACAAGACCACTGATAATCTCCCTCGATCTGGGGCTCCATGCAAGATCTCACCCCGTGGCGTCAAAATGATAACAAGAACGGTGAGCAAAAATCCCAGAGCCCCACGGGGGGACCTAGCGAATGACCTACAGAGAACTGAGACCACAGTAACAACGGCTACTATCAGTAACACAATGCGACGCCAGGGATTCAAATCCTGCACTGCCAGACGTGTCCCCCTGCTGAAGAAAGTACACGTCCAGGCCCATCTGCGGTTCGCTAGAAAGCATTTGGATGATCCAGAAGAGGACTGGGAGAATTTGTTATAGTCAGATGAAACAAAAATAAAACTTTTTGGTAGAAACACAGGTTCTCGTGTTTGGAGGCGAAAGAATACTGAATTACATCCAAAGAACACCATACCCACTGTGAAGCATGGGGTTGGAAACATCATGCTTTGGAGCTGTTTTTCTGCAAAGGGACAAAGTCGACTGATCTGTGTAAAGGAAATAATTAATGGGGCCATGTATTGAGAGATTTTGAGTGAAAATCTCCTTCCATCAGAAAGGGCATTGAAGATGAGATGTGGCTGGGTCTTTCAGCATGACAATGATCCCAAACACACAGCCAGGGCAACAACAGAGTGGCTTCGTATCACATTGTTTGATTTTTAAAAAATTTATTTACAAATCATGGTGGAAAATAAGTATTTGTCAATACCAGAAGTTCATCCCAGTACTTTGTTATGTACTCTTTGTTGGCAATAACTGAGGCCAAACATTTTCTGTAACTCTTCACAAGCTTTTCACACACTGTTGCTGGTATTTTGGCCCATTCCTTCATGCAGATCTCCTCTAGAGCAGTGATGTTTTGGGGCTGTCGTTGGGCAACACGGACTCTCAACTCCCTCCACAGATTTTCTATGGGGTTGAGATCTAGAGACTGGCTAGGCCACTCCAGGAACTTGAAATGCTTCTTACGAAGCCACTCCTTTGTTGTCCTGGCTGTGTGTTTGGGATCATTGTCATGCTGAAAGATCCAGCCACGTCTCATCTTCAATGCCCTTGCTGATGGAAGGAGATTTTCACTCAAAATCTCTCGATACATGGCCCTATTCATGCTTTCCTTTACACAGATCAGTTCTATTTTGGTTTCATCTGACCAGAACACATTCTCCCAGTCCTCTTCTGGATATCCAAATGCCACTAGCAAACCATAGGTCATTCACTAGGTTCCCCCGTTTGGTTGTGGGATTTTCACTCACCGTTCTTGTTATCATTTTGACGCCACGGGGTGAGATCTTGCATGGATGTGTATGTTTTCCTTTTTCTAATAATTGGTCCCACAGTTGATTTCTTTACACCAAGCGAAGAGTTACAGAAAAGGTTTGGTCTCCGTTATTGCCAACAATGGGTACATAACAAAGTATTGAGATGAACTTTTGGTATTGACCAAATACTTATTTTCCACCATGATTTGCAAATAAATTCTTTTTAAAAAATCAAACAATGTGATTTTCTGTTTTTTTTTTTCCACATTCTGTCTCTCATGGTTGAGGTTTACCCATGCTGACAATTACAGGCCTCTTTTCAAGTAGGAGAACTTGCACAATTGGTGTTTGACTAAATACTTATTTGCCCCACTGTACATGCAGGTTATGCTGTTATATCGCCCCTTCCAATGTTGGGACCAAAACTACGACGTTGATTTTTCAAAATCTAGTTTCCAACCGCTGGTTGCCCTGGCCAAGATGATTGCCAGCGACGCACGCCCTCATTAAAAAAAAAAAAAAACTGCGGGGGGTCCCGGTGCCGGGATTGGTGGTGGGGCGGCGCAGGGTCGGTCGCCAATGGGCTTACACTCACTAGGGATTCACACGATTACTGGGTTCTATATCACAGAGATGATTTGTATGCACTCTACCCCTTTCTATCACTTAGCTTATAGACTCCCCGACCTTCTTCCCCCTCTTTCCCTGGTCAACAGGCCCCCCACATGGTGTCAACCGGAAATACATTTAGCTGACGTTAGCACCAACATATTAGTAGTTAGTGTAGTTAGGCGTTCAATGTATTTCTTGTTGTTGTGTTACTTCTCTTTCTTCTGTTTTGTTTCTTTTCTTCTGTTCCCCCATAACCCCTTCCTGTTCGCCGTTTTGTCATAATAAATGAGGTGTGTTGAATGATCACAAAGGGAGTATGTCAAACTCTCAATGTGAAACATTAAAACTGTTCAGACTATCCGGGCACTTAGACTTCCATTCTCCGTGTCAAACAGCTGAAGAGGACAGGTTAAAAAAAAAAAAAAAGATGATGAAAGGCCTTCAAACGTGTACTGTCCAATCATCATTCTGCTTTGAATTGAATTAAGTTCATTACTAGTAGACGTCCAATCCATTTGAAGCGGCAGCGAATAAACATTCGTTCATTCATTGCCAACCCTCCTTCTTAAAATGGATTGGACGTTTAGCGTCGTCAGTGACAGACAATTGGTTAAGCAGTGTCTGACCAAGCCATGATAGCAATTAAGTTTAAGCATTCAAGTGAGTATGAATTAATTTAGTATTATCGTATTGGCCCGAATATAAGACAGCCCTGATTATAAGACGACCCCCTCTTTTTCAATACTCAAGTTTGAAAAAAAGACTTTTTGAACACCAAATTAATTTTTATACAGAAAACAATTACAGTACAACTGAAACAAATGATTAGAACAATATATTTGAGAGAAAAAGCATGTTATTTTGCCTCATTCACATCTTAATATCTGAACATTTAAATATGTAAACTGAAGTGCAACCACATTCGTAAATGAATGGCTTCTGGTTTTTGAAATGTACATAATCCAATCTATTGTGATAAAACAACAAAATTGCAATAACTGCATTAACCATCAAAGTGAAGTCTAACTGTAGTCTTGAAAGAAATCTGAATAAGAAAAAACACTGCAATAAAATAACGCAAACTGGTTAAACTTGAGAGTAACTGAGATCGGTCATGACAGAACATCGCTTCAATGATATCCGGCGCCATCTAGCGTCGTGAATGGGTATAATGTCTAGACTGCGAATATAAGACGACCCCCACTTTTTCAGTGTTATTTCAATGCAAGAAACACTGTCTTATATTCGAGCCAATTCGGTATAAGAAAAAAAAACTTTTTCAACAAACTTAACTAAAAACTAAAGTACAAAGGATTTGCATTAACTATTTTAAAACTGTCTTTTTTCCAATATTTAGGAACAAATTCTGAGTTTAATACAACTCAATCCATGAGTACATTTATTTTTAACTAAAATATAAGCAAAACATTTGTGGTTGTACTTGCTGTGTAAAATTTTTGAGAACCACCATAAAGCAGAAATGTGTAGAAATATCTTATCTAAAAACGATGCAGAAAAATTAATTCACGCGTTCGATACATCTAGATTGGATTACTGTAACTCCCTACTTGCAGCTTGTCCTTAAATTCTCTAAAAGGTCTTCAGCTAGTCCAACACGCAGCAGCAAGACTTTTAACAGGAACTAATAGAAGAGAGCACATCACCCCCGTGCTCCAGGCCCTTCACTGGCTTCCAGTCGAGTTTAGAATTAAATTTAAAATCCTCCTTCTTACATTTAAGACCATTAATGGGTTGGGGCCATCTTATCTTTATCAGTCGTCTGAATGGTTCAAAAATGTGATTGTGTTGGGCCTGACCAACATTTAGTACTGCTGTACACGCTACTTGTCACGGTTTTGGAGGCACTGGTATACGTGCCTTCTGAATGTGGGTCGCTAGGAGACCCAGTGCTGTGTTATTGTCTTACTATTTCTTCATTCTTATTTTATTATTATTATTATTATTTTTTTTAATCGATTACTGTGTTGTGTTGTTGGACCTTGAGTCTGCTAATAAAAATCTATCTATCTCACCGATGCTCTGGTTCCATACCGCCCCAACAGAACACTCTGCTCTCAGAATGCAGGTCTACTGGTAGTTCCCAGGGTTTCTAAAAGTACTGTCGGAGCTAGAGCCTTTAGCCACCAAGCCCCTGTTTTAAGGAATCAGCTTCCAGCTAGTATTAAAGAAGCAGAGACAGTCTGCACATTTAAGATTAGACTAAAAACGTTCCCTTTTCGACAACGCTTATGGTCAGGCTAGTTGAAGTCTAGGACTAGACTCACAGTTTAGTCTAAATAGTAAATGGTGTTATACTTGTATAGCGCTTTTCCACCTTTCAAAACTGCACTAGAAGCTATAATGCTGGGGGAAGTACAGCCACTGAGTTCTCATTTTTCTCACTCTACCTACCACTTGTCTTACTTTATTTCTATTTTCCAATGTTAATATCTAGTTGACTAGTCCCTTCATCACTAGTCACCCGGTGTCCAAGGGGCTATTTTTCAGCTGCAACCTCCTGACTATCCGGACCCCTGGCTGGATGGACGTCCTCGTTGCCACCCCCGTATCATCTGGCTAGATGGACCTCTTCTTGTTCCTTTACTCTACTGCATCTTTACAAACTGTAACCCCGTCTGCTAATTCCCATTAGCAGTTCTGGTGCATCCTGTCTATCCGTCCTGGGAGTGGATCTCTCCTGACTGTGGTACTCCCCAAGGTTTCTCATTTTCTCCCAAAGAGCTTTTGGAGTTTTTCCTTGCAGACATGGAGGGTCCAAGGATGGGGGATGCCCAGGACTTGAACTTTATTTATTCATCTTTATTTACTTCATTTGCCGTTTCTGACTGTGTATCATATTGCCTCTGCAAAGCCCATTGAGACAACCTTGTTGTGATTTAGGGCTATACAAATAAAATTGAATTGAATTGAATAAAGTACTAGGTCAAAGTCAACTTTATTGTCAATCTTTCAGTCCCCACATTTAATGTATTGACTTAGCATTTTATTAAAAACATGTTAATCAAAAGCATTTTTTAAGCTTCAAGTTGGTGTAATACTTTCTGGTCATGTGATTATTGTAAGGCAATAATACTCATGAAGCAGAGTAATTGGAACCACTATTGACGGGAGTTAAAAAAACTAACTTCAGTGTGAACCCCAGGAGCAAAGATTTGTATACGTACATATGATCCAAAAGAATCTTTAAAGTAAAACCTGATCTTCCCTGTCCTATATAGTGACATAACATTGTCCATCAGAGCGATGTGGGAACGCCGTGACCCCCGCAATGACCTCCGGACAAACACTGGCCTCATGGCATGTCCTGCACTCGCGCGGTTATACCCAGGGACACCCGCTTACTTCATTCATCTTAGGAAACAAAAGGAAATACCTCTCCAAAAATAGCACCATAAAACACAATCAGGATGTAAATTGTACATTTGTTTTCCTATTCAGCTCCACCTATGGTGTATTTATAAATAATCAATTTGACATGTCCCTTTTTTAATCTTTGGATGACTGTGGAAGGAGCTCATTACTCATTAGGCCACTAACCGATACAAGTTCGTGAAAGAAAAATGGAAAAACTGAGAAATAGTGTGGAAGCCTTCCAATGCTCCATGCCAACCTTTCTCAGCAGCTCATCAGCTCTGTCTTCCAGGTCACCCAGTTTACCAGATCGCTCTTCCGCCTTGTTAAGATTCTCCAGCATGATGTCCTTCACCTCCTCCGCATCCTCCTGGGCCTGCTGCAATCGGCTTTTCCCATTCTGCTGTCACAACACACAGAATCGGGACAAAAAAACACAATAGGTTAGTCTGCTCACTAAATAAGTTACTATCCTAACTGTAAAGGTAGTAAACTTTTTGTTGAAGTCAACAACTTTAGAATTGAAAAAAAGCGGCATGAAGCTCTCACTCAAATCAGTGTTGTTTTCGTCAACAATGACGACAATGAAAATATGTCGTCAACGAACACTTTTTTCATGAAGATGCCGAGACGATAACGAGCTAAAAATGTTTTTGGGGAGACTAAAATGTAACAAGACGAATGCCAGTTTTCGTCTGACAAGACGAGAACGAGATGAAAATGTTCACAATGAGTGACATTTGATGTGTAGTTCGCCCGCATCGTAGCTGTGTCTGTTTATGTCTCTCGTAACATGTTGCACCCGCCCCCTTCCCGACTCATCAGTGTGTCATCTCCTGTCTCCATGAAGACTTGCACACACGATTTTCTTGGCCAAAGAGAATATGCAATGTTGCTTTAGCCTTTAAAGGTCTGCGCTGAGCGATCATCACACACTAAATGTAACTCGTAGCATTAGCATAGCATTCACGTTCACATTAGACTAATGCTAAAGGTGATTGACCGCTTAAACTCTTGGACACTTTTTTAAAGTTACAGTTCCTGGTGTCCAGATCGGTATAAGTAGTTGAAAATAACAGTGATCACTCGTTTTTCGCGGTTAATGGGGACGAGAACACGCAGCGATAAGTGAAAATCTGCGAAGTTGCCCCCCCCCCCCCAAAAAAAATAGTTTTTGTGTGTGTTCATTGTATTTATTCAGATTTAGCATTGGAAAGATACATATAAGACAAGTTTTTTCCACTTTTCCCCCAAAGTACTGTTTAACAAAAACAAAAAAAACTTATTAATATGTATATTTTAACAAATGGTTTTAATGTTTTTTAAGTTTTAAACATGTTGCTGTCCCACTGAATTACAGTGGGGCAAATAAGTATTTAGTCAAACACCAATTGTGCAAGTTCTTCTACTTGAAAAGATTAGAGAGGCCTGTAATTGTCAACATGGGTAAACCTTAAACATGATAGACAGAATGTGGAAAAAAAAAAAAAAAGAAACACAAAATCACATTGTTTGATTTTTAAAGATTTCCAAATTAGTGTGGAAAATAAGTATTTGGTCACCTACAAAAAGGCAAGATTTCTGGCTGTCAAAGAGGTCTAACTTCTTCTAACGAGGCTCCACTCGTTACCTGTATTAATGGCACCTGTTTTAACTCATTATCGGTATAAAAGACACCTGTCCACAACCACAGTCAGTCACACTCCAAACTCCACAATGGCCAAGACCAAAGAGCTGTCGAAGGACACCAGAGACAAAATTGTAGACCTGCACCAGGCTGGGAAGACTGAATCTGCAATAGGTAAACCTAAAGATGTCGTCGATCGATCGGGTCCGATCACGTCATTTTCAAAGTGTCGGAATCGGCAAAAATATATCAGACATTCCTTTTTTAAATATATAATTTTTTAAAAATTAAATCGTTTTCTAATTGTATTTAACATTGCAGACAAAATGTCTTACACTCATCCAGAGTCTTTAGTTTTGGCTTAGAGTAGGGCTATCAAATTTATCGTGTTAACAGCGGTAATTAATTTTTAAAAATTAATCACTTTAAAATATTTAACGCAATTAACGCATGCGCTGCACGACCTACTCACGCATTGTCGCGTTCAATCTATAATGGCGCTGTTTTACCTATATATAGAGCTAAAACGCAGCGTAATATGAGTAGAGTGAATTTTGGCAGTCTTTGGAGCCTTTTTATAATTGGCTAAAGCCTTATAATCCCTCTCTTATCAATTAGAAATATCGTAGGAAGCAATGTGGGGAAGTAAGGTAGTAGTTGATCCCAACGCAGAAAAGGTATATCAATTGGTGCCACTACGGACAGTCATGGTTGCACTTCCCATCATGCATTTGGGCAGAACAGTTAAATGGCTACAGTATCATTTACTGAAAGCTCAATAAATACACTAGATGGCAATATTTAGTCACAATATACAAAGTCACATTTATCCTTTAAGAATTACAAGTCTTTCTATCCGTGGATCCCTCTCACAGAAAGAATGTTAATAATGTAAATGCCATTTTGAGGATTTATTGTCATAATAAACAAATACAGTACTTATATACTGTATGTTGAATGTATATATTCGTCTGAGTTTTATTCATCTTTTTCTTAATGCATTGCCAAAATGTATATGATCGGGAAAAATTATCGGGAATGATTGGAATTGAGTCGGGAGCAAAAAAAAAAAAAGAAATCGGATCGGGAAATATCGGGATCGGCAGATACTCAAACTAAAACAATCGGATCGGGAGCAAAAAAAAACATGATCGGAACATTCATTCATTCATTTTCCATGCCGCTTATTCCTCACGAGGGTCGCGGAGGTGCTGGAGCCTATCCCAGCTAACTTCGGGCAGTAGGCAGGGGACACCCTGAATTGGTTGCCAGCCAATCGCAGGGCACAAGGAGACACACAACCATTCACAACCCTAGGTAAAACGCTTGGTGTAAAGAAATCAACTGTGGGAGCAATTATTAGAAAAAAGGAGGACATACAAGACCAATGATGATCTCCCTTGATCTGGGGCTCCATGCAAGATCTCACCCCGTGGCGTGAAAATGATAACAAGAACGGTGAGCAAAAATCCCAGAACCATACGGGGGGACCTAGTAAATGACCTACAGAGAGCTGGGACCACGGTAACAAAGGCTACTATCAGTAACACAATGCGCCGCCAGGGACTCAAATCCTGCACTGCCAGATGTGTCCCCCAGCTGAAGCCAGTACATGTCCAGGCCGGTCTGCGGTTGGCTAGAGACCATTTGGATGATCCAGAAGAGGACTGGGAGAATGTGTTATGGTCAGATGAAACCAAAATAGTACTTTTTGGTAGAAACACAGGTTCTCGTGTTTGGAGGAGAAAGAATACTGAATTTGCGATTGCTACACAAAATGTAACAATATAAATTACCCCCAAGAACGGTCAGAGATGTAGGACAACCAATGGATATAATACATAAGAAAGACAGTACTAGTGGTAAAGGATAGCTTGTTGAAACAGGAGAATGTCATTGTCAGTCACGTAGGAAAAAGGTGTCGATAAAAAAAGCTAGGTTATGCTAAGGTCGGCTCGTTTTTTGTTTTTTTTTTGTCTTTTTCAGCCCTCGACACTCAAGCCATCTCTTTAACTGAACATTTTTATGTTCTTCACATCTTTGCCAGTGAATTTGGCACCAGGGTCATCATTTTCGGAGAGAATTTGTAGGTTTAGCTCTGTAAACATCTCCTTCGTACACGATTTCCATTCATTTCCCATTGGGGACAAACGGTGGCGTGTTCTCCCTTAGCAACAGTAGCTAACGTCATGAATATTATTGAGCGGAAGTGACGTGTTGCTTGCGGTACGCCATTCCGCTCCATCTCCTCTCTTACACACAAGGAGTTGCCACAGCAACTGCTTAACAAGTTAAATGATTATTGACGCATGCGGCGTTTTGATGCTGAGGCTTCCAGGGATCTGTGGCCAGATCAAACAGAAGACGTCCATCAATCATCGTTAACTTTCATAAGCAACTCCAGTGCATTGCCTGAACAACAAAAAGCAGGGAGAGGGAAGGAGGGAGGAAGGGAAAGTGAGACTTCGTGACCGGCTCGGGACAGCGCATTTTTTTAATTGAAAAATCCGCAATGGACTGAGGGCGTAAAGTTTGAACCGCGAAGTGGCGGGGATCACTGTTTTCCTGCTGAGTATGTATTATCACCAAGTTGGCGTTGTCCTTGTAGACAGACGCTACAATATGTGCTCATCTGTCAATGTTCATTCAAAAAAGTTGGAAACCTTTATTTTATTTTTTTAGAGTAATTTTTAAAAAAGTTTTTACAGATGAAAACATTTTTTGCAAACGTCAACCCTAGACGAAATTAGTCTACAGTTTAAGTCAACAAAAACTTGACGAAGACAAACACATTTTGAGATGACTAAAATATGACTAAGAAGTATTATCGTCCAAAAGACTTAGACGAAGATGAAAATTAAAAGGGCTGAAGCACAGTGGCGCCACCAGGGGGTGGCCAGGGGTGGCCACGGCCACCCCTATAAATTGGTTGGCCACCCCACTGGCCACCCCGCTTCCCAGTATATCATTAGATTGTTGTAGCATCAGTTATGCATTTCATCCCAAATGAATGCATTTATTTTGTTTAGTCAAATGTAGGGCTGTCAAATTTATCGCGTTAACAGGAGGTAATTAATTTTTTAAAATTAATCATATGAAAATATTTATCGCAATTAACGCATTCGCGGTACGTCTCATTCACGCATTGCCGCAAACAGCCTACAATGGCGCCGTTTTACTTTTTACTATCCAGAGATAAGAGGCAGTGTCAAGTGAGTGCAGTAGATACAAGCATTCATTGGGGCCGTGCATTTAATTGGCAAAAGCTTTGTCATCTCTCCCACAGCAACTATAAATATTGTGTGAAGCGACATGGGGAACAATGACAGGAGTTGATCTTTTTTCTTAACACCCTGTAGTGTACCCAACGCAGAGAAGATATAGCAGCATTTGCAGCCACCACACACAGTCATGGTTGTACCACTTCCCATCATGCATTTGGGCAGAACAGTTAAGTCGCTACAGTATCATTTACTGAAAGCTCAACAAATACACAAGATGCCAATATTTAGTCACAATATACAAACTCACATTTATCCTTTAAGAATTACAAGTCTTTCTATCTGTGGATCCCTTTCACAGAAAGAATGTTAATGTTAATGCCATCTTGTGGATTTATTGTTATAATAAACAAATACAGTACTTATGTACAGTATGTTGAATGCATATATCCGTCTTGTCTTTCCATTCCAACAATAATTTACAGAAAAATATGCCATATTTTAGAGATGGTTTGAATTGCGATTAATTACAATTAATTTTTAAGCTGTGATTAACTCGATTAAAAATTTTAATCGTTTGACAGCCCTAGTTAAATATACACCTTATGCCTAATATATACATAACACAATAAAACAGAATTGTTGTGGAACTCAAAATGTTGTCTGGACAGTTATGGACTATGCATATTAAATCATTAATAACATCAAATATTACACAATACATCAAAATATATCAGTAGCTGTGTCCTTAAGTCTTTCTGATAGTTTTCCCCTGATCTTTTTACTGCAATAATATGATGTAAACCTGAAATTATGGCTTTTAGTTTTGGCGACCCCAAGATTTTAAGTGGCCCCATCTGGCCACCCCTATGAAAAATTTCTGGAGGCGCCACTGCTGAAGCACTGATACAAATTTTTGGCCCTTATAAAGCTGCTAAATTTCGTTGAATGCTACATCTTTATCTTAATTTAAGGCTTCTGTTACTTCCTGGCAATATACAGAAGTTGTTTACTAACAGAGAAGGTCATTACAGTTTGAGAGGGGAGCTTCACTTACAGCATCAGAGTACGGACTACATTAAAAAGCTTTTGTGTTTCTGTTCGTGGAGTAAGGCTGTGGAATAAGTTAGATGAGGGGCTCAAGCAATGTCCAAGCATGACCCAGTTTAGGAAGTGGTATAAACACATGGTTTTCACAGGGTATAGGGAAGAGGAAGGGTTTTAATATAGGGGGTTTTCACATATTTGTTATTGGCTGGTACTTTTTATTTCATTTCATTTTTATTTTGTCTTGCATCTTATGTATGTGGTTGCATTATTTCTTTGTTGATATGAGGCCTAATTAAATAAGGTGGACTGATATTATTGAGGAATAGAAAAGGGGGGTAGGTTTTAATAAGCAAATGCTTCATCCTACTCCTTTTTGGACAAAATGAATAAATTCTAATATTTATTATTATTATTGTCTTAAATATTGTTGCTGTTATCTCAAGCATTATAATTGGTTTGTCTATTTTTTTTTGTTTTGTTTTATTTGTTTATTATTTTTATTTACTCATGTCCAAAATAAAGCATTCTCATTCTCTTCTATGATATACAACAGCAAGTGACTTTAAAAATGATAGTTGTATTTTTTTTTTACACAAGTCCATTTAAAAACATGACAGAAAATGCTTAATAATAAAAGATCCTAACTAGTCTTTTCTCAGCTGCTTTCACCCTGCCTACTAAAAAATCTCCAAACAGAAGTTGATGTTACAACCAGAATGCAGACTTTTGCAGTCTATGAGCATGAGATCCAAAAGCTTTTTATTCTGTTGTTGCACTTTGAGTCACACACAACCATCGTTTGAAAAAACTGGATCGTCCCATATTCAGAAACAAAATTACGCCTCCCGTATTGAGCTTTCAAGGGAAGCGCTTTGTAGTTCTTCTCTGCGCATTATATTTTCAGTTATTGTATTATATCTTTGTGATCTGTCAATTTCATTCGTATTTCCACATACATTTGGAGTGATCAAATGTAGTTGCTGATCGGACTTTGAACCCGAAGTTGTTAAAAAAAAAAAAAAAAAAGTTTACCTCAGAGTTTGTTTGCACTTAAAAATAATAAAAAAAACACACACACACAAAGGCTCAGGGTTAAAGGGTTAAATTATGCAGTTTGAAATTTACCAGGACAGTTGTTTTTATTCTAGTATTTTTTCTTATTAAAAATACATTACTGATATTTTTTGTTTTTACATGTGCTTATATCACTTAAAGCAGCACTAGGTAACTTTTTCACCTTAATAAAATATTTTCATAACATTTGTGATGATATATTGACTGACTAGTTGAATGACACCTCTTTTATATCTTGAGGGGGTCTGTATCGCTTTTACCGGCACTACTTAACTTTGAGGAGGGTGGCAGGAACCCTGCCACACAAAAAAACTACAAATGTGCCGACTGCTTTACAGCATACGTCTCTTCCCCCTTTCCCGATTCATTACACAGACGGAGGTCGATGAAAGCGCAAATTCTGCAAAGATGGCAGAGCAACTAAAGAGACAAAAAGTTTTGTCCGAGGAGGAAAAAAAAAGGGCTACCAGGATATTCGAGAAAACATTGGCCCGGCTTTCACTCGCTGGTGTGACGAAGCCTGCCCCCCCACTCAAGCGAACTCCTCAGGAGGGGGGGGGGGTAGCCACACTAAGCCACACGGTTGCTATCCGTCATATTCTATTGTTTAGAAAAAACTGGATTCTTTGCCTTATTACGATTCATCCTTCACACAGCCGCTGGGTAGGTAGAGCCAGATAGATAAATTCCGCCAAAACTGAAAAGTTACATAGTGTTGCTTTAAATATGTACCCAATTAATTCGAGTTTGACAAATTATAATATAATAATGATTAATTAAAAAAAAAAAAATGTCACTTTTACATTGGTGCAATCATGTTCATTTTCTGACATGGCCACCATTTCTTAGGACCTTTAATCAAAAGCTACACCTTTAAAATGAAAGTGTCACTGTGTGTAGCAAGACGTCAAAATGAAGTCAAACCGGTTTTCTCACACCGCAACTCCCCCGCACGGTGTCAACAACAACTGTGACTTCCAAAAACCTAAGATCGTTGCACCGAGAGTGCAATTAGCATGATGACCCTTTTGACATTTGCATTGTGCGAAAGAGGGGAAGTCAACATCTTAGAAGTTGACAGTCACAGGAAACTAGAGCAGCAAAACACTTCATAATTCAATGTCATTTCCTGCTACAAAAAGGGGGGGAAAAAACGGAATTGACAACATGGAAACCCGACGCTTATAAAAGTCAGGATGAAGTAAATTGACGCCTAAATTGTGCCATTTTTCTGGATGATGTGATTACTGCCAAATGGTCATAATAAAAGAACAATAGCCTGTTTTAATTGCAGCTGGCAACTTCTTAACATAGGAATGAACTGCCCATTCCAGTTCCCTTCCTTGCTTCCTTCCTTTCCTCCGTCCCTTCGTCCCTCTGCCCAACATTACCTGACATTGAGCTGTGTATCCAGGGAAACCACACCCTCATCATGTTATTACATGCCTGGGTCAAAATGGAAAGTTACAATCTTTGCACAATTTATATCATCACTGCTATTACCTTAATAGTAAAAAGTGTTGAGTGAAGGCTCTCCCTTACTGACTTTAAGTAAACTACAGATAGCTTGCTTCAATTCCTGTACTTAAACACACGTTAAAAAATAACATGAAAGACCTTTTACTGTTAATGACATACAATAATACCATTTTGATAACCTGCTACAAGGTCACTACACACAAAATTCTTGCCCTCTTTTATTAACATCAGACAGAAATAACATGTTGTTAAGCGCTAGCTAGTGTTGGCTCAACTTTTATGCTAGCAAAAAAACACGTGCCCATAGCTTGACAAAAAAATGTTTCTTATTCAATTATACGAACCTCACTTTTTTTTTCAGATCATATTTGCCATAAATAGCTGACAACAACATCAAATATTATTTGCGCCACTAACTTCTGCTTTGGTCAAAACAGGTGAAATTACTTCCTTCCTCACCTGACATGACAGAATTGTAGTACAATGTATTTTATTTGACACAAGATGCCACAATAGACCACCAAAGATGAAAATTGCCAATGTGTTGGCAAAATTTCATGCTCATATATTTGTATTCGGCGGAAAACACCGACAGGGCTAAAAAAGCACTTTCTGCTCTTGCAACCCCTCTTTAAATTAAACTGTATTTTAAGCCAAAAGAACTGTTGTGTTTGATAGAACAATATTTTTATATGCTGCCATAGCAGTTTCATGACGCATTATGCCCCCGGACTATTTTTAGTGTGTCCATTTTACCCTGGAGACCCCAGTTTACAGACACTGCGCAACCGCTTTTGTTTCAACCCTGCCATAAAAAGAATATATTTATTAATCGAAATTTTTATCATTTCCAGCTTAGTATCATTCATTGATGTCTAATATTTAGTTGGAAAAAAAAAAAAAAAAAAGACTTTAAAAAATTATTCACTTGCATATTTTAAACTTTTACAAATTACGTCACAAAGAAAAAAAAAGTGTCTATAAATAGGTCACGGATATCTACCTCATAACTATCATTTAATTGTATTCTTTTTTTTGTTACTGTCGCATTTCCCACGACATTTTAGATGATAAATAATCAATCCAAACAAAGAAAAATAAAAAAAAAGAAAAATGTTCCAAAGGGTAAATTTTTGAAAAAGAAAATCTCGACCACTCCTTGTTGTCTTCTGCATCATGACCCTTGTTATATTACTGTGTTTCACCCATAAAATCCCCACAAAGTCCGGCTGTGGTCATTAATAGCTGTGTCTTGACAATCGGTGATACATGCTACAAGACGTTTTTGGATGGAACAAGGTAAGTACGCGATAATATCTCGTTAAAGTCACGGTGTCTTTAATTATGCTCTCACCTTGAGTTACCGGAAAGCCACAAAAAGACATACATTGCAGTTGAACGCTAGAATTATGGACACAGCACACCAGCTGACTAGCATGCTGTCCATTATCTTTTCGACCCTTGTTGCCATTTGGATTGCTTATTATGGGATGATATAGATGTATTAGATACATTAGATGCTTAAATCTAAAAGCCCAGGTCCTAGGCTTCAAGGCTTAATACAATAAATAGTGTTATGTACTCACACTTATATGTTCCCGTTTATGCATATGGAATCTTTTATTCTGAGTATTTTGCATTCACATTCCTTAAAAAATATTTTAAATGCCCACTGCAAAAATGAAAATATTATGGTATTGGAATTTAACCCCTAAAATTCCCCTGGAAATGTTTTTTCTTTGCAGATTAAAATCAAGCCAAATCAAAAACTGTATGCAGTAAAGTTATCATTAGCTATCCAGCTAATTCCCTGTTTAGCCATGTTTATTTACAAAATAAAACACAGGGCTACATTACATCTACATTTACTCACATACCAATTTCCTTTATTATTGTACACCCACACACGTGTTAGTGCATGCATATTGATTATCAAAGATTTGAGTAGACAAAGGGGGATCATCTTGATGTGTTCGTTATTTATTAGGTACTGGGATGAGAAATTTTAAGAAAACTTCAAAAGGTTTAAAAAAATGTCTATTTTTCACACACCTGATTTGACTTACTTTTAAGGTGTCAAAAAATGCCCTCGTGTTCAAATTTGTTTTCCCACCAGAAAAAACAGATTTTAAGCCTTCCAATGATCTACCACACATGCATATAGGACAATTTTGAAATTTGGCCACATTGGGGACTCTCAGATCGGAACTTCAAGTCACCTGAGTGTTTTCAACCATATAAATGAATGTATGAATTTACTTGTCAAATCACCCCGAATTTTAGTTAAGTTGATGGTTTGAAGCCAAACCAAAACTATCAATCTGTAGTTACACTATTTTGAGAAACAACTACAAGTTTTGTTACAGTGCTGGCCAAAAGTATTAGCAACCCAGCAATTCTGTCAGATAATGCTCAATTTCTCCCAAAAAATGATTGCAATTACAAATGCTTTAGCAGAAATATCTTCATTTATTTTGCTTGCAATGAAAAAACAGAAAAGAGAATCGAAATTTTTTTTTAACCATAATCATTTTACACAAAACTCCAAAAATGGGCCGGACAAAAGTATTGGCACACTTTGAAAAATCATGTGCTGCCTCTCTAATTTGTGTAATTAACAGCACCTGTTACTTACCTGTGGCACATAACAGGTGGTGGGAATGACTAAATCACACTTGCAGCCAGTTAAAATGGATTAAAGTTGACTCAACCTGTGTCCTTGTGTGTACCACATTGAGCATGGAGAAAAAGAAGACCAAAGAACTGTCTGAGGACTTGAGAAGCAAAATTGTGAGGAAGCATGGACAATCTCAATGCTACAAGGCCATCTCCAAAGACCTGAATGTTCCTGTGTCTACTCTGCGCAGTGTCATCAATAAATGCAAAGCCCGTGGCACTGTGGTGGATAAAGAACCTCAACTAACATCCAAATAAGTTCAAGCGGTCCTGCAGTCCGAGGGTACAACAGTGTCAATCCGTACTATTCGTTCCCGTCTGAATGAAAAGGGACTCGAGAGTAAGATACCCAGAAAGGCCCCACTTCTTACCCAGAGACATAAAAAAGCCAGGCTGGAGTTTTCCAAAACTTACCTGAGAAGGCCAAAAACGTTTTGGAAGAATGTTCTCTTGTCAGATGAGACAAAAGTAGAGGTTTTTGGGAAAAGGCATCAACATAGAGTTTACAGGGGAAAAAAGGAGGTCTTCAAAGAAAAAGACCACAGTCCCCGCAGTCAAACATGGCGGCGATCCCTGATGTTTTTCGGTTGCTTTGCTGCCTCTGGCACTGGCCTGCTTGACGGTGTGCATGGCATTATGAAGTCTGAAGACTATCAACAAATTTTGCAGCATAATGTAAGGCCCAGAGTGAGAAAGCTGGGTCTCCCTCAGAGGTCATGGGTCTTTCAGCAGGACAATGACCCAAAACACACTTAAAAAAGCACTAGAAAATGGTTTGAGAGAAAGCACAGGAGATTTCTAAAGTGGCCAGCAATGAGTCCAGACCTGAATCCCATAGAACACCTGTGAAGCAATCTGAAAATGGCAGTTTGGAGAAGGCACCCTTCAAATCTCAGAGACCTGGAGCAGTTGGCCAAAGAAGAATAGTCTACAATTACAGCAGAGCATTGTAAGAAACCGGAAGCGGTTGTTCGCAGTTATTTTCTATAAAGGTTGTGTGTCAGGTATTAGGCTGAGGGTGCCAATACTTTTGTCTGGCCCATTTTTGGAGTTTTGTGTAAAATGATAATATTTTGTTTCAGTCTGTTTAGTGTTTTTTCATTGCAAGCAAAATAAATGAAGCTATTCCTACCAAAGAATTTGTAATTGCAATCATTTTCTGGGAGAAATTGAGCATTATAGGACAGAATTGCAGGGGTGCCAATACTTTTGGTCAGCACTGTACATAACATTACAGATATAACATACTCTCATGACCTTGGCCACAGGATCTTTATGATTCAAACTCAAACAATCAAAATCGTAGATTTAACAAAACCGATTATATTTTAAAAAGAAGGACAAAAAAGTGGCCTAAAGATAGCATATTTCAAACGTAGTGTGGTGTCTATAAAAAAGATTCTAAGCTAATGTACAGACAGCTGAAAGATCTACTTTAGTACTACAGTTGCCAGAAATTATTATATTAAGAGTTGACTAATAAATCACCAATTAGTTTTGATTTTACCTGACTAATCGACTTGCATATAAATCGCTTGTTATTTCCTGTTAGATTACTCCGGAATCTAAACTCTGCGAATTTGGTCCAAAAACTATCCACAGAGTAAAGTTAAGATTATGCATATTACATAACTGAAACTGTATCATTGTTTTCCAAAGTAAAAGCAGATGTTTACAAATATCTTATTTTATTCATGACAAACTAAAATACTCAATCTGCTTTCAATGACTACAGAAATCAAAGAAAATTTACTGTTATGAGGTTCAAAGATGATTTGGACAAGTTTCAGGTAAACAAAATCTGCAAAAAAAATAATCAGTTATCAAAATAGTTGTTCATTTGATATTCCATTTGTTGTCAATTAATCGCGGTAGCCCCATTTAGTACTGTAAGAAAGTATTTTTACTTCATTACTTCCCACGACTGAATGAAAGCTAATGCTCAATATAACTACATGACACAACCCTTAGTGTTTTTTTTAAATTTATTTTTTACATTCTAGAACAGTAATTCTCAAAGCGTGGCATGAGTACCACTTGTGGGATGTGTAAGGTTCACTTAGTTCATTCATTCATCTTCCATCCTTGCTAACTATGGGCAACAGTTATGGGACACCCTGAATTGGTTAACAGCCAATCGCAGAGTACAATGAGACAAACAACCATTCACGCACACACTTGTATGGACAATTTGCTGTGTCCAATCAGCCTTCCCTGCATGTTTTGTGGATGTTGGAGGAAACCGGAGTACTTAGTGAAAGCCCACAAAGGTATAGTAGACATGTGCCAAATACCGGTTTCAAGGTATACCGTGGTATGAAAACGTCAAGGTTTCAAAACCGCAAAAATTTTTCAGTCATACTGTTGCTAAGGTATTAGCTATTTGTTATGTCCCAAAAATGCATGGAGAAATCCCTCGCTTGCAGCTGCAAGGCTCAACCCTCCCCCACCGGTTGTTGTGTCCACGAGTCAGCTGTGCTACTCTATGCTGGAGAAGGTGAAACTCCTGAAAATTTTTTCCCCCCATCGAAGAAAACGAAATCGCTGGTAGGGGAATACTTCGGCTACAGAAAATTTACAGACGGCCGCGGCATAGAGGAGGAGTGCCAACCGACATGTAAAACATGTTTGCTGAGGGTGGCTGCCGAGGAGGCAACACCTCCAATATGATTTCGCATTTATACAAATTTAAAGGTTAGTAAACACTGTAATGAATGTTTCCCATCAGCTTCAAGAGTTAACTCTAGCGTTTTTAGTAGAGGTGGAAATCTTGGGGCACCTAACGATTCGATGACGATTCAGAGGCTACAATTCTATTATAAATCGATTATTGATGCCCCCCCCCCCCATATTAGCTGCCCTTAATGTTTTGTACATTAGTTACAAAAATTGTAACTCTCAGGCTTAAACAAACGACTATTTCAGTGTCAAGTTAACTGTTCAAAACAGTAAATAAAATACTCAAGTCCCCATTCTGTATCAGCGGCTTTAAACTACATTCAATTAATTTAATGTTGTGAATCAACCGTTAAAGTTGTTAAAATTGCTCCCGTTATTCCATAATTTCCCTTCTGTCTACTTTCAACATATGAAAGTTTTAAAACTGTTTCATCATTTAAAGATAGATTCAAGTCAAGATTTCGCCGATTTAGGAGTATTTTAGATAAAAAGTTATTTAGGTTCATTTGGAAAGTTCACTACAACAGCCTTCCAGGGAAGTCTACTGCTTTAAGATGGCAGCTGTTTACTAACGCCGGCAAGTCTGTCATTTTGCATCAAGTTTTCTATACATGTGCTGCTAACGCCGCCGAGTGTCATTTCGAATCTAGTTCTATATACATGTGATATCTACCGTAGCATTATGTGGGCGTAGTTTGTAGCATCTGTCGACAGCAGTCAGGTATTATTGCTTTTTCATCTAGCAGAACGAGTTGAGCCAGAGCCGTGAGTTGAGCATTGTCATTACCCGGGTAATGACAAGCATTAAGTTTACTCTCTGACCGTTCCTCATTGCGTCCCGAAGACCGCGCCGACTGTGTTTTAGTTTAGTTTATAATCGGAATTTGGATGTTTGTGAATCGCGAATAATCCAAGAATCGGAAATTTCGCACACTTCTAGTGTTTAGTGTCTGGTACGTGGGTAGGCAGGTGGTGTGGACCCAATTGCAGGAAAAGAGAGAGGGTAGGCAGACCGGTAGTGGAAAATGATTTAATTAAGGCAAATAAAAAAAACAAAGTGCCAACCAATATTGTGGACATCCCAAAAAAACTAAGAAAAAAACAAAACGCAGGTCACTAACAAAAGGCATGGTATGAAAAACTTACTTCAAGGAACACAAGGGCTTGGACGGAGAAAACTGCTGAGAACAGACGCTGGCGTGCACGTGGACAATGACATAACAAGGAGTGAACAGAAACTTGGCGTTTATATACACACAGACAAGGGGTAACGAGAAAACGAGGAACAGGTGGGGGACACAGTAGGATGCAGGTTGGAGGATACACTAGGAGCAGACACGACAGGTGAAATCAATGGGCAATCACAGGGACACACTAGGAGGGAACCAACACAAAACTTAAAAGTGTCTAGCGGTGGTAAAATCAGGTGTTTTTTTCTCTCTGGTAACTGTCTGTGCTGAGAAAGAGAGTGTGTATAATGTAAACATGATTCGAGTCATACACGCGTGTTTTTAATGGAAAATAATTGAATTATTTTTGTTCTGATGGCAGTGGCGCCACTAGGGGGTGGCAGGGGTGGCCACGCCCCCCTATAAATTTGATGGCCATCTCACTGGCCACCCCGCTTGCCAGTATATCGTTAGATTGTTGTAGCATCAGTTACTGTCACATTAACATTGTGTAGGGAAATATCCAGTTAAGATATGATTGCCTCTGTACTTTCTTTTATTTGTATCTGCCAGCACCTGCATTTCCCCAGTAATTATTTTGTTTTGTTAAATGTACACCTTATGCCTAATATATATATAACACAATAAAACAGAATTGTTGTGGAACTCAAAATGTTGACTGGACAGTTATGGACTATGCACATTAAATCATTAGTAACATCAAATTTTACACAATACAACAAAGTATATCAGTAGTCGTGTCCTTTCTGATAGTTTCCCCCTGACCTTTCTACTGCAATAATATAGAGAAAACCTAAAATTATGGCTTTTAGTTTTGGTGTGCCACCCCAAGATTTTAAGTGGCCCCATCTGGCCACCCCTATGAAAAATTTTTGGAGGCGCCACCGTCTGATGGTAATAATGTTGAGCTATGGCTGTGGGTTTAGGCTCACCTAAAGGACTGCGTTTATTTTAATTTTATTTGGATTTTTAAAAAATATATATTTTAACTGAACATTATACTTATGTTCCATTTTGCTAATATGTTTTGAAGAATGAAAATACTTTTTTAAACCCAGATATCTCAAAGTAACACATTTTAGCAGTTACAATACCGTGAAACCCTGTTATTTTGGTTGAAGGTTAGCAAACCGTCAGAATATCATACCAGCACATGCCTAATAGAGAGAACATGCAAAATCCACATAGAAAGGTCAGAGCCCGGGATTGAACCCTTGACATCAGAACTGTGAAGCAGATGTGTTAACCACTCGAATGAACTGTGAAGCAGATGTGTTAACCGCTACAATCTACTGTGAATTAATTACAAAAAATACAACATTGAAATATTAAAGGATGAATATATAAATAAATACAAATTAAAATGACGCTTGGAGTTATTAATACAGAATGTTAAACTTTTTTTTTTTTTTTTTTTTTTTTAAATTCAGAGCAGCAACCGTTTCACTTTTCTTATGCAGTAATTTAAAAAAAAAACTGTTTTATATTCCCTTCTATTTTCTTGTAGTTGTTTGTATGTGACTTTTCAGTACAATGCAATTCAACCTAATCTTTAACCAATGCAGTTTCTTTTCAAACCCTTTCATTGAACCATTTCAGTACTATTTTTTCTTTTGCCATATTTAGGGCAGCATTATTGTTACGGTGGCTTACAACACTAATCAATATAGACTAGCACTAAGAAATACAGTAAAAGAGTTGACCTGTGTTTGCCATGATACCTGTAGTTGTTGTCAACTTATTTTAAGGTGTTAATTGTTGGAAAAAGTTTGAAAAGGTCTATACAAAACTGAGAGTTACAGTGACTTTGGAAATCTCTTTCAAATCAGCATTTAAACACCTAAGCATGCCGACAGAGTGAAAGTCATTCAGGTGACCTTTGGGACTGGAAAAAAAAAAAAAAAAGTAAGATAAAAAAGAGGGTTGGGTAGCGTCAAGTACTCACCATTTCGGTCTGTGCGTCTGTGGCTATCAATACTGGTGAGACAGGCAGGCAGCTGTCAACGGATCCACTGACTGCATGTACAACTCGCCACCAGCTTTATAAGAACCCTGGCAACAGGAAACAACGCACAAGCCTTCGCGTTTTGTAATGGTCGCGCGAGGTTTGAGAACTTTGTCTTGGTCTCTTCTAGTTTTTAGCTTCTTTTAGTTTGTTCGGTTCCCGCACGTCTTCGACAAGTCTGTGTTCCTTTAATAGATGAGTTCAAAGAGCGCAAGAAAATAGGATTTTTTTCCCCCAACGTGACTGTCCAACTGCCACGAAACTTGTAAATTATCAGCTAATTATGTGTTTGAAATTTCAGGTGTGGCCGTACAAACTAGTTCGGTTTATTCCAAGCACGATGTTGTTGAAGACTGTCACCCCGATTTAAAATCTAAATGTAAGTAGTCCGTCCTGACAACCCAAGAGGGTGGGTGTGTTGTGTTGCAGGCGTGACTCAGTGACGCTACAAACGCCATAAAATCGCGATTGACTAACTGAACACGTCACAGAAGGGTTTTGGTGGCCTTTCCCACTCTTATCTACCCTCTTCCGCACATAAACTGACAGTTTAACCAAAGCAAATGTTGACACGGGAATTTCCTGGGGCACACCAATGCATCAGTATGACATTCTTCTAGCACACGTCGTCTTCCTAACTCAAGATATGACACGCCACTTTACTACTACTTGTTTACTTCATCTTACTGGCTTGGCAAACTTTTTCATTTTTTTAAAAAACCCGTTATAGAGCACTCATTGAACACATTGGCTGCCATTGACGGAGCTAGACGTCCAAATTATTTTGACTGGACTGCACTTGCGCCATCAATGGCACTGAAACAGTCAGTCCTCCCAGTTTAAATGAATTGGACATGTATCGTTGTTATTGGCAGACAATGAAAAAACAAATAAGTTTTGATTAACAGATTTCTATTAACATTCCAATAATCTATACAGTAGTTTGATTTATTCATAACAAAAACTGGTATAAAAAATATCTGAACCTTTTGGAATTTCTCACATTTCTGCATTCAATCACCATCAAATGTGATGTGATCTTTGTCAAAATCACACAGATGAAAAAACTGCTTTAACTAAAACCACCCAAACATTCATAGGTTTTCATATTTAAATGAGGATAGTAGGAAAACAATGACGCGCGGGGGGGGGGGGGGGGGGGGGTAAGTAAGTGAACCATCACATTTAATATTTTGCCTCCCACTTTGGCAGCAATAACTTCAACCAGACGCTTCCTGCAGCTGCAGATCAGTCTGGCACATCGATCAGGACTAATCTTGGTCCATTGTTCTCTACAAAACTGCTGTAGTTCAGTTAGATTCCTGGGATGTCTGGAATGAATCGCTGTCTTTAGGTCATGCTACAGCATTTCAATGGGGTTCAAGTCTGGAGTTGGCCACTCCAGAACGTGTATTTTGTTCTTCCGAAACAATTCTGAAGTTGATTTACTTCTGTGTTTTGGATCATTATCTTGTTGCAGCATCCATCCTCTTTTTAGCTTCAACTGTCTGACAGACGGCCTCAGGTTTTCCTGCAAAACATCCTGATAAACTTTTGAATTCATTCTTCCATTAATGATTGCAAGTTGTCCCGGCCTTGAGGCAGCAAAACAGCCCCAAATCATGATGCTCCCTGTACCATGCTTTACGGTGAGGATGAGGTGTTGATGGTGGTGAGCTGTTCCATTTTACTCCTCTTGTGACGTTGTGTTTTACTCCCAAACAATTAAACTTTCGTTTCATCGGTCCACAAAATATTTTGCCAAAACTTCTGTGGAGTGTCCAAGTGCCTTTTTGCGAACATTAAACGAGCAACAATGTTTTTGTTTTTTTTGGTTTTTTTTGACAGCAGTGGCTTCCTCCGTGGAGTCCTCCCATGAACACCATTCTTGGCCATAGTTTTACATATAGTGGATGTGCGCACATAAATTTTGGACGGTACCAGTGATTTCTGTAAGTCTTTAGCAGACACTCCAGGGTTCTTTCTTACCTCTCCGAGTATTCTGCGCTGAACTCTTGCTGTCATCTTTGGTGGACGGCCACTCCTTGGGAGAGAAGCAACAGTGCCAAACTCTCTCCGTTTGTAGACAACTTCTCTGACTTTCGATTGATGAACATCCAGACTTTTAGAGATGGTTTTGTATCCTTTCCCAGCTTTACACAAATCAACAATCATTGATCACAGGTTTTCAGACAGCTCTTTTGACCAAGCCATGATGCACATCAGACAATGCTTCTCATCGAGACAATTCTCACCAGGTGTGTGTTTTATAGTGGACAGGGCAGCTTTAAACCACTCATCAGTGATTAGGCACACACCTGACTTAAATTGTTTGGTAAAAAATGGTTTCAGTTTGTTTTTAAGTCTCCTTAGGAAGAAGGTTCACTTAATTATTTTTCCCCATTCTGTCACTGTTTGCATGCTATCCTCATTAAAAGATAAAAACATATAAATTTTTGGGTGGTTTTAGTTAAAGCCAGGGGTGAAAGTGGTTAGAATTTCTTGCCGGAACTCCCCAACGTGAAGGTCGCTATGGAGCCAGAAATTTTATTCATTTATTCATTTATTCATTATTTTTAAAAAACAATTTGTGGGGGTGGGGCAGGGGTGGAGGTCAAAACTACTGAAATGCAAAGAAAACCGTTTTGGTCAGTTATTTCTATAACACATACAAAAACTGATTTTCAATGAAAATTATTTCATTTTGCAAATCATTAAAAAAATACAAACAGCCATAACCCCAACCTCCATCTCTTAATTTTTATTTTCCCTCATTTCACATACTAAATGCCAAATCTCTCTTTTTAAAAAAAACATTTTTTCTTTTTTTTTCTTTTTCTTTTCTTTTTTTAAAAACCTGTCCTGTTCAGCTGTTTGACACGGAGAATGGAAGTCTAAGTGCCCGGTTGGTCTGAACAGTTTTAATGTTTCACATTGAGATACTCCCATTGTGATCATTCAACATATCTCGTTTAATATGACAAAGCGGTGAACTGGAAGGGGTTATTGGGGCTCAGAAGAAAAAAAACGAGAAGAAAGAAAAGAAAAACAAACAACAACAAGAAATACATTGAACGTCTACACTAACTACAAATATGTTGGTGCTATCGTCAGCTAGATGTATTTTCGGTTAACGCAATGTCGGGGGCCTGTTGACCAGGGAAAGAGGGGGACGGGGGTGGGGGAGTCTATAAGCCAAGTGATTGAAAGGGGTAGCGTGTACACAAATCAGCTCTGTGATCTAGAACCCAGTAATCGTGTGGATCCCTTGTGAGTGTAAGCCCATTGGTGACCGACTCTACGCCGCCCCATCGCCTTTCCTGGCACCGGGACCCACCACCCGAGCGCGCTCTATCACATCCAGCCGCGAGCCCCACCAAGCGCGTGAGTTATGTCTATAACACATACAAAAAATGATTTTTATTCAAAATTGTATTTATTCAATGATTTGCAAAATAAAACAAACAGCTATAACCCCAACCTCCATCTCCTAATTTTTATTTTCCCTCATTTCCTCACATACTATATGCCAAATCTCAATTTTAACTACTTAAGAACATAGGATGTATATTAAAATTGAAGATAATGTAAACATTTACTCTTTGTTGTTTTTTTAAACACAAACATAAGTACAGTATACATATAAGTAACAAACATTCAGAAAAATAAGTACAAATGCAGAGTGAAATGGAATATATTTTGAAGATCGCGCAAACATAAAGTTTTTTTTTAATCATAAGGAAATGAATAAGTAGCTTAACATAAATGAATAAATATAAGTCCAAAGTGCACATTGACTGCTAAGATGTTCTGAACCTCCCCATCAGAGCAAATAAAACTAAATATGATAAATAAGCCTGCTTAACTCTTTCCTTGCTCTTACAGATTTGATCCATTTTCTGTTGCATTGCCCTTTTTTTGTCGCATCAATTCAACAAACTTTTTTTTTTTTTTTTGCTGTTCCAGAAAACATGCACATTTGAACCAATGAGAGCTACCTATCTCTGGTGATCACATGTCAGTATGTAAGCCAATTGAACGGATAAATGAGTCCAGGTGTTTTGCTTTGCTGCGTGCATTCGCACATTGACGTGACTCGTCATCATCAGACTCGGATAACTGCAGCAGCTTGGGAAACCTCCATGCCGTCCATGGAATAAATAAAAAATAAATATCGGTGGAAACAGATGACGCTACACAAGCACTTTATTATGCCTGTTGTTAACACTTGTGTATGTAAATCTGATGTTGGCAGATTGTATTCTTCTTGGAGATGAAATGCATGTGTGGCAGCTTTGTATTTTTTTTTTTTTCGTAACGTTTTTACACTTGCGGTCATATTTATGGAATCAAAGCACCATATATTGGAACTGCGTTCAGGCTCTGAATCTTGAACCGTAACTGCGTACCTGACCGTTCTGGCCCACTTTCACCCCTGGTTAAACCAGACACTTTTTTCATCTGTGTGATTTTGACCAAGATCAGATCACATTTGATGATGATTTTTCAATTCCAAAAGGTTCAGATACTCTTTCATACCACTGTATGTACAAATAATAATCATGATTGAAAAATACAGTGGTACCTCGACTTACAAACATCTCCACATTCACATTCACGCCGCTCCACAGACGTGGAGCGAAGTGCACATACTCGCTCACAAACCAAACAATTCTTGTGTCAAAATAAATAACTCAATCCATCCATCCATATATACAGTCCATCCATCCATCCATCCCTCCCTGCCTACATACAGTTGTGGTCAAAAGTTTACATACACTTGTGAAGAACATAATGTCATGGCTCTCTTGAGTTTCCAGTTATTTCTACAACTCTGATTTTTCTCCGATAGAGTGATTGGAACAGATACTTCTTTGTCACAAAAACATTCATGAAGTTTGGTTCTTTTATGACTTTATTATGGGTTAACATAAAAAATGATCAAATCTGCTGGGTCAAAAATATACATACATGGATCTGAAAAAGCGAATCATTGACTTAAACAAGTCAGGAAAGTCACTTGGAGCCATTTCAAAGCAGCTGCAGGTCCCAAGAGCAACAGTGCAAACAATTGTTTGTAAGTATAAAGTGCATGGCACTGTTTTGTCACTGCCACGATCAGGAAGAAAACGCAAGCTATCACCTGCTGCTGAGAGAAAATTGGTCAGGAGGGTGAAGATTCAACCGAGAATCACCAAAAAGCAGATCTGCCAAGAATTAGAAGCTGCTGGAACACAGGTATCAGTGTCCACAGTCAAGCGTGTTTTGCATCTCCACGGACTGAGAGGCTGCCGTGCAAGAAGGAAGCCCTTGCTCCAAAAGCGGCACCTTAAGGCTCGACTGAAGTTTGCTGCTGATCACATGGACAAAGATAAGACCTTCTGGAGGAAAGTTCTGTGGTCAGACGAAACAAAAGTCGAGCTGTTTGGCCACAATGCCCAGCAATATGTTTGGAGGAGAAAAGGTGAGGCCTTTAACCTCAAGTACACCATGCCTACCGTCAAGCACGGTGGTGGTAGTATTATGCTGTGGGGCTGTTTAGCTGCCAATGGAACTGGTGCTTTACAGAGAGTAAATGGGATAATGAAGAAGGAGGATTACCTTCAAATTCTTCAAGATAACCTAACGTCATCAGCCCGAAGATTGGGTCTTGGGCACAGTTGGGTGTTCCAACAGGACAATGACCCCAAACACACATCAAAAGTGGTAATGGAATGGCTAAATCAGGCTAGAATTAAGGTTTTCGAATGGCCTTCCCAAAGTCCTGACTTAAACCCCATTGAGAACTTGTGGACAATGCTGAAGAAACAAGTCCATGTCAGAAAGCCATCAAACTTAACTGAACTGCACCAATTCTGTCAAGAGGAGTGGTCAAAGATTCAACCAGAAGCTTGCCAGAAGCTTGTGGATGGCTACCAAAAGCGCCTAATTGAAGTGAAAATGGCCAAGAGACATGTTACCAAATATTAGCGCTGCGGTATGTATATTTTTGACCCAGCAGATTTGATCACTTTTTTCTGTTCACCCATAACAAAGTCATAAAAGAACCAAACTTCATGAGTGTTTTTTGTGACAAAGAAGTATCTGTTCCAATCACTCTATCAGAGAAAAATCAGAGTTGTAGAAATAACTGGAAACTCAAGAGAGCCATGACATTATGTTCTTCACAAGTGTATGTAAACTTTTGACCACAACTGTACGTACTGTGCAGTCATCCATCCATCCATCCATCCATCCATCCATCCATCCATCCATCCATCCATCCATCCATCCATCCATCCATCCATCCAGTACATACAGTCCATCCATCCATCATACATATACAGTACGTCATCCATCCATCCATCCATCCATCCATCCATCCATCCATCCATCATACATATACAGTACATCATCCATCCATCCATATACAGTACATCATCCATCCATCCATCCATCCATCCATCCATCCATCCATCCATCCATCCATCCATCCATCCATCCATCCATCCATCCATCCATCCAGTCCATCCATCCATCATACATATACAGTACATCATCCATCCATCCATCCATCCATCCATCCATCCATCCATCCATCCATCCATCCATCCATCCATCCATCCATCCATCCATCCATCCATCCATCCATCCATCCATCCATCCATCCAAATTTGTGTGCCGTTTCCGGCTCTCGAGCTGTACTATTGACACTTCTGCCCTGAAGCATTAAATAGGTATTACAAGCATTTGTAGACTTTATATTGGAATACTGATTCAAAATTAAATTTATAGTTCAAAATATATATACATTTATTGTAATTGTGTGTGATGTAATGAATATATGTCAAATAGGTCATTTTTTTCTTCCAAGTTTGATAAAAAAAAAAAAAAAAAACACATTATTGAGCCAATACAGTTTAGCATTATTATTTTTTTTAAATATTCTGGAATTTATTAATGTGATAGAGAGTTCATAAACCCAACATGTTCACATTAGATATGCATTTTTTGCTACAAACCCAGTTTTCTTGCTTTCTGCACAATATTACATGATGAGTGACCACTAATGGGTGTTCCCCGTTTATGAGCAGTGCAAGCTTGCCAAAGGGGTTTGTGACCCCTCCCTTCGGAGTCATATAATATCCCTATATAAACACCCACTGTGTCAGTGTTAGAAAAATTATGACTTCATTTTACCCTTACTGCTTTACTTTAAACACACACCATGGGTTTAAAGTATTCAATGACTGTTGAGAAATTATTAGAAAAATAAAAATAAATCTTGGCTTAACAAGTTGAGTCTAAAAATTTTCAATAATGATTGTGGCCGAAACTTAGCATGGCACTACTTCATTTTACCACATCTTACCACCACGTTAAGGATGCGCATTGTGAGGGATTAGTACATAAAGTATCCCATTTTCAAAACTGTCACCGAAGTTGCACAAAAGGGAGATTTTTTTTCTTGGAGCCCAAACGTGCTGGCAGCATAGAAAAAATTCAAATGATTTCCTGATGTCTTTTATTCATCCAACATGGGTTGTTGGGTAAGCGAAAACATATGCTATGAAGGACACATTTGGTACTGTTATACAACATTATTTTGTCATTGAAATGTTTGATTTTGTAAAAATCATGAAAATAAAAATAAGTATATTAGTATAATACGTGGAAATAGAGGTTCATCCTAATTTTTATGTGTTTTATTTATTATTTTATTTAAGTAAAACACCAACAACATTGTTAAAGGAATGAGCTGACCACTTACAATCATGTGAAAAAATTAGGACACCCTATGGAAGCCTGTGTGTTTTCTAACATATTTGGTCATATGGATATTTAATATCAATTTTAACAATCTTGAGAGATTCAAGTAATAGAACTAAATAATCAAACTGAAAAAAAAATGTTTTTTTTTTGGTTATAACTTTCTGTAAAATGTCATTTTAAATAAATGTTTAAATTTCTGATGAGGAATAAATTAGGACACCCCCATATTCAATCCCCCTTAAAATGGCTAAAATCACACACAGGTGTATCACATCAGGTGAACATGATTAGAACATCATTACCCAGTTTTTATAAGGATGCTTGCCTTATTCAAACCTAATTTTTAGCTTGGTGTGCCCCTGACTGTTGAAGTGAGAGAAAACACTATGGTGAGATCTAAGGAGCTGTCTGAGACCTTCAGAAAGAAGATTGTAGATGCCTATGAGTCTGGTAAGGGATTTTAAAAGATCACAAAAGAATATAAAATCAGCCATTCCACTGTCCAGAAAATAGTCTACAAGTGGAGGGCATTCAAAACAACTACCAACATATCCAGGTCTGGCCGTCCAAGCAAGTTCACCCAGAGAGCAGACCGCAAGATGCTAAAAGAAGTCTGCAAAAACCCTAAAATGTCATCACAGGACCTACAGCAGGCTCTTGCTACTGCTGATGTGAAAGTGCATGGCTCCACAATCAGAAAGAGACTTCACAAGTTTAACCTTCATGGGAGGTGTGCAAGGAGGAAACCTTTGCTCTTCAAGAAGAACATGAAGGCCAGACTGACGTTTTCCAGAGTGAATGTAGAAAAAAAACAGGACTCCTGGAATAATGTTCTTTGGACAGATGAATATAAAATTGAATTATTTGGACACCAGAACAGAGGACAAGTTTGGCGTAAACTCAATACAGCATTCCAGGAACAGAACGTCATACACACTATGAAGCATGGAGGTGGAAGTGTCACGGTATGGGGATGCTTTGCTAAAGCAGGACCTGGCCAGCTCACCATCATAGAATCCACCATGAATTCTATCGTGTATCAGAGGGTGCTTGAGCATGAACATGTGAGATCATCTGTGAAAAAATTAAAGCTGAGGCGAAACTGGACCCTGCAACACAACAATAACCCAAAACATAGCAGTAAATCCACCAAAGACTGTCTGAAAAGGAAGAAATTGAGAGTCGTGGAATGGCCGAGTCAAAGCCCAGATCTTAATCCCATTGAGATGGTGAGGGGTGACTTGAAACGGACTGTACATGCAAGAAACCCCTCAAACATCTCACAGCTGAAAGTATTCTGTGTTAAGGGGTGGGGAAAACTTTTTTTCAGACCGATGTCAAAGACTGGTAGATGGCTACAAAAAGCGTCTCACTGAAGTTATTTCAGCTAAAGGGGGTTACACCAGCTATTTTAGACAGTCCTAGCTATTAGAAAAAGACCAGGATTTGTGGAATAATGTTCTTTGGACAGATTAATCTAAAATTGAATTATTTGGACACTAGAATAGAGGACAAGTTTGGCGTAAACCCTATACAGCATTCCAGGAAAAGAACCTCATACCAACTGTGAAGCATGGCGGTGGAAGTGTCATGGTTTGGGGATGCTTTGCTACAGCAGGACCTGGCCAGCTCACCATCATAGAATCCACCATGAATTCTATCTTGTATCAGAGGGTGCTTGAGGAACATTTGAGATAATCTGTGAAAAAATTAAAGCTGAAGCGAAACTGGACCCTGCAACATGACAATGACATACCAGCAAATTCACCAAGGACCGGCTGAAAAGGAAGAAACGGAGAGTCCTGGAATGGCCGGGTCAAAGCCCAGATCTTAATCCAATTGAGATGCTGTGGGGTGACTTGAAACGGGCTGTACATGCAAGAAACCCTCAAACATCTCACAGCTGAAAGTATTCTGCGTTAAGGAGTGGGGCAAACTTTCTTAAGACCGATTTCAAAGACTGGTATATGGCTACAAAAAGTGTCTCACGAAAGTTATTTCAGTCAAAGGGGGTAACACCAGTAGTGTCTCCTAACGTTTTCCTCAGTTATAATATGCATTTCTGTTGATATATTTGGTTTAATGAGTAAAACAATGTTTTGTTTTGTTTTTTGTTTACCTACAATTAAATCACTTTCTTTTCCAGAGATAAACAAAAACAAGATCAGACATTGATTTGTGAACATGTCTTAATAAAGAACTGAATATTTTATGGGGTGTCCTAATTTCTTCACATAACTAATAGGCTGCCATTGATTGATAGTGATTATTGGACCTGTAGTGCCATCAATGGCATTGGAACATGATCACTCAGTATCAGGCATCACAGTTCAAATTGATATGATGTTTGTTAACGACAGTGAATGAGTTTAAAAATAAATAAATACATACATAAAAATGAGAAATTAGATGTAAATCCTTCCATTAAAAGAAAAAAAACAAAAACAAAAACAAAAATTGGGATAAGAATAACTTCAAGTTTGCATTAATAAAAAAAAATGAAGAACTCATTTAACTAATTAAATTGTGCTTTTTGGAATAGAAATGAGCACAATGTTTAAAATACGGTCTTATTGCATATTTGTTATTATTTCTACCCAACTTTAAAACTAGAGAAAATATTGATATTGCAGAATGACAATATAATACCGTACTCTAATAATATGATCATTTGAAGTACTACCATAATGTAAAAAAAATAAAAATGCATTATCACCTTACATATGTCACTGTTAATGGACTACAGTATTACATAAACAACAATATGCCATAGTCATCATCGCGTCATCGTTGCATATAAGCGGCTGATTTCTTATTCAAACAGAAGAGACTGAGTCTGTCTACGACTGACCAGGTCAAAGACGCGGCGAACAAAAGGCTTTTTCTGGGAAAAGAGGCAGAAACAAAAAGGCCATAGTCAGCATTCCGAGCACCATGTTTTCCCATAATTGTCTAATTGTCATCCATGGGTAGTTGACTGGCATCCGCATGACAGTCTGAGCGTGCTCAAAAACAAAAGGGCTCTTTTCCCCATTTCAGAGCTAGCGATATTCCCAAAACTCATGTTTTGTCATTAGTTAAAACCTTAAGCTTGACCATTTGTTGACTAAACAATACTTTCATAGTGTTGGGACGGAGCAGTTGGTTGTTGAATCAACAAACAGGTTGACTTGATTTCATTCGTTTCTCATTTGGGCAAATTTCTCTTTTGTCTTCACATTTGAATATATATGGCGGAATAACTCAGGTGACTTGAAGTTCCGTTCTGGGACCCCTAATTTGGCCAAATTTCAAAATTGTCCTATAGTAGTATGCATGTGTGATACATCATTGGAAAGCTTAAAACCTCTGTTTTCTGCAGGAAGAAAACGTTTAAGCAGGAGGGCATTTTTTCACACCTTAAAAGTAGGTCAAATCAGGTAAAAATAGACATTTTTGAGACCTTTGGACTTTAAGGTTCTCATATTAAAAAAAAAAAAAAAAGGTTTTGAACACCCATCCTGGTACATAATAAATAACGAACTCTTCAAGATGATCCCCTTTGTCTACTCAAGTCTCTGATAACAATATGCATGCACTAAGACTTGGGTGGATGTACAGTGGTACGCAAATTATTCTGAAATTTTGGGAATTTCTCGCATTTCTACATAAAACCACCATCAAATGTCAAAATCACACAGATGAAAAAGCAGCGTCTGCTTTAACTAAACCCACCCAAACATTATAGGTTTTAATATTTTAATTAGAATAGTATGCAAACAATGATAGAAGGGGGACAATATGTAAGTGAACCATCACATTTAATATTTTGTGCCCCTCCCCCAGCAGCAATACCTTCAACCAGACGCTTCCTGTCGCTGCAGATCAGTCTGGCACATCGATCAGCACTAATCTTGGTCCATTGTTCTCTACAAAACTGCTGTAGTTCAGTCAGATTCCTGGGATGTCTGGCATGAATCGGTGTCTTTAGGTATGCCATAGCATCTCAATGGGGTTCAAGTCTGGACTTTGTCCACTCCAGAATGTGTATTTTGTTCTTCTGATACAATTCTGAAGTTGATTTACTTCTGTGTTTTGGATCATTGTCTTGTTTCAGCATCCATCCTCTTTTTAGCTTCAACTGCCTGAAAGACGGCCTTGGGTTTTTCCTGCAAAACATCCTGATAAACTTTTGAATTCATTCTTCCATTAATGATTACAAGTTCAGGCCCTGAGGTAGCAAAACAGCTCATGATGCTCCCTCCACCATGCTTCATGGTGGGGATGAGGTGTTGATGTTGGTGAGCTGTTCCATTTTTCCTCCACACAGGATGTTGCGTGTTACTCCAAAACAATTCAACTTTGTTTTCATCAGTCCACAAAATACTTTGCCAAAACTTCTGTGGAGTGTCCAAGTGCCTTTTTGCGAACATTAAACGAGCAACAATGTTTTTTTAGACAACAGTGGCTTCCTCGGTGGAGTCATCCAATGAACACCATTCTTGGCCATAGTTTTACATATAGTGGATGTGTGCAGAGATATTGGACTGTGCCAGTGATTTCTGTAAGTCTTTAGCAGACACTCTGGGGTTCTTTTTGACCTCTCTGAGTATTCTGCGCCGAACTCTTGGCATCATCTTTGGTGGACGGCCACTCCTTGGGAGACAAGCAACAGTGCCAAACTCTCTCCATTTGCAGACAACCTCTGACTGTCTATTGATGAACATACAGACTTTTAGAGATGGTTTTGTACGAGGGGCATTCAAAAAGTATTGCACTCAAGTGCGTTGCTCGTACAGGATTTTACAAATCTTGTATATATTTGGCACAAACATGATAGGACACACCTTTTTGCGATTGTTATATGTGTTTTTCTTATTTTCTAATTTTTAAAGCTTTAGCTAGCTTCCAAAATGGCTGCTCCTCTTGAAGCTTGTTAGAAACGAAGAGCTGTAATCAAATTCCTTGTTCCAGAGAGAGACACCCCTCTGAGGATTCACAACCGGCTGGAAAATGTCTACAAGGATGATACCATAGACTATAGTACTGTAAAAAGATGGCGATTTAAAAACAGTACTGAAGACCATGAAGAGGTGGGTAAAGCCAGCATAGCCGATAAGCCCCGTAGTGGTCGCCCATCCACCTCTGACGAGCTTCAAGAGGGGCAGCCATTTTGGAAGCTAGTTTAAGCTTTAAAAATCTGCAAATAAGAAAAACACATATAACAATCGCAAAAAGGTGTGTCCTATCATATTTGTGCCAAATATAAACAAGATTGGTAAAATCCTGTACGAGCAATGCACTTGAGTGCATTACTTTTTGAATGCCCCTCGTATCATTTCCCAGCTTTATACAAATCAACAATCCTTGATCGCAGGTCTTCAGACAGCTCTTTTGACTGAGCCATGATGCGCATCAGACAATGCTTTTCATCAAGACAATTCTTACCAGGTGTGTGTTTTATAGTGGGCAGGGCAGCTTTAAACCACTCATCAGTGATTATGCACACACCTGACTTAAATTGTGTGGTAAAAATTGGTTTCAATTGCTCTTTAAGTCTCTTTAGGCACTGACTTATTTTACCACTTCTGTCATTGTTTGCATGCTATCCTCATGAAAATATGAAAACCTATACATGTTTGGGTTGTTTTAGTTAAAGCAGACAGTTTTTACATCTGTGTGATTTTGACAAAGATCAGTCACATTTGATGGTGATTTCATGCAGAAATGTGAGAAATTCCAAAAGGTTCAGATATCACTGTACAATAATAAGGAAATTGGTGTGTGAATAAATATAGATTTAATTTAGCTATTTGTTTTATTTTGTAAATAAACATGGCTAAATGGGGAGTTAGCTGTATAGTTAATGATAACTTTACTGCATACATTTTTTGATTCGGCTTGATTTTAGTCAGTGCAAAGCAAAACATTTCCAGGGGAATTTTAGGGGTTAAATTCCAATACCATAATATTTTAATTTTTGCAGTGGGCTGTTAAAATATCTTTTCAATTATGATCAAAGAATTTGAATGCATGACTGCTTTGTCTGAAAATAAAACGTTCCATATGCAGAAAGAAAACATGTGAGTACATAACACTATCTATTTATTGTATTTAGCCTTTATGTCTAGGACCTAGGCTTTATGATTTAAGCATCTTGTGTCAGATAATGATATCATCCCATAATAATCAATCCAAACGGCAACAAGGGTGGAAAAGAGAATGGATAGCTGGTCAGTTAGCCTACTGTGCCCATAATTCTCGCGCTAGCGTCTGAATGCAATGTACGTCGTTTTGTTGCTTTCCTGGTAACTCGAGGTGCGAGCATGAGTGAGCATAATTAAAGACACGCGGATTTTAACAAAATATTGCGTACCTACTTTGTTTAAACCCAAAAACTCCGTGTAACGTGTATCACGGAGTGTCAAGACATAGCTGTGAATGGCCACAGCCCGACTTTGTGGGGATTTTATGGGTAAAACACAGTTATACAGTATTACAAGGGTTGCAACGCGGAAGTCACGGCCAAAAAGGAGTGGTCGAGATTTTTTCTTTTTCAAATAGTTACTCTTTTAAACGTTTTTTTCTTCTTCAAATTTTCTTGGATCGATTATTCAAAAATACAATTAAGCGATAGTTATGAGGTAGCTATACGTGATCTATTTACAGACACTATCTTTTTTCATCGTCACGTAATTTGTTTAAAAGTTTAAAATATGCGAGTGACTAATTTTTTAAAGTCGTTTTTTTTTTTAAACTAAATATTAGACATCAATTAATGGTTCTAAGCTAAAAATGATTGACATTTCGAATAACATTACTTACCTTCTTTTTATGGCTGGGTTGAAACAAAAGCAGTTGCGCGGTATCCGTAAACGGGGGTCTCCAGGGTAAGACGGACAAATTAAAAAGTCCAGGGGCATAATGCGCCATGAAACTGCTATGGCAGCATATAGACATATTGTTCTATCAAACACAACAGGTCTGTTAGAGTCCCACTGCAGGCCTGTATGCCTTTTCCTTTTTTTCCCTCCCAGTCATCAACACTAATTCCACACACCTGTCCTGCACACCTGGTCATTGCCACAGCCTCCCCACTTAAAGAGCATACGACAGGAGAAAAAAAGTCTTAAATAGCATTATTATGTGAATTAGAATCATATTTTGAGACGATTCGACAATATACAACAATTTAGCAAAGCGCAGATGACGAGAAATTAGTTTTTTAATCTGCCGTTTAGCCACGCCTACCGTTATAGGGCTCTAGCGTCCCCAACAGGTGGATGACGTCAGCGGGTGAATGGGCTCATCAGTTTTACTATTCAGCCCATTGAGGGGGAATTATTCAGAACGAGGAAAACGCGACGAAGAGAGCCGCAAAATGTCATTGTTCCAGTCTCTCTACTCCAATATTTTTACAGGATATTCTTTTTATCCAAGTATTTTTCCCCAATAGCTAAATAAATGGCTTGAGAAGGACCACTCAGCCCGTCGAGGGGGAACTATTCACAACGAGAAAAACGCGACGAAGAGAACTGCAAAATGTCATTGTTTCTGTCTCTTTACTTCAATATTTTTACAGGATATTCTTTTTATCCAAGTATTTTCCCCAATTGCTAAATCGATGACATGGTCATGACAAATAACAGTCTTGTGCTAAATGGAATATAAAAAAAAATAAAAATGCACTTATTCAGGACGACATGGCAAAAGTACTCCATAATGGTCAAAACTGTCGACTTCACCTTTAACTGTCGCACCTCCCGAATGATATTTTATGACACCTAAATCGGACATATGTCATTTCCCTTCCCCGGCTTTGGAGAATGTAAACAAACCAAGAGGCTTGACAGCTAGCCGACATGCTAACCCGTACCGAGTCATGTTTCAAAGTCTTAGAAGCGGAAAATCACACATAACTAGCCTGGATTATTTGACATGACGACTGGGTTGTCGATTGTCTTCGCGGATCTGCAAACCGCCCGGCGGGGAGCAATTTACAGTTCGTTCCCCGGAGGAGGGCGGCTGCAGTTGTTGTGCAGCTAACGTGCAGCTAATGTGCACGAGGAGAGCTTTTTACATGCCTATCAATGATCAAACGTAAGTAGTCCTTTATTTAAAGAAAGTTTGTAGTGTTTACTTTGTAATCGCTGTATTAATATTTGACATAATACAAAACAAGATGTTTACTCACTTCCTCGTAAGTCCAATGGTCCCACAGTAGAAGGGCTTGGCCAATATCCACGGTGAATGGGAACCTTTTGAAACTCCAAAAAGGCGCACACGCCTCTCCCTCATAAAGCAAGATTTTTCTGCAGCCGTTTGGCTGGCGTGATGCGAAAAATAAACGTATTAATCCGCAAAATCAGATGAATCCTTAGTCCCCATACACAACAGTACGGCTGTTTAGTGAAGAGGACGCTTTCTCCCGTACACGTCACAGGGCCCTCCTCCTCAATGCAAGACCGAAGCCGGAAAATAAACATGCTTTTTCGTGTCACAAGCACTGTGCTTGTGACACGAAAAAGCATGTTTATTTCATAATACACGCGGTATTTTATGCTCCTGAATGATATGGACCGCTTGGATGTGTGTGGAAGCGATCGCTATATTTATTTAGTTTTTTGAATCCCGCGCCATGAAAATGAGTGACTTCCGGCTTCGGTCTCGCATTGAGGAGGAGGGCGCTGTGACGTGTACGGTAGAAGACGTCCTCTTCACGCTACAGTGTACTGTTGTGTATGAGGACGAAGGATTCAGCTGATTTTGCGGATTAATACTTTTATTTTTTGCATCACGCCAGCCAAACGGCTGCAGAAAAATCATTCTGTATGCGGGAGAGGCGTATGCGCCTTTTTGGAGTTTCAAAAGGTTTCCATTCACCGTGGATATTTACTGTGGGACCATTGGACTTACAAGGAAGTGAGTAAACATCTTGTTTTGTATTATGTCAAATACGAATACAGTGATTACATAGTAAACACTATAAAATTCCTTTAAATAAAGGACTACTTACGTTTGATCATTGATAGGCATGTAAAAAGCTATCCTCACGCTCATTAGCAGTTAGCTGTTAGCACGTTAGCTACACAACAATTCCAGCCACCCTCCTCCAGGGAACGAACTGTAAATTGCTCTCCGCCGGGCGGTTTGCCGATCCGCAAAGAAACTCGACAACCGGGTCGTCATGTCAAATAATCCAGGCTAGTTATGTGTGATTTTCCACTTCGAAGACTTTGAAACATCCCTCGGTTCGGGTTAGCATGTCGGCTAGCTGTCACTCCTTCTGGTCTGTTTACATTCTCCGAAGCCGGGGAAGGGAAATGACATATGTCCGATTTAGGTGTCATAAAATATCGTTCGGCAGGTGTGACAGTAAAGGTAAAGTCGACTGTTTTGACCATTATGGAGTAATTTTGCCATGTCGTCTTGAATAAATGGATTTTTATTATTTTATATTCCATTTAGCACAAGTTATTTGTCATGACCATGCCATTTATTTAGCAATAGGGAATGGGACGTACTACGTCATTGTTTGGACCCGCCTCCATGCTGGCAATATAATTCACTTCCGGGCCGGCAGAGTCAATGCGGATTGTAACGTGTGATAGTGCTAAGCTAACTCTTTCGGTGTTTTAGAAAGAAAATATGGGTGCTTTATTGTTGCGTTACCGGGTGCAACAGCGTCTCCTACGACAAAAAAAAGGGGTGAGGAAAAATGGACTCACTTTTCACCGTTTTCCTGCATGGAGGACCAAATATCAGATCACGAAGGTACGACGGATGGCTGGATTGCAGCGGTTCGTCCGAAAAGCATTTCTTATGATCATATTTCTGCTGGAATGAGAGTGTGTTCCTGTCATCTCTACTCTTGTAAGTTGAACGATTTATCCACTTTTGGTGTCAATACGTTTTTGTTTTTTTACACCGTTGTGTAAATCTGCCTCGGTAGCAATGCTCGCCTACTACGACTCCCCTACCTGTTGTGTTCCTAGGTAAACCTGCTGACAACACATCCCGATTGGTCACCATCTCTCTTCTTGGATCATTTGACAAAGAAAATTTGTTCAATGGAGTGGTTCCATTTGTCCTGTGTCGGACTCAAACAAGCCCCTGCAGCAGACGCCATCTGGGTCTGCCCTTCTCGTCGATGAACTGCGGGCTTTTAACTTGTGAAAATGCAAGAACTTTAATGCACATATTTATTCTGCCTGGCTATTTAACTATGGCCAGTGACGTATTTTTTTTTTTTTTTTTTAACCACTTTGACAAAGACACCTTTCATTGTAATGTTGAATTTATATATTCTATTATTATTTTTAAATTATAATATTCTTATTTGCACTTATGTAGACTTTAGACTGTCAATTCAAATAGTGTTGGAAAAGTTGCAATACCTAAAATAGAAATGCAAGAACTGTAAAGTACATATTTATACACCTTTATTTACCTAAGGCGACTGGATGTTTTTTAACTGCTTTGAAAAATACAGGTTTTGTTGTGATCTTGTATTTATATAGTATATAGCTTTTTATAATGTATTATGTATTATAATATTTGCTGCCCCCTGCCAGAGTGTGGGCCATTTTGTACTAAAATGATTTTAAACTGTCAGTTCAAATACTGTGTTGGAGACTAGTACTTGCAATACTTAAAATGGAAATGCAAGAACTTTAAAGCACATATTTATCCTGTCTGGCAATTTACCCAAGGCCAGTAAATAGTGTTTTAAACTGCTTTGACAAAGACACGTTTATTGTGATCTTGTATTTGTGTATTACTTATAATTATATAATATTTGCTGCCACCGTCAGAGGGTGGGCCTTGTTTGCACTAATTTAAAGATTTTAAACTGTCAATTCAAATATCGTATTGGAGAAATTGCATTAATTGAAATAAATCTATTGCAACTTATCAGTCCCAGTTCTTGTCTACAACACTGTCCAAAAATTGTCAATGCATATTCCAAATAGAATAACAAAATTAAGTCACCTGACTTTGTAATTATTACACCTGTTTATTATGAAGACCTGAAGTAGACAACAAGCAGTTACAGTTTGTCAAGAAGTTGTTCAAGTCATGTTTTGGTATTCATATTTTATTGACTTTTCATAACACTTGGGATCGTGTTTGTAAGAGCAGAGCAAACTGAAGTTTCAGCGTGCACTCTTCGCCTTTCCAACCTCTCAACGCTCCGATGTGGTGCGCTTGACCTCAGAATAACCCAAGAAGAGATATGGTGACCAATCGGGATGTGTTGTCAGCATTTCATATGCAGGTTTTCCTAGTAACACAACAGGTAGGTGATGAGGAGGAGTAGGTTAGCATTGCTACCGAGGCAGATTTACACAACAGTAAAGAAAAAAACAAAAACAAAAAACGTATTGAAACCAAAACGGATAAATCGTTCAACTTACAAGAGTAGAGATGAGGGGAATACACTCTCATTCCAGCAGAAATATGATCATAAGAAATGCTTTTCCGACGAACCGCTGCAATCCAGCCATCCGTCGTACCTTCGTGATCTGATATTTGGTCCTCCATGCAGGAAAACGGTGAAAAGTGAGTCCATTTTTCCTAACCCCTTTTTTTGTCGTAGGAGACGCTGTTGCACCCGGTAACGCAACAATAAGCACCCATATTTTCTTTCTAAAACACCGAAAGAGTTAGCTTAGCACTACCACACGTTACAATCCGCATTGACTCTGCCGGCCCGGAAGTGAATTATATTGCCAGCATGGAGGCGGGTCCAAACAATGACGTAGTACGTCCCATTCCCTATTGGGGAAAGTACTTGGGTAAAAAGAATATCCTGTAAAAATATTGAAGTAAAGAGACAGAAACAATGACATTTTGCCGCTCTCTTCGTCGCGTTTTCCTCATTGTGAATAGTTCCCCCTCGACGGGCTGACTGGTCCTTCTCAAGCCATTTATATAGCTATTGGGGAAAATACTTGGATAAAAAGAATATCCTGTAAAAATATTGGGAGTAGAGAGACTGAAACAATGACATTTTGCAGCTCTCTTCGTCTCGTTTTCCTCGTTCTGAACAATTCCCCCTCAATGGGCTGAATAGTAAAACCGATGAGCCTAGTCTACCGCTGACGTCATCCACCTGTTGGGGACGCTAAAGCCCTATAATTGTAGGCGTGGCTAACCGGCAGATTAAAGGACTAATTTCTCGTCATCTGCGCTTTGCTAAATTATTGTATATGGTCGAATCGTCTCAAAATATGATTCTAATTCACATAATAATGCAATTTAAGACTTTTTTTTCTGGTGTCGTATGCTCTTTAAACACCCATAGCCCTCTGCTCCATTGCTAGTTTGTTAGCCCTCACTGCAACATACGAGCAATCCTAGTTACCCTGTCTTGCCGGATTTTGATACTTTTTTACCTTGTGGATTTTTTGCCTCGAGCCTGCTCCGTGTCTGTACTTCTTCCTCGTTTCTGCGACCTGCTACAGGACCGGATCTGGATCGCCTCTGCCTGGGCCCTCTCCTTGCTCGTCCCCCCCTGCTCGAACAGCCCTCCGTGCCTCACCAAGAGCCAAGACTTCTTCCTCTCAAAATCATTGTCAATAAATCTGTTCTGAGCGCTGCATTATTGGGTCCGTTTGTTCCCTGATCCTTGTCAAGGTCATTTGGATTAAAATACAGCAGTTTATTTTAAAGAGGGGTGCAAGACTAGAAAGTGCTCCGGACACATGACAAAGCAGGGATAGGAAGAACATACCTTCCATAACACAGCGGCAACACAGCTACAAAAACACCCGGTCTTTGTGGTGGCATGAGCTTGGTTCCACATCTGCCTTATTGAACATGTTGTCCTCCCCTGTCGTGATGATGGCAGATGGATTCGGTATTTCCAAATTGTCCTTTTTAAGGGATTTTTATGAGTAATGTTACTCCAGCTTCACTGTTGTTTTGGATGGAGGAATTGTAAAACGGAAATTGCGAGCAGACATAAGGAAGTAAAGCGGGAAAATACCCCAGAAACGTTCCAATGCTAAATCTGAATACATTGAACACACACACACAATAATTTTTTTTTTTTTTTTTTTTTTGGGTGGGGGCGCTACTTTGCGAAAAACGAGGGATCACTGTATAGTAAATACCGTATTGGCCCGAATATAAGATGGTGTTTTTTGCATTGAAATAAGACTGAAAAAGTGGGGGTCGTCTTATATTCGTGGTCTAGACGTTATACCCATTCACGGCGCTAGATGGCGCCAGATATCATTGAAGCGATGTTCTGTCATGACAGATCTCAGCTACTCTCAAGTTGAACCAGTTTGCATTATTTTATTGCAATATTTTTCCTTATTCAGATTTGTTTAAAGACTAGTTACAGTTCGACTCCACTTTGATGGTTAATGCAGTTATTGTAATTTTGTTGTTTTATCCCAATAGATTTGTTTATATACAGTATATTTCAAAAACCAGAAGCCATTCATTTACGAATGATATTGCACTTTAGTTTACATATGTAAAATGTTCAGATATTAAGATTTGAATGAGGCAAAATAACATGCTTTTTCTCTCAAATATATTGTTATAATCATTTGTTTCAGATGTACTGTAATTATTTTCTGTATAAAAATTCGGTGTTCAAAAAGTCTTTTTTAAACTTGAGTCTTGAAAAAGAGGGGGTTGTCTTATAATCAGGGCCGTCTTATATTCGGGCCAATACAGTATGTGGATTTAGTGGCGCTTGCAACATTGGGACATTTATTTTTATTTCAACATTTCTTTACACATTTGAACAATATTTGTACTATTTTTATGATTTTAATTATTTCAATTTATATTTACACATTTCAGTTGTTATCAATTTTTCAATTTAATTAATCCAACATTTATTCAAATATTTCTTCATTCATTCAAATGTTGATCAATTAATTTATTTCAGTATTCATTTATTTATTATCGTAATCTATTCATGCCACTCCTGGTTAAATATCCTCCCTGGTCAAGTGAGACTTCTCAATTGGACTCTGTCTCCATCTTGTGTCAACATGATAAACACATATTTTTTGGATAAGTCATTGCATGATTTCATTTACTTCCTGTTTTCACATCAGTGGCAAATTAGGATAGGACAGATAAATAAGCACCAAACCTTCAGATTATATCACAGCGATGGCGAAATGTTTTCTTTTTTTTTTTGATGATTTAAACAAACAAACAAACAAACAAACAAACAAACAAAAACCTTGCTCTCATTATTTTGTAATACAAAAACCTAACAACTAGAGGTGTCAAACGATTAAAATTTTTAATCGAGTTAATTACAGCTTAAAAATTAATTAATCGTAATTAATCGCAATTAATGGCAATTCAAACCATCTATAAAATATGCCATATTTTTCTGTAAATTATTTGTGGAATAGAAAGATAAGACAAGATGGATATATACATTCAACATACGATACATCAGTACTGTATTTGTTTATTATAACAATAAATCAACAAATGGCATTACCATTATTAACATTCTGTTAAAGCGATCCATGGACAGAAAGACTTCTAGTTCTAGTAGTTCTTAAAAGATAAATGTTAGTACAAGTTATAGAAATTTTATATTAAAACCCCTCTTAATGTTTTCGTTTTAATAAAATTTGTAAAATTTGTATTCAAAAAATAAACTAGTAGCCCGCCATTGTTGATGCCAATAATTACTTACACAATGCACCCAAGCGCCAGCAGAGGGCGACAAAACTCCGAAAAACCCAACAAGTACACATTTCACTGTGCTGTCATTTTAATCTGAGTGGGGCATGTGCGTTAATTGCGTCAAATATTTTAACATGATTAATTTTAAAAAATTAATTAACGCCCGTTAACGCGATAATTTTGACAGTCCTACTAACAACACAACAGGGGTGTGTAGACTTTTTAAAATTTATTGAAAATGTAAATGTACTAGATAAAAAGGGGAATTTCAACGCGTAAAAACACAAGAATAGTGTCACAGGCAATTGTGAGCAAGGCCTCTCACTTTCATTTGAACAATATGCACTGTATGCAGTATATTATTGCTTAGGTTATACTGTTCCCGTTTTATTAGCCAATGGAATGATGGCGGAGTTGAAAATAATCTCGCTTAGCTTGAAGAGGTAAAATTTGTTTCCCACGACTCATGAGTACAGGTCAGGTTGAAAAGCAGAGAAAGAAAAACACTGCCTCTGACTGTGAGAAACACGTCTCAAATTGCCATATTTCATACATTTGTTTAACCCTTTATAGGGCACTCATTTTAATAAATGATCGCTGCCAACCCTTCCAGTCAAAATTGATCGGATGTCTAAACGTCAATGGCCCTGAAAGATGAGCATTCACAGCCAGTCCTGCCAGTTTAAATGGACGTCCATCGTTGTCAATGGTAGTCAATAAGTATGTTATTTGAAATTAAAACAAAAAATAATTTTTGACCTGACATTAAAAGGCATTTTGAAAATAAAAAAGCAGTAAATATTTTATTTAAAAAAAAAAAAAAAAGTTTAATTAAAAAAGTAATAATGAATGAAGACATAAAAAGTAACTTTTTTTTTTTTTTCAAACTTATTTTTAAAAATAAAATAAAAAAGCATCAACGTTTAAAGCTAGTCCTCCAAGTTTAAATGAATTGGACTTCTAACGTTATCAATGAGATGAATGAAATGTTAAGTAAAACAAAAACAATATAAACAGGAATACACCCTTGTTACGGTCAATGGCACGCTAAAGTTAAGAAATAATAAAATAGCATTAAGAACAACTCAACGTCATTAAAAATCGCTTTTTTTGTCTTTTAAATTTAAAAATGAATACATTTTAAGTGAATTAAGAGAATGATTGATTTTATCTTTTTTTAACTATTGAAAAAATAAGTTAAAAAAAAAAAGTATATTTATATAATATTATTATATATACGGTGGGGCAAATAAGTATTTAGTCAACCACTAATTGTGCAAGTTCTCCCACGTGAAAATATTAGAGAGGCCTGTAATTGTCAACATGGGTAAACTTCAACTATGAGAGACAGAATGTGGAAAAAAAAAAAACCAGAAAATCACATTGTTTAATTTTTAAAGAATTTATTTGCAAATCATGTTGGAAAATAAGTATTTGGTCTATAACAAAAGTTCATCTCAATACTTTGTTATGTACCCTTTGTTGGCAATAACGGAGGCCAAACGTTTTCAGTCACTCTTCACAAGCTTTTCACAGGCTGTTGCTGGTATTTTGGCCCATTCCTCCATGCAGATCTCTTTTAGAGCAGTGATGTTTTGGGGCTGTCGTTGGGCAACACAGACTTTCAACTCCCTCCTCACCCCGTGTCATCAAACTGATAACAAGAACGGGGAGCAAAAATCCCAGAACCACACGGGGGGACCTAGTGAATGACCTACAGAGAGCTGGGACCACAGTAACAAAGGCTACTATCAGTAACACAATGCGCCGCCAGGGACTCAAATCCTGCACTGCCAGACGTGTCCCCCTGCTGAAGAAAGTACACGTCCAGGCCCGTCTGCGGTTCGCTAGAGAGCATTTGGATGATCCAGAAGAGGACTGGGAGAATGTGTTATGGTCAGATGAACCCAAAATAGAACTTTTGGTAGAAACACAGGTTCTCTTGTTTGGAGGAAAAAGAATACTGAATTGCATCAGAACAACACCATACCCGCTGTGAAGCATGGGGGTGGAAACATCATGCTTTGGGGCTGTTTTTCTGCGAAGGGACCAGGGCGACTGATCTGTGTATAGGAAAGAATGAATGGGGCCATGTATTGAGCAATTTTGAGTGAAAACCTCCTTCCATCAGCAAGGGCATTGAAGATGAGACGTGGCTGGGTCTTTCAGCATGACAATGATCCCAAACACACAGCCAGGGCAACAAAGGAGTGGCTTCATAAGAAGCATTTCAAGGTCCTGGAGTGGCCTAGCCAGTCTCCAGGTCTCAACCCCATTGAAAATCTGCGGAAGGAGTTGAAATTCCGTGGTCCCCAACGACAGCCCCAAAACATCCCTGCTCTAGAGGAGATCTGCATGGAGGGATGGGCCAAAATACCAGCAACATTGTGTGAAAAGCTTGTGAAGAGTTACAGAAAACGTTTGGCCTCCGTTATTGCCAACAAAGAGTACATAACAAAGTATTGAGATGAACTTCTGGTATTGACCAAATACTTATTTTCCACCATGATTTGCAAATAAATTCTTTAAAAATCAAACAATGTGATTTTCTGTTTTTTTTTTTCCACATTCTGTCTCTCATGGTTGCTGTTTATCCATGTTGGCAATTACAGGCCTCTCTAATATTTTCAAGTGGGAGAACTTGCACAGTTAGTGGTTGACTAAATACTTATTTGCCCCACTGTAGTTGATTTAGATTGTCATTCCATATGTTTTAAGGATAGAATTGACCCTACCATCATTAAGTGAATTATTTTCATTATGGTCACTTTCATTTACCCCTTTTCACTTGCTGAATGTGCTGGTCCACTTTTTTCCTCACATGCACGTTTGATTGGCTGGTGACTTGCCACACACTACTTATACTAATACTTATTTGTCCCACTGTATATATTATATATATAAAATGATATTTATCATAAAGTCATCTTTGACAATAGACATCCAATCCATTTACACTGTCACTGATATCGACAGTACTAGATGTCCAATCAATTTTGACTAGGAGAGGCTGGCAGCTTCTCCCAGTCAAAAAGGATTGGACTGGATTGGAGTGGTGTTAATGGCAGTGCCCGATAAAGTGTGCCAAAACCTTTTCAGCCAGATTTCACTCAAATTTCAATTTTCTGGACAAGTGAGCGATGACATGTATTATTTGTTTGCAAGAGTCATTTAATGGCTTGATGCAGTCCTGTACTGCAATTGAATGATGCAATTTTGCTTCCTGGATAAGTGGTACACAAAATAGATGGATACCTAATTCTGACAGTAGGCATGTGCCGGTATGAAATTCTGACAGTATGATAACCTTAAGCATAAATATCACGTTACTGCAATTACAGCTCTAAAATGTGTTAGAGATACATGGGTTTAAAAAAAGAACAAAAAAAATCAATTGAACAGGATTTTTATTTTTCAAAACATATCAGCAAATTGGAAGTATAATGTTAATTTTATATAAACAAAAAATAACTGAAATATTCTCAATAAAATTAAAATAAATGCAGTCCTTTAGGTGAGCCTAAACCCACAGCGCTACATTATTACCATTAGAATAAAATAATTGAATTATTTTCAATAACAAGCACATGTGTATGACTCGTATCATATTTACATTATACACACAGTTTCTCAACACAGACAGTTGCCAGAGAGAGAGAGAAAAAATTTTTTTTTTTACCACCGCTAGACACACTGGAGTTTAACTCTTGTAGTTGGTTGGAAATGTTCATGCTTGTGTTTACTAACCTTTAATTTTGTAAATGCGAAATCATGTTGGATGTATTTCCTCCTCAGCAGCCTGCCTCCATGTCGGTTGGCACTCCTCCTTCAAGCCGTGGATGTCTGTAACTTTTCTGTAGCTGAAGTATTCCCATACCAGTTTTCTTCGATGGAGGGAAAAAGTTCAGGAGTTTCACCTCCTCCAGCCATCGTGTTGCACAGCTGACATATTGACACTGAGCAACAACCGATGGGGGAGGGTTGAGCCTTGCAGCTGCAAGCAAGGGATTTCTCCCTGCATTCATGGTACATTAAAAATAGCTAAAACCTTAGAGACGGTATGACGGAAAATGTTTGCGGTTTTGAAACCGTGACGTTTTCATACCACTGTATACCTTCAAACCAGTTTTCGGCACATGCCTATCTGAGAGACGATATTTTCTGCTTATCTTGCAGAACAATTTTAAAGAAAGAACCCTTTTTTTTTTAGGTTGTTGATCTGAATTCTGCAAAAAAGGGAACAATATGTGTCACCTTTGTTTATGGGGCAATTACAAATGAGTTTCAAAACGTTTTGACTTTTTCTAACCAAGCGGTTGGTTGTAATAAATGAAGACACACAAAATCGAGAAGTAAATGCATTTATTTCATCTAAGAAAACTAAAACCAACACATGACAATTCATTTTCAGTTGGAAAAAGCTGGATCACTAGTTTAGGTAGTCAAGGCTCAGGAGGTCATTATGACAGTAACAACAGGCTGAAGTCTCTTGAGTCAAAGGGAAGATAAATATAAATAAAAAAAATCACAGAATGACCACAAATTGACACCAAGAAAATGTAAAGGTTAAAATACAGACATTTTAGAAGGCATGTAAGGTTTTCTCACCTCAAAAATAAATGTGACGCGTGTCCCTAAATGTTATTTGCGACATAGATCATAATTGATTTTAAAAAAGCCTACTTACATCATAACGCATGTAATAAATACCCCTACATAACAGATATTCATTAACATATAGCTGAAAGACAGTCATATATACTGTACACAGATAAATGGAAAAATTTAAACTATATACAAGTTAGAGGGATTTAAATTGACCTTCAAGATAACAGTGCTGCTGCTCTGCCTATTGACACTTAACTAACATTTTATCAGTGAATTTTACATGGCCAACGGAAAACATTCTGAACAGTAGAATAAAGCGGAATGAATAGAATTTTGCAGAAAAGTTACACAGTTAAACACTCTAGTGTGATTTTTCAATTACATAATTCGCCAAGCTAATTTTAACGTCATAAAAGCATTGTCTTACAAACTATATTTCAAGAGACAATTTAAATGGATATTTAAATTGAATGAACAACTTTTTTAGACGGTCTGGCCGCAAAACCGCTACAAAACAAATCATGGGTGGAAAAAAAACTACCACATAAAAACTGAACTTAACCGTAACTGGTTTAGCCTAAAAAAGTTTCATAGGACAGCAGCTAAACATGTCCCATCTTTTTGTAACTGTGCAAGAAGAATGTGCTAAATGATTAAATTAAGTCTGTATGTACAATATAACTTCATGCGTGTTTTTAAGGCTTAATGGTGGGCTGCACAATGGGCGGCACGGGGGCACTGACGGGGATGACGCCTGTGGCCAGCAGGATAATGATGAGCACGATGATGAGGACGACCACCACGATGACAATGATCAGCTTGACGTTTTTCCACCAATAGGAGCGAGCCACTTTGTGTGATGTGTGTTTGAAGTGTTTGGCCTGGACAGAGGAGGGGGAACACCTGTCAGATGACCACCAAACTAATGCAGCTTTCACAACAAAGTCAAACGGTCGTGTGGAAATGCGTCACTTGCGTTGCGCCTGTCGCCAAAAGCAGTTTTGTGTTGGCACAGTCCTTCAGTCGCCAAAAGTCGGAGGCCCACAAAAAGAACTTACAGCTCACATAATGTAAAGATTTAAAAAAAATTATGACTTTTGTCTTGTAATATTACATTTTTTTCCTCGAAATATTAAAGGGAACCACGGATAGAAAGACATGTAGTTCTTAAAAGATAAATGTTAGTACGGGTTACAATGATTTGATATTAAAACCTCTCAATTTTTTCGTTTTAATAAAATTTGTAAAATTTTAAAACAAAAAATCAACTAGTAGCTCGCCATTGTTGATGTCACATGGCTACGCTGCCGTACTTCCACAGTGTCACTCTTTAACTATATAAGGTAGTGATTTAAATACACCACAAGGTACAGTGCCTTGCAAAAGTATTCGGCCCCCTTGAATCTTGCAACCTTTCGCCAAATTTCAGGCTTCAAACATAAAGATATGAATTTTTTTTTTTTTGTCAGGAATCAACAACAAGTGGGACACAATCGTGAAGTGGAACAACATTTGTTGGATAATTTAAACTTTTTTAACAAATAAAAAACTGAAAAGTGGGGCGTGCAATATTATTCGGCCCCTTTACTTTCAGTGCAGCAAACTCACTCCAGAAGTTCAGTGAGGATCTCTGAATGATCCAATGTTGTCCTAAATGACCGATGATGATAAATAGAATCCACCCGTGTGTAATCAAGTCTCCGTATAAATGCACCTGCTCTGTGATAGTCTCAGGGTTCTGTTTAAAGTGCAGAGAGCATTATGAAAACCAAGGAACACACCAGGCAGGTCCGAGATACTGTTGTGGAGAAGTTTAAAGCCGGATTTGGATACAAAAAGATTTCCCAAGCTTTAAACATCTCAAGGAGCACTGTGCAAGCCATCATATTGAAATGGAAGGAGCATCAGACCACTGCAAATCTACCAAGACCCGGCCGTCCTTCCAAACTTTCTTCTCAAACAAGGAGAAAACTGACCAGAGATGCAGCCAAGAGGCCCATGATCAATCTGGATGAACTGCAGAGATCTACAGCTGAGGTGGGAGAGTCTGTCCATAAGACAACAATCAGTCGTACACTGCACAAATCTGGCCTTTATGGAAGAGTGGCAAGAAGAAAGCCATTTCTCAAAGATATCCATAAAAAGTCTCGTTTAAAGTTTGCCACAAGCCACCTGGGAGACACACCAAACATGTGGAAGAAGGTGCTCTGGTCAGATGAAACCAAAATTGAACTTTTTGGCCACAATGCAAAACGATATGTTTGGCGTAAAAGCAACACAGCTCATCACCCTGAACACACCATCCCAACTGTCAAACATGGTGGTGGCAGCATCATGGTTTGGGCCTGCTTTTCTTCAGCAGGGACAGGGAAGATGGTTAAAATTGACGGGAAGACGGATGCAGCCAAATACAGGAACATTCTGGAAGAAAACCTGTTGGTATCTGCACAAGACCGGAGACTGGGACGGAGATTTATCTTCCAACAGGACAATGATCCAAAACATAAAGCCAAATCTACAATGGAATGGTTCAAAAATAAACGTATCCAGGTGTTAGAATGGCCAAGTCAAAGTCCAGACCTGAATCCAATCGAGAATCTGTGGAAAGAGCTGAAGACTGCTGTTCACAAACACTCTCCATCCAACCTCACTGAGCTCGAGCTGTTTTGCAAGGAAGAATGGGCAAGAATGTCAGTCTCTCGATGTGCAAAACTGATAGAAACATACCCCAAGCGACTTGCAGCTGTAATTTGAGCAAAAGGTGGCGCTACAAAGTATTAACGCAAGGGGGCCGAATAATATTGCACGCCCCACTTTTCAGTTTTTTATTTGTTAAAAAAGTTTAAATTATCCAATAAATTTTGTTCCACTTCACGATTGTGTCCCACTTGTTGTTGATTCTTGACAAAAAATTAAAATTTTATATCTTTATGTTTGAAGCCTGAAATGTGGCGAAAGGTTGCAAGGTTCAAGGGGGCCGAATACTTTTGCAAGGCACTGTATATTGATGAGTTTTAAATGAATTAGAATCAAGCCAATGAGTGCGTTTTGTCCCTTGACTGACGCCGTATTTTGCTTTTTCGTGCGGGTCCATTGTGCCTTATGTTCAATTGTATGTTGTCTTCACAACATACAAGACTCCTGATAAAGGCTCCCACCATCACAGAAGGTATATTGTGACTAAATATTGCCATCCAGTGTATTTGTTGAGCTAAACGAGTTGCTAAAATGTTTAGAGTTTGACTTAAGTCTTTGAGTAAGTTTTATGTGTATTTTGCGTATCTATTTTGATTGTGAATTTGTGAATGCCAGTTCTCTTTTCATTGTTGTTTAACTGTGTGAGAGTAAGGCCTCATTAATACAGATTGAAGCACTTTTCTTTTTGTGAGATATGAATATTATTTATGTTGTATTTTCACTATATGATACTTATGTTCAATTGCATGTTTTGAAGGAGTTGCCGAAGCTTATGCCAATAACGGCGCGGTCCGAGCTACGAATCTGAACGCCTGTGTCCACTCGCCTTTCTCTGCCTCTTAGATCTCAATGTGCAAAATAAGATGTCATTATAATCTGTTGGGCAGAAAATGATACGAATAGCCAGCAATCAAACTAAGTTTAATACATTTATTCGGTTTCCGTGTCGCTTATTCACCCGGAAGCAAGCTTCGGGAGCAACATCTGATAAATCTGATAACACTGGCAGGATGATCAATCTGGACATCTGCTTTTACGTGACAAAAAAAAAGGTAAGGCAGCTTTCTCTCGGTCACAGAGCCCCTTAGACGTCTCATTAGAGGCAAACTGATCAGCGTTTTCGTGTGCTGTGATGCACGGGCTATCAGCAAAAATAAACTGCTGTGTTTCACTATATACCCTAATCATATGGAAAGAACACAACAGCTCTGGATGCTAACTATCGCCATAATAATATTGGAATAAGATGTATCACACAATAGTTTACCATGAAGATCTGCAAACAGTTTTTGACATCAAACACTCTCCTGCTCTGCCACTAGAGCAGGAGAGTGCTGTCAATAGTGAACCTGACACATGAACGCTACTCGTTTCATCCCGTCTTTCCTGTTCACTTTGCTTTTGCTATCCCTCTCATCAATGTTCCACTCGGGTTCAAATTGGAAAGGCAGAATCGATGACATGTTTATGTAGTCAAAGAGTGACACTGTGGAAGTCCGGCAGCATACCCATGTGACGTCACCGCCCTGCGACGTCAACAACAATGGCGAGCTACAAGTTAAAATAATTTTATAAATTTTATTAAAACGAAAACATTGAGAAGGGTTTTAAAATCAAATTATTATGACTCGTACTAACATTTATCTTTTAAGAACAACATGTCTTTCTATCCGTGGTACCCTTTAAGATTTCAATCTTGTAGTATTTAGCCATTTAGCCGTTTTCAATGTAACAACTTTAATTCGTAATATTAGTTTTTTTGCAAAGGTTGCAAACAAAGGCTTCTGCACTAAATATTAGCAATTATTTTCTCAGAGGTACAAATACCGTAATTTCTAGACTATAAGGCCCACCTGACTATTAGCCGCCAACCACCAAATTTGACATGAAAACGGCATTTGTTCATAGATAAGACGCACTGGACTATAAGCCGCAGTTGTCCTCATTGTATTATGGGATATTTACACCAAAAGATATGAACTGGTAACACTTCATTTGACAATGGTATCATAAGACTGTCATGAGACCAAATGAACCACCATTAAGCTTTGAACCAATTGGCTGCAAAGCCTTATTATTTCTAAAAGCTTCATTTGGCCATCACTGCTCCCTTGGGGGAGACAGTCAACCTCTGCTGCCACCTGCTGTCAACACTGTTGTCATCCAACATTCCTCCTAGCATGCATTGTGGCACTACAGATGTAAAAAACAATCATGTTCTGTGCTAATTATTTCTCCAGTTACTGTTCCAGTTGTTTCATTAATTGCTAGTTATGGTATTTGGTAACATTTTCTTGGATAGTGGTGCCATAATAATGTCATAAGACAGTCATAATTATTACATGACATTGTCATAAGCATTCATGAATGCTTATAATAGATGTCGGTTAGTGTCATCTAGCAAATTATCCCACTTTTGAATGGACGTAAAAGATATGAGCTGGACATAAATGGAGTTAGTGACATAATATGCCACATGACACATATTGACATCTGTCATGACTCATAAGCATTCAGTACCCCAAGATAGTGTCATGTCATAATTATGATGTCCTTATGACAGTCTTATGATGCCGCTGTCAAATAAAGTGTTACCTATTAACCCAAATAAATCAACAAATAAGCCGCACTGGACTATAAGGCACAGGATTCAAAATGAGGGAAAAATGTAGCGGCTTATAGTCTGAAAATTAGGGTACTTCTCAATCCCAGTAAATAACAAATTATTGAAAAATCATACAATGTGAGTTCCGTATTTTTTTCAGATTATGTCTCTATAAGTGGAAATGCATCTATGATTGAAGTTCCAGACCTCTACCTATTTTCTAAGTGGGTGAACTTGCAAAATTGCTCCTCACTGTATCCATCAATAACAGATAATAAACTAACAAAGGTTTGATTAGCTCAGCTTAAAAAACAATGGTAAAATTGTTAAATGATTTATTTGGTGTTTACAAGATTTGGCTTGGTCTCAGTCACATTATTGCAGGTAACATGATTGCAAATATGTACTTATGTTAGCTTTTTTCTCTGGAGTATTGTCAGACCTTTAGCTAGCTGCTGTACAAGAAGACAAATTTACTTATGTAAATACTCTAAGTCAAGGATAATAAAAAATATATTGACTCATTCTGATTACATGTATAACAGGGTTGCATGAGGTGAGAGTGAGTCATTCAATCAATCAATGATAACCAACTACTTTATTAAATAAAGCTAAAGACATGAATTTGCTGCAACCATTCTTTTGGGAAAAACTGTCTGATGATGTCAAGCATAACGTATCACTGCTTTCGTCTTCTACAATCATAAAACGGTTATGTCAACAAGGTTGTCGAGTAGGCAACAAGGCATATCGTGGGACACACATTCGACGAATAATAATAAATGTTTGAAATGTGATGTTCAAAAAAACAAATGTTCCTATTTATTTTTCAGATGACCGTAATAAAACAAACTGACCCCATCTTGCAGATCCTCCGATTTGCCCATCAGATCATCCAATCTCTCTCCGCGGGCCAGGATTCGGTCCACGTTTTGCGTCATGATGTGTTTCACGCCATCTACTTCACTCTTTAGGGACTGCACTTTATCGATTTGCTGCGTTGTTCCAGCCGCACCCGCCAGCTCCTAAAGCACAAGGAAAAGAAGGTTGATGCATGGGACCACTTAATGTGTTGTTTATTCATTCAAAGGGTACTAAAGCATATCACTACTGTTGTTGAAAACATTACTGACCACAAGGTTGGGTAATTCCAATTTAAAGCAGCAGCATTTTTACACTATAGACTAGGGATGTCCCGATCTGATCACGTGATCGGAAATCATTTTCAGAGAATTGGAATCGGGTGAAAAGGATCGGGTTTTTAATTTATGCGATATATAATAAAAAAACATTTTTAAAAACTATTGTGCTGGCTAGAGTTGCCATGGTTTAGAGCAGTGGTTCTTAACCTGGGTTCGATTGAAGCCCAGGGGTTAACGCGAGGGGTAAGACACACAGGGCCCAATTTTCATATACTGACCAAAATGAAAAGTGTCATTTTATACCACTTTTTGGACTGGTTTTCCTCCAATTTACATGATTTATTCCATTTCTTTCAACTGAAGGACCTCTATCTAATGTGAGGCGAAACTGGTTTGCTCAGTGGAAGGTTGACTAGCCCTTGGTATTTGGAAGTATAACAGACAGGCAGTATGGACTGTGAGGATAATGGAGAAAGATAGATCAACATCCATCCGTCCGTCCGTGGGGGCAGCACTTTCAGCAGAGAAGCCCAGATTTCCCTCTTCATCCAGTTCTTCATGGGGGATCCCAAGGTGTTCCTAGGCCAGCCAGGGGAAAGCGACTCCCCAGCGTGTCCTGGGTCGGCCCCGCAGCCTCCTCCCAGTGGGATGTGCCCAGAACACCTCACCAAGGAGTTATCCAGGAGGCATCCTAATCAGATACCCGCGCCACCTCATCTGGCTCCTCTCGATGCTGAGGAACAGCAGCTCTACTCGAGGCCCTCCTGGATGACCGAGCTTCTCACTTTATCTCTAAGGGTGAGCCCTGACACCATATGACGACTGCAACGATTAATCGATTAACTCATGTAATTCGATTAGAAAAAAGCTTCGAATCAAATTTAGCTGCTTAGAGTATTCATTTGCCGTTGTAATAATTTTTTTAAGGGTTTGCATTTAGTTTTATTGATTTGGGTGGCTACACTGCCCTCTAGTGGCAACAGTGAATAGGTCATAACTCATGTAACATGGCTGAATCCAGCTGCTCCCTGTTAAGACCAACATAAGTTTTTGTTTGAGGTAATATGTTTTTTAATGCCATTCGTAATTTAGTTTATAGGTATATTTAGCTGTTTTAAGTGGGAATATGTGTTTGAGCGATTTGTTAAGAGCAGACGTGTCCAAAGTGCGGCCCGGGGGCCAAATGCGGCCCGTGGTCAAATTTCATCCGGCCCCCAGCCTCTGTCATAAGATCAATAACGTCTGGCCCGCACACAGACTTAATAAATTGGTCAGCAGTACTGCTACCAGCATATGAGGTAGCTTACACACTAAATACTGCTCCTCATTTAACCACTAAAAGGCACTCTTGGGAACATTACCCCATGTGTCCCTTGACTTCCAATTTTCTAAAATGGTGACAATCAACAACAAAAAAAAGTTGACTGCGACGGCCGACGCTTCAAGGATAGAGGAAATTTGACTATTTCTTCACTAAAATACGCAACAACTGTGTCTGCCTCATTTGCAAAGAGACAGTAGCTGTTTTTAAAGAGTTCAATGTAAGGCGATATTACCAAACAAGACATGCTGACATGTACGACAAGATTACGGGGAAGATACGCAGCGAGAAATTGAAGCAACTTCAAGCTAGTTTAATTTCACAGCAGCAGTATTTCGCAAGAGCCCGAGAGTCAAAAGAGAACGCCACAAAGGCTAGTCGCAAGATTGTTGAAATTATCAATTAAAAAAAATAATGAAGCTAATGTGACACACAGAATGGCTTGCTAAAATTTGCTTATATTGTTCTACGAAAAGGACGTCAGTCAAGGTCGGCCCCCCACATTTTTACCACACCAAATCTGGCCCCCTTTGCAAAAAGTTTGGACACCCCTGGTTAAGAGCATTGCAAAACAACGTTAGCATTTTATAGAATTTAAGCTAGCGGACTTTGCAACTAAGCCAATTGTTGTTTTGTTATCCTTAGGGTATTTCAATTTATCTTTAAATTAAGGTGCAATTCTATATGGTTTGAAGAAACACTCATGGAATTTTATTTTGTATTCACATTTAATGCTTTTTTGAAAGTACAATCTTAGCAGGCCTTTGTTTTACATCTCCTCAAATTTATTCTGCAACGCATTATATGTTCCTAATTATTACTCGATTATTCGAACTAACTAGTTGATAGATTAATCGACTACTAAAATAATCGATAGCTGCAGCCCTACTTATAGCTCAATTGAAGTGTAGTGTGTACATTGTATTTGTATACCAGCGTGTATTGTGCAGTTGTGTTGAATGCATGCATGTTTCTTTGGTACAGTTTCACAAACTTAAATGAATTACTTCATATAAAAACAAGAATCGGATCGGGACTCAGTATAGGCAGATTCTAAAAGTCACGTGACTCTGACTCAGGTGCAGAAATATGTGATCGGGACATCCCCACTGTAGACATTAGCTATACAAATGTGAGCCTTCAAAATTTAACCTTCTGGCATGTGGACAACGTAACAGGTATATTATCACCGGTTGTTGTCTCCGACAGGCCTTTTAGGTGCTTGCAAGACTGCATATGACAATCTAGTCTGGTTTGCCATCTTAGGATCAGCTGACAACCGGTAAGGTGGTGACCTCACGCAATTGTGGTGTGATTACACAGCAAGAAATATGATAGCAGTGTTCCTGAGTACACATACTGGTACTAAGTCTCATGAGTCTCCAATAGACTGTAAACATAGTACCTCGTCTCTAAGAAACAGGTTTTGCTAACACATACTTCCCTCTACAGCTTTCGCTCAATTCTTTACAATGATTCTATTAACTTGTATTGTTTTCTCATTCATGCCTTTTTATTATAAAACTTATAATAGATGACATTCTTCAGCCTTTAACATATATTTTTAATCTTTCTTTTGAAACTGGAACATTTCCGAATGATATGAAAATAGCAAAAGTCGTCCCCGTATATAAAGGAGGGGACGCACATGTATTTAACAACTATAGGCCTATCTCCATTCTGCCACAATTATCCAAGATCCTCGAAAAACTTTTTAATAACAGGCTTGACAAGTTCATATCAAAGCATAGCTTACTAAATCATAGCCAGTATGGTTTTAGAAAAAACCACTCAACTGCACAAGCGCTGACGGAGTCAATGGAAATTATTACTGATGCGATTGATCAAGGACAGTATTCTGTTGGAATTTTCTTGGATTTGAAAAAAGCATTTGAGACAGTAGATCATATTATATTATTTGATAAATAAGAGCGACTGGGAATTAGAGGACTAGACTGGATACGTAGTTATCTATCTAAAAGGCATCAATATGTGACAATTAGTGGGAAAAGGTCGGAAAAACTTGAAGTTACATGTGGAGTACCTAAAGGTTCTGTCTTGGGACCAAAATTGTTTCTACTATATATAAATGATATATACAAGGTATGCAGCATATTAAAAATGGTGCTTTTTGCAGACGACACCAATATCTTTTTCTCAGGTAACGACCTAAACAGAATGACCCGACAAGTGAATGAGGAATTAGGCAAGCTACAAGAAAGGTTCAATGCCAATAAACTGTCACTAAACCTTAGTAAAACTAAATATATGCTATTTGGCAAAAAAGATCTGAAAAAACATCTAGACATTCAAGTAAACCAGGTGGCTACTGAACGTGTTAGAGAACACAAGGTATTAGGTATAATACTTAATGATTCATTAACATGGAATGCACATATAAGACAACTGAAAAATAAATTAGCTAGGAGCGTCTCCATTCTTTACAGAGCTCAAAATCTACTAGATCACAGGGCCCTCCAAATAATTTATAGTGCACTGTTTTTGCCGTATTTCACTTACCATGCCGAGATTTGGGGAAACACCTACAAATCTCGATTACACTCTCTGTTGGTCATCCAAAAAAAAGCAATACGGATTATTCATAAGGCAAAATACACAGCACATACACATGAGTTATTCATCAAATCCAAGTTATTGAAGCTGTATGATTTATTAACTTTTAAAACAGGACAGATGATGTACAAAGCCTCAAATAATAGCCTTCCGTATAACTTGCAAAGTCGTTTCCAGGCTAGGGAATCGAAATACGATTTGAGGGGAGAAAATGTGTTTAAACTTAACTACGCTAAAACAACACTAAAATCATTTTCGGTTCCTTACTCTGGTGTAAAGCTTTGGAACAAACTAGATTCGGCAGTGACCAGCTCAGGGTCATTGGCTGTTTTTAAGAGGAGGTATAAACAAACCTTATTAAATAATTATGTTGCTGACTCAAGCTAACTCGGACTTAATAAGAACTGTACAAATGTTAAATAATGTCTGGGTGGCAACTCAAAGCTGGAAGCAAAACCGAGTGTACAGGGGGAACTCAAAGCCAATGCAAACAGAACTCACAAGGACATATCATCTGTTGGCTGTAAATGCACAGACAACTGACTTAAATTTTTCAAATTTGTAACGACATGGGACTGGTCGATTGGCCACTGTCCTGCCAGATCCTGGACAACGCTCCTGCCTGGAAATAATTTTAACATCTGGATAATGTGGAGGATAGCTGGGGTAGATGTCGGCCGCTGTGTCTGACCACACTCGAAGAGGAACGATATCGAGGATGTTTCCTTTTGGTGCGCTGTTGGCAGCTTCTGATTGTTCCAGGTGGGACAGTGATCGCTGGGACGGTCCTTCTGAAGGACCTAGCGACGCCAGTCCTCCAGGCCATGAGTCCACAACCGAAATGGCGATGCAACCTACTACGAAGCTACGCAACCTTGAGATGACTGTTCGTCGGGAGTCAGCAAGGAACGAAAACTGCGACGAGGATTAAGTCAACAAAAGGAGTGTGGCGGACACGGCCTACCATCGGTCCTCAGCTATTCCCTATCTTCTGGATCAAATCAACTGAATAAACTAAGCACTAAATTATGAACTAGTTTACTGGATCTAATCAACATAACGAGCACATCGATCGACTATGGACTATTGGGAAAATGAACCAACAGAGGGGATGGTTATTATAAAAAAAAAACAACTTGTGATCATTACGAAATCTGAATGTCAAAAATTTGATATTTGATATTTTCTGCGTCCTTTATGGTATACTGGGGACGGGTTTCAATAAGCTTCGGCTTCTCCCGTCAGCCCTTTTTGTTTTCGGGTTGAATTAATTGTAAACACATATAAATGCTGTATGTTTGTTTGGATGTGTCATGCCTGAAGGGAAAATAAATAAATAAATAATTAATTAGTCAGGGCAGAGACATTTTTTTCCTGCTTTAACCTTAATTGAGAACAATTGGCTCTTTGCACATAATCTCCGGCGCTGACAAATACAGCTCAGTAGCCTGGTCTCACTCAATTCATCTAATCACAAACACCTGACTTTGGACAGAGGTGTTTAGACATAACAGTTAATTGTGTTGCAACCTGCTAATGACACTGATCATAGTAGCCAGTTCCTCTGCTGGAAACCACGCCTTATGGGTATGTCACACTACACGAGGCGTGGTGACACCCCCCCGCACTTCAAAATGTCAGCCACGACAGTCTATGATTCTCCGCGACATGTCTGTCGGGCTAGAATCAGACTGAAATAGTGCTTTAGTCAGGCATTAGTAGTCGTCTCGTGATGTCAAAATGTGAATGGCATGATTGAAAGGACCTTGACTAAATTATGAATAACGACTGAAAAGGGAGTCTCATGTATCAAAAAACTCAAGCGGAGCTTGATAGAGAACAGTTAGCATAAAACATGCGAGTTATTCAAAATTCTCCTGTTGAAGTTTTACAGTACGCTTAATTTTATGTAACAACATGACAAGTGGCTGCCACTTTAGCCGAACTTTGGGGGTGAAGGATTGGAATGACCACCTCATAAAAATCCTTCATAACAATTAAATTTACGACAAAAAAAGCACAAAGCTAGGAAAAACACCATGTAACTGGTGTATACAGGTATATATAAAAAATATATAATATAAATAAATATAAAAGTGCTGTCATGCTCATTAATGTTCCTCTCGGGTTCAAATTGAAATGGTTGAAAAGATGACATGTTTATGTCGCTAGAGTCATACTCTGGAGGGCCGGCAGCATGATCATGTGACGTCACCGCCCGGCGACGTCAACAACAATGGCGACCTACTAGTTAAACTAATTTTACAAAATGGATAAAAACGAAAACATCAAGAGGGGTTTTAATATCAACTCATAATCAAGTCTTTCTATCCGTGGATCCCTTTAAACCCAATGCGACATAATGTGACACAAGAGGTTTTTTCCCTATTGAGCAAGAAAATAACTTATGGTAATTAGGGTTGTTCCGATCATGTTTTTTAGCTCCTGATCCGATCCCGATCGTTTTAGTTTGAGTATCTGCCGATCCCGATATTTCCCCATCTGATTGCTTTTTTTTGCTCCCGATTCAATTCGAATCATTCCCGATAATTTTTCCCGATCATATACATTTTGGCAATGCATTAAGAAAAAAATGAATAAAACTCGGACGAATATATACATTCAACATACAGTACATAAGTACTGTATTTGTTTATTATGACAATAAATCCTCAAGATGGCATTTACATTATTAATATTCTTTCTGTGAGAGGGATCCACGGATGGAAAGACTCATTCTTAAAGGATAAATGTGACTTTGTATATTGTGACTAAATATTGCCATTTAGTGTACTTGTTGAGCTTTCAGTAAATGATACTGTAGCCATGCCCAAATGCATGATGGGAAGTGCAACCATGACTGCGTAGTGCTACCAATTGATATATCTTCTCTGCATTGGGAAATAACATAGGGTGTTAAGAAAAAGATCAATTACTACCTTGCTTCCCCACATTGCTTTCCACGATATTTCTAACCTTAGGGAGAGGGATTGTAAGGCTTTAGCCAATTAATAAAAGGCTCCAAAGGCTGCCAAAATTCACTCTACTCATTTTACGCTGCCTTTTAGCTCTCTATATAGGTAAAACGGCGCCACTACAGATTAAGCGCGACAATGCATGAGTGGGTCGTGCAGCACATGTATTAATTGCTTTAAATATTATAACGTGATACATTTAAAAAATATATATATTAAATTACCGCCATTATCAGGGTAAATTTGATAACCCTACCTTAAGCCTAAACTAAAGACTCTGGATGAGTGTAACATATTATGTCTGTAACGTTGAATACAATTAGAAAACGATTTGATTAAAAAAAAAAAAAAAAAAAAAAATTTAAAAGGCATGTCCGATATTTTTTGCCGATTCCGATACTTTGAAAATGACGTGATCGGACCCGATCGTAATTAATAGTGACGTCCCGTTCTGATACTCAGTATCGGCATTGAAGCCTAATATGGTTATTTTTGGAGTACCGGACAGTATCTGATTTGGTCACAAGATCAGAGCCATTTCAGGAGTCGCCTATGTTTTCAGAATCATCGTACTTTTCAGCTGCTTTAACTCAAACCACTAGGGACTAGGCAAACAAGTTTGCTGAGTGCGACTACTTCTATTTAGAAACTAATGATAGTAATAAAGCATCATCTAATATTTGTAAATATCTGAAGCATTTCTTGAAGAGGAACTAGTAGAGCTCACTTTAATAAGCAAGATTTGATTTGTCATTTACTGGTGACTTTGTTTTTTTTTTACTGGTCTAAAAATATAGGCATCTGATTGGTATCTGCAAAACATCTTGAAAATAATCGGATCAGGCGCCAAAAAAAGTCAGCATTGGGACATCCCTCGCATTTAAAATATTTTCAGAAAGACTATAAGTCCCAACAACTAATGCAGAGTCTAAATTGGTAAGATTGCTAACTACTCGTGTGCTAACACAAACAACAACAATCACCAAATCCCTCGTTAACAGTCGCACTGACAATAAAAAAAGGACTCATCTGTTGTTGTGTTGCCTACAAGTGGATAGGATAGGCCAGCACATTTGAATATTGCCATTGCAATGTGTACAGGCGTAATAGTCCCATCGCAGGACGTGCGATTGTTTTATGTTTTATTTTTTTCATAAAAGCAGCAACTGTGCAGACATGGCTTTTATATAAACCAATCTTCATCATTTACAGAAAACCCCCTTAGCCTGGATTAAACACTATTATGTGGATACTAGGAATGTTCTGAGCACATATTTTTGCACCCGAGTCAGAGTCACCTAATTTTGAGAATCTGCCGATACGGAGTCCCGATCCGATACTGAAATTTATTTATTTATTTATTTTTTTTTTTTTGCATTGACGCTCACGCTGCCGAGTACAGCCTCTCACTTACACAATGAAATTCACTTCAGGCTATGCAGCAAGCTTAACAATAGCGAACACGTTTGTCCCTTTGATCGAAGAGCTACCGAGGCGTCTCATGCCAGATCAAAGCTACAAACCTGTCAATCATTGTGAACTTTGAGTACCAGATCCTCTGAAAAATGTCACAATTTACCCGATTTTTGATCAGATCGGGTCATCTCTAACGAATACAATGTGGTCATAGTGAGTCAACCAAAGTCTTCCCAAACAGAGCTATTCAAGTGATCTGGTGAAAATTCTTCTAGTTTTAATATCGCAAACCCCCAAAATGTCACTTTTTCCTATATCGTTCAGCCCTGTGATACGATATCAGATGTTAAGGTAAAATAGCACTTTCCAAAGTGCTTCACATTGCGCTCAATGCAGCAAGCAGTTGTAAACCCACTGGAGCGTGTTGCATTAAGGCGCAACAAGTAGGACAAATAAATGTTAAGCTTAAAGCTGCGCATGATGCAGGATGAGGCATTCACATTAAAAACTGTCCTGCATAAAGCAGTACATGTGGTCACGTGACACCCTGTCAGAATCAATAAAAGTAAGCTAATGGAAATAAACTACTTAAAAATCCCATTTGGTTTCAGAAAGATATGGTCACAAAAGTTTGCCAATGTACATTCGCATTTCCCTACACTTAAATATAGTCAACAAAATAACGCCATTCACTAATTTACTGCCATTGACGGTGAGAGATGTCAAATGCTCCTGTCTCAGTGCCAATCATAGGCGGAGTTTGACTTTTGGGGCAGGGGGGGCACAACATGTTGATGACCCCAAAACGCAATGTCAGCAATAAAATTAACTTACATGAATATTTATAATAATAAGTTGAAAATGAGGGTTTTTTGTTTCCAATCATTCTTGAGGGGAATTCTAAATCAGGCTGCTAAGGACAGCTATACTTTTCACCAAAATCGTCAGCTATTGAATATGGTACGCCCGCCCGTGTCGTGCCAATGTAGTTATCCCCGTCAAAAATTGTGTCCCCTGGGCGGAGCCATATGGAGGTAGATTTTAGGAGTGGGAACCTCAGGGCACCTCACGATACGATACGATTCGCGATACAAGGCTCACGATAACGATTATATCACGATACAGCGATTATCGATGTATTGGTCAGAAATTGGATACATGAAATTCTACGATACAACTGTTGAAACGGAAAAAAAAAAAAAGATTATTTGAAAATAGAAAAAAATACTGTTTAAGTCATTTATTAAACAGTGACACCTTTTCTGTGCAACATTGCTGTAAAATATAAATCTACTGCAAATTGTGCCCCTGCACATATAGAGGAAACCAACCACGACCACTGATATCGCTTGGAGAGATAAAAAAATAAATAAAAAGTGCCGTAGGTGTCAGCAGTTGAGCTTGGAGTGGGGCAATGATAAAATTGGTGGGTCTTTTCTTCGTATATGAACTTTGTTGCTTGGTTTGAGCACTTCCGCTATCTGCTTCAGCAATTAAGATGTCAGACTTGCTCAGTCACAGTCTTCCTCACCTTAAAAACAACAAAATAAAACAAAAAATATTAGCTACTTCATAGCGTTGAGTTGAAATCCTGATTTTTTTTTTTGTGTTGGAAGTATTGAATTAAAAAAAATATGAATTGAATGTATAGAAATTAAAAATTCAATAATTACCTATTTTTTAATATGTAGGCTACATCAATAATTACCTATTTTTAATATGTAGGCTACATTAATTATCATGCACATCACTTTATATATCTTGGAACCTATTCAAACCATTTTTATAGCTTATTGTATCAAAATGACAGTAATAACAGTTTGTGTAGTAAACTAGATGGAAATTGGTTCTCAAATAAATCGGTAAATTCATGTGGGCTTGTTCGATATTCATTTTCATCCAGTTTAGGGTCCTGGTTTATTTTATATCATTCAACACCAAATGTCATCAAAATAATACATGTAAATTAAAAAACTTTCTTACCTCAAGTGATGAAAGCAAAGCTCACAAACTCCAGTGTCCACTACGTCACCAGCTCCCAGTGAAACTTATTTTTCTTAGACAATTCTTGCATACAGCAAAGTCCTTGTTCACCTTGCTTCCTTTCTTGTTGGTGTAAAATCTAAAGTGTGTCCCCATGTGTGATTTTTAGCAATATTTTTCTCACTTTTTCCCTCCACCGTTCTCATGGAGCTTTTTTATTTTTTCAACCCACTTGGAGCTTCTCTTCTTCTCTAGACAACTTGTGCGCACTTTACCCTCACCGCCACTCCCGAGCGCCCCTAGTGGACCGCCAAGGAATTGCTCAACAAACATTGAGCAGTTTACAGCATCCATACTCCATTGTATGGCCAATATGTTAAATAAAAGTATCGATTCTTGGCGGGAGCATATCGATAACCCATCGGGTTGCAAAATATCGCGATATATCGCTGTATCGAGATATTGTCACACTCTTAGTAGATTTGTTTATTCATTATTTGATCCCCCCCAAAAAAGTGCTTCAATCAAAACAAAACAATATATATATATATATATATATATATATATATATATATATATATATATATATACATATATATTTATATAAAATATATATTTTCAAACAGATAAAAAGTCACTTCAATCAAAACAAATGTGTTTGAATGCAAAAATAAATTTGCAACAAAAAAAAAATTGCATTTGAAAGCTATTTTTCTTTGATTTTTTTTTTTTTTTTTAGATTGATTGAAGTGAAGTCAATTTTTTTGGGTTGAAGCATTTTTTTTTGGATTGAAATAATGTTGTTTTACGTTTGGGCCACATTTTGGCTAGGACATGTATGTCTTTATTATTCAATCAAAAAATAAGTTGCTTCAAAGAAAAAATATATATTTTCAAAAGAAAATCACTTCAATCAAAAAAAGAAAAATATTCAATCATAGAAAAAAGCTTTAGAATGCGAAAAAATATTTGAGACTTAAATATTTGCAATTGACATTTGTGTCTAAATCATTCAATCCCCCAAAAGTTGCTTCAATCCCAAAAAATATTTTCAAACAAAGAAAAAAAATCATTTGAAAAATAAAATTGCCCTCCCCTAATTTCTTTTTTTGTGTGAAAATGATATGCAAAGCAAATGACCGTCTAAGGTGCTCGTCACATGATCTGTTCGAAAAATAATTTTGACCCATTATAAAAAATATCTTTTTTTGTTCATTTCATTCAATTTTGTTGTTTGTTTTATTGCTTTACAACTTATATATATATATATACATATATATATGGCGGAAAACACAGACAAGACTGAAAAAGCAGTTTCTGCTCTTGCACCCCTCTTTAAAAAAAACTGCTGTATTTTAAGTCAAAAGAACTGTTGTGCTTGATAGAACAATATGTCTATATGCTGCCATAGCAGATTCATGGTGCACTAAGCCTCCGAACTACAGCAGGGAGAACAAGTATTTGTGTATCAGTGTATCAGTGTATCAAATACTTGTTCTCCCCACTGTATGTTTAATTTGTCAGTTTTACCCTGAAAACCCCTGTTTACAGACGTAGCGCAACCTCTCTTGTTTAAACCTAGCCATAAAAAGAAGGTAAGTAATTATATTCATTATCCAAAACGTCTGTCATTTTTAGCTTAGAATCATTAATTGATGTCTAAATTTTAGTTTATGGGGAAAAAAAAAAAAAAAAAAAACGACTTTAAAAAATTATTCACTTGCATATTTTAAACTTCTAAACGAATTACGTCACAATGAAAAATTTGGCGTCTGTAAAAAAGTCACTGATCTCTACCTTATAACTATCGCTTAATTGTATTTTTTTTTTTACTGTCGCATTTTCCCCGATATGTTAGATAATAATCGATCCAAACAAAAAAAAAATTGAAAAATAACATTTATTTTATGAAAAACAAAATCTCAACCACTCCTTGTTGTCTGCGATTTCTGCATCGCGACCCTTGTTATATCACCATGTTTCACCCATAAAATTAAAAAAAAAAATCCAGCTGTGGCCATTCACAGCTGTGTCTTGACACTTGGTGATACATGCTACATGGAGTTTTTGGATCAAAACAAGGTAAGTAAGTGATAATATCTCGTTAAAATTGTGGCGTCTTTAATCCTGCTCTCGCATGTTCTCGCCTCAAATTAGGGTTTTGCTGTTTAAATTTTTTTTTTTTAAATTGCCTTCCTGTTCAAAATGTTTGTTCCCCCAGAAAACTGAGATTTTAGGCTTTCCAATGATGTGTCACACACGCATTTCAGACAATTTTGAAAGTTGGCCAAATTGAGGGTCTCAGAGCAGAACTTCAAGTCACCTGAGTGTTTTCCGTCATATATATATTAGGGTGACCAAATGTCCTCTTTTGCCCAGACATGTCCACCTTTCACGTCGTGTCCCCGTCATCCGGCCGGATTTTATAAATTCATGAAAATGTCCGGTTTTTATGATTTTTCACGGGACCAATTTGAAGAGAATCCCTCCGGCCGCTGGGGGGCAGCGCTTGCCTGCGTCATCGTGGCTTCTACTAGTAGAGGCGGGAGAAGGAGTATAGTTTACCCCTTGTATTATGGGGCATTACCGCCATCTAGTGGGTTGACGGTTTGGCAAGAAAACAGGCAGTTACAGACTACAATAAGGAGTAGTTGTAAGAGACGTTTATAGTGCTCCGTACACCTTTCTGTAAGTTTATCTTCTGTTAATGTCGCTCATGTGTCTTCTGTTATATACTATACAATATATGGGTACAAAGAGATGCAGTGTGTTGTATTAGTCTTGTATTAATTGTTCTGCATTCATGTATTTGGTTGAATGTTAGTATTATATTCTAAGTGGGAGCGCCTGCACAGTTGTTAAGTTTTTTATGATAAATACGTAAATAATGGCAACTGTTGACTTCTGTCGGAGTTTTGTACTGGCGTGATCTGTAAAATCCCGTTTGGTGTCGCATCGTTGTGCTACAGATGATTGTAAACTTATATAGCAAAGTTTGATTTTGCCTCGTCTCCTGGTACTCGCTAATAGGGTAGCTATCAGTGAGCTAACTAAGCTGCACTACGCATTATGGGAAATGTAGTTTTGAACTGCTGCGTTTGGAAACATGCCGGTAGAATAGTTTGTCAGTTTATTTTAGTTATTGTTCGCGTGCAATCTAGAACATTGAATGAGAATAAAAATTGAGTGGGAATAACAATTTCTCAACGACAATTGTCGTGATAATAATTTATAAAAAATATTTATGTGGCACAAGCCTACTGTGTGTCTGTATTGACTGTTCTATATTTCCACGGGTCTGCATGATATTTTTTTGTCATTATTAAACATTTTTTTTGCATTTTTGTTTGTTTGTTTGTTTGATTATGTTTTAGTAAAAATAAAGCCTGTTGAGCCAAAAAAAAAACAACTTATTTACATATAGTATATAATATATACTATTTGGCTTCTTTTTTTTTTTTTTTTTTAAATAAAACTGAATTTTTCTGTCCAGATGGAGGAGGCACACTTTAAATATATTAAAGTGATATAGGCATCTTTGAGTGAACTTCGAGTAAAATTCAAGTATCTCGAGGCCGGTGTTGTGCCGAAAAATAGCCGACCCGCGTGAAGTGTCCCCCCTGACAGGAACGCTTATTTATAATGCTTTATTGAGGTGAAAACATCAAATGTTTTCATGGACGCTTTACAGTAATGGATTTAAGACTGTTAAATCAGTTTTAAATAAATTACACAAAATGCTAGTACTGTATTTTAGTAAAAAAAATAGTGGACTGGGCCACATAACCATCTTTGAACAGAAATGTATTAGTCTACAAGTATTCACGACCATATCCCAATGAGAATCACACAGGTATGACATTTATTAATTCAAGCAGGGTAAAATAAGACATATTCACGGTACAAGAAAATCATTTCCATGTCCATCGATTGGTAAGAAAAAGCTGTTCGAGTGACGTGTGGGCGCTCAATAATAAAATAAACGGACAAATAAATAAAATTAACGCTCAATAAAGCGTTATAATTAAGCGTTCCCGTCAGGGGAGACACTTCACGCGGGGCGGCTATTTTTCGGCACAACACCGGTCAAAGTGTCCTCTTTTTTGGAAATCAAAATATGGTCACCCTAATACATATAGGAAAGTCAATTACATGCAATGACACTTTTCGGGCCCCCCTTAAACTCCGCTTATGGTGCCAATGACGACAATAGACGTCCAATCTACTTGAAGTGCTTTTTTTATCCAAATTAGTTGAGAATAGTTCTGTCACACTGGATCAAGTTTAGTTGGGCTCGGCTATGTAGGCTACCGGTTAAAGTACGGAGGACAAACAATTCATTCAAAACGGCAAACTTTCGGGAATGTCATTTTATATCAGAATCACACATGGACATAGCATTTAAGATATATATATAGAAAAAATACTTTTACGACATAAAAAACGACTTCAGTGTGAGTTTAGCTAGATAAAATGGCTGTTTTCGACAAGGAAGTGAATCGTGACGTTCAACAGGAGCTGACGCGTACTCCTTTTAGTCTTTCCCGTAAAAGTTAATAAACAAGTACACCTGACTTCAGTACCTTTAAAAACAAAACATAAAACATACTTATTTACCAGAGATACGTTTTATATTCGTGAGTTGAGTTGAATATACAAATACGACATTTCAAGCATCCAATCACAAACAAAAGTCAAGCGTCGAAAAATATTCCTTACCGGGTCGTAATCCATCTTGTGGCCAACAGCACAATCGATAATTGACTTATTTTCGAAGTAGATACAGTTTGGCCAAGCTGTATCTCTTGTACGGGAGGAATTGAATACTGCACGGAAGACTAGTACGCTTCCTCTTGTTCAACTTCCTGGTTATTTTTTCCTCCCCTGACTTTCAAACTTCATTCCTTTGTGCCGTATGCCGTATGTTGGTCACTGACTGTTATCATACGTTGCTAGGGTATTTGCAAAAGAAAGTAAGTACCAAAATTCCCCTTTGGACAATGTCCACCCGAATCAAATAAATAATCAAAATAGTGTTGTCCCAAAACCACACGGTTAAGTACATTAGCTTGCTTGTTGTACTTTAACATTTCCAAAGTGGTAATTTAAACTAAATGGGTCCACGTTTAAAACATAGTATTTTATTTGTATCTTTTTTAAACATGTTTTTATCTTAAATAAGTCGTTCGTTAAGGTGACGTCACTGGTACCACCCGATAACGTAATGACTGGGCGTGTCCACCTGCGCTATTACCGTAGATATTAAAAACAGGTAGATACGCACGGCAACTTTACGGCAACGTAAAACTAGTTAGTGTCAAAAGTGTAACCCCCATTGAGGACGTCAATTAAAAACTAGTGTATGAGTACTAGTGTATGAGTACACCAGTGCTTTGATTTGTCTTCCACATCTTTGTCTTGTTGATAATATGTCCATTACTGTACAAACTGACGTCATTTCACATTCCAACCTGAAACCAGCACATGCCCAGAAAAACCGGTTCGTCTAATTTGAGAAGGTGCTGGTGGAGCGTTTTAGTACTGATGTAGGCCGCTCTGAGGTGACAGACAGTGGTGCCTCCAGAAATTTTTCATGGGGGTGGCCAGATGGGGCCACTTAAAATCTTAGGGTGGCAAACCAAAACTAAAAGTCATAATTTCAGGTTTTCATTATATCATTGCAGTAAAAAGGTCAGGGGAAAACTATCAGAAAGACTTAAAGACACGTCTACTGATATACTTTCGTGTTTTGTGTAATATTTGATGTTACTAATGATTTAATGTGTATAGTCCATAACTGTCCAGTCTACATTTTGAGTTCCACGACAATTCTGTTTTATTGTGTTATGTATATATTAGGTATAAGGTAGGGTGACCATATTTTGATTTCCAAAAAAGAGGACACTCAGACCGGCCTCAAGATACTTGAATTTTACTCCAAGTTCACTCCAAGATGCCTATATCACTTTAATATATTTAAAGTGTACCCCCTCACTCTGGATGGAAAAGTGCAGTTTGAAAATAATGATAATAATAATAATATATGAATATAGAATGCAGACCCATGGTAATATAGTCCAGTCAATACACATACACACAGTAGGCTATGTGCCAACTTAACATTTTTATAAATTACTATCACGACAATTGTCCTTGACGAATTGTTATTCGCATTCAATTGATATTCTCATTCAATGTTCTAGATTGCACACAAACAATAACCGAAATAAACTAACAAACAATTCAACCAGCATGTTTCCAAACGTAGCAGTCCAAAACTACGTTTGCCATAATGCCTAGCGTGGTTAAGCTTACTGATAGCTAGCTGAGGCAAAAATCAAACTTTGCTATAAAAGTTTACAATCATCGGCAGCGCAACGATGCGACACCAAACGGGATTTTACAGTTAAAGCTCCGACAGAAGTCAACAGTTGCCATTATATACGTATTTATCGTAAAAAACTTAACAACTGGGCAGGCGTTGTGGACAAATCGTCAACCCAGTAGATGGCGGTAATGCCTCATGATAGGGGTAAAGTGCCAAAAAAAAACTAGAAGAGCTACCCCTTCCCTCCCTACTACTACGTGCCATGTCATCGCAGGCAGGTGCTGCCACCCAGCGGCCGGTGGCATTCTCTTCAAATTGGTCCCGTAAAAAATCATAAAAACCGGACATTTTTATGAATTTATAAAACCCACCCGGACGACAAGGATACTACGTGAAAGTAGGACTTGTCTGGGCAAAAGAGGACGTTTGGTCACCCTAGCAAAGGGTGTACATTTAACAAAACAAAATAAATGCATTCATTTGGGATGAAATGCGTAACTGATGCAACAACAATCTAACAATACTGTATACTGGCAAGGGGAATGGCCAGTGAGGTGGCCAACAAATTTATAATTTAACCCTAACCCTATAATTTGGCCACCCCCTGGTGGCGCCACTAGTGACAGAAGCTAAATATACAAGAAAACAATTGTTCATTCCGATTGTCCAGGAAATACAAAAATTTTCTGTTGACCAACCGCCGTCTTGAGATATAGGCCTAATGCCTCAGTCTTTGCACTTCTAATTCTGTATAAATCTTTATTTGATCTACATGTGAAATACTGTAATATCATCAACAGCATAGGTTTGCATAGGGACTGTAGGGACATAACACTACCAACTTTTCAGGATGCTCAAATTGTCCCTACCAATTTTTAAGCAACCTTATTTGCATTTTATGATGAGTTCAGTTACGTATATAGGTAATTTAGATTGTCTTCCCATATGTCATAAGGATAGAATAGGCACTACCATTATTAAGTGAATTATTTTTATTATGTTCAGACTTATACCGTATTGGCCCGAATATAAGACGGCCCTGATTATAAGACGACCCCCTCTTTTTCAATACTCAAGTTTGAAAAAAGACTTTTTGAACACCAAATTAATTTTTATACAGAAAATAAATACAGTACCTCTGAAACAAATGATTATAACAATATATTTGAGAGAAAAAGCATGTTATTTTGCCTCATTCAAATCTTAATATCTGAAAATTTAAATATGTAAACTAAAGTGCAATCACATCCGTAAATGAATGTCTTCTGGTTTTTGAAATGTAAATAACCAAATCTATTGTGATAAAACAACAAAATTGCAATAACTGCATTAACCATCAAAGTGAAGTCTAACCATAACTGTAGTCTTGAAACAAATCTGAATAAGGAAACACATTGCAATAAAATAATGCAAACTGGTTAAACTTGAGAGTAGCTGAGATCTGTCATGACAGAACATCGCTTCAATGATATCTGGCGCCACCTAGCATCGTGAATGGGTATAATGTCTAGACCGTGATTCATAAGATGACCCCCACTTTCAATGCAAAAAAACATCGTCTTATATTCCGGCCAATACGGTATTTTCATTATGTTCAGATTTATATTTATCCCTTTGCACTTGCTGAATGTACTGGTCGTTTGATTGGCAGATGACATTAACCCCCCCACCCACCGCCATACAGACACACGCACTCACACACAACCCCGACGGATTCATGTCGACAACATGCCGCCTCCTCCGCTCCTTCAAAGAGGAGGGATACAGTGGGGCATATAAATATTTAGTCAACCACTAATTGTGCTAGTTATCCCACTTGAAAATATTAGAGAGGCCTGTAATTGTCAACATGGGCAAACCTCAACCATGAGAGACAGAATGTAGAACCCCCCCCCCCCCCCCCCCCGAAAATAACATTGTTTGATTTTTTAAGAATTTATTTGCAAATCATGGTGGAAAATAAGTATTTGGTCAATACCAAAAGTTCACCTCAATACTTTGTTTTGTACCCTTTTTTGGCAATAACGGAGGCCAAACATTTCCTGTAACTCTTCACAAGCTTTTCAAACACTGTTGCTGGTATTTTGGCCCATTCCGCCATGCAGATCTCCTCTAGAGCAGTAATGTTTTGGGGCTGTCGTTGGGCAACACGGACTTTCAACTCCCTCCACAGATTTTCTATGGGGTTGAGATCTGGAGACTGGCTAGGCCACTCCAGGACCTTGAAATGCTTCTTACGAAGCCACTCCTTTGTTGCCCTGGCTGTGTGTTTGGGATCATTGTCATGCTGAAAGACCCAGCCACGTCTCATCTTCAATGCCCTTGCTGATGGAAGGCGATTTTCACTCAAAATCGCTCGATACATGGCCCCATTCATTCTTTCCTCTACACAGATCAGTTGTCCTGGTCCCTTTGCAGAAAAACAGCCCCAAAGCATGATGTTTCCACCCCCATGCTTCACAGTGGGTATGGTGTTCTTCGGATGCAATTCCGTATTCTTTCTTCTCCAAACACGAAAACCTATGTTTCTACCAAAAAGTTCTATTTTGGTTTCATCTGACCATAACGCATTTCCCCAGTCCTCTTCCGGATCATTCAAATTCTCTTTAGCGAACCGCAGACGGGCCTGGACGTTTACTTTCTTCAGCAGGGGGACACGTCTGGCAGTGCAGGATTTGAGTCCCTGGCGGCGCATTGCGTTACTGATAGTAGCCTTTGTTACTGTGGTCCCAGCTCTCTGTAGGTCATTCACTAGGTCCCCCCGTGTGCTTCTGGGATTTTTGCTCACTGTTCTTGTTATCATTTTGACGACACGGGGTGAGATCTTGCATGGAGCCCCAGATCAAGGGAGATTTTCAGTGGTCTTGTATGTCTTCCATTTTCTAATAATTGCTCCCACAGTTGATTTCTTTACACCAGGCATTTTACCTATTGCAGATTCAGTCTTCCCAGCCTGGTGCAGGTCTACAATTTTGTCTCTGGTGTCCTTTGACAGCTCTTTGGTCTTGGACATCATTGAGTTTGGAGTGTGACTGACTGACATTGTGGACAGGTGTCTTTTATACCGATAATGAGTTAAAACAGGTGCCATTAATACAGGTAACAAGTGGAGCCTCTTTAGACCTCGTTAGAAGTCAGACCTCTTTGACAGCCAGAAATCTTGCTTGTTTGTAGGTTACCAAATACTTATTTTCCACTCTAATTTGGAAATAAATTCTTTAAAAATCAAATGTGATTTTGTTTTTTTCCCCACATTCTGTCTCTCATGGTTAAGGTTTACCCATGTTGACAATTACAGACCTCTTCTAATCTTTTCAAGTAGAAGAACTTGCACAATTGGTGGTTGACTAAATACTTATTTGCCCCACTGTATATTTCAATCTATCTGCTTTCTACTCCTCTTGTGCTTTATCTCCATTGCTGATTTCAATTGTAGTAGTATTTTTTTATTCTAGTCGTGATTAAATTTGATTTTTAGGTATAATTTTATTTCCCTTTTCGATTGTCTTTGTTTTTATGTTCTATTGATTTAATGTGATTTTTATGATCTTCATTTGATGTAAAGCACGTTGAATTTCCTTGTGTTGAATTGTGCTGTTTAAATAAATTCGCTTTGCCTTGCCTAAAACTGTTAAAGCATTCCTTGGAGAAAAGACTCATCCAGTCAATGTCATGGCCTGCAAATAGCCCAGATCTCAACTCAATTGAAAACCTGTGGTGGAAATTGAAAAAAATAAAATAAAATTGGTTCACAGCAAGGCTTCGACCTGTAAGGATGATCTGGCAACTGCAATAAAAGAGAGTTGGCACCAAATTTGATGAAGAATACTCATTAAGTCCATGCCTCAGAGACTGCAAGCTGTCATTAAAGCCAGAGGTGGTGCTACTAATTACTAGAGATGTGTTGTGATTGTTAATTGTTTCTCATGATTCCATGTTTTTTTCCTCAGAATGGATTCCATATATGGTACATTCCCCTGCACTTGCTCTATAAAAGTAACATTTACTGACCACAATGTTTTTTTTTAATTCATTTCTTTTAGTGTTTCTGAATGCTAGAGAGTTGCACTTTTGAACTAATTCATTATTTTTTCAAGCTTTTTATCCGAGTTTGTTCTACATGATAAAATGTCAGAGTGCTTGTCTGAGACTGGCGATTCCATACTTTTTGCTAGGGGTTGTACATGTGGGTTTTGCTGCTATATCATCCCTACCAATGTTGAGACCAAACCTACGCCCTTGAATATCATATACTGCAACACATTTCAAACTCATCTAAAAAAGCTTGAAATACACAGAAAAAAGTTATACGTGCCCTAACATGGTCTGAGTTCAATGCTCCAACTAAAATTCACTGCCACCACCTTTTGAGGCTTACAGAGCACAATTATTTGCAAAATGCTTGCGTAATGTATCAGATCATCCATGAACTAAACCATAAATTAGGTGACCTCATCCCAATCTGTACTCCTCAGCACATATATACCTCCAGAAGAAAAAAAATTAATCACTGGGAAAAAAGAAGGCTAAAGTGTACAAACTTTGGCATTGTGTGCAGAGGACCAGATTTGGAATGAACCTGACAAAACACCTAAAATGTCACACTCCATCTCCATCTTTAAGGTAAAACTCAAAACCCATCTAGCAATGTATGTTTAATATGCCGATTCCTTGAATAACATTACTAAGGTATCTCATATCAAATTCAATGCAACCAGAATTTTTAAATTGTGCAAAATTAATTGTATGTCTGTGCACGGGTGTGTGTATGCTGTCCAACAAGGCCCCTACTAAAAGCTTTAAAGAGCTTCTTTGGAGTGTCCTTTTCGCGCATCTTATATGAACTGCTTGTATATGACCATCTACTGTATATCTTGAATGATGTGTGAATAAACTGCCACAGAATTTCAGTGCTTTCCTTGGTAGTGTATCTTTTTGTCAAAACACCAAAAGGACTATTTAAACTCACTGGTTATACTTTTTGAAACTGGGGTCCAACTCATGCAATTGTGTCAGTGCTGCAACGATTAATCTATTAATTTCATTAATTCGATAAAGATTTGGATTAAATTTTGCTGCTTCGAGGATTCGTTTAATTAAAGTGGCGTTGTTGTGTTTGCATTTACTTTTGATTTGGGTGGATACATTGCCCTCTAGTGGCAACAGTGAATACGATATAACTCATTTCACATGGCAGAATCCAGCTGCTCCTTGTTAAGACCAACATAAGCTAAGTTTTTGTTTGAGCTGTTTTTTTTTAAATACTGGATTCGTAATTTAAAGGTATATGTAGCCCTTTTTTGTAGAAATGTGTTTGAACCATTTGTTAAGAGCATAATAAAGAAAAAAAAGTTAGCATTTTGTCACATTTAAGCTAGCAGACTATAACAATTGTTCTTTTGTTGTACTTATATCCTCATTAATTTTTTTTCCATTTGAGGCTCAGGTATTAATTTTTTTGTTCCATATCCGATTACTCAATTATTGGAACTAGTTCAATTAATCAGCTACTAAAACAATCGCTAGCTGCTACGCTAGTATCAACTCACACTCCATAGTAGCGTTCACCCCCCCCCCCCCCATTAGTTTGATATTTGCTCGAAATGGCAGGGACTATTTTAGAGAGAGAAAAACAAAACAAAACGATAAAAGTCAACAAACACAAGGGAAAACAAAAATAGGATATGAAAAACTTAAAAACTAACATGAAAGTATAATAAAAAAAATAAAAAAAATATCCAAAATTTTGACATTCTCACAACTTAGCAAAAATCACAATAGCTTGCACATACATTTTGAAAATTGGCAAATCACAAGGAAGTTGGGAGGGAATTTCACACTTGGTTATAAGTGCAGAATTCATAAAGACTCCAACTGATTTTTTACAATTAGAACAAATGTCACCCAAATATCTGCTTGTTGCACATTTCCCTCTTGCAGAAATAAGTCATTCATTGACAATGAAAGACATTCAATATCTGATTATCGTAATTATTTTTACAAGTACACAAGAACATGCTGCGGTCACTGTCATGACTATAGGAGCCGGAAAATTTACTATTACTAGTACAATACTGATGAAATATATGACTCAAGTAAAGGCTATATAAATTAGGGGTGCACGATATCCATTTTTTGAAACCGATACCGATAACTTCCTACTCCTCAAAGCCGATGCCGATAACTGATAATAAATATATAATTTTTTAAATGTATAACCTGAGTTTTTGAACACCTGTGGCCTATACTACGAAGCCGGTTTTTTGGCTTAGCAGGGTAACTTCGAGAGTAACTTTATCACGTGCGACGTAAGTTCGCGGCTATGCGAGACTACGAAAGGTGGATATGTTGGAACCGAGAAGTGTTGCCATGGCAACACACGCCACACGCCAAACCTGGTCGTGTCAGAGTTAGATCTTGCTTAACATCAGGATTCCAATTAACCACGCTCTATTTAAACAGCACTCCTCCGCGGACGTGTCCTCCTGACAATGACAGCGTACTTGGACGACCCATACGACATTGGCGCGCGGATTGTGAGGGGCTCTCTCCGGAGGGCACGGGTATTTCGGGACCGCCAGAATCCGCTGGCGTACCCGGAAGATGTTCTCCATGAAAGATATAGATTTTCAGCTGAGGGAATTCTTTACCTGTGCCAACTGATCTAGGCAGCAGACGTCACTAATGTAACCCGCCGAGTCAGGCCCTCACAACTGCGCAGATTGTGTGTGCCTGTCCGTGCGCTCTTTCGCCAGGGACAATATATGTATTCCATCGGTGATGCTGAATATCTGCGTAAGAACACTGTATGCCGTGCGATTCGGAGTGGGGTATGGAAACGCTTCAAATTGATGCATTTATAATAATCATAGAAATATGTAGACTATTTAAACATTGAGAAAACTTGCGTTTTTTTCTGCCAACTGGAGGAGATTAAATTAAATGTCAAATCCACTGATAGGACAGACGCACAAATATAAAATATAAATGTTTATTGAATATGCATCTTACAGTCTTGTTTAACTGTGAAAAATCGCTACAAAAGACGGGCTTTTATTTACGCAACAACGCATGGCATCCCCGCATTTCCTTCTTCTCCTGAGTCCTCACAAATATAACATAATTTTTTTTTTGGGGGGGGGGGGGTTGTCGGGCTCGGGCCTGCAAATTAAGTTTATTGATCGGACTCGGATTTTTTAGGCCCAAACTAAAAAAAAGAACATACGTATTCGTACAGTTAAGGGGACTAAACATACAATCATCCTGTTTCGTGTGGTGATGCGTGACAATTATTTCTTACTGTTAATGTACCAAATCTTATTTTATTGTCCTGACAGCAGGCTTTATTTCTTTTCATGGACATAAGTAAACTGGCATATTGACGCATTCACAAATCACACGATCTGTAAATTCGCTGTCAACAGACCCGTTGCGCTCTACTCGCCGAAGCGGTGTTGGATTTCGCGGTGAGGGTGGATTTTAATTCCTCATAATTCCGCATGATCATCGCGCATTCCTCCTCCGTGAAGTAAGGTGCCCGTGCCATCGTCACAAGTAGTGTTTGACTCTGGTCACCGCCCCCTTTTATGTGAACGCGCAGTAACTCTGACTGGGTTGACACAGGTTCGACTAATCAACCTCATAATCAGCGTCGTAGCACCGACTGACCACAAACTAGACAACCAGGTTTTGTCAACTCTGGTTACCCGCTGGTAAACTGGATTACTTCTGGGGAGGTTGAACTCGGTTCGTAGTATAGGCCACTGGAGGTTTAAAAAAACAAAAACAAAAACAAACTAGTGGTGGATTCAACAGATTTGCCTTTGATCTCACCAGATTTTTCATAATGACATGAACAAACCAGTGAGTTTCACTTCTGCACTGCCCGACATCCAGCATGAATGAATGCACTTCCATAAACCACAAGGCTTGGTCTTTTCTTGCTTTTATAGGAAGATACTCGCCTTAATATTGTGAAAGTACAACAGAAAAATACACATATTCAATACTCAATATACAACAAACTGCAAAATACACTTATACACACAACTATTATATGTATAGCATAGCACACTAGCTTGAGCTATGAAAGCATTGGCTGGCTTCTATAACACAACTTATGAAGTTCTGTACATATGACCCTTCACCACAGAAGTAAAAATATATTGCACATCCATATGTTATAGTAAAAATAAAATACTTACATATATTTCCGAGGCGGAAACGTAACAGAAAGCATTCACGACTGTCAATGCTACCGCTAGACACCGCAATGTGTACGTGATTGAACCAAACTACTGTAACAAAAACAAGATGTAGTGAATTAGTCTGACCAGCAGGTGGGAGCAATGCCCCGCAAATGGTCAACTGATTTCCCATACTAGTGTGTAAAATGTAAAGCCAGAACAGTACATATTATCGGTCCTATTATAAATGTTATTGGAATTATCGGGATGACGTCCTAATTCCTATTATCGGATCGATAATTATCGTGTACAAGTAATATGATTGTAAGTATATGTGGACATTTTTACATGGCTTGTTCCCATTACGTAGATTCAATTGTATGTGACAGCACCCCAGGTAGAGCTTCCACTGATTCACAATAAAAGACCACTTTAAAAACCAGATTAGGAAGAATAACATTTTATTAAGATTTACAAGATAGGGGAACTTGGGAAAAAAAAAAAAAAAAAAAAAAAAAAAAAAAAGCCAAAGTAAACTATACACAATCTGTAGGTGGCATGTTATATAGTAATACAGACCATACCAGTATGTGTATGGTTTTAGCTTCCAAAAATTATGCATGGACTTAAGGAACATGGAATGATATTGGTCTGGTTTTGTGCGAAGCGAACACTTCTTCAAATTGCAACATGCTATCGCATCTGATTATATTTCTCGGACATGCATGGAAACAAACTAAAGCTTGCTGCTAAGAGATATAAGATATACGCATTAAAGAACATTAAGAACAACAGAATTCCAACAGAATAGAACATTTTTCAGTTTCATATAATACTTTTCTCCTCAATGGCCTTGCCTGATGATGATGTCTGACATGTCATCAACCTTCATTAGCTCCAAATTCTATAAAGACATACAGATGAACGTGACTATTGGAATGCCTCATGGTTATATTTGTACAGTATAAATCTCAAAGAATACTCACCTTTTCATTTGCAAGATGGAGCAAAGCAACAAACGCCAAAGGTACTGACAGGTTCTGAGCCATTGTGCTGGGAAGTCTAGAGCGACAGAGTTTCAATATTTAGTATTTCATTTTGCGGATACAGTATGTTACACAAAGGCAGATTGCATACTGTAATGCATTGTCTAGTCTAGGGGTGGGAACCTCTGGGTACCTCATGATAAAGACTAACGACAACAATTTTCTCACAATTATCAATATATAGGTCAGGACATCAATCAATATTCTACGATAAAACTTAAAGAGAAAAGCAATCCATTTCTAAATGGAAAAATAAAATATGTTCTGGTACTTTTACGTACAGTCTGTCAAAAACTTTTTTCTTCCTCACAGACGAGAAGAATATTTCTATAAATTAATACAGCAACACTATATTATTGCAACATTCCTGTAAACAAATAGTGTCTTTCTCAACGAATTGCCCGCCACTGACAACGATGGACGTCCAATCCATTTAAATAAGGAAGATTGACATTCAAAATGTAATATTTCAAGAAAAAAAGTTGTAAGCTTACTTAGCTTTACGTAACATTAAGAGAAAAAAGTCATAATATCAAGAGAAAAAAAAATCTCAATATTACAGGTTACATTTCCAGATGTTTTTTGGTTTCATGGGCTTTGACTTTTGGCAATGTGAGGTCTGTGTGAACACAAAACAGCTTCTGGCGATGGGCATAATTCGAGCAAGGTGTTGGTGCTCGATGATTTAACTTTGGTGTGAATGCATCTTTTGTCAGTGATTATTTTCCCTCTTCTTAATGCAAGTGAGCTGCAATAGGTCTGCTACCTTTGAAGTAGTGTCTTTGTGGTCTGGCTGAAGACTTTGTCCCCGCAAACCCCAGGGTTTTCTGTAACATCCACCTCCTAGATTGAAAATGATTTAAACATGTTAAGAAGACATGCTTAACTGAGGGAAAGCATTTACAGTTAAACACTGCTACACGTGCTACATTCCAAGTTAAACCATAGGTAATCTATTTAAATAAGTTACCTTTGTGGGGTTTTCTTCACTTTCAGTAAGAAGAGTCCATATGCTGCTCTTGAGCCTCTTCATGTCCATTTTCTTGGCTGTCTTGGCATAGTTGATCTCAATTTTGTTGACCTTTGTGGAAAAAGAAATCAAGTGATTAACATGCCTCTTGCAGTTTAATACGACCAATGACTCTGGCATAAAAACCTTAGGCCATCGAGGAAACATACCCTATATGGTTCAGGTACGAGATCTTCGTCGCCGTAGGTCGAGACACCTTCGTGTGAGGGAGGTGGAAAATTTTCACCTGAAGGTTGTGTCTCGTCAGAGTCTGGAAACCCTTCCATGTCATCGTCACTGTCGGCAGCCTGAAGGGGATCATTGGTTAAGACGATTCATTTGTTGTAGGAAGTGCTCGCAAATATGTTTCTTGTGTAACAGTAGCATGGCGTAAAGTGTAAAAAAAAAAAAATATATATATATATATATTTTTTAAACTGTGCCAAAAATATATTTTATCTATTGGCCATGATTTATTCAAGGGCCTTGGATCAATTTAATAAAACCCTTTAATACACATTGAACACAATCTTTTACTTTTCAGCTAAGAAAAGGAAAAATGCAAAGCCACTATTTAGCAGCCTTGGTACACCGCGAGCCATTTCATGCTGCTTATAAAAACTGAAGCAAGAAAGACTGGACAGTACCCACATCCTTTGTCTTAATGTCTTGACTATTTGACACCAATCATGATATACCCCCAACATTTTTTTTAATTTTCTACTAACATACCCACAAATGTTCACACCAACATTACCACATGCACCTTTAGCACTAATAATGGGATTGTTTATTAGCGTATTGCTAAACTTTCACTAATGGAACGACAAAATTACAATTGGCAAGAATATTAATTCGTTTTCAACCTATGGAGAGGGCTAGCCTTTCTCTAAATTGCTGTTCAGTATTTTGGAGGCTTTGGTTCATCATATAGCTTAACTCTGGGTGCCGTTGACAGCAATAGATGTCCAATCCATTTTAACTGGGAGGGGTTGGTAGTGTTTCCAGCCCCTTCGACTTGAATTGGATTGGACGCATATTGCTGTCAATAAGGGTTTTCAAAATCAATTTCCCTCTTTTACGAACAACCACAACACATATTCTGTGACCTGCATGGCAGTGAACACAGTACCCCTTCAGACCTAAGCATGCTGCTGAAGGACATGACGCGTTCACGTCTCTAAACCAAATAATACACTGAATTTAGTTGTGATTGCAACTTCTGGAAGATGATTGGATGAAACTTTACCTGTCTAAATCAAATAAGGTTGGCTTGCCCTCGTTGTTATTTTTGGCTCTTTGAAAATGGCTGACCAAACGCAACTTCAAAAAGGATAACGTAAAGTGCTCATTTCTAATTAAAAACACATTAACATGAACATTAAAAAAAAAAAAAAAAAAAAAAAAAAAAAAAAAAAAAAAAAAAAAAAAAAAAAGCATGAAATATTCCTGACCCAAAACCTGCACTTCGTTCTGGTCTGAGTAAAAAATCAGCGCAGATTTTTTTTGCCTTTCAGAAAAAATGTGGGTCTGAAGGGGTTGAGATAATCATAACTTTTGAACTGTGTCCACTGGAGTGACCACTGTCCCTGAAAGGGTTAAAGAACTGTTAGCTAGTTATCTGGTGAACATGCTCAAGGAGGTTGGAATACACACAAAAAATTAAAGATGGAAAAAAAAAATAGATACTTTGCCAGAGCAACAAATACTGTATCAATTTGATTCAATTTGGCAGAAAACATTCTCAATTGAAATGTTGACCTGGCAGCAGAAGCAGCCAGACTAAAAATGCAAAACTTGTCTAAAGTCTAGTCTGGACAGTGTAAAAGGAGGAGCTAGAATTCAAAATAATTATATTATTGTATTACTGGCCAATAGTTTCCAATAGCACGTTTTGTTTTGTTCCTGTACATATCAAAAAGTGTTAGTATAGAACCCTGAGCGACATCTGTCAGAGGTGGCTATGTCTCTGATAAAGAAGTAGGGGCTTTTAGCACCAATTTAAAAATCAAAATGGGACAAATATACCTGAAGACCTGGACAAAAGTTGTTTTTATCGTTGGCATTGTTGTAATCATAGTCGCCAATGCCTTCCGTAAGCTCTCCAGACAGCCTCTTCTGCGCTTCCTGGCATAACTACAGTTAAAAAAAAAAAAAATTACAATTATTCATAATTTCATTTCAGTACAAAGATTGTTGCATTAGGTATCGTAAAAGACAACTGTTTTTGATCCCAGAGTAAAATGGTAAGTCACAACACATTACACGCAGACATTTTACTTGTAGTTATTGAATATCAGATATCATTGACAGCTGACTAGGCCTGTCGCGATAACAAATTTTAGTGTGCGATAATTATTCTCATAAATTATTGAGATACGCGATATTATTGCGCCCCCCCAATTTTTTTTAACCAATTTACAATAACACAGTGCGAATACAGTATATATTAATAGATCAAGTACACCCATTTAAACACGATAAATATTTACTCTTAAATTCAAATATACTTTTTAAGAAATCACAACTAAAAACACTAGACCCTGCCTCTTAAGTAAAAAACAACAATATTGATACCGCACAGAAACACAGAATAAATGTGTTAAAAAAAAAAAAAAAAAAAAAAAAAAAAAAAAAAAAAAAAAAAAGCACTTAATAACTTAAGCATTTCGGAAAATGAAAACATTTCCCGTCATAGCTTCTGCAATGGTGTTCCATAGGGATGCAACGATACAGTTAAGTCATGGTTCGGTACGAATTTTGATACGGGGACACGATTTTCGATCCGATTCAATACATTTAATGCTCTGTAAAAAAAAAAAAAAAAAAACAATTTTTGTTTCTTTTTTTTTTTTTTGCTAACGAGCAAAAATTAAATTGCCATCATATAAACATGCATTTTAGTTCAGAATATTTACGTGCTTACTTCTTGCTGATATGAAAAAAATTTGTATAAAAGTCCTGAGAACAATCTTTACTGTTTATAAAGTGAGGCAGGGCACACCGTTGATTGCTACAGCTCTCTTAGCAGCCAGGTTTACTACATGAGCAAGACATCCTATTTATGGTCCGAATCCATCTGTGTCACGTACTGAATTAACAATATTTGCAACATTATCTATAGTCACTGGTATGGATTGATTTGGCCTTCTTAACCTCATGTGACAAATGACAGTTTAGAATTCATCGATGTAGTATATGGACTACATGTCCCATAATCACTCTGGGCTCACGTAGCCAATGGCATGGGCCGTAGCACATCTAGTTTGCCATTTCATGATATCTAGTGTGTGCGCGCAACCGCGCATTAAAAAAGTTAGCAAGCGCCGCTGGAGTCACGTCTGCTCATTACTACACCAGCATATGACGGCTTTCATAAACAGGACGGGTTTGAAGCACAGCGCTCTTAATTTCATTCTACTGTTCGTTGTCAAAGTGAGGTTATTCGTAGCAGCCAAGTCGGTAACAATGTTTTGGCGGACTTCGTTGTAAATATCCAGCGTTGTGCCGAAAAATAGCCGCCCCGCGTGAAATGTCACTCCTGACGGGAGCGCCCACACGTCAACAACACCGGCGCGCCATAGATGGTCCACAGTCACTCCGGAGCACTGACGCGGCCGGTATACGTTGAACAATAGGATACAATGGGAACGATTGGCTCTGGCGCTAGTTTTTGCCGGAACTGGAACGAAGATGCATTTTGCGCAGTTGGTAACGAACTTTTAACAGCACGTCTGCCGCACGCGCGCACACACGTGCACGCGAGGCGATAAATCGCAGCGGAAAAATTACCGCCTTCATTTTTATATATCGCGCGATAAATGGAATTATTGCATATTGCGACAGGCTTACAGCTGACACATGCACTCTAGTCTCACCGACACTGATGATTTAAGGCTGAGTTGGGAGAGGCTTTCTGGGGGAAACTGGAAGTCTGCTGGGAGAATTGTTTTTTTGTTGTTGGAACTTAGGGCCGACTTGTTGAGAGTTGTGGCGGCCTACAAAGGAAAGCAGTTGGATGAGACACAGTAAACATTTTTAATATTAATAATAAAAGAAAAAAAAAGTTACTCTTGTGGTACGGAAATAGGTGTCAAAGTTGACATCAGCGTTGAAGTCTATTTCGATGGTTTTTTTGGGCTTCTTTTTCCGCGTCTCCTTGTCAGGCAAATGATCCACTGACGGGAAGAATAAAATACAGTCATTAATTTGGGTATAAAAAACTTGCCATCCCTATATTTAAGGTAAACAACTCTAGCAATAATTTGATGTTTGATCATGAATTTACTACAACAAGTCGATGATTGAGTCAATGATTTCACACCAAATATAAATAGATGGCTTGTCAGAGCTTGATCATGGAAAATTAGACAGTATATCTGGTCACATAATCTTTTGATTATGTAGACATTTATCCCCCGATTTCAAATGACTCACACTTATGCTTTGGCTTGAACTGCCAGTAGCCTGGTCCGGCCCATGTGGCCATTGTCCTTGGACTGAAGTACGAATACTCTCTGGGCTGAGAGGAAAGCTGCAGACACATAGTTGTGATATCGCCTTCTCCAATGGGTATCACATCACTGGAACATCATAGAAAAGTTCATGGAATGTTTTCATAGAGCATGGGCAGTCAGATGCAACTCCACAGTATGAATGTAAATAGATATAAAGGCAAGTTACAAATACAGATTAAAAAAAATATATATATGCGGCCCACATCTAGGCCGTTGGTGGTGTTTAAACATGGCTATTTCACAGTGTAGAATACCAAAATGTTTGCTATGTTGTTCTCACCGTCCTTTTCCAGAGCTTGAAGCTACACAACCATCTTTATGTTCTCTTGGCCCTTCTTTTTCACCCTGTCCCTCCTCGTAGTCGCCATCAAATTCAGGGTAATCATCTTCTTCAACTTCTGGTTCAGGCTCAGCATTGACATCAAAAACGTGTTCACCCTGCTTCATTTTCTCCAAAAGTTGGTTCATTGTCTGAAAGAGAATAAATGCAAGTCATGTTCAGACCAAGACTGCATATATGAGGTGTCAAACTCCTATCCTAGAGTAATTCCATTGTGATCCCTCTTTTATTTCACCAAATTGAAATGAACTGTATAAAACAGAAGCCTTTAAGCAGCAACTTCATTTGGTATAATCATATCAGACTAATATAATTGCACTAGAGACGACTTCTGACTAAGTAGCTGTTGAGATAATTATCGGGGTTTGATTTATTAAATGTTTGCTTGATTGGTTGATTGAATATTTGCTTGTGCTCATATATACCATAAATAATAATTATCGGGGTTTGATTTATTAAATGTTTGCTTGATTGGTTGATTGAATATTTGCTTGTGCTCATATATACCATAAATAATACATATTGCCATATTTTTCTTACGTATATAACCAGTAAATGATTATTGCTTGCTATACCAGATTGTAGTATAATGCTTAAGTGTTACAAAGTGTAGAAGAGGGTCGGGGTGGCTTCATGGCCGCGTCGTTGCGTAACTAGACCTTCCAGGCATCCTCAGCACCTGGGGTTTGGACTTTCGCCTAGCCCTTCGAGGACAATTTTCCATCCGAGGACATTTTCCAGGGCCACAGCGGTGCATAACTGGAAGTGTTTGGACTATTTTGCTGATTGTTTAACGTTGCATATCTAAAAGTGTCTGCATTATTTTGACTGTTTATATATTATTTTGACTGTTTACATAAGCTCTTGCTCCACACACGTGTATCACTTAATTCCACCTACATGCACACACATATCCAATAAAAAACCACATGGGTGTCGCCAGCTCGCTCCCCCTCCCCTGAGGGCGGCCCCAATCTTGTTCAGGGAAAACCCCTAAATAAAATACCAAGGAGGTTTTTTGTCCTTTAGATCAATCTTGGTGGCTCACGAGTCACATGTTTGACCTCCTTGGCCAAGAAAACAGTGTGTTCTCTCCTTATTTTTGGGCAATTTTACAATGTCTACCTAAGGATCTAATTTTGAACTTGACAGTAGCCAAATTCAAAGCATTGCCATATTTGCGACCTTTAACCTCATTACCCCAAAATGTAATCACTCGAATAATTCGAGTAACTCGATTTTAAAAATGGATCAAGAAATATTCTCTGCCTCGAGAAACCATTTAATTTTGCCAGCTCTAAGTATGACGTTTTGCCCGGACTACTTTCAGTGCCGGGCAACACGCTGACGTCACGTGTGTACAGGAAGAAGTCAGAGGAGACGGATATAATTTATTTCAACCAAGCATGAATATAGCGGTAACTATGAAGACGCAGACGAGGAAGAGAAAGGCATCGAGAAAAAGCATAAAATGTCAAAAGTGTGGGAGCATTTCAAGCTGGACATCAAGGCGAACACCTTTTCATGTATTCACTGTAAGAGCGCTTGCATACCAATACAGCAGGTCTACAGTTCCACCAAACGCACAGTTTACTCCGAAAGTAGAGGACAGATACCCGAGACAAGGTAAAAGTTAACGTAGCGCTAATAAATAAGATTAACATAACAGTACCTTGCTAACGTAACATTAGCCTGGCGGAGGGCTAGGTTTCTATTAATTATGACTACGGTAGACTCATCTTTCATATAGGCTTTATTTTATCTGAAAAACACTGTTTTAGAGTGATGAGGGTGTAGAATAAAAACAAAGCTAACAGTCAATTTTAGCTCAGTAGTCGTTGATGGATAAAACACTAAATAGCACTGGTGCCTAATGTGCTCCAATACAGAAGGTATCATGCATTTATTTTGAAAACAGGGTTTCCCCTACAAATAAAAGATTGTGGTGCATCGCCACACCAAAATAAAAGCCGCTACGCCTTGCAAATGAGATTTTTTTTTTTTTTTAAAGATCCATTGTAATTTAGAATTTGTATAATTTAACATGACGTCTAAATGAATATGAAACTAATTTTTCGCGCACTAGTCGCAGTAAGTCGTCTGAAATAGGTCAAATACAAATTGTTCTTTCAACACGCTCTCTTTTTTTTTTAAAGCGCATCAGTTCTACTGAAAGCTTGTGCCTGAGTATGTCTGTGCGGAGATGGAAATCAGGAGAAAAATCCACAAAAGGTATTTGAAGTTAATGAATGTACTTCTGGTTAAAGACTTAGAAAAACACCTAAATATTGACATTGACATAACGTTTAGGTATTTTATGGCTTGTCTTTGACCCGAATCGTCGCGTCCTAGAATAGCATTTGTTCGGCGCTGACGTCACTTGTTGTAATTTCAGATGAGTAATTTGAAGTACAGTCTTTTGGAAAGAAAAAAAGTTCAAGACGAGGGTCCGCTAACAAAATGACCATTATTGTTGAGGTGATCTAGACTCTCACGTTCCGAAATAATTAGAATCTGAGGCTAATTAAATATTTCGGAATGTGAGGCTCATGCTCCCGGGTGCCCTTCAGAAATAACCAAATTGTTATGGCAAGCGTTGTGTTTAAATGTTGAGACAGAGTAAGACATTTGGTCGACTGTACATTGTACAGAACTGTACAATGTAAGTTAGAGATGCTTGAGTGTCTTCATTTCCTAGATGTTTTCTTTCTTATTCTTGTGTAGTTGAAGACAGACTTGAGATTTTAAGTCCAGGAAAATCAAGTGTTCCCAGGCAGGATGCAAACTTTGCAATTACTGTAGATCTTTGTTATGGTTCTTGGAATAAAATAGATGTTGTTAAACAAAAATCTTATTAGTCATGATATGAAACAAATTAGCTGCGGCACAACATGATGGGGTTGTCCAACTCCGAGCAGCCCACCAACACCACAGCTTCAAAAAATCCGAGGAGAAACCCTAGGACACTGCAAAAACTCAAAATCCTATCAGGACTTACAATTTAAACTCACTTAAAATTTAACTAGAATTTAATAAATAGCTTGACAAACGGAAATTCAATTGAAACACTTGTTTTGGGCCTGACTTTAAAGTGATTTGTGTTATCAAGCGTAATGACAATTTTAGGTAAGAGAGTTTTTAAATAAGATCTTAAGTTTTTTGATTGAAAGCAGTACATTTGTTTTGTTTTCCTAGTCACATCTGAGATGCAATTGTTGGCTGTTTTCAACTATGCACATCTAAAATAAAGACAAATTGTCTAAAAATAGTTCAATATTTGGTGAAATGTCTTGTTTCATTATGTATATGTATAATTGCTCTTTACCTTAAAAAAACATGTTTTATCCTATCCATTAATTGATGGAATTTTCAGTAGAATACTCGATTACGAAAATATTCGATAGCTGCAGTCTTACTGCAAATCCTCTCAGTTCAAATGAATTGGACACTTACTAGTCACAAACTAATTTAAACTCACAGCAGACTGATGAAAAGAGCCACATGATTGGATGTCTATCATAGTCAATGGCACTGAAAGAGGTAATAAACTGGTGATAATAAAACATTCTTTGTCTCAACAATACTTTTCACTGTAGTTGTTGTTAACAGTAGAGTTGAACTTCATTACCAACTGCGACAACAAATATATCAAATTTTATCCATGTCAAACAAGTTCTCCAACCTGCTCGGGATTCCAGCTTGTGAAGGAAAAGTCCTGCAGAGAGGGGCAGATGTCACTTTTCTCCTGAGATCGCTGCAGTCCAGCTGTCAGAAACAACACATGTTGTGAACCACACAAACGTCAACATTATAAACATGTAAAATACCGAGCACGCACAAACAGTAACCACACAGTTAGTCACCCGAGCTAATTCTTTTTCTTCTAGCTTACACATAAATGGCAATGCAGGGACCGCCATTGCAGGCGGTGGAGAGTATGAGGGTGTGGACTGAAGAAGGATCATGCTTGAAGGAAAGAGCAGCTCGCAGCGACTGTTTTCACTGAAGAGGACAGATAAGAAGACCCCAGCCGTGCTACTCTCGTCAAAAGATGACGCCATGCGATGAAGCATGGGGTCAACCTGGTGGGGAAAGAAGAGCCAAGCCCCCAAAACAATTAACAGCCATAATGTACACAATCTTTGGGTTGATTTTAAACACTGGTGGCAGTTAAGTGACCTACTCAATGTGTTAAGCTCCTTAAGACAATGTCAGTTTTGAATTATGACGCTACAGAAAATATAGTCTTGGGGACTCAAGTGGAAAAAAAAAAAAAAGCCTATTATAGGATTATATTCAGTTTTTGAGTTGGAATTTCAATAAATTAAATAAGGCAAACCGTATTTATAAATACACTCACAAGTTAAGTCAAATCTCCCGTTCCAAACACTTCAAGTTGAACATTTTAGAGAAGGATTTATTAGAAATGACAGTACGTACTTCACATTTCCTCTCAGACTCAGCACAATTTAAGTTGCTCGGGTTCTGCTCCACTGTCTTCTTTGGAGGTCGTTTCTTCTTTGGCTGTTTGGCAGTCACCTCAGTGTCTTCATTTTGCTCTTCATCTTTTATTTCATGATCTACAGTACCACACATATACCAGTCAGAGGTTTTCCATTTTAAAAGACAAGGGAAGTCTGAAGCATACGGTCACGGGCGTGGTCATTTAACAATAATTCACAATACGATAGACATGTGCCGGGTACTGGTTTCAAGGTATACCGTCGTATGATAAAGTCAAGCTTTCAAAATGGCAAAAATGTTCCATCATAACGTCCCTACGGAATTAGCTATTTTTCATGTCCCAAAAATGCCTGGAGAAATCCCTCACTTGCAGCTGCAAGGCTCAACCCGCCGCCACTGGTTGTTGCTTAGTGTCAGTGAGTCAGCTGTGCTACACGATGGCTGGAGGAGGTGAAACTTTTCCCCCCCCATCGAAGAAAACGAGATCGCTGGAATGGGAATACTTCGGGTACAGAAAAGTTAGACGGCCGCGGCTTAGAGGAGGAGGGCCAAACTTCAAGTCAAGATTTTGCCAATTTAGGAGTATTTTAGATAAAAAGTTATTTAGGTTCCTTTGGAAGGTTTTGCTACAACAGCCTTCCAGGAAAGTCTACTGCTTTAAGATGGCGGCTTTTTACCAAAGCCGGCAAGTCTGTCATTTCGCATCCAGTTTTCTATACATGTGCTGCTAATGCCGCCGAGTGTCATTTCGCATGTAGTTCTTTATACATGTGATATCTACCAGAGCATTATGTGGACGTACAGTAGTGTGTAGACGGTGTCGGGTATTATTGTTTTTTTTATCTAGCGGAATGAGTTGAGCCAGAGCCGTGAGTTGAGCATTGTTATTACCCGGGTAATGACAAGCATCATGTTTACTCTCGGTCCGTTCCTCATTGCTTCCCGAAGACCGCGCTGTGTTTTAGTTTCGCTTTACTTGACATATTTCAATAATCGGAATTAGGATGTTTGTGAATCATTCTCGAATCTTCCACTGCTGAATCGCGAATAATTCAAGCATCTGAAATTTCACATACCTCTAGTAAACACTGTCATGAACGTTTCCCACCAGCTACAAGAGTCAACTCCAGTGTGTTTAGTGTGTCTAGCGGGGGTAACGTGTTTTTTCTCTCTCTCTACCCATGCTGAGAAAGATAGTGTGTGTGTGTATATAAAGTAAACATGATACGAGTCATACAAACACATACTTTTTATGGAACATAATTATTTTTGTTCTGATGGTAACAATGTTGAGCTTTGGCTGTGGGTTTAGACTTACCTAACCACTAGAGCTGTAACTGTAATACCGTGAAATTTTGGTTTATGGTTATCATACCAGCAGAATCTCATACCGGCACATGCCTAATGTGTGATTACAGTGATTAAACTTGACCTTCTCCTGGTTTGGTTTCTGCGCCAAGACCACCAAGAACTCTGTAGGCATCAGCATGAACTGCATCAACCCGAACAGCATAGATCTTGGTACTGGCATCAAGTGTCCCAGCTGCCACCTGTGGATACATTAACAAGACCGCAGCAGATGTTAACTAAATTCATATGAGCATTCTCATAATCATAAGAAATTAGGCATGAAATAAATGAAGACAGCAACCCACAACCCCCACAGCAAGATTCCACATCTCCAACAGACTGTACCTTGAAATTTGTGAGTTCTGAATCTTTCTGCTTAAGAATATCAGCCATGTAATCAATAAGATGTAGACCAAAGGCATTTTTGGTTGTAATTTTCTATAGAAAAGACAAAAAGAAAACATGTTAAAGTGATACCATCAATATTGAGTAATTTCTCAGACCTTATAAGGCATGCACAAAAACCTGCTCTACTTACATTCTCAGTGGAGAGTTTGATACAAGTCGAGTAATGCTCTGAGATTTGAGCATTGGACAATTTGGGCACAGCAGCTGGTGTCCCTGCAGGACTAGACACAATTTTTATCTGGTCAATCTCCCTCCTTTAGTTTAATCCTTCAATTTCTTTCAAAAACCGTGATGTGACAGCTACTAATCCAGGGGTCTGCAACCATGGTCCTCAAGAGCCGCTATCCAGCTTGTTCTCCCTCCTTGAACACACCCGATTCAAATGATCAGCTCATCAGCAAGCTTGCGGGAGCGTGATAACGATCCTGATTATTTGATTCAAGTGTGTTAAAGAAGGGAGACATGGAAAACAAGCTGGATAGCGGCTCTCGAGGACCTGGGTTGCAGACCCCTGTAAAAACTAATCCTTCAAACATGACCAAATATTAAATCATATACCTATGATGTCCAGATTCATTCAAGGAAGATTCCGTAGCAGTTTGAAGGTCAATTACTCTAGACCTTCTGCGCTGACGTCTCTCCTTTTCATCATCATTGCCAGGGAAGGCGGCAAGCAGCGGTGTACTACATGCTGCTGGTGCCATGGCCTTATTCTTCATAGATGACATCCATGCTTGGCTCATACGGGAGACAGGAGTGGAGGCAGCACTCATCTTAATTCAAGACAGAGCACCTATTAGAAGCCATGCTTTCATAATAACATGGCTACCGTAAGTCAAATGATCAATGATACATCTTATTTATCTTTTTCAGGTTATTAAATGAATCGTAAAGTGAGTATCTTGTTCTCTTTAGAGCTAATTTATTTCTCTATTAGAGTCTAGTTACACTATATTTAAAGACATAAACCTACATTAAAAAACTAACATACATACGAAAACTTCCACCTTTGTTGCAGAGTACAATTTCATGCTGTAAATCCACTTCCAACTCCTCATTTGGCAACATCTTAATTCAACTCAAGAGACGTAAGCAATCTCAAATTGGATTATAAAGGGATATCAAGTTGGTAGTTGAACCAGTAAAATTGTAAAGACAAAGTAAACGTGAGTTAAAAACTATAGTGACTTCAAAGATGCTTCGGTTACGCACAAAGCGTTAGCATAAAAATGCTAAAGTTTAGCATTGCAACCATGGACGCAGTCTTTTATGGCTGCCCATTTAGCAGGATAACTTCGCGTAACGCTTACCATAAAATGTGTTAATCTTGCTCAAAGTGTGCTGATGTATGTAAAATCCAGAGTTCGTTTTTGATATAAAAAGTTTGTTAACAAAAGACCAACGCTCCTTGTTGCGAAGGGTTTGAATTTTGCGCCGAACCGTTTGCGTGACGTAAACTATGGAAATACGTCACATCCGTCCAGTTAATAGATATAACATTTGAGCCTCGATGCATAATGCGCGCTGTTAGCCAACCGGGATGGCCGTTATAATTAGTCCGTCGTTTTGTGTCAGTGCCATTCGATAAACATAACGTTACAGTCAATGGAGCATGTTTTTAAAGCTATAAATTGGCCAATTTTCAATAAACGCTAGAGATTTAATAAATCAATTGCATATTTAAAAAGATGCCATACATTTACTGCGCACTTAAAACATTAAAGCCACGTTAATTAGTAGGTGATGGATTACGAAATTTAATACCACCGTCACAACTCGATGACAGATGGGTTTGTAGTTTTGGCCACGTTCTGATTTTCATGTTGAAGAATATGCAATATTCACACAAATTCAATCGCTAGATGGCGGTAGAGGATAAACAACCTGTAAACTAGAATACACTAACCTAAATTCACGCGTTCCAGTATTACATAGTTGTACTGTATTCTACTTTTATTTATTTATTTTTAGAAATTGTTACTTTAAAAAAAAAAAAAAAAAAAAAGGGTTTTCTCCCCAGTGTCAAATGGCAAAGTCTCGAATTTGTTAAAATCACTGTTCAAAAAGAAAAGGAAATAATGATTTGCATGATAATAGAGAATGAATTAATAACATAATACATTGTGATAATTAAAATAGTACCCAGCAGGACTACAGACATACAATATAAATATAAACATGCAACAAAGCTAGCTGTTCATGCAACAAATCAAGCTGCAACAAGAAACAAATTAAAATGCCGGCCTTGACAGGGATGCACTAAAGGACCCAAATGCTCGACAGTTCTATCCAAACAAAGATTTATTTTCCAGTTCATAAAGTTCAAAAAGGGAAGATAACAAAAATTCACAGCAAAGGCTGGATATTAATCAACAAAAATTCACAGCAACAGCTGGACCTCAAACAACTGAGTATCGTTCACTAGAAACAAAAAGGCATTGGTTCAAAAACATGAATCGTTCTCAAAAAAGGGGTTTACACAAGGACGTGGCGTAGGACGTGGCAGGATAGCAGACAAACTGACACTGGGTAAGTTTGGAAGCAGGCTATTTATACAGAAGATGACAGGTGGACGCGATCAGCCTGATTGGCAAGGGCAGGAAGTAAAGTTAACTCTAGGAGGCATGCCAGTACCAAAATAAAAGAATGACATGAATCAACACAAAACATTAACAAGACTTCCGAGACGTTACAGGCCTTAAATTATCATCAGCCCAGAGACATGATAAGCACACCCGAAAAGTGCGCATTCCCTCTACTGAGAAAACTCAGAACCTACAGGCAACAATAAGTTCACACATTAATTAAGCAACACTGAAATTAAAAAAAAAAAAAAAAAGAAGAATTGTGCTCTGAGGATTGATGTGTATAAATCCAAGGTATATACCTACCAAATTTCATTCGGACCTGTCCACAAAAAATTTCAGACACCTGTACGCTTGTTAAAATTTTTAGATACGGTTCAGTTGTAATTAATTTTCAAGTACTGCACAATTGCAATTTAATAATTTAGAACTGTCTGCAACACACACACCCTATAGACAAGGTTCGGAGGTACTTCCACTTTACTTCCGCATTTCTGCTCCAGACACCCGTTTTACATGCCAATTTTGACCGCCGTTTTACATTTTCTCCAACCAAACCAACAGTGGAGCTTGAGTGGCATTTTTCACCAAAATCCCTCAAAAATGACAATTTCGAAATGCCGCATCCATCTGCCATCATCACTACATGGGAGGACAACATGGAGAAATGGCTAAGAGTTGCCACAACCAAAATAGTTTTGTATTTTATTGATTTAATGGCAGTAATGGAAACGCAATCAGTGACCTGGAAAGCGCCTAAGCATCCAGTTGAATGTGTTCTAATACATTAATATAGGAATTTGGTGTTCATGAAGGCAGATGTGAAACCAAGACATTGCCACCACAGCACAATAACAGGTACAATTATGTTCAGGGGTGCACATAATTTTTTTGCCCAGGTTCTCAGAGGAGGACCTGGAGATGTGACTTGGTCCTCATTGAGCTTGAGAGCCGACCCGCCTGATGCGATAAATTTATGACAAGCTTTACTTAGAGCCAATTAACTTTAATTAATTATATTAACAATTAATGCTTGATTAACATCAACTGGCACAACAAAATTGGCATTACTTTGAAGTGAAATGTAAAGAAATAAACATAAAAGCACCAATTCAAAATAAAGGGCATCATGCGGCTCCCACATTAACTCCAAGCCTTTTTAAAAGTGGGATGTCCTCCTCATAAGACCTCATTGAACGCGCATGTTTAGCTTTGTAAAATGCGAGCAAAAACACGTTTGTCAGTGCATGTCGCTGTTCATTACCTTTATTCCGCGACTTGTCCATAGGGCGAGTGGGGTCCTGTTTGACATCGATAGTTTGCTTAATTGCCACATGCTCTCTGTTTTTTTCGTGCTTTTCAAAGTTTGGATGGCTGAAATTCTTTGACCCTCCATAAAATGCGCTGCTCTTATCGGCGACATTGGGATTCTCACGGCACATTTTGTACCGCATTTCCGTGCGAGTCGCCACTTTTCAGCAAAAGTCCTTTTTTTCGGTAGCTCCGGTGACGTCTCTGTCGTCTGTCTGTCTTTTGACGTGGGTGGGGGAACACGGAAGTTATTACTCAGTGTGGCCTGCCTCTTCGACATTTTGAGAAGTTATTTTCTTGTGTCCGCCGCAAATACAGTGGTCAGCCATTGGTACGCAAAAGCGTATGGAAGCCGTTGAGGGCCAGCGCGTTTGTCTACGTCCAGTACGCATGCGCGCATGCGGACCACTTATGTGCATCCCTGATTATGTTCAGTTTGACTACAATTTTGTGTTGCGTCACAGACATCATAAGCTTTGCATTAGCTCCAACGACAAAGAATGGAGAAAAACAATCATCTACTACAAGTCATACACGGGCTTTTTACCCTGAATGTATAAATTCAAGTGTTACACTTTTTTTGTCCGTTTCTTTACAGATGGAAAACGCTGTTAGGCTAGAGCAGGGGTCCCCAACGACGGGGTCGCAGACCGGCATCAGTCCGTAGCGCATTTGGTACCGGGCCGCGCAGAAATAATAAGTAACTTATTAACGACCGAATTCTCGCAGATTGACTTTGGCCTGTGCCGCTTAACACACCAAATATCCCTGTCTACTCTAGATATACAACTACAGGATAGGAGGTTTTCATAGAAATGCATTGATTGGACTGTTAGCAGTACATCTTGTTTTGTATATCTATGTGCACTTGGCCTCGATAATGTATGACGTAGGTTGTTGCCCATCACATTTGTTCCCGGAAATAATTAGTCCCCACACTAGAATGATTGAAAAACAGACGTCTTTGAACAGATTTTTTTTACGGGGAAAAGGGAACCTGACAAGCCAGAAGATGAGCCTACTACCTCGAAGAAAACAAAATCTACGCTACTTCCCAATCACTAAAGACCCACGAACTGCCAAGGAGTGGATTCGTGACCCGTATGTGAATAAACCGAGTGATTCGAGCATGTCTGTGCAACAGGAATATCAGCTTGTAGAGATCGCAAATCACAGCGACCTTAAACGTATATTCGAGACAACAACTGTACCGAAGTTCTGGATGAAAGTCATTTCGTAATATCCTGACAGCGCTAGGAGAGCACTGCAAACTGTGCTACAATTTCCAACATCGTATCTTTGTGAAGTGGGCTCGGGACCATCTAGTCGCAACGAAACAAGCTCAGGCCTCCCACTGATTCAGCTGGTGAGTTGTATTTTCCCTGCACTTAACACGACGGGGCTATAAACAAATGTTATTTTATATTTGCTGCATTTTTCTGCCACACATTGCCGGTGTTCTGACAAATTTGGCATGCGCGTAACGTTAAAAATGACCACGAATGCAGCGATTCCAAAGTACACAATACAAACTTTCTTTAAAGAAAGGAATATTAACTTACGTTTGCCATGATAGCTGCACACAACAACTGCACACAGCTCTCTCACTTAACGACTTTGCCGTGTCGTTAAGCATTCATTTACGCCATTTTCGTGTTGCACATGTATGTTTATGATGTAAATAGTTATTTAGCACCGTTGGATAAAATTGAGAGTCCAACTGAATATAAAAGAGGGCTTTTTTTTACCGCCACAAAAAGCTTTGGGAGCAAAATTTTATTAGGGTGCAAATTTGACAGAACACTGTTCCGTGAAAAAAAGACCCAAATCACACCAGTCCATGGTGCAAAAAAGGTTGGGAACCCCTGTAGAGTAACCAACTTGATGTGCTTCACAACAACACTTACGCTAATAGACATACAGTTGTGGTCAAAAGTTAACATACACTTGTGAAGAACATAATGTCATGGCTCTCTTGAGTTTCCAGTTATTTCTACAACTCTGATTTTTCTCTGATAGAGTGATTGGAACAGATACTTCTTCGTCACAAAAAACATTCATGAAGTTGGTTCTTTTATGACTTTATTATGGGTGAACAGAAAAAAGTGATCAAATCTGCTGGGTCAAAAATATACATACAGCAGCGCTAATATTTGGTAACATGTCCCTTGGCCATTTTCTCTTCAATTAGGCGCTTTTGGTAGCCATCCACAAGCTTCTGGTTGAATCTTTGACCACTCCTCTTGACAGAATTGGTGCAGTTCAGTTAAATTTGATGGCTTTCTGACATGGACTTGTTTCTTCAGCATTGTCCACAAGTTCTCAATGGGGTTTAAGTCAGGACTTTGGGAAGGCCATTCGAAAACCTTAATTCTAGCCTGCTTTAGCCATTCCATTACCACTTTTGATGTGTGTTTGGGGTCATTGTCCTGTTGGAACACCCAACTGCGCCCAAGACCCAATCTTCGGGCTGAAGACGTTAGGTTATCTTGAAGAATTTGAAGGTAATCCTCCTTCTTCATGATCCCATTTACTCTCTGTAAAGCACCAGTTCCATTGGCAGCAAAACAGCCCCACAGCATAATACTACCACCACCGTGCTTGACGGTAGGCATGGTGTACTTGGGGTTAAAGGCCTCAAATTTTCTCCTCCAAACATATTGCTGGACATTGTGGCCAAACAGCTCGATTTTTGTTTCGTCTGACCACAGAACTTTCCTCCAGAAGGTCTTATCTTTGTCCATGTGATCAGCAGCAAACTTCAGTCGAGCCTTAAGGTGCCGCTTTTGGAGCAAGGGTCCATGGAGATGCAAAACACGCTTGACGGTGGACACTGACACCTGTGTTCCAGCAGCTTCTAAATCTTGGCAGATCTGCTTTTTGGTGATTCTCGGTTGAATCTTCACCCTCCTGACCAATTTTCTCTCAGCAGCAGGTGATAGCTTGCGTTTTCTTCCTGATCGTGGCAGTGACAAAACAGTGCCATGCACTTTATACTTACAAACAATTGTTTGCACTGTTGCTCTTGGGACCTGCAGCTGCTTTGAAATGGCTCCAAGTGACTTTCCTGACTTGTTCAAGTCAATGATTAGCTTTTTCAGATCCATGTATGTATATTTTTGACCCAGCAGATTTGATCACTTTTTCTGTTAACCCATAATAAAGTCATAAAAGAACCAAACTTCATGAATGTTTTTTGTGACAAAGAAGTATCTGTTCCAATCACTCTATCGGAGAAAAATCAGAGTTGTAGAAATAACTGGAAACTCAAGAGAGCCATGACATTATGTTCTTCACAAGTGTATGTAAACTTTTGACCACAACTGTATACAGAGACGACTACGCACATTCTACCTTGATGATGGAAGGTTGGATTTTCTGTATGCTCCATCTTGTTAATATTTTTCTAATAATTGTATAAATTGTGTTTTTTTTTTTACCCTATTTGCACATGAACCAATTGTTTTAAATAAAACAAGAAATGGAATCATGTTGTTCAAAAGTTTTATTGCAGTCTCTGCAATAAAAAAGAATAACATACTACGTATTTGTGTTTATATATACAGTACTGTGCAAAAGTTTTAGGCAGGACACCTGCCTAAAACTTTTGCACAGTACTGTATATATATTTTTTTAATTATTACATTTATTAGGATCATGGAAGCTTCCACTTGGGGAAAATATATACATACAGTATATCCTGTATATACATAATATAATAAAAATATACAGTACTGTGCAATGATCTCATAATACCATAACTATAACCTAACAAGATGAAAATTACCTGATCGTATTTCCTTATAACAACAAAATCCGTGTCAGCCCTTCTGCATTCAGCAACTGTAATATTTGTAATTTCGCCTCATTTTGGTCACTGAAGTGGCTGGTGTAGCAGCCTACACCCCATGTTAACACAGGCTGCACAGATTGTTAGAATTTTGTCCACGAACAATCAACAAAGTGATAGGAACAAACATGCAATCTTTTAGGTGGATCTCTCAGTGTTAAAACTATGAGCCAAATCCTTAATCTGCTGCTGGTTTCAATTTAGGGCGTATGGCTAAGTAGATCCACACTGACGCTTTGAGGCTGGACGCTGTTCAAAACGTTCCACTTCCAAGCTTATATATATATATATACTTCCATGAATTCACACAACCAAGCACAGCAGAGAAAGTCCCGGAGTGTCATCTACGTCACGCTGAATCCATTTATGGAGAATCTTTAGGTTCCTCTGGTTTGATTTGGCAGTTTTAAACTTTGTCTCCCTAAACCGCAATTCATGGTGTTCTGTCAAAGTCCGTAGCAGAAAATGTCAAAGATGGCGCCGCCCATGTTTCACTCAGCAAACTTGTTTATAATTTTGATATTCAATTTGGGCAACTTTTAAAATGCATACGAGTACACCAGGGAGAATTCAGGTAACTTTCAGTGTGTATTTCAGTAGAAGAAATTAAAGATGATACCCTCGTATAATGTATAATTCCGGTATGAGTCAAAACTTATAATGAAATTGCAAATTGAAGGAATACTTTTTTTGAGAAACTGTTGTTAATCAAACCCAGACACAAGAGACAGAGAACAGGTTGTTTTCCATTAAGACTTGCGAGGAAAATTATATATTTGAAGTGTGATGAGAAATAATGATTACCTGTCCATCTAGTTATCCATTTCTGTTTCTGTGTTTGTCCTTGTTTTAGCCAGGGTTCCCAGAGAGGCAGGGTGGACCCTTAAATTGATTACCAGTCAATCACAAGGTGACTTAATGGCGCATTGAAAAGATAACGAGCCCAGGTCAGATGTACAATGATGACCAATGTCCTTTGCATACAGTATACACTGTAATGCATCAAATGTGTTTTACAGTAAATGCAACCTATCAGAATCAGTCGGGTACTCATAGTTTTTGGCATTTGCAGACAACTAATGGTGACTGAAAATACTTTACAGGAAAGCTTATGTGGCCCATGCCCTATAAGCCATGTTTCTTCTCTACTGAAGAATGTGAGGTCAATATCCACTCAATAGAGAACTCTATTGATCCCGTGAGGGAAATATTACTCCTTTGCAGCTCAATAAGGACACAGTGTTTACAAACACCTTTGTGCTTAACTCATTCACTCCCAGTCATTTTCACCGGCGCAAGGCCCTTCGTTCCCAGCCGTTTTACTGGATTTTGACTGATTTTGCAAGGTCCACAGAAAATTCTGTTCTATTGCTATATAAACATGGAACCCACCAAAAGGAAGATTAGACTCTCTTCTTTCATCAGAAAAAAAGTTAATATCTTTTTCCATTCTTTAGAGATCGGCATTAGAAAATAGCTTAGTTTGAGCAATTTTCCCATTTTTGATGAAAAAAAAAACAGAGAAATTGAGCTTTTTGTGGAAGCATACATTTCAAACATAACTTTGACTTTAACACAGCTATTTTTAGCTTTAGTTACATCCAAAACATCTGAATAATGTTTTCCTTTTACAAAATAACATAAACAACAAGACAAATAGAGCTTTTGATCGTGAAGTAACTATTTATTTACACATAACTAAACTAATGAACTGTTGAACTATTTGCGCACATAACAACGGGGAAGGCTCTCGGCTGCTCCCGGTTGAATGAGGTGGCTCCCAGTAATCTGATGAGTCTGGATCAAGATTGGTCTCACCTTTTTCATCATCTTCATCGTTGGTTTGAACCTCGGGCTTAGGAGTAACGCAACGTGAGCTCCGCAGAACGCGTGTGGAACCTGACGCTGTTGTGGCTGTCACCGTCTGTCTCATCAAGATAGATTTTTTTGAATCCTTCTTTGAAGATGGCTTCATTTTGTTTTCAAAACACTCCTCCGGTGTCGTTTGCCTTTTTTCCCCTGATTGTTCTCCACATTTTTCTCAAATTCTCACATGTCTTCACAAGATCCCTCCAACTTGCGTTTCCTGACTATTTTTTTTACTTCCTTTCTTGGCCTGAGATGAGTTACTACTACTGCCCTCCAGTGGCCAGTTTTATTGCTTTAAAATGAGTTTTGAGCATTGTGCATTGCAGTTTAGGTGCAACAGAACCTAGAGATGCCTCTTGTAAAAACAAAACAAAACAAAAAAAAAAGTAAAAGACGTGTAAACACGTTTTTGGGACACTGAAACGATTAAAAATAGAACGTATTTATACATTTTTGGGAGCAAATGAGTTAAAAAGGTATCTACATAATTAAGTCGGTTAACCACTACCTGAGCTATGTTGTCTGCTAAACACAAAGATGCCAAAAAGACTACGTAAAATTCATCAACATTTCATTTTAGGCAAGTTATCAAAAACTTATCCTTTACAGATCACACAAAAAATATGATCGTTCTCATCATTAGGTGCTAATAAGTTGCAGAATCTCCAGTGAACAACTGGAAGTTTGGCTGACCTGCAGGATTAGAAACTTGGCTGAAAGACAAAATGTATTTTGGTGACAGTGTGTCTGTGCCCTTTTGTGTCTGGCTTGCCTTCTGCGAAAATGTGTCAAATGAATTATGCACACAAGTGTTCTGATTGAATGCATAATGTCTATTATTTTTAGATTTTTTTTTTTCCCAGTGCACTGACTATATAACATTGTCTATAATTTGTTCGCTGTCCAACATGACGTTGAGAATAAACTGGCCTAACTATGTAATGTACCCAGTCTGTTCACTCGTCTCCATCTTAATGACCCCCGTGATGCCATGAATACAGATGGCTCATATCCATAAAACAAATGGCAGAATTCCAAATATTGATCTGATTCCTTGATCTACTGTTTAGTGTAAAATCATTCATGATTTTCAAAACTGCTGCAAAATTATTACTATACAACCTGGGTGGACTACTTGCTTTTAAACTACCTTACCTCATTGGTGCTCAAGATGCCCAGTTTTGTGATGCTGTTGGAATCCATTACGTGTCCATCTGCATCGTATAGTTTCTCATACTACCTGCGGCTTATTGCCGATATCGGATTATGTTTCTGAAATGCACCAGCCTGTAATACTATTATGTTGTTCTTGTGTTGTTACAATAACATTTCAAGGGATTGTATGTTTTTAATATAATATGTGCATTACATCTCCTCAGGAGGTCATAGTCCCACTAAAGATTAAAATTGTATTGACCAATAATGGCACAGTCACAGGGCAACATCAGGGAAAAGAAGTAAAGCTATTGCAAAGCCCTTTGGTTATGTCTTTGATATAATGACATTGATACGTGGGGAAAGAACATTATAACGGCTTTTATGTGCAGCCTCCCACCATAGGGAACAGTTTTAATCCTATTCAAGTCACAAACTATAATTGTATACGCTATAGGTTGCCCCTAAGGACTGAAGTGCCCAGTAATGTGGTCCTGTTGAGGAAATGGTAACCCATCAACAAGGAGACCATAGATTAATACCTGAATCTCCCATTGCGTCAATCATTAGTGATAAGATAATTATATAGATGCTTATTAAATATTTGCTTTTAACAATGATTGCTTACAATAAAGTCAAGTTATTGATGATTGATTGCAATAAAGAAATGTTTTAGGGATTGATTGCCAGAAAAACACAGATCAAGGGCGTTTGTTTGGTCTCAACATTGGTAGGGGCAATATGTCAGCATAACCTGCATGTACACTTTTTGCTGGGAACGGGGCATCAACAAGACCAAACAGATTGGTTGAACGGGGTTTGGTCTACATTTCTCACAAATACGAACCTAATTAATCAGCAGGCTAAATGATCAATGCAAAATAAATCTGTATTGACATATAATAACTGTCATGTATATTGATTCAGGTGATACACCGTTATCGCGGAAGTGAGACATTATAGACATGCCCTCGCATACAATCCATGTTATTCCTGCATTTTTTCTCCGGTAATCTTTCAAAAAAGAACATGCCAATCAAACACTGCTGCGCTGGAACTTGTAGAAACGACTCTTGACATTTCGACATATGAAAGATGTTTTCTTCATACGTTTCCCGAAATCAATAACTCGGAGGAAAAATTTTGAAGAATGGATCAACTTGGGCAGACGTCCAAAAGACCAGTTTAACGCCAGCAAGGTGAAGCCATTCACATTTCATATGCAGAAAACATTTTGTAGGGGGCTCCGGTCCTACAGAGGACGAAGAGGTGAGCCATTTTGATATTTTTACTTATTTTTTAGCGTGGCATTTTGCCGTGCTGCTTCTCTTTGACAATGATGACCTGAAAAACATTAAAATGGTAACTGACTGCCACTGTTAACTTTTCTGTTGTTAAAAAAAACAACTTTAGTCAGGGGAAAGTGTAAATAAAAATAGAATTAATATTTGTTATGAATGAAAAAATTAAAAGTGTTTGTTGGCTGTCAACGAGTATCATTTGCGATCGCTACACAAAAATAGCAATGCAAATTGTCCAAAAGAACGGTCAGAGACGGAAGGCAACCAGAAAATATAATATATAAGAAAGACAGGTCATATGGTGGTAAAGGATAGATTGTTGAAACAGGAGATGTCATTGTCAGTGGCGTAAGAAAAAGGTGTCGATAAAAAAGGTAAGGCTAAGCTTAGGTCGGCTCGTTCCTTTTTCCGTCTTTTTCAGCCCTTGACACTCAAGCCATCTCTTTAACTGAACATTTGTATATTCTTCCACATTTTTACCAGTGAATTTGGCACCAGAGACATCATTTTCGGACAGAATTGGTAGGTTTAGCTCTGTAAACATCTCCTTCGTACATTATTTTCATTAATTCACTATTGGGACAAATGGAAGCGTGTCCCCCCTTTAGCAACAGTTGTTAACGTCATGAATATTAACAAGCAAAAGTAATGTGTTGCTTGCGGTTTGCCATTCAAACCTTTGTTTTCAAAAACTACAATTTTTTTTTTTTAAATTGGCAACTTCCAGAATAAATATCTGGATTTGATTTATGGAACTTCATGTTAGCCTTCATTGTCCTTCATCACAAAAGTAATACATTGCTTTATTTTGTTGTGTCTTTCACCATCTTCTCCCTTGTTTTCATCTCTAAAGCGCATGAGTGTGTTGAGAAAGTATGGAAAAGACTACATTTCTCACAGTTAATGAACGTCTATAGTAGAAAACACTTCTCTCTAAGCAGCTTCCTACTCGAGTTTTGCAGGTTAGCAAGTTCATACAGTTTAATGTTCTGCTAAATCTGATGCAGGTCGGACTTTCAGTAGCAACATTAGTGGTGTGTTCCCCACCTCCATGAGATTGACGTCTTTTAACATTACTTACAGTGGCTGCTGCTGGCCGGAAAAATCTTCTAATATCCCTCCTCTTCGAAGGGAGGAGAGGAGGCAGCATGTTGTCGACATATTTATGTCAGGGCTGTGAGTGCGTATGTGTGTGTATGGAGGGGGCTGTAGACATCAGCCAATCAAAAGTGCGTTTGGGGAAAAAAGACCAGCACATTCAGCAAGAGAAAAGGGGTAATTGTAGGTTTGAACATTATGAAAATAATTTACTTAATAATGGTAGGGTCAATTCTATCCTTACAACATATTGGAAGACAATGTAAATTACCTATACAACTGGACTTATTATATAATGCAAATAAGGTTGCTCGAAAGTTGGTGGGGATAATTTTAGCATCCTGAAAATTTGGTAGTGTTATGTCCCTACCGTCCCTATGCAAACCTACACCCTTGATATAGATAGACATGTTTTGCTCTCAATAAAACTGCCTTGTCATTTACATCGGTTCAAACCGGCCTTCATTCCACAGGTCAGCCTAGAGACAAGCCGCGGACATTAAGAAATCAAACTGTCGCATTTTATCCGTTGCCAAATGCATATTGCAACATGAAATGTTTTGACACACATGTATCTAAATCCACCTACATACATACACATATTCAAACAAGTTCAAGGGGTGTCGCCAGCTTTCTTCCCAAATTCCCTTTTAGGGCAAAACACCCATTGTTGCTAGGGCCAACCCAAATAAAAAGAAAGGTCACTGGAGGATGAGGCTTAGAACGATCTTGGAAACCGCATTATGTAGAGTCTTATTGCACTGTATAGTTCCCTCCGGTTCTCCTAGTTTTGAGGTAATTTTGAAAAATGTCACCCTAAGGATTTATATTTGAACTTGCCATTTAATTGGTCCTTTGAGCCGGATTGCGAAATACCCAGGGTTCCCAGAGGCAGAGTTGACATCCAGTCAAGTCCGTGCATGGCCTCGGTTTGCGGGGTAGTGGCCTCACATCCGCTTCTGTGGACCGAGAGTTGGTGCAAAGCTAAAGGACTGAAGGCATCTCAAGGTAGGACAGTCACTCATCCAAATGTACGAGTGATACGATTTGTGCGACTGACTAATTTTAAGGGCGACGTGTCCTGTACGTACTTAAACTCCGTAAATACTGTAAAAGACACACTCAAAGAAATGAAGCATAGTATTTTGAAGCTTAAAAAATAATGTAGTATTTAAGCAATGCTTGTTACCCGTTTAGAAAGTTTAAATACTTATACAAGTAGACTAAACTAGATGAAGCCAACATGGTCTTAAACATGACTCACGGTCTGACTGTATATGGGAGATTATTAGTCCAGTAAATTCAACACGCTGTTTCGTTAAAGTGGATATTTGAGTTCGGTATATGTCAATGTCAGCAAATGAGCTCTGAAACAGATTTCTAATCCAACAAGAACTTCTACTTTTTATTTCCCGACTTTTATTTTTGGCTGTTCAATTTTATATCCACCTGTTTGATGTGTTTCTCTGTACTGAGCACATTTCGATGCTGTCTCTTTATTAGGAAAATCACAACATGGTTATTGTTCCAGTGTAATCCATTCAGTGCAGATCATTGCGATCCGTGTGTCTCTGAAAGTAGAAGGATTAGTGAATGCACCAGGGACTGTGTTGCCATGACACTTTTATGTTGTTGTATAAACACCACCTGTTAACCAGGCATCATTTCCAAAATGATTTGTAATTGTGTGGTTCTAATTTGGTTTGACAAAATAAATATAAATAAATGTTACTGTATATACGTTTATCAGGTCTGAGCTGTGTTGCACCCCAATATGGGCATTGTACTGCTAGGGGAGTGATGTGTTAGGACAGCAGAAAGGAGAATGATGACCTGCAATACAATGTATACCTGCCTTTTTACAACTGAGTCTAGACAAGAATAAATTTGACAACGAATGTTATAAAACTTCTCTCGAAATCTGGGAGCTGATCACATCATCCCCCAGCACATCGTAAACAACAGACAAACAAGGTACACCACCTGGTACAACTCTACTTGATTCACAACCTTAAAGGGAACCTTGGACTTAAAGACTTATAGGCTCTAAGCCACAGTTGTTCTCTTTTACTAAAATAAGTTATTAGAACACATAAAATATTGCCATTGATTAAAAAATCTATAATATTTATTACCGTAATTTTTGCTACTTTTTTCCTTCATTTTGAATCCTGCAGCTTACAGTCCAGTGTGGCTTATTTGTAGATTTATTTGGGTTAATAAGTAACACTTTATTCAACGGCCGCGTCATAAGACTGCCGTAAGACCATCATAATTATGACACTATCATGGGCATTAATGAATACTTATGACAGATGTTATTAAGTATCATCTGGCAAATTATGTCATTAACTCAATTGATTTCCAGCTCGGATCTTGTACATCCATACAAAAGTGAGATAATTTGCCGGATAACACAAAATTACATTTGTCATAAGCATTCATTAATGCTCATGGCAGTGTCATGTCATAATTATGATAGTCTTGTGGGAGTTTTATGCTGCCACTGTCAAATAAAGTATTACCAAATACCATAACTAACAGTTAATGAAACAACTGGAACAGTAACTGAAGAAATAATTAGCACAGAACATAAATTTTGATTGTTATTTGCATCTGTAGCGCAGCAATGCATGCTAGGAGGCATGTTGGATGACAATAGTGTTGACAGCAGGTGGCAGCAGAGGTTGACTGTCTCCACCCAAGGGAGCATTGATGGCCAAATGAAGCTTCTTGAAGCAATGAAGCTTTGCAGCCAATTGGTCCAAAGGTTCATGGGAGTTTATTTGGTCTTAGACAGTCTTATGATGCCGCTGTCACATAAAGTTTTACCGGTTAATATCTTTTGGTATAAATATCCCATAATACAGTGAGGGCAGCTGTGGCTTATAGTCCAGTGCTGCTTATCTATGAACAAATGTCATTTTAGTGCCAAATTTGGTGGGTGGCGGCTTATAGTCAGGTGTGCCTTATAGTTGAAAATTATGGTACATGTTTTGACCTACGGAGGGCGCCATGTTTTTTTGCAGGCAATGGAGGCTCGGGGTGATGACGTACAGTGGGGCAAATAAGTATTTAGTCCACCACCAATTGTGCAAGTTCTCCTACTTGAAAAGATTAGAGAGGCCTGTAATTGTCAACATGGGTAAACCTCAACCATGGGAGACAGAATGTGGGAAAAAAACAGAAAATCACATGGTTGATTTTTAAAGAATTTATTTGCAAATTAGAGTGGACAATAAGTATTTGGTCACCTACAAACAAGCAAGATTTCTGGCTGTCAAAAAGGTCTAACTTCTTCTAACGAGGTCTAACGAGGCTCCACTCGTTACCTGTATTAATGGCACCTCTTTTAACTCATTATCTGTATAAAAGACACCTGTCCACCTGTCAGTCACACTCCAAACTCCACTATGGTCAAGACCAAAGAGCTGTCGAAGGACACCAGAGACAAAATTGTAGACCTGCACCAGGCTGGAAAGACTGAATCTGCAATAGGTAAAACGCTTGGTGTAAAGAAATCAACTGTGGGAGCAATTATTAGAAAATGGAAGACATACAAGACCACTGATAATCTCCCTCGATCTGGGTCTCCATGCAAGATCTCACCCCGTGGCGTCAAAATGATAACAAGAACGGTGAGCAAAAATCCCAGAACCACACGGGGGGGACCTAGTGATTGACCTACAGAGAGATGGGACCACAGTAACAAAGGCTACTATCAGTAACACAATGCGCCACCAGGGACTCAAATCCTAAACTGCCAGACGTGTCCCCCTGCTGAAGCCAGGACACGTCCAGGCCTGTCTGCTGTTCGCTAGAGAGCATTTGGATGATCCAGAAGAGGACTGGGAGAATGTGTTATGGTCAGATGAAACCAAAAAAGAACTTTTTGGTAGAAAGACAGGTTCTCGTGTTTGGAGGAGAAAGAATACTGAATTGGATCTGAAGAACACCATACCCACTGTGAAGTATGGGGGTGGAAACATCATGCTTTCGGGCTGTTTTTCTGCAAAGGGACCAGGACTACTGATCTGTGTGAAGGAAAGAATGAATGGGGCCATGTATCGAGAGATTTTGAGTAAAAATGTCCTTCCATCAGCAAGGGCATTGAAGATGAGACGTGGCTGGGTCTTTCAGCATGACAATGATCCCAAACCCACAGCCAGGGCAACAAAGGAGTGGCTTCCTAAGAAGCATTTCAAGGTCCTGGAGTGGCCTAGCCAGTCTCCAGATTTCAACCCCATAGAAAATCTGTGGAGGGAGTTGAAAGTCCGTGTTGCCCAACAACAGGTTGACATCACTGCTCTAGAGGAGATCTGCATGCAGGAATGGGCCAAAATACCAGCAACAGTGTGTGAAAAGTAAAGATACACGATAATATCGGTCGCCGATAATTATCGGCCGATAATGGCAATTATGACGTCACACAGATAATCCAGATAATAAAAAAATTCAACCGATAATGCAATCCGATAATTATATACTTGATTTAGCCTCCAAATGTACACAACCGAAGAATTCAGCACGCCGCCTCCTCAACCCCTCCCCTCTCTGAAGCCCCTGAGGGAGGAGGGGTTGAGGAGGCGGAGTTACACGACAAGAAATAGTTGAATATTATGGCGGCTGTTACTAAAAAAACGACGCTCTCGCCATCTGCAGAACGTACCGCAGAAGTTCCACGAGGCCGAAAGAAAGCGTCCTCATTCAAAACCACTAACCCAGCTTCCATTTAAAACTGCATCACAAAGTTTTTTGGAACGAATACGAGGCTGCTGCTCGCGGGAATGCTAAAGCTATTGTAAACACTAAGTTAAACTACGGGGCTTGTGACGATACAGAGTCGGGTTGTTTGGGAAAGCAGCCCAAGGCGGGTGGTAAACTCGCATCTAAGGCTAAACACCGGCACGACTGGAGACCGATAGTCGGCAAGTAGCCGTCTTCCGAAGGAGCCCGCCGCTCTGGCCGATCCAGCAGGCCGCCGCCGCCTCGCCGTTGGTGGGGCGGGCAGAGCCCGGTTCCCCGGCTTCAGGACCTCCGGCGAACACCCCGGTTTCTCGAGCGTTCCATCATGGCGTGCGAGCAGAGCCAGGCCCCGAATACGCCACGGCGAACCGGCCGGTGCTGGCGGAATATCCGGTACGAACGTAGCCGCCGCCGAGACGAGACACGATTTTTTTTTTTTTTTTTTTACCGAAATGACCCGAGAGCCAAAGCCCTGGATAAAAAAATAATGCAGTTTATACGACCACCACTCTTCATGAAAAACATGCCAATCACATTTTCACCACGTACATTTGGAAAAGTGATGTCCAGTAAGCAAGCTTATCATGACGGCACAGCGGTTACATGATAATTTAAACATGGAGAAAACGAAGTCAGCCAGTCAATAATGCATTCAGTATGTAAAATGACGAGCGGTCAGATGACTTTGTAACGCTGCCTTTATTTTCGGCTTAACAAAACTCAGGCACAAAACAACATGCACGAAGATGCGAGCTCCAACTCCATCCAAATCGTACTGCCGTGTATCAGTTTAGCTGCTGTAAACCAAATGTCGTGAGTGCCGCAAATGTAAACAAAGCGCTGCAGTATGGGTACATGACATCTCACTCTTTTCACAGTGTGCAACAAAGCATATAACATTAGCAATCACTTTTCAAATTAATTTAACTTATTTGTCTGCTCAATTACAGTCACAGTAGATAATCAAAACTTATTGGCACTTATTAACACTTACCAATTTAAATATGCACATTCCTGTTGTAATGAAATAACAATAATATTCTGTAGCCACAAATATTATTCAAAATCTTTTCTTCTTCCAAGTTTTTTTTTTTAGGATGAAGTATAATAATGTATTGCTTAAAATAAGGCTGTTAAGATTATTTTCAGCTAGCTATTTTTCTTCCATGAAATCTGAGCGAAATACACTTGAAGCGCTGGCAGATAATTTCCCTTATTTCCAATAGATTTACACTTAAAACTGACTAGTTTTAAGGAGGTATATTTTGCAGTGTATTAATGTTATATGTGTTAGGAATGGCTTACTTTTAAAGGCATTTTTATGCAACTTAGGTATTTACTCTAAGTAATTGTTGCCAAAAGTTTACCATTACACAATGTCAGACATTCTGTCATTATTTAGATGTTGGAATTGACGACTTGTTCATATTCTATGTTGAAAAAAAGAGCAATAAATTATATTTTTGCACAGTAATATTTTCTTTTGTGTATATTTTAAAAAATTTACATGAATCTTTTAATAGAATTATCGGCCTGACATTATCGGTTATCGGTTGGAATGAGGAGGAAATTATCGGTTATCGGTATCGGTTGAAAAATGTATTATCGTGCATCACTAGTGAAAAGAGTGTGAAAAGTTACAGAAAATGCTTGGCTTCCGTTATTGCTAACAAAGGGTACATAATATAGTATTAAGATGAACTTTTAGTATTGACCGAATACTTATTTTCCACCATGATTTGCAAATAAATTCTTTAAAAATCAAACAATGTGATTTTCTTTTTTTTTTTTCCCACATTCTGTCTCTCATGGTGGAGGTTTACCCATGTTGACAATTACAGGCCTCTCTAATATTTTCAAGCAAGAGAACTTGCACAATTAGTGGTTGACTAAATACTTATTTGCCCCCCTGTAGATTGTCACTGTCACGAGACGAACACTACCGGGTTACTGGAATTCCTTCTACGCGGCGAGACGTCCAACACATGCGCACATCGGTTAAAAGCGGCGACTACTTACTATTTTTGTTTTTATTGAGTCTTTTATTTCCTTTTCATTGCCTCAAAATACTTTTTGCATGTGTTTCCCTCTCATACTTTTCAGCTTTGTGTTTTCTTATGGTAGCTTTAAAGTAGATTGTTGATCTGTTGACCACATTAGTCACGCCACCCTTATTTGATATTACTACATTAAAGCATCTTTAGTATGTTCTGTTGGTATGCATGTAAACAAAACAAGCTGAAAGGGCACGGTGGCACTTTGGGTGTGAAATTCGCCTCTTGTAGGACGTTTCGCCAGTGTTGCACATTTTGGCAGAAAACTGTTTTTTTTTTCTACTCTCGTCTCGTCTCATCCCGTCTTTCCGGTTCATTTTGCTTTTGCTGCTCTTTTTGTGAAATATCGGCGGTGCTGTCATGCTTGTGAATGTTCCTCTCAAGTTCAAATTGAAAGGGTTGAACAGAAAACATGTTTATGTCGCTAAAGTCAAACTCTGGGAGCCCAGCAGCGTAACCATGTGACGGCACCGCCCTGCGACGTCAACAACAATGGCGACCTACTACTTGAATTAATTTTACAAATTGCATAAAAATGAAAACATCAAGATGGGTTTCAATATCAAATTATTTTAACTCATAATAACGTTTACCTTTTAAGAACCATAAGCCTTTCTATCTATGGATCCCTTTAAGTGTGTATTCTCTATTTACATTTTCCACCTGTTCTCATTTGTTCATCAAGCTATTTGAGTAAAACTAATATTGGATACTGTACTTACAACATAAAATTAGTGTTTAAACGACTTCTACTCACGTTTTCTATAAGCACCATCAGAATAATCACTTCCGAAAATAGGGCCTGAAAGGGAAAATAATGAATTGTTGATCCATCTCACCTTTAATTATTTGTCATGTCTTATAATTTGTTCTTCTTAGCATTTTTGCTGAATAAATGATTCTGCATTCAGTCAAGCGCGGTTCTCGCCTTTGACATTTAGAAGGCTTTGTGAAAACCAAACCGTAATCCATCAAGCAACTATTTCCTCCACCCTCAGAATGAGGGTATATAAAAGTCACGGCGAGTTACCAACCAATAATTATTTTGCTTGTAATAGCTTCAATAAAGGTAAATCACTAAGAAGAGAGTAGGTCCATTTTGATTATTCATGGCTATTTAAAAAAGAAAACTTTATGTAGCAGTTGTCCCCTGTGAGTGTGGTTAAGGTTGTACAGGTACTGCTTTATTGCCATGGAAAACCAATTTGGTCTTTCACTAACACACTTAAAACAAAATATAGTACACGTTACCAGGCTGATGCACCACATAAGCTTTGAATGCTCTGCGTGTTGGGCTCCCACTAGATTTAAGGGCGCAACTACAAAAGTATAGGGGTAGACTATAAATACAATTACTAATCAATGCATTAAGAGGTGGTGAAAACACATTGCCACTGCAATTAAATTTGGAAAGAATTAGCTCCGATCAAAGACATTAAAAATGTAATCATTATTTTTTATTTTATTTTATTATCTTTTTAAGGCAACCGCAAGGCATCCTGGGTGACAGGGAGAGAACACAAATAAGCTAAAGTTAAAGCTCTTGTTTGGAAAGGTGAACAAGATGCATTCATAGACTGTTTGACATAACAGGAAATTTCAAACTTGGACAATAAATTGTGAGCCATCAACGAAATGTCAATAGTTACGATTATTAACCTTTTCATGTATGAACTATGTTTTTGTTTTTTCTACAGGGCACTCATTGAACTTATTAGTTACCATTGACAGCTGTAGATTTCCAATCCATTTACACTGGGAGCGGCAAATGAACAATTAGCTGTTCCCAGTCAAAATGGATTGGACGTCTATTGCCGTTAATGGCACTGAAACATGAGCATTCACAGCGAGTCTTCCCGGTTTAAATTAGGGTTGGGAATCTCTGGCATGAAGCCGATTCGATATGTACCTAGATACACAGGTTACGATTCGATTCAAAAACGATAAATTTTTATGGCCGAGCGATTCGATATGATTCGAAACAGTTTAAGAAAGATACGGTTCGATACAGAGTGAAAATCATACGATAGTAAACATTTGTTGTGTGTGTGTTCGTACAGTATTTTAAACATATAAAAGGACCACATTTCTAATAGCAAAATTAAACAATAAAATTTCATACCAATGTTATGTTTTATTTTTTTATGAAAAAAAAAAAAAGGCTTACTATATGACCGTCATTTTGTTGGATGGGATTCAATGCCAGTGACGGACAACAATAAAGTGCGTTAATTCAATTACTGTATTTCCTGGTGTTTTGAACACAAGAGGTAAGTAATTTAAGTGCAAACTTTCAACGTAAACATCTTACAAACAAAAAATATTAATTATATGCAGCAGCTCTAGAAAAAAAAAATTAAACCTGCAATGCTATTATAAATAAATAATAAATTATGCTTTACCACTGGTATAATTGGGGGAATAAAAATATTGTATTTTAGACAGACAGGTCAATAATCATTACTTTAACCTTATTCACAGCAAAGTCTCTTACTTATGCCTGTGTTTCCACATTTTTTACTCCTTATCACTGTCCATATCTTTTTTGAAGGGCAGATTTTTTCTTGAGGAAGATCAACTAATCCACATGTTCATGCTTAAGTAGACTGCAATAAAATCTCCAGAGGGTTGTGCTGCCCTTTCCACCATTGTAGTGGGTTATTTTTCAGGGTTAAAAACTCACGACCTCTGTACCGCTCCACACTAGCTCTGTCCCATGCGAACAGATCTGGCTGCCTTCCTCACTTCAAAGTCCAACTTTTGTTTTCCTGGGTGCGATGAAAATCAATCGCTGGACCTCACTGGCGTCGGTGCTCAAACTGTCCATTGTTTTAGCATGTTGCTTCACTGCCACTACTAGTTTCGTTTTGGGCTGTGAAGAAAACGCTACGAAGCGTGCGTTACAGTGGTTTTGTTAGCTCTCGCGTTGTTATGACACGCCCGTGACGATCGGGTAATGACGGCGACTACTAGCATTTCTGCCGAAATAAATGGGAAGTTGAGGCAACCACGACGGCGGTCACAATGTAAGTGAGCTGAGTGGTGAATGACACAAGCGCAGCATGTGAGGTAAAACCTAAATTATTATCATATTAAGCAATGGATTGAACTAGGCATTAGAAGCAGATTCTTGTGCTCGCGATAGCCGTATTCTATCTCTACTATTGGTTCATTAAATATTTAATGGCTAATTACTGTCGAATGGTAACTTTACTATCGCTACAGCTGTATCTCTCACCTGTAAAACCGGATATTCGGTCGTATCGGTTTATCGTTCTCAAGATTAGTTTAAATGAATTGGATGTCTTTTGTCATTAATGGCATACAATGAGTTAAATACTGTACTATTAAAAAAAGTAAACTTTAGAGTTTCACTTTGGATCGTAACCAGTGAATTTCTGTTTTCATTTGTTTTCATTTAATTACCGTAATTTTCGCACTAAAAGCACCGCACCTGACTATAACCCGCCGCCCACGAAATGTGACACAAAAACGGCATTTGTTCATAGATAAGCTGCACTGGACTATAAACCGCAGCTTTCCTCACTGTATTATGGGATATTCACACCAACAGATATTAACCGGTAACGCTTTATTTGACAGCGGCATCATACGACTGTCATAAGACCTATTGAAACACCATGAAGTCTTGAACCAGTTGACTGCAAAGTTTTATTGCTTCAAGAAGCTCCATTTGGCCATCGCTGCTCCCTTGGGGGAGACAGTCGAAATGTCTCCTATGTAGTAAATGCAGGGGTGAAAGTGGGTTTCGGTATAAGATTCGGGGCCGGAACGCCGTTCTGGTATATGGTGCTTTGATCCTGAAAATCTGAAGGCAACTGTCAAAACGCTATGTTAAAAAATAAAAAACTGAAAGGCTGCCATGCATGCATCTCATCTCCAAGAAGAAAACAATCTACCAGATTTGTATTTACCAGATTTACATACACAAGTGTTCACAACACGCATAATGAGGTGCTTGAATAACGTAACCCGTTTCCACTGATATTTATTGTTTCTGTATTCCACGGACGGCATGGAGGTTTCTCCAGCTGCTGCAGTTATCGCACGCAGCAAAGCACACCGCCCTGGACTCAGCTGTCCGTTCAATTGCCTGACATACTGACATGTGATCAGCAGAGATAGTTAGCTCTGACCGGTTCAAATGCGCATGTTTTCTGGAACAGCAAAAAAAGAAAAGAAAAAAAGACGAGCTTATTGAATTGATGCGATAAAAAAAGGGCAATGCAACAGAAAATTAATCAAATCTTTAAGAGCAAGGAAAAAGTTGAAGAGGCTTATTTATTATGTCTTTTTTAATGTGCTCTGATGGGGAGGTTCAGAACATCTTACGTGTCAATATGCACTTTGGACTTATTTTTGTTCATTTATGATAAGTTACTAATTAATTTTCTTATAATTAAAAAAAGTCAATGTTTGTGCCGTCTTCAAAATATATTCCATTTCACTGTGCATAATATAAGTCATTTTCAGAGGTGGGTAGGGAAGCCAAAAATTGTACTCAAGTAAGACTAGCGTTACTTCAAAATAATATTACCAGGGGTGAAAGTGGCTAGAATTTCTTGCCGGAACTCCCCGACTTGAAGATCGCCACGGAGCCAGAAAATGTATTTATTTATTTTTCATTCAAAATCAAATATTTCAATTAATTTTTATTAGAGATCACGTCATTTTCAAAGTATCGGAATCGGCAAAAAATATCGGACATGCCCTTTTTTAATATATATATATATATGTTTTAATTAAATCATTTTCTAATTGTATTTAACGTTACAGACATAATATGTTATACTCATCCAGTCTTTAGATTAGGCTTAAGGTAGGGTTATCAAATTTATCCCGATAACGGCGGTAATTAATTTTTTAAAAAATGTATCACGTTAAAATATTTAATGCAATTAATGCATGCGCAACACGACCCACTCACGCATTGTCACGCTCAATCTGTAATGGCGCCGTTTTATCTATATAGAGAGCTAAAAGGCAGCGTAAAATGAGTAGAGTGAATTTTGGCAGCTTTAGGAGCCTTTTTTTAATTGGCTAAAGCCTTACAATCCCTCTCCCTACGATTAGAAATATCGTGGGAAGCAATGTGGGGAAGCAAGGTAGCAATTGATCTTTTTCTTAATGCACCCTATGTTATTTCCCAACGCAGAGAAGATATATCAATTGGTAGCACTACGCACAGTCATGGTTGCTAAAGGCGTGGTGCATCCACCCATCATGCATTTAGGCATGGCTACGGTATCATTTACTGAAAGCTCAACGAATACACTAGATGGCAATATTTAGTCACAATATACAAACTCACAAGTCTTTCAATCAGTGGATCCCTCTCACAGAAAGAATGTTAAAAATGTAAATGCCATCTTGAGGATTTATTGTCATAATAAACAAATACAGTACTTATGTACTATATGTTGAATGTATATATTCGTTCGAGTTTTATTCCTTTTTTTCTTAATGCATTGCCAAAATGTATATGATCGCGAAAAATTATCGGGAATGATTGGAATTGAATCGGGAGCAAAAAAAAGCAATCGGATCGGGAAATATCGGGATCGGCAGATACTCAAACTAAAACGATCGGGATCGGATCGGGAGCAAAAAAACATGATTGGAACAACCCTAATTTTTATCAAATATTTTTTCAATAATTTTCAAAAATAAAAGTTAACAAAAACAGCAATAACCCCAACCTCCATTTCCTATTTTTTATTTTCCCTAATTTCCTCACATACTAAATGCCAAATCTCAATTTTAACTACTTAAGAACATAGGATATGTATTAAAATTGAAGTTAATGTAAACATTTTCTTTTTTTCTAATAATAAAGACATAGGTAACATACATTCAGAAAAATGAGTACAAATGACTTATTTAATGCAGAGTTAAAATTTTGAAGATTGTGCAAACATTCAATTTTGTAAATCATAAGGAAATGAATAAGTAGCCTAATATAAATGAACAAATATAGGTCCATCAGAGCAAATAAAACTAAATATGATGAATAAGCTTCCTAAACTCTTTCATTGCTCTTAAAGATTTGATCCACTTTATGTTGCATTGCCCTTTTTTGTTGCATCAATTCAACAAGCTTTTTCTGAACATTTGAACCAATCAGAGCTAACCATCTCTGCTGATCACATGTCAGTATGTCAGCCAATTGAATGGATAAATGAGTCCAGGCGTTTTGCTTTGCTGCGTGCATTCGCACATTGGCGTGACTCATCATCGTCAGACTTGGGCCATGTCCACACCTAGCAGGGTTTTTTTCAAACCCGAGGATTCTGCCCTAATACTTTGGGATAAAATAATTGCGTCCACTCATGCACGTTTGTAAAAAAAACAAAAACTTCCACAGCTAACCACTTTCATTCTTTTTAAGTACATTTATAACAATAAAATAATTGTCCATAATACCATTCTTTAATTAGAGGCACAGCAAGAGAAAAAATGGAAGGAAAAAAAGCATCTGTCTAATCTAATCCAAACTTAAACATTGGTCTCATGTGTGACATGAGGACACAGTTTGTCGCAGTCAGTGACGTTTCCAGTCAAATCTTCGGTTATCAGTGTCTACATGATAGCGCCACAAACACAGAATTCACATTTCTTCAGTTTCCCCGTCGTTCTTAAGAACCCTGGTATAAATATGCGTTTGTATGATAGGCCAAACCGTAGAAAATTTTCTTCTTTTTGCTAAATATCCTGCTACGTGTAGACATGGCTCAGATAACTGCAGCAGCTGTAGAAACCTCCATGCCGTCCGTGGAATTAAATTCAATAGTAAATATTGGCGGAAACGGATTACGCTACACAAGCACTTTATTATGCTTGTTGTTAACACTTGTGTATGTAAATCTGATGTTGGTAGATTGTTTTTCTTCTTGGAGCTGAAATGCATGTGTGGCAGCTTAGCATTTTTTAAAATTTACATAGCGTCTTGACAGTTGCTGTCATATTTTCGGAATCAAAGCACTGTGTACCGGAACAGCATTCCGGCCCTGAATCTTATACCGGAACTGCGTTCTGGCCCTGAATCTTATACCAGAACTGCGTTCCTGACCGTTCTGGCCCACTTTCACCCCTGGAGATGAAGCATTATTCGTCCAAAGAGCATGAGTGTCCTCTAGTGTAGAAATAGTTCCTAGTTTGAATAGTAAATACTAGTTCCTTCATAGTTACTAGTATGAAATTAAAAGGATCATATCTCTGGTTTTCCGTGGTCATTCGGTGCCAAAAAAAAGACTGGGAGAGAGGTTAAAATCTACACTTTCAATTCATGTTGAGGGCAGCACGCCATGTCAAATACTTCAGTTTTTAATGGTGCTTGAAAAGACACCACGTTATTGAACAGGCTGGCGTGATCATAGAACGGCAAGCTTGCGCCTGATTGGTATAATGGAGTCATGTGATTATTGTCGCGACGTCTCTTTGGTGAAATTGGCAGAGCTACTCTTGGCATCGCTGGAAAAAAAAATCTAATATGTAGAATAAAGAGGAAAAATGTAACGACTTTACAAATCTACTCAAGTAAATGTAAAAAGTATGGCTTACTAAAACTACTCTTAGAAGTACATTTTTCTCAAAAAATTACTCAAATAAATTTAATGGAGTACATGTAACACGTTACTACCCACCTCTGGTCATTTGTACTTATTTTTGTGAATGTATGTTACTCATAACTTTATTATTTAAAACAAAAAAAAAAAAAACGTAAATGTTTACATTAACTTCATTTTCAATGTACATTCTATGTACTTAAGTTGGTAAAATTGAGATTTTGCATTTGGATGTGAGGAAATGAGGGAAAACAAAAATTAGGAGATGGAGGTCGGGATTACTGCTGTTTTAACTTTTATTTTGCAAATAATTGAAAAATTAAAAATTTGGATGAAAATAGTTTTTTTTAAATGTGTAATTGGAATAACTGTGCCAAAAGCAGTTTTCTTTGTATTTCAGTGGTTTTAGAAGGTTCGACCCCCCCCCAAATAAATAAATAAATTCTGGCTCCGTGGCGACCTTCATGTCAGGAAGTTCCGGCAAGAAATTCTAGCCACTTTGACCCCTGAGTAAATGCTAAATGTAATATTTAATTAGAAATAGAGCTTGTTATGTTTTGTCATGGCAAGGTGGATTTCATTCGGTGCCTGAGAAAAACAGGGAAAAAAAGGGACACTCTCCCCTCAAGATCCATTTAGACGTGAGTTTAATAGCGTGTGACCTGTCCCAATGTCACCTGCCATGTTTGGAGGCAGTGTTGTAAACCAAAGCGCCTGCATTTATTTAGGAAGTATTTATAGAGCACAGGCTATGGTGTCATTATTACGCAGTTACTGGACCCCCTGGTGTCAAGATTTCGGCCCACATTATGGCCATTAATTCAGACTCGTTTTCAGTTAGTGTTAGATATTTGTGAAGTTGAAGGGCTCCAATTTACTGGCCTGTGTGTTCCATCACAGCATTTTCTTTCTTGCACATGGCGTCTTTCTGTTGATTTCTACTCATGGGAGCGATTCTCAGAACTTTGAGGTATGTTTCAGATTAGCACCTTCAAATATGAAGCTGTGAACTGAGCAGGAAAAAAAAATAAAAGGAAAAAAAAATGGTATGATAAATTTGTGCTTTCATCTACAGTGGGGCAAATAAGTATTTAGTCAACCACTAATTGTGCAACTTCTCCCACTTTAAAATATTAGAAACGCCTGTAATTCAACATGGGTAAACCTCAACCATGAGAGACACCCAGAAAATCACATTGTTTGATTTTTAAAGAATTTATTTGCAAATCATGGTGGAAAATAAGTATTTGGTCAGTACCAAAAGTTCATCTCAATACTTTGTTATGTACCCTTTGTTGGTAGTAACGGAGGCCAAACATTTTCTGTAACTCTTCATAAGCTTTTCACAAACTGTTGCTGATATTTTGGCCCATTCCTCCATGCAGATCTCCTCTAGAGCAGTGATGTTTTGGGGCTGTTGTTGGGCAACACGGACTTTCAACTACCTCCACAGATTTTCTATGCGGTTGAGATCTGGAGACTGGCTAGGCCACTCCAGGACCTTGAAATGCTTCTTTTAAAAAATTTTTTTTAATTTTTTTTTTATTTTTATTTTTTTTTTAAACCTGTCCTGTTCAGCTGTTTGACACAGAGAATGGAAGTCTAAGTGCCCGGATTCTGAACAGTTTTAATGTTTCACATTGAGAGTCTGACATACTCCCATTGTGATTATTCAAAATACCTTTTTATTATGACAAAGCAGCGAACAGGAAGGGATTATGAGGGGACAGAAGAAAAGAAATACAAGAGAAGAAGGAAAAGAAACACATACACAAACAACAACTAGAAATACATTGAACATCTAAACTAGTTACTAATATGCTGGTGCTATCGTCAGCGAGATGTATTTCCGGTTTACACCATGTGGGGGCCTATTGGCCAGTGAAAGAGGAGAATGGGGGTGGGGGTGTCTATAAGCCTATAAGCTAAGTGATTGACAGGGGTAGAGTGTACACAAATCAGTTCTGTGATCTAGAACCCAGTAATCGTGTGAATCTCTTATGAGTATAAGCCCGTTTGCGACCAACACTACGCCGGCGCATCGCCAATCCCGGCACCGGGACCCCCAACACGAGCATGCGCCACCACATCCAGCAGCACGCAGGCCCCACCGGGCGCGCGACAGCCACGCAGACGGGCGGAGAAGCCGCGCGGGCGCCAACCCAGGGCCATGGCCCACACCCAGCCAGCCCGCGGAGGGAGGGACGGGACCCCCAGCGGTCCACCAAGCCCCAGGCAAGGCAGGGTCCCCCGCTGGTGCAGGCGACACCCCGCTGATACACCGGCGCCCAGCCAGCGACCCGCGACGGAGCGCAGGGCGGATGTCCAGCCAGAGAAGAGAGGGGAAGGCGGAGGCAGGAGAACGCCCAGGAACTGCCACGGGGCGATGCAAAATCGGAGACCCGACCCCCCAACCTACTCCCGCGGCCGGCAGCCGAGGCAGAGGGGAGGCCACACCCCAGGAGCCACGCCATATAGAAAAAGTGTGGGACCCAACTACCACCCTATTACTGTGGCTGCCAGGTTCCCGACTGGCAGCCTTGAAATGCTTCTTACGAAGCCACTCCTTGGTTGCCCTGGCTGTGTGTTTGGGATCATTGTCATGCTGAAAGACCCAGCCACGTCTCATCTTCAATGCCCTTGCTGATGGAAGGAGATTTTCACTCAAAATCTCTTGATACATGGCCCCATTCATTCTTTCCTCTACGCAGATCAGTCGTCCTGGTCGCTTTGCAGAAAAACAGCCCCAAAGCATGATGTTTCCATCCCCATGCTTCACAGTGGGCAGTGTTGTCACAGATTACTTAAAAAAGTAATTTAATTACTGATTACTGATTACACCTCAAAAAAAATAATCTAGTTACTTTACCGATTACTTTATTATCAAAGTAACTAAGTTACTTTAAAAGTAACTTATCAGTTACTTTTTACCAATTTTTCTCCTTTTGCTGCCTCAACATAAAAATGACAACAAAAAAATGTCATCACATGTACGGTAATTGAATTTTTCACATAAGGCTTAATCTTTGAGTTAGCGGGGGTTTAAGTAGTCAATGGAGTTGATTTCAACCACCATTGACTCGCGCTAGTTTAGCCACCCTGGAGCCCTGAAACTAACAAATAACTGACAAACTGAACGGAATTTGTTCAAATCAACTCCAACGACTAAATAAACCCCCGCTAACTCCAAGATAAGGCCTAATGTCAAAAATTCTGAACTTCCCCTTTAAAATAAAGACCTAGCTGTTAAAATATTTCCTATAAAATTTGTAAAGCAATAAAACAAACAACAAAAATTAATGAAATGAACAAGAATCCTACAACGTATTTCATAATGGGTCAAAATCATTTTTCGAGCAGATCATTTGACTAGCACCTAAGACACTAGCTTTTGCTAAGCCAAAACTACACCTGTGGAGGCAAGATGGATATTTAGAATTTCTGTAAACCTAAGCTTTTAAACGCAACCAACAACAACTGAGCTTGAACAGTTTTATATATGCTGTATGTATATAGACACTATACAGTATTGGCCAAAAGTTTGGCGACACCTCAAAGGTGGACACTTTGAAGAATGTAGAATATAAAACCTGTTTTCAGTTATTTCACTTTTTTGGCCATTCCACATGTTCGTTCATAGTTTGGATGTATTCAGAGAGGATTTACAATAGTAGTGAAAATATATAAAACGTAAAAATGTATAGGTGTGTCCAAACTTTTGACTTTTGTTTGTCATCAACATGCTTTACCCCCAGCCCCACAAAAGTAAAACTCCGCCTATGGTTACAAACACTGACAATAAAATGTGCATAAAGGCTGGTTACAAACTGTAGAAGTGCTGGCTGTCTGGTTACCTGAAGGCTGTTTCGAGTTTTGTCGCGTTGTACTGTAATTCCAAGTGCTTCTCTGTTATTTAGCGACCGACAGTCATTTTCAGCCAGCGTAAAGTTTGCAACGCACGGAGATATTTTTGTCATCTTTACTGGACAGAAATGTGAAGTAATGGCTGTATTTCCAGTGAGCAAAGGCATCCATTTGCGGTATATATATCCAGCCTTTCACTGTTAGCCTCGCTGCCTCGTCAGAATGCTATTCTGTTGACCGCCGTGGCAGACAGCTCTCAGCCTCAGACAGCTCCGTAATACACCCCCCCCCCCCCCCGATGAGAAATGCTCTTCGTACATGACTACAGTATTCTTCGTTCTACACACATTATGAGGCAAAAACAAAATAGTAACGCACAGGCACTAGGGAAAACTTTAATCAGATTACTGGCTTGGAAAAAACGAACGCGTTAGATTACTCGTTACTGAAGAAAGTAATCAGATTACACACTGACAGTGGGTAATAGGGTATGTTGTTCTCCGGATGCAATTCAGTATTCTTTCTCCTCCAAACACGAGAACCTGTGTTTCTACCAAAAAGTTCTATTTTGGTTTCATCTGACCATAACACATTCTCCCAGTCCTCTTCTGGATCATCCAAATGCTCTCCAGCGAACCGCAGACAAGCCTGGACGTGTACTTTCTTCAGCAGGGGGACACGTCTGGCAGTGCAGGATTTGAGTCCCTGGCGGCGCATTGTGCTACTGATAGCAGCCTTTGTTACTGTGGTCCCAGCTCTCTGTAGGTCATTCACTAGGTCCCCCCGTGCAGTTCTGGGATTTATGCTCACCGTTCTTGTTATCATTTTGACGCCACGGGGTGAGATCTTGCATGGAGCCCCAGATCGAGGGAGATTATCAGTGGTCTTGTATGTCTTCCATTTTCTAATAACTGCTCCCACAGTTGATTTCTTTACACCGAGTGGTTTACCTATTGCAGATTCAGTCTTCCCAGCCTGGTGCAGGTCTACAATTTTGTCTCTGGGGTCCTTCGACAGCTCTTTGGTCTTGGCCATAGCGGAGTTTGGAGTGTGACTGACTGAGATTGTGGACATGTGTCTTTTATACTGATAATGAGTTAAAACAGGTGCCATTAATACAGGTAACCTAACTCTAACCCAGCCAGAAATCTTGCTTGTTTGTAGGTGACCAAATACTTATTTTCCACTCTAATTTGGAAATAAATTCTTTAAAAACCAAACAATGTGATTTTCCGTTTTTTCCCCCTCACATTCTGTCTCTCATGGTTGAGGTTTACCCATGTTGACAATTACAGGCCTATCTAATTTTTTCAAGTAGGAGAACTTGCGCAATTGGTGGTTGACTAAATACTTGTTTGCCCCACTGTATGTTTCAGATTAGCAACTTCAAATACTGTATGAAGTTGTGAACTGAGCAGGAAAAAAAAAATGCAATGGAAAAAAAAAATGGAATGATAAATTTATGCTTTCATCGATGCATTATCCCAAGAGTTAACATTTTCTTAAATGTTTGAGATGAATGGAAAATCGTTACCTGTACACTGAAAAAGTCTTTGATTTAATAAATAAACATTTAATACCCTACAATGGAGAATTTTGAGGAATTAAGAATTCCCGATACCAATGATGGTATCGGTACTGTTAAGGAACTGAAATTATGTAATTGGTATCGGGGAGTACTGATAATTAATGTACTGTGCAATATGTACTTCTAAAGATCTTGTTTCCAACCACTGACTGCCCTACCCAAGATGGTCGCCAGAGATGCACTCCAGCTTTCCCAAGTTGATGATAGATGTCCTATTGTTTGGCATCCAATCATTCGTCAGCCGAGAATTTCAACGAGTTCATCACTCGTAGATGTCCAATCCATTTGAAGTGGGAATGTTGCAGCGAATGAATGAAACTTCAAATAGAATGGTCATCTTGTGCCATCAATGGCAGCCAATGAGAGATAAAAAAATAAAATTGGCTCTTCCTTTGGCCAAGATGCACCCTCCCACCAATTGGTTTATTTCTAGTAAACCAATCCATGAACATTCATTTACTGCAAGCCCTCCCACTTTAAACGAATAGCGTACCGCACATAACACATCACCTTTGCTCATTAATGTTCATGACTTTTCAAACTGTTGCTAGGGGGGGTCAAACTCGCGTTTGTCCCTCATGCTAGATGCATGTAAATAGCGTATGAACGAGCTAAACCTACCAATTCTGTCAGAAAATGATGTCCCTTGTGTCAAATTCACTGGTAAAGATGTGGAACAACATACAAATGTTCAGTTAAAGAGATGGCTTGAGTGTCGGGGGCTGAAAAAGACGTGGAAAAGAGCCGACCTGATCCAGAGGTAGTTTTTTTGTCGACACCTTTTGCTTGCGTGCATTGCCTTACGCCACTGACAATGACGTTCTCCTGTTTCAACAAGCTATCCTTTACCACCATATACCCTGTCTTTCTTATATATAATATCATCTGGTTGTCTTACGCCTTTCTTATACAACCCCTAGCAAGTATGGAATCACCAGTCTCGGACGAGCACTCACTCGGACATTTTATCATGTAGAACAAACTCGGATAAAAAGCTTTTAAAAAAAAAAAAAAAAAAAAAAAAAAGAATTAGTTCAAAAGTGCAACTCTTTAGCATTCAGAAACACTAAAAGAAATGAATGAAAAACATTGTGGTGGTCAGTAAATGTTACTTTTATAGAGCAAGTGCAGGGAAATATACACTCACCAGCCACTTTATTAGGTACACCATGCTAGTAACAAGTTGGACCCCCTTTTGCCTTCAGAACTGCCTCAATTCTTCGTGGCATAAATTCAATAAGGTGCTGGAAGCATTCCTCAGAGAGTTTGGTCCATATTGACATGATGGCATCACACAGTTGGTGCAGATTTGTCGGCTGCACATCCATGATGCGAATCTCCCGTTCCACCACATCCCAAAGATGCTCTATTGGATTGAGATCTGGTGACTGTGGAGGCTCGAACCAGTCTGGCCATTCTCATCTGACCTCTGGCATCAACAAGGCATTTCCACCTACAGAACTGCCGCTCACTGGATATTTTTTCTTTTTCGGACCATTCTCTGTAAACCCTAGAGATGGTTGTGCATGAAAATCCCAGTAGATCAGCAGTTTCTGAAATACTCAGACCAGCCCTTCTGGCACCAACAACCATGCCACGTTCAAAGTCACTGAAATCACCTTTCTTCCCCATACTGATGCTCGGTTTGAACTGCAGGAGATTGTCTTAAACCATGTCTACATGCCTAAATGCACTGAGTTGCCGCCATGTGATTGGCTGATTATAAATTAAGTGTTAACGAGTAGTTGGACAGGTGTACCTAATAAAGTGGCCGGTGAGTGTATATGGAACACTATTCTGAGAAAAAAAATATGGAATCATGAGAAACAATCAAAGAAATAACAATCAAAACACATCTCTAGTATTTAGTAGCACCACCTCTGGCTTTTATGATAGCTTACAGTCTCTGAGGCATGGACTTGATGAGTATTCTTCATCAATTTTGTGCCAACTGTCTTGATTGCAGTTGGCAGACCATCCTTGCAGGTCAGAGCCTTGCTGTGGACCATTTTTTTCCAATTTCCACCACAAGTTTTCAATAGGTTAAGATCTGGGCTATTTGCAGGCCATAACATTGACTGGATGAGTCTTTCTCCAAGGAATGCATTAACAGTTTTAGCTCTGTGGCATGATGTATTGTCATCTTGGAAAATGACAAACATATTTCCAATTGAAGGGATAGGAAAGCTGTCTAAAATTTCTCCCCAGTGCCTTTGCCTGACATGCAGCCTCATATCATCAAGGATTGAGGGAATTTTGATGTTTTCTTCTTTGTAAATCTCACTGGAACCGCACCAACAAAAGTTCCAACATCATCACCTTGTCAAGAGTCAAGAACCTGCATTGGACAAGCTGTCAAGAGTCAAGAATATGCATTGTTTCTCATGATTCCATATGTTTTTCCTCTGAATGGAGTGATTCCATATACATTTCCATGCACTTGCTCTATAAAAGTAATATTTAATGACCACCACAATGTTATTAATTTCTTTCAGTGTTTCTCAATGCTAAAGAGTTTCACTTTTGAACTAATTCATTATTTTTTTCAAGCTTTTTATCCGAGTTTGTTCTACCTGATAAAATGTCTGAGTGAGTGCTCGTCCGAGACTGGTGATTCCATACTTTTTGCTCGGGGTTGTTTATTATATCCTCTGGTTGTCTTACATCTCTGACCGTTCTTGGGGGTAATTTATATTGCTATTTTTGTGTCGCGATCTCAAATGCTACTCAGTGACAGCCCACGAACACTTAATTTTTTCATTACTAACAAATCTTAATTCTATTAATTTATTTACACTTCCCCCTTACTAAGGTTGTTTCTCTACAACAGAAAAGGTAAAGCTGTTAAATCTAGAGCCGACCTGTAGGCATGAACAGGTCAACTACAAAAAGAGCAGGCCAAACATGGCTAATTTATTAAAAATATCCGTACTTTTGAAAAATAGGCATACATGACTGTTGTGATATAAAAAAATGTATTTTTTTTCTGGTCATTCATTGTCAGACAGAAGCAGCACGGCAAAACGCCACGCTAAAAAATAAGTAAAAATTAGGGCTGTCAAACGATTAAAATTTTTAATCGAGTTAATCACAGCTTAAAAGTTAATTAATCGTAATTAATCGCAATTAATCGCAATTCTGACCATCTATAAAATATGCTATATGTTTCTGTAAATTATTGTTGGAACGGAAAGTCACAAGATGGATATATACATTCAACATACTGTACATAAGTACTGCATTTGTTTATTATAACAAATCAACAAGATGGCATTAACATTATTAACATTCTGTAAAAGCGATCCATGGATAGAAAGACTTGTAGTTCTTAAAAGATAAATGTTAGTACAAGTTACAGAAATTTTATATTAAAACCCTTCAATGTTTTCGTTTTAATAGAATTTGTAAAATTTTCAAACAAAACATAAACTAGTAGCTCGCCATTGTACAGCACCACCAATTCTCATGGTGCTGAAAACCATAAAATCAGTCGCACCCAAGCGCCAGCAGAGGGCGACAAAACTCCAAAAACACAAGTAACAAGTGCACTTGACACTGTACTGTCATTTTAATCTGTTTGAGTGGGGCATGTGCGTTAATTGCGTCAAATATTTTAACGTGATTAATTTAAAAAATTAATCATCGCTCGTTAACGCGATCATTTTGGCAGCCCTCGTAAAAATATCAAAATGGCTTACCTCTTACCTCGCGCAGGCTCTGGCAGGCAGTGGATCAGCCCCAACAAAATGTATACTGCATATGAAGGTGAATGGCTTCACCTCTCTGGCGATAAACTGGTCTTTTGGACGTCCGCACAAGTCGATCTATTGTTTACATTTTTTCCCCTCTGAGTTTTTCGCTTTGGGAAACATAAGAAAATATCCATCAAATGTGGACGGTTGTAATGTCTAGAGTCGTTTCTACAAATTCCAGACCAGCAGTGTTTACTTGGCATTTTCATTTTTGAAAGATTACCGGCAGAAAACAAGCAGTACTAGCATGGGTTGTATGCGAGCGCGCTTCTTTTTTAAAGCAGAAATGTGAAGTAATTTCATAACATGCCAAATAGGGTCACAATTAAAGTAATTCAACATTGTCCAACAAATAAAGCATGAAAAAAATAATTTATATGTTGTATATTTGACAAAATAATCGCGTTTCCGAAGTTCGAGCCTGAAAGGGGACGAACCCGGAAGTGATACGTCACACCGGGAACAGCGATGGCAGCTCCATACATACGGCTGCCATACAAAGCCCTTCAAACAATGATTCAAACAGCGATATAAGCGATAGATCGAGCGCAAGGGAGGAGATCCAAGTTTTTGAAGAGTTGGAGGAAGAAGAGGAGGTTGGAATTTTATGTTGGACCTAACATGTATTAGCCAGACGCTAATCACGATGCAAACAATGTGCCTAGACTACCTGACATGGAATGGAGACCCATCGAGATTACGTACGAACACAGCTCGGGGCTCCCGGCAGGAAGTGGCGTCTAATGGCGTGAGGAAATGTAGTTTTTTCACTCAAGTGAACAGATTACAAAGCACCACTTCAGTGTTGTCCCGAGACTACATTTCCCATGATTCACTGCGTGACCTGCGCGCTCGCTGATTCGCTGCCAGACTTTAAAAGCAACACGCTTGTTGTTGTCACCTGTCAGCGGCTCTCGTGCGTAAAACACAAACTGGAAGGCTATCAAGCGATCACCGTGAAAGAAACGCTGAACCGTACAAATGCAATGCAATGCTTGAAGCATGAAGGTGGAAATACATAATACAAATACAAATAAATGTGCACAAACTCACGATGTGCGTCTCTTACGGCAACGTGACCGTGAATTACCACGACGCCGACACGCTTATATGCACATCCACACCCCTTTCCCGATTGACAGTGGATTAACCCTTTCGGACAAGATCGTGGATGACGCACAATTTAAACACGCTTAACCTAGCGAACGCAACAACAACTATGATCGGGGATTGCCACGAGTTAAGTTTCGGCTAACATCGCTAGCTTATACTGTTCATTCCACAACAGTTGGCTGCTCTGCTTTGACAAAGTCATCAGTCATCTATCCAAAAATCACACTTACTTTTTGGCAAATCCTTGATCATAAGCAGACCGTTTAAGGAAGCAGGCATCTTCGAAGTGTTTGCAGCAGAGAACACTACTCGATGATGGCGTGAAATTCATTCGCTTCGTGCCATGGAAAGATGCCCATTTACATGCCCTGCTATCCTTTGACCACTCATACAACTTCACGTTTGAGTGAGAACAAAACATCGCCACACACCGCCGTGGCATCTTACCGAGAAGCAATGCCACAAACAATACTGTTCTATGGCGGACTTCCCTCGCACTACCCTGTGTGACTTAATTTCCGAAGAAAAGCATTTTCGTTGTCAAGGGCGTTGCTATGGGTTAGACAAAGAATCTGGAAGGGTTGCGTTAAAAAAATAACAAAAATATGCTTATAACTGTTTAGCCATTGATATTATTCAAAAACATGGTTGGCCAACCTTTCTTCACATTTCCGCTTTAACCCCCTTCCGGGGTTAAAGATGGTGACGTCACACAGCCTTGCGGTCTAAAAATAGCATTCGTGCGGTACACTATTGGGCGTCTAGTACTGTCAATGGCAAACAATGAGTGAAGCAATGTTTAAACAAGCCATGATAGCAATTACTTCACAGTCAAGCCAGAATGCAGTAATTATTTAAAAAAAAAAAAAAAAAAAAAAAAAAAAAAAAAAAAAAAAGGAAAATGTATTTAAAAAAAAAAAAAAAAAAAAACGTGGAATTGGTAGAGTATCAACATCGGTACCACAGCCAGGTGTTAGAATCGGTATCAGGAGCCAAATAATTGTATTGGTACAACACTAGCAGTGTTTTGCTAAATCTCTGTTCATTTGGCATTGGATAAATCTACTAGGTCAAATTATGTTGAAATAAAAAACGCTAACATAAACCTTCTCATCTCCCTTTTACAGTCACTCTGCTTTCACACTGGTTTGCCATTGGCATGGTCCATGGTACATTTGCATTAGTTTCATCTTCAAAGTGCAGCTGTTGGCTATTTTTTTCCTCCTTCAAAAAAGTAAACAATTATTCTTCAATGTGAGTCTGATATTTTATTCAAATATACCATCAACAATGTCTACTTTCTTTTAACACATCTTGACTTCAATGTTCTAACAGAAATGAGTATGTAATTCTTGCAGGTAAGCACAAATACAGACCCTCAACAGTCAGTTCTCACCCGTTTGCAACTAGCAGGGATAGTTTGCGTTGGCCGCCATCTGATAGCCATGCGATTACACGATGATTCCAGTACCGACATGAGTGGTTCTTTGCCGAGTTAGTCAGCAGGAAAAAGTACTGTAGGTCATTAGTTTTGGCATAATAGACCTTTCCTCCAGCTCTCTGTCATTCACCTTTATCAAAGAACTGATAAATGCCATGGCAGCACATCAAAGCTGAGCATCAAGACACAGATTTACATATACAAACGCTTAAACAATAGATTGATAGCCAGACAATATAATGGGTGGTAACACACTCGGTAAGCATCCTCACCTTGTTTAATTTAACAACAGTGTCATCATTCACTTGGAGGAAAATTTGAATCTCCAATGGCGTACAGCACGCATGCTATTTTTAGACCGTGACGTCGCATCGTACAGAGGAAGTAAAGCCGAAGTGGGACATTATAGACCCGTCCTCGCATAGACCCAGCGTAATTGGTGCTACTTTTCTCTGGTAAGCTTTCAAAAACGAACATGCCGATCATGCATTGCTTTTTAGGAACTTGTAGAAACGACTCTAGACATTAAGACACATGAAGGATGTTTTCTTCATACGTTTCCGGAAACCAAAAACTAGGGAGGAAAAAATGTGAAGACCGAATCAACTTGCGCGGACTTTAACACCAGCTCGATGAATCCATTCACATTTCATATGAAGTAAACATTTCTTTGGGCTGGCATGGTCTTTCAGAGGACAAAGAGGTAAGCCATTTTTATATTTTTAACTTAGTTTTTTAGCGTAACGTTGTGCCATACTGCTTCTGTCTGACAATGAATGACCTGAAAAGAATTACAATGGTATCTGGTTGCTACTGTTACCGTTTCTGTTATATATATAAAACTACTTTAGTAAGGGGGAAGTGTAAATAAATTATTGAATTAAGATTTGTTATCAATGAAAAAATTAAAAGTGTTTGTTGGTTGTCACTGAGTAGCATTTGATTGCTACACATAGCTAACTAAATTACCCCCAAGAACGGTCAGAGACGTAGGACAACCAGAGGATATATAAGAAAGACAGGGCTGATGGTAAAGGATAGCTTGTTGAAACAGGAGAATGTCATAGTCAGTCGTGTCAATAAAAAAGCTAAGGCTATGCTTAGGTCGGCTCGTTTTTTTCATCTTTTTCAGCCATCCACACTCAAGCCATCTCTTTAACTGAACATTTTTATGTTCTACCACATCTTTGCCAGTCAATTTGGCACCAGGCACATCATTTTCGGAGAGAATTGGTAGGTTTAGCTCTGTAAACATCTCCTTCGTACACGGTTTCCATTCATTTCCAATTAAGGACAAACGGTGACTACGCCATTGTATGTTGTGAAGGTAAGATACCTGATAATGGCTCCCAGCATCACAGTATGTATATTGTGACTAAATATTGCCATCCAGTGTATTTGTTGAGCTAAACGAGCTGCTAAAATGTTTGACCAAAGTCTGAGTAAGTTTTCTGTGTATTTTGCATATGGCGGAAAACACTCAGGTGACTTGAAGATCCACTCTGAGACTCCCAATTTGGTTCAAAATTGTCCTATATGCATGTGTGAGTACATCATTGGAAATCTTAAAATCTCAATTTTCTGGGGAAGAAAAATTTTGAACAGGAGGGGATTTAATTTTTTTTCTTCTTGTTTTAAAAGAGCAAAACCCTAACTGGAGGTGAGAGCACGCGAGAGCAGAATTAAAGACACCATGATTTTAACAAGATATTATCGCGTACTTACCTTGTTTCGATCCAAAAACTCCATGTAGCATGTAGCATCAAGTGTTGAGACACAGAGGTGAATGGCCACAGCCGGATTTTTGGGGGATTTCATGGGTGAAACTTGGTAATATAACAAGGGTCGCGATGCAGAAATCGCAGACTTCAAGAAGTGGTCGAGATGTTCTTTTTCATATATTTTCCCTTTTAATTTTTTTTTTTTAAATCCAATTTTTCTTTGTTTGGATCGCTTATTTATCATCAAACATATCGGGGAAAATTTGACAGTAACAAAAAAATAAATAAAAAAATTAAGCAATACTTATGAGGTAGATATCCATGACTTAGTAACAGACACCATTTTTTTCATTGTGACGTAATTTGTTTAAAAGTTTAAAATATGCGAGTAAATAATTTTTTTAAGTCATTTTTTTTTTCTAAATATCAGACATCAATTAATGATTCTAAGCTAAAAATGACAGACATTTCGAATAATAAATACGATTACTTACCTTCTTTTTATGGCTAGGTTGAAACAAAAGCGGTTGCGCGATGTCTGTAAACGGGGGTTTCCAGGGTAAAACAGACAAAATGAAAATAGTAGATTGAAGCACTTTTCTTTTTGTGAACATTATTTTTTAACAGATATGAATATTATTTTTGCATTTTCACTATATGACACTTAGGTTCAGTTGTATGTTGTGAAGGAAGAGTTGCCGAAGCTTATTCCACAAAATGCACTCACTGACTTGATCTCTAATTTAAAACTCGCTATAGACCCTACTCACCGACGTCACAGAATGACATGTCGCTGTATCCGGCCGCCATATTGTCCATCTGTGTTTAGCCCTATTCTCAATGGTTTCAATTAGTCGTTCAGTTTATAGAGCAATTCATGGAAGCCTCAGTACTTTCAGACGCTGTAAACTCATTGGATGCATTGCATAAAAGGCGTTATGTGGAAAAGCTTCAGTCTATCCATTCGCCAGATCCATATTTGATGCCTAAATCGATATTTTTCGACCCGCTGTCTTCGCCCTCTCTGCCTGACATCTGCTACCCTGATATCTACAACTATCTTTTCCACAGAAACTCGGCCTATAGACCTTACCCACCGACATCACAAAACCACGTGCTCGCTGTGTGGTTCCGCCCACTTGTCCGTAATTTTGTCTCTGTATTAGCATTGTTTTCAATTGATCGAGGAATTTAAAATGCATTTCATGGAAGACCCGGTGTTTTCTGATGCCGTAAACTCACTGGATGTGTTGCATAAAAGGCGTTATGTGGAAAAGCTTCGTTCTATACAGTCGCCAGATCCATATTTGATGCCCAAATCGATGTTTTTCGACCCACTGTCTTCGCCCTGTCTGCCTGACATCTGCTACGCTGATATTTACAATTATCTTGTCCACACAAAATCAGCCTATTCCCACGAAAATTTGAAAAACTATAAGAGCTTGGAGGCTTATAAATGCTTCGTTGCTGGTTGGGTGAAACAGGTCCTCGTTCGGCAGGAATCTATCTTGTGCTTGGAAAGGTGAGTTACGGAATTTTTTAATTCAAAATCTTTTGTTATTGCTAACATCCACTGTCAAGTCTAATGTATTTCATGTCGTTTGTCAATGGAGTTAAGGCTTTTAATGTTTATATGGTTTAGCGATAGCACTCTCACTACATACATACGTGTATGTTGTCGGCGATTAGCCTAGCAATGATCTTAATTGTGGTTATTTGTCAGCCCCGTAGACGAGGCCAGTTTCTTTCACTTGGTACCAGCTAAATATTATTCAAAAAATAACTATGGTGGAAGAAAGGGAAGTCACAAACATCTTGAATTTGAAACTATGTCGTACTACGTCGTATGTTGTCGGCGATTAGCCTCGCAATGATCTTAATTGTGGTTATTTGTCAGCTCCGTAGACGAGGCCAGTTTCTTTCACTTGGTACCAGCTAAATATTATTCAAAAAATAACGATGGTGGAAGAAAGGGAAGTCACAAACATCTTGAATTTGAAACTATGTCGTACTACGTCATATGTTGTCGGCGATTCGCCTCGCAATGATCTTAATTGTGGTTATTTGTCAGCCCAAAACCCTCTAAGTATATCTTAAATGCATCTTACCGGATATAAAATGACTACTACATAGTCTGTGGTGATTTTTTGGTGCCCAGTTTTCACGTCGAATTGCAGCCGTCCATTTCGCTCTCCTCTTTGGATCCCTCGGAATACGGTAAAACTTCAAGTCTCTCCTTCCATCTTCTCTGTTAGTGCAACCAACAGCCACACACGCCTTCACCATTTTGATTATTAATGTTAAGGAGCAGAAAAACACGCCGTAAATAGGAGAAATGTACGTAGCCGTAACAGGTTAACACTATGTTTTGACGGACAAGTGGGCGGTACCATTCAGGAGAGCGGAGCTGTGACGTCAAGTGGGTAGGGTCTATTCTCACAAAACTTTGAAAAACATTAAGAGCAGCACTCTAAGCAACATTACCCTGTGTGATTTCTAAAATGGCGACAATTAAAAAAAAAAAAAAAGTTGACTGCGATGGCCGACGCTTCAAGGATAGGTGGATATTGGACTATTTCTTCAATAAAACACGCAACAACTGTGTCTGCCTCATTTGCAAAGAGACAGTCGCTGTTTTCAAAGAGTTCGATGTGACGCGATAATAACAAGACACGCTGACATGTACGACAACATTACAGGAAAGATACGCAGCGAGAAATTATAGCAACTTGAAGCTAGTTTAAAGGGGAACTGAAGAGGTTTTCGGATTTCGTTCCTGAGCGTTTTACTCGGTTGAATTGTATTAAATGCATCACTGGCTGTCTCAAAACTCATATTAAAAAAAAAAAAAAAAAAATTGACCGCATAGTTTTTGAGTTATAGCCATAGCAACACCTTAGCAACGAGGGACGCGGCTCGCTGCGACCGCTACCCGATGACGTAACTTCCAGGAAGTCGCTCTGGACACGGAAGTGTATTAGTATAGCACCACGCGGCTGTCGCCATATATTGCAAACATTTTCTGTGTTTTACTCGCAAAATTCATAATGCCATCTCGATGTGTAGCGATGCATTGCTCTCACGAAGGCTCGAAACTTTATGAGTGGCCCAAAAAAAAATCTTCTGCAAGGATTTGGACCGCTTTTGTGAGAGTGAAGCGGAAGAACTTTTCTCCTGTTCCTCGGTCGGTACTTTGTTTTCATCATTTTAGCGACGACAGCTTTGACAACCTAGTGGAATACAGGCTTGGTTTTACAAAGATGTAAGTAGACCACTTCTGAATTTTCTTAATCTAAAATTTGATGCATTTCTGTTGATATACGAGTGCAAATCCTTAGCCGACAGGTCGTCCCGTCTTGTGAATTTGATACATTTATTACTACCTCTATGGGTATTATTAAAATGTCCTCAGCACCAAGTAGGACCTTGGCTAGTTATCTTTTGGCCTGTCACAAGGTAAATATAAAGTCTACTAGCCTATGGATCCCTATACACTTTTGTAATTCATTTCTAGGCTCCGTCTGAAGAAAAATGCAGTGCCAACAATCCACCTCCCAGCCCCTGATACACCGAATACATCCCAACAAAATAATGACAATTTTACTCCAACACCGAGGTCTGCCTATTCGAAGAGGGAAACATTGCGTCAAATAGATGCTGCTATGTCTGAGGCATTATTATTAGATTGCCAAGAACATTCGGAGGTTTCTGAGAAGGAGCCAATTGAATCAGCAACTGCTGAGAAGGGTAAGAAAATTGTATTTTATAATTTTAATTTAATTATATTTATATCCAACTGTGATTTTTTATTTTCTTTCCAGGATGTCAAACATCAAAGATAAAGCAGCGAAAACGCCCAACACGACAAAAAAAGTGTTTCAAGTCAGTCGCTATCCAGTTTCCTGAAGTCAAAAAGAGAAAGTGGGTCGACTCGGATGACGATACAAGTAATTCAGAGTCCAGCAGTGATGATGACGACGAAAGAGATCTTGAGGCTTCAGATTCCGAATGTGTTTTGTCTGCGACGACTGACGACGAGGACTTGGCAGAGAAAAATTCGGAAAATTTTGATGAAATGAAATCGTTAGTGTTATGTATACATTTTGAAAATTCTAATTACCTTTATACTTTACTAATTATTGCAATGTATCTTTGTATAGAGAAGACGGAGAGTGCTACAGCAAAACGACAAAATATATTGTATTTCAGTCGGCACTTCTCTCGCTCTTAGCTGTTTGCATCTCTTGCAGTGGCATAAATAAATGTTACAAGAATGTAAGTGAAATGTACCCTGTAAAAATTATCACCATGCTTTTCATGAAGCTTTCATTATTTTAAAACCTGCTTTTATTCCTAGGTGAAGGGGACACTTCTTACTGTCAGGACAGAGTGCACCAGGTGTGGCCACAGAAATGAGTGGAAAAACCAACCCTCAGTAAGTCAAATACCCGTGCTCAATATTTTATTGAGTGCCGGTATCTTGTTCTCGGGGTCCACACCAGAAAAAGCATTGCGCTTATTAAGGTAGGCTTATTGATTGAAAGAGTGCTGGTCCTTGAATTGAGATCACATTACTCTCAAGTGTCATTTCAATTTTGCAGATTCCTGAATATACAATGCCAGTCAGTGAGGACATTTTTTAACCATCAGTCTACCTATTTGCATGATGCCATTATGAAAACTTGGAACCAGTACAAAGACAAGTTGTTTGCAAGCCTTCAGGGTAAACCTCTTGTTTTGGGAGGGGACGCGAGATGTGACAGCATGGGGCATTCTGCAAAATTTGGCTGTTATTGCCTTATTGAGCTTGGAATAAATAAAATTCTATCAGTTGAACTGGTACAGGTTAGTACAAATTTATTCTGAATGTTGACTTACCTAGTGTGCGACTTATAGAAGATATATGTGCTTTTTGCTTTGTAGAGTAACGAGACAAAGAGCAGTTACCATATGGAGCTGGAAGGCCTCAAGCGTTGCAAGGAAGATGTCAGTGGACTCAATATTCGGGCTCTTGTAACTGACAGACATCGCCAAGTCTCAAAGTGGGTGCGAGAGTCATGGAAGATTTCACATTATTATGACTGCTGGCATGTAGTGAAAGGTTGGTGGGTTTTGAGCACATTCAATTTTGCAATGAAATTGAATGTGCTCATTTTCAACTTCATTTTTAGGTCTGACTAAAAAATTAGAGGCACTGGCAAAACCTAACTCCTTCCGTATAATCAAGGATTGGATCAAAAGCATTGCCAACCACCTGTATTGGTGTGTTGCATCTTCAACACCGGGTGACAAGGAAGACATCAAGGGGAAGTGGTTGTCTGGTGTGGAACATATCCAAAATATACATGATAACTGTTATCATGGTAGTTTGGAGAGAGAGAAAAAATGGCTCAAACCAGGTAATAATTCTCTCATGAGGAGAAATAAATGATAATGATCAATTCTTCTTTTGGCATTTCCCTTCAGGGGTCACCACAGCAAATCACTTGCCTCAATCTAACCCTGTCTTCTGCATCTACTGCTTTCACATATAGTATATACACCTTTTCATTTGTTCATTATGTGTTTTTTTTTTCAGGAAGTGAGGTTTGTGAAAGACTTGTTGATCTTTTGACCAAGAAGCACTTTGTTAAAGATGTTTGCAGCATGTCTGCTCTTGGTCAGACTAGTGGACTTGAGGCCTTTCACAGCCTTGTTAATCAATTTGCCCCCAAGATGTTCCAGTTCTCATATCGAGGAATGCACAGTAGGTCTGTAAAGATTAAATAAAGTTATACACATAAACATTTGAAAGTTTATCCAAGTATTTGCAATTGTTAACTTTCAATTTTCTATATCCAGGATTTATCTTGCTGCCCTTCATTATAACGAGAATGCTGGAAGACCTAGGGCTTACACAAAAGCAGGGGAACAGCGTTATAGCATTGCATTCCCCAAGTACAAGAAGGGTGGTTATTCATTGAAAAATGTGTTGGTAAAACCTAGTTACCGTAAGTAAACGTACAATAGTGAAATTTATTACATTTATCCTTTGAAAATATTTATTTTCTCTTTTTATGTGCAGGTTGATCAGGATAAGTATTTCAATTTCAAATGCATGTAAATAACTCTTTCACACTAAACTGTCTTTCTCACCTTTATCATATTTCAACGCTGCAAAAAGTCTGTTGCTATACTAACTTTGTGCTACTTACTAAATTTGTGTTTTGATGTGTGCCATTGTTTGCTTGGTTTAGCTCAGCTTTCTATGTTATATCACAATCTGCCAAAAACACCTGCAATTATTTTCGTATTTATTTTAAAATGAAATTTTTATTTCCAGTGTATGTTGAAGATTGTTTCAACAATTTGATGGAGTTGGTGCTGCAAAAGCCACGGCATAAGGCACCATCAAGGGTAGATGAGCCCCCACCACTCAGCGACTTGTACGAGAAACCAGTGAAAGCTGATGCTGTCAAGACAGTTTTATCCAGATTTCGGCCAAAATAAATGTTGAATCATTGTTTACTGTTGTCACTGTTACTATTGTTTTGTTTTTGTGGAATATAATATTGTAAAAAATAAAAAATGGATAAATGCATTAAACAGTCATCAAAATATTACAATTTATTGTTTTACTTCTTCAATGTTGGTAGTTTGTGCCCTGCAAACACAAAATCCTCTTCTAGACCAGGAGGAGGGAAGTGTGCCCTGATGGAAGACACAAAACATGAGGGGAGTACCACTCTAATGTCTTTGCCTAGATACTCCCAGCACCAGGTGACAAATTGTCTGTAGGCGACATGTCTAAATTTGGCATCTGTGGGCCCCTCAAATGCCTTGCCACCATACAGTTGCTTGTACCTGGCCCAAGCACACTGAAGGGCCCAAGGGTTGAAACAAATGGCATTCAGGCCAGGGTGATCCAAAATGCACTCCGGCAATGTATCCGTCAGTGCTTCTGCCTCCTCAAGTTTGCCTCTTACTTCCGGGATCTCCTGACAGCAAAGGCATTCTCTTGGAAGGGTCATTACTTGACAGTGTTTACAGCAACACCTGGACAAAAAAATGTAATTTACTTCGAAAAATTACAATCAACCACCTTTATTTAGCCATATTTGGGCTAGCTAGACCATATTACTATCTTTACACAGGTTTGGCGTCAGTACATTTTTCTACTTTTTTTTTAACCTGTCTTGTTCAGCTCTTTGACACAGAATGGAAATCTGGGTGTCCTATTGGTCTGAATGTTTTCCAACTCGTCTGATTACTGATAATTATATCACAGAATGACGTTGGGGGGGGGGGTCAGAGAGAAATGACGATGCTAGACATAAACTTACCACTCGTCCTTACGTGATGTGTCAAGTCGCCAGTCTGCGTCATCACCACCGTCTGATGTGCTGTGTAAATCGTCATCTGACACCTCAGGTTCAAACATGTAAGGAGTTATTGTATACTGCCTTTCCTGGGACCCCTCGCCACGACACAACGATCCTGAAGGGCTACTTTCGCTGGAAATGTCACAATCACTGGTGCTGCTGTGGTCCGCCATGTTTTCTGCCGCCTACTGGAGCTTACGTCACACTTCCGGGTTTAGGAAGGGACATTTAACGGAGTGCAAAAAAGCTAAAAAAACACAAATTATGGTCACAGTTATGCTTTAATAATGACATGGTTGTTTTTACGAACTCGTCCAAAGTTTATATTCGTAAAATTACACCAAAATCCGGAAAGGTCTTCAGTTCCCCTTTAATTTCACAGCAGCAGTATTTCGCAAGAGCCCGAATGTCGAAAGAGAACGCCACAAAGACGAGACTGTTGAAATTATAAATAAAAAAAAAAAAATAAAGCAAATGTGACACACAGAAGGGCTTGCTAACATTTGTTTAAATATATTGTTCTATGTAAATCAGCCAAGGTAGCCCCCCGCATTTTTACCACACCAAATCTGGCCCCCTTTGCAAAAGGTTTGGACACACCTGTTTAACTGATGATCCGTAGACGAGGCCAGCTTCTTTCACTTGGTACCGGCTAAATATTATTCAAAATGTAATGATGGTGGAAGAAATAAGCATCTTGAATTTTGAAACTGTATGTTGTCGGCGATTAGCCTCGCAATGATCTTAATTGTGGTTGTCAGCCCAAAACCCTCTAAATATATAGTAAATGCATCTTACCAGATATAAAATGACTACTACATAATCCGTGGTAATCGTTTGGAGCCCAGTTTTCTCGTCGAATTGCAGCAGTTCATCTCGCTCTCCTCTCCGGGTCTCTCGGAATACGGTAGAACTTCAAGTCTCTCCGTCTATCTTCTCTGTTATTGCAACCAACCGCCACACACGCCTTCACCATTTTGATTATTAATGTTAACGAGCAGAAAAACACGCCATAATAGGAGGAATTTACGTAGCGGTAATGCGTCAAACTGAGGAGTAGACGGAAAATATGGCGCGGAGGCGTGGTTGTGACGTCATGTGAGTAGGGTCTATTGACACCCTGTGGCGTATTTAAATCACTACCCTATATCTTTAAAGAGTGCCACGGTGGAAGTCCGTCTGTGTGGCCATGGGTTATTAAACGAAAACATTAAGAGGGGTTTAAATATCAAATTATTATAACTCATACTAACATTTCTCTTTTAAGAACTACATGCCTTTCTATCCTTGGTATCTTTTCAGGATGCCTCTGTGTATCAGCTTTGTCGGATGATTGCCTTGCTGTGTGTGCCCTCATCTTCATGCTCTCCAAAGTTTCCTCAAGCTAGTAGGTTGTATCCTACTTTGATCATATTGTTTTTTCTTTTTTTGTGCTATATTTTTATTGTACGTTGTTCAACTTGTGTACTGCTTGACATGCTTCCTTTTTTATACTTTTTATTAAATACAAACTTACTCGCTATTTCTGATTCCTGAGTCTGAGATCCATATAAACGGCTTGCCGTGTATCACAATGAAGTGCCGTCAGTGGCACTTAAACATGAGTGTACTTTTTTTTTTTAAATGACTAAAAATACTCACTTATAAAGGGTTAAATGCAGGGTTAGGGTTAGGTGCTTCCGGCACCTCTTGATTTTGGCCTCCTTGTCTTCCTGTACTTATTTTGGCAGATCAAGCACCTCTCGTGCATATAAAATAATAATAATATAAAATATAAAATAATAATAATATGAAAATGTTGCTGCTACTACTCACAGCTCTCCAGTCCCACCGTCTCTTAAACGGATCGTGCATAGTGTCTTGTTATGAGCTTTTTGTTGACAAAGGTATCGAACACACGACATGCTGACAACTTTCTTTATTAACACATGGAGCTAACAGTACGAACACAGCTTGGGGCTATCGCATTCCCGCATCACGTGACCAAAACAACAGTAACGTTGCGTGCACTTCAGGGTGCCTCGGAAAACATTATACCCAGGGGTGCACATAAGTGGTCCGCATGCGCGCATGCGTACCGGACATAGACAAACGCGCTGGCCCTCAACGGCTTCGATACGCTTTTGCGTACCAATGGCTGACCGTAAGCCTGTCGCAATATGCAATAATTCCATTTATCGCGTGATATATAAAAATGAAGGCGGAAATTTTTCCGCTGCGACTTATCGCCTCGCGTGCACGTGCGTGCGCGCGTGCGGCAGACGTGCTGTTAAAAGTTCGGATTCCTCGTTACCAACTGCGCAAAATGCATCTTCGTTCCAAGTCCGGCAAAAACTAGCGCCGGAGCCAATCGTTCCCATTATATCCTATTGTTCAACGTATACCGGCCGCATCAGTGCTCCGGAGTTACTGTGGACCAGCTACAGCGCGCCGGTGTCGTTGACTTGTGGGCGCTCCCGTCAGGAGTGACATTTCACGCGGGTGGCTGTTTTTCGGCACAACGCCGGATAGTTACAACGAAGTCCGCCAAAACATTGTTACCGACTAGGCTGCTACGAACAACCTCGCTTTGACAATAAACAGCTGAATGAAATTAAGAGCGCTGTGTCATATGCTGGTGTTGTGTAGTAATGAGCAAACGTGACTTCAGCGGCGCTTGTTAACTTTTTTAATGCGCGCACACACTAGATATCATGAAATGGCACACTAGATGTGCTACGTCCCATGCCATTGGCTACGTGAGCACAGAGTGATTATGGGTTACGTAGTCAATATACTACATCGATGAGTTGTAAACTGTCATGACTGAATGGAAGTTAAGAAGGCCAAATCATTCCATACCAGTGACTACAGATAATGTTGCAAATATTGTTATTTCAGTACGTGACACAGATGGATTCGGACAACAAATAGGATGTCTTGCTCATGTAGTAAACTTAGCTGTTAAGAAAGCTGTAGCAATCAACAGTGTGCCTTGCCTCACTTTACAAACAGTAAAGATTGTTCTCAGCTCTTTTGTACAAACATTTTTCAGATCAGTAAGAAGTAAGCACATACAGTAAATATTATGCACTAAAATGCATGTTTATATGATGGCAATTTAATTTTTGCTCGCTAGCAAAAAAAAAAAAAAAAAAAAAAAAAAAAAAAAAACGAAACAAAAAATTTAATTTTTTTTTTTTTTTACAGAGCATTAAATGTATTGAATCGGATCGAAAATCGTGACCCCCGTATCAAAAATCGTACCGAACTGTGACTTAACTGTATCGTTGCATCCCTATGGAACACCATTGCAGAAGCTATGACGGGGAAAAGTTTTCATTTGCCTAAATGCTTAAGTTATTAAGTGCAATTTTTTTTTCTCTCTTTTTTTTTTTTTCAACACATTTTATTTATTCTGTGGTGCTGTGCGGTATCAATATTGTTTTTTTTTTTTTTTACGTAAGAGGCATGGTCTATTGTTTTTAGTTGTGATTTCTTAAAAAGTATTTTTGAATTTATCTATGAATGTATACTGTATTCTCACTGTGTTATTGTAAATTGGTTGAAAAAAAATTGGGGGGGGCGCAATAATATCGCATATCGCAATAATTTATGAGAATAATTATCGCACACTAATATTTGTTATCGCGACAGGCCTAGCTGACCACTGTATTTGCGGCGGACACGAGAAAATCACTTCTCAAAATGTCAAAGAGGCGGGCCCCACTGAGTAATTATTTCCGTGTTCCCCCACCCCCGTCAAAAGACAGACAGACGACAGAGACATCACCGGAGCTACCGAAAAAAAGGACTTTTGCTGAAAAGTGGCTGCAGGAGGTACCATGGCTAGAAGCAAATGATGCTCGCATGGAAATGTGGTGCAACATTTGCCGTGAGAATCCCAATGTCGCTAATAAGAGCAGCGCATTTTATGTAGGGTCAAAGAATTTTAGCCATCCAAACTTTGAAAAGCACGAAAAAAACAGAGCATGTGGCAATTAATCAAACTATCAATGTCAGACAGGACCCCACTCGCCCTATGGACAAGTGGTGGAATAAAGTTATTGTAGAACAGCGCCATGCGCTGACAAACGTGTTTTTGCTCGCATTTCACAAAGCTAAACATGCACGTTCAATGAGCTCTTGAGTAGAGGAGGATTGGAGTTAATGTGAGAGCCGCATATGAATGCCGTTTATTTTGAATTAGTGCTTTTATGTTTGTTACTTTGCATTTCACTTCAAAGTAATGGCAATTTTGTTGTGCCAGTTGATGTTAATCAAGCGTTAATTGTTTATATAATTAATTAAAGGTAATTGGCTCTAAGTAAAGCTTGGCATAATTTTATCGCATCAGGCGGGTCGGCTCTCAAGCTCAATGAGGACCGAGTCACATCTCCAGGTCCTCCTCTGAGAACCTGGGCAAAAAAATTATGTGCACCCCTAATTATATCAGAATATTATACACAGTTACGGACATTACAGTATAAAATAAAATGCATAAATTCATTTACACAACAAATCGCAAGAATTGCATGTTGTTTATAAAAATTTAATAACATTTGAAAGAGTGAGATGTGTTGATGCACTGAAAAGCTGGACCAACAAATCACGCCCCTGACATTAAGAAGAAAAAAAAAATTGAAATTTGCGGCATCTTGGGAGCAAGCAGCCAAAAAGACAGTTGCATTGACTGTCTTTTTTCAAAAAGAAGGAAGATGGTTCAAAACGAGTCAGAAAAGCACATAGAAAAGAAAGACAAAAGGAAAGTCCCACAGCATGGCAAGTGGGCATTTGCGTTTTGTTTTCAGCACCATTTTCTGCACATTGTAATGTCCGTAACTGTGTGCGGGCCCGTGAAGGGGCCATTGGACAGCAGAGTGGTGACGAAACGGGAAGTGAGGAGAAGAGTCCGGCGTTAGAGCGAAGTTGGCGGTCGCATGTTGCACCAGACCGCTGTTATTTTTGTTATTTGTTATTTAACTGTTGCCACAATAAAGTGAAGGAAGCCATCATTCACTGCTCTCCTTTCTATTTCCCCATTCGGGCTATTACAATATGTTCTGGGACCTGTCCCCGTGCCGTCATCCCTGCGCTTTCATATGTACTTTGCGTTCTGGTACCTTATGATTTACAAATTAAGCACTGGTTAAATGTCCCATATGTCAACCTTTGGATAGCTTTTCACTGTAGTGACTTCTCTCCCTGGGATGGTTAAGTGATGATACAATAGCTAGGGAGAGAATTTGTGAAAGGTGATCTCGAACATCAGTCCAGTTGCTGCTTTTGCAACATGTCGGAAGGCACTAAAGGTTTTGGCTGTATGCAAAATGGCTAGAAATCGGAAATGCTTAGCTGAAGCAATACCACCACATTCATTTATACATTCAAAATTCAGTTGTCTGTTGCAGTTTTGCTTGCTTTCATTAGTTTTAGGGCCATTTCTTTAATGACTAAGGTTTGGTAAAGACATTATACAGCCACCAGACAGAGGCAGATTGCTTCATGCCACACGATCAATAATAGATCCGTGTGATACGATTTCAGGTGAATGGGTTTGATTGAAGTTTTTGAGGGGAAGAAGCAGGGAGGCAAGGCAGGACATGACACAAAGGGAGGATTTATTTCAGAAAACAAAAGTGAAACTAAGCCTTACAAGCAGGACTGAACGGGCCCTCGCAGTTTGGCGCAACTCGGATGTCACGTAAACTCGGACGGCACGCAGGTCAGGGTTGTGGCAGATTGTCCCCCTCTTGTAATCTCATGAGAACCTAACTTGCTCGAAACTCCCTTCAATTCAAGTGGGCGCCACTGTGCCATTTTGCTCTTGGGGTCGCAAGATTATCGAAATTTACGCAAAGCCGCATGTGCTTGCAAAATTTGGTCAGTTTTCGTGCATGTTCAGGCCTCCAAATATAAACTGTATTATAAATCGACAAAAATTTCACATTCGATCCAAAATACCCGATTTCCTGTTAGATTTGGAAAATGGGTGCAAGAGACTAGGGTTGTTCCGATCATGTTTTTTTGCTCCCGATCCGATCCTGATCGTTTTAGTTTGAGATATTTCCCGATCCGATTGCTTTTTTTTGCTCCCGATTCAATTCCAATCATTACCGATAATTTTTCCCGATCATATACATTTTGGCAATGCATTAAGAAAAAAATGAATAAAACTCGGACGAATATATACATTCAACATACAGTACATAAGTACTGTATTTGTTTATTATGACAATAAATCCTCAAGATGGCATTTACATTATTAACATTCTTTCTGTGAGAGGGACCCACGGATAGAAAGACTTGTGACTTTGTATATTGTGACTAAATATTGCCATCTAGTGTATTTGTTGAGCTTTCAGTAAATGATACTGTAGTCATGCCCAAATGCATGATGGGAAGTGGAACCATGACTGTGCATAGTGCTACCAATTGATATATCTTCTCTGCATTGGCAAATAACATAAGGTGTTAAGATAAAGATCAATTGCTACCTTGCTTCCCCACATTGCTTCCCATGATATTTCTGATCGTAGGGAGAGGGATTGTAAGGTTTTAGCCGATTAAAAAAAGGTTCCAAAGGCTGCAAAAATTCACTCTACTCATTTTACGATGCCGTTTATCTCTCTATATAGGTAAAACGGCGCCATTACAGATTGAGCGTGACAATGCGTGAGTGGGTCGTGCAGCGCATGCATTAATTGCATTAAATATTTTAACGTGATACATTTTTTAAAAATTACCGCCGTTATTAGGATAAATTTGATAACCCTACCTTAAGCCTAAACTAAAGACTCTGGAAGAGTGAAACATATTATGTCTGTAACGTTAAATACAATTAGAAAACGATTTAATTTAAAAAAATAAATATATATTAAAACAAGGCATGGCCGATATTTTTTTTGCCGATTCCGATACTTTGAAAATGATGTGATCGGACCCGATCGATCGGGATGGCGATCGATTGGGACTCTCAACAAGCACGGGAAGTTTGGCGCAGATATGTTGTATATCTGCTGAGTTATGACCGTTCAAAATTTTTGGCGAGACAAAATGTTCACATTCATTTTCACTTTCCCGTTGGACCCTTCTGCTTCAACCAAACCTCAGTATTTTTTATCAAGCACCTGAACACATACATGCCTTAAGGCTCCCCCAATGCAGGTTTGAGGTCAATAGATTTTTTTTCCCTTGGAGGAGGAGCCTGTCTCGTAAAAAAAGGCATTTCCTGATCCCACTAGGGGGTGCTAGGCCTAATGGGTAATATTTCAATGCACTCTTGTTAAGGGTGGGATACCGCACATACATGCCAGATATGAAAAAGATTGAACGTTGTGTGAAGGAGCTATTAGTCATTTACTGAATTTGTCATGTTGCTGAAAAAATGGCCGACTTTGGCACCACGCCCAGGTCAGACCAATGAATGAAAACGCACCATTTTAAAACTTAAGATCTCATAAGTCTCCTGAACAGTCTCACCAATTGAAGACGATCCAACAAACTCCCTTAGCGAAAACGTCTCAAATGTGCACCCTGTAAATCAATAAAAATTTCACATTCGATCCAAAATAACCGATTTCCTGTTGGGTTTGGCATATGGATGCCAATGCTTTTCTGGAGCAGTTTTGGACAAGGTATAGACTCCCCAAATTTCATCGCTCTAAACTGACAAACCCTAATGTTATAGGCCAATTTTAAAATTTCGAGGGGCCGCTACTAAGCCATTTTGTTGCATTTTTTTGCAACGTTGCAAAATTATCGAAATATATATTTGCCACATGTATGTGCAAATTTTGGTGACTTTTCGTGCATGTTCAAGCCTCCAAATTGGCCGTTTTCATTTGCCCTGAAAAAAAATTAATAATAATCCTTTGCATTACAATAGGGCCTTCGCACACTTAGTGCTCGGGCCCTAACCAGGCAAACACTGCCAGGACTCACTTACTATGTATTTAGGTGCAACAGGTTGGTCAGTCATCTTCCTTTGCAAAAAAATCCAATTCACAAGCAGGCAGGGATTAGTTCACAGCTCAGCCAATTTGTAGCTCCTGGCTCCAACTTCTCTCAAGTATATTTACTTATAAACTAATAATTTTGCTGTTCTTTTCATTTTATGTGATATGATTTTGTCTGCTGTGTCCTTTTGTAATCTGTTGAAAACTCCAAATAGAGATCTAAGTGTTTGAGATGGAGTGCCTTGAATATTTCAATGACTTCAGTTTTAGGAAATTGCATGAAATAGTAGTTGGTCGCTTAAGTCCTTTAACCCTTTCTTGGGGAAGTTATAATTTATGTTAATTAAAAAAAAAAAAAAAAAAAAAAAAAAAAGATTTGTGGGGGGGGCTCTTAAAGGGCAGCTGAAGAGCTTTTCGGATTTCGGTGTAATTTTACGAAAACAGTGGTACCTCGACATACAATAGTTTCAACACAAGATCTTTTTGACATCCGACGTAAAATTTGACTCGCCATTTGTTCCTACATCCGACGACATGCTTGAAATATGATGATTAATGACAGAGCGGCAGTTTCTTTGTTTTCCTGCAAGACGGACGCACGGCGGATTTTCTTGTGAGAGAAATTAACACGGTTCCAAGAAGGTTAGTGCAGGTGCTGAAAAAAGGAAAAATGTGAGGTCACCATTGAAATGATCGAAACATTTGAGCGTGGTGTGCGCATCCGTAAACTGGCTTGACAATATGGCCGTAGAATGTCAGCAATCTCGACGGCCCTCCTCAGACCTCCGTTCGCCATTCTTGATAATTTAAGGTGACAATTATTTTTGTGGTAACATCGCCAAAGAAATTGTCAGCTTTATCAGGTTTCTAATCATTTATTACATCATCTTGTGCAACACAACGAAACGATTGAAAGAGAATGTAAAATCTCTACCGCGCCTATCTCACCCAGTCACGTCAGCCACGCGATGCATTCAGGAACAGAATGCAGAACACAACCACCACATTAGAACCTGATTCATTATATTATTATTAGGGTTGTTCCGATCATGTTTTTTTGCTCCCGATCCGATCCCGATCGTTTTAGTTCGAGTATCTGCCGATCTGATTGCTTTTTTTTTTTTTGCTCCCGATTTAATTCCAATCATTCCCGATAATTTTTCCCGATCATATACATTTTGGCAATGCATTACGAAAAAAATGAATAAAACTCGGACGAATATATACATTCAACATACAGTACATAAGTACTGTATTTGTTTATTATGACAATAAATCCTCAAGATGGCATTTACATTATTAACATTCTTTCTGTGAGAGGGATCCACGGATAGAAAGACTTGTAATTCTTAAAGGATAAATGTGACTTTGTATATTGTGACTAAATATTGCCATCTAGTGTATTTGTTGAGCTTTCAGTAAACGATACTGCAGCCATTTAACTTCTGCCCAGATGCATGATGGGATGTGCAACCATGACTGTGCGTAGGGCTACCAATTGATATATCTTCTCTGCGTTGGGAAAGAACATAGGGTGTTAAGAATATGATCAACTACTACCTTTCTTCCCCACATTCCCACGTTATATTTAATTGCTGAGAGAGATATTGTAAGGCTTTAGCCACATAAAAAATGGCTCCAAAGGCTGTCAAAATTCTCTCTACTCATTATACGCTGCCTTTTAGCGCTATCTATAGGTAAAACGGCGTCTTTATAGATTGAACGCGACAATGCGTGAGTGGGTCATGCAGCGCATGCGTTAATTACTTAACGTGATTAATTAAAAAAAATTAATGACCGCTGTTAACGCAATAAATTTGATAGCCCTACTTTAAGCCAAAACTACTCTGGATGAGTGTAAGACATTTTGTCTGTAACGTGAAATACAATTAGAAAACGATTTAAATAAAAAAATTAAAAAAAATAAATAATATTTTTTTGCCGATTCCGATTCTTTGAAAATGACGTGATCGGACCCGATCGATCGGGATGGCGATCGATTGGGACATCTTTAATTATTATCATTATTATTATTACATTACTATAATTCCAATTTTTATTTGATTTATTTTAATTGATTTGTTTTGCTCTGTGTAATTGCCATTTGTAATAGTACCAGCACTATTTAGTAAGGATTTAGTGTAGGTTTTTGGGCTGTGGAACGAATCAATGGAATTATAATGTATTCTTAAAATCCTGCTTGACATACGACCATTTCGACTGACAAACAAGGTCCTGGAACGAACTAACTTCGTACATATGTAGAGGTACCACTGTAAAAGCTAAGTTAATTACATCAAAATGAATAAAACCAGAAATACACTTTGTTTATGGAATCAAATAAGACTCTAAAGTTGATTTTATTCCACAGACTTTAAACTCATTAAATGCCACTGACAGCGATAGACGTCTAATCCATTTTGACCGGGAGGGGCAAATGAACAGTTCGTCCCTCCCAGTCAAAATGTATTGAACGTCTAGCTTCGTCAATGGCAGCCAATGAATTAAATGATTGCTGTGTAGGGGTTAAAAAAAGGAAGTCATAATTTTTGCATGAAAGACTTATGTAAACTAGAAACTGCAATTTCGGGAGAAATTACACACCTTGGTCTTTCCTCTGTGGAGATACAGATCTTAGCCCCACTCAGGTCTATCAATAGAATGGATCATAATGCCAGTCATTGGCACAAAACAAAGTAAAAGCCATTAGAAATCAATGGGAGAATTGGACGTCCATGGACGTCAATGGCGGCACCTTTCATAATTGTTAATGGAATCGGGGAAGTTTGGGGGACACGTCCTAATGATATCTAGTCATTTTCTGTTGATTTGGGGAAAAAAAAAATTTACCATTGAAAATGAATTGGAAAAATTTTGGACGTCCATGGACGTCAATGGTATCAACTTACATAAGCGTCAATAGAATCCAAGTACATTGGCATCAATAGAATGAACAAACATGAAGAAATGCCATTGGAAATGAATGGGAAGTTTGGACGTCCATGGACGTCAATGGCATCACCCTCCATAAGCGGCAAAGCAATCGGGGACATTTGGGGGACACGTCCTAATGATATCGAGTCATTTTTTGTTGATTTGGGAAAAAAAAAAAAATTCCCATTGAAAATGAATGGGAAAAATTTTGGACGTCCATGGACGTCAATGGTGTCAACTTACATAAGCGTCAATGGAATCCAAGTACATTGGCATCATTAGAATGAACAAACATGAAGAAATGCCATTGGAAATGAATGGGAAGTTTGTACGTCCATGGACGTCAATGGCATCACCCTCCATAAGCGGCAATGCAATCGGGGACATTTGGGGGAAACGTCCTAATGATATCTAGTCATTTTCTGTTGATTTGGGGAAAAAAAAAAAAAATCCCATTGAAAATGAATGGGGAAAATTTTGGACGTCCATGGACGTCAATGGTATCAACTTACATAAGCGTCAATGGAATCCAAGTACATTGAAATCAATAGAATGAACAAACATGAAGAAATGCCATTGGAAATGAATGGGAAGTTTGGACGTCCATGGACATCAATGGCATCACCCTCCATAAGCGGCAATGCAATCGGGGACATTTGGGGGACACGTCCTAATGATATCTAGTCATTTTCTGTTGATCTGAGGAAAAAAAAAATTTCCCATTGAAAATGAATGGGAAAAATTTTGGACGTCCATGGACGTCAATGGTATCAACTTACATAGGCGTCAATGGAATCCAAGTACATTGGCATCAATAGAATGAAAAAACATGATTAAAAGCCATTAGAAATGAATGGGAAATTTGGACGTCCATGGCCGTCAATGGCATCACCCTCCATAAGAGGCAATGCAATCGGGGACATTTGGGCGACACGTCCTATTGATATCTAGTCATTTTCTGTTGATTTGGGGAAAAAAAAAAAAATTCCCATTGAAAATGAATGGGAAAATTTTTGGACGTCCATGGACGTCAATGGTATCAACTTACATAAGCGTCAATGGAATCCAAGTACATTGGCATCAATAGAATGAACAAACATGAAGTAATGCCATTGGAATTGAATGGGAAGTTTGGACGTCCATGGACGTCAATGGAATCACCCTCCATAAGCGGCAATGCAATCGGGGACATTTGGTGGACACGGCCTAATGATATCTAGTCATTTTCTTTTTATTTTGGGAAAAAAAAAAATTCCTATTGAAAATGAATGGGAAAAATTTTGGACGTCCATGGACGTCAATGGCAGCACCCCCCATAAGCGTCAATGGAGTTGGGGACGTTTGGGGTATACGTCCTATTAATATCTGGTCATTTTCTGTTGATTTGGGGAAATGTAGTTTTTTCCCCATTGAAAATGAATGGGAAAAATTTTGGACGTCCATGGACGTCAATGGCAGCACCCCCTATAAGCCTCAATGGAGTTGGGGACGTTTGGGGGACACGTCCTCTTGATATCTGGTCATTTTCTGTTGATTTGGGGAAATGTAGTTTTTTCCCCATTTAAAATGAATGGGAAAAATTTTGGACGTCCATGGCCGTCAATGGCATCGACATCCATATAGTCAATTGAATCCAAGTACATTGGCATCAATAGATTCGACATGCATGGCCGTCAATGGCATCACTGCAATGTAAAAAAAAAAAAAAATTCAATTGGAAATCCCATTGGAAGTGAATGGGAAATGTTCTCATTAGAAATGAATGGGAAAGTTTTTGGCAAGTTTCTGGGAAACCGTAAATTTGTTACAAATGCTGTATACAACTTTTATGCCCCTCACCATCACTGAATTTTTGATGCCCAAATTGTGTGATTTGGTCAAAAATTGAAGGACAAGATACAATTTGAAACTTTTCTTTGTTTCCCATTAAAAATGAATGGGCCAGTTTTTGGCAATTTGCCGGGAAACCGTACATTTTATCAAAAAAAATTTCTCGGTATTTTTTATGCCCCTCACCATCCCGGAATTTTTGACGCCCATCTTGTGTGTTTTCGTCAAAAAATGACGGACTAGTAACAGTTTGAAAGTTGTCTTTTTTTCCCATTAAAAATGAATGGGCAGGTTTTTGGCAAATTTCCGGGGAACCGTATATTTTTTCCAAATTGTGTTAATAACCTTTATTCCCCTCCCCATCCTGGATTTTTTGATGCCCAAATTGTGTGATTTGGTGAAAATTTGTAGGACTAGATACATTTTGAAATTTTATTTTTCTCATTAAAAATGAATGGGCAAGTTTTTGTCAAATTTCTGGGGAACCGTAAATTTTTTCCAAATTCTGTATACAATCTTTATGCCCCCCACCGTCCCGGAATTTTTGATGTCCAAATTATGTGATTTGGTCAAAAATTGTAGGACAAGTAGCGTTTTGAAAAAGTTGTAAAAAATCGGAAAATCGCCGTTTACGGGCGAACGAAAAATTTTTCGGGGTCGTTTGAAAAATTCCCATCGTCGCGCGAAAATTCCGGTCGTGTCGATACTTGAACGGTGCCGATCGGTGGTACGGTTCGGGCTGCGCGGCGCGCCGAAAAAACTCGGAGAAACCATTGCATAATAATAATAATAAAGTTGTAGAATAACATAACCTTGTTCTTTCCTTCAGAAAGACCAAGGTAACTAGAAACTGCAATTTCGGGAGAAATTACACACCTTGGTCTTTCCTCTGTGGAGATACAAATCTTAGCCCCACTCAGGTCTATCAATAGAATGGACCATAATGCCAGTCATTGGCACTAAACAAAGTTAAAGTCATTAGAAAAGATTGGGAGAATTGGACGTCCATGAACGTCAATGGCATCACCCTCCATAAGCGGCAATGCAATCGGGGACATTTGGGGGACACGTCCTAATGATATCTAGTCATTTTCTGTTGATTTGGGAAAAAAAAAAAAAAATCCCATTGAAAATGAATGGGAAAAATTTTGGACGTCCATGGACGTCAATGGTATCAACTTACATAAGCGTCAATGGAATCCAAGTACATTGGCATCAATAGAATGAACAAACATGAAGAAATGCCTTTGGAAATGAATGGGAAGTTTGGACGTCCGTGGACGTCAATGGCATCACCCTCCATAAGCAGCAATGCAATCGGGCACATTTGGGGGAAACGTCCTATTGATATCTAGTCATTTTCTGTTGATTTGGGGGGAAAAAAAAAAAATTCCCATTGAAAATGAATGGGAAAAATTTTGGACGTCCATGGACGTCAATGGTATCAACTTACATAAGCGTCAATGGAATCCAAGTACATTGGCATCAAAAGAATGAACAAACATGAAGAAATGCCATTGGAAATGAATGGGAAGTTTGGACGTCCCTGGACGTCAATGGCATCACCCTCCATAAGCAGCAATGCAATCGGGGACATTTGGGGGACAGGTCCTATTGATATCTAGTCATTTTCTGTTGATTTGGGGGGAAAAAAAAAAATTCCCATTGAAAATGAATGGGTAAAATTTTGGACGTCCATGGACGTCAATGGCAGCACCCCCCATAAGCGTCAATGGAATTGGGGACGTTTGGGATATACGTCCTATTGATATCTGGTCATTTTCTGTTGATTTGGAGAAATTTAGTTTTTTCCCCATTGAAAATGAATGGGAAAAATTTTGGACGTCCATGGACGTCAGTGGCAGCACCCTCTATAAGCGTCAATTGAGTTGGGGACGTTTGGGGGACACGTCCTATTGATATCTGGTCATTTTCTGTTTATTTGGGGAAATGTAGTTTTTTCCCCATTGAAAATGAATGGGAAAAATTTTGGACGTCCATGGCAGTCAATGGCATCGACATCCATATAGTCAATTGAATCCAAGTACATTGGCATCAATAGATTCGACATGCATGGCCGTCAATGGCATCAATGCAATGTAAATTCCATTGAAATCCCATTGTAAGTGAATGGGAACTTTTCCCATTAGAAATGAATGGGAGAGTTTTTGGCAAATTTCCAGGGAACCGTAAATTTTTTCCAAATTCTGTATACAACTTTTATGCCCCTCACCGTCCCGGAATTTTTGATACCCAAATTATGTGATTTGGTCAAAAATTGTAGGACTAGATACATTTTGAAAAAAAAAAAAAAATCTGGAAAATTGCCGTTTGCGGGAAAACGGAAAATTTTTCCGGGCCCTTTTTAAAAAAGCCATCGTCGCGCAAAAATTCCGGACGTTTCGATATCCGAACGGTGCCGATCGGTGCAGCGGTTCGGGCTGTGCGGCGCGCCGAAAAAACGCGGAGAATAAGATGAATAATAATAATAACTAGAAACTGCAATTTCGGGAGAAATTACACCTTGGTCTTTCCTCTGTGGAGATACAAATCTTAGCCCCACTCAGGTCTATCAATAGAATGGACCATAATGCCAGTCAATGGCACTAAACAAAGTAAAAGCCATTAGAAAAGATTGGGAGAATTGGACGTCCATGTCCGTTAATGGCAGCACCCTCCATAAGCGTCAATGTAATTGGGGAAGTTTGGGGGACACGTCCTATTGATATGTAGTCATTTTCTTTTGATTTTGGGAAAAAAAAAAAAAATCCCATTGAAAATGAATGGGAAAAAATTTGGACGTCCATAGACGTCAATGGCAGCACCCCCCATAAGCGTCAATGGAAGCAGGGAAGTTTGGGGGACATGTCCTATTGATATCTGGTCATTTTCTGTTGATTTGGTGAAATTTTGTTTTTTCCCCATTGAAAATGAATGGGAAAATTTTTGGACGTCCATGGCCGTCAATGGCATCGACATCCATATAGTCAATAGGATCCAAGTACATTGGCATCAGTAGATTCGACATGCATGGCCGTCAATGGCATCAATGCAATGTAAATTCCATTGAAAGTGAATGGGAACTTTTCCCATTAGAAATGAATGGGAGAGTTTTTGGCAAATTTCTGGGGAACCGTAAGTTTTTTCCAAATTCTGTATACAACTTTTATGCCCCTCACCGTCCCGGAATTTTTGATACCCAAATTATGTGATTTGGTCAAAAATTGTAGGACTAGATACATTTTTAAACTTTTTTTTTTTTTCGGAAAATTGCCGTTTACGGGCGAACGGAAAATTTTTCGTGGCGTTTTGAAAAATTCCCATCGTCACGCGAAAATTCCGGTCATGCCGATACTTGAACGGTCCCGATCGGGGCTACGGTTTAGGCTGTGCGTTGGCTCAAAAAAACGCGGAGAATAAGATGAATAAATAATAATAATAACTAGAAACTGCAATTTCGGGAGAAATTACACACCTTGGTCTTTCCTCTGTGGAGATACAAATCTTAGCCCCACTCAGGTCTATCAATAGAATGGACCATAATGCCAGTCATTGGCACTAAACAAAGTTAAAGCCATTAGAAATGAATGGGAGAATTGGACGTCCATGAACGTCAATGGCATCACCCTCCATAAGCGGCAATGCAATCGGGGACATTTGGGGGACACGTCCTAATGATATCTAGTCATTTTCTGTTGATTTGGGAAAAAAAAAAAAAATCCCATTGAAAATGAATGGGAAAAATTTTGGACGTCCATGGCAGTCAATGGCATCGACATCTATATAGTCAATTGAATCCAAGTACATTGGCATCAGTAGATTCGACATGCATGGCCGTCAATGGCATCAATGCAATGTAAATTCCATTGGAAATCCCATTGGAAGTGAATGGGACTTTTCCCATTCGAAATGAATGGGATAGTTTTTGGCAAATTTCCGAGGAAGCGTAATTTTTTTCCAAATTCTGTATACAACTTTTATGCCCCTCACCGTCCCGGAATTTTTGATGCCCAAATTATTTGATTTGGTCAAAAATTGTAGGACTAGATACATTTTGAAACTTTTTTTTTTTTCACGGAAAATTGCCGTTTACGGACGAACGGAAAAATTTGCGGGGCCATTTGTAAAGTTTCCTGTGTCACGCGAAAATTCCGGTCGTGCCGATACTTGAACGGTGCCGATCGGTCTAACGGTTCGGGCTGTGAAGCGCGCGTTTTTTTTCCATTCAAAATGAATAGGAAAGTTTTTGGCAAATTTCCGGGGAACCGTAAATTTTTGCCAAATTCTGTATACAACTTTTATGCCCCTCACCGTCCCGGAATTTTTGATGGCCAAATTATGTGATTTGGTCAAAAATTGTAGGACTAGATACATTTTGAAACTTTTTTTATTTTTCGGAAAATTGCCGTTTACGGGCGAACGGAAAATTTTTCGTGGCGGTTTGAAAAATTCCCATCGTCACGCGAAAATTCCGGTCGTGCCGATACTTGAACTGTGCCGATCGGTGCTACGGTTTGGGCTGTGCGTTGGCTCAAAAAAACGCGGAGAATAAGATGAATAAATAATAAGTACAATAAAGTTGCACAATAACAATACCTTGTTCTTTCTTTCAGAAAGACCAAGGTAATAATAATAAGTACAATAAAGTTGTAGAATATCATTACCTTGTTCTTTCCTTTGGAAAGACCAAGGTAATAATAAGTACGATAAAGTTGCAGAACAGCATTACCTTGTTCTTTCCCTTGGAAAGACCAAGGTAATAAGTAACAATTTAACGTCTTTGTTGTTATTTTTGATATAAAAAGTACCGGGGAGCTCATCAATAAAACCAACAATAGAAAAAAGTATGAATCATTGTATGAAATGCCTTGCAAAGATATTCAAAACTAGGGGAGTACATATGAATATTAAAAGCCCCCTAAATGATTAATATACCGCTGATAAACATCATTATATAGATGAAACAGTAAAGAAATACCCAGAATGTGATCACCAGTATAGTAGTCACGATATTGCAGAAAACAACATTACTATTGTTTGTGAGTATATTCATAGGACCAACAGGAGAAGAAAAGGAAGCAATAGCTATAGATAATTTTCCAAAGAGCACAGCCGCAAAGCACGAATATTACGGCTGCCACAGCATTCATTTGCTGGCAGAGGGCTAATACCTCATATACTATTAGGTAGTAATCAGACACACAGCAGAAATATATGGGAGAACCATTAAAATGGTTGTCATGATGCCCCAGGTCAGAACAAAATCTTAAGCATTAATATTATTTTGAGTTGGTTCATGTCTTATCAACGTCAAGCTAAAATGATCAATTACTGTGTGAAATGCCTGCTAAGTTGTTAAGTTGGGTGTAATATGAATATCAACGCCGTCCGCCCATGATTAAAACATTACATCAGTAAACATCATTCTTGAGCTGAAAAGGTCTGTTTTTTTGTACAGTGGGGCAAATAAGTATTTAGTCAACCACTAATTGTGCAAGTTCTCCCACTTGAAAATGTTAGAGAGGCCTGTGATTGTCAACATGGGTAAATCTCAAACATGAGAGACAGAATGTGGAAAAAAATCCCAGAAAATCACATTGTTTGATTTTTTAAAAAAATTATTTGCAAATCATGGTGGAATATAAGTATTTGGTCAATATAAAAGTTCATCTCAATACTTTATTATATTGGCAATAATGGAGGCCAAATGTTTTCTGTATCTCTTCACAAGCTTTTCACACACTGTTGCTGGTATTTTGGCCAATTCCTCCATGCAGATCTCCTCTAGAGCAGTGATTTTTTGGGGCTGTCGTTGGTCAACATGGACTCACAATTCCCTCCACACTCCGTGGCGACAAAATGATAACAAGAACGGTGAGCAAAAATCCCAGAACCACGGGGGGACCTAGTGAATGACCTACAGAGAGCTAGGACCACAGAAACAAAGGCTACTATGAGTAACACAATGCGCTGCCAGGGACTCAAATCCTGCACTGCCAGACCTGTCCCCCTGCCGAAGAAAGCACACGTCCAGACCCATCTGCGTTTCGCTAGAGAGCATTTGGATGATCCAGAAGCGGACTGGGAGAATGTGTTATTGTCAGATGAAACCAAAATAGAACGTTTTGGTAGAAACACAGGTTCTCGTGTTTGGAGGAAAAAGAATACTGAATTGCACCATACGCACTGTGAAGTATGGGGGTAGAAACATCATGCTTTGGGGCTATTTTTCTGCAAAGGAACCAGGACGACTGATCTGTGTAAAGGAAAGAATGAATGGGGCCATGTATCAAGAGCTTTTCAGTGAAAATCTCCTTCCATCAGCAAGGGCATTGAAGATGAGGCGTGGCTGAGTCTTTCAGTATGACAATGATCACAAACACACAGCCAGGGCAACAAAGGAGTGGATTCGTAAGAAGCATTTCCAGGTTCTGGATTGGCCTAGCCAGTCTCCAGCTCTGAACCCCACAGAAAATCTGTGGAGGGAGTTGAAAGTCCGTGTTGCCCAACGACAGCCCCAAAACATCACTGCTCTAGAGGAGATCTGCATGGAGGAATGGGCCAAAATACCAGCAACAGTGTGTGAAAAGCTTGTGAAGAGTTACAGAAAACGTTTGGGATCCGTTATTGCCAAGAAAGGGTAAACAACAAAATATTGAGATGAACTTTTGGTATTGACCACATACTTATTTTCATCCATGATTTGCAAATAAATTCTTTAAAAAATCAAACAATGTGATTTTCTTTTTTTTCCACATTCTGTCTCTCATGGTTGAGGTTTACCCGTGTTGCCAATTACAGTCCTCTTTAATCTTTTCAAGTGGGAGAACTTGCACAACTAGTGGCTGACTAAATACTTATTTGCCCCACTGTACATCTTATGCTCACTAACCATGGTCATGACAGTAAAATTTGAATTCTATAATACTAGCCTAAAGCTGTTTCACCTTTTCAGCATGCAATCCTCCTCTACTCAATTACTATAATTTGTCTTGTTTTAGTCACCCTCAGTAGTTAAAATAATATATTGGTGTGTTTAATGATACAGGCATATAGCCAGCTTCCGCAGTTCAAGTGAGTTGCTGAAGCAACAAAGTAGGAAATGATAGATTACAGCAGTGATAGGACCATTCTGCTACTGAATGAGAATACTCAAGGATATATACACTCACCGGCCACTTTATTAGGTACACCATGCTAGTAACGGGTTGGACCCCCTTTTGCCTTCAGAACTGCTTCAATTCTTCGTGGCATAGATTCAACAAGGTGCTGGAAGCATTCCTCAGAGAGTTTGGTCCATATTGACATGATGGCATCACACAGTTGAAGCAGATTTGTCGGCTGCACATCCATGATGCGAATCTCCTGTTCCACCACATCCCAAAGATGCTCTATTGGATTGAGATCTGGTGACTGCGGAGGCCATTTGAGTACAGTGAACTCATTGTCATGTTCAAGAAACCAGTCTGAGATGATTCCAGCTTTATAACATGGCGCATTATCCTGCTGAAAGTAGCCATCAGACGTTGGGTACATTGTGGTCATAAAGGGATGGACATGGTCAGCAACAATACTCAGGTAGGCCCAAAGAGTGCAAAGAAAATATTCCCCACCAGAGGTTGGGGTAGACTTTTTCGTTGTCTGTCATTTTGACTGACAGGGTCATAAAAATCCGGTCATAATCTATTTTTACCCGTCACTTAAATTTTTAAAATGAAATGAAAAAATGAAATAAAATGCCGCTTGCTCGCTCAGTAGTTGCCGAGGGCTGATTGCTTGTTTGTGTCGCGTTCTCCTGATTGTCAGAATTTGTTTTTGTTGTTCTGTGGGGGCGTGCCGGGGTCGCACCTGCAGCTAATCCCTGCTCGTCAGCTACAGCAGGGGTCCCCAACCTTTTTTGCACCACGGACCGGTGTGATTTGGGTCTTTTTTTCACGGACTGGTGTCCTGTCAAATTTTCCACCCTTATAAAATTTTGCTCCCAAAGCTTTTGTGGCGGTGAAAAAAGCCCTGTTTTATATTCACTTGGACTCTCGATGTTATCCAATGGTGCTAAAAAACTATTTACATCACAAACATACATGTGCAACACGGAAATGGCGTAAATTAATGCTTAACAACACGGCGAAGTCGTTAAGTGAGAGGGCTACGTGCAGTTATTGTGTGCGCCTAACATGGCAAACGTAAGTTAATATTCCTTTCTTTAAAGAAAGTTTGTACTGTGTACTTAGGAATCGCTGCATTCGCGGTCCTTTTTAACGTTACGCGCATGCCAACTTTGTCAGAACACCGGCAATGTGCGGCAGAAAAATACAGCAAATATAAAATAGCATTTGTTTTTAGCCCCGTCGTGTTAAGTGCAGGGAAAAAATACAACTCACCCGCTGAATCAGTGGGAGGCCTGAGTTTGTTTCGTTGAGACGAGATGGTCCCGAGATGGGAGAGTGAGAGAAGCTAGCATCACAAATACACGATGTTGGAAATTGTAGCACAGATTTCAGCGCGCTCCGAGCGATGTCAGGATATTCCGAAATGACTTGTTGTCTCAAATGTACGTTTAAGTCGCTGTGATTTGCGATCTCTACAAGCTGATATTCCTGTTCCACAGACATGCTCGAATCACTCGATTTATTCACATACGGGTCATGAATTCACTCCTTCGCAGTTCGTGGGTCTTTAGGAAGTAGCATAAATTTTGTTTTCTTTGAGGTTGGAGGCACATCTTCTGGCTCGTCAGGTTCCCTTTTCCCCGTAAAAAGTCTGTCCAAAGACGTCTGTTTCTGTTATTCAGTCATTCTAGTGTGGGGGCTAATTATTTCCGGGAAGAAATGTGATTGGCGACGACCTACGTCATACGTTATTATCGAGTCCAAGCGCGCATAGATATACAAAACGAGATTTAGTGCTAACAGCCCAATCAATGCATTGCTATGACGACCTCCTATCCTGTAGTTGTATATCAAGAGTAGACAGGGATATTGGTGTGTTAAGCGGCACAGGCCAAAGTCAATTGGCCAGAATGCAGTCGTTAATAAATTATTTATTATTTCTAAGCGGCCCGGTACCAAATGCGCCACGGACCGCCCGGTCGTTGGGGACCCCTGAGCTACAGTATATAAACGCAAACTATCCGGGAGAAGAACGCCGAGATATTTCCCTTGCTGGTCGCCATTAACAAGTACTGCTTTCGAGTCGCTTGGTATATGCCTTCTAGTTCGTCAGACGACTTAGTTTTGTGATCCTCTACCTTGTGCAGGTATTGAGTGTATTTTTGTTTGTCTTTTGGCTCTGCCCTCCGCTCGGTTTTCGGGTTTTTGATCCCCGTCGACCTATTTGTCACGGACCCTTTTTGTTATTCCCTTTTTACCGTGTTCGCGTGTTTTGTTTTATTTGTGATTAATAAATTCCCAAACGCTTCCCCTCTGTTGTCTGCTTTTGGGTTCAATCTTGTTCGCTGCATTCGCGGATCTCAACAGTTTGTCCTTCATCTTACACTGCACCAGTCCCTCTTTTTTCACTTCTTTTATCAACACCATCGTCGTTTTGGGGCTTTTTGAAGAAACTTCGGACACTCGGTTGCCTTGACATTTTTCCGAGTAAGGCCAACGACGTCATGCATCAAGAGAGACAATAGCTAATTAATATGCTCACTCGCCACCATGTGGTCTGGGGTGTGAATTGCAACCTGTCAAAATGACAGATGGACTTTAGTTTTTTCCGTCACCGTTTTAAAAAACCGGTCAACGACGGAAAATATTTGGTTAACGCGACCCCTGTTCCCCACACCATTACACCACCACCACCAGCCTGAACCGTTGATACAAAGCAGGACGGATCCATGGTTTCATGTTGTTGACGCCAAATTCTGACCCTACCCTCCGAATGTCGCAGCAGAAATCGAGACTCATCAGACCAGGCAACGTTTTTCCAATCTTCTATTGTCCAATTTCGATGAGCTTGTGCAAATTGTAGCCTCAGTTTCCTGTTCTTAGCTGAAAGGAGTGGCACCTGGCGTGGTCTTCTGCTGTTGTAGCCCATCTGCCTCAAAGTTCGACACACTGTGCGTTCAGAGATGCTCTTCTGCCTACCTTGGTTGTAACGGGTGGTTATTTGAGTCACTGTAGCCTTTCTATCAGCTCGAACCAGTCTGGCCATTCTCCTCTGACCTCTGGCATCAACAAGGTATTTCCGCCCACAGAACTGCCGCTCACTGGATATTTTTTCTTTTTCGGACCATTCTCTGTAAACCCTAGAGATGGTTGTGCGTGAAAATCCCAGTAGATCAGCAGTTTCTGAAATACTCAAACCACCCCTTATGGCACCAACAACCATGCCACGTTCAAAGTCATCTCAAATCACCTTCCTTGCCCATACTGATGCTTGGTTTGAACTGCAGGAGATTGTCTTAAACCATGTCTACATGCCTTATTGCACTGATTTGCCGCCATGTGATTGGCTGATTAGAAATTAAGTGTTAACAAGCAGTTGGACAGGTGTACCTAATAAAGTGGCCGGTGAGTGTACACTGTAGATAGATCAGACAGATTGGGATAGATACGGACAGTGAATTAATAGATACATAATTGATTAAGCACAGCGGACATGGCAATTTACGGTACTAATATTAAACCTGCCTGAACAAGTCCCCCCCGCCCCCCCCAAAAAATAGAAATCAAATTCGAGGCCGGATTACAGCTTCCGAAAAGATTCCAACTTCCAGGCAGGATTTTAATTAACACAGGCCGTAGGGAGGAGAATAACAATAGGGATTGGTGATATACTTAGGGCTGTGGTTTAATGGAAACTGATTGATGAGATAATAACTTGTAAGCACCACCATAGTTGTGAGCAATGTGTCTTTGGAAAGAGATGTGACAAGAATATGTGCCACACAAGGTGGTGTTTTAAGAGGTGTATTAATACCCAGCAATATATGTTTACCCCAACTTCATTAAACACCAACCACACACATGCACACACACATGTGCAAAACCTAATGTGGTATCTACATTGTGCAACTGTATGGTAAATAAGATGCCGAAATGTGCCAGTGGTCTCTACAGTTTAATAGATCTAGATGTGTAAAGGTCTTTAGGCACATCTGATGAAGATAACACACTTAAAGGGATCCACGGATAGAAAGACTTTCATTCTTAAAAGATAAATGCTATTATGAGTTAAAATATTTTGATATTGAAACCCATCTTAATGTTTTCATTTTTATGCAATTTGTAAAATTAGTTTAACTAGTGGGTCACCATTGTTGTTGACGTCGCAGGGCGGTGAGGTTACATAGTTACGCTGCCAAACTTGAGTATGACTCGAGTACGACATAAATGATGTCATCTGTTCAACTCTTTCAATTTGAACCCGAGAGGAACATTAATGAGCATGACAGCACTGTCGATATTTCATAAAACGAGCAGCAAAAGCAAAATGAACAGGAAAGACGGGATGCGACGAGACGAGAGTAGGAAAAAAATCGGTGTACTGCCAAAATGTGCTACAGCGGCGAAAAGTCTACAAGTCAACAAGAGGCAAATTTGTCACCCAAAGTACCACTGTACGCTTTCAGCTTGTTTTGTTCGGATACTGTTACGTCCCAGTGACGGTTCGCTAAAGACGCAACATAAAAAGTTCACAATCTGACACAATTTATTTACACAAATCCAATTCACAATGAATACAAAAGAAAAAAGCTCACCTTCAGGGTAAGCCTGGACCATAACAACAAACAAAACGAATCTCCACTTATGCCCCACCCGCTAACTAAACCCTGATCGTAAAAGAAGAAACAACAACAAGACAGCGACTACCCTGGCCAAAAAGAAACAACAAAAAGAAAGCGAATGCTGTCAAATGTGAACTTCCCATTCGTTAACAGCGGGTGACATTTGAAGCTGGCCAATCAGCGGCTGCCACGACGTTTGCCCATTGTGTGTCGATCAGCTTACGTCATGGTGGGAGGGGAGGCAACCAGGAGATGTCTCAAATGAAAACAACAATTAAACGGCCAGGGCCGTCACAATACATACAGACAAAACATACTAAAGATGCCTTAAGAACAAAGTACTAATAACAAATAAGTGTGGTTAAATATGCTACGTGACTAATGTGGTCAAGTCAAGAGATCAACAATCTGCTTTAAAGCTACCACAAAAAAACACAATGCTGAAAAGTGTGAGAGGGAAACGCATGCAAAAAGTATTTGGAGGCAATGAAAAGGTAATAAAAGACTCAAAAAAACACAAATAGTAAGTACTCGCCGCTTTTAACCGATGTGCGCATGTGGTGGACGCCTCGCCGCGTAGAAGGAATTGCAAGAACCCGGTAGTAATTGTCGAGTGACAGTGACAATCTACGTCATCACCCAGAGCGTCCATTGCAGGTATAAAAACATGGCGCCCTCCGTAGGTCAAAACATGTACTAAATATAATGGATTATTAAACTAGTAACAATATTTTATGTGTTTCTAATAATATATTTTAGTAAAATAAAACAATTGTGGCTTATTAGAGCCTACAAGTCTTTAAGACCGAGGTTCCCTTTAAAATAGTATATTGATTAAAATGAGATTTTTCTTTTTTTTGAGACTATGGCGTGTTTTTCAGAAATGAATTTAATACTAATGTAAAGTGTTAAGTGGGTGAAGGCCAACCAGCCTGAACACAGTGTTGGTGGCTTAACATCAGAAGACCTTGATATGTCGCCATCCCAAGTAATAGCTGCATATGGAAAAAAGGAAATCAACAGTAATAGCAGTAAATGCACACATCAACTATATGTAAAACTATGGCCAAGAATGGTGTTCATGGGAGGACTCCACGGAGGAAGCTGCTGCTATCTGAAAAAACATTGTTGCTCGTTTAATGTTCGCAAAAAGGCACTTGGACACTCCACAGAAGTTTTGGCAAAATATTTTGTGGACTGATGAAACCAAAGTTGAATTGTTTGGGAGTAACACACAACGTCATGTGTGGAGTAAAAATGGAACAGCTCACCAACATCAACATGTCATCCCCAACGTGAAGCATGGTGGAGGGATCATCATAATTTGGGGCTGTTTTGCTACCTCAGGGCCTGGACAACTTACAATCATTAATGGAAGACCTAATTCAAAAGTTTATCAGGATGTTTTGCAGGAAAACCTGAGGCCATCTGTCAGACAGTTGAAGCTAAAAAGAGGATGGATGCTGCAACAAGACAATGATCCAAAACACATAAGTAAATCAACTTCAGAATGAATTCAGAAGAACACAATACAGGTTCTGGAGTGGAGTGGCCAAGTCAAAGTCTAGACATGAACCCAATTGAGATGCTGTGGCATGAGCTAAAGACAGTTATTCATGCCAGACATCCCAGGAAGCTGACTGAATTACAGCAGGTTTGTAGAGAAGAATGGGGCCAAGATTAGTCCTGAGCGATGTGCCAGACTGATCTGCAACTACAGGAAGTGTCTGGTTGAAGTTCTTGCTCCCAAAGGGGGGTGGGGTGGGGTGGGGTGGGGGGGGGCACAAAATATTAAATGTGATGGTTCACTTACTTACTTTTCCCACTTCTGTCATTGTTTGCATACTATCCTCATGAAAATATGAAAACCTAATAAATGTTTCTATTTTTTTCATCTGTGTGATTTTGACAAAGATCAGATCACATTTGATGGTGGTTTGATGCAGAAATATGAGAAATTCAGATACATTTTCATACCACGGTACTCTGTCTGAAGTGGAATCACTCAATTGCTTCCACAGATTAAAAAAAGTTATTATTCGTCATTAAATACTGCGACTAATTATTTTATGATAAAATCATATCAATTGTTGTTCAGTCCCTCTATGTACATTTGATAGCTTTCTGGAAGTCTCTTACAACTTGTGGCCATGTAGTGTTGCACTGGGATATAAACTGCAATATGATGTTTCACCTTCACAGGCGCTTGCCTTATTACAACTCCCAAAGTGCGAAAGAGAGTAAGTGCTAAAATTGACGACAAAATGTGCACAAGGCCAGATTTTGACAAGGAACAGTCACATTCTATTACATTACATCTGGTATGAGGGTGCAAAAAGTGCAGTGTGTGCACAGACAGGTGAGTTGGAACAGGTGAGTCAAGTTACATGATGAGTACACCATGACATACTGCTGCATACATTGTGAGTTAGGATCTAATTGATTAAAAGAAATAATTTACATCAATATGAATACAGTATGCGGAATGTTACAAAGTAAATTAAATTGGGACAGTCAAATTTATCTCGTTAACGTCTGGTAATTATTTTTTAAAATTAATCACGTTAAAATATTTAACGCATTTAACGCATGCATGGAACGACCCACTCACACATTGCTGCAAACAGACTACAATGGCGCTATTTTATGTATATTGAGAGCTAAGAGGCAAAGACAAGCAAGTGGAGTGGACACAGGTATTCACTGGGGCCGCACTATTTATTGGCAAAAGCTTTGGCATCTCTTCCACAACACTTATATTTATTATTATAATAGCGAGCGACGTGAGGAAGAATGGCGGGAGATTATCTTTGTCTTAACACCCTGTATTGAACACAACGCAGAGAACATATACCATTTGCAGCCACCACTGACAGTCATGGTTGCCCAACTTCCCATCATGCATTTGAGGCGAACAGTTAAGTCGCTACAGTATCATTTACTGAAAGCACAACAAAAATAATATTCCTCTCTCTCTCTCTCTCTCTCTCTCAAAAAAAAAAAGTTCACAAATAGAAAAGTGCTCCATGCAAAGAGAACTGGCATTCCTAATCAAAATAGCGATGCAAAATAATACTCAGACTTTGGTCAAACTCTATTCAAACATTTCGTTTAGCGCAACAAATACACTCGATGGCAATATTTAGTCACAATATACAAACTCACGTTTATCTTTTAAGAATTACAAGTCTCTCTATCCGTGGATCCCTTTCACAGAAAGAATGTTAATAATGTTAATGCCATCTTGTGGATTTATTGTTATAATAAACAAATACAGTACTTACGTACAGTATGTTGAATGTATATATCTGTCTTATCTTTCCATTCAAACAATAATTTACAGAAAAATATGGCATATTTTAGAGATGGTTTGAATTGCGATTAATTACGATTAATTAATTTTTAAGCTGTGATTAACTCGATTAAAAATTTTAATCGTTTGACAGCCCTACATTAAATACATGTTTATTGAACAGTTTTTCCGTATCAATATTCAAAGTAAGTACTGTAAATGAAACGGTACATGACGTATAGGTTCACAAATAATAGAGTTTCATGGTTGTCATGGTTGTGGCATGTGCTTTCTCATAATTTCTTGAACAATGATTGTCGTGGCGCTTGTTTTCTAATGATTTCTTGAAGAATGATTAACCATAATTTGATTGTGAAGTAAACTGATAACACAGTTTATTTTAGACAGACATTATGTTGGAAGTGTTCGCTATTTGTAGTCCCACCAGATTAATAACGGCTTCAGCAGTGCTCCTATGTGTGTGGCCGTTTGTCTTCCTGACATTTAGCGGTGTCCTCTATTAGCCCCGCCATTTCTCCAGGGAATCCACTCACTTAATAGTCATGACTAGGCACACTGCACAAATCAATGTCTAAAACTCCGCCAGTAGAGTTTTCAGACTCAAACAAGTTGTTTCTATTGTTGCACTTTGTCCTTCAGAATGAAAAACTGGGCAGTTGGTGGCACAAGCTCTGGGAAAATATAGACTTTGAGATTGAGTGAGACTGTTTTAGAGCAAGTCCGTATTTTATACCACAACTATTAAGTATTATGGGCAGTGTTGTCAGTAACTCATAATCTGATACTTTCTTCCAGTAATGAGTTGTCTAACGCGTTCATTTTCCCAAACTAGTAATCTGATTAAAGTTAGTTTCCTTAGTGTCTGTGCGTTACTATTTTGTTATTGCCTCATAGTGTACGTCTGTATAATGAAGGATATAGACCCTACTAACATGACGTCACAACCACGCCTCCGCGCCATGTTGTCCGTCTACTTGTCGTGTATACGCATTACCGCTACGTAAATTCCTCCTATTATGGCGTGTTTTTCTGCTCGTTAACATTAATAATCATAATGGTGAAGGCGTGTGTGGCGGTTGGTTGCAGTAACAGAGAAGATAGACGGAGAGACTTGAAGTTTTACCGTATTCCGAGAGACCCGGAGAGGAGAGCGAGATGGACTGCTGCAATTCGACGAGAAAACTGGGCTCCAAATGATTACCACGGATTATGTAGTAGTCATTTTATATCTGGTAAGATGCATTTAATATATATTTAGAGGGTTTTGGGCTGACAACCACAATTAAGATCATTGCGAGGCTAATCGCCGACAACATACAGTTTCAAATTCAAGATGCTTATTTCTTCCACCATCATTACATTTTGAATAATATTTAGCTGGTACCAAGTGAAAGAAGCTGGCCTCGTCTACGGATCATCAGTTAAACAGGTGTGTCCAAACCTTTTGCAAAGGGGGCCAGATTTGGTGTGGTAAAAATGCAGGGGGTTACCTTGGCTGATTTACATACAACAATATATTTAAACAAATTTTAGCAAGCCCTTCTGTGTGTCACATTTACTTTATTTTTTTTTTTCATTAACTCCTTCGACACACGGGCTCTTGCGAAATACTGCTGCTGTGAAATTAAACTAGCTTCTAGTTGCTATAATTTCTCGCTGCGTATCTTCCCTGTAATGTCGTACATGTCAGCGTGTCTTGCTCGGTAATATTATCGCGTCACATCGAACTCTTTGAAAACAGCGACTGTCTCTTTGCAAATGAGGCAGACACAGTTGTCGCGTGTTTGATTGAAGAAATAGTCCAATATCCACCTATCCTTGAAGCGTCGGCCATCGCAGTCAACTTTTTTTTTTGTCGCCATTTTAGAAATCACACAGGGTAATGTTGCTTAGAGTGCTGCTCTTAATGTTTTTCAAAGTTTTGTGAGAATAGGCCGAGTTTCTGTGGAAAAGATAGTTGTAGATATCAGGGTAGCAGATGTCAGGCAGAGAGGGCGAAGACAGCGGGTCGAAAAATATCGATTTAGGCATCAAATATGGATCTGGCGAATGGATAGACTGAAGCTTTTCCACATAACGCCTTTTATGCAACGCATCCAATGAATTTACAGCGTCTGAAAGCACTGGGGCTTCCATGAATTGCTCTATAAACTGAACGACTAATTGAAACCATTGAGAATGGGGCTAAACAGAGACGGACAATATGGCGGCCGGATACAGTGACGCGTCATTCTGTGACGTCGGTGAGTAGGGTCTATTGTAGTCACGTAAGAAGAGCATTTTGAATAGAAAATTCTAGAACGGTTCAAGCTACGTGTTCGTTTCCGGGTAACCGCTCACACTTCCTGTTTTGGTCTCGAGTCACACGCGCCAGTTGTTTGAGACTTCGAGAAAGGCGTGTGCCAACGCAATGCACATTCGAGCCGTGGGCAGCCACCTTTTGAGATGTACGAGGGAAGGTTGATCTATGAACGTCACTGAATTAACGTATGGCGGAAAACACAGACAAGACTGAAAAAGCAGTTTCTGCTCTTGCACTCCTCTTTAAAAGAAACTGCTGCATTTTAAGCCAAAACAACTGTTGTATTTGATGGAACAATATGCCTATATGCTGTCATAGCAGATTCATGGCGCATTAAGCCCCCGAACTATTTTTAATTTGTCCGTTTTACCCTGGAAACCCCCGTTTACAGACGTCGCGCAACCGCTTTTGTTTCAACCCAGCAATAAAACGAAGGTACTGTATTGGCCCGAATATAGGAAGGCCCTGATTATAAGACGACCCCCTCTTTTTTAAGACTCAAGTTTGAAAACAGACTTTTTGAACACCAAATTAATTTTTATATAGAAAATAATTACAGTATATCCGAAACAAACGATTATAACAATATATTTGAGAGAAAAAGCATGTTATTTGTTACCCATTCAAATCTTAATATCTGAATATTTAAATATGTAAACTAAAGTGCAATCACATTCCTAAATGAATGGCTTCTGATTTTTGAAATGCAAACCAACCAATCTATTGTGATAAAACAACAAAATTGCAATAACTGCATTAACCATCAAAGTGAAGTCTAACTGTACAGTAACTGTAGTCTTGAAACAAATCTGAATAAGGACAAACATTGCAATAAAATATGCAAACTGGTTAAACATGAGAGTAGCTGAGATCTGTCATGACAGAACATCGCTTCGATGATATCTGGCACCATTTAGTGTCGTGAATGGGTATAACGTCTAGACCGCGAATATAAGACGAGCCCCTCTTTTTCAGTCTTATTTCAATGCAAAAAACTCCGTCTCATATTCGGGCCAATACGGTAATTCATCATATTTATTATTAAAAATGTATCTCATTTTTAGCATAGAACCATTAATTGATATTTCTGATATTTCGTTTAAAAAAATAAACGGCTTTAAAAAATTATTCACTCGCATATTTGAAACTTTTAAACAAATGACGTCACAATGAAAAAAATGGTGTCCGTAAAAAAGTCACAGATATATACCTCATATTTATTGCTTAATTGTATTTTTTTGTTACTGTCGCATTTTCTCCAATATGTTAGATGATAGATAATGGATCCAAACAAAGAAAAATTGGGAGGAAAAAAAAAAAAAAACGTTTAAAAGGGTAAATATATGAAAAAGAAACTCTCGACCATTCCTTGATGTCTTCGATTTCTGCATCGTGACCCTTGTTGTATTACCATGTTTCACCCATAAAATCCCCCCAAAATCCGGCTGTGGCCATTCACAGCTGTGTCTTGACACTCAGTGATACATGCTACATGGAGTTTTTGGATTGAAGCAAGGTGAGTACGCGATAATATCTCATTAAAGTCATGGCGTCTGTAATTCTGCTCTCGCGTGCGCTGGCCTCCAGATAGGGTTTTGCTGTTTAAATTTTTTTAACAGGGCCATCCTGTTCAAAATTCTTCTTCTCCCATAAAATTTTGAGATGACCCCAGAAATAAGATTCTAAGCTTTACAATGATGTATCACACATGCATATCGGACAATTTTGAAAGTTGGCCAAATTGGGGGTCTCAGAGCGGAACTTGAAGTCACCTGAGTGTTTTCCGCTGTATTTTTCCTTCATTCCGGAGGATTCCAGCGATAGGTTGGACAACCCTACATGCGCGGTCGTTTCGTAGCTTTGTCGTTGCAACGGGAGGTAGTCATTGTTCCAAGTTGGCAAGCATTGTTTTCATCATATTCGTGTTGCACATTTATGCCGTGAGGTGACGTGTTCATTTAGAATCTTTGGGATGTGTTATAAGTCCAGCTGAGTGTAAAGTGCTTAGTTGCCGCCACCTTTTGAGGCCAAATTGACCGCGTATGTGTATGTCCTACTTCCGGGTAGTGCGCGCGTATCCGCGCCCGCCCTCACCTTTGTGTTTATTGTGCTGTGCAATTCATTTGTGTGTTGTTGATGATTGTGCGGTCAATTTGCATTGTTTTACATTGGCACTGATATGCTGTTAACCCTAACCCGAAATTTCGAATTTTTGACATTAGGCTTAATCTTCAAGTTAGCAGGGTTTAATTAGTCAGTGGAGTTGATTTCAACAAATTCCATGCAGTTTGTCAGTTATTTGTTAGTTTCAGGGCTCCGGAGTGGCAAAGCTAGCGTGAGTAAGTGGTGGTTGACATGAACTCCATCGACTAATTAAACCTCCATTAACTCTAAAATTAAGCCTGATATGAGAAATTCTGATCTTGCCCTTTAAATTCAATAAACGGAAAGTCAATTACATGCGATGAGATTTTTCTGTTGTCATTCTTATGTTGAGCTGGCAAATGGAGAAAATTTGGTAAAAAGTAACTGATAAATTACTTTTAAAGTGACTTAGTTACTTTGATAATAAAGTAATCAGTAAAGTAGATTACTTTTTGAGGGATAATCAGTAATTAAATGACTTTTTCAAGTCATCTGTGACAACACTGATTATGGGCCTACTGCAAGTACTGCAAGTAAATGCTGCTGTGTATTTATTGTATTGTATATTCAAATAATTCGAATACGATCAGGATAATAATCTACTGATGAAGTAACCTAATCTAATCTACTGATGAAGTAACCTAATCTATTCCTCCTACTGTTGTTGCAGCTACTTCAGGTGAATATATCCACACCACTGTGTCTCCGCTGCATTCAAGCCACCCTGAGGCCTTCATCCTCATATTGGGGGAAACTTCAATCTTCTCTATGCCACTCTTCCAGCCTTCAGTTTCTGGACTGCCTCATATGAGCCATTTTGAACTAAAAGTATCCTAATATCAGATATGGATGCACACACTATATATGACTCCCTTTTCCCTCCTCTTTGCCGCTCTAATCACAACCTTGTCATTCTGCAACCAATACGCAGAGGATATGAAATCTGGCAGGTTTTTGTGATTAAAATTGAATGACATGAGTCATTATTTTTTAAACTAAAACATACTTTCCTCTTTTTATAACACAAGTAATTGTAGTAACTGTTGAATGAGTTCAACATTAGTACACGTGTTATAGGTTAGCATGTAAAAAAATTTGTCAGCACTAAAATTACCCCTTTTTTCTAATAGGTTGGCAACATTCAAGCAAGCCTACCTACCTACATGATAAGCACACCCGAAGAGCGCACGTGCCCTCTACTGACTAACCTAACCTACCTAACCAACTGGCAACAATAAGTACGCAATTAACCCATTCACTCCCAGCCATTGTTCACAAGAAATTCCCCTAGCACCACAGAATACTGTGTTCTATGGCTACATGTAAACAGAATTTACAAAAAGAAAGATTAGATCACTAACAAATCATCAAAAAAATGTTTGCTTCTACTTTTTTGTTCTTTAGTTATGTGCAGTTGAACACATAGGTGGAGTTTGACTTATGTGGCAGGGGGGGCAAGACATGTCGATGACCCCAAAACACTTTCTGTTACGCCCCCCCAAAGAAGACGCAAATGTTTCGCGCCCCCCAACTCCCTGCCGCCCTGGGGGGGCGCGCCCCACTATTTGAGAAGTAATGGTTTAGCCCATGCTCGTAAATACAGGCATCCCAGCTGTGTGTGTGTGTGCATGCATGAGCGCGTGCGTTTTTCTGTCTTACCAAGTAGAGAAGAAAAATATGGTACGCCCGGTGGTGGCTCTGTTGTACAATTAACATCTTTAGTGGGGCAAACGCCCACCATCTTGGCAGTGATCGCCGGCGTTTCATGTTCCACATCTTCAATCCTTGGTTCTTGCTAGTAGTTGTTGTCGCTTTTGAAAGCTTAGCTATGAAAAAATTACGTATATCCATCTTGCGTCTTCTTTTCTCAGGTGGTTTGGCTAAGCAAAGCAAATGACCGTTGAAGGTGCTCGTCACGTGATCTGTTTGAAAAATAATTTTGACCCATTAAAAAAAAAGACCCATTAAAAAATATATATATATGGTAACACTTTACAATAAGGGTCCCTTAATTACCATTAGTTAATGCATTTTAGACAATAACTCATGTTTAAGTAACGTTACAATAATTTATTTAATCCCTTATCCAATATTTGTTAATATATTAATTAACATGAGTTAATGCATTAGTTAATGCATTTTAAGACAATAATGTTTAAGTAACATTACAATAATAATTATAATGGCTTATCTAACATTTGTTAATATATTAATTAACATGAGTTAACGCATTAGTTAATGCATTAGTTAATGCATAACCAGACAGTAACTAATAGTTTGGTAAAATTAAAAAATATATAGGCCTATATAGGGTTAGGGTTTGTTAACTTAAGCATTTATAATTTCTTAGTTAAGGGACACATGTGCTACACTTTAATGGTCCAAAAAGCATTCAGTAATGGTTAATAAAGGTTAAGGGGGGGGGGGGGGGGGGTTTGGGGGGGGTCTTAAGCATTTAGAATTTCTTAGTTAAGGGACACGTGCTACACTTTACAATAAGGGTCCAAAAAGCATTCAGTAATGGTTAATAAAGGTTAGGGGGGGGGGGACTTGAGAATTTATAATTTCTTAGTTAAGGGACACATGTGCTGCAATTTACAATAAGGGTCCAAAAAAAAAAAAAAGCATTCAGTAATGGTTAATAAAGGTTAACAAGGGGGAACTTAAGCATTTATAATTTCTTAGTTAAGGGATATGTGTGCTACACTTTACAATAAGGATCCAAAAAACATTCAGTAATGGTTAATTAAGGTTAAGTAATACTTATGAGGTACGTTCATGTGAAATAATACCATACTTAAGGTTAGGTTATAATATATAGTATTGTGGTGACCCTTTGTTGACATAATTCACCCACCTTAATTGTGTGTCTGATTGGCCGAGCGCGTTACCGGCTGCGTCACAGTCACGTGACTAGACACTATAAAGAGCCGCGCGTGTTCCGGTTCAAGAGAGAGTGCACGAGAGTTCACAGAGTGTGACACAGCAATTCGACCAATAAAGATTTTAACAAGCATACCGCTTCAGTATATACTTTATAGTACAATACTTAACATGAATTCACATATAGTGCATTAATAAATAGTTATTAATGTATAGTGGTACTAGTAAGTGATTACGTTATTTTAAAATGATAAACATTGCTCTGTGAGTCCTCGGGTACTGCTAACCCAACCTTAAGTATGGTATTATTTTCACGTGAACGTACCTCATAAATATTACTTAACCTTAACCCTTTAAGGTCTGGGCCTATTTTGTCTGATTTTGCATGCCTTTGAAGTTGCCTTTATATTTCAAAGAAAGAATTGTTTATGATGGCCTGGTTTGGTCCCTTTTTTTGTGACACCTTGAACTTCATGTCCAAACTGTTGTTTCCTTCACTGACCAATTATAAATCATCATTTTGGGCCCAAAAAGACCAAAAATTCCAAAATCGTTTTGTCAAAATTTTTAATATCGATGTCCAATTGACAACCAAACATGCGTAACGAACCGTTTTGAAACTTTGTAATATTTATTCAACATGTTAGGATGAACATTCAACCAAAAAAATTTAGAATGAATAGTCTTATATTTGACAATTCAACATAAACAACAGGTATAGCCATAGGCGTTTTTTGCCTTTATACATGCTCTAGTCAAAACAGGTTATATACAGCAGACCAAACAATGAAGAACAGTGAAAAAATATATACCATCTAACACAAAAAGTGTTTAGAGGCCATCTCTTTATGAGTTTAGGTATTGCGGCCCATCACCTGATGAAAACTATGTACACACAATCAAGCTTCTTCAACACACATTTATATACACAAATTGAGAAGACTGATTGTGGGGAAAAAAATATATATAACATTGGGAAAAAAAGTATTTTCAAAAATATTTACAATAAACAAGTTAAATTTTGTTCAGGCATGCCACTCCGAAAAGCAGTTTTGTCCTGGAATTAGTCACAGGGCTACATCACACAGACCACACATCCATGGGGTGTCGGTCCTCTTTCCACCCTTCCATTTTCATTTCACTTTACTTTCATTGTCACTATAAATGTACATGAAAAAAGTCAGTATTTATGAAAATAATAAAGTATAAAATAAAAATATATACAGCAATAAATAATAATGGAAATCTATATGTATGACAATAGAAAGAATACCATAGCTGAATATGTGCTACATCCCTAATCTTCATATAGAAAGAAGAACACCACAATTATAAATTCCTGCCTTGGATACACACAGTGCACGTACGACTTTGATCTGATATGCACATTTTATTATTATATACACAAACACACACTTACATTGCATCAAAATTAACTTTGTCTTGCAATATCAAAAGAAACTTTCAAAAGAAACTTTTTCAGCATAAAAAAAAAAAGTGAGTTTGCTTACCTCTGCTCGTCGATGGCGTCACCCACGTGTTCAAATCCGTCACTATCTTCACTCGAGGACTCTTCCGAAGAAGACGATGATGACGAATTTGGACCATCCTCTTCCTCAAGTTGATCAAAAAGCACAATTGCTTGCGCTAAATTTAGTTTTCCGTTCATTCTCAAAGTCACACAAAGTCGCTGCTCGATCCAAACGGCCGTCGCTCGCCACCTCGCTGCTTCAGAACACTCCTCCCTCTCGTTCGGTTGAACCTCGCACGGCAGTTATATTTATTAAAAAACGCATTTTGTGCTTCCACTGTGACTTCGAAAGGGTTCGTTTGATTTGTGTTTTTTTCATGGAGCTTCCGTTTTGAAAAAGGACAAGAAATGATGGAAATATAGACATAAACAAATGATCCATGCAGCGTTTTAATGTTTTTTTGAAAGGAAAATAAAACTATAAAACTTAAATGACAATATCTCACGTTTTAGTTGGTCGATTGACTTCAAATAATAACGAGAGTAAACCGCAACTTCCGCACTTTAAAACAAGACCAACCAACGGCATGGGGGTGATGTAATTAAAACGTGAGGGCGCTTCAAAGACGACGTGCGCTGAGGACGCGCCGGCACGTCCTTCGACTCTCAAGGGTTAATTAACCATTACGGAAATTTTTTTGGGCACTTATTGTAAAGTGTAGCACATGTGTCCCTTAACATAGAAATTAGAAATGCTTAAGTCAAACCCCCCCCCCCCCCCCCCCAACCTTTGTTAACCTTTACTTAATGCTTTTTGGACCCTTATTGTAAAGTGTAGCACATGTGTCCCTTAACTAAGAAATTATAAATGCTAAGTTAACAAACCCTAACCCTATATAGCCCTATATATATATATATATTTTTTTTTTTTAAATTTTACCAACCCGTTAGTTACTGTCTGGTTATGCATTAACTAATACATTTGCTAATGCATTAGCTAATGCATTAACTCATGTTAATTAATATCTTAATAAATGTTAGATCAGCAATCATATTAATTATTGTAATGTTACTTAAACATGAGTTATTGTCTAAAAATGCATTAACTAATGTTAATTAAGGGACCCTTATTGTAAAGTGTTACCAAAAATATTTTCTGTTCATTTCATTCATTTTTGTTGTTTGTTTAATTGCTTTACAAATTTTATAAACATTTTACCGGCAAAGTCTTAATTTTAAATTCATATATAGGAAAGTCAATGACATGCAATGGCACTTTTTGGCCACCAAGAGGCTATGCCCCTTCATCTCCGCGTATGGTTGAAAATCATAAAAAAACATTGTTTATACAGTACGTCTGTGCTTGTGAATGTGTTCAGCAATCTTCAGACCTGAGACAAAAAAATTGAATGTCGATGTGTATAGCATATACTTACCAAATTACATTCTGATTCGTCCACGAATAATAATAATAAGAAAAACAATGAGTGAGACCTTGAGTTCTCCCTCCCGGCGGTCTAAAAATGGTATGTTCGGTGTATTCTACTGAACTATGTAACACAGTCACCCAACTCCCACTCTCATGTGTCAACATTGTGTGATTGGCAATGTAATAAAGAATCGGGTTGATAGGTACTGCCTACTATGTGATTATAACCTCACTGGTGACTACAGCGCCGTGAAATAATAGCCATTAGGATAGTGTTAGTCATGAGGAATACGAACATCCTCCTCTCTATTACTGCAATCATCATATACTGTATCGCATTGTTACAAACTGCTCTTCTTCATCCACCTTTTAGTGGCTTACTGTTCTGTTTACCTCTGTCTGGTCTGGATAGAAGCTGTTAAGCTTTAGATGATTTAAGTGAATAATATTGGTGTAAAATAAAGCAATGCAAACACATTTCAGAACTGTGAATGAAAACTGTAATCACTTGTTTAAAATAGTTTTACACATTTACACCCTGAAATTTTGGCACAGAATACATAATACAACCACTTCACAGTAAACGGCAGATAGAAGTGGAGGCAGAAAAACTGTAGATGCAGAACCACATTTCAAAACACTGATCATACAGAAGATACACATAGTATTTCAATTCATAACCACAACAAATGATGGTCTGATTTTGCAGAAAGCCATGACAAAACAAACATTATACAGTAGTTACTTGCTACATAGCTTTGATGACATAAAACAAGACAGTAAGCAACAATACTGACACAATGTACAGTTGCAGAGTCTGAGCAAGTAACTCAACATGCATGGTGTCTCAGCAGTGTCTAAACAGTACACAATCTTTACTCAGTCAAGTTTCACATTTACTGAACTTTCACATGTACAATACATTCGTTTGAATACAGTCAGCACAAATGGCATGATTTGGTCAAAATGTGTTTTCAAAACAAGGCAGGAAGTCCATTAGACTTGCAAATAATATTTGCTTTTCAGCAGCTACTCATTTGAGGTGTTCCACCAAAAGAAGAAGCTTGTTGCGAACTGTATTTACCGTAATTTTCCGACTATAAGCCGCTACTTTCATTTTGAATCCTGCGGCTCATAGTCCATTTATTTGGGTTAATATGTAACACATGCCTCTTAGCATGCGTTGGAGCACTACAGATGTAAATAACAATCAAAATTCATCTTCAGTGCTATTTATTCATTTACCGTTCCAGTTGTTTCATTAATTGCTAGTTATGGTATTTGGTAACACTTTATTTGACAGCGGCGTCATAAGACTGTCATAAGACAATCAGAATTATGACATGACACTATCATGGGTGTTATTCAAGGCTTATGACAGATGTCGTCAAGTTTCATTCGGCAAATTATGTCACTAACCATGTCCTGCTCGGATCTTTTACATCCATCCAAAAGTGAGATAATTTGCCGGATAACCATAAGTGACACCTGTTATAAGCATTCATTAATGCTCATGACAGTGTCATGTTATAATTATGATTGTCTGATGACAGTCTTATGGTGCCACTGTCAATTAAAGTGTTACCAAATACCATAACTAGCAATTAATGAAACAACTGGAAGAGTAACTGAAGAAATAATTAGCACAGAACATGAATTTTGATTGTTATTTACATCTTTAACGCTGCAATGCATGTTAGGAGGCATGTTGGACAACAACAGTGGTTGACTGTCTCCCCCAAGGGAGCAGTGATGGCTAAATGAAGCTTTTTGAAGCAATGAAGCTTTGCAGCCAATTGGTTCAAAGCTTCATAGTGGTTCATTTGATCTTATGACAGTCTTATAATGCTGCTGTCAAATAAAGTGTTACGGTTAACATCTTTTGGTGTAAATATCCCATAATACATTGAGGATAGCTGCGGTTTATAGTCCAGTGCGGCTTATCTATGAACAAATGTAGTTTCGTGTCAAATTTGGTGGGTGGCGGCTTATAGTCATGTGCGCCTTATAGTGCAAAAATTACGGTAATCAGATTTGGGGGTATAGATTCGAAATTATTTATGAATATACTCTCACATCCGAAATGTGGCTAGGTTGATACCTTGAAAGTGTGTTTGTAAGCAGACCTATAATAGGCATTGTGATAAAAGCTAAAAACACCCCAAATATGACCGTTTTAGCAGCTTTCCATGTCTCAATTGCTAAAAGTAAAACTCCAGGGAACAGAGATTGAGGCAAATTTTACATAAATTATATTAAAAAAAAAAAAAAAAGTCTCGGAAGTACGTTTGTTTGACTGAAGGATGCTTTCTCAGGACTTTTGAAAGGCTTTGTTAAATTCTATTTTGAAGGAAAAAAATAAAAAGGTGACTTCAGCAATTCGAATCAGATTCAAAATATCAGTTTTGAAAATGTTGTCAATGCCACATTAAAAGGATCCACGGATAGAAAGACTTGTAGTTCTTAAAAGATAAATGTTATTATGAGTTAAATTATTTTGATATTGAAACCCCTCTTGATGTTTTCGTTTTTATACAATTTGTCAAATTAGTTTAACTATTAGGTCACCATTGTTGTTGACGTCGCAGGGCGGTGACGTCACATGGTTATGCTGCCGGGCTTCCTGAGTATGACTCTAACGACATAAACAGGTCACCTGTTCAACCCATTCAATTTGAACCCGAAAGGAACATTAATCAGAACGACAGGACTGTCGATATTTCACATAACGAGCAGCAAAAGCAAAATGAACAGGAAAGACCGGATGAGACGAGACGAGAGTAGGAAAAAAAAACTGTGTTCTGCCAAAATGTGCTACACCGGCGAAACATTCTACAAGAGGAGAGACGAATTTGACACCCAAAGTACGACCGTGCACTTTCATCTTATTTTGTTTAGATGCATACAGACAGAACATACAAAAGATGCCTTAAGAAAATACTTAAACGTATCAAAAGGGGTGGTTTAAATATGCTATGTGACTAAATATGGTCAACAGATTAACAATCTGCTTTAAAACTACCACAAGAAAACACAATGCTTAAAAGTATGAGAGGGAAACACATGCACAAAATAGTTTGAGGCAATGAAAAGATAATAAAAGACTCGATCAAAACACAAATAGTAAGTACTCGTCCTTTTTAACCAATGAACGCATGTGTTGGACATCTCGCCGCATAGAAGGAATTGCAGTTACCCTGTAGTATTCGTCGAGTGACAGTGACAATCTACGTCATCACCCTGCGCGTCTATAAAATATGGCGCCCTCAGCAGTTCAAAACATGTACTAAATATGATCGATTTTTAAATCAATGGCAATGTTTAATGTTTCTAATAACATATTTAAGTAAAAGAGAACAATTGGGGCTTATTAGAGCCCACAAGTCTTTAAGTCCGAGGTTCCCTTTAAGGACAACCAATTTCATTTTTCAATTTTAGACCCAAGTGTCTTTTTTTGGTGGAATAGCTTACATATACATTTTCACATAAAATGAACGCAGTGTTGCTTACAAAACTGGCTCCCCTCAAAAATGTTGACATTTATTCTACATACTTGTTGGAATAATTATGCACACAATAAACATGAATACTTTCTTATTCTACACATAGTTAGTCATCAAATAGGATAAGACAATACTGTTGTCAAAATACAATAGTACTAATAACTTGGTATTTTACAATTTCACTTGTAATTATGGATAGCGGGAGAGTAGAAAAGATCTATTCCCAAGTATTCACATAGAAATGATGTATTGTAGATGTTCCTTTTGCCCATCATTCCATAAAATAATTATTCACTGCGATACACACTGTATACGGTGATCTATTTCAAATATCAATGTTACTTCTCTTAACAGTGCTTTATAGCAACACTAGGTAACTTTTCAAACTTTATAAAATATTTTCATAACATTTGTGATGATATGTCGACTGACTAGTTGAATGACACCTCTTTTATCTTGAGGGGGTCTGTATCGCTTTCACCAACACTGATCAACTTTCAGGAGGGTGGCAGGAACCCTGCCACACACAAAAAAACCCTACAAATGTGCTGACTGCTTTACGGCATACGTCACTTCCCCCATTCCCCATTCATTATAAATACGGAAGTCGATGCGAACGCTTTCGCGCAAATTCTGCAAAGATGGCAGAGCAACAAATGAGACAAAAAGTTTTGTCCAAGGAGGAAAAAAAGGGAGACTACCAGGATACTCAAGAATAAACATTGACCCGTCTTTCACTCGCTGGTGTGACACTTCCCACCGCCAAAATAGTCAACCGAATTCATCAACACTGACGAGTTAGGGTGCGGTGGTTAGCCACACTAAGCCACACGATTGCTAACCGTCATATGCTATTTTTTAGCCACAACTGGATTCATTACCTTATTAAAATTAATCCTTCACACAGCCAAACAGAAATGTCGTTTACAGTGACTTTGCGCTTCAAACTTCGCGATCGCAGGCCGTCGTGGATTTTTATTCAGTTAAAACATAAAGAAATATATACAGATGAGCTGTCCCGAGCCGATTGCGTAGTGTCATTCTCCTTCCCTCTCCCTGCTCTTTGTTGGTCTGGAGTTGCTTAATAAAGTTAACAATGATTGACAGACATTTTGTTTTGATCTAGCCACAGACGCGAGCTTCAAAGCGCCGCATGCGTCAGTCATTGTTTAACTTGTTAAACAGTTGCTGTGGCAACTCATTATGTGTAAGTGAGCAGCATGAGCGGATTTGAGTGGACTCACTCAATGAAGCCTTTAATAAAGACAAGCATTTTTCGGCTTTATTTTTGTTAAAAAAAATAACTCAGTGGGACAGAAACATGTTTAAAACTCATCATAATTATCACTTTTGAAGTGCTTAAAAACCATTAATTAAAAAAAATATCAAAGTCATTGTGAAAAATCATGTCTTATATGTATCTCTTTCCGATGCTAAATCTGAATCAATACATTGAACACACACAAAAAAAAAAATTGGGGTAGGGGGCGCTACTTCGCGGTTTTTCACTTATCGCGGCGGGTTCTGGTCCCCACTAACCTCGAAAAACGAAGGATCACTGTAATCCATCTGCACTTGACCAGGAGTTTAATTGATTTTACGACACAGTGCGGGTGCATGCTGGTCTTCATGGGAAATGCAGTCTTCCTTAAGGCAAAACTCTACCGCTTTTGATCACCGGCGTCGCTAAAATCGACCAAAACTGAGAAGTTACACCTAAAAATGTGAATTCTGGTGTAAATGTGTGTAACAAGCAATAACTGGAGTGTTTTCACATTCATACTGTCATATTTGTGTGTGTCTCAGTTCTTTTTCTTTCCTTTATGCAGCACCTGATTGAGCCAGATTGGCGGGGTAATGCGACACACCTGTGCTTGATTAGGAAAGCTCAGTATTTAAGGAAGCTTGTCACCATCTGCAAGTGTCGGACTATTGCTTGCTATTTGCCTTGCTTACCGCCTGTGTGTTCATCGTCATCCTTCGAGTTTCCCGACGTTCTACGGTCGTATTCTGGTTTGGTCATCTTTACTTTAGTGCTCTTTTGGGCTTTGTAGTCAGATTCTTGTACTGTGTTATATTCATGCATTCTAGCGTGCTCTCTTAGTTGTACTTTGTTAAACTCGCATTTTTCGCGTGCTCCCTTTGTTGTATTTTATTATATCCGCGTTTATTCGCGTGCTCCCTTTGTTGTATTTTATTATATCCGCGTTTATTGGCGTGCTCCCTTTGTTGTATTTTATTATATCCGCGTTTATTGGCGTGCTCTCTCAGTTCTACTCGCATTTTGGCGTGCTCCCCTTCGTTGTACTTATTAAATACAAACATTAGCTCTACCTGATCTCCTTGTCTGTTTTTGGGATCCACATCAACGGCTTGCCGTTCATAACAGAATAGTCCGACCACATGGATCCCACGGACTCGGAGGGTCTTTGCCGTGCTCTCGTTGGTCACTACCATATGATCAGTCAACACGAGCAATCGATACGCAAATTAGTGGATGTGATCGGCTCGCTCACCACAAGAGTTGCGAATATGGCTTCGCCTGTAAAGCCCGGTGGTATAATTGACGCTGCTGCGGCGCCCGATCTACCCGCCCCGCCCCCGATGAGCCCGTCGGCTTCTTTTCGGGAGCCGATGTTGCCACACCCTCATCGTTATGAGGGAGAGCCAGGTGCTTGCCGACAGTTTTTGCATCAGTGCTCCCTAATTTTTGACCAGCAGCCTTGTACGTTTGCGAGTGACAGATCCCGTGTAGCTTATGTAATGAGTCTCCTCGCCGGTAAAGCGGCTACATGGGCCATGGCGGTAAGCAACACAAGGCCCGCGATCCGTAATTCTTTTGAAACTTTTGAGACTGAGTTTGTAAGAGTTTTTGATCATCCAGTTAGAGGCAAGGAGGCAGCCAGCCGCCTGCTGGATTTTTTTCAGGGCGATCTAACTGTTGCAGACTACTCTATTCAGTTTCGCATTTTGGCCGCTGAGTGCGGTTTTGGGGAAGCGGCGCTGTGTGGGATTTTTCGGCGTGGGCTGTCTTCTGCGGTGAAGGACGAGTTGGCGGTTCGGGATGATTCATCGAATCTGGAAGACCTGATTTCTTTGTCCGTGCTTTTGGACAATCGCCTGAAAGCGCGTGAGAGGGAACGTGCCATGGAGCCTCGGAGACGTCGTTGGTCATTGCCGCGGAGCGGTCCGACTGCGGTCCGTGGGGACAGCTTCGTCAAACCGCCGTTCGTTTCTACGCCGACGCGGAGTCCGGTCCCGATAGGAGGGGAGCCTACACAACTCGGTGGCGGGCGCCTTTCTGCTGCGGAGCGACGGAGGCGGTTGGAGGCAGGCTTGTGTCTTTATTGTGGCTCGCCGGGGCACCATATCGCCGCCTGTGACGCTGTCCCTTCGCGTCTATCTGGATCTTCGGTCCCAGGGGTTCCCCTTGCCCGAGGGGGGCCGAGGTTCGTACATGACAGTAATCAGTCAAGTGAATTGCCCCGCGACGTGATAAAGGAACCCAGCGAACCCCAAGGTGTTATGAGACTGCAACTGCCGGGTGAATTGTCACACGGTGGGGTTAATATTAAGTTTTCTGCTCTAATCGATTCGGGGGCTGATGATTGTTTTGTTGACCAGAGTGTTGTGGACGCTCTTAAATGTACATTAATAAGACTCGCTAGGCCCAAACGGGTTTTAGATCTCGATGGGCGACCCCTGGCGGACGTGAGGTTTATTACGCCTCCGCTCAAAACAAAACTGTCCGGAAATCATTTTGAGGTCCGTAGCTTTTTGGTAATGCCGTGTAAATCTGCTCCAGTAGTGCTGGGGCTCCCCTGGTTGAAAGTACATAACCCCAATATTGACTGGGCTAAAACGCAAATAGTAACTTGGAGTACTTTTTGTTATGCACACTGTTTACGGTCGGCGTGTCTGCTTCCCAGTCAAGCACACACTGCTACAGAGCCAGTTAATTTGGACAATGTTCCTTCTGATTATCATGATCTCAAGCGCGTTTTTAGTGAAGAGCATGCTAAAACCTTACCGCCGCACCGCCCTTACGACTGTGCCATTAACTTGCTGCCCAATGCCACGCTGCCCAACTCAAGGTTATACCAGGTCTCTAAACCAGAGCAGGAGGCAATGAGGGAATACATCTCCTCTTCCTTGGCTGCTGGCCTTATTCGCCCTTCATCTTCTCCGTTGGGGGCGGGGTTTTTCTTTGTTGGCAAAAAAGATGGGGGTCTTAGGCCGTGCATTGACTACCAGGGTCTCAATGACATTACTATTAAAAACAAATACCCGCTACCGTTGTTAGATTCAGCTTTCGCCCCATTGAAATCAGCCACCATTTTCACAAAATTAGATTTGCGCAGTGCTTACCACTTGGTCCGGATTCGTGAGGGAGATGAGTGGAAAACCGCTTTTAAAACCCCGCTCGGGCATTTTGAGTACCTTGTTATGCCTTTCGGCCTCACAAATGCACCTGCCGTGTTCCAGAGTCTCATAAACGATGTACTGCGTGACATGTTGAACATATTCTGTTTCGTATATCTGGATGATATTTTAATATTCTCAAGAAGCCTGCAAGAACATCGGCAACATGTTCGCCTTGTTCTCCAAAGACTTCTGGAAAACCGATTGTTTGTCAAGGCAGAGAAGTGCGAATTTCACAGAGTTTCAATACAGTTTCTGGGGTTCATTGTGGAAAAGGGACAGCTCAGGCCCGATCCCGCTAAAATCCAGGCAGTGGCCGAGTGGCCAACTCCGACATCGCGTAAACAATTACAAAGATTTCTCGGGTTCGCCAACTTTTATAGACGTTTCATCCGTAATTATAGCATGAGGGCCGAGCCTCTTACTAGGCTGACCTCTAACAAACGGCCATTTATGTGGTCATCGGTGGCAGAGGCCGCATTTGTAGGCCTAAAACGAGCGTTTACGAGTTCACCTGTCCTGGTCCATGCTGATGCTAATCTTCCTTTTGTGGTCGAGGTTGACGCATCGAGTTCCGGAGTGGGGGCCATCCTGTCCCAGAGGTCTTCGGTCGACCAGAAACTGCACCCCTGCGCTTTCTACTCCCGCCGCCTCAGCCCGGCGGAAGCGAACTATGATGTCGGCAACAGGGAGCTGCTCGCCATTGTGCAGGCTTTGCAAGAATGGAGGCACTGGTTGGAGGGGACAGAAGAGCCGTTCCAGATACTCACGGACCACAAAAACTTGGAGTACCTTCGGGCAGCCAGGCGCCTCAACTCTCGTCAGGCCCGTTGGTCATTGTTCCTGACCCGCTTTAACTACATTATTACTTACCGTCCAGGGTCAAGGAATGGGAAGCCCGATGCACTCTCGAGGATCCATGAGCCAGTGGAGGAAGGGCCTTCCGACGAGCCGGTCGTTCCTGACAACCTGATTGTAGGGGCACTACGGTGGGAGATCGAACGTCTGGTGGAGGAGGCCCTGCGGGGTGTAACTGTGCCTGGAGGCTGCCCCACGGGCAAGTTATTCGTTCCAGATGCTCAACGTGCAGGAGTGCTGAAGTGGGGTCACGTTTCCAAGTTCGCCTGCCACCCGGGTGTGTCCCGCACGTTCTTCCTCATTTCACAGAGGTTTTGGTGGCCGGGTATGCGCAAGGACGTCATGGACTATGTTGCTGCTTGTACCATCTGCGCTCGAGGCAAGGCGGTTCACCGCCCTCCAGCTGGATTGCTGCATCCACTGCCTGTCCCATCTCGCCCTTGGTCCCATGTGGCACTGGACTTCGTCACTGGACTCCCGCGATCAAAGGGTCATTCTGTCATCTTGACCGTCGTGGACCGGTTCTCAAAGATGGCGCATTTCATCGCACTCCCCAAGTTGCCCTCTGCTTTGGAGACTGCTGACCTGTTGGTGGCGCACGTATTCCGGAGTCATGGCATTCCGAGTGACCTTGTCTCCGATAGGGGGCCACAATTCGTGTCGAAAGTTTGGGGAGCGTTCTGCAAGGCCTTGGGGGCCACGTCGAGCCGGTCTTCCGGTTATCACCCACAGTCGAATGGACAGACTGAACGGGTCAACCAGGACCTGGAGGCCGCCCTTCGCTGTGTTTGTCAGCTGCATCCGGCCTCCTGGTCATCACATCTCCCGTGGGTGGAGTATGCCCACAACACCCTCATTTGCTCAGCCACTGGGAGGTCGCCATTCATGACCGCGTACGGGTTCCAACCCCCGTTGTTTCCGTCGCAAGAAGCGGAGGTAGTTGTGCCGTCTGTCCAGGTCCACCTGCGGAGGGCCCATAGAGTCTGGAGGAACGCAAGGGATGCACTCGTCCGCACGGCAGCCCGCAACCGCCAGATTGCTGACCGCCACAGAAGGCCTGCTCCGGTCTATCGTCCGGGCCAGATGGTCTGGCTGTCGTCACGAGATTTGCACCTCGCTGGAACTTCTAAGAAGCTGAGCCCGAGATACGTCGGTCCGTTCGCTGTGGATGCTGTGGTGAATCCGGTCTCTGTCAGGCTGAAGCTTCCGAGCTCCATGAAGGTCCACCCGGTTTTCCACGTCTCCCTGCTCAAGCCGGTCTCCACCAGTCCCTTGAACCCCCCGCCAGTGCCTCCTCCTGCTCCTCGTGTGGTCGACGGTGGGCCAGTGTATACGGTGCGTTCCATTCTCGATTCTAGGAGGCGGGGTAGGGGGGTGCAGTACCTGGTCGACTGGGAAGGTTATGGCCCGGAGGAACGCCAATGGGTCCCCCGCTCCTGGATCCTCGATCCGTCGCTGCTGCGGGATTTCCACTCCCTTCATCCCACGAAACCAGGTGGTCCGCCAGGGGGCGTCCGTTGAGGGGGGGGTTCTGTCATATTTGTGTGTGTCTCAGTTCTTTTTCTTTCCTTTATGCAGCACCTGATTGAGCCAGATTGGCGGGGTAATGCGACACACCTGTGCTTGATTAGGAAAGCTCAGTATTTAAGGAAGCTTGTCACCATCTGCAAGTGTCGGACTATTGCTTGCTATTTGCCTTGCTTACCGCCTGTGTGTTCATCGTCATCCTTCGAGTTTCCCGACGTTCTACGGTCGTATTCTGGTTTGGTCATCTTTACTTTAGTGCTCTTTTGGGCTTTGTAGTCAGATTCTTGTACTGTGTTATATTCATGCATTCTAGCATGCTCTCTTAGTTGTACTTTGTTAAACTCGCATTTTTCGCGTGCTCCCTTTGTTGTATTTTATTATATCCGCGTTTATTGGCGTGCTCCCTTTGTTGTATTTTATTATATCCGCGTTTATTGGCGTGCTCTCTCAGTTCTACTCGCATTTTGGCGTGCTCCCCTTTGTTGTACTTATTAAATACAAACATTAGCTCTACCTGATCTCCTTGTCTGTTTTTGGGATCCACATCAACGGCTTGCCGTTCATAACACATACCACCAAGTTGTATTTTTTTTTCTCAATAGTTTTAGAGTTATTGTAGTCATTTAAACCCTCGACTTTACTCTTTACATACATATACTGTACATTGCTTTCTTCAAATTTCAAAAATCATTCAGCGTTGTTAAAAACATTTGCCCACTTCCTGATTTCTTATTTTTGAAGGTTTCATCCACCTTATTTGATAGGGAAATGCACAATATGAAGTAGTTTACACTCAACTATGCAAACACCAGACATAATGCACCGAAGGCACCGTGTGAGTGCATGTACTGTATACAGCATATCTACACGTGTCTCCTCCCCACTTCTCAGCTTTAATTACCATGATTGGATGGCGAGGGATGGATAGAAACACAAGGAGATACGACACTGATGAGACCACACACCCTGCAGTGTAGCCTGCCTGGCGCCTCTCCATAATAAACAACAACCTTAATCGACAGCGTGTGTTGCGGAGAGGCTCATTTAGGCAGCACCCGCGGACAAAGTTGATTAAACATTCATTAAATCTCTAGCATCTTCACCTGTAGCACTTGACCGGCACATGTGATAGCAGGATAACACATCATGTATTCAATTGTGTTTTCATTGGTTTCTTGACAAGGCTGCAGACACGGGATTAACTACAGTATGTGAATTATGTGATCATTTGCTTTTACTGTTCATTTCTCATTGTACTTTCATTCGCAGTCCTTTCTCAGTTGCTGCAACACTGTAATGGATGGACTTGCAGGATATCAAATTATTTCCAATGTGCACCTCAAATTTAATTTGGTTGGGTGTGTTAGCATTCAAATGCAACTTTAAAATCACATTAAGATTGTTGAGTAACATTTTCTACTGATACAGTCATCGGAAGTATGATTAAAAAAAAACCTTCTCAACCAAAAATCTTGATTTGATTTCAAGGTTGTTTCTTAAAATTGTGTTTAAACTTACTTTTGCGAGCAAACCGTTCATAAGATTATCGTAATTTTCGGACAGGAAATCACTACTTTTTCCCTCATTTTGAATGCTGTGGTTTATATTTCAAAGCGGTTTATTTGTTAGTTTATACGTAACAATTTATTTGACAGCGCATCGTAAGACTGTCATAAGACCGTCATAAACATAACATGAAACTGTCATGGGCATTAATGAATGCTTATGACAGATGTCATCAAGTGTCATCTGGCAAATTTTGTCACTATCTCCATTTATGTTCGGATTAAGATGATTACAGTGAGATAATTTGCCGGATGATGTTAAATGACATCTGTCATAAGCATTCTTTAATGCTCATGACAGTGTCATAATTTTGACGATGTCATAAGACTGCCATAAGAACGTCATAATTGAGACATGACAGGCTCATGGGCATTAATGATTGCTTATGACAGATGTCATTAAGTATCATCCGGCAAATTATGTCACTAACTCCATTTATGTCAACCTCGGATTTTTTACATCTGTTCAAATGTGAGATAATTTGGCGAATCCCATTAAATAACATCTGTTATAAGCATTCATTAATGCTCATGAAAGTGTCATGTCATAATTATGATGGTCTTATGACAGCTTTATAGCGCCACTGTCAAATAGAGTGTTAAATACCATAACTAGCAATTAATGAAACAACTGGAACAGTAAATGAAGAAAATAATTAGCACAGAATATGAATTTTGATAGTTTACATCTGTCACACTGCAATGCATGCTAGGAGCCATGTTGGAGGACAACAGTGTTGACAACAGGTGGCAGCAGAGATTGTATCTTCCAAGGGAGTGATGGCCAAATGAAGCAATGAAGCTTTGCAGCAATTTGGTTCAAAGCTTCATGGTGGTTCATTTGGTATTATGACAGTCTCATGATGCCACTGTCGAATAAAGTGTAATCGGTTCATAAATTTTGGTGTAAATATCCCATAATACAATGAGGACAGCTGCGGTTTATAGTCCGGTGCGGCCTATATACAGTTGGGCAAATAAGTATTTAGTCAACCACTAATTGTGCAAGTTCTCCCACTTGAAAATATTAGAGAGGCCGGTAATTGTCAACATGGTTAAACCGCAACCATGAGAGACAGAATGTAGAAAAAAAACCAGAAAATCACATTGTTTGATTTTTAAATAATTTATTTGCAAACCATGGTGGAAAATAAGTGTTTGGTCAATGCCAAAAGTTCATCTCAATACTTTGTTATGTACCCTTTGTTGGCAATAACGGAGGCCAAACGTTTTCTGTAACTCTTCACAAGCTTTTCACACACTGTTGCTGGGATTTTGGCCCATTCCTCCATGCAGATCTCCCAAGAGCAGTGATGTTTTGGGGCTGTTGTTGGGCAACATGGACTTTCAACTCCCTCTGCAGATTTTCTATGGGGTTGAGACCTGGAGACTGGCTAGGCCAGTCCAGGACCTTGAAATGCTTCTTACGAAGCCACTCCTTTGTTGCCCTGGCTGTGTGTTTGGGATCATTGTCAAGCTGAAAGACCCAGCCACGTCTCATCTTAAATGCCCTTGCTGATGGAAGGAGATTTTCACTCAAAATCTCTCGATACATGGCCCCATTCATTCTTTCCTTTACACAGATCAGTCGTCCTGGTCCCTTTGCAGAAAAACAGCCCAAAAGCATGATGTTTCCAACCCCATGCTTCACAGTGGGTATGGTGCAATTCAGTATTCTTTTTCCTCCAAACAAGAGAACCTGTGTTTCTACCAAAAAGTTCTATTTTGGTTTCATCTGACCATAACACATTCTCCCAGTCCACTTCTGGATCATCCAAATGCTCTCTAGCGAACCGCAGACGGGCATGGATGTGTACTTTCTTCAACAGGGGGATACGTCTAGCAGTGCAGGATTTGAGTCCCTGGCGGCGCATTGTGTTACTGATAGTAACCTTTGTTACCGTGGTCCCAGCTCCCTGTAGGTCATTCACTAGGTCCCCCCGTGTGGTTCTGGGATTTTTGCTCCCCGTTCTTGTTATCATTTTGACGCCACGGGGTGAGGAGGGAGTTGAAAGTCTGTGTTGTCCAATGACAGCCCCAAAACATCACTGCTCTAGAGGAGATCTGCATGGAGGAATGGGCCAAAATACCAGCAACAGTGTGTGAAAAGCTTGTTAAGACTTACAGAAAATGTTTGGCCTCCGTTATTGCCAACAAAGGGTACATTACAAAGTATTGAGATGAACTTTTGGTATAGAACAAATACTTGATTTGCAAATAAATTCTTTAAAAATCAAACAATGTGATTTCTGTTTTTTTCCCACATTCTGTCTCTCATGGTTGAGGTTTACCCATGTTGACAATTACAGGCCTCTCTAATATTTTCAAGTGGGAGAACTTGCACAATTAGTGGTTGACTAAATACTTATTTGCCCCACTGTATGAACAAATGTTGTTTTTATGTCAAATTTGGTGGGTGGGGGCTTATAGTCAGGCGCCTTATAGTCCAAAAATTACGGTAACATGTTTTGGTGTAAATATCCAGTAATACAGTGAGGACAGCCGGGGCTTATAGTTTGGTGAGGCTTATCTATGAAAAAATGCCGTTTTCGTGTCAAATCTGGTGGGTGGTGGCTTTTAGTCAGGTGTGCCTTATAGTCTGAAAATTACTGTACATGAGAAAATGTCTACATGATGCTCCAAAGTGTCATAGAAAAAATGCAAAGTTTGCAACCTAAACTTGGATTTGAATTTTTTTTTCTTTTAATATCCGGAATTATGTGCAACTTGTCCAATTTTTTGATCCAAACGTCTGGTTTTGCTGGAATGTGTCACATTTTGGTGTAAAACGAATAATGACTTTTTGAGAAGAGGCAGCATCACAACCAGAAGTGTGCGTGTCATTAACATAAAGGGAACCTGTTTACGATTGAAAATACAATAACTTACTTTCAACAATGGTCATCACTTTAGAATCAGTGAGATGCCACTTGGACCCACAATCTGCATAACAAACAACACGCCAACCAACTCATATTTGAGAGCTCATTTAAATGCAACAGCACATGCGGGCAGGAGTTCAGGTCTTCAAATCCTCAGGAAAGAAGGCATCAAGAGGGGTATGTTGGATTGAGAGCTTAATCAGATCACTCCAATAGCAACAACTGTTACGTTCTTGTTCTCCCTTATCCCTGTGTTTGGACTCGTCTGTTACTTACAAGGCTTTCTGCCAATGCAGCCATGCAAATTATTTCTAAATATTGTCCCTCACCCTGATGGACCTTTTCCAACTGAATTGATTGAATTACTGGCTACAGTTGTGCTTGGGAAGGAAGGTTCAAGAGGAACAAAAGCGCTATTATTTGCAAGGACATGTTTGGAACAAGCAGTAACAATATCTACGGGGCTCTTACTATTGTGGATAAATAGTTTTGTATTTTCATAGCATTCAGTCAAAGCCCACATTATTCTTGCACTTGTAGCCATATGATTGATGGGAACAATATATCCGGCTTGTAAGGTAAATGTACTTTTTTTTCCGACAGTGTGAACATTCACTAGCGACGGCAAGGTCTTTTGCATGTTAAAATATGCTCGAACAAAATCAGTCAAGAGCATGCCATGTACATTTTCAAAGCAGATTAAAGTGCCTGTGACACACATAAAAAAAGCATGTTTATTTCATAATACACGCGGTAGTTTATGCTCCTGAATAAAATGGACCACTTGGATGTGTGAAGAAGCGATCGATATATTGATTCAAAAATGAAAGACTTCCGGTTTTGGTCTTGCATTGAGGAAGAGGGCGCTGTGACATGTACGGGAGAAGGAGTCCTCTTCACTATACAGCCATACTGTTGTATGAGAAGGACTAAGGATTCATCTGATTTTGCGGATTAATTCGTTTATTTTTCGCATCACGCCAGCCAAACGGCTGCAGAAAAATCTTGCTGTATGAGGGAGAGGCGTGTGGGCCTTTTTGGGGTTTCAAAAGGTTCCCATTCACCTGTGAATATTGGCCAAAACAAGCCCTGCTACTGTGAGACCATGGGACTTACCAGGGCCGGCCCAGCCTATACGCAGACTATGCAGCTGCCTAGGGCCCCTGACCACTAGGGGGCCCCCAATCTGGCAATCGTTTAATTTATATTCTATTTTGTTTACTACAGTTTGCTTTATTTGACTTTTGTGAGTTTTGATACTTGATTACAAGCTTAAAAAAATATAAGTTCTTCCTTAACTTCTTTCTTTCCTCTTTTAGAAAAATGTTTGGCGCTATCTACTGTAAGTACTGACAATCATTTGGGGTGAGAAGTGGGGTGCAGTGCAACTCAATCTGATTAATTTACAAAATGTGGACGTATGGCTTGGATTGCATGTATGGGTTTCACAGTACACTGTGATGAAATGGTGGGCCAAAAATATGGGCCCTTTTGCATTATTTTGCTTAGGGCCCCCAAATGGCCTGGGCCGGCCCTGGGACTTACGAGGAAGTGAGTGAACATCATGTTTTGTATTATGTCAAATATTGGGATCATTTTAATATGTAGGTAGCTAGCATTTTGTGGCTGACATGCTCGTCCCCTCGGCCGATGACCGGCGGCTTGTCGCACATCCCCCCGCAGGGAGAGCACTATACTCGGGTTATTGCCCTCTTCATGTGCCCAGTGTTTTGTCAGATTTTCCAACCGATCAGAAATTGCAACTCTGTGTTAAAAATAGCCGCAAATACAGCGATTACAAAGTAAACACTTCAAACTTTCTTTAAATAAAGGAATACGGCATGTAAAAAGCTCTCCTCAAACACATAATGTCATGTTAGCTGCATAAAAACTGCAGCTGCCCTCCTATGAGTCTCTTGCTGTTTACAACTTTGCCGTGTAGTAAAGCATTATTTTACCATATTCGTGTTAACCATTTGACAGCTACAGGCTCCTCCGACGTCGGCCGGTTTGTCTGGCAGTCATTGTCCAGCTGCTTCCCCTCAAACAAGCCCGAAGCAGGGGAATGACGAGCTCTAACTTGTTCGCCGCCGGGCGGGTTGCCGATCAGCGAAGACAATCGACAACCCAGTCGTCATGTGAAATTATCCGGGCTAGTTATGTGTGATTTTCCCCTTCGAAGACTTTGAAACATCACTCGGTTCGGGTTAGCATGTCGGCTAGCTGTCACGCTTCTTGGTTTGTTCACATTCTCCGAAGCCAGGGAAGGGAAATGACATAAGCCAGACTTAGGTGGCATAAAATATCGTTCGAGAGGTGCGACAGTAAATGTGAAGTCGGCAGTTTTGACCATTATGGAGTAATTTTGCCATGTCCTCCTGAATAAATGCATTTTTATTATTTCATATTCCATTTAGCACAAGACTGTTATTTGTCATGACCATGCCATCTATAGGGTAAAAATACTCGGATAAAAAGAATATCCTGTAAAAATATTGGATAGAGAGATTGAAACAGTGACATTTTGCGGCTCTCTTCGTCACGTTTTCTTAGTTCTGAATAATTCCCCCTCAATGGGCTGAATAGTAAAACTGATGAGCCCATTCTCCCGCTGACATCATCCACCTGTTGGGGACGCTAGAGCCTTATAATGGTAGGCGTGGCTAACCGGCAGATTAAAAGACTCATTTTTCTTCATCTGCGCTTTGCTAAATTGTTGTATATAGTCGAATTGTCTCAAAATATGATTCTAATTCACTTAATAATGCTATTTAAGACTTTTTTCTCCTGTTGTACGCACTTTAAGATGTGGCAGAAAAAAATGCGAAAGGACGGCAAAAAGAAAAGTTTAACAAAAAGCGCATATTGAACATTTAAAGGGATCCACGGATAGAAAGACATGTAGTTCTTAAAAGATAAACGTTACTATGAGTTAAAATAATTTGATATGAAAACCCCTCGATGTTTCTGTTTTTAGACAATTAGTAAAATTAGTTTAACTAGTAGGTCGCCATTGTTGTTGATGTCGCAGGGGGGTGATGTCACTTGGTAAAGCTGCTGAGCTTCCAGAGTATGACTCTAGCGACATAAACATGTCATCTGCTCAACCCTTTCAATTTGAACACAAGCGGAGCTTTAATGAGCATGACAGCACTGTCGATATGTCACAAAACGAGCAGCAAAAGCACAATGAACAGGAAAGGTGGGATTGGACGAGAGTATGACAAAACCGGTGTTCGGCCAAAATGTGCTAAACTGGCGAAACGTCCTACAAGAGGCAAATTTGACACCTAAAGTACTAACGTGCGCATTCAGCTTGTTTTGTGTTCCGTCATACCGTCCCGAAGGTGTAAGCTATTTTTTATGTACCATAAATGCAGGGAGAAATCCCTCGCTTGCAGCTGCATGGCTCAACCCTCCCCCATTGGTTGTTGCTCAGTGTCAGTGAGTCAGCTATTCTACACGATGGCTGGAGGTGGTGAAACTGAACTTTTCCCCCCATCGAAGAAAACGAAATCGCTGGTATGGGAATACTGCAGTATGGGAATACTGCGGCTACAGAAATGTTAGACGGCCGCGGCTTGGAGGAGGTGAGCCAACTGACATGTAAAACATATTTTGAGGAGGGTGGCTCTGATGAGGCAATACCTGTAATATGATTTCGCATTTATACAAAATTAGAGGTCAGTAAACACTATCATGAAGGTTTCCCACCAACTACGAGAGTTAACTCCAGCATGTTTAGTGTGTCTAGCAGTGGTAAAACATGTGTTTTTCTCTCTCTGCAACTGTGTTGAGAGAGTGTGTGTGTATAATGTAAACATGATACGAGTCATACACACGTGCTTTTTATGGAAAAGAATTCAATTATTTTTGTTCTGATGATAATAATGTTAAGCTGTGGGTTTATGTTCACCTAAAGGACTGCATTTATTTTTATTTTATTTAGAATGTTTGTTACTTTTTGTTATTTTTAAATTTATTTTAACTTAATATTATACTTATGTTACGATTTGCTCATATGTTTTGAAAAATAAAAATCCTGTTCAATGTAAAAAAGTTTTTTTTTTTAACCAGAAATCTCAAAGTAACACATTTTAGAGCTGTAATTGCAATACTGTGTTACCGCAATATTTTTGCTTAAGGTGATCATACCATCAGAATCTAATACTGGCACATGCCTAGTTTTAAGTTACTCTTATGCAAAACCCCTCTCACATGTACTGAACACCTGAAAAAACATGTGTACATGCCCAAAACACAGATAGACATCTATAGCTCCATACCGATACAGAAACTGTAACTACACCAAGTTGTGACAACAGAGAAGTCAACAAACACGTTAAGCAGAATACCTTTACAATCAACCCGAATTGCCTGTGGCTGAAAGACTAGCATTATTTGTAAACTATGTATTTCACCAGTTTAAACCAACATTATCATTTAGGCCTAATTCTGATCAGAGGATATGCAATTCCAGCCCTAAATAGTGCATTGTTTGTTTCACGCGTGTTTTACCAGTTCAACAATAATAACTGAAAACACTGACTCCCAACTGTAGATGTAAGAAAGCAACACACTCATATATATCTTAAAGCTGAATGTGAATGCCTGCTGTCATTGTCACATTCCAGGCTAGAAAAACAAGCTTGCTAAGTAACACAACAAATATTGTCTTTCATAAGCAGCGCCAATTCGCATGCTTCCCAGTTTCACATCAGATGACATTGGAATTTAAAATAGCAACTTTTGTATGCTGAGAATAGATCAGGAGTTAGGTTGTAGACTCGAGGCAGAGCGGGATAATGATGCATTTAAACAGGTGTGAGCTGTGCGTGTGTATGAACAAGTGACAAGTCGTGAACTCCGACATGTTCGGACATTCCGCTTCAAAAAATAAGGTTTCACTTCCGCTTTTAGCAATTAATCAGCATGATGAATTTGCATGACCAACCTATTTAGCTTGTCATTTCACACATATACTCTCGTGTGTACTTAAGCCAACAGGATGCTAAATTATCCTGGTGGGCTTCTGCAACCCATGTTATCTAACTGTCCTTTTCTTGGACTCCAACAGAGCGAGCTGCCTTTCTGCTTCCGTTGTCCTTTTACAGTCATTAAGCTAAGCAGCATGGCGCATCACTGTACATTACAGCCTCAACTAGAAAAGGATGCGTGTATATATTTTCATAATGTCATGTCTATATAGCTAGGGCCTGTACTGCCATAATTTTGAAGACTGGATTATACTCTTACCGAGCAGAAAAGAACGAGAATCCTTCAAAACAAGAATACGAAAAAACATACAATTCCTTAAGTAATTTTTCATAACAAATACAATACTGTTGGCCCTCATTGCACACATTTTTCCATGGCTGTCATATACTGTGTTTACAACTGTTCAGTTAAAACTTTTATGTTTTGAGACCAAGAGGTGGACTCACACACTGCCTAGCAAATTCTGGTGCAGTACACTTGAGCACACGAAACAGTGAATGTTGAACACTGTACAGACAAAAAACCCCACAAACTAGACTTTAAATGTTAATGGAAAGAACAAGGAAATCATTATAACAATTTTCTCACATATCAATCATTTTTATATAGCTCTTGTTTTCTTTTAGGAGAGCTGATGCCTTGGCAGGACGAGAGGTGGAGTACATCCTCGATTGGTTGCAAGCCAATCACAGCAAACATACTGCATCTCTGATATACAGTCCCTGACAAAAGTCTTGTAGCTTATCCATTTTGTAGAAACAATTGCTAATAACCTGACTTTTAATTATTCAATTGGTCTCAGAAATGGCTCATATGAAAGCTAAGACCCTCCCAAATGATGTTGAATGTACAGAAATACTATTTGTTTCACTGAAAAAAGATTTATCATTTAATGAAGACATTAAGGTCAGATTTTGACAAGACAAAAGTTTTGTCGCCTACATAAAGTGGTGTGAAAATTGAACAAAAAATTTAACATATTTTTGTATTTGAAGTACATAACATTAGCGAATTAAGTAGGGGTACTGTGAGATCCAAATTTAATATTTTGTATGACTTCCATGGGCTTGAAGGACTGCATCCATGCGGTTCGGCAAGGATTCATACAATTAATTGATGAAGTCATCAGGAACATCAAAGAAAGCCGTCTTGCATGCCTCCCAGAGTTCATCAACATTCTTGGGTTTCGTCTTCCATGCTTCCTCTTTCATCCTACCCCAGACATGCTCAATGATGTTCATGTGTGGTGACTGGACTGGCCAGTCCTGGAGGATCTTGATCCTTTTTCCACTGCAGCAGAGCTCCACGAGACCTGGTCACCTGAAGTCCCTGTGTCAACCAGAACAATCAGTCGAATTCTGTCTAGAAATGACCTCCATGGACGTATCAGTGGCCAGAAACCAGCATCAAACAAAAGACAATTAAAAAACCGTGTGGCATTTGCCAAGGCCCACAACCTTGTCAAAAGGATGGACGCTGGAAAAGTGGGAAAAGGTGGATTTTTAGATGAATCTTCCATTGAATTACACCACAGTCGCTGCAAATATTGCAGGAGACCTACTGGAGCCCGCATGGATCCGAGATTCACACAGAAAACAGTGAAGTTTGGTGGTGGTAAAATCAAGGTCTGGGGTTACATCCAGTATGGGGGTGTGTGAGAGATCTCCAAGGTGGAAGGCAACATAAATAGTCTGAAATATCAATAAATCTTAGCTGCCGCTTACATTCCTAACCATAAAAAGGGACAAATTCTGCAGCAAGATGGTGCTACATCGCGTGCTTCAATCTCTACCTCAAAGTTCCTCAAGGCAAAGAAGATCAAGCTCATCCAGGACTGGCCAGCCCAGTCACCAGACATGAACAGGATGAAAGAGGAAGCATGGAAGACGAAACCCAAGAATGTTGATGAACTCTGGGAGGCATGCAAGACTGCTTTCTTTAATGTTCCTGATTGTGGGGACTATTTTTTTGGAGAAATAGCCACCGAGAGGCTTAGAAGGCTCTGGGTTTCTTGACTCGTTGAATCATTCAACATAAACTGAACGTAAAGTTTAAGGTGTTTATTCCAACTAAAAATTCAAACAATACTTCTTGTGGTTTCTAAATCAAATAAACAGAACTAAACAATAACGTGCAGCAGTGAAACAACGGTCAACAGAAAATATGCCTTGAGCCAGGTAACCCCCTCGCTCTGTGTGTTCAACTGACTTGGCTCCTTCTGACAGCCCCATTTGAAGTAGCCATAACAGCTGAAATGTGTCAAAGGCTGATTACCTAAAACCACGCCCACACCTACCAATTAGAAACTAAAGTAGACAGTCAAACAATAAGCAAAGGAAGATAACCAGGCTCCTAAACAAAAGAAATAGTTTAACATGATCAAATCAACACTAATAGACATTATGGCTCATACACTGATGACTTAATCAATAAATTGTATGAATCCTTGTCGAAGCCCATGGAAGTCATACAAAATATTAAATTTGGATCTCACAGCACCACTACTTAATTCGCTTATGTTATGTAACATATTTTTGTATTTGAAGTAGATTTTTTGTTCAATTTTCACACTTCTTTCTGAGGCGACAAAACTTTTGTCTTGCCAAAATTTGACCTTTATGTCTACATTAAATGATAAATCTTTTTTCAGTGAAACAAATATATTTTTGCACATTCAAAATCATTTGGGAGGGTCTTAGCTTTCATATGAGCCATTTCTGAAACGAATTGAATAATTTAAAGACAAGACTTTTGTCAGGGACTGTATACAGTGGTACCTCTACTTACGAAATTAATTGGTTCTGGAAGTAGTTTCTTAACTTGAAAATTCTGTAAGTAGAGACACGCCTTCCATGTAAATGCCCTAATCCGTTTGAAACCCACCAAAATTCAGATATTAGAATGCATAAAAATGGAACAAAACATGTTACAATTTAATTATTGCACAACAAACATAAAACACGAGTTGTGCATAACTTAAAAAAACAAGAATAAAGAAAAAAATTGAAACGCTCATGTGAAACTGTCAGAATACGAGGGGCGAATGAAGAGGACACTGGGATACACACATACACATACAATACAGGTCCCTCTTAGCCGATTGGATGCCAGGAATACCAGGCAATAGCCAGTGGCACAGCAGCTATAAGTATGTTACATTCAGTAAACTCTGGAAGCCCGAGTACCAGCTATACTGTATTTTTGTCTTTTGTATCCTGAAATTTTCTTCTTAACAAGAGGCAATATTTTCCCGTTGAATTGTGTCTTAACCTAAAATTCTGTATGTAGAGCAGGACTATCTATCACATGGCTGATTCGCGCATGACTAGGTGCAATTGCCTGCCACAGCCTGCCCCGAAGAGGTAAGCCATTTGGATATTTATACTTATTTTTTAGCGTGGCGTTTTGCTGTGCTGCTTCTGTCTGACAATGAATGATTGAAAAAAAATTTTTTTTAGTTATCACAACAGTCATGTATTTTTCTAAAATATAGATATTTTAATAAATTAGCCATGCTTGGCTTTGGTCTTTTTGGACTAAGCCTGTTCATGCCTACAGGTAGGCTCTAGATTTAACAGCTTTGCATTTTCTGTTGTAAAGAAACGACCTTAGTAAGGGGGAAGTGTGAAGAAATTATAAGAATTAAGATTTGTTATTAATGAAAAAAATTAATAGTATTCGTTGGCTGTCACCGAGTAGTATTTGCGATCGTTACACAATAATAGCAATATAAATTACCCCCAAGAACGATCAGAGGTGTAAGACAACTAGAGAATATAACATATAAGAAATACAGGGCATATGTTGGTAAAGGATAGCTTGTTGAAACAGGGAAATGTCATTGTCAGTGGCGTGAGGCAATACACACAAGAAAAAGTTATAATTATCGATATTATCGATAAAAAGCTTCCTCTGAATCAGGTCGGCTCTTTTCACCGTCTTTTTCAGCCCTCGACACTCAAGCCATCTCTTTAACTGAACATTTGTACGTTCTTCCACATCTTTACCAGTGAATTTGGCACCAGTGACACAGAATTGGTAGGCTTAGCTCAATAAACATCTCGTTCGTACACTATCTGCATGCATTTAGCATTAGGGAAAAATGCGAGCTCGACCCCCCAAGCAGCAGTTGGTAACGTCATGAATATTAATAAGCAAAGGTGACGTGCTACGTGCGGTAAGCTATTAGACACACTCAATTGGAAAAACTCGATGTCAGGAGTAGCGATCAGGCAGCATAGAATAGGATGCCAACATACTCACACTCACAAGGGATTCACACAAATACCGGGTTCTAGACCATACATGGGTGATTTGTGTATATTCCACCCCTCCCATTCACTTATATTTCTGACCCCCCCCCCCCCCCCCCATAGACGAGGCACGCTAAATTATCACAATGGGATTATGTAATACCCCCATATTATACATTAAAACTGTTAAGACCAGACACTCAGATTTCCATTCTCCGTGTCAATGAACTGAAAATGCGATTGATGCTCTATTGCGACCTATATAACATCACAAACATATGGGAAGGGAGTGTGTCCGTGACGCCAAATTTACGTGCAATGCATGTGAGTCGTCTTGTCTATGGAGCTAGAACAAAGAAATTCGCACTGTGTGGATCTTTTTGAGACTCATTTCACGTGGCCGAGACTTGCATTTTTTCTAAACCGTCTGCAGCTCATCAGATATCATCCTCCTTTACAGCTAATCACAGACTGGGGTTTTGTGTAACGTCACTGCTGTGCGCCCTCAACGCGCTGTCAGAGCCATAGGCATAGTATGGAGTGAAAAACAGGCTGCCAGAGCCTGTTCTAGCTCCATCCTGCTGCCAGGCGTCATTTCTCCTGTTGAGGGCGCACAGCAGTGATGTTACACAACACCCCACCCCAGGTGATTGGCCGTTTTGCTGATCATGGTCTATTTTTTCACATAATGGACTCTTGATTTGAAGCATTTTGTACCATTTTTCTCCAGGTTATACTACGCTCTAAAACATCAACACTTTTCATTAGCACAGGTCTAGTGCAATAAAAGTGGACAGGTACCCAGTATAGAGCTGGGAAATGTTGAGTTCAAAGTGGTCTTGGATATTCCGATGTGTTCGAAAAAGTTGCAGTTGCAAGGGCATGTAAGGGGAAAGAAATTATTTCTGTATCAATAGTAGGAAAGTTCAACTGGCTTTCAGTATGATATCGATGTTTGAGCTTCCCTCCGGTGCTGCACATTTTCAACACTAACACTCTTGTTTTGTGTTTGTTCTTTCTGCTCAGGGTTCGCCTTGGCCCATTCGCAGTCTAAGGATCATCTATAATGCAGAGATGGATAGGAACAGCTGTTCCAAGTCGATGTTTAAAATGGTGAAAGATGACTCATGACAGTGAGGCAGGTAATTGGCAGAACATTCAGTAGTGGCTGTTGGAGTTCCCTTGAGCCTAAAGACAAGTGCTCATTTTGATGCGAGAAAATAGAAAATCCTGCTTGGGGACAATCGCAATCTGATCAGTGAGCTGGAATGAAAAATTGCACTTTCTTCACTCAAAGAACCCGGATTCCTACAGCTTTGTTGATTTGCTTTGTGAATTTCCAGCGTGACGTTCTCCTATTTTACTGCCAAAATAGACTATGTGAAGTCAAGAAACTAGTGGGATCATGAATGTGGGAACCTTTCCTTCTCAATGCGAGAGGGCTGGCGTGACAAGCAGAAGCTGTGAAAAATCGAGGCACTGCATCTGCTTAAGTCCACAGCTTTGAAGTGGAATGCATTGTTATGCTCATCATTCCTTTTTGGCGCTGAAAAGAACACTAACAGCATGTAACACAAGTTCCTTACATGAGAATTCTCGAGTCCAGCAAACAACAATTACCAGTGATGACACTGGTTTTAAAACCTATTGTTCACAGTAACTTGCACATTCAACATAAGTTTTGCCGGCTCTTCACTCACATTCTCTCCTGGCTATCTGAAAGGAAGCTGCTTGAATTTAAAGTCTGTTCTTGCAGATTGTTATGCGAGAAGAAACTAGATGCTTCAGACATGGTTTTGGAGACGCTGTGGGACGAAGAACCATTTGAAGTGAGGTCCACTGAACAGCTTTGTGGTCCTGCCATGACACCGGCCCCAATGGGCCCAGGACCGACTTTAGCTTTGGCCTTGGACTGTTCCATTTCATCCCCCACCTGGGCTACAGTTGACAATGTAGACTCCATCCGGCTTGCCTTGTACATGCTGGTCTGAGTTTGAAAGTAGCGAGTAGACTTGAGTTCCAGACCTTCATATGAGCTTTGAGAGACACATGGGCAGCAGCGGAAAGCTTGTTTGAAACCTGCACGGAACCTGTGGAGGAAGTGCACGTTTTAATTTCGATATGTACAAATGGCACAGCTCAAAACAGAATTGACATTCTTAATGTATGGTTGTTAATGGTGAACAAACTAGACTAGAACATTTAGTTTTACTTCTAGTATTCCTGTAATTGAGAGTGACTTCAAAATTAAAACAGATACATTTCAGTCCCACATAAATGAAACATTTCTAATTTGATAATGTTAAACCTGGGTTTTAGTTAGACACCACAGTGGTTGGACTGATCTCACAGGGAGATGAGGCAGCCTACAGAGAGGAAGTCCACAAACTGGTGCTCAGACAACAACCTGGCCCTGAATACCACCAAAACCAAAGAGGTCTTCATGGACTTCAGGAAGAACAGTACCGCCCCGCCGCCCCTGTACATCAACGGCGAGTGTGTGGAGAGGGTCCAAACCTTCAGGTTCCTGGGAGTCCAGATCTCAGAAGACCTCTCATGGACAGTAAACATAACAGTTATCATAAAGAAGGCTCAGCAGCGTCTGCACTTCCTGTGAGTCCTCAGGAAGAACAAGCTGGATAGGAATCTGCTGGCCTTCCACCACTCATCCATTGAGAGCCTGCTAACATACTGCATTTCCACATAGTACGGGAGCTGCACTGCCGGACAGTCAAAGCAGCGCAGAGGATCATTGGCTGTCCTCTCCCCTCCCTGATGGACATCTACTCCTCCTGGTGCCTCAGCATAGCTCTAAACATCCTTAAAGACAGCTCACATCCTGGTTTCAAACTGTTTCAACTTCTCCCCACTGGGAGTTGCTATAGGTGTTTAAAAGCAAGAACAAAAAGACTGAGGAACAGTTTCTTTGCGAAAGCCATCTCCACCTTGAACACCACATCACCCAATGCCAAATATTCATTTACATGCAATATTATATGTGCAAAACTTACTTCCGTACAATATTAACGTACAATATTCAATGCCTTCACTGTCAAACTCCTGCCACTTTATTTCTTTTCACACATATTCTATGTGCAATACTATTCACGTGCAATACTAACGTCCAATATTCCAATGCCTTCACTGTCAAACTGCTGCTACTTCACTTCGATTATTTGCATTGCCTGAACATAGGACTACCTCATACACATTTTGTATTTATTTAGATTTTATTCTTTTATACTTGCAAGTAAGGTTTGAGATTTTTACTTGTCCTGCACTGTAAAGGGAGATGCTCCACAATTTCATTGTACAACTGTATAATGAGAATAAAGGGCTTTTCTATACTATTCTGTTCTAGTAAAGATGCACGATAATATCGGTTACCGATAATTATCTGCCGATTATGGCAATTATGATGTCACACAGATAACCCAGATAAAAAAAATTAAAAAAATTCAACTGATAATGCAATCCGAACATTATACACTTGATTTAGCCTCCAAATGTGTGCAACCGAAGCAGTTTTATCTACTTCTGCACCGCCGCCTCCTCAATCCTTCCTCCCTCTGAAGCCCCTGAGGGAGGAGGGGTTGAGGAGTATGGCGTCATAGAGGAGGAGGTGTTACACAACAGTGTTGACGCAGTTGGATATCATGGCGGCTCTGTCACTAGCGTGGGTTGATTTTTTTGTGTGTGAAACAAACGACGCTCTTGCTATCTGCAAAACATGCGCTGCAGAAGTTCCACGAGGCGGAAAGAAAGCGTCCTCATTCAACACCACTAACCTGAACAGCCATTTAAAGCTGCATCACAAATATTTTTGGAAGGAATACGAGGCTGCTCCTAGCGCGAAGGCTAAAGCTAATTTCAACAAACACAAACCAAACTAAGCTACAGGGTTTATGACGATGGCGAGATGCTTTTGATGTCTCGGGCAGCGCCGCCGCCACTCATCTCCGGTTCAACTCATTAAGCACCGCGGCCAGACAGAGGCCTGGCGCGGGTGCTAATTTGGCGGCCGGACGGACTGAGCGGCACAGGCGGGAGGAGATGCCGGACGAGAGACGTTTTTTTACCGAAGTGACTCGAGAGCCAAAGCCCCGGATAAAAAAATAATGCAGTTTGTACGACCACCATTCTTCGTGAAAAACATGCCGATCACATCAGGTTCACCACAGACATTTGGACAATTGATGTCAAGTGAGCATTCTTATCATGACGGCACAGTGGTTAGATGATAATTTCAACATGCACCAAACCACACTCACAAGAAGTCAGTCAGTAATGCATTCAGTACGCTGTAAATTTATGACATCTTAATCAAATCATTATTCTTGAATATAGTCAAATAATTTTCTCCATCTTGTTTTGAGTGTTAAATACTAGTTAACAGAAGAATGCGCCACTTACTTGAAGTAAATATTACCATTTGTTGTTATTGAGCCCATACATCTACAAAATTGGTATTCTTGTATAAAGGATATTTCTGACAAACAAGTTTTTTTAGGATTAAGTATAATAATTTATTGCTTAAAATAAAGATGTTAAGCTTAATTTCAGAAAGCTATTTTTCCTATTTCAAGAAATCTAAGTGAGTGAAATAAACTTGCAGATAATTTAACTTATTTCTAATAGATTTACACTTAAAACAAGGGAATTTAACTAGTTTTAAGGAGGTGTGTTTTTGCAGTGTAGTAATGTTATATACGTATCTGTTAGGAATGGCTTACTTTTAAAGGCATTTTTGTGCAAGGTTTTGTGCTTAGGTATTTACTCTGTAAGTAACTGTTGCCAAAAGTTTACCATTACACAATGTCAGACAATCTGTCATTATTTAGATGTTGGAATTAACTACTTGTTCACATTTGGTGTTGAAAAAAAGAGCAATAAATTCTATTTTTGCACAATAATATTTTCTCTTGTGTATACTTTAAAATTTTACACAAATCTTTTAATAGAATTATCGGCTTGACATTATTGGTTATCGGTATCGGTTGAAAAATGTATTATCGTGCATTACTGTATTGTCTTTTTCTGCCATTGTGTTTTCCCCCCATTTCCTGTTTCCTATCTTGTCCTTGTGATTACTCATTGATTTCACCTGTTGTCACCACGCATGTCCACTAATCAGCTTCCCTTGTGTCTGTTTTATCCACCCAGGTGTTTCTCATTCTCTCGTCACGCCGTTCTCCTGTTTAGCTTTGTCTATGTTACAATTGCCCATTCCTTTCTTGTTTTGTGCCCCGTTCTTCTCTCCACTCATCGGTAAGTTTCTTGTTTTGTTTTGTTATTTTGCTCGTGTTTTAACTACAATAGTAAATTGTAAATTAATACTTTGTTAACGAAGTACTGCTCCCTGTCTCCTTACTCCCCGGTATTTGGTTCCCTTCTGCCTCACTCCTAGTTTGCTAACTCACCCACCACATTCGCAATAGATATAATTAAAAGGTTTATGCTAAATAAAATGTCTGTAAATGTTGCATACAGGAATACTATCCCTGATTCTCATTTAAGAGCATCTTGTCTGCTCTTTCCCGCAACCAATATACTCAGGACACAATCTTAAGAAATTACTTTAAGCTCAATACCAGCAACCAATTTTATATTGCTCATGGTTAAAAATGATTTTATTGTGAAAGTTAGAATGATACCTAGTTCAGTTAATCATCTGTATCATAGTTTTAATGAACACAAAAATGTATGAGTCCTAAGTGACCTTCATTGTGACTATTTTGGCCACCATTATAGCAGATAATTGTGCCACTTAGCACTAATTAATTCAGCATGACGTTACATGGTATCTAAAATGATTGCACAGTAAAAAATGAGAGTGGCGTCAAGAGGAAGGGTTGGCCATCTGAGATGGATAAATCGGCTTATGCAGGGGGAAATCACACACAGAGGAGAGAGAGGTGAATAATGACAAAAGAAATGTGAGAAAATAAAACCATCATAGGTCCTATTAGTTTTTAATTACAGAGACAGAACCACAGCTCAAATCAGTACAGTACAAGCACATACTGTATTTTCAAATGACTTCCCAAAATAAATTTCATAACTCAAAACAACTGACTGTGAAATCATTTTTTTTTCAGACAGCACAGACATAATTAACAGGTGGAGGACAGTTTCAGAGAATTGATTGAAGCTAACACACCATCTGTCATTTTTATCAAACAAAATCCATGTGGAAAGCCTCATGCTTTTTGTCATGGTGTGAGACTCTATCAGTGAGTGTCATAAAAATTAGGCTTTTTAGCCTGCTTCTTTCAAAGCAAGTATTTAGGGCGAACACAAGTAGATTCTCTATCGTAGAAACTAACTAACTAACTAACTAACTAACTAACTGTTAACGTAGTTGTTTAACAGTAAAGGGTAATTGGATGTTGGCCTGTGATGCATTGAGCCAAGTCAAACTATTCAGTTTCTGAACATGTCAAGAGAACCGATATAACTGATATAAAATTCTTTTTTTTTTTAGAAAAGATAAAGCTAACAAATAATCAGTCTTGGACCATATACAGTGTATCACAAAAGTGAGTATACCCCTCGCAGTTCTGCAGATATTTAAGTATACCTTTTCATGGGACAACACTGACAAAATGACACGTTGACACAATGAAAAGTAGTCTGTGTGCAGCTTATTTAATAGGGTTAATTTATTTTCCCCTCAAAATAACTCAAAATATAGCCATTAATATCTAAACCCCTGGCAACAAAAGTGAGTAGACCCCTTAGTAAATACGTACATCCCTAAATGTCCAAATTGAGTACTGCTTGTCATTTTCCCTCCAAAACATCCTGTGACTCGTTACAGGAGTGCTGTCAGCATTCCTGCAGAGATTAAAGAGGTGGGGGGTCAGCCTGTTAGTGCTCAGACCATCCGCCGTACTCTACATCAAATGGGTATGCATGGCTGTCACCACCGGAGGAAGCTTCTTCTGAAGACGGTACACAACAAAGCCCGCAAACAGTTTGCTGAAGACATGTCAACAAAGCACATGGATTACTGGAACCATGTCCTATGATCTGATGAGACGAAGATTAATTTGTTTTGTTCCGATGGTCTCAAGCATGTGTGGCGGCGAGCAGGTGAGGAGTAAAAAGATAACTGTGTCATGCCTGCATTCAAGCATGATGGTGGTGGGAATGACCCCCCCCCCCCCCCTCCGCCTCTTCAATCTCTGCAGCAATGCTGACAGCACTCCTGTAACGAGTCACATGACATTTTGGAGGGAAAATGACAAGCAGACTGTTATACTTTAACGCCGTTATTACCAACACCGGTGATCAGAAATCGGGCCGATCGGGCCATTTTTCAGAGGATCGGAATCGGGTGAAAATTGATCATTTTGAAAACAATATATATATACGTATACAGGGTGTTCCAAAATGGTTGACCCCATTCTAAATGCCCATATCTCGGAAATTACCTGATGGATCTTAATGAAACTAAATACAATTTATGTTGAAGGTCATAAGTTTTATTGGATTATTTCAAAGAAAAGTACAAATACTTGTTGGTTCTATGACAGATTTTCATAAATGTTCAATATGAGCGCTGTCTGTGACTCTGCAACCCTAACCCTGGGGTCATACATTTGGGAACACCCTGTATATTGTTAAAGGGCTAAAAAGTGACAAAATAATCCAGAAATATAACAGCATTGCCAAAAGAAACACAAATGTATGCGTTTTATAGTCCGCAACATTCCCTGAAAAAGCAGAAGAGAAACTACTGTAGACAGTAGTCTTTAACGTTTGGAACTTTTGTTTAAAAAAAAAAAAAAAAAAAACTGTACTCTTTATTGGCATAGTTTAAAAATCAGGTGACTCTGACTCTGGTGCAAAAACATGCGATCGAGACATCACTAATACAAATGTAATATTATCTTTACGTAACATAAAAAAAAAAAAAATCAAAGGTTCAGATTTTATTTGTACTCTTCTATGCCACATACAATATATAATCTTTGCCACTTGCAGAAACATTATAATTATGCCGCATTGCCACTTGCAGAAACATTACAATTATATCACTTTAACCCTTTATTGTAAATCCAGTCTAACCTCTGTGAATGGCCAATGTCTGAGGTAATCACGATTACCACCTATTTTTTTCTAGAGGGGAAAAAGAGACAGTCATTTATTTGATTCAAGTGGATGACACATCAGTTAATAAATTGAGACATCTACGGCTGGGTTTCCACTGCAGGTCTTGTCTGATTTAGAGCATTCAATTATCAATTACTGCGATAAGAAGGCAACCAGTTCATGGTGTACCCCGCCACCTGCCCCTAGTTAGATGGGATGGGCTCCAACACTCCCGCGACCCTTGAGCGTATAAGCGAAAAAGAATGAATTATGAATTATATTTAACGTTTGAAAGAGTCATCCAATATGCAGGGAAGTTGGATTGGCAGATATCTTATTAAATTACGAATAATTTTCAAAGTGTGTTAGGGAAATATGTTTGCAAAATGCAATGAAATGTACCGTGGAGGTAAAGACTTGATATTTTTTCATTTGTAAATTCAAGATTTGTCAAGAAAGTGACAATAATTGAGGCCACCAATCTAGAAAATGTGGTAGTAAATCTATTCATCCACACACAAACATGACATCATACCCCAAATTACCCATTTGAATATTTCCAATACATAACAAAGCATCTCAAGATGAAATATAAATTCAGAGTGCACCTGCTTACCTGTCATTCAGACAGCAGTAGATGATTGGGTTGTACATGGTGGAACTCATGGCCAACCACATGATGCCCAAATAGACCTGCTGGATATATGTTTCCTCAAACAGATCAGGAAAAAACTGGTACAGCAGGAAGTAGACATGGTAGGGAAGCCAGCAAATGGCAAAGGTACACACCACCACAATCATCATTTTCACCACCTGCAACACATTAGGGCTCATGTTGTTCCTTCACCCCAAAATCCACAACACATGGAATTTTGGACAACGTACAGGTAGTCCCCGGGTTGCGAACGAGTTCAGTTACTACGCTTGCGACGTAACCCGAATTTCCCTGTAATTTGGAATTAACCCTTTAAGTACCCCTAAAAAACCCTAAATCTCAAAATAACTAACAAAAACATTATACGTCATTGTACTGTCCTCGCCAAGACGTCCTAGCTAGACAACAAGCTACACTACGAAATGACGATGTCAGACATCCGTGTGGTTTGCTGACTTTATTCAGCTGCTCAAGACATTAGCACTTGCAGAATAAAACTAAATAATAAAATTAAATCAGTTTCATCTTCAATAACAGCAATTCAAATTTGCATTAATAACTAGCTGCTGATACAGCAATAACAATCCACACAAAGGATTAGCATGTATTGGTTAGCGTCCGCACATCATCAAAAATCATCACATGAACTCGCCCCTAGTATTTGACCACAATTGAAAACGCACAATAAACAGTAAAAAAGGTGTTATACACAGGCGTTAACTCTGTGGATGCTTCACAAGCAAAAAAACGACTGGGGACAAAACGGCAAACGAGACTCGTGAAGTCGAAATCACGTAAGTCGGAAGTAACCCGGGGACTACCTGTATTGTTATATTTGAATTTGCTTTCGCACAATTAATAATTAGATTTGGCATTGCTAACATGAAATTACATGCACCAGCGTCAATGTATTTTACATTGTGTCTGTGAATTCACATATTCTACATCAATAAATCATAATGCACTTTCATGAAATATGTAAGCCTTTTGGATATCAAACAGATGCAGAAAGAAAACAACATATCAACTTAAACATCACATGTAACATGTACAGTAAGGCCAACTTTATCAATTCTTCATGATACACATAGCAAGCGCAATGAGGTTAAAAATGAAAGGTATACTATGGAATTGTGTATTTTTACGCTAATTACATCAAGTGCTGTCACTTACACAATATAGCTGCTGTATAGTGCTCCACCAGTTTTTTTTTTTTTTTTTTAGTAATTAGACATTACATGAAACCATGATATACGAGGATCTTTGACTCATTCACAGCCATTGAAAGCAATAAGACATCCAGTCCATTTGAACTGGGAGGACTGATAGCGATTATTTATCAGGAAATTGTCAATTAAAATACTGTAATTTTCAGACTTTAGCCGCTAATTTTTCCCCCTTATTTTGAATCCTGCAGCTTATAGTCCAGTGCGGCTTATTTCTTGATTTATTTGGCTTAATAGGTAACGCTTTATTTGACAGTCATAAGACCGTCATAATTATGACATGAGACTATCACAGGCATTACTGAATGTGTATGACAAATGTCATTAAGTTTCATCCAGCAAATTATGGCACTAACTCCCATTTATGTCCAGCTCGGATCTTTTACATCCATTCAAAAGTGAGATCATTTGCCGAATGGCATTAAATAACATCTGTAATAAGCATTCATTAATACTAATGACAGTGTCATGTGATAATTATGATGGTCTTCTGGCAGTTATGGCGCCACTGTCAAATATAGTGTTGCCAACTATACCATAACTAGCAAATAATGAAACAACTGGAACAGTAGGTGAACAAATAATTAGCACAGAACATGAATTTTGATTGTTATTTACATCTGTAGCGCTGCAATGCATGCTAGGAGGCATGTTAGATGACAACAGTGTTGACAGCAGGTGGAAGCAGAGATGGCCAAATGAAGCTTTTTGAAGCAATGAAGCTTTGCAGCTAATTGGTTCAAAGCTTCACGGTGGTTCATTTCTAACAGTCTTATGATGCCGCTTATGATGGTATAGAATAGATATCCCATGGTACAGAAAGGACAGCTGCGTCTTATAGTCCAGTGCGGCTTACTGTATCTATGAACAAATGTCATTTTCGTGTCAAATTTCGTGGATGGCGGCTTATAGTCATGGGGGGTGGTTTATTGTCCAAAAATTACAGTGGAATAAATGGTTGGTGGTTGGAGTTTACCTTGCGTTTCGCTGTCAGCTGCTCCTTGTAGCGATCGGAAGAGTCTCCTGGGATTTCACTGGCCCAGAGAGTTAGTCCCACCACCAGATAAGCACAACCCATCACCAACAAAGGAAGGAAGTAGATCAGGATGGCCACGCACACATAATACCTGTGAACACAGGCAATCTTCATTAATCAAGTATCTTTCAAATATCCATTCATCATCACTGCAGCACACTGCTTCACATCTATTGTTCATAAGACCACCACTCAGCCAGCAGCTTTAGATGGAGGTAGTCAGAAAGGTGAATCATTAAGCTTGGCCTTCAGTGCCAAGTAAAATGGCCATCGTAAAAAACATTCAGTGACAATGGATGTAATTGAAGGCTGTACTGTGGAAGCTTGATAACTTTCTTTTAAGACTACAGGTAACAGGATTGAAATCTGCTACAAAAGAAGAAAAGATAGCTTTTTTTTTTTTTCAGGAGATTTGTGGTTTCTTAAACCTTTGAAGTGAAAACCTGTCTCATCCAGAAAGGGTATGAATGTAAACAAGGCAAGACATAAACTGGACTGATTTGCGCTCGATGCATCCTTCTTCAAGAGATGAATTTTTGATTGTACATGTTTTCAGAAAATGGTTAATCCCGAGTGTCGCGGGAAGTGGGGTGCCGAGGGTGCTGCAGCACCCCCTGTTGTTGGTGTTTTGGTATATTCTTTTTTTGTGTTAAAAATAAACCATAGACTTCATAATATATCATGTAATTATGAAGTCGTTGAGAGTCGAAGGACGCGCCGGCGCGTCCTCAGCGCACGTCGTCTTTGAAGCGCCCTCACGTTTTAAATACGTCACCCACATGCCGTTGGTTGGTCTCGTTTTAAAGTGCGGAAGTTGCGGTTTACTCTCGTTATTATTTGAAGTCAATCGACCAATTAAAACGTGAGATATTGTCATTTAAGTTTTATAGTTTTATTGTCCTCTCAAAAAAACAATAAAACGCTGCATGGATCATTTGTTTGTGTCTATATTTCCATCATTTCTTGTCCTTTTTCAAAACGGAAGCTCCATGAAATAAACACAAATCAAACGAACCCTTTCGAAGTCACAGTGGAAGCACAAAATGCGTTTTTTAAATAAATATAACTGCCATGCGAGGTTCCACCGAACGAGAGGGAGGAGTGTTCTGAAGCAGCGAGGTGGCGAGCCGCCGGCCGTTTGGATCGAGCAGCGACTTTGTGTGACTTTGAGAATGAACGGAAAACAAAATGTAGCGCAATCAATTGTGCTATTTGATCAACTTGAGGAAGAGGATGGTCCAAATTCGTCATCATCGTCTTCTTCGGAAGAGTCCTCGAGTGAAGATAGTGATGTATTTGAACACGTGGGTGACGCCATCGACGAGCAGCGGTAAGCAAACTCACTTTTTTTTTTTAGGCTGGAAAAAGTTTCTTTTGAAAGTTTATTTTGATATTGCAAGACAAAGTTAATTTTGATGCAATATAAGTGTGTGTTTGTGTATATAATAATAAAATGTGAATATCAGATCAAAGTCGTACGTGAACTGTGTGTATCCAAGGCAGGAATTTATAATTGTGGTGATCTTCTTTCTATATGAAGATTAGGGATGTAGCACATATTCAGCTATGGTATTCTTTCTATTGTCATACATATAGATTTCCAATATTATTTATTGCTGTATATATTTTTATTTTATACTTTATTATTTTCATAAATACTGACTTTTTTTCATGTACATTTATAGTGACAATGAAAGTCAAGTGAAATGAAAATGGAAGGGTGGAAAGAGGACCAACACCCCATGGAAGTGTGGGCTGTGTGATGTCGCCCTGTTTCGAATTCCAGGACGAAACTGCTTTTCGGAGTGGCATGCCTGAAAAAAAATTTAACTTGTTTATTGTAAATATTTTTGAAAATACTTTTTTTCCCCCAATGTTATATATATATATACATTTTTCCCACAATCAGTCTTCTCAATTTGTGTATATAAATGTGTGTTCAAGAAGCTTGATTGTGTGTACATAGTTTTCATCAGGTGATGGGCCGCAATACCTAAACTCATAAAGAGATGGCCTCTAAACACTTTTTGTGTTAGATGGTATATTTTTTTTCACTGTTCGGTCTGCTGTATATAACCTGTTTTGACTAGAGCATGTATAAAGGTAAAAAACGCCTATGCTATACCTGTTGTTTATGTTGAATTGTCAAATATAAGACTATTTATTCTAAATTTTTTTGGTTGAATGTTCATCCTAACATGTTGAATAAATATTACAAAGTTTCAAAACGGTTCGTTACGCATGTTTGGTTGTCAATTGGACATCAAAATAAAAAATTTTGACAAAACGATTGTGGAATTTTTGGTCTTTTTGGGCCCAAAATGATGATTTATAATTGGTCAGTGACGGAAACAAGAGTTTGGACATGAAGTTCAAGGTGTCACAAAAAAAGGAACCAAACCAGGCCATCGTAAACAATTCTTTCTTTGAAATATAAAGGCAACTTCAAAGGCATGCAAAATCAGAAAAAATAGGCCCAGACCTTAAAGGGTTAAGGACCACAGCCCGCCTCACCAGAGCCTTTAAAAAGACTGAATGTTTAACTAACCATTGTCATTTTTCTCAGGAATCTTTTGTTTACTTGTGATATGTTGACCCTGGATCCAGTTGGCCTCCTCACCTGGGTCTCTTTGTGCTGTCTGATTGCTGCTGACTTCAAATAAATTGTGTTTCGAAGCCTTTTCCAGCTTTTAAAATGGATTCAGTACAAGGGGTTAAAACTTAGGTGAATGCGCGGAGTCTGGCTTTTTGGATGGGTGGTCGGGGTTCCGCAGGTCCGGGTTGTTGGAATTGCACTAGCGCTTGTCTGGTGGTTTGGCTGGCGTGATTCTGGCAGTCTGGCCAAGAGGTCAGAGTCCTTCAATATATATGTTGAAAAAGTTTATTTTGTTAATAATATGGTCACCACCTGACAACTTGCCTGCTACTAGGTCACATTGAATATGGTGCTATTGGAAAAGTTAACTGTTGACAGAGGAGGCGTTAACATGGCGCAAAAACGAATTAGCGATTTTTTTTTTTTTTTTTTTACATAAATAGCAACATTTTCTAAAATTCAATTTGAAATCTAAAATAAACATGATTATGATGATAGTTCTATCTACGTTTGGTGTCCTCAAATAGGTAAGACATGCTTGCATTCTAGCCATATAATTATTTGTTGTTGCTGTTGAGCTGCCGCGGTGGAGAGTACTGTTGGAAATTTATTTGAGTGTTGTGAAAAGGGGGTGTTAAACTGAGGCTTTTTGGACCTTTTAGTTTTCAAATGCGTTCATATATCATTGCACTGTCTAGCTGCACTGATTTGGGTTACAATACAGAGGCGCTTTTATTTCCCAATACAAAAACTCCAACACACACTGTAGGTGAAATAGAACGCTGTCTTTTTAGTAGCGTAGTAGTAGTATGTAAACTATCCAGCATGTGTGTGTACTGCCATTGTGCACACCTTGTATGGAGAAACGTGTGCAAGCATGAAAAATTTGGACCGAAACGGCTGTTTTGGGATGGGAAACACTAAAAAAGATCCTCAGCACCCCCTGCTGTGAGTGACTTCCAACGCCCCTGTTAAACCCTTTGTTGATTAATTTTATATTTTTGCCCATTCGAATTTACCCTCCCCTTACCTCTATCTTCTTAAAATGCAGTTTTTATACGGTCATTCATATAATAAACATTGAGGTATAATTTTAAGTTAACCTTTCCTCAAGTAACTGTCCAGTGATTTTAAAGCCTTTACGATATAATCAAATATGACAGCTTCACTGATTAGCATTTTTTTGGTGCATAATTCATCAAAGATGCATGGTTTTCATCATGTTAGCGTTCAGAAATGGGCATGTCTAACTATGCCACATTTGCATGCAAATCTGGGTGGGCATTTTGGCTATGCAAAATCAGAACAATTAAAAAAAAATATGTAAAAATGTTTGTCCCAACATGTAGTTAGAGTGAATTGAAACATGATCTGTTTTCGCCTCAGTGAATGATGCAGGAGAGCCTCACAGGCCATTTCCGTGGCTATTAAGTACAATTATGTTAAATCCTCTGAAATTCCCTGTGGCTTTCATCAGGGTGAAAATCACCATGCACGCACACATACAGTCAAGGTACACTGAAGAGATGGAAGGTTACCAAATCAAAGGAGAACTATTAAATGCCCAAATGTGGACTTCAGTGGACTTAATCTGAAAGAAGTGTGTACAACACGGCAAAACGATTATGGAAACATCAAAAAAGCCAGTTGCTATTTGCATTAACATTTTGTGTTTAACAAAACCACAGAGGATGTTTTCAAAATTCTTTTCTACTATGCATGTATACATGTCATGACTTGTTTTTTTTGGATACCTTTTTTTGGAGAAAAAAAAAACATCATGTTGTAGTTGAAATTCCCAGTCAATCTATTCATTTTGTATGCTGCTTTTCTTCACTGGGGTCAGGGGTGAGCTGGAGCCTCATGTTAGCTTACTTTAAGTGAGAAGATGGGTGACACTGAACTACTTCAATTACAGGGCTCATACAAACCATTTCTCGAGGGAAAACGTTGCCTTTCTGCCACTTTACAAACTGAAATGCCTAATAATAATCATTTTTCCTTTCAATAATGTTGAAACAGCTTTCATGGCAAATATTCCCCATGTTGTAAAGCACCAATTGGTGTCACATGCATGTGAAAGTGACTTTTCATACACAGTTATCATCAAGCTGTCCCGAAGACACCAGCAAAATTGCCACTGCAAGGTTCGGTCCTCCATTTTCCCCCTGCAGTATAATAATCAACAGTATGTATCTATGTTTTCAATTATATTGTACGAGCTCACCTATCCCCGGCTGTGCACTTGGCCCCACTTCCTCGGCTGTATCATTATTGCAACAAATTTTCACAGTCGCATATGAATTGGACAACATGAATGATAAACAAAATGAATTGCACAAAATGGATGACGAACGCGACTCAAAAGCACCCACACAACTTGAGGGTCTCTTATGTTTCTTTGTGAAGACATCATATTTTTACCAAATTTTGATAAATTTGAAGCCCATTCTGTAGCCATCGGTGATTACAAATATCAAGTTGTTCTGTCAATCAATGGGGACCAGTTAGTTCCCGTAGCAATAGCGACGCCGTGTAGTCAAGACGAAAAAGAAGATTCAGGTCTGATTTATATCATATTTTACCTCTTTTGGCAAATTACTCAAAGGGATCTGCGGATAGAAAGACTTGTAGTTCTTAGATAAATATTATTATGAGTTACAATAATTTGATATTGAAACCCCTCTTGATGTTTTTGTTTTTAGACAATTTGTTAAATTAGTTTAACTAGTAGTGTACAGACTAAGCCCTATTCCCAGTCAAGTACTGGATGATAGTTAGGAGTTTGTGATGGCGTGCGCCCAGTGCAGTTTGAAGAAGCGAAGCGTACACCAGCGAGTCCATTTCTCAGTTCCAATAGTTTTTGTGGCATCTTGTAACGTAACTCAAAAGAACTTTATCAAAATAAAAGTAACAAACCAAAAGACTCAAAAACGTATCCACAATTAAACCAGCAAAATGAATATATTCCCTTTCCAGCACAATGGACTAAGCCACAGTCTAAAACTGTTTGCCCTCCTAACTGCCAACCCCTGTGACATGATTAGCTGTCATCAGTGTTGTCACAGATTACTTGAAAAAGTAATTTAATTACTCATTACGCCTCAAAAAAGTAATCTAGTTACTTTATTGATCACTTCATTATCAAAGTAACTAAGTTACTTTAAAAGTAATCTATCAGTTACTTTTTACCAATTTTTCTCCCTTTGCCGCCTCAACATAAGAATGACAACAGAAAAATTTCATCACATGTAACTGACGTTCCGATGATTGAATTTAAAGGGGAATATCAGAATTTTGCGCTAGCTTAGCCACTCCGGAGCCCTGAAACAAACAAATATCTGACAAACTGCTTAGAATTTGTTGAAATCAATTCCACCGACCAATTAAACCCTGCTAACTCTAAGATTAAGCCTAATGTCAAATCTTCTGAATTTCGGGTTATGATTAACAGCATATCAGTGCCAATGTAAAACAATGCAAACTGACGGCACAATAATCAGCAACACACAAGTGGATTGTACAGTGCAATAAACACAAAGGTGGCGGGCGCAGATGCGCGGGAACAACCCGGAAGTACTCCTCTCAACACACACGCGGTCAATTTGGCCACAAAACGTGGCGGCAACTAAGCACTTTACACTCAGTCAGACTTACAACACATCCCACAGATGCTAAACAAACACATCACCCCACGGCATGAATGTGCAACACGCATATGATGTAAACAAAGCTTGCCAACTTGGAGCGATGACTGCTCGTCGTTGCTACGGCAAAGCTACGAAACGGCCGCGCATGTAGGGGGTCCAACCTTTTGCTGATACCCTCCAGAATGAAGGAAAAATACTCACCTTCATTCATGGATATCCACAGATCAACATTCCCTCGCAACGTCTCAATACTCGGCGCGAATGTCCACCCGCCTCGGTCCCACAACACGTTACTAACTAACGCGTTACTGACAACACTGGCTGTCATTTCAAGCGTACCAGGGCTGCTTCAGGTCAGTGGACAAACACGATTTACAGCCCCTAGTGGTTAAGAGTAAAATTACAAATAATAACTGTTGCGTCCGCTAGGTTAAACGTGTTTAAATTGTGCCTCACCTGCGATCTTGTCGAGAAAGGGTTAATTCACTGTCAATCGGAAAGGGGTGTGGATTCGCATTTAAGCGGAAGCTGGGTTGGCGTGGCTGTCATTCACGTTCACGTTGCCGAAAGAGACACGCACCGCCGGTGAGTTTGTGCTCATTTGCTTGTATTTATGTTGTGTATTTTCACCTGCTGCATTGCTTTGGACGGTTCGGTGTTTCTTTCATGGCGATCGCCTGATAGCCTTCCAGTTTGTGTGTTACGAGATCCGCTGAGAGTTGACAGTTGACGACTAGCGCGTTGGTTTAGCGTAGCCACTGAGTCAATCTCTCAGCGAATCAGCAAGCAGTGCAGGTCACGCAGGGAATCATGGGTAATGTAGTCTCGGGACCCGCTGTATTGGTGCTTTTAATCTGAATGCTTGCGGGGAAAAAACTACATTTCCTCATGCTGTTAGCCGCCACCTTTTAAAGCATTAGACGGCGTTCGTGACTTGACGTGTCTAAATGATGCAACTATTGCCTAAAAAATAATGATTAAACGGTTAAAAATGTGATTTTGAAATAATGCATAATATTTGGTTATTGCAATCTGAGCAACTTAATTGTGAATGAATTATATATATTATGCACAGTGTATTATTTATTCATTATATATAGAGAAGCTTTGTATATATTTGTATTTAGCATTATCATTATTTGTATATTTATACACACATATACATTCTTTGTTTGCATTTATAGGTTTAAAACCTGCTTGGTGTTTGCTATTTACTACTCCAAAAAAAAACAACAATAAAAACCAACAATAAACTGTGAGCTAGTAATGCACGATAATACATTTTTCAACCGATACCGATAACCGATAATTTCCTCCTCATTCCTACCGATAATCGATAATGTCAAGCCGATAATTCTATTAAAAGATTTATGTAAAATTTTAAACAAAAGAAAATATTACTGTGCAAAAATATAATTTATTGCTTTTTTTTTTCCAACATAAAATATGAACAAGTCGTCAATTCCAACATCTAAATAATGACATTGTCTGACATTGTGTAATGGTTAACTTTTGGCAACAATTACTTACAGAGTAAATACCTAAGTTGCACAAAAATGCCTTTAAAAGTAAGCCATTCCTAACATAACATTAATACACTGCAAAACACACTTCCTTAAAACTAGTCAGTTTTAAGTGTAAATCTATTGGAAATAAGTGAAATTATCTGCCAGCACTTCATGTGTATTTCTCTCAGATTTCTTGGAAGAAAAATAGCTAGCTGAAAATAATCTCAACAGCCTTATTTTAAGCAATACATTATTATACTTAATCCTAAAAAAAAACTTGGAAGAAGAAAAGATGTTGAATATTTGTGGCTACAGAATATTATTGTTATTTCATTACAACAGGAATGTGCATATTTAAATTAATAAGTGTTAATAAGTGCCAATAAATTTAGATTATCTACTGTGACTGTAATTGAGCAGACAAATAAGTTAAATTAATTTGAAAAGTGATTGCTAATGTTATATGCTTTGTTGCACACTGTGAAAATGATTAACTCAAAAGAGCGAGATGTCATGTACCCATTCTGCAGCGCTTTGTTTACATTTGCGGCACTCACGAGTCGCGACATTCGCTTTACAGCAGCTAAACTGATAAACGGCAGTACTATTTGGATGCAGTTGGAGCTCGCATCTCCGTGCGTGTTGTTTTGTACCTGAGTTTTGTTAAGCCGAAAATAAAGGCGGCATTACAAAGTCATCTGACCGCTCGTCATTTTACATACTGAATGTATTATTGACGGGCTGACTTCGTTTTCTCCATGTTTAAATTATCATCTAAACACTGTGCTGTCATGATAAGCTTGCTTACTGGACATCACTTTTCCAAATGTAGTGGTGAAAATGTGATTGGCATGTTTTTCATGAATAATGGTGGTCGTATAAACTGCATTATTTTTTTATCCAGGGCTTTGGCTCTCGGGTCATTTCGGTAAAAAAAAAAAATCGTGTCTCGTCTCGGCGGCGGCTACGTTCGTACCGGATAATCCGCCCGCACCGGCCGGTTTGCCGCGGCGTATTTGGGGCCTGGCTCTGCTCACACGCCGTGAGGGAACGCTCGAGAAACCGGGGTGTTCGCCGGAGGTCCTGAAGCCGGGGAACCGGGCTCTGCCCGCCCCGCCGATGGCGAGGCGGCGGCGGCCTGCCGGACCGGCCAGAGCGGCGGGCTCCGTCGGAAGACGGCTACTTGCCGACTATCGGTCTCCAGTCGTGCAGGTGTTTAGCCTTAGATGCGAGTTTACCACCCGCCTTGGGCTGCTTTCCCAAACAACCAGACTCTGAATCGTCACAAGCCCCTAGTTTAACTTAGTGTTTACAATAGCTTTAGCATTCCCACTAGCAGCAGCAGCCTGGCATTCGTTCCAAAAATCTTTGTGACGCAGTTTTAAATGGATGCTGGGTTAGTGATTTTGAATGAGGACGCTTTCTTTTGGCCTCTTGGAACTTCTGCGGTACATGTTTCGCAAATGGCGAGAGCGTCGTTTTTTTAGTAACAGCCGCCATAATATTCAACTATTTCTTGGCGTGTAACTCCGCCTCCTTAACCCCTCCTCCCTCAGGGGCTTCAGAGAGGGGAGGGGTTGAGGAGGCGGCGTGCTGAATTCTTCGGTTGTGCACATTTGGAGGCTAAATCAAGTATATAATTATCGGATTACATTATCGGTTGAATTTTTTATTATCTGGATTATCTGTGTGACGTCATAATTGCCATTATCGGCCGATAATTATCGGCCACCGATATTATCGTGTATCTTTACTGTGAGCACAAGCCGAGTTGTCCAGTGTGTTCTCTTTCGGATCCCTTTCGGCGGGGAAAACGCCATAAAAAAAAAAAAATAAAAAAAAGCGTAAACGGCCGAACAATAACACAAATCAGTAATACGGCTCTTACAAGTAGGTCGCCATTGTTGTTGATGTCGCAGGATGGTGACGTCACATGGTTACGCTGCCGGCTTCCAGAGTATGACTCTAGTGACATAAACATGTCATCTGTTCAACCCTTTCAATTTGAGCCCAAGAGGAACATTAATGAGCATCAAAAGCAACCAAAAGCAAAGTGAACAGGAAAGATGGAATGAGACGAGACGAGAGTAGAAAAAATAACGGTGTTCTGCCAAAATGTGCTACAACAGCATAATGTCCGGTAGTATTCGTCGAGTGACAGTGACAATCTTGATCATCATCCCAAGCGTCCATAAAAAATGGCGCCATCCGTAGGTCAAACCATTTACTAAATATTAGATTTTTAAATCAATGGTAATATTTTATGTGTTTGAAATAACATATTTCAGTAAAAGAGAACAATTGTGGCTTATTAGAGCCTGCAAGTCTTTAAATCTGAGGTTCCCTTTAAAAAAACACATACCTGCTCTTCCTCTGCCCAAGATGTACCTTCACAGGAAGTTTGATGACCGTGAAATTAATTTCTCCAAATAGTCGGGCAATCATCGTTGAATTAAAGTATGGGATGTAATTTACAGATCACGATATATCTCCGAAAAATATGTTCTGAATGGACCTTGGATTAAATAATTTAGAATCTAGAAATCATTTTAAATTTAAGCGGTTCCCTTTTAAAAGTGCAGCTCTCACAGCTGTCTATCGGCCAGTTGGATAATAAAATTAGTTTGCGTGCATTGCTTTGTGTGAAGTTGCTTTAGGTACAGTAGATGTATTTTCTGTTGTAGACAGACTGACTGTTGTTTCTTCTTTATTCCATTCCAAATAAATGTTCAACATGTTTTACTAGAAGACATGAATCCTATTGACTGTCAAATGGGGGTTATCTATGCTCATTTAATATAGAAACTGGGCTGCATCACGATGACTACTTCATGTTACCGTATTACGTTTTAAAGGGAACCACGGACAGAAAGACTTGTAGTTCTTAAAAGATAAATGTTAGTATAAGTTATAATGAATTGATATTCAAACCCCTCTTAATATTTTTATTTTTATAAAGTTTGAAAAATGAGTTTAACTAGTAGGTCGCCATTGTTGTTGACGACGGACTGCAGGGACGTCACTGTGCAGCGCTGCCGTACTTCCACGGTGTCACTCGTTAGCTACATAAACATGTCGTGGGTTCTGCTTTTCCAATTTGAACCCGAGCGGAAAAGTGATGAGCAGATCAGCACTGTCGATATTTTACAAAACATTTCCCGTGTGACAGACAAGCACTTAGACCACACGACAATACTACCGCATGATGTTAGAGTCACGATTTTCCTTATAAAGCAATCACAACCCAAATGGGCTGTCTGTCCGTGCGGTAAAACCTGAAAGGGAAACGCAACTGAAAAGAAAGTGCGGCTGGCTCGACCATGGAATTAAAAAACGCGGCTCACTTCAGACAGCAAGCAGACAACAAGAACATAGAAATTGCGTAAAAGGGTTTATTGAACACAAAAAAAACACGCAATTGCGAAAAAGGTTCGCGAAAGTAGGTCGAGAACTATTAAAAAAAAAAAAAAAAACTGAGGACAAACCAAACCTGAGGAAAAACTGCGGTCAGAGGCAGACAAACGAAAAAAAAAACAAGGCAAAGATGCCACTAACAACTAAAGGATATACAAACTGTCAAATGGCAGTAAGTCAATAGACCCTACTCACATGACGTCACAACCACGCCTCCGCGACATATTGTCCGTCAACTCGTCGTGTTGACGCATTACCGCTACGTAAATTCCTCCTATTATGGCGTGTTTTTCTGCTCGTTAACATTAATAATCCAAATGGTGAAGGCGTGTGTGGCGGTTGGTTGCAATAACAGAGAAGATAGACGGAGAGACTTGAAGTTCTACCGTATTCTGAGAGACCCGGAGAGGAGAGCGAGATGGACTACTGCAATTCGACGAGAAAACTGGGCTCCAAACGATTACCACGGATTATGTAGTAGTCATTTTATATCTGGTAAGATGCATTTAATATATATTTAGAGGGTTTTGGGCTGACAACCACAATTAAGATCATTGCGAGGCTAATCGCCGACAACATACAGTTTCAAATTCAAGATGCTTATTTCTTCCACCATCATTACATTTTGAATAATATTTAGCTGGTACCAAGTGAAAGAAGCTGGCCTCGTCTACGGATCATCAGTTAAACAGGTGTGTCCAAACCTTTTGCAAAGGGGGCCAGATTTGGTGTGGTAAAAATGCGGGGGGCTACCTTGGCTGATTTAAATAGAACAATATATTTAAACAAATTTTAGCAAGCCCTTCTGTGTGTCACATTTGCTTTATTATTTTTTTTAATTCATAATTTCAACAGTCTCGTCTTTGTGGCTTTCTCTTTCGACACTCGGACTCTTGCGAAATACTGCTGCTGTGAAAAAATAAACTAGCTTCTCACTGCGTATCTTCCCTGTAATGTTGTCGTAGCCTACATGTCAGCGTGTCTTGTTTAATAATAGTGCGTCACATCGAACTCTTTGAAAACAGCGACTGTCTCTTTGCAAATGAGGCAGACACAGTTGTTGCGTGTTTTATTGAAGAAATAGTCCAATATCCACCTATCCTTGAAGCGTCGGCCATCGCAGTCAACTTTTTTTTTTATTGATTGTCGCCATTTTAGAAAATTGGAAGTAAAGGGTCACACGGGTTAATGTTGCTTAGAGTGCTGCTCTTAAAGTTTTTCAAACTTTTGTGAGAATAGGCTGATTTAGTGCGGACAAGATAGTTGTAGATATCAGGGTAGCAGATGTCAGGCAGAGAGGGCGAAGACAGCGGGTTGAAAAATATCGATTTAGGCATCAAATATGGATCTGGCGAATGGATAGACTGAAGCTTTTCCACATAACGCCTTTTATGCAACGCATCCAATGAGTTTACAGCGTCTGAAAGCCTCAGGGCTTCCATGAATTGCACTATAAATTGCACGACAAATTGAAACCATTGAGAATACGGATAAACAAAGACGGACAATACGGCGGCCGGATACAGCGACACGTCATTCTGTGACGTTGGCGAGTAGGGTCTATACAAGCCGCCTTGGATCGGTTTAAAGACACTGCTGATCAGCCGGAATTGGATGCAGGTATGACGTTGGGAACTCATCCCGCATCTCTGTAACAAAACAATCTGAGTAGCAGCAGAATGTGACAAAATCATGCCAGTCGTCATACTAGCTTCGCTTGCTAGCTAGTACCTAGTATAGCTTTTCTCCCAGTCCAGGTCAACCGCCATTACCCCCAGTGTGTATTGCGCGCCTAAAAAAAAAAAACGTGTACTAAATATTATAGAATTTTAAAACAATGGCAATAATATATGTTTCAAATAACATATTTTGGTAAAGAGAACAATTGTGGCTTATTAGAGCATACAAGTTTTCAAGTTCGAGGATCCCTTTAATATGTAATTATTGACTGGAAAAATAAATAATTAGTGATGTTAGTCCTGCAGACCACATTGAAGCACAGAAAAGCACAAATTCTAGAAAAATCACTACTCTACACTATTTTGAAGCGAGATTAGTTGAGGTGAGATATGACCTTGTAAATAGAGAATGACAGTGGTCTCCTTCGGGGGAGCTCAGCAAATCCCCTACTTTGACTGATGGGTGATGCTTCACGGCAGAAAGCTGCACTATTTTGTCTTACAGTCACACAGGCAAAATCAATAAAACCTTGGTCAGTGCATAACCATAGCAAGTGAAAAATTACATATAGGGAGGTTGCTGCTTTGTCTCTATGAAAGCATGCATGTGAACTGCATTTTGGAATATGGACAAGTTTTCCCGGAGAACACATTTTATTTCAGCTTTTTGTATGAATACTACTAACCGGTCAGTCCAGTTCTTGTATAAACATTAAGTGAAGAGTAATGTGGGGAAATATTTATGCGTGTTTAATATGCTAATATGGCTATTCAAACATGAATGTGATTGTATCAGTTTGCATAATTAAGAGGTGTGTGAATTGGAAGGAGAGGCAGCTGCTTCAAAATAGACGGAAAAAAACAACAAACAAAAAAATAAAAAACAGGACCTCTGCTCTCTACTGGCTTCCCGAGGATGTAGAAAACCCAATTTAATGATGAGAAATCACAGAAAAAAATGAGGACCTCAAGCTATGATTTAAACACGGTGTCTATTTACTTAAAAGTGCACAGTATGCAAAAGTCTTGTACACGCTCTGCTTTTTGTCAATATTGCATTGATTCACTTTGTTGTTATATTTGTTTTTTTTTTCATAGTAGAGGTTCAAAGCGAGTAAAATGGCTATCGGTCAGCAGCAAGGGGATATGACGTGCCAACCACTTTGGAGCAAACAGCAATTCAACAAGGGACAATTTTGTGTCATGTGCTAAAGTGCACAAGCATGCTGTATAGTCCCTTCAGGCTTGTGTTGGACTTCATTCTACTGGGTTCATTTAACACATGAATCTTGAAGAACATGACACAGAAATAATGGCCATTCATATGAAGAAGCAGCTATTATTCTGCTCTTATAAACCCATTTTCCCTTAGCAACAACATTTCAGTAGGGTTATGGTTTTTTTACATTCCACTGTCAAAATACAGTATGTGAAGCGTACCAAGCAAAATAATTGCTTGCCTCGAACCACAACTTGAATGACTGTGTGAGGAAAATTATGTTGGAAGCTAACATTTAGTAGTAATCAGCAGACAGGGCCCTCAACTATCTTGTGATGATCAGGGTCTCCTTCTCAAGAACACATGGATCAAATGGAGTCTCAAGTGAACTCTCCAGACCACTGATAGAATTGTTACTTCCTTGAGATAACAACACCTGAATGAGAAGATAAAACCTGTTCCATTTCTCCTCAAATAAAGCTTGTCTCTCAGTAATAAACACAGCCATTTACCAAGAATTGAGAAATGTTTCCTTGTCTTTACAAAGTCACATTTCTTTCCTTAAAGCAACACTGGGTAACTTTTCAACCTTTCTAAAATAATTTCATAACATTTGCGATGATATGTCGACTGACAACTTGTTAAAGGACACCTTTTTTATATCTTGAGGAGGTCTGTATCGCTTTCACCGGCACTAATTAACTTTGAGGAGGGTGGCAGGAACCCTGCCACACAAAAAAACTACAAACGTGCTGACTGCTTTACGGCATACGTCACTTCCCCCTTTCCCCATTCATTATAAAGACGGGAGTCGATGAGAACACTTTCGTGCGAAATCTGCAAAGATGGCAGAGCGACAAAAGAGACATTTTTTTTTGTCTGAGGATGGAAAAGAGGGTAGGCTACTAGGATATACAGAATAAACAGTGGCCCAACTTTCACTCGCTGGCGTGACGCCTTTTCCGCCGGGTGGGGGTGTAGCCACACTAAGCCACACGGTTGCTAACTGTCATATGTTATTGTTTAACAGTCTTCCTTGAGGCAAAACAATACTGCTTCTGTCCACCGGGGTCGCTAAACTCGACCAAAACTGAAAAGATACCAAGTGTTTTGCTTTAAAGTGCATACGACAGAATAAAAAAAGTTTTACATAGCATTATTATGTGAATTAGAATCATATTTTGAGACCATTCGACTATATACAACAATTTGGCAAAGCGCAGATGACGAGAAATTAGTATTTTAATTTGCCGTTTAGCCACATCTACCAATCTAGGGCTCTAGCGTCCTCAACAGGAGGATGATGTCGGCAGGGTCATGGTTTCATCTGATTTAAAATTCAGCCCATTGAGGTGGAATTATTCAGAACGAGGAAAATGTGACAAGGGGAGCAGCAAAATGTCATTGTTTCAATCTCTCTACTACAATATTTTTACAGGATATTCTTTTTATCCAAATATCCAAGCCTAATTGCTAAATAAATGGTATGGTCATGACAAATAACAATCATGTGCTAAATGGAATAAGAAATATTAAAAGTCCATCTATTCAGTACGACATTGCAAAATTACTCCATAATGCTCAAAACTCTCAACTTCACCTTTACTGTCGCACCTCTCGAACAATATTTTATGCCACCGTAGTTAGTCCGGCTTTTGTCATTTCCCTGCCCCGGCTTCGGACAATGTAAACAAACTAAGAGGTGTGACAGCTAGCTGACATGCTAACCCGAACCGAGTGACAACTCAAAGTCTTATTTTCGCTTTCGAAGCGAAAAATCACACAAAACTAGCCCGGAGCATGTCACATGGAGTGGGGTTGTCGATTGTCTTCGCCGATCGGCAACCCGCCCGTCGCAAACGAGCCCTCTGTTGCGGGCAGAGGGCTCGTTTGCGGGGAAGCAGCTGGACAATGACCGCCAGACAAACCGGCCGATGTCGGAGGAGCGCGTAGCTGCCACATGGTCAACACGAATATGGTGTAAAATAATGCTTTACTAAACGGCGAATACGTAAACAGTGGAAGAGTCATATGAGAGCAGCGTGCAGTTGTTGTGCAGCTAACATGGCAGGATGTGTCTGAGGACAAATTTTCTACATGTCTGTCCATGATCAGACGTAAGTAAAGAGTCCTTTATTCAAAGAACCTTTGTATTGTTTACTTTGTAATCTCTCTGTTCATGGCCATTTTTAACACAAAGCTGCAATTTCTGATCGGGTTGAAAATTTGACAGAACACCAGGTACACGAAGAGGGCAATTAGTCGAGTATAGAGGGGGTGTGCGACAAGCCGCCGGTCATCGGCCAAGTGGCATTTTCGGTGGACAATCAGCAACAAAATGCAAGCCACCTCAGTATTAAAACGTGCCATGATCCCAGTATTTAATATAATACAAAATGCGATGTTTACTCACTTCCTCGTAAGTCCAATAGTCCCACAGCAGTAGGGTTTGTTTTGGCCAATATCCGCGGTCAACCTTTTGAAACCCAAAAAGGCTCACACGCCTTTACCTGGTACAACAACAAAACCCTGCAGCACATTTGGCTGGAGTGATACGAAAAATAAACTAATCAATCCGCAAAATCACTTGAATCCGCAGTCCATCTGCATGCTATAAATCAATGCTGTATTGTGAGATGCTGACCCGGGTGATGTCACATTCGCATTCCTCCTCAAAACAGGAAGTTATTCATTTTCATGGCGCGGGATTAAAAAAATTAAAGAAATAAAACGACCACTTCCATACACATCCAAGCGGTCCATTTCTTTCAGGAGCATGAAATACCTCGTGAAATATGAAATAAACATGCTTTTTGGTGTCATAAGCACTTTAAAGGGACACACAACAACTTTCTCATGAGTATCCCAGCGGAAATAAGCTTGTTTAAGAAACTTCAATACATGGAATTTTATTTTAGTGATGAGTAATAATGGCGAAAATCATCAATAAAACCATTTATTTACAAAAAACAACATCTTGTATGGAAAACATCCTTGTTTTTATTTTGACGTTACTTCAATATTTGGCTATACGTGTCGTTCCTCAGAGTCGTTACTCAAGAGAGGTAAGCTTTCCCTCCACACGTGAAGATTTTTGGTCGTAAATATTGAATACAATCAATAAGGTTGTAAGCCCCAACCAGTTTGGGACCTTAATGTCAGGACAAATCCATTCTTAATACACCTCAGACGTAAATCTAACATAGCATTATAGGCTAATCTTATGAACATTTTTTCTATAGACAGAGCTGTAAAGAGGGCTATGCTGTTTGCACACCATTTCATCCATGTGTGTTCTCCTATATTGGTATTTGTGTGACAGTGCTCATGCTGATACATCAACTTGCAAATATTGGATGCTGTGAGCAGTGGATTAGAGAATTACAAATGAAAGAAACAGAAAGGTTACATGGGCGGTACGACTTGAATCACTTCCAAGCTTGCTGCATCTATCATATATTTCTATAACAACCTACAGAGGTTTGTCAGTCACAGCAGGATTGGATACAAACATTTGCACATTAACACATTTCCCTTTCCTTCTATTGAGCATTAATGATGGTGACAAGGTAAAATGCAACTGGTGTGCTTCTGTGAGCAATGACACATTTATTAGTTTGATCTTTTCTGCAAAAAACACACATGCTTGAACTTAAATATTTCAACAGGTTTGACAAGACACCAGTAGGTTCTATTTGTAGCAACCTGTGGAAATATGATATCTGGAGTAAGGGTGAGCAACCAACCCTGTCTGTCAGCAGTCGCAGCAAAGATTGTCACTAAATTATTCTGTAAACCTGCCAGGTACCAATAATTGCATTTGTCAAAAAGGAAAGATTTTTTTTTTAACTGTCTGAGCCAAGACTGCATATGATAAGGCAAAAACACATTTTCCTATAGTGTGTGGTATGGATGATGATATGTTAACAAAGAGTAAAATTGTGAGTTCAGTCATATCTGAAGAAACTTTGTAGAAATTAAAACAAACAGTTACTGAATGATGACTAGAGAATTGAATTATACAGTACACCTCTTCTTATCGTAGTCATGGGTGTAATGGATTATTTTGGATTATTTTATATTACCTCCAATGGAGACTTCAGCTCGTTAGGAACAAACAGGGTACAGCTGTTGAGCTTCCATGCAGCTGCTGCTGATTGCTGGACTAGCTTTAAAGGAATTGAAATGCTTTTAAACATGTACATCCCAAGAGAAAGTTGTTTAAGAATTTGAAAAATAACAAAATTTAGTTTTTCAGCTGTGAGAAAAGTGTCATGACAGGCCGATGTTTCCAGGAAGCATGCAAATAGGAGTGGGAACCTCTTGTTACCTCACGATACGATACGGTTTGCGATACAACGCTAACGATAACGATGATCTGACGATATGGTGATACAACGATTATCGATACAGTGGTCAGGAAATCATTCTAGGATATTCTAAAAACAAATAATGAACAGGAAAAACATGCTTCTGCTGTGAATTGGAATGAGTTTATTACTAGTAGATGTCCAATCCATTTGAAATGGGAGGAATGGCAGCGAATGAACATTCGTTCATTCGCTGCCATTCCTCCCACTTTAAACGACTTGAACGTATATGGCTGTCAGTGGCAGCCACTGCCAGACAAGGAGGTAATTTTGGGCCATTTTAGGTCGTTTACCTGTTGATTTTCAGTTACTTCCTGTTGATTTTGGGATATTTTATGAGTCACTTTTCTGTTTATTTTGAGTTACAGAACAGGAAGTGACCTGGGAATCACCCAAATGAATAGGCAGTGACTCAAACTCAACAGGAAATGACCTGTAAATACCCTAAAATGAACAGCAAATGACCTGTAAATGCCCTAGAAATCACAGAATGACTGTGACCGCTCTGGTTTTGAATGAACGAACGAACGTTCCTAGTCTAAATGGATTGGGCGTCAAACACCATCAATGCAGCCTTAGTGTTAACTGAGGCACTATTATGGTGGGAGATTTTGGTAGCAACTTGTTTGTTCCTTTTTATTTTTAATTTCTTTAGACATTGACACCTTTTAAAATCTCGATTCTTGGCAGGAGCATGTCGATAACCTTTTGGGATGCAAAGTGTCACGATATATCACCATTTCGATATTTTTTCACACCCCTAATGCAAATACAAGCATTTCAAATAGTTTGCGTCGCTCGTGACTAGGGGTGTGCCAAATATCGAAATGGTGATATATCGTGATACTTTGTATCCCAAAAGGTTATCGATATGCTCCTGCAAGAATCGAGATATCATTTTAAGAAGGTGTCAATGTTTTAAAAAAAATAAAATAAAGAACCATCTAGTTGCTACCAAAATCTTCCACCATAATAGTGTCTCAGTTAACTCTAAGGCTGCCTTGACGGTGCCCAACACCCAATCCATTTAGACTGGGAACGTTCGTTCATTCGAAACCAGAGCACTCACAGTCATTCTGTGAGATTTTCAGGGCATTTACAGGTCACTTGCTGTTCATTTTAGGGCATTTCAAGGTAATTTCCTGTTGCGTTTGAGTCACTACCTATTCATTTGGGTGATTCCCAGGTCACTTCCTGTTCTGTAACTCAAAATAAACAGGAAGTGACCCATAAAATACCCCAAAATCACCAGGAAGTAACTGAAAATCAACAGGTGAGTGACCTTAAATGGCCCAAAATTACCTCATTGCCTAGCATTGGCTGCCACTGACAGCCATAGATGTTCAATCTGTTTGAAGTGGGAGGAATGCCATTTGCTGCCACCCTCCCAGTTGAAATGGATTGGACGTCTACTAGTGATAAACTCATTCCAATTCACAGCAAAAGCTTGTTTTTCTTTTTATTTGTTGTTTGTACAATATCCTAGAATGATTTCCTGACCAATGTATGGATAATCGTTGGATCGCCTTTGTCATCGTGAGCTTTGTATCGCAAATCGTATCGTATCGTGAGGTACCAAGAGGTCTCACTCCTAATGAATACTGTAAAAGCTAGTTAGCTGTTGTAATTTAACCCCAGATATTTTTCAGTTTTTAAAACGTAAAAATACTCCACTGAGAATAGTTCAATCAAATGTGGTTTTCATGTATGTCGCCTGTAAAACTTGACCAATATATCAGATTATGTTTAGTGTTTTGGCAAGTGGCTTATTAAAAGATGCCCAACGAGTCCTCTACAACAACAGCACAAAGCCTCTCTGTTGGCATCGCATTAGGAATTTCACATGTTTCATATTCTGTTTTGGTGTTACACCGAGTGTATGTTTGCAGTCAGACTTTGAGGATCCTTAAACATCTTGCTGAAAGGGAAATTTTGAAGGACAGTTCACATGATGGGAGAGCATAGGTGTGAAAAGCAGAACTGTGTTGCCTGGGGAGGATTCATTTAGAATAAGAGACAAGCAGACTAAACAAAATAGGATAGGCATGCTATTCCCATAATGTTGTGAAAAAAAATAAATGTTGTGTTTTCTATGATGGTATTTGCAGTCCAGGGGGAAGCGGCTTTGTTTCACATCAATTCATTATCAGCTACCTCTGTATACAAGTATTGATACTGTAATTGTTTAGGCTTTTTTTCAAAATTAAATCACGACTGAAACATCATTTTGACTTGCAAAATGACCCCAAATGCATAGTTTGGATGTCCATTTTTAAGTTCTGTTTAGGGACCAGTGCAGCTGCATTTAATTTTTTCAAAGCAGATGCATTTGTAACATTACTCACATTCCCAATTCTGTTGACATTTGTGTCATCAAGTGCTAATTTTGTATCTCTAAAAAAGTAGTTTTGACAGCCAGTTTGATTTCTAACATTACCATTGGAAATCACACAGAATTGGTGCTCCAATAGAAAAGCACCACTGCTTTCACTAACAATTAGAAAATGAATGTTGACAAATGCTTTAATCATATCCAATCATTGATCATCTCCGGCCAACTGTGTTTTTCACCTTCAAAACAAGTCCTTCTCGCCTTCAGTTTATTAACTAGAAAGAACAAAAAGCTTCCATGCTGCTCTGTCTAATTTACACTGAATACTAACAGTTTACTTTAATCCCACAGCTTTCAAAATGATAAACAGTCTTTTTGACTATTTGAAGAGACTCACATTTTATCAAAGTCACATATTGTGTATTCGGGCCAGTCAATGTAGCACACCACACGGCCGGGGAGCTGGTCTATGTTGGAGTAGTAGTACTGAGGAAACGCCAAAAGCAGAGCCAGGACCCAGATCACTCCTACCACTACCTTGGTCTCTGTGGATGACATGCGCTGCTGCAATGGGTGGATGATGGCCACGTACCTGCAATGGTCAAATACAACAAAAACAATTTTAGATTAATTCCATTTAGATTTAGATTCATTCCATACTTTTGAAGGCTTGAAGTTTATTATTGTATGCCAAACAAGATTTATCTTCATTTGTTATTTTCATTGGGTAAGTTACATTTTCAAGCAAAAGGCAGGAAATGCACATTGGAAAATGTACAACACTTTAGGAAAATGTAAAACACTCTAAATTACATTAAATAATGAAAAGTTCAACAGTCATCTATGGATGAAATTTTGCCTTTTAAAATGTTCCAATGAATGAACTACATCCCTTATAAATGGTCTCAAACTTGCGGCTTGTGGACCAATTACGTCCAACCCCATAGGAAAGCAAAATTGAAGGTGACATCTTGTTCATGTCTCGTTTCCTAATTTTCGGACTATAAGCTGCTACTTTTTTCCGTCATTTTGAATCCTGCGGCTTATAGTCTAATGCGTCTTATTTGTTGATTTATTTGGGTTAATAGGTAACACTTTATTTGACAGCGGCGTCATAAGACTGTCATAAGAACATCATAATTATGACATGACACTATCATGGGCATTACTTCTTATGACAGATCTCATTATGTGTCATGTGGCATATTATTTCACTAACTCCATTTATGTCCAGCTCAGATCTTTTACGGCCGTTCAAAAGTGAGATAATTTGCTGGATGACACTAACCGACCTCTATTATAAGCATTCATTAATGCTTATGACATTGTCATGTAATAATTATGACTGTCGTATGACAGTATTATGGCACCACTATCCAAGAAAATGTTACCAAATACCATAACTAGCAATTAATGAAACATCTGGAACAGTAACTGAAGAAATAATTAGCATAGAACATGACTTATTTACATCCGTAGCGCCGCCATGCATGCTAGGAGGAATGTTGGATGACAACAGTGTTGGAAGCAGGTGGCAGCAGAGGTTGACTGTCTCCCCCAAGGGAGCAGTGATGGCCAAATGAAGCTTTTAGAAACAATAAGGCTTTGCACCCAATTGGTTCAAAGCTTAATGGTGGTTCATTTGGTCTCATGACAGTCTTATGATGCCATTGTCAAATGAAGTGTTACCAGTTAATATCTTTTGGTGTAAATATCCCATAATACAATGAGGACAACTGCGGCTTATAGTCCAGTGTGGCTTATCTATGAACAAATGCCGTTTTTATGTCAAATTTGGTGGGTGGCGGCTTATAGTCAGGTGCGCCTTATAGTCCAGAAATTACGGTACATCGTTGAGAAGTGAATCAGCAACAATCGAGACCAGAGTGGTTTTCTCAGTTTTCTCAAATTTGTCTAGTGAAAAGTAAAACTCACAGTGAGCATTACATGAGAAGGTCTTGAGAAATAGTTCTACTGGCACAATTTCTCATTAATGTCTCAAAGCTGCCTCATTTCAAGTTCTCACCATGAGATAAGTATGAGAGCTTGTGTTGATTTCTAATGCGTCTCAATTTGATCTCCTTACTTGGACTCACTATCTCAGTCATGTCTCAGTGAAAGATAAGAATGAGAAAAGTATTTTATTTTTTAAACTTTCCTCAAATCTGCCTCTTTTCCTGATCTCACTAAGCAACCTTATGCTGTGCCAGTTACAAATATTTCTCAATTTGATCCAAAATGATGCCAATATCTGAAAATAATATATTTGGGCAAATAATTCAATAATATATCTGGTTCATTTACACAATGTAAAAATTTGAGATGTGACTGAAAATTTGGCGCCGAAAACTATTCGGTTTTGAACACCAATAGTTTACCACTGAATAGTGTGAAGAACCTTAGTCCTCTTGTGATTGCGTAATCAAAACCTGGCGAGAAGCAACACGCTGGCTGACGCTGTCTCGCAAAAACTACTGCCTCACAGCGAACATGTCCGCGATTTGGATGCATTTTGAAGTTTCAAAGAAATATATAAATTATTCACTGAAGGAAAATAAAATACATTTGCTTCATGATTTCAACTAATGGCCCGCGTCACATCGAGCACAGTGCATTTGAGCCCGTGCGTTGCTCAGTGGTAGAGTAGTTTTTTCCCCCATCCAGAGGTTGTCAGTTCAATTCTCCGTCGTGATTAACTTGTTTAAGTATCCCTGAGCCAAACACTGAACCCTACGTTGCTCCTGATACTGTGTCACCAGTAGGTCAATGAGGATATAGTGTCAAAGCGTTTTGAGTGGCACTGTGTAACTCCATTTTCAAATATGAGAATTTCTCTTCTCAAATATTGCTCAAATCCGGTTTTCTCAAATCAATCTAATTTGTCTCAATGATGTCTTTACTCATTTTGACTCATACCTTGCTCCTAAGGGTACCCTTAGGAGCACAAACTCATAAGCAAATAAGCAGAGAATGAGATAAATTTGAGATGATCAAATTTGTCTCACGAGATGAGATTAAGCGACAGATGAGCAGCAAATCTTTGCTATGGGATGGGACGGTATTTTGTGGTATGTGTTCCAGGTTTTGTGACATTCAGCTTTAGGTGAATACCACTAGATTACTTTTGAGCAAGCAACATGTCAAAGGTCAAGTAAAGAGTAAAAGTAACACAAAATAGCATGTTTATATTGCTTCTTGATTATGTGGGTCAACAACCTTGGAAAGTACATGGATTAGTGAAAATCCAGAGCCATTTTAGGAAGCTTAAAATAGACAACTTGCCGCTAAAATGAAGAGAAACTAACAACAAGATAGACGGAATTTAGAAACAATGACATCAACTGAAAACGTCACTTCTCCGCAATGACTGATTTTTCCTATGGAATATTCGGTATGTCTACTTGTTGATCTGATAGGCCTTTAATGAAGGAGGCAGACAACATTTGGACAATGTTCCCATTTTGAAGTGCCTGCTTTTATCCAAACAATGTTACCTCATTCACTCCCGGCCATTTTCACCGGAGCAAGCCCCTTCGCTCCCGGCCGTTTTATTGGATTTTGACTGATTTTGCAAGGCCCACATAAAATTCTGTTCTATTTCTATATAAACATGGAACCCACCAAAAGAAAGATTAGACTCTCTTCTTTCAGCAGGAAAAAAGGTATGTTCATATCTTTTTCCATTCTTTAGAAATGAGCAATAGAAAATAGCTTAGTTTGAGCAATTTTCCAATTTCTGATGAAAAAACTGAGAAATTGAGCTTTTTGTGAAAGCATACATTTCATGCATAAATTTGACTTTAACACAGCTATGTTTTGCTTTAGTTACAGTACATTCCAAACATCTGAATAATGTTTTCCTTTTACAAAATATCAAAAACGACAAATAGAGATTTTGATCGCGAAGTAACAATTTATTTACACATACAGTGGGGCAAATAAGTATTTAGTCAACCACTAATTGTGCAAATTCTCCACTTGAAAATATTAGAGAGGCCTGTAATTGTCAACATGGGTAAACCTCAACCATGAGAGACAGAATGTGGAAAAAAAACAGAAAACCACATTGTTTGTTTTTTAAAGATTTGCAAATCATGGTGGAAAATAAGTATTTGGTCGATACCAAAAGTTCATCTCAACACTTTGTTATGTACCCTTTGTTGGCAATAACGGAGGCCAAACGTTTTCTGTAACTCTTCACAAGCTTTTCACACACTGTTGCTGGTATTTTGGCCCATTCCTCCATTCAGATCTCCTCTAGAGCAGTGATGTTTTGGGGCTGTCGTTGGGCAACACGGACTTTCAACTCCCTCCACAGATTTTCTATGGAGTTGAGGTCTGGAGACTGGCTAGGCCATTCCAGGACCTTGAAATGCTTCTTACGAAGCCACTCCCTGGCATTGCCCTGGCTGTGTGTTTGGGATCATTGTCATGCTGAAAGACCCAGCCACGTCTCATCTTCAATGCCCTTGCTGATGGATGGAGATTTTCACTCAGAATCTCTCGATACATGGCCCCATTCATTCTTTCCTTTACACAGATTAGTCGTCCTGGTCATTTTGCTGAAAAACAGCCCCAAAGCATGATGTTTCCACCCCCATGCTTCACAGTGGCTATGGTGTTCTTCAGATGCAATTCAGTACTCTTTCTCCTCCAAACATGAGAACCTGTGTTTCTACCAAAAAGTTCTATTTTGGTTTCATCTGACCATAACACATTCTCCCTGTCATTTTCTCCATCATCCAAATGCTCTCTAGCAAACCGCAGACGGGCCTGGACGTGTACTTTCTTCAGCAGGGGGACACGTCTTGCAGTGCAGGATTTGAGTCCCTGGCGGCGCATTGTGTTACTGACAGTAGCCTTTGTTACTGTGGTTCCAGCTCTCTGTCGGTCATTCACTAGGTCCCCCCGTGTGGTTCTGGGATTTTTGCTCACCGTTCTTTTTGTCATTTTGACGCCACTGGGTGAGATGTTGCATGGACCCCAGATCGAGGGAGATTATCAGTGGTCTTGTATGTCTTCCATTTTCTATTAATTGCTCCCACAGTTGATTTCTTTACACCAAGCGTTTTACCTATTGCAGATTCAGTCTTCCCAGCCTGGTGCAGGTCTACAATTTTGTCTCTGGTGTCCTTCGACAGCTCTCGACTAAGTTTGTGGACAAGTTTGCTAAAATCTGGTTTTCTCAAATCAATCTCATTTGTCTCAATGATGTCTTTACTCATTTTGACTCATCACTTGCTCCTAAGGGTACACTTAGGAGCACAAACTCAGAAACAAATAAGCAGAGAATGAGATAAATTTGAGATGATCAAATTTGTCTCACGAGATGAGATTAAGCGACAGATGAGCAGCAAATCTTTGCTATGGGATGGGACGGTATTTTGTGGTATGTGTTCCAGGTTTTCTGACATTCAGCTTTAGGTGAATACCACTAGATTACTTTTGAGCAAGCAAAATGTCAAAGGTCATGTAAAGAGTAAAAGTAACACAAAATAGCATGTTTATATTGCTGCTTGATTATGTGGGTCAACAACCTTGGAAAGCACATGGATTAGTGAAAATCCAGAGCCATTTTAAGAAGCTTAAAATAGACAACTTGCCGCTAAAATGAAAAGAAACTAACAACAAGATAGACGGAATTTAGAAACAATGACATCAACTGAAAACGTCACTTCACTGCAATGACCGATTTTCCTATGGAATATTCGGAATGTCTCCTTGTTGATCTGATGGGCCTTTAATGAAGGAGGCAGACAACATTTGGACAATGTTCCCATTTTGAAGTGCCTGCTTTTAGCCAAACAACGTTACCTCATTCACTCCCAGCCATTCTCACTGGAGCAAGGCCCTTTGCTCCCGGCCGTTTTACTGGATTTTGACTGATTTTGCAAGGCCCACAGAAAATTCTGTTCCATTGCTATAAAAACATGGAAGCCACCAAAAGAAAGATTAGACTCTTCTTTCAGCAGGAAAAAAATATGTTCATATCTTTTTCCATTATGTACAAATCAGCATTAGAAAATAGCTTAGTTTGAGCAATTTTCCAATTTCTGATGAAAACAACTGAGAAATTAAGCTTTTTGTGAAAGCATACATTTCATACATGAATTTGACTTTAACACAGCTATTTTTTGCTTTAGTTACATCCCAAACATCTGAACAATGTTTTCCTTTTACAAAATATCAAAAACAACAAACCGAGATTTTGATAGCAAAATAACTATTTATTTACACATACAGTGGGGCAAATAAGTATTTAGTCAACCACTAATTGTGCAAGTTCTCCACTTGAAAATATTAGAGAGGCCTGTAATTGTCAACATGGGTAAACCACAAGCTTTTCACACACTGTTGCTGGTATTTTGGCCCATTCCTCCATGCAGATCTCCTCTAGAGCAGTGATGTTTTGGGGCTGTCGTTGGGCAACACGGACTTTCAACTCCCTCCACAGATTTTCTATAGGGTTGAGATCTGGAGACTGGCTAGACCACTCCAGGACCTTGAAATGCTTCTTACGAAGCCACTCCTTTGTTGCCCTGGCTGTGTATTTGGGATCATTGTCATGCTGAAATACCCAGCCACGTCTCATCTTCAATGCTCTTGCTGATGGAAGGAGATTTTCACTCAAAATCTCTCGATACATGGCCCCATTCATACTTTCCTTTACTTTAAACAGATCTGGTCCCTTTGCAGAAAAAACAGCCCCAAAGCATGATGTTTCCACCCCCATGCTTCACAGTGGGTATGGTGTTCCTCGGATGCAATTCAGTATTCTTTCTCCTCCAAACACGAGAACCTGTGTTTCTACCATAAAGTTCTATTTTGGTTTCATCTGACCATAAAACATTCTCCCAGTCCTCTTCTGGATCATCCAAATGCTCTCTAGCGAACCGCAGACGGGGCTGGACGTGTACTGGCTTCAGCAGGGGGACACATCTGGCGGTGCAGGATTTGAGTCCCTGGCGGCGCATTGTATTACTGATAGTAGACTTTGTTACTGTGGTCCCAGCCCTCTGTAGGTCATTCGCTAGGTCCCCCAGTGGGATTTTTGCTCACCGTTCTTGTTATCATTTTGACGCCACGGGGTGAGATCTTGCATGGAGCCTTAGATCGAGGGAGATTATCAGTGGTCTTGTATGTCTTCCATTTTCTAATAATTGCTCCCACAGTTGATTTCTTTACACCAAGCGTTTTACCTATTGCAGATTCAGTGTTCCCAGCCTGGTGCAGGCCTACAATTTTGTCTCTAGTGTCCTTCGACAGCTCTTTGGTCTTGGCCATAGTGGAGTTTGGAGTGTGACTGACTAACAGTTTGTGGACAGGTGTCTTTTATACCGATAATGAGTTAAAACAGGTGCCATTAATACAGGTAACGTTAGACCTCGTTAGAAGAGGTTAGACCTCTTTGACAGCCAGAAATCTTGCTTGTTTGTAGGTGACCAAATACTTGTTTTCCACTCAAATTTGGAAAAAAATTCTTTATAAATCAAACAATATGATTTTCTTTTTTTTTTCCACATTCTGTCTCTCATGGTTGAGGTTAACCCATGTTTGTGGACAGGTGTCTTTTATACCGATCATGAGTTTAAACATGCGCCATTAATAAAGGTAACGAGTGGAGCCTCGTTAGAAGAAGTTAGACCTCTTTGACAGCCAGAAATTGTGTTTGTTTGTAAGTGACCAAATACTTATTTTCCACTCTGATTTGGAAATAAATTCTTTAAAAATCAAACAATGTGATTTTCTGTGTTTTTTTTTTCCACATTGTCTGTCATAGTTGAGGTTTACCCATGTTGACAATTACAGGCCTCTCTAATCTTTTCAAGGAGGAGAACTTGCACAATTGGTGGTTGACTAAATACTTATTTGCCCCACTGTAACTAACTGAGAGATGACGCTGCTGTCGCCGAAATGTCGCTGTTGTCGCCGCGACAGCCGGGCAAACTTTTCCCTCATCGCTGCCTGTCTGATAAAGACGGATTTTATTGAGTCTCTGCAGGGTTTACTCGGCGAGCAGCACTGACTCAACGGCATCTTCCGCTGAACTGGTGGTCCCGGTCGTTCAGCTCGGTCATCCAGCGGCCGGCGTCCAGACCGTGTGGCCCGGCCATTCGTTTCCGTTTAATCGGGTTGCGGGTCTTACCAAATACGCTACTGCCCTCCTGTGGCTAGTTTTATTGCTTTAAAATGGATTTTCAGCTTTGTGCTTTGGAGCTCAATTGAATCAGAACCCAGAGTCCCAAAGTCTTGGGACACTGAAACAATTAAAAATAGAACGTATTTATACGTTTTTGGGAGCAAATGAGTTAATAGTCTCTTTTCCAGAGGAGATTTATGGAGGAATCATTTAACTCTTAAAATAAAACTTAGGTTTTGTGTTGGTATTTTCCTAGTGTGACTTGTCCCTGTGATTACCCATTAATTTCACCAGTGCCTGCTCCTTCTGAGTCCTCCTGTATTACCCAGCTGTTCCTCGTTGTCTCGTTACCGCTTGTCTGCATGTGTGTATATAAGCACCCAGTTTCTTTTCACTCCTTGTTGCGTCATTGTCAATGTCAGAGTCTCCGTCAAAGTCTATGTCAATGCCCATGTGCTCGTCAGTGTTCTCAAGTTTTCTCCGTCCAAGTCCTTGTGTTCCTCGACGTGTTTTTGATATCAAGCCTTTTGTTAGTGACCTGAGTTTTGTTTGTTTCTGTGTTTTTTAGATCCCCACAATATTGGTTGATACTTTGTTTTTTGTTCGCCTTAATTAAATCATTATGCACTGCCAGTCTGCTTCCCTGCTTACTTTTCCCTGCATTTGGGTCCACACAACCTGTCTGCCCGCGTATTCCTGACAAAAACAATCCATCTGGTGTTGCCTGGTTGGTGATTCAAGGGCTGAAGAACCACACAATTATCATAAATAACGCTATTGACGACTCTGTCAAATTGCACAATGTCGACAAAGAATAATGACAGCTTTCTCTCCTGACATATTTATAACATTGACAAGTATGCTTGACTCATATCGGTGACAACATACAGTATATCTAATTCCTGAGAAGTTCAACATTGACATTGAAACATGGCAAAAAAGTAACATCATGTTCAAACCGTTGACTGATTTTCATTTCATTGTCATCGATCATGGTTGCTCTGTTTACATTCTTAATGCCATCACTTTTTATTATTAGGTTCTCCTATGACAAGTCACCTCTCCTTTACTACACGCACACATAATCTCCTGTGTGAGGTAAATATAACTTCACACCTGTCATACTGAAAGATTACAGGATGACGCTGAATATTTCAGGTGTTTACTCAGAAAGTAAAGCAACATTTCTTTTTTATGTGAGCAATTTTTCATATCGAAGAGCACAAGACATCCCACAGAGAATATATGAATCAGGGTACAAGATTTGAAGCAAGACAATTAACCTGAGCTACGGATAAATAATTGTGTGTATCATAATAATGTTTCCTAGTCAGATGACAACCACTTAAAAATACCTTGTACGTGATTAGTGTCGCACCTCATTAGTAAAACAAATTCATTTGAAACACTTTTGCAGACATAATCGATTGCCCTTTGGTGTAACCAAAATAAATGAGGCTGTCCGGTGCATATGATTCATTGCTTCGGTTATAATGTAATAACATATTTTAGTGTCCTTGCTGACTGTATCACTTTTATGCTAGAATACAACACATCTCAAGACTTCATTTAAAAATGTGTATAGTATGTGCTACCAAAATATTATAATAAACTTCATTCATATGCATCGATACCATAGGAAAATATTTTTTGAGGCATTTTGAATAACTGACAAGGACTAATTATAGGCTTAATCCCACTAATAACACAAGAATCTGCTAATGGACCTTTCACGGTTATTGCTTCAAAGACTAGAATTCTTTTAAATCTCTCAGTGGTGTGTTAAAAAAAAAAAAAGATTCTCTTTGTCCTGACTTCAAACAGCTCTGGAAGCCATGTGACTTTTCTTTGTGTAGACGTTGGGGTTGTGGATGTCAGAATCAAATGCACAGCTGGCAGAGGTCTGACCTCGGCGAGCAGCATTGATCTACAACATCTTAGTCAGACATGTACAAAATCCGACCTAACTCCACTTTTACTGGTTTACAAACAATGATTAAGCTGGTGCTTGCCTTCATCATTCTTCAAATTTGCTTTTTCAAATTTTTCCAATTTGTTGTCAAATACGATTATTTTATGATGAGAAAGCCATTGTTCAGATGTCTGAGATGTCATGAAAAAAGTGTAAGCGTCAAAGTCTCAGTGGTGCAAAAAATTGCGGTTTACAAAAAGCTACTTTCTAAATTTTTCAATGAAAATACCAGATTCAGGTGAAAAAGTTTCTACAGACTATTACTAAAGAGCAAAATAAGGTAGAAACAAATTTCATTTTTTTGATGAAAGAAGAGTCTATTCTTTCATTAGACAGTCTTCCTGTTTACCAGTAATGCATTACCCGAAGAAGTCCGCAACGAGAAGTCAAACACATTACTATTTCCATGGTAAATGGTGTTATACTTGTATAGTGCTTTTCCACCTTTCAAGGCGCTGAAAGCGCTTTACACTACATCGCCATCCACCTACTGGTGATGCAGCACCAGGAGCAATGTGGGGTTTAGTATCTTGCTTAAGCATACTTAGGCGGGTTCATCAGGGCAGAGAATCGAACCACAACCTCTGGGTTGGGGGACAACTCTAACACTGAGCCACGCCTTCCCTAGTAATCCGATTTAAATTAAATGTCCATGTCAACGAGTGAGTTTCTTCATTTTCCCATTTATTACGAGAACCACTCACGTGGAATACGCATAAACGATGGACAAAAAATGTTTAACAATGTTAAAATTTTAACAATGTTATAAAAAAATAAAAAAAATAAAAAAAAAGAAACAGACCTAAAGCAGCCATGTCAAAACAGACATACAGTACATACAGTAATTATGCACGTTCTCAAGCAGGAAATACCGTAAATCCACTATTTTGACTTTGTATCGGCCAGATATAACAATAGAGTCTGTAATAACAACACCACACATAGGCGTGGAGTTCGTGGTGCGTCCCCTCTTGCCCTCCCTGAAGGCCGGTTGATGGGTGCGCGGGTGGCCCGGAGACCACCCTGGATCCCAGGGGGTGGGACAATGGCTCCTTTGCTGGGCGGCGGGAGGAGGGATGGGCTGCGCTAGATCCCCCCCGCCCCCCCATTCCCCCACCCGCCCTCCCACCATGGGCTGGCTGGGTGGGAGCCGTGGCCCTTGGTAGGCTCGCGTGCGGCTGGATGTGATTGGGTGCGCTCGTGTGGGGGGTCCCGGTGCCGGGATTGGCTATGGGGCGGTGTAGGGTTGGTCGCCTACGGGCTTACACTCACAAGGGATTCACACGATTACTGGGTTCTAGCTCAGAGAGCTGATTGTGTACACTCTACCCCTTTCAATAACTTAGCTTATAGACTCCCCCAACCCCGTCCCCTTCTTTCCTTGGTCAACAAGCCCCCCACATGCTCTCAACCGGAAATACATCTAGCTGACGATGGCACCAAGATATTAATAGTTAGTGTAGGCGTTCAATGTATTTCTTGTTGTTTTTCTTTTCTTCTGTTCCCCCATAACCCCTTCCTGTTCGCTGCTTTGTCATAATAAACGAGGCATGTTGAATGATCACAATGGGAGTATGTCAGACTCTCAAGGTGAAACATTAAAACTGTTCAAACTGTTAGACTTCCATTCCCCATGTCAAACAGCTGAACAGGACAGGTTTAAAGAAAAAAAAAAAAGAAAAAAAAAACCCACCACACATCAGCTGTGATGTTTTTTGAGGTTTAATAGTAACCTAGCATAGAGCACGGCTGCTATGGGCTGTAGACGACGCCAAAACAACAGAACAAGCATTCAGGGACAACAAAGAAATCCCAGTATTCAACTCTCTCAAATTTGCCCAGAAACTTGCAGAATGCATGCAACCCTGATTTGTTACGATAAAAAAGGTACACTGATCACTCACTGTTGGACTCCTTCAGAAACACAACTTCAAACATGAGGAAACATTTACATCAGTGATCCCCAGCCACTGGGCCGGGGATCCAGACCGGTCCGTGGCGCATTTGCTACCGTGCCGCAGAGAAATAAATAAATCATTTTTTAATGACCGCAATCTGGCCTGTGCCTCTTAACACATCAGTATGCCTGTCTGCGCTATTGACTAATCGGAGAAGAGATTGGTGTACGTCGCCATCTTGTGCTTGGCCGCCATTACTGGGGTGTTTGCACACCTATAGGAACCCAGCGTAAGTCAATGTAAACAGTAACGTTAGCTGCTGTTGTTGGCTGTGTGCTGTAGGTGGCGCTGTCTTTGGACAGCTTTTTTTACAGCTATAAGGCCAACTGAAGAGGAGCCTACAACCAAGTACTTTCTGCATAATATGTGGCTAAAAGCTAGCAAAGGAGGCAACAAAAGCGAATGCACTGAGAGCATCACACAATCGTTGCAAACCGTATTGCAAAAGCCAAGCAAGAAACCTTTCACGATTGGAGAAGGACTGGTTATACCTGCGACCAAGGATATTTGCCGTCAAGTTTTAGGAGGGGCCACTGTTAAAAAAAGTTGATTCAATGTATGTTGATGCCACGTTTGTGTGCCTTCTCAGTTATTTTCCTTTCATTCCAGCACATGAATCAACTAGATGGGCGGGGCTGCACAACACACCTGCGACGCATCAGGAGCACTTATTATTTAAGGAGTCCTGTCACCATACACAAGTGTCGGACTATTGCATATGCTTGTTACCTGCCTTGCTTACCGCTGTGTGCTCGTCATCCTCGGAGCTTCCCGACATTCTTCGGTCGTGTTCTGGTTTGATCTTATTTACTTTTGTGCTCTTTTGGACTTTGTAGTTAGAATTTTGTACTGTTATATTCACGCCATCTTGGGTGCTCTCTTAGTTGTACTTTGTTGTACTCGCGTTTTCTAGCGTGCTCTCTCAGTTGTACTTTGATATACTCGCGTTTTGTAGCGTGCTCTCTCATTGTATTTTGTTATACTCGCGTTTTCTAGCGTGCTTTCTCAGTTGTATTTTGTTATACTCGCGTTTTCTAGCGTGCTCTCTCAGTTGTATTTTGTTATACTCGCGTTTTCTAGCGTGCTCTCTCAGTTGTACTTTGTTATACTCGCGTTTCCTAGCGTGCTCCCTCTGTTGTACTATTTAAAATTCAAACATTCGCTCTACTGATCTCCTGGTCTGTTTTGGATCCACATTAACGGCTTGCCGCCATAACAGTTGAGTTACATTCTCCTCCAATTAATGTTCATTTTTCGCCGCGTCGTGTTATTTTATATTTACTGTAATTTTCAGCCACACATTGCCGGCCCGCATGGGGACCACTGATTTAGACCATACAGTCAAGAAAACGGAACAAGTCACACCAGGTAATGACAAATGCAATGAAGCTCACATTGGAAAGGAAATAGTTGTCATTAAAATGTCGAGCATTTTGAGGCAATTTAAAAAGTGACTTGTAATTTTTTTAATCAAATAAGTGATTTAAAATGAATAATCTGTAATCCATAACATGTAATTAATAAACATCTATCTGTGGCAACACTGATGTTTACATTCGCATAAAACACGTGTGGGCGTTGAAATATCTGTCAACACGTTCGATATAAATTGGCTCTGGAGAGGTTGTCTTTTTCGAAAAAGGCTGGCATTAAAGAGTAAAGTTAATTATAATAATATACTGTAAATTGTAATAATAATAATAATAATAATTAAACATCTATCTGTGGCAACACTGATGTTTACATTACCATAAAACACGTGCGGGCGTTGAAATATCTGTCAACACGTTCTATATAAATTGGCTCTGGAGAGGTTGTCTTTTTCGAAAATGGCTGGCATTAAAGAGTAAAGTTAATTATAATAATATACTGTAAATTGTAATAATAATAATAATAATAATAGTGAGTTACTTAAATCATGGTGTGGATTGTTCACTGCCCCCTTACAGTCAAAATGGATTTGACGTCTGTCACCATCAATGTAACTAATGTGTTAATGACTAAGCAGGGAAGGGGGTACATTCACATTTCGGAAACAAAACAGTTAAAACCGTATTTCAAACACAGTAATAGTATGTGGTTCTTTTTCAAAAGGTGGTAAGCATAGTCAATTGTGGTCAACTTGTGCTAAATGGTGAGGGTGATATCCACATTCCATTAACAATGGCTTGCTTCTAACCATAAAATATCACAGTTGTGGTTCAATATAAACATTATGAGGCTTCTATCTTGCATTGCTACAAAGCGAAATGTTATTAAGTAATTAAAAAGCAATCCACTAAACAAGTCAAGCACAGGAATTTGCTTCATGCCTCGCAGTATTTCTTTCTTTTTATTTCCTATTTTTGCATATTATATTTGCAGCAATTTGATTACATATTTGTTTACCGAACCTTATTGGCATTTCAGGCAGGGTTTGTGTGTTTTACAGAAGGTTATGTAAAACTCCCATCAAGAAGTTGGCTTGGACTGAGCCTAAAAAGTCCATATGTGAGATTGCCATGGGACACTTCAAGCATATATATTTTTATACAACGCTTTCCTTTTCTGAGTTCATCAATCACAAAGAGACACTCCTATGCTACACTGCGAAATCAATTTCACTACACTAACCTTTTCCCCACCTCCTCCTTTTTCAATCGGAATAATTGGTACATCTAGAATTGAGGGGTGGAATACTCTGAGACCTGTCTGCATCTACTCACTGTGAAACATTTTGTGCTTTGGAGGGATAAGACCCTCTTACAAAATCTTTCACCTGTTGCATGTCAGTGTAATGTATGGGTAGTATAATAATTACTAGGGCTGTCAAACGATTAAAAATTTTAATTGAGTTAATCACAGCTTAAAAATTAATTAATCGTAATTAATGCATTTTTTTGGACTATAAGTCGCACCTGAGTATGAGTCGCACCAGCCAGAAAATGCCCAACGAAGAGGAAAAAAACATATTTAAGTCGCACTGGAGTGTATGACGCATTTTGGGGAAAACTTACTTCATAAAATCCAACCCATAGAACAGATATGTCCTTTTGAAAGGCAATTTAAAATAAAAATGCAATAGAGAACAATATGCTGAAAAAGTGTACAGTATGATAATGTTACATGATGCATGAACAAAGAAATGCGAACGTGGCCATTATGTTAACGTAACATAGCAATTAAGAGTTATTCAGATAACTATAGCATAGAGAACATGCTAACAAGTTTACCAAACCATCAGTGTCACTCCAAATCACCAAAATAACATGTGAAATGATATAATATTGTGTTAATAATTTCACACATAAGTCGCTCCAGAATATAAGTCGCACCCCCAGCCAAACTATAAAAAAAACTGCGACTTAAAGTCCGAAAAATACGGTAATCGCAATTCAAACCATCTCTACAATATGCTATGTCATATTTTTCTGTAAATTATTGTTGGAATGGAAAGATAAGACACAAGACGGGACATAAACATTCAACATACTGTACATAAGTACTGTATTTGTTCATTATAACAATAAATCCAAAAGATGGCATTAACATTATCATTATTATTATTATTATTCTTTCTCTTAAAGGGATCCACGGATAGAAAGACTTGTAATTCTTAAAAGATAAATTTGAGTACAAGTTATAGTAATTTTATTTTAAAACCTCTCAATTAGGCCAGTCGCGATAACAAATTTTAGTGTGCGATAATTTATCTCATAAATTATTGCGATATGCGATATTATTGCGCCCCCCCCCACCCTTTTTTTTAAAACCAATTTACAATAACACAGTGAGAATACGGTATATATTAATAGATCAAGTACACCCATTTAAACGCGATAGATATTTACTCTTAAATTCAAAACTACTTTTTAAGAAATCACAACTAAAAACAATAGACCATGCCTCTTAAGTAAAAGACAACAATATTGATACCGCACAGAAACACAGAATAAATAAAATGTGTTTTTCAAGGAAAAACAAAAAATGCACTCAATAACTTAAGCATTTAGGCAAATGAAAACTTTTCCCGTCATAGCTTCTACATTGGTGTTCCATAGGGATGCAACGATACAGTTAAGTCACGGTTCGGTACGATTTTCGATATGGGGGACACGATTTTCGATCCGATTCAATACATTTAATGTTCTGGGAAAAAGAAAAAAAAAAAAAAAAAATCGTTTTTTTTTTTGTTTGTTTGTTTGTTTTTGCTAACGAGCAAAAATTAAATTGCCGTCATATAAACACGCATTTTAGTGCATAATAATTATGTGCTTACTTCTTACTGATCTAAAAAAAATTTGTATAAAAGTGCTGAGAACAATGTTTACTGTTTGTAAAGTGAGGCGGGGCACACTGTTGATTGCTACAGCTCTCTTAGCAGCTAGGTTTACTACATGAGGAAGACATCCTATTTGTGGTCCGAATCCATCTGTGTCACGTACTGAATTAATAATATTTGCAACATTATCTATAGTCACTGGTATGGATTGATTTGGCCTTCTTAACTTCCATTCAGTTGTGACAGTTTAGAATTTATCGATGCAGTATATGGACTACATGTCCCATAATCACTCTGGGCTCACGTAGCCAATGGCATGGGACGCAGTACATCTAGTTTGCTATTTCATGATATCTAGTGTGTGCGCGCATTAAAACAAGTTAGCAAACGCCGCTGAAGTCACGTCTGCTCATTACTACACAACACCAGCATGACAAGTGACTTTCATAAACAGGACGAGTTTGAAGCACAGCGCTCTTAATTTGCCACTCAATGTTCATTCAGCTGTTCGTTGTCAAAGCGAGGTTGTTCGTAGCAGCCAAGTCGGTAACAATGTTTTGGCGGACTTTGTTGTAAATGTCCGGTGTCGCGCCGAAAGATAGCCGCTCCGTGTGAAATGTCACCCCTGACAGGAGCGCCCACACGTCAACAACACCGGCATGCCGGAGATGGTCCGCAGTCAATCCGGAACACTGACGTTGGTATACATTGAACAATAGGATATAATGGGAACGATTGGCTCCGGCGCTTTTTTTGCCGGACCTGGAACGAAGATGCATTTTGTGCAGTTGGTAACAAGGAATCCAAACTTTTAACAGCACGTCTGCCGCACACGCGCACACACGTGCACGCGAGGCGATAAATCGCAGCCGAAAAATTACTGCCTTCATTTTTATTTATCGTGCGATAAATGGAATTATTGCATATTGCGACAGGCTTACTCTCAATGTTTTCGTTTTAATAAAATTTAAAAACTTTTCAATCAAAAAAACAAACTAGTAGCTCGTCATTGTTGACGTCACCGAGCCGGACGTCACATGGGCTCCCTGTAGTGATTGAAATACACCACAAGGTGTCAGTGGCAAGTTTTAAATTAATTAGAGATCTAGCCAAGGCAAAATCGGAGTAAGTTTTATGTGTATTTTGCATAGCTATTTTGATTGGGAATGCCAGTTCTCTTTGCATTGAGCGCTTTTCTTTTTGTGAGCATTATTTTTTTTTTTGAGAGATAGGAATATTATTTTGTTGTGCTTTCACTAAATGATACTGTAGCAACTTAACTGTTCCGCCCAAATGCATGATGGGAAGTTGGGTAATCATGACTGTCAGTGGTGGCTGCAAATGGTATTCAGTATGTTCTGCGTTGTGTTCAAATAGGCTTGTTAAGAAAAAGATAATCTCCTGTGAGAGATAGGAATATTAATTTTGTTGTGCTTTCATTAAAATGATACTGTAGCGACTTATCTGTTCCGCTCAAATGCATGATGGGACGTTGGGCAACCAAGACTGTCAGTGGTGGCTGCAAATGGTATACAGTATGTTCTGCACTGTGTTCAAATAAGTGTGTTAAGATAACGATTGTCTCCTGTGAGCGATAGGAGAGTTACTGATGATGTGCTTTCACTAAATGATACTGTAGCGACTTAACTGATCCACCCAAATGCATGATGGGAAGTTGATCAACCATGACTGTCAGTTGTGGCTGCAAATGGTATAGAGTTTGTTCTGCAATGTGTTCATTAAGCGTGTTAAGAAAAAGATCGTCTCATGTCATCCTTCCCCACGTCATACGCCACAATTCTTTTATTTGTTGTGAGGGAGTTGCCAAAACTTAAACCAATAAAAGGCGCGGTCCAATGAACGCCTATGTCCACTCGCATTTCTCTGCCTTTTCGCTCTTGATGTGACTGTTTGAGGCAACGCATGAACAGATCATTCCGTGCATGCGTTAATTGCGTCAAATATTTTAACGTGATTAATTTAAAAAATTAATTACCGCCCGTTAACACGATACATTTGACAGCCCTAATAATTACATGACATTACAGTCAACAATCTAGTTGAAACTTAAACAATGTTGCCACTGTGAGTTGCAGCCACATTATGTATTCATCAAAAATCAATTACACACAATCATCAAATTTGTCAACATTCAATGAATCGACTAAATGCTCATCGTGCTTTATCACGTTTTAGTCTGTCTTTGAGGGGAGAAAATGAACAGTAATTGGTAATTATAGTGTTAAAAGAATCCGTCTTGCAAACTTTCCCCAGCAATGCATGTCTAGCTGCAATGCTTTTGACCAAGATCCGATCAGATTTGTGTTTTCAAATTAAAGCGAGCTGTTGATTGGTCTGTTCTTCATTCATTTTGAGGTGACATGCCTTCGAGGCAGCTGTTCCAACATATCCAAGTGTTTGACACTGACCATAAATGATTTAGACTGATGCACCAATGCTCTTTTTTTTTTTAAAACAAGGCATGGACTGAAGGGAATTAAAATTGCCCCACGAGACCAATCAAGCCTCTGTGTCAAAGATCAAGTTTACAAGTACTGGAATGTAATTAAAGTGCCTGTGACAGCATAAAAAAAATCTTAAATAGCATTATCATTTGAATTTAAATCTTATTTTGAGACGATTCGACTATATACAACAAATTAGCAAAGCGCAGATGAAGCGAAAAGTAGTCTTTTAATCTGCCGTTTAACCCTGCATGTCATTATAGCGCTCTAGCGCCCCCAGCTGGAGGATGGCGTCGGCAGTGTCACGATTTCATCTGATTTAGAATTTAGACTATTGAGGAGGAATCATTCAGAACGAGGAAAATGGGACGAAGAGAGCAGCAAAACGTCATTGTTTCAATCTCTCTACTCCGATATTTTTACAGGGTGACCCCAAAAAAAGTTTACACTCAGTTGACTGCTTGTTTAAAAGCCACTGAAACATATCTAAATAGGTTGTCATGCTTAAGTGATTCATTAAGGTCTCTCATTGCAGCTGGTAATCTCTCGTCTCTACAATTCCTGTGCTTCTGCTGAAAATGAAGAAAACTTTAGCTGTACCTGAATTGCTGCGTGCCGGTCTGACACCTACTGAGATTGCAGCAAATCTGAGAATATCCAGATGTGCATTCTACAAAGTTAGAAAGAAGCTGAAAGATACTGGAATAGCCTCACGAAAACCTGGGTCTGGGAGTGCCCGATCTGTGGGGACCAAAAAGTTGATTGACAAGGTGATATGTGGCTACCCAGAGTCCAGATCTCAATCCCCTGGATTATAGCATATGGGCAACTGTGGAGGACAGTGCCTGTAAGAAGCCACAAACTTCTGTGGCAGCCTTGGAGAGGTCCATTGTTAGATCTTGGGAAAAGATGACAGCATCCTACATAAAGAAGACCTGTCAAGCGTTTCGCAGGCGACTGGAGGCTGCTGTGACACTTAAGGGAGGACACATTGAAAAATAGAGTGTACTGTACATGTTCTTTACAATAATGTATAATTTGTGATTAAATTCTAATTCTAAGATGAATAAACATGGCATTTAAGTTGTATTATGGCAGTGTAAACTTTTTTTTGGGTCACCCTGTACAGGATATTAGTATTTTTCTCCAATTGCTAAATAAATGGTATGGTCACGACAAATAACGATCTTGTGCTAAATGGAATCTGAAATATTCAAAAAACAGTTATTCAATACGACATGGCGAAATTACTCCATTATGGTCAAAGGAGGTGTGACAGCTGGCCGACATGCTAACCCGAACCGAGCAGCATTTCAAAGCCTTATTCTTGCCTTTCGAAAATCACACAAAACTACCTTGAATGTCACACAGCGGCGGGGTTGTCAATTGTCTTCACTGATGGGCACTCCTCCGGCGGCGAGCAAGTTACAGCTCATTGTTCCCCTGCTGCGGGCAGGAGAGCTTGTTTGCCGGGGAAGCAGCTGGAGAATGAGCGCTGGACAAACCAGCCGACATCGGAAGAGCGCGTAGCTGCCCGAGCCCAACCCGAAGATAGTGGTCTATTGTCGGGCATAAGAAGAGGGCAGAGGGGGCTGAAAGTCTGGACGATATGGAGAACCGCACAAGCATAAGCCTAGTATAGTGCTCTCCTTGCGGGCACGGAAAGAGGACCGATGGGGGTGTGCGACAAGCCGCCGGTCGTTGGCCGGGTGGCATTCTCAGTGGACAAGGAGCATTGTCAGCCACAAAATGCAAATCACCTCCGTATTAAAACGTATGCCATGATTCCATATTTGACATGATACAAAACACGATGTTTACACACTTCCTCATAAGTCCAATGGTCAGTTGTCAGACTTGTTTTGGCCAATCCCGCGATGGTGGTTTTTGAAACCCGAAAAGGCTCACACGCCTCTCTCTTGTGCAGCAACAAAACCCTGCAGCACATTTGGCTGGTGTGATGCTAAAAATAAACAAATTAATCTGCAAAATCAGCTGAATCCGCAGTCCATCTGAATGCTATAAAGCAATGCTGTAGTGTGAGCTGCTGACCCAGGTGATGTCAAATTCACATTCCTCCTCAAAACAGGAAGTTATTCATTTTCATGGCACAGGATTAAAAAAAAAAACTGAATATATAAATAGAGATGTCCGATTGATCGGGTCCGATCACGTCATTTTCAAAGTATCAGAATTGGCAAAAAAATATCGGCCATGCCTTTTTTTAATATATATATATATTTTAAATTAAATTGTTTTCTAATTGTATTTAACGTTACTGACATAATATGGTAAACTCATCCGAGTCTTTAGTTTAGGCTTAAGGTAGAGTTGTCAAATTTATCCCGATAACGGCGGTAATTAATTTTTTAAAAAACGTATCACGTTAAAATATTTGACACAATTAATGCATGCGTTGCACGACCCACTCACACATTGTCGCGCTCAATGTGTAATGGCGCCGTTTTACCTATATAGAGAGATAAAAGGCAGCGTAAAATGAGTAGTGTGAATTTTGGCAGCCTTTGGAGCCATTTTTTAATTGGTTAAAGCCTTACAATCCCTCTCCCTATGATTAGAAATATCATGGGAAGCAATGTGGGGAAGCAAGGTAGCAATGGATCTTTTTCTTAACACCTTATGTGATTTCCCAACGCAGAGAAGATATATCACTACGCACAGTCATGGTTCCACTTCCCATCATGCATTTGGGCATGGCTACAGTATCATTTACTGAAAGCTCAACAAATACACTAGATGGCAATATTTAGTCACAATATACAAAGTCACAAGTCTTTCTATCCGTGGATCCCTCTCACAGAAAGAATGTTAATAATGTAAATGCCATCTTGAGGATTTAATGTCATAATAAACAAATACAGTACTTATGTACTGTATGTTGAATGTACGTATATATTCGCAGAGTTTTATTCATTTTTTTCTTAATGCAATGCCAAAATGTATATGATCGGGAAAAATTATCGGGAATGATTGGAATTGAATCGGGAGCAAAAAAACATGATTGTAACAACCCTATATATAAATTAGGGCTGCCAAAATTATCACGTTAACGGGTGGTAATTAATTTTTTAGAAATTAATCACGTTAAAATATTTGACGCAATTAACGCATATGCCCCGCTCAAACAGATTAAAATGACAGCAGTGTCATGTCTACTTGTTACTTGTGTTTTTTGTTTCCCTCTGCTGGCACTTTGGTGCGACTGATTTCATGCACCATGAGCATTGTGTAATTGTTGACATCAACAATGGCGAGCTACTAGTTTATTTTTTGATTGAAAATTGAAAATTTTACAAATTTTATTGAAACGAAAACATTAAGAGGGGTTTTAATATAACATTTTTATAACTTGTACTAACATTCATCTTTTAAGAACTACAAGTCTTTCTATCCATGGATCGCTTTAACAGAATGTTAATGTTAATGTGAATGCCATCTTGATTTATTGTTATAATAAACAAATACAGTACTTATGTACAGTATGTTGAATGTATATATCCGTCTTGTGTCTTATCTTTCCATTCCAACAATAATTTACAGAAAAATATGGCATATTTTATAGTTGGTTTGAATTGCGATTAATTACGATTAATTAATTTTTAAGCTATGATTAACTGGATTAAAAATGTCAATCATTTGACAGCCGTAATCAATCGCTTCCACACAAATCCAAGCGGTCCATTTCATTCAGGAGCATAAAATACTGTGTGAAATATGAAATAAACATGCTTTTTGCTGTCATAGGCACTTTAAAGGTATTGCGAGTACTGTTCAGACTTGTAACCATAGACAAATAAAGCCTTTACAATGTGTGAAATGTCAGGCTTATACATTTGGACAATATCACAGTAATATGAGAAAGCCTCAAAATCATTCAGCCTTTAGTATTGTGAGCTACTGTCAGGTTTCAATGCAGTTTCCCAACACTGCAGTATATTTATGCCTTTTGAATGATGAGTGTGGAATAATTTCAACTGGATGTATCAGCTTGAAAAACAGAGATGATATGCAGAGATGTCAGGCACCAGCATATCATTTCATAATAATGAATCATGATCCCTCTGGGAAAAACACACAGAGGATAAAGAGTTAGAAGGGTATGTGATATAAGGAAATAAAGTCAACCACGAGACACTGATGATATTTTCAATAATGTACATACTTCACAAGGATGTCATGTGTTACAATGATATGACCTAATAACAAACAAACAACCTCCTCATTTAGCTTTTAACAACATCACAGTTTACAGTTACTGCAAGATTTTATTTCCCTTGGCAAAAAGGCAATGTTCTATATCGTCAGCCAACTATGTCACACTCTCAGAAGTAGAGTTTAACCCTGAGTTATTGTACCTGTATAGGCAATCAATACTATACCGTCAATGCTCCTGACAGAGATAACCGTACGCAGATAACGTATCACTACAGAGAATTGGCCAGCTGTTGGGATTAGAGTTGATGACTTCTTTACGACGTGCATAAAAAATTACACTGCAATACTCGTTTCTGGTTATTGAGATGCTGTAGGGTAGACATGGGCAAAGTGAACACAACTTCAACCATTTGATATCTTTAGGGCAGAGGAAATGAATGAAGAAGTGAAATTGTGCCTTTTCAGCCATATGCCAAGGGATTTCAATGCGGTCCTGCATTAATGCCCTCGATTAAATGTTATTGTTCAGTCTGTGTTTGTTTTCTTAACTTTATAGGTGGTTTGCAGTGTGTAGCATTGATAGAGAAGGAACGTCAATTCACAAACTTTATTGATTTTTGTATATTGCAAAAAAAAGCTTGATATTTAACTTATTAATTCTATGAGAAATAATGTTAAGATGAATGTGTTTCCAGCTTTGACAAAAGTCCATATTTTAGCAGAAGTCTAAACACTTTGAAACACAATATCGTAATATCTTGAAAGGACACAATGCAGAACTTCACTCGCTGGACTGATTGTCTAAATCTGCAGTGTCCAAACCGGTCCTCAAGGGCCGCTGTGGATCCTGTTTTTTGTTCGGACCGATTAAGCACAGACCACTTAACCCGGCGTTTTTCAACCTTGTCTCAGTCACAGCATGTTTTTACATCGGACAAAATCTCGCGGCACACCACAAACCAAAAATGCTCCAAAATTACTTCCTGTACAGTATATTTATTTATGAAATAATTTCTCAATACAGTTGTTCCTCTACATACGAAGTTAATTCGTTCCAGGACCTTGTTTGTGAGTCGAAATGGCCGTATGTTGAGCAGGATTTTCCCATAAGAATATATTATAATTCCATTAATTCGTTCCACAGCCCGAAAACCTACACTCAATCCTTAATAAACACTGCTGGTACCATTACAAATGGCAAGTACACATATCAAAACAAATAAATTATAACTACGAATGGGATCAAAATGGCCATATGTCGAGCGGGATTTTCCCATAAGAATACATTATAATTCCATTAATTCGTTCCACAGCCTGAAAACCTACACTAAATCCTTAATAAACACTGCTGGTACCATTACAAATGGCAGTTACACATATCAAAACAAATAAATTATAACTACAAATGGGAATAATGATATAATAATATTAGTGCTGTCAAATTTATCGCGTTAATGGGCGGTAATGAATTTTTAAAAATTAATCACGTTAATATATTTTACGCATTTAATGCATACGCGGAATGACCCGCTCATGCATTGCCTCAAACAGATTACAATAACGCCGTTTTTTGCACATTGAGAGCTAAGAGGCACAGAAAGGCGAGTGGACACAGGCGTTCATTGGACTGCGCCGTTTATTGGCATAAGCTTTGGCAACTCCTTCAGAACAAACATAAGTATCATTTAGTGAAAGCACAACAAAAATAATAATCCCATCTCTCAAAAAAAAAAAAAAAAAAAAAAAAAAAAAGATCACAAAAAGAAAAGCGCTTCAATCTGTACTAATGAGGCCCTATTCTTACACAGTTAAACAACAGTGCAAAGAGAACTGGCATTCCCAATCAAAATAGCTATGCAAAATCCGCATAAAACTTACTCAGACTTTGGTCAAACTCTATTCAAACATTTCGTTTAGTTCAACAAATACACTGGATGGCAATATTTAGTCACAATATACAAACTCTCAGAGGTGTCGTACATTGTGAAGCCAGCACTCAAATGACCAAGAAGTACAATGGATTGGACCAGTAAACAGGGAACTACAGCGTCAGTCGAGGGACAAAACATGCTCATTGGCTTGATTTATAAGTAATTTAAAACTCGCCGTTGACACCTTGTGGTGTATTTCAATCACTACCTTATGTAGTTAAAGACACTGTGGAAGAACGGCAGGGACCCATGTGACGTCACCACTCGGCGACGTCAACAATGGCGAGCTACTAGTTTATTTTATGATTGAATATTTTACAAATTTTATTAAAACGAAAACATTAAGAGGGGTTTTAATATAAAATTACTATAACTTGTACTAACATTTATCTTTTAAGAACTACAAGTCTTTTTATCCGTGGATCCCTTTAACAGAAAGAATGTTAATGTTCATGCCATCTAGTGGATTTATTGTTATAATAAACAAACACAGTACTAATGTACAGTATGTTGAATGTATATATCCGTCTTGTGTCTTATCTTTCCATTCCAACAATAATTTACAGAAAAATATGGCATATTCTAGACACGATTTGAATTGCAAATTAATTACGATTAATCAATTTTCAAGCTGTGATTTACTCGATTAAATTTTTTTAACGTTTGACAGCCCTAAATGATATTAATAATTCCTGTAATAATGTAACAAATCGGGTTCTAATGTGGCGGATGTGTTTTGCATGCTGTACCTGATCGCTTGGGTGACGTGACAGTGAGATAGGCGCCGTAGAGATTTTACTTTCTCTTTCAATGTTTGTTGTTGGCGTCAACTGCGGCGAAAAATAGGCGTGTTGTGTTGCACAAGTTCTGAAATAAATGATTAAAAACCTGACGAAGCTGGCGATTTCTTTGACGATGTTACCACAATAATCATTGCATAGTTTCCCGAAGGATTTTTGAAGCTGTGGTGGTGGGCTGCATCGGATTCGTACAGCCTCACCATGTCGTGCAAGGGCGAAATTGCGTCATATCATGACAAATGAGATTTTTTTCCCCCAAGAAGAACCATAACAAAGTTCTATTCAAAATATTTCATAAGCCAGGCTAATGTCGTAGCTCTCACCTACGGTACATGTACGTATAATGCGTAGCTGATTACAGCTACATTACCCCTAGGTAATAATAGTTTTTTTCTCGTACAAATAGTACGACTTACCTCTCATAGTCTTTCTTTTTCCTTTTATTTGGCCCTAATACATAACTTAACGGACCCATTTCAAGGAGTAGGGGAAAATTCTAAAAGCCGTGTAAAGAGTTTTACTAGTTTCGGTGAGAAGGTGAACAGTTTTTTTTGTTGCTGTTCGTGAACTACATTTCCACACAAACGTACATCGAGGTACCATTTAGCTTAACAAGGAAAGGTATGAGAGTTATTTTTTTAAGTGTCCCAGAGCTCGCAAAACTTGGGGGAAAAAAGCGCATTATCAAGGTTTCATCAGCCGTGATTGCGTATATCCGTCGACCGAAACAGCCTGATAGCTCAGGTATAAGTACGCCTGCCCCGCGCTCCGCCTCTTGGCGCAAATTCTTTTAAACTTGCCGTTCCGTCCAAGACGGCCGTCCACTGCTCACTTTCGCCGAAAAGTTCCATCCAAAATACTGTAATGCCCCGGATTGGAGAAATGGAGAGGAGTCGGTATTGACTTACCCACTTTATTGTGGCAACAATAATAAAGAAAAACAATAACAAAATTACAGCGGGCTGCTGCGACATGCGACCGCTATCTCTCGCTATCTCACCCGTTCTCCCATCTTCCAATTCACTTACCCCTATGTCACAGCTCCCCAGTCCGATCGTCTCTTAAGGGGGCCGTGCATAGTTACGGACATTACAATACACAATGAATAGTTTGCCGCTGAACCCTTCAGACTAGGCTGCCACTACTTTGAAACGGCCTCAAACAAAACTCATTTGCAAGCCGTGGTGGCTTTTATTTTGGAGTGGCGGTGCGCCACAATCTTTTAATTGTAAGGAAAACCCTAACTTGTCACCTTAACTTGTAAAAAAATGGCGAACGGAGGTCTGAGGAGGACCATCCAGATCATAGACATTCTACGGCCGTAATGTCGAGCTAGTTTACGGACGCGCACACCACGCCATATTTTTCTATCATTTCCATCTTCATTTCAATGGAAAGCGTCACCTTTTTTCACCACCTGCACTAACATTCTTGGAATGCATGTTGATTTCTCCCACAAGAATAACTGCCGTGCGTCCGTCTTGCGGGAAAGCAAACAAACTGCGGCGCTGTCATAAATCGGCTAATTTCGGCACACTACTGTGCCGCTGCACACCGGTAACCAATGAGGTCTCTGCGAAAACAGGCAGCACCTGACTACAATCAACTGATTATACCTTTAAGAAACCAGAATGGTGCCAAGGAGACATCCTGTTTAGTTGGAAAGAAATCCAGCACCCAATGTGGACTAGTTTGAGGACCCCTAGTCTAAATGATACACTTAGCAAATCAGAATATAGCACTTAGCCCACAGCAAAATAGCATCCATTGCTGCAGGAAAGTAGCAATGCTGCTAAATTTCCTCAAGTTGTCGATAATTTGCGTGCGTGTCTCATAAATGAATAATTTGTCATTGTGTATACTGAAAAAATGTTTGGTCTAGGTTAAGGCAGACAGTTGGTTTATTGTTGTGACTTTGATGGAGATCAGATTACATTTTACATCTGATACATTTTAATTAGGTCACAAGAAGCTGCTAAGCCTCCTTGGGTGCCATGAAAGTTGCCATATAAGAAGTTCATTAATCATTTACAGTATATACTCCCTAATCCCTTTTCATGTGTCAGCGGCTGAAGTCAACTTGCAATTTATTGTACAACCACTGATGCAATTTAAGGTTTTACTGCAATGGATGGACTGTATGAAATTATCATGACTGTGACATGCTCTGCATTATATAATTGCTACAATCAAAATTTTGTAATTACTGTACACATGTTTTGTAAAGATAAACCTCTTACAAGATAAAATAAAGTTATAAAAACTAAAAAAAAAAATCTGCAGGATATTTAAAAAAAAGCTCTATTTGTCTCCCATGAAAAAAGCCATAAGAGCTACTTGTTATGAGCTGTAACACTATTAAAAAAGTATTTGTATAATCAATTGCAGAAACGTAAAGTTACATACGGTATGCAGTTCATTTTTGCTAACTGAAAATGATTTGATTTTTCAACAACAGTAAAATTAATTTGCTATTTTCACAAATACTAATACCAGTGCTTCGAATTGTAAGTGATGAGGCTAATGACTCAACTTAACCGTGTAGCATCCAGATAAAATTGTTCTCATTCTCTGCACATTTTTAGCATGTGCTTGAATTGCATTAATCATTTCCAGCCCAAAAGAAATCACTAATGTACCGGTAAGTTTATTTGACTTAAAAAAAAAAAAAAAAAAAAAAAATATATATATATATATATATATATATATATATATATATATATATATACAGTGCCTTGCAAAAGTATTCGGCCCCCTTGAACCTTGCAACCTTTCGCCACATTTCAGGCTTCAAACATGAAGATATAAAATTTTAATTTTTTTGTCAAGAATCAACAACAAGTGGGACACAATCGTGAAGTGGAACAAAATTTATTGGATGATTTAAACTTTTTTAACAAATAAAAAACTGAAAAGTGGAGCGTGCAATATTATTCGGCCCCCTTGCGTTAATACTTTGTAGCGCCACCTTTTGCTCCAATTACAGCTGCAAGTCGCTTGGGGTATGTTTCTATCAGTTTTGCACATCGAGAGACTGACATTCTTGCCCATTCTTCCTTGCAAAACGGCTCGAGCTCAGTGAGGTTGGATGGAGAGTGTTTGTGAACAGCAGTCTTCGGCTCTTTCCACAGATTCTCAATTGGATTCAGGTCTGGACTTTGACTTGGCCATTCTAACACCTGGATACGTTTATTTTTGAACCATTCCATTGTAGATTTGGCTTTATGTTTTGGATCATTGTCCTGTTGGAAGATAAATCTCCGTCCAAGTCTCAGGTCTTGTGCAGATACCAACAGGTTTTCTTCCAGAATGTTCCTGTATTTGGCTCATCCATCTTCCAGTCAATTTTAACCATCTTCCCTGTCCCTGCTGAAGAAAAGCAGGCCCAAACCATGATGCTGCCACCACCATGTTTGACAGTGGGGATGGTGTGTTCAGGGTGATGAGCTGTGTTGCTTTTACGCCAAACATATCGTTTTGCATTGTGGCCAAAAAGTTCAATTTTGGTTTCATCTGACCAGAGCACCTTCTTCCACATGTTTGGTGTGTCTCCCAGGTGGCTTGTGGCAAACTTTAAACAAGACTTTTTATGGATATCTTTGAGAAATGGCTTTCTTCTTGCCACTCTTCCATAAAGGCCAGATTTGTGCAGTGTACGACTGATTGTTGTCCTATGGACAGACTCTCCCACCTCAGCTGTAGATCTCTGCAGTTCATCCAGAGTGATCATGTGCCTCTTGGCTGCATCTCTGATCAGTTTTCTCCTTGTTTGAGAAGAAAGTTTGGAAGGACGGCCGGGTCTTGGTAGATTTGCAGTGGTCTGATGCTCCTTCCATTTCAATATGATGGCTTGCACAGTGCTCCTTGATAAAGCTTGGGAAATCTTTTTGTATCCAAATCCGGCTTTAAACTTCTCCACAACAGTATCTTGGACCTGCCTGGTGTGTTCCTTGGTTTTCATAATGCTCTCTGCACTTTAAACAGAACCCTGAGACTATCACAGAGCAGGTGCATTTATACAGAGACTTGATTACACACAAGTGGATTCTATTTATCATCATCGGTCATTTAGGACAACATTGGATCATTCAGAGATCCTCACTGAACTTCTGGAGTGAGTTTGCTGCACTGAAAGTAAAGGGGCCGAATAATATTGCACGCCCCGCTTTTCAGTTTTTTATTTGTTAAAAAAGTTTAAATTATCCAATAAATGTTGTTCCACTTCACGATTGTGTCCCACTTGTTGTTGATTCTGGACAAAAAAATTAAATTTCATATCTTTATGTTTGAAGCCTAAAAGGTGGCGAAAGGTTGCAAGATTCAAGGGGGCCGAATACTTTTGCAAGGCACTGTATATATATATATATATATATATATATATATATATATATATATATATATATATAATATATATTTTATATATATATATATATTTTTTATATATATGTATATATATATTTTATATATATGTATATATATATACTGTATATTTATACTCAGGGGTGAAAGTGGCTAGAATTTCTTGCCGGAACTCCCCGACGTGAAGGTCGCCACGGAGCCAGAAATTTTCTTTGTTTTTCTTTTTTTTTTTTTTTTTTAAACTACTGAAATGCAAAGAAAACTGTTTTAGCACAGTTATTTCTATAACACATACAAAAACTGATTTTCATTCAAAATGGTATTTTTTCAATGATTTGCAAAATAAAAGTTAACAAAAACAGCAATAACCCGAACCATCTCCTAATTTTTATTTTCACTCATTTCCTCACATACTTAATGCCAAATCTCAATTTTAACTACTTAAGAACATAGGATGTATATTAAAATTGAAGTTAATGTAAACAATTATTTATTTATTTATTTATTCTAGGGCTGTCAAAATTATCACGTTAACGGGCGGTAATTAATTTTTTTAATTAATCACGGTAAAATATTTCACCCAGTTAACGCACATGCCCCGCTCAAACAGATTAAAATGACAGCAAAGTGAAATGTCCACTTGTCACTTGTGTTTTTTGGAGTTTTGTCGCCCTCTGCTGGCGCTTGGTTGTGACTGACTTTATGGGCTTAAGCACCCATGAGCATTGTGTCATTATTGAAATCACCAATGGCGGGCTACTAGTTTATTTTTTGATTGGAAATTTTATTATCAAATTTTATGAAAACGAAAACATTAAGAGGGGTTCCAATATAAAATTTCTATAACTTGTACTAACATTTATCTTTTAAGAACTACAAGTCTTTCTATCCATGGATCGCTTTAACAGAATGTTAATAATGTTAATGCTATCTTGTTGATTTATTGTTATAATAAACAAATACAGTACTTATGTACCGTATGTTGAATGTATATATCCATCTTGTGTCTTATCTTTCCATTCCAACAATAATTTACAGAAAAATATGGCATATTTTATAGATGTTTTGAATTGCGATTAATTCCGATTAATTCATTTTTAAGCCGTAATTAACTTGATTGAAAATTTTAATCGTTTGACAGCCCTAAAAATTTTTTTAACAATAAAGATATAAGTAACATACATTCAGAAAAATAAGTACAAATGACTTATATTATGCAGAGTGAAATGGAATATATTTTGAAGATCACGCAAACATTGACTTTTTAAATATAAGTCCAAAGTGCACATTGGCAGCTAAGATGTTCTGAACCTCCCCATCAGAGCAAATAAAACTAAATATAATAAATAAGCCTACTCAACTCTTTCGTTGCTCTTAAAGATTTAATCTAGTTTATGTTACATTGCCCTTTAAAAAAAAAAAAAAAACAATGCCCTTTTTTTGTCGCATCAATTCAACAACCTTTTTTTTTTCTTGCTGTTCCAGAAAACATGCACGTTTGAACCAATCAGAGCTATCTTTGCTGATCACATATCAGCATGTCAGCAAATTGAACCGATAAATGAGTCCAGACATTTTGCTTTGCTGCGTGCATTCGCACATTAACGTGACTCATCATCGTCAGACTCTGATAACTGCAGCAGCTAGTTATCAGACGACATGGAGGTTTCCCCAACCTCCATGCCGTCCGTGGAATAAAATAAATATTGGTGGAAATTCATTACACTATACAAGCACTTTATTATGCTTGTTGTTAACACTTGTGTATGTAAATCTGATGTTGGTAGATTGTTTTCTTCTTGGGGATGAAATGCATGTGTGGCAGCTCAGCTTTTTTTTTTTTTTTTACATAGCGTTTTGAAAGCTGCTGTCATATTTTCGGAATCAAAGCACCGTGTACCGAAACAGCATTCCGGCCCTGAATCTTATACCGGAACTGCGTTCTGGCCCTGAATCTTATACCGGAACTGCGTTCCTGACCGTTCTGGCCCACTTTTACCCCTGTATATACTGTATATTATATGTATATATATATATATATATATATATATATATATATATATATATATATATATATATTGTCTCTGGTGTCCTTCGACAGCTCTTTGGTCTTGGCCATAGTGGAGTTTGGAGTGTGACTGACTGAGTTTGTGGACAGGTGTCTTTTATACTGATAATGAGTTAAAAAAGGTGCCATTAATACAGGTAACGAGTGGAGCCTCGTTAGACCTCGTTAGAAGAAGTTAGACCTCTTTGACAGCCAGAAATCTTGCTTGTTTGTAGGTGACCAAATACTTATTTTCCACCATGATTTGCAAATGAATTCTTTAAAAATCAAACAATGTGATTTTCTGTTTTTTTTTCACATTCTGTCTCTCATGGAACCCATGTTGACAATTGCAGGCCTCTCTAATCTTTCCAAGTAGGAGAACTTTTACAATTGGTGGTTGACTAATTAATTATTTGCCCCACTGTATACTGTAGATAGCACTGAATTGTATAAACAAGCACTACATAGTGTGCTATTATAGGCTGAAGGCGGCCTTCTACCAACTAATTTGTAAACTAGAGGCAACAAACCTGCAATTTATTAATCAGCTTTGATTTAAAAAAAAAAAAAGAAAAAAAGAAAGAAATTAAAAGAAAAATCGAGCACCGAGCATCGATTGATACTGGCCCATGCTACATACTTCCCAATTTTCAAGATGATCGTTTGACGAACGATGGAGGAGTAGTTCAAGCTTCTGGTTATTGTCCACATGAACAAGAAGAAGAACAACAACAAACTGAGTGGTGAGTTGACATGCCTTCAGCTTGAAATAAAAATGGAAACCACACAGGAAGCTTCAACCTCAAAACTGAGGAATACAAGGGAACCATTTCCTCTCTATGCTGTACACTTTTTACGCAGAAAAAAATGCTTCCAACAAAATTAAAATCTTTAATATGATATTAAATTAGTGCTGGAGCACTTCCTGCATGTAAATTATTTTGTCACGTCTTATCCAACACAAATTCAATCCATTCAAACCATAAGCGATGCTCCAACGCGTTCTTTTCTTTCGCTATACAGTCCAAAAATGGTACCGCATTCAGTTTCCAATGTGTTTTATATAGTAGTTTTGTGTTTCATTCTGTCCTTCAATTAAACAGGCATGATTCACGGCCTTGAAAGGAACTCATAACCTTCAGTCAACATAGGTATTGTAATTCATAGTACTCTGCTGTGAGTACATACCTTTTCATGACTAACTCATAACCAGTGTTGTCACAGTTCACTTGACAAAGTATTTCAATTACTGATTACGCCCCAAAAAAGTAATCTGCTTACTTTACTGATTACTTTATTATCACAATAACTAAGTTACTTTAAAAGTAATTTATCTGTTACTTTTTACCATTTTTTTCTCCTATTGCTGCCTCAACATTTGAATGGCAACAGAAAAATGTCATCGTATGTAACTGACATTCCGATAATTGAATTTAAAGGGGAAGATCAGAATTTTTCACATAAGGCGAGTTAGTGGGGGTTTAATTAGTCGATTGAGTTGATTTCAACCACCATTGACTCACCAACCTTAGCCACTCTGGAGCCCTGAAACACACAATTAACTGACAAACTGCATGAAATTTGTTGAAATCAACTCCACCGACTAATTAAACCCCAGCTAACACAAAGATTAAGCCTAATGTCAAACAAATAGAACTTTTGGTTAGGGTTTAGGTAGGGGTTAGGGTTAACAGCATATCAGTGCCAATGTAAAACAATGCAAACTGACTGCACAATAATCAACAACACACAAATGAACTGCACAAAAGAATAAGCACAAAGGTAGGGGCGGGCACAAATTCGCCACACAACCTGGAAGTAAGGAATTTGGCCACAAACCGTGGCAGCAACTAAGCACTTTAGACTCAATCGGACTTACAGCACATCACAATGACGCTAAACGAACAAGCCACTTCAGGGCATAAATGTGCAGTGTTGTTAATCTTACTTTTTAAAAATTCATATCAGTTACAAATTAATTCTCCCAAAAAGTAATTGAGTTAGTAACTCATTTACCTGAATATAAGAGTAATTAGTTACTTGGCAAAGTAACTGGTGGTAATTTTCATGGTTTTTTTTTTTTCCAAAAAAAAAAAAAAAGAAAAATAAAAGGTCACGCAATGTGAAGTTTAAAGGGTTTTTGGGACAATTGGCCCTAGCCCAATTCTTTACCCTAAACTTAACTAGACACAGGGGTATTCCGATTATTGCGATAACTACATAGTAACCTTTACCATGTGTGGAAGTCATTTAATGTTGTGAATCACCCGTTAAAGTTGTTAAAATTGCTCCCGTTATTGCAGTAGTTTCCTTCTGTCTATTTTTGACATGTGTAAGTTTTAAAACTGTTTTATCATTTAAAGACAGATTTAAGTTAAGTTTTGCCGATTTATGAGTATTTTAGATAAAAAGTTACTTAGGTTCGCTAGGAAGGATCTCTACAACAGATCCTTCCTTAGTCTCCTGCTTTAAGATGGCGGCTGTTTCTAGTTGGATCTAATCGCATCTAGTTCTTTATTATACATGTTGCTAATGCCGCCGTTTCTGTCATTTGCATCTAGTTCTGTATATATGTGATATCTACCGAAGCATCATGTGGGCGTAGTTTGTAGGCTATCAGCTACAGTCAGGTTTTATTGGAGCCACCTAGCGTAGTAGCATCGCGTTTGCTACGGTGTCACACTCCCTTGCCTCCTCCCCACTCCTGCTCTGCTCTCTCGTCTCCGTGAGTCCGTCTTTTTCAGACTTTTCTCGCGTCAGTCAACCAACATCGTAACGCATAGTAACGCACGCCTTTCCCACCTCAGTAACGGTAACGGCGTTGCCAAGATGAGAAAAGTAATTAATTAGATTACTCACTACGGAAGAAAATAACGCCGCTAGTAAAGCCGTTATATTCTAACGCCGTTATTAACAACACTGTAAAAGTGCAACACGAATATGATGTAAACCAGTGTTTTTCAAACTTTTCTGAGTCATGGCACGTTTTTACAAAGGAAAAAATGTCACGGCACACCACAAACCAAAAATGTTTCAAAATTACTTCCTGTACAGTATATTTAATTATCCAATAATTTCTCAATATTTATTCTAACTCAGTGTGACTTGAGCCTGTCTAGATGAACACAAAATTGAAGAAAGACGCACACAAAGTTCTTCTTCAATAGCTCTTTGTCTCTCTGTTTTTATTTATTTTTTTTATCGCAGTTAGGCTTGAAAAGCTCAGCCTTATCAGACAGGGGGACTTTAGCAATGTCTTTAACAGCATCAGGGCCGAGCATCTAGCTGACAATTACTTCGCAGGCAAGTAGTATTAATTTCTCTGCCACAGTGTGGGACTTTTTGAATTTAGCAGCAAGTTCAGCAACAAGGTAACTGGATTTGATGACTTTCTCATTTACCTTTGTAGTTTTTCTCAAAAATGTTTTCTGTTTCTCCGTTTTCACGAAGGCAAACAAAATAGTCCATCGACTTGTTTTGAAGCGACAGGTGTTTCGTTTGGAGATGACGTGTAAGCTTGCTTGGCACCGTGGCGCTGTTGGAGACTTTCTTGTGTCGCATTCAAGAACTGCTCGGATTTCTAGCCATCAGCCACCTTGCTGTCCTCGAGAATGTGTTGGAATAAACCACAGGGTGAGGATTGACCGTCGTCACATATGGGAAGGGCACTTTCGTGTATATCAACACTTGACGAGTCTAATCCAATGATGTACAGTAGACGTGCTGGGGTCCACATTGTCGCGGACAGCAAGGTGGCTAGAAATCCGAGCGGTTCTCGAAATGCGACACGAGCAATACCTCGCTCATTTGCAAACAACCGAAACCTTCTACCTGGTCCTTCCTTCCTTCCTTCCTTCTGCAAATCCGCCCGACGACGTAAAAATTTTTTAAAAAATGCGATATTGGATAATTTCTCGCGGCACACCTGAAAATCTCACACCAGTTATAAAACAGATGTAAACAATGCTCGACGACTATCCGCCATTGCAACGGCCGCGCATGTAGCAGCTCCAACCTATCGCTGGAACCCTCCAGAATGAAGGAAAAATACTCACGTTCATTCAAGGACGCACACAGATTAATGTTCCCTCGCACATCTCAACATGTGGCTGCACTCGGCTCGAATGTGCACCCTCGCTCTACATGCTTTTCTCAGTCCCAAAACAGTTAGCGCGTGTGACTCGAGACCAAAACAGGAAGTAACTATGAGCGGTTACCATGGAAACAAACGCATAGTGGGAACCTTTCTAACATTTTCTATACAAAATGCTCTTTGTACATGACTACAATATTCTTCATTCTACATACATTATGAGTCAATAACAAAATAGTAACGCACAGACACTAAGGAAACTAACTTTAGTCAGATTACTGGTGTGGCAAAATGAACGCGTTAGACTGCTCATTACTGAAAGAAAGTAATCAGATTACAATAACGTTTTACTTAGTAACGCGTTAGTAACAACACTGCTCATAACCAAATGGCAACGCAGGCGCTTTAGTAACAACACTGCTCATAACCGAATGGCAACGCAGGCATAAGTCAATAAGTCTGCAATTAAATAATCAGTCCAGATGTCCTGGTGTGGTGTCCTTTTGTGTTTGAGTGTGTTGACTATTAGGACTGAATAATAATCAACTGAAAATGCTTTTTTCGTCACTTTGCTTTTAATTTTGACTTTCAATATTTTTAAATAAAAAACAATTTGGGGCACCCCAAGTGGCCACAATCAAAGTCTTGTCACACACAAATCAATTAACACACTAACATGAATCACAAAAGGGAATGCGCATTTAGAGTGTAATTTCCCAAACAGTGGGCGCTAAATTGCGCGTTAACTCAATCAGCTAACACCAGCTGCTCGTGGGCGTGTTGCAAAAGAGGTAGACTGACCATATTTAAAAAAGGGTTTTGGGCTCTGTATATGGTGCTGATGCTGTTTAGCTGCATCAAAGTGATGTCTGAGGTGATGGAAATGGAAAAATTCATGAAAGTGACAAATAAGTCACAGGGGAAAAAAAACAACCGCTCTGGTAATTTGAAGGAATCCAGAAGTTTTGTTTAATTTTTATTATTGGAATTTAATGCTTCTGCCTATCTTGCTTGCAATTGTGTTTAAACCTTGTGACTGTGCACCTTAAAACTGAATTTAAAAATTAGAAGTGCCACACACTTTTTCATGCCCCAGGAGTTACACAGGATGTAAGTGAACATAGCGTACAAGCGCAAAACTTCACAAACAGCAAACAAAGACTGGTATACATGTGTAACGGGTACACGCAGGTCCGCGTGTGTGAAGCGGTGCGTGGAAAAACCTTCCCTCCGATGCATTCATGTTGCATCCCAGCCTGGTCAGAGAGGTGGGAGCGGATCGCGTCAGGGTGCGGCGTGTTTCACACCGGTTACATATATATAATCAAAGAGGCTAATGCCATGACTTTCACTCACAACACAGTAATTCTTTATGTCTGTGCACTGATGATAATCATACGTGAATGAGCTCAGCTTCTGTACTCATTTATGCGTAAAGTGAGAAACACAGTTGAAGCTCCAGAAGACAGCAGTAAAAAGAGTGCACACCTACTCTACTAGAACCTTCACAATGCATTTCTTTTTTTTATTTTTTATTATTATTTTTTTTTATTTTAAACCTGTCCTGTTCAGCTGTTTGACACAGAGAATGGAAATCTAAGTGCCCGGGTTGTCTGAACAGTTTTAATGTTTCACATTGAGAATCTAATATATTCCCATTGTGATCATTCAAAATACCTTTTTATTATGACAAAGCAGCGAACAGGAAGGGATTATGGGGGGACAGAAGAAAAGCAACACAAGAGAAGAAAGAAAAGAAACACATACACAAACAACAACAAGAAATACATAGAACATCTAGACTAATTAATAATATGCTGGTGCCATCGTCAGCGAGATGTATTTCCGGTTTACACCATGTGGGGGCCTATTGTCCAGTGAAAGAGGGGGACAGGGGTGGGGGTGTCTATAAGCTAAGTGATTTAAAGAGGTAGAGTCTACACAAATCAGTTCTGTGATCTAGAACCCAGTAATCATGTGAATCTCTTATGAATGTAAGCCCGTTGGCGATCAACCCTACGCCGCCCCATCGCCAATCCCGGCACCCAGACCCCCAACCCGAGCATGCACTACCGCATCCCGCAGCACGCGAGCCCCACCGGACGCGCGACAGCCACGCAGACGGGCGGAGAAGCCGCGCGGGAGCCGACCCAGGGCCACGGCCCCCACCCAGCCAGCCCGGGGAGGGAGGGTGGGCGGGGGGTCAAGCGCAGCCCATCCCTCCTCCCGCAGCCCAGCAAAGGAGCCATCGCAACCCCCCCCCCCCCCCCCCCCCCGGGATCCAGGGTGGTCCCCCGGGCCACCCGTGCACCCATCAACCGGCCTTCAGGGATGGCAGGAGGGGACGCACCACCAACCCCACGTCTATCCCCACCCCCGCCCGTCCCACCCCGGCCACGAGCCACAGCCGCAGCCCCCCAACCGGCACGGCACGCCACGGGAAACCCAGCGGCCCACTAAGCCCAAGGCAGGGCAGGGCCCCCCGCCGGTGCAGGCAACACCCCACTGATACACCGCCGCCCAGCCAGCGACCCGCGACGGAGCGCAAGGCGGATGCCCAGTCAGAGAAGAGGGGAAGGCGGAGGCAGGAGAACGCCGAGGAATTCATTTCAGACTAACTATCTAGCAGCAGCTAAGTAGCAGAGTTATTTTGGAGCTCGGATGTAACTTTTGAACACAAAAAAACAAAAAGTAAGACAGAGATTGTTGTGTGCGAGCCAGGTTTTTATTTGTCAAACACGGAGCATTTGGTTTATTAATTACATGGGACTACCTGCTGTTAGCTGGAGCTAACTAACTATTACTACCAGCTAAGGGTGTAACGGTACATGTAATAGTATTGAACCGTTTCGGTACGTGGTGCTCGGTTCGAAACGGACGCGTACTGAACGAGTTTCTGACGTAATATAACCCTTACTTTTCGAGGCTGTGAGTCGATCGGGTTACAGTTTCTTTGTGTAGATTATATTTACTCCGTTGTCTCTACTATAATGAGGACCAACCCGGTAGGACAGTATAACCCAGATACGTCAACGGCGCGACAACGTGGCCGCCGCGAGAACGCAGTGAAATGCGGGCATTAGAGTCAATCAGCTAATGCACACCAGTCGCAGTGCGGCCACGTGTTGGATGCGTCCCAGAAGCGGCTCAATGCGACGGACGCGAAAAGAACGGCAGAGTTTATGATTTGACGCGAGAGGCGGCCGTCCTGTGTCAATACTACTACCAGTAGCTAGGATCGGGCCGGAAGTCACTCGTGTAAAAATACAGTGGATCTGGTCAATTTTCAAACTAATATGCGATCATAACCTACTTTTTGAGTTGGTCAGATCTCTTGAGTGGTAGATCGGGGCACAGTTGACTTGTCTTTGTTGATTTACTGCTGTATTCTCTGCTATAATAATAACCAACACAGCCCCATGTTCAATACAAAACCCTCCTACCACAACAAAACAAGTAGGGACTAATATTCACATAGGAACTAAAATTATACAACATAAAATATACAATAAAAAAATACTACATCACATTTGTAAAATATAAACACATGATAAAATAAATAATAGCCCATTTAAATAAAATACATTGAAATGAGCTAAAACCCCTGTAATTAAATAATAAGAATAATACACACATCCTGCTTACACATCTAATTTTATTAATTTCTGTGTGGCACTTTAACTTAAAATCCACCAATAAAGCTTTTAAAAACCGTTCATAAGAAAAAAAATGGTTCATTGAGGCATTTCATTTGTAAAATACATGTTAAAATCTTTGTCATTGGGATTGCTTTTCTCTTTAGCACAGAACTTCTTCTTTCTTTCAGAAAGAAAGCTGACAAATACACGCAAATTATTGTTGGATTATCTTTAAATACCCGCCACTTTTTGAGCAGAATTCCAGCTTTGTATAGGCTAATGTTCCTATTGTTGAAAGCACAAAAGTGTGTAATAAACAACTAGCACATTTTGCATTTTGTTTTTTTAACTGTACCGAAAATGAACCGAACCGTGACCTCAAAACCGAGGTACGTACCGAACCGAGATTTTTGTGTACCATTGCACCCCTAATATATATAGATATGCATGTATGTATGTATGTATGTATGTATGTATGTATGTATGTATGTATGTATGTATATATATGTGTATATATATATGTATGTAAATATGTATGTATATATGTATATATATATATATATATATATATATATATATATATATATATATATATATATATATATATATATATATATATATATTAGGACTGTCAAACGACTAAATTTTTTAATCGAGTTAATTACAGCTTAAAAATTAATTAATCGTAATTAATCGCAATTAATTGCAATTCAAACCATCTATAAAATATGCAATATTTTTCTGTAAATTATTGTTGGAATGGAAAGATAAGACACAAGATGGATATATACATTCAACATACGGTACATAAGGACTGTATTTGTTTATTATAACAAAAAATCAACAAGATGGCATTAACATTATTAACATTCTGTTAAAGCGATCCATGGATAGAAAGACTTGTAGTTTTTAAAAGATAAATGCTAGTACAAGTTAAAGAAATTTTATATGTAAACCCCTCTTAATGTTTTCGTTTTAATAAAATTAGTAAACTAGCAGCCCGCCATTGTTGATGTCAATAATTACTTAGACAATGCTCATGGGTGCTGAAGCCTATAAAATAGGTCGCACCCAAGCGCCAGCAGAGGGCGGCAAAACTCCAAAAAACACAACATGTTGGCATTTCACTGTACTGTCATTTAAATCTGTCTGAGCGGGGCATGTGCGTCAATTGCGTCAAATATTCTAAAGTGATTAATTTTAAAAATTAATTACGGCCCGTTAACGCGATAATTTTGACAGCCCTAATATAAATATATTATCTCTTTCCAATGCTAAATCTGAATGAATATATTGAACACCCAAAAAAAAAAAAAAAAAAAAAAAAAAAAAATGGGGGTGGTTACCTCGCGGTTTTTCACTTATCGTGGCGGGTTCTGGTACCTGTTAACCGCGAAAAACGAAGGATTACGGTATAGTCCATATAAAATATTATAAAATGATCATAGTGATTAATTGTTTTGTTTTTTTCTATTAGGTTTTTTTTTTCTATTAGTTTTTATTTTTGTTTTGATTTAAACAACATGTCTGGGCCATTTTTGGAAACAAACAAACAATCAAATAAATAATGTTCCACCCAGGAATTATGAAGCTAAAGTTTTCTTCATTCACATCACAAAAGCACAAAGGTCCACAAAGGGCAAAGGAATGGTCGCGATCTACCTGTCCAGGGCGATGGCAGTCATGGAGTAAATGCTGGCAAACACGGCCGCTATTGGAAAGAAGTTGTGGAAGCGGCAGTAGACCAATCCAAAGTACCAATCGTTGTGCACTGCGTAGATGAAGTTGATAACCGTGTTGAAAGCCGACATCGAGGCTTCGGCGAACGCCAAATTGAGCAGGAAATAATTGGTGACCGTCCTCATGCGTTTGTGCGCCATAATGATCCAAATCACCGTCACATTGCCAACAACGGACACGATCACTATACAACAGTAGGCGATAGCCCACAGGAATATTCTCCAGGGCGGCTGCACAAATTGATTCCAGTACACGGTCCCGTTGTTCGTGTTGTTGGCACTGCTGGTCAAGTTGACTTCGTCAGCGTCGTCAAATATTGGGTCCATTTTACCTCTCTCACGATCGGCGTCTTTTTCTAATTCAGTCCGATTAAAGAAAAGTTTCACATACACACGTGAAAGTAAGACAGATTCATTTAGAGTCTAATTTGTGTGACGTCGTCCTTTCCACGATGCGTAAAAAGCTGCGCGTATTTTACGCACGTCTCCCTGCAAGCACTAGGAATGCGGACAATTATCTCCATGATGTGAGGAGTTCTTCTCACTGCTCATTCCTTTCTGAGCTGTCACGGTCCGTCTTCCTCTCACTCCAACACGTTGCACACACGCTGTAGAATATCAACTCACGTACATTTATAACCTGCCTCCTACTGCCCCCTGTGGTACCACGATAAGGACTTTTTTCTCTCCCCCTATCAAATTATGTTTCGTTGGTTCCAATGCTATATGGGCCATTTTATATCACGATTTTTGATATGCTGATATCCATTTAATATATTTTTAACTAATTTGGTGAAAAAGCTGCCCCCACTCCACTCACTGTATTTTTCATCTTCCACAAACACACCTGTCAACCCGAGGCCGTTGGCAATCTTACATATAGTGACGTATGCCCATAGGCGGAGTTTGACTTTTGGGGCGGGGGGGGCACAATATGTTGATGACCCCAAAACGTAGTGTCGGCAATAAATTAACTTACAAGAATATTTATGATAATAAATTGAAAATTAGCTATTTTTGTTTCCCATCTTTCTTGAGGGGAATTCTAAAAACAGGCTGCTTAGGCTATAATTTTCGCTTAGATTGTCGTCCATTGAATATGGTACGCCCACCGGTGTTGAGCCAATGTAGTTACCCCAGTCTGGGTGGAGCCACTGCACTGCACTGATTTGCTTGATTTCCATGTTTTGGTGATGTAGTTAACTATGAGGTTTTAAAACATGGCACATCCATAAAAAAAACAAAACCTTTTTTTTCCTGTCGTATACCGTATGATACGTACTGAATGTTAAGAAAGGCAATGTTTCACTTTTTTACTCGTAGGATGACCTACAGAGGCGTCGCGCCCCATTAGGCAAACCAGGCAATTGCCTAGGGCCCCCAGCCAGCAGGGGCCCCCAGAGGGCCAACAGATTTAGCATACGCAGCTTTACTGCGCTGTCGCAGCGACAAGTGTAGGGAGTGTTTCAATACCATGGAATCATTTGGCAGATTATCTAATGATTCTGTTATTAATCCCAATCAGCACTAACCATGTCACGTAGATAATAAATGTTTAAGAAAGTCCAATCAGCTATTAATACCACATGGTTGCTTAAAGAGTGACTCACCAAGTCCCTCTGGAAAGTCCTTGCCGTGTAGGTTTATGTTGATTTTCACAGGCCACCTCGTTATTCATATGACTACTTAAACAAATGGTGATTTTTCCCCAAAAAAAGTCTACTAATGGGTCTATCGTATTCCTTGTCGAATACTCTATAGGAAAAATATAACATATATGCTTTTAAAATAGTCCTAAACAATTTTATTAGCAAATTTAATACTCATTTCGGTCGGTAGTCCACCAATCAGTGGTTTTTACGGAATAATTTGAATTTGGTGGGTCGTAGGGCCAATCTGACTACTGATTTCACACAAAGGTATATACATATCTCCGCATCCGATGGTGATATTTTTGTGTTGCTACTCTTTTTCTATTGCTCCAAGTCCAACTGTCCCCCTTATGTACTTTCACACGCTCGAAGGGCCCCTTGCTTGTTGCCTGGGGCCCCCGGGGACCCTCGCTACGCCTCTGATGAGCTATAACTGTTCTTACTGTAATTCAAGTCCTGTACGGAGTGTCCAAATACTGTATTGGCCCGAATTTAAGACGCCCCTGATTATAAGACGACCCCCTCTCTTTCAACACTCAAGTTTGAAAAAAGACTTTTTGAACACCAAATTAATTTTTATACAGAAAATAATTACATCCGAAACCAATGATTGTAATATATTTGAGAGAAAAAGCATGTTATTTTGCCTCATTCAAATCTTAATATCTGAACATTTAAATATGTAAACTAAAGTGCAATCACATTCGTAAATTAATGGCTTCTGGTTATTGAAATGTAAATAAACCAATCTATTGTGATAAAACAACAAAATTGCAATAACTGCATTAACCATCAAAGTGAAGTCTAACTGTAACTGTAGTCTTGAAACAAATCTGAATAAGGAAAAACATTGCAATGAAATAATGCAAACTGATACAACTTGAGAGTAGCTGAGATCTGTCATGACAGAACATCGCTTCAAAGATATCTGGCGCTATCTAGTGTCGTAAATGGGTATATTCGGGCCAATACGATATATATAGCTGTGCTTCTTTTCTGGCTTCACTTAATTGTTTAAGTCGACAACCCTCATACCTAATGTGTGTGTGCCCCCGCTCCCGCGGCCAGAGGACACAATTTTTGACGGGAGTAACTCCATTGGCAAGACACCGGTGGTGGCTCTGTTGCACAATTAGTGTCTTTAGTGGGGCAAATTGAAACTCCGCTCACCATTTTGACGGTGGTCTCTAGCGTTTCATGGTCCATATTAACAATCCCTGGTTCTTGCTCATTAGTTGTCGCTTTTGAAAACTTAGGTTTGAGAAAAATTACGTATATCCATCTTGCCATCTTGTCCTCAGGTGGTTTTGGCCAAGCAAACCAAATTGGCTAAGCAAAGCAAATGACCGTCCAAGGTGCTAGTCACATAATCTGTTCGAAAAATAATTTTGACCCATTATAAAAATATCTTTTTTTGTTCATTTTATTAATTTTTGTTTTTTTATTTTATTGCTTTAGAACTTTTATAGACAATATTTTACCGGAAAATTCTTAATTTTAAAATCATTTCCTTTAAAGGAAAGCCAATTAACTGCAATGACACTTTTCGGCCACCAGGGGGGCCTGCCCCCCACCCCTGAAAATCCTCTTATAGGGCTGATGTGAAAAAAAGAAAAAACATTCTTGACAAACATTTACAAAATGTTTCTGCAATCCATCACTGTTAAAGCCCACATATGTCTGAATCAGTTCCATTAAGGGGAATCCCTATTGTGGCCACCTTGTATATATGAACCATTTAGTAGTGATGTCCATCTGTGTCCACAGGGAATACAACTGATTTTATAGTTGACAGTGTCATGTCTATTTCATTATACATTGCTTGTGGGCTGATTGTATTTTTTACAGGGGTAAATGTAAAGGGAAAATGTGGCGGTGAACAAACTCATAAGGGTTTATTAATTGGATTCCTGATGACACTATGTCTTCAGAAAGAGTTATGTGGAGCACAAACAAGTTTTGAAAACAAATCGGGGCAGATTTCTTACTTGACAGTTTAACCATTAAATGGATTTATGACAATCATTTACAGGATGATTGCTTAATGTCAGCTCATCTAGCATTACAAATCAGTCATAACACATCATTGGCACTGATGTTAGATTTTCAAATAAACAGCTTAATTATCAAAATGACAAACGCCTGTGTCGTTCGTATTAAGATACAGCAAAGAAAAGAGACGCAATTATGCAATAGCTTTAAAATTATGTATTATATAAAATAGTTTTGACGCTGTTAGACCTCCTTTAAATACTGTATTGCCTCAGATGTATTCAAAGCCCAGGAGCATGTACATCTTTGATAATAAGGCAAACCTCATGACACCTAATGTCAGACTCTATTTATCTTCATAAAAGGACAGGTTGGGGGACGTTTATGCACACAGCCGCAAAATGTAAATTATGTACAAAGGAAGTTCCACTGGATTGAAAAACGGACTTTAGCAAGGTGTATAGTGCCTGGCTTCATGTGAAATGTTGAATTATTCCCTCCCTTTGGACGGTGTGCCCTTGGGTTCACCATGGTTGTCTGCACAGGACTTGATGTACAATATGTGCACCATCTAGTCTATATAGCCCCTTTCACATACACCTGAACACCGTTTAAATCCTTTGATTTACCCCGATATGTGAAAGCAATTTTCTGGGTCGACTGACACAGAAATGACACTGACATTTACCGAGTCGTGTCTTAGTGTCCCGGGAAGCGGCGTTTGAAAGCAGGCGTTAAATACACGGCTCACAGCACGATGGCTGATGATGTAAATATCATGGTGGGCCGATCGTCACTTCTTTCTTCACAGTAAGACGAAAAGCAGTAAAAAAAACATCGCAATTGTCAACATAGCAAGCTGGAAATAGCCAAGTTGAACTGAAAACACGACAAAATTAAATTGCTCCTGGATCCTAGAACCGAGGAAGAGAGTCCACCGTCCATCTTTGGAAATATGTGGTTTATTTTGTTTTTGATGTTAGGGTCCGCAACTGCGAGAACAAGGTTGTACATCAAAAGAAAACAATGGAGGGATGAGTTCAAGGGTTTTTAAATACAAACAAAAATACACACGATCGCGGAAGAGGGGGAATAACACAATGGGTCTGTGACAATAGGTCGACGGGGATCCATACCGTAATACTAACCTAAGCGGTAGGCAGAGAGCCGATAAGACAACAAATCAAATACATTAAAATACCAGCACGACATAGGGGATTTCAAAACAAGGGCGGTAGACGAACAAGCTAGCAAATGCACGAAATTTGAGAGTACAAAGTGTCGAACGGCGCCCAGCAAGTTAATATCTCGGCACCCTTTTTTTGGATCACCTGGGCCTTAAATACAGTCTTCATGAGCTTGAATTGGCTGCAGTGCAGTTACGACGTCGGGAATACGCCCACCACTGGCTTTGTAACAAAACACGAGCCGACCAACAGAATGTGACAGCCGATGCTGACCAAAAATGATGAAATTTCCGTGTTATAAAATCGCGCCAGCAGCCCTCCCTGCACAGAGAGTGCCGAGTAGGCAACATGGGACAAGTCTGTGAAAGTGTCCAACCCGCTTAATTTCCGGGATATTCCTCCATGCATGAAAGCAATAATGCGAGTAAATCCCGAATTGGGAATTTACCGGGGTATGTGTGTAAAAGGTAAAATGAAATAGGCTGGATCTGGGTTGAGTAGAATAATATTTTTCTACACACAATATCTACAAGTAAGTAAAGAACTTCTTTCCGCATCCAGAATGGCTTGACTGATGAGCTATTGAGTACTGTTCTTAAATTTTTACGAAAAAATACCTTTGTTAGCATGTTTATAAATTTCATAGCTAGAAAACATTGACCAGTCATGGAATTGCACTGTAAATAAACAAAACTTTAATTTTGTTTAAATAACTTTTTAAAGGCATCCATGTATAGAAAGACTTGTGGTTCTTAAAAGATAAACGTTATTATGAATTAAAATATTTTAATATTGAAACGCCTCTTGATGTATTTTTTTTTTTAATACGATTTGTAAAATTAGTTTAACTAGGAGGTCGCCATTGTTGTTGACGTCACAGGGCGGTGACGTCACATGGTTACGCTGCCGGGATTCCAGAGTATGACTCGAGCGACATGAACATGTCATCTGTTCAACCCTTTCAATTTGAACCGGAGAGGAACATTAATGAGCATGACAGCACTGTCGATATTTTACAAAAGCAAGAGCAAAATGAACAGCAAAGACAGGATGAGACAAAACGAGAATAGGAAAAATAAAAAGATGTTCTGCCAAAATGTGCTACACCGGCGAATCAAGAGGCGAATTTGACAGTCAAATTACTCCCGTGCACTTTCAGCTTGTTTTTTTTGGATGCATACAGAAAGAACATAGTAAAGGTGCCTTAAGAAAATACTTAAACGTAGTAATATTAAATAAGGGTGGTTTAAATATGCTACGTGACAAATGTGGTCAACAGATCAACAAATTGGTTTAAAGCTACCAAAATAAAAACTATGCTTAAAAGTATGAGAGGGAAACAAAAGTATTTTGAGGTGATGAAAAGATAATAAAAGACACAATAAAACCACAAATAGTAAGTACTCGCCACTTTTATCTGATGAACGCATGTGTTCGACGTCTTGCCGCGTAGAAGGAATTGCAGTAACCCGGTGTTCTGTCAAACTTTGCACCCTATCAGTAATTTAAACTTTGAGGTTCTGCGCATACGCTTAATTTTAAAAATGGCCACGAATGCAGCAGTTCCAAAGTAAACACTACAAACTTTCTTTAAAGAAAGGAATATTTACTTATGTTTGATCATGAACGGACATGTTGAAAAGTTCTCCTCAGACACATCCGGCCATGTTAGCTGCACACAACTGCACGCTGCTCTCTCACTGTTAACGTCTTCGCTGTGTCTTTAAGCATTAATTTACACCATTTTCGTGTTGCAAATATATGTTTATGATGTAACTTGTTTATTTAGCACCTTTGGATAACATTGAGAGTCCAACTGAATGTAAAAGAGGGCTTATTCACCACCACAAAAGCTTTGGGAGCAAGATATTATGAGGATGCAAAATTTGACAGAACACCGGTAGTATTCGTCGAGTGACAGTGGAAAATCTATGCCATCACCCCCAGCCTTCATAAAAAATGGCACCCTCCGTAGGTCAAAATGTGGACTAAATATTACAGATTTTTAAATCAATGGCAATAGTGGCACTGCCTGACAGCCAGCTAAGAATGAATGCACTTCCATAAACCACAAGGCTTGGTCTTTTCTTGCTTTTATGGTAAGACACTCGTCTTAATATTGTGAAAGTACAACAGAAAAATACACATATTCAATACTCAATATACAACAAACTGCACAATACACTTATATACACAACTATTATATGTATAGCATAGCACACTAGCTTGAGCTACTAAAGCATTGGCTGGCTTCTATAACACAACTTATGAAGTTCTGTACATATGACCCTTCACTACAGAAGTAAGCATATATTGCACATCCATATGTTATAGTAAACATAAAATACTTACATATATTTCCGAGGGGGAAACGTAACAGAAAGCATTCACGACTGTCAATGCTACCGCTAGACACCGCAATGTGTAAGTGATTGAACCAAACTACTGTAATAAAAAAATAGATGCATTGAATTATTCTGACCAGCAGGTGGGAGCAATGCCCCGCAAATGGTCAACTGATTTCCCATACTAGTGTGTAAACCAGGGGTCTCCAAACCGGTCCTCGAGGGCCACTGTGGGTCCTGGTTTTTGTTCATACCGATCAAGTACAGACCTTTTAACCAATGTGGTTTGTACTAAAACAAGCAGCACCTGACTGCAATCAACTGATTACACTTACAAAACACCAGATTGGTGATAAGGTCTGTACTTGATCTGTATGACCAAAAACCAGGACCCCCAGCGGCCCTATGTGGAATAGTTTGGAGACCACTGGTGTAAACTGTAAAGCCAGAACAGTACATATTATCGGTTCTATTATAAATGTTATTGGATTTATCGGGATGACGTCATAATTCCTATTATCGGACCGATTATTATCGGACCAATAATTATCGTGCACCAGTACTTTTTAGAGCCTACAAGTCAATAAGTCCAAGGTCCCCTTTAAATCACAGGTAGCACCAATAAAGGATTTTGTCCCCATAGGGCTGAGAGTTGGCGATCCTGCGTGAATAATTTGAATTAGTAATTTTTTACAGGTCTGTATGGACGCGAGAGGGCTCATCGTGTTTCACTGCTGAGGCACAATTCTAATAAGGGTCCTAGTTGTCCCAGGCATGTGCAAATTAAGAATTCATAAGGCCTATTAATTTCAGACTATTGATCCAAGTGATGCAGATGTGGGAAAATATCCCTTTATAAATTCACTTTTTGGCACCTCTTTTGTTATTTTGGGATATTTTTTATCGGGGTTTTGGATTAATGGTACAACGATCAGTGCAACATCACAGAATTACAAGACTGAAGTTGAAATGTGCGAATAAAGTTTACATGAATAAACTTCTTGAGAATAAGGTTTTTATGTGTATTTAAGACTTTTGGGTGAATATAAACTTTGTGTGCGTGAGTGTGAGGTACTAAATGTTCTCTTTGGCTTATACAGCACCTAATTTAGCCGTCAATAGGCTCACATCCAGGAAATGACTCTTGCTTTCTCAATATAAGATAAGTTTCTGCACTACCGGAGTAATTGAGCAAAGTCTCACTGACAGGTAATATGGGCAACAGTGAACTATAATTCATTTTCATCTGTCCACAGAGGGACACAATAACATGTTCATTAGCGTGGGGAAACTACTTTAGAGTTAATTTATGAGAAGCTCGCAAGGAGACGCATTACAATGAAAGACAAGTGAAAATGTTAGCGGCTGATTTTTCCTTTGGGGATTTACTCCAATTGCAAAAGTGAATGGGGAGAGACTTCATTACATTTATAAACTGTAATTAAACACTGGAGGCATTTTTTCCCCTCCTTTTGTTAATCTCTTTATGTGTTTGTTTGGATGCTATTCGACAGCATATGTTAAAAACTCACAAACCATAAATTGCACAAATGATGTTAGTTAAATATAGTTTGTTATCAGTATTATTATTATGCACGTTTGATATGTGTCATTTTTCATATAGACACAGATCACAGAAGATGTCCATTATAGCCTCTGTGAGCCATTAAACAGTCACAACTCTCAGATCCCAGCTAAAAAGTCATTTATTTGAAGTGGCTTACTGACTCTAATTTATGATCTGTTTGTTTACTCTGCTTATGCTATTCCCTCACTCACTTTATGCTTCAGTTGATTTTCAAAAATATTTTTATGCATGGCTTAATAAAAATAGTAATGTCTACATAGTAATGTTTAGTGAAAATAATCACTACAAGTGAAACCCAATTACTCTCTGCTTTATATTTTTCTTAGTATGACCCTGAGAATTAGATTACACCCATGCATACATGCGGGGAGAGATGTCAAGTGTCAATGGGAATAGAGGAGTTTTGGGGGTGTTTTATCCAAGGGCACCTCTACAGCTTTGCCCATACTTTGTCTAGGGTAGTTTGTCCTTACAGATGCTGCGTAAAGTTATTTAGAATGCCTGTGATATGTCATTGTGAAATTTATGAATAACAAACTGATGTCATTTCAACAAGGTCAAAGTTGGTAAGAGCTCAGTCACAGTACAGTATTGTCCATCTATCCATTGTCTGTACTGCCCATTCTCACGTGGGTATGCACAGAGGTGGGTAGTAAGGCGTTACGCTACTCAGTTACATTTACTTGAGTAACTTTTTGAGAAAAATGTACTTTTAAGAGTAGTTTTACTAAGTAAAAATGATACTCTTACTCTGCTACTTTGGGCTACACAAGAGTCGATACATTTTTCCTCTTTATTCTACATATTAGATTAAAAAAAAAAAATTTTTTTACCAGCGATGCCAAGAGTAGCTCGACTAATTTCACCAATGAGACGTCGCAGCAATAATCACATGACTCCATTCAACCAATCAGACGCAAGATTGCTGTTCTATGATCACGCCAGCCTGTTCTATCACGTGGCGTCTTTAAAGCACCATTAAAAAATGAAGTATTTGACATAGAGCGCTGCCCTCAACATGACTCGACAACGCGGATTTAAACCTCACCGACAGTTTTTTTTTTTTTGGCACCGACTGACCACGGAAAACAAGAGACTTGATACTTTTAATTTCATTATAGGAACCATGAAGGAACTATTCACTATTCGAACTTGGAACTATTTTCTCCACTAGAGGGCACTCATGCTCTTTGGACGAATAATGCTTCATTTCTGTCTTTTTTTTCTCTCTCGCCGGAATTGTATGGTTTTATTTTATTTTTATTTCTTTGGCTTAATGTTGTTATTTAATGGGTTATTGTACAGTAATGATAACAACCGTTCATAAAGAAATAAAACAAAACAAAAAATACAATACCAAAAAACACCCAAAAAACAGACAAAATAGCAGTAATGTTACTCATTACTTGAGTATTCTTTTCACTGGATGCTTTGTTACTTGTACTTGAGTACATTTTTTGGATGACGACTATAACTTTTACTTGAGTAATATTATTTTGAATTAACGCTACTCTTACTTGAGTATAATTTTTGGCTACTCTACCCACCTGACCTTAGATGGAAGGTGGATTACACCATGAACAGGTTGCCGGCCAAGTTTAGCAATGTGTTACGTTGATACAGAATTTGTTTAGTTCAATACTTGCTCCTATTACCAAATTTCTCAAGGAAATTCTGGGATAAGTCAAAATCTAATTGATTTGTGTCAATTGAGAGATTGGATATATGGTATCTCCAGAAATATTGTTCAGTTTTGAGTTCATGTTCGTTCTAAAAACATTTCATCAAAATGAAAATACTGTCTAAGGAAATCACTTAAATTCTACATCAATTACCCGGTAAAATGTGGTCGGAGTAATAGTTTAAAAAAAAAAATTATTTACAGTGGGGCATATAAGTATTTAGTTAACCACTCATTTTGCAAGTTCTCCCATTTGAAAATGTTAGAGAGGCCTGTAATTTTCAACATAGGTAACCCTCAACCATGAGAGACAGAATGTGGAAAAATGAAAAAACAGAAAATCACATTGTTTGATTTTTAAAGAATTTATTTGCAAATCATGGCGGAAAATAAGTATTTGATCAATACCAAAAGTTCATCTCAATACTTTGTTATGGACCCTTTGTTGGCAATAACGGAGGCTAAACGTTTTCTGTAACTCTTCACAAACTTTTCACACACTGTTGCTGGTATTTTGGCCCATTCCTCCATGAAAAGATCCTCTAGAGCAATGATGTATTGGGGCTGTCGTTGGGCAACACGGACTTTCAACTGCCTCCACAAATGTTCTATGGGGTTGAGATCTGGAGACTGGCTAGGCCACTCCAGGACCTTGAAATGCTTCTTACAAAGCCATTCTTTTGTTGCCTTGGCTGTGTGTTTGGGATCATTGTCATGCTGAAAGACCAAGCCACGTCTCATCTTTAATTCCCTTGATGATGGAAGGAGATTTTCACTCAAAATCTCACGATACATGGCCCCATTCATTCTTTCCTTTACACCGATCAGTCGTCCCGGTCCCTTTGCAGAAAACAGCCCCAAAGCATGATGTTTCCACCCCCGTGCTTCACAGTGAGTATGGTTTTCTTCGGATGCAATTCAGTATTCTTTCTCCTCCTGTGAACCTGTGTTTCTACCAAAAAGTTCTATTTTGGTTTCATCTGACCATAACACATTCTCCTAGTCCTCTTCTGGATCGTCCAAATGCTCTCTAGCGAACCCCAGACGGGCCTGGACTTGTACTTTCTTCAGCAGGGGGACACGTCTGACAGTGCAGGATTTGAGTCCCTGGTGGCGCATGGTGTTACTGATAGTAGGCTTTGTTACTGTGGTCCCAGCTCTCTGTGGGTCATTCACTAGGTCCCCCCGTGTGGTTCGAGGATTTTTGCTCACCGTTCTTATCATTTTGACGCCACGGGGGGAGATCCCCAGATCGAGGGAGATTATCAGTGGTCTTGTATGTCTTCCATTTTTTAATAATTGCTCCCACAGTTGATTTCTTTACACCAAGCGTTTTACCTATTGCAGATTCAGTCTTTCCAGCCTGGTGCAGGTCTACAATTTTGTCTCTGATGTCCTTAGACAGCTCTTTGGTCTTGGCCACTGACTGAGATTGTGGACAGGTGTCTTTTATACCGATAATGAGTTAAAACAGGTGTCATTAATACAGGTAACGAGTGGAGCCTCGTTAGACCTCGTTAGAAGAAGTTAGACCTCTTTGACAGCCAGAAATCTTGCTAGTTTGTAGGTGATCAAATACTTATTTTCCACTCTAATTTGGAAATAAATTATTTAAAAATCAAACTGGTTTTCTGTTTTTTTTCCCCACATCCTGTCTCTCATGGTTGAGGTTTACGCATGTTGACAATTACAGGCCTCTCTAATCTTTTCAAGTAGGAGAACTTGCACAATTGTTGGTTGACTAAATACTTATTTGCCTGTATTTTTTCAGTCCAATAAAAAACAAAATAATTTTGTTTTAAATTTTAATTCTAATTAGAAATAAAATGCAAATATTCTCATCACAGGGAGGAGCAAGTAAGTAAACCCTAGCATTTAACAGATGTTTACCCTTCTTCGGCAGCAACATGCTCCACCAAACATTTCCTGTTTTTGCAGTTCTAACCAATTTTTGCAGGGATATAAGGTATGTATGATTCACGTATTCTGCCTCCCACTCTAAAACAATCAATGCAAATCGAATTGTTTGTGGGGAGAAAAAAACCTTTTCTGTTCTTACTGAAATCGCACGTGTGATATCAACCACCTCAGTCAGCATGCACTGAGTTGTCTTTAAATAAAAGACATTTGGCGAATATGTCACCAGCAACTTTCTTCCAGAACAAAGGTTCAGGCAGAAAGCATTCAAAGTCAACCCTAAGCTCGATTCACTTGAGCACTCAAAACTGACAAATTGTTACACCACTCCAGCTAATGCTACAGTAGTTGCCCATGCACAGTATTTATTTTTGCCAAGCTCATTTCATGCACTGGGAAGTTAAACACATTTGCAATGAGTTAGGTGTAGCACTACTTAAAAGTTGGATAATCACCCACAGACAATTTGATTGGAAAGCACATTCTTCTAGCATGCCCTTCCATCGATCAGGCCTGGCTTTCAGCTCACGCTTCAGGCTCTGTGGTTGATGGTGACACAATATTTAGTTTGGGAGCGAAGAAAATGAAGCTGTGGTGAGAGTGTGTGTTGACGGACAAGAAAATGCTTCGTGTAGAGAAAAGAAAAGGCATGGAGCTACAAGCAGAGATGGGGGATGGAGACAAATAAAAACCGATGCTATACTGTTAATTGTATTATTTATATATACAGTGGTGCCTCTACTTACGAAGTTCTCTACATACGGAATTTTCAGGTTAAGACATCCCTCGATGGTAAATATCGCCTCTTGTTAAGAAAGAAATTTCAGGATACGAAAGGCAAAAATACAGAATGGGCTTCTACTCGCAACTCGCAACCAAAGTTTACTGAATGTAAAATATTTATACAGTGTAGCTGCTTTGCCGTTATCTATTGCCTAGCATTTTCCTAGCATCCAATTGGCTAAGAGGGACCTCTACTGTATGTGTGTATCCCAGCGTCCTTTTCATTCGCCCCTAAGGCCATGAGGTGTCCCAACAGTTTTATCATTTTTCATTCTTTACTCTATTCCTGTTTTTTTTTCTTCTTGTTTTTTAAATTTTTTTTAGGGCTGTCAAAATTATCACCATGAGCATTGTGTAATTATTGACATCAACAATGGCGGGCTACTAGTTTATTTTTTGATTGAAAATTTTACAAATTTTATTAAAACGAAAACATCAAGAGGGGTTTTAATATAACATTTCTATAACTTGTACTAACATTTACCGTAATTTTCGGACTATAAGCCGCTACTTTTTTCCTTCATTTTGATACCTGTGGCTTATAGTCCAGTGCGGCTTATATGTTGATTTATTTGAGTTAATAGGTAACACTTTATGTGACAGCGGCATCATAAGACTGTCATAAGACAGTCATAATTATGACATGATACTATCATGAGCATTACTGAGTGCTTATGTTATTAAGTATTATCCGGGAAATTATGTCACTAGCTTCATATATTTCCAGCTTGAATTTTTAAATCCATTCAAAAGTGAAATCTTTTGCCGGATAACACTAAATGACATCTGTTATAAGCATTCATTAATGCTCAGGACAGTGTCATGTCAATAATTATGATTGTCTAATGACAGTCTTATGTCGCCACTGTCACATAAAGTGTTAGCAAATACCATAACTAACAATTGATGAAACAACTGGAACAGTAACTGAAGAAATAATTAGCACAGAACATGAATTTTGATTAAAATTTACATCTGTACAATGCAATGCATGCTAAGAGGCATGTTGGATGACAACAGTGTTTACAGCAGGTGGCAGCAGAGGTTGCTTGTCTCCTCCAAGGGAGCAAAGATGGCCAAATGAAGCTTCTTGAAGCAATCAAGCCAAATGGTTCAAAGCTTCATGGTGGTGCATTTGGTCTTATGACAGTCGTATGATGCCGCTGTCAAATTAAGTGTGACCGGTTACTATCTTTTGGTGTAAATATCCCATAAAACAGTGAGTATAGCTGCGGCTTATCGTCCAGTGCGGCTTATCTATGAACAAATGCCGTTTTCGGGCCAAATTTGGTGGGCTGCGGCTTATAGTCAGGTGCGCCTTATAGTGCGAAAATTAGGGTATCTTTTAAGAACTACAAGTCTTTCTATCCATGGATCGCTTTAACAGAATGTTAGTAATGTTAATGCCATCTTGTTGATTTATTGTTATAATAAACAAATACAGTACTTATGTACCATATGTTGAATGTATATATCCATCTTGTGTCTTATCTTTCCATTCCAACAATAATTTACAGAAAAATATGGCATATTTTATAGATGGTTTGAATTGCGATTAATTACGATTAATTTTTAAGCCGTAATTAACTCGATTAAAAATTTTAATCGTTTGACAGCCCTAGTTTTTTTTTACATTATGCCCAACTCTCATTTTATATTTATTGTGCAATAATTGTAACATGTATTTATTACATATTTTGATGCATTTTTATGCTTTATAAAAGATTTATTTCTGAATTTTAGGGGGGCTTGGAACGGTTTGGGCATTTACATGGAAAACGCATCTCTACTGACGGAATTTATATTTTACGAAACTACTTCCAGAACCAATTAATTTCATAAGTAGAGGTACCACTGTACTCTATTTATAAAAATGTGTTTTCAGGAGTTGAAGTCTAGATTAAAATGGTGGATTTTCAACCTGCTTTTATAAACAGAAATGTTCCCTTTAGCTTTGAGGTGCAGTGACAGACTGTTCCACAGACAGGCCTTAAAACTTGAGTACTCGTGTTGGCTCAAGAGATAATGGAGTAGACAGTGGTTATTAGGAGTGGGAACCTCAACGCACCTCACGATACGATACGATTCGCGATACAAGGCTCACGATAACGATTATCTCACGATATCACGATACAGAAAATATCAATATATTGGTCAGAAATTTGATACATGATATTCTACGATACAACTGTTGAAACGGAAAAAAACATATATTTCAAAATAGAAAAAAATACTGTTTAAGTCATTTATTAAACAGTGACACCTTTTCAGTGCAACGTTGCTGTAAAATATAAATCTACTGATAATTGTGTACCTGCACATATAGAGGAAACGAACCACAACCACTGATATTTCTTGGCGAAATCATGATGAATGGCACCCTTAATTTCTTAAGTTATAAATCTTTTGAAAATTTTTAACAGTGCTGTAAGTGTCAGTCAGCAGTTGAGCTTGGATTGGGGCAATGATAAAATTGGTGGGCCTTTTCTTTGTATATGACCTTTGTTGTCAAAAGCATTGGTTTGAGCACTTCCACCATCTGCTTCAGCATTTGTGATGTCAGACTCAGTTACATTCTTCCTCACCTTAAAAACAACAAAATAAATCAAAAATATTAGCTACTCAATAGCTTTTGAGTTGAAATTCTGATGTTTTGTGTGTGTTGGAAGTATGGAGTGAATTTTAAAAAAAATATGAATTGAATGAATAAAAATTAAAAATGCAATAATTGCCTGTTTTTAATATGTAGGACACATTAATTATCATGCACGTCACCTTATATATCTTGGAAGCTATTCAAACCGTTTTTATAGCTTATTGTATCAAAATGGCAGTCATAACAGTTTGTGTAGTAAACTAGACGGAAAGTGGTTCTCAAATATGTAATCAAAATAATACATTTAAATGAAAAAATCAATTACTAGTACATTGCAAAACTTTCTTACCTCAAGTGATGCTCCATAGAAATCCGGTCTCCAATTAGTCACCAGCTGCCAGTGAACCTTATTTTATTAGACAATTCTTGCATACAGCAAAGTCCTTGTTCACCTTACTTCCTTTATTGTTGGTGTAAAATCCAAAGTGTGTCCACATGTGTGATTTTCAGCAATATTTTTCTCACTTTTTCCTCCACCGTTCTCACGAAGCTTTTTTATTTTTTTCAACACACTTGGGACCGCTCTTCTTCTATAGGCGACTTGTGCGCACTTTACCTTCACCGCCACTGTTGAGCGCCCCTAGTGGACCGCCAAGGAATTGCTCAACAAACATTGAGCAGTTTACAGCTTCCATACTCCATTGTATGGCCAATATGTCAAATAAAAGTATCAATGCTTGGCGGGAGCATATCGATAACCGATCGGGTTGCAAAATATCGCGATATATCGCTGTATCGAGATATTGTCACACTCTTAGTGGCTATGTTCTTTAAATAATAAAAAATGTTAGATTTTTAATTTGTGAAATAAGAGTGATCTAGGAGTCTACAAATAACGCCCCTTTTCCTCTTTTGCCTTTGAGGAAGGAGTCTAGGCAGTGCAAGTAATTTACAGTGGGGAGAACAAATACTTGATACACTGCCGATTTTGCTGGTTTTCCCACTTGCAAGCCATGTAGAGGTCTGTGATTTGTATCATAAGTTCTCTTCAACTGTGAGGGACGGAATCTAATACAAAAATCCAGAAAATCACATTGTATTATTTTTAAGTAATACATTTGTATTTAACTGCATGAAATAAGAATTTGATACATTACCAACTAGTAAATATTTCGGCTCTTAGTTCTTTTTTAAGAACCCCTCCTGTTCTCCACTCATTATTGGAAGTAACTGCACCTGTTTGAACTTGTTACCTGTATAAAAGACACCTGTTCACATGCTCAAACAAACAAACTCCAACCTCTCCACAATGGCCAAGACCAAAGAGCTGTGTAAGGACATCAGGGATAATAGACCTGCACAAGGCTGGGATGGGCTACAGGAAAATAAGCAAGCAGCTTGGTAAGAAGGTAACAACTGTTGGAGCGATTATTAGAAAATGGAAGAAGTTCAAGTTGACGGTCAATCTGCCTCGTTCTGGGGCTCCATGCAAGATCTCACCTCGTGGGGCATCACTGATCATGAGGAAGGTGAGGGATCAGCCCAGAACTACATGGCAGGACCTGGTCAATGACCTGAAGAGAGCTGGAACCACAGTCTCGAAGAAAACCATCGGAAACACATTAAGCCGTCATGGATTAAAATCCTACAGTGCACGCAAGGTCCCGCTGCTGAAGCCAGTGCATGTCCAGACACGTCTGAAGTTTGCCACTGACCATCTGGATGATCCAGAGGAGCAATGGGAGAAGGTCATGTGGTCGGATGAGACCAAAATTGAACTTTTTGGTCTAAACTCGGCTCGTCGTGTTTGGAGGAAAAAGAAGGATGAGTACAACCCCAAGAACACCATCCCAACCGTGAAACATGGAGGAGGAAACATCATTTTTTGGGGGCTGCTTCTCTGCCAAGGGTACAGGACGACTGCACCGTGTTGAGGGGAGGATGGATTGGGCTATGTATCGCCAGATCTTGGCTGACAACCTCCTTCCTTCAGTGAGAGCCCTGAAGATGGGTCGTGGCTGGGTCTTCCAGCATGACAACGACCCAAAGCACACAGTCAAGGCAACTAAAGAGTGGCTCCGTAAGAAGCATCTAAAGGTCCTGGAGTGGCCTAGCCAGTCACCAGATCTGAACCCGATAGAAAATCTATGGAGGGAGCTGAAAGTCCGTGTTGCCCGGCAGCAGCCCCGAAACCCGAAGGCTCTGGAGAAGATCTGCATGGAGGAGTGGGCCAAAATCCCTGCTGCAGTGTGTGCAAACCTTGTCAAGGACTACAGGAAATGTTTGGTATCTGTAATAGCAAACACAGGTTTCGGTACCAAATATTAAGTTCGATTTTTGTGATGTATCAAATACATATTTCATGCAATTAAATGCAAATTTATTATTAAAAAATCATACACCGTGATTTTCTGTTTTTTTGTATTAGATTCCGTCCCTCACAGTTGAAGAGAACTTATGATACAAATTACAGACCTCTACGTGCTTTGCAAGTGGGAAAACCAGCAAAATCGGCAGTGTATCAAATACTTGTTCTCCCCACTGTAGGTATACAGTACAGTTGGTTCCTGTCTCTGGGCATCAGTGCCCATGACTGAAATTACAGGTTTGCCCTCGTTAAGCTGGTTTAAGTTCTCTCAAAAGACAATCCATGGACTGGTCTCCTGGGGTCAGCAGTACAGTACAGTATCATTACTCACAGCTTCCTGAGTGATGACATTGAGAAGACAATGCAGTACAGTACAGTACAGAACAATACAGTACAGTGCAGTATAATATAGTACAATATAGTACAGTACAGTACTCTGTATATAATTTAAAGGGAAAGACAACATCTTAATCATTTCCAACCCAGGGGAAAGAATCGTGTTTAATAAATTGAAACGATACAGAATTTAATTTTTCTTACGTGTAATAGCTGAGAAAAATGTAAATAAAAGTCAGTATTTCAATATTAATGCTGATATAATTTTAGCAAATCAAATGTGAATACCCTGAATTTGCCAGCCCTTCCTCATTACGTCATAAAAACCCATTATCACATGCACCTGCTCTCCTATCTACCAGTGTGTATGTAGTACGTGGGTATAATTGATGTTTCAGAATGGCTAAATATTATTTTCCACATTATAAGAGGTCTAAAAAAAAAATCACAATTTGAATACTTAAATACATTAAGCAACCATCTTTTATAAGAAAGTCATTCATGTGTGGTGTTGTCTTACCCTTTAAACAATTTAGGAACTAAAATTGATAACCTTGCCGCTGCACTTGGTTTATTGTAATGTGACTAGGGATTTAATGCACATTTTTTCTCCACAGTCAGTTCTTCACAGTAAGTTAGTGGCAAAATTGTCACGTCACATGTAAATGTACCTCCACTGTATATGCGCAGCACTAATTGTAGATGAAAATTCTGAATAAAAATAAATAAATACAATACGAAAAACTATGACTAATGGAGAAAACAAATCACAAAAGAAAAACAAGCAGTCACTGATAATCCCTTGGGGGTGAACTTGACACATGGCCAGCTTTGTAGCGGCCTAAACCCATTGGTAAACATGTCAGTCATGAGCATTCCAAATATATCCAACAAGTGGTGGCAACAACTGGTGCAACCTGAAGCAAGAGCTAAGGATTAGTTTTGTGTACAAATTGAGAAGAAATACATTTCCTGTTATAAAACTGCTGTTGTCTGTTTGCGCTAAAATATCAAAAATGTTTTGAAAACGTGTTTATTATGTTGTTATTATTATAAATATTTTTTTTATGAATTAATAACATTTTTTAAAATTATTTAATAAAATTCAAATGAATAAAAACAGAAATCCTCTCCTCCCTCTCACTCCTCCCAGTCCAAATAGATTGGATGCCATGTGTCGTCAATGGCAGCCAGTGGCGTCGATAGGCCTATTTTAGGCGGGTTTCAGCCCCCCTAAAATATTTTCAAGACCCCCCCCCCCCCCCCCGGTGTTGTTAAAAAAACAAATGCTGACATATTCACAATGAAGTTGACAGAATATTGGTTTAAATCAATAATCGTAAAACTTCAATCATTATTAACTTAAATATGATCACACATCTGTCAGTTTTCCCTCACTTCATAGAGTAAGGTAGAGAGCTCCTTCAGTGGGTCATTATCCAATCCATTCCACTCGTTCATATAGGGAATGACCACATCACTGAAAATCCACTCTGTGTTTTCCCTGTGACCACTACCATTTGTATTACTGAAGAAATATCTAGTTGTATTGACAAAAGTAATCACGTACTTGGTGTTTTTGTGGATTTAAAAAAGGCATTCGATACAATAAACCATGATATATTACTTGGGAAAATGTAAAGATACAGGTTTAGAGGCATTGTTCTGGAATGGTTAAAAAGTTACATGGGAGCAGTACGTACAGATTGGTGATTACAGATCATCATTATCGGACATTACAGTTGGAGTACCACAGGGCTCTGTATTGGGTCCAAAACTCTTTATACTATTTATCAATGACCTATGTATGACATCTAAAAAATTAAAATTTCTACTCTTTGCAGATGACACCAGCATCCTATGCTCAGGAAAATTTTTAACGAATCTGATGCATGAGGTAATGACTGAATTAACATATCTGAATCACTGGTTCACGCTAAACAAATTATCAATAAATATGGAAAAAACTAAATATATTTAGTTTGGAAATAAAAAGACAGAAACTGCAGAAAAGATAATTATAGACAATAGCGAAATTGAGCGAGTAACTGAGACTAAATTTTTAGGTGTAATACTGGATGAACAGTTGAATTGGAAGTCACAAATAAAGCACATAAAAACAAAACTGGCAAAAAGTGTTGGACTACTGAACAAAACGAAACCCTTTTTAGATTATAAAGCACGCCATATCTTGTTCTCTTCATTAGTAATGCCATGCCTCAGCTACTGTGTGGAGGTTTGGGGCAATACATATCCCAGCAATTTACAGTCACTTGTGGTACTTCAAAAAAAGGCAATAAGAATAGCGCACAAGGCTAAATACCTCGAACATACAAATAGACTGTTCTTGGAATCCAAGCAGTTAAAATTCCTGGATCTAGTCAAATTCAAAACGGCCATAATCATGTTCAAGGCACGGAAAAACGCATTACCTGGAAATATACAAATTTTGTTTTCAAATAGACAAGGAGGGTATAATCTGAGAGGGGAGTTAAATTTCAAAAAGCAATACCACCGTACAACAAAAAAAGAGTTTTTGTCCTTCAATTTTAGGTGTGGACTTGTGGAACAAACTTACTGAGGACCTAAAGAAAAGCGCTAATTTGAGTGTGTTTAAGAGAAAATACAAAGATCTTGTTTTCTGTAATTATAGAAATGAATTATAGTATTTATGTTGAGAAAATGTTGAGTGATGCCAACAATTGTTCTTTAGGCATTATTGAACTGTTGTGAATTGTATTTGTTTTGTCTGATTCATGCTGATGAGTAGGTAGCGGACAAAGGGGTAGGATTCATATAAGTTTTTACTTCTTCCTACTCCTTTTCGAATCTTATGTTTTGTTTGTATTCTTGTATATCCATAATGTGATGCATGTTTTCGAAATAAAATTCAATCAATCAATCAATCAATCAATCAATCAATCAATCAATCAATCAATCAATCAATCAATCAATCAATCAATCAATCTCTTTCCCAGTAGTGAGTAATCTAATTACTTTTCCCATCTTTGCAATGCTATTACCGTTACAGAGAATGTGAAGGCGCACGTTTCTACAATTTGGTTGGATGAAAGGCGAGTTGTCTGATTTTGACAGCTGTCTGGATCGAGCAGTGCGGGAGGGGGGAGGAGCAAAGGGGGCGGTGACGCCGCTGCTAATGCGATGGTGATGATGATAGTTGGCTCGGAGCGATAGCATACCATTACCGTTCTCGTTAGCATTAGCATTTAGCGTGGCGAGCATCATCTTAAATTCTCGGGCATTTTTTTTTACATACAGTTCGTGGCGTCCAGGTGAGTACAATTAACTGAAAATACTGTTTTCCTGCTGAGTGTGCATTATCATCACTTAGTTAGCGTTGCCATGTAGACGCTACAATGTACATATTTATCTATACATATATATATATATATATATATATATATATATATATATATATATATATATATATATATATAAATTAGGGCTGTCAAAATTATCGCGTTAACTGGCGGTAATTAATTTTTTAAATTAATCACGTTAAAATATTTGACGCAATTAACGCACATGTCCCGCTCAGACAGATTTAAATGACAGTAGAGTGAAATGCCCACTTGTTAATTGTGTTTTATGGAGTTTTGCTGCCCTCTGCTGGCGCTTGGGTGCGACTGATTTTATAGGCTTCAGCACCCATGAGCATTGTGTAAGTAATTATTGACATCAACAATGGCGGGCTACTAGTTTATTTTTTGATTGAAAATTTTACAAATTTTATTAAAACGAAAACCTTATGAGGGGTTGTAATATAAAATTTCTATAAGTTGTACTAACATTTATCTTTTAAGAACTACAAGTCTTTCTATCCATGGATAGCTTTAACAGAATGTTAATAATGTTAATGCCATCTTGTCGATTTATTGTTATAATAAACAAATACAGTCCTTATGTACCGTATGTTGAATGTATATATCCATCTTGTGTCTTATCTTTCCATTCCAACAATTTATTTTACAGAATATATATATATAATTTACAGAAAAATATGGCATATTTTATAGATGGTTTGAATTGCGATTAATTGCGATTAATTACAATTAATTAATTTTTAAGCTGTAATTAACTCGATTAAAAATTTTAATCGTTTGACAGCCCTAATATAAATATATATATATATATATATATATATATATATATATATATATATATATATATATATATATATATATATATATATATATATATATATATATATATATATATAAATTAGGGCTGTCAAAATTATCGCGTTAACGGGCGTTAATTAATTTTTTAAATTAATCACCTTAAAATATTTGACGCAATTTACGCAGATGTCCCGCTCAGACAGATTTAAATGACAGTACACGGAAACGCTCACTTGTTGTTATGGATTTTTGCCGCCCTCTGCTGGCGCTTGGGTGAATGACCATCTCGCAGATTGCCTCAAACAGATTACATCATATGAGGCCGTTTATGGACATTAAGAGTGAAGAGAATGCCACCAGCCGCTTGGGGGCAGCGCCGTTCCATACTCATGTTATTTGTTCCAAACGTGGGAGAATTAGTAGTTGTGAGACGTTTATGCTGTATTCACAATGCAATGCAAATTGCTATTTGTACTCCACACATATTTCGGTAAGTTTTCTTTCTTTTACTTGCAATTATGTGTCTCTTGTTGTATTTTGGGTAAGATATGTACAAATATATGTTATACAGTAGAGGTGAGTGGACACAGGCATTCTTTGGACCGCACCGTTTATTGGCAACTCCTTCACAACAAACATACAGTGGGGAGAACAAGTATTTGATGCACTGCCAATGGGAAAACCCACTGGCAGTGTATCAAATACTTGTTCTCCCCACTGTAAGTATCGTTTAGTGAAAGCACAACAAAAATAATATTCCTATCTCTCCCCCAAAAAATAATGTTCACAAAAAGAAAAGCACTTCAGTCTATAGTAATGAGGCCCTATTCTGACACACAGTTAAACAACAATGAAAAATGAACTGGAATTCCATATCAAAATAGCTATGCAAAATACATGTAAAACTTAAGACTTTGGTCACTCTATTTTTATTCTTGTTATTTTTATTCCTCTTATTATTATATTAACTCTACTTTTGATTGAAAATTTTACAAATTTTATTAAAACGAAAACATGAAGAGGGGTTTTACTATAACTTGTAACTATAACATTTATCGTTTAAGAACTACAAGTCTTTCTATCCTTGGATCACTTTAACAGAAAGAATGTTAATGCCATTTGTGGATTTATTATTACAATAAACAAATACAGTACTTATGTACAGTATGTTGTATGTATATATCCGTCGTGTGTCCTATCTTTCCATTCCAACAATAATTTACAGAAAAATATGGCATATTTTAGAGATGGTTTGAATTGCGATTAATTGCGATTAATTACGATTAATTAATTTTTAAGCTGTAATTAACTCGATTAAAAATTTTAATCGTTTGACAGCCCTAATATAAATTATTATTACTAACAAAATTAGTCACTTGCCCTAAACTTTTCTTGAATTACGTATCCATGAACCTTGTGTGTACCAAGTAAGTTGCAATTGTAGCCATTTTTTTCCTGTTGTTCTACTGTATTAAAAAATAGACTGAAAAAACAACAATTATAATAATGATTAATTATCTGTCTTTATCTGGTTTGTGATGTTTTGTGCTTGTACGCTACGTTCACTTACATCCTGGTCATGTCCTGGGGGCCAAGCCCCCCTTGTTCTAAAAACGTAGTAACGCCCCTGATGGCAGCCAATGAGTTCAATGTGTGAGGGGAAATTTTAGTTTTCATTCAATTGTATTGTTTACAGTAAAAACCTTTCGTTTTGGTTTTTCTTTTCAAACAGAATTAGCTAAGATGTATAAAACTTCCATTCTTGTATATCTATGTATTTCTCAGTTACCTAATCTTGAAACAGTAATGAACATTAATGATTAATAAACCAAGGATAACGAGACTCTTTCTTGGTTAGTGGAGGTTTAGTGCACTGGCCCTTTAAGGATGTAGTCAAAACAAAGCGTATGCAAGCCGGTTGCACGGAAGTGTTTTTGTTCCACTCGACGTGATATATTTTGAAAAAAGAAAGAAGGAACGTTCAATCGACTGGACATGTTGTAACGGTGTAATTTTTAATTCTTATTATTTTATATGTAATACTACGGGGAGCAAAAAAAGGTAGTAAGCGAGCTGCCTACCAAACCTCAACAACACAAGCGGCCATGCCTCCCTATTCTGAAATGAGGAAAAGCAACCACTTCTATTACTTCATCAAATTTACCCTCAATGTCTATTCGATGCTATTTTCGGTAAGTAGGATGTACCTTTATTTAATTAAGAAACAAATGATGAAATAATGAAAGTGGAGTGGGTCTTGAATTGGAAATGCGAGCAACCCTAAGTCAGACCCAGACTCCACTTTCGAGTAATTGTATTTAAACTCCAGTCTTTATTAGCATACTCGTGCTTTTTTAGACTTACTTTTTGGGATATAAACTATCAGGATGTATCATTGTAATATTCGGCATACATCATTAAGTATTACTACTTTTCATTTAACCACACTGTTAAATTGTATTTCTGATTCTATTTGAACCAAATACCCTATGCTATTGATTGTCGGGTTCATAATAATAAATCTTACGTCTAAAGACGCTGTCTTGATTAGAACTTATTATCATGTTTCTTGACACGACTAAACAAATCTACTTAACGCATATATTTATGTGTATTCACTCTATGTAAGTGTCAACTTAAAACACCATATTTGCTAACGGGGTTTGGTACAGATGATGCTAGCTAGCTGCTAAACCATGAACTTTCAAGACAAATATAGCCACAGCCATCCCCGTGTTTATTGAAACAAGTTGAAATTTTCATATAATTAGATGGGTAATGTACAGTGATAACAAAAAACAAATATATAGCGTGGAATTTGATATCGTAGGTGAACACATCGTTCACCGGCTAATGAACAGCACCGTGGTGCAGGGCGTTGGACCTCTTAAAGGCAACCATCATTGTTGTTTTGCCGACATAAAATGACAGTTCGCTCATGCCCAAGCATGCTTTTCAACCAACTAATTCATGTTAATATATGTTAGTAACGCTAAAATAGTTTACCAAGCTGGAACTTGCCGTTGTGGTGTTTAATTTTAGAATTCTTGTGTCAATGCCAAATTGACAGAGCGCAGGCCTCAGTATAAGGGACATGTACACTCCGAACCAAGATAATAATAAAAAAAAAGAAAAAAATCTGTTCATTCAAGTGCAATGATTATATTTAACATTTGCTTCTACAACTGGAAATAGATACAAATTGAACAAACTATACTGTGGTGTATTTTAGGGTGACCATATTTTGATTTTGGAAAAAAAAGAGGACACTCGGCCCTGCCCCGAGATACTTAAATTTTACTCGAAGTTCACTCAAAGATACCTTATCATTTTAATATACAGTATATTTAAAGTGTGCCTCCTCCGTCTAGATAGAAAAATTTAGTTTTATTAAAAAAATTAAAAAATAATAAAAAAGCTATATAACCAAATACACAAATTGTCAGAAGTTACTCAACAGGCTTTATTATTCCTTAAAAAAAAAAAAAAAAAAAAAAAAAAAAAAAAAAAATATATATATATATATATATATATATATATATATAAAATAATGATAAACACTGAAATAATGTCAAAATGTAAAATCAAACCGTAGCCTCACAACAATCATTATTTAACAAAACAAACAAAATACGTCACTTTAGTCTTTAGGTTTTTTGTTTTGTTTTCTTTTACGATGGAACACTACGCCAACATATTTTCTCTGTTACTGAGCACAGCAGAACCAACCACGGATTTCGGATGTTTAGATTTGCCATCCGAATGGGCGGCAGGCAGCTCACAAATGGTTACCACTCATGCTTATATGTGATGTTTGTTTTTTGTCTTGTTTTATTTTTTACCCACAAATGCACAGGTGATAAAACAAGGAAACTAATAATAATAACAACACTATCACCATAATATACTGTATAATCATAGTAAGCAATGTCATCATTAAGTCATCATTGCATAAAAGCTGTTCAAAAAGTAATCACTAAACATTTCATTAATATACAGTTAATGCAGACCCATGAAAATGTAGTCCAGTCTATATACACAGTAGGCTACACTGCTGGCCAAAGATATTGGCACCCCTGCAATTCTGTCAGATAATGCTCAATTTCTCCCAGAAAATGATTGCAATTACAAATGCTTTGGTCGTAATATCTTCATTTATTTTGCTTGCAATGAAAAAACACAAAAGAAAATGAAAAAAAAAAATCATAATCATTTTACACAAAACTCCAAAAATGGGCCAGACAAAAGTATTGGCACCCTCAGCCTAACACTTGGTAGCACAACCTTTAAACAAAATAACTGCAACCAACTGTTTCTGCTATTCATCAATGAGATTCTTACAATGGTCTGCTGGAATTTTAGATCATTCTTCTTTGGCCAAATGCTCCAGGTCACTGATATTTGAAGGGTGCCTTCTCCAAACTAACATTTTCAGATCTCTCCAATGGTGTTCTATGCGATTCAGGTTTGGACTCATTGCTGGCCACTTTAGAAGTCTCCAGTGCTTCCTCAAACCATTTTCTAGTGCTTTTTGAAGTGTGTTTTGGGTCATTGTCCTGCTGGAAGACCCATGACCTCTGAGGGAGACCCAGCTTTCTCACACTGGGCCCTACGTTACGCTGCAAAATTTGTTGGTAGGCTTACGACTTCCTCATGCCATGCACACGGTCAAGCAGTCCAGTGCCAGAGGTAGCAAAGCAACCCCAAAACATCAGGGAACCTCTGCCATGTTCGACTGTGTGCACCGTGTTCTTTTCTTTGAAGGCCTCGTTTTTTTCCCCCCTGTAAACTCAACTTATGTTGATGCATTTTCCCAAAAAGCTCTACTTTTGTCTTATCTGACCAGAGAACATTCTTCCAAAACGTTTTTGGCTGGCTTTGTTATGTCTCTGGATCAGAAGTGGAGTCTTCCTGGGTATCCTACCATAGAGTCCCTTTTTATTCAGACGCCGACGAATAGTACGGGTTGACAGTTTGACACTGTTGTACCCTCGGACTGCATGACCACCATCCGCACAATCTTTCGTTGAAATCTCTAGTCATTTTTTCCCGTCCACATCTAGGGAGGTTAGCCACACTGCCATGGGCTTTACACTTATTGATGACACTGCGCACAGTAGGCTCAGTAACATTCAGATCTTTGGAGATAGACTTGTAGCCTTGAGATTGCCCATGCTTCCTCACAATTTTGCTTCTCAAGTCCTCTGACAGTTCTTTGGTCCTCATTCTTTCCTCCATGCTCAATGTGGTACACATAAGGACACAGGACAGAGGTTGAGTCAATTTTAATCAATTTTAACTGGCTGCAAGTGTGATTTAGCTATTGCCACCACCTGTTATGTGCCACAGGTAAGTAACAGGTGCTGTTAATTACAGAAATTCGAGAAGCATCACGTGATTTTTGAAAGGGTGCCAATACTTTTGTCCGGCCCATTTTTGGAGTTTTGTATAAGATGATAATGATTTTTTTTCCCATTCTCTTCTGTGTTTTTTTCATTGCAAGCAAAATAAATGAAGCTATTACTACCAAAGCATTTGTAATTGCAATCCTTTTCTGGAAGACATTAAGCATTATCTGACAGAATTGCAGGGGTGTCAATACCTTTGGCCCGCTGTGTATGTGCCATCTAAACATTTTTATAAATTACTATGACTAAAATTGTTGTTGACAAATTGTTATTCCCACTCAATATTTATTGTCATTCAATGTTCTAGATTGCACGCAAACAATAACCGAAATAAACTGACAAACAATTCAACCAGCATGTTTCCAAACGCAGCAGTTTAAATCTACATTTCCCATAATGTCTGACAGGATTTTACAGATCACACCTGTACAAAGTTCCGACAGAAGTCAATAGATGCCGAGAAGTCAGTTCAGCAAGTGTACATATAGCATGTAAGCTTCTGTCGTGAGGAAGGTTTGTTTGTGAATGAGAATTGACAGTTGACACCATGATAAAGCCAGTCTTTGACTGCGCATGCATCCGCAAATTTGTATCCAAAGTAGAGTAAAGGTATTTTCGTCTTTATTACTCTTTTGGATACATGACCATTTGATTATATACACGTATTGATCGTAATAAAAGTCTTAACATCTGGGCAGGCTCTCTGGGAACACGTCACAGCCAGCACAGTACCATAGTATTCTGGGCAAAGCGTCAATTTCAAATCACGCTAATGGGTCCCGCGAAAAATAATGAAAACCGGACATTTTCATGAATTTATATAACTCAGCCGGACTCCGGACAGGATGTGAAAAGTGGACATGCCCGGGCAAAAGAGGATGTTTGGTCACCGTAATATAGATTAAAAAAATAAATGAATTAATTAATGTGAATTCTGTTTGTTCAAGTGTAATGATGATAATTAACATTTGCTTTGACAACTGGAAATCGATACCAAATTAACAAATTATACACGGGTGTATTAATAGTGTTAATTACCTGCTGTCCATTGTATTTATATTTCCTACTTCAATTAAATGTAGTAGGTATATAATTAAAACAAATACTGTATTTGCCCGAATAAAAATTAGCCCTGATTATAAGACGACCCCCTCTTTTTCAAGACTCAAGTTTGAAAAAAGACTTTTTGAACACCAAATTAATTTTTATACAGAAAATAATTACAGTACATCCGAAACAAATGATTATAACAATATATTTGAGAGAAAAAGCATGTTATTTTGTCTCATTCAAATCTTAATATCTGAACATTTAAATATGTAAACTAAAGTGCAATCACATTCGTAAATGAATGGCTTCTGGTTTTTTATACGTAATTAAACCAATCTATTGTGATAAAACAACAAAATTGCAATAACTGCATTAACCATCAAAGTGAAGTCTAACTGTAACTGTAGTCTCGAAACAAATCTGAATAAGGAAAAACATTGCAATAAAAAATTGCAAACTGGTTAAACTTGAGAGAAGCTGAGATCTGTCATGACAGAACATCGCTTCAATGATATCTGCCGCCATCTAGCATTGTTAATGGGGAGAGTAGCTGAGATCTGTCATGACAGAACATCGCTTCAATGATATCTAGCACCATCTAGCGTTGTTAATGGTTATAATGTCTAGACCGCGAATATAAGACGACCCCCTCTTTTTCACTCTTATTTCAATGCAAAAAACACCGTCTTATATTCGGGCCAATACGTTATATATTATAAATTGTGGGAAGCAAAAACATTTTTTTTTTTTTTTTTTTTTTTTTTTTTTTTTAAGAAATAATATTCTGCTGTCTGGTTGGCATTGCTCACCCCAATATTATTCAGAGCCTAATGCCCTTTTACTTCAACGACGGGAATACTGTAATAAATCACACTTTTGAAAGGTGTCTGCATTTGGTTTTCTTGTATTTGTAATATTGGAGTTTACAAGAAACTTGGCAAAAATCCTGCACAGGTTGCCATTCAAACTCACCACACTGTATGGACCGAATTTATCTAACTTGCACAGATGTACAGAGATCCGGTGACTCAAATGGCAAAGTATTTTCTGTTTATTAGTTTGGTCTTTATTTTAATCAGCCTGTCTGCAGTCTCAAAATGATTTGTGTTTATTGTTTGGGAGAAAATAAGTCTTTCTTTTCAATGTTTGTTTTTTCAAAACGCGCATTTCTGAATAAAAGTATTAATAAAGGAATAGCCAATGCAATCTAAGCTCTGCTGCTAAATTATATAGTGAAATCCATTGAGTCTAAAACAGCAAGTCTCATTTTAGATATTTTGGGGAAGCATTCATCATCAATCCTAATAGCATATTTTACCCTTTGAAATGATTTGTGGCAACCCAAACCTCATGTTTCTCTTTGTCCAGCTGGTGGGTCTTTGTGTGCTCTGCGTGGGGGTTTATGCCGAAGTGGAAAGACAGAAAAATCGAACCCTGGAGGGTCTCTTCCTGGCTCCTGCAGTGGTGCTGATCCTGCTGGGTCTGGTAATGTTCACAGTCTCACTTGTGGGCATGGTTGGCTCCCTCAGGGATAACAAAACCTTGCTACACATGGTAAGAATGTTAAAAAGGAAGTGTGTGTGTTCTTTCGATTTACAATTGTAGTCAGAGGCTTAGAGCTATTCAGTATAAGCATGATTATTAACTATACATGTTACTGCAAATAGAAAATAACAAAAGTCCACATGTGGCATTTCATTTTCATTTTAAAAAGAGCTCCACAATAAATTGTAGCTTAACCTGATAGTGGACTGCACTGGTCTCTGATCTCATAAGATTGTGCCAGTGTACGTCGTGTCAAGAGAGTGTGTTTGGTGTCCGAATGGGAAGTGATGTTCCGTGAAATAATGTTTATTCTGTTCCTCCACAGTTTCTCTGTGTTCTCTGCGTGTTGCTTCTTCTCCAGGCCATCGCCCTCGTTATAGCTCTCATCTTTGAAAAGAAGGTAAACGGGGGCAGTGAACCTGATTATCAACGCTCATCGCTATAGAGCTTTGTTTGCCAGTGTTATCATTATTCACTGACCTTTTCACGTTGCCGCTTGTTCCAGACGTCTTCCTTGTTTCAAAGCAGTATACGAGAGGGTATCAAACACTACTACGACGACTTGGACTTCAAAAACATCTTAGATTACGTGCAGGAAAAGGTATTCGTTGAGATTAAGTTTAACAATTCTGGCACAAATTCAGTTCTTTTTTTTTTTTTTTTTTTTTTTTTTTTTTTTTTTTTTTATCCTTGCATGGCACTCATTTACATTATTGGTTGCTGTTGACAGTGGGGGCGAATGAATGAAGGTTTGTTTAGCACCACCCAGCCAAAATGATTGGACATATCTCGCCATCAATAGCACTGATATATGAGAATTCACAGACAGTCTTCCTGATTTAAATGATTTGGATATTTATCGCCATCAATGGCGTGCAATGAGTTAAATACTATGGGGAAAAATTCAACTCGAGTGCTACATGGAATGCTTGCAATGCAATGTTTACAGCAACAGAAATTGAACACTTCTCAATTGTGAAGAGGCTGACGCTACTGATTCATCTTAAATTTCTACCACTACAACATGAGTACATTACTGAATCGGATATACTGAAAGGTCAGTCTTGCTAAATTTTTTATTTTTTTTTTTTTGTACTTTCTGGTCCAGTTTTCATGTTGTGGAGGGGATGAATATAAGGACTGGGGAGTCAACCAATACCATTTCTGCAACGGTACGGGCCCACTAGCCTGTGGAGTTCCATATACCTGCTGTGTCCGCCGTGAGGTGAGTGACCCTCCTGAGACGAACAGTCTAATGGTCCTCCTTTTTGGAATTAAAAAAAAAAAAATGCCTCTGAAATCACACATGAAATCAGCACATTCTATGAGGCTTCAGCCATAGCTTCAGCTTGGTGAGCATCGAAAATATTATCTCCTGTTGACTCCCTGTTTATAGAGAGGAGAAACATGACGGTGAATCTAGAAATGGATACACAGTGTAGGCAAACGCGACAATATGTTAAATGCAAATTAGAAGAGGTAAGGTTTGTACTGTGCTATGCTTTACTCGTGTAGCATCGCTTAGTATAGTCATTTTTGCTCAACAAATGCTGAAAAGACACTATGAGCATTAAATGTGAGTCTATGGTTAAGGACCCTCACGAGGGTCGCGGAGGAGCTGGAACCTATCCCAGCTAAGAATGGACAGTGGGAGGTGTACAACCCAAATTGGTTGCCAGCCAATTGCCAGATTTCAAGCCACTCTAGAGTGACAGCTTCTAGGCATAAATGCAAAATTTAAAGAAACACTAGGGAACTTTCAGTTTTGGTCGATTTCAGCTGCACAGGTTGACAAAAGACATGAAAATCTCTCACCTTTCGGCGAAATTCGCCGTTTTGAAGTAAAAAAGGATGACCTACGTGAATCGTGTAGATCCGAGGAGAAAAAATTTTAAGGGGGGGGGGTCGTTTGTAGGCATGTGCCAGTTACCTTCACGGATTACCATGCTATGAAAACGTCGCGGTTACAAAACCACTAAAATTTTCCGTCATACAGTAGTACGTATTCGTTATTTTTCATGTGTCGAAAATGCAGCCAGAATTAGCTTGGCGCGGCAGCGCTTACCCCTTCCCGTTTGATGCTGCGTGTGTCAGTGACGCTATTCCAGCAAACCCAAAAACAAGCACTCCAAACGCAAGGCGTAAATTCTTCAATTTATTGATCTCTCAAATCGTGGTAACTGAAATATACCAAATGAATACATTTAAAACGTTGTACACTCGTATTTTTCCACATGTGAGTAGCTTCAACAGTTTAGCTTCATGAAAAAGTTCGTCAAAAACAAAACACACATTTTCCTTTCAAATTCAATACACAAAGTTACTAAAAACTTACAAAGACGAATGATAGGCAAGGCTTAGCTAGGACAGCAACTTCATTGAGCCGCTGAGAGAGAAACAAGTTTGTATGCGGGGAGGAAAAAAAAAAAAAAAAGAGCGTCAAAGATCGCTAATTGCGATAGATGATCTTGTACTAAGCACAAATTCACATTCGCTGGAGGAGGTAAAGTATCACTCCCGATTGTTTTTAGATGAATGCATTTGCCAGCATATTGAATTTAGTGAGTAATGGTTTTCGTTTTCATATTTTGTGGTATGACAAAGTTACTGCCATTCGTTGCAGCTTGCGTTGAACACTGCCGGAGCGTCCGGTGAAAAAATAGCTCTCCCGTTAAGGTAGCGTCAAGCTTGTGTATTTAACGGTAATATAAAAGCAGTGTTGTCAATAACGCGGTATCGTAATGCGTAACTAATCTGATTACTTTCTTTCAGTAAAGAACAATCTAACGCGTTCATTTTTCTAAATCAGTAATCTGAGTAAAATTACTTTCCTTGATGCCTGTGCGTTACTATTTTGTTATTGCCCCATAATGTGTGTAGAATGAAGAATACTGTAGTCATGGGAGTGACATCACATGTCACATTTTTTAATCGGGGATGGAACAAAAAGGGTCACGTGTATTACCATGATGCGTGAGCGCTGGGAGTTTGCGGCCAAAACAACATAGCCTTGCTACCTCGCCAGGATGCAATGAAATAGGCAGGAGATACAAACGGCTGCATTTGCACACTGGAAACACAGCCATTACTTCACATTTTTGTCCAGTAAAGATAACAAAAATATCTCTGTGCGCTGCAAACTTTGCGCTGGCTCAAAAAGACTGTCCACCGCTATAAGCATCCAATTCAAGCACCACTTGGAATTACAGCACAACAGGTAACACGACAGCCAGGACTTTTTGATACTGCTCGTGCTCAATCCTCGGTTCAAGCTCAGTTGTTGTTGAGGGTTTTGAAAGCTTAGGTTTAAAGAAATTCTAAATATCCATCTTGCCTCCTAGCTGTAGTTTTGGCTAAGCAATGCAAACGGCTGTCTCTAAGGTTCTATAGTCACATGATATGTTCGAAAAATAATTTGGACCTATTATGAAATACTTTGAATGATTCCTGTTCATTTTATTCATTTGTGTTGTTTGTTTTATTGCTCTAAAACTTTTATAGACAACATTTTAAGGGCCATATTCAATGGTCTTTATTTTAAAGGGGAAGTTCAGATTTTTTTACATTAGGCTTAATCTTTGAGTTAGCCGGGGTTTAATTAGTCGTTGGAAATGATTTGAACAAATTCTGTGCAGTTTGACAGTTATTTGTTAGTTTCAGGGCTCCGGAGTGGCTAAGCTAGCGCGAGTCAATGGTGGTTGAAATCAACTCCTTCAACTAATTAAACCCCCGTTAACTCGAATATTAAGCCTTATGTGAAAAATTAAAATGGTCAAATTCGCCATATGTAGGACGTTTTGCCGACGGCGGACATTTTGGCAGAACGCCGGAACATATTTCCTCCACACCTTTCTCACCTTTTTAACCCCTGACCCATTTTCATGCCTGAAAAGAGGTAGTGTTCTGTACTTCCCATGAGGAACAGCGCACAGTGTCGTAAAATCCTGATCTCCTGGTCGCCTGCAGTTGGATTGAAAGACATTTCTTTCTTCTAGCAGCTGTGTGAAGGATGAATAGTGATGAGGTAATGAATCCAGTTGTGGCTAAACAATATCATATGAAGATATTGAAATTATGAAACGTTTGATTTTGTACCGTATTCCCACACCAAACCCCCCAAGACCCCCCCCCCCCACCCGACGCTAATGAGTTCGGGTGAGGAGGGGTGGTCACGCCAGCGAGTGAAAGCCGTCCAATGTTTTTTCTTGAGTTACCTTTTATCCTGGTAGTGTCCCGTTTTCTTTTTTTTTGTCTCCTTGGACAAAACTTTTGTCTCTTTTGTTGCTCTGCCATCTCTGCAGAATTCGCGAGAAAGCGTTCGCATCGACGTCCGTCTTTATAACGAATGAGAAAAGGGAGAAGCTAAGTCCGCCGTAAAACAGTCAGCACGTTTGTAGTTTTTTTGTGTGGCAAGGTTTCTGCCACCCTCCTCAAAGTTAATGAGTACCGGTGTTGTGCCAAAATCTCCTACATTGGCGAAACGCCCTGCATTAGTCAAATTTGACACCCAAAGTACTACCGTGCGCTCTAAACTTGTTTTGTTTAGATGCATACAGAAATAACGTACTAAAAAAATGCCTGCAGAAAATACTTAAATGTAGTTATATCAAATAAGGACAGTTTAAATACGCTACGTAACTAATGTGGTCAACTGCTTCAAAGCTTAACACAAAAAAAAAACCCATAATGGTTAAAAGTATGAGAGGGTAATACATGCAAAAAAAATATCTTTTGAGGCAGTGAAAAGGTTCTAAATAACTGAATAAAAACAAAAATAGTGAGTACTCGCCTCTTCAAACTGATGTGTGCATGCGTGTGGATGCAAGCGCGCTGAGCATTGTGTAGGATGTTTCGCCACGTAGTAAGGATTGGCCAAACACCGGAGAAAGTGATACAGACCCCATCGGGCCATAACAGAGGTTTCATTCAACTGGTTGTAAGTTGACATATCATCAAAAATGTTATGAAATTATGTTATAAAGGTTGAAAACTCCCCTAGTGTTGCTTTAAACCATTTTATCCTATTAATCATGAAACAGCTCTACCTGCCATACTTAAAAATTTGTTAATATAAAACGGGTCTTGTGCTTCAATAAACCAATTACAGAACGTAAATGAAGTTTTGCTGCATTTGTCACAGTGTCACAAACTGTTGCTTTGTTTAGGCGCTAACAAACACGTACACGATAAAAATAAAATTTTGACAAAAGCTAAGTGTAAATGCTCAATTGTATCATGTTATTGTTTATACTATCTTAGTAAATTAAAACAGTCTACTTAGTTCCGAAACATTCACATCTAAAGTGACATAACATAATGATTAGACTTATTGGTTGGGACTTTTTCCTCTATTTTATTTCCCAATGGTGAAGAAAATAATAAACGTCTGTTACTTTATCACTATAGAAGGAGACTTTAATTATTTCCACTATGTAGTTGCCGTTTCTCTTTCTAAATGAAATGGCAGTCCTTGAAGAGCAGCTCTGTGCTCCCAGTGTCTGGTATCATCCTTGTCCTTCCCCTCAAAGTGCTGATATGGTCTATGGAAGCAGTGCAACCATGCTGGAGCAATAAGGAACAGTTGCCCTGTGCTGACACTCACAAGAGTGATAGAAGAGTTTATTAGCAGGGCAGAACACGAGCGAGATTGTCGCCATTATCAGTTCCCAGATACCACGGCTGCTGCCGTTTTCAAGCACGCAAGTTCACGCTCTGGCTGGCAGGTGACATGGACGCCCCCCCCATCCCCATTTTCACCGCTACTTCATAAGAGGAGCATACCACTAGCACATTTTATCTCCACATTTTGTGTCTGGTTTTAAACTTGCTCTTTCCACAGGTAGGAGAAGTAATTAACACCCTGTGTGGGTCCAAGGCTCTGGAAAGACAGGTATGTGGAATAATAGTTATTTGCTTCTGTAGCACTATTGCACTATTGTGTGGTTCCCATTAATGATTTGCCATGTAATAAAGGACACTGGAGTAATAATTGTGCATTGTGTACGGATGCTGGGAGGCAAGAATGAATTCTATACCCGTGTTTCCGTTCATCCAAGGGCTGTAAAATAGACTGTTATCTTTTACATTTGTATTTTACAAGTGCTGCCCTCACCTAGTATGCTGTAAATTTACATGGACATTTTGTGAAAGCATATGCTGAGATATAAAAACTAGGGCTGTCAACATTATCGCGTTAACGGGCGTTAATTAATTTTTTAAAAATTAATCACGTTAAAATATTTGACGCAATTAACGCACATGCCCCGCTCAAACAGATTAAAATGACAGCAGTGTAATGTCCGCTTGTTACTTGTTTTTTGGTGTTTGTTGGGTCCAAATGATTTTATGGGTTTAAGCACAATGAGTGAGCATTGACATCAACAATGGCGAGCTACTAGTTTATTTTTTGATTGAAAATTTTACAAATTTTAATAAACTGAAAACATTAACTCTTTCACTCCCAGCCATTTTCACCAGAGCAAGGCCCTTCGCTCCCGGCCGTTTTTTCTGGATTTGGACTGATTTTGCAAGGCCCACAGAAAATTATGTTCTATTGCTATATAAACTTGGAACACACAAAAAGAAAGATTAGACTCTCTTCTTTCAGCTGAAAAAAAGTAAGTTCGTATCTTTTTCCATTCTTTAGAAATCAGCATTAGAAAATAGCTTAGTTTGAGCAATTTTCCAATTTCTGATGAAAAAATGGAGAAAATGAGCTTTTTGTAAACGCATACATTTCAAACATAACTTTGACTTTAACAAAGCTATTTTTTTTGCATTAGTTACATTCCATACATCTGAATAATGTTTTCCTTTTGCAAAATACCATGAACAACCAGACAAATAGAGCTTTAGATAGCAAAGTAACAATTTATTCACACACGACTACTGAGAGATGACGGTTTGTCGCCGAGATGACGCCGTTGTCGCCACGTCAGCTGTGTAAACTTTTCCCTCATCGTTGTCTGTCTCACAAAGATGGATTATTTTTGCATTTCTGCGGGGTCTGCTTGGCGAGCCGCTCCATGGGGGGTTTCATTCGTTTTGCACGGTCGTCCAGCGCCTGGCGTCCCAGGCGTCCTCTCGTTGTTTTGTCCGGTCGGAGCGCCGCCTGGCTTCATGCCGCCAGCGCTCTGACAAAGCTGCCCGGCCGTTCACTGCTGTTGAATCGGTTGCCTGGTCTTCCAAAATGCGCTACTGCCTTCCAGTGGCCAGTTTTATTGCTTTAAAAAGGGTTTGGAGCGTTGTTCTTAGTTTCTCAGATACAGCGCAAGCTATATTTGCTTCTTATTAAAAAAAACACGCAAAAGACGTATAAATACGTTTGTGGGCCAGTGGAGCATTTAAAAATAGAACGTTTTTGTACGTTTCTGGGAGCAAATGAGTTAAGAGGGGGTTAATACAAAATTTCTATAACTTGTACTAACATTTATCTTTTAAAACCTACAAGTCTTTCTATCCATGGATCGCTTTAAGAGAATGTTAATAATGTTAATGCCATCTTGTTGATTTATTGTTATAATAAACAAATACAGTACTTATATACCGTATGTTGAATGTATATATCCGTCTTGTGTCTTATCTTTCCATTCCAACAATAATTTACAGAAAAAATGACATTTTATGGATGGTTTGAATTGCGATTAATTACGATTAATTAATTTTTAAGCTGTAATTAACTCGATTTCAAATTTTAATCGTTTGACAGCCCTAATAAGAACCTTTTTAAAGGGATCCACGGATGGAAAGACTTGTAGTTCTTAAAAGATAAAGGTTATTATGAGTTAAAATAGTTTGATATGAAAACCCCTCTTGATGATTTCGTTTTTTGTACAATTTGTAAAATTAGTTTAACTAGTAGGTCGCCATTGTTGTTGACATTGCCGGGCGGTGACGTCACATGGTAACACTCCCGGGCTTCCAGAGTATGACTCAAGCGACATAAACATGTCATCTGTTCAACCCTTTCAATTTGAACCCGAGAGGAACATTAATGAGCATGACAGCACTGTCGATATTTCACAAAACGCGCAGCTAAAGCAAAATGAACTGGAAAGACTGGATGAGACGAGACGAGAGTATGACAAAACAGGTGTTCTGCCAAAATGTGCTACACCGGTGAAACGTGCTACGAGAGGCGAATTTGACACCCAAAGTACTACAAAGTGCTTGTTTTGTTTAGATGCATACAGACAGAACATACTAAAGGTGGCTTAAGAAAATACTTGAGCTTAGTAAATTCAAATAAGGGTGGTTTAAATACGCTATGTAATTAATATTGTCAAGAGATCAACAATCTGCTTTAAAGCTACCACAAGAAAACACAATACTTAAATGTATGAGAGGGAAACACATGCAAAAAGTGAGGCAATGAAAAGGTAACAAAAGACTCAATAAAAACACAAGTAGTAAGTACTCGCCACTTTTAACCCGATGTGCGCATGTGTTGGATGTCTCGTCGCGTAGAAGTAATTGGAGTAACCCGTAGTGTTCGTCATTTAAGTGACAAACTACGTCATCACCCTGAGCGTCCATTGCGCGCATAAAACATGGCGTCCTCTGTAGGTCAAAACATGTACTAAATACTATAGATTCTTAAATCAATGGCAATATTTTATGTGTTACTAATGACATATTTTAGTAAAAGAGAACAATTGAGACTTATTAGAGCCTACAAGTCTTTAAGTCCGAAGTTCCCTTTAAGAATCTCTGCCCTTTCAAGTTTTAAATTAAAAGGGACTCTTGTTGTCTTCTTCCTGTACATCAGCGTGAAACCCTGCAGGAGGATATCCATGTGCGAGGCTGCATCCATGCAGTCAACCTTTGGATGAGTGACAACATTGGAATAACTGTCGCGCTGTGTTGTGCCATAGGACTGCCACAGGTAACTAAAAGTCAAGGTACTAACGCGCTGTAGCCGAGCACTTTGAAACTCTTTTGCACTTTCCAAAATTGATGAAAGGTATTTTTCGCTTTTGATATGATAACGGCTTCTTTGAAAGCTAGATGGAGATTTATGCAGAATGACACAACCATGCTGAAATATTTGAGATATGCGCAAGTTGATAAATGCAAGGAGTCAGCCCAATATCTTCCACACCCAGATTCCCCTTATAGTTGTAAATTTCAATGCACCTGGTGTAACAGTGGGTCATTAGTAGAAACTGAATGTTATAGTATGCCTTATCCAAAGTTTGTCTTGAACACTGGATACAACGCTAAACTAATAACAGCACCAATGTACAGCGCATGTTTATTCGGCCGTTTTCATGTGAACCATTAGTCACATTTCATAGTAAATATAAAAATTTTAAGTACAAATTTCTGTTCTTACCATTAAACAATGAAATCCTTCTATAACTATGCTGACCATAAATTGTTTGTTGTGTGTGCTCAATTCCATTCAACATTGCAGTTATAAGAAGCTGTGTACACTTGTGATACCACATTATCTCAGATTGGCATTTGAATAAGGGTACAGGGTTCCCTCGGTACTTCGCGCTTCAAACTTCGCGCCCTCAGTCCATTGCAGATTTTTTTCAATTAAAATAACTAACTAACTAACTAACTAACTAACTAACTAACTAACTAACTAACTAACTAACTAAATACAGATGAGCTGTCAAGGGCCGATTGCGTAGTCTCACTCTCCCTCCCTCCCTCCCTCCCTGCTCTTTGTTGGTCAGGCAGTGCACTGGAGTTGCTTATTAAAGTCAATGATGATTGACAGACGTTTAATGTTTGATCTTGCCACAGATGCCTGGAAGCCAAAGCTTCGAAGCGCCGCATGCGTCAATAATCGTTTAACTTGTTAAACAGCTGCTGTGGCAACTCATTGTGTGTAAGTGAGAAGCTTGAGCGGATTTGAGTGGACTCACTCAATGAAGCATTTAATAAAGAAAAGCATTTTTCTACTTTATTTCTGTTTAAAAATAATTAGGTGGGACATGTTTAAAATGTATTATACTGTAATTATTACATTTGAAGTGCTTAAAAGACATGTATTAAAATAATATATGTATATATACACACATAAAAGTTTTTAAAATATACTTTAGGGAAAAAAATGAAAAAACATGGTTTATATTTATCTCTTTCCAATAGTAAATCTGATTAAATACATTGAACACCCCCCCAACTTTTTTTTTTGGGGGGGGGGGGGGCTACTTCGCAGTTTTTCACTTATCGCGGTAGGTTCTGGTCCCCATTAATGCGAAAACCGAGAATTCTATGTATTTAGACTTTTTATAGCCATTGTTTATGTCTGTACAGCAGAGGTCACCAACATTTTGCCCTTGCCACCAGGTGGCTCACAAGGACTGCATGAGTAGCCCGTGGGCCTTTCTATGGCAGAGATGTATAGAACTGATATTTTTCACGTGGATATTTATCACAAGTGAAGTATGTATGCATCTGAGAACTTGTAGTATACTTGTACATGTGGTTGAAGATGTTTTTATATGTGTTTGTGACTACATTTATGGATTTCATGTTATACATATTCAACATGTATACTGGTGTATATTTCATAAGTGTATGTGTACTGGAAAAAATCTTCATAGCCCTGAGGGTTCAGTGAAACTCAAATGTTGGGTTAACGACACATTTGCCTTGAAAATGTAACCCTGTCCCTAGATGGTTCAGGGGAATTGCCCTTAGTAACTATTATGGTGAGCTTTTTATCTTCTCTGTTGCGCCACTCTTATTTAACACGGTCAGCAGAACCTCAGCTGAATTACACAGCTGAGACTGCAGTTTATTCAATTTTTAATGCCTATTCGGAGACTAGACTGCATTACATTGTTCATCTCTGGGACCATTCTCTGCAACAATGCTATTATATAAATATAATTACCTTTTTTCACATGCATCACTCATGTGGAAATGGTCAAAATATAATTATGATCAAGTTCAAATGACCGTAATTGTTCCCAACATCCATTTTAAGTACGTGTTGATTATGTGGGAGCCCTGTTTACATTGTCGTATGTGACCGTGTAATGCAGTGGTGTTGATGGAGTCACTTGGGGCTCCTAATAAAAAAATCCCTGGGACTCCGACCCCACCAGTGCACACCGCAAAAACCTGTTCTTTTTACACACAAATGCACAGTAAAAAAGTAAACAATGTACAAAGCCACATTAAACGAAAGATAAGTTGTCAGGCAATATATATAAAACATTTTGATTAGGGCTGTCAAACGATTAAAATTTTTAATCGAGTTAATTACAGCTTAAAAATTAATTAATCGTAATTAATCGCAATTAATCGCAATTCAAACCATCTATAAAATATGCCATATTTTTCTGTAAATTATATATATATTCTGTAAAATAAATTGTTGGAATGGAAAGATAAGACACAAGATGGATATATATACATTCAACATACGGTACATAAGGATTGTAGTGGGCATTTCACTCTACTGTCATTTAAATCTGTCTATGCTGTCCTAACTCCGAAGCGTCTACTTTTTCCAAAGCTAGACAGCTAGTGAACGACGCCTTAATAATCAGACTTCTTCTTTTTTCATCTGATTTATTAATAAAATGGCCTCAAACCATTGTCCTCTTTAGACCGTCGTAAAACTACAAAAAAAAGTACACAAGCATTGCTTTAGCAACAACGTTAGCTTAGCACGCTATACAGGTTCACTAAACATAACAAAAAGCGTCTCATACAAAAAATATAACATTTCGCTTACTAACATAATATGTACACTCTTTACAACAACCATACTTACGGACAAATCTTGTCCAAGGATCATATAAGCACAACATTACAACGTAGGCGTCAGCCCGAGACATTGTGCAGCCATATTGAACTGGCATGAAAACAATAAACCATGTCGCAAAGCGACCACAAGAGTTCGCTGTTAGACAGCACAAAAAGTCTTGCTGTAAAACTTCCCAAAAGGCAGAATACTGTCTGAGCGGGACATGTGCGTTAATTGCATCAAATATTTTAACGTGATTAATTAAAAAAATTAATTACCGCGTGTTAACGCGATAATTTTGACAGCCCTAATTTTAATTTTTTAAAAATGTAATCGTGTAAATAAATAAAGTCAAATAAAATAACCTTACACGCTTAAGTTTCACTTTTCACGAAATACACCGGGTCCAATAACAATGTGGTGCCCCCACAATGGGGGTTGCTACAGCGGTGTCTTTTCAAATTTTTGCCGTTTCCGTGGAGTACAATTTGGCAGCCCTCAGGGGCCCCTTTGTTTTATTTGATTGGGCCCTGGGTGCTATGGGGAGAATCACTATTCAATGCTCCAGTCACAATCAACACGCGGTTGACTGGTGACCAATCACAGTGCGGCCCCTTTGGAGATGTGTTCAAATACAATAACTGAAAAGTTAATGTGAAAAAAGGTAGTTTGTGACTCGCAACTGTACACCAATTGATATGGATGATTACGGAATTGAAAGACATTTTGTCTTAAAAAATCTTCAAAATTAGGCCTTTAATTCTCTTCTTTCTGCTCATCATTCATCATTAGTAGGCAATAAACTACAAAGGCAGATCAATAGTAAATGTTTTATTTAGGGATGACCCTATTGCATATTTTTGCGTCCGAGTCACCTGATTTTGAGAATCTGCCAATACAGAGGGTTACGATACCAGAAAAAAAAAAAAAAAAAAATTATATGAACAAAAGCTCCAAACATGTTACAATACTGTACTTTTTACAGTACTTCCTCTTCCGCTTTTTCCAGGAGTATGTGGGGTATAAAATGTATATATTTTTGTATCTTTTGGCAGTACCATTCTATTTCTGGATTATTTACTTACTTTTTAACCCTTAAAAGTAAAAAAATATATATAGAAATTGGGCCTGAATGATATTGGAAAGAATTAACATTACGATATACAGTATATTGCCATGGCTCCACACTTACTTTTTGCAGTGGTTGCACTGGTGCGCTTAACATTTTTTCTTAAGGTGCATCGGCACAAAATGTAGGCACACCCACATTTTTCATTGCATCACCTTTATTGCAATACTTTTAATCACTCTCCATAACATTCATATAACTCACATGAGTGAGTCCACTCAAATTCATTCATGCTTTGATGCTCACGCTGCCGAGAACAGCTTCTGGACAACAAAGATTGACTAAACAATGATAGACACATTTGTGCCTTTGATCCTAGAACGACCGAGCCTTCACTCATCAGATCAAAGCTACAACCTGTGAAGCATCGTAACTTTAAGTAGCAAATTCCAGCTGCTTGCTGACTCAGAAAAGCAGCAGAAGGGAGAGTCAGAGGCTGTACGTGCATGAATAAGAAAAACACAAATGTATTTTTTAAAATTAAAAACCCAATCCTTTTCACCCGATTCCAATCCTCTAAAAAATGGGGCGATCGGCCCGATCCGATCACGTGATCGGATCGGGACGTCCCTAATTTTATTGCATGATTTATTTTATATTCACAGTATGTGGCATTAGGCATGTGCTGGTATGAGATTGTGACGGTATGATAACCTTAAGCAAAAATGTCACGATTTCACGGTATCACGTAATTGCAAGTACAGCTGTAAAATATGTTGGTTTGAGATATCTGGGTTAAAAAAAAACAGGTACAGGATTTTTGTGTTTCAAAACATATTAGTAAATTGGAACATAATTATAATGTTAAGTTGAAATAGCTAAAGAAAATCATAAAAAAATAACTGAAATATTCTAAATAAAATTAAAATAATGCAATCCTTTAGGTGAGTGTAAACCCGCAGACACAGCTCAACATTTATAGCATCAGAACAAAAATAATTGAATTATTTTCCATAAAAAGCACATGTGTATGACTCGTATCATGTTTACATTATACACACACCCTTTTCTCAACACAGACAGTTGCCGGAGAGAAAAAAAAAAACCCACATGTTTTACCACCGCTAGACGCACTAAACATGCTGAAGTTAATTCTCGTAGCTGGTGAGAAACGTTCATGACAGTGTTTACTAACCTTTAACCGTGTATAAATGCGGAATCATATTAGAGGTATTTCCTCCTCGGCAGCCACCCTCCGCAAACATGTTTTACACATCGGTTTGCTCTCGTCCTCTAAGCCGTGGCCATCTGTAACTTTTCTGTAGCCGAAGTATTCCCATACCAGCGATTTTGTTTCTTCGATGTGGGGAAAAAAGTTCAGGAGTTTCACTTCCTCCAGCCTTTGTGTAGCACGGCTAACTCACTGAAACTGAGCAACAGCTGGTGGGGAGGATTATGCTTTGCAGCTGCAAGCGAGGAATTTCTCCCTGTATTTTTGGGACATAAAAAATGGCTAATAACGTAGGGACGGTATGACAGAAAATTTTTGCGGTTTTGAAACCGTGACATTTTCATACAACGGTATACATTGAAACTGGTAATTGGCACACATCTATGTAGCGTATTCACAGTAACAGGGTTGCGCCATGTCAGGGTTGTAAATCCAAATTAATGTTATCTTTTTCTCAGGAATAGGAGCTAGTGGTTTAGCTAGCTATCACTGCTTATTAAGTAGACAGGTTTACGTACTAGGCCTGTCGCGATAACAAATTTTAGTGTGTTTATCTCATAAATTATTGCGATATGCGATATTATTGCACCCCCCCCCCAATTTTTATTTTTTAAACCAATTTACAATAACACAGTGAGAATACAGTATATATTAATAGATCAAGTACACCCATTTAAACGCAATAAATATTTACTCTTAAATTCGAAAATACTTTTTAAGAAATCACAACTAAAAACAATAGACCATGCCTCTTAAGTAAAAGACAACAATATTAATACTGCACAGAAACACAGAATAAATAAAATGTGTTTTTTGAGGAAAAAAAGATAAAATTGCACTTCATAACTTAAGCATTTAGGCAAATGAAAACTTTTCCCCTCATAGCTTCTGCTATGGTTATCCATAAGACTGCAACGATACAGTTAAGTCACGGTTCGGTACGATTTTCGATACGGGGGACACGATTGTCGATCCGATTCAATACATTTTATGCTCCAAAAAAAAGAAAAAAAAATAACAATTGTATTTTTTGTTTCGTTTTTTTTTTTTGCTAACGAGCAAATATTAAATTGCCATCATATAAACATGCATTTTAGTGCATAATATTTATGTGCTTACTTCTTACTGATCTGAAGAAATTTTGTATAAATGTGCTGAGAACAATCTTTACTGTTTGTAAGTGAGGCGGGGCACACTGTTGATTGCTACAGCTCTCTTAGCAGCTAGGTTTACTACATGAGCAAGACATCCTATTTGTAGTCCGAATCCATCTGTGTCACGTACTGAATTAACAATATTTGCAGCATTATATTTAGTCACTGGTATGGATTGATTTGGCCTTCTTAACTTCCATTCAGTCATGGTGGTTTGTAATTCATCGATGTAGTATATGGACTACGTGTCCCATAACCACTCTGGGCTCACGTAGCCAATGGCACGGCACGTAGCACATCTAGTTTGCTATTTCATGATATCTAGTGTGTGCGAGCAAACGCCACAGAAGCCACGTCTGCTCATTACTGCACAACACCAACATATGACAATCGACTTTCATAAACAGGACGAGTTTGAAGCACAGCGCTCTTAATTTGCCACTCAATGTTCATCATGTCAGCTATCCGTTGTCAAAGCGAGGTTGTTCGTAGCAGCGAAGTCAGTAACAATGTTTTGGAGAACTTGGTTGTAAATACCCGATGTTGTGTCGAAAAATAGCCGCCCCGTGTGAAAGGCCACCCCTGACGGGCGCACCCACACGTCAACAACACCGACACGCTGGGAATGGTCTGCAGTCAATCCGGAGCACTGATGCGGCCGGTATACGTTGAACAATAGGTTATAATAGGAATGATTGGATCCGGCGCTATTTTTTGCTGGACCTGGAACGAAAAGGCATTTTGCGTAGTTGGTAACAAGGAATCCGAACTTTTAACAGCACGTCTGCACGCATGATAAATCGCAGCAGGAAAATTACCGCCTTCATTTTTATTTATGGTGCGATAAATGGAATTGTTGCATATTGCGACAGGCTTATTATGTACCGTAATTTTCGGACGATTAGGCGCACCTGATTAGTGCTGCAACGTTTAATCGATTAACTCGAGTATTCGATTAGAAAAAAAATATTCGAATTAAATTTTATTGCTTCTTTTACTGCTTCGAGTATTCCTTTATTTAAAGTGGTGTTGTAATGGTTTATTTTTAAAAGTGTTTGCCCTCTGGTCTGCCTCATTTCACATGGCTGAATCGAACTGCTCCCTGTTAAGACCAACATAAGCTAAGTTTTTGCTTGAGCTAATGTTTTTAATACATTCGTAATTTCGTTTATAGATATGTTTAGCCGTTTTTTTGTAGGAATATGTGTTTGAACCTTTTGTTAAGAGCATTGTAAAAAAAACAAACATTTTATAGCATTTAAGCTTGCAGACTTTTACTATCTAAGTTACCCAATTGTTCTTGTGTTGTACTTAGATCCTCTTTTATTTATTTATTTTTACACCGTTTGAGGCTCAGCTCAGGTATTTTAATTTTTCATGTTGTTTATCCGATTACTCGATTATTCGAACTAACTAGTTCATCGATTAATCGACTACTAAAATAATCAATAGCTGCAGCCCTACACCTGATTATAAGCTGCCACCCACAAAATTTTACATGAAAACGGCATTTGTTCATAGATAAGATGCACTGGGCTATAAGCCGCAGCTTTCCTCACTGAATTATGGGATGTTTACACCAAAAGATGTTAACGGTAACACGCTATTTGACAGCGGCATCATAAGACGGTCAAATGAACCACCATGAAGCTTTGAAGCTTCAAGAAGTTTAGTTTGGCAATCACTGCTCCCTTGTCCAGTCAACTTCTGCTGTCAACACTGTTGTTGTCCAACATGCCCCCTAGCAAGCATTGCAGTGCTGCAGATGTAAATAACGATCAAAATTCATGTTTTTTTCATGTTTTCAAGTATTTCTTCAATTACTGTTCCAGTTGTTTCATTCATTGCTAGTTATGGTATTTTGGTAACACATTTGACAGATAATCCTGTCATAAGACCATCATAATTATGACATGAGCCATGAGCGTTAATGAATGCTTATGACAGATGTCATTTTGTGTCATCCGGGAAATTATCTCACCTTTGAATGGATGTAAAAGATCTAGACATAAATGGAGTTGGTGTGATAATTTGCCGGATAATACCCAGGATAGTGTCATGTCATAATTATGACAGTCTAATGGCAGTGTTATGATGATGCTGTCAAATAAATTGTTACCTATTAATCCAAATAAATCAACAAATAAACCGCACTGGTCAATAAGCCATAGGATTCATATTCTGATCGCATGCATTACCAAGGTAGGGTGAGACATTCATTCAAAGCTACCTATTTTATCTTGATCAAGTGTGCGTGTCCCTCTTCAGCTGCTAGGCATCATCTTGAGCTGCGTCTTCTGGAACCTTCTGGTTGAAATGAGCCAATCTGTCGACATGGTGGACTTCAAGCTGAAGAAGCTGGAGTTCCAGTACAGCGAGCTGGACCTGGCCGGTGCCGGCTGGTGCATGTGCCTACCGAGGGACGGCGGCTACTTGCCCGTTCCGGCTTCAGAACCCGAGCTGGATCCCATTGACATTCACCTGCAGAAGCTGAAAAAGCAGCCGCCTCGCACTCACGCTCAGCTCCGAGAACTCCAACAGTCCAGATCGGCCATCGGGTTGGACGAGGTAGACGTGGGCCGCAAGCTGAAAAGGGAACACTGAGCGGTCTTGTTGCCCTTCTTGCCTTCCCTGCGGCATGGTGATCGTTTTATTTTTGTTTGATTTGTGTTGCACTATTTCATGGTTGAACCGATGATGGTTTTAGGGAATTTGGTCAGCCGAAGGGATCCAAAATAGTTTGTCACTTTGAGTGTACTGTTTACCAGAAATTGTTAGAACAAACAACCTGCAGCGTCTGCTTTTTAACTTAAATTTTTATTCTTTTTTTAATTATTTTTTTTAATTTCGTCTTGTTTCTGGTGTTTAGTACGTCAGGATTTTTGGCATTATCTCGCTTTTTAATTTTGAAATCAAGCTACATCTTGTATTGAAGTTTACCTCAGGTTGTTTTAAAGACAGCCCAAAAGCTATGAGGATGAATCTTGTATTTTGTGTAAAAATTAATTGTAGAGTAATACAAGTTTTTCAGTGTAGAACATATAGGACTAGCCCGTATGTCATGCGTGTAACGTTTGTGACGGATGTGTACAGGTGTAAAAGTTTTTTTTTTTTATTTGAATCTCAGTTGGATTTGTGCAGTCAGTGTACACTGTAAAACTGATAGTTGTGGAATAATATGGAATGCATGTTTTGTACTGTGTATGAATTAAATTATTTGTAAAATGATTCTCAGTTTACATTTTCAAAGGGGAGGCTTCAGTTTTTCATTTTTTAAAATTCTTTCCATCATTCAAAGGGCCAACGAAAGGGATAATACATGATACAAGTGTTAACAGCTGTTTGACTGAGCTACTATTGGACCGGTGTTCTGAGCTTCCCTCCATCTCCTGCCTTGTACCAACACTACTGCTCTTGTTAATAAACAGGAATTTGTCTACTGATTTGTGTGCTGTTAGTGTTTCCCCCCCCAATCATCCATCTATTATTTGTGAGTGATTGAATATGATTGGGAAAATAGTGCAAGATACTAAAATTGAAGTTACTTGGTAACTTCAATTTTAACTTGGCACTTGGTTACTTGGTAAAATTAGGAGTGGAAACCTCTGTGTACCTCACGATACAATACGATTAGCGATACAAGGCTCACGATAGTTATCTCATGACATGGCGATATTACAATTAACACATGGGTCAAGAAATAATTATACAGTGGTACCCATAGGCGGAGTTTGACTTTTGGGGCAGGGGGGCACAACATGTTGATGACCCCGAAACGCAGTGCCAGCAATAAAATTGACTTACGTACAAGAGTATTTATAATAATAAGTTGACAATGAGCGTTTTTTTGTTTCCCATCATTCTTGAGGGGAATTCTAAATCAGGCTGCTTAGGCAATACTTTTCACCAAGATTGTCATCCATTGAATATGGTACACCCGCCAGTGTCGTGCCAATGTCAAAAATTGTATCCCCTGGGCGGAGTCATATGGAGGTAGATTTGTGTCTTTATTATTCAATCAAAAAGAAAAAGTTGCTTCAATTTAAAAAAAAAAAAAAAAAAAAAAGTTGCTTCAATCAAAATATATATTTTCAATTTAAAAAAAGTTGCTTCAATCAAAAAAAAAAGAATAGAAAAATAAATTTGAAACTAAAAACAAAAAGCATGTGAAAGCTTTTTTCCTCTGAATTTTTTTTTTTTTTTTTTTTTTTTTTTTTGATTGGAGTCAAGGTTTTTATTCTTGATTGAAGCAACTTTTTTGATTGAACTAATGTTGATTTGTGTTTGGGGCACATTTTGGCTTGGACATTTTCGTCTTTATTATTCAATCAAAAAGTAAGTTGCTTCAAAAAATAGATATTTTCAAAAAGAAAAATCAATCAAAAAATGAAAAATTTCAATCATAGAAAACGTTTTTGAATGCGAAAAAATATTTGAGATTGAAAAATTTGCATTTGAACACTTAATTTTTCATTTCAAAATTTTCTTTGATTGAAGCAATCCTTTTTGTGTTTGGGCCATATTATGGGTAGGACATTTGTGTCTACATCATTCAATCCCCCCAAAAAGTTGCTTCAATTAAAAAAACCAAAACAAAACAAAAAAAAAAACATTTGAAAAATAAAATTGCCCTCCCCTAATTTAAAAAAAATATATATATATATATATATATATATGCAAAGCAAATGACCGTCTCAGGTGCTAGTCACATGATCTGTTTGAAAAATGATTTTGACCCATTATAAAAATATATATATTTTTTTCATTTCATTCATTTTTGTTGCAGTTTTATTGCTTTACAACTTTTATATATATAGGAAAGTCAATTTCATGCAATGACACTTTTGAACCTTCAGGGGGGCTCCCCCCCCTTAAAATCCGCTTATGGTGGTACCTCGTCATACGATCGCTTCGACATACGCTTTTCAACATCAGACGTAAAATTTGACTCGCCTTTTGTTTCTACTTCCGACGACATGCTCGAAATACGACGATTTATGACAAGATGGGTGCACGGCGGATTTTCTTGTGAGAGAAATCAACATGGGTTCCAAGAATGTTAGTGCAGGTGGTGAAAAGAGGAAAAAGGTGAGGCTAACCATTGAAATGAAGATGGAAATGATAGAAAAATATGAGCATGGTGTGCGCATCCATGAATTGGCTCGAAAATACGGCTATGGAATATCTACAATCTCGACAGTCCTTCTCCAACCTGTGTTTTCCGGTCTTTATCAGTTATAGTGACCATTATTATGATTGTAACATCGCCAAAAAATCACCAGCTTCATCAGGTTTTAAATCATTTATTTCATAACTTGTGCAACACAACATACCTAATGTCCGTCGCAGCTGAACATGAAAAGTGAAAGTGAAAAGTCCCCTCTCACTCTGTCAAGTCAGCCACGCGATGCGTTCAGGTACACTACGCAAAACACATTGACCACATTAGAACCTGATTTGTTACATTGTTACAGGTATTATTATTATTATTATTACTATTATTATATTACTATCCCTATTTTTGTTCATAATTTATTTGTTTTGTTCTGTGTAATTGCTATTTGCAATTGTACCAGCAGTATTTATTAAGGATTTAGTGTAGTTTTTCCGGCTGTGGAACGAATTAATGGAATTATAATGTATTCTTATGGGAAAATCCTGCTTATCAATCGACGATTTCGACTTACAAAAAAGGTCCTGGAACAAATTAACTTAATATGTAGTGCATAAGTGGAGTTTTAGGAATTGACTTTCCTAAATATGTATAAAAGTTGAATGAATTAATGAAATGAAAAAAAAAAGATTTTTATAATGGGTCAAAATTATTTTTCGAACAGATCATGTCACTAGCACCTTAGATGGTCATTTGCGTTGCATATTATTTTAAAGAAAAAATTAGGGGAGGGCAATTTTATTTTTCAAGTGTTTTTTTTTTCCTTTGTTTGAAAATATTTTTTGGGGATTGAATGATTTAGACACAAATGTCCTCCCCATAATATGGCCCAAAACCAAAAAGGATTTCTAAAATCAAAGAAAATTTTTTAAATTAAAAATTAAGTGTTCAAATGCAAATATTTGAGTCTCAAATGTTTTTTCGCATTCAAAAACTTTTTTTCTATGATTGAATTTTTTTTTGGTTTTTTTTTTTTTTTTGATTGAAGTGATTTTTCGTTCGAAAATATATATTTTTTATTTGAGGGCAGCTTATTTTTTGATTGAATAATAAAGACAAAGGTCCTAGCCAAAATGTGGCCCACATGCAAAACAACAAAGAAAAAAAGACTTCAATCAAAACAAAAATTGAAAGAAAAATAGCTTTCAAATGCATTTTTTTGAGTTTCAAATTTATTTTTGCATTCAAACACCTATTTTTTTTTTTTTTTTTTTTTTTTTGGTCGAATAATGAAGACACCAATCTCCGCCCAGGGGATACAATTTTTGACTGGGGTAACTACGATGGCACGACACCTGGGGTGTACCATATCTAATGGATGACGATCTTGGCGGAAAGTATAGCTGTCCTAAGCAGCCTGATTTAGAATTCCCCTCAAGAATGATGGGAAACCAAACACTCTCATTTTCAACTTATTATTATACATATTCTTTAAAGTTGACACTGCGTTTTGGGGTCATTAACATGTTGTGACCCCCTCCCCCACCCCGGCCCAAAAGTCAAACTCCGCCTATGATGTAGAGCTACCACTGTAATTTAATTTATTACTAGTAGACGTCCAATTCATATGAATTGGGAGGGTGGCAGCGAATGAATATTTGTTCATCTGCTGCCATTCCTCCCACCTCAAACGGATTGGACGTCAATGGCAACCAATGAGTTTAATTTTTGGGGCTTTTAAGCTCATTTGCTGTTGATTTTGGGTCATTTATGGGTCACTTCCTGTTGATTTTTACAGAACAGGAAGTGACCCAGTAATTGTTCCAAATAAATAGGCAGGCAGTGACTCATACACAACATGAAGTGACCTGTAAACAGAGGTGGGTGGAGAAGCCAAAAATGTTATTCAAGTAAGTGTAGCGTTCCTTCAAAATAATATTAAGCAAGTTAAAATAGTCATCCAAAAATGTACACAAGTACAAGTAAAAATGTATCGAGTGAAAAGAATACTTAAGTAATGAGTAACATCGTAAGTAACTGCTCAAAAGACCTTGAGTGCCTTCTAGTGGAGAAAATAGTTTCAAGTTTGAATAGTAAATAGTTCCTTCATAGTTACCATTATTAAATCAGAAGGAAAGTATCTCCAGTTTTCCGTGGTCAGTTGGTGCCAAATAAAAACTGGGAGAGAGGTTTAAATCTGCACTTTCGAGTCATGCTGAGGGCAGTGCTCTATGTCAAATACTTCATTATTTACGGTGCTTTAAAAACGCCACGTCATTGAACAGGCTGGCGTGATCATAGAAGGGTAAGCTTGCGTCAGATTGGTGTAATGGAGTCATGTGATTATTGTTGCGACGTATTTTTGGTGAAATTGGTAGAGCATATAGGTAACCTTTCAGGATACAATGTATTGTGATCTAAAACCATTTCAAATATTTTGTCACAAACCTACTTAAAATCCTTGCCCTGCAGTATATATGGCGGAAAACACAGACAAGACTGAAAAAGAAGTTTCTGCTCTTGCACGCCTCTTTAAAAGAAACTGTATTTTAAGCCAAAACAACTGCTGTGTTTGATAGAACAATATGTCTATATGCTGCCATAGCAGATTCATGGCGCATTAAGCCCCCGAACTATTTTTAATTTGTCCGTTTTTACCCTGGAGACCCCTGTTTACAGACGGCGCGCAACCGCTTTTGTTTCAACCTAACCATGAAAAGAAGGTAAGTAATCGTATTTATTACTCAAAATGTCTGACATTTTTAGCTTAGAATCATTAATTGATGTCTAATATTTAGTATAAAAGATAAAAACTGCTTTAAAAACATATTCACTCACATATTTTAAACTTTTAAACAACTTACGTCACAACGGAAAAGTTAGCGTCGGTAAAAAAAGTCACAGATTTCTACCTCATAACTATCGCTCAATTGTATTTTTTTCGTTACTGTCACATTTTCCCCAATATTTTAGATGATAGATAATCGATCCAAACAAAGAAAACTGAAAGAAACGTTTAAAAGTGTAAATACAGTTGTGGTCAAAAGTTTACATACACTTGTGAAGAACATAATGCTCTGTTAAGTTTCCAGTTATTTCTACAACTCTGATTTTTCTCCGATAGAGTGATTGGAACAGATACTTCTTTGTCACAAAAAACATTCATGAAGTTTGGTTCTTTTATGACTTTATTATGGGTTAACAGAAAAAGTGATCAAATCTGCTGGGTCAAAAATATACATACATGGATCTGAAAAAGCGAATTATTGACTTGAACAAGTCAGGAAAGTCACTTGGAGCCATTTCAAAGCCGCTGCAGGTCCCAAGAGCAACAGTGCAAACAATTGTTTGTAAGTATAAAGTGCATGGCACTGTTTTGTCACTGCCACAATCAGGAAGAAAACGCAAGCTATCACCTGCTGCTGAGAGAAAATTGGTCAGGAGGGTGAAGATTCAACCGAGAATCACCAAAAAGCAGATCTGCCAAGAATTAGAAGCTGCTGGAACACAGGTGTCAGTGTCCACAGTCAAGCGTGTTTTGCATCTCCATGGACTGAGAGGCTGCCGTGCAAGAAGGAAGCCCTTGCTCCAAAAGCGGCACCTTAAGGCTCGACTGAAGTTTGCTGCTGATCACATGGACAAAGATAAGACCTTCTGGAGGAAGGTTCTGTGGTCGGACGAAACAAAAATCGAGCTGGTTGGCCACAATGCCCAGCAATATGTTTGGAGGAGAAAAGGTGAGGCCTTTAATCCCAAGTACACCATGCCTACCGTCAAGCACGGTGGTGGTAGTATTATGCTGTGGGGCTGTTTTTCCTGCCAATGGAACTGGTGCTTTACAGAGAGTAAATGGGATAATGAAGAAGGAGGATTACCTTCAAATTCTTCAAGATAACCTAACGTCATCAGCCCGAAGATTGGGTCTTGGGCGCAGTTGGGTGTTCCAACAGGACAATGACCCCAAACACACATCAAAAGTGGTAATGGAATGGCTAAATCAGGCTAGAATTAAGGTTTTCGAATGGCCTTCCCAAAACACCATTGAGAACTTGTGGACAATGCTGAAGAAACAAGTTCATGTCAGAAAGCCATCAAATTTAACTGAACTGCACCAATTCTGTCAAGAGGAGTGGTCAAAGATTCAACCAGAAGCTTGCAAGAAGCTTGTGGATTGCTACCAAAAGCGCCTAATTGAAGTGAAAATGGCCAAGGGACATGTTACCAAATATTAGCGCTGCTGTATGTATATTTTTGACCCAGCAGATTTGATCACTTTTTTCTGTTCACCCATAATAAAGTCATAAAAGAACCAAACTTCATGAATGTTTTTTTGTGACAAAGAAGTATCTGTTCCAATCACTCTATCAGAGAAAAATCAGAGTTGTAGAAATAACTGGAAACTCAAGAGAGCCATGACATTATGTTCTTCACAAGTGTATGTAAACTTTTGACCACAACTGTATATGAAAAAAACATCTCGACCAAACTTTGAAGTCTGCGATTTCTGCATCGCGAACCGTGTTATATTACTATGTTTCACCCATAAAATTCCCCCCAAATCTGGCTGTGGCCATTCACATCTGTGTCTTGACACGCTACACAGTTTTTGGATCGAAACAAGGTAAGTATGCGATAATATCTCGTTAAAATCGTGGCGTCTTTAATTCTGCTCCCGTGTGTTCTCATCTCCTGTTTGGGTTTTGCTGTATAATTTTTTTTTGGTTTAAATGCCCTCCAGTTCAAATGTTTTCTTACCCCAGAAAATTGAGATTTTAAGCTTTCCATTGATGTATCACACATGCATATCGGACAATTTTGAAATTTGGCCAAATTGGGGGTCTCAGAAAGGAACTTCAAGTCACCTGAGTGTTTTCTGCCATATGCATTTGCAGGGAAAATGTGAATTTTGTAGTGAATTACTGGAAATTCTACAAGAATTGCTCAAAAACTGCGCTCAGATCTACAACAAAAGGCACACCAAAAAGAAATATCTTTCGACAGCATGTTTTGTAATTGTGTCTAACCAGCTGTAAGTATATACAATCCATAGAAAAGCCATACTAATTGATTTCCAGTAATGCTTGGCTACACACGTGCCATCTCTACCTGTGGGTCACCTATCTTCATTCAGTTCTCACCTCACTTCCTCTCTCATGACGACAGCAGATCAAATAACTAAGGGATAAATGGATGATTTATAACACACATGATCTGTGGTCTTGTTTGTGTAGTCCAAACAAATTGTGATTGTCACAATCTTGGCATGAATCATTGTCATCAGTCACAGGAGAAAATATGCATACGCAATGCCAATCCACACTGTGAAAATTTGGACCAGTGTTGAGTGAATAATAATGACATGCAATTTTCTGTGTCTTTGAAAATTTGCTGGATATATTTCAAGCTGTCAGTGTCGCAGAAAACGGCGCATGTTGTCAACAACTAATAGCTAATGGGGAGAATACAGCAGCACTGCGGCTAAGGTTTATAATTTAATTTTAGAGGACTATTTGGTCCTGATGTGAAAACTGTTAAAAATCAACACATCATACAGTGGGGCAAATAAGTATTTAGTCAACCACCACTTGGGCAAGTTCTCCTACTTGACAAGATGAGAGGCCTGTAATTGTCAACATGGGTAAACCTCAACCATGAGAGACAGAATGTGGAAAAAAAACAGAAAATCACATTGTTTGTTTAAAGAATTTATTTCCAAATTAGAGTGGAAAACAAGTATTTGGTCACCTATAAACGTGCAAGATTTCTGGCTATCAAAGAGGTCCAACTTTCTTCTAACGAGGTCTAACGAGGCTCCAATCGTTACCTGTATTAATGGCACCTGTTTTAACTCGTTATCGGTATAAAAGACACCTGTCCACAATCTCAGTCAGTCACACTCCAAACTCCACTATGGCCAAGACCAAAGAGCTGTCGAAGGACACTAGAGACAAAATTGTAGACCTGCACCAGGCTGGGAAGACTATATGTGCAACCGGTAAAATGCTTGGTGTAAAGAAATGGAAGACATACAAGACCAGTGACAATCTCCCTCGATCTGGGGCTCCATGAAAGATCTCACCCCGTGGCGTCAAAATGATAACAAGAACGGTGAGCAAAAATCTCAATGGGGGACCTAGTGAATGACCTACAGAGAGCTGGGACCACAGTAACAAAGGCCATCAATAACACAATGCACCGCCAGGGACTCAAATCCTGCACTGCCAGACGTGTACCCCTGCTGAAGCCAGTACACGTCCAGGCCCGTCTGCGGTTCGCTAGAGAGCATTTGGATGATCCAGAAGAGGACTGGGAGAATGTGTTATGGTCAGATGAAACCAAAATAGAACTTTTTGGTAGAAACACAGGTTCTCGTGTTTGGAGTAGAAAGAATACTGAATTGCATCTGAAGAAGACCATACCCACTGTGAAGCAGGGGGGTGGAAACATCATGCTTTGGGGCTGTTTTTCTGCAAAGGGACCAGGACGACTGATCTGTGTAAAGGAAAGAATGAATGGGGCCATGTATCGAGAGATTTTGAGTGAAAATCTCCTTCCATCAGCAAGGGCATTGAAGATGAGACGTGGCTGGGTCTTTCAGCATGACAATGATCCCAAACACACAGCCAGGGCAACAAAGGAGTGGCTTCGTAAGAAGCATTTCAAGGTCCTGGAGTGGCCTAGCCAGTCTCCAGATGTCAACCCGATGGAAAATCTGTGGAGGGATTTGAAAGTCCGTGTTGCCCAACGACAGCCCCAGAACATCACTGCTCTAGAGGAGATCTGCATGGAGGAATGGGCCAAAATACCAGCAACGTGTGTGAAAAGCTTGTGAAGAGTTATAGAAAAGTTTGGCCTCCGTTACTGCCAACAAAGGTAACAAAGTATTGAGATGAACTTTTGGTATTGACCAAATACTTATTTTCCACCATGATTTGCAAATAAATTCTTTAAAAATCAAACAATGTGATTTTCTGGTGTGTTTTTTTTCCACATTTTGTCTCTCATGGTTGAGGTTTACCCATGTTGACAATTACTGGCCTCTCTAATATTTTCAAGTGGGAGAACTTGCACAATTAGTGGTTGACTAAATACTTATTTGCCCCACTGAATGAGCACTGATAGCAGAGACACCAACACCAAAATAGGCATTACAGTTTAACACAATGATTCTCAATGTCGACGGAGACTACTGTGTCTTAAATTCTGTTTTCTGCCAAACACTTCAACACCTAGGGCCAAAAAATTCTGTTTTGTCAGTGCACAAACTATTTCTACATTTGACTTCAGACAGTGGACATGCTCCTGTGTGATTTTTATTCCCCTAACAGAGGGACTTTACGGGGCCTTCTTGCTCATAAGAACTCACGAGTCACTTCAGACTTCTTTGATCACCCTGGAGCTCATCATTGGCTGAGTTGGCTGATTCTTTTCATCATTCGATTAGTAGTCTTGAATGTTCTTCCTTGTCACTCTGGTTTTGCTTTTCATTCGAAAGTTGTCAAAGTCACTTTAGCCCAGTAGCTTACCATTTCCTGTACTTCTTTACAAATTTCCATTCTGTAATTAGTGTTTTTTTTTTCTTTCTTTCTTTTTTGCTTTTTTTTTTAAAACCTGTCCTGTTCAGCTGTTTGACACGGAGAATGGTAGTCTAAGTGCCCGGATGGTCTGAACAGTTTTAATGTTTCATATTGAGAGTCTGACATACTCCCATTGTGATCGTTCAACATTCCTCGTTTATTATGACAAAGCAGCGGACAGGAAGGGGTTATGGGGGAACAGAAGAAAAGAAACAAGAGAAGAAAGAAACACAAACTACAACAAGAAATACAATGACCGTCTACAGTAACTACTAACATTTTGGTGCTATCGTCAGATAGATGTATTTCCGGTTGACACCATGTGGGGGGCCTGTTGACCAGGGAAAGAGGGCGAAGGAGGTGGGGGAGTCTATAAGCTAAGTGATTGAAAGGGGTAGAGTGTACACAAATCAGCTCTGTGATATAGAACCCAGTAATCGTGTGAATCACTTGTGAGTGTAAGCCCATTGGCAACCGACCCTACGCCGCCCCATCGCCAATCTAGGCGATGTAATTAGAGTTTTAATTAAGGTACACCGCTCTATTTACCAATACATGAGAAAGGGAAGTACAGTCTGTATTGAACACTGTCTGTCCCCCACCACCACTACTAGTAATGTGGACCACTTAACTCAAACTTTAATATAACATTTGAATATCGCTGAAGCAGACAATTTTCCATGTCTGAGTACCTTTGAATGATCATGCATTATGTTGCCGGGAAAAGTTGATGAAGCAATCTGCAGTTAATTTCACACTCAACGCCTCATATGCGGAGGTATCAAAAGACCATTTTATTCCTTTAGTCAGAAGGTTCTCCTGTTGAATATTAAGACAGCAGACCTTGTGTAAGTGAAATTACACACTTGATTTGCATCTTCATCTAAAAGTACGTTTACAATCCAAGTACATTACCTTTCAATAGATAGCATTTTATCATTATATGCTGATTAAGTATTTATTTTTGTTTTCTGCAAAAATTATGACCCGTGTACACCAGCGGATTTTCTCATTTTGAAATTGTCAACTGAGGTTAATGGTGGTACGTTTGAGTAAATTATCGTCAAGGTTTGGTATATTTGTATAGACTCTGGAGTTTTTGGAGTTTTTCCTTGCCGGCATGGAGGGTCTTAAGGATAGGGGATCCCCAGGACTTGAACTGTATCTATTCATCTTTGTTGCTTCATTTCTAATTGGGTATCATATTGCCTCTGTAAAGCCCTTTGAGACATCTGCTGTGATTGAGGGCTATACAAATAAAATTGAATTGAATTGAATTGAATTAAAACAAAACAAAAAAAAACTGAAAGCACAAATGAACTCTCTGGAAATTATTCTTGTGATTATTATTAGTAAGATGATTACACTTGGAATACATTTTTGCTACATTCGAGCATTTGGGTCCATAGTGAATCCTTGTCACATCGCAGGACGTGCGATTTTTTTTTTTTTTTTTTAGTGTAAACTTGTTTTTCTTCTTAAAAGTAGCAATTGTGCAGAGACATGACTTCCTGGATCCCTTGTATATATACCTTCATCATTCACAGGATTAAACAGTATACTATGAATACTAGGTGATACTAGATGTCCCGATCGCATATTTTTGCACCCGAGTCCGACACTGAAGAAGTCTTTTTTTCTTTTTTTTTTTTTTTCTTTTTTTTGCCTTAACGTTCATGCTGCCGAGAACAGCCTCTCACTTACACAACTTACCACAGCACACTTCAGGCTTTGTACCAAGCTTAACGATGATTAATACATTTGTGCCTTTAATCGTAGAGCTACAGAGGTGTTTCTGGCCAGATCAAAGCTACAAACCTGTCAATCATAGTTAACTTTAAGTACCAAACTGCATTGTTGACCAAGAAAAACAGTGTGGTCGCACTGCTTAGCAGGAGGGAGGGTGAGAGGCTGTATGAGCATGAAGCAGAAAAACATAAAACCCAATCCTTTTCACCCGATTCGATGTTCTCAAAAAAGACGCAATCGGCCCGATTTCCAATCACGTGATCGGATAGGTCATAGGGAGTCAACCAAAGTCTTCCCAAATAGAGCTGTTGAAGTCATCTGGTGAAAATTCTTCTAGTTTAAAATCGCAATATATATTGCAAACCCCCAAAAAGTTTTGCGATTTTTTTTTTTTTGCAGTTTTTTCCAATATCATCTAATACATCTAATATTTAGTGCTGCAAGGATTAATTGATTAACACTAGAACTACCAAGGTTGGTTCAGTTGATACAAATCAATTTTGTAACCAGAGAAGGATCATCTGACCCTAATCAGCATATCTTTTGTGAGCCCTATGGTCCTCATAAGTCATTCCCATTCACACTCGCAAAACCACAGGGTTGAATTGCTCCAATTAGCATCTTGAGTGTTTGTGGGGGAGGGCTGTCTTGGCTTTGTTGGACAGTGGACAGCTCAGCCAGGCAATCGGGCGGACAACCTTTTTACATAGTCCAAAAGCTGCAGTTTGCCTACAGTACAAAGGACGGTGTAGTAATAAACAAAACAAAACAGTTTTTATGTGGTGACATATGACACCTCGCCCTTTTCCCGGGGCTAGGTGTTGGAGGTTGCTGCCGAAGCAATTTTTCCCTCTGCGCCTTCTTTGCGCCCTCATGACAGCGAGTCAATTCCTTTGCAAGACCCACCAAGAACTCCACCCGTCTCTCTTATATTCAAGATGCTAATTGCAGCTATTCAGAGTGAAACACCCCCCATAACACCTAGGCAGCGACGCCACAGGAGTATGTAGGGGCGTGGCCTGCTTGATTGCTTGTTTGAGTGGTCTATTGTTTGACAAAGCTCAGTAGTCAGTTTGGTATTTCTGGTATTTCTTTATAGCCCAAAAAAAAAAAAAAAAAAAAAACGGGACTTCTAGTGTTAACTAGAGTAATTCAATTAGAAAAATAGATTCAAATTCAATTTTGCTGCTTCGAGTATTTGTTCAATTAAAGTGGATTTGTAATGGTTTCTTTTGAAAGTGTTTGCATTCTTTTGTATTGATTTGAGTGGATACACTGCCCTCTAGAGGCAACAGTTAATATGACATAACTCATTTCATAAGGCTGAATCTAGCTGCTCCCTGTAAAGACCAAGATAAGCTAGGTTTTTGTTTGAGCTCATGTTTTTTTTAATGCATTCTTAATTTAGTTTACAAGTATACTTAGCCATTTTTTGTTTGAATATGTGTTTGAACCATTTGTTTAAAAAAAAAAAAAAAAAAAGTTCCTTTTTCGATTACTCGATTATTCGAACTAACTAGTTCATCAATTAATCGACTACTAAAATTATTGAGAGCTGCAGCATTACCAATATTATGGTTACCTCAATTTAGAACAAAAATAGTATGAAGGTATTGTTTACCTGACGTCAATATCCCAAAAAATGAACGTGATGGTCATTGTAAAAGGCTTTTATTTTCTTTGAGCTACTGTATGGGAGCTCACTTGATTGGTCGGGGATTACCTAATAAATTGACCGTAAGTGTGTATTGAGCTGCTGGTAGAGTACACCGAGATATTTCCTATGATGAGCTGATGTCAAGTATATTTTGACATAACTTCCTGCCTGGAGGTCTTTGCCAGTCCTACTTTACCCGTTATTGAACCAGCATGAGACAGATAGACAGAGAGAGGAAAGGAGAGACAGTTTGACAATCAGACAGAATGGAGCTCGTTCCTGTTTGCTTTGTTGATGTTTTTCACAAGTTCGCTGGTGCTCCACCAGCATGTTTTTACTGATGTGACCAAACAAGCTACAAGGGTCATTTCCTCTTCACTTTTGCCTCATCTGTCTTGGCAACCGAATCAGGTAGGACTTTAAATATATATATATATTTTTTTAATTGCTATACTGCTTATACTGGGCAACAATCTAATAATAATAATAATAATGACAATAAAGTTGTTTTTTTTTGTCTTACAGATATTTTTAACTTTTTTCTTTCCTAGGTTTACCTATTTACTATGTTATTGATAGATGAACTATTCATTTGATTTATAAAGACATAGTTGTGCAGGAGGAGGACCCTGTAATTCAAAAACCTGATCAGTTTTGATCCTCATTCAAAAAAAGAATTAAAAACAGGTGACCGATCTCTAACAATAAAAATTGTGTTATTATTTATTTATTTTTTAAATTTATTTTATTTTCAATTGTGCAGCTGATTTCATTTCATTTTACTCTCTACTTTTGAACGTATGTAATGCTTTTCTCTGTTATTTTGTGTTTTGTTAGGCTGTTGTTTATGTTAGTGGGGGGGGAAATTAAGTAAACAATATGATTTTTACTTCATTTTGATAGAGTTCAGCAGTTGAAACGTTAATGAACCAACATTATACAATATTATATTGTAATACACATGTGACATACAACATGCAAGTGTATATATATATATATATATATATATATATATATATATATATATATATATATATATATATATATATATATATATATATATACAGTGCCTTGCAAAAGTATTCGGCCCCCTTGAATCTTGCAACCTTTCGCCACATTTCAGGCTTCAAACATAAAGATATGAAATTTAATTTTTTTGTCAAGAATCAACAACAAGTGGGACACAATCGTGAAGTGGAACAACATTTATTGGATAATTTAAACTTTTTTAACAAATAAAAAACTGAAAAGTGGGGCGTGCAATATTATTCGGCCCCTTTACTTTCAGTGCAGCAAACTCACTCCAGAAGTTCAGTGAGGATCTCTGAATGATCCAATGTTGTCCTAAATGACCGATGATGATAAATAGAATCCACCTGTGTGTAATCAAGTCTCCGTATAAATGCACCTGCTCTGTGATAGTCTCAGGGTTCTGTTTAAAGTGCAGAGAGCATTATGAAAACCAAGGAACACACCAGGCAGGTCCGAGATACTGTTGTGGAGAAGTTTAAAGTCGGATTTGGATACAAAAAGATTTCCCAAGCTTTAAACATCTCAAGGAGCACTGTGCAAGCCATCATATTGAAATGGAAGGAGCATCAGACCACTGCAAATCTACCAAGACCCGGCCGTCCTTCCAAACTTTCTTCTCAAACAAGAAGAAAACTGATCAGAGATGCAGCCAAGAGGCCCATGATCACTCTGTATGAACTGCAGAGATCTATAGCTGAGGTGGGAGAGTCTGTCCATAGGACAACAATCAGTCGTACACTGCACAAATCTGGCCTTTATGGAAGAGTGGCAAGAAGAAAGCCATTTCTCAAAGATATCCATGAAAAGTCTCCTTTAAAGTTTGCCACAAGCCACCTGGGAGACACACCAAACATGTGGAAGAAGGTGCTCTGGTCAGATGAAACCAAAATTGAACTTTTTGGCCACAATGCAAAACGATATGTTTGGCGTAAAAGCAACACAGCTCATCACCCTGAACACACCATCCCCACTGTCAAACATGGTGGTGGCATCATTATGGTTTGGGCCTGCTTTTCTTTAGCAGGGACAGGGAAGATGGTTAAAATTGACGGGAAGATGGATGCAGCCAAATACAGGAGCATTCTGGAAGAAAACCTGTTGGTATCTGCACAAGACCTGAGACTGGGACGGAGATTTATCTTCCAACAGGACAATGATCCAAAACATAAAGCCAAATCTCCAATGGAATGGTTCAAAATTAATGTATCCAGGTGTTAGAATGGCCAAGTCAAAGTCCAGACCTGAATCCAATCGAGAATCTATGGAAAGAGCTGAAGACTGCTGTTCACAAACACTCTCCATCCAACCTCACTGAGCTCGAGCTGTTTTGCAAGGAAGAATGGGCAAGAATGTCAGTCTCTCGATGTGCAAAACTGATAGAAACATACCCCAAGCGACTTGCAGCTGTAATTGGAGCAAAAGGTGGCTTACAAAGTATTAACGCAAGGGGGCCGAATAATATTGCACGCCCCACTTTTCAGTTTTTTATTTGTTAAAAAAGTTTAAATTATCCAATAAATTTTGTTCCACTTCACGATTGTGTCCCACTTGTTGTTGATTCTTGACAAAAAATTAAAATTTTATATCTTTATGTTTGAAGCCTGAAATGTGGCGAAAGGTTGCAAGGTTCAAGGGGGCCGAATACTTTTGCAAGGCACTGTATGTATATATATATATGTATTTATATGGCGGAAAACACTCAGGTGACTTTAAAGTTCCACTCTGAGAACCCCAATTTGGCCAAATTTCAAAATTGGCCTATATGCATTTGTGATACATAATGGGCAAACTTAAAATTTCAATTTTCTGGGGGAAGAAAGATTTTGAACAGGAAGGCTTTTTTTTTTTTTTTTTTTTTTAATTGTTTTTAAACCCCTAAACCCTAACTCGAGGTTAAAGCATGAGAGAGCATAATTAAAGACACCACAATTTTAACGAGATATAATCGCCTACGTACCGTGTTTCGATTAAAAAAACTCTGTGTAGCATGTCTCAACGAGTGTCAAGACACAGCTGTGAATAGCCACAGCCGGACTTTTGGGGAATTTTAATGGTGAAAGACGGTAATATAGCAATGGTCGCAATGCAGAAAACGCGGACATCAAGGAGAGGTTGATATTTTCTTTTTCAAATAATTACCCTTTTAAATTTTTTTCTTTTTTTCAAAATGTTCTTTGTCTGGATCGATTAACACTTAAAATATCAGGAGAAACGCTACAGTAGCAAAAAATATACAATTAAGCGATAGTTATATGGTAGATATCGGTGACCTATTTACAAACACAATTTTTATGCGAGTTAATAATTTTATAAAGTTTTTATTTTTTATTTTCTTAACTAAATATCAGACACCAGTTAATGATTCTAAGCTAAAAATGATAGACATTTTGAATAATAAATATAATTACTTACCTTCTTTTTATGGCTGGGTTGAAACAAAAGCAATTGTGCAGTGTCTGTAAACGGGGGTCTCTAAGGTAAAACGGGCAAATTAAAAATAGTTCAGGGGCTTAATGCGCCATGAAACTGCTATGGCAGCATATAGACACACTGTTCTATCAAACACAACAGTTATTTTGGCTTAAAATACAGCAATTTATTTTAAAGAGGAGTGCAAGAGCAGAAACTGCTGTTTCAGCCTTATTTGTGTTTTCTGCAATATATTTATAAGGCGGAAAACACTCAGGTGACTTGAAGTTCCGCTCTGAGAACCCCAATTTGGCCAAATTTCAAAATTGTCCTATATGCATTTGAGATACATCATTGGAAAGCTTAAAATCTCAATTTTCTGGGGGAAGAAACATTTTGAACAGGAAGGCATTTAAAAAAAAAAAAATTGTTTTCAAACCCCTAAACCCTAACTCGAGGTGAGAGCATGAGCGAGCATAATTAAAGACACCATGATTTTAACGAGATATAATCGCCTACGTACCGTGTTTCGACTAAAAAAACTCCGCGTAGCATGTCTCACCGAGTGTCAAGACACAGCTGTGAATGGCCACAGCCGGACTTTTGGGGAATTTTAATGGTGAAAGACGGTAATATAACAAGGGTCGCAATGCAGAAATCGCGGACATCAAGGAGTGGTTGATATTTTCTTTTTCAAATATTTACCCTTTTAAATGTTTTTTTTCCCCAAAATTTACTTTTATCACTTAAAATATCGGGGAAAATGCTACAGTAGCAAAAAAAAAAAAAAAAAAAAAAAAAAAAAAAAAAAACAATTAAACGATAGTTATGCGGTAGATATCGGTGACCTCTTTACAGACACTATTTTTGTCATTGTGACGTAATTTGTTTAAAAGTTTAAAATATGCGAGTGAATAATTTTATAAAGTTGTTGTTTTTTTTTTAACTAAATATTAGACACCAATTAATGATTCTAAGCTAAAAATGATAGACATTTCGAATAATATAATTACTTAGCTTCCTTTTATGGCTGGGTTGAAACAAAAGCAATTGCGCTGTGTCTGTAAACGGGGGTCTCCAGGGTAAAACAGACAAATTAAAAATAGTTCAGGGGCTTAATGCGCCATGAAACTGCTATGGCAGCATATAGACATATTGTTCGATCAAACACAACAGTTAGTTTGGCTTAAAATACAGCAGTTTATTTTAAAGAGGAGTGCAAGAGCAGAAACTGCGTGTCCCAAAAAAATGTATACACCCTTTTGCAGTTGATATCATGACATGTTCACGCTTGAACTTGGATTTTCATTCTCCCAGTAGCATTTGAGAATGATTTTTCTTTCTTCAAAGTTTAGTCTGGCTGCCCTCATTGATTCAATGGGTTTTTATTAGGGCTGTCAAACAATTAAAATTTTTAATCGAGTTAATCACAGCTTAAAAATTAATTAATCGTAATTAATCGCAATTCAAACCATCTATAAAATATGCCATATTTTCCTGTAAATTATTGTTGGAATGGAAAGATAAGACACAAGACGGATATATACATTCAACATACTTTACATAAGTACTGTATTTGTTTATTATAACAATAAATCAACAAAATGACATTAACATTAACATTCTGTTAAAGCGATCCATGGATAGAAAGACTTGTAGTTCTTAAAAGATAAATGTTAGTACAAGTTGTAAAAAAAATTATATTAAAACCCCTCTTAATGTTTTCGTTTTAATGAAATTTGTAAAATTTTCAATCAAAAAATAAACTAGCAGCTCGCCATTGTTGATGTCAATAATTGCACATTGCTCATGGTGCTGAAACCCATAAAATCAGTTGCACCCAAGCGCCAGAAGAGGGTGACAAAACACCAAAAAACACACGTAACAAGTGCACATGATACTGTGCTGTCGTTTTAATCTGTTTGAGCGGGGCATGTGTGTTAATTGTGTCAAATATTTCAACGTGATTAATTTTAAAAAATAATTACCGCCCGTTAACGCGATAATTTTGACAGCCCTAGTTTTTATCTACAAAGAAATTTATTGACAACTTGGTTACCAACTGCTTAAGTGTGTATACATTTTTTGGGACACCCTGTAAATAGTCTCTGTATGTATTTGAAACTGCAATCTGGCTAATTCAATTTCCTAACGTGGCCTGGTAAGGCGTTCAAGTCCATTATAAAAATTTTTGGGGAGCAATACCTGGATTAAACAGCCTTCATTTCTTGAAAATAAGAACAAAATATTTCAAAAGAAGTTTGTTTTATACTGCTCTTGAGAGAATATTCAAGTCAATAAATGTTGATGCTCCAGATACTATCTTAGATAAGTTTCATTGCTTCTCCAATTAGAGCAATATTTCTAAGCTCTTCGAAAATAATTGCGCAGGTTTTTTTTTATTCATCAATTAACCTTTCAACATGAATAACTAACAACCTTCCAATATAACTCAGCATTGACAGCTGCTGTAAATAGGCCCATATCCACATAATGTATTTAGATCTTCCATTAAAGTTAACAATTTTCCGTCAAGACCCGTCAAGTCTTGACTCGACAATTTCCAGCCTGAAGGCATTTAATAATAAGCAATGTCTACATTGGATTTCTGCCTAGTTCAAAAGAATTAAGAAATTGCTAAGTGATGATTTTACAAATAGAGAATGACACACTAACTTTGGGAAGTTAAATTTCACTTTGGCATGTCCTCACTTTTGTGGTGAGCGCATCAGACCTTGAAGGTTGTGCGGCACATTATTTTCATAGGGCAATGAATTTACTGTTTTGTCGTTTCCACAGTGTTGTCTCATGAGACGATACACTTTACAATACACTTTATTTTGAGACACTAAACACACACTTTATAACCGTTATATGTACAGCCATCCTAGTACATGAACACACTATACCATGTGCATGTCAGCTTGACTGCGGCTTGTGCTTAGTGTTGACAGGGTGATCCCATTGATCCATGCTGCCTACTGGGTGTGAAGGACACTGATGTGACAGCACTAATTACTGAGGCAGGGAGCCACCAGTGCAAACATCCCCAAAATGTAACTCAGTTTGGCTGTGTGAGGCCAAAAGTACGCCCCATCAGGCTTCTTACATCCCCTCTGTATTTCCACAATTGAAAGAGCATTGTAAATGGGATGAAATCATAAAATTTGTTCTTTTTTAGCATTTGAGTAATACACTGTTAATTGCAAGACTTTGAGAGCGCACCACGTCAGCAAGCTTTGTCAAGAATGATTAAGACTTGATGCTGACTCACTGTTTTCATGAATTTTAGTAATTAATCAACAGCATTCAGTTGCACAAATTCTATTCAGGCAAAAACGTGTACATAAAAGACACAATAAGTTCTTCTTTAGCTTGTTGTCAGACAGTGGGGCACACACTCAAATGCATGAGACACTTGTGATTGGCTTTTACCAATGAATGGTTTATTCAAAAGCTAAAACGGGATGGCTTCTAAGTTACTGCAAAGATACCAACAAAAACATCAAGAGGATAAAAACGTCACAAGGCAAAAACTTAGCTAAAAGGGAACTTCGGACTTAAACAGTTATAGGCTCTAAGCCATAATTGTTGTCTTTTACTAAAATATGTTATCAGAAGTACATAAAATATTGCCATTGATTTAAAAAATATAATATTTAGTAGAGATGTCCCGATCGATCGGGTCCGATCACGTCATTTTCAAAGTATCGGAATCGGCAAAAAAATATCGGCCATGCCTTTTTTTAATATATATATATATATATATTTAATTAAATTGTTTTCTAATTGTATTTAACGTTACAGACATAATATGTTACACTCATCCAGAGTTTTTAGTTTAGGCTTAAGGTAGGGTTATCAAATTTATCCAAATAACAGCGGTAATAAGTTTTTTTTAAATGTATCACGTTAAAAAATTTAATGCAATTAATGCATGCGTTGCAGGACCCACTCACACATTATCGCGCTCAATCTGTAATGGCGCCATTTTACCTATATAGAGATATTAAAGGCAGCATACAATAAGTAGAGTGAATTTTGGCAGCCTTTGGAGACTTATTTTAATTGGCTAAAGTCTTACAATCCCTCTCCCTACAAATAGAAATATCATGGGAAGCAATGTGGGGAAACAAGGTCGCATTTGATCTTTTTCTTAACACCTTATTTTATTTCCCAATGCAGAGAAGATATATGAATTGCTAGCACTACGCACAGTCATGGTTCCACTTCCCATCATGCATTGGGGCATGGCTGCAGTATCATTTACTGAAAGCTCAACAAATACACTAGATGGCAAGATTTAGTCACAATATACAAAGTCACAAGTCTTTCTATGCGTGGATCCGTCTCACAGAAAGAATGGTAATAATGTAAATGCCATCTTGAGGATTTATTGTCATAATAAACAAATACAGTACTTATGTACTGTATGTTAAATGTATATATTCGTCCGAGTTTTATTCATTTTTTTCTTAATGCATTGCCAAAATGTATAAGATCGGGAAAAATTATCGGGAATGATTGGAATTGAATCAGGAGCAAAAAAAGCAATCGGATCGGGAAATATCGGGATCGACAGATACTCAAACTAAAACGATCGGGATCGGATCGGGAGCATAAAAACATGATCGGAACAACCCTAATATTTAGTACATGTTTTGACCTACAGAGGGCGCCATGTTTTACGCGCGCAATGGACGCTCAGGGTGATGACGTAGATTGTTACTATCACTCGATGAATACTACCGGGTCACTGCAATTCCTTCTACGTGGCGAGTACTTACTATTTGTGTTTTTATTGAGTCTTTTATTACCTTTTCATTGCCTCAAAATACTTTTTGCATGTGTTTCTCTCTCATACTTTTAAGCATTCTGTTTTTGTGGTAGCTTTAAATCAGATTGTTTATCTGTTGACCACATTAGTCAAGTAGCATATTAAATATATATACAGTATAGCTTAAGCTTTATAATTGTACAAGTCATATATGGCTACGTCTACACTAGGACGGATAATGGCCTTACACTTGTAATTAGTTGGACTATACGGCATGCTGGCTACACTAGTATGCCTATTATCCGGATTAGTTTTTACACGGATAATGTAGGCGGGTAATGTTACCTGCCGCCTATGCGCCGCTTAATATGGACTACTTTCTCCGTACAACATTCGAATACTCAGGAAAGGACGTCATGCCGTCGCTGTTTTTAGTGCAGCATGACAGCATAATAAACAATGGAGGTGGACGGTCATGACGTGGCATTCCTGCTCCTCTTTTCGTTTGCACACATTTTTCTTGAACCTTCAGACTACGTCTCAGTAATATGCTTCAATTCAGTGCCCATTTGGGTTCCTCCCATTGCGGATGAGGTGGAGATGGGCATTTTTTAAAGAGCTCGTCTCTCGAGTTGTCTCCGATCAGACAGGTGCGGGTCTGGCCCCTCCCAACTTAATGCCGACTGAACATGAGTACTGTATATAAAAACTCGCAGAGGAAAATTAAACCCCGAAAAGTGACCTGCGTGGTACCCCCAGTCAAAGGGGCGCGCGATCAATTTTTTTCCATGACATTTCTGCCTATCAAAACTGTCACCACTTCTAGGATCACCTCTTCATCATAGGCGGAGTTTGATTTTTTGGGCAGGGGGGGCACAACATGTTGATGACCCCGAAACGCAGTGTCAGCAATAAAATTAACTTACAAGAATATTTATAATAATAAGTTGACAATGAGCGTTTTTTGTTTCCACTCATTCTTGAGGGGAATTCTAAATCAGGCTGCTTAGGCAATACTTTTCGCCAAGATCGTCATCCATTGAATTTGGTACGCCCGCCGGTGTCGTGCCAATGTAGTTACCTCAGTCAAAAATTGTATCCCCTGGGCGGAGCCATGTGGAGGTAGATTTGTGTCTTTATTATTCAATCCCCCAAAAAGTTGCTTCAATAAAAAAAAAAGTTGCTTCAATCAAAATATATCTCTTCAATAAAAAAAAAGTCGCTTCAATTAATTAAAAAAAAAAAAAAAACTGTTTGAAAGCATAATGTTGATTTGTGTTTGGTCCACATTTTGGCTCGGACATTTTTGTCTTATTCAATCAAAAAAATAAGTTGCTTCATAAAATATATATTTTCAAAAAGAAAAATCACTTCAATCAAAAAAAGAAAGATTTCAATTATAGAAAACGTTTTTGAATGCGAAAAAAAAATTGAGATTGAAAAATTTGCATTTGAACACTTAATTTTTCATTGAAAAAGTTTTATTTGATTGAACCAATCCTTTTTGTGTTTGGGCCATATTATGGGAGGGACATTTGTGTCTAAATCATTCAATCCCCAAAAAAGTTTCTTCAATCAAGAAAAATATCATTTGAAAAATAAAATTGCCCTCCCCTAATTTTTTTTGTTGAAAATTATATGCAAAGCAAATGACTTTTAATTTGAACCCGAGAAGAACATTAATGTGCATGACAGCACTGTCGATATTTCACATTACGAGCAGCAAAATGAACAGGAAAGACGGGATGAGACGAGACTTGTATGAGAGTATGACAAACTGGTGTTCTGCCAAAATGTGCCACACCAGCGAAACTTCTACAAGAGGTGAATTTAACATCCAAAGTACTACCATGCACTTTCAGCTTGTTTTGTTTAGGTATACAGACAGAATTTACTAAAGATGCCTTAAGAAAATCCTTAAACGTAGTAATATCAAATGAGGGTGGTTTAAATACGCTACATGGTTAATGTGGTCAACAGATCAACAATCTGCTTTAAAGCTACCACAACAAAACACAATGCTTAAAAGTATGAGAGGGAAACACATGTAAAAAGTATTCTCTGGCAATGAAAAGGTAATAAAAGACTCAATAAAAAACAAATAGTAAGTACTCGCCGCTTTTAACCGATGTGCGCATGTGTTGACGTCTCGCCGCGTAGAAGGAATTGCAGAACACCGGTAGTGTTCCTCTAGTGACAGTGACAAACTACGTCATCACCCTGAGCGTCCATTGCGCGCATAAAACATGGCGCCCTTAGTGGGTCAGATCATGTTCTAAATATTATAGATTTTTAAATCAATGGAAATAATTTTTTGTGTTTCTAATAACAAATTTTAGTAAAAAAGAACAACTGCAGCTTATTAGAGCCTATAAGTCTTTAAGTCCGAGGTTTCCTTTAATATTGTTTTTGGTAGTCGTTTCTTGCTTGTTTTGACTGGCTCTTGTCAGGCAGATGCCGGTTAATCCTCGCACGTGCCATAGCTCAGTAAAACCTAAACTTGATTTTGACAAGGTTTAGCAGTTGTTGACCGAGTATTGATGAGCATTGTTGTCTTAAATCATTAAAAAAAAAGGAAAAATGCAATTTGCCCTGCCGGATGTTGATGCCATACAAATTACCACTAGAGTGTTGAGACACACATCAGTTCCAACTTTTGTGTTTGTGTAAACCACAATTAAAATAGAAGAAAAAGACTATGGTAACAAACAGATTTGGGTTTGACGCCCTTTTGGCCCCCACAGAATCAGCACTGCACCAAATTTGTTTGTGGCAAACAGTAAATATCATATCAACCAGTCAATGTAGTTTAGCTCTGCCTAGTAGAAACACGGTGGCCTTAAACTACTGGTTGCGTTCAATGCAAGTTTGATCCTCGTGCCATAAGTTACCCTCACATTAGTTCCAATCATGCAAATTTCCATTGACTTTGCCTGGGTTTTAATTATTTTCCCATTGATTTACTGTATTAGTTAACATGCAGGTCAGTGCACAAGATCCTTTACTACTGTAGCTCTTGTTTGACTCTCATAGAATAGAACACCACGAAGACACACGTACAACACATTAACTTGTGTGGGTACAGGCCTACTCGAATAAACATAAAGTAAATTCAATAACAACTAGGGTTGTTCCGATCATGTTTTTTGCTCCCGATCCGATCCTGATTGTTTTAGTTTGAGTATCTGCCGATCCCGATATTTCCCGATCCGATTGCTTTTTTTTGCTCCCGATTCAATTCCAATCATTCCCGATAATTTTTCCTGATCATATACATTTTGGCAATGCATTAAGAAAAAAATGAATAAAACTCGGACGAATATATACATTCAACATACAGTACATAAGTACTGTATTTGTAAATCCTCAAGATGGCATTTACATTATCAACATTCTTTCTGTGAGAGGGATCCACGGATAGAAAGACTTGTGACTTTGTATATTGTGACTAAATATTTCCATCTAGTGTATTTGTTGAGCTTTCAGTAAATGAGCCCATGCCCAAATGCATGATGGGAAGTGGAACCATGACTGTGCGTAGTGCTACCAATTGATATATCTTCTCTGCGTTGGGAAATAACATAAGGTGTTAAGAAAAAGATTAATTGCTACCTTGCTTCCCCACGTTGCTTCCCATGATATTTTTAATCATAGGGAGAGGGATGGTAAGGCTTTAGCCAATTAAAAAAAAGGCTCCAAAGGCTGCCAAAATTCACTCTACTCATTTAACGCTGCCTTTTATCTCTCTATATGGGTAAAACGGCGCCATTACAGATTTAGCGCGACAATGCATGAGTGGGTCGTGCAGTGCATGCATTAATTGCGTTAAATATTTTAACGTGATACATTTTAAAAAAAAAATAATTACCACCGTTATTGGGATAAATTTGATAACCCTACCTTAATCCTAAACTAAAGACTCTGGATGAGTGTAACATATTATGTCTGTAACGTTAAATACAATTAGAAAACGATTTAATTAAAAAATATATATATATTAAAAAAAGGCATGGCCAATATTTTTTTGCCAATTCCGATACTTTGAAAATGACGTGATCGGACCCGATCGATCGGGACATCTCTAATAACAGCACATCACAATGAAAAACACAAACCGTGTTGGCATTGGTTCAGGATTTCACTTTCATCAATTACATTTATTTCACATTTTTTCATTTCTACTACAAAATGAAAAAAAAAAAAATTCTAATAAAATCTGAAAAAAATGCATCAAATTTGACATGAAGCAGCCTTAAGCCTGCGTTATGCTTCTGCGTTGCATTGACGGCGTAACGGCAACGCCGTCAATGAGCATTCGATAGTTCTGCGACAAGGGAACGCGTTGTTCTGTAATTCACCGCCAAGCCACTAGATGGGTTCCGCGTTGTTTTTGTGCGGTCTTGTCTAATTCCTTGAACTTTCTTCCGGTTAAACAACAATGGCAACAAAGATGGAACATTTGAATGTGGATCTTCAGCTCATCACTATTGAACAAAAAAAGTTGATCATACCAAATGTTGAGGCGCAGGCGACTTAGACGGTTGTGGAGGTGATCTGTCCGACTGTTAATGCCGCACAGAGACTGGCAGTCACATTATGAATTCTTGCATTGGATGGAAATCAGCAGTCTGCGTTGTCCAGCATTTTGTCCGTTTTCTTTGCCCTGTCCTACAACCAGCCAGTGGGAAGCCATAGCAGATTTCTGGCACCTATGGAACTTCCCAAACTGGGTTGGAAGCCTTGATGGTAAACACATTATCATAAAACCACCGAGGCACTGTCAATCAGTGATGATGTATCGAGTGTGTGAACTGTCTGTTGTTGAAAATTAAACATCAAAACAACTCTTTTGACACCAAACATCTGTTTTATTCTTCATGTAATTGAAGCGTGAAATGTAAATAAGTCACAGACTCACAGCAAACATATGTTCCCAATAAATGATAAAGTACACCAACCAAAAACAAGACATAAAGTGTTAAAAAGCTGGCAGTGTTTGGCCGGCTGGATCATCGCTTTGTGTGGCCATTCACTTCCGAACACACAAACACATACTTGTCTCGGAGGTTCTTCCATTTTTTTTATGCATTCGCTGACCTCCAGCCCCATATTTTCAGCAATCTCCTTCCAGGAATTGCTTGCCATTTGGCAATTTTTTATAATGTCTTGACAAGACATTGTAGAGGTTGTCGTTCTTGAAGAACTCTTCGATGATACTCTCTTTGGCTTGGTCCATTTTTGTGTGTAGCGCAACAATGTTTGAAAATGTCAGTGATCTCGCGCTGAACCGGAAACAACAGTCTGAGTGGACCAATCACAGTGTATTTAGTCAGGATATTGTGGAGGTGCACGGCAGGCTACGGCGGAGGGTCGTAAATCGGGTCTGCCTTGACGGCGTAGGTCTGCCACAGGAGCATAACTTAGCCTTTAGAAACAAACATAAAAAAATGCAAAAAAAAAAAAAAATCACATTTACCTAATTATAAAATCACTTCATACTTGTTTGTTGCTGTTAATCACCAATTAACAACTGACTTTAAAACCTCACTAGCAGTAAAGCCCGGCGTTATACTACTTGTGCTGGGTTTGTTAAACTGACACATCCGGGTTTCCCCATAATTTTTTAAAATTAATTTCTTGTATGTATCCTGGATGAATTTATCGAGCAGTAATGTTAATCTATGGAACCCCAAAAGGGTCAAAATCAAATAAATAAAAGCAACATTTTGAAATAAATACGATTTTGATAAATAACAGATAAATTGTGTAATAGAGCCCTAATATTGTAAAATAAGGTAATATATATATATATTTTTAAATTGCAATATAAAAAGGGTTTTTCTCAAAATATTTTTTTATTTCATAATGTATAATTCATATTTCCACAATAGCCTTTTTATGTCATGATGTCGTTTTTCAGGACAATGAGATTTTTCAAGATGGAAAGTGTTTTTCAGCAAAAAAATTTCCATGTATTTTTCCACAATGGCCTCTTCATTTCATAATGTCATTTTTCAGCACAATGAAGCTTGTGCTGTCAATCAAATACATAAGGCGGAGTCAGTTAAGTGATTGGCTGTATGGATCGTGGAGTCTGGCTAGCTGTGCTGGCCTTTAGTAGTGGCGATGAACTGTTAGGTAAACTTCCAGATGGCATCTAATAAGAAAAACTGCTTATATCCTCGCTCAGGCTGAGGCAAAAGTTGTTCATTACTTTCCAACCGGTTCGCAACTTCTCTGAGTAACTCTGAAAGTGACGCTACGAAATGCTTGCGCAGGCAGCCAGACTCCACGATCCATACAGCCAATCACTTAACTGCTCCTCTTTATTGTTATGATTGACAGCACATGCTTTTTGTGCTGGAAAACAGCATTATGAAATAAAAAGGCCATTATGGAAAAAGACATTATGAAAAAAAATTCTTTGTGAAAAACACTTTTTCCTTGTAAAATCTCATTGTGTGAAATAAAAAGGCTATTGTGGAAAAAGGCATTATGATAAATACAAAAAAAAAAAAAACTGTGAAAAACACTTTTTACCTTGTAAAATCTTTTTCATAATATTACCTTATTTTAAAATTTAAGGCAGTCCAGTGATCCCTCGTTTTTTCTTTGGTAAAGGGGACTAGAACCCGTCGCGATAAGTAAAAAACCACGAAGTAGCGCCACTCCATTGTGTGTTCAATGTATTTATTCAGAAATCCTTCATTGAGTAAGTCCAATGAAATCTCATCAAGCTGCTCACTTACACACAATGAATTGCCACAGCAACTGTTTAATAAGTTAAATGATGATTGACGCATGCGATGCTTTAAAGCTCGCTTCTCTGGAAACATCAAACATCTACGTCTGTCAATGATTGTTAACTTAAATAAGCAACTCCAGTGCACTCACTGCCTGACCAACAAAGAGCAGGGAGAGGGAGGGAGGAGGGGTGGCTTGGGAGAGAGGGAGAGTGAGACTACACGATTGGCTCGGGACAACTCATCCATTTTGGTTTTTTGTTTGTTTGTTTTTTTTCCACGATGGACTAAGGGTGCGAAGTTTCAAGCGCGAGGTAGCGAGGGATCACTGAATTACATAATCTGTCTGTTAGTTATCAAAATGATATTTATTTCAAAATGTTGTTTATATTTATCTAATTTGAACCCTTTTGGGGTTCCATATTACTCCGGTATGTGTAACGTGAATGCAATACAACCGAATGGCAGATAAAACATGCTTTCCTTAGCGATGCAGCTGGAATGTAGAAAAAGGACATCATAATGGGGTTAATGCGTAATCACTTTTCCATCACTGTGTACAGTATTGTCGCAAGCGACGTGGAGAAGACTGAGAGGGATAGTTTTTATGTTTCACACATGCTGTTCTTCTACCCCATACACAGCAGGACCTCAAGAGACAGAGCCTTCATTGAACAGAAAACACCAGAGCATAACAATGGCAACCATCACTCTCAGTCATGGTTGCCACAAGTACCCATGAACCGTTGCGGGTGTAACACATAATAAATAACAGTCGCTACAGGATGGATATCCAGCTGAAACACTTAGTAATATTCCGGAAAATCTTGTTGTGGAATACTCAAAGCCACAGCATATCATCACGGCACATTTAAATTTATACATGAAACCATAAAGTTTGAAAGCCAACTGCAACATTGTAATCGCAAGAGACACGTCTTTTGCCCAAAAGATGGTGCTGTCGCCTCTCATTAGGTCACATTTTCTATGCTAATTTTTGGAGTTTTGAATAATTTTTCGCACTAAATGGAGGCCTACAGAGATCAAACCCATTTAAGAATACTCTCGAGACGCATAAAGTACAACTGTGGAAAATTTCGTCAACATCCGCCCAGCTATTTCCGAGTCCATTGGCAACGAACATTTATATAAAAATATAGATACAGATGTGTGAGAATGTATTATTAACTATCAATCATGTCTATATTAAAAGGATGGAGCATGGAGACAGAGGGGTGGGTGTCTCGCACCTACGCTATGATGAACAGGAAGGTGAGTGACAAAAAAATGTTTCTGCTGTTACCTCAGAAATTGCTTATTTCATTTTTTTTTTAAAGGCAAAAAGGAAAAGAATAATGTTGCCATAGAACTGCCACTGGCATTAAGAATTCAGTTTACTTAATTTTGTTTGAATTCATACTTTGTTTAGTGCCAAATCATTCCTAGCAATGCTTGCGATGCACTACATACAGTACTCATGTCTCTTTTCATTTTTCCCATCAGATCATCAGTCCATCTACATTGGCGTACCAGTTCCTCGGGGATATCGGCGTAAGCGCAGGCGAAGGCGTTCTAGTCACGACAGCAACACGGACAGAGAAAGACGCTACAGCCGCCACAGACATCACGAACATGACCAGTATAACCAGTATAGGGACATAGACATGGAGGAAGGACTCATGGATTCGCGTGAACAGAGTCTCCAAGATATTAACCGCACAAGTAAGTTGATAGGCAAAAAGTGTACGAACCCTGCCAATGACGTTGAAATCATTTGACTGAAGGTTCTTCTTAAGGCCAACAAAAAATGGAGTTTATAGTCTGTATTTTAATGTGTATGTACTATGTTTTTTAGTTAAGTGTCAATGTCCATACCAATTCCCGAAGAAAAAAAAAACATAAATGGAATAAGCCCTGGGTTGTTGTCAAGTGCGCATCAATAATATTGATAGCTGATGACAACACGTGTATGGTGGTTACATCCGCCTATATGTTTATATATAGTTTCTTACCCTATAGCACTAGTAGTGAACTCATATTAGCCCTCATCCACATAATACAACACTGACTGGATTGTATTGTACATTCAGGGGGAACATGATTGAATATCCATAATGCTGATGTAGTTATGAATGACCTGCATGTGCTTCAGTTCTGTCGTCATTGCCATTTGGGCAAGAGATTCAACACAAGCCATCAGACCATCCAATAGCTACCACTTATCCGTCAGGGTCATGAGTGAGCTAAAGCATAACCCTGCAAAGTTAGGGCGAGCAGGTCAATCATAGGGCACGTACACTGTAAAATAAATAAATAAAAACACGGTAAGAAAAACTGTTAAATTTATGATGAAGTACTGGCAACAGTGGTAGTTAGACTTGTAATATTGAAAAAAGGAAAATCGTAAGAGGTTTACTGTCAAATTAACAACAGACAACCAAAAATATAACTATCGTTTAACTGTCGTTTTACGGCAAACAAATGTAAAACTGGTCTGATTGTGATGCCACTGGGCTCTCTTCTCATTCTCACCCCTCTCTAACCAGGATTTGTAGATGCACCGTCACCATGGCATTCTAGCGTCCTGACTGCTGAGCAATATCTGTAGGTTTTCCTAACATTCTACAGCAGAGCACTTTCTTACAGTGGTATGAAAACGTATCTGAACCTTTTAGAATTTCTCACATTTCTGCATAAAATCACTATCAAATGTGATCTGATCTTTGTCAAAATTGCACAGAGGAAAAAAAGAGTGTCTGCTTTAACTAAAACCACCCAAACATTTATAGGTTTTCATATTTTAAGGAGGATAGTATGCAAACAATGACAGAAGGGGGAAAATAAGTAAGTGAACCATTACATTTAATATTTTGTGACATTCCCCCCCTTGGCAGCAACAACTTCAACCAGACGCTTCCTGTAGCTGCAGATCAGTGTAGCGCATCGATCAGGAGTAATCTTGGCCCATTCTTCTCTAAACAACTGCTGGAGCTCAGTCAGATTCCTGGGATGTCTGGCATGAATCGCTGTCTTTAGGTCATGCAACAGCATTTCATTGGTGTTCAAGTCGGAACTTTGACTTGGCCACTCCAGAATGTGTATTTTGTTCTTCTGAAACCATTCTGAAGTTGATTTACTTCTGTGTTTTGGATCATTGTCTTGTTGCAGCATCCGTCCTCTTTTTAGCTTCAACTGCCGGACAGTTTTCAGCTCAAGTTTTCCTGCAAAACTTTTGAATTCATTTGTCCATTAATGATTGCAAGTTGTCCAGGCCCTGAGGCAGCAAAACAGCCCCAAATCATGATGCTCCCTCCACCATGCTTCACGTTGGGGATGAGGTGTTGATGTTGGTGAACTGTTCCATTTTTCCTCCACACATGAAGTTGTGTGTTACTCCCAAACAATTCAACTTTGGTTTCATCAGTCCACAAAATATTTTTGCAGAAACTTCTGTGGAGTGTCCAAGTGCCTTTTTGCGAACATTAAACAAGCAACAAAGTTTTTGCTGTGGCAGTGCAGTGGCTTCCTCCCTGGAGTCCTCCCATTAACACCATTCTTGACCATACTTCTACATATAGTTGATCTGCGCGCAGAGATATTGGACCGTGCCAGTGATTTCTGTAAGTCTTAAGCGGACACTCTAGGGTTCTTTTTTCTCTGAGTATTCTGCGCTGAACTCTTGGCGTCATCTTTGGTGGATGGCCACTCCTTGGGGAGAGAAACAACAGTGCCAAACTCTCTCGATTTGTAGACCACTTCTCTGACTGTCGATTGGTTTACATCCAGACTTTTAGAGATGGTTTTGTATTCTTTCCCAGCTTTGTACAAGTCAACAATCCTTGAATGTAGGTCTTCAGACAGCTCTTTTGACCGAGCCATGATGCACATCAGACAATGCTTCTCATCAAGACAATGCTTCTCATCAAGTCAATTCCTACCAGGTGTGTGTTTTATAGTGGACAGGGCAGCTTTAAACCACTCATCAGTGATTGGGCACACTACTGACATAAAATGTTTGGTAAAAATTGGTTTCATTCACTCTTTAAAAATACCTGCAACATGAAGCAATTACCAGAGAATCCCAAAATTTGAAAAAAATGTCCTAATGAAACCATTTTTTCAAATTTGTAAAAAGAAAAGTCAAAATGAATATGTGCAATAAGCACTCCGATATCTATAACCCTTGCTAAGTCCTGTTTTTTTTTTCTTCTCATGGAACCTGCAGATGCATGTGTTAACTTGCATCCATCTTTTTTTTTTTCAAAAAGAATTTGTAAAAATTCCGAATTACTCTCAAAATCATGAAATTTTAGGTGCATCAAATTTGATACATTTGGCAATAAAGGGTTAAGTCTCCTTAGACAGAGGGTTCACTTACTTATTTTTCCCCTGTCTGTCATTGTTTGCATGCTATCATCATTAAAATATGAAAACCTATAAATGTTTGGGTGATTTTAGTTAAAGCACACACTGTATTTTTACCTGTGTGGTTTTGACAAAGATCAGATCACATTTGATAGTGATTTTATGCAGAGATGTGAGAAATTCCAAAAGGTTCAGATACTTTTTTATACCACTGTAACTGGTCTCCTGTAGTTCAGTAGTTATCGCGCTTGACTGCCAAGGAGCCGGTATGGGTTTTAATCCTGGTATCTAGATAATAATAATAATAATGATAATAATAATAATAATAATACATTTTATTTCTAGAGCACTTTTCAAAACACACAAAGACAAGAGACATGGAATCACAGTACGAAAAGTGATAGGGTAGATATGCTGCGAAGATCAGGGAGTAGGGAGTTCCAGAGCTGGGGGGGCGCAATGACTAAAAGCTCTGGAACCAAAGTTGGAGAGGCGGACACGGGGGACAGAGAGGGGAAGAATAGTGGTAGAGCGAAGTGAATGGGTTGGATTGTTTAGACGGAGATGGGCGTACGAGAAAAGGAACTCAGCCATGTCACCACTATTGATACTGAATACATATGGATCAAAGTGTGAGTACATTAGTGGAGTTGTCAAATAATGAATGTTTAATCTTTAAGCAATATCCCGATATTATCCAACTCCAAAAATCCTGATATCAACCCGATACCAATACTATATGCGTTCATGTACTTAACATATTATTGATAATTGCATCGTGATGCTCCATTGGATGCTTTAATAATGATAAATATAACAACCTCAGGGTTTTCCAGATAAACATTGTGAAAAGTAAAAAAAACATATATTTCACCTCTATATTAATTGTTGAAATCAAAATCGTGCAAACATCAGTTTTTTAGATCAAGTTCAACTGCAAGTGCAGATAAGGCACTGCCATATCACATATGCACAAGCATATTGGCCAAAAACCGATAATAAAAAACAATGTCGATATTATCCAATATCATTTTAAAATGCTTATATCGGCCGATATTATTGGCTACACTATCACATTGGACAACTCTAAATATTAGCTTCATGTTTTTTTTCCTACTATGACTTGAATTAAAATAAATCTTCCCTAAAATTTACAGTGACCAAAAAAAAAAAAACAATGCTGTTTTATGTGTATTTTATTTTTTTCTTGCCATTTATTTTCAACTATAAAACCCTGGCAACCAAATCTTCTAGTATTTTACCGTGAATTTAACAGGTTTTGTTTACAGTGTTCAGTCAAATAAGCCATCGCACTCATATCTACACCTACAGTATGGACAGATTAGTCTTCAATTAACATCGCAATAGTATTATGAGGATATGGAAGGAAGCTGGAGTACGCAGAGAAAACGTACCCTCCTCAAAAAGCTTAAATAAACAGTGACTCTTCCACTTGTCTTTTTTCCTGAACTGTCTCGTTTTCCATCAAGTGTCCCCAGCAGCTGAGAGGCTACGCTACATCCTGAGTGAGGATGATGACATGCCTACGCCTACACTCTTCACCGAAATGGACACTTTACAGCGTGAAGGTGACGAACTGGAGTGGAAGGAGTCTGCAAGGTGAGTACTCACACTCAGTATTACCGCACACTTATTGTGTGGCTCTCTACAAACAGATGCAACCCTGTTTGTCCTTGGAGATACAAAGTTCTGTTAAGATGGCTCACGTGTTTTTGTATTTTTCATTCATTCATTTGTTGTTTTTGGTGTTCAGGTGGGTGAAGTTTGAGGAGAAAGTAGAGGAAGGAGGCGAGAGATGGAGCAAACCACACGTGTCCACGCTGTCCTTGCACAGTCTGTTTGAGCTTAGGACTTGTCTTCAAACAGGAACCATTCTTTTGGACCTGGACGGCTATTCTTTGCCTCAAATAGTTGGTGAGCTATTGATAATCTGGATGGCAGGAAGATTGGATAACAACCTGTTGGGCATACGCAGTCATACTTTACAATTTTGGATCTCAACACAAAGAATGAAGGGGGTGTTGTTAATCTTCAGCGGGAGATTTTAGTTGACATGCTCATTTCCAGTGGGTATGCTGACATCACAGCACATATTTCAAACAGAGTGATGGAATTGACATTTCACACCAATTTTCCAGTATAAAAGTGTTTTGATAAAAGGCAATATCTAGTATTACAAAAAAAAAAAAAAACACCAATCAGCCATATTGTGCCAAGTGTTCAATACAGTAAATTGATATGCAAAGCAAAAGTAAGATCGTCATCCATTGAATTTGGTATGCCCGCCGGTGTCGTGCCAATGTAGTTACCTCAGTCAAAAATTGTATCCCCTGGGCGGAGCTATATGGAGGTAGATTTGTGTCTTTATTATTCAATTTAAAAAAAAGTTGCTTAAAAAAAAAAAAAAATGCTTCAATCAATATATATATATATATTTTCAACCAAAAAAAAGTGGTTTCAATTAAAAAAATATGTTTAAATACAAAAATAAATTTGAAACTCCAAACACAAAAAAAATGCACGTGAAAGCTATTTTTCTTTGATTTTTTTTTTTTTTGGATTGAAGCAACTTTTTGATTGAAGTAATGTTGATTTGTGTTTGGCCCACATTTTGGCTTGGACATTTTTCTCTTTATTATTCAATTAAAAAATAAGTTGCTTCAAAAAAAAAAAAAAAATCATTTCATAAGAAAAATCACTTCAAACAAACAAACAAAAAAAAACAAACAAAAAAAAAAAAATTCAATCATAGAGAAAAGTTTTTGAATGCGGAAAAATATTTGCGATTGAAAAGTTTGCATATGGACACTTAATTTTTCATTGCAAAGTTTTTTTTGATTGAAGCAATCCTTTTTGTGTTTGGGCCATATTATGATTAAGACATTTGTGTCGAAATCATTCAATCCCCAAAAAAGGTATATTTTCAATTAAAGAAAAATAAAATCATTTTTAAATATATATATTTTTTTCTAATATATAAATATATTTTAAATTATATGCAAGGAAATGACTGTCTAAGGTCGACCCATTATTAAAAAATGTTTTTTGATCATTTTCATTCATTTTTGTTGCAGTTTTATTACTTTACAACTTATATATATATATATATATATATATATATATATATATATATATATATATATATATATATATATATATATATATATATATATATATATATATTAGGGCTGTGATTAAATTATTAAATTATTATTAAATGCTTAAAATTTTTAATCGAGTTAATTACAGCTTAAAAATTAATTAATCGTAATTAATCGCAATTCAAACCATCTATAAAATATGCCGTATTTTTCTGTAAATTACTGTTGGAATGAAAAGATAAGACACAAGACGAATATATACATTCAACATACGGTACATAAGTACTGTATTTGTTTATTATAAGAATAAATCAACAAGATGCCATTAACATTATTAACATTCTCTTAAAGCGATCCATGTATAGAAAAACTTGTAGTTCTTAAAAGATAAATGTTAGTACAAGTTATAGAATTTTTATATTAAAACCCCTCTTAATGTTTTCGTTTTATTAAAATTTGTAAAATTTTCAATCAAAAAATAAACTAGTAGCTCGCCATTGTTGATGTCATTACACCATGCTCACTCCCCAAACCCATAAAATCATTTGGACCCAAGCACCAGCAGAGGGCTCCAAACAACAAAAAACAGGTAACAAGTAACAAGCGGACATTAAATTGCTGTCATTTTAATCTGAGCGGGGCATCTGCGTTAATTGTGTCAAATATTTTAACGTGATTAATTTAAAAAATTAATTACCGCCCGTTAACGCAATAATTTTGACAGCCCTAATATATTTATATAGGAAAGTCAATTACATGCAATGACACTTTTCGACAACCCTAACCCTAACCCCTGCCTCCTCTTAAAATCCGCTTATGATTGGAAGTAATGCCGTAAAGCTGTCTTGGACTCTGGGACATTTATTTATTGTTTGCACAAAAACATTCGTTGAGAAGCTGCTGAAGACCAAATTGTTTTTGCTCGGCTGCTCTACAACCCATCACTGGGTTTTATTAAGTCATACACGCTGTATTCACCTGGTTAAAAGTATGGCATCCTGACATGTGCAAAATTGCCCCAATATGGTTGATTAATCAAGTCAAAGCAGCAGATACAGCATAGGTGTAGGTATTAATCAATATATTGATATAATGTCAATTAGCATTTGTAATTTCAACTACTCAAACCTGAATTTCCCCATAAACCATTAATTAGTGATCCTGAGTGATCCTGAAGAGTTTAGCTTGATTCAGGACTGTTAACAGAATACCGTAATTTTCGCCCTATAAGGTGCACCTGACTAAAAGCCGCCACCCACTAAGTGTGACACGAAAACGGTATTTGTTCATATCTGTAGATAAGCCGCAGCTCTCCTCACTGTATTATAGGATATTTACACCAAAAGATATTAACCAGTAACACTTTATTTGACAGCGGCATCATACAACAGTCATGAGACCGAATGAACCACCATGAAGCTTTGAATCAATTGGCTGCAAAGCTTAATTGCTTCAAGAAGCTTCATTTGGCCTATACTGCTCCCTTGGGAGAGACAATCAATCTTTACTGTCACCTGCTGTCAGCCCGGCAGTTGTCCAACATGCCTCCTGGCATGCATTGCACCGCTCCAGATGATAAATAGCAATCAAAATTCATGTTACAGTATGTGCTAATTATCATTCTATTTATTTATTCAGTAACTGTTACAGTTGTTTCATTTATTGCTAGTTATGGTATTTGGTCACACTTTATTTGCCAGTGACGCTATAAGATTGTCATTAGACAATCATAATCATGACATGACACTGTCATGAGCATTAATGAATGCTTATAACTAAAGTTATTAAATGTTATCCCGCAAATTATCTCACTTGTGAATGGATGTAAAAGATCCGAGCTGGACATAAATGGAGTTAGAAACATAATTTGACGGATGACACTTAATGACATCTGTTATAAGCATTCAGTAATGCCCATGATAGTGTCATGTCATAATTATGACAGTCTTATGACGCCGCTGTCAAAAAAAGTGTTACCAAATACCATAACTAACAATGAATGAAACAACTGGAACAGTAACTGAAGAAATAATGAACACAGAACAGGAATTTTGATTGTTATTTACAACGATAGCGCTGCAATGCATGTTAGGGGGCATGTGTTACCTATTTCCCTAAATGAATAACAACAACAAATCGCACTGGACTATAAGAAACAGGATTCAAAATGAAGGAAAAAAGTAGCGGTTTATAATCCGAGAATTACGGTATTCATCATTTTGGCATAGGCCTGCTTTGGCATGGGCAAATTATTAGAGAAAAATCACATTAAATACTAGATCAATTCGTTCATATCTTTTGGAGAGATGGTGCATTACAATTACTTCACTTCCCACAGTGAAATATTTGAGCTGTTCTGTCAAAACTAGACCTTTACACAGTGTCTGTGTCAGATATGCCCCCAAATTCCAGTGTTTGTTTTTATACTAAATCGTTAATTTTTATATTTTTAAAATCATTTCTGAGGAAACTTCCACCTCAGAAACTTTCACTCTTAGGTTTGCATTCTAAAGTGTATGACTTTGATGTAAATGCCCGTATATATATTAGGGCTGCAGCTATAGATTATTTTAGTAGTCGATTAATCGATAAACCATTAGTTCGAATAAACGAGTATTCGGGTAAGGAACATGAAAAATTAAATTAACTGAGCTGAGCCTCAAACGGTATAAAAAATAAATAAATAAATGAGGATCTATGTACAACAAAAAACAATTGGCTAACTTACATCGCAATAGTCCGCTAGTTCAAATGCTATAAAATGCTAAAACTTTTTTATAATGCTCTTAACAAATGGTTCAGACACATATTCCCACAAAAATAGGCTAAATATACCTATAAACTAAATTACGAATGCATTAAAAAAAATTCCTCAAACAAAATTTTGCTTATGTTGGTCTTAACAGGGAGCACCTGGATTCAGCCATGTGAATTGAGGCTGAATAGAAGGCAGTGTATCCATCCAAATCAATAAAACTAAATGCAAGCACTTTCAAAATAAACCAATACAACGTCACTTTAATTAAACGAATACTCGAATCAGCAAAATTTAATTCGAATATCTTTTTCTAATCAAATACTCGAGTTAATCGATTAATCGTTGCAGCTCTAATATATAATCATTTTCCGAATAGTAAACCAACTCTCATATCTGTTTGCCCATTCATGTTGGCCAAATTGTTCGAGCATGTCTGTTTTTATAGATGACATCATTGAGAGACAGATAGAAGAAGGCATGATTTCGCCTGACCTGAGGGACAAGATCAGTTTTGTTCTGCTAAGGAAACATCGACATCAGACCAAGAAGCCAATCCATCGCTCTATAGCTGACATGGGAAAGTCTAGTTCATCCACCTGTGAGTACTGCAGTTCTTGCTCAAGTTTAAAAAAAAAAAAATTAAAAAAAAAAAACGTTATTAGGTAACTGAAATAAAATTGCTTCATTGCTCTGCATCACTTATTAGAACAAGTCATGACAAACAAAAGATGGCAGCCATAGTATTGTTTTCTCATTCCCATGAGTTTGTTTTGATGTGAATATTTTGACACCTGATTATTATTCAGACATTTCTCCATTTGTGAATGACAATGTGTCCACGGTGAATGTGTTAATCTGTGATAATTGACTATCAATTTTCCACATAACATCCAGAGTGGAAGCTACTAAATAACATCAAATCTGAAATCTTCATTTTTATGTGTGTTTCTTGCCTCTCAGCTCGCCCACCCGGGCCCAGAGGTGCACCTGGCCCAGTGCCGGTAGCCAACTATAATCGATCAACAGAGGACCTCCGAATTAAGCAGCAGGCTGGCAGCTATGGCCGTCTGCGTGAGTGCCTACTTGTTACTTCATTCTAAATGATCTGCTAGATATTTGAAAGCATTATACAGCAAATTCCCTCTTAACCGTGGTTTGTCTAGCAAGGATCCACTGTTTTATAATAAGCCTTAAACTACAAAAATTTTGTTACATAAAACGATGTGTTTTAGCTTATGATTTTGTTGTGTAGACATACTGTACAATGTGTAATTCACAGTTTATTGCTTGAAGTGACGCCCAGCACCTCCATTCAGTTGATCCCTCGTATTTACGTAGCTGGCGGTTAAGGAATTACAGGAGAATAACAGGTGTTGTCGCCCTGCAGGTCATGCTCAAAGTCGGAGTATGAATGACATTGCAGATACTCCCAGCACAGACCAGGTAAGTCTTAAACACCAATAGAGCCATACTAATCTAAAAACTGTGGTCACTACTGAAATCACTGAGGACTTGATCAGGAAAATTCCACTGTTAAAATCATTGGCATCTTAACTAGAGTTCTCCAATAATATCGGTTAGCTGAGAAATCGGTCAATAAAAGCATTTTAAAATGACATTGGATAATATCAACATCTGGTTTTCATTGTCGGTATTGGGCCATTATGCATGTTGCATTTAAGTGCATATAGAAGCCTTCTCCCTTTGTGCAAGGCTGGTCATAGCTGAGCAAAGCAATTATTCTTAATGACTGAAAGACGTCTCCAAAATAAAATGCTTGGGATTTTTTATGAAGACAGACCATTTGCATCCATAGTGCAAAGATACATATAACTACTGTGCAACCAGAAAGAAATAGTCACTAAGAAAACTAGAAAAGTAATAAAATACAAAAATCTGTGCAAAAGCCCAACAAAATGCATCTTGGGACCTGTCATTGCCTTGGCATTTCCTAGGATTGCCTGCCTGCCTGTGTAATGCTTTGGTAAACCCCTAGTGGCTTGTTGGGGTAACTACTGTAATTTAATTGCGAATTATTCATTTTATGATATTATAGACATTTCGGCTTGTTTCAATTCATAATACTTATATGGGACATTTACTGTCAAAACTTCAGTCACAGCTGTTCTCTAATTTTTCACAGAATGTTTATTTTATTTGGAAAAACTTGAAGTTGTTACAGTTATCATTATTAAAGGCAAGGCAGGGCAAATTTATTTATAGAGCACAATTCAACACAGGGCAATTTCAAGCGCTTTCCATCACATTAAGATCATAAAAATCACATTAAAATCAACAGAATGTAAAAACAAAGACAATCGAAATAGGAAATAAAATTATACATAAAAATCGCATATAATCACGAAGAGAATAAAAAGTAAATGAAAAAAATAAATAAAACAAATACTATTACTACTGATAAAAATTGAAATCAGCAATGGAGATAAGCACAAGAGGAATAGAAAGCAAATAGATTGACAAATATAGACAGTTATGGATATGCAGTGTTAAACAAAAGTGTTTTTAGCCCTGATTTAAAGGAGCTAACAGTTTGAGCACTCTTCAGACCTTTAGGTAACTTGTTCCAGAATAACTAAATGCTCCCTCACCCTGCTTGGTTCTTATTCTTGGAACATGCAGGAGACCGGTTCCAGATGACCTTAGGGGTCTAGATGTTTCATAGGGAATCTAACAAATCAAGCATGTATTTTGGTCCAAGGCCATTAAGTGTTTTGTAGACAAGCAGTAGTATTTTATCTTTTGACTCACTGGAAGCCAGTGTAACGATTTCAAAACCGGTGTAATGTGGTCCAGTTTCCTTGTATTTGTGAGGACTCTGGTTGCAACATTCTGTACTAGCTGCAGCTTCCTGACTGATTTTTTATCAAACCTGTAAATATACCATTGCAGTAGTCCAATCTGCTGAAAATGAATGCATACATAAGATTTTCCATGTCTTGTTGAGTCAGAAGCCCCGTAATTCTGGCTGTATTTTTTAGGTAGTCATAAGCAGATTTAGTGACAGACTTTAGATGGCTATCAAATTTTAGGTCTGAGTCAATAATTCCGCCAAGGTTTCTGACTTGATTTGTAGCTGTAAGTGTGCTAAGGGGCCTGCTTATTTTTTACCTTTCCTTTTTCGGCCCAAAAATGATCACTTCTGTCTTCTCCACATCTTAACTGGAGAAAACTCTGGCACATCCATTCGTTGATTTGATGAATGCATTTACTCAGGTAGACTAAGGGAATACACTGTATAATCATGCAGGGAGAAAGAAATGTAGAGTTGTGTGTCATCTGCATAGGTTTGATAGGAGATGTCATACTGTTCCATAATCTGAGCCAGGGGAAGCATATAAATGTTAAATAAGAGTGGTTCAAGAATTGACCCTTGAGGGACTCCACACGTGAATTTGGTTTGTTCTGACTGATGGTTTCCGATTGACACAAAGAAATCCCTATCATGTAAATAAGATGTGAACTACTGAAGAACAGTGTCAGTAAGCCCTACCCACTGTTCCAATCTACTGAGCAGTATGTTGTGATCAACCGTGTCGAATGCGGCGCTGAGATCCAATAGTAGCAGAACAGATGATTTGCCTGCATCAGTATTCCGCCGAATATCAGTTAGGACTTTGATAAGCACGGTCTCGGTGCTGTGTTGTGGCCGAAATCCAGACTGAAATGAGTTAAAAAGATTGTTTTGCATCATAAAAACCTGGATCTGTTCAAACACAACCCTCTTGATAATTTTAAAGCATCCAGTGGGTGATATCGTGTGTGAAATTTGATATCGGTATTGGGATTGTTGGAGTTGGACAATATCGGGATATTGGTTATCTGTTAAAAAGTAATTATCGGACAACTCTGATCTTAACATTAATGGCCGTCACGTAAATGTAAAATGAAGTCACCCACCGGTAATATTAAGACTTGCATCAACAAGTTCTCCCACATACCCCTCAATACAAATTACAATGATACCTGCAATCATCATTATCTGCTGGGATTATCATTTTACTTCACCTTCCCAGCGTTATGGTAACAAAATAGGGCTCAAGGCTGAACCCTTATTGTAGTACACCCACCTTGAAGCCATTTGTTAACTCCTACACTGCACTTCACTTCTGTAATTACTGCTCTTGAATTTTTACAGCACCAGGTTGACTCACTTTTCTGTCTCTCTTGACCGTCTCACATAGCACACAGCTACTTCTTTCTTACTCTATATTTTGCTTTCCCAAATGTTCTTTGTGTTACAGCTGTCCTTTGTTGTTACACGAGTTGAAGTCATCCTTGCTTTTTAAAATCACTACAAGTTTTCTTCATATTTTTTGTTGATAAATCAGTCAATAACATTACACTTTGTGTCATGCCTTGGGTTTTGTTAGGATTTTGCCCTTGGGTTTTTTGTCCATGTGATTACCCATTGATTTCACCTGTTGTGGCCTGCTCCTGGTGTCTTGACCAATCTGCTGCCTCTTGTATCAACCACCTGTGTCTCATTGTCTCGTTACCCCATGTCTATATTTAAGTTCGCCGTGTGCTGTCTGTTCTTGTTTGGTCATAGTCTATCCTTTGTCTATTGCCACGTTTACATGGAGCCAAATATTCCAATTACAATCGGAATATTTGTTCAAACCGAATAAATGTGTTCCATAGAAACACCTCATTCGGAATGAACATGCCCAAACCGAATGGAATTTCATTCCGATTCACAGGGGTGGAATATTCCTTTTCCCAAACCGATTAGAAGTAAAATTATATCATGTAAACAGGGAAGCGGAATGGTGTCTGTTTGCGTTCTTTCTGCACATGCTCCGTACTGACGTGGTGACGTCACTTGGTGATGTAAGTAACGTCACTTGCAACATGGCTTCCAAGCACAAGCACACGCACAGCGCACCCACACAACTTTTTAAATGAACGGCGTATCATTCTGAAGTTTTGTTTCCACTCGAAAAGTTAAAACAGCAGCTGATCTGACGATCGATCTCCATGTTTTGCAACGTGACGCTTTGTTTTGATTAATCTGCGCATGTCAGACGGCAGTTGTCAAACGTCCTTTCGGAATAAAGGCAGACACATGTAAACGCTGGATCGGAATAGATGAAGTGACATGTAAACAGCTGATGTGAAATTTCCATTCGGAATGATTTGAATCGGTATGAATAAAAGTCAGCATGTAAACGTGGCTAATGTCAGGTCTATCCCAGTGTCTATTTGTCCAAGCCCTGGTGTTCGCATTCCTCTTAAAAGTAAGTATGATCCCCTGGACCATTGTTTTGAAGTTTGTATTTTTTAGTGATGGTGAGATGAAGCCTCATGAGGCATTGCACCACTTGAGCCAATTGGTTCGAGAAATGGTTCATTTCTTGGAGCTTCATGTGTCCACGGAACCACCTACTGGCTAACTGTATAATCACAATCATTTGTCTCCCAACCACATGAGGGATTCGTTAATTTTTGTGTGTGTGTCTGTTGGGAAGGTATTATTTAGCAAAATATTGTCAGACCAAATCCTCGACGTACATAGATAAGAACCACCATGGAACCTTATATCAGATAAGTATAATGTATATATTTTTTCTTCAACTTTCTTTTCATTGTTTTCCAGTCACAGAAGTTAAATTTGGCATACATCTTCAGCAATGGGATCAAACTCATAACCTGAGTGACCATGATGTATGGGGGGGCAGTACCCCCGCAATCATTAAAAAAAAAAAAAAGAAAAAAAAAAACGCACACATAAACAGAATCTCAGAATCATATAAAATATATGATATGATGTCTCCTGTAGGTCAGCAGTGCCACGCAGCTCCCCAAAAATAAACGTACAACAAATTATACATATAAACGTTTGAACTTTTGGGTCCAGTAAGAGGAGTTGCCACATACAGTCAGTCTCATATGTCCCTCATGAAGTAAAACCTATATGTATATATTTTTAAAGTAGTCTGTGTATGTGTGAAAATAATTTCGTAAATGGCATTATAATTATGTGGTAGGTTGTGCAATGTTATTTTTTCTGATAATGACATGTGCGCATGTCACCAGTGTTGCATGGATCCGGGCCGCGCTACGCAATTAGTACCCAGGACAGAACTCGAACTCACTCGCACGACGTGTCCAGCACAGTAGGCGGATGCTCTGACCACCAAGCCAGAAGCCCGGGCTACCCACTTTGGCTGCCAGTGCACCCACATGAGGAAAGGGAGGTTTCGACACAACGGCCTTGCGTGAACCCGTTACACTTAATCAGAGAGAACAGTAAACATGTTCGTGTAACATGAAAAGGTTACTGATGATGCTTGTGCAATTTGGACATTGATGTAGCAACAGGATGGTGGGGATTTTCATTGTTTTATTATTATTATTTTTTTTTCCACAGAGAGAAAGTCCTCTTTCTTGCTGGCTTCATCCTAGTATCAACTACTGTACCCTTCTTTCAACTCACTTAAACTTTTTACTCTCCAAAGCACCTCCAAATTATCCAAACTCTCACCTGATCACAACTCTCCTGCTAACACCCACATTTTGAATGAAGGCAGATGTGTTGATAGACGGAAGCGAGCTGTCAAACCGTGTAGCAAATCTAAAGCACTCCATGAAGCGATCACGTGGTACAGCTTGGCAGCGAGGCTTCGGAGGTCATCATTTTCGGAACCTCCCCTAAATGAAACGAGCCTCGGTACGCGCTTCGCAGAAAAGTCCCTCATTACTCGACACACGCTTCGAAGACTCTGCGCACCTCGTGACATCACTAGTATTTTTGTTCGCTGTGATTAAAGAAGTGGTTCTTAACCTGGGTTCGATTGAACCCCAGAAGTTCGTTGAGTCACTTTAAGGGGTTTGGTGAAAGTTAAGACACGCAGGGCCCATTTTTTTGGACTAAATTTAGGCAAATTAGCATATTTGGACTGGTTAGTCCCCATATTACGTGCTTTATTCCAGTTCTTTCAACTGTTGGTCCGCTATCTGATAGGAGGAGAAATTAGTTTGCTCAGTGGAAGGTTAACTCTCACTTGGTATGAGGAAGTACAACAGAACTACGGGTAACATGCAATGTGTTTACAACATAAACACATAAAATTAAACATAAAACAACATTTGTGTCACATTTTACACCATGAAAATAGTATGCGAGGCAAGGATGTGATAGAATGAGAATGTTGACATGTAAGCAAAAATAGAAAGTGTGAAATGAATCGCATTTAATTTCATTCTCCAATGTGAAAAGCAAATCAAAAGGCAAAATTATTTGTTGTAAATTCACACTGTTTATAGGATTTGTGAGTTTTTTTCACATAATGACTTTGTGTACAAATTTGGCGATCATTTTGTGCAGCGTTTTTCATTAAATTCGATATCATTTGAGATGTAGCCATGACAAAAACTCCACGGTCAAGGTCAATGCACCCAAGCAAGTTTAATGTTGAACAATATAAGATATATTCCTCCAAATTTGAATGAAAAATTCTAAGATATGTGTATTGGACCAGTCTTGGTTTAGTCACTGTATCTGATCATAATGTAGGCACAAAGATAAAAACATACATTTTGGCCTGTTTGAAAACATGGTGTCTAAATGAGAAGAAATTTTTAAAGTTTTTTTTAGTTTTAGCTTGCTAGCTTAGATATATCGATTTTGAATTTGAGAAAAAAAAAATCCCAAAGGGTTTGGTTAATGCACGTGTGAAACTCATGGGGTTTTGTACCTTTAGCAAGGTTAAGAACCACTGTATTAAAGCATTTTGAGTTCACTGTCACCCTGCCTCGCCTCCCTGTCTTTGTTTCCCTGCTTTTGGGTCCGCCTTGCCACCACACCCTGACACTTAGGTGTGTAATGATACATCGTTCTGGATCGATACATCGCTTGGTTAAACTGATTGAAAGGGAAAACGTAAATCCACAGAGTCATCTTCTCCACATGCCATTTTGTTCAAAAGAAGGTTGGTTTTCATTCAAATGTCTGAAATGTTTCAGCAACAAAATTGTAAATCTCTTAAAAATTGCGTTGTATTTTTTAGTACTTTAGGGTAAATTGTAACTGATTCTATTAATTGTGTACATAATACTGTATATGAAATCGATCTAAGGTTCTTGAATCAAAACGAATTGTGGGTGACTTTGTAATATCGGCAAATATATTATTATTGTCCAAAGTGATATCGTATTGTGCTGAAATTGGTGATTCAAACCCCTAATGACTATCTCTGCATTATAAAGAAAGAATTCCAACACCATCTGTAGAGGCGTTTAATTGGAAGATAAAGCTGCTACTGGAGATTAAAAAACAATAATAAAGAAAAAGGTCATCTTTGAATATTTCCTTGGAGCAATGAAAAGAGCTTTTCATCCCCCAAGATGAATGATGGCTAAATTCATTTTCCTACAACTCCTTTACAATGTCCTAATATCTATTTTCTGCCTGGAAGCATATCGCTGTGGCATTCATTTTACTTTTTGATGCTTTGAATTATTGTTGCGATTACCACCTCACATCTCACTGTGGGTTGAATGGATGATGTTTAGGGTGAGTGCCATCAGTGTTTGAAGGTGACTGCCGGTGATTGAGGAAGTGTGCACACCCATAACAGATTCATTTCCAGGCCTCAAACAATTTGTCTTAAACTCATTTGTTTGGATAGATGTGCCGCCGATGGTTCCATTTATGCTCTTTTCAAACGTTTAGATCAAGAATAGTGTCATTTACTCTGGTTGACATGTCATCAATAATTTAGAATAGATATGTTTGAGATGAATGAATATGCTGGGTCAGGGTGTTACAATTGTATATACATACATACAGTGAGGAGCAGAAGTACAGTGGAATGAAAAAGTATCTGAACCTTTTGGAATTTCTCACATTTTTGCCCCCATCAAATGTGATCTGATCTTTGTCAAAATCACACAGATGTAAAAACATTGTCTCCTTTAACTAAAACCACCCAAACATTTATCTGTATTTTGTATCATATTTTAATGAGGATGGCATGCAAACAATGACAGAAGGGGGAAAAAAATAAGTACTGTAAGTAGAGCTGGAACGAATACTCGAGCAACTCGAGTAACTCGAGTTTAAAAACTGATCTCGAGTAATCGTTTATTTTGACAGCTCTAAGCATCACGTTTTGCTCGGACTACTTTTAATGCGGGACAACGCGCTGATGTCACGTGCTTAGAGGAAGAAGCAAAAAAAAAAAAAAACTTACTGCAGCCGACAGCCGCTACAAACGACACCGACGTTGCTAAATACTAGCCCGCACGATGCTGCGTTGGTAGCAGGTAGCGCCTGATGAGTCTCATAGAGATCACATGTATGTTGAACTAGATGTGAAATGACAGACTCAGCCGCGTCTGGGCAGCGTTAGTAAACAGCCGCCATCTTAAAGCAGTAGAGCGCTAAGCGCTAATAAAGAGCGCTAAGCGCTAATAAATAAGATTAACGTTACTGTCACTAGCTCACGTAACGTTAGCCCTCCGGAGGGCTAGGTTTAATTATTAATTATTAATTATGACCACTTTCAATGCGTGGCTAACGTGTCTTACATACAGGCTTTAACATAACATAGCGTTGTGGAGTGATGAGGGTTTAAAATAAAAACTCAGTAATGCTAACTATCAATTTTAGCTCAGTAGTCATTGCTGGATAAAACACCAAGTAGCACTGGTTCCTAATGTGCTCCACTACAGCATGTATCATACATTTATTTTGACCACTGCAAAAAATCAAAATCCTATTAGGACTTACAGTTTAGACTAACTTAAAACTAGAACTTAAAAATGGCTTGACACAAATAGAAATTCATTTGAAACACGTGGGAAAAAATCCTAACTTTTAAGTGATGTGTGTTATCAAGCGTAACGGCATTTTTAGGTATATATATAATATATACAGTGGGGAGAACAAGTATTTGATACACTGCCAATGGGTTTTCCCATTGACTGTGTATCAAAAACTTGTTCTCCCCACTGTGTACATATATATATATATATATATATATATATATATATATATATATATATATATATATATATATATATATATATATATATATATATATATATATATATATATATATATACATATATATATTTTAATAAGATCTAAAAGGTTTTTTTGAGTGAAAGCAGTGAATTAGTCTTTTTTTTTTTTTTTTTTTTTTTAATTCTAGTTACATCTGAGATGCAATTGTTGGCTGTTTTCAACAATATACATCGAAAATAAAGACATTGATTGACTGAAAATGGCTCAGGATTAGATGAAATGTCTTGTTTTCTCATATATATTTATAATTGCTCTTCACCTAAAAATATATTTGTTTTATCCGATTACTCAATTAATCGATAGAATTTTCAGTCGATTACTCGATTACTAAAATATTCGATAACTGCAGCCCTAACTGTAAGTGAACAATCTGCCTAAGGAGACTTAACTCATTTCGCATGTCGTCTTTGAAGCTTTGTCACGCTGGTTGTCAATAGGACATCAATATTACAAATTTTAGCAATTATTTTTTTGTTGTTGTCTTATTGGTTCCAAAATGTTGATTATAATTGGTCCATGAAGAAAACAACAGTTTGGACATGAAGGTTATGGTGTCCTGAAAAAGGGACCGAACCAGGCCATTGTGAACAATTTTTTCTTGGAAATATAAAGGCAACATCAAAGACATGCAAATTCAGACAAAATAGGCTCAGGTGTTAAAGGGTTAAATTGAAATTGAATTGGCAATTGAAACCAATTTTTACCAAACAATTTAAGTCAGGTGTGTGCCCAATCATTGATTAGTGGTTTAAAGCTGCCCTGCCCACTATAAAACACACACCTGGTGAGAATTGTCTTGATCAGAAGCATTGTCTAATGTGCATCATGGCTCGGTCAAAAGAGCTGTCTGAAGACCTGCGATCAAGGATTGTTGATTTGTATAAAGCTGGGAAAGAATACAAAACCATCTCTAAAAGTTTGGATGTTCATCAATCGACAGTCAAAGGAGTTGTCTACAAATGGAGAGAGATTGGCACTGTTGCTTCTCTCCCAAGGAGTGGCCGTCCACCAAAAATGGCAACAAGAGCTCAGCGCAGAATACTCAGAGAGGTAAAAAAGAACTCTAGAGTGTCTGCTAAACACTTACAGAAATCACTGGCACAGTCTAATATATCTGTGCACACATCAACTATATGTAAAACTATGGCAAAGATTGGTGTTCATGGGAGGACTTACGGAGGAAGCCACTGCTGTCTAAAAAAACAAAACAAACAAACCATTGTTGCTCGTTTAATGTTCGCAAAAAGGCACTTGGACACTCCACAGAGGTTTTGGCAAAATATTATGTGTACTGATGAAACCAAAGTTGAACTGTTTGGGAGGAACACACAATATAATGTGTGGAGGAAAATCAAGACATCATCTCCACCATGAAGCATGGTGGAGGGAGCATCATGATTTGGGGCTGTTTTGCTGCCTCAGGGCCTGGACAACTGGCATTAATGGAAGGATGAATTCAAAAGTTTATCAGGATGTTTTGCAGCAAAACCTGAGGCAGTCTGTCACAGCTGAAGCTAAAAAGAGGATGGATGCTGCAACAAGACAATGATCCAAAACACGGAAGTAAATCAACTTCAGAATGGTTTCAGAAGAACAAAATACATGTTCTGGAGTGGCCAAGTCAAAGTCCAGACTTTACCCCATTGCGATGCTGTGGCACGACCTAAAGACAGCGATTCATGCCAGAAATCTCGGGAATCCAACTGTTGTAGTTTTGTAGAGAAGAATTGAGTTGATTAGTCCTGATCCATGTGCCGGACTGATCTGCAGCTACAGTTAGTGTCTGGTTGAAGTTATTACTGCCAAAGGAGGGATCACAAAATATTAAATGTGACTGATTTTATCCCCTTCTGTCATCGTTTGCATACTATCCTCATTAAAATATGAAAACCTGCAAATGTTTTGGTGGTTTTAGTCAGACACTGTTTTTCATCTGTGTGATTTTGACAAAGGTTAGATCACATTTGGTGGTGATTTTATGCAGAAATGTGAGAAATTCCAAAAGGTTCAAATACTTTTTCATACCACTGTATTTGCACCCCTTATTATTTTCAAGTTCACCCACTTAGAAAATAGGTAGAGGTCTGAAATTTCAATCATAGATGCGCTTCCACTTTTAGAGCCAAAATCATAGGAAAAATAAAAAATAAAAAAATCCGGAACTCATATTGCATAATTTTTCAATAATTTAATTTGCAATTTACTGGGGTTCATAAGTATTTGTACCACTGAGAAAATCTGTGCGAATATTTAGTGCAGAAGTCTTTGCAAATACAGAGGTCAGACAGTTTCTGTAGTACTTCACCAAGTTTTCACAAATGGAAACAGATTTTGGTCCATTCCTCCACACATATCTTTTCTAGATTTGTCAGGTTTCGGGGCTGTCGTTGAGAAACACAAAGTTTCAGCTCCATCCAAAGATTATTCTATTAGATTTAGGTCTAGAGACCACATAAGCCACTCCAGAACCTTGATATGCTTTTTACGCAGCCACTCCTTGGTCAGCTTGGTTGTGTGCTTCGGATCATTGTCATGTTCAGATCCAGCATCTTCAAGTCTCTGACTGAGGGAAGGAGATTGTGGCTCAAAATCTGATATGTTTCACCATTTATCCTCTGCTTTATACAGTACAGTCATCCTGTCCCTTTTGCCGAAAAGCAGCCCCAAAGCATGATGCTCCCCCACCATACTTCACGGTGGGGATGAGGTGTTGATGTTGGTGAGCTGTTCCATCTTTCCTTCACACATGATGTTGTGTGTTACTCCCAAAAATTTCCACTTTGGTTTCATCTGACCATATGACTTTCTCCTATGACCCCTCTGCATCATTCAGATGGTCCCTAGCAAACTTCAGATGGTCCTTCACGTGTACTGGCTGTCAAGTTCAAATACGAATCCTTAGGTAGACATTTATAATATTACCCAAAATAAGGAGAGAAGGAGAAGGAGGGGAAACTATACAATGCAATACTAGACTACAAAATACAGCTTCCGCAATCGTTCTGACTAGCCCCTCCTTCACCTCTCTTTTTATTCGGGATGGCCTTAGCAACAGACGGGTGTCTTGCCCTAAAAGGGAAAGGGGAAGCAAGCTGGCGACACCCTTGTATTTGTTTGGCTATGTGTGTGCATGTAGGTGGAATTATATACGTGTGTCAGCACATTTTAGCAAAGCAAAGCTGCCTCTTTTGCCTCTTGAAAAGGCAGGAGGCCTCTTCAAGTATCCAAGACAAAACATTCCTTCTTTGTGAGCAGCAATACGGCAAAAGCATTTCTTCATTTGCGATTAGAGCAAATATATAATAATTATCTCATCAAATACATTTCATAAAGCAGTAGCATTTGGCAATTAATAAAATGCAACAATATGATTTCTTAAATGTCCCAGACAGTTTATTTTCTCAATGTCTGTGGTTTGTCCTCGAAGTTGACCTGTGGAACCTAGGCCAGTTTAAACCGCTCAGAATGACATGGCAGTTGTGTCAAGAACTAAACATGTCTATAGTAATCAATCACTAAAATGTCTCTTTACTGCACTCATGGAACATACTATTATAGCAATCAATACTTTATTGTGAGCCTTCATTGTTAAAAGCAAATATTTAATAACCATTAATAGTTATCTTATCACTGGCTTCAACAGGGGAACCTTTTGAGCAATGCATGATTTTAAACCATTGCACCGTAGTGTTTTAATGACAGTAGCCTTTGAAACTGTGCATCCAGCTCTCTTCCGGTCATTGACCTGCTCCTGCCGTGTAGTTCTAGGCTCAGCTCTCACTTTGAGTGATGTCTCACGAGGAGAGATATTATTTGAAGTCCAAGACCGTGGTAGTTCATCAGTCATGTTTAGCCTTTTCCATTTTCTAATAATTACTGCAACTGTTGATTTATTCTCACCAAGCTTCTTTCCAATTGTCCCATCGCCTTTTCCAGCTTTGTGGGGCTCAACAATTTTTTCTCTGGCGTCTTTCAAAAGTTCTCTGGTCTTGCCCATGGTAGCAGTTGGATTGTAACTGACTGTGGGGTACACAAGTGACAATAAAGAGCTCAAACGGATGGTGGGTGGGTTGTTACTCATTGGGTGAAGGTGGACCTTTTTTAAAGTAGACTGACAACTCTTTCAGTGTCATAATTTTTACTGATTCTCAGGCGTACAAATACTTATGAACCCCAGTAAATTACAAATCAATTATTTTTTTTTTAAAATCATACAATGTGATTTCTAGACTTTTTTTTAGATTGCCTCTATGAGTGAAAATGCATCTATGATTGAAATTTCAGACCTCTACCTATTTTCTAAAAGGGTAAACATGAAATATCACAAGGGGTGAATATACAGTACTTCTGCTCCTCACTGTATACAGTAGTTGGTCACATGACAATCGAAAAAGAAAAATTAGCTGCACTGTCTGTGTCAGTATTGATCTGGTTTGAAAAAAGGATTATACTGTCCACGTGCTCGGCCCTCACATGGCGCTCCTCATTCAGGCTTTGGGTTATTGGCAAGGCTCTCATGTTATTGAATGGGATTGTGCTGCCAAATCACTTCTGCACCTTTACATGAAGCATGACAGTCAAACTACATTACTACATTAGGAAAGTTCTATATACAGTATAACCAGGGGCGTAGGTTTGGTCTCAATATTGGTAGGGACGACATAACAGCATACCCTGCATGTACACTTTTTGCTGGGAACGGGACATTAATCAGACTTAATAGATTGGGTGAACGGACGTCAGGGCAACATTTCTGACCAATATGAAGCTAATTAATTGATAGGCTAAATGATTAATGCAAAATAAATCTGTATTGACTTATACTAATTTTCACACTGCAAATTTACGTTTTAATGATAATTTTTGTTAAATATAGTCGAATAATTTTCTCCAAAGTCTAGTTAACAGATTAATGCGTCAGGTTATTCCATTTACTTGAAATTAACAGCACCTGTTACATACCTGTGGCATATAGCAAGTGGTGGCAATAACTAAATCACACTTGCAGCCAGTTAAAATGGATTAAAGTTGACTCAACCTCTGTCCTGTGCCCTTGTGTGTACCACATTGAGCATGGAGGAAAAAAAAGACCAAAAGAACTGTCTGAGGACTTGAGGAGCAAAATTGTAAGTAAGCATGGGCAATCTCAAGGCTACAAGTCCATCTCCAAAAACCTGTATGTTCCTGTGTCTGCCGTGCGCAGTGTCATCAATGAGTGTAAAGCCCATGGCACTGTGGCTAACCTCCCTAGATGTGGACGGGAAAAAAAATGACTAGAGATTTCAATGAAAGATTTGGTCGGATGGTGGATATAGAACCTCAACGAACATCCAAACAAGTTCTAGCTGTCTTCCAGTCCGAGGGTACAACATTGTCAACCCGTACTCTCCGTCGGCGTCTGAATGAAAAGGGACTCTATGGCAGGATACCCAGGAACACCCCATTTCTGACCCAGAGACATAAAAAAGCCAGGCTGGAGTTTGCAAAAACATACCTGAAAAAGCCATAAACATTTTGGGAAGATGTTCTGTGGTCAGATGAGACAAAAGTAGAGCTTTTTGGGAAAAGGCATCAACATAGAGTTTACAGGGGAAAAAATGAAGCCTTCAAAGAAAAGAACATGGTCCACATAGTCAAACCTGGCAGAGGTTCCCTGATGTTTTGGGGTTGTTTTGCTGCCTCTGGCACTGGACTGCTTGGCCATTTGCATTGCATAATGAAGTCTGAAGACTCCCAACAAATTTTGCAGCATAATGTAGGGCCCAGTGTAAGAAAGCTGGGTCTCCCTCAGAGGTCATGGGTCTTCCAGCAGGAAAATGACCCAAAACACACTTCAAAAAGCACTAGAAAATGGTTTGTGAAAGCACTGGAGACTTCTAAAGTGGCCAGCAATGAGTCCAGACCTGAATCCCATAGAATACCTGTGGAGAGATATGAAAATGGCAGTTTGGAGAAGGCACCCTGCAAATCTCAGAGACCTGGAGCAGTTGGCCAAAGGAGAATGGTCTAAAATTCCAGCAGACCATTATAAGAAACTCATTGATGGATACCGGAAGCGGTTGTTCGCAGTTATTTTGTCTATAGGTTGTGCTATCAAGTATTAAGCTGAGGGTGCCAATACTTTTGTCAGGCCCATTTTTGGAGTTTTGTGTAAAATGATTTAATTTTTTTTCATTCTCTTTTGTGTATTTTCACTGCAAGCAAAATAAATGAAGATATTACTACCAAAGAATTTGTAACTGCAATTTTTCTGGGAGAAATTGAGCATTATCTGACAGAATTGCAGGGGTGCCAATACTTTTGGCCAGCAGTGTAAGGTTGCTTAAAAGTTGGTGGGGACTATTTCAGCATCCTGAAAAGTTGGTAGTGTTATGTCCCTACCGTCCCTATGCAAACCTCTGCCTTTGAGAATAAATGCTGATAAATATCCACTCTTTACAAACTGATTCAAAGTACTAATTAAAGGTGTGCTTGTTTTTAACTTTTTTTAATTTCACACTTGATTAGTGGACACACCCAAGAGGCCCCACAAGCTGCGCGCAATTAAAAAGAACATTTACATATAATGTCCCAATTGTCGCTCTTAAATTGAGAGCTGTGGTAGTCTATTGTTACATTTTTTTCGTGTATGTGTTTTATTGATTCACTTATTTTAATTAATTCAATTATTTTCAAACTATCCTTTTCAGCTGCTTAAACACGTAGAATGGTAAATGTGAGTGTGTTTAAGGGCAGGAGTGGTTTTAATGTGCCACATGGGATTTTTGGTATAGAAAAAAACATGTACTGCCTTGTGGAATTCAGGTATTTACTGCTGATTTTTTCCGGTGGGAAAAACAACGTGCTTTGAGAGAAATGTTTATTTGCAATGCAAGAGGGCATCTTCAAGCGGACGCACCTCTTGTATTGAGTAGCTCAAGAGGTGCAATATTGTTTTCATGCCCCTTCACTCTGGCATACTTGCTTGCAGGTGTGCCATCTGTGTCTTTGTTTACGAGAAAATCACAAATTCAGCATGCGTATATGGAACACTGTCTCACCACCAGCATGTCTCTGCCTTCATTAGTTGAAGAACAAATTCATGAAGAAGATCCCAAGAGATGCTGAGGCCTCTAACGTGTTGGTGGGAGAAGTGGATTTCCTCAATAAACCCTTTGTTGCCTTTGTTCGCCTGTCTCAAGCCACAACACTAGGCGGTCTGACAGAGGTGCCTGTGCCCACCAGGTGAAATGGCCCTTATTGTGCCAATGTCACGTAGCAAATCTTTCCGGCTGCAGAATCTTCATATTTGTTTCATCACTGCACAGATTCCTGTTCATTCTCTTGGGACCACAGGGAAAGGCCAAGTCATATAACGAGATAGGCCGAGCCATAGCAACGTTGATGGTCGATGATGTAAGTAGTTTGGGATTTCACATTATTCTGGCATTCAATCTGAAACATATTACCTTCTGAGATGCTGTCAAATGAAAATGTTTGAAATGATTTTTTTAGTTCATAAGGAACAATCATTTGAAAAGACAGACAACACTTTTTTCATCAGCATCTCAGTGTGAAGAATTCTGTTTGATACATTATAAAAACAGAATTAATGTGGTCTGATGAGAAAAACATAGGGCTGTCAAAATTATCGAGTTAACGGGCGGTAATTAATTTTTTAAATTAATCACGTTAAAATATTTGACGCAATTAACGCACATGCCCTGCTCAAACAGATTAAAATGACAGCAGAGTGTAATGTCCGCTTGTTACTTGTTTTTTGGTGTTTTGCGCCCTCTGCTGGCGCTTGGGTCCAACTGATTTTATAGGTTTCAGCACCATGAGTGAGCATTATGTAATTATTGACATCAACAATGGCGAGCTAATAGTTTATTTTTTGAGTGAAAATTTTACAAATTTTAATAAAACGAAAACATTAAGATGAGTTTTAATATAAAATTTCTATAACTTGTACTAACATTTATCTTTTAACAACTACAAGTCTTTCTATCCATGGATCGCTTTAAGAGAATGTTAATAATGTTAATACCATCTTGTTGATTTATTGTTATAATAAACTAATACAGTACTTATGTACCGTATGTTTAATGTATACGTATGTCCGTGTTGTGTCTTATCTTTCCATTCCAACAATAATTTACAGAAAAATATCGCATATTTTAGAGATGGTTTGAATTGCGATTAATTACGATTAATTCATTTTTAAGCTGTAATTAACTCGATTAAAAATTTTAATTGTTTGACAGCCCAAGAAAAACATAAATAAAAGCCAGTATTTCTCGGAAATTGCCATCATACGTGTGGCAAACATTTTATCAATGCCTCTACTACTTTAACCAATCAAATGCCAGCAGTGTTGTTTTCGTCATGGTTGACCATAATAAAAATATTTGGTCAATGAACACTTTTTTCATGACGATGACGAGACGATAGCGAGTGAAAGGAATAGGTACCGTTCTCGCACACACCATATAATTGTTTGCATTAGTCTAACACATTCATCTAACTATAGTTTAGGCAGACTTCACTCCATGCTCTTGGACACAGTAAAGTGGATCACCTTATCGGGGCTCATGAGGGGGAAATGGAAAAATGGTACCGTTTCTCATAGGCATCGTCTAACTGTTTGCATTACTCTAACACACGTAATATAATCAATCAGGGAATAGTATCATTTTTTTATATGTGTTGTATGATTGTTTGTACTACTCTAAAACACCAAAATAAATAGCACACCATAGTTTAATGAAAAGAAGCAGAATAGATACACAACGCCATCTTGTCACAGAAGCCCAATGTGCGCGTCACGGGCAAGATTGACGCACCAACTATTGCAATCAGTTCTCCTGGCCACTCCAAGGACAAAGAGCAGGGCACTCTGTCCTAAAACAAGTAGCGTCTCGCCCAGCCATGATAACAAAGTCGATAGTGGGCGGTTGGGACGTAAAGACCAGCGTCGGTCGCTGTGGCAACCACGTCTCATCCACGCACGAACCTAACTGCCCAAAACCGGCCACAGAGGGATGATCCCGAAACAACACCCTTCGGCCCGGCCCACTCCACTGCAGCCTTAAAAAACACTGGACACTGAGATAAGAAACAGATTCGCTGCTCGGAAACTTTTCTATGTAGCATTGTTTTGGATTTAGCATTGTTCCTCCGTCGTCTGTTTTTGCCTTGTTTTTGACCATTGTCGACGAATAAATTGTCAACCTGTTTTCGGTGAGCCTTCTTCAAACTTTTGGAACATGGAGTCAGTACAAAGGGTTAACACAAGAGGTGAACGCGTGGAATTTCGGACCTCCCGGTTGACTCGTGCGGGGGCGACATCAGCAGAGCAGCACTTCGTTCGGCTGTTGCAGTTTCCGTGCGGCTTGGCCGGGGGGGGGGGGGGGGGGGGGGGGGGCGAAATATATATTACATTATACATTATACATACATTATATATAAATACTATTGAATATGTCACGAGCTAAAAACGTGTTTCGGGGGACTAATACGTAACAAGAAGAATGCCTGTTTTCGTCTGACGAGACTAGAATGAGATGAAAATGTGCCATATTTTCTGTCACAGGTTCACAACGCGTAACATTTTGTGTGTAGTTAGCCTATATCGTAGCAGTGTCTGGTTGTGTCACTCATGACGTGCTGCACTGCCCCCTCCCCTTCCTGACTCAACAGTGTGTCGTCTCCAGTCTCCATGCAGGCTTGAACACACGGTGAGATTTGTTTTATTGGCCAGAGAGAATATGCAATGTTGCTTTAGCCTTTAAAGGTGTGGTGTACTGAGTGATCAGCATAAACTAAATGTAACTCGTAACGTTAGCATAGCATTGGTGGCCGCATTAGCATTAGGCTAATGCTAATGGTGAGTGTCCTCTAAACTCTCGGACAACTTTTTTTCTACATACAGTTTGTGGCGTCCAGATAGCATATGGAGCAGTTTTAATGTGCCACATGGGATGTACCTTATTTTCAATTATAGCCAGTGTTGTTAATAACGGCATTATTTTCTCCAGTAGTGAGTAATCTAATTACTTTTCCTCATCTTGGCAACGCCGTTAACGTTACTGAGGTGGGAAAGGCGTGCGTTACTATGTTGGTTGACTGACACGAGAAAAGTCTGAGAAAGACGGACACACAGAGACGAGAGAGCAGAGCAGAGCAGGAGTGGGGAGGAGGCAAGGGAGGGTGACACCGCTGCAAATGCGATGCTAATATGTTAAGTGACTCCAATAATACCTGACTGTAGCCGATAGCCTACAAACTACACCAACATGATGCTTCGGTAGATATCACATACAGTATATACAGAACTAGATGCAAATGACAGACACGGCTGCATTAGCAACATGTATAATAAAGAACTAGATGCGTTAGTAAACAGCCGCCATCTTAAAGCAGTAGACTTCTCAGGAAGGCTCTGTTGTAGAGAACCTACCTAGCGAACCTAAGTAACTTTTTATCTAAAATGCTCCTAAATCGGCAAAATCTTGACTTAAATCTATCTTTAAATGATGAAATAGTTTTAAAACTTACACGTCAAAAGCAGACAGAAGGGAACTAATGCAACAACGGGAGCAATTCTAACAACATTAACGGTTGATTCACAACATTAAATGACTTCCACACATAGCAAAGGTTACTATCTAGTTATCACAATATCCGCAATACCCCTGTGTCTAGTTAAATTTAGGGTAAGGAATTGGGCTAGGGCCAATTGTCCCCAAAAAACCCTTTAAACTTCACATTCTGTGACCTTTTATTTATTTATTTGTTTTTTTAGAAAAAAAAAAAAAAAAAAAAAAACATGAAAATTATCACCGGTTACTTTGCCAAGTAACTAATTACTCGTACATCCAGGTAATTGAGTTACTAACGCAATTACTTTTTGGGAGCAGTAATTTGTAACTGTAATTAATTACTTTTTAAAAGTAAGATTAACAACACTGATTATAGCCACCTGGATGCCACAAACTGGCTGTAAAAAAAGTTGTCCGAGAGTTTAGAGGACGCTCGCCGGCTAATGCTGTTAGCATCAGCCTAATGCTAACGTTACCACCAATGCTATGCTAATGTTACGAGTTACATTTAGTGTGTGATGATGATACCGGAGATGACACACTGGTGAGTTGGAAAGGGGGGGCGCAGCACGTCACGAATGACACAACAAGATAATGCTATGATGCAGGCTAACTACATATTAGGTGTTACACATTGTGAACATGCAACATAAACTATTGCGAATTTTCGTCTCGTTCTCGTCTCATCAGACGAAAACTGGCATTTGTCTCGTTATGTTTTAGTCTCCCAAGCAGGGGTCGCGTTAACCGAATATTTTCCGCCATTGACCGGTTTTTTAAAACGGTGACGGAAAAAACTGAGGTCCATCTGTCATTTTGACAGGTTGCAATTCACAACCCAGACCACAGGGTGGCGAGTGAGCATATTAATTAGCTATTGTCTCTCTTGATGCATGACGTCGTTGGCCATACTCGGAGTTTTTTCAAAAAAGTTTCTTCTTGAGGCATTTGATTATGCACATGCGGGCACGCATTTCAAGTCCATACGCACCAGGTGGAAAGTGTGAGACTGCGTTCAGGCCACAGCTGGTGAACTGTTAATTTCATTGTTCCATATGTAGCCTACCTACTGGGGCCACAGTCAGCTGTTTTTGTCACTGCGGAGAAAAAGTTACATATTCATCTGCTTGATGTGTGATGGCACGGTGTGGATTCTCTGTTAAGCTTGTTCAGACAGAATATTAATTAAAAATGAATGAAAACTAAATACTATTGAATATGTCATTATTATCATTTTAAAAATTTAAGTGACGGGTAAAAATAGATTATGACCGGATTTTTATGACCCTGTCAGTCAAAATGACAGACAACGAAAAAGTCTAGCGCAACCTCTGCTCCCAAGACACGTTTTTAGCATGTTATCGTCTCGTCACCGTTTAGAGAAAAAGTGGTGAGAAAATGGTTTTCTAATCGTTGACGAAAACAAAACTGTTCTGCTTCACTGTTGGAACTGTGCATAAATGCTGTAACACATTACAGTGATCCATGAAATTTGAACGAGATCAAGCAACTCAAGGCGTGTACAAGAATATTTTATTTTCTTCATTAGAAAATATTTGAATGTTTAAAGTATTAAGTACAATTTTTTTGAAAAACTAATTGCAAAACATTACCCATGCTGCACACTTGAATGTTCAGTTTCACCACCTTGCGATGATTACACTTGGTGGAACAATATAAATGACATCGTTTAAAGTTTGAATAGTATAAAAAGTGATTTGGATGGTTTTAAAGGTTAATGACCCCACCCCAATGATTTTTAATGTTCTTTTATTAAAATATACGCCGTAATTAGACATTTTTGTGTGTGAGAGATTGAAATGTAGTCCAAAAATATTGCCAACATTTCATCTTTACTCAGCCAGTTTGAATGAATGAGTTTTTATTTTATTTATTTTTTATTCATATTTTTATGTCAGTGACAACAAATGATTTAATTCTTTACTATATTATTTGACCTACTCTCAGCGTGGGTTGCTTATAAAAGCCATCCGCTGGTTTCAATTTGAAGAGCAGGGGAAAAAAAGCCTTGGAAAAATGCCCACACTGAGATCAAGTTATTTGTGCTAGTGGGAGAAAAATCAATGAACATGTCACTGCCCAGAGGAAAATATGTCTGTCCTCTCAGACCGATAATTTAAGATGTAAAAAGGCCACTTTATGAATTATGGTTGTTATGCGTTTCGGTTATCAATCCCATTGAGCTGAGACCTTTACTGTGGCCAACTAGCTTTCACAAAGATGGAATGGACTGAAAATGGGCTAATTTTGTTGTCAATTACAGTGACCTCTATTATTCCCATTAGAGAATGATGCTCCCCTGCAATTGACTCACAGCCTTAGGCGCCTTATGTTATGACTAGCAGGTGTTTTTCAATGAAATCCAGCTGGACTTGAAATGTCAATATTGCTTGCATCATATTTTTTTTATTTTTCAAACAGGCTTGCAAAGGACAAAATAGGTTGAAAATAAATCAAAATCCCTTTATAAGACCTCAGCAATACTGAATTGAGCATAGAATACATGTTTCATACATGTAATTTGATCAATAACTGTTATGATATTTTCTACTGAATTTCCATTGGAAAATCAATGAATGTTGTCGACATGAGTATTTAAATTACCGATTCAAAAAAAAAAAAAAAACATTTTTTTGTAATTCTCAATTTCAAAATGTTCAGTATTAACCATTTTGTGTCCCAAATTATATTTCATGATCGGCTCCTCTTGCCTTTTTCTCTGAAAACTCATACAAATTTATCTAATCTTAAGAGTTCCTTTTTTGGGGGGGTTCTTTTACAAATTGTCCATCTTTGTTACTCAAGCTGTTTTTAACTTTCCTGCCTCTAGATAGAGCCTCATCCTTATAATATTGTTGCAATACACCAGAGGGATGCCGCAAGCTGTCAGGGGCAGCAATTTTTTGCATTCAAAGATTTTTTTTTGTTTTTTTTGTGTGTGTGTTCAATTTATTTATTCAAATTTAGCATTGGAAAGAGATACATACAGTATAAGACATGTTTTTTCACTTTTTTCCCCCCAAAATATAATTTACAAAAACTTTTATGTGGTAATATTTACTTTCATTAATGGTTTTTAAGCACTCCAAATGTAATTCTGATTTTTTTAATTTTTAAGCATGTTACTGTCCCACCGATTTTTTTTTTTTTAAGTAGAATAAAGTAGAAAAATGCTTGGCTTTATTAAATGCTTCATTGAGTGAGTGCACTCAAATCTGCTTAAGTTGCTCACTTACACACAATGAGTTGCCACAGCAACTGTTTAACAAGTTAAACGATGACTGACGCATGCTGCGCTTTGAAGCCTCGGCTGTGGCAAGATCAAATATTAAACATCTTTCAGTCATTGTTAACTTTAACTCATTCACTCCTGGCCATTTTCACCGAAGCAAGGCCCTTCGCTCCCGGCCGTTTTACTGGATTTTGACTGATTTTGCAAGGCCCACAGAAAATTGTGTTCTATTGCTATATAAACATGGAACCCACCAATAGAAAGATTAGACTCTCTTCTTTCAGCAGAAAAAATAGTTCATATCTTTTTCCATTCTTTAGAAATCAGCATTAGAAATAGCTTAGTTTGAGCAATTTTCCAATTTCTGATGAAAAAACGGAGAAATTGAGCTTTTTATGAAAGCATACATTTCAAGCAAAACTTTGACTTATACACAGATATTTTTTGCTTTAGTTACATCCCAAACATCTGAATAATGTTTTCCTTTTACAAAATAGGATAAACAACAGGACAAATAGCTTTTGATCGCAAAGTAACAATTTATTTACACATAACTAAACTATTGAACTGTTGAACTATTTGCGCACATAACAACAGGGAAGGCTCTCGGCTGCTCCCGTGGCTAATCTGATGAGTCGAGATCAAGATCGGTCTCACTTTCTTCATCATTGGTTTCAACCTCGGGCTAAGGAGTAACGCAACGTGAGCTCCGCAGAACGCGTGTGGAACTGTTGTGGACTTCACCGTCCGTCTCATCAAGATAGAATTTTTTGAATCCTTCTTTGACGATGGTTTCATTTTCTTTTGAAAACACTCCACAAGTGTCGTCCGCCTTTTTCTTCTCCGATCGTTCTCCACATTTTTCTCAAATTCTCACGCGTTTTGACAAGATCGATCCAACTTCCGTTTCTTGACTATTTTTCTTCACTTCCTTTCTTGGACCGAGATGAGTTCTTACCAAATGCGCTACTGACCTCCATTGGCTAGTTTTATTGCTTTAAAATTGGTTTTGAGCTGTGTGCATTATATTTTAGATGGATTGGAACCTATAGATGGGGAAAAAAAAAAACGCAACAGATGTATAAATACGTTTTTTTTTAACACTGAAGTAGAACGTATTCATACGTTTTTGGGAGCAAATGAGTTAGTAAGCAACTCCAGTGCACTGCCTGACCAACAAAGAGCAAGAAGAGGAAGGGAGAGTGAGATTAGGACAGCTCATCTGTATTTATTATTTATTTTTTAATTGGAGAAAAAAATTTACGCAATGGACTGAGGGCGTGAAGTTTGAAGCAGGAAGTCGTGAGGGATCACTGTAAATACAAACATGAAATGTGTCTTATTCTGGGAGCATCACCAGGTAAATGGCTCCTTTGTCTAACTGTGATTTATGGTCCGGAAAATACAATACAACAGTTGGAAATGACCCATATCAGAGGTGCAAAGTGAAATACCAAAATCTTACTGTGTCTCCTTATCCTAGCTCTTTAGTGATGTAGCCTACAAAGCCAGAGACCGAGAGGACCTAATTGCAGGCATAGATGAGTTTTTAGATGAGGTGATTGTGCTTCCACCCGGGGAATGGGATCCCAAAATCCGGATTGAGCCTCCCAAGAAAACTCCATCAGCTGACAAAAGGTAAGACTTTTTTTTACCTTCCACACGAAGTGCAATTATTTTAATAGATGAACAAATGTATTTCGTTTTGACTCCCCATCCACAGGAAGTCGGTGTTCTCCTTGAATGAATTGGGACAGATGAATGGGACAGCAGGTGGAGGCGGAGGACTAGCTGAGGATGAGGAAATGCCAGCACAACATGAACTTGGAGAGGAACTGGCATTTACTGGGCGGTGTGTTTCCAAATCAATATTATAAGACCAAGCAAAGACAGTTCATAAATCTCTTTTGTATTTTTGGGCTTCCCTAAAGGGTCATGTTTATTTGTCTGCAATTACATTACAACACCCCAAAAGAAGCATGCGTTCTTTAAAGCGTGAAAAGATGTTATTTTCTTTTAATTATCTGGCAGGCAAACAAAGCTCTGCCTCATAATTTGAGAGCAGATGTACTGTTTGAGCTGTGCCCGGGATAGCAAAACAAACTACTGTGTTCAAATTAGTGTTGGTAGCAATGTGGTGCTAAAAATATTAGGGATTCATAAGAAATAATAATGAACCAATGCTGCGCAATATGTACTCTTTGAGATTAGAGCTGCAGCTATCGAATATTTTAGTAATCGATTATTCTCTTGAAAATTCCATATATTGATAAGTAACAAGTAATTTGATAAAACATGTTTTTTGAGGTAAAGAGCAATTATAGATGAGAAAACTGGACATTTCACCGAATATTGAACCATTTTTAGACAGTATTTTTTTTTTCGATGTAAATTGTTGAAAACGGCCAACAATTGTATTTCAGATGTGACTAGGAAAAGAAACCAACAAATTCACTCAAAAAACGTAAGATCTTATTTAAAAAAAAAAAAAAAAAAATCTTATTTCTTACCTAAAAATGTCATTACGCTTGATAACACACATCGATTAAAAGTTTGTGATTTTTCCACGTATTTCAATTGAATTTCCATTTCTTTCAACCTATTTTTAAATCCTAGTTAAGTTTTAAGTCCAAATTGTAAGTCCTGATAGGATTTTGAGTTTTTGCAGTGTTCGAAATAAATGTATGATACCTGCTGTATTGGAGTAGCCTGGAACTCCAGACTCACTGCTGTTCCAGCAATACAGTCTGGGACCCAGCTCCTTATTGGCCTCTCGAGCCCAAACGAAATCGTCTGTGCAATCAGATTCGTTTATTTGCGTGACATGTTCTTAACCAATGTCACCTCCGCCTCATTGCTGATTGGTCCACTCCGCTGTCTGTTTGCTGTGGCTTGCTCCACCCTGGGAATATGATCCGCTGAACAGTCGACAGACTCTATAGATCCTACTCACCAACGTCACACAATGACGTGTCTCTGTATTGGGCCGCCATATTGTCCGTCATTGTTTAGCCGTATTCTCAATGGTTTCAATTTGTCGTGCAATTTATAGTGCAATTCATTGAAGCCCCGGTGCTTTTAGACGCTGTAAACTCATTGGATGCGTTGCATAAAAGGCGTTATGTGGAAAAGCTTCAGTCTATCCATTCGCCAGATCCATATTTGATGCCTAAATCGATATTTTTCGACCCGCTGTCTTCGCTGTCTCTGCATGACATCTGCTACCCTGATATCTACAACCATCTTGTCCACACAAAATCATCCTATTCTCACGAAAGTTTGAAAAACTTTAAGAGCAGCACTCTAAGCAACATTACCCCGTGTGACCCTTTACTTCCAATTTTCTAAAATGGCGACAATCAATAAAAAAAAAAGTTGACTGCGATGGCTGACGCTTCAAGGATAGGTGGATATTGGACTATTTCTTACAACTGTGTCTGCCTCATTAGCAAAGAGACAGTCGCTGTTTTCAAAGAGTTCGATATTATTCGATATTACCAAAAAAGACACGCTGACATGTACGACAACATTACAGGGAAGATACGCAGCGAGAAATGAAAGCCACTTGAAGCTAGTTTAATTTCACAGCAGCAGTATTTCGCAAGAGCCCGAGTGTCGAAAGAGAACGCCACAAAGGCGAGATTGTTGAAATTATGAATTAAAAAAAATAATAATAAAGCAAATGTGACACACAGAAGGGCTTGCTAAAATTTGTTTAACTATATTGTTCTACGTAAATCAGCCAAGGTAACCCCCCACATTTTTACCACACCAAATCTGGCCCCCTTTGCAAAAAGTTTGGACACCCCTGTTTAACTGATGATCCGTAGACAAGGCCAGCTTCTTTCACTTGCTACCAGCTAAATATTATTCAAAAAATAATGATGGTGGAAGAAATAAGCATCTTGAATTTGAAACTGTATGTTGTCGGCGATTAGCCTCGCAATGATCTTAATTGTGGTTGTCAGACCAAAACCCCCTAAATATATATTAAATGCATCTTACCAGGTATAAAATGACTACTACGTAGTCTGTGGTGATCGTTTGGTGCCCAGTTTTCTCGTCGAATTGTAGCAGTCCATCTCGCTCTCCTCTCCGGGTCTCTCGGAAAACGGTAAACTTCAAGTCTCTCCGTCTATCTTCTCTGTTACTGCAACCAACCGCCACACACGCCTTCACCATTTTGATTATTAATGTTAACGAGCAGAAAAACACGCTATAATAGGAGGAATTTACGTAGCGATAATGCGTAAACACGACGAGCTAATGGACAATATGGCGCGGAGGCGTGGTTGTGACGTCATGTGAGTAGGGTCTATAGCTGGAACAGCGGTGAGTCTGGAGTTCCAGGCTAGTATTGGAGCATATTGGCACCAGTGCTACATAATAATAATAATAATACATTTTATTTATAACGCACTTTACATTTGAAAAACAAATCTCAAAGTGCACATTGCCAAAAAAGAATAAAAAGACTAATAATAAAAGAGTAAAAGCAAAACAGACAGAAGCACAGATAAAATCAGATACCAATCAGATAAAATAAGACAGTCAAATAACATGGTGTTTTATCCATCAACGACTACTGAGCTAATATTGACAGTTAGCTTTATTATGATTTTATTTAATCTCCAGCGCTGTTTTTACTAATTAAATAAAGCCTGTATGAAAGACACGTTAGCCACGCATCGACAGTAGTCATAATTAATAGAAACCTAACCCTCCACAGGGCTAACGATACGTTAGCAAGGTACAGTAACATCAGTCTTATTTATTAGCGCTACGTTAATTTAATTTTACCTTTTCCCAAGTATCACTCCTCCGCTCTCGGAGTAAATGAGGTGCCTTCGGTGGAGCAGGGGCTAGGCGGGCGGGTTGCGCCCGGCCCGGGGTTTCGGGGGAAGGTCATAGGTCGTGGGGTCCAGCCCGGGGTGCGGAAGCGTCGGCGGGGCCGCGGGTAGCCGGGACCGCTTGGAGGTAGTGTTATGCAAGTGCTGTCTTATGTACATGAAACGGTGTTCACCTTGGTCTCCACCTTTGAAATCAAACATATCTGACGACTCTCTCTTTTTTTCCTGTACGCATGTGACGTCAGCACATTGTGCCACATTAAAAGTAGTTTGGGCAAAATGTCATGCCTAGAGCTGTCAAAATTAAACGATTCATCGAGGTGGAAAAAATTCCTCGATCAATTTTTAAAATCGAGTTACTCAAATTATTCGAGTAATCATTTCAGCTCTATTTGAGATTTAGTTTCGAACCGCCGGCCACCCTACCCAAGATGGCCGCCAGCTATGCCCGCCACTGTGAAAAAGATAGCTGTCCAATCGTGTGGTGTCAAAGTCATTCTTCATTTTGGGTCATCCTGTTCATTTTGAAACCCTTACTGTTGATTTTTCGGCATTCCCGGTCACTTTTTGTTGATTCCTTGTCAATTCCTGTTGTTTTCGGGGCAATTTGAACACTTGCTTGAGTTTATAAATAGTAGAAGGCCAATCCCTTTGAAGTGGGAATAACAAATGTTCATTTGCTGGCAACCATCAATGAGTTAAGAAGTGTCTGACCAAATCATGATAGCAATTACTTTACATTCAAGTGAGTAAGAAGTAATTTAGTATTAAGAGAAAAAACAAAAATTTTTTCAAAAAATGTATCGGTAACACAAGGCTGGGTATCAGAAGTGAAAAAACAGTAGTTCAAATCCCAAATTGCTTTAATTAGGAGCGCTTAAAAAGTATTTCACAGAAACTAGTGTATCTAATCCAATATTGGATGTAGGGCTGCAACTATGATTATTTTAGTAGTCGATAAATCTGTCAACTAGTTCGTTCGAATAATCGAGTAATCGGTTTAGGAATGTTTAATGCGTTCCAGAATAAATTTCAAGAGATATAAGACAAAGTCTTGCTATGACTGCAATTGCAAAAGAGTGTGAGGGTGTTTCTTCAAACTATGCAAAAATGCACTTTCATTAAAAAAAAAAAAAAAAAAAAAAAAAAAAATAGCTGAGCTTAGCCTCAAACAGTATTTAAAAAAAAACTACAACAAAAGAACATTTGGATAACTTGTGTAGCTAAAGTCCGCTAGCTCAAATGCTATAAAATGCTAACTTTTTTATTTTATTTTATTTTTATACAATGCTATTATCAAATCGATCAAATACATATTCCCACAAAAAACAGCTAAATATACCTGTAAAATGAATTACGAATGCATTAAAAAAACATTAGCTCAAACAAAAACTTACCTTATGTTGGTCTTAACCAAGGCCGGCCCAGCCTATACGCTGACTATGCAGCTGCTTAGGGCCCCTGACCACTAGGGGTCCCCCAATCTGGCAACCTCATTTTATACATTTTTAATAGAGCATCGTGAATAATGTGGCGCACATTGCCATTTATCTATACAAACATCAATTTTCTTGTCATTACAATCTGGCAACCTGGGCAGTGACGTTGAACCTGCTTTGCGATGATTGGTGCGCAAACTTGCTTGGAAAATAGATGCACGAATATGTCGACGAGAATTTATCCTTCTGGAGCAGAGAAACAAAAAATCTGATTAATATACAAAACATGGATGTAGGGGTTGGATTGCATGTATGGGTTTCACAGTACACTGTGATGAAATGGTGGGCCAAAAATATGGGCCCCTTGGCATTATTTTGCTTAGGGCCCCCAAATGGCCTGGACCGGCCCTGGTCTTAACAGGGAGCAGCTGGATTCAGGTATGTTAAATGAGTTATGTCATAGTCACTGTTTCCACTAGAGGGCAGTGTATCCACCCAAATTAATAAAACTAAATGCAAACACTTAAAAAAAAAAACATTACAAGGCCACTCTAATTAAACGATTACTTGAAGCAGCAAAATGTGATTCGAAGCTTTTTCCTAATCGAATTACTTGAGTTCATTGATTAATTGTTGCAGCACTAATAAGATGCTCAGATTCAGAATGAATCCTCACTCTTGGTTAATAGAGTTAAATACATCTGTGCTTGTCTGGTTAATTTGAATAAGATGTCCATACCAGTGAGACTACTCACATCAGGACGGTGCAAATGACATAATTTCTAACTAACAATCCAGATGGACACAAGAAATTTAACTGTGCAAAGATTTAAAGAGTACGAAAATGATGGAAGGGTGAATTGCATGCAGACAGCACCAAATTAGCAGTCAATTTACCATCTGCTTTACGAACTGTGTATTGTTTTTGTAATAGCTTCTGTGGTGGATTGTACTTGGACATCAAGCGTAAATTGCCATGGCTGCCCAGTGATTTCTACGAAGGTTTTCACATTCAATCCATCTCTGCTGTGCTCTTCATCTACTTGGGCTGCATCACGAATGCCATCACCTTTGGTGGCCTGCTAGGAGATGCCACCGAGAACTATCAGGTAAAAGAGTGAGCATTTCCTGTAATTATGTTTTGCTGCATGAACATAAAGACTTAGCTTTGGGACTCTCATTTCACTTCCTTTTTGTGTTTCCTGTCTATTCTACAGTATTTTAACAATCAAATAAAGGCTCAAGCATAGTTTCATCCTCCTGCAATTTCACCCATGTCTGTCCCTCTCATCCTTCACAGGGTGTAATGGAAAGTTTCCTCGGTACAGCTCTGGCTGGCACTGTGTTTTGTCTGCTCGGGGGTCAGCCCCTCATCATTCTAAGCTCAACTGGACCCATCCTCATCTTTGAAAAGCTCCTATTTGAATTCAGCAAGTGAGCATTTTGCCAACTTATGACAATGCACTAGAATTGAATAAAGGGAATATTAATAGGTAGTATTGTACACAGCCTTCGTTAACACAATTTAAATTTGAAGATGCGTGGAAAAGGTCCCTAAGGCTAGGTTCATACCGCAGGTCTTAATGCACAATTCCGATTTTTTTGTCATATCTGTTTTTTTGGCGTGCCCGTTCAGACTGCCTTTGTCCATTGTGCCCATTCAAGTATCACACATGCGCAGGAGCATCAAAAAATATGCTGGCTCAATGTCATTCTAGGGTGATAATATATTATTTTTTTCCAAAAAGACGACGCAAATAACATACATAAATAATCCCCATTTAGTGTTATATTCAGAGTTTATATGGATTGATAGCATGCACGAACTGTGTCTGCATGACGCACACATATACGAACAGTTTGCCCCGTTTTTTGGCCTTGTAAGCAATCTTGAAATATTGCTCATTTGGAGCACCGAGAAAACCGAGCATTCTCAGGTTTATCCTCCCCCACCCATTTTATTTTTTTATGACTGTTGTCAAGCTCGCCTCTTCCCTAAAAGCCGCGTTCAAGCTAGGTGCTAACGCTAATGCACAGCTCCATTGCTAACGTAGCACCCTGTCTCTCTCGCGCTTTGCTTACGCAATTGCTGAATGAATTCCGATTTGGGGGACTTGACATTTCAGACCGCAGCCACATTCTGAAAAAATGTGGTCCAGATCAGATTTTAACCACATACGAAATGGACCATGATCGGATTTTAAATGGTCCACTTTTATGTGACTTTTCCCATTCAGACCATCTAGTTAATGCCTGATTCGAGTTGGAAAAACACACAAAAAATTCAGATTTGTGCATTAAGACCTGCGGTATGAACCTAGCCTTAGTTACACTAAAAACTCTGCATGTAGGTTGAAAAACCTCTATCTCCAGGTAAACCATGAATGAATCTCTGAAAGATCTTTAAGGTGCCTTTTAATTTGATGCCAATGGCTTGCTGTATGTAACCAAATATATTGTAGCACAACTAACATTGATTAGCCTCAACTTTCTTGCTACATCAAAAATGGTAAACCAATATCATTTATTTATTATAGAATTTATACAATTAGCATTAGCAAGCAAACTAGTGTACCATTTTTTTGGCTCCCGATATGGATTCCCGTGTGGTATTGGTTGATGCCAATACTCTACCGATACCATGTTTTTTTTTGGTGGAAAAGATAAACAAAATATTAAAATATAATAATATTAAATACATATTTTGAAAAATATAATAATAAATTACTTGGCTGTAAAACTAATCGCTATCATGCGTTAGACGTCCAACCCATTTGAAGTTAAAACAAATGTTCATTCGCTGCCACCCTCCCGCTTCAAATGAGTTGGATGTCTACTAGTGATAAATTGGTGGGAGGGTGCATCTCGGAAGAAAAAATTTGAATTTTTTTACCTCATTGGCTGCCATTGACAGTGACAGACGTCCAATCCATTTGAAGTGGATTGGACGTCTACAAGTGATAAACTCATTAAAACTCATAGCAGAAGGATGATTAGACACCGCACAATTGGATATCTATCAACATATTAGGAAGTGTGACAAGTGCTCCTTTTTTTACGGTGCTGCGCAGAGCTGGCTGCCATATTGAGTAGGGCAGCCAGTGGTTGGGAACTAGATATTGAAAAGTACGTATTGCACATCATCGGCATGTTATTTCTCAGTAGTCCCTGATACCAATGACGTCATTTTAATGGCATTTCGGTACCGATACCCATACTAGTACAGTGCACACTAGGGATGGGAACCTCTTGGTACCTCACGATATGATTTGTGATACAAAGCTCACGATAACAATGATCTCACATATGGCGATACAACGATTATCGATACATTTTTCAGGAAATCATTCTAGGATATTCTACAAAACAACTAATAAACAGAAAAACAACCTATTTCATCTTTCTGCTCTAATATTATCACAAGTAGACGTCCAATACATTTGAACAGGGAGGGTGGCAGCGAAAAAAAACCTTCCACATCAAACTAGCCCCTCCCACTTCGATGTAATGCTCTGGTTTCAAACGAATGTTCATTCGCCCTTCCGAGTCTTAATGGATTGAGCATCGAGCGTCGTTAATGGCAGCCATAGAGTTAACTGAGACACTATTATGATTGAAGATTTTGTTAGCAACTTGGTTCTTTTTTTTTTGAAAACATTGACATCTTTTTAAAACAATATCTTCATTCTTGGCATGAGTGTATCGATAACCTTTTGGGATGCAAAGAATCACGATATATCATCATTTTGATATTTTCTCACATCCCTACTACACATGAGGCAAATAAGTATTTAGTAAACCACCAAGTGTGCAAGTTCTCCTACTTGAAAAAATTAGAGAGGCCTGTAATTGTCAACATGGGTAAACTTCAACCATGAGAGACAGAATGTGGGGGGGGAAAAAAACAGAAAATCACATTGTTTGATTTTTAAAGAATTGATTTCCAAATTTGAATGGAAAATAAGTATTTGGTCACCTACTGTTATGTCCTCTGGTCTTATGTTGACTACTTTTTGGGTTTAATTTCTTTCTGGGATTGTACGTTGTTCATCCGTCCACAGGATGTCGCTATTCTAACTCAGAATCTTAAGTTTTTCTTTGGTATTGCTGTTTGCGCTCGGCTTCCCCTAGTGGCGACTTGCTGTAAGCAGCAGGCAGAAAGAACTTTTTATTTCAGTTGGAAAAGAGGCCTTGAGGTGTTAAGACGTTACACACCTCCTCTGCACCATACATCGTTGGGAACCCTTGACAAAACAAAATCTGTAAGTTTGTACGTTTTAACAGTGGGTTAGATGTAATTTTGGTGTGTCTATTCTGTTATTTTGTTGTTGTTTGTGTGGCGCGAACCCACACGTTTTTGTGCTAAGCTGAAGTAGCCACTTCATTTCATTTGCTCATAATGGAGCCAGTTTTCTGTTATTTACATAAACATGTTATTGTATAGAACCTTTTATTTTGTGTATAACATTTGTGTTTTATGTATGTTTCAGTTTTACCACACACACACACGCACACACGTTGACACAAAGAAATAAATGAGAGGAAGGAGTTCGGGCCTCCAAGTTTCTTTGTCGGTTTAGCTCGCTGCCAAAGTCGAGTAGCCATACGCTCGGCTGAGGGCAGAAGAGTAAAAAGATTTTCAACACATCAAGCACCCAAGATGTCTCAGCAAGAAGTTTCACCACCTATCAGCCAAGTGGTCACCAGGTCGGAGGCCAGTCATTCTCATTCTTCACGCCGGTCCAGAACGAGTCAAGCTGCTGCACAAGCACGAGCAGACGCCGAAGCTGCCTACGCCAGAGCACGGTACGCCAAACGCCAAATCGACATGGAGGTCGAGAAGGCACGCATCGAGGCAACACTACACGCTCTGAAGACGGAAGGTGAAGCAGAAGCAGCGCTCGCCGCAGCTAAAGTTTGGGAGGCGACTTTCGAAGAAGAGGAGCGCGCCAAAGTCGACCTCAGCGAGCAAGGGGTATTTTCCAAGACACCCCCCTCCATCAGGCGTGCACAAGAGTATGTGCATGCTCACTTTGACGACCAGCGTGTGCAAGCAGATGGCACACAAACGCCAAACACTGAGCACCTGGTTAGGCACAATGACTCTCAACAACCAGAAAATAGCCCAAAATCAGCTGGTGCTTTTCCACATGTGCGTCACATCGACATCGCTGACGAAGAGCATCTCCAATCTCATCGTGGGAGAACGGACATCTCACACCAGCCTACACCTTCAGCAACCCCACAAAGTGAACTGTCCAATTTAGCAGCCTATCTAGCACGGCGTGATCTGCTGACATCGGGGTTCAAGGTTTTCGACAACCGGCCAGAGTCCTACCTGTCCTGGAAGTCCATGTTCTGCAACGCGACGGAAGGCCTCAATCTCAAGCCCAGCGAAGAGCTCGACCTTCTCACCAAGTGGCTCGGCGGGGAGTCTCTTCAACACGCTCAGAGGATCAGGGCGGTCCACGTGAGTAATCCACAGGCAGGTCTCCAACGTCTGTGGCAGCGGCTAGACAAGACTTATGGCTCTCCAGAGGTAATTGAATCCTCACTCTTCCAACGGTTGCAGACTTTTCCAAGAATCTCCAACAAAGACACTCACTTACTGCAGGAGCTTGCTGATCTTCTGTTAGAGCTATCGTATGCCAAAAGTGAAAGTTATTTGCCGGGTCTTAGCTTTCTCGACACACCAAGGGGCATAAACCCGATAGTTGAAAAACTCCCATATGGACTCCAGGAGTCATGGGTTACACAAGGTACCAAATACAAAAGGGAAAACGGTGCAGTCTATCCACCTTTTTCGTATTTTGTGCGGTTCGTAAATGACTACGCTGAAATGAGAACAGACCCTAGCTTTATGTTACAGTGTTCAAACGTAATAAATCCAAGGGTTGATAAGACATCAGTAAGACGAGACAAATACAGAGTTCCATTGGCGGTGAATAAAATAGAGATCAGTCCGGCTAAATTGACAGCACTCGATCCAGACAAACAATGTCCTATCCACCAAAAACCACATTCACTCGTCAAATGCAGGGGGTTTAGAATGAAAACACTAGACGAAAGAAAGAACATTCTCAAAGAGCACGCCATTTGTTTTAAATGTTGTGCGTCCACAAATCACAGGGCTCGAGACTGTAAAGCTATTATCCAATGCTCAGAATGTGATAGCGATGCTCATGTGTCTGCCATGCATGTCGGTCCACCTCCATGGACACCTCAAGACTTTAATCCCCCAACCCAGAGTCACGGCGGGGAGTCTGAGGGCCCAAATCCTGTGAACACAGCCAGTTGCACAGAAGTATGTGGGCAAGGCGTAAAAGGAAAATCATGCTCAAAGATCTGTTTAGTTAATGTATATCGCCGAACTTCTCCAGAAAAGAAAAAGAGGGTATATGCCATGTTGGATGATCAGAGCAATTCATCCTTAGCCAGATCTGCGTTTTTTGACATGTTTAATGTGCAAGGTACCATATTCCCATACACCATGAGAACATGTGCAGGTTTATCAGAGACACAAGGTCGTAAAGCTGATGGCTTTGTTGTAGAAGATGTAGATGGTAAGGTCTCCATGATGCTGCCTACAATAACAGAATGTGATCAGATTCCAGATAATAGAGACGAAATTCCCAGCCCTGAGGTAGCAGCAGCTCACCCTCATTTGCGATCAATCGCTTCACAGATTCCTCCTCTCGACCCATCGGCAGACATTCTTCTGCTCCTGGGAAGGGACATCATTCAGGCTCATAAAGTTCGTGGTCAGGTAAATGGGCCAAACAATGCACCTCATGCCCAGCGTCTCGATTTAGGATGGGTTGTCATAGGTGATGTCTGTCTCTCTGGAGCTCATAAACCCACATTGAACTCATTTAAGACGAACGTTCTAAACAGTGGACGTCCCACGTTCCTCAGTCCTTGCGAAAACACAATCGTTATCAAAGAGAAATACACCAAAAACGATCCACTAAACACACAAGCGGAACTAGGACAACATATTTTCCAACAAACAACAAATGACGACAAAGTTGCACTTTCGGCAGAAGATGCGTTGTTCCTAGACATTATGCACAACAACTTTGCTAAAGATGAGGCGAATAACTGGGTAGCTCCACTTCCATTCCGCTCACCTAGGCGGCGCCTACCTGACAATCGGGAGCAGGCCTACAATCGTTTAATGTCGCTCCGCAAAACGCTGAGAAGAAAACCTGAAATGAGAGCGCATTACGCTGAGTTTATGGAGAAAATATTCAGCAAGGGCCATGCCGAACCAGCGCCCGCACTGGCGCCAGATCAAGAGTGCTGGTATCTCCCTAGTTTTGGCGTTTACCACCCGCAAAAGCCAGAAAAAATTAGGGTAGTCTTTGATTCGAGTGCTCAACTTGACAATGTTTCTCTCAATGACGTGCTCCTCAAGGGACCAGATCTTAACAACACTCTCGTAGGAGTTCTGATGCGGTTTAGGTCCGACCCATACGCCGTTATGGCAGATGTGGAGCATATGTTTCACAACTTTATAGTACGAGAAGACCACCGTAACTACCTTCGTTTCTTGTGGTTCCAAAATCATGACCTTGATGGAAAAGTGCAAGAATTTAGGATGACTGTCCATGTGTTTGGTAATTGTCCTTCCCCATCAGTCGCCATCTTTGGACTGAAAAGAACAGCCATAGAAGGAGAAATGGAATTTGGCAGTGACGCAAAAGAATTCATTGAACGGCACTTCTATGTAGATGATGGGCTAAAGTCATTCTCTTCCATAGAGCAGGCCATTGATGTTCTTAGTAGGGCACAGAAGATGCTGGCTCAGTGTAACATACGCCTGCACAAAATCTCATCCAATTGTCCTCTCATAACAGGAGCCTTTCCAACCGAAGATCGTGCTGTAGGCATGCAAGGTCTTGACATTGGGCAGACTACCCCACCAATGCAGCGCAGTTTGGGCTTAGGATGGGAGCTGTTGACTGACCAATTCAAGTTCCAAGTAAGAGTAAATGAAAGGCCGTTCACAAAAAGGGGAGTTCTGTCAGTTATCAACAGTGTGTTCGACCCACTTGGTTTTGCTATTCCAGTAATCGTAGGGGGTAGAACCATACTCAGAGACATTTCCACAAATGTTTCAGAGTGGGACACTGAACTGCCAAAAGACAAATTAGAACAGTGGCAAAAGTGGAAAAGTTCCCTCGGACACCTACAACATCTTGAAATTCCCAGAATGTACACTTCAATACCGCTGTCTGCAGCCCAAAGAATAGAGATTGACGTTTTTTGTGATGCTTCCACAAAAGCCGTAGGTGCGGTAGCCTACCTCAAACTCACAAATGAGGACGGACACAGCGAAGTGGGATTCCTCCTCGGCAAAGCACGTTTAGCTCCTAAACCAGACATCACCATACCCCGACTTGAACTCTGTGCAGCAGTCCTGGCCGTGGAAGTAGCAGAGTTGGTTCTAGAGGAGCTGGATGTCACAGTCGATCAGGTGAATCTTTACACAGACTCAAAGGTAGTGCTTGGGTACATCTCAAACACCAAGAGACGCTTTCACGTTTATGTGCACAACAGAGTCGAACGCATCAGGCGCTTTGCACAAACTCACCAGTGGCATTACGTGCCCACACACTTAAATCCGGCAGACCATGCCACACGAGCGTTGCCCGCTGAGCAGCTCTCCAGCTCCACCTGGCTCAGAGGCCCAGCTTTCCTCTCCAGGTTGGACCAAAGTCAAGTTCGAAGTCAAACCTTCGATCTCATAGACCCAGAGACTGACTGTGAGTTGCGTCCTGAGGTAACAACTTGCACTACCACCCTATCAAAAGGCCAGTTTAATAGTGCCAGATTTGAAAGGTTTTCAAGTTGGAAGGTGCTGCAAAAGGCTATTGCCAAACTCCAACATATAGCTCAATCATTCAAGAACAACTCTGAGGTTTCCTGTCGTGGCTGGCACAACTGCAACAAACATTTAACTGAAAAGTCACTGCAACTAGCCAAGACCACGATCATTCGCACCGTTCAAAGAGAGGTCTTCGCAGAAGATATTGGATGCATTGAAAAAGGCACAGCTTTAAAAAACTCAAGTCCACTCAGCAAACTGAATCCATTTGTTGACACGCAAGGGCTCCTTAAAGTTGGAGGCCGACTAAAGAAAGCACAGTTGTCTGCAGAAGAAACCAATCCCATACTAATCCCTGGAAAGCACCATCTTGCTCAGCTCATAATAAGACACTTTCACGAAAAATTATGTCACCAGGGAAGGCATTTCACGGAGGGAGCAGTCAGAGCAGGGGGCTTTTGGATTGTGGGAGGAAAAAGAGCAGTAAGCAGTGTGATTTTCAAGTGCATCACATGCCGCAAATTAAGGGGCAGGCAACCTGAACAGATCATGGCTGAGCTACCTGAAGACAGGCTGTCCACGGACCCTCCTTTCACAAATGTAGGCCTTGATGTGTTCGGTCCCTGGTCCGTTACAGTGAGAAAAACGCGTGGTGCTAATGCAGATGCTAAAAGATGGGCAGTCATATTCACCTGCATGAGTACACGTGCAATTCATATTGAAGTGATTGAGTCAATGGACACATCGTCATTCATTAATGCACTGCGTCGTTTCTTTGCCATCCGAGGTGGTGCCAAACTCTTGAGATCTGATTGTGGGACAAATTTTGTGAGTGCCTGCAAAGAGCTCCAAATAGACAAACTAGGCTGTCACAATGACAAAATAGGCACATTCTTGAAAGACAGTGCGTGCAAATGGCAGTTTAATCCTCCACATGCATCCCATATGGCTGGTTCCTGGGAACGCATGATCGGCGTCACCCGAAAAATCCTCAATGCAATGCTCCTTGAACATCCATATGGGAAGCTCACACATGAAGTACTCGTGACATTGTTAGCTGAAGTCACCGCAATTGTAAATGCACGCCCGCTAACGGCTGTTTCTACAGATCCCGAAAACCCAGTCATTCTTACTCCTGCGATGCTACTCACGCAAAAGGTTGGCACACCACCGATTCCACCAGGGCAGTTTCAGACCAGTGACCTATTCAAAGCCCAATGGAAGCGCGTGCAGTACTTAGCTAATGTTTTCTGGAGTCGTTGGCAGAAAGAATACATCGCAGGCTTGCAGGTTCGTCGCAAGTGGAAAATAAAAAAGCCGAACCTTCAAATGGGCGACGTTGTTTTAATGAGGGAGTCTCTGGAACATAGGAATAATTGGCCACTCGGACTGATCACAAAATCTTTCCCAAGTGAGGACGGTAATGTCAGAAAAGTTGAGGTTAAGATTTGCCGAAACGGCGAGAATAGGTTTTACATTCGCCCAATTCGTGAAGTTGTGCTTTTGATGTCTAAGGATAGCATGTAAAACGAGTTGTTGTTTTGTATCGTTCATTAGTTAAGAGCTGACATCTTGCAGATGTCAGGCGGGGAGTGTTATGTCCTCTGGTCTTATGTTGACTACTTTTTGGGTTTAATTTCTTTCTGGGATTGTACGTTGTTCATCCGTCCACAGGATGTCGCTATTCTAACTCAGAATCTTAAGTTTTTCTTTGGTATTGCTGTTTGCGCTCGGCTTCCCCTAGTGGCGACTTGCTGTAAGCAGCAGGCAGAAAGAACTTTTTATTTCAGTTGGAAAAGAGGCCTTGAGGTGTTAAGACGTTACACACCTCCTCTGCACCATACATCGTTGGGAACCCTTGACAAAACAAAATCTGTAAGTTTGTACGTTTTAACAGTGGGTTAGATGTAATTTTGGTGTGTCTATTCTGTTATTTTGTTGTTGTTTGTGTGGCGCGAACCCACACGTTTTTGTGCTAAGCTGAAGTAGCCACTTCATTTCATTTGCTCATAATGGAGCCAGTTTTCTGTTATTTACATAAACATGTTATTGTATAGAACCTTTTATTTTGTGTATAACATTTGTGTTTTATGTATGTTTCAGTTTTACCACACACACACACGCACACACGTTGACACAAAGAAATAAATGAGAGGAAGGAGTTCGGGCCTCCAAGTTTCTTTGTCGGTTTAGCTCGCTGCCAAAGTCGAGTAGCCATACGCTCGGCTGAGGGCAGAAGACCTACAAACAAGATTTCTGGCTGTAAAAGAGGTCTAACTTCTTCTAACGTGGTCTAACGAGGCTCCACTCATTACCTGTATTAATGGCACCTATTTTAACTCATTATCGGTATAAAAGACACCTGTCCACAATCTCAGTCAGTCACACTCCAAATGCCACTATGGCCGAGACCAAAGAGCTGTCGAAGGACACCAGAGACAAAATTGTAGACCTGCACCAGGCTGGGAAGACTGAATCTGCAATAGGTAAAACGCTTGGTGTAAAGAAATCAACTGTGGGAGCAATTATCAGAAAATGGAAGACATACAAAACCACTGATAATCTCCCTTGATCTGGGGCTCCATGTAAGATCTCACCCCATGGCGTCAAAATGATAACAAGAACGGTGAGCAAAAATCCAATAACCACACGGGGGGACCTAGTGAATGACCTACAGAGAGCTGGGACCACAGTAACAAAGGCTATTATCGGTAACACAATGCGCCGCCAGGGACGCAAATCCTGCACTGCCAGATGTGTCCCCCTGCTGAAGCCAGTACACGTCCAGGCCCGTCTGCGGTCCGCTAGAGAGCATTTGGATGATCCAGAAGAGGACTGGGAAAATGTGTTATGGTCAGATGAAACCAAAATAGAACGTTTTGGTAGTAACACAGGTTCTCGTGTTTGGAGGAGAAAGAATACTGAATTTCATCCAAAGAACTCCATACCCACTGTAAAGCATAGGGGTGGAAACATCATGCTTTGGGGCTGTTTTTCTGCAAAGTGACCAGGACGACTGATCTGTGTAAAGGAAAGAAGGAATGGGGCCATGTATTGAGAGATTTTGAGTGAAAATCTCCTTCCATCAGCAAGGGAATTGAAGATGAGACGTGGCTGGGTCTTTCAGCATGACAATGATCCCAAACACACAGCCAGGGCAACAAAGGAGTAGCTTCGTAAGAAGCATTTCAAGGTCCTGGAGTGGCCTAGCCAGTCTCCAGATCTCAACCCCATAGAAAATCTGTGGAGGGAGTTGGAAGTCCGTGTTGCCCAACGACAGCCCCAAAACATCACTGCTCTAGAGGAGATCTTCATGGAGGAATGGGCCAAAATACCAGCAACAGTGTGTGAAAAGCTTACAGAAAACGTTTGGCCTCCGTTATTGCCAACAAAGGGTACATACTGTAACAAAGTATTGAGATGAAGTTTTGGTATTGACCAAATACTTATTTTCCACCATGATTTGCAAATAAATTCTTTAAAAATCAAACATTGCGATTCTCTGTTTTTTTTTTTTAACATTCTGTCTCTCATGGTTGAGGTTTACCCATCTTGACAATTACAGGGCTCTCTAATATTCTCAAGTGGGAGAACTTGCACAATTAGTGGTTGACTAAATACTTATTTGCGCCACTCTGTGAGTGCAACACTAATTTAAACATACATGATATGATATGACGTATCAAGGCACCACAAATGACTTTTTTTAGTCTAGTGGCACTTGTTTGCTTTACATATTCTGAACTTTGTTAGGGTGCCTTCGCTTCATCACAGACTGTATAATCCTCATTCCCATGGGACATATTTTATGCAGGTACAACATCCATTTTTATCATTATGCAGATGGCAAACAACCCCTCCCTTTCTTGCAAAACTTCTCTGCTTGCTGACAAATCAAAAAATCATCTCCAATCTCACAAGTTTCACAAGCGATGTGTACGTATTTCACATTTATTGTGGAAAAAGTTTTGAAGTGATTTATTTTGTTCTCGTTTTTTATTAGCTAAAACATAAACCTGAAATTTGAATATGGCTATGGAGACTTTTTATATCCACTGTATATGTGTGGATCGGAAGCCTATCATGAAAATGTAGTATCATTTTACTGAAAAGTGAAAATCAACAGCTTTATTCATGAGAACTGATTAAACCTGAGTAATATGTGGACTTGGCTTGCATAATGCAGTCCCTTAAACTAAAAACTGGGCTCTTCTTCTGATAGATTCTCTAGTTGGCATTCTGATAGTGACCGAACTGTTTTTAAGCAGGGCCGCGTTGTGTATAAAGCTGTGCTGACTGTTATTGCAGTGCAGTATCAGCTTATGAGGAATGGGGAAAAACTGTCTACATTGCAGAACCAGTTATTACATGTGCACATTGTGCCCAAATATTATTTTTAACTCATTTGCTGTGATTGACAGCAATAGACGTTCAATCCATTTGATCAGGGAGGGGCTGGCAGTCAATCAGTCCTTCAATGGCAGTAAATAAGGTAATTTTGCAAATTGACATAGTAGAGGTGCAACAATTAATCGATTAATCGACAACTAATCGATTAGCAAATCGACTATTTTGATAACCAAATAATCATTTATCACCTTCTTCAACTTAAACTTGTCTAAATTTCTGAAATGATAACATATATATAACTTCTCAGTTGGAAATATTATCAGATTTCTTCATGAACGTTTTTTTTTTTTTTAAATCAAAGTAGGACATGAACAAAAATCTGATTTTACTTTGGAAAACAACAATACACATTTTTGCCAATTTTGGGACGTCTCATTGTCTAAACTAGCTTCTTTATAAAGCTGCAATAACTAATGGATTAGATCGATTAATAAATTAGTCGCCAACGAATTTCATAATCGATACATTTGAAGGAAATAATCTATTTTGTCTTCATTGCTACTTACAACATGCCGGAAACAACTTCAAGGTAAATTGTGAAGGTAATTGAAAGAAGTGACATTTATCCGATTAATCGTTTAATTAATCGTCCAATTAATTATGAAAAATAATCCTCATTTGCAGTCAGTGTTGTCACTAACGCGTGACTAAGTAATGCATTACTGTAATCTGATTACTTCTTTCAAAAACGAGTCATCTAACGCTTTCATTTTTTTCAAACCAGTAATCTGATTAAAGTTAGTTTCCTTAGTGTCTTTGCGTTACTATTATGTTATTTTGCATCATAATGTATGTAAAATGAAGAATATTGTAGTCATGTACGAAGAGCATTTGAATAGAAAATGCTAGAAAGGTTCTCGCTACGTGTTCGTTTCCATGGTAACTGCTCATAGTTCTTCCTGTTTTGGTCTCGAGTCACATGTGCTCAGTGTTTTGGGACTGAGAAAGGCGTGTGCCAGCGCAGGTGCATATCCGAGCAGAGTGCAGCCACCTGTTGTCCGTACGAGGGAATGTTGATCTGTGTGCCCTCCATGAATGAACGTGAGTATTTTTCCTTCATTCTGGAGGGTTCCAGCGATAGCTTAAAGCCATGCGTGGCCATTTCCTACCTTTGCCGTTGCAGCGGCGGGTAGTCGGCGACCATTGTTTACATCATATTGCCGTTGCACATTTATGCTGTGAGGTGACATGTTTGTATAGCATCTTTGGGGTGTGTTGTAAGTCCGATTGAGTGTAAAGTGCTTAGTTGCCACCATGTTTTATGGCCAAATTGACTGTGTGTGTGTACGGCATACTTCCGGGTTGTGCGCGCGAATCTGAGCCCACCCTCACCTTTGTGTTGATTGCACTGTGCAATTCATTTGTGTTTTGGTGATTTTTGTGCCGTCACTTTGCATTATTTTACATTGGCACAGATATGCTGTTAACACTAACCCTAAACCCTAACCCGAAATTCTGAATTTTTGACATTAGGCTTAATCTTCGATTTAGCTGGGTTTAATTAGTCAGTGGGGTTGATTCCAACAAATTCCATGCAGTTTGTCAGTTATTTGTTAGTTTCAGGGCTTTGGAGTGGCTAAGCTAGCACGAGTCAATGGTGGTTGAAATCAACTCCATCGACTAATTAAACCTCCACTAACTCGAAGATTAAGCCTTATGTGAAACATGTGATCTTCCCATTTAAATTCAATTATCGGAAAGTGAATAACATGCGATGACATTTTCTGTTGTCATTTTTATGTTGAGGTGGCAAAGGGAGAAAAACTGGAAAAAACTAACCGATGAATTACTTTTAAAGTAATTTAGTTTCTTTGATAACGAGGTAATCGGTAAAGTAACTAGATTACTTTTTTGAGCGTAATCAGTAATTAAATTACTTTTTCAAGTAATCTGTAACAACACTGGTTGTAGCCCTATGACATAGTATGTGGGCTGCTATTGCGCAACAACTAGCATATAAAATGAATGGATGGCCAGTAAGTAGGTTTAACTTTAGAGGAGCAAGGTAGAAACTGAAAGACAAGGCTGTTGTAAGACAATCATTTATCATCCGCAAGGCAGAGATGCCAGACAACAGACTAAGTGCAAACTATATCATTTTGAATGAGTAGGAATTTTTTTTTTTGCTTTAAAATGCGGTAATCAGTGTTCTCATTTACATTTGACAAATTTTGTTTCTGTTTTGTTCCCCACTACTCTAATTAAAAAGATATTCCTTGAACTGCTAAAAATATTGTTTCTTCAGTGGAAATGATGTAGATTTGTCCTTGAGGGGCTTTCGGTCCTTGAATACTTGATATGTCAGAGCATGATTTTATCAATTCGTTTATCACACTTCCCTGATTCTCTTTCCTAAAGGAATAACAACATCGATTACATGGAGCTGCGCTTGTGGATAGGCATCCACTCATGCTTGCAGTGTTTCATCCTGGTGGCAACTGACGCCAGTTACATTATCAAGTACATGACACGTTTCACTGAAGAGGGCTTCTCCAGTCTCATTTCATTCATCTTCATCTCTGATGCTATCAAGAAGATGGTGGGCTCCTTCAAATATTACCCCATCAACACCAACTTCAAACCAGACTACGTCACCGCTTACAAGTGCGAGTGCTTGGCGCCGGACCCGAGTGAGTTTATCCCTTCTTTTAGGGAAAAGTATACTGATCATAAAGTTGCTACAAGTTTTTTTTTGTCATGTATAGTAAGGTCTGGGGCTAAACCTCATATTTTCTTGAACAGAGAAATCAGCATACTTGTCTACAGCTTTTTAAGGCACACCGTACGTGTCATTCATGAATTGTAGATCTTTTGGTATCAAAATTCTTGACAAATAATCCTTCGCTTAATATACTGGTTTTTAGCTGCATATGCTGTCCTCTCTTCGAAATGTCCACTTTTTTTCCAAGCTGGACAGCTACTGAATGACGCTATATTAAACAGACTTTGTCCTTTTTGTTCTGATTTATTGAAAAAGTGGCCTCAAGCCATTGTCCTCTTAAGACCGTCGTAAAACCATTAAAATGAAACAAAAACAAAACAAAAAACATGTAGAATTAGCATTTCAGACAAGTTCGCTAAACACGAACAAAAAAACGTCTCATACAAAAAACAATAAAACATTTCTCGCGATAAGATAATGTGCATTCTTTTCAACCACGGACAAGTCTTGACCAGTGATCATGTAAGCACAACATTACAACCAATGCGTCAGCCTCAGACGTCGTGCAGCCATATTGAATTCGCAAGAATACACAAAACAATGTTGCAAAGCAACCAAAAGAGGGCACTGTAGGACAGCGCAAAAATCTTGCTGTGAACTTGTCGAAAGGCAGAATAATTCATTTTTGTCAATAATAGGGCTGCAGCTATCAATTATTTTAGTAGTCGATTAATCGATGAACTAGTTAGTTCGAATAATTGAGTAATCTGATAAGGAACATAAAAAATTGAAATGCCTGAGCTGAGCCTCAAACGGTATAAAAAAATAAAATGAGGATTAAGTACAAAAAAAAAATTGCTATAATAAAATACTTTTTTTTTCAATGCTCTTAACAAATGATTCAAACACATATTCACACAAAAAACTGCTAAATATACCTATAAACTAAATTACAAACGCATTAAAAAAACAAGCTCAAACAAAAACTTGGCTTATGTTGGTCTTAACAAGGAGCAGCTTGATTCAGCCATGTGAAATGAGTTGTCATATTCACTGTTGCCACTAGAGGGCAGTGTATCCACCCAAATCAATAAAACTAAACACAAACACTTTCAAAACAAACCATTATGTCGCTTTAAATGAATACTCGAAGCAGCAAAATTTAATTTGAATCTTTTTTCTAATCAAATTACTCGAGTTAATCGATTAATCATTGCAGCACTAGTCAATAATACAGTGGGGCAAATAAGCATTTAGTCAACCACCAATTGTGCAAGTTCTCCTACTTGAAAAGATTAGAGAGGCCTGTAATTGTCAACATGGGTAAACCTCAACCATGGGAGACAGAATGTGGAAAAAAAAAACAGAAAATCATATTGCTTGATTATTAAAGAATTTATTTCCAAATTAGTGGAAAATAAGTATTTGGTCACCTACAAACAAGCAAGATTTCTAGCTGTCAAAGAGGTCTAACTTCTTCTCACGAGGTCTAACGAGGCTCCACTCGTTACCTGTATTAATGGCACCTCTTAACTCATTATCGGTATAAAAGACACCTGTCCACTACCTCAGTCAGTCACACTCTAAACTCCACTATGGCCAAGACCAAAGAGCTGTCGAAGGACATCAGAGACAAAATTGTAGACCTGCACCAGGCTGGGAAGACTGAATCTTCAATAGGTAAAACACTTGGTGTAAAGAAATCAACTGTGGGAGCAATTATTAGAAAATGGAAGACATACAAGACCACTGATAATCTCCCTCGATCTGGGGCTCCATGCAAGATCTCACCCCGTGGCATCAAAATGATAACAAGAACGATGAGCAAAAATCCCAGAACCACATGGGGGGACCTAGTGAATGACCTACAGAGATCTGGGACCACAGTAACAAAGGCTACCATCAGTAACACAGTGCGCCGCCAGGGACCCAAATCCTATACTGCCACATGTGTCCCCCTGCTGAGGCTAGTACACGTCCAGGCCTGCCTGCGGTTCACTAGAGAGCATTTGGATAATGCAGAAGAGGAGTGGGAGAATGTGTTATGGTGAGATGAAACCAAAATAGAACTTTTTGGTAGAAACACAGGTTCTCGTGTTTGGAGGAGAAAGAATACTGAATTGCATCCGAAGAACACCATAACCACTGTGAAGCACGGGGGTGGAAACATCATGCTTTGGGGCTGTTTTTCTGCAAAGGGACCAGGACGACTGACCTGTGTAAAGGAATGAATGAATGGGGCCATGTATCGAGCGATTTTGAGTGAAAATCGCCTTCCATCAGCAAGGGCATTGAAGATGAGACGTGGCTGGGTCTTTCAGCATGACAATGATCCCAAACACACAGCCAGGGCAACAAAGGAGTGGCTTCGTAAGAAGCATTTCAAGGTCCTGGAGTGGCCTAGCCAGTCTCCAGATCTCAACCCCATAGAAAATCTGTGGAGGGAGTTGAAAGTCCGTGTTGCCCAACGACAGCCCCAAAACATTACTGCTCTAGAGGAGATCTGCATGGCGGAATGGGCCAAAATACCAGCAACAGTGTTTGAAAAGCTTGTGAAGAGTTACAGGAAATGTTTGGCCTCCGTTATTGCCAACAAAGGGTACATAACAAAGTATTGAGATGGACTTTTGGTATTGACCAAATATTTATTTTCCACCATGATTTGCAAATAAATTCTTTAAAAATCAAACAATGTGATTTTCAGTTTTTTTTTTCCCCATTCTGACTCTCATGGTTGAGGTTTACCCATGTTGACAATTACAGGCCTCTCTAATATTTTCAAGTGGGAGAACTTTCACAATTAATGGTTGACTAAATACTTATATGCCCCACTGTAGCTAATAAACAACTATGAAAGTTCTGATTGTCCCATTCTTACAGATCAACATTATTGGTATTATGGTTTATTTGATAACTAAAGTATTTTTGGCATAATCACAGTAACTGTGTGGCAAAACAGTATAAATGTTAGATTTTTCTGAGGAGTAGAAGATAGCTGTGACAAGCTTATGTAAATAAGTCAAGAAATTATTTTTAAAAATATATTTTTTTCTTATTCTGAATATGCATAACAATGTTAAACCAGGTAGAGTGAGACACTCATTCAAGGCTAACTATTTTATATAAGAATGAAAAATAAACCCAAGCACAGGAATTTACTTAACCCATTCTTCTGGTAAACTGTCTTATGATGTCAAGTCTAGTATATTATGTGACTCACTGCTTTCTTCTTCTTCTCCCATGATAAATTATTGTAAAAGGGTTGTGTGCATGTTGTGAGACAAATGTTATAATTCATATTTGAAATACCGTATTGGCCCAAATATAAGACGGCCCTGATTATAAGACGACCCCCTCTTTTTCAAGACTCAAGTTTGAAAAAAGACTTTTTGAACACCAAATTTTTATACAGAAATTAATTACAGTACATCTGAAACAAATGATTGTAACAATATATTTGAGGGGAAAAGCATGTTATTTTGCCTCATTCAAATCTTAATATCTGAACATTTAGATATGTAAACTAAAGTGCAATCACATTCGTAAATGAATGGCTTCTGGTTTTTGAAATGTAAATAAACCAGTCATTGTGATAAAACAACAAATTTGCAATAACTGCATTAACCATCAAAGTGAAGTCTAACTAACTGTAGTCTTGAAACAAATCTGAATAAGGAAAAACATTGCAAAAAAACAATGCAAACTGGTTAAACTAGTAGCTGAGATCTGTCATGAGAGAACATTGCTTCAATGATGTCTTGCACCATCTAGCGTCATGAATGGGAAGAGCACCTGGGATCTGTCATAAAAGAACATTGCTTCAATGATATCTGGCGTCATCTAGCGTCTTGAATGGGTAAATTGTCTAGACCGCGAATATAAGACGACCCCCTCTTTTTCAATCTTATTTCAATGCAAAAAAAACAACACCGTCTTATGGCCTCCCAGTGTGGAGTTTGCATGTTCTCCCTGTGCCTGTGTGGGTTCTCTCCGGGTACTCCGGCTTCCTCCCACATCCAAAAAAAATGCATGGTAGGCTGATTGAGCACTCCAAATTGTCCGTAGGTGTGAGTGTGTGTGTGTGTGGATGGTTGTTTGTCTCTATGCCAAACAGCCTGGCAACCAGTTCAGGGTGTACCCTGCCTCCTGACGGATGTTGGCTGGGATAGGCTCCAGCGGCACCGCAACCCTCGTGAGGATAAGCGGCTCTGCAGATGAATAAATGAATATGTTTATTCAAACAATTTTTTTCACTGTAACAAGAGACTCACTGAAAAAAATACTTACAAAAAGAACTTTTGTTTTATCATTATTATTATATTTTTGGTTTTTAACAAGCACTCTAGTCCTAGATTTTTTTTAATTTGGGCTCAAGACAATTAACTGCATGTTTCAATATTCTGTAACTGTTATTTGAAAATAAATGGGTGGGACATTAAATGTTCCGGAATGATCCATACATTTATGATGTGTGTCAAACAAGTCCGAAGACTGGTGTCACAAATGATATTCACAATTCAAAGTAATTGCAAATTATCTCATCAAGCACACTTTTCCAGCATTCTCTTTTCTCACGCATATTGTATTTACAAACACAAAATGGCTGTAAAACATGCTGTGGTTTTGATAAACACTGATTTCTGTATCTGATTTCTCCCATATTTGTTTTGGCATGCTTATCCAATTTGGCTGCTATCTCATCCAAGTGAGTTCCGTTTTTTATTAGCCGGCATGCCCCGCAGACTCCATTCTGCAGCATTCTCATTATGACGTTGTGCATTTCTTTTCTGTTCCCTTCTGTTCCCCTCCTCATCTGCTGTTTATGTCTCATTAAACCCTCGGCCTCAACCTGTCCTCTCCGACTCAAAACAGTTGCTGCAATGATCTTCACTGGTTTAGTTCCAATGCCAGATAACAGCTCTAGTGTCCCTGGGGTAAGTGTTGTTTTCACTGAGATATCATCTTTTACTTTCTTTTAGGATTCCTTTATTTCAAGTTGAAAGTTGTTTTTCCTGATAAATCCTTTGTTGGTTGTTTCACTGTCCTGTCACTTCCTTTCCTTTGTCACCATCCATCCCACAATCCTCACAGTGCCTCTGTCTTGTGTGGATTGCAATGTCACATCTCTTTTGATAAATGTTGCTGTTTTCTTGGAAATTTTCATTAAGTCATTTTCCTTTTTTCCCCACCCTGTCTTTTTCTCTGTATCACTGCCACCCAACAGTTGAATGTGACAGCACTGGACTGGAGCCAGCTGAGTAAGAAGGAGTGTTTGAAGTACGGGGGCTCTTTAGTGGGCAATTCCTGCAAGTATGTCCCAGATCTGGCTCTCATGTCCTTCATCCTCTTCTTTGGAACGTACTCCATGACTGTCACCCTCAAGAAGTTCAAGTTCAGCCGCTACTTTCCCACCAAGGTGATCATATGAACCGCTAACAACCATGTCTACCTTAATTTCATTGTGTGCACTTTTTCCAATCAAAATTCCTATTTATCTTGTTCCATCCATCCATCCATTCATCATCTGCCGCTTAATCCGGGGTCGGGTCGCGGGGGCAGCAGCTTTAGCAGGGAAGCCCAGACTTCCCTCTCCCCAGCCACTTCAACCAGCTCCTCTGGCGGGATCCCAAGGCGTTCCCGGGCCTGCCGAGAGACATAGTCTCTCCAGCGTGTCCTGAGTCGACCCCCGGGGCCTCCTGCCGCTGGGTAATGCCCAGAACACCTCTCCAGGGAGACATCCAGGAGGCATCCATACCAGATGCCCGAGCCACTTCAACTGGCTCCTCTCAATGCGGAGGAGTAGCGGCTTGGCACCAAGGCCCTCCCAAATGACCGAGGTCCTCACCCTATCTTTGAGGGATAGCCCAGACACCCTACGGAGGAAACTAATTTCGGCTGCTTGTATCCGGGATCTTGTCCTTTCAGTCACAACCCATAGCTCGTGACCATAGGTGAGGGTAGGAACGTAGATCGACTGGTAAATCGAGAGTTTCGCCTTTCAACTCAGCTCCTCCTTTACCACTACGGACCCCTGCAGAGTCCGCATCACTGCAGACGCTGCACCGATCCGCCTGTCAATCTCCCGCTCCCTCCTACCCTCACTTGTGAACAAGACCCCAAGATACTTGAACTTCTCCACTTGGGGCAAGATCTCATCCCCAACCTAGAGAGGGCACACCACCCTTTTCTGACTCAGAACCATGGTCTCGGATTTGGAAGTGCTGATCTTCTTCCCAACCGCTTCACACTCTTTTGCGAACTGCTCCAGTAAGAGTTGGAGGTCATAGCTTGATGAAGCCAAAAGCACCACATTGTCTGCAAAAAGCAGAGATGTAATGCTGAGTTCAGCCACCAAACCGGACCCCCTCAACGCTTCGGCTGCGCCTAGAAACTCTGTCCATAAAAGTTATGAACAGAATCAGTGACAAAGGGCAGCCTTGGCAGAGTCCAACCCCCACTGGGAACGAATTCGACTTACCGCCGGCAATGCGGACCAAACTCTGACACTGGTCGTAGAGCAGGGGTGGGCAAACCGGTCCTCAAGGGCCGCAGTGGGTCCTGGTCTTTGTTCAGACTTATTCAGCGCAGACAGTTTAGCCAATGAGGTATCAGTGGAAACAAGAAGCACCTGACTGAAATCTACTGATTGCACTTGTAAGAAACCGGATTGGTGAAAGGCTGTCCTCATGATGGGTATGAACAAAAACCCGCACCCACTGCGGGCCTTTGTGGAATAGTTTGCCCACCCCTGTTGTAGAGGAACCGAGCAGCCCTTACCAAGCTGTTTCGTACCCCCCAAAGGACTCCCCGAGGCACACGGTTGAACGCCTTCTCCAAATCTACAAAACACTTGTAGATTGGTTGGGCGAACTCCCATGCACCCTCGAGGACCCTGCCGAGGGTGTACAGCTAGTCCACTGTTCCAAGGCCAGGACGAAAACCACACTGCTCCTCCTGAATCCGAGATTTGACTTCCCGTCAGACCCTCCTCTCCAGAACCCCTGAATAGACTTTACCAGGGAGGATGAGGAGTGTGATCCCTCTATAATTGGAACACACCCTCCGGTCCCCCTTCTTAAAAAGGGGGACCACCACCCAAGTCTGCCAATCCAGAGGCACTGTCCCTGGCGGATCTCATCAACCCCCGGGGCCTTGCCACCGAGGAGCTTGCCAACCACCTCAGTGACTTCAACCGCAGAGATAGGGCTCTCCTTATTCCTCTTAAGACAAAAAGTAAAATAAACGCTTGATATGAGGCAGTGGTGGTAAATATAGTCGACAACTCACTATAATTGTAGAATCAATTGCAGCCCTTCACAGCGATCCGATCAGAGTGATAGGACACAATTTGCCATTTTTCAAAATGAAACAGTCTTGCTGAAATGTAGAAAACGATTTTATCCTTTCTTTGCAGCCCAACAACAAACGATCCACTGTCTGGCATTAGGCCTCCCAGACAAATCTAAAAGGTGTATCGCCTAAATCAGTCACCATGAAAGTACATACAAAGTGTCAAGGACCCAGGTTTTAGATTATGCCTTTCTTAAAAACATGTTCCGAATGAGAATTTATAAAAGTTCCTACAGTTGTACTGCATAACAGGGCATTTACTGTATTATTATCAAACAATGACGTAGGTTTGTTGTCAACATTGGTAGGGACAATATAACAGCATAACCTGCATGTACACTTTTTGTTGGGGACGGGACATTAATAGGACCAAACAGATTGGGTGAACGGGGGTCAGGGCTACATTTCTCACGAATATGAACCTGATTAATTGATAGGCTAAAATCTGTATTGACTAATACTTTTATATGTATTTGATCGGTCTGTGGCGTCATTAGGCATATTATATATTCTTAAGCCCTCATGAATGATTTGGTGTTGTTTTATTTTAAAAACAACTTACAAAAATGCTGACACATTCACTATAAAGTTGCCAGAATACTAGTTTAAATCAATAATCATATAACCTTTCGCTATTAACTTAAATATGATGATAAATCTGTCAATTTAGTACCCCTTCAGTGTATCGCTAGCCAAACCATTCCACTTGTTCATATAGAGAACGCCCACATGTCTGATAATCCAGTCCGCGTTTTCCCTGTGACATTGCTAGCTATCTTTTTTTCTTTTTTTTTTTTTCTGCAGTCGGTCTCTGCGCACGTCTTCCTTTGTTGTTTGACGGTCAAAAGTTACATCCCAGCTCTAAAATAACACTGCTACTTAGCTGCTGCTAGCTAGTTAGCCTGAAATGCATTGTGAACGTCCTAGTAGAGTTAAGTGTGCACTCTTGTTACCACTATCTTTGGGGTGACTTCCTTCTAGAGCATCAACTGTGTTTCTCACCTTACGCATAGATGAGCACAGGAGCTGAGCTCATTCATGTATGATTATCATCAGTGGATAGTCATAATAATACACTAATAATAATCACTCCACCCCCTTCATTGACCTGTTGGAGTCAGAGCAGAGGAGCAAAGAGGGTGACAGCAGAGAGACCTCTACTTATTGAGTAGGAGACGAATGACTCATGGGGGCTAAGCTGTTCGTAAAACCTAGTGACGCCCTTGGTTAAGGTGATACACCGTTCAATTCAAACCTTTGCTTACCAAGAAACTACCAAGAAACTTTTTGAAAACCAGAATAAATGTCTGGATTTAATTAGCAAATTTAAATAGCAATATTTGAACATAAATTATATGACATATACAATAAATCCAAACTTCCAAAATCCAAAAATGCAAAAAATAAACATTTGTCACTCATCATTGTCTGTCTAAATAAAGAAATTAAATATAACTGAAAAAAAGTCTTAGTTGGAATAACAAAAATAAACAAAAATGGAGCCTTCTTTTAGGTAAAACACAACTGCTTTTGTGCACAAACACAGCCAAACTCAACAAAAAAAAATGAAAGCTTCTTTGGGTTGCTTTAAAACCACATAAATAATATAAAAATGAAAATTGGGGAGAAACCTCGGTTCTCTACAGTTCTCACAGTTTAATTAACGTTAACAGTAGAAAACACATACAGGAGGACACTTCTCCCTGAGCAGCTTCCTACTCGGGTTTTGCTGGTTAGCAAATTCACACAGTTTAATGTTATGCTAATTCTGATGCAGGTCGGAATTTCAGAAGCAAAATAAGTGGTGTGTTCCCACCTCGACCTTTTTACATTACAGTGGCTGCTGCTGGCCTAAACAAACTGGGAAAAAAATGAGCTGAATCATTCAGCAAGTGAAAAGGGATAAATGTAAGTCTAAACATAATAAAAATAATTCACTTAATAATGGTAGGGTCAATTCTATCTTTACAACTTACAGAAAGACTATCTAAATCACATACAGTACATAACTGAACTAATTATATAATACAAATAAGGTTGCTTAAAAGTTGGTGGAGACAATTTGAGCATCCTGAAAAGTTGGTAGTGTTAGGTTCATACCGCCCCGATGCAAACCTACACCCATAAGCGGATTTTAAGGGGAGGCCAGCCCCCCCCCCCCCCCCCCTTTGAAAATATATTTTCGAAGCAACTTTTTTTGGACAATAATAAAGACAAAAACGTCCTAGCCAAAATGTGGCCTGAACACAAATAAACATTACTTCAATCAAAAAAGTTGCTTCAACCCAAAATAAACTTGACTCCAATAAAAAAAAAAAAAGATTCAGTCAAAAAAAAAAAAAGCTTTCACATGCTTTTTTTTTTTGGTTGTTTGTTTCAAATTTATTTTTGCTTTCAAATTTATTTTTGCATTCAAACACTTTTTTTTTCATTGAAGCAACTTTTTTTTGATTGAATAATAAAGACACAAATCTACCTCCATATGGCTCCGCCTAGGGGATACAATTTTTGACTGGAGTGACTACATTGGCACGACACTGGCGGGCGTAACATATTCCATGGTTGACGATCTTGGCGAAAAGTATTGCCTAAGCAGCCTGATTCAGAATTCCTCTCAAGAATGATGGGAAACAACCCCCCCCCCCACTCCAAAAGTCAAACTCTGCCAATCTGCCGTGAATTTAAATGAGTTTATCACACTAGTAGACATCTAATCCATTTGAACCTCCCAGTTCAAAAACGGATTGGAGATCTATAGCTGTCAGCATTAGCCAATAAGTTAACTACTTTTTGACTGGTTTTGTCTGTTTTTTTTTTTGTAATATCAGTTACAAATTGAATTTTATACTGTTTAGTGATTTTATGTTGTTGTTTTTGTCTCTCATTCCAGTTGAGGAAGCTTATCAGTGACTTTTCTATATTCATGTCAATCATGACGTTTGTGGGCCTTGACATGCTGATGGGTCTTAAAACGCCCAAGTTAATTGTGCCAACAGAATTCAAGGTACGGTCTTTATTTATTTATTTTACCCTTATAAAACGGTAGTTCTAACGGGTTGAATAAATTACTGCATAATTTTTTTTTCTTTCCGCTGCTTCATTAGATCACACATTTTTTAAACACTTGAATCTGATTTAGTGCATACATTTGATTCTTGTACAGGGTGCAAATCATTTTCTAGACAAGTGAGAAATTAAATAATTGGTTACCTTACTGTAATGACGCAGGTACTCTGTTTATAGCATCTTACTGTGAAAATATGTTACATGAAGCCAAATATAGCTATAGCTGAATACCAAAGTCACATGCATGCAACAGCAATGATTGATTTTCATTTAAAGATGCTTCATTATGATTGCAGCAGAGGCTTTCATGCAGCTCCGCAATGGTTGGGTGGGAATAACAAATTGTCGGACTGTTATCAACAACATAAATTATAGTAATACACAAACACATTGAGCTCCATGGGAGTCCCTGATTGTGTTCATTTGAATACATCATAAAAATGGGTGACCACTCGAGAAACAATGGAGGGTACAGAATGGAAAGCAATTTCAGCACACTAATATGAACATAACAAAAGAAAATTATGTTTTAGAAAAAAGAAAAACAAAATAACAGATTTGGCCATTGGGCTTCTATTTTACTGTTAAATTCATTTTCTAACTGAATTATTGTATATTTAGTCATATTTAATATAACTCATTAGCTTGTTTTTACAGTCCAGATTTTTTTTGTTTAGCATTTTGGCTAATTTTTAAAGTGATTAGAGATTAGGCACACGTCGACTCGTCCACCCAATTAACTCTTTCAGCGAAAGTGGTCAGTACAGTAGAAATATTTTCAAAGATTGACATTTAAGACTTTTAACCCTGTATTGGGCAAGTGACTAGGGATGGGAATCGAAATCCGATTCCAATTCAGAACCGGTTCCTTGTGTTTCAAGCCCTCGACATCACAATGAAAAAGCCTGAACGATCCCTTTAACGATTCCTAAAGACGCAAATTGCGTTGTGACATGTCTTGTTGTCCAGACGCATCAAACTAGCATGGTGCCAAGAACCACCCGCTCCAAAGTTTGGCTACACTTCACCAGGAAAGAGGGTGAAAATGAAAGGTTATGATGGTTTAGCACGAGCATTGCAGCCGTAAACATAACAATGACAGCACGTAGGTTCAAACGCTGGAAAGTGTGTCTTTACTTCACGAGGAAAAATTACAACAAAACGTCTTGCAGTCTTGCAAGGTGGAGACAACTTCATCGGGAGGGAAGGTGGAGATAACTTCATCGGGAGGGAATAAGACTGCACTGTCCTGACAGAGACGCTAAGGCTTAGTCCTGGCTATATAGCTAGCTAAACTCCCAAATGAGGATACAGAAGACGTTGGTATAATTTGCTGACTTTATTCAACCATCACTTGAAGAGTGAAACTTAAAATAGAAATGAAACAAATCAATTTCGTCCCCAATAACAAACAGGTTTGCATTAACGTAAATCAGCGATGATTAGCTGCTAATACAGCTAAACGGTTAACATGCGTTCGCTAGCATTAGCACATTGTTCAAACTACTACACAACTGGATTTAAGTGTCCAATCGCGAGTGGAAGCACAAAACAACAACACAAAAGACGATACATACAGGCGTTGCCTCTGTAGATATTTTACAAACATTAAAAAAGAACGTAGGCTTGTAGCAGTGTTTCCCCTCTCTCACTAACTCGCTCACTCGCTTGGATGCGGCATTTCTTCTTCGCGTGTAAGCGCGCTCTTCTTCACGTGAACGCGTTCTTCTTCGCGTGAGGAAGCACAAGGGCGCCCCCACTTGAGCATGAAAGCGCCATAAAAACTAATGCATTTCAATATACTGGTAAATAATACACTTTAACAGGGGTCCCCAAACTACAGCCCACCCCCACATTTTGTCCGGCCCCTGAACAATACCAGAGAGCATTTTGAATTTTTTTTTTTTTTTTTTTCTTAATAGTGTTATTTATTTTCTGGCCTTATTCTGTGAAGAACTCAGAGAGGGTTATTTGGTTATTATCTATTTGATTAATAGTGTTATTATTCATTATTATTATTATATTTTTATTTTTATTTTATTTACTTTTGTTCTCTAAAGAATCCAGAAAGGGTTATTTGATTGCGGCTTTCTGAAAAGCAATAATTTTTTACATTTCGGCACTCCTGCATTTGTCACACTTTTTCTGTGTTCTGTTCAAACTGACCCCGGCCCCTCATCAGTTAAAAGTTATGTGGCCCTCACAGGAAAAAGTTTGGGGACCCCTGCTTTAACACATATTGCCAACGGCAGAACAACGACCTATATGCCACTATTCATTCATTCATTTTCATATTTTTTATTTCTATTAGAAAAATGTTTCAGTAAAATGTTACACATTATTGTGCATTTGCCACTTACTGCCACAGTTAATATTGAGGCTTTGGGCCTCTTTTGACCTCGTTGTGAGTTTGTAAGGTTGCGACTTCTGATTAAACTCGATGCCAATCAAAACGTTTGTTCTTCTTTTTCCCCAAATTAGAATCGATAAGAGAATCGATAAAGAATCGAATCGTTAAGCAACATCGATAATGGAATCGGAATCGTAAAAATCCTATCAATTCCCATCCCTACAAGTGACTAATTTTGCTCATTTAAAAAAACTATAGACAAGTTTCCTGAGCGAAAATCGGGCGACGCCATCTTTGACATTTTCTTCTCCGGACTTTGGTTTGGACAGAAAACCATGAATTGCGGTCTAAGTAGGCAAAGTTTAGACTGCCAAATCAAACCAAAGGAACCCACGGACACTCCAAAAATGGATTCAGTACGGCGTAAATGAGACTCGGGGACCTTCTGTGCTGTGCTTGGTTATGTGAACTCCTGGAAGCGCCTATATACTGTATATGCTTGGAAGTTGAATGCTTTTAACAGCGTCCAGCTTCAAAGCGCCAGTGTGGATCTACCTCGCCATACGCCTTAAATCGAGCAGACAATAAGTTAAGGATGTACTTTGAAGCTAAAGGATCCACCTAAAAGACTGCATGTTTGTTCTTATCACTTCGTTGATCGTTCGAGGACAAAATTCTAACAATCTGTGCAGCCTGTGTTAACATGGGGTGTAGATTGATACGCCGGCCACTTGAGTGACCATAATAAGGCGAAATTACAATGTTACAGTTGCCAAATCCAAAAGGGCTGACATGGATTTTGTTGTTACAAGGAAATACTATAGGGTCATTTTCACATAGTTAGGTTATAGTTGTGATATTATGAGGTCATCGCACATGTACAATAAGCACAAATAGTATGTCATTCTTTTTTATTGCAGATATTGGTCGCAATAAAACTTTTGGACAACATTTCATTTCTTGTTTTGTTTAAAACAATTGGTGCATGTTCAAAACAGGTCAATAAATCACAATTTATAAAATTAAATTAATTGTAAACAAACGAACAAAAAAACGTAACACTTGAATTTATGCATTTAGGGTAAAAGCCCGTGTATGACTTGTAGTAGATGAGTGTTTTCCATTTCTTTATCGTTGAAGCTAATGATGTCCAGCGGCGTTAGAATATGACGGCGTTACTAACGGCGTGTTTTTTTTCATTAGTGAGTAATCTAATTAATTACTTTTCTCATCTTGGGAACGCCGTTACCGCTACTGAGGATGGAAAGGCGTGCGTTACTATGCATTACTATATTGGTTGAATGACGCGAGAAAAGTCTGAGGGAGACGGTGTCATATTTGTATGCCTTCTCAGTTGTTTTTTCTTTCCAGCATCTGATTCAGCTGGATGGGCGGGGCCGTGGCCGCACACCTGTGGCGCATTAGGAGCGCTCACTATTTAAGGACTCCTGTCACCGTCTGCGAGTGTCGGACTATTGCATATGCTTGTTCCTGCCTTGCTTACCGCTGTGTGCTCATCGTCATCCTCGGTGCCTTCCGACGTTCTTCGGTCGTGTTCTGGTTTGATCTTATTTACTTTTGTGCTCTTCTGGATTTTGTAGTTAGGATTTTGTACTCTGTTATATTCACGCCATCTTGGGTGCTCTTTTAGTTATACTTGTTATATCCGCGTTTTCTAGCGTGCGTCCTAAATTGTACTTGTTATATCCGCGTTTTCTAGCGTGCGTCCTAAGTTGTACTTGTTATATCCGCGTTTTCTAGCGTGCGTCCTAAGTTGTACTTGTTATATCCGCGTTTTCTAGCGTGCGTCCTAAGTTGTACTTGTTATATCCGCGTTTTCTAGCGTGCGTCCTAAGTTGTACTTGTTATATCCGCGTTTTCTAGCGTGCGTCCTAAGTTGTACTTGTTATATCCGCGTTTTCTAGCGTGCGCCCTTTGTTATACTAATTAAACACAAACATTTGCTCTATTGATCTCCTGGTCTGTGTTTTTTGGATCCACATTAACGGCTTGCCGTCATAACAGAATAGTCCGACCATGGATCCCACAGACTCGGAGGGTATTCGCCACGCGCTTGCCGGTCATGGTCATATGATCAGCAAGCATGAACAATCGTTAAATGAACTAGTGAACGTGATCACCGCGCTAACCACTAGAATTGAAAATATGGCCCCACCTGCACAGTCCGGTGGCGTAGGTAACGCTGCCGCGGCGCCCGATCACTCCGCCCCGTCTCCGGTTGTTCCACCGGCTGCTTTCCGGGAGCCAGTGTTGCCACACCCCCATCGTTACGAGGGAGAACCCGGCGCTTGTCGACAATTTCTGCACCAGTGCTCCCTTGTATTTGACCAGCAGCCATATACGTTCGCGAGTGACAGGTCCCGTGTAGCGTATACCATGAGTCTACTCGCCGGTAAAGCGGCCACTTGGGCAATGGCGGTAAGCAACGCTAATCCCGCAATCCGTCAGTCATTCGAGACTTTTAAAACAGAGTTTGTGAGAGTATTTGATCACCCGGTTAGAGGCAAGGAGGCAGGCAGCCGCCTGCTGGATTTTTTTCAAGGCGAGCTTAGCGTGGCGGACTACTCCATCCAATTCCGCATTTTGGCCGCGGAGTGCGGTTACGACGAGGCGGCGCTGTGTGGAATTTTTCGGAGGGGGCTGTCGTCTGCGGTGAAGGACGAGTTGGCGGCCCGGGAGGATTCCTCGGGCCTGGAAGACCTTATCTCCTTGTCCGTGAAGTTGGACAATCGACTGAAGGAGCGCGAGAGGGAACGAGCCTTGGAGCAGCGGGGCCATCGTGGGTCGTCATCGCGGTACGGTCCGGCAACGTTACGTGCAGACGGCTTCGTCGAATCACCATCAACCTCTACGCCGACGCGGAGTCCGGTCCTGGCGGGGGAGGAGCCAATGCAACTCGGCAGCGGTCGTCTTTCTACGGAGGAGCGGCGGAGACGGATGAGGGCGGGCTTATGTCTTTACTGTGGCTTGCCGGGGCACCACGTTGCCGCCTGTGACGCGATCTCTTCACGTCGTCCTGGATCTTCGGCCCCTGGGGTTCCTCTCGCCAGAGGGGGGACCAGGTTCGTACATTATGGCAATCAGTCAAATGATTTGCCTCGCAACGAGTCGATTGAACTAAAACAAACTCGAGGTGAAATGAGACTGCAATTGCCGGGAGAGGTTTCGCATGGGGGGGTTAATTTTAGGTTCACTGCTTTAATAGATTCAGGGGCAGATGAATGTTTTATAGACCAGAGTGTTGTTGATGCTCTTAAATGCCCATTAATAAGACTCTCTACTCCTAAAAAGGTTCTAGATCTCGATGGGCGACCCCTGGCGGACGTAAGGTTTATAACGCCCCCGCTTAAAACAAAGCTGTCCGGGAACCATTTTGAGGTTCGTAGCTTCTTGGTTATGCCATGTAAATCGGCTTCGGTTGTGCTAGGGCTCCCCTGGCTAAAGATGCATAACCCTAATATTGACTGGACTAAAACACAAGTAGTGACTTGGAGTTCCTTCTGTTACGCGCACTGCTTACGCTCGGCGTGCCTACTTCCGGATCAAGCCCAAACAGTTGCCGAGCCTGTAAATTTAGTAAATGTTCCTGCCGAGTACCATGATCTCGAACAGGTTTTTAGTATAGACCAGGCTAAGACCCTGCCTCCGCACCGCCCTTACGACTGCGCCATTGACTTGCAGCCCAATGCCCCACTACCTAGCTCGAGGTTATATCAAATTTCTAAACCTGAGCAGGAGGCTATGAGAGATTATATAACCTCTTCCTTGGCAACTGGCCTAATTCGCCCTTCGTCCTCACCGTTGGGAGCGGGGTTTTTTTTCGTTGGCAAAAAAGATGGGGGTCTTCGGCCGTGCATTGACTACCGGGGCCTTAATGAGATTACTGTTAAAAACAAATATCCGCTGCCATTATTAGATTCGGCCTTCGCACCGTTAAAGTCAGCCACCATATATACCAAGTTAGACTTGCGCAGCGCTTACCACTTGGTTAGGATTCGGGATGGAGATGAGTGGAAAACCGCTTTCAAAACCCCGCTCGGACATTTTGAATACTTAGTCATGCCTTTTGGTCTGACCAATGCACCCGCTGTTTTCCAGAGCCTCATAAATGATGTGCTTCGTGACATGCTAAATGTCTTCTGTTTTGTTTATTTAGATGACATCTTAATATTTTCTAGAAACTTGCAGGAACACCGCCAACATGTCCGCATGGTCCTCCAAAGGCTTCTGGAAAATAGGCTGTTTGTCAAGGCCGAGAAGTGCGAGTTCCACCGCGGGTCAATGCAATTTCTTGGTTTCATCGTCGAAAAAGGGCAATTACGGCCTGACCCAGCCAAAATTCAGGCAGTTGCAGATTGGCCAACCCCCACTTCACGTAAGCAGTTACAAAGGTTCCTCGGGTTTGCCAATTTTTATAGGCGTTTTATCCGGAACTATAGTATGAGGGCCGAGCCCCTTACCAGGTTGACCTCTAATAAACGCCCGTTTGTGTGGTCCTCCGTGGCGGAAGCCGCTTTTGTAGGTCTTAAAAGGGCATTCACTAGCTCACCTGTCCTTGTTCACCCTGACTCAGATCTTCCTTTTGTGGTCGAGGTTGATGCGTCGAGTTCCGGAGTGGGGGCCATCCTATCCCAGAGGTCTGCAGTCGACCAGAGACTACACCCCTGCGCATTCTACTCCCGCCGCCTCACCCCCGCGGAGGCAAATTATGACGTCGGCAACAGGGAGCTGCTCGCTATAGTTCAGGCTTTACAGGAATGGAGGCACTGGTTGGAGGGGACGGAGGTGCCGTTCCAAATACTCACCGACCATAAGAATTTGGAGTACCTCCGGGCTGCCAAGCGCCTCAACACACGCCAGGCCCGTTGGGCGCTGTTCCTGACACGTTTCAACTATGTGATTACTTACCGTCCGGGATCACGCAACGGGAAGCCCGATGCCTTGTCAAGAATTCATGAACCGGTGGAGGAAATGTCTTCAGAGGAGCCTGTTGTTCCAGAGAACCTGATCATCGGCGCACTCCGATGGGAGGTTGAGCGGCTGGTGGAAGACTCTCTACGGGGTGTTAGGGTGCCCGGAGGCTGCCCTGCTGGCAAACTTTTTGTTCCGGACGCTCAGCGTGCAGGAGTGCTAAAGTGGGGGCACACCTCGAAGTTTGCCTGCCACCCGGGTGTGTCCCGCACTTTCTTCCTCATTTCCCAGAGGTTTTGGTGGCCGGGTATGCGAAAGGACGTCATGGACTACATTTCTGCGTGTTCCATCTGCGCTCGGGGCAAATCGGCCCATCAAGCTCCAGCAGGACTTCTGCGTCCGTTGCCTGTTCCATCTCGTCCTTGGTCCCATGTTGCACTCGATTTTATTACTGGCCTTCCACGCTCAAGGGGATATTCCGTCATCTTGACAGTGATTGACAGATTCTCCAAGATGGCGCACTTCGTCGCTCTCCCCAAGTTGCCTTCAGCTCTGGAGACCGCTGACCTGCTGGTAACACACGTTTTTCGAACCCATGGCATTCCGTCTGACCTAGTTTCTGACAGGGGACCCCAGTTTGTGTCTCGGGTTTGGAGAGCATTCTGCAAAGCTCTGGGGGCCACGTCAAGTATGTCTTCCGGCTACCACCCACAGTCCAACGGACAGACAGAACGGGTCAACCAGGAGCTGGAGGCTGCCCTCCGTTGCGTTTGCCAACTGCATCCGGCCTCCTGGGCCTCACACCTGCCTTGGGTGGAATATGCCCACAACACCCTCATTAGCTCAGCCACTGGGAGGTCGCCTTTTATGTCGGCATACGGGTTCCAACCACCACTGTTCCCTTCTCAGGAAGCCGAGATCGTCGTGCCGTCTGTCCAAGTGCACCTGCGGAGGGCCCATAGAGTCTGGAGGGACGCTAGGGCTGCACTAGTCCGCACTGCAGCCCGCAACCGCCTGATTGCTGACCGCCACAGAAGACCCGCTCCGGTCTATCGTCCGGGCCAGATGGTCTGGTTATCAACACGGGATTTGAACCTTGCTGGGACTTCCAAGAAGTTGGGCCCTAGGTTCGTGGGCCCTTTTGCTGTGGACTCTGTGGTGAACCCCGTCGCGGTCAGGCTACAGCTTCCCGGTTCAATGAAGATCCACCCAGTCTTCCACGTGTCTCTGCTCAAGCCGGTCTCCACTAGCCCCCTGAACCCTCCACCAGTGCCTCCTCCTGCCCCTCGCGTGGTTGACGGTGGGCCGGTATATACGGTGCGTACTATTCTCGATTCTAGGAGGCGGGGAAGGGGGGTGCAGTACCTGGTCGACTGGGAAGGTTATGGCCCTGAGGAGCGCCAATGGGTCCCCCGCTCCTGGATCCTCGATCCATCGCTTTTGCGGGATTTCCACTCCCTTCATCCCTCGAAACCAGGTGGTCCGCCAGGGGGCGTCCGTTGAGGGGGGGGTTCTGTCATATTTGTATGCCTTCTCAGTTGTTTTTTCTTTCCAGCATCTGATTCAGCTGGATGGGCGGGGCCGTGGCCGCACACCTGTGGCGCATTAGGAGCGCTCACTATTTAAGGACTCCTGTCACCGTCTGCGAGTGTCGGACTATTGCATATGCTTGTTCCTGCCTTGCTTACCGCTGTGTGCTCATCGTCATCCTCGGTGCCTTCCGACGTTCTTCGGTCGTGTTCTGGTTTGATCTTATTTACTTTTGTGCTCTTCTGGATTTTGTAGTTAGGATTTTGTACTCTGTTATATTCACGCCATCTTGGGTGCTCTTTTAGTTATACTTGTTATATCCGCGTTTTCTAGCGTGCGTCCTAAATTGTACTTGTTATATCCGCGTTTTCTAGCGTGCGTCCTAAGTTGTACTTGTTATATCCGCGTTTTCTAGCGTGCGTCCTAAGTTGTACTTGTTATATCCGCGTTTTCTAGCGTGCGTCCTAAGTTGTACTTGTTATATCCGCGTTTTCTAGCGTGCGTCCTAAGTTGTACTTGTTATATCCGCGTTTTCTAGCGTGCGTCCTAAGTTGTACTTGTTATATCCGCGTTTTCTAGCGTGCGTCCTAAGTTGTACTTGTTATATCCGCGTTTTCTAGCGTGCGCCCTTTGTTATACTAATTAAACACAAACATTTGCTCTATTGATCTCCTGGTCTGTGTTTTTTGGATCCACATTAACGGCTTGCCGTCATAACAGACGGACTCGAGACGACAGAAGAGCAGGAGTGGGAAGGAGGCAAAAAAGTTGTGACGCCGAGCAAACGCGATGCGAGGTGGCTCCAATAATACCTGACTGTAGCCGATAGCCTACAAACTACGCCCACATGATATGGTAGATATGGCAGACATGGTAGATATCACATATACTGTAAATAGAACTACATGCAAAATTACAGACACGATGGCGTTAGCAACATGTACCTAAATCGGCAAAATCTTTTCTTTTTTTTTTTTTAACCTGTCCTGTTCAGCTGTTTGACACAGAGAATGGAAGTCTAACTGCCCGGGTTGTCTGGACAGTTTTAATGTTTCACATTGAGAGTCTGATATACTCCCATTGTGATCATTCAAAATACCTATTTATTATGACAAAGCAGCGAACAGGAAGGGATTATGGGGGACAGAAGAAAAGCAACACAAGAGAAGAAAGAAAAACACATACACAAACAACAACAAGAAATACATACAACATCTAGACTAATTATTAATATGCTGGTGCCATCGTCAGCGAGATGTATTTCCGGTTTACACCATGTGGGGGCCTATTGGCCAGTGAAAGAGGGGACAGGTGTGGGAGTGTCTATAAGCTAAGTGATTGAAAGAGGTAGGGTGTACACAAATCAGATCTGTGATCTAGAACCCAGTAATCATGTGAATCTCTTATGAATGTAAGCCCGTTGGCGACCAACCCTACGCCGCCCCATCGCCAGTCCCGGCACCAGGACCCCAACCCGAGCATGCCCTACCGTATCCAGCAGCACGCGAGCCCCATCGGGCGCGCGATAGCCACGCAGACGGGCGGAGAAGCTGCGCGGGCACCAACCCAGGGCCACGGCCCCCACCCAGCCAGCCCGGGGAGGGAGGGTGGCCGGTGGGGGTGGGGGGGTCAAGCGCAGCCCATCCCTCCTCCCGCAGCCCAGCAAAGGAGCCATCGTCCCCCGGGCCACCCGCGCACCCATCAACCGGCCTTCAGGGATGGCAGGAGGGGACGCACCACCAACCCCACATCCACACCCACCTCCGCCCGCCCACCGGGGCCACGAGCCACAGCCGCAGCCCCCCAACCGGCACGGCACGCCACGGGACCCCCAGCGGCCCACCAAGCCCAAGGCAGGGCAGGGCCCCCCACCGGTGCAGGCAACACCCAGCTGATACACCGGCGCCCAGCCAGCAGCCCGTGACGGAGCGCAGGGCGGATGTCCAGTCAGAGAAGAGGGGAAGGCGGAGGCAGGAGAACGCCGAGGAACTGCCACGGGGCGATGCAAGGTCGGAGCCCCGACCCCCCACCCCACTCCCGCGGCCGGAAGCCCAGGCAGAGGGGTAGCCACACCCCAGGACCCACGCCATAAGGAAAAAGTGTGGGACCCACCTACCACCCTATTACTGTGGCTGCCAGGTTCCCGGCTGGCAGCCATCACCCAGCACCGTGATGGGATTGTGAGGGGAGGGTAGTGCAATGTATGCATTAAAATGGAACAGCAGCATGGAATTTCTGCCCAGCCGCCCGTCCCACCGCCCTTTGCCGGAGCTCTCCTGTGGAGTATGATGTGTGTGGTGCGTTTAAAAAAGGTGCAGGGATGGCGGGGCCTGTCGTGAGGAGGCAACCGTGAGGTACCCCCCCCAACAGGTCCCAACCATCCCACAACCTTGGTGTGTGGTGCATTAAAAACAGGGGGGAGCCGGGCCGGGACTGTAAAGTCCCGTCCCAACTCTCCCTGGAGAAACGTATGAGCATGTTAGTGCCACGGTGAAAGATATTTACAGTGCCGAAATGAGAAGTGCTTGAGTTAAGAGGCAGGCTCCCGCGGGCGTGGCCCCGTCCACCAGAACCACCGGCCACAGGGCGGGAGAAGCGTCAGGGCCCCGATCAATCCCCGCTCCAGACCACCCACGGCGCCTCCGCGACCGCCCCCCCCCACCGAGCACCCACCCCGCACTCCGAGCAGGGCGACCAGGGGACGTCCACCCCACTGGCAAGGGACAACAAGCCCCAATGTCGGCAAAATCTTGACTTGAATCTATCTTTAAATAATGAAACTGTTTTAAAACTTCCACATGTCAAAAGTAGACAGAAGGGAACTAATGCAATAATGGGAGCAATTTTAACAACTTTTAACTGTAGATTCAGCGTAAAGGGTAAATTAGGGTAAAGAATTGGGCTAGGGCCAACTGTCCCAAAAACCTTTTAAATTTGACATAATGTGACCTATGTTTTATTTTTTTTAAGGGAAAAAAAAACATGAAAATTATCACCAGTTACTTTGCCAAGTAACTAATTACTCTTACATTCAGGTTACTGAGTTACTAACGCAATTACTTTTTGAGGGAAGTAATTTGTAACTATAATCAATTACTTTTTTAAAGTAAGATTAACAAGACTGATGATGTCTCAGCTGTAACGCAACACAGAATTGTAGTCAAATTGAACATATTTGTATCTGTTTGTGGTGGCACTGTCTTGGTTTCACATTTGCCTTCATGAATACAAAATCCACATTTTCATGTATTAGGACACATTCAACTGGAGGATTCGGAGATTTTCAGGTCCCTGATTGTGTATCCATCCACTGCCATTACATCAATAAATTACAAAACTATTTGGCTACTGGCGACTCTTAGCCATTTCTTCATGTTGTCCTTCCATGTCGTGATGATAGCAGATAGATGCGGCATTTCCAAATTGTCTTTTCTGAGGGATTTTGATTAGTTATTCCACGCCAGCTCCACTGTTGTTTTGGTTAGAGAAAGTTTCAAACGGAAGTCACGAGCAGAAATGTGGAAGTACCTCAGAAACTTGTCTAAAGTTGATTCGTCCTTCTCAAAATTGGTCGGATGTCTAGCGTCGTCAATGCCAGCCCATGCGTTAAATAAGTGCCCTGTAAGTTTTTCAAATAAATCATAACTTGTGCATGAAAGGGTTGAATAAACTATCTTCGTTTACCAGGAAAAAAATTCTGATATATCCACTTTTGTTTTTGTTATTTGGTCATTCCAAGATGTCATGTCTAAAATGGTGCATGATTTCCATCTACTGGTGGCTATAAGGCCCTAAAATTGTTTCCCAGTTCAATTTTCTTAGTGGCGCAGCATCAGACATTTTTGTTCATGGCAAAGCATAATATTTAATCACACTTAGTCTTGTCTTCTCTAACCAGCCTACTCGTCCGGATCGTGGCTGGATTGTGTTGCCCTTTGGGAAGAACCCATGGTGGGTTTACTTGGGCAGTTTTGTCCCAGCCCTCCTTGTCACCATCCTCATCTTCATGGACCAGCAAATCAGTGCTGTCATTGTCAACCGCAAGGAGAACAAACTGAAGGTAGGTGTACTTCAGATTTATATTTTTCTATCATTGCATTATCTTTTAGGCAAGGCAAGGCAAGGCAAGGCAAGGCAAATTTATTTATATAGCACAATTCAACACAAGGCAATTCAAAGTGCTTTACATCACATGAAGACCATAAAAATCACATTTAAATCAACACAACGTAAAAACCAAGACAAAAGATCGCATTTAATCACAGAATAAAAATAAATAAATAAAAATAAAACAAAAACTACTACTAATAATAATAATTGAAATCAGCAATGGAGATAAGCACAAGAGGAATAGAAAGCAGATAGATTGAATTATATAGACAGTTATGGATATGCAGCGCTAAACAAAAGCGTTTTTAGCCCTGATTTAAAGGAGCTAACAGTTTGAGCATACTTCAGACGTTCGGGTAACTTGTTCCAGAGGTGAGGAGCATAATAACTAAATGCTGCCCCACCCTGCTTGGTTCTTGTTCTTGGAACATGGAGAAGACCGGTTCCAGACGACCTTAGGGGTCTAGATGTCTCATAGAAATCTAACAAGTCAAGCATGTATTTTGGTCCAAGGCCATTAAGTGTTTTGTAGACGAGCAGTAGTATTTTATAGTCTATCCTTTGACTCACTGGAAGCCAGTGTAGCGATTTCAAAACCGGTGTAATGTGGTCCAGCTTCCATGTATTTGTATGTGTTTTAGTATTAGACCTTCCAAATTCTCCAGGAATTTTAACTACTATGATGTTATTATCACATGTGTCCTCGCAGAAAGGTTGCGGCTACCATTTGGATCTATTCTGGGTGGGTGTCCTGATGGCCACATGCTCTTTCTTGGGTCTGCCCTGGTACGTAGCTGCCACAGTCATCTCCATCGCCCACATCGACTCTCTGAAGATGGAAAGCGAATCCAGTGCTCCCGGAGAGCAGCCACAATTCCTCGGAGTCAGGTCAGAAGTAGTAAACGATGGTTGGAAGTCCGTATTTTTACCTGTTGAGTGAATTACTTTGCCAAGAAATAATGTCAGGGGGAAAAAAAAGTATTTTAACTGATTTGTCTTGTGTGTTTGGCAATAATTTTGATTTTGCAGAGAACAACGAGTGACGGGAATTCTAGTCTTTGTTCTGACTGGTGTCTCCATCTTCCTTGCTCCAATACTAAAGGTAAAAAAAAAAACACTGCAAATGAAGGAAAAAAATTCAAATTTAGTATTTTTATTTAGATTTTTTTTTACTAAAGAAATACTATGTGGCACAGAGAATGGAGAGTCATTCATCTCGTGACATTCACAATTTTCACAAGGGTCATTTTGAGTTTCGAGTAATAATGTCTAATATGGCGTCTCCCTGATATCAATGAAGATTGGTGAAAGATTGTTCAATTCCTATTCATCATTTTATTCTTATTGCAAGACTGACAATATACGAGTAATGTTATCAAACTTTTTTTGTCTTCGATAAAAATCTCGCTGCAGTATTTTGTACAAAATGCACGTTTTTAAACCTTCCATGCAAAAATTATTACTTTTTTTTTTTTTTAACTCATTTAACTCATTGGCTGCCATCAACAGCCCTAGATTCCCAATCGCTTTTGACTGTAGGCAAAATGGATTGGACATCCAGCGGCGTCAATGGCACTAAAAGATGAGCTTTCACGGTGAGTCCTCCAAGTTTTAATGACTTGGGCGTCTATCACCGTCAATAGCATGCAATGAGTTAAATACTAGGAAAAAACTATCTACCGTATTGGCCCGAATATAAGACGGCCCTGATTATAAGACGACCTCCTTCTTTTTCAAGACTCAAGTTTAAAAAAGAGTTTTTGAACACAAAATCATTTTTTATACAGAAAATAATTACAGTATATCTGAAACAAATGATAACAATTTATTTGCGAGAAAAACCATGTCATTTTGCCTCATTCAAATCTTAATATCTGAACATTTAAATATGTAAACTAAAGAGCAATCACATTCGTAAATGAATGGCTTCTGGTTTTTGAAATGTAAATAAACCAATCTATTGAGATAAAACAACAAAATTGCAATAACTGCTTTCACCATCAAAGTGAGGTCTAACTAACTGCAGTCTTGAAACAATACTGAATAAGGAAAAACATTGCAATAAAATAATGCAAACTGGTTAAACTTGAGAGAAGCTGAGATCCGTCATGACAGAATATTACTCCACAAGTTCAGCATTCGCTTCAATGATATCTGGCGCCATCTAGCGTCATGAATGGGTATAATGTCTAGACCCCGAATATAAGACGACTCCCATTTTTTCAGTCTTATTTCAATGCAATAAACACAGTCTTATATTCGGGCCAATACGGTACTTTAGAGTGTTACAAGGCGATATAACTAGTGTGTATTTGTTTGTATTCATTGTAACTTCATAATTTTTTCTTTTATGAACACTATATTTAAAAAAAATGCAATTTTTGTAATATTGTGAATGTGCAAATAAAAAGAAAAAGTTGGATTTAATATAGCGCAAAGGTAAGTGTACGGTATGCTAAAGTTACATTGACACATCAACAACAAACTGAGAACGTGCCCGGTATGTTAACGTAACATAGCTAGTAAAGTTATTCATATAACTATAGCATAAAAAACATGCTATTACAAACCATCAATGTCACTCCAAATCACTAAATCTCTGAAGCAGCTGTTTTCCAAAATTTTGTTGGGCGGTGTAATTTCTATGCTTTGTATATGGCGGAAAACACTGAGGTGACTTGAAGTTCCAATTTGGCCAAATTTCAAAATTGTCCTATTTGCATGTTTGATACATCATCGGAAAAATTCAAATCTCAATTTTCTAGGGGAAGAAAAATTTTAAACAGGAGGGCATTAATTTTTTATTTTTTAAACAGCAGAACTCTAACTGGAGGTGAGAGCATGAAAAAGCAGAATAAAAGACGCCATGACTTTAACGAGATATTATTGTGTACTTGTTTCGATCCAAAAACTCCATGTAGCATGTATCACTGATTGTCAAGACACAACTGTGAATGGCCACAGCTGGAATTTTTGGGGATTTTATGGGTGAAACATGGTAATATGACAAGGGTGGCGATGCAGAAATCGTAGACATCAAGGAGTGGTCGAGATTTTCTTTTTCATATATTTACCCTTTTAAACTTTTTTTTCAATTTTTATTTGTTTGGATCGATTATCATCTAACATATCAGAGAAAATGTGACTAACCAAAAAAAAATACAATTAGGCGATAGTTATGAGGTAGATATCCGTGACTTTTTTTACAGACACCATTTTTTTCATTGTGACGCAATTTGTTTAAAAGTTTAAACTTTGCGAGTGAATAATTTTTTTTAAGTCGTTTTTTTTTGTTTGTTTTTTTAACGAAATATTAGACACCAATTAATGATTCTAAGCTAAAAAGGAGACATTTTGAATAATAAATATAATTAATTACCTTCGTTTTACGGCTGGGTTGAAACAAAATCGGTTGCTCGACATCTGTAAACGGGGTTTCCAGGGTAAAAGGGAAATGGTTCGGGGGCTTGATGCGCCGTGAATCTGCTATGGCAGGATACAGACATATTGTTCTAACAAACACAGCAGTTGTTTTGTCTTAAAATAGAGCAGTTTCTTTTAAGGAAGAGTGCAAGAGCAGAAATTGCTTTTTCATGCTTGTCTGTGTTTTCCGCCATATTTCTAAATGCTGTTTTTGTGCTTATTTGACCAGCAGTTCCTTGGTTAGTTGGCAATTCACTTGTTTAAGGAGGGTGACAAACAGGTTGAGAAGCCTTTTTTATTATGGGGGTTGGACAGTTCTCCTGATTCAAGCAATCAATATAAATTGAATGTTTTTTCACCTTGCCTCATGCATAGAGCCTACTACTGTAAATTGCATAGCGTTTGATTATATCTAAATGACTGCTCTACAAAATGATCAAACAATAGATGGGAGTCCAAAACTGATGCAACATCATATATTACTCTTTCCCCCTTGATACAATTTTTATGTTTAAAAGATAATTTGTGTTTCCTCTCTATAGTTTATCCCCATGCCTGTGTTGTATGGCGTCTTCCTCTACATGGGAGTAGCTTCCCTCAGCGGAATTCAGGTATGCTACCCGCCAAATTGTGTCAACGCATTTTTATTACACTTGCTAACTGATAGAAAGTTGCCAAACAAACAAAATTGCACTTAGGTAGACAACTGGAAGTTTATTCATTTAAAGAAATGTAACATATGTAATTAAAGACTACATTTTAGTTATAGACTATCAGTCATGAATGAAATAAAATAAAGACAGCCTCGTACTTTTGATAGCGCTTTTATTGTACATGATTAGATTACGTTGATTCATTTCAAGCTGATGCTTTCGGCGCAGGTGACACTTGTCATGCACAGCCAGTCTGAGGTGGGGCAGCAAAGCTCCAAATAGTCAGTGATTGCTCATTTATTTTATAGGTCTGCATTCAATTAACTTCTTCACCCCTCTGCCACATGGTTAAATAATTCATTCTTTTATAATGCATTCCTTCTGGACCTGTGTAACAAGCGATCCTAGATAACTTTTCCAAACTGACACCACCTCGTGCTCATCACTATCCGTAGTTCTGGGACCGGATCAAATTATACATGATGCCATCCAAGCATCAACCAGACCTGTCCTATCTGCGCCATGTTCCTCTGAGAAGAGTCCACCTGTTCACCTTGGTTCAGATTGTATGCCTGGCTGTACTCTGGATACTCAAATCTACGTTTTTAGCCATCATCTTTCCAGTTATGGTATGTAATAATCATTACAGTAACTATTTTTGTCTTACACATTTTCATATTAATATTCAAATAATTTATTGGCTACCGTTGACAGCAATAGACGTCCAATCCATTTCAACTGGGACCTCCCAATCAAAATTGATTGGATGTCCATAGTCGTCAATGGGTGTTTTTAATGTAACTTTCTTTCCTCTTTTACTAACTACCACAGTGCATACACTGTAAATACAGTCATGTGAAAACATTAGGACACCGCATGAAATATTCAGTTCTTTATGAAGAAATGTCCACATATCAATGATCTTGTTTTTGTTTATCTCTGGAAAACGAAAGTGATTTAATTGCAGGTAAATAACAAAATTAACATTGTTTTACTCATTAAACCAAATATATCAACAAAAATCCATATTCTAACCGAACAAAAAGTTAGGACGCCCTACCACCTAAAAGCTAGTGTTACCCCCTTTGGCTGGAATAACTTCAGCAAGACACTTTTGTAGCCATCTACCAGTTTTGACATCGGTCTGAAGAAAGTTTGCCCCACTCCTCAATGCAGAATACTTTCAGCTGTGAAATGTTTGAGGGGTTTCTTGCATCTCAATGGGATTAAGATCTGGGCTTTGACTCAGCCATTCCAGGACTCTCCATTTGTTGTATTTCAGCCAGTTCTTGGTGGATTTACTGGTATGTTTTGGGTCATTGTCATGTTGCAGGGTCCAGTTTTGCTTCAGCTTGAATTTTTTCCACAGATGATCTCACATGTTCCTCAAGCACCCTCTGATGCACGATAGAATTCATGGTGAACTCTATGATTGTGAGCTGGCCGGGTCCTGCTGTAGCAAAGCATCCCCAAACCATGACACTTCCACCTCCATGCTTCACAGTTGGTATGAGGTTATTTTCCTGGAATGCTGCATTGGGTTTGCGCCAAACATATCCTCTGCTCCCGTGTCCAAATAATTCAAGATTCATCTCTCAAAAGAACATTATTCCAGAAGTCCTGGTCTTTCTTCCTTGTACACCTCCCATAAAGGTTAAACTTGTGAAGTCTCTTTATGATTGTAGAGGTATGCGCTTTCACATCAACAGTAGCAGGAGCCTGCTGTAGTTCCCGTGATGACATATAAGGATTTTTGGAGACCTTTTTTAGCATTTTGCGGCCTGCTCTCGGGGTGAACTTGCTTGGCCAGACCTGGACATGTTGGCAGTCGTTCTTAATGTCCTCTACTTGTAGACTGTTTTCCGGACATTGGAATGGCTGATTTTAAATTCTATTGAGATCTTTTGAAATCCCTTACAAGACTCATAAGCATCTACAATCTTCTTTCTGGAGGCCTCAGACAACTCTTTTGATCCCACCCAGAGGTTGCGCTAGACTTTTTCGTTGTCTGTCATTTTGACTGACAGGGTCATAAAAATCCGGTCATAATCTATTTTTACTCGTCACTTAAATTTTTAAAATGATGATAATGACATTGTGGTGACCCTTTGTTTGGCATAATCACCTTCCGTACTTGTGTGTCCATTTGGCCGAGCGCGTTACCGGCTAGGACAGTCACGTGACAGAGACACTTAAGAGCCGCGCGCGGTCCCCTCACTATCCACTCGCTCTCGCTATATGATTGGCCGAAGAGTCGAAATGCTCTCCCGTGAAATGCCTGTTTAAAAATGTTCCCGTTGTTACTTCTTTCGTTCGCTTATAAGTGCCCATTTAAAAAGGAAAAGCGATGGATGATACTACACACAGAGCGTATTATTAACAAATGTTAAAGTTGTATAATCATATAGCGAGAATAAGGAACGTCACTGACAAGCGCAGGCCCCCGCGAGTGGATAGTGAGGGGAATAGGATAGTGCGCCTACAGCTAACAAGACTCTTAACATTGCATACTGCTTCAACATATTCAATAGTATTTAGTTTTCATTCATTTTAAATTAATATTCTGTCCGAACAAGCTTAACAGAGAATCCACACCGTGCCATCACACATCAAGCAGATGAATATGTAACTTTTTCTCCGCAGTGACAAAAACAGCTGACTCTGGCCCCAGTAGGTAGGTAGCCTACCATATGTAGCATATGGAACAATGAAATTAACAGTTCACCTGCTGTGGCCTGAACGTAGTCTCACACTTTCCTCCTGGTGCGCATGGACTTGAATTGCGTACCCGCTTGTGCAGTCCCTGTTTTTTCACCTCTTTTATCAACACCATCGTCGTTTTGGGGCTTTTTGAAGAAACTTCGGACACTCAGTTGCCTTGACATTTTTCAGAGTAAGGCCAATGACGTCATGCATCAAGAGAGACAATAGCTAATTAATATGCTCACTCGCCACCCTGTGGTCTGGGGTGTGAATTGCAACCGGTCAAAATGATGGATGGACTTCAGTTTTTTCCGTCACCGTTTTAAAAAATCGGTCAACGACGGAAAATATTCGGTTAACGCGACCCCTGATCCCACCATAGTGTTTTCTCTCACTTCAACAGTCAGGGGCACACCAAACGAAATGTGAGGTTTAAATAAGGCAAGCCACCCTCAAAACACTTGGTAATGATGTTCTAAGCATGTGCACCTGAGTTGATACCCCTGTGTGATTTTAGCCATTTTAAGTGGGATTGAATGGATGAATGTCCTAATTTATTCCTCAACAGAAATTGCATTTATTTAAAATTACATTTTAAAGGAAAGTTATTTAAAAAAATTTTTTTTTTTTTTTCAGTTTTAATTTTTTAGTTTATCTCTCAAGATTGTTAAAATTGATATTAAATATCCATATGACCAAATATGTTAGAAAACACATGGGCTTCCATTGGGTGTCCTAATTTTTTCACATGACTCTATATCAGTTGACTGGTATTGAATGAGTTACAGTACGTGTGTTTTGTATGGTCCAAACAAGGGTCTCACACTTGCAGCCTGGGGGTCAACTGAGGCTTGTGGGACAATATTTTGTGGACATGACATTTTTAGTATTAACATGGCCCTCGTCCTGTGAGTTTTTTGTTTTTCCCCAGTTATAGTACATGGTACTATAATTCACTCTTATTAGCTAAAAATGAATCACCAATGTTAGTCCGTTGTTTGAAATGTTGGTCCATTATCCAGTCACCAAGTCCTGGTCACGTCTCTCTCAAAATCTGCCGTGAAGAGAAAGGTTGATTACCATCGTGACCAATTTTAAGACAAGTTGGAGATGGCGTTATTAATATAATTATTATTATTATTGATCATAGGGACACCTAATTTTATATGCACAAAGAACATTGCAATGCTCAAGAATTACAATATAAGATGTTGCTACTAGGCAAAACATGTGGAAAAGTATGCAATATACCAGAGATGAGAAAGTGGACCTGGTAACCCCAATTTCATTCTTGTTTTGAAGAACCAAATTTATTATGAAAGATTGGATTAGGGTTTCGTTTTATTGTTTTAATATCCAAAACAACTTTGGGTGAAATCCTTGACTCACCTAGACTATTTCCGGCTGCTCCCAGATAAACTGAGTTTGAGACCCCTGCTCCAGAAGTAGTGTTTCATGTCTGAAACGATACGCAGCCATGCGACAAACTGTAGTGCAAGCCACGTACATTAAGTATAAAAGTGATTCATGTTAATGCCATTTTAAAATGCCATCCACTTACATCACATACAGACTCTCAACTAGCCTATGAGAAAAATCTTAGTGTGAATTTGAAAATGTTACTTACAAATTTCTTCAGATCCTGGGTCTGATGGTGGTCCGCAAAATGCTCGACATGGTCTTCTCCCAGCATGACCTGGCATGGCTGGATGACCTTCTGCCTGAGAAAGAGAAGAAGAAGAAAGATGACGATAAGAAGGGAGGAAAAGACAAGAAAAGGTCCAAATTAGAAGCAAGTGAAGAGGAGGTGAGAAACGTGAGCTTTTGCTACTCTCTGCAGGCCATAATTGATATTTTGTGTGCATTTGCGTGTATTGATTTGCAGGATAAGTACAGCCCTTACTCCAACCATTCACCAAGTTCCGATTCAGACTTGGATCGCAGGTACTGTGTCCTCAAACTGCACATCCCCTACAAAGATTTGGTGTATCCTGATGTTGCACAGTCTGAGTGGGGGGCATACTGCCAGCCTTCTGCCACACACACATGAATTTTAATATCGCATTATGTTTGTCAATAGCCTCTCCTTTGATAAAGAACTCCCGTTCTGTAACTGTGTTCACTTTCGAACAAGAAAAAGGCATCCCTTAATCAGAAGATTAAATTAGTTACATCAGCGCCAATGTGCGCTTTAATGTACTGTATGTAAGGTGTATAAGACAGCAACAACCCCTCCACATGTCGTTTCCTTTCACACACAGCAGAATCGTAGAGATGACCCAAGAAATTTGAAATCTTGCCTTTCCATTCTTGGCAGTATTTTCCCTCTGTTTGTTACTTAGTGCACTGGGGTCAAACACAAGGCTTGGGGGCCAGATATGACACGACACATCATTTAGTGTGGCCCGCGAAAGCATATACAGGTAGTCCCCGGGGTACGACGTACCTGACTTATGTGATTTCGACATTACGACGCCGCAGTCTCGTCCGACATTCTGTCTCCAGTTTTTTTTTTTTTTTTTGGAGTCGCGTAAACAGCACCTCTTGCCATGTCAGGATCCCCTCCTCACCCACCCGGTGTCAGGTCCAGGCTTCCTTGTTCTCATACTGCTGCTGCTTCCCCCCCAGTGCGGACTCCTCTTGCGAGTCCCGATCAGGTTTTTTGAGTTCGGACGGCGGGCTCACGTGAAGAGAAGGGACGCTGTTGACCTGAGCGGCCATGATATCCCCCTGCTCTCGTCTCCCTACTCTCCCTACTCTTTCCACTGCTCCCTTTTCTCTCAGCAAGGCGACTCACTAATATTTATTTTATTTATTTTAAAGCCCAAATAGTCATTGAATATAACAATATTTAACATAACATACCTCACAGTATCTTATTTTCTAGATTATCTTATTAATATGATGTATAATGCATGTTTTTGGACAGTTATTTTTGGGTTCAGGGGGTATCTTGGGGTACTTAAAGGGGTTAATTCCGAGGTATGCAGAAATTTGGATTACATTGCCAGCCTAGGAACGGACCTGGTTCGTAACCCAAGGACTGACTACCTGTAATATCATACCTGTCAACCCGAGGCCGTTGGCAATCTTACAATCTCGGGTTGACAGGTATGTAAACGTGAAGTTGTTCAGCATGACAGACAGCAAACAAAGCAATTGTGCTTTTTGAAGCTTTTTACTTCCTTCACTTTTAGTAAGTAGTAAAAATAAAAATAAAACTCAATTTTTAAAATAATATGAATTTATTGGTAATATTGTAACATATAACCTGGTGCAATTAAAGAACAATATCTTCAGCTACATCATGATTACTAGAATTTAACAGTGACTTTTGTGAAAATTGTATGTAGCACTTTTGGCAATTTCTATCATGTCTTTTGATGGCTGCACTTCGTGGCACCTCAGCTCGCAATTCAGATTAACTTGAAGGTAGTTAGTTAGTGTGTCCAGTTATAAATGAAAAAGGTCAATTGATAAAATTAACTTACCGATGCAATCTTTGAGTCAGGGAACATTTCTTTTGCTAATTCAGAGAAGTGATCAGCAATGGTTGCAGTCAAATTATGTTCGGCAACAAATTGGCAGAACAAAATCTCCGTTTTTGTCACTTTTCATTCTGCAGACTTCATCTTTATTAAAAGTAATCAATTACAGTTACAAATTACTTCTCCCAAAAAGTAATTGAGTTAGTAACTCAGTTACCTGAATTTAAGAGTAATGAGTTACTTGGCAAAGTAACTGGTGTTACCTTTCATGTTTTGTTTTGTTTTTTTCATTAAAAAAAAAAAAAATAGTAACCTTTGCTATGTTTGGAAGTCATTTAATGTTGTGAATCAACTGTTAAAAAGTTGTTAAAATTGCTGCTGTTTTTGCATTGGTTCCCTTCTGTCTACTTTCGACATGTGAAAGTTTTAAAACCATTTCATCATTTAAAGATAGATTCAAGTAAAGATTTTGCCAATTTAGGAGTATTTTAGATAAAAAGTAACTTAGGTTCGCTAGGAAGGTTAACTACAACAGAGCCTTTCTGAGAAGTCTACTGCTTTAAAATGGCGGCTGTTTACTAACGTCGCCGAGTCTGTCATTTCGCATATAGTTCCATATGCATGAGATATCTAGGCGTAGATTTTAGGCTGTCGGCAGTCAGGAAATATTGGAGCCACCTAGCCTTGCATTGAGTTTGCTACAGCGTCACAACTTTTTTTTTCTGACTTTTCTCATTCAACCAGCGTAGTAACGCACATTGTCTCGCTGCAGAAACGGTGACAAAATCCGAACGGAAAAAAAAAAAAACGTAATGCACGAAAAACGTACAGATTTTCCTCCCCCATCATGTTACCTATTAATTCCCTAAAGATACTTGTAGTATTAGATGGTCTGTGATGACCCTTTTGCTTCTATCTATATATTTGAAGATGTAAAAAATATAACACGTGAAGACATATGATGAAGAGCAATTACATTGTATTACGCGATTGCCCTCACAGTATGCTGTGCTCATGCTAGTTTTAATCACATCTAGTGTCCTCTCCATGCACTTTAAGGCAATGCAGATCATTATAATCCTACTTTCTGTGTAATGCTTGCTGCTTCTCTTCCTGTGCTACAGCATGTAGTGAATGTTTCATAGAATGCGGACTGGGATCCATTTTGTATATACTGTACATTGTTTTTCCTTAGCGTATAACTTCATGTCATACAAAATGTGGAAATCATTCAAATGTATGGTGTATAACTGCTGTCAAGATGTTAAATTAAGCGTTTTGTGTTTTTAGTGATTAAAATAGAGATTAACGAAAATGTTGGACAATGTCAAGTGTAGAAAATTCATTTCTAGATGATTTATTTCTCGACTCATCCTTATGTAAGAAAAAGATAACTTTGGTTGTTTCTTTTTCATCTGTGTTCCAAGACTCAAATCAGCTACACTGGCATGCAATTGTAGTGAATCCTGTTGCAACCTTTTTTCATTTCTCTTCTCTGTCTTGCCTCGCCTAAAGAGCACAGTCTATTAATACAGAGGGGAATTTGGTGCAAAAGTAGCCAGCATTTGGGGGGGGGGGGGGGGGGGGGGGGGAGCAACGTTTGCTCCAAAATTAACTTATAATGAGAAGTCAAATTGGTGCCAAATTAACTTTTGGTTGTAGGAAAGAAATATTTCAGTTGTAGAAAGAGCAACTTGTAGTTCTACAAGAGATGGAATTGCAGTTGTAGTAAAAATAATTTGTAGTTGTAGCAACAATGACTTACTGTATGTTTGTACACATGTACAGTACATTGTTTCTTGAGAAAATTAAAATTGCAGTTCAGTGGTTCTTAACTGGGGTTTGGAGAGTAAGCCTCAGGGGTTCGGTGAAGGTTAAAAAACTCAGAGCCCTGTTTTGTACGCTGACTAAATCTAGGCAAAGTGGCATTTTAGACCAGGTTTTGGACTGGTTTGGCCTCAATTTATAGGCTTTATTCCATTTCTTTCAAATGCTAGCACTCTATCTAATGGAAAAAGAAATCTGTGCAGTGGAAGGTTGACTGGCACTTGGTAGAAGGACGTGTATAACATGTGTAACAGACCTACAGACAGCGTGAACTGCGTGGATAATTTTTTTAAAAATCCTTTTTTAAAACTGCGTGATGAGAATGTACACATGAAAACAAAAAAAGAACAGTGTGAGATGACGTGAGTTTAATTTCATTTACCAACGTGAAAATGAACGGCAAAATTATTTGCAGTAAATTTGAACTCTGGAGGAATAGAATAGAATAGAATAGAATAGAATAGAATAGAATAGAACTTTGTCATTGTCAGCATCGAATGAACATTGTCAACAATGAAAATAAATTTGAACAGGAATTTGCTTACAGTGTATCACAAAAGTGAGTATACCCCTCACATTTCTGCAGATATTTAAGTATATCTTTTCATGGGACAACACTGACAAAATGACACTTTGACACATTGAAAAGTAGTCTGTGTGCAGCTTATATAATAGTTAATTTATTTTCCCCTCAAAATAACTCAAAATATAGCCATTAATATCTAAACCCCTGGCAACAAAAGTGAGTACACACCTATGAAAAAACACACATCCCTAAATGTCCTAATTGAGTACTGCTTGTCATTTTCCCTCCAAAATGTCATGTGACTCGTTACAGGAGTGCTGTCAGCATTGCTGCAGAGATTGAAGAGGTGGGGGGTCAGCTTGTTAGTGCTCAGACCATACGCCGCACTCTACATCAAATTGGTGTGCATGACTGTCACCCCAGGAGGAAGTCTTTTCTGAAGACTGTACAAAAGACAGCCCGCCCATCTCATCAGACCATAGGACATGGTTCCAGTAATCCATGTGCTTTGTTGACATGTCATCAGCAAACTGTTTGCGGGCTTTCTTGTGTACCGTCTTCAGAAGAGGCTTCCTCCTGGGGTGACAGCCATGCACACCAATTTAATGTAGAGTGCGGCGTATGGTCTGAGCACTAACAGGCTGACCCCCCACCAATCTCTGTATTGGTGTATCAATACAGTAAATGTGTATTTTCCCTGCAGTTTAACTTCATTACAATATTAATGAATTAGATAATAATAATAATACCTCAAACTTATATAGCGCTTTTTTGGACACTCAAAGACGCTTTACATAACATAACACAAAGACAGAATTAAGAATTAAGAGGTGGGAAAAGCTAGTTTGAACAGGTGGGTTTTTAGGAGTGATTTGAAGTTTTGTAATGAGTCCGAGTTCCTGATGGGTTTTGGGAGTGAGTTCCAGAGTGAGGGAGCAGCAGCGGCGAAGGCTCGGTCCCCCAAGGTTCGGAGCTTAGTTCGAGTGATGGGTGTGAGGAGATTAGAGTCGGCAGAACGTAGGCGGCGGGAGGGACAGTGCTGTTGTAGGAGGTCAGTGAGGTAGGAAGGGGCCAGGTTATGGAGGGACTTGTAGGTGAGGAGGAGGAGTTTGTATTGAATCCGGTATGAGATTGGAAGCCAGTGAAGCTGTTGGAGGATGGGGGTGATGTGCTCTCTGGAGCGGGTGTGGGTGAGGAGGCGGGCGGCAGAGTTCTGGACGTATTGCAGCTTTTGGAGATGAGAAGATGGAAGACCATAGAGGAGGCTATTGCAGTAGTCGAGTCTGGATGTGAAAGATGAACATTTGTGTCATGTTTGCCCTCCTACAGAAACCATATTAAAACTAAAAACATATTTCCCTCCCCCATCTTTTGCCATTTTCAAACATTTTTTAAAATTCTCCCGGGAGCCACTAGGGCAGCCCTAAAGAGCCGCGTGCCCCTAGTCTAAGTGAATTACTGTTCAAATTTCTTCCAGATTTCAAATTTATTACAAATAGTTTTGATTTTTGCTGTTGATTTTCACGTTAGTAAATGAAATTAAACTCGTTGCATTTTCACATTTCATATTTTCACACTTTTTTTGTTTGTATGTCTATGTTCTCATTTTATTTTCGCATCCTTGCATCACATACTATTTTCATGTCGTAAAATGACGCAATTATTTTTTTGTTTTAATTATCTAAGCAGTTTACGCTGTCTGTAGGTTTGTTATACTTCCTCATGCCAAGTGCTAGTCAATCTTCCACTGAGCAAACGGATTTCTCCTCCCTTTAGATAGAGGGCTAGCAGTTGAAAGAAATGGAATAAAGCCTGAAAATTGAGGGCAGTCCAAAACCTGGTCTAAAGCACCACTTTACCCAGATTTGCGCAGACTCTGCGTTTCTTAACCTTCACCAAACCCCTGAGACTTACTCACCGAACCCCAGTTAAGAACAACTGCTTTAGTGTTTGTAGAATGAATACACATGAGTACAGACTAGAGGGAAGAGCACTAGTGACTTCTAGCGGCCAGATTCTACAAGTACACGTTATATTTCTACAGCTACAATTCTACATAGTTAAATTTACTACAAATACAATAATTTTTGCTACACCTTTACAATTTTATTTTCTACAACTTCAAATTGTCTAGTTGCTCTTGCAAACACTGCATTTTTACTTTTGCATCAAATTAACCTCTACAATTACAAGTTAGTTTTTTAAACTAGTATTTTCCCTCCAAAAGTACAAGTTACTTTTGCAGGAAATTAATGTCCATAAATAAATGTGGTACTTTTGTCTTAATACATATCTCCCTTTTATGCCTCTTTTTTTTTTCTCCTTGTGTGAAATTGGCCTATTGTGTCTGCATTGCTTTGAAAGAGGCATGGTTTGGAAGGAAAGCAAATTTGAATTTTAATAGAAGTCACCTATTGAAGTCACTAAATAACAATGGCTTCCTGTCATTCACTAAACAATAGAGGCGCTGCCCCTTTTCTATCACTTGTCCTTTCTTCCTAGACTCCGTCATCAACGACTGTTTCTGTCAGGTGTCTCATGAACAAACTTGTTTTTCGTCCCTCGGCCTCCCCTTTTCATGGTTGCCCTTCCTCAGCATTACCCTCCACCTGAAGATCTCCTGTCCGTCGTCTCCAGCCATGCCAACTGGGCGAGGAATGACCTGCCCCGTCCCACAGGTCAAGATAGAGATGGAGTCCGATGATGACTCGGATACGGACCACCACCGGCTGCGAGACATGAGCAGCGAGACGACGTTATGAAATTAGGAAGAGGATTCTTGACGTTTCATGAGAAACCAGCTTGGCCTCAAACTGAAGGAGGTGGCCTAGACACCTTCAGAAACTTTCGAGCCAGTGGATTTCTGACAAATGTATTGAACTTGTACTAACATATTGTCAAATATAATCTTCGATGTGTTGTATTTCTTCTCATGATATAAAATGTTCTGTTATTGCAGTGTTATGACAGGCCGACTTGCCCCTCACAAGTGCAGAGATGTATGTGATATACAGTATTTGCATAATATTGTAAAGTTACTCATGCATTTTCAATAGTTTTACTGTATTGTATGTTGTATTATCGTTGGGTTTCAAAAGCTGTTATCCCTCAAAACCAGCCCTCTTTTGACCTTGCTCTCCAAATCCCATCAGTGGAATTTATTCACATTGGGGCATTTACCTGGAACAAAAAGAAACAACCAAATGTCTTGATGTTGTTATGGTTTTATTAAGCAAAATGTACAGTTCAGGTGCTCAGTTTCACTTGTACGGTTTGAGAAATTAACATGTTCATGAATACACCCTTTTGGCAAATTTGTCAAAATGCCCGCCTGTTGCTGTACTTAATATGCTATTATTAAAATACTGTATTATAAAACATGCTGTTTGTTGTATCTTAATACATCATGAATGAAATTATTGGCATCTCTGGAATTTTTCCAGAAAATACAGCATTTCTCACAGAAACATAGGCGGAGTTTGACTTTTGGGCCAGGGGGAGCACAACATGTTGATGACCCCAAAACACAGTGTCAGCAATAAAATTAACTTACAAGAATATTTATAATAATACGTTGAAAATGAGTGTTTTTCGTTTCCCATCATTCTTGAATGGAATTCTAAATTAGGCTTCTTAGGATAGCTACACTTTTCTCCAAGATCGTCATCCATTGAATATGGTACGCCAGCCGGTGTTGAGCCAATGTAGTTACCCCAGTCAAAAATTGTATCCCCTGGGCGAAGCCATAGGGAGGTAGATTTGTGTCTTCATTATTCGGTTAAAAAAAAAAAAAAAAATGTGTTTGAATGCAAAAATACATTTGAAACTCCCCCCCCAAAAAAGCATTTGAAAGCTATTTTTCTTTGAATTTTTTTCTCTCTTTTTTTGATTGAAGCAACTTTTTGATTGAAGTAATGTTGTTTTGCGTTTGGACATTTTTGTCTTTATTTTTCAATCAAAAAATAAGTTGCTTCAAACAAAATATATTTTCGAACAAAAAATCACTTCCATCAAAAAATAGAAAAATTTCAATCATAGAAAAAAAGTTTTTGAATGCGAAAAAATATTTGGGACTCAAATATTTGCATTTGAACACTTAATTTTTAATTTTAAAAGTTTTCTTTGATATTAGCAATCCTTTTTGTGTTTGGGCCATATTATGAGTAGGACATTTGTGTCTAAATCATTCAATCCCCCAAAAAGTTGCTTCAATAAAAAAAATAAATAAAAGAATCCTTTGAAAAATAAAATTGCCCTCCCCCAATTTTTTTTAATAATATGCAAAGCAAATGACCAAGGTGCTAGTCACATGATCTGTTCGAAAAATAATTTTGACCCATTATAATTTTTTTTTTCTTCATTCATTCATTTCATTCATTTTTGTTGTTTGCTTTAGTGCTTTAAAACGTTTATACATATATACTGTATATACTGTGTATATATAAAGGAAAGTCAATTACATGCAATGATATTTTTCTGCCACCAGCGGGGCTGCCCCCCCTTAAACTCCGATTATGCACTAAAATGAATGCTACAGTGCCTTGCAAAAGTATTCGGCCCCCTTGAACCTTGCAACCTTTCGCCACATTTCAGGCTTCAAACATAAAGATATAAAATTTTAATTTTTTGTCAAGAATCAACAACAAGTGGGACACAATCGTGAAGTGGAACAAAATTTATTGGATAATTTAAACATTTTTAACAAATAAAAAACTGAAAAGTGGGGCGTGCAATATTATTCGGCCCCCTTGCGTTAATACTTTGTAGCGCCACCTTTTGCTCCAATTACAGCTGCAAGTCGCTTGTGGTATGTTTCTATCAGTTTTGCACATCGAGAGACTGACATTCTTGCCCATTCTTCCTTGCAAAACAGCTCGAGCTCAGTGAGGTTGGATGGAGAGTGTTTGTGAACAGCAGTCTTCAGCTCTTTCCACAGATTCTCGATTGGATTCAGGTCTGGACTTTGACTTGGGCATTCTAACACCTGGATACGTTTATTTTTGAACCATTCCATTGTAGATTTGGCTTTATGTTTTGGATCATTGTCCTGTTGGAAGATAAATCTCTGTCCCAGTCTCAGGTCTTGTGCAGATACCAACAGGTTTACTTCCAGAATGTTCTTGTATTTGGCTGCATCCATCTTCCCGTCAATTTTAACCATCTTCCCTGTCCCTGCTGAAGAAAAGCAGGCCCAAACCATGATGCTGCCACCACCATGTTTGACAGTGGGGATGGTGTGTTCAGGGTGATGAGCTATGTTGCTTTTACGCCAAACATATCGTTTTGCATTGCGGCCAAAAAGTTCAATTTTGGTTTCATCTGACCAGAGCACCTTCTTCCACATGTTTGGTGTGTCTCCCAGTTGGCTTGTGGCAAACTTTAAACGAGACTTTTTATGGATATCTTTGAGAAATGGCTTTCTTCTTGCCACTCTTCCATAAAGACCAGATTAGTGCAGTGATTGTTGTCCTATGGACAGACTCTCCCACCTCAGCTGTAGATCTCTGCAGTTCATCCAGAGTGATCATGGGCCTCTAGGCTGCATCTCTGATCAGTTTTCTCCTTGTTTGAGAAGAAAGTTTGGAAGGACGGCCGGGCCTTGGTAGATCTGCAGTGGTCTGGTGCTCCTTCCATTTCAATATGATGGCTTGCACAGTGCTCCTTGAGATGTTTAAAGCTTGGGAAATCTTTTTGTATCCAAATCCGGCTTTAAACTTCTCCACAACAGTATCTCGGACCTGCCTGGTGTGTTCCTTGGTTTTCATAATGCTCTCTGCACTTTAAACAGAACCCTGAGACTATCACAGAGCAGGTGCATTTATAGGGAGACTTGATTACACACAGGTGGATTCTATTTATCATCATCGGTCATTTAGGACAACATTGGATCATTCAGAGATCCTCACTGAACTTCTGGAGTGAGTTTGCTGCACTGAAAGTAAAGGGGCCGAATAATATTGCACGCCCCACTTTTCAGTTTTTTATTTGTTAAAAAAGTTTAAATTATCCAATAAATGTTGTTCCACTTCACGATTGTGTCCCACTTGTTGTTGATTCTTGACAAAAAAATTAAATTTCATATCTTTATGTTTGAAGCCTGAAATGTGGTGAAAGGTTGCAAGATTCAAGGGGGCCGAATACTTTTGCAAGGCACTGTATGTTTTCAGTATGAGTGTGTTTATATCTTGGATGTGTATTGGAAAAAAAAAAACCTAAGGAAAAAAGCTAACATTGACACAATTTTAGATGAAACTCAAAAAATAGACTGGACAAAATTGTTGGCACCCTTAACTCATGATTTGGTTGCACATCCTTTGGAAGAAACAACAGAAAGCAGTTGCTTCCTATAACCATCAACAAGTTTCGTGCACCTCTTAGGTGGAATTTTAGACCACTCTTCTTTTGCGAACTGTTCCAGGTCTCTCAGATTTGAAGGGTGCCTTCTTACAAAAGCAATTTTGAGATCTCTCCATAGGTTTTCAATGAGATTTCGATCCGGACTCATCCATGACCGCGAAATTCTCCAGCGCTTTGTGTCCAACCATTACTTGGTGCTATTTCAGCTTTGTTTTGGGTCATTACACTTTGGGACACTACACCCTACATCGCGGTCCAAAACATTTTGATAGTCTCCAGATTTCATGACTTCTTGCACAATGTCAAGGCACCCAGTGCCAGAGGCAGCAAAACAACCCCAAAACATCTTTGAATCGCAACCATGTTTGACTGTAGGCACTGTGTTTTTTTCTTTGTAGGCCTCATTCTTTTTTCTGGCATTTTTTACATTCTGTGTAAAATTGTGTACATTTTGGCTTTTCTCTTGGCTATTTTGTGTTTTTCCAATGCAAATAAAAAAACACACATTCATACTGAAAACATTTGTAATTGCATTAATTTCTGTGAGGAATGCTGCATTTTCTGGAAAAAATCCAGGGGTGCCAATAATTTCATCCATGACTCTATATGTCAAAATTCCAAGTTAATCCAACTTTACTGCCATGAAACCTGATCACATCTACAGCTGCATGGCAAATAGGTAGGCTCATTTGTCATGCAACTTGATATGTTAAATCAGTAGTTCTCAACATGGGTTTAATCGAATCCCAGGGATTCGGTAAGTCTAAAGGGTTTGGCAAAGGACCCCCAGGGCCCTATTGTCGTATGCTGACTAAATCTAAGCAACGTGGCGTGTTAGATTAGTTTTTTTTGACTGGCTTTCCCCCAATTTACACATTTTATTCCATTTCTTTCAACTGCATGTCCTCTATCTGATGGGCGGAGAAAATGTTTTACTCAGTGGAAGGTGAAGGTTGACTCACACTTGGTATGAAGAAGTATAACAGACTGATGGGCAGATAAGAAGAAAGTTGAACGAGAATCCGCTTAAATATTCGGTGAAATAAATTGGTTTTGGATTAAAAAAAAAAACAATCTAATTCTGAATGCATAGGTGGACTTTGACTTTTGGGGCGGGGGGGGGGGGGGGGGCACAACATGTTGATGACCCTGAAACGCAGTGTCAGCAATAAAATTAAGTTACAAGAATATTTATAATAAATTGACAATGAGCGTTTTTTGTTTCCAATCATTCTTGACGGGAATTCTAAATCAGGCTGCTTAGGCAATACTTTTCGCCAAGATCGTCATCCATTGAATATGGTACGCCCGCCGGTGTCGTGCCAATGTAGTTACCCCATTCAAAAATTGTATCCCCTGGGCTTAGCAATATGGTGGTAGATTTGTGTCTTTATTATTCAATTTAAAAAAAAGTTGCACCAATTAAAAAAAAAAAAAAAAAAAAAGTTGCTTTAATCAAAATATATATTTTCAATTTTAAAAAAAGTCGCTTCAATAAAAAAAAAAAATGTGTTTGAATGCAAAAATAAATTTGAAACTCAAAAAATGCATGTGAAAGCTATTTTTCTTTCTTTTTTTTTTTTTTTTTTTTTTAAATTGAAGCAACTTTTTTGATTGAAGTAATGTTGATTTGTGTTTGGGCAACAATTTGGCTAGGACGTTTTTGTCTTTATTATTCAATCAAAAAATAGTTTGCTTAAAAAATATATATTTTCAAAAAGAAAAATCACTTCAATCAAAAAAAGAAAAAATTCAATCATAGAAAACGTTTTTGACTGTGAAAAAATATTTGAGATTGAAAAATTTGCAATTGAACTCTTAATTTTTCATTGAAAAAGTTTTCTTTGATTGAAGCAATCCTTTTTGTGTTTGGGCCATATCATGGGTAGGATATTTGTGTCTAAATCATTCAATCCCCCCAAAAGTTGCTTCAATAAAAAAAAAAAAAAATATATATATATATATATATTTTTTTTTTTTTTTCAATCAAAGAAAAAAATCATATGAATAATAAAATTGCCCTCCCCTATTTTTTTTTTTTTTATTATATGCAAAGCAAATAACCGTCTAAGGTGCTAGTCACATGATCTGTTCGGAAAAAAATTTTGCTCCCATTATAAAATTATATTTTTTTTTTCATTTCATTCATTTTTGTTGCAGTTTTATTGCTTTACAACTTTTATATATATAGGAAGGTCAGTTTTGTGCAACGACACTTTTCGGCCACCAGGGGAGCCTGGCTCCCCCCTTAAAATCCGCTTATGTCTGAAGGGTTCTGTGAATGCATATGTGAAACTCGTGGGGTTCGGTACCTTTAGCAAAATTAAGAACCAATGTTTTAAACTGTGTGAACTTAACCCGAGCCTAACTCCCGATGCCTTCTTGAGACTGCACTAGCAAGTGTATGTAGCCATACTGTTGAGCTCAGTTGTCTTAGTGTTGCGCTGTTATAGAGCTGACCCAGGTTTGAATTAACTTTATTATGTCTATACATACTTCAACTGAAATCCAGTTGACTTCAAATTTTGAGCTCTTGACAGAAGTCCAGTTTGGATAACAATTTTAGTTCAATTGATTTTTTTCCAAAGTGATTTTTAAGTTGTCCATTAAAACTTGAAAATTCAAATGAAACAGCTTTGCTTGAAAATTCCTAGTTCGTATTTTTTTTTTTTTTACAGTGTAAAAATAAACAAATATTAGAGGTAAGGAAAATTGTGCTTTGACATGTGCTGAGAAACCCACAAAATAATTGAAGAAGCAGTTTGTCGGAGCATTTTTCATGGTGGGTAGTTGACATCAGTGAGTAGTCATAAATCCTTGCTTTAAAAAAAAAAATGTACAATTCAAAATTTTCCTTTAAACTCTGGTATTGACTTATGACCTTTTTTTCTAAGATTTTTTTTCTCCTTTTTTTTTTCTAAGAATTTTTTTTCTCCTAGGGAAACAAACTGGTTTTATCTAGACATGTAGTGACACATAACCGAAAAAATGAAAATTGTTTATTAAGAGTGCAACAAGATTAATTTTAAATCATCATTATCCCCTTTGCAATAAATTACTGTCAATAAATCATTGTCATTTAACATCCCATCTTCAATTAACATCACACTTAACATAAATATTCCATATCATGCTGGATTCATTTCGTACCATGTCATCAACCACAAATTAATCATAAAAAAAGATTACATTAATGATCCCCACAGCTAATAATGGTGTTTTAATTTCAGTGATTATTCCCATGTGGACAGTGATGCAAGACTACAAAACAGTATAGTTCAGATGACAACCAATGTTTTGGCAAGCACGAGGGCTCGAGAATAAGTTTGATGAATAACCTTGAGTCTTCATTCTTCATCTGGCCACCAAGCTCATTTGTTTACTGTTTTGCACAAGTTAAAAGTGCTGTGCAGTCGACTTGTAGGAAACATGCTTTATGTTCTTATTACCTTCATGACATGAAATGGGAAATACAGGCGCTGCATGAAAGCTGTTATAAGGCTGCTTATCAGCACATCAGGTGAGCACACAGTAGTCGGCGATGAGTGAACTGGAGTGTTTTGTGAATCCGTCCGCAAAGCCTTCCCCTTCTACCAGTGCTGGTTTTGTGTTGCACATGGGGCAAAGTTTATTGCGCTCCTGGGAAGATCGCATCCAGATGATGAGGTTCCATCGCTGGCCGGAAGAAATGGGCAAGGCTCCGTGCATATGCTGGCCTCTGTGGAGAAGGCCCTCACTTACTCTGTGTTCGATCTCCGAACATTCAGTCTCACTTAAAGGCACCTGCAACAAAATAACGTTATGAAAAAAAATGATGACTTAAACAGACCTTCTTATTTTCACTACCCTTACTTGAGAGGGAATCATGATACCTGTCTCATGTCACCAAAATAAAGGTTTCCATCCGTAAAGTCCTTGCCCAAGGAGACGTTGAGCGTGACCTCTGCATTATCGTAATGGTAGCTGAGGTCCAGGTCTTCATTTATGTCATATTTGACAACAAAGGCTTTGTGACTGTCCAGACAGTGCCCTCCACAGTCTGGGTAGAGCAAAGATGTGAGTGGGTGTAGATACTTCTCACGAAGAGGTGTGATTAAACCCTCATCGAAGCCAAGTTCACTGAGGAGGATCTGAGATGCAAACAATACTGTTTTGGATGACTGAACAAATTCACACCAGACACTAAACACTTTCATTCACAAATTATATATACATAGTCATGTGAAAAAAATAGGACACCCTATGGAAACCAGTGAGTTTTTCAACATATTTGGTCATATGGATCTTTAATATCAATTTTAAAACTCTTGAGAGATTCAAGTAATAGAACTAAACAATTAAAACTGAAAAAAAAAAAAAAAAAAAAAAAAAAAAACATTTTATAACTTTCTGTAAAATCTCATTTTGAATAAATTCAATTTCTGTTGAGGAATAAATTAGGACACCCCCCATTCAATCCCACTTAAAGTGGCTAAAATCACACACAGCGGTATCACATCAGATGCGCAAGATTGGAAGATCATTACCCAGTGTTTTGAAGGAGGCTTGCCTTATTTAAACCTCACATTTAGTTTGGTGTGCCCCTGACTGTTGAAGTCAGAGAAAACGGCATGGTGAGATCAAAGGAGCTGTCTGAGGCCTTTAGAAAGAAGATTATAAACGCTTATGAGTCTGGTAAGGGATTTCAAAAGATCTCAAAAGAATTTAAAATCATCCATTCGACTGTCCGGAAAATAGTCTACAAGTAGAGGACATTCAAAACAACTGTCAAAATGCCCAGGTCTGGTTGTCCAAGCAAGTTCACCCAGAGAGCAGACCGCAAGATGCTAAAAGAAGTCTCCAAAAACCCTAAAATGTCATCACAGGACCTACAGCAGGCTCTTGCGACTGTTGATGTGAAAGTGCATGCCTCAACAATCAGAAAAAGACCTTCATGGGAGGTGTGCAAGGAGGAAACCTTTGCTCTCCAAGAACATGAAGGGCAGACTGAAGATTGCCAGAGTGAATGTAGACAAAGACTTCTGGAATTATGTTCTTTGGACAGATTAATCTAAAATTGAATTATTTGGACACCAGAACAGAGGACATGTTTGGCGCAAACCCAAAACAGCATCCCAGGAAAAGAACCTCATACAAACTGTGAAGCATGGAGGTGTAAGTGTCATGGTTTGGGGATGCTTTGCTCCAGCAGTACCTGGCCAGCACATCATTATAGAATCCACCATGAATTCTATAGTGTATCAGAGGGTGCTTGAGAAACATGTGAGATCATCTGTGAAAAAATTAAAGCTGAAGCGAAACTGGACCCTGAAACATGACAATGACCCGAAAGATACCAGTAAATCCACCAAGGACTGGCTGAAAAGAAATAGAGACTCCTGGAATGGCCGAGTCAAATCCCAGATCTTAATCCCATTGAGATGGTGTGGGGTGACTTGAAACGGGCTGTAAATGCAAGAAACCCCTCAAACATCTCAGAATGTATTCTGAGTTGAGGAGTGGCGCAAACTTTCTTCAGACCGAAGTCAAACACTGGTAGATGGCTACAAAATGCGTCTCACTGAAGATATGTCAGCCAAAGGGGGTAACACTAGCTATTTCATGGTAGGGTGTCCTAACTTTTTCCTCAGTTAGAATATGCATTTTTGTTGATAAATTTTGTTTAAATGAGTAGAGCAATGTTATTTTTTGTTGTTTAGCTGCAATTATATCACTTTCTTTTCCAGAGATAAAGAAAAACCAGATCAGACATTGATATGTGAACATTTCTTAGTTAAGAACTGAATATTTAATGGGGTGTCCTAATTTTTCACACGACTGTATATATTTTAAAATGTTATTAATTATATTCATGTAAGACATGGGTCTCAAAGTTGAAGCCCAGGGGGCCACTTGCAGCCCACTCGACAAAAATTTGCGGTCCCCATTTGTCATTCGATTATAGTATTAATGTTGCCTGCAAGTATTTTGTGATGGGCAATTTAAATAATAATAATAGTATATATGAACAATTCTAGATTAAAAATTAAATAATTAATCGAAGGATCCTTTTTGAAAAAAAAAATTGTAGTATTTAAAAAATACAGAAACAGTTCTAAATAAAATTAAATTTGTTTAGAAAAATTTAAAACTTAAAATAAATAAATAAATACATTGGTAAAAAAGGATGAAGACAAATTCAATTAAGTGGAATTTTATTTATTTTTTGTTTTGTTTTAGAAATCTGTTGTGACCTCACATAACTCTTTGGCTGACATTGAAGCCATCGAATGATCTACTGCAGCACATATGATGTGACCTGGGCTGGCAGTGAATGACTTAAGCTCATAATATCTTTTGAATAGATATATGCTGTAGTGACCACTGTCCCTGAAAGGGTTAAGATTTCACATTATTGTATTATACTCAATTGTTTTTGCCAAGTGAGATCAGATTGACAACACCTAAATTCGATGAGATTCATAACAAAGAAACCACATCTGAGAAGGATTGCAGTCAGAAAAAGTGAATTAATCACCCCATAGTTGTTCATAGTGTTAGGTCGACCTTTGGGTGCTGCAGAACGCTCAAAGTGCTCCAGTTCTTCCATCAGATCCTCGCAGAAGCTCTTGTTGAAGACTGTCAAGCGATAAACTCGGGCCGCTTTAACAGAATGGTGCAGTAATGACTTCAGCGTAAATGTCCAACAAATGTTTGTTTAGAGTACCTTTTTCTTCTACCAACATGCCAGACAGATTCTGGATTGTGACATTGTGACTTTGACAATAATTGACCATATGCTTGAACTCTGGTGCAAGGAACGTATCCTGAAAAAAATGATGAAAAAATGTTTATGACACATAATTGGTGACACATCAGCAAGTATGGTACCTGCAGATTGTAGACATGAGGATGAAGAGGCCTGTATGTGTTTTTTATGACTGCGGTTCTGTCAGCAGACGTCAAAGAAAGACTCATTCGCCTGTCCACTTCCTGTGAAACCTAAGCAAAGTATTCACATCCAAGATAGTATGTTAAATTACAGTTATAATTGTACTTTTTTCCACATTTTGTCACCTTACAACATAAACACACGTCTTTTATTGGTATTTCATGTGACAGAACAACATGGTGCATAACAACACGGTGCATAATAGTAAAGTGAAAGGAGATTAAAATACGTACAGTATTTATTTTTAACTCGCTCACTGCAGTTCAGATTGACGTTCAATCCATTTTCACTGGGAATGAGCTCATATGTCGCACAGTCATACCCCAGTCTTTCCTGTCCTCTCACTGTCATTAGCAGTGAAGGAGCTAAATATGTTGTCTCAATGCACTTGCCTTGTTGAGGATATCCTCAAACTGTTGCTCCGTAACGCAGCCAAGCCTCTTCAGGTGCTAAAATATACATTTTACTTAATTTTGAGTTTTTAATATTACAATATTGCACACTGAAAAGAGCAAAACTAGATTAAACCCACCCCTTGATAGTCTTCTCTGAACTGCTCCTCAGTCTTAAAGCGAATGTGAAGCTTGTAGTCCTCTAGGAATATGTTGTCGGTCATGAAACAACTGCAGATATAAAACTGCGGTTTTATTTTTTCTTCGCATGTCATGGTAGTGTCATCATATGTTTAAAAAAAGTAAGCAGGCAAAAAGTTAAAAACAATGACACACAAGACAGCTGACGCTCAAAACCATAGATATCACATATATAAGGGTAGTTTTCAGGTGTGCGTTGTGAGCTATCGTGCAAGGGCGTCGTCACGTGTTGGCCATTTTTCGCCGGGGACATTTGATAAAGTTTCTGACCGATTTTAAAACAGCTTGTTTTTTCATAAAGGTCAGAGAAGCAGCAAATTGACGGCATACTCAAAAGTAATTATAATTTTGTTTAATCACCATACAGCCCCAATTATAGCCACGTTCATACGGTTACAAACGCAACATTTTGCGAATCCGTCAAGAACTCAACGAGTTAAGAGCATTTTAGTGGAGTAAAGCACTCACTTTACGTCTACTGCGGTAGAGCAGCTCACAAAGTCTTCCGACGCACGATGGCTGCTACTGACTAATGCCGCAAATTCTCACATTCAGACATCTATTCTTATATATGGTGTCTATTATATATTTAAAAAAAAAAAAAAAAAAAAAAAAAAAAAAAAGCGTTTCCTTCATACCACTTCCGGTTCACACAGCGTTTCCTTTATACTACTTCCGGTTCACGTGGCAAGCGTGCGGCGGAAAAACAAAAACAAAAAAAAACATAAATAAAAATAATATAAAGCAGCAAAGGATGAAACATTTCCGTTCTTATTTCTGTACATGATTTCTTGGTTAATATATAAGTGTATTTTTTCCCCAAACGAATTTATTCTATCTACATGTGTGAGTGTCAAATAAGTCATGTGAGTGACGTATTTAGAAGACCATTGTAACGTACTGTATATGAAAATACTAGTGACTTTATTATTATTGTATGATGGTACTCTTTCAGACTTGTATATGGTTCAAACACATCCAGTGAGTGAAAATGGAATCGTTACTATCACAAGCCATTTTCTCAGGGACATAAAACAAATTTTTAACACGTTTTTGTGACTGTTAAAGATCTCGATTTATTTTTGCTTGTTTGTTTTTGCAATGTTTACTACTACATTTAATCAAGAATATTACCGAGTCATCTGCCATTAAGACAGTTTGAGGTAGTTTTGAGAGAACCATAGGCATTTTCCATAATAATAAGGAGGTCATATACTAGTACAGTAGTATTTCGATTTAACAGTTTACAGTAGTACCAGCCATGGGAGCTTCACACGTTTGTATTGCGAAACAGCTGGTGGCGATAATGATCCTTTGTGCGCTTTTCATCATTAATGAAGAAGAAGAGGCTCCTTCAGTCGCACGTTTTAGCATTAGCTCAAAATGCTTTTGGATGTTTTCTGACGTTTTTCTGTCCTGCTATCAATCAAGCATCAGCAGAAATGTTAAGTGTGGACGCTTTGCAAGTAGCAGAAGAGGAGGTGGTTGATTCCAGCTCGAATAAACTAGGCGACATTTACACTTTTGTTGCCAAGGGATGCTTCCCTCAGTCGATGAATCCCCTAAGGAAGAAGAATCTCAAAAGATACGCACAGAAATTCATCATCGACGGTAAGGATTGATATAAAAGCTCGGTGCATCGATTTGACTGGGGAAAAAACCCGTTTCCCAAACTTATTCATTTGAAATCACCATTGCTTTCAAGGGCATTACGTCTTCAATAATCTATAATGCTCTGAATGTTAATTATATATATATATATATATAAATAATGCTTAGATTTGTAAAATCCATTTCATTTTAACTATTTAAACATTGTTTCAGCTTATCAATCGTCATGCGTCAAATATTCTAAAAGTCGACTACGTTTTAGTCATAAAAGTGCAATGCAAATGTCAAGGGAGTAGGTTTGGTCTCAACATTGGTAGGGAAGATATAACAGCATAACCTGCATGTACACTTGTTGCTGGGGACGGAACATTAATTAGAGAAGATTGGGTGAACGGTTCAGGGCTACATTTCTGAATTATAAACCCAATTAATTGATAGGCTCAATGATGAATGAAAAATTATTCTGGATTCACTTATACCAACTTTCACACTGCAAATTTAGAACATCCTAATCTGATAATTTTTCTTAAATCTAGTCAAATAATTTTCTCCATCTTGTTTTGAGTGTTAGAGGCTAGTTAACAGTTTAATGCATCAGATTCTTCCACTTACTTTATGTAAATACAGTGGTACCTCTACAAACGAAGTTAATTCGTTCCAGGACCTTGTTTGTAAGTCGAAAAAGTCGTTTTCCATAAGAATACATCATAATTCCATTTATTCGTTCCACAGCCCGAAAACCTACAGTAAATCCTTAATATTTACTTCTGGTACAATTACAAATGGCAATTACACATAGCAAAACAAATAAATTATGAATGAAAATCAGAATAATAATACAGTATAATAATAATAATGCCTGTAACAATGCAGCAAATTGATTTCTCATGCGGCAAATATGTTTGCTGGTGTACCCTAACGCAGGGGTCGGTAAACTTTTTAGCTGAGAGAGCCATGAACACCAAATTTTTTAAAAATGTAATTTTGTGAGCGCTATACAATAAATTTTAAAACTAAAAATACAACTATTGTGTGCATTTTATGCAATTTCAACACTTTTAAAGTACAAGGGTTTGGGTTGGTCTCTGAATTTTTTTTAAATAACATTGTTATGGTGTCGGTAATCATGAATCAGTATTACTTACCATTAATGTGACATCTGGTAATGCATGGTTTTGCGAATGGCTTTGTAGTCTGTTTGATACTTGGTGTGGTCAGGCTTTATGCAGGTGTTGAGAAACCTAGGATGGGTCTCTTTTCATGTTCACGAAGCGCCACGAATCCTGTTTTTCCCCAACCACGCACGGAGCATCATCAGTGCACATCGAAACAAGTTTTTCCATCGTTAGTTTTTTTTTTCTTTAGTGAATTCAGTGAAGGACTTGAATAAATCCTCCCCTCTTGTTGTCCCTTTCATAGTCAAAACCATGCAATCACGCTGGGCTCACACAGCCAATGGCATGCGACTTGAGGGGATCTAACACACATACATCTAGGTTGATATTTCAAGTCACATCTGCTCATTACTGCACAAGACCAGCATATGACCGGTGACCGTCGCCATTTCGCGCAATGCGCAAAGGAGTGCAACGAAACTTTATTTATTTTTAATAATTAAAGATTTGTCTGCGAGCTAGATGCAGCCGTCAAAAGAGCCAGATACTCTTTGTCCTTATTATACCCATACATCTAAAAGTTGGTCATTTTTCACCTACAGTGAATCAAGAAAAAATGTCAAATAATGTTTTGAACAATATCTATTCTTGTATTAAGAACATTTCTGACAAACAAGTTTTTTAAAGATTAAAATATACAAACTTTTTGGTTAAAAAAGTCTTAAGCTTATTTTCAGCTAGCTATTTTTCTTATTTTAAGAAATGTGAGTAAAATTCACTTGAAGTACTGGCAGATAGTTTCACTTATTTCTAGTAGATTTACACTGAAAATAAGGGAATTTTAAGTTTTGGGGTTTTTTTTTCTTCCGTTTTAAGGAGGTGGGTTTTTGCAGTGTGTTCAGGTTCAGGTGATGCACCGTTCGATTCAAACCTTTGTTTTCAAAAAACTACTATAAAAAAAGCAGTTTGATATCTTCTAGAATAAATATCTGGGTTTTATTAGGGAATTTAAATTGTAATATTTGAACACATTATATTAACATACACAAGAAATACAAACTTGTTAATCATCCCTTCACTATCCAGGAATGCAAAAAAATAAACATTTGTCTTAGTAACACTCAAAATTGTCTGTCTAAATAAATTAAAGCTTTTCTTCAAGTAAAACACTACTGTTTTTTTCCACAAGCACAGCCAAACTCAACAAAAATGAAAGCTCCTTTGGGCTGCTTTACGACCATAAATAGAATAAGAATGAAAACTGGGGAGAAGGGGGTAAACCTTGGTTCACTACATTTCTTACAGTTTAATTGCAGTTAACAGTACAAAATAGGATATTTATCGAGAAATCCGCACGGATTAATTTTATGCTAACTCTAATGCAGGTGAGACTTTTAGTAGCAAAAGTAGTAGTGTGTTCCCCCACCTCCACAACATTGTTGTCTTTTTACATTACTTACATGGCTGCTGCTGGCAAAAAAAAACCTTTAATATCCCCCGTCTTCGAAGGGGGCAGAGGAGGCGGCATGTTGTACTTCTATCTGGCTTTGTGTGTGTGGGGAGGTTTGTCAAGTCATCAGCCAATCAAACGTGTGTTTGAGGGAAAAATGGGCTGACTTACTGAGCAAGTGAAAAAGGGGTCAGTTCTATCCTTACAACATATAGGAAGACACTCTAATGACCTATATAACTGAAGTCATTATATAATGCAAATAAGGTTGCTTAAAAGTTGGTGGGGACAATTTGAGCATCCTGAAAAGTTGGGAGTGTTATGTCCCTACCGTCCCTATGCAAACCTACGCCCTTGGCAAATGTAAACATTGACCTTAAATCCACAGATGTTTTTCTAGGCGTCAAGGTGACATCACAAAAGTATTTTCACCGAATGTGCATGGACTTTTGCAGTCGTATTTATTTCATCTTTTTTTCTAACTTGAAATGTTAACGACTACGCTCACTTTATGTTAACGACTACACTCACATTATTTCAAATTGTCTGTATTTCAAGATGACAAGCTATATTATGTTGGACCAAAAAAAGAAGAAAAAAGAGAGGTTGTCATTGAGGCTGAGCGAAAGAGGCAAATTTTTCTCGACTGTCACTTTAATGACATTGGACATCATTTGGGTCAGAAGAAGACCGTCCACCGAATTCAAAGCAAGTACTACTGGCTGGGCATCATCAAGGATGTGGTGGACTGGGTATTATTTTACATGTTTATTATTTTTCTCTGTGTTTTATTAATGGAGTGAAAAAATAATGATATTTATCATTTCAATTTTCAGATTAAAGTATGCGAGACATGTCAGCATGCAGAGAGGAATAAAAATCTGGCAAGAACTGTCCGACCCATCAAAGTTGATGCACCATGGGATATAGTCGGAATTGACTTCATAGGTTTTTATCTCATTTTGTTTGAAATTTTACCACATTGTGTGTCAATAATTTCAATTTTGAGAGATGCTTTCTGCTTTTCTTTTTTGTTCCACAGGGCCTTTCCCAGAGACCCAGCAATGCAACACACATGCTGCAGTTCTCATTGATTACTTTAGTAAATGGCCCGAGGCCTTTCCTGTGCAGAAGATGGATGCTATCTCTGTAGCAAGGTGTATTTCGAAATGTATGTCCAGGTAAAAGCACACATTCTCACAGTTGAAAATTCTATAGAAATTTAAGCCTGTCGCAATATGCAATAATTCCATTTATCGCATGATAAATAAAAACGAAGGCGGTAATTTTTCCGCTGTGATTTATCGCCTCGCGTGCACGTGCCTGAGCGCGTGCGGCAGACGTGCTGTTAAAAGTTCCGATTCCTTGTTACCAACTACGCAAAATGCATCTTCGTTCCAGTTCCGGCAAAAAATAGTGCCGGAGCCAATCCATTCCCATTATATCCTACTGTTCAACATATACCGGCTGCGTCAGAATGGTTAAGGCAATTTTCTATTTTTGCTTGAGACGCATCCGTCAAAATGGGCGGATCCAGGCCTGGAGTCAACAGCCCAGTGTCTTATTAACGGTTTAAACACCAGCGAACATGGACGAAGAACGTTTCATCACGGAGGTGGAAAGTCACAACGTGATTAATGATGCAGCAGATCATATCACTGTTGCGTGCACTTCCGGTTATTTACAACGAAGTCCGCCAAAACATTGCTACCGACTTGGCTGCTACGAACAACCTCACTTTGACAACGCACAGTTGAATGGAAATGATGAACATTGAGTGGCAAATTAAGAGCGCTGGTCTTCAAACTCGTCCTGTTTATGAAAGTCGATTGTCATATGCTGGTGTTATGCAGTAAATTAATGAGAAGACGTGAATTCTGTGGCGTTTACTAACTTTTTTAATGCGCGCACACACTAGATATCATTAAATAGCAAACTAGATGTGCTACGTCCCATGCCATTGGCTACGTGAGCCCAGAGTGATTATGGGACACGTAGTCCATATACTACATTGATGAATTATAAACAGCCATGACTGAATGGAAGTTCAGCAGGCCAAATCAATCCATACCAGTGACTATAGATAATGCTGCAAATATTCTTAATTCAGTACATGACACAGATGGATTCGGACCACAAATAGGATGTTTTGCTCATGTAGTAAACTTAGCTGCTAAGAGAGCTGTAGCAATCAACAGTGTGCCCCACCTCACTTGACAAACAGTAAAGATTGTTCTCAGCACTTTTATACAAAATTTTTTCAGATCAGTAAGAAGTAAGCACATAAATATTATGCACTGAAATGCATGTTTTTATGAGGGCAATTTAATTTTTGCTCGTTAGCAAAAAAAAAAAAATACAATTGATATTTTTTTTTCAGAGCATTAAATGTATTGAATTGAGCAAAAAATCGTGTCCCCCGTATCGAAAATCATACCGAACCGTGACTTAACTGTATCGTTGCATCCCTATGGAACACCATAGCAGAAGCTATGAGGGGAAGAGTTTTCATGTGCCTAAATGCTCAAGTTATTTAGTGCAATTTTATTTTTTTCTTGAAAAACACATTTTATTTATTCTGTGTTTCTGTGCGGTATTAATATTGTTGTCTTTTACATTAGAGGCATGATCTACTGTTTTTAGTTGTGATTTCTTAAGTATTTTTTAATTTAAGGGTAAACATTTATCGCGTTTAAATGGGCGTAGTTGATCTATTAATATATACTGTATTCTCACTGTTATTGTAAATTAGTTTAAAAAAAAAAGGGGGGGGGGCGCAATAATATCGCATATCGCAGTAATTTATGGGATAAATTATCGCACACTAAAATTTGTTATCGCAACAGGCCTATAAAAATTATGGTTTTGTCAACATGATAATTTTGTCTTCTACAGTGGTACCTCTACTTACGACATTAATTGGTTCTGGAAGTAGTCTTAAATAGACGTATGTCGTAAATAGAGATGCGTTTTTTCATATCAATGCCCTAATCTGTTCCAAGCACTACTGACATACTAATAATTGGGGTAAAACTGGAATAAAACAACAGCCAAACACATTTGAAACATTCCGTATACCTAACCGTTGATACCTGTAATGATGAAGTAGATAATAGAACAAAGTGAAGACAGAAAGAAAAAAATATCTCACTTTTCGAGTGAGGCAATGTCCTCTTTCACGACATTGATGGACAAAAACACAAGGAGACTAGTCCTGCAATGATTAATCGATTAACTCGAGTAATTCGATTAGAAAAAAGCTTCGAATCAAATTTTGCTGCTTTGATTATTTGTTCAATTAAATGGCATTGTAATGGTTGGTTTTGAAAGTGTTTGCATTTAGTTTTATTGATTTGGGTGGATACACTGCCCTCTAGTGGCAACAGTTAGTATGATGTAACTCATTTAACATGAATGAATCCAGCTGCTTCCTGTTAAAACCAACATAAGCTAAGTTTTTGTTTGAGCTAATGTATTTTTTATGCATTCGTAATTTAGTGTATCGGTATATTTATATATATTTGATTTATATTCATATTTTTTTCGTGGGAATATGTGTTTGAACGATTTGTTAAAAGCATTATATAAAAACATGAGCATTTCATAGCATTTAAGCTAGCAGACTATTGCTCTGCAAGTTAGCCAATTGTTCTCTTAGATTATCAGTAATTTTTTTATTCCGTTTGAGGCTAAGCTCAGATAATTTATTTTTAAATAAAAGTGGGATTCTGCATAGTTTGAAGAAACACTCGGGAATTTCATTTGGTATTCACATTTAATATCTTTTGAAACTGCAATTTTAGCAAGCATATGTTTTTCATCTCTTAAAATTTATTCTGAGACGCATTAATTAAATGTTACTAATCCGCTTACTCGATCATTCGCACCAACTAGTTAATAGATTAATCGATTACTAAAATAATTGATAGCTTTAGCCCTAGAGGAGACAGACCTATGCTCTAATGTAAATAACCTTCTGTGGGCTTAAACTCGTGAGACAAAAACGCAAAGGGACTTTTGCTCTTTTGGCTCAGACGTCGACCTGTGAAACAACAATAACACTGTTGCACCTGTCCTTATACACATCATACTGAGACACCCAAATGGAAATGTCATCAACAATAGGCCAATAGGAGAGCACAATCCCATTACGGAGGCAGCAGGATCTAATGACGTGACATTTAAAAGCAGAAAGCAGGAAGTACATACGTCTCCTTTAAGTATTGTACAGTATTTTCACCTTCCATAACCTGAAATTTTTCCTAACAAGAGGCAATATTTTCCAGTTCAAACACGTCATAACCTGAAAATAATATGTGCAGAGAAGTTCGTAAGTAGAGGTACCACTGTACTTTGTTCTGAATTTCTAGATATTTTAAAGTTGCTACAATCAACTTAAATATGGCCTTCGTTCCTCCTTATTTCAAGCCATAAGGAGGGGAGAAAAGAATTTTCACGGATGTACCTTAAAATAATGCCGAAATTCCAAAATTTCACAAGATTTCTAGTACAGTAGCTAAATAATTATGTGTCTTTGTATCTACAGTTTGTTGTATTTATTGTATTGTGCATTAGTGGAAATGTCCAAAACTTCAAACATATTTTAAATACAATTAGGCTGCATTCAAACTGCAGGCATATCTGCTTCCAATCTGTTTCATCCTCAAATGCGATTTTTAAAGCTGGTTATTCACATGTTTTTTAATCAGTGTCTAAATTGAAATTGGGCCTGTTCAGATTGGTGCGCATAATTGACCCATCTGACGGGTAGCTGTGGTAATAAAGGCGTCATCCAGCGTGTGTAGTGTTGGACGCCATACAATTGCAACAGAGTCACCAAACATGCGAGAAAGTATCTACAAAGTAGGGAACCAACGTTACTATGCCATTTTATTAGCCGGTATACAGCAGTTTACCTAGCTAACAAACATTGACATTACTTATCTGCATTGCCATTATTTATATGCCCCTCCTTACTGTCTTTAGCAGGTGCAGCGCTGTTGTGCACAAACAGCGTGTGAATGCTGGGCTTTTCCCCAAGAATGTCGTCTGATAATTCATAAAAGAGGCACTTGTTTCGCCCTGCCCCACTTTTGTTGTTGTATGTATATATATACTGCTGCTTTCCTCAGTGTGCTCCATTCTTTTCAACTGCTCTGCATTCCGTCGTGTATGTAGAGTGACATCACAGACCATAAAATCCAATCTAAGCTGTTCAGTTAGAGAAGTATGTCGTATGTATATCAATACGTCTCGCAAAAAATTGGATTTCTGTGCTTTGGGACTGTTCTGACTACAAAAGAGCCATCCTGTTTGCAAGTACAGAGGTACCTCGACATACAGTCGCTTCAACACACAATCTTTTCGACATCCGATATAAAATTTGACTCTCCATTTGTTTTCCCGCAAGATGGTCACACGGCGGAAATCAACACAATTTCCAAGAAGGTTAGTGCAGGTGGTGAAAAAAGGTGACGCTTACCATTGAAATGAAGATGGAAATAATAGAAAAAATATGAGCGTGGTGCGCGCGTCCGTGAACCGGCTTGACAATACGGCCGTCTCAACGGTCTTCCTACGACCTCCGTTCGCCAGTCTTTATAAGTCAAGGTGACAATTATTATTGTAGAGAAATCGCCAGCTTTGTCCGGTTTTTAATCATTTATTTCTGAACTTGTGCAACACAACACGCGTACTGTCCGCCACAGTTGATGCTAATAACAACAGAACATTAAAAGATGAAGTAAAATCCCCATCCCAATCCCTATTTGTCTGTCACGTAAGCCACACAGATACAGTACGCAAAACACATCCGCCTCATTAAAACCTGATTCGTTACATTATTGCAGGAATTGTTATTATTATCATACTCTATTATTATTCCGATTTTTATTTATAATGTATTTGTTTTGCTATGTGTAATTGCTATTATTAATGGTACCAGCGGTATTTATAAAGGATTTAGTGTAGGTATTCGGGTTATGGAACAAATTAATTGAATTGAAATTAATTCTTATGGGAAAATCCTGCTCAACATAAGACCATTTCGACTTACAAGTTTCTAGAACAAAATAACTGCGTATCTAGAGGTACCACTGTAATTCCATTTATTCCTACCTCAAATATATGAAAATACTAGTGCTTCAGCTATCGATTATTTTAGTAGTCGATTAATTGATGAACTATTTAGTTCGAATAATCGAGTAATCGGATAAGGAACATAATAAATTAAAATACCTGAGCTGAGCCTCAAACGGTATAAAAAAAAAAAAAAAGATAAATAAGAATCTATGTACAACAAAAGAACAATTGTCTAACTTGCATAGCAAAAGTCCGCTACCTTAAATGCTATAAAATGCAAACTTTTTTTTTTTACAGTGCTCTTAACAAATTGTTCAGACACATAGTCCCTCAAAAAATATAAAAAATATACCTATAAACTAAAATACGAATGCATTTTAAAAAAAAAAAAAAAAAGCGCAAACAAAAATTTAGCTTAGGTTGGTCTTAACAGGGAGCAGCTGGATTCAGCCATGTGAAAGGAGGCAGACTAGAGTGCAGTGTATCCAGCCAAATCAATAAATCTAAATGCAAACACTTTCAAAACAAACCATTACAACGCCACTTTAATTAAACGAATACTCGAAGCAGCAACATTTAATTTGAATCTTTTTTTTCTAATAAAATACTCGAGTTAATCGATTAATCGTTGCAGCACTAGAAAATACAAAAAAATAAAATATAGGAAAATGGCCAAAGAAGATATGTAAGACATGTTTGCCTTTTGAAAATGTTTCATAGCATTGGTTACGCATTAAATTGACTTTTCACCCTCATTTTGATAATTTATTAAAAATTGGTATTGCTACCATGCTGCAGTATGTGATTTAGCAGGTGTTTTTTCAATGTGTTTGATGGGTCTGCTTAGTGAACATTTCTGAGGTGAGAGTCTATTCATAAACCATTTACAGAGATTTTTTTTTTTTTTTAGTAAAATACACACATGGCCTTCAGAGGGCATCATAACACATTTTGAAGCTCCTTGTTGATTGTAACTGCTAGCAATTGGAAATTTAATGCTTTTTAACATTTAGAACCATGCTTTTACTCTGTTTTCAGGTTTGGTGCCCCTAAAACCATTGTATGCACACAGGGCCCAGACTTCTGTGATGAGGTGAGATGTAAGTCAAAAATGAATCAAGCAACCTGAACAGTCAAAAGATGAGAAAGTGTGGAACTTTGGTGGGTCAGTGTGTTGTGGGTTCTTTTTGGTAGGTTACAAATCTGCTGAGCAACAGATGGGGCATCTTGCAGAAAGTCTCTCCTCTGGCTCAGCCTCAACTTAACCCACTACACGACTGCACCAGTCCATTGCTGAAGGAGGCCATTGAGCAGATGGTGACGGAAAAGCAGACAGACTGGGATGATTTTCTGGACCCTGTCCTGTTTCTCTTTAGAACATCCATAAACCCCACAACCAAGTTCACTCCTTATTCTCTCATGTTCAACCGGAAAGTTAACACCCTAAACCAGGTATGACTAGGTGTAAGATACACAGTATCAAAAAAGACAGATGGTTTTTCTTTTCTCAAATTTCTCTTTCCTTTTTTGCAGGCTATACATGACCCACTTGGATATGATGATCATGAACAAGAAGTGTATCCTGTCAAAGAGAAGGCTTCTACATACATGACTATTATGCAGGAACAGCAGAACACAGTTAAGCAGCTGGTAATTGTTTCTCTTATCTTTCAAGAGAAGTATTGTCAAAGTGGGCTGACTTCATTGTTTTGTGTTGTTGAGCGTGATCAGACATGTTGACTTAACTGATGTAGGTAGTTTGACTTGAGGGCAACAAACTGACCGCTTGTATTGTGTAACCGATTTCACTTGCATTGCGACATAAGTATATCGAGGGTAAATAAGGTGACACGAAAAATCAAGTAGAACCAAGCGTTGCTATTTCCTTTTGTCATTTCAAGTTTCAAGTGAGTGAAAATTTCTGATTAAACAACAGATTTTATTCTGAATGCGTGTCCTCTTTTCAGGTGATAGCCAATATGAAAGCAGCCTACAAACAGGAGCAGAAGAGCATGAAAAGAAAAGCACACAACAATCCCTCAATGACTTTAAAAACATCAACGCCACTCTTTTGTGATGGAGATGCCTCTTCCTCGAAAAAACTAAAAGAAGAAGGTTTATATTTGACTTTGCCTGTGGAGACGGTGCTGGCCACCGAGCAAAGCAGCACAGAAGTTCTAAAAACTGAGTTAACATATCATTTGGCTGAGTCTGATGGACACTGAGGATTGAGGGCTCTGATCATTCATTTTAGGAGACCACATTGGAGCTTTCTCAGTTTATGGATGGCAAAAATGTTGCCAGAATTAGTTGAAAATGATGATTTTTAGCTATCACATTTCACACGCTGAAGAAGTGGCTGTATTCATGTCAGAAATTAATTGATAGCAAGGGCGTAGGTTTGCACTGGGACGCCAGGGACATAACACTACCAGCATTTCAGGACGCTCAAATTGTCCCCACCAACTTTTAAGCAACCTTATTTGCATTATATAATAACTTAAGTTATATAGGTAATTTAGAATGTCTTCCCAAATGTTGTAAGGATAGAATTGACCCTACCATTATTAAGTGATTTGCATTATGTTCAGACTTACATTTACATCTTTTGACTTGCTGAATGTGCCAGTCCATTTTTTTCCCCTCAAACGCACTTGCGATTGGCTGATGACTTGACCCCCCACCCCCCAACACACGCACCACCAGCCCTCACAAAAATGCAACATGTCGACAACATGCCACCTCCTGCGATCCCTTTGAATTTTTGTTTCGACCACTAGCAGTAGTAGCCACTGTAATATAAAAAGAATGTTGTGGAAGTGGGGAACACACTACTAATTTTGCTACCAGAAGTCCGGCCACAGACCTACTATTAAACTGTGAATTTGCTAACCTGCAAAATACAAGTAGGAAGCTGTTAACATTTATTAGACTTACTAAACTTTTTTTTTTTTTGTTGATCCCTGACTCCAATTTTTTTTCAGTTATATTTAATTTCTTTATTTAGACACACAATGTTGAGTGGTCTTAAGACAAATGTTTATTTTTTGCATTCCTGGATAGTTAAGAGATGATTAACACGTGTATGTTAATATAATTTATGTTCAAATATTGCAATTTAAATTTGCTATAAAAAAAATCCAGACATTTATTTTGGAAGTTTTCAAAATGTTTTAGTAGTTTTTCAAAACAAAGGTCACAATCGAACGGTTTATCACCTGAACCAATACACATTAAAGTATAAGTCAATACAGATTTATTTTGCATTGATAATTTAGCCTATCAATTAATTAGGTTCATATACATGAGAAATGTAGCCCTGACCCCCGTTCACCCAATCTGTTGTTTGGTCTTATTAATGTCCTGCCCCCAGCAAAAAGTGGACATGTAGGTTATGCCGTTATATTGTCCCTAACAACTTTGATACCAAACCTACGCCCTTGATTGATAGACATACAATCCATTTCGACTAGGAGGGGGCTAGGCCTGTCACAGTAATTAGTAATTACTATACTTATTGTCCGATATATAAGATGGCCAACAATCTTTTTTACTATATTGACTTATGTCCAATATATGAAAAAGCCAAAAGTTTAGTTTTTCAGGATGTGATAACGTGTCGTCAACAATCATTCACACGGCCTTGTTCTCTCCGTGTAAGCAGGCTGCATGACACAAATACTCACATAGACGATGAGGAGGACAACGTTGGACGATATAGCATATTTTGACTTTAATCCGGTTCTAGTGACTAAATAGCCACTATTGCAGATACAAATACTATTTTATATACAGTTTTATATTTTTTATGTTCCTGGGAAAATATATCGTAAAAAATGTTTTTTGGGACGGGCTTATTTCAGACCCAGGTTCATACCTATTTACAATTTAAAGTATCGTTAACCAATAAGGACAATTTGAAATGTTTTATGAGAATTCCTTTAGACCTGGTGAAAAACACATAAGCACTGGAAGGCCTAAGAAGAATTCCAACCCTGGATCTTGGAACTGTGAGCTAGACATGCCACCCACTAATCCCCCGTGCTGCCTTTGGAACAACTGACATGGAAATTAGCTTTTTTCTTTTTTAAACTGTCTTGGTCAACTATTTGCATCCAGAATGATAGATCTGAATGCCTTTTAATACTGGAACAGTTTTGGTATATCCCCTTTGCGGTTGTTGCCATTTGTATATAAAGTGTGCTTATGTGTGTAAAACGGCTTTGACTTATGTTATTCTTGCTACACCTAAACACAGTAAAATGAAAAATAAACTAAGCCGGCTATAACAAACTTCCAGGAAACGCTTTTGGTACAGGTTTTCCACAAAATTTAACAATACAGAAAAACTCTCTATTTTGAAATTAGAAAACGGCTTATAATAAAGATGAAAGGTGTTTAATACCAAGTTGGTCAGTCACACGAAATATAATATTGATAAATGAAGGATCGATTAGGTTATTGAGTAATCAGAACTTCATAAAGCTAAAATCTGTGCTTCCCGAACATTCCACTGGCATCAAACTTACGCCAAAATGTATTTGACAATAATGGAATTCAGTTAACTTATCAGGGCATTTCACTCTATAGCTGCCATTGACGATACTAGTTGTCCAATCCACTTTGACTGGAAGGGCTAGCAATGAATAATGTCTAGCACCATCAATGACACTGCAAGATGAGCATTGACAGCCAGTCCTCCGAGTTGAAATGAATTGGACTTTTATTTTTATCAGTGTCAGGTAATGAGTTTATCGTAACTATTTACAGGGTGATTAAAAAAGAATGCCTAACTCATGCGATGTGTCAAAAATGGAAAAACATTACAAAACTGGCATAGGCAAATGTGTTAACATAACTTCCAAGTATTATTTCTTGTATTTCAAGTGTTGGTGATGGCCACCTCTGCATTCTTGATTTGAAAAATTGAAGTTATCTAATTTCCGGACTATAAACCACTACTTTTTTCCCCTCATTTTGAATCCTGCGGTTTATAGTCCAGTGCGGCTTATTTGTTGGGTATATTGAACATGTGTCCAAGCTAGAGTTCTGTAACTATTTTTTTTTCATATATTTTTTGATCTGTCACATGATGATTTTGGCATTCATTTTTAATCACTCTGTACTTAAAAAAAGAAAAAAATATGTATTTTTTGTATTATATAAAAAGGAAGTAATTATTGTCTTATTTTCATGTTTAAAAAAAAAAAAAAGCTTGATAAAGCTAAGATTGCAATATTCTATTAAAAAAAAAAAAAATTAAAAACAATTTTAGAAAATGTTACTTATTATTGATGCAATTTTATTTATTAAGAGTTACTGGGAGCAAAACCAGAGAATATTCGTTTTCATTTTTTATTAAACATTTTATTAACTCATTATTTCATATTTTATTTAAAAAATAATATAAATATAGCCTAACATGTCGACATTGTATTATCACAGATAGCAGACTGACATTGAATAAACGTTTTCCATCAAAATCATCAGTATGGTTGACATCGAAATTTTCGACGTCAAGTGACGTTGAAACAACGTTGTTCTATGGTATGTCAGGCGATGGTTGGGTTAACATTGTTTTATAGCTGATGAACTAATGTTGACAAATAGTTTATGATTGACCGGGAAATACTGTATGATTGAAAAGTCATTGAATTATGGATAAGCGGCCGTTTTGGTCGAAAACATAACATTGATTCAGCGTTGTTCCAATATTATTAATAATCGAAATGAGGTTTAAGTTTTGTAAGGATTTCAACGTTGAAACAGCATTAAGTGAGGGTGCAAAAGTGACGTTCATTCAACGATATAAGACAGACCGCGGAATGTAGAGCCAACATCTTTTCATCGTCGGTCTGCTATCTGGGATGGGTCATGTATTACTTCACCAAATTTCATATTGTGGCCCAGGGGCGTTACCAGGGGGGAGGGACACGGACACGCTCTGCCCACCCAAAGAAAACTGGATGTAGTACTAACGGCAGTCTGGGCACCGCGTATGGTATCCCATACATATAGTACTGATGTGTCCTAAGTTTTAACCTTTGCATTGTTACCTCCTCTTTCACCTTTAAGAAAAAAAAAAAATCAAATGTTTTGTTCCTTGGGGGCGCTACACACATTTACGATTATTTGGATTAAAATTTTTTTTAAAAATACATTTTATGAAAGTTCACCAGTGTTCACCTGGCTGTTGAGTTTGCTGAGTTTTGAAGCATTCTGAGGGGGTCAAAGTAGGGCTCAAAGCGTCGGCGGGACAAAGAATGACTGCCACGGGGCGCTACATAGTGCATTTGTCTTTACACGGTATCAAATATTGCACCTGTCTTGACTGCCGATTTTGGTGCATTTTAAGGGGGTCAAATTGAGCTCAAAGGGGCTGCGGAACAAAGAATAACTATAATAATAATAATAAAGCCGAGGAACCACAATAGGTTACCTAAAAAAAAAAAAAACGTCACCTGCATGTCCATGCTGTGCAGTTATGAATGTGTTCTAAGTCAAATAAAATCAACTTTTATCTCAAGGAGAAAACAAAACATGTTTTAAGGTGCAGTAGTCCTACGCTGGATCGCGACCTAATTGAGCATTGTAGCTTTAAAAAAAATATTTTTTTTTTGCCCCCCACTAATGCCCACCCACACCTGGCATCCTGGTAACACCACTGTTGTGGCCTACAATGTGATTTCCGCGTATGTGGACTCTAGTTCTTTTTAGGCATTTTTTTCTAATTACCAAAAAGTCGCTTTCCCTTTCAAGAGATCATGTTACATCATCCCAAAAAATTACACTGGGTCCGAAGGTTGAATGGGTTACAAATGATTGCAAAAACACCTAATCCGTAGTTTTAAATATATATCTCATATAGCTTGTATGGTTCAGTATCTGAAGTCCCAAAGTAAGAGGCCATAATGACTAATCGAAGTGGAATATATCAATTTATATTTTCAAATTATGCCATAAACATGTCAAAAGGATTTCATCATAGAGTATTTTATTGCATCATTGACGTGTTCTTTGAAATCCGCTATTTGTGTTCTTGAACGAGCCAGAGCAGACTGTGGGCGGAGTTTTACATTCGTCTTCCGTCACAGAAATGCTCATTCGGGGCCAGGTGTCATTGCCAGTCGGTTGTAGGAATGGGGACACCAGGCAGTAACGTGAGTTCCTTCCCAAATTCATCTCCAAATGGGACATAAATGACGGAAAAACTAGGTCGATTTAAATACTCTTCCCACCTAAGTAAAATAACCAGACTTGACATTGCGAGTGCACCTGCCGTGATAGGTTAACGCAGCGCTTTGACTCCAGGAAGTTTGTTGTTTGCAAATGTGAGACTTAATTCAGCATACTCCCGGTAAGCCTCTTTTGAATTTAGAACAGGACTGCAGTGATTTGAGACTTGCTACGAGAGGTGAAGTGGGAAGACTTCAATTTGCCTTATTGCTTTAAGCTAATTAACATTCTGGTTGCAACTGCCCGTGTCCCCCAAACAACTGCCTAAAGTGACCTTATTTTTGAGTGTGTTGATTTGCTACGCATTACCGACCTCAGGGAGAAATTCATTACATTGACCAAACTTGCCCCTCAACCGCAAATAATAGACAAGAAAGTTCCCCCTTTTTGTGCCTGAAAAGAAATAAGCATGAGTATCAAATTAAATGTGAGCTGTAGTATTTCATACATTCTACTGGATATCATTATTACCACAGTCCTATTTGCAAGTGGCACACATTTGAACATATTTGTGGAGGAAAGCCTGAACTTCAGCATTTTGAAGTCAACATTGGATATCTGGGGGACAGTGCTTATTCGAGCTTCTCTTCTTCTCGGTGCCTCAATTGGAGTGTTATGGAACCCAGAGGATGGCCCACCAAGGGTAGCTAAACTCACCACCTTTGTCCTATTAGTCTGTCAGACTATTATAACGTATACATTAGCCAAACTGCTGATGCTGAGTGAACTTGAACCTCTATCTCATCGTCCCTGGTCTTTGAGTCTGATTTGCTGGACCTGTTTCACCTCGCTGGCATTTCTGGTCCTGTGGTGGTTGCTAGGGTTGGAAAATAGCGGAAGCAGGTGTCAATCGAGGGATTCTCAGGACACGGAGAAATTGCTTAAACTAGATTGTGAAGAAGGGGAGGATGATGGGGAGTACAGTGAAAAGGAGAGTAATTGTGAGAAGAAAGAAACCGGGGCCACCACCACCACCACCACAGGAGCTACACTGGGGCGTCTGCTGAGCTACACGAAAAAAGATGGTGGGCTGTTAACTGTCGCCGTCCTATTCCTTGTCATCTCTGCTGTGTGTGAGTATCTTTATTTTTTAAAACTAACATGCTATGATCATATTTAGGAGTGTGACAAAATATCAAAATGGTGATATATCGTGATACTTTGTATCCCAAAAGGTTATCAATATGCTCCTGCAAGAATCGAGATATCATTTTAAAAAGGTGTCGATATCTTTAAAAAAAAAAAAAGGAACCAACAAGTTGCTAAAAAATACCTGAAAATCAACAGGTAAATGACCTTACATGGCCCAGAATTACTCATTCCCTGGCTACTGACGGCCATAGACGTTCAATCCGTTTGAAGTGGGAGGGATGGCAGCGAATGAACGAATGTTCATTCGCTGCCACCCTCCCAGTTCAAATGGATTGGACGTCTACTAGTGATAAACTCCTTCACAGCAGCTTGTTTTTCTCCTTATTAGTTGTTTTTAGAATATCCTAGAATGATTTCCTGACCAATGTATCGATAATCGTTGTATTGCCATATTGTCAGATCACCGTTATTGTGAGCTTTGTATCGCAAACCATATCGTACCGTGAGGTACCAAGAGGTTCCCACTCCGAATCATATTGCTTAATGGCATCAGATACAAACTCATACAAAATCATGTTTAGGTAACACATTGCCATCAGTATTGTCCCAGGTCATCCGTTTAAACATGTATATTGCAGGTGGCTAATTTTGGTCATTAAAAATAAAAAAGAAGCTTGACCTCATAAAGAATCGGTGTCCACATATGTGGACATCACAATAATGAGTCATGTAGGCAACAATTTCAACATTGTGTTCAAATATGGCGTACTACTTAACCCAAAATGTGATGGCCAAATATGCGGAGGCCAGGTGTCAATTATAATTGTATTTACTTATTGTTAATCATTAGGTTTAATATTTTTTAATGAATAAATGAAACCAAAAATTAATATTAAATGTAATCAAAACAACGTTAATAAATTAGAATGAATAAAAACAACCCGAACACCATAGGCGGAGTTTGACTTTTTTTTTTTTTGGGGGGGGGGGGGGGGGGGGCACAACTTGTTGATGACCCTGCAACGCAGTGTCAACAATAAAATTAACTTACAAGAATATTAATAATAATAAGTTGAAAATGAGTGTTTTTTTGTTCCCATCATTCTTGAGGGGAATTCTAAATAAGGCTGCTTAGGACAGCTATACTTTTCACCAAGATCGTCATCCATTGAATACGGTACGCCGCCGGTGTCGTGCCAATGTAGTTACCCCTGTCAAAAATTGTATATCCCTGGGCGGAGCCACTGCGCTGCACTGATTTGCTTGGTTTCAGTGTTTGTGTGATGTAGTTATCCACGAGGTTTTATAACATGTTCCATCCATCCATCAAAAAAAAAATAATTCTGTCGTATAAGGAAACATGCGTACTGAACGTAAAAAAAGGCAATGTTTTACTCGTAGGATGATCTATAACTCTTATTACTGTAATTCAAGTCCTGTATGGAGTTTCTCCAGTTTAATAAACGTCAATGACCAAAATAAATAACTGGTTCTTTTCTGGCTTAAATTAATAGTTTAAGTTGACATAACTCATAACTAATGTGTGTGTGTGTGTGCGCTCCCGCGGCCAGGGACACAATTTTTGACAGGGGTAACTACATTGGCAAGACACCGGTGGTGGCTCTGTTGTACAATTAGCGTATTAAGTGGGGCAAATTGAAACTCCGCTCACCACTTTGACGGTGATCTCTAGCATTTCATGGTCCTTATTTTCAATCCTTGGTATTGCTCAATAGTTGTCGCTTTTGAAAGCTTGGTTTGAAAAAATTACGTATATCCATCATGCCTCTTTGGTCCACGAGTGGTTTTGGCTAAGCTAAGCAAGTGAGCGTCTAAGGTGCTAGTCACATGATCTGTTTGAAAAATAATTTTGAACTATATTATAAAATTAACATAAAAATTAATTATAAAAATATCTTTTTTTTTTTTTAATCATTTCATTCATTTTTGTTTTATTGCTTTAAAACTTTTATAGACAATATTTTACCGATACATTTCTTAATTTTAAAATCATATATAGGAAAGTCAGTTACATGCAATGACACTTTTCGGCCACCAGGGGGGCTTCACCTTAACCCTCCTGTTGTCCTCATTTTCTGTATACACCCCGTGTCCTCCGGGTCAAAATGACCCGTCTTCACTGAACCCCCAATATAAGCAGCTTAATTGAATTTTAAACACCAAATTTTATTTTTCTTGAAGAAACAACTTGTCATCACCACAAAATGTGTGAATACCTGAGTTTTTCTCTCTTCACTTGTATTTCTATATCTTAAGAAAAGAAAAAGAAAATAGGCAACAATGAGTTTTGAATAAATTTTTATTCATCCCAATGACTCAATTTTTTTCTTTTTTTTTCCTATCCAGTGAACAATTTTAGACAATATACAATACAAAAATATGAAAAATAACATTAACCCATTCAACTAATTAACATTTCAACATTTCAAGTCTCTTATGGCTGCAAGTTTGTCTGTCACACGTCTTGCTGGTCTTGACTCATGGTCATCAAATCGTAGCAGTCTTGAGTAGGTGTGAAAGACTTTGAGTGGCATTGTGGCTCGGAAAATTGGCCTTCCACTCTCTGCATCCCATAGACTAGCTGCAGCCTCACCTCGGGACCTGTATACACCTGCTAAGATTAGCAGCCCAAAGTAGGCCTGCAGGTCAGTGTCATCCATTTTTTTCCAGCTGTCTCCATATTTGCGAAAACCCTCCAGATTTGTCATTTCCAGGATTATTTTTTCTATTGCTGGTGTGATAAACAGGTAGAATGTAGAGACAATGTCATGGGCATGAGAAACAGCATACGGTGTGGGTCCTGGGGTCATCTTTATGATGTTTTGCTCTGCATGCCTGCCATGTTGGTCATATGCTGCTGAGGACCATGTTATTTTGCCATTTTTTGAAAGGAAAGTCTCTCTTTCAGCATCAGGGTTTTCTTCTTCTTCTGAAGATGAATTATCATGCTCTGGGTTGTATTCCTCCCCATCTTCTTCTGATACATCCTCCACTTCCTCTTCTGAATCACAGTTGTCTTGCTGGACATCTGAAAAAATCAGCTCTAGAGCCTCCTCAACATTATAATGCACACTCATGGCTTCAGCACAGAGAGAATGTGGGGTCTTGCCATCTGCAGCACCTTTATATCCTTTGGAAATCCACAGAAAAAAAGCTTTGCAGTCTGCGAGAATGGCACCTATCTTGTGTTGTTTACGTCTGATACTGTCTTGTTCACATTTACAACTAATTGATCTGAGACTGATCAAAGGCACAGAAGTCTGCGAGAACACCACCTGATTTGTCTTGTTTACTTCTGCTACTGATTGATCTGAGACACAACAAAAAATTGTAACATTCTGTGGTGTGTAAATGACTCTGTGACCTTGATTTCAACTCTATTTGCCTCATGGGTCATTTTGACCCGAAGACCATCTTTGCAAAATTTTTTGTACAGCTTAGTTGGAAATGTGAACAAAAGCAACATTTCACTTTTTCTGCTGTTGGGGCCAATCTAGGAAAAGTCATAAAATTTCAAGTTAAAAAAAAATTGTTTAGTGGATTTTTTTTGTGTTTTTAACACAGCAGCGGGTCATTTTGACCCGAGGACAACAGGAGGGTTAAACGCCACTTATGCCGAACACCTTAAATTAAATATTATTAAAGTTATAGGCTGTCATTGACAACAACAAGACGTCCAAACCATTTCATCTGGGAGGAATGGCTGCGGATGCCCATGTTTCGGTGCTTCTCCCAGTCAAAATAGATTGGCTGTCTAGCACCATCAATGGTTGCCAATGAGTGCCTTATTAAGGGTTAATGACCATTGACTATTCAAGTATTTCTTGACCACAATCTTTTTTTTTTCCAATTGTAGGTGAAGCCTTCATACCTTACTACTATGGGAAGGCCATAGATAACATTGTGGTTCACCAGAGTATGGAATACTTTGCTAAACCTGCCATCACACTGACAGTCCTGGCCTTCACCAGGTGAGTTTTTGGCCATCCTTTAGACGCAACTTCTAATGGCGTACCGCAAGCAACACGGGACTTCCGCTCACTAATATTCATGACATTAGCTACTGTTGCTAAGTAGGGACAAGCCACCGTTTGTCCCTAATAGGAAATGAATGGAAATCGTGTACGAAGGAGATGTTTATAGAGCTAAACCGACCAATTCCCTCCGAAAATGATGTGACTGGTGCCAGATTCACTGGCAAAGATGTGGAAGAACATAAAAATGTTCAGTTAAAGAGATGGCTTGAGTGTCGAAGGCTGAAAAAGACGAAGAAAAAAAACGAGCCGACCTAAGCATAGCTTTAGCTTTTTTATCGACGCGACTGACAATGACATTCTCCTGTTTCAACAAGCTATCCTTTACCATCAGCCCTGTCTTTCTTATATATCCTCTGGTTGTCCTACGTCTCTTACCGTTCTTGGGTGTAATTTAGTTAGCTTTGTGTAGCGATCGCAAATGCTACTCAGTGACAGCCAATGATCACTTTTAATTTTTTCATTGATATCACATCTTAATTCTATATTTACACTTCCCCCTTACTAAAGTTGTTATATATATATATATATATATATAACAGAAACGGTAACAGTGGCAGTCAGATACCATTGTAATTCTTTTCAGGTCTTTCATTGTCAGACAGAAGCAGTACAGCACAACGTTACGCTAAAAGAATAAGTTAAAAATATAAAAATTACGGCTGTCAAACGATTAAAATTTTTAATCGAGCTAATTACAGCTTAAAAATTAATTAAGCGTAATTAATCGCAATTAATCGCAATTCAAACCATCTATAAAATATGCCATATTTTTCTGTAAATTATATATATATTCTGTAAAATAAATTGTTGGAATGGAAAGATAAGACACAAGATGGATATATACATATAACATACGGTACATAAGGACTGTAGTGGGCATTTCACTCTACTGTCATTTAAATCTGTCTATGCTGTCCTCACTCCAAAGCGTCTACTTTTTCCAAAGCTAGACAGCTAGTGAACGACGCCTTAATAATTAGACTTCTTCCTTTTTCATCTGATTTATTAATAAAATGGCCTCAAACCATTGTCCTCTTTAGACCGTCGTAAAACTACAAAATAAAAGTACACAAGCATTGCATTAGCAACAACATTAGCTTAGCACGCTATACAGGTTCACTAAACATAAACAAAAAGCGTCTCATACAAAAAATATAACATTTCGCTTACTAACATGATATGTACATTCTTTACAACAACCATACTTACGGACAAATCTTGTCCAAGGATCATATAAGCACAACATTATCAGCCCGAGACGTCGTGCAGCCATAACGAACTGGCAAGAAAACAATAAACCATGTCGCAAAGCGACCACAAGAGTTCGCTGTTGGACAGCACAAAAAGCCTTGCTGTAAAACTTAACAAAAGGCAGAATACTGTCTGAGCGGGACATGTGCGTTAATTGCGTCAAATATTTTAACGTGATTAATTAAAAAAATTAATTACCGCGCGTTAACGCGATAATTTTGACAGCCCTAATAAAAATGGCTTACCTCTTTGTCCTCTGAAAGACCATGCCAACCCAACATAATGTTTACTGCATATGAAATGTGAATGGATTCACCGAGTTGGTATTAAAGTCCGCGCAAGTTGATTCGGTCTTCACTTTTTTTCCTCCCGAGTTTTTGGTTTCCGGAAACGTAAGAAGAAACATCCTTCATGTGTCGTAATGTCTAGAGTCGTTTCTACAAGTTCCAAAAAATCAATGCGTGATCGGCATGTTCGATTTTGAAAGATTATCGGCGAAAAGTAGCACAAATTACGTTAAGTCTATGCGAGGGCGGGTCTATAATGTCCCACTTCGGCTTTACTTCCGCTTTACGATGCGACGTCACGGTCTAAAAATAGCCTGTGTGCGGTACGCCATTAATCTCACACACTACCTAATCTGTGTAGTCTTGGTTCGGTGGTGTTGGTTACAATTATTAGAACAAATGTGTGTCTTAAATACATTATTAACAAAGACTGGTTCTGGACAGCATTTGAGTACAGGATCTAATTAATGTGCACAATTTCCCTCAGCGCCTGCTTCATAAGTCTGGCGGGCCACAAGGCTTTTCTTACTACCCTACGTCAGTCTAAAACATAGACATCGTGTATACAACTGCGTCTGGTGATGCGAATGAAAGCGCAATGGTGATATGTTATGGTCAATATGTGAACAAACCTACACTGCTATTGCACTGAATAGCATTGTATTTCATTGTAAGACTGGGTTTTTGTTAGACTACATGTATGTACTGTCAACAAATAGGTTTTAATAACACCTATAAGTTATAATAAAAAAATAAATAAATAAAAAATCCGTCAACGTTTAATTTTTTTCCAAAACATGGTAGGCTGCTGTAATGCTTCTCGACCACCAGGCTGAAGGCTTCAGGATAAACTTTTTTATTTTTTTTATTTTTTTTTTAAATATTTTCCTTTCGGCTTTTCCCTTCGGAGGTCGCCACAGCAAATCAGTTGTTTCCATTCTAACCCTGTCCACTGCATCCTCTGCTCTCACAACCTTCATGTCTTTTTCAACTACATCCATAAACTACCTCTTTGGACGTCTTCTAGACATCCTGCCTAGCATATGTAAATTCAGCATCCTTTTGCCAATATACTCACTATGTCTCCTCTGGACAAACCATCTCAATCTGGACTCTGACTTTATCTCCACCAATACAAAATGTTACAATGCCTGACTAAACCACTTTATCCCCATTTAGTTCAATTGCAGTTGGTGTGCGGGGAGGAGTATTCACGCTAACATTTGCACGATTGAATCTTCGGTTCAGGAACCACCTCTTCAGAACTCTGATGAGGCAGGATATTAGCTTTTTTGATGAAAACCATACTGGTAAGTCATGTGCGTTGTCACATTAATCACCTGGTGAATGAGCCACTTAAATATTGTTATCTTTCTGTCAATCTTTAGGTGATATTACTTCTCGTCTGTCAGCTGACACCACCCAAGTGAGTGACCTCGTCTCCCAGAACATTAACGTGCTCTTGAGGAGCACCATCAAGGCTGTCGGCTTTCTTATTTTTATGTTTGGAATGTCCTGGAAGCTAACATTAGTAAACATGATGGGACTTCCTTTTATTGCCCTTATATCTGAGTATTATGGCAATTACTACAAGGTAACTTACTATAAAATCTATATTATTATTGAATTTGAATATGAATGTAAGTTAACTACTCTGCAAATTTACAAAAAACTTTCAGAAACTAACTAAAGAGGTGCAAACAACTCTTGCAAGGGCTAACAAAGTTGCAGAAGAAACAATCTCATCCATGAAGACAGTGAGAAGTTTTGCTAACGAGGATCGAGAGGCTGACTCGTACTATGACAAGCTCATTGTCATGTACCATCTCAACAAGAAACAAGCTCTGGCATATGCTTGCTATATGTGGTCTAGTTGTGTAAGTAATAGACGATGCATCACTCATGCTCTCATTTACTAAAATGATTTATGTAGTATTGATCACAGAGTAGGTATTTATCTAGATTTTTTTGTTTTCTAGATCTCAGAGCTTGCTCTAGAAGTCACCATCCTCACCTACGGTGGCCACCTTGTAGTCACTGGTCAGATGGAAAGCAGCCAGTTGTTATCATTTTTCATATACATGCTTGAAATGGGCGAATGTTTAGCGGTGTGTGTGATCTCCATTTCCGTTGACTGTGTTCGTTTGCTATGAATCATTGACAAGGTCTTTAATCTGTTACTAAATGCATGTGGAATCTACCTTGCAGAACATTGCATCAGTTTACTCAGGCCTCATGCAGGGTGTAGGGGCTGCTGAAAAGGTTTTTGAGTACTTGGACAGAAAACCCGAACACCCAGTAGATGGTACAGAGACTCTGGAGACATTCACTGGTCTGGTGGAGTTTCAAGATATCACATTTGCCTACCCTACTCGACCAGAGATTGAAATCCTTAAGGTTGAAGACATAAAACTAAAATAATTTACACACATACAAATCCTATATGACTGACATTGGTTTATTGTTCATTTATTGGCATGATGCAGGGAGTGTCATTCACACTTAAACCTGGTGAGGTGACTGCTCTGGTGGGACCTTCCGGGAGTGGAAAGAGCTCCTGTGTCAACCTATTGGAAAATTTCTATGTTCCCCAGCAGGGTCATGTCCTGCTGGATGGACAGCCGGTTAACATCTTCAAGCACGAAGACCTCCATTCTCAGGTCCGTACATGTCAGATAAAATAATGTTGTGATATGAAAATTTGAAAATGTACAATAAATGCATAGGAATTCCAGTAGAAAACAATAGCGGTGAATAATTATTTCTATTTAAGCAAAAAATGACAATGTTGACTTACCGTAGATTTGGTGTAATAATAATTTTAAAAAATCATCATGCAGGTGGCGCTTGTGGGCCAAGAACCAGTGCTTTTTGCTCGAACGATTGAGGAGAACATCACTTACGGTCTTACTGATGTCTCCATGGATGCCGTCGTCCAGGCAGCAACAAAAGCGAATGCTCATGATTTCATCACCGCTCTGCCCCAAGGCTATCAGACAAGTTATTATTGCATCTCTTAATTTGTCTTTCAAATCTATTCCCATAAATTAAGTATATTGTTGGGTGTCATGCTAGTCTCCCTCAAATGGTGAACTCTTGTTAAACTGTTGCTGTTCTTTTGTCTGCTTTCGTGTTACTGTTCACTAGGTGTTGGAGAGAAAGGAGCACAGTTGTCAGGTGGACAAAAACAAAGAGTGGCCATTGCAAGAGCCCTTGTCCGACACCCTCGCGTTCTTATACTGGATGAGGCGACCAGTGCTTTAGATGCAGAGAGTGAACACATTGTGAGTAACACGACTTTAAGATGATGGGATGTTGTACTGTAATGCAATTTCATATTTTTTGGGAGGAAAATGTACAAAGTCCACACTAAAGTTCAGTTTTACATTTTAAGTTTGCTTTGGTTGTCTATATGACATAAAAAATTGGGCAAATTCATTTTTTATTTGTGCACCTTTATTGGATAATTAAAGCATTGCTCCTTTTAATTTCATCTGCTTTAGAGGTTCCACTGTTTAACCCTTCATGGGTCTAGTGTTTTTTGGTCATTTAAAAAAAGTAACTTAACCAACAATTTATTATCTTTTAATTATTATTATTGTATTTTTACATTTCCATATTTTAAATATTTGTATAAATAAAATTATGATAAATACTAAATCAATACAATTTTTTTATTTTGGCACAATGTTTATGCCCCCCCAATAACAATCTAAAGTTGACTTTTTTTCAAATGTTGTTTTATAGTGTTTAATTGCCTGCCACTGACAACGACATACAGTTCTTCAATTACTGTATTTCTTGGACTATAAGTCGCATTTTTTTCATAGTTTGGCTGGGGGTGCGATTTATACTCTGGAGTGACTTATGTGTGGAATTATTAACACATTATTATATCATTTCACTTGTTATTTCGGTGTTTTGGAGTGACACTGATGGTTTGGTAAACTTGTTAGCATGTTCTTAATCTATAGTTATCTGAATAACTCTTAATAGCTATGTTACGTTAACGTACCGGCCGAGTTTGCATTTCGTTGTTCATACATCATGTAACATTATCATACTGTACACTTATTCAGCATGTTGTTCTCTATTGTATTTTTATTTGACATTGCCTTTCAAGATGACATCTCTTCTATGTGTTGGATTTTATCAAGTAAATTAACCCGAAAAATGCAACTTATACTCCGGTGCGACTTGTTTTTTTCTTCTTTGTTGGCCATTTTATGGCTTGTGCGACTTATATTCAGGTGTGACTTATAGTCTGAAAAATACGGTTTAGATTGGTTTTAATCTTCTGTACACCAGATTGAGTGTGGATCTTTATGAAATGTGATATATAAATAAAAAAAATTAACTGAATTCATATAAAGTGAGAGGACTGGCTGTTACTGCTCATATTTTATTGCCATCATTGGCAATCATTTGCAGCCAGCCTCTCCTAGTCAAAATGGATTAGACTCATAGCTGTTTTAAATGAGTCAAATGAGTAGAACAAATCTTCAAAAACCCCATGCTATATCGGGTTTAGCATAGTTACATGTATTTTTAATTGATCTTTGCTTTACTCTCACTGTTCTTACAGGTTCAGCAAGCTCTAAACAACATAATGAAGGAGCACACGGTGTTGGTGGTTGCACATCGTCTCAGTACAGTGGAGAGGGCAAATAGCATCATAGTGATTGATAAGGGCCGTGTGGCTGAACAGGGATCTCACGGTCAGCTGATGGCCAGTGGGGGGCTCTATTACAAACTGGTCCAGCGACAGGTTCTGGGCATAGAGACTGGGGATGATTTACTAAATTTTCCAGAGGATTCCTCCTGGAAGCCTGATGTAGGACACCAACATAGCAGACAAAGCAGTAGTGCTAGTGAGGAAGAATATAATCCTCGCTATTGAAAATAAACTTGTGGAAATGTTTCCTGTTGTTTTGTTGTTGAATCTTTCACCAAATATGCACATAATTTTATCAATTATACTAATGTAAGATACAATGCAAGATTTTGTTTTGAAATGAAAATGTTAATTAAAAAAATGATCTTCAAAGCTACCATCCTCTACCATCTCTCTATAATACACAAATCCATCTGGGATTAGTCAAGTTTTTAACAGGATTTTAATGGGACATTTTTTTAAACATTCTCAGGTGATTGCTCCAAGACTGCAAGGGAAGCTCAGCTTCCCCCAAAATGTCAAAATACAAGTGATCATCATCAAATCTATACTGTTGTGTGTGTGTATATGTCAATGACTAAATATACGATATAACATGCTCAACTTTTGTTCAGAATTGGCTTATCACCAGTTACAAGGCAGCTTGCTTTTCACTGATTCGCACACCTTAACAGTCCTTAAAACGGTGGGGAAACTGCTTTTCTAGAGTTTAGAATGCATTGTTTCCCTACTGCTAAATGAAAAGTCATCGGCTAAAGGCTGGGTTTATCCCGCCCATTTGACGCTGTGCATCTCTGGATCTAGGGGCAGTGGGCGGGGCCCAGATGCTCTGGTTCTCTGCATGATGACTGGATGATCTGAGGTGAATCCCTTTTTGATTGAAAGTGAAATGAGCGAATCAGGAATCTTGCCGTATTAATATGGACCAGAAGCGTTTTTCAATTTTCATTCTATTGTTCTGAGTTAAACCAGAGACTTTCATAATCATCCTAGCGACACTTGCTATGTTAAAAACGACTAGTGAAAAATCGAGCTTCTATTTCTTGTATGTTTTGTATTGTAGCTGCTTGTGTTTAAAGAGTTGACTCCTGGCACTCTAGTTTCTTTCCCTACTGAGCAGCAGGTGCAGCTGAGCTCTACCGTCACAAAGCACAGGCAGACATGCTTTGAGCTTTCGGTCATAGAGAGGCCAGCATCCGCCACTTAAGACATTGTCATGCCACAGTCCGGAGAAATTCAAGAACACAAAAGTCAAATCTGAAATGGTAAAAAGCTATTTTCAAGTGTTCTAAGACACCAGATGCCAAGTAGTTATCCATCAATAGAGATGACTAAATGTGATGAAGCATCTTCCCCAGGAGTTGTTGTAGTATTCTTGGGAGTAATTGGGAGACATTTAATGTACTGTACTTCATGCCTTACTACCAACTATACTAAACTGTAAGACACAGCTAAAATGGAATCTGTGGGGTGAGTTCCTGGATGAAATATGGCTGCTGGCAAATTAAAACAAAGGATTAACTCACATAACCTAAAAACCTTCTTTAGTTCCTACAGTCACTAAAATAATCACTAGGCTGGGCAACTTGCTATGATTCATGGAACAATGAATTCAGTTAAATAGAAAATAATGCAGTTGAACATCTGGCATTTGGTTCATTACCTAAAGCCAAAAATCAGCCAAAAGCCAAAAGGACAAAATCCCCAAACCAACTAGGAAGTCCACCTAAATAACTTAAAACAAGTCCAAAATGAACTACGGCCGCCCAGCTCTCTCCCTAAACGCCTTATTCGCCCAGAGACATTATAAGCACAACCAAAGTGTGTGCATGCCCTCTACTGGCTAACTCTGGAACCAACAGGCAACAATAAGTCTGCAATTAAAGTAATTATCAACCCTGAGACAATCTAAAATATGCCTACCAAATTTCATTGTGATCTGTCCACGAGTAATGGGGTAGCAATTTTAGTTAGTGTCCTCTTCAAGACGAACAAAGCTAGTTTTTGGGACCTCCATCAAGGCAGTCTTGAAAAAAGTAATAAAAATAAGTGCTCTGCTGTGACCTTTAACTCAGTTAATTCCCAGAAACACTATAAGAAAGAGTGAAAACAATTGTGCGAAGAAGGCTGTATCAAGATTGCAATCAAAGCCATCACTTCCAGTGATTAAATTGAGAGGATACTTTTTAATAGGGTCAGATAGGTTTTTTTTTTTCTCTCCAAAATATTTAAAATCATTTTGTATTCAAGACCAAACACTGACACCAAGTCCAAGACTTACCCAAGGCCAGAAAACAGAGGCCAAGTTGAGGTCAAGATCTTCGAAAAAGTTCAGAAGACCAAACTAATTCCATGAGAGTTGGATGTCGGCTATATTGGGTGATCGGGTTTCTTCTGGTACTTCCACTGGATGGCTAGGCCTTGTGTTTGGAGTGTTAGAGAATGATGACCCATACCCCATATTGGAATGCGATCAATTTTCAGAGCTGACTGATGATCCAGGTCTGGTCATGGTCTCATCAGAAGGATACTTAAAATGGAGCCAATGCAAGCAAACTGCTTCACTCAGAGGAATACTATCCTCTCATATTAAGAACACGATTTGTTGTTCTAAAAAATGTAAATACGATTTTCAATGGGAATTTTTCATCCATTGAAATCTGAAATGTGTTATGTGCGTGTCCTTTATTTTTTACATTATTGAGTGAGTATAATGCCTCTGGATTAAGGCCAAATGCTGCTTTCAATAGAAATCGGACAAATCCTAATTTAATGTGTTTTTGGTTTCGATGTGGGGAAAAAGTAATGCAAATAGTTATTTTTATCCTTTATACCAAGCCTTTTTTCGCTGTCTACAATCCCTTTAAAACGTATTCATTTAAATATGTAACTGGGCTTTTATATATTTGATAAAAGACATTACTCCTTTGATTCGTTGGTGATGATGCGGTCGTTTTGATGGCTAGAGTATGCCGGTCTTGTGGTAAATAATTTAGTTTTTGTCGAAAATACGGTCATACACTGAAATAGTTATGTCTTGAATTTGACCTCTCCCCTCATGTCGATATGACCCTAAATTGTTTTAATATGTGATTTCCGACGGGAAGTGAAGGCAACATTGGGCCTGTATGCTTGTACTTCCTGTAGGAGAAGCTCAGACTCAGTCAGCTGTCACAAACCGAGGAGAGAAGGGGGTCTGTAGACGAGGAAAAATAGACGACGGCAGCGACAATGTCTACTTTTTGCAACAAGTTCAGCGAGTACACGTTGACTCAGCTCAACGAATTTCTCGAGGACGACGAAAAACTTACCAAAATGATTCGAGAGATGGACGAGGTATGTTGAAGTCTTGCTAGTCGGCAGTTGCTAGCTATTGGTTTGTCGTTCGTGTTTCCCGAACCCTTTGTTTTGTTTTCCCACTAAACGCTCCTCGACACTGTATGAATATTTGTCATTGTATTGTCAGAAATAATCACATAAAGTAATACATTTAAATTAGTTTTTGATGAAGGTACACGTTGTTAACCTTGACAAGCAAATGAGTAAAGCAATGTTTCAAGTCTGATCATCTAGATTCAGTTTACGACATTGCTCCATATGGGATGTTTTTCATCTGGGTAAATACTTTATATATATAAATAAAACTGTTGGAATGTGTTTGAGACATTTTATAACGTTTAAATGAAACTTTCGGACTGCGAGCGAGACCCTTTTAAGGAAGCACTGTCATGGTGAGTCACGCGAAAACATGCCAAGAAGTTTCCCAGCTACGACACCTACGGATACGTGTCGTCTTGCCAGACTGCACGAAGAAAACCAGCTAATTATTATGTAAATCATCAACGTACTATCGAGATATCTCATTTACCATAGACAAAGATAAACCTTTTTTTTTTTTTCTATTTTCAGATAGCTGTATTTCCAGTAAACCGAAGTGATAAATGCTGTAACACTAGTGATTAGTTCATTTGGAACTCCGTATTTTGTGTACGAATATTTGACTCTGATCCAAAAATAGCGTTACCACTCCAATGTCATTGGTTCAGCCTGTTACTTATTGCACTCGTTTTTTACTTTGTGACATAAGGTACTTGTAGCTATGAAAGACACTATTCATTGAAGGAAGAGAATGGCTACAGGTGTTGTTCAGTTACTTTGACTTTTAATTGTCAACTGTTTGGCTGCCATTAGACGTTCAATTTGATGCCACCATCCCAGTTCAAATGGATTGGACTTCTTTTAGTAATAAACTCACAACAGAAAGATGAAAAGAGCCACATGATTGGAGCTCTATCCAAAGAGTTAAAATGATAAGTCTGTTGATCCTGTAGTGTAAAGTAAACAAATAATGACTTGTACCCTGTCACTAAAGGCACCTGCTGTCATACATAAGGTAGAAGGTTCAAGTCTGCTACATTCATTTCATTTTACTGAAGTTGGACGAGTTCTTTGTTGTGAGTCAGCATTTCTTTTTCATCCACACCTTGTCAGTTTGCCAGTCTCTGGTTTCTCTTTCCATAAGCTGCAAAGTGGGAAGGGTTTATTTACTTCTACAATACAGTTGTTGACTTTATTCACGAGAATGAATAAGCCAAGTAAAGACACATATAGGTGCTTCCTTTGTAGTCCTCCAAAAAAAAAAAGAAAAAAAGCTGAATGCAAACAAAGAGTGGGTGTCACAAGTCAGTGACTGAAATTTAAGCATGCAAAGGTGCACTACAGTAATGTGCCATATGAACACAATACCTGGCCTGCTATGACAATGCATGTTTTGTCTGACCAAGAACCTTCATCTGGTATCTGTCTATCTTCATCAGGCATCTGGTTGGTGTGTTTTGTGAAAGACCTGACACTGTTGTCGGTGACAAAAGGATTTAAAATGTAATTACTACCAGTAACAACAATAGAATTCATGTACTGTTATTAAATATTAAACAAGAAAAACTACAACAGTGGTTAATGGAATGTTTAGAACTGTTCTTAGTCTGGAGGTTTGAATGAAAAATAAACTTTCCTTTAACAAATGTTTATTATTTATTTTCCATTAAAAAAAAAAAAAAAAAACCCTGCCCGCCAGGTACTGATGTTATGTAAAGATTTGCATCGCCTATGAGAGAGCAAACTGGTTACTTGATCTTAATGGTATTTCATATATTTAGCTACTTTTCCAGTATAACATGTTTTCCTTTGCTCGGTGTAACAACGGAACAATGCATACATCTGTGAGTGAGTTACTCTTCAACACATTTTGTTGTTTGTAACATTGCATGTTGCTTCTTGTAGTATACTTTAAAATTTGGCCTTCTGTTTTGATGTGTAAATATCCATATTGTATACATTTGTATTAAATATGTAATTGTTCTAAAAGTGAAACAAATGAACAAATGTGCTTTAATATTGTATACATTTGTATTAAATATGTAATTGTTCTAAAAGTGAAACAAATGAACAAATGTGCTTTAATGTGTGCAAATGTTATTTTTTGAGGTGGGCTGTTCAACTGTAAAATATTACCAACAATTCTGGTAACTTATTTCCCTTAACCGTTACAAATTCATGTTTTTGTTAGCTAATGAGAAAATTGGCCCTGCTCAGACATTAAGTTATCTTCAATCTTAAATGCTATTTGGAATGTAACCAGGGTTGATAGTTACATTGTCTGCAACTGTGATTTTCAAATAATTGACATACAAGATGGTCCGTTAGTTAGTTCCATAGGTTTTAAAATCATTGTTTTACAATTTAGGTAAGGACATCTAACTCATTAACTTTCATAGGCAGTGATCAATTGCCAGCACATGAGCATTCACAGCCAGTCCTCCCAGTTAAAATTAAGTCTAGTGTTGGTCAATGGCAGGCAATGAGATAATGAGTGCTAGTTTTAAAAATACATGCTAGGTAAATTAAATTTTAAATAAAAAATAAATATTTCGGAATAATTTGTGTATTAAACAGTATGTCTCATTCTGATTAATCATCATAATTGCAAGAGTAGTACAATCATTCGATCGCATATTTTTGCACCCGAGTTCGGGTCACCTGATCTGATACAGAAAAAAAGATGTTACAGTACTGTATTTTTTTACAGTACTTCCTCTTACACATTTCCGGGAGTGTTGCGGAGTATAAACCGGATATATTTTTGTATCTTTCTGCAATGCCATTATATTCCTGGATATTTTGTTACTTTTTAGCCCTTAAAAAGTTTTTAAAAAATGGCTGTACAAGCATGAAGCAGAAAAACATGAATGTTTTTTTAATTATAAACCCGATCCTTTTCACCTAATTCCGATTCTCTGAAAAATGTCGGGATCGGACTGATTTCCGACCACGTGATCGGATCGGGACATCTCTAATAAACACCAAATTTGTTTATGAAATATGTGTTGATTAAATGTCTTTTTTTTAGTTAGATTTCCAAGTTACAGTATTCCTCAAAGGTAACTAACTATTCCTCAGTGGATGCAGGTTTTCATTCCAATTGATCAGTAGGTCAGTTTTTCACCAATCTGTTGTTTTAAAAGTTAATCAGTTGATTGTAGGTAGATGCTGCTTGTTTCAGCAGAAATCTAATTGGTTAAACATTCTGTGCTGGGTCGGTTGTAACAAAAACCTGCACCCACATTGGCCCTTGACGACTGTTTTTGGAGACCTTGGATTCAGAGTGTTGCTTAATAGATTGTTCTGGAAACGAAAAAGATGGCGTGTGACGTCTTGAAAACTGTATAGAGCATGCTAACTGCCACAATACCCTCCATTCCTCATACCAATGGTTAAGTCATGTTAATTCCTATTTCTGGACTTGTAACTTGCAGGCTTGATTTGTTTTGCTTAAATATGTTGGTGACATTATTTTTTTCCCCCAGATGCAGGAAGTCCAGCAAAGCAAAGAGACAACACTTGTAAATAACAGAACCCAGGCAGAGAAAAACCTTGCCCTCCAACCTGGCCTGGAGCTCAAGAAGGAGAAACTCACCAAGCAATATGGCTGCCTTCAAGAAAGCTTTGAAGCTTATCAGCTACGCAAGTCCTCTCTAGGTATAGAGTCTTTTTATTGTGCCTGTTGTAACACAGTCCAACACTGATTGATCAGTTAAATTGTCACACAAGCTTGATGTTTTAATACTATTTGTTAAACAGAGAAGATAGAGAGAGCAAATCTTATCATACATAAACATTTTTTTCTTATGTAATTTTTTTGTATAGGAGTTTGATAGGAAGAGAAAATAATGTCTTAAAAGTTTTTTTTAAAACAATTTACAAGTTATGTCAAACATAGTAATGCATTGTTAAAGAAACTATAGAGATTCATATTTGTAATAATGAATGCGTGGATGCGGGGAGCACAAAAGTATTAAAGTATTTTGACAAAGAAATTTACATCCCATTTGGGTTCCTCAATTTCAAATTGAGCTGAAATTAATTTTAGCATTTATTTCTCATATCAGTTGTGGTAATGTTGTTCGTTTGAACAAATACCGTGCTTTGAGACTTGTTATTCCAGTTTGGGTATTTCCCTTTTAGTGGCTGTGAGCAGCTTTATTACGAGAAGTTGTTGCTTCACAAGGTACTGAAAATTCTGGTTTTATTTTAGATATAGGAATCGTAAATTTGAGTTCTGTGGTGCAGTCTCAATATTACTGACGCACACTCACACAGCTTTCTATTATGTGAACATGATGTGACCATACATGTAGCTGTGTTGACGCAGTGGTTGCTTAGCAACCGTCTCAAAATAGCTCTCCTCCTATTCACTACTTATTATGACAGAAGTTTCACTTGAATTTACCTGCATTAAAGTGACCATGCAGAACTTGCATTTCTTGGGTGTGGAGGCATGCAAACTTCCAATCACTAGCTGTCTGATGGAAATGTGTAGTTGCCATGAATCGTGTATAATCTTAAAATTTCACATGCTATCCAAGCATCAGCGAGCGATCAAAGGGTCATTATCTGATTTAAATGAGGCATTTGCCGGTTTACAGTACGTAGCATTATGTCAGTATTATATACAAGACTATGTCTACAGTAGTGTGCGTACTAAAAAAATATTTGTGCTGACATTTTGAGCACTAAGTGCTAACTTGTATTTCTCGTTTCTATTCGGGAATGCCATGGTACCCGCGGGTTATTAAAAGTATTAAAAAAGCATTGAATTTAGTTTTCCATTATTAAAGGTATTAAAAGTATTAAATTAGCTGTTGTAAGTCTGGAATTTTTTCACTGTGGTCTTAATTTTCAAGAACATCTCAGTGCAACCTAAATTATATCCGTGATGAAGTTTTTTTTTTTTTTAAATCCATGCACTGCACGACAAATCGAAATGCATCTTGTGCGTGCCAAACCACCACAACAGGCAAAACGGAGAATCCACCCACCTCTGCATTGGGAATGCGTCCGTTTGTCGGTGGAACGAAAACCCTGCAGGCAGAAGTATTGTGGATTCTGAACACCAAAACAGACCACCATTCATATACTTCAAATATAGTCCATTGGTGAGCTGTTTCGGATATTACGTCATTTTTGGTTGGCATCGGCGGTCACAATGTTGGTCATATTGTGTTTTGTTCCAGAGGGAGCGTTCCTGATGTCGTAACTGTCTTTTGTAACGAATTTTCATTTGGCAGAAAAAAAACGCACATTTTCTTAATGTTTAAATAGACTACATATTTTTATGATCATTATAAATTTATTTACACAACAAAATAACGCTGGAAAAGTGTATTAAATATAAATAAACAGATGCGGTTTTGCGGACTCGCAGAGGGGAAGATTAAAAAGGCGTATAGGCACGCTCTGGCTCTGCAATGACCATACAGCGCCTTCTTTTTTTTTTTTTTAATCCAAATTATTTATTTTATAACAAGTATTCCTTAGTTTATCATTCATACATTGTTAATATATAGTTATTTCACAAAGTTAGCGAGAAAGAACCCTGGCCCGGCCCGACTTAATAATTGACATTTTAATTTTGGTCATGTTTTCAGTTTAATTTAGCTGTTTCCAGCTTGCTATGTTTATAATTGCGATGTTTGTTTACCGTTTTTTCCTCTTACTGCGAAGAGGGAGGAAGTTACATCGGCCGCCGCTATGATATTTAAGTGCTGTGACCGGGAATTTAACGCCTGCTTTCATGCACACTGTTTCCCATGTCAGTCAACACGGGAAACTGTTTTCACACACAACTTCTGCACGGTTGTCCCGCAATATTCCCGTTGTTTTGGAGTATGTGATAGGGGCTCAAGTTACATCCAGATACTTTAGGTTGCAGTTTATGGATCATGCGAAGGCAGTGGACCTGCTTAAACATTTCGGTTTGCCTTTCAAATGAATGTGAATTTTGCCGTTTTAACTCGAGAGTTAGCCATGTTCACTAGGGTCTTGGCAGGTGCACTAGCGGCTAGCCTGTTACAGAAGATGGCTGGTCTGAGTCCTGTCCTCCTCTTCTTTTTGTCCATAATTATTGTGTGCGTGTGTGTGTTTAAAAAAATTCTGACAGGCTTTATAATGTTACTTTAAATGTGTTTTTAATTGTATCTTCAATATATGTGCATTCTTTTGTCAAACACACTTAGTAATTGAGGTTAATTACTTTGATTTAATTTGCTAGAGGGTCGGAAAAGTTGCTAAACATAGCAAAAGAGTAAAAAAGGCTAGTTTCATACCGCAGGTCTTAATGCAGGAATACGATTTTTTCGTGGTTTTCCGACTCGAGTGAGGCATTAACTGGACGGCCTGAACCTGACATGTCGCATAAAAGTGGACCATTTCAAATCCGATCTGGGTCACTTTCATATGTGGTTTATAGACCCTACTCACATGACGTCACAACCACGCCTCCGCGCCATATTGTCTGTCAACTCGTCATGTTGACGCATTACCGCTATGTAAATTCCTCCTATTATGGCGTGTTTTTCTGCTCGTTAACATTAATAATCAAAATATTGAAGGTGTGTGTGGCGGTTGGTTGCAATAACAGAGAAGATAGACGGAGAGACTTGAAGTTCTACCTTATTCCGAGAGACCCGGATTACCAAACGATTACCACAGATTATGTAGTTGTCATTTTATATCTGGTAAGATGCATTTAATATATATTTAAAGGGTTTTGGACTGACAACCACAATTAAGATCATTGCGAGGCTAATCGCCGACAACATACAGTTTCAAATTCAAGATTCTTATTTCTTCCACCATCATTACATTTTGAATAATATTTAGCTGGTACCAAGTGAAAGAAGCTGGCCTCGTCTACGGATCATCAGTTAAAACAGGTGTGTCCAAACCTTTTGCAAAGGGGGCCAGATTTGGTGGCCAGATTTGGTGTGGTAAAAATTACCACACCAAAAAAACCTTGACTGATTTACATAGAACAATATATTTAAACAAATTTTAGCAAGCCCTTCTGTGTGTCACATTTGCTTTATTATTTTTTTTAATTCATAATTTCAACAGTCTCGTCTTTGTGGCGTTCTCTTTCGACACTCGGGCTATTGCGAAATACTGCTGCTGTGAGATTAAACTAGCTTCAAGTTGCTATAATTTCTCGCTGCATATCTTCCCTGTAATGTTGTCGTACATGTCAGCGTGTCTTGTTTGGTAATATCGCGTCACATCGAACTCTTTGAAAACAGCGACTGTCTCTTTGCAAACAAGGGAGACACAGTTGTTGCGTATTTTATTGAAGAAATAGTCCAATATCCACCTATCCTTGAAGCGTCGGCCATCGCAGTCAACTTTTTTTTTTTTTATTGATTGTCGTCATTTTAGAAAATTGGAATTAAAGGGTCACGCGGGCTAATGTTGCTTAGAGTGCTGCTCTTAAAGTTTTTCAAACTTTCGTGAGAATAGGCTGATTTTGTGTGGACAAAATAGTTGTAGATAACAGGGTAGCAGATGTCAGGCAGAGAGGGCGAAGACAGCGGGTCGAAAAATATCGATTTAGGCATCAAATATGGATCTGGCGAATGGATAGACTGAAGCTTTTCCACATAATGCCTATTATGCAACGCATCCAATGAGTTTACAGCGTCTGAAAGCACCGGGGCTTCCATGGATTGCACTATAAATTGCACGACAAATTGAAACCATTGAGAATACGGATAAACAATGACTGACAATATGGCGGCCGGATACAGCGACACGTCATTCTGTGACGTTGGTGAGTAGGTTCTATATCAGATCTGGGCTGCATTATTCCAGAATGTTGCGGTGGTCTGAACTGTCAAGTCTCCCAAATCGGAATTCATGCAGCAATTACATCATCAAAGAGCGAGAGAGGCAGGGCACTACGTTAGCTGTTCAGCTAGGCGTTAGCGCCTAGCTTGCCTTGAACACGGCTTTTGGGAAGGGTCAGGCTTGACAAGTCGTAGAAAAAATGGGTTGAGAATAAGTCTGAGAATTCTGTTTTCTCCCTGCTCCATATAAGCAATATTTCAAGATTGCTTACACGGCCGAGAGTCTGGGCAATCTGTCCGTATGTGTGTGTGTGTGTCATGCACGGACAGTGCACGCATGCCATTGATTCATATAAACTTTGAATATAAGATTAAACGTAAACTGGGATTACTTATGTCTATTTGTGTCCTCTTTTTGGAAATCAAAATATGATCACCTTTGAATGACGTTAAGCCAGCATGTGTGGTCATTTGTTTTGATGCTCCTGTGCATGTGCGTCATTTTCATCAGCGCATGTCGGACTGCGAATTAGTGCGCATGCGTGATACTTGAATGGGCTCAATGGGCGAAGGCAGTCTGAACGGGCACACCAGAAAAGCATATATGACAAAAAATCGGATTTGTGCATTAAGACCTGCGGTATGAACCTAGCCAAAGAGTCATCAAAATCACCGAAGAAGCATTTTTGACTTCACAACAAATGCAAAGGTCTTTCCGAAACCACCTGGTGCACCAGGGCCATTCTTTTCCCAGGTCTGCGCTAAACATTTTTGTCAAATATATATTGTGCCTTCTTTCTTAGTAATATACATATAGTATTAACATTATACATTTTTATACTATAAGGGGGAATTTAAAATGTTTTTTTCATTATAGTAGATACTTTCTCTTTTTAAAAGACTGAGAGATTCGGTTGCCGGTTTTGTCATCAGGAAGGCTGTCTTTTGTCGAGTGTAGGCTACTCAATGGATCGCCCCCATCCCCTTAAATTCCTGCCTTAGCCATCGTTATTATGGATTTGCGGTTGAACAGCTGGGGGAAAAAAAAGCACAATGACGATATGATTTGAACTAAAAACGTATCTTGGGGGACTAAAACATAACGAGACGAGACCAATGCCAGTTTCGTCTGACAAGACGACAACAGACAAAAATCCGCCATAGTTTCTGTCAAATGTTCACAGTGTGTGACATTTCCTTTTTTTGTGTGTAGTTAGCCTGCATTTTAGCAGTGTTTAATTGTGTCACTGTGACGTGCTGCCCCCTGCCCCCCCTCTTTTTTTTTTTTTTAACATACAGTTCGTGGTGCGCAGGTGGGTGTAATTAATTGAAAATAATATACTGTTTTCCTGCTGAGCGTGTGCAATTATCACGAAGTTGCCGTTGTTTTTGTATACGCTACAATGTGTGCTTGTCTATTATAGTTCATTCGAAATTGTTGGAAAGCTTTGTGGACGAAAACATTTTGCGTAATCGTCAACAAAAACTAGATGAAAACTAACACATTTGGAAATGACTAATACTAATTATTAGAGGCGTGTGAAATTTCCGATTCTGAGATTATTCGCGATTCGGCCGTGGAAGATTCGAGAAGAATTCACAAAAATCCAAATTCCGATTATTGATTTATACCAGGTAAAGTAGACCTAAAACACAACGCAGTCTTCGTGACGCAATGAGGAACGGACAGAGAGTAAATATGTTCAACTCATGCCGCTAGATTAAAAAAAAAAAAAAAAAAAAAAACAGTAATACCTGACTGCGGCCGACAGCTGCTTCAAAAAACGCCTAGTTGCTACAAACATACGGCCACATACGGCTATAGTAGATATCACATATACTGTATGTAGAACTAGATGCAAAATGACAGATGACAGCGCCGGTAGAACATGTTAAAAGAACTAGATGCAAAATGACAGACTAGCCATTTAGTAGTTGCCCCGTTGAAAACAGCCGCCATCTTAAAGCAGTAGACTTCTCTAGAAGGCTATGTTGTAGCGAACCTAATTAACTTTTCATCTAAAATACTCCTAAATCCGCAAAATCTTAACTTGAATCCGTCTTTAAATGATGAAACAGTTTTAAAATTTTGACATGTCGAAAGTAGACAGAAGGGAAATTATGGAATAACGGGAGAATTTTAACAACTTTAACTGTTGAGTCACATCATTAAACTAATTGAATGTAGTTCAAAGCTGCTCATACGGAATGGGACTTGAGTATTTTATGTAATGTTTTGAACTGTTAACATGATACTGAAATCTTAGTTCGGCTAAGCCTGAGAGGATTTTTGAACAATTTTGAAACTAGTGTACAAAACATTAAAAGTGGGGGGCCGTTAACATTCATTCATTCATTCATTTTCCATGCCGCTTATTCCTCACGAGGGTCGCGGAGGTGCTGGAGCCTATCCCAGCTAACTTCGGGCAGTAGGCAGGGGACACCCTGAATTGGTTGCCAGCCAATCGCAGGGCACAAGGAGACACACAACCATTCACGCACACACTCACACCTATGGACAATTTAGAGTGTTCAATCAGCCTACCATGCATGTTTTTGGGATGTGGGAGGAAACCCACGCAGGCACGGGGAGAACATGCAAACTCCACACAGGAAGGCCGAAGCCCGGGATTGAACCCTTGATCTCAGAACTGTGAGGCAGACGTGCTAACCACTCAGCCACCGTGCCACGCCGTTAACATCAATAATCGATTTATAATGGAATCGGAGCCTTTGAATCGTAATCGAATCATTAGGTGCCAAAAGATTCCCACCTCTACTAATTATTTTCGTACATACTTGGAAGACGAAAATTAAAAGGGCTGCCAAAACAAGACTGCTGTCCACTGCCACCACAGTCTGTTGCCTCTGAGGATGTTGCAGCACAGTAGACCATTGTACTTCCAAAGCCTGGTGTGAAACATAAGCAGTGGGCCGAGGGAGTGGTGGATGACTGGGCCTGGCATTTTTGTCTGTTTTCCACTGGACAGTACTGGGTCTTGAGTTCAAAATGCTGGTGTCTATGGATTCATTGTAATTTCCAAAACAGGACTGCAAAGGATATTGCTCCGTCTGTAAAAAATTATAAATGGTTTTATATAGGGAACCCTTTTTTTTAATTTTGAATAATGCTTGCTAATATTTCAAAAACAAATAAATTATTTTCAAGAAATCCATCCGTTTTCTATACCTCACAAGGGTCAGAGTATCTGGGCCAAGATGCCATGCCTGATGCTGTTTTTCCTGGTATCCTATTATATATGCTACTGATGGGAATTACATGGGATAGCCTTTCCCTCAACCTTCCCGAGACATTACGGTTACACTGTAGCTGACGACAGTCAGGGAGAAGTGTCTCATACTTCCAGATTTTATTTTTCCTCGTCCACCGAGAAAGAAGTACTGTCTACACACATTACAGTGGACAGTTTCTGGTTCCCCCTACTCTACAGTCCAAATGCTGTAGAAGATCCGCCTTCATTTGGCTGAATAAAATTCTCCAATCAGCACTGGTTAACAGGCTACCACCCTTTTCCTAGGATGACCTTTCCCACCTGGAATTATGGCTACTGAAAGTTGTAGTTTAATAGCCGAAGGGTGTGCACTTTGCAGTTTTGTGATCCAGTTCACTAATTCACCATGAGCCTTTATATTTATAAAGGGCAAATACAGGTAGTGACTGACTGTTCTGCCCTTTGGCGAAATGTGTATTTGATTATAATGTTGAATTTGTTTTGTGATGGATGCTTTTATTTTGGAGCAGGTAGTACTTCCGCACGCTAGTAAGAGCGCATTTACACATGAACAAGAACGTATTTGCGCACACAAAGAAGAGCGCATTTTCTCCCACGAAGAAGTCGCGCAGCCGAGTGTGAGCGAGAGGGAAAAGATTACAGCTTAGCTCGTTGTCTAGCTAGGACTTGGCTTTGTCTTGGCGAGGACAGTACAATGATGTATAATACATGTTTTTGAATATTTATTTTGAGATTTAGAGGGTATTTAGGGGTACTTAAAGGGTTAATTCTAATTTACACAGAAATTCGGGTTAAGTTGCCAATGTAGGAACGGAACTCATTCGTAACCCGAGGACGACCTGTATTTGTGAACCGTTCTAGTTAAAGAGTATTTCTCTCAAGGCCATCAGTTGAGAAGATAGTAAAAATGTTTTGTCAAAAATCACCTTCCATAAGGTCTTCAATTTCACTATCACCTTCCATAAGGTCTTGAATTTCCCATCCCTGCTATGTGAAATTATAGCCTAAGTGTAAAAATAAAATTGTATTGACAGTATATGACCTGGCAGGCTGTACCAGGATGTAATGGGTGGCAAATAGGAAAGGGCAGGTAAAGACAAGACACGGTAGTGCACCAGGGAGTGGTAATGCCAACTTAGCCTATAAAGAATTTGAGTTCAAGTGAGAGCACACTTCCGCAAAGCTGGTGACTTCCCCCACATCAAGAAACTACAGGTGTGTTTGTATAGGGAGACATAATAATGAATCAATGGTCAGTTAAGAGGTGTCCGGAGTTGTTAAGCAGGTTCAATTAGCCACATTTTTTTTGCTTGGAGTGTAAGTAGTGCACAGAAAGGAATCATCTAGTTATATTGCAGGGGGAAGGAGGATCTTCTGTCTCACTCCACGGTAGAGCTTGGCACAGTAAATGTGTTTTGCCCCTTGATAAATTCCGGTAAAATCCAACAAACAGGTAGGTTACATTCTACAATAGAATAGAATAGCCCATTATTATCATTATACAGTTGTACAATGACATTCTGGAGCATCTCCCTTTACAGTGCAGGACAAGTAAAATCACAATCTTATCCAACCTTTGTTGAGGAAATTAGATTGTGGGACAAATTCTAATGGTTAGTTACATTGTTATATGATAAGGTTGAAGGCAAAATGAAAAAATAGGTGTCCTTGAATGGGAATAGGGCACATATCTTGACTATTTTAATTGGTGCAGTTGTGTGGACGTTATGGTTGTTGTAACGAGTCAGACTGAAGTAGCTTCTGTCATATAATGTTTCGGTCAGTTATAAAGATGAATTGATACATTGATTGCCTAGTCGAGAGCTGGAGGCCCATTTTTACATTTCAAAACTCTCACAACTTACGCCAAACATGTTTAAAAAAAAAAAAAAAAGTCGTCTCTCGGCCAGCGTCTGTGTCACTCCCTCAGGGCCGTTCCTGACCAATTTGGTGCCCTAGGCAACTAGGCACACTAGAATAATGATTTTATTATTATTTAAAGACTTATTATGAACGGTTTTGTTGTTCTTTTGCTTGTTTTGTATATTTTTTTTAATACTGCTATCATCAAATATTATTTGAATATTTTTCTTGACGCCCTTTTGGACACTGGTGCGCCCTTAGGCGGTTGCCTAACTCGCCTTATGGACGGCACAGGTCTGTACTCCCTCCTGAATCGATGCCGAACAAAGTGGAGTATATAAAAATGCTTAGGGGAAAAAAAACACCAAAGAAAACTGTGTAGTACCCCAGGTCACACAGGTGCACCATCGCTCTCATTTTCGTGCCTTTTTTACTGTCAAATTGTCGCCACTTCCAGGAGAGCGAAACTCACGAAAGGGCCGCCCCGAGAGGCACACGGTGCGTTCAGGAACAGCAAAACACAACCACCACATTCGAACCCAATTCTGTGTATCAAATGCAACTGCTTAGTGCAGCACAACAACTTTAGGCCATGGTTAATTGTCTGTCATCTTGCCGTTGTTTATTTTGTAAAGCTTGCGTGCTGTACTTCAGCTTCCAAGGATGCTCTGCGTGTAGCCTCACAGCTTGGAAAATCACAGCTCCATGCTGCTACATAAAGTAGCAAAAGTGCACCCTGCTCTGGTTGCATTCGCAAGCAAAGCAGGTTGCGCTTAAAGCTGTTAGGATTACGATTTTTGAGCGGACCAGAGTTGTTTTGTCCGAACTAGTTCGGATGCATGTTCACATTTACAAAACGAAGCGGACTATCTGAGAAAAAATACTCTATGCTAGTGTGAACGCGCCCTAAAATGTACTCCGAATTGTTTTTACTTCCTACTTAATGTGGAATCTGGGTGTTTTTGAATTTGTTGGATTGATGTCCTGTTTAACTGGCAACCAGTGGATATACAGGTTACTTGTACCTTCTGCCATCTAGTGGAAAAACATTCACTTCTGTTTGGTTGACACCAGTTAAGCACGTAAAACATTTGAGTGTGTATGTGTTCCTCGTAGTTTACCAACTTATTAGATTTACCATAATACTAAAATGAATCTTTGCCAATTTTCATGTGAAATGGGTGTTCAGGATAGGAAATGAGCAGTGTCACTTACAGCACCTGCCTGATGTATTAATTGGTGCTGATCAGATACAAAGAAATCCATGGTGTTAACTTTCAGGCTTGCATAGGAACACAAACAAAACAGATACCTTAGAGATTAGGGGGTAACATGATCACTTCATTTGACTCAGTGGAACTAGTTCTAGACTGAACAAACAGAAAGCAATTGTGGTTGTTGGGATTTGCTGACGGCACATTTTTCATGTCTTGCTCCGTGTGACAAGCATGTGTTTTCATACCCAAATGTTTTCTCTGATCAAATCTTGATTTGTCAAGTAAACCACGTTGCTAAATCAGTCGATTCATGTTAAATCTAAAACTGGTAGTCTTCACGCTTAAATATTAGTCTCAGAAAAGGTCACTTTTCACATCTTCTGCGTCTGCTATCATTTATTTTAATTTAGCCTGTGTCATACCTTTATTTATTTATTTATCTTTTTTATTTTATTTTTTTAGACCACAAATCCGCGAACACATCACTGGACATTCTGTTGGCTCTACTACAGGCAGAGGGAGCCAAAGTAGAAGAGGAAACTGAGGTAATTACTTTGCTGTCTCCATAAATGTGATGCTTGCCTGATATTCCCTGTCTGTAAAGTTACAAATACTTCTACTCAGCAGTCATCATTTACCCTTTGAATCAGTTGATATGATTTCACCTGCTCCCATACTGTGCTGATATGTTATACATGATTTACTCCTACAGAATATGGCGGATTCTTTCCTGGATGGTGACATGACCCTGGAAGCCTTTATTGATTCCTACCAGAACCAGAGGAAGCTGGCGCACTTGAGAAGGGTGAAGATCGAGAAGCTGCAGGAGATGGTGCTGAAGGGTCATCAGCTTCCACAGGCATCGGTATCTACCTCCCGATCTCAGGATATATCAATTGGAGCCAGACCCTCAGTCTCCTTCCTTACTGAGGCAGGCAGTGACTCATCCCCTCATTGTGAGCCCAGAAGGAAGCCTCCAGCTCCCCCATCCCAGCCGCCCCCACTACTAAATCCAGCTCCAACTGTCGCCCCCCAGCCTTCGACCTACCTTGCTGTATCACCATATCCACCAATTCCTCCTCGAACGGGTCAACCTTACCCGAATGTTTCATCAGGCTATCCTTTCTTAGCACAGTACTCCTCTGCTTTGCCGCAGAAACCCCCCTCTCGTGTGGCTCCGCAACCTGGCTTCATCATTCAATGAATAAAAGCCATTGCCACTCAAGAGTTAACAGTGTGTGCCAAGGACACTTCACCACTGGACCTCTTTTGAAAACTATTTTCTGTGGCTTTTGCCATCTTTGTTCATGACCAATTCCCAGACAGCCCAGAGATCAGCTCAGCACCGTCTGCATTGGTGATGTTGAAGCTGAAGTCAATCTGTAATTGTGGGGATATGTTCACAGCTCTCAATCAATACCCTCATCAACACTCCAAACATTAACAAAACATGGCGGGATCAGCCTGGCATCCATTTGGCCCAATTCTTCGCAAAGGAAGCAGCCAGTGTAGCCTATAAAGACAACCTGCAGAGTATGGCCTGTTGAGGTTGTCATCTATTAGCACTTTGTCTGTGTTTAGTGCCCTCAGTTTTCTAAGTTAATTAGTTTTCTATCCTTTCACTCTCCTGGCTTGTTCCTTAAGCATCAATGGAACTCGCGAGGAAACTAGGTTTACTTATTCATTGATTTCCAGTTGCAGCATACTAATACATATTACTGGTTATGTGTATGCAAGCACAGAGACCATAATTACTGTGTTTTGACAAAAATATCATTTCCCAGAATATATTCAGAGGAAAAGCATCTATGCTGTGATTTTATTTTATATACACGTTCACATGGTACATAGAAAACATTTAATTTCAGCATCATTCTATTGAATAGTACTTATAGATTTGTGTTTGATAAACAATCGAGACTGATCGATTCATATAAAGGAAATCTTTATTTGGTGAATCATAATGCAAGGTGTCTCAGAAGGTCCAGACCTGCCTTGTTCAAAGAGGGCTGACTTTTGCACTTAGTCCAATATCAGGGCAGATGTCAAAAGGGACTTGAGAAGATCGCGGGCCGAATTATTTTCAGTAATTTGAGCCATTAAAGCCAAGATGAAGGATTTGTATATTGCCATACAGTACACCTTGTTTGCGTGTCTTCTCTAGATTCATGTTGTAGTGCTGCGCTTTGTGTATCTTTTGTCTTCAACACACTTCGTTTGGTCTAGAACTTCTGCCAACAATTCAGCTGATCTCGGACATATGCTCGTTCTTACTTTCTGAGCACCAAAGGCTTCATGCATCACTGTTTAAAAGCTGTGTGTTTTTGTAAATGACACATTTGCACACATGCAATGCAGATCTCCTTCAGAGGGACTTGCTAGACTAGCCAAGCTTTGGATTAACCTTATTGTGTTGTAACTAAAACTTCACTTTTCATCTTTACTGCTGTTGCTGTGCACTGTTTAAGAGCCGTGAGTGCCTACACGTGTAGTGGCGTGGACCACTTCCTGGCTGACTGCTCCATTTTCTCTATTCTGCTCATTGACTTGGCCGGGTTTCTTCTTCTGAAAAGAGCAGCTTGTGACTGTCAAGTATGTTATCATCTGCTCTCAAAGTGACAACCAGAAGGCCAGACCATTTGAGTATGTGCCAGTGTGACATCCTCAGGCTTTCTGCCTACTGGTGCTTGTGATTTCCCCAATTCTTCCCTCATTGTTCTGAGGTATGTGTGGCGTGACAGAATATTTTTGCATGTGCAATTTTTTTTTTTTTAACGCAATGCGTGAAATAAAACGACTCAAATCATTTTCAGTTATATTTAGCTCAAGCCAAGAGTTTAAGAATACAGAATTGGAAACTAAATCATCAATGAAATGATGGGAAAAGCATTTCTAATGATTAAAGGATGTTTTTTTTTTTTTTTGTGCATGGCATACATGCTTAGTCTGAAAAGTCCTCTTAATAATTTTTTTAGCTGCTGTTCAGCTGACCTGATACCTGTAGCCATGGTTTTATGTGGTTGGTGATATTTTCAGTGTACTGTGTAGGTGTTTACTTATTCTGAATGTTTAGGTGGAATTTTATGCTATTTTCAAGTTCAATAAATCTCAAATTTTTGTATCGGTGCAAGTTTATTTCCTAATTGCTAAATATTGACATGTCCATTCTATCAGGTGTGAAGTGGCACATATGTGTATTGAACAAGATGGCCATCTAGTGTCATGGCTTGATAATGCATGGTTAGGAAAGAAAAACTGCAACAGCCAACTCGAGTGTACTCCCGACAACTATAGTTTTCTACATGATAAAATACATTTTTCTGTACCACTCTTCCACTCAAGGATTGCGGGAGTACTGGAGCCTATCCAATCTGATATCGGGCGAAAAGCAGACACACCCTGAACTGATCGCCAGATGCATGATAACAATGGTGGTCAATGATTGGTTGTTCATCACAAGAACACCAGTGATAAGATTTAGGTTTTATGTGTGACAAAATAGTAAAAATGTACAGAGAAAACTATGATAAGATTTTGGCTTATGTGTGACAAAATAGTAAAAATTCACAGAGAAGTTGGATTTTATTTGTTGACAGTACAGTATTTTTATCTTGCCTATGCAGGTCTCTACCAAAGTGAAATGCCCTAGTGTAGAAACTTTATGGCATTAAATATGCAAACTGAAGATCAGTAGAAGTAAATTCAGAAATACAAATCCCTGTTCTTAAAAGATGAAAAAAATATTTTCAAAAAGTCAAGAGACCAGCACCAACAGCTACTGGTGAGTCTAACATGATAAGCGGCTAAACACTTCTTTGCTAACACAACAAAAATCGAATTAAACTCGCCACTCCCCTATTAACAGTCACATTGACAATAGAAAATTACTAATATGTGGCAGTGGTGCCAATAAATTGACAGCACATTAGGTGTTAAGGAAAAATAAAACTCCTTGGTGCATGATGAGTGTTCTTCATCAATTTGGTGCCAACTCTCTTTGATTGCAGTTGCCGGATCATACTTGCAGTTCGGAGCCTTGCTGTGGACCCCCCCCCCCCCCCCCCCCCCCCATTTCCACCATGGGCTATTTGCAGGCCATGCCCCATTGACTGGATGAGTCTTTCTCCAAGGAATACTTTGACAGTTTTAGCTCTGTGGCATGATGCATTGTCATCTTGGAAAATGACAAAGTTTTAGTTGAAGGGATAAGAAAGCTGTCTAAAATTTGAATGTAAACGTGCATTTATTGAAGATTTAACCACAGCCATCTCCCCAGTGCCTTTGCCTGACATGCAGCCCCATATCATCAAGGACTGAGAGAATTTTGATGTTTTCTTCAGGCAGTCATTTTTGTAAATCTCACTTGAACAGCACCAAACCAAAGTTCCAGCATCACCTTGTACAATGCAGATTCTTGACTCTTGACAAGGACCCTCGAGCAGGTGACTGAGTGTATGACTCAGCAGGTTGCAACAGTCACAGCAAGACATTTTTACTGTAGTTGACAGGCACTAAGAAATTGGCATGGCAAAAAAAAAATCTTTTTGCCATTAAACTCATACATTGATTTGTGCGATGGGTTGTGAAACATTCAACACTTGGACATTTTCCTTCAAACCCTAAGAAAAGTTGTATGGCATTTTGAATTATGATTGCGTTGTAGTCGTATGTAAAAACACAAAAATGGGATAAAGGTTCACCCTTTATAAGGCACTCATTTAATTTGCTGCCATTTTCGATGCTAATCGCCCAGTCCTTTTTGACAAGAATGGCTGGCAGCAAATGATCAAAGCCAGGCCTCCAAGTGAAAATGGATTGGATGTCTAGCGCTGTCAATGGCAGTAAAAGATGAGCATTCACAGCCAGTCCCAGTTCAAAGAAATTGGACACCAATAGTCGATGTCAATGGCTAAAAAAATGTATGTGTATTTTATTGGGGCCCATAATCAGAGTATATTTCTTTTTTTTTTTTAATCATTTATGGTTTGTTCTTGGTTCTATTAACATTTAAAAATTTATTCATAAAATACTATTGAAAAATAATGACTAATAATCAGGGGTGGGTAGTACCGCATCACATTTACTCCGTTACATTTACTTGAGTAACTTTCTGAGAGAAATGTACTTCTGAGAGTAGTTTCACTAAGCTATACTGACTACTTTTACTTGAGTAGATTTGAAGAAGAAACGCTACGCTTACTCCTTTACTTTGGGCTACACTAGTGTTTACATTTTTCAGTTTTTTCTACGTATTACAGTGCTGGCCAAAAGTATTGGCACCCATGCAATTCTGTCGGATTATGCTCAATTTCTCCCAGAAAATGATTGCAATTACAAATGCTTTGGTAATAATATCTTCTTTTATTTTGCTTGCAATGAAAAAACACAAAAGAGAAGGACAACAAAATTCATCATTATCATTTTACATAGAACTCCAAAAATGGGCCGGACAAAAGTATTGGCACCCTCAGCTTAATACTTGGTGCCACAACCTTTAGACAAAATAACTGCGAACAACCGCTTCCGGTATCCATCTGAGATTTGAAGGGTGCCTTCTCCAATGTGCCATTTCAGATATCTCCACAGATGTTCTATGGGATTCTGGTGTGGACTTGTTGTTGGCCACCTTAGAAGTCTCCAGTGCTTTCTCTCAAGCCATTTTCTAGTGCTTTTGGGTCATTGTCCTGCTGGAAGACCCATGACCTCTGAGGGAGACCCAGCTTTCTCACACCGGGCCCTACATTATGCTTCAAAATTTGTTGGTAGTCTTCAGACTTCATAATGCCACGCACACGGTCAAGCAGTCTAGTGCCAGAGGTAGCAAAGCAACCCCAAAACAGGGAAACAGGGTATCCTCCGCCATGTTTGACTGTGGACACTGTCTTCTTTTCTTTGAAGGCCTTGTTTTTTTCCTGTAAACTCTTATGTTAATGCTTTTCCCAAAAAGCTCTACTTTTGTCTTATCTGACCAGAGTTTTGGGCTTTTTTCAGGTAAGTTTTGGCGAACTCCAGCCTGGCTTTTTTATGTCTCTGGGTCAGAAGTGGGGTCTTTCTGGGTATCTTACCATAGAGTCCCTTTTCATTCAGACGCCGACGGATAGTACGGATTGACACTGTTGTACCCTCGGACTGCAGGACCGCTTTAACTTATTTGGATGTTAGTCGAGGTTCTTCATCCACCATCCGCACAATCTTTTGTTGAAATCGCTCGTCAATTTTTCTTTTCCGTCCACATCTAGGGAGGCTAGCCACAGTGCCATGGGCTTTACACTTATTGATGACACCGCACACGGTAAACACAGGAACATTCAAGTCTTTGGAGATGGACTTGTAGCCTTGAGATTGCCCACGCTTCCTCACAATTTTGCTGCTCAAGTCCTCAGAGTTCTTTGATCTTCTTTCTTTTCTCCCTGCTCAATGTGGTACATGCAAGGACAGAGGACAGAGGTTTAGTCAACTTTAAACCATTTTATATGGCTGCAAGTGTGATTTAGCTATTGCCACCACCTGTTATGTGCCACAGGTAAGTAACAGGTGCTGTTAATTACACAAGAGTTTTGTGTAAAGTGGCAATGATTTATTTTTTCCCCCCACTCTCTCTTGTGTTTTTTCCATTGCAAGCAAAATAAATGAAGATATTACGACCAAAGCATTTGTAATTGCAATCATTTTCTGGGGGAAATTGAGCATTATCTGACAGAATTGCAGGGGTGACAACACTTTTGGCCAACACTGTACATTCTGCTTATTCTAGAATAATCAATAAATAAAATAATAATGGGTTATAGTACAGTATAATAACGGATCATATAGATAACTTTGTGCTGAGAAAAAAAAACAGGTTGAAAAAAGTCACACATCGATAGCAGTTACTCAGATTGTTACTCATTGCATTAGTATTCTTTTCACCAAATACTTTTTTACTTGTATTTGAGTAAAATTTCTGGATGATTACTTTTACTTGAGTAATATTATTTTTGAAGTAATGCTACTATTACTTGAGTAAAAATTTTGGCTACTCCACCCACCCCTGCTAAAAATATATGTACTGTAGTCAGGGGTGAAAGTGGGCCAGAACGGTCAGGAACGCAGTTCCGGTGTAAAATTCAGGACCAGAACGCAGTTCCGGTGTAAGATTCAGGGCCTGAATGCTGTTCCGGTACACGGTGCTTTTATTCCGAAAATATGACGGCAACTTTCAAAACGCTATGTAAAAGAAAAAAATGCTAAGCTGCCACACTTGTATTTCATCTCCAAGAAGAAAACAATCTACCAACATCAGATTTACATACACTAGTGTTCACAACAAGCATAATGAAGTGCTTGTGTAGCGTAATCCGTTTCCACTAATATCTATTATTCATTTTATCCCACGGACGGCATGGAGGTTTTCCCAGCTGCTGCAGTTATCTGAGTCTGACAATGAGTCACGTCAATGTGCGAATGCACGCAGCAAAGCAAAACGCCTGGATTATCCGTTCAGTTGGCTGACATACTGACAGGTGATCAGCAGAGATAGTTAGCTCTGATTGGTTCAAATGTGTATGTTTTCTGGAACAGCAAAAAAAAAAAAGTTGTTGAATTGATGTGACAAAAAAAGGCAATGCAACATAAAATGGATCAAATCTTTAAGAGCAACGAAAGAGTTGAGGAGGCTTATTTATCATATTTAGTTTTATTTGCTCTGATGAGGTTTAGAACATCTTAGCTATCAATGTGCACTTTGGACTTATATTTTTTTAATTTATGTTCGGCTACTTATTCATTTCCTTATGATTTAAAAAAAAAAAAAAAAAAGTCAATGTTTGCGTGATTTTCAAAATATATTCCATTTCATTCTGCATAATATAAGTCATTTGTACTTATAAGTAACAAACATTCAGAAAAAAATATCTTTATTGTTAAAAAAGCAAATGTTTACATTAACTTCAATTTTAATATACATCCTATGTTCTTTAGTTGTTAAAATTGAGATTTGGCATTTAGTATATGAGGAAATGAGGGAAAATGAAAATTCGGACATGGAGGTTGGGGTTATTGCTATTTTTGTTACTCTTATTTTGCAAATCATTGAAAAAGTATGTGTTAGTATGTGTTATAGAAATAACTGCTAAAACAGTTTTCTTTGCATTTTAATAGTTTAAGAGGTTTAACACCCCCCCCCCCCCCAAAAAAAAAAAAAAAATAATAAAAAATAATAATAATTAATTAATTAATTAATAAATACAATTTCTGGCTCTGTGGCGACCTTCACGTCGGGGATCTCCGGGAAGAAATTTGTAGGCCACGCTTATATACCAAATATGTGGACGCATGTTTTTTATGGAGTTAAGGTGTTATTCCATTAACCAAAAATAGTCAGTTGCCCTATAAAGAATCAATTGTATGCATTTTCCATTGATCGCCCATCTGCAAGCGTCCATTGGAGAGTGAATCCATTGTATTAACCATGTTGACATAAACGCATAGTGTTTGTGAACGCACCCTCAACCCACGTGTCACGTTTCCATAGTCACGTCACGGCGGCTCCACCATGTTGTAGGAAATCCACCGCCGCCTCTTCACACTGTCAGATTACACTTTAATCTGAGGAGGTGGATACACTGTCAAGACGTGCTCTGTCTCTTGGAACGACTTTACATTTTACCTAAAGGCTGTCATTTTCTTCAGGGAGCGGCTTGTACCTCGAAGATGAACCACCAGGCTTCATTTGCCGTCTTTTCCTGTTCGCCCACTTGCCACTACATTCTAAATGTTAGCTGGCTAACTAGCGAAAAATAGAGTAACTAAATCGGATTATCTCGGAAAAGCACTCTTCGCTCTGGGTAATATTCAGGTATTTAAAAATTTGCTAATAACGACCACGTTCTTAAAGCAAAGGAACTCCCTCTTTGTATTGCACGCGTCTATTCCTGCACACATTTATGAACCGTAATTCTCTTCCAGCACTAATGTTGCTGCAAGTAAGCTAGCACCCCACAAAGAGCTGCAGCTCCTTGGCCAGCCTTATTTTTTTTCTTTTACCCCCACCGAATGTTTGGAAGATCAATATTAAAACCGAAAGTCAAGACCACGAAACCGATGCGCTACTTTGTACCAAGCTAACGGGGAGGAGAGCAGCACAATTTTCAACAACTAAATACAAACGAAGCGAAGATGTCTGGAAAGGATAAAGAGAAACAAGAAAAACAGTCCACAACGGAGCGGCTCATTAAAGGTGAGTAATGGTATTCACTGGCATTTATGATTCTTGTCTTTTAGTTTTTGATTTTACTTGAATCGCTCCCAGCTTCCATTTCACTCTGGAATTAATACATGCCAAATTGGGGTTTCACCTGCTAATCACCTGTTCCACAAATAAAAAAGCGTGTAACTTAATAGCCACATCATCTACACTGCAGTTATTTTGTTTATGTATGTGGCATTTGAGCGTAAATCAAAGGAGAGTCTCAGTCCTATATTGGTGCTTACTGTCCTTGACATTTAGGAGGGTTGAATACCTAATTCTTCAGGGCCTTGCTCACTCACGGGAATACCCAAGGTCTGATCAGGTTGCTAGCAGAACATGACAAGATGGATTCTTTCACCCTGAGGTCTCGCTTCTTCATAGAGCAGACAGGACACCATTTGTTGTGTCTAGGCAAGGCCAAAGCTGAGGCAACTGCCAGGGGAGAGAACCCAACCCAACTTAAGCCAAGTACTACTACTTAAAGCAAGCAGAGCCCACATCTCTGTCTGTCTGCAAGAGCACTTGGAGCGTGTCCTGCCAAGGGACTGGAATGCTGAAGTGTGAGCCAGTAGAGAGTGAGTGAGTTAATTGTGGAAAGAATCTCCCCAGTGATCTTCCCAACATGGCCAGCCACATGCTGGTCAGAGAGAACAGGAACCCGAGAAGGAAAAAGGGTGACACTACTTAGGAAACACTTCTGATTTAGGGAAAGCCCCAAACTAATATGTTTAATTAAAATGGGATAGCCATTAAAGCCACAGTAATACAATGTAATCTGTGTCTCATATTTCGGAAGCTTGGCCTCTCTAGAGTATCTAGTGGCTTTAAAATCCACGTTTCCACCAGGCAGTGAAGTTCAATTCACTGTGGGTCACTTTATAATTGGGAACACCAACCTGGTTTGCATTTCACTACATATTAATTAAGTATCAACAAGGAATAGAAATAAGCAAACAAAGCACAACTAAGCATGTGCCGATATCATATTCTGACTGTATGATAACCTTAAGCCAAAATATCACGGTTTCACGGTATCATGGTATTGTAATTAAAGCTCTAAAATGTGTTACTTTGAGATATCTGGGTTAAAAAACAACAACAACAAAAACAAAAACAAAACTTTTTTTCCATTCAACACGATTTTTATTTTCAAAACATATCACAAAATTAGAACATATGTATAATGTAAAAAAAAAAAAAAAAAAAACATCCAAAATTACCGTATTGGCCCGAATATAGGACGGCCCTGATTATAAGACGACCCCCTCTTTGAAAAAAGACTTTTTGAACACCAAATTAATTTTTATACAGAAAATAAGTACAGTATATCTGAAACAAATGATTATAACCAGGGGTGCACATAAGTGGTCCGCATCCGCGCATGCGTACTGGGCGTAGACAAACGCGCTGGCCCTCAACGGGTTCGATACGCTTTTGCGTACCGATGGCTGACCACTGTATTTGCGGCGGACACGAGAAAAAAACTTCTCAAAATGTCGATGAGGCAGGCCACACTGAGTAATTACTTCCGTGTTCCCCCACCCCTGTCAAAAGACAGACAGACGACAGAGATGTCACCGGAGCTACCGAAAAAAGGACTTTTGCTGAAAAGTGGCTGCAGGAGGTACCGTGGCTAGAAGTAAATGATGCTCGCACGGAAATGCGGTACAAAATGTGCCGTGAGAATCCCAATGTCGCCGATAAGAGCAGCGCATTTTATGTAGGTTCAAAGAATTTCAGCCATCCAAACTTTGAAAAGCACGAAAAAACAGAGAGCATGTGGCAATTAAGCAAACTATCAATGTCAGACAGCACCGTACTCGCCCTATGGACAAGTGGCGGAATAAAGGTAATGAAAACAGCGCCATGCACTGACAAACGTGTTTTTGCTCGCATTTTACAAAGCTAAACATGCACGTTCAATGAGGTCTTATGAGGAGGACATCCCACTTTTAAAAAGGCTTGGAGTTAAATTGAATTGAATTGAATTAATGTGGGAGCCGCATAATGCCCTTTGTTTTGAATTGGTGCGTTTATGTTTATTTCTTTACATTTCACTTCAAAGTAATGGCAATTTTGTTTTGCCAGTTGATGTTAATCAGGCATTAATTGTTAATATAATTAATTAAAGTTAATTGGCTCTAAGTAAAGCTTGTCATAAATTTATCGCATTAGGCGGGTCGGCTCTCAAGCTCAATGAGGACCAAGTCACATCTCCAGGTCCTCCTCTGAGAACCTGGGCAAAAAAATTATGTGCACCCCTGATTATAACAATATATTTGACAGAAAAGGCATGTTATTTTGCCTCATTCAAATGTTAATATCTGAAAATTTAAATATAAACTAAAGTGCAATCACATTCGTAAATGAATGGCTTCCGGTTTTTGAAATGTAAATAAACCAATCTATTGTGATAAAACAACAAAATTGCAATAACTGCATTAACCATCTAAGTGAAGTCTAACTCTAACTGTAGTCTTGAAACAAATCTGAATAAGGAAAAACATTGCAATAAAATAATGCAAACTGGTTAAACTAAAAAGAGCAGCTGGGATATGTCATGACAGAACATCGCTTCAATGATATCTGGGGCCATCTAGCGTTGTGAATGGGTATAATGTCTAGACCGCGAATATAAGACAACCCCCTCTTTTTCAGTTTTATTTCAATGCAAAAAACAGTCTTATATTCGGGCCAATACCGTAAAATAAATACAGTCCTTTAGGTGAGTGTAAATCCACAGCTACAGCTCAACATTATTACCAGCAGAACAAAAATAATTGAATTCCATAAAAAGCACGTGTGTATGACTCATATGTTTAAATTGTGCACACACTCTCTTTCTCAATACAAAAAGTTGCCAGAGAGAAAAAAAACCCCAGATGGTTTAACACCGCTAAACACACTAAACACGCTGGAGTTAACGCTCATAGCTGGTGGAAAACGTTCATGACAGTACTGTTTACTAACCGTTAATTTTGTATAAATGCGAAATCATATTGGAGGTATTGCTTCCTCGGTAGCCACCCTCCGCAAACATGTTTTACATGTCGGTTGGTCCTCCTACTCTAGGCCGTGGCCGTCTAACTTTTTTGTAGCCGAAGTATTCCAATACCAGCTATTTCATTTTCTTCGATGGGGGAAAAAGTTCCAGAGTTTCACCATTTCCAGCCATCATGTAGCACAGCTGACTCACTGACACCGAGCAACAACCGGTAGGAGAGGTTTGAGCCTTACAGCTGCAAACTAGGGATATCTCCATGCATTTTTGGGAAAAAAAAATAGCTAATACCTTAGGGACGGTATGACGGAAAATTTGTGGTTTTGAAACCTTGACGTTTTCATACCACGGTAAACCATGAAACCAGTAATCAGCACATGTTGAAGCACAACACTGGAGCACGTCCAACATTGAGCTTTTATTTTTCTTGTATGGAAGTGGTAGTTAATAATGCTGAGAAGATGAGTTCTGCCAGTGAACTTTTCCCCTGATTCCATCCCTGATGTTACAGACAAGTGACAATTCTGTAATCAGTGGGTGCTTCGTCTCAAATCCCACTCTTAATTGTCAAAATTAAACCACTAGGTAATTCACATATGTGCCAAGTAGTAGAAGAAGGCCGGAGGTGAATTTTCATGAGGCATGAAACCCTGACCTTGACACAGGCGAAGTTTCTTGAAGTTTAAAAATTTTACTTTACGTCATATATTGGGTAGAAAAGATGGATAATTGAAAAATTAACTTGGTCATTTTATTGATATTCTATTGTTTTTTTATTTTTATTTTTATTTATTTTTTCACTTTAAATAAACACGCTTAAGTTGTTCAAATTTTCCACTGGTGATGGAAGCTGTTATTCCTCATGTCAAATTGTTTTAGAGCTTTGATTAACACTATTAATGTATGTCCGTGGCCATTTTTTTTTTTTTTGCATTCTCTAATGTTTAAAATTGAAATACTAGGCAATCTCTTAATCCAGACGTACAGGTGTCCAAATGTGTTACAATTTTTTAAAGCGATATTGTCTGTTATTTTTTTCCATAGAATAGTAATAAATCAGTTCCTGGTTTGGTCCATAGCATGTCAGAAAATAGGGAAAAATATTGATCATTGTTTTTAAAAATGTAATATGTTTGCAAATGTATTATTTTGACTCATTATACAGATAAAAAGTGCTTTCATCAGGACAACAAAAATAAGAAATATTTACTGATGAGAGTCTGAAAGAAGAGCATTTTCACAATTTTAAGTTACATAATGACTTTTTAACAGATGAATGAAATTTCAAAATAGCGATAAATTATATGAACAATTTGTTGTCGATAAATCGATTAAATGTGATAGCTCTGAAGGAGATTTCCTCTGTTTGAAATTGAGTACAAGTGCACATGGGAACAAATTTTGCCAGCTACCATCAAAACCGCTTTGACTGATAGCGATGAGGAATAAACCCAAGGATTTGCTGATTAACATGCAAGGATAATTAATACATTCACTGATAATTAGAGCAATCTGAAGAGGCTTTTCATAATTCACCGAGCCACAGTCTGCTCCATTCATCTCTACTCAACCACATCTTAATAATTCATTTCTGTGTATATCGTATTGATTTCAAAACAATAGCAAACATATTCTAGGCACTGGCTCATAACACTAGCCAAACACTATCCAGAGTGGGCAGGATGGTAAATAGTAGCGCCTTTGTTTCTTGAGTCGTTTGTTGTCATGCCAGACAGTGTGGGTGTTGATGCAGTGCAGCAGTAGCCCAATGTGTGCCTGTCATTTTGAATAAGAGTTCATCAAACATTAATGCTAATTAAACTAGGAGCTCTCTAATACACCCAGTTCAGGGCAGTGGTACCTATTTATTTTGAACAAAACATTTTTCCTCACTTGCGTGTTAAAGCCTACTTCACCCCGTTGAGAGAACAAACATTTGCGCTCGTGTCATTTCCCTGCACTCTGTTTGAATGAAGTGCTGCTGTTCAATGACAGACAGTGCTACTTCTCTATCTGTGTTTGAACAGTGCGTGCTGGCAACGTTTGGATGCATTTATCTTTGTTATTTGGTGTTTTTAGCTGTGTATTTATGTATTCTTCTTGGTCAAATGCTCTCGAGTTCTGTCATCGTATTAGTTGCCTTCTAGTCTCATGTCACTTATCTTTTTAATTTGCTAGATTAAGTTAGTTTTATACTCTTATTGCTGTTTCATAATTGTAGATTCATTTGTTTTAAGGCCGAAGTATTATCTTAAGAACCCATTAAATTTGGGCGTGGTGCTAGGATTTTTATTTTCATTTTTCATAGCTCATCAGTATTGTTTCTCATTGTCAAAAACCTGCTTTGTTCCTTCCAAAAGCCGTCTCGAGTGTGTCAGGGCTTTTAAGTAAACAGCCCCTGAATCTGGAAGCCCTTGCTAATAGAGGCTTTACCTAATCTGTTCTTAAAGCTTGCACCACCTCAGCTTACGGCTCTCTTCACGGCCGTGCCTTGAAGGCTGAGGAGCACTTACTGGTTATTTATACCGGCGCAGTCAATGCATCTTTCATTAAAAAAAAAAAAAAAAGTTATAAACATTTGTATGTACAATTTCCATGCTCTAAAAATGTTAGCGGTTACAACACCCATCACTAAAACTTTATATATCTACACTTCTGTATAAATGGAAATTTGTGTGATCGTTCTCTATGGACTCTTATATCCTGAGCGGATTTTGACGAAATTTTGCACAGTTGTACATTTTGTGTCCGGACGTGTTCTTGGATGGGTTTGATCTCTGTAGGCCTTTAATTTAGAGCATAAAAATAATTCAAAACTCCAAAAATTAGCACAGAAAATGCAGCCTGATTGTGGAGGTGACAGCGCCATCTCTTGGGCAAAATACGCTTCTCTTGTGACCGCTATGTTGCAGGTGGGTTTGAAACTGCTTCAAAATGTGCTGTGATGATACACTCTGGCTTTGAGTAATCCACAACAAGATGCTGGATGCTTTAAAAATACAATTTTATTATTGTGTGTTACACCCGCAATGATTCATGGGTAGTTGTGGCAACCATAAATGAGAGTGGTGGTTGCCGCTGTTATGTGCTGGTGTTTTCTGTTCAATAAAGGCGCTGTGTCTTGGGGTCATGCGGTGTATGGGGCACAAAAGCAGCAAGTGTGAAACATAAAAACTGTCTCTCATTCTAGTACACGTTGCTCGCCACAATACTGTACATTAAGGCTGCGACAACTAATCGATTAAATCGATTAATAAATTAGTTGCCACCGAATTTGGTATTCAGATTTTGTCGGCAGCTATGAGCAGTCCCGACTGGGTCTTTGTTTGTGTGTAATGTGAGGCTGTGCACGCATGCCAATTATTAGAGCGAGAGAGAGAGAGTTCACTACTAGTTTGCCACACTCAGGTTGGGTTGCTGAATCAATAACTTTACAAAGTGTCGAGAGTTAGATTGTCTTTTGTGTCGTTAGAGCCAGTGTGCCTCCATCAGAGGTGAGTAAATGAAGCCAATTTTATTTGTATTCTTTGTTGATGAGACGTTACTACTTAGCACATAGTGCTAAGCTAGTTACAGATTATGCTAATCAGTGTCTTAAGAGTCGGTTTGTATTGTGTTTTGGAGAAGCATATTAGCACTTGAGTTATTGTTAGATAGTAAAGTTGTCTCATTTCTTTTTATAAAGAAACCACACACACTAACCCATTCATATATCTGTTTAGAGTCTCCTTTCAACACAAGCTCCCATTGAAACTGTAAATTGTCATACGAGAAGGAGTGTTTTAAAATTTGATTTGGATTGTATTTGTGAACAATGTTTGAAAAATAAAATTTTCTTATTTGTGTACTGGGAAATTCTTTTTCTGTTTTATACTCAGACATTTTTTTAACAATTAAAACAAATGTTATGTACCTAAAACTTTTGTAGACTCCAGTAAAGTCAGAAGCTGAAACAAAATATTATTTTTGAAGGTAATAGTCATCTATTTTGTCTTCATTGATACTTACAACATGCCTAAAACAACTCTTAAGTTAAGTTGTGAAGGTGCATAGACATTATCGTTATGAAGTCTATGGAAGGTGATTGAAAAAAGAGACATTTACGCGATTAATCATTTAATTAATTGTCCATTTAATCAATTAAAAAAATAATCATTAGTTGCAGTCCTACTGTACACAGTGATGGAAAAGCAATTGCGCTTTAACCCCTTTACGGTGTCCTTTTACTATTCCTACATTTGAGGAAAGTATGTTATATCATTTGGTTGTATTGTGTCCAAGTTACGCAAACCCAACGCTGGGCCATACTGCTCGATAAATCCGTCCAGCATACATGAATCCATGGGAAAGCCCTGATTTTGAGGTTTCTTATGTCGATTTAACAAACCTTGGACCCAACAACCCAGCACAAGTAGTACTGTATCCATGGCAACGAGGTGCCATACTGCTAGTATATTGTATAATCTGCTATATTTTTTAGAATAATGCGATTTTTGGAATATAAGGTACACCTGACAAAAGCTATATCCACCAAATTTACAAGAAAACGTTTTGTTCACATAAGATGCACTGGACGATAAGCCACAGTCAGTGATGTACATTGTATTATGGGACATTTACACCAAAAGACGTGCAGCTCATTAGATTGTAAAATCCATGAAAAAGACGAGTGTGTATGTTGGGGGGAGGGGAGTAAATAGTCGTTTATAATCTGAAATTTATACGAGATACTTTGTAGATGTATGTAATAATCACTGGGGAAAAAAATAAAGATATGCCCATTTGAATTGGGATGTTTTGATAGCTTTGGGACTGAGCTCATTTAAGATGGACAAACATGTTCTGTTGTCTGAAAAGACCACATTTTAAATTGTTTTTGGAAGTTGTGGACGTTGTGTCCTCCTGGTCAGAGGAAAAGAACCATCAGGACTGGTATGGATGCTAAGTTCAAATGCCAGCATCAGTGATGGTATTGGGCTTTTAGTGCTAACGGCGTGGGTAACCTATGCATCTGTGAAGGCAACATTAATGCAGAAGGGTACATACAGGTTTTGGAGAAACCTGTAGTGCCATTTAAGCAATGCCATTGTCATGACCAGCCCTGCGTATTTCAGTAAGACAATGCCAAACCACATTCTGCATGTGTTACAACAGTGTAGCTCCTAGAAAAGTGCGCGTGCCAGACTGGCCTACCTGTAGTCCAAACCTATCTTCTAATGAAAATTTGTGGCGCATTATGAAGTGTAAAATACGACCATGGAGACCCCATACTGTTAAATAGCTGAAGCTGCACATCAAGGATGAATGGGAAAGAATTCCACCAACAAAGTTTCAACTTGGGTTATCCGCAATTCGCAAGTTACGTCTATTGAATGCTGTCAAAAGAAAAGATGACAAAGCATGAGCCTGCTCACCTTTTATGGCGTACCGCAAGCAACACGTCACTTCCGCTCATTAATATTCATGACATTAGCTACTGTTGCTAAGCAAGGACAAGCCACCGTTTGTCCCCAATAGGAAATGAATGGAAATCGTGTACGAAGGAGATGTTTATAGAGCTACCCCCTACCAATTCTCTCCGAAAATGATGTGCCTGGTGCCAAATTGACTGGCATAGATGTGGAAGAACATAAAAATGTTCAGTTAAAGAGATGGCTTTAGTGTCGAAGGCTGAAAAAGACGAAAAAAATGAACCGACCTAAGCATAGCTTTAGCTTTTTTTTTTTTTTTTTTAATCGACGCGACTGATCTATATCCTCTGGTTGTCCTACGTCTCTTACCGTTCTTGGGGGTAATTTAGTTAGCTTTGTGTAGCGATCGCAAATGCTACTCAGTGACAGCCAACGAACACTCTTAATTTTTTCATTGATAACACATCTTAATCCTATAATTTATTTACACTTCCCCCTTACTAAAGTTGGTTATATATATATATATATATATATAACAGAAACGGTAACAGTGGCAGTCAGATACCATTGTAATTTTTTTCAGGTCATTCATTGTCAGACAGAAGCAGTACGGCACAACGTTACGCTAAAAAAATAAAGTAAAAATATAAAAATGGCTTACCTCTTTGTCCTCTGAAAGACCATGCCAACCCAACATAATGTTTACTGCATATGAAACGTGAATGGATTCGCCGAGCTGGTGTTAAAGTCCGCGCAAGTTAATTCGGTCTTCACATTTTTTCCGGGAACGTATGAAGAAAACATCTTTCATGGTCGTAATGTCTAGAGTCGTTTCTACAAGTTCCAAAAAAGCAATGCGTGATCGGCATGCTCGTTTTTGAAAGATTACCGGAGAAAAGTAGCACTAATTGCGTTGTGTCTATGCGAGGGCGGGTCTATAATGTCCCACTTCGGCTTTACGTCCGCTTTACGATGCGACGTCACGGTCTAAAAATAGCCTGCGTGCGGTACGCCATTGGAACGCATTGAGCCGTAAAATTTTTAAATGATTATTTGTTAAAAACAATTAGGTTTATTAGTTTAAACATTAAATGTCTCTGTACTGTAGTGTATTCAATTAGGTTGAACATGATGAGCAAATCTTTGCATTTTATTTGTATTTATAACACATTGTTTTAACGTGATTTGGAGTTGTGTAATATATACAGTGTATCACAAAAGTGGGTACACCCCTCACATTTCTGCAGATATTTAAGTATATCTTTTCATGGGACAACACTGACAAAATGACACTTTGACACAATGAAAAGTAGTCTGTGTGCAGCTTATATTATACAGTCTTGTGTGCAGTGTACAGTCTTCAGAAGAGGCTTCCTCCTGGGGTGACAGCCATGCACACCAATTTGATATAGAGTGTGGTGTATGGTCTGAGCACTAATAGGCTGACCCCCCCCCCCCCCACCTCTTCCAGCTCTGCAGCAATGCTGACAGCACTCTTGTAACGAGTCACATGCCATTTTGGAGGGAAAATGACAAGCAGTACTCATTTAGGACATTTATGGATGTGCGTATTTGCTAAGGGGTATACTCACTTTTGTTGCCAGGGGTTTAGATATTAATGGCTATATTTTGAGTTATTTTGAGGGGAAAATAAATTAACTCTATTATATAAGCTGCAAACAGACCACTTTTCATTGTGTCAGACTGTCATTTTGTCATTGTTGTCCCATCGAAAGATATACCGGTACTTAAATATCTGCAGAAATGCAAGGGGTGTACTCACTTTTGTGATACACTGTAAACGGCACAAAAAACAAAAACAAAAGACAAAACTACTAAATGTGTTGTTGTGGTGCTTCCAACAACAACACATTAGTTGTTTTTTATTTTATTTTTAAATACAGTCCAAATATGTGTTATTTATAAGTTTAATTACGGAAATAAGCTAACACCTGTACAAATGTACCAAATGCTGTTTTTGTTTCTGTTTTCTCCTTTTCATTTCATCCCCCAAATTGCAAGATATAAAGTACTTTTTTGTTTTGAACTGTGATGAGTTGCTATGTCTTGTTTATTATTGCTGATGCGCAGTTATAGTGCTGAACTTGCATATTGGTATTTAATGACGCAGACCATGTAAAATGACTTAGTGGCATTTTTATTTAATCTATAGTGGATTATGTGTAGATTGTGCTGGTATTGTTTTATTATTTCAGCTGCAGTTGTGGTGGTTGTCTTCCTCGCGGCACTACATTTTCACTAATTTAGAGTGCAAAAACAAATGGGCTTTTAAGTGGATTTTAATCATGAAGCTCTCAGGTACTAGCCTCACAAGCATTGAAATGACCTTTTTGCCGATCGCTAAAAGGATTGTGTGGGTGGTATGGAGCAGCTTGCTGGAGGAGGACAAGTCGTGTAAGGTGCACAGCCTCGTCTTGCATATTCTGCATCTCAATGGCATGCAGATTCTTAAGTGAACTCTCTGTCCTTCTATAATTTCTTTCTCACCCAGCTATTTTGTTGCACTCATATACATTTCTCAACTGCGACTCTATCATCACTGAGCTTGTAACTTCTTATACACGAAATCTACATACTTTAAATGATTGTGAATATGCTAATAGTTTCAATTTATGTAGTGAATTGATGATCTTGATGCTTTCACAACCATTTTTTTTTGCAAATAATCCCATGTTTTCCCTCTTTAACAGCTGTGCCATATCCCCCACAACATAAACTGACCATAAAAGAGTTATTTGAAGATGGCAAGCCCAACGCAGAACTGCTACGTAACCATCTCGTCAAAGAGGGCAGGGTGGAAGAAGATGTAGCGCTAAAGATAATCAACGATGGAGCCAACATCCTTCGGCAGGAAAAATGCATGCTGGAAGTGGAGGCACCTATTACAGGTATGGTTGTAAAACAACCTTAATGTAGTATGTCATTCTGTTGACTGTTGGTGATTCTTGGCAGGTGTGTTTATATAAACATATTTTGTAGGAGTTCAAGCTAATATATCTAAGGTGTTTGACAAAGCCAGTTTGTTATGCCCCCACAACCAATGCATTCTCTCTGTACACATTAACAGAATTAGAATTGATGTAATATTGGACTGAACCGTGTAAAAAAATGCACAATGGAGGGTGGAAAGAAACCCGTTAAGGAAAGAAAATACATTACGTTTTCGCCTTGGCTAACGACTTCTCCAAGAGCAGGTCAGAGTCAGGAGTCAGCCAACTCTGAGTCGGTGATAAGATTAGAATTGTAGGTTAAAGCTCCTCTGCCCGATATACAAACACATACTTGTTTTCCAGTATCAGCTACAGAAATCTCTGGCACGTGTAAGATCTCTGTTGACAAATCTGGTTTGTAAAACATTGAGAAAGAATGGATATCAAAGTTGGCAAAAATGAGCCTTCTGATTGATTGATTCACTTTTCTTGGTCATCTGCTATCCACACACAACTGCAAATGTGTGGGAATACAGGCAAGTAGTAACTGTAAAGTTTGCATAATAAAGCTAAAAGCTGTGTTAGCAAAAGCAAACAAACACTTGCTCAATTATGTTCTACTTATCGCTATTGATTTATACTGTATATTACTAAAAAAAACAATATGAAGATGTCTCATTATAATAATCCAATAATTTATTTAATAGCGAGCTATTCAGTTTAAAAGGTCAGCTTTTCATTGTTGTTGAGCCTTCTTTGACAGTACAATACAAAGTAGAAACTGCCTAAAATAGCACCTTTCTTTACCATTTTTTTTTTGTTAAAGTCCCATGACCTTAGATCTGTTTTTGCTTGCATGTCCTCTGTTGCTTTATAGTCACATTTAACATACTATTCATTTTATTATAACCTGCAACTTTTTTACTTTTAATTTTGGGTTTCTTGAAGTATAACATTTAAGAACATGTGAAAGGGTGACATGTGACAGGTTAGCACCACACTGTGATTTATGATAACATTTTGTATGTGGGATAGCCATGAAGCTGTGTTGGTACACCACTTGCTCCTTTTACTCCACAGTTGCACCAGCTCGGCAACTGCAAATATAAAGCCCCTTTCACAAACAAATCCCAATAAATTCCTGTGTAAGGGGACGCCGGATTTACTCACGTCATACATATGGCGATGTCCCGAGAATGACGCGGGTTGGACACTTTCATAGACTTGTCTCATGTAGCCCACTGGGGCTTTCTATGCGGGGAGGGCTGCTGGCGCGATTTTATAACCCAGATATTGTCATTTTTGGTTGGTATTGGCTGTCACAATGTTGATCAAATTGTATTTGGTAGTGAAGCGTTTCCGACGTCGTAACTGCAGCTATTTCAAGCTCATCAAGACTGTATTTAAGCCCAGGTCATCCAAGAGAGGGTGCCGAGATATTAACTTGCTGGGCGCCATTCGACACCTCTGCCGCCCTTGTTTTGAAATCCCCTACATTGTGCTGGTATTTGAGTATATTTGTTTTGTTGTCTTATCGGCTCTCTGCCTACCGCCTAGGTTAGTATTATTGATCCCCGTCGACCTACTGTCACGGACCCATTGTTAGGCTTTGTATTTTTTCCTCCTTGTGTGACTTGTCCCTGTGATTGCCCATTGATTTCACCTGTTGTTCCTGCTCCTAGTCTATCCTCCAACCTCCATCCTCCTGTGTCACCTACCTGTTCCTCATTGACTCGTTACACCGTGTCTGTGTCAACATAAGGTCCCAGTTTTTGTTGAGTCTTGTCGCGACATTGTGCATGTCCACGTTCATGTTTGCGTTTTTGCCAGTTCCTCGTGTTCCTCGTCCTGCTTTGAAAGTAAGTTGATTTGTTAGCCTGACTTTTGTTTGTTAAGAGTTCTTTGATTCACTGGTCATTTTGTTTGTACTTTGTTTTTTTGTTGGCATTAATTAAAACATTATTGCACCTTCTTTTCTTAACCTTTCTTTTCATGCAATTGGGTCCACACCACCTGCCTACCAGCGTAACTTGACACCCATTGTGTTATTCACCCTTTTCGGCGATCGCGTGTATTTTTTGTTTGTATTTAATAAACCCTTGAACGCATCCCTCCGTTGTTTTATGCTTTCTGGTACAACCTTGTTTCCACAGTTGCGGACCCTAACATTGGCAACAAAATGAATATGTTACTCGGCTCTACGATCCAGTAGCAATTTGATTCCGTTATGTTTTAAGTTTAATTTAGCTATTTCCAGCTTGCTATGTTGATAATTGCAATGTTTGTTTACCACTTTTCGTCTTACTGCGAAGAAAGAGGAAATGACGAACGGCCCGCCATGATATTTACGCCATCCGCCATCGTGCTGTGACCCGAGAATTTAATGCTTGCTTTTACGTACACCTCGTCCTGGGAATGTCCCGGACATTATACTAAAACGCGACCCTTAAAATGTCCGTGTAATCTCCATGTCGACCTGGGAAATTGCTTTCACATACAAGGGCTGCCCGTTTGAATCCTGGGCATATGTGAAAGGGGCTTTGTAGGAGAGTATAACAACCTGAATTAATGTTGCACAGTGCAGCCTCATTGTGATGCATCATCATTTTGCATAATGATATACAGAAAATCCTCTCCACTTATCATTTCACCCAGTTTCATTTGATATTTTTGGTCTCACTAACTGTACTTCATAAATTAAATGATCATATTCATATCCATAGTTTTACTTTTTCCGCATTTAACACAATCTACTTTTTAAAAACTGTGGTGTTTCATGTTTTACCAGTATGTGGTGATGTCCACGGTCAATTCTTTGACCTCATGAAGTTATTTGAAGTGGGAGGATCACCTAGTAATACGAGGTATCTCTTCCTCGGAGACTACGTAGATCGAGGATACTTCAGCATTGAGGTAAGTTTTTACCTACATTTTTGTCGTAATCACTTTTTGTTTTACTGTTTTATGATACACACTCAGTGTCGTTATGCTAACTACATTAATCATTTTCTCTGCTGCTTTGAATGTATTTTACATTACATACTGTATGTGCTTTTGGGCTGAATTGGTTTTGCTGGCTGAATGTCTATTTTGGTGCTAATTCCAAAGGGCACAGTTCATCCATGCTGATTGGAATGGTTAAAAATAAGATGCACATTTGGAATAGACTGCTGTAGGCCAGCTGTACCAAGTGGTCTGCAGTGGCCTTGGTGAGAGTCATAGCTCGAGGGTGGCAACTAGACTAAGCTTGGATTCATTATAGCTGCAATGATGACCCACTTTCATGAGTAAAAGGATCTCAAAGCATGTATAGAAGCTTCTCAAAATATCCCTGAACTATCCTTTAGCTTTCCTATGCATTTATGATGCAATATTTGTGTGCTCCTGTTATATGAAAATTGGATTAATTAATTTTTAATACATTTTTAATCCAAAGAATTTATAAATTTTAAAACGATATGCAATTAAGACAAAAATGATAATTACGACTGGTCAGTTTTTGGTCAGTATTGTCGATTAGCAATAATTACTAAGGATGCGTTGGATTAAAAAAAAAAAAAAACTCCCAGAAAAAGATCACGGATCTTGAGTCACGGATTGGATATTTTTTCGGATAAGCAAAATTATCGACTCGGAATGTAACTCAACTTCATTTACTGTAATTTAACTTAAAATTTAAATCCAGTGGCATGCAAAAGTTTAGACACCAGTTATCATGCCATTGTACATACAAATTTTGGTTTGAATATTAATTTTATATATTATTAAAATATTATAATATATATTTATAATATTAAAAAATATATAATATATATAATATTAAAAAATCTGCTTATCCTCATGATATCGGAAAAACTGTCATATAAATTTTTTCCATGTATTCATTATTGACATTCTTTATATCAGGTTATCGAACAAATCACTCTTTTGTTCTATCTTAATGTCTTATGTTCCCTGTTAACCCTTTGATTCATGTATTTAGTCTTAGAAGACAAATTTAAAAAAGCATAAGCGTACACCAGAGTATTAATTACCGGTGCAACAATTAATCAATTCAATCGATTCAATTATTATATCACGGTATTTACGATGATCACGGTTATCACGATTTTCACGATTATCGATGCATTGTACATTACTAATTAATAAAATAGCTAAACAAATTTATGTCCATTATTTATTTAAAATATCCTAATGATTCAACAGGAACAATGGAAACATGCCCATCCAACAAAAAGCTGCCCCTAAACTTTTTTTTTTTTTTTTTTTTTTTTTTTTTTACAAGAAAGTGCAAAAACCTTAATAATTTTAATGGCAGTACTTATTTCTCAACATGCCCATTAGAGCTGGGAATCTTTGGGCACCTAACGATTCGATTACGATTCAGAGGCTCCGATTCGATTATAAAACGATTATTGATGCACTCCCCTCCTTTTTTTTTTTTTTTTTTTTTTTAAAGTTTTGTACATTAGTTCCAAAATTGTTCAAAAATACTCTCAGGCTAAACCAAATTACTATTTCAGTATCAAGTTTGCATATAGCAGTAAACAAATATACAAAAATAACATTAAATAAAAAAACTCCAGTCCCCATTCTGTATCAGCAGCTTTAAACTACATTCAATTAATTTAATGTTGTGAATCAACCGTTAAAGTTGTTAAAATTGCTCCCGTTATTCCATAATTTCCCTTTTGTCTGCTTTCGACATGTGAAAGTTTTAAAACTATTTTAAAGATAGATTCAAGTCAATATTTTACCGATTTAGGAGTATTTTAGAAAAAAAGTTAATTAGGTTTGCTTGGAAGGTTCGCTACAACAGCCTTGCAGGGAAGTGTACTGCTTTAAGATGGCGGCCGTTTACTAACGCCCGCATCTAGCTTTTTGTAGATATGCTGCTCACGCTACCGAATCTAGAATGCATCTAGTCCTATATAAATGATATCTACCGTAACATTATGTGGCTGTACTTTGTAGCAGCTTTTCGGCAGCAGTCAGGTATGTTATTGTGTTTTTTTATCTCGTGGCATGAGTTGAGCTAGAGCCGTGAGTTGAGCATTGGCATTACCTGAGGGGCCGGGTAATGAGAAGCATGATGTTTAGCTACTCTCGCTCCGTTCCTTCCTGAAGACCGCGCGGCGCGCTGAGTGTGTTGTACTTCCGCTTTACTTGGCATATTTCAATAATCGGAATTTGGATGTTTGCGAATCGTTCTCGAATCTTCCACGGCCGAATCGCGAATAATCTAAGAATCGGAAATTTTGCACACCTCTAATGCCCATACAACACATATCTGACCTTGAGATACTCTTTTTCAAAAGAGTATGCAAAAACATAGCTATTTCTAAGGCAGTACTTATTTCTCTCAACAATACAATAGTATTTAAACAGATAGAATGAGTTCCTCATTTTCTGGAAACAAAGTGTCTTGAGAAATAAGACTTCTTTTAACCAGTATACTTTGTTTTCACAGATTCCTGTACTATTTCGCATTTTTGTAGTGTTACCACTGTACTTAAACATGGTTTTACAAGTTCTGCATATGGAGTACCTTTTGTACACCAACAAACAACGAAAAAATGGACATGGAAATACACGATAGCGAATTCGCTAATAAGCTTAGCGCTCGGCGCTAACTGTTAACGTCTCAAAAACAACAATAAAGGCTAAACAGTACAAGAGGGTTAGTGTACTCTTATAGACGCACACGGGACAGCAACACACTCAGGACATTTTTCAATTGACATGACATGAAATTACTGCTGGACAACTGAAAGACAAGGAGCAATGAACTATCTCTCCTCCCCTTTCACTCTAAAAAATAACTTGTGCACAGAAGCGCGACCGCCGGGTTCCTGTCTGTCTCATACACAAATGTATTTTCTGGTCTTTTGAAAAGGAGTAAATCTCTCGCTTAGTAAACGGCAGCATCCATCATAACGTTGTGCGTGTGTCCGTTAAAGGTGTCCCGGCGGCTGACGTTTCATGAATTTCGTTCCGCTACGAGCGGCTGTCATAAAGTTATCAGGGAAAATCTTCGTTGTCAGTGGCAGCCAATAAGTTAATTTTTTGGAGTAATACAGTATCACATTTTCATCTTAGAGTTGGTCATAATCAGTGTTGTCATTAAGTACAGTAACGCGTTACTTAGTAACGCGTTACTGTAATCTGATTACTTTCTTCAGTAACGAGTAATCTAACGCGTTCATTTTTCCAAACCAGTAATCCGATTAAATTTAGTTTCCCTAGTGCCTGTGCGTTACTATTTTGTTTTTGCCTCATAATGTATGTAGAATGAAGAATACTGTAGTCATGTACGAAGAGCATTTCTCATCGGGGTAAAAAAAAAACAGGTCACGTGTATTACGATGCTGTTTGAGGCTGTCTGCCACGGCGGTCAACAACATAGCATTCTGACGAGGCAGTGAGGCTAACAGTGAAAGGCAGGATATATACCGCAAATGGATGCCTTTTCTCACTGGAAATGCAGCCATTACTTCACATTTCTGTCCAGTAAAGATGACAAAAATATCTCCGTGCGTTGCAAACTTTACACTGGCTGAAAAAGACTGTCGGCCGCTAAAAACTCTACATCCAATTCAACAAGGAAGCACTTGGAATTACAGCACAATGCGACAAAACTCGAAAAAGCCTACAGGTAACAAGACAGCCAGTACTTCTACAGTTTGTAACCAGCCTTTATGAACATTCTATTGTCAGTGTTTGTAACCATAGGCGGAGTTTTACTTTTGTAGGGCTGGGGGCAGAGCATGTTGATGACTGAAACAAAAGTCAAAAGTTTGGACACACCTAAACATTTTTACGTTTTATATATTTTCCCTACTAATATAAATCCTCTCTGAATACATCAAAACTATGAACAAACATGTGGAATGGCAAAAAAGTTAAATAACTGAAAACAGGTTTTATATTCTACATTCTTCAAAGTGTCCACCTTTGAGGTGTCGCCAAACTTTTGGCCAGTACTGTATGTATACATATATATATAAAACTGTTCAAGCTCAGTTGTTGTTGGTTGCGTTTGAAAGCTTAGGTTTACAGAAATGCCCATCTTGCCTCCACAGGTGTAGTTTTGGCTTAGCAAAGCAAAAGCTAGTGTCTTAGGTGCTCGTCACATGATCTGCTCGAAAAATGATTTTGACCCATTATGAAATACGTTATAGGATTCTTGTTCATTTCAATAATTTTTGTTGTTTGTTTTATTGCTTTACAACTTTTATAGACAATATTTTAACAGCTAGGTCTTTATTTTAAAGGGGAAGTTCAGAATTTTTGACATTAGGCTTTATCTTGGAGTTAGCGGGGGTTTATTTAGTCGTTGGAGTTGATTTGAACAAATGGCGTACCGCAAGCAACACGTCACTTCAGCTCATTAATATTCATGACAGTTGTTGACTGTTGCTAAGTAGGGACAAGCCACCGTTTGTCCCCAATAGGAAATGAATGGAAATCATGTGCGAAGGAGATGTTTACAGCGCTAAGCCTACCAATTCTCTCCGAAAATGATGTGCCAGGTGCCAAATTGACAGGCAAAGATGTGGAAGAACATAAAAATGTTCAGTTAAAGAGATGGCTTTAGTGTCGAAGGCTGAAAAGACGAAAAAAAAAACGAGCCGACCTAAGCATAGCTTCAGCTTTTCTTTTTTTTTTTATCGACGTGACTGACAATGACATTCTCCTGTTTCATCAAGCTATCCTTTACCATCAGCCCTGTCTTTCTTATATATCCTCTGGTTGTCCTACGTCTCTTACCGTTCTTGGCTGTAATTTAGTTAGCTTTGTGTAGCGATCGCAAATGCTACTCAGTGACAGCCAACGAACACTTTTAATTTACCGACGAAAAGTAGCACAAATTGCGTTGTGTCTATGCGAGGGCGGGTCTATAATGTCCCACTTCGGCTTTACTTCCGCTTTACGATGCGACGTCACGGTCTAAAAATAGCCTGCGTGCGGTATGCCATTCCGTGCAGTTTGTCAGTTATTTGTTAGTCTCAGGGCTCCGGGGTGTCTAAGCTAGCGCGAGTCAATGGTGGTTGAAATCAACTCCATAGACTAATTAAACCCCCGCTAACTCAAAGATTAAGCCTTATGTGAGAAATTCAATTACATGCGATGACATTTTTTGTTGTCATTTTTATGTTGAGGCAGCAAAAGGAGAAAAATTGGTAAAAAGTAACTGATGAGTTACTTTTAAGTAACTGATGAGTTACTTTTAAAGTAACTTAGTTACTTTGATAATAAAGTAGTCGGTAAAGTAACTATATTACTTTTTTTTTAGGTGTAATCAGTAATTAAATTACTTTTTTAAGTAATCTGTGACAACACTGGTCATAATAATCATAATATATACTGTTCTTCCCGTTCCATCCGTGTTCATGATGTAATCACAGAAATTGAGTGAAGTTGTACCCAGGTCTTTCCTGCCAAGCTTTTTAGTTAATTTATGTAACAGAGTGCGTCCTTGACTGTGTAACAAGCAGAATCGATGATGAGTTCACATTCCTCTTCTCAGTGGTGCACCACTGTCTTGGTTTTTTGTTGTTGTCCATTTTAGTTCATTGTTGCAAGCGCTTAAAACAGCGTCAAGTCAGAAAAGTAACGACAATGTGCTTGAGCAGATCTTGCATTTAAATCAACACACCCACTAGCGCATGTGGGCTGGAGTAAATTTGTTATTTAAATGGAGGTGCTGGGCAAGAACACAAACCAGCACTGACACTGTGCCGCCACTTTATCCCAGAAGTAAAATAGAGGCTAAATATTAAAATTTCATTGTAGAGTTGACAAATTGTTAAATGATCATTGCATTGTTAGGTTTAAATGTAGCATGCTGTTAAAATGTGCATTTGCTTATTGTTTGTAATTAATCTCTACATTAGATTAAATATGAACATGCATCACCATTGTTATCATATTGCTTTGGCATGTGTCATCTAAATAGCCATATTGGCACTCTCTATTAGGACTCAACATTTATTTTTTATTATTTTTACAAAAGGCAACATAGCTCTTTTCAAAATGAGTGATTGGTGTATATGAAAATGAATACATGGGGGTGGTTGCCTAGGCAACATAAAGTGCTCCTTGAAGTAGTATTACACCTTTGCTGGAAAGCCTTTCAGTGTGAGTTGTCCAGCTTCTTTACCGATGTGGCAATTACATGTTTCTTTGATTCATAATTGGCACCATAATCCGACTCTGTGTTCATAACTGCACTGTATTGCAGTTATTAGATGTAGGCCTTTATTGTTTAGTTATAGTATTTACACTAAACACGTTATCAGCAACAACTATAGACACTTTAGTTACTTTAAAAACCAGGAGAAACAATGTTGGCGTCCTAATAGTAGTTAGGGTGCAGAGTAGTTCTCCGAAAATAATTTCTTTGTTTTGTAGACTGCAGCGGATCCTGTTGTATGTGTGATTGTTGTTGTTATTATTAACTACTCGAAGTGATGAAGAAAATATTAATTCCTTGGGATTTACGTGTAATTTCTTATACCTAAGAATTAAGCAGTAGCCTTATTAACATTTTACCTGAAATTTGTATTTGATTCCCAATATAGTCTATGTAATTTTCTATTCTATAGTTCTCCATTGCTTTACATTTAAGATTTTCAAATGCATTTGATTAGGTGAGATTTTTTTTTTAACCATTTCAATTATTGAGTACAGCACAGAAAATATTGAATTACATAACATCACAAAAGCCTGAAGGTAAACTCACAAAAGCTTGAAGGTGAACAAATGAAATTCAAACTTGGGACAAACCTGAGTAGGAAAAAAGCACCCCAAATAAAGTAAACAGTACTTGATTGACATGAATTTAAGATTAAAAACAGATAGCCCCATAATGTTAAAAAATATCAATCGAATTTCGTTGTTTGTTGGTGGGTGGCCTCAAAGCAACCTGGGTCTGTTCTGGGTATGTTGTCTCATAAATTTTTGTAGAGTGTATATATATATACTTCTTTTCTCCTGCATTGGGTCCCTTTATTGACCTTTATCTGCCTTTATACAGTTAGATAAAATGCTGTGTATGTACAGAAGGAGTTGTGCATCAGAAATCTGTAAATTCATCAAACTTCGTAAATTTCGTAAAAACTGTCATGTTATCTGTCCTTGCAGTGTGTTCTCTACCTCTGGTCACTCAAGATCAACCACCCCACCACACTCTTCCTCCTCCGAGGGAACCATGAGTGCCGGCACCTTACAGAGTACTTCACCTTCAAACAGGAATGTAAGTACAGCTCTTTCAGCCAAAGGAATGCCAGTTCAATGCACGTCCACTCCCTCTGTGCTCATGTGTTACATAATAATGGAGGCATGTTTTGGAAATATGAATTTAATTGCTTTTTTTCAAATACTGTAGTTTGGTGTTTGGAACACCTGCTCACCTGTAACACTGTTCAAACATCGGGTCTCATAATCACGTTGGAGCTAAAAGATAAGCAAATTAACATTAGCTAGCTACGTTATCTTCATTAGATTCCCATATCAAGTGCATTCTTTAGTGTTCAACAAAGTTGGCGACATGAGTCAAATGTCATTTGGTCTTTTGAAAGACACTATTTTAGCTCTTTTTATTTTCGGTTTTACTGACTCATATTTTGTTGGCTAAATGATAAAGTGTGATTGAGTGTTTTTATAGGGACTCACTTTTCACTTCTGACTGAATTTTTATGAGCGCAAGTACTGTACAAGGTTGACAAAGTCACAACACTCTAGCTCCTCCATATTCGTCACAAATGTTCCTTCAAATGGTTAGAAAAATAAGACTGATTACTACTGCTAATATTTATTAAAATACAACTTTATTTATTTACTGTAATAATTTTAAAATCATTTGTTTGCAAAGAGCGCTGACTTTGTAGAAAGGTTTGAATTAATAATTAAAAAAAAAATGAGTAAGAATAGTTTTTACAGGGTTCAATAAATTACACTTGCACTTCCTTTGACTCAAGCACATGCATACAGGCTGTGTGGGAAATAATAGTAAACAAATAAGTAATATTTATGAGTGCAATGGGCAGAATAATTCATGAGGTGAAAGATGAAATGATCCATTCAATGAGGCACCTCTGCATTAAAGCTTCCACTGAATGAAAAATTCTGTCAAGTCCACAAATGAAGGTGGGGGGTCATTATTTGTTTTGTAAATGAAACCCTGAAAATATGTAGATCGATTAGTTATATATCGCTAGCTTGTTAGCTATATAGATACTCGTGGTCAGTGCCTGCATGGTCTGTCGCGACTCTATTGTCCCTGAAAACAGATAGATTGATGAAGCTGGATAGCTAGCTAGCTATATACTGTTCAGTTACAGACACAGTTACTATATACAGTGCTAGTGCTCAACGTCCGGCCCATCAATACCTGATTGTTGCTGAAAATAGATAAATTAATATAGCTAGCTAGCTAGATATCTACTAGTGCTCAGCGCATTGCCTGTCAATACTTGACTGTCGCATGAACACTGCTAACGCAACTAGGGATGGGAATTGATAAGATTTTTACGATTCCGATTCCATTATCGATAATGCTTAACGATTCGATTCTTTATCGATTCTCTTATCGATTCTAATTTGGGGAAAAAGAAGAACAAACGTTTTGTTTGGAATTGAGTTTGTTGAATCAGAAGTCACAACCTTACAAACTCAAAAACGAGGTCAAAAGAGGCCCAAAGCCTCAATGTTAACTGTGGCAATATGTGGCAAATACACGAGAATGTGTAACATTTTACTGAAACATTTTTCCAATAGAAATAAAAAAATATTGGTATATATTGGCATATTGGTCGTATTCCCTCCCGACGCAGTTATCTCCTCCTTGCAATGACCAGGCATGAAAATGGGTCAGGGGTTAAAAAGGTGACAAGGGTGTGGAGGAAATATGTTCCGGTAGGGCTGTCCCAAACGACTAATTTTCTCCCGATTAGTCAGCAGACTATTTTTACAATTAGTCGACAATAAAAAAAAAAAATAAAAAAAAAAAAAATATATATATATATATATATATTTTTTTTTTTATTACTAATTTAGCAATGAAATTTTTGTTGACGCTTATTAATTCACGAAAACATTTTGGAACACTTAAATTCTTTATTGAAGTACAAATAAACATGTAAATAACAATAATTAATCACATATAAACAATTAGGTCAAACGCTAATACAATTAACTAGTGCAAAAGAATGGAATGTAAACAGATTCAGAACACTAACTTAGCCTTTCCAACATTATTCAAAACAATTCTTAAAAAAAATCTAGCATTATTATTATTATTATAGTATACTACTATATATAATAGTATTATAATAATTATAATATTCATTGCCAATCAAATTTTTCAAAAAGGGTGTCATTTTAAAGCTATTCTTAGTAGAGAATCTGAATTCTGTAGTATTATAATATTTACATATTATAGTATTTATTCGGAAGTATGTGGGATTAACTCCAGAAGTCGTTATTTATATGAACGTGGCGTGCTTTTATCTTTAAATGTACACCGGAAGTACGTTCGCTAAACCCCTAACAGCTTCATACTCCGCAAAAAATCACTTTTCGTCATAGCGTGTGGTGTCACTGTCACTCGTAGTTTTTTTGTTTTTTTTCCTTACGTTTTTCGTTTGCAAATGATGTTAACCAGCGATTTTTCATGTTTGAAGTGTCACCTTTTAACCGCAAATTTGCGTTTTGGAAAAGACTGCCAATGTTTTATAGCAGGCTAAAGTAGGTTGTCTTCTTTTTTCCCCCCATTAGTCTCAATGTAGCAATGCTAACGCTTACAGAGTTCAACATACACGTTTCCTTATTTTGTATGTCTGAACTGTAATTCTACGGCGTTTTGATTACTAATAAACATGTGTGAAATAAACTGGAGTCTAATAGTCATCTACACGCACACACAAATGTATGCATACACGCACGCGTGGATGAAACGCAGCCGTGAAAATGATCGCCCTCATTTTTATTTATTTTGCGACAAATGGACTCATTTCATATCGCGACAGGCATAGCAACTTTAATAAAACATGTCGTTAGTTAGTTGGATGGAATTATGACCCCCCCCCCCCCCCCCCCCTTAAAAATGTTCTCCTAGGATCTACACAATTCAAGTATGTCACCCTCTTTGAATTCAAAATGGCGAATTTAGCCAAAAGGTGAGTGATTTTCATGCCTAAATGACTGCAAGTCGCTTTGTTGTTATTTTTCCTCGTGAAATGAAGACACACTTTCGAGCGTTTGAACCTACGTGTTGTCATTGTTATGCTAAACCATCGTAACCTTTCATTTTCACCCTCTTTCTTGGTGAAGTGTAGCCAAACTTTGGAGCGAGTGGTTCTTGGCGCCATGCTAGTTTGATGCGTCCAGGATGCTTCTGGACAACAAGACGCGTCACCTCATGTGATGACGCAGTACGCGTCTTTAGGAATCGTTAAAGGGCTCGTTAAGGCTTTTTCATTGTGATGTCGAGGCCTCAAAACACTAGGAACCGGTTCAGAATTGGAATCCGTTTTCGGTTGCCATCCCCAAATGCAACTTTTATGTAAATACTGCCGGTGTCTTAACACATCAGCATACCCATTGGAGAAGCATACCTCATAGTCCTGTGCATGCACAATGCTGATGGTCTCTGCAAGCGATTAATGGAGCAAAGCATATGGACTTGAAACTGCACGCTGAATAGGATCCAAATTCCACAAAAGGAAATCAAACAACGAACAAATGACAATGATTTATTTGGGTATCACGCAATATGTTATACTGCATATTTTGGCATACATTTCAGATGACCTAAAATTCATTGATATAGTTTCCTGTACAAATCCAAAGAATATTACTGTATTTAGGGTTTCCTGAGTAAAGTTGTATTTAATTAAAATGTAAGTACTTGGATATAAAAGTAGATACATTGATACAGGATTATATTCATCTGTTGATTTCGATACAAATGGTTTATATTCTGTTGTAAAAATAAAGGATTGGCCAACATATTTTCTGGATGGGAATGTATATTGTTCCAACAGTTTAAATTTTCGGTCTGTATACAAAAATGTGCTCACCGACATTTGAAATGTTTGAAAATAAGTTTCATTGCTACAGTTTGCAAGAGTAGTGGCAGATGTATGGTTAGAGACTCCATTTCATAAATTGACCATTGTCCCTGGCCGTCTTTGTCAGAAAGTGTCGGTGAGATCAGCCTGACACTTCATCTGCATAAGAGACGCCACATAGCCGAAGGAGCCTTTTTATTGCCATGATGCAGATGATAAACTGCCAGAGCGTTGAGTGCTGTCTGACGGCTGTTGATCCTTTTCACACAGTTAAACACGATAGCAGTTGTAGCTTGCGTTGGTGTATGTATTCTTGTGTGTTTGCGTGGCTTAATGGGACGGCACAGACAACCTTGCCAACTACTAATTGAATACTCTCAAAGCAACTTCACCTCCACCCACATGCAACCTCATTTACAGGCACAAAAATCTTTACACGCTATCCATCTTTAGATGTGCAACGTAACACTCTTAAAAATGTTAGTTGTCTAATTCAAAATGATTTATTTCTTACATTTTCATCTTTTGGACTCATTGTAAAAAAAAAAAAAAAAAAAAAAAACATGCTTGTACTGCTCACACATAGTGAGAATTGCTTAAGATAATTTGGCTTCAGCATTGATACCATGTTTAGATTTTTTTGTGTGTGTTCAGCAGCAATGCAAGACATACAGTGTGCACAACCCTGAATTGACATTTTATATACTGTATGGTATACATTACAGGCTGCAGTGAGGTTCTTTTCTTACTGCAGTTGCTATTATCTGTGCAGTGTTGGACTAGCTGTACTGGCTTTGTCCTGTCTGCTCCAGACTGTAATGAGTTTGCTTTCCCTGACCCCAATCTGATTTGCAGTGCTGTACAAGTGACACTGTGGAAGATGTATTGTGACTCTTACTGCTAAGTAGCCATGGAAATCAGTCACAGCATCTCCTCTGCTGAAACGTTATTCATTGAGCCAGTGATTTGTGTGTTTGTTATCAATATTAATGGATACGTAGGACCAAAAGCTTATCCCTAAATTTCATGGTGTGACCTGCCATATAATATTGATGTTAGATCAATTATATAACCATGCAACTTTGTTTCTCAATGTTTGTGACAGGTAAAATTAAGTACTCAGAAAGGGTCTACGATGCCTGTATGGAGGCCTTTGATTGCCTGCCACTTGCTGCCCTGCTTAATCAACAGTTCCTGTGTGTACACGGTGGACTCTCACCAGAAATTAACTGCCTTGATGACATAAGGAAAGTAAGTAACCATACTTTGAAATAGTACATCAGTTATGCATTGTCATGAAAGCATACTTACAATACTGTCTTTTCTGACAGTTAGATAGATTTAAAGAGCCTCCGGCATTTGGGCCAATGTGTGACCTGATTTGGGCCGACCCTGGTGAAGACTATGGGAGTGAAAAGACAACGGAACACTTCAACCATAACTCTGTCAGAGGCTGTTCCTACTTTTTCAGGTGTTAGATTAAATATACTTGGCAGTTCGTTTTGCTGTTGCAATAACTGTCCTTGGAAAATGAATTATTCTATTAAGTGCAAAGTAATGGCTTATGTAACGAGAAAAAAAATTCCAGAAGGTTGCTGCATTTCTGTGTTTCCTTGTTGTCAACTTTACATTAAAAAGCACTGTATAGTACTAAACTCTGAGGTTTTAACAACTTGTCCTTGTTAATCTCTTTACAGTTACTCTGCAGTTTGTGACTTTTTGGTAAATAATAATTTGTTGTCAGTAATTAGAGCCCATGAAGCCCAAGATGCAGGGTAAGTAAGCTTGTTGTGTTCTGATATTTTTTTAATGAGATGCAGTGTGTCTGAGGGTTTTTGTTTTGTGGCTCAATAGCTATCGGATGTACAGAAAAAGTCAGACTACAGGCTTCCCTTCATTAATTACAATCTTTTCAGCACCAAATTATCTTGACGTGTACAACAATAAAGGTTAGTCTCTTTTTCATCAATTTCGCAGTTTGTTTTCTTCCTTGCTAGGTTTTAATCTTCAGACTTCATTTTGCTTTGATCCAGCTGCTGTATTAAAATATGAGAACAACGTGATGAATATCCGACAGTTCAACTGTTCCCCGCATCCTTATTGGTTACCCAATTTCATGGACGTCTTCACATGGTCTTTGCCATTTGTTGGCGAAAAAGGTATGTGGGAAAATATAATCGGTAGCTGGTAGCGAATTGACACTGTCTGCTTTCATTGCAATTGAACACATGGTTGAGTTTACGCTACATATAGCAGCTTTTCCGAACCACTGGGCAGGTAGAACGAGGCCACGTAGGTTACCTCAATGCTGCTCACCCTCAACTTTTCTCCCTCTGCAGTGACAGAGATGTTGGTGAATGTTCTCAACATTTGCTCTGATGATGAACTCATGTCGGAGGGAGATGATCTTTATGAAGGTAAGGTTGTTGTTACTAATTTATAATCACAAATTTCAACCCCAATAACTCGCCATACTACCATTGATTTTCTATACCCTTGCAACTGAGGAATTATTAGCTACATGTAGTCATACACTCACACAGGAAGACAATTAGTTGTACTTGCATTTAACCACCTATTCAAAACATCCAAGTTCAGTACTTGCTTTCTTAGTGAAATGCCTTGTCGTTCAGGTGGCACCACAGCGATGCGAAAGGAGGTGATTCGTAACAAGATCCGTGCAGTTGGCAAAATGGCCCGAGTCTTCTCAGTGCTAAGGTATGAGCCATCGATTTCACTTCGTTCTCTGTCGTAGTCCTTACTTCATTTGGAGCTAGAGTAAAGATGTGAAAGCTGACAACGAAGAGTAGTTGTTGTCCTATAAGGATAAATACAATCAATTCAGTCAGTATGCATGCTACAGTCTATTAGATGAAAGTAATCTCTGTCATGAAATAAGCTGTTTTCTTTAATTTATTACATGCCCATTAACTGCTGGACAATTGGTTCTAGTTTAGTTAGCATTCATAGAAGTATTTTCAACATTGGATAAAATATTGTCCTGAAATTGATGTAAAATTAATCCAAATGAATAACAATATTGATTTTCAAATCCTTTGATTGGAATAACTTCATATATCCTTTGACCCACTAAAATTATTGAACCTATTTAAATTATTTTGTTGTCATTTTTTAAAATTTTTTTTATTGACAGCATGAACGCAGGTTGCTTGTATTTCACTGACTACTAAAACCATTTGGTTACACTTTATTTGAATGCTTCTTCTGACAGTGTCATAAAACTTAAGTAGCGCTGCGATGATTAATTGATTAACTCGAGTTATTCGATTAGACAAACGCTTCGAATCAAATTTTGTTGCTTCAAGTATTCGTTTAATTAGAGTGGTGTTGTAATTTTTTATTATTATTATTTTTTTAAGTGTTTGCATTTAGTTTTATTGATTCGGGTGGATGCATTGCCTTTTAGTGGCCACAGTGAATATGACATAACTCCATTTAACACAGCTGAATCCAGCTGCTCCCTGTTGAGACCAACATAAGGTAAGTTTTTTTTTTTTTTTTTTTTTAATGCATTCATAACTTAGTTTTTAGGTGTATTTAGCCATTTTTTGTGGGAATGTGTGTCTGAACGTTTTGTTAAGAGCATTGTGAAAATAAAAAAAAAGTTTTCTTGCATTTAAGATAGCGGACCTTTGCTGTGCATCCTCATTTATTTTTTTAATACCGTCTGAGGCTAAGCTCAGGTATTTTTATTTATTTTTAAATGAAAGTGCAATTCAGCATATTTTGAAGAAATACTCGGGAATTTAATTTTGTATTCACATTTAATGCTCTTTTGAAAGTGCAATCTGAGCCTTTGTTTTACATCTCCTAAAATTTATTCTGCAACGCATTAAATGTTCCTAATCAGATTACTTGATTATTTGAACTAACTAGTTGATTGATTAATCGCCTACTAAAATAATTGATAGCTTCAGCCCTAGACTTACGTGTCATTCAGTAAATTATGTCACTTTTGATTCAAAGTTGAGTGTTGGGAACTTGGGATTAATGTTAAGACACGTAATGGCATCTGTAATAAGCAATCATTCATGATTATGACAGGTGTCATGCCATGATTGTGCCACTGTCACGAGAAGCGTTCAAATAGGGTTTGACACATTTTACCTCTTAATTGGAAGATCAATTAGGTGTGTTTGCCATCATATGTGCTTTGTCTTTATGGACCAGGGAGGAGAGTGAGAGTGTATTAACTCTCAAAGGCCTGACCCCAACTGGAACACTTCCCATGGGAGTGCTGTCTGGTGGAAAGCAGACATTACAGACTGGTAAGTGTGCTTCTATTCAGTCTGCCTGCTTTGTTGTGCTTTCCAACTAGCTGCATCTGTTGGATGACCATGAGTTCGGCAATAACTTTCCCCCACTTATGCATCACTAAAACTGTGTTTGACGTCTAGTTAAGCCTGTTGCGATATGCAATAAGTCAAATTATCAGTCAAATCGGTAAATAGAATTGAGGGCGGTAATTTTCCCGGCTGCGATTTATCACCGCGTGCATGCGTGTGCTGCGTGCACTTGGCACACGTGCGAGTTGATCACATATGGGACTCCAGTAGCTCTCACAGATGTTTATTGGCCATCAACACGCTGTGGAATTAAAGTTCAGACATACAAAATAAGGAAACATTTGTATATTAAACATTGTAAAATGTTAACATTGCTACATTGGGGCTAATGGAAAAAAAGACAACCTACTTTAGCCTGCTATAAAACATTGACAGTCTTCGCCACAACACAAAATTGCGGTTAAAAGGTGACACATCAAACATGAAAACTTGCTGGATTAAAGAATTTGCAAGTGATGCGAACAAAAGAAAAAAAAAATCTATAACTGATACAACACGCATGACGAAAGAGAAGTGCATTTTGTTTTTTGTTTCTTTTTACCGAGTGTAAAGCTTACGGTTAGTGGCTTAGCAACCGTACTTTCAGTTAACATTTAAAAATAAAAGCATGTCACGATCAGTTTTCTGGATGCAATCGCATATACATTAGATTCTACACTAAGAATGAATTTAAAATAACACCCATTATGAAAAATCTGATTGGCAATGATAATATGATGTAATAAATGATAATAATTTGGCTTCAAATTTGCTGTATGCGCTCTTTGCAGGACAAGATGACAGTAATTTTGGATCAGATTAACATTTTTAATGGGCTCTCATTAGCAGACAACAAAAATGACCGTGGGTTTTTCACCTATTTCATATTCTGCACCTAACTAGCTTTAAAATGACTCATTATACATTGTGTGTGATTTAAAAAAAAAAAATTATTAGGGCTGTCAACATTATTGCGTTAACGGGAGATAATTAAATTTTTAAATTAATCACGTTAAAATATTTGACGCATTTAACGCACATGCCCCGCTCAAACAGATTAAAATGACAGCACGGTGTCATGTTCATTTGTTACTTGTGTTTTTGGTGTTTTATCGCCCTCTGGTGGCGCTTAGGTGTGACTAATTTTATGGGTTTCAGCACCATTAGCATTGTCAAATTATTGAAATCAACAATGGCAAGCTACTAGTTTATTTTTTGTTTGAAAATTTTACAAATTTTATTAAAATGAAAACATTGAGGGGTTTTAATATAGAATTTCTATAACTTGTACTAACATTTATCTCTTAAGAACTACAAGTCTTTCTATCCATGGATCGCTTTAACAGAATGTTAATAATGTTAATGCCATCTTGTTGATTTATTGTTGTAATAAACAAATACAGTACTTATGTACAGTATGTTGAATGTACATATCCGTCTTGTGTCTTGTCTTTCCATTCCAACAATAATTTACAGAAAAATATGGCATATTTTATAGATGGTTTGAATTGCGATTAATTAAGATTGATTAATTTTTAAGCTGTGATTAACTCGGTTAAAAATTTTAATTTTTTTTAAAGCCCTAATATTTATACATTTTTATATAGTTTGTGTTTTACTTAAGAATAACAATTTATTGCATTTCACTAGGTGATTTAGTAGGATGTATTGTCACTACATTCGTGGTTGAATAGGTTAAAAAAAAAAGATATAATATAAAATATATTGCCCACTAAAATTTGTTACTGCGACAGGACTACGTTTAGGGCAGTGAAATACAGATTATGAGTGAGGTCTTCAAAGTGCCTGTTTTGCTGGTAGTTTAAAGGGATTTAGATCAATGGCAGCATGCTCATCATAAGAAGCACCCCCACATTTTGTAGCCCCAAACCACCCTATCACCTACAAAAGGCTACTGACCCTCTGATCTAAAGGTTAGTGCTTGCCTTCTTCCCCCAGAGAACATGTCAGGTGTCACGCTGTGCCACACTGGAGATTTACAGAAGTTGTGGAGCCATTAGGAGAAAGACCACATGTTATGACCTTTAGGAGAATGTCATTGTTGATGTCGACCCATTTTGGCCACACCTTAGGACCATATTTTTGGGGCTCAAATTTGGAGAAAGCCATTGGATTTGCAAAATTTTCCTTCCTACAAATCATGGCGTAGTTTAGAAGGAAAATACTCTTCCAAAAATGTAAAAACTAAGCTAAATAGAAATCAATCCAAACATTTTAGGATTTCTAGTATAACAAAAATGGCAGCATATTACAGAGTACAGAGTGCTGCAAACATCAGCACCAAATTGTTGATCTTCAACAATAAGCATCCAAAGTAGTCATCAGTATTTGAATGAATGAACGAATGCTTTATTTTGAACATGTGTCAGGAGAAAATAAAAATTATAAAAAAATAAATAAATAAAAAAAAAATCTGACAAAACCAATTAGATACTTCAGATAACAGCAACAATAGTTAATACAATAATAATAATAATAATAAAGGATGAAGCGTATTTGCAACATGCAACATAATTAAAACATTCTAAAAATATATATATACAGTGCCTTGCAAAAGTATTCGGCCTCCTTGAATCTTGCAACCTTTCGCCACATTTCAGGCTTCAAACATAAAGATATGAAATTTAATTTTTTTGTCAAGAATCAACAACAAGTGGGACACAATCGTGAAGTGGAACAACATTTATTGGATAATTTAAACTTTTTTAACAAATAAAAAACTGAAAAGTGGAGTGTGCAATATTATTCGGCCCCTTTACTTTCAGTGCAGCAAACTCACTCCAGAAGTTCAGTGAGGATCTCTGAATGATCCAATGTTGTCCTAAATGACCGATGATGATAAATAGAATCCACCTGTGTGTAATCAAGTCTCCGTATAAATGCACCTGCTCTGTGATAGTCTCAGGGTTCTGTTTAAAGTGCAGAGAGCATTATGAAAACCAAGGAACACACCAAGCAGGTCCGAGATACTGTTGTGGAGAAGTTTAAAGCCAGATTTGGATACAAAAAGATTTCTCAAGCTTTAAACATCTCAAGGAGCACTGTGCAAGCCATCATATTGAAATGGAAGGAGCATCAGACCGCTGCAAATCTAGCAAGACCCGGCCGTCCTTCCAAACTTTCTTCTCAAACAAGGAGAAAACTGATCAGAGATGCAGCCAAGAGGCCCATGATCACTCTGGATGAACTGCAGAGATCTACAGCTGAGGTGGGAGAGTCTGTCCATAGGACAACAATCAGTCGTACACTGCACAAATCTGGCCTTTATGGAAGAGTGGCAAGAAGAAAGCCATTTCTCAAAGATATCCATAAAAAGTCTCGTTTAAAGTTTGCCACAAGCCACCTGGGAGACACACCAAACATGTGGAAGAAGGTGCTCTGGTCAGATGAAACCAAAATTGAACTTTTTGGCCACAATGCAAAACGATATGTTTGGCGTAAAAGCAACACAGCTCATCACCCTGAACACACCATCCCCACTGTCAAACATGGTGGTGGCAGCTTCATGGTTTGGGCCTGCTTTTCTTCAGCAGGGACAGGGAAGATGGTTAAAATTAACGGGAAGATGGATGCAGCCAAATACAGGAACATTCTGGAAGAAAACCTGTTGGTATTTGCACAAGACCTGAGACTGGGACGGAGATTTATCATCCAACAGGACAATGATCCAAAACATAAAGCCCAATCTACAATGGAATGGTTAAAAAATAAACGTATCCAGGTGTTAGAATGGCCAAGTCAAAGTCCAGACCTGAATCCAATCGAGAATCTGCGGAAAGAGCTGAAGACTGCTGTTCACAAACACTCTCCATCCAACTTCACTGAGCTCGAGATGTTTTGCAAGGAAGAATGGGCAAGAATGTCAGTCTCTCGATGTGCAAAACTGATAGAAACATACCCCAAGCGACTTGCAGCTGTAATTGGAGCAAAAGGTGGTGCTACAAAGTATTAACGCAAGGGGGCCGAATAATATTGCACGCCCCACTTTTCAGTTTTTTATTTGTTAAAAAAGTTTAAATTATCCAATAAATTTTGTTCCACTTCACGATTGTGTCCCACTTGTTGTTGATTCTTGACAAAAAATTAAAATTTTATATCTTTATGTTTGAAGCCTGAAATGTGGCGAAAGGTTGCAAGGTTCAAGGGGGCCGAATACTTTTGCAAGGCACTGTATAATAGTACACTTAACTGTAAAAATAAGTTTTCCGATGGAAGCAGGCAAAATGTAATAAAAAATGAGTGTAAAAGGTAGTCTTGTTCCACACTAAATAATTAAAGTGTTATTTATTCAATCTTACTTCTGTGTCGCTTGTACATATAGTTTTAGTTTCGTTGTATAACAATGGATGTCATTCAGAGAATAAAAAGTCTGTTTGCATGTCTAAACAAATATAGGACAGCATGTGTGGCACAGTTTTATGGGGGCTTTTTTTATTATTAAAAGAAGGATGTAGTGTGCAAATGTGTCATCCAGCCTTGTCACTGCATCACCCAGTCCCCCTCTTGGGGCCTGACTTAATAAGCATTTGCACATGCAAAAAAAGACCTAGACAGAAAAGCTGATCTACTAACTGGTTGCAACCAAAATGGTATCTCACAATCGGACTGTTTTGCTAATTATTGTGCACATTCTGGAAGAGGCTAATGTAAGTTTACTATAATGCAGTGTGATTTGTCAAACCTGAGAAAAATTGTGATGGCAGTGTTAGAACAACATTTAAACTCGTGTAAACATTTTTGAAATCCCAGAAACAAATATTACTGCAAGAGATTGTTTATTTAGCAGTACACTTTTGAAGCTTCCATCTGAGCTCAGAGCTGACTTGGAGTCGGTCATAAGAAGTGGTCATGCCTCATCACCTACGGCATGACAACACTCCTTCCAATTCTTCATTTCCCTGCATCTGTGTCATTTTATGTCAGTACGCTGTGACAGCAGGATTACGAGATCCATCAAATTCACACATGCTGAGAGCGCGATAAACCACACAAAAGGCTTCTTGCATTTGTGGGCTTTCCAATAATATCGGAGCAATATATTTTTTCCTGTTACTGTCTTCCAAAAGATCTTCCAATTCCATCTGCGATATATACTAGTCTGCATATATATATATATATATATATATATGTATGTATGGCGAAAACACTCAGATGACTTGAAGTTCCGCTCTGAGACCCCTAATTTGGCCAAATTTCAAAATTGTCCTATATGCATGTGTGATACATCATTGGAAAGCTTAAAATCTCAGTTTTCTTGGAGAAGAAAAATTTGGAACAGGAGGGCATTTAAAAAAAAAAATTCTGAAAGAAATGTTTTTTAAACAGCAAAACCCTATCTGGAGGTGAGAGCCCGCGAGAGCAGGATTACAGGAGCCATGACTTTAACGAGATATTATCACATAGTTACCTTGTTTCGATCCAAAAACTCTATGTAGCATGTATCACTGAGTGTCAAGACACAGCTGTGAATGGCCACAGCTGGATTTTGGGGGGATTATATGGGTGAAACATGGTTATACTGTATAACAAGGGTCGCGATGCAGAAATCGCAGACATCGAGGAGTGGTCGAGATTTTCTTTTTCATATATTTACCCTTTTAAACCTTATTTCAATTTTTTTTTTGTTTGGATCGATTACTTATCTAACATATCGGAGAAAATGCGACAGTAACAAAAAAAATACAATTAAGCGATAGTTATGAGGTAGATATCCGTGACTTTTACAGACGCCATTTTTTTCATTGTGGCATACTGTAACTTGTTTAAAAGTTAAAAATATGTGAGTGAATAATGATTTAAAGTTGTTGTTTTTTTAAATGAAATATGAGACATCAATTAATGATTCTAAGCTAAAATCGACAGACATTTTGAATAATATAATTAATTACCTTCGTTTTATGGCTGGGTTGAAACAAAAGCGGTTGCGCGTCGTCTGTAAACGGGGGTTTTCAGGGTAAAATGGACAAATTAAAAATAGTTCGGGGGCTTAATGTGCCATGAATCTGCTATGGCAGCATATAGACATATTATTCTATCAAACACAACAGTTGTTTTGTCTTAAAATACAGCAGTTTCTTTTGAAGAGCAGTGCAAGAGCAGAAACTGCTTTTTCAGTCTTGTCTGTGTTTTCCGTCATACATTTATATATATAAATATAAAATGCTTGCAGTGCTCTCCTTAATCATCCCAGGGCCTTCCAACAGTGCAATTTAGTGCCCTCCGCTTGGGATCTTGTAAACCAGGCCCTTAACTCTCAGCCAAATCCCTCCTTGCTCTCCATTCTTAAGTCCTCATGACCCTTTAACACTGGCAGTACCATCTCCGATCTCAAACCAGCACCAACTTTCTCATTCGCACCCAAACACTCAACAATCAACAAGTTTTCATGTTGATTTCCAGCTGCTGGAAATTGGCTTGTACATTGACAGTCACATACTGTATATGTTCGCCTCTATAGTATGACACCAACAGTTAATTAAATCGAGGCTTGATGTTAATGAAGTATTTGCTTGCTCATGTATTTGCTGTATTTTAATGTCTCCATTTTTGCTTTCTTTCCCCAAACTCTATTTTAACATAGCTACTATTGAAGCAGCTAAAGCAAAAGGTACGCATGGCTTTTGGGTTCAGTTCTTATGTTTGTGTTCCCTCTATTTTATTCACAAAAGAAATTCCATAAACTGTTGAATTATTCATTTGACTGTAATTGCTGGATACTCTTGCATTATCAGTGTCTTGTGGCTTCTAATTGTGTAATATAACTCTTACACAAACTGTAGTTACACTCCTGCAATTCCTGAGCAACAGTTTACACTTTCATTAATTCAAAGTGAGCTAGCGACATCCAATTTAATAACTTTATCAGAAATGCTAACATTGCAACCAGAGTATAAGAATGATTAGCTTTAATCAGAGAGATGTTTATTAATGTAATTGTAGAAGTTTCTCGCGTAAAACTGTACTGCTGTGTTTTCACATGGGTTTCTCTTGGCAGTAGTAGCTCCCAACCCAGAGAAAAGCCTGTTAAGAACTTGCTAAGACCTGGGACATCCCTTCCTGGGATATTTTCAGCAGCTAATCCTGTTACACTATATGGGTGTTGCTCGATTGTCTGCCCATTACTTTTGGTTTGTGGGGAAACAAGCCACATTCCTGCTTGGTCACTACACTACATGAGGAATAGTGAATGCATACGGCTTTATATTCGTGCCACTATTCTGAGCAAGCAATGATAGATTTTGAGCATAGAACAATAGATTTCGAGCACAGAAAAATATATTGCGCGAGAAATTAAAAACTGTGAGCAAGCAATAATAGATTTTGAGCACCGGAAATAATGAAAAAAAAAAAAAAAAAAAATCTACTCTGTGCTCCATAATTGTTTTTGCATGTTAGTTTTAGCTTGATTCCCCCCCTTTCTCTCGACCTCTGTGCTTGCTGGGTTGTTTTCTCTGCGCGCTACAAATGTGCCACGAAGCCAATAGATCAGAGAGCTGGCGGAAGTACACCAATTGGCTTTTTGCCCTCCAATTAGAATACATATTACATTTGCCCGGAAAAAGCAAAGGAGACTGACTTAGACAGGAGGAGGAGGACTACTTAGGAAACAATGCAATGGAACAAAGTTTTATAACATAAGACAATAATCATAATAAATACGGTCGTACGTTGTTTTCATATTATATTTTTCTGTGCTCAAAATCATATCATTTCTCGCTCAGAAGAGTGGCACAAATATAACGCCATAAATGTAGTGCACTTACTGTACTTTAGCTCTAAAGATGCTCACATTCTGCTGTGAGAAAGTAGGCATCTTTTATTAGAGCAGGGGTATCCAACTTTGGTCCTCGAGAGCCCCTATCCAGCTTGTTTTCCATGTCTCCGTCCTCCAACACACCTGACTCAAATAATCAGGATTGTTATCAGGCTCCTGCAGAGCTTGCTGATGAGCTGATCATTTGAGTTAAAGGAGGGAAACATAAAACAAGCTGGATAGGAGTTCTCGAGGACCGGAGTTGGATACCCTTGCATTACAGGGCTTCCTAACGATATACTTAGGCCATGTCTACACCTAGCAGTTTTTTTTTTTTTTAACCGAGGATGCTGCCCTAATACGTCTGGAAAAAATATAATTACGTCCACACCAGAACGTTTGTAGGAAGAAAAAAAACTTCCATAGCCAACCGCATTCATTCGTTTTTAAGTACATTCATAACAATGCACAAAAAATAACGGTCCATAATACACCCATCCTTCGCATGTGTTCTTCAGTATGAAGCAATGCAAGTGTTTGTGAATAAATGGAAGGAAAAAGCACCTGTCTAATAATTACACCTAAACATAAATGATGTAAATATTGGTCTCTTGTGTGACGTAGGAACAAAGTTTGTAGCAGTCAGTGACGTTTCCGTTATCAGTGTCCACATGATGGCGCCACAAACACAGAATTCGCACATCTTCACTTCGGACTGAGTTTTTAATGCCCAAAATGTGCGTGTGGATGATAGGCCAAACCGTAGAAAAAGTTCTTCTTTTTTCCAAATACCCTGCTACTTGTAGACATAGCCTTACACAATTATATTATTATTGTGGCTATTAAGGCATCACTTGATAAAATTAATATTTAGATTTTACAGTAATCCTATATTAAATGCAGTGGGCAGGGCATTATATAGGGACTTATGGTGTCATCAACAGTACAAACAAACAAATTGCCCTAAAGTCACTAAACCGGACATGCAATCTAATTTAGCTTCACTTGAGTGTAAAAGTTGTTTGATGGAGTTAACCCAAAGTGGGAAAAAAATAGTTTTTTCCCCCACAAAATTGGAAGCATACAATTGTACGAAATGTCTTGAATCAAAATTTAGGATCTATTATTAGGTTGCAGATATCTGATTGTGCAAGAGAGCTAGATAAGAAATCCTCAGCATGATTTTAGATATACCTTCAAGTGTTTGTTACCCTTTTAACTTGATACTATATAAACAACTCTGTAATTTGCCTCACAAGTTTTCTTTTCATTTGCTCACCTTCTCTGCCTGCTTTCCACGGCTGTTTCTGGATACAATCGTAAGTCAAGCGAGCATGAGGTGTTTGATTGTGTTAGCTTGTCCCTCGGGTGTTTGGACACATCCAAATGAATGTGCATGTGTCGTATTCACTCCCCATATATGATGCGTTAGGCCAATAACGTGTTGTAGAAATTTTATAAGAACAGCAAGAGCTTTATGCTCAACTGAGACTGCAGCAACTCAGTGTTTATGGCCTTCGGTCATTTTATCTCCGCTTTTGCCCTTCAGCTATCCAAGGCTTCTCTCCCACGAGGAAGATTCGTAATTTCGAGGAAGCACGCGGACTGGACAGGATAAACGAGAGGATGCCGCCACGTAAAGATGGCCAGCAGCCAGATGGCGGTAGCATCAATAGCAACACACCCAACAAGAACGGCACTGACGGATAGGCCTCGTAAAGCACTCCTTTTTCATCCCCGGCTCATCCCCGCCAATCTCACTGCACCTCACTTTCCTTTTCCCGTCCATCTTCTGCGTGCATGTCATCAGGTGGGAAGAAATGAAGCAGACACATTAGTGGTGGAAAACAAACGGATGCCACAAACAATAACTGGGGAATCTTATTTAACAAAAGAATATATTAAATATTTAATAGCATCCGGTGATTGAATGAAGACATTTTGCTGTACACTGAACCACGCTTATAAATGTCACAGTTAGACAGCTTAGATTAATGAAAAAAAGACAAATTTATACATTGGATTTGTTGCGATAAAGCTTGTAGCCCGAGCCGCTTCACTTTGAGGTTTTCCCCAGGATATCAAATGGGCGACACTGCTTATAGTAGGTGGGGCGGGTAAAATACTATTTTATACTTTGAAGAGAAATGTGATGTCTTATTTATGAAATTCTGACATTTTAAAGAAGCCCAAAGGTTATGGGAAGATTTTGTTGAGTATTTTGTTCTCTCTGAGTAACACTATCCTGTATTATTATTTGTGACTGAAATCGTTTTAAAAATGAAGATGAAATGCTTTTTGGGCTGTAGGCCTGATCGTTGTTCACCTGATGGCAGCTAGGACGTTTGAGCTCACCTAAACCAAATGATGGGATGTAGCGTACAGTACAGTAATGCACAGCACGGCTTGTTCCGCTCTTCTCCCACATCCTGGATGGAAGCACATCAAGAAAGCATAATGAGATGAACCCATTTCAATAAAAGAGGACATATTTGCCCAAGAAACAAACTCTGGAAAAAAGACTTTAATTCACGGATGAGATGTTTCAGTATTTAAAGGAAATTCAGCAGTTTAAACTGCTGCGTTAATGTCAAACATGTTTTAGGTCCTATTGTTGCTTTACTGAGGCTGTTTAAGTGTCTCCATCTACTGTTAATTATACAGTATGCAGATGTGCGCGCGCTTGCTTTAAAAAAATTGTGACAATTCTGTTAAATAAGGCTTCTAAATGATCGCAATATGTTGAATGGAGACACAATAGACTGATGTCTTATGTGGAGCACTGTCACCATCACATGACTGATGATGAGGCTTAGCAGTACTGTAGTCATCTACTGGCTTGCTTTGCTCACCTTTGTTCCTTCTTTTTTACAAGCTGGTGTGCGAGCCGCTTAGTAGTCGCTGTGATTTCCTGATGTTTGTGAAGTTTTTCTGTGGCTTGCCTCACTTTTGCTCTGACCACCTTCCCTTCTCTTCATTGGCAACCAACAACCCTTTAAGACTTGCTTTTTACCTTCGACTAGAGCAACAACGGAGGAGGAGTTGGGCCACTTATATGTGCAATATTTGTTTATTGTTGTTTTTTTAAAAGGGAAAAACTCAATCCTGATTTTAGGAACATTTATCCGTCATTTTTACAATGCTTAACCTTTTGGGCGTTCTGTTCATATGTGGCCCAGAGCCTCCTCTCACTTTTCAACTGGTGCTGTCATATAACCAATGCTTGGTTTTTGGCACTTAATAAGGCATAGGGGTAAAAGGTGGAGCTTTAATGAAAAAATATGCTATCTTCATGTAAAAAGGTTCCTTTAATTAATTTGATAAGTTGTTTGCACTCGTGCCATGCCACTCTGGACACACTTGAAGATCTGGTTGTGTGTGGAAGGCAAACAGAGTCAAGCCACGTGACATTTTTGGGTACGAGTTCCTAAGTGGAGTATTGTACTTTGGTCTTATACACATTTCAGTAAAAGCCCAAAGTATTGAGGTATGTTAACTCATTCGGTCCTAATGAGTTGATCTTGTAAATTAAAGGATTTTTCTTGCTTTCTTTTATTTAATTTTTTTTTTTAAATAAGGCTTTATTGGTTGACCCACACAGTATACTGACCTGTCAGGTAATTTACTGCACATATCATGCAGAATGTAAAAATAAGAAAAAATGCTCACAAAGAATCTTTTATTGGTGAAAGTGTACCGTACGTATCATGCAAGGCCATGAAATCTTATACATAGATGTATCACTTGAAAGAAAAATTAAAATACAGTGTTTTATTTCATTTGTCTGTTGGTTCTTATTAGAAACTAGAACTTAAATGCAATTTCTGGATAAATTGCGTGGAGATGGTTTGATTTCAGATGTGTCATTTTCTGTAGATTTTCAGTCGCTTGCACTTAATTTTGGGGCGTTTTTGAGACACTTCCTTGTTAATTCATTGGTTGCCATTGACAGCACTAGACCTACAATTTATTTTGACTAAAAGCTGAGCATTTTCAGCCAATCCTCCAAGTTTAAATGAATTGGATGTACAGTATACTGTCAATGGCAGGCAATAAGTTATTTTAAGGTCACTTCCTCATTAAACTTAGGGTACTCACAGGACAATTCAATACATTTTGGGGCATTCTGAGGTCACTTCCTGTACATTTTGGATCATTACTTGTTGATTATAGGGAATTTACAGGTGAAGTTCCTGTTCATTGATCACTTCCCATTGGTTTTGGGACACTTATGGGTGACTTCCTGTTAATTTTGGATCACTTTCTGATAATTCTAGGGCAGGGGTTTTCAACCCAGTCCTCAAGGCACACTGTGGGTCCTGGTTTTTGTTCCAGCCGATCCAGCAGAGACAGTTGAACCAATGAGGCTTCTGCTAAAACAAGCCACACCTGACTGCAATCAACTGATTGCACTTGTAAAACACCAGATTGGGGAAAAAGTGTTGTCATCTTGTTTGGTAAGAATGAAATCCTGCACCCACAGTGTGCCTTAGTGGAATAGGTTGGGAACCCCTGTTCTAGGGCATTCCCTGCGCTCTCCCTGGTAGGCCTGCACAATAATTGTTTGTACATCGCCATCGCAATGTGCGCATGCGCAATAGTCACATCGCGAAACATGCAATTATTTTTGTATTTGTCATGTTAACTTTTGTTTTACCTGATGAAAGCTGCAAGTGTGCAGATCCGGGATCCTTTTTATATACAGCAAGCCTGGCTTAAACGGCATTATATAAATTCGGGATGTCTCCAATCCGATCACGTTATCGGAAAGTGGGCCGATCATGCCATTTTTTAGAAGATCGGAATCGGGTGAAAAGTATCAGATTTTTAAAAATATACACTCACAGGCCACTTTATTAGGTACACCTGTCCAACTGCTCGTTAACACTTAATTTCTAATCAGCCAATCACATGGCGGCAACTCAGTGCATTTAGGCATGAAGACATGTTTTAAGACGATCTCCTGCAGTTCAAACCGAGCATCAGTATGGGGAAGAAAGGTGATTTGAGTGACTTTGAACGTGGCATGGTTGTTGGTGCCAGAAGGGCTGGTCTGAGTATTTCAGAAACTGCTGATAAACTGGGATTTTCACGCCCAACCATCTCTAGGGTTTACAGAGAATGGGCCGAAAAAGAAAAAAATATCCAGTGAGCAACAGTTCTGTGGGCGGAAATGCCTTGTTGATGCCAGAGGTCAGAGGAGAATGGCCAGACTGGTTCGAGCTGATAGAAAGGCAACAGTGACTCAAATAACCACCCGTTACAACCAAGGTAGGCAGAAGAGCATCTCTGAATGCACAGTACGTCGAACTTTGAGGCAGATGGGCTACAGCAGCAGAAGACCACGCCGGGTGCCACTCCTTTCAGCTAAAAACAGGAAACTGAGGCTACAATTTGCACAAGCTCACCGAAGTTGGACAATAGAAGATTGGAAAAACGTTGCCTGGTCTGATGAGTCTCGATTTCTGCTGCGACATTCGGAATGTAGGGTCAGAATTTGGCATCAACAACATGAAACCATGGATCCATCCTGCCTTGTATCACCTGTTCAGGCTGGTGGTGGGTGTGTACTGGTGTGGGGAATATTTTCTTGGCACTCTTTGGGCCCCTTGGTACCAATTGAGCATCGTTAGAACGCCACAGCCTACCTGAGTATTGTTGTTGACCATGTCCATCCCTTTATGACCACAGTGTACCCAACTTCTGATGGCTACTTTCAGCAGGATAATGCGCCATGTCATAAAGCTGGAATCATCTCAGACTGGTTTCTTGAACATGACAATGAGTTCACTGTACTCAAATGGCCTCGACAGTCACCAGATCTCAATCCAATAGAGGATCTTTGTGTGGTGTGGTGGAACGGGAGATTCGCATCATGGATGTGTAGCCGACAAATCTGCACCAACTGTGTGATGCCATCATGTCAATATGGACCAAACTCTCTGAGGAATGCTTCCAGCACCTTGTTGAATCTATGCCACGAAGAATTGAGGCAGTTCTGAAGGCAAAGGGGGGTCCAACCCGTTATTGGCATGGTGTACCTAATAAAGTGGCCGGTGAGTGTATATTCATGTTTTTGTGCTTCATGCTTGTACAGGCTCTCACCCTCCCTCCTGCTAAGCAGTGAAACAGAGCTGTTTTTCTTGGCCACCAGTGCGACTGGAGTTTGCTGGTTAACGTTAATGATGATTGACAGGTTTGTAGCTTTGATCTGGCCAGAGAAGCCTCGGTAGCTCTACGATCAAAGGCCCAAATGTTTTAACGTTAAACTTGCAGCCCAGTCTGAAGTGTGCTGTGCCAACTCATTCATTGAGTGTCAAAGCGTGAGTGAATTTGTTAGAGGTGTAGGACGCCTTCTGCCTGGAGTGAGCTGTAATAAGCTTCGGCACCCCCACGGCCCTCGTGAGGATAAGCGGTTCAGAAGATGAATGAAGGAATTAAATGAATGTTATGGAGAGTGATTAAAAGTATGGGTTAATGGTGATGCAATGAAAAATGTGGGTGCACCTCTATTTTGTGCTGGTGCACCTGAAGAAAGAAGTTAGGTGAGACCAATGCAAGAAGTGTAGCGCTTGGCAATATGTATCGCAATTTTAATTTTTTCTAATATCGTTCAGGCCTATCCCAAACAGAGATATTCAAGTTATCGAGGGAAAATTCTTCCTGTTTTAATATTGTAATATCGCGATGCAACGCAACCTCCCCCAAAATTGCGATGATAATTTTTCCAATATCGTTCAGGCCTACTTCTTAGACACTTTTGGTCACCTTCTGTTAATTTTGGGACAATTGGATTTTATTTCTTTTTTTTTAGGTCGGACTTGAAAACCATTAGAAGTGAATGGAATTGTCTTTGTGGGTGTTTGCCATTGGAAATGAATAGGCTATGGGGAGGTTTGTCAAATTTTGGCAGAATTTTGTTTTTGTCAAAAACTGGTTGATAACTTTAGTGAGCTTGATTTTGTCAATGTTTTGATGTGTGAATTATGTGAATAGGAAACACTGTAGGACAAGTAACAAGCTTATGCTATCAAAAATGAATGGGGCTTTTTCTGTCAAAAAGACAAACCAATGTGAGCATGTGTCTGGCGGATCTAAGTTGGAACAGTGTGAATCGGTCAAAGTGCATAGGCTTGGCGGCTCACCGAAAAACGGGAATAGAAAATACCGGTACTGTACAACTGTGTTTGTGGGGAGCTTTATTTTTGCAAAACCTTCCCCACAAATACACATGAGAACATCAAATTTATCTGAGACCCGGCAACAGGCATTTGCACAGTTAGTAGCCAATGGGACTCTTCTAAAAGCAGCTGACCATTAAGATGCTTTTTCGCCATTCTATAAAAATATAATATACTGGTGCTTGTATCTAACTGTAGATAATTTGGATATAATGTATATTTGCATATATTCTTTTTCAATCACACTTGCATTGGTGAGCATTTGGAAATGACATTATCTCTCTACCACCTTCTCAAAGGTTCCCAGCCTGACTGAGAATAAACTAGAAACATTTATATTTCAGTGTTCTTTTAATGCATTGTATATATTACAAAAAGAAATCAGTAAAATGCACTCATAGAGCACCATTTCCAATATTTAAACTGTAGGTAAATTACAGTAAATTCATTAAAAAAATACAAATCTGAAACTACTGGTTCAAAATAATGTCAACAACACTTATTCCCGATCTCTCGGAGTCTATGACAGCAGTCCTGTTTGCTGCCAAGCAAAAAGTACACTATTTTTATTTATTTATTTTTAAACTATAAAAACATCATGGCCCCACAAATCTTAAAGTTTCTTGTTTTTGCACTTAAGCAGCTTGGACTGAGTCGAATGATAATTCCACCATGCATGATCTTGTTAACAATGCTTTTTCACCAAAAGCTGGTGCAAGATAATTACAGTAGACATTTGAAGAGACACTTGATCCTGAGATGAACTTTACAGTATAATTGAAATCAGTCACAGGCTAAATTGTGTTATACAGAGGTTAGTTGTTGAAATTAAGACCATAGAAATTTAATTTAGATGAATAAAAACCTACAAAACCTAAATACTTAATAATAATAATAATAATAATTGCAGTGACTAAACATCGGTATAATCACTGGCAATGATGGGGATCAGCTAATATTTAGGAGTTCTATGTCTTTTTAAAACAAGTCTTTCCTAGTTTTGAGTCCTCGGGGCTTGATTCAATAGTCCATTTAGCTCCATGTTCCTCTGGCCGCAATGCAGTGAGAACCTGCATAACAAATAACTGTCCTCAGGAAAAGGTGGGCTTTTCCTCCAGTTTTACACTTGCTGGACTTGTTAAACCTTTGGTGGAGGTACTGGCCGTAGTGCCTACAGGCAAACAAAAAAAAATCTTAACATATCTTGGTATGTAAATTATAAAATATTTATTGAATGAATAGGAGAATGAAAAGAGGGTTACCTGACGGACTCCGACGTAGTTGTGGTTTGCTGCTGCTGTTGGTGGTGGAGGTGGAGCTCCTTTGGGTTTTGGCTTCCCAACCTCCAATGATCATAGATCATGTTAGAGAACATGAAGTTTACACAATATATGGTAACTTATTAAAAAGTATATTTTAATTTTACCTGCGTAACTTATTAAAAAGTATATTTTAATTTTACCTGCGGCATTGGTGGGCCAGGAACTAGTGTTTTGTTAGGACGGAAAGCAGAGCTGTCCACTTCCGGCTGCTTTCTTCCTTTGTGTGTACTGTTTTAGAAACATAAGACTTTTATTTTTCTGAATCGTGTTTCAATAAAATGGCTTCTTACGAGCGGTAAAGAGATCACCGATTCTTAAAAACCCTCACCTGCTGATCAAGACCTTTTCTCTTGCACCGCATGCACCTTTAATGTTCTTTAATATTCTTAACATTCTTAATATTCTTTAACTTAGACTGTTTTAACTGCTACAATAGGTCTCAAAAAATGGAATTTAAAAATCTTTCTTTCAAAACTAATTAAGTTTATTTAGCAAAAATGAAAACGCTGCAGTATTTTGCTCTAAGAAGATAATCATTTTTTCTATCAAGGTCTTTAATTTTCACATCTTAACCCTTTTTTGCCATAGAATTGCCTAGAATTTCATGGTTTTGAGACCAATTCAGAATTTTGAAATCTCATTCTCAAAAAAAAAAGGATGGATGCAAGTCAACACATGCATTTGCAGGTTCCATGAGAAGAAAAAAATCATATAGCCAGGTTTATAGATATTAGCGCGCTTATTATACATATTAATTTTGATTTTTCTTTTTTTAAAATTTGATTTGGTTTCATTAAGGCCTTTTTTTTTTTAATTTGGGGATACTCTGACAATTGCTCCATGTTGCAGGCATTTAAGGGTTACTTACGGCCTTTTAATGTTGGAACTGTTTAAATGTGAGCCAGATGTTTGCATTCACTAAACATCTATTATCTAACTGCGATAACTCGGAAAGGAAATACCCAACAAGTGCACTTACAGTGGGGCAAATAAGTATTTAGTCAACCACCAATTGTGCAAGTTTTCCTACTTGAAAAGATTAGAGAGGCCTGAAATTGTCAACAAGGGTAAACCTCAACCATGAGAGACAGAATGTGGGGGGAAAAAAAACAAAATCACATTGTTTGATTTTTAAAGAATTCATTTCTAATTTAGATTGGAAAATAAGTATTTGGTCACCTATAAACAAGCAAGGTTTCTGGTTGTGAAAGAGGTCTAACTTCTTCTAACGAGGTCTAACAAGGCTCCACTCGTTACCTGTATTAATGGCATCTGTTTTAATTCATTATGGGTATAAAAGACACCTGTCCACAACCTCAGTCAGTCACACTCCCAACTCCACTATGGCCAAGACCAAAGAGCTGTCGAAGGACACCAGAAAAAAAATTGTAGACCTGCACCAGGCTGGGAAGACTGAATCTGAAATAGGTAAAACGCTTGGTGTAAAGAAATCAACTGTGGGAACAATTATTTAAAAAATGGAAGACATACAAGACCACTGATAATCCGGGGCTCCATGCAAGATCTCACCCCGTGGCGTCAAAATGATAAGAACGGTGAGCAAAAATCCCAGAACCACACGGGGGGACCTAGTGATTGACCTACAGAGAACTGGGACCACAGTAACAAAGGCTACTATCAGTAACACAATGCGCCGCCAGGGACTCAAATCCTGCACTGCCAGACGCGTCCCCATTCTGAAGAAAGCACATGTCCAGGCCCGTCTGCGGTTCGTTAGAGAGCATTTGGATGATCCAGAAGAGGACTGGGAGAATGTGTTATGGTCAGATGAAACCAAAATAGAACTTTTTCGTTGAAACGCAGGTTCTCGTGTTTGGAGGAGAAAGAATACTGAATTGCATCCAAAGAATGCCATACCCACTGTGAAGCATGGGGGTGGAAACATCATGCTTTGGAGCTGTTTTTCTGCAAAGGGACCAGGACGACTGATATGTGAAAAGGAAAGAATAAATGGGGCCATGTATCGAGAGATTTTGATTGAAAATCTCCTTCCATCAGCAAGGGCATTGAAGATGAGACGTGGCTGGGTCTTTTAGCATGACAATGATCCCAAACACACAGCCAGGGCAACAAAGAAGCATTTCAAGGTCCTGGAGTGGCCTAGCCAGTCTCCAGATCTCAACCCTATAGAAAATCTGTGGAGGGAGTTGAAAGTCCGTGTTGCCCAACGACAGCCCCAAAACATCGCTGCTCTAGAGGAGATCTGCATGGAGGAATGGGCCAAAATACCAGCAACAGTGTGTGAAAAGCTTGTGAAGAGTTACAGAAAACGTTTGGCCTCCATTATTGCCAACAAACTTTACATAACAAAGTATTGAGATGAACTTTTGGTATTGACCAAATCCTTATTTTACACCATCATTTACAAATAAATTCTCTAAAAATCAAACAAGTGGGTTTTCTGGGTTTTTTTCCACATTCCGTCTCTCATGGTTGAGGTTTACCCATGTTGACAATTACAGGCCTCTCTAATATTTTCAAGTGGGAGAACTTGCACAATTAGTGGTTGACTAAATACTTATTTGCCCCACTGTATATGCTCATGTTAATAATCATGAATATCTCTGACCAAATGCTAGCGGGCTAATGTGGCTAATTGACTCCAGCTGCGATTGGTGACCAAGATTGGTTAGATTTTTTTGTGTTCGACCGATATATCCCACATATCCCGTAAAATTTACAAATAAAATCGGCCCCAATCGATCAGTTCTCACGTTGGTAACATGGAGCTCTGTCGTTTTTTCCAGACGACACCTATAATGGCAGCAATAATCCCCAGAATCACGAGTGAAATTGTCACGGCAATGGCCGCAGTTGCTTCTGCGGAGACAAAAATAAAAACATACATTGATTTGCTCAGATGTTTTAATAGGCCAAGTTTTACTAATAAATTACTGCTAGTACCACTTGAAAGACTGCTGAACTCGTTGTCCGTGGAACTGCATGAAGGAGGCAACCAGCCAGGCTCACACTGACATTCACTTCTGTGATTACAAACCTGACAAATTGAAAGCACAATGTAAAAAAAGAACCAAAAGTCAATATTGTCTACAATGGAAGAGTAGCTACAGTGAAAGTCCATATCTGCCTCTAATGCACCAATGATTCAGGACTGAAATTATAGAGTAGCGGGGCCAGGACTTTAAACGTTAAATGGGAACAGTGATAAACACTCGCATTTAATCTCATTTTTTGATTGAGATAGTGATTGCACCTGGTTTGTGTAAAATGTTCAAGAAATAGAGGAGTGAATAAAACCAAATGCAATCAGAAATGTTGTTTTGGTTTTCCTGACTTATTAGTCTTGTCGCTTATCCATTTTGTAGAAACAATTGCTAATAACCTGACTTTTAATTATTCAATTGGTTTCAGAAATGGCTCATATTGAAGCTAAGACCCTCCCAAATGATGTTGAATCTACAAAAATATATTTGTTTCACTGAAAAAAGATTTATCATTAATGAAGACATAAAGGTCAAATTTTGGCAAGACAAAAGTTTTGTCGCCTACAGAAAGTAGTGTGAAAATTGAACAAAAAAAATGTACTTCAAATACAAAAATATGTTACATAACATAAGTGAATTAAGTAGTGATGCTGTGAGATCCAAATGTAATATTTTGTATGACTTCCATGGGCTTGAAGGATAGCATCCATGCGGTTCGGCAAGGATTCATACAATTTATTGATGAAGTCACCAGGAACATCAAAGAAAGCAGTCTTGCATGCCTCCCAGAGTTCATCAACATTCTTGGGTTTCGTCTTCCATGCTTCCTCTTTCATCTTGTTCATGTCTAGTGACTGGGCTGGCCAGTCCTGGAGGATCTTGATCTTTGCCTTGAGGAACTTTGAGCTAGAGATTAAAGTATGCGATGGTGCACCATCCTGCTGCAGAATTTGTCCCTTTTTATGGGTAGAAATGTAAGAGGCAGCTAAGATTTGTTGATATTTTAGACTATTTATGTTGCCTTCCACCCTGCAGATCTCTCGCACACCCCCCATACTGGATGTAACCCCAGACCATGATTTTGCTACCACCAAACTTCACTGTTTTCAGAGTGAATCTCGGATCCATGCGGGCTCCAGTAGGTCTGCTGCAATATTTGCGGCGACTGTGGTGTAATTCAATGGAAGATTCATCTGAAAAATCCACCTTTTGCCACAAAACAGCTTTCATATGAGCCATTTCTGAAACCAATTGAATAATTAAAAGTCAGGTTATTAGCAACTGTTTCTACAAAATGGATAAGCGACAAGACTTTTGTCAGGGACTGTATAAGACTGAATCTCTCCAGAACAGTGTCTTTGTACTGGAAATCATTTAATGTTTTTTTTTTTTTTTTAAAACTGTTTGTACTGATTGTTTTATTGATCTCTGTAAGGTGACCTTGACTGTCATGAAAGGCACCTCTAAATGAAGTATAATATTATTATTCAAACCAATCAAGCAAAAGGTTAGCGTCTTTGATCTGAATCCATTTTGATGGAAAGTTTTACTTGAGGTACAATAATACTTTTCACCAGTCAGTCAGCTGACTCACTGACACTGAGCAACAACTGGTGGGGGAGGGTTGAGCCTTACAGCTCCAAGCAAGGGATTTATCCGTGTATTTTTGGTACATAAAAATAGGTAATACAGTAGGAACGGTATGACGGAAAATTTTTGCGATTTTGAAACCTTGATGTTTTCATACCACTGTATACCTTGAAACCGGTAATCGGCACATGTCTACTCCTGCGTAAGAGCCTCTGTGAGAGATGGATTCATTTTATTTACGATTACAGCGGAGACGGGACGCTTTGCCAACAGTTATACTTGTTGCTGGAGATATACCTACCATTCGACAAAAACGGAAGTAAAACATAAAATCAAATATTTACTGTCTTTTATGAAAGCACTGAGTGGGTATATGCCGGTGATACGCTGTTACGTTGCTGTGGTAACGCAAAGCTATTGTGTGATTGGATAGCCTGGTATATTAGTCTTTTAACTTGTGAACTGGATTACATAATTGATGTATGTCAATTATTCACCCAAAAAGTAGCATCAGAAATGAGCCATTTTACAAAAAGTGCTGACATGTCAACACAGCTAAAAAAGGTATGTCTATTTTAAGGTCTTGGGAACATACTCACATGCACATAGTGACATTAGATTATAAAAAACATTTTAACTTATGCTTTTTTTTTTTTTTTTTTTGTAAACTTAATAGCTGATGTGAGTACTTACTGAATGGCCAGGGCATTTTGCTGAACAATTGACGCTTCCGTAAGCAGTTGGAAGACTCACACACTGATTCTCACTGCACACCTGACAACAAGACAATCACATTAGAGGTAGGACTTGCACACTACGCACCGCTGAAAATAGACAACCGCAAACTGACAGCTGCCCATTACCTTTCCTTCCCCACATTTGGTTCCGGTGTCCACCTGGCCGTAGTCATTAGTATATTCCGCAAAGAAAGCTGTTTTGCAATCACTGAACCTCACCATGCGACCATAGTTTGGGCTGTCTTTTCCATTGTGACAGAAGAGCTTTCCACAAAAAACATCTCTGCAATGAATGCAAGTGTTTAATAAAAAATGTAAGCGTTGACACGAACCCCAATTCCAGTGGCACATCGTGTAAAACGTAAATTAAAAACAGAATACAATAATTATCAAATCCTAGCCGACCTGTATTGAATTCACTACAAAGACAAGCTATTTAATACTTTAGAGGTTCATAGTGCTTATAAGTATCACCAATTATCAATATCTATTTCACCAGGTAAAAACACCTGTGTCTTGAAAAAGACATTCTTGATATATACAAGCTGTGTAATTTTTAAAATACAGTGATCCCTCGTTATTCGCAGTTAATGGGGACCAGAACCCGCCGCAATAAATGAAAAACCTTAAAGCAGCGCCCCCCCCAATTTGTTCAATGTATTTATTCAGATTTAGCATTGGAAAGAGATACAAAGAAGACATGTCATTTCATTTTTTCCCCCAAAGTAGAAATAAAAAAAACATTTTTTTAATGTATATATGTAACCGGTGTGTCAGCGCCACCCCACGTTTCGCTCCCCCCTCTTGACCAGGTTGGGACTAGAGGTTAGATTTTGTGCCTGAACCCGAACCCGACCCGACCCGACATTCGGGTCGGGTCGGGCCCACATTTTAAGCATTCACGTTCGGGTCAGTTCGGGTCGGGCCGCCATGCCGGACTAGTAAATTATTTAAAAAAAATAAAATAAAATTTAAAAAAAATAAAAATTGGAGAGCAGGCTCTCTGTATTGCGCTTCTGCTTGTGCGTGTGCACGAACGCCGTGGCGCCGGCCGCTTTTTATTCTTGTCCTCCCGCTCTACCGTTTGCCCACGGCCGAGGCGCCCCCCTCATTTTCATTTCCTTGTCAGAGAGGCGCGTCCATGTGAGAACAATATTCCACACACTCAGAAATATGTTTAACAAACTTTCCCAGCGTTATTTCGTTGTGTGAATGCTTTGATAATTCTCAAAAAAATATGTAGATTATTTAAACATTAAGAAAACTTGCGTTTTTTCCGCGTCACTCAAAAAAAAAAAAAAAAAAAAAAAAAAAATCGGGTTTTTCGGGTTCGGACCTGCAAATCTAGTTAAGTGATCGAGCTGGGCCGGGTCGGGCCTCAATACCAGCGGGCCGTGTCGGGTCGGGCTGGATTTTTTAGGCCCGAACTAGGCTCTAGTTGGGACGCGAACCCGCGCGATCACACGACGCTTCCACTTGGCAGGCAGGTACGCTAACCGCTGTGCCATGAGCTCGATCCGATGGCACAGCCGCCAGCGCACCCACTTGAAGGAATTGGCAGGGAGGTTTCCACACTCTGCTACGGACCTGCGTGTACCGTTACGTTTACCCCCCGAAACCTTCGCTGCCGATCCGGGTCACGGCACCATTGTAACCGGTGTGTACCCGTTACATATATGTATTTTAATAAATATTTTTAAAGTAATAATAATGCTAAGCTTTAAACATGTTACTGTCCCACCAAATTATTTTTAAACAAGAATAAAGTAGTAAGAAAATGCTTGGATTTTTTAAATGTTTCATCGAGTAAGTCCACTCAAATCCGCTCAAGCTGCTCACTTGCACAACAATGAGTTGCCACAGCAACTGTTTAACAAGTTAAAGGATGATTGACACATACAGCGCTTTGAAGTTTGTGTCTCTGGCAACATCAAACCCAAACATCTGTCAGTCATCGTTAACTTTAATATGCAACTCCAGTGCACGTGCACTGTCTGACGAACAAAGAGCAGGGAAGGATGGCGGGAGGGAGGGAGAGTGAGAATACGCGATTGGCTCGGGAGTAAGACTACGTGATCAGCTCATTACAGCTCATCTGTATTTATTTTTTATTTTTTTACTGGGAAAAAATATCCGCGATGGACTAAAGGCGCAAAGTTTGAAGTGCGAAGTAGCGACGGATCACTGTATTTATATGTTATTTTTTTGTTTTTCTTTTATGCCTCCAGCATGTTTGACAAAAATTATGATGGAAAATTACAGGACTTGGACAGTTGAAGAATGCTTAAAAAAACACAGTTTGAAACATTCCACAGGTCAATAGGAACAGAAAAAGGTAAGCCACTACTCATCCATTGGAAGGTTCCGATGTTCAAAAGCAAGGGCTAGTCAAGGCTCACCACTTTGTGAACAACAGCGTAAATAAATTAAAATAATAATAATAATGATAATCCAACAGTTGAGTAACATTTCTCAATGTAAATATTCATCATCTATATCAAAATATTCAGTGAACCTCAATAAATCTCTGCATGAAAGCACCCATGACTGTAGGTTGGTTGAAAAATATTTGTAAATGTATTCTTTTGTTTTTTTGTTTCACCCAGCATCACAACTTCAATGGCTTTGGTAAATTTGATTCTGGCAAAGAAGAAAGACACCTTACTCTTTTTGGCACGGGATGAAGACGTCATTTGAGGGACGTTTGCAGAAGGCATAGTATGTTCCTCTGGTATTCTGGTCGTAGCAGAAATTACGGGCCTGTATTGCACCTAAGAACATAGAAGGTTGTCACTTTTAAGTATTCAAAGTATAGTAGTTCTTTTAAGTGCTTATGGAAGTCTAACTGGAAATTCAGTTCAGTCGGCACATACACTGAACTCAAAAACATTAAAACTTACTTGCGCCATACATTTTGATGCACTGGTCCGATCTTTTAGGGCACTGGCCGTTATAACAATAACCAGCACCTTTGTCGCATGGTATGCCGTTTACATTGAATACATCCTCGGGACAGGCGGCAGTCTTTCCATCACAGTATTCTGCGAGATCACACTCATCTTCCTTACTACGACACTCGTGAGATCGCGGTAGTATCTGTACAGAGAAAATGTTACTTTCATTTTTATTTCACGGAGCTGTGTGTGTTAAACTATTATTTTTAGTTTAGAAAGGGCTCAGATAGGATGGTTTAATAGGAGCTTTATTTGTTTAGAAAAAAAATGGGAATTTGAGTGTTCAATTAACCCAGTACTTCTCAAATCGTGAGGCGCATCCCCCCTCATGGGGGTGGCACATGTGACCTGTGAACATGTGTGAACATAGTTTTTTGCCGTACTAGAATAAAGTGTAATTGCACATCCACTCAGTGGGTGGCAGTGGGGCTCTCATTTTCAGAGTGTGAGCGGTATTTTTTAACCAGACAAGAACACACATCACTAGAGTACTGGAGATATTAAAAGCTAAGATGAGGAAATATGATGAAGCTTATGTGGCGTTTGGCTATGACTTTTAATACAGTGGGTGACGAGGAAAAACCAGCCTGTTTAAACTGTTTAGAAATGTTCGTAGCGGACAGCAGGAAGCCAAATCACTTAAGACGTAACTTAAAGAGATTAGTCCCCAATCACATTGATAAGCATTGTTTTTTCAGCAAAATATTGCCAACAATCCTCCCGCTTTGTCAGTGTTACATAAGTAAACTAGCGAGCACTTTTTGCATCATATAAGGTGGCATACCAAGTCTCTCAGTGCAAAATAAACCCACACCAAAGTAAAAAATCTGATACTGCCTGCAGCAAAAATAAAAATGGTCCCTCTGTCCAATCACATTGTTGCTTTTGTTCTATAAATTTTTGTTTTTTTTGGTCAAATTGTTTGGCATATTGTCCTCATGAGTTAATGTTGCTCATCAATTTGAATTTATGGCGGAAAACACAGACAAGACTGAAAAAGCAGTTTCTGCTCTTGCACCCATCTTTAAAATAAACTGCTGTATTTTAAGCCAAAAGAGCTGTTGTGTTTGATAGAACTGCCATATCAGATTCATGGCACATTAAGCCCCGAACTAATTTAAATTTGTCCATTTTACCCTGGAAACCCCCATTTACAGACGTCGCGCAACCGCTTTTGTTTCAACCTAGCCATAAAAAGAATCTAAGTAATTATATTTATTATTCAAAATGTCATTTTTATCTTAGAATCATTAATTGATGTCTAATATTTATTAAAAAAAAAAAAATAATAATTCACTCGCATATTTTAAATATATATATATATATATATATATATATATATATATAATATATATCTGTGTCTTGACACTCGATGATACATGCTACATGGAGTTTTTGGATCGAAACAATGTACGTACGCGATAATATCTCGTAAAATCATGGCGTCCTTAATTATGCTCTCGCGTGCTCTCACCTCTACGTATTTAGGGTTTTGCTGTTTAATTTTTTTATCTATTTTTTTAAATGCCCTCCTATTCAAAATTTTTCTTCTCCCAGAAAATTGAGATTTGAAGCTTTCCAATGATGTATCACACATGCATATAGGACCATTTTGAAATTTGGCCAAATTGCGGGTCTCAGAGCGGAACTTCAAGTCACCTGAGTGTTTTCCGCCTTATATTATTTATTGATTTTATTACATTTTATTTTTTCAGTATTAAATGGTCAAAAACCTTGAGTGTATTTTTACAGTTTGGATGTGATTATTATTATTATTTTTTTTTTATTCAGGCAAAGTGATGCTGTACTAAGCCCTGTACCCAGTAAAGTACTGGATGATAGGAGTTTTGTTATAACGTGCGCCCAGTGCAGACGTGAAGCATAGACAGCAAGTACATTTCTCTTATCCAATAGCTTTTTTTGCTGGCGTCTTATTATTTATCTCAAATGAGCTTTACCCAAATAAAAGTACCAAACCAAAAGACTCAAAAACGTATCCATACCGGAACAAATAAAATGACTACATTCCAGTCCTACACAATGCAAAATCAAAATCAAAAATTGTTTTGCCCTCGTAACTACCAACACCTGTGTAATGATAAGCTCTCATTTTAAGTGTACGCCGTACGGGGGCTGACTCTAGGACAGTGGAAAGACGCAATTGACAGCCTCTAGTGGCGTGGAGTAAAATTACATATAATAAGACATCAGGAATATGGCTCATACAGATGCGCTTTAAGTATTTTCTGTTACAAACAAAACAATGTTATTAAAGTTACACTTTATTGTAAGTTGATCGATATATTTTTTTCTTTCAAATTTATAAGGACACAATGTGATGCAGAGGTGTACTTACTGTATAACAACTTTATAGACAAATTATACTATTTACAGAGTTGTTTGCTGGAGAAAAGTTTACTTCTTCCCTTGGGGCGTAACAGAAAATAATTGAGAAGCACTGAATTAATCTAACATTGCTCTACAAGAATACTGGATTCAAACCCAGAACGTTTGACTGTGAGAGTCACCTACCCATCCACACAGTATCCCTTACACTGCTGCAAATTTTCCTCACTGGATGATTCATTATTAATCAGTAATAAGTATGTGCTCATCCACCTACATTATGAAATTTGAACATGAACATGTTTTTCATATGTGCTCGCTTTTTGTATCATTTAAAATTAATTACCTCATGAAATTTAATTTTACAGTACTGCATCTGAGATGATAATCAACCTTCATAGGGCAAGTGACTATTTTTGGTCATTTAAAAAAGTTGACCTAATAAAACCTGGCATCCACATACATGCTGTATGTGGAAATCACATTTTGTGAATGTGGACGTCAGGTCTCAATTATACAGTATTTTCATTGAACATTGAGGCTAAAAGCTGATAACTGAAAGAGATATTTCTGAAATATATATATATATTTTACATACTGAAATCCCCATTTAAGCCAATTATTAGAATTTTTATTCATCTAAGTTTAAATACTGCATGAATCCTGAATGCTTGGAATTACTAAAATATTTAATTGTATTTGGTACTGATATTTCAACAATACACAACATAACATTTAACACTAAATTAAATGTTTAAAATGAAATAGAATAAATGCAGTTTGATCTTTGTTCTTTAAAAAAGTAATTTTTTTATTTTGTATTTTTTTAAATAAAAATAATTAAAATATTTACTAGTGCTGTCAAATTTATTGTGTTAACTGGCGGTGGCGGTAATTAATTTTTTAAATTAATCACGTTAAAATATTTGAAGCATTTAACGCATGCGCGGAATGACCCGATCGTGCATTGCCTAAATTACAATGATGCCGTTTTTTGCACATTGAGAGCCAAGAGGCTGAGAAAGGCGAGTGGACACAGGCGTTCACTGGACCACGCCGTTTATTGGCACACAACAAACATAAGTATCATTTAGTGAACGCACAACAAAAATAATATTCCTATCTCTCTCTCTCCAAAAAAAAAAATGTTCACAAAAACAAAAGCACTCAATGCAAAGAGAACTGGCATTCCCAATCAAAATAGCTATGCAAAATACACATAAAACTTACTCAGACTTTGATCAAACTCGATTAAAACATTTCGTTTAGCTCAACAAATACACCGGATGGAAATATTGAGTCACAAAATACAAACTATCAGAGGTCTCGTACGTTGTGAAGCCAGCACTCAAATGACGTGCATGGACCAGTAAACAGGGAACTACGGCGTCAGTCGAGGGACAAAACACACTCATTGGCTTGATTTCGAAGTAATTTAAAACATGGCCATTGACACCTTGTGGTGTATTTCAGTCACTACCTCACGTAGTTAAAGACACTGTGGAAGAACGGCAGGTAGCCCGTGTGACAACAATGGCGAGCTACTAGTTTATTTTTTGATTGAAAATTTTATAAATGTTATTAAAACAAAAACATTAAGATCGGGTCGCTATAACTTGTAGTTCTTAAAAGATAAATGTTAGTACAAGTCTTTCTATTAGTGGATCCCTTTAACAGAAAGAATGTTAATAATGTTAATGCCATCTTGTGGATTTATTGTTATAATAAACAAATACAGTACTTATGTCCGTGGATCCCTTTAACAGAAAGAATGTTAATAATGTTAATGCAATCTTGTGGATTCATTGTTATGATAAACAAATACAGTACTTACAGTATGTACAGTATGTTGAATGTATATATCCGTCTTGTGTCTTATCTTTCCATTCCAACAATCATTTACAGAAAAATATGGCATATTTTTGAGATGGTTTGAATTGCAATTAATTACAATTGATTCATTTTCAAGCTGTGATTATCTCGATTAAAAATTTTAATCGTTTCTTATTAATTGTAAAGTAGAAACTAACAATTATAAGATAATATTTAATATTAACTCATTGCCTGCCTTTGACAACAATAGACTTTGCTTGTTAAATTAATGCTTCAGTGCCATTGATGTCCAATTTATTTTGCCGGGGAGGGCTGACAGCGATCATTCGCTGCCATCTGATTCCAATAATAGTAATAATGAGTTCAGCAAATGCCCTATAAAGGGTAAAAGAGATTGTCTGATTGTATCTAACATTGATTTACTATCCAAAGTCAGATACATTATCTCAAAGTTACTATACACTTCCAAATGAAAGTAATGTATAACATGTAGGCCACTGCATGTCAGAATAAGTATATTTTGTCATGCTTTTAGTACTGACCGTAGTTTCATACTATAGTAGTTTTTATTTTTGCCCACTAGATGGCTACACCACATCACGTAATGAATTTACAATGAAGAACAAAAAAAATCTCACCTTGCATTTGTCACAGCATTCCCCTGTTGAACACTGGGATCCCTCACTAAGGGTGCAAGTGGTAGCATTACAGCATGGATTGGTGCACTCCTATGAAAAGATAATGCTCCAATAATTATCTGACACTATTATTTGTTCAAACATAAGGGTAGACACAATGACAGAACAATTTATTTTTTTTAAGAGGGAAAAGTAAGTTCATGGTGTTCTTTTTTGCTTTCAGCTGATGGCAACCTGCATTCTTGTCAAGGTACATTTAACAAATCAGAACACGTTCACAGCTTGCCATAAACTTCACTGCAACACGCAGGGGGACAGATCGTTATATATTTTCTTCATGCACCAAGGTTTCCTGCGTAAAAAAACATTCAGAAATGCTGTGACCTTAGAAACGTTAGAAAGATTAATTCAGGTTTGAGTAAAACTATTATAATACTGTACAGTGGTACCTCTACATATGAAGTTAATTCGTTCCAGGACGTTGTTTGTAAGTCAAAATGGTCATAGGTCGAGCAGGATTTCCCCATTAGAATATATTATAATTCCATTAATTACTTCCACAGCCTGAAAACCTTCACTAAATCCTTAATAAATACTGCAAGGACTAGTGCAAATATGAATTACACAAAGCAAAACAAATAAATTATGAATAAAAATTGGAATAAGAATAGAATTATAGTAATAATAATAATACCTGTAATAACATGATGAATTGGGTTCTAACGTGGCGAATGTGTTTTGCGTGGTGTACCTGAACGCACCGCTTGGCTGACGTGATAGTGAGATAGGTGCCATAGAGATTTTGCTTTCACTTTGAAGTGTGTACGACACAATAAAAAAAAGTCTTAAATAGCATTATTATGTGGATTAGAATCATATTTTGAGACGATTTAACTAAATACAACAATTTGGCAAAGCACGGATGACGAGAAATTAGTCTTTTAATCCGCCGTTTAGCCACGCCTACCATTATAAGGCTCTAGCGTCCCCAACAGGTGGATGACGTCAGCGGAGTCACAATTTCATCTGGTTTAGAATTTAGCCCATTGAGGGGGAATTATTCAGGACGAGGAAAATGCGACGAAGAGAGCCGCAAAATGTCATTGTTTCAGTCTTTCTACTTTAATATTTTTACAGGATATTCTTTTTATCGAAGTATTTTTCCCCAATTGCTAAATAAATGGTATGGTAATGACAAATAACAGTCTTGTGCTAAATGGAATATGAAATAATAAAAATGCATTTATTCAGTACGACACGGCAAAATTACTCAATAATGGTCAAAACTGTCGACTTCACCTTTACTGTCGCGCCTCCCGAATGATATTTTATGCCACTGTAGTTAGTCAGGCTTTTGTCATTTCCCTGCCCCGTCTTCGGAGAATGTAAACAAACCAAGAGGCCTGACAGCTAGCCGACATTCTAACCCGAACCGAGTGACGTCTCAAAGTCTTATTTTCGCTTTTCGAAGTGAAAAATCTCCCAAAACTAGATTGGATCATGTCACACGGCGGCGGGGTCATCGATTGGCATAGCTGATCGGCAAACCGCCTGGCGGCGAGCAAGTCACAGCTCTTTGCCCTGCTACGGACAGGAGAGCTCGCCGGGGAAGCAGCTGGAGAGTAACGCCGGACAAACCGGCCAACGTCGGAGAAGCGCGTTGGTGCCAGATGGTCAACACGAATATGGCGTAAAATAATGCTTTACTACACGGCGAAGACATAAACAGAGAGCGGCTTGCTGTTGTTTTATCAGCTAACACTGTAGGATATGTCTAAGGAGAACTTCTTTACATGTCAGTCCATGATCAAACGTAAGTAAATAGTCCTTTATTTAAAGAAAGTTTGTGGTGTTTACTTTGTAAAGGCCTGTATTCACGGCCATTTTTAATACAATGTTGCAGTTTCTGAAGGGGTTGAGAATTTGAAAGAACACCGGGCACACGAATGGGGCAATAAGCCGAGTATAGAGGAGGGTGTGCAAACAAGCCGCCAGTCGTCGGCAGAGTGGCATTCTGGACAATCAGCCACAAAATGCAAGCCACCTCCGGATAAAATGTCTGGCAAGATACCAGTATTTTACATTATACAAAATATGATGTTTACTCACTTCTTCATAAATCCAATGGTCCCACAGTAGTGAGGCTTGTTTTGGCCAATATCCGCGGTGAACGGGAACCTTTTGAAACCCAAAAAAGGCTGGTGCAGCAACAATTTTCTGCAGCCGTTTGACTGGCATGATGCGAAAAATAAACGATTTAATCCGCAAAATCAGCTGAATACGCAGTCTATGTGCATGCTATAAAGCAATCCTGTATTGTGAGATGCTGACCCAGGTGACGTCACATTCGTATTCATCCTAAACCCGAGACTGAAGCCGGAAGTCACTCATTTTCATGGCGCAGGATTCAAAAATTGAATATTTAAAATGATCGCTTCCACACACATCCAAGCGGTACATTTCATTCAGGAGCATAAAACACAGTGTGAAATATCAAATAAACATGCTTTTTGGTGTCATACGCACTTTAAATGTTCCGTTGTTGTTAGCGTCAACTACGGCGGACAGTTGGCGTGTTGTGTTGCACAAATTTTGAAATATATCATTAAAAAACTAACAATGCTGGCCATTTCTTTGGTGATGTTACAATAATAATAATTGTCACCTTAACTTAAAAAGTGGCGTTTGGAAGTTTGAGGAGGACCGACGAGATCGTAGACATTCTACGGACGTATTGTTGAGCCCGTTCATGGATGCGCACTCCATGCTCATTTTTCTATCATTTCTGTCTTCATTTCAGTGGTAAGCGTCACCTTTTTTCCTTTTTTTTCACCACCTACACTAACATTCTTGGAATCCATGTTGATTTCTCTTACAAGAAAAACTGCCGCGCTTCCGTCTTACGGGAAAACAAAGAAACTGCTGTGCAGTCATAAATCGTCTTATTTTGAGCATGTCGTCGGATGTAGAAACAAGTGGCGAGTTAAATTTTGCGTCAGATGTCAAAGAAAACGTGTGTCTCAAGGCGATGTATGTCGATGTACCACTGTATTATAATTACTATATTGGCCCAAATATAAGACGGTGTTTTTTTAATTGAAATAAGACTGAAAAAGTGGGGGTCGTCTTATATTCGCGGTCTAGACGTTATACCCATTCACAACATTAGATGGCGCCAGATATAATTGAAGCGATGTTCTGTCATGATAGATCTCAGCTACTCTCAAGTTTAACCAGTTAGCATTAATTTATTGCAATGTTTTTCCTTTTTCAGTTTTGTTTCAAGACTACAGTTACAGTTAGATTTCACTTTGATGGTTAATGCATTTATTGCAATTTTGTTGTTTTATCACAAAGGATTGGTTGATTTACATTTCAAAAACCAGAAGCCATTCATTTGCGAATGTGATTGCACTTTAGTTTACATATTTAAATGTTCAGATATTAAGATTTGAATGAGGCAAAATAACATGCTTTTTCTCTCAAATATATTGTTATAATCATTTGTTTCAGATGTACTGTAATTATTTTCTGTATAAAAATAATTTGGTGTTCAAAAAGTCTTTTTTCAAACTTGAGTGTTGAAAAAGAAGGGGTCGTCTTATAATCAGGGCCGTGTTCTATTCGGGCCAATACGGTATTAATTAAAAAAAAAAAAGCACTTTTCACATACAAAAAAATATACAGTATGTTTTTTAAAAGGTGACTGTTATCGGGTCGGCCAGCTCTAATAATGAGATGTCCCTTATTTTTTCCTAATTGTGCTGTAAGTAGGAGACATCACATCTGTTATTTTGTTTGCCTTCCCCACTTTGTACGTTGTTTCAAAAAAGTAAGTAAAAAAAGTTTTTTTGTACTTCCCCACCTCCAAACACAACAAAAATGACTTTTGCCTTCAGTAAATTTTAAATGAGTTACTTTATAATTCTACTTTGCTTGGATTTTTACACCAGTATTTTACTTTAGTAAAATTTCACCAATGTAACAATACTTTTACTATGTTGTTGTTGTACTTTTTCCACCCCTGGTCAAAATAATCCCTTTAGTATGGGGAAAAACATGGAAAGAAAATGAATTCATCCATGCTTGCTATGAAGCTTGTCATTTCCAGTAGTGTAAAACTGTTCTACTTCATTCAGCAATGAGAGTGTCAAAAACACCTCTCATTACACAACTTTTAATGATAAACCACTAATAGCATTGGACTGGGAATGTGTTTGTTCATGTCAAACGCCTGATGATGGTTTTGGGCAAAAATCCAAGTAAAACTACTAGACAAGAGAGGAAATGTGCTCCACCCTATTTTAGAAAAAACAATATCCCTGAAGTTCAGTTTAACACATAAACACTCAGACTTCCCATAAAGAAGCTCCCCGAATCTGTTTGGATAACCTCTAATCTGCCACTCAAAGGCTGGATTTGCACTGCACTGTTAGTTCAAGCCTTAGTAGTTAGTTCCAATTGTTTTATGTTGTTGTTTTTTTTTTTTTTAACTCTCAAGTGGTACAATTCAGATGTCATAGCTGTGTTAGTTAAACCACGTATGTTCTGAAAATGAAGAGACTTTGCTGTCTTCATTCAAATCCTGCATGGGAATGTACCTCTACAGTCCCGCAGTCACACTGCTCTCCTTCCTCCACGAAACCATTTCCACAGACAGAAGGAATCACCAGGCTCCTGAAGTCCGGCTTGTCCAGCATACAGCTTGGGTTGCGGTTGCTCAAGTAGTTCGCATACTGACTGCTGCTGCAGCTACTGAAAGCGCGAGGGGTGTCCCAGCTGGTGGAGTGCAAGGCAAATATTCAACTGTTGATTGGAGCCACATTTCAGGGGTTCCTTACCTGAGGGCCGCAGCCATAATGCAACTGTCACCAGTGCAGGTGCAAGCACTGGAGTCATCATGATTCATGCCTAGGTTGTGGCCCATCTCATGAGCCAACGTGGCCCCCACAGCAATGGCACGGTTGTTGTGGTCCTGCCAGAAACATGCGTCATTTTCTTCCAACTCTTTCAACATCACTGAGTGAGGTTACTCAATTTTCGTTACAGCCCCTTCTTATTTCAAAACCACCTTTGTTTTGTACAGCTCGTGAAAAATATTTACTTCCCTATTCACCATTTTCTTGTGCAAAACAAGTGAAGGGATTTTAGTTGAACGCATGTAGTTCCAAATAATCTTTTGGAGAAGTAATTAATAATAATACTTAACAATTTCTTTCCTCTTAATTTATGATTCTTCAAAGTGTGGTACAAGTACCACATGATGGTATAAAAGGTCCATGAAGGGGTCCCTGAAGTTATCACAGAATCATATCTACAAAACCTAACTTAAAATGTTGTTCAATTAATATACAGAATGTTAAAGTGGCATCCTCTTTTCTTTCGAGTACGTTTGTTAAGTACAGATCTGTTGAGTGTTTTCAAACGTTAATTCAGGGAGAAATTTTACGTGCAATACATTTTGAACAGACATGAAGATTGAGGGAAGGTATATAGTAAATGGCAGAAAACACTAAGGTGAATTGAAGTTCCGCTCTGAGACCCCCAATTTGGCCAAATTTCAAAAGTGTCCTATATGCATGTGTGATACATCATTGGAAAGCTTAAAATCTCAGTTTTCTGGGGGAACAAAAATTTTGAACAGGAGAGCATTTAAAAAATAATAATAATAATAAATTTTAAACAGCAAAACCCTAACTGGAGGCGAGAGCATGCGAGAACAGAATTAAAGACGCCACGATTTTAACGAGATATTATCGCGTATTTACCTTGTTTCGATCCCGAAACTCCATGTAGCATGTATTACCGACTGTCAAGACACAGCTGTGAATGGCCACAGCCAGATCTTATTTTTATTTTATGAGTGAAACATGGTGATATAACTAGGATCATAGTGCAGAAATCACAGACATCAAGGAGTGGTCGAGATTTTCTTTTTCATAAAGTTACCCTTTTAAACACTATTTTTCCATTTTTCTTTTTTTGGATCGATTATTTGTCATCTAACATATCGGGGAAAATGCAATAGTAACAAAAAAAAAAAAACATCAAAGTGATAGTTATGAAGTAGATATCCGTGACTTTTTACAGACGCAAAATTTTTCATTGTGACATAATTTGTTTAAAAGTTTAAAATATGCGAGTGAATATTTTTTTAAAGTTTTTTTTTTTTTTTTAATATTAGACATCCATTAATGATTCTAAGCTAAAAATGACATTTTGAATAATAAATATAATTACTTACCTTCTTTTCATGGCTAGGTTGAAACAAAAGCGGTTGCGCAACGTCTGTAAACGGGGGTTTTTAGGGTAAAACGGACAAATTAAAAATAGTTCGGAGGCTTAGTGCGCCATGTATCTGCTATGGCTGCATAGACATATTGTTCTATCAAACATAACAGTTCTTTTGGCTTAAAATACAGTAGCTTATTTTAAAGAGGGGTGCAAGAGCAGAAACTGCTTTTTCAGTCTTGTCTGTGTTTTCCGCCATATATATACATATGTGTGTATGTATGTATACGTATGTATATGTGTATCTGATATATATATATATACTGTATGTATATATATAATATATATATATATATATATATATATATATATATATATATATATATATATATATATATATATATTATATTAGGGCTGTCAAACGATTAAAATTTTTAATCGAGTTAATTACAGCTTAAAAATTAATCTTAATTCATCGCAATTAATCGCAATTCAAACCATCTATAAAATATGCCATATTTTTCTGTAAATTATTGTTGGAATGGAAAGATAAGACACAAGATGGATATATACATTCAACATATGGTACATAAGGACTGTATTTGTTTATTATAACAATAAATCAACAAGATGGCATTAACATTATTAACATTCTGTTAAAGCGATCCATGGATAGAAAGACTTGTAGTTCTTAAAAGAAAAATGTTAGTACAAGTTATAGAAATGTTATATTAAAACCCCTCTTAATGTTTCAGTTTTAATAAAATTTGTAAAATTTTCAATCAAAAAATAAACTAGTAGCCCGCCATTGTTGATGTCAATAATTACTTACACAATGCTCATGGGTGCTGAAGCCTATAAAATCAGTCGCACCCAAGCGCCAGCAGAGGGCGGCAAAACTCCATAAAACACAATTAACAAGTGAGCGTTTCACTGTATCGTAAATGGTGTTATATAGCGCTTTTCCACCTTTCAAGGCTCTCAAAGCACTTTACACTATCTCGCCATCCACCTACTGGTGACGCAGCACCAGGAGCAACATGGGGTTCAGTATCTTGCTCAAGGACACTTAGGTGAGTTCATCAGAGCGGAGAATTGAACCCACAACCTCTTGCTTGGGGGACAACTACTCTACCACTGAGCCAGGCCACCCCAATACCATCATTTAAATCTGTCTGAGCGGGGGCATCTGCGTTAATTGCGTCAAATATTTCAACGTGATTAATTAAAAAAACTAATTAACACCCGTTAACGCGATAATTTTGACAGCCATAATATATATATACAAGTTCCGCTCTGAGATCCCAAATTTGGCCAAATTTCAAAACTGTCCTATGTGCATGTGTGATACATCATTGGAAAGCTTTAAATCTCAATTTTCTGGGGGAAGAAAAATTTTGAACTTGAGGGCATTTAAAAAAAAAAAGTGTTTTTGTTAAACAGCAAAAGCCTAACTGGTGGTGAGAGCACGCGAGAAGATAAATAAAGACGCCATGATTTTAACGAGATATTATTGCGTACTAACCTCTTTTCGATCCAAAAACTCCATGTAGCATGTATCACCGAGTGTCAAGACAGCTGTGAATGGCCACAGCCGGATTTTTGGGGGATTTTATGGGTGAAACATGGTAATACAACAAGGGTCGCAATGCAGAAATCGCAGACATTAAGGAGTGGTTGAGATTTTCTTTTTCATATATTTACACTTCTAAACCGTATTTTTTTCCTTTTTTTTTTGTTTGGATCGATTATTTATCATCTAAAATATTGGGGAAAATGCGACAGTAACAGAAAAAATACAATTAAGCGATAGTTATGAGGTAGAAATCCGTGACTTATTTACAGACACTATTTTTTTCATTGTGACGTAATTTGTTTAAAAGTTTAAAATATGCCTCTTTAAAATAAAGTGCTGTATTTTAAGCAAAAACAACTTTTGTAATTGAAAGAACAATATGTCTATATGCTGCCATAGCAGATTCATTGCATTAAGTCCCTGAACTATTTTTAATTTGTCTGTTTTACCCTGGAAACTCCTGTTTACAGACGTCGCGCAACCGCTCTTGTTTCAACCTAGCCATAAACAGAAGGAAAATTACTCACATATTTTAAACTTTTAAACAAATTACGTCACAATGAAAAACTTAGCGACTGTAAAAAAGTCACGGATATCTACCTCATAACTATTGCTTAATTGTATTTTTTTCTTTATCGTCACATTTCCCCCCCATATTTTAAATGCTAAATAATTGAGCCAAACAAAAAAAAATTGAAAAAAAAAAAAAACATTTTAAAGGGTAAATATATGAAAATGAAAATCTCGACCACTCCTTGATGTCTGCGATTTCTGCATCGTCTTTAGCAATAGGTAATCAAACTGTCAATTGATTTTTTTGTAGATTTAACTCATTGAATCAATGATGGCAGCCAGACTAAAATTTGAAGGAAGGCAATTCTTTCTCAAATGCGACTGGAAGTATGAATATGCCGTTCAGGTGTGAACATGTCAAGTTATAAGCTGCAAAAGGGTGTATACCCTTTTAAAGGACACCCTGTGTATATACACACATACATATATATATATCTTGTAATTTAATTTTATTGCTGACACTGTGTTTCGGGGTCATCAACATGTTTTGCTCACCCCCCCTCTCCCACAAAAGTCAAACTCCGCCTCTGATTTTGAATAATAACTTTTTAGTGGATTTACCAGTATTAAGGAGACTTTCAAGAAATATTTGAGGGTTTTTTTTTAGGGTTAAAGTTACATTATAAGTAAAAACCTGGGTCAGCTAAGCAGCATAATTATTGGGTGGATACTTATTGGCATTACTTGGTGTAAGATGTTTGAGAGGCACTGCTGGAAATGTACATTAAATGTGAAAATATTCAGAATGTATCTATTTAAATAAATAAATAAATACATGTAAAGATTGAAACTCCAATAAAAGTTCCTCATAGAACAACACAACAGAAAACATTTTTCTCAGAAGCACGTTTTGTGCCGACTATGAAAATTTCTCTGAGTCAAGTCAAGGTTCTTTTTTTACTGGAAACAGCTTACTATAGCTAGTTATTCATATTCACTCATATTTAGTTTAATACAAATACATAGGCTTACCTGCACTACACCAACAGAATGAGCAGAACAGAGGGTCCCGATGTAGGCCAGTCCCACTGTTGCTCCTTCAAAGTCAATACCACTGAATGGCAAACACAAACAACATTGGTTGACAATAGGCAGAACCCTAAAAAATATATATGTAGTCTTTGTCATCTTTATTGTAATTTGTAGTTGCGCCATTATGGTCTATGGATACTTCCGATTTGGTGTCAGATTAAATTGGGTTCCGAGTAAATCAACATTAGCAATACATGTCAGCAGGAAGTCAAGCTTCTCTTTTTCGTATTGCTAAAACACGCATTATTCAGTTAATTTCTTCGATAACTCAAGGGTCTTAATTCAATTTTGTACTGGATTCTGTTAGTAAAACCCATTCAGACCTGATAAGGTGTGCATTGTCGTGTTTTTTTCTCTTGACCAGCACAGAATTCCTCCATGTCATGAAAGCATTTAGATTAGCTCCAGCTGGAGGAGTGATGGTGATCAAGTCACCATTAGACCAGATTTCCAGCCCAACAAGAGCGATGAAGGTTCTTAAGGGCTTGTATACCTGCACAACACAAAAATCAGGTCAGTGAAATCATAAAAAACACATATGTTCATAAATGCGTACCCTATAGACCTCTGTTGCAAAACATGGCAATAAACTGTCATACTATGTCAACGAAACCTCACAGGCCTATTGTTTGACTCACCATGTTGACAAAGTTGACGACTTCAAATATCCTCCTTCTCAGCTCGGTTTGATCCCTTTTCATCTTCACATACTGAAACCACGTTATCATTTTAGTGCCGGGTAACTCCAAATTACTCAATATATGTACAGTATCTTACCTCACGGTTATCAGCAACAAGGTAGAGCTCGATGTATTTCTGTTGTTGAACTATAGAAATACCCTGAAAGTAAAGTTATCATGTCATTGTCATGTCTTACAACTGCTTATCAACACATCAACATATTGCATATATATAACTATTGTGGATAAAAACTGTCATGACTTCATTAAACCTGACACAATGTACATTATAGCTCCTTTCACAAACATATGCCAGTAAATTCCTGTGCAAGGTGATACGGGATTTAGTCGCGTCATTGCTTTCAAGCATGTAGAGATATCCCGGGAATGACGTGGGTTGGACACTTTCACAGACTTCTCCCGTGTTGCCCACTGGCACTCTCTGTGTGAGGAGGGCTTCTGGCGCGATTTTATAACTCGGACATTAAGTCATTTTTGGTCGGGATCGACTGTCACAATTTAGGTCAAATCCTGTTTTGTTACAGAGCCGGTTGTGGGAGCGTTCTGACATCGTAACTGCAGCCAATTCAAGCTCATCAAGATTGTATTTAAGCCCAGGCGATCCAAGAGAAGGGTGCCGAGATATTAACTTGCTGGGCGCCATTCGACACCTCTGCCGCCCATGTTTTCAAATCCCCTATGTTGTGTTGGTATTTAAGCGTGTTTGTTTTGTTGACTTATCGGCTCTCTGCCTACCACTTTGGTTAGAATTATTGATTCCCATCGACCTACTGTCACAGACCCATTGTGTTATTCCCCCATTTCTGCGATCGCATGTATTTTTGATTGTATTTAAATAATAAACCCTCGAACGCCTCCCTCCATTGTTTTCTGGTTTGAGGTACAACCTTGTTTCCGTAGTTCCGGACCCTTACATCGGCTACAAAATAAAACACATATTCCCAAAGCTGGACAATGGACTCTCTTTCTCGGCTCTACGATCCAGGAGCAATTTAATTTCGTTATGTTTTCAGTTCAAGCTTTTTTAGCTATTTGCAGCTTGCTATGTTGATAATTGCGATGTTTGTTTACCGCTTTTTGCCTTACTGTGAAGAAAGAAGAAGTGACGATCGGCCCGCCATGATATTTACGTCATCAGTTATTGTGCCCTGATCCGGGAATTTAATGCTTGCTTTTACATACGCTCATACGCTACGTCCTGGGAAAATCCCGGGCATTACACTGAGACGTGACCCATGAAATGTTCGCGTAATCGCCGTGTCAGTCGACCAGGGAAATTGCTTCCACATACAAGGGCTGCCCGTTTAAATCCTGGGATTTTAACGGTGTTTAGGCGTATGTGAAAGGGGATTACTTTTACTCCTGCCAGTAAGGGAAACCTACAGAAGGCGGAGGTTGTGTTTTTAGTTCCGTATATCTGTATGTTTGTGTTCAAGATAACTCAAGAATGAATAAGGATTATTATCAAACTGATTCAATGGAAGAGGTGATTAAATTTTGGGGTAATGAGGTCATAGAGCTGCTATTGGTTGACAACCAGTTCAGGGTGTACGACACCTCCTGCCTATAGTTACAGTGTCTCACAAAAGTGAGTACACTCCTCGCATTTCTGCAGATATTTAAGTATATCTTTTCATGGGACAACACTGACAAAATGACACTTTGACACAATGAAAGGAAGTCTGTGTGCAGCTTATATAATAGAGTTAATTTATTTTCCCCTCAAAATAACTCAAAATATAGCCATTAATATCTAAACCCCTGGCAACAAAAGTGAGTACACCGCATGGGAACTACGTACATCCCTAAATGTCCAAATTGAGTACTGCATGTCATTTTCCCTCCAAAATGTCACGTGTCTCGTTACAGGAGTGCTGTCAATATTGCTGCAGATATTGAAGAGGTGGGGGGTCAGCCTGTTTGTGTTCAGACCATACGCAGTACTCTACATCAAATTGGCGTGCATGGCTGTCACCCCAGGAGGAAGCCTCTTCTCTTCTGAAGACGGTACACAAGAAACCCCGCAAACAATTTGCTGATGACATGTCAGCGAAGCACATGGATTACTGGAGCCATGTTCTCGTCTTCAGAAGAGAAGAGGCTTCCTCCTGGGGTGACAGCCATGCACACCAATTTGATGTAGAGTGTGGCGTATGGTCTGAGCACTAACAGGCTGACCCCCCACCTCTTCAATGCTGACAGCACTCCTGTAACGAGTCACATGACATTTTGGAGGGAAAATGACAAGCAGTACTCAATTTGTACATTTATGGATGTACGTAGTTCCCATGCGGTGTACTCATTTTTGTTGCCAGGGGTTTAAATATTAATGGCTATATTTTGAGTTATTTTGAGGGGAAAATAAATGAACTCTATTATATAAGCTTCACACAGACTACTTTTTATTGTGTCAAAGTGTCATTTTGTCAGTGTTGTCCCATGAAAAGATATACTTAAACATCTGCAGAAATGCGAGGGGTGTACTCACTTATGTGATACACTGTAGCTGGGACCAGCTCCAGCAATGCCCGTGACCCTCACTATATTAAGTGTTTCAGACGATGAATGAATGAATGCTGTCACAGAGGTCGGAAAAGGAATTTTGCGATAACTTGATAATGGATTAAAAAGAAGGGTAAAGTTCAGGAATATGGCTATGCTTTGAATTTGGCTGCTTTGGCAGGAATCTGATCTGTCAGAGTGCTATCCTACTTTTTAAATTTCACTATCTGTAGTATCTGAGACTGTACTATGCATGCTGTGTAAGAGTATCATAGATGTGATTGTCGAACCGCTGATCTGGAGCGACTGCGGCTTGTTGGTGGCTCAATGTCTGTGTCCCATGTAGTGTTGGTGACGCCGCACACGGCAGGTGTGTTGTCCTTCTCGTTAAACTTCATTACAGCGTGCTCCCCCTCATCATTACCGGAAAGGGGCTCAATCAAGTATCTCTGGGCTGATGTCCTGAAATAACCCCTAAAATGAAAAAAGATAAATATTTGAAAAACAGTATGGCTTTGCAGTGCTAGACATACAATCCATTTTGACTGGAGGCTGGCAGCGTATGATCACTGCCAGGTCTCCCAATCAAAAAAGATTGGAAGTCTACCATCAACTTCAATCAATCAACTTTATTTGTATAGCACATTTTAAAAATCCGCCAAGGAGACCAAAGTGCTTTACATATCATAAAACAACAAAATAAGTTAACTTTCAAAGAAAAACAAACACGACAATAAAATAAACAGTCATTGCACATTAAAAGCTGAAGAAAAATAAAATGTTTTAAGGCGTGATTTAAAATCCGTAAGTGAAGGGGCCTGTCTAATAGTGAGTGGTAATTGGTTCCACAGCCTGGGCGCCATCACTGCAAATGCCCGGTCACCCCTAAGCTTCAGCCTTGATCTTGGGACTTCTAGAAGCAGGTGGTCAGCTGATCTGAGGGTTCTTGTTGGACTGTAAGGCTGAAGCAGTTCTGACAGATATGCTGGCGCGAGATTATTCAAACATTTAAAAACAAAAAATTATATCTTAAAATGTATTCGGTAATGTACTGGGAGACAGTGAAGAGATGCTAAAATCAGGGTGATATGTTCGCGCCTGCGGGTTTTAGTTAGGAGTCGAGCAGCAAAGTTTGGCACAAGTTGTAGACGGGCCAATGCAGCCTGACTGACGCCTACCATTGTCAATCGCACTGAAAGATGAACATTCAGAGCCATTCTTCCCGGTTTAAATTAATTGCAGGTCTGTCATTGTCAATGGCGGGCAAATGAGTTAACAGTTTGTTTCATTTAGATGATGTTGAAGACACGCTACTGACTAGCGCTGCAATGATTAATCAATTGACTCGAGTAATTCGGTTAGAAAAAAGATTCAAATTAAATTTTGCTGCCTCGAGTATTCGTTCAATTAAAGTGGTGTTTTGTTTTTGTTTTTTTTTGGTTGGATACACTGACCTCTAATAGCAACAGTGAATATGACATAACTCATTTCACATGGCTGAATCCACCTGCTCCCTGTTAAGACCAACAAGTTTTTGTTTGAGCTAATTTTTTTTTTTTTTAATGCATTTGTAATTTTTGTGGGAAAATATGTTCAAACCATTTGCTAAGAGCATTGTAAAAATCAAAACAAAAAAAAACGTATTTTTTTTAAAACCGTTTGAGGATCAGATCAGGTATTTTATTTTTTTACGTTTCTTATCCGATTACTCAATTATTCAAACTAACTAGTTCATCGATTAATTGACAACAAAAATAATCGATAGCTACAGCCCTACTACTGACAATAATAAAATTCCTGTAATATTTTGTCCATTAAGCTAAAATGCAGTGGCTCTTATGTATGATTTTGGTAATTTAATTGAATTAAAGTTGCAGGCCTTACCGAAGTCCATCACAAGTGCTGATGCTAATCGTCGACTGGCTTTCATTCACAATCTTCCCGTGATAGTAACAGTGATCCTGCAAAAAACATGTGATTATGTATTTTATTATAACTCACTTATACAGCTGGTGATTAACTACAAAGTACCGTAATTAGGTTATATGTACCATGATTTTCGGACTATAAGGCGCACCCAGCAAATTTTACTCAAAAACGGCATTTGTTCATAGATAAGTCACACTGGAATATAAGCCGCAGCTGTCCTCACTGTATTGTGGGATATTTACCCCAAAAGATATTAACCTGTAACACTTTATTTGACAGTGGCATCATAAGACCAAATGAACCACCATGAATCTTTCTACCAAATTGGCTGAAAAGCTTCATTGCTTCAAGAAGCTTCGTTTGGCCATCTTTGCTCGCTTGAGGGAGACAGTCAACCTCTGCTGCCACCTGCTGTCAACACTGTTGTAGTCCAACATGCCTCCTAGCATGCATTGCAGTGCCACCAATTTAAATAACAATCAAAATTCATGTTCTGTGCTAATTATTTCTTCAGTTACTGTTTCAGTTGTTTCATGAATTGCTAGTTGGAAACAATTTATTTGACAGTGGTGCCATAACACCGTCATAAGACCATCACAATTATGACATGACATTGCCATGAGCATTAATAGCCTATGACAGATATTATTTTGTGTCATCCGGCAAATTATCTCACTTTTGAATGGATGTAATAGATCCGAACTGGACATAAATGGAGTTAATGACATAATTTGCTGGATGACATCTGTCATATGCATTAATTAAGGCCCATGATAGTGTCATGTCATAATTATGACGGTCTTATGGCAGTCTTATGATGCCGCTGTCAAATAAAGTTTTACCTATTAACCTAAATAAATCAACAAATAAGCCGCACTGCACTAATAATAATAATAATAATGCATTTTACTATAAGTCACTGGATTCAAAATGAGGGAAAAAAGTAGCGGCTTATAGTCTGAAAATTACGGTACATTATATACATCTGAAAAAAATATACAATGTCATTTGGAGAGGTGGTGACTTGCGTGCCATCTTCTTGGTAAAATGTCTCTGTGTAGTCTCTGGTGAGTAAGCCACTGTGATTAAAAAAAAACACATGACGTTATCTGTCATATGTTAATAACCACACAATTGTTGCGAAATCATGGAAGTAGCATGAGTAATATGTGTTTAAAAAAACAATGCTGACCAAAAGCAAATGTGGCACAGACATAAATATCTTCATTAGCATTGACGATGAATATAAAAAGGATCTCAAGCTGTGAGAACAGTCTGCAATCACGAATTTTCCATAGGAAAAAAAGCACTTAAACTATTCCTCCGGCATTATCAATTAACTACAAATTAGACAGCACATTAAACACTACCCAATTTTATGCAGAAATATGCACTTACTTGTTCTTTTGTAAGTGCATTACAATGTCTCTTCCTCCTACTGTCATTGCGTACTTAATGGTCTCTGGCCTGACGTTCTGAAGAGGAACAGAAGAGATTGCTTCATCAAAAGAAGTGTGAAAATTACCTTCACTGTTCTCCATCTGGATCATTTAACGATCTTGGTAATATGCATTTTATGTGATGAAAATGTATAGTAAAAGGGGAATATACCATATATTCAATACAAACACAACTAGCACTTCACCACATCCTTCATTTTATGGGTTTTCTGATAGTGTTCTATTAAATGGACTGAGGAATAATTATGCATACTATGTTTCTAGTATTACTTGAAACAACAAATTAAATCAGAATAAGCCTGGTATTTTGTAGTCTTTGCTCACCCCGGTGTCTCTTCTTCTGACAGAGTGAAGCCTGACAGTTCGAACAATCTCATAGTCCTTTCCTTCTTCAAAGACAGGAGCGTGGCTGTCTGTTCAGGTAAAACATCTGTTCATGAATCATATATTTTAAATTAATCTGTTTTCAAATTTGAGTAACGTGCAAAAAGCCCAATGCTAAAAAAATCCTCTGTGGGTTCCATTGGACGTGCAGCATAGAAGCATAGTGTTAAAATAAAAGAAAGTGATCATTCACTTATTATTACTATCCAAACACAAGGTGTGGACACTAGATATCGTAAAAATGAAAACGTGCAGTATTTAAACTACAACGCTTACTTTGTCAACAAATTTCTACTACCCTTGGTCCAAACGTTGTCCACTTTTTTTTGCAAAAATGAGAGTTATTGTTTCCATAAGCGGATTTTCGGGGGTGGGGGGGGCAGACCCTGCCTGGTGGCCGAAAAGTGTCATTGCATGTAATTGACTTTCCTATACAATATATGTTTTTAACATTAAGAATTTTCCGGTAAAATATTGTCAACAAAAGTTGTAAAGCAATGGTCCCCAAACTACGGCCTGCGGGCCGGATACGGCCCACCTCCACATTTGGTCCGGCTCCCTGAACAATACAAGAGAGCATTTTTTTTTTTCCAATAGTATTATTTATTTCCTGGCTGTTTTCTGTGAAGAACCCAGAGACGGTTATTTGGTTCTTATCTATTTAATTAATAAGTGTTATTATTATATTATATTATATTATATTATATTATATTATATTATATTATATTATATTATATTATATTATATTATATTATTATTTTTATTTTTATTTTTATTTTTATTTTTATTTTTATTTTATTTACTTTTGTTCCGTGAAGAATCCAAAAAGGGTTATTTGATTGTGGCTTTCTGAAAAACAATATTTTTTTACATTTAGGCACTCCTGCAATCGTCACACTTTTTCTGTTACAACTGACCCCGGCCCCTCATCAGAGAAGGGAAAAGTTATGTGGCCCTCACAGGAAAAAGTTTGGGGATTCCTGTTGTAAAGCAATAAACCAAACAAAAAAATTAATAAAATGAACAAAAATAGATTTTTATACTGGGTCAAAATTATTTTTTGAACAGATTATGTGACTAGCACCTCAGACGGTCATTTGTATACTTAGCCAAAACCAACCGTGGATCGAAAAGGCAAGATGGATAGGCTATATGTATTTATTTTATTTTTTTTAAACCTAAGCTTTCAAAAGCGACAACAACTACTGAGCAAGAACCAAGGATTGAAAATGTGGACCATGAAATGCTAGAGACCACCGTCAAAATGGTGAGCAGAGTTTCAATTTGCCCCACTAAAGACGCTAATTGAATAACAGAGCCACCACCGGTGTTTTGCCAATGTAGTTACCAGTGTTGTTAATAACAGCGTTAGAATATAACTGCGTTACTAACGGCGTTATTTTCTTCAGTAGTGAGTAATCTAATTATTACTTTTCTCATCTTGGCAATGCCGTTACCGTTACTGAGGCGCAAAAGGCATGCGTTACTATGCGTTACGATCTTGTTTGACTGACGCGAGAAAAGTCTGAAAAAGACGGACTCACGGAGACGGGAGAGCAGAGCAGGAGTGGGGAGGAGGCAAGGGAGTGTGACGCCGTTGCAAACGCGATGCTACTATGCTAGGTGGCTCCAATAATACCTGACTGTAGCTGATAGCCTACAAACTACGCCCACATGATGCTTCAGTAGATATCACATATATAAAGAACTAGATGCAAATGGCAGACACGGCGGCATTAGCAACATATATAATAAAGAACTAGATGCGTTAGTAAACAGCCGCCATCTTAAAGCAGTAGACGTCTCATGAAGGCTCTGTTGTAGAGAACCTTCCTAGTGAACCTAAGTCACTTTTTATCTAAAATGCTCCTAAATTGGCAAAACTTAACTTACCGTAAATCTATCTTTAAATGATGAAACAGTTTTAAAACTTACACATGTCGAAAATAGACAGAGGGGAACTAATGCAATAACGGGAGCAATTTTCACAACTTTAACGGTTGATTCGCAACATTAAATGACTTCCACACATTGCAAAGGTTACTATCTAGTTATCGCAATATCCGCAATACTCCTGTGTCTAGTAAGTTTAGGGTAAAGAATTGGGCTAGTTTTGCCAATTGTCCCAAAACTTCACATTGTTTTTTTTAATTTTTTTTTTTGCTGAGAAAAAAAAAACATGAAAATTATCACCAGTTACTTTGCCATGTAACTAATTACTCATACATTCAGGTAACTGAGTTACTAACACAATTACTTTTTGGGAGAAGTAATTTGTAACTGAAATTAATTACTTTTTTAAAGTAAGATTAACAACACTGGTAGTTACCCCCGTCAAAAATTGTGTCCCCTGGCCGTGCACACACACATTAGGTTTGAGGGTTGTCGACTTAAACAATTAATTGAAGCCAGAAAGGGACCACAGTTATATATTTTGGACATCGACGTTTACTAAACTGGAAAAACTCCATACGGGACTTGAATTACAGTAAGAAGAGTTATTGGTCATCCTACGAGTAAAACAGTGAAACATTGCCTTTTTTAATGTTCAGTACGTATGTTACGGTACACGACAGAAAAAAAGTTGTTTTTTTTATGAATGTGCCATGTTTTAAAACCTCCTACATAACCAAAACACGGAAATCAAGCAAATCAGTGCAGTGCAGTGGCTCCACCCATAGGGTAACTACATTGGCACAACACCGGTAGGCATACAATATTCAATGGATGACGATCTTGGTGAAAAGTATAGCCTAAGCAGCCTGATTTTAGAATTCCCCTCAAGAATGATGGGAAACAAAAATGCTAATTTTTAACTTATCATTATAAATATTTTTGTAAGTTAATTCTATTGCCGACACTGCATTTCGGGGTCATCAACATATTGTGCCCCCCTGCCCCAAAAGTCAAACTCCGCCTATGGTTGCTTCTTATAAAATGTCAAGTTTTTTTTAACTATAGAATCCTCATTTTCTTAAAACAAAATATCAAAGGCACTGTACTTAACATATGGCGGAAAAAACAGACAAGACTGAAAAAGCAGTTTCTGCCCTTGAACCCATCTTTAAAATAGACTGCTGTATTTTAAGCCAAAAGAACTATTGTGTTTGATAGAACAATATGTCTATATGCTGCAATAGCAGATTCATGGCGAATTAAGCCCCCAAACTATTTTTAATTTGTCCGTTTACCCTGGAAACCCCCGTTTACAGACGTCGCGCAACGACTTTTGTTTCAACCTAGCCATAAAAAGAAGGTAAGTAATCGTATTTATTATTCACAATGTCTGTCATTTTTAGCTTAGAATCATTAATTGATGTCCAATATTTAGTATTGGAAAAAAAAAAACGACTTAAAAAAAATTATTAACTCGCATATTTTCAACTTTTAAACACATTACGTCACAATCAAAAAATTGGTGTCTGTAAAAAAGTCACGGATATCTACCTCATAACCATCTCTTGATGGTATTTTTTTTCCGTTACTGTTGCATTTTCCCCAATATTTTAGATGATAAATATTCGATCCAAACAAAGAAAAATTGAAAAATAACGTTTAAAAGGGTGAATATATGAAAAAGAACATCTCAACCACTCGTTTTCTGTGATTTTTGCATCGCGACCCTTGTTATATTACCATGTTTCACCCATAAAATCCCCCCAAAACCCAGCTGTGGCCATTCACAGCTGTGTCTTGACACTTGGTGATACATGCTACATGGAGTTTTTGAATCAAAACAAGGTAAGTATGTGATAATATCTCGTTAAAGTCGTGGCGTCTGTAATTCTGCTCTCGCCTGCTCTCGCCTCCAGATAGAGTTTTGCGGCTTCAAATGTTTTTTTTTTTTTCTTAAATGCCCTCCTGTTCAAAAATTTTCTTCCCCCGGAAAATTGAGATTTTAAGCTTTCCAATGATGTATCACACATGCATATCGTACAATTTTGAAATTTGGCCAAATTGGGGATCTCAGAGCGGAACTTCAAGTCACCTGAGTGTTTTCTGCCATATGCAATTTTTTAAGATTCAAATATTGACCTACAATGAAATTCAAAATTCTCTAAGATTGATCAAGAAGCTAAATACAAAGTAGCCACACTTGAGAAAGATGCATTCAGCATCCATGTAAATTATGTTTACCTTGATTGAAAGTTTTTAAAAAATCCTGGATCACCAGTAAAAAAAAAAAAAACCTATTCATATTATTTCACTTTTTAAATAGTTTGAGAACTACACTACACCATGTGGGAATCAGATCAGGGTATACTGTAAGTTGCCATATGATGGACAGATATCAATACATATCATTTTAGCTTGATCACCAGTCAATTATCTCACACTGAAATATCAGCTGTCATCTTCTTTTATCCAATTTGAAAAAACAAGAACAATTTCTTTGTGTTTTGACAATATTTTTTAGAACCTACGTGACAGTTTACAGTAAGACCAAAGTGCTATTTGAAACATTTAGACAATCATTCTGGGTTTAGTTATTAATTAGCCCATGTACAATCGAAATAAGTACTGTGACTTACCTGATAGCTTGAGTGAGACATTTAGGACGAAGACCCAGAATATAAGTTTAAGTGTCATTGTACTGAACAGATAGTCTCACCGATCAAGAATTATCCTCTCCACCTGCATTTTGTATTCCTGCTCCCGTGAGGCCACACCTTCATCCGCCGTCCTTGCCCCGTCACAGCTTACTTCCTCGTTGACAAACAAATTCTCCCAGTGCTCACAACTGGTCTGTGCACGCCCCTGCTACGCTTCAGGAATGCAGGAAGACTAGTGCTCTCCGATATGGCCTACATATTGTGTGCCAGTAAAATAAAAATGGAAAGATATTAATCAAGTTTTGCGAGTAATGTTAGTAAAGTCTCCTACCTTGTTTCTGAGGTAGAATTCACTTCTCTTTTTTTGTGTGTGAATCTCATAAACCACCAGACTGCCTAATTCTGCATTGCGGTTGACTAACTCGACAGGAGTCAGAATCTTACGCCACAGAGTAATTTCCTCTTATAGCATCTTGCGCGTCATTGAGTTCAAAAGTTTCAGTAAAGAGCCACTACAAGTGACCTCAGTTAGCTCTGGATTGATGCTCCTTCCCCGTGCGCTGTCCTGCACCCACTTCATGCATGCTTGCAGCCTGGGCAAAAAAAACAACAGAAGACAATAAGGCCAATGTGTCTACTGTCTGTGCAGCAGTCTTAGATAAATCAGAACATTGGGTGTTTGTGTTTGTGGGACAAGTTGCTGGCACAGAGTGCTACTTTTATCTTTGATCCATCGGTTCAAAATGATGGCTCTACCTTTTGTCAAATTTTCTCTCGTTTGTAGGCTTGTTTTTCTGCACAGCTTCCAGACAGACACAGGAATTTTAGTGCGGTATATTTGCACTGAAAACATTTATATCGGCGACTTGCCCAAAAATGACAAAAGTACAAGCAAATAGAAAAACTTCAAAGGTCCAAGAGACATTGCCGAATGCTCCACTTCTATGTTATCTAAGGGTGGTTTTATCGGTTGTTTTTAGGCTTCATGGATATTTACGCGATCGTAAAAAAGAGAGATTTAATGACGACCATTCATTCCCTGATGTTGAGGACATGACCTAGTGAAACAATGACCCCGCTGTGATGAAGCGACCACATTGTGTTCAAATAAAAAAGTCACAATCTGTTTGATGCAACTCATTTGGTTTCGACTACTCACGTTGGGTTCAGGTATACCTTTTAATTAACAGGAAGGATGGATATGAGAAGGGTTGCCGGATCAGAAAGACAATCTCCAGCCCAATCAGACCGTAAAACCTGCCCAGTTCAGTAGATACCAGCCCAAATTACAACTGTCAGTTCAAGATAAGATGTTCCCCTCATTCAAATCTATGTATAATTTTTTATTATCCTCAGAAAAATATATCAGCTGTGGTGGACAGATAAGCATCACGGGAGTTATAGTACAGTGATCCCTCGCTACTTTTCACTTCAAACTTCGCGCCCCCAGTCCATCGTGGATTTTTTTTTTTCAATTAAAGAATAAATAACAAATGCAGTATTTTATAGAGCTGTCTCCGATCCGATCACGTAGTCTCCCACTCTCGCCCCTGCCGCTTTTCTTGGTCAGGCAGGGCACAGGAGTTGCTTATTAAAGTTAAGAAAGACTGACAGACGTTAGGGTTTGATCTAGCCAGGTACGCTTGGAAGCCGAAACCTTTAAGCGCCGCATGCGACAATCATCGTTTAACTTGCAAAACAGTTGCTGTGGCATCTCATTGTGTGCAGGTGAGCAGCTTGAGTGGATTTGAGTGGACTCACTCAATGAAGCATTTAATAAAGACAAACATTTTTCTACTTTCTTCTTGTTTAAAAATAATTCGGTGGGACAGCAATATGTTGAAAACCCATCATAATTATTACATTTGTAGTGCTTAAAAAACATTTATTAAAAAAAAATATATATTAGGGCTGTCAAAATTAACGCGTTAACGCGCGTTAATTAATTTTTTAAATTAATCACGTTAAAATATTTGACGCAATTAACGCACATGTCCCTTTCAGACAGTATTCTGCCTTTTGGTAAGTTTTACAGCAAGGCGTTTTGTGCTGTCTAACAGCGAACTCTTGTGGTCGCTTTGCGACATGGTTTATTTTTTTCTTGCCAGTTCAATATGGCTGCACGACGTCTCGGACTGACGCCTACGTTGTAATGTTGTGCTTATATGATCCTTGGAAAAGATTTGTCCGTAAGTATGGTTGTTGTAAAGAATGTACATATTATGTTAATAAGCGAAATGTTATATTTTTTGTATGAGACGCTTTTTGTTTATGTTTAGTCAACCTGTATAGCGTGCTAAGCTAACGTTGTTGCTAATGCAATGCTTGTTTACTTTTTTTTTGTAGTTTTACGTAAATGGTCTAAAGAGGACAATGGTTTGAGGCCATTTTATTAATAAATCAGATGAAAAAGGAAGAAGTCTGATTATTAAGGCGTCGTTCACTAGCTGTCTCGCTTTGGAAAAAGTAGACGCTTCGGAGTGAGGACAGCATAGACAGATTTAAATGACAGTAGAGTGAAATGCCCACTACAGTCCTTATGTACCGTATGTTGAATGTATATATCCATCTTGTGTCTTATCTTTCCATTCCAACAATTTATTTTACAGAATATATATATATATAATTCACAGAAAAATATGGCATATTTTATAGATGGTTTGAATTGCGATTAATTGCGATTAATTACGATTGATGAATTTTTAAGCTGTAATTAACTTGATTAAAAATTTTAATCGTTTGACAGCCCTAATATATATATATATATATATATATATATATATATATATATATATATATATATATATATATATATATATATATATATATATATATATATATATATATGCATAGTTTTTTAAAAAATTATACTTTGGGAAAAAAGTGAAAAAAGATGTCTTATATGTTTCTCTTTCCAATGCTAAATATGAAAAAAAAAAAAAAAATACACTTCACGGTTTTTCACTTTTCGCAGCAGGTTCTGGTCCCTATTAACCGTAAAAAATGAGTGATCACTGTAGTCCTTTGAAAAGGTACAGTAAAAAAATATTGCATATTCTGCATCTAATGCAATGTTATGTCATTTTTGTGATCATTTTGTTGAATTTGATTGTGTACCTACAGATCAGTAATTACATCAATTAAGAGCTCACGCATTGTGTGGTGCTAAAATGCCAGTTGATGCTAATGATTCTGTAAGCAAGCAACGGAGCGGAAAATTAAGGTGTAGACATAAAAGTTTAAATGTCAAAACTAATCAAAAACCCCTTCTGAACCTGCCAAATTTTGTCAACGGTAACCAAAATTTAATCAACCTGTCCCATGCAATCTTGGCAGCAATGGATATGTGCTGTGTTCATTCTGTAGCCGAATTAGTAGGCTTTGTAGCAAAACAGATAAACCCAAAAGAAATTGGCATGTTTTGTGACTTAAGGTGATAATATTAGTTTGTTTTTGTTTAATTTAAGCAACTTTTTACTTACATATTATAGTAGTTCATGTTCACTTTGCTTGTATAAATCACTGGCGGAGTCCTGTTTTGCCTGATATTGACTTAAGCTGTTTCTGAAATGCAGTTTTTTTCCCTCCAGATGTAAAGAAACACACACCATCCAATGTAACTTTAGATTAGTCAGCCCATAGAATCACCGTTGTTTTTGTCAACGATGACGATAACGAAAATATTTCATGACGATGACGAAACAAAAACGTGTCTTGGGAGATTAAAACATAACAAAACGAATGCAAGTTTTCGTCTGACGAAACAACAGGACGAAAATGTGACATAATTTCTGTAATATGTACATCAGCCTGCAAAGTAGCAGTGTTTGGGTCATGTCACACATGTGACATATCCTGCACCCCCACCCTGACCGTATTTAGGAAGTCCTTCAAACTAGGCTGCGCTCCAGGTTGGCTTGTTTTGAAACACATAGTAAGATTTGTTTTATTATCTTTGCATGAGAGAATTTGCAGTGTTGCTTTAGCCTTTAAATGTCTGCACTGCTGAGCGATCATCACACACTAAATGTAACTCACAGCGTTAGCTTTAGCATTTAGCAAGTGTTATCTTTAATCCCTTGGACTTTTTTTTTTTTTTTTTAAACATCCAGTTCGTGGCTTCCTGGTGGGTTTAATCAATTTAAAATAATGTACTGGTTTCCTGCTGAGTGTGTATTATCATCACGAAGAACCATTTTGATCAATCATCGACTAAAACTAGACGAAATTTGTCTGAGATTTTGTTAACTAAAACTAAACAATGAACATATGCGGAGATTGAGAGGGGGTCGGGGGTGGGAATACCTCCCCCCCAGTGGCCAAAAATATCATTGCATGTAATTGACTTTCCTGGTAAACAGTGTATATGAATTTAAAATTAAGACTTTCCCAGTAAAATATTTGTCTATAAAAGTTGTAAAGCAATAAAACAAACAACAAATATTAATGTTATGAAGAACAAAAAAATTATAATGGGTCAAAATTACTTTGCAAACAGATCATGTGACTAGCATCTTAGAGACAGTCATTTGCTTTGCATAGCCCCCCCCAAAAAAAACAACCTGCGACCAGTGTTGTTAATCTTACTGAAAAAAAGTAATTAATTATAGTTACAAATTACTTCTCCCAAAAAGTAATTGCGTTAGTAACTCAATTACCTGAATGTAAGAGTAATTAGTTACTTGGCAAAGTAATTGGTGATAATTACTTTTTTTTTTTCCCTCAAAAAAAAAAAAAAAAAAAAAAAAAAAAAAAAAAACATGGTACAATTGGCCCGAGCCCAATTCTTTACCCTAATTTACCCTTTACCCTGAATCAACTGTTAAAAGTTGTTAAAATTGCTCCCATTATTGCATTTGTTCCCTTCTCTCTACTTTCGACATATGAAAGTTTTAAAACTGTTTCATCATTTAAAGATAGATTCAAGTCAAGATTTTGCCGATTTAGAAGTTTTTTAGATAAAAAGTTACTTAGGTTCGCTAGGAAGGTTCTCTACAACAGAGCCGTCCTAAAAAGTCTGGAGCTTTAAGATGGCGGCTGTCTACTAACGCATTTAGTGCCATGCAGTGTTGTTAATTTTACTTTAAAAAAGTAATTAATTACAGTTACAAATTACTTCTCCCAAAAAGTAATTGCGTTAGTAACTCAGTTACCTGAATGTAAGAGTAATTAGTTACTTGGCAAAGTAACTAGTGATATATATATTTTTTTTTCTCAAAAAAAAAAAAAAAAAACCACAGGTCACACAATGTGAAGCTTAAAGGGTTTGGGGGACAATTGGCCCTAGCCTAATTCTTTACCCTCCGCTTAACTAGACACAAGGGTATTGCGATAACTAGCTAGTAACCTTTGCTATGTGTCGAAGTCATTTAAAGTTGTGAATCAATCGTTAAAGTTGTTAAAATTTCTCCCGTTATTGCATTAGTTCCCTTCTGTCTACTTTAAACATGTGTAAGTTTTAAAACTGTTTCATCATTTAAAGATAGATTTAAGTTAAGATTTTGCCGATTTAGGAGCATTTTAGATTTAAAAAATTTACTTAGGTTCGCTAGGAAGGATCTCTACATCAGGGCCTTCCTGAGAGGTCTACTGCTTTAAGATGGCGGCTGTTTACAAACGCATGTAGTCCTTAAAACATGTTGGCAATGCAACAGTGTCTGTCATTTGCATCTAGTTCTATAATATGATATCTACCGTGTCATGTGGGCGTAGTTTGTCGGCTATGGCTGCAGTCGGGTATTATTGGAGCCACCTAGCATCGCGGTTGCAACGGCGTCTTCCCCACTCCTGCTCAGCTCTCGTCCCCGTGAGTCCGTTTCTCTCAGACTTTTTTTTATTCAACCAACTTAGTAACGCATAGTAACGCACGCCTTTCCCGCCTCAGTAACGGTAACGGCGTTGCCAAGATGAGAAAAGTAATTAATTAGATTACTCATTACTGAAAAAAATAACGCCGTTAGTAACGCCGTTATATTGTAACGCCGTTATTAACAACACTGCCTGCGACACAAGAGCAAAGATGGATATACATACTTTTTTCAAACCTAAGCTTTCAAAAGAGACAACTACTGAGTGAGAACCAAGGATTGAAAATGCCGACCATGAAACGCCAGAGAGCACCACCAAAATGGTATTTCAGTTTGCCCCACTAAGGACTTTAATTGTACAACAGAGCCACAGCCACCACCGGGCATACCATACTTAATGGATGATGATCTTGGCCAAAAGTATCAATTGTTGTCAAAATGTTTCAATTCCATGGAATCGTTTGGCAGTTTATCTAACGATTCTCTTATCGATTCCAAACAGTAGAGTACAATTTATGTCACGTAATTTACGCATGCCAGACGCATTGGATTCACCATGGGAGTTTACATAATTATTCGAAGAGGGACCACCCCCCAAGTATAATCTGATGAGTGATTATGCATTTATTTTCACAGGCCAACTCATTATTCATGAGACTACTTAAAGAAATGGTGATTTTTTTCCAAAAAAGTCTATTAATGGGTCTACCGTATTCCTCGTCGAATACTCTATGAGAAAAATATAACATATATGCATCTAAAATAATCCTAAACTATTTCATTAGCAATTTTAATACTCCTGTTAGAACGGTTCCTTGGGTATGCATTCGTTCCCATAGCAACCAGTCAGTTACTTGCTGTTATTGTACTACGTCAAAAGCGCTGCGTATTGTGGGACCGAGAATAGGCGTAAGGTGCTCATTTCGAGGAGAGTGTGGCCACCTGTTAATCTGTGTGCGTCCATGAACGAATGTATTTCCTTTTCATGCCATAAAGTTCTTATAATAAGTTAGAGCCATTATAAGCGCAACCGTTTAGTGTTTTTACTGTTACTGCGTCTCCTGCTCGTCCTCGCTGTGTCGAGGAGAGCATTGTTTAGATTATAGTCGTGTTGTACATTTGTGTTAAGAGGAAATGTGTTTGTTTAGCATTTTAAGATGATGTTGTACATCCATATGAGTGTACAGTGCTTAGTTTTCGCCACTTTTATGGCCAAGATGACCGCACGTGCACACAGCGTGCTTCCGGGTTCTGTGTGCACCTTGTGTTCATTACACTGTAGGAGTCATGTATTTGTGTTATTGACTGCTTTACAGTCAATTTGCATTATTTATTGCATCAGCACTAATTTTCTTTCCTTTCAGAACCACACATAAACCCACACACTTGGTCATTGAGTTATTCTCATATCAAGTGCCATTGCCTATATATAGTCCTGCCTGTTGCCAAGTTGGATTAAAAGTGCCAAAGACCAACTCCACTCTCCGCTCCTTGTGCTCTAAACGACACCCCGAGGCGAATGAACCATAAAATATATTGAACCTAGAACCTTATACAGTCCATTAGTCCAAATTAGAATCGATAAGAGAATCGATAAAGAATCGAGTCATTAAGTAATATCGATAACTGAATCGGAATCGTAAAAATCTTATCAATTCCCATCCCACACACACACAGCTGGGATGCCTGTATGTACGAGCATGGGCTAAGCTACTATCCAAGCATATATCATGTAAGTTAATTTTATTGCTGACACTGCGTTTCGGTCATCAACATTTTTGCCCCCCCACCCCCCGCCGCAAAAGTCAATGTCCGCCTATGACAAAGACGAACATCTTTTGAAATGATAAAAATAGAGACTAAGAGAGACTAAAAGACTAAGACAAAAATTAAAATGGCTGCCAAAAACAACTCTGCATAGAATATTCTTTTTTCCCCCCTATTTTCAACTTCTCTCTTATTGTTGAGTCACACTGACCTTAACTGAGCCAAAATGGCCTGCAGGTCTTCAGATGTTGTCCTGTGTTCCTTTTTGACCTCCCGGGTAAGTCATTGCTGTTATGCTCTTATTTTTGTAGGCTGGCCACACCTGGGAATGTTCACCGCTGTTCTGTTTTCTCTTTTTGTGGCTAATGGCTCTCATCGTAATTGGCAAGACTCCTGAAGCTTTAGAAATAACTTTCAAGACTAATAAATGTCTTTTCTGATTCTAAAGATCTTGAGATTATCTGAGTTTCAGATAACTGTTGTTTTAGCTTTGTTTCATGATGAAATCTCTGTCAGCACTGCTTCAAGGTTCAAAGTTGAATTGCAAGCACTGAAAATTGATGGACAGATACTGTAACATTATGCTTGTTTGGGTTTGCTCCAGTTTCTTCTGTTCACAGATTGTCATTCAATTTTGCATTAGACTCTGAATTACATGTAGGATGACCAACTCACTTCATATTACTACACCCATCACTTTTGAAGTCTACATCAGTTAGCATACGGATGCTTGTTCTGATTTGAAATGTTTGCGCTGTGCTACATGATAAAGGAATAAGTCTTCTACTGATAAGAACCCAAAGTAGGGTGCAGACACTGTATTTGCTTATTCCTGAGACGAAACTGGATGCGGCAGAATAAAACAAGAATTGTTTCGCTCTGGTTAGGCTGTAAAATATAATCTTATCTAATTTTTAAATACTGTATGTACCTTAAACTTGTCTGCCTTGTTTGCTATCATATAATCATTTTTGGATAGCTTTGATAGTTTTTACAGTGACCTACTTTGAAGTTATTGTTAAACTTATTTTTTCTCACCAGCTTGATTTACTATACAGAAATTACCTTGTAATTAAGCCTATTTGGACTTATCAGTTGTTTTAATATTCCTTTTTTCCACAGCAATACTATTTTTCTTTTGTCTTGTCGCCATTCCAGAAGAGAGAATTGTAGGAACTGACTGCATTAAGCACATGCTACCGCTAGCATAAGAGCTGTCATCCTGCTCAAAGTGTCTGCCTGTGACTGCTTTGTGACAGTGGAGGGGCTCAGCAGCACCCACTACTCGGTAAGTACAGAAACCAGTGTGCCAGAAGTCAAGTCTTAAAACACAAGCAGCTACAATAGAAAAAACCCCAACAGAAATTGGAAAAATATCTGCGGATATTAATACGACAAGATTACTGATTCGCTTATTTCGCTGTCAATCAAAAACAGATTAAGCCTCAGACAGATCAGCCAATCATCATCCAGAGACCCAGAGCATCCGGGCTAGCTGAACACCGCCCACTGCCCATAGACCCCCAGAGATGCACAGCTTCCGATAGGCGGGATAAACCCTACCTTTAGCTAATGACTCGTCTCTCAAGTCTGGAGAAGCACAGCTTCCACACTGTTTAAAGAACTGTGAAGCTGCGTGAATGAATGAAAAGCAGGCGACATAGTGATAAGAAGCTAATTTTAAACAAAAGTTGAGCGCATTGTAGCGCATATTTACACTTACAACAAGACACTCTCTGCTAGGGGTGTGACAATATATCGAAACGGAGATATATCGTGATACTTTGTATCCCAAAGGTTTATCGATATGCTCCTGCCAAGAATCGAGATATCATTTTAAAAAGGTGGAAATGTTTAAAAAAAAAAAAAAAAAAAAAAGAGACCAACAAGTTGTTACCAAAATCTTTCACCATAATAGTGTCTCAGGTAACTCTAAGGCTGCCATTGCCGGTGCTCGACGCCCAAATCATTTAGAGTGGGAACGTTCATTCATTCGAAATTTTAGTAGCCGATTAATCGATGAACTATTTATTTCGAATAATCAAGTAATCGGATAAGGAACATAAAAAATTAAAATACCTGAGCTGAACCTCACTCTGTATCTGAAACAAAAAGGGGATCTATGTACAACAAAAGAACATTTAGCTAACTTACATAGTAAAAGTCCGTTAGCTTAAATGCTATAAAATACTAACACTTTTTTACAATGCTCTTAACAAATGACTCAGACACATATTCCCACAAAAAATGGCTAAATATACTTTTAAACTAAATTACGAATGCATTCAAAAAAATAACTGGCTCAAACAAAAACTTAGCTTATATTGGTCTTAACAGGGAGCATATGAATTCAGCCATGTAAAATGGGGTAGACTAGAGAACCGTGTATCCACCCAAATCAATGAAAATGAATGCAAACACTTTCAAAACAAGCCATTACAACGCCACGTTAATTCAACGAATACTCGAAGCAGCAAAATTTAATTTGAATTCGTTCATTCGTTCATTCGCTGCCACATTCGTTCATTCGCTGCCATCATCCCACTTCAAACGGATTGAACGTCTACTAGTGATAAACTCATTCCAATTCACAGCAGAAGCTTGTTTTTCTGTTTATTAGTTGTTTGTATAATATCCTAGAATGATTTCCCGACCAAAGTATCGATAAGCGTTGTATCGCTATATCTTCAGATCATCATTATCGTGAGCTTTGTATCGCAAATCGTATCGTATCGTGAGGTAACAAGATGTTCCCACTCCTACTCTCTGCTGAAGATGGCCCACCACAGGATGATCAGACACCACACACCCGCGTCTGATCATCCTGTGGTGGGCCATCCTTAGCAGACAGAGGGTGTCTTGTTGTAAGTGGCCGAAACAACAAATGATGTCTGAGGCAAACAACTGATGATGTGGTGCACTGGTGGCACCACGTGATCATTGCCAAATTCCACCCCACCCAAGATGACATCTCCGACGTTCGATTGATGAGCTGAATATTAGGGATCTCTAAAAGCTAGTCCTATTAAGAAGCACATGACATGTACACACAAAAATATACATTGGATCACTTATTTTTTTGTCATTTTGGGGGAAGCTGAGGTTCCTTTCAGTTTTAGAGTAATCGCCTGTCCTGCTCCTTGTCAGGCTTCCTCTCACCACTGTCTTCATCCTGCAGATGAAAAGTGATACAGTGATGATTAAGCTGAAAAGACAGATGGCCGTTCCCCACTTTTAGCACATCCTGTGTTCCACATTGCCTTCTGTTTATCTTGAGAGTCAAGTTCCAGTGTTCCATGTTGCTGTAAATCCCTCCTGTTCAGGGATGTCCAAACTTTTCCCTCCAAGAGACGCAAACACAAAATTTAAGATCTACTGTGATATTCTTCATTCCTATGAAACAATTACTGTTTTTTTCGTTCTTTGCATAGAAGTTCCACACAAAACACAACATGCTGTAGGGTAGACATTTCTTGGCTGGCCTGCGAATGTCTCAGGGCCATTCGGAAAATGTCTATAGCCCCTTTCACAAATACCGAAACACCTTTAAAATCCCGGAATTTAAACGGGTAGCCCTTGTGTGTGAAAGCAATTTCCTGGGTCGACTGACACAGATATTACGCGGACATTTATTGGGTTGCGTCTTAGTATTGGACTTTTCCGAGGCGAGGCATGTGTGAAAGCATGTGATTTCGACTTTACGACACTGGCGTCTCGTCCGCCATTTTGTCACCAGTGTTTTTTTTGGTTTTTTTTTTTTTTAATAATATCGACTTTCTTTGTGATGCATGCTTTTATTTTTTGGTGCAGTAAGCATAGCGCAGGTAGTATTTCCACATGCGAGTAAGAGTGCAAGAACACACGAAGAAGAAAATATTTGCGCACACGAAGAAGAGCCCACGTGCACACACCGGGTAGAGCGCATTTTCTCCCACGAAAGTGTTGCACATTCTTGTGAGAGAGTACCTGCGCGCACAATCGTTGCTTGTGAAGCATCCACAGAGGCAACACCTGTATATATAACCTTTTGTGCTGTTTATTGTGCATTTTCAATTGTGGTCAAATACTTGGTGTGAGGTTATGTGATTGTTTTTGTGTGGACGCTAACTGATACATGCTAACCGTTTGTGTGGATTGCTGTTGCCTATCAGCAGCTAGTTATAAACACAAATTTGAATTGCTGTTATTGAAGATGAGACTGATTTAATTTCATTTTTATTTTAGTTTCATTCTGCAAGTGTTGAGTTACAGCAAACCACACGGATGCTTGACATTGTCATTTCGGAGCTTAGCTGTCTGTCTAGCTAAGACTTAGCTCCAACGTCTTGGCAAGGACAGTACAATAACGTGTAACACATTTTTTTTGAATAGTTATTTTGAAATGTAGGGGGTATATTGGGGTACTTAACTCATTTGCTCCCCAAAACGTATAAGTTCTGTACAAGAGACATCTCTAGGTTCTAATGCAAGATCGCTCCAAAGCACAATGCTCAAAATCCATTTTAAAGCAATAAAACTGCCCACTAGAGATGTCCCGATCGATCGGGTCCGATCACGTCATTTTCAAAGTATCGGAATCGGCAAAAAAAAAATATCGGCCATGCCTTTTTTAAATATATATATATATTTTTTAATTAAATCGTTTTCTAATTGTATTTAACGTTACAGACATAATATGTTACACTCATCCAGAGTCTTTAGTTTAGGCTTACGGTAGGGTTATCAAATTTATCCCAATAACGGCGGTAATTAATTTTTTAAAAAATGTATCACGTTAATAAATTTAACGCAATTAATGCATGCGCTGCACGACCCACTCCCGCATTGGCAGGCCCAATCTGTAATGGCCCCGTTTAACCTATATAGAGAAAAAAAGGCAGCATTAGTAGAGTGAATTTTGGCAGCTTTAGGAGCCTTTTTTTAATTGGCTAGAAGCTTACAATCCCTCTCCCTACGATTAGAAATATCATGGGAAGCAATGTGGGGAAGCAAGGTAGCAATTGATTTTTTTCTTAACACCTTATGCTATACCCCAACGCAGAGAAGATATATCCATTGGTAGCACTACGCACAGTCAGGGTTCTACTTCCCATCATGGATTTGGGCATGCCTCCAGTATCATTTACTGAAAGCTCAACAAATACACTAGATGGTAATATTTAGTCACAATATACAAAGTCACAAGTCTTTCTATCTGTGGATCCCTCTCACAGAAAGAATGTTAATAATGTAAATGCCATCTTGAGGATTTATTGTCATAATAAACAAATACAGTACTGTATAATGACTGTACTGTATGTTGAATGTATATATTCGTCCGAGTTTTATTCATTTTTTTCTTAATGCATTGCCAAAATGCATATGATCGGGAAAAATTATCGGGAATGATTGGAATTGAATCGGTACCAAAAACAATCAATCGGATAGGGAAATATCGGGATCGGCAGATACTCAAACTAAAACGATCGGGATCGGATCGGGAGCAAAAAAACATGATCGGAACAATCCTACTGGCCACTGGAGGGCAGTAGCACATTTGGTAAGAACTCATATCAGACAATGAAAGGAGATGAATGAAGAGAAATAATCAGGAAACGGAAGTTGGAAGAACTAAGACGCGTGAAAAAATGTGGAGAACGATGTAAACACAAGGCACATGCCCAACAAAGGTTCCGTAGGTGAATTCTGTTATGAGGTAGTGGTCACTACAAAAGAAAGATTAAAAAAATCTATCTTGATGAGACAGACAGGCGGTGATGAGGGAAAAATTTACCCCCATCTGCCGATACAGCCGCGGCCACAACAGCGTAATTTCTCAGTTCAATAGTTTAGCTATGTGTAAATAAATTGTTACTTTGCTATCAAAAGCTGTATTTGTCTTGTTGTTTATGTTATTTTGTAGAAGGAAAACATTATTCAGATGTTTGGGATGTCACAAAAGCAAAAAATAGCTGTGTTGAAGTCAAAGTTATGTTTGAAATGTATGCTTTTACAAAAAGTTCAATTTCTCTGTGTTTTTCATCAGAAATTGGAAAATTGCTCAAACTAAGCTATTTTCTAATGCTGATATCTAAAGAATGGAGGAATGGAAGATATGAACTTACTTTTTTTTCCCTGCTGAAAGAAGAGAGTCTAATCTTTCTTTTGGTGGGTTTATATAGCAATAGAACTGAATTTTCTGTGGGCCTTGCAAAATCAGTCAAAATCCAGCGAAACGGCCGGGAGCGGGTTGCTCCGGTGAAAATGGCTGGTAGTGAATGAGTTAAAGGGTTCATTCCGATTTGCACGGAAATTCGGTTTACGTCGCCAGCGTAAGAACGGAACTTGTTCGTAACCCGGGGGCTACCTGTATTGTATTACTCATCCTTTCTCTCTACAGGTTTTTTTTCCTCCTGGAAACAGAGGATTCTTTTGTTGTTTTTGATGTTACTGTTCATAGAATTTTCAAATAAATGCTCAGATTCTGGTTTGGAATCTGCTATTCCATTTTTAATGAGCATGAATGATGCAAACTTGAATGGGAACCAGTGTGAGATCCAATTTGCCACACATACAAATGCCCAGGACATCCACACACAGATGAAAAACTGAGTGGACTTTTATTAAATTCTAAGAATTCTAAGAAAACAGTACCAGTGAAGAGAATTAGAAAACAAACCGCATTTAACAAAAAAACAAAACAAAAAAAAAACAAAAACAAAAAAAAAACATCTCTGCTAGAGAAGGCGATTCCATAAGAGGGCGCAAATTCCCTTGCAAACAATACCAAAGTAACAGCATTCCATCAGGGTTATACACGCTTGAGTTTGAACATTCAGAATGTATTATTTATAAATTGACACAGCTAAAATGAACCAATATATCAATCAATATATTGAGCATTCCCTATAGGGAAATAACATGTTGATATAACTTGCACTACATGAACCATCAATTGTTAAAATAAATAAATAATACTAAATAAATCAATTTAAAAAATACTTCTATTTTTGGGGGTGCTGAGGTTCATGAATGTTTTTGATTGTTGTTTTATTGGTTTGTTGATTTCCCAATGGGAAAAAAATATTGAAGTAAACTAGTCGGCATTAAACAATACCACCACCAGGAGGCAGTGTTGATCTATTTTCAGATTCCAAGCATGACCTCTTGGGTGAACAGAGTTGAATCCAGTTCAAAGAGGACAGCATGCGTATTTACGCTTGGATGATATCTGCTCTGTCTGTCAGGGGTAGACAGCACTTTCAAATGACCTGACTTTGTAGGAAAACGTGACTTGCAAACTGAATGCAAATATAGATGATAATAATAAAAAATAAATAAATAAAAAAAGAAGCAAGAGGGAAAAGGGATAACATTATGAAAGTCCTAAAAAGTAGTATTGTTGATGTGTTCCTACAGAAATTGATGGATATTTTTCCCAGAGCCCTAAATATCTGGACCGGAGTCACCTCTACATTGAAGTAAACATGATAATAACAGAGTTCTGCCAAGGACATTAGCATTTATTCCACCATTTGTTTGACCTTAGTAATCAATGATGAATGTGGAAGCACATTTGCGGGTTAGGTGGGCTGATTTAGCTGCAGGCGTTGATCTATATCAACATCATTACAGTGGAGCAAGTTCTGATCTGGGATCAAACGTGTAAACAATTATACCATTCATACATGGCATCACAATTTCTGACTTATCTTTTATATCATGATCAATTTTTAGAGTCAAAGACAACATAAGGGGACTGTTACAATAATGACTCTGGTTACTAGAGATGGGAGCAAGTCTCATTGATTGTTTTCCATTGACGTCATTTAGAGACAATGGCAAATGACCGTGGGGTATTAGTTTTGGAATAATTGTCAGACATACATTTATCTCAATTTAAATATTTACATTTTACTTTAATACTCTTCTCTAACATATATTGTGTTGAAAAAAATCAAAAATTTTCATGAAGTTGTTTATGATGAATATTTTGTAGACACACCATGTTTTGTAGTATACTCTGCATCCAAACTTTAGCTTTTGACAGGTTTTGACTGTGAGTAACACTTTTTGGCATTTGTATACAATATAAATGACCATTAACACTCACAAGTCACACCTACAGTGTATCACAAAAGTGACGACACCACTCGCATTTCAGCAGATATTTAAGTATATCTTTTCATGGGACAACACTGACAAAATGACACTTTGATGCAATGAAAAGTAGTCTGTGTGCAGCTTATATGATAGAGTTAATTTATTTTCCATTCAAAATAACTCAAAATATAGCCATTAATATGTAAACCCCTGGCAACAAAAGTGAGTACACCCCTTTGAAAAACTACGCACATCCCTAAATGTCCAAATTGAGTACTGCTTGTCATTTTCCCTCCAAAATGTCATGTGACTCGTTACAGGAGTGCTGTCAGCATTGCTGCAGAGATTGAAGAGGTGGGGGGTCAGCCTGTTAGTGCTCAGATCATACGCCGCACTCTACATTAAATTGGTGTGCATGGCTGTCACCCCAGGAGGAAGCCTCTTCTGAAGACGGTACACAAGAAAGCCCGCAAACAGTTTGCTGATGACATGTCAACAAAGCACATGGATTACTGAAACCATGTCCTATGGTCTGATGAAATGGGTGGGATTTCTTGTGTACCGTCTTCAGAAGAGCCTTCCTCCTGGGGTGGCAGCCATTAGTGTCTTTAGAGGGGCAAACTGAAACCCTGCTCAACATTTTGGTGGTTTCATGGTTTCATCTTCAATCCTTGGTTCTCGCTCAGTATTTGTTACCGCTTTTGAAAGCTGTGGTTTAAAAAAAAAATACGAATATCCATCTTGCATCTTCTTTCCTTAGGTGGTTTTGGCTAAGCAAAGCAAATGACCGTCTCTCAGATGATATTCACATGATTTGTACGAAAAATAATTTTTAAAATCCTTATAAAAAATATTTTTTTGTTAATTTCATTCATATTTGTTGTTTGTTCCATTGCTTTACAACTTTTCAGACAATATTTTACAGGGAAAGTCTTAATTTTAAATTCAGATACACTCTATAGGAAAGTCACTTACATGCAATGTCATTTTTGGCCACCAGGGTGGCTATGCCCCCCCCCCCCCCTTTTTTTTTTTTTTTTACTATCCGCGTATGCTAACTCATGTTTTTCCGAATATGGTAGTGAAAATATTATGATCATTTATTATGGTTAAGTCTTTAGAGAATTAATTCTCTCAGTTTTTGTCATCTATCATACTGTTTAAGCCGCACCTTAGAACAACAGTGAACTCGTTGAAGCTTGAAGACATGAATGAATAAATAAACACAAATTGCAAAAAGACTGTCAGCTTTCATGTGGAGGTTGAAACTATCATGTGTAGGTCAATCATTTTAACCTTCTTTAATCCATCAGGTTCTTTACAAACAAAGAACATACAGTATTTTCTACACAATCCACTGTATTCTCGATTCATTATATTCATGATTTCTAATTAATGTTGTTTGGGATTTATTCCATGTATTTTATGAAAAGGGATAAACATATATAAGGATTCTCTTTGAAATGTTGCCACACACGTGGATGTTGTTTAATAAGGCACGTGCTGCTGCATCAAACTGGGGAGGGGGTGCTCATGAAAAACATGGAATTACTAGCTAAATTCTGATCTTCACATCTTAGTACTGTATTGCAGTGTGCACCGAGTGACTGTTGACCTCATTTCAGTGTTTCTTCCTTATCTCTCACTCCCTTCTCTCGCCTTCTCTGCTGCTGTTGTTTTTGTTGTTGTTGTTGTTATGTCAATTATTGAATTTGGACGCCAAAGCTGAAACCAAAAGTTGCTTGCTCCTTTCACAGTTATTTATTTACGATGGGCATTGCCCTTCTTTCACTTACGTTATCCTGGTCTGTTATTGTCTAATATTCTGTGTTCAGATGGTAAGTAACACTTACAGTAGCGATAAACCTTTTTTACATTTTAAAAACAAATCAACAATGGTGTCGTTTTAAAACACAAAATGTCCAAATTTGGTGAATCTCATCTCAAATGTCACAAATAGATACTATTTATCAGGAGCCACAAGGGTTTCTTATTTTATTTTATCTTTTTGACAAATTCTGGATAAATCTGAAGTATTAACATGATACGTATCAACGACACCTGACTGAGAGGCTGTTTCTTTGTCTCACATGCTCTTAAGGCTCATTTCTCTCAACAGCATACCGGTTTGAACCAGCCTCGATCTGACGCTAGTTAGGATTCTCAGTTCCACCTCCAAGTCACCACATAAGCACAGCTAAACCTTTCTGAGCTCATAGAATTTCCTAAAAGACCAGCTGCTAGACTTCCTTTTAGACACTTTAGTTTCAGGACAATGAATAGTCACACATTTAATTTCCCCATTTTACACAAGAGTCATTACCCTGTTTTGCACCACATTATAGGTTTAAAATCTGAATATTAAATAAAATGTAACAATATTATAAGAATATTTTAAAACATTGCTGTTTTTGAGAAATTGAGACATTACTTTTACAATGTTAAACCCTATTTGTGAGTTCACATGGGGAGCAAACTGAACTATTTCATTATTTAATAGTCCGAATGCTATAATTCATTGCTTGCTTTTATCAGTTTATACAACGAAATTCATAGAGGGCTGTCCTGAACTTGTTAAACCGATAACTGAAACAACACTCCTGTGAACACCTTGTAATCAAAAGGGTGTGTCACCTTTGGACAGGGTAGGCCGTATAATATTTGTATAATCAAGCCAAAGAAAGCACCGGCGGCTCACTCGGTGTGTATTACTTTAATATCCATAAAACAACCACTGATAACTTGGTCATGATCATCCTCATCCTTGCGTGACCTAGCCCTCCTGCCACGATGAACAATAGGGCTGTTGGGGTCGGCCCCAGCACTTTCCTTTAGTCGGCGCCTGACCGGGCCTCATCACTTCATGCTTCTTTGTTCTATGTTGTTTTTTTTGTGTGTGGATCTTGTCCACATCCATCTTTTGAGACATGGCCCAGTTTCTGACTCTACCTTCCCAGGGATTGCTTCTTATAAGGTTTTTCAAATTTCTTTAAGTAACTTTTTGACTACAGATCGCCAGGAAACCTTCCAAACGCACATCTGGGTTAGTGGCATGGTTCAAACATGGAAATAAAATTGCACTTTGACTGGTGGTCGATTGTACTGATTAAAAAAAAAACAAAAAAAATATTGCATTGATGGAACTTAAAAATAGCCCAAAGTAACCAAATGCAGCAATATAATACCTGTTATCCAGGGGTGAACGTGGGCCAGAACGGTCAGGAACGCAGTTCCGGTATAAGATTCAGGGTCAGAATGCAGTTCCGGTACACGGTGCTTTGATTCCGAAAATATGACGGCAACTGTCAAAACGCTATATTAAAAAAAAAAAAATGCTAAGCTGCCACACATGCATTTCATCTTCAAGAAGAAAACAATCTACCAACATCAGATTTACATACACAAGTGTTAACCAACAAGCATAATAAAGTGCCTGTGTAGCGTCATCAGTTTCCACCAATATTTAATATTTATTTTATTCCACGGACGGCATGGAGGTTTCCCCAGCTGCTGCAGTTATCTGAGTCTGACGATGAGGAGTCACATCAATGTGCGAATGCACGCAGCAAACCAAAACGCCTGGAGTCATTTATCCGTTCAATTGGCTGACGTACTGACATGTGATCAGCAGAGATAGTTAGCTCTGATTGGTTCAAATGTGCATGTTTTCTGGAACAGCTAAAAAAAAGGTTGTTGAATTGATGCGACAAAAAAAGGGCAATGCAACAAAAAATGGATCGAATCTTTAAGAGTAACGAAAAAGTTGAGGCTTAGTTATCATATTTAGTTTAATTCGCTCTGACGGGGAGGTTCAGAACAACTTAGCTGTCAATGTGCACTTTGGACTTATATTTGTTCATTTATGTTAGGCTACTTATTCATTTCCTTATGATTTAAAAAAGTCAATGTTTGCGCGATCTTCAAAATATATTCCATTTCACTCTGCATAATATAAGTCATTTGTACTTATTTTTCTGAATGTATGTTACTTCCAAACTATACAAAATAAATACAAAACTTATTTAAAAAAAAGTAAATGTTTACATTAACTTCAATTTTATTATACATCCTATGTTCATAAGTAGTTAAAATTGAGATTTGGCATTTAGTATGTGAGAAAATGAGGGAGAATAAAAATTAGGAGATGGAGGATGGGTTTATTGCTGTTTTTGTCAACTTTTATTTTGCAAATCATTGAAAAAATACAATTTCAAAAGATAATGTGTTATCGAAATAACTGTGCTAAAACAGTTTTCTTTGCATTTCAGTAGTTCAGGAGGTTTGACGCCCCACCCCCAAAAGGAAAGAAATTAAATAATTAAATAAATCAATAAAATTTCTGGCTCCGTGGCGACCTTCATGTCGGGGAGTTCCGGCAAGAAATTCTAACCACTTTCACCCCTGCTGTTATCCAATTTTTTTAGACAACTGCAGGCATGGGCGGACCTAGAAAAATATTATTGGGGTGGTGAGAGGGAGTCAGGAACTTTTTGAGGGTGGCAAATATTTCATGATGATATAATACATAATCGATTCTTTGGACGATTATACAATATTCTCCGACCAGTCGATTCAAGAGCCTTCAAACGATTTTATACAAAATTGTGAAAACATTTAACACAATCTGTGTCAAGCAATGAAAACAAATCAGTTTTGATGTGTATGACAATTTTGTTGATGAAATATCAGATTCAGTGTTGTTTTCGTCGACGATGACAATAACGAAAATATTTCGTCAAAGAACAATTTTTTCATGACGATGACATCATGAAGACACGCTGAAAACGTGTCTTAGGAGACTAAAACATGACGAGATGGATGTAAGTTGTCGTCGGACGACACGAGAACAAGATGAAAATTCGCCATAGTTTCCGTCATAATTCACAATTTGTGATATTTTCTTATTGTGTGTGTAGTTAGAACAAATTTAGCAGTGTTTGGTTGTGTCACTCATGTGACATGCTGCACCTCCACCCCTACCCTGACCCCTCCGCCCCACACACTCGCTCTGGTGAGTAAGCCTGTGCCCATTCCAGGCTCATTTTGTGAAACATACGTACTGTATGTGTCAGGTGGTGTTTGGGAAGTTTTGCTTTCTTATCTTGGCTAGGTATGCTGTAGCTTTTAAAGGTCTGTGCTGAGTGATCATCACACACTACACTAACTTGTAGCGTAAGCATAGCGTTCACGTTACCATTAGCATTTAGCGCGGTGACTTGTCTTCTTAAACTCTTGGAAAACATTTTACATACAGTTCGTTGCGTCCAGGTGAGTTTTATTAATTGCAGAAAATGTGCTGTTCTCCTGCTGAGCGTGTATTATCATCATGAAAATGGTGAAGACCTTGTAGACAATTATGTGGTCGTCTGTCATATTCATTCGAAATTGCTGGAAACCCTTTATTAATTAATTAATTAATTAATTTATGTATTTATTCGTGGACTAAAACTTTTAAAGTTTATAGACGAAACATTTTGAGAATTGTCAACTAAAAATGGTCGAAATGAGTTTTCGTTGACTGTAACTAGACACAGACGAAAACATTTTGAATTGACTAAAATATGACTATCGAATAAGCATTTTCTCCCAAAAGACTAAGACTAAAACAAAAATTAAAACGGCGGCCAAAAACAACACTGATCAGATTTTAAAAAAATAATAAAACTTAACAAAACGGCATATCAAAACTATAATTATTTTGCATTTTGATTGAATTACATTCAGACAAACAAATTGATATAATGATCCACATTGTTTACTGTATTTTTGCGATCATAGAGCGCACCGTATTAAAAGACCCAGGCTCATTTGAGGGTGATATTTTTGTATTTGACACACACACACAAGGCGCACTGCATTACTGGGTGCGTGAAAAACATATGCTAGCATGCGCGCTAGATTTCACGCTAGCGTACTTTTATTTAAAAAGGCTGCGGGAGCAAAAGTGAGTTGTACTTTATTGAATAATTTAACAAAGTACTCATATCAATCCTAATCAATCCACGTAGCCATCAAAGTCCTAATTGATCCGAATTGGCAGATTTGAAATCAGTGACCACAAATTGTATAGAATCAGTTACAAAAACTCATGCAAGTGAAAAATGAAAAAAAAAAAAAGAAAATGACACTTTCGCAGTCGATTGAAAATATATTTTCTTTTACGTCACGTATGGCTTACGTAAAATTCAACATTTCCAAAATGCTCAAAAAAACACTTTTAGTTCCGAGAGAAACATTAGACACTCAAAAATCTTTTTTTTTTCCTTTTTACTTCGAATTAAAATTTCCTAAAGCAGGTCATACACGCACAATTTCTTTTCATGAATAGAACTGACGTTGAATTATTTTACATTAATTGTGTATGGACTACATTGATGAGCTAAAAGTATCAATATGTCAATATATGGACAGCGCTGTTTCACTTACAGTGGGGCAAATAAGTATTTAGTCAAACACCAATTGTGTAATTGTCAACATGGGTAAACCTCAACCATCACAGACAGAATGCGGAAAAAAAACACACACACAAAAAAAAACAGAAAATCACATTGTTTGATTTTTAAAGAATTTATTTCCAGATTAGTGTGGAAAATAAGTATTTGGTCACCTACAAACAAGCAAGATTTCTGGCTGTCAAAGAGGTCGAAATTCTTCTAACGAGGTCTAACGAGGCTCCACTCGTTACCTGTATTAATGGCACCTGTTTTAACTCATTATCGGCATAAAAGACACCTGTCCACAGTCAGTCACACTCCAAACTCCACTATGGCCAAGACCAAAGAGCTGTCGAAGGACACCAGAGACAAAATTGTAGAACTGCACCAGGCTGGGAAGACTGAATCTGCAATAGGTAAAATGCTTGGTGTAAAGAAATCAACTGTGGGAGCAATTATTAGAAAATGGAAGACATACAAGACCACTGATAATCTCCCTCGATCTGGGGCTCCATGCAAGATCTCACCCCATGGCGTCAAAATGATAACAAGAACGGTGAGCAAAAATCCCAGAACCACACGGCGGGACCTAGTGAATGACCTACAGAGAGCTGGGACCACAGTAACAAAGGCTACTATCAGTAACACAATGCGCCGCCAGGGACTCAAATCCTGCACTGCCAGACGTGTCCCCCTACTGAAACCAGTACACGTCCAGGGTCGTTTGCAGCAAGAAAATATTTGGATGATCCAGAAGAGGACTGGGAGAATGTGTTATGGTCAGATGAAACCAAAATAGAACTTTTTGGTAGAAACACAGGTTCTTGTGTTTGGAGGAGAAAATACAGAATTGCATCCGAAGAACACCATGCCCACTGTGAAACATGGAGGTGGAAACATCATGCTTTGGGGCTGTTTTTCTGCAAAGGGACCAGGGCGACTGATCTGTGTAAAGGAACGTGTGAATGGGGCCATGTATCGAGAGATTTTGAGTGAAAATCTCCTTCCATCAGCAAGGGCATTGAAGATGAGACGTTGCCGGGTCTTTCAGCATGACAATGATCCCAAACACACAGCCAGGGCAACAAAGGAGTGGCTTCATAAGAAGCATTTCAAGGTCCTGGAGTGTCCTAGCCAGTCTCCAGATCTCAACCCCATAGAAAATCTGTGGAGGGAGTTGAAAGTCCGTGTTGCCCAACGGCAGCCCCAAAACATCACTGCTCTAAAGGAGATCTGCATGGAGGAATGGGCCAAAATACCAGCAACAGAGTGTGAAAAGCTTGTGAAGAGTTACAGAAAACGTTTGGATTCCGTTATTCCCAACAAAGGGTACATAACAAAGTATTGAGATGAACTTTTGGTATTGACCGAATACTTATTTTCCACCATGATTTGCAAAGAAATTCTTTAAAAATCAAACAATGTGATTTTCTGTTTTTTTTCCACATTCTGTCTCTCATGGTTGAGGTTTACCCATGTTGACAATTACAGGCCTCTCTAATATTTTCAAGTCGGACAACTTGCACAATTAGTGGTTGACTAAATACTTATTTGCCCCACTGCATATACTTTTGCGCGCAAACCCTATCAACATGTTGCGTAAACATTAATTTCTCGAATTGACGCGAAACAGTGACCTTAATATGATCCACCTGAATGAGAGCGGCCCGTTGAGTGAGTGATCTATTGCGTGGACAGACGAACAGTACATTTGACCTCGGGCTCCTGCGGTGCAGCCAACCGAGAAGCGAGTGGTAGCCGGATTGAGCCGGTTCAGCATGATAATGCCTGCCATTGCCTGGTTGTTCATGGGGGCTCAATACTCTGTCATTTAATCTGCATACACAGGTCAGTCCCTCCAGGGCTGGTGCTAGATACAGTGAACGAAAGACCATTTGAGAACCGAGGAAACATGAACTCTCCTCGGTGTGTAAAGACCGCTTGCTTTTGTAAAATAGGGATAAAAATAATGAGTTGGAATTAATGATGTGCATCTGAACCTGGACCGAAGCATTTTCAAATTATAAGAAAAAAAACGAACATTTTTGAAAACCTTAATGTTTAGTTCAGCCCGTATGTTTTAACTAAGGTGGCGTACCGAAACCCACCCCAATAGCAGGCAACTGTGTGCCGGATCCGGCCTCAGCTCGCCAGATCCGTATAGCAATCACACCTGCTTAACGTCAGTGCGCCAGATGCGGCCCGGATCAGCACTATGACAGTCCAAATGATAGGTTACGCGCTGTTCCAGGGCGGACCGTGCAGACCGGATGCGCTCAAACTCTGAAATTTAACGGTTGACATGTGACGTCAATGTCAGCGCGCACCTGAAAGGCAACTAATAAGAAGAACAGTTCTGATGCAAATCTGGCAGATTGGGTAAAATGTGTACCATACCCGGGCCATACATTAATGTCGTGTCTGCTACTTTGGACCAGTTCTGGCCCAAAACTGGTTGCTGATCCGGCAAATAACTCCTTACTGAATTTGGGCCATTGTTCAAAACGACACTGGGGCGGATCCGTTTCACGTAGTTGGGCTGAAATTTGCAGTCCATCTGGCCCATGTCCGCTCCAGTTCTATTTTGCTATCTGGGTAGTGTCAGTTTTGTACCAGTTCCAAAGCAACCAGTGGTAACTGGACCGAATAAAAATTAACATTTTGGTGCCTCGTTCTAGAGCCTGAATTAATTTTTCTTTTTTTTTTTTTTTAACCCTACCTTCTTGTTTCATAAACAAGTGTAACAAGAGTAGCCCTGTTCATGAGCTACAGAGTCAGGTAGGACAAGACAACATATATGTGTAATACATACAGGTATAGGATGTACATTTTATTTTATATTGATTTATTAATATCATTCATTCATTTATCGTCCAAGCCACGTATCATCACAAGGATCGCGGTGTTGCTGAAGCCGATCATAGCCAACTAAGGGCAGCAGGCGGAGTACACCCTAGGTCAGTTGTCAGCCAATTGCAAGGGACATATTAATTAGTGCTGTCAAATTTATCGCGTTAACGGGCGGTAATTAATTTATTAAATAAATCACTTTAAAATATTTGACGCAATTAACGCATGTGCGGAATGACCCGTTCATGCGTTGCCTCAAACAGTTTACAATGTCGCCGTTTTAGCACATTGAGAGCGTAAAAGCGGAGAAATGCGAGTGGACACAGTTGTTCATTGGACCGCGCCTTTTATTGGCATAAGCTTTGGCAACCCTTCCACAACAAGCATAACTATTGTGGTGATTGACGTGTAGAAGAATGTCAGGAGACAAATCTTTTTCTTAACACACTTAATTGAACACAACGCAGAACATACTGTATACCATTTGCAGCCACCACTGACAGTCATGGTTGCCCAACTTCTCATCATGCATTTGGGCGTGACAGTTAAGTCGCTACAGTATCATTTAGTGAAAGCACAACAAAAATAATAAAATATAACAATAATAATAAGATATTATTATTCAAAGCAAAAATGTTCACAAAAAAGAAAAGCGCTCAATGCAAAGAGAACTGGCATTCCCAATCAAAATAGTAATGCAAAATACACATAAAACTTACTCAGACTTTGCTTTGGCTAGATCTCTCATTAATTTAAAACTCGCCATTGACACCTTGTGGTGTATTTCAATCACTACCTTACGTAGTTAAAGACACTGTGGAAGAACGGCAGGGAGCCCATGTGACGTCCCGCTTGGCAACGTCAACAATGGTGAGCTATTAGTTTGTTTTTTTATTGAAAATTTTACAAATTTTAGTAAAACGAAAACATTAAGAGGGGTTTTGATATAAAATTAGTATAACTTGTACCCAATTTATCTTGTAAGAACTACAAGTCTTTCTATCCGTGGATCCCTTTAACAGAAAGAATGTTAATAATGTTAATGCCATCTTGTGGATTTATTGTTATAATAAACAAATACTGTACCTATGTACAGTATGTTGAATGTATATGTCCATCTTGTCTTATCTTTCCATTCCAACAATAATTTACAGAAAAATATGACATATTTTAGAGATAGTTTGAATTGCGATTAATTACGATTGATTAATTTTTAAGCTGTGATTAACTCGATTAAAAATTTTAATTGTATGACAGCCTTAATATTGATATAATGTTACTTGGTTTTATAATTTTTCTTCCCTTGCTACTTCCTCACTGTAGCTATATAAATAGCAAACTCCTCCAGTGATGACACCAATTGATAATTCTTGTGACTTTAATCATCGTTGAGATGACTCATGTATAATAGTAACAATAAACACAGGGATACAGTTTCCACGTTGTCATGAAATAAAATACATAACACACTAGGACCATTTCCAGGGTTCACAACTTATGACAATTGTTTAGTGTGAGACTGTGTTTATATTTGTGTGTGCATGCATGCGTGAGTGCATTCGATCCTCAATATTTTTTTCTGTCTGACCAATTAACTAATAATAGATATTGTAAGCACAAAACACCTCATATTTACATGCATATAAGTTGTGCTTGGCTCAGAACATGGAGCATTAGCGATCCTTCAACGGTTTCTTGTACAAGACCCTAAACAGGAAACGCATAATGTAATGACTTTCTTTTTGCCTATCACAATTGAATCTTTCACAAAATAAATCTTAAACATCAGGAGTCAGAACAATAATTGTTTTGAACGATTCAGTTGTATTAAGTTGTAATACAATAAGCAATGTAAATTAAAGGGTAGTGTTTTTATGCTGTTTGTGCGCCATTTTTTTTTTGGTGTGTGGATAACGAACCGTTTAAGCAATGGAAACTTTTCAAAAAGTGAAGAGTAGGAACCTGTGTTGGATAAAACCCAAACGATATCCAACCCAGGTTTTAAAGGAAACCTCAGACTTAGATACTTGTAGGCTATAATAAGCCACAATTGTTCTCTTTTACTAAAATATGTTATTAGAAACACATAAAATATTGCCATTGATTTAAAAAGCTATATATTTAGCGCATGTTTTTGACCTACAGAGGGCACCGTGTTTTATGTGCGCAATGGAAGCTCGGGGTGATGACGTAGTTTGTCATCGTCACTAGACAAACAATACTGATGTTGTGCAATTCCTTCCACGCGGCGAGATGTCCAACGCATGCGCTCATCGGTTAAAGGCGGCTAATACTTACTATTTGTGTTTTTATTGAGTCTTTTATTATCTTTCCATTGCCTCAAAATACCTTTTGCATGTGTTTCCCTCTCATACTTGTATGCATTGTGTTTTCTTGTGGTAGCTTTAAAGCAGACTGTTGATCTATTGATCACATTAGTCATTTTTAAATAATCATAAAATCATAGCCACATATTTAAACCACCCATATTTAATATTACTACATTTAAGTCTTTTCTTAAGGCATCTTTAATATGTTCTGTCCGTATGCATCTAAACAAAACAAGCTGAAAGCGCATGGTAGTACTTTGGGTGTCAAATTTGCCTCTTGTAGGACATTTCGCCGGCATAACACATTTTGGCAGAACAACAGTTTTGTCATACTCTCGTCTCGTCTCATCCCGTCTTTCCTGTTCATTTTGCTTTTGTCGCTCGTTTTGTGAAATATCGACTGTGCTGTCATGCTCAAATTGAACAGATGACATGTTTATGTCGCTAAAGTCATACTCTGGAAGCCCGGCAGCGTAGTCCAGTGACATCACCGCCCTGTGACGTCAACAACAATGGCGACCTACTAGTTAATCAAATTTTGCAAATTGTATAAAAACCAAAACATCAAGAGGGGTTTTTAATATCAAATTATTTTAACTCATAATAACGTTTATCTTTTAAGAACTACCTACAAGTCTTTCTGTCCGTGGATCCCTTTAACAGCTACTGTTTGTATAATGTTTGCATTTATACATCAACACAATGGATTTGATATTAAGAAACACAATAGAGACATGAGTGAAACGACTCTCGCCCCAAATGCCCTTCATTTCCTGTGACACAGTTACATAAGCAGTTGTTGGCCAAACCCACACACTGGGTGTTTGTTGCATGTTACATATTCCAGTCAGGGCCTGATGTTCAGTTACTGTATAAACACAGGCCAAAAATTCTTTTCCTTTAACCTCAAAGCCCGCTGGGAGTCATTAGCTGCATTAGTCCCAGTGACGCGACATCCCCTAAGAGTGTGAGTGTCCAAAAGTTTTCCACTGAGAGCCATTTACTGAAAATTTAATGTTGTTAGATACGGTACGTATATTCCAATAGCCTACTTAGCCTACAAAAGCAGTGCTAAAAACATACGTGAATAATGGCACTTCTGACCAAATCCAATACTCAAAAAATAGCTACATTGGTCTCTGATACAATCACTGAGTATCAGCTCAGGACAGTACTAGTTTTGGAGCATCAATAAAGCAAGGAGCCTATCGTGTTAGCATGAGACTACAGCAGTGTTTTTCAACCTTTTTGAGCCACGGCACACTTTCTTCATTGAAAAAATCCCAAGGCACGCCATCAGCAAAAACTGCAGAAATCAATGTTTGTAGACTATATTAATCATATAAAGTCATGTATGGCTGTCACACCAAGAGGAAGCCTCTTCTGAAGACGGTACACAAGAAAGCCTGCCCGTCTCATCAGACCATAGGACATGGTTCCAGGAATCGATGTGCTTTGTTGATATGTCATCAGCAAACTGTTTGCGGGCTTTCTTGTGTATCGTCTTCAGAAGAGGCTTTCTCCTGGGGTGACAGCCATGCACACCAATTTGATGTAGAGTGCGGCATATGGTCTGAGCACTAACAGGCTGACCCCCCACCTCTCTAATCTCTGCAGCAATGCTGACAGCACTCCTGTAACGAGTCACATGACATTTTGGAGGGAAAATGACGAGCAGTACTCAATTTGGACATTTAGTGATGCACGTTTTTTCAAAGGGGTGTACTCATTTTTGTTGCCTGGGTTTAGATATCAATGGCTATATTTTGAGTTATTTTGAGGGGAAAATAAATTAACTCCATTATATCAGATGCACACAGATTACTTTCCATTGTGTCAAAGTGTCATTTTGTCAGTGTTCTTCCATAAAAAGATATACTTAAATATCTGCAGAAATTCGAGGGGTGTACTCACTTTTGTGATACACTGTAGGTGAATTTTTAAAATTCAATCAGTTAATTTTATGTGAAAGATGTTATTGAATGTATTATGTAATAACGTGTAGAACATGAAAAGTAACGTCAGTTACCGTGCTGAGTAAGTAATTACTCTTACAATGAAGTAACTGAGTTACTAACTTAATTTTTGGGTGAAGTAATTTGTAACTGTAACTAATTACGTTTTAAAAGTAAGATTAATAACACTGTTCATATGAAACATTATTCCATGATTACCGAATATTGGACAGCACAGACACCATATTTTACGCACTTGCAGACTTGTTTTCCAAAAACATTTTTACATCAATTAGGTGAAATTGGATAATTTTCCACAGCACACGACACAGTGGTTGAAAAACACTGGACTACAGTATAGTCAGTTAAGATAGGTAGGCGTCCGCAAGCCATTTGGTACCTGGCTGTCCAGTATCACTGAGCAAAAATTATTTTATTAACCATCAGTGTTGAAAAAAATGTCATTTTTAATTTCAAGAGCATCTGTCTTTGGACAAAACATTACCTGTGTCGTGTAGCATGGGTACAAAGAAAGTCTCAATAACATAAATTTGTAGAAAACATACATGTTTGGAGAGCTTCCCGAAATTGCAATTAATTAATTTTGCCTTTGATTAGTCAGCATGCCTGTTTTTCTTTCTGTCTTTCTTATTCGGAACACTGAGTTGAATGAACTGTGTACCTTATCGACCACTGCGGACTATAATTTTTTTTTTTTTTTTTACAACATCTATGTTATGTAAGGTTTTTGTTGATAAACTGCAGGGTCATGCCTCACAGTCCATTCAGAGCATCGCAATCTTATCAAATTAAGTGGACTTTCAAGTTATGGGCTTTCTAGGCTGGGAGTTAACAGATGTTTATTTCTCTTCTAGTGCTACTATTGATAAAAACACAGGAAAATTCAATGTAAAAAAAAGGAAACGAAACTTGAATGTTTGACTTCTCAAACGTGGACAATAAGCTTCTTTCTTTGACCTGGTCTCTGTTTTAGGGACATCTGCCAATATTAGTTATGCAATATCAGCTAAATTTAAACTTGCAAAAGATGTTTAAGCTTTACTCAAGGGAGTGAGCCTGCTGTCTCCTGAGAATCGCTCTCTTCTGGGACAACAAAGACACAGCCTCATTCCTTGTGTAAACTCAGTGGCGCTTTTGTTAAGATAAAGTGTGACTTCTTGGCAAAGGCGTAGGTTTGGTCTTAATATTGGTAGGGACGATATAACAGCATAATATAACTGCATGTACACTTTTTGCTGGGGACGGGACATTAAGAAGACCAAACATAGTGAGTGAACGGGGCTACATTTTTCACGAATATGAACCTAATTATTTGATAGGCTAAATGATTAATGCTAGAGATGTCCCGATCGATCGGACATGCCTTTTTTAATATACTGTATATATATATTTTTTAATGAAATCGTTTTCTAATTGTATTTAACGTTACAGACAAGATGTCTTACACTCATCCAGAGTCTTTAGTTTTGGTTTAAAGATTGGTTCATAATAACAACAAACATCCTCCCCTGCCATTTATTGTCGCACTCACAAAGTGTGGCACCGAAAAAAACTTGGAACATGGAAGTGACGTCTTGTAACTTTATTTTAAGCGGAGGGGGTTAAGCGTTAAGCGTGGCTAAGGGGAAAAAAGGCAGAAGTCTAACTACAAGAAGCAGTTGTACGGATAAACGGAGACGATGTCCAAAGTTTGTAACTATTTTAAACTTGAAAATGAAGCCAGCCCAACAACCCGGTGCAATGTTTGCAAGGCGGACATTCCACGTGGAGGAACGAGCAAGATACTTGGAGCAATTGAATTGAGTTTTATTCATTTTTTTTCTTAATGCATTGCCAAAATGTATATGATCGGGAAAAATTATCGGGAATGATTGGAATTGAATCGGGAGCAAAAAAAAAAAAAAAAAAGCAATCGGATCGGGAAATATCGGGATCGGCAGATACTCAAACTAAAACGATCGGGATTGGATCGGAAGCAAAAAAAACATGATCGGAACAACCCTAATTAATGCAAAATAAATCTGTTTTGACCTATACTAACTTTCACACTGCAAATTTAATAGGTCTTAATCTGATATATTTTTAAAAATGTAGTCAAATAATTTCCTCTTTTTGAGTGTTAAAGGCTAGTTAACAGATTAATGTGTCAGATTCTTCTACTTACTTTAAGTAAATATTTCTATTTGTTCATATTGAGCCCATACATCTAAAAGTTCAACTTTCACCTAAATCAATAAAAAAAAAATCTTTCAAATAATGCTTTGAACAATATTTTTGAATTAAGAACATTTCTGACAAACACGCTTTTCTTTTAAGATTAAATATACAATCCTTTTGCTTAAAATAAGTCTGTTAAGCTTATTTTCAGCTGGCTGTTTTTCTTATTTTAAGAAATCTCAGTGAGTAAAATCGACTTGAAGCACTGTAGCAGTAGCAAAATTAGTGGAGCGTACCCCACCACCACAACATTGACGTATTTCTACATTACAGTGGTACCTCTACATACGAAGTTAATCCGTTCCAGGACCTTGTTTGTAAGTCGAAATGGTCGTATGTCGAGCAGGATTTTCCAATAGGGATACATTATAATTCCATTAATTCGTTCCACAGCTCAAAAACCTACATTAAATCCCTAATAAATACTGCTGGTACTATTACAAATTGCAATTACACATAGCAAAACAAATAAATTATAAATAAAAATCGGAATAATATAATAAAAATAATAAAAATAATTCCTGTATTAATGTAATGAATCGGTGGCGGACGTTTTATGTGCTACCTGAACGCACCGCGGGGCTGACGTGCCAGAGACAGAGAGCGGTGAGCTTGAGAGTTTGACTTTCACTTTTAATGTTTTCTTGAGAACACCATCAATTGCAGCACACAGTAGGTGTTTTGTCTTGAATAAGTTGTGAAATAAATGATAAAAACGTGGCGAATCTGGCAATTTATATGGAGATGTTACCACAATAATAATTGTCAGCTTAATTTATAAAGACTTGCGAACGATGGTCGGAGGAGGACTGTGGAGATTTATTGTTTAGCCATTTCACGGATGCCCAGCCCACGCTCATATTTTTCAATCATTTGCATTTTCATTTAGAAGGTAAGCGTCAACTTTTTCCTTGTTTCACCACCTGTACCAACCTTTTTTTGAAACCTGTGTCGATTTGTCACACAAGAAAATCCGTCGTGCATTCGTCCGCGGTGCTGCCATGTCGTCGTATTTCGAGCTTTTCATCGGATGTAGAAACAAATGGCGAGTCAAATTTTACGTCGGATGTCGAAAAGATCGTGTGTCGAAGCGATCGTATGTCGAGGTACCACTGTATTTACAGTGGCTGCTGCTGGCGGAAAAAAACCCTTCTAATATCCCTTGTCTTTGGAGGGGGCGGGGGAAGCGGCATGTTGTATTTCTGTCGTGGTGTGTGTGTGTGTGTGGGGGGGGTTCAAGTCATCAGCCAATCAAACGTGTGTGTGAGGGCAAAAATGGACTGGCACATTCAGCGAGTGAAAAGGGGTCAGTGTAAGTTTGAACATAATGAAAGTACTGTAATTCACTTAATTTTGGTTGGATCAATTCTATCCTTACAACATATAGGAAGACAATCTAAACGACCTATATTACTGAAGTCATTATATAATGCAAATAAGGTTGCTTAAATGTTGGTAGGGATAATTTGAGCATCCTGAAAAGTTGGTAATGTTATGTCCCTACCGTCCCTATACAAACCTACGCCCTTGCTTCTTGGTGTCCACAGGAGGATGGGCTGAAGAGCTCAAGGCTCTGGTTTCCGTCTTACCGTTGAAGTCTCATTGTGCATTGCCCTCGCCTTGTGCCCGAGGACATAAATATGCAGCCAGCCATTTTTTTCTTTAAAAGTGCATTGACATTTCGTGTCTCCGCCATGCCACCTAAATGCAGACAGATATCCTGTGGCGACGCATTGTTCGCACAGACTTGGGGACCATATTTTGCAGGAAGAGCAGAATCCTAGTTCACCAACAAGGATTCCTGGCTCATTGTTCGTCAGGGCAGTCAATGCCACATGCCGGGCATACTGTGTATGACCTTCACTGAGCTGCCCTCACAGGAAAAAATATACTTCCTTTGTCACTTATCACCATTGGTGTGGAGGACTTTCTTTTTCCTTATAAGGCATTCAGGATGTTAGCGGGCAAAGTTATGTGCAACAGCAGTTTTTCCAGCTTCATACCGCTGCTATTTATTAGACAATTATGCCTTTCTACTGAAGCAGATAAGATCAGGGAACCAGCATGCCCTCGGGTCAACTTTGGTTGTAAATACCACGCAAGAACCAACTATTTGAAGAAAAAAAGTTGCAATCCAAATATTTTTCCACAAATGGTTCCAGAAATGCTGATTCATTTCAGAGTGCTAGTTTTAGTAAACTAAATGGATAAACAAGCACGGTTAAAGTAAATGATGTGTAATGCATTGCATTTGACTATATTTAAAACAGATTTTTCATTTTTATGCTCGCAAAATGTTGTATTTTGTATGAGAGCAATGCATATATTGTGAAACAAATCCCATGGGGTGAGCAAATAGTTCTATTACGTCAATAAAAAAATTAAAAGTAAGCAATACATGTCATACAGCCCACGCAAGAAGTACACTTACACAATCTAATAACGTCAGGAGCTTTTCTCCCGGAACAATTGAGACTGCCAAAAGGGCTATTATTTTACCAAATTTTTTTAAAATATCAAATGACCAGAGTAGTTTAGGTGGTCAAGAATGTTGAAAAACTTGACTGCGTTCTGACATCTGTTTGGAATGTTTTCATGTGAGCTTTTAAAAACAGTGCACTTCAGCACTGCACACAAAAATATTATCGCTACCTGAAGATACCCTAAATTTGGCTTTTAGGGGATTAGTGAACTCTCAGGATGTTGCAAGCAATGTAGTTCGATATCAATGCAAGCAACAACATCAACAATCAACATATAAATCAATTAATACCTCTCTGACATTGACAGAACAGAGTTCCTTTGATCAAAAAAGAAGAAAGCTTAAAAAGGAGAGCATTAAAAAAAATAAAAATAAATAAAATAGACCCCTAAACCCTAACTCAAGGTGAGAGCATGAGAGAGCATAATTAAAGACACCACAATTTTAACAAGATATTATTGCGTACCGACCTTGTTTCAATCAAAAAACTCACCGTCTCACCGAGTGTCAAGACACAGCTGTGAATGGCCACAGCTGGACTTTTTGGGGATTTTATGGGTGAAACACGGTAATATAACAAGGGTCGCAATGCAGAAATCGCAGACATATAGGAGTGGTCGAGATTTTCTTCAAATATTTACCCTTTTCGATTTTTTTTTTTTGATTCACAACATTAAATGACTTACAAGCTAAGCAAAGGTGTGTGTTTTTTTTTTTTTTTTTTGAATGAAAGAAAAAACATGAAAGGTAACGCAAGTTACTTTTCCAAGTATAATATTTTTAAGTCGCACTAGCCATAAAATGCCAAACGAAGCAGAAAAAAGCATAAGTCGCATCAGAGTATATCGCAGTTTTGAGGGAAATTTACTTGATAAAATCCAACACATAGAACAGATATGTCATCTTGAAAGGAAATTTAAAATTAAAATACAATAGAAAACAACATGCTGAATAACTGTACATTAGGATAATGGTACATGATGCATGAACAACGAAATGCGAACGTGGCCGGTATGTTCATGAAACATAGCTATTAAGAATTATTCAGATAACTATAGCATAAAGAACATGCTCACAAGTTTGCTAAACTGTCAGTGTCACTCCAAAAACATCAAAATAACATGTTAAATGATATAACAATGTATTAATAATTTCACACATAAGTCGCTCCAGAGTATAAGTCACACCCCCAGGCAAACTATGAAAAAAACTGTGACTTATAGTCCGATAGTCCGAAAAATACTGTAATTCACATTATGAAGGCGGAACAGTGGGACAGTGGTTAACACGTCCACCTCACAGTTCTGTGTGCCTCCATTTTGAGTTGGTGCACCTGAAGAAAAAATTTAGGTAAAGCCAATACAAAGAGTAAGTGTGGAACCTTGGCAATATACTGTATATCGCAAATAAATTTTTTTCACTATCATACAGGCATAGGCGGAATTTGACTTTTGTGGCGGGGGGGGGGGGCACAACATGTTGATGACCCCGAAACGCAAAGTCATCAATAAAATTAACTTACAACAATGTTCATAATAATAAGTTGACAATGAGCGTTTTTTGTTTCACATCACTCTTGAGGGGAATTCTAAATCAGGCTGCTTAGGCAATACTTTTCGCCAAGATTGTCAACCATTGAATATGGTAGGCCCGCCGGTGTCGTGCAAATGTAGTTACCCCAGTCAAAAATTGTAACCGCTGGGCGGAGCCATATGGAGGTAGATTTGTGTCTTTATTATTCAATCCAAAAAAAAGTTGCTTCAATCAAAATATATATTTTCAACAAAAAAAAGTCGCTTCAATCAAAAAAAAAAAAAAAATCTGTTTGAATGCAAAAATGCAAAAAAATGCATGTGAAAGCTATTTTTCTTTGACTGTTTTTTTTCTTTTTTTCATTGAAGCATCTTTTTTGATTGAAGTAATGTTGATTTGTGTTAGGGCCACATTTTGGCTAAGACGTTTTTGTCTTTATTATTCAATCAAAAAATAAGTTGCTTAAAAAAATACATTTTCAAAAGGAAAAATCATTTCAATCTAAAAAAAAAAAAAAAAAAAAGAAAAAAGAAAAAATTCAATTATATAAAACATTTTTGAAATCGAAAAAATATTTGAGATTTAAAAATTTGCATTTTAACACTTAATTTTTCATTGAAAACGTTTTATTTGATTGAAACAATCCTTTTTGTGTTTGGGCCATATTATGAGTAGGACATCTGTGGCTGGATCATTCAATCCCCAAAAAAGTTGCTTCAACCCAAAAAATATTTTCAATCAAAGACAAACATTTTTTAGAAAATAAAATTGCACTCCCCTAATTTTTTGGGGGGGATTATATGCAAAGCAAATGACCGTCTAAGGTGCTAGTCGCATGATCTGTTCGAAAAATAATTTTTACCCATTATAAAAATATATTTTTTTGTTCATTTAATTCAGTTTTTGTTGCAGTTTTATAGCTTTACAACTTTTATATATACAGTAGGAAAGTCAATTTCATGCAATTACATTTTTCATTTTGCCTGTATCGCAAATTATTTTTTTTCCATTATCATTCAGGCCTTTTTTTTTTTTTTTTTTTTACTTTTTAAGGGCTAAAAGTAACAAAATAATCCAAAAATACAATGGGGTTGCCAAAAGATACAAAAATATATACATTTTAAACTCCGCAACACTCCCGGAAAAAGTACAGTACTGTAACATGTTTCGAACTTTTGTTCAACCCCCCCCCCCCCCCCCCCCCCCCCCCCAAAAAAAAAAAACTTTTCCGTACAGGCAGATCCTCAAAATCAGGTGACTTGGACGCAAAAATATGTGATCGAGACATCCCTCCTGTAAAGTATCTCTTCCTGTAGCAGGGATGTACCACACATAGGAAAATAAATGGTGGAAATATCATTAAAAAATCCAGGATTGAATACTGAGATGCAAAATTTCAATTATTTGTTGTGTCTTACCTGTTTTATTTTATTCATTCAAAAATAAAAAAAATTGCGCAACTTATTGGCTGCTGTTGACAACAATAGACGCACCAGAATAAGAGGACTGATCGCTGCCAGCCCTTCAGTCCAATTGGATTGAACGTCTATCACCGTCAATGGCAGTGAATAACTTACCAAAAAAGGTACCTGAATTGTCCTTCAATCCTGAAGTGACTATTAATCAATATTTAAGTGAAAAAGTAAGGTTGACTTTAGTTTCATCATCCAGTTAGCTTTTTGAACAACAATAACAACGACAGCTGGCAGGCAGATCGCTCGTTTTACAGGAGGGGAAAGCGTCCTGTCTCTGCTTCACGACTGCTGATGTCACTACTGGCTGGCGGCAAGATCCTCCCACAGCAGCAGCATAAATACACGCAGGCTCAGCTCTCCTTCACTCACTCAGCCTCACAAGCCGCTCAGCAGAGCTCGCTCAGCCTCTCTCTCAGCCTCAGAGCCACGCGAAGCGAGAGACAAGATGTCCACGTACGTGTCTTCAGACTGCCGCCGTGTCAGTCCTTCCGTCCACGGCAACAAGTTTGCCACGGCTCACCGCAAGAAGGCCGTAGCCAACATTTTCGACAATGTCAGTCAGGACGCCCTGACCAGACTCTTCCAGAAGACCGGCGACATGAAAGCCGAGGAGCGGGTGAGGAGCATCTTCTCCTACTCGCACGACCCCGAGGAGACGGCCCGGGCGCTGATGGCTCTGAAGCAGAGGAAGAAGGACAAGTTCCTCCAGATTGCTGGCATGCTCCGGCAAATGCTTAAATTTCGCTGACGGGACGTGGCTCGGCAGTGTGTTAGCCACCTTGGTCTTTCACTCGGCTCGTGTTGGAGCCTTAAACCTGCATGACTGCTCTCCCGATGGGACTCGAACACCGATGACCCCAAGAGCGACGGTGATGTGCTTGCAAGACGCCGACAGCGAGGCCACCTTGCCACGCCGCAGGTGATGGAGAGTCTAGCCATGGCTGGATGGAAGCAGAAAAAGCGTACTGATGATTGATGGACATCAAATATTTTCCTGAGACTTGAATTCACTCATGTGGAAGCGCCACTGTGAAGCAGCAGCACACAAAGGAGGTGCTGGTGGAAAGCTGCAACTATGTGAGACTTTTAGTGCCAGAAGAAGAACCTTCATGGATGCCTGTCCTGAACACATGCCTTCTTTCTACATGAACACTGTCACTGTAGTGGCTCCTAATGTTACACTTGTGTCAAATAGCACAACGATTTACATGAATGATATGTCCTATTCTTTGTCCTTTTTAATAAATTGCTTTGTTTACAAAAGTTACACTCTGCTTTGTCCTTTGTATTCATCACTGCACACGTTTCTAAATTGACATGACTCATTAACTGTGTTTCAGGGTAACAATATTGGGGGTGAAATTGATATTCAAGGCATTCAATTGAGAAGCCTCTGTATGCCTAAAATCGTCATCATTGTTCAAAATAGTTGTAGCTGAGTGAGTAAACATCAAATGAAAAATGAACATGTGTGATCAGTGTAGTATGATCATTTTATGATTAGTGACAATCCACATGACAAAAATACAATTCAAACACTACAAAGCAATTTGACATTATTAGCCTACTCATCATCAGTCACCGTATAAATATGACTATCAGCTAAACTGCCTGTTAATTAGAGGCATGCTTAGTGATCCTAACAGTCATGAGTCATGTAACCTAGCCCAAATTTATTTCTTCAGAAAGTGTTAGATCATTTCTTGTGTGCCCTCTTCTCTTTGTTCTGACGTGACAAGCCTATTGGAGGTTGCATATTACTCAGAGAAGGATGTGATTAAGCCTCCCTGGGTTTCCCTCATACAGCCACACACCACATCAGACCGGCGAGAACCAGTTCAGATCAGGCAGGGGAGGGTGGGGGTGCTTCTGCTGCGCTGTGTTTGCGCCGGAGTCTTTTTAATCATCCCTTCTCTCTAGATAAGAACCTGTTAAAGTAGCATTACAGGCTTTAGACATGCCCAGGCTTTGCGTCTTTAACTTCTGATAGATACAGCTCCACAGAAATCATAAATCACCATTCAATGCCTCAATTATACAGTTCTGTAAACCTACTAGTACAATGACAGATGTTTTTGGGTGCCTTTTATAGCTTTTTATTAATGGGGTAACGGATGCCTACACAGTAGCTTTGCTGTTGACACATAGATGGTTTGAGTGGATGCTCCTAATCTGTTTGCGTTGACAGTCACTCTACCAGCTCAAACCAGTTCCTTGGGTTGTTCGCATGACGCCAACGCACTGGTGTATCTGTCACGTGCTGCGACATACTGTATAGAGCAATAGGCTGAAATACACATCACCCTCTGGGTCAACAGTGACTGCTCTCTTTTTGACACATTGCTGTCACAGATAAGTAACTCTATGTTGAAATGAAATCGACAAACACACACACCCCATACATAAATTCTATTTGGCGGAAAACACGGACAATACTGAAAAAGCAGTTTCTGCTCTTGCACTCCTCTTTAAAAGAAACTGCTGTATTTTAAGCCTAAACAACTGTTGTCTTTGATAGAACAATATGTCTATATGCTACCATAGGAGATTCATGGCGCATTAAGCCCCCAAACTATTTTTAATTTGTCCATTTTACCCCCAAAATCCTCGTTTACGGACGTCGCCCAACCGCTTTTGTTTCAACCAGCCATAAAACAAAGGTAATTAATTATATTTAATTATTCAAAATGTCTGTCATTTTTAGCTTTGAATCATTAATTGATGTCTAATATTTCATTAAAAACAAAAGTGACTTCAAAAAATTATTCAAACTTCAAACTTTTTTAAACAAATTACGTCAAAATGAAAAAAAGTGGTGTCTGTAAAAAAGTCACGGATATCTACCTAAGAAATATCGCTTTTTTTATTTTTTGTTACTGTCCCATTATTTATGAAATGTTAGATGATAAATAATCGATCAAAACAAAGAAAAAATGAACAAAAATGTTTAAAAGGTAAATATATGAAAAAGAAAATCTTAACCACTCCTTGATGTCTACGATTTCTGTATCGCGACCCTTGTTATATTACCATGGGTTACCCATAAAATCCCCCCAAAATCCAGCTGTGGCCATTCACAGCTGTGTCTTGACACGGTAAGTACACGATAATATCTCGTTAAAGCCATGGCGTCTGTAATTCTGCTCTCGCGTGCTCTCCCTTCCAGATAGGGTTTTGCTGTTTAAAAAAACATTTTTAAAAAATGCCCTCCTGTTCAAAAATTTTCTTTCTCCATAAAATTGAGATTTTCAGCTTTCCAATGATGTGGCACACATGCATATTGGACAATTTTCTTGAGTGTTTTCCACCATATATGTATATATATATATATATATATATATATATATATATATATATATATATATATATATATATATATATATATATATATATATATATATATATATATACTGTATGTATGTGTGTGTGTGTATATATATATACATATACAGTATATATGTATGTATATATATATACACTGTGTGTGTGTATATATATATATATACTGTATATATGTATATATATACACAGTATATATATACTGTATATATGTACACACACACATACATACAGTATATATATACACTGTATGTATGTGTGTGTGTGTGTGTATATATATATATATATATATATATATATATATATATATATATATATATATATATATATATATATAAATATATACACACACATACATTCGCATGAGACCAAAGCGCCACATTCGTTTACATTCAGCGAAGCTGACAAAGGTTTCCTATAGCATCTTTAACAATCAGTTTGAATCCTCTCCATATTCCACTCCTACTGCAGTTGTTTTCTTTTCAATTCCCCTGTCTTTAGTTTTTTTTTCATTCCTATAGCTGCTCCATATTGAAAAGGAAATGCCAGGATGCTCGCGGAGGGCGCCAGGGCGCGGGAGGGGAAGATTGAAAAGACACCCACTATGTTCACGTCCGCAGGCATGCACAGCATCTTCTCTGTTTTATCCAAATTATTTTATTTAACATCCATACATCATTTTGGTATAAATATATGAAAATATATTTGTTTTAGGGGGTGTCAAACGATTAAAATTTTTAATCTAGTTAATTACAGCTTAAAAATTAATTCATCGTAATTAATCGCTATTAATCGCAATTCAAACCATCTATAAAATATGCCATATTTTTCTGTAAATTATTGTTGGAATGGAAAGATAAGACACAAGATGGATACATACATTCAACATACGGTACATAAGTACTGTATTTCTTTATTATAACAATAAATCAACAAGATGGCATTACCATTATTAACATTCTGTTAAAGCGATCCATGGATAGAAAGACTTGTAGTTCTTAAAAGATAAATGTTAGTGCAAGTTATAGAAATTTTATATTAAAACCCTCCTCATGTTTTCGTTTTAATAAAGTTTGTAAAATTTTCAATCAAAAAATAAACTAGTAGCCCGCCATTGTTGATGTCAATAATTACTTACACAATGCTCATGGGTGCTGAAGCCTATAAAATCAGTCACACCCAAGCGCCAGCAGAGGGCGGCAAAACTCTGAAAAACACAACAAGTACATCTTTCACTGTGCTGTCATTTTAATCTGTTTGAGCGGGGCATTTGTGCATTAATTCCGTCAAATATTTTAACGGGATTAATCAAAAAAATTCATTACCGCTCGTTAACGCGATAATTTTGACAGCCCTAATTTATTTTTTAAAAAATTAAGCGAGAGAGAAGTCGGCCCCACCCGACCGTAAATAATAACACATACAGTAAGTCGCTCCAGAGTATAAGACGCACCCTCCGCCAAACTGTGAAAAAAAAACTGTGACTTATAGTCCGAAAAATACGGTAACTAATTACTCTTACATTCAGGTAACTGAGTTACTAACTGAATTACTTTTTGGGAGAAGTAATTTGTAACTGTAATTAATTACTTTTTTAAAGTAAGATTAACAACACTGCAGATGACATACATACAATGGGGCAAATAAGTATTTAGTCAACCGCCAATTGTGCAAGTTCTCCTACTTGAAAAGATTAGAGAGGCCTGTAATTGTCAACATGGGTAAACCTCAACCATGAGAGACAGAATGAGGAAAAAAACAGAAAATCACATTGTTTGATTTTTAAAGAATTTATCTCCAAATTAGAGTGGAAAATAAGTATTTGGTCACCTACAAACAAGTAAGATTTCTGGCTGTCTAACTTCTTCTAACGAGGCTCAACTCATTACCTGTATTAATGGCACCTGTTTTAACTCATTATCGGTATAAAAGACACCTGTCCAGAACTCAGTCAGTCACACTCCAAACTCCACTATGGCCAAGACCAAAGAGCTGTTGAAGGACACCAGAGACAAAATTGTAGACCTGCACCAGGCTGGGAAGACTGAATGTGCAATAAGTAAAACGCTTGTTGTTAAGAAATCTATGGAAGACATACAAGACCACTGATAATCTCCCTCGATCTGGGGCTCCATGCAAGATCTCACCCCGTGGCGTCAAAATGATAACAAGAACGGTGAGCAAAAATCCCAGAACCACACGGGGGGGACCTAGTGAATGACCTGCAGAGAGCTGGGACCACAGTAACAAAGGCTACTATCAGTAACACAATGGACACACAGGGACTCAAATCCTATACTGCCAGACATGTCCCCCTGCTGAAGCCAGTACACGTCCAGGCCCGTCTGCGGTTGGCTAGAGAGCATTTGGATGATCCAGAAGAGGACTGGGAGAATGTGTTATGGTCAGATGAAACCAAATAGAACTTTTTGGTAGAAACACAGGTTTTTGTGTTTGGAGGAGAATGAATACTGAATTGCATCCGAAGAACACCATACCCACTGTGAAGCATGGGGGTGGAAACATCATGCTTTGGGGCTGTTTTTCTGCAAAGGGACCAGGACGACTGATCAGTATAAAGGAAAGAATGAATGGGGCAATGTATCGAGAGATTTTGAGTGAAAATCTCCTTCCATCAGCAAGGGCATTGAAGATGAGACGTGGCTGGGTCTTTCAGCATGACAATGATCCCAAACAAACAGCCAGGGCAACAAAGGAGTGGCTTCGTAAGAAGCATTTCAAGGTCCTGGAGTGGCCTAGCCAGTCTCCAGATCTCAACCCCATAGAAAATCTGTGGAGGGAGTTGAAAGTCCGTGTTGTCCAACGGCAGCCCCAAAACATCACTGCTCTAGAAGAGATCTGCATGGAGGAATGGGCCAAAATACCAGCAACAGTGTGTTAAAAGATTGTGAAGAGTTACAGAAAACGTTTGGCCTCCGTTATTGCCAACAAAGGGTACATACTGTAACAAAATATTGAAATGAACTTTTGGTATTGACCAAATACTTATATTCCACCACAGTTTGCAAATCAATTCTTTAAAAATCAAACATTGTGATTTTCTGTTTTTTTTTTTTCACATTCTGTCTCTCATGGTTGAAGTTAACCCATGTTGACAATTACAGGCCTCTCTAATATTTTCAAGTGGGAGAACTTGCACAATTAGTGGTTGACTAAATACTTATTTGCCCCACTGTATGCCACTAGAATGTGAGTTCAAATGCACTTCTCTAATAAAATGGCGGTACTGTTTCTCTACAAACGATACCACGACCTCATTTTTACCATGTTGATAGATAACGACTTTTGAAATCTAGCCAAACTTGATTAATAAGTGAACAAAATTCTCAACCCATTCGCACACACATAAGTCTGGGCTTTATTTCACCGCCAGGGTTACAGAACATTGTCTGAACTGATTACTTTGATCTCATTATGTGAGAAGTCTCTTTAAAAATAAACACAAAACAATACAAAAAGCCCATCTGTTTAACTCATTGATCGCCATTGACTGCGATAGACGTCTATTTGTACGGGGATAGCTGGCAGTGAGTGATAATTTTTCACTGCCATTGATTGTGTCCATTCCATTTTGAACTGGGTGGGGCTGGCAGTGACTGATAGCTTGCAGTAAATAGTGTACTCAAAATGGATTGGAAATATATAGCGTTCATTGTCAATAGACATCGCTTATCACTTCTCAGCTGAGGTTTCTAAGACTATACTTTAATCACCTAATGCCTTTTATTCTAACAATTGTAGTCTAATTTTTAAATTTGATACCTCACTTGTATTATTTTTTTTTGGCTCAAGTATTTAAAAACAGATGCTTTTTATGCCCTCCCTCACATAGCTTTTTATGGCCATCCAATTGTTCAGGAAAAGAAAACTAAATATTCAAGGCAATTGTCTCAGTGGTGTTGGCTGCGGTGTGCCGTTCTGGACTTGGCTCAATCCTCTCCACCCTTTTCCTGCCTTTCATCAGCCTTAGAAACAGCAAACGCTTTCATGTCAACAGACAGTGTGGCAGACAGCCTTCGGACCTGGACGTCAGTTAGAGGAAGAGAGAGGGTAAAGGTGTGGGTTAGGGGAGGGAGAGGCTACAACGGAACTATGGCAATGTGAAATGCTAACCATAACAAAAGCCTATATATAACAACTTTTTACTTACACAAGATTAAAATTTACTTTGAAAATAAATTGTTGGCACAAAATATAATAAAAAAATAAGTTGTGTAAAATATCGACAAATATACGACCTAGTTGGCACTGCAAAATAAGTCTGAATTCACAGATCGATTCCGAGATTCGAGGCAATAATTTTCCACTGGGCCAACATTTTTTTATTGCCTTATTTAATGTTCCATAAACACCTCCCTTTAATTCCATTAAAAGTTCCATTATAATGTAATTAATATCACAAAGTGTTCAAAAAAGACATTTTGTAATAGGAACTCAGGCAAGATTGCATAATTTATTTCAAAATACTGGTTTAACATAAGCACACTTTCATTTCCTTAGTAGTTTCATCAATATCTACACGTGTACTCCACAACTTAAAGGTATCATTGTGAAGATGACCATTCAAATTAGTTAATTTTGTGCCCATTTTAATGAATCAATGTTGTTATGAGCTAAAAATCAGGGAATTTTTCTCCCATTCACTCTGCCATAAATTTGTTACGATCTGACAATACCGTTATCTGATTGGTCTACTGCTAATTAGACTATCCCTAAAGGGTATAATCCTTACACACAGTGCGTCATAGAAACTGAGCCTTATAGTATAACACGCTGTATGACATTTGAATGATCAAGGTTACAAAAAAAAGTTCCTCAGTATCTCAGTTTATGTGCCAAATATGGTGGTTGTCCAGTCTCACGAACTTGCTGGTTGCTGTGGACAATTAAATGGCTGTTGAGTCATAGACTTAACCATCAGTTGACAAGACAGCTTCCACAAACATTGCGGCATGCCTTCCAATTGGGGGCCGTCCCAAGCAGAGCATTTGGCTTTAATTGTGATAGCCTCAAACACATGTTGCGTTCAAACGCCGGATATAGGTGGAAAAAGGACGAACGTTTTACTGCATACAAGAAGGCAGAAGTGATTTGGTCAAGGTTATTATATAAATTAGATTTGGTTATTATAAAAAAAAGCCCATGCATGCACTTTGAAACATTGTGAAAAAAATGCAAGGAAAAAAATTTGTGTAAATTTAGCTTGAAATATTTACGTAAAATGAATGATAACTGCCTGTTATTTTTTTTTTTTCTTTTGCTTTTAACCAAAAATCTAGACAGTTCTTCCTTCATATCTATAGAAACTGCGGGATGTACACATTTATTTAAAAGACTTTTCAACTTAAAAAGCTCTTTGTTTTGTGATGGCCGCCATGTTGTATCCACACACAGACAGTAGCGTAAATTTCCATTTAAATGATCAGGTACTTTTTGGCCAAATGCCCGTTTGTTTGGCAAAAAAGTAGTAATTTAGACATTTCTGCATCCATACAAAAAAAAAAATCGCCTTTTCCGTGTTTTTTTTTTTTAATGTAACAGTTCAATCTAAAAACAATGAGGGCCAGATAGCCAGCAAGACGCGCCTCTGTGCTGAGGCAATAGGAACATCGGAATTCAACCTAAATAAGTTATGATTGTATATAGAAAAATGCAAATTTTGCTTTTGTTGAGTAAAATTAAGATGATTTTGCATGTTTTCCTCAAGTATTAAGTTTCTGATGTGAAAATTGAGCGATTTATTAGCTCTTGAAAACTTCCACTAAATAAAAAACAAAACATTAAGTTGCTATTTTGGGCAAAAACTTGATCATTTTGTTCACTATGATATGTTAAATATTGCTATTGATCCTGAAAATATAGGTGATTACATCTCCATTGGTGATTTTTGTGCATCTAGCATAAAATTTGAGAATTTTATAGCCATTTTAAGTTTTGTTATACTTGTATAAAAAAATTATTAATTGGGATTTTATTAGGGAACGACTTTGAAATTTTTTATGTCGCTGCTCATGGAGACTCATATATGCCTAAGGGAGGTTCCTGTTTTTGTTCTAGGTCGCTAGCGGCCTTGGTTTTGAAAATATTTGAATTTCAAGTTTTTTTAAATCAGCCCCCTATGGATCGGCCCAGAGCCTGGTGTCCCGTCAACTGATAGTGAAGTCTACTGTTTACGATTTTAGTTATCCAAGTTGCACCGACCACCCAAACCCTTCATGTTGCAATTTCTCAGAGATGAAACATCATTGCGTAATGGTTCATGCTGCAAATATTAGATTATTCTCTGATTATACTAAAACCCAAGTTTTAAAAAAAGGTCACTATATGACTCATTTTTCTGTGCTCCTTTACATAAATAATATGTTTTGTCCGTTTCTTGTTTGCCTGCTATCAATGGTAATAGTTAACCTCATGACAACTATTAAATGGTTTTAAAGACTTGATTAAATATGCTGTTTTCCTTCTGAGAAACATTATTAATGTTTATATCAGTTTGGTATAATAGGGAAACAAAGGCATCAATGTCATTTCTTTCCACTCACAAAGTGAAGTATTACATATTAGAACAAAGACTTTGTTAAAAGCTTTGTTTTCCCCTTCAAGGGTGCACCTTGTAAGAGTAGAAATAAGAGAAGCCAGCGAATAGGGTGACGCAGAGAAACGCTAGATCAATGATTACAGTACAGGGAGTGGTAGGCAACCCGTTTCCAGTGCAAACTGGTTCAAACCGAGCTCTTGCATGAGGAACTAAACAAGACGTGTGCACTTGTATCAGATTAGTCAGCATTCTCGCCGGAAGATCACGCCATAAAAGCAACTGTTGCAGGAATACATCACTGTTTGAATGTGTTCATTCAGGACTTCTGAAATGAGATAATAACACATGTCACTTATGTATCACAATATTATTTGAGGTGTGTGTTTTTCTTTAAACAAATAGTAAAGGTGAAAGTTATTTACCCACCGCAAAATATTTAAATTGACTGAATTTCTCAAATATTACATATTTATTATACCGTAATTTTCGCACTATAAGGCACACCTGACTATAAGCTGCCACCCACCAAATTTGGCACGAAAATGGCATTTGTTAATTGAAAAGCCGCACTGGACAATAAGCCCCAGCTGTCCCCACTGCATTATGGAATATTTACACCAAAAGATATTGACCGGTAACACTTTAAGACCAAATGAACCACCATGGAGCTTTGAACCAATTGGCTGCAAAGCTTCATTGCTTCAAGAAGCGTCATTTGGCCATCACTGCTCCCTTGTGGGAGACAGTCAACCTCTGCTGCCACCTGCTGTCAAGACTGTTGTTGTCCAACATGCCTCCTAGCATGCATTGCAGCGCTACAGAAAATCAAAATTCATGTTCTGTGCAAATTATTTCTTCAGTTACTGTTCTAGCTGTTTCATTAAAAACGAGTTATGGTATTTGATAACACTTTATTTGACAGTGGCGCCATAAGACTGTAATTAGACAATCATAATTATGACATGACACTGTCATGAGTATTACCGTATTGGCCCGAATATAAGACAGTCTTTTTTGCATTGAAATAAGACTGAAAAAGTGGGGGTCGGCTTATATTCGCGGTCTAGACGTTATACCCATTCACGACGCTAGATGGTGCCAGATATCATTGAAGCGATGTTCTGTCATGACAGATCTCAGCTACTCTAGAGTTTAACCGGTTTGCATTATTTTTATTGCAGTGTTTTTCCTTATTCAGATTTGTTTCAAGACTACAGTCACAGTTCGACTTCACTTTGATGGTTAATGCAGTTTTTGCAATTTTGTTGTTTTATCACAATAGATTGGTTTATTCACATTTCAAAAACCAGAAGCCATTCATTTACGAATGTGATTGCACTTTAGTTTACATATTTAAATGTTCAGATATTAAGATTTGAATGAGGCAAAATAACATGCTTTTTCTCTCAAATATATTGTTATTATCATTTGTTTAAGATGTACTGTAATTATTTTCTGTATAAAAATTAATTTGGACTTCAAAAAGTCTTTTTTCAAACTTGAGTCTTGAAAAAGAGGGGGTCGATTTATAATCAGGGCCGTCTTATATTCGGCCAATACGGTAATTAATGCTTATAACAGATGTCATATAGTGTTATCCGGCAAATTATCTCACTTTTCAATGGATGTTAAACATCGAAGCTGGACATAAAGATAGTGGCATAATTTGCTGGGTGACACCTAATGACATCTGTCATAAGCATTCAGCAATGCCCATGATAGTTTCATGTCATAATTAAGATGGTCTTATGACAATCTTATAAGGCAGCTGTCAAGTAAGGTGTTACCTATTAACCCAAATAAATCAACAAATATGCAGGGCTGGACTATAAACCCAAGGATACAAAATGAAGGAAAAAAAGTAGCAGTTTATAGTCCGAAAATTACAGTAGTACTACTCTAGAGAATACCCATTTTCCCAATATGATTAAGGATTTTTGGCCGTTTTGTTATTTGCCCAATGGCCAAAGATCCGAACCCTGTCCTACATGCCTGGTTGCTGTGTCACATTGAGGTTTCATGTTAATCCTCAAGCCCCCTCCTACTTAAACCTGACTGACAAAGTTGATGCCGCTTGAGAGCGTTTGATCATTCAAGCCAAAACGCTGGCCTATTTTCTGTGGCACGTGTCACTAGCTGCTGGTAGGATGAGTGGTCAATCCAGAGGAAAGGTCAGACGGCTATAGTGATGTAAATTGTGTTCATACAGGAAGATGAAATGTTTGCAAAGATGAGTGCAGGAAAAAGAAGGGGTACTTGTCGTGCTAACGCGCCAGGCTGTCTGACTCACTGTTTTTTTACCCCCCGCATCCGGATTCACTCATGACGGGAATACAATTCCGAAGCGTCAAAGATGGATTCCTGGCATTCAACCCATTTGTTGTGTCCAAACATTTTAATGCAGATGTTCTCCCTGCAGGCGCAGCACTGACAGTCGGCTGTATTGTTTTTTGTTTTTTTTTGTTGGCTCAGTTTAATGTGTATGCCCTTGCTGGTGTTTGAATTGTGCTGTGGAATTTTATTTGTCTGCTTTTTCAAAGTGTTGCGTCACTGACATGAATTGGAGCTAACCTTTGTCACCTGTATGCCACCCACAGTGGGGCCACGCCACATCCTAAGTAAGACTTTCCAAACAGTTTCTGCATCATGGATCACACTTTGCGTAACACAGTGACTGTTTGCGACTCCGCAAATATACAAGGAATGTCACACCAAATAATTCGTTACCCTTGGAGAATCACTGGCTACATCGTCGGTACAGGAGCTCTGACAATAATTCTGCCTTTATTTACTGTATTGGCCAGAATATGAGACGGCCCTGATTATAAGACGACCCCCTCTTTTTCAAGACTGAAGTTTGGAAAAATACTTTTTGAACACCAAATTAATTTTTATACAGAAAATAATTACAGTACATCTGAAACAAATGATAATAACAATATATTTGAGAGAAAAACCATGTTATTTTGCCTCATTCAAATCTTAATATTTGAACATTTAAATACGTAAACTAAAGTGCAATCACATTCGTAAATGAATGGCTTCTGGTTTTTGAAATGTAAATAAACCAATCTATTGTGATAAAACAACAAAATTGCAATAACTGCATTAACCATCAAAGTGAAGTCGAACTGTAACTGTAGTCTTGAAACAAATCTGAATAAGGAAAAACATTGCAATAAAATAATGCAAACTGGTTAAACTCTAAGAGTAGCTGAGATTTGTCACGACAGAACATCGCTTCAATGATATCTGCCGCCATCTAGCGTCGTGAATGGGTATAACGTCTAGACCGCGAATATAAGACGACCCCCACTTTTTCAGTCTTATTTCAATGCAAAAAACACCGGCTCATATTCAGGCCAATACGGTATTAGTGGAATGTCTTAGATACGCTGATGCTCAAGTGTAAAGTGTAAAAATTGGAGCCACCATCCTCAATTAACTGATGCAAAGAGTTACACAAATACAAACTTATAACACAAGCAAGTTTCATGATGGGTCACACTAAAGCCACCGCATGGTAAACATTCAACTGACTGGAGCTCTTTAACTGAAAGGGGTGTAAATCACCAATTACGAACAGGATGATAAAAGTTTGCTTCTTTAGAATATGATTCGTCGATATTACAAAGTTTGGATCAGATTCGATTCAAAGGCCGTCGACCGATTTAATATACAGTGGTACCTCTACTTACTAAAGTCTCTACATACAGAATTTTCGGGTTGAGACAAACATTGATGGCAAAATATTGCCTCTTGTAAGTAAAGAAATTTCAGGATAAGAATGGCAAAAATACAGCATGACTTGTACTCGCAGCTCCCAGAGTTTAATTAACGTAACATACTTATAGCTGCTCTGCCATTGGCTATTGCCTAGTAGTCCTGGCATCCAATTAGCTAAGCGGAACCTCTACTGTATGTGTATGTGTGCATCCCAGCGTCCTGTTTATTTGATCCTCATTTTCCGACAGCTTTACTGTACATGAGGGTATTAACTTTTTTTCTTTACTCCATTCTTGGTTTTTTACATTTTTCACAACTCATATTTTATGTTTATTGTGCAATAATCTAATTGTAACATGTATTTGTTGCATGTTTCGATGTTTTTTTTATGCATTATAAAAAAACTTATGTCTGAATTTTGGGAGGCGTGAAACGGATTAGGGCATTTCCATGGAAAATTCGTCTCTACTTACAGAATTTTCAGGTTAAGAAACTACTTCCAGAACCACTTAATTTTGTAAACTACAATACAATACAAGAATTACATTTCACCTAAAGCAATAAAAAACTACTTGGCAGTTGCCACGTTTACATGGAGCCAAATATTCCAATTACAATCGGAATATTTGTTCAAACCGAATAAATGTGTTCCATATAAACACCTCATTCGGAATGAACAGGCCCAAACTGAATGGAATTTCATTCCGATTCACAGGGGTGGAATATTCCTTTTCCCAAACCGATTAGAAGTAAAATTATATCATGTAAACAGGGAAGCGGAATGGTGTCTGGTTGCGTTCTTTCTGCGCATGCTCCGTACTGACGTGGTGACGTCACTTTGTGACGTAAGTAACGTCACTTGCAACATGGCTTCCAAGCACAGCGCACCTAATTGGAGTCCGGCGGAAAGATTGTATTTAATTCAGACTTTAAAAGAATTGAATATAATTGCTCGCTTAGACGGGCGTAAAATGAGGAACAGTGAACTATTTAAAAAAGTTCACGAGAGGTTACACGAAGCCGGAATAGACCGGAGCGTTGACCAGATTAGAAACCGGTGGAAAACCGGCTACTACAAGGCAAAAGAGCAAAACAGCAGAAGCGGATACGACCCCACAAACACAACAAGTGGGTTAAAGTTAAAACAGCAGCACTCCGACGATCGATCTCCATGTTTTGCAACGTGACGCTTTGTTTTGATTAATCTGCGCATGTCAGACGGCAGGTGTCAAACGTCCTTTCGGAATAAAGGCAGTCACATGTAAACGCTGGATCGGAATAGATGAAGTGACATGTAAACAGCTGATCTGAAATTTCCATTCGGAATGATTTGAATCAGTATGAATAAAAGTCAGCATGTAAACGTGGCTAATGTTGAGTGATGTTTTCTGTTCTGATCATTATTGATTTGATTGTGCTTAACCAGCAAGGGCGTAGGTTTGCATAGAGATGATAAGGAGATAATACAACCAACTTTTCGGGATGCTCAAATTGTCCCCACCAACTTTAAGCAACCTCATTTGCATTATTCTGTATAATGAGTTCAGTTACATAGGAAACTTAAATTGTCTTGCCATATGTTGTATAGCTTGAATAGACTCTACCATTATTAAGTGAATTATTTTTATTATGTTCATACTTACATTTATCCCTTTTCACTTGCTGAATGTGCCGGTCCATTTTTTTCCCCCTCAAACGCATGTTTGATTGGCTGATGACTTGACCCCCTCCAGCCACACAGACACACATGGACACTCACACAACCCCGACAGATTCATGTCGACAACATGCCGCCCCCTGTTAAGACAAGGGATATTAAAAGTTTATTTTTGTCCAGCAGCAGCCACTGTAATTAATGTAAAAAGACGTTAATGTTGTGGAAGTGAGGGAAACGCCACTAATTTTCCAACTGAAAGTCCGACCTACGTCAGCGTTAGCATAACATTAAACTGTAAACTTGCTATCCTGCAAAACTATTCCGGTCAGGCCAGCCTCAACCAGGAACAATGAAGTTAATCTAGCCGTCCCTCATTTGGAACATTGTTTGCATTATGTGCATTACGGTAATGCAGCGCAGTGGCTTCAGAGTGCAGGTCCTTTTTTAAAAAACAAAACAAAAACAAAACAAAACTGGGAGCTATCCAAGAATGGGTCCACTTCAGGGGGACACTGAAATGAATATGAAGACGGATGACTTAAAAAAAATCTTTGAAATGAAATCACACATCAGAATTTCATGAGAATACTTTGCTTCAAGTCTTGGGGTAGTCTAGTATGCCTCAAATGTAGATCGGACCTTGGATATCTGATTTTTTTTTTTCATAATTTTCCCCCCCAAATTATTTCTCTATTACAATAGTTTGAGTCTAGGGGGTGCTCAAGTGTCCTCCAGAAGTGGACCCATTGCTGGATCGCGACGTTTTTTTAAATAAAGGAAATTCCTCTTCAAAATGTTTCTTTAGTCGTTCTTGAAAACAAAGGTTTGAATCAAGCGTTGTATCACCTGAATCAATACACGTGAAAGTTAGTATCATTCAATACAGACTTATTTCGCATTGATCATTTGGCCTATCAATTAATTAGGTGTATATTCGTGAGAAATGTAGCCATGACCACCGTTCAATAATTTGTTTGGTCTTATTAATGTCACATCCCCAGCAAATGGTGTACTTGCAGGTTATGCTGTTATATCTTCCATATCGATATTGAGACCGAACCTACGCCCTTGTTAACCAGTCTATATATCAATCCAGATCCATGTATCATTGTAACGTTAATCCATTCACTATCAATGGCGACGATGAAGGTCCAATCCATTTTAACTAAGAGGGTTGGCAGTTATCATTCTGCTTTCCTAGCTCAATCGCCGTCAATAGCGGCAAATGAATTAAACGTATACGGTAGTTATACTTACATTATATTATAATTTGTAACATGTATATTTTACAATACAGCGTTAATAGAAGAAAAACAATGGAGAACAAAATGTGTCTGTTATTTTGGGGCAGGAATGTTGCTGACATGAATTGTCAATAATTGACAGTAATTGGCCTTATCCTAGACCAGTGGTTCTTAACCTGGGTTGGATTGCACCCCAGGGGTTCGGTGAGTCAGTCTAAGGGGTTCGGTGAAGGTTTTGACAGTCAGGGCCATATTTTTGGATGCTGACTAAATCTAGGCAAAATGGCATTTTAGACCAGGTTTTGGACTGGTTAGTCCCCAATTTATAGGCCTTATTTCAATTCTTCTATTCCTCTATCATATGGGAGGAGAAACCGGTTTGCTCAGTGGAAGGTTGACTCTGACTTGGTATGAAAAAGCACAACAGTCTTACGGGTGGCGCGCACTGCATTAACATAAAAAAAAAACAACAAAAAAACGACAACATTTGCGTCACATTTTACGCCATGAAAATAGTATGTGAGGTAAGGATGTGATAGAATGAGAATGTCGACATGAAAAAAAATAGAAGCAGTGTGAAATGATTTGAGTTGCAATTGCTGCCCCCAGGTTATGGAATAGCCTATACCCTGAAATCCGTACCATTACCACTTTTGGCCTTTTTTAAATCTCGTTTAAAGACGCCCTTTTTTAGACTCACTTTTTCCCCTGACGAGGGTAGCCTGTTTTTATTTCTTAAGGGTTGTAATGTTTTCGGATTCTGTTCTATGTTATGTTCTGTTTTGACTTTTATCGTGCTGCGTTGTTTTGTTTTTCTTCATGTCATTGTATAGTACCTTCCTTCCTTTTACCTTTCATGAACCATATTTGTCTTTGTTGTAAAGCACTTTGAGGGCCTGTCAGGTTCTTGTAAAGGGCTATAGAAATAAATTTGATTGATTGATTGAGTTTAATTTCATTTTCCAATGTGTAAAGCAAATAAAAGAAAAAATATACTGTATTTTGTTGTGAATTCACACTCTTTATTGGATTTATGAGAGTTTTTTTTTTATATGTATATATTTTTTTAACATAATGACATTGTGTACAAATTTGGTGATCATTTTGTGCAGGGTGTTTCATTAAATTTCATATCATTTGAAATTTAAACATGACAGAGACTGCCCGATCAAGGTTAATGCAACTAAGCAGGTTTAATGTTGAACAATATAAGATTTATTCTTCCAAATTATAATGAAAAATTCTAAAATATGTGGGTTGGGCCAGTCCTGGTTTAGTTGTCTAGCTATGCTGCTGGCATAAAGATACACTTTGGCCTGTTTAAAAACATGCTGTCTAAATGAGAAGACATTTGAATGGAAATCCACTTAGGTTTTAGTTTTCTAGCTTAGAATAGAATAGAATAGAATAGAATAGAATAGAATAGAATAGAATAGAATAGAATAGAATAGAACTTTATTGTCATTGTCAGCAAGAAGGTTAGGAACCGCTGTCCTAGACCTTGACAGTAAGTGCTGTGTAAGCAGACAATGCATAACTCTGAATCTGTCAAATCTTGCATGAATGTTCTGACCTTTGAGTGCATGCGTTTGCCCGGACAGTGTGTTCTGAGTTTATGTGAGATGAGTCCCTCGAGTTCCAGTCGAGACATGTCCAGGGCTTGGCCAGGATGGGGGGCCTCTTTTGTTCACTATTGTCTATATCAGTGTGTGTTTGTATGTGATGTGCGTGTGCCTGCAAGTGTGTGTATGTGTGTTTTAGGCACCTCTGGAGAAAGACCTTTCCTGTGTGGCGCTGGAGGTTCCTCCTAAGACTCAACGACTGACGGGTCCGCAGACATACTGTCTCGCCCCAGTTCCACCACAAGGCCTTACCATTGTTCTTCACTGTTCACTCCCTTTGTCCTGTGCAGTTTGTGTGTGCAAGCATACACACAGCTGCAGCTGATTCAGGGAATGAGGTAGTGCAACTGTTGTAACAGACCTCAGCTCCTATTTATACATACAGTCCATTATTTTGTAATTATTCAAATCGCTTGTCATATTTTGAAAGGAGACTACTCAGTCAGCAGACACAGTCTGGCTGACCAGTTAAAGTAAAGATATGCTCACATTGCCAATTGTATTTTATTGTTAGTCAGAAGGAATTTGGCAGCCGAAACCTTTTATAGGGTTTAATCTTGTATCCCTTTTTGGGGCATCGATAGCAAATGTTAAGCTAACAATGATTTAAAAAAAAAAGCATTTTGTAGACAATCACATTACCTTAAACTCAGTTGATAACTGTATGATGTAACGAGCGGATATTGGACGTGGCAATGACACATCTGCAGGTGAAGTGCACTATGTTGTTGATAAAGTGTGTTTAAGTGTCTCGTAAGTCGTGTATATAAAGATAAAGATACGTCAACATTATAATACAGATTAAAGTTCCCCCTTTGTTAAGTGGAGCAGGCTGACAATGTTATGTCTTGAAGGGTAATGAGTGCATGTTAGGTCTGTACTGAGAAGTACTGTCATTTATGGACTTTAGAATTGACAGCTATAAAGAAAGACAAGTCAGCTTTTCTTAGTACAGTTTAGATAAATGTTTTGTTTTCAAGTTGCATTTAAAGGGCAAAATTTTCTGTTTTAAAAAGCAATTCTTCAAGTATCTTGGCTTGCTTTCATGAGAGGCGATTCAGTTGTTTTTAGGGTAACTGGAAACGAGTCAGAATGAAATTAAAACAGCTCTTCAGTTGACTTTTATGAACAAATAGGCATTATTTTTAGAGCTATTTTGGTCAGATAAAGTATGACGCTAAATATGCTATGTCCTTAAAACAACATTAGGTAACTTTTCAACCTTTATAAAATATTTTAACTCATTTGCTCCCAAAAACGTATAAATATGTTCTATTTTTAATTGTTTCAGTGTCCCAAAGACGTATTTATACGTCTTTTAGGTTTTTTTTTTTCACAAGAGACATCTCTGGGTTCTGATTAATCTTAGCTCCAAAGCACAAAGCTGTAAATCCATTTTAAAGCAATAAAACTGGCCACTGGAGGGCAGTAGCGCATTTGGTAAGATCCGCAACCCGATCGAACGGAACGAATGGCCGAGCCGCACGGCTGGGGCGCCGGCGGAAGACGACCGAATGGATGTCCAGGATGCCAGGCGGCGGACGACTGAGCAGAACAACCGGGAGGACGCCCGAGATGCCAGGTGCTGGATGACCGAGCAGAACGACCGGGACCAACAGTGCAGCGGACGATGCCATTGAGTCCATGCTCCTCGCCGAGCAGAGCCCGCGCCGCCGTGCTTGGCCACTCGCGACCCCTGCACCCTCTAGTGTCCCGCACGAAAATCCAAAACAGTTCCCCTCCAGGAACACAAGTTCCCCAGGCGAACTCTGCGACAGGGCAGTGGTCACCACAAAAGAAAGACTAAAAAAAACAATCCATCTTTATGAGACAGGCGGCGATGAGGGAAAAGTTTACCCTGGCTGTCGCAGCCACAACAGCGTCATCTCTCAGTTAGTTATCTGTAAATAAATTGTTACTTTGCTATCAAAAGCGCTATTTCTCTTGTTGTTTATGTTATTTTGTAAAAGGAAAACATTATTCAGATGTTTGGGATGTAACAAAAGCAAACTAGGCCTGCAAGCAGGACTGAACGGGCCCTCGCAATCTTGCGCAACTCGGACGTCACGCAACTCGGACAGTGTGCAGGTCAGGGTTGTGGCAGATCGTCCTCTCTAATCACCTCTTTAGAACCTAACATGCTCGAAAGTCGGCTCTTTAAATTCACACCCCTTAATAGATAAAAACCCCTATTGGAAAGAGTACTACAAAAAAGGAGGCGCTACTGAGCTGTGCAGCCAAGCCCTTATTCAAAACCAAAATGAATCTTCTAACTGGGCCAATTCGACCAAGTGTGCTAAATTCTGTGGCTCTATAAGCTGCCTGAGTCTCTGAAAAAAAATATTTCCTTTTAATGGCGAACAAAGGGTCATCACGGCAACAGACAGAGACATGTGGATATGGGCCGTGAAATAAGTATTACAAAAGATCTTGAAATTACAATGACCAACCTGAAAAGAACTGGACATATATTAGAAAAAATTAGTGACTTTCTATTGCCACTAGTTGGCGCTGTAGGGTTGATGCAAATGACCCCTACAGGACCCTTCAGAGTAAGACTCAACAAGCACGAGATGTTTGGCACAGATGTGTTGTAGAAGTTATGACTGTTCGAAACTTTTGGTGAGACGAAATGGGTTCAGTCATTTTTACTTCTCCTGTTGGACCCTTCTGCTTCACCCAAACCTCAGTATTTTTCATCAGGCACCTGAACACATGTCTTAAGGCTCCCCTCTTGCAGGTTTGAGGTGAATAGATTTTTTTTCCTTGGAGGAGGAGCCTGTTTTGTAAAAAAAGGCATTTCCTGTTCCCACTAGGTGGCGCTAGGCCTAATGGGTAATATTTCAATGCACTCTTGTTAAGGGTGGGATCCCGCACATACATGCCAGATATTAAAAAGATTGAACGTTGTTTCAAGGAGCTATTAGGCATTTACTGAATTTGTCATTTTGCCGAAAAAATGGCCGACTTTGGCACCACGCCCAGGTCAGACCCATGAATGAAAACGCACCATTTTGAAAATTTTAGATCTCCTATGTCTCCTGAATAGTCTAACCAATTTTGAAGATGATCCAACTAATTTCCTCTGTGACAAGGTCTCAAATGTGCACCCTGTTAATTGATAAAAATTTCACATTTGATCCAAAATATCCGATTTCCTGTTGGGTTTGGAATATGGATTCAAGAGACTTTTTGGAGCAGTTTTGCACAAGGTATCGACTCCCCAAATTTCATAACTCTACGTTAAAAAAACCTAATAGGAAACGCCTTTTTGAAAAATTCAAGGGGGCGCCACTGAGCCATTTTGTTACATTTTTTTGTAACGCCACAAGATTATCGAAATCCACGCAAAGCTGCATGTATGTGCACAATTTGGTGAGTTTTCGTGCATGTTCAGGCCTCCAAATGTATACTTTACTACAAATGGATAAAAAATTCACATTCGATCCAAAATAACCGATTTTCTGTTGGATTTGGAAAATGGGTGCAAGAGACTTTTTGGAGCAGTTTTGCATAAGGTATGGACTCCCCAAATTTCATTGCTCTGTGTTGAAAAAACCCAATAGGAAAGGCCTTTTTTAAAACTCCTTTCTGTCGCCACTAGTTGGCACTGTAGAGTTGATGCAAATGACCCCTACCAGACCCTTCAGAGTATGACTCTCAACAAGCACGGGAAGTTTGGCGCAGATATGTTGTATATCTGCCGAGTTATGACTGTTCAAAGTTTTTTGCGAGACAAATTGTTGACGGTCATTTTCACTTTCCTGTTTGGACCCCTCCGCTTCAACGAAACCTCAATATTTTTCATCAGGCACCTGAACACAGGTCTTAAGGCTCCCCTGATTCAGGTTTGAGGTCAACAGATTTTTTTTCCTTGGAGGAGGAACCTGTCACGTAAAAAAAGGCATTTCCTGTTCTCACTAGGGGGCGCTAGGCCTAATGGGTAATATTTCAATGCACCCATGTTAAGGGTGGGATGTCGCACATAACTGCCAGATATGAAAAAGATTGAACGTTGTGTGAAGGAACTATTAGTCATTTACTGAATTTGTCACTTTGCCGAAAAAATGGCTGACTTTGGCACTATGCCCAGGTCAGACCCGTGAATGAAAACGCACCATTTTAAAAACTTAAGACCTCATATGTCTCCTGAATAGTCTTACCAATTTTGAAGATGATCCAACTAACCCCCTCGGCGAAAAGGCCTCAAATGTGCACCCTGTAAATCGATAAAAAATTTCATATTCGATCCAAAATAACTGATTTCCTGTTGGGTTTGGAATATGGGTGGCAATGCTTTTTTGGAGCGGTTTTGGACAAGGTATAGACTCTCCAAATTTCATTGCTCTACGTTGACAGACCCTAATGTTATAGGCCAATTTTAAAATTTCAAGGGGGCGCCACTGAGCCATTTTGTTACATTTTTTTTCAACGTTGCAAAATTATCGAAATTTACAATTTTCCGCACGTATGTGCAAATTTTGGTGACTTTTCGTGCATGTTCAGGCCTCCAAATTGGCCGTTTTCATTTGCCCTGAAAAAAAATAAAAATAATCCTTTGCAAAACAATAGGGCCTTCGCACGCCTAGTGCTCGGGCCCTAAAAATAGCCGTGTTAAAGTCAAAGTTATGTTTGCAATGTATGCTTTCACAAAAAGCTCAATTTCTGTTTTTTCCTCAGAAATTGGAAAATTGCTCAAACTAAGCTATTTTTCTAAGGAAGAATCTAGATTTTTAAAGAATGGAAAAAGATATGAACTAACTTTTTTCCTGCTGAAAGAAGAGAGTCTAATCTTTCTTTTGGTGGGTTCCATGTTGATATAGCAATAGAACAGAATTCTCTGTGGGCCTTGCAAAATCAGTCAAAATCCAGTAAAACGGCCGGGAGCGAAGGGGGTTGCACCGGTGAAAATGGCTGGGAGTGAATGAGATGATAACATTTGTGATGATATGTCGACTGACAACTAGTTGAATGACACCTCTTTTATATCTTGAGCGGGTCTGTATCGGTTTCATCGGCACTTATTAACTTTGAGGAGTATGGCAGGAACCTTGCCACACAAAAAAAACTACAAATGTGCTGACTGCTTTACGGCATACGTCACTTCCCCCATTCCCCAGTCATTATAAAGATGGTGTGTATGTTGTCACGCGAATTCTGCAAAGATGGCAGAGCAAGAAGAGACAAAAAGTTTTGTCTGAGGAGGAAAAAAAGGGAGGCTACCATGATATACAGGATTGGAAAAAGAACTTCCGCTGGAAAAAGAGCTGTTGTTTAATCCAACTGCAGGTGACTGGGAGATTGAGTGATGATTTTATGACAGTGCGGGTGTGGATCTTTAGGGCAACAAAGTATCGCTTTTGTCCACCAGCATCATTAAAACTGACCAAAACTGAAAAATCAAGACTTAAGAATTACAACACAATTAATTATCCTTGAACATCTCGAGGGGGATCCCTTGCCACTTATTATTGCAGTATGTGAGAAGCGAAAACCACATTTTAAAGCGTTATTACTCAATTTCTATTCAAACAAGAAAAGAAAGAAGAAAAAAACATCTATGAATCGATACTTCAAATCGTGACCAAGCAAACTCACCCTCGGTAAACCAAAACAAAGAAAAATGCCCTTTGTTTACACTCAAGACCCTAAAAGATGTTATTCCCCGACAAATCCATGAGCTCAAAACAATAGCGACATTCAAACACATGAACCTGCCCATCACTCATCAGCTGAGGCAGGAACTTGATAAAGAAAAAGGAAACTGATAAGGCTCAATTGCTCTACGGCTGATCCATATCTGAGTGGGCTAACGTCAGGCATACGCCGCTGGGAGGGTGGAGGGATGTGCAGGCCGAGATCCTGCTCCATGTGTACGATCCACATTAGGAATTAATGTGTTTCACAGATGTTCTCGTCATTAGAACATGGACCATATTCATATGGCCTGTATGACCTATGTAGTTTACTGTTGACCAGAATTTGCGGTTGAGACATTACTGTAAAATAATATTTTAGATGTTAACTCATTAGCTGCCTTGATGGTGATGGACCAAGATCTGCTCTAAAAATGGACTGTTTTCACATTGACCACACAGTAACTTTGGCATATTACCACCTATGAAATGGAAACTAAAGAAACAGATCAACAACGTTCCTACTGTTATAACTGCTTTAATGCAACTTATTTCCTAAATGAACTCATCGGCCCCCCATTGACGGTGATAGATTGCTGCCAGCCCCTCCCTCCAAAATGATTAGACATCTATCGCCGTCAGTGGCACTGAAAATCATCATGTAGTGCCATGTTCTTCAGTGAAAATCTGGTAGTAAAATGAAAAATTAAATCAAACCAATTAGAGGCAATATCCTGTGATACCTCTACTTACAAAATTAATTAGTTCTGGAAGTAGTCTTGTTACCAGAAAATTCTGTAAGTAAAGACGCGTTTTCCATGTAAATGCCCTAATCCTTTCCAAGCACTACTAAAACGCCACATTAAATTTTATAATCGGGGTAAAACTGGAATAACAACAGCCATATACTTCCACATACTTAACTGTTAATTCCTGTAATAAAGTCGATAATAGAACATAATGAAAAGGGAGGGGGGTTATATATAGATATACTTGTAAAAGGCTGCAATCAACGATAATTTTCATGATCGATTAGTCAGACAATTAATTAAACGATTAATTGATTAACCAGATAAATGTCACTTCTTTCAATTAACTTCACAATTCACCTTGAAGTTGTTTTTGACATTTTGTAAGTAGCAATGAAGACAAATTGGATGACTATTTCTTTCAAAAGTAATATTATATTACAGCTTCCTGACTTAATCGATACAGTTGTAGACTACAGAAAGCCTGATCTGAGAAACGTACCAAAGCAATTGAGAAAAACCCGAAGAAGCTAGTTTAAACAGTAAAATGTCCAAAAATTGGCAAAAATGTAAATGGCTGTTTTCCAAAGTAAAAGTAGATTTTTGTTCATGTCCTACTTTGACTTAACATATTAATATTAGGGCTGTCAAACGATTAAAATTTTTAATCGAGTTAATCACAGCTTAAAAATTAATTAATCGTAATTGATCGCAATTCAAACCATCTATAAAATATGCCATATTTTTCTGTAAATTATTGTTGGAATGGACAGATAAGACACAAGACGGATATATACATGCAACATACTGTACATAAGTACTGTATTTGTTTATTATAACAATAAATCAACAAGATGGCATTAACATTATTAACATTCTGTTAAAGCGATCCATGGATAGAAAGACTTGTAGTTCTTAAAAGATAAATGTTAGTATAAGTTATAGAAATTTTATATTAAAACCCCTCTTAACGTTTTCGTTTTAATAAAATTTGTAAAAATTTCAAATAAAAAATAAACTAGTATCTTGCCATTGTTGACGTCAATAATTACACAATGCTCATGGATGGTGCCATAAAATCAGTCGCACCCAAGCGCCAGCAGAGGGCGACAAAACACAAAAAAGCACAAGTAACAAATGGACATGACACTGTCATTTTAATCTGTTTGAGCGGGGCATGTGCGTTAATTGCGTCAAATATTTAAACGTGATTAATTGAAAAAATTAATTACCGCCCGTTAACGTGATAATTTTGACAGGCCTAATTAATATAATGAAGAAATCTCATAATATCTACAACTTAAAAGTTATCTTTGTTATAATTTCAATAATTTAGACAAGTTTAAGGTGAAGAAGTTGCTCATGGACTCATCGGTTATCAAAATAGTTGTTGATTAATTAGCTAATCTATTAATTGTTGGACCTCTATATATGTCTCTATATATGTATCTTACCCTTTAATTGAGGTGAAAGTGTTACTGCATTGATGGCTTCCATCTCTTTCAAGATAGTACCTACTGCCTATCTCACTCTTCGTGACACAAAAACTCGAGAAGACCTGTGCTCTAATGTGCTTGTTAAGTAGTGAAAAAAATATATTCTTCGTGAGACATACAGTAAACACGAGGAGACTTGTGCTCTTTTGACGAAGACTTCGACCTGCTATAACAACAACATCGTTGCGCCTGTGCACGTCATCATACTGTGACACCCAAACTGAAGCATCATCAACAATAGGCCAGTAGGACAGCAGAATCGCTTTACTGAAGCATGATGGGAAAGATTATGACTAATAGGGCAGCAGAATTTTACGGCATGACATTTAATAGCAGGAAGCAGGAAGTCCATACATATCCTTAACAGGACTGTGTTGTATTTTTAGTCTCTTGTAACCTAAAATTTCTTTCTTAACAAGAGGCAATATTTCCCTGTTGAGGCGTGTCATAACATGAAAATTCCGTATGTAGAGACTTCGTAAATAGAGGTACCACTGTATATCTATCTGCATGTGTTAGGAATGTTTTACAGTACATGCCCCTCATAACTGGTTTGGAACCAGTTCAGATTAACCTTAGGGGTCAAGTCAGAGAGAGCTGAAGAGAGTAGCAACGCGCACCACAAATTTATCCGGGCAGCCTGGCACCTTCCAGTAAAGCCTATAAGCAGATCATCTGTCAGGCGGCAACAACAAACGAGCCAGTGCATATGCTGAAACAGCAACATCCATCATTTTAGAAGTTGCTTTATGGGGGGATAAAAAGGTTTTTATGTAGTATTATTGATTTCTATGACTCCACCCCCACCCTACTGATAACACTTTGGAAACAATTTTTGGGGAAAAAAAAAAACAAAATACAAAACTGTTGAATTCATGTTTTTATACTGATTAAAACTAAAATTGTCATGTTTATTCCAAAAATTTCTGACATTTCCCTTCTTGCACATGAAGCTTTTTTCTCTCCATATCATAACTACTTACCATGTAGTTACTGATTGCACACAAATATAATTGTATACAGATGCCAAATCCATGCTAACATTATATTGTTAAATCAACATTGTGTTTATGCTTTCTTTCTCATAATTCATATTTTGTCAGTGTTCGATAATAATAATAACAAGCACGTGCTGTATATGTTTTTGAGAAAACATTGATTCTATTGTTCTAAAATTTAGCGTGATAGAGACAAAAGTTTTGATTTTTTTAAATTCCGCATCCAAATACTTCTCAGAACTAACTCAACAGAAAATTCTGAGTGTAATCAAACCAAAACTAACAAATGTTCACCACAAATTCCAGACACTGGAGAAAATATGGCTATTCAAACAAAAGAAAGAGATTTGACAGGTCTGCAAAGATTTAAAAACGACTAATCTTGTTAATCCCTTCAATTATGAGACATACTGTACATTCGGTCGTACTATAGCTACGAATGTCACAGTGCTGGTGGTCTCCTTCTTCAGAAGGCAGTTCAAAGTGTATACAAGCAAAAAGGCAACCACACACACCAAGTATTGTATGTCGACATAACCAATTGTTGCAGTGACATAAACACCCAAATAGGGGGAAAAAATGGAAAATGATCATTGGAAGCTTTTCTATGATTTTCTTGCTTATAATTCCTTCTAGCATGGACATCTCGGACAACCCAAAACAAAACAAAAAAAAGCTATCTTTTTTGCCAATAGATTTGTCATTGAATATTACAGCTAAACATATCAGATAATTTTGATAGTTTCAAAAATCTTCTGAGTAAAGAAACTAATCTTGAAAGAAATAATGTGCTTTAATGCACATGATTCTACATTTTCTTTTTTGAATGTTCATAATTTTCACAATATGTCAGCGTTAACCCAGCAAAAATTATCATCCTCTTGCTTATATATATATATATATATATATACATATATATATATATATATATATATATATATATATATATATATATATATATATATATATATATTTTACGATGATTTAGGATTACTGGCCAAAGTTTTAAATGTGGAAGTCTGTGTTTCGAACACACACAATGATCACAAACCATAATTAATAGTTTGTATTTGTTTTATGATATCTTATTGTTTTTATTTTATCAAATTGAATTTAAATCACACCACTCCAATGTTTTCATATGAATGTAAATATTTTTTGGTGTTTCATCTAAATGAGAATATCACAATGACATGAATTATGAAGTCGTGGAACATAAACTCACTGCGAGTTGGAATTTGTCAGGATTGGCGGCTTTAGCACTTATTCATTGAAAGGCTGCCATCTAGTGTTAGAAGAATGTCACCTTTTTGTGAAAGCATAGAAACATCATTTTGGTTTATTATAATACTCAATACTCTGTACCCTGTACCCTGTATGGACATAAAAATATATTATTATCAGAGTGTATTTTTAATATAGTATTTCCAAATTTAACAATATTTGTTAAAATAATCACGATTTGAAATGAGCATTGACCATGCACCCACACACATCATAAGTATCATATGAAAATGCTGCCATCTAGCGGTCTTAATGGATACATGCAAGTTACTGTGTACTTTGAAATCACCGTTATAGCGGCTAAATACGGTTGCTGACTGCAATTTGTATGCAAAGAGTGGCACAATATTAAATCGCTGCTATTGAAATACAGCACAACACAAAGACCTTCTTTCATTGTCACACAATAGAATGGAACTTCCTTGCATCCAGAAGGCAGAGCTATTTTCTATCCATTGGAATGCAGATTATTTACATTGTGCTTTGTATAGATGCCAAAACGCATTGTTTTCCCATGTTAATTCCACAATTGTTATAGGTTTGCTAAATAGGGGGAAAGCCCCAAACAAGCATGAGTTATGAGTCATTGCTTGATGCTTGTTGGGGAATTCCCAAGGCAAATTTACAGTTCAAGACATTTGCTATTTTTCTATACAGAATGGAATGCCAATATATAATTGGACAGTGGAGAGGATTGGTTAAGAACGTCTTTGAGGAAATGAAGGATTTGAATAATTTGTACAAGTAAGGATTTGTTTACCAAGCACTTTCTCAGAACATACACTGTAATGCGGAAAAATCTCTTGAAAATCACATTCTTTTCCTGTGCATGGAAATCATTCAATCACATAAAAATAGCAGGTGCCGGAGAGTGACATGTCTACTAGTTAAGCAGTGTTAACATTTAATAGAGCACTAGTTTAAATAGGGGTGTGACAAAAATCGAAATGGTGATACAGTGGGGCAAATAAGTATTTAGTCAACCACCAATTAGGCTCGAGCGTATGACGTGGCACTCGCGAGGTTTCCGCCGCTATCGCCATTGTGGAAGCGAGAAACATAAACAGTAAGGCATTTCAACACAGGTCGCTCTTTAAAAATGGTTGGAAATTATTGTGCGGTAAAGAATTGCAACAACCGATCGAATAGAAAGGAGAATGTACAGCTCGACGGAACACCATTGAGTTTCTTCCGGATCCCTACATGGAGAAAAGGCGAGGGAAAGGTCATATCTGAACTTACCAAACGTCGAAGAATGGCATGGGTGGCCTCGATCAGAAGGAAGGGCATAACGTTTGATTCTCCAGTTACACACTGAGTTTGCTCTATGCACTTCCACTCCGGTAAGTTAATTTCGTTTGTTTACGCAAATTTCAGACACTTTACGCCCTAAGTCGGCCTGTTGTTAGCTAAAGCTACAGCTAAACAACGAGCGTGCATACATGTGCATTGTCTTCATAAGACATAATTCCTGTCGTTGCTAAATGAAAAAGCTGTAATATTTTGACGTGAGAGAGTGGCAAAGAATTTGTACACAGGCTACATTTTCTGCAACAAAATATTTGTACATCCGTGGTCACAGACTAATGTAAACACACATTGCCTACCTTTGCTAGAAAGATGGTGTTGCCGTTTGCTATGGTCATAATGTGAAGCTACTGCACCCATCCGCAGCAAAACTGTTCGTAGCTTTGTAGCGATTTGTAGTTTCGGAATTGCTGATGAGTGTAGTAAAATACATCAAACACTAAATACAGCATGATGTCCATTTCGCGTAGTGGTGGAAGCTTGTCGACATCTTTATTCCATTTGTGTTCGGCTTGCTCGTGAGGGTCAACATTGTTCACACCCTTAAAATTGCTCACATATCTGTCCTTCGCGGTGGTAACAAGTTTGTCTCTGTATCGAACTGGCAAGTTTTCCCTACATTTTTCCATCTTTGGCACTCGTAGTTCAATTATATTTGCCGTTAAGTTTAAATGTCCCGTGATGCAGACGTGCTTCCGCAATGGCTGCGTTGTCGCAAATCTCGCACGATCCCGTGCTGCAGTGACGTAAACGCTCGAGCCTAATTGAGCAAGTTCTCCTACTTGAAAAGATGAGAGAGGCATGTAATTGTGAACAGGGGTAAACCTCAACCATGAGAGACAGAATGTGGACAAAAAAAAAAGAAAATCACATTGTTTGATTTTTAAAGAATTTATTTCCAAATTAGTGTGGAAAATAAGTATTTGGTCACCTACAAACAAGCATGATTTCTGGCTGTCAAAGAGGTCTAACTTCTTCTAACGAGGTCTAAAGAAGCTCCACTTGTTACCTGTATTAATGGCACCTATTTTAACTCATTATCGTTATAAAAGACATCTGTCCACAACTCGGTCAGTCACACTCCAAACTCCACTATGGCCAAGACCAAAGAGCTGTTGAAGGACACCAGAGACAAAATTATAGACCTGCGCCAGGCTGGGAAGACTGAATCTGCAATAGGTAAAACGCTTGGTGTAAAGAAATCAACTGTGGGAGCAATTATTAGAAAATGGAAGACATACCAGACCACTGATAATCTCCCTTGATCTGGGGCTCCATGCAGGATCTCACCCCATGGCGTCAAAATGATAACAAGAACGGTGAGCAAAAATCCCAGAACCACACGGGGGGACCTAGTGAATGACCTACAGAGAGCTGGGACCACAGTAACAAAGGCTACTGTCAGTAACACAATGCGCCGCCAGGGACTCAAATCCTGCACTGCAAGACGTTTCCCCCTGCTGGAGAAAGTACACGTCCAGGCCCGTCTGCGGTTCGCTAGAGAGCATTTGGATGATCCAGAAAAGGACTGGTAGAATGTGTTATGGTCAAATGAAACCAAAATAGAACTTTTTGGTAGAAACCCAGGTTCTTGTGTTTGGAGGAGAAAGATTACTAAATTGCATCCGAAGAACACCATACCCACTGTGAAGCATGGGGGTGGAAACATCATGCTTTGGGGCTGTTTTTCTGCAAAGGGACCAGGACGACTGATCTGTGTAAAGGAAATAATGAATGGGGCCATGTATCGAGAGATTTTGAGTGAAAATCTCCTTCCATCAGCAAGGGCACTGAAGATGAGACTTGGCTGTGTCTTTCAGCATAAAAATGATCCAAAACACACAGCTAGGGCAACAAAGAAGTGGCTTCGTAAGAAGCATTTTAAGGTCCTAGAGTGGCCTAGCCAGTCTCCAGATCTCAACCCCATAGAATATCTGTGGAGGGAGTTGAAAGTCCGTGTTGCCCAACGACAGCCCCAAAACATCACTGCTCTAGAGGAGATCTGCAAGGAGGAATGGGCCAAAATAGCTGCAACAGTGTGTGAAAAGCTTGTGAAGAGTCACAGAAAATGTTTGGCCTCCGTTATTGCCAACAAAGGATACATAAGAAAGTATTGAGAGGAACTTTTGGTATTGACCAAATACTTATTTTCCACCATGATTTACAAATAAATTCTTTAAAAATCAAACAGTGTGATTTTCTGGTTTTTTTTTCCACATTCTGTCTCTCATGGTTGAGGTTTACTCATGTTGACAATTACAGGCCTCTCTAATATTTTCAAGTGGGAGAATTTGCGCAATTAGTGGTTTACTAAATACTTATTTGCCCCACTGTATAAGGCTGCATTGACGGTGCTCGACGCCCAATCCATTTGGACTGGGAACGTTTGTTCATTCGAAACCAGAGCATTCACAGACACAGACATGTCCGATTTTCAGGGCATTTACAGGTCACTTGCTGTTCATTTTAGAGCATTTACAGGTCATTTCCTGTTGCGTTTGAGTCACTGCCTATTCATTTGGGTGATTCCCAGGTCACTTACAATTGCCTGGCATTGGCTGCCACTGACGGCCATAGACGTTCAATCCGTTTGAATTGGGAGGGTTGGCAGCGAATGAACGAATGTTGATTTGCTGCCACACTCCCAGTTCAAATGGATTGGACGTCTACTAGTGATAAACTCTTTTCAATTCACAGCAGAAGCTTGTTTTTCTGTTTATTAGTTTGTAGAATATCCTAGAATGATTTCCTGACCAGTGTATCAATAATTGTTGTATCGCCATATCGTCAGATCATCGTTATCGAGAGCTTTGTATAGCAAATCGTATCGTATCGTAAGGTACCATGAGGTTCCCACTCCTAAATTTAAATCTTTGGTTGCCATTGGCAGTGCTACAGTAGACGTCCAATTAGAGCCGGTTGTGGGCAGGCATGTATGAGGGGGCAGTCAGAAATGTGTAGGGGGCAAGGGCGTAGGTTTGCATAAGGACGGTAGGGACACAACACTACCAACTTTTCAGGATGCTGAAATTGTCCCCACCAACTTTTAAGCAATCTAATTTGTATTATTTAATGGCTTCAGCTATATAGGTCATTTAGATTGTCTTCCCATATTTTGCAGGGATAGAACTGATCCTATAATATTAAGTGAATCACCTGGTGAATGGGCCTGTCCATTTTTCCCCCTCAAACACACGTTTGATTGGCTGATGACTTGACCCCCCCCCCCACACACACACACACACAAACACATATTCACAGCCCGACAGAAATACAACATGTTGCCTCCTCCGCCCCCTTCGAAGACCAGTGATATTAGAATTTTTTCCGCCAGCAGCAGCCACTGTAAGTAATGTAAAAAGATGTCAATGTTGTGGAGGTGGGAAACACACCACTAATTTTGCTACTGAAACTCCGACCTGCATCAGAGTTAGCGTAATTAATCCGTGTGAATTTCTCGAACTTGAGGAGGAATAACCTTGAGAGAAATAACGTCGAGAGAGATAACCTTCTGTATGTTTACTACTGTTAACGTTGATTAAACTGTAAGAAATGTTGTGAACTAAGGATTACCAATATGGGGCGCCGTTTGTAAAGCAGCACATGCTCAAAATTACGACAACATTTTCTCACATTTAACGCCAGACAGTGTTTAAAACATGGTGTGAAATTTTTAGTCACTTTTTTTTTTTGCACATTTACAACATTATTTAGCAACTGAAATATTTATCTTTAAATAAGAAGTTTTGGACCTGATTGTTTAAATCCAGAACTAAATATTTAATTTAAATCCTAAATGTTGTTAGGTTTTGTGTTTGGTTTCTCCTTGTGTGACTTGTCCCTGTGATTACCCATTGCTCTCACCTGTGTGTGTTTTCCCAGTGTATCCTGCAATCTGCATCCACCTGTGTTACCCAGCTGTTCCTCGTCTCGTTACCCCTTGTCTGTGTATACAATGACCCAGCTTCTGTCACTCCTTGTTGCGTCATTGTCTATGTCAGTGTCAGCGTCTATGTCTCTCCAAGCCCTCGTGTTCCAAGTAAGTTTTTTGATACCCAGCCTTTTGTTAGTAACCTGAGTTTTCTTTGCTGCTGTGTTTTTGGAATCACCTCAGTTTTGGTTTGTACTTTGTTTTTTCTGTCGGCCTTAATTCAATCATTTTTTGCACCGCCTTATCTGCCTCGCTTTTTGTTTCCCTGCAATTGGGTCCACACATCCTGCCTGCCTGCCCGCGTCCCTGACAGAATGACGCAACCAATGGTGGACCCAGCGGGAAAAATCCGATACCGGCGTGCACACCGATGACCATCCGCCCGTTCCCCCGATTATGTTCTGCCTCGCCACGTTTTTTTAGATTCAGATTTTTCTGATTTTGAAGAATATAGCGATTCATATGATTTTCTTTCTGACACCGACTCCGACCCAGATTTTTATTCCATGCCCTATTCTTCACCCTCTCAGTTTTTGTCACGCCTCAGTCATTCCACGTCCCCTTCCCAGCCTTTTTCTCTGGACCCTTACCTGGGTTCCCGTTTGGCCATCTACACTGGACCTCTGCGTGGTGGCCAGCGGGGGCGCCCAGGTAAGGGCCGTAGCTCCTTCACCCCTCCTTCAATCCCACCATGTAAAGTTCCTCCCGCGCCGGCTCCCCGCAGTCAAGTTCCTCCCGCGCCGGCTCCCCGCAGTCAAGTTCCTCCCGCGCCGGCTCCCCGCAGTCAAGTTCCTCCCGCGCCGGCTCCCCGCAGTCAAGTTCCTCCCGCGCCGGCTCCCCGCAGTCAAGTTCCTCCCGCGCCGGCTCCCCGCAGTCAAGTTCCTCCCGCGCCGGCTCCCCGCAGTCAAGTTCCTCCCGCGCCGGCTCCCTGCAGTCAAGTGGCTCCCGCGCCGACTCCCCGCAGTCAAGTGGCTCCCGCGCCGACTCCCCGCAGTCAAGTGCCACCCGCGCCGACTCCCCGCAGTCAAGTGCCACCCGCGCCGACTCCCCGCAGTCAAGTGCCACCCGCCAGCAGTCTTCTGCGACTCCGCTGCTGTTCCGCCAGCAGTCTCCTGCGACTCCGCTGCTGTTCCGCCAGCAGTCTCCTGCGACTCCGCTGCTGTTCCGCCAGCAGTCTCCTGCGACCCCGCTGCTGCTCCGCCAGCAGTCTCCTGCGACCCCGCTGCTGTCCCATCAGCAGACGACGACGACTCCGCTGCTGTCCCGCCAGCAGACGACCCCGCTGCTGTCCCGCCAGCAGACGACCACGCTGCTGTCCCGCCAGCAGACGACCACGCTGCTGTCCCGCCAGCAGACGACCACGCTGCTGTCCCGCCAGCAGTCTCCTGCGACTCCGCTGCTGTTCCGCCAGCAGTCTCCTGCAACTCCGCTGCTGTTCCGCCAGCAGTCTCCTGCGACCCCGCTGCTGTCCCGCCAGCAGACAACGACGACTCTGCTGCTGTCCCGCCAGCAGACGACCCCGCTGCTGTCCCGCCAGCAGACGACCACGCTGCTGTCCCGCCAGCAGACGACACCGCTGCTGTCCCGCCAGCAGACGACACCGCTGCTGTCCCGCCAGCAGACGACACCGCTGCTGTCCCGCCAGCAGACGACACCGCTGCTGTCCCGCCAGCAGACGACACCGCTGCTGTCCCGCCAGCAGACGACACCGCTGCTGTCCCGCCAGCAGACTCCGAAGTTCCTGACCCTCGCCCTGACGATGCTGCTCCCCGCTTCTTGCCACGGCTTGGCGGCATGAAAGACCGAGCACTGCCTCATCTGGGACGCCCGCCTGATCGGCCCGTGCGGTCGCACAACGTCTGGCGTCCTGGACGCCCGCCTGACTGGCCGTGAAGGGCTGGTGTTGCTCCCTCCTCCGAGCAACCTTCTGACTTTTTGTTTCCTCGGGACGTCTGGGATCCGTCCCTTGAGGGGGGGGTACTGTTAGGTTTTGTGTTTGGTTTCTCCTTGTGTGACTTGTCCCTGTGATTACCCATTGCTCTCACCTGTGTGTGTTTTCCCAGTGTATCCTGCAATCTGCATCCACCTGTGTTACCCAGCTGTTCCTCGTCTCGTTACCCCTTGTCTGCGTATACAATGACCCAGTTTCTGTCACTCCTTGTTGCGTCATTGTCTATGTCAGTGTCAGCGTCTATGTCTCTCCAAGCCCTCGTGTTCCAAGTAAGTTTTTTGATACCCAGCCTTTTGTTAGTAACCTGAGTTTTCTTTGCTGCTGTGTTTTTGGAATCACCTCAGTTTTGATTTGTACTTTGTTTTTTCTGTCGGCCTTAATTAAATCATTTTTTGCACCGCCCTATCTGCCTCGCTTTTTGTTTCCCTGCAATTGGGTCCACACATCCTGCCTGCCTGCCCGCGCTCCTGACAAATGTATATCCTTTATCCTAAATGCTAAATCTGGAAACGGTAGGAACTAAATATTTAGCTTAATATGCAAATTCACATGAGTGAAGAAGACAGGAAGTAACAAAATAAAAGCTGGATCACACAAAATACTCTTTAAATAGTATATCCTAAATATGTATTTTACCTATATATTGTTATAATCACAGTGACTCATGTCCAAGAGCAGACTGCCACCGTTGAGTAGGTTTTATTCATTTTCAAGCGGCGTAAACAGAGAGCCTGAGCTGCTCCACCAGCTTTTATTTTGTTACCCCCAGGCTCCAGTCATGTGAAATTGCTGATTCCTGATTTAACATTTAGGATATAGGATATAAGATTTAAACAATCAGGTCCCAAACTTCTTATTTAAAAATAAATATTTAAATTGCTAAATAATGTTGTAAATGTGCAAAAAAAAAAAAAAAAAAAGTTGTCATAAGTCATTTGTACTTATTTTTCTGAAAGTATGTTACTTATAGCTTCATTATATATTAAAAAATTTAAATGTTTACATGAACTTCAATTTTAATATATATCATATGTTCTTAAGTAGTTAAAATTGAGATTTGGCATTTAGTATGTGAGGGCAAATAAAAATTAGGAGATGAAGGTTGGGGTTATTGCTGTTTTTGTTAACTTATTTTGCAAATCATTGAAATTTTTTTTTTATGAAAATCAGTTTTTGTGTTATAGAAAAAACTGCTGAAACAGTTTTCTTTGCATTTCAGTGGTTTAAGAGGTTTGACCCCCCAAAAATGAAAAAAAAAAAAAAAATTCTGGCTCCGTGGCGACCTTCACGTCGGGGAGTTCCGGCATGAAATTCTAGCCACTTTCACACCTGCTTTTAGATAATTGATGATTAAAAAGTTTATATTTCTTGTTTATGCTAATATAATTTGTGTTCAAATATTGCAATTTAAATTTGTTAATAAAATCCAGACATTAATTCTGGAAGTTTTCAAAATGTTTTTTTGTAGTTTTTGAAAACAAAGGTTTGAATCGAACAGTGTATCACATGAACCGATACACTCGAAAGTTAGTATAAGTCTATACAGATTTATTTTTCATTTTGCCTATCATTTAATTAGGTTACATATAAGATATGTAACCGTTCACCCAGTTTGTTTGGTCTTATACTAGTATATGTCCCGTCCCCATCACAAATTGTACATGCAGGCAAGGGCGTAGGTTTGGTCTCAACAATGGTAGGGATGATATAGTAGCAGTATAACCTGCATGTACACTTTTCGCTGGGGACGGGACATTTATAATGATCAATGCAAAATGAATCTGGACTGATTTATGCTAACTTTCATGTGTATTGGTTCAGCCTACACTTTTTAATTCAATCCTTTGTTTTCAAAAACTACTAAAGAAACATTTTGAAATCTTCCAGAAAAAATGTCTGCATTTTAAGAGCAAATTTAAATGGCATTATTTGAACATAACTTAAATTATATTAACATACAAAATAAATACGTACAAGCTTGTTAATCATCTCTTAACGATCCAGGAATTAAAAAAACAACATAAACAACAACAACAACATTTGTCTTAAGACCACTCAACATTGTCTAAATAAAGAAATTAAATATGACTGATAAAAATTCTTTGTCAGGGAATAACAAAAAAAAAAAAAAAAAAAAAAAATTGGATCCGTCCTTCAGGCAAAACACTAATGCTTTTATCCACAAGCACAGCCAAACTGAACAAAAAATGGAAGCATCTGTGGGCTGCTTTAAGACCAAATAAACAAAATAAAAAGTAAAATTGGGGAGAAGGGGGTAGACCTCGGTTCACTACCTTTCTCACAGTTAATTTAACGTTAACAATAGAAAACACATACAGGAAGACCCTTCTCTCTAAGCAGCTTCCTACATGAGTTTTGCAGGTTAGCAAGTTCAAACAGTTTAATGTTATGCTGACTCTCATGCAGGTCAGACTTTCAGTGGCAAAATTAAGTGGTGTGTTCCCCACTTCCACAACATTGATGTCTTTTACATTTCTTTTGGCTGCTACTGGCTGAAAAAAAAAAACTTGTAATATCCCCTTTATCTAATATGTGTGTGTGTGTTTGTTTGTTGAGGGCATCAAGTCATCAGCCAATCAAATAAGCGTTTAGGAGAGGGGAAAAAATCGACCGGCACATTCAGCAAGTGAAAAGAGGTACATGTAAGTCTGCACATAATGAAAATAATTCACTTAATAATGGTGGGGTCAATTACAACAATTAAAACATATGGGAAGACAAGCTAAATGACATATAACTAAAGTCACTATATAATGCAAATAAGGTTGCTTAAAAGTTGGCGGGGACAATTTGGCCATCCTGAAAAGTAGCTAGTGTTTTGTCCCTACCGTCCCTATGCAAACCTACGCCCTTGCATGCAGGTTATTCTGTTATATCATCCCTACCAATGTTGAGACCAAACCTACGCCCTTGGTAGGGGGCATCATATGCACACATCATTCTCATCATTCTAAAAAGGTTTATGCATTGATTTTTGTTGGACTTCTGTGTTTGTCCTACTATTTTCTGTGCCAAAATGCTTGCTGTGAAATGATCATTAGATGAGTTTGTATGCACAGTCCAAAGAGATTTTGAGTTCTGGAGGAATGCATTAGGGTACCCCTCTGCGCAACGACCTACATTGTTTTCCAGTGCAGCAACAATAATTGCTTATCAAGTTCTTGCATTCACTTGTTTATGGATCAAGTTTTCAGTATTTCAATTTAATTTTTTTTTTTTTAAGTTTTGTAAAAGCATTGAAATATTACAAGTATGGAATGGGTGCCAAAAGATGCAGCAAAAACTTTTAAATTGATGCTAAACATCACCGTGCATTGTATCTTCTCATCCTGAGCTGAGTGCTATGATAAAGATGCTTGTAGTTATCTTGACAAACGGAAATTGTCTTGGCTGTCGGATTTGACAAGGCCATTTTCCCCATAATTGCTATTTGGATGCCAGCATCACCTTTGGCAGTCCTATAATTGTGGGAGGGAAAGAGTTGTCGGGTACACGCGGGACAATCAGAGCTCTCAGCTTGAGGATGTGCTGAAGCTTCAACATTAACGCAACACAAATTTTTAGAGAACATAGCAAAGCCATAATTACGGTGCCGCCGCCATCATGCATCACACATGGAGACACATCAAAAGAATTTGTTGCGATGCCAGAAGATGAATCCTTGTTTCAGCTCCTTAAAAGTGCCATTAGTATTTTAAGATGATGTTTAGACAATATATGTTTATTGATGTTTCGTACATGTTTTACTGCGTGTAATACAATTCCAATAACTATTAAACATTTGCTGAACCCTTTTTAATGCACTCATTTAAATACTATGAAAGAAACCCACTTTAGAGTGTTATGGAGTGTCATATAACCAACTTTTTTTTTACACAGTTTGTTTTGATGTTTTGTTTGTTAGCATTTTATGAATTTAATAGAGATTTGACCAAAAATTCAGCGACGAAAACTATCGGCTGCTAATAGCTAAAAATGCATTATCGGTTTTTGGTTTTGAAGACTGAAAGTTTACCACCTCATAGTATGAAGAGTCCTCTTGTGATGACGTAATCAGAACACGGTGAGAAGCAACACCCTGTAAAGCTGAACTTACTGCCTCACAGCGGTTTGGAAATATTTCGAGGTATCAAAGAAATATATGAATTATTAAATGAAGGATAATAAAATAAATGTACTTAATCGCTGCTACACGCTCATTCTGAAGTTGCTTTCCATTGATGTTCTCTCTTAACATCGAGTACAGTGCATATGAGCCCGTGCGTGAGTCTTTCTTAATGAAACGAACAGTATACAAATAAAGTAGTATTTAAATGCGTATATAAATATATACACTGTGTTTCCATAGCACACAAACCAACAGAAACATGCAGTATATACATGTGTATTTGCTCTGGTTTAATACAATACGTTCATCGCATGACCACTTCCTCTTTTTGTCACATTTTTTTCTGTGACTTCCACGCCCCCTCCACCAGTCACCACTAGGACCCGACCCACTCGGCTGGATCTCGATCGATTCCACTTGTTACACAGGAAAACAAAGAGTCGTAGGCCATGTCTACACCTAGCATTTTTTTTTTTTTTTTTTTTTAAACTGAGGATCCTACCCTAATACGTCGGTAAAAAATAATTACGTCCACACCAGCATGTTTGCAGAAAAAAAAGCTTCCACAGCCAACCGCATTCATTTATTTTTAAGTACATTTATAAATTAGATTAAAAATAATTGTCCATAATACCCCCATCTTTCGCATGTTTTCTTCAATATGAAGCACTGCAAGAGTTTGTAAATAAACGGAAGCAAAAAAGCACCTGTCTAATTTACTCCAAATGTAAACATTGGTCTCATGTTAGACGTAGGGACAAAGTTTGTCGGTTTCCACAGTTAAAGGGAGAGTTCAGAATTTTTGACATCAGGCTTAATCTTCGAGTTAGGGGGGTAATTAGTCAGTGTGGGTTAATTAGTCGTTGGAGTTGATTTCAAAATATTTCGTATCGTTTGTTAGTCTTCTATTATTTTTCAGGGCTCCGGAGTGGCTATGCTAATGCAAGTCAATATGGCCAATTAGCATACTAATAAAAAAAAAAAACATATGCAAGCAGGAGAATCATCGATGACGCACGCTATCAATAGTGTTGGCTATGTTTTCTGGATAAAGTTATTAAAATTTACCATTGCATGTCAATAACTGCAGTAAGAACAGCAACATTAGTAACTCAGTTGCTTTGCAGAGAAGAGAACAAGCTGGCTGGGCAAGCTTGGCGGAGGGATATCACATCAGTCTTTTCACCGTTTTTTTTTTTTTTTTTTTTTTTTTTTTGTGGCAACGAAGCGACTTCCCGCCCCCAAAATGCAGGGAAGAATTGAACTGAAGCTGAACAGTTTTCAGGAACTCAATAAACCGTTGCAAGTGAACAGCAAGACTTTTTACCACTTCTCAACAAAGGTGTTCTTGAAACGTTTCTTCGTAGACAAGACCAACTAGAAAAAAAAAAAATGGGCAGATATCAATGAGGTAAGTGGATTCCTGCATGCTTTATCTTACCACTGGGCGAATATTCGTATACTCTAAGCTTAGTTCTACTTCAGGAAAGCAGCTATATCATCTCAACAGTATTGCATTGTGAGCGTAAAGGCATTGTCAATATAAAAAGCAGTAGCAGTATGGCAATTATTTACAAGAATGTGCCTAAATCATCACGCAAAATGTCAAAAATGAAAAACATAAAACTCTGACATAGGCAAATGTGTTGAACATAACTTCAAGTGTAATTTCATGTATTTCAATTGCCGCTGATGGTCACCTTAGAGCACTTGATTTAAAAACTTGAAGTTACGTAATTTGCGGACTATAAGCCGCTACTTTTTCCCCCTCATTTTGAATCCTGCTGCATATAGTATAGTGGTGCTTATTTGTTGGGAATATTGAACATGTGTCCAAGTTGGAGTTCTGTAACTTTTTTAAATAATATATATACTTTTGATCTATCACATGATGATTTTGGCACTTTCTTTTTTAATCACCCTGTATTATGTTTTTTTTTTTGTTTTAGGCAACTCCGATTGGTGGCATATAGGGTTGTTCTTGAATGGGCGTTGAAAGGCAACCATCTGGGAAGAGGCCAGTGACGTGTTCTTCCATCGTGTGTCATCTCCTGCATCCGTGACAAGTGCACTTCTGTCTGTGGGAACTACAATGGATTTAGGGAAACTGAAGATGCTCTGCAATTGTTCTAAGTACAACTCTTACATACCCAAAAACTTTTGATCTTTTAAACCTTCACATTTCACAAATAAGACAATATGTGTGTGTGTGTTTTTTTTTTATTATAGTAAATTCAAAAATATATATTAAAAAAAAGGAAAATGTCAGCCTACTTATTTTTTAAATCTACTGACATGTAAAATGACTTTTTCTTTATCAGACCTTTTGATGCCTGCAATGGTTTGGGGAATTGTAATTGGAGGCTTGAAATAAAAGTCTGGATCAGCAAACTTCACTGATGAATCCTGCAGTCTTTTCAGGGCATGCGCCACCAAATTCGGTCAGAATGTCTGGGTTGTTGGCTCGTAACTCCTCCAAGCAACCCATCTTTTCGTTTGCTTTGGAAACTCCAAGCTGTATCTCAAAGTCCCTAATAGAGTAAATTTGATTGAGATATGTACACATAAGAAGGGCAGAATGCAATTGTTAATGGGACAAATGTTGATAGAGCCTATCATCAGCATTCCTCGCTTGCAGGCGCCCTTGCCTTCATGGAGTTGAAAACAAAGTGGAGCCTCTTCTGGGTGTACCTTCAGCATCTCCAGGTCACCTAGAGATCACAGTAAAAAGTAGCTTGTTAGATTTGTCATGATAATATGCCTGTGTTGTAGACACAATCGCACCACGGAATAAGGTAAACCCTAATATCTAAAAAAACATATCCAGGATTGTCATGTTCAGCAAAAAAAGTTTTAGAATTTATTGATTTTTTAAATCGTATTTAGGAGCGTTGTTCAACGCTTTCCCAAAGACCAACTCGGAGATTACTTCTTGGTTTATTCCTTTATTTATTACAAGCTAGGTAGGTGTCACTTATCTAAGGATATAGAAACGTAACAGTTATCACTCAGCGTACGCTCAAAAGTTACAAGTAAATTTGGGGTGCGCCTTATATTCGGGAAATTACGGTACTCAGGTGGACTTATAGCCCGAAAAATACGGTAATGATATTTACATTATGTAGGCTATTATGCTCTATATAAATATCCATAAATGGTCACTTGATCAATAAAGATTGAATAGTTATATTGTTTTATACAATTAACAGTTATCCCATGGTGGAATTTATTTGATGTGTTATGCAATATTTTCTAGGTCTAAGCTGTTTGATATAGAAATGAACATTGGGCACAACATTACTGGTATCAAGTATAGCACAAATACCCTGAAGCAACCGAAAAAGATTCAATGGGCACAAGTCAGTTCAAATTATGCCATTACCATGATCAAATCTCTGACCCATTGTGAAATGTGTGACTCATGAATGTACATGATGCAGAACTTGAGGCTTGTGTGATGATGTTTGTTCCTCATCTCTGGCTTTACTGTTCCTTGGATATGTGTATTTAGCATACGACATACTTGGAATGAGGCCTAATGACCTGATGGCTAGGCTCATTTGTCCTCTGATTTTATTCAAAGGACATTACATTGGTTGACATCCTGCAGTGCTGCTGTCCGACCCTATTAGAGTGATTATGATGCAGCTCTAAGCTGCAGAAAACACATTAATAGTGGGCATCCCATAAGGCTCAAACAAGCAGCTGTTAATGTACAGTATATGTAGGTGGTTAATGAACTTCATGCATTAATGACTTCTTCTAAACACATGCTACAGTGCTAGTCAAACTCATTCGGGCTGGGCTTGAGTGGCATATTTGGCATGCACGTAGGCAGTGTTTGCCTTGTGCAAAGCAGTGCTTCACATGGATAATTAGGCGTCCTTGGCGTTTACAGCATCATACAGATACATAATGGAATCAGTATTAAATCTTTAGATGTGCCGCCTCAAGGCACCTCACATATTCTCCTTGTCATTCATCGTCCTTTGATGGGGGCCTTGGAGAGAGACTCAAATGGGAGAGGAAGTGCATAGTGGAGAATGGCGAATTCCCATTGGGGCTTCCTGAAATGACAACAACTGGGGGCACTGAGGACTTATGCAGCCAAGCTGGGAACATCACTGGTTGTGAGCTTTCAGGAATGCTCAATATCTAATGTCCTACTGTATTCTTTGAAGTGAGACACATATCGACAGGCGCACCTTTTGCAGTGTGTCAATTGGATCATCGAAGAAACAAGGAGGAGCACTGTATATTGCTGGATGAAGAATCAAGATAATAATCAGCTATAAGTGTATACAGTGGTATGAAAAAATATCAGAACCTTTTGGAATTTCTCGCATTTCTGCATAAAATTACCATCAAATGTGATCTTATCTTTGTCAGAATCACACAGATGAAAATACAGTGTCTGCTTTAACTAAAACCCCCCTAACATTGATAGGTTTTCATATTTTAATGAAGATAGCATGCAAACAATGACAGAAGGGGGGAAAATAAGTAAGTGAACCCTCTGCCTAAGGAGACCTAAAGAGCAATTGAAACCAATTTTTACCAAACATTTAAAGTCAGGTGTGTGCTCAATCACTGATGAGTGGTTTATAGCTGCCCTGCCCACTATAAAACACACACCTGGTAAGAAATGTCTTGATGAGAAGAATTGTCTGATGTGCATCATGGCTCAGTCAAAAGAGCTGTCTGAAGACCTGCGATCAGAGATTGTTGATTTGTAAAAATCTGGGAAAGGGTACAAACCATCTCTAAAAGTCTGGATGTTCATGAATCGACAATCAGAGAGTTTGTCTACAAATGGAGAGGGTTTGGCACTGTTGCTTCTCTCCCAAAGAGTGGCCGTCCACTAAAGATGACGCCAAGAGTTCAGCGCAGAATACTCAGAGAGGTAAAAAAAGAACACTAGAGTGTCTGCTAAAGACTTACAGAAATCACTGACACGGTCCCATATCTCTGTGCACACATCAACTATATGTAAAACTATGGCCAAGAATGGTGTTCATGGGAGGACTCCACGGAGGAAGCCACTGCCGTCTGAAAAAAACATTGTTTCTTGTTTAATGTTTGCAAAAAGGCCCTTGGACAATCCACAGAAGTTTTGGCAAATATTTTGTGGACTGATGAAACCAAGGTTGAATTGTTTTGGAGTAACACACCACTTCATTCGTGGAGGAAAAATGGAACAGCTCACCAACAGCAACACCTCATCCTCACCGTGAAGCATGGTGGAGGGAGCATCATGATTTGGGGTGGTTTTGCTGCCTCAGGGACTGGACAACTTGCAATCATTAATAGAAAAATGAATTCAACAGTTTATCAGGATGTTTTGCAGGAAAACCTGAGGCCGTCTGTCAGACAGTTGAAGCTAAAGAGAAGATAGATGCTGCAACTAGACAATGATCCAAAACTCAAAAATAAATCAACTTCAGAATGATATCAGAAGAACAAAATACACATTCTGGAGTTTCCAAGTCAAAGTCCAGACTTGAACCCCATTGAGATGCTGTGGCATGACCTAAAGACAGTGATTCATGTAAGAGAGACTGACTGAAATACAGCAGTTTTGTAGAGAAGAATGGGCCAAGATTAGTCCTGATCGATGTGCCAGTCTGATCTGCAGCTACAGGAAGTGTATGGTTGAAGTTATTGCTGTAAAAGGGGTGGGGGCCACAAAATATTAAAAGTGATTGTTCACTTACTTATTTTCCCCCTTATGTTACTGTTTGCATACTATCCTCATTAAAATATGAGAACCTATAAATGTTTTGGTGGTTTTAGTTAAAGCAGACACTTTTTTCATCCGTGTGATTTTGACAAAGATCAAATCACATTTGATAGTATTTTATGCAGAAATGTGGGGAATTCCAAAAGGTTTAGATACTTTTTCATACCACTGTACTAGTAGACTGAATATGCTGTACATATACAGTACATACTTTGTCATTGCAACCCATTCAATGATTTACTGTGAAAGCTTGGAGGTGGATAAATCATTAAAAAGAGAAAATCATTGCTGACAACATCCAGTGGGTGATGCTTGGGTTATTTGGAGGACACTCATCTTTACAACCTATCATGTAGTTAAATTTAATTGTTTCATTTCGATCCCTGAAAATCCACCATACACCCATCAATACTAATTTACTGTTATGCGTTTATAGTAAAATTTCAGAGCGACATTTCTAATTTGACAGTGGTCTGTAAAAAAAAAAGCTTTAAAATATTCAGTTGTGCATCTTTCCTCAGCCTCCACATTACTTTACATGGGAAGCATTGGAGCACATGCTGATGCCTTTCAGTTTTTGATAGACGTTCATGGCTGATGTGTCAATCAACTGGCATTGCTTCAGACAAAAGATCGAGTGAAAAGCTTTCAATTGGCCTGCAGCCTCAAGGGAAACAAATGCAGCATGGAGAAATTCCCCTGGGTCTGATTACAAATGGAGGATAGAGTTCCAAATAACAAAGCTGACATCCAGTTTTAAAGACAACAAACAAAGGTGCTTCCTAGACACTCACTAAAGGCCTTTTAAGGAATTTGAAAAAATATTTGTTATGGTCCCTAAATTTGCAATAACAGTTTTCTATTACAAGCAGAGGTGAGTAGAGTAGCCAATGATTTTACAGAGGTAAGAGTAGTGTTACTTCAAAATAATATTATTCTAGTGAAAGTAGAAGTAGTCATCCAAAGATTTTGCTCACAAGTAAAAAGTATTCATTGAAAAGAAGTAATGTGAAACTTATAATGTCAGATTAAAATAAATAAATAAATAATGGTATTTTCTCTTCATCACATCATGTCTATGAACTGTTATTATCAAAGTGTACTATAACATCCTATATAACCATATTAGCCCCCCAAAACCCCACAAAAGCCTTGGAAATATAACTAGAAAAATCCACAGAAATGAAACATCACCTGTCCAAATAGCATGAGTGCCCTCTGTGGAGTGAAGAAAACATATTTCCTACTATGAAATTACTAAAACAATAATGGACCCGTTTTTTCGTGGTCAATCGATGCCAAATAAAAACTAGCGGAGAAGTTGAAATCTTGCTTTTGAGTAGTATTGATGGCACTTCTGTCTGTGAAACCCAGTAGTTTATTTTTTACGGTTCTTTAAAGACTCCACATGATTGAACGGGCCGGCGTGATCATAGGACTTCCGACTGCAAGCTTGTGTGTGGTCATGTGGCTGTATTGTTAAGTCTGACTGGTATAATGGAATTGTTTATTGTTCATACCCGTCAACCCGAGGCAGTTGGCAATGTTACAAATAGTGACGTATGCCCTTACAAATAGATGACTAATCTTACGTTTTATATAGCCTGCAATATGAAACAAAAATGAAACCCAATATCTATAATAATACGAATTTACTGCTAACATTATCACATATAACCTGGTGCAATCAAAGAACAGTCAATATCTTCAGCTACATCATGATTACTAAAATTTAACAGTGACTTTTGTTATAATTGTATGCAGCACTTTTGGCAATTTTTGTCATGTCTTTTGATGGCTGCACTTCATGGCACTTTAGCTCGCAATTCCGTTTGACTTGAAGGTAGTTCGTTAGTGTGTCCAATTATAAATTAAAAAGGTCAATTGATAAAATCAACTTACCGATGCAATCTTTTAATCAGGGAACATTTATTTTGCTAATTCTGAGACGTGATCAGCAATAGTTGCGGGCAAATTGTGTTCGGCAACAAATTGGCAGAATAAAATATCCGCCTTTGTCACTTTTCATTCTGCAGACTGCATCTTTATGACCAGTGTTGTTAATCTTACTTTAAAGAAGTAATTATAGTTACAAATCACTTCTCTCAAAAAGTAATTGATTTAGTAACTTGGTTACTTGAATGTAAGAGTAATTAGTTACTTGGCAAAGTAACTGGTGTTACCTTTCTTTTTTTTTTTTTTTTTTTCATTTAAAAAAAAACAACAACAAAAAAAACCAAAAAAAACATAGTAACCTTTGCTATGTTTGAAAGTCATTTAATATTGTGAATCAACCGTTAAAGTTGTTAAAATTGCTCCCATTTTTGCATTAGTTCCCTTCTGTCTACTTTCGAGATGTGAAAGTTTTAAAACTGTTTCATCATTTAGAGATAGATTTAAGTCAAGATTTTGCCGACTAAGGAGTATTTTAGATTAAAAAATTACTTAGATTTGCTAGGAAGGTTCACTACAACAGTGCCTTTCTGAGAAGTCTACTGCTTTAAGATGGCGGCTGCTTACTAACGCCGCCGAGTCTGTCATTTCGCATCTAGTTGTATATGCATGTGATATCTAGGCGTAGACTGTACGCTGTCGGCTACAGTCAGGAAATATTGGAGCCTCCTAGCCAAGCATTGCGTTTGCTACAGTGTCACGACAAACACTCTTCTCTCTCCGTGTCTCTGACTTTTCCCGCGTCATTCAACCAACGGGCATAGTAACGCACATTGTAGTATTGCTGAAACGGTGACGAAATCCAACGGAGAAAAAAAAAAAAAACGTATTGCACGAAAAACGCACCGATTTTGAACGTACGGCGTACACATTTAAAAATCAGTGCTCACTTATACAAATTACGCCGAAACTGTACAACTTGACAGGTATGATTGTTTTGACGTTTCATTTGTGAAACTGGTAGAGCCGTTGTGGACATCTCTGGCAAAAAATATGGAAAATCTAATATGAAGAATAACGAGGAAAAATGTAATGACTAGTGAAGCCTAAAGTAGCGGAGTAAGAGTAGTGCTTCTTCTTCACAAATCTAATCAAGTAAAAGAAAAAAAGAATGTCATGGTAAAACTCCACTTAGAAGTAAATTTTGCTCAAAGTACTGGTATATTACTCAAGTATATGTAACCGAGGATGTGTAATGTGTTATTATCCACCTCTGATTACAAGTAATGTTTTGAAACATAGAATTTGGGCAGTCTTTATAAACTTGATGCATGCCTAACTAAAGGTCAGGTCAACATGAAGAATTGAGATTTAACTCCGTCAGTGCCAAGCCAACACAAATACAGTACTGCGCAACATTTTTTAGACCCCACTCACATGACGTCATAACCACGCCTCCGCGTCATATTGTCCGTCAGCTCGTCGTGTTTATGCATTACCGCTATGTAAATTCCTCCTACTATGGCGTGTTTTTCTGCTCTTTAACATTAATAATCAAAATGGTGAAGGCGTGTGTGGCGGTTAGTTGCAGTAACAGAGAAGATAGACTGAGAGACTTGAAGTTCTACCGTATTCCGAGAGACCCGAGGAGGAGAGCGAGATGGACTGCAGCAATTCGACGAGAGTCATTTTATACCTGGTAAGATGCATTTAATATATATTTAGAGGGTTTTGGGCTGACAACCACAATTAAGATAATTGCGAGGCTAATCGCCGACAATATACAGTTTCAAATTCAAGATGTTTATTTCTTCCGCCATCATTATTTTTTGAATAATATTTAGTTGGTACCAAGTGAAAGAAGCTGGCCTCGTCTACGGATCATCAGTTAAACAGGGGTGTCCAAATTTTTGCAAAGGTGTGGTAAAAATGTGGGGGGGCTACCTTGGCTGATTTACGTGGAACAATATATTTAAACAATTTTTAGCAAGCCGTTCTGTGTGTCACATTTGCTTTATTATTATTTTTTTAAATTCAAAATTTCAACAATCTCACCTTTGTGGCGTTCTCTTTCGACACTCGGGCTCTTGCGAAATACTGCTGCTGTGAAATTAAACTAGCTTCAAGTTGCTATAATTTCTCGCTGCGTATCTTCCTTGTAATATTGTCGTACATGTCAGCGTGTCTTGTTTGGTAATATCGCGTCACATCGAACTCTTTGAAAACAGCGACTGTCTCTTTGCAAATGAGGCAGACACAGTTTTTGCGTATTTTATTGAAGAAATAGTCCAATATCCACCTATCCTTGAAGCGTCGGCCATCGCGGTCAACTTTTTTTTTTTTATTGATTGTCACCATTTTAGAAAATTGGAAGTAAAGAGTCACACGGGGTAATGTTGCTTAGAGTGCTGCTCTTAAAGTTTTTCAAAGTTTCGTGAGAATAGGCTGAGTTTCTGTGGACAAGATAGTTGTAGATATCAGGGTAGCAGATGTCAGGCAGAGACGGCAAAGACAGCGGGTCGAAAAATATCGATTTAGGCATCAAATATGGATCTGGCGAATGGATCAACCGAAGCTTTTCCACATAACGCCTTTTATGCAACACATCCAATGAGTTTACAGCGTCAGATAACACCGGGGCTTCCATGAATTGCACTATAAATTGCACGATAAATTGAGACCATTGAGAATACGGATAAACAATGACGGACAATATGGCGGCACAATACAGCGACACGTCATTGTGTGACGTTGGTGAGTGGGGTCTATTGGCACCAGAGGTGGGTAGGCGGTGTTACTCCGTTACATTTACTTGAATAACTGTTTGAGAAAAATGTGCTTCTTAGAGTAAATTTACCACACAATACTGTTTACTTTTACTTGAGTAGATTTGTGAAGAAGAAACACTACTCTTACTCCGCTACTTTGGGCTACACTGGAGTCGTACATTTTTCTTCTTTATTCTACCTATTGGCTTTATTTCTGCCAGAGATGCCGATAGTGGCTGTCTCACTTTCACCAATGAGACATCGCAACAATAACCCCATGGCTCCATTATACCAATTAGAAGTGCCAATGTTTTTTTTTACACTAGAGGGCGCTCATGCTCTTTGGATGAGTGATGTTTCAAGTGTTCTGGTCTGAATTCGATGATTTTTATGTCATCTTTTTGGCCTAATATGGTCATGTAATAGGTTATAGTACAGTATAAAACCGTAATTTTTGTACTATAAGGCGCACCTGGCTATAAGCCACCATCCAGCAAATTTGACATGAAAATGGCATTTGTTCATAGATAAGCCGCACCGGAATAAAAACTGCAGCTGTCCTCACTGTATTTTGGGATATTTACACCAAAAGATATTAACCGCTAATGCTTTATTTGACAGCTGCGTTATAAGACTGTCATAAGACAGTCATAATTATTACGTGACAATCTCATGAGCATTAATGAATGCTTATGACAGATGTCATTTAGTGTTATCCGGCAAATGATCTAACTTTTGAATGGATGTCAAAGATCCGAGCTGGATATAAATGGAGTTAGTGACAAAATTTGCCAGATGACACTTTATGATATCTGTCATAAGCAATAACGCCCATGAGAGTGTCATTTCATAATAATAACGGTCTTATGACACCGCTGTCAAATGTCAAAGTGTTACCTATTACCCAAATAAATCAAATAAACCGCACTGGATTATAAACCGCAGGATTGAAAATGAGGAGGAAACGTAGCGGCTTATAGTCCAAAATTTACAGTAGTAACAGTTCATATAGATGAAGTCCTGAGAAAAAAAATATACAATTATTAAATTAAATCAGACATTGTAAACTGTTACTCACAATGTTACTCAGTACTTGAGTATTCTTTTCACAAATATTTTTTTTACTTGTACTTGAGTACAATTTTGAATGCCAATTTTTATTATTACTTGAGTAATGTTATTTAGAAGTAACGCTACTCTTACTTGAATACACATTTTGATTACTCTACCCACATCTGATTGAAGCATGAAGTTTGAGATCAAAATTTGGGAATATTTTCTGAAAACAAAACAAAACAAAACAAAAAGATTCAACTGGGGGAAAAAGTCAATTTCCTTTGTTAAAATGCCTTTGACTGCCAATAAAAGATCTTGGTGACATAAATTTCTAAAGTCGGTGTAATTTGTGATGTAGGTTGTGCAAAAAATGAGGGTAGTAAGTAGTATTCACAGAATATGTGTTGCGGCAGTTAGTAAAAGACGAAAATATATATTAATTGTATCTTGCTGCTTTAAATATGATGTAAAGCGCTTTGAATTACAAAATGTTGCTTTGTGCTATAAAATTAATTTGCCTTGCATTACCTTAAAAACGCCCATTTACTGCAATAGACGTTGAAACCATTTTGACTACCAGTCCAATTGGATTTTGCCTTACCTTAAAAACGCCCATTTACTGCAATAGATGTTGAAACCATTTTGACTACCAATCCAATTGGATTTCTATAGTTATTCTATGGCGGAGAAGCAGTACGACCTACTACTTTCTTGACTTTTGACAAATTATACACAGCTCTTAACACCAGTTAAGCAATATTTCCTTTGATATCAGAACAAATGCAGAAGAATGCACAGAATATAAAGTAAGTACAGTGAGTTATTATTGTTGGAGCAACACCCATCTTAATAGAATGACTTGCTACCCTGTTTGAAATGCTGCACGTTACTCCCTGTATACTCCTCCCCCTCACTTTCAGCCTTTTCTACTCCAATGCATGCTCAAACCTGAATGACAGAATAGTTTCTTATTCCCAAAGTAAAATTGTTCAGATTCCACCCACAGAAAACTTTTCTGGTTGATCGCATTGCTTCGGGGGTGGAAACATTTTGGTTCTGTTCTAATGGCTGGTGCTAAAAAAAAAAAAAGCATCACACACATTTTCCCTCTTTTTCAGAACCCACTCTCGTGTATGTTGTTTTTAACAGTATGAATGCTAATAATTACCTTGTTTTGTGAAAGTTCTCTGGTTAAATGTTTTAATCTAACATTAGAAAAAAAAAAAAAAAAGCAAATTAATCTAGGAGAAAAATGACACATTTACAGGATGTTGGATTCCATTCTCATTTCCCACGGATGCAAAGATTATGCTGAGTCGGAAAGTAAAGTTGATTAAGCTGCACAGAGTTGCTCAACTGTGCCCCATTCTGCAATATACGACTCATTCTAAAAACCGAATTCAATTTTCTATGAACTTTCCCTTTCTCAAATATACAGTAGTCTTGATTTCCACACGGTAATAAACCAGTCTGAGCATTTCCTCACTAAGCAGTACAGTGCTGATCTTGTGCATTCACTCATAGGATAAAAGAGACTACTGCCTGATCGAGGACGCTAATACAGTATTCTTTTTAAAATCTTACATAAGTTGCTACGTGTACCGTATAGTAATCTTTCCGTGTGTTGTCATGAAATATTCATCGTGGCAGTGATGTATCTTGCCCTATTCAAAAAAAAAATTTTTTTCATTTTAAAGAAAGAAATATCCCAAAATGTATTAAAAACGTGAAGTTGGTAATACATGAAAGATCTCGTCCATATACAGTACATTGAAGAAAAATTTTAATTTCAAACTCCTTGTTAGACAGCTTGTGACATTTGTACTCGTCATACAGTCACTGAAGGCCGATTTACGCTTGTTATATTGAGTTCATTTTGTCAACACTTTTTTCATTTTTTCAACATTTTTTTTTTCTCTTATCACAGAAAATTGTTTCAGGTTGTTTAATTTATCTGACATGTTTCGGTGACTACTTCCGCTTTCATCAGAGTGTCACTGGTGTTGGTGTGACACATCTTTATCAGCTGATGGATGAAGGCATGACTCACCTGTCAGATTTGACAGGCGAGTCACACCCTCTGCTGACCATTCACTCCTCAAGGATGCTGATCCAGGTAGTAGAGAACATATAAGCCCCCTATTCCCTGTTGATAGTCCTCGGGCCCCGCTTGTGGATTTCAATGGCCTCCCTGATCCAGCGTTGATGTTTGTTTTCTTTGGTGCGTATGACTCTGGCCTTTGCCCAGTCCATAATGTGGTTTTCCTTTTTGCAGTGATAAGTGATGGCTGACTTGTGGTGTTCTTGTTGTGCTTATTCTTTCATCGCTCGTTAGGGCCCGAGCACTAAGCGTGCGAAGGCCCTATTGTTTTGCAAAGGATTATTATTATTTTTTTTAAAATAAAAAAATTTAAAAAAAAATTCAGGGCAAATGAAAACGGCCAATTTGGAGGTCTGAACATGTGCTAAAAATCACCAAAATTTGCACATACGTGCGGAAAATTGTAAATTTCAATAATTTTGCAATGTTGCAAAAAAATGTAACAAAATGGCTCAGTGGTGCCCCCTTGAAATTTTAAAATTGGCCGATAACATTAGGGTCTGTCAACATAGAGCGATGAAATTTGGGGAGTCTATACCTTGTCCAAAACTGCTCCAAAAAAGCATTTACACCCATATTCCAAACCCAACAGCAAATCGGTTATTTTGGATCGAATATGAAATTTTTATCGATTTACAGGGTGCACATTTGAGACCTTTTCGCCGAGGGAGTTAGTTGGATCATCTTCAAAATTGGTGAGACTGTTCAGGAAACATATGAGATCTTAAGTTTTTAAAATGGTGCATTTTTATTCACGTGTCTGACCTGGGCGTGGTGCCAAAGTCGGCCATTTTTTCGGCAAAATGACAAATTCAGTAAATGACTAATAGTTCCTTGACACAACCTTCAATCTTTTTCATATCTGGCATGTATGTGCAGTATCCCACCCTTAACACGAGTGCATTGAAATATTACCCATTAGGCCTAGCGCCCCCTAGTGAGAACAGGAAATGCCTTTTTTTTACGAGACAGGTTCCTCCTCCAAGGGAAAAAAATCTGTTGACCTCAAACCTGCATCAGGGGAGCCTTAAGACCTGTGTTCAGGTGCCTGATGAAAAATATTGAGGTTTCGTTGAAGCGGAGTGGACCAAACAGGAAAGTGAAAATGACCGTCAACAATTTGTCTCGCAAAAAACTTTGAACAGTCATAACTCAGCAGATATACAACATATATGTGCCAAACTTCCCGTGCTTGTTGAGAGTCATACCCTGAAGAGCCTTGTAAGGGTCATTTGCATCAACTCTACAGTGCCAACTAGTGGCGACAGAAAGGAGTTTTAAAACAGGCCTTTCCTATTGGGTTTTTTCAACGTAGAGCAATGAAATTTGGGGAGTCCATACCTCATGCAAAACTGTTCCAAAAAGTCTCTTGCACCCATTTTCCAAATCCAACAGAAAATCGGGTATTTTGGATCGAATGTGAAATTTTTATCCATTTGTAGTATAGTTTACATTTGGAGGCCTGAACATGCACGAAAACTCAACAAATTTTGCACATACATGCGGCTTTGTGTGGATTTCGATAATCTTGCAACGTTACAAAAAAATGTAACAAAAGGGCTCAGTGGCGCCCCCTTGAATTTTTCAAAAAGGCGTTTCCGATTAGGTTTTTTTTAACGTAGAGCAATGAAATTTGGGGAGTCGATACCTTGTGCAAAACTGCTCCAAAAAGTCTCTTGAACCCATATTCCAAACCCAACAGGAAATTGGGTATTTTTATCGAATGTGAAGTTTTGATCAATTAACAGGATGCATATTTGAGACCTTGTCACAGAGGGAGTTAGTTGGATCATCTTCAAAATTGGTGAGACTATTCAGGAGACATAGGAGATCTAAAATTTTCAAAACGGTGCGTTTTCATTCACAGGTCTGATCTGGGCGTGGACCTAAGTCGGCCATTTTTTCGGTAAACTGACAAAGTCAGTAAAAGACTAATAGCTCCTTGACACAACTTTCAATCTTTTTCATATCTGACATGTATGTGCGGGATCCCACCCTTAACACGAGTGCATTGAAACATTACCCATTAGGCCTAGCGCCCCCTAGTGGGAACAGGAAATGCCTTTTTTTTACTGAACAGCCTCCTCCTCCAAGGGAAAAAAATATATTCACCTGAAACCTGCATCAGAGGAGCCATAAGACATGTGTTCAGGTACCTGATGAAAAATACTGAGGTTTGGTTGAAGCAGAAGAGTCCAACAGGAGAAGTGAAAATGACTGAAGCCATTTCGTCTCACCACAAGTTTTGAACAGTCATAACTTCTACAACATATCTGCGCCAAACATCTCGTGCTTGTTGAGTCATACCCTGAAGGGTCTGTAGGGGTCATTTGCATCAACCCTATAGCGCCAACTAGTGGCAATAGAAAGTCACTCATTTTTCTAATACATGTCCAGTTCTTTTCAGGTTGGTCATTGTAGTTTCAAGACCTTTTGAAATACTTATTTTACGGCCCATGTCCACATGTCTTTGTCTGTTGCCGTGATGACCCTTTATACGCTCCTTTTTTGTAGTACTCTCTCCAGTAGAGGTTTTTATACTTAGGTGTGTGAATGTAAAGAGGCAACTTTCGAGCATGTTAGGTTCTAATGAGATGATTAGAGAGAACGATCTGCCACCACCCTGACCTGCACACTGTCCGAGTTGCGTGACGTCCGAGTTGCGCTAGATTGCGAGGGCCCGTTCAGTCCTGCTTGCAGGCCTAGTTTGTTTTGTTGCTGTCTCTTCACAGTCATTCTTGCGTTCTTTTTTCCTTGTAACAAAATTAAAAGAACCGAAGAAAACAAACATCAGCGCTGGATCAGTGAGGCCATTGAAATCCGCAAGCGGGGCCCGAGGACCATCGACAGGGACGATGGGGCTTACATGCTCTCTACTACCCGGACCAGCATCCTGGAGGAGTGAATGGTCAGCAGAGGGCGTGACTTGCCTGTCAAATCTGACAGGTGAGTCATGCCTTCATCCTTCAGCAGATAAAGACGCGTCACACCAACACCAGTGACACTCTGATAAAAGGCGGAAGTAGTCGCCGAAACATGTCAGGTAAATTAAACAACCTAAAACAATTTTCTGTGATAAAAGAAAAAAAAAATCAACCGATTTATACTTGTACTACTATACTCATACTTGCATCGCGGTGACGGTGTTCTGACTGTTCTGACTTGTCAACGCAACGCAGAAGCATAAATCCGGCCTTACATTGGTACAAATTTAGGAATTACAATTTACTGAAAGGAATGAAACAAAACCCCAAGAAACCTAATGTGCAGTTCATGCTGCTATGTGTATTCAATGCTTCTATCAAGAGTTGCCCCAATAAAAGCATTTTAAAATCATTTTGGATAATATCGACATTGGTTTTTCATTATTTATTTTAGGGCAATATGCATGTTGACTTCGAAGTGTAATATATAGAGGTGTGCATCGGCACTGCCCTCACGATTCGACTCGATTACGATTCGGAAGGCAACGATTCGATTCGATCTGATTCGATTCGATTCAGAGGGTCACGATTCGATTCGGTTCGATTCGGCAATTCATCGCGATGCATTAAAGCCTGGGATGCATTAAAATTCTAAAGCAAAGCATATTTTTCGTGAATCATGAGGCAACACAAGCGATCAGACATTAAACATATTTTTATTGGCTCTTGTGTCACTCCTGGTTGAAGTCAAATGAAAATAGTATACTTTCATATATATATATATATATATATATATATATATATATATATATATATATATATATATATATATATATATATATATATATACATATATACAGATCACAGCATTTAATTAGTGCTTTCTCTTTCTTTTTTACACACAGTAGCAGCCTTTCACACAGTGCAACATCTGAACTCCTGTGCGAAATCAGTAATAACAGTCACTGTATTTTAGTCACAACGACCCATCAATAAAAATATTCAAGTAAATATTAAAGAAAACGACAAAGAAAATATTGTAGTGCAGCAGCATCTTTATCACAATAACAATCCAGGGAATTGATTGATATTTGAATGTAAGGTAGCTCCCGTTACAGTTGAGCCTAGATCTTGAACCCGAACCTGAACCCAACCCGACCGAATTTCGGGCCGGGTCGGGCCCAAAATGTCAATTTACGTTCGGGTCGGGTCGGATCGGGCCGGACTTCACTCTCGCTAACGTTTTTTTAAATAAATATATATTTGTATACTAAAAGAATGTATGGATGTTAAACTAAGGAATACTTGTTATAAAATAAATAAATTGGATGAAACAGAGAGAAGGTGCTTTTGTAATCACAAACATGAGCCAGTGCGTTGTTTGCGCACATGAATGCCGTGGCCCCGCCCTCCTTTTAATCTTCCCCACCCGCTCTTGGCGCTCTCCGCGAGTCTGCAACGCTGCATCCTGGTATTTCCTTTTTGAATTTCGATATAGAGCCGCAAGAGGTGAAAAGCAAACTAAAGACGGTGGGATTGAAAAGGCAAGAATCCACGAGTGGTGTGTGGAAAGGATTTAAATTGATAGTGGAAGATGTTACAGAAAACTGTCGGCCTTGCCGAATGCAACAAATGTGGCGCTTTGTTCTCGTACGAGAGCAGAAAGACTGGCACATTGACGCTGAGCAGGCATTTTAAAAACTGTAATGGCCTAAAAGATATTAGTCAAACATCGTTATTATCATTTATTTCAAGGGCTGCACCTCTTCGTGCTAAGCAGGACATCGTGGAGTTCGTGGTGTTCCTTAAAACGTCATTATTTTGTTTCAGTGCTCCTTAAGGCAGGTTGTTCTTTTGTGTGTTCTGATGCGAGTCATTAAAATAAAGAATGTTATTTAAAAGTATTTTAGTTTATTTTTGAATATGCTGCTGTTCCTCTCCATGTCAGAGAGGCGCGTATAGTGAGCACTATATCCCACACAGAAATATATTTAACAAACCTTTCCAGCTTTATTTCGTTGTGTAAATGCATTTATAATTATAATAAAACTATGTAGACTATTTAAACATTAAGAAAACTTGCGTTTTTTTCTGTCAACTCGAAGAAATTGAAATAAATGTCTATTGCATTTTGCCGACGAATTGACGCACGAACTATCCACCTGATAGAACAGACACACAAATATAAACGATATAAATGTTTATTGAATATGCATCTTACAGTCTTGTTTATCTGGGAGAATTTGTTACAAAAGACAGGTTTTAATTTATCATTATGCACATAGGCATCGTCCAAGTTGTGATCACACAAAACACAACCACGCATTGCATCCCCGCATTTGCTCCTCCTGCTGAGTCCTCACAAATAAAACGGGCTCGGGCCTACAAGCGAAACGTACATTTTCGGGGGGGGGTTCGGGCTCCAGCCTACAAATAAAACGTAAAATTTCGGACTCTCGGCCTTTAATACACGGGTCGGGCTGGATTTTTTTAGGCCCGAACTAAGATCTAATCGAGAGAGCAGAGAGATAGGACATAACATAACAATGGCTGAAGCAGAGAAAGTGGGAGCGAGAAAGATTATTGATGCACCTAACACATTAAAAGCAGACATCTGGAGACATTTTGGCTTCTACAAGGTTGGTGGGAAACTTGACCAGAGTTATGCGGTGTGTAAAAAACTGAACATGAGAATAATAATACAAATGGGGAAACCAAATCCATTGCATCACCGGAATTGCGCAGGGAAGATTTTTGAACGTACTTATATATTTTAAAATGCGATGAATCGATTCGGCTTGTTGCCCGCATCGAATCGAATCGTCCATGCCCCGCATCGGGATGCATCGCCGCATCGATTATTGTTGACACCCTTAGTAATATAAGCACTTTTTCCCCATAACTTCTGTTGAAGTTGCTCTCTTATTTTTTACAGAATGGTTATTTGGAAAACCTTGAAGTTATTACATTTAGCATTAATGAAGAATCCAGTGGGGTATCACATTACAATTAGACATAATATGTTAAGTCCACGACCACATGTATCGTTATCAGTTTGATATTGATGTTGGATTTTTTTGAGTTGGACTATATTGGGATATCGGTTAAAAAGTCATTATCGGACTTGATTGCTATCCGTTAACAACCCTATCAGAACCACAGTTCTTCATAATTCTGTTGCAAGGTCTACAGAATTCTGAGAAAATCAAGTCATTTCGGTATTAAACCCTGCAAGGTGTCAGTCTTCCCGAAGATGGGCTTAATCTTTCTCCCTTTTCTCAGGGTCATCTGTGTTTAAAGCACCTCTGGGAAAAAGTGCTGTCGAATTTCTTTCCATTAAAAGCGACTATCTACATTGTGATCTGTGCCAGCGATTTTTTTTTGTCTTCTTTTCATTATAGCTTGAGAGGGTAATCGCAAAAGCTCCAGTCAGGGAAATTGCAAAAAATGCATAACCATCTGCTGGTTTCTTTGCAGTTAAAGGTGAAAGCTCAGAAGATAAGCAAGAAAAATATGTCGTTTTCCTTTTTCAAATATTTTATCTATTATACATCAATATATATCATCTGAGTACAGCGACAGTTTAATGTAGTTTAAATGTCAGTGGAAAAAAATTAATTGACTCATCATAGTACTTAATTAAATACAGTACAAGCGGCATGGGTGATGAATGAATGAATGTGCAAATGAAGATTAAAGTAATCTTGCAGAGTATGCATTTTTGTTGTTGTTTTATGGTTCATTGTTAAATCATATCTACGGACATTATGTGTCTTCATTCACAAAACTGTTCTTTCAGTGATATTAATAGAACCTCAAGTTAACAAATGTCAATGTATCTACCGGAAAAAAAGGAAGAAAAAAATTGGTGAACAGGCATTGAAATGCACAGTAAGGACAAGACAAGTTCAATTACTTTCAAACAAATAGGGCTCTATATTAGTAGATGTAAAGGCAGCCTTGGTGGAACACAAATCAGTATGGCCCCATTGATGATTGAGCAGGGGCAATAACTTGTCTGTCTCATGTCGGTGTAAGCAGCTGTGATTCAGCCACACCTTTTATAACCACTTAATTTTTGGGGAGATAACTGGAAATGAGATCAACAATACTTTATCGATGCTTTGCCTCTTGAGAGACTGTAAAATCTTTTTGAGACAGTGTAAGTGATATGGTCGTCAAACTCAAATATTTGCAAGAAGATTAAAATTCAAAATATGAAGTTCTTTCATTATATATATATATATATATATATATATATATATATATATATATTACTGGTGTCAACAATAATCGATGCGGCGATGCATCCCGATGCGGGCCATGGACGATGCGATTCGATGCGGGCAACAAGCCGAATCGATTCAGCACATATTAAAATATATAAATCCGTTCAAAAATCTTCCAGTGATGCAATGGATTTGGTTTCCCCATTTGTATTATTATTCTCATGTTTACCTGTAGAGGGAGCTATTGTACAAGCAATGCAGGGGGGACGAGGAACTCAAATCTGTTTCCTCACGGGAGTAACGTCACAGACATGCGCAATTGCGCAGTGGCACTCAAGAAAGCAGAGATAAGACATACTAACAATGGCTGAAGCGGTGAAAGAGGAAGCGCGAAAGATTACTGACGCACCAAAGACATTGAAAGCAGGCATATGGAGACATTTTGGCTTCTGTGAGGTTGGTGGGAAACTTGACCAAACTTATGCGGTGTGTAAAAAATGAAAGACTGCTAGTGTGTGTAAAAAAAAAAAAAAAGAAAGCCCTGGTCTCATTCAAAGCACTAATTAAATGCTGTGATGTTTTTTTATTATTTTTATATATATTACTATTTTCATTTAACTACAACCAGGAATGACACAAGAGCCTATAAAAAGGTGTTTAATGTCTGACCGCTTGTGTTGCCTCATGATTCACGAAAAATATGCTTTGCTTTAGCATTTTAATGCATCCCAGGCTTTAATGCATCGTGATGCATTGCCGAATCGAACCGAATCGAATCGTGGCCCTCTTAATCGAATCGAATCGAATCGAATCGAATCGTGGCCCTCCGAATCGTAATCGAATCGAATCGTGAGGTCAGTGCCGATGCACACCTCTATATATATATATATATATATATATATATATATATATATATATATATATATATATATATATATATAATGTACAGTGGGGCTAATAAGCATTTAGTCTACCACCAATTGTGCAAGTTCTCCTACTTGAAAAGATTAGAGAGGCCTGTAATTATCAACATGGGTAAACCTCACACATGAGAGACAGAATGTGGAAAAAAAAACTGAAAATAACATTGTTTGATTTTTAAAGAATTTATTTCCAAATTAGAGTGGAAAATAAGTATGTGGTCACCTACAAACAAGCAAGATTTCTGGCTGTCAAAGGGGTCTAACTTCTTCTAACGAGGTCTAACATGGTCTAACAAGGCCCCACTCGTTACCTGTCACCTGTTTCAACTCATTATCGGTATAAAAGACACCTGCCCACAACCTCAGTCAGTCACACTCCAAACTCCACTATAGAGTCTATTGAGGTCTATCTTCTTCTAACGGGGTCCAACGAGGCTCCACTCGTTACCTGTATTAATGGCACCGGTTTTAACTCATTATCGGTATAAAAGACACCTGCTCACAACCTCAGTCAGTCACACTCCAAACTCCACTATGGCCAAGACCAAAGAGCTGTCGAAGGACACCAGAGACAAAATTGTAGACCTGCACCAGGCTGGGAAGACTGAATCTGCAATAGGTAAAACGCTTGGTGTAAAGAAATCAACTGTGGGAACAATTATTAGAAAATGGAAGACATACAAGACCACTGATAATCTCCCTCGATCTGGGGCTCCATGCAAGATCCCACCCTGTGGCGTCAAAATGAAAACAAGAACGGTGAGCAAAAATCCCAGAACCACACGGGGGGACCTTGTGAATGACCTACAGAGAGCTGGGACCACAGTAACAAAGGCTACTATCAGTCACACAATGCCTGCCAGGGACTCAAATCCTGCACTGCCAGACGTGTCCCCCTGTAGAAGAAAGTACACGTCCAGGCCCGTCTGCGGTTCGCTAGAGCGCATTTGGATGATCCAGAAGAGGACTGGGAGAATGTGTTATGGTCAGATGAAACCAAAATAGACCTTTTTGGTAGAAACACAGGTTCTCGTGTTTGGAGGAGAAAGAATACTGAATTGCATCCGAAGAGCACCATACCCACTGTGAAGCACGGGGGTGGAAACATCATGCTTTGGGGCTGTTTTTCTGCAAAGGGACCAGGACCACTGATCTGTGTAAAGGAAAGAATGAATGGGGCCATGTATCGAGAGATTTTGAGTGAAAATCTCCTTCCACCAGCAAGGGCATCCAAGATGAGACATGGCTGGGTCTTTCAGCATGACAATGATCCTAAACACACAGCCAGGGCAATAAAGGAGTGGCTTCGTAAGAAGCATTTCAAGGTCCCGGAGTGGCCTAGCCAGTCTCCAGATCTCAACCCCATAGAAAATCTGTGGAGGGAGTTGAAAGTCTGTGTTGCCTGACGACAGCCCCAAAACATCACTGCTCCAGAGGAGATCTGCATGGAGGAATGGGCCAAAATACCACCAACAGTGTGTGAAAAGCTTGTGAAGAGTTACAGAAAACGTTTGGGCTCTGTTATTGCCAACAAAGGGTACATAACAAAGTATTGAAATGAACTTTGGTATTGACCAAATACTTATTTTCCACCATGATTTGCAAATAAATTCTTTAAAAATCAAACAATGTGATTTTCAGGTTTTTTTTCTCCACATTCTAATACTTCAAGTGGGAGAACTTGCACAATTAGTGGTTGACTAAATACTTATTTGCCCCGCTGTACGAATCAAACAATATGTTACACTGCCTTTCATCTCAAACATAATGATTGAACATTGAAACAGTGACAGACACGTCAAGAGAAAAATTTAAATAAACTTGACCTTTTTTCTACATGCTTACATTCGAGCAAATGAAAGACAGCGCGAGAGAAAAATTCTGTGTAAAGTAAAAAACGTTTGGCCTCCATTATTACCAACAAAGGGTACATAACAAAGTATTGAGATAAACTTTTGGTATTGACCAAATACTTATTTTCCACCATGATTTGCAAATAAATTCTTTAAAAATCAAACAATGTAATTTTCTGGTTTTTTTTTTGTTTTTTTTTTCACATTCTGTCTCTCATGGTTGAGCTTTACCCATGTTGACAATTACAGGCCTCTCTAATATTTTCAAGTGGGGGAACTTGCACAATTAGTGGTTGCCTAAAAACTTATTTGCCCCACTATATATATTTGAATAATTATATTACAGTCATTACTAGTCGTTTAAAGCAACATTACGTGACTTTTCAACCTTTACAAAATATTTTCATAAAATTTGTGATATGTCAACTGACAACTCGTTGAATGACACCTCTTTTTTTTATTTTTGAGGGGGTCTGTATCGCTTTCACCGGCACAAATTACTTTTAAGGAGGGTGGCATGAACTCTGCCACACAAAAAAATACAAATGTGCTGACTGCTTTACGGCATACAGTGCTGCTCAAAAGTTTGTGAACCCCACAGCGATGGTCAGATTTTTTGTAAAAAAAACTAAAATAACCTTATTAAATGTTAAGTTATACCCAAATCCACAATACTGACATTCCAAATAATGGACTGAAACAAAAGAAATAGTTATATTGTCATTCTTTATTTAACAAAAGTGGTTGATTTAAGAAAAACTCAGATATCATGTGTGCAAAAGTATGTGAACCCCTTCAGTTAATAGGATATTGCGCCTCCTTTTGCAGAGATTACCTCAACCAAACGGTTTCTGTAGTGACTAATCAGCCTCTCACATCTACTTTGGGGGATTTTTGCCCATTCTTCCTTGCAGAACGCAGTCAGTTGAGAGAGGTTTGATGGGCGTCTGGCATGAACTGCTCGCTTCAGGTCCCGCCACAGCATTTCAATGGGATTTAGGTCAGGACTTTGACTGGGCCAGTCCAGAACACGAATCTTCTTCTTTTTCAGCCATTCCTTGGTTGTATTGCTGGAATGCTTTGGATCATTATCATGTTGCATGATCCACCTTCTGCCAAGCTTTAACTTCAAAACAGATGGCGTCAGGTTATGTTCTAGGATTTGACAATATTCCTCAGAATTCATGATTCCCTGGACTATGTGGAGTTGTCCAGGTCCTGAGGATGAAAAGCAAGCCCAGATCTTGACATTCCCACCTCCATGCTTCACTGTTGGGAGAAGGTTCTTTTGGTGGTATGCAGTGTTGACTTTTCGCCAGACATGGCGGTTTTGGTTGTGACCAAACAGTTCAATTTTGCACCTACATCAGTTGATGAAAACTCTTTTTAATTTAGTCTCGACAACACAACTGTTAAAAAAACAAAAAAAAACTACTGAATTGATTGATTAGGAAATCAGGTTGAAATAATAGAAAATTCCAAAATGTTGAGGGGGTTCACAAACTTTTGAGCAGCACTGTATGTCACTTCTGCCTTCCCCAATTTTTTATAAAGACAGAAGTCGATGCAAACGATTTCGCGCGAATTCTGTAAAGATGGCAGGGCAACGAAAGAGACAAAACGTTTTGTCAGAGGAGAGGAAAAAAAGAAGGGCTACCAGGATATGCAGAATTAACATTGGCCCGGGTTTCACTCGCTGGCGTGACCATAGGCGGAGTTTGACTTTTGGGGTAAGGGGGTAAAACATGTTGATGACCCCGAAATGCAGTATCAACAATAAAATGAACTTACAAAAATATTTATAATAATAAGTTGAATAAATCAGAATCAAATCTAAATCAGGCTGCTTATGACAGCTATACTTTTCGCCAAGATCGTCATCCATTGAATATGGTGCGCCCGCCGGTGTCATGCCAATGTAGTTACCTCCATCACAAATAGTTTCCCCTGGGCGTGGCCACTGCGCTGCACTGATTTGCTTGATTTCCGCCTTTGGGTGAAATTGTTATCTACGAGGTTTTAAAATATCGCCCATCCATTAAAAAAAAAAAAATGGTCGAATAACATAACATACGTACTGAATGTTAAAAAAGGCAATGCTTTACTGTTTTACTCGTAGGATGACCAATAACTGTTATTACTGTAACTCAAGTCCTGTATGGAGTTTCTCTAGTTTAATAAACGTCGATGTCCAAAATATAGAACAGTGGTTCTTTATTAGCTTTATAGAATTGTTTAAGTCGACATACCTCATAAATAATGTGTGTGTGTGTGTGTGCTCCTGTGACCAGGGGATACAATTTTTGACGCGGGTAACTACATTGGCAAGACTACAGTGGTGACTCTGTTGTACAATTAGCGTCTTTAGTGGGGCAAATTGAAATTCCGCTCACCATTTTGACAGTGGTCTCTAGCGTTTCATGGTCCACATTTTCAATCCTTGGTTCTTGCACAGTAGGTGGTGTCACTTTTAAAAGTTTAGGTTTAAAAAAATTACGTATATCTATCTTGCCTCTTCGGTCCTCTGGTGGTTTTGGCTAAGCAAAGCAAATGACAGTCTTAGGTGCTAGTCTCATGATTTGTTCGAAAAATATTTTTTACCCATTATAAAATTATATAATTTTTGTTCATTTCATTTTTTTGTTGTTTGTTTTATTGCTTTACAACTTTTATTGACAAAATTTTACCGAAAAACAATTTTAAAATCATAAATAGGAAAGTCAATTACACGCAGTGACACTTTTCAGCAACCAGAGGGTGAGCCACACTCAGCCACATGGATGCTAACCATCATATACGATTTTTTATCCATAACTGGATTCATTACCTTATTACTATTCACCTTCACACAGCCGTTGGATACAGAAATGTTGTTTAACCCATCTGCAGGTGACTGATGATTTTACGACACCGCGCGTGTGCACTGGTCGTAATGGAAAATGCAGAATGTGTCCTCATGGGAAACGCAGTCTTCCTTAGGGCAAAACACTACCACTTTTGTCCACCGGCGTCGCTAAAATCGACCAAAACTGAAAAGTTATCAAGTGTTGCTTAAAAGGTCCAAGCATGAAAGACAAATGTTGAACTTTTGGTTGATTTTTTAATTTATTTTTACTGAAAAGCTCAATTTCCAACATCTAATGGAAGTATCTATTGCTGCCCTGTCATTCAGAAGAGGCGTATGTAAAAAACAAAAATGCTGGACTTGCATACATTATCCTTTAATCATTGTTATCATATATAGCAAATAACCACACTGACCTTCATTGAGGCACAGAGATACGCTATTGGATATTTTGATGCTGCAGGAAACCCTCAGGGTTCGTTAGCGTTTGCGGAATGACCAAGTATGACATTGTGCTATGATGATATAGTTTACCTGCAGGCAAAGTCACTAGGATCGTGTGATTTTCATACAAACATTGCAAACTATTTCCCTCCCTTACAATGACCAGCAGTCACAAACTTAATGAACCTTAGTGGTGAACAACATTAAAAGCTGACATCACAACAAACCTCGGGTCCTCTGTTCAAGACGGTACAAATGCTTGCCAATTAGGTCATTTATGAATATTTAGTCATGTGACTAGAACGTATTATCATTTCCAGCACACTCTATATCATAGTCATATATCTGAGCTGGCAGTAAATGAGTTAAGGGGGGGAAATAAATAAAAATCACATACTTTTTCACAGCCCTGTGTATGATTACATGCAGTATAAAAGGAAATACAGATAAGCAAGTAAAAAATGAACAAATAACTTTAAAGTCTTTGAAGCAAGCTACCAATAGATGGAATGAGGCAAATATCAATTTAATCTAATTATCTGTGGCAGACAACTGCACCTAATATGAATTGCAAATTAGAAAAGTCATTCTGCTGATGCCTCTACAGATAAGCAGCAGCATGTTTGTTTTCTTATGCGATTATATCCATTCTGCTTATGTTTATTAATTTTGCCACTGTTTGATGTTAACTTCAATTTGTGCATAAAATAATCTTCAAATGAAACTGTAGTCCCACCACCCCATAAGTATATCACACCCTACAACACTTGTGAGAATATGCTGTACAGACGATGAATGAATGAATTAAAGCACACATTCATTCTGTGGCAATGATGAAGCAGTATTAACTTCCCCAGTTTTCATTTAGGAAGATACTGCACTTGTACAACTGTCAATAAAGAATTCGGTAACACTTTACAATAAGGGTCCCTTAATTAACATCAGTTAATGCATTTTTAGACAGTAACTCATGTTTAAGTAACATGACAATAATTCATTTAATCCCTTATATAAAATTTATTAATATATTAATTAACATGAGTTAATGCATTTTAAGACAATAACTAATGTTTAAGTAACATTACAATAATTAATATACTTGCTTATCTAACATTTATTAATATTTTAATTAACATGAGTTCATGCATTAGTTCATGCATTGGTTAATGCATTCGCTAATGCATAACCAGACAGCAACTAATAGTTTGGTAAAATAAAAAATAAAAAATAGGCCTATATAGGGTTAGGGTTATCTTAAGCATTTAATATTTCCTAGTTAAGGGACACATGTGCTACACTTTACAATAAGGGTCTAAAAAACATTCAGTAATGGTTAATTAAGGTTAAGTAATATTTTTGAGGTATGTTCATGTGAAACAGTACCATACTTAATGTTAGGTTATAATATATAATATGTATAATACATTACTTAACATTAATTCGCATATACATGAGTGCATTGATAAATAGTTATTAATGTGTACTGGTACTAATAAGTGGTTGTTATTTTAAATTTAGAAACATTGCTCTGTGAGTCCTTGGGTGCTGCTAACCTAACCTTAAGTATGGTATTATTTCACATGAACGTACCTCATAAGTATTACTTAAACCTAATTAACCATTACTGAATGGTTTTTTTGGACCTTATTGTAAAGTTTAGCACATGTGTCCCTTAACTAGGAAATTATAAATGCTTAAGTTACCCCCCCCCCCCCCCCCAAAAAAAAAAAAACCTTTATTAACGATTACTGAATGCTTTTTGTACCCTTATAGTAAAGTGTAGCACATGTGTCCCTTAACTAAGAAATTACGGTATAAATGCTAAGTTAACAAACCTTAACCCTAAACCCTAACCCTATATAGGCCTATATATATTTTGAATTTTACCAAACCATTAGTTACTGTCTGGTTATGCATTACCTAATGCATTAACTAATGCATTAACTCATGTTAATTAATATATTAATAAATGTTAGATAAGCAATTATATTAATTCTTGTAATTTTATTTAAACATTAATTATTGTCAAAAAAATGCATTAATTAATCTTATTTAGGGGGCCCTTATTGTAAAGTGTTACCAAGAATTCACCTTACAGTACAGTATTAATCAGTGTTGTTCATCTTATTTCAAAAAAAGTAATTAGTTACAAATTACTTATACAAAAAGTGAGTTAGTAACTCAATTACCTCACTCTAAAAGTAATTAGTTACTTGGCAAAGGAATTGACGTTACTTTTCATGTTCGACACCTTGTTACATGATCCGTTCTATAAAGTATTTCACATCAAATATGTTTATATCAACTGATTAAATTGAACTGATCCATAGACTTCAGAAAATTATTAAGTCTATGACTGATCTTTTTCATTAAAAAAAAAAGGTCACACTTTTTACATTTAAAATTTCACCTTTATAAGACTGTAATGGTATACAAACTTTCAAATGATGTGAGAAAAAAAGCCTTTTTGTTTTTCCTGTTGTACTGAACCCGCACCGAACCGTGCCCCGTGTCCCATGGTACATACTGAACCGTGACTTGTGTATATCGTCACACCCCTAATATATATTAGTATACTGTAGATAGTTCAATATGCAATTCAAATATAAAAATCACACAAGGTTAATGGATACGTCATTCAAGAAAAATTTAAAGCAAGTGACTATTTTTTAAAAAACAAAAAACAAAACCAAATTATTATATTGTAGCCTCTGGAAGGACAACACCCGTTTGGTGATGATAATGCATACTCAACAGGAATCCAGTCCATTATTTTCAATTAATTGTACACACCTAAACGCCACGAACTGTAAAAGATGACGCTCGGCACGCTAAATGCTAATGCTAGCGAGAACGCGAATGCTAATCTAACGCTCCGAGCCACCTAGCATCGTGTTTGCAATGGTGTCACAACCCCCCTTCCCTTATCACACTCTTCTCTCTCCATGTCTCCCGCGTCATTCAACCAAATTGTAGTAACACGCGCCTTCACATCCTCAATAATGGCATTGAAAAGATGGGGAAATTAATTAGATTACTCACTACTGACAAAAATAACGCCGTTAGTAATGCAGTTATACACTAACATTGTTATTAACAACACTGGTTTTAATACATTATGAATCAATTGTACTGTACATTCCTGTGGTGTGTTTTCTCATAAACAGTGATGATGAAGCTGTTCAGGAGTCTGGTTGTGTGGAGCCTGCAGACTCAGCTATACTTTCCCTGTTGGTAGGAGGGAAAAGAGGTTGGCTGGCTCACCATGAGTGCTGTGTGGGTAAAGCAGGTGCTGCAGATCCTTAAAAAAAGAGGGTAGAGGGACACCAACGAGCTTTATTGTTATGCTACTGGTCAGGATGCTCTCAATGTTGCCATAGTAGAAGGAAAACATGGATGGACAGTAGGCATGTGCCGGTATAATATGCTGACGGTATGATAACCTTAAACCAAATGATCAGTTTCACGGTATTGCAATCACAGCTCTTAAAATGTTTTTTTAAACCCAGATATCTCAAAGTAACACAACTTTTTTTCCATTGAACAGGATTTTTATTTTTCAAAATATATTCGCAAATTAGCACATAAGTATAATGTTAAGTAAAAATTATATTTAAAAAAATAACTGAAATATTCTAAATAAAATTAAAATAAATGCAGTCCTTTATGTGAGCCTAAACCCACAGCTCAAAATGATTACCATCAGAACAAAAATAATTGAATGATTTTTCATAGATTGCACGTGCGTATGACTCGTATCATGTTTAGCTTATACACTTTATCAACACAAACAGTTGCTAGAGTGAAAAAAAAAACACATTTTACCACGGTTAGACACACTAAACACGTTGGAGTTAACTCTCATAGCTGCTGGGAAACGTTCAAACAGTGTTTACTAACCTTTAATTTGATATATATGCGAAATCATATTGGAGGTATTGCCTCCTCAGCAGCCACCCTCCGCAAAAATGTTTTACATGTCGGTTGGCCTTCCTCCAATTTCATTTTCTTCGATGGAGGAAACAGTTCAGGAGTTTCACCTTCTCCAGACATCGAGTAGCACATTATTGACACTGAGCAACAACCGGTGAGTGAGGGCTGAGCCTTGCAGCTGCAAGCGAGGGATTTATCAATGCATTTTTAGGACATAAAAAATAGCTAATACCTTTGGGACGGTATGACGGAAATTTTTTGCGGTTTTGAAACCTTGATATTTTCATACCACGGTATACCTTGAAACCGGTAATCAGCACATGTCTAGTGGAGGGCGATATTCATTTAAGAAAAAAAAAAAAAGGAAAATCACATGTATGAAAGGATGATCATTTACATGCAATATAGAATACTTAAACTTTATTATTGTTAATTAAAATGTTTCAATATTAACATATTGACATGTAACAAAATACATCAGTATGTGTCAGCACTGGGTCACGGGCGTTATAATAATGAATTATAATATTCCCTTGCCAGGCTGGTGTCTTTATCCTCGAAAGGCACTCTTAAACAAAGGCGCATTTCAAGAATGCTTGATGTCAACACACACAAGTGCATACAGCCTTAAAGCAAAAAAAAAAAAAAAAAAAAAAAGAAATGAATGTGATATATATTAAAAATGCATTATTGGTTCATGCAGAGGCTTCCATGTTTGCATACATTACTTCATACGACAAAGACGCTCCTGGCTATTGCCTGCTTTTCGTCATGCAACATGCAACACAGCATAATGTAATACAGCTTGCTGAACATACACCCACTGGAATACCAAGCATGCAACTTGAGGAGTTGACATCTTCTTGGAAACAAACTGTTCTATACATGACGCTGCGTTAATTTAGACATGTGATCTGCAAAAATCCTGCTCCACACCTTTGTCAGCCAATATTGGCGTGTAACACTAATCTAACCACAATTCATGTCAGAGATTCCTGCAAGGCGGCAATTTAAAATAGGCAGAGAGGGAACAATTAATCTATCGTTGAAAGAAAGGTGCTTGCAATTAAATTGCAATTCTTTTGATACTTTCCAATAAAATAACTTTCATGTTTACAAGTGCGGGTTGAATTCAATCAGGGAAGAAGTGATTGGGTTTCTTGTTGCCCTTTCGGCTCATAAATTATGAGTGAAAGACATTTGTCTGATCAAATTCTTGAATTTTTCATTAGCCTGTTGTTTACTAGTCATCCATATTGACTTATTCTTTTTATTTGACCTTTATCTCGCCGGATAAGGCTGTTGAGAACAGATTATCATTTGAAAATCTGACCTGGTAAATTAAATCACATGTGGTTTTAAAGGTCTCGAACGATGGCAAACATCAGATTTGAAAAGCATCAAGCCAATCATAGATGTCATGTTTTCATTGTGTATGACATCACTGAGTTTTAAGAAGGGGGATCGGAGGGTGTGTTCCAATTATAGAGGGATCACACTCCTCAGCCTCCCCGGTAAAGTCTATTCAGCAGTGCTAGAGAGAAAGGTCCGTTGGGAAGTTGAATCTCGGATTCAGGAGGAGTAATGTGGTTTTCCTCCCAGCCGTGGAACAGTGGACAAGCTCTAAACCAGGGGTGACCAAACTTTTTGCAAAGGGGGCCATATTTGGTGTGGTAAAAATGTGGAGGGCCAACCTTGGCTGACGTCCTTTATGTAGAACAATATATTTAAGCAAATTTTAGCAAGCCATTCTGTGTGTCACATATGCTTTATTTATTTATTTATTTATTTTTAATTAATAATTTCAACAATCTCGCAACTAGCCTTTGTGGCGTTTTCTTTTGACTCTAGCTTCTAGAACTAGCTTCAAGTTCAACTTCAATTTCTCGCTACGTATCTTCTTTGTAATCTTGTCGTACATGTCAGCGTGTCTTGTTTGGTAATATCGCCTCACAAGGAACTCTTTAAAAACAGCGACTGTCTCTTTGCAAATGAGGCAGACAGTTGTTGCGGATTTTTGTGAAGAAATAGTCCAATTTCCACCTATCCTTGAAGCGCCAGCCGTCAACTTTCTTTTTTTGTTGACTGTCGCATTTCAGAAAATTGGGGGTAAAGGGTCACACGGGGTAATGTTGCTTTGAGTGCTGCTGCCTTTTCTTGGGTAAATGAGGAGCAGCATTTAGTGTGTAAGATACTTCATATGCTGGTAGCAGTACTACTGACCAATTTATGAAGTCTGTGTGAGGGCCAGACGTTATTGATTTTATGACAGAGGCTGGGGGCCGGATGAAATTTGACCACGGACCACATTGTTTTTGGACTTGGACATGTCTGCGCTAAACCATCGGGAGGGTCCTCGGGGGTACATGGGAGTTCGCCCAACCAGTCTACAAGTATTTTATAGATTTGGAGACGGCATTCAATCGTGTTCCTCGGGGAGTCCTGTGGGGGGTGCTCCGGGAATACAAGGTACCTAGCCCCTTGGGCTGTTTGGTCACTGTACGACCAGTGTCAGAGTTTGGTCCGCATTGCCGGCAGTAAGACGAACTCGTTCTCAGTGAGGGTTTGTCACAGATTCTGTTCATAATTTTTATGGACAGAATTTCTAGGCACAGCCGAACCGTTGAGGTTCGGTGGTTTGGTGGCCTCAGAATTATATCTCTGCTTTTTGCAGATGATGTGGTGCTGTTTGCTTCATTAAGCCGTGACCTCCAACTCTCACTGGAGCGGTTTGCAGCCGAGTGTGAAGCGGTTAGGATGAAGGTCAGCACCTCCATATCCAAGACCATGGTCCTCAGTTGGAAAAGGGTGGCGTGCCCTCTCCTGTTAGGGGGATAAGATCTTACCCCAAGTGGAAAAGTTCAAGTATCTTGGGGACTTGTTCATGAGTGAGGGTAATAGGGTGAGGGAGATTAACAGGCGGATGAGTGCAGCGTCTGCAGTGATGCGGACTCTGCACCGGTCCGCAGTGGTGAAGAAGGATGAGCCAAAAGGCGAAGCTCTCGATTTACCAGTCAAACTACGTTCCTACCCTCACCTATGGTCACGAGCTGTAGGTCTTGACTGAAAGGACAAGATCGCGAATACAAGGAGTTTCCTCAGCGGGGTGTCCGGACTCTCCCTTAGACATAGGGTGAGATGCTCGGTCATCCGGGAGGGACAAGGTTTCGAACTGCTACTCCTCCGCGTTGAGAGGAGCCAGTTGGTGTGGCTCGGGCATCTGGTTCGGATGCCTCCTGGATGCTTCCCTGGAGAGGATGTCCCACTGGCCGGAGGCCCCGGGGATGACCCGGGACACGCTGGAGAGACTGTCTCTCGACTGGCCTGGGAACACCTTGGGATCCCGCCGGAGGAGCTGGTTGAAGTGGCTGGGGAGAGGGAAGCCTCCATGATCCGACCCCGGACTAAGCAGTATATGATGGATGGATGGATAACTGAGTCTGCTCAAGTCTAAGTTTTAAGGTAACCAATGAACTTTAGTCTTCTAACAGCTGATAGCACCTCTCTCTTTGAGGGGGACATCTAAAGAAACATTTCGACATTTGTTGTTAAACCTAGTCCAAAATGTTCCAAAATCGCTAAGTCTCCTTAAACAAACAGAAGGATGTTTTTTCGACTTGCAGTAAATAAATCAAGATAGAAAGAGAGAAAGTGATGTCCTTTTAGTAGCATTTAGGTTTGAGTTAATAATTCAAGACATTTTTGCTGGATTTTGTTTGCACATTAATAAATCAAAGGCTTGTCCTATTAGAATGTTTGTCTTATTTAATGCATCGGCTATTCCTCTGAGGAAAACCCATGACATTGAAATAAAATACTAAATTCATAGCACCCTAGTAAAACTGGCTGTGATGAGATTAAGGCTAGCCTTACTCATCATGTATGTCCATATCTACATGTTACTAAAACTGTACCTCACGGATAGAATATGTCACAGTGATAAAGTAAAAGAGAAGACTGTGTTTCACCCAAAGGAAATTGGGATGCCAGAAATATTCTATTAATATGACATTAAATATGTATTAATGTTCTTTCCCAGATAACTTTCAGCTACTTTGTATGCAAAGAGAATATTCAGTTTCCTTCATGAATAGACATTACTGGCACTGTGAAACGAGATAGATCAGAGGATGGATTAAAGCTGCAAAAGACTTAATCATACGGTATCTATATTTGGAAATCACTAAAATAGACGTCTTATTTGGCCATAGATTGGTTTCAGGAAAGCATTCGGAACAAAGACTGATGGATTAGGCATTGTTGCAGAAAATGAAAAAAGTGTTTTACGACTTGTTATACTTACTTGAGATTAACTATTGCTGATTAACTATATCTGAATCACAACTTAAACGGAATACTCCACTTATTTGAATTGAAGATTAAAAAATAGTTGTTCTTAGTTTTGCCAATCCTCTTAATATACACTGTATCCTAATTTTCATTCCTGTGAAAGAGCAATTACAGATATTCTATGCATTGAGGTGCACAAAGGAAGTTTATGCTTAATGAAGCTTTTCAATCATTATCTTTCTACATTTTTCACCCACACTAAAGTGAGCTAAGAGTGTGAGGAAATAAAAAAAAAAAAAAATCAATCCCCATACTCACCTCACAGGGCTGATTCTTGAAATAATCATGGTTTTCTTCTTCAAAGGCAGTGAGAAATGTAGCAACCCCCCACAGATTTCCCGGGCTCTGATGTTCTCCAGCCTGCAGGCTCCAACTCTTCATACATCCTGTCTTGCTTAGCCCATATGCAGTATTCTAGATGATACCATCTCTGGAAACAATCTTTTTCAATATCAGAAAGATAGGCCTACTTGTGCACTAGATGTGATTCAGGGAGCCAGTGGGATAAAACAAGATAGTGTAGCACAGGGAATATAGTAACACATTGAAAACTTGAATGAGCAAAGCCATTCAAAGTATGAAGTGAGTATAGGAATCTATTTTTTTTTCACTCATTCAAATGCCAGTCTCGGTATATGTATAGTATTCACTGGGGCTGGGACAATCCTCTTTTGTCACAATCCGATCCATATGCCGATACCTGTGTGGCGGTCCGATACGTATTGCGATACTTCAATCACGGCAACATATTACCTTCTAAAATTTACCCCCCCCCCCCCCCCCAAAAAAAGAGGCATGCATCTCCGTTTAAACCAGATGCCATTTGACATTTATTCTTTTTTTTTTTAAACATAGAAAAGCACAATTTTGAACATAAACTATTTAAAACTCATCACATTTTATATAGAGTCCCAATCCGATTCCGGAAAAAAATTGTGGAAGGAAAAAAAAAAAAAAAAAAAAAAAATTTTAAACAGCTTACTGTCAGAAGGAATTATTTTCAAACAAGAATAAAAGTACTTGTCTTTATTACACTCTTCATTGAGTCAGTCAACTCAAATCCGCTCACGCTGCTCAGAACACACAGATGGGTACAGCAGCCCAAAATTTTACACAGGGAAGAGTAGCGTTACTTCAAAATAAATTAGGGCTGTCAAAATTATCGCGTTAACGGGCGGTAATTAATTTTTTAAAATTAATAACGTTAAAATATTTGACACAATTAACACGCATGCCCCGCTCAAACAGATTAAAATGACTGTGTCATGTCTATTTGTTACTTGTGGGTTTTTTGTGTTTTGTCGCCCTCTGCTGGCACTTGAGTCTGACTGATTTTATGGGTTTCAGCACCATTCATGAGCATTGTGTAATTACTGACCTCAACAAAGGCGAGCTACTAGTTTATTTTTTGTTTGAAAATTCTACAAATTTTATTAAAATGAAAACATTAAGAAGGGTTTTGATATAAAATTTCTATAACTTGTACTCACATTTATCTTTTAAGAAGTACAAGTCTTTCTATCCATGGATCACTTTAACAGAATGTTAATAATGTTAATGCCATTTTGTTGACTTGTTATAATAAACAAATACAGTACGTATGTACAGTATGTTGAATGTATAGTATGTCCGTCTTGTGTCTTATCTTTCCATTCCAACGATAATTTACAGAAAAATATGGCATATTTTATAGATGGTTTGAATTGCGATTATTTACGATTAATTTTTAAGCTGTGATTAACTCGATTAAAGATTTTAATCGATTGACAGCCCTAAAAATAATACCAAAAAAAAAAAAATCATTGTATTTCGACGAGAGAAGAAAAACATAAATGAAGCATTATTCGCCAAAAGAACATAACTGCCCTCTGGTGGAGAAAGTAGTTTGCTAGCTAGAAGAGTTCCTTCATAATTACTATTTTGGAATTACAAGGACTATATGTCCGGTTTTCCGTGGTCAGTCGGTGCCAAACAAAACTGGGAGAGAAGCTAAAATCTTTGCTTTCGAGTCATGTTGAGGGCAGGCTCTAAATGAAATCCTTCATTTTTTACGGTGCTTTAAAGACACCACATGATTGAACAGGCTGGCGTGAAGATTGAACAACAAGCTTGTGTCTGATTGGTATAATGGAGTCATGTGATTATTGTTGTGACGTCTCATAGGTGAAATCGGTAGAGCTAACCCGGTAATACACCTGGCAAAAAAATAACAAATATGTAGAATAAATAGGTAGGTAAGATGTACCGTAAATTCCGGACCATTGAGCGCCCCGGATTACAAGCCTCACCCAGTACATTTTTAAAGGAAAAAGCATTTTGTACATACATAAGCCTCTCCTGCCTATAAGCCACGTGTGCCCACATATTAAACTGAAATATTTATAAAGAAATACACAGTTTTCCAAGTTTAAATACCATATTTTAACAAATCGGGTTATGATACAGCGCGTGACTTACAGGTAAGGGAGGTGCGGAAGAGCAAGAGACGTGCTGTCGTTGTTGTTGCGGGTGTGTCTGTGCGTCGGCTGCTAGAGGCAGCAGTCGTGTGCTGTTCGACGAGTTTCCAAAATAAAGAACTGCAACCTAACTTAACGGGTTACTATTTGTCATCGTTACAATACCTTAACTTTTCTTTCCAAACAGCGCCAGCAAGACGGCACTTAGCTGACTCCTCAAGCTCACTCCTTAGCGTGTCGTCCTCTTCATCACGCAGCAGACCGGCTTTTCGAAACCCGTTGGTGATGGTGGATTTTTTTCACGCTGCTCCACGCTGTCAGACTTTTGCAAAACTTGCTCTTCGCATACGACCTCTTTTGTAAACGATCTGACGCCGCTGGCCATCCAAGCCTTCAATTCAACTTGGCACATCATATCCATTTCTTCTAGCATGATGCGGGTATGCTAATTCTTGCCTGGCATGGCCAGACTGTTCTCCGTGTGTTTTTCAAACACTGAGAGAACAGTCTGAGACCCAGCCCATTAACGCCCTCTCGAGCAAGTACAAAATCAATCGATAAATCAGATTCGTTTATTTGCGTGACGTGCTCTTAAAGAGCGGTGTCACTCTTCCGCGTCGGAAGTCATCTCCACAACACAGATGGCGAACAGAAGAGCCGAAAATATCTTCCAATCCAATCAGTTTTAAATTACCAAAAACACATCGACACAAGTCAGTGACAACAGTCTGTCTCGCGCTAGCCATGTTGAATAAACTCCGCTCTCCTCGTATGTTTACTTCCGCGCGCAAGTCCCTCGTCCCGCCCGTCGCTGATTGGTCCACTCCGCTGTCGCTTGCTCCGCTCTGAAAATTTTATCCGCTTAATGGTGGCCAGACTCAATAGCTGGAACAGCGGTGAGTCTGGAGTACCAGGCTATGCTAATTCTACTAATGCACAAAGATGAGGGTCTGCTACTTTTATTCGTGCACAAAGCACAAACTTAAAATACGGGTAAGAGTGCCAACTAGCGTCTCCTCGACACACATATTCCACGAGTCTTATGCTTGCATTTTATGCTCGAGCGCTCCTGGCGGTCGTTAGAAAAATTGATAAATTGGCCGCATCATTGCATACGCCGCAGGATTCAAAATGAGGGAAAAAAGTAGCGGCTTGTAATCCGGAATTTACGGTACGTAGAATAAAATGTAACAACTCTTGTGTAGCCCAAACTAGCTGAGTAAGAGTAGCGTTTTTTTTTCTGCACAAATCTACTCAATTAAAAGTAAAAAATATAGCTGAGTAAAGTTACTCATAGGCTACGTCTACACTATGACAGATAATTTTCTCCAGGGTATTTTGCCGAGTATTTTTATACCTTAAGGTGCCTTTAAGGGCCTCCCCGCTTCTGCAAGGTACGCCTGCATTTGCGCAAACTACGCATGCGTAAAAACGAGAAGCCGCGCAGTTTACCTCTGAACCGGAAACTCATTCCTCGCTCGCGGCAAATTTCGAAATTACTACACCTTTTAGACTGTCTTTATTTTGTGATCACTGTTTTTTCCGCGATCGCAATTAAAAGCATCACGCAGGAGCGAGAGTGGAAGGGAGAGCACGCTCGGCTTTTACGAGCAGGCGCAGTGTTGTGATTAAAATAAATCTTTATAAAACAACGAAAGCCTGACATCATTACTTGGGATGTTACAATCGATGGTCGGTTGTGCTCTCACCACTTGGGAAAAAACAAATAGAAGCATATGGTGTGGCACTGCAACCAGGACTGCTTGTGCATAAAAGTGGCGATCCTGGAAAAGACAGCAGTTTTGACGGGCAGAAATGTCTGGGGAAAATAAACCGATACCACGTACGTCACTTTTCGGGGTTTAATTTTCCTCTGCGCATTTTTATATACAGTACTCATGTTCAGTCGGCATTGAGTTGGGAGGGGCCAGCCCAGCAGCTGGCTGATAAGAGACAACTCGGGAGACGAGCTAGGTAAAAAACGTTCATCTCTACCTCATCCGCGATGGGAGGACCCCAAATGGGCACTGAATTTAAGCATATTATTGAGATGTAGTTTGAAGGTTCAAGAAAAATGTGTGGAAAAGAAAAGAGCAGGAGTGCCACGTCGAGATCGTCCGACTCCATTGTCCAACGGCATGACGTCCCTTCCTGAGTATCCGAATGTTGTACGGTGACAGCAGTCCATATTAGGCAGCACGTAGGTGGCGGGTAACATTATCCGCCTACATTATCCGTCTAACCACTAATCCGGATAATAGGCATACTAGTGTAGCCGACATGCCGTATAGTCCAACTAATTACACGTTTAAGGCCATTATCCATCCTAGAGTAGACGCAGCCTCAGAAGTACATTTTTCCCAAAAAGTTACTCAAGTATATGTAACGTAGTACATGTAACGGGTTACTACCCACCTCTTACTTACACACACACAATGAATTGCCACTCACACTACCGCAAGTGTTTAAACAAGCTCAACAATGTGGCATCTTTCAATTGTAGCGCTCCCAGGCTTCTCTGAAAACATCAAACCTCAACAGCTGTCACTCATTGTTAACTTTAACAAGCAATCTCGAGCGCACTGCGGACCAAAAAAAGCAGCAGAATGGAGAGTGATCGGATCGGGACATCTCTAGTTTGTTGGCTTGTGGTTGGCACAACACTGGTTTAGCACATTAGAAGTATCTAAAGTATTGATACTCATAAAGTACAGATACTCGGAACGTGACATATACAGTGGGGCAAATAAGTATTTAGTCAACCACTAATTGTGCAAGTTCTCCCACTTAAAAATATTAGAGAGGCCTGTAATTGTCAACATGGGTAAACCTCAACCATGAGGGACAGAATGTGGAAAAAAAACAGAAAATCACATTGTTTGATTTTTACAGAATTTATTTGCAAATCATGGTGGAAAATAAGTATTTGGTCAATACCAAAAGTTCATCTCAATACTTTGTTATGTACCCTTTGTTGGCAATAACGGAGGGCAAACTTTTTCTGTAACTCTTCACAAGCTTTTCACACACTGTTGCTGGTATTTTGGCCCATTCCTCCATGCAGATCTCCTCTGAAGCAGGGATGTTTTGGGGCTGTCGTCGGGCAACACGGACTTTCAAGTCCCTCCACAGATTTTCTATGGCGTTGAGATCTAGAGATTGGCTAGGCCACTCCAGGACCTTGAAATGCTTCTTACGAAGCCACTCCTTTGTTGCCCTGGCTGTGTGTTTGGGATCATTGCCATGCTGAAAGACCCAGCCATGTCTCATCTTCGATGCCCTTGCTGATGGAAGGAGATTTTCACTCAAAATCTCTCGATACATGGCCCCATTCATTCTTTCCTTTACACAGATCAGTCGTCCTTGTCCCTTTGCAGAAAAACAGCCCCAAAGCATGATGTTTCCACCCCCATGCTTGACAGTGGGTATGGTGTTCTTCGGATGCAATTCAGTATTCTTTCTCCTCCAAACACGAGAACCTGCGTTTCTACCAAAAAGTTCTATTTTGGTTTCATCTGACCATAACACATTCTCCCAGTCCTCTTCTGGATCATCCAAATACTCTCTAGCGAACCTCAGACGGGCCTGGACGTGTACTTTCTTCTACAGGGGGACACGTCTAGCAGTGCAGGATTTGAGTCCCTGGCGGTGCATTGTGTGACTGATAGTAGCCTTTGTTACTGTGGTTCCAGCTCTCTGTAGGTCATTCACTACGTCCCCCCTGTATGGTTCTGGGATTTTTGCTCACCATTCTTGTTATCATTTGGACGAGATCTTGCATGGAGCCCCAGATCGAGGGAGATTATCAGTGGTCTTGTATGTCTTCCATTTTCTAATAATTGCTCCCACAGTTGATTTCTTTACACCAAGTGTTTTACCTATTGCAGGTTCAGTCTTCCCAGCCTGGTGCAGGTCTACAATTTTGTCTCTGGTGTCCTTCGACAGCTCTTTGGTCCTGGCCATAGTGGAGTTTGGCGTGTGACTGACTGAGATTGTGGACAGGTGTCTTTTATACCGATAATGAGTTAAAACAGGTGCCATTAATACAGGTAACGAGCGGAGACTCGTTAGACCTCGTTAAAAGAAGTTAGACCTCTTTGACAGCAGGAAATCTTGCTTGTTTGTAGGTGACCAAATACTTATTTCCCACTCTAATTTGGAAATATATTCTTTAAAAATCAAACAATGTTATTTTTCTGTTTTTTTTTTCCACATCCTGTCTCTCATGGTTGAGGTTTACCCATGTTGACAATTACAGGCCTCTCTAATCTTTTCAAGTAGGAGAACTTGCACAATTGGTGGTTGACTAAATACTTATTTGCCCCACTGTAGGATCGTGATATACTGCCAGATGATATTTTTTCCCAACTCTAGTATTCACAGAGGATGTGTGGTAATACTTTGCAAATGAAGGGTAAAACTTGTATTAAAGACACAATAACGGCAATAGACGTCAAGTCCATTTTGAGTGGGAGGGGCTCGATGAAATCATAGTCCAAAATGGACGTGATTGGATGTCCATTGCAGTCACTGGCAGCCTATTTGGCTGCCAGTGACTGTTAAGGAGAACATATTTTTTGGAATATTTCATTTTTTAATCCTAACATTTGAATCATAACAATGTAATCCAGAGGTCACATTAGACAAGACAATAAAAAGGTTTGGAGTCTATACAGTTGTAAATATCTTTTATTTTGGAATTCTCTGACACAATAAAGGACATATTCCAAAGCACAAGGTGGGTAGAGGGTGAAAGATGTGGATGCCTAAGTGATGATTGAATTATACCCGTTTGAAAGTAATTATTCTTGCTATGAATAAGCAAAGTAAATATGTTTTTTCTGACTTGCAATTTAAATCATACACGCATTTGTTCTTTGCAATTAAAAAATGCATTTGTATAAAGTTTAGTTTATATAGGTGGCAATAGTCTCGCTTGCGACAGGTTTAGTCATCATTAGTTTTTTTTTCTATAACCCCGACAATTCAGCTTTAAATGATTCCAGCTGCCAGTAAATGTGATTTTACAAAATGAAAAAAATGAGTCGAAGCTACATTTTGATCCCAAACAGCATGGCAGACCATAAAGCACCTACAGTAGATTTAGAGTTTGCAAGAAGAACTTCAAAAGTCAAAACATTGTGACTATAATCATTTATATCATTTCACATAATACCTGATGACATTATTTAACATGAAATTAAAAGACAAATGCTACATAGGAACAAGCCCAAAGTGTTGCACAAAACCTCAGTTATTTGAAAACTTCTTTTGAACATGTGCACATTTTACACACATTTGTAAGTGGAAAACCATAATACCTCATGTGGCAAATTGGTTGAAGCCATATTAGGCTTTGGGTATGATCAAGATTCAGATTCAGGGATTTATTTGCTTGGAATCCATCCTCATTGGCTGAGATCTTAATTTTTGACAGCATTAGCTAAACTGAATCCCTTAGTCTGTTGCCATGATGGAGTGAAAAGTCAACTGCAAGTCAACGACTGATGCATTGACACAAGGCCGAGAAAGGCTTCATCTGACTACTTAATAGTTTAATTTAATGCTCATTCGTTGGCTTACTATTGTCAAATGAAACTAGCACTATCCAAACACTCAAGCATGACACATGCGCACTCCCCACACACAGTACGTACACGCATACAGTCCTAGACGAGACGCGCAAGGGATATCCTACTCGCTCACCCTCATACATGCAACTTGTTCTGATCGGAGGCCAAAAATGTGGGTTAACGAATCACTTTTCCACAGCCAATCAAATACCATTTCGAGTTCACAGCTCAAGTTCACAAACGATTTGTTCATAGCTCAAATTGTATGTGTGTGTGTATATACCAGTGTTTTTCAAACGGTGTGCCCCGGCACACTAGTGTGCTGTGAGAGATTGCCCCGGCACACTAGTGTGCTGTGAGAGATTGTCAGGTATGCTGAGAGAAATGATCCAATGTCGCATTTTTATTTTATCTTTTTACGTTTGTCGGGCGTAGTTGCAATAGGAAGGAAGGAGGAGGTAGAAAGTTGCGGTCGTGTGCAGATGACCGTGGTATTTCTCTTGTCGCGTTTAGTAACTGCTCGGATTTCTAGACATCGGCTACCTTGCTGTCCGTGACAATGTGGACGCTAGCACGTCTACGGTACATCATTTGATTAGATTGGTCAAGAGTCAATATTCACGAAAGTGTCCTTTCCATTTTATCCATATGTGACAAGAGTCAATCCTACCCGTGTTTTATTCCAACACATTTTCAAGTGCAGCAAGGTGGCTGACGGCTAGAAATCTGAGCAGTTTTTAAACGCGACACGAGCAGCTATCCTAAACATCATCCCCAAACGAAACACCTGTCGCTTCAAAACAAGTCAATGGACTATTTTGTTCGCCTATGTGAAAACACAGAGAAACGGGCAACCTTTTTGAGAAAATCTACAAAGGTCAATGAGAAAGCCCCCAAAGCCAGTTACCTTGCTGCTGAGCTTGTTGATAAATCCAAAGTCCCATACTGTGGCAGACACCTTAATACTACCTGCCTGCAAAACTATTGTCAGCGAGCTGCTTGGCCATGATGCGGTTAAAGACATTGCTAAAGTCCGTCTGTCTAATAATTCAGAGCTTTTCTACCCTAACTGCTATAAAAAAAAAAAAGAAAAAACAACAGACTGAGAGCTGTTGATGAAGATTCCTGCCAGGATATCAGCTTTGGGTTCATCTAAACAGGCTCAAGTTTCACACTGAGTAAATATAAATATTGAGAAAGTATTTTATAAATAAATACTAGTATACTGTCCTGAAAGTAATTTTGGAACAACACGAGATTTTTTCCAATGTAAAAACGTGCCGTGACTCAGAAAAGGTTGAAAAACACTGGTATGTACAGTACGGTATATTATATGTATACAGTGGTATCTTGACATATGATCGTTTTGACATCTGACGTAAAATTTGACTTGTAATTTGTCTCAACAAACGACGACATTCTCGACATGCATTTATGGCAGTGTCACAATTTCATTGTTTTTCCGCAAGACAGACACACGTCTGATTTTTTTTTGTGAGAGAAATCAACATGGGTAAAGTAGGTTAGTGCACGTGGTGAAAAAAGTAAAAAGTGATGCTCACCATTGAAATTAAGATGTAATCGATGGAAAAATATGAGCATAGTGTGTGCGCCAGTGAACTGGCTCAAAAATATGGCGGGAATATGTCTATGACCTCGATGGTCCTCCTCCTACATCCGTTCGCCAGTCTTTTTAAGTTAAGGTGACAATTATTATTATTGTAACATCAGCAAAGAAATTGTCAGGTTTTTAATCATTTATTTCAGATTTTGTGCAACACAACACTGCTACTGTAGCAGACGCCAACGCCAACCTGAAAAGTAAAAACTCTACTGCACCTCTCTAACACGACCATTTCAGAATGCAAACCAGGTCCTGGAACGAAATTAAATACACATATTGAGGTACCACTGTGTGGTATATACAGTCTATCACAAAAGTGAGTGCACCCTTCGTATTTCTGCAGATATTAAGTATAAGTATTTTCATGGGACAACACTGACAAAATGACACTTTGACACAATGAAAAGTAGTCCGTGTGCAGCTTATACAATAGTTAATTGATTTTCCCCTCAAAATATCTCAAAATAAGCTATTAATATCTAAACCCCTGGCACCGAAAGTGAGTACACCCCTTAGAAACTACGTACATCCCTAAATGTCCAAATTGAGTACTGCTTGTCATTTTCCCTCCAAAATGTCATGTGACTCGTTACAGGAGTGCTGTCAGCATTGCTGCAGAAATTGAAGAGGTGGGAGGTCAGCCCGTTAGTGGTCAGACCATACGCCGCATTCTACATCAAATTGGTGTGCATGAATGTCACCCTAGGAGGAAGCGTCTTCTGAAGACGGTAGACAAGAAAGCCCACCCATCTCATCAGACCATAGGACACGGTTCCAGTAATCCAGTGCTTCTCAATTATTTTCTGTTACGCCCCCCCCCCCCCCCCCTCGGAAGACGTAAATGTTTCGCGCCCCCCCAAACCCTGCCGCCACGTAAATAGTATCATTTGTCTATAATATTACTATTATAAGTATGCCTCTGCCTCGCATTGTATCCCTTTTTTCTCTATTAGAGAAAATCAACGTATAAAGTATAACTTTATTAACGTTGTTTGTAACAGAAAAGACTTAATGTGCATCAATTTGCCTGAATTTAAAAAAAAAAAAAAAAGTCACATCCAAACTGTAAAAATACACTCAAGGTACATTTTTGACCATTTGATACTGAAAAATAAAATCAGTAAGTAATAACAAATAAAAATTGATAAGAAACATGAACTCATGAGGACAACATGCCAAAAAATTTGACCAAAAAAACAAAACTAAGGGGGAAAAAAAAAAAAAAGGGTCTTTGGACAGAAGGACAGTTTTTATTTTCGCTGCTCGCTGCTCACAGTATCACCTCCAGTTTGCAATGGTGTGGGTTTTTTTTGCATTGAGCATGCTAACAGTGCTCACTGGTTTACTGATATAATACTGACAAAGCGGGACGATTGTTGGCAATATTCGGCACGTTTCGCTGAAAAACAACCAAGCGGCTTATCAATGAGATTGGTGTCTAATGTCTTTAAGTGGCGTCTTAATTTATTTGGCTTCCGGCAGTCCGCTATAATCATTTTTAGACACAGTAAACAGTGGTCTTTCCTCATCTACAACTGTATTAAATGTCAAAGGCAAACGGCCCGAAAAAAGCGCATTCTCGGCGGCCGAGGGAGAACCGTAGGTGAGGGCGGTCGTCGTGACAATCCCAAGCTGAAAATGGCACTTCTCGGGCGGACACGTGAGAACCGGAGAAGACAGTGGGTCGCTCCATGAGTCCGGCCGGAAAACGGCTTTCGAAAACGGCGCACAGTTCTCCAGCTCTACATGAGTCTTCCGTGTGCTCTTGCTTACTTCAAAAATACTGCGCGCACTTTGAAAATGAGAGCGCCACTGCCACCCACTGAGTGGATGTGCAAGTACACTTTATTCTAGTACGGCAATAAAAAAGCATGTTCTCCGAGGTCACACGCGCCACCCCTGGCATCGCTCTGCGCCCCACTATTTGAGAAGTACTGCAGTAATCCATGTGCTATGTTGACATGTCTTCAGCAAACTGTTTGTGGGCTTTCTTTCATTCTCCTAGGGTCACAGCAATGCACACCAATTTGATGTGGAGTGCGGCGTATGTTCGGAGCACTAACAGGCTGACCCCCCACCTCTTCAATCTCTACAGCAACGCTGACAACACTCCTGTAACGAGCCACATGACATTTTGGGGGGAAAATGACAAGCAGCAGTCAATTTGGACATTTAGGGATGAACGTAGTTTCTAAGGGGTGTACTCACTTTTGTTGCCAGGGGTTTCGATATTAATGGCTATATTTTGAGTTATTTTGAGGGGAAAAGAAATTAATTATTACCGTAATTTCCCGAATATAAGGCGCACCCGTGCATAATGCGCACCCCAAATTTACTTGTAAAATCAAGGGAAAATTATTGTACCCATTTATAACGCGCACCCTAATTTTAGCACCAATAAATAGAAGAATACAAGAAAACAGAGCTCGTGTACAGATACACAAATGTCATTTTACTGACTGGTGAAACAGCACAAGCATAGCACATTGGTAGTTCAAAACATTACCATAAACTGACAATATTGACGGTAATAATATGATTTGACAACTTCTCCAACTTACCAGAATCTAGGAGAAAACAAAACAGATGTGACTTTTCTTTTAAAGGCTGCTGTATAACTTGCTCGTTTCATCATGATGAATAAATGTTTCTTCCATGGATTGATACAGTAAAATGAAAGTGAGAACGTAAGGCGGAAATCCGTGAGCGCTCATCGCTGTCAACACGACAGTAACAATAGGAAATATTGTTATTTGGGTTTGAGTTTCCCGAGGGACCGATATAGTTGACGGACACAGGAAGTGTGTGTGCTTACATTTGTTATGTTCCGAGTTGCGGAGCTGCAATAAACGTTGATTCAAATGAATTCAAGAAGCTTTATGAAGAATGGAAAAAAAAAGGCAGAATTTAACACAGACGAAATCATTCAGCCGATTAGAGTGAAGTATTACCGAAACAAAATGGTGATGTCACGTACCGTAATGGTCGGCAACGTGTTGCCGCATACGTTTCTTCAACACAACGTGGCCGTGTCAATAAAAAAAAATCAGTTTATATATACTGTATATGTATGTTATATATATATATTTCTGTCTCCATCCATGTAACCGTTTATAATGCGCACCATGATTTTACAAGTTGATTTTGGGGAAAAAAAGTGCGCGTTATATTCTGGAAATTACGGTATAAAAGCTGCACACAGACTACTTTTCATAGTGTCAAGGTGTCATTTTGTACGGAGCCCCCCGGGTGCCAAGATAGAAAAAATAAAAAATCATAGCTAATCTGTACCCACAGTTTACTAATCTGTACCCACAGATTACTAAACTGTACCCACAGTTTACTAAACTGTACCCACAGTTTACTAAACTGTACCCACAGTTTACTAATCTGTACCCACAGATTAGTAATCTGTACCCACAGATTAGTAAACTGTGCCCACAGTTTACTAATCTGTACCCACAGTTTAGCAATGACCCGGAAACAGTGGTCACCAATGTTTAGCGGGGACTCCGAGTACAAACGCCGAGGGACCGACCGACCAACCAACTGCACCATTTGCCCTCGGCGAACAAAGGGGTTTTAAAACGTAACTATTGCACGTTTTCTTTGGTAGGCGTCTTTCTGGTGTCATCAATCAATATGGCATGTTGTGTTTGCACATTTTCTGTGCTGCTGTCGTGTCCGTGCGTGCTTCATTCAAGTAGTGTTCATTTGTCAGTTAGCTATTTTTAGTAGCCGCAATAGCGGCTACTAACACACAACATGCCATATTGATTGATGACACCTGGAAATGTAGACAGCTACCAAAGAAAATGTGCAATGGTTACCTTTTAAAACCCCATTTTAGTAATCTGTGGGTACAGTTTAGTAAACTGTGGGTACAGTTTAGTAATCTGTGGGTACAGATTACTAAACTGTGGGTACAGTTTAGTAAACTGTGGGTACAGTTTAGTAAACTGTGGGTACAGATTAGTAATCTGTGGGTACAATTTAGTAAACTGTAGGTACAGATTAGCTATGATTTTTTTATTTTTTCTACCCTGGCACCCGGGGGGCTCCGTAATTTTGTCAGTGTTGACCCATGAAAAGATATACTTAAATATCTGCAGAAATGCAAGGGGTGTACTCACTTTTGTGATACACTGTACACACACACTATATATATATATATATATATATATATATATATATATATATATATATATATATATATATATATATATAATAACGTAATTTAATGTAAAGTATATTATATACAGTGGTACCTCGACAATTCGCAGTATAATAAATCCTTTATAAATACTGCAAGTAGAATTACAAATAGCAATTACAGATAGCAAAACAAATAAATTATAAATATTAAATAAAAAGGCATTTTTATTGTTTCCTAACCTTATAGACATTGGCGAACAGAGGTCGGGGGTGACGGGTGTGGAGGTAGAGGAGGAGACTTTGAGCTGTGTTCTGCCAATGCATTAAATTAGACACATGCAAAACAAATTATGATTAAATAAGAAATTAAAAAAAAAAAACAACAACAACATTATTACTGTTACCTTAACTTACTGGTGAACTAGAGAATGATACAGTGAGCCATGTTGTGGGCCTTACTGTCTGTCCCGTTAACTCACACGTACACCATGCTCATTTTTTCCCTATGATTTCTTTTTTCATTTCAATGGTAAGAGTCACCTCTTTCCTTTTTTCACCACTACTACCACCTGCACGAACCATCTTGGGAGGCATGATTTCTCTCACAGGAAAATCCGACGTGCTGCAGTCTTGCGTGAAAACAATGAAATTATGACACTGTTGTAAATCGTTGTATTTCGAGCATGTCGTCATATGTCAAGATAGATGACGAGCCAAATTTTACGTCATATGTCGAAAGAATCGTAAGTGGATGAGTTCGTATGTCGAGATACCACATGCCACAATATCTAATACTCTTTAGTGAGGCCTTCATTTTTTGTTACTTTAATCCACTTAAACATTTTTACAAACATTCCACAAGTCTACATAGTGTGATGAAAGGTTTTGAACCAACATTTCGCTACAGCAGCCACATCTCCCAGAGATAAAGACAACACTACACTGAAGTTGTCTTGACCAGAGGAACCATTTCAAAGCCAATAGCATTCAACAAAAATATACAAAGTAGGCTAACATATGGAAAAACTTAAGAAAAAAAATCTGAATAAAAATTTGTCCTCTATTATAATTTTAGCTAAAGATCTCATCTGGGACCTCAGCTGTCATAATTCAAATTATTCAGTGTACCTAGGAAGTAGTTTTGTGAATGTTCGAAGAAGCCAGAGTAAGTGAAAAAACCCCAAACCCGCTTGCGGTAGAATATGGAAACTTCTATCATGCGATTTCCACTTTAATTTTGGATTCAATGACTAATAACGTAGTGCACTTTCTATCTAACACAAAATAACAGCTGGTATTAACAACAGATTCAGACAGAATAATTATGTACCAATTCCACAATTGTAATTTTTTTTTCATCTTGCATAAAAACTATATTATGCAACCAAAATTTAGTCGTCAGTATAAGTCCAAAACTCTTATTGCTACTTAATGCAAAATAAAAACACAATACTCCAAAAATAAATCATATTTTTCAAGGACTAAAAAAATTTCATCTTAATTGTCAAGAAGTCAAAGGTATTGTAGCACACCTTTTGTAATGCTAGAAATTATATTTAATACCATGTAGAAAAGCTGCAATTTACCAACAGATCTGAATTCTGTTTGACTAGTAGTAAATGAACTGCTCTACAATTAATGTGTCATGTCAGGTCAATATGAGCGCTCAACCATGCAAATGTAATGTTTTCAATGTTTTGCAGTGTGTTGTTTGGCCCTTAGCTCCATTTCTCTCAGGTGAGATCATGATACAGTGCTGCAATAGGAAAGGCCCCTCAAAAAAAAAAAAAAAAAATCCTTCATTTTCCAGGCGACGCCAAACTGACTGTGAAAGACAGACAAGGGAATGAGGACAGTTTGCAGAGCAGAGGCAGAAAAAAAGCGGGCCAAGCTGACCACAGCTTGTCTGACATCAATCCAGTGTTGTTAGTTTGTCTCACGCTCACTGGACACAAATTTGATTCTTCAGGCTGTTGAAGGAAAAGAGAAACAGGAAAAGCTAGATTAATAATGGTGTATATTCAGTGATGCAAAAAAAAGAAAAAAAAAACATGGCAACTTAGGTAACATTAAATTTGTTGTACATCTCATTGTATCCATCATGTTCTTCTGTACATAAACACATAGTTGCAGCCTGTGGAAAAAAATATGCCAATGCAACAATTGGTGCTTGAGAGGATTGAAGAGTGTAATTTCCAAACAAGATAGACTGAGGTAATAAATCTGTCCCTTAAAATGGGGTGGGGGGCATTAACACGACAATGGCAATAGGGGTGACAATGCAAAATCCTTTCCAGAGAGCCCTATCGTTTACACGGCGACGGCGTTTTGGGTGCTGAAAACGAAAAAATTTGAAAATGCCTTCCAGAGTGGAAATCTTGCAAACGCTCCACCCATGTCGTCGCCGTCTAAATGGTTGACAATGCAAAAGTTAGTTTTGGGTGACAACGGACTTCCGTACTCCGGAGCAGGAAGTGACAATAATGCTCCAACATATTTGTCAGTGAAAGGGGTGAAGGTACTGATGACGTCAGTCCATACGGGCAGTCCGACAGTGTATGAAAACTTGTCTTCAAGTCGCAACTTTGTACACGATCTAACTGTGTTAAACACAAGGGCGTAGGTTTGCATAGGGACAGTAGGGACATAGCACTACCATCTTTTCAGGATGCTCAAATTGCCCCCACCAACTTTTAAGCAACCTTCTTTGCATTTTGTAATGAGTTCAGTTATACTCGTATACTGGACTGTCTCAGAAAATTAGAATACACAATATTCTAATTTTTTGAGACAGTCCTGTGTATATATACAGGACTGTCTCAGGAAATTAGAATACACAATATTCTAAGGAATACACAATATTCTAAGGAAATTAGAATCTAATTTTTTGAGACAGTCCTGTGTATATATACAGGACTGTCTCAGGAAATTAGAATACACAATATTCTAAGGAATACACAATATTCTAAGGAAATTAGAATATTGTGTATTCTAATTTCCTGAGACAGTCCTGTATATATACACAGGACTGTCTCAAAAAATTAGAATATTGTGTATTCTAATTTTCTGAGACAGTCCAGTATGTAATTTAGATTGTCTTTGCATATGTTGTAAGGATAGAATTTACCCTACCATTATTAAGCTAATGATTTTCATTATGTTTAGACTTACATTTATCCCTTTTTACTTGCTGAATGTGCCAATCCACTCCACCCTCAAAACGCACGTTTGGTTGGCGGATGACTTGCCCCCACCGCCCCCCACCCCCCAAACACACACAGACACACACAGCCCCGACAGGTTAATTTCAACAACATGCCGCCTCCTCTGCCCCCTTCATAGGGGAGGAATATTTGAAGTTTTTTTTTTTTTGCCAGCAGCAGCTTCTGCAAGTATTGTAAAAAGATGTCAATGTCGTGGACGTGGGGGAAACACCACTCATTTTGCTACTGAAAGTCCAACCTGCATCAGAGTTAGTATAACATTAAACTGTGTGAACCTGCTAACCTGCAAAACTACTGCGGTCAGGAACGCCTCCACAAGGAATAACGTAGTCAAGCTAGCCATCTCTCATTTGGATCATTGTTTGCATTATGTGCATTGCGGTAATGCAACGTGGTGGCTTCAGAGTCCAAGTCCCTTTATTTAACATGAATATTAAATGACACAAGAAAAAAATATGTGAAATTAAATCACACATCTGAATTTCATGAGATTACTTTGGTTCGAGCTTGGGAAAGTCTAGTATGCCTCAGATGTAGACCTGTAGTCCTTGGATATCTTGATATGTTATATCGTCCCTACCAATGCTGAGACCAAACCTACGCCCTTGGTTTAACAACAAGAATCTAGTCAACTATTCACTACTCTAATCACAGCCTGAATACAGAAGAAATCACAAAACTACATCGGCTAATTGGAGGTTTCATGCACTTTTGCGCTTCCGTGTGCATGCAGTTTTCCACACACATAATGGTCGTGTTAACGCAGAATGAAAATAACAGCAAAACACCACTTCTGCATTTTTGCATAAGATCGTTGTCGTGTAAAAGTGGCCTAAGTTAACAAAACAGTAAAGTGGTCATTTACGTTTTATTATAAGGTACATTATTCATTTTGGCTATGCAGACAATAATTGTTAAATAACAGTTCGCACAACCAATCATACCTACGGACAATTTAGAGCAGGGGTCCTCAACCGCCGGGCCGCGGACCCGTACTGGTCCATGGCGCATTTGCTACCGGGCCGCACAGAAATAATTTAATAACGACTCCATTCTGGCCATATTATGTTTGGTGTGTGCCCCTTAACACAGGGGTCCCCATCTGCCGGGCTGCGGACCGGTACCGGTCCGTGGCGCATTTGCTACCGGGCCGCACAGAAACAATACTTTAATAACGACCGCATTCTGGCCGAATTAACCCTGTGCCCCTGCTTAACACACCAATATCTCTGTCTACTCTAGATATAATACTACGGGATAGATTACAATGTTGTCATAGAAGTCCATTGATTGGACTGCTAGCAGTACATCTCGTTTGTGTATATAATATATCTATGTGCGCTTGTCCTCGATAATAACGTATTACTAGGCCGCGGGCGCAGCACATTTGTTCCCGGAAATAATTTGCCCCCACACAAGCAAAGATAACTGGAAAACAGACGTCTTTGGAGATATTTTTACGGCGAAAAGGATAATTTTACGGCGAAAAGGGCACCTGACGAGCCTACAACCTCGAAGACCCACGAACTGCGAAGGAGTGGATTCGTGACCCGTTTGTGAATAAACAGAGAGATCGCAAATGACGGCGACCTTATTAAACGTACATTTGAGACAACAACTCTACCGAGGTTCTGGATTAAAGTCATTCTGGAATATCCTGACATCGCGACAAGAGCATTGAAAACCTTGCTACAATTTCCAACATCGTATTTTTGTGAAGCGGGCTTCTTAATTAATGTTTAACGACAAGGCGAAGTCGTTAATGGTGAGCGCGGTGTGCAGCTGTTGTGTGCAGCTTACATGGCAGGATGAATCTGAGAAGAACTTTTCTATAACTCCTTCCATGATCAAACGTAAGTTAATATTTTCTTTCTTTCAAGGAAGTTTGTAGTGTTTACTTTGGAATCGCTGCATTTGCGCATTTTGCGGCAATGTTTAATGTTATGCACATGCACAGAACCGCATCGTTGCAATTTTTGATGGGTTGCAAAATTTGTCAGAGCACTGGTCCGTGAAAAAAAAGACCCAAATAACACCAGTCCGTGGTGCAAAAAAGGTTGGGGACCCCTGCCTTAACACACCAATGTCCCTGTCTACTCCACATATAATACTGTGGCGAGCGACGTGGGGAAGAATGACAGAGGGTTAACTTTTATTTCACACTTACTGCTCTTGTGTCCCGTTCACAACAGGACTTCAATAAACAGTGCACTTTAGCTAACACAACGCACATGTAATAACATTTGCAACCACCACCCACAGTCGTGGTTGCCCCAACTCCCCATCATGCAATTGGGCGGGATATATAAGAATTGCTACAATACTACAGGATAAATTTTCATCATAGAAATCCATTGATTGGACTGCTAGCAGTACATCTTGTTTTGTATATTTATGTGCGCTTGTCCTTGATAATGATGTATGACGTAGGGAGGGAGCATGACATTTGTTCCCGGAAATAATTAGCCCCCCACACTAGAATGACTGAAAAACCGACCTCTTTGAACAGATTTTTTTACAGGGAAAAAGGCACCTGACGAGCCAGAAGATGAGCCTACAACCTCGAAGAAAACAAAATCTATGCTACTTCCCAATTACTCAAGACCCACGAACTACGAAGGAGTGGATTTGTGACCCGTATGTGAATAAACCGAGTGATTCGAGCATGTCTGTGCAACAGGAATATTAGCTTGTACAGATCGCAAAACACGGAAACCTTAAACGTACCGTACATTTGAGACAACAACTCTACCGAGGTTCTGGATTAATGTCATTTTGGAATATGACATTCCTGGGGAAAATTATCGAAAGGGTTGTGTTTGAACAGATCCAGACTTTTATAATGCAAAACAATCTTTTTAACTCATTTCAGTCTGGATTTCGGCCACAACACAGCACCGAGACCGTGCTTATCAAAGTCCCAAATGATATTCGTCGGAATACCGATGCAGGCAAATCATCTGTTCTGCTACTATTGGATCTCAGCGCCGCATTTGACACGGTTGATCACAACATACTACTCAGCAAATTGGAACAGTGGGTAGGGCTTACTGACACTATTCTTCAGTGGTTCACATCCTATTTACATGATAGAGATTTCTTTGTGTCAATTGGAAACTATCAGTCAGAACGAACCAAATTCACGTGTGGAGTCCCTCAAGGGTCAATTCTTGGACCACTCTTATTTAACATCTATATGCTTCCGTTAGCTCAGATAATGGAACAGTATGACATCTCCTATCACGCCTATGCCGATGACACACAACTGTACATTTCTGTGTCCCCACATGATTATAGTCCCTTAGTCTCCCTGAGTAAATGCATTCGTCAAATCAATGAATGGATGTGCCAGAATTTTCTCCAGTTAAATGTGGAGAAGACAGAGGTGATCATTTTTGGGCCAAAAAAGGAAAGGTCAAAGATAAGCAGCCAACTTAGCACAATGTCACTTACAGCTGCAAATCAAGTCAGAAACCTTGGCGTAATTATTGACTCAGACCTAAAATTTGATAGCCATCTAAAGTCCGTCACTAAATCCGCTTATTACCACGTAAAAAATATAACCAGAATTAAGGGGCTTCTGACTTAACAAGACATGGAAAAACTTATGCATGCATTCATTTTCAGCAGATTGGACTACTGCAACGGTATATTTACAGGTCTTGATAAAAAATCAGTCAGGAAGCTGTAGCTAGTACAGAATGCTGCAGCCAGAGTCCTCACAAATACAAGGAAGCTGGACCACATTACACCGGTTTTGAAATCGCTACACTGGCTTCCAGTGAGTCAAAGGATAGACTATAAAATACTACTGCTCGTCTACAAAACACTTAATGGCCTTGGACCAAAATACATGCTTGACTTGTTAGATTCCTATGAGACATCTAGACCCCTAAGGTCGTCTGGAACGGGTCTTCTGCATGTTCCAAGAACAAGAACCAAGCAGGGTGAGGCAGCATTTAGTTATTATGCTCCTCACCTCTGGAACAAGTTACCCGAACGTCTGAAGTATGCTCAAACTGTTAGCTCCTTTAAATCAGGGCTAAAAACGCTTTTGTTTGGCACTGCATATCCATAACTGTCTATATATTTCAACCTACCTGCCTTCTATTCCTCTTGTGCTTATCTCCATTGCTGATTTCAATGATTATTATTAGTAGTAGTTTTTGCTTTATTTTTATTTTTGTTTTATTTTTATTTATTTATTTTTATTCTGTGATTAAATGCGATCATTTGTCTTGGTTTTTACGTAGTGTTGATTTAAATGTGATTTTTATGGTCTTCATGTGATGTAAAGCACTTTGAATTGCCTTGTGTTGAATTGTGCTATATAAATAAATTTGCCTTGCCTTGCCTTGCCTATGCTGACAGCGCTAGGAGTGAAACTGAAAACTGTGCTACAATTTCCAACATCGTATCTTTGTGAAGCGGGCTTCTCTCACTCTCCCATCTCGTCTCAACGAAACAAGCTCAGGCCTCCCACTGATTCAGCGGGTGAGTTGTATGTTCCCTGCACTTAACACGACGGGGCTAAAAACAAATGTTATTTTAAATGTGCTGTATTTTTCTGGAGCACATTGCCACTGCTCTGACAAATTTGGCATCCGCGCAACGTTAAAAATGACCGCGAATGCAACGATTCCAGAGTACACACTACAAACTCTTTAAAGAAAGGAATACTAACTTACGTTTGCCATGTTAGCTTCACACAACAACTGCACGCAGCTCTCTCACTTAACAACTTCACTGTGTCGTTAAGCATTAATTTTCGTGTTGCACATGTATGTTTATGATGTAAATAGTTTTTTAGCTCCGTTGGATAACATTAAGAGTCCAACTGAATATAAAAGAGGGCTTTTTTTCACCGCCACAAAAGCTTTGGGAGCAAAATTTTGTAAGGGTGCAAAATTTGACAGAACACCGGTCCGTGAAAAAAAAGACACAAATCACACCAGTTTGTGGTGCAAAAAAGGTTGGGGACCCCTGATTTAGAGTGTCCATTCATCCTACCGTGCACTCACAGGGAGATTATGCAAACTCCAAGCACCGAGACCGGAGCCGGGCTTGAATCCTTGATCTCAGAATTGTGAGGCAGACATGCTAACTGCTCATCCACCGTGCTATCCCAGACAATAATCTGCTTCTTGTAAAGAACCACAAGCTGCATGTCTTCAGAGGTACAAAGCTATATTTAAAATGAGACATTTGTTCTGTTTCCAAATAATGATTGTTTATGTCAACAATGACATTAACGAAAATGTTTCGTCGACAAACATTTTTTTTCATTACAATAGAACGAGAAGATAATGAGCTAAAAATGTGTTTAAGGAGACTAAAATATAATTAGGCGAATTTCTATTTTTTGAGACGAAAACAATTTAATCTTTCATCTGGCAATACAACAATGAAATGAAAATGCAGTATCGTCTCCACTTAATTGTGGCGCTTGAGAGAATTCACTTCCTATAAGTGAGCACAGAAGTCAGGCTCACTTTTCACACACCTTCATTACCATCCCACTGACGCATGTCATGCATTCGACAACTATGTACCATAACGGTGCCACTCGAAAAAAATGTACACATAAGTCTTTTCGCTTACGAACTCACCAATAGGAGCATCGCATTGCTAATGAGAATGCACCAACAGGAGCATTTCATTGCGACACTATTGCGGCACCGCATAGTGTAGCAATGCGACAGCTTAAAGACTTTAAACCTTGTATTCTTAGCTGTTTTACTAAAGTGAACTTGCATTACGTGCAAAGCTGTAAATGAACAATGCCTAATTGTGTCACAAGTTAGTTACATTACAATTACAACTATTTCCTGTATTCATAAGCAAATGTACAACCATAATGGCAAGAAAAGTTGCCACAAGTTTTCACTGGATTTAATCAGACTTTTGTAAATCCCCCAAAGATGTGCTGGTTGAATTACAAGCCTTAGTCAAAATGTTCTAATAATAGATATGGAAAGTCGCCTGGGTCCAGATCTGTAATGCAACCTGCCTATTGAGGACATCTGATATAGTAGGGACTCACTGGTACATATCACAGGTTTATGCTTGTAAAAATGTTCTGTCCAAACCCAGAATACGGTTGTTAGTTTTACACCGTAAATACATAAACATTCGATTGTAGTCCATTTTACTGGCATCCCAGCGACACGGCGTGGTCTACAAGGATAAACAATCCATCTGGTGGTGAAACTGCAAGGTCTGAATGGTGCTGCCAGTCACCGCGCTGGAGTATTTTCTTTAATCAATCACTTGCTCAACCACCCATTCATCAAGGTGCATAGAGAAAGGAAAGACTAATGACCCACTGAGACAAGTGGCAGATGAGCTGGATGAAGACAGAATCAAGTGGAATGGACACTACAATGCTCAAAAAACAAGAAATTAAAGAGACATGCATGATTAGTTTCTAGGGAAGTTTATATATACAGGTTATGTTCACAGAAAATTTTCAGGTTTGAATGAATTATTCATTCGCTGTTACTTTTTTAAAATGGTGGGCATTATTTTGAAAAACTGTGAGCTAATCCTTTTGACATGTGGTGGAACAACAACTGATTAATTTGCTGTGGTTACCAAACTGAACTGCAATGCTTGGATTTGTGGCTTTGTGTTACATTTCACAACAGGATGTCTGGTGATAAAATAAGGATTGGGGTAACAGCAGGAGATCCTTTTTCATGCACTGTTCTTAGCAATATAACATATTCAAACTGATAAATAATAAATGTTTGATATGACAAAACGAATTTCTTATCCTGTTTGACTTTACCACATGGTGATGGGTGAAAAGTAGAAAAAAATCCCCTTTTGGAGACTTTTTTTGTCCTGTTCAGTTGCTTAGACACAGAGAAAAAGACTATGTGTCCTTATTATCTGAAACGTTTAAAAATCAGGGCTGTCAAACGATTAAAAATTTTAATAGAGTTAATCACAGCTTAAAAATTCATTAATCGTAATTAATCGCAATCCAAGCCATCTCTAAAATATGCCATATTTTTCTGTAAATTATTGTTGGAATGGAAAGATAAGACACAAGAAGGATATATACATTCAACATACTGTACATAAGTACTGTATTTGTTTATTATAACAATAAATCTACAAGATGGCATTAACATTATTAACATTCTTTCTGTTAAAGGGATCCACAGATAGAAAGACTTGTAGTTCTTAAAAGATAAATTGGGTACAAGTTATAGTAATTTTATATTAAAACCCCTCTTAATGTTTTCGTTTTAGTAAAATTTGTAAAATTTTCAATAAAAAAAAAAAAACTAATAGCTCGCCATTGTGGACGTCGCTGAGCGGGACGTCACATGGGCTCCCTGCCGCTTTTCCACAGTGTCTTTCACTACGTAAGGTAGTGATTGAAATACACCAGAAGGTGTCAATGGCGAGGTTTAAATTAATTAGAGATCTAGCCAAGGCAAAATCTCAGTAAGTTATTAGGGTTGCCACCTTTCAGAAATAATAACTGAGGGACTCCCCCCTTGCGCCCAAAGCTGTACAGGCAGAGAAAAAAAGGGACATCCCCAAAACTCCTAAAATGCATAGAAATGTATCTATTCATTTATATTCCGTATTAGTTCAATACGGATGCAACATTTAATTCCCAATTTCGGATCGTTCCTTATCATACCCTACTTTTTATGTGTATTTTTCATAGCTATTTTGATTGGGAATGCCAGTTCTCTTTGCACTGAGCGCTTTTTGTTTTGTGAACATTATTTTTTTGAGAGATAGGAATGTTATTTTTGTTGTGCTTTCACTAAATGATACTGTAGCGACTTAACTGTTCAGCCCAAATGCATGATGGGAAGTTGGGCAACCATGTCTGTCAGTGGTGGCTGCAAACGGTATATGTTCTGCGATGTTCGCCACTATAGTTATGTTTGTTGTGAAAGAATTGCCTAAGCTTATGCCAACAAACGGAGCGGTCCAATGAACGCCTGTGTCCACTCGCATTTCTCTGCCTCTCAATGAGCAAAAAAAGGTGTGATTGTAATCTTTTTGAGGCAATGCATACGCGGGTCATTCTGCACATGCGTTAAATGCGTCAAATATTTTAACGTGATTAATTAAAAATGCGTCAAATATTTTAACGTGATTGATTTTTAAAAAATTACCGCCCGTTAACGCGATAAATTTGACAGCACTAATTTTAATGTATCACATGGGAGTTTGATATACGGTACTCCAATTGTGGTTGTTCATTATTGTTTTTATTTATTAGGAGAAAGCAGTGAGAATGTAGGGTTTATGGGGGGACAGAAAGGAAGGAATCAGACAGAAGAGGGGAAAAACAAACCACAACAAGAAATACATTTTTACATGCCTATTATACCTATGAACAAAGTGATGCTATCGTTAGCTAATTATATATACCCGTGGGCACCATGTGGGGTCCTGATAACCAAGGAGAAAGAGGATGGAAGGTGAGTCAAAAGGAGACGTGATTAAGATGGTTGGAGCATACACAAATCAACAAAGTGAGGCATGGAACCCAGTATTATAAGTATCACATATAAGTGTGGATATGTTGGCACCTATTCTATGCTACCTGATCGCTAATCCTGGCACAGACAATCTCTTTACCTAAGTGTCCCGAATTGCACCCAGTCATGCATGAACCCACTCAGATGTGAGATAGTCATGCAGAAAAGTGGAAGTGCTGCACAGGGCCGCTCCAGGGCTCAAGCATCGCTCCAGCAAATTGGGGGGAGTGCGGCTCAACCCTCCTCGCGCAGCTCCGGTGAAAGGGCCTCCACTATCCCCCCGGACCCAGGGCAGTCCCCCAGACAATCCATGCCACCATTAACTGGCCCTCTGGCAAGGGATGAGGGGACACGCCAGCACCCCCCACCGTAAGCCGACCCAGAAAACCCATCTACCGCTGCAACCCCTCAACCCACGCGGCACACCATGGGACCCCCACAGCCAACCAGGCCCGGGGCAGGACAGGGCATGTGTGGTGTTGACGATGTTATTTGTGCATATTAATTAAAATCAATCAGTGACTTAGGAAAATTGACTTTCCTAGAAACTAACTGTTCCAGTGTGTGAAAATGGCTTGGTGCTTTGTGGAGCTTTGGAGTGGTGTTTTGGTGTAAATCACAGTCATTAAATAGAAGATGAGTGTGGAACAATATTACAGCGCCTCTCAGAAAATGCATCTTTTAGACTCAGCTGTTTTCTGCTTCATTACTCAGGAAAATCCACATGCTGATGTTTTAGTCACAAATGTTCCAGACTTGCCTCAGCTTACTGATGAAATCACATACTTATTTGGACTTATTTACATAATAACCACCCCACACTGATATTCCCCCCCCCTAGGCTTGTCAAATATATGTATGGGCTCTTGCAGTGCCAGCAATGTGAAAAATCATCAACTAGAATCCTAATGCGTGTGTGTGTCAAAGTAATCTAAAATGTTGCTATGTCAGATTTTCAAGGGGAACACAGTTGACTATTTGGAAATAAATGACACTGACATCAACTGCAAATTTAATTGATTTTGTTGCTGCTTTATCCAAAGAAAGCAATGTTCAAATGTTTGAAGCATCACACAATGTAAAAATATAGTCCCTTTCTGGGAAGAAAATACAGGCTTCAAAAATAGCCTCTTTTTTTCCATGTTCTCACTTCAAAATAGATGAGTTTGAGTAGATGAGTATTTTACTGCCTATGACTAAAAAAACAGAATACGGTAGATTTTTCATTTAATTTCTTTCATTCACATTAAAATACCGTAATTTTCAGACTAGAAACCGCTACTTTTTTCCCCCTCATTCTGAATCCTATGGCTTATAGTCCATTGTGGCTTATTTGTTGCTTTATTTGGGTTAATAGGTACAGTTTATTTGGCGACAGTGTCATAGGACCGTCATAATTATAACACGACACTATGATGGGCATTTATAATTGCTTAGGACAGATGTCATTAAGAATCATCCGATAAATGATGTCACTAAGTCCATTTATGTCCAGCTCGGATCTTTTACATCTATTCAAATGTGAGAATTTGCCAGATGACACAAAATGACATCTGTCATAAGCATTCATTAGTGCTCAGGGCAGTGTCATGTCATTGTTATGATGGTCTTATAACAGTCTTATTGCGCCACTGTCAAAAAATAAAGCATTACCAAATAACATAACTAGCAATCAATGAAACAACTAGAACAGTAACTGAAGAAATAATTAGCACGGAACATGAATTTTAATTTACATCTGTAGTGCTGCAATGCATGCTAGGGGGCATGTTGGACGAAAACAGTGTTGACAGCAGGTGACGGTGCCTTTCCCCCCCAAGGGAGCAGTGATGGCCAAATGATTATTTTTGAAGCAATGAAGCTTTGCAAGCCAGTTGGTTCAAAGCTTCATGGGTTCATTTGGTCTTATGACAGTTTTATGATGCCTCTATTAAATAAAGTGTTACCGGTCTTTTGGTGTAAATATCCCATAATACAGTGAGGCTTATAGTCCATTGCGGCTTATCTATGAACCATTTTCATGTCAAACTTGGTGGGTGGCAGCTCATAGTCATGTTCGCCTTATACTCCGAAAATTACGGTAGTCATAAAACCCAATATCCTGTGGGCCATGAAAGATTAGTTAAAATGCTATACATCGACTGGCACTCGAGAGGTTGTCGTTACAAAAATTGGGTGGCATTGAAAGATTTAATGAATACATTTTCTCATTTAACTGCTAGGCTTTTAGAGGGGCTGTGTATGATGTAAGCAGATTGTTTTATGAGTTTGACTGAATGGAGGATGTCTATTTGTAGCAGCAACAAAGAAGGGCCGACTGCTCTCCATCAGCTTGTATTGAATGGCATGGTTGAGAGCAAATGAAAATAAATGTTGCCGACAATAACGTGAAACCTGCCAATGACAGTGAAAGGTTGAAACTGTTATTATTAACTACATTGAGTTAATGTAGGAAAAAAGTGCCCCACATAATCATATGCATGTGTGCCAATTCCATATTAAAATGCAAAGAAATTTATGGGTAAATCTGTTTTTTTTTTTTTTTTTTTTTTATGAACAGATATTTCATTTGCATGCAAACAAACAAATGAAAACAAAAGCAATTTTACAATTTTTTATTCCACGATTTCACTAAGCAAATCTTGTTTCTTTCAATGCATGAATACTTGAAATACTTCTTACAATTATGCTCACAAACACACCTACATTACTTATTCATTTACACAAAATCATTTTTAAGACAGGCAGTAGTTCTTTGGAGTATATATGGCTTCCCAACAAAATACTCTGTTACTTATCACCACACTAAACACTTCTGCCTTAATTAATTCAAACAAAATTACACTTTAGGTGTGAGTATCACTAAGCAAACACTTTCCTGTTCCCTCTACATTACGTGTCTGTCAGGTGTTTTTGATGGATGGGTAGCATATCTCGCTTTCTCTCTTTTTTCTCAATTTTTGTAACGCTCTGTGATATACAATGTACACTATTTTTAATTCTTGAAACAATCCAGATCTTTCAGCAGTGACTGAACTCCATCGTATGATAGAGAGCTGGTCATTTAAGGTTTGCTGCAGTGGTGAGGAGTGTGAATCACTGTCGAGCCCCCACATGCTCTGAATAATTCAGTTTAGCTATAGAACCACTGCACCTTTGAGTGTCAACTGTATTTTTTTCCTGTTTGGTAGGTCCAAGAGGGACCCAGAGTCAAGTTTTGGCATTAAAAAAATAATTTAAAAAATGTTTTTAAAAAACTTGGGGAATGAAAAATATAAGATTTTCATTTTTTTATACTTCCATACTTATTTTTGAATTGATATCTTTATTCTTCCTTTTTTCAATTGATTACAATTTGTTTTATTTACTTTATGAAATTTAAATGGAAAAAATAATTTTATTTACAATTATTGATTTTTTTTTAATTACTCGAAGCTTTTTAAATTTTGTGTGTTTTTTTTTTAAAGTTATTATTGTTTTTATTTATTCTATTTAAACAATTGATTTTTAGTCTAAAATGCATCATCCAATTATTTCATTTTATTTAAAACTATGTATATACACACAAACATATACAGTATATATGTATATATTATATTTTTTTTAATCACCCATTGCAACACTAAAACTAATAATACCAATAATGCTAATCCTATACTACAATTGCATATCTAATAGAAGTCGCAAAATATTTGTATTAATAGTTTGAAAAATTGCTTAAACACAAAGCCACGATGCAACAAAATCAGGCATGCTTGTGCGCGTATGCATTTGTGTGAGACTGAGACCGTAACGTAACAGCAGATGTGCATGGAAACCCCATGGCGCTAACAAGCAATGCAAGCAAGCGTGACTGAAGCATGGCGCAGTTAAATGGTATGTCACGCCTTCTTCCCTATGGACGCTTCCAACAAGAAAATGCCTAACAGGCATAAGTGGATTTTATGGGGGGGGCCAGGCCCCTCCTGGAGTCCAAAAAGTGTCATTGCATGTAATTGACTTTCCTATATATATATATATATATATATAAAATTTGAAAAGCAATACAACTGCAACAATAATGAATGGAATGAACAAAAATATATATTTTTATAATGGATCAAAATTATTTTTCGAGCACCTTAGACTTTCATTTGCTTTGCATATAATAAAAAAAAAAAAAAAAAAAAAAAAAAAAATTAATGTTTTTTTTTTTTTTAACTGAAAATATTTTTTTGATTGAAGCAACTTTTTTGGGGGGGGATTGGATGATTTAGACACAAATGTCCTAATCATAATATGGCCCAAACACACAAAGGATTGCTTCAATCAAAGAAAACGTTTTCAATGAAAAATTAAGTGTTCAAATGCAAATTTTTCAATCTCAAATATTTTTTTGTATTCAAAACGGTTTTCTATGATTGAAATGTTTCTTTTTTTGATTGAAGTGATTTTCTTTTCTAAAATCTTTATTTTTTGAAGCAACTCACTTTTTGACTGAATAATAAAAACAAAAATGTCCTAGCCAAAATGTGACCCAAAAACAAATCAACATTACTTCAATCAAAAAAGTTGCTTCAATCAAAAAAACTTCAAAAAAAAAAAAAAAAAAAAAAAAAAAAAAAAAAAAAAATTCAAGAAAAATAGTTTTCACATGCATTTTTTTTTTTGGGGGGGGGGTTGAGTTTCAAAATTTATTTTTGCATTCAAACACATTTTTTAAAAAATTGACGTGACATTTGTTTTTTGAATAATAAAGACACAAATCTACCTCCATATGGCTCCACCCAGGGGATACAATTTTGGACTGGTGCAACTACATTGGCATGAAACCGGCGGGCGTACCATATTCAATGGATGACGATCTTGGCGAAAAGTGTTGCCTAAGCAGCCTGATTTAGAATTCCCCTCAAGAATGATGGGAAACAAAAAACGCTCATTGTCAACTTATTATTATAAATATCCGTGTTTAAGTTAATTTTATTGCTGACACTGCATTTCGGGGTCATCAACATGTTGTGCCCCCCCCTGCCCCAAAGGTCAAAGTCTGCCTATGCTCACAGGTAAAGTTAATTACTGGAGAAGCAAGTTGTGACACTTCAACATTTCAGAGGTTCTTGTGCTCTCTTCATTCATTTTTATTAGTTCCGCTTATCCTCACGAGTGACATGGGGGTGCTGGAGCCTAGCCCAGCTAACTATGAGCAGTTGGTTGTTCTTGGCTTGTGACCAAGTTGGGAAGTGGAAGGAAAACCAGATTAAACCCACACAGGCACAGGAGAACACACAAATGTCCCCGATGCAGATTTTTTGACATCCGATCTTAATTTTTTTCCAAGTTACGTTTTGCTGATGCAGATCCGATACCTATTAGTTACGTTTTGCTGATGCCGATCCGATACCTATCAGATACCTATATAATATATCTTTTTCCCAATATCACAAATATGTATACGCAATTTCTTGTATGCGACATATATATTTTTTTTAGTTTATTTTTGGCATCACGCCAGCCAAATGTGTTGCAGGGTTTTGTTGCTGCACCAGGGAGAGGCGTGTTAGCCTTTTTGGGTTTCAGAAACTTCCCGTTCACCCCGAGATCAGCCAAGACGGCGGTCATTCTCCAGCTGCTTCCCCGGCAAACAAGCTCTCCTGCCCACAGCAGGGGAACGACGAGCTGTAACCTGCTCGCCGCTGGGAGGGTTGCCAATCACTGAAGACAGTCGACAACACGCCGCCGTGTGATATGATCCGGGGTGGTTTTGTGTGATTTTTCGCTTTGAAAGGTGAGAATAAGACTCGGAAACGCCGCTCTGTTCGGGTTAGCATGTCGGCTAGCTGTCACGCCTCCTGGTTTGTTTACGCTCTCCGAAGCCGGGACAGGGAAGTGACAAAAGTCGGACTAACTTAGGTGGCATAAAATATCGTTCGGGAGGTGCAGGAAGTCGACAGTTTTGACCATTATAGAGTAATTTTGCCATGTCGTACTGAATAAATGCATTTTAAATATTTCATATTCCATTTAGCATAAGACTTATTTGTCATGACCATACCATTTATTTAGCAATTGGGGAAAAATACTTAGATAAAAAGAATATCCTGTAAAATATTGGAGAGATTGAAAGAATGACATGTTGCTGCTCTCTGTCAGTTTTCCTCACTCTGAATCGTCCCCCTCAATGGGCTGAATTTTTAAATTGGCTGAAATCGTGATCCTGCCGACGTCATCCTGCATGTGGGGACACTAGAGCGCTATAATGACAGGCGGGGCTAAACGGCAGATTAAAAGACTAATTTCTCGTCATCTGCCCTTTGCTAAATTGTTGTATATAGTCGAATCGTCTCAAAATATGTTTCTAATTTACATAATAATGCCATTTAAGATTTTTTTTAAGTGCTGTCACAGGCACTTTAAGGCATCTTTAGTACGTTCTGCTCGTATGTATCTAAACAAAACAACGCACAGTGGTACTTTGGGTGTTTTGCCAGAGTAGCACATTTTGGCAGAACACCGGTTTTGTCATACTCTCGTCTTGTCTCATCCCGTCTTTCCTGTTACTTTTGCTGCTCGTGAAATATCGACAGTGCTGTCATGTGCATTAATGTTTCTCTCAGGTTCAAGTTGAAAGTGTTGAAAAGGTGACATGTTTATGTTGTTAGAGTCATACTCTGGAAGGCTGGCAGCGTAACCCAGTGACGTCACCAGTCTGTGACGTCAACAACAGCAACCTGCTAGTTAAACTAATCTTACAAATTGTATAAAAATGAAAGCATCAAGAGGGGTTTTAATGTCAAATTATTTCCACTCATAACATTTATCTTTTAAGAACTACAAGTCTTTCTGTCCGTGGATCCCTTTAATATAGTAGACGTACTGTAAAGCCACTGTAAAAGTTGTCCCCAATGCATCTATATAAAATTTTAAAAAAGGGGGTAATTTCAATTGTATTCCACGGAAGTTTAACTGACACACTGCCAAACATTTTTAAAGAAAGTAATGTACTTAAAATTCAAATAAATACATCTAAACTGTGGAAAAACTATGCCATTTCCAGCGTAGCACACCGATATTTGCTGTATCCCAATGAGAAAGATGGCTTAGAAGCTGTAGACTGACATTGTATAGCTTTATTCTTGTTGTGTACTGATAAAACTCAGTACATTATTGTGTATTCATACTCCACAAATCTGACCCGCTTTTCCAAGATTATAAATGTGACTAATTTCACCCAATTTTAGCCAACTGGAAATAACATCAATTTTTCTTAGGGAAACATAATCTGCAATGAGACTGAAGTCCACCAAGGGTGCCTGCAGCAAAATAAACCCATCTATAAAATTTCAGTCTCAGCATTGCCGCGTTACACAATATTCTCGTAATTTATGCATGCAGTGTGAAATGCACTGTATCTAAAATGCACAGGCCTTCTCTAGAAGCAGGGGATTTCAAGGACACAGATGAAAGCAACGAGAACATTTTTTTTCCCGCACACAAAAATGAGAAGTAGCATTTAGCATTACGTGCATCGACATCAATACTTAAAACGTGCAAATGAGCTCTACTTCTGGAGCCCACAGTAGCGTGATGAACTCACTTGTTTTGGTGCTTTGAGCCTTGCAGATGCGCGTGGTACTGTGCCACAGAGTTCAAAGTCACGCTACACACGTCGCAGGTATAGTTTCGTTTCAGACCTGGAAGAACATAAACAAAGTGTATCCAATTAAAAGGCAGGTTTTTCTCTACATTTGCAATGTTTTTTTGTGAATCTTCTTCTCCTGTCGGCTTTTCCCTTCGAGGGTCGCTGTGGACGTATATATGCAAATACATGAATTTAGCAGGTGCAATGTGATTTATCAGACGTGAGAGGAATTGCAAATGCCGAATTTGCACCTTGAAATTTTGAGTCTAAAAGGTTGAGGCAAATCAGCAAAATGATGCCATCTCAACACAGATAAAATGGGAGCCAACAGCAAGAACTTTCTTCTCATGTAATTGTTTCTTCATGCCACAAACAAAAATGATCATGACAAACGATCTATTCTGCAATTTTATTATGAAGCTTCTGACTTCTTTTCAACTTTGCATTTTCTTCTGTCTGGGTTGATCTACAACGTAGTATACTGTGACAACTGGTTCTGCCCTCTCCGAAAGGAGTATTCCGGGTGTGCTCCGTGTATGTAATGGGAGAAAATGTTGTTATATTACTATTACAGGATTTACAGATTCTGTCATGTTCATACAAATTAAGAGAACCATCTATTGCCAAAAGAATTACAGTATATGAAATGAAAAATAAGAACTAGAATTCTGTTTTGCGCTTTCGGACAAACCCATATATACTGGTACACTTGTAGAACTTACCGTCACAATGCAATTTTATTTAAGCAACTGTTTATATTTGATCAATAATTCAAGAGTGGTATTAGAGCACATCAGTCTTGGATAAAATGATTCTTCCAACCAATATACTGTAAGTTATCAATATTGCATGGACCTCATCAGACACAGCCCAGCTGCTATATCCTAACTTATGCAGCAAGCAGTGATGATCTGCTCTGCGGTGGCCCTTTGACTGCTTGCTTCTAAAACTATTTTTGAAAGGATATGAGATTATACAGCAGCCTCAGTAGCAATCACTTCCAGCCACCTGCGGCTCTTCTCTCCTGGTTTTGTCCGAGAAGACATCTGGCCTCACCAATACTCATCCTCCTCATTTTACTTGAATTCTTGAATTCGTTACGAACAAATTCCGTTTCTACACTAAGTAAACCTTTAAGTACCCTTAAATACTCCCCTCAAATCTCAAAATAACAATCCAAAAACATATATTATACGTTACTGTACTGTCCTCGCCAAGACATTGGAGCTAAGTCCAAGCTAGACAGTGAGCTAAGCACTGAAATGACGATGACAGACGAAGGTGTGGTTTGCAGACTTTATTCAGCTGCTCATGACATAAACACTTGCAGAGTGAAACTACAATAAAAATGAAATTAAATCCATTTCATCTTCAATAACAGAAATTCAAATTTGCGTTTTTAACTAGCCGCTTATACAGTGCTGGCCAAAAGTATTGGCATACCTGCAATTCTGTCAGATAATGCTCCATTTCTCCCAGAAAATGACTGCAATTACAAACGCTTTGGTAGTAATATCTTCATTTATTTTGCTTGCAATGAAAAAACACAAAAGAGAATGGAAAAAAAAAAAAAAATCATTATCATTTTACACAAAACTCCATAAATGGGCTGAACCAAAGTATAAGCACGCTTTGAAAAATCATGTGATGCTTCTCTAATTTGTGTAATTAACAGCACTTGTTACTTATTTGTGGTATATAACAGGTGGTGGCAATAACTAAATCACACGTTAAACCATTCAAAATGGATTAAAGTTGACTCAACCTCTGTCCTGTGTCCTTGTGTGTACCACAACGAGCATGGAGAAAAGAAAAAAAGACCAAACAACTGAGGACTTGAGAAGCAAAACTGTGAGGAAGCATGGGCAATCTCAAGGCTACAAGTCCATCTCCAAAGACCTGAATGTTCCTGTGTCTACCGTGCGCAGTGTCATCGATAAGTGTAAAGCCCATGGCACTGTGGCTAACCTCTCTAGATGTGGACAGAAAAGAAACATTGATGAGAAATTTCAACGAAAGATTGTGGGGCTGGTGGATAAAGAACCTTGACTAAAATCCAAACAAGTTCAAGCTGTCCTGCAACCCGAGGGTACAACAGAGTCAACTCGTACTATCCATCGGCGTCTGAATGAAAGAGACTCTATGGTAGGATACCCCACTTCTGACCAAGAGACAGAAAAAAGCCAGGCTGGAGTTTGCCAAAACTTACCTGAGAAAGCCAAAAACATTTTGGAATAATGTTCTCTGGTCAGATAAAACAAAAGTAGAGCTCTTTGGGAAAAGGCATCAACATAGGGTTTCCAGGAAAAAAATGAGACCTTCAAAAGAAAAGAACACGGTCCCCACAGTCAAACATGGCGGAGGTTCCCTGACGTTTTGGGGTTGCTTTGCTGCCTCTGGCAATGGACTACTTGACCATGTGCATGGCATTATGAAGTCTTAAAGTGCATGTGACACGAAAAAGCATGTTTATTTCATAATACACGCAGTATTTTATGCTCCTGAATGATCTGGACCGCTTGGATGTGTGTGGAGGCGATTGCTATATTTATTTAGTTTTTTGAATTCCGCGCCATGAAAATTAGTGACTTCCGGCTTCGGTCTTGCATTGAGGAGGACGGCGCTGTGACGTGTACAGATGAAGGCGTCCTCTTCACTATACAGCCGTACTGTTGTGTATGAGGACTAAGGATTCAGCTGATTTTGCGGATTAATACGTTTATTTTTTGCATCACGCCAGCTGAACGGCTGCAGAAAAATCTTGCTGTATGAGGGAGAGGCGTGTGCGCCTTTTTGGAGTTTCAAAAGGTTCCCATTCACCGTGGATATTGACCAAAACAAGCCCTACTACTGTGGGACCATTGGAAGTGAGTAAGCATCTTGTTTTGTATTATGCCAAATACGAATACAGCGATTACAAAGTAAACACTACAAACTTTCTTTAAATAAAGGACTACTTACGTTTGATCATTGATAGACATGTAAAAAGCTCTCCTCATGCACATTAGCTGCACAACTGTAGCCGCCCTCCTCCGGGGAACGAGCAGTAAATTGCTCTTCGGCGGGCGGTTTGCCGATCCGCGAAGACAATCGACAACCCAGTCGTCATGTCAAATAATCCTGGCTAGTTATGTGTGATTTTCCACTTCGAAGACTTTGAAACATCACTCTTTTCGGGTTAGCATGTCGGCTAGCTGTCACGCCTCTTGGTTTTGTTTACACTCTCCGAAGCCGGGGAAGGGAAATGACATATGTCCGATTTAGTTGTTATAAAATATCGTTCGGGAGGTGCGACAGTAAAGGTGAAGTCGACAGTTTTGACCATTATGGAGTAATTTTGCCATGTCGTCCTGAATAAATGCATTTTTATTATTTCATATTCCATTTAGCACAAGACTGTTATTTGTCACGACCGTGCCATTTATTTAGCAATTGGGGAAAATACTTGGATAAAAAGAATATCCTGTAAAAATATTGAAGTAAAGAGACAGAAACAATGACATTTTGCAGCTCTCTTTGTCGCGTTTTCCTCGTTGTGAATAGTTCCCCCTCGACTGGCTGACTGGTCCGTCTCAAGCCATTTATTTAGCTATTGGGGAAAAAAATACTTGGATAAAAAGAATATCCTGTAAAAATATTAGAGTAGAGAGACTGAAACAATGACACTTTGCGGCTCTCTTTGTCGCGTTTTCCTCGTTCTGAATAATTCCCCCTCAATGGGCTGAATAGTAAAACCGATGAGCCCAAACTCCCGCTTACGTCATCCACCTGTTGGGGACTCTAGAGCCCTATAATGGTAGGCGTTAAAAGACTAATTTCTCGTCATCTGCGCTTTGCTAAATTGTTGAATATAGTCGAATTGTCCAAAAATATGATTCTAATTCACATAATAATGCTATTTAAGACTTTTTTTATCCTGTCGTATGCTCTCTAAGACTAATAACATAAGAAATTTTGCAGCATAATGTAGGGCCCAGTGTGAGAAAGGCGAGTCTCCCTCCGAGGTCATGGGTCTTCCAACTGGACAATGACCCAAAACACACTAGAAAATGGTTTGAGAGAAAGCACTTGAGTCTTCTAAAGTGGCCAGAAAGCACTGAAGTCATCTTAAGTGGCCAGCAATGAGTCCAGACCTGAATCCCATAGAACACCGGTGGAGAGACCTGAAAATGGCAGTTTGGAGAAGGCACCCTTCAAATCTCAGAGACCCGGAGCAGTTGGCCAAAGAAGAATGGTCTAAAATTCAGCACAGCATTGTAAGAAACTCATTGATGGATACCGAAAGTGTTTGTTCGCAGTTATTTTGTCTAAAGGTTGTGCTACCAAACAAAAGTGAACATTTTATATATATATATATATACATATATATATATATATATACATATATATATATATATATATACATATATATATTAAAAAAAAAAAAACACTCCTGCGTTGTAAACTCGAAATCGCGTAAATCGGGTACGTCGTAACCCAGGGACCAGGCTATTACGTTACACCTAGCCCGTCCCTTTTTGTCATCCAGGACGAGAATAGGGACATATGCCAAGATACAAGTAAACAAAACCAAATTTGACCACTTTAAACCAATTGTTCTGATACCGTTGTACGGGCACAGGAAAAACAGACCTCCTGCCCAACATGTATGATGAAAACTAAAATAATGAAGAATAATAATGCGATATAGTGTGTATCTATGAAAAAGAAGTTTTCCTCTCTCATGTGCCTATTTGCCGTGCACATTCTTCATCTGTAAAGGAAGCGCGTGGGGACATGCCATGCTATCTAGTGTGTTGGAATATTATACAACAGATGGATAAAAAAAGAAATCATGTATTTTTCTTTTCCCATTGTCACTGGAAATAATAGGCAATGTGGGAGAAATGATTTAGAATCCAATTCTTTATTGGAAAAGGATAAAAGGGTCAGGAGGCCTTTCTGTGTGGAGCTTGAATGTTCTCGGCTTAAATGGTTTTCTCATGGACTCAGGCTCCCTCTTAAATGGAAAAAAAAAACATGCAATTCCAGGTGAATTGAAAATTTTACAGTGAACATAGTTGTGAATGTAATTGTCAATGGATTTTACAGTATGTTCCTAGGTGCTTTGTGATTGTCAGCTAGAACACAATCCAGCTCAACTGTAACATTGTTAGAAAATGGATAGAATGATACTGTGAGTATATTTTTTTATTTGACTTTTTAGATTGCTAGCATCTTGTATATGTCTTCAAAGGCATATTGGAACATGTTAAACTTTACATTAGTAATCATGGCTTTTTCATTATACATTTTTTATAGTCATAATGTATATTTCAATAAACTTTTTTAAGTTGACATGATAACATTGACCTCTAAGTGGGAAATGTGTCTGGATTACGTTTCTTTTTTTTGCCATTAGGTTAAAAAAACAACAACTCACCATTCTTTCTTTGGAATTTTTTTTTTTCTCACTCATCCTAAACTGTGAAGGAGCATTTTGTGGTGCTACTCAGGCTGAAATTATCCTCGGGGACACTCCCAAAAAAAGATGCTTCTGATGACAGCCATGAAGTAATGTACCACTCTCCACTCTGCCAAGGTAATAGAAGTAAGAACGTGAACTGGAGTTACATATTTCTAGTTTCTCTTTCAATTACAGACAAGCACCTTTTTATATGAAAGGTATAATTAGAAGTATCCTAAAAGTCGACTCATTCAGTGGGTATGATTACCGTATTTTTCGGACTACAAGTCGCACCTAAGTATAAGTCGATCCAGCCATAAAATGCCCAACGAAGAGAAAAAAAAACATATACAAGTCGCAACAGAGTATAAGTCGAATTTTTGGGGGAAATTTACTTGATAAAATCCAACACATAGAACAGACATGTCATCTTGAAAGGCAAGTTAATATTAAAATACAATAGAGAACAACATGCTAAATAAATGTACAGTGTACAGTGCATGAACAACGAAATGTGAATATACTGTCCTACGCTACGGCTCGGTCCTGGCTATACAGCGAACTCCCAAAAGACAATGCTGGACGTCCGTATAATTTGCTGAATCAATTTGGTCCTCGATAGCAAGCAGGTTCGCATCAATGTAAATAAATGATAATTAGGTATTATTACAGTAATAAGTAACAGGTTAGCATGTGTTCACTATCATTAGCACATCGTTCAAACAACCACACAACTGGCTCTAAGTGTCCGATCGCGGGTGGAAAACACACAACAACAACAGAAAAGATGATACACGCAGGCGTTGCCTCTGTAGAGATAATTTAAAAGCATAAACAATGAAAGTAGGTTCGCAGCCGTCTTTTCTCTCTCGCTAACTCGCCCACTCACTCACTCACTCACTCACTCAGAGCTACGTAGCTGTCCGTCTTCTTCTGGCGTGTGAGCACTCTTCTTCACGTAAACAAGTGCGAGTGCGCCTTCACGTGGGCGTGAAAGCGCTACAAACTAAATGCATCCATTTCAAGATAAAAAAAGTCAATAATACAATTGAACATACACTGCCAAAGGTAGAACGCGAACGTGGCCATAGCTATAAGAGTTATTCCGATAACTATAGCATAATAACATGCTAACAACTTTACAAAACCATCAGTTTCACTGCAAAACACCAAAATAACATGTGAAATTATATCATAATGTGTTAATAATTCCACACATAAGTCGCTCTTGAGTATAAGTCGCACCCCCAGCCAAAATATGAAAAAAAAAACGCGACTTATAGTCAGAAAAATACGGTACTTACTTTTTGTTTGCCTCATTTATTTGGAACTAATCAGACGAATTGAGGTTGTTGAAACAACAACAACAAAAAAAAGGTGTTTGGTCAGAGCTGATGCCTGTCCCGTTCCAAATACTGTAGGCCTTCATGTTAAACCAATGCGTCTGGTTATACTCCCTATACCTGTACACGTTCTCATTTCACCTTTTCAGCTTTAAACGTACTGTATACCGAATTCTACAACAATGCACATTCTCGGCTAATGGAACTTCTTTCATAGGAGCTGCTGAATATTTCATAACATGTACATCTGCAGAGTCAGGTTGCATTTTATCAGCATGCTGAGCAGATTGAGAGGATGACGCTGTGGGTCACATAGAGGGAAAAGCGAGATCAGATAAACCACAAAATAGATAAAAGTGGCGAAGAGATGAACAGACGTGAAGAAAAGTGCTTCGTCAGTAGCAGCGACATCATCTGCCCCAAATACCAGCTGGGCTGCCACCAACCAACTGTGCCCACTGAATTTAAAATTCCTCAATAAATTGTACTACTGGAGCTCTAACTAGCGATGTCGTAATGAGGAATGAAGGAAAAATAACAAATATAGAGAAATCAACTGTACAATGGGCATGTACAGTGTATCACAAAAGTGAGTACACCCCTCGCATTTCTGCGGATATTTACTGTAAGTATATCTTTTCATGGGACAACACTGACAAAATGACACTTTGACACAATTAAAAGTAGTCTTTGTGTAGCTTATATCATAGTTAATTTATTTTTTTCCCCCTCAAAATAACTAAATATAGCTATTAATATCCAAAACCCTGGCAACAAAAGTGGGTACACCCATTAGAAACTACGTATATCTACAAATGTCCACTTGAGTACTGCTTGTCATTTTCCCTCCAAAATGTCATGTGAATCGTTACACGAGGGCTGTCAGCATTGCTGCAGAGATTGAAAAGGTGTGTGTGTGTGGGGGGGGGGGGGGGGGGGGGGTCAGCCTGTTAGTGCTCAGACCATACGCCGCACTCTACATCAAATCGGTGCGCATAGCTGGCACCCCAGGAGGAAGCCTCTTCTGAAGACATTACACAAGAAAGCCCGCCCGTCTCATCACACCATAGGACATGGTTCCAGTAATCCACGTGCTTTGTTGACATCAAACTTTTTGCGGGCCCTCTAGTGGAGAAAACATATTACTTACTCTGAAATTAAAACAATCATATCTCCGTTTTCCAAGGTCTAATGGTGGCATACAAAAACTAACTGTAACGAGTCACATGACATTTTGGAGTGAAAATGACAAGCAGTACTCAATTTGGACATTTAGGAATGTACGTAGTTTCTAAAGGGTGTACTCACTTTTATTGCCAGGGGTTTAGATATCAATGGCTATATTTTGAGTTGATTTGAGGGGAAAATAAATTAAATCTATTATATAAGCTGCACACAGACTACTTTTCATTGTGTCAAAGTGTCATTTTGTCAGTGTTGTCCCATGAAAAGATATACCTAAATATCTGCAGAAATGTGAGGGGTGTACCCACTTTTGTGATACTCTGTATGCTTAGAAATATTAATAATAGTTAAGTAGAAAACAAAAAATATAAAGCATCCATCAAGGCTGACGTTTAGAAGACAATGTGCAATGATCTGTACAAAATTGTCATTCTCATTCAGTATAGTTACAACTGAATGCCTTTTAACACCTCTAGGGTCCTTCTGGTCTTCTGGCAGCCAGTAGACCACCAGCTGGAAAGATATTGTGTAATTGTTATTGACATATTGTGACATAAGCGACAAAGTCCGCTCCAGTATAAAATTAACAGCTTGTGACATATTAGTCAATTCAAGAGTGACTTTAATTCACAATGGTGCAAGAGAAAAACCCTGCATTAATATAACAACTAAACTCTATGCAGGGAGGCCAGACAGACCTAAGATTACAACCCCACACATTAGAACTGTGAGGCAGATGTGCTATAGTGAAGTCTTCAGATGACCTATTTTTCAGCACATATGGTACATAACATTGCAAAACATAGTCAAAACCAGTTGGGGCATATTACCAACCTCGGGGGCTTGTACAGGATGCACCAGACATAAAAATGGGTGTCATCAGACCACTCTTTTTTCAGTTCTTAAAGGGATCCTCTATTTTTAAGACAAGTAATTCTTAAAAGATAAATGTTAGTATGAGTTATAATAATTTGATATTAAAACCCCTATTAATGTTTTTGTTTTAATAAAGTTTGTAAAATTATTTTAAGTGATAGATCGCCATTCTTGTTACATCGCAGTGCGTGACGTCACTGGTCCCGTTGACAAAATTCCAGCGTGTCATTCGTTAGCTTTCCCAACATGTCTTCAGTTCTACCCTTCCTATTTGAACCAGATCTGAAAAGTGAAGCGCAGGACAGCACTGTCGGTCGTTCACAAGACGAGTTTCAGGGAAACATGCGTGCAGCAAATACCCGATAAGACAAAAGTTGGGCAAAACTGGTGATGCAAGAGAGTCCTGTTGGGAACGCCGGTTGGGAGCGAGAGTGTATGCTGTCCGGTTTTATTAGCAGATATTCAAGGTAAGCAATTGCGTTTTCAAACTTATCCCAATATAATTATGTAGATTGTTAGCATCCAGAGCTGTCGTGTGCTTTACATACAGTACAGGCCAAAGAGCACACCTTGTGTAATCCATGTCTTGTACATTTTAACGCGTGGTAGCTAGGGTACGTGTATAAAAGTACCAAAAAGGGGAGAAGCTTCCACTTATGCACATTTATTCACAAAAAAAAAAAAATATTCCACCTTGACCACTCTTCACTCGGGAGCTCAGCAGTACGCAAACACGCGTTCCCTGATGAACTCCAACATTGCTGTAAGGTCCACGTCAGAGTCACTGTCGTCACTGTAGCGTGCCATAGTGCTTTAATTATTCAGTATGATTTGGGGAAAACGAAGAATAGTTAACAAAAAAGATAGCAATAGTAATCCAAATCCGCGTTTTTTACTCACTCGAAGATCCAGGAATTAGAGCGATCCCATGGCAATGTCGTAGCTGCGATCAGGCCGTCGATTCCACAAAATAGACTGATCCGAAAAGCCGCTGTGAGACTGACGAATAAAAAAAAATAGACAGATCGGAAACCAATAATGCAGACGCGGTGGAACCGTTGGATCCAGAAAATAGACGGATCCCTTACTTGACTGAGGATCCAGGAAAAATGTTCGGGCGCCAGTTGTAACGCGTGGTGGGTAGGATACTGCATACAGGGACCAAAAAGGGGGAGAAGCTTCCACTTATGCACATTTATTCACAAAAAATAATAATTCCACCTTGACCACTCACTTCAATCCCCTTGTTTCCATTTGACTGGAAATTGCATCCTAAAGCAGCGCATCGTGGCATTTTACTTCGCGAGTTTAGGTAGCAATAAGCAATTGTTGAACACGCTACACATTTGGAAAGATACCAATTACGTCATCACTGCGAGCCCGCAAACCATGGCGCCAACTAACGGTCAAAATATGGACTAAATATTATAAAATATTGCCATTGATTTAACATTTTATGTGTTTCTAACAACATATTTTAGTACAAGAGAACAATTTTGGTTTATTAGAGCCTACATGTATTTATGATAGAGGATCACTTTAAAGGTGAACTTCCATTATGTTTTGTTTCTTTTTGTCATTGAGTAAAGCATCCATACCGTTCATATCCCCCATGTCCAGAGTCTTGCCCAGTTGCTCCAGCAGGTCTGCTCGGCCAGCATTCTTCTTGTGCTTTTTACCATCGTAATGTTGTTGAGCCATGCCAGGGTTGTTGAACCAAGCATTGCATAGTTGGCAGTAGCGATCTGAGTCACGTCGGTGTCGAGGAGAGGTCATAGGAGATGTGTCTGGAGAGTTCTTTATAGGACTGGGAGATGCCTCTGGGGGGAAAAAACACCTAAACATTGCATTATGCTTTATTTTAGAGTTGTGAGAAAATTGACAATAGTGTATCGTATGGATGTAAGAGAATTTTCAGTTTGTTTTAAGTTAGAACTGCTGTGTGACAGTCAATAATGTTGATAACAGGAAAAATAACTTGTAATTTCAGAGGGCTAAGTCATGATGCATCAGACAAAAGCCTCACATAACTGTTCCCACAAATTTTGAAAGAAATAGGACTAGAGTTGCCAATATTTTTTTTAGAACCGATTCGTCGACCATCATATACTGTATTTCATATATTTTCCTAATTACAGTTATCTGACAATTGTTGTTTTTTCTGAAGTAGGAGAGATGAGACTTATCAGGTATCACTTTTACCAAGTCATCCACTCAACTGATAATGGTGTTTCTTGAACCCTTTATTTTGTATTTTTTTGTGTAATATGCATGATCTTAATAAAGTATTTGGGTTCAATAAATTATATGTATTTTTTACATAGTGTATTAAATCAAATATAATATTTGATAAAAATGTTTATATTTATTAGATTTCTATGTTTATTCAATACATTTTGAATACTTTAAAATGTATTAAATTATTTGAAACCCCACTGCTGAAAAATATCTTAAAGAAAACACTGGGCACACACGCAACCCCTTCCACACCCAACACCCCTACACACACAGCCTCACTCTCAACACTCCATATGTTGATAAACATCTGATGAGATTCAACAAAACTCTTTCAGATATATCGCTTTTAAAAAGTGACTGATTTTAGAAACATTAAATGCAACATAGCCTATAAACATAAGTTTGCCTGTTGAAGTGCAAGCAAGCCAGCAGTATGCAACTGACAGTGCAGTATAAGAGCTTTAACGAGCCCTTATCAGCGGCAAAATAACAATACCCATTACCCAAGCATAGCCCTCTTCCAGCAGTCATGTGAAAAAGAAGCTGTTATCGTCATTAAATGCCTTAAGAGAGAACCTTGAATTCTACCTGACAAATACAATAAAGAGCCTACTCATCCCTTTGCTACCCACTTGTGTCTTACTTATTGCATGTTTACCACCAATCAGAACATGTAGGCTACGGTTTTGCACTGGGGCTCTGCAGTGCATAACGGAGCTATTAGCCTAATTCCTTTAACAGTGTGAGAGAATGCGTCCAACCCAAATCAATTACTACTGTCTAAAAGCATTACAAGTTCAATAAGTGTGAATGAAAACCTCAAAACACAGGGTTCCAACTTGGTTTTGTTTTTGTTTTTTGGCTCAGGGTTGCCGACAGTTAAAACAGCATGCAATTATGTAGATTTGAATCAAAGACTTTCGAAAAAGACTGACCTCTTTGACTGTTATCTCGCTACAAGATGTCAGAATTTATTTAATGTAACCCGTGCAGATGGGTTAAAAGTCAGCTAGCGACATAAAGCCGGGTGATGCTCTATTTATTGAAAGCCTTGTTCAAACGAAAGTAGACATCTAGAGGACAAAACCTCCAACTCATAAATCAACTAGGTCACAAAAGAAGACAAAGGAATTTAGAACTAAAACTGATTTCACAGAAAATCTGTTTTGGGGACAGAAACAATGCATTACATTGGTTTCTCATCTTTTACATGAATAGATTATGTGATAGCAAAAATTGTCTTTCATTTGCCAGCTTTAACTCAAACTCTTCTGGGATAAGCTCAAGCTCACCTGTGAACCCAATGAGGACAAGTAGTTTAGAAAAAAGTTGGACCATTAATTGATTGCCATATTCTAATACAATATAATATTACTTTAAATAGCAAAATCTTTCATTAAATTTAGAAAAAAGCAGTCAGGCAAATTGGAGTAATTTAAAAATATATATGAGAACTATTAGTTTGGCTCCTTAGTAAGTGGTATGTGAAAGTATGGCATGTGAAAGTATGGTATGGACAGTGGTATGAAAAAGTATCTGAACCTTTTTGGAATTTCTCACATTTCTGTACAAAATCACCATCAAATGTGATCTGATTTTTGTCAAAATCACACAAAATACAGTGTCTGCTTTAACTAAAGCCACCCAAACATTAATAGGTTTTCATATTTTAATGAGGATAGCATGAAAACAATGACAGAAGGGGGAAAATAAGTAAGTACACCCTCTGCCTAAGGAGACAAAGAGCAATTAAAACCAACTTTCACCAAACATTTTAAGTCAGGTGTGTGCACAATCACTGATGAGTGGTTTAAAGCTGCCTTGCCCACTATAAAACACACACCTGGTAAGAAATGTCTTGATAAAAAGCATTGATGTGTATCATTGCTCGGTCAAAAGAGCTGTCTGAAGACCTTCGATCAAGGATTGTTGGTTTGTATAATGCTGGGAAAGGATACAAAACCATCCCTAAAAGTTTGGACGTTCATCAGTTGACAGCCAGAGAAGTTGTCTACAAATGGAGAGAGTTTGGCACTGTTGCTTCCCTCTCATGGAGTGGCCATCCACCAAAGATGACGCCAAGAGTTCAGCAAAGAATATTCAGAGAAGGGAAAAAAAAAATACTAGAGCGTCTGCTAAAGACTCACAGAAATCACTGGCACAGTTCAATATCTTTGTGCAAACATCAACTCTATGTACAACTATGGCCAAGAATGGTGTTCATGGCAGGACTCCATAGAAGAAGCCACTGTTGTCCAAAAAACATTGTTGCTCGTTTAATGTTCGCAAAAAGGCACTTGGACACTCCACAGAAGTTTTGGCAAAATATTTTGTGGACTGATGAATTGTTTGTGAGTAACACACAATGTCATGTGTGGATGAAAAATGGAGCTACTCACCAAAATCAACACCTCATCCCCACCATGAAGCATGGTGGAGGGAACATCATGAATTGGGGCTGTTTTGCTTCCTCCGGGCCTGGACAACTTGCAATCAATAATGGAAGAATGAATTCAAAAGTTTATCAGAATGGTTTGCAGGAAAAGCTGAAGCCGTCTGTCAGACAGTTGAAGCTAAAAAGAGGATGGATGCTGCAACATGACAATGATCCAAAACTCAGAAGTAAATCAACTTCAGAATGATTTTAGAAGAACAAAATACACGTTCTGGAATGGCCAAGTCAAAGTCCAGACTTGAACCCCACTGAATTTGAGATGCTGTGGCATGACCTAAAGACAGCAATTAATGCCAGATATCCCAGGAATCTGACTGAACTACAACAGTGTTGTACAGAAGAATGGGCCAAGATTAGTTCTGATCGACGTGCCAGACTGATCTGCAGCTACAGGAAGCATCTGGTTTAAGTTATTGCTACCAAAGGGGAGGCCACAAAATATCAAATGTGATGGTTCACTTATTTTCCCCCTTCTGTCACTGTTTTGCACACTATCCTTATTAAAATATGAAAACCTATAAATGTTTGGCTGGTTTTAGTTAAAGCAGAAACTGTTTTACCATCTGTGTGATTTTGACAAGATCCAATCACATTTGATGGCGATTTTATGCAGAAATGTAAGAAATTCCAAAAGGTTCGGATAGTTTTTCTTACCACTGTATGATGAGACTTCAAGTCATACACACGTAATAGTTCTAAAAATGAGAAGCAAAAAAAGCTATAGGACATTTTTGGAATCAAATTCTCTGAATCACTTCCTTTTAAATGAATGCAGGGAAAACATTTCCCCAAGCTCAGTTGTGGATGTTAAAGGAAGTGACATTCGTGGGAGATGTTGTGCCTACAGCCTAGACATTTGGAACCAGGCCAGAACATGTGAATTTCGCTCCACATAGAAGAAATCAAAATATACATGGACGCAGTTATATAAACACCCAAATGATAATGAATCATTTTTATTGACGGACTTTTAAAAATATGAACTAATTTAGATTAACCAAAAAATAATATGCTAATCAACTTTAGCTACATACTCTAGGTCAGTGAAGACCAACACATTAAAGTGCCCGAGTAAGGTGGCTAATGTTTTTGGTTAGCAAAACCGTGTAGTGTTCTAGCAGATGAAGATCCCTTTTAAAGATGGATTTGTTATCCTATTAATTTCAGACTGATGTCAGATATCTGCATAATTAAATTTTAGTGTGGACTATGTACCTGAAATTATGGTGTAAACCTTTTGTCCTGGGGTAAACTGGCATAAACTACATTTTATTGAGGCTCTTCCATGCCAGTAGAGAGGCAGAGTTGTCTCATTAGGGTTTACTGAGGCATTAACAGTAACACCTTCAGTGCCGTTAAGGTTGAATGAGGAGGGGGGAAAAAATGCTTGGCTGGGCATTATTGTTGTTGAATGAGACAATAGAGGGTCTCAAGTGAGAGCATATCAAAAACAACATCAAGCCTTCAAGTTTCCCTGGGGTTTTTGTGTAAAAATCAACCAATGAATTAGAAAAGAGACTGAAAAACAAAAAAACACCTGACTCAGAATTACCCGTTGCTAACATGGAAGAGGAATGAGTTTGTTTTCAGGTGTTTCTATATTGTATGATGCACTGCAGATTTTTATTTCCACATCCATAGTTTTTTATGCTGTATCAGATTAATAGTATCTACATTCATTTTCATGACAAACAATACCTCAATTTACAAACATTCATGTTAAAAATGTGGTTATTAATTACTCGTAACCTAAGGTTCCACAGCATTTCATATTAAACCGCAATAAATGTTATTTTTAAAAAAGGGCTATACCTTGGGTCGTGATGGACGGCTGATCACCAAGTAGCAATTTTAGCCTCTTGGCATGGATTTTACCCTGGTAGTGTGACTGTGCAACCACTGCTGATGTGAAAGACATGTTACACAGTGTGCAACATTTATTCTTGTCGACGTCTCCTTCCTCGCTGCCCTGAAACACAGCAATATGCAATTAAGAAGGCTTAACAATAACGGAACAGGAAGACAAATCCTTGAGAGCGTCAAAAAGGGCGTTTTTTTCCCATGTCAGTGCCATGGGCCTTCATCTGTGCAAGGAGCACTTTAAACAATTTTGACGTTTGTTTTGAGATGCAAGCTGTTATTTTGATGCAGGAAGCATAGAGCAGGTACTACTTCTGCTCGCGGGAAAGAGTGCATATACTGGACTGTCTCAGGAAATTAGAATACACAATATTCTAATTTTTTGAGACAGTCCTGTGTATATATACAGGACTGTCTCAGGAAATTAGAATACACAATATTCTAATCGGAAATTAGAATATTGTGTATTCTAATTTCCTGAGACAGTCCTGTATATATACACAGGACTGTCTCAAAAAATTAGAATATTGTGTATTCTAATTTCCTGAGACAGTCCAGTACACACGAAGAAGAATGTATTTGCGCCCACAAAGAGGAGCGCACACGCACACACGAAGAAGGGAGTTGTGCAGCCGAGTGAGAGAGAGGGCAAAGATGACAGCTGGAAGCCTGCGCGCAAATGTGTTACTTGTGAAGCATCCACAGAGGTAACACTTGTATATAACACCTTTTGTCGTGTTTATTATGCGTTTTCAATTGTGGTTGAATACTTGGGGAGAGTTAATGTGATTGCTTTTGATGATGTGCGGATGCTAACTGATACATGCTAATCTAATGATAGATTGTTATTGCTGTATCAGCAGCTAGTTATAAATGCAAATTTGTATAGCTGTTGTTGAAGATGAAACGGATTTAATTTAATTTGGGTTACGTCACCAGCTTAGGAACAGAACTCGTTCGTAACACGGGGACTTCCTGCATAAACATAAACCATTATGCAAAGCAAATGCAGAGGACACAGATAATTCTATATTCATCAAAAGATGTATGATTGTGTTGTAATATTTTGGGCAGCGAAAAAGCCACAACAAAAGAAAAAAAAAAAAGAGATGATCATATTCCCAATATAATGTCTATACTAGGCATGTGCCCATAAACGATTTCAAGGTATACCATTGTATGAAAACATCACGGTTTCAAAACCACAAGAATTTTCCGTCATACCATAGGTATTAGCTATTTTTTATGTACCATAAATGCATGGGGAAAAGCCCCTCGCTTGCAGCTGCATGGCTCAACCCTCCCCCACTGGTTGTTGCTTAGTGTCAGTGAGTCAGCTGTGCTACACGATGGCCGGAGGAGGTGAAACTCATGAACTTTTCCTCCCAAGAAAATGAAATCGCTGGTATGAGAATACTTCAGCTACAGAAAAGTTACAGACAGCTGTGGCTTAGAAGAGGACCAACAGACATGTAAAACATGTTTGCAGAGGATGGCTATTGAGGTGGCAATACCTCTAATATGATTTCACATTTCTTATTTTATACAAAATTAAAGGTTAGTAAACACTACCATGAACATTTCCCACCAACTACGAGAGTTAACTCCAACATGTTTAGTGTGTCTAGCGGTAGTAAAATATGTTTTTTTCTCTCTGGCAACTGTCTGTGTTGAGAAACAGAGTGTATAATGTAAACATGATAAGAGTCATACACACTTGCTTTTTATGGAAAATAAGGAAATTATTTTTGTTTTGATGATAATAATTTTAAGCTGTGGCTGTGGGTTTATGCTTACCTAAAGGACTGCATTAATTTTATTTTATTTAGAATATTTATTATTTTTTGTTATTCTTTAAAGGGTATGAAAACGCAAAGGGGGTGTGAGACATCAATAGAACCGTTATGTGCCAAGATAACAAATATTGATAAAGGTAACAAAAAAATCAATCACATTAATGAGCAATTATCGAAAATAGATAGAAAATGACGAACATTTCCGAAAGTGTTCCGGAAACAGCCGAATGGGGCGGAGACGTCATAACAAGGAAACAAAAGGTCGAGGCAGGTGCCATCGTTGTTTATCTACGAGAGAGTTGCGTTTGTGTTTTATCAAAAAATCGCTAAAATGGTTCAAACCTGTCATGCTATGAGGTTTACAGATAGCCATTTGTCGCAATGTAGTACCCATGAGTTCCCGAACGCGAGAAAAAGAGCTGGACTACGCAGACAATGAGTAAAGTTCGTCAGTGCTAAGAGGGCTAATTTTGCAATTTTACAGGGAAACGAGAACCCGACGAGCCAGAAGATGCGCTTACAACCTCAGAGAAAACAAAATTTATGCTACTTCCCAATCACTAAAGACCCACAAACTGCGAAGGAGTGAATTCGTGACCCGTATGTGAATAAATCGAGTGATTCGAGCATGTCTGTGGAACAGGAATATCAGTTGTAGAGATCGCAAATCACGGCGACTTAAACGTACATTTGAGACAACAACACTACCGAAGTTCTGGATTAAAGTCATTTCGGAATATCCCGACATCGCTTGGAGCGCGCTGAAAACTGCTACAATTTCCAACATCGCTAGCTTGATGCTAGCTACTCTCACTCTCCCATCTCGTCTCAACGAAACAAACTCAGCCCTCCCACTGATTCAGCAGGTGAGTTGTATTTTTTCCCTGCACTTAACACGACGGGGCTAAAAACAAATGCTATTTTATATTTGCTGTATTTTTCTGCCGCACATTGCCGGTGTTCTGACAAAGTTGGCATGCGCGTAACGTTAAAAAGGACCGCGAATGCAGCGATTCCTAAGTACACCCTACAAACTTTCCTTAAAGAAAGGAATATTAACTTACGTTTGCCATGTTTGGCGCACACAACAACTGCACGTAGCCCTCTCACTTAACGACTTCGCCGTGTCGTTAAGCGTTAATTTACGCCATTTCCGTGTTGCACATGTATGTTTGTGATGTAAATAGTTTTTTTTAGCACCATTGGATAATATTGAGAGTCCAACTGAATATAAAAGAGGGACACCGGTCCGTGAAAAAAAGACCCAAATCACACCGGTCCGTGGTGCAAAAAAGGTTGGGGACCCCTGCTCTAATCCCATTCATATTTGTGTCGGTTGGCAGAGCGAAACCAATGATAGCATATTAAATGATAATTATTCTATACATTACTTTATTTTGCGGTCACGGTGTATCAGCTTCACAAAAAGAAATGCAAAACATACCATTTGGTGTTTCCCACACGAACTGTTGTCGGGGTTTCATCAGTGTGATTGCTCCCCTCAATGATCTTTTCATTAGGCTGCATTGGCTTTTGTTTGGACTCAAATTGATAACCCAAAACACCAAAGAAAGGTTCATAACTCTCCTCATCACCATTAGAAGAATGTTCGTTTCGTCGGATTCGTCGCTGCAACTAGAAACGTAATTGTCCGCCATCCTGTTGTTTCCTTGTTTTGATGTCACGCCCACAATCTGCCAGATATCCGGGATCTCGGGGGCGGGTCTTTTTAGCTTGAAATTGACCCAAATTTCTCTCATTTTCTTGGTGTTGCGATGTGTGTAATTACACAAAGTGACATGATATGAATCCAAAAGGCATTCGTTTATGGATAAATGATGGAATATTAGCATTTCCCCAGGTGTTGACATACACTTTAAATTTATTTTGACATTATACTTACAGTATGTTCATTGGACTTATGTTCCAATTTTCTAATATGTTTTGAAAAATAAAAATCCTGTTCAATGGAAAAAGTTTTTGTTTTTTTGTTTTTTAAAAATAAATATCTCAAAGTAACACATTTTAGAGCTGTAATTGCAATTCCGTGATACAGTGAAACCGTGATATTTTCTATTAAGGTTATCATACAGTCAGAATCTCATACCGGCACATGCACAGTCTATATATACTCAGTGTTGTCTAGACTTGTCGCAGTTTGGTGCCGTGTGAGAACTATTTAGGTAAGCCTTACCTCAGCTTAAGGTGATTGTAAGTAAAAGTCCATCACCTTCATGATAACACTTGAACATTACACACTGTATTCATACCTAGGGATGGGAATTGATAGGATTTTTACGATTCTGATTCCATTATCGATATTGCTTAACGATTCGATTCTTTATCGATTCTCTTATCGATTCTAATTTGGGGAAAAAGATGAACAAACGTTTTGATTGGCATCGAGTTTAATCAGAAGTCACAACCTTACAAACTCACGACGAGGTCAAAAGAGGCCCAAAGCCTCAGTATTAACTGTGGCAATAAGTGGCAAATGCACAAGAATGTGTAACATTTTACTGAAACATGTTTCTAATAGAAATAAAAAATATGAAAATGAATGAATGAATGAATATTGGCATATAGGTCGTTGTTCTGCCGTTGGCAATATGTGTTAAAGCAGGGGTCCCCAAACTTTTTCCTGTGAGGGCCACATAACTTTTAACTGATGAGGGGCCGGGGTTAGTTTGAACAGAACACAGAAAAAGTGTGACGACTGCAGGAGTGCTGAAATGTAAAAAATTATTGCTTTTCAGAAAGCCGCAATCAAATAACCCTTTCTGGATTCTTTACAGAACAAAAGTAAATAAAATAAAAAAAATAAAAATAAATAGTAATACCACTATTAATCAAATAGATAATAACCAAATAACCCTCTCTGAGTTCTTCACAGAAAAAGGCCAGAAAATAAATAACACTATTAAGAAAAAAAAAAAAAAAAAAATTCAAAATGCTCACTGGTATTGTTCAGGGGCCGGACCAAATGTGGGGGCGGGCCATATCCGGCCCGCGGGCCATAGTTTGGGGACCCCTGTTAAAGTGTATTATTTACCAGTATATTGAAATGCATTAGTTTATATGGCGCTTTCATGCTCAAGTGGGGGCGCCCTTGCGCTTCCTCACGCGAAGAAGAACGCGTTCACGTGAAGAAGAGCGCGCTTACACGCGAAGAAGAAATGCCGCATCCAAGCGAGTGAGCGAGTTAGTGAGAGAGGGGAAACACTTCTACGAGTCTACGTTCTTTTTTAATGTTTGTACAATATCTACAGAGGCAACGCCTGTATGTATCGTCTTTTGTGTTGTTGTTGTGTGCTTCCACTCGCGATCGGACACTTAAATCCAGTTGTGTAGTAGATGAACGATGTGCTAATGCTAGCGAGCGCATGCTCACCTTTTAGCTGTATTAGCAGCTAATCATCGCTGATTTACGTTGATGCAAACCTGTTTGTTGTTGGGGACGAAATTGATTTGTTTCATTTCTATTTTTAGTTTCACTCTTCAAGTGATAGTTGAATAAAGTCAGCAAATTATACCAACGTCTTCTGTATCCTCATTTGGGAGTTTAGCTAGCTATATAGCCAGGACGAAGCCTTAGCGTCTCTGTGAGGACAGTGCAGTCTTATTCCCTGCAGTTATCTCCACCTTCCCTCCCGATGCAGTTATCTCCACCTTGCAAGACTGCAAATCGTTTTGTTGTATTTTTTCCTCGTGAAGTAAAGACACACTTTCGAGCGTTTGAACCTACGTGCTGTCATTATTATGTTTACGACTGCAATGCTCGTGCTAAACCATCGTAACCTTTCTTGGTGAAGTGTAACCAAACTTTGGAGCGGGTGGTTCTTGGTGCCATGCTAGTTTGATGCGTCTGGACAACAAGACACGTCACAACGCAATATGCGTCTTTAGGAATCGTTAAAGGGATCGTTCAGGCTTTTTCATTGTGATGTCGAGGCCTCGAAACACAAGGAACCGGTTCTGAATTGGAATCGGATTTCGATTCCCATCCCTATTCATACCATACTTTTACTAAAAAAAGAAAGGATTTGATCCACACTTTCACACTTTTCAAAGTTTTACAGTATCTAGCAGATGCATTCTAGCTTTCACGTCTTCTCGCTGAAGAATTAACTAAATATTACTCACAGCATTACAATTAACATTTACGTTTTGTTTAATACTTGGGAAACTTACAATTTATGCTCACTAAAATTATCAAGAAAAAGGCGAATTCTTTGTTAGAGCAAGTGTATACATTATTTAAAAAATTCTGTTGAAATATAGACATTTGTGCTAACATTGGAAAACAAGTAGAAACATTGCTTAATATGCCTCACTGAAAATCTGGAAGGAACAACTGCTAATGTAAAAGCTTTGTAAGGATGATCTCTATTTTTAATTAGCCATTCAATAGACTGATTTCTACAGACGGCCTGTGTTTCCGCACCATTAGGTACCCAGTAATATCAGTAGGAGGTCAAGTGATACTTCACTAATGAGGCTGGTGATTAAACTAATTAAAGAAGAAAGAAAGAAATAGAAAGGTACATGGTGATGATGATTGAGAGGATATAGTTTGTGCATTAACACAATCTACATATACATATTGTATAGAGAACTGAATAATTAGGCTGTATATGTATATTCTAAGGTGAGAACGTGACACCTCGCTATTCTGGACTGTGTGAGTGTACAGTATACTGAATAAGTGCAAGAAGATATACACGACTCATCCTCTACAGTGTGTGGTTTGCTGTGACTCATTCTGACACCCCCAACCCCCTTCCACGCACAAACACACACCACCCTTCCTTCTGTCCTTGGCTGTCCTTCATTTGTGACAATCGCACACACACCCTAGCAACCTTCCTCCAGTGACAAAAGCAAGACCAGACTATCAACCATATACCATATCTGAAAGAATTGATTGTTGAAAAAAATACACAAAAATACTCGAGTTCATCAAATCTATGTGAGCAGATCTTTGCAGTCCATCCCGGAACGAGAATAGAAACATTGGATAAATGAGCAGCTAACTGCCATAAGAGAATGTAATTGTTATTTTCACTGTAATTGTCGCCAGATTGGATACATAGATGCTGGTTAGAAATTAATCTAAGAAACACCATCTGTCTGGTGATGAAGTCAACAAGCTGAACTGCTTTGTGAGGTGACAGCTTTGAGCCACAGATTGTCTGAATGGGGTGAATTCTGGCCAGAATTTTTGTACAGCATAAAACTTGCCTTATTTTGGGGCCAGGAAACACTGTCTACTCAAGAGCATCTCCCCTGCGGCACATGTACAAGAAATAGGACAGTTAAGAACAAGGGTATCCCCTACAAAGAAAGGATAAAGAGACTTGGTCTGAGCAGACAAAGCAGTCTATTTCTGTGCATTGAGAGAAGCCAAAGTAGAGCTGAGTCTGGCCTCTACATCACAAACACACACACGTACACACTCGATAGTTCCTGGAAGATATAAAGATCTATGCTTATTGATCTCATTATGCAAATAAAAAGCATACAACTGTGAATTTGCTGACAAATCCCCTTCTATGTTCTCATGATCTCTCTTATCAATACCCATGCTTTGATATAGGTAAAAATGGCAGCCTTCTACTAGATGACCCTATTTAGGTACTTGTGGGATATTCTGATCAGTTATGCCGACTCAGCAAAATGTACATCTGTGATAATTGCATGCTCAGCTCTTCTGATGAACCGTATCAAAAATACCATGTCTATCACTAAATGTGTGGTCCTCTGGAGTTAAGTAGGTCCAGAATGTTTTCAGATTGAACACAGCTCATTACTGAAATATACTGTATACCAGTTCAAGTTGATACTATTTACACAGTATTTATCCTGTATCCATCTACCAAAATCCACTAAAAAGCATTCAAGAATATTCAGGCATGTAGCTGTGCTTTCAAACCTGCTGAGAGTGAGGAGAAAGTTTGAGACAAGCGTCAAGTCTAAAAATGGAGTTTGCATCATTACAGCAGCATCTTAAAGAAGCTGATTTCTGTAAAACTTTTCTGCTGGCAGTATGCAAAATTAGTAGCCCTATGACCAGATTCACTGTTGTCTATTACAGTAAACTTGCACATTTCCAATGTGAAACACTGACAAATGGTCAAGGGTCAGTACCCTTTGTTAAAACCATAGTGGTCAAAGAAATATATAATTCTGTAATGTGAAAACATGAAGCAGACTTGAGCTTTTAGACATATTATAAAGTCAGGTAATGTTCCGGTATTACATGTTAAATGTTTCGTGACATTCATGCCTGAAAGCCATTACCTAGAAATTTACTGTGTCGCGACTTAAGCCTGAGTTATGCTTCTGCGTTGCGGTGACTGCGTCAATGAGCATACATAGTTCTGCGGCAAGGGAACACGTTGCTCTGTAATTCACCGCCAAGCCACTAGAGTGGTGTGGCATTGTGTTTGTACGGTTTGGGGGGACTTGTCGACTTCCTGTAGTTTTCTTCCGGGAGACAACAATGCAAACGGAGAAAAAAAATTAACAATGCCAGTGGAGATTGAACGCTTGAATGTGGCTCTTCATCTCATGAACAAAAAACAACAAATGTTGATCATACAAATGTTGAGGCACAAGCGACACAAAAGACCATTTGGGAGGTGGTCTGTCCGACTGTTGATGCAGCAAAGAAACTTCTAGCCTCGGGTGGAAGCCAGCAAGATGTGTCGGCAAGCTTCAAACTGGCGAGATGCACTGTGTCCAGCGTTTTGTCCGAGGTCTGCAAAGCATTGTGGACAGCCCTCCAGCCCAATTTTTTGTGCCGTGTCCTACAACCAGCTATTGGGAAGCCATAGCCGATTTCTGGTGGCTATGGAACTTGGAATACTTTGTTTGTACGACCTTGAAAAAGCAATTCATGCTTTTATAAGCTCAAGGCTGGACTAGTGCAATGCACTTTATGTTGGCCTCCCCAAGTCCTCGGCTGTGACTTGTTCAAAATGCTGCTGCTCGATTTTTAACAGGTACACCTAGACGTGAGCATATTACCCCTGTGCTATCATCACTCCACTTGCTTCCAGTCCATTTTAGAATTGATTTCAAACTTTTACTGTTTGTTTTTAAGTCTATTAATGGCCAGGCTCCATCTTATTTATCGGAAATTTTAACTTTTCATAACTCTGGCAGGACTCTTCGCTCGACCGGCCAGCTTCTTTTAGATGTTACAAGGTCAAAACTTAAACAGTGGGGAGACCGATCCTTTGCGGTTGCTGCCCCCAGGCTGTGGAATAGCCTTCCCCCCGAAATCCGCACCACCACGGATGTAGGTCTTTTTAAGTCTCTGCTAAAAACACACCTTTTTAGACTCGCCTTTCACACAGATTAGGATAGCCTCGTTTTATTTGCTTAAGGGTTTTTTAATGTCTTTGGATTTTATCGGTTTTATTGTTTTATTTGCTGGACTTTTATCGTGATGCGCCGTCTTTGTTTTATTTTTTATTTCTTGTTTTATATTTATTTTTTAATTGTCATTGAAAAATATTTTCCTGCCTTTTATTTATCGTGAGCCATGTTTTGTTGTAAAGCACTTTGAGGGCCTTTTGGGTTTTGTAAAGGGCTATATAAATAAATTTGATTGATTTGATTGATTGACTTAATGGTAAACACGTTATCATAAAAGCACCGAGGCACTCTCAATCAGTGATGATGTATCAAGTGTTTGAACTGTCTGTTGTTGAAAATTAAACATCAAAACAACCCTTTCTTCTTCATATACTTGAAGTGTGAAATTTAAATAAGTCACAGACTCACAGCAAACATATGTACACAATAAATGATGAAGTGCACCAATCAAAAATACGACAAAGTGATAAAAAGCTGGCAGTTTTTGGCCTACTGTGTCACCGCTTCAGGTGGGCATTCGCTTACAAACACACGTATAATTGTTTTTGTAGTTCTTCCATTTTTTTATGCAATTGCTGACCTTGCCATTTGGCAATCTTTATAATGTCTTGACGAGACATTGTAGAAGTTGTCCCACTTGCTCTTTGATGATACTCCCGTCGGCTTGGTCCATTTTTGCGTGTAGCAAAACAATGTTTGAAAATGGTGATTTCAACCTGAACCAGAAACAACAGTCGGAGCGGACCAATCGCAGTCCATTTGCACCTTGTAACCACGCGTTGACGTCGCACAAGTCAAGATTTTGTTGAGGTTCTCGGCAGGCTACGGCGGAGGGTCGTAAATTGGGTCAGTTTTGACGGTGCAGGTCTGCCGCAGAAGCATAACTCGCCCTTTAGTAAAAAGTCTCAGTTAGTGTTAAATCTGTATGCAGCACGTATGTTCCGCGTCAAGAGTGCAGAGGCCTATATTGTGACTACATTACACAAATCTTCATTTTTCTTTACGGTAGGATAAAATAACATTTGACAAGTAGTAAACAAATAACTTATCTAACTTAATAACAAACTAGATCTGACACTGCTTGCCAATTTTATGGCTTAGGAAGAGATTGTTAACTTTTGAATTGAACGCCACGGGACCCTGGCTGAGCGCAAGCAGTGGAAGTGTTCATATCATATTTTCTCATATTTTTATTATTAATTTTTAAATAAACATGAGTTAGGACAAGTCGCTGAGTTTGGCCTCTTACAAATGAATGGATCAGATAGGTACAATAAATTATCTTTATTTCTTCAAAGGAATGTAAAATAGTAAACAGGCATGACATTATTCACAAGTCGCATGCTGCATGTGAAGGCTGCTGAGTCTTGTGAATACCGGCTCATTTCCTTGTCTGAAAGTCGGCAAGAGGGATAAGTAAGGCTTTATCTCCCTGTATCTGAAAGCCATGACCTGGGTAGATTGCTGGGTCACGTTAATGCTATACAGGGTGGAAAAAAAAAAAAACAGGCCCTGAATTTGAATAGGGATCATTTCTTGATTTTTTTGGGGGCCAGAATATAAAGAAACTGCACCTATGACTAGTTTTTTTTGTTTTGTTCAGAAAATATTAAAAAAAAAAAAAAAAAAAAAGATAGTCATTGGCCTCCTGTTTTTTTTTTTTTTTTTTGGTTAGAGCAGGTGCTCGAGACAGTTTCTTGAGGCGCAAGGTCGTTTTAAAAAAATCCTTACAACCAGACCGAGGAACGGCTGTTATCCAATCTCTGATGGCTTCCTTAAGTTCAATAATGTCTCTGGTTCCAGCGAGATAGAATGAGCCCTCACACCACAAAGATTTCCCGAGACTGTTTGAAAGAGGACTCTGGATGTCTTGTGATCAGTCTCAAGACTGATTTTGTGTGGGCATTTCACAGCCCAGGCTTTAGCCACCCAGATTTCTTCTAACATAAGGCCTAAGTGTATTCATGGAAACCCAGAACTATCAGTAAACTGAAGGAAGCCATCAAGGAGAGGATAAGAGCCATTCCTCGTTCTGTAAGGATGTCTTTAGCAACTTTGTGCTGTGCCTCAAAAAATGCAGAGAGCTGAATGGTGGTCATCTTGAGCACATGCTTGACAATAAAGAAGAAAAGCCCAATGACTATCTTTTTTTTTTTTTTTTTTTTAAAGAAATATGATATGAACAAAAAAAAAAAAAAAAGTCATACCAGCAGTTTGTTTTTATTCCGACAAAAAATGAAGACATTACACTTCTACAAATTCGCCAGATTTTTTTTTTGTCAACCTGTATTACAGTATATCTGAAAGCAGCTTTGGTTATGTATTGGCGCTGCTGTGCTACATCTTGAGAAAGTGGTCCTGAACCTCTGAATGGTAAAATTAAATCTCACGGCTATCAAGTCATTCTAGAGGGAAATTTGCTGCTCAGTCTTAGAAAGCTTGGTTTCAGTCCAATGTCGTGAGCCTTGCAACAGGATAATGAGCTAAAACAAAGCTAAAAAAAAAAAATTAAAAAAAAAAAAAAAAAAAAAAAAAGAATGGCTAAGAGCAAAACATTGAACTTATGACGTAACCTCCTAAAAGCTATTGAAAATCTGTAGAAGGAGCTGAACCATGCTGTCTGGAGAAAAAACTTCAAACCTGAGACAACAGTAACACTTTGCTCGTGAAGAAAACCAGCAAGGAACCATTTATGGTATAAGATTTTTTCAACCACCTTATTTTTATTGTTATTCCCTCATAATATACTGTGTATAATTTCTTGAAATGTTGAAATGAAATTGGAGCACCTCATACGCATACGAGTGTCAAATGTGCAATCTGTTAGCAATGGCTCCAGGAAAGGTTAGGGCAATGAAGCACAAGACTTCAGTCACTTCTTGTTCCATCAAGGCAGTGTCAGACACCTGTGCCTTCTCCAGTATGACTGCTCTGTCTCCCCTCCAGGATATCCAATGGCAACTTAACAGAAGATGGCAGATGAAGAAACTGGCAGAGAAATAATCTGTCTGCAACCTGATCAACCTGAGTTTTAAGAGTGTTTATTATTGTACAATACGCCAATAGACGACGCAAGAGTTAAAAGCAAAGAACAGACCAAAGCATTACTAATTGCTGTGTAGTGATCGAGAAATTGCAGGTGAATAATAAATGACAGTCTCAGGAGGCAAACGAGGTCCATGTTGCCTTAAGAAATAAAACATTTCTACCTGTTAGAAGGTGCTCTAATAAAGTCATACAAAATCCTGCGTGAAAATTGATAACAGTCTCCAACAGTTCCCCTGGGCTTTTATTTTATGACAATTTAGCATGAGATATTGATAGTTTCCCTTCATATGCTTTTGTACTTGCCGACATCACAATGGATGACAGTTTGTATCCAAGTTTATTGCTACTTGTCAGGCATCTTTTTCCTAATATGACCTCATTTATTTCTATCATGTATATTGTAGGTTGAGTGAGCAAGTAGTGAGGCAGGGTAGACTAAAATCCAAGTAGGCAAGGCAGGCGCAAACTAACTTATTTGTCAAAAACACAAAGTACTATATATAACCTGGCAAGGACAGAAAGGAAACAGGGGAACAAAGGTTACATTCACACTGCAGGGTGTGATACCCTATATTCAGATTTTTTTTCGTTAATTCTCATTCTCCCACTTGCAGTGAGAAGGGAATGTGTCCATGTGACTGAGAATGTGACTTCTCACATGTTGCAGTGTTTTCGGAGGTATGGCAGCTCTCAGCCGTCATGCTTTATGGGGCAACTTTTGAAGATTTTATTCAATCCTGGCCAACATTTTTAAAACCTGTTAGGCTAGGTTCATACCGCAGGTCTTAATGCACGAATCCGATTTTTTCATGTTTTTCCGACTCGAGTGAGGCATTAACTTGGTGGTCTGAACGGGATAAGTCGCATAGATGTGGACCATATCAAATCCCATCTGGGTCACTTTCGTATGTGGTTTAAATCCGATCTGGGCCACATCTTTCTAGAGTGTGGTGGCGGTCTGAACTGTCAAGTCTCCCAAATCGGAATTCATGCAGCAATTACATCAGCAAAGAGCGAGAGAGAAGCGCTACGGAAGCGGTGCCACTGTTCATTAGCGTTGGCGCCTAGCTTGAACTTGGCTTTTGGGGAAGGGACAGGCTTGACAACGGTCATAAAAAAATGAAATGGGTTGAGGATAAGCCTGAAAATGCTTGGTTTCCTCTCTGCGCCAAATGAGGAATATTTCAAGATTGCTTAAACCGCCAGGAGTTGGGGCAAACTGTCAGTATGTGTGAGTGTGCGTCATGTGTAGTCATTTGTTCTGATCCTCCTGCACATGCGGGTCAATTTGCTCAGCACATTGGTACTGAGAATTAGTGCGCATGTGTGATACTTGAACATTTTTAATGGACAAAGGCAATCTGAATGGGCACGCCAAAAAACATATGACAAAAAATTAAGACCCACAGTATGAAACTAGCCTTAGTTTTCACGTGCCATAACAAAAAAGAAAGGTGTTTTTTTCGCTTTCGTCCATCATGGCTCGTTCGCGTCTGCTGTTTTGTCTTTGTCCAACAGTAAACCAAAGGTTTCAGAGACAGCTCATTCTCATCCACAAACGAATAAGCTCTGGTCAGATGTGAAAAATCTGGAATTGGGCATACTGCATGAAAAAAAGTCAGGTATGCGTCGCGTTTGGACAAAAAAAAATTGACCTGCAGTGTGAATGTAATGTCATATAAAAAAAAGTGATGAGACAATAAACAATACCAGGGCAAGACAAGAGGCTGAGGGAATCTGATTGGTTGAAAACAGATGAAGCTAATGGACAATTACAAAGACTAGACAGGAACACAGGGAAGTAATGTATTGCCAAGGGGAAAAAAATAACAAAAGCAAAACCTAGATCCTAACAAGCAACTATCCAACCCATAAAAATCTTTTAAATATACGAGTTGACTGACATTCCCATTCCACCCGGATGAGAGCAGGTTATCACAGCAACTAGAATGACCAGCAGCATGTACAGTTGTCACATGCAATCAATTCAGAAAAGTCCAGACGCTGGGCCATGCCCGAATGTACGCACTGTCTCAGTCTCTGGAGGCAGTGCCGCTCTGTGTATTTTTAGACTGTGCCACCTTATAAGCACAGCCTGGTCACTTCAAATCTGTGTAGTTTTACAAAGGATGCCCCTCCCAACGAGAAATGTGCCCTTTTTTAACAAGGGCCAGAGTCAGACTGGAGAAATACATAAATGTAGAGTGACAAAGGAGGGCAAAAGATTTTCTCGTGCCTGGCCTGATGTTGCATTTTGACAGAACCTACTACAGGTACTTAAAAACAATATGATTTCATACTAAGAGACACACTTACATTAGTAATATTTACATGTATACGGTGCTCTAAAAATGTATACATTCTTTTGCAGCTGATGACATGACATGTTGACCGTTGAAGTGGATTTTCATGCTTCCAGTTGCATTTGAGAAGGAAATTTCTTTCTTCAAAGTTTAGCCTAGCTGTCATTATTGATTCAATGGTTTTAAGCTAAAAAACCCGGAGACGATTTGGTTCCCAACTGCTAAAGTACGGTGGCCGAGAGGTGTCAGGCGAAATGCAAAGTCCAAACACTTTGCAAATAGAAAAAAGCACGAACCCAAATTGTAAACGCTTTGCAAAAGAAAAAAGCACGAATGCAAACTGCCACAACACGATCCCCAATTCCTAAAGCGCAATTGCAAATTGGCAAAAGCACGAACCCCAATTGCCACAGCACGACAGCAAACGGCTCACAGCACGGCAGCAAAATCACGCAACACAACGGCAAGAGGAGGTTAAAAGAAGTTAAAAAAAAAAAAAAGGACGACACTTTATACACTTTATATGTGCTTTGTGACCATCTATACGGACCTCCATGAAGTTGCCCCCCACCCCACATCAGACACAAATTTATATAAAAATGATCTCAATCGTTTGTGCTGCAACGGTTTTGTAGATTTTTTAGAATTCCTAAAGCGCAATTGCAATTTGCAATTGCGCTTTAGGAATTGGGGCTCGTGTTGTGGCAGTTTGCATTCGTGCTGTTTTCTTTTGCAAAGCGTTTACAATTTGGGTTCGTGCTTTTTTCTATTTGCAAAGTGTTTGGACTTTGCATTTTGCCTGACACCTCTCGGCCACCGTACTAAAGAACATTGTATACAATTTTTGGGACACACTGTATAACATGTATGTAGAGTATTGGCCCGAATATAAGACTGTGTTTTTTGCATTGAAATAAGACTGAAAAAGAGGGGGTCGTCTTATATTCTCGGTCTAGACATTATACCAATTCACGACGCTAGATGGCGGCAGATATCATTGAAGCGATGTTCTGTCATGACAGATCTCAGCTACTCTAGAGTTTAACCAGTTTGCATTATTTTATTGCAAAGTTTTTCCTTATTCAGATTTGTTTCAAGATGACAGTTACAGTTAGACTTCACTTTGATGGTTAATGCAGTTATTGCAATTTTGTGGTTTTATCACAATCGATTGGTTTATTTACGTTTCAAAAACCAGAAGCCATTCATTTACGAACGTGATTGCACTTTAGTTTACATATTTAAATGTTCAGATATCAAGATTTGAATGAGGCAAAATATCATGCTTTTTCTCTCAAATATATTGTTCTAATAATTTGTTTCGGATGTACTGTAATTATTTTCTGTATAAAAATTAATTTGGTGTTCAAAAAGTCTTTTTTCAAACTTGAGTCTTGAAAAAGAGGGTCGTCTTATAATCAGGGCAGTCTTATGTTCGGGCCAATACGGTATTTAAAAATGTATAATACTGTATTATGTATTACATTTTGCCGGCTTTTAAATATTAAATTTCAATTCAACTGTTGTAAATGTTCAAGACACTTGTTCTGCTTAGCTTTGAGAGACTGGCTACACCCTGAACTCGCTAGCCAATTTCAGTGCACATCTATATTACACACATTCACACTCACCTTCACATAGGGGGACAATTTTAAAAACATAAATGTACAGAAATCCCCAGGTTACGATGCCCTCGACCAAATACGTTTCAACAATAATGATGCCGGTACCTCGACCACCAGTTAGTGTCTCTGCTTAGCGAGTGCATAGTGCTTGTGCGCTGGGAGCATTTCTGCCTTTTTTGCCCCTAATTTTTCAAATTATAGCTACTGGGTCTTCTTAGCGATGCTGGTCTAGCCAAAAGAAAAGCAATGACTACAGAAACGAAACTTAATATGATAAAAATATTGGAGAAAGGAGAGACACTGATGAACATCAGTATGGATATGCTGCGTTCAGACCAAAGTTAAACCGTCGCCTGAAAACACCTCGCTCATGCTATGCCTGTCATCAAAAGAAATTTTCTGTTGATGCAGACCATACGTCGCCCACAGTCAAATTCCGCAAAACCAAACAAATTCCGGTTCATGTAAAGCACAAGTGTCAAACCGATTCCAGAAAGGGCCATGTGGGTGCAGGTTTGCTTTCCAACCAATGAAGAGGACACCTTTTCACAAATTAGATCTTTTACATGTGTAATCAGTTAAACTTTGTCAGGTGCCGCTTGTTTCAGCAGGAAGTTCATTGGTTAAACTCTGTGCACGTTATCGGTTGGAACAAAATCCAGCACCCACTTGGACCTTTTCTGGAATCTGTTTGACACCTGTGATGTAAAGCAAAAGTAAGTAATATAATGGCTTTAAACTCGTAATTTTAGGCTTTTTTTCTCATAATATTATTTCAATCTCCTAATATTTTGTATACTATTTAATATTATGCCAAAAGCAGTTTTGTGTTTATACAGACTTTACGTCGCCAAAAGTCGGTGCACATGCACATGCAATAGCCCTCACAGTCCCCCTCCTTCTCCATCCACCTCTTAGCAGTAATGGTAAGTACAACATCATCTTATTTTCTAATTCTAATGTATTTTAGTTATTTTATACTGAGCATTTTGATGTTAAATTTCAACTTTAGCGGTGAAACCTGACTTACACAGATATTCGGGATACGTGGCCAGAGTAAGAACAGAACTCGTTCGTAATTCGAGGACTCCCTGTAGTAGGTTTTCACAAATAAATGTGAGAAATTAATGACAAATTCAATTATGTGTTAAAACGTTTATAAAAATTTCATATGTCTTACTCGCGACCTTATGTACACATTGTTACAACAGAGCAAAAAAAAAAAAACAAAAAAAAAAAAAAACCATAAACAAACCTAATAAAAATACGATGTTTTAAATCTTTGCGTTTTGTGGAACAAGCATGTACAATTCTGCTCGTACAAATAACGCGCTTACATTCGAGGACTTTCTGATACCAAGTATGATGTGCTAACTAGAGGCGGGAATCTTTGGGCACCTAACGATTCGATTAAGATTACAATTCAGAGGCTCCGATTCGATTATAAATTAATTATTGATGCACCCCCCCCTTTTAATGTTTTGTACATTATTTATGCATTCATTCATTTTCCATGCCGCTTTTCCTCACGAGGGTCGCGGAGGTGCTATCCCAGCTAACTACGGGTAGTAGGCAGGCGACACCCTGAACTGGTTGACAGCCAATCGCAGGGCACAAGGAGACATACAACCATTCACGCACACACTCATACCTACGGACAATTTAGAGTGTTCAATCAGCCTACCATGCATGTTTTTGGGATGTGGGAGGAAACCGGAATTCCCGGAGGAAACCCACGCAGCCATGGGGAGAACATGGGGGGCATGGGGAGAACATGCTAACTCCACACTGGAAGGCCGAAGCCCGGGATTGAACCCTTGATCGCAGAACTGTGAGGCCGACGTGCTAACCACTCAGCCACTGTGCCGCCCTGTTTTGGTGTTTTGCAAGTGCCAATTCTGTGCCAGCAGCTTTAAACTACATTCAATTAATTTAATTTGGTGAATCAACGGTTAAAGTTGTTGAAATTCCTCCCGTTATTCCATAAGTTCCCTTCTGTCTACTTTCGACATGTCAAAGTTTTAAAACTGTTTCGTCATTTATAGATTCAAGTCAAGATTTTGCCGATTTAGGGTTATTTTAGATAAAAAGTAATAAGGTTCGCTACATCAGAGCCTTCTAGAGAAGTCTACTGCTTTAAGATGGCGGCTGTTTACTAGCGCCAGTAAGTCTGTCATTTCGCATCTAGTTCTTTGTACATGTTCTAACGTTGCCGTCGTCTGTCATTTCAGATCTAGTTCTACATATATGTGGTATCTACCATAGCTGTATGTTTGTAGCAACTAGCAACTGGGCGCTGTTTGTAGGGACTGTCGGCCGTAGTCAGGTATTATTGCTTTTTTTTGCTTTTTTTTTTAATCTAGTGGCATTAGTTGAACATTATTTACTCTCGGTCCGTTCTTCGTTGCATCCTGAAGACCGCGCTGACTGTGTTTTATTTCCGTTTTACCTGATATAATTCAATAATCGTAATTTGAATGTTTGTGAATCATTCTCAAATCTTCCACGACCGAATCGGAAATAATCTAAGAATCAGAAATTTCGCACACCTCTAGTGCTAACTGCAAGTTGTTACAGGCTTCATTTTAATTAAATGCAAGAATATTTTACCACAATGCAGCCTATATAGAAAGTCATTTTAGTTATGTAAAAGACATAAAAATGAAATAAATCAAGTACCAATAAACACGTTTTTGTGAATACCTGATTTGTTTGAAATGTAAATACATATTTTTATAACATTCAGTATTTCATTCACATTCTTCACTTCTGATAGCAGAGAAATGAATGTGATGATGCCGTTGTATCCAACTACAGTCTCTTCACCACCACATCATTTATGACACTAAAATAGTGACCCCAGCCTTTCAGCTATCCAGTCACTGAGGGAGGATCTTCAAAATCCATTAACAATAAAGCCTTCAACGGGAATCTGGCGGCTAAGATCTGACATAAGACACGTGTTTCTCAGTGAGTTCACACAACGGACATGATGTATATATAATAAATAACTTACATTGTCTGTTCTGAGCTTCTTGGCAGGGCAGCCTCCATCCACAGGATGTAACATGTAATACAGCCGTACTTTATTGGCATGTTTTCGACTCTGGAAGAAAAAAAAGAAAGTGTTATGAATAAAGCAATACAAGGCAGCAAATTCCTTTAAATGATTTATACAGAGTGCTGTAAACTGTATAGCCTATGTACGTACATTTTCAATATATTATGTTTTACAAGGCTCCTTCCTTGATTTCACCTTGCCATTTTCTGCTGCATTACCCTAGAGGCCTCACAAAAATTGGGTGTGTAAAAATGGGGCAGTCGCGCCTGTCAGGCTTGTTAAAGTAGGGGTTTATGAAAGAGCAGGGTGGTTTTAAAAGATGATTTGTGGAAAATATTAATGAACAGTGCTCAAAGAACTAGAAGGGACCTTGGTTGTAAACATTGAGTACACAATCAATTATTAGCAGTCAATTAATTACTTATTTTCAAACTACTAACAAAATTCCTTCCTCCAGTTACAGAATTTATGTTGGTGACGATTTAACTCTGGAGCAGGTCTCTATTTTTGATGCTACGAATTGTTTTGAAATGTGTCAAATCGGTGGCCAACCGGCAGCCTGAAGTGGATTGTGTTCAAGTTATTTATATTTCGTAGTCCATTATTTAGTAGCAGTTTGGTTTACTTGATCCTTTTCACCATCTGACCCCAAGCTCCTTATTGTCTAATTTCATCAGTACCCTGTTACAGCACAGTGATACTACCAGAAATTGTGGTACAGTATATCGTCAAGGAGGTTACTGACAGCCCGGCTGTTGTTTAATTAGTGAATAAATGTTGAACTGCGGTACCACAACTTACAATGTTAAATAATGAAATTTACACTCACTTAGCTTTTCGGTGTTTTTTTCTCCCTGTTAAACACAATTCGAGTATTTGTCTTACATTCATGTCTGTTATTTGATAGGGCGTGGCCTCATTAAAACGGTACGACTCAAATAAATGCACTCGCTCCATGAAACAACATTGAATTGATAATTAGAGCTCAGTTCAGTGAGGGTTTAGCAGGTGTCTTCTTACAAGCTTTGCATTGATTATGCAAGATCTGTTCTTGGAGATACATCAGGAGGAAAAAAATGAGAGATAAAATTAGTTTATCTGAAAATGAATCAGCTTTACAAAAAAAAAACATGCTGTTTATCATGAGATGTGAGCCTTCGCCTAGACTCAGAATTGTGATATTGTTATCCTGTCGTGAAGGAGAAAGCAGAGATGAAGGAGTATGACATTTTGACTGCCATGTTCTTGGCCCGAGAACATAATGAGTGAAAGGATGTAGAGATTTTACACCAGGGGTAGCCAACTCCGATCCTTGAGGGCCCCTATCCAGCTTGTTTTCCATGTCTCCCTCCTTTAAAGCACCTGAATCAAATGATCAGATCATCAGTAAGCTCTACAGGAGCCTGATAACGATCCTGATTATTTGAGTCAGGTGTGTTGGAGGAGGGAGACATGGAAAACAAGCTGGATAGGGGCCCTCGAGGACAGGAGATGGCTACCCCTGTTTTACACTATCTGCAATGTTTACCACTGCTAGTGTTTAGCAGTTATACTAACCCTTAACTAGTGAGTGATATGGTGCTATGTGGTAGCAAAGGTTTTTCTGCAAAAGTTTTCTATTATAGGAAAAAAGCAGTAAAAGTATCAGCCCAGGGAAGGTAGCATAATGCTTTATTGATTGTCACCAATTCTTTTTAAGATTACACTAAAACGCTACAATTTTTTCCCTGACTTACTTAAAAAATATCAATTTTGATTCTAATAGATGAGGCAGTAGGAATTTAGGAATGTTATCAAACCAATTTTAAAACAACATACAATGACGTCTGTGCAAATCAGTGTTGTTAATCTTACTTTAAAAAATTAATTACAGTTACAAAATACTTCTCCCAAAAAGTAATTTAGTAACTCAGTTACCTTAATGTAAGAGTAATTAGTTACTTGGTAATTAGTAACTGGTGTTACCTTTCATGTTTTTTTTTTCCACCCCCCCCCCCCCCCAAAAAAAAAAAGGCAACCTTTGCTATGTTTGGAAGTCATTTAATGTTGCAAATCAACTGTTGAAGTTGTTAAAATTGCTCCCGTTATTGCATTAGTTCCATTCTGTCTACTTTCAACATGTGGAAGATTTAAAAGTGTTTCATCATTTAAAGATAGATTCCTGTCAAGATTTTGCCGATTTAGGAGCATTTTAGATAAAAAGTTACTTAGGTTCGCTAGGAAGATTCTTTACAACAGAGCCTTCCTGAGAAGTCTACTGCTTTAAGATGGCGGCTAATTACAAATGCCCGCGAGTATCATTTCACATCTAGTTCTATATGCATGTGATATCTACTGTAGCATCATATGGGCGTAGTTCGCTCGTCTCCATGAGTCAGTGTGTCTGTCTTTTCTCGCGACATTCAACCAACGTAGTAATGCATAGTAACGCACGCCTTTACATCCTTAGTAACGGAAACGGCATTGCCAAGATGAGAAAAGTAATTAATTAGATTACTCACTACTGAAAAAAAAAAAATAATGCCGTTATACTCTAACACCGTTATTAACAACACTGGTGCAAATGCTCCTAAAAACACACACACACATACGCAAGCACAACTTGTGTTTGTGCTAGTGACCGTGCACTAGTACAAACACATGCCATATTAAGATGCCATGTCATTCAGGGACTCTGAGTGGCCTATCACATGGGCAATAAATAGCTGATAGAGTTTTATACATGTAAATGGGCAGTTTCCCCTTAGGAGGCCATATTTTATACTGAATGAATGAATGAATGAATTTATTGTCATCATCATCATAATCATTGACAGTTTCAGAGTGTGGAATTTGCCCCGAAAGAAAGACGATGACAGACAAAGGAAAGACAGGAAAAAGCAAATGCTTATCGATACCCGTCCCCCAACAGCCCGGGACGCACAGTCAAGCATGTTTATGTTACAGTCCAGTTAGTATCAGGTTTTTTTTTGTTTTTTTTTTCACATATCATTCAAAAGTCATTGATTGCCATGGAATTTCACATATTGTCAATTTGAGTGGGTCCATTGTATCAGTTGATGTCCAGTTTAGCTTATTTCTATATTTCTTAAACTTCTCCTCGCAGGCCCTGTCCTTGGGAGATAAAATACTCATACAGCGCGGTTTTCTTTTTTGCAAGCGTTGATAAGCGTCTTGGTCATCCAATGTTTGTTTTGCATTCTTTGTCTCGTGGGTTTGCATTGTAAACATCATTCCAGTCTTGAGTTTAGAGATCTTTTTTCATGTTTTCAATATTTTGATCAGTTCTGATTCTTTTGTACGCTGTCTTTGTCGGATTTACGCAGTGGTTGCGTGGAGTGTAGTTTCTGAAGATAGGCAGATGGTCGGTGATATCACAGCAATGTTGTATCCGTGCAAATTAAAGTCAGTTCCTTTGTTTTCATTAGATTTGTTTCAGCTTACCGTCCACATCCATGGAATTGTAGTACTGTTCCGCTGTGTAGTACTTACAGTTGTTCGACATGTTTTTTTCATGGTACTCATCAATCTGGTCATCCAAAAGGTGGTAACAGGTGTCATCATTAATTTTCGAATGAGGTCAGCTCTTCCAGGCTTCTCATGACTCTTATCTTCATGTCTTGCGACTTGACAAGGATTTTGCAATCAGAGACCCAGGTGCTGGCAATTTTCCCCTCTTTTTTGAGCTGACGTGCTTTTCTCGCTATGTGGGCATTTCAGCGAGTCAAGTTGTCATTCAGAAAAATCTTCGTTCCTCTCAGGCGGTGGCGCTGGTCAAGCAGGGCAACCTTGCTCTTGTGGTCTGCCAACTTCACGACCACCGTCGCCGGTCCTCCCCCACCCCCGTTGGGAGCAGAAAGCAGTGACGGATGTCCTGCGGGTCCACCTTTATTCCAAACTCTTGCAGCTTGGCAATTGCCTGTTGAGCCACAGGTGGGGTAGCGGCCTCGGCATATGATCTGGGCGTCAGTTGTAATCCAGAGATGATGAGATCATTTGCACGTCTTCCTTGGTCGAGATCATCAGCCAGAGTTTCCAGCCTTTTGATGCGAGCCTCCTTCTCCTCAACCACTTGCTTGAGCTTCTCGTTTTCAGCGCGCATCAGCTGTAATTCTTTCATGACTTCCCGATTCTGGCTTTGAATCAGGTTAGTCAGAGAAGCCTCCAGGTTGGTCAGAGAGGCCAGAGAGGCCACTATTTTCTGGATGGAGGATTTGACTTCATTCAGATCCTCAGGTTTCAGAGTTTTCCGAGTCATACTGGAGTCGTATTTTTCAGGCTGGTCCCGGCCCTGAGCGCTTATCAGTTAAGATAGGAGCGTGCCTTCAGGAGCTCAGAATGTGCGTCTGTACACTTCGAGCGGTTAGACAGCGATAATGACTGTCAAATAAAAAGTAGAATTTAACCACGAGACAGTTTCCCTTACCAATAACCCGAAGTAAACTGCCTTTAACCCTAATCTTACTACAACTGGGTTCCCCCAAAAGTTGGCACACTATACAATATGTGAATAAAACTGGATGCAAAATGTGGATGTACCTAATTTCAGCATTTTACTCAGAATAAAAAATAGATGACAGGCCAGAAGTAAAATCTGAGATAATGTAACATATTACGGGGTAAAATTTGTTGATTTTAAAGTCTGTAGTGTCAACTAACCTATGAATAAAATATTGAAATTTGGCACGTCCACATCATTGCATTCAGTTTTTATTCACAATTTGTGTAGTGTCCTCATTTTCTTGGAATCCGCTGTTAAACTGCACCTATCCATGGTTGACACGACAAATCACTAGGCCAGCACAATATATCGTTTGAACATCGCCATCGCAATGTGCGGCGCATAGGCAATAGTCTCATCGCAGGATGTGCAATTGTTTTTTGTTTTGTTTTTTTGGTTTTTTGCTTCATAAAAGCAGCAAGTGTACAGAGACATGGCCTCCTGGATCCATTTTAGATACAGCAATCTTCATCATTCACAGATGAATCCCCTTAGCCTCAAATAAACGGCATCATATGAATACAAGGCGAGTAAACCAGTTTTGACAAAACAGATCTATTCAAGTCATCTGGTGAAAATTATTGTAGTTTTAATTTCGCAATATACAGCAAACCCTCCAAAAGTCGCAATGTCAGTTTTTTCCAGTATCGTTCAGCTCTACACATTGCTATTTGCCAGTCTTTTAAATTACTAATTAAAATTGTCATATTTACACTTTGAGAGAATCACGAAAATATCTAGGTAGCTTATGTTTTAAAATGGTCATATTAAAATTACATTTTGAACATGTAGTATTAACGCCATGTGGTGTAACATGATAGCTATATTATCATACTTGCTTTAAACATTAATAACCGCTCTAAAGATGACAAATTGTTGAAAATATAATCTTGCTATATATTTCCCTATAGGACTATTAATTGTAAAACTATTTATCCAGTATATTGTACATTTGGAAATGGTGATAGACTAATTGAAGAGGCTTCCACTGAGATTCAGTGTAAATTGGCTTATCCTTCAACACAACCTACAATTTTTGTATCAGTGACAGTAAGAGATATTAAACCCATTTGTCCAAGACCTCTTATTCTGTTATGCCCACTGTCTCTCGTATAAACTGCAAGTATGTCTGAACCTGGCATCCCCTGCTTTCCCCTAATAATTTAAAATACATTTTTATCACCTTAAACTATCTCATCTCATCTCATCTCTTGTGGCCACACTTGAGCTCTCATTCTCACGCAAAATTGGTAACAGTTTAATCTGCCCAGGATGGACCTAGTTACTGATCCTATTCACCACTCACTGAAAACACATGTTATTGGAGCAATAAGAATATGTCCTCAAGATAAATTTAGGGGATTATTTTACATAATAGCACATGACTAAAAATCATGTGCATGTTAATTACTTGTGAAATATTCCATTTGTAATCCTGGTTAAATTTTGAAGCACATGGTAATGCATTGGTTTTACGGAGTCTTCAGTTTGACATATAAAGAGAAGTTGACAATGATGCTTAGTTGAGGTCCATAGGAATCTTCCTGGCCTTTAAGTACAGGGTTTCTACAGTTATCAGCAAATCTCATTTAATGCTTTTTAATGCCACTTTAAACTAATTTTTTCTCCATGCCCAACTGTAAATAGTTTCACACGCACAAATTGTAAGTAGAGTTGTCCGATAATGACTTTTTAACCAGTAACAGATATCCCGATATTGTCCAACTCCAAAAACCCGATACCTACAGTATATCAAACCGATACCGATATATGTGGTCGTGGACTTAACATATTATGGCTAATTGTATTGTGATGACCTACTGGATTCTTTAATAATGATATATGTACAAACTTCAAGGTTTCCCAACGAGTATTCTGTAAAAAATAAGAACAACGACTGAAGTTATGGAAAAAGTGCTATATTTGTTGTTGAAATCAAAATAGTGCAAAGTTTTTTGGATCAAGTGCCAATAAGATACTGACATATCACATATGACTCACTCAGTGCCTCTGGCTTAAAATAAGAAAGGCACACAGCTTCAATACAGTGAATGAGGTATATTTTTCATTCATTTATTGTTCAATTTTTGCACCATGATTGCAAATGGTCTACTCACATAACAAATCCCAAGCATCTTAGTTTGGAGACATCTAATGGTAAATAAGCGTAACTGTTGTGTTAAGCTGTGACCAGCCCTTGTACAAAGGCTGAAGGCTTCTACATTCACTTTTTCTGGCAGCATGCATATTGACACAAAATAATGAAAAATAATGAAAACCCAATGTCGTTATTATCTGACATCATTTTAAAATATTGGCTGATATTATTAGTTAGTTATTATGTGAGTATTATTTTTTAGCCTGGTACACCAGATTCAACGCTGTTCAAGCTATAGAGTGTGGCGACCAATGAACAGATCAAATTTCGAGGGCAGAGCAAGCAGCAGCAAACAGACAGCGGCGTGGACCAATCAGCAACAGGCAGATGTGACGTTGGTAAAGCGACAACTCGCGCGGCGCGAGCGGCGAACGGAGAAGTTTATTTAACATGGCTAGTGCAAGACAGCCTGTTGTCAATGACTTGTCAATGTGTTTTTGTTAATTTAAAACTGATTTTACCGTGGATTGGAACATATTCTCGGCTCTCCTGTTCGCCATCTATGTTGTTTTGGAGACGACTTCTAACTTGGAATAGTGACGTTGCTCATTTAGAATGCGTCACGCAAATAAACAAATCTGATTGGACGGATCATTTCGTACTGGCTCGAGAGGCCGTTAAGGAGGTGGGTCCCAGACTATTCTCACAGTGTTTGAAAAATACAGGGAGAACAGTCTGGCCCTGCCAGGCAAATTATTATTGGTAGTATCGGCTCTCTCATCCCGTAATCATCTTATGATCTCTTATCCCGGCTACCTGATTATATCAGACAATTCTAATAAATATTGTTAAAAAAAAATAAAAAAATTTTAACCGTCAATTTAACATAATTTTTAATGCCTCGAACATTTAATTCAACGCTTTTTAAGGCCTGACTTTTGACAAAATCCATTTCTGACTTTTAATGCTTTTTTAATGACACACGTAAACCCTTGAAGTACTTAGAAAGTGCCCTTTACAGGGCATGTTCTTATTCTGCCTATGTGCGACTGACAATTTAATGTTAAGACCAGATGCAAAAAGACTGTTCCAGTTCGCTCAGGCATGTCTATAACTCTGTCTCCATGTCTGTGACACTGAAGCAAGAGCTTTGTTGAATATTCAAAGAAACACTGAGAAATTAATGTTGCGTAAATGTATTATATTTCTGTGAGAACATCTCCATGTCACCCTGCTGAGCCTGAGGACTTTTTGCTCCACTGAGATTGCTTTTTGACAGCTCGTAATATTGTACTTCATCTGCACCTCCAACATGTTTAAAAGCTTTTGTTCTTGGAATCATTGGTTCTCATGGCGATTCCTCAAAAAAAGAGTTGGCTGTGTGAAAGGGAGATGTGTGCATCGCAAAGTAAAGAGGAGCTTGAACTAAAACGTATACTTTATCATAGTCAAAATGATATCTAGATAAGATATCTTGATATATAATTGGCCTGAGTTTAGCAAAACAGTTTGCTTTGCAAGACAAATTAAGATTAAAAAGCCTGTGCTTTATTTCTTTTGAGATAATAGCTTATCAGGAAACAAATGTGTAACTTGTCACTTTCATATTACACTTGCTTAAAAAGGCTATAAATAAAGAAAGGCTTTTCTTATATAAGGAGATATGGTAAAATGTTTGAAATCACTCCACCAATCTGGTCATTAGCACACAGCTACCTCAGGAGGTCAGTTGTTTCAGCTTTTTTCCTTTTGATTAACTGAGAAAATTTTTCAAAAATTGGCAGAGTAGATTTACTTTCGATCATGCTTTCCATTGTTCATTATAATAACAGTTTTTTTCTGCTGTAGATTTGTGTCAACAGTAGGTGCTAGACTATTATTTCCCGTCCATTAACTCCAAAGCCAGCAAAACTGATGGCAGAGGATCAATAGGAACAGTGCTGACATCATTCAGGCAGATGCAGAAAAGAGCATACATATATTACTTTTTGCACGCTGTCTAGTTGCAGCTATTAGGAGACCTCGGAGAGCTAATGAGCCATGGGAAATAATCAAGACGTGATCATGGAAATTAGGTTTATATTCTTCCTCTGACAAATCGGTTAGACCTGTGACAGGCTGCAGTGTTTGGATCTTTCTTTTATATTCATTTGTGTTTTCTACAACGAGCTAAAAACATTTGCGTTCTACATAAAAGGATGAGAGTTGTGTCCAGGTATTTACCTCAGGATCTAAAATAGAGACGATAGCATTTGTGTACACTAATACAGATACGATTGTGGTAATTGTGTTCTTTTGGTCTTAACTCATATACTAATAGTAAGGGTGTAACGGTACATGTAGTTGTATTGAACCGTTTCGGTACGTGGTGCTCGGTTCGGAACGGAGGTGTACCGAACGAGTTTCTGACGTAATGTAACCCTTACTTTTCGAGGCTGTGAGTCGATCGGGTTACAGTTTCTTTCTGTAGATTATATTTACTCCGTCTTCTCTACTATAGTGAGGACCAACACGGTAGGACAGTCTAACCGAGAAACGTCAACGGCACGACAACGTGGCCGGCGCGAGAACGCAGTGAAACGCGGGTGTTAAAGTCAATCAGCCAATGCACACCAGTCGCAGTGCGGCCGTGAGTTAGATGCGTCCCAGAAGCGGCCCAACACGACACACGCGAAAAGAACGGCAGAGTTTATTATTTGACGCGAGACGCGACCCTCCTGCATCAATACTACTACCGGTAGCAAGGATCGGGCAGACCGGAAGTCACTCGTGTAAAAATACGGTGGATCCGGTCGATTTTCAAACTAATATGCAATCGTAACCCACTTTTTGAGTTCATCAGATCTCTTGAGTGGTAGATCAGGGCACAGTTGACTTGTCTTTGTTGATTTAGTGCTGTCTTCTCTGCTATAATAATAACCAACACGGCCCAGTGTTCAATATAAACCCACCTACCACAACAAAACAAGTAGGAACTAATATTCACATAGGAACTAAAGTTATACAACATAATATACAATATAAATGAATACTACATCACATTTGTAAAATATAAACACATAATAAAATAAATAATAGCCCATTTAAATAAAATAAATTGAAATGAGCTAAAACACCTGTAATTGAATAATAAGAATAATACACAGATACTGCTTACACAATTAAATTTATTAATTTCTGTGTGGCGCTTTAACTTGACAATATCCACCAATAAAGCTTTTGAAAACCGTTCATACGGAAAAAATGATTCATTGAGGCATTTCATTTGTAAAATACATGTTAAAATCTTTGTCATTGGGATTGCTTTTCTCTTTAGCACAGGACTTCTTTTTTCTTTCTTTCAGAAAGAAAGCTGACCAATACGCGGGGTCTGAAAGGCAAATTGTTGTTGGATTATCTTTAAATACCCGCTACTTTTTGAGCAGGATTCTACCTTTGCATAGGCTAATGTTCCTATTGTTGAAAGCACAAAGGTGTGGAATAAACAGCTAGCACATTTATATTTTGCATTTTGTTTTCTTACTGTACCGAAAATGAACCGAACCGTGACCTCAAAACAGAGGTACGTACCGAACCGAGATTTTTGTGTACCGTTACACCCCTAACTAATAGCCATTTTTTCCATTTTCAAAGCCTTTGACTGATCTTTCAAGCACCACAGGTTATTGCGTTTTATGGCTACATGAACACAGAAATTACAAAAAGAATGATTAGACTCCCATGTTTCATCATAAAAAAAGTTTGTTTATATTCTTTATCGTTCTTTAGTGATGATCAGTTGATCATCATAAATAACATAGTTTATATACTCTTTGTGACGAATAGGCATGTGCCGGTTACCGGTTTCAGGTTTACGGTGGTATGAAAATGTCACGGTTTCAAAACCACTAAAAATTTCCGTCATAGTAGAATTAGCTATTTTTTATGTCCCCAAAATTCGGCAGCGCACACGCCACCCCCTCCGATTGTTGCTCTTTTGGTGACACTGCTTTTGCTGTTGAAACTACACCTGAGCTTTTTCAAAAACCCCTAAAAAAAGTCTAGTATGGGAGTATCTCGGCTACCGAGAAGAAACAGATGGCTGCGGCTTAGAGGAGGAAGGACAGCTGACGTGCAGGCTACACCACCAACATAATTTCACATCAACATGACCATCATACGTCACTTTACACAAAATTTAAAGCAAGTAACCGCTGTCATGAATGTTTCCCACCAGCTACGAGAGTTCACTCTAGCGTGTTTCATGTGTCTAGCAACGGTAAAACAAGTACTATGACGTAAGCTTGTTAAGAAGGCTATTAACGTTGCTACTTAGCATGCCAGGACAGCAAACTTGTTTCCACACTAACTTCACTATAAGCGTACTTTTGTGAAGTCTTCTGCCATTGTGAACATCCGTTAAAAATAACAATTTCTTTATACAGCCAGTGGTGTTTTTTCTCTCTGGCAACTTTCTGTGTTGAAACAGGGTGTGGGGGTGGGTGTGTATAATGTGTAAATAATGATACACGAGTCATACACACGTGCTCCATCTCTTAAGGCTCGCTCTCCATTAATGTTCAACTAGTTATGTAATAATAATAGTAGTAGTATTTTAACCCAGAAAAGGTGAACATACTTATATTCCTGCATCATAACTTAGACTGAGAGAGAACTATGTAGAAAATGAGACTCTAAAAATGTTGAGATGGAGCTTTAAAGTCAGTGAAGCGCCTGATATACATATATTTCAAATTTTATTTAGAAGTGTTTTTTTTAATGGAAAATAATTATTTTTGTTCTATTGTTCAGTAACTTGAGCTGTGGCTGTGGGTTTAGTCTATAAGTTCTACTAGTTTTAATTTTATTTAAAATATTTCAGTTTTTTTGTTGTTGTTTTATTGATCTATTTTAACATTTCATGCCGATGTTCCAATTTGCAAATATGTTGTGAAAATTAAAAAAATAATGATTTTTTTTTTTTTATTAACCCATATATCTCAAAATAACATTTTTAGAGGTATAATTGCAATGCCGTGAAACCGCTGTATTTTTGCTCAAGATTATCATAACTCCAAAATCACATACGAACGTAGTGTTACCAAAAACATATGACGTCTTTGGTTATAAGTTAAAAAGTCTTAATTTTTACTTCTTGAACTCTCTGAAACCCCACATGACTGTATCTGCAACAGATTTGGGCAATTTGGTACATTTTGCAAAGGTAGTAATTTGCAGAAAGAAGACGGTGGGTGGAGGTTCTCACTGCTAGACAAGGGTGTGATTTTGGACCTGGTGAAGGTAACGATTGAGAGGCTATTGCTGTAGAGTTGTATTAAATTTGCATCCCTCTCTTAAGTTGTGAAATGTATTGGTTGTTGGTTATGAAATATTGAAAATGGCAAATGCTAAACAGAGTACTTAAATAGCACATTTATCTACACATTTTACCGTGTGCAAAGCAATTTACATTAACTCACATTAACACTTATTGTAAGTGAGGTTCCCCCTTGAGGGATTACAATTATTCTAATGAAGTACAGGATGTATTCACTCTACTGCAAATGGAAAAAGCAAATAAATATAAACCAAAGGAATGACCAGGGCAAGCCACTTCTCAACACTCACCGCGCCCACAGTTTGCACTCTCAGGCAATGCCTGAAGGGAATAGTTGGTGTAGTGAAACCTAGTGTGACTCACGATCCCTCTCCAACACAAATCAATAAATTTAAAGGTCAAAAAGAGTGGTCATGGAAATGCTGATTGGCTTGTCATTTGCTGACATGCTTTGACACTATCTCAGCCACATGCTCCATTTTGGTGATGAGGAGACGCAACCACCAGAATTGAGGAATGTACAATCATATGGGTTGTAAAATATTCCAATCAGACCATCAAAAAAAAAAAAAAAAAGAGTGCGTTTTGGCAAACTTACATTTAGGAACAAACTGTTCAGTCAAAAAAATCTTTTGTTTAAGTATTTAATTTGAAGCTTCATATTGCAGAGAGAAACTTGCAGGTGTCTTGTCTACAAGAGAGTGTGAACACAGAAACTTTGCTTGGCTATTTAACCACCCTACCACATGACCAGTTGATTTACTAACCAAATAATTTAGCAGTACAGGGGTTTCTTTACAGTGCACAATGGGAGGACCACGGATGGGCGCGGACTTGAAGCATATTATTGTGACATACAGTGGGGAGAACAAGTATTTGATACACTGTCAATGGGAAAACCCATTGGCAGTGTATCAAATACTTGTTCTCCTCACTGTATGTTTGAAGTGTCCAAGATCAATGTGTTAATAAGCGAGCAACCCATTCCAGTTAGTTCATGTCAGGCCAGTGAGCTGGTTTTACACTTAAAATGTCAGTTACTGTCAGAGTCAGCAGAGAGCCAGATGCACTCATCAAAAGAACCATTACCCCAGATCACCTCTGTCAACTTTGACCTTATTATCCAAAACTGTCATTTCTTCTTGCGTTTTATAATATGAATATTATTGTGATTGATTTAAAATATCTTGGAAGTCAGGCAAATGTGAGGGGGAAAAATACATGAAAAGTACAAAGCCCAAAAATATCGTTTCTCAACTTAACTCATTCACTCACCAGCCATTTTCACCTGAGCAAGGCCCTTCGCTCCCGGCCGTTTTAGTGGATTTTGACTGATTTTACAAGCACCACAGAAAATTCTGTTCTATTGCTATATAAACATGGAACCCACCGAAAGAAAGATTACACTCTTTCCTTTCTGCAGGAAAAAAAGTTAGTTCGTATCTTTTTTCCATTCTTTACAAATCAGCATTAGAAAATAGCTTAGTTTGAGCAATTTTCCAATTTCTGAGGAAAAAAGAGAAATTGAGCTTTTTGTTAAAACATGCATTTCAAACATAACTGACTTTAACACAGCTATTTTTTGCTTTAGTTACATCCCAAACATCTGAATAATGTTTTCCTTTTACAAAATAACAAACAAAAAGACAAATAGAGCTTTTGATAGCAAAGTAACAATTTATTTACACATAACTGAGAGATGACGCTGTTGTCACCGCGACAGCCGGGTAAGCTTTTCCCTCATCGTCGCCTGTCTCATAAAGATGGATTTTTTTGAGTCTCTGGAGTCTGCTCGGCGAGCAGCACGGACTCAACTGCATCTTTTGCTGCACTGGTGGTCCCGGTCGTTGTGCTCGGTCGTCCAGCGTCTGGCATCCCGGACGTCCTCTCAGTTTTTCTGCTCGGTCGTCCGCCGCCTGGTGTCCTTCCGCCGGCGCGCCGACTGTGCGGCCCGGCCGTTCCTTGCCATTGAATTGTGTTTCGGGTCTTACCAAATGTGCTACTGCACTCCAGTGACCAGTTTTATTGCTTTAAAATGGATTTTCAGCTTTGGAGCTCAGTTGAATCAAAACCCAGATATGTCTCTTATGAAAAAAAACGTAAAAGACGTATTGAGATGTCTTTGGGACACTGAAACATTTAAAAATAGAACGTATTCATACGTTTTTGGGAGCAAATGAGTTAAATGGTTTTACAATTCTCTACCACCATCTTAATAAAGCATAAGGCGGAAGTTCACAATTTTCTTACATTAGGCTAAGTCTTCGAGTTTGCGGGGATTAAATTAGTCGGGTGGAGTTGATTTCAACAAACTACGTTTGTTAGGTATTTATCAATTTCAAGGCTCCGGAGTGGCTAAGCTAGCGCGAGTCAATGGTCCCTTCCTAGCATGCCAATAAAAAGCGATATTAACAGATCTGATATACTCAAATAAATTCAAAATGCAGATCGTTCTTCAAAATACCCATGCAGCCATAGCAATGTTACACCAAACTGCTATAATTAATTTATTTCTATGGGACTATTTTTTTAGATGCGTAATGCGACCAAAATAGAGAAGAGGGCTTCGGCCACAGGTGCTCATGCTGCACTCGAGGAAGGTGGTAAGTCGGACCTATCCCACTCGGATGGTACCAGTTGCGTCCTCAAAGCGTTCCGTTTTTTATTTGGCCATCAAAACACATGTTGACATCCAGCAAACATGGCTTCTCGTAAGCGATCAAATAGTGTAGGGAAAACGACGGCTAAGGTATATAGACCACACTGTAAACTGCCTTCTTTAGTTTTACTATTTACGGTCTGCTTTTCGATTTCTGATTTCCCACCTTCCTCGAATGCAGCATCAGTCTGAAGAACGGCAACATAGTGAAACATGCATTTAGAGGCTATGGAAATAGAAGAAATGGGCAAATGAGTTTCCGCAAATTCCCTATGAAGAACAAGGAACAATACAAACTGGATACTTGCTGCTGGCTACGAGATTAAAACACTGGTGGGAAAAAATATCCCTCCACTCTGTAGCCTGTTACCTACAGAGCTACTGGATTACAAATGTTGCTGTTCATACTGCAGTTATTGACATGCAATGTTAAGTTTTGATAACTTCATCATGAAAACATAGCCAACACTATTGATTGCATGGGTCATTGGTGATTTCCTTCCGTGCATGCGTTGTTTCTTTATTGGCATGCTAGGACGGGCTCATTGACTCGCACTAGCTAAGCCACTCTGGAGCCCTGAAATTAATAACTAACTAACTGCACGGAATTTGTTGAAATCAATTCTACAGACTAATTAAACCCCGACTAACTCGAGGATTTAACCTAATGTTAAAAATTTTGAACTTCCTCTTAAATATCAGCTGAATAGACAATCAAGGATAATGTTTTACTAACTTTAAAAAGCAGCAGTATCTGAAAACTAATGTTTATGTACAGAACTCCCACTAAAACCAACAATAATGTGCAAAGGACATCATTATAGAGGGTGACACAAAAAAATGGTCATCACCTAAACTTGAATAATTTTTAAAATAATTAATCAATTATATTTATTTTTCGGATTTACAATGAAGAATTGAGAATGTTCTAAGAGTCTGCCACATTTGACCTTCAAGATGCCATCGACTACTGAGGAAAACACATTTATAGTTGAGGCATATTTTTGGCTCAAGTCTATCCATACAGCTCAATTGCAATTCAAAAACAGTTCAGATGTTGTGAATTTCCTGACCACTGAATGATCCACAGATGGGTCAAGAAGTTCAGAACCCATGAGACTGTGCGTAATCTCAATGGTAAAGACAATCACACTCTGGACGACCGCGGGACGGTCATCGAGAACTTTGCCCCCTAAATGTGCCTGCAGCACCGGAGAGCTCATTTGGAGCACATGTTTTTTAGCGCCAGTGAAACAAAGAGTTTTATTAGTACAGACTTGAAACTTTGGAGATGTCTGCTACATAGGCTTGACCTAATGTAGCTGAAGTTTTGTGTCGATCTAAATTTAAAAATTGGAAATTATATCATTTTTGATGATGACTTTTTTTTTTCAGCCTGTATTAAATTATATATGCTGTACTTTAGCATAAGGTTCACCTGGTAATATATTCCCATTGAGCAGCTCTTCTCTTTCAGCAAACTGACCAAGACTAGTTTGGAGAAGCACAGCAGCGCTAAACCATCAGCAGATTTTGCATATTTGCATTGGCTTCCAAGCTAATGAAAAGCAGTCAGTATCATTAAGTGTGCAAAGTGTATCCAGTAAAAATGGGAGATGTCAGATTTTCACATACTTATTTGCACAATAAAACCGGCTGGTTATTAGACCTTGCACTAATGATGGGCCATAGTGGCAAATCTGAATGCCACCCCTATATACTTAGGGTAAAGATGCTCAGACAGACAATGCAAATCAAAGCTGTAAAATGTTTGATCATAGATGATGAGTCACATGGGATAGGCTGCATCTCACTTGACATCCAGATGATGGCAAGCTGCTTACGAAATGACTGAATCTGTATAATGTACTGAATGTGTGCCTACATGAACTACTGAACATACAGTATTCTCAAATTAAGGGGTTTAAAAAATACATCTCCTCTTTGCTATATTGGACCACAAAACAACAATATGCTTTTATGCAGCATTCAGCCCACTTTCATGTCATTTTAGTAGAAAATAAACCATTTCATGTTTGGATTTCTGATGCTTCTTTTGTGGAACAGTGATTGTTTTCCAAATGTCTTGTGAAGATTTGTGCAAAATTCCTAAGGATGCTTTGGAATACAGAGGGGTTAAGATGATGAGATGCTTGTATGCTTTGTTAACTACTCTGTTTGCACACTGCTGTAAATTTCAACAGTTCATTGTTTAATATATGTATTGCCTTTACTTATTGCACATGCGATTACTATGAACTGCAACATTAAAAAATGCTGCTTAATATTGTAACTGCAAACATTACTGCACTCGCCCTCCACATAATGACGAGTGTCCTGTTTATATTAACAGGAAGCAGTTCAAAAGAATCAGTCGTCCAGCGAGCAATGCAGGCTGGTGAGAGGTTTGAGAGCACAAAACGGAGCATACAGTACATTCAAAGAGACTGAGGCATAAATTACCATGAGCTGTATAAATCTTTGAGCCATGATCCAGAGCCTACTTTGATCAACTCTTAGAAGACCGACTTTGATGGGTTTCAAAATGAAGTTTATGGGTCATTTGCAGTCAGTGGTTTTCAGCCAATTAACTCAAGTGTCAGCAACACCATCTTAAACATATATGATTAGAGAGATGACCACTTTGTTCAAATATTCCAGCATATTTGGGAGGTGGCTTGCTTCCATCATTTGACCTAAAAGGGTGTGTTTGCAGTTTTTTTTTTTTTTTTTTTTTTTAAATCTCTTTTCATTTTTCCTTTTATTGCACACATCATTACCATGAACAAAACATGTCAAGATGCACTAAACCCAAACTGCATTTAAAACAGAATTTTAAAAATGCCACAGTTCAAGGGGGCAAAGAGCTATGCTCTGTGCTCAGAATTCACCACACAATAACAAAATTAATATTTGATTTGAAATGGTACAGCCACTTCCTGCCTCCTGCAAAGTCCTGAAGAACAAAGCAGTTCTCCTGTCACCAATGGACATTTTATTTTAGTGTACTTTATATAGCTATGGGCACCCCACACTCAACTGCAGAAAACAAAGTCGGCATATAATAATAAGTAAGCATGTCGCAATATGAAACAAGTCAATCGCACGGTAAATAAAAATGAGGCCAGCAATTTTCCTAACTGCGAGTTATCGCTGCATGAGTCCGTGCATACATTTGTACGTGCGCAAGTTTGCGTGCTGTAACGGTCACTTCTATGATCCTCTTTGTTCCTTTAGGACATCCACCACACGGTGGCGCCTCTTTATGTTGTATGGTCACTTTCTTCTTCAGTTGCTTCCTACTTTTTGGGGAGTCAAGTGTGACTATGTGTATATGGTCCGTTGTACTCCCGAGTGACGAGTGGTTGAGCTGGATTTATTTATTTTTTGTCTATTAAAAGTGCATAAGTGGACGTCTGCTCCCTTTTTTACCTTTTATGCACTCATCCTGCCCTGCCACGCGTTACAAATGGCGCCCGAACATTTTTTCCTTGGACCTCAATCGAGTTTTGGATTCGAAGGTGACTTCGACTGCCTCACGTGGATGGTGGTTGGCGATTCCTGTGCCTCTGAGGATCGGAGTTTTCCCGACCGAAGCTACGACATTAACGTGAGATGGATCCGTCTATTTCTTGGATGTGATGGTCCGACCGCTGTTTCGACAATGGTTTGGGATCCGTCAATTTCCTGGATCGTCAAGGCGATGCGACCTTAGGCCCAGACGTTGCCCCAGAATGGCGTCTGGTTGGGCTAATCATAAATAGACCAATGCCTTTCACACTGACAGACTTGACCTGGAGTGAGCCGTTTCTGGTTGTTGGCCTTGTTTTGTGCTGCTCTTCTTTGTTTGTCATGTGTTGATTTGGTTACCATATTTGCCCATGTTTGTTGTTGAAATTGAGGATCATGTTTTTCAAAGCTTTTGAAGTTCAAAGAGTAAAAACCACTGTGCATTTGTTTTTGTTATTTTTCATATAGTCTTTGCCCTATGTGCCTTTCAGCCTTTACAGTCGTCTATGTATAGTATGCTGTTTAGCTGTTTTATGGTTCATCTTCAGCTGTGTACGGCTGTGGACAGCCTTTTTCTCATCAGGGGGGACTATGTAACGGTCACTTCTATGATCCTCTTTGTTCCTTAGGACATCCACCACACGGTGGCGCCTCTTTATGTTGTATGGTCACTTTCTTCTTCAGTTGCTTCCTACTTTTTGGGGAGTCAAGTGTGACTATGTGTATATGGTCCGTTGTACTCCCGAGTGACGAGTGGTTGAGCTGGATTTACTTATTTTTTGTCTATTAAAAGTGCATAAGTGGACGTCTGCTCCCTTTTTTACCTTTTATGCACTCATCCTGCCCTGCCACGCGTTACAGTGCACACGTGCGTGTTGATCGTGTATGAAACTCCAGTTTCTTTCATGGGGTACTGCTGACCTTGACTCGGGACGTCGTGAGTCGGGGGGGGGATACTTCAAAGCCCTCCTCAATTCTATCTTCCTTTGAGGAAGCAGAGTCTTGAGACTCCGAGGTGGGTTCTCCGATCTCTGGGGTTGAAGTCATTGAGGTGGTTGGAAAGCTCCTCGGTGGCAAGGCCCCTAAAGGCTCTGGATGTTGTGGGGCTGACGTGGCTGACACGCCTCTACAACATCGCGTGAACATCAGGGACATTGCCTCTGGATTGGCAGACCAGGGAGGTGGTCCCCCATTTTAAGAAGGGGGACCGGAGTGTGTGTTCCAATTATCGAGGGATCACACTCCTCAGCCTCCCCGGTAAAGTCTATTCAGGGGTGCTGGAGAGGAGGGTCCGTCTGGAAGTCGACTCTCGGATTCAGGAGTAGCAGTGTGGTTTTGGTCCCGGCCGTGGAACAGTGGACCAGCTCTACATCCTCGGCAGGGTCCTCGAGAGTGCATGGGAGTTCGCCCAACCAGTCTACATGTGTTTTGTGGATCTGGAGAAGGCGTTTGACCGTGTGCCTCAGACAGTCCTGTGGGGGGTGCTCTGGGAGTACGGGGTACCGAGCCCCTTGTAAGGTCTGTTCGGTCCCTTTATGAACGGTGTCAGAGTTTGGTCCGCATTACTGGCACTAAGTCGAATTCGTTCCCAGTGTGGGTTGGACTCCGCTATGGCTGCCCTTTGTCACCGATTCTGATCATAATTTAACAAAAACAAAACATGCATTCATTGAACACATGACCAAAAACTACAACAAACAAGTATAAAGGTGGCTCGATATAGATTTTACAAGCGGAGACAACAAACCGCCGGTTTAGGATTTGAGGCCGGCGGCGGCGATCTTGCCGTCTTTAGGCTCCGTCTCCATGCTGTCGTCACCCATTTCAGGGTTTTCGTAGTTAATTGATTTACCTGCTTTCGTATGGTCACCAAAGAGTTCAAGCTAGGATTTGACACGTACACATTTGGAATCTCTATATAGACCCCACTCACATGACGTCACAACCACGCCTCCGCGCCATATTGTCCGTCAGCTTGTCGTGTTTACGCATTACCGCTACGTAAATTCCTCCTATTATGGCGTGTTTTTCTGCTCGTTAACATTAATAATCAAAATGGTGAAGGCGTGTGTGGCGGTTGGTTGCAGTAACAGAGAAGATAGACGGAGAGACTTGAAGTTCTACCGTATTCCGAGAGACCCGGAGAGGAGAGCGAGATGGACTGCTGCAATTTGACGAGAAAACTGGGCACCAAACGATCACCACAGACTATGTAGTAGTCATTTTATACCTGGCAAGATGCATTTAATATATATTTAGAGGGTTTTGGGCTGACAACCACAATTAAGATCATTGCGAGGCTAATTGCCGACAACATACAGTTTCAAATTCAAGATGTTTATTTCTTCCGCCATCATTATTTTTTTGAATAATATTTAGCTGGTACCAAGTGAAAGAAGCTGGCCTCGTCTACGGATCATCAGTTAAACAGGGGTGTCCAAACGTTTTGCAAAGGGGGCCAGATTTGGTGTGGTAAAAATGTGGGGGGCTACCTTGGCTGATTTACGTAGAACAATATATTTAAACAGTTTTTAGCAAGCCCTTCTGTGTGTCGCATTTGCTTTATTATTTTTTTTTTTAATTCATAATTTCAACAATCTCGCCTTTGTGGCGTTCTCTTTCGACACTCGGGCTCTTGCGAAATACTGCTGCTGTGAAATTAAACTAGCTTCAAGTTGCTATAATTTCTCGCTGCGTATCTTCCTTGTAATGTCGTACATGTCAGCGTGTCTTGTTTGGTAATATCGCGTCACACTCTTTGAAAACAGCGACTGTATCTTTGCAAATGAGGCAGACAGTTGTTGCGTATTGTATTGAAGAAATAGTCCAATATCCACCTATCCTTGAAGCGTCGGCCATCGCAGTCAACTTTTTTTTTTTTTATTGATTGTCGCCATTTTAGAAAATTGAAAGTAAAGGGTCACACGGGGTAATGTTGCTTCGAGTGCTGCTCATAAAGTTTTTCAAAGTTTCGTGAGAATAGGCTGAATTTCTGTGGACAAGATAGTTGTACATATCAGGGTAGCAGATGTCAGGCAGAGACGGTGAAGACAGCGGGTCGAAAAATATCGATTTAGGCATCAAATATGGATCTGGCGAATGGATAGACTGAAGCTTTTCCACATAACGCCTTTTATGCAACGCATCCAATGAGTTTACAGCGTCTGAAAGCACCGGGGCTTCCATGAATTGCACTATAAATTGCACGACAAATTGAAACCATTGAGAATACAGATAAACAATGACGGACAATATGGTGGCCGGATACAGCGACACGTCATTGTGTGACGTTGGTGAGTGGGGTCTATATCTATATATTTCATTCTATTTGCTTTCTATTCTTATCTCCATTGCCGATTTCAATTATTAGCAGTAGTAGTAGTAGTAGTATTTGTTTTATTTTATTCTATTTATTTTATTCTATTCATGATTAAATGCAATTTTTATGTATAATTTTATTTCCTGTTTCGATTTTTTTTGTTTTTGTTTTTTTTATGTTCTATTGATTTTAAAGTGATTTTTATGATCTTCATGTGATGTAAAGCACTTTCAATTGCCTTGTGTTGAATTGTGCTATATAAATAAATTTGCCTTGCCTTGCCTTGGACAGAATTTCTAGGCGCCGGTTTGGTAACCTCCGCATTGAATCTCTGCTTTTTGCAAATGATGTGGTGCTGTTGGCTTCATCAAGCCGTGACCTCCAACTCTCACTGGAACGGTTCGCAGCAGAGTGTGAAGCGCTTGGGATGAAGATCAGCACCTCCAAATCCCAGACAATGGTCCTCAGTCGGAAAAGGGTGGATTGCCCTCTCCGGGTCGGGGATGAGATCCTGCCCCAAGTGGAGGAGTTCAGGTATCTTGGGGTCTTGTTCACGAGCGAGGGTAGGAGGGAGCAGGAGATCGACAGGCAGCTCAGTGCAGCGTCTGCAGTAATGCGGACTCTGCACCGGTCCGTAGTGGTGAAGAAGGAGCTGATCCGAAAGGCAAAGCTCTCGATTTACCAGTCGATCTACGTTCCTACCATCTCCTATGGTCAAGAGCTGTGGGTCATGACCGAAAGAACAAGATCCCGGATAAAAGTGGCCGAAATGAGTTTCCTCCGCAGGGTGTCCGGGCTCTTCCTTAGAGATAGAGTGAGAAGCTCGGTCATCCAGGAGGGACTCGGCATCGAGCCACTACTCCTTCGCGTTGAGAGGAGCCAGCTGAGGTGGCTCGGGCATCTGGTTCGGATGCCTCCCGGACGCCTCCCTGGAGAGGTGTTCCGGGCATGTCCCACCGGTGGGAGGCCCCGGGGATGACCCAGGACCTGCTGGAGAGACCGTCTCTCGGCTGGCCTGAGAATGCCTTGGGATCCTGCCGGAGGAGCTGGTTGAAGTGGCTGGGGAGAGGGAAGTCTGGGCTTCCCTGTTAAAGCTGCTGCCCCCACGTCCCGACCCCGGAGCAAGCGTATGATGATGGATGGATGGAGTTTTTTTCACAGATTTTTATTGGCCATCAACACACCATAGAATAAAAGTTCAGACATACAAAATAAGGAAACACATCTAAATTAAACATTGTAAAATGTTAGCATTGCTACATTGTTAATTAATAATTCTTTCTTCATGGTAATAAATAATCCTTAGCATTTTGTTCTATTACCTACTTCATTACAGGTATTAAAGGTTAGGTTAGGTATATGGAATGATTCAAATGTGTTTGGCTGTTGTTTTATTCTGGTTTTAGCCCAAAAATTAACGTGGCGTGTCAGTAGTGCTTGGAACGGATTAGGGCATTTACATGTAAAACGCATCTCTATTTAAGAATTTTTCGGGTTATGAGACTACATCCAGAACCAATTAATGTCGTAAGTAGAAGTACCACTGTAAAAGCACGTCATGTTCAAAATGTTAATAAAGATTCCAAGAGTTAATCTCACATATATCATATATAACATTAAGAACAGCTTTAAAATGACACTCATTATGAAAAATCTGATTGGCAATTATAATTTGGTTCAAATTTGCTTTGCAGGACAAGATGACTAATTGGAACAAAAATGGCGTTGAGTTCTCACCTATTTGATATTCTGTGGCTTTAAGATGATTCTGGATGAATTGTGTGTGTGTGTGTGTGTGTGTGTGCGCGCTTTTTTAAAAATATTATTTTTAATTTAGTTTGTTTTGTTTAAAAATAACAATTTTTTAGGATGTATTGTCACTAGAGAAAATATATTGCCTATTAAAATTTGTTATCATGGCAGACCTCAGGACAAGTGCATTTTTTCCCCTCCTAAGTGTAAAGCTTACAGATAGCGGCTTTGCAAAAGTAGTTCTGATGACATTTCAAAATAAAAGCATGTCATTTTTAAAATGTTAATAAAGATTTTTGGAGTCAATCTCACATACTTCAGATTCTACACTAAGAATAACTTTAAAATGACACCCATTATGAAAAATTTGACAATTAATAATTTGACTTTTATATTTGCTAACATGGGCACTTTGGAGGACAAGATGACAGTCATTTTGGACCAAATGAACACTTTTGATGGGCTCCAATTAGCAGACAATAAAATGGCGTTGGGTTTTCTTACCTATTTCATATTCTGCACCCGTTATGAATTGTGTGTGTTGTGGGTGTATTGAACAATTTATTGCATTTCAATGGGTGATTTATTTGACTATATGCTGAATACATTTGTGTGTAAATGGTTAAAAAATTGACAATAGTATACATATCGGCAATAATTTATGAGACAATATAGTACCTATTAAATTTGTTATCGCGACAGGCCTAATAATAAGCAAGTAGATTCAGAATGCAACAAACAAACGACAATAGGAAGCGGTCTACCTAAAATAAAACAAATATTTGTTTCCGCTTCTCACTGATGTGATTCCACAACTGAACATCAGACTTTCAATTTATTTTTATAAACTGTATCTATACTAACGATTGTTAATCTCTTGGGTTAATATTTATTTTTGTACATACTGTATAAAAATAACATCTGACAAAAGCCATTTGAAGTCCTCTTGACACTGAAAGTACAATATCCCACAGCCTTTCCAGTCAACCTACGCTTTCTAGTCAATCTGACAGCTGAGTGAGGAAGCAGCTACAGAGAAACTTCATAAGACTAAAGCAAGAGGAAGGAAACCACCTGAATGTTAGATACTGTATTATCGCAGATCAGAGGTTATTGCTGTGTTTTGCACCTCCTGCAGTGGTGATGACCTTAGGAACTGAATAAATTCTATTGTGTAAAACAAAGCACGGACCTAAAATTTCAGAAAGGATTCATAGCATTCAGGTTAAAAATTTACAGCAAATATGGTGTTGTGAATTGTATTAAGTAGTGCTGTCAAATTTATTGCGTTAACGGGCGGTAGTTAATTTTTTAAATTAATCACGTTAAAATATTTCACACATTTAACGCACGTGCGGAATGACCTGCTCATGCATTCCCTCAAACAGATTACAATGACACTGTTTTTTGCACATTGAGAGCAAAGAGGCAGAGAAAGACGAGTGGACATAGGCGTTCATTGGACCGCGTCGTTTATTGGCATAAGCTTCGGCAACTCCTTCGCAACAAACATAAGTATCATTTAGTGGAAGCACAACAAAAATAATATTGCTATCTCTCAAAAAAAAAAAAAATGTTCATTCCCACTCACCATAGCTATGAAAAATACACATAAAGCTTACTCAGACTTTGGTCAAACTCTATTCAAACATTTCGTTTAGCTCAACAAATACAAACTATCAGAGGTCTCGTACGTTGTGAAGCCAGCACTCAAATGACTGTGAAGTACAATACAAAACAGGGAACTACGGCGTCAGTCGAGGGACAAAATACACTCATTGGCTAGATTTCTAAGTAATTTAAAACTCGCCATTGACACCTTGTGGTGTATTTCAATCACTAACCTACGTAGTTAAAGACACTGTGGAAGAAAGGCAGGGATTTTTTGTTTGAAAATGTTACAAATTTTATTAAAACGAAAACATTAAGAGGGGTTTTAATAATAAAATTACTATAACTTGTAGTTCTTAAAAGATAAACGTTAGTACAAGTCTTTTCTATCCGTGGATCCCTTTAACAGAAAGAATGTTAATAATGTTAATGCCATTTTGTGGATTTATTGTTATAATAAACAAATACAGTACTTATGTACAGTATGTTGAATGTATATATCCATCTTGTGTCTTTCCATTCCAACAATAATTTACAGAAAAACATGGCCTATTTTAGAGATGGTTTGAATTACAATTAATTACGATCAATTAATTTTTAAACTATGATTAACCTTATTAAAAATTTTTAATCGTTTGACAGCCCTAATAATAAGGTATTATAGTATATTCTGAAAAGTCATGTTTTGTTGGTGCAATGTTTTTCAGTATAATAACCATGGATTTAGGTATAGTATATTTGGAAATTAAATGTCCAAGGATGTCGAGTCAAAAACAATCAAACTTTTCATTACCTTCACATAGTGTAAGTGGTCTTCCTTACCTCATAATGAGCGACCCTCTGGGACTCTGAGATGAGCTGAGCACTGCACACTCTGCAGTAGCTGTCTGTGAATAGCCCTTGGTCCACTTCTGTTGACTTCATCTGTTGAAAGAGACCAAATGTTAGATTACAGGAATGATAGTACATCGTGACATGTAAACAACTGACAAACAATTTTATTATGTCAATGATGGTATGTTACGTTATGTTCCAACTCTTAGTGCTACTTATTGTGTGACTTTGCTAGCAAACTTAATAAAGTGCAAACATTATCCGTTTAGTTTTACTTTCACATTCAAGAGAAATTAGTTCTTATTCCATCCTCAGCATTGATTTGGGAGCATACAAACTAGCCCATCTGTAACAGAACAAGTAAACAATAATCTTGTTTCATAATTTCATGCCTCCAACATTTGAGTTAGTGGCAAATACTGAGGAGCTTCTCCAACATATGACTCAAGAGGGTGGGGCGATTATATTTCAAACAATTACAAATGAGAACTAACACACTTATTTCATTCTGAAAGTTCTTTTTTAGCCCATGGACATTACTGGAACAAATGAATGTATAAAAAAAAAAAGTAATAGACTAAAATCATGCAGAAAATATTCAGGGGTATCTCTATGGAGGTAGATTTGTGTCTTTATTATTCAATCAAAAAAAAAGTTGCTTCGAGCAAATAAAAAGTTGCTTCAATCAAAATATATACTTTCAATCGAAGAAAACGTCACTTCAATCAAAAAAAATGTGTTTGAATGCAAAAATAAATTTGAAACTCAAAAAAATATATTTGAAAACTATTTTTCTTTGATTGAATTTTATTTTTTTGATCAAAGTCAAGTTTTTTTTAATTGAAACACCATTTTTGATTGAAGTCATGTAATTTTCCGTTTGGACCACATTTTGGCTAGGACATTTGTGTCTTTATTATTCAATCAAAAAATAAATTGCTTCAAACAAAAAAATATATATTTTCAAAAGAAAAATCACTTCAATCAATTTTTTTTTAAAAATCAATCGTAGAAAAAAAGGTTTGAATGTGAAAAAATATTTGAGACTCAGAAATTCGCATTTGAACACTTTATTTTTCATTCAAACTGTTTTCTTTGATTGAAGCAATCCTTTTTGTGTTTGAGCCATATTAGGGGTAGGACATTTGTGTCAAAATCATTCAATCGCAATAAAAGTTGCTTTAATCAAAAAACTATTTTTAATCAAAGAAAAAAATCATTTGCAAAAACTTTTTTTTTTAATATATTTTTTATTTGAAATATATATATATTTTTTTATTGAAGTGTCACTTTTTTTGAAAAGCAAAAAGTTTTAAACTTATTTTTTTCAAAGTGGAAAAAGTTTTGAACACACTTTTTTTTTTTGAAGTGGAAAAAGTTTTGAAGGCACTTTTTTTCGATTGAATCATTTTGACACAAAGATTCTCCTTCAACGCTAGTTCCGGTGTGTTTGATTGGCAGGTAGCTGAGCCAATGACATAAAAGTATGAAGCAAGCATAATGGCCACCAGGGCTCCATCCAGCCATCGGAGTCTGTTGGAGTCTAAGCCGAATATAGGGCACCGGTACGGGCGTGTGACATCGGCATTTCACCGGAGTTTTTTTTTTGATTGAAGTGACGTTTTCTTCGATTGAAAGTATATATTTTGATTGAAGCAACTTTTTATTTGATCGAAGCAACTTTTTTTTTGATTGAATAATAAAGACACAAATCTACCTCCATAATCTTAAATGTTAGTGGAGAGATAGTTGAAAGCTAGACCAAACAATCATTGACACATTTGTTAACTATTTTCATCCAAACAATGTTTGCGGTGATTTCTATCTCATCTTGGGTGGCTCTTATGTGAATACAATAACAGATTTTTTGCATTAACTGCTCAAGTAAAAGCCAATGTTGCATTTACCCAGTCATCACCTAATGAGTACCGTATTTTTCGGACTATAAGTCGCAGTTTTTTTTTCTTTTTTTTTTTTTCATAGTTTAGCTGGGGGTGCGACTTATACTCTGGAGCGACTTATATGTGAAATTATTAACACTTTATTATATCATTTCACATGTTACTTTGGTATTTTGGAGTGACACTGATGGTTTGGTAAACTTGTTAGCATGATCTTTATGCTATAGTTATCTGAATAACTCTTAATATCTATGTTACGTTAACATACTGGCCACGTTTGCATTTTGTTGTTCATGCATCATCTAACATTATTATACAGTACACTTATTCCGCATATTGTTCTCTATTGTATTTTTATTTTAAATCACCTTTCAAGAGGACATATCTGTTATCAAGTAAATTCCCCCCCCCCCCCCCCCCCAACTTGTACTCCGGTGCGAATTATATGTTTTTTTCCTCTTCATTGGGCATTTTATGGCTGGTGCGGCTTTTACTCAGGTGCGACTTATAGTCCGAAAAATATGGTAAATGTAAAAATTAAATTTTTTTTTTTTTTTTTTTTTATGTATTTAATAGGGACAGTGCACATTGATGAACATCTAAAAGATGATTGTAGAAAAGAAAATGCTAATTTACATCCGCAGTCCCTAGGCAGGTAACACAAAGATACTAAAAGACAAAGAACAAAAGATTACAATAAAACAGTACAGTACAATACATTACTAAGAACTTATAAATCAGTGATTGCAGGACTGGTTTACCTTCAACCACTGCTTGAGCTAAGTTTTAAAGGTTCGTATCGTGGGATACTCTCTGGTGGCGAGTGGTAAACTGTTCCAGATTTTACTGGCCTTTACAGGGAGAGAATTGTGACCGAAGGCCGTTTTTCTTTTTTTTCAATTTAAAAAAAAAAATTATTTATTTTTATTTTATATATTTTTTTAAAGGCTGTTTTTCTGATTGGGGCCTCACAGTCCCCTCTAGAGGAGGCCCTGGTCCTGAGAGCACTGTTAGCATTATTATTATTATTATTATTTTTTTTTTTTTAAGTCCGACATGGGAGGTGGGGCGAGTCCATGTAACGCCTTGTACATTAGACAAGCAGTTTAAAAAAAAATTAAATTTATCAAGGCTCAATAAATAGTACTTTTTTAAAACGTTTCAAACATGGAATGACATCGTTTCTTTTTTTGGCAAAGACCTTTAACGATTTCTTGTAGAGTGATTCTATGATACCGCATGTATTTACACCGGCCAGTTGCCAACAAGTAATGCAATATTCAATGTGTGATAAAATCATTGAGTGTAGGAACATTCTAGCAGCTCCACGTGTTATAAAAGATCTTATTTGTTTAAAATTGTTCAGGTTGAATTTCACAATAATATATATTCTTTTAATATGGCTTTTAAAAGACTGTGAAATTGAGTGTCACTCCAAGGTACTTGAATTCGGAGACAATTTGTAGTTCCTGTCCTCCAGAAAATACACCTGAGTGTTTGATGTCCAAAGGTTTCTTTGCAAACATCATACCAAGAGTTTTTTTTGTTGTTGTTGTGTTTGGTAGAAGGCAAGATTTGTGGAGCCAATCATTTATAGGAACCATAGCTAATGTGAGAGCAGAAGCTGCGTCTTGAGTATTTGTTACACTAGTGAAAATGACGGCGTGATCAGCGTACATTTGAAATTGTCTCCCTGACAATAAAGAAAATTGCCCCCTAAAATACATTCCTTAACATTTAAATTAACTGCTTGGAAATACTTAATTATTTTCCATTTCTACATGATAAAAACAGATGAACAGCTTGTGTTGCTTTCATTGCCAACGGCTACACAGATGTTAGAAATAAATGATTAATATTCCTAAATGTTGTTGAGAAGAGGCAGCAGCAGCAGCAAAACCACCAGCACAAGCAAAAACAGGAACCTAGGAAACTTAGTCCGCTCAATCTTGATGCTTGTTTTCAATGTGCTATGGCAGCAATATAACAGAATAGTGTTCTTGTACATTTTTATAGATGCATTTTGTTTGACATAGAGCAATGAATCGTTAAAACTATTAATGAAGGAAATTAAAAATTTCAAGGGTTAACTCTTAGAGAGGGTATGCCCTAATTGAATTTTAATCAATTTATTTTGGAAGAAATTCCAAATCATTTTGATGTCATCCCACTGATTTTGGTAGAGGTTGACATCTATGAGATTTTCAAATCCCGATGCCGATATTGATTTCTAAAAAATAACTTTCAGCCGATTGCCGATACCCAAAGCTGATTTTGTAAGCAGGTATACTTATTTTTAAAGCACATAGATGATAAAAGGCAATTAAAAAAAAAAAAAATGCTTTAAAAGCTTCAAATGTACAACGATGACCTGAGACTTAAAGGATTAATTCGGTCTAGTGCTACCAAACCAATGAACTCAGCTGTTCTTTTTATGATTATCCACACTCAGCGAGAAGAGTGCATTATTTTCAAATAATTAAACCCAGCAGGATGTCACAACGAGATATATACAAGTCAGTTTAAGCGAAGGTAAAGACGGAGGATTCTAAAGCTAATGCTAACGCGAATGTTACACTAACGATATAAGTTACATTTAGAGTGTAAGGATCACTTGGTAAACACATTGAAAGGCTAAACCAACATTGCATATTCTCTCATGCGAGATTAAAAAAATCTTACAATATTTACAAAAAAAGGCAAGCCTGAAGCTTCCTGCTGCAGGGTCCTTCCGGAGTCCAACTGTCAGTCAGCACCGGCCACAGTTGCCCACACAGATGCCTGATCACAATGTTTTTTTTTTAACCACTATATATATATATTTTTTTTTTTAATCGGCCAATGGCAGAAAAAAGTCCATATATCGGCCAGCTGATATATGAGTCGGCGTATACATCGGTTGACCTCTAGATTTTAATGCCTTTTGCTGTGCCTTCAGTGGCTCACCTGTAAAGTAAAAAGTAATCAGCAGCTTTAGAGGTGCAGCTGAGATATAGTGCCCATGTTTACACGCACCAAATATTCGGGTTAATGTGATTATTCAGATTTTATTTTTTTTTATTACATTTTGAATTATCCATTTACATGCTACAGAGTTGTAAATCATATTCCTTTCGCACCGCTATCATACAGTTAGTAGGTGATGTCGGAAATCACGTTATTTCGGTATTCCACCATATCTCACCAACTCATCATCTGTTTGCTCATCTTGTAACTACTTGGTTTACAAAACCAGATATTTGCTTTAGCAAAGAGTTAACACAGGGTGAGTCTTTGGGTTTCTCAAAATGTTGTTTCTATTGGACTTGCATAACCGAGTGAATGCCAAAAACAATCGCGATTATGGTTATTGGCTGCATGTACAGCAAATGTGGCCAGTGTATTTACTTGCTTACCTACATGTGCTCAGTAGTCATTTGTTTCCATAGTCCTGTGTGCTTACTGCATTCAGTTACCTGTTTTGCTGTTTCTCAGATTGTTGAAGTGTGAAAAGTCCCATAGTCAGTCAAGTACAGTGGCCTATACTACGAAGCTGGTTTTCTGGCTTAGCAGGGTAACTTCGAGAGTAACTTTATCACGTGCGACGTAAGTTCGCGGCTATGCGAGACTACGAAAGGTGGATATGTTGGAACCGAGAAGTGTTGCCATGGCAACACACGCCACACGCCAAACCTGGTCGTGTCAGAGTTAGATCTTGCTTAACATCAGGATTCCAATTAACCACGCTCTATTTAAACAGCACCCCTCCGCGGACGTGTCCTCCTGACAATGACAGCGTACTTGGACGACCCATACGACATTGGCGCGCGGATTGTGAGGGGCTCTCTCCGGAGGGCACGGGTATTTCGGGACCGCCAAAATTCGCTGGCGTACCCGGAAGATGTTCTCCATGAAAGACATATTTTCAAGTGAGGAAATTCTTTACCTGTGCCAACTGATCGAGGCGGACGTCACTAATGTAACCCGCCGAGTCAGGCCCTCACAACCGCTCAGCTTGTGTGCCTGTCCGTGCGCTCTTTTGCCAGGAACAATATATGTATTCCATGAGTCCATCGGTGATGCTGAATATCTGCGTAAGAACACTGTATGCCGTGCGATTCGGAGTGGGGTATGGAAACGCTTCAAATTGATTGTTGAAATCGCTGAATGTAAACGAATGCGGAGCTTTGCTCTCATACAAGAAATATATTTAACGGACTTTCCAGCGTTATTTCGTTGTGTAAATATTTATAATAATCATAGAAATATGTAGACTATTTAAAAATTGAGAAAACTTGCGTTTTTTTCTGCCAACTCGAAGAGATTAAATTGTCAAATCCACTGATAGGACAGACGCACAAATATAAAAGATACAAATGTTTATTGAATATGCATCTTACAGTCTTGTTTGTCAGCGAAAATTCGTTACAAAAGACGGGCTTTAATTTACGCAACAACGCATGGCATCCCGGCATTTTCTTCTTCTCCTGAGTCCTCACAAATATAACATAAAATTTTGGGAGGGGGGGTTGGGCTTGGGCCTGCAAATCAAGTTGATTGATCGGACTCGGGTCGGGTCGAGCTGGATTTTTTAGGCCCAAACTAAAAAAAAGAACATACGTATTCATACAGTCAAGGAGACTAAACATACAATCATCCTGCCTCATGTGGTGATGCGCGATAAATTATTTCTTACTGTTAACGTACCAAATCTTCTTTTATTGTCCTGACAGCAGGCTTTATTTCTTTTCATGGACATAAGTAAACTGGCATATTGACGCATTCACAAATCACACGATCTGTAAATTCGCTGTCAACAGACCCGTCGCGCTCAACTCGCCGAATCGGTGTTGGATTTCGCGGTGAGGGTGGATTTTAATCATCGCGCATTCCTCCTCTGTGAAGTAAGGTGCCCGTGCCATCGTCACAAGTAGTGTTTGACTCTGCTCTCCGCCCCCTTTTATGTGAACGCGCAGTAACTCTGACTGGGTTGACACAGGTTCGACTAATCAACTTCATAATCAGCGTCGTAGCACCGATTGAGCACAAACTAGACAACCAGGTTTTGTCAACTCCGGTTACCCGCTGGTAAACTGGATTACTTCTGGGGAGGTTGAACTCGGTTCGTAGTATAGGCCACAGGCCTTTAAAAGTGAAAGCTGTGGCTCTGCCCTAATGGATTTTGCTGCCAGCTGCACAGCTACAGTACATGAATAAATTCCTTCTAAAAGAGACACCAACAAAAAAACATATGAATTTTCACCCAGTGTAATTAGATATTGGGAGTCTTGTAAATTCTAACCAACACAGGTCTTATTATAGGATTTAATCAAAAATATCTAATCAGACAAGCAGTTGTCAACACCATTTAAGTCACCTACGGTCAACATAGAAATGAGCATAGCTCATTCCCCACAATGACCGTATATTTTAATGGATGAGAATAACAGCACAGTGGAGCCATCAAGTAATCGGGGCAACACTCCTCAAATTGACACTCAAATTAGCGGGAAGCCACTTTGCATGTCACACCTAGTCAACGATGTTTAGTCTGTGCCTGGAACGCTCATCATCTCGAGGCAAATGAGTCAAGGCGTGTGGCATAGATTTGCTGGAGGCTGTGGAAGGGTGCCGAGGTCGCAGCAGCAAGTGCCCAGCAGATGTTGAGGCAATGAACGATCACTTGTAATTCATTCAACTAGACAAACTGAGCTTGACCAGCCTTTTGTACAAGGTGTGCCTGCGGCTCTTAGTTCAGATTACCGACTTCACGGGTCTGTGGTTCTGTTGTGAAACAAGACCACTGACTTTGACACCAAGGATGCAATTTAACAAAGAACCATTTTGCCTTTGGTATCTCTTGCAGGTATACCAATCTCCTCTAATAACTTTTTCTCATTGACTGTCTCTTAATCTTTTGAAAGAAAGTCATATCCATCAAGGCAGTCACGTAACTAAAGATGACAATACAATTATAATAGAGGGAGTCAACCACCTAGGAGGAAAAATATTTTGGACCAGATGCAACAGTAGGCACAATGTGTAAAAATTTAGGCATTACATATTGTACATGCTAATTACTGATGTACGGCACACTACAATACTTAAGAAAAGGATGTATTACACTATTTGGACAGCAGGTGAACAAAAGTTAGACAAGATTAATAGCTCCACTGAGGTTGTTTGACTGTTGAGCATCTTTTTTGTTTATGAATCAAATTTTTGAGCTACGTAATATCATAATGTCCATCGACAAGGGCGTAGGTTTGCATAGGAACGGTAGGGACACAACACTACCAACTTTTCAGGATGCTGAAATTGTCCACACCAACTTTTAAGCAATCTAATTTGCATTATTTAATAGCTTCAGCTATATTGGTCATTTAGATTGTCTTCCAATTTTTTGTAAAGATAGAACTGATCCTATAATATTAAGTGAATTACAGTACTTTCATTATGTTCACTTACATTGACCGCTTTTCACTTGGTAAATGGGCCAGTCCATTTTTTCCCCTAAAATACACGTTTGATTGGCTAATGACTTGCCCCACCCACACACACACGCATTCACAGCCCGACAGAAATACAAACTGTTGCCTCCTCCGCCCCCTTCGAAGACGAGGGATATTATAATGTTTTTCCGCCAGCAGCAACCACTGTAAGTAATGTAAAAATATGTCAATGTTGTGGAGGTGGGAAACACACCACTAATTTTGCTACTGAAAGTCCAACCTGCATCAGAGTTAGCGTAACATTAATCCGTGTGAATTTCTCGAACTCGAGGAGGAAGCTGCATTGAGAGAAATAACCTCCTGTATGTTTACTACTGTTAACATTAATTAAACCGTAAGAAATATAGTGAACCAAGGATTACCCCCTTATAAATAGTTAATTGATGATTAACAAGTTTCTATGTCTTGTGTATGTTAATTAGAGGTGGGAAATTTTTGGGCACCTAACAATTCGATTACGATTCGGAGACAACGATTCGATTATAAATCGATTATTGATGACACCCACAAACCCCCCAAGTTATTAGCTGCTTTCAATGTTTCTTACATTAGTTACAAAAATTCTACAAAAAGCCTCTCGGGCTTAAATAAACAGCTATTTCAGCATCAAGTTAACAGTTCAAAACAGTAAATAAAATATTCAAGTCCCCATTGTGTATCAGCAGCTTTAAACTACATTTAATTAATGTTGTGAATCAACCGTTAAAGTTGTTTAAATTGCTCCCATTATTCCATAATTTCCCTTCTGTCTACTTTAGACATGTGAAAGTTTTAAAACTGTTTTAAAGATAGTTTCAAGTTAAGATTTTGCCGATTTAGGAGTATTTTAGAAAAAAGTTAATTAAATTCGTTACAACAGAGCCTTCTAGAGAAGTCTCCTGCTTTAAGATGGCGGCTGTTTACCGACGCCGGCAAGACTGTCATTTCGCATCTAGTTTCAATACATGTGCTGCTAACGCCATTGAGTCTGTCATTTTGTATCTAGTTCTGTATACATATGATATCTATTATCTACCGTAACATGATCTGGACTTGGCTTGTAGCGGCTGTCGGCGGCAGTCAGGTATTATTGTTTTGTTTTTTTTTTTTGTTTTTTTTAATCTACCATTAGCCGGGTAATGACAAGCATGACGTTTACTCTCGGGATGCAATGCGGTCCGTTCCTCATTGCGTCCCAAAGATCGCGCTGACTGTGTTTTAGTTCCGCTTTACTTGACATATTTCAATAATCGGAATTTGGATGTTTGTGAATCGTTCTCGAATCTTGCACGGCCGAATCGCGAATAATCTATGAATCGGAAATTTCGTACACCTCTAATGTTAATATAATTTGTGTTCATATATTGCAATTTAACTTTGCTAACAAAATGCATTTATTGTGCAAGTTTTCAAAATGGTTCTTTAGTTTTTGAAAACAAAGGTTTGAATCGAACAGTGTATCACCTTAACCGATACACTCGAAAGTTACTATAATACAGATTTATTTTTCATTGATCATTTTGCCTATCAATGAATTAGTTTAATGTTGGTAAGAAATGTAACTCTGACCCCAGTTCGCCCAGTTTGTTTCGTCTTATACTAGTATATGTCCTGTCCCCATTAAAAAGTGTACATGCAGGTTATTCTGTTATATCGTCCCTACCAATGTTGAGACCAAACCTACGCCCTTGTCCATCGATCATCAAAATATCATCATCTGTTAAGCATAGCCCATACATTGTATGTTGACTGTGTATTATGCTGAGCCGCTACCTCTCATTATTACCACAGAATGGCCTCTAAATGTCTATGGCTCAACATACAATGGGTTTCTTAAAAGAGCAGACACACACAAAGTTAATTAAAATTAATCAATTGTTTGGTTGGTGACCACATAGTGACGACTGCATATAATTATTAGTAACATAAAGAAAAGGAAAAAGAAAGGAAGAAAAAAAAGAAAAAAAAACGCAATGCATGCGGAGAATCCATCCATCAATCCATTTTCAACACCACTTTCCCTTGTCAGGGTCACGGGGTGCTTGAGCCTATCCCAGCTTTTTTTGTCCAAATGGCGGACTATACCCAAAAGTGGTCGCCAGTAGGTCATAGGGCAAGCACAAAGCCAGACAACCATTTCCACTCACAATCACACTGCCAGTGAGTGAGAATTGATCCAACACTGGCTGCTCCAAAGTCAAGCGAATGTGCCACACACCATCAGTGACCCATGCTAATAATTCCAGGCAGCATCACATTTTTGTCAGGTCAGTTTCATATCAATTCAAAATAAAGTGAGTTAGAAAAGCTGTCATATTCATTGTATCATCGTTCATCAATAATTTATATCATCAATAATTTAGAAAAATATGTTATCATGGTATATCGTTAGCGTGACATACTTGTAAAATGGCCCATAGATAATGTGATGGATTTTTTCCCCATATCGCCCTGTACAACTACATATTGCTCTGCTGATTGCATGGGCCAGAAGGAATTTTTATGTTTTGCTAAATGCGGAAGTGAAAATGAACAAATTTCATAAATATACATTTAAAATGTAATGCATTTTACCAAAATACTTTTGCTAAATTATTTTCCTGGTACAGAAACTCTGCAACTCTGTAATGGATCGAGTACCAAACGTTAAAGTGGGATTATGATGGAACTTTTAGATTGATTGAGTCATACCTGGTTCGGGCTTAATTATTTTTTTAGAAGCTGTATTTTTTTTTTTTTTAATATTTTATTTATATTATTATATTATTTATTATATTTGGATCTCTGGAATGCCTACCTACCCATCAATTGTTTAAAATCACACATCCCAGTGCAATTTCTGTTCTTATTCCATCTAAATAGTTGTTATGCACTCATCATTCCATTTCTGTTTTTATTATTCGACAGTATACTTGACGCCTGTGGCTAGTTCCCTTGCCATGTGACCCATGCACTGTCTACAAATTTGCTGAAATCTGCTGAATGAAAACACACAACAAATAATGGGAACGTTGCCTACACTTGAGTACAATAATCATCTTGGTCTTAAGCCAGTTGAGGCAATTTGGGTAAATGTTGAGAGTGTGCAACACAAGAATTGTGACACTAGTCAGCCTAATGAGGTTAATGTTGGCCAATGTAAGTGCAAGCTCAAAATCTCCTTAGTCAGGAAAAACAGCACTGAATTGTAACAACAGACGTTGTACTCTGAGGCTTTCTGGTTACATAACTTTTTTGAAAGAGTCTAAACTAAACACTTATTAGCCAGTGGAGCATCTATATAAATGTGGGATGTGAGAGGGCAGCCATTCTTAGGTAAATCACAGTGCAATGTAAATATTTCAAACCAACCATATTTTAATAGTTGATTATTTAACTAAGTAATGCTGGTAGAACAAAAAAAAAAGATTAACATTGAAGTGGAACACACATTTTCCACTTTCTGTATTGATACGTCTTTTTATCTAATTTTTTTAGGGTTTCACACATTATTTTGCCAGACCTCACACTGGTTTACAAAACAAAATCATTCCTATCACAAGATAACAGTTTTGTATAAAACACACTTACATTCAGGACAGCAATCCATAGGGTAAGTTGATTGGACATTATTATTTTTTTTTTTTTCTTTTTTACCATGTTCTACATGTCATGTCATGTAAGTGTCGCTACATCACACAGTACAGTTTGTCTATGTAGTTTTTATTATATTGCTGCTTTGTTTTATGAATTGAAAGACTACCTTGGAAGTTACAACACACCACAAAATGGATGAATGCACATCTTGAAGAATTTATCCTCTGGTGAAAAGAAGATGCTTGCAGGCTAAAGCTAAGGCACATTTGTCAGTTTCAGGGTTTCCAACTCTCACGCATTGAGTCACTCACATTTCTCACACCTACACCCTACCTTACATTTCACATGCTCCAAAAAATATAATGCGCTATTGTCATAATGTAAAAATAAAGTCAGCAGATCTTAAACCTGTTCTTTATACAATTGCTCCGCAACTATCATCTGAAGAACTTGCGCTCTCAATGTGGTCTGCCTCATAACCAAAAAACCCTGGCTTCAAAGCTTGTGTCACGCAAAAGTGGACATGTAAAATGATGTTGTGCTGAGGCATGTAATTTTGAGGAAGATATCACATGACCAGTCTGAATGGAGCTTCATTTTGGGGGCGTGTGTCACAGCAGAGAAAGTCATATGATCAGTGATAAATGAAGCTTCATTTTTAACCAGCGCAAATGACGTACACAAGGATTTGAATCTATATGGCATGCAAACTGGAGGGAGTTCCGGTGTTTGCGAGCAGTCAGTTAACAGTTTGGAGTTTATGAAAATTATTGTGAGTTCAGGTAGTTATCCATTCTCATTCTCTATTGTTTTTTTTAATTTTATTATTATTTTTTTTATTATATTATCAACTTATCTTATTGGGACAGTTTTTAAGTCAGGTTATATTAGTTTCACGTCAACATCGCACTCTGGGGAGGGGCTATTTTTCAGCCGCAGCCTCCTGACTATCCGGACCCCTGGCTGGATGGACGTCCTAGTTGCCCCATCCCCCCGTCTCATCTGGCTAGATGGACCTCCTCTTGTTCCCTTACTCTATTGCATCTTTACAAACTGCTACTCCATCTGCTAATTCCCATTAGCGGTCCTGGTGCATTTTGTCTATCCGTCCTGGGAGTGGATCACTCCTGACTGTGGTTCTCCCCAAGGTTTCTCATTTTTTCCCCGAAGAGTTTTTGGAGTTTTTCCTTCCCGACATGGAGGGTCTAAGGATGTGGGATGCCCAGGACTTGAACTTTATTTAATTCATCTGCTGTTTCTGACTGGGTATCATATTGCCTCTACAAAGCCCTTTGAGACAACCTTGTTGTGATATAGGGCTATACAAATACAATTGAATTGAATTGAATTAAAAGTAAAAAGCTAGAACATACCAGCCATTAAATACCCCTATTCGATAATTAGCAACAAATGATAGGAGCACATAAAGCTTTTCACACTATGTAGCATGCCAAGAAAAAATTCTGACATGTCTGACTTTCCAAGTCAGGAGTCGGGAACCTTTTTGGCTTAGAGAGCCATGAACACCACATATTTTTAAATGCTGTGAGAGCCATACAATATGTTTAAAACTAAAAATACAAGTAATGTGTGCATTTTGTGTAATTTCAACACTTTTAAAGTACAATAAGTCTGAATTCTTTTTAAAAACATAGTTATGCTGTTGCTAATCAATGAGTATTTCTTACCATTAATGCGACTTCTGGTGCTGCATGGTTTTGCTGGTGGCTTTGTAGTCTGGTTGATACTTGGATACTTATGCACGGAGTACCATTAGTGCACACCGAAACAAGTTTATCCATCATTAGAATTTTTTCTTTACCGAACTCAGTGAAGGACTTGAATAAATCCTCCCCTCTTGTTGTCCCTTTCATAGTCAAAACCTTCCAATCACGGTGAACTGCGATAAATAGCTTACGTGTTGACTCATCCAAAGCGAGAGAAAAAACGGTGCTGCATTTATGTCCTGCTGAAAAGTACGATACTGCTTGTCTTTTTTTGTTTTTGCCATCTTCTCAAAAGGGTTTCTAAAATGAAATGACAATGCGGAAAGCTGAAAATGAGGAAAGTTTACTTCCTGATCTCACGCACACGCGCACATAGGCCCCTATTTTCGACAGCAAAATATGGCAACTCCCCTTGAGCTGTGTCTCATCTGCGTTGTGGGCTCACGCAGCCAATGGCATGGGACATGGGGGATCTAACGTACCACATTTAGGTTGCTATTTGATGATATCTAGTGTGAAGTGCGGAAGTGTTGTCGGAGCATTAAAAAAGTTAACATACACTGCAAAAGTTACGTGTGCTCATTACTGCACAACACCAGCGTAAGACCGTTGACAGTCGCCGTTTTGCGCAAAAGAGTATAACAAAACTTTTTTTTTTTTTTAAATAAAAGATTTGTCTGCAAACCAGATGCAGCCGTCAAAAGAGCCAGAAGTGGCTCGCGACCCATAGGTTCCCAGCCCCTGTTCTCAGTCAGAGTTGTGAGTCGTCCGAAATCCCATATTACCAGTCTATGAAAATGTTACACTACGCAAGGTGATCGGCACATCTGACCTCATGGCATCGGCCATGATAGTCAAAGTTCTCCACAACATGTTTATTGGGCCAAAAACACGCTACAATGGTGTTGTCTGAGCTCAGCATTAGTCCCACATCCCCCCAAAAATATTCCCAAATATGATGGATGGATAAAAGTCAATGACAATAACAGTCTTTAGTGTTACATGATGTACCTGCATATATGTATTGGATGTATGTAGAAGATATTGAAATTTGGGAGAATCCTAAATATTTCATGATTTCATCTGCTATACAGTCTCCTGTAGAGCAGGTGGCAGTAAAGAGCTACATTACTGAAGCTTTGCATAATGAACCTTCAGCTGAAAACATTCACATTTCACATTACTGACGACCCGCTAACGTTATATAACAATTTCTTCAAGTTAATTAGGCCCATTCAAAATCAGTGTTACTAATATGAGTAATCTATTGCTAACATTAGGCTAATGTCAATAGGTACATGCTATTGTGTAATTGCTGACTATATTCTTCGGAAGACTTTATTCAAATATTTCTCAGGAGAGAATGATTAGATGAGGTGAGTCAGGTATTACTTGCGTTTTATTAGTCATGGCTCAACCACACTGGTAATGGTGAGTAGTTTTGCCCCCTCCCCCCCAAACGGGCCCCCTCCCCTTATTTTGTCTTGTTTGTATAATATACATGTCAATGTTTCTGTTCAATGAATCAAAAGTAATTTAAAATGAATAACTTGTATGTATACATGTAGAAAAAAAACTACCACAAAAAAAGGCTATACCGTTTAATGTTTTCTACCTTTAACTGGAGTTAGAGTTGAAGAATATTTTATTCTTTAAGCAGAATGCAGATGCTGAGAATTTTCAAATGGTTTGGGAAATATCATTTGAAAATCATATTAATATAGTGTAATTAAAATTCTCACTTTGCTTATATTTAACATTTTGATGCATAACTTGTAAATGTAGTTAAGGAAACATGAACTGAGTCCCATTAAAATCTATATTGAACCAAGATGGGGCCCTCTTGTGGTTTGTAAAAGTAGTTGGTGATGAGGATGCATCCTCTGATACAGTGACTTTTACATGGGGCCAATAAAGCTGAGAATTCATGGCCTCTAAAATGTTACATTCTACTTTTATTATTCAGGCTGCAGAATGAGAATGATAAGATCAGAGCTGGACTGAAAGGAGTTACATGTTGTTTACAATGGCTCAGTTCTTAGCGTAACCAATCCATGGTCTGTTAAGCTATCACACAGAGTGCAAAAAAATAATATTCAAAAAAAGTGATGTGACAAACACATAATGATAGCAGAATAAAATGATGCACTTAGAGCTGTCCACTTCTGGTTGAAACTTGCTTGACTGATGTAAATGGGAGGTGCTGCTATTGACACCGAAAGAAAAACAAAATAAAACATTCACGGGCTGGATTAAGGGCTCCTAGGCGGGTTATAGGACTTAACAAAGGTGGGAACAACACTGTGAATATTTTACAGAATGAATTGTGTGATGGTGAACTGAAATGTTGACTGGTAGACTAATTGGACTGCTTCATTAAAGGATGTTGGAATACAATCAGGTAATATACCACTGCTGTGAGTGGGAGTGATCTAATTTTTATATTTATTTGTTATATTTTAAATGATCAGATTTGCATCGGGTTTTTTTCTTCAAAGACATACTGTCAAGGCAGGGGGGCATGGAGGACCCAAAAGCAGAGAAAAAATGTGAAGCAAGGCACGGTGGCGTTGAACTCAAACAATGTTTTAATGATGACTAACAAAAACACAAAGTACAAACAAAAAGAAACAGTTCAAACAAAACGCAGGGGTACTAACGAAAACTGTATCAAAACAAACTAATCGGAGGAACAGGAACACAAGGGCTTGGACAGGATATTGACATCAGATAGACAATAACCAAACAAAAACAAAAAGCACATGGGGGAATTTTAAATACAGACATAGGGTAAAAAGACAATGAGGCACAGGTGGGTGACATAAGAGGCAGCGGATTTGTCAACACACAAGGAAGAGGCCACAACAGATGAAATCAATGGGTAATCACAATGACCAGACACACTAGGGCAAAATCTTAACAAAACTCAACTCATGGCATGACATACAATACGAACATGATGATTCATATTGTAAACTGTTTAATTTGACTTTAAATGGATTTTAACTGATAGGGTTACACAAACTTTTCTCTTTTAGTCACCTGTAACATACCATAATATATTGCAGATGAATAATAATATTATTGTGCATCTTCTCAAAATGCCACTTACAAATATACCCCTAAAATTGACTTCAAATCTTAATTTGACCAAGGTATGAAACAAATGTCGCTGAACTATGTTACCATCTGCAACCATGCCCAAAGGTGAGCGAGGTGCGTCCTCAGTCTCAACCTTTTAAATGTCACCTTGAGACAATCATGTTGCTGCCACCTGCATATGGGTGTTGACGACAGTTTATCAAAAAATATTTTCATTCTTTACATGATGCATTTTAGGAATTACAACACGATCAGTTATGAAACAAGTGTGTTGCAGACCACTATTTAATAGTATTTAAAGGAGAAATAAAGAACTGTGGCGAGCCTCAAAGAAGTGATGTTTCGCAGTCCTGTCAACATCCACCTGGATGCTCTTACTTTGCAAAACAAGTGTCACTACTCTCGCAGCGCGCATCTAGCCACCGCAAAACGGCTTTAATAAATCTCCGCAACACGCACCAAGAATCACGCCGTAGAAGATAAACATTCAACACGACAGTCATGCTTGCTTTCCCCCTGCGGTAGTCTCTCCTCTCCCTTCAGTCCCACTCACTGCTCTGCACGCCTCCTGTGACTGATGCCAAAGAGGACTAAATAGATTTTTAAAAAACGGGCAAACAGTACCTGTAACTCTACGCTGTAACTCTGACAGAAATGAGTCGGAAACACCGCTAGCTGCTGTCGTACTTGAAGGGAAAGTGTATAATCCATTAACCAGCGCCGCCAGGACGGCGACAGAGTGAGCAAGAGATCCGACTACTCCTGGCAGCCGTACTACAATATAGTACAATTTGGCGCTATGCCCCGCCCACCTGTTTTCCTATTGGCTGAAAGCGTTAACACGCTCAAACCCTGACATAAACCATAATTTCTCACATCGCTTTTAGGGTATTGTAGAATTGGAGGACATTAGCTCTTTCATGCACGAATTATGACTTTTTTTTTTTTTTTTTTTTAAATATACATGTACTTTCAGGGCATTCATTTAACTCATTGGCTGCCATTGACGGCGCTAGACGTCCAATCCATCCTGACTGGGAGGGGATAAGGCCATCAATTGCACTGAAAAATGAACATTTAAAGCGTCAGTCCTCTCAGTTTAAATGAATTGAACGTCTATCGTCGTCCATGGCAGTTAAGTACTATATATATATTTTTTTTAAATCAATAAAAAATATTTGTTGTTATCCATTTTTTTAATTCAGCTTGCATTAACATTGCATTTATTCATAAATTTATTTAAATCTATATAAAGAAAATATGAACATACAATAATCAATAATAATATAAAATAATAGTTATTAATTTCAATACTAATTTAAGTTAATAGTTTTTAAAATAAAAATAATGTCTTGAGTGCCCCCCCCAAAAAAAAAACAACCACAACAACAACAACAAAAATAAATAAATGACCAAAACTACCCAGATAGCAGACCGACGCTGAACAAACCTTGATTTTTCCATCAAAATCATCAGTATGGTTGACATTGAAATTTTTGACAATAAACAATGTTGAATCAACATTGCAAATACCGATGACACCTGACAGTGACGTTAAAACAACATTGTTCTATAGTGTGTCAGACACTGGGTTAAAACTGTTTTATAGTTGATGAAATAATGTTGACAAATAGTTGATTTTTGATTGACCGGGAAATATGATTGAAAAGTCATCGAATTATGGATGAGCGGGAGTTATTGTCAAAAAATAGTTTTGTTCGTGGTTGAGCGGGAAGACAGCATATCAACTCAAACGAACTCCACTGGAAACGCCTCATTTAAGGATAGCCATATTTAAAGCTAAGCCTGTTGCTTTTCTTCAAAGCCTTTATCAGCAATGATGTCTTACGGTAGAATAAACCGCGTTTGTCATCAAAGCTGTAAATAAAATGGTTTACCTGACACAACATGACAAAGTGGCTGAACTTGTAAGAAATGGTGCATTTGCTGTGATTGACATACAAGCAAAAACCTACTTAGCCTGGATGTTAGCTAAGTATAACTTAGTTCAGGCAAACGTAATTCTTTTTCCAATTGAAGCACTAAAACCACTAGATATGACACAATCGAGCCTTGTCGAAATTAATTTATTGAACACAACAGTGCGGTCATTTTTCCATCGTAGCTAGCTGACTAGCTAGCTCTATGCCCATATGTAGCCCTGATTTGGTTCGGGATTGGTTGAGAAACTCTCATCACCACAAAATACCGAAGTATGTTTAACTAACCGATGACACCTGCTTGAATTCATTGATATGAATTAACTGTGAATGCCGTTTAGTTTGTATTTTTCAGATTCACTGAAGAGGCAGATAATGATGGCCACATCACAATATGTGATTGCTACTGTTGTGCAGAAGTTGCTACGTTATGTCCCAGACCGAGACCGCCTTGATGGCAAAGTTCGCAGCAAAGCTTGTCAGACTGAGGAGGAGGCTTAAGTTTGAAATAATTTTACTGAGAGTTAATGAAGTTTTCTATTGTTGTGATTCAATTAAAAATAACTTTGAAATCTAGCCACGTTTTTATTATATTATTTATTCATTATTTAATTATTTAATATTTTTTTAATCATTCATGTTGTTAGAGCCACACAGCAGGCCTGTATGCTTCTTCCCCCCCCCCCCCCCTCCCATTAATCAGCAGTCATTCCACACACCTGTCCTGCACACCTGGTCATTACCACAGACTCCCTACATAAACACCCACAGCCCTCTCATCCATTGGGAGTTTGTTAGCCCTCACTGCAACATACAAGCGTTTCTAGTTACCCTGTCTTCACAGATTTTGATACACTTTTTGACCTTGTGGATTTTTGCCTCTACCCTGCTCCTCGTCTGTGCTTCTGCCTTGTTTCTGCGACCTGCTACTGGACCGGATCTGGAACGCATCCTGCCTGGGCCTTTGCCTTTGTTCCCCCCCCCACACACACACACTCAAACAGTAGTGATGGTGAAATGAAGCCTCATGAGGCATTGCACCACTCGAGCCAACTGGTTCGAGAAAGGGTTCATTTCTCTGAGCTTCATGTGTACACGGAACCAACTACTGGCTAAGTGTATAATCACAATGATTTGTCTCCCAACCACATGAGTGATTCGTTAATTTTTGTGTGTGTGTCTGTTGGGAGGGTATTATTTAGCAAAATATTGTCTCACCAAATCCTCGATGTACATAGATTATCACATAAGTATAATGTATATATTTTTCTTCAACTTTCTTTTAATTGTTTTCCTGTCACAGAAGTTAAATTTGGCATACAGTTTCAGCAATGGGATCAAACTCAAAACCTGAGTGACCATGATGTATGGGGGGGCAGTACCCCCTGAATCATTTAAAAAAAAAAAAAAAAAAAAAAGGACCTATACATATGAAACAAAAAACGCACACATAAACAGCACCTCAGAGTCTTATAAAGTATATAATATGATGTCTCCTGTAGGTCAGCAGTGCCAAGCAGCTCCCCAAAAATCAACGTACAACAAATTATACATACAAACGTTTGAAGTTTTGGGTCCAGTAAGAGGAGTTGCCATATACAGTCACAGTCTCATATGTCACTCATGAGCAAAACCCACAATATATGTATATATTTTTACTGTAGTCTGTGTATGTGTGAAAAGAATTTTGTTTGTGGTAGGTTGTGCAATGTTATTTTTTCTGATAATGACATGTGCGTATGTCGCCGGTGTTGCATGGATCCGGGCCGCGTGACGCAAGCCGTACCCAGGACAGAACTCGAACTCACTCGCACGACGCGTCCAGCACAGTGGGCGGATGCTCTGACCACCAAGCCAGAAGCCCGGGCTACCCCCTTTGCCTGTCAGCCCACCCACATGAGGAAAGGGAGGTTTCGACACAACGGACTTGCGTGAACCCGTTACACTTAATCAGAGAGAACAGTAAACACGTTAGTGTAACATGAAAAAGGTTACTGATTATGTGTGTGCAATGTGGACATTGATGTAGCGACAGCATGGTGGGGATTTCATTGTTTTATTAAATTTTTTTTTTTTTAATCCAAAGAGAGTCCTCTTTCCTGCTGGCTTCATCGTAGTATCAACTACTATACCCCTCTTTCTACTCAAACTTTTCACCTCCAAACCACCTCCAAATTATCCAAACTCTCACCTGATCACAACTCTCCTGGTAACACCCACATTTTGAATGCAGGCAGAGGTGTTGATAGACGGAAGCGAGCTGTCAAACCACGCAGCAAATATAAAGCACTCCATGAAGCGATCACGTGGTACAGCTTGGCAGCGAGGCTTCGCACGTCATCATTTTCGGAACCTCCCCTGAATGAAGCGAGCCTCGGTACACGTTTCGCAGAAAAGTCCCTTCATTACTCGACACACGCTTCGAAGACTCAGCGCACCTCGTGACATCACTATCGAACAGCCCTACGGGCCTCACCAAAAGCCAAAACTTCTCCCTCTCGGGAACATTGTCAATAAAAACTGCTCTGAGCACTGCATATTGGGTCCGTTTGTTCCCTGATCCTTGTCACGTGTTAATATTTTATTTGTCAGCCTCGCTGTTTTTTCTGTCTGTAAACAAATTAGGACCTCTAAATATAGGCATATTTGGAAGCATTAATAGCATCATGGTTGAAAATGAAGGAAAACATAATATTGATTCAGCGTTGTTCCAAAATTATTAATAATCGAAATTACGTTTAGGTTTTGTAAGGTTTTCAACGTTGGAACAACATTAATCTAGGGTGCAAAAGTGAAGACAAATCAATGTCGGGTGTCAATGTTGACTCAATAATATAAGATTGACAGCGGAATGTTGATTCAACGTCATTTCAACGTATGTCTGCTATCTGGGTAGTTACTTGCTCTGTAAAGGGCTAAAGGTCTTAAGTGTCAACTTTTGAATAGATGTCCACTGTAGTGGCCACTCTTCCTGAAAGGGCTAAGGTTTCGACATTGCTGAAAAAGGAACTGATTTGTTTTCCTTATTTTCTGCTATTTATAATTAGTTGATAACAAACTACCAAATAATTAATTCACTCAGGTTACAGTTCAGTAGTACAATGTTCATTTATTCATTCATTCATTCATTCCTTTTATGTACTACTTATCCTCATGAGGGTTGTGGGGGCTATTCCAGCAACCTATGGGTAGGAGGTGGGCTACACCCCGAACTGGTTGCCTGCCAGTCGCAGTGGTACAATTTTTATGATGTGATTTACAATACAGTACTTGGTATAATTACAGCAACATGGCTACAAATCCATTCTGCAGTATTTTCTCTCAGGAGTAGAAGGCAGCTGTTTATGTAAAGAAATATTCTGATCATATGCATAACATGGTAGCATGAAGCGGAGTAAAATATTTGATCAAAGCTAACCATTAAATAAAAAATAAGAAAAATAAAACATAATAAATTTACCCGTTATCTTAGAAAACTGATGATTTCAAGCCCAACGTATCATGTGATCAATTTGTCTTCTGCCATGCTAAAAAGATTACGGTAACAGAGATGCATTCATGTTGTGGGACACATTCCACAAATGATAAATTATTATTTGAAATATTTATTTAAGCAAATCTTCCCGCAGTTACATGACATAGCAATGAAACATAAAATGCCTAAAAAAAATACTTATTTTTTTTTTAGATTCAATTTAATCAACAGTGTAGTTGGACAAGATAAAATTTGTTTTTTAGGGGCTAGTATATCATTATTACTATTTTTTTTTTTTTTTTTTTAATGTTTTGTTATTTTGCATTTGAATTATTTAAAATTTGTTGGGTGGAAGGAAACATGTCCTCCAATTAAGGAATGACTCTTAACACTTAAGCAGATAGCTTCATGATTTTAAGTAGTTGTGTCATTGATTAGGAAGGAAAAGCAGCGAGTCCAGTTCCATTTCCAAATATGATATGCTAAAATATCAAAAGATTTGTAGGAATAATTTTATAGGTTAATCAGTTTTCTTCTGTTTTTTTGTTTGTTTGTTTGTTTGTTTGTTTGTTTGTTTGTTTGTTTGTTTGTTTTGAGGCATTTATTGATGGATAAGAAACACAAGCACGTACAAGCACCAAGCTAAGCTGTGACCTTCCAATCAGAGTCCGACCAATATGCAACAGTTAATAGTTTAGTATGTACAGTTCGTTTACATTTATTGATTGTTGAAGACTTTCACTGACCATGATGAGTTGTAATTGACATTTTCCTTTCAAAGCAATTACAAAAGTATTTGTTGCCAATAACTCACAAATTATTAAACCCTCCAGCACCAAAAGCCCCACTGTGTTACAATCATTGGTAATGCATGTGGGGTGAAAGCAATTTAAAAGCTGTCTCATCACCAGAATCAAATCAGAACAGAGTCAGGTAGAAAGTCATTATATGTATGTGTGTTTGGATCCAAGCACAGAGAAAACAATTATCATCATTTAAGGTCTTGCACTAGAATAAGCAGTCAGGCTGCAGTGCAACACTTGTATTATTTATCAGCTATGATAATCAGAGAAATTGCTGCGTCTCGCTCTTAACTATTCCAACTAGGTCAGAATTCCTGGTCAATCTCATTGGGAGGGAGATGGAAATCTCTAAATGTCAGTGCAAATGTCTTTTCTTTGCCCAACAGCAGTGCACCCTGCTGGTTAGACAATGCCTAAAAGATGTGCGTAACAATAAATTAGTGGCTTTTGTGCATGTTATTTACAGTATTTTGAATTATGGATCGTGTAACCTAGAGTTTTGCTTGAACTGAAAAACTCTACCCAGGTACTGAGTTGTATGTCTACCGCAGCAACATGCTGAGCTCAATGAGCTGCTTACAGCAAATACCTAACAATGAGGAGAGGGTCAGCTCTAGATATCTATTTGTTTTCTTTTTTAATGCCATTACAGTTGTGCAACATATTCATGATATTGCATAGAAAAAAAGAGATCGTTGCACAGACAGTAATGTCAGTTCACTGAGATTTTTACATCATTTCTCCGAGAGATCCTCCTGCTTTTTCATTGCGTGGCCGCGTGATTAAATTTGCAGTGCAATTTTAACAAGGTTTGTAAAATGCTACAGTACTTGGCAGCTGCGGACTGCAGAATGGGAAAAGGAGCAGTGAGGAACAGCAGTAGGATGTAAGACATTCCTAAAGGTTGTGGATTTATGGATGAAATCCCTGCCTCTGGTAAGAAAATAATACCACGGTGCTCCCTGAGGATCACAGCAGGAATGATTTCTCCACGGACAATGAATCCTCACCTAAAGTTCAACCAAATGGGCTTGAATGGAGACATTAATTCTGATCTCAGAAGGCAGCACGGATCTTTCCATAAGAGCCCAATTTGTTTGCGGGGACCCTCCATGCTGACATGCGGCATACGTGCCTCCCGGTCTGCCAAGCTATTTTGTCTCTTCTTTTTTACCCCCAGTTAGAGCTGACACACAAAGCGCCAGCATCAGTCAATCTTCCTTTGTTGCCTTTAGCAGCGTACAAACGCCGCAGCCTTCAGACTGTCTGTTCCTGTGAGGAAAAAATCAACAATTTATTTGTTTAGAAATTCGTCAGTGAGATGAATGGTACCGACTCCCGTTTCCGTACTAGGATTTATAAATGCTAGTATTTGGTTAATCTGTGTTTGTTTTTGCTGTTTTTCCACATCCTGAATGCGCTTGTTCCACACAGTTTCTGAAGTCTGAATTGGCACCACCAGGTTTGCAGTAGTTTATATCAGCCTATGAATTTGTGAAGTTGCAAAGTAGTAGTTGTGATAGCTTTCACAATTATCTGTGTGACAATAGCCATGTCAGTGACGTAGAGACAGAGGTGGGTAGTAACGTGTTACATTAACTTTTTCAGAAAAATGTACTTCTGAGAGAAATTTTATCATGCCATAGTTTTTACTTTTACTTGAGGAGATTTGTGGAGAAGAAACAGCACTCTTACGCCGCTAGTTTGGGCAACACTTAAGTCGTTATATTATTCCTTTTTATTCTTAAAATTAGATTTTACTTTATTTTTTTGCCAGAAATGCCCACAGTGACTCTACCAGTATCACCAGTGAGACGTTGCTACAATAGTCAAAATGTCTCCATAATTCCAATCAGACGTAACAATACAGTCACAGTCGGAAGTAATCAGGACGGCCTGTTCAATCATGTGGCATCTTTAAAGAACTGTAAAAAATTAACTATTTCAAATAGACCACTGTGGCCAATACTACTCGAACGTGTAGATATCTCGAAGCCTCACTCTTAGTTTTTGTATGCCACCAGTAGACCTTGGAAAACAGATATGGTTGTTTTGATTTCAGGTAAGTAACATGTTTTCTCCACTAGAGGGCACTCATGCTTTTTGGAGGGGGATAATCTTTTTGAGAACATATTACCTACGACAATATTTCCAAGAAAAAAATTGTGAAAAAAAAAAAAAAATTTTCATACACTGAGTATGAATAATAGATTTGCTTGCAAATCATGCATCAACCAATATAAGAATGAAACATTTCGCTGCTTAATTTCTTGTTGCGGCATTATACACACTCACATACAGGGCCGGCCCAGCCTATACGCAAACTATGCAGCTGCTTAGGGCCCCTAGGGGGCCCCCAATCTGGCAATTGCTTAATTAATGTTCTATTTTCTTAACTGCAGTTTGCTTTATTTGACTTTTGTGAGTTTTGATACTTGATTACAACCTTTAAAAAATAAAAGTTCTTCCTTAACTTCTTTCTTTCCTCTTTTAGAAAAAGGTTTGGCGCTATCTACTGTAAGTACTGACAATCATTTGAGGTGAGAAGTTTGAAGTATGCAGTGCAACACAATCTGATTAATATACAAAATATAGACATATGGGTTGGATTCCAAGTATGGGTTTCACAGTACACCGTGATGAAATGGTGGGCCAAAAATATGGGCCCCTTTGCATTATTTTGCTTAGGGCCTGGGCCGGCCCTGCTCACATATATACTAGTATATAGTGTATACACAGTGCATCACAACAGTGAGTACACCCCTCGTATTTCTGCAGATATTTAAGTATATCTTTTCATGGGACAACACTGACAAAATGACACTTTGACACAATAAAAAGTGGTCTGTGTGCAGCTTATCTAATAGAGTTAATTTATTTTCCCCTCAAAATAACTCAAAATATAGCCATTAATACTTTATCTAAACCCCTGGCGACAAAAGTGAGTACACCCCTTAGAAACTACGTACATCCCTAAATGTCCAAATTGAGTACAGCTTGTCACTTTTCCTCCAAAATGCCATGTGACTCCTTACAGGAGTGCTGTCAGCATTGCTGCAGAGATTGAAAAGGTGGGGGGTCAGCCTGTTAGTGCTCAGACTATACGCCGCACTCTACATCAAATTGGTGTGCATGGCTGTCACCCCAGGAGGAAGCCTCTTCTGAAGACAGTACACAAGAAAGCCTACAAACAGTTTGCTGAAGACATGTCAACAAAGCACATGAATTACTGGAACCATGTCCTATAATCTGATGAGACGGGCAGGCTTTCCTGTGTACCGTCTTCAGAAGAAGCTTGCTCCTGGGGTGACAGCCATGCACACCAATTTGATGAAGAGTACGGCATATGGTCTGAGCAATAACAGGCTGACCCCCCCCCCCCCCCACACACACACACACACACACACACTCTTCAATCTCTGCAGCAGTGCTGACAGCACTCCTGTAACGAGACACATGACATTTGGGAGGGAAAATGATAAGCAGTACTCAATTTAGACATTTAGGGATGTACGTAGTTTCTAAGGGGTGTACTCACTTTTGTTGCCAGGCGTTTAGATACAGTATTAATGGCTATATTTTGAGGGGGAAAAGAATTAACTCTTATTATATAAGCATCACACAGACTACTTTTCACTGTGTCAAAGTGTCATTTTGTCAGTGTTGTCCCATGAAAAGATATACCTAAATTTCTGCAGAAATGCGAGGGGTGTACTCACTTTTGTGATACACTATATATATGTATAGAACTACAACATGAGAAGCTTTGCATCAACTGACATTAAAATACGTAAATCTGCCAGAAAGCACACAACAATGAAACGCAGAGGAGGATCAGGGGACTGCCATCACAGCGATAAAGATGGTACATACTGACAGGTGAAATATGACTTTCACTGATGCGCGAAGCAGGGCAATAAGCCATTAGGGTTACACACATACACACATACCCCTATACACTCATGCGCCAACATACGCACATATGAACAAACATCTCTGCAAATGCACACCCACAGGCATGGGCAACGTACATATTGCCTCTTCTTCATTTTATTCTGACCTTTACTATATCCCAGCAAATTTTAAACAAAAATTTTAAGTAATTTGTTGTCACTTAAAGGGAAAATTCCACTAAATTACAATGTTTTTCCACTGCTTCATGCATAGAATGGGTCAAAATAGATGTGTTTACTGGTTAAAGTTAGTAATATACCCTATTTTTTGGACTATAAGGCGCAGTTTTTTTTTTTATAGTTTGGCTGGGGGTGCGACTTATACTCAGGAGGGACTTATGTGTGAAATTATGATGATATCATCATATCAATGATATCATTTCACATGTTATTTTGGTGAGTGACACTGATGGTTTGGTAAACTTGTTAGCATGTTCTTTATGCTATAGTTATCTGAATAACTCAATAGCTATGGCCACGTTCGCGTTCTGCCTTTGGCAATGTGTGTTCAATTGTATTATTGACTTTTTTATATTGAAATGCATGCTTTTAGTTTGTGGCGCTTTCACGCCCACGTGAGGGCGCACTCGCACTTGTTACGTGAAGAAGACCGCTCACACGCCAGAAGAAGACTGACAGCTACACAGCTAGAGTGAGTGGGCGAGTTAGCGAGAGAGAAACACGACTGCGAACCTATGTTCATTGTTTATGCTTGTAAAATGTCTACAGAGGCAACGCCTGTGTGTATAATCTTTTCTGTTGTTGTTGTGCGTTTTCCACCCGCGATCGGACACTTAAAGCCAGTTGTGTGGTTGTTTGAACAATGTGCTAATGCTAGCGAACGCATGCTAACCGTTTGTGTCATTGCTGTAACAGCACCTAATTATCATTTATTTACGTTGATGCGAACCTTTTTGGTATCAAGGACGAAATTGATTCCGCAAATACGGACGTATATGCATATACGGACGTCATGCATTGTCAGTTGGGAGTATAGCTCGCTGTATAGCCAGGACCGAGCCGTAGCGTCCTGGTGAGGACAGTATATTCGCATTCCGTTGTTCATGCACTGTACACTTATTCAGCACGTTGTTCTCTATTGCATTTTTATATTAAATTGCCTTTCAAGATGACAGATTTGTTCTATGTGGTGGATTTTATCAAGTAAATGTCCCCCAAAATGCGACTCATACTCCAGTGTGACTTATATATGTTTTTTTTCTCTTCATTGGGCATTTTATGGCTAGTCCGACTTATACTCAGGTGCGACTTGTAGTCCGAAAAATACGGTATGTGGTTTGAGATTTGCTTGTAATCGCGCTTCTAAGTCTAACGCTCTACAAACGAACAGACTTCAGATGGTGATGATCCAATCTCACACAGCGCTTTATTATAAATGTATCTACCCATTTTGTGCTTCTTACACACCCACTCACTGAATCACCCACAGCCATGGCCTCGATATAAACACTTGTCCGCCGACACACCCACTCGCCAATTAGAGGAAATAGTGGAAATTTAAACATTCCATTGAGTTATTTTCAATCCCGCTTATCCTTGTCAGGATTGCAGGGTGCTGATGAAAAGGCAGACTACACCCTAAACTGTAATGCACTCATTAAATATTCAAATTCGATCCAGGCAGCCACGTAATAATCTGGTTGTTCACAGGGGCAAACAAAAAGGACCAACTAAAATAGCACATATAAGCTAAGGATAGTGTTGAAAAGTAATTGCTTGTTTAGCTAGACACTTGCAACACTCACTAAGTATTTTGCCATGTTACAGAAATTGCATAGCGGTTACAATACGAATAGACACTGAATTCACACTTATTAAATCTTGTATTATGAGTTGAGGAGCTCTGTTGATTCCATGGATATCACAAGCTGGTTGATTGGAAAGAGGCAAGTGGCTTTGATTGCATCAACTCTCGCTCAATGTCAGAGTCCTTTCTGCTTTTCACCTTGTGAAGGGTGCATAACACTTTTTAAGGATTCTGCACCGACCCTTGTAGTAAATGGGCAGAGATATTGAGCAGGCATAGATGGCTGGGCACGCTCAGGCTCTCCGTTGTTAAATGTGTCATTGAAAATGTCTGGTGCATCACAGTGGCAATTACTAACAAAAAATTCAGAGACAAACTGCTTGTTGACAAAAAGCCAGCATTGCTTGTTGACAAGAAAAGAAGTGCATGGCAGAGAGAAGACAAAGCTCTCCACTGAATGAAGACTTCAATTATTAAACTTGTACCTTAATGAGGTTTTGAAGGGATAATGTTGCTTTTTCTATTAGTAATAGCAACACCTTTTAGTCTTTATTAACAATCTTTAGAATCTTTAGTTTAAAATCAGTATTAGGGTTTCAAACTAGGGTTTAAAACCTGTTTTAGGGTTTCAAACTAGGGTTTAAAACCTCTTTTAGGGTTTCAAACTAGGGTTTAAAATCAGCTTTAGGGTTTCAAACTAGGGTTTAAAGCCAGCTTTAAGTTTTCAAACTAGGGTTTAAAACCAGTTTAGGGTTTCAAACCAGGGTTTAAAACAAGTATTAGGGTTTCAAACTAGGTTTTAAAATCAGTATTAGGGTTTCAAACTAGGGTTTAAAACCAGTATTAGGGTTTCAAACTAGGTTTTAAAACCAGTATTAGGGTTTCAAACTAGGGTTTAAAACCAGTATTAGGGTTTCAAACTAGGGTTTAAAATCAGTATTAGGGTTTCAAACTAGGGTTTAAAACCAGTATTAGGGTTTCAAACTAGGGTTTAAAATCAGTATTAGGGTTTCAAACTAGGGTTTAAAACCAGCTTTAGGGTTTCAAACTAGGGTTTAAAACCAGCTTTAGGGTTTCAAACTAGGGTTTAAAACCAGTATTAGGGTTTCAAACTGGGTTTTAAAACCAGTATTAGGGTTTCAAAATAGGGTTTAAAACCAGTATTAGGGTTTCAAAATAGGGTTTAAAATCAGTATTAGGGTTTCAAACTAGGGTTTAAAATCAGTATTAGGGTTTCAAACTAGGGTTTAAAACCAGTATTAGGGTTTCAAACTGGGTTTTAAAACCAGTATTAGGGTTTCAAAATAGGGTTTAAAACCAGTATTAGGGTTTCAAAATAGGGTTTAAAATCAGTATTAGGGTTTCACACTAGGGTTTAAAACCAGTTTTAGGGTTTGAAACTAGGTTTTAAAACCAGTTTTAGGGTTTCAAATCAGGATTTAAAACCAACTTTAGGGTTTCAAACCAGTTTAGGGTTTCAAACCAGGGTTTAAAACCAGTATTAGGGTTTCAAACTAGGTTTTAAAACCAGTAATAGGGTTTCAAACTAGGGTTTAAAACCAGCTTTAGGGTTTCAAACTAGGGTTTAAAATCAGTATTAGGGTTTCAAACTAGGGTTTAAAACCAGTATTAGGGTTTCAAATCAGGGTTTTGAAACCAGAGTTAGGGTTTCAAAATAGGGTTCAAAACCAGTTTTAGGTTGTCAAAGCAGGGTTTTAAACCAGTATTAGGGTTTGAAACTAGGTTTTAAAACCGGTATTACAGCTGCCAAACCTATTGTATCCAGTATGGAATTTTTCCAATAACAAAGTATGCATTGTCTGCAAAACAGTGACAAAGAAAGCTTCATATGTCAATGCACACACTACTTACACTCGGGCCATCACGCTGCTATTTTGTATGATGCATTTTAAGCCCCAGAAGATGCTTCAATCTGAACAGCTCTGAGTCAAGGATCCAATGCACGGTTTGCCCATTTTTCTTCCCCAAGGGCAAGACTCATCACTCTCCATGTTGCAACTCAGTAATTTGTCCTTGTGCTCTGCATTGATGCTTGCTTTTACCATTTTACTTGTTAAAAGAAATGCACGACCTTATCAGTTGTTGTTTCTGTTATGATGCAGCCATTAGTACAGGGGTGGGCAAAGCAGTCCACAAAGGGTCGAATTGGTTACAGGTTTTTGTTGCAACCCATCAAGATGACACTTTTTCACCAATATGGTGTCTTACAAGTGCAATCAGTTGATTGCAGTCAGGTGCTTCTTGTTTCCCCGTGCCCCTCATTGCTTAAACTGCCTGCGCTGGATCAGTGGTAACAAAGATCAGTTCCCATTGCGGCCCTTGAGGACCGGTTTTGAGGAACATTCTAATGAAGTTTAGCATCTCATATTGCCGGCACAATCCCCAGACCTCAACATTATTGAGCATTTATGGTCAGTTTTAGAGATTCACTTAAGATGTCGATTTCCACTGGCATCGTCTCTAAAAGAGTTAGAGGGTATTCTAACTGAAAAATGGCTTAAAATTCACTTTGGAAACAATTCACAAGTTGTATGAATCAATACATTGGAGAACTGAGGCTGTAAGAGCCGCGAAAGGCGGACCTCCACCGTATTAAATTAGTTTTTGTTGATTTCTTAAGGTATTTCCATTACTTTGTCAAACCACCTGTATGTTTGGGTTAATGAAAGATGGATATTTCTACGTATTTTGTGAAGTATAGACAAGTCAATTTTTCTTATTCCATTTATTGGCAGATCATTTTGTTATTCTTTTAGGCATAATAATGATTTGCGTACTTCTGAAAGTTGTCTTTTTGCAGCAATGTGTTTTATAGATTATATATAAGATTGTTACTCTCACATTCTTTCTGTCTCTCTTTTGTCGTTCATCTTTTTTTGGGGGGGGGCTCATCTTAGTCAACAATTAGGCTGAATGATAAATGACTGTAATCATATCAATCAGGTGCACAATTTGACTCTACTCTCTGAATTCTTAGGCCTGAAAAGTGTAAAAATGCAAAGTAATTCTTCCTTCCAAATTCCACAGGTGAGGACTCTAATAACATCATAAGTTAATGTTTTTTTTTTTTTTTTTAACTAACATACAATATTGTATTGTAGCCTATTTATTATTATTATTTGTTATTAATATTTTTTTGTTCTTTGACATGTGTATGCTGTGTTTTTTTGAAGGGTTTTTGTGTTGTTGTATTTATCACTGTATTGGCAAAACATTCACATCAGAGGTTACTCTGTGATTTCTGCAATTTCTCCTTACTCTCCAAGTGAAACACTTCAGCCACACTTACCACTTTGGGCCTCGTCTTGGTTTCATGAGAGCTGCAATCTATATAACCAAGTGTCTCTGTTCTAGAGAGGTGGGAAATCACTTGTGCGCTACAGAGCACAAAAACAATAGGACAGACATATAGAGTGCTGGATGAAGAAAGGTGGGAAATGGCTATTCCCGGTTTGACTTCAATATCATGATTGATGCATTTTGTAGTTCATCTGCTGACATTTCAATCATCACTCCATAATACAGTCTGTGATTTAAAGTGACTATTGTACTAGTTTTTGGCATCATATACATACAGTATGAGTCATTCGCCCAAAACCAGACTAATTGTTAAAATGAGATACTAATGCAATGTGTATATTTTATAAATAAATAATAAATAAAAATTAGGGCTCATAAAAATTATTTACCAATAAACTTTTTCATTAAGGTTTGCATCCTGATGTTTGTGCATTTGTCTGCAGACCCATCATATCAGAATTGAGAAAAGAGCTTTAAAAAGCAGCTCTTGTTTCTAAGGGCATTTTTGGGCAAAAATGTGAATACACTGTCAATTCTTCTTTAATATCTCTCATTTAAAAAAGCTCAACAAAGCATTTTTTTAACCCAAGTGTGTAGGTTTGGCGAAATAGTCATATGGGGCATATATGAGCGAGGACTTGTAAATTGTTATGTCCCATGATACTCTTTTTCAACATTATCCCTGTGATTTCATCATTCCAGCTTGTTAGAGAAGAACATAATTCTGTTAAAGAGGTTTAATTCTGGCTCCGGGTGAAAGTGACATTAAACAAGCCTCCGATGGACCAGTGTTTGGCAACATGTCAGTGTCACAGTTTGACATCATTTATGTTTAAACAGCTGTGTTTGACTCTGGCACCTAAAATCTTGCTGACCTAATTTGGATCTGTCTCATTTAGCAATTCAAGAAGATGATAATTTGGCTATAATAGCTCTGCATTTTATAGCTGTGAAGGAATCATTAATATCACATGGACTGTGCTATCAAATGTATGATTTATTTTCTCCTTTTGAACAGATCAGATGAAGTTTTCATATCTTTTCTCCTTAGGGTACTCAGCGGTTACAAAAGAGGGAGAGATCTGCTGAGCATTTGGGATGTATGAGCCAGTTTACAAGGCAGCTTCTCATGTCCAGTTTTGTATTTTTTAAATTATTTTTTTGCCAATGTGAATGCGGCTGATGTTAGCGGTAGCGCGCCATTTTGCGCAGTAAAAATAAATTATTTTGCGAACGTTTTTTTTGTTTGGCCAGGTGTAATCCGAGGTGGGTTACATTTACTCAGTTACATTTACTTGAGTAACTTTTTGAGAAAAAAGTACTTCTAGGAGTCGTAGGCCACTCTGCCTGCTGTTTGATTTGTACTCATTAACAAACAAATCCTCGCAACATCATATGAAGTTGCGTTCCTGATCGCAAAGCAGGTATGTAATTTTTTTGTTCATGCACTGTGTTGGTTTTGTTCCACACAGTTCAATTTGTGCACCTTTAGAAAAACTACGTATATGTCTTGAACTTGACAAAAAAAAAAAAAAATCATATTATTTAACACTAAAGTAGGGTTCGTCGAATGAGCATATGAAACTGGTGGGGTTCGGTAGCACCAACAAGGTTAAGGACCACTGATTTAAGCATTTATTCACAAGAATTTCGACGTAAAAAGCTCTTTGTTGTGAACTGGTGGTAAGGCGGCACCACAGTGAACTTAAAGGAGAGCCGCACATTCGACATATTTACGTAAAATAAATGCTACCTGCACGGTTTCATTTGCTTTTAACCAAGATCGATTTCACCTCCATATCTACAAAGAATTTGGGAATTTAAGCATTTATTCAAAAGAATTTTCAACGGAAAAGCTCTGTTTACATCAGAGGGCTTCTAGCTACATTTACTAACAGAATAGCATTGTACTTCGACATATTTACAAAAAAAAACCCGCTAACTGTACGTTTTTTTTTTTTTTTTTGCTTTTAACCAAGAATTGAGACTGTTTTAAGTCAATATCTATACAGAATTCGGGGATTTAAGCATTTATTCACAACAATTTTCACAGGAAAAGCTCTGTTTACATCAGGGGGCTTCAAGCTACATTCACTAACAGAATAGCATTGTACTTTGACATATTTACATAAAATAAACACTAACTGCACTTTTTTTTTTTTTTTTTGCTTTTAACCAAGAATCGAGACTGTTTTACGTCCATATCTACAAAGAATTCGGGCATAGCATTTATTCATGAGAATTTTCACCGGAAAAGCTCTGTTTACATCAGAGGGCTTCTAGCTACATTTACTAACAGAATAGCATTGTACTTCAAAATATTTACATAGAATAAAAGCTAACTGCACTTTTTTTGTTGCTTTTAACCAAGAATCGAGACTCTTTTACGTCCATATCTATAAAGAATTCAGTGAATTAAGCATTTATTCACAAGAATTTTCAACAGAAAAAGCTCTTTGTCTGTGTTTCCACTCAGTCAGCTTTGACGGCCATGCCAACAATGCTGGCTACTATGCCAGCCTTGAGCTCCCAGAGGGCACCTGGTCCTCCATCAACTCCTACGCCTCCGGCAACAAGCAGATCTTCGTCTACTTTGACCCTGTGCACCTTTGGAAGAACATCTACAGTAGCTTTCACAGCAACGGCTGTATGGTGCTGCCCAGGTGTCCTGGGGCTGAAGTAAGTGGCAGGCATTATTCACTTTATAAAAAAAAAAGATGAATCAAAACACCTATGTTTCTAAAACAAACATGTTTTTTAGGAGCCTGAGAGGATGAGGACGGCCCAATTCTTTAGCCTGAAGGTGCTGGCCAGGTGGGAGAACTACAAGTCTGTCAAGGCTGGCTACAAATTGACCCAGAAGGTGTACTCTTCGATCGAGTTGTAGAGCGTCAGGCTCATCATGGTGGTCGTCAACGCCAACACGGTTGCCGGGCTGAGGCTTCTCGCCATGACCATGGGCAAGGAGGAACAGAGGGACACGGAGGCGGGCCGGGCGGTCCTCAAGCAGCCATCTCTCCCCATGGCCAACATCACGTCCTTCGGAATGTCACTGTGGGACTCCCTGATGTGCAGGAAGCACAAGAGCACCTACTGGAGTTCCTGGCGGTCCCTCTTCAACCGTTTTGGTGCGAACTTCTCCAAGGATGTGACTTCAGAAGCGAGGAAGAACAAGGCTGTGGAATGTCCGACCGGCAGGACAGGAAAAGGAGCAGAGTCAAGAAGGGCATATAGGAGACGGTGAGGAACAGGGACTTGTACAAGTCTAGGAAGCTGACCAAAAAACGCAAGGCATAGAAAAAGACTATGTAATTGTTGAAAGACGAGGCTCACATCCTGGTAACACCACATCGATTATTTACACTGCCTGAATTATAGGACTATCTCATACAAATTTTATATGTATGTTTATTTAGATTTCATACTTGCACTTCACTTATCTTATCCTGCACTGTAAAGGGAGATGCTCCACAATTTCATTGTAGAATAGAATAGAATAGAATAGAATAGAATAGAATAGAATAGAATAGAATAGAATAGAATAGAATAGAATAGAATAGAATAGAACTTTATTACTTGGGTAATATTATTGTGAAATAACGCTACTCTTACTTGAGTAAAATTTTTGGCTACTCTACCCACCTCTGGGTGTAATAGGGGCTTTTGTGTGTAGACTTCAGCACACATGACTGAATTTCTTCTTCATCATTTTAAACTACAATTTCATAGACAATTTTAAAAATATTGAGATGTAATTCATAAATTAATGAGGCAATTAAGTGTACTTTAAAGTCATTTAATCTTTTACATGTCTCCCAAGACAGAGCTGCCCAAGGGAAAATTTACAGTGCAATCTTCGACATCCAGTATTCATCAAGAGTCAATCTGCACACCCGATGCACTTATCTGTAACATATGTCTTCCTTCTATTCCAGTTTCAGCATCTTGCTGCTAACAGATTGCATGCAAATGACTAAATGTAGAGCAGGCACAGCTTTACGCTTTATGAAACAAAGCTTTGGTTGACATTTACAGACTTGTTTCATGCCAACATCTTCAGCGGAAACATGTCATGTGTAACAAATATTGAACAGGTGACATCTGGACTGCTGTCCAACAGTGCCACGATAGATTTTTCAGCTCATTTTTTCTTAAATTAACTCGCTACATTTCATGCTTGCAGACCATGATTCGTCAGTCAGTTTGATTTAATTTTATTTCGTGGATTTGCAAAATGACTAAAAGAAAACATTGCCAAAACGATCCCCTTTCGCGCAAAAACCATTGTAAAAAGACTGCAAACTCACTATTTTGCCAGCCAAAGGAGAAACTGCTAAAATGACTTTATAAATAAATTACTCCCCATGTGTTCTCCTTGTGAGTCTCATTCAAAAGTGCTCAATATTAAATTTTCAGTGAAAGGTCAGATTGACATCCCAACGAGTTTGAGTGGGTTTGGTACCTTGCTCAAGAATACCTTGAGCATCTTTTGTCTTCAAGCCTCATTAAAGACAAAGCTTCTATGCTCTGTGCTATGTTTAGAAGAATGTGATGGTTTTTAAGCAACAAAAGCATGATATATAATATTTACAATTATCCCAAAGATAGCATTAACCCAAATCCCATAGAGTTGCAAAATTGTTTAAAATGTCAATTAAAAACAGAACACAATGATTTGTAAATCATTTGAGTTCAGTAGAATATACAACTTATGTAAATGTAATAAATAAATATGGTATTGTGCTTTCCACCTTTCAAAGCTAATATTCTCATGTACCTACCGTATTTTTTGGGACTATAAGTCGCACCTGAATATAAATCGCACCAGCCATAAAATGCCCAACGAAGAGGAAAAAAAAAAATACTAGTATAAGTCGCACCGGAGTATAAGTCGCAGTTTTGGGGGAAATTTACTTGATAAAATCCAACACATAGACCAGATATGTCATTTTGAAAAGCAATTTAAAATAATAATAATAATACAATACAGAACAACATGCTGAATAAGCGTACAATATAAAAATGCTAAAAAATCACATGATGCATGAACAACGAAATGCGAATGTACTGTCCTCACCAGGACGCTTTGACTCAGTCCTGGCTATACAGCGAGCTAAACTCCCAAATGACGATGCTGGATGTCCATATGTTTTGCTGCCTTTATTTCGGCCATCGTTATGATACCATCATTTGACAAGTGAAACTAAAAATAGAAATAATACAAATCCATTTCGTCCTCGATACCAAACAGGTTCGCATCAACGTAAATAAATGGTAATTAGCTGCTTTTATAGCAATGACACAAACTGTTAGCATGCGTTCGCTAGCATTAGCACCAGGCCCGGATCTAGGTTGACCCACCAGAGTGGGCACTAAGAAAACTTGAGGGGGCACCCACAATGCAGGCTTTTTTTTTTTTTACCCTCTGCATTTCTCTGGGTTTGGGACCAGCGCAAGTAGGACACTGGCTTGTGTCCCGTTGAGGCTGCATTAATTATTTATTTATTTTTTCTTCATCTATCTACTTATTTTCGCAGTCGGCATGATGTTATGATGACGTCATCTCGCATGGCAACGTGTCGCCATTTTGAGATGGGGGCACGCACAGGTAAACAGCCGTAGACAAACGCCGTCTGAAATTCATAATTTTCAGCTGTGTTTTGCGTCTTTTTTCATCAAAACGTCTTAAACATGACTTTTTATTATCACGAGTCGCTGCCGACAGACGCGAGGAGGCAATACTACTTAAAATTAGCGTGTATTGGCCTGCAAATCTGCCCATACAAAGTCGCAGCTGATTCCTGGATAAACAATCTAAAGGAATTGTCTGCAGTGGAGTTCGGAAACCTCTACAACTACCTCATAAAGAATTGTGGGATTGCCTGTGAAGACAGCAATGAGAGAGGATGTATCCGCATGTCAGTGGAAATTAAATACGCCAAGTTTTGGCTAAAAGACAACTTATTCTCCGTCAATTCTTCTACGAATGCAACGTTGAGCTGCAACCACCTCAACACAAAATATGCACAATATATGAAATCGCATATGTACTGCACTATCTGTAGCAAACTGCATATTAAAATATGAATAAACAATTAGGAGAGCGCCCGAGACGCCGTTTTGCCGACCCTCTAACTCGTGGGTAATTAGCATATCACAAGTTTCATGCTAAGTGAATCTGTCTCACTTTTTTTGCACTGAAGTACACACAGTTAACATATTTACGTTTTTAAACACATTTAAACAATAAATACCGGCGATGCAACGTCAAATTCAAGGCAAAGTGGTCACAGAGACGGCGCGAACAGACTACTGCCGTCGTCTTCTGATTCTCTACTGGAAAACGTCCCTTCCGTGTTGCAGTTTCATTCAATAAAGTGAGCATGAGATGCAGTAAATTAAGGCGTCCACTAGATGATGCTAATAAGACGTAAAAGAAACTCAGGTATTCAATCACAAAACCCATCAATCTTTTATGCATAACAGAACACCGTCATTTTCATTGGGTGGGCACGACTCATGTCTGGGTGGGCCGTGCCCACCCTGGCCCCCCCATACATCCGGCCCCGATTAGCACATTGTTCAAACAACCACACACCTGGTTCTAAGTGTCCGATTGCGGGTGGAGAAAACAACAACAACAGAAAAGATGATACACACAGGCGCTACCTCTGTAAAGATATTTTACAAGCATAAACAATTAACGTAGGTTTGCAGCCGTGTTTCTCTCTCGCCCACTCGCTCAGAAGCTGCGTAGCTGTCCGCCTTCTTCGCGTAAACAAGTGCAAGTGCGCCCCCACTTAGGTGTGAAAGCGCCACAAACTAAAAGCATGCATTTCAATATAAAAAAGTCAATAATACAATTGAACACACATTGCCAAAGGCAGAATGCGAACGTGGCTATAGCTATTGAGTTATTCAGATAACTATAGCATAAAGAACATGTTAACAAGTTTACCAAACCATCAGTGTCACTCCACTAAAATAACATGTGAAATGATATCATAATGTGTTAATAATTTCACCCATAAGTCGCTCCTGAGTATAAGTCGCACCCCCAGCAAAACTATGAAAAAAAACTGCGGCTTATTTTCCGAAAAATACGGTGCTAAAGCCCTTTTCACACACATATCCAGGTAAATCCCCGTGTAAAGTGATGCAGGATTTACTCGAGTCATTGCTTTCTCGCATTTGTAGACTGAGACAGAGAATGACGCGGGTTGGACAGTTTCACAGACTTGTTCCATGTTGCCCACTGGCGCTCTCTGTGCGGGGAGGGCTGCTGGCGGAATTTATAACCCGAACATTACGTCATTTTTGGTCGGCATTGGCTGTCACAATATTAGTCAAATCGTGTTTTGTTCCGGAGGGAGCGTTCCCGACGTCGTAGCTGCAGCCAATTCAAGCTCATCAATACTGTATTTAAGCCCAGGCGATCCAAGAAAAGGATAGAAGGAAGAATCCCGCTGACTTGGGAAGAAAGAATCCCGCTGGCTTTGTTTTGTTGTCTTATCTACTCTCTGCCTACCGCTTAGGTTAGTATTTTATTGATCACTGTCGACCAACTGTCACGGACCCATTGTGTTTTTCAACCCTTTCCGCGATCGAATGTATTTTTGAATTTAATAAACCATTGAACGCTTCCCTCCATTAATTTCTGCTTTGAAGTACAACCTTGTTTCCGCAGTAGCAGACCCTAACATCGGCAACAAAATAAACCACACATTTCCAAAGATGGACGATGGACTTTTTTTCCTTAGCTTTACGATCGCGTAGCAATTTTATTTCGTTATGTATGTCAGCCTGCTATGTTGATAATTGCGATGTTTGTTTACCGCTTTTCGTCTTACTGCAAAGAGGGAGGATATGACGATTGGCCCGCCATGATATTTACGTCATCAGCCATCGTGCTGTGACGCAAGAATTTAACACCTGTTTTCATGCACACCGCTTCCCGGGAAAGTCCCGGACATTATACTAAGACATGGTCCGCGTAATTTCCGTGTCAGTCGACACGGGAAATTGTTTTCACATGCAACTGCTGCACGTTTATATCACACAATGTTCCCGGTGTTTCGGAGTGCGTGAAAGGGGCTTAATTGTGCAGCATCAGATGCAGTGTGGGGCTCAGTATCTTGCTCAAGGATACTTGGGCAAGGTCATCTGGGCGCAGAAACAAACCCACAACCTCCGGTTTGTGGGACAACTTGGGGTAAGATCCACCATTCAGTAAACAACTGCGTGAGCAAGAAAATGTTTCTCAACATGGAACGTAGCATTCAAGGTATTCAGGGATTTTCCATTCTAGATAACATTATAACTTCATCCGGTGTGAATTTTGTTGTTGTTGGTATTTTCATTTTGCCAACGCACACTACAGGTGAGAAAATTAAAGCTCAGTATTTGTGCAATACCAGCAATTCCAAAACTATACCATTCACTAACCTCAATTGGAGACAAGAGCGACAATTTCATAGCTTCCAGTCATTACAAAAGGCTGATTTTCCCTTATCAGCAACTTGGCCCATTAATTCTCCTGATTAAGTTCTTAACACTGGGGCATACTGCTGGTGTAGTCACGTGTCACCCTAATATGTTTTCATTACTGAGTTCTTTACAACTTCACTCATTTGAGCTCTTGAATGTCAATAGGCAGTTTTAGTTCAGATTTAGGCCATAACAATAATATTACAGCAAATTTTCATATTTAATTGTTAAACACAAGATGGAGTCCACTATGGACAGCGAAAAGGATACTATACCTCATTTGCATGTGCCTGACACATCAATAGTCACAGTTAAAGAACCCATCAATCACATGAACCCATGTGACCACCTCATTTGTAATGGTGAATAAACTATGACTCTAGGGACTCTGATGAAACCTCAAGTAGTCAGCTATAGTAATGCTCACTTTTAAGTTCACGTGAACTTCTTGTTTGTGTAGGTGTGCTTCAGTAAGTTATGTCATTCTTTAAAAGTGCTGTACAGCAGCGCCTCCCTGAGGTTGTATGGCCACAAGACGTGCAGGTGGGGAATCGTTCCGTTGCTGAAGTCACAGAAATGTACTAGTATATATACAATTTGAATTGTGTCTGCAAGTAGTGGTCGAAAAAGCTTTATATATACTGTATATATATATATATTTTAAACTTAGTCTTAAAACAGTATCCATAGCAGATATCAAAACTAGCACATACTCTTCGATTGAGTTTGGTGGGTAATAAAGTGTAACTTTATTGTAATCAAAACCTTTAAAATATATTAGATTATGTCTAACAGGGTTGTGCCAAACACAACAAAAGGGGGATTCATTGCCTTGTGGCTACTATTCTTTGGCCAAACTTGATCAAAACTACTTTTATATCAATCATGCTTATGCTTGTATGTTATAACTGGAAGAAAAGAAGAAGAAAAACAGCTTTTTATAAAATAACTGAAGTCAAGAAAAATGATTACCTATTTATTCTCTCTTTCTAACTATTATTATTATTAATATTATTATTATATTATTACCATTGCTGGTATATATATTGTCTATTAGCATTGTTGGTATAGTTCAGTGGTTCTTAACCTTGCTAAAGGTACTGATACCTTTGGAATTAGAAAATAAAGCAATTTTTTTCAAATTCAAAACCAATATATCTATGCTAGCAGGCTAATAATTGAGCAAATCACCATTCAAAGTTTCGTCTCATTTTGACTAATAATTGAGCAAATCCCCATTCAAAGTTATTCTCATTTTGACAGAATGTTTTTTAAACAGATCAAAATTTAAGACCACACTGCCAATTGGTCTGTTGTATTCCCTCATACCAAGTGCGAGTCAGCCTTCCACTGAGCAAACCAGTTCCTCCTCCTATCAGAACAAGGACTAGCAGTTAAAAGAAATTGATTAAGTCTGTGAATTGGGAGCAAACTAGTCCAAAACCTGGTCTGAAAATCCACTTTGCCTAGATTTAATCAGTGTACAAAATAGGACTATGTCTCTTTACCTTCGCCGAACCCCTTAGACTTACTCACCGAACCCCTGAGGTTCGATCGAACCCAGGTTAAGAACCACTGGTATAGTTATTGTTGTCATTTGTAACTGTTTGTCTGTGTGTGTGGCATTTACCATTGTTAGTATGGTTTTACTTTCATTTAATGTGTTGGTATTAAAATTGTTTTTGGTTTGTGTGTTACCTGTGCTAACTTCATCACAAGGGATAAAATTGGTTACAAAATTTTATATCTATGTACAAAATTGTTTAAACTGAATTTTTAGTTGCCTACATTTTGGAAGGAAGTAGCTACCTTTGTTTGTTCTTAATTAGATGAGAATAGGAGTGGGATTAAATAAATGTTCTTCTTCCCGCTCCTTTTCAGGCATGTAGTTTATGTTCATTAATTTGTTTTGCTGCTCTTTTTTGTTATATGAGCTAGATATATTTGCTGTCCTGAAAAGTACAGTCAGGGCCTGAAATAAACAAATGAAATTATTATTATTTTATGTTAATATTTTTTCATTTAATTGTTTCGTTTAATTGCGTTCACTAAATCAATAAACTAAATATATATATATTTGTTTATTAAAAAAGTTATGTTGTTTTATTTTGGTGAGAAGAAGTTACACTGCAAAAACACACCTACAGTGCCTTGCAAAAGTATTCGGCCCCCTTGAATCTTGCAACCTTTCGCCACATTTCAGGCTTCAAACATAAAGATATGAAATTTAATTTTTTTGTCAAGGATCAACAACAAGTGGGACACAATCGTGAAGTGGAACAACATTTATTGGATAATTTAAACTTTTTTAACAAATAAAAAACTGAAAAGTGGGGTGTGCAATATTATTCGGCCCCTTTATTTTCAGTGCAGCAAACTCACTCCAGAAATTCAGTGAGGATCTCTGAATGATCCAATGTTGTCCTAAATGACCGATGATGATAAATAGAACCCACCTGTGTGTAATCAAGTCTCCGTATAAATGCACCTGCTCTGCGATAGTCTCAGGGTTCTGTTTAAAGCGCAGAGAGCATTATGAAAACCAAGGAACACACCAGGCAGGTCCGAGATACTATTGTGGAGAAGTTTAAAGCCGGATTTGGATACAAAAAGATTTCCCAAGCTTTAAACATCTCCAGGAGCACTGTGCAAGCCATCATATTGAAATGGAAGGAGCATCAGACCACTGCAAATCTACCAAGACCCGGCCGTCCTTCCAAACTTTCTTCTCAAACAAGGAGAAAACTGATCAGAGATGCAGCCAAGAGGCCCATGATCACTCTGGATGAACTGCAGAGATCTACAGCTGAGGTGGGAGAGTCTGTCCAACAATCAGTCGTACACTGCACAAATCTGGCCTTTATGGAAGCGTGGCAAGAAGAAAGCCATTTCTCAAAAATATCCATAAGAAGTCTCGTTTAAAGTTTGCCACAAGCCACCTGGGAGACACACCAAACATGTGGAAGAAGGTGCTCTGGTCAGATGAAACCAAAATTGAACTTTTTGGCCACAATGCAAAACGATATGTTTGGCGTAAAAGCAACACAGCTCATCACCCTGGACACACCATCCCCACTGTCAAACATGGCGGTGGCAGCATCATGGTTTGGGCCTGCTTTTCTTCACCAGGGACAGGGAAGATGGTTAAAATTGACGGGAAGATGGATGCAGCCAAATACAGGAACATTCTGGAAGAAAACCTGTTGGTATCTGCACAAGACCCGAGACAGGACAATGATCCAAAACATAAAGCCAAATCTACAATGGAATGGTTAAAAAAATAAACGTATCCAGGTGTTAGAATGGCCAAGTCAAAGTCCAGACCTGAATCCAATCGAGAATCTGTGGAAAGAGCTGAAGACTGCTGTTCACAAACACTCTCCATCCAACCTCACTGAGCTCGAGCTGTTTTGCAAGGAAGAATGGGCAAGAATGTCAGTCTCTCGATGTGCAAAACTGATAGAAACATACCCCAAGGGACTTGCAGCTGTAATTGGAGCAAAAGGTGGCGCTACAAAGTATTAACGCAAGGGGGCCGAATAATATTGCACGCCCCACTTTTCAGTTTTTTTATTTGTTAAAAAAGTTTAAATTATCCAATAAATTTTGTTCCACTTCACGCTTGTGTCCCACTTGTTGATTCTTGACAAAAAAATTAAATTTCATATCTTTATGTTTGAAGCCTGAAATGTGTCGAAAGGTTGCAAGGTTCAAGGGGGCCGAATACTTTTGCAAGGCACTGTATTTAAAATTTGTTAAATTGCCTTGTTTTCAGTGTAAATGTAGAAATAAATGAAATTATCTACCAGTGCTTCAAGTTATTTTTTCCTTTTTTAATTTAGGTGAACAATTACCAGCTTTTAGATGTATGGTCTTGATACAACAAACAGTAATATTTACTTAAAGTAAATTGAGTAATCTGACACATTAATCTGATAACTAGTCTTTAACACATAAAACAAGATGGGGACTACAGTTAAGAAAAATAATCTGATTAAGACCTTTTAAATTTGTAGTGTAGTATTTACACTGCAAAAACACACATCCTTAAAACCAGGTAAATTCTATTGTTTTCAGTGCAAATCTACTAGAAATAAATGAAATTATCTACTAGAGCTTCAACTAAATTTTACCCACTCAAATATCTTGAAATGAAAAAAATGGTTAACTCAAAATAAGTTTAACAGACTTATTTTAAGCAATAAACTAGTATATTTCATCTTTTAAAAAGCTTGTTTTTCACAAATGTTCTTAATTCAAGAATAGATATTGTTCAAAACATTATTTAAAAGTATTTTTTTCTTGATTTAGGTGAAAAATGACCAACTTTTAGATGTATGGGCTTAATAAAGTGGTGATATTTACTTAATATAAGTGGCACAATCTGTGAACTAGTCTGTAACATTCAAAACAAGATGGGGAAAACTATTTGACTAGATTCAAGAAAAATAATCTGATTAAGATGTTATAAATTTGCTGTGTAGGACTTTTTTAGATACATACACAATGTCTCAGGCCTCTTTGGGATTCAGCAGAAGAGTATGTATTTCTAAACTACTGTCAGAATTTTAACCAACTGTTTCCATGCTGTGCCATTCTGAAAAGAAAAAAAAGATGTACTGTAGCAAAAGGGGCACAATGGAAAACTAAAAGGCCAACACAACTGTGTAGGCTGCAGAGAAAAATAGTGGGAGGTTGCTGGTTGAGATGGACGCCTGCCAGCCTTCTGCATGTTAGCCTTGGCCCAGGAAGAATAATGAGCCTCCTGTTCTTCCAGGTAAAGGATAGGATATCAGTGTAGAAAGGAAACCCTATCTCGAGTCATGACATGTCAGCAGTTGTATACATTGGTTCGGGAAGTATGTGACAATAATTCACTTTAATACGGCTGTCATACTTGTTGGATTTATGGTAGTGTGTCGGAAATTTCAGGTTGGTTTCTATGCTAGCAGATCTATGTCTTTGTGGCAATCTGCTTCTTCCTTGGTTCAATAAAATTCTTCTGTACAGTGTATTGTAGAAAATAAACATAGCAAACGCTGTATAGGGGCGCAGTTTTTAAGTTAATGTCCAGCACTTATTTGTGTGTAGAGACGAGTTAACAACTGAATTTTCTTTATGTGCACTTCTTACGTTGATTTCAGTGGAGTTACTCTGTGGCAGGACTTACTGTAACTCATCCCAATATATATTAGGGCTGTCAAACGATTAACATTTTTAATCGAGTTGATCACAGCTTAAAAATTAATTAATCGTAATTAATCGCAATTCAAACCATCTCTAAAATATACCATATTTTTCTGTAAACGATTGTTGAAATGAAAAGATAAGACAAGGCGGATGTATACATTCAACATACTGTACATAAGTACTGTATTTGTTTATTATAACAATAAATCCACAAGATGGCATTAACATTATAAATATTCTTTCTGTGAAAGGGATCCATGGATAGAAAGACTTGTAATTCTTAAAAGATAAATGTGAATACAAGTTATAGTAGTTTTGATAATTTGTATATTGCGACTAAATTTTGCCATCTAGTGTATTTGTTGACGAAATGTTTGAATAGTTTGGGAGTATTATTTTGCACAGCTATTTTGATTTGGAATGTCAGTTCTCTTTGCATTGAGCGCTTTTCTTTTTGTGAACGTTATTATTTTTTTAAGAGATAGAAATATTATTTTTGTTGTGCTTTCACTAAATGATACTGTAGCAACTTAACTGTTCTTAACTGCCCAAATGCATGATGGGAACCATGACTGTCAGTGGTGGCTGCAAATGGTATATCTTCTCTGCGTTGTGTACAATACAGGGTGTTAAGAAAAAGATCATCTCCTGTCATTCTTCCCAATGTTGCTCGCCGCAGTAGTTATAATTGTTAAGATTTGGGCAACCATGTCTAACAGTGGTGGCTGCAAATGGTATATCTTCTCTGTGATTTATACAATACAGGGTATTAAGAAAAAGATCATCTCCCGTCATTTGATCGTCGCTCGCCACAATTGTTTTAATTGTTGTGGAAGAAATGCCAAAGCTTAGACCAATAAATAGGGCGGCTCCAATAAATGACTGTATCCACTCCAGTCGCTTGTCTCTGCTTCTTAACTCTCAATATACTTATAACGGCGCCATTGTAGTCTGTTCGCGGCAATGCATGAGCGGATCGTTCCGCGCATGCGTTAAATATTTTAACGTGATTATTTTTTTAAAAATGAATTACCGCCCGTTAACGCGATAATTTTACAACCCTAATATACTGTATACAGTATATTAAGGATTTTATGTCACTACCTTTTCTTTAAACTTTTTCTTATATATTTTTATTACAGTAATTGAAAACGATATCTTTTACATCAGGACAATACTTAATGAACATTAACTAATGGTAAAATTGCATTGTGTATTGCAGTGATTCTCAATGGGTGTGTCAGGACCCAACTTGTGGTTCATAAAACTCATTTGCATGGGTCCTAAAAAGGTAGGTAAAACCTCTTTAATTTAGGGTGGTACCTTCATTTCCTAACTGCCCAATGCCAAGTTTTTTTATTTTTATAAATGGAGTGGTTGTGTTCATCCACAGCTTCTAAACAATGGGCGGTGAAAGACATTTTTTATATATGTGTTAAGGTGCGAGAGCAATAGGGGATCCCAGAGTGGACACACAGTGGTAAAAATGAGCAATCGTTTATTGAAGATCACAAGGCTGTCTCGGGTGTAGATTGCTGGGAGCGGAGTTGGGGAGCTGACGTGGGATGAGGAGGCTCGGAAGAGAGGCAGGCGTGTAATCCGATGAGGGGCGCGCAGAAGGCAGGACCTGGGACGAAAGCAATGTAGTCGTAAACCGGAGATCAAAAGATAGCAAATACAAGGCGAGATACAACTGACGTGTGAAGCAGACAAGTTGATCGGGGACGAGGTGGCAGCGTCCACTGGCTTTTATGGATGGCTGATTGGCATTGCCAGCACCTGTGGCCGCTCCACCCGTCTGTCGTCCAACCTGCAATCAATAAAAACATGCACACCTGCCGGAGGTGGGCAGGTCTCAGAAAGAAGGGGAAGAGGACCTAACAATAAGAATACGTAGTTATCACTAAAAATAATGGTGATAAAAAGGTTTATAAAGGCTAATTTTTTTTTAAACTTGCTCTTTATTGTTCTTAACTGTTATATGGGTCGTGACTTAATGACAGTAGGAAAACATCTTTAAATTGTGTTTGTTGTTAATAATTTCTTTTCCAAACCACTGTAATAGGTACTTCAAATGAACAGAGGCGAATGACTCATGCATGTTTAATAAGATACACTAGAGGACGCTGCTTGGCTATGTACTATAACTAACGCATTGTTAACAGCTCCTTATGCATTCGTTGATTTATTTCACTTCATATTTTCCTAATCACTTAAGCCTGACATTCAAAACATCCTCCTCATATCCTATTAGAATTTTCTCTTGGACCAATGTTAAATTCTACTCAAATGTTGATTGATCTCCACCGGTAATTTCATCTGATATACAGTATTTGTAACGCTGTTTTGTAGTAATAGTAGGACAATCATTTTATAGACGTCATTGGGGTTAATTTTTCAGAAGGGCAGTAAGTTATCATTTTGGACCCCTGACAAATATGCAGAGGTGTGTAGTACATTCTACATATTATTTATACAGTGCCTTGCAAAAGTATTCGGCCCCCTTGAATCTTGCAACCTTTCGCCATATTTCAGGCTTCAAACATAAAGATATGAAATTTAATTTTTTTGTCAAGAATCAACAACAAGTGGGACACAATCATGAAGTGGAACAACATTTATTGGATAATTTAAACTTTTTTAACAAATAAAAAAACTGAAAAGTGGGGCGTGCAATATTATTCGGCCCCTTTACTTTCAGTGCAGCAAACTCACTCCAGAAGTTCAGTGAGGATCTCTGAATTATCCAATGTTGTCTTAAATGACCGATGATGATAAATAGAATCCACCTGTGTGTAATCAAGTCTCCGTATAAATGCACCTGCTCTGTGATAGTCTCAGGGTTCTGTTTAAAGTGCAGAGAGCATTATGAAAACCAAGGAACACACCAGGCAGGTCCAAGATACTGTTGTGGAGAAGTTTAAAGCCGGATTTGGATACAAAAAGATTTCCCAAGCTTTAAACATCTCAAGGAGCACTGTGCAAGCCATCATATTGAAATGGAAGGAGCATCAGACCACTGCAAATCTACCAAGACCCGGCCGTCCTTCCAAACGTTCTTCTCAAACAAGGAGAAAACTGATCAGAGATGCAGCCAAGAGGCCCATGATCACTCTGGATGAACTGCAGAGATCTACAGCTGAGGTGGGAGAGTCTGTCCAGTGGACAACAATCAGTCGTACACTGCACAAATCTGGCCTTTATGGAAGAGTGGCAAGAAGAAAGCCATTTCTCAAAGATATCCATAAAAAGTCTCGTTTAAAGTTTGCCACAAGCCACCTGGGAGACACACCAAACATGTGGAAGAAGGTGCTCTGGTCAGATGAAACCAAAATTGAACTTTTTGGCCACAATGCAAAACGATATGTTTGGCTTAAAAGCAACACAGCTCATCACCCTGAACACACCATCCCCACTGTCAAACATGGTGGTGGCAGCATCATGGTTTGGGCCTGCTTTTCTTCAGCAGGGACAGGGAAGATGGTTAAAATAGACGGGAAGATGGATGCAGCCAAATACAGGAACATTCTGGAAGAAAACCTGTTGGTATCTGCACAAGACCTGAGACTGGGACGGAGATTTATCTTCCAACAGGACAATGATCCAAAACATAAAGCCAAATCTACAATGGAATGGTTCAAAAATAAACGTATCCAGGTGTTAGAATGGCCAAGTCAAAGTCCAGACCTCCATTCCATCCAGTCCGAGAATCTGTGGAAAGAGCTGAAGACTGCTGTTCACAAACACTCTCCATCCAACCTCACTGAGCTGGAGCTGTTTTGCAAGGAAGAATGGGCAAGAATGTCAGTCTCTCGATGTGCAAAACTGATAGAAACTTACCCCAAGCGACTTGCAGCTGTAATTGGAGCAAAAGGTGGCGCTACAAAGTATTAACGCAAGGGGGCCGAATAATATTGCATGCCCCACTTTTCAGTTTTTTATTTGTTAAAAAAGTTTCAATTATCCAATAAATTTTGTTCCACTTCACGATTGTGTCCCACTTGTTGTTGATTATTGACAAAAAATTAAAATTTTATATCTTTATGTTTGAAGCCTGAAATGTGGCAAAAGGTTGCAAGGTTCAAGGGGGCCGAATATTTTTGCAAGGCACTGTATATTCATTTTATTTTTTGAAAGTGATTCCAAGAGTAGCTCTACCAATTTCACCAATGAGTCGTGGCAACAATAACCAAAATTCTATAATACCAATCAGATGCAAGCTTGCCACTCTATGATCATGCCAGCTTGTTTATTCACGTGGCGTCTTTAAAGCACCATTAAAAAATTAAGTATTTGACATAGAGCACTGCCCTCAACATGAATCAAAAGCGCAGATTTTAATCTCTCTCCCAGTTTTTATTTGGCACCAACTGGCCACGGAAAACTGGAGATATGATCCTTTTAATTTCATAATAGGAACTATGTAGGAACTATTCACTATTCAAACTAGGAACTATTTTCTCCACTAGAGGGCATTCATGCTCTTTAGAAAAATAATGCTTCATTTCTGTCATGTCATGTTCTGTTTTCTCTCGCCAGAATTCAATGATTTTTCTTTTTCTTTTTTATATTTCTTTGGCTTAATGTTTTTATGTAATGGGTTATTGAACAGTATCATTATAACAACAATTCATATAGATAACTTTGTACTTAGAAAAACAAATAACATTGTTTAAAAAAAAAAAAAAATTAAGCAGTTACAATGTGACTCATTACTTGAGTATTCTTTTCACCAAGTGCTTTTTTTTATTTGTATTTGAGTACATTTTTTTGGATGACTACTTATACTTTTACTTGAGTAATATTATTTTGAAGTAACGCTACTCTTAAATGAGTAAAAATTTGGGCTACTCTACCCACCTCTGCAAATATGGTAACAAAAATGTTAACATCAAAAGGTGTTTTTTTTTTTCGCCCACTATAAAGCTTTACATGCGGTTCTTTTTCGAACATTAAGATACTTCCATTTTTAAATACACTTATATAACCTACAATTCTCTGACTCAGCTTACTGTGATTTGCGCAGGGTTTTCCATAATTAAGATTTATGAATGTCTTTAAGTTTGGAACAGTCATTTTAGGTGGAGTTTCCCTCGCTTGTGTCTACTTTGTACATCAAAGAGTGAAGTATCTGTTGTGGGATGACCTTTGTAAAAGATTAGCTAGGAGCGGTGCTCAGGAATATGCAGTGAGATGAATCATAACCAATGATTCAGCAATTCAGTGTTATCTTTCTTTAATTTTGCAATTACTCTGTCTTCAGCGTAGTTTAAAAAGCACATCTAGGGAAGAAAAGTTCACAAAAACCTTAAGAATTGACATAGCATCTCTGTGTGCTGACAAAAAGTAGGGCTGATGATTAATATATTATTAAACATGTGTAATCACACCAGTCCAGGACCTCCACTTCATTTCCAATGATTTCCTAGACCAGCGTTCAAAACAGCTACTGTGCTAATCAGCTTGCAAATGGTCAGAAACATTTCACCCATTAAGCATGTTTGAGACGCAAAACCTGAAAGTGTGTTCCAAATTCCAATTACTGCCAGTTTTGATCACCTAATCAAAGAGATTGAAAAGAAAATGGATAAACATTCCAAAAGTGCTCAATCGAGAACCTGATTAATCAACTTAATGCAAAAGGAGCGGACTAGTATGGTGGAATGGTTTTCTCGGCAAATGAAAAACGCTCACTAGGACAGGTTTTGAAGAGTGTTTGCAAACAATATTTTAAAAGAAGGATTTGGTGGACATAGAAAAAGTCTTAATAAATCTCTATCAAGTGACTAATAACCAGCGTTGTTAATAACGGCATTAGAGTATAGCGTTTCTAAGGGCGATATTTTTTCAGTAGTGAGTCATCTAATGAATTACTCTTCCCATCTTAGCAATGTGTTACCGATACTAAGGAAGTGAAGTTACCGTTACTACAATTTAGTTGAATGAAGCGCGAATTGTCTGATTTTGTTATACATCAGGCACATGTCTGGAGAGAGTAGAACATGAGGATGAGGGGAGGGAATGGTGATTCAGTGATGATTGGCTAGGTGGGCGGATCATGCATGCTCTGGCAAACACAAAAAGACAGTGATAATAGCGACGGGCCAGAGAATTTCAAAGGTAGCGTTCTCTGACTTGAATTATTTTCACTAATTCATATTATCACTTTACGGAATATTGAAGGATAGTGTTCTGCTTGATATTATTCTGTGCAGTAGGCCTAAAATACAGTTTCCGAGATTTGCACTGGTTAATGGTCAGTTTACATTTGTGTTTTCTTGACAGACTACCGGTAATATACAGTGGGGCAAATAAGTATTTAGTCAACCACTAATTGTGCAAGATCTCCCACTTGAAAATATTAGAGAGGCCTGTAATTGTAAACATGGGTAAACCTCAACCATGAGAGATAGAATGTGGAAAAAAAAAACTGAAAATCACATTGTTTGATTTTTAAAGAATTTATTTGCAAATCATGGTGGAATATAATTATTTGGTCAATACCAAAAGTTCATCTCAATACTTTGTTAGGTACCCTTTGTTGGCAATAACGGAGGCCAAACTTTTTCTGTAACTCTTCACAACCTTTTCACACACTGTTGCTGGTATTTTGGCCCATTCCTCCATGCAGATCTCCTCTAGAGCAGTGATGTTTTGGGGTTGTCGTTGGGCAACACGGACTTTCAACTCACTCCACAGATTTCTACGGGGTTGAGATCTGGAGACTTGCTAGGCCACTCCAGGACCTTGAAATGCTTCTTACAAAGCGTCTCCTTTGTTGCCCTGGCTGTGTGTTTGGGATCATTGTCATGCTGAAAGACCCAGTCATGTCTCATCTTCAATGCCCTTGCTGATGGAAGGAGATTTTCACTCAAAATCTCTCGATACATGGCCCCATTCATTCTTTCCTTTACACAGATCAGTCGTCCTGGTCCCTTTGCAGAAAAACAGCCCCAAAGCATGATGTTTCCCCTATGTTTCCCCCCTATGCTTCACAGTGGGTATGGTGCAATTCAGTATTCTTTTTCCTCCAAACACGAGAACCTGTGTTTCTACCAAAAAGTTCTATTTTGGTTTCATCTGACCATACCACATTCTCCCAGTCCTCTTCTGGATCATCCAAATGCTCTCTAGCGAACCGCAGACGGGCCTGGATGTGTACTTTCTTCAGCAGGGGGACACATCTGGCAGTGCAGGATTTGAGTCCATTGTGGCGCATTGTGTTACTGATAGTAGCCTTTGTTACTGTGCTCCCAGCTCTCTGTAGGTCATTCACTAGGTCCCCCCGTGTGGTTCTGGGATTTTTGCTCACCGTTCTTGTTATCATTTTGACGCAACAGGGTGAGGAGGGAGTAGAAAGTCCGTGGTGCCCAACGATAGCCCCAAAACATCTCTGCTCTAGAGGATATCTGCATAGAGGAATGGGTCAAAATACCAGCAACAGTGCGTGAAAAGCTTGTGAAGAGTTACAGAAAACGTTTGGCCTCCATTATTGCCAACAAAGGGTACATAACAAAGTAATTAGATGAACTTTTGGTATTGACCAAATATTTTTTTTCCACCATGATTTGCAAATAAATTCTTTAAAAATCAAACAATGCGATTTTCTGGGTTTTTTTCCCCCACATTCTGTCTCTCATGGTTGAGGTTTACCCATGTTTGCAATTACAGGCCTCAGTGGGAGATCTTGCACAATTAGTGGTTGACTAAATACTTATTTGCCCCACTGTATTTGATCCAAATAAATACTGTATTTTTCGGACTACGTTGCACCTGAGTATAAGTCGCACCAGCCCAAAAATGCGGAATGAAGAGGGAAAATAAACATACAAGGCGCACCGGAGTATAAGTCGCATTTTGGGGGGAAATTTATTTGATAAAAATCCAACACATAGAACAGATATGTCATCTTGAAAAGCAATTTAAAATAAAAATACAATAGAGAACAACATACTGAATAAGTGTACAGTATGATAATGTTATATGATGCATGAACAACGAAATGCGAACGTGGCCGGTATGTTAACATAACATAGCTATTAAGAGTTATTCAGATAACTTTCGCATAAGGAACATGCTAACAAGTTTACCAAACCATCAGTGTCACTCCAAAACACCAAAATAACATGTGAAATGATATAATACTGTGTTAATAATTTCACACATAAGTCGCTCCGGAGTATAAGTCGCACCCACAGCCAAACTATGAAAAAAAACCTGAAATTTACAGTAATTTCCGAAAAAATACGGTACCAAAAGTTCTAAAACACTGTGTATAGTGTTTTTATTCTTTAATCAGTTGATATAAACATCTTTGATGTGAAAGATGTTCTAGAATGCATCATGTAATAACGTGTAGAACATGAAAAGTAATGTCAGTTACTTTGCTGATAAACTAATTACATTCATAATACATTTTGGGAGAAGTAATTTGTAACTGTAACTAATTACTTTTTTAACGGAAGACTGACAACACTGCCATAAATTGGATCAGTTGCTGTGTATATGCTATAATGAATCTTAAATACTAACCAAAAGTTAGTATATTTATTTTTTATAATATATTGTAAAATGTCATTCTTTGCCAACACCAAACATATTGCTTTCTGAACATTTGCTGTATAAGCCTTAATTGTAGTCCTATTTGATTGCTGCTGCTTGTTTATGGGTCTAAATACCTCCTCTTTTGTTTTTTTTAATTGAAAAATGTCAAAAAATAAAGAAATTCTCCCCCAATTATTTTTGTCGTGGGGGAAAAAAAAATTGTAGGTCGGAAATTTTGTAATTTGAATATTTTTACAAATTTAAACCCGTAATCACTGTGAGAAATCATTGTTAAAGCTTGATCAAATTTGGAGCTGGGTATCTAAGCAGCTGAGAGTTATGTAAATTCTCTAAAATAATATTTTGGTTGTAATCTTTTTTTTCCTTGAAGATTGTCTACTATATGGTGAATTTCACTGAATTAATTGTGCTGTTATGGAGTTTTGAGGTTATGACTGGAGAAGGTTTGGAGTGTTATTGACTTCAGTGCTAAAATGGCTCAACATTGTCAAAAACAATTGGTGAAATTATGTTTGACGAATGAATATTGGAATGAGAAAAAACAACACGATGCAACAATTTCCCTTTAACTGTCATTCTTCATTGTCCTTCAATTTGTATATTTCCAATTATTTCCTGTTTTGTCTAAGATTTTTGGTCATGCTATCTGTTTGTGTTTCTCTCTTCAGCCTTTGACCATTTCAATGCTTTTATTGTTTAATGAAATCAGCTTTCTTGTGTTCTGTTTGTAAAAATGAAATGAGTCTCAAAAATCCATCTTTCTCACATGAAACTTATGGATCGGGTTGATATCGTTTGGCTTTCATCCAATAACTGTTACTACTTGGTACTTTTTAAAATTGTTACGGTGCTTAAACGGTACTTGAACCGATACACCAGCCCAAAAAACACACACAAACTTTGACAAAAAATACTACCCTTTAATTACAGTGACAAGTTGAAAGTAACAGAGTAAATATTTCAAAATTATGAAGACAGGCAAAATTATATCGATACATAATAATGTAACGGATGCTTCGGACCAGGTACCAAATTGATACTGTGTTTCAGTACCCAACCTTACTTATGAATCTCAAATTCTGGGCCAGAAAAAGTGTGAGTTGATGAGTTCATAAACTGTCGTAACTTCTGTCAATGATATACTGTATGTCTTTCAGTGAAAGTGCCATTTTGTCTTCAGGAGCTTTCACATAAATCAAACCAGAGAAATAAATTATCACTGGTGATGTACGTTCTTTTTTTTATATAAACAGAAAGAACAGAATGGATTTAAAAAAAAAAAAAATACACAAATGAGTCTTTTCTTAACAGCTTGTAATTTCAAGTCTATTTCATCTGCACAAAGGTAAAATCCGCAGAGTCAGTTGTGAACTACTATTTAAAGCCATGCACAGACTTGATCGTCCCATTGCAGCCTTCATAAGGTGCCGACAAGCCTCAGGTGGTGGAATTCCCTTTCACTTGTGGTTTTAGTTGGAAGAGAACAAACCATTTTTTTCGTCCCACGTACTGCAAAGGCCACAAATAAATTCCAGTGAAGATACTGCTTAGGAATTTATTGAGAAATAAACAGAAAAACCCCTTCGAGTTGATACCTAAAGTAACACTAAAACTGCTTGCTTTATTAGACTGGCCATCAGGGAAATACAGATTGATTCAGAACAATTAATTTCAAAGGCATTTTGAACAATTCTGTTCTTCTGACTTAGTGGACAAATATGGGGAATATCCTTGTTCCAATATGACTGTACCCCTGTGTGTAAAGTTAAGCTTGAGTGGCTAGTTTTGCTGTTATACAAACCCTGGAACCCATGGAAAAAGATGGGGGAAGGAAATATATTTTTGGTTTTCATATGGTTCCTGTAGGACAAAAATGACACAAACATTCTTAACGTTTTCCGATGCTGTAAAAATTTGTAGAAAAAAATATTAAATTTCAACATTTCCTTCAACGAAGATTTGTGTCATAGCCTGCGACACACATTTCTATCAGTAGGGCGGATGCCAGGCAGGTGGCTATTGTAAACAAACTGGCAGCCGAGTACCCAGTTTGGAGCGAGAGAAAAAAATGTGATTCCATTACATTTGAAGAACTTATAGGAGCGCAAAAATAGATTAAAGAAGTGGATTGCATCCCCAAACTCCACTACTGCTGCAGTAGGGTACTGTTTTGTGCAACCTGGGAAATAATAAAGGGTGGAAAACCATTCTCAGATGGTGAGTACATGAAGGAGACATTCATTAACATATCAGAACATATCCTATTTGCAGACTTCAAAAACAAAACTGAGATAATACAGAAAATCAAAGACAAGCCCAGATAAGGGGCATCTGAGCTGACGTCACATCCGGAGAGTGTATTGTTTTGTTAGCACTGATACTAGTCGCTAATCTCCTAGTGCTCCTCAATTTTTTTTATCCCACGGACACATCGGAGAATCGATCATAGGCAGGTTCGGCTCTCCTAGTGCTCCTCAATTTGTTTAATCCCACGATTTAACAGCGTAAACGCCTGCTCGTGGATTAAAACTACTCTACTCTCCTCTTTAGCTCTATCTTGCTAGCTTAGCTTATCCGAGCCATGGCTAGCCCTCTGCCTTCTCCCTCCCTTCTTTTCTGCTCAGTGTGCTGTATATATAGCGAGCACCCTGGCTCCTTCGTCGCAGACAGTAGTAGCTGTAGGAAGTGTAGCTTAGTCACAGGGCTGGAGACCAGGGTTTCTGAGCTAGAAGCACGGCTCTGCACTCTAGAGACGAAAGCTAATCCGAGCTATAGCCAGGTAGTAGCAGGGCCCGCAGGTCGTGTTTGCAGTAGTAGGAATGCTAGCTCAGTTAGCCCCCCAGCAAGCCCCGTGCAGCCGGGGGAAATTAAGGACGGATTTGTGACTGTACGGGGGAAGCGTAGTGGTAAACGCACAACCTTAGTGCACCAGCAGCTTCACGTCAGCAATAGGTTTGCCCCCCTCAGCGACACACCGGCTGAACCAGACACTCTCGTAATTGGAAGCTCCATAGTTAGAGACGTGAAGCACCCGGCGGTGTCTGTCAGGTGTTACCCAGGGGCCAGAGTCGGTGACATCGAAGGAAACCTCAGGCTCTTAAAGCAGAGTAGGAAGAGGTTCCGCCGTATTGTGATTCACGCAGGCGGTGACGACGCCCGGCGGAGACAGTCTGAGGTGCTTAAATTAAACGTAGCCTCGGTGTGTAAACTTGCTAAGTCGTTGGTGGACACCGTAGCTTTCTCTGGTCCTCTGCCTAATTTGGTCAATGATGAGATGTACTCTAGATTCTCATCATTTAACCGCTGGTTGTCTAGATGGTGCCCAGAAAACGATATAGTCTAACCCTTGATAACTGGCACGCGTTTTGGGGCAAGTCCGGGCTCATGCGCCGAGACGGCATTCATCCGACTTGGGACGGTGCTGCTCTCTTAACTCGAAATTTGGCCGCCAAACTTAGTCTCCCAAAGTGACACTTCAGAGTAGGGTCCCGGGCGCAGTGTTGTAGTGTAAAACACAACTCTGTTAGTAGTGATCACTCGCCTCTTTCCGAGCTGTCACAAATCCAACATTCAGGACAGAAGATAGAGACTGTGTCCGTGCCTCGTATATTGAACAGGAGAAAACAGAGTACTAAAGGAACGAGACCAAAGAATTTAATACATATAGCCCCTGATAGCAGTGAAAATAAAATAACTCTTAATAAATATATAAAATGCGGATTATTAAACATCAGGTCAATCTCGCCCAAATCTCTGTTAGTTAATGACTTAATTGGGGATTATAATATTTATATTTTGGACCTGACTGAAACTTGGCTTCAGCAGGATGACTTTGTTAGACTTAATGAATCCACACCCCCAAGTCACGTGAATTTTCACACAGCTAGAAGCACGGGCCGTGGAGGGTGGGGTGGCAGTAATATCACACTCTTGTTTAGGTATGAGCCCAAAAAGTAAAAGCTAATTATATTTATAACTCCTTTGAAAGTCTAGTACTATCAATTATAGATGCTAACTCGAAGAACCAAAAACCAGTTCTTTTCATAGTGGTCTACCGTCCCCCTGGTCCCTACTCACAGTTTTTGTTAGATTTCTCTGACTTTTTATCCAGTATTTTGCCAAGCTGGGATAGAATTATAATTGTAGGGGATTTTAATATACATGTTGATGATGACGGCGACTATCTTGGTAAGGCTTTTAATGACCTACTAGATGGGACTGGCTTCATTCAAAATGTAAATAAACCAACTCATAGTCACAAGCACACCCTGGACCTGATTTTAACCTACGGTACGGAGATTAGTGATCTTAGTGTCCATCCTCACAACCCTGTACTGTCTGATCATTTTCTAATTACCTTTCAATTTGTGCTTAAAGATAATCCGTCACTAGTGACCAGAACTCAGATGAAAAGGACATTATGTGATCGCTCTGTTTCAGAGTATAAACAGATAATCCAGCCAATATTTGCCTCCATGTCATCTTATTATGAAGGAATAATGTCCGGCCCTACTGTTAATGACGAGTTTGTTGATAGTTTTACGTTTACTCTTCGCACTACACTCGATATTGTCGCTCCCCCCAAATTAAAGTTTGTCAAGCCGAGACGAGCCACTCCCTGGTATAATGCTGAAACACGCTCTCTTAAAGAATCGGCACGTAAATTAGAAAGACTTTGGCGCCGTTCCAACACAGAGCACACTCTCTCTGCCTGGAAACACAGTTTAGTGACCTATAAACAGGCCTTGCATACGACTAAAAACAGATATTACTCATCCTTAATTGATGAAAACAAAAATAATCCTAGGTTTCTGTTCAGCACTGTAGCAAGGCTGACAAACAGTCACAGCTCAATAGAACCTTATATCCCAACCACCCTTAGCTGTGATGACTTCCTAAAATTTTTTAACAATAAAATTGCAACTATTAGAAATAAAATAAATGAATTACTTCCAACTATTAGGTCTGATAAAGTGCAGACAAAAAATTCTGAATCTCCTATAAACGCCTCTAAAATATTAAATAACTTTACCACTGTAGACCAAATTGATGTAATTTCAATTATAATGTCCTCCAAACCATCAACGTGCCTCCTAGACCCGATCCCAACCAAACTCTTTAAAGAGACCCTGCCTCTAACTATTGATATTATCTTAAATATAATGAATACCTCATTAGTTACTGGCCACGTACCGCAGTCCTTTAAATATGCAGTTATTAAACCGCTTTTGAAAAAACCCACTCTTGATCCTGATATTTTGGCCAATTATGGACCTATCTCTAATTTACCATTTCTCTCCAAAGTCCTTGAAAGAGTGGTAATTAAACAGCTCTGTCAGCACCTACAGGACAATAGTTTATTTGAACATTTCCAGTCTGGCTTTCGAGCTCATCATAGCACTGAAACTGCATTAGTCAAAGTAACTAATGACTTGTTACTAGCCACTGACGTTGGATTAGTCTCGATCCTGGTTCTGTTGGACCTGAGTGCAGCCTTTGACACAATCGACCATAATATCTTATTGCAGAGATTAGAATGTGACATAGGCATTAGAGGAGCAGCCATGGGGTACTCCCCCAAGGTTTCTCATTTTCTCCCGAAGACTCTGGAGTTTTTGGAGTTTTTCCTTGCCGACATGGAGGGTCTAAGGATGGGGGATACCCAGGACTTGAATTTATTTATTCATCTTTATTGCTTCGTTTGCTGTTTCTGATTGTGTATCATATTGCCTCTGCAAAGCCCTTTGAGAAAACATTTTTGTGATCTAGGGCTATACAAAAAAAAATTGAATTGAATTGAATTGAATGTTATGCACGTTCCATTTTGTTGTTTTTCGAAACCTCAAAATAAAAATGACATAAAAAATTGGATTTATTTATTGCATTTCTTTAATTTTATAAAAACAATGAAACACTTCACTAATATTGTAATGAAGTTAAACTTGAAGTGGCATCATACAACAGAGTAGTCACGTGGTGCGTTGGATACACTGCAGGGAAAAAAAACATTAAATAATGAAGTCTTATTATGTATTTTTCGCCAACTTAGTCATTTTGATAGTAGGCTAATATAGCTAATACAGATACATACAGCATGTGTTACCTTCATTATAGAGCTTATGTAAGGCTTTTAATTTTTTGTGGCTCCAGACATATCTTTTTTGTATTTTTGGTCCAATATGGCTCTTTCAAAATTTTGAGTTGCCGACCCCTGATCTAGTGGCTCAGTCGGAAACTACAGGCAACAATAAGTCTGCAATTAATTCAATTAATGAATATAATTAAGAATATCTGCCCTGAAATGAAAAATGACAATCAGGCTCTGGAGATCGATGTGTATGGATCCCTAAAATATACCTACCCAATTTCATTCTGATCCGTCCACGAATAAGTCCATGAGACAAATTTAAAAAAAAACTGAAATCTGGCCTTGAGGATCGATGCAAATACATCCCTACAATATGCTGTACATACCAAATTCCAATGCTGATCCGACCATGAATAATGTAAAAGTAGCAACTTTATTTAGTGTCTTCCCCAAAAAGGAGTTGAAGAACAAGAACAACAAAGTAATCCAGTACACAAGCCCCACTGTCTAAAATAATATAATTTACATTTTTAAAATGTATTTTAAAATCATGGACTTCATAATGATATTGACGGAGCTTAGGGGTCGGGCCCGATTAATAGGGGGCCTATCTCCGTCAAAACTGACCGAGTGGAAACACAAAGAGCGTAAATATGTCGAATGTGCTGCTAGTCTTTAAACAACTATGGCGCCGCCTTAACACCACAAACAGCTTTTTACGTTCAAAATTCTTGAGAATAAATGCTTAAATCCCTGAATTCTTTATAAATATGGACGTAAAACAGTCTTGATTCTTTGTTAAAACAGCAAAGAACAATGCAGTTAGAATTTACCATATCGGCCCGAATATAAGACGTCCCTGACTATAAGACGACCCCCTCTTTTTCAAGACTCAAGTTTGAAAAAAGACTTTTTGAACACCAGATTAATTTTTATACAGAAAACAATTACAGTACATCTGAAACAAATGATTATGACAATATACTTGAGAGAAAAAGCATGTTATTTTGCCTCATTCAAATCTTAATATCTGAACATTTAAATATGTAAACTAAAGTGCAATCACATTCGTAAATGAATGGCTTCTGGTTTTTGAAATGTAAATAAACCAACCTATTGTGATAAAACAACAAAATTGCAATAAGTGCATTAACCATCAAAGTGAAGTCTAACTGTAACTGTAGTCTTAAAACAAATCTGAATAAGGACAAAAATTGCAATAAAACAATGCATACTGGTTAAACTTGAGAGTAGCTGAGATATGTTATGACAGAACATCGCTTCAATGATATCTAGCGCCATCTAGCGTTGTGAATGGGTATAACGTCTAGACCACGAATATGAGACGACCCCCACTTTTTCAGTCTTATTTCAATACAAAAAGCACCGTCTTATATTCGGGCCAATACGGTATTTCACATAAATATGTCGAATGTGCTGCTAGTCTTTAAGCCACTGTAGCGCCGCCTTATCACCACAAAGAGCTTCTTGTGTTGAAAATTCTTGTGAATAAATGCATAAATCCCTGAATTCTTTATAGATATGGACAGAAAACAGTCTCGATTCTTTGTTAAAAGAGCAAAGAACCGGGTAGTTAGCATTTGTTTTACGTAAATATGTTGAATGTGCTGCTAGTCTTTAAGGCACTGCAGCCTTATCACCACAAAGAGCTTTTTATGTTGAAAATTCTTGTGAATAAATTTTTAAATCCCTGAATTCTTTATAGATATGGACTGAAAACAGTCTTGATTCTTTGTTAAAAGAGCAAAGAACCGGGCAGTTAGCAATAATTTTACGTAAATATGCCGAATGTGCTGCTAGTCTTTAAGCCACTGTAGTGCTGCCTTATCACCAACAAGAGCTTTTTACATTGAAAATTCTTGTGAATAAATGCTTAAATCCCTAAAATCTTTACAGATATGAACGTAAACCAGTCTAGATTATTGATTAAAAGCAAAGAAAAACGTGCAGTTAGCATTTATTTTACGTAAATATTGGGAATTATGATGCCGATGCCGTCGTGGTTAATTTCTCCCATTCATGTTTTCATGTTTCAAAATGCATACATGGTACAAAAATTATAATAATTTCCTTGAATCCTTGAACAAATCACTCCTAAACAGTTATACCTGTTTGTATACGGTACAGCTTTCGTACTATTTCAACCTAAATCCGGCGTTGGATCGCTGCATGTGTTGAATAACTGCGACCGACTGCGAATAACTGAAGCGAACTGTGAGACGGCCTCTACTTGAAGGCGTGGCGCAGTGTCTGTGGTAAGTGTCCCGTCAATATCATTATGTTCTTTCCCAAATAGTTTTACTTCACTTTGGGTATACTGGGTGAAAAGGAAGAAGCTGATGCAATGTCAATCCATTTCAAATCAAGTCTATGCACGTATGGTCAGTTTTTTCTGTCAAGTATTTACATGCGTAATTTTTTCTGCTGTCTGTAATAAAATTTATTACCTATAGTGATTATAGTTTCATAATATAAGTCTTCCCCACGATAATTACTAAGATTTACTTTTCCAATGGATACTCTGCCAGGAAAATAAAATTAGGGTTTCACTCAGATGGAAATTCCCCATAAAATAGACGCCTTTATTGTGTAAATGCATCACAATACTATAACAGTGACGCCACTAGGAGACACTCCTCTGAGTTTTGCCCAAGAATTATTGACTAAACCTTTGGAGCATGATAATGCGTGTGTATGGAAACTGCTGAACATTCACATTATTGGCATTTACTTTTTTTTTTGTATCATTCTCAAACATTCAGATATAAAATGCTTGAGTTAGTGTACAGAATGAAGCCCATTTTATCACAGTAAAAACTTGCCCATAATAAGTGAATGCCTGCACTGGAAAGCACATATAATTTGGATGTACAGTAGTTTTACCGCGCCGACATTTTTTCTTATTACATTCCAACTCCTGAAAACACACTTTTTAAAAATAAATCATAAATTGCTGACTGAATAGGAAGTCTTCACATTCGCACATTTCGTCTGTGAGGCCTTTTGAGACATTGTTGTGATTACGGGCTATATAAATAAAGAGAAGGATGTGCTTGCTTCAAATTGTTTATTTTTCACTACAAGCTGAAGTTTATTTTACTTTATATTCATAATGACATCTGTCATGAATTGTTTAACTTTGGGGAGCTATGAACCAATTTCGCGTTAGGAGTTGACTAAAATTCACCAATTGCTCATACTTATCAAAGTATTTTCTAACCTCCCCAATAAAAATGCGAAACTATGCCTTGCAGGAGTCGCTTCAGAATCTGATCCAGCACTGAAAGATTATAGTTACTGGAATAAGACAGCTACAATGACTTCATCCTTTTAAAACTACAGTAAAGGCCAGCATTAAAAAGAAAAAGAAAAAACTTACAGAATGCACGTGTAGTTCACTTAACATCTCTCGCTCCCTTGAGTGTGACAAAGAAAACTATTGATTCTCTGTTTTATTCACCTTTTGGGTTATTTCTTTGTCCCGTTATTTTACTGACTCACAAACCTGGTAAAGTTGCACACTCCCAAGCCCAGAATTCCAGAATTTATTCATCATGCAATTTGCTCCCATTACACAATAGGCCTATATATGAACCAAAACAGAGACAAGGCTGAAAAGTTTCTGCTCATGCAAACCTCTTTTAAATAAACTGCTGTATTTTAAGCCAAAAGAACTGTTGTGTTTGATAGAACAATATGTCTATATGCTGCCATAGCAGTTTCATGGTGCATTAAGCCCCCAAACTATTTTTAATTTGTCCATTTTACCCTGGAGACCCCCGTTTACAGACACCGTGCAACAGGTTTTGTTTCAACCCAGCCATAAAAAGAATGTAAATATTTATATTTATTGTTCGAAATGTCTGTCATTTTTAGCTTAGAATTAATTAGCTTAAAATTGATGTCTAATATTTAGTTAAAAAAAAAAAAAAAAACTTTAAAAAATTATTCACTCGGATATTTTAAACTTTTAAACAAATTACGTCACAATGAAATAAATAGTGTCTGTAAATAGGTCACTGATATCTACCTCATAACTATCGCTTAATTGTATTTTCTTTTGTTACTGTTGCATTTTCCCCAATATTTTAGATGATAAATGATCAATCCAAACAAAGGAAAATTGAAGAAAAAAAAAAAGTTTAAAAGGGTAAATATTCGAAAAAGGAAATCTTGACCACTACTTGATGGCTGCGATTCCTGCATTGCAACCCTTGTTGTATTAACGTGTTTCATCCATAAAATCCCCCCCAAAAATCCGGCTGTGGCCATTCACAGCTGTGTCTTGACACTCACTAATATATGCTACAGTTTTTGGATCAAAAAAAGGTAAGTAAGCGATAATATCTCGTTAAAATCATGGTGTTTTTCATTACTGTATGCTTTCTCATGCTCTCACCTCGAGTTAGGGTTTAGGGGTTTAAATTTTATTTTATTTTTTTCAAAAATGCCTTCCTATTCAAAATTTTTTCCCCAAGAAAATTGAGATTTTAAGCTTTCCAGTGATGTATCACACATGCGTATAGGACAATTTTGAAATTTGACTTCAAGTCACCTGAGTTTTTTCCGCCATATATAAAATTTGAATGTACTAATGGTGTTTTAGGTGTTTTCCTTGTGGAATAACTCTCAAGCTTATTTTGTTATGACCCAAACAACCCGAAGATTAAAATAAATCGGACATTATCTTGGCCTGGGCACTGACCCTTTAAGGATTAATTTGAAATCTGATTGGTTTTTAAGAAATGTTCTGTATGCTAATATGTCATAAATTACATCAATCATTCAAGACTACTGATTCTCAAAGCACTTTGATTAAATTGAAATAGCACCACATAAGCCCTATGTGCTGCAATATGGCCCAATTTTTTTTTTTTTTTTTTAACTTAAAATTTGATTTATATTTTTTACACCCCCCCAATAAACTTTTCTTAAATATATTTTTCACTCCCATATTTATTATGTCAGCTCCTAAATGAAAAGTAATAATTACACAAAGAAACAAACTTCTTATGAATGGAATAATATATTGAATAGCTTGTTGCGAATTTCCTTTTTGGTAATAAAAAAATCTATAAAACTCAAATCAATTTGTTTAATCATTGTAAAAATTTAAATAATAATCAGAAAAAAAAAATCCTAAACATGAATTATCGCCCAGAGCCAAACAGTACATGGAGGCCGCCATCTGATTGGCCCAAAAATATCTAATTAGAATTGACCGCAAGCAATAAATTAAAAATACATAAATAATGTTTTAATGAGTCTAACTAATGTACTCTGTATTTATTTCATAACAGTAAGTGGTTGAGTAATTTATATACACATTTTGGGTCTACAACCACAGAAGATTAGCCAAACTAAAAGTTTATAGTTGCTGGCTATCAATGGTGAGGCTATAAAACTGGATGGTTTTATTATATTGAAAGGAAAGGGACAGGCGTCACTATTTAAAGCCTTAAAACTCAGCGGTCGTCCACATTTCCAAAAAGTAAAACATTTGGAATTGATGTCAAAAACATACTTGAAAATTGGATTAAGATGTGTTTTTTGGTTTCATCATGTATCTGAGTTATAAATCTTACAAACACATGGTTACTTAAATTTTTTAATTTTAGAAGGCTTGTCATCAGAAAATTAAGATGTTCATGAATGTTTATACTCTCGCGGGGATCCTGGATCCAATCCTAGCTGACTATAGGCATAAGAATTATAAATTAGTCATAAACAACTAACTAATATGATGGTTAAAGGACGTGGCAATAACATTACGCTGAGGAAGCATTTCTGTCTGTCATTTGGAGCTGATTCCCTCCACAATAATAGTAATTCATTAGTGGTACTTCTCTTTTGACTTACACTGCACTGTGCTGTCAAAACAACAATGAATGCTATCCCACTTTGATATGCAATCTGCAGTTAAATTGCCCCGCACCTGTTTTAAAAAGAAAAGGCACAAAAAAAGATGTATCCTGAAGCTTCAATCAAGGCAGTTTTCCAGACTTAAACAAAATAGTTTTTCTACATTGTTGAATGGTAGACAAATTTTAAGTAGAGCATTTGAGGGTTTATTATGAGTGTGAGTCTGTGTGTGCATGTGTATGTTGAATGATAAAGGCATAAATCCAACCAGATGGTTTTTTGCGGATCTTTAGTTAATCGAACAAACCTGGATTTTGACTGCCTTTTTTCTGCTTCTTTTTTGAAGAAACTTGAAGTGATGATTCACAAATAAAGTCCACATCTGAAAGAGGTTTTCTGGCATTTACAGTATAAAAAAATTGCTAAGAGTTTGTCCTATTTGTACAATATGGTCTTCAGGTTACAAAATGTTTTTTGTATATTTTTATGTTGTACAGAAACAAATTTGGTTTACACATTTATCAGAAGTGCTCATCTATGACAACAAAAATTGGCGAGTGGCGCGGGAAGCGGGGTGTTGCAACACCCCTTGGTGTTGGGCGGGAAAAAAGTGTTTTGGTAGATTCTTTTGTTGTTGTTGTTGTTGTTGTTGTTAAAAATAAATCAATCAATTAATCATATTGGAACAAAAGCGTATTTCTCATTGGGGATTAAATATACAGTATATGCAGATTAGGGTTGTTCCGATCATGTTTTTTTGCTCCCGATCCGATCCCGATCAGTTTAGTTTGATTATCTGCCGATCCCGATATTTCCCCATCCGATTGCTTTTTTTTTTTGCTCCCGATTCAATTCCAATCATTCCCGATAATTTTTCCCGATCATATACATTTTGGCAATGCATTAAGAAAAAAATGAATAAAACTCGGACTAATATATACATTCAACATACAGTACATAAATACTGTATTTGTTTATTATGATAATAAATCCTCAAGATGGCATTTACATTACTAACATTCTTTCTGTGAGAGGGATCCACGGATAGAAAGACTTGTAATTCTTAAAGGATAAATGTGACTTTGTATATTGCGACTAAATATTGCCATCTAGTGTATTTGTTGAGCTTTTAGTAAATGATACTTTGGCCATTTAACTTCTGCCCAAATGCATGATGGGAAGTGCAACCATGACTGTGCGTCGTGGTACCAATTGATATATCTTCTTTGCGTTGGGAAATAACATAGGGTGTTAAGAAAAAGATCAACTACTACCTTTCTTCCCAAACATTGCTTTCCACGACTATTCTAATTGTTGGGAGAGGGTATTGGAGATTGTAATTGTTTAAAAAAAGGTTCCAAAGGCTGTCAAAATTCACTCTACTCATTTTACGCTGCCTTTTAGCTCTATGTACTGTATGGGTAAAACGGCGCCATTAGAGATTGAACGCGACAATGCGTGAGTGGGTCGTGCAGCGCATGCGTTAATTGCGTTAAATATTGTAACATGATAAATGTAAAAAATGTTAATTCTTCGCGATAAATTTGATAACCCTACCTTAAGCTTAAAGACTCTGGAAGAGTGTAACACATTATGTCCGTAACGTTAAATACAATTAGAAAACGATTTAATTAAAAAATATATATATATATATTAAAAAAAAAGGCATGTCCGATATTTTTTTGCTGATTCCGATACTTTGAAAATGATGTGATCGGGATGCCGATCGTTTGGGACATCTCTAATGCAGATTCTTGACTCTTGACACCTTGTCAAATGCAGATTATTGACTCTTGACAAGGTGATAATGCTGAAACTTTTGTTTGGTGCTGTTCCAGTGAGATTCACAAAGATGACTGCCTGAAGAAAACATCAAAGTTACCTCAGTCCTTGATGATATGAGGCTGCATGTCAGGCAAAGGCAATGGGGAGATGGCTGTGGTTAAATCTTCAGTAAATGCACAAATTTACATTGAAATTTTAGACAGCTTTCTTATCCCTTCAATTAAAAATACGTTTGTCATTTTCCAAGTTGATAATGCATCATGCATCAGAGCAAAAACTGTTAAAGCATTTCATGGTGAAAGACTCATCCAGTCAATGTCATGGCCTGCAAATAGCCCAGATCTCACCCCTATTGAAAACTTGTGGTGGAAATGGAAAAAAATGGTCCACAGCAAGGCTCTGACCTGCAAGGATGATCTGGCAACTGCAATCAAAGAGAGTTGGCACCAAATTGATGAAGAATACTCATCAAGTCCATGCCTCAGAGATTGCAAGCTGTCATAAAAGCCAGAGGTGGTGCTACTAAATACTATAGATGTGTTTTGATTGTTATATTGTTGTTTGTTTCTCGTAATTCCATATTTTTTTCCTCAGAATGGAGTGATTCCATATATACCAGTATTTCCCTGCACTTGCTCTATAAAAGTGAGTGCTCATCCGAGACTGTTGATTCCATACTTTTTGCTAGGGGTTGTAGTTTGCATTTTGGCCATGTTATTGTTCGTTGTTGCTGTTGAACTGCCGCTGTGCAGAGCGTTGTTGGATATTCGTGAGTGAGTGTTGTGAAAAGAGGGTGTTAAATGTTTATAGGACCTTTTGGTTTTCAAAATGTATTTGTGTGTCCTTGCGCCGTTGAGCTGCTGGGATTTACATTTTAATACACAGGTGCGTTTATTTCCAATACAAAAACTCCACCACACACTGTAGGTGGAGTAGAACGCTGTTTATGTAGTAGCCTAGTAGTAGTACATAGACTATCCAGCATATGTGTGTACTGCTATTGTGCACCCCTTGTATGGAGAAAAGGCGGGAGCACGACAAATTTGGACCGAAACGGCTGTTTTTGGATGGGAAAAACAAAATATGATCATCAGCCCCCTCTGCTGTGAGCGCCCTGGGCCTGAGCTAAAATAACACACAACACAATTTCAGTTTTTACTCATTTATGTAAAATTTGTATGTACATATAATAGTCAGAAATGCACACAAAATAGTGCTAAAAGACCAGAAATATCAAGCAAAACACTCTAGAGAACAGTTTCCCATTTTCATTTGAAAAATGTCAAACTGAAAACAATTTCAATTGAGCTTAATAACGATTACTGCAAATGCACACAAGAAAAGGTCAAAATCGCATGATGACACACTGGCAAAAATACTCTATGCTGCGAGCTGAATTTTTGGTTTCTGTGAGAGTTTGCGAATAGCATGACAATAAAAAGTTAATCAAGGACTGATTCATCTCATAGCAACGGTCATTTTTCACTTATCCTTTAGGGAAACATGATGTGCTCTGAATTGTTAAAAGTTAAAATACTAACATAAGAGTCTTTCAAATCATTAACAGTTTATTTGGTGTAATCTGGAAGGAAATAACAAAACCAGTCTCGGTTTTGTGGTCTAGGTCTCATAAAATGAACAAGAAACAAGCTCTCACCCAAGCTTGATTGTTACATAGCTCATTACGAAGATTCAGGACAAAAAAAACAAAAAAAAAACTATCTTACTTAAAAGATATCAACATTTGAGAAAGTGTCTACATACATATTGTGGAAACTGGGAAAACAAGAAACTAGGGGGTTTCTCTGATGAAAATATAAATGTGAGTCTTCAACTTTGATGCCATCACTCAATCAGATTTCAAATGATATATGTAAACAAAAAAAGATATGTAGATATAAACAAGACAATTAAAAAAAAAAAAAAAAAAAAAAGCAAAGGTTTCAGAGTTTAATGCTTGTGCAAGTTCATATGATGGTGGAAACTACCAGTTGAAGGGAAGCTATCTTATTTGAAAACATTCTCGAAGGCAGGACATTTGTGGGTCTTGAGTTTCTTGATGGCCTTTTTGAACTCTTTGCTGGACTTGTCCCACTTGTGGATGCCCGTGAGCAGGAACTGCTTGTCAACCTTGCGTCCCATGATAAGATACTGGTTACCCAAGTTGTCCAGCTGTTGACATGGACAGTCTGCGCCATTCTTCAGGAACATCACCAGCTTCTTCATATCCTTCTTCTTCAGAGTGCCTGCTTTCAGCATTTTCTTTCTCTTCTGAAAGCTCACCTTGCGGTCCAAGTTCTCTCGCTTCACCTCCTTGATCTTAGTCTTAAAAGCTACAAGACAAGAAATTAAATGCATCAGTGAAACACTGAGAGACTTTTGTGTTGTTTTCATGAAAAACAGATCATCTTGACTGAATGCAGACTTGAATTTGAATCCCCAAAAACACAACAAAAGATTTTTTATACTGAATATCATGAAATAATATGTTAAAAAGCAGAAAACCCACTCCTGGCCAATTCCACTCCCGGTATCAGCAATGCACATGGTTGGGATTTAGGACTCTTATCCTTCGTCTCTAAAATGATCTGTGAGGAGGCTTAGTGTTCAGTGAAATCAAAATGGACCATGTTCATAATTAGCGAGTCATAGAACGAGGTCTAGCCCACCTCTGAAGAACGTCATACTAAGAAATGCTTTGTCCTGCTAATCCTTTGACATTTTGAACTTTCTTTGCACCTTCCTGGTCGATAGCTAAATCTCTTCAGTAAACATACAGATTAGTACTAATTTTCTTATTTTGCGTGTGAGAAGTTTAATGCAGAGGTGGGTAGTAGGCCTGCACAAGGCCATCGCAATGTGTGCATGTGCAATCGTCCTATCGCAGGACATGCAATTGTTTTGTTTTGGGTTTTTTTGCTTCATAATAGCAGCAAGTTTGCAGAGACATGGCCCCCTGGACCCCTTTTATCAGAGCTGGGTAGAGTAGCCAAAAACTTTAGTCAAGTAAGAGTAGCGTTACTTCAAAATAATATTACTCAAGTAAAAGTAAAAAAGTATTTGGTGAAAAGAATACTTAAGTAGTGAGTAACTTTGTGAGTAACTGCTTACAATATTACATTTTTTTTTATTTTATTTTATTTTATTTTTTTAAATATGGCACTTTTTTCTCTCAGCACATACAGCAAACTTTTTATTTTTACGGTGCTTTAAAGACAGTGTTATTAAACAGGCTGCCGTGACAGAAGAACCGCAATCTTGAGACAGATTGGTGTAATGGAGTCATGTGATTGTTGTTACATCTCATTGGTGAAACTAGTGGAACTACTGTTGGCGTCTCTGACAAAAATAAAGTCAATATGTAAAATAAAGAGGAAAAATGTACCGTGTTTTTCGGACTATAAGCCACGTTTTTTTTTTTTTTTTTTTCATATTTTGGCTGGGGGTGCGACTTATACTCAGGAGCGACTTATGTGTGAAATTATTAACACATTATGATATCATTTCACATGTTATTTTGGTGTTTTGGAGTGACACTGATGGTTTGGTAAACTTGTTAGCATGTTCTTTATGCTATAGTTATCTGAATACAGTAACTCTTAATAGCTATGGCCACGTTTGCGTTCTGCCTTTGGCAATGTGTCTTCAATTGTATTATTGACTTTTTTATATTGAAATGCATGCTTTTAGTTTGTGGATCTTTCAAGCCCACGTGGGGGCGCACTCGCACTTGTTTACGTGAAGAAGAGTGCTCACACGCCAGAAGAAGACTGACAGCTACGTAGCTGTGAGTTTGTGGGCGAGTTAGCGAGAGAGAAACACGGCTGTGAACCTATGTTCATCGTTTATGCTTTTAAATTATCTACAGAGGCAACGCCTGCATGTATCATCTTTTCTGTTGTTGTTGTGTGTTTTCCACCCGCGATCGGACACTTAGAGCCAGTTGTGTGGTTGTTTGAATGATGTGCTAATGCTAGCGAACGCATGCTAACCATTTATGTCATTGCTGTAAGAGCACCTAATTGTCATTTATTTACATTGATGCGAACCTGTTTGGTATCGAGGACCTAATTGAGTCAGCAAATTATACGGACGTCCAGCATCGTCATTTGGGAGTTCGCTGTATAGCCAGGACCGAGCCGTAGCGTCTTGGTGAGGACAGTATATTCGCATTTCGTTGTTTATGCACTGTACACTGTACATTTATTTAGCATGTTGTTCTCTATTGTATTTTTATATTAAATTGCCTTTCAAGATGACAGATCTGTTCTATGTGTTGGATTTTATCAAGTAAATTTCCCCCAAAAATGCGAATTATACTCCGGTGCGACTTATATATGTTTTTTTTCTCTTCATTGGGCATTTTATGGCTGGTGCGACTTATAGTCAGGTGTGACTTGTAGTCCAAAAAATACGGTAACGACTCCAATGTAGCCCAAAGTAGCGGCGTAAGAGTAGCGTTTCTTCTTCACGAATCTACTCAAGTGAAAGTAAAAAGTACATTTTCTCAAAAAGTTAGTCAAGTATCGGAGTAAATGTAATGCGTTACTTCCCACCTTTGCCTTTTACAGCAATCTTCATTGTTCACAAATTAACCGCCTTAGCCTGGAATGAACAGTATTATATGAATACAATGTGGTCATGGTGAGTCAACCAAAGTATCAATCCAAATTATTCTAGTTTTAATATCACAATATACATTGCAAACCCTCAAAAAGTTGCAATGTCAGTTTTTTCTGATATCGTTCAGCCCTAGTGGGTAGTAACGAGTTACATTCACTCTGTTACATTTACTCGAGTAACTTTTTGGAAAAAATTATCTATTTCTTAGAGTAGTTTTACTAGCCATACTTTATACTTTTACTTGAGTAGATTTGTGAAGAAGAAACACTACTCTTACTCCACTACTTTGGGCTACACAAATTGTTAATTTTTCGTCTTTATTCAACATATTAGATTTTACTTTTTTTTTTTTTTTTTTGCCAGAGATGCCAACAGTGACTCTGCCAATTTCACCAATGAGATGTCACAAGAATAAATCACATGACTCCATTATACCGATCAGAATCAAGCTTGCCGTTCAATGATCACGCTCGCCTGTTCAATCACATGCCGTCTTTAAAGCACTGTAATAAATTATTTGACATTGAGCATTGTAGTCAGCGTGACTTGAAAGCGCAGATTTTAGCCTCTCTCCTAGTTTTTAATTTGGCACCGATTGACCATGGAAAACCTGATATATGATCCTTTTAATTTCATAATAAGAAATGTTTTTTCCACAAGAGGGCACTAATGCTCTGTGGACGAATGATGCTTCATTTCTGTAGATTATTTTCTCTCGCCGGAATTATTATTATTATTATTATTTTAAATATTATTTATTTGGCTCAATGTTGTTATATAATTTGTTATAGTATAATATAATAATAACAGTTCATATAGATAAAGAAAAAAATACTATTGCTTGGAGAAAAACATTGTAAGCAGTTACTCACAAGGTTACTCATTACTTGAGTATTCCTTTTCACCAAATACTTGTTTAGTTGTACTTGAGTACTGTCACGTTCTGCTCCTGGTCAGAGAATTTGTGTTTTTACAGAGTCGGCTGTGGGGGCGTTCCCGTCATCGGCACCTGCAGCTAATTCCTGCTAATCGACAATAGTAAAAAAGGCACAGGCGATCCACTGGAGGGCGCCAAGATATTTCCTTGCTGGTCGCCATTCGACATCCTTGTCATTCGAGTAGCTTGCTATTTTGGTAATTTCACCCCTGACGTGGGTTTTGGTTGTCTGTCGCTTTAGTTTTGTATGCCTCTACCTTGTGCAGGTACGTGAGTGTATTTTAGATGTTTTATAGGCTCTCTGCCTACCACCGTGGTTTGCCGTCGCATTTTTATATTGATCCCCGTCGACCTCCTGTCACGGATCCATTTTGTTATTTCCCCTTTTTACCGCGATCGCGTGTTTTTGTTTTGTATTTAATAAACCCTTGTACGCTTCCCTCAAGCGTTTGTTTTCTGTTGTGAGGTCCAATCCTTGTTTCCGCGGACCCTGACAAGTCCATGTTCGGATGACTACTTTTACTTGAGTAATATTATTTTGAAGTAACGCTACTCTTACTTGAGTATAATTTTTGGCTACTTTACCCACCTCTAGTTGTATGGATAATGGATGAAGCTGTTACGTATGAAATTGGTAAATTACAGAGGATTTATGGCTTAAGGAACCTATATAACCACAATTAGAAGACATTAGAGAGTAGAAGAAAAGCAGCTGCCCGAAGCTAAAATCTTCACAATTTTATTTTAAATGAAAGTTAAATGAACAATCAAAAAAACAAAAAAGGCATCAATATGAAAAATAATATTATATTAAATTATGTGTTTATAAAGAACTCGAGTACTGCATAGTAATATGTACTAATTAGAGCTGCAAAGAACTAAGAGCAGACAAAATTGACTAAAAATAATCTTACTTGAATTTACCGTAATTTTCGGGCTACCAGACACTACTTTTTGAACCCGACTTTGAATTCTGTATTGGACAGTAATAGACTTAGTCACGTGATCGGATCCTATCCAGTATTCACGAATGTTTTTAGCACATTTGCGCTTTCTGATTGCTGTATATCAAACCACAAGGCAAACGTGTCTGTTGTGAAGGACTACTTTGCTAGAAACCAAAGTAAAAATAGGATTGTGTAATATTTATAAACAGATAATTTCATGAGTAGGTACCAGCAGGGCTCAGTTTAACACAAAAAATATATATAATTTGTCATTTACTGGTTGCATTAATTTTAATTCTTAAAAAATATGGATATTGGATGGGAAAACATATCTTGAAAAAAAAAATCAAAAGTAAAAAAAAAAATCATTTCTATTCAAATCTAAATATTATTATTCTATATTTTTTATTGTCTGCTGCTGTATGGCACTTGATTTTTGGGTAATTTACTTTGTGTTAATACCCTAGACGTCCATAAAAACAACAAAAGGGTGTGTTCTGTTTCCCATTCACAAAATGGCAACATGGCTCATCCAAGTGGATTAAGCGATCAGTCCTCTTATACAGAACTGCCCTGTTGTTCACTATTTAAGCAAGGGGGAAAAGCAATTTGGCAATGACACCAAAGTGAGCTGTCCAAAGCACAGGAGGGATTTAATTGAAGGGTGTTGGGAGTTTTGGGGGCAATGAAGTTCCATAAAACCCGAAGCGTGGAGAGATAAATTGCGGTGGGAACAAAGTGTGGAGTGGGACAGGCAGTAAATCTGTTACGAGCTGAGTGCCGCGTGGATTTGTGTTTGACAGAGGGAAATTCATCAGGATCCCCGAGACATTAGGGAGTGTTATAGTGTTGAGGGAATGACTTAAAAGAAAGTGTTACTTTTTCAACAGTCTTTCTGATCTATTGGCATCACAGCAAGAAGAATAATCCTTCCTTACGTTCAGCTACTTTTAATCAAAAGCTGACTTGGCTCAGTTATGCTCTGCTTTTACTAAGGTCAAACCACATGGAGACGTGCTTATGCATTAAGCAGGAATCATTACTCCGTATGTGTAAAAATGTTGAGGCGACACCAGAAAGTAAGCAACAACAATTTAACCTCCACCTCTAAATGAGAACAGATTTTCAACCACTTCCAGTAAGTATGGTTTTCAGTGGAAAGGCAGACCAATTCACTGCCAAATTCAGTATATTTAATAAGCATTTCTGCAAAAAGTCAGTGACTCATTCCTTAATCCTCACCATGCTTATCCATGGCATTGTTGCACAAAAGAATAACAGGAAGTCTTTCAAACACATCAATTTTATAGTCCACTCCAAAGAAAATAGACAAGCCTCTCTGTAAAGTCAGCTTGTAAATTTTTTCCCGAATCCTTCTGTTCCTCATTCTTTGTTGCTAAGTCTTACTTGAGAACAAATACTGCCATAGGTGGGAAAAACATGATCTCTGTGTTGGTCTTTTCTAATTTGTGTGTATTTAATTGGTTTCCCGAATACATGCCATGAAGTAATGCTTGGCTTCGAACACGGTTGGAAATATTTTGCACTTTGCTCGTCCTACGAGAAACACTCTCAGTTGGCCGGCTTGAAGAAGAAACAGATGTTTGGCTGAGATGCTGCAAAAATGCTATGTGCTGTCATGCTGTACATTACTCGATGCCGCACTGCCATTAACACGCACTATACTAGGATCACAGTGGGAATATAAACCATCCCAAAAAGGACAGTTCATTTGTTTAGAAAAATCTGGAGTGTCTCATCCAGGTCAGCCTAGCTTCATCTGTCTGTGTCAGCTCACATGACAACTTTAACTAGGAAGCAAAAACAATTGTCAGCCAGAATTCAACCTTAAAGCACCGCCATCCTTTTGGTAAGCAATGACATGGGTGCCAGAAAGCCCAGACTCATCAACATAGTATAAACAAGAAGGCAAAACATAAAATAATCTCTCTCATCCTAGAATAGGGTCTAGGAGAACGCATGTTTTCAATATGCTTTAACTCGGCAGGGATCATGGACGTCGGTTTGCCAGATATTTTGCGACAGCTAGTAAATAAAATATATAAGTTTGTGGATGCTTTGTCGGATTCAAATCAAATAGTACTTTCATTCAACTTCCTTTTCAGAACGGTTTGTTTATGTTGTAGTCCATCTGGTTTCCATTTCAATTGGGCAGATGACCCTTGAATGCAGTGAATGTATACATCACTAGGTCTTCGATACTTGTCTCTGTGTTCCCCTAGCTAGCTAGATAGATAGAATTTCTATATATATAGATAGATAGAATGTCTATAGATAGATAAATAGAATCTATCTATAGATAGAGATTCTATCTATAGACCCCAATCACGTGACTTCACAACTCCGCCCCCCTGACTGGTGCCGCCATATTGTCCGTCAGCTCATCGTGTTTACATATTACCACTACGTCAATTCCTCCTATTACTGACTGTTTTTCTGCTTGTCTAAGGAATCACCGCCTAGTAAACAAACCCAAAAACCTTCCTGACAATCGTTAACATTGATTAATCAAAATGGTAAAGGGATGTGTGGCGGTTGGTTGCAGTAACAGAGAAGATAAACAGTCATGTTAGTAGTTGCTGTGTGCCCATTGTTAAAAGGGCAAATCTCGAAAGCAGCACGGTTTGTTTATCTCGGTCCATGATGCGTTTGTGTCGACAACCGTTAGACAGCGGCGAAAACATCAATATGATGCTAACACGATCGCAGACGTCATCAGACGGAGAATACGAAGCTCGTCGCCACATTCGCGCAGCAAGAAGGTGAGCGCAACAACAGTTGTTGTGCCGAAAAATAGTCGCCCTACGTGAAATGTCCCCCCTGATGGGAGCGCCCACACGGAAACGACTTTATTGTACAGTGAATATGTATTATTTTACTCTGCTTGAACTAATAAATGTCATACCTGTGTGATTGTCATCTGGATATGGTCGTGAAAACCTGTAGACTAATACATTTCTGTTCAAAAATGGTTATGTGGCCCAGTCCACGATTTGTTACTAAAATACATTACTAATATTTTGTGTAATTTAATTATTTAAAACCGATCTTGCAGTCGTAAATCCATTGCTGTAATGCGTCCATGAAAACATTTCACGTTTTCACATCAATAAAGCGATATAAATAAGCGCTCCCGGCAGGGGGAACATTTCACGAGGGGCAGCTATTTTTTGGCACTGTTACGGATGGGGAGTAATTTTTCCTTTTGTTCAGGTATGTATGTTTTTCCTTTCACTTTATACTGGTTTATGTTGGTTTTCACCTGTATTTTTCCTTTGCAGTAGTTTCCACCTGTGTGATCTCAGAAGGCCTCCACAGCTGAAGCCACTTCCTCATTAGCCAATCATCTATTTGTTCTGCCACTATATAAGTTGAATTGTTTGCTCTGTTCAGGAGAGGCGGTGGCAGCTCTCATTTTGGTTGTCTTGGTTGGTTGAAGCCTGTTATGTTTTGACTTTGATTCTGTTTGTGAAGTTTGCTTTCTGCCACTCGTTTATTAATGATCTCTTTTGTCTTTTTCTTTAGGTTGGCGCAGAACACAGAGGTAGGGACTTTAGTTAGACACCTGCAGGTATACATTATGTCTCCCACCTCACGTAGGTACCAACCCTCTGTATTAGTCCATTAGATAGAGCGGCAACACCACCCATGTATTTTGGGGCACAATAGGTGCCTGTCACTGTAGTGTTTTAGTTTGGGAGTTGTTTTGGGTTCTAGGTTCAGTTGGGGTTTTTGGAACTGTTTATTTGGTGTTTGCTGCATAGTGCAGGGGGTTGGGTAAATGTTTTGTGTGCTCTGTGTCCATTGTTTCTTTTCTGTTAAATAAACTTTTTTATTTGCAGTTTTGACTTGTCACTGCCTCCTCCTTGCACACCTGCCGTCTTATGTTACGCTCGCGGCCCCTGACCACCAGGGGTACTCGTAACAGGCACAGACCGGCCCGTTGTCGATCAAATTTCATTTTACAATCGTGACAACGGTGACGCTCAGCTGACCAAATGTCGGTTTATATTCGGGCCGGTGCCGATTTTGGGTACCCGACTCCTCATCGTGACATAAACTGGAGTATGATTGGAAATTTTGTGGTCTCAGGACGAGCTCTGACGCATGGGACGGGAGGAAACATCGGTTTGGGCATCAAATATGGATCTGGCGACTGGATCGACCGAAGCTTTTCCAAATAACGGCTTTTATGCAATTCATCCAATGAGTTTACAGCGTCTGAAAGCACCGGGGCTTCCATAATTTGCAAGTGAATCCATCTTTACGAACTACGATCAGTGACAGTACGACACACAATGACGGACAATATGGCGGCACAATACAGCGATCACGTGATTGTGAGACGGTGATTGGGGTCAATAGATAGATATTGTAATCTGTATAGATACAGTGTAGCACAAAGTGAGTACACCCCTCGCATTTCTTCAGATATTTAAGTATAGCTTTTCATGGGACAACACTGACAAAATGGGAACGACGTAAATCCCTAAATGTCCAAATTTAGTACTGCTTGTCATTTATCCTCCAAAATGTCATGTGACTCGTTACTCAGCATTGCTGCAGAGATTGAAGAGGTGGGGGGGGGTCAGCCTGTTAGTGCTCAGACCATATGTCGTACTCTATATCAAATTGGTGTGCATGGCTGTCACCCCAGGAGGAAGGCTCTTCTGAAGATGGTACACAAGAAAGCCCGCAAACAGTTTACTGAAGACATGTCAACAAAGCACATGGATTACTGGAACCATGCCCTATGGTCTGATGAGACGAAGATTAATTTGTTTAGTTCTGATGGTCTCAAGCATGTGTGGCGGCGACCAAGTGAGGAGTACAAAGATAAGTGTGTCATGCCTACAGTCAAACATGGTGGTGGGAATGACCCCCCCACCTCTTTAATCTCTGCAGCAATGCTGAGTAACGAGTCACATGACATTTTGGAGGGAAAATGACAAGCAGTACTCAATTTGGACATTTAGGGATGTACGTAGTTCCCATGCGGTGTATTCACATTTGTTGCCAGGGGTTTAGATATTAATGGCTATATTTTGAATTCTTTTGAGGGGAAAATAATTTAACTCTATTATATAAGCTGCACACACAGACTACTTTTCATTGTGTCAAGGTGTCATTTTGTCAGTGTTGTCCCATGAAAAGTTATACTTAAATCTCTGCAGAAATGCGAGGGGTGTACTCACTTTTGTGATGCACTGTAGATAAAATGTCTATAGATAGATAGATAGATATATAGATAGATGTTCTGTCTGTCTGTCTGCCTTTCTGTCTGTCTGTCGATCTATTTTCATGGACACACAAAAATGTCCAATCAGCACAAATTATTGGTGTTATTGTTGAGATCTGTTCAGAGGTTGACATTGCCATGTGTATATAAGCAGGAGCCACAAAATCCGGACCTCGATGCCACGTATCCTGTCGTGTTTTCAATGTTTCTCTCCCCTAACACACCTGAATCACATGATTATGTCATCAGCAAGCTCTCCAGAAGCTTGATAATGATCCTGATTATTTAGTTCAGGTGTGTTAGAGGAGGGAGATATGGAAAACACAACAGGAAAAGTGGCCCCAAGGTCCGGATTTGGAGAACCCTGATATACAATATATCCCCTATGCTTTGGATTACTGTTTTCAGACATTAAGCCTAGCTTTTTTCCTCTGCTGAGTGCTCGTGGAAAAATATTTATGCCCATATATTTCAAAACTTCAGGGATGACTGTAGTGATCTTTTCCGAGGTGAAGTGAGGATGAGTGGATAAGGCCTCATACATTTTGTTGACGATTGATCACAATTACAGACATCTCAGATATCAACAATTGTGCTCACACACGCCGCCTCTGCAAAGCTCTGATTCCTGGTGAGTAGTGAAAGTGATTGTATTATTAAACTTTACATCATCTTGAAATCCAACTACAGTGGTACCTCAACACACGATCTTTTCGACATCCGACATAAAATTTGACTCGTCATTTGTTTCTACATCCAATTACATGCTCGAAATACGATTTATGACAGCGCCGCAGTTACTGTGCTTTCCCGCAAGACTGACGCTCAACGGATTTTCTTGTGAGAGAAATCAACATGGATTCCAAGAATGTTAGTGCAGGTGGCAAAAAAAGGTGAGGCTTACTATGGAAATGATACAAAAATATGAGCATGGTGGACACGTCCGTTAACTGACTTGACAATACGGCGGTAGAATGTCGAAAACCTCAACGGTTCTCCTCCGACTTCCATTCGCCAGTCTTTATAAGTTAAGGTGACAATTATTATTGTGGTAACATCGCCCAAAAATCGCCAGCTTCGTCAGGTTTTTAATCATTTGTTTCAGAACTTGTGCAACACAGCATGCCTGCTGTCTGCCCAAGCTGAACAAAGTGAAAGTAAAAAGTCCAGCACTCTGTCAAGTCAGCCACGCGGTGAGTTCAGGTACACCACGCAAAACACGTCCGCCACATTTGAACCCAATTTGTTACATTATTACAGGTATTATTACGTATTATCATTATTATTTTTCTGATTTTATTCATAATTTATTTGTTTTGCTCAGTGTAATTGTTATTTGCAATAGTACCAGCAGCATTTATTAAGGATTTAGTGTAGGTTTTCAGGATGTGGAATGAATCAATGGGATTATAATGTATTCTTATGGGAAAATCCTGATCAACATACGACCACTTCGACTTACAAACAAGGTCCTGGAGCGAATTAACTTCATATGTAGAGGTACCACTGTATATGTATATAGGTGGAGATATGGGGAGGGTGAGGGAAGAGTTTGTTTTTTTTGTTTGTTTGTTTGTTTGTTTGTTTGTTTGTTTTAAATATATTAATTGGTAACTAAGGCTTGTGAAAATATTATACTTGTATTCCATATATAGTATGTGTTATTTTTACATTTTATTAATATTGCGAGTACAGTATGTATTACCACGCCTCTCCCGTAACCCTGGCACGGATGTCACGGATATTCGTGTGTGTGTGTGTGTCTGTCTAATGTATTTTTCTGTTTTGCTATTTAGCCTTATCAAAACTAATTGTCTCATATTTATGCATTACAAAAATACTGATTACAAAATGGTGTAGTTTAACAATATTTCACTAATACTGTTTTGGTCATGTATTGTGTGTTGGGGGGGTATCGGGTGTATCTGTGTGCGTGTTATTTTTAAAGGGTATTTATCTCTGTACAATTTCTAGCCATTTTAATTTATGCAGAAATATTGGTGAATTGGGAGATATTCAACAATACTTGGCCCAGACAGCAAAACAAACACTGAACTTTACTGCTGTATGGAGCTGTCACATAAAGACTTTAATGACCCCACTTCATTAGCCACTGAACACAATCCTCTTGCAATTCAGACAAACTGTGACTTGTGACCTGAAGATAAAACCTGAGAGCTTGTTTGAGCCAAATTGAAAAAGGAGGTGTAGAAAAGTCATATCAACCTATAGCAGCCGGTTGCACTTTAAAATATTGAATGCTGCTTGAATTACTGAAACAAAGATGAGGTAAAGGGGTTAGCCGTTGTTTTATAACACATGATCGAAAACAAATGCTACTCACTGGAAAATTGGTATCTACAGTATATGCTGTATCAGTGTGCATGAGACTCTTACCAAACTCACTGGCACACATATGCTCCAGCATGGCATCTGTTTTCATTTCATTGTCACAGGGAGGGCAGACTGGAGAGTAACCTGTGGAGAAAAGGGGGACATTGTTTGACTATTTTTTTGTTAAATCATCCTCACAAAGAAGGTACTGTATGATGGCAGTAGACCTTCATTTGTTAAGATATTTAGACTATAAAGCCAAAAAGCTAGAATAAATAACTCACAGTCCGGTCCTTAGAATTCTATTCCAAATTAGTCATCTATATACGCCTACTATAGGTATCATTAAACAGTATTTTGGCTTCATGACCAGATCATATCTCATGCAATAAGCGCCCTCCTCTTTGTCTTTTATACTTCACATGCCCTTATAAACTGACCCCAGCTAGGAATGTTTTCAACTTTTACTGCCAGCTGTAACTTAAAGAGGCAAAAAGCAACGTTTTCTCCATTCTGATTGCATGTGGTTAAATGTGTGCTTTCTGTTTAACCAAACCACTGGCAGCATTTCACAATCGCACAGGGGTAAAATGGAGGGTAAACAAATAGTTTGCTCCCCACTACCAGTTGTCCATTACATGTGTTTAACAAAAGTTTGTCAATGTCACACCCTGGTGTAAAGTGCTTGTGAAAACAGACACTGTTTACAGAGTCCCATGGTCCCTTTGCTTGTTGGGATGTCTTCTCCTTTTAAAACAATTATCACCAAATTGTATGTAACAACAGGAGCGTGGTAAGCACTTTTAGCTGACCTCTGCTAACTTAAAAAAAAAAAGGAAAACTGTGACCATTCCCTCAGGTTGCCCTACGTTAATTCTCCCCTGGCAACAAATGAAAACAGGTGATGTCTGTAAAGTGAGGACATCTGTGTGGTCCCCTGAAACTTGAAATGGGGAGGGTTTTTCTTTTCAGAAAAAAAGCAGGCCTCTATCCATACCAACGTGTCAGTCAATAACACCCGCCCCCTTGACAAACACAAGCCGTGTCCTCTCTTCAGATACAGTGAGCGCTGTGTAATTGCTGGAAGATGCACAGTCGACCCATTTATAGCTTACATGTAGTGTGAAAAAGGCTTCAAGTGGTGTCGTTAAAGCGTCAGATGGAAATCTATGTAAGTGAGCTGATGATGTGATGATGGAAACCCCCCTTTTTTAAAGTTGAAAATAAAAGAGATGGCTGTGCGTTCCCTTCCAAAGTGGAGACCTCACTTGAAGCATGTGGCGAGGGCACAGTAACACAACAGCAAGCTTACTTCTATAATCAACCCGCACTTTGTCTTTCCCCAGACTTGCTGGTTTTGGCCATCTTTCAAGGTTCCTCTGGTATTTGTCAGCTTGGCTCCGACTTAGAACAGAACCCCCTTCCCTCCCCTCCATTGATTCTGTGTGAGGTGTGTGAGTCAGCCTCACACTCGGAGTCTCTACAGGTTTGGGGAATGAGCAGCCAGAGAGCCATTAGTAATGGATGATGGCTTCAGGGGGGTCAAAGGCAGAGGTGGATGGTTGGTGGGGTTTACCGTGAAATTCTCTTTGCATTATTGAAGTAAGATGTGAATCTTTTCCCTGTTTTATTTAATTTGTCACGGCATAGTTATTTGCCTTAATAGACAGATCTTTTTTATTCATGGGCTTTCACCCAGCATTGTCCTGTGTTACTCCACAAATACAAAAATGATCTTTTCAGAGATAAATCACACTAAGTAAACAGCATGCAGACAGCTTTGTAAGGTTCTGGTTCCAAATCAATTTATTGAAGAACAAGAAAAGACATTCATGTTAGATGTGGTTTGGCATTGCAAAGCAGAATGCTCTTTTCCAAAAGGTTGCATTTGCTCTGTTTGTGTTGGGATTTGCATATTCGCACCTTCACTGCTGAAACAACAGTATCAAGCCAATTTATCTGCAACTGTGTCACATTTTACAAGCGGGCAAACGTGTTGGCTGTTTGTTTTTTCAGCAGGGCACTTGATTTATTTTAATGTTAGTTACGTCATGCTTACACAGTTGGTGACCTCATTAAACAATTGGGATTGCTGTTTAAAGCGAAGACGATTTAACCCTTTATAGAGCATACATTTAACTTATTTGCTTCCATTGACAACTGTAGGCATACAGTACATTTTGATTGGGAGAGGCTGGTAGAGAATGATTGCTGCCAGCTCCCCTTCTCAAAATGGATTGGACGTCCAGCACCAGCAATAGTGTAATTGGACGTCTATCATTGTCAATGGCAGGCAATAAGTTAAATAATATCTAACCCTTGCCTTATGTTAGAAATCAGCCCATATTTTTGCTAGTAAATTAAATTTGATCTGTATATTACCGTGGCCTGAAAATACTAAACCTTTGCAGGATATTGATTTTGGGTCAAGATTACCCGTTTTCAAGTTTGGGTATGTCAAAAGTACCATTGATTTTTTTAATAAACATTTTTGAGAAAACGGGTGAATTCTGACCCCAACAAAATACGAGGTTAAAAAACAAAACAAACAAACAAAAACTTTGGAGTGTTATTGTGGGCTATAACGTGAGTTTATTTCTGTTTTTAATAATTTATATTTTAATAATGTTGTATTTCTTATTATTTATAATTGATATCAATAAATTACATAAGAATAATGATTAATTAATAATAATAATTTGAATTGAGACCTAGCATCCAGATACAGTTATATGGATATCACATTTTGGTTTAGGTTGGCCACATTTGTAAACCAAATGTTGATATTGTGACCATGCTACAAGACCCGAAATTTGTCCACGTATGTAGACGCCAGGTCTTTTGGGGTTCATTTATTATTATTATTTTTAATTACTGAAAATAGTCACTTGCCTTCTAAAAGCTAAAATTCAAACCAGAGCGAGTCAGTGTGCTTTTGGTGCACACACAGTGTGCCCTATTGTGAAAGGGTAACTTGATTTGCCAAGGATAATTTCCCCTTTAGATTTTTACATCATTTGAGATACTGTGAATTGAAGGAAGAAATTGACTGGATAGCTTGGAAAGTGGATGAGAGTCAAATATGTCAAATCAAACATTGAAAAGCAATAACTTAATCGTACCTGTCTGCTTTGTGGATTCTGTGGCATTGGGTTGAGACATGGCGATGCACACGTCGTCTTGAGGGAACTTGTCGCAGGTAAGCATCTCCGGCCAGGGGAAGCCAAACGCCTCCATGATGGGGGTGCAGCCGTCCCGCACGGCTTCGCACAGCCATCTGCACGGGTAGATGGGCCTTTCCAGGCACACCGGCGCGAAGAGTGAGCAGAGGAATACCTGCGTGCCCGGGTGGCAGTTCTTGTGCACCAGGGGCACCCAGCTGCCGGCCTGCTGCTTCGCTTCGGCCATGGTCTCGTGTTCCAGCAGGTTAGGCAACAACATCTGACCGTAGCCCACGTTGTGGCATAGTCGCAGGTCGTCCGGGATGTCCACGCACTGCGGGGGCTTTCCGTAGCTGCGCCCGCCGTTGTACGAGTCTTGCTTCCAGCTCAGATACTCGTACTCGGAGGCTCCGCATGCTGCCAGGAGTGCCATGGTCACAGCCAAGCCGATTGCTTTAGATGCAGCCCTCATTGTGGCTTTTCGTGAAAAAAAAAATATTGCGACTCGTGCAGGTGAGCTCACTTCATATAGAAAATCAGCACAACTAGGGAGATGTGCAAAGATGGATCCGCTTAGTCCTCTGCGTGTTGCGCTCTTTTAGAGCGTTGTGGTTGCTTGCAGAGTTTGGCGCTCAACTAGTGCGCAGCTCGGACACAAGCGCACAAGTGCTGATTGTAAAGTGCGCGTTGGCCAATAAGAGAGCGTCTCTCAGCCTTTTGGCACCGGTGCTGTCAGTCAAAGCGCTTAATTACCCAATGTGTAAAAAACCCCGGGAGCCTTTCCTTTCCTTCCTTTTCTTCCCCTGCGTGTAGCTTCTTTGTCCAGACAAAAAAAAAGCAGAATAGAAATGCCAAAATAAATCTCACAATGGTAAATGAATGGCCTCTTAGGTATTGTGGTCATTAGACCATAAGAATGACTACATTCAGGAAAAATACTGAAAGTAGGAAATTTAAGTTTCCGTTTAAGTGATTTTACTTACATTCCGATCAATACTAATTTCAACAGATATACTAAAGAAGCCTAAACATGATTTTCATGTGACTCACATTTTAAGACTTGCAGACACATTACATGTCATTCTGGAAGGATGTTTAAGATATCAAAGTATTAAATGAAAATTTCAGATTGAAATCACATAGGGGACAAATATATTTTATTTCTCCCCAACGTTTCTTGTTGAACCACATAATGCTAAACATCTTACTTTTCAGCCCTTGTTGTTATTTTTCCCCTGGGAAAAAAAAGATGTACACAATTAGATACATGCACTGCACAGAAAAAGTTAAAGGGAAAAAAATGTAATTTGTTAGCATTGTGACCTCATGCATATATATATATATATATATATATATATATATATATATATATATATATATATATATATATATATATATATATATATATATATATATATATGTGTGTGTGTATACAGTAGTATGCAAAAGTTTTAGGAAGGACACCTGCCTAAAACTTTTGCACAGTACTGTACATTTTTATTATATTATGTATATACAGGATTTACTGTATGATATGATCATATTCCATGATCCTAATAAATTTAATGATTAAAAAAAATATATATATATATATATATATATATATATATATATATATATATATATATATATATATACAGTATATGCCCCCATAGCAAATTCATGGCACATTAAGCCCCGAACTATTTTCAATTTGTCTTTTTTTACTCTGAAGACCCCTGTTTACAGACTTCGTGCAACCGCTTTTGTTTCAACCCAACCATAAAAAGAAGGTAAGTAATTATATTTCCTATTCAAAACGTCAGTTATTTCTAGCTTAAAATCATTAATTGATGTCTAATATTTACTTAAAAAAATGACTTTAAAAAATTATTCACTCACATATTTTAAACTTTTAAAGAAATTACACCACAATGATAAAAATAGTGTCTGTAAATAATTCACTGATATCTACCTCATAACTATCGCCTAAATGTATATATATTTTTTTATTACTGTCGCATTTTCGTCAATATTTTAGACGTTAAATAATCGATCCAAACAAAGAAAAATTGAATTAAAAAATCGTTTAAAAGGGTAAATATATGAAAAACAAAATCTCGACTACTCCTTGATGTCTGCGATTTCTGCATCGCGACCTTTGTTATATTACCGTGTTTCACCCATAAAATCCCCCCCAAATTTGTGGCCATTCGCAGCTGTGTCATCACACTTGGTGATACATGCAACATGGAGTTTTTAGACCGAAAAGAAGTAACTACGCGATAATATCTCGTTAAAATCATGCCGTCTTTAATTCTGCTCTCACATGCTCTCACCTCCAGTTCGGGTTATGCTGTTGAATTTTTTTTTTTTTTTTTTTGTTAAATGCCCAAAAATGTTCAAAAATTTTCTTCTCCCAGAAAATTGAAATTTTAAGCTTTCCATTAATGTATCACACATGCATATAGGACAATTTTGAAATTTGGCCAAATTGGGGGTCTCAGTGCAGAACTTCACATTTCAGAGACTGCATAATTAAAGACATCATGATTTTAACGAGATATTATCGCGTACTGACCTTTTTTTTTTTTTGTTTTCGATCCAAAAACTCCATGTAGTATTTCTCATTGAGTGTCAAGACACAGCTGTGAATGGCCACCGCTGGACTTTTGGGGGATTTTATAGGTGAAACACGGTAATATAACAAGGGTCACAATGCAGAAATCGCAGACATCAAGAAGTGGTCGAGATTTTGTTTTTCAAATATTTACACTTTTAAACGTTTTTTTTCTCCATTTTCTTTGTTTGGATCGATTATTTATCATCTAAAATATCAGGTAAAAAAAATATATATATACAATTTAGCGATAGTTATGAGGTAGATATCAGTGACCTATTTACATACGCTATATTTTTTTCGTTGTGACGTAATTTGTTTAAAAGGTTAAAATATGTGAGTGAATAATTTTATGAAGTTTTTTTTTAAACTAAATATTAGACATCAATTAATGATTCTCAGCTAAAAACGACAGACATTTCAAATAATAAATATAATTACTTACCTTCTTTTTATGGCTCGGTTGAAACAAAAGCGGTTGCGCGGTGTCTGTAAACGGGGGTCTCCAGGGTAAAACGGACAAATTAAAAATAGTTCGGGAGCTTAATGCGCCATGAAACCGCTATGGCAGCATATACACATATTGTTTTATCAAACACTACTGTTCTTTTGGCTTAAAATACAGCAGTTTATTTATCTGCAAGAGCAGAAACTGCTATTTCAGCCTTTTCTGTGTTTACCGCAATATATTGGATTAAAAGTAATTTGGAGGCTTGTTCCGGGGCATTATGAAGGGCTCCAAGTTCAAATACAGTTCCACAGAGTTGGAATTTTCTGTACGTTATTTAATAGTTTGGGCTTCACAGAAGCATGGCCAGGCAAGAAATATGGGTGACCTGTATGCATTGGCATGTCAGAACAGTTTTGTTAAACAATAAATTGTTCCAGTACTCCCTCTACAGTTTACAATTAGATTAATATTTATTCTAAATGCTGTAGTACAGAGAATGGAAAAGGAGAGCGCACACTGGCTCACAAATTTTTTGAAAACCCATATTCCCCCCCCCAAAAAAAAACAATCGAAGTAAGTGTACTAAAAACTATAACGGACGTACCAAGTACCCAGCCCAATTAGTTAACAGTTTCTTGCGAGATTCTTTAGCATGCAGCCGAATATTGGTGTACAAAAGGCACCAGTGCTAGATTGCCTAATTTGGAGTAACAGCAATATTTTATGGCTCTTGTATTTATCAAGTAATATGAATCACTGGGCTGACTAAAAAGCCAAACAGAGGTCTTAATGGTGATATTTTATAATGTTGGATCTCAAACAAAAATCTCAAAGTTGCAATAAAATTGAGCAGTGCCCTTTAAATGATAAACAGATACTAAAACTTCTTAGCCATATTTATCCATTCAAAAGTAGTTAATCTAATAAAGTGGCTGCCACATTGCTGAAGTACTATTTGTCCATCCTAATTACAAACCAAAGGCTAAAGTCAATTTACTGACCTATGAGTATCCATCTCCTTACAACTCTGCCTAGTTCCGTGATAAGAAAAAAGGCGAGAAAAACCTCTATTTAAATGTGGAAATGTTTGCATTTCGCTGTGCTGCCAACAAAACAAAGCCTTTAATTAGATTTTAAGTGTAGGCTTTGCAAACACAGACTTTGTAGAATAATGGCTTTGCTTAATGTATTTATCTAATGAATACATTTTACAGCTCAACCACTCACCCTGATTTTTGTTTTTTCTTCTTGGATAAAGCCCGGGAGGAGACATACTGCATTTTAAGCACATTATGTCATGCATGAGCACAGTGAAAGATGACAATATAATCAGGGAGTAACTCTAATTTGCTACTGGGTACAGAAAGTATATGTCAAAATACCAGTAAATCATTTAGGAACTATTCTTCGATTGGAAAAAGACATTCAAAAAATTCTAGCTCAAATATCTTGTCAGTCAAATTAGTTGTGAGCAAGGAGCTTGCATGCCGAAGCTGTGATGTGTTTTGATAAAGAGGCCAAAACATTCTCCTGACTACCTAAGCGCCATATTTCAAATTAACAATGATGGTTTAATAAGCCTTAGCTGTGCGTGTAGATTGATGACATCAAACTGATGGTTGCTATCGCAAACCTATAATGTCCAGAACAGACGAGAGGTTTCACCTCTGGGTCAGACCTGGCTTTCCTCAAATGGACTGCCTGTTTGGAGTTGAGGGGCTGCTTCAAACATATTTTAAGACAGTAACAAGCAAGTTGAGCCAAAAAAAGCCTTTAGAATGATATGTCTGCACTTAGTTTATTTCTAGGTCTACAACAGTGAGCAAGCTAGGTTTCAAATTCTGACAAGATTATCATTGCCAAAGATATCCCTCTTATCATGCTGTTTATTTTCAAAATGTTATTAAAAGACTGACAAAACTATACACTAGTAGAAACTACATATTTGTCAAATAGAAAATGGTGTCTTTGCGAATGGCAAGGATTTACAGTAGGGGTCTCTAAACCAGTCCTCAAGGGACACTGTGGTCCTGGTCTCTGTTCCAACCGATCCTGCACAGACAGTTTAACCATTGGGTCAGCAACTCGCGGCTCTAGACCCGCATGCAGCTCTTTCGCGCTTCCCCAGTGGCTCCCTGGAGCTTTTTCAAAAATATTCGAAAATGGAAAAAGATGGTTGAGGGAAATATATTTTTAGTTTTAATATGGTTTCTGTTGGAGGACAAATATTCTTCTTATTCATTAATTTTGTAATGAAGTTAAACTTGACGCGGCATTGTACTACAGAGTAGTCACATGGTGCGTCACTCTCTATAGGATGCAGTGAAAATACACATTTATCGCATTTTCCACACTACAAGGCGCATTGGAGTATGAGGCGCACCTGTAATGAATGACCTATTTTAAAACCGTTTTCGTGTACAGGGCGTTATACAGGGTATTATAAGGCGCAGTAGTAGTAGTAGTAGTAGTACTGTTTGGCATTGTGTTATGAATCCACAAGATGGAGTTGAGCTAAATGTCATGCCATGATTAACCAATGTTGATCATTATATAAGGAACATCAACACAACATTATAAGGCGCACTGTTGGCTTTTGAGAAAATTGAAGGCTTTCAGGTGAGACTAATAGTACGGAAAATACGGTCATCATGAAGGCTCATTATGTATTTGTAGTCAACTTAGTCATTTTGATTGTTGACTCATATACTGTAGCTTATATAGATACATAAACCTTGTATTGCCTTCATTATCAGCCTTTCAATTTTTTGCAGCTCCAGACATTGGGTTTTTTTGCTTTTTTTTTTTTTTGCTCCACTATGGCTCTTTCAACATTTTTGGTTGCCGACACCTGGTTTAACCAATGAGGTTTTCGCTGAAATAAAACAGCATCTGACCGCAATCTACTGATTACACTTTTAAGACACCTGATTGGTGAAAAGGTGTCCTATTGTTCAATTGGAATGAACTCCTGCACCCACTGCAGTCCTTTTTGGAATAGTTTGGAGACCCCTGATCTACAGTATATCCACTACAAGTAAGACCAAACCCACATGTTTTGCCATGAAAGGGTATTTTGGCAACGGTCGAACTGACATAGGACTCTGTCATCACCAGGCACTGGGTAAACACTGGCGCTGTCCCAGAGCATGACGTCACCACCGAATGAAAGCTCTGTTATAACCAATGTGAAATATAAAAATAACAAGCACACCTGCTTTTTGTCACGTAACACCAGAGGGAAGAAAGAAGTCTTAACTTTTCTTGAAACAAATTTACCAGCATTTACAGTGGATATAAAACATCTCCACAGTCTTGTTGAAATGCCCAGTTTTTGTGAAATAAAATTAGAACAAACTGCATAATTCCCAAATTTTATAACCTGTAGTATTTGCAACTGGAAAAACATTTAGAGGAGCTAGTTAAAAAAAAAAAAAAAAAAAAAGCAACTGAACTCTTGCTAAACAATATTGTCCACTTATAACTGGGATATGTCAGTGTTTAAAATTAATCATCACATTCTAAATCATGCAAAATAGTCGTCAGCACACATATACCCACATGCACATCAGATACATCTCAAATTAACTCATTCACTCCCAGCCATTTTCACCGGTGCAACCCCCTTCGCTTCCGGCCGTTTGACTGGATTTTGACTGATTTTGCAAGGCCCACAGAAAATTCTGTTTTATTGCTATATAAACATGGAACCCACCAAAAGAAAGATTAGACTCTCTTCTTTCAGCAGGAAAAGTTAGTTCATATCTTTTTCCATTCATTAGAAATCAGCATTAGAAAATAGCTTATTTTGAGCAATTTTCCAATTTCAGATGAAAAAAACTGAGAAATTGAGCTTTTTCTAAAAGTATACATTTCAGACATAACTTTGACTTTAACACAGCTATTATTTGCTTTTGTGACATCCCAAACATCTGAATAATGTTTTCGCTCTACAAAATAACATAAACAACAAGAAAAATAGAGCTTTTGATAGCAAAGTAACAATTTATTTACACATAACTAAACTATTGAACTGAGAGATGACGCTGTTGTGGCAGCGGCTGTCTCGGCGGACGGGGTGGGCTTGTCCCTCATCCCCGCCTGTCTTATCAAGATTATTTTGAGTCTTTCTTTTGTGTTGACCACTGCCTCATGGCAGAGTTCGCCTGGGGAACTTGTGTGGGGCATGTTGTGTTCCTGGGGGGGAACTGGTTTGGCCGTGCGCGTTTCCGGCTGAGTCACGGGACACTGGAGGGTCACGGGGGACGCAAATGGCCGAGCACAGCGGCGCGGGCTCTGCTCAGCGAGCAGCAGGAACTCAACGGCATCGTCCGCTGCACTGATGGTCCCGGCCGTTCTGCTCGGTCGTCCAGCGCCCGGCATCCTGGACGTCCTCCTGGTTGTGGCACTTGGTCGTTCATCGCCTGGCGTCCTGGATGTCCTCCTGGTCGTCCATTCGGTCATCTTCCGCCGGCGCTCCGGCCGTTCGTTCGTTCCGTTTTCTCGGGTTGCAGGTCTTACCAAATGCGCTACTGCCCTCCAGGGGCCAGTTTTATTGCTTTAAAATGTATTTTGGGCATTGTGCTTTGGAGCTAAGTTGCATAAGAATCTAGAGATGTCTCTTGTGAAAAAAACCCGTAAAAGACGTATAAATACATTTTTGGGACACTGAAACAATTAAAAATAGAACGTTTTTTGGAGCAACTAGTTAAATTGTATTAAACCTAAAAAACTGTGCCTTTACATATGACAGTGCAAGCTATTGTCTGCAGAGACCACCATAGATTGTCAATGCCACCAGCTAGCTTTGACAATGATAAAGGCATGCATGCACACATCACATGCCAACAAATAGCTTGCCCTGAGTTGGATACAAAATGGAGATGTCATAGAATTGGTCTTACTCGATATTTTCATTCAAAAAAATTGGTCTCAGCAAGTCATTAGATAGAAGTAAGAGCAATTTGAAACAAATCTGTACATTATGTGCATAGTCAAACAAATAAAATTAGACCAATGGGGAACAAAACAAAAACAAATGAGTAAATAGAAATGAATGTACCAAGCTCATTTGCTTAAAAAAAGTAGTGAGTCGATGGGACACAGACAAAAGTAATGATCGACCACAACAACAGAAGGAAATAATTAAAGAACTAAAAGAAAACAACTCAGAAAATCTGACCCAAAGTAACAGATCATAATTCAAATAAAACCAGTCCATGTTGAGTGGAATTTGAATCATTTTCTTTCTTCCAAAGGAGATATTGAGCTGGGTTTTTACATTACATCTTTAGAGTTCAATTCTTCAAACATTTTTGTTGACATCATAACAATTGGCATTATTGCAGCTCTCATCATACAGCACTCATTGTTGGAGTAAATTTATTGTTTGTCTAAATGTGAATCTGATGACACCCATGAGACTACATAATTCATTTGCGTTGCGTATTGCATGCCTTTGAAATCAAGAATGTTTAAACATAAAGCGAAACATGTGAGTGTGATGTGAAAAGAATGGAAAAGAGCCAGAGGTCAGCTAATGACACCTGGTAGCACGTTCCTCCTGATACTCCGGTTCCTCTCACATCCCAAAAATATTCCTGTTAGGTTGACTGAACACTCCAATTGTCTGTAGGTGTAGATTTGAGTGTGAATGGTTGTTGGTTGCTGAATACAGTATATGTGTTATTCATTTATTCATCATCTGAAGTGCTTATCCTCACGAGGGTCGCGGGGTGCTGTTGACTATCCCAGCTAACAGCGGGCAGGAGGTAGACTACACCCTGAACTGGTTGCCAGCCAGTCGCCGGGCAAATACAGGCAAACAACCATTCACTCACACACTCAAACCTAAGGGAAATTTGGAGTGTTCAATCAGCCTACCATGCATGTTTTTGGGATGTGGGAGAACACCGGAGTATCTGGAGGTGCGGGGAGAACATGCAAACTCCAGGACATCAAGGCCGGAGCCGGGATCAAACCCTCAATCTAGCCAGCGGTACCAATCAGAACCCTAACCCTATATTCCAGGATCTCCCACACAATCCGGGACAATTGGCAACCCCACCTCAATCTCAGAACTGTGAGGCAGACCTAGGGGTAATAATGGTGAATTGAGTGGTGAATTATTGCTCCTAAGTGGATAGGGTATTGCAGTTGTCCAACAACTTGCTAATATGAAACCATGTCACCGTTTTTCGAAAGGGTACCTGCCAGCTATTTTAGATTTCCAGCAAGATTATAACAATCGAGCGTTAAGATTTGTTTGATTTGTTTAGTTTTTGCTTTTATTACCTGAACAGATTAATACCGTATTTTTCGGACTATGGATCACACCTATGGCTAGATCGCACCAGTCAAAAATACATAATAAAGTAGGGTAAGTTAGTCACAGTGGAGTATAAGTCTCATTTTTGGGGAAATTAAAATTGATGAAAGACCGAGAACAAACATTATAGCATTTAAAAAAAAAATAGGGACCTTAAGAAAAAGGTAGTGTTTGTTACCGTAACATATTAACAGTAATTACTACCCTACAGTATAGCCTAAACAACACAACTGGTCTTGTTTACTAGACTTGCGATCTCACTCCAATAGCGTACCACACGCAGGCTATTTTTAGACCGTGACGTCCCATCGTAAAGCGGAAGTAGGACATTGTATACACGCCCTCGCATGTAAACCATTATATTTCGGCCTTCTTTGTCCGGTAATCTTTAAAAAACTGACATGCCGATTATTCACTGCTACTATGGAACTTATAGAAACGACTCTGGACATTACGACATATAAAGGATGTTATCCTACTATAGCGCGTACGTCTAAAATACCACTTTAATGACAGCAAAATAAAGCCGTTCACATTTCATATGCAGTAAACATTTTGTTTGGGCCAAGAGGTAAGCCATCTTGATATTTTAATTTATTTTTTTTAGCATGGCGTTTTTCGTGCTGCTTCTGTCTGACAATGAATGACCTGAAAAAAAAAATAAAGTGGTATCTGACTGCCACCGTTGTTACCTTTTCTGTTGTAAAGAAGCAACTTTAGTAAGGGGGAAGTGTAAATAAATTAATAGAATTAAGATTTGTTATTAATGAAAAAATTAAGTGTTCGTTGGCTGTCAACGAATAGCATTTGCAATAGCTACACAAAACAGCAATGTCCCCCAAAAGAACGGTCAGAGACATAAGACAACCAGGGGATATAATATATAAGAAAGATGGGGCTTATGGTGGTAAAGGATAGATTGGTCAAACAGGAGAATGTTATTGTCAGTGGCGTAAGAAAAAGGTGTCGATAAAAAAAGCTAAGGGAAGCTTAGGTCGGCTCGTTTTTTTTTCCCGTATTTTTCAGCCATCGACACTTAAGCCATCTCTTTAACTGAACATCTGTATGTTTTTCCACATCTTTACCAGTGAATTTGGCACCAGGGACATCATTTTCAGACAGAATTGGTAGGTTTAGCTCTGTAAACATCTCCGTCGTACACTATTCCCATTCATTTCCTATTGGGGACAAACAAGAGCTTGTCCCCCCTTAGCTAACAGCAGAGCCACAGAAGCTAACGTAATAAATATTAATGAGCGGAAGTGACATGTAGCGTGCTGTACCCCATTCATGATCATATCCATTAAAGTCTTTAGCTTTAGAATGACTTCTGAAGAAATCCACCAACTCTAGAAGTAGATGGCATAGCTAAAGCACCTTTGTCTGCTGTCAGTGAGAACTAAAAGCAGAGGTGGGCAATTTAAGGGCCGTAGTCAGTCCGGGTTTTTGTTCCAATCTATCAAGAGGACATCTTTTCACCGATCTGACGTTTTACAAGTGCAATCCGTTGATTGCAGTCAGGTGCCTCTTGTTTTCACAGAAACCTCATTGGTTTAACTGTCTGTGCTGGATCGGCACGAACAAAGACCAGGACTCACCGTGGCCCTTGAGGAACAGTTTGCCCACTCCTAAACATAAGCAAATATACAGTAAGTCACATCTGAATATAAGTTGTAGGGACAGGTGAAAGCGCCTGATTGCTAGTCTGGAAAATTCGGTACTTTGTTGCTGTTATCATTTTCGTCATTTCATTTTCGGAACTTGACTTTATCCAGACTTCCGCCTTTGTAAAACGGCAGTATTGGTGGTAAGGCAACCAGAGCTGATCTCTCATGGGACATAATATATCATAAGCACGTAAGAGCATTTTAAATCTAGACATCTTGATAAATCAAGTCAGAGAGTAAGATGAGTGGAGCTGGAGTGATTCCCAGAAATTTTGTTCCCAGCTGCCCGAGCACCATGGGAAAGCCAGCCCTGAGAGTGTGGGTCAGGTCAAGCTTGTCTCCTTGCCTGACTGTCAAAGTAACAGTACCTTCCCCTCAGGCATCCAATACGGCCTGACAGAGCAGCGCTGCTGTGAGCTGCTGCACAGAGGGTTGGAAATGCAATTAAATCAAACATGGGTGAGTAGCTGTGGGACAAATGCCTAGTCAGCGTTTTTCAGCTCGCTGAGAAAAAAAAAACAGCTTCAGGATTTTTTTTTTTTTTTATGAGTAAGGACTGGCATTGAAAGACGAAGTATTGAAAGTGAAAAAAAGACAACTCGGGCATTTTGTTTCCAGTGGGTAACCAATGTGGGTGTTAGCAAATGGGTTGGTAAGACATTGGCCCAATTCAGAACTTCTTTATTCTCAAGTGTTGGCCTAAAACGTGGGGTCAGACATGTAGGCTGACCTCTGACCGACATGTAGGCTGACCCCTGACCCCCTAGTTCACGTATTCTTGTAATTACCTTTGCGCATCAACTTTTTTGGCCACCCCCACCAAAGACAATGTAACAATTTGTCTTTTCAATTGTCTGTCAGTCACTCTCTTACAGGGGTTTTCAGTGGGCGTATATGGCTTCTTTTTCCATTTGTATTTATTTATTTATCTTGCTTGAAGAGTTGGGGGTTGTCTGGCCCTAGAAACAGGGAGTCTTTGTTTGGGCTGGTTTCACATGGATATAGCTCCCCCTCCTATGCCCCCCTGCTCTCCTGCCCTCTATGCAGCTCCCCATGAGCAGAACCCATAGATTTGTTTGGGGGCTGATCTCAGGGTCATTGTACATGGTATTTCCATTACTATTGACCGATCACTGGGACCTTTCTCCCTCTCACTGGTCACTGAGGTACTATTTCACCTGTAAAAATCTGTAGACACATACAGACCTTTGGAAGAGTTTGTTGCATGAATGATTCCCCGTTGCTTTAGCACCGAAAAGCACTGGGACACCTGGCCATTATATCTAAAGAAACAAAAATATTGATGTTCCGTCGATCGGTTTGCAAGCATTTTTTGGGGTATTAAATTTTCGATCAGATTCTCAGCTTAATCCCAAAATAAAGTTATGCTCTTAGTGACAATCATGGATCATTAAATGTTATTTACCTCACAAGGGGTTGGTGAACAAACCAAAACGTGAATTTAAGCATGCTTTTAATCAACATTGTACCTAGATCAGTTTGTGGTTTTGTGCATTATAGATCTTTTATCAGCCAGAAAAAAATGATTTTGTTAAATAGCAATGTCTGTTGCAACTAAACATGTTGGCAAGGCAAGGTAAGGTCTGGCATTTGAACACAAGCAAAGCTTGGGGTTCTGGTTTAACTGTTATGCCTGTCACTTATATTTCAACTGTAGTCAAGGTCATTGCTCAGGAAACTTTTTTGCTGCAATTACCAGCTGAACATAAAGTAACTTGCTCACCGCTACTCCATATATGATTTGTATACATTTACATGTGGTGATACATTACATATTTCCAGAATTTTTGGATCGTTTTGAAATCTACACTGCTTATGCTTTAATCATATGTACTACATATGGAATCTAGCTAGCAAATTGTACTGCAACTGTATCAACCCTTGCAGGTGTCACACAATTTAGCCAATGGTACTGGACTTGGTGGGGGAAAAAAGTACTTGACGGACTGAACTAACATTAGAAAAAATACCTCCCTTTTGCAAAATCACAAAATGTAGAAAACAGAGCCTCAGTGCAAATAAAATGACCACTGTGTTTCATTCATTTTACATCACAGGTGTCAAAATTGAGGCGTGGGGGCAAGGTCCAGCCCTCCACACCGTTTTTTGTCGTCCACGTAAGTACTGGTAAATCATGGGCATCAAGGTAATGTTTCTCACTAATGTCAATAATATCTCTGTAGTCCTCAGTGTTTCAGCATAGACTTCATAATATATTGACGGGACACGGGGTGAGTGGCTGATTAATCGGGAGCCTATCTCTGTCAAACCTGACCGAATGAAAAAACAGACAAAGAGCTTTTTACGTCGAAAATTCTTGTGAATAAATGCTTAAATCCCTGAATTCTTTTTTGATATGGACATAAAACAGTCTCGATTCTGGGTTAAAAGCAAAAAAAAAAAAAAAAAAAAAACGTGCAGTTAGCATTTATTTTACGTAAATATGTCGACTGTGCTGCTAGTCTTTAAGCCACTGTGGCGCCGCCTTATCACCACAAAGAGCTGTTTACGTTGAAAATTCCTGTAAATGAATGCTTAAATCCCTAAATTCTTTATAGATATTGACATAAACAGTCTTGATTCTTGGTCAAAAGCTGAAAAACCGGGCAGTTAGAATTTCTTTTACGTGAATATGTCGAATGTGCAGCTAGTTTTTAAGCCACTGTGGCACCGCCTTATCACCACAAATAGCTTTTTACGCTGAAAATCCTTGTAAATATATGCTTAAATCCCTGAATTCCTTATAGAAATGGACGTAAAACAGTCTCGATTCTTGGTTAAAAGCAAGAAAAAAAAAAAACCAACAACAACAAAAAAACGGGCAGTTAGCATTTATTTTACGTAAATATGTCGAATCTGCTGCTAGTCTTTAAGGCACTGATAGTTGGGAAAAAATTTAATAAATACATAAGACAAAAATACCCCCCCCCCCCCCCCCCCCCCATTTACTAAAAGAATTTAATGTTTTTTTGTTTTTGTTTTTTTTTTATGAAAAAGAAGTGACAACATATTTTCTCTTAAGAATTTCAAAAATGATGATTTTTTGACCATTGACCAATAACCGTTTTTAGGTCAACAATGTCTCTCGACAAGTCTTCGACTATTAAAGTAGTAGTCATTTCATTTGATAATCGATTAATAGTCGATTAACCATGTCAGCCCTGGTCAGCAGATATGATGACCCTCCCAAAGGAAACCATAACTGTTATGTGGCCTGTGATTAGGGTTGGGCATCGTTTGAAACTGAACGATTTCGATTCTGATGCAACGTTTCGATTCCGGTTCCAAACGATTCTCGATTATGATTCTTTTAAGAGGCAAGGTAAAAAATATGGCATAGTTTATATTAATCTCTTAACTTCTCGATGATGTTTTTTAAAGACAATTATAATACTAAGGGGCAGTGAGATATCAATAGAACCATTATGTGGCAAGATAACAAATATTAATAAGGTTAACAAAAAAATAAATCACATGACGGTGACTGACACTGATGAGACCACCCCACCACCCCAGGCTAAGCAAAGGAGGGGAGCAGCCAAGCTCGAAATGGCTAGAGTGAGTACTCTTTTATAATAAAAAACATATCACGCATTGGATATAGGACTGGACACATGTATAAATTATCGCTCGTAAAATATATAGAACAAATCCTCTAATCGCATTCATATTTGTGTCTGTTGGCAGAGCGAAAACATATGATAGCACAATAAATGAGAATTATTCTATACATTACTTTATTTTGCGGTCACGGTGCATCAGCTTCACAGAAAGAAATGCAAAACAAACCATTCGGTGTTTCCCACACGATCTGTTGCCGGTGTTTCATCAGTGTGATTGCTCCCCTCAATGACCATTTCATTAGGCTGCATTGGCTTTCATTTGGGCTCAAACCCAAAACACCAAGGAAAGGTTCATAACTCTCCTTGTCACCATTAGAAGAACGTTCGTTACGTCGGATTCGTTGCTGCAACTACAAACAAAATTGTCCTCCATCATCGCCGCCATTCAGTACTTAGCACTGTGTTTCTTAGTTGTGATGTCACGCACACAATATGCTAGATTTCCGGGATCTCGGGCGCCGGTAGTTTTAGCTTGACAATCGATCAAAATTTCTATCATTTTCTTGGTGTTGTGATGTGTGTAATTACACGAAGTGGCATGACATGAATCCAAAAGGCATGCGTTTATTGATAAATGATGGAATATTAGCATTTCCCCAAGTGTTGTAATACCCTTTAAATTATATGAACTTCTTACAGGGCTATTTTAAACTTGTCTATAAATATCAATCTTTGAACTTTGAAGTTTCTTTCCATAGGAGTGCACTTTCACAAAGATGTTTATTTTTCAAAAGCTTCCAGAGAAAACATTTACACATATTCTTTTGCCATACATGTACTACATCGATGCTCGATGCCCAACCCTACCTGTGATAAAGATGATTTTGAAACCATGCTCTACATAAACTATCAATAGTGGTTGGTTGGTGCTTGTCTCAATCTCCAGACACTATTTTTTAAAAATGTTTTCACCACGAACTTTAACTACAGTATTGGAGGACAGTCAATCGATAAATCTCTGATTCAAGAGGAGTGGCTGTGGTACAGTGGTTACTCTGCATCCTCAGTTGGGTTCTGGGACAATAATTAGTCTAAATGTGCTTTGTGAACTTGGATATGGTGTTTGAACATGTGCCTCAGGGAATTTTCTGGAGGGTGCTTCTGGATCTGTTGGGTCCCTAATTGTCAGAGTTGACTCAATGTTGGCGGTGGTAGGTTGGATTCATTTCCATTTAGGGTTGGACTCCGCCAGGGCTGCACTTTATCATCATTTCAAGGAACAGCCGAGGTGTTGTTGGTGTCCACTTTAGTGATTTTAGTATTGCGTCTGTTATTTTTGCAATTAATGCGGTCTTGTTGTCTTTATCTTGCAGGAGCGGTTAATGGCTGAGTGTGAAGTAGTCAGGATGAGAATCAGCCCCTCCAAATCTAAATCCTGGGTTGGAAAGTTGAGCATTACCCTTTCCATGCCAGCAATGAAATCCTTCCCAAGAGGAAGAATCTCGTGTATTGGGGTGTTGTTCATATGTGACGAAGGAATGGAGCAGGAGATCAACATGTGGATTGCTGTAGCATGCACAGCGATGTGGACTCTGCATCATTCTGTCATGCAGGGCAAAGAGGGAGCGAACAGGGTTTATTTTTTTTGTTTTTATATAGTGTGTCTGCGTGCGTGTGTGTTTAGTGACCTCAGTATAAATGACTCCTAGCCAGGAAGCCTGCTGAGTTAGTGAGGAACATTTTGGTCATTGGGACTGTGAAGGAATGCCCAGCTGCAAAGATTTTTGGTTGTTAAGTTGGACATTTGGATTCATTGGTCTTGAGTCAGCAATCGAGTTATGTGGATCGTAAGTACTCTCTCGCACTCACAACACTGTAAAACTGTCTTGATTTAAATGACATGATTAATGCCCCGCAAACTGCTGAGTGAAATATGAGGTAATCTAACTCCCCAATTCAAGTTTAAACATGCTCAGTACCAAGGCCATGTCCTGATTGGTTGGAAATGAAGACTTAGGTTTTGATCTTTTACAGGGCTGGGCGCTTAATCGATCATGAATATTGATCTTGACATATTTGATGCCGATTTTGGTGATCAGCCATGATTTATTTAACTCACTGGCTGCCATTTACAGCGACAGACTTCCAATCATTTGGCTCTTTTCATACTTCTTGTGTGAATTTAAATTAGTTTGTCGCAAGTAGACGTCCAATTCATTTGAAGTGGGAGGGCTCTCACTTCAGATGGATTTGACATCTATCGCAGTCAATGGCAGCCATTGAGTTAAAATATGTTCTTTTTTAAAAAAATTATTTAAACATGTCCTGTTCCGCTTTTTGACACAGAGAATGGAAGTCTAAGTGCCCGGATAGTCTGAACAGTTTTAATGTTTCACATTACATACTTCCATTGTGATCATTCAACATACCTCGTTTATTATGACAAAGCAGCGAACAGGAAGGGGTTATGGGGGGACTGCAGAAAAGAAACACGAGAAGAAAGAAAAGAAACACAAATTACAAGAAGAAATACATTGAACGTATAGACTAACTACTAATATGTTGGTGCTATCTTCAGCTAGATGTATTTCCGGTTGACACGATGTGGGGGCCCTGTTGACCAGGGAGAGAGGGGGACAGGGGTGGGAGTGTCTATAAGTTAAGTGATTGAAAGGGGTAGAGTGTACACAAATCAGCTCTGTGATCTAGAACCCAGTAATCGTGTGAATCCTTTGTAAGTGTAAGCCCGTTGGCGACCGACCCCACCCTGCCCCATCGCCAATCCCGGCACCGGAACCCCCCACCCGAGCGCGCCCTATCACATCCCGCCGTACGCAAGCCCCACTAGGCACGCGACAGCCACGCAGACGAGCAGAGACACCACGCCGGTGCCAACCCAGGGCCCCAGTCCCCACTCAGCCAGCCCGGGGAGGGAGGGCGGGCGGATGGGGGGGGGGGTCGGTGTTTAGCGCAGCCCATCCCTCCTCCAGCAGCCCAGCAAAGGAGCCATCATCACACCCCCCCGCCCCCGGGATCCAGGGTGGTCCCCTGGGCCACCCGCGCGCCCCGACCAGCCCCCGCCCCAGAACACCCACGGCGCACCCGCAACCGCCCACCCCGCCGCCCGAGCACCCACCCCGCACCCCAAGCAGGCGCTTTGCCAAGTGCCAGAGACTAGTAGTCACTAGTAGACGTCCAATTCATTTGAAGTGGGAGGGCTCTCACTTCAGATGGATTTGACATCTATCGCAGTCAATGGCAGCCATTGAGTTAAAATCTGTTCTGATAGAATCGGATATGGCATATAAAATATGGCAATTTGACTAGCCATATTCTGAAAAAAGTTTAGTTTGCTCTGTCCTCCAAAGTTTTTTTTTTTTTTTTTGACAAAACTTCACACAACACTGCATCAATACTCACAATACACTAGAAATTTTGAAGATGAAGGGAAATAGTACCCATTGGAAGTTATCAGTTGATGGACTTCACTCCACTGACAAAAGACACCCTTAACAGGATATTAAACAGCTAATAAACGTTTAAGAGTAAGTATATTTCCTTCCCTGGCATTTCACTGTATTGTAACTGTTTAAATTTCCATATGCGGTTGGCCCGAATGTACGCTTTGACTGCCACATGGAGGTGAGGTTATACAGTAACATTATGTCATTACGGATGTAATGTGGGTTGGCATGGATTCGTGAGTGGTACACAAAACCCATGTGTGACTGACACATACAGATGACTTCCACAGTGCTCCATTCACGGTGACAGAAAAATGGCAATTGCATTTTTTTTTATCGTTTAAATGATTAGGAGTGCTTGCCACTTCCCAAAAAATGTGTTGGCCAGCGATGAGGACTATAGCTTTGTCAAATCTGCATCATGTGGAACCAATTCACCCACTTATTTTCAATATGTACAACAAAATCTGTCTAGCCTTATTAAATATGTACTATTATCTATATAGTAGAGTATGTAATATACGAGGGGCATTCAAAAAGTAATGCACTCAAGTGCATTGCTCGTACAGGATTTTACCAATCTTGTTTATATTTGGCACAAAAATGACAGGACACACCTTTTTGCGATTGTTATATGTGTTTTTCTCATTTTCAGATTTTTAAAGCTTAAACTAGCTTCCAAAATGGCTGCCCCTCTTGAAGCTCATCAGAAACAGAGAGCTGTTATCGAATTCCTTGTTGCAGAGGGAGAAACCCCTCTGAGGATTCACAACCAGCTGGAAAATGTCTACAAAGATGATACCATAGACAATAGTACTGTAAAAAGATGGGTACAGCCATTTAAAAACAGTACTGAAGACCATGAAGAGGTTTGTAAAGCCAGCATAGCCGATAAGCCCCGTAGTGGTCGCCCATCCACCTCTGTCAATCCTGACAGCAAAATTTATGCTGATGAGTTGATAAGAACTGACATGAATGAAAGAATGAATGAATGAAAGGAGGACTCTGGGGCAACCGACAGGGCAATTGAAATGAAAACTGCTGTTAAGAATTGGCTTAAATATCAACCGGCTGAGTTTTACAACACTGGTATACATGCCCTCGTTCATATGTGGACTGTAGCTCTTGAGAGAGGTGGAGACTACGTGAAGAAGTAAAAATGTAATCCTCACACTTGTACCTTTCTTTTTATGTATAAAACATGTTGCTATTATGATTTGTTTGTACATAATAAAGTTGGGTGCATTACGTTTTGAATACCCCTCGTACTAATATTACTATTATCAGTGTAATTCTACAGCCTTTTCTCTAGAATGGTTTATTCTGAGATGGGAGAATAATTTCATGATCTGAATTAGGAAGTACTGAATGATCCAATGTTATTTTATTATTATTATTTTTTTTTTTAACAGATTCTTCGTCAAAGGAATTGGGCTTTACCTTCATTATTTGCAATCTTATGAAATATTTGGTTCGGAGTAATAATTAAAGGGATGTTTATAGATTTTCACAATCTAATGTTATCTAGATCTGTAATCACTTTGCCAATGCCAAAAAGAAGAAAGGAAATTAGGATGTTAGGATGTTCAAAACTACTATAAAAACCAGGGATTTTCAAATCAGCTATGAACTGGAACCTGCTGACATACAGTACATCCCGAGACACATGTATGCTGAATTGCACACATGCAAATAATTTGTTAGTTTTTTGTTGCTACAAGTTCAATTTGGAGTGGAAACACAGGGAAACAAAACAAAAGGTACCGGTAATCCAAAACCACATTCAAACAGCATCCAAAAGAGGGGAAACAGAAATTATCTTTGGTAGTATCAAACCCAAAACCAGTAGATTGACAAAACACAGATCATGACACAGCTGGCCATCAGCATTTTCAAACAAACCATTTTGTGTCCTTATAGATAATCCCTATTTGGATCTTCAGACAAGGCAAGAATGGCCTTATTGTGATCTGGATTGCTTCAGAATGATGAAGAAATAGATATGGCTATAGGCACGCTTTTCCCTTGAAATTTATAGCATGATTACTGTATGTTAACTACAAACCTTTTGTTTCTGCGATTGTCTGTTTATATACTATTTGTATTTCTTATCCTATTCATATTTTATTTTGCAATGTTGGCCGTGCCAAAGGTTATGTAAAAAGTACAGTCTATGTACGGTAGGTATGTGAAAATTGAAAAAACTTGAACCTGAAATTAAATACTTTGAACACATTATTACCAACAATCTTTATTAAAATCTTCAGAGTAGTACAGTACTTCAGTGTTCAAGTTTAACATATAGTGAAATAAACAAAATTCATTTAGATCGGTGGTTCTTAACCTGGGTTTGGTAGAACCTCAGGGGTTCGGCGAGTAAGTCCGAGGGGTTTGGCGAAAGTAAAGAAATGCAGAGTCATACGCTGATTACATCTAGGCAAAGTGGCTTTTTAGACCAGGTTTTGGACTGGTTTGCCTCTTAATCCATTTCTTTAACTGCTAGGCCTCGATCTGATGGGAGGAGGACCTGTTTTGCTCAGTGGAAGGTTGACTCACACTTGGTATGAGAGAATACTACAGACCAATGGGCACCGTGGTCTCAAATTTTGACCTGTTGATAAAAACATGCTGTCAAAATGAAAAGAATTTTGAATGGGAATTTGTTAAATTATTAGCCCGCTAGTTTAGAAATATTGGTTTTGAATTTGAAAAAAATTGCCTTATTATCTAAATCTGAAGGGTTCGGTGAATCCACATGTGAAACTTGTGGGGTTCGGTACTTTTAGCAAGGTTAATAACCACTGATTTAGATGAATGATCAAGCTGCAGTTTCTTTCTTTCTTCCCCCGAGAAACCAACTTCAGCGAGAGTTGCCTGTATAGCAGTAAAACTATTGTCGTAACCCCCCCGTGTATTGTAAATGAAGGACCCAAATGGCACTCATTAGTGGTCTCTCCCCCACCAGCCTTCACAGAGGAGCATGTTCTCCAAGGCCTGTCCTTTGCCTGCACATCTGTAATAGAGAAAGAGTAAGCTCTGATATTTGTACAAATCTCAAATTTCTACCTGGACTGCACCCAGGTGTATTATAATTCATCATTGTATCACTTTAATTCATACCGCTTTGGATTATAAAGTCCTGATGTTCTTTTAAAAAGCAGATGTTGACATTGTATCTCTGCATAACTAAATGCGAATCAGTATTCTAGAAGTTCGTGTTTGTAATTTATTTGCTTATATTGTGCAATAACTCATAATAATTGAACTCTGGTTCATTTAGTCCCATTTCTACATATGTAAACACTCAAGCACCTACTCATGCCGTCAGTCTGAATAAACGGTCAAAAGACCTCATTCAAACATTGTAATGTAATAGGTTGCCACGATTACAACACATACGTAAGTGAAATTCCTTCTGGATATTGCACTATTAACTGCAAGTTTTGTTATTAAAGTGGAAGTGAAGTGGTGTTTCAGACCTTTTCATCAGCTCAAACTGTGTGCGATCAGTTTAAATAAAAGACGTTCAATGGTCGAGCTGATGCCACATCATCAAACACTATGCCAGGTGTCAAAAGTGAGTCATGAAAAGCACAGCGGCACTGGGCACAAAAGCTTCTCAAAGATGAACAATTCTGTTTAACAAGTAGCAGGAGAACAATTCCTTCCTGGCTGCATTTTGCAGTTTATATTTCCAACTGTGTGTAAACTGTAATAGAAAATACCATTTCCGGTAGAGCATTAGCAGATAAGGTCTATGGGTTAATACGTTTGTATGGTAAACAGTAACTGGCATTCACAGGAAACAAGTTTATAGATAAGGTAGGCTAGAAATAGCTAAGAGTAGAAGTTATACGTGGCAATTTGTGACTGCTAATAAATGCAAAATAATAAAAGGGTGCCATGTCACTGTATGGCTGTGTAATTTATAATGTAATGCATAATGTAATGTGTCATACACGAATATAATTTTATACTCTTGTAATTTAATCCCTGGATGCACCCTTACTTGAAGCAGTTGATAGCTAGCTAGCTAGCTAGCTAGATAGATAGCTAGCTAGCTAGATAGATAGATAGATAGATAGATAGATAGATAGATAGATAGATAGATAGATAGATAGATAGATAGATAGATAGATAGATAGATAGATAGATAGATAGATAGATAGAAACTTGTCGTCTCGGTATGGTCTCTACTTTCAAGCTCGGGCCCTCTACCAGAGGCCTGGGAGCTTGAGGGTTCTGCGCAGGATCTTAGCTGTCCCCAGGATTGCGCTCTTCTGAACAGAGACATTGGACGTTGTTCCTGGTATCTGTTGTTGGAGCCATGCACCCAGCATGGGGGTTACTGCCCCTAGTGTCCCAATCACTACTGGCACCAGTGTTGCCTTCACTCCCCACATTTCTCCAACTCTTTCAACCCTTGATATTTCTCCAGCTTTTCATGTTCTTTTTTTCCTGACGTTGCTATCGCTCGGGATTGCTACATCTATGAATACTGCTGTCTTTTTATGTTTATCCACCACCACTATGTCAGGATGGTTGGCCATCACCAGTTTGTCTGTCTGGATCTGGAAGTCCCACAGGATCTTGGATCGGTTGTTCTCAACCACCTTTGGAGATGTTGCCCACCTTGACTCTGGGGTCTCCAGTCCGAACTCGGCACAGATGTTCTTGTACACTATGCCTGCTACCTGGTTATGTTGTTCCATGTATGCCTTGCCTGCCAGCAGCTTACTCCCTGCTGTGATGTGCTGGACTGTCTCAGGGGCCTCTTTGCATAGCCTGCACCTGGGGTCCTGTCTGGTGTGATAGACCCCGGCCTCTATTGATCATGTGTTTAGGGCCTGTTCTTGTGCTGCCATGATCAGTGCCTCCGTGCTGTCTTTCAGTCCGGCCTTTTCCAGCCACTGGTATTTTATTCCCATGTCAGCTACCCCCTCAATTTGTCGGTGGCACATACCATGCAGGAGTTTGTCATTCCATGATAGCTCTTCTGGGTCCTCCTCCTTACTGGGCTTCTGTTGCCTGAGGCATTCACAGGGCTGGTCATCACTGGGCGTACTCTTCATGACGTACTCTTGGAGGGATGTAGTTTCCTCCTGGATAATGGCTCTGATGGTCACTAGTCCTCGGCCTCCCTTTTTCCGCTTTGTGTAGAGCAGGGGTCCCCAAACTTTTTCCTGTGAGGGCCACATAACCCTTCTCTTCTCTGATGAGGGGCCGGGGTCAGTTTGTAACAGAAAAAGTGTGACGATTGCAGGAGTGCCTAAATGTAAAAATGTATTGTTTTTCAGAAAGCCACAATCAAGTAACCCTTTCTGGATTCTTCACGGAACCAAAGTAAATAAAATAAAAATGATATAATATAATATAGTAGAATATAATATAATATAATTAGGTCTGTCAAACGATTAAAATTTTTAAGCGAGTTAATCACAGCTTAAAAATGAATCGTAATTAATCGCAATTCAAACATCTCTAAAATATGCCTTATTTTTCTGTAAATTATTGTTGGAATGGAAAGATAAGACACAAGACGGATATATACATTCAACATACTGTACATAAGTACTGTATTTGTTTATTATAACAATAAATCAACAAGATGGCATTAACATTAATATTCTGTCAAAGCAATCCCTGGATAGAAAGACTTGTAGTTCTTAAAAGATAGATTTTAGTACAAATTATAGAAATTTTATGTTAAAACCCCTCTTAATGTTTTCGTTTTAATAAAACTGGTAAAATTTTCAATCAAAAAAATTAACTAGTAGCTCACCATTGTTGATGTCAAGAATTACACAATGCTCATGGTGCATAAAATCAATCGCACCCAAGCGCCAGCAGAGGGAGACAAAAAACACAAGTAACAAGTGGACATGACACTGCTGTCATTTTAATCTGTTTGAGCGGGGCATATGCGTTAATTGCGTCAAATATTTTAACGTGATTAAAGAAAAAAATTAATTACCGCTCGTTAACGCGATAACTTTGACAGCCCTTAATATAATATAATATAATATAATATAATATAATATAATATAATATAATATAATATAATCAGGGGTGCACATAATTTTTTTGCCCAGGTTCTCAGAGGAGGACCTGGAGATGTGACTTGGTCCTCATTGAGCTTGAGAGCCGACCCACCTGATGCGATAAATTTATGACAAGCTTTACTCAGAGCCAATTAACTTTGATTAATTATATTAACAGTTAATGCTTGATTAACATCAACTGGCACAACAAAATTGCCATTACTTTGAAGTGAAATGTAAAGAAATAAACATAAAAGCACCAATTCAAAATAAAGGGCATTATGCGGCTCCCACATTAACTCCAAGCCTTTTTAAAAGTGGGATGTCCTCCTCATAAGACCTCATTGAACGTGCATGTTTAGCTTTGTAAAATGCGAGCAAAAACACGTTTGTCAGTGCATGTCGCTGTTCATTACCTTTATTCCGACCTATTCCACCACATGTCCATAGGGCGAGTGGGGTCCTGTTTGACATTGATAGTTTGCTTAATTGCCACATGCTCTCTGTTTTTTTCGTGCTTTTCAAAGTTTGGATGGCTGAAATTCTTTGACCCTACATAAAATGCGTTGCTCTAATCGGCGACATTGGGATTCTCACGGCACATTTTGTACCGCATTTCCGTGCAAGCATCATTCGCTTCTAGCCATGGTACCTCCTGTAGCCACTTTTCAGCAAAAGTCCTTTTTTTCGGTAGCTCCGGTGAAGTCTCTGTCGTCTGTCTGTCTTTTGACAAGGGTGGGGGAACACGGAAGTAATTACTCAGTGTGGCCTGCCTCATCGACATTTTGAGAAGTTATTTTCTCGTGTCCGCCGCAAATAGAGTGGTCAGCCATCGGTGCGCAAAAGCGTATGGAAGCCGTTGAGGGCCAGCGCGTTTCTCTACGTCCAGTACGCATGTGCGGACCACTTATGTGCACCCCTGAATATAATATAATATAATATCATGTAATATAATATCATATAATAATACTGTATTAATTAAATAGATAATAACCAAATAACCATTGCTCAGTTCTTCACAGAAAAAATCCAGGACATAAATAACTCTATTGGAAAAAAAAAAAAAAATTTTTTTTTTTTTTTTTTTTTTTTTACAATTTTTTTTTTGTTGTTGTTCAGGGGGCCGGACCAAATGTGGCTGCGGGCCGTTTCCGGCCCGCGGGACGTAGTTTGGGGACCCCTGGTGTAGAGCCTCAGGATGCTGGACTTAAGCCTGAGTTATACTCCCGCGTTGCGGTGACGGCGTAGCGACTACGGCGTCATTCGACATTCGATAGTTCTGCGGTGAGGGAACGCGTTGCTCTGTAATTCACCGCCAAGCCACTAGAGGGATGTGGCGTTATGTTTGTACGGTTTTGGGGCATGCTTGTTTACTTCCGCTAGTCGGAGAAAAAATAAACAATGCAAGATGGAACTCTTGAAAGTAAATATTCTGCTCCTCAACACTGAATAAATATTGAACATACAAATGTTGACGGGCAGGCGACGCAGAAGACGGTTTCGAGGCGGTCTGGCCGACTTTTGATGCCGCACAGAGTTTTAGACTCGGGTGGAGAGAGCTAGCTGTGGCGGCTAGCTTCAAACTGGCGTCGAGCACTGCGTTCAAGATCTGCAAAGCCCTCCAGCCTGATTTGTTTGCCGTGTCCTACAACCAGCCAGTGGGAAGCCATAGCAGATTTCTGGCGTCTAGGGAACTTCCCAAACTGCGCTGGGAGGCTTGATTTTAAGGTTATCATAAAAAGCACCGAGGCACTCTCAATCAGTGATGATGTATTGTGTGTGTGAACTGTCTGTTATTGAAAATTAAAGATCAAAACAACTCTTTTGACACCAAATCTGTGCTTTATTCTTCATATACTTGAAACATATGTACACAGTAAATGATGAAGTGCACCAACCAAAAATACGACATAAAGTGATAAAAAGTTGGCAGTTTTTGGCCGACTGTGTCACCGCTTCGTGTGGCCACTCGATTCCGACCACCCACGTCTCGGTGGTTCTTCCATTTATTTATTTTTTCGATCGCCGACCTTTCCATTTGGCAGTCACAATAATAATTTCTTGACGAGACTTGCTCTTCGATGATACTCCCGTCGGCTTGGTGCATTTTTGCGTGTAGAAAATAATGTTTGATTCTATTCTACAATGGCGGTGTTTTCGCCCGGAAACAACAGTCTGAGCGGACCAATCACAGTCCGTTTTCGCTACGTCTACGCGTCTACGCGACGCGAGGGTTAGAAAAATCGAGAGGTGCGCGTCAGGCTACGGCGTAGGGTCGTAACTCGATTCTTCCTTGACGGCGTAGGTCTGACGCGGAAGTATAACTCGGCCTTTAGGTTGAAACCTCCGTGCATTGTAAGGAGCTTCCTTGTCTTGATGTCGGTAGCCTGCATCTCTTCCAGTGGTCAGGATATGATGCCAGCAGGGTATCTGATTACTGGTAGGCCATAGCTGCTAATGGCCTGGATCTTATTCTTGCCTCTCAGCTGACTCTTGAGGACCTGCCTCACCCTCTGCAAGTATTTGATTGTGGCAGACGTCCTAGTTGCTTCTTCATGGTTCCCATTTGATGATTAATGTATGTTTATCTGGGGGGGAAAAAATGTCCGCATAGGCGGCAAATAAAAATATTTTTAAATAAATAATGTAGAAAATAAATGCAAGTCATCAGCCAATCAAACGTGCTTCGAGAGAAAAAATGGACTGGCTGATTCAGCAAGTGAAAAGGGGTCAAGTCTGAACATAATGAAAATAATTCACTTAATAATGGTAGGGTCAGTTCTATCCTTACAACATATGGGGAGACAACCTAAATTACCTATACTTTATAACTGAACTCATTATGCAATTAGGTTGCTTAAAAGTTGGTGGGGATAATTTGAGAATCCTGAAAAGTTGCTAGTTTTATGTCCCAATGCAAACATACGTCCTTGATACAAAGATATTGTAAAAATGATTAAAAAAAAAAAAAAAAAAAAAGTAATTTAGTCACAAATTTACTAAGTGTGAAATCTGAGCCTGTCTCATAAAACAAAGAGCTATATACTTTACAGGAACTAAGATTAAAATAGAAGACCATTTACTTGTAATTGTAGTTGTAAGTGGCTCTACGAGAATTTTCCAAGTATTGTAATGTCCGTAACTGTGTGCTGGCCTTTGAAGGGGCCATCAGATTGCAGAGTGGTGACGTAAAGCAAGCAGGGAGGGAGAGAAAACGGCGTGAGAGTGAAGTTAGTGGTCGCCAGGGGTTAATTTGTGCCGGATCCTGCCGGAACAAGATCCAGCACCTCTTTATTTTGGCCTCCCTGTGTCCGGCACCTCTCGTGTATAGAAAATATAATAATATATAAACATTTTTAAAAATGTATAAAATATAAATAATATGCATAAATTCATTTAGATAACAAACGTTTATAAAAATTTAATGTCATTTGAAAGACTCTGTGATTTGTTGATGCACTGAAAAGCTGGACCAACAAATCGTGCTCCCTGACATTAAAAAAACAATAAAATGGAAATTTGCGGCATCTGGGGAGCAAGCAGCAGGGATCAAAAGGTATTTAAACATGCCAAAAAGACAGTTGCATTTACTGTCTTTTTTTTCAAAAAGAAGGATGATTGTTCAAAACGAGTCAGAAAAGCAACAACCGGCGATGAGGGCAGCTGCAGTGGCTAGCGCCACAGCAGCTGGCTAGGTTTACGGATAGCCAGGCAAGCCGGGGCAGGAGGCTACTACCGTGGCAGCAGCTGGTAAGGTCCATCACAACGCGGAGTGGGGTCCAGCTACAGTGCCAGCAGTCAGGCAGGTGGACCACCAACAGCCAGAGAAACAGGCCAGTATCCTTATGGGAAATTCGGATTTGGGCTGCACAATTTGTAAGGCGGTGGGAACTTTGGGGCCAGAGAAGACAAGGGGGATGAACTTGCAAAAGAATGGGTTTGTGTTATTTATTGTCATCTCAGATTTTTAAAAAAATGTTTTACAAGTTAGACCTGTTGAGAAACTAATTGATGACTGTGTACTGTAAGTCCTACCTGTGGTTATGTGGGCAATTGCCAATGCAGTGCAGAGTATAGCCTGAATAATTTTCAGTTGTTGTCATAACATTTATACCATTGGTATTATCTGAAATTGAGGCTTGTAAGTCCCACAGCATGGCAAGTGGGCAATTGCGTGTTGTTTTCAGCACCATTTTCTGCATATGTTCCAGGACCTGTGCCCATCGCGTCATCCCTGCGCTGTCATATGTACTTTGCGTTCCAGCACTTTATGATATACAGATTAAGCACTGGTGTGGGGTGTTGCGGAAGCCACTGTTATATTGTTTATTATTTTCCATTGTTCCCACAATAAAGTGGGAAAGTCATCAACGACTCTTCTTCTTTCTATTTCCCCATTTGGGGCTATTACAGTATTTCAAGATTTATTTTATTTTATTTTATTTTATTTTATTTTATTTTATTTTATTTTATTTTATTTTATTTTATTTTATTTTATTTTATTTTATTTTATGGGCATCTTTCAGTTCCGCACATTGCTTCATATTTACCGCTATGCTTCTAGACTCGGAACCCTCTTATAGCACAAATGTTCCTGTACGGAATGCTCTATCAAGTGGACCTACCGCAGAGGAGCAAACGGAAAATCAACAAACAGGCAGGTGACAGCCAGTATGGCAGAGGTAGGTGCGATAATATTTTCCTTTGTTTTACATTCGTTAGGTTTATATTGATTTGTGACATGTACTATGTCAACCATAACTGCGCTACACGTTTTTTTTTTCCTAAATATATATGGGCCGCTGGATGAAACGGGGCTTCGGTGTAAACAATATACAGTAGAATTGTCTTCATTAACCGGTGCTCATCTAATAACTGATCATTTTTAAATATTTTATTGATTTAATCATTCACTTCCAGCCATTTGCGATAATTTTGACGTTTTTTTTTTTTTTCTTTTCTTTTTAAAGAGCCAGAGAATAGTGTGTTCTCCGGATACATAACACAGAAATGACAAAAATAACGATTAGATTCACATCTTTCATCATAAAAAGTAGTTTGTTTCTACTCTTTTATGGTCTTTGATTATGAACAATTCAACATCATAAACATTATTTATACGTTTTTGGTAGTGAATAAGTTATGCATTGATGTCCAAAAGACACTTTTATCAGATTATGAGCAAAGTAGTCTCCGTAGTTTTGCTTCTATGAAAGTTAGACAATGACTCATTTAGTATTGTTACTTTAATTAACCTGATGTGTCACAGAAGAACTGTATATTTCCTGCAACAAAACCTTAGAAATGTGTGTTTCTACAAATATGACGTGTCTTGTTTTCACAGACTCATAGTTTGCATCCCATTCGGCAGCAGGCAGCAATTGCTGCCAAAGTCTTCATACAGAGGGATTATTCTAATGGCACTGTGTGCCAATTTCAAATCAAGTTCCCTTCTGAGCTGGAAACCAGGGTAAGATATCTTAATGTGTTTCATATTGTTCTCTTTTCATCCAACCATCCTTTCGGCTTTAACTCTTTACTAGGCCTGCACAATATATCGTTTGAACATCGTAAAACACGTAACACATGAATGCATAAACTTTTGTTTTGCTACATAAAAGCAGCAAGTGTGCTGAGACATGGCCTCCTGTATTCTTTTTTATATGTAGAAATCCTCATCAATCACAGATGAACCCCCTTACACTTGATTAAATGGTATTATATGAATACAAAAGTGGTCATGGTGAGTCAACCAGTCTTCCAAAACAGCTAATCAAGTCATCTGCTGAAAATTCTTGTAGTTTTAATATCGAATTATATATCACAAACCCCCAAAAAGCCAGAATGTCATTTTTTTCCCCCTGTATCATGCAGCCCTACTCCTTACCTCCAAATTCCATCTGGTCCGAGTCTGTTCAGCGTCGCTCCGTTCAGAAAGACGCAAAAAATAGGTTTCTATTTTAATCAATACGAGGTGGTCCACATCATCCGCTCAGCTCCGGTCCGGTTCCGCTTGAGTCAGTCCTCTCTGGTCCGTCAAACTAAAAATACGGACGAGGTCTATTTTCTGGTTTGTCAACTAGGGCTGCAGCTATCGAATATTTTAGTAATCGACTGAAAATTCTATCACGTAATCGGATAAAACTTTTTTTTTTTTTTTTTTTAGGTAAAGAGCAGTTATAAATATACATGAGAAAACAAGACATTTCATCTAACATTGAACCATTTTCAGTCAAATTTTCGATGTACAGTGTTGCCCCGCATCAAAGTCATCAGCCTTAGGTGCGCTATTTTCGGCTTGATTTCCTCGAGATGAGTCCGATGGCTGGCTGAAGCCCTGGTGGCCATTATTCTTGCTTAATCATGCTTTTATGCCATTGGCGTAATCACCTGTCACTCAAACATGTCAGAAGTAGCGGCGAAGTTGGATCTTTGTGTCAGAATGATTCAATCAAAACTTTACTTTAAAAAAAGTGGTTTCAAAACTTTTAGTACTTCAAATAAAAAAATAGTTCAAAAGTTTTTGCGCTCCAAAAAAAGTGACACTTCAATTAAAAAAAAAAAAAAAGTTCTACCCATAATATGGCCCAAACAAAAAAAGAGGATTGCTTCAATCAAAGAAAACAGTTTAAATGAAAAATTAAGTGTGTAAATGCAAAATTCTGAGTCTCAAATATTTTATTGCATTCAAAACCTTTTTTGGCATGATTGAATTTTTTTCAAATTTTTGATTGAAGTGATTTTACTTTCGAATCATTATTATTTTTTGTTTGAAGCAATTTATTTTTTGATTAAATAATAAAGGCCCAAATGCAAAACTACATTACTTCAATCAAAAAAGTTGTTTCAATGAAAAAAAAAACCTGAATTAAATGAAAAAAATTCAATCAAAGAAAATTACTAAAATTACTCGGACCAGTTTTTAAACTCGAGTTGCTCGAGTATTCATTTCAGCTCTACTGTCAACCTGTGGCTGGTGTTCTGTCAAATTTTGCACCCAATCAGAAATTTCAACTTTGCGGTTCTGCGCATGCACATAATGTTAAAAATGGCTGCGACTGCAGCGATTTCAAAGGAAACACGGCAAAATTTATTTAAAGAAAGGAATATTTACTTACGTTGGATCATGGACGGACATGTAGAAAAGTTTTTCTCTGACACATCCTGCCATGTTAACGGCACTCAACAACGTCTTCCCCGTGTCGTTAAGCGTTATTTTGCACCAAAATCATGTTGCACATGTATGTTTGTAAACAGAGATACCCCAGTTTTAGAAATTATTTTTAAAAATCCATCATAGGCAAAATCAGCAGCTTTTTCAAGTGATTTTAAGTTATTTCTGTGGTCCGGACTCACCCAAGCAATACCACTATTATGGTCCTGCCCAGTAAGCGATTGTTTTGGTGAGAGTCCCTCGCTTTCCAAATGTAATCATTCAAATAGTAGTATTTTAATCCTGTACATGAACAAAATCCTTGAATAGATGCTGGAAATCTGACCCCCAGCACCGTTTTTGCTGGCCCTTGGCATATTTAAAAAAAAAAAAAAAAAAAACTTTTAAAATTACTTGGCAAGCTTCATTTTGCCTGCGTTGTACTTGTTACTTTACATACCCAGTAGTGCTAACTTATGAGGCGAGCAAACATGACAAACTATGACCATGCCCACTAGTTTATAAAGAGTGTAAATATAAGTGTTTCCATCTAACCCAATTTTTAATTAAAGCCAAATCAGTAATGTGGCTAATACCCAAATACGTGAACTTACAAAAATAATATCTATTATGAAATTATTTGTATTGCCATAATAAGAGGTTAGCAGTCTGGTGGCCGAGTGGTTGGCAATAGGGCTGCAACTAACGATTATTTTCATAATCAATTTATTGGACGATTAATTAAATGATTAATCAGATAAATGTCGCTTCCTTACTTTCACAATTCACTTTGAAGTTGTTTTCGTCATCTAAGTAGCAATGAAGACAAAACAGATGACTATTTGCTTCAAAAATAATGTTTTATTACAGCTTCCTGATTTAACTAGTCTGCAACTGTATTGATGATCAAATTCGTTGGCAACTAATTTATTAATCGATTTGATTGATTAGTTGGTGCAGTCTTATTAAGAATCTAGTTTAGACGGTAAAATGTCTGAAAATTGGTTAAAAATGTGAATGGATTTTTTTCCAAAGTAAAACGATTTTTGTTCATGTCATACTTTGACTTTGAAATATAACAAAGAAGTGTGAAAATATTTACAACTGAGAAGTAGGCCTGCAGCTATCGAATATTTTACAAGTCGATTAATTGGTAGACTAGTTAGTTTGAATAATCGAGTAATTGGATAAGGAACATGAAAAATTAAAATACCCGAGCTGAGCCTAAAACGGTATAAAAAAAAAAAATTAAAATGAGGATCTATGTACAACAAAAGAACCATTGGCTAACTTATGCAGAAAAAGTCCGCTAGCTTAAATGCTATAAAATCCTAAAGTTTATATATTTTTTTTAATACAAAATGCTCTTAACAAAGGGTCCGGACACATATTCCCACAAGAAAAAAAAAACAAACAAAAAAAAAAAAACGGTTAAATATACCTATAAACTAAATCATGAATGCATTAAAAAACATTAGCTTAAACAAAAACTTGACTAATGGTGGTCTTAACAAGGAGCAGCTGGTTTCAGCCATGAGAAATGAGTTATATCATATTCATTGTTGCCACCCAAATCAATAAAACTACATGCAAACAGTTTCAAAATAAACCAATACAACACCACTTTAATTAAACAAATACTCAAAGCGACAAAATTTAATTTGAATATTTTTTTCTAATCGAATACTCGAGTTAATCGATTAATTGTTGAGGCACAAAGAAGTTATATATATGTTATAATTTTAAGAATTTAGGCAAGTTTAAGGTGATGAAGGTCCTAATTGATGAATCAGTTATCAAAATATTTGTCGATTCATTTGCTAATCGATTAGCTGTTGCACATCTAGTTGGCAACCTGGCAAAGGTTGCACTCCTTCAATCTAAAAGCCAGGAAAACAATCTAAAAGCCAGGAAAATTGTGCCTGCACGATAATCAAAGAAATATCTCATTCTAGTCTTATTTTATGGACAGTTTTGCGGTCTGGTTTTGGATCCTAAGTCTAAATTTGGGAAAGAATGACATCGGGTCTAATATAACTTGCTTGCATATGTTCGGAGGTGTACGATTGAACAATAAGTTTATTGTGTTTGAAGTGATGTGGGGATTTCATTTTAAAATAACCTAATAGTACCAGTTTATGATAGCTGTAAGACATTCTACTCGCGTTATAATGGATAAGATTGAGGTCGTGAAATGATCACTTGTGTGTAACAATGTAGGGGTGGAAACAGGTCATTGTGACTGAACAGGAGCTATGCAGCATTAAACAGCGAACACACATACACATACACAAGTTAAAATAACATACCATAAAATTAAATTATAGACTCAGTCTAGTTAGCTTTAGTTTACAAGCTGATTTGTTTTCTTGACAGTTTTAACATGGAGAATATCCTCCTCACTTGTAGGAATGTTAGATTTTAGGCCCAATGTAATGGACGGATGCCCTGGCAGACAAATATAGTTTGAATCACTGCCTCTGCGTTGGAAAATTAGAGGAAGAACAAAGCATATGCCGAATGAGCCTTAGACCACTGATGTTTGGAGTCTGTTGTAACATTCCTCGGGCACACGGGAGCAGAACTTTGGAAAGTTGTCAGAAAAGCAAGACGCCCTCAGATGCCTGTGTGTCTGGTCTGAAGGTTCTTTCTTTCTCTCTCCAGTATCACTTGAGAGTTTACCAAATCTCGCATTCATCTAATATTGACCTGCCTGTCAAGCAGCTTATTTAAATATCAGCCAGTCGTGGCTCAGTTTATAAATCCGCAGCGCACAGAGCCGATGAGATTTGGACCCACTTCGAGCTATCTGTCTTTGTCAAGACATGCGAGTACAGATGGAGGCGCCTTTAAAATCTGGATCGTTCCAGTGTGTATTCTGCTATCAATTTCGTTTAGGGGATGACATTCACAGAACACATTGTTAAGGGCATCTCAACCTTACAGGAGGTTTATAATCATCATCCCTTGATGTATGTAGTTAACAGTCCAAGAAATAAAAAGTTAGTTGCAAAATTGAAAATAAATTGTGGTCAAACGGTGACTCTGAAAATGCCTGTTTGAAGCTAGAGGATGTGGAGGAGAATTAATCAGAAGTCTATGTTGCAATCTGCAAGTTTTAATGATAACTACACATGGTAAATATTTATAATGCTTGACATATCCTTGTCTGTATAATTTGGCAATTTTGTTTTTTTCTCTCAAAGATCGACAAACAGCAGTTTGAAGAGACTGTGCGGATTCTAAATAATTTATATGCTGAGGCCGAGAAACTTGGAAGCCACTCGTATATCGAAGGTTGTTTGGCATGCCTTACAGCTTATACTGTGTTCCTGTGTATGGAGACACATTATGAGAAGGTAAGTAAAACGTGTGTGTGCTTGTGTGGACAAAGAAGCAATCTAGCCTAGGTTACTGGTAGTTGGAGTCGACATGCACATTTGCTGACATCTACTGTATATCAATATTGCGACATCAGGCATAATTATGCAGATGTTAAATTTTAGCTGTATATCAAATCAAATATATTTCTATAGTCCTTTACAAAAACCCGAAAGGTCCACAAAGGGCTTTACAACAACGATATAGTTAGTAATAAATAAAAAGCAGGAAATTATTATACAATGACATTGAGAAAAAAAATGAAAACAAAAACAACACATCACGATAAAAGTCAAAACAGCAAATAAAACAGAACCAAATCCAAAGCATTACAACTAGAGCTGTCAAATTTATCGCGTTAACGGGCGGTAATCAAATTTATGCAATTTATGCATGCACGGAATGACCCGGTCATGTGTTACCTCAAACACTTTACAATGACGCCGTTTTTGCACATTGGGAGCGAAAAGGCAGAGAAATGCGAGTGGACACAGGCGTTCATTGACGATTAGACCATCTTTTTCTTAACACGCTTAATCGAATACAACGCAGAACATATTGCACACCATATGCAGCCACTACTGACAGTCATAGTTGCACAACTTCCCAGCATGCATTTGGGTGAAGCAGGAGACAGATCTTTTTCTTAACACGCTTAATTGAACACAACGCAGACCATATTGTATACCATTTGCAGCCATCACTGATAGTCATGGTTGCCCAACTTCCCATCATGCATTTGGTATGCTACAGTATTATTTAGTGAAAGCACAACAAAAATAATATTCCTATCTCTCAAAAAAATAATGTTCACAAAAAGAAAAGCGCTCAATGCAAAGAGAACTGGCATTCCTAATCAAAATAACTATGCAAAATACACATCAAACTTACTCAGACTTTGCCTTGGCTAGATCTCTGTTAATTTAAATCTCGCCATTGACACCCTGTGGTGCATTTTCAATCACTACTTTACTTATCTTTCCATTCCAACAATAATTTACAGAAAAATATGGCATATTTTAGAGATGGTTTGAATTGCGATTAATTATGATTAATTAATTTTTAAGCTGTGATTAACTTGATTAAGAATTTTAATCGTTTGACAGCCCTAATTAAAACCCTTAAGAAATAAAACCAGGCTACCCTAGTCTGGATAAAAGGTGAGTCTAAAAAAACTGGGTCTTTAAACGTGATATAAAAAGGCCTAGATTCTTAATGGTGCGAATTTCAGGGGGCAGGCTATTCTACAATCTTGGGGCAGCAGCTGCAAAAGATCGATAACCCCACTGTTTAATTCTTGACCTTGGAACTTGCAAAAGAAGCTGACCGGTAGAACGAAGAGACCTGCCAGAGTTTTACGGAGGGTTAAAATCTCCGACAAATAAGACAGAGCCAAGCCATTAATAGAATTAAAAACAAACAGTAAAACTTTTAATTAATTCGGAAACGAGTTAATACATCTGTACTAAACTGTTAATTAATGATGTATTGTTGCTTTGTTAAGTGTTTAACTGTTTGCTGTGATGCATGGACGTTAAATGCCCCTCACAAATTCAGTTTATCCTGTGTTTAGCACAAAAAGTTTGCCAAACTCATGGGTTTGTATATGCTGTTGTGTTTTGTTGTTCTGCCATGGGATGGCTTAGGATGGATGTTTCTATGCATTATACAAAATGTTCAACATTTCATCCATGGGTGGAACAATATTGAGGTACAAAAATTAGTTATTTTAAATATCACGTCAAATTTCCGTGCCTTGAACTTGTTCAACCTATTTGCTGTTCTTCAAAGTTTAGTAGACGGTTAGCACACAACTAACAACTGATGTGTTAAGTGTGAGTGAATATATTAGGTATTAGTTATAACTATTATTATTAATTTTATTATTATTATAAGTTATATGTTTTGGGGACGTTATTATAAAGTAGCACTTATTACTCATTAACTAACAATTAATAGATGAGGAGTAGTTGCAACTTTAGAATAACATCCAAATAAAATAAACTAGCAACTGATACTTAACGAGTCATTAGTTAGTAAGTTAATAATAGATTGTTTATGGTATATTACTAATTTATAAGGTGTAGGTATACATAATTGATAAACAGCTTACAAGTCATTTATTACTCTTTAACCATCAGTTTATTTATGATATATTTATTTTAATCTATAAGGCATCATTATAAATTATTAACCCTTTATTGCCAAATGTATCACATTTGATACACCTAAAATTTCATGATTTTGAGAGGAATTAAGAATTTTGACATTTCTTTTTGAAAAAAAATGATGGATGCCAGTCAACACATGCATCTGCAGGTTCCATGAGGAAAAAAAAACAGGATTTAGCTAGGGCTATAGATATTAGAGCGCTTATTACACATATTCATTTTGACATTTCTTTTTACAAATTTGAAAAAAAGGTTTCATTAGGACCTTTTTTTCAAAATGTGTGATTCTCTGATAATTGCTTCATGTTGCAAGTCTTTAAGGGTTGACAAACTGTTAACAAACACTTAACAAATCAACAATATATCATTCATTATCAGTTTAATTAACTAATTAACTATTACCATATTACCATTAACTAATAATTATAACATAGTTATTATAAAGTTTTACTAAATTCTAAAATTAACTGGAAGCCAGAGGAGCGATGACAGCACGGGGGTAATATGTTCACATCTGGGTGTACCTGTAGAAAATCGAGCGATAAATAGAGGACTTGGGAAGACCAACATGAAGTGCATTGCAGTAGTCCAGTCTTGAACTTATAAAGGCATGAATTGCTTTTTCAAGGTTGTATATGTAAGAAGAGCAACAGAGGTGGAGCAGCAAAAGGATAGAATGAAGTTGCAAACAGAAAGTAATGCCAAAGTGAAAGGGGCGATTGATTAGAGATGAAAAAGGCTGACAAAAAAAGGAATGAAAGGCTGGAAACAATCTTGTATTTTTAACTTTTTATCTTTGCCAACTCTGTTCTTTGGCTTGTTATATAAAACCCTTCGAAAGAACACATCTTTTATTAATATATAATCAGAAGTGTTTAAAAATCGCTGCACCTTTAGAGCATCATACACTGCTGGCCAAAATTATTGGCACCCCTGCAATTCTGTCAGATAACGCTCAATTACTCCCAGAAAAGGATTGCAATTACAAATGCTTTGGGACTAATATTTTTATTTTGCTTGGAATGAAAAAAACACAAAAGAGAATGGAAAAAAAACATTAAATCATTATCATTTTACACAAAACTCAAACAACTGTCCGGTCAAAAGTATTGGCACCCTCAGTCTAATACTTGGTAGCACAACCATTAGACAAAATAACTGCGAACAGCCGCTTCCGGTATCCATCAATGAGTTTCTTACAATGCTCTGCTGGAATTTTAGACCATTCTTCTATGGCCAACTGCTCCAGGTCTTTAAGATTTAAAGGGTGCCTTCTCCAAACTGCCATTTTCAGATCTCTCTACAGGTGTTCTATTGGATTTACCATTCAAGTCTGGACTCATTGCTGGCCACTTAGAAGTCTTCAGTGCTTTCTCTCAAACCATTTTCTATTGCTTTTTGAAGTGTGTTTTAGGTCATTGTCCTGATGGAAGACCCATGACCTCTGTGGGAGACCCAGCTTTCTCACACTGGGCCCTACGTTATGCTGCAAAATTTGTTGGTAGTCTTCAGACTTCATAATGCCATGCACACAGTCAAGTTCAGGTCTTTGGAGATGGACTTGTAGCCTTGATACTGCCCATGCTTCCTCACAATCCTGCTTCCTCACAAAAGTTCTCAGACAGTTCTTTGGTCTTCTTTCTTTTCTCTATGCTCAATGTGGTACACACAAGGACACAGGATAGTGGTTGAGTCAACTTTAATCCATTTTAACTGGCTGCAAGTGTGATTTAGTTATTTGCACCACCTGTTATGTGCCACAGGTGAGTAACAGGTGCTGTTAATTACACAAATTAGAGAAACATCACATGATTTTTCAAAGGGTGCCAATACTTTTGTCCGGCCCATTTTTGGGGTGTGTTTTTTTCCATTCTCTTTTGTGTTTTTTATTGCAGGAAAAATCAATGAAGATATTACTACCAAAGCATTTGGTAATTACAATCATTTTCTGGGAGAAATTGAGCATTATCTGACCGAATTGCAGGGGTGGCAATGGTCAGCAGTATAGTTACTAATACTATGTGAAGCAGTATTTTTAACTATTGAATGTTTCTGGCCCCAAAACTGTAACACCTAAAACTTTGTGGGGGAAAAATCAAAATCATTCCATCTTAGAATTCTAATTTCACGAAATGAACAATATTTTTTTAATTGCCCTCTGTTATTTCCTTTCAGGTGTTAAAAAAGATCGCAAAGTATGTGCAGGAGCAAAATGACAAGATCTATGCACCTAGAGGTCTCTTGCTCACTGACCCCATCGAGAGAGGCCTTCGAGTTGTATCCTTATACTCGGTGCCTAATATGAGTTGGAATGGAGCGCTCCTGTTTCTCTGCTCTCAAATGAAACATTTCTTGGGCCATGTTTAACCACTTAGAAATGGTTGGCGAACAATGAACAAACAGAGACATTCCTCAGTGGAAAACAATAGCCACAATAATCAATTTAATGGGATTGGGAATAGCATGGCTCATGTGTTGAAATGAAAATATATTAATGTGAAGAGATTTAGTAAACGTCTAGTATGGTTGGGGTGGGGGCAGCAATTTCAAAATAGTAGTCCGTTCTTTCGAAACTTTAGTTACTTAGGAATGTTACTGTGTTTTTGGTGAATATAAAGAATAAAAAGCTTCAGTGAAGGCAATTTGCAAGAAATCCAGGCAGCAATATAAAGGTGTTCCAAAGTAAAAATAACGAGTCAAAATTAGTTTGTAGTCCATACAGCAGCTGCATAAAATTATTGGCTTTACCAGCATGTGTTAGGGAAGTTGCAGACTGACGCAACATTCTAATTAAATGGAGCTGAGCGGCAATAGGAGATCAGGGATAACAAAAATATGACTCAAATTGTTCACAGCTGAGCTTTGTAACTACCCTTGCCTCCGAGTTAATTGGGCTGACAGTCTTCTGGATTATTTCGCCAACACTGGGGAGCTGCTGTGCTGTGTTTGGCAAAGAGAGGCCAGTGGAATTGACAGGAATGTATCACCTGAACACTTATTTCAACATCAGCAGCCGAATTGCCAGCTCATCACCTAGCAACATCATCTCTCAAATGTCAGTCAACTGCTGTCATGGGAGCCCCAAGCTGCGATGAAATTTTCAGACAAAAAAAAGTAGTGTGAGGATCTTTTTTTAAAAATGAGCCTGTTCAATGTTGTTGCAACTGGAAAAATTCCCTGACACTAACGAATGTGAGATATTTTATTTCACTTGATTAAATCGAAGCCAAACGTTGTTAAATGCCTTTACTGATTTCATTCAAGATCGAGGTCACCATCTTTGAAGAAAGAAGCCTAACGAGATAGAAGCTTCCTCGGTGAGTTTCAAATATTAAGTATATTTACTTTGAACAGAACTTCTAAAAATTACAATATTGAGTTTTAATACTTCCGGGAACAATGGCCACTTCAGTGGACATTTATTCAAAAACCATTATCTTAACTTTCCAACCAAGGTTGCATGTCTTTTAGTAGTAAAAGAGGGAAATTGAGATAAAAAACTTTTGACAGCAATCGACGTCTAATCTATTTCAATTGGGATGATAGCTTTCGAGCCCCTCCTATTTAAAATCGATTGGACGTCAATTGCCATCAATGGCAGCCAGAGTTCAGCTATGTGAGGGCACAGGAGTTTTATAAAACAACAACAAAAACAACAATAAAATTCCCAGAGCATACTCACTGGATACAATTTTTTGCTTTTATTCTTCTTTTTGTATGTATTACAATTTGTTTAATTATCATTTGAAGTTTTAATTTTTTATTTTTTTATTACTCATGACTTATTTTTCATTTGCATTAAAAAAATAGATATGTAAATAATTGATTTCCTTCAAAAATGCATTCTTCTATATTCCTTTTTATTTAGAATTTTTTAAACTTGTGGGCAGCACTAATGCTACGATTGAAAGTCAAACGTGGGCCACAAAATATTGTCACATGGGCCGCAGTTGCCCCCCCTGGTCCACAGGCTTGAGGGGAAAAAAATCATAATTTGTTCATGAACGGTTTAATGTACTGACACAAGTAATCAGACGTCCGGTTTGGTTTTGAAACTTTCGACATTTCTACGTCAAACATTGTCCATGTATTTAATTTAAAATTTGTTAAGTTACAATTCGGGAGTTATTCAGATGGAAGTAGCTTAACAAGAAATGCAATGTACCATACCTCAGCAAAAAAAACTTGGCCAAAAAACCGAAAGGCCGAGTAATACACATGTTGGTATACAAATCATTTTTTGTCTTTTAAAAAATTTTTTTTTTTAAGTATTTCATAATTTTCCGATTAATGCCCTTTGCCTTGGTCCTCTTATAAGTTTGGGACACTCGAAAAATGGGTCCTACGCCTCCTGTCGCTAAGCTAAATGAGATCTCGATATAAGTATGCGTGTGGAACTGTAGTTCACAACAACAACAACAATAAAAAAACTATTCCATTCTCGCCGAAAGTAGTAAAGCTCTTTACAAGGCTATTACAATCTCTCGTACTGCTTAACATAAGATTGGCTGTTTTTTATGCAACAAGTGGAATCGATCAAGAGCCAGGCGAGCGGGTCGAGTCCAAGCGGCGACGAAGCCGAGTGAAATCGCTCCCAGCCGGATAGGCAGAGAGGGTGTGGAACTCAGGGATAAAACATGTGACAAAAAAAAAAGGAATTGGTCGTGCTATAAAATTATTGTACTAAACCACAGCAAATGCACATGTATGCATTTAAAGAAATAATTGGTATTTTTTCAGTTTTGGTTGATTTTAGCCATGCCGGTCGACAAAAGCGGTACTGCTTTTGTCGTAAGGAAGACTGCATTTCCCATGAGGACCAGCACACACCCGCAAAATGTCGTAAAATCATCCATTAATCAAAAATCTCCCGGTCGTGGGTGAAAATAGATTTCCGTTTCCAGCGGCTGTGTGAAGGATGGAAAGTAATAAGGTAATGAATCCAATTGTGGCTAAACAATAGCATATGACGGTTAGCAACTGTACAGCTAAGTGTGGCTAAAATTTGTCAGTGCTAATGCGTTCGCTGGGGGGGGGGGGCGCTGGGGGGGGGGGGTCACGCCAGCTAGTGAAAGCCGGGCCAATGTTAATTCTGTATATCCTGATAAGCTTCCTTTTTTCCCTCCTCAGACAAAACTTTTTGTCACTTTTGTTGCTCTGCCATCTTTACAGAATTCGCGCCAAAGCGTTCACATCGATTTCCGTCGTCATAATGATTGAGGAAAAGGGGAAGCACATTTGTAGTTTTTTTGTGTGGTACGGTTCCTGCCACCCTCCTCAAAGTAATTAGTGTCAGTAAAAGTGATACGGACTCCCTCAAGATATAAAAGACGTGTCATCCAACTAGTTGTCAGTCGACATTTTATCACAAATGTTATGAAAATATTTTATAAAGGTTGAAAGATTACCTATTATTGCTTTAAATACTACTTCATTTGTATACTGCTTGCTTGATTGAACTCCAAACTACTCAAACACAGGCTTAAATCCACTGTATCCAATGTGACGTGGGACACCAATGAAAAGCAACTTCAGAACAAACGTGTAGCAGCGATAAAGCAAATTTATCTTATTTTCCTTCATTTATTAATTTCTGTTTCTTTGATACCTCAAAAACATCCAAACTGCCGACATGTTGGCTGTGAGCCAGTAGTGTTAGCTCACCGTATATTGGTTACTTGATCACAAGTGGACTACGGTTCTTCACACTGTTCGGTGGTAAACATTCGGTCTCTTATTCGTCAAACCTTTTCTTTTATCCCAGGCAATAGTAGGTGGTTTTATTTACCTGACATGTTTCGGCGAGCACTTCTGCCTTTGTCAGAGGGTCACTGATGTTGGTGTGACGCGTCTTTAGCTTCAGCTGATGGATGAAGGCGTGACTCACCTGTCAGAATGACAGGCGAGTCACGCCCTCTGCTGCCCATTCACTCTTCCAAGATGCTGTTCCAGGTCGTAGAGAGCATGTATGCCCCCTCGTCCCGGTTGATGGTCCTCGGGCCCCGCTTGCGGATCTCAATGGCCTCCCTGATCCACCACTGATGTTTGTTTTCTTCGGTGAGGATGACTCTGGCGTTTTCCCAAAAGGTGCAGGACAGGTCAAAAACAAGAAAAACAACACAGGGGGGAAGGAAAAAACTAACAAAACAAGAACACAGAGATATGGTGACGTTGCCGTACATGAGCGGAGTCATGGAACGTATCCAAAGGGTCATGAAAAAATACAACATAAACATACCGGTCAAACCACACACAACACTCTGCCAGATATTGGTCCACACAAAAGACAAAATCCATCCAGAAAAAATGCAACTCAATATATGAAATTCCATGCAAATCATGCAATAAATCATACATCGGGGAGACAGGGAGGAGCTTCATTACAAGAAAAACAGAACACAAGAAGGAATGTGAAAAGGAAAGAACAATGAGACAAACAAGGGCAATAAAAGAACAATCACAGCAAGAACATCACAAATCAGCCATCACCGATCACTGCAAAAAGGGAAAACCACATCATGGACTGGGAAAAGTCATCCGCACCGAAGAAAACAAACATCAGCGCTGGATCAGGGAGGCCATTGAGATCCGCAAGCAGGGCCCGAGGACCATCAACAGGGACTAGGGGATATACAGTGCCTTGCAAAAGTATTCGGCCCCCTTGAACCTTGCAACCTTTCGCCACATTTCAGGCTTCAAACATAAAGATATAAAATTTTAATTTTTTGTCAAGAATCAACAACAAGTGGGACACAATCGTGAAGTGGAACAAAATTTATTGGATAATTTAAACTTTTTTAACAAATAAAAAACTGAAAAGTGGGGCGTGCAATATTATTCGGCCCCCTTGCGTTAATACTTTGTAGCGCCACCTTTTGCTCCAATTACAGCTGCAAGTCGCTTGGGGTATGTTTCTATCAGTTTTGCACATCGAGAGACTGACATTCTTGCCCATTCTTCCTTGCAAAACAGCTCGAGCTCAGTGAGGTTGGATGGAGAGTGTTTGTGAACAGCAGTCTTCAGCTCTTTCCACAGATTCTCGATTGGGATTCAGGTCTGGACTTTGACTTGGCCATTCTAACACCTGGATACGTTTATTTTTGAACCATTCCATTGTAGATTTGGCTTTATGTTTTGGATCATTGTCCTGTTGGAAGATAAATCTCCGTCCCAGTCTCAGGTCTTGTGCAGATACCAACAGGTTTTCTTCCAGAATGTTCCTGTATTTGGCTGCATCCATCTTTCCGTCAATTTTAACCATCTTCCCTGTCCCTGCTGAAGAAAAGCAGGCCCAAACCATGATGCTACCACCACCATGTTTGACTGTGGGGATGGTGTGTTCAGGGTGATGAGCTGTGTTACTTTTACGCCAAACATATTGTTTTGCATTGTGGCCAAAAAGTTCAATTTTGGTTTCATCTGACCAGAGCACCTTCTTCCACATGTTTGGTGTGTCTCCCAGGTGGCTTGTGACAAACTTTAAACGAGACTTTTTATGGATATCTTTGAGAAATGGCTTTCTTCTTGCCACTCTTCCATAAAGGCCAGATTTGTGCAGTGTACGACTGATTGTTGTCCTATGGACAGACTCTCCCACCTCAGCTGTAGATCTCTGCAGTTCATCCAGAGTGATCATGGGCCTCTTGGCTGCATCTCTGATCAGTTTTCTCCTTGTTTGAGAAGAAAGTTTGGAAGGACGGCCGGGTGTTGGTAGATTTGCAGTGGTCTGATGCTCCTTCCATTTCAATATGATGGCTTGCACAGTGCTCCTTGAGATGTTTATAGCTTGGGAAATCTTTTTGTATCCAAATCCGGCTTTAAACTTCTCCACAACAGTATCTCGGACCTGCCTGGTGTGTTCCTTGGTTTTCATATTGCTCTCTGCACTTTAAACAGAACCCTGAGACTATCACAGAGCAGGTGCATTTATACGGAGACTTGATTACACACATTTGGATTCTATTTATCATCATCGGTCATTTAGGACAACATTGGATCATTCAGAGATCCTCACTGAACTTCTGGAGTGAGTTTGCTGCACTGAAAGTAAAGGGGCCGAATAATATTGCACGCCCCACTTTTCAGTTTTTTATTTGTTAAAAAAGTTTAAATTATCCAATAAATGTTGTTCCACTTCACGATTGTGTCCCACTTGTTGTTGATTCTTGACAAAAAAATTAAATTTCAAATCTTTATGTTTGAAGCCTGAAATGTGGCAAAAGGTTGCAAGATTCAAGGGGGCCGAATACTTTTGCAAGGCACTGTACATGCTCTCTACGACCTGGAACAGCATATTGGAAGAGTGAATGGGCAGCAGAGGGCGTTCACGCCTTCATCCATCAGCTGATAAAGACGCGTCACACCAACATCAGTGACCCTCTGATGAAGGCGAAGGTGCTCGCCGAAACATGTCAGGTAAATAAAACCACCTACTATTGCCTGGGATAAAAGAAAAGGTTTGACGAATTTATAAGTGTTGGCAAAATGAACTCTATACAACTATTCGGTCTTTTAAAGGGGAAATGTCAACTAAGGTTGGCCAACCATGTTTTTGAATAATATCAATGGCTAAACAATTCTAAGCATATTTTCATTTTTTTTTTTTAATGCAACCCTTCCAGATTCTGTGTTTAACCCATAGTAACGCCCTTGACAACGAAAATGCTTTTCTTCGGCAATCTTCGGAAATCTTCGGAAATTACGTCACACCGGGAAGTGCGAGGGAAGTCCGCCATAGAACAGTATTGTTTGTTGCATTGCTTCTCGGTAAGATGCCACGGTGGTGTGTGGCGATGTTTTGTTCTCACTCAAACGAAAAGTTGTATGAGTGGCCAAAGGATAGCAGGGCACGTAAATGGACATCTTTCGTTCGCACGAAGCGAATGAATTTCATGCCATCATCGAGTAGTGTTCTCTGCTGCAAACACTTCGAAGATGCCTGCTTCCTTAACCGGTCTTCTTATGATCAAGGATTTGCCGAAAAGTAAGTGTGATTTTTGGATAGATGACGGATGACTTTGTCAAAGCAGAGCTGCCAACTGTTGTGGAATGAACAGTATAAGCTATCGACGTTAGCCGAAGCTATCCCCGATCATAGTTGTTGTTGCGTTCGCTAGGTTAAGCGTGTTTAAATTGTGCGTCATCTACGATCTTGTCCGAAAGGGTTAATCCACTGTCAATCGGGAAAGGGGTGTGCATGTGCACATAAGCGGGTCGGCGTCGCGGTAATTCACGGTCACGTTGCAGTAAGACACACACACCGCCGGTGAGTTTGTGCACATTTATTTGTATTTGTATTATGTATTTCCACCTTCATACTTCAAGCATTTCATTGCATTTGTACGGTTCGCCGTTTCTTTCACGGTGATCGCTTGATAGCCTTCTAGTTTGTGTTTCGTCGCTTCGCGAGAGCCGCTGACAGGTGACAAGTGTTGCTTTTAATGTCTGGCAGCGAATCAGCGAGCGCGCAGGCCACGCAGTGAATCATGGGAAATGTAGTCTCTGGACAACACTGAAGTGGTGCTTTGTAATCTGTTCGCTTGTGTGAAAAAACTACATTTCCTCACGCCATTAGACGCCACTTTGTTTTCTTATTGTTGCCACAATAAAGTGGAGAAAGCCATCGGCGACTGTGATATAGTGGATATTATTTAGTTGTAATACGGGAGTTCACCAGTAGAGTGTTGCATGTCATTTAGATGTGTTATTGTTTGTGCCTTACTCCTTCACTAAAAGAGAGAAAAGTTGTTGTTCAGAGTCACTTGGCAAGACGTTAAGTAAAGTTGTAAAAGCCAATAAAGGTGTCGTGTGGGTCACTCGGTCAAGATATAACAACGACTCATCTCTTTCTTTCCCCCCAATGTTTTTATATTATTATTTTATATGCACGAGAGCTGCCGGATCTGCCAAAATGAACATGAAGTCTGATTATTATTTTTTTTAATGTCATCAGATAGACAAAAACATAAAATTATGTGCAAATTTCTGCATCTTCAAATCATGAAAATAATAACAGCCTATATCTTACCAACGTTGTAATCTCGATGGGTCTTGTATACATTCCATGTCAGGAAGTCTAGGCACATTGTTTGCATCCTGATTAGCGTCTGGCTAATGATATAAAATTCCAATCTCCTCTTCTTCCTCCAACTCTTCAAAAACTTGGATCTCCTCCCTTGCACTTGATCTATCGCTTATATTGCTGTTTGAATCATTGTTTGAAGGGCTTTGTATGGCGGCCGTATGTATGGAGGTGCCATTGCGTTCCCGGTGTGACGTATCACTTCCGGGTTCGTCCCCTTTCAGGCTCGAACTTTGGAAACGCGATTATTTTGTCAAACAACATATAAATTATTTTTTCATGCTTTATTTGTTGGACAATGTTTAATTACTTTACTTGTGACCCTATTTGGCATGTGAAGAAATTACTTCACATTACTGCTTTAACCAAAAATGCAATTTCAGCTCTTTTCGGCTGAAAGTTTTGGGCGCTGAATTTTCGGTGACATCGCTTAAAAAAAATACTGTAATGTAATATAAGTTCTGTCAAATGATATGTTATTGCATTTTACTGGCCAAATATGCAATCACAGACATATGCATACAGACCTTTTCCTGCCACTTTACAAGCAGGCATCAAATCTTTCCCAGATGGATTTATGAAACAAATCTGGCATAACAAGTTAAGGTAATCCTGGTTCAAAAAGTAATACCTGCAATGATCAAGAGCATGTCACCCAGGGTCTACAGCCGCACGCATTAAAACTTAAGTCTCCTCATCTGGTTGTACTCCTAGTGAACTGCTATTTAATCTTGGGGTTAGCTTCCATAACGCATTAAAGGATAATTCTTGCTAGTTTATGACAATCACATGGCTGCTGCTCAGTGGCTTGTCACTTCATTGAGGACTGTAAATGCACTGTAAATGCAAATGTAGTTCACTGAGAGGATCACTGTCTGAGAGTGTGAGCCAAACCAAGCAGCTGAACCCAACAAGTGATGAAATGTTCTTTCAGCACACGAACATTTACGACTCAGCCAAGGTCAAACAATTATCGGATTTTAGGGAAAAGTTCCATGATTCATACTTATTTATTCTGTTATTGAACACCATAGTTTATCACACAACTGTTATTATAGTTCATATAAGAAAATGTGCTGAGTTAGCAGTCAGAAAATTTATATATCTTACCTAATTTCTCATCTACTGCTGTAAACTATTAAACCTGTGTTATGATGTGATATGATCTATGGTTTTCCACATGAACGCTTAAGAAGACCAAATGACCTAGCAAGTCAACATGATTTTATTTTACAGGGATGTTCCAAATATGTGAGAAGGTTGCGAGGCTGAGAAATTATATTCCATCTCTTCTTTTGCGTTTTCTGGGCAGGCTCATTCTGTATCACGCCTTATCAGCGACACTTGGGTATTTTTTTTGCATGTCAAATTACTGGCGACAACAAAGTAGGATTTTTAACCACATAAGGCTTTGTAATATCTGCTGATATTTCACTTTGGCACCATGTGTTTTTCCTCAAGAGTGCATCGTATGTTTTTTAATGGTTTCCATATTTGCCACAACAAAATCATTCTGGCCCTCCTTGATCACGGGCAAGACACACATTGTGCGGGATCAAAACCGGCCAGGCTCAGTCTGCACTCTAGTGAGGACACAGTAGCATATTGCCAAGAGATTGGTACTTACTGTGCCACATTTTTTTAAAAAGGTTTTGAAACCACAAACCCCTAATGATGGATAAACTGTTGCCCTTGTGATGAACAAACACATGAATTAATTATAACTGCTCATTAGAAGAATGTAAACCATACACTTTTTTTAGAACCTGTTGAGAAAAGAGCCAATGAGAACATACACAGGTAAAGCAGTGTAAGCAACAGGCCGGCGCATACAAAACAGGCCTCTCCTAAGCTTAGGCTGATAGTCGAATCGTTGGATGAAAAATGACTTGGTCCCAATTTCCTTTTAATTGTATTAAACTAATTGGGCAGAGAATTAAATAATACAAGTGATATAAATGATGTCGTTCTAAATGATACTTATAATTTTTATGATAAAAGAAACACAATTATTGTACATTTCTGTATAATTTGGATCTTTTTTTTTTTATTCCAATGAAGTAATTTGATAAACAATAATTATTTAATAATTCTAAAAGGGCAGAGAATGCATTAAACAACTAATAGAAATAATGTCACTGTAATTAATACTAGTACTGTAATTAATACTAATACTGTAATTAATACAAATACTTTTTATTTTAATTTCAATTTATGATAATAGACTTAGACATTTATTGTATATTTCTGTGTGATTTTGACTTTTTTTGTAATATCCCACGTAGTAATTTTGGCAACTCTGAATGCATCTTATGACAATGTCGTAAGATTAAACATTTATTGATTTGTTTCAGCTAATAGGTAATACTATTTGACAGCGGTGTCATACGACTGACATAAAACCATCATAATTATGACATGACACTGACATGGGCATTGATGAATGCTTATGACAAATGTCATTAAGTGTCATCCGGCAAATTTTGTCACAAACTCCATTTATGTCCAGCTCGGATCTTTTACATCTATTCAAAAGTGAGATAATTTGCTTTATGACACTGAATGACATCTGTCATAAACATTCATTAATGCTAATGACAGCGTCATGTCATAATTATGACGGTTTTATGACAGTCTTATGACGCCCTGTTCAATAAAGTTGTTACCGGTTAATATCTATTGGTGTAAATATCCCATATTACGGTAAAAACAGCTACATCTTATAGTTCAGTGTGGCTTATCTATGAACAAATGTCCTTTTCGTGTCTTAATTTGGTGTGCGGCGGCTTATAGTCAGGTGCGCCTTATAGTTTAAAAATTACAGTAAGTGTCGTAACAATAACAATGATCATTTACAGTCCTTAATGACATGTCTCAGAAGCATTTGTTCATACTCATTACAGGTGTCATGTCATGTTATGACAGTTTAATGACATTTGTTATAAGAAACAGTGTGACCGTATTTTTCCTTAAATTACATAAAATTAAAGGCAGTTTTCCTCTATTTCCCCACATTCCTGAATGAAACGGATTTTACTGGGGGGGGTTATCAACAAAATAGTCATTAATCCGTTACACTCTGCACTGTACAAACGGTTACACCGGCGTCTCCTTGATTTCTCTTGGCCATAATGTCTGTTGTACTCGTCATAAATATGTCATTTTTGACCCGTGTCTAGACGAATCACCAGATGGCAGCACCGTCGCATTGTAACCAAACGGGTTTTGCCGAGCCGACTGGAAAAATCCATTTGAAGTTCACGTCAGTGGCCGCCATCTTGTATCAGTGAAGTTTTATATCCTGTCTCTGCTGTAATAGTCAATTTTGAGCACAACTATGTTGGAAATATGGCATCATAATTACAAGGCAGGGGTAAAAGAATGTGTGGAACACCAGCAGAAGGCCATTCAGTCTGTAGGAGCCAAGGTGAAGCAAAAAGTTAATGCAGAGTCTGATGAGGAGTCCCCAGAAAGTAGGGACATGGATAAGATTAAAGTTTCATTTCATTGAAATAAATAAAAATGTTACATTTCGAGTTTCATGACAATGTCTATTAGTTATAAAACTAATTTTAAAAAGTGCCATTTTATGAATGTAAATTACTCCGTGCTCATTCACTCAACCTCAATGTGCAATATGTCAAATTAAAGCCAAGATATTAAACATTTTTTTGATTAGTCGCATTAACCTTACTGAGATTTGTCATTTATCAGTAATCAAGCAATTTTCCATATTTGGCATTTGAAATTCTTCAACTTTAACTGGTAATGACACTTTCAAAAATGAAAAATTTTGGGGGGGAAAGTTAATGACATTATCCTTTCATGATTTAGAAATATAAAGATGTACAACAAGACATGTTTAAACTTTTTTTTTTTTTTGTTTAGTTTATAAAAACTAATTGAAAAATCTACCCCTAATTTCACAACAACAAAAAAATGCTGAGAGTGTATAGGGTTAAAATACAAGCTACTATTCAAAACGCCTGGTTATAGGTACTGTTGTTGTGTACATTGTAATATGTGTAATGTACATTGGTTTACGTACATATATTTTTACAATAAATGAATTTTTACAATAAATGATTTTTCATGCAATGCAAAGCTATTCTTTGGGCAGTCAAAGCAGTTCATAATCTGTGCAGTAATGTATTTTTCCATGATGTCAACATATTTGTAGGTGCTGCTTGATCAGGCAGATTTTGTGCCAGAGCACCATTGCCCCCTCCCCTACTTCAACCTCCACTACCCCGACCCAAAAGGAACTCCTAGTCTTGTACTCTACTGCGTCTCAACAATCTATTTCACCAAACACGAGGAGCCATCAATGTCTAAATGTAGTCTTCGAGTTATTAATCTTTGCTTCTTGTTTAGCAGTCAACACCACTCATACTGCATTGTTTACTAAGTCTGTCACACTAAAGTATTTCCTAATTTACACTAAATCTCTTCAAGGCATGATGAATTACCTATTGTTTGGTTCTGAACAGAATTGTGCAAACATGAAAGGCAAAATACAGTGTTACTTTTTTTTTTTTTTTTTCAATGACTCTGGAAGTCTGTGATCCATTTTGTATTGTTTAACATTTTTATGCTTGCTTTTTTGTCATCTCTCCAAGGGTAACCGACATGCTGATTGTTGTCAGATTTGGACATTCCAGCCACACTGCCGTAGTTTATGGTCATAATATTTTCCTTTTTTAATGCCTTGATTTACAAGTTGTAGCTCTCTACGCATGCAGTGCTTGTGCTTTCTTCATAACGTGCATTAAATGGTATTAAAGCGCTTATGTATATACTGTGCCTTGCCAGTGTTTAGTGACTACTAGTGTCAAATATGCGTTATTTGTTTATTGCTGGATTTACTTTGAACTGTAAAAATATATAAGAGTGCCTGTTTGAAGCTTTTTTTTTTTTTTTTTTAAGCTATTATTGTTATCGGTACCCAAATGTTGTTGTTCTGGCAAGCACAAAAAAAGTGTTCAACATCCCATTAGGGCGATGATCCATACAGTGTCTATATTTGGATTGCAGTATTATTCTGAAAATTTCTGACTATGAATCGTGACATGCGACTGTCCTGTTTTTACACATTTATAAGGCGGAAAACACAGACAAGAATGAAAAAGCAGTTTCTCCTCTTGCACCCCTCTTTAAAAGAAACTGCTGTATTTTAAGATAAAACAACTGTTGTGTTTGATAGAACAATATGTCTAAATGCTGCCATAGCAGAATGATGGCACATGAAGCCCCCGAACTATTTTTAATTTGTCCGTTTTACCCTGAAAACCCCCGTTAACAGACGTCGCGCAACTGCTTTTGTTTCAACCCAGCCATAAAACAAAAGTAATTAATTATATTTATTATTCAAAATGTCTGTCGTTTTTAGCTTAGAATCATTCATTGAGATCTCATATTTTGGTTTAAAAAATAAAATCACTTTAAAAAATTATTCACTCACATATTTTAAACTTTTAAACAAATTATGTCACAATGAAAAAAATGGCGTCTGTAAAAAAGGCACGGATATCTACCTCTTAACTATCGCTTAATTGGATTTTTTTTTTTTTTGGTTACTGTCGCATTTTCTCCAATATGTTAGATGATAAATAATTGATCCAAACAAAAAAAGTTGAAAAAAAAAAAAAACGTTTAAAAGGGTAAATATATGAAAAACAAAATCTCGACCACTCCTTGATGTCTGCGATTTCTGCATCGCGACCCTTGTTATATTACCATGTTTCACACATAAAATCCCCCCAAAATCCAGCTGTGGCCATTCACAGCTGTGTCTTGACACTCAGTGATATATGCTACATGGAGTTTTTGGATCGAAACAAAATAAGTACGCGATAATATCTCGTTAAAGTCATGGCGTATGTAATTCTGTTCTCGCGTGCTCTCACCTCCTGATAGGGTTTTGCTCTTTAAAAATTTTTTTTTTTTTTTTTTTAAATGCCCTCCTGCTCAAACTTTTTCTTCCCCCAGAAAATTGAGATTTTAAGCTTTCCAATGATGTATCACACATGCATATCGGACAATTTTGAAAGTTGGATAAATTGGGGGTGTCAGAGCGGAACTTCAAGTCACCTGAGTGTTTTTCGCCATAAACAATGATATAACACTTAAAATGTGTTAGAAGGTCCCTAGTAATGAATGTAAAGCATCTTTATCGTAGTATTATACATATTACACAGTGTTCAATTTGAAACTAGGTTACTTTACTGAACACATTTGGAAAGTAAATGATCGTACAGCAGGTAGTTTGTTACGTTAAATTTCTGATTGCGATAATGGTTTGTGTTACAGTAATTGTGGGACTTTGGCTCCTGCTGTCCTCATGTCACCCTCCATACTTTTCCCTTTTTGTTTATTTGCGACTTACTTCCTAAACGTCAAACAGATTAATATATTCACAGACTCGTAAGAAAGCCACAACTGCTGTAAGACCTCATCTGTTTGAATTTATATCATGTGGTTAAATGTTGTGGGATTCCACATTTTTGCAGTGATTAAGTGTTTTGTTGATCAGTTATTACTTGTAGAAATGATTTAAAGTCAATAGTTGTGCGTTTTTATGTGAATTGTTAATACTCTTGTTTCGAAGACCGTAAGAATTACTGTTGGAATGGATGTAAGGTTAGGAGAAATGTGTGTTTTTGTTTTTTTAAACTGTGCTTAAATAAATGTAAATCTGTATTTCTGTTCCTTGTTTCTTGAAATGAGTGTAGATACCCCGTAAAATGGATCAAGCAAAACCTCAGTTATGGTGATCAATCAGTACCCAGGATTTGCAGGAATGTAGGGAACAAGCATAAATCTCACAAACTGCATGATTATCGTGTGAATAAGTAGAAATGTGTATGTTAAATTAAAAAAAAAATAAAAAAAAAAACATTGTGGAACACAAACTAAAAAAGCTTAAACCGAATGAACCCGAATTCTAGTAATGGTGTTATACTTGTATAGCGCTTTTCCACCTTCTAATGGTTATTTGACATAAAAGGGTTACAGCTGACAGCAACCTGTACCTATTTTGTGCCAAGTTTGTACATTCAGTATGCCAAATACAGTATGGCTACACTTAACCGGATGTGCTTTTAAGCAGGGAACGAATCATGTTTATTTACCCTTACACTATTATATACATTTGTTACACATGGGAAATGTAAAACAAACATTACTATGTTTAAAAAAAAAAAAAAAAAAAAAAAGAGAAGTTGTAAAAGCAGCATTCACATGGCATGGTGGGAAGAGACGGTACAGAACATGAAATTTGTAATTTTAATGATTTAAAGAGTTTTCTTGAACTTCAACTCTTCAAATATTTGTTACAGTGTGAAATCAGTTATTAGTCAATTGATTTATTGTAAATTATAAAGCACACATTTTTGAGAAATATATATACATTTTGGCAAATATATACATTTTTGTTATTTGAATGATTTACTCTGTGCACGTATACGTTTATTCAGTCTGAACCTTATTTTGAAACTCTTGCATTAATTTTAGCAACTCATGCATTCATTTTACATCTTTATGTAACATCTTAATTTTGTTATGTAGTTTCATGCGGCTCTCTGTGGTCCGTCCATGCTGACTGATCTGAAATATGGGGTGAATGTGGCCCGTTGATTAAAATAAAACATGATCCCAGGTTCTTCAGATGAGTGTGGTATGCGTATGAGACCACATGAGGTCAGTCTTGCCTTATTTTACTTTGCAGTGCGTCTGCGCCAAGTTCAGTGGCAGAAGCTTTGTAAGACTGAATGTTTTTGTCTCAATAGAACTGTTTTTCGCAATTGTTTTAGTACGTTTCTCTGCTCAGACCCGAAATTCTCAAAACTACTTGTTCAATCGTCACAACATTGTATCAGTAGTGCACATAAAAAAAGCAGTTTACCATTTCTTTGAACAAGTTGCAGATGTTTTCGTACATCCGTGCAAATCCACTACCTACAACATTTAGTCATTAGTTCATTGCATGATTCTTTTCATGCAAAACGGATTAACATGTTGTCAGAATATGTCAACGTGTGTGCCTATTTCCAAACATTTTCGTTACTTATTTTATGTAACTTATTTTAACCTGCCAAAATTTGCAATAGTTTGGGACAATGTTAAATTTCCACCACGCCAACATAATCAGGGAATGTAAAAACAGTAAAAGTAAACTGAATCTTTTTCAGTCCCTTGAAATGAATCTCCCGCACACAAAAATGTAAATTTTTCATCAAAATTTACGTACGCCATTTTCAGCATCAGAGCCTTCCACCAGAGTAACTGTTTTATTGACAGCATGACAAAGCAATTTGACTTTCTTGTCTGCACACTATGAAACAAGGACTTGTCATTCTGACAGCACTGACATCTTCATTGACAAAGAAATTTAATTTTGAGCGAAAGACTAAGAATTTTGCACAAAAAAAATGGCTTTTTCAGGTAATCCATGTTGTTTTGCTACTTGTGCGACATGATTTTAGAAATGCACAAACTGTTTGGAGAATTTCAATTCTGATCTGAGAAACGTACTGAAGTAATTAAGCATGGGTGGGTAGAGTAGCTGAAAAATATTACTCAAGTAAAAGTAGTGATCCAAAAAATGTACTAAAGTACAAGTAAAAAACTATCCAGTAAAAAGGATACTAAAGTAATGAGTAACATTTTGAGTAACTGAGTATTTTTGTTTGATTTTCTTTTAAACAATGTTTTTGTTTTTGTTTTTTCTCTCAGCACAAACTTATCTATATGAACTGTTTTATAATGATACTGTACAATAACCTATTGATTGATAGATATAAGTACATTAAAACAAATAATAATTTTAAAAATCATTAAAGAGGGGAAAAAACACTAATGAAGCATTATTCATCCAAAGAGCCCTGCCCTCTAGTGGAGAAAATAGTTCCTAGTTTGAATAGTGAATACTGTGGTTCCTTCATAGTTACTATTATGAAATTAAAAGGATCATATCTCCGGTTTTCCGTGGTCAATCGGTGCCAAGTAAAAACTGAAGAGTTTTAAATCCACGCTTTGGATTCATTTTGAGGGAAGCGCTCTATGTCAAATACTTCATTTGTTACGGACGCGTGATTGGACAGGCTTGAGAGATCATGGAACAGCAAGCTTGCGTCTGATTGGTGTAATGGAGTCGTGATTATTATTGTGACGTCTCATTGGTAAAATTAGTAGCGCTTCTCTTAACAATAGCATCGATAGCAAAAAATAGTCCAAAGTAGTGGAGTAAGAGCAGCATTTTGACCTTCACGAATCTACTCAAGTAAAAGTAAGAAGTATGGCTTCGTAAAACAAATCTTAGAAGTACATTTTTCTCAAAAAGTTACTCAAGTAAATGTAACGAAGTACATGTAACGCATTACTACCCACCTCTGCAATTAAGAATGTAATGATTCTACACACAATACTTTCTTCCTGTCGAAACTTCAGTATTTAATCCCACAAAAATCCCCTTTGGAAGAGAAACGAGAGCAGATTAAATTCTGAGTTTGCTCTGCATCTTTATTAGAGTTGAACAAATAATGCAAAAATTCTATGCTTGGTTCAAGTATACTGTAAGTATACATAATGTAGCTTGTAAAACACGTACTGTACCCTCAGAAAATAGAGGGCCAGTTTGATAGCACCATGATACTTAAAATGCACAATAACATGGAATTCACACACACCATTGTACAAAACGACAATTTAAAACGAAAAAATAAAGCGGCACCTGATTTAACAGCAAGTTATTAAAGAAAGACTCACACCCATCCACAGTCTTTACATACGGAGAGATCAGATTCCATGGTATCATACGACACACCAGAGTCCACACTGATGTTCTACTCCAGCTTAGTAAAATCTTCACACTTTCAAGCGTCGTTTTAATCCAAATTAGAATGAAATAAATGAATCATAAATGCATCTTGCTGCTCTCATGAACGTGCAGTCATCATCTATTGTAGATGGACATTGATTTTCTTTGACAATTGAGTGCACTGATCATTTTTGCCCTTTAGTTTATTGAAAATGTACTTTTTGAACGTTTGGATGGAGGCACAGCAGGCCCGAGAGCGAAAACCGTCTGTCACCTCGCCCTCGACTTTAAATGGCACATGAAAGCTTTCAAACGAGAACCCTGCAGGTGGCTCTTTTTTTCCAGTGCTGCACATGTTCATGAAGAGATACCCTGATGTTAGTTAAACCCTTTAAACTTCTCATCAAATTCCGTCATTTATCGTTAAACAGCTCTTGCAGCCAGGATGGTAACAAGAAGACATGAAGGGCATGGCCGGCAGGAGGGACACACCAGATGGAGACGTTTGGTGGCTGTGGGCTTGAGTGGTTCTCCGTTGGAGGGTGACTGGCTGGTGGGTTTTTACCTGTGGGTGACCTGATTGTTGAGGAGGCCTGGGAATGTTTGCTCCGTCTCAGTGCTTAATGAGCCACCTAGCATGCAAGCAAAGACACCATCAACTTACTTTCTTCACATCTCATACTCTATTGTTACTTATTGCTGTGTACTATTTTATTACAGTATTATTACTATACTGTATCAAAGACATTTCACATAAAGGATGAGTACATTTATTGTTAGTGATCACTCGTTTGATAACTGATTTCTTCATTTTAAACAAGCAAGTTGGTGGTACGCAAGCTCCCTCTAGTGTTTGAAATCTACAGCGTGTAACTAACTCATACCTGTCAACGCGAGGCCCTTGGCAATCTTACAAATAGTGACGTATGCCGTTACAAAAGGGTGACTAATCTTACAACGTCGTCTATAGCGTGCAATATGGAACAAAAATAAAACTCAATTTTTGAATGTATTGGTAATATATAACCTGGTGCAATCAAAGACCAATCAATATCTTCAGATACATCATGATTACTAAAAATTTAACAGTGACTTGTTATAATTGTATGTAGCACTTTTGGCAATTTCTATCATGTCTTGATAGCTACACTCATAAGCTGATTTTAAGGGGGGGCAGGCCCCCCGGTGGCCGAAAAGTGTCATTGCATGAAATTTAATTATACCTATATGTATAAAAGTTGTAAAGCAATAAAACTGCAACAAAAATGAATAAAATGAACAAAAAAATATATTTTTATAATGGGTCAAAATTATTTTTCGAACAGATCACGTGACTAGCACCTTAGACGGTCATTTACTTTGCATATAATTTTAAAAGAGAAAATTAGGGGAGGGCAATTTTATTTTTCAAATGATTTTTTTCTTTGATTGAAAATTTTTTTTTTTTTTGATTGAAGCAACTTTTTGGGGGATTAAATGATTTAGACACAAATGTCCTACCCATAATATTGCCTAAACACAAAAATGATTGCTTCAATCAAATAAGACTTTTTCAATGAAAAATTAAGTGTTGAAATGCAAGTTTTTCAATCTGAAATATTTTTTCGCATTCAAAAACGTTATCTATGATTGAATTTTTTCTTTTTTTTTTTTTGACTGAAGTGATTTTTCTTTTAAAAAATGTATATTTTTTGAAGCAACTTATTTTTTGATTGAATAATAAAGACAAAAACGTCTTAGCCAAAATGCGACCCAGACACAAATCAACATTACTTCAATCAAAAAAGTAGGTTCAACCCCCCCCCAAAAATCAAAGAAAAATAGCTTTCACATGCATTTTTTTTTAACTTTCAAATTTATTTTTGCACTCAAACACATTTTTTTATTAAAGCAACTTTTTTTTGATTGAATAATAAAGACACAAATCTACCTCCATATGGCTCCGCCCAGGGTATACAATTTTTGACAGGGGTACCTACATTGGCAAGACACCGGCGGGCGTACCATATTCAATGGTTGACGATCTTGGTAAAAAGTATTGCCTAAGCAGCCTGATTTAGAATTCCCCTCAAGAATAATGGGAAACAAATAACGCTCATTGTAAACTTATTATTATAAATATTCCTGTAAATTAATTTTATTGCTGACACTGCGTTTCAGGGTCATCAACATGTTGGGCCCCCCCCGCCCTATCGGTCAAACTCCGCCTATGGCAGCACTTCAGCTCGCAATTCAGTTTGACTTGAAGGTAGTTCGTTAGTGTGTCCAATTATAAATGAAAAAGGTCAATTGATAAAGCTAACTTACCGATGCAATCTTTGAGTCAGGGAACATTTCTTTGGCTAATTCTGAGAAGTGATCAGCAATAGTTGCTAGCAAATTGGGTTCAGCAACAAATTGGCATAATAACATCTCCGCTTTCGTCACTTTTTATTCTGCAGACTTCATCTTTATGACCAGTGTTTTTAATCTTACTTTTTAAAAGTAATTAATTACAGTTACAAATTACTTCTCCCAAAAAGTAATTGAGTTAGTAACTCAGTTACCTAAATGTAAGAGTAATTAGTTACTTGGCAAAGTAACTGGTGTTACCGTTCATGTTTTTTTTTTTTTTTTATTTAAAAAAAAAAACATAGTAACCTTTGCTATGTTTTGAAGTCATTTAATGTTGTGAATCAACTGTTAAAGTTGTTTAAATTGCTCCTGTTTCTGAATCAGTTCCCTTCTGTCTACTTTCGACATGTGAAAGTTTTAAAACTGTTTCATCATTTAAAGATAGATTCAAGTCGAGATTTTGCCGATTTAGGAGTATTTTAAATAAAATGTTACCTAGGATCGCTATGAAGGTTCACTACAACAGAGCCTTTCTGAGAAGTCTACTGCTTTAAGATGGCGGCTGTTTACTAACGCCGCCAAGTCTTGTCATTTCGTATGTAGTTCTATATGCATGTGATATCTAGGCGTAGATTGCAGGCTGTCGGCTACAGTCAGGAAATATTGGGGCCCTCTCGCCATGCATCGCGTTTGCTAGAGCGTCACAACAAACACCCTTCTCTCTCTGTGTCGCCGACTTTTCTCGCATCATTCAACCAACGTAGTAACGCACATTGTCTCGAAACAAAATCTGAACGGAGAAAAAAAAACCATAATGCACGAAAAACATAGACTTTGAAAGTATGGCGTACACATTTAAAAATCAGGGCTCACTTATACAAATTACGCCAAAACCGAACAACTTGACAGGTATGTTTAACTGCAAACATAATGAAGTTTAAACTAGGGCTGTCAAAATTATCGCGTTAACGCGCGGTAATTAATTTTTTAAATTAATCACGTTAAAATATTTGACGCAATTAACGCACATGTCCCGCTCAGAAAGTATTCTGCCTTTTGGTAAGTTTTACAGCAAGGCTTTTTATGCTGTCCAACAGCGAACTCTTGTGGTCGCTTTGCGACATGGTTTATTGTTTTCTTACCAGTTCATTATGGCTGCACGACGTCTCGGGCTGATAATGTTGTGCTTATATGATCCTTGGACAAGATTTGTCCGTAAGTATGGTTGTTGTAAAGAATGTACATATTATGTTAGAAAGTGAAATGTTATATTTTTTGTATGAGACGCTTTTTGTTTATGTTTAGTGAACCTGTATAGCGTGCTAAGCTAATGTTGTTGCTAATGCAATGCTTGTGTACTTTTATTTTGTAGTTTTACGACGGTCTAAAGAGGACAATGGTTTGAGGCCATTTTATTAATAAATCAGATTAAAAAGGAAGAACAATTATTAAGGCGTCGTTCACTAGCTGTCTAGCTTTGGAAAAAGTAGACGCTTCAGAGTGAGGACAGCATAGACAGATTTAAATGACAGTAGAGTGAAATGCCCACTACAGTCCTTATGTACCGTATGTTGAATGTATATATCCATCTTGTGTCTTATCTTTCCACTCCAACAATTTATTTTACAGAATATATATATATAATTTACAGAAAAATATGGCATATTTTATAGACTGTTTGAATTGCGATTAATTGCGATTAGTTACGATTAATTAATTTTTAAGCTGTAATTAACTCGACTAAAAATTTTAATCGTTTGACAGCCCTAGTTTAAACATTTAGAACTGGTTCTCAACCTTGCTAAAGGTACCAAACCCCGCGAGTTTCACAGGTGCATTCACCGAACCCATGGAATTTCATAATAAAGACATTTTTCTATTTTTCGCATTCAAAACGAGCAAGCTAACATCTAAAAGAATTCCTGTTCAAATTTCTAATTTTCTAATTTCAAATTCCAGATTTCTAATTTACTACAAATAATTTCGCCATTTGCTGTTGATTTTCACATTGGTAAATGAAATTAAACTCGCTTTATTTCACACTGCTCCTTCTGTTTTCATGACTACATTCTCAGTTTTCATTTCACTTTTTCATTTTCGTTAACAAAGTAAATTTGTTTACATAGTAATAATTAATATCACCCTTTTTGCCCTCAGTGAATATTTGATCAAATTCATTGACAAAATGTGTGCACATAATGTAGTCACACTGTCACTGAAGGTAGTCTGACCCCACCCAAGTCAGGTAAATGAAATCACTAAAGATGTCCGTCATTTTCAAAGTATCGGAATCGGCAAACAAAATATCGGACATGCCTTTTTTAATAAAATTTTTTTTTTTTTTTTTTTTTAGTTAAATTGTTTTCTAATTGTATTTAACGTTAGAGACACAATGTCTTACAGTCATCCAGAGTCTTTAGTTTTGGTTTAAAGTAGGGCTGTCAAATTTATCGCATTAATGGTGGTAATTTTTTTTTTTTTAAATTAATCACTGTAAAATATTTAACGCAATTAACGCATGCGCTGCACGACCCACTCACCCATTGTCGTGTTCAATCTATAATGGCGCCGTTTTACCCATGTATAGAGCTAGAAGGCAGCGTAAAATGAATAGAGTGAATTTTGGCAGTCTTTGGAGCCTTTTTGTAGTTGGCTAAAGCCTTATAATCCCTCTCTCAACAATTATAAATATTGTGGGAAGCAATGTGGGGAAGAAAGGTAGTAGTTGATCTTTTACTTAACACCCTATGTTATTTCCCAACGCAGAGAAGATATATCAATTGGTGCCACTACGCACAGTCATGGTTGCACTTCCCATCATGCATTTGGGCAGAACAGTTAAATGGCTACAATATCATTTACTAAAAGCTCAACAGATACACTAGATGGCAATATTTAGTCACAATATACAAAGTCACATTTATCCTTTAAGAATTACAAGTCTTTCTATCCGTGGATCCCTCTCACAGAAAGAATGTTAATAATGTAAATGCCATCTTGAGGATTTATTGTCATAATAAACAAATACAGTACTTATGTACTGTATGTTGAATGTATATATTCATCCAAGTTTTATTCATTTTTTTCTTAATGCATTGCCAAAATGTATATGATGGGGAAAAATTATCGGGAATGATTGGAATTGAATCGGGAGCAAAAACAAAGTAATCGGATCGGGAAATATCGGGATCGGCAGATACTCAAACTAAAACGATCGGATCGGGAGCAAAAAAACATGATCGGAACAACCCTAGAAATCACCACACTGCTAATGCCATAATTGAAATGGAATGGAAACTATTTACACCCCACATCTTTTGCAACACTGTAAGACGAGACGTCCCGTGGCTCACCTTGAAATCCACTCTCAGTTATAAAGCACCTGCCCTTACAGATGACCTGCCGCCCTGCTTCCTTTCACTTCTATAATTGTGTATCACTTGAATGGGGGTGTTTTTGGTACTTGTTTACCTTGTGACTGCTTCAAGGCTTTGCAAAATTGATTTTGTGGAGGGGTAACAACCTTAATACACCAGAGCTAATCACTTCATTAAATCTTGAAACTTTCTGAAGATCTTTGTAAAGTTCATTCCAATTGCTAAGTTTGGAGAAGATATATAGATTAATATTATTTGTTTATTGGTTCTTATATTTAGGATATATCTTTGTGATAATATGCAAATGTATTAAATAAATCCTGGAGTACTAAACCTTACATTACGATAGCACACATTTTAATGTCTCAGGAATTTACCATTGTGACAGCTGTACATCCACACACGATGACCATCATATCGCAATCTGCATTTCATGATGTTATTGGTGTAATCAGTCTCTGGCACTTCATAGTTTGGATTGATTATTATCTGCAAAAATAAGATAGGAAGGATTTTTATATCACAATAGTGTAAGAAGACAAATGAAAAACAAATACAATCTGTAAATAAACCTGGAAAATATAATCTCCGGGTTTTAGGTCGGTAATGTCAATCCACTGGCAATCAATGTCATGCCTGTACGTATCCCAGCAACCCACAGTGATGCCCTGCTCTCCAAAATTGTCACATTCATATCTCTTTTCAATGCCTGTAAGAACATGAAACAAGTAATAATGTTAAAAACCCGCTGGAAAAAATGCACTGTCAAAATTTGTCTAAAGTCATACAAAACTTAGACACCCTTTTAAAACATACACAAGTTTACCCCAGCATATAGCACTCAGGCTGAAGACTGCGCATGCCCTTTATGGCAACCTACAGAAAGTTGCCCTCTAGTGGCTAATAATTCTGCAATAAATTAAGCAGTCCTCATACCCAAAAAATTTTTTTTTAATTGTCGGGATTCAAAGACCAATAGATACTGGCCTAGCATACATAGCTACCAAGTTTTAAGACGATGGGTTATTGAACGACGGAGACTGACGGACTTCAAAGTTAGTGTCCACTAGAGCAAAAACCAAGACGCCTGTGTGGCGACTTGACAGGCCGTCAGCCTGTAAAATGCAACCGATGACAGAAGTGAAAAATACCTAACACATGCACATTCAAGGGAAGTGAAATGATTATGTAGACACACTTACACACAAAAAGAGTGATGTCTGTATGTTTTGTGCTGGTGAATGTTAAAACGGCACTTGAAATTAATGTAATTACCATATTTTTCGGACTATAAGTCGCAGTTTTTTTTTCATAGTTTGGCAGAGTCTTAATAGTTTGGCAGAGTCTTATACTCTGGAGCGACTTATGTGTGATTATTTACAGTTGGGTCGGGCCGACTTCTCTCTCGCTAACTTTTTTTTTAAATAAAGATATATTCATATATTTATAATAAAACCATGTATGGATGTTGAATAAAATAAATAATTTGGATAAAATAGGGAAGGCGCTGTGCATGCCTGGTATTTTCTTTTCGATATGGAGCAGCTATAGGAGCTAAAAACAGACTAAAGACTGGAATTGAAAAGCAAACAACTGAGGTAGAAGTGGGATATGGAAAGGACTCAAATTGATTGTTGAAGGTGCTATACGGAAAACTGTGCCGGCTTTGCTGAATGTAAACGAATGTGGCGCTTTAGTCTCATACGAGAAACATATTTAACAAACTTTTCCAGCGTTATTTCGTTGTGTAAATGCATTTATAATGATTACAAAAATATCTAGACTATTTAAATACTGAGAAAACGTGCGTTTTTTTTTTTTTCCTGCATACTCAAGGAGATTAAAATAAATGTCAAATCCACTATCCGCCTGTTGGAACGGACACACAAATAGAAAAGATATAAATGGTTATTGAATATCCATCTTACAGTATTGTTTAACTGGGAGAATTTGTTACAAAAGACAGGCTTTAACTTGTTATCATTATGCATATATGCACCGGCATCATCACAAACGTGATCACACAAAACGCAACCACGCATCGCATCCCCGCATCCCCGCATCCCCGCATTTCCTCCTTCTCCTGATTCCTCACAAATAAAACATGAAATTTCTTTTTTTTTTTCCGGGCTTGTGCCTACAAATAAAACATAAAATTTCGGATTTTTTCGGGCTCGGGCAAGCAAATCAAGGCAATTCATCGGGCCCGGGTGGCGTCGGGCTTTCATACCCGCGGGCCGGTCGGGTCGGGCTGGATTTTTTAGGCCTGATCTAACTTCTAGCATCATGTAATGTTAGCATACCGTACACCTCTTCAGCCTGTTGTTCTCTATTGTATTTTAAATTGCCTTTCAAGATGACATGTCTGTTCTTGGTGCAGGATTCTATCAAATAAATGTTCCCCAAAAAATGCATTTTATACTCCGGTGCGACTAATATATGTTTTTCTCCTTTTCATTGCGCATTTTATGGCTAGTGCGACTTATACTCAGGTGCGACGTATAGTCCGAAAAATACGGTAATGTATTAATCATTTAGGCAATGAACAGTTATTTTGGTCACTTGGGGACAGCACCTCCATTCATCCATATTCTAAACTCATTGTCCTCATTGGGCTAGTGAACTGTCAGAATAGTGCAAATCTTACATAAATAGTACTAATAAACTATTGAGATGATAATCATACCTTCAACACACTCTGAGTCCTCCAGACAAAAACTTGCTTTGTGTCCTTCTGCCACTTTGGTTCCATTCAGACTGAACAAGTCGTATATAGTAAACACCTCCATGCTGTGATAATGCCTAAGCAACACAAACAAAGTTAAAAATAATAATAATAATAATAATTTAAAAAAAAAAAATGGATACACACCACTGTTGGTGCAAAAATGCCACATCTGGCAAAAAAGGCAAATTCTGAAGTATAGCTTTCAAGAAAATAACAACTAGCGCCAGTTAAGAGTTGAAATCACTATTATTCATACTGTATATATTATTAAAGTGCTTATACTTCAAATGTCAGGTCAATCCAGAACAAGAACATGTTTCATTTGAGCACGAGGTTCGTAAAAAAAGCGTATCACAAATGATTACCCGGAGTAGACAATTACAATTGTCTGTACTTATTCACTTAGAATGAGATCTGTACCATTGGCAAAAAGTGTACTATGAGTATTCTAATTTTCAACTACATCTGAGCGAGTATACTTGGAAGTTGACTTTTAAAAAACTATATTTTATATAGTTGAGAATAGTATAGTGAAGTATACTTGGCTTACACTAAAAAAGTAGAAACAAAAGTCTAAAACTAAGTAAATTACTACTAAGACTTAAACTCATACGTTTATACTAATACTTACACTTTGGTATACTTTTTACGTCTCTCTGCCACAAAGTACTAATACTTAGTGTATCTTGCTCCAAGTGCATAATAAGTCAACTCATTGAATTGGCTTATTGCCCTCTTCATGTGCTCGGTGTCAAATTTTCCAACCGATCAGAAATTGCAACTTTGTGTTATAAATAGCCACGAATACAGCGATTACAAAGTAAACACTACAAACGTTCTTTAAATAAAGGACTACTTACATTTGATCATGGATGGGCATGTAAAAAGCTCTCCTCATACACATATTGTCATGTTAGCTGCATAACCACTGCAGCCACCCTCCTATGAGTCTCTCGCTGTTTACGACTTCGCCGTGTAGTAAAGCATTATTTTGCCATATTCGTGTTAAACATTTGACAGCGATACGCTGCTCCGACAACGGCCGGTTTGTCCGGCGGTCATTGTCCAGCTGCTTCCCCGCAAACGAGCCCTCTGCCCTCAGCAGGGGAACGACGACCTCTAACTTGTTTGCCGCCTGGCGGGTTGCCGATCGGCGAACACAATCGACAACCCAGTCTTCATGTGAAATGACCGGGCTAGTTATGTGTGATTTTCCGCTTCCAAGACTTTAAAACACCACTCGGTTCGGGTTAGCATGTCGGCTAGCGGTCACTACTCTTGGTTTGTTTACATTCTCCGAAGCCGGGGAAGGGAAATGACATAAGCCCGTCTTAGGTGGTATAAAATATTGTTCGGGAGGTGTGACAGTAAAGGTGAAGTCGACAGTTTTGACCATTATGGAGTAATTTTGCCATGTTGTCCTGAATAAATGCATTTTATTATTTCATATTCAATTTAGCACAAGACTGTTATTTGTTATGACCATGCCATTTATTTAGCTATTGGGGAAAAATACTTGGATAAAAGGAATATTCTGTAAAAATATTGGAGTCAAGAGACTGAAACAATGAAATTTTTCGGCTCTCTTTGTCGCATTTTCCTCGTTCTGAATAATTCCCCCTCAATGGGCTGCATACTAAATCAGATGAAACCGTTACTCTGCTGACGTCATCCACCTGTTGGGGACACGAGAGCCCTATAATGGTAGGCGTGGCTAACCGCCAGATTAAAAAACTAATTTCTTGCCATCTGCGCTTTGCTAAATTGTTGTATATAGTCGAAACGTCTCAAAATATGATTCTAATACACATAATAATGCTATTTAAGACTTTTTTTCTCCTGTCGTACGCACTTTAAGTACCTTCAAATCATACACAAAAACAAAAAAAAAAACATTTGAATTGACTTTTATTTAAAGTTCCTATGTACCTTTTAGTCTTTCTGCACAGTACTCTGCTGTTCTAAGTACTGTATTTAGTTCCAAAGGTTAAAAGAAGGAAGTTTAGTTCTCAGTTCAAGACTGACAGTTCAAGACACTTATTATAATAAGGACTTGATCTTGGAGAGACCATTATGTTTACATTTTTACATGCAAATATGCACGTTTTCCTTTCATTTTCTCCATTAAGGAAGGACTTAATTTCATGAGTCTTTGGATTTGAAATGTTTTAAAAACAAAAACAAAACAAAAAAAACATAAAAAAAACAACAACATTTTTTTAACATTTCTTGTGATTTTGTAAATGCATCACACTCTTTGGTTCCTACAGTATGAGTAAACTTTAAGAATACATTAAGAAGTATATTTCAAGTCTATAAATATTAGGCCACAAGTATGATGCCGAGCAAACATTAATAGTATATGAATGAGTGTAGTTGTTGTATACTTTAGAGTGTACTTTTGCAAAATTAAAATAAACTCCAAATATACTTTTTGTAAACTTCTGATTAGTCCAAAAAAAGTATTGAATAGCATACTTTTTAGTACACTAGATGTACATGGTGTGGAGAATACTTGATATATTTAAACTTATACCGGAGCATACTTTAAAAACTTAAACATACTACTTTTTGCGAAAGGGTAATTAGAAACTGACCTATGACAGTCATGCCACACCCAAGCGTGTCGGCCAGCTTTGGGTCGAAAGTCGGACTGGCCATTGTTGTGGATCTGGGAGGAGAAGCGCAGCAGTCGGCGGTAGGAGTTGGCAGGCATGTCTTTAGAGGAGGAGGACAGGCACTCCTCCTCAAACGCACACTGCAGCATGAACATCGGCCTGTCCTCCATGTAGGTGGTCTGCTCCACCACCTGAGGGTTCAGTACCAGGTCAGGGGCCGCTGTTGAGACAAGAATATGCACAGACGGAATTGCATAATTGCATTTGATATGATACAACAGCCATATCAAGAACCAGATTGTGCCGGTGGATTTCACTTTTCTATCAGAAAAGTTCCAGATATAATGACATAAAACAAAAAACAACCCCCCACCCAAAAAAAAAAATATATATATATATATATATATATATATATCAGAGGTCGCGTTAACCGAATATTTTCCGTCGTTGACTGTTTTTTTAAAACGGTGACGGAAAAAACGGAAGTCCATCAGTCATTTTGACAGGTTGCAATTCACACCCCAGACCACAGGGTGGCGAGTGAGCATATTAATTAGCTATTGTCTCTTTTGATGCATGACGTCATTGGCCTTACTCGGAAAAATGTCAAGGCAACTGAGTGTCCGAAGTTTCTTCAAAAAGCCCCAAAACGATGATGGTGTTGATAAAAGAGGTGAAAAAGGGGGGACTGATGGAGTGGAGAATGAAGGATGACAATGAATCAAGTGAATCGCCGGTTCACTCCTCACTGCCGCGAGCAGTTGAAAACACCGCCAATTACCAAGAAGGGCAGAATTGATAACACGGTGAAAGCGGCATAAAGCCAAAAAAGCGGACCAGACTAGCCAGAGCCTGAAATTATTTCAAGGAAAATATGGAGGGTGCCACCACTGTGTGTACTCTTTTTGCTAAGCTGAGCTCGCAACCACGGTAGCACATCGGCGATGAACGAACACTTGACGCGCCGTCACCCAGGTGTATTTCGGAAGACAACAGGAAACGACAAGCTAGCGGATTGTAAGTCCATACAACTTTCTAACGACTTTTTTAAAAATTGAAGTTGCTTTTATATGCGTCGTATCAACGTGCATTTTTATTTAATAATAATAATAATGATAATAAAATAAAAAAATAAAAATATATATAATGGAATTATATAATATTTTATTATTAAATGTATTAGGATCATGGAAGATCCCACTTGGGGGGAAAAATATATATACATATATCCTGTATATACATAATATAATAAAAATATATATGGAAACACAGCACTGGCCTGCTTACTGTAATCCATGACTGCACTAACGTTAGTTACTTTATATTATAAAGTATTATTGTATTATTGTGTATATACATATAGTGACTGCATCAAGATATAGTCATTTCAAAAATTTAAGTGACGGGTAAAAATAGATTATGACCGGATTTTTATGACCCTGTCAGTCAAAATGACAGACAACGTCATTCAAGAAAAGTTTAGGGCAAGTGCCTATTTTTGGTTAAAAAAAAAAAAAAATATATATATATATATATATATATATATATATATATATATATTTTAGATATGTGAATACAGTGATCCCTCGTAAATGGTCGCGATAAGTGAAAAACCGTGAAGTAGCGCCCCCTCCCACACAATTTTTTTTTTTTTTTTTTGTTTGTTTGTTTGTTTTTTTTTTTTCCGTGCACGTTCAGTGTATTTATTCAGATTTAGCATTGGAAAGAGATACATATAAGACATGTTTTTTTTGTTTCACTTTTTTCTCCAAAGTATAATAATTAAAAAAAGAAAAACTTTTACGCATATGTATATGGATGTATATAGATGGATTTTAAGCACTCAAAAGGTAATAACTAAGTTTTAAACATGTTACTGTCCCACCGAATTATTTTTAAACAAAAATAAAGTAGAAAATGCTTGTCTTCATTAAATGCTTCATTAAGTGAGTCCACTCAAATCCGCTCAAGTTGCTCACTTACACACAGTGAGTTGCAACAGCAACTGTTTAACAAGTTAAACGATGATTGACGCATGCGGCGCTTTGAGGTTTCGGCTTCCAAGTGTCACTGGCAAGATCAAACCTTAACGTCTGTCAGTCATCTTTAACTTTAATAAGCAATTCCAGTGTGAGAGAATTGTATTCATGCTTAAAAAACAACCATTATACATCATATTTTGTATGCTTTTGTTATGCTTGCATGAGAACATTGTAGCATAGAGCATCATTGTTATATTAATCTGTTTGAGTGTGCCTTCTCATGGCCTTGACTACTGTAGACTGTATCACAATATGCCCAAATATGGACTGTTATGTTACTGATTTGTCCAATATGCCCTGAATGAATGCAATGTGGCAACTGTGCTTATCAGACTTCGTTCTAGCCACAGCCGGTGTTCAAGGTTATAACTAGAGGTGGTTTTCCCCTATGCGAGATGTTTTTCTGTGACTTGAGATGTGTTTACTAGGATATGCTATTGTAAGTTTTGGTTTTGTTTCTATGATGTCAACCCATAAATAGAGGTATGCCCTGCATTTCTCTTTTGTCCACATGCGGAGAAGACGCTTAGTGCGTGGCTCCGCGTTTGTACCCGAGAGCTCTTGCTCATAAAGCCTTCGAAGAAAAACAATCCATGGTTGGGGTCTGATTCATTTCTCTAATCGAGCTATCGAGGTAACACTTGTCTTGGAGTTCAAAGTTGAATTTCCCTGACATTCTGTAAACTGCCTGACCGAAAAAAGCGGCAGGAGCGAGAGTAAAAGACTACGTGATCGGATCGGGACAGCTCTATAAAATACTGCATTTATTGATTTTTTTTTTTTTAATTGAAAAAAAAAAAAAATCCATAATGGACTGAGGGCGCAAAGTTTGAAGAGCGAAGTAGCGAGGCATCACTGTAGTTGCAATCGCAAAAATATGTGTAAATGAGAGGGTCCCAAGTGGAAGGGTGAAGTTACATGGAGAAGAGACCAAGACGGTGGATGAGTCCAAATATTTAGGCTCACCAGTCCAGAGCAATGGAGAGCGTGGAAAAGAAGTAAAAAAAAAAAAAAAAAAACGTGTGCAGGCAGGCTGGAACGGGTGGAAAAAAGTGTCAGGTGTGATAAAAGAGTTTCAGCTAAAATGAAAGGAAAGATCTATAAAACTGTGGTGAGACCAGCTATGTTGTTTGGTCTGGAGACAGCGCCACTGAGGAAAGGACAGAAGGCCGAGTTGGAGGTGGCAGAGATGAGGCTAAGGTTCTCTGTGGGAGTGACCAGGATAGATAGGATCAGGAATGAGCATATCAGAGGGACAGCACATGTTAGAGGACGTGGAGAGAAAGTCAGAGAGACCAGACTGATACGGCTTGGGCAAGTCCAGAGGAGAAATAGTGGGTATATTGGCAAAAGGATGCTGGATTTCCATATGCCAGGCAGGAGATCTAGAGGACGACCAAAGTGGAGGTTGATGGATATAGTTAAAGAGGACATGAAGGTAGTTGGCGTGAGAGCAGAGGATGCAGAGGACAAGGTTAGATGGAGTCTACTGATTGGCTGTGGCGACCCCTGAAAGGGAAAGCCGAAAGGAAAAGAAAAAAGTTGCAATCGCAAAAAGCAAATCAACAGTACTGTGTGAAGTGGAATAATGTACGTGAAATGTAATATGAAGTTCCAATAAGACAACTCAGCAGAACAGATCAATTGGCTGTCTTACTCTCTGAGCACGAAACTCCAGCGGCATTGCGTCCACTTCCATTGGAGCAGCTGAGGTGGGCTCCATGATGCAGGCAGTGGGACAAAGACATCTCAGTACCAGAGCAGCGAACTCCACTCATTACCACATTGTCCGCACTCACTCCGCCTTGCCAGTACCATGTCTCCTGTTGAGAAAACAGCAGTGTAAAAAGAAAACTACTGTATCTCTGGCTCACTTTGTGCTGTGTGGTGATATTTGCACAATACAGTTCATCGTAGTCTTCCTCACAGTCAAAATATTACCAAAAAAAAAAAAAAAAAGACAAAACACAACATCCACACTGAATAATGTTCCCCAAAATTTAATATTAAATACTGTAAATGTCACTTATGTGTAAAAGTGACTGAATGGTTTTTCTTTTTGTGCCATGCAATTGACCACAGTTACCAATCCAGGGTATACACTTCCTTTTGCCCAGAGTCAGATGGGATAACGTCCATCTCTCCTGCGACTCTTGTCAAACTCATCTTTCTAAATTGTAGTGCCAATTAGGGCTGCCACAATGAAGCGCCTAATCAGCAATTAAGCTATTATCAAATGAAAATGACTATTATAATAGTCGATGAATCATTCAGAGACATTGTTGACCGAAACATTGTCGAAATCCTCTTTTTTAAATCTCTTAATAGCAAACATTTTCTTTTGGATTTTTTTTTTATTTTATTTTTTTATATGTATTTATCTACATTGTTTCTTATAAAATGAAACACATTATACGTTCTTTAATTTATATTTTTATTTTTCAATTAAAAAACAAGCTGTAAATATTTTCTATATATATATATATATATATATATATATATATATATATATATATATATATATATAATAGTATTTCTATTTTATATATATTTATTTTTTCTAAACAAAAAAAAAAAGAAAAAAAAAGTTTTCTTTTTAAATTAAAAAAAAAACATAAAACAATATTTTCCTTTTTACATTTAGAATTTAAATTTAAAATCAATATACAATATACTGTAAATACACTTGATTTATATATTAGGTTTATATTTATAAATTGGTGGAGAAAGGTAGATGTGATCCGATTTCTGTAGTCATGAATTATTGAGGATTACAGAAATTTTAATTAAAGTCTAGTGAGAGAAATGAAGTCAAAGCACATGATTTACATTTCTCGGCGACACATAAGGGTGTTTCGGACCGGAATAGATGGATGCGAATTGCGAAATCAATGTAACTACTCATGCTCATGAATATTTACTGTTTTTCTGCTGTCACAATTGCTGTGCAAGTTCCAGTTCTGACCACTGGAATGCAGTCTAGCAAATAGAGGCCTTGGTAAGAAAAAAAATGCTGGAACTAAGGCAAAACAATCATTTGACAGACTCCCTTGTCCTCGCCAACTTGCTGTACACATAAACTGGCGCTTCCTCGAGTACAGTATTTCCTCTCATTGAAGGAAAAAGGGCCTTTATCTGATAACTCTCTAGGGGTGAGGGGGAAAAAAAGCGTTCTGGAATCTCCCAAATGATCTCAAATATGTGATCAAGTGTGTCAGTAACATTTGTTTTATTTTCTCAATGAAGTTTTATGTAAATTGTGCTTAACAACAGTAATACACACCAAACAATGGATTTATTTTTTGAATGGGCCTTTTTCTGTTTTTGGTCAATTACTAGTTCTTACTGTGTATTCATTTAGCCGAAGCAAGGCAAATTTATTTGTAAAGCACAATTTACCACAAGGTATTTCAATGTGCTTCACATCACATTAAAATCAACAACACACAATTAAAAAAAAAAAAAAAAACAATCAATTAAAGCAACACTAGGTAACTTTTGGATGGATGCTTAAGAATCAACATTGGCTCGGCTTTCACTCGCTGGCGTGACACCCCCCTCAACTGAACTCGTCAGTGAATGGGGGCTAATAGCCACGCTAAGCTATTATATGCTATTATATAGCCACCAGTGGATTTATCACCTTGTTACAATTCATCTTTCTTACAGCTGCTGTAAACAGAAATGTCATTTAATCCATCTGCAGGCGACTGGGAGATGATTTTACGACACTGTGCGGGTGTGTGCCGGTTCTCATGGGAAACGCAGTCATTCATACGGCAAAACACTACCGCTTTTGTCCACCGGTGTCACTAAACTCCACCAAAACTGAAAAGTTACCTAGTGTTGCTTTAAGACATAAAAGTAAAACCATAAATAAAAGAAAAGATGAAAGTCACTTTAAAATCATCGCGACATGATTAAAAACAAAAAAAATTAAAAGAGGAAAGACCTACATTGCAGATTTGAACAATAACGCCAGTTTAGGATATCCTAATAATATTTTTTTAGCCTTGACTGACTGACTGACTGACTGACTGACTGACTGACTGACTGACTGACTGACTGATTGATTGATTGATTTCGAGCAGTTATAACAAGAGTTGGGGAAAACAAATAACAATAATAACAGTTATGTTGATTATGACAAAAAATAATAGCAAATACATACATACGTAGCTCGAAAAGGAGTGGGAAGAAGCCAAGCTTTTTTTGGGTCCAACCCCCAATTCACTCCACAAAAATTCAATGTGAAACAGTCACTTCCCAATATCGTCATCATCATTGCACTACCACCACCGCCATCACTACCACTGCCATCATGGTCGTCATCACCGCTGTCCCCATATATTGATTGTACATTCTAAAGTCACAATTTATGTAATAACAGCTTGACTGGTGCTCATGGTGATAATTGTTGAAATGTGTATTATTCATTATCCAATGTTATTTGTGGACCTGCTGCCATAGGGAAACAACCCCCAGACAACAGGACCACTCATTGCTATGTGTCCTAGCTATGCCTTAAAAGGCAAGATTTGGGAACCTGTGCCAAGGGGTTAGCTTCCAGCATCAGTGCTCCCCCTTGCCAGCCCTATACTCCAAGTTTTATTGAATGTGTAGATAGACATACAAACATGTTTGCATACTAGTTCATCTATGTAGATATGTATAACCATTTAACTATCACCATCAGCACGTGCATTCTATTTTACTCAAAGAATTGTTGATAACGATGAAATCTGGGGTCAATTAGATTAGAGCAGTAGTGACAACACCAACGATGAAAATGACAGTTATGGCCACAACAATAATGACAACGATGGCAACAACAGTCATGATAACAGTGATGACTGTTAGGTTTTGTGTTGGTTTTTTCCTAGTGTGACTTGTCCCTGTGATTACCCATTGATTTCACCTGTTGTACCTGCTCCTACTGCATCCTCCTGTATTACCCAGCTGTTCCACGTTGTCTCGTTACCCCTTGTCTGCATGTGTGTATATAAGCACCCAGTTTCTTTTCACTTGTTGTTGCGTCATTGTCAATGTCAGAGTCTGTCAACTCTGTTCATGCCAGTGTCAATTCTTGCCCGTTCCTACATCACAGCCCTCGTGTTTCTCTGCCTCAGTAAGTGTTTGATACCCAGCCTTTTGTTAGTAACCTGAGTTTTGTTTGCTACTGTGTTTTTTGAGATCACATCAGTTTTGGTTTGTACTTTGTTTTTTTCTGTGGGCCTTAATTAAATCATTTTTGCACTGCCTTTTTTTCTTTTTGCCTCGCTTCACTTTTCCTGCGTTTGGGCCCACACACACCTGCCTGCTCGCAAACCTGACAGATGATGTCAGTGATGACAACGAAACACTTATACGACAACTCTACTAATCATAATGATTACACAGATAATAACAAGAGTTATCACTGCAACTATTATTGTCTTGATTTAAAGCAACTAACCGTTTGAGCACACCTCAGATCTTTAAGTAATTTGATCCACAGTTGAGAAGCATAATTGAATTCCGCCTCAACCCTCTTAGATCCTGTTGTTGCACACACAACAAACCAGTTCAAGATGACCTAAGGTGTCTGGATGCTTTATAGGGATCAAGCAAATTCAACATGTACTGTACTTGTATTATGGCCCAAAGCTATTAACTGTTTTGTAGACCAGCAATAAGATTTTACAGTCTTTTCAGTCTTTTGACTCAACAGAAGCCAGTACAGTGATTTCATCACTAGTGTAACATGGTCAATTTTCCTTGTATTTGTGAGGAGTCTGGCAAGAGTATTCTGGATTAGCTGCAGCATCCTGATTTATTTTTTTATTTTTATTTATTTTTTTGTTAAAACATGTAAAGACGCAATCAAAATAATCCAATTTGGTAAAAATGAATGCTGGATATGTTTTTCTATTTCTTAATTTGACAAATGCCCTTTAGTTTTTTGGGGTGGCAATAAACACATTTGAAGATAAACTTTAGTTTAGATGGCTGTTGAAGTTCAGATATGAGTCAATAATTATACCAAGATTTCTGTTTTTATGATAAGCAAAAGTGAGTACTGATCTTTGAAGATCCTTTCCCCAAATAATTACATCTTTCTTTCCTGCATTTACAGTATGTAACGAGTGCAAGCGGGTGAATTGTATGCCAAGGAATGCCTTCTTGAAGGTATTCCTTCAAGAGAGCACGCTACCATCTGGAGCTGCTGCTAGCTTGGGCTTTCAGCTGAGTGGTTACCGTGATGTCCTGCCGCACTGTCTACGCTTGGCGGCACTGGTTCGAGTCCTGACCTGGTTGAGGGGAACGTATGGTGTCGCAGGCTTGGTTGCAGACCATTTACATTTAGATGGAGAAAATTCTGGCACATCCATTCATTGATTTGATTAATGCATTTACTCAATTAGAATAAATGACTATACTATACTAGTAGTTAGGGGTGTCACAAAATATCGAAATGGTGATATATCGTGATACTTTGTATCCCAAAAGGTTATCAATATGCTCCTGCCAAGAATCGAGATATCGTTTTATAAAGGTGTCAATGTTTAAAAAAAAAAAAAGTTGCTACCCAAATTTTCCACCATGATGGTGTCTCAGGTAACTGTAAGGCTGCCATTGACGGTCTTTGACGCCCAATCAATTTAGACTGGGAATGTTCGTTCATTCGAAACCAGAGCATTCGCAGTCATTCTGTCCGATTTTCAGGATATTTACAGGTCACTTTCTGTCCATTCATTTCCTGTTGAGTTTGAGTCACTGCCTAATTATTTGGTTGATTCCCAGGTCACTTCCTGTTCTGTAACTCAAAATAAACAGGAAGTGACCCATAGAATACCCCCAAATCAACAGGAAGTAACTGAAAATCAACAGGTAAATGTCCTTAAATGGCCCAAAATTAACTCATTGCCTGGCATTGGCTGCCAATGACGGCCATAGACGTCTACTAGTAATAAACTCATTCCAATTCGCAGTAGAAGCTTGTTTTCAAGTTTATTAGTTGTTTGTAGAATATCCTAGAAGGATTTCCTGACCAATGTATCGATAATCGTTGTATCGCCATATCGTCATTGTATCGCAAATCGTATCGTATCGTGAGGTACCGAGAGGTTCCCACTCCAACTAGTAGTCATGTGGGGACAATGAAAATTGTAATTTAATTTTATTGTAAACTCCACTACTTTTGTTATTTACTAAATGATTTTGATGTAAACGGCATCATCATTGCAGTGGCAGGGCAACACGACATGCCAGATCAACAAAGCAGTATATTTTTAACAAACAGAAACTAGTAAACAGTTGTTCAAATTATATATATTTTCCAATTATTTGAGAATGGTGGGGGTGCTTACATTTCAACTCAGTAAATGACTGAAATTATTTCAAGAAAACAAATCATGAATTAGATTGATATTTTTGCACTACTATACTTTTTTTCCCTCATATACCGTATATTAGTATTTCCCTCTGGTTCCTTTGACCATACCTGGAAAACATTGCTGGCAAAGCCCAAGCCTAGCTGTCTGCAGACCACCATAGCCTCCATGGTTCCCCATCCTTCACTGCACACGTTGCCCCACACCAGCGAGCCGTTCTTCTCAACCAGCACTTCCACACGACCCTCAAAAGGATTTCGACCGCCACTTAAACGCAGCTAAAAACACAAGAGGAAAGGGACACTATTGAAGTTCTCATATTTTACAATTAATACCATAAGGAGAAAGATGGAATAAGGAAGGGCTAGGTTTCTCATTTCATTACATTGTTTATTTATTTTTAAAAATTTATTTAATAGGGACAATGCGCATTGATAAACATCTAAAAGATGTAAATATGCCAGATTATAGCAAAAAAAAAAAAAAAGATACGCTAATTTACATCCGCAGTCCCTAGGCAGGTAACCAAAGACGCAAAAAAGATTACAATAAAACAGTACAGTACAATAGGTTACGAAGAACTTAAAAGTCAGTTATTTATTTATTTATTTATTTATTTATTTATTTTAAGTCCGACATGGGAAGTGGGGCGAGTCCCACACCTTGTACATTACATAAGCCATTTAAAAAAATTTAAAATTCCCAACGCTCAATAAATAGTACTTTTTTAAAATGTTACAAACATACAGTAGAATGACATTGGTTTTCTGGCAAGACCTATAACGATTTCATGTAGAGTGATTCTATTTTACTGCATTTATTGACACCTGCCAGTTGCCAACAAGTAATGCAATATTCAATGTGATGTGTGATGAAATCATTGAGTGTAGAAACATTCTAGCAGCCCCAAGTGTTATAAAAGATCTTATTTCTCTAAAATTGGTCAGGTTGAATTTCACAGTAGTACATATTCTTTTGATATGGCCTTTAAAAGACAGTGTGGAATCAAACGTCACTCCAAGATACTTGAATTCAGAGACAATTTGTACAAACAAACAGTTTTAGTTGTGTTTAGTAGATTGCACAGACAACAGAGGCAAATTTTGACAGAATTCAGTTTGGGTCTTTAAATGATGACACTACACACTGCAAACAGCAGGGGTCACTAACTCTTTTGAAAGTGAGAGCTAATACTTGGCTACCAATTTATATTATGAGCTATCACTTAGATATATTTCTAAAATAAAATTTTTTAACAAATATTATATAATTGTGGATCATTAGAGACATCTTTTGATGTGGAATTACTATAATGTTACCGATTTACCTATAATTTTCACAAACAACGATTTAACAAGGTATGAAACATTGACATCAATATAATTAGCAGATGATCACTTCTACAACATTCCAAGGAGAATACAACGTACCATCACTGGTGAGCTAATTTTAGAAAAGAGCCAGGGTAACAATATTGTAGTTTCAAATCCATTTTGTGAAACAAGTCAGTGAACGATATTGAAAATAAAATGTGAGGCTCACCCTCTCCTGAAAGCCCATAGCAGGAACATTACATCTGACAGCAGCATCCTCTTCATGGCTGCAGCCCACAGACTCCTTGTTGAATGAACACTCGGTGATAGACTTCTCAAATCCAGTACACTGCACTTCATTCATATGTACTGGGCCCATACCTGGTAAACAATAACACCAAAAACTGTTTAACAATTATTCAACATTTCCATTTAATTAGCAACAGTGTGTAGCCATAGGCGGAGTTTGACTTTTGGGGCAGGGGGGTTGATGACCCTGAAATGCAGTGTCAGCAATAAAATTAACTTAATATTTATAATAATAAGTTGACAATAAGCGTTTTTTGTTTCCCATCAGTCTTGAGGGGAATTCTAAATCAGGCTGCTTAGGCAATACATTTCGCCAAGATTTAAAGATGTCCCGATCGATCGGCATCGATCGGGTCCGATCACGCCATTTTCAAAGTATCGGAATCGGCAAAAAAATATCGGACATGCCTTTTTTTAATATATATACATTTTTTAATTAAATTGTTTTCTAATTGTATTTACCGTTACAGACAAAATGTCTTACACTCATCCAGAGTCTTTAGTTTTGGCTTAAAGTAGGGCTATCAAATATATCGCGTTAACGGCGGTAATTAATTTAAAAAAAATTCTTAATCACTTTAAAATATTTCACGCAATTAACGCATGCGCTGCACGACCCACTCACGCATTAAACTATAATAGCGCCGTTTTACCCATATATAGAGCTAAAAGGCAGCGTAAAATGAGTAGAGTGAATTTTGGCAGTCTTCGAAGCCTCATTTTAATTAGCTAAAGCCTTACAATCCCTCTCTCAACAACTAGATATATCGTGGGAAGCAATGTGGGAAGAAAGGTAGTAATTGATCTTTTTCTTAACACCCTATGTTATTTCCCAACGCAGAGAAGATATATCAATTGGTGCCACTACGCACAGTCATGGTTGCACTTCCCATCATGCATTTGAGCAGAACAGTTAAATGGCTACAGTATCATTTAATAATGTAAATGCCATCTTGAGGATTTATTGTCATAATAAACAAATACAGTACTTATGTACTGTATGTTGAATGTATATATTCGTCCGAGTTTTATTCATTTTTTCTTAATGCATTGCCAAAATGTATATGATCGGGAAAAATTATCGAGAATGATTGGAATTGAATCGGGAGCAAAAAAAAAGCAATCTGACCGGGAAATATCGGGATCGGCAGATACTCAAACTAAAACGATTGGGATCGGATCAAGAGCAAAAAAACATGATCGGAACAACCCTACCAAGATTGTCATCCATTGAATATGGTACGCCCGTCGGTGTCATGCCAATGTAGTTACCCCAGTCAAAAATTGTATCCCCTGGGCGGAGCTACATGGAGGTAGATTTGTGTCTTTATTATTCAACCCAAAAAAATGTCGCGTCGATTAAAAAAAAAAATGTGTTTGAATGCAAAAATCAATTTGAAACTCATAAAACTCCCCCCAAAAAATGCATGTGAAAGCTATTTTTCTTTTCTTTTCTTTTTTTTTTTTTTTTTATTTGATTGAAGTCAAGTTTTTTTGATTGAAGCAACTATTTTGATTGAAGTAATGTTGATTTGTTTTTGGGCCACCTTTTGGCTAGGACAATTTTGTTTTTATTATTCAGTCAAAAAATAAGTTGCTTAAAAAAATAAAGATTTAAAAAAAGAAAATCACTTCAATCAAAAAAAGAAACGTTTCAATCATAGAAAAAGTTTTTGAATGCGAAAAAAGTATTTGAGATTGAAAATTTTGCATTTGAACACTTAATTTTTCATTGAAAAAGCTTTCTTTGATTGAAGCAATCTTTTTGTGTTTGAGCCATATTATGATTAGGACATTTGTGTTTAAATCATTCAATCCCCCCCAAAAAGTTGCTTGAATCAAAAAAAAATATTTTCGGTCAAAGAAAATATATATATTTTTTTAATCCCCCCCCCCCCCCAACCCCCCAACATTTTTTTTATTATATGCAAAGCAAATGACCGTCTAAGGTGCTCGAAAATTTTTTTTGACCCATTTTAAAAATACATATTTTTGTTCATTTCATTCATTTTTGTTGCAGTTTTATTGCTTTTCAACTTTTACATATATATATATATATATATATATATACATATATATATATATAGGAAAGCCAATTACATGCAATGACACTTTACGGACACCAGGGGGGGCCTTCCCCCCCATAAAATCCGCTTATGTGTGTAGCCGGTGTGTAGAACACTGAATATTGCAGCCAGTAATACAATGTGCGGATGGATGAATAAATAAATACATAAATACATCCATACATTATGGAACCATTCACCTGGCTTATTTTTTTCCTCTTAATATTTTTTCTTTATATATCACCTTAATACAGTGTGAGTGACACACCAAAATTTGCTAATCTTAGCCTCTTGCTTTAAAGGGATCCACGGATAGAAAGACTTGTAATTCTAAAAAGATAAACATTATTATGAGTTAAAAGAATTTGATATTGAAACCTCTCTTGATGTTTTCGTTTTTATACCATTTTTAAAATTAGTTTAAGTAGTAGGTCGCCATTATTGTTGACGTCGTAAGGCGGTGACGTCACATGGTTACAATGCCGGGCTCCCAGAGTATGACTCTAGCGACATAAACATGTCATCTGTTCAACCCTATCAATTTGAACCCGAGAGGAACATTTATGAGCATGACAGCACTGTCGATATTTCACAAAACAAGCGGCAAAAGCAAAATGAACAGGAAAGACGGGATGAGACGAGAGTAGGAAAAAAAAAATGGTGTTCTGCCAAAATGTGCTGCACCGGCGAAACATCTACAAGAGGAGAATTTGACACCCAAAGTACTACTGTGCGCTTTCAGCTTGTTTTGTTTCGTTGCATACAGACATAACATACTAACGATACCTTAAGAAAATACTTAAGTGCAGTAAAATCAAATAAGGGTGGTTTAAATGTGCTAGGTCATGTAGCATATTCAACAATCTGTTTTAAAATTACCACAAGAAAACACAATGCTTAAAAGTATGGGAGGGAAACACATGCAAAAAGTATTTTGAGGCAATGAAAAGCTAATAAAAGACTCAATAAAAACACAAATAGTAAGTACTCCCCATTTATAACTGATGAGCGCATGTGTTGGACGTCTCGCAGCATAGAAGGAACTGCAGTAACCCAGTAGTATTCGCCAGGTGACAGTGACAATCTACGTCATCACCCCGAGCGTCCATTGTGCGCTTAAAACATGGTGTCCTTCGTAGGTCAAAACATGCACTAAATATTATAGATTTTGAAATCAATGGCAATATTTTATGTTTCTAATAACATGTTTTAGTAAGAGAAAAATTGTGGCTTATTAGAGCCTACAAGTCTTGAAGTCCGAGGTTCCCTTTAAAATGCAAAAGCCAGCACGATTCAACACTTTTCAAATATAACATTTCATTGTGTATTCTGATGACAGGTATGGTTAGAAGGGTCTATAAAACATATGTGCTGAGCGGATAAATTACATTGGGTCAGCGGTACATTTGAGTTTTTCCATCGGGTAACCAGCTTTTTAATACACTTGATGTACTAAGCGGTTTAAACATTTTGGCGTCTGGAAAGGAAGTCTTTCATTTGACGCCGTGATTATAGAAGTGGTTACTTACACAGATCATGCAATATGTCTTTATGCATACAGCATGTTTTTTCCGCTAGCTGGCCGTGGTGAGCTGATTATGACGTATGCTATATCAGTGGCGGGCGATGCTTTCGGGATGTCGGCCTTTAAACTAGGGTTTGGGTTTCAAAATAGGGTTTAACATATTATTAGGGTTTCAAACTACCGTAGTTCAAACATTTAACACAACCCTTAATGTTCTTGACTAGTGCTTTCCAACTTTAAACTCGTTTCGTTTTCTCAACAACAACCAAAAAAAAAAAAAAACCTGAGGAAAATTGTGAGTTACAACATACAGTATTTGACCAATATCGATGAAGAATATGTAGTAGGCTTTTCCTAAAAATCAGTAATATTCAGTAAAACCGTTGTAATATGCGGCAATGTTTTTTAAAGACAAGCTTATAATAATTAACCTATTCATTCATTCATCTTCTGAAATGCTTATCCTCACAAGGGTCACGGGGGTGGAGGATCCTATCTCAGCTAACAATGGGCAGGAGGCAGGGTACACACTGAACTGGTTGCCAGCCAGTCACAGGGCATATAGAGAAAGACAACCATCCACGTACACACTCACACCTACGGATATTTTGGAGTATTCGATGTACCATGCATGTTTTTGGGATATGGGAGGAGGCCGGAGTACCTGGAGAGAACCTATGCAGGTATAGGGAGAATATGTAAACTCCACAAAGCCAGAGCTGGGATTAACCCACAACCTCAGAACTGTGAGGTGGACAAAAAGCTATTCCAATTTATTGATATTTGCCTTTTAAACATTGTCATAAAATTTATATCATTGAACAGACGCTACTAATTGTGATGGATGACACATGCAAAAATGAGTACCGTAAATTTCACACTATAAGGCGGACCTGACGATAAGCCGCCACCCACCAATTTTGGCACGAAACAGCATTTGTTCATAGATAAGCCGTACTGGACTATAAGCTGCAGCTGTCCTCACTGTATGTTGGGATATTTACACCAAAATATATTAACCGGTGACACTTCATTTGAGAGCGGCATCATACGACTGTCATAAAATCAAATGAACCACCATGAAGCGTTGAACCAATTGGCTGCAAAGCTTCAATGCTACAAGAAGCTTAGTTTGGCTATCACTGCTCCCTGGAGGGAGACAGTCAGCTTCTGCTGCCACCTGCTGTCAACACTGTTGTTTTCCAACATGCCTCCTAGCATGCATTGCAGCGCTACAGATGTAAATAACAATCATAATTCATGTTCTGTTCTAATTATTTCTTCAGTTACTGCTCCAGTTGTTTCATTAATTGCTAGTTATGGTATTTAGTAACACTTTATTTGAGAGTGGCGCCATAAGACTGTCATTAGATGATCATAATTATGACATGACATGAGCATTAATGAATGCTTATAACAGATATCATTTAGTGTTATCCTGCAAATTATCTCACCTTTGAACGGATGTAAAAGATCTAACCTGGACATAAATGGAGTTAGTGATATAATTTGCCGGATGACACCTAATAACATCTGTCATAAGCATTCAGTAATGCCCGTGACAGTGTCATGTCATAATTATGACAGTCTTATGACGCCGCTGTCAAATAAAGTGTGACCTATTAACCCAAATAAGTCAACAAATAAGACTCACTGGACTGTAAGCCGCAGGATTCAAAATGAACGAAAAAAGTAGCGGCTTATAGTCCAAAAGTTATAGTAGTTTAATTCGTGTAACATTTTAATTTCTTTTATCGAACCACACTGATTCAGGTAAAAGTGGACATATTTTCAAAATACAAACACAGGTATATAATTGAGTGTACATAAGTAATGCATTCTACTGAATAAATCACCATCACACCAGTGAGTTTCCAATAATGTATGTTCAAGAAAACCTTAGGTTTTCAGTCGCAAGTGTAACCTTCTGTTCAGTGCTGCAAATTCACTCTAGATGAGAGTATGGCCCTCTAAAATAACCTACCTTGTCCGAGGCGACCACCAGACAGGGCCTCAATGGCTGTACCGAAGCCCAGCTCTCGACACACAACTGTGGCGGACAGCAGGTTCCATTTGTCGTCACATATGGTGCCCCACTCGCCATTTTTTAACACTTCCACACGGCCCTCGCCTACTATGGCCCCACCACGAACACGAACCAGCGGTTGCTAAAGAGGAAAAAACATTCTTTCTAATAATACAGTCATCTTCGTCGGTAAAAGCATTGACTGAGATTGAGTTGGAATGATGGAGATCTCCAAGCAACTGTTTAGGAAACTGTAGAAGTAAACATGAGTGCAGTTAAGTTTACCTCACACTACATTAACATGGTTCCCAACATGTCCTTATACTGTACACAAATTAATGCTTATGATTTACACTCAGGTTCTACAGATGTTTTGGCAATGCATTGCCGCCAGTGTTGTTAATCTTACTTTAAAAAAGTAATTAATTACAGTTACAAATTACTTCTCCCAAAAAGTAATTGCTTAAGTAACTCAGTTACCTGAATGTAAGAGTAATTAGTTACTTAGCAAGGTAACTAGTGATAATTTTCATGCCCCCCCCCCCCCCCCCCCCAAAAAAAAAAAAAGAAGAAAAAAAAGTAGGTCACACAATGTGAAGTTTAAAGGGTTTTTTGGGACAATTGGCCCGAGCCTAATTCTTTACCCTAAACTTAACGAGACACAGGGGTATTGCGGATATTATTACGATAACTAGATAGTAACCTTTGCTATGTGTGGAAGTCATTTATTGTTATGAATCAACCGTTAAAGTTGTTAAAATTGCTCCCGTTATTGCATTAGCTCTCTTCTGTCTACTTTTGACATGTGTAAGTTCTAAAACTATTTCATCATTTAAAGATGGATTTAAATCAAGATTTTGCTGATTTAGGAGCATTTTAGATAAAAAGTTACTTAGGTTCGCTAGGAAGATTCTCTACAACAGAGCCTTCCTAAGAAATCTAGTGCTTTAAGATAGCGGCTGTTTACTAACGCATCTAGTTCTTTATTATACATGTTGCTAATGCAGCCGTGTCTGTCATTTGCATCTAGTTCTGTATATATGTGATATCTACCGAAGCGGGGCGTAGTTTGTAGGCTATCGGCTACAGTCAGGTATTATTGGAGCCACCTAGCATAGTAGCATTGCGTTTGCAACGGTGTCACCCTCCCTTGCCTCCTCCCCACTCCTGCTCTGCTCTCTCGTCTCCATGAGTCCGTCTTTCTCAGACTTTTCTCGCGTCAGTCAACCAACATAGTAACGCACGCCATTCCCGCCTCGGTAACGGTAACGCCGTTGCCAAGATGAGAAAAGTAATTAATTAGATTACTCACTACTGAAGAAAATAACGCCGTTAGTAACGCCGTTATATTCTAACGCCGTTATTAACAACACTGATTGCCACTCCCAATACACCTGAGCAGGCTTGTCTGGCTCATTACCCCTCTTCCATACTGTACTGTCCTCTCCACTACAAATTGCATAATTTGGCAAAAACAAGACATTTGGCAAAAACACGCATTTGAGTTAAGTGAAACTGTACCTCTTGTTTGAAGGCCTTCCTAAATCCGGTCATAGATGTTGGCGCAAAAGCTCTGCCGGGGACGCAGCTCACCACCACAGGCAAGCCTTCAGCACAGGTGTCGTTGGACTGCATGGATTCCTCCCTCCCCAGTTTACAACTAGACAAATGGGCCTCAGTACCTGTGCAGTTGACGGAGAATTCCCAGTATGTGGGCTTTCTCCTGCGCGCAAACATCCTGCAGAGATTGAGGGATAAGTATCAATTAAAGTACCAGACTGCTTAAAGAAGTTTATCTCATTTGTACAAATACATATGGCGGAAAACACTCAGGTGACTTGAAGTTACGCTCTGAGACCCCCAATTTGGCCAAATTTAAACATTGTCCTACATGCTTGTGTGATACATCAGCTTAAAATCTAAATTTTCTGGGGGAAGAAACATTTTGAATAGGTTGCCATTTAAAAAAAAACAACAACAACCCTAAACCCTAACTCAAGGTGAAAGCATGAGAGAGCATACAGTGTATCACAAAAGTGAGTACACCCCTTGTATTTCTGCAGATATTTAAGTATAGCTTTTCATGGGACAACACTGACAAAATGACACTTTTACACAATCAAAAGTAGTCTGTGTGCATCTTATATAATTCGTAGGGCTGTCAAAATTATCGCGTTAACGGGCGGTAATTAATTTTTTAAAATTAATCACATTAAAATATTTGACGCAGTTAACGCACATGCCCTGCTCAAACAGATTAAAGTGACAGCAAAGTGCAATGTCCACTTGTTACTAGTGTTTTTTGGAGTTTTGTCGCCCTCTGCTGGCGCTTGGGTGTGACTGATTTTATGGGCTTCAGCACCCAAGAGCATTGTGTAATTATTGACATCAACAATGGCGGGCTACTAGTTTATTTTTTGATTGAAAACTTTACAAATTTTATTAAAACTAAAACATTAAGAGGGGTTTTAATATAAAATTTCTATAACCTTTACTAACATTTATCTTTTAAGAACAAGTCTTTCTATCCATGGATTGTTTTAACAATATGTTAATAATGTTAATGCCATCTTGTTGATTTGTTGTTATAATAAACAAATACAGTACTTATGTACCGTATGTTGAATGTATATATCCATCTTGTGTGTTATCTTTCCATTCCAACAATAATTTACAGAAAAATATGGCATATTTTATAGATGGTTTGAATTGCGATTAATTATGATTAATTAATTTTTAAGCTGCAAATAACTCGATTAAAAATTTTAATCATTTAACAGCCCTAATAATTTATTTTCCCCTCAAAATAACTCAAAATATAGCCATTAATATTTAAACCCCTAGCAACAAAAGTGAGTACACCGCATGGGAACTACGTACATCCCTAAATGTCCAAATTGAGTACTGCTTGTCATTTTCCATCCAAAATGTCATGTGACTCGTTACAGGAGTGCTGTCAGCATTGCTGCAGAGATTGAAGAGGTGGGGGCTCAGCCTGTTAGTGCTCAGACCATACACCGTACTCTACATCAAATTGGTGTGCATGGCTGTCACCCCAGGAGGAAGCCTCTTCTGAAGATGGTACACAAGAAAGCCCGCTAACAGTTTGCTGAAGACATGTCAACAAAGCACATGGATTACTGGAACCATGTCCTATGGTCTGATGAACTTTAATTTGTTTGGTACCAATGGTCTCAAGCATGTGTGGCTTCGACCAGGTGAGGAGTACAAAGATAAGTGTGTCATGCTTACAATCAAGCATGATGGTGAGAATGACCCCCCCCCCCACGTCTTCAATCTCTGCAGCAATGCTGACAGCACTCCTGTAATGAATCACATGACATTTTGGAGGGAAAATGACAAGCAGTACTCAATTTGGACATTTAGGGATGCATGTAGTTCCCACGCAGTGTACTCACTTTTGTTGCCAGGGGTTTAAATATTAATGGCTATATTTTGAGTTATTTTGAGGGGAAAATAAATTAACTGTATTATATAATCTGCACACAGACTACTTTTCATTGTGTCAAAGTGTCATTTTGTCAGTGTTGTCCCATGAAAAGATATACTTAAATATCTGCAGAAATGCAAAGGGTGTACTCACTTTTGTGATACACTGTAATTGAAGACATCATGATTTCAATGCGATATTATTACGTACTTACCTTATTTCGATCCAATGACTCTGTGTAGCATGTATCACCGAGTGTCAAGACACAGCTGTGAATGGCCACAGCCAGACTTTTGGGGTATTTTATGGGTGAAACACGGTAATATAACAAGGGTCGCGATGCAGAAATCGCAGAATTCAAGGAGTGGTTGAGATTTTCAAATATCTGGGAAAATGCGACAGTAAAAAAAAAAAAATACAATTAAGTGATAGTTATGAGGTAGATATCCGTGACCTATTAACAGACACTATTTTTTTTTTTTTATAATGACGTAATTTGTTTAAAGGCTTAAAATACACGAGTGAATAATTTTTTAAAGTCGTTTTTTTTTTTCCTTAAACTAAATATTAGACATCAATTAATGATTCTAAGTTAAAACTGATGGACATTTAAAATAATATATATATTTACTTAATTTCTTTTTATGGCTGGGTTGAAACAAAAGTGGTTGCGTGGTGTCTGTAAACGGGGGTCTCCAGGGTAAAACCGACAAATTGAAAATAGTTCGGGGGCTTAATGTGCCATCAAACTGCTATGGCACCATATAGACCCTACTCACCTACGTCACAAAATGGGCGTGTCGCTGTTTCCGGCCGCCATATTGTACCTCTTTTTCAGACCTATTCTCATTGTTTTCTATTAGTCGAGCAAGTTATAGAGCAATTCATGGAAGCCCCGGTGTTATCTGACGCTGTAAACTCATTGGATCCGTTGCATAAAAGGCGTTACGTGGAAAAGCTTCAGTTTATCCATTCGCCAGATCCGTATTTGATGCCTAAATCGATGTTTTTCGACCCGCTGGCTTCGCCTGACATCTGATACCCACACAAAATCAGCCTATTCTCACGAAAGTTTGAAAAACTTTAAGAGTTCGGAGGCTTATAAATGCTACGTTGCTGGTTAGGTGAAACACGTCCTCGTACACGAAAATTCGGCAGGAATCTTGTGCTCGGAAGGTGAGTTACGAAATTTTCAATTGAAAATCTTTTGTTCTTGCTAACATCCACTGTCAAGTCTAATGTATTTCATGTCATTTGTCAATGGAGCTAGGGCTTTTAATGTTTATATGGTTTAGCGATAGCACTAACTACATACATACGTGTATGTTGTCGGCGATTAGCCTAGCAATGATCTTAATTGTGGTTGTCAGCCCGAAACCCTCTAAATATATATTAAATGCATCTTACCAGATATAAAATGACTACTACATAATCTGTGGTAGTCGTTTGGAGCCCAGTTGTCTCGTCGAATTGCAGCAGTCAATCGCGGCCTCCTCTTCGTGTCTCTCGGAATACGGTAAAAATTCAAGTCTCTCCGTCTATCTTCTCTGTTTTTGCAACCGACCGCCACACACGACTTTACCATTTTGAGTATTAATGTTGACGAGCAGTAAAACGTGCAATAATAGGAAGAATTTACGAAGCGCTAATGCATTTCTATGGCGAGTATGCGGACATCATGGCGCGGGGGCGTGGCTGTGACGTCACGTGAGTAGGGTCTATAGACATATTGTTCTATCAAACACAACAGTTATTTTGACTTAAAATACAGCAGTATATTTTAAAGAGGGGTGCAAGAGCAGAAACTGCTTTTTCAGCCATGTCTGTGTTTTCCGCCATATATGTATTACGAGTGTAACGGTATTTGTATTTGTCCTTTACCGTCACGATAAAGGCATCATGGTTCAGAGTACGCAGTCAGACGACAAATATGTTTGCGTTAAAAAAAAAAAGAAAGAAAAAAAATCCATATCAGAGTTAGTCATCCTACACTCCAGAGGGCAGTACAGGTAAGTCTAAACCAACAACCAACATTACGGGGAAAAAAGAAGACAAACTCCCAACTAGGTAAGTTATAGCGAATGTACAAAGTGGGAACTCTCAAATGCAGTATTACTAACACTTTTTGAAGTGTATTTATTTTATATTTTCAAATCAGGAAATGTTTATTTTGGCATTGTTGAAACAAGTAGTGCATATTTATTTTGGCACTAGTTCAAGAGATGCCTTTTCATTTTTGTACAATTTGCACTTTTGTTTTCTTTTAGCCAATTTGAAAATATATCTTATGTGCAAGTGTATATTCACTGGTAATGGCTTCGTTAAGTGCGTGTAATCCAACATTGAAAATGTCAGTATCGTATTTTCATAAAAAAATTACCAAGATTGCCAGCTGGCGAGTGCTACTTGACTTTAACTGTTACCTTAGTTGATCCCGACAAAAATCAATCAATCAATCAACTTTATTTGTATAGCACATTTAAAAATCCGCCAAGGAGACCAAAGTGCTTTACACAAAAACACAGCAAAATAAGTCAACTTTGAAAGATAAAACAAACACATAAAATAAAATAAATAAAAGACGAGGTCATAAACTGTCATTGCACATTAAAAGCTGAAGAAAAATAAAATGTTTTAAGACGTGATTTAAAATCCGTAAGTGAGGGGGCCTGTCTAATAGTAAGTGGTAATTGGTTCCACAGCCTGGGCGCCATCACCGCAAATGCACGGTCACCCCTAAGCTTCAGCCTTGATCTTGGGACTACTAGAAGCAGGTGGTCAGCTGATCTGAGGGTTCTGGTTGGACTGTAAGGCTGAAGCAGTTCTGACAAATATGGCGGCGCAAGATTATTCAAACATTTAAAAACAAATAATAATATCTTAAAATGTATTCGGTAATGTACCGGGAGCCAGTGAAGAGATGCTAAAATTGGGGTGATATGTACACGCCTGCGGGTTCTAGTTAGGAGTCGAGCAGCAGAGTTTTGTACAAGTTGCAGACGGGCCAGTGCCGCCTGACCGACACCTGCATACAAAGAATTACCGTAATCCAGCCGAGTTGTGACAAAAGCATGAATCAGTTTTTCCATATCAGAGCGTGAAACAATAGATTTCACCTTAGCAATCTGGCGAAGCTGATAAAAACAGTCCCGAACAACACAAGAAATCTGCTTCTCAAATTTAAAATCAGCATCAAATTGGACCCCTAGATTTTTGAGATAATTCTTAAGAAACGGAGACAATGAACCGAGGTCAACATTCAGGGAGGCCTGGCTACTCGGTTTGAACACCATGACTTCAGACTTACTGTCATTCAAACTTAAAAAATTACATGAGAGCCACGACTTTATATCGTTGAGGCATTCAATAAGTTGACAGAAAGTGCCATTCTGCGCCAATGGAAAATAGATCTGACAGTCATCAGCATACAAATGAAATGAAACACCATGTTTTCTAAAAACAGAACCAAGAGGCAATAAATAAAGTGAAAATAAAAGAGGGCCGAGAACAGATCCCTGGGGAACCCCATGTGGAAGCGATGCCTTTTTGGACATGAAATTGCCCATTTTCACACAAAAACTCCGTTCATTTAGGTAAGACTTAAACCATTCAAGAGCGACACCTTGAAGACCCACACTGTGTTCAAGACGAGAAATTAAAATCTGATGGTCTACGGTATCAAATGCTGCAGATAAATCTAAAAGAACTAAAACAACAAACTTGCCAGAGTCTGTTGCCAGAAGTACTGTGTATATATACAGGACTGTCTCAGGAAATTAGAATACACAATATTCTAATTTCCTGACTGTCTCAGGAAATTAGAATATTGTGTATTCTAATTTCCTGAGACAGTCCTGTATATATACACAGGACTGTCTCAAAAAATTAGAATATTGTGTATTCTAATTTCCTGAGACAGTCCAGTACAGGACTGTCTCAGGAAATTAGAATACACAATATTCTAATTTCCTGACTGTCTCAGGAAATTAGAATATTGTGTATTCTAATTTCCTGAGACAGTCCTGTATATATACACAGGACTGTCTCAAAAAATTAGAATATTGTGTATTCTAATTTCCTGAGACAGTCCAGTATATCATTTGATACTCTTAAAAGTGCCGACTCAGTGCTGTGGAGGGATTTAAAACCAGACTGGAATGGTTCCGAAATCTGGTTTTCTTCAAGGAATGGTAGCAGCTGACTATAGATAACCTTTTCTAGTATTTTAGAGATGTATGGAAGATGAGAAATGGGCCTAAAATTTGAACAGAGGGTGGAGTCTAGGCCTCTTTTCTTCAATAAAGGTTCTACTACTGCATGCTTAAAGTCACATGGCAATGTGCCAGTAAGGAGACTACAGTTAATAATTTTTAAGACGTGTGGAGCAATGATGTCAAAAACCTCTTTAAATAAGCGAGGGGGAATTACATCGGAGGGGGAACCGGAGGGCTTTATATTACTAACAATGTTTTCGACCAAAGAAGAAGAAACTTGCTCAAACTGGGCGAAAACAGATGAACAGCGCATGGGAACGGAGGGATCATTGCAAAATGGTGAAATAGAGGCTCTAGTTGTGGTTGTGTTGTCTATTTTTGCACATAAACTGTGAATTAAAGAATGTTAGAACTACATAAACACAAATTCACAAGTTTGATGTTTTCTTCTTGCACTTTGATAAGAGCTTTACTTTTTTTTTTTAGCCAATAGAACAAACTTTAACTTTCAAATGCTGTGATTAAAGAAAGGCCTTTTTGTTTTTTCTGTTGTATCAAACCTGTTCCGAACCTTGACCTCCGTATCGAGGTACGTACCAAACTGTGACTTGTGTGTACCATTACTTTTAATATTTATATAGCTGCCAATCTTCCAGTTTTGGTTGCATTTTCATTGCACCATTATAAAACACACTACACGTTTCATAAGGAGTCATAATAGGAGCAAGATGACACGTCGATGGAAAGTTGAAGATTCGCCATGGTCTGCTGCAGAAAAGGAAAATTCCAGGCTACACACTCAAATCAGTGTTAACTGCAGCAGCATAATTTTTTAGGCGAGTGTGATAAAATTTGTAACTGTTTGGCTAATTTGAGCAACGCCTCCGACATCAATCTTGATTTTAAGCAACCTAGTTTGTGATCACTGGCCAACCTCTATCCACTGAGATGGACTCAGCAGTTGGTCACATTGGAAGGAATTATGAACAGCTCCGTGTTAGTAAAGAAAATAAAGGGGGGGTTGGTGATCAAATTGTTCTTACACAACAAGAATAGTGTATTTCATAATGATGACTTGTCATAGAAATAGCCAACAATGCTTTGGTTCTTGCACCTGCACTATACTATTAATGCACATACTTACTTGTAGACTCTGGCATTGTATTTCCTTTCCCCAGGGAAGCCAAACATGCCACAGATGACTCTGCTGTTGAATTGGCTCCACTCGGTGTTACAGATCTGCTTCCATTTACCACCATCTTTCACCTCCACATACCCTTCGGTCACAGGGATCCGCTTACGTAATGATGACAAAATGGCTCGAATGCGCACATCCTCAACTTGAATATCAAGGTTCTGCAAAGAATATGAAACAAGAGGATCAACCAATTGAAAGTCTCTCACCTAATGACAGCTGAAATAGCTTTCACCTCACACACAATCCTACAAAAGAGAAGCAGAAGTATATATACAGAATATATGGACATCACACTTGACCTGACACGCCTCCTGTGTTACATAATACATACACAATAAAACACCCCATTTCCTAAATGCTACCTTGGCTGTGCCCTGCCAGCACAGTGTGATCAGACATTTTTCAAGTAAAACACCTTGTTACTGTTCTTGAAGTAGCACCATAACTGCCTTCAAAAGCTCATAAACTGAAGATTCTCCATAGTAACTGAAGTTCAGATAAACAGAGCCACCTGTGTATTAGTTGTATTAAAGATGCCAATGTTCTGTTACAAACTTCTGAAAAAAAGACATACTATGTTTTCAACTGAATTTTTTTCAGTGTTAAACTGTCTGCTTGATGTCAACACGTTGAAATCCTAATAAAGAAATAAGTTCAAAATAAACAATGACCGCCCATCCTTTACTGGCTAAAACAGAACCTACAGGCAACAATAAGTCCACAGTAAATTAATTTAATCAATAAGCCCTGAGACCAAAAATTAGAAAGAGGGCTCTGAGAATCGATGCATATACAATCTGATAAATATACTGTACCCCCCAAATTCCATTATGAGTCGTCCACGAATAACGTGGAATAACTATTAACTAATTAATGTAACTGATCAGCCCTGACACAAAAAAAAAAAAATTAAAAAATTGGGCTTCGAGGATCAATACATATACGGTACATCCGTGGAATATACTGTACCCACCAAATTTCCTTCGAGCCCGTCCACGAATAATGGAGTACGAAACATTTTAATTCCACAATTAATAAATACGTATAACTAATCAGCTCTGACACAAAATAATAATAATCTGGCTCCGAGGATTGTTGCGTATACATTCCTAGAATATACCTCCCGATTTTCATCTGATCTGTCCATGCATAATCCTGAGTTATTCTTCTGCGGCAGACCTACGCCGTTAACCCCTTCTTGCCAAATGTATCACATTTGATACACTTAGAATTTCATGATTTTGAGACTAATTCAGAATTTTGAAATATCTTTCCTAAAAAAATAAAAAAATGGATGCAAGTCAACTCATGCATCTGCAGATTCCATGAGAAAAAAAAAACAGGATTTAGCAAGGGTTATAGATATTAGAGCGCTTATTACACATATTTTTTTTTCTTTTTTTTACAAATTTGAAAAAAAAAAAAAAAGGTTTCATTAAGACCTTATTTTTCAAATTTTGTGATTCTCTGACAATCGCTTCATATTGCAGGCATTAAAGGGTTAAGGCAGACCCGATTTAGGACCCTCCGCCATAGCCTGACGTGCACCTCCAATGAATCCAGACTGGGCGTCACATCAACGCGTGGTGACGTGATGTAAATGGACTGTGATTGGCCCGTTCAGACTGATGTTCCCTGTTCAGCGCGAAATCACCGCCATTTTCAAACATTGTTGTGCTACACACAAAAATGGACCAAGCCGACGAGCTTATCATCAAAGAGGTCCACAAGTACAACAACCTCTACAATGTCTCGTCAAGATATTATAAAGATTGCCAAAGGGCAAGCAATTCGTGGAAGGAGATTGCTGAAAATACGGGGCTGGAGGTCAGCGATTGCATGAAAAAATGGAAGAACCTCTGAGACAAGTATGTGTGTGTTCGGAAGCGAAAGGCCACATGAAGCGGTGACACAGTCGGCCAAAAACTGCCAGGGTTTTATCACTTTATGTCGTATTTTTGGTTGGTGCACGTTATCATTTATTGTGTACAAATGTTTGCAGTGAGTCTGTGACTTATTTACATTTTACACTTCAAGTATATGAAGAATAAAGACCAGGTTTGGTGTCAAAAGAATTGTTTTGATGTTTAATTTTGAACAACAGACAGTTCACACACTTGATACATCATCACTGATTGAGAGTGCCTCGGTGCTTTTATGATAACGTGTTTATTATCAAGGCTTAATATAGCCATAGCCGCCAGAAATCTGCTATAGCTTCCCACTGGCTGGTTGTAGGACACCGCAAAGAAATCGGACAAAATTCTGGACAACGCAGCTTGCTGGCTTCCACCCGATGCTAGAATTCATAATGTGACTGCCAGACTCTGTACGGCATCAACAGTGGGACAGACGACCTCCGCAACCGTCTTCTGCATCGCCTATGCCTCAACATTTGCATGATCAACATTTGTTTTCAATGTTGATGAGCTGAAGATCCACTGAAAACTAGAAGAAGTTGACAAGAGTCCCCAAAAACCGTACAAACACAATGCCACACCCCTCTAGTGGCTTGGCGGTGAATTACAGAGCAACGCATTCCCTTGCCGAAGTACTATCGAATGCTCATTGACGCCATAGGGTCTACATCGTCGCTATGCTGTCACCGCAACGCAGAAGCATAATTTAGGCTTAACGGAGGAGTAATGGATTTCGCTAGTGTCCTATGCAAGTAAAACTTGAAGAACACAGTAAGTGAGATAGTGAGACCTCTCTCTGAGCAGTCTCAAATTTATTGAATGTATTAGCAGAAAGCAGAGCATAATTTATGGGCTAGCTTGTAACAATGTGTAGTATCGTATATAGGGTATAATATAATTGGCATATGATGATTGTGGCCCAATGTCTTTGTTTACTAAATGCGCAATACTAGACTCAGTTGCAGACTTATAATAAGATGACAAACCAAAAAGGGGTTAAAAGGCAGCCCTTGAGGAGGTAAATAACATCACTGCCAAACCTTCATTTTCTTCTTAAAAGAAATCATATAGGAAAATCAGACATGGCAAAAGCTATTTTAACATCATCTTGAGATTAGCACTTACTCTTTGGCTGGACAATGTGAATACTTATTCTATTCTTTGACTTCATCTAACTGCGCTTAACTCTTTTTCAGTCTGGAAATCAGACACTTCTCACATGGTCTCTCACGCCCAAAAATGAGAGATTTAGCTACCAAAAAAAGAAAAGAATTACAAACATGTGTGCCTTGTTTTGTTCAGGCGCTCTCCAGGGAGAGGGGCCTTTCCTGTGTCTTGTTTTAAGGGAAACTAGCACAGATGGAAAAGCCATTTGAGGGATGACAAGTAAAAAATTAAGTGAAGGGCTCTTGATCTTGTGCAACAAAATGCTGCAGTGCGAAAGTAATCCAGCAAAATATGCTAGGAACCTCCATAGGTGAGGAAGAAATGGAACAAAGAAAGATTTCAAACAATTCATTTTCTACCTCTTATAATGGTCAAGATCACATGTGATCCAAATTAACTTTGAGCGAACAATGGCGTGGGCACGTCGCCAGTCAATCACAACAGAACAGAGGCTCACAATCGTAACTTGGAATTCAATCTAGTGAATTCACAACCAATACAAAGACGTGCACAAGCCCAATTTACAGTGGGGAAAATATGACGTGACTGAATGCTTTCCACCACGCACCACATATCTGACAGCTTGTGGGGATGAGATATCCATCGTAAGAATGACTGCTTGTGGCCATGCATGCGTAGGAGAAAAAAATAGGTAATGCTTAAACAATATGTTAGTGGTATTCTCCCAACAATTGTATTGTTAGTTAGCCATTTCTAGCTTGCTTTTTTTCCCCAGGCAGAAAAAAGGTACAAAGTAGTTTTAAAAAAGGTAATTATACTGAGGTTTTACTGAACAAATTACTTCATACTTCATGAAAATTTTCTTTCACTGTCAGCTTTCCTTGTGAACATCGGATATTTGACTTCTATTGCTGTCAAAGGCAGTGTTTTACAAATGTAGTATTCTTTGGAAAATAAAACTCTGAATAATATGGTAAAAAAAAAATGCATTTTCTGACTACATGAGATATGTAAGTGATGAAAAAATTAATAAACAAATTCGAACAAGACTGTAATGATATTTACAAACCAGTACTACAAGGGCAAACATGCTGTTTAGTAGCACTGCTGATTTGATCAAAAGTACAACATGGGGAAATTACCACCCGAGGGTGGAAAATCATATCCTGTTTTGGCGTTCTCACATCAGGCAGTGTTTCTCACTTTTATAAATTTGTTAAATCCAGTTGAACTGCATAACCAACTAAAGCTATTCTGATTTTTTTTTTAAAAGCCCCAAGAACATGGCATGTTGCAGATAAACCTGTCTGACCTGCTGATATAAATTTTTCATTTTAATAAATCATTACTGCTGCATGTGATGTAATTAAGCAGAAATTGTTATCATTGTGTCAAAGAGGAAAACTATATTCTCTTGGAAAATCTTTTTTTCATTTTAGCTGAGGTTAATAAGGGGTATAATGTATCAGAAATGTCTTCTCAGCTTAAATTTCACTTTATCCTTTACAAATAAATATTTTGTTTTAGTTGTAAACAGATGGCAAAACTACATTTACAGATAATTTAGTATACTTAAGAATTAGGGCTGAAACGATTAGAGTAACTAGATTTTAAAAATTGATCGAGGAATTTTCTCCGCCTCGAGGAATCGTTTAATTTTGCCAGCTCTAAGCATGACCTTTTGTCGGGACTACTTTTAATGCAGCACAATGCGCTGATGTCACGTAGATACAGGAAGAAGAGAAAGGCAGCGGATAGATTTGATTCCAACCACGCATGAATATAGAGGTAACGACGAAGAAACCGACGAAAGCGAAGACAAAGGTACAAAGTAAAAGCAGAAAATGTCAAAAGTAGTGGGAGCATTTCAAGCTGGAGTCCAAGGCGAACACTGTTTCATGTTTTGACTGTTAAGATAGCGATTGCATAACACTATCCCCGCCCGGTTGCGGCTCCCCGCAGCCCCGCCGATGCTTCTGCACTACCGGCTGGACCCCACAACCCCACAACAATAATCGATGCGGCGATGCATCCCGATGCGGAGCATGGACGATTCGATTCGATGCGGGCAACAAGCCGAATTGATTCAGCGCATTTTAAAATACTGTATATAAGACTAATAGCCTAGATGTTCCGGGCGCGGGCCTACAAATAAAACGTAAAATTTCGGGGGGTTTTCGGGCTCGGGCATACCAAATAAAAAATTAAATTTGGGGTTTTTTCGGGCTCCGGTCTGCAAGGTAAGTTAATTGCTCGGGCCGGGTCGGGCTTTAATACGCGCGGGCCGGGCCGGGCCGGGTCTGGCCGGGCTGGATTTTTTAGGCCCGAACTAGGCTCTAATATAAGTACGTTCAAAAATCTTCCCTGCGCAATTCCGGTGATGCAACAGGTTTGGTTTCCCCATTTGTATTATTATTCTCATGTTTACCTGTAGAGGAAGCTACGTTACATTTATAAAGCATATAAAGCATACTTTACATTCAAAGCAATGCAGGGGGGACGAAGAACCCTAATCCGCTTCCTCACAGGAGTAACGTCACAGACATGCGCAGTTGCAATCGAGAGAGCAGAGAGATAGCACATAACATAACAATGGCTGAAGCGGAGAAAGAGGGAGTGCTACTGTGTGTAAAAAAAAAAAAAAAAAAAGAGAAAGCCCTGGTCTCATTCAAATTAAATGCTGTGATGTTTTTTTTTTTTTTTTTTGTTTTTTTTTAAATATATATCTGAAAGTATACTATTTTCATTTGACTTCAACCAGGAGTGACACAAGAGCCAATAAAAAGTTGTTTAATGTCTGACCGCTTGTGTTGCCTCATGATTCACGAAAAATATGCTTTGCTTTAGAATTTTAATGCATCCCAGGCTTTAATGCATCGTGATGCATTGCCGAATTGAACCGAATCGAATCGTGACCCTCCGAATCGTGACAGTATCGAATCGTGAGGGCAGTGCCGATCCTCTAGTGACCACCCCTGAAAGCCAGGCCGGGCACCACCACTTGACCTGCCCTCCTAGCCCCCGCTCCACCGAAAGCACCCCGTTTACTCCGAGAGTGGAGTAGCGATAATTGGGAGAAGGTAAAATTAAGTTAACGGAGCGCTAGTAAATAACATTAACATTACTGTACCCTGCTAACGTAACGTTATCCCTGTGGAGGGCTAGGTTTCTATTAATTATGACTACTGTGACTAACGTGTCTTTCATACAGACTTTATTTAATCTGTAAAAACACAGCGCTGTAGAGTGATGAGGGTGTAAAATAAAAACATAATAAAGCTAACTGTCAATTTTAGCTTGGTAGTCCATTTAATTTTGATGGATAAAACACCAAGTAGCACTGGTGCCTAACGTGCTCCAATACAGCAGGTATCATACATTTATTTTGAACACTGCAAAAACTCAAAATCCTATCAGGACTTATTTAGACCTAAACTTAAAACTTAACAAGAACTCGACACAAATGGAAATTCAATTGAAACACGTGGGAAAAACATTTAACTTTTAAGTGATGTGTGTTATCAAGTGTAATGACATTTTTAGGTAAGAAATAAGAATTCTTTTCATCAGATCTTAAGTTTTTTGAGTGAAAGCAGTGAATTGGCTTTTTTTTTCTAGTCACGTCTGAGATGCATTTGTTGGCTGTTTTCAACAATGTACATCTAAAATAAAGACATTGATTGTCTAGAAATAGTTCAATATTAGTTAAAATGTCTTGTTTTCTCATGTATATTTATAATTAATCTTTACCTAGAAAAATATGTTCTATTCGATTACTCGATTAATCGATGGAATTTTCAGTAGAATACTCGATTACTTAAATATTCGATAGCTGTAGCCCTATTTAGAATGTACTCACATATATTTTTTAAATTATTATATCAAACATTATATTTCTGTATTGGTGACTAATACCTGGTATATGTGATGTGGAGCTGTATGTATAGCATCTTTCAGCCACTGTCCTGTGTACAGACAATCAATGTTATATGCCACAGCAACACGACATCCCAATGTCTAAACAGTAAAATATTTTTGGTGTCAACGTTTTTGACTGTGATGCACCTTCTGTCCATAACTCTTGTGCAGCAGATGAGCTTTTGCCAGAAAAAACAGAACATGCCGCTCGTGAACATGTGTTTCCAATAGAGGGCTTCAACAGCTCTAAAAAAAACAGCAGAAATAACTTCTCCAGCAGGAAGAATAGCATGTTATTAATGCGAAGCCTCCAACGTAAATGCCTTTAGTTTAGTTACTTTGGGATTTTAAATTGGTCCATTTATGCCAGTATGCCATTACATACTAGGGAAACCATTTTTGAGACAGAAAAAACATTAGTATCTAGGGATTCATGTATTATCTACTGTAGATATAGTGGTATGAAAAAGTATCTGAACCTTTTGGAATTTCTCACATTTCTGCATAAAATCATAATCAAATGTGATCTGATCTTTGTCAGAATCACACAGATGAAAATACAGTGTCTGCTTTAACTAAAACCAGCCAAACATTTATAGGTTTTCATATTTTAATGAAGATAGAATGCAAACAATGACAGAAGAGGGGAGATAAGTAAGCGAACCCTCTGCCTAAGGAGACATAATGAGGAATTGAAACCAATTTTTACCAAACATTTTCAGTCAGGTAATGCCCAATCACTGATGAGTGGTTTAAAGCTGCCCCGACCACTATAAAACAAACACCTGGTAAGAAATGTTTTGACGAGAAGCATTGTTTGATGTGCATCATGGCTCGATCAAAAGAGCTGTTTGAAGAACTGCGATCAAGGATTTTTGTTTTGTATAAAGCTGGGAAAGGGTACAAAACAATCTCTAACAGTCTGGATGTTCATCAATCAACAGTCAGAAAAGTTGTCTACAAATGGAGAGAGTTTGGCACTGTTGCTTCTCTCCCAAGGAGCGGCCGTCCACCAAAGATGACGCCAAGTGTTCATCGCAGAATACTCAGAGAGATAAAAAAAGAACCCTAGAGTGTCTGCTAAAGACTTACAGAAATCACTAGCACAGTCCAATATCTCTGTGCACACATCAACTATATGTAAAACTACGGCCAAGAATGGTGTTCATGGGAGGACTCACGGAGGAAGCCAATGCTGTCTAAAAAAAAAAATTGTTGCTCGTTTAATGTCGCAAAAAGGTACTTGGACACTCCACAGAAGTTTTGGCAAAATATTTTGTGGACTGATGAAACCAAAGTTGAATTGTTTGGGAGTAACACACAACGTCATGTGTAGAGGGAAAATGGAACAGCTCACCAAAATCAACACCTCATCCCCACTGTGAAGCATGGTGAAGGGAGCATCATGATTTGGGGCTGTTTTGCTGCCTCAGGGCCAGGAAAACTTGAAATCATTAATGGAAGAATGAATTCAAAAGTTTATAAGGATGTTTTGCAGGAAAACCTGAGGCCATCTGTCAGACAGTTGAAGCTAAAAAGAGGATGGATGCAGCAACAAGACAATGGTCCAAAACACAGAAGTAAATCAACTTAAGATCGATGTGCCAGACTGATCTGCTGCTACAGGAAGTGTCTGATTGAAGTTATTGCTGCCAAAGGGGGGGCAGAAAATATTACATGTGATGGTTCACTTACTCATTTTTCCCCCTTCTGTCACTGTTTGCATACTGTCCTCAATAAAATATGAAAACCTATAAATGGTTGGGTGGTTTTAGTTTAACCAGACACTGTTTTTTCATCTGTGTGATTCTGATAAAGATCAGATCACATTTGATGGTGATTTTATGCAGAAATGTGAGAAATTCCAAAAGGTTCAGATACTTTTTCATTCCACTGTACAATACAAAATTACGATTTTTCAGTTTCAGGATGGACTCCTATGTCCGGTATGCAGTACCCCATTTAAAAAACAATTGTGTTTGCAAAGTGGAAACAGATGTTTCAAAATGCCTTGACAAACAGTAAACTACAACATTCTTTAGAAAAGATGGAAATTGTATTTTTTTTTTTTTTTAATCGGCATAAGAAGCTAAATCTACTGTACCTAGGCCAAAGAATATTGTCCATATTGTTTACATTGTTGTATTGAATGTTTTGCCATGTATTGTTGCAGAGTTTAGAAATCTATACATTTTTCATAATACAGCATCTTATAGTGTCTATTTAGAACACCTTGACGTGTTGCTCTCCGGGATGACATACCAAGCATTTATACATGAAAAATATCACACTCCTCATGCACCATGCTTTCTCTTTTGAATTGATTTTGCGATCAATTCAGTTTGCATCATTGCCATACTGCATGGAAGGAGACTCAATCAACACAGCTAGACGAAAGTCAGCTACTGTATGTTAAGCTTCAGCCCTCAAGTGAAATGCACAGAAAAATCATGGATCTACTATTTTACTATTGCAAATACCAGACCACGACATCTGTTTGCCTGCAAGCAAATGTCCAAAACAAAACTTAGTATTAGAAACTTGGTATTATGAAGTTGGTGGCTTAGTTTAATATTTGATCCCTGGAAATAGCAAGACACCACAGAAAATACTGGCAGTGCACATTTACAGTTCAACCCGAAAATAGTTGGAAGTTTGCAGGGAGTAAAGTGGAATATTTGAATTTATGTCCTCAGGGAGAAAATGACCTAAGACAGGAAAATGTGAGGTACATACACACCATTAGGTGACTGTGTAATTTTCTCATGAAGTTGTGTGTGGATGTGGTTGAGTGGAATGGGAAAATGAGAAAAACAAACAAAGAAAATAATATCATAAATCAATTGTGTTGGCCTTGCTGTTGCTTAAGCTTTTTCTTTTCTGTTTCACAAACGTGTAAATGGTTTGCCAGGAACAGAAGCTGCATGTGATATGACATATTGGAACTATGTATTGCAAATAAAAGGTCTTCAGAAAGGTTTTTGAAAATATTTTAGGTGAATCAGAAGTTTTGGATGCAATTGTTAATCCTGACGTTCTACTGTACACAATATTTACTACTGTTTTTAATGTATTAAAGCAAAAAAAAAAAGAAAAAAAAAGTTTTGCCTGTTTAATTCCGGAGGTTTTTTTTTTTTAAATTTTACTTGGCAATTTAGTTTATCAGCTGTGAGCGTTTGTTAAAAAGATGCAGGAAACATAGCAAACTGGTCAAGCTATAACCTCAGTAGTACAGAACTTGCACCCAATTACGCAACTCCAAAAAGACAAGCAACACCTCACACATCACATTTTCATCCATTGGAAATTTCCTCTGAACATCCAGTCACCGTAATTTTCGGACGATAAGGCCCACATGACTATAAGCCGCCACCCACAAATTTGAAACAAAAACGGCTTTTTTTCATAGATAAACCGCACTGGACTATGAGCCGCAGCTGTCCTCACTGTATTATGAGATATTTACACCAAAAGATATTCAATGGTAACACTTTATTTGATAGCGGCATCATAAGACTGTCTGTCATAAGACCAGATGAACCATAATGAAGCTTTGCAGCCAATTGGTTCAAAGCTTCATTGCTTCAAGAAGGTCCATTTGGCCATCACTGCTCCCTTGGGGGAGACGGTCAACCTCTGCTGCCACCTGCAGCCAACACTTTTGTCGTGAAACATGCTTCCTAGCATGCATTGCTGCGCTACAGATGTAAATAACATTCTAATTTCAATTTCTGTGCTAACTATTTCTTCAGTTACTGTTCCAGTTGTTTCATTAATTGCTAGTTATGGTATTTGGTAACACTTTATTTGACAGTGGCGCCATAAGACTGTCATAAGACCATCATAATTATGACATGACACTGCCATGAGCATTAAATAATGCTTATGACGGATGTCATGTTGAGTCATCCGGCAAGTTATCTCACTTTTGAATGGATGTAAAAGATCCGAGCTGGACATGAATGGAGCTAGTGACTTAATTTGCCAGATGACACTTAATGACATATGTCATAAGCATTCATTAATGCCCATGATAGTGCCATGTCTTAATTATGATGGTCTTATGGCAGTCTTATGATGCCGCGGTCAAATAAAGTGGTACCTATTCACCCAAATATATCGACAAATAAGACGAACTGGACTATAAGGCGCAGGATTCACAATAAGGGGGAAAAAGTAGCAGCTTATAATCCGAAAATTACTAATAAGTGTTTTTCTCATTTGCGCTTTTCACTGTTAAATACAGTAAATCACAATAAAAAAATCTGACTAAAATTGCTCTGCGACTGGCTGGCAACCAGTTCAGGTTGTACCCTGCCTTCTGCCCATTGTTTGCTGGGATGGGTACCGGCAACCCCACGGGGTGACAATAAATAATACCGTATTGGCCCAAATATAAGACGGCATTGATTATAAGACGACCCCCTTTTTTTCAAGACTGAAGTTTGAAAAAAGACTTTTTGAACACCAAATTAATTCTTTTGCAGAAAATAATTACAGTACATCCGAAACAAATGATTATAACAATATATTTGAGAGAAAAAGCATGTTATTTTGCCTCATTCAAATCTTAACATCTGAACATTTAAATATTAGGGCTGTCAAACGATTAAAATTTTTAATCGAGTTAATTACAGCTTAAAAATTAATTAATCATAATTAATCGCAATTCAAACCATCTATAAAATATGCCATATTTTTCTGTGAATTATATACATATTCTGTAAAATAAATTGTTGGAATGGAAAGATAAGACACAAGATGGATATATACGTTCAACATACGGTACATAAGGACTGTAGTGGGCATTTCACTCTACTGTCATTTAAATCTGCCTATGCTGTCCTCACTCCAAAGCGTCTACTTTTTCCAAAGCTAGACAACTAGTGAACGACGCCTTAATAATCAGACTTCTTCCTTTTTCATCTGATTTATTAATAAAATGGCCTCAAACCATTGTCCTCTTTAGACCGTCGTAAAACTACAAAAAAAAAGTACACAAGCATTGCATTAGCAACAACGTTAGCTTAGCACGCTATACAGGTTAACTAAACATAAACAAAAAGCGTCTCATACAAAAAATTTAACATTTTGCTTATTAACATAATATGTACATTCTTTACAACAACCATACTTACGGACAAATCTTGTCCAAGGATCATATAAGCACAACAGAGACGTCGCGCAGCCATATTGAACTGGCAAGAAAACAATAAACCATGTCGCAAAGCGACCACAAGAGTTCGCTGTTAGACAGCACAAAAAGCCTTGCTGTAAAACTTACCAAAAGGCAGAATACTGTCTGAGCGGGACATGTGCGTTAATTGCGTCAAATATTTTAACGTGATTAATTAATTGGTTTTTGAAATGTAAATAAACCAATATATAGTGATAAAACAACAAAATTGCAATAACTGCAATAACCATCAAAATGAAGTCTAAATGTTACTGTAGTCTTGAAACAAATCTGAATAAGGAAAAACATTGCAATAAAATAATGCAAACTGGTTAAACTAAAAAGAGTAGCTGAGATCTGTCATGACAGAACATCGCTTCAATGATATCTGGCACCATCTAGCGCCGAGAATGGGGAGAGTAGCTGAGATCTGTCATGACAGAACATCGCTTCAATGATATCTGGCGCCATCTAGCGTCGTGAATGGGTATAATGTCTAGACCGCGAATATAAGACGACCCCCTCTTTTTCAGTGTGATTTCAATGCAAAAAAACACCGTCTTATATACGGGCCAATACGGTACATGTTTTAGACTGAACTGAATTGTCTTCTAGCAGTATAAAACTGCCAAACATGTTTCACAAACACCAAATTTTGTAGATGTTGGAGACATTTTAAAAAAGAATGGAATGTATGCTTATGAATGTATGTCTGATCTCAGAAAGTTCCCAATGACCAATTAAGCATCATGTTGAAACAGCGATATAAATAGACATGGATAGATAAATACCCTGGAGAGGCATGCCTCTATAAACACTGACTGTCAGTTGTTTACTGTACATTTTACTGTGATAAACTTGTCAAGCGTACTCCACTGAAATCCTTAGTAGAGCAACATGACAGGCAATTCTTACACATGTTCAAGAAAAAACCTAAGAAGATGAAGACTAACACAGAAGAATGACTGCACTCACGTTTCACCCTCCTCTTAGCTCATTGTCACAGTATTTTCTTTGTTTGTCTCACTTGCTGGCCATCATACTGAGTTTAGCACCACTTAGGAAGGCTGCGGTTCCTCGACATGCTCCAGGAGTACACTAATCATCCGATTGCACAAAAACCCTCAACCGTATATAATCATTGCCACCATTACACACCAGAATGTAGCTGGGTGGGTCACCAGGATACTGCTTCCAGATGATAATGCAATGCGCATGGGGCCCAGATGTGTTAAATAATGGAAACGCTGAATCAGACTTTCACCACCCTGCTTGACTTCAGACATCAAAAGCTCTTGGGAAACCATTACATCAACCTCTCTACATTTAACATAGATGTACTTACTCCTACAATGCAGTAAAACATTCCCACTAAGTACAATAGTAAATAAAGGAAGAAAGGGTAAAATGCTATGATGGAAAATTACATAGGAAGCCTGTGATCCATTCATATCTCAATTATCAAAGCACTACATTTTTTCATCATAACATCGGAATGTGAAATCATGGGTCTTGCACAGTGAACAAAAAGATAACACACTGAGTTTGGCAGGAATTCAATCCATGCTTATTGTTCAGCTCAGAAATCAGTGGAAATCAGTTCACCCAGACAACTTTTGACAGTTACAAATGCCAACACCTAACAATTACCAGTTAAACACTACTTTCACTGACATACTCGCCTGTAGTCCATGTGGAAATGACTGTTATTAAACCAGAGAGTCAGGGTTCTTCTGTTTACCTCAAGTGTCCAGAGCTGTTTAAAGCCAAGAAATGATGACCTGTGCATGTATTTTATTTTTCCAAATCTGCTCATTCATTTAAAAGGGAGATGACTTCAATAAAGCCAAAATGGCTTCGAATTTCCTCTTCAAATATCCAAACAATTCAAATATTTACTTAAATGTTATCTAAAGTTTAAAAGGGAACCTCTGACATAAAGACTTGTAGGTTCTAATAAGAGATAATTGTTCTCTTTTACTAAAATATGTTATTAGACTTTAGAAACACATGAAATATTGCCATTGATTTAAAAATCTGTAATATTCAGTACATGATTTGATCTACAGAGGCCGCCATGTTTTAAGCACGCAATGGACGCTCGGGGTGATGTCGTAGATTGTCACTGTCACTTGACGAATACTACCGGGTTACTGCAATTCCTTCTACGCGGCGAGACGTCCAACACATACGCTCATTGGTTAAAAGTGGCGAGTACTTACTATTCGTGTTTTTATTGAGTCTTTTATTACCTTTACATTGCCTCAAAATACTTTTTGCGTGTGTTTTCCTCTCATACTTTTAAGCATTGTTTTTTGTGGTAGCTTTAATGCAGATTGTTGATCTGCTGACCACATTAGTCACATAGCATATTTAAACCACCCTAATTTAATTTTACTACGTTTAAGTATTTTCTTAAGGCATGTTTAGTATGCTCTGTAGTATGCATCCAAACAAACAAGCTGAAAGCGCACGATAGTGCTTAAGTTGTCAAATTCGCTGTTAGAAGGACATTTTGCCACTGTAGCACATTTTGGCAGAACACCAGTTTTTTTTTCCCTACTCTCGTCTCATCTCATCCCGTCTTTCCTGTTTATTTTGCTTTTGCTGCTCATTTTGTGAAATATCGACAGTGCTGTCATTCTCATTGATGTTCCTCTCAGGTTCAAATTTAAAGGGTTGAACAGGTGGCATGTTTATGTTGCTAGAGTCATATTCTGGAAGACCGGCAGCGTAACCATGTGACGTCACCGCCCTGCGACGTCAACAACAATGGCGACCTACAAGTTAAACTAATTTTACAAATTGTATCAAAACGAAAACATAAAGAGGGGTTTCAAAATCAAATTATTTTAACTCATAATAACTTTTATCTTTTAAGAACTACATCTTTTTATCCGTGGATCAATTTAACTAATTCGCCAGTGGCCATCCAGTCAATGTCAGGTTCTTCACAATAGTTGTAACATACTTGTAACAGACTGTTCTTTTATAAATAGAATAAAAAAAAACCTTTTGGGATTTAAGGTGAAATGTCTTCAACAAACAAGTACAGTCCAGTTGCTTTGATTCAAACTTCACAGGCTTATTGATTTTTACTATATGGGAATCCCTCTCATTTTGTAGATTTCCATTATAAAAGCCTTAAAGTGTGTACGACAGGATTTTTTAAAAAAAGTCTTAAATAGCATTTTTATGTGAATTAGAATCATATTTTGAGGTGATTTGACTATATACAATAATTTGGCAAAGCACAGATGACGAGAAATTAGTCTTTTAATCCGCCGTTTCGCCACACCTGCCAATATAGGGCTCTAGCGTCCCCAACAGGTGGATGACGTCGGCAGGGTAATGGTTTCATCTGATTTAGAATTCAGCCCATTGAGGGGGGATTATACAGAACGAGGAAAATGCGACGAAGAGAGCCGCAAAATGTCATTGTTTCAGGCTCTCCAATATTTTTACAGGATATTCTTTTTATTCAAGTATTCTCCCCCAATCGCTAAATAAATGGTATGGTCATGACAAACAAGTCTTGTGCTAAATGGAATATGAAATAATAAAAATGCATTTATTCAGTACAACATGGCAAAATTACTCCATAATGGTCAAAACTGTTGACTTCACCTTTACTGTCGCACCTCCCGAACGATATTTAATGCCACCGTAGTTAGTCCCGCTTTTGTCATTTCCCTGCCCCGGCTTCGGAGAATGTAAACAAACCAAGAGGTGTGACAGCTAGCCGGCATGCTAACCCTAACCGAGTGACGTCTCAAAGTCTTATTTTTCGCTTTTCGATGCGAAAAATCACACAAAACTAGCTTGGTTCATATCACACCGCGGTGGGTGGGGTTGTCGATTGGTTACGCTGATCGGCAAACCGCCCGGCGGCGAGCAAGTTACAGCTCGTTGTGCTGCTACGGATAGGAGACCTCGCCGGGGAAGCAGCTGGAGAGTACCGCCGGACGGACCGGCCAATGTCGGAGGAGCGCTTAGCTGCCACATGGTCAACACGAATATGGCATAAAATAATGCTTTACTACGCGGCGAAGACATAAATGAAGAGCAGTTTGCAGTTGTTTTGAAGCTAACATGGCAGGATATGTCTGAGGAGATTTCTTCTACATGTCTGTCCATAATCAAATGTAAGTAAATTTTCCTTTATTTAAAGAAAGTTTGTCGTGTTTACTTTGCAATCGCTGTATTCGTGGCCATTTTTAACACAATGTTGCAATTTCTGATCGGGTGGAAAATTTGACAGAACGCCGGGCACACGAAGAGGGCAATAAGCCGAGTGTAGCGCTCTCCCGGCGGGGGGATGTGCAACCAGCCGCCAGTCGTCGGCCGAGTGGCATTCTCGGTGGAAAAGGAGCATGTCAGTCACACAATGCAAGCCACCTCCAAATTAAAACGTGTGCCATGATCCCAGTATTTGACATAATACAAAACACGATGTTTACTCACTTCCTCGTAAGTCCAATGGTCCCACAGTAGTAGGGCTTGTTTTGGCCAATATCCGCGGTGAACGGGAACCTTATGAAACCCAAAAACCTCACACGCCTCTCTTTGGTTCAACAATAATTTTCTGCAGCCGTTTGGCTGGCGTGATGCCAAAAATAAACAAATTAATCCGCGAAATCAGCTGAATCGGCAGTCCATCTGCATGCTATAAGGCAATGCTGTATTGTGAGATGCTGACCCGGGTGACGTCACATTCGCATTCGTCCTAAACCCAAGACTGGAGCCGGAAGTCACTCATTTTCATGGCGAGGGATTCAAAAATTGAATATATAAACGATCACTTTCACACACATCCAAGCGATTCATTTCATTCAAGAGCATAAAACAACACGTGAAATATGAAATAAACATGCTTATTGGTGTCGTACGCACTTTAACTTAATCGTCACCAAAGACTAGTAGAACACATGACACGGTACAAAGAATTCAAAAAACTATATATGCTCAAATTGTACCTCCACATGGTTGGGAAGAATGTTGATAAATTTAAATCCAGGGATCCTCTTGTCACTGCACATCACTCCTACATCCTCACTGTGTTTACAGTCTGAAACACCAATCCCATTGGAGGGGCACAATGCCAAAGTTTTCTCTTTGCCAGTGCAGTGGAGATTGTCAAACCAGATGGGTCCTGATGGGAGCAAAATAATTATTCATTAGTGCCACTATGGGTGTATGTAGCCATGCATGTCTTTTTGTTTGTTTTTTGCAAATCTATGTAAAGCCTGCACCGATTTCTAAGCCAAGAAGTGTTCTGCATACATTCCACGCGCTTCACCATCAAATACCTTCTCCTTTTCCATATTTTGACGATGGCGACCATGAAACTGCTTCCATGTAGCCCATTTCCCGGCACACCACCTGTGCAGCGTGGATCGTAAAGTCGTCATCACAGACAGTCCCCCATTGGTTGTTGTAGAAAACCTCGACACGACCCTCGTTGTGTTTCCTCTTGTCTCCTGCCAGCCTGAGCTGAATTCTGGGCGTGTCAGGCGCCAACTGGGGAGCAGAGTACTCTTCCTGCTCTGGCTCAGGTTGGCCATATGGGTAGCTGTGGTGCTCATACTGGGCTGCAGCCAGCTCTAGTAGCACTAATAGGGTGCAGCAGGGCAGATAATGACTGAGCAACATTTTGGTCAGACCTGAAGAAGAAGAAAAAGGGAGAATTCATTCAGTCTGATTGTTTGTGTGAAAACATTGTGACATCAATCCCACATTTGTAATACAGTAATGGAATAAAGCACAAAATTAAATTGCAGTCATGTGTCACCCTCCTCTTTTTTTCTGACTCTCGTTTGGTCCCAAAGTTGAACTCTTTAAAGATGAACTAATGTTGCTCGGATACGGCTTCACGTGCAGAAAATTACAAGGCCTTTTAAAAAGCAGAAGGACATGCAATGAGTTTGTTTCCATCATGGAAAGTATTTCTTTTAAGATATTTTAACTTTTCTAGACCCTAGCAAAGGAATCTTGTACCCTGTAATTTTCACGTATGCAAAACTATAGAGCTTGGCAAAACTCTGAACTCTATTTTACTTCTCTTTACTACTTTTTGTCAAAAGTAGTTATAGAGGAGTCTTTATCCCCTATTACTTTCACAATGACGGAGCAAAAGGTAATTGAATCCACTTACATGTATAAATGCACTAATAAAATCCCAGTTGATTATATACAGTGGGGCAAATAAGTATTCAGTCAACCACTAATTGTGCAAGTTCTCCCACTTGAAAATATTAGAGAGGCCTGTAATTGTCAACATGGGTAAACCTCAACCATGAAAGACAGAATGTGGAAAGAACCCCAGAAAATCACATTGTTTGATTTTTAAAGAATATATTTGCAAATCATGGTGGAAAATAAGTATTTGGTCAATACCAAAAGTTCATCTCAATTAGAGATGTCCCGATCGATCGGCATCCTGATCGATCGGGTCCGATCACGTCATTTTCAAAGTATCGGAATCGGCAAAAAAATATCGGGCATGCCTTTTTTTAATATATATATATATATATATATATATATATATATATATATATATATATATATATATATATATATATATATATACTGTTTTTTTTTTTTTTTTTTTTATTAAATCGTTTTCTAATTGTATTTAACGTTACAGACATAATATGTTACACTCATCCAGAGTCTTTAGTTTAGGCTTAAGGTAGGGTTATCAAATTTATCCCGTTACCAGCTGTAATTTTTTTTTTTTTTTTAATTTATCACGTTAAAATATTTAACGCAATTAATGCATGCGCTGCACGACCCACTCACGCATTTTCGCGTTCAATCTGTACTGGCGCCATTTTACCTATATATAGAGCTAAAAGGCAGCATAAAGTAAACTGAGTAGAGTGAATTTTGGCAGCCTTTGGAGCATTTTTTTAATTGGTTAAAGCTTTACAATCCCTCTCCCTACGATTAGTAATATCGTGGGAAGCAATGTGGGGAAGAAAGGTAGTAATTGATCTTTTTCTTAACACCCTATGTTATTTCCCAATGCAGAAAAGATATATCAATTGGTAATACTACGCACAGTCATGGGTGCACTTCCCATCATGCATTTGGGCACAACAGTTAAATGGCTACAGTATCATTTACTGAAAGCTCAACAAATACACTAGATGGCAATATTTAGTCACAATATACAAAGTCACATTTATCCTTTAAGAATTACAAGTCTTTTTATCCGTGAATCCCTCTCACAGAAAGAATGTTAATAATGTAAACACCATCTTGAGGATTTATTGTCATAATAAACAAATACAGTACTTATATAGTGTATGTTGAATGTATATATTCGTCCGAGTTTCATTCATTTTGTTCTTAATGCATTGCCAAAATGTATATGATCGGGAATTATTATCGGGTACGATTGGAATTGAATCGGGAGACAAAAAAAAAAAAAGCAATCGGATCGGGAAATATCGGGATTGGCAGATACTCAAACTAAAACGATCGGGATCGGATCGGGAGCAAAAAAACATGATCGGACCAACCCTAATCCCAATACTTTGTTATGTACCCTTTGTTGGCAATAACGGAGGCCAAACGTTTTCTGTAACTCTTCACAAGCTTTTCACACACTGTTGCTGGTATTTTGACCCATTCCCCCATACAGATCTCCTCCAGAGCAGTGATGTTTTGGGGATGTCGTTGGGCAACACGGACTTTCAACTCCCTCCACATATTTTCTATGGGGTTGAGATCTGGAGACCGGCTAGGCCACTCCAGAACCTTGAAATGCTTCTTACGAAGCCAATCCTCTGTTGCTCTGGCTGTGTGTTTGGGATCATTCTCATGCTGAAAGACCCAGCCACGTCTCATCTTCAATGCCCTTGCTGATGGAAGGAGATTTTCACTCAAAATCTCTCGATACATGGCCCCATTCATTCTTTCCTTTACACAGATCAGTCGTCCTGATCCCTTTGCAGAAAAACAGCCCCAAAGCATGATATGTCCACCCCCACGCTTCACAGTGGGTATGGTGATATTCAGTATTCTTTTTCCTCCAAGCACGAGAACCTGTGTTTCTACCAAAAAGTTCTATTTTGGTTTCATCTGACCATAACACATTCTCCCAGTCCTCTTCGGGATCATCCAAATGCTCTTTAGCGAACTTCAGACGGGCCTGGACGTGTACTTTCTTCAACAGGGGGACACGTCTGGCAGTGCAGGATTAGAGTCCCTGGCGGCACATTGTGATAGTAGCCTTTGTTACTGTGGTCCCAGCTCTCTGTAGGTCATTCACTAGGTCCCCCGTTCACCGTTCTCACCGTTCTTGTTATCATTTTGACGTCGCGGTGTGAGGAGGAAGTCTATGTTGCCCAACGACAGTCCCAAAACATCACTGCTCAAGAGGAGATCTGTATGGAGGAATGGGCCAAAATACCAGCAAGAGTGTGTGAAAAGCTTTTGAAGAGTTACAGAAAGCATTTGGCCTCCGTTATTCCCAACAAAGGGTACATAACATAGTATTGACATGAACTTTTGGTATTGACCAAATACTTACTTTCCACCATGATTTGCAAATAAATTCTTTAAAAATCAAACAATGTGATTTTCTGGGTTTTTTTCCACATTCTGTCTCTCATGGTTGGTTTACCCATGTTGACAATTACAGGCCTCTCTAATATATTCAAGTGGGAGAACTTGCACAATTAGTAGTTAGACTAAATACTTATTTGCCCCACTGTAGGCCAACAGTATATTGGTTTATGGTTTAGAGAAGTAATGAGAAAATACAAAATAAACTTACAGTAATTTACATTTCAAATGAAACATTGCTATAGCTTAAAATGTTTTTTTTTTTTTTTTTTTTTGTTAGAAAAGAGTGACATTGACAATTTGTCTTTTTGTGGAACTAAAGAATGCACACAAGTAGTAAACAACAGTAACACTATGTTATAAAAGGCTGTTCAGGGCAAAAGAGAGACAGTTTTAGATCGAGTTGTATTTGTATCACTTTGTGTCCACTAGCCAGAAGCTGAGTTGAACTATATTTGTTTATGGTCCAAGTATGTGGCTTGAGAGCATGGTTGCTGTAATTCTTGTCTTTTAAAAATATGAAACTGAAACTGTTGCCAAGACATTTATTTTTAATAATCATTCTGTCCAGTTTTTATCAAAATGCAAAAAAAAAAAAAAAAAAAAAAAAAATGCTGGCAAGTTTCCAGATATGGGTTTTTGGCCTCAAGTTTAACTCCCATGTACAGAAGAAACAACATTGTTTGTACAGTATATCATACAAAGACCTGAACAAATCACGTTGAGAATCAACAGATCAGCAAACTCCTCCAGAAGTTCTTATCCTTACACATAATTTCATAGTCAAGTACTTACATAACCAAATGTTATGATGGGGAAATAACTGCAAAGGAAGGGGCGGAGCTTGGCAGGGGTTTGCAGGTTGCCCGGATTTGAGAGGGATTCAAAATTGAAAATTGGGTAAACCAAGCCCTCCCAACACAGATTTATGTCCTGAGCGCTTCACCAAGATAAGTTGTAGAGGCCAAATCCACGTTACAGGATTGACTTAGTCATGGATATAAACTCTTTAGGGAAATGTTTTGGTGTATGACGGGCTTTATTTTCAATCTCAGACTCAGATTGAATTTTACAAGGTGCAAATTTTTTAGTACGGATCACCAATATCATCTTGAAATGCATTCTGGGTAAAATCGTCACTAGTCTACCAGCCATCTACTGTCAGCTACCAACGTCATCAGTCAACTTGAGTGGGGGGTCTAAATAAATACTGGAACAGGTATTTGGAACAGGTAGGATGAGTTCATACACCGATGAAAGTGGTGCGTCCAAGTCAGGGGTCGGCAACTCAAAATATTGAAAGAGCCATATTGGACTAAAGAAACAAAAATGTCTGGAGCAGCAAATAGTTAAAAGCCTTACATAAGCCTTATAATACAGGCAACACATGCTGTATGTATCTGTGTTAGCTATATTAGCCTACTATCAAAATGACAAAGTTGGCTAAAAATACATAATGAGCCTTCATGATTTAATGTTTATTTTCCCTGCAGTGTATCCTACGCACCATGTGACTACTCTGTTAAACGATGCCACCTCAAGTTTGACTTCATTACAATATTAATGAATTGTTTCATTGTGTTTATGAAATTAAAGAAAGGCAATTAAGAAATCCGATTTTTGATACTATTTTTATTTTGAGGTTTGGAAAAAAAAACAAAATGGAATGTGCATAACATGCCCCTTATATGGGCATGTCTTTGATTTTCTGTATTATCTCTGTTGTTTTTTAAGTCTGCAAATAGGTGTTCTAATGTGTTGATGAATGTCTCCTTCATGTACTCACCATCTGTGAACGGTTTTTCACGCTTTATTATCTCCCGGGTTGCAACAAAACTTGCAGCAGTAGTGCAGTTTGGCAATGCAATCAGCTTTTATATCTATTTTTGTGCTCCTCTAAATTCTTCAGAAGTAATGCAATCAGTTTTTCTCCCACTCCCAACTGGGTACTCGGCTGCAAATAAAGCATGCCTTCCCTGGAAATGTCTTTCCACATTACTCTTTTTATTATTTGACTTCTAGCCAGAGAGAAAACATTAAGGCAATCCTTCTGCATTGGGAATGAATGCAAATGATTCGGTGAAAGAAACGTTGAATTCTCTGTTCTCCTCAGTTATTTTTTTCTTTTTCCCTTTCGGATCCATGGCCCATCACAAAGCTGCCGGTTTGTTTACAATAGCCACCTGCCTGGCATCCCACCCTGCTGAAAGAAACGTGTGTAGCAGGCGATGACACAAATTTTCGTTGACAGAAATGTCATAATTTAATATTTATTCTACACATTTTTACAGCATTGGAAAACGTTAAGAATGTTTGTGTCATTTTTGTCCTCCTACGGAAACCATATCAAAACAAAAAATATATTTCCCTCCCCATCTTTTTCCATTTTCAGAGATTTTTGAAAATGCTCCCGGGAGTCACTCGGACAGCGCTAAAAAAAAACGCATGTGGCTCTTAAAACACGGGTTGCCGACCCCCGGTCCAAGTGAACAAAAATAAAATGTCATATTGCCAAAACTAGACAGTATTTGTCCTCCGGACAATGGGCTCAATTTTCCAAGACAATGCAATGGTCTTGTAACTTCTTGACAGACAACACGGCATGATGCATTTTGCATCATTATTATATCGGCGTACAGACATGGCGTTGGTGATTCAGTGGATGTTCACGCTGCAGGTGACATGGTCGTGAAAAATAAAATAACATTTTTATTAATTACTAAGACTAGACTATCTTTAAAAAAGAACTTTCCTGTATAGCAGTGATCTTAAGGACTTGCAGGTGCTAGCTGTTCCAAGGTAGAACCTGACCATACTGATGTAAAGTAGGCTAGTAGCTAGTAGAGGTACTGGTCTCATTAGTTGAAATAGTTCAAGTGGGTCTCATAATGATGTGGTCTCGTTCCGTGACACTGAACTGCTTTGAATTTGTGTTTTTGTGATTATTATATTGTTTGCATTTAGGGGCCCAGTCATATTCCTTGCCCCTGGTCCGGCGCTAATTTGTTCCGCCACTGTGCAATAGAATGGTCATTTTAAAAAACAACTACTACCACCACATTGTTGCCTCAGATTTCACATACCAATCAGTTGAGATAAAAGCTCAACAGCTGCTTGTTTAAAAAAGAATCTACATAAATCTTTCAGCTCCAAGGTTTCCATTTTTCTTCAATGTAACGTGGCAGTGGTTGCACAAGTGGAAAACAACATTTAAGATTAAACAGATGGAAGTTATGGACCTTCAATGAGTTTGAAACATTCTGGGGAAATGTATCCTAATGCATATCAAAAATCTATGGCCACACTCCACTTCATAACACATAAGATTAGAAAACCTTATTACAGAACAAATGCTGTAATAAATCCAACAAGAACATAGAGAGATGTTACATCACTGACACGAACGCAACTCCCCCCATCATCTAGAAGTCTGCATGCACGTGTTTAAGGTTAGGACGTCATTTGGATTGAAAGAACTGCTTTTCACCTATGTGAAAGTAGCCCTAACACTAGTCTCCTTGCAAGAAGATTTGGAAGGGTCAAAAATTCATTGCATTAGAATTTCAGCTGTATTTTTTTTTTTTTTTTTTGCATTACTACTGTATTTATTTTAACCTATTTTGTACCAATATTTCCACATTTAAACATACAAACCGGGTGTCAGTGGTAGACCCTCAAGTAATGTTAAAAAAACAAAGAAAAACGTTTATTAGTTTTTATCACGACTGTGACCACAGGGTTGAAATGGGTTAAATACACAACCTGAATGCCGCCAATGTCAAGTAAAAAAAGCAAAGATAACGGAATACAGTAATCCAAGCTGTTACCATAAAGGAATATGAATCGACTAGGCTCTTTAATAATCGCAATCAAAATGAGTAGATTCTATTTCACTCCTAGAATAAAATGCAATAAATCAATCTCAGATGTTGATCAACTGATGACACATTTGGATGGATGTCTACAATGAATGCCGTATTCCACTTACTTATGCCTATTGTCAGACTCAGGTAAACTTACTTTGCGTCTTGTTTGCGACCTGTCCAAAAGTTGAGCAGGCTTCGGTCACAGGAAGCCCAGTGTGAACAAAAAAGTGGCAAAAAAGCCTCTTATTGAACCAGCACACTTTTACTCCCTGTCCCTGATGTAAATCGCAGGCTTTGGACCGGACCCTAACGCCCACTGACACCCAACTTTTCAATGACCTCACTGACGATGGTCGGGGACGTGAAAGAGCGCACGGAGAAGGAGAATTCAACAAAACCAGAGCAACACAGTGAACTCCGCAATGCTGCTTTCAAGGGCTGTCAGGAAACTACAAAGTGTCACGTGAACATGGCTAAACCAGTTATGAACGGCCGCTTCCATCACATAATATTACGGCTATACGTAAAAGTTATTCTCAATCATTGGATATAGTTACCTTGGAAACAATACAATAAAGCACGAACGATGTAGGCAAAATAAATGCGTGTCTACACTAGTTGGTACGGTAAAATGAACGGATGCAGGATGGCGCATTCAAAGACTTGCAAAATGGGACAGTTAATATTTCATTTAGTTTTTATTGTATAAAGTGTCAGTGGTAAGCGGTATTATGTTGTTTAATATTAATGTGTGCAAGACACTGAGCGAGGAAGAGCAGTTTGTACAACCTTTGCCAAATTGAGATGTATCGTTTGTCTTCAAGAATGAATTTAAGGAATAGGATTTGCAAGCTGACACTTCATTTGGAACAAAACCTGCAGATAAAGTGCTACTAATAGACAACTTCATAATAGTAATTATTATGCCAAATAAGATCACCCCATGAATTTGGAAATGGCTAAGACATTGCTAACATAGTCTTCACGGGTCCGAGAGAAATTCACCCCCAAAATACTTTTCAAAAAGGCAAAGAACTGTACAGAGCATGTTAGGTTTATTTACTTCCAAAAATCAATAAAACAATTAAAAAGTGGACTATTCCAGGCAAGGGCGTAGGTTTGGTCTCAACATTGGTAGGGACGCTATAACAGCATAACCTCCATGTACACTTTTTGCTGGGGACGGGACATTAATAAGACCACACAGATTGGGTACATTTCTCAAATATAGCTCAAATATAGCTGGTTCCTACATAAAAATGAAAAAAAGGTTTCAAAATGCTTCATATAAAGGAAAATTACAGCGGTTGTGTTTTTGTTTTTTGGGGGGGTGGGGAGGGGGTTTAAAAAAATGTGCATCGGCTGCAAATAATTTTTTTTTTTTAATGATGAGATAGAAAATACATACATTTTAATTAGGGAATAAATGCACAAAATGCAGTTGGAAGAACGTTAACAGTAGAAAAAGTATAGGAGGACACGTCACTAAACAGCTTTCTACTCGAGTTTTACAGGTTAGCAAGTTCACACGGTTTAATGTTATGCTAACTCTTATGCAGGTCGGACTTTCAGTTGCAAAATTAGTGGTGCGTTCCCACCCTCACAACATCTTTTTACATTACTTAAAATGGCTGCTGCTGGCCGAAAAAAAAACCTTCTAATATCCCTCCTCTTCAAAGGGTCGGAGGAGGTGGCATGTCGACATGTATTTCTGTTGGGATTGTGTGAATGTGGGGGTTCTAGTCATGAGCCAATCAAACGTGCGTTTGAAGGGGTGAAAAAAATGGACCAGCAAATTCAGCAAGTGAAAAGGGGTAAATGTAAGTCTGAACATAATGTAGTGTCAATTCTATCCTTACCACTTATGGGAAGACAATCTAAATTACCTATATAACTGAACTCATTATATAATGCAAATAAGGTTGCTTAAAAGTTGGTGGGTACAATTTGAGCATCCCTGAGAGTTGCTGGTGTAATGTCCCTACTGTCCCTATGCAAACCTACGCCCTTGATTCCAGGTCGGATAATGATATTCATGGAGAAGCTGCATATGTGGATTTCTTCTTGTTGCCTTTGTCATTTCTCCATGTTAGTTACTTTCATAACACTTTTAATTTTATTACAAAAACAGTTATACAATGTAAGATGACATATTTTTCTTCACCATGCGACAAGCTTTTAACTAATGTGGGAATTATTGCAGTGAGTAAAGTCTACAGAAAAATCCTGCTCAATTTCAAACTGATGATTGTTTTGCAACTTCTAATGTTGAGCTTGACTTGGATTGACTTTCTCTTTAATGGGTATTGTGATATACAAATCAAAGGAAGAGCAATTGGGGGGAAAAAAATAAGTTTTCCAAGATGCGAATATTTACATGACGGACGAGAATGCTACAACATGCAAAAGAGAGACAACGACCAAACTGAAAGTGGACCTTTGCTTCCACCTTGTGTAAAGCTATAGTAATCAAGAGCGATTCCATTCAAAAAAAAAACAAACAAAAAAACTAAAGGTCAAAACTGTACAATAAAAAACACGTTTCAGAGGATTAGTATGACTGACTGTGACAGTAGAGATCTGAAATGCACTAACTTATACACACAATTATTTAAATGAACATGAAATTTACTTCTGAATAAAAAGTGCTTCTTGTTTGTACATTCTTGAACCAAACCCTTTTAAATAGCTCAACTTCTTTGGTTCCACTGAATTTCCTGATTTGGCTTTGATAACAATAAACAGATTAGCCTTCATTGATTTTCTTCTTGAAGCAATGGCTGTGGAAAAATGAGAGAACACAGTTGAGATCAGACACTTTTAAAGAAGTGAATCACTTGTGATGTTAAACTCACCGTGTAGGACATATCTACAGATGGATTTTCTGGCCGCTGCCACTCATGATTAGTCAGAATCTTGATGACAACTAAGCCGAAAGCTATAATTAAGACTCCTAATGAATTTCCCAACAAGGCCTCAGCAGGAAGTTGAGAATATGGCTTAGACCCATTGACATTTCCTTTCCTGTAAAACATTTAATATCATTAAAATCATCATTTCTAAAGGAAATGATATGGGCAACTAAATGGAGCAGGGGTACTTACAGAACAAAGAAAAGTTTTTCGTTAATGCCGGAGATACAGGCTGCAATGCTAAGTGTCAGTAAACTCCCTCCAAACCAGACATGTTGGGGTTTCAGGAGCTTGCGCAATGGACCAGGGGAACAGGGAAGGAGGAAGACTACCATCCCTGCAGCCCACTAAACAAAGACACATATTCCAGAATAATGCTAAAGAATTGTACAGTTCAAGTCGTCCCATGAAATACACATATTTCCGCAAAATTGTTAAGGTAAGTAGCTTGTGGTCTCGATATGACTCCTCCAATGATAATGGCAATGATATTCAGACTAGAAGTGCACGATAATTATCGGTCCGATAATAGGAATTATGACTTCATCCCAATAAATCCGTTAACATAATTTATCGGCCCGATAATATATAATAGTTTTGGCACGGTTTCTGGGATTGGGATGTGTGCGTTTGTTTTGACTCCTGTTTTGCTAGTATGCAAAGTTTTGTTACTATTCTAGAGACCGTATTTTTCCATCACTGAGTGATAAACCTTACTACTGCAATTAGCAAATGTTTGCATTTTACAGTGTTATGTTTACAAGTTCTTCAAAGGCCTTTTAGTTATTGACTTGCCTGTTTGCTGTCCTATAATTGCCAGGTTAAGAAAGTTGTTTCATGGACCAAGACCGCAAAAGTTGCACCAAATGTTTTATCTCCTGACAAAGCACAATACCTTTTGGGTTTATGTATAAGATCAGTGCTCATTTTTCAGTGGAACACATCGTCGATGATATTGACTGATCGTGATTGACTGAAATTAAATTTATTTGAAAAAAATAAATATGGGCACTTTATTTGAAGTCAAAACTCTTCTTGTCTTTGTTTTGTCCATTATAACAATGTTCATGTCATCATGAAAATTCTGATTGGCGATGGGGCGGCGTAGGGTTGGTCGCCAACGGGCTTACACTCACAAGGGACTCACACGATTACTGGGTTTCTAGATCACAGAGCTGATTTGTGTACACTCTACTCCTTTCAATCATTTAGCTTATAGATGTCCCCCACCCTCGTCCCCCTCTTTCCGTGGTCAACAGGCCCCCCACATGGTGTCAACCGGAAATACATCTAGCTGACGATAGCACCAACATATTAGTAGTTAGTCTAGATGTTCAATGTATTTCTTGTTGTTTTTCTTTATTCTCTTTTGTTTTTTTTTTCTTCTGTTCCCCCATAACCCCTTCCTTTTCGCTGCTTTGTCATAATAAACGAGGTATGTTGAATGATCACAATGGGAGTATGTCAGACTCTCAATGTGAAACATTAAAACTGTTCAGACCATCAGGGCTCTTAGACTTCCATTCTCCGTGACAAACAGCTGAACAGGACAGGTTTAAAAAAAAAAAAAAAAGAAGAAGAAGAAAATTCTGATTAGGCCAAAGCAGAAGTTGCGCTAGACTTTTTCGTTGTCTGTCATTTTGACTGACAATGTCATAAAAATCCGGTCATAATCTATTTTTACCCGTCACTTACATTTTTAAAATGATAATAATGACATATTCAATAGTATTTAGTTTTCATTCATTTTTAATTAATATTCTGTCCGAACAAGCTTAACAAGAGGCAAACAGACAGCGGAGTGTACCAATCAGCGACGAGCAGACGTGCCGTTAGCAAAGCGACGAGGGCAGGACGAAGGACTTGCGCGCGGAAGTAAACATACGAGGGGAACGGAGTTTATTCAACATGGCTAGCGCGAGACAGACTGTTGTCAATGACTCGTGTCGATGTATTTTAGCTCATTTAAAACTGAATTTATCGCGGATTGGAACATATTCTCGGCTCTCCCGTTCGCCATCCGTGTTGTTATAGAGCCGACTTTCGGCGCGCAAGAGTGACCTTGCTCGTGAAGAACACGTCACGCAAATAAACAAATCTGATTTGTCGATTGATTTTGTACCTACTCGAGAGACTGTGTCCCAGACTTTTCTCTCAGTGTTTGAAAAATACAGGGAGAACAGTCTGGCCGTGCCAGGCAAACACTCAGTTGCCTTGACATTTTTCCGAGTAAGGCCAACGACGTCACGCATCAATAGAGACAATAGCTAATTAATATGCTCACTCGCCACCCTGTGGTCTGAGGTGTGAATTGCAACCTGTCAAATTGACAGATGGACCATTTTTTTCCGTCACCGTTTTAAAAAACCGGTCAACGACGGAAAATATTCGGTTAACGCGACCCCTGGGCCAAAGTCAAATCTATACTAAATCCACCACTAGTATTTTTGACCTACAAGTGTTCAAAAACTCGGGTGAATATAGATTTAAAACTTGTATATATATTATCGGTTATCGTATCGATATCGGCCTTGAGGAGAAGGAAGTTATCGATATCGGAATCGGTTTCAAAAAATGGATATCGTGCATCCCTAATTCAGACTTAAGTCATGGCGAGTTAGTTTAAATATCACCATATTTTCTTAGTAGTAAAAGCAATGTATATTTCATGTTTCTGTAAGAGTTTTACCTGTGTTGCAAAGAGAGCTACAGTTGCGATTCCAATCCAGCTATGCAGTGAGTATAAATTTGGGATGTTCGCTGCATTGTGATTGCCAAAAACAGCACAAAGTCCAATCACCGAAAGTATCAGTGAAATGAGCATAACCACTGCATGCAGCAGCTTCCAAGGAAGTTTATTCTGTCCCCAAGTCAGGGGGACCCGGTACAACACAGCTCCTGAGGGGAAGAGCATTGTTTTCTGTTTAAAACACACCCACAGATACACCCGCACAAACACATTGGACATCTATTGACTGCTGAGCAGGGAGGGTTTAACAGTGAATAATCACTGCTGACGCCAATCAGTTCAATTGGATTGGACATATATCACAGTCAATGGAAGTGAATGAGTAGAAAATATTTGAGCAGTTAATCCCCCTTCTAAGAGTATGCCAGTCCGACTCTGAAACTGATTATTTTAATTTAAATAATTCATCCCTATGGGAAAAATGTATTGTGAAAATTGAAGTCAACCAGCGTCAAAGAAAGGATTGTGGTTAATTTAGGAAGCTACTCCCTGCAGTATACTCTGCATAATAAAGACCAGAATTTAGCATCGGGGATCCTGTTTTCCACAATTAACAGCATTAAGAGTGGGTAGATGGATGTCTGTAGGGCATTGCTGCAGTTGTATGCGAATATTGACATATTACAAAGAGCGTCACCACAGCAGCAGGTGCATGCTAATGGTGCAGTTGCTCTCAAATGAATTCCTCTCATTATCTGAAGCACTTTCTCGGAAAAAAACATTTTCATGCTATTATGTCTGTGTGTGTGTGTGTGTGTGTGTGTGTGTGTGTGTGTGTGTGTGTGTGTGTGTGTGTGTGTGTGTGCGTGTGCGTGTGTCTGTCTCTCTGCCTGCCTGTCCGTCCGTCTGTCTAAATTGAATAAAAACAATGATGTAGCAGTTTGGTTGTGTGCCCATTTTTTATGAACTGACCACAATGGTCTTTACTTTCTTGTCTAATGGACCCATTTTGTGCCAGTCAGTATCCAGTATGACCACCTCAGACAATAAAACAAAATTCCTTTACATAGAGCAGGGGTCGGGAACCTATGGCTCGGGAGCCAGATCTGGCTCTTTTGACGGCTGCATCTGGCTCGTAGACAAATCTTTATTACCTCATTCACTCCCAGCCATTTTCACCAGAGCAAGGCCCTTCACTCCTGGCCATTTTACTGGATTTTTGACTGATTTTGCAAGGCCCACAGAAAATTCTGTTCTATTGCTATATAAACATGGAACCCACCAAAAGAAAGATTAGACTCTCTTCTTTCAGCAGAAAAAAAGTTCATATCTTTTTCCATTCTTTAGAAATCAGCATTAGAAAATAGCTTAGTTTGAGCAATTTTCCAATTTCTGATGAAAAAAACTGAGAAAATGGGCTTTTTGTAAACGCATACATTTCAAACATAACTTTGACTTTAACACAGCTATTTTTTGCATCAGTTACATCCCAAACATCTGAATAACGTTTTCCTTTTACAAAATATCATAAAGAACCAGACAAATAGCGCTTTGATAGCAAAGTAACAATTTATTTACACGTGACTACTGAGAGATGACGCAGTTGTCACTGAGATGACACCGTTGTCGCTGTGTCAGCCGTGTAAACTTTTCCCCCATCGTTGTTTGTCTCACAAAGATGGATTATTTTTGGGTCTCTGCAGGGTTTGTTCGGCGAGCCCGCTGCACTAGTTGTCCCAGTCGTTTTGCTCTGTCGTCCAGCGCCTGGCATACCAGGCGTACTCTCAGTACTTTTGCTCGGTCGTCCGTCGCCTGGCATCAAGCCGCCAGCGCTCCGACCGTGCTGCCCGGCCGTTCACTGCTGTTGAATCGGGTTGCGGGTTTTACAAAATGCGCTACTGCCCTCCAGTGGCCAGTTTTATTGCTTTAAAATGCGTTTTGAGCTTTGCGCTTTGTTTTTCAGATAGATCGGAAGCTCTAGATGCTTCTTGTAAAAAAAAAAAAAAAAAAACGCAAAATACTTAGAAATATGTTTTTGGAACTGTGAAGCATTAAAAAATAGAACGTATTTATACGTTTCTGGGAGAAAATGAGTTCAAGGGAAAAAAAAAAAAAAAGTTTCGTTATACGTGCATTGCTCGAAAATGGCGACAGTCACCGGTGACTAGAAAGCCGGTTCACAGTCATTTTTGTGGGAAAGTGGCAAATATACATGTCGTTGTGTCTATCTATTTATCTATCCATCAATCGCATAGACAACGCAGATGAGGCAGAGACACTGTTCAATTGGGGTTGCCGTATTTTGCTGTTGAAAATAGCAGCCGATGTTCACATGTGCAAGAGATCAGGACGTAAACTTCCCTCGTTTTCAGTTTCATTTTCCATGTAGTTAGAAACCCTTTTGAGAAGATGGCCAAAAGAAAAAAAGACGAGTATCATACTTTTCAGCAGGACATATGGACATAAACGGACCCCGTTTTTTTCTCTCGCTTTGGATGAGTCAACAGATGAGCTATTCATCCCAGTTCAGTGTGATTGCAAGGTTTTGACTATGAAAGGGACAACAACAGGGGAAGATTTATTTAAGTCCTTCACTGAGTTCGCTAAAGAAAAAAATCTACCGATGGATAAACTTGTTTCGGTGTGCACTGGTTGTGCTCAGTGCATAAGTTTCTCAATGCCTGCATTAAGCTTAACCCCACCAAGTATCAATCAGACTACAAAGCCATCAACAAAACCAATGCAGCACAAGAAGTCGCATTAATGGTAAGAAATACTCATCGTTTAGTATCAGCATAACAATGTTATTAAAAAGAATTCAGAGACTTATTGTATTTTAAAAGTGTTGAAATAACATAAAAGCCACAAATTACTTGTATTTTTAGTTTTAAACATATTGTATGGCTTCTCACAGAATTACATTTAAAAACATGTGGTGTTTATGGCTCTCTCAGCCAAAAAGGTTCCCGACCCCTAGCATAGAGTTATCAGTCGCATCACCTCACGTTGTCGCATGATAATGTGACACCATATGATGCCAAGACATTGTATGCACACAAAATCCTGGTATCTGAAAACATTTTACTTATTCGATGTCAGTGCCTTTATGGAATTGGACGTGCATCATTAATTAATAGTCTGAGTGAAGAAAAGAGTTGTAAAAACGAAATGAAATAGTGTATGAACTCAATTTGAAATTAGAAAAAAACTCTACTCACCATTGCCATAGAGGACCAGCATACCAGTTACCATCAGGACTGGGTGCCAGTTGAACTGAAGGGAAGAACCGTCCCAGGCGAAACCACCACGCCACTGGCTGCTCCACAATGATACAGTCACCACACAGGCCAAACCTAAGCATATGCACATACAGTGCCATATGTAGAAGTAGGAAGTGGATGTCATCCTGGAGAAACTTGCAGACTGAGATAAAACGGGAAGAATATTGTGAATATTATGCAAACGTCATACCACAGTTTCACTTCCTGCTTTACTCAGAAACATTTTATGTGCATTATGTCAGTTCCACAGACATGAAAATGGGTCAGGGGTTAAAAAGGTGAGAACGGTGTGGAGGAAATATGTTCCGGTACACTGTACAACCCAACAAAATATTGAGCTCTGTCGACCCACACTGTGTTTCAGCAGGGCCGTGCAGAGACCGGTGGAGGGGCGGGTGCTCGTAGATCAAAAGGGGCACATGAACAAGTAATTAATACACCTTAAAACAACATAACTTCAATTTTAACCATCTTTAGATAATAATTGGCTGCAACTGTGACATACTTTAATTGGGAGGGGGCAACAGTGAATAGAAATCAACACTGTCATCAACACTTTCTGGCTGTGACTCAGTCTGCCTCTTTTCTTCCTTCAACCTTTGCATCAAAACTTCCTTCCTTAACTTGTTCACCTGAGAACAAACCACATCAGATGGTCACTGACCTACCAACAGCAAAGTTAAGTTTTCTCAAAACTATGATTTAATTATTATCCATACTTAACAACTCTAGCACTTAATAATTAATAAAGCAATGGCATAAAATCTTATAGAAAAATAACATGTAATTGTGTTTATAATTCTATTTTATACCCGACTATCCTTGCAAATTTCTTACCAAGTGTGCTATTCACCCAGCTGATGAGGTATCCACTGCCATTAGCAGCTTCATCCAACTTTTTTTTTTTTTTAATCCTCAATCTCCTTTCCTTACAAGGCATATCTATATAATGAATATAAATCTTAAAAAAAAAAAAAAAAATCTGACTCCCCGGTGGCTTTTATTTTTAAAGCTTTCTGAATTTCTTTCTCTCTTAATAACTATGGAGGTAGATTTGTGTCTTTATTATTCAATCAAAAAAAAAAAAAAGTTGCTTCAATCAAAAACAAAGTTGCTTCAATCAAAATATATATTTTTAATCCCCCCCCCCCCCCCCCCCCCCAAAAAAAAAGTGTTTTTGATTGCAAAAATAAATTTGAGACAAAACAGCATTTGAAAACTATTTTTCTTGATTGAAACTACTTTTTTCCATTGAAGTAATGTTGTTTGCGTTTGGGCCACATTTTGGCTAGGACATTTGTGTCTTTATTATTATCAATCAAAAATAAGTTCCTTTAAAAAAAAAAAAAACTCACTTAAATTAAAAAAAAAAAAAAAAAAAAATCAATCATAGAAAAGTTTGCACATGTGTCAATCATCGTTTCACAAAATGAGCAGCCTCAGAGTGTTTGAGTAGACTCACTATGAAGCATTTAATAAAGCCAAGCATTTTCTTACTACTTTGTTCTTGTTTAAAAATAATTCGGTGGGGCAGTAACATGTTTAAAACTTATCATAATTATTACATTTTGAAGTACTTAAAAATCATTTATAAATGATATTTTGGGGGGGGGGGGGGGGGGGGGGGGGTGTGAAAAAAACATGTCTTATATATATCTTTTTTCCCCAATGTAAAATCTGAATAAATACATTGACCACGCACAAAAAAATTGAGGGGGGGGCGCTATTTCGTGGTTTTCACTTATTGCGGCGTGTTCTGGTCCCCACTAACCGCGAAAAACGAGGATCACTGTATTTCTGAAAAGCTTTAAAAGAATCATTCCCACCACTTGTTCGGCCGGTGTTGTGCCGACACTGGCCGTCAGCTCAAGTCCCAGCCGGAAATAACGCGTCTCAGGCGGACGACGGGCGCGATGCGAGGCGCCCCCCCTCCATCCGAGAGCATGCCGCTTAATTTGACTCAACAGTGCGTTTCTTCGTTTATATTACCGCTAATACACAAGCTTGACGCCAATTTAACGAGAGCTATTTTTTCACGGGAGATTTGGCTAGCTCTGTCAATGTTCAACGCAAGCTAGCAACGAATGGCAGTAACTTTATTATATCGCAAAATATGAAAACGATTGAAACCATTACTCACCAAATACAGGCAAGTGTGTATGCTGTGCTGTGGTCTGCCCCGGTGTGGATAAGGCCTGCTTTTTGTTTTCGCAGCTTTGCAATGCAACCAAAGGCTCTCCAAGCACTCCATGTACACAATAAGAGTGCGCGCGATTGGAATAATGGAACGCAGTTTGGGCCGATGATTGGCTCTCGTCAGCGAAGCATCTAGAATGATTTACTGACTGTCCAAGTGTCACTTTTTTAAAGGACCGATTTCTGAATTGCTCAGTTTACGTACTAAGTTGACATGATGGTAATAATAATAATAATAATTAAATAAAATCTCCAGAACCCCCCAGCCTCCCCAAAAAAGAATTTCTCCTCGGATCTACGCAATTCACGTAGGTCACACTTTTTGACTTCAAAACGGCGAATTTCGCCGAAAGGTGAGAGATTTTCATGCCTGGTTCCAACAAGTTATATATTGTAATGGACCCCTTTCTTGGACAAAAAAAAAAAAAAAAAGACTGTAGACCAACGTCTTGGAAAACAGTAAATGATCGCTGCAGCCCTGCCAATCAAAATGGATTGGAAATCTAGTGCTGTCACTGATACTGAAACATGAGCTTTCAAAGCTGGTCCTCCTATATTAAATTAATTGGATGTGTAACTCTGTCAATGGCAGGCTATGAGTTGAATACCATTACAAAATAAATAAATAATTAAATAACTTTATAGTGTTGTCAGGGGCCTTAACCAAAGTGTATTTGTTTTCATTCGTTTTGTTTTCAAGTTTGTTTTCATTAACATATTATTACTTTAAAAGATTAAAAAGAATTGAGTGTTGTGGGCCATAACCAGATTGTATTTCTATTTGTATTCATTTTCCTTTCTATCAATAAGATAAGAGACGTGCGTGATAAACTGAACACTCCAAATTGCCCTAAACACGATGAGTGCGTGTACTTGATTGTCGTTGGTCTTGTTGTGGCCAGCAATTCAAGGTGTACCTATACCACGTCTACTGCCCATAGGTAGCTAGGATAGGCTCCAATACCCCCGCGAACCTTGTAAGGATAAGCAGCTCGGAAGATGAATGAAGGATATTGTTTGAATTAACATTTTATAAAAATATTTACTATACATTAACATTAAAAGCTACAATAATTAATAATAAAAAAATAGTAATTGATATTATAATTTTTTTTTTTTTTTTTTAAATGACACAAAATAGTCACTTGCCCTATAAAAGGGTAAACTCATTTGCTGCTATTGAAGTGATAAACATCAAATGCAATTTAAATGGAACAGCAGGCGGGCCCCAGTTTAAACAAAAAATAAAATAAAATCATTTAACCTCTAGCACCATAAATAGCAGCGAATAAGACAATCCATAGACTTCATAATTATATTGACGGGACACATCCGTCATACACTGCGCCACGCCTTTAAGTAGCGGGTCTGCCCACATCAAATGGAGTTATCCTCAAACACACGCATGCAGCGATCTAACGCTGGGTTTAGGTTGAAAAAGTACGAAAGCTGTACCACATACAAACAGGAAGGATTATCTCAGGAGTGATTTGTCCAAGGTAATTATTATATTTTTCGTACCATGTATGCATTTGAAAAGTTGTGAAAAAAATCTATGGGAGAAATTAGCCGCTACAGCATTGGCATCATAGTTCACAATATTTACGTAAATATTATAATATTATATAAAATTGACGTCCATACCTATATAGAGTTTAGGGAGTTAAGCATTTATTCACAAAATTTTCAACGTAAAAAGTACTTTGTCGCACTGCAGTGCTTAAAGGCTAGCAGCAGATTCGACATATTTTACGTAAAATAAATACTAACTGCCCGATTTTTTGCTTTTAACCAAGAATCGAGACTGTTTTACGTCCATATCCATAAAGATTTACCCAGATAGCAGAACAACATTGAATAAACATTGATTTTCCATCAAAATCATCAGTATGATTGACATCGAATTTTTCGACGTCAAGTGATGTTGAAACAATGTTGTTCTACGGTATTTCAGGGATGGTTGGGCTAACATTGTTTTATAGTTGATGAACTAATGTTGACAAATAGTTGATTTATGATTGACCGGAAATGTGATTGAAAATTTATTGAATTACGGATGAGGGGGCATTTGGTCGAAAACATAACATGATTCAGCGTTGTCCAATATTATTACTAATAATCGAAATGACGTTTAGGTTTTGTAAAGATTTCAACATTGAAACACCATTAGTTGAGGGTGCAAAAGTGACGCTGATTCAACAATATAAGATCGACAGCGGAATGTTGATCCAACATCTTTTCAACGACGGTCTGTTTTCTGGGGAGGGATTTAAGCATTTATCTCGCAGAAATTTCAACGTAAAAAGCTCTTTGTCACGGTTTCCACTCGGTCAGCTTTGACGGAGATAGGCCCCCTATTAATCAGCCCCGCGCCACGTGTCCCGTCAATATCATTATGAAGTCTATAGACAATCAGTTCTTAATGTAGATTAAGAAGACTACTGATACAGGCTCAGAGTTTAATTATTGAATACACTCCAAATTGTTATAAATCAGGGCTGTCAAAATTATCGCGTTAACGGGCGGTGATTATTATTTTTTAAATTAATCACATTAAAATATTTATTGCAATCAACGCATGCGCGAACAACCCGCGCATGCCGCTGCCTTGACTACAATGGCGCCATTTAATGTGTATTGAGAAGTCCAAAGGCAGAGACAAGTGAAGTGGGCAAAGGCATTCATTGAGCCTCACTATCAATTGATATAAGCTTTGTCGTCTCTACCACAAGAATTAAAAGTATTGGGGTGAGCAATGTGGGAAAGCATGACAGGAGATGATCATTTTCTTAACACCCTGTATTAAACACACGCAGGGAAGATATACCGTTGACAGCCACCACTCACAGTCATGGTTGCACAACTTCCCATCATGCATTTGGGCAGTTAAGAACGGTTAAGTCGCAACCAGTATCATTTAGTGAAATCACAACAAAAATTATATTCCTATCTCTCATAAAAAAATAATGTTCACAAAAAGAAAAGCACTCAATGCAAAGAGAACTGGCTATACCAATCAAATAGCTGTGCAAAATAATACTCAGTCACTCTATCCAAACATTTCGTTTCGCTCAACAAATACACTAGATGGCAATATTTAGTCACAATATACAAACTATCAAAATTACTATAACTTTACTCACATTTATCTTTAAGAAATACAAGTCTTTCTATCAGTGAATCTCTTTCACAGAAAGAAAGTTTATAATGTTAATGCATCTTGTGGATTTATTGTTATAATAAACAAATACAGTACTCATGTGCAGTATGTTGAATGTATACATCCGTCTTATCTTTCCATTCCAACAATAATTTACAGAAAAATATGGCATATTTTGGAGATGGTTTGAATTGCGATTAATTACGATTAATTAATTTTAAGCTGTGATTAACTCGATTAAAAATTTAATGGTTGACAGCCCTATTATAAATAGAATCTAAAACTGGTAAACAGAAATAATGATTCATAAACTTTGGTATACATTGACTTGTTGTTTGCCAGTTTAACTGATCAAATACGTGAAATGACGACAAAACAGATCAGTTACTACGTTCAAACGCAATTACTTTTAACTTAAATTGAACAAAACCATCATTCCTATTTGATTCATGTTCATTCATGAATGAGCCTTACCTTGTCAACAGAAGCTTTGAAACAGTTCAAGCTAGTGCTGCTACGCACAACTTTTTAAAATTAATCCATTTCCTGCACACATGATTCCTGGTTGATATTTGACCAGTATGTTTTGCTCTCACTTCATGTTTACTGTGTGGTGTGGTTTCAATTTCACGCTGGTGTGTATTGAAGACGCGAAGTGGAAAATAATCCGTGGTGAGTGAAGAGTCTGCGTCAACCTGGTGCATCTGCGACCTGAATAAATATTCAGACAGGGAAATTGTAAAAAGATAGTAAACAAACGTCCTCCTAAAATATGCCTACCTGAATTACACAAGTGCTATACAACAAATACTTAACCGTATTACAATGCAACAAATTAATAGTTTACCTATGTCAATATAGCAGATCATGGATGGTCAGTGTTGGTTACACAAAACAGTTCAACAATGACACTGACAAATGTCATTTCCTTATTGACTTCTTCCTACTTTCTCACCCTAGAGCACTGCCTGGTGGTCCGGAGATAAGCAAGTAGTCAGGTGACAAACATAAATACCGTTCAAGAGTGTGTTTTATCGTGATCGTGCGTGACATTGATAAGAATTAAGGCCAAAAAGAAAAAGAGGGTGATTTTACCATTAAATTAGCAGCCGGATTGAACTTATTGCCTACCACTGACAACGATTCAATTAATTTAAACGGTGAGGGACTGTCGGTGAATACTTATCTTTTAGTGCCATTGAATCATTTGATCAGTTATTTTCCATTGAACGATTGTTGCGAGACCTTACAATCAAAATAGAATGGACGTCTAGTGTTGTCATAGCAGTCAGTAAGTTCTTAAAAAAAAAAAAAATAAAATAAAAAAAAAAAAAGATGTTAAATATACAATATATATTTTAAAATGCAATATAGAAAACAAACATCAGTACAGTAGCTACATAAAAATGTTCAAACAGGATGACAAGTAGGGACGTGCAATTGCACATAGTGACAACGTACATTCCTTCAGCGCCACCTAGAGACGATTTATCTAAATGCTCCATCACCATCTGACCTGGAGTTGACCTGGGGACCATTTCACGCAAGATGCAGAGACATTTAGAATGTGTCTTAATTGATTTTGAGTCCTTTTCACTTCGTACATCTATCATAAAGCAGTACCTGGATTCTTATGCAGTATATCTATCTTGATATACAGTACAGAAATGTGAAATTGGGAATCATGGGGCAGAACTTGTAAATCAGAAAATCACCACAAATATCAAAAATTGTATTTTCGGTGGACTTTACTGTAACTACATCCTTTTTCTTGTTGTAGTCATTATTATGAGTGAAGCCGGATCTTTATTTGACAAGTTAGTTATTTCTTGTTCTATTTAATTTTTTTAAAGTTCCGCTAAGAGACATCAAAGTCCATAGCCATAGCCATGCAAGTGCAAGTCTATTTTTTGACTAATTGAACCTTTGACACACAAAAAATAAAAGCTACTGGCCTTATCTAAATGGCACGATAATCACGACCGCCATCAAAATCAGTCCTCATTCAATCAAAACTATCACACTAGCAACACCACAACTGTTGGTGAATTGAATTTAATAGAAAATGGCGGAAAACACAGACAAGACTGAAAAAGCAGTTTCTGCTCTTGCACTCCTCTTTAAAAGAAACTGCTGTATTTTAAGCCAAAACAACTGTTGTGTTTGATAGAACAATATGTCTATGTGCTGCCATAGCAGATTCATGGCTCATGAAGCCCCCGAACTATTTTGAATTTGCCCGTTTTCCCCTGAAAACCCCCATTTACAGACGTCCCGCAACCGCTTTTGTTCACCCAGCCATAAAACGAAGGTAAGTAATTATATTTATTATTCATAATGTCCGTCATTTTCGCTTAGAATCAATAATTGATGCCTAATATTTCATTTTAAAAAAAAAGACTTAAAAAAAATTATAAACAAATGACATCACAATGAAAAAAATGCGTCTGTAAAAAAAAAAGTCACGATATCTACCTCATAACTACAGCTTAACCCTTTAATGCCAGCAATATGAAGCAATTGTCTGAGAATCCCAAAATTGGAAAAATAATGTCCTAATGAAACCTTTTTTTTCAAATTTGCAAAAAGAAAAGTCAAAATAAATATGTGTAATAAGCGCTCAGATATCTATAACCCTTGCTAAATGCTGTTTGTTTTTTTCATGGAACCTGCAGATGCATGTGTTGACTTGCATCCATCATTTTTTTTTCAAAAAGAAATGTCAAAATTCTGAATTTCTCTCAAAATCATGAAAATTTAGGTGTATCAAATGTGATACGTTTGGCAATATAGGGTTAATTGTATTTTTTTTTTTTTGTTACTGTCGCATTTTCTCCGATATATTAGATGACAAATAATCGATCCAAACAAAGAAAAATTGGGGAAAAAAAAACATTTAAAGGGGTAAATATATGAAAAAGAAAATCTCGACCACTCCTTGATGTCTGCGATTTCTGCATCGCGACCCTTGTTATATTACCATGTTCACCCATAAAATCCAAAAAATCCAGCTGTGGCCATTCACAGCTGTGTCTTGACTCTCAGTGATACATGCTACATGGAGTTCATGGTTCGAAACAAGGCAAGTACGCGATAATATCTCGTTAAAGTCATGGCGTCTGTAATTCTGCTCTTGTGTGCTCTCACCTCCAGATAGGCTTTTGGTGTTTAAAATGTTTTTATCTTTTTTAAAATGCCCTCCTGTTCAAAAAATTTCTTCCCCCAGAAAATTGAGATTTTAAGCTTTCCAATGATGTATCACACGTGCATTTTGGACAATTTTGAAAGTTGGCTAAATTGGGGGTCTCAGAGCAGAACTTCAAGTCACCTGAGTGTTTTCCGCCATATATACGATTTCAAATATTATTTCATGTACATAGAACCTTTTATTATAATGTCTGCTTTCAGTTTTAATGGTGAACACAAAAAGAACCCTTGGATACAGATCAGATAATTCCCCCCAAAAAAACCAAAGGCAAACACGATTGCAGTACAACTCACATTTCTTTTAACATTCACCATCTCTTTTTGGCATGGAGATGTGACCAATTGTATAATCCAGATAACATTTTACAAGGGTTGAGCAATCAAAGTGAACCGATTGAACTGACGTGCAGCGTGAACAGGAAAAACAAAGACAAAAAAAAAAAAAAAAATCATGCAAACACACACAAAAAAAAAAACACTGACAAAAAAATGTCAGTAGACCACCTAAAGAAAATACTAGTAATTAAATAGGTGGCCACAGTGAAACGCATACAACAAACAAACAAATAACAACTGACCTAATCTACAAAGGGTAGAAAGCCTAAAACACAGGTCTTTACATATAAGAAAGGAGAAATGCTAAATTGAACTGGAATGTTCAAGAACTATATGTACAGGGAGTTACTCTTGTAAAGCGCCTTTCCACATTTAAGGCCCTTTAAGCACTTCATACTATATCGTCATGTACAGTACCTACGTACAAGTGACGCACGCAGTACCAAGGTCAACCTGGGGTTCATTATCTTGCTCAAGGATACTTAGATGAGTTCATCAGCGTGGACAATCAAACCCACAACCTCTGGGTTGGGGAACGACTACTCTACTCCTGAGCCACACCACCCCTTGAGAACCAAGCACAGAAAATGTAGTGACCATGGTGACAGGGTCATAATCTGGTGTCTGCCATTTCTGTGTTGAAATAACCTGCTATAATGATCATGACAAGTGCAACACCGGACCAGCAACATTCTTCAAGGAGGGGGAAAAAAAAGGAAAACAGAAAACAGCAGAAAGGTTGGAATTGAGTCATGCTTTATATGGTCCCTTGCACTGCATCATTGAGACAAATCTTGGAGCACAGCCAGAGGTTGGTGCACTTTTACCTTTTAGTTACTTCATATAAGGAAGTTAAGCAAGAGCTAAACCAGTTAAACTAGAAAGTATGACGTCATTGAGGTTAGCCTGTCAGCGGATGTGATACGAGTTTGCTGCATCAATGAACGTGCGCTCCCTTTGTTATTGATATGAGTGAATTAATTCATGTCTTGAAGGGCTGTAATAGGGCCTAATTCAAACAAGTGCCACTCCCAGTTTACACACACACACTATTGAAAGTGAATGAAAAGTGAAATAAAAAGACTTGTTCAAAAGATTCTGATATGAAGAAAAACATTCAGTATGTGAGATGTGATTAAAAGTCACATTGGAAACCATGTGACTTGCACAACGCGCACAATCTGTTATTTCCATTACTGGACATTATTAAACACTTCAGATTGTCCATTGAGAACTACTGTTTGTGTGCACCTGTTAGGAAAGATTGAAATTAGGAAAATGTGTTCACATTCTGAAAACCTGATGAAGTCAAATCTATTTAGGCAAATACGAACCATTTTACAATGAATTCTAAGAGCATCATTACAACCTACCATAAGCAATATGGGTCAAACGTTTTGAGTACCGTAATTTCCGGACAATAAAGCGTACCGGATTATTAGCCACACCAGCCAAATTTAATAAATTTTTAGAAAAAAAATCCACATATATGCCGTACCTGACTATAAACCGCAGGTGTCCATGTTTAAACATTGGATGTTTAAATTGGATGCTATGCAAACATTTTCGATTGATCAAAATTATATTTATTTACGAAACAAACATGCATTAACAACACCAACTCGTGTTGTCTGAATGGTAAAAACCAAACTAACTTAAAAAAAAAACAGGTCAGAGAACAAGTATTTGATACACTGCGAATGGGTTTCCCATTTTCCCATTGGCAGTGTATCAAATACTTGTTCTCCCCACTGTATATAAGCCGCTTCTTTAAAAAAAGCCGCAGGGTACAAACGGCAAGAAAAAAGTTGCGTCCGAAAAATACGGTAATTTCAATAGAAAAACAATTGTGGTCTGGTCACATTAAGATGGAATCATGGAAATTACTCAGAGACCTGTTGCGCCACTTAGATTGAGTCTTGGCAAGGACTGCTGCAGCATGCCCTTCCCTTTCTAGTCACATGTCCAAAGGCACACTCATTTTTAAGGCACAATTCATGTTAATGATTGTTCACAAGTAGGCTTGCCACCCGTCCCTTGAAATAAGGATTAGTTCTGAATTGGGAATTAAAATTTGCGTTCCGTATTGAACCAATACGGAATATATATATGAATACATTTCTATGCATTTTAGGAGTTTTGGGGAGGTCCCTTTTTTTATTTCACCTGTAGGGCTTTGGGCGTGAGAGGGTGTCCCTTAATTCCATTTCCGAATGCTGGCAAGCCTATTCACAAGTATGCCAGTGTCAATTTGTAAGATGTACAGTACATAGAAGTAGTGGAAACAGCTAATGTTGTAATTTGCCAATGTAAAATGGTGAGTTTACATTAGTATTTGTAAAAATGTATGGGTCCAACACATTCCCCTATACTATTTCAATAAAACAGTTGACAGTACAAGTTCTTTAAATATTCTTTAGTCAATGATAACTTTGGCACATTTTAACAACAGCCTTTCAGCAGACATCAACAAATACAGCGATCCCTCGCTGTTCAACTTTCGCACTCTCAGTGCATCACGGATTTAAAAATATTTATCAAAATTAAATTCAGAAAAAAAAATTCAAAATTGAGATATGGTGAAAAAGTTGCCCGTGCGCTAGCAGAAGGCAGGGAGAGCCCGATCACCTGATTCGCTGACCAGCAGCCCACTCCAAGAGATCCCTCCTGACTTCATTTACATGTGTGTATGATTATACACTTACACACATGTATCATAAGAGCAAATGAATGTACAACACGTGTTTAGATTTTTGCATTAAGTATATTTTTGTTAACATTTTTACATTTTTCTTTATTTGGGTCCAAAGATAACACACACACACACAAAAATAAGCAAATTAACAATGTGGCGGGCGACCCTACTTCGTGGTTTTTCACTTTATACGGGTCGGTTCTGGTCCCCGTTAACTGCGATAATTGAGGGATCACTGTATTGTTAAAAACATACCAGGGTCAGCACTATTACGCAAGTGCCATAATTTACAATTCTTTTCCTTCGAATACAAGCAATACATGACCATACGAGCAGAAGCAGCATAATAGAACATTTTAACCAAAATGATAGCCTCACTCAGAGAAAAAAAAAAATCTCAAACATGTCAAAAAGTACACATTGTGAAACTTGCTTCCTTCATTATAGGGTGAAAGTGTCCAAAATGCAGACAAAATACATTTTGTATGTTTTGGGAAGTAACCCAAAAGGCAACTTTCCCACATTGTGTGCAGACTGTGTTCCAGTTACACCATTTCATTAAAAAAAAAAATACATAAATATGGATGGAACAGCGATCATCTTGTACATTTTAGCGAAACCATACGTAGTGCATTTAATTATATAAGTCATTGTATGTGGTTCACTAACAGTAACAAAAGCTCTACAAAAAATATTGAAACATCTTCGCACTTTGATAAAGCATCAGTAAAGACATTCACTTTGTAAAACTTTGGCAACCCAGAACTATTAAAGTTAAAATGATCCATTTGTAATTCTAACCTGATAGTTCACTTTACACCTTTTGCCCAAGAAAAATAAAATCATTTCTGAGGCATCTGAAGCAGCACAGTAAGCAATGTCACAGTCACTATACGAAACATTGAACAACATACTTGTTAAATGCTTTCAATAAATATATTATGAAAGTTGCAGTGAAGCGCATCCCCTCAAGCATATTTGTTTGATTGCTCAGTGAGATTAAACCACCAGTCCCTGAGAATTCAATCCATACTGTGTAGCATAAATAACTTTGCATGTCTCCAAAGGTTGAAAACATGCACCACTCTTGTCACAACACTGTATACAAAAACATACACATTATGTAACCTAATTAGAAGTAATCAGAATAACTACAAAAAGTTACAATGATTTCTCTAAAATGTAATGACCATCTTCCAAGGCTTTCTCCTTGATGGACTCGGCTGTTAGCCTTTGATCAAGCACAAGTAAGGCTTTTAGCAGGTCATTTATAGATGCACATTTGCCCTCTTTCTCATACCAAATGCTTAGTAACTCATGAATCCTGTCCTCATATTGGTTTTGGTCAGTGGTTTTGATCACATTGTTGTTCAGGCCAAGTTCACGGAAGAATCTCTTATAATAAGCGATGCTGATCTCCTCGAAATATTGGAAACACTTCCTGAGAGACTCTTCGCCTGCGGAGGAAAAAAAAAAAAAAAAGGCCAAATGAAGTATCTGGACTTCAATCAACTGTTATACTTTACTATTCATTAACAATTGGTAGGTTTACATTTTTTTCTGTACATTATTCATAGAGGGGAAAAAAATAATTGAGAGAACGGAATGCGGTAAAATAATAATAATAATGAAATTGTAATTCTTTGAATTCATATAAAACCAACTCCTCTTGCAGATACAAATTCATTTGAGCAAAGTGCATTCATTAAAAATCCCCTAATCATATCAAAACCAGCTTACGTTAGTAACATCTGTATTACCGTTTTATAGAAACACATGAAGAATATTATCTGCCAATGGTTTGGCATGTCTCAATGGAATAGTAAAGCTTGAAAGCATAAACTGTTGCATCAAATTTAAATTTGACGAAAAAGTACATAAAAACTCAATTGCTAGGTGATAATTACTAAATATTTGCTTTTACCAATGAATGCTCACAATCAAGTTTAGGTTGTTGATGATTGTTTGCCATAATAGGATGTTCTATGATGGACTGCAATAAAGAGATATTTTCGTGACTCATAACTGTAGACCTTTTTGGCGCTTGATAAAACTGCCTTGTCATTCTGACCGGTTCAAACCGGCCAAGTTTCCACAGGTCAACTTTAAGAACAAGCCACAGAAATTAAGAAACTACACTGTATGGTACATTTAAGAAACCATACTTTTGCATTTATTCCTTGCTCAAATGCCATGCTTCATGAAATGTATTTGCACACATGTATATAATTCCACCTACATGCACACACATTGCCATACAAATCCAAGGAGTGTCGCCAGCTTGCTTCCCCTTTCCTAATAGGGCAAGACACCCGTCAGTTACAAGGGCCAACCCTCAAATAAAAAGAAAGGGCACGGGAGGGGTAGGTTAGAGCAATTTTGGTGACTGCATAGTGTAAATCTAGAATTCCCCTGTTTAGTCCCTCCTGCTCTCTTTGCGCAAGTTCATAAAAACTGAGTTCCTTCTCTCCTTATTTTGTCTACCTAAGGATTATTGTTGAACTTGACACTAGGATCCAATGATAAATTCCAATTTGGAAGCAACTTCCACCAATAATTCTTATTTGGGAATTACTTGGTTTTCTTGAATGATCTAGTCCTGGGCCAGCTCCATCTGGAAGGTGTCCTTAGATAACTAGCGTAGCTATTAACTTCTTGCCAAGTACAGCAATTTTGTTCATTCGTTCACTCTCTCTCACAGCACATGGCTGGAATTTGCTTGATGCACCCATTATAAAATCAAATGCCCATATTTAGTATTCCGGGTATTTTTTATTTATTTATTTTTTAATGTTTTTTTTTTCCCCCCTCCCGTAGTTCAGTTTCTTTAGAGTCTTATTTAAAATGAGAATTTTTATGTATAGCGTAAAACTATTTTCCGTTCCATTTATTACGTTTCGCTATGAGAGCGCTAAACTAACAGGTTTAAGGATACAATCAATAGATCTGTACCAGAGCTGCTTTAAAGCAACAACAACATTCCTTTTAGATTAGTACAAATTAATTGTCAAGACTTACCATTCACAGGAAACAGCTCCGGGAAAGGCTCATACTGCTATAGGACAAAAGACATTAATTATATGATTATGTTGCATATTTAAATAATTGTCAAGCAGGTTGAAAAAGAAAAGTTTGCAGCTGAGAAACAAAAAACAAATAAATGCTCTAATTGCCGCCACCACCTTTCATTATTAGGTGCCAGTGAGTCATCCGTTTACCAGAAACGTTCCAAACTCTGATACACAGTTAAAGACAAACATGGTCACACAAATATGAAACTGAAGGTGTGGCAGCCTCTGCGGAAGTACAATAAATAAACTATAGATTTTGGTTAATCCCAAATAGACCTCGATATGGGTTTTAGCAGCCAGTACAGCCGCCACGACCCCAATGTGGCTAAGTGGGGCCTTACACTACACAATTTTTTGGGCATTGAAATATGATAGCTTGAAAGGCGAGAGAATTGTCCCAGATATCTAAACATCCTTCCACAAGAGAATTAGATAAACTCTAGGGTGGTATGCACTACAATAATCTTTCCCAACTGGGTCACGCCCAGAAATGATAAGTAACAAAAGAGCAGAAGGACAGATGCTCAGTAGTATATCGCCTGTAAGAAAGTTGCCCAAGTTTCACTGGTCTTTTTGAGTTTTATTAGTAACACAGCATGAAAAAATACCAAAGCAACCAAACGAGCTACCATGCCATCTCTATCCCGACCTGCGTGATCCATTTACAGAACAACAAGGAACATACATCGTTTAAGAAATGCATTCAGCCCAGTAACCTGTAGAACACATTCACCCCGAGTTGTTACAGTATGTTAAGATGGATTAAACACACCTAGAGAACGCCCCATCGGTGCAATACCCTTCGAAAAATGGGGAGCTTAATTCGTTTTTACTCGTCAGTGCTCGCCCAGTGTCGCAGCAGCTGTTCAGCGCTTTGTGGTAAACTAATAAATATGCCATCAAATGACTAATATTCTTACTGACAATGGTAAGTTGCGCAGTCACCATGCTGTGGAAAAAAAAAACAATTCTATACTAAAATATAAGAATTTTTAAGCAGAATGCTCAGAACAACTACTAAACAACACAGTGTGGAATCACCCCAATGGCAAGCATACAAACAACTCCCTTGCGCTGCTCCAAAGGTAACCCGATTAAAAGGGAAAAAAAATATCAAACTTGTCTGAATGCAATCAAATGGCTTCTGAGCGGTTCGTTGACCGCTGATACTAAACGAAAAAACGTGCCAGACAATCACCCCTAAAATGGCCTGAGCTGCCCATTTATTTTAAGAGATGCAGTATTTAAAGACAAAAAAAAAAAAAAAAAAAAGTCTTGTGTAGTGTAAGGCCACCCTAATTGACATGAAAATAATGTATGGATGGAAGGTTTTACATTATTTAAAATTAAAGACACAGTTACAGTGGTATCTCTACATACCAAGTTTACCCGTTCCAGGACCTTGTTTGTAAGTCGAAATGGTCACATGTCGAGCAGGATTTCCCCATAGGAATACATTATAATTCCAGTAATTCGTTCCACAGCCCAAAAACCTACACTAAATCCTTAATAAATACTGCTGGTACTATTACAAATGGCAATTAAGCATAGCAAAACAAATAAATTATAAAATCAAAATAATAATAATAATAGCGGGGCTGACGTGCCAGAGACAGAGCGGTGAGCTTGAGAGTTTCGCTTTCACTGTTTTCATGAGAACACCGTCAATTGCGGCAGACCGTAGGCATTTAGTGTTGAATAAGTTGTGAAATAAATGATAAAAACGTGGCGAAGCTGGCGATTTCTTTGGAGATGTTACCACAATAAGAATAGTCAGTTTAACTTAAAAAGACTGGCGAATGATGGTCTGAGGAGGACCGTGGAGATGTATTGTTGAGCCATTTCACGGATGCCCACCCCACGCTCATATTTTTCTATAATTTGCATCTTCATTTAGAAGCTTCAACTTTTTTCTTGTTTCAACACCTGTACCAACCTTTTCTGAAACCTGTGTTGATTTCTCACACAAGAAAATCCGCCGTGCATTCGTCGGCGGTGCTGCCATGTCGTTGTATTTCGAGCATGTCATCGGATGTAGAAACAAATGGCGAGTCAAATTTTACGTCGGATGTCAAAAACATCGTGTCGAAAAGATCATACGTCGAGGTACCACTGTACTAATTTCTTAAACTTAAAACAACATCAACATTACAAACATTTTTATGAGAAATGAAGAAGAAGAAGGCATGAATATGTGAGAGGCTAAGCAGCATTGAGAGAAGCATGAATGAAGCAGGGCCAAGTTTGCGGCTCTCACCTTCAAAATGGGCTGACTAGCGATCAGATGGACTTGTTGGGCAGAGGCAAGGGGCAGGCTGGTTAGATTTTGCTGCGAGTTACTGGCAGAGCTGTTGGAGTTTTCAAACAGTGCTTGACACTCATCCTTAGCATCTGAACTTTGAACGCTCACCCGCGGCAAAGTAAAGCTCAAAAGGGAGCATCCATTTCTTTGAGTTTGTTCAGTCATCCCCTCCTGCAAATACACTTGCTTCAAATGTGTATGCAAAAGTACTTCATCATCTTACTCTTAATTACTCTCAAACTAATAGTGACAAGAAATGAAACGCACCTCATTTTTCTGCACATTTCCTGTAGATCCTAGAGAGAATATATCAACAAGTAAATTAACTTCACCCACATTTTTCATTACATATCAAGGAAAATATTGAATTGTACAAATGCTTGTTTTCTTGGAAGCGGCAGCAGTTTGATTCACATGGTAGAAGATTCTCACTTTTAAAGTGAATTCTTAAATTACATAAGAGTTCTCACTTTAAAATCATGATTCAATGAGAAACGTGAGAATAAAGTCAGAATTCTGACTATAAAAGTGAGAATCTTGCCAACCCTTTTTTCTTCACTGGACCTGATCCTCTACCAAGGATTTTGTTCAAGAAATAACATTTTGAAACCAATATAGGATTTCATTTGATGAATAAACGTAATTTGGTTGAACATACCTCCTGCCTGTTTCTTCTTCCAAATGCATATTGCCCCAGCAACTACTACTGAAGCAATTGCGATGACTAAGACACTGATGACAGCTGTCAACGGATAATGAAAACCACATTAGCGCCAGTGAGTGAATATGATACAGATTTTAACCTTGATCAAGTTTTCATTTTTAGCAAACATCCGATTTTGAAATACCGTATTTTTTGGACAATAAGTCCCAATTTTTTATCATAGTTTGGCTGGGGGTGCCACTTATACTCAGGAGCGACTTATTTGTGAAATTTTTAACACATTATTACCGTCTTGGCCCGAATATAAGCCTGTGTTTTTGCATTGAAAATAGGCTGAAAAAGTGGGGGTCTTATATTCCCGGTCTAGACGTTATACCCATTCACGACGCTAAATGGCGCCAGATATCATTGAAGCGATGTTCTGTCATGACAGATCACAGCTACTCTCAAGTTTAACCAGTTTGCATTATTTTATTGCAATGTTTTTCCTTATTCAGATTTGTTTCAAGACTACAGTTAGTTAGATTTCACTTTGATGGTTAATGCAGTTATTGCAATTTTGTTGTTTTATCACAATAGATTGGTTTATTTACATTTCAAAAACCAGAAGCCATTCATTTACAAATGTGATTGCACTTTAGTTTACATATTTAAATGTTCAGATATTAAGATTTGAATGAGGCAAGATAACATGCTTTTTCTCTCAAATATATTGTTATAATCATTTGTTTCTGATGTACTGTAATTATTTTCTGTATAAAAATTAATTTGGTGTTCAAAAAGTTTTTTCAAACTTGAGTCTTGAAAAAGAGGGGGTCGTCTTATAGTCAGGGACGTCTTATATTCGGGCCAATACGGTATATCATTTTACATATAATTTTGGTGTTTTGGAGTGACACTGATGGTTTGGTAAACTTGTTAGCATGTTCTTTATGCTATAGTTATCAGAATAACTCAGCTATGTTACGTTAACATACCGGCATTTCGTTGTTCATGCATCATGTAACATTATTATACTTTACATTTATTCAGCATGTTGTTCTCTATTGTATATTTATTTTAAATTGCCTTTCAAGATGACATGTTTTATGTGTTGGATTTTATCAAGTAAATTTCTCCCAAAAATGAGACTTATACTCAGGTGCGACTTCTATATGTTTTTTTTCCCTCTTCGTTGGGCATTTTATGGCTGGTGCGACTTATACTCTGGTGCGACTTACAGTCCGAAAAATACGGTGAATACAAACGATCCTTTTCGACCCATTGTGTGGGGAAAGTTTGTATTGTTTTCAAAGATGCAATCTTAATTTAAAAATTGGACTTTACCTGGCGTCGCCTCACTCTGCAGAGGGATTTTCTTGCACTCCGTATTTGAGGTAGCTGTGCAGTTACGTACAACCTTTTCATCCTTACGACACCTAATTTAGAGGCAGGCAAAACCCACAGTAAATTCAAATGCCTTATATCTGTCGTTAATGGGGGAAAAAAAAAAAAAAAGAGGACACGGTCACCTTAGACACTTCTTGCACATCTCACATGGTTGTTCAGGTGTACAGAATCCTCCCTCTTTGCACCGGCATATACTATTTCGAGTTTTGCTACAAGCCTGGGCAATTTCTTGATCTGCAACACAAAATAGTAAAGTAACAGATTTCTGGAAAATCCTTTGTAAAATTCTGAACGTCTCATTTTCTCTTTATGTTATTCCATTCAATAGTTCAAATTCGCCAAACAGAAATACCTGAACGACACTGCGTGCATCCAATACATTTTTGGAGATGATTGTCGTGCTCAGTGTAAGTTTCATCTTCACATTCCTCACACTGCCCCTTTTCACCTGGCACAGTGCAGTCGGATTTCAAATGGGTACCTGAAACGAATAGTAACTGAGCATCAAACTCATTTGTTTCCTAAGCAAACATTTCCCATTGCGCTTAGGTGAAGGACATCTTATTTATGCGAGAAACACCAGAATTGTCAGTGTGTTAACACAGTTGAGCTTTCATTTGCCTTACCAGCTGGGCAGTACTTGCAGCAGATGTTGTTACTCCGGTACTCCCCATTTTTACAGATTACTGTACGTCGGATTGGGATGTCTCCCAAATGAAGGCCAGTTGTTGGGAATGGGACGGTGGAGGAAAAAGACCAGACAAAAACACCAATCACCTGTGGGGGGGGGGGGGGGGGGGGGGGGGGAGTACCTGTTCAGCCAATGAACTCTGGGACGGCTATGTTCTTGTGGCTATGAATAAACACTGAAGGGAAACAGATTACAGCAGACTAGGGCTGCACCATTATCTTTCAAAAGATAATTACAAATATTTTTCAGCAACATTGGGAACCCAATTGTTAGTCGTAACAACGCATAATCTCAAAAAAATCTTTAAAATAATCTTAAAAACACGATATTTTCCACATGATTTCCATCTGCTATAAAAGCTGCGTAATACAAAACATACATCTTTTTGTTTTATTTGACGATATCCCTGTACACCTTATTTGTTGCTTTGTAGCCCCAAAATTTTAGAATAAAAAAAATCTGATTACGATCCCTGACCCGATTACGATCATCTAAAAATGATATGTTCGGCCCAGTGCAGGTTGTAGGCAGGAATGTATGAGGGGTCAGTCAGAAATGTGTCGGGGGGGGGGGGGGGGGCATCATATGTGGGGCACAGCGAGGCACAGACGAGCGAGCAAAAAAAAAAAAAAAATCTTTACCACTTACCTGTCATGAAAAGTCAGGAATAGCGCTTTAAACTATAAAAATTCAAACCAAAATTCAAGTTTCTGTAATGGACCTTTTTTGGGTGTTTTTCAACAATCAGTATTCAAAATCAAAACTGGGGCATTCCTTATTGCCAGTCAATTCACCTCATCAGTTTCCATCACTCCTTCACCTCTCCCTGCACTCTGCTGCTCTACTTTGTTTGGACAGAAATGCGGGTATATCACTGGAGCCGTTATGCAATTAATCACCGTTTCTCAACCGGTAACCCAAAAGTGGTTTATGTTGTTTAGGTAGGTTACCTGCTTACCCGTCTCATTCCTCTTTGCTGCGAGCAAATAACTTTCTAACATCCATTTGCAAGTGTAAGGCTGTGTCAAATACAAATAAAAATACATTTTGTTCCAGATTACAGGGACCGCAGTAACAAATAAAATGCTTGTAAAAGAGACAATAGTTATAGGTTGTTTTAATTACCAAAGAAAAATTCATCTATAAGTGTAAAAAAAATTAACTCGATACAACTATGCTTGTAAAACAGCTGGAAATTATGATGAGCACACTTACAAAATTGTTAGAGGTTATATCTCAAAGAGAGACAATTAATTCATACATACTGATTCAATCTTGTCATATTAACAAATAAGAATAAATATCATTATTGATACAGCTCAAATACTACATACCATATTAACACAATATTAAAGCTCTTGAGTGAGAGCCTCTCAAATCGCATTTAATTCTCATTGTATTCATAGTACGTAAGCTAAAAGACGGCAGCTAATCTGCCATTTCAATTTACAACCAGAGTCGTTTACTGCAGTTAACTGCCTGATACTTAAAGAGTAAAGTTCAACCATTTGAATTCACAATTCATGGGAGTAGGCGACCAAAAAAACATCAATACAGGTAATAAAAACAAAAACCAATGATGGGCAGTTTATCTGGCACTAACCTGTAAAGCAGGTGGGAAGATGTCATTTGCACCCACCATCGACTGTATGATTAGCACATGCTAATATTGATGCTGTATTCATGTGTTGTTGGGATAATCGAAAAAAATCACTTTGTATTACATGGTGTTTAAAAAAGCGCCAAACAGTCACTCAACTTGTTATGTTATCGTTGGGGCATTAAAATAGGCTACTCCTATTTGTATCAACCATGTTTTTATCCCACATTACGACTTAACGGCTAGAGGGGGGAATCTTTGGGCACCTAACGATTCGATTACGATTCCATTATAAAACGATTATTGATGACCCCCCACCAAAACTATTAGCTGCTTTTAATGTTTTGTACATTAGTTACAAAAATTGTACAAAAAGCCTCTCAGGCTTAAATAAACGACTATTTCAGTATCAAGTTAACAGTTCAAAACAGTAAAGTCAGTTAAGTCCCCATTCTTTATCAGCAGCTTTAAACTACTTTCAATTAATGTAATGTTGTGAATCAACTGTTAAAGTTGTTAAAATTGGTCCCGTTATTCCATAATTTCCCTTCTGTCTACTTTCGACATGTGAAAGTTTTAAAACTGTTTTAAAGATAGATTCAAGTCAAGTTTTCGCCAATTTAGGAGTATTTTAGATAAAAAGTTAATTAGGTCCGCATGAAGGTTCGCTACAATAGCCTTCCAGAGAAGTCTACTGCTTTAAGATGGCGGATGTTTACCAACGCCGACAAGTGTGTCATTTCGCATCTACTTTTCTATACATGTGCAGCTAACGCCGCCGAGTCTGTCATTTCGCATCTAGTACTATATACATATGATATCTATTATTTACCGTTGCATTATGTGGACGTAGTTTGTAGCGGCTTTCGGCAGCAGTCAGGTATTATTGTTTTTTTATCTTGAGCCATGAGTTGAGTCAGAGCCATGAGTTGAGCATTGTCATTACCCGGGTAATGACAAGCATGATGTTTACTTACGGTCCGTTCCTCATTGCATCCCAAAGACCGCGCTATGTTTCAGTTCCGCTTTACTTGATATATTTCAATAATCGGAATTTGGATGTTTGTGAATAGTTCTCAAATCTTCCATCTTCAATCGCGAATAATCTAAGAATCTGAAATGTCGCACATAGAGGTGTGCAAAATTTCCGATTCTTAGATTATTCGCGATTCGGCCGTGGAAGATTCGAGAACGATTCACAAACATCCAAATTCCGATTATTGAAATATGCGAAGTAAAGTGGAAGTACACAACACTCAGCGCGCCGCGCGGTCTTCAGGACGGAACGGAGCGAGAGTAGCTAAACATCATGCTTCCCATTACCCGGCCCCTCGGGTAATGCCAATGCTCAACTCACGGCTCTAGCTCAACTCATGCAACGAGATAGGTATGTTGTTGTGTTTTTCTGACTGCTGCCGAAAAGCTGCTACAAGTACATCCATATAGTGTTACGGTGGATATCATTTATATAGGACTAGATGCAATATAGATTTGGCAGTGTTAGCAGCACATCTACAAAAAGCTAGATGCTGGCGTTATAAACGGCCGCCATTTTAAAGCAGTACACTTCCCTGCAAGGCTGTTGTAGCGAACCTTCCAAGCAAACCTAATTAACTTTTTATCTAAAATACTCCTAAATCGGTAAGATATTGACTTGAATCTATCTTTAAAATAGTTTTAAAACTTTCACATGTCGAAAGTAGACAAAAGGGAAATTATGGAATAACGGGAGCAATTTTAACAAATTTAACGGTTGATTCACAACATTAAATTAATTGAATGTAGTTTAAAGCTGCTGATACAGAATGGGGACTGGAGTTTTTTATTTAATGTTATTTTTGTATATTTGTTTACGCTATATGTTAACTTGATACTGAAATAGTAGTGTGGTTTAGCCTGAGAGTATTTTGGAACAATTTTAGAACTTATGTACAAAACATTAACAAAAAAAAAAACAAAAAAAAGAGAAAAAAAAAAAAGGAGGGGGGTGCATCAATAATCGTTTTATAATCAAATCGGAGCCTCTGAATCGTAATCGTAATCGAATCGTTAGGTGCCCAGAGATTCCCAGCTCTAGTCGCACACCTCTATTTACAGCACATCAGAACGATTTTCCAACTTGGGAACTCAATTTCCCGAAACACATGAACACACCATATCTCCTGAAGGTGCTTCGCGAAAGTGTCAACTCATGCCAAAATTACGTGCATAAACTACTAGTGGTGTCAACAATAATCGATGCGGCGATGCATCCCGATGCGAGGCATGGCCGATTTGATTCGATGCAAGACATTACATGATTGATTGAAAGACAAATATTATAAACTGTCTAAATCATAGGTGTCAAACCAACTCAACATGTTGATGACCCCAAAATGCAGTGACAGCAATAAAATTAACTTACAAGAATATTTATAATCATAAGTAAGTTGAACTTGAAAATGAGTGTTTTTTTGTTTCCCATTCCCATTTTTTTTTCCATTCTTGAGGGGAATTCCAAATCAGGCTGCTTAGGCTATACTTTTCGCCAAGATTGTCATCCATTGAATATGTTACGCCCACCGGTGTCGTGCCAATGTAGTTACCCTAGTCAAAAATTGTTTCCCCTGGGCGGAGCCACTGCGCTGCACTGATTTGCGTGTTTTGGTGATGTAGTAGTTATCTACGAAGTTTTAAAACATGGCACATCCATCAAAAAAACTTTTTCGTACAACGTAACATACGTACTGAATGTAAAAAAGGCAACGTTTCACGGTTTTACTCGTAGGATGACCTATTACTGTTATTACTGTAATTCAATTCCTTTATGGAGTTTCTCCAGTTTAATAAACGTCGATGTCTAAAATATATAACTGATTCTTTTCTGCCTTCAATTAATTGTTTAAGTCGACGAAACTCATAACTAATGTGTGTGTTCGCTCCTGTGGCCAGGGGACACAATTTTTGACGGGGGTAACTACATTGGCAAGACACCTGTGGAGGCTCTATTGTACAATTAGCGTCTTTAGTGGGGCAAATTGACACTCCTCTCACGATTTGACGGTGATCTCTAACGTTTCATGGTCCACATTTTCAATCTCTGGTTCTTGTTCAGTAGTTGTCCCTTTTGAAAGCTTAGGTTTGAAACAAATTACGTATATCCATCTTGCCTCTTCGGTCTTCGGGTGGTTTTGGCTAAGCAAAGCAAATGACCGTCTAAGGTATAGTCACATGATCTGTTCAAAAAATATTTTGGCCCATTATAAAAATATCTGTTTTTTGTTCATTTCATTCATTTTTGTTGTGTTTTATTGCTTTACAACTTTTATTGACAACATTTCACTGGAAAATTATTAATTTTGAAATCATACTGAATAGGAAAGTCAAATTACATGCAATGACACTTTTCGGCCACCGGGGGGGCCCTGGCCCCTCTGAAAATCCGCTTATGATTTTAGTGAAGGTTAGTGTAATGTTAAGGGCTAGATCTAGCAGTCACTTCACACAAAATCACGTGCAGAGCCCAAAATTCCCGAATCATTATTATCATTAGTCAGCATTTGGAGGCAAATATTGCACCGCCGCTGGAGTTAAGACCCCCCAAGCGTCATTAATGTGCATAAATATCCAAATCGAGGTGCACGTCATGCACCCGAATCAGAGCAGCACTTTACGAAGAAACTTTAAGAAGCGTGGTCTTTTAGGGGAAACTGAATAACTTTACTTTCTTGAAGTAGCGAGGAATTTAACACGGAGACGCGAACAAACTCATAGGAAAGTCCCGACATGTCTGCGCGTTTCACCATAGATTAGAACATACAGCATGAAACACAAACACCTAAATTAAAGTTTACTTTTTGTCGGTGTCTCACCTGTCGCAATCGCAGGTAACATAAATTACATAACATTACAGTGCCCACTGAATTATTTAATTGTTTCACAACGACGGTCCATACAGTAAAAAAGCCACTTAATGCTGAACAACACATGAATGAGTATTATCCTGCTCTTTAGAATATGAAGGAACTTACAATACAAGGCAAGATCCTGTTCATTCTTCGGTAAATTACGTTATGGTCTAGCAGACAGAGCACCCTACCCGCCACCTACTCTTGAGAAGTTTTTCTAAGATAGTGCGGAAGTTCGCAGGTGTGACTTAATCAGGGTTGCCAGATGGGAAAGACAGTCTCCAGCCCAATCACAGCGTGAAACCCGCCCAGTTCAATTGAAAAAAAATAAAAATAAAAAATAAAAATAAAAATTTAAAAAAAAAATAAAAAACAGCCCAAATGACAACCTGCCGTTCCTACGCAAGATGATTAGAGCCATTGCAGGGGGAAAAAAACTAGATTCTGACTTCTATTCTCAGAACTTGGCCACTGTTTTTTTTCCTTCTTCATCAGTGGCCCTAATCCTCCTCCTCAAAATAAAATGTTTCACTTGAATAGCACAATCTATATTTTGATAGAATAACCTAAGGGGAATAAATAAATAAATAAAGTAGGAGACACAGAGGAATCCAAGGGCGTAGGTTTGCTGTCAACATTGGTAGGGAAGATATAACAGCCATTAAACGGAGTTTAAAAGGGGGCCAGGGAGGCCAGCCCTCCCCTGGTGACTGAAAAGTGTCTTTGCATGTAATTCACTTTCCTATAGACCCTACCCACGTGACGTCACAACTCCTTCCTCCTGACTGGTGCCGCCCAATTGTCCGTCAACACATCATGTTTACCTGTTACGGCTACGTACATTCCTCCTATTTACGACGTGCTTTTCTGCTCGTTAACATTAATAATCAAAATGGTGAAGGCGTGTGTGGCGGTCGGTTGCAATAACAGAGAAGATAGACGGAGAAGACGGAGAGACTTGAAGTTCTACCGGATTCCGAGAGACCTGGAGAGGAGAGAGCGAGATGGGCTGCTGCAATTCGACGAGAAAACTGGGCTCCAAACGATTACCACAGATTATGTAGTAGTCATTTTATATCTGGTAAGATGCATTTAATATATATTTAGAGGGTTTTGGGCTGACAACCACAATTAAGATCATTGCTCGGCTAATCGCCGACAACATACACGTATGTATGTAGTGAGAGTGCTATCGCTAAACCATATAAACATTAAAAGCCCTAGCTCCATTGACAAATGACATGAAATACATCAGACTGGATGTTAGCAAGAACAAAAGATTTTGAATTGAAAATTTCGTAACTCACCTTTCCAAGCACAAGATAGATTCCTGCCGAATTTTCGTGGACGAGGACCTGTTTCACCCAGCCAGCAACGAAGTATTTATAAGCCTCCAAGCTCTTAAAGTTTTTCAAACTTTCGTGAGAATAGGCTGATTTTGTGTGGACAAGATAGTTGTACATATCAGGGTAGCTAGCAGATGTCAGGCAAATGCGGCGGAGACAGCGAGTCGAAAAACATCGATTTAGGCATCAAATATGGATCTGGCGAATGGATAAACTGAAGCTTTTCCACATAACGCCTTTTATGCAACGCATCAAGTGAGTTTACGGCATCCGAAAGCACCGGGTCTTCCATGAAATGCATTATAAATTGCTCGATCAATTGAGACCATTGATAATACAGACAAAAAATGACGGACAAGGGGCTGGAACAATACAGTGAGCACGTGATTTTGTGACGTCGGTGGGTAGGGTCTATAGACCCTACTCACCGACGTCACAAAATGACGTGTCGCTGTATCCGGCCGCCATATTGTCCGTATTTTTTAGACCTATTCTCATTGTTTTCAATTAGTCGTGCAAGTTATAGAGCAATTCATGGTAGCCCCGGTGTTATTTGACGCCGTAAACTCATTGGATGCGCTGCATAAAAGGCGTTATGTGGAAAAGCTTCAGTTTATCCATTCGCAAGATCCATATTTGATGCCTAAATCGATGTTTTTCGACCCGCTGTCTTCGCCGTCTTTGCCTGACCCTGATATTTACAACTATCTTGTCCACACAAAATCAGCCTATTCTCACGAAAGTTTGAAAAATTTTAAGAGCTTGGAGGCTTATAAATGCTACGTTGCTGGTTGGGTGAAACAGGTCCTCGTACATGAAAATTCGGCAGGAATCTTGTGCTCGGGAAGGTGAGTTACGAAATTTTCAATTCAAAATCTTTTGTTCTTGCTAACATCCACTGTCAAGTCTAATGTATTTTATGTCATTTGTCAATGGCGCTAGGGGTTTTAATTTTTATATGGTTTAGCGATAGCACTCTCACTACATACATATATAATATGTAATAAATATGAAGTGCGATAGCACTACTCCAGATTGTCCCTAGTTGAATTTATTTTTTGGCTTTTGACCTCAATAGTGAAATTGTAAATTAATTGTATGACAACTGTCTTATTATCCCCTTATAATTATATATTTTCAGGTAGTTCATTCACAACGTCTGAGTGTATGTTGTCGGCGATTAGCCTAGCAATGATCTTAATTGTGGTTGTCAGCCCAAAACCCTCTAAATATATATTAAATGCATCTTACCAGATATAAAATGACCACTACATAATCTGTGGTAGTCGTTTGGAGCCCAGTTTTCTCGTCGAATTGCAGCAGTCACCCCCTAGTAAACGAACCCAAAAACCTTCCTGACAATCGTTAACATTGATTAATCAAAATGGTGAAGGGATGTGTGGCGGTTGGTTTCAGTAACAGAGAAGATAAACGGTCATTTTAGTAGCTGCTGTGTCCCCATTGTTAAAAGGGCAAATCTCAAAAGCAGCACAGTTTGTTTATCTCGGTCCATGATGCGTTTGTGTCGACAGCCGTTAGACGGCGGTGAAAACATCAATATGATGCCAACACGATCGCAGAAATCATCAGGCGGAGACTACGAAGCTCGTCGCCACGGTCGCGCAGCAAGAAGGTGAGCGCAACAACAGGCGTTGTGCCGAAAAATAGCCGCCCTGCGTGAAATGTCCCCCCCTGACGGGAGCGCCCACACGGAAATGACTTTCTTGTACCGTGAATATGTATTATTTTACTCTGCTTGAACTAATAAATGTCAAACCTGTGTGATTGTCATTGGGATATGGTCGTGAAAACCTGTAGACTAATACATTTCTGTTCAAAGATGGTTCTTTGGCCCAGTCCACAATTTGTTACTAAAATACATTACTAATATTTTGTGTAATTTAATTATTTAAAACTGATCTTACAGTCGTAAATCCATTACTGTAATGTGTCCATGAAAACATTTGATGTTTTCCCGTCAATAAAGCGTTATAAATAAGCACTCCCGGCAGGGGGAACATTTCACGCGGGGCAGCTATTTTTCGGCACACACCGGCCCGTTGTCGATCAAATTTCATTTTACAATCGTGACAACGGTGACGCTCAGCTGACCAAATGTCGGTTTATATTCGGGCCGGTGCCGATTTTGGGTACCCGACTCCTCATCGTGACATAAACTGGAGTATGATTGGAAATTTTGTGGTCTCAGGACGAGCTCTGACGCACGGGACGGGACCAGACGGGAGGAAACATCGGTTTGGGCATCAAATATGGATCTGGCGACTGGATTGACCGAAGCTTTTCCAAATACCAGCTTTTAAGCAACTCATCCAATTAGTTTACAGCGTCTGAAAGCACCGGGGCTTCCATAATTTACAAGTGAATCCACCTTTACAAACTACGATCATTGACAATACGACACACAATGACGGACAATATGGCGGCACAATACAGCGATCACGTGATTGTATGACATTGGTGATTGGGGTCTATACAGTGGTAGCTCTACATACGAAGTTAATTCGTTCCAGGACCTTGTTTGTAAATCGAAATGGTCGTATGCCGAGCATTTCCCCATTGGAATACATTATAATTCCATTAATTTTTACAAAGCCCAAAAACCTACACTAAATCCTTAATAAATATTGCTTTTATTATTGCAAAGAGCAATTACAAAGAGCAAAACTAATAAATTATGAATAAAAATCAGAATAAAAATCAGAATAATAATAATATCATAATGCAATAATAATAATACCTGTAACGAATCGGGTTCTAATGTGGCTGACTTTTTTTTTGCTTTACCTGAACGCACCGCGGGGCTGACGTGACGGTGAGCAAGAGAGCGCGGCTCTACTTTTGTTTTGATGCTTGCGTTGTGTTGCACAAGTTGAAGGAATACATGATTAGAAACCTGACCAAGCTGGCGATTTCTTTGGGGATGTTACCACAATAAGAGTTGTCACCTTAACCTAGAAAGAGTGGCGAACGGAGGAGGACCGCCGGCCGAGATCGACATTCTACGGCCCTATTGTCGACCCAGTTCCTGAATGCTTATATTTTGCGATCATTTACATCTTCATCTCAATGGTAAACGTCATCTTTTCTTTTTTTTTTTCTCCACCTGCACTAACCTTTTTGGATCCAGTGTTGATTTCTCTCACAAGAAAATAAGCCATGCGTCCGTCTTAAGGCAAAACAAAGAAACTGCGGCGCTGTCAAAAATCAGAAGTCAGACAGTAACGGGGGAACAATACCCGATGCATGCCAGTAATGGTAATGGACAAATACAGCAATGGTAATAGGACCACAAACACACAGTTAACAGTAACATACAACACGAATGTACATTTAAGACCCTCCCTAAATGCAGTGTGACCAAATGAAATGTTTAAAGCAAATTTTAAATACGTGATTATTTTCACAGTGTTTAGGTTGTACACTCAGACTGTTCCATAATTTCACTCCACGTACAGACACACAAAACATTTGCAAGTTGTTCGAAATTTAGGAATTGTGGACTCCCCGAAATGTCATGATTTATGAGCTTTTCCTCTAATGGTAAAATATTTTTTTGTAAAGTCAGCTGGGACCATAATGAAGATAAACTGTATATAATAGGGAGACACTATTTGTTTTAAATTCAGTTGATATAAATTCGATAATACTGTATACTTTACCTGTGTTACAGTACTTCTACTTTGAAAAATTATCCCCTCTTCTAATGTCTCTGTAAAATTGGCCATTAAATGAAGGTAAATATATCTGTCATCCGTAATGATGTTTGATAGATTTTTTTTTTTTTTTTTGTAACCCCTGATATTCGCTAAAATGTGTCAAAATATTCTACCTTAGCTTTAACTGCTCTATGAAGATGATAATGTCCCAATACAGCCAACAAAAAATTCATTGCAAATATTCTTTAATCTGGACTGGGCTAATACTGCTACAATTGTGAAGTGTAATACTGAATTTCCGTTAAAAGCATTCTGACAAATGCATGCTCACAGAATACGCTACAAACCATCATAAACCTTATGTCAGTTTCTGGAAAACATCATTTCTCATGTGCCAGCTAACATTATCTATGGAGCGGTTGTCTGCAGCTAGAAGATATGTGACCAAAAAGGAAAGGGCGGGCTAAACAGACCATCTTTTGCACAACATGGAATAAAGTTGTGGTCTGTTGATTCACATTCAGAGCTCGCTCCTCTGTATTAATCATTACATAATTTTACAGTGCTTTGAGTGAACAGTGTAAACATGAATACACATGTATAGAAAAGGAACAGAGGGGACCAATGTGATTGAAGGTTTTTACACGCTGTTTGGCAACTTCAGACACACATTGAGCAAAATGCTACATTTTCACTGCAGTAAATTAATCTTTTGATCCACATTTCACTCTTGCACCTCTTCCTGTATTTTTTTGCACAGTTTTACTCGCTTGCTGGGAAACTGGAACCAGTGTTTTAAAGTGATAAGGTGATAAGGCAAGATGTACGACTGAAAACTGTTTCACTCAATTTTGAAAGGAAAAAAAAAATCATTTAAATGGTAAATTGTCAGTACTTATATAGCATATTTATCTACATGTTGTACCAATATGTTTTCCTTCTGTTAAGTGTTCTTGTGTATTAATGCGCAAGTAGACTGTGCCATTATGTTTTTCTTCTGTTAAGTCATCTTGCGTATTTATGCACAAGTAGACTGTAATACACAAATGAAAATGGCTGAAAAATGATTTGGTCTGAAGTCCTTTTGCTACCTCTAAATTCATACTGGCATATGAAATTTGTACATCTGCTCCCTTAGAAGAAGATCTGGATCTTGATGGAACTTTCCCTTATTCTACCATAAATATCCATTTAACATGAACATGTGAATTTCAGTTAATTGCATATGATCTTCCACGATATAGAAGCACGCCCAGGGGTGAAAATGGGCCAAAACGGTCCAGAACTTCGTTCCAGTATAAATTTCGGAGGCGGAACAGTGTTTTGATCCCGAAAATATGACGGCAACAGTCAAACCTCCATGTTAAAAAAACACACACAAAAAAACTGCCAGGCTGCCATACACGTATCTCCAAGAAGAAAACAATCTACCAATGTCAGATTTACATACACATGTTAACAACAAACCTAATAAAGTGCTTGTGTAGTGTCATGCGTTTCCCCCGATATTTATTATGTAGTTATTCGACAGAGTTCCCCGGAGTTCTCCCAGCGTTTGTATTGGAGTCCAGCAAACCACCCTGCCTGGACTCCAATTGTCCGTCCAATTGGCTGACATACTGACATGTGATCAGCATGGATAGTTAGCTCTGATTGGTTCAAATGCACGTATCTGGGACAGAAAAAAAGAACCAGCTTGTTGAATTAATGCGTCAAAAAGGGCACTACAATGAAACATTGATCAGATCTTTAAGAGAAAGGAAAAAGTTGAAGAGGCTTATTTTATTTGCTCTGACGAGGAGGTTCAGAACATTTTCCATGTTATAATGTCTGACCCCAGAAATAATGAAGAGAAAATTCAGATTTTTAAATTTGAAAGCTTTAAGCTTTAAACATAATACACATTAAAAAAAAAAAAAAAAAAAAAAAAAAAAAGTTAATTTGAATACATGCTCCCTAATTTTTAGGCATTAAGCATTACAAGTAGGTCTCATGGTAAAACAAATATAACAAAAGTGAGATTGAACACAATAAACTTTGTCATAATAAAAAAGTATTTTGAATGATCACAATGGGAGTATGTCAGACTCTCCATGTGAAACATTAAAACTGTTCAGAATCCGGGCACTTAGACTTCCATTCTCTGTGTCAAACAGCTGAACAGGACAGGTTTAAAAAAAAAAAAAAAAAAAAAAAAAAAAAAAAAAACAATAAATTTTTATTGATTGATTGCCAAAAATTCTACTGCAACTTGATCAAAATAATGATTAGCATAAAATGCTCTCTCCCTTCAGGTTGCCAGAGTACCACTTCATATTGGAGAACCTGTAGGAAAAAAACGATGAGTCCTCTGCAGAAGGTACTAAATATATGCACGCGTAAAGACTATATCCTAGCCCGGGTCAATGGATCCACCTGCTAAATAACCTCGCACCCGTCAATGGATCCATATGCTAAATAACATAGCACAACTACGCCAAATTAATGGATACCCTTGTTTTGCTTCTCTTGTTGTCTTGAATCCTTTGTGATTCGTAATTTTTTTTGCGCACGGAACGTACACAGCTGTGGCAACCCGGACGAAGACTGGAAAATGATCTCGTGATTGGCTGATGATGAACACGGAAGCAAAAGAGAATCAAATTTGCGACGCGTAAATAGTCTTTTAAAATGGGAAAATCTCCGCCTAACCACTGAGATAATTTTTAGAAGTATCTCTAAAAACATGTTTCTTTAATATCTATTAAAAATAAGGAACATCTCATAAATAACTGAAGTGAAAATCCTTCATTGTGCACCTTTAATTCCTTTAATTATTTTTAGCATTTAATATCTGGACTTGAACACAAAAATGTCGAGATGAATTACACTGGACTCTACATATTTAATTCTGTAAACAAGAAAAAAAAAAAAAAAAAAAAAATCATCGGATGCGTTTCATTTATTTTACATTTATTTGCAAAAGGCGGCATATACAGTTGCAAATCCTACTGTACAGAAAACATCCAAAATGTCCATAATTATAGATCCAATATACCACAAAGCTGCCCAGGCATTACCAAACCTTAGATGTTCAGCACTAAAAAAGCTCTGTAGCCTATTCATTTTGATGGTTTAAATACATTTTAACTAAGACCTTTAAATGTTTATCAGTGTATTTTTCCCCTCATCCCCTTGTGAACTTTACAACATTCACCATTTACAGTAGTTTAAACAAGGCACAAGAATAGTGATATGAAGCCACAGGCCATGCGTGCAGCAAAAAAATAAAAACAAAAAAATAAAAATAATATTAATAGTTTAAAAAAAAAGAAAAAGAAAAAGGGGAAAAAATAGCAAGACCCACTTTGGGCAGAAGAAATAATTTTCACAACTCCAGACAACAGGGTTAAGTATTAGAACAAAGCATTGTACATATATAGTGAGAACACATGTGATTTTGCATGTCCGATTTCACATTTAATAAACCAAAGTGACTTTTGACATCTGAAGCAAATTTTAAATAAATCTGAATGCTGAGTAACACAGGCGGGATGCTCTCAGTGCAACATAGGTTATCAATAAAATTTAAAATTTTGGCAGTTTTTATTTGAGGCAAATAAACCTTTTTCACAGTTGAAGAGATAAACAAATAATTCACATCATTTACCTGACATTATAAAGTGATTAAAATAATTATTTTGGTTGGAAATGCATATGGAGGCTAATGAACCTTTCACAGGAAAGTCATTCATACAAAGCATTCTATTGGAAGTCACACCATGATAAACCACTGACAAAATAAACAAAAATAATTTAAAAATAATTAATATTGTTCAAAATACCCACCAAAATATTAACCAACACAATGTCATTTCATCGGTCAACAGGAAAACTGAATAAGTTGCGATACGTGTTGAAGGTAAATTCTTGCAAATGTCAGCAAATATTTTTATATATCTTATTTATGTGTAAAAATCTAACTGATGTATGTTACAACACACCACATAATTGTTAAAGCACCCAAACAAACATGTTTAAGCTCATGTATTTGTCAGTTGCGAGCAAAACTAAAACAATTTACCTTGAAAACTCACTTGAATATGTTCATTTTGAATGCATTTTTGTGGATGGTCATGACCAATTTCCAATTGGAATTATATATTTCCAACTACATATACTATAATTATGGCCCCTCCTTTTCCAAACAGTCAACAGAGCGCTTTGTTAAATTAATCCTAAGGCATACATCGGAAATGTCAAATTCTTAAGCACATAATAATGAATTAAGTGGAGATATTTTCTGATTTATTAACACAGACTATAAATGGTGATTGCATAAACAACAACTGATGAACCAGATATTCTATAAGAGCATGCAGCTCCTTCACGCAACTCTATGAATTGAGTATGTCTTCAGATGATCATAAGTACAGTGATTGTTTTAATTTCCTGACATTAAATATATTTAGTTGCTCTGAAGGGAATTTACCTTATGTATAATTAATAAGTAGACAACAGTAGATTATGCATCTCACTCCCTGGCAGCGACATTGCATGGGTTTATATTCAGTTAAGGCAGTCACCATGCAATTTGAAAATATTCAAATCATTTTACGATTCAATTTTATCAAAATACATGATTTGTGGAGATATACTCATCTTTTTTTCCACCTGTGATTATACAGTTCGTTAATGTAATCGCTTATAAAATCATAAACTATATAAAAACAAACAAACAAACAAACAGACAAACAAACAAACAAATAACAGCAGTGCATTTCTGTTGGCTTTAAATCTAATTTATTGTTTTGATTTTGGCTAATGTATCATGAGCGTCATCATTATTGAGATCCTTGATCATTTTAGCCCAAAGCCCAAGAATCTCAAACTTTTTCAAAATACATTATCAAGATATTTTACTTCCAAATTTGGAAACATTCTGCTCGCCCAGTAAATGGGAGACACATGGAATTTCATTAGTTGAGCTCATGCGGAGTCAACATGACAGGTCTTACTATTGTAACTGTTTGATAAACCACAGTCATCCACACTACGACAGCTTTAGGAAATTAACTCCCATCGCTGTCAAGGAAAAAAATAAAACTGTTATCAGCTCTAAAATGGTGGTATGACATCATTATTCCTATGGACAGTGACTTTGTCAGGTAGTCACTCTCTGCCCAGGCTGCTGAAGGATAATTAATAGAAACTGAATGTGAAATTTAGTATACAGTGCAACATATATTTTAGATACTGTAAAGCCAGGTTTTCTGGACTGTTGTAAGAGATGAATACAGTCCAATTTCTTGAATGTTCACAGATAAAACATGTGTGCAATTAGGATCTTCTCACAATACTGGCATCCACAGGAGACGGTGAATTTCTCTTTTGTTCTCATGCCAATTTGGAAACTACATCTCCCAATCTTCCCCATACACCAATTCACTTGGATGAAGTACAAAGACAATTAAATTAGAAACAAACAAAAGACTAAACTGAAGAAGTTGATTAGCAGTCTGTTATTGAAGAAATTACAGTAGTAGAAGAAGCCACAGTAGGTAAAGCTGAACCTCTCCCTTTTGAGACTGATCATTTTGTCAACATTATCACCTTGCACCACGCCACCACAAACTGCTTGACGTTCTTCTCTCAGCCTGGATATTATGACGTGGACTGATCTTCCTTATGATCTGGAAACGTGCCAATTCATCTCAGACTGCGTGCATTTATTTGATTCAAGTCAGTCTCCTCCTCATCCAGATCCTGGGGAGAACTTTTGGGGTGGATCTTGCCAATTTCCTCTAGGGCACTGGCAAGAGAGTCAAGGTCAGCAGTGTCTTGGTGGCGAGCCTCCCATAGGCACAGTATGATGGCTGAGGGACTCTGCTGCTTTGCAAAATAACCAAGGTTTCTGTTGAGGTGCAAAAAAATAAATAAAAAAAAATCAATTAATACAAATGAATAATTAACATTGTGTGTGTAAAAATGTATGGAGAATACATATGGAAATATATTTGGGACAAATGGCCCATTACATACATTGGAATTAAAAATGGAAGAAAAGTTGAGGTTTTTCCTGGTGTGCTGTTCCACTGTCATTTATTTTCATTTGATTCTTATTTCTTGTGTATCACAGAATGCTGCAGTGGTGATGATCCCATGTCATCATCATTACACATGCTAATGTTTAATGGCTTCATATTAACAGGACAGATGCTGTCATGGCTTTCGGACATGTTTGTACACTTGGCATGCTTTTTCTTCACTGTAGTGTGACTGGCAAAAGGAGAAGCCAATCTCTCTCTGCTCTGGCAGATGAGCTGCACTATCACTGATCCGCTACTTAGTCTTACTACTAAAAGTTGTGTTCTGAATAATTGCAGTGCGTTGAAAAAGTAGGTAAAGCTCAAAAGCATTTTAAGACTAGACCGATTTTGAAGAAAAGGCTTCTTACGCATTTTTCTCCTGTACAGCTTCCCCTTGTGCATAGTGCGCTGAATTTTTAACAATGCATGGTAGCCTTCATTCACTCATTCATGTTCTAAGTCGCTTATTCTAACAACAGTCGTGGGGGTTTTCGAGGCCATCTCAGCAACAGTGGTATGAAAAACTATCTGAACCTTTTGGAATTTTTCATATTACTGCATAAAATCACCATCAAATGTGATCTGATCTTTGTCAAAATCACACAGATGAAAAAACAGTGTCTGCTTTAACTATAACCACTCAAACATTTATAGGTTTTCATATTTTAATGAGGATAGCATGCAAACAATGACAGAAGGAGGAAAAATAAGTAAGTGAACCCTCTGACTAAGGAGACTTAAAGAGCAATTGAAATCAATTTTTACCAAAGAATTTAAGTCAGGTATGTGGCCAATCACTCATGAGTGGTTTAAAGCTGCCCTGCCCACTATAAAAACCACAACTTATAAGAATTGTCTTGATGAGAAGCATTGTCTGATATGCATCATGTCTTGGTCAAAAAAGCTGTCTGAAGAGCTGCGATCAAGGATTGTTGATTTGTATAAAGCTGGGAAAGGATACAAAACAATCTTTAAAAGTGTGGATGTTCATGAATCGACAGTCAGAGAAGCTGTCAACAAATGGAGAGAGTTTGGCACTGTTGCTTCCCTCCCAAGGAGTGGCTGTCCACCAAAGATGACGCCAAGAGTTCAGTGCAGAATACTCAGAGAGGTAAAGAAGAACCCTAGATGTCTGCTAAGGACTTACAGAAATTTACTGGCACAGTCCAATATCTCTGTGCACACATCACCTGTATGTAAAACAATGGCCAAAAATGGTGTTCATTGGAGGACTCCACAGAGGAAGCCACTGCTGTCTAAAAAAACATTGTTTCTTGTTTAATGTTCACAAAAAGGCACTTGGACACTCCACAGAAGTTTTGGCAAAATATTTTGTGGACTGAAGAAACCAAAGTTGAATTGTTTGGGAGTAACACAAAGTCATGTGTGTAGGAGAAATGGAACAGATCACCAACATCAACACCTCATCCCCACCGTGAAGCATGGTGGAAGGAGCATCATGATTTGGGGCTGTTTGTTGCCGCAGGGCCTGGACAACTTGCAATCATTCATGGAGGAATGAATTCAAAAGTTTATCAGGATGTTTTGCAGGAAAACCTGAGGCCATCTGTCTGCCAGTTGGGGCTAAAAAGAGGATGGAGGCCGCAACAAGACAATGATCCAAAACACAGAAGTAAATCCACTTCAGCATGGTTCCAGAAGAACAAAATACAGGTTCCGGAGTGGCCAAGTCAAAGTCCAGACTTGAACCCTATTGAGATGCTGTGGCATGACCTTAAGACAGCCATTCATGCCAGACATCCCAGGAATCTGACTGAACTACAGCAGTTTTGTAGAGAGGAATGGGCCAAGATTAGTCCTGATGGATGTGCCATACTGATCTCCGGCTACAGGAACCGTCTGGTTGTAGTTATTGCACCAAAGGGGTGGGGCACAAAATATTAAATGTAATGGTTCATTTACTTACCAACCCCCCCCCCCCTTCTGTCAATGTTTGCATACCATCCTCATCAAAATATGAAAACCTATAAATATGTGGGTGGTTTTAGAGCAGAAACTGTTTTTCCATCTGTGTGATTTCGACGAAAATCAGATCACATTTGATGGTGATTTCATGCAGAAATGTGAGAAATTCCGAAAGGTTCAGATACTTTTTCATAACTATGGGCAGTAGGTGGGGTACACACTAAATTGGTTGCCAGCCAATCGCAGGGCACAAGGAAACAAACAACAATTCCTGCACACACTCATGCCTAGGGACAATTTGGAGTGTTCAATCAGCCAAAAATTTTTGGGATGTAGGAGAACACCGGAGTACCTTGACAAATGTCACATAGGCACAGGGAGAACATGCAAACTCCACACAGAAAGGCCAAAGCCCGGGATTGAACCCTTGATCTCAGAACTGTGAGGTGGATGTGCTAACTGCACAACCACAATGCCACTAGCGACCTCTGCAGCAAAAGTATGTTGTAATTATTTGCTTGTGGTCTGTTGGTTGTCATTCAGGTCACTTCAGATCTGTTGCCAACTTGCCACTCTTTGCTGGAGATTCAAAGAGGAAAAAAACAGGCAATGGGCCACCTTAAATATTTTTTCTCATGATTGCATGCATATTTCTGTGAGGTTCAAGGCTTGATTAGAGCAAATGGCAATTTTGGTTTCCAATTAACCAGTGCTCATAAAGTTACAGCATCTTCCGTGACCCTGAGTGTCAATTCTGGAACCTGTTCATCAGTTTTTGATTTATCAAAATGAAGTTGCCAATGATTTATGCATTAAAACAATGGAAATGGTCAGGGGTGCCTTAACCTTTTCATGCTAATGTACTATGGAGATTTTCAAGAGAACTTAATCCACTTTTAAAAAGTAGGTCACAATTTTAAGTCTTATTATGGTTTCAGTGTGCCTCTGAAAACACAAGTCTGAATTGTGGTGTCTGGTTCCCTTGAAAGAACGCTGCACATAAATAGGGAGGACGCAACTGGGCATGTAGATGTTAATTTGGTTAATAAAAATAATTTTGTTCAATCCACAGCCACTCACAATTACGTCATTAGCTCTCGAATGCTGCTCCAGATCTTCCATCTTTCTTTCCAGCTCCGCCACCTTTTTGTCTGTTTCCAAAAGAGACGCACGTAGATCGGTGACCTCTTTTACAAGATTCAAAATCATATCTTGCTTTATTTTAATATCCTTCATGTCCTGCGATAGAAAATACAGTGTTCTTTTTATTTCCGACGAGTTCTCTACAATTGGATTTTTTTTTGGGCCCCTAAATTAGTCCGTCCGATTTCCTTACAACTCTTTTTAAATTTAACGTCTATGCTCGCCGCCGTGTAGCTACTAGGGGGGTTGTATTGATCTATGACCTGGCCTTTTGCCCAGAATATCATCTTCCCACTGGGCAACATTCAGATGATATGGCCTGTCACAGTAGCACTGCAGAGAAAATGACTGTAATGTTTGGGAGAAGATGCCTTTCACTCAATTTCACTCAGACAGTACATGCAAGTAACATTCTGAGTTAAATGTGATAAATAAAGTTAGCATTTTTTTTAGCACTTGTTTCACAGGTCTCCATCTTGAGATGCTGATCATCATCATCATCATCATCGATCATCCGTGACTTTATCTCACTAGAGTACCGTACTGGTCCGAATATAAGACTGTGTTTTTTGCATTGAAATAAGACTGAAAAAGTGGGGGTCGTCTTATATTCGCGGTCTAGACATTATACCCATTCACGACGCTAGATGGCGCCAGATATCATTGAAGTGATGTTCTGTTATGACAGATCTCAGCTACTCTCAAGTTTAACCAGTTTGCATTATTTTATTGCAATGTTTTTCCTTATTCAGATTTGTTTTAAGACTACAGTTACAGTTAGACTTCACTTTGATGGTTCATGCAGTTATTGCAATTTTGTTGTTTTATCACAATAGATTGGTTTATTTACATTTCAAAAACCAGAAGCCATTCATTTACGAATGTGATTGCACTTTAGTTTACATATTTAAATGTTCAGACATTAAGATTTGAATGAGGCAAAATAACATGCTTTTTCTATCAAATATATTGTTGTAATCATTTGTTTCGGATGTACTGTAATTATTTTCTGTATAAAAATTAATTTGGTGTTCAAAAAGTCTTTTTTCAAATTTGAGTCTTGAGAAAGAGGGGGTCGTCTTATAATCAGGGCCGTCTTATATTCGGGCCAATACGGTAATGTGAAGCGTTCTAAATGTAAATAAAGTTTATGAGAATTTTGAACTTCACTACATTTTAAAACCAAACCAAACCAAACCAAACCAAACCAAACCAAATAAAACCAAACTCTTACATTATTCCAAACACAAGTGCACGCCTGGGGAACATCAGCCGCTTTGTCAGAGCTCTGCTTGGTAGTACTTTGACACTTGCAGTCAGATCTTCTTGAACCTTTGCGAACTGAATTTATGCTTAGTTTATCCTGACTTGACGGTCTTGTTTTTCTTTGTGACCTGATTCTGCCACTTTCTGGGTCCAGCCAGAAACCAAACATAACTGCTATTCTTCTGTATCTGCAGTGTAGTGCAGATGGAAATTGTGTAGATGTGAATATGTATTCCGCCTGTGATACTTACCTGCCTTTGTGATGATTGCATTAACATACTGTGTGCTCTCATTTACAATGAGGAATCATTAGCCTGATATTCCTGCTATATAAATGAAATCATGATTACAGACCAAACCAAATAATGAAAATGCTTTTCATTCTTGTTCAATTTCCAGTATATTATTGGATGTAAAACAAGTGTCAACTCATAGAAACAATTAAATAGTAAAAAAAAAAACCTGAGCAGTCTGACTAATACTACTATTAGTTGTGACCTGACTGTGGTATTTGAGTTAACGGCCCTTATGCTGTTATGTTGCTCTATTGCTAATCTTTATTGATGTTACAGTTATCTAATAATTTCGGTGTGGATACCATTGTGTGTGGTGTTATTAAAAAAGGGCCTTGCGTCAGTCGTTGCTTGGCTACCTTTATGTTATGTTGTAATAGCAAAAGGAACCCTTGGTATTTAGTCTATAATACTTTGTGTTTGCTCTGAATTTTGATTATTTTTTTTTCTGTAGTCTACCTTCTAGCAGATATCGGAGCAAGGTCATAATTTAGTAAAGTCTTTAACAACATAATGTGCAGGTTTTTGCAGAGAACCCACACAAGTTCAGGAAAACGTGCAAACTCCACAGAAAACTCCTTAAATCACAGTTTGAGCTGGGTGTTTCTTGGGCTATGGAGAGTTTAGAATTTTTTTGAACAACCTCTGACCATCCATTAACCAGCAGGTGCTTGCAAAGTATGATAATTAGGGTTGTTCCGATCATGTTTTTTTGCTCCCGATCCGATCGTTTTAGTTTGAGTATCTGCTGATCCCAATACTTCCCGATCCGATTGCTTTTTTTTGCTCCCGATTCAATTCCAAGCATTCCCGATAATTTTTCCCGATCATATACATTTTGGCAATGCATTAAGAAAAAAATGAATAAAACTCGGACGAATATATACACTCAATATACAGTACATAAGTACTGTACAGTGGTACCTCTACATACGAAGTTAATCCGTTCCAGGACCTTGTTTGTAAGTCGAAATGGTCGTATGTCGAGCAGGATTTTCCCATAGGAATACATTATAATTCCATTAATTCGTTCCACAGTCCAAAAACCTGCACTAAATCCTTAAAAAATACTGCTGGTGCTATTACAAATGGCAATTACACGTAGCAAAACAAATAAATTATAAATCAAAATTGGAATAATGTAATAAAAAGAATAATAATAATTCCTGTAATAGTGTAACGAATCGGGTTCTAATAAGGCGGACGTTTATTTGTGTACCTGAACGCACCGCGGGGCTCACGTGCCAGAGACGGACCGGTGAGTTGAGTTTCACTTTCACTTTGAATGTTCTCTTGAGAACAGCAGACAGCATGCGTTTTGTGTTGAATAAGTTGTGAAAGAAATGATGAAAGCTGGCGATTTCTTTGGAGACAATAAGAATTGTCAGCTTAATTTATAAAGACTGGCGAACGATGGTCGTCGGAGGACCGTGGAGATGTATTGTTGAGCCATTTCACGGATGCCCACCCCACGCTCATATTTTTCTGTCATTTGCATCTTCATTTCGAAGGTAAGCATCAACTTTTTCCTTGTTTCACCACCTGTACCAACCTTTTCTGAAACCTGTGTTGATTTGTCACACAAGAAAATCCGCCGTGCATTCGTCTGCGGTGCTGGCATTGTCGTCGTATTTCGAGCATGTCGTCGGATGTAGAAACAAATGGCGAGTCAAATTTTGCGTCGGATGTCGAAAAGTTCGTGTGTCGAAGCGATCGTATGTAGAGGTACCACTGTATTTGTTTATTATGACAATAAATCCTCATGATGGCATTTACATTATTAACATTCTTTCTGTGAGAGGGATCCACGGATAAAAAGACTTGTGACTTTGTATATTGTGAGTAAATATTGCCATCTAGTGTATTTGTTGAGCTTTCAGTAAATGATACTGTAGCCATGCCCAAATGCATGATGGGGAGTGGAACCATGACTGTGTGTAGTGCTACCAATTGATATATCTTCTCTGCGTTGGGAAATAACATAAGGTGTTAAGAAAAGATCAATCGCTACCTTGCTTCCCCACATTGCTTCCCATGATATTTCTAATCATAGGGAGAGGGATTGTAAGGCTTTAGCCAATTAAAAAAAGGCTCCAAAGGCTGCCAAAATTCACTCTACTCATTTTACGCTGCCTTTTATCTCTCTATATAGGTAAAACGGTGCCATTACAGATTGAGCGCGACAATGCATGAGTGGGTCGTGCAGTGCATACATAAATTGCGTTGAATATTTTAACGTGATACATTTAAAAAAAAATTAATTACCTCCGTTATCGGGATATATTTGATAACCCTACCTTAAGCCTAAACTAAAGACTCTGGATGAGTGTAACATAATATGTCTGTAACGTTAAATACAATTAGAAAACGATTTAATTAAAAAAAAAAAAATATATATATATATTAAAAAAAGGCATGGCCGATATTTTTTTGCCGATTCCGATACTTTGAAAATGACGTGATCGGACCCGATTGATCGGGATGCTGATCGATCGGGACATCTCTAATTATGGTTTGGGAACAGAATTGCCATTTCTGCACAAAATGATACATCATCTTTAGCTGCCCAAAACAAGTTCTTCCAAATGAATGTTTTAATATTTGTAATTAAGTTTCTCAAGTGTTCACTACTATTTACTAGCACGGTTATGGGTATATGCATTGATTTCCAATGCTTTGCCTCTTTTCAGCCAAGCCAAAGCATTGGGGGCCGATGTTTTTCCGCTGCTAAATACTGGTTCTGTTCAAGTATCTTGTATCTTTAACGCATAAGGACCCATGGTGCTAAACCTCTTTTGCATGAAAAGTGCCTTGGAGCCATAAGATGTCGAGATCAGGGCCAAGTGGGTTTGCACCTCATAAATGTTAGGCACCTTGTTAGGGCCCGAGCACTAAGCGTGCGAAGGCCCTATTGTTTTGCAAAGGATTATTAGGGCCCGAGCACTAAGCGTGCGAAGGCCCTATTGTTTTGCAAAGGATTATTTTTTTTTTTATTTTTTTTTTTTTTTTTTTTTTTCAGGGCAAATGAAAACGGCCAATTTGGAGGCCTGAACATGCACGAAAAGTCACCAAAATTTGCACATACGTCCGGAAAATTGTAAATTTCGATAATTTTGCAACGTTGCAAAAAAATATAACAAAATGGCTCAGTGGCGCCCCCTTGAAATTTTAAAATTGGCCTATAACATTAGGGTCTGTCAGCGTAGAGCAATGAAATTTGGGGGGTCTATACCTTGTCCAAAACCGCTCCAAAAAAGCATTTACACGCATATTCCAAACCCAACAGGAAATCGGTTATTTTGGATCAAATATGAAATTTTTATCGATTTACAGGGTGCACATTTGAGACCTTTTCGCCGAGGGAGTTAGTTGGATCATCTTCAAAATTGGTGAGACTGTTCAGGAGACATATGAAATCTTAAGTTTTGAAAATGGTGCGTTTTCATTCACGGGTCTGACCTGGGCGTGGTGCCAAAGTCGACCATTTTTTCGGCAAAATGACAAATTCAGTAAATGACTTATAGTTCCTTGACACAACGTTCAATCTTTTTCATATTTGGCATGTATGTGTGGTATCCCACCCTTAACACGAGTGCATTGAAATATTACCCATTAGGTCTAGCGCCCCCTAGTGAGAACAGGAAATGCCTTTTTTTACGAGACAGGTTCCTCCTCCAAGGGAAAAAAATCTGTTGACCTCAAACCTGCATCAGGGGAGCCTTAAGACCTGTGTTCAGGTGCCTGATGAAAAATATTGAGGTTTCGTTGAGGCGGAGGGGTCCAAACAGGAAAGTGAAAATGAACGTCAACAATTTGTCACGCAAAAAACTTTGAACAGTCATAACTCGGCAGATATACAACATATCTGCGCCAAACTTCCCGTGTTTGTTGAGAGTCATACCCTGAAGGTTCTTGTAGGGGTCATTTGCATCAACTCTACAGTGCCAACTAGTGGCGACAGAAAGAAGTTTTAAAAAAGGCCTTTCCTATTGGGTTTTTTCAACATAGAGCAAGGAAATTTGGGGAGTAGATACCTTATGCAAAACTGATCCAAAAAGTCTCTTGCACCCATATTCCAAATCCAACAGGAAATCGGGTATTTTGGATCGAATGTGAAATTTTCATGGGTTCACAGTAGGAGTTTACATTTGGAGGCTTGAATATGCACAAAAACTTGTACAAATTTGCACATACATGCGGCTTTAGATAACGTTCGATAATCTTGCAATGTTACGAAAACATGTAGCAAAATGGCTCAGTGGCGCCCCCTTGAATTTTTCAAAAAGGCGTTTCCTATTAGGTTTTTTTAACAGAGAGTGATGAAATTTGGGGAGTCGATACCTTGTGCAAAACTGCTCCAAAAAGTCTCTTGCACCCGTATTCCAAATCCAACAGGAAATCGGGTATTTTGGATCGAATGTGAAATTTTTATCGGTTCACAGTAGGAGTTTACATTTGGAGGCTTGAACATGCACGAAAACTCACAAAAATTTGGACATACATGTGGCTTTGCATAACGTTCAATAATCTTGCAACGTTACGAAAACATGTAACAAAATGGCTCAGTGGCGCCCCCTTGAAATTTTCAAAAAGGCCTCTCCATTTAGGTTTTTTCAACGTAGAGGGATGAAATTCGGAGAGTCGATACCTTGTACAAAACTGCTCCAAAAAGTCTCTTGCATGCATATTCCAAACCCAACAGGAAATCGGGTATTTTGGATTGAATGTGAAATTTTTATCGATTTACAGTGTGCACATTTTACACCTTGGCACCTAGGGAATTAGTTTGATCATTCTCAAAATTGGCGAGACTGTTCATGAGGCATATGAAATCTTAAGTTATCAAAATGGTGTGTTTTCATTCACGGGCCTGACCTGGGCGGGGTGCCAAAGTCGGCCATTTTTTCGGCAAAATGACAAATTCAGTAAATGACTAATAGTTCCTTCACACAACGTTCCATCTTTTTCATATCTGGCATGTATGTGCGACATCCCACCCTTAACACGAGTGCATTGAAATATTACCCATTAGGCCTAGCGCCCCCTAGTGAGAACAGGAAATGCCTTTTTTTACGAGACAGGTTCCTCCTCCAAGGAAAAAAAATCTGTTGACCTCAAACCTGCATAAGGGAAGGCTTAAGACCTGTCTTCAGGTGCCTGATGAAAAATATTGAAGTTTCGTTGAAGCGGAGGGGTCCAAACAGGAAAGTGAAAATGACTGTCAACAATTTTTCTCTCCAAAAACTTTGAACAGTCATAACTCGGCAGATATACAACATATCTGCGCCAAACTTCCCGTGCTTGTTGAGAGTCATACCCTGAAGGGCCTTGTAGAGATCATTTGCATCAACCCTACAGCGCCAACTAGTGGCAATAGAAAGTCACTCGTTTTTCCAATACATGTCCAGTTCTTTTCAGGTTGGTCATTGTAATTTGAAGACCTATTGTAATACTTATTTACAGCCCATGTCCACGTGTCTCTGTCTGTTGCCGTGACGACCCTTTATTCGCCATTTAAAGGAAATATTTTTTTTCAAAGACTCAGGCAGCTTATATAGCCACAATATTTGGCACACTTCGTCGAATTGGCCCAGTTAGAAGATTAATTTTGGTTTTGAATAAGGGCTTGGCTGCACAGCTCAGTAGTGGCTCCTTTTTTGTAGTACTCTCTCCAATAGGGGTTTTTATCTCTTGGGTGTGGGAATGTAAATAGGCGACTTTCGAGCATGTTATGTTCTAATGAGATGATTAGAGAGGAGCATCTGCCAACACCCTGACCTGCACACAGTCCGAGTTGCGTGACGTCCGAGTTGCGCTAGATTGCGAGGGCCCGTTCAGTCCTGCTTGCAGGCCTAGTTTTTTTTTTTATTTTATTTTATTTTTTTTTTTTTCAGGGCAAATGAAAACGGCCAATTTGGAGGCCTGAACATGCACGAAAAGTCACCAAAATTTGCACATACGTCCGAAAAATTGTAAAATTCGATAATTTTGCAACGTTGCAAAAAAATACAACAAAATGGCTCAGTGGCGCCCCCTTGAAATTTTAAAATTGGCCTATAACATTAGGGTATGTCAGCGTAGAGCAATGAAATTTGGGGGGTCTATACCTTGTCCAAAACCGCTCCAAAAAAGCATTTACACGCATATTCCAAACCCAACAGGAAATCGGTTATTTTGGCTCAAATATGAAATTTTTATCGATTCACAGGGTGCACATTTGAGACCTTTTCGCCGAGGGAGTTAGTTGGATCATCTTCAAAATTGGTGAGACTGTTCAGGAGACATATGAAATCTTAAGTTTTGAAAATGGTGCGTTTTCATTCACGGGTCTGACCTGGGCGTGGTGCCAAAGTCGACCATTTTTTCGGCAAAATGACAAATTCAGTAAATGACTAATAGTTCCTTGACACAACGTTCAATCTTTTTCATATTTGGCATGTATGTGTGGTATCCCACCCTTAACACGAGTGCATTGAAATATTACCCATTAGGTCTAGCGCCCCCTAGTGAGAACAGGAAATGCCTTTTTTTACGAGACAGGTTCCTCCTCCAAGGGAAAAAAATCTGTTGACCTCAAACCTGCATCAGGGGAGCCTTAAGACCTGTGTTCAGGTGCCTGATGAAAAATATTGAGGTTTCGTTGAGGCGGAGGGGTCCAAACAGGAAAGTGAAAATGAACGTCAACAATTTGTCACGCAAAAAACTTTGAACAGTCATAACTCGGCAGATATACAACATATCTGCGCCAAACTTCCCGTGTTTGTTGAGAGTCATACCCTGAATGTTCTTGTAGGGGTCATTTGCATCAACTCTACAGTGCCAACTAGTGGCGACAGAAAGAAGTTTTAAAAAAGGCCTTTCCTATTGGGTTTTTTCAACATAGAGCAAGGAAATTTGGGGAGTAGATACCTTGTGCAAAACTGCTCCAAAAAGTCTCTTGCACCCGTATTCCAAATCCAACAGGAAATCGGGTATTTTGGATCGAATGTGAAATTTTTATCGGTTCACAGTAGGAGTTTACATTTGGAGGCTTGAACATGCACGAAAACTCACAAAAATTTGGACATACATGCGGCTTTGCATAACGTTCAATAATCTTGCAACGTTACGAAAACATGTAACAAAATGGCTCACTGGCGCCCCCTTGAAATTTTCAAAAAGGCCTCTCTATTTAGGTTTTTTCAACGTAGAAGGATGAAATTCGGAGAGTCGATACCTTGTACAAAACTGCTCCAAAAAGTCTCTTGCATGTGTATTCCAAACCCAACAGGAAATCGGGTATTTTGGATTGAATATGAAATTTTTATCGATTTACAGTGTGCACATTTTACACCTTGGCATCTAGGGAATTAGTTTGATCATTCTCAAAATTGGCGAGACTGTTCATGAGGCACATGAAATCTTAAGTTATCAAAATGGTGTGTTTTCATTCACGGGCCTGACATGGGCGGGGTGCCAAAGTCGGCCATTTTTTCGCCAAAACACCGAATTCGGAAAATGACTGATAACTCCCTCATACAACCTTCAATCTATTTTAAATCTGGCATGTGTGTGAGGTATACCAGCCTGAGCAGGACTGGATTGAAAATTTACCATTTGTGCCTGGCGCCTCCTAGTGGGAACAGGAAATGCCCTTTTTTACTGGACACACTCCTCCTCTAAAGGGAAAAAATCAATCTACCTCAAACCTGCATAAGGGAAGCCTTAAGACCTGTCTTCAGGTGCCTGATGAAGAATATTGAAGTTTCGTTCAAGCGGAGGGGTCCAAACAGCAAAGTGAAAATGACTGTCATCAATTTTTCTCTCCAAAAACTTTGAACAGTCATAACTCGGCAGATATACAACATATCTGCGCCAAACTTCCCGTGCTTGTTGAGAGTCATACCCTGAAGGGCCTTGTAGGGGTCATTTGCATCAACCCTACAGCGCCAACTAGTGGCAATAGAAAGTCACTCGTTTTTCCAATACATGTCCAGTTCTTTTCAGGTTGGTCATTGTAGTTTCAAGACCTATTAAAATACTTATTTACGGCACATGTCCACGTGTCTCTATCTGTTGCCGTGACGACCCTTTGTTCGCCATTTAAAGGAAATATTTTTTTTCAGAGACTCAGGCAGCTTATAGAGCCACAATATTTGGCACACTTGGTCGAATTGGCCCAGTTAGAAGATTAATTTGGTTTTGAATAAGGGCTTGGCTGCACATCTCAGTAGTTGCTCCTTTTTTGTAGTACTCTCTCCAATAGGGTTTTTTATCTCTTGGGTGTGGTAATGTAAATAGGCGACTTTCGTGCATGTTAGGTTCTAATGAGATGATTAGAGAGGAGGATCTGCCACCACCCTGACCTGCACACAGTCCGAGTTGCGTGACGTCCGAGTTGCGCTAGATTGCGAGGGCCCGTTCAGTCCTGCTTGCAGGCCTAGTTCATCTTGAAATTGAATGTTTTTTTTTTTTTTCTTTTTTTTTAAATGACTGTGGCTCTGTAGGAGTCCTCATCATGTTGCAAATGACATTTTGGTGATGATGAAAGTCAGTGATGGTCCTGCACGGCACGTTGACCAAATCCAGTGTAGTTGAAATTTAGCTCAGACCTATAAGAAAGCTTGAATGTTTCTTGCAAATTTGACACAACCATGATACGTGTTGCATTGCTCAGTTTGGCTGTTTTTCTGCAAATCCACTTGTAATCTGTACAATTTATGGTTGCAAATGTTAGAAGATTTCTTCATTCAAAAACCCACATTATATTGTATATTTATGTATTGCTCCACCCTGTTTTTTTTCTCCCTACCTACATATCGAGGATTGTATTTTTTTTCATTCATTTATTTTTCTATTGAATTCTTTTTCATGGATTATGCTACATTTTAAGACTTCACTGAGACTTACTTGAAAACAGAAATTACAAAAACAAAAAACAAACAAACAAACAAAAAAATACTTTTGGTAGTCATGTGAAACAAAACCAACGTCAAGTAAGGATGTCCAGATGCAGATTTTTTATTTAAAATTTTTTTTTTAACTTCCAATCCAATTTTTTAAAAGATATGTTTAGCCGATAACGATCTGATGCCGATCCGATATCTATATTTATAGATAAGTAAAAAAAGGCAAAAAAAAATAATAATTATACATTTTTTTCAAATCAAATCAAACTGAGTTCTTCTGGTACTTCCTCAAAGGGTACCACAGATAGAAAGACTACATGTCTTTTCTAACTAATTCTTAAAAGATAAATGTTAGTATGAGTTATAATAATTTGATATTAAAACCCCTCTTAAAGTTTTCGTTTTAATAGAATTTGTAAAATTAGTTCAACTCGTTGGTCGCCATTGTTGTTGACGACACAATGCACTCTGAGCGGTGACGTCACTGGGTGGCACTGCCGGGCTACCACAGTATCACTCTGTAGTTACATAAACATGTCGTCGCTCGTGCCCTTTCAATTTGAACCTGAGCGGAAAGGTGATGAGCAGGACAGCACTGTCGATATTTCACAAAACGAGCAGCAAAACCAATTCAATGAAGGTCTCCAGCGGGTTTCGAACCTGCCTTTCCCATGCAACAGACAAGCGCGTAGACCACAGGACAATGCTTCCGCATGACAATAGAGTCATGATTTAGCTTATAAAGCAATCGCAAACTACATGCGTTGTCTGTCTCTGTGCAGTAAAACCTTAAAGGGAAACGCAACTGAAAAGAACGTGCGGCTGGGTTGACCACTGAATTAGAAAATGCGGCTCACTTCAGACAGCAAGCAGACAACAATAACATTGGGATTGCGTAAAAGGGTTTATTGAACACACACAAAAAACACGCGATCGCGAAAACGCAGACACAAAAAGGGTTCGTAACAGTAGGTTGGGATCAATTAAAAAAAAAAAAAAAAAAAAAAAAAAAACCGGAAACCTGCCGTGAGAGGCAGACAAATGAAAAAAAAAACAAGGCAACGATGCAACTAGCAACAAAAGAATATATAAACTGTCAAATGGCAGCAAGTCATATCTCGGCAAGCTGCCTAGGATCGGTTTAAAGACACTGCTGATGAGTTGGAATTGGATGCAGGTACGACGTTGGGAACTCATCCCACAGCTCTGTAAAAAAACGATCTGACCAGCAGCAGAATGTGACAAAATCATGCAAGTCGTCAAACTATCTTCGCTTGCTAGCTAGCACAGCTATTTTCCCAGTTCAGCCCAACCACGTCATCACCCCTAGCGTGCATTGTGCACCTAAAACATGGCGTCCCCTGTAGGTCAAAACATGTATTAATAAATTATAGATTTTTAATCAATTGCAAATATATATCTGTTTCTAATAACATATTTTAGTAAAAGAAAACAATTATGGCTTATTAGAGCCTACAGGTCTTTAGGTGCAAAGTTCCCTTTAACAGCGGACATACTTACTTAGTAGTTTGATTTACACCAGCCGAAAAGCAAGATGGTACTAAAACACGCGACTACTGGATCTGATCTGATCTTGTCACCAAATCCGACAGTGTCCGATCCTCCAAAAATAGCCACGTCGGCCATCGATACTGATACTGAGTATCGGATCGGGACATCACTAATGTGAAAAGTGCAACACTAATTTAGGGCAAAATGTTGCCATTGTGGTTGTTCTCAGAACTTATATATGAATTCATTCATTCATTCGTTTTCCATACCGCTTTTCCTCACAAGGGTCGCTGATTTTACTGTAAATTACATTGAGTTGAGTTCATCAGCATAAAACACCACTCCTAGATTTTTCTCCTCAGCAAATAATTTCTGGGACTCTTCCAGAATGTAAATATAAAGGTGGACATTTGCATATTGAGTGCTCTTTAAATGGTGGAAGTGGTATCATTACAGAGGATTCATCTAATTTGCAAAAGGATTAAACTTGTTGATAATTATATGCAAATAACTCTTGCAGCCTAAATATATTGGACTCCAATAAGTATTTGAGAAACTATAAACTCGTATTGAAAAATGTAAAAGTTGTTGATCGAGATCTTTAAGCACCATCAGAATTTACACAGAAACAACTTTGCTGTACCGTATAATAGTTAATCATACAAAGAAATTGTGTACCTTTCAGTAAGCATTACAATCTGATTGGCATACGAGCATTAAAAACATAATCAAGAACATGTTTTCATCCTGAACAATAACTTAACAGAAGGCTTAATGCTGCATTGCTTAGCTTTCATATAGTCACAGCCCAAGCAAAATATCAAGGAGCTTGTTGCCATGCCAATGAGTTTGTCATGTAGAGACAGCCCAGTGGGGGTCAGTGTTTCACTGCAGCTCTTTAGAACTCTCCAGGGACAATAACATAGAGTAACTTAAAAGGCTGCTGCTTTTGGTTTGATCAGGTGCGATGAGAAAGCCACCACAAAATGTGCAGAGGAAATCTTATCGAGATAATTTGGAACCACAAAGGACTCCAAGATAGCGACCCCTCATGAACCATCCACTGAGCAGGAGATTATAGCCACCACAATCTAAAATCCTGCAAAAAACATTGAGTATCTAAATGAGTATGACAATCGGGGCTCCCACGATATGTTGCACGCGTGCCCACACACACGCCATATCAGTCATTTCTGGAGTCTTTAATTACACTTACTTGATACTTGAGGAAACGTATTAATATTCAGTTTTTAAAGTGGTAACACTTAGGTTGCTGAGTAGTCATTACTCATTATGTTTACTTAAAGTGCCTATGACAGCAAAAAGCATGTTTATTTATTATTTCACGTGGTATTATATGCTCCTGAAAGAAATGGACTGCTTGGATGTGTGTGGAAGCGATCGATTTATATTAGGGCTGTCAATATTATCGCGTTACGGGTGGTAATTAATTTTTTAAATTAATCACGTTAAAATATTTACTGCATTTAACGCATGCACGGAACGACCCACTCACGCATTGCCGCAAACAGACTACAATGACGCCGTTTTAAGTATATTGAGAGCTATTTATTGAGAGAGAGCTAAGAGGCAGAGACAAGCGAGTGGAGAGGACACATTTATTGGTATAAGCTTTGGCATCTCTTCCACAACAATTATAACTATTGTGGCGAGCGACGTGGGGAAAAATGACAGGAGATGATCTTTTTCTTAACACCCTGTATTGTACACAACACAGAGAAGATATACCATTTGCAGCCACCACTGACAATGATGGTTGCCCAACTTCCCATCATGCCTTTGGGCAGTTAAGAACATTTAAGTTGCAACAGTATCATTTAGTGAAAGCACAACAAAAATAATATTCTTATCTCTCAAAAAAAAATAATGTTCACAAAAGAAAAGTGCTAAATGCAATGGGAACTGGCATTCCCAATCAAAATAGCTATGCAAAATAATACTCAGACTTTGGACAAACTCTATTCAAACATTGCGTTTAGCTCAACAAATACACAAGATGGCAATATTTAGTAGTGGTGTCAACAATAATCGATGCGGCGATGCATCCCGATGCGGGGCATGGACGGTTCGATTCGATGCGGGCAACAAGCCGAATCAATTCAGCGCATTTTAAAATATATAAGTACGTTAAAAAATCTTCCCCGCGCAATTCCAGTGATGCAACGGATTTGGTTTCCCATTATTATTCTCATGTTTCATTTTTTTACACACGCATAACTCTGGTCAAGTTTCCCACCAACCTCTTAGAAGCCAAAATGTCTCAGATGTCTGCTTTCAATGTCTTAGGTGCATCAATAATCTTTCTCGCTCCCTCTTTCTCCACTTCAGCCATTGTTATGTTATGTCCTATCTCTTAGGTTAGATCTTGTGCCCGGGTCGGGCCCAAAATGTTAAGCATTCACGTTCGGGTCGGGTCGGGGCGGGCCGCCGCGCCGACTAATAAATTATAAAAAAAAAAAGAATAAAAAAAAAGAAAAGGGATAAAACCGAAAGCAGGCTCTCTGTATTGTGCATTTGCTTGTGCACGCACATGAACGCCGTGGCGCCGCCCGCTTTTTCTTCTCCTCCTCCTGCTGTGGCGCTTGCTATTCGTTACGAAAGACACTTTTATTTATGCACACAAAGGCAACACAAATGTGATCCTTTTGAATCTTCCCCTCTGTGTGTCTGCAAAACCGAATATTTTTTTTACATTAAAGTTTTTTTTTTTTTAATATTAAACTTTCCCAGCAATATTTCGTTGTGTAAATGCTTTTATAATGATCATAAAAATATGTAGACTATTTAAACATTAAGAAAACTTGCGTTTTTTTCTGCCAACTGAGAATTCGTTACGAAGGACACTTTTATTTATGCACACAAAGGCAACAGAAATGTGTTCCTTTTGAGTCTTCTCCTCTGTGTGTCTGCAAAACCTTTTTTTTTTTTTTTTTTTTTAATTTATTAAACTTTCCCAGTGTTATTTTGTTGTGTAAATGCTTTTATAATGATCATAAAAATATGTAGACTATTTAAACATTAAGAAAACTTGCGTTTTTTTCTGCCAACTGAGAATTCGTTACGAAGGACACTTTTATTTATGCACACATAGGCAACAGTAATGTGATCCTTTTGAATCTTCTCCTCTGTATGTCTGCAAAACCGTTTTTTTTTTTTTTTTAATATTAAACTTTCCCAGCAATATTTCGTTGTGTAAATGTTTTTATAATGATCATATAAATATGTAGACTATTTAAACATTAAGAAAACTTGCGTTTTTTCTGCCAACTCGAAGAAATGAAAATAAATTGCTGCTGCTGCGTTTTTTTCTCTCTCGCATCACTCCAAAAAATTAAAAAAAATTAAAATCAGGTTTTTCGGGCTGGGCCTGCAAATCTAATTGATCGGGCTCGGGCTGGGCCGGGTTGGGCTTCAATACCAGCGGGCCATGTCGGGTCGGGTTGGATTTTTTTAGGCATGATCTAACCTCTATTGCACATATATAGTGGGCTAGGCCTATATTTTACTTTTGTTCTACATTGCAATTTAGTTGATGTTTTGTTTGCAACTGAACTGATCCCTGGATTGATATTGCGATAAAGATGCTGCTACACTACAATATTTTCGTTTCCTTTAGTATTTACTTGAATATTTTTATTAATGGGTCGTTGTGACTAAAATACAGTGACTGTTATTACTGATTTTGCACAGGAGTTCAGATGTTGCACTGTGTGAAAGGCTGCTACTGTGTGTAAAAAAAGAGAAAGCCCTGGTCTCATTCAAAGCACTAATTAAATGCTGTGATGTTTTTTTTTTTTTAAAAACATATATATATATATGTATATGAAAGTATTTTCATTTGACTTCAACCAGGAGTGACACAAGAGCCAATAAAAAGTTGTTTAATGTCTTACCGCTTGTGTTGCCTCATGATTCACGAAAAATATGCTTTGCTTTAGAATTTTAATGCATCCCAGGCTTTAATGCATCGCGATGCATTGCCCAATCGAACCGAATCGAATCGTTACCCTCTGAATCGTAATCGAATCGTGGCCCTCCGAATCGTAATCGAATCGAATCGTGAGGGCAGTGCCGATGCACACCTCTAATATTTAGTCACAATATACAAACTATCAAAATTGCTATAACTTGTACTCACATTTATCTTTTAAGAATTACAATTCTTTCTATCCATGGATCCCTATCACAGAAAGAATGTTTATGTTAATGCCATCTTGTGGATTTATTGTTATAATAAGCAAATACAGTACTTAAGTACAGTATGTTGAATGTATACATCCGTCTTGTCTTATCTTTCCATTCCAACAATAATTTACAGAAAAATATGGCATATTTTAGAGATGGTTTGAATTGCGATTAATTATGATTAATTATTTTGTAAGCTGTGATTAACTCGATTAAAAATTTTAATCGTTTAACAGCCCTAATATTCAATTTTTTGAATCCCGCGCCATGAAAATAAGTGACTTCCTGGATTGAGGAAGAATGCGAATGTGACGTCACCCGGGTCAGCATCTCACAATACAGCATTGCTTTATAGCATGCTAAAGGACAGCAGATTCAGCTGATTTTGCAGATTAATTTGTTTATTTTTCGCTTCACTCCAGCCAAATGTGCTGCAGGTTTTTGTTGCTGCAACAGAGAGCGGCGTGTGAGAGTTCCCGTTCACCGCGGAGATTGGCCACAACAAGTCCGACAACTGAAGGACCATTGGACTTACGAGGAAGTGCGTAAAGTGCATGTTTTGTTTTAAGTCAAATACTGGGATCATGGCACACGTTGACCTGTTCACCAGGAGCGCGCACACACACACACACATTAGTTATGAATTACGTCGACTTAAACAATTAATTGAAGCCTGAAAAGACAACTGTAGGACCATTGGACTTAAGAGGAAGTGCATAAACTACATGTTTTGTATTATGTCAAATACTGGGATCATGGCACACGTTTTAATAAGGAGGTGGCTTGCATTTTGTGGCTGACAATGCTCCTTGTCCACTGAGAAGGCCACTCGGCTGACGACACGCGGCCTGTCGCACACCCCCCTCGGTCCTCTACGGATGCCCGCCGAGAGCGCGCTATACTCAGCTTATGCTCGTGCAGCCCACCGCTCTCATTTGCAGTTCTCCATATAGTCCAGACTTCCAGCCAACTCTGCCCTCTTCGTGTGTCCGGCAATAGACCACTATCCTTGGGTTTGGCTCGGGCAGCCACGCGCTCCTCCGACATCAGCCGGTTTGTCCGGTGGTCATTCTCCAGCTTCTTCCCTGGCAACGAGCACTCCTGCCCGGAGCAGGGGAACGATGAGCCGAAACTTGCTCACTGCCGGAGGCTGGCCGATCGGTGAAGGTTGTCACCCCCGCCGCCGTGTGTGACATGAGTTGGGGCAGTTTTGTGCTATTTTTTGTTTTCGAAAGGCGAAAAAGATTGGAACAGCCGCTCGGCGGTCATTCTCCAGCTGCTTCCCCGGCAACAAGCACTCCTGCCCGCAGCAGGGGAACGACAAACTTTAACTTGCTCACCGCTGGGGGGTTGGCCCATTGGTGAAGACAATCAATACCGCCACAGTGTGACATGATCTGGGGTAGTTTTATGTGATTTTTTGTTTTCGAAAGGCCATAATAAGACTTGGAAACACTGCCCGGTTCGGGTTGGCATGTCGGCTAGCTGTCACACCTTGTGTTTTGTTTACGCTCTTTCCTCCGTCTCCAAAGCCGGGGCAGGGAAATGACAAAAGATGGACTGACACGGGTGGCTAAACGGCAGATTAAAAGACTAATTTCTCGTCATCTGCGCTTTGCCAAATTTTTGTATATAGTCGAATCGTCTCAAAATATGACTAATTCACATAATAATGCTATTTAAGATTTTTCTTATGCTGTCACAGGTACTTTAATATCAATAGGCTTTGGAGCCATTTAAAAACGCGCAGGATCATGTTGAAAACGCATCACTGATACAAATCTATTTAAACAAAAACTAGATTTTTTTTTTTTTTTTTCCATGCTGCTTCTCATCATGAGGGCTACACTTGGGCAGGAGCCTATTGTAGCTGACTTTTCGATGCAACCGTTGACTGCTTATGAGCCAATCACTTGCAGATTAATACCAATATTGCAACATGTATTGGTCGCAACTAAAGATGCACGATAATATCGGTTACCGATAATTATCGGCTGATAATGGCAATTATGACGTCACACAGATAATCCAGACAAAAAAAAAAAATAATTCAACCGATAACGCAAGCCGATAATTATGTACTTGATTTAGCCTGCAAATGTGCGCAACTGAAGCAGTTTTGTCCAATTCAGCCCTGCCGCCTAATCAACCCCTCCCCTATCTGAAGCCACTGACGGAGGAAGGGTTGAGGAGGCGGAGTTACTCAACAGAGGCAGTTGGAGTGGAGACCATGTCGGCTCTGCAACAGCATGGCTGGATTTATCCGTGTGTGGAAAAAAATGACACTTTCGCCATCTGCAAAACATGCACTGCAGAAATTCAACGAGGCAGAAAAAAGCGTCCTCATTCAACACCACTAAACCCGATCAGCCATCTAAAGCTGCATCACAAAGATTTTTGGAACAAAAACGAGGCTGCTGCTAGCACGAATGCTAACGCTAATGTAAACACATATAAACAAAGCTGCACTACGCGGCTCGTGGAGATGGAGAGACGCTGCAGCCTTCCCATAGTTGGGTTGTTTGGGAATGCAGCCAGAAGCGGGTGGTAAACTCCATCCAGGCTAAATACCGGCACGAGACAAGTCGACAAGTAGCCGTCTTCCGACCTGAGCCTGCCGCTCTGGCCAGTCCAGCAGACCGCCGCCGCCTCGCCATAGGCGGGACGGGCAGGCGTCCCAAGCCCAGTTCCCCGACGGCGGGACTGACGAGCCGGTCGGGGCGGGCGGATATCCGGTACGAATGTAGCTGCCGCCGCCACTCAACTCCGGTTTAACTCATCGAGCAGCACGGCCAGACAGAGGCCTGGCGCGGGTGCCAATTCGGCAGCTGGACGGACTGAAAGGCACAGGCGGGAGGAGGTGCCGGACGAGAGACGGTTTTTTTTTGTATTTTTTTTAACCGAAATGACCCGAGAGCCAAAGCCCCGTATAAAAAAAATTATGCAGTTTATATGACCACCATTCTTCGTAAAAACCATGCCGATCACAACAGTTTCAAAATGGACATTTGGACAAGTGATGTCAAGTAAGCATGTTTATCGTGACGGCACAGTGGTTAGATGATAATTTCAACATGCACCAAACATCAGTCACAAGAAGTCAGCCAGTGAGTAATGCATTCACTACGCTGTAAATTTATAACGTCTTAATCAGATCATTCTTCTTAAATCTAGTCAAATAATTTTCTCCATTTGTTTTGAGTGTTAAAGACTAGTTAACAGATGAATGAGCCAGATTATTCCACTTACTTGAAGTACGCAAATATTATCATTTGTTATTATTAAGCCCATACATCTAAAAAAAAATTGGTCATTTTTCACCTAAATTAAGAAAAAATTGCTTTCAAATGTTTTGAGCCATACCTATTCGTAAATAAAGAACATTTATGACAAACAAGTTTTTTGGGTTAAGTATAATTTATTGTTTAAAATAAGGCTGTTAAGCTTATTTTCAGCTATTTTTCTTCAAGAAATCTGAGTGAAATACACTTTAAGCGCTGGCAGATAATTTCACTTATTTCCAATAGATTTACACTAAAAACAAGAGAATTTCACTAGTTTTAAGAAGGTGTGTTTTTACAGGGTAGTAATGTAGCGGCGTACCTTTAAAGGCATTTTTGTGCAATTTACCGTAATTTCCCGAATATAAGGCGCACCCGTGTATAATGCGCACCTCAAATTTACTTGTAAAATCTAGGGAAAATTATTGTACCCTAATTTTAGCACCAATAAATAGAAGAATTCAAGAAAACAGAGCTCGTGTACAGATACACAAATGTCATTTTAGTGATTGGTGAAACACAGCACAAGCATAGCACATTGATAGTTCAAAACATTACTATAAACTGACAATATTTACGGTAATAATATGATCTGACGACTTTTCCTATTTACCAGAATCTACGAGAAAACAAAACAGATTTGACTTTTCTTTTAAAGACTGATGTATAACTTGCTCGTTTCATCATGACAAATAAATGTTTCCACCATGGATTGATACGGTAAAATGAAAGTGAGAACTTAAGTCGGAAATCCGAGAGAGCTCATCGCTGTAGATACAACAGTAACAATAGGAACTATTGTTATTTGGGTTTGAGTTTCCCGAGGGACAGATATAGTTGACGGACACAGGAAGTGTGTGCTTACGTTTGTTATGGTCCGAGTTGCGGAGCTGCAATAAACGTCGACTCAAATGAGTTCAAGAAACTAAATTCTGTGCTTTATGAAGAGTGAAAAAAGCTGAATTTAACACAGACGAAATCATTCGGCCGATTAGAGTGAAGTATTACCGAAACAAAATGGTGACGTCACGTACCGTAATGGTCGGCAACGGCTCGCCGCATAAGTTTCTTCAACACAATGTGGCCGTGTCAATAAAAAAAAATCGGTTTATATATACATGTAATATATATATATATTTCTGTTTCCATCCATGTGCCCGTTTATAATGCGCACCATGATTTACAAGTTGATTTTGGGGAAAAAAAGTGCGCGTTATATTCGGGAAATTACGGTAGTTTTTTTTTCTGTAAGTAATTGTTGCCAAAAGTTTACCATTACACAATGTCAGACAATCTGTCATTATTTAGATGTTTGAATTTACTACTTGTTCACATTTGATGTTGAAAAAAGAGAGTAATACATTATATTTTTGCACAGTAATATTTTCTCTTGTGTATACTTTAAAATTTTACATAAATCTTTTAATAGAATTACCAGCTTGATATTATCAGCAATCGGTTGGAACGAGGAGTAAATCATCGGTTATCGGTACCGATTAAAAAATGTATAATCGTGCATCACTAGTTGCAACACCAAGTAATGACACACATGGTTATATTAGGTCTAGATTTCTCATGATGGTAAGTGTTCATTTTGTTTTGACTCTTCGAATTTAGTTCTGATTAGTTTTTAGAGCATTTTTTTGGTGTCATTTACTTTATTTTTATTAGTTTCATAGTTAATTAAACAAAAAAAAGTCAGTACCGGGTAACATATAAAAATACAAAACATCAACTCTCATCCACATCTCGAAAAGACCACAGAAAAAGTAATAGTCCAGAGAATTTTAAGTGTAATTGGTGTTGTACAGGGGTGTCCAAACTTTTTGCAAAGGGGACCAGATTTGGAGTGGTAAAAATGTGGGGGGCCGACCTTGGCTGACATCCTTTACGTAGAACAATATATTTAGGCAAATTTTAGCAAGCCATTCTTTGTGTCACATTTGCTTTTTTTTAATTTTTTTTTTTTTATTAATAATTTCAACAATCTCGCAACTAGCCTTTGTGGCGTTCTCTTTCGACTCTCGGGCTCTTGCGAAATACTGCTGCTGTAAAATTAAGCTTCAAGTTGCTTCAATTTATGGCTTCGTATCTTTCCTGTAATCTTGTCGTACATGTTAGCGTGTCTTGTTTGGTAATATCGCCTCACATTGAACTCTTTAACAACAGCGACTGTCTCTTTGCAAATGAGGCAGACACAGTTGTTGCGTATTGTAGTGAAGAAATAATCCAATTTCCATCTATCCTTGAAGCGTTGGCGGTCGCAGTCAACATTCTTTATTTTTTTGGTTGATTGTTGCCATTTTAGAAAATTGGGAGTAAAGGATCACGCGGGGTAATGTTGCTTAGAGTCTGCTGCCGTTTAGAGGGTAAATGAGGAGCAGCATTTAGTGTGTAAGCTACTTCATAAGCTGGTAGCAGTACTGCTGGACAATTTATTAAGTCTGTGTGTGGGCCAGACGTTATTGATTTTATGACAGGGGCTGGGGGCCGGATGACCACGGGCCGCATTTGGCCCCCGGGCCGGACTTTGGACATGTGTGGTGTAGTGTATACACAGCTTCTAAAGTGAGATTATATGTATCACAAGGTTTATGGCTGAAGAAATCATTCCCTATGGTTAATGATCGAGGTTTTCTTTGAGATTTTGTTTCTATCTGAAATTGTTATTGAATATATTTTCAATTGATATTCATCAAGTGTATACACATTGTTTTTGTTTTACCACCCATACTTAATTAAAAGATACCGACAACCATTCATGTGACACATGCTCCATCTACTATGGTCTTTGATGCACATTTTTCAATGGTTTATATGTTTAACTTACATAGTCCATATGTCCATGTTAATTTGCATAACTTCCTTGTCATATATATAGAACGATTGTTTTCACTTTTTTTGTTTTTTTGTTTTTTTAACTCTAACAACTGTAGTAATAAATGCTGTCTTTTCCCAACATACAACAAGTTTATGAGAGAGTAGCTGGAGATTTAAAAAGTCAATAACAATGTGATATTAAACTACCTATACCCTGTCTGTAATACTGTAAATGCACATTTATTTCAACAATCAATAAAAACCCTTTAACTAATGCGTAAAAATAACGCTTCAGTCATTCTAATGAGCAGAACCACTGTGACAGAAACTCAGAGAGAGTGCATATAAAATGCAAGAGGCAGGTGGCTCACCGATCTAAGTGGAGCTTGTGGGCTAAGAGTTGCCAGTCCTTGCCCTTGGCGTTGGCAGTGTCAAAGGTGGCGCAAATCCTCTGGCGGATGGATAAGGGGATTTTAAAAGCCTTGGGCCCTGTCTGAGAGGTGATGGTGCAGTCTGTCTGCATGAAAATTGGAACCGATTCCTTTTCAGTCTGTCAAAAAAGAAACATTGTTCAAACAGGTTTTAAACTGCTAGAAAAACAAGTGCGTTATTTATTTTTTTTAAACTGTCACAACACAACGTTGTACCAACAAACTTATTCATTCATTCATCTTCCGTGCCACTTATCCTCCCGAAGGTTGCGGGGGTGCCGAAGCCTATCCCAATGCTGTAATATGTATAGATATAATACTTATATACACATATTCCTCCTCTTTGTACATCCTCAAACAGACAATGGACATATCGCGAAAGCCCCGCACCCTTTTAAAACTATTAATCCAAGGCTCTGTCATATTCTCTCAGTGACAGTGAATGAGTGAAAAAACAATTTATGGATGCTGATGGGAGTTACATTTTCTGAATTTGCACTACCACAGCTGGTAATGGACTTTTTTTTTTTTTTTTTTTTTAAATTAAATGTTTGTTTGTTTGTTTTTTTTCTAATGAATTTCGTCTGGAAGCAGACAGAGAGGGTTGCAGTATGCAGTGGAGTGGTGTGTCCATGGTATTAAACTTTAAAAAGAGGAGACCATTATTATATTCGAGGCGAAATGCTACCACTCACAACTTAACTCATTTGCTCCCAAAAACGTATAAATACGTTCTATTTTTAATTGTTTCAGTGTCCCAAAAACGTATTTATACGTCTTTTACAATTTTTTTCACAAGCGGCATCTCTAGGTTCTGTTGCACCTAAACTGCAATGCACAATGCTCAAAACTCATTTTAAAGCAATAAAACTGGCCACTGGAGGACAGTAGCGCATTTTGTAAGAACTTATCTCGGGCCAAGAAAGGGAGGGAAGAAAAATAGTCAGGAAACGGAAGTTGGAGGGATCTTGTGAAGACGCGTGAGAATTTGAGAAAAATGTGGAGAACGATCGGAAAAAAAGGCAAATGACACTGGAGGAGTGTTTTGAAAAGAAAACGAAACCATCGTCAAAGAAGGATTAAAAAAAATCTATCTTGATGAGACAGACGGTGACAGCCACAACAGTGTCAGGTTCCACACACGTTCTGCGGCGCTCATGTTGCATTACTCCTGAGCCTGAGGTTGAAACCAACGATGAAGATAATGAAAAAAGTGAGACCGATCTTGATCCGGACTCATCAGATTACTGGGAGCCACCTCATTCAGCCGAGAGCCTTCCCCGTTGTTGCGCAAATTGTTCAACAGTTCAATAGTTTAGTTATGTGTAAATAAATTGTTACTTTGCGATCAAAAGCTCTATTTGTCTTGTTGTTTATGTTATTTTGTAGAACGAAAACATTATTCAGATGTTTGGGATGTCACAAAAGCGAAAAATAGCTGTGTTAAAGTCAAAGTTATGTTTGAAATGTATGCTTTTACATAAAGCTCAATTTCTCTGTTTTTTTCACCAGAAATTGGAAAATTGTTCAAACTAAGGTATTTTCAAATGCTGATTTCTAAAGAATGGAAAAAGATATGAACTAACTTTTTTTTTCTGCTGAAAGAAGAGAGTCTAATCTTTCTTTTGGTGGGTTCCATGTTTATATAGTAATAGAACAGAATTTTCTGTGGGCCTTGCAAAATTAGTCAAAATCCAGTAAAACGGCCGGGAGCGAAGGGCCTTGCTCCGGTGAAACTGGCTGGGAGTGAATGAGTTAAAAACGAGAAACACCACAGGCCAATCTATCTAGCTATAACGTTAGCTACTGAGTAACGTTATGTCATGTGTTCTGTTAGATATTTCTCCTGAAGATTTTGTGGCGATGAATAAGCAGTCTTTTACATTCAGTCAGATTACCAATATTATCCAGAGGAGCTAAATAAACAACTTACATCATAAACATACATATGCAACATGAATATGAGGTAAATAAATGCTCAACGCTGAGAGAGCGGCATGCATTGGAGTTGACCGCAGCAAAATGCTAGGTGTGTGTGAGGATAACTTTCCTTCGTGTGCGTCCGTGTCCAAATGTAAGTATGTCTTCCTTTTTCTATAGTAAGCTTGTGGTTTTTAGTTTGGACATTAAGTGCTTGGGTCTTGACTGCCTAGATTTGTTATATTTTTATTCAATTTGTGTCATGACAGGCTACTAAACAAGTAACCAGTCAAATGTTAGCAAACTAATGTTAATAGTTAAGTCTATGTTTTTACTACATGCTATCAAAATATATATATTTTTTTTACAAATCGATCATTAACTTACCTTTGATCAAGCATAAGTGTCCTTGGGTAACTGTCATGACATTCAGTTGTTTATGTGGTCGACGACAGAGCCTTATCCATAGCGTGCATTTGGTGAGGATTCTTTTTTGGCTTTGAAAAAGGCACAAAATTAATCCTCCCCCAATCTTTCAGTGTATTTGGTGTCGGAATTAGTGGTACCCCACGCACAGCATTAAACTATTGGGATTTTGCTATTTTAAAGTTAGAAAAATTATGTTTTAAGTCACGACCACATAGCATTCCTATGCAAATATATGGCTAGATGTCCGACTTTTCAGATTTGGGGGCCTGGTTTTGCGATAGGTCCATTGTCAAAATAATCCTTATAGTTTTACAGAGCTCTAACAATGATTGCAAACACTAACTCGACCATGCAAAATGCTTGAAATAAATAAATAAATATATATATTTTTTTAAATAACATTTTCAACACTTGACATTTTCAGCATTTGGATTGAGAATTAGAATCATGGGAATAAAGTCTCTCTGTTGGATACAGTAAACACACAGAGCAACAGAGTTCCATTGTAATAGAGCTATTATCATTTTGCATGGCTCTGCCAGACTATTCTCCCTGTATTTTTCAAACACTGAGAGAAATAGTCTGGGAACCATCCCATTAACGGCCTCTCGAGCAGGTACAAAATAAATCGACAAATCAGATTCGTTTATTTGCGTGACGTGTTCTTAACGAGCAACGTCACTCTTGCGCGTCGAAAGTCGTCTCCACAACACAGATGGTCAACGGGAGAGCCGAGAATATGTTCCAATCCACGGTAAAATCAGTTTTAAATGACCAAAAAAACATCGACACAAGTCATTGACAACAGTCTGTCTCGCGCTAGCCATGTTGAATAAACTCTGCTCTCTTCGTATGTTTACTTCCGCGCGCAAGTCCCTCGTCCTTCCCTCGTCAGTTTACTAACGTCATGTCTGCCCGTCGCTGATTGGTCCACTCCGCTGTCTGTTTGCTGTGGCTTGCTCCGCCCTGGAAATTGTATCCGCTTGAATGGTGGCCAGACTCAATAGCTGGAACAGCGGTGAGTCTGGTGTACCAGGCAAATTATCATTAACCTATGCAGTAAAGTGAGGAGCTCGACTACTACTGCAATAGAGATTATATATACTGTTTATATGTATATATAGTTGTCACATCTGACAAGGACTTCCTGCACACGGGATGATGAAAGCTTAGGTATATCGAAGCCCTCGGGGCAAGATAAGCATGTAAGTGTCCGTGTATGAAAAAGCAGACAAGTATCACTCTTCACTGCCTAAACAGCTGCTTGTCAAGGTGCTCTTGACTAAGGATTTCAAACTCCTAGCCGCTCCACTGGAGCTGCTCTGCTACTGACAGAAGACTGTTGTTACTTTGAGAAGCTCCCAGGTGCTCATGCATGTGAATGTGTAACCAGTCATTTTCTGGACAAAGTTTCTCTCTGAATAATGATTTGTCGACAGAGGCACAGAAATGATTTGACTGCTGTTATTTGTTTCCTATACAATTTGGAGGAGGAAAATACAGTGGTGTGCTCAATTTATTAACACACAATGCATGCTCAGGGGGGCTGGCCCTGCTTAAAGTGGACACGCTGCAGGAAGGTTACACAAAGGTTGAGTAGGAAAGTACACTGTCCCATACATCTCCCCCCACTGCCCAAGTGGCTGACCTTGCCAACAGCTGTGTAAACCTGCAGAATCTCTTCATGGCCTTTGACCTGCCGCACGCTGATTTTGCAGGAGAGCTGCGTAGTGGCTGGGCTGTATCTCTCCAGAGAGAAGGCACAGTGCAGAGGCTGCTGGTTGCTGCACCACACTTGGGGAAACGAGAATTCCTGCAGGAAACATACATAGTGACATAGTACAGTGCCCTCCATAATTATTGGCACCCCTGAAAAAGATTTTTTTAGCTTCTAATTAGGGCTGTCAAACGATTAAAATTTTTAATCGAGTTAATTACAGCTTAAAAATTAATTAATCGTAATCAATCGCAATTAATCGCAATTCAAACCATCTATAAAATATGCCATATTTTTCTGTAAATTATATATATATTCTGTAAAATAAATTGTTGGAATGGAAAGATAAAACACAAGATGGATATATACATTCAACATACGGTACATAAGGACTGTAGTGGGCATTTCACTCTACTGTCATTCAAATCTGTCTATGCTGTCCTCACTCCGAAGCGTCTACTTTTTCCAAAGCTAGACAGCTAGAGAACGACGCCTTAATAATTAGACTTCTTCCTTTTCATCTGATTAATTAATAAAATGGCCTCAAACCATTGTCCTCTTTAGACCGTCGTAAAACTACAAAAAAAAAAGGACACAAGCATTGCATTAGCAACAACATTAGCTTAGCACGCTATACAGGTTCACTAAACATAAACAAAAAGCGTCTCATACAAAAAATATAACATTTCGCTTACTAACATAATATGTACATTCTTTACAACAACCATACTTACGGACAAATCTTGTCCAAGGATCATATAAGCACGACATTACAACGTCGGCGTCAGCCTGAGACATCGTGCAGCCATATTGAACTGGCAAGAAACCAATAAACCATGTCGCAAAGCGACCACAAGAGTTCGCTGTTGGACAGCAAAAAAAGCCTTGCTGTAAAACTTACCAAAAGGCAGAATACTTTCTGAGCGGGACGTGTGCGTTAATTGCGTCAAATATTTTAACGTGATTAATTTAAAAAAATAATTACCGCGCGTTAATGCGATAATTTAATAGCCCTACTTCTAATATATATATTTTTTATTCAAATAATATGGGACCTTAATTGAAAAAAAAAGAGAAAAATCCAACCTTCAATACAAGTGCATTCATTCAGTGGGGGAAAAAATCCCACATAAAGAAAAAAATATTTGACATCAAATAATGTGTGTCACAATTATTAGCACCCCTGGTGTTAATACTTTGTACAACCCCCTTTTGCCAACAAAACAAGGTCTGGGGACTGAGATGGCCATGGGAGGAGCTTGATTTTGTGTCTGGTGAACCATTTCTGTGTAGATTTGGCCATATGTTTAGGGTCATTGTCTTGCTGAAAGACCCAGTGACGACCCATCTTCAGCTTTCGGGCAGAGGGCAACAGATTTTGATTTAAAATGTCCTGGTATTTCAAAGCATTCATGATGCCATGCACCCTAAGAATGTTCCCAGGGCCTTTGGAAGCGAAACAGCCCCACAGCATCACTGACCCACCCCCATACTTCACAGGTGCTTTTCAGCATGTGCATCTTTCGTGGCACGCCAGACCCACTTACAGTGTTTGTTGCCAAAAAGCTCAATCTTGGTCTCACACAAAAATACACACGGTCCCAGGCTACAACTGGGACCGTGTGCTTTGGTCAGATGAGACCAAGATTGAGCTTTTTGGCAACAAACACTCTAAGTGGGTCTGGCGTGCCACGGAAGATGCGCATGCTGAAAAGCACCTCATACCCACTGTGAAGTATGGAGGTGGGTCAGTGATGCTGTGGGGCTGTTTCGCTTCCAAAGGCCCTGGGAACCTTGTTAGGGTGCATGGCATCATGAATGCTTTGAAATACCAGGTCATTTTAAATCAAAATCTGTTGCCCTCTGCCCGAAAGCTGAAGATGGGTCGTCACTGGGTCTTTCAGCAAGACAATGACCCTAAACATATGGCCAAATCTACACAGAAATGGTTCACCAGACACAAAATCAAGCTCCTCCCATGGCCATCTCAGTCCCCAGACCTTGTTTTGTTGGCAAAAGAGGGTTGTACAAAGTATTAACACCAGGGGTGCTAATAATTGTGACACACATTATTTAATGTCAAATACTTCTTTCTTAATGTGGGATTTTTTCCCCACTGAATGAACGCACTTGTATTGAAGGTTGGATTTTTCTCTTTTTTTCCATTAAGGTCCCATATTATTTGAATTAAAAAAAATATATATATATATTAGAAGCTAAAAAACATCTTTTTCAGGGGTGCCAATAATTATGGAGGGCACTGTATATTATGGTTGAGCGCCAAAAAATATGACTCATCAATCCACCCAAAAGCCCCACTCTATCATACACACAAACAAACATAAACTTGATACGGAAATACTGGCTGGATAATTTTTAAAACGTACCGCCGGTCAGCAGATGGAAAAAAAAGATGTTTCCCAGAGCAATATTGTACATTTCTGTCTAGTCTTATATTACCCCAGTATTAACCCAGTTGTATCATCACCCAAGTTTATTTTCATGCCCGCCGCCATACTAGGAACGGATGTGACAAAAAGTCCTTGTTGGGGTTCCCTCGTACCCACCAGTTGCTATTGTGTGATATGATGGATTGGTGTTATTGTCATATTTCCCCAATCAAAAGAACTTTCGGGATTAACAGATTAGATTGTTAGCGGCAGACAGACTCACCTCCCAACGAAACAGTTTCCTGACTCCGCCTCCTGCGGACCAAGAAGGACCAAATATGGCTGCACGCATGAGCTGTCACAGAATCTTGGACAGAAAATTTGGCGGAATTTTCTGAATTAACTAATCCAAAAAGTGTAATAAACACATAATTTTCATGATAAACCACAGTCGTTATGCGGATTGTCGTAAAGTGCGAATTTAAATAAGTGTTGAAAGATTAATCTATTTTTAGTTTTGGGAGAACCAGCACATCTCTTGTATGTCTTTGACCTCTTCTGGATTCCATTGCTGCCAAATCTGCATATTAATATGTGACCTGTCAGTCCTTTTGTTTTAAAAGTGGTGACCTTCCTTCCTGCTGAAGACCTGACCCTTGTGATTTTGATCTCGACTGCACGGCACAGCACAAATTAGAAAATAATACTGAGAGAGAGTTGGGGAGGAGGAGAGGTTCCATAAAGGTGAAAAGCTTGGATGCTCTTTAGCACTAAAAGCTGACTTGATGTATGCCACAATGCTTGGCTATTATTCTACACCTGCTCCACCAAAGCGAAGCGTGCCTGCTGTCCCGAGGCTCTCATAAATAAGGCTGTTGAGAAGGTGGATGACTTTGAAGCGCAGAGCTTTTGCCCTGCATTCACTGTAAAGTCAGGATACAGCTCAGCAGCGCTGAAAATTTCTTCCACAGGTTAAAAAAAAAAGTTATAAATAAAACATTTGTGGTCGACTGCAGCAGTCAGTCCTACTTATTACATATCACATGTTTCTGTTCTCGAAAAAAGGAACGGTGGGTAAGAGCAAAATTCGTAGTGGAGGAGTTTTGATAATCACATCCAGTCAATACCACAGCTGTGATGTCATAAGTAAAATTTTCATCCAATTTTGACTAGTTTTTGCAACATCCTGAAAGGCACAGCCCTGAGCAATCTAACATCTAAGAGACTAACATAAATAAATCTATATAGATAAAAAAATGTCCATGTTAAGTAGGAATTTCCATATTGGCTACAGTAAAGGTGTTTTAAATGCCATAAAAATATGCAGCTCTTCTTTATGTGGCCATGGTAAAACCGATTCGAAAAAAAATGCAAAGATGAGAGTTCAGTACATTATTGCTCTCAAATTCAAGTTAGGGCGTGCCTTGCTCATGGGCACATCAACAGAAGCCAGGACCCAGTGTAGGATTTCTCCACAAACAAATTGCAAAGATGTTAGTCATTTAATGGTCATTAGTTGTTTAAACACCCTGTCAATGTTGCCAAGTCTTTGTCTTGTACAGTTTTGCTTTCTTTTGATAGCATTGACTTTGATTACACTCAGGCCGAGGCAGCACAAACTAGCACCTACTGGGAAAATTGCAGATAAAAAGACAAGAGGGAGTGAGTATGTGTATAAAAGCAATTATAAATGTTCTTCTTGGTCAGACCTCTGTGGTGAAGGACTTATCTAAGACGTCTTTTTACATTTTGTAAACTACAACAAGCAAACAAGTACAGTGATCCCTCACTACTTCGCCCTTCAAAGTTTGCGCCCTCAGTCCATCGCGGATTTTTTTTTTCCCAACTAAAAATAAATAAATAAATACAGATGAGCTGTCCCGATCAGATCACGTAGTCTCACTCTTCGTTATGCAGCTTTTCTTCATCAGGCAGTGCACTGGAGTTGCTTATTAAAGTTAACGATGATTGACAGATGTTAAGGTTTGATCTTGCCACAGATGCTTGGAAGCCGAAACTTCAATGCGCTGCATGCGTCAACCATTGTTTAACTTGTTAGACAGTTGTTGTGGCAACTCATTGTCTGTAAGTGAGCAGCTTGAGCGGAGTCACTCAATGAAGCGTTTAATAAAGGCTAGCATTTTTGTATACTATTCTTCTTTAAAAATAATTCGTGTGGACAGGAAGACGGTTAAAACTTATAATTATTACATTTGAAGTGCCTAAAAAACATTAAAAAAAAATACATACATACATACATACAGTGGGGAGAACAAGTATTTGATACACTGACCATGGGAAAACCCATGGTCAGTGTATCAAATACTTGTTCTCCCCACTATATATACAGTGCCTTGCAAAAGTATTCGGCCCCCTCGCCACATTTCAGGCTTCAAACATAAAGATATAAAATTTTAATTTTTTGTCAAGAATCAGCAACAAGTGGGACACAATCGTGAAGTGGAACAAAATTTATTGGATAATTTAAACTTTTTTAACAAATAAAAAACTGAAAAGTGGGGCGTGCAATATTATTCGGCCCCCTTGCGTTAATACTTTGTAGCGCCACCTTTTGCTCCAATTACAGCTGCAAGTCGATTGGGGTATGTTTCTATCAGTTTTGCACATCGAGAGACTGACATTCTTGCCCATTCTTCCTTGCAAAACAGCTCGAGCTCAGTGAGGTTGGATGGAGAGTGTTTGTGAACAGCAGTCTTCAGCTCTTTCCACAGATTCTCGATTGGATTCAGGTCTGGACTTTGACTTGGCCATTCTAACACCTGGATACGTTTATTTTGAACCATTCCATTGTAGATTTGGCTTTATGTTTTGGATCATTGTCCTGTTGGAAGATAAATCTCCGTCCCAGTCTCAGGTCTTGTGCAGATACCAACAGGTTTTCTTCCAGAATGTTGCTGTATTTGGCTGCATCCATCTTCCCGTCAATTTTAACCATCTTCCCTGTCCCTGCTGAAGAAAAGCAGGCCCAAACCATGATGCTGCCACCACCATGTTTGATAGTGGGGATGGTGTGTTCAGGGTGATGAGCTGTGTTGCTTTTACGCCAAACATATCGTTTTGCATTGTGGCCAAAAAGTTCAATTTTGGTTTCATCTGACGGCCGGGTCTTGGTAGATTTGCAGTGGTCTGATGCTCCTGCCATTTCAATATGATGGCTTGCACAGTGCTCCTTGAGATGTTTAAAGCTTGGGAAATCTTTTTGTATCCAAACCCGGCTTTAAACTTCTCCACAACAGTATCTCGGACCTGCCTGGTGTGTTCCTTGGTTTTCATAATGCTCTCTGCACTTTAAACAGAACCCTGAGACTATCACAGAGCAGGTGCATTTATACGGAGACTTGATTACACACAGGTGGATTCTATTTATCATCATCGGTCATTTAGGACAACATTGGATCATTCAGAGATCCTCACTGAACTTCTGGAGTGAGTTTGCTGCACTGAAAGTAAAGGGGCCGAATAATATTGCACGCCCCACTTTTCAGTTTTTTATTTGTTAAAAAAGTTTAAATTATCCAATAAATGTTGTTCCACTTCACGATTGTGTCTTACTTGTTGTTGATTCTTGACAAAAAAATTACATTTCATATCTTTATGTTTGAAGCCTGAAATGTGGCGAAAGGTTGCAAGATTCAAGGGGGCCGAATACTTTTGCAAGGCACTGTACATACACACACATATATATATATACACACATATATACATACATATATATATTAGGGCAGTCAAAATTATCGCATTAACGCGCGGTAATTAATTTTTTAAATTAATCACGTTAAAATATTTGACGCAATCAACGCACATGTCCCGCTCAGACAGTATTCTGCCTTTTGGTAAGTTTTACAGCAAGGCTTTTTGTGCTGTCTAACAGCGAACTCTTGTGGTCGCTTTGCGACATGGTTTATTGCTTTCTTGCCAGTTCAATATGGCTGCATGACGTCTCAGGCTGACGCCTACGTCGTAATGTTGTGCTTATATGATCCTTGGACAAGATTTGTCCGTAAGTATGGTTGTTGTAAAGAATGTACATATTATGTTAGTAAGCGAAATGTTATATTTTTTGTATGAGACACTTTTTGTTTATGTTTAGTGAACCTGTATAGCGTGCTAAGCTAATGTTGTTGCTAATGCAATGCTTGTGTACTTTTTTTTGTAGTTTTACGACGGTCTAAAGAGGACAATGGTTTGAGGCCATTTTATTAATAAATCAGATGAAAAAGGAAGAAGTCTGATTATTAAGGCGTCGTTCACTAGCTGTCTAGCTTTGGAAAAAGTAGACGCTTCGGAGTGAGGACAGCATAGACAGATTTAAATGACAGTAGAGTGAAATGCCCACTACAGTCCTTATGTACCGTATGTTGAATGTATATATCCATTTTGTGTCTTATCTTTCCATTCCAACAATTTATTTTACAGAATATATATATATCCATCCATCCATCCATCCATCCATCCATTATCTTCCGCTTGTTCCGGTGCGGGTCGCGGGGGCAGCAGCTTTAACAGGGAAGCCCAGAGTTCCCTCTCCCCAGCCACTTCAACCAGCTCCTCTGGCGGGATCCCAAGGCGTTCCCAGGCCAGCCGAGAGACATAGTCTCTCCAGCGTGTCCTGGGTCGTCCCCGGGGCCTCCCGCCAGTGGGACATGCCCGGAACACCTCTCCAGGGAGGCGTCCGGGAGGCATCCGAACCAGATGCCCGAGCCACCTCAGCTGACTCCTCTCTACGCGGAGGAGTAGCGGCTCGACGCCGAGTCCCTCCCGGATGACCGAGCTTCTCACCCTATCTCTAAGGGAGAGCCCGGACACCCTGCGGAGGAAACTCATTTCGGCCGCTTGTATCCGGGATCTTGTTCTTTCGGTCACGACCCAAAGCTCGTGACCATAGGTGAGGGTAGGAACGTAGATCGACTGGTAAATCGAGAGCTTTGCCTTTTGGCTCAGCTCCTTCTTCAACACTACGGACCGGTGCAGAGTCCACATTACTGCAGACGCCGCACCGATTCGCCTGTCGATCTCCCGCTCCCTCCTACCGTCACTCGTGAACAAGACCCCAAGATACTTGAACTCCTCCACTTGGGGCAGGATCTCATCCCCGACCCGGAGAGGGCACTCCACCCTTTTCCGACTGAGGACCATGGTCTCGGATTTGGAGGTGCTGATCTTCATCCCAACCGCTTCACACTCAGCTGCGAACCGCTCCAGTGAGAGTTGGAGGTCACGGCTTGATGAAGCCAACAGCACTAAATCATCTGCAAAAAGCAGAGATTCAATGCTGAGGTCACCAAACCGAACCCCCTCAACGCTTCGGCTGCGCCTAGAAATTCTGTCCATAAAAATTATGAACAAAATCGGTGACAAAGGGCAGCCTTGGCGGAGTCCAACCCTCACTGGGAACGAATTCGACTTACTGTCGGCAATGCGGACCAAACTCTGACACCAGTCGTACAGGGTCCGAACAGCCCTTACCAAGGGGCTCGGTACCCCGTACTCCCGGAGCACCCCCCACAGGACTCCCCGAGGCACACGGTCGAACGCCTTCTCCAGATCCACAAAACACATGTAGACTGATCGGGCGAACTCCCATGCACCCTCGAGGACCCTGCCGAGGGTGTAGAGCTGGTCCACTGTTCCACGGCCGGGACGAAAACCACACTGCTCCTCCTGAATCCGAGATTCGACTTCTCGGCGGACTCTCCTCTCCAGCACCCCTGAATAGACTTTACCAGGGAGGCTGAGGAGTGTGATCCCTCTATAATTGGAACACACCCTCCGGTCCCCCTTCTTAAATAGGGGGACCACCACCCCGGTCTGCCAATCCAGAGGCACTGTTCCCGATGTCCACGCGATGTTGTAGAGACGTGTCAGCCACGACACCCCTACAACATCCAGAGCCTTCAGGAACTCCGGGTAGATCTCATCTACCCCCGGGGCCTTGCCACCGAGGAGCTTTCCAACCACCTCAGTGACTTCAACCCCAGAGATCGAAGAGCCCAACACGGAGTCCCCAGACTCTGCTTCCTCAAAGGAAGGTGTGTCGGTGGAATTGAGGAGGGCCCCGAAGTATTCTCCCCACCGACTCACGACGTCCCGAGTCGGGGTCAGCAGTACACCATCTTCACTATACACAGTGTTAATGGTGCACTGCTTTCCCCTCCTCAGGCGCCGGATGGTGGACCAGAATTTCCTCGAAGCCGTCCGGAAGTCGTTTTCCATGGCCTCGCCGAACTCCTCCCATGTCCGGGTTTTTGCCTCGGCGACCGCCGAAGCCGCTGTCCGCTTGGCCAGCCGGTACCTGTCAGCTGCCTCCGGAGTCCCCAAAGGCCAAAAAGGCCCGATAGGCCTCCTTCTTCAGCTTGACGGCATCCCTTACCGCTGGTGTCCACCAGCGGGTTCGGGGATTGCCGCCACGACAGGCACCAACCACCTTACGGCCACAGCTCTGATCGGCCGCCTCAACAATGGAGGTGCGGAACATGGCCCACTCGGACTCAATGTCCCCACCTCCCCCGGGACAAGGGAGAAGCTCTGCCGGAGGTGGATGTTGAAACTCTTTCTGACAGGGGATTCTGCCAGACGTTCCCAGCAGACCCTCACAATACGTTTGGGCCTGCCAGGTCTGGCCAGCATCTTCCCCCGCCATCGGAGCCAACACACCACCAGGTGGTGATCAGTTGACAGCTCCGCCCCTCTCTTCACCCGAGTGTCCAAAACATGCGGCCGCAAGTCCGATGACACGATTACGAAGTCGATCATCGAACTGCGGCCTAGGGTGTCCTGGTGCCAAGTGCACATATGGACACCCCTATGTTTGAACATGGTGTTCGTTATAGACAAACCGTGACGAGCACAGAAGTCCAATAACAGAACACCACTCGGGTTCTGATCGGGGGGGGGCCGTTCCTCCCAATCACGCCCCTCCAGGTCTCACTGTCATTGCCCACGTGAGCTTTGAAGTCCCCCAGTAGAACGAGGGAGTCCCCAGAGGGGGCGCTCTCTAGCACACCCTCCAAGGACTCCAAAAAGGGTGGGTATTCTGAACTGCTGTTTGGTGCATAAGCGCAAACAACAGTTAGAACCCGTCCCCCCACCCGAAGGCGGAGGGAGGCTACCCTCTCGTCCACCGGGGTAAACCCCAACGTACAGGCGCCAAGCCGGGGGGCAATAAGTATGCCCACACCTGCCCGGCGCCTCTCACCATGGGCAACTCCAGAGTGGAAGAGAGTCCAACCCATCTCGAGAGGATTGGTACCAGAACCCAAGCTGTGTGTGGAGGAGAGTCCGACTATATCTAGTCGGAACTTCTCTGCCTCACACACCAGCTCAGGCTCCTTCCCTGCCAGAGAGGTGACATTCCATGTCCCAAGAGTTAGCTTCAGCAGCTGGGGGTCGGACCACCAAGGCCCCCGCCTTTGGCTGCCGCCCAACTCCCTACGCACCCGACCCCTTTGGCCCCTCCCACAGGTGGTGAGCCCATGGGAAGGGGAACCCACGTTGCCTTTTCGGGCTGAGCCCGGCCGGGCCCCATGGGGACAGGCCCGGCCACCAGACGCTTGCCTTCGAGCCCCACCTCCAGGCCTGGCTCCAGAGGGGGGCCCCGGTAACCCGCGTCCGGGCAAGGGAAACTGGGGTTCATTAATGTTGCTCATCATAAGGGGTCTTTTTGAGCCATACTTTGTCTGGCCTCTCACCTAGGACCTGTTTGCCATGGGTGACCCTACCAGGGGCTTAAAGCCCCAGGCAACATAGCTCCTAGGATCATTGAGACACGCAAACCCCTCCACCACGATAAGGTGATAACTCACGGGGGGGAATATATATATATAATTTACAGAAAAATATGGCATATTTTAAAGATGGTTTGAATTGCGATTAATTGCGATTAATTACGATTAATTAATTTTTAAGCTGTAATTAACTCGAATAAAAATTTTAATCGTTTGACAGCCCTAATATATATATATATATATATATATATATATATATACATATATTTAAAAAAAATTTTTTTTTTTTAAATTATACTTTGGGAGTAAAAACAAAAAACAAAACAAAAAAAACATGTCTAATATGTATCTCTTTCCAATGCTAAATCTGAATAAATACATTGATAACACAAAAAAAAAAAAATGCGGGAGTGAGAGGGCGCTACTTTGCGGTTTTTCACTTATTGCAGGCAGGTTCTGGTCCTTGTTAATTGTGAAAAACAAGGGATACTGTATTTCTGCCACTTGACAATACATACTGAATTAGACGGTGCCTGATCGCCACAACCCAATGTTAGGATGATGCCAAAGCGCTGGTAATAAACCACAAAATAATGTTTCTAAGGGTAAATGGTGTTATACATGTATAGAGGCTTTCCACCTTTCAAGGCCCTCAAAGCGCTTTTCACTACATCGCCATCCACCAACTGGTGACACAGCACCAGGAGCAACGTGGGGTTCCGTATCTTGCTCAAGGATAATTTGACGATTTCATCAGGGTGGAGAATCAAACCCACAAACTCTGGGTTGGGGGACAGCTACCACTGTGCCACGTCACCCCCACCCCAGTGTATAATACACTACATCGCCATCGAAATGTGTGCATATGCAATAGTCACATCGCAAGACGTGCAATTGTTTTCTTTTTTTTGTTTTTTTTTAACATGTAAACTTTTGTTTTATTTCCTAAAGGCACCTAGTGTACAGATCCTGGATCCCTTTTATATACAATAAACCTGGATTAAACAGCATAATATAAATTAGGGAAGTCCCCGATCCTATCACATGATCGGAAATCAGGATGATCGCGCCATTTTTCAGAGGATCTGAATTGGGTGAAAAGGATCGGGTTTTTAACTCATTTGCTCCCAAAAACGTATAAATATGTTCTATTTTTAATTGCTTCAGTGTCCTAAAAACGTATTTATATGTCTTTTGCGTTTTTTTTTCACAATCGGCATCTTTTGGTTCCCTTGTATCTCAGATAGAATGCACAAAGCTCAAAACCCATTTTAAAGCAATAAAACTGGCCACTGGAGGGCAGTAGCGCATTTGGTAAGACCTGCAACCCTATTCAACGGCAACCAACGGCCAAGCCGCAAAGCCGGGGAGAGGGCGGAAGACGGCCGAATGAATGACAGGTGGCGGACGAACAAGCAGAACAACCGGTAGAACGCACGGGATGCCAGGCGCTGGACGACCGAGCAGAGCGACCGGGACCACTAGATGCCGTACAGTCCATGCTGCTCGCGAGCAGAGCCCGCAGAGACTCAAAAAAATGCATCTTTTGGAAACAGGCGGCGATGAGGGAAAAGTTTAACCCAGTGTCACGACCAACACAACATCATCTCTCAGTTAGTTATGTCTAAATAAATTGTTACTTTGCCATCAAAACCTCTTTGTCTTGTTGCTTCTGTTCTTTTGTAAAAAAAAAAAAAAAAAACATTATTCAGATGTTTAGGATGTAACTAAAGCAAAAAAATAGCTGTGTTAAAGTCAAAATTATGTCTGAAATGTATGCGTTCGCAAAAAGCTCAATTTCTCTGTTTTTTCATCAGAAATTGGAAAAATGCTCAAACTAAGCTATTTTCTAATGCGGATTTCTAAAGAATGGAAAAGGATATGAACTTACTTTTTTTCTGCTGAAAGAAGAGAGTCTATTCTTTCTTTTGGTGGGTTCCATGTTTATACAGCAATAGAACAGAATTTTCTGTGGGCCTTGCAAAATCAGTCAAAAGCCAGTAAAACGGCCAGGAGCGAAGGGCCTTGCTCCAGTGAAAGTGGCTGGTAGTGAATGAGTTAATTAAAAATATATATTCATGTTTTTTCTGCTTCATGCTCATACAGAGCTACGTTGTCTCACCTTCCCTAATGCTAGGCAGTGCACCCAAACTGTTTTTTTTGGGGGGTCACCAGTGCAGCTGGTGTTTGGTACTTAACATTAACGATGAGTGACAGATTTGTAGCTTTGATCTGGCCTGAGAAGCCTCGGTAGCTCTACGATCAAAGGAAAAAATGTGTTAATCATCATTAAACTTGCAGCCCAGTCCGAACCAGCCCAACTCATTCATTGTGTAAGTGAGAGGCTGTTCTCGGCAGCGCGAGCGTCAAAGGTTTTGTGCTGGTGCGCCTTTAGAAAAAAGTAAGGTGCAACCAGTGTAACCAATGCAAAAAGTAAGGGTGGAGCCATGGCAATATACTGTATACCGTCTATACTGTCTAATATTGTTCAGGCCTATCCCAAGCAGAGCTTATCTGGTGAAAATTCTTCCAGTTTTAGTATCGCAATATAATATCGAAATGTATCGCAACCCCCCTCCCCCACCCCAAAAAAAAAAAAAAAAAAAAAAAAAAAAAATCGCAATAATATTTTTTTCCAATTTCGTTCAGGCCGGCACCACAGTACTACAGTATGTCGAAGATGTAGAAGAAGACTACATGAAAGGGAACAAGCCACTCACTAAGCACTTTTATAAACACTAATTAGCCATTATAGGTACAACAACTCTGGTTATGCTGATTATTACCTGACAGGTGGTAAAGGGCTTGATGCTCCATAGGAACTGGGGCACATCTTGGATAGACACCTGTAGGCTAAAGGTGTTCGCTCGAAAAGGCAACATCTTTGGCTCCTCGAGGAGCTGACCCCCTCTACTCTTCTCTGCTGCCACCACTCCCTGTGGGAAAAATAGAAGGGGAGAGTAAAATGAAAAATGTAACTGCAAACGGTATAAATAAGAGGATCGCAGGAAATGCCGGAGATATTTGCATAACAAGACAGACACCTGTTGCAACCCTTTTTCTCGACCCTAAATCTAAATGTTAAAATATTTGTGAAGAAGCGAATGACATGTCTCCACTTTAATAAATCATCCACCTGTGCTTCCATTAGCATCACATTTACAAGATTCCACATGGCAGAATGAAGCTTGTAGATGCTTTTAAAACATTTGTGTGTGTGTGTGTGTGTGTGTCAGTGATAAACATCTTTCTCCCAAATTGAATTTGTGATGATGAAAGAGCACTCTTGTTGTTGCTTGCAGGTGATTGTTTGTCATCACTGTTGAGTGCCCCAGTGGGATAGTATCACGTCTGGCCTGTCTCTCTTAGTGCATCTTAATCATTCCAAGTGTAACTGATTTAAGGTCACTCGAATTGAGAGTTACAGATGCACGATGGGATATCCAAGTGTACTTATTTGATTTAAATAATGTGCTTGGCCAAATTGCATATATTTAATTTTACTGTGCATGAAAACAATAGTTGACAAATTTGAAACAGAAGAGTGTCTGGGAGCAAACTGGGAGATAGGTGGTCTATCATGTGTATCTGGATTTAAGATTTCTCATTGTTCATTTTCCACGTTATTTCTTATAAAGTATGTTGTATACTTTAATGTGTGATGATTTATTGGAACATATCTAACACGGACAAGGTGACAAGATTGAAATATAGAGTTTACTGTCCCTGATCAGCTCTTTGGAATGTCCCTTGACTACTACAATGTTGATCACTTTGATTATTCTATTTTTCATGGCAGCACAAACAATAGAAACAGTAAGCAAGGCTTTAATTCTCCTTAGACAGTACATTGATAAACTAGGAATGTGTCCCCAGTTTATTGACTACTACAAATGTTAAATGTTTAATCTCATTGGTATACAATTATTGGAGAAAAAGGTTGCCAATAGTATATTTTCAGAAAATGATTGCTTGACTATTGGTGCCATTTTGTTGAATGTGTACCACTGCACCCGAATCATCAGGTTCTACTGGATATATTCCAAAGCAGTCCTGTTGATAACCATAACTCAAAATGTGTTGGTTCGATTCCACAAGAATATTTACGAGGAAGTTAAGCAGTCTGGTCCAATCACTGATTGGGTATTTTTAAATCATTAAAGAAAAGTATAACTGACCTGTTATTTCATATACAATGTCACACAAGACAAAAAAATTAGTGTGACACAGTTAGTTTTACAAAACATGGTTTCACAAATGTTCTCTGAGAACAAATTATACATACAACCCCTAGCAAAAAGTAGGAAATCACCTGTCTCGGACGAGCACGCACTCAGACATTTTATTATGTAGAACAAACTCGGATAAAAAGCTTGAAAAGATAATGAATTACTTCAAAAGTGCAACTCTTTAGCATTCAGAAAAACTAAAAGAAATGAATAAAATACATGTGGTCGTCAGTAAATGTTACTTTTATTGAGCAAGTGCAGGGAAATAAATATCAAATCACTCCATTCTGAAGAAAAATATATGGAATCATGAGAAACTAACAAAGAAATAACTATCAAAACACATCTCTAGTATTTAGTTGCACCACCTCTGGCTTTTATGACAGCTTACAGTCTCTGAGGCATGGACTTGATGAGTGACAAACAGTATTCTTCATCAATTTGGTGCCAACTCTCTTTTATTACAGTTGCCAGATCATTCTTGCAGGTCGGAGCCTTGCTGTGGACCATTATTATTATTTTTTTTTCCGATTTTCACCACAGGTTTTCAATAGGGGTTGATATCTGAGCTATTTGCAGGCCATGACATTGACTGGATGAGTCTTTTTCCAAGGAATGCTTTAACAGTTTTAGCTCTGTGGCATGATGCATTGTTATCTTGGAAAATGACAAACATTTTAAATTGAAGGGATAAGAAAGCTGTTTATAATTTCAATGTAAACTTGTGCATTTATTGAAGATTTAACCACAGCCACCTCCCCAGTCCCTTTGCCTGACATGCAGCCCCATATCATCAAGGACTGAGGGAATTTTGCTGTTTTCTTCAGGCAGTCATTTTTGTAAATCTCACTGGAAAGGCACCAAACAAAAGTTCCAGCATCATCACCTTGTCCAAAGCAGATTCTTGACTCATCACTGAAAATAACCTTGAAGGGAAAAGGTACCGTTCTTGCACTCACCATATAACTGTTTGCATTAGTCTAACGCATTCACTTAACTATAGTTTAGGCAGACTTCACTCAGTGGCCTTGACACAGTAAAGTTAATCACCTTATCAGGGCTCCTGAGGGGGAAATGGAAAAATGGTACCGTTTCTCGTAGGTACCGTCTAATTGTTTGGATTATTCGAACACACGGAATACAATTAATCAGGGAATAGTACTATTTCTCATATTTACTGTGGAACTGTACTGCTCTGACACACCTAGTGTAGAATAGATAGCACAGTGTTTAATGAAAAGAAGCAGAATAAATACACAACGCCATCTTATCATAGAAGCCCAACGTGTGCGTCACGAGCAAGTTTGACGCACCAAAACTTGCAAATCAGTTCTGCAAGGACAAAACGCTCTTTGTCCGACAACAAGTAGAGCCAGCCCGGATAACAAAGTTGATAGCAGGCGCTTGGGACGTCAAGACCAGCGTCGGTCGCTGTGGCAACCACGTCCCGTCCACGGACGAATCTAACCGCCTAAAACCGGCCACAGAGGGATGGTCCCGGGACAACACGCAACCACACCTTCGACCCGACCTTCGACACCACGGACCTAAAAACACTGGACACTGAGATAACACAGATTTGCTGCTCGGAAACATTTTCTATGTAGCCTTGCTTTGGATCCAGAATGGTCCCTCTGTCGTCTGTTTTTGCCTTGTTTTTGACCATTGTCGACGAATAAAATGTCAACCTGTTTTCGGTGAGTCTTCTTCAAACTTTTGAAACATGGAGTCAGTACAAAGGGTTAAAATAAGAAGAGAACGCGCAGAGTTTTGTTTCCTCCTGGTTTGGCTCGCGGGGGCGGTAAACAGTGGAGCACCAGTTCCGTTTGGCTGCCGCCGTTTCCGTGCAGCTTTGGCTGGGGGGAATAAATTCCAACAACCTTCATCCAGTCATTCACAGTCCATGATTGCCTCTCCTTAGCCCATTGCAGTTTTGTTCTTTTCTGTATAAGTACCAAGGATGGTTTCCTTTTTAGCTTTCCTGTATGAAAATCCCATTTCCTTTAGGGGATTTTGCACAGTTCTGTCATATACCTTGATTCCAGCTTCCTCCCATTTCTTCTGTCTTCAAGACATATGGCCTTTAGTTGTTTGTCATGACGTTTGGATGTCTTCCTCGGTCTACCAGTACGCTTAAATTTAACAAACTTGCCATGCTGTTTGTACTTGGTCCAGATTTTTGATACATCTGACTGAACAGCCCACATCTTTGGCAACCTTACGTGTAGCATACCTTCTTCAAGAAGTTTGATAATCCTCTCCTTGGTCTCAAGAGACATACAGTATCTCTTGTTGGAGCCATGATTCTTGTGAATCCACTTGGTCCAGCAGCCCTCCAAGGTGTGATAACTACACTGTTTTTAACTGCTAACTAACGAGCAGATCGAATCTGAGGCAGGGCCCCAATTAAGGAAAGGAAATTGACTACTCAAAATGGAGTGATTCCATATTTTTTTCTTCAGAATTGAGTGATTCTATATTTCCCTGCACTTGCTCTATAAAAGTAACATTTACTGACCACCACAGTGTTTTTTTCTGAATGCCAAGGAGTTGCACTTTTGAATTAGTTCATTATTTTTTTCAAGCTTTTTATCTGAGTTTGTTCTACATAATAAAATGTCTGAGTGAGTGCTCGTCCGAGACTGGTGATTCCATACTTTTTGCTAGGGGTTGTACATTAACTTAAAAAAAATATATAAATAAATAAATAAATTTTGTTCAATAAAAAATCAAGCTGTCCTTTGTCTCGTAATTGGGCATCTGTATCCAACAGCATTCCGCATTTTTTCCTGACTAATACTGTATGACAGAAATCTCACTTTCCAAAGAGGGTGTACTAAATTCGGATGTGTTCCTCTGTTCATCACAGATTTACAGAAACCCTCTATATAGGTGTTTATGTTAAATGGAGCTTTATGCAGTACCTGAAAAAAATGTGTGATTAGTGAAGCTGGGGAAATCACACAACAGAGATCTGGTGTTATAGCAGACAAGACCTACTGTGCACACGTCTGGCAGCTGCTTGAAAGGCATGAACCAAATTTGGAAAGCCAGCTGCTGCTGATGGTTGTTACATGACAGGATGGTGGTCGCATATGAGACAAAGTCACAATTGTGAGCGCTCCAATTTAGCCAGGTCTCTTCAGAGATCACAATGATTTCCCAGATGTTCACTTATGGGATCTTAATGCTTAAAACCCCTCTAATCTGGTTGTCGAAAGACAAATCAACTCAAACATGATAACAAAAGCGTATCGATTAACATTTGAGTGGCACTGATTATAGTAGCACTTCGTCTCGGGTCAAATACACCTTGTCGCTACACAATAAGTGGAACAATATTTTTTCGCTGTTTTCAATTTCTACTCAGCAGGAAATCTAAGACATACTCATTATCAAACACTGTCTAAATTCAGCAGTATATGAGGTACATTGGAAAATTTTGGGATCAGATCTGCGGTTGTTGTTATTGTTACATTTACTTGAGTAACTTTTTGAGAAAAACATACTTCTTAGAGTAGTTTTACCACAGAATAGTTTTTACTTTTACATGAGTAGATTTGTGAAGAAGAAACACTACGTATATTCGGCTACTTTGGACTACACTAGTCGTTCCATTTTTCCTCTTTATTCTACATATTGACTTCATTTTTTACCAGAGATGCCAACAGTAGCGCTACCAGTTTCACCAACGAGATGCCGCAACAATATACACATGACTCCATTATACCATTCAGGTGTACCAATGTTTTTTTCTCCACTAGAGGGCAATCATGCTCTTTATACGGGTAATGCGTCATAATGTTCTGGTCTAAATTTAAATGATTTTTGTGTCATCTTTTTAGCATAATATGGTTGTGTTATTTGCTCACCTGCTCAGCAGGGATACTCAACCATCGGGCCGAGGACCGGCACCAGTCCATGATAATAATCGATAAATTTCTTAATGATGCAATCTGGCCTGTGCCTATTGACTAATCCAAGTAGAGATTTGTGTACGTCGCCCTCTAGTGGTTGACCGCCATTACTGGGGTGTTTGCATACCTGTAGCATCCCAGTGTCAGTCAATGTAAACAGTAACGTTAGCTATTGTTTGCCGTGTGCTTCTGACGGCGACGTCTTTGGACAGCTTTTTTACGGGGGAAAGGACACCTGCTGAGCCAGAAGAGTGGCAAACCGTATTGCTAATGCCAAGAAATCTTTCACAATTAGAGAGGAACTCAGTATTGCTGCGACCGAGGATATTTGCTGTCAAGTTTTAGGAGAGGTCGTTGTTAAAAAAAGATTGCTTTGGTGTATGGTGACTTCATTTATCCTGCACTTAATGTTTGTTTTTAGCTCCGTCGTGTTATTTTAAATATTTACTGTCATTTTCTGCCACACATTGCCGGTTTGTGGAAAAAAAGGCCAAAATCACACCGGTCTGTGGTGCAAAAAAGGTTGGGGACTACTGGGCAATAGAACAGCATAATAATAACAGTTTATATAGATGAAGTTGTGCTGAGAAAAAAAAATATAATTATTAAAAAAAAAAAAAAAACAGTTATTCACAATGTTACGGTTGAGTGTTCTTTTCAACAAATAGTTTTTTTTTACTTACTTGAGTAAATATTTGGATGACTACTTTTACTTTTACTATTACTTGAGTAAAACTATTTAGAAGTAACCCCACTCTTACTTAAGTACAATTTTTGGCGAGTTTACCCATCTCTGACCAGATGACTGGAAAAGCTACTGACAGTCTTATATATGGAAAAGAAGAGAATGAAAATCGCTGGTTGATGGAAAATATAGATTCTAATGTATAAACACACAGTCATAATTTTTTCGTTGCTAATTATCTATTAAATCTATCAGGATATGGTTTGCTGCAAACCGTTTAACAGAGATTCTCGGCTTCCTCAAGGTTTTACCACTCAGTGGAACTTGCTTCAGCTAGGAAGAGAAATCTGGATACTCATTTGTTTACAAAACAATGATTTTGGTGTTTATTTTGTGCATACAATACCTCAGCTGGCACATAGCATGGAGTGAATAAGAGAGGGTTAAAGACTTTTGTGTAGATTTGATATGCAGGGGAAATGAGTTTGTTTTGACAGGGTTCTGGCCCCCACCTGGCCTCTCACATACAGTTGCTGGCCATAGAGCAGGGAATCAATTCTAAAATTTTGTCATAATAATAGGGGCTTTAGACTTTACATTCATAAGGATAAATTTTATAAAGAATTATTTTGTTTAATACCAACTATAAAAAGTGCATACATTATAGTGTTACAACATTTTGGTCATTGTATTACAACAGGAAAAACAACAGTCTGTCATTATATTTTAGGAAAATGACAGGGCTCCAGACTAACATTTTTTTACTAGAAGCAAAGTGTCCCCTAACTTAAAATTTTAGGGATGCAAGCAGAAGATTCAGGGGCGCACACTGTAAATCCACATGCAAAGTTTTCCTCTAATTTTCACTGTTTAACCGATAAATACATTCATAATAAATGCATAAAACTGCAAACTTATAAATCTAATTTTTTTCTCTATAAGTTTTGACATCAACTAATATACTACTTCGAAATTGCGTGAATATGGAAATTTTGTTCTGTTTCTTTCGCCGTCACCTGGCATTACAACCAATCAGTGTCGGCTTTATTGATCGACAAATCACCTGCGAGTACACTGGTCAACCTGGAAATTCACATCCACACGCCACACTTTGTCAACATGGAGAAGCGTATCATTTAGCAGTGTGCGACAGCACATACTTTATGAAACCTCTCAGCATGATTTTCAGGACATAAATAAAAAAGCAGCAATATGGAATGTTATTAGTGGGCAGAATCTTTTTCATAAAATGCCCTCCAAATTCATTGTTAATCAGAGAAGAGGGATGACGCACAGGCATAGGGCTGTGTGTGCCGCTGTAGTCGCAACCAGGGGTGAAAGTGGCTAGAATTTCTTGCCGGAACTCCCTAACATAAAGTTCGGCACAGAGTCCTTTTTTTTTTGGGGGGGGGGGGATCTTAAACCTCATAAAACCACCAAAATGCAAGAACTTTTGGCACAGTTATAAATATAACACACAATAAAACACAACAGGTTTCACAGTGGTTAGCACGTTCCCCTCACAGTTCTGATATCAAGGGTGCAATCCCGGGCTCGGGCCTTCCAGTGTGGAGTTTGCACGTTCTCACCATGCCTGCGTTGGTTTTCTCCTAGTGTGTGTGAAAGCAGGGCTATAAACAGGGCAAGCTGGAAATGGCTAAATTTAACTGAAAACATAACGAAATTAAAATTTTAATCATTACGTTCGGGTCGGGCCGGGGTTCTCGCTAAATTTTTAAAATAAACATATATTTATATACGTATACCAAAACGATGTATGGATGTTAAACAAAGGAATACTTGTTAATAAATAAATAATTTGGATAAAAAACACAAGGCGCTGTATGGTCATTGCAGAGCCAGAGCGTGCCATGTACCCTCTTTTTACTCTTTCTCTTCTGCGATGCAAAACCGCATCTGTTTATTTACATTCAACAAACTTTTCCAGCGTTATTTCGTTGTGTAAATGCATTTAATATGATCCTAAAAATATGTAGACTATATAAACATTAGGAAAAGTTGCGGTTTTTTTCTGCCAACTGAGAATTTGTTACAAAAGACAGGCTTTAATGCATAAGCATTGTCACCAAATGTGATCACGCAAAATGCAACCAGTCGGTTTTTCCAAGCAGCGAGCAGTGATCTGTCCAGGTCTGACTGGAGCATCCCTTCCTTCTCCTCCTCACAAATAATACATAGAATTTTGAGGGTTTTTTATCTCAGGCTTGGGCCTACAAATAAAATATAATTTCTTTTTTTTTTCCGGGCTCGGGCCTACAAATAAAGCATAACATTTTGGGTTTTTTTCGGGCCTGCAAATCAAGTTAATTGATCGGGCTCGGGCGGGTCGTGCTTTAATACTAGCGGACCCCGGGTCGGGTTGGGCTGGATTTTTTTAGGCCTGATCTTACCTCATGATGACCTTAAATTGGTTGCAGTTACACGTCGGGGAACGCTCCCTCCGGAAAAAAACACACAACAGGATTTGACCAACATTGTGACAATGCTGACCAAAAATGACGTAATGTCCAGGTTATAAAATTGCCCAGCAGCCTTCCACACACAGAGAGCGCCAGTGGGCAACACAGGACAAGTCTGTGAAAGCGTCCAACCGGCTTCATTCTCGGAATCTTTTCATGCATGAAAGCAATGCGCGTCACCTTATACGGGAAATTCCCTGGTAATATGTGTGAAAAGGGCACAGGCAATGCGACTTGTCAGATGAGAGAGACGCTGGGGAGAACTAAATAGAATAAATGAATAATAAAAATCAGTGGAAACGGATGACGCTAAGCAAGCTCTTTATTCGGCTTGTATTGTTAACACTTGTATATGTAAATCTGACATTGGTAGATTGTTCTTATTGGAGATGTGTGTGTGGCAGCGTGGCAGTTTTTTTTTTTTTTTTTTTAAACATTGGGTTTTGACAGTTGCCATCATATTTTCGGGATCAAAGCACCGTATGCCGGAATGGCGTTCCACCATCGTATTTCATGGAGGAACGCCGATCCGGTGCGTTCTGGCCCACTTTCACCCCTGGTTGCATTTTGCCATCGCTCATCACCTCCCGTGTGTCGAGCCCCTGTGCTTCTTCTGTTCGCAATCTGGAGCCCTGCTGTTTTTCATGTTAAAAACTAATACAGTGGTACCTCTGCATACGAAGTTAATTGGTTCCAGGACCTTGTTTGTAAGTCGAAATGGTCGTATGTCGAGCAGTACTTTCCCATAAGAATACATGATAATTCCTTTAATTCTTTCCACAGCCCAAAAACCTACACTAAATTCTTCATAAATACTGCTGGTACTATTGCAAATGGTAATTACACTTAGCTGAACAAATAAATTATTAAAAAAAAAAAAAAAAAAAAACGGAAAACTGAAATAATGATAATAATAATTCCTGTAATAATGTAACGAATCGAGTTCTAATGCGGCGGACGTGTTGCGTGCTGTACCTGAACGCACCGCGGGGCTGACGTGACAGAGAGAGGCAGCAGTGCGGTTAAGAGTTTACTTTTACTTTTAATTTTGTTGAGAACACTGCGGCAGACTGTAGGCGTGTTGTGCTGGGCAAGTTTTGAAATAAATGATAAAAACCTGACGACACTGGCGATTTCTTTGGCGATGTTACCACAATAATAATTGTCATCTTAACTTATAAAAACTAGCGAACGGAGGTTGGAGGAGGACCGTGGAGATCGTAGACATTCTACAGCTGTATTGTCAAGCCAGTTCACGGATGCGCACCCCACGCTCATATTTTTCTATCATTTGCATCTTCATTTCAATGGTAAGCGTCACCTTTTTCCTTGTTTCACCACCTGTACCAGCCTTTTTGAAACCTAGGTTGATTTCTCTCACAAAATCCGCCGTGCATCCATCTGCGGTGCTGTCATATTCATCGTATTTCGAGCATGTTGTCTGATGTGGAAACAAATGGCGAGTTAAATTTTACGTCGGACGTCGAAAAGATGCTGTGTCGAATCGATCGTATGTTGAGGTACCACTGTACTTTTACAACTTGTCCCATTTAGGATTTCTGGGAGCGATATGGCACCGATGTCGTGTAAATTTTTGTGAGATTTCACACAAGTGTAACTAAACAGTGGCGCTGTTTAAATAATGAAAATAAACAAAACATCTTGACTTTGCAGGTCTATTGCATGAAATGTTTATTTTGTGGTAATAAAAAACAAAACAAAAAAAACAGATAAATTAAGGGATATCACTTCCCGATACTCCACGTTGTTTATGTGGCTCCACTTGTTGGATGTCACTTGTCGGATGTCATACGATTGATTGGATGTTACTTTTAGCAACGACTAAATAGCACTACTTGACGTCCTGTTGTGCCCGCCCCCGCCCACAATTTGGTTTGTTGTCAAGTTCAAAGAAGGTCTCAAAGAACATTAATAAATTTTGGATTTAACTTTCCATGAGCTGGAGGAACCCTGTCAATATTTTCATTTGCAATAATGTTTTCTATATTTCTGATAAATACAATGCTTTAACAACTTATTTGCGCAAGTTTAATTGTGGAGTAGGGTTGAGTTTGTCAGCCACAATTTTTTTTTAGGAAAAATAATGTTTTATTATCTGTAAAAGTCCTACTTGCACAGGTGCATGAAGAGGAAAAATTTACTTGCGTTGTATCAAATTTTAGGGGTTAAATGCCCCCATTAAGGAGGAGTCTGGCGACCAGAAAATGGAACACTAACATTGAAGACATATTTCAAAAGGTCATGACAAACTACACAAGTAAGGGATCTAGAATGTAGAGCTGAAACGAATACTCGAACAACTCGAGTAACTCGAGTTTAAAAACTGATCCGAGTAATTTTATTCACCTCGAGGAATCGTTTAATTTTGCCAGCTCCAAGCATCACGTTTTGCCCGGACTACTTTTAATGCGGGACAACGCGCTGACGTCACGTGCGTAGAGGAAGAAGCAATAATAAAAAAAAAAAAATAAAATAAAAACTTACCGCAGCCGACAGCCGCTACAAACTACGCCGACGTTGCTAAAAACTACGCCCGCATGACGCTAGTAGCAGGTAGTGTCCAATGCATCTCATAGTCATGCATATATCTATATATCTATGTACATACCTAGATGCGAAATGACAGACTCAGCCGCGTCTCGGCAGCATTAATAAACAGCCGCCATCTTTAAGCAGTAGACTTCTCATCGCTAATAAATATAACGTTACTGTCACTCGCTCACGTACCGTTAGCCTTTAGGAGGGCTAGGTTTCTATTGATTATGACCACTGTTGATGTGTGGCTAACGTGTCTTACAAACAGGCTTTATTTAATCTGTAAAAACACAGCACTGTAGAGTGATGAGGGTGTAAAATTAAAACATAATAAAGCTAACTGTCAGTTTTAGCTCAGTAATCATTGCTGAATAAAACACCAAATAGCACTGGTCCCTAATGTGCTCCAATACAGCAGGTATCATACATTTATTTTGAACACTGCAAAAACTCAAAATCCTATCAGGGCTTACAGTTTAGACTAACTTATAACTGAACTAGAACTTAAAAATAGCTTGACACAAATTGAAATTAAATTGAAACACGTGGGAAAAACACGTAGCTTTCAAGTGATGTGTGTTATCAAGCATAATTACATTTTTAGGTAAGAAATATGTTTTTTTTTTTATAAGCTCTAGACGTTTTTTGAGTGAAAGCAGTGAATTTTTTTTCTAGTCACATCTTAGATGCAATTGTTGTCTGTTTTCAACAACGTACATCGAAAAAAAAGACATTGATTGACTGAAAATGGTTCAATATTGGATTAAATGTCTTTTTTTCTCATGTATATTTATAATTGCTCTTAACCCCCCCCAAAAAATGTTTTATCCGATTACACGATTAATCGATAGAATTTTCAGTCGATTACTCGATTACTAAAATATTCGATAGCTGCAGCCCTACTAGAATGTAAAAAAACAAAAAACAAACAAAAAAAAAACTATTATTTAGCAAGTGTGGAGACGAGTAGTAAATCAGCATTTTCCTTCACTTTTTCCTTTGATGGCTATTATTTCTAATAACATTGTTTCCCCACCTGAAAGGCATGTGGCGTGTCATCCACACAGTACACTCGCAGACTGTAGTTCATTGAAGTTCCCTCCATACTCCCAAACACTGCTAGTTTCAACCTCTTGATGGCAGCCTGTGTCAGAGGCTCACCCACGAGGGCATATGAACCTGGCTGGTCGAGCAGCAGGTGGCAGCTTGTCGAGTCCATTAGGCAGTAACAAGAAGTTGACTCATCCTCCACCAGCATCACCTCCTACAAAGCAACAGAAAGGTGTAGATTTTAACCTATTGAATAGATGTCGGAATGTCCCCTGTGATAAAAACTTTCCTATTGTATCTTGTTTTGTAACTTCATGAAACCTGGTCACTCCATATGAACGCCATAATACTTAAATCATACTTTACATACTGTAGGAGTCACTATTTAGTTTTACCTACATATGCATGCTTACACAATGAAAGATTGTACCTTATATTTCAATTTGTTTATGTAAATCAATAAAAAAAACTATTAAAAACATTTCAAGAAGTATCAGTTCTTTGGATATTTACTGGCATAAATGTTGGAAAATAATTTACACAATCCTATATTGAACTGTGATTTTTCATCTAGATCTGGAGGATTTTCATTGCAAAAAAATGAATCCATGTGTATTTTTTGTCAATCACAGTACAAAAATCAACAAGCTATATATATATATATTTGCAATTCTTTCCATATATTTTTTTCAATTACAGTACAAAAAACAACAATCTATTTTCTTTATTATTATTATTATTTTTGCAATTCTTTCATTTTGTTTTGATAATTACACCTTCTGTAACACAATAGAGAAAGCAATTAGACACTAAATGTATTTTTCTCCAAGCCACAACATAAAACACAGCTCAATGCGGGTAAACGTGACCACATAACCAATTGAGCTTATACTTTGTCATGTTTTGAAATAAACACCGGTTACATTTGCATAACATGCTTGAACAAACACTACAAACAGCCAGCTGCAGTGATGAACCGATCCCACTGCTATCACAACATTCAATGCCACAATGCCAAATACTGTATAACGACACATGCATAATTAATATAATGACTATAATTTAGGCATGAGGCTTCATTCCATACACGTTGAACATATTAAAAAAAGAAAAAGACCCATAAAACGTCCAATATGAAGAAGTACATTGATATTTTTCTTCCACAGTGCTGAGGCTTGCTTTCATAAAACACATCTAAATCACTTACATTGATTTCTTATTGAGTTAAATGAAATAAGCTAAAACAACATAAACTATTCATGATAAAAGCAGCATAGTTAATTGAATGCATTATGGATCGACATCTTTTTCACCACTGCAGAGAAACATAACACAGATTTAAATATTAAAAAGAAATTCTACACACTAGGTGAAAATTGTCTGGGGGACAAAAAAACCCCATCTACAAGTAATGTTGGAACATAGCAGAACACCAATACCATATGGTCACACAAATATAGTCAGTATGATCAACACCGATTCTTTTATTTTTATTCATGAGCCAACAGCATTCTAAGCACTTGATTTTTTTTCCAACTGAAGAGGAAAAATTGTTTACACCTGCTTTCCCCTTCATTTTTATTTTAACATTACATTCATCCAGCATTTGTTTTCATGTACAGGAAACAAATATACACAGATATATAATAGGTGTCAAGAGGTAACACAATTGTTAAATCCCGCAACAAAAACATTGAAACGGTAAAGGAAATTATTCACTACAAATTGTCAACAAATTCTATGGCACTAATCAGTCTCTTATCATTGTCAAAATCCCAACCATCAATAGATTTTTTTACAACACCCAAATGTGGGCCAGTACGATCCATGAAATATGTGTGATCATATATACAACAGGTGTAGTGAGAACAAACAATGTGCCCTATGCTGAAGCCGGAGAGGCATTATTTTTCTCCAATAAAAATGATAAGAAGCAGGGAGTCGTCCACAGTCCTACTCGCACCAACAATGCAAGCCAACATACTATACCTCTACTGCTCACTTGATGCTGGTCACTGACCTGAGCCTGTTATCTTAAGAAGTGTTTTTTACGAGGTGCTATTTTATCATGCACTTGATGTCATTAAAGTTCTCCCATAGGCAAAACAACAAGACACAGAGTTGCTTTAATATTGTTAGTTTTATTATAGCACATAAAACAGTACCCAACAAATGACATACTGTGCCACTGCAAGAAGCATTTGGTCAGAAGCTTATACACACAGTAAACATCAAAACTTTTTTAAAGAAGAATCAACACAAAGTTGCAAAATAATAAAAACTACTTTACACTAGACATATGCCGGTATGAGATTCTTACCGTATGATAACCTTAAAGACCAAATGTGAAGTAATTTCATAAAATGCCAAATAGGGTCACAATTAAAGTAATTAAACATTGTCCAACAAATAAAGCATGAAAAAATCATTTATATGTTGTATATTTGACAAAATAACCGCGTTTCTCGGCGTGATAAGTGAAAAACCGCGAAGTAGCGCCCCCACCCTAGATAGAAAAAATGTTTTCCTGTTTTTTCAATGTATTAATTCAGATTTAGCATTGGAAAGAGGTACATATAAGAAATGTTTTTCACTTTTTGTCCCCCAAAGTTTAATAATAAAGAAAATGTGTATGTATATTTTAACCCATGTTTTTTAAGCACTTCAAATGTAATAATTTTAAGTTTTAAACATGTTACTATCCCACCAAATTATTTTTAAACAAGTATAAAAATGCTTGTCTTTATTAAATGCCTCAGTGAGTAAGTCCACTCAACTCCATCTCCCCACTCACACACAATGAGTTGCCACAGCAATTGTTTAACAAGTTAAACGATGATTGACGCATGCGGTGCTTTGATGCTGAGGCTTCCAGGGATCTGTGGCATGATCAAACAGAAGACGTCGATCAATCATTGTTAATTTTAATAAGCAACTCCAGCTCTGAACAACAGAGCAGAGAGGGAGTGGGGGATGGAGCGGGAGTCAGACTATGCGATCGGCTCGGGACAGCTCATCTATATATACACATATATATTTTTTTTTTAATTGAAAAAAATCCACGATGGACTGAGGGCTTAGTCAAACCGCATATGACAAACAAAGCCAGAGGTGTCTAAAGACATTTTCACTTTAGGAAGATAAAGAAAAGAGTTTCAGCTTTTCTTAAACATTCCATACAGCCTCCATTTCCTTGTTCAGAGAATAATAATCCGCCGCACGAACAGACAAGGGAGAGAGCAGCCTTGCTCTAAATAACAAGCTCTTTTAAGTGCTGACAACCACCACAACAGCCAGAGGCAAACCTGTGGTATTCATTATTCTGACCTGTGTGTGTGGCTTGCTAAAACTTTTTGTGCTATTTACATTTCCATTACTGTCTGACTGAATATTTCTCCTCATTATTTTCATTCCATTCCATACTTGTCATCACCCTCGATGGTATCAAGAAAAACAAAATAATCTATCGCGACAAAATGATTGTGCCTTTTATGATTTGGAATTAATTGTTTTTATAGTTCATTGAAAACAAAACAAATAAAAGGACTCAAACGGCAGAGCAGCCGAATTCAAACCTCTTCCTTACCAACTGTTGTGAACATTTAAGGCCTCTTTTACTCTCATGTCCCAAAATGTTTCCCCTCTCACAATATTACCGGTAACTACTCTGCACATTGGAGTTGAATAGGCGAATCAGCTATCAAGTTACCATGAAATTCCATTCCTGACCTTTGTGACCTCTGACCCCGTTTACCCAAATTTAATCACCTTTTCCATTTCATATAATACAGTCTGCAAGTTTGATACCATTTCCTTTATTCGTTCTTTAGTAATCTTGAACAAAAACATACAAACCGACAGATATTGGTAACTGAATACATAACCTACTTTTCCCTAGGTTTCACCTACTGGTGGAGGTAATTACAGCGTCAATGGAAAGGGAAAAAAAATATTCCGATAACCAAAGGACATTACACCAACAGTTACAGTATGTAATATAAACCAAAAGCAATTTTATTTTTCTACATTTTAGAGTGATTCTGAGATATATCTGAAATGTCAGCTAGGTTCCATGCATTGCTTCAGGTCTTGGATAATAAATTGCAGGAAAACACAGAATAGCTAGCACCACATAAACAACTCTGATACTTTCCGCCTGGTTTGCTAACGTCTAAATTCATTGTGGAAGATCTTTCCTGATCTACCAATCAATATTTTCCGTGTCTAACAGACCCATATGCCCTCAGTTGTAATTCCCTCACTATTCCCCCCCACTGACTGACAGCAGCCATGCCTCTTCTTGCCTATTACTTGTTATAATGGTTTCTTTATTTTACTCCTGTTGCGACATTACCTTTACGGGGTTTGATGCCACCCTCTAGACACAGAAAACATAAGGCAGGATCAATCTGCTCTCACACAAAGCTTCGTCTTTATATCTTGCACATAAATCACCAGCTGGAGCTTTGATTGCACACAGCGCATAGTTCAGATCCCAAAGAGTGATGGGTTAGAGTCCGAGCACGCTTTTCAGTAGTACAACCATTCACACACACAACTATGAAACATTTATATCATATCGTATGTTAGCTAAACAATTTAGTTAAATACAGTGGTGCCTCTACTTACAAAATTAATTGGCTTTGGAAGTATTTTCGTAATTTGAAAATTCTGTAAGTAGAGACGTGTTTTCCATGTAAATGCCCTCGTTCAGTGGTCCCCCAAGGACAAATACCGGTTCGTGGCGCATTTGCTACCAGGTCGCAGAGAAAGAAATAATTTATTAACCACTGCAATCTGGCCTGTGGCTCTTGACACATCAATGTCTCAGTCTACTCTATAGACTAAAAAGTAAAGATTTGTATAGGTTGCCATGTAGTGGTTCGCCGCGATTACTAGGGTGTTTGCACACCTATAGACCCTACCCACCGACGTCACAAAACCACGTGCTCGCTGTATGGTTCCGCCCACTTGTCCGTCATTTTGTCTCTGTATTAGCATTGGTTTCAATTGATCGAGGAATTTAAAATGCATTTCATGGAAGACCCGGTGCTTTCTGATGCCGTAAACTCACTGGATGTGTTGCATAAAAGGCGTTATGTGGAAAAGCTTCGTTCTATACAGTCGCCAGATCCATATTTGATGCCCAAATCGATGTTTTTCGACCCACTGTCTTCGCCCTGTCTGCCTGACATCTGCTACGCTGATATTTATCTTGTCCACACAAAATCAGCCTATTCTCACGAAAATTTGAAAAACTTCAAGAGCTTGGAGGCTTATAAATACTTCGTTGCTGGTTGGGTGAAACAGGTCCTCGTCCACGAAAATTCGGCAGGAATCTATCTTGTGCTTGGAAAGGTGAGTTACGAAATTTTCAATTCAAAATCCTTTGTTATTGCTAACATCCACTGTCAAGTCTAATGTATTTCATGTCGTTTGTCAATGGAGTTAAGGCTTTTAATGTTTATATGGTTTAGCGATAGCACTCTCACTACATACATACGTGTATGTTGTCGGCGATTAGCCTAGCAATGATCTTAATTGTGGTTATTTGTCAGCCCAAAACCCTCTAAGTATATCTTAAATGCATCTTACGGGATATAAAATGACTACTACATAGTCTGTGGTGATTTTTTGGTGCCCAGTTTTCACGTCGAATTGCAGCCGTCCATTTCGCTCTCCTCTTTGGATCCCTCGGAATACGGTAAAACTTCAAGTCTCTCCTTCCATCTTCTCTGTTAGTGCAACCAACAGCCACACACGCCTTCACCATTTTGATTATTAATGTTAAGGAGCAGAAAAACACGCCGTAAATAGGAGGAATGTACGTAGCCGTAACAGGTTAACACTATGTTTTGACAGACAATTGGGCGGTACCATTCAGGAGAGCGGAGTTGTGACGTCACGTGGGTAGGGTCTATAGCAGCCCAGCGCCAGTCAATGTAAACAGTAACTTTAGCTGCTGTTGGCTGTGTGCTGTGGGCAGCGACGTCTTTGGACAGCTTTTTTATGGGGAAAAGGCCACCTGCTGAGCCAGAAGAGGAGCCTACAACCAAGTCCATTCTGCATAATATGTGGCTAAAAGCTAGCAAACAAGGTAACAAAAGCGAAAGCACTGAGAGCATCATACATCATGGTGAACCGTATTGCCAAACCTAAGAAACCTTTCACGATTGGAGAAGAACTCATTATGCTTGCGACCACGTATATTTGCCGACAAGTTTTAGGAGAGTTCTCTGTCAAAAAAAGGTGGATTCAGTGTATGGTGAGTAGGCATGTGCCGGTTACCGGTTTCACGGTTTACCGTGGTGTGAAAACGTCGCGGTTTCAAAACCACTAAAATTTTCCGTGAGACCGTAGTACGGTATTCGCTATTTTTCATGTGTCAAAAATGCAGCCAGAAGTGGCGTGGCTCGGCAGCGCTCACACCCTCCCGTTTGTTGATGTGTGTGAAAGTGACGCTATCGGCTAGACAGCCAGCGAACCCAAAAACAAATACTCCAAACATAAGGCGTTCTTTCCTTCAACTGAGCTCTCAAATCGTGGTACAGTGGGGAGAACAAGTATTTGATACACTGCCAATGGGAAAACCCATTGTATATTCCAAGTGGAATATACAAAATGAAAACATCTAAAACGTTGTTCAATTGTATTTTTCCATGTGTGAATAGCTTCAACAGATTACGACCATAAAAAAGTTTGCCAAAAACAACACACACATTTACCTTTCAAATTCCATATACAAACTAACTAAAAGCTTACAAAGACGAATGTTAGCCTAGACTTAGCTGGGAGAGCAACTTCGTCGAGTGTTACAGCCGCAGAGTGAGAAAAGAAGCTTGATTCGCTTGAATGAAGGGGAAAAAGGGATAGCTTCAAAGATCGTTAATTGCGAAAGATGATCTTGCCCTAAGCACAAATCCACGTTCGCTGGAACAAGGCGAGGTCTCACTCCCAATGTTTTTTTTTTTTTTTTAGATGAAACCTTTCCACAACAATGTTTACATTTTAAATAACTTTTACATTTTTAACTAACTTATTAACTTATGAATTCTTCATGTTCTTATTAACACAAAAGCATGACATCATGTAGACTAGAGTTGACACAGTGGCTGAAAATGGTGAAACTTCACTTGAGCTTTTCCACCCTCAAAAAAACAAAAAGTCATGCAGTATACATTTTTAAAAATTCAATTCAGAAGTGTTACTTTTTTAAAATAGAAATTATGATATATATAATTATAGAAATTATTTTTTTCTTGCTCTAATCTTGATCAACTTGAGCTGTGGCTGTGGGTATAGTCTAAAGTTATATTTTAATTTTATTGAAAATATTTGTTTTTTTTTATTGATAATGTATTTATTTTAACAATATACTGATGTTCCAATTTGCAACTATGTTCTGGGAAAAAAAAATCCTGTTCAATGGAAAAAAAGTTACTTTTTTTAACCATACATCACACATCATAACACATTTTGGAGCTATAATTGCAATACCGTGATACCGTGAAACCGTGGTATTTGTGCTCACGGTTATCGTACCGTCAAAATCTCATACCAGCACATGCCTAATGGTGAGTGACATTTTCCCTGCATTTAATATTTTTTTAATCTTTCTTAATATTTTCGGCCTTCACGTTAGGGGTGTGACAAAATATCGAAATGGTGATATATCGTGATACTTTGTGTCCCAAAAGGTTATCGATATGCTCCTGCCAAGAATTGAGATATCGTTTTAAAAAGGTGTGAGTGAAATGAAAAATAAAAAGGAACCAACAAGTTGCTACCAAAATCTTCCACCATAGTAGTGTCTCAGTTAACTCTTAAGCTGCATTGATGGTGCACAACCCCCAATCCATTTAGACTGGGAACGTTCTTTCATTCGAAACCAGAGCATTCACTCATTCTGTCCGATTTTCAGGGCATTTACAGGTGACTTGCGGTTCATTTTAGGGCATTTACAGGTCATTTCCTCTTGAGCTTGAGTCACTGCCTATTCATTTGGGTGATTCCCAGGTCACTCCCTGTTCTGTAAATCAAGAAGTGACCCATAAAATACCCCAAAATCAACAGGAAGCAAGTGAACATCAACAGGTAAATGTCAATAAATGGCCCAAAATTACCTCATTGCCTGCCTGGCATTGGCTTCCACTAACAGCCATAGACGTTCAATCCATTTGAAGTGGGAAGGATGGCAGCGAATGAACATTCGCTGCCACCTTCCCAGTTTGAATGGACTGTATGTCTACTAGTGATGAACTCTATGTAATTCACAGCAGAAACTTGTTTTTCTGTTTATTAGTTGTTTGGAGAATATCCTAGAATTATTTCCTGACCAATGTACTGATAAACAATGTATCGCCATATCATCAGGTCATCGTTATCGTGAGCTTTGTATCGCAAATCGTATCGTATCGTATCGTATCGTATCGTATCGTATCGTATCGGGAGGTACTAAGAGGTTCCCACTCCTACTTGACGTGTTATTTTATATTCACTCGTTTTTTTACTCATCATTTTCTGCCACACATTGCCGGTTTATTTAAAAAAAAAAAAAAATGCCCACATTATACCAGTCGGTAGTGTAAAAAGGTTGGGGACCACTGGCCTAATCCATTCCAAGCCTATCTAATTCAGACATAAATCTTTTATAATGAATAAAAAGGTATCAAAACATGTAACAAATACATGTTACAATTAGATTATTGCACAATAAACATAAAATCAGAGTTGTGCATAATGTAAAAAAAAGAAGAATAGAGTATAGAATAAAAGGTAATACACTCATGTAAAGCTGTCCGAATACGAGGGGCAAATGAAGATGAGACTGGGATACACACATACACATAGAGTAGTGGCCCCTCTTAGCCAGTTGGATGCCAGGAATGCTAGGTAATAGACAATGGCAGAGCAGCTATAAGTATGTTACGTTCAGTAAACTCTGGAAACTGCGAGTACCATCCATTTTTGACTTCGTATTCTGAAATTTCTTTCGTAACAAGAGGCAATATTTTCCCGTTGAGGCGTGTCTGAAAATTCTGCATGTAGAGATGTTGTTGAGGAGCGGTACCACTGTATTCCCGATACAATGGAACAAATTAAATATGACTTAAAACACTTTTTTAGATTGTTACAACAGGAAATTAGAAGAGAGCAAATATTTTTTTTCTGTGGGAAAAATAGATATGACTTATAGACCCTACTCACATGACGTCACAACCACGCCTTCGCGCCATATTGTCCGTCAACTCGTCGTGTTGACTCATTACAGCTACGTAAATTCCTCCTGTTATGGCGTGTTTTTCTGCTCGTTAACATTAATAATCAAAATGGTGAAGGCGTGTGTGGCGGTTGGTTGCAATAACAGAGAAGATAGACAGAGAGACTTGAAGTTCTACCGTATTCCGAGAGACCCGGAGAGGAGAGCGAGATGGATTGCTGCAATTCGACGAGAAAACTGGGCTCCAAACGATTACCAAAGATTATGTAGTAGTGATTTTATATCTGGTAAGATGCATTTAATATATATTTAAAGGGTTTTGGGCTGACAACCACAATAAAGATCATTGCGAGGCTAATCGCCGACAACATACAGTTTCAAATTCAAGATGCTTATTTCTTCCACCATCATTACATTTTGAATAATATTTAGCTGGTACCAAGTGAAAGAAGCTGGCCTCGTCTACGGATCATCAGTTAAACTGGTGTGTCCAAACCTTTTGCAAAGGGGGCCAGATTTGGTGTGGTAAAAATGCGGGGGGCTACCTTGGCTGATTTACATAGAACAATATATTTCAACAAATTTTAGCAAGCCCTTCTGTGTGTCACATTTGCTTTATTATTTTTTTTAATTCATAATTTCAACGGTCTCGTCTTTGTGGCGTTCTCTTTCGACACTCGGGCTCTTGCGAAATACTGCTGCTGTGAAATTAAACTAGCTTCAAGTTGCTATAATTTCTCGCTGCGTATCTTCCCTGTAATGTTGTCGTACATGTCAGCGTGTCTTGTTCGGTAATATCATTATCGCGTCACATCGAACTCTTTGAAAACAGCGACTGTCTCTTTGCAAATGAGGCAGACACAGTTGTTGCGTGTTTTATTGAAGAAATAGTCCAATATCCACCTATCCTTGAAGCGTCGGCCATCACAGTCAACTTTTTTTTTTTTAATTGATTGTCGCCATTTTAGAAAATTGGAAGTAAAGGGTCACACGGGGTAATGTTGCTTAGAGTGCTGCTCTTAAAGTTTTTCAAACTTTCGTGAGAATAGGCTGATTTTGTGTGGACAAGATAGTTGTAGATATCAGGGTAGCAGATGTCAGGCAGAGAGGGCGAAGACCGGGTCGAAAAATATCGATTCAGGCATCAAATATGTATCTGGCGAATGGATAGACTGAAGCTTTTCCACATAACGCCATTTATGCAACGCATCCAATGAGTTTACAGCGTCTGAAAGCACCGGGGGCTTCCATGAATTGCACTATAAATTGCACGACAAATTGAAACCATTGAGAATACGGATAAACAATGACGGACAATATGGCAGCCGGATACAGTGACACGTCATTCTGTGACGTTGGTGAGTAGGGTCTATAGACAAATTGAGGTGACCATCATCCTGAAATGGAATGCGTGGAAATTTAAAAATTCTACTAAAGGTATTGATTGAGGGTTGAAAAAGTGAGGTTTCAGTTTAATCCTGTACATGTTTGTTGCTTATGAAAATACAGGTGAAAGGCTGGACAGAAACACAGATGGATCGACACTTAGACAGGCTTCCTTTATTAAGGCTGTGGGGGGATTTACTGTTGTGAAGGTTTTCAAAATTGTGTGTCGTGAAGACCAATATTTTCATCCCCTTTGGTCAATAGCTGAGCTATTGTACTTCTATAACTTTGGGGATTTTGCCTTTGACTGTTCATTTAAAGACACCCATGCCCAAAATAACTGCTTCTCAAGCCTTCACTGAGCTAAGAAATACAGTATGTGGACTTTGCATGAAAAGCAACATCATTTGCAGAATTTTAAAATAAACTGTTTTAGTCAATTCCATGTTGGCGTTCGCTGTATATGTTTTAAAAAAAACTTTTAAATATGCATACAGCTGCTTGAGTTATTTACCATAGTTGTATGGGCTGCAAAAACAGATGGACTTCATTGTCTGAAATAAAGCCGAACAGATATCATTATGGTGAGCGGTGTGAAAACATCAGCAGCTGTTGCTTTATTTGGTTTTATTCCTTTTCAGCATAATTTCCTTGGTTCTTGGTTGGCGATGCAGGGACAAGGACATGCAGTAGTAATAAAACTGAAACCCATGTGTTGTCTGGATATACCGTAGCTAGTATATGCCATGCATATTAAACACAATACAGAAAGCGGAAATCTAGAAGCAGACAATAAAAGATAATGATTAAAATTGTAGATACTTTCTCACAGACCTTTATTTTAGAGATCAAATAAAAATCAAAATTTGCCAAACAATAACACTGTTTTCAATTCAATTATTGAAACATTTTGATCTGACAATGGACTTTCATTTCTTTGCAAAATAAAGAATGTAAGAAGAGAAAAGACAATCGAGATAGGGAGCAAAATGTAATTCCTGGGCCAAGCAAATATCTCGGAGTGTCATAGTTGATTCAACTACTAAACGAGTGTGTGTTTACAGCTCTTACCTCCCATTTACTGCCCTGGGTTCTCCTCTTGAGCTGGATGTTCCAATTCTCCGAGTCCACCTCAGCACAGTGAGCCACAGTCATGGCCACTGGGCAGGATAGGTCCAGACCAGGAGGGCCATACATAACCTCAGGGCTCAGGAGGATTTCACAGTCTTCCAGTGTATTGACACTAGACACAATTTAAAAAAAAAAAAAAAAACATTAGCAAAGTGTTCACAAGTTTTGATACTTGATGACTTCAGTGCATCCGTTTTATGTAGTTCACATTCGATGCTGCTTAGTAGATATGGCCATTGCTGACTTTTTTTTTTTTTTTTTTAACCACACAATATGACCACATAGTCGCATAGCCGACCTTGACTGTTGCATTACATTTGGAGAGAAGTTGCCTGAAGCCGGGTTAGAGGATGCAATAGCAACATCCACATCAGGTTAGATTCTAACAGACTTATATTACCATCCCCCATACAGGCCAGTGTTACCTGAAGGGACAGTGAAATTGACCACATACAGCTCCTGACATCTGCACAGCATGACATGAGAGACTGCTGTGTTGCAGTTTTTTATGGGATCATGGCTCACAGAAATGTCATGATGAGCAGTCTTTTTTGTTGGAGGTAAGACTCTTGGCAGGGAAGTGCATCTTTACTTACCATGTAGTGTATTACTGTTGCAAAAATACTGTTTTTGTAGGCCAAAAAATGTCCCACTGATGGAATTCATTATCTTTAGGTTCCGACTACAGATGTCCCGATCGATCGCATCCGGTCACGTCATTTTCAAAGTATAGGAATCGGCAAAAAAATATCGGACATGCCTTTTTTAATATATACTGTATGTATGTATATATATATATATATATATATATATATATATATATATATATATATATATATATATTTTTTTTTTTTTAATTAAATCGTTTTCTAATTGTATTTAACGTTACAGACAAAATGTCTTACATTCATCCAGAGTCTCTAGTTTTGGCTTAAATTAGGGCTGTCAAATTTATCGCGTCAACAGCGGTAATAACATTAAAATATTTAACGCAATTAACGAATACGCTGCACTACCCACTCACGCATTGTCGCGTTTAATCTATAATGGCACCGTATTACGTATACATAGAACTAAATGGCAACGTAAAATGAGTAGAGAGAAGTTTGGCGGCCTTTGAAGCCTTTTTTTAATTGGCTAAAGCCTTACAATCCCTCTCTCAACGATTAGAAATATTGTGGGAAGCAATGTGGGGAAGAAGGTAGTAGTTGATCTTTTTCTTAAAACCCTAAGAAGATATATCAATTGGTACCATTACGCACAGTCATGGTTGCACTTCCCATCATGCATTTGGGCAGAAGTTAAATGGCTGCAGTATCATTGCTGAAAGCTCATAAAAATCCACTAGATCAGGGGTCGCGTTAACCGAATATTTTCCGTCGTTGACTGATTTTTTAAAACGGTGACGGAAAAAACTGAAGTCCTTCCGTCATTTTGACCGGTTGCAATTCACACCCCAGACCACAGGGTGGCGAGTGAGCATATTAATTAGCTATTGTCTCTCTTGATGCATGACGTCGTTGGCCTTACTCTGAAAAATGTCAAGGCAACTGAGTGTCCGAAGTTTCTTCAAAAAGCCCCAAAACGACGATGGTATTGATAAAAGAGGTGAAAAAACAGGGACTGCACAAGCGGGCACGCAATTCAAGTCCATGCACACCAGGAGGAAAGTGTGAGACTACGTTCAGGCCACAGCAGGTTAACTGTTAATTTCATTGTTCCATATGCTACATATGGTAGGCTACCTAACTACTGGGGCCACAGTCCGCTGTTTTTGTCCTGCGGAGAAAAAGTTACATATTCATCTGCTTCATGTGTGATGGCACGGTGTGGATTCTCTGTTAAGCTTGTTCGGACAGAATATTAATTTAAAATGAATGAAAACTAAATACTATTGAATATGTTGAAGCGGTATGCAATGTTAAGAGTCTTGTTAGCTGTAGGCGCACTATCCTAGACCCCTCACTATTCACTCGAGGGGGCCTGCGCTTGTCAGTGACGTTCCTTATTCTCGCTATATGATTATACAACTTTAACATTTGTTAATAATACGCTCTGTGTGTCATCCATCGCTTTTCCTTTTTAAATGGGCACTTATAAGCGAACGCAAGAAGTAACAACGGGAACATTTTTAAACAGGCATTTCACAGGAGAGCATTTCGACATTTCGAGCGAGTGGATAGTGATGGGACCGCGCGCGGCTCTTAAGTGTCTCTGTCACGTGACTGTCGTAGCCGGTAACGCGCTCGGCCAAATGGACACACAAGTACGGAAGGTGAATTATGCCAAACAAAGGGTCACCACAATGTCATTATCATCATTTTAAAAATGTAAGTGACGGGTAAAAATAGATTATGACCGAATTTTTATGACCCTGTCAGTCAAAATGACAGACAACGAAAAAGTCTAGCGCAACCTCTGCACTAGATGGCAATATTTAGTCACAATGTACAAAGTCACATTATCCTTTAAGAATTACAAGTCTTTCTATCTGTGGATCCCTCTCACAGAGAATCACAAAGAATGTTAATAATGTAAATGCCATCTTGAGGATTTATTGTCATAATAAACAAATACAGTACTTATGTACTGTATGTTGAATGTATATATTGTATATGTATATAAGTTTTATTCATTTTTTTTCTTAATGCATTGCCAAAATGTATATGATCGGGAAAAATTATCGGGAATGATTGGAATTGAATCGGGAGCAAAAAATAAAAAAGCAATCGGATCGGGAAATATCGGGATCGGCAGATACTCAAAGTAAAACGATTGGGATCAGATCGGGAGCAAAAAAACATGATTGGAACAACCCTAGTTCCGACCCTTCTATAGATTTTTAGGGCCGTATACCAACTGATCAAATTAGGCAGCATACCTCAGTGTTAGAGTTGTCATTCCCCAACCAGAGGTCGTGGGTTCGATTCCCTACCTTGGTGACCTCGTCTAATGCCTGACTCGGACTACATGATTTCAGGCCAATTCTAGTCTGACGGACAGTGTCGTGGCTTACATTTTGACGGGGGGGTTGGTCTTGACACCTTGTGGAGTGTGACATACTATTAGGGCCTCTGCCCCTCCTTCCTGAGACCTGGTACACCTTGGAAAGATGTGCAAGTTTTAATCTAATTGCTGGTTGGACGTCAGACGGGTGGGGCGGCCAAAGGTTAATGCAATTTCCATCAGCCACCTTTAAAAGCCAGTGGGCGCACCACTTCGTCACCCGATCGACTTGTGTGGTTTCACCGTAAGTTGCTTCTTGCCTTCCTTATGAATTTGCTGTCTTGATCTCCGACTCATCAACCTTTTTTCTTGTGCCAGGAACGAAACGCTCACGTCAAGACCCAGACCTGGTATTTCCCATGAGTGTCATCTGCCTTCATTCATCTCGTTCGAATAACTGCCTTCATTAATCTCGTTCGAAAAAACACGTTTAGAAATCACAGCCTTTGTGCCATTGTATGTCCGCGCTGGGTTCCCCCCTGTTCCCTGACGCTTAACAGCCCATAGGAAAAATTTGCTACTCATCTGTTGCTTAATCTCGTCTCGTGGGACGAATTTGATCATCTCAAATTTATCTCATTCTCGGCTTATTTGTTTCTGGGTTTGTGCTCCTAAGGGTACCCTTAGGAGCAAGTGATGAGTCAAAATGAACAAAGACATCATTGAGACAAAGGAGATTGATTTGAGAAAACCAGATTTGAGCAATATTTGAGAAGATAAATTCTCATAATTTAAAAATGGAGTATACTTGTATAGCACCTTTGAGGCACTCAATCCTCATCTCCCTACTGGTGACGCAGCAACATGGTGTTCAATGTCTTGCTCAAGGATACTTGGATGAATTCATCAGGACAGAGAATTGAACTCACAACCTCCGGGTTGGGGAATGACTTCCCTACCACAAAGCCACACTGTACTCAATGTGATGCGGCGCATCAATGAAAAGCAACTCCAGAAAGAACGTGTAGCAGCGATGAAGCAAATTTTTCTTATTTTGCTTCATTTAACAATTACATATTTCTTTGATACTTCAAAAACACTTCCAAATCGCAGACATATTGCCTGTGAGCCACTATTTTTAGCGAGACAATGTCAGCAGGCGTGTTGCTTCTCGCTGTGTTTTGAATACATCATCAAACAAGAGGACTAAGGTTCTTCACACTATTTTGTGGTAAAATTTCGGTCTTCAAAACCAAAAACCGATAATGCATTTGTAGCGGCCGATAGTTTTCGGCGCGAAATTTTCGGTCACATCTCTAATTTTTACATTGAACCAGATGTTATTTTTCTATTTGACCGATGATATTATTTTCTCGGATTTTGGCACGAGATGAATTAAGATGTGATTTGACATGTCAGAGCAGACACTACTCTTTCTTACAAATAAAGAATCTTGAGAACCCAAAATGAGCAATTGCAGACTGGAAGGTGATCAAATTGAGAAATGTTTATAACAAACACAATATATGGTTGCTTGGCAAGCTTTCAGGCAATTTTAGGAAATAAATACAGTAGCTTATCCATATCTTTCAATGACTGAGATCGTGAGTCCAAGTAAGGAGATCGAGATGCATTTGAGATCAACACAAGATCTCATAGTTGTCTCTTGGTGAGACCTGAAAGGAGACAGCTGTGAGACTATTGAAAAATCGTGCCAGTAGAACAATTCTCAAGACCTTCTCATGTAGGCCTGAATGATATTGGAAAAAACTTTTGCTGCGATTTTTTGGGGGTTTGCGATATTATATTGCGATATTATTATTATTATTTTTTTTTTAAAAGAAATTTTCACTAGATGACTTGAATAGCTGTTTGGAAAAACTTTGGATGACTCACCATGACCAGAGTGTACAGTGATCCCTCGTTTTTCACGGTTAATGTGGACCAGAACCCGTTGCGATAAGTGAAAAACCGCAAAGTTGCGTACCCCGCCCCCAAAATTTTTATTTTTTGTGTGTGTGCTCAAAGTATTTATTCAGATTTAGCATTGGAAAGAGATACATATAAGACATGTTTTTCTCTCACTTTTTCCCCAAAGTATAATTTTTAAAAATAAGAATAACAAGAATAAAGTACTGCGGTAGAAAAATGCTTGGCTTTATTAAATACTTCTGTTTATCTACCTTAGCTGTGAGTCTTGGAGTGACATGTAGAAATTCTCATTCACATTCATTCAAGCGGCTTCCTTGCAGAAACTGTTGAACAACTTAAACGATGATTGACACTTGCTGCGCTGTGATGTCCGCTTCTTTGGCAAGATCAAAGACAACCAGCATCGTTAACTTGAATAAGCAAGTGCTACACTGACTGTGAGGTTCAAAGAGCTGGGAGAGGGAGGGTGTGAGGCTGTGCGCAGAGCAGAAAGCAAGGCGTATGTGGATTAAAAAAAAAAAAAAAAAACTATGGCACATCCTTGCGATGGGACTATCGCACACGCACACATCGCGATGGCGATGTTTAAACGATATATCGTTCAGGCTTATTCTCATGTAATGCTCATTGTGAGACTTACTTCTCATGAGACAAATTTGAGAAAACTGAGAAAACCACTCTGGTCTCGATTATTGCTGATTCACTCAGAGATGTAAATGAGACATGAACAATACCTCATCTTCAATTTTGCTTTGCTATGATAGATTCACACCGTGCCCATCCCGGACGCCCGTAGAGGTAGGGAGGTCCTGTTAGGGCCTTTGCTTCTCTCTCCTGAGACCTGGCACACCTTAGGGAGGTGTGCATGTTCTAATCTAATTACGCCAACTGTCTCGGACGCCTGACGACCAGGTCGCAGGATGCTTGGCGAGTCAGAATCTCTACTCGTCATGCTGCATTGTGTAACATGTCCTACATGTTCCTACTATTTGTTGATATATATTGACCAATATTGTAACAGCGTGGGACACCTGCATGTTGCCTGCGGACCACACAGTTGCGTTCCGCCAGACAAAATAAACATTGAAACTGTTTTACCCATCTTGTTTATATCACGAATGCCTTCATCCGAGAGCAGACGACAGTCACCATATGATATAAAGTGCCTCCGTGGCCATTACTGATTGACAGCTACTCCCAACTCCCGACAACCGCAGATGCTATTTGCGGTACTAAGCGATGACCAGGCAGATTCTGGTCTTGTAGTATGACAACTCGTCCATTCCAAGACACGCGGCAAAATCATGACAGACTGTTGTGTATTTGTATGGGGAAGGCATAAGTATCCTTCTGTAAGATACTGAACCCCACATTTCTCCTGATGCTGCATCATCAGTATGTAAATTAGGATTGTAGTGTCAAAGCGCTTTGAGTGCCTTGACTGTGGAATGGCACTATACAAGTGTAACTTGATTTACCATATCTATACTAGCTCTGCAGACGAAAGCCTTAACTTTGGCTGTGATGATGCGTAATCAAAATAAGTAACTACATTAAATAATTAGCAAGTTAACTATGAGTTAATTCATTAACTTGTCCTGCCTTAATACTGTTATAAAGATTTGCATTTTATTTGCTTTGTTGGAAACCAATCTGTTTAACACCCCCCCACGCTAACACACAAAATAACATAGTAATGAGAGAAACTTATGCAAACAGGTGGGCTGCAAACAAAACATGCCTTCAGGCTTGACTCCTTGCAAGCCTGAATGTTCACTCTCCAGTGTTTATTGCTGCGAAGCCAAGCTGCTGAATTTTTTCCTGCCCAGGTGAAAAAGTCATGGTGATCCTTGGCGAGTTGTAGTGTATTCATTAAAAGAGGCTGAGAACCAAACTGGGCTTGTCAGTCTGGGAGCACTGTTTGGATTTAAAAAAGAAAAAAAACTCTTATGGTCCTTCAATACACCATTTAAAGTTCAAATCAATCATCACCGATCCAACAAGTAAGTTGGTGTGTAAGAAGGTTGAAACTCATCATCAATGACAAATCTGGTTTTGATTTGGATAATTCAAAATACAATTGATTTATCATTTTCTGACCACAGCATTAAGACTGCAAATAATCTTCCACTACAAAATTGTGATTAATCTGGTTAACAATATTTGTCATGGATTCATATACTGTGCAGTATATTTCTAAAACCTAAACAAGTGTCCAACAGTATCAGAATTCCATCCAACAATTTGACTTCAGATATCAAACGGATCAGGACTAATCAAGAAATTTCATATTATTTCATACTTGATTGATAACATTTAAATTAGAAGATACTGACAAGCAAGGCATAAGCAGCTAAGTTAAATATGGTTGACTGTCATTCTCTCTCATTTTTTTTCAGGAAACATGAATGCAATGGTTTCAAATTCAAATTGCTCTGCTGATGAGTGTTTCATTAGATACATAAAAACTGACCTGTTCAAATTAATGCAGCGAAACAAATCGCAAGGAAAAGGCGGAATGTGAGGAATAACTTGCATGTTCATTACAAAATATTTTATAATTTCTTTTCAAAGCAACTTAAACATTTTCAACAGTGCACTAAATCCCAGAGTCTCACAGTCTCAGATCATTTCTACTGAGCTCTGCCAGACTTGCTCAGCCACTTGTAGCCTAAGTCACACTAGCTGAGACAGTGACAACATATTCACCGACAAATACACAGTGTACATACCGAATTCTGTGCAGAAAAACCACTGCCACTGGTTACCAGATTTGTTTTCTATATTCTTTAGTTGTCAAAATGTGAACACTTTAAGCATTGTTAATATCTGTTCATCGATAATTGCAAAAATTCTAAAATTTCTTTTTGCGCTGCCACCTCACAATTCTCCCTGGTGGCTCTTTTCACCACAGTAATTTTTTGTTTCGGGTATACAGTATAGACAGCAGCTTTTGACTATAGCAAGTCTGTGATCCATCAGCCAACAGTTGAGCCTAATTATACAATAAATGCAAAGACTAGGCAAGGAATAGAATATATGAGTGGCTGTCAAGGACATAATTAGGAATTAGCTTTAATACATATTACAAACTAATGAAATGTTCTCATACATACAAATGTTTTTCTCCCTACTTACATACAGTGAGGAAAAGAAGGATTTGAACACAGTGCGATTTTGCAAGTTCTTCCACTTACAAATGATGGGCGGGTTTGAAATTTGTATGGTAGGTGCTTGTCCACTGTGAGAGACAATCTAAAAAAAAATACAGGAATCACAGTGTATGATTTTTAAAACAATTTATTTGTATTATCCTGCTAAAATAAGCATTTGAACATCTGATATAATCAATGTCAATATTTGGTAGAGTAGCCTTTGATTACAATTGCAGAGGTCAAACGTTTCCTGTAACTTTTCACCATGTTTGCACAGACAGCAGCAGGGATTCTGCACCACTGCTCCACACAGATCTTCTCCAAATCAATCAGATTTCTGGGCTGTCACTGTGAAACACAGAGTTTGAGCTTCCTCCAACGATTTTATTTTGGGTTTAGGTCTGGAGACTGGCTGGGCCCCTCCAGAACCTTGATATGCTTTTTACGAAGCCACTCCTTGGTTATTCTGGTGGTCCGCTTTGGGCCATTGTCATGTTGGAAGACCCAGTCATGACCAATTTTCAATGCTCTAACTGAGGGAAGGAGGTTATTCCCCAAAATCTCACAGTACAAGGCCCTGGTCATCCTCTCCTTAATACAGTGCAGTTGTCTAGTTCCATATGCAGAAAAACACCCCCAGAGAATGATGCTACCATCCCTATGCTTCACAGTAGGGATGGGGTTCTTGGGATGCTACTCATCATTCTTCTTCCTCCAAACACTTTCAGTGGAATTAATCAGTGGATCTCATATGACCACATGACTTTCTCCCATGACTCCTTTGGATCATCCCAATGGTCATTGGCAAAGTTAAAGCAGGCCTGGACATGTGCTGGTTTAAGCAGGGGAACTTTCCGTGCCATGCATTATTTTAAACCATGACGTCTTAGTGTATTACCAACGGTAACCTTGGAAATGGTGGTCCCAGCTCCTTTCAGGTCACTGACCAGTTCCTACTATGTAGTTCTTGTCTGATTTTTCACCATTCTTAGGGTCATAAAGACCCAACCAGGTAGATACTGCATGGAGTCCCAGTCCGAGGGAGATTGACAGTCATGTTTGGCTTCTTCCATTGTGTAATAATTGTTTCATCGATGGATTTTATTTCACCAAGTTGCTTGGCAATTGCCCCGTAACTCTGTCCAGCCTTGTCGAGGTCTACAATTCTGTCTCTGGTGTCTTTTGACAACTCTTGGTCTTGACCATGTTAGGAATTGGAGTCTTCCTAATTGTATAAAGCGGGAAGGTGTTTACATGCAGCTAACTGCCTCAAACAGGTCAAAAGTCAGACTCTAAAAGTCCATCTCCATTCCACTTGTTCGTTTGACTTTTTAAAGGCGACTAATAGGTCTTTGAGGCTCACAATTCTAGCGAATAGACAGGTGTTCAAATATTTAGTTGCAGCAGTATAAAACAAATAAATTGTTAAAAAAATATCATAGACTGAGATTTCTGGATTTTATGTACTCTAGATTTTCTCACACAGTGGACAAGCACCTACCATAAAAATTTCAAACCTGCCCATCATTTCTAAGTGGAAGAACCTGCAAAATCGCAGGGTGTTCAAATACTAATTATCTTCACTGTACACGAGTGAGATCCTCGCAACAGGCTGCTGAGTTAAGCCTGAGTTATGCTCCTGCATTGCAATGACGTTGAAGTGACTACTGCGTCAATGAGCATTCGATAGTTCTGCGGTGAGGGAACGCGTTGCTCTGTAATTCACTGCCAAGCCAATACAGTGGTGTGGCATTATGTTTGTACAGTTTTGGGGAATGCTTGTTCACTTCCTAATGTCTCGTTTAACTGAGAAAAAAAATCAAACAAATAATGCAAGATGGAATGCTTTAATGTGGATCTTCAGCTCATCAACATTGAATAAATGTTGATCATACAAATGTTGAGGTGCAGGCGACGCAGAAGACTGTTTCGAAGTTGTCTGTCCGACTTTTGATGCAGCATAGAGAGTTCTAGCCTCAGGTGGAAACCAGAAAGCTGTGGCGGTTAGCTTCAAACTGGCATCGAGCACTGCGTCCAACGTTTTGTCCTAGGTCTGCAAAGCCCTCCAGCCCGATTTGTTTGCCATGTCCTACAACTAGCCAGTAGGAAGCCATAGCAGATTTCTGGCGACCATGGAACTTCCCAAACTGCGTTAGAAGCCTTGATGTTAACGTTATCATAAAAGCACCGAGGCACTCTCAATCAGTGATGATGTATCGTGTGTGAACTGTCTGTTGTTGAAAATTAAACCTTAAAAAACAACTCTTTTGATACCAAACTTGTGCTTTATTCTTCATATACATGAAGTGTGACGCGTAAATAAGTCACATACTCACAGCAAACATATGTACAAAATAAATGATGAAGTGCACCAACCAAAAAGACGACATAAAATGATAAAAAGCTGGCAGTTTTCGGCTGACTGGGTCACCGCTTCGTGTGGCCATTCGATTCTGACCACACATATACTTGTCTCGGTGGTTCTTCCATTTTTGTTTATTCAATCGCTGGCTGACCTTCAGCAATCTCCTCCCACGAATTGCTTGCCATTTGGCAATCTTCATAACGTCTTGATGAGACATTGAAGAAGTTGTCGTACTTGCTTCTGTTGATACTCTCGTCGGCTTAGTCCATTTTTGAGTGAGTAGAAAAATCATGTTGGACAACGGCGGTGATTTCGCGCTGAACCAGAAACAACAGTCTGAGCGGACCAATCACAGTCAATTTCCACTACGTCACGTTGACATGACGCGAAGTCGGAAAATTGAGAAACAGCAAGAGAGGCTATGGCGCAGGGTCGTAAATCGGGTCTTCCTTGACGGCGCAGGTCTGATGCGGAAGCATGACTCCGCCTTCACTCTCAATGTTGCAAAAAAAAAAATGTATTACTAGTGTATGACATAATTTCAGTATTGTAAGAGGTAATCCTGAGTTATGTCCTTGGCAGCCCCTCATAAGAATACTTGTCCCCTAAGTAACTTGCTTGCTGTAGTCCACATGTTACAGTGCCCGAGGCTTGCTGTCTATTTTCTTGACTCCACTTGTCATCATGATGAAGGGCAGCTTATTGAGCTCTTAGATGAGCTGCATTATTGAAAGCGACCGGTGACTCAGTCTCCAGGGATCTGAGAGGCATGTAAAGAGGTAGACTGGGTCGGAAGAGGACACAGCAGTCTAAATAAATATACATATTAGCAGATTCCATTAGCCTCACTTAAAATTGCGTGCAGTCCCCCACCTGTTTGTCCTCTTTGCTTTAGTCTATTTTCAAGAAGATGACAGCACCTTATGCACAGCCTTGCAATATTAGTTAAACAGGAATCAAGAAAAAAAGCATTGCTGTATTAGCTTGCCCTTAATAAAAGTATCTCTTCATTTCCATACTTTTATTGAGTGTTAATTCCATTTTTTTTTTTTTTATGAAGACATTTTGCTGTCAAAGATGGACTGTTACATTAAAAATAAAAGCTTTCGATAACATTGATAATAAACTGCACTAGAAAAAGGTCTTGAATTTATCTAAGTCAAACACATATTTTACATAATCAAAATGGGTTAAAAATGCATTTTTTTGTAGAGGGGAAATTTACAACAGTTAACCACATTGACTCATCTGCAAGTACTTTTTATCTGTGGGGACTAATCACTGCTCAGCTCCATTTATTAATCTCTTTTTATTTCTTGCCTTTAAGACATTGAACAATATCAAGGAAGAGTGAGTTCAGTTCCATTATTTCTGGTTTAACAGTGACTGAATGCATATGTATAATTAGACCAACTCTTCAACTTTTATATCTAGATACATCTATTGTACTTTTAACTGAATCTGATACTTAAGTACCTTTTAATGGAAACAATATTTTTCATTGATGCAAAAGTATTGTGTGTCCTGTTACACTGATTATTTAAACAATACAAAGCACTGAATGTGTACACTCCATTTCAGATTTCAGGTTTGGCTGGGAACATTAGATTATATTAGAAAAAACTTCATTGATCCTTTGGGAAGGCTCCCTCAGTAATAATTAAAATTCCAGCAGCATAAGAAGGGGTAAAAGCATACAAGGAATCAAGGGAAAAAAGAAAGGGGGTGGGGGTAAAAATACAAATAAAAACAATTTCCAAGGTATAAATAAAAGTATACAAAGAATACGTATAACGCCTATACAGTCCCTGTTGTGGTGGATATTGACTACTGTACATCAACTACTTACCAGGGTAATTAGCATGAACACCAGAGAGTGATCCATAAGTCAAAAACAATCATGTGTGAAGCTGTAAAAACAACCATTTAGAATGTCCTGATCAAGTAAATATATAACCCACTATGTCAAATAAAACTGAAACTGATATTTTGAGAGACGGTTGAAAAAACAAAAAACAATGGTTGGAACCAAGGGCGTAGGTTTGGTCTCAACATTGGTAGGGACAACAGCATAACTTGCATGAACACTTTTTGCTGGGGACGAGACATTTATAAGACCAAACAGATTGGGGTCAGGGCTACATTTCTTCCGAATATGAACCTAATTAATTGATAGGCTAAATGATCAATGTACACATCACATTCAGCAAGTGAGAAGAAGTACATCTAAGTCTGAACATCAGGAAAATAAATCACTTCATAATGGGAGGGTCAATTCTATCCTTACAACATATGAGAAGACAATCGAAATTACCTATATACTGTATATAATCAGGGGTTAAAGTAGGCCGGAACTTAGTACCGGCATGAGTTTCGGAGCCGGAACACCGATCTGGCATATGGTACTTTGATCCCGAAAACATGACGGCAACTGTCAAAACTCCATGTTTAAAAAAAAACGTGCCACACTCCCACACACGCATCTCCAAAAAGAATAATCTACGTATGATAGATTTACGTACACAAGTGTTAACAACAAGACTAATAAAGTGCTTGTGTAGTGTAATCTGTTTCCACCGATATTTATTATTCATTTATTTATTCTACGTTGTTCTTCCCAGCGTCTCTGTATCTGACAAGTCGCGTGGCTGAGCACATGCAGGCAGCAAAAAAAACAAAAAACAAAACTGGAATCTGCTGTCCATTCAATTGGCTGACATACTAACATGTGATCAGCATGGACAGTTAGCTCTGATTTGTTCAAATGCACGTGTTTTTTAAACAACAAATAAAGGGAAAAAACAAGCTTGTGGAATTAAAAGCGCAAGATGACGGAAAATTGATCAGATCTTTTAGAGAAAGGAAAGAGTTAATAAGGTTTATTTATTTTATTTTATCTGGGAGGTTCAGATCATCTTCCATGTTAATGTTCACTTTGGACTTATTTTTGTTCATTTATGTAAGGCTACTTATTTATTTCCTTATAATTAAAAAAAAGTCCATGTTTGCTTTATCTTCTAAATTTATTCCATTTTATTTATGCATTATGTGAGTGATTTGTACTTATTTTTTGTTCATATTACTCATATCTTTATTATTTTATAAAAAAAGTCAATGTATCTTCAGTTTTAATGTACATCCTATATTCTTGAATAGTTAAAATTGAGATTTTGCATTTAGACTTGAGGAAATGAGGTAAAACAAAAATTAGATGGTTTTAAAAGGAATTTTGTAAATCAGTGAAAAAATACAATTTTGAATGGACATTAGTTTCTCATTTATGTCTTGTTTCAGTGTAATGCAGTAGCCAAATGCATGTGAAATCTTTCATTCATTCATTCATTTTCCGAGCCGCTTATCCTCATGATGGTCACGGTGTGCTGGAGTCAGTCCCAGCTAACTATGGACAGTAGGCAGGGTTAACCCTGAATCGGTTGCCAACCAATCGCAGGGCACAAGGAGACTAACAACTATTCGTGCACACACTCATACCTAGGGACAATTTAGAGTGTTCGATCATCCTACCATGCATGTTTTTGCGATGTGGGGGGAAACTGGAGTACCGGGTAAAAAACACGCAGGCACGGGGAGAACATGCAAACTCCACACAGGAAGGCCAAAGCCCGGGATTGAACCCTTGAGCTCAGAACTGTGAGGACGTGCTAACCACTTTGTTTGTGAAAACTGTTGTGTTTCATTGTGTGTTATATTTATAACTGTGCCAAAAGCAGTTTTTGCATTTCGGTGGTTTTATGAGGTTTAATCCCAAAAAAAGAAGAAAAAAAAGGGCTCATTTATGTAAGGGAATTCCGGCAAGAAATTCTAACCACTTTCACCCTTGTATATAATGCAAATAAGGTTGCTTTAAAAGTTGGTGGGGACAATTTAAGCATACTGAAAGTTGCTAGTGTAATGTTCCTACCGTCCCTATGCAAACTTACGCCCTTGGTTGGAATCTCAGCAACAACCTTGTGAGTGAATTTGTTATAATTTACTGCTTTCAGAAGAATTTATGAGCACTTCAAGCACCAACAGAATGAAGCCTAGGCTACAATATCCGAAAAGGACAGCGAAGAGCCTAAAAAATTCAGGGGCAAGGTTTTATGGACAGAAGAGACGAAGATTTATTTGGTTTGCTCGAGGACAGGCTCATTGATTTTTGTAGATGCAACATGTCGTCGGCAGGGACATGAACTCTAGATACGAAGGTTTTCAGGGTCTGGAGTAGCTTATTCAAAGTCCAGACTTGAAGTATCATTCGGAATGCTGTGGTATGATCTTGAAAAGGCCATTCATGCTGCACTGATGGACAGTGTTGTCACTACCGCGTTCCTCAAAAATGCATTATTGTAATGTGATTACTTTCTTTCAGTAAGGAGCAATCTAACACGTTCATTTTTCCAAACCAGTAATCTGATTAAAGTTAGTTTTCTTAGTGTCTCTGGATTACTATTTTGTTACTGCCTCATAATGTGTGTAGAATGAAGAATATTGTAGTCATGTACGAGGAGCATTTTGAAAAGAAAATGTTAGAATGGTAACTACTGCGCGTTTGTTTTCACGGTAACCGCTCATAGTTACTTCCTGTTTTGGTGTCGAGTCACACGTGTTAAGTGCTTTGGGACTGAGAAAGGCGTGAGGAACGTGGGAGCACATTCGAGCTGAGTGCAGCCACCTGTTGAGATGTGCGAGAGAATGTTAATCTGGGGAGGTCTATGAATGAACGTATTTTTCCTTTATTCTGGAGTGTTCCAGCGATAGGTTGGAGCCGCTACATCCACGGCCATTTCGTAGCTTTGCTGCTGCATCGGTGGATAGTCATTGCCCAAAGTCGATGAGCATTGTTTACATCATATTCATTTTCAGAACCCTTGCACATTTATGCAGTGAGGTGACGTGTTCGTTTAGCATCTTTAGGATGCGTTGTAAGTCCGATTGAGTGTAAAGTGCTAAGTTGCCGCCACGTTTTGTGGCCAAATTGACCACGTGTGTGTACAGCGTACTTCCGGGTTGTGCACACGCAGTCGCGCCTGCCGCCACCTTTGTCTTTATTGCACAATCCATTCGTGTGTTGTTGATTACTGTGCAGTCAACTATGCTGTTAACCCTAAACCCCAACCTGAAGTTCATAATTTTTTACATTAGGCTTAATCTTCAAGTTAGCTGGGGTTTAATTCGTTGGTGGGGTTGATTTTAACGAATTCCATGCAGTTTGTCAGTTATTTGTTGGTTTCGGGGCTTCGGAGTGGCTAAGCTATCGCAAGTCAATGGTGGTTGAAATCAACAAACTAATTGAACCCCCGCTAATTCAAGATTAAGCCTTATATGAAAAATTCTAATTTTCCCCTTTAAATTAATCACACATTCATTTTGAATCCTGTGGCTTATCGTCGAGTGCGGCTTATTCGTTGATTTATTTGGGTTAATCAGTAACACTTTATTTGACAGCGGTGTCATGAGACTTTCATAACACCGTCATAATTATGACATGACACTGTCATGGGCATTACTTAATGCTAATGCATTAAGTGTCATCTTTATGATTGTTTAATGACAGTCTTATGGCGCCACTGTCAAATAAAGTGTTACCAAATACCATAACTAACAATTAATGAAACAACTGGAACAGTAACTGAAGAAATTATTAGCACAGAACATGAATTTTGATTGTTATTTACATCTGTAGCACTACAATGCTAGGAGGCATATTGGACAACAACAGTGTTGGCAGCAGGTGGCAGCAGAGGTTGTCTGTCTCCCCCAAGGGAGCAGTGATGACCAAATGAACCTTCTTGAAGCAAAGAAGCTTTGAAACCAAGTGGTTCATGGTGGTTAATGTGGTCTTATGACAGTCGTTTGATGCCGCTGTCAAATAAAGTGCTACCGGTTAATATATTTCTGTGTTAATACCCCATAATACAGTGAGGACAGTTGCGGTTTATAGTCCAGTGCGGCTTATCCATGAACAAATGCCGTTTTCGTGCCACATTTGGTGGGTGGCGGCTTATAGTCAGGTGTACTGCTGCAACGATTAATCGATTAACTCGAGTATTCGATTAAAAAAAAAAATTCAAATTAAATTTTGTTGCTTCGAGTATTTGTTCAATTAAAGTGGCATTGTAATGCTTTATTTTGAAAGTGTTTACATGTAGTTTATTGCTTAGGGTAGATACATTGCCCTCTGGTCTGTCTCATTTCACATGACTGAATCCAACTGCTCCCTGTTAAGACCAACGTAAGCTAAGTTTTTGTTTGGGCTAATGTTTTTTAATGCATTCGTAATGTAGTTTATATTTAGCTGTTTTATTTTTTGTGGGAATATGAGTCTAAACCATTTGTTAAGAGCATTGGAGAAAAAAAGTTAGCATTTAATAGCATTTAAGCTAGCGGACTTTTGCTATGTAAGTTAGCCAATTGTTCTTTTGTTGTACATAGATCCTCTTTTTTTTTTTTATATACCATCTGAGGCTCAGCTCAGCTATTTTAATTTTTCATGTTCCTTATCAGATTACTCGATTATTCGAACTACCTGGTTCATCAATTAATCGACTACTAAAATAATCGATAGCTGCAGCCCTAGTCAGATGTGCCTTAAAGTGCAAAAATTACGGTACTTTTTCGAGTAATCTGTGACAACACTGCCGAGGGATGTCTAGTACATTTTAACGGTGAACATTCATTTGATAGGATTGCTCTAAAACATGTCAGTCTGTCACCTAACAGACTGACTTCTCAGTATGGATCAAATATATATCATAAGTGAAACAGGAGCACAACCTAATTAGAACCATCAAGGGTAAAATTATGCTGGAATTTTTCAGAAATTAAAATCCTGTATATTTGAAATTATATTCAAGGATGAAGGAAAAAAAGTGTATATTGATGTATTGCTATTGTAGTATGTTATGTGTCATATTGGCCAAACTGCAAATACAGCACCACTTACCGAACACCCCCACACAATTTGCTCATTTCGCCTATCAAAACAATATCTAACCGTTTCAGAGTGACTGGTGGCCATCCACAAACACTTGCCAAAGGATAAAAACAAACATATGTCATTTACAGAGTATGTGTGCGACAAGTATGGTTAATGTTATGTCTGTCCATTCACAAAGTGCAGTGGCAGCAAACAGTCTTATCAAAACAGCAGACTGGGGCACATCTGTTTCCAGACATATATATCAGTTGAACATTATATTTTATTAGACCAGAAGGTAGGGAGACAAAAATACATAACAAAGAGCACTTTACACCGAAAAAAAAATAAATAAATAAAAAATACTCACAGAAATCCTCTTCTAAAGCTCTTTCCATGGCCAGAACAAAGCCTTTTCTGCTTCTGTAGTTTGAAAGATTTATTTTACAATACAATGCATTCATAAAACCTTGGCTGCAAGGGAAGTATGTCTGACCTAAGCAAAACTGCACCTTCAAAAGGTTTAGAACAGCCTTTGAAAAGCTTTGGGAATACATCTTGAAAAAAAGGCCTTAATAGGAATCTGTCTATGTGGAGAAGTCAGTTGGGCAGCGATAGGAGTCGGACACAAAAGTGAAGCAATTCTCCCTAGGGTTTTCTTGCGAGAATGTAGAAAAGTGATTGACAGCCGGTCAGATGAAAAGCCCAACAGACCACATGGACAGCTCCACTAAACATTTTTCTAGTCCCTCAGTGACAGGAAAATAAGCACGTCTAACGTGCGTTCAGGACTGAAACATAATATTGTTCAATCGGTGCCCGCCATATTTCATGTCTCAAAAGTGAAGAGGGAGAGACCAAATTCTCACTTTGGGAAGGATACGTGACAAGAACAGTTTTAGTCCTTTGTGTACCATATATTTTAACGACAATGCCTTGAGGGAAAATGCCGCACTTGTGAGTCATTTCAACAACGAATGTTGAAAAACCCTGATAGGTTTTTTTATCCTAATATTAATTTGGAGACAACTGAGCAAAGCAAACCTTTCCATATTTACAGGAAGAAAGGCATAAATCATCCATTCTGAATATGACGCCCACCCATTCATTATCAGTCACCTTCAACCTCTGTCCTTACACTAACAAAAGTATATACGGCTCCTTCCTTTTGAAATCTGTTCAAATTGAACGGTGTGAATAAACAACAACACTTCAGAGGAAACTGGAGGGAGCTTCACATGACTTGCCGAGGGGAAAAAGGTGCAAATTCCCCTCAGAGAGACGCTCAGTCCATCCGAGGGTCATTACAAAGCTGTGATCAGAATACTTAACACGTGTACTGCCAAGATGAAAGGCCTCAAGGGATTGTCGAGGTCTTATTTTCTGCTATGCATGTCCATCAGAAAAGCGCGCTCTACTTATCAGGGCATTCATCATCGTTTAAACAAGCTTCCAAGGTCATGACTCGCTCCTTGACACATCTTTCATCGTGTATCTACAGGAGTACATAACTACTTATTGACTGCCGAGTAGGTGGGATGAGAATAAAATTGGGGGGATTGAAGGTTTTAATTTGCGTCTTGTGACTTCACTGGTTAACCCTTTAACACCTAAGCCTATTTTGGCCGAATTTGCATGTATTTGATGTTGCCTTTATATTTCAAAGAAAAAATTGTTCACAATGGCCAAGTTGGGTCCCTTTTTTAACGACACCTTGAACTTCATGTCCAAACTGTTGTTTTCTTCACTGACCAATTATAATCCACATTTTGGACCCAAAAAGACAAAAAAATCCCAAAATATATTTTCAAAATTTGTAATGTTAATGTTCCATTGACAACCAAACATGCTCGACCAACCATTTTGAAGCTTGATAATATTTATTCTACTTGTTAGGATAAACATTCGATAGAAAAAAATAAGATTGAATAGTTTTTTTGTTTGAAAATTCAACACAAACAGCAAGTATGGTCATAGGTGTTTTTGGCCTTTACACATACTATGGTCAAAACGGGTTATATACAGTGCAAAATAGTGAGGAAAAAAAAAAATATATATATATATATATATATATATATATATATATATATATATATATATATATATATCATCTAACACAAAAAGGGTTTGGAGGATATCTCTTTGTGAAGTTAGGTATTATACCCATCACCTTATCTAAAGTAAAAATGTACATGCAATCAAGCTTCTCGAACACTCATCTTTATAAAAATTAAAAAGATTATAGTGAAGTAAGAATATATATAACATTGAAAAAAGTATTTTCAAAAATATTGACAAGTAGTTCAGTTCAATTCAAATGTTTCCAACGACCCAATAAAGTTTTTTTTTTTTTTTTGCGAACTCAATAAAGCTTCTGCATGAACAAGTAACGGAGCTGTGTCACACACAACGTCACACAGTCTACTCTTTCGCCGTTTGCAGACTTTGCGCGCTGCTGTCAGCCTGTCACTTCTACTCGCCGAGACGCCGACTCATCCCAGGAAAACAACGACAAATACGGTTCATCTTCTTCCTTGAGTTAATGAAATAATGCATTAGCTTGCGCTAAATTTAGTTTTAGATTAATTCTGCACGTTTCAAAGTCGCTCGCTCAAACCAACCGGCCGTTGCTTGCCTCGTATGTCTCCTTTTCCTTAGTTGGCGCCTCGCTCGGAAATTTATAAAAAAAAAAAAAACGTCCACATTCGGTTCGTCCTTCTTGACATCACAACGGCCCTAGTGTTTGTGCTGCTTTCGGTTTTGAAAAAGGACAAGAAATGATCGAAATATGGAGATAGATAATTGCTCCATGCAGCGTTTTAATGCATATTTATGAGTGCAATAAAACTATAAAACTCAAATGACATTATCTCCCGTTTTTCTTGGTCGATTGACTCCAATTAAAAACTGGTGTGGACATCAACTTCCGTACTTTCAAATGAGACCAACCAGCGGCACGTGGGTGACGTAATTACAGCGTAACGAAGCTTCAAAGACGACATGCGTAAACGCGTCGCTGCCGACACGTTCGGTGTTAAAGGGTTAAACAAAAGACCAGTGTTGTTTTTGGCAGCCATTTAAATTTTTATCTTAGTATTTTGTACGAAAAAACCGTATTAGTCTTAAGGCCGAGTTATACTTCCGCGTCAGACCTGCGCCGTCAAGGAAGACCCGAGTTACGACCCTGCGCCGTAGCCTGACATGCTCCTCTCGAATTTTCTAACCTTCGCGTCGCGTAGACGCGTATGACGTGGCAGAAACGGACTGTGATTGGTCCACTCAGACTGTTATTTTCGGTTCAGCGCGATATCACCACCATTGTAGAATAGAATCAAACATTTTCTACACGCAAAAATGGACCAAGCCGACGCGAGTATTATCGAAGAGCAAGTCTCGTCAAGACATTATTGTGATTGCCAAATGGCAAAGTCGGCGATTGAAAAAAAAAAAAAAAATGGAAGAATCACCGAGATGTGTGTGTTCGGAATCGAGTGGCCACACGAAGCGGTGACCCAGTCGGCCAAAAACTGCCAACTTTTTATCACTTTATGTCGTATTTTTGGTTGGTGCACTTCATCATTTATTGTGTACATATGTTTGCTGTGAGTCTGTGACTTAATTACGTGTCACACTTCAAGTATATGAAGAATAAAGCACAGATTTGGTGTCAAAAGAGTTGTTTTGATCTTTAATTTTCAATAACAGACAGTTCACTCACGATACATCATCACTGATTGAGAGTGCCTCGGTGCTTTTTATGATCACGTTAAAATCAAGGCTCCCAACCAGGCCCGGAGTGACTAATCGGGAGCTTCTGGACGATTCCAGAAGGGCCGGCCGGCCAGATGGGCCGGTCCGGGTTTTATTTAAAAAAAAAAAAAAAAAAATTACACTGTTATCATTTTTTGTTTGGTATTTATTTGTGACAGTGTCACTGAGTATAACTTACATTATGTTACCGCTGTCCCTGTGGGCCGTCTTAAAAAAAAAAAAAAAAAAAAAAAAAAACAGTATTTTTTTCCCAGACTCATCCTCACGTGTGCAGACGAAAAATACAGCATGCAGCTCCGCCCCCTAATTGTAGTCTGTATTGAGCCAAATTAGCTGCTAACTCGGTGCTCGGATGGATAAAAAGAGCAAGGGTGGCGCTGAAAAATAAGAATTAAAAAGAAAAGCACTCGTGAAAGAATCGGCAAAATGCGCAAAAATAGCTAATTTTTTTCATGCAACGACCTTGCTGCCTCAAACTACAGAGGATTACAACGAAAGTGGTAAGGCCAGATGGCGAATAAAATGCAACTTGCACCGTGTGATACGACAATATGTAATTGTGGAAACTTTGGCTTCTTGTAGCACCTCACAAGGGATATGTAGCAGCAAGCATTAGCCATAATGAACACACCACAGGTGCAGAGCTGGAAGGTAAGATTGCCATGTCGTTCAGCGAGTTAACATTAGAATTAATATAATCAATTACGTGGCGTTTTTAAAGTGGAAATGGAAAATGGATAATAGTATCATTAGAAGTTGTTACAACAATGTGCAATACGTATTCTTTATTTTTCATATTGTTATGTTGCTATGTTTGTTTTATCTGTAAGCACTCATTTTGTTAATATTTGATGTTGCAGAAAAGGTCTTATTGATTCATTTATTTTAGGGCTGTCAAAATTATCGGGTTAACGGGCGGTAATTAATTTTTTAAATGAATCACGTTAAAATATTTGACGCAATTAATACACATGCCCTGCTCAGACAGATTTAAATGACAGTACAATGACATGCCCACTTGTTAATTGTGTTTAATGGAGTTTTGCCACCCTCTGCTGGCGCTTGGGTGTGACTGATTTTATAGGCTTTAGCACCCATGAGCATTGTGTAAGTAATTATTTACATCAACAATGGCGGGCTACTAGTTTATTTTTTGATTGAAAATTTTACAAATTTTATTAAAACGAAAACATTAAGAGGGGTTTTAATATAAAATTTCTATAACTTGTACTAACATTTATCTTTTAAGAACTACAAGTCTTTCTATCCATGGATCGCTTTAACAGAATGTTCATAATGTTAATGCCATCTTGTTGATTTATTGTTATAATAAACAAATACAGTCCTTATGTACCTTATGTTGAATGTTTATATCCATCTTGTGTCTTATCTTTCCATTCCAACAATAATTTACAGAAAAATATGGCATATTTTATAGATGGTTTGAATTGCGATTAATTACGATTAATTTTTAAGCTGTAATTAACTTGATCAAAAATTTTAATCGTTTGACTGGCCTAATTTATTTTTCAAATGTATCATTTAATATAGTTTTTTTTTTTTTTAAATCCATTTTTAAATTTGTTCAAAATATGTTGTGTTGCACTTGTTAAAATAGAGCCACCTTGTTAAACAACCATGACCTGCACTGAATTGGAATACACAGAATTACAGTACACGGCTTTAGAGAACACTGAACTTAACACGTGTATGCATAATGACATAATTTTAAATGAGTGGGCCGGTCTGAGGCATGAAATTCCAGGGCCGAAAATGAGTCCCACTCCGGCCCTGCTCCCAACGCAGTTTGGGAAGTTCCATAGACGCCAGAACTCTGCTATGGCTTCCCACTGGCTGGACACAGCAAACAAATCGGGCTTGGAGGGCTTTGCAGACCTTGGACGCAGTGCTCGACGCCAGTTTGAAGCTAGCCGCCACAGCCAGCTCTCTCCACCAGAGTCTAAAACTCTCTGTGCGGCATCAAAAGTCAGCCAGACCGCCTCGAAACTCACCTAGACGCCACGAACTGTATGTAAAATGTTTTCCATGAGTTTAGGAAGACACCGAGTCACAGCGCTAAATGCTAATGCTAGCTCGAACGCTATGCTAAAACGACAAGTTAGTTTAGTGTGTGATGATCACTCAGCAAAGACCTTTAAAGGCTAAAGCAACATGGCATATTTAGCCAAGATAAGAAAGCAGAACTTACCAAGAATCACCTGACACATGTTTCACAAAAGTAGCCTGGAATGGGCACAGTAGCGTGTGTGTGTATGTGGGTCGGGGTGGTGGCGCAGCAGGTCACATTAGTGACACGATCAAACACTGCTAAATTAGTGTTAACCCCACATACAATAAGAAAATATCACACATTGTGAATTTATGATGGAAACTATGGCAATTTTTTTATCTTGTTCTCGTGTCGTCAGACGACAACTGGTATCCATCTTGTAACGTATTAGTCTCCCAAGACACATTTTCAGCGCGTCATCGTGACGTTATCATCATGAAAAAAATAGTTCGTTGAAGAAATATTTTCGTTTTTGTCATCGCTGACGAAAACAACACTGCAAAACACTCAATCGAGAAGTTTTGCAACAGCAGCCATCAATGTTCAAAGCACCACCTGTGAAGGCCTTCGTCGAATAAGCGTGCATATTCACACTCCTATAGGGAGGTAGAGTGCTGGCTGGGTCCATCTGTCATGCACCCATGCAGCCAGTAAACACAGAAATGTGAGGACGGCCAAGGGGAAGGTCAAACACTTTTAATAATTTTTACAAATTTCCATTAACATAGACAGTTATTGATACATGTTGGCCAGAGTATGTTGGCTGTTTTAGAACAATACAGTGTCCTCACACATCTATTAGGCTAGGTTCACACCGCAGGTCTTAATGCACAATTCCGATTTGTTTATCTTATCTGTTTTATGCCTTTTTCCATTTAGCCCGTTCAAGGAATAAGCATGTCCACTAACTCGCGGTCCGACGCGCACTGAGCAAACTGACCCGCATACTCAGAAGCATCAAAACAAATGACTACAAATGCTGGCTGTACGTCATTGATCATATTTTGATTTCCAAAAAGAGGACACAAATAACAGATATAAATAATCCCTGTTTAGTCTTATAATCAAAGTTTATATGGATTGATAGAACGCATGCACGCGTCATGTGTGCAGTTTGCCCTGACTCAGCCATGTAAGCGATACTGAAATATTGATAATTTGGCGCACAGAAAGAAAACCGAGCATTATCAGGTTTATACTTTTCTTCATTTTTTTATGACTGTGGTCAAGCCCGCCTACTGTGTTAAAGCCGAGTTAAAGCTAGGTACTAACACTAATGCACAGCTACATTGCTGCCGTCCTGCCTGACCTAATTGCATGAATTCCGATTTGGGAGACTTGACAGTTTAGACGGCCGCCACATTCTGGAAAAAGATTGGATTACAGATCTGATTTAAACCACATACGAAATTGACGCAGATAGGATTTGAAATGGTCCATTTCTATGCGATTTGTCCCGTTCAGACCGTAAAGTTAATGCCTCAATCGAGTCGGAAAAACACGAAAAAATCGGATTTGTGCAATAAGACCTGTGGTCTGAACCTAGCCTTAGCCATCTGATGGTATTCTGTAATAGGATAATTGAACGTTTTTTTAATATAATAATAGTTTAGATGGTCTGCAAAGAGCTTTAGTGATGACCACGCGTAAGCAAGAAAGGCTAGGGAAATTAGATAAAAGTATAGACACCGTGACAAAAAAAAAAAAAAAAAAAAAAAAAATGCTGGAAAAGATATTAGGTTGATCTCACCTTGCTTCTCTCAGATTGATCACCACGTACATCTCCCAGGACATATTTTCAGCCACGGCTCCATGAGGCACAAGCAGGCTCACGCCTGGAAAACATGCATGAGAAAAAAAGCAATATCTCCATCAGCCTGTCAGTACAGGGCCTCGTAAGCCATTACAGATACAGGAGCAGGAGAATAGTTAAGGGATGTAGCAGAATGGCATTTAAAAAATTTAACTTCAGATAAAATTTAATTTAAAAACAGGTACACGAATTTTAAAAAATTTAATACAATTCTGTACACAATATTACAACCTTATAAATGGGTGAAGCTGGATATGACCAACAGTTTACTCCTTCACTCTCTGGAAAGTTTAACTCACTCTAAAAGTTTTTCATTTGGAATTAACTTGCATTTGTGGTCTCAGCAGAACAGCTGATGTAAACATGCAACAGATATTCACTGTATAGGACTTTTTATTCTGCTTATGCTAATTGTGATGTTGCCTTCCTAAATTGTGAGTCATTTAAAAAGTGAAATATTAGTCCTTCTAAAAAAAATTGCATATTGTGATGATAAAGTTCATTATTTTCTGTAATGTACTGATAAACATTAGACTTTCATATGTTTTAGATTCATTACACACAACTGAAGTAGTTCAAGCCTTTTATTGTTTTAAAATTAATGATTTTGCCAAAAAAGTCAAGAAAAAACAAAAATCCCTATCTCAAAAAATTAGCATATCATGAAAAGGTACTCTAAAGAAGCTACTAACTTAATCATCTGAATCAACGAATTAACTCAAAACCCCTGCAATAGATTCCTGAGGCTTTTAAAAACTCCCAGCCTGGTTCATTACTCAAAACCGCGATCATGGGCAAGACTGCCGACCTGACTGCTGTCCAGAAGGCCATCATTGACACACTTAAGCAAGACGCTAAGACACAGAAAGAAATTGCTGAGCAAATAGGCTGTTCCCAGAGTGCTGTATCAAGGCACCTCAGTGGGAAGTCTGTGGGAAGGAAAAAGTGTGGCAGGAAACGCTGCACAACCAGAAGAGGTGAGCGCACACTGAGAAAGATTGTGGAGAAGGGCCGATTCCAGACCTTGGGGGACCTGCAGAAACAGTGGACTGAGTCTGGAGTAAAAACATCCAGAGCCACCGTGCACAGGCACGTGTGAAACAGCGGCAGAAGCGCCTGACCTTGGCTACAGAGAAGCAGCACTGGACTGTTGCTCAGTGGTCCAAAGTACTTTTTTCAGATGAAAGAAAATTTTGCATGTCTTTCGGAAATCAAGGTGCCCGAGTTTGGAGGAAGACTGGGGAGAAGGAAATGCCAAAATGCCTGAAGTCCAGTGTCAAGTACCCACAGTCAGTGATGGTCTAGGGTGCCATGTCAGCTGCTGGTATTGATCTACTGTGATTTATCAAGGACAGGGTCAATGCAGCTAGCTATCAATAGATTTTGGAGCACTTCATGCTTCCATGTGCTGAAAAGCTTTATGGAGATGAAGATTTCATTTTTCAGCACGACCTGGCACCTGCTCACTGTGCCAAAACCACTGCTAAAGGGTTTACTGATGATGGCATTACTTTGCTCAATTGGCCTGCCAACTCTCCTGATCAGAACCCCATAGAAAATATGTGGGATATTGTTAAAAGGAAGTTGAGAGACACCAGACCCAACACTGTGGATGAGCTTAAAGTGCCTGTGACAAGAAAAAGCATGTTTATTTCATAATACACGTGGTATTTTATGCTCCTGAATGATATGGACCACTTAGATGTGTGTGGAAGCGATCACTTTATTTATTTAGTTTTTTGAATCCCGCGCCATGAAAATGAGTGACTTCCGGCAACAGTCTCGAGTTGAGAAAGAGGGCACTGTGACGTGTACGGATGAAGGCGTCCTCTTCACTATACAGCTGTACTGTTGTATGAGGACTAAGGGTTCATCTGATTTTGCGGATTAATATGTTTATATTTCGCATCACGCCAGCCAAACGGCTGCAGAAAAATCTTGCTGTTTGATGGAGAGGTGTGTGCACCTTTTTGGAGTTTCAAAAGGTTCCCATTCACCGGTGGATATTGGACAAAACAAGCCCTACTACTGTGGGACCATGGGACTTACGAGGAAGTGAGTAAACATCTTGTTTTGTATTATGTCAAATACTGGCGAATACAGCAATTACAAAGTAAACACTACAAACTTTCTTTAAATAAAGGACTACTTACGTTTGATCATTGATAGGCATGTAAAAAGCTCTCCTCATGCACATTAGCTGCACGTTAGCTGCACAACAACAGCAGCCGCCCTCCTCCGGGGAACGAGCTGTAAATTGCTCTCCGCCGGGCGGTTTGCTGATCGGCAAAGACAATCGACAACCCAGTCGTCATGTCAAATGATCCGGGCTAGTTATGTGTGATTTTCCGCTTCGAAGACTTTAAAACATCACTCGGTTCTCAGTTTATCGGTACATTATAGAAACTTTATCACAATATGCAAATTTTTTGTGAAGGACTAGATAGGCTGTTCAGTGCTACAGATTAAAAATCATTGGTAAAAATCTTTGTTACAACTTAGAAATACCAAATTTATTTTCTAGTTTATGTTATTCAAAATAACCAAATCACACGTCAAAGGCACAATCGTGAGGCAATTAGGATGACCTTGTCAAAACTAAAAAGAAAGGTTAACGTCTTCCATTAAAATGCAAAATATCAGGCTGTTCAGTGACTTACATTACATAAATTAAATTAATTGGCTTGCCTCAGAAAGTTATGTCCTTTCAAGAGTAGGACTTATAGAATATGAACGTATAGAATTGAATAAGGATAAACACATTTTAAAGACAGTCAGATGAAACAGGCAGAAATTCACTGCAGCGGCAAACATTGCCTGTCTGAATCAGACATGGTGTCAAAACAAGTTATTACGAGTAATTTTGATCCTCCATGAGAGTGATCCTCCGAGCACTCCTAGTTATGTAACAACTCCATAATGGACAACACCGTACTGCCACCGCACATAATAAGCCCTAATAGCTATCATACCATTGGAAATAAGTCCATACTGAGGAGATAAAAACACATTATTGAACTGAATTACAAAAACAGGTTGCGAGGAGCCTTGTGAAAAATTAAAGGAAGCTCCTAATGCAATTTAAAGAATATTAACGTTACAAAACGTCATTAAAGGTACAGTAGATTTCTAATAAGTCACCATATATTCGTATTCAGCTGAGGCTTGAGAATATTAAAAACAATAGATGATGGGATACTCTGTATGCCAAACGGGAACAAGCAAACACTCTGCATTAATTTTCCTTTTGTATCTTCTTATTAAGGGAGAACCCCCCGGTTTGCTACATCATTTTTATTTTATTTTATTTTTTACTAATGGACAGTTTACATTTCTCAACTAATCTTAACAATTCTTAGAAATAACATTCTGGTTTGATAAAAAAATATGTTGATAACAAACAATTTAATTGGTTTTCAAAAAGATTAAGAATGCTGAGGTCAAACCAGTGCTGTTTGTCATTTAGCAAGAATGAAATATCCGACAATATCTTAGTATAATATTGCCCTACGAAAGCATAAAGCAAATCCTATTTCTACGAAGTAGGGCGCCAATTTTTCCCCAAGTACAAATTAAGCTAAGATCTTGTGGGAAGCATTTTTGAAAATTGTGGAAGCAGTTATTGCGACAAGGGCAAAAACATTTTTATAGTTACTTTCCTTCTGATTAGCACCTTTGATGTTTGTTATTTCAAGAAGTACTACATAAATTCAGTGTAAACGAAAAGAATGTTACTATATTGGATCTAAATTAATAGAGTACCCAAGAAGCTACATTTTATTGCTGGTTCATATGATTTGCCACTCGGTTTAAAAAAAAAGAAAGAAAAAAAAAAACACTACCCGCAAGTAGACTGACTGAGTGCTACACTTGACATTAGTGACTCTTCCACTCAGACCACTCTGCTTGAGAGGCCATTGAGGAAAGTTGATTTCACCGGTCCTTTTTCTATGTCAAGGGCCGCGATTCAGAAACAGATCGCAAAAAAAATAATTTAGATTTGAACAACAGGACAATTGTTCACATCATCGTAGCTCCACTTAAATCCTTGCAAAGTCCTTTAACATCTGAGAAACTCCAGTTAATTGTGACATCCCACAGAGTTGAAACTGAAACCAAATCTTCATATATGGAGATTTTTTTCTGCAAATGTGCCTGTACTACAACCACCTCAAATCGTGTCATAAATATTGTTTCATTTTCATTTTTTCATATCTTCAATTTTCAGCACATATTTAAGCACAGTATTTACAGTTTATTAAGAAACATGTTGCTAGTGTTGTTCTTAGCATTTGTATTGCAGGTTAACATGCTGCTAAAAATACTCGAAGTAAATATAGTAAGCCTCTATCTCTGACTTTCTCTAAATGGTATCTCAAGCTCACATTACTACTTGTGATGTCCAGATGCTGATTTTTTTTTGGCTTTGGATCAATCCGATATTTTTCAAGATATGTTTTGCCGATACCGGATACCCACATTTTTAGACCAATAAAATATATCCAAAAAATAATGTAACCAGTAAATGGAAAATAACATTTTGGTATTAGACTGAGCCCTGTTGGTACCTTCTAAAGAAATGCTCTGTTTACAAATAAACATGTGCCGATTACCGGTCAAGGTATACCGTGGTATGAAAACGTCAAGGTATCAAAACCGCAAAAAAATTCCGTCATACTGTTCCTAAGGTATTAGCTATTTTTTATGTCCCAAAAATGCATGGGGAAATCCCCCGCCTGCGGCTGTAAGGCTCAATCCTCCACCACTGGTTGTTGCTCAGTGTCAGTGAGTCAGCTGTGCTCCACGATGGCTGGAGGAGGTGAAACTCCTGAACTCTTTCCCCCCATCAAAGAAAACGAAATCGCTGGTATGGGAATACTTTGGCTACAGAAAAGGTACATACGGCCGTGGCGAAGAGGAGGGGGGGCGGGGGGGAGGCAAATGACATGTAAAACATGTTTGCGGAGGTTGGGTGCCAGGGAGGCAATACCTCCAATATGATTTCACATTTTTACAAAATTAAAGGTAGCAAACACTGTCATGCACGTTTCCCACCAGCTACGAGAGTTAACTCCAGCGTGTTTAGTGTGTCTAGCGGGGGTAAAGCATGTGTTTTTTTCTCTCTGCCAAGTGTTTGTGTGTAGAAAGTGTTTGTGTTTAGAAAGTTTAGAGTGTGTGTATAATGTATTGTAAACATTATACGAGTCATACATATGTGCTTTGAATGGAAAATAATTCATTATTTTTGTTCTGATGGTAAAAATGTTGAGCTGTGGGTTTAGGCTCACCTAAAGTACTGCATTTATTTTAATTTTATTAAGAATATTTTGATATGTTTTAATATTTGTTTTAACATTATACTCGTGTTCCAATTTGCTAGCATGTTTTGAAAAATAAAAATCCTGCTCAATGGATTTTTTTTTTAAAAACCCAGATATCTCGAAGTAACACATTTTAGAGCTGTAATTACAATACAGTGATACCGTGAAATCGTGATATTTTGGCTTAAAGTTATCATACCGTCAGAATATCATACCGGCATATGCCTATTTACAAATATTACACGATGCTGCTCTGTTAATATCATTTCCTAAAGATAAGTAGTCCAACTCAGAGGATATGTTTGCCAAATGGCTTAATTTACAGCAGCTGAAAAGCATGATGGTACCGAAAACACACTCCAAAACTGGGTCGGATCCGATCTTGTGACAAACTACAATACGGTCCGATACTCAGAGAATAGCTCTATTGGGTGCCAATACCAATACGAAGTATCGGAGCTGGACATTATTAATTATTACTTACCGTATTTTTCGGACTATAAGTCGCAATTTTTTCATAGTTTGACTTGGGATGCGACTTATACTCAGGAGCGACATATGTGTGAAATTATTAACACATTATTATATCAGTTCACATGTTATTTTGGTGTTTTGGAGTGACACTGATAGTTTGGTAAACTTGTTAGCATGTTCTTTATGCTATAGTTATCTGAGAAACGTAATAGCTATGTAACGTTAACATACCGGCCACGTTCGCATTTGGTTGTTGATGCATCATGTAACATTATCATACTGTACACTTATTCAGCATGTTGTTCTCTATTGTATTTTTATTTTAAATTGCCTTTCAAGATGACATATCTGTTCATTGCCTTTCAAGATGACATATCTGTTCTATGTGTTGGATTTTATCAAGTAAATTGCCCCCAAAACTTATACTAAGGTGCGACTTATAGTCCAGAGTCACGCGCTTCTGAAGCGCTGCACACGTCAATCATCATTTAACTTGTTAAAGTTATTTTGGCAACTCATTGTGTGTACGTGAGCGGATTTGGTGCGAGGCTCTGTGGGGGGGCGCTGGAATGAATGTGTGTGATGACGTTCGTGTTGTGATCACTAAACGTTAAAGTGATTTTGAGCAGGGAGGTAACAGAAGCATTTAATAAAGCCCAGCATTTTTCGACTACAGTACAGTACTTTATTGTTGTTTCAAAATAATTCTGTGGGACAGTAACATGTTTAAAACTTATGATTATTACATTTGAAGTGCTTGAAAACCATTTATTATAATACAGTATATATATACAGTATATATATTTTATGTATACTTTGGGAAAAAAGAGAAAAGACATGCCTTATATGTATCTCTTTCCAATGCTAAATCTGAATAAATACATTGAACACACACACACAAAAAAATTGCGGTTTTCACTTATCGCGGCGGGTTCTGGTCCCCATTAACCGCGAAAAACAAGGGATCACTGTATTCCTTGACACCCAGAAAATACATCACCAACAATGTTTAAATCTGTTTACCTTGAAAATTTACAGAATCAGGAATGAAAGTTTTTTTTCCCAACTTGTTTTACTATTGAATTGCATTTTTCCCATTTAGCCCAACCTGCCAAAGCACAAGGTTATATTTTTGCACTTTTCTTACTGACCAAATATGCACATTTTATTGAAATTTTCTGATCCCATTCAGAAAAATGCCATATATATATTTTTTTTTTACGACAGTGTCATTCTGTTGTTTCTTTCAGGGCCATGAAAAAACAATACATACATTACCTTTTACCTGTTAGGAAATAATAGTTTAAGAATTTTTTTTTCTTTCAAAGAATTGGCCTCTTTATGATTAAAATCTAAAAAAACCCCTAACGTTTTCCATGTGGTACCGAATTGTATTTCTTTGTTTCCCTATACTGTATCGAATCGTATTGCTTACAAACCGAACACAATCATAATCGAACCATTATGGCTTTAAAGATTTTGTTTCTGGATCAAATCGCAACAGGTGTACCAAGATACATATCGAATCGATATCATGCCAAAGATTCCTAGTTCTTATATAGTAAATAAACTATAATTATAAAGTTACATTATACTACTAATTATATAAAGTATATAATTAGATGTCTTGGAAGCGCCCGTGTAAATCATACAGGGTATCCCCCCAAAACTCCTTAATTTTATCTCATTTACTGCCAGTGAAGTCAAGTCAAAATCTGTTTGATCCAGTGCACAAAATTTGTTTTGGCTGTCTTTATTTAAAAATCTACTTCGAGCAAAATGCTACTATAACATTGCAGCCGCTTTCTGTTTTAAAGTAGAAGTAATATTCCAACTCTCAAAATCAGGCTATGCTTTCATTTACTCACCAGTGTTTGGCAACACCAGGCGTCCTCCATGCTGACCAAATACACCAGTAGTCCTCAGCTGCTCCTTACTAGTGCTTAAAGGTCCATTGAAGGTGAGCAGAGCTTTTTTTTGTCTGTCCATTGAGCTGCAGTAATCCTGGCTCAGGTCCCGTGGGAAGGTCTCAACAGGGGCTTTGGCATGGAACTCAGCCCGCTCTGCAACACCGTAGACCATAAATGAGCTCTGCACTTTCACCTTGATGTCTGGCAAGGGGTCAAAAAGCTCTTTGTCTGCACCATCCTGGAAGCACAGGGAAGTGCTGTAGGTGCGTCCCACAGTTAAGTCTGGCGGAATTGAGGAGTTGAGAAGCAGGGGGTTTCCTACAAATATGAAAGATATAGACATGGGAACCTTTGATTATGAGATGAGAAAATAAGCAGTGTTCGTCTTTGTCATATTGAAATTGTTGCAGATTTAGCCAGAACTAATTTAACTTGAATAGAAAGGGGGAGGGGTATTATTGCCCTTATTCTGTCTAAATTACAACCACAGTCTGAATTGAAGATATTAAACTTTGAATTTAATATTTAATATACTTCCATAGTAGTCAACTCATTTGATATTATTCCATTTCCATGAGAGGTGCTACACACACACATCTAAGAGATATGGATTATCGTATAATTAATCAAGTACTTCTCCACAGTATCTCCTGAAAGCTCAAATATGGTTAAAATCATTCCGAAATGTTCAGAAAGCATAAAAAAGGGTCAAGACATCGGGAATTAGCGAAACTACAGTTGGACATGCTAGTTAAAGTGACACTAAAGTTTTATTCTTTTACATTTCTTATTTATCTTGGATGTCATTTTCATGACATGCCATGACAATTTCAGTTGAAAGATGATATGATATGACATAGAAATCCATAGGCCTATTGATGGACCCCATCCCCCCACACAACTGAGACAAAAATTAACCAATATCCTTCGGATGCTCGGCAATTTAGTCAAGCGTCGGCACCAATTAAAATCAAATGTCCAGGCAAGCAACATCTGAGTTAAGGGAACACAACCTGGACAGAAAGTGTAGGGGTCTGAGCCACAGCTACAGTGTAATATTTAATTACCTAGTATACACAGCTTGATCTGCATAATCCATCTGCTGCAGTCAGCTCCACTGGACACCCACCTGACCTACTGAAGGACGAGGGGGACCAGGACCAGGAGGGGTCTAGGTGACTGCTATTTAAATGCGGGGAGCTCCCGGGGTGCACCCAAGAGCCTGCAGAGCAGTCTTCATCTGGTCATTATATGTGACGATGCTGCCAAACAAGGTGTGGAGTGCACCACATCGATCTGGCAGAGTCAGACATGTGCTGCCTCTGCCCCCTGCCAAAATAACAGTGAAGTCGCTGTCCTTGATGCCCAGCTGTTGCCTGGCGAGGGGTGCAAGGTGGGAGGCTAAAGTTGCTTTATTTCCATGGAAATCATCAATTACTGGAAGGACGATTTATCAGCAGTGATTTCTGGAGTGTTTTAGCTTTGAAGAGTTAAAAAAAAAATGCAACACAAATGACAGTTATGTAAACGAAACAATGTGAGTTTAATTTGATGTATTTCTTTGAAAAAAAAAATGTTTTTTTAAGAGAAGATGATACCAAAAGGTATACTGTGCGGAATTTTTGTGTTAATTCAAAACACTTTTCTGCTCCATCCATAATCCACCTATGTCCTGATGACTACACAGAGCCCTGACATTTTAACTGAGATTGTGCCAAAAAGCCCTTTTTCTTGCCTTCACAAGAGAGTGCTCGGGTCGAACACTGGGCACAGTTCCAAATTACTTCTCCCAAAAGGTATTTGAGTTAGTAACTCAGCTGAATGTAAGAGTAATTAGTTACTTGGCAAAGTAACTGGTGTTACTTTTCATGTTTATTTTTTTTCATTCCAAAAAACAAAAACATGTCATACTATATGAAGTTGAATGAATGAATGAATGAATGAATTTATTGTCATTGTCATCATCATCATAATCATTGACAGTTTCAGAGTGTGGAATTTGCCCGAAAGAAAGACGAGTTGAGAGGGTTTTGGGGATAATTGGCCCTAGCCCAATTCTTTACCCTAAACTTTAAGATACAGGGGTATTGCGGGTATTGTGAAAACTAGATTGTAACCTTTGCTATGTTTGGAAGTCATTTAATGTTGTGAATCAACCGATAAAGTTTTTTAAATTGCTCCCGTAATTGCATTAGTTCATTTCTGTCTACTTTGGAAAAAGTTACTGAGGCTACCTTTGTACTGCAGGTCTTAATGAACAAATCCGATTTTTTGTCTGTTTTTTTTGGTGTGCCCGTTCAGACTGCCTTTGTCCATTGAGACCGTTCAAGTATTACGCATGCGCACTAATTCGCAGTCCGACACGCGCTGAGCAAGTAGATCCGCATGCGCAGAAGCATCAAAACTAGGACTGTCAAAATTAACGCGTTAACGCGCGGTAATCAATTTTTTAAATTAATCACGTTAAAATATTTGTTGCAATTAACGCACATGTCCCTCTCAGACAGTATTCTGCCTTTTGGTAAGTTCTACAGCAAGGCTTTTTGTGCTGTCTAACAGCGAACTCTTGTGGTCGCTTTGCGACATGGTTTATTTTTTTCTTGCCAGTTCAATATGGCTGCACGACCTCTCTGTTGTGCTTATATGATCCTTGGAAAAGATTTGTCCGTAAGTATGGTTGTTGTAAAGAATGTACATATTATGTTAATAAGCGAAATGTTTGTATGAGACGCTTTTTGTTTATGTTTAGTCAACCTGTATAGCGTGCTAAGCTAACGTTGTTGCTAATGCAATGCTTTTGTACTTTTTTTTTGTAGTTTTACGTAAACGGTCTAAAGAGGAAAATGGTTTGAGGCCATTTTATTAATAAATCAGATGAAAAAGGAAGAAGACTGATTATTAAGGCGTCGTTCACTAGCTGTCTAGCTTTGGAAAAAGTAGACGCTTCGGAGTGAGGACAGCATAGACAGATTTAAATGACAGTAGAGTGAAATGCCCACTACAGTCCTTATGTACCGTATGTTGAATGTATATATCCATCTTGTGTCTTATCTTTCCATTCCAACAATTTATTTCACAGAATATATATATAATTCACAGAAAAATATGGCATATTTTATAGATGGTTTGAATTGCGATTAATTGCGATTAATTACGATTAATTAATTTTTAAGCTGTAATTAACTCGATTAAAAATTTTTAATCGTTTGACAGCCCTAATCAAAACACATGCTGGCTGTCATCCGTCATTCCAGTGCAATCATATTTTGATTTCCAAAAATAGGACACAAATAACAGACATAAATAATCCCAGTTTAATCTTATATTCAAAGTTTCTGTGGATCGATAGCATGCACGCACTGTCCGTGCATGTCACACACACATACGGGCAGTTTGCACAGACTCTCAGCCGTGTAAGCAATCTTGAAATATTGCTCAAATAGAGCAGAGAGGAAACCGATCATTTTCAGGCTTATCCTCAACCCATTTTTATTTTTTTATGACTGTTGCCAAGCCCGACCTTTCCCCAAAAGCCGTGTTCAAAGCGAGCTAGGCGCTAACGGAGAGCCGCACCGCGACCGTAGCGTGCTTTCTCCCTCGCTCTTTGATGACGTAATTGCTGCATGGATCCTTAGTTGGGAAACTTCCTGGACGTTCTGGAAAAATGTGGCCCAGATCGGATCTAAACCATAAACGAAAGTGACCCTGATCGGATTTGAAATGGTCCACTTCTATGCGACTTGTCCCGTTCAGACCGTCAAATTAATGATTCACTCGAGTCGGAAAAACACGAAAAAATCGGATTCGTGCATTAAGACATGCAGTATGAATGTAGCCTTAGGTTCGCTAGGAATGTTCTCTACAACAGAGCCTTCTTGAGACGTCGACTGCTTTAAGATGACGTCTGTTTACTAACGCCGGCGAGTCCATCATTTCACATCTAGTTCTCTATTCATGTGCCAACGCCACCGTGTCTGTCATTTCGCATCTAGTTCTATATACAAGTGATATGTACCGTTACATCATGTGGGAATAGTTTGTAGGCTATCGGCTACAGTAAGGTATTATTGGAACCACCTAGCATCACGTTTGCAATGGCGTCACAACTCTCGCGTCATTCAAGCAACGTAGTAACGCCTGGTAACGCACGCCTTTACATCCTCAGTTACGGTAACGGCGTTGACAAGATGAGAAAAGTAATTAATTAGATTACTCACTACTGGAAAAAATAATGCCTTTAGTAATGCCGTTATACTATAACGCCATTATTAACAACACTACTCAGCACGTCTTGTCAGCTATCCGGCCCTAGTCGTTTTTAGATTTAAATGTTACATAAGATAAAACACGTAAAAGGCTAATTTGTTTTTTCTATAGACCCAGAAATGGCCAAATTACTACTTCTTGGCCAAACAACGGGCAGTTGGCTGGGAATTACCTGATCATGTGGATGTAAAGTTACGCTACTGTGTATAGATACAACATGGCGGCCATCACAAAACAAATTGCTTTTTCAGTTGAAAATTCTTGTAAAAAGAAATCTGTAAATCCCCAGAATTTCTATAGATATGAACATAAAACAGTCTAGATTCTTTGTTAAAAGCAAAAAAACGGGCAGTTGTCATTCATTTTACGTAAATGTTTCAAGCTAAAGATAGGCTAATTTTTCCAATGCATTTTTTTCACAACGTGCATGAATGGGGCTCTTTTATATGATAATTATCTCTAATCCTCGACCAAATCACTCTTGAGACACTCCTGCCTGCTTTTATGCAGTAAAACATTCGTCCTTTTTCCACCTAAATCTGGCGTTTGAACATAGCGTGTTTGAGTTTATAACAGTGAAAGCCAACTCAGCTCTGCCTGGGTCGGCCCCCAACGGGAAGGCGTGGCGCAATGCTTGCAGGAACTCATGGTGAAGTCTATGCATACAGCTTTAATACTTGCATGTATTCCAACAGAATATTTGTAATATTGTATTTAGACGACTCTTGTTTTACGCTAGAAGTTGAATGTGGCATGGTTTCAAGAAAGAGGCAATATACATGGATAGGCTAAACATATTCTGTATCTTTTTTCAGTAAAAAACTGATGTCTCATGCAAATATAAAAGATGCATGAGAAGTCAATATGTGTCAACAAACCTTGCAGTAGAATATTCTACATTCTCAGTCAGACCTGGAGCCAAGTAGACATTAGCCCTCTGCAGCTGACATTGGATCACTGCTGAATTTCTCCCCTCCGGTCGAGTGGAGACCAATCTGATTATCGCTTGGGTGTGCATCTTTAAGAATGGTGCGGCGAAAATGGAATAGTAGCGGTGAGGCGCGAGAAGTAAATGAAATGTACCTCAGGTTGAATACCTTGAGGGATAGGTTAGGAATTGGGCCTCTGATTAAAAATCACTCACAGGGAGAAGTAATGCGCAGAGACAGATTTAGGTCCAAAGACTCATTCAGCACGCTGGCTTATATTTGCTCTGATAGCACAGAACCATCCGCAAGCATTTAGGAACTCTTAAAAAGTATCTTAGCTTTGAAATAAAGCTCCTGGTTTCCATTTAATTGATGGCGCTTGATTTTATGATTTTCACAAGCAAGGTACATTTTGACGGCAGAACAAGGCTATTAGGGAAATGCATTAAAAGGATTCTCCTGTGCAAACTTGGGTTTTAATAAGCGAAAACGTGGAAGCATTCCACATTTCGGCTGGCTGATGGAGTAGAAAATGGAAAGGAGTGATTGTGGCCAGTGGAGGGCACAGCAGGCATGCTCAGGGGGAGCTGGCCTATTTAAATAGGATTGATGACCTGCTGAATGTGGACCTGACTCACATCACCTCCTACACCAACCTTCCTTCTCCCCTCACATCTTCGTGATTGCATGCTTTATGCATTGTCCATTTCATATTACATGCTATAACCCAGAAGTGTCAGGTACATTATGTCTGTGAATATTCTCATTCATCCATGTCATTTTATTCTCATGTAATGCAACAGGGCTTCTCTGGTTCCCTTCACATTATAACAATAAAATATTATTTTATGTGCACAACACTGATATCATTCATGGTTTGGGTATGGTTTTGATTACATCTAGGGGACATGAGACCAGAACTAAAATATCTAACCGATGTGCACGAACTGATGCAGCCTGAGGCAAAACATCGTCTAAATCCTTGTATCGATTCAATGTCCTGACAGTAACGTGGATAACTTTTATAATGCTTGCTTAGGCATTACACATACGTAATTGCGCCGCACAAGAATAATACAAACAATGATAACTGCTTGTATGCCAAACATCTATTCATCAATAGATTGGCCTAGTGTAATTCTCGTATAAGAGATTGGTTGTCTTTCAGACCAATGTACGTTCTACATGGTACAGTTTGGTGTGGTGCATACTTTGAAAAATTGCCTCCCATTACTCAATAACAGGGGAGGAAATACTTTATGTTAAAGCAGAATGACAGGTTCTTTCACTGCTTATGGAAGTAAACTGTAAATTCAAGGCTTGCACAGCTCACTACTCAAGGAAGATAAATATAATCAATCATGAGCAAGACTCAATTCCAGAGGTCTCTAATGATAATGCATTTTGGGCCTTTTACAGCCCAGAAACATTAATATATTTACCTTCACATTTAACAGTTAGACATGGTTTACACTAGTGTCCAACGACACCACTCTTTCTGATGGTCTACTCTCACCTTGTCTGGTAGTCTTGAAGTTGAAAGACTGAAACCCTCCAGCAAGCGCAGAGGATTCAATGACATCTACACCATACTCGCTCTGGTTCTTCCTGTAGAGCATGATAGCTACCACCAGTATCCCCACGGCAATAATACCAGCTCCCAAGCCAGAGTACAGAGCAACATCATTGGTACTGTCCATACCTAAGAAACACGAACACAAATAATAGCCGAGGAGACATTTTTCTCATGTAAACATTCTTGAGTAAATCACAGCAACTAAATACAGTATATTAACATATACGCAGAATGGAAAAAGAATGATAGATGAAAGAGTCCCATTTGATTTCGTTTATCTTGTTGCATGTTATATTTAATCTGCTAACATGAAAAAATTAACAAGCCCAAAACCCTTGAGACCAAGAGGTTTTGACAGAAAATCTATATATACAGCATAGAGTGAAGAAAATAAGTGTTTGTACACCCTGCTATTTTTCAAGTTCTTCCACTTAGAAATAATGGAGGAGTTTGAAATTTTCATCGTAGGTGCATGTCCACTGTGAGAGAATTATCTAAAAAGAAAATCCAGAAATCACAATGCATGATTTTTTAACAATTTATTTGAGTGATAAAGCTGCAAATAAGTATGTGATCAGTTGTCCATCAGCTAGAATTCTGCCTGTGAAAGACCTCTTAGTCCGCCTATTAAAAGTCCACATCCAGTTCATGTAATATCCTGAATCAGATGCACTTGTTTGAGGTCGATAGCTGCATAAAGAGACCTGTCCACCCCATACAATGGTAAGACTCAAACTTACAATGGTAACACTCAAACTCACTTACGTAACATGACCAAGACCAAAGAGCTGTCCAAAGACACCAGAGACAAAATTGTATATCTCAACAAGGCTGAAAAAGGCAATTACCAAGCAGCTTGGTGAATAAAGTGTTGGAGCAATCATTAGAAAATGGAAGAAGCTAAACGTCATGGTCAATGTCAATCGGAGTGGAGCCCCATGTAAGATAGCACCTCGTGGGGTCTCAATGATTCTAAAAAAGGTGAATAACCAGCCCAAAACAACACAATAGGAACTGGTCAATGAACTGAAAAGAGCTGGGGTCACCGTTTCCAAGGTTATTGGTGGTAACACACTATGACGTCATGGTTTGAAATCATGCATGGCACGGAAGGTTCATGGGAGCAAGTTTTGTGGTCAGATAAGAGCAAAAAATAACTTTTTGGAGGAAAATAATGATGAGTACTATCCCAAGAAGACCATCCCTATTGTGAAGCATGGGGGTGGTATGGGGGTGCTTTTCTGCACATGGGACAGGATGAGTGCACTGTATTAAAGAGATAATGACTGGGGCCCTGTATTGTGAGATTTCGGAGAACAACCTCCTTCCCTCAGTCAGAGCATTGAAGATGGGTCATGGCTGGGTCTTCCAACATGACAAAGACCCGAAGCAGACAGCCAGGAAAACCAAGGAATGGCACTGTAAGAAGCATATTGAGGTTCTAGCATGGCCTAGCCATCTCCAGACCTAAACCCAACAGAAAACCTTTGGAGGGAGCTCAAACTCTGTGTTTCTCAGCGACAGCCCAGAAACCTGACTGATGGGTGGGCCAAGATCCCTCCTGCAGTGTGTGGAAACCTAGTGAAAAACTACAGGAAAGGTTTGACCTCTGTAATCGCAAGCAAAGGCTAATGTACTGTAATATATAACATTTTTTACTCAGGTGTTCAAATACTTTCTTGCAGCTATATCACACAAACAAATCATTTAAAAATCATACGTTGTGATTATAGAATTTTTCTTTTTAGATTATCTTTCCCACAGTGGATATGCACCTACGATGAAAATTTCAGAACCCATCCATGATTTCTAAGTGGGAGAACTTAAAAAATAGCAGGGTGTTCAAATACTTATTTTCTTCACTGTATATAAAACTATCAAGCTAATTAGCACGTGTACCGATAGATGATATCTTCTGCAAATATAAATAGAAGGCTAATGAATACAATGTAACTGTCAGACTGCTCACATAGACACTTATTAATGTAAGCACCACTTCATCATTTAAGAAATGAGTATTCACAACTTGCATTTTGATGTAGCACACTAATGTAATAAGCCAATCTAACGCCTGACAGTCACTTAGCCAGCAAACTTCTGCATCTGATTGAAAGCCACAGGAAAAAGGACAAAACAGCAAATTGTTCAATTTAGCTTGTTTGCAAAAAATTAACGGCTATTAATCCACTACAACATAACACATGTCCACTTGTCACAACCAATACATCTCCCAGCTCAAAGTAGAAACACAGCTGTGATGTCGTGGCTGTCATAAAGTTAGGGCACTGAAAAATGACAGAATACGTAATGAGCACCTGCTGGGATTGAACTAAGGAGCTCAGATCAAGGTGAACTAATTGCTGGTAATTTGTGGAGTTTTTTCCATCACCAAGTAAATAGCGTAAAGAGAAATATTCCTGCACTAACTAGCCTGTGAATTCACAAAATAACGTTGGAAGTTTAATAAAAGATCCACAGAGAACTCACTTTGAGGTTTAACGTCATGTAGCAGCTTTCGATCTGTAAAGACAGAGAGATAGAATAAGAAGAGGGAAAGTGGTGATTTAAGTCCAAGTCTTAATTTAATGTGACTACATACTATGGTGAAAATACTATGATAGAGTTCGTAGATGATGCTGACTTTGCTTGCATCAAAGATGCAACTGGTGAGTCAAATGTTTACGCTTGCCTCGAAGTGGTGTAACCCATTCAATCTCTGTACAATTGCCACCACTAATTGGGAAACATCTTCTGGTGTTGGACACCACCAATGTTGTATTCAGTAAGAAGCAATAGGCCTACAGCATAAATGCAGATATGATCATGCCCTGGACATATTTGTCAATGTTTTTCCCAAACACACATCTCCAATCAAATCTGAATGTAGACAAGGAGTAAATAGGAAGATGATGATGATAATGACTGGAAAGGTGATTGAAGACAACAGTTGATCATGCTGAACTCTGGGAAAGAACATACTTTGGGTACATTGTCCATCTGTGCAGTTCTCAGTGGCCTCTGAGCTCCCTTCACACATCTTGCCGCTGTGTTTGGGTGCTGGGGAGTTACACTCCCGACTTCGCTGTCTTTCACACTGGCTGCTGCAATTGGTCCATTCACTCCATTCATCCCAGCCTCCATCAACTGCAACGGAGAGACACCACCATTAACCAACTGAAAACACAAGTTTTGTTACTTGAACAAGAGTGGCTGAAAAACATCACATGAGGGTTTATTTCTGGCAAATGTAATTAGTAATGTGTCTTGTTTCTGGCCCATGACTGCTGTATTAATGCATCACTGCAGTACGACTGCAAGTGCTTCTAAAAGCATGGACTACCTTTCAAATTTTTTTGTTTTTTTTTTTCATAAATAAAACTGAGTTAGACTAAGTTACCCGCATAATACAGTATTAATATTCATACAACGAGAGAGGACAGGCAGTGTGGCTGTTTGGAAAATAATAGTTTGAAAACACACCTTAACACAGGGGTACACTTTCATTGTTTTTTTTAGACCAGGGAGGGCTCAAAAAGTTACTGGTTTTGTTCTTCTTCCTTTTTCTGGTGAGGACACAAACTAAAATGGCTACACCTTCATTATTCCTGGACAGATCAGAATGATATTTAGTAGGTATATTATAGGTTATGTAGTTATTCTAGTTATCTAAATGATGGCCGTATTGTGTCACATTTGTTTGTGCACCGGGCGGTCGTAGTTAATTGGAAATTGCTTTTCCCTTAAGGGCTTTTTCTAGAAGTCAAACGATTTACTCGCAAGCCATTGGTAATGTAGCAAAGAGCAACAATATTTGCATATATTACATACACTTTTTCTCAATAACTTTCTGTACAATATAGTGTATACATATTGTGGATCTATACATTGATGTATTTTCATATTACTTTCTGTTTTTTGTTTTTGTTCTTTTAGTATGCGTGAGAAAATTAAATCATGAAACAGTATTATATAAAGAAAGACGGAAAATTTACACATTTTATCCTTTGGGAGACGTGAAAAAAAGGAACATACAGTGGGGAGAACTAGTATTTGATACACAGTCAATGGGAAAACCCATTGGCAGTGTATCAAATACTTGTTCTCCCCATTGTATTTAGTCACACAATGTACTCAGGTTAACTGATCGAATGAAACCACCTTCTTTGTGAACGTGTCTCCATCGTCATCTACTGTCTTTACTAAATATATTTGCTATAACTTCATACTTTATACATTGAAATGATACATTTATTAGTTTGATTTTATTAAATGTATTGATTTATCTTTTATTTCAATGTGTGCAGTGAAAACCATGTATTTACCAGACAAGCATTCAGAAAAACAGTCAAATATTGGTTGTGTTTCAACTTAAACAACATCAAAATATTTATACATGTTTGTTTCTGGATTGCACAAATATTTGTATTATAAGTTTCTTTTAGGCTGTCTTTGTAACTGTATTTTGATAAAAAATGATTTACAGAATCACATCGGGTTTACATTTAAACATTCCAAATCCTCTAATTTAACCTCAACAGTATTAACTGAATTTTACCAGCTTCAATGAATCTCTGTAATCAAGAGAATTTGACCCTTCCGTTATTCAAACTGAATTAGTGACTTTTGATGAAGCAACACAGTCACAATTTGTCCTGTGTCAGCTTTTATGCAAATGAAGTATGCTCCACTGCATTTTATTTATCATTAGTTATTGGGTACAAGCAGCAACAGTTGAGCAGAAAAATGCGACTTTGGCAAACTGGAGCACACGGGATCCACTGGTTTCTGTGGGTATGTATTTACACCTGACCATTAATTCGCGCGTTTGTCTCAGCATTGAAACAAGTGTACCATTGCAGCCCCCTTTTTCTAGTGGACTGTTAAACTTGAAGTACAACACGCCGCCAATTTTAGCAAACTCAAATGTCTTTTTGACTAGGTGACCCTGACAGAGCCCTAAATTCCCAGAAACTTACATACTGCACAATAAGTCTCAGGGAAGAGGTTCCTTTTGTTGCAACATTGTTAACGTCACCATAAACAACACTCAAGTTACCACCTAAATTAGCATTTAGAACATCTACTGTACATTGATTAAAATGATGTTAATAAATGAGTAAACATTAATTATTACACACGTAAAATGTGTTTCAAGATGTTTTTTATTCATTTATTTTGTCGTTTTAATTTTTTTTCAAGCTAATATTTGAGTGTGGTCAGCTACAATGATTACAAGGATTAGTCTTTGGTCTCATGCAATTTGGTGCATGACAGTGGGAAACAATGTTGAGGGATGAGAAAAATTTATATTTAACAGGCCTACCTTTGGGGAAAAGTTTATACTTCCATGTGAAAACGAATAATAAAAAATTATAGGACTCCTGACCTATCTTTTGCAGTGTTCATGTTTTGTTTCTGTTAGCCTCTAAATGTTTCATGTACATTAATAGTCTTTGCTAATTTCTTCTTGGATATGTCTGTGTTCATTAACTCTACCATTTGTTTTCTACTTAAGCAACTTGATTCTTTCTTTCTTTCTTTCTTTTTTTTGTTGCAGTTGTAAGAGTTTCTTTGTTGTTATTCCACACCTCCTAACTGCCTGAATCCATCTGCACCTTGCAGTTTGAGGCTGAGGATAATGAACCAATTGGCATAAAGACAGCTTGTTGGCTCACCCCACCAATTTCTCAGATCTAGCCTCTAACCTCTATAGTATTGAGAGAAACAATACACTGTGTTAACAAAAAATAATAAGTGCATGCTTTATACTGTACCTCATGTTTTTAAAATAATCGGTCAAGATGGACTCACTTTGTATTAACACAGTATTCACTCTCAATGCAGTACATCCTCATACCAGTGAGAGTACATACATTTACAATATACGTGTAACTAAGACAGTGATGTGGAATGTCATGACACAAAACACTTGCAGAATTATTTCAATTTAGCAGATATATGTCTCTGTAATGAATACAATGAAATCTAATAAATTTGGAAGCTTAACACTATTTCATAATTCAGTCTAATTACTCATTTAAAACAGTTTAAAAGCAAAGCAGCAACACAATTAAGGTCTAGTATGACATAGTCTTACTGAAGTGCAAATGTCTGAGAGAATACATTGGAAAAGTTGTCAGGACAGTACATTGTAGCTTTGGGGTTTGTTTGCCATAGTTTCCCTAACCAAAACAAGTCTTGTCATAATCGTTAGCATGCTATGCCACTTCTACATGCAAGAACAATTCTGTAAGTGCGAACTGACTTGGACATGGGGCATTGCATGATATCTTCTCCACAGACATGCCCTCGCAGAAAGCTCCACCGTTCAGCGGCGCTGGGTTTGTACAGGTCCGGGATCTTTTCCGTACACCTCGTCCACATGGCACATTACAACCTGACCACTCTGTCCACAGGGACCAGCCGCCATTGACTGCACAAAGTTCAACAAAGTGGACAGCAACAACTATTAGTAAGGTGGACCACCAGAATTGTAAATGCCTTAAAATTAACCAGGGTTATTAGTGGCAGTGCAACCTCTAGAAGGCAATTGTGAAATGGTTAAAAACATAGCATGTTGGCTCCTTTTTCCCTAATTGCTCCCCAATTCCTAGCTGTGGGATTAAGATAAAAGAGAAGAGCTGCAGAAAACAGCCATTTCATTGAATTTCTATTTCTAAAAACAACACCTATTTATAGTGGTGGACAGGATGAAGTCGACCACTAAGTGCTGTGGCATAAGCAGTCACACTGGTGTGTGTAGATACCAAAGTTTAATGAGTGTTAGCCAAGATAGTGTCAGTTTTTGCAAAAAGGGCATTAGGCAAATGCATATTTAGTAGAAAACTATAAGAGAATTGCCACAGGATTGCTATTTCCTTTCAGGGAATTCAAATTGATTTTAAAATATCAAGTAATAGATTTTTTTCAATAATACTTCAATTCAGTCAATGAGGTGGCGTACAAAGGTGGGTCTTTAAAAGACGGTGTGCGATTCCAAAGAAGTGTATGTGTGGTAACTAGGCATTAAAAATCACTGGGGTAAAACATACCAAAGACTATCACAGTGGCTGTAGCACTGCGTCTCTTGGCCACAATGTTGCTGGCCATACAGGTGTAATTTCCAGAGTCAGACAGACGTGCCTCATTTATAATGAGGTTGTGGTCTGCCCTGGTGTCAATGTTGTCATCAGATTGGGAACTGATCAACTCTTCATTCTTCAGCCATTCCACCTAAGGAAAAAGAGATGAGAAAGAAATTATAAATAGCAGCAGAAATCGAAATTCTTTATACAGGTTTAGACGTGCCGATTTCCAGTTTTAAGATATACCCAGGTATGAAAATGTCAAGGTGTCTAAACCGCAAAAATTTCCTGTCATACCTTCCCTAAGGTATTAGCTAATTTTTATGTCTCAAAAATGCATGGAGAAATCCCTCCTTGCAGCTGTAAGGCTTAACCCTCCCCCACCGGTTGTTGCTCAGTGTCAGTGAGTAAGCTGTGCTAAACGATGGCTGGAGGAGGTAAAACTCCTGAACTTTTTCCCTCATCGAAGAAAACCAAATCACTGGTATGGGAATATTTCGGCTCCAGAAAAAGTTAGATGGCTGCGGCTTAGAGGAAGAGGGCCAACCGACATGTAAAACATATTTGCGGAGGGTGTTTGCCGAGGAGGCAATACATCCAATATGATTTCACATTTATACATAATTAAAGGTTAGTAAACACTGTCATGAACATTTGAGAGAGCGAGAGATAACTCCAGCATGTTTAGTGTGTCTAGCGATGGTACAACATGTGGTGTTTTGTTGTCTCTGGCAACGGTCTGTGTTAAGAAATATAGTGTGTGTATAATGTAAACATGACACGCGTGACACACACGTGCTTTTTTATGGAAAATAATTCAGTTATTTTTGTTCTGATTGTTATAATGTTAAGCTGTGGCTGTGGGTTTAGGCTCACCTAAAGGACTGCATTTATTTTCATATTATTTTGTATATTTTGTTATTTTTTAAAATTAGAAAGCATGCAGAATCATCTTAATTTTACTCAACAAAAGCAAATCTTGCATTTTTCTATATACAATCACAAATTATTTAGGTTGAATTCTGATGTCACCTGTTGTCTCATTATGTCTTGCCAGCTATCAGGCCCTCGCCGGTTTTAGATTGATATGTTGCATAAAATAAAACGTAAAAGCCAATTTTTTTTTTGTATGGACGCAGAAATGTCTAATTACTGCCAAAAACTGGGCAGTTGGCCGAATATTACCTCATTATTTGAATGTAAAGTTAGGCTATTCTGTATGGATACAAAATCCAACATGGCGGCCATCACAAAACAAAGACCTTTTTAAGTTGCAAACTCTTGTAAATAAATGCGTAAATCCCAGGATATAGATATGAACGTAAAACAGTCTAAATTCTTGGTTAAAAGCAAAAAAACGGGCAATTATCATTCATTTTACGTAAATATTTCAAGCTAAAGTTACGCCAATTTGATCCATTAATTTCATTGTTTTCACAACGTTTCAAAGTGCATGCATGGTTCTATTTTATATAATAATTACATTGAATCCTTGACCAAATCACTCTTGAAACACTCCTTCCTGATGTATGCACTTAAAACTTTTGTCCTGTTTCCGTTTCCACCTAAATCCGGGGTTAGAATGCAGCGTGTGTTTGAGTTTATCTCATTGAAAGCTTTCATGATGCTCCGCCTGGCCCGGCCACCTACGGGAAGCCATGGCACAATGTCTGTAGGAGCTGTCTCGTCAACTGATTGTGAATTCTATGTTCCAGACTATGAGTCACACTTTTTTCATAGTTTAGATGGGCCTGTGATTAATTAATTTATTTATTCATTTTTTCCCCACCCTGACAGTTGGGAGAAGAGCACTCTTGGAGTGCACTCTACTTCCAGTGTTCAGAATGGATATAGAAGATGAATACTTTAATGGATTTGGTCGTGATTTGGAGTGCGATTGAAAGTTTTGTAAACAACTTATTTTGTCTTTTATTGGCAATAGCTAACTGAATAAATGTTAATATGTTACGTGAACAGATGCCTATTTCACCTGTTGTTAGGCCTGTGACGATAACACATTTTAGTAGGTGATATTTGTGATCCACGATAATGCATTTTCCAGCCGATACCAATAACCGATAATTTCCTCCTCGTTCCAACTGATAACCGATAATGTCAAGCCGATAATTCTATTAAAAGATTTATGTAAAATTTTAAAGTATACACAAGAGAAAATATTACTGTGCAAAAATATTATTGCTTTTTTTCCAACATCAAATGTGAACAAGTAGTAAATTCCAACATCTAAATAAAGACAGATTGTCTGACACTGTGTAATGGTAAACTTTTGGCAAAAATTACTTAGAGTAAATACAAAAATTGCACAAAATGGCTTTAAAAGTAAGCCATTCCTAACGTATAACATTACTACACAGCAAAAACACAACTCCTTAAAACTAGTTAAATTCCCTTGTTTTCAGTGTTAATCTATTGGAAATAAGTTAAATTAACTGGCAGCACTTCAAGTATATTTCACTCAGATTTCTTGAAGAAAAATAGCCAGCTGAAAATAGGCTTAGCAGCCTTATTTTAAGCAATAAATTATTATACATAATCCTAAAAAAAAAAAAAAAAAAAAAAAATTGTCAGAAATGTTCTTTATTCAAGAATATGTATGGTTCAAAACATTATTTGAAAGCAATTTTTTTCGTGATTTAGGTGAAAAATGACCTTATTTTTTTAGATGTTTGGGCTTAATAAGAACAAATGGCAATATTTAGTTCAAGTAAGTGGAATAATCTGGCGCATTCATCTGTTAACTAGTCTTCAACACTCAAACAAGATGGGGAAAATTATTTGACTAGATTTAAGAAGAATGATCTGATTAAGACGTCATAAATTTAAAGCGTACTGAATGCATTACTGACTGGATGACTTCTTTGTGTGGTTTGGTGCATGTTACAATTATCAACTAACCACTGTGCCGTCATGATAAACATGCTTACTTGACATCACTTGTCCAAATGTCCGTGGTAAAACTGATGTGACCGGCATGTCTTTCACGAAGAATCGTGGTCGTATAAACTGCATTATTTTTTCATCCAGGGATTTGGCTATCGGGTCATTTCGGGAATTTCCTCCCGCCTGTGTCCTTCAGTCCGTCCGGCTGCCAAATTAGCACCCGCGCCAGGCCTCTGTCTTGAACCGGAGTGGCGGCGGCAGCTAAGTTCGTACCGGAAATCCGCCTGCCCCAGCCGGCTCGCTGCGGCGTATTCGGTGCATGGCTCTGCTTTGCCCGCCTACGGTGAGGCGGCGGCGGCGGCCTGCCGGACCGGCGGGCTCCGTCGGAAGATAACTACTATCTGTCGACTGTCGACTATCGGTCTTGTGAGGTGTTTAGCCATAGATGGGAGTTTACCACCCGCTTTGGGCTGCATTCCCAAACAACCCGACTCCGGGAGGACCGCAGCATTTCTGCATCGTCACAAGCCCCGTGGCTTCCTTTATAGTTTGTGTTTACAATAGCTTTAGCATTCGCGCTAGCAGCAGCCTCGTATTCGTTCCAAAAATCTTTGTGATGCAGTTTTAAATGGCTGCTGGGTTAGTGGTGTTCAATGAGGACGCTTTCTTTACGCCTCGTGGAATTTCTGCAATGCATGTTTTGTAGATGGCGAGAGCGTCGTTTATTTCATTTCACTTCACACACGGGAAAATCAACGCAAGCTAGTGAGAGCGCCTCAACACTGATAACAACACCTCTTCTATGACGCCGTACTCCTCAACCCCTCCTCCCACAGAAGCTTAAGAGAGGGGAGGGGTTCAGCAGGCGGCGGTGGAGAAGTGGAGAAAACTGCTTGGTTGCGCACATTTGGAGGCTAAATCAAGTACAGTGCCTTGCAAAAGTATTCGGCCCCCTTGAACCTTGCAACCTTTCGCCACATTTCAGGATTCAAACAAAGATATAAAATTTTAATTTTTTGTCGAGAATCAACAACAAGTGGGACACAATCGTGAAGTAGAACAAAATTTATTGGATAATTTAAACTTTTTTAACAAATAAAAAACTGAAAAGTGGGGCGTGGAATATTATTCGGCCCCTTTGCGTTAATACTTTGTAGCGCCACCTTTTGCTCCAATTACAGCTGCAAGTCGCTTGGGGTATGTTTCTATCAGTTTTGCACATCGAGAGACTGACATTCTTGTCCATTCTTCCTTGCAAAACAGCTCGAGCTCAGTGAGGTTGGATGGAGAGTGTTTGTGAACAGCAGTCTTCAGCTCTTTCCACAGATTCTCGATTGGATTCAGGTCTGGACTTTGACTTGGCCATTCTAACGCCTGGATACGTTTATTTTGAACCATTCCATTGTAGATTTGGCTTTATGTTTTGGATCATTGTCCTGTTGGAAGATAAATCTCCGTCCCAGTCTCAGGTCTTGTGCAGATACCAACAGGTTTTCTTCCAGAATGTTCCTGTATTTGGCTGCATCCATCTTCCCGTCAATTTTAACCATCTTCCCTGTCCCTGCTGATGAAAAGCAGGCCCAAACCATGATGCTGCCACCACCATGTTTGACAGTGGGGATGGTGTGCTCAGGGTGATGAGCTGTGTTGCTTTTACGCCAAACATATCGTTTTGCATTGTGGCCAAAAAGTTCAATTTTGGTTTCATCTGACCAGAGCACCTTCTTCCACATGTTTGGTGTGTCTCCCAGGTGGCTTGTGGCAAACTTTAAACGAGACTTTTTATGGATATCTTTGAGAAATGGCTTTCTTCTTGCCACTCTTCCATAAAGGCCAGATTTGTGCAGTGTACGACTGATTGTTGTCCTATGGACAGACTCTCCCACCTCAGCTGTAGATCTCTGCAGTTCATCTAGAGTGATATAGTCAATAAATGTTGTTCCAGTTCACGATTGAGTCCCACTTGTTGTTGATTCTTGACAAAAAAATTAAATTTCATATCTTTATGTTTGAAGCCTGAAATGTGGCGAAAGGTTGCAAGATTCAAGGGGGCCGAATACTTTTGAAATGCACTGTATATAATTATCGGATTGCATTATCGGTGGATTTTTTTTTTTTTTATCTGTATTATCTGTGTGACGTCATAATTGCCATTATCGGCCGATAATTACCGGTAACCGATGTTATCGTGTATCTTTAGGTGATATATTGTCTCATAAATTATTGTGATATGCAACTATTGCTGATCACTTTTCAGAATTAGCAAAAGAAATGTTCAACGCTCAAAGATTGCATCGGTAAGTTAATTTTATCAATTGACTTTTGTAATTTATAAATGGAAACACTAACGAACTACCTTCAAGTCAAACTGAATTGCGAGCTGAAGTGCCATGAAGTGCAGCCATCAAAAGACATGATAGATATAGCCAAAAGTGCTCCATACAAATTATACAAAAGTCACTGTTAAATTTTAGTAATCATGATGTAGCTGAAGATATTGATTGTTCTTTGATTGCACCATGTTACATGTGACAATATTACCAATTAATTCATATTATTTTAAAAATTGAGTTTTATTTTTGTTTCATATTGCAGCATACGTTACTATTTGTAAGATTGCCAGCAGCCTCGGGTTGACAGGTATGCAATACGCACGTGTGCCGAGTGCACGCAACACGCACATATGTATGGGCGCACGCACGCACGCACGCGGCGATAAATTGCAGCCGGGAAAATTACCTCCTTCATTTTTATTTACCATGCAATAATTTAACTTATTGCATATTGCGACAGGCTTACCTGTTGTTGGCCATTTTTGGGTTCTTACTCTACAATTTATGTTTCTTCTTGGGCTCTGATAAAATAAAAGTCCCTCAAATGAGTGACTTATACTCCAGGGGGTCATTTTTTAGCTAATGCGACTTATAGTCCAAAAATACGGTCTTTAAACCATTAAGTATTTAAAGGAAACATTGCACCAAATTACCAATAAGAAAGTAGGTAACTACAAAGAAATACCAAATCAGTGATGCTTTGCTGATTCTACCATGAGAAAATAGCAGCATCATTGCATTTGCAAATTCCATTCACAATGTGTCAGGACAAGCAGGGCTGATGGATTTATAGAAATTGCGCGGGCACCCTTCAAATTATGTATGAATGTAAATGTAAGTGCTTGTGGGCATGCAAAGCTTGAGTAAATAGAAATGACATACATGGATGATGGATTGCAATATTTATGGACATGAATAAAATGGTAATACACATCATAACAGTGGTATCATTTGGCACATCCCTGTGTTTTCTCCATCCCATATTGTATCCAGTCTTTCAATAAACAGCTGTTGTGAGACACGTTTTTTGTCAACATACAGAAAGAAACCTACTACATATTTTTCTCAGAACTCTATCTTTCAAAAATATTGTGTTCCTGACTATTAAGAGTGTTCTTCCCCACGGTGTACATTGGCAGCTAATCTCTTATCCTTGCTAGTGGATTAGAAAATAAAAATAAAATGCGTGCTGTGGCGATGCCTAATTACTTTGTGATTAAAGTCATCAGTCACCGAAAAGATGTTGCCAGAAATGGCATCCCGCAGTCATGTCAATTTCTATTGTATGTTTTTTTTTCAGGTGACTTGCATTTTGAAAGAAGCAATTACCAAGTCACACCAGTGGGCCCTTGCTGTGTTTTACACTAGATCATAAGCTTTAACAGTTGGTTAAAATGAAAACAATCAGGAACAAGAGAGAGAGAGAGTGAGTTCGCGCCAGAGAGAGAAAGTGCGAAAGAGAGCGAGACAGCGAAAACGAGAACAAAATGCCTGATTGACACATTTGTTTCAGTTTGGATATGCTCTTCAGTGTGAACCTTGACAGTGACATTTCGAAGAAGGGGGTATTACATTAAGGCATCCACCGGCCTATGATTATATTACCCAGCTTCCCCTGAAGGTGACTTCCTTCAGGCCTTTTAAGGGACCAGACCCTCCCATTTCTTTAAAAACATACTGTATATATCAGGTTCATTTTGATAATATTTGCTAATGATGAAATGCTGTCGAATGAGTGACACTGCGGCCATCATTGGAATTTATGAGGGTGGTGATCAAGACATTGCCAGCTGACACAGTAAGTTTTGTTTTTCCAAACCAAATGTCCAAGTCCAAAGTCAAGGGGACCCAGCTCAGACAGTTCCACAATTCTACCATAATTAGAAAAATCTGCTGAGTCATGCTAAGTTAAGTGCTACAATTCATGTCGCATGAATGCCTCCCCTCTGGCAGAAACTCTCAATCCTCTGTAGTTAATGGTAATTGCTGACACTATTTCATGAATTACACATCTCCATCCGGAATTCTCTGAGGGCTAGAGAATGCCAATGATGCCTTTTAGGAAGCAAACCTGAACCAGAAACCAATGAACAAGGCTTGTATAGCCATTAAGTTCTCAAACACAGAAACACTTGCATATACTTTAAACTTGTATGGCTGAGTGTGCCCATATAAACACTAAGCTAGATAGCAGCAAGTAGAGTCAGAGGAGCTATCTGTGCCTCAGTGGTGCTCTTCCAGGCTGGGGGTTAATCAGAAAAGATATGGAGGGAAACACAAAGTAGGCTTGCATCAGCGATCCGTCTCCCCTGTTGGTTTCCCAGTGCCAGTCCACTCCCCCTCCCCCCTAAGGCTTCACACACTACATTGCTACCTCATTGTATACCATCACAGCTAAACAAAACAAGAAACCCATTGCTTCAGAGTGGAGGATTTCAGGTTTTAGGTTGGTTTAAAAATGATGCTTATCCCCCAATTGTACCAATACCTATTATGACCAATGACAACGATACAGGAGACTTGGAAAAATGAAGGAGAAATAGTTGAGTCGAAGTGAGATTTGATAATGGAAAATATATGGTATTTAAACAGAAACTGTCTGGGAGGATCATGGCAATGTATTTGTAAAGCTTAACAAATAGCAGCTTGAAACAGATCAGGGTTATGCATTTGATTTTCCTTGGTGCCAGTGCTTGGCTAGTCTACAAGAGAAACTACTGAAGATGAGGATTCATCTTGGATTAAAGACTTACACTGAAAAAAAATGGCTTCTCATTTAGCTTTTCATTTCACACTTATTTTCAGAGATACACCTCAAAGGAATCTCATTATATGGGGTTCTAGTGTACTCCTTTCACCGAAAGTTAAAAGATATATGCTTCATGTTCAAGTGCTGCCTTCTTTGTGGGGTGGGTTGGAGGATTGGTCTTAGTTCACCAACACAAAAATAAAATTATAAGTTAGCCACCACTCCAATGCTGCAAAGGCAACTTAAAGTCTCGCTTAATGACAATACACAAAGTTTGGTTACTATACATTCAAATGATGTGATGGACACTAGGAGTGGGAACCTTTTGGTACCTCACGATACGATACAATTTGCGATACAAAGCTCACGATAACGATCTGACGATATGGCGATACAACGATTATCGATACATTGGTCAGGAAATCATTCTAGGATATTCTACAATAGGAGTGGGAACCTCAGGGCACCTCACGATACGATACGATTCGCGATACAAGGCTCACGATAACGATTATATCACGATACAGCGATTATCGATATATTGGTCAGAAATTGGATACATGACATTATACGATACAACTGTTGAAACGAGAAAAAAAAAAAAAAAAAGATATTTAAAAATAGAAAAAATACTGTTTAAGTCCTTTATTAAACAGTGACACCTTTTCTGTGCAACATTGCTGTAAAATATAAATCTACCGCAAATTGTGCCCCTGCACATATAGAGGAAACCAACCACGACCACTGATATCGCTTGGAGAGATCATGATGAATGGCACCCTTAATTTCTTTAAAGTTTTAAATCTTTAAAAAAATAAATAAATAAAAAGTGCCGTATGTGTCAGCAGTTGAGCTTGGAGTGGGGCAATGATAAAATTGGTGGGTCTTTTCTTCGTATATGAACTTTGTTGCTTGGTTTGAGCACTTCCGCTAACTACTTCAGCATTTAAGATGTCAGACTTGCTCAGTCACAGTCTTCCTCACCTTAAAAACAACAAAATAAAACAAAAAATATTAGCTACTTCAAAGCGTTTGAGTTGAAATCCTGATTTTTTGTGTGTGTGTTGGTAGTATTGAATTTAAAAAATTATGAATTGAATGCATAGAAATTAAAAATTCAATAATTACCTATTTTTAATATGTAGGCTACATCAATAATTACCTATTTTTAATATGTAGGCTACATTAATTATCATTCACATCACTTTATATATCTTGGAACCTATTCAAACCATTTTTATAGCTTATTGTATCAAAATGACAGTAATAACAGTTTGTGTAGTAAACTAGATGGAAATTGGTTCTCAAATAAATCGGTAAATTCATGTGGGCTTGTTCGATATTCATTTTCATCCAGTTTAGGGTCCTGGTTTATTTTATATCATTCAACACCAAATGTCATCAAAATAATACATGTAAATTAAAAAGTCAATTACATTGCAAAACTTTCTTACCTCAAGTGATGAAAGCGAAGCTCACAAACTCCAGTGTCCACTACGTCACCAGCTCCCAGTGAAACTTATTTTTCTTAGACAATTCTTGCATACAGCAAAGTCCTTATTCACCTTACTTCCTTTCTTGTTGGTGTAAAATCTAAAGTGTGTCCCCATGTGTGATTTGTAGCAATATTTTTCTCATTTTTTCCTCCACCGTTCTCACAGAGCTTTTTTATTTTTTCAACCAACTTGGAGCGTCCTTTCTTCTTCTCTAGACAACTTGTGCGCACTTTACCCTCACGGCCACTCCCGCGCGCCCCTAGTGGACCGCCAAGGAATTGCTCAACAAACATTGAGCAGTTTACAGCATCCATACTCCATTGTATGGCCAATATGTTAAATAAAAGTATCGATTCTTGGCGGGAGCATATCGATAACCCATCGGGTTGCAAAATATCGCGATATATCGCTGTATCGAGATATTGTCACACTCTTATTCTACAAACAACTAAAAAACAGAAAAACAAGGTTCTGCTGTGAATTGGAATTAGTTTATCACTAGTAGACGTCCAATCCATTTGAACTGGGAGGGTGGCAGCGAATGAACATTCGTTCATTCGCTGCCACCCTCCCACTTCAAACGGATTGAACGTCTATGGCTGTCAGTGGCAGCCAATGCCAGGCAATTAAGTAATTTTGGGCCATTTAAAGCCATTTACCTGTTGATTTTCAGTTACTTCCTGATGATTTTGGAGGATTTTATGGGTCACGTCCTGTTTATTTTGAGTTACAGAACAGGAAGTGACCTGGGAATCACCCAAATAAGTAGGCAGTGACTCAAACTCAAAAGGAAATTACCTGTAAATGCCCTAAAACAGAGGTGGCCAACCCTGGTCCTAGAGAGCCACAATCCAGCTTGTTTTCCATGTCTCCCTCCTTTACCACACCTGAATCAAATGATCAGCTCATCAGCAAGCTCTGCAGTTGCCTGATAACAATCCTGATAATTGGATTCAGGTGTGTTGGAGGAGGGAGACATGGAAAACAAGCTGGACTGTGGCTCTCGAGGACCAGGGTTGGCCACCCCTGCCCTAAAATGAACAGCAAGTAACCTGGTAATGCTCTGAAAATCAGAAAGAATGACTGTGAATGCTCTGGTTTTGAATGAATTAACGTTCCCAGTCTAAATGAATTGGGCTTTGAGCACCGTCAATGGCAGCCTTAGAGTAAACAGAGATACTATTAAGGTGGAAGATTTTGGTAGCAACTTGTTGTTTCCTTTTTTTGTTTTTTTGTTTTTGTTTTTTAAACATTGACACCTTTTTAAAATGTTATCTCGACTCTTGGCAAGAGCATATCGATAACCTTTTGGGATACAAAGTATCACGATATATCACCATTTCGATATTTTGTCACACCCCTAATGAACACACACACACACACACACACACACACAAATAAAGAAATTAATTAAGTACAGTGGGGAGAACAAGTATTTGATTTGTGTATCAAATACCTGTTCTCCCCACTGTATATATTATAGTACAGTAGTAGTAAGTAGTATGCCTTGAATGTGCATGAAATAATCAAAACGGGTTGAATTCCAGGAAAGTCAATGATAGAGAGAACAGGCTGTCAATGATCCAAACTGAAAGCCAAATGGTTCTGGTCTGAAAAGCTGTTTTTAAACATGCTTTTCCCAAATTGGGTTATGAAATGACCAGTATGAGTAAATAAATAAATAAAAAATAGATAATAAAGTGTGATGCTTAATATTTTGTTAATAAAATAACACTGTGTGCGTCTGGGGCGGGCTCCATCAAAAATTACACTGACTACTCGGAAAGTGACCTGTTTGCCCTGACATGATTTACAATATAGAAGTGCTTTCATTACAAAAAAATCCTGATTTTCTAACCACAAGTTTTATTTGTATTGGATCTCTGTTGTGTAGCAGTCACCCTGTAGCAGCAATCTAGCCTGATACTACCACACTCATCACCATCTCAATATTTAATGGAACCAGTTGCGCTAAAATTGACTGGGCTGAGGATATTGGACTCTACATTATTCACTCCTATCTCTTGTGGCTGGACACACCACTATTGGGCCTGCATATGAGGCTGTGATTTCGCTCTATACGACTCCAATCTATTTTTGTCCACACAGTGGATTCTTTAGCACTGAGATGGCATCAGTACCATCCTCAATTTCCATGTTAAATCATTTATACAATAGGATCCAGGACAAACGTCATTTTAAAAAAAAGGGGAAAAAAGGACCCTACACTTCTTTTAGATGGCCAGTCCTATGGTCACTGGACCATAAACAGTAGATATTTGACATTTTCATTGACAGATGTTTTGATGACTTTTTTTCTCGTAGAGATTTAAAGACTACCTTTTGTGGAATTCCATTTTACCCCCACCGTGTGACCACATTTAAGTTTGTCATCTACAGTATGTGATTTGTTAAATGAAATCAAACTGCTCTGCAAACCTGCAGGCAGTATAATGCAGGCAGTTGCCCAGTTTGCGCTTCTTCCATATCCACTCATCTCAGTCGAGGTGACAATGCTCAATGGTGCAGTAAGGAAAATAAGATTTGAACACACAGCGATTTTGCAAGTTCTCACACTTAGAAATTATGGGCAAGTTTGAAATTTTCATGTTGTGTGCTTGTCCACTGTGAATGACAATCTAAAACAAAACAAAAAAATTCCAGAAATCACAGTGTATGATTTTTTTTTTTTTTTTTTTAATCAGTTTGTATTGTACTGCTGAAAATAAGTATTTGAACACCTGAGAAAATAAATGTTAATATTTGGTACAGTAGCCTTTGATGACAATTACAGAGGTCAAACGTTTCCTGTCACTTTTCATCAGGTTTGAACAGACTGCAGCAAGGATTTTGCACCACTGCTCCAGACAGATTTCTAGACCAATTTGGTTTCTGTCCTGTCACTGAGTAACACAAAGTTTGAGTTTCCTCCAACATTTTCTATTGGGATTAGGTCTGCAGACTGGCTTGGCTCCTCCAGAACCCTGATATGTTTTTTTACGAAGCCACTCCTTGGTTATTCTGGATGTCTGCTTTGGGCCACTGTCATGCTGGAAGACCCAGTAACCACCCATTTTCAACGCTCTAACTGAGGGAAGGACGTTAATCCCCAAAATCTCACAGTACATGGCACTGGTCATCCTCTCCTTAATACAGTGCAGTCATCTAGTCCCATATGCAGAAAAACACCCTCATAGCAGTATGCTACCACCCCCCATGCTTCACAGTAGGGATGGTGTTTTTGGGATGCTACTCCTCATTCTTTTTCCTCCAAACACTATCAGTGGAATTAAGACCAAAAAGTTCCATTTTGATCTCATATGACTACATGAATTTCTACCATGACTCTCTGGATCATACAAATGGTCATTGCCAAACTTAAAACGGGCTTGGACATGTGCTGGTTTAAACAGGGGAACCTTCCATGCCATGCATAATTTTAAACCATGACGTCTTAGTGTATTACCAACGGTAACCTCGGAAATGGTGGTCTCAGCTCCTTTCAGGTCATTGACTAGCTCCTCTTGTGTAGTTCTTGGCTGATTCCTCACATTCTTATGATCACTGAGACCCTACGAGGTAAATCTTGCATGGAGACCCAGTCCGAGGGAGATTGACAGTCATGTTCAGGTTCTTGCTTTTTCCAATAATTGCTCCAACGTTGGATATTATATTACCAAGCATCTTGGCAATTGCCCTGTAACCCTGTCCAGTCTTGTGGAGGTCTACAATTCTGTCTCTGGTGTCTTTGGACAGCTCTTTGGTCTTGACCATGTCAGGAATTGGAGTCTTCCTGATTGTATGGGGTGAACAGGTGTTTATATGCAGCTAACCGAATAATACGAATGACTAATACTACTAATACATTACTAATACGAATAAATTGTTGAAAAATCATACGCTGAGATTTCTGGATTTTCTTATTTTTAGATTGTCTCTCACAGTTGACAAGCAACTAGCATGAAAATTTCAAAACCGCCCATCATTTCTAAGTGGGAGAACTTGCAAAATTGCTGCGTTTTTAAATACTTATTTTCCTTACTGTACCATTGAGCATTGTCACCTCTTCTGAGATGAGTGGATTGGAAGAAGCGCAAACTGAGCAACTGCCTGCATTATACTGCCTGCACGTTCGCAGAGTAGTTTGATTTGAATTAACATATTGCATATTGTAAATGACAAACTTAAACATGGTCACACAATGGGGGTAAAATGGAATTCTGTAAAAGGTAATCTTTAAATCTCTGAGAGAAAAAAAGGTCACCAAAGCATGTGTCAATGAAAATGTCAAATATCTACTGTTTATGGTCCATTGACCATAGGACTGGCCATCTAAAAGAAGTGTCGGGTCCTTTTTTTCCACCTTTTTTTAAAATGACGTTTGTCCTGGATCCTATTGTATAAATTATTTAACGTGGAAATTGAGGATGGTACTGATGCCATCTCAGTGCTACAGAATCCACTGTGTGGACAAAAATAGATTGGAGTCATATAGAGCAAAATCACAGCCTCATATGCAGGCCCAATAGTGGTGTGTTCAGCCAGAAGAGATAGGAGTGAATAATGTAGAGTCCACTATCCTCAGCAAAATCAAAGGGTGTTCAAATACTTATTTTCCTCTCTGTACATTCATGACGTGCAAAGCAATGCTGCGGAAGTCAGCCTAATCCAGATGAGTTTAGAAATGGCTTCATCACGAAGAAATCCCCAAGCAAGGAGCAAGGTTTTTACCACATCCTGGCTCATTTCTTTAAAAAAAAAAAAAAAAAAAGATTGTAAACAGTACACAATGTGCGCATTTCCTTGTTCTTTGACAGCGAGTTGACGAGTCGCGGTGAAGCCATAGAAATGTGCAATATATCAATGCGTGCTTTTGTTGTGGTTTACTAGAATACTTTTATACTTTTGTCGTAAAAAAAGCCATGATAATTGATTAGCACTCTTCATTGCGCTCAGAGCTTTGCTTCCAGTATAAAACTGTTGATATTAAATAGTTTATTCTGTTAAATTCGATTTATTAAGAGCTATCTGTTTTAGCCTACTTTACGTCACTTCAAATAGAGCAAAGTTTATTGACGTCTCAATTATTAGAGAGATATTCATCCGTCTCAACTGTTATCTATTTACGACAAACTAGAATAGCTTGATGAAGGGCATTCTTGCCAGTTCCAAACCATATTAGCGCCGGAGGACAAAGTTTATTTAAAACAAAAAAATGTTAAAAAATATATTTTAAAATGAACCAAATAAATGAATAAATGATGCAGGATTGGATCATTATTCCGTTATCTTTCCTTACTCAATTCACTATGGAAGAAACACTTGTATAGGTGGTTCCCAACAAACATATCAATCTCCTAAAGGTCAGCGGAAGTAGAAAAGACATTGCCATCGACTGTCCGGGTTTCTGAGTTTAATCTTGATGAATAACGCAAGGCACTTGATTCACATCAGCTCTGCTCAGAGGGAGTATTTGCTTCTCGTTTTTCAGAAGAGAGGGAAAGAGGAGTGTCCGTAATACCTCTGCCACAGGCACTCCCTCTGGAGGGCGACAGTGCAGAACGATCATCCAATTGATTGGCACTTCCTTCCCCTGGGGGTCCTGCTCAAAGTTTTTTCTCAGGTCTGTGTGGAGAGATAAGAGGCAAGTGTCAGGTGTCAATTGTGACGGTCATCTTTGCATCAATCCTATCCAGCTCAAATTGGTCACCCTTCCTGTGTCCTTGTGTGCTGTGACCTTCAATACCTACGTATGTGGTAGAGAATGCCATGACATTGAGATAGGTGGTATATTTACAAGGAGGCTTCAAGGACACAGTGGATAGAATCATAAAATATATACAGTATATATAAAAAAAAATGAAAGTAATGCAAACTTGGGTTTTATATGCATTGCTATGAAAAAATAAAAAAACTAAACACCTAAAATGTTTTAGAGTCAGAATTTGCCTTTCAGCGGTAAATAGTTATAAAAGGCTTTCATGCTCTTTTATAGTTTCAAGAGTGGAGAAGTTGTAAAAAACAACTATAGTAATAACAAAAACCCCGACAGACATTTTAAGATTATCTTTCATAAAATTTCATTGAAATTAAAAACAAAAAAAAAATCAATTCAAATCATCTGTGTCTTTTTTAAACTAGGTTGAGCTTGTTACTGTAATTCTCCAGGAGTAGAAAACATTCAAAGATATTAAAACAACAAACTGGCAAACAAATGAGTCTTAAGTGATGCACAGATAAACACATGTATTAACATGGGTGAGAAGTACTAGATACTGTAACTTATTAATACCATAAGGAACTGGTTGTCATGCAAGCAGGTTGAAAAGCAAAGTCAAAGTAAAACATATTTTCTTGCGTCCTGTCCTGTGTATTGCCTTTTTGCCCATATTCAGGTAGATACACTAAACACTTTTACCAGTGTGTTTTTTAAGTAGTACAGTGCTACCTCATGACACTAAAGGTTCAGTACACGAGAAATCCATTTTAAGTTTTTTTAAGCTTTTTTTCACTTCTAATTATGAAAATTATTAATACGAAAGATAACACGTACTGTACTCTTAATTGTAAACAAACGGAATATAAACACCACAATGTGCTACACAATTCTCATGCATATAATACAAAGAGCTAATTTACAAGTGATACTTTAGCATGGCACAAACAGTGAGATGAAATATCAAGAAATGGCTGTTGAAGTTAGCTCATCTTTTAGCACTCCATGTTTGCTATAACCTTGAGTGGTCATGTGATAACGTCTGTAAAATGAGCCGGTACCTAACAAACTAGTTACACTTTAGGGGTGACAAAGCATTACAAAAAAAATAAATAAATAATAATAATTTGTCGTTTCAGTAGAGCTTGGAACAAATTAGGCGATTTACATGTAAAACGCGATTCATTATACGAAAAGCCCTGTTATGAAAGCCAGTCCGGAATAAATTTATTTCGTATCTTGAGTTACGACTGTACAGAGTTGCAGCATATGAATCACTGAAATACTTACAGGCGATTCTGACAGTAGCCTTGCGACTCTTGGAGGTACCTAAGTGACTCCACGCCACACAGAGACACCAATAGTCCTCTGGGCCATGGAAATCTTCTACCTGCTGACGAGACACGTTGATCATCACCTCCCGCACCTTTAAACCTAGGAACAGAAGAGAACTTGACTAGCAGTTTTTTTTAGTTTTTTTCAGTGCATCGTACAGGTTTCTGTTTATCAGGAAAGTGACAAGAGTTCTGAATGGTAAACTTACGGTAAAACTTTAAAGAGCATATGTAGACTACGTTGGTACTGCAACATTTGAACATCTTATCTTGTCACAAAGTAAACATATATGCTGACCAAGTCTCTAAAGTCAGCGGTTTGACAATTCAAGTCGAAGCTTTGGTACTAACAAAGACAAAAAAAAACAACAAATTAAGTCAATATTTCCATTGTTAATGCTGCAAAGCTTTTTCATGTACACTTATAGTTTGCAGCATTTGAACATCTAATCTTCTCACAAAGTGTATGTACTGTATATGCTGACCAAGTCTTTATTAAAGTCAGAGGGTTAACAATTCAAGTCAAAGCTTTGTTTATAACAAAGAGAACATGCAAATTAAGACGATATTCCCCTATTCCCAAATTGTATATCATTACTTATCTAGACAGATACTGTAATTTTTGGACTATCAGCGTACTTTTTTCCCTCATTTAGAATCCTGTGGCTTATAGTCCAGTGTGGCTTATTTGTTGATTTATTTGGGTTAATAGGTAACACTTTATTTGACAGCGGCGTCATAAGAATGCCATAAGACTGTCATAATTATGACATGACATGATCATCGGCATTAATAAATGCTTATGACAGATGTCATTATGTGTTAACCAGAAATTATGTCACTAACTCCATTTATGTCCAGCTCAGATCGTTTACATCCATTCAAAAGTGAGATCATTTGCCAGATGACACTAAATGACATATGTCATGAACAATTAATTAATTGTCAATAATTAATTAATGCACACAACAGTCTCATGTCAAAACTATGACTGTCTTGTGACAGTCTTATGGCACCACTGTCAAATAAAGTGTTACCAAATTCCATATCTAGCAATTAATGAAACAACTAAAACAGTAACTGAAGACATAATTAGCACAGAAGATGAATTTGGATTTGTTATTCACATCTGTAGCGCTGCATTGCATGCTAGGTGGCATGTTGGACGACAACAGTGTTGACAACAGGTGGCAGCAGAGGTTGAATGTCACCCCCAAGAGAACAGTGATGGCAAAATTGAATCGTCTTGAAGCAATGAAGCTTTGCAACAAATTTAAACTTAAAGTGGCCAGCACTGGAGACTTCTAAAGTGACTTTAGAAGTCTCCAGTGCTTTCTCTCAAACCATTTTCATGGTGGTTCATTATGGTCTTATGATGCCACTGTCAAATAAAGTACTACCGGTTGATATCTTTTGGTGTAAATATCTAATAATACAGTGCGGACAGCTGCGGTTTATAGTCCAGAGCGGCTTATCTATGAACAAATGCTGTTTTCAAGTAAAATTTGGTGGGTGGCGGCTTATAGTCAGGTGCACCTCATAGTGTGAAAAATAGGGTATTTTGTATAACTTTTGACAATGTAGCCCTTCATATCAAGAAACTATTAAAATTATTAATGTTACATGCATTCTAATGTACAAAATAATCAAATTTATTTATTTTGAAATCTAGCTCTGGCTGTGACGTGTTAGTCACAGCCTCAGTAAAGGAGACACAAGCATAATTCCTAATTTTTCGAGCAGCAGCCGAGAGCTGGCAACTGACAGTGTGTGTGTTTGGGGGGGTGTAGAGAGACTATAGAGAAAATAATTAATGACTCCTCATGATGTTGTAAAAAGCCCAAACCTCTATTTGGAGATAATAAAGACTGAAAGGAAACACTGACGGCTTGTAGGAGAGGGAGACAGTAAGCATTGAAACACATCAACAACAAAAAAAACGCCTTAAGTTAAAACGAAGAATTTTGACAGGTGGCTTTCCTGACAGATGAAGCTGAGTGCTTCTATTGTGTCATCTGTCATCCATATTTGTTTATTGTCAGAGCAGTGTTGACAATGCTCATTAGAGGAAATACTTGATGTGTTTATTCATAACTTCACAAAAATGTCTTACTTTTGGTAAATCTAACCAGAAACATCGAAGATCTATACGATCTTTTTATCCATGTATCTGTCAATCTGTCCATTCAGATGTAAAGTTTTCAACGTTGCCGAACATCCAAACTTTTGACTGCGAGGTAGTGCTTCCCCCACCACGGAAGTAAAGTATATAGTTTAAGAATTTATATTTTGTGTTTGTGAACAATGCTTTTTTTCTTTCTTTTTTAAAAAATTTATTTATTTCTTTATTTTTAGCTAAAAAAAAAAAAAAACATCATATCATTTAACGGGTGATAAAACTGACAGTTTGGTGACAGAACTGTGGAATAATAAATAAATGAATACGAGAATAAATCCCAGTGTGATTTATAATCACCTTTCACTGTTGGGCATATGTGCTACTCAATGTGTAGATGACTGTATAGGTGCTCATTATTGCACCCTTTGTGACACCTTCTCTTTTCTCTGGAGGAGGTGAGCAACGGTTCACGTGACTGTATTGAAATGTTTCTGTTTTGCGTGTTCAGTTCGTAAAAATGTATGTTTTATGCATTTCTTTGTTTTTTTATCATAAAATGTACAAGCACTCCGTGTGGAACCGAAATCCTAGGGTAGTTCCCGCACAGACGCCTCTTAAGTTTCGGAAACTATTGACAAAGAGGGCTGCCTGGTAGTAGCTTGCAATGGTGACAAATGGCAGTGTGAAAAGAACCCCGAGCTAGAAGACCCTCCTTATTTAACTATGATCTCCTGTTTGAGAACTTTTTGGCTTCCCTGTTTATTTTAGCAAAGGACTAAAGCAAGGGGATTAATCCAAAGTTGTGTGTCCACTTTCCTGTATGGACATAGCAAATTGGCGAAAACCGAAAACTGTAGGCCTATATTGGAAACACTTGGTCAATACCTGAAAAATACAAATGTATACAATTATATTTTTTTTTCATTGAAAAAAAATATACATATACTGTATATACATATATACAGTGGGGAGAACAAGTATTTGATACACTGCCAATGGGAAAACCCATTGACAGTGTATCAAGTACTTGTTCTCCCCACTGTATTCTGTATATATACACATATACATACATATACATATATACACACACACACACACACACACACATATTATATATATATATATATATATATATATATATATGGCGGAAAACACAGACAAGACTGAAAAAGCAGTTTCTGCTCTTGCCCTCCCCTTTAAAAGAAGCTGCTGTATTTTAAGCCAAAACAACTCTTGTGTTTGATAGAACAATATGTCTATATGCTGCCATAGCAGATTCATGGCACATTAAGCCCCCAAACTATTTTTAATTTGTCCGTTTTACCCTGAAAACCCCCGTTTACAGACGTTGCGCAACCGCTTTTGTTTCAACCGAGCCATAAAACGAAGGTAATTAATTATGCTTATCATTCGAAATGCCTGGGGTTTTTAGCTTAGAATCATTAATTGACGTCTCATATTGGTTAAAAAAAAAAAAAAAAAAAACGACTTTAAAAAACTGGCGTATTTTAAACTTTTAAACAAATTATGTCACAATGAAAAACATCTGTAAAAAGTCACGGATATCTACCTCATAATTATCGCTTAATTGTATTTTTTTTTTGTTACTGTCGCATTTTCTCCGATATTTTAGATAATACATAATCGATCCAAAAAAAGAAAAATTGGAAAAAAAAAAAAAACGTTTAAAACGGTAAATATATGAAAACTAAAATCTCGACCACTCCTTAATGTCTGCGATTTCTGTATCCTCTTTTACCCTTGTTATATATTACCATGTTTCACTCATAAAATCCCCCCAAAATCCAGCTGTGGCCATTCACAGCTGTGTCTTGACACTCAGTGATACATGCTACATGGGGTGTTTGGATCAAAACAAGGTAAGTAGGCGATAATATCTCATTAAAATCATGGCGTCTGTAATTCTGCTGTCGCGTGCCCTCACCTCCAGATAGGGTTTTGCTGTTTAAAAAACTTTATTTACATTTTTTTTAAATGCCCTCCTGTTCAAAAATTTTCTTCCCCCAGAAAATTGAGATTTTAAGCTTTCCAATGATGTATCACACATGCATATCGGACGATTTTGAAATTTGGCCAAATTGGTGGTCTCAGAGCGAAACTTCAAGTTACCTGAGTGTTTTCCGCCATATAGTATACATATTATTTCCTGATTGATGCCGTTTGACTTGGAAATTGGTTCTACCATCAGAAAGCTTGAGAAATTTAGTTTGAAATGTGATGATTCTGAAACCCCACGGTAGGGTGGATTCCAGGCAGCAGTGAGAGATTTGTGTCCTATAGCAGAGGTGCTGGCGTCGTCATAGCATTCTGTTCAGTGGACTTCACACTATTCGGTGGTAAATGTTCGGTCTTCAAAACCCTAAAGTAATGCATTTTTAGCCATTTTGGGCCAATAGTTTTCGGTCGCATTTCAAATATATTGTATATGTACAGTACGTGTATACTTGTATGCTGCAGGAAAAGTGTCTCAAATATTAAGCTACTTAAAAAGGTGCCATTGGCAATGAATGTTGTATCTACATGAAAGAAAATCAGATTGATACTGTTACTGCAACCAGATCTGTCCTTTCTGCAGAAAATGTAGATACGTTAATCTTTCTAGCCTGCATTTTTTAGCTTGAATAATAGCATTTGTCATGGGGGATGCTTTGTCAAATCTGTAAAACAAAGAATTGGTATGATTCCTGGAAATCACATACTTGGTGTAACTTCATAATTCAATTTAGGACAAAACACAATACAATAGACTACAGCTAAACTAAAAAGCAATGACTTTCTTATACTTACTGTACGTCGTTACGGAGGGAAAATTTAATAATAGCAATTTGATAGAATTGAGGGAGCTTCAGCAGTGGAGATTGGAGACCATTTATGAAGGTTAGTGAACGAGCAATAAAAATTATTGATATGAGTCAAGAGGAAGATAAATCTAACCACTCTGTTAACAAAAGCTATTCTAGGAGCAGTGAAACAAGCCATTAAAAGGAAATCAGAGTCAAAGGAAAGAATAAAGTAAGCATTCACTACAACACGTCATTATACATCATCCGATCATTCTCCGAATCATACGTATATCATTGGACACTTTAACCCTTTAAAACCCTTAAACATTTGAACTGTGAAGCAGATGTGAGAAGAGAACAAGTGGCCAAAATGCAACCCTTATTTACACTTTAACAAAAAAAAAAAGCCTATTAATTAAATAAAATGTCAGGGGAGAATTAAAAGATAAAAAGAGAGAATGTTGGAGGCATTGCAACCATTCATTTGAAGGACAACAGGAACATTGCAAACACAAAATTTGACACCATGAGCTATTAGTAGCTGGAACGTGATAGAAGTGAAACAAAACATTGACTTTACTTTCAGGTTTGCCTTGAAGAAAGTGCCTTCATGAACCGTCAGAGGAAAAATGGACACTTTAAACTCAGAAAATCACCATCGATGAATTAAACGTGATAACAACAAGCATGTATACATTTTGGGGTTTTACAATATGGACATCTAATTAATTTCAATAATTTGTTGTGGTAGTTTTAAATAAGATAATATTGAAGTGAATTCCCGAAGTTTGTGATGCCCCCTGGAAGTCTCGGTGCCCTTAGGCTTTGCTTACATTGCTTGATGTGCAAGCTGGCGCCGCTAATTATGGATGACAAAGTATAAGACAAACAGTAGTAGATCTCATGATGATTTATAAAGCGAGTAACACTGAGACAACAATTTCATTCATCAAATGAAGTCGGTGACTATTATTCTAGTGATTTTTACTGATGAATAAAAGAACATGTTCTTTTTAAGCTTTGCAATCGTGTCATTTCATTTTTAGTTATTGCACAATCATACTTTGGCAAGCAACAAGGAATGTCAAGATGGCAATTTACCGAACAGACTAAAAGCACTTAGAAATTTAAGGTAATCTTTGCAATATTTCTGCTTTAAGTGCTGGCATTAACGCATTTAATTTTTTTTTTCTCAGCTAGGTGTTACTTAGAGGGGTAGTTGAGCTACAGTACATTCATGCAGTGCCTTTCTCAAGGTAATTGAAGCCTTTTCATGATGTTGCAATGCTCTCAAAGGGGATCATTATATGAATAACATGGACTGCAATAGCAGAGTTGGGGATAATGGTGTTCCTAGACTTTAATGGTGAACTAAATTAATTGATGTTAATTAATGTTTAAAACATTACAATGTCATTATAGAAGGTTAAAGGTGACAAAGGTTGCAAATATATATATATATATATTTTTGTTTAAATAATATCCGTCTCAAGCTAAGGTGAAGTTTGTACTTCCCCTTTGCTAGTGTAAAGTACACTAGTTTACACTCCACAACAAAGATACGGTTTGAAAACACATAAGACCATTTACATTATGTGTGACTTGAAACTGAAAAAACTAGCAACAAACGGTGTTGGTTGTCTGTGTAACATATTTGGTTAATATCAGCAACTAAACCTTCAAATCTCCTTAGCTGAAAACGTGGTCATTGACATTGGGGCTCCCTCAGCTTGTGCCTCTTCTTTGGTCCAGATTCTCTGCATTCTGCATGTTCACTTACGGAAACCTATTACAACTTTATTTCCTCTGTATGTAGTAGAGTTTGCATTAGGAATGTACAGTGCTGCTCGAAAGTTTGTGAACCCCACAGCGATGGTCAGATTTTTTGTAAAAAAAACTAAAATAACCTTATTAAATGTTAAGTTATACCCAAATCCACAATACTGACATTCCAAATAATGGACTGAAACAAAAGAAATAGTTATATTGTCATTCTTTATTTAACAAAAGTGGTTGATTTAAGAAAAACTCAGATATCATGTGTGCAAAAGTATGTGAACCCCTTCAGTTAATAGGATATTGCGCCTCCTTTTGCAGAGATTACCTCAACCAAACGGTTTCTGTAGTGACTAATCAGCCTCTCACATCTACTTTGGGGTTCCTTGCAGAACGCAGTCAGTTGAGAGAGGTTTGATGGGCGTCTGGCATGAACTGCTCGCTTCAGGTCCCGCCACAGCATTTCAATGGGATTTAGGTCAGGACTTTGACTGGGCCAGTCCAGAACACGAATCTTCTTCTTTTTCAGCCATTCCTTGGTTGTATTGCTGGAATGCTTTGGATCATTATCATGTTGCATGATCCACCTTCTGCCAAGCTTTAACTTCAAAACAGATGGTGTCAGGTTATGTTCTAGGATTTGACAATATTCCTCAGAATTCATGATTCCCTGGACTATGTGGAGTTGTCCAGGTCCTGAGGATGAAAAGCAAGCCCAGATCTTGACATTCCCACCTCCATGCTTCACTGTTGGGAGAAGGTTGTTTTGGTGGTATGCAGTGTTGACTTTTCGCCAGACATGGCGGTTTTGGTTGTGACCAAACAGTTCAATTTTGCACCTACATCAGTTGATGAAAACTCTTTTTAATTTAGTCTCGACAACACAACTGTTAAAAAAACAAAAAAAAAACTACTGAATTGATTGATTAGGAAATCAGGTTGAAATAATAGAAAATTCCAAAATGTTGAGGGGGTTCACAAACTTTTGAGCAGCACTGTAAATGGTATTCTGGTGGAAGTGAGATCAATTCTATTGTTTCGTGAAAGTGAAAGCCACAATCTGATATTCTTTTAAACAACATATATATATATATATATATATATATATATATATATATATATATATATATATATATATAGGGTTCTGTTTAAAGTGCAGAGAGCATTATGAAAACCAAGGAACACACCAGGCAGGTCCGAGATACTGTTGTGGAGAAGTTTAAAGCCGGATTTGGATACAAAAAGATTTCCCAAGCTTTAAACATCTCAAGGAGCACTGTGCAAGCCATCATATTGAAATGGAAGGAGCATCAGACCACTGCAAATCTACCAAGACCCGGCCGTCCTTCCAAACTTTCTTCTCAAACAAGGAGAAAACTGATCAGAGATGCAGCCAAGAGGCCCATGATCACTCTGGATGAACTGCAGAGATCTACAGCTGAGGTGGAAGAGTCTGTCCATAGGACAACAATCAGTCGTACACTGCACAAATCTGGCCTTTATGGAAGAGTGGCAAGAAGAAAGCCATTTCTCAAAAATATCCATAAAAAGTCTCGTTTAAAGTTTGCCACAAGCCACCTGGGAGACACACCAAACATGTGGAAGAAGGTGCTCTGGTCAGATGAAACCAAAATTTAACTTTTTGGCCACAATGCAAAACGATATGTTTGGCGTAAAAGCAACACAGCTCATCACCCTGAACACACCATCCCCACTGTCAAACATGGTGGTGGCAGCATCATGGTTTGGGCCTGCTTTTCTTCAGCAGGGACAGGGAAGATGGTTAAAATTGATGGGAAGATGGATGCAGCCAAATACAGGAACATTCTGGAAGAAAACCTGTTGGTATCTGCACAAGACCTGAGACTGGGGCGGAGATTTATCTTCCAACAGGACAATGATCCAAAACATAAAGCCAAATCTACAATGGAATGGTTCAAAAATAAACGTATCCAGGTGTTAGAATGGCCAAGTCAAAGTCCAGACCTGAATCCAATCGAGAATCTGTGGAAAGAGCTGAAGACTGCTGTTCACAAACACTCTCCATCCAACCTCACTGAGCTGGAGCTGTTTTGCAAGGAAGAATGGGCAAGAATGTCAGTCTCTCGATGTGCAAAACTGATAGAAACATACCCCAAGCGACTTGCAGCTGTAATTGGAGCGAAAGGTGGCGCTACAAAGTATTAACGCAAGGGGGCCGAATAATATTGCACGCCGCACTTTTCAGTTTTTTATTTGTTAAAAAAGTTTAAATTATCCAATAAATTTTGTTCCACTTCACGATTGTGTCCCACTTGTTGTTGATTCTTGACAAAAAATTAAAATTTTATATCTTTATGTTTGAAGCCTGAAATGTGGCGAAAGGTTGCAAGGTTCAAGGGGGCCAAATACTTTTGCAAGGCACTGTATATATATATATATATATATATATATATATATATATAGCGGAAAACACAGAAAACACTGAAAAAGCAGTTTGTGCTCTTGCACTCCTCTTTAAAAGAAACTGCTGTATTTTAAGCCAAAAAAACTTTTGTCTTTGATAGAACAATATGTCTATATGCTGCCATAGCAGATTCATGGCGCATTAAGCCCCAGAACTATTTTTAATTAGCCCGTTCTACCCTGAAAATCCCCGTTTACAGATGTCCCGCAATCGTTTATTTCAACCCAGCCATAAAACGACGGTAATTATATTTATTATTCAAAATGTCTGTCATTTTTAGCTTCGAATCATTAATTAATGTCTAACATTTCGTTTAAAAAGGAAAAAAAAAAAACAACTTAAAAGAATTATTCACTCGCATATTTTTAACTTTTAAACAAATTACGTCACAATGAAAAAAATGTTGTCTTTAAAAAAAAAATCAGATATTTACCTCATAATTATCGCTTAATTGTATTTTTTTTCTGTCACATTTTTCTGATATGTTAGATGATTAGTAATTGATCCAAACAAGAAAAATTGAAAAAAAAAAAAAAAAAAAAAAAAAAAAGCATTTAAAAAGGTAAATATAAAATCTAAGGTAAAATCTCTACCAGTCCTTGATGTCTGTGATTTCTGCACCGCAACCCTTGTTATATTACCATGCTTCACCCATAAAATCCCCCAAAAATCCAGCTGTGGCCATTCACAGCAGTGTCTTGACACTCAGTGATACATGCTACATGGAGTTTTTGGATCGAAACAAGGTAAGAACGCGTTAATATCTCGTTAAAGTCATGGCGTCTGTGATTCTGCTCTCGCGTGCTCTCGCCTCCAGTTAGGGTTTAGCTGTTTAAATTTTTTTTGTTTTTTAAATGCCCTCCTGTTCAAAATGTTTCTTCCCCCAGAAAATTGAGATTTTAAGCATTCCAACGATGTACCACACATGCATATCTGACAATTTTGAAATTTGGCCATATTGGGGGTCTCAGAGCGGAACTTCAAGTCAGAAAATACACAGTTTCTCCCAGACAATTAACACAATTACAAATGTTTTCATTATTGGCAACCCTGGAATTTTTCCAGAAAATACAGTTTCTCCCAGACATTAACGCAATTACAAATGTTTTCAGTATGAATGTGTTTAATTTTTGGGATTTGCATTGAAAAACACAAAAAAGCTGAAGAGAAAGCCAAAATGTACACAATTTTACCCAGAATGCAAAAATGGGGGCTGGACAAAATTATTGGCACCCTCAACTCAATATTTGGTTACGCATCCTAGCAGAAAGCAATTGCTTCCGATAACCATCAACAACTTTTGCGCACCTCTCAGATGGAATATTGGACCACTCTTCTTCTGCGAACTGTTCCGGGTCTCTCAGATTTGAAGGGTGCCTTCTTGCAACAGAAATTTTGAGATCATTTCGTAGGTGTTCAATGGGATTCAGATCCGGACACATCGATGACCATCTCAGAATTCTGCAGCGCTTTGTCTCCAACCATTTCTTGGTGCTATTTAAGGTATGTTTTGGATCATTGTACTGTTGGATCACCCATGACCTCTGACGCAGACCCTAGTTTTCTGACACTACATCCTACATTGCGGCCCAAAAGGGTATTTATATATATATATAAATATATATATAAGGCGGCACGGTGGCTGAGTGGTTAGCACGTCCGCCTCACATTTCTGAGATCAAGGCTTCGGCCTTCCTGTGTGGAGTTTGCATGGTCTCCCCGTGCCTGCGTGAGTTTTCTCCGGGAACTCCGGTTTCCTCCCACATCCCAAAAACATACATGGTAGGCTGATTGAACACTCTAAATTGTCCGTAGGTATGAGTGTGTGCGTGAAAGGTTGTATGTCTCCTTGTGCCCTGTGATTGGCTGGAACCCAGTTCAGGGTGTACCCAGCCGACTGCTCATAGTTAGCTGGGATAGGCTCCAGCACCTCCGCGACCCTCGTGAGGAGTAAACGGCATGGAAAATGAATGAATGAATGAATAACTATATATATATATATATATATATATATATATATATATATATATATATATATATATATATATATATAAATACAGTATATAAATACAGTATATAAATATGGCAGGGTAGCAAGTCCACAGCAGACCTACTCAGGGCTGAGACTGAACAATACTGGAAGAGTATCTGGGGAAAAAAAGGCATCTCAGAACACTAACGCCCAATGGCTGGCAGACTTGTAGTCAGAACATCGCAACATCCCAGAACAAGACCTAGTAGTCATCACAGCAGCACACATCCAGACAAGACTGTCCAAAATTAAGAACTGGACAGCTCCAAGGCCCAACAAGATTCATGCCTACTGGCTTAAGAAGCTAAGTGCACTCCATGAACGCCTAGCAGCACAAATGAACCAGCTGCTCAAGTCAGGGACCTACCCAGAGTGGCTAACCCAAGGTCAGACAGTCCTCATCATGAAGGACGCCCAGAAGGGAACAATACCATCCAACTACCAGCCTATCACCTGCCTCAGCACCACATGGAAGCTCCTATCAGGCATCATAGCGGCTAGAATGAGCAGGCACACAGAGCAATACATGCACAGGGCACAGAAAGGTATTGGCAATAACACCAAGGGAGCCAAGCACCAACTACCTGTGGACGAGGCAGTCGCCAGAGACTGCAAGGCCAGGTACACCAACCTGCCTGGGTTGACTACAAGAAAGTCTATGACTCAATGCCACACACATGGATACTGAAATGCTTGAAGCTGTATAACATCAACAGGACACTAAGGACCTTCCTCCAGAACTCAATGGGGATGTGGAAGACAACTCTAGAAGCCAACTCAAAGCCAGTTGCACATGTGAGCATCACATTCGGTATCTACCAAGGAGATGCTCTGTAACCCCTGCTTTTCTGCATAGGCCAAAACCCCCTCAGCCAGATCATCACCAAGAGTGGTTTCGGGTACCAGTTCTGAAGTGGAACAACCATCAGTCACCTCTTCTTCATGGATGATATCAAGCTGTATGCCAAGAACGAGCGTGACATCGACTCCTTGATTCACCTCACGAGAATATACAGCAATAACATCGGGACGTCATTCGGACTAGATAAGTGTGGGCGAATGGTATCCAGAAGAAGGAAGGTGATCTTAACTGTAGGGGCTGAACTACCTGAAGGCAACATAACAGATGTGCAGGACAGCTACAAATACCTGGGGATCCCACAGACAAATGGGAACCATGAGGAAGCAACTAGGAGGTCTGCCATAACCAAATACTTACAGAGAGTGAGGCAGGTCCTCGAGAGTCAGCTGAATGGCAAGAATAAGATCCAGGCCATTAACAGCTATGCCCTACTAGTAATCAGATACCCTGCTGGCATGAGAGAGATGCAAGTTAGCGACAAGACAAGGAGGCTCCTTACAATGCACGGAGGGTTTCACCCTAAGTCCAGCATCCTGAGGCTCTACACAAAGCGGAAAGAGGGAGGCCGAGGACTAGCGAGCATCAGAGCCACTATCCAGGAGGAAACAACATCCCTCCAAGAGTACATCATGAAAAAAGAGGCCGGGGTCTATCACACCAGACAGGACCCCAGGTACAGGACCCTGAGACAGTCCAGCACATCACAGCAGTGTGTAAGATGCTAGCAGGCGAGGCATACATGGAACAACATAACCAGGTAGCAGGGATAGTGTACAGGAACATCTGTGCCGAGTACGGACTGGAGACCCCAGAGTCAAGGTGGGCAACATCTCCAAAGGTGGTCGAGAACAACCGAGCCAAGATCCTGTGGGACTTCCAGATCCAGACAGACAAACTGGTGATGGTCAACCAGCCTGACATAGTGGTGGTGGATAAACATCAGAAGACAGCAGTAGCGATAGATGTAGCAGTCCCGAGCAATAACAACATCAGGAAAAAAGAACACGAAAAGCTGGAGAAATATCAAGGGTTGAAGGAAGAGTTGGAGAAAATGTGGGGAGTGAAGGCAACAGTGGTGCCAGTAGTGATCGGGACACTAGGGGCAGTAGCCCCAAGCTGGGTGCATGGCTCCAACAGATACCAGGAACAACGTCCGACGTCTCAGAAGAACGCAATCCTAAGGACAGCTAAGATCCTACGCAGAACCCTCAAGCTCCCAGGCCTCTGGTAGAGGACCCGAGCTTGAAAGGAGAGACCATACCGCCCGGGTGGGCGAGACGACGATAAATATATAATGATATACGTTTTTATTGTATTTTATTTATTTACAAAGAAAAATAAATGTTATCTTCAAACTAGCTGAATTCATGACTATGTAATTCAGTCAGATGTTTAAATGCTTTTGCTCGTAAAATCTTATTTATTTATTATTAATATTTTTTAAGTTGTTAATGTTACATTAGCATCTTCTTCCATAAGAGCCTCATTATGCACCAGCTCACCAACAAGGCTCATTATGGTGGCAAGCATACTGACTCCTTCAGGGAATGAGATCCGGCATGCTGCAGAATAATACTCATGCTTAAAATCAAGCTGCATGTTATGTGAGTAAATATTATTTCTGAGAGAGATGATTTTTTTTCTTCCAAATTTACTTTAATGAGTCATTGACGATGCAGTGTGCATTTGCCTGATTACAGTACAGGCAGATTAATCACGAGTCTGAATGATTGTCTGTTACCGCATGATTTAACTGTATGCGCACTGTGATTGTCTGGTGTCCAGCTCAGGGTGTAGTCAGCTGGGGTAGCCTCCAGCGCCCGACAGTAATGAATAAGAAAATCAGTGTGAAGAATGGATGAATTCACGATAACAGCCATTTTTTTATTCATCTCTCTACACTACCTGTACCCAATCCTCAGCTCTGTAATTACAGGCCTGACAATTCCAAAGAATGTTTACTTGATAATATATCAAATTACACTTTCTAAACATAAAGAAAAAAATATTACATGGTGACTGCATTTCGAAAGCAAGGTGACATTGGAATATTTAAATAGGAGGTGTTAGAGGCAGATGTTGCTGATAAAAGACAACAGACTTAAAGAAAAACATTTTTTCTGAAACTGTGATCATTGTGTGTGTCGGTCCTACAGATAGTTATTCAATTATATTTAGTTATTCAGTCCTTTTTTTTTTTTTATCCAGAGTTCAAAATTGCCAAGGAGGCAACCTTGAGGTAACCAAGGCTGATTGTGTATGGGCCTCCACCACACACATTTTTTGAAGAATCACGGTTTGTAAGAAAGCCTCAAGGTTGTGTTCGGATGTCATACAACTACATACAAAAACATCTGCTGGATAACCTCAAAAGAGATTTTTAATGACAGTCTCCCACCCAAAAAAAAAAAATGTGTGTACAAATTCAATACAGCTAGAGTTATGTGAATATTATAAAAAAACATACTTCTCTATATGGTGAAAGCTCTTTTCTGAAATCATGAAATGAAATTGAATCAAATAAAACAATACCTTTACAGTCTACTCTTCATTTCTGGCAGCAAACATATGGTCGGGCCAAATAAACTGATCTCTTGAACTAAGCCACAATATCACCCCTTTCTCCAAGCAGTACACAGCAGAGGTATGAGGGAGTGTGTATGTGTGTGAGGTGTATTGTTGGGGCCACATTCGGTTAACAACCCCATTAACTGGCTCGCAAAGCAACCCTAGAGCAACGATAACATCAATTCTGGCTTTAGAGGCCATTACGTATCAGCCAGAGATATACAGTACATGCCCTGCCGGAAAAGTGAGTTGAAAAGTGGTGGCAGCAAAGTCACTAAAAGGGTGGTAAGGTGTCGCCACCCGTTTGTCAAATCCAACTGTCAAGCTCCAACTTTGACTGTACAAATACATTTTGTTCCTGTAAGTTCCTCAGTCTGAAAGACTAAGACTGTTTATACAGTATGACTTAGTTGGGTCTCCAATATACCCCCCCCCCACCCCACCCCACACACACACAGACACTATTTCTCTACTTTTTATTATAGAAATACTTTATGCAGGGCATACAGTGTATGCATATATAGATGCACAGATTTAGCTTCTTCAATAAAAACCAAAAAAGTTCATTATTTACAGTGGGGCAAATAAGCATTTAGTCAACCACCAATTGTGCAAGTTCTCCTACTTGAAAAGATTAGAGAGGCCTGTAATTGTCAACATGGATAAACCTTAACCAGGAGAGACAGAATATGGAGAAAAAAAACAACAGAAAATCACATTGTTTGATTTTTAAAGAATTTATTGCCAAATTAGAGTGGAAAATAAGTATTTGGTCACCTACAAACAAGCAAGATTTCTGGCTGTCAAAGAGGTCTAACTTCTAACGAGGTGTAACGAGGCTCCACTCGTTACCTGTATTAATGGCACCTGTTTTAACACATTATCGGCATAAAAGACACCTGTCCACAAGCTAAGTCAGTCACACTCCAAACTCCACTATGGCCAAGACCAAAGAGCTGTCGATGGACACCAAAGACAAAATTGTAGACCTGCACCAGGCTGGGAAGACTGAATCTGCAATAGGTAAAACGCTTGGTGTAAAGAATTCAACTGTGGGAGCAATTATTTAAAAATGGAAGACATACAAGACCACTGATAATCTCCCTCGAACTGGGGCTCCATGCAAGATCTCACCCCGTGGTGTCAAAATGATAACAAGAACGGTGAGCAAAAATCCCAGAACCACATAAAGGGACCTAGTGAATGACCTAAAGAGAGCTGGGACCACAGTAAGAAAGGCTACTATCAGTAACACAATGCGCCGCCAGGGACTCCTGCACTGCCAGACGTGTCCCACTGCTGAAGAAAGTACACGTCCAGGCCCGTCTGTGGTTCGGTAGCGGGCATTTAGATGATCCAGAAGAAGACTGGGAGAATATGTTATGGTCAGATGAAACCAAAATAGAACTTTTTGGTAGAAACACAGGTTCTCGTGTTTGGAAGAGAAAGAATACTGAATTTCATTTGAAGAACACCATACCCACTGTGAAGCATGGGGGTGGAAACATCATGCTTTGGGGCTGTTTTTCTGCAAAGGGACCAGGACGACTGATCTGTGTAAAGGAAAGAATGAATGGGGCCATGTATCGAGACATTTTGAGTGAAAATCTCCTTCCATCAGCAAGGGCATTGAAGATGAGACGTGGCTGGGTCTTTCAGCATGACAATGATCCCAAACACAGAGCCAGTGCAACAAAGGAGTGGCTTCGTAAGAAGCATTTCAAGGTCCTGGAGTGGCCTAGCCAATCTCCAGATCTCAACCTCATAGAAAATCTGTGGAGGGAGTTGAAAGTCCGTGTTGCACAATGACAGCCCCAAAACATCACTGCTCCAGAGGAGATCTGCATGGAGGAATGGGCCAAAATACCAGCAACAGTGTGTGAAAAGCTTGTGAAGAGTTACAGAAAACGTTTGGCCTTAGTTATTGCCAGCAAAGGGTACATAACAAAGTATTGAGATTAACTTTTGGTATTGACCAAATACTTATTTTCCACCATGATTTGCAAATAAATTATTTAAAAATCAAACATTGTGATTTTCTGCCACCCCCCCCCCCCCCCCCACACACACACACACACATTTTGTCTCTCATGGTTGAGGTTTACCCATGCTGACAATTACAGGCCTCTCTAATATTTTCAAGAGGGAGAACTTTTAGTGGTTCTAGTGGAAGCACTATTAGTGGTTGACTAAATACTTATTTGCCCCACTGTACATATGCATACTTGCAAACGCACAACAAGATATACAAGCACATTCCTCCAATGCCAGATGGCAGGACATAATGCGCATTATTCCGTCACGTCATCACTTGCCCCATGTGACAATATATATACATATTTTAAATATACACCGCATACCAACAGCTCCCTCACATATCTGGGATATGCTGAAGCTTATGAAGGCGGATGCTGTGTCTGCTTGCTGTTCACAGATGATAACATTCACAGTCTACAGATGCCGGAAAGAAAGGTCAGTTTTTTTTCCTCCGCCCTTTTTCTTCCCTTCTGCTCCACGGGCACTAGTGAACAATAATATTCCATGGAGAAAGATGTTTGTTTGCTCTAAGTGTTAAATAGCTACATTACTCAAAGGAAGGCTTAACTGCCTCAATTAAAGCCACATAAAGGCGAACGTTAGAGTCCTAATGGCATGGCAGAGTCTTCTCTTTTAGAACAAACAAGGATAAAGAGTTTTCCCCAGATAGAGCCATGTGGAAGCTGATTTCCTTACACTCCCAAGTTGGAGTTGGTCATAACAATTCAGGAGAGTGCCAAGAGAGGTGTCACAGATAAATGACAGCTGAGTGGGAGGAGGCCAGTGTACACCCAGCACATTGGGGATCAGCCAGCTTTAACACTTGGTGTTTTGCTGAACCTCTCTAAGTCTGAGAGACATGGATGATTTTACGGCAACTCTGCAAAAAAGCTTCATAAAATCACAATAGGATGGAATTTACATGGGGGGAAAATGTTCAATGTCATTGACAAGCTGGCGCCTAGCAGCTGACGTAAAGCTAGAGGCCGTGGTCCTATTACTGGTCACATTTGCAGACCAAACAACCAGTGAGAAACACGAGATCAGTCTTCACATCACCCACGTATAGGAAAATATTTAGGCTCCATTTTACACAGTAAAGATGAAATGTTGCACTCTTGTCATAACCAACTTTTGATGTCAGAATAGGCCTGAAGGATATTGGAAAGAACTATCATTGCGATTTTTGAGGGGTTTGCGATATTAAAACTCGGAGAATTTTCACCAGATAACTTGAATTGCTCTGTTTGGGATAGGCTTAAAAGAAAAAAATGAACATTGCGATTGATATTGCCAAGGCGCCACACTTACTTTTTGCATAGGGTTAGGGTTTACTTTTTGCATAGGTTGCACCTAACTTTTTTTTTAAGGTGCATCAGCAACAGTGTTGTTTTCGTCAACGATGACGTGCGCAAGGATCTACGTATTAACAACAATGGCGGCTGCAAGCGCGAGGATTAATGGTCGCATTTTAACTGTAATGACTGCAATACACTTTCCCCGTGGGAGACAAGTGTGGCGGCAGTGGCCACACACTTGGTGGAGAAAATACCTAGAGACTTCCAGAAGCTTCCAAGTAAGTAACACTCCCTGATAATTTTAAGTTAGTAATTCACATTTTATTTTAAGATAGAAGGCGTTGGAGACGAGTCCAGTGCGTATTGAGTCAAGCAGAGGAACGTTTCCTGTTGAGTATCCTATATGTGCTACATTGAGTTAGTGATGTGCGCTAATCAATGAGGAAAAATCCAAAAGTAATACTGTTATGGACAAAGATTTGTGATAAGAGTTCTGTTTTTATGTCAGTTATGTTGAAGAGAGGTGAAAAAAAAAAAAAAGTGTTTTAGCGACCTTTTCAATTTAGCATTAGCACATGAGCTGTGCTTGTAATTGGAATAACGGTGTTGAATATATTCGACTCCGATATATATATATATATATATATATATATATATATATATATATATATATATATATATATATATATATATGTTAGGGCTGTCAAATGATTAAAAATTTTAATCATGTTAATTACAGCTTAAAAATTAATTAATCGTAATTAATCGCAATTAATCGCAATTCAAACCATCTCTAAAATATGCCATATTTTTATGTAAATTATTGTTGGAATGGAAAGATAAGACACACGACGGATATATACATACAACATACTGTACATCAGTACTGTATTTGTTTATTGTAACAATAAATCCACAAATGGCATTATTAACATTCTTTCTGTTAAAGTGATCCACGGATAGAAAGACTTGTAGTTCTTAAACGATAAATGTTATAGTTACAAGTTATAGTAATTTTATATTAAAACCCCTTGTCATGTTTTCGTTTTAATAAAATTTGTAAAATTTTCAATCAAAAGTAGAGTTAATATAATAATAATAAGAATAAAAATAACAATAATAAAAATAGAGTGAAAAGTTTTACGTGTATTTTGCATAGCTAAATTGATATGGAATGCCAGTTTATTTAGCATTGTTGTTTAACTTTGTGTCAGAATAGGGCCTCATTACTATAGACTGAAGTGCTTTTCTTTTTGAGAACATTATTTTTTTTTGAGAGATAGGAATATTATTTTTGTTGTGCTTTCACTAAACGATACTTATGTTTGTTGTGAAGGAGAAGCTTATGCCAATAAACGGCGCTCCTGTGTCCATTGGCAGTGTATCAAATACTTGTTCTCCCCACTGTACCCAAAATAAAACAAGAGACACATAATTGCCACTAAAAGAAAGAAAACTTACCGAAATATGTGTGGAGCACAAATAGCAATTTGCATTGCATTGTGAATACAGCATAAACGTCTCACAACTACTAATTCTCCCACGTTTAGAAGACATAACATGAGTATGGAACGGCGCTGCCCCCAAGCGGCCGGTGGCATTCTCTTCACTCTTAATGTCCATAAACGGTCTCATTGTAATGTTAGAGGCAATATGCCAGCGGGTGCGTCAATTGCGTCAAATATTTTAACGTGATTAATTTAAAAAAATTAATTAACGCCCGTTAATGCGATAATTTTGACAGCCCTAATACACACATTATATATATATATATATATATATATATATATATATATATATATATATATATATATATATATATATATATATATATATATATATATATATATATATATATATATATTCATTTATTTATTTATTCAGGTAGCCCATTAATGGTCTGTGTATTGTATTGTTTTGCACTTTGAGAAACGACCCTGTTTTTTTCACATAGGGATAAGGGTTACACAGTGCAATTCAATTTGGGCTTGTTCTGAGTGGGCTAGGAGTTAGTCATTAGTTTTGTGTTGTTTTACATTTTTCAGGGCTTGGCCTATTTTAATTTCCAAATATGTTATGTATGTTTAACTTAAATTCCTTATAAATTGTAAGCTACATAGGACTTGTACCTCCATGCACAGCAGGAATATTATTTACTGCATTCATTGTGTAAATCTCACCAAAGTAAAGCTGGTGTTGTGGAAAATAAGTGCCTACTTGACTGTCAATGTCTATTTGAAATTGTTGAAAACCTTTATTTATTTATTTATTTATTTATTTATTTATTACTAAAACTGTGTATCCGTCAACCAATACTAGTCGATAAATTTTTTCAGTTTTCATCAAGTAAAACTAATACATTTTGAAATGACCAAAATATGACTAGGCTATTAAGTATTTTCAACCAAAAGACTAAAACTAAAATGGCTGTCAAAAACAACACTGATCAGCACAAAATGTAGGCGCACCCACATTTTTCATTGCATCACCTTTCATGCTATTTTTTTTAATCACGCTTTTTAACGTTCGTATAATTCATGTGAGTGACTCCACTCACACTTTGATGCTCACGCTGCCGAGAACAGCCTCTCTCTTACACACTATTTTTTGTCACATCTGTTTTTTTGGCGTGCCCGTTCAGACTGCCTTTGTCCATTGAGCCCGTTTAAGTATGCGTGCGCACTATGTCGCAATCCGAGATGCGCTGACGAAAATGACCCGCATGCACAGAAGTATCAAAATAAATAACTACACATGCTGGCTCAATGTCATTAAAAGGTGATCATTTTGATTTCCAAAAAATAGACAGATATAGCAGACATAAATAATCCCCGTTTAATCTTATATTCAAAGTTTATATTGATCGATAGCATGCACGCTCTGTCTGTGAATGACACACACATACGGACAGTTTGCCCTGACTCTCGGCCATGTAAGCAATATTTCAAGATTGCTCATATAGAGCAGGGAGAAAACCGAACTTTCTAAAGCTTATCATCAACCCAGTTTATATTTTATGACTGTTGTCAAGCCCGACCCTTCCCCTAAAGCCGTGTTCAAGGCAAGCTAAGCGCTAACATACAGCTGCACCATAGCGCCCTGTCTCTCTCGCTCTTTGATGACGTAATTGCTGCATGAATTCCGATTTGGGAGACTTGACAGTTCAGACCGCCGCGACATTCAGGAAAAATGTGGCCCAGATCGGATTTAAACCACAAACGAAAGTGACCCAGATTGGATTTGAAATGGTCCTCTTCTATGCGACTTGTCACGTTCAGACCTTAAAGCAGTGGTGTCCATACTATTCCACATAGGGCCGCAGTGGGTGCTGGATTTCATTCCTAAAAAACAAGACGACATCTTTTCACCAATCTGGTGTCTCACCAGTGTAATCAGTTGACAGAAGTCAGTTGCTGCTTGTTTTAGCACTAACTTCATTGGTTAAACTGTCTGTGGTCGACTGGTAGGAACAAAAACCAGGACCCACAGCAGCCCTTAAGGACAGGTTTGGACACCCATGCCGTAAAGTTAATGCCTCACTCGAGTCGGAAAAACACGAAAAAATCGGATTCGTGCATTAAGACCTGTGGTATGAACCCAACCTTAGACTGGGCTGCAAGTTTAAGGAGGATTAATACAGTTGTGCCTTCGATCGTAGAGCAGATCCAAGCTACAAACCTGTCAATCATCGTTAACGTTAAGTTTGGTCGCACTGCCTAACAGGACGGAGGGTGAGAGGCTGTGGCGTTGTGCGAGCATGAAGCAGAAAAACATCAGTATATTCATGTTGATTAAAAACCCGATCCTTTTCACCCGATTCGGATCCTCTGAAAAATGATGCGATCGGCCCGATTTCTGATCACGTAATCGGCTCGAGGACATCCTTAATTTATATAATGCCATTTAAACCAGGCTTTCGTATATAAAAGGGATCCAGGATCTGCACACTTGCTGCTTTTATGAAGTAAAACAAAAGTTTACATGTTTAAAAAAAACAAAAATCAATTGCACGTCCTGCGATGTGACTATTGCACGTGGCACACTGCGATGGCGATGTTCAAACTATATATTGTGCAGGCCGTTGTCTGTCATTTTGACTGACGGTGTCATAGAAATCCGGTCATAATCTATTTTTACCCATCACTTACGTTTTTAAAATGATAATAATGACATATTCAATAGTATTTAGTTTTCATTCATTTTTAATTAATATTCTGTCCGAACAAGCTTAACAAGAGGCAAACAGACAGCGGAGTGCACCAATCAGCGACGGGCAGACGTGCCGTGAGCAAAGCGACGAGGGCAGGACGAGGGACTTGCGCGCGGAAGTAAACATACGAGGAGAACGGAGTTTATTCAACATGGCAGGCGCGAGACAGACTGTTGTCAATGACTCGTGTCGATGTGTTTTAGCTCATTTAAAACTGAATTTACCGCGGATTGGAACATATTCTCAGCTCTCCCGTTCACCATCCGTCTTGTTGTAGAGACGACTTTCGGCGTGCAAGAGTGACGTTGCTCGTGAAGAACACGTCACGCAAATAAACAAATCTGATTTGTCGATTGATTTTGTACTTACTCGAGAGGCTGTGTCCCAGACTTTTCTCTCAGTGTTTGAAAAATAAAGAACAGTCTGGCCGTGCCAGGCAAACACTCAGTTGCCTTGACATTTTTCCGAGTAAGGCCAACGACGTCATGCATCAAGAGAGACAATAGTTAATTGATATGCTCACTCGCCACCCCGTGGTCTGGGGTGTGAATTGCAACCTGTCAAAATGACAGATGGACTTCAGTTTTTTCCGTCACCGTTTTAAAAAACCGGTCAACGACGGAAAATATTTGGTTAATGCGACCCCTGCTGTACATAGTAAATTGTTCAACCTTATTCTGTTTAGCAAACTACCTCAGCCGTGCATTCATAGCATCAATTTACCAAGTATAAACCTTTCAAATGAAAGTACAAACAAACCAACAAACACATTTTCCAGCAATGTTCACCTCATTTTGTGATTATGTGTATTTTGCCATCCCAGAACTTGCTTCATACTGTAGTGTATGAATACATTAAACTAAATCAAACAAATTTACTCGATAAAGAGATACTTATAAAAGTGATTGCAGTTGAAATTACATTAATACCACTGGGTTTTGTTAGTCTTCCAAAGAGAAGGCAACTTTATATCCTCATTTAAAGGAACATCTCCTTGTTCATAAATCTTCACTTATTGATTTATTTGCCATAATGTTGCTTGAGATGATGACAGTTCGGTGAAAACATGTAAATCACTAAGATTACAATAATAATCATTAAAAAGACTAGTATTTTTTTTATTGGACAGTGCATCTCTAACATAATTTATTAAATATATCGACATGGATTGCATGTAATTTAATTTTCCTTTCATCTCACATATTTTACATTGCAACAGCTTTTAATTGAATGAAGACACATTAAAATGGATGAATGAAGCATATTTCAGTTTCAAATAGACATTCAAATTATTCTTTAGACTCCACCAGGGCATTATTATATTAATATTACGGTCTTGCTGGGCATCAAGCTCTGAGACTAAATGAAAGTTTAATGATTATTATTTCTATTCTCTGCATATCTCTGATAGGTTATCTCCCAATTTGCGGTCAGCTACAATGTCAACTAAACCGTATTCACTCTGCATAAAGGTAAAATCAAATTAATTTTAATATGGCGGAAAACACTGAAAACACTGAATTTTTCCAAATTTCAAAATTGTCCGATATTCATGTGTGATACATCATTGGAAAGCTTAAAATCTCAATGTTCTGAGGAAAGAAAAAATTTGAACAGGAGGGCATTTAAAAAAAAAAAGTTTTTTTAACAGCAAAACCCTATCTGGAGGCTAGAGCACACGAGAGCAGAATTACAGACGCCATGACTTTAATGAGATATTATCGCGTACTTATCTTGTTTTGATCCAAAAACTCCATGTAGCATGTATCACTGAGTGTCAAGACACAGCTGTGAATTGCGCAGCTAGATTTTTGGGGGATTTTATGGGTGAAACAGGGTAATATAACAAGGGTCGCGATGCAGAAATCGCAGACATCAAGGACTGGTCCAGATTTTCTTTTTTGATATATTTACCCTTTTAAACATTTTTTTTCAATGTTTCTTTGTTTGGTTCGATTATTTATCCTCTAACATATCAGAGAAAATGAGACAGTAACGAAAAAAATACAATCAAGCGATTATGCGTTATGGGGTAGATATCTGTGACTTTTTTACAGACACCATTTTTTTGACTGTGACATAATTTGTTTACAAGTTTAAAATATGAGAGAATAATTTTTTAAAGTCGTTTTTTTATTTTTTAAACAAAATATACATCAATTAATGATTCTAAGCTAAAAAATGATAGACATTTTGAATAATAAATGAAACTAGGCCTGCAAGCAGGGCCCTCGCAATCTAGCGCAACTCGGACGTCACGCAACTCGGACAGTGTGCAGGTCAGGGTGGTGGCAGATCATCCTCTCTAATCATCTCATTAGAACCTAACATGCTCGAAAGTCGCCTCTTTACATTCACACACCTAAGAGATAAAAACCCCTATTGGAGAGAGTACTACAAAAAAGGAGCGAATGCCAATGGGTTTTCCCATTAGCAGTGTATAAAATACTTGTTCTCTCCACTGTACGTTGTAGAAGTTATGACTGTTCAAAACTTGTGGTGAGACGAAATGGCTTCAGTCATTTTCACTTCTCCTGTTGGACTCTTCTGCTTCAACCAAACCTCAGTATTTTTCATTAGGCAACTGAACACATGTCTTATGGCTCCCATGATAAAGGTTTCAGGTGAATGTTTTTTTTTCCTTTGAGGAGGAGCCTGTTTCGTAAAAAAAGGCATTTTCTGTTCCCACTAGGGGGCGCTAGGCCTAATGGGTAATATTTCAATGCACTCGTGTTAAGGGTGGGAACCCGCACATACATGTCAGATATGAAAAAGATTGAACGTTGTGTCAAGGAGCTATTAGTCATTTACTGAATTTGTCATTTTGCCGAAAAAATGGCCGACTTTGGCACCACGCCCAGGTCTCACCCATGAATGAAAACGCACCATTTTGAAAATTTTAGATCTCCTATGTCTCCTGAATAGTCTCGCCAATTTTGAAGATGATCCAACCAACTCCTTCTTTGACAAGGTCTCAAATGTGCACCCTGTTAATTGATAAAAATTTCACATTCGATCCAAAATACCCGATTTCCTGTTGGGTTTGGAATATGGGTTAAGAGAATTTTTCGAGCAGTTTTGCACAAGGTATCGACTCCCCAAATTTCATTGCTCTACGTTAAAAAACCTAATAGGAAACGCCTTTTTGAAAAATTCAAGGGGGCGCCACTGAGCCATTTTGTTACATTTTTTTTGTAACGTTGCAAGATTATCGAAATCCACGCAAAGCCGCATGTATGTGCAAAATTTGGTGAGTTTTCGTGCATGTTCAGGCCTCGAAATGTCAACTATACTACAAATGGATAAAAATTTCACATACGATCCAAAATACCCGATTTTCTGTTGGATTTGGAAAATGGGTGCAAGAGACTTTTTGGAACAGTTTTGCATAAGGTATGGACTCCCCAAATTTCATTGCTCTACGTTGAAAAAACCCAATAGGAAAGGCCTTTTTTAAAACTCCTTTCTGTCGCCACTAGTTGGCACTGTAGAGTTGATGCAAATGACTCCTACAAGACCCTTCAAGGTATGACTCTCAACAAGCACGGGAAGTTTGGCACAGATATGTTATATATCTGCCGAGTTATGACTGTTCAAAGTTTTTTGCGAGACAAATTGTTGACGGTCATTTTCACGTTCCTGTTTGGACCTCTCCGCTTCAACGAAACCTCAATATTTTTCATCAGGCACCTGAACACAGGTCTTAAGGCTCCCCTGATGCAGGTTTGAAGTCAACAGATTTTTTTCCCTTGGAGGAGGAACCTGTCTCGTTAAAAAAGGCCTTTCCTGTTCTCACTAGGGGGCGCTAGGCCTAATGGGTAATATTTCAATGCAATCCTGTTAAGGGTGGGATACCGCACATACATGCCAGATATAAAAACGATTGAACGTTGTGTCAAGGAACTACTAGTCATTTACTGAATTTGTCATTTTGCCGAAAAAATGGCCGACTTTGGCACCACGCCCAGGTCAGACCCATGAATGAAAACGCACCATTTAAAAAACTTAAGATCTCATATGTCTCCTGAACAGTCTCACCAATTTTTAATATTGATCCAACTAACTCCCTCGGCGAAAAGGTCTCAAATGTGCACCCTGTAAATCGATAAAAATTTCATATTCGATCCAAACTAACCGATTTCCTGTTGGGTTTGGAATATGGGTGCCAATGCTTTTTTGGAGTGGTTTTGGACAAGGTATAGACTCCCCAAATTTCATTGCTCTACGCTGACAGACCCTAATGTTATAGGCCAATTTTAAAATTTGAAGGGGCGCGCCACTGAGCCATTTTGTTACATTCTTTTGCAACGTTGCAAAATTATCGAAATTTACAATTTTCCCCACGTATGTGCAAATTTTGGTGACTTTTGCGTGCATGTTCAGGCCTCCAAATTGGCCGTTTTCATTTGCCCTGAAAAAAAAAAAAAAAAAAAAAAAATCCTTTGCAAAACAATAGGGCCTTCGCACGCTTAGTGCTCGGGCCCTAATTAATTACCTTCGTTTTATGGCTGGGTTGAAACAAAAGCGGTTGCGCAACGTCTGTAAACAGAGGTTTCCAGGGTAAAACGGACAGATTAGAAATAGTTCGGGGGCTTAATACGCCATGAGTCTGCTATGACAGAATATTGACATATTGTTCCGTCAAACACAACAGTTGTTTTGGCTCAAAATACAGCAGTGTCTTTTAAAGAGGAGTGCAAGAGCAGAAACTGCTTTTTCAGTCTTGTCTGTGTTTTCTACCATATATCAGTCTCATTTTAGAAGATAATCTACGATCTTTCTCTACGATGCATAGGATGCCTTTCAAGAGGTTTATACAGTGCCTTGCAAAAGTATTCGGCCCCCTTGAACCTTGCAACTTTTCGCCACATTTCAGGCTTCAAACATAAAGATATAAAATTTTATTTTTTTGTCAAGAATCAACAACAAGTGGGACACAATCGTGAAGTGGAACAAAATTTATTGGATAATTTAAACTTTTTAAACAAATAAAAAACTGAAAAGTGGGGCGTGCAATATTATTCGGCCCCCTTGCGTTAATACTTTGTAGCGCCACCTTTTGCTCCAATTACAGCTGCAAGTAGCTTGGGGTATGTTTCTATCAGTTTTGCACATCGAGAGACTGACATTCTTGCCCATTCTTCCTTGCAAAACAGCTCGAGCTCAGTGAGGTTGGATGGAGAGTGTTTGTGAACAGCAGTCTTCAGCTCTTTCCACAGATTCTCGATTGGATTTAGGTCTGGACTTTGACTTGGCCATTCTAACACCTGGGTACGTTTATTTTTGAACCATTCCATTTGTAGATTTGGCTTTATGTTTTGGATCATTGTCCTGTTGGAAGATAAATCTCCGTCCCAGTCTCAGGTCTTGTGCAGATACCAACAGGTTTTCTTCCAGAATGTTCCTGTATTTGGCTGCATCCATCTTCCCGTCAATTTTAACCATCTTCCCTGTCCCTGCTGAAGAAAAGCAGGCCCAAACCATGATGCTGCCACCACCATATTTGACAGTGGGGATGGTGTGTTCAGGGTGATGAGCTGTGTTGCTTTTACGCCAAACATATCGTTTTGCATTTTGGTTTCATCTGACCAGAGCACCTACTTCCACATGTTTGGTGTGTCTCCCAGGTGGCTTGTGGCAAACTTTAAACGAGACTTTTTATGGATATCTTTGAGAAATGGCTTTCTTCTTGCCACTCTTCCATAAAGGCCAGATTTGTGCAGTGTACGACTGATTGTTGTCCTATGGACAGACTCTCCCACCTCAGCTGTAGATCTCTGCAGTTCATCCAGAGTGATCGTGGGCCTCTTGGCTGCATCTCGGATCAGTTTTCTCCTTGTTTGAGAAGAAAGTTTGGAAGGACGGCCGGGTCTTGGTAGATTTGCAGTGGTCTGATGCTCCTTCCATTTCAATATGATGGCTTGCACAGTGCTCCTTGAGATGTTTAAAGCTTTGGAAATCTTTTTGTATCCAAATCCGGCTTTAAATTTCTCCACAACAGTATCTCGGACCTGCCTGGTGTGTTCCTTGGTTTTCATAATGCTCTCTGCACTTTAAACAGAACCCTGAGACTATCACAGAGCAGGTGCATTTATACGGAGACTTGATTACACACAGGTGGATTCTATTTATCATCATCCGTCATTTAGGACAACATTGGATCATTCAGAGATCCTCACTGAACTTCTGGAGTGAGTTTGCTGCACTGAAAGTAAAGGGGCCGAATAATATTGCACGCCCCACTTTTCAGTTTTTTATTTGTTAAAAAAGTTTAAATTATCCAATAAATGTTGTTCCACTTCATGATTGTGTCCCACTTGTTGTTGATTCTTGACAAAAAAAATTAAATTTCATATCTTTATGTTTGAAGCCTGAAATGTGGCGAAAGGCTGCAAGATTCAAGGGGGCCGAATACTTTTGCAAGGCACTGTATATTGTATTAAATCACACTCTCCACCCTTTGTAGGTGTTAGTGTAGTATCGCAGGAGCACCAAAATGTGTGGTGATGTTGACGTTCAATGATTCGTATGATAAGATTAGGGCTGTCCCAAACGATTATTTTTCCTCGGATTAGTCTACAGACTTTTTTCACGATTAGTCAACTAGTTGTTTTTTTTAATGAACTTTTTTTTCTTTTTTCTTTTTAAACTAATATTGCAGTTAAATTTTTGATGACGATTATTAATCCACAAAAACATTTTTGAATGCTTAAATTCTTTATTAAAGTACAAATTAATACATAAATAACAATAATAAACCACAAATAATAGTGGAAAAGAATGGAATGTAAAACGATTCAGAACACTGTGACTTCACTTTTCCAACAGGATTCAAAACAATTCTTACTTTCACTTTTTGTGGTATATCTTTATTGTTTTCAGCATTGGAGTGAGCACCAGTGGAGTGGATAAATAAGTGTCACGTATGACTGGAGTGAAGTACGTGAAAAAAACTTAATAATGCACCTTGATACGACGCTACGTTGGAGTATTAGGGCCAAAAAAAATAAAAATAAAATAAAATTAAAAAAATAAAAAATAATTAGATTAAAGTCGTAATATTGATGCGGGAAACAAAAGTCGCATTATTACGTGGGGGTAATGTAGCTGTGAGCCACTACACACTTTATATACATGTACCTTTTCTGGGAGCTATGACAAAGCATTAGTATAAATTCTTCTATTGATTATAATCTGATGTAGATGAAGCAAAATAATAAGGATTTCTTTATTTGTAAAACAGATTTTAAAACGCAAGTTGCTTTCAATATTGTTGATTTTAACGTAGGTGGCAATGCACTACGTAAAGTACGTTAGAGGTGTGTGAAATTTCCGATTCTTTTATTCGCAACTCAGCCGTGGAAAATTCGAGAACGATTCATAAACATCCAAATTCCGATTATTGAAATACGTCAAGTAAAGCGGAACTAAAACACAGTCAGCGCGGTCTTCAGGACGCAATGAGGAACAGACCGCGAGTAAACATCATGCTTGTCATTACCCGGGTAATGACAATGCTCAACTCACGGCTCTGGCTCAACCCATGCCGCTAGATAAAAAAACAAAACAATAATAGCAGACTGCTGCCGACAGCCGCTACAAACTACGTCCACATAATGCTATGGTAGATATCACATGTATGAAGAACTAGATGCGAAATGACAGACTTGCCGGCGTTAGTAAACAGCCGCCATCTTAAAGCAGTATACTTCCCTGGAAGGCTGTTGTAGCGAACCTTCCAAGCGAACCTAATTATTTTTTTATCTAAAATACTCCTAAATTGGCAAAATCTTGACTTGAATCTATCTTTAAAACAGTTCTAAAACTTTCGCATGTCAAAAGTAGACAGAAGGGAAATTATGGAAGAACGGGAACAGTTTTAACAACTTTAACAGTTGATTCACCACATTAAATTAACTGAATGTAGTTTAAAGCTGATGATACAGAATGAATTTGTTTACTGTTTTGAACTGTTAACTTGATACTGAAATAGTTGTTTAATCAAGCCTTAGAGGATTTTTGTACAATTTTGTAACCAATGTACGAAACATTAAAAGCAGATAATAGCTGGGGGGGGGGGATCAATAATTGATTTATAATCGAATCGTAGCCTTGAATCGTAATCGAATCTTTAGGTGCCCAAAGATTCCCACCACTAAAGTACGTATTTAGCTACATTAGTGAGACATTAGCCCCAAATACTCTGTCGTATGACCCACATGAAGGCAACTTTAATAAAAAATGTTGTTATATGGATTTACGATCAGCCAGCTTGTTGTCTTCCAAAACTATATGTGGGTGACGGCGCTTCAGGTGTTCATTCGCAGCCGACGTGCTGCCGTTGTATGCAAGCATGGCATTACAGAGACTGCACAGTGTACCCTCCTTTGTTTTGTTGAAATAAGTCCATGTTTTGGTCATTCTGGTTCCCTTTTTTTTTTTGGCTTTGTGCCGCTTTCCCCGCTTCAATCCCGAGTGTCCGCCATTGTCAACCCATACATTTTTCTTAACCCTATACTGTGGCGGGATGGTGTGCTCGTCGACGCATTTACGTCATCGATGACGTCGACTGTGTCGACTAGTCGGGAGAACTCTAGATCAAATCACCCGCTAATGTTTTAAATTGCAGTTATTCAATCTGTATTCTTGAGATTATAGATGTGGGGAAAAGAATATATATACTTGCTGGATTATACAATATTAGGAATTCAAGGGCACTGTCGGCTTTATCAGTAGTAGGTGAGTCATCAAGCTCGTTGGTAAATAAGAGATACTATCAGGTGTGTGTGGTGGCATTGAGGCCCAATGTTCAAATCAATAACATTCCAATTCTTCGCTGATCTCCACCTCTGATTAGCTGGACGAATCCAATACACAATGTTGCTGACTGTTACTAAGTTAGAACAAAGGATTGCACTTAAAACTACCCTTATCTTAGGTCTTGTGTTTACTACTTATATAGGGTGAGCTGATGCCAAGCAGATACTACATGGCGAGGACATCCCCTGGCTGCCTAAATTGTTAGTCGGCTTGGGCCAGCTGATAAAGGAATCTCTAACAACATCACTGTGCCACATGCACCTAAGTGTTTTCTTGACAGGTTCACATTAAGAGATATATCATTTTTCATCTTGGCTGTACATTATGGTTGAGAATGGCAAGAATAACCAGAATAGGTAAAGATTAGGGACACGCAGTCAATTAATGTACATTATGCATTCAATTTTCAAATCGTTTCCAATCAGTATGGCAGATGAATTTTTTCTGGATCAGACAAGCGATGATCAACCAAAAAACTAGGGCTGTCAAACGATTAAAATTTTTAATCGAGTTAATTACAGATTAAAAATTAATTAATCATAATTAATCGCAATTAATCGCAATTCAAACCATCTCTAAAATATGCCTTATTTTTCTGTAAATTATTGTTGGAATGGAAAGATAAGACAAGACAGATATATACATACAACATACCGTACATACAGTGCTGCTCAAAAGTTTGTGAACCCCCTCAACATTTTGGAATTTTCTATTATTTCAACCTGATTTCCTAATCAATCAATTCAGTAGTTTTTTTTTGTTTTTTTAACAGTTGTGTTGTCGAGACTAAATTAAAAAGAGTTTTCATCAACTGATGTAGGTGCAAAATTGAACTGTTTGGTCACAACCAAAACTGCCATGTCTGGCGAAAAGTCAACACTGCATACCACCAAAAGAACCTTCTCCCAACAGTGAAGCATGGAGGTGGGAATGTCAAGATCTGGGCTTGCTTTTCATCCTCAGGACCTGGACAACTCCACATAGTCCAGGGAATCATGAATTCTGAGGAATATTGTCAAATCCTAGAACATAACCTGACGCCATCTGTTTTGAAGTTAAAGCTTGGCAGAAGGTGGATCATGCAACATGATAATGATCCAAAGCATTCCAGCAATACAACCAAGGAATGGCTGAAAAAGAAGAAGATTCGTGTTCTGGACTGGCCCAGTCAAAGTCCTGACCTAAATCCCATTGAAATGCTGTGGCGGGACCTGAAGCGAGCAGTTCATGCTAGACGCCCATCAAACCTCTCTCAACTGACTGCGTTCTGCAAGGAAGAATGGGCAAAAATCCCCCAAAGTAGATGTGAGAGGCTGATTAGTCACTACAGAAACCGTTTGGTTGAGGTAATCTCTGCAAAAGGAGGCGCAATATCCTATTAACTGAAGGGGTTCACATACTTTTGCAAACATGATATCTGAGTTTTTCTTAAATCAACCACTTTTGTTAAATAAAGAATGACAATATAACTATTTCTTTTGTTTCAGTCCATTATTTGGAATGTCAGTATTGTGGATTTGGGTATAACTTAACATTTAATAAGGTTATTTTAGTTTTTTTTACAAAAAATCTGACCATCGCTGTGGGGTTCACAAACTTTCGAGCAGCACTGTAAGTGCTGTATTTGTTTATTATAACAATAAATCCACAAATGGCATTATTAACATTCTTTCTGTTTAAGTGATCCACGGATAGTAAGACTTGTAGTTCATAAAAGATAAATGTTATAGTTACAAGTTATAGTAATTTTATATTAAAACCCCTCTTCATATTTTCATTTTAATAAAATGTGTACAATTTTCAATCAAAAGTAGAGTTATTATAATAATAAGAAGAATAAAAATAACAATAATAAGAATTGAGTGACCAAACTCTGAGTAATGCCAGTTCACTTTGCATTGTTGTTTAGCTGTGTGAGAATAGGGCCTCATTACGAGACTGAAGTGCTTTTCTTTTTGTGAACATTATTTTTTTTTGAGAGATGGCAATATTATTTTTGTTGTGCTTTCACTGAATGATACTTCTGTTTGTTGTGAAGGAGTTGCAGAAGCTTATGCCAATAAACGGCGCAGCCCAAAGAACGCCTGTGTCCACTCGCCTTTATAACAGATATACTGTATCTCTGTGCATATCTTACCCAAAATACAACACGAGACACATAATTGCCACTAAAAGAAAGCAAACTTACCGAAATATGTGTGGAGCACAAAGCAACAGCATAAACGTCTCACAACTACTAATTCTCCCACTATTAGAAGGAATAACATTAGTATGGAACGGCCCTGCGATGCCACCAAGCGGCCGGTGGCATTCTCTTCACTCTTAATGTCCATAAACGGCGTCATTGAAATCTGTTTGAGGCAATGTGAGAGCGGCTCATTCAGTGCATGCGTTAATTGCGTCAAATATTTTAACGTGATTAATTTAAAAAATTAATTAACGCCCGTTAACGCGATAATTTTGACAGCCCTACAAAAAACACAGCACAACAATGGTAACAATGACATACAATGCATGGCCACAATAGGGTGCAATGGGGTACAACCCCCGACAATATAACAATTTCTATTATTTTATTTGAATTATTTAGTGTCACTGGTCAGTTAATATATTAGGAACTACTTTGAGTATTAAGCAACACAGTTGCAATTAAATCCAATATATGCATGAATACATCAAATAAATACCCATCTTATAATTGTTGTAGTGAACAATGTTTTCTTTTGATGCAGCTCTTCTAGGACCTCATTAGATTGTGCAGGTGCTCAGTTGTGTGACAGGTTAGTGTGTAGGTCAAACGCAGCTGAACAGTTTTAATTGGTCGGTTCTTATCTTCAATTCTCAACGGTGTTTTCAAGTTTGGATTGCAAAGTAATAGACTGAAGATTTTATTGCATCTTGTTTTCCTTTCATTTTTTGGGAGAGAAACATTCCTACACAACTAAGGTGAAGAAGAAGAATAACAAATATATTTAAATTAACAAAAAAACCTTTTGCTTTAAGTTATGTCCATGTTTTGTAAAAGTGGTATACCAAACCTGTGACCTTTATTGTACTGTAATGCATTGTGATAACAACACATTGAGAGCAGTTCTCAGTTTTTAAAAATAAATGTGTACCATTACTGTCGTGTATTATAAGTAGTTATGATGTTTGTTATTTCAGTTGACTTACCCATTTCGTACAACTGTTCAATTTCTACAAAAGAACAACCAAAAGAACAACAAAAGGTGCAACGTGCAGCCTGTGAAGCTTTGTGTTGTAAACTTGGATATTTACTTGGATAGTAACACGTTGAGTGACACTTGCTTATTTTGCATACTTATGTTGTTCAAATACTTCTGTTCTGTTTAAAAATAAATCAATCAATCAATGAGGAAATACCGGTTAGCCGTTTCCCAAAATCTATAAAAAAAAATAAATAAATAATAATAATAATAATTCATTTTAGGGCTGCAAATGTAATTCTCTGTTTAGTCTCTAAATTCACCTTTAATTGAGAAACAGTTTGCCTTTGTCAACACTGCAGTCATATACTGGTATTATAGTTTAAGTACATAAATCAACTTTAACTTCGCTTCTTCCTCATATATACATACAAAAGGACAGAGTGTAAGATCCACGTTTTACTATGATCAGGCTTATAACAATTTCACACTACAACGGTCACAATGGAAGAAACCTTCAACCTTCAGATGCAATTAAAGCTAATTTCATGTGGAGTGAACTTCATGAATACAAGGCAGTGGGCTTCCTCACAGTTTCTAAACAGAAAACTTGATGTATAATATCTTAATTAACCAAAATCCCTAAAGGAGGCCTCAGTCGGGTGTTCCAAATCAACGCATTTCCTTTCAGCATAATGCAATGGCACTTTTCTACAACTTAACAACTTTTTTTCCCTTTTTAAATCTTAAACCAGGAACCATAAGTTCGTTCATATATTTGACTGAAATCATTTCGTGTGCGAGTAGCGGAACATTTCTCTTTCCTATTGTGCAGTTCTATGTAATGCTGATGTTATCACAGTCAGTGGCACAATGGGTTTTAATGAGGTCACACAGCTTAATCTTACCAGTGTTGAGGTCCTTATACTCGTGGGAGAAGTGATCATTCTGGTGAACCCATTCTCCGTTGCATTTAAAGAAGATCTGCAAGGCAGGTGTGGCTTGACAGCGCAGTTTAATAGGATTGCTCTTGACGATGTATGCGTTCTCTGGCTCCTGAATGAAGTGCGGCAGGGTGCCCTGCACTGAGGGTTGGGCACCTGTTTGAGCATCCCCTGTTGCACCTGCAAAAAAACACCTCAGTTGTTAACCTGATCTACTTAAGAGAATACATTTTGTAATAAAATACTGAAAACAATAAAATTTAAAATAAACAAAAACAGACTGTTGGCCAGTATATATATTTATGGCGGAAAACACAGACAAGACTGAAAAAGCAGTTTCTGCTCTTGCACTCCTCTTTAATAATATAAACTGCTGTATTTTAAGTCAAAAGAACTGTTGTGTTTGATAGAACAATATGTCTATATGCTGCTATAGCAGATTCATGGCGCATTAAGCCCCCAAACTATACTAAATTGTCCGTTTTACCCTGGGAACTCCGGTTTACAGACGTCGTGCAACCGCTTTTGTTTCAACCAAGCCATAAAAATAAGGTAAGTAATTATATTTATTACTCAAAATGTCTGTCATTTTTATCTTAGAATCATTAATTGATGTCGAATATTTCGGGAAAAAAAAAAAAAAAAAACGACTTTAAAAAATTATTCACTCGCATATTTTAAACTTTTAAACAAATTACGTAACAATGAAAAAAATGGCGTCTGTAAAAAAGTCACGGATATCTACCTCATAACTATCGATTAATTGTATTTTTTTGTTACTGTCGTATTTTCCCCAATATGTTAGATGATAAATAATTGATCCAAGCAAAGAAAAAGTGAAAAAAAAAAACCTTTAAAAGGGTAAATTTATGAAAAAGAACATCTCGACCACTCCTTGACTCCTTGATTTCTGCATCACCACCCTTGTTATATTACCATGTTTCACCCATAAAAATCCCCCAAATATCAGTCTGTGGCCATTCACATCTGTGTCTTGACACTCAATGATACATGCTACATGGAGTTTTTGGATTGAAACGAGGTTACAGTAGTACGCAATAATATCTCGTTAAAATCATGGCGTCTTTAATTCTGCTTTCGCGTGCTCTCGCCTCCAGTTAGGGTTTTGCTTTTAAATGATTATTATTTTATTTTTTTAAATGCCCTTCTGTTCAAAATTTTTCTTCCCCCAGAAAATAGAGATTTTAAGCATATTGGACAATTTTGATTTTGGCCAAATTGCGAGTCTCAGAGCGGAACTTCAAGTCACCTGAGTGTTTTCCCGCCACATACTAGTATTTACAAGAAAAAATACAAGCAGCACTGTACATTTCTTCACAGTGTGATCATAACTTCCCTGTTTTCAACATCAAATAGTATTTGGTGGTGAAGATACTTTCATGATCAAATAAAATTGTAGTCGTCAGAAATAACATTTCCCCAAAGCAGTTGTAAACTTTACTGTAAATGCATATCATCAAATTGACGTCTCATACCTATTGCCTTATACAGTGCAGTAGGCAACGGATGGTACAAAGATTTACAGTATATACTGTAATTTTCTGACTATAAGTTGCTCCCTTTTCTCTCAATTTGATGCCAGCGGCTTTAATACCGAAGCGGCTTATTTATAGGTTTTGGAGGTGCAAACGGGCTTCATGATTTCCAAAACAATATAAATGAACAGTCTCAATCAGCCAATTTTGGCCAGCGTGTAATGATAACATTGTGCTGTTTAACTCTTGAGTTACCCTGCATATCCACACGTGCTCGGAATGTACTCTCCTATGCACCATCAGGGACAAATGCACCCTTAGCTAATGGTAGCGCTTCAAAAACTTCATTTGTGAGGTACATTTCTTCCATGACATTATATATGCTAACTTGTTGTCAAGAGATGACACTTGGTGCTACTGCTGAAGAAACATTTAAGGCTATCCATGGATGGTTAAATAAATATCCGAATTTGGAAATCCAAAATGGCTCAGTCCAAAATCTCAGATGCTAGTACTGACATCAATTGCCAGCTGCTTTGCTGGACACCAACAATTTAAAATTCTATTCATGAATAGGGCTCCATCTGATGCAGTGTACAACTACAGGGGAAAAAAATAAGGGGAACTGTGGTTTGTGAGATGGATTTTAGAAAGATGGCTAACCACTTTTCACGACAAGAAGTTAACTATGCTAGCGTCAACACATGGCTATTCTTTTTCAATAATCCCTCACAGGACTTTATTACTGATAAAGGCTCCATTTGATGCTCTTTGGCATTACTGAAGAACAGTTTAAGTCAGTGCTTCTCAATTATTTTCTGTTATGCCCCCCACGGCAAGATGTAAACGTTCTGCGCCCCCCCCAACTCTCTGCAGCCACTATAAATTTACTGTAGTATCATTTGTATATAAAATTCTTATTTTTATAAGTACACGTTTGCATAACATTGTGTTATTTTTAATATTAAAAGAAAAAAGTAATATAGATCAAGTTATTATAAAGTGTAAAAAAAAAAAAAAAAAAAAAAAAACATCCATACTGTAAAAATACAGTCAAGTTAGATAGTTTGACCGTTTGATAGTGAAAATCAAAAATGATTAAAATCAATAAATAATAAAAAATTCAAATTGATTAGCAACATTAACTCATCAGGTGAAGGGGAAACGATATCGTCATCGCACACACCATATAACTGTTTGCATTAGTCTAACACATATATAGTCTAACACATACATATGTTACAGGTTTTCGTAGGCACCGTCTAACTGTTTGCATTAGGCTAACACACGTAATATAATTAATCAGGAAATGTGTATCATTTTCATATTTACGGTAGGACTACACTACGATATCGTTTCCCCTTCACAGGATAACATGCCAAACAATTAGTCCCAAAAAACAAAAATTAATAGAACAAAAACGACAGTGTCATTGGACGGAGGGACAGTTTTTATTTTTGCTGCATGCAGTATCAGCTCCTTTGCTATGGTCTGGGTTTATTTTGCACTGAGCAACTAGGTATGCCACCTTATATGATGCTGACGGTGCTTGCTTGTTTACTTAGGTAACACCGATTGTTGGCAATATTTGGCACGTTTTCGCTAAAAAAAAAAAAAAATTCCTGCTGTCCGCTGCGAACATTTTTAGACAAAGTAAACAGGCTGGTCTTTCCTCGTCTCCCACTGTACTAAAAGTCAGCCAAATGTTGCACACGCTTCCTCATATTTCCTTGTCTTAGCTTTTCATATCTCCGGTGCTCTTTGCTGTCTGCTCTTGTTTGGCTCAAAAATACTGCACACACGCCAAAAATGGGAGTGGCACTGCCACCCACTGAGTGGATGTGCAATTACACCAAGGTCATATGCGCCACCCCCAGCATCGCTCTGCGCCCCCCTGGGGGGGACCGCCCCACTATTTGAGAAGTACTGGTTTAAGGTAACCATGGGCGGTTTGGCAAATTTGAAAAGGATGGATAGCCACAATATGCTACAAAGAAAATACTATGCTAGTGCCAACAGCTCTAGCCCAGCACAATGGATATGTTAAAGAGGACTCCATCCGCTAAGCAGTCTTATTTTTTTATTCTTTCTAATTGCAATTACCTGTTTTTTTTTATTTTTTAAGTTAAGTGTTTTTTTATGGTTTTAGAGTGCCCAGAGAACACCAGTATGACTTGTAGTAGTGACTGTCTCCCCTGACATTCCACCGCATTCGAATGAGGAGGAGCGACTTGGCGTGTTGTTTTTGTTATTTATTTATTTATTATCAACATTTTTGTCTAATTTGCGTGGAGCAGTCATAGTTAGGTGCGCTCTATTTTTGCAAAATACAGAGTCTTCTCAATCCCGATGACCATTCCTCAACAATTTTTACTTCATCGAGTCCTCACATAACACTTCAAGTTTTTGTTACAGTGCTTTCTGTGTAACCCCAAAATAAAGCTTTTCTTAATATCCAGATGAAATTTAAGGACTCACATTCAGGTATTCACAAAAATGAAACCAACAATATTAGCTAAGGTTGTAGTAGCACTAGCTAGCAAAATACTTTTGGGCAGCAATTGAATATGTCGCCTTAGGCTAGGTGTGTGTGTATACGGTACATATCATCCACATCAAAACAGCTTCAGTTAAGCTTTTCAATGGTATAAACAACCTTGAAAGTGATTATGTCTCACCACGGAATCCAATTGCGACCCTTAAAATCAAATTGACCTGCTCACCATCTCCCAGTCAATGTTGTCCTTGAGAGCTAGCACAGCAAAAACAAGGTGACAGATAGAATCGTAGGACCAGAGGGCAGCTATGGTTGACATTGCAGTAGTTACCACACCTCATAGCCCCACACATCAACAAAACTACAGTGTATCACAAAAGTGAGTACACCCCTCGCATTTCTGCAGATATTTATGTATATGTTTTCATGGGACAACACTTCAAAATGACACTTTGACACAATGAAAAGTAGTCTGTGTGCAGCTTATATAATAGAGTTCATTTATTTTCCCCTCAAAATAACTCAAAATATAGCCATTAATATCTAAACCCCTGGCAACAAAAGTGAGTACACCCCTTTTAAAAAACGTACATCCTTAAATGTCAAAATTGATTACTGCTTGTCATTTTCCCTCCAAACTGTCATGTGACTCGCTACAGGAGTGCTGTCACCATTGCTGCAGAGATTGAAGAGCCCCCAAACAGTTTGCTGAAGACATGTCAACAAAGCACATGGATTACTGGAACCATGTCCTATGGTCTGATAAGATGGGCGGGCTTTCTTGTGTACTGTCTTCAGAAGAGGCTTCCTCTTGGGGTGACAGCCATGCAGACCAATTTGATGTAGAGTGTAGTGATGCAATGATTAATCGATTAATTCGAGTATTCGATTAGAAAAAAAATATTCGAATTAAATGTTGTTGCTTCGAGTATTCGTTTAAATAAAGTGGCGTTGTAATGGTTTATTTTGAAAGTGTTCGCATTTAGTTTTATAAATTAGGGTGGATACACCGCCCTCTGGTCTGCCTCATTGCACATGGCTGAATCCAACTGTTCCCTGTTCAGACCAACGTTAGCTAAGTTTTTGTTTGAGCTAATGTTTTTTTAATGCATTTGTAAATTAGTTTATAGGTTTATTTTGCCGTTTTTTTAGTGGGAATATGTGTCTGAACCATTTGTTAAGAGCATTGTACAAAAAAATAAAATGCATTTTATAGCATTTAAGCTTGCGGACTTTTGCCATGTAAGTTAGCCAATTGTTCTTTTGTTGTACATAGATCCTCATTTAGAAAAAAGTTATCATACTATGTGAGGCTCAGCTCAGGTATTTTAATTTTTCATGTTCCTCATCTGATTACTCGATTATTCAAACTAAATGGTTCATCGATTAATCGACTGCTAAAATAATCGATAGCTGCAGCCGTAGTAGAGTGCGGTTTATGGTCTGAGCACTAACAGGCTGACCCCCCCACCTCTTCAATCTCTGCAGCAATGCTGACAGATGGTATGTTGTCCTGGTCCTCAGGACCATAGGGGTCCCTGAAAGACCCTTAATTTATTTTACTTGACATTCACATATTTCTTTTTTATTTAAATCATTGTCTGATTATATATTATGTTCTCCTCGATAAATACTTAAAAACTTTAACATATTAAATATTTCAAATATACCCCCCCACCCCCCCCTTAGCAGAGAATGGTTTGACCCCGCTCTGGCGCACTCAAGTGCTACACATTTTCATGTGTTTGCCAGTGACTGAAACTGGAGGAGAGCGAGCCTTCAGTAAAATGAAAATAATAATAAACTACCTCAGCGCCACCATATCACAGGGCAGGCTTAACAACCTAGCCATTGTTACCAGACTGCACTGTATGGTAAGTTGAGAGCACCGCAACTTGGAGTGGAGTGGACGGCTCGTTTGTTGTCATTTCGTCCTGGTGTTCCTTCAGGATGGCTTTTTGCTGGAACTTTTATTAACAATAGGGGACTCAACTCAGCGCTACTGCGCAACAACCCCTATCTCACCCCCTTACGCTCGCCCACCTCTTCATCTGCGCCAAATTGGTAAAGCCGGTCATATTGTAGGGGACAGAAGCCCCTTGGGGATGCCAGTAACACCATGCTCTCCATTCAGCATGAGCTTGCTCAAAAACTGGATTTCACTGATGTTATAAATGACTTTGCTTTTAAAAAAATCTAGGCACATCACTGTTTGAAGGCTTGATAACCCCAGGGATGTGGAGGGGGCAGGCACAGGATGTTTAGTGATAATGTTTTGTTGTTTAGCAGGCAGACATAGCAGTCTCAATTGTATTGTACTGTAGCCTACATTGGAGAATAGATGGAAATTGTTTCTTTATACTCTGTCACATCACATTACAGTCTGTAAAATTTAACTGTTCATCTATAATAATTTGAAAATTTACACTGTCATTGCTTGCAAAGCCTTAAAGTTCTGCGTATGTTGTCGTGACAAGCTGGTGGCAGGGGTGGTGTGGGTGGACCCTATAGTGGTCTCTTGTTCCCGGTCCCTTGCAAGTCTGTTGACAGCCCTGGCTACACGTATGCTCTCATTTGTCAATGTTTACATGAAATTGTTGGAAAACTTTATTTATTTATTCATTCTTGGATTAAAACATTTGAATTTCACAGAAGGAACATTTTGAGTAATCGTCGACTAAAACTAGACGAAAATGAACACATTTTGAATTGAACAAAATATAAGACTAATAAATATTTTCGTCCAAAAGACATAGACTACAGTGTTTCCCACCAATGAAAGAGACTGCCACAGTCTCGTTTGCGCCCCCCCCCGCCGAAAAAAAAAAAAAAGATACTAATCAGATGCGTCAGTCAGCCGATTACACAGCTGTAGCCCACTCCACTCTACTACCCGCGCGAGTGAGAGCAGCATTTTAGAGTAGTATTTTATTTATTTATTTATTTATTTATTCATTTAAGAGACGCAAGAGGAACGAGTAGGAAGAATGGGAGAACGAGCGAGATAGCGAGAGATAGCGGTCGCATGTCGTCGCAGCCCGCTGTTATTTTGTTATTGTTTTTCTTTATTATTGTTACCACAATCAAGTGGGTAAGCAAATACAGACTTCTCTCCTTCTTCCCCATATCCGGGGCATTACAATAGTTTGGATCGGACTTTTCGGCGAAAGTGAGCGTTGGACGGCCGTCTTGGACGGAAAGCAAACTTTGATTGAACTTGCGCAGAGAGGCGTGGCCCAAAATAAAGCCTTGCTCTATTTTCAGAGCTTTGGTCACAGTAAAGTATTTATTAGTTCAAGCAGAGTAAAATGATACATATTCACGGTACAAGAACGTCGTTTCCGTGTCCATCGATTGGTAAGAAAAGGCTGTTTGTACGAGTGACGTGTGGGCGCTCCCGTCGGGGGGACATTTCGCGTGGAGTGGCTATTTTTCGGCACAACACCGACGCGCCAACTTCAGACGAACGTTGGATAAATGCGCCCCCCCCGCCCCCCCAATTTCGCGAGCTCTGGGACACTCGAAAAATGACTCTCATACCTCTCCTTGCTAAGTTAATGGTACCTCGATGTGCGTTTGTGTGGAAATTTAGTTCACGAACAACGGGGAAAAAACTATTCACCTTCTCACCGAATCAAAAAAAAACTTTACACGGCCATTAGAATTCCCCCAGTCCTGTAAATGGGTCAGTTGACAGAAGGACTGTTATTGTTGTGGTAATGTAGTACTTATGAGGGTCAAATAAAAAGGAAAAAGGAGGGCTACGACGGCGGTCTGAAACCCGCGGCTCTTGGGCCGCATGCGGCTCTTTAGTGCTGCTTCGGAGCTTTTTTTTTTTTTTTTTTTTTTTTTTTTTAAATGGAAAAAGATGGGGGAGGGAAATATATTTTTTGTTTTAATAGGATTTCTAGGAGGACAAACATGATACAAACATTCTTTCAATTCATTAATATTGTAATGAAGTTAAACTTGTGGTGTCATCGTACAACAGAGTAGTCACGTGGTGCGCTATAGGATCCACTGCAGGGAAAATAAACATTTAATCATGAAGGCTAATTATGTATTTCTAGCCAACTTATTCATTTTTATAGTAGGCTAATATAGCTAGTATTGATAATTATAAGGCTTGTACAAGGCTTTTAATTTTTTGCTGCTCCAGACATACTGTATCAGTTTTTTTTTTTTTTGGGGGGGGGGGGGGGGGGGGTCAAATATGGCTCTTTCAACAGTTTGGGTTGCCAACCCTGAGTCACTACGAGATGTAAGTCGTACTATTGCTACGAGAAAAAAAGTCGCATTATTACATAGGGTAACGTAGCTGTAATCAGCAACGCATTTTACATACATGTACCGTAGCTGAGAGCTATAACATTAGCCTAGCTAATGAAATATTTCAAATATATCTTTGTTATGGTTCTTCTTGGGGGAAAAAAATAATGGAAAAAAAAATAAAAAATTCGCCGTGGCACGACATGGTGTGGCTATCCGACTCCGATGCAGCCCACCACCACAGTTTCAAAAAATCCTATGGTCAGAGACCCTCCCACCACAGTCTCCTAAAATCCTGTGGGAAACACTGGACTAAGATGAAAATTAAAAGGGCTGCTAAACACAACACTGGTTGGTGGTTGTGCCATAAATTTAAGACTAAGTGCTGGCTCTGTGCGGAAGTGTGATCAAATATCACGCTGATCAAAAGAAAAAAGGCAGATAACTCTTCAGCAGAAAAGGGTGAACAAGATGAAAGACAAACCTTAAACAATCTTTCCCAGAAACTTGGATTTCAGCCACTAATTACCTAGTGGTGAATAACCCAAATTTGATTTTTTAGTATGCATGTGTGCGTGTTCTATCCATACATATAAAACCCAACTATATTAAAATAATAAGATATTTTTGGAGTAAACTGCGAGGATGATTAAATCTGTTTTTGTGTGTCCATTTTTGGAGGAAATCAAAATATGTTCATCCTAGAATAATGTCAAATCAGCATGCATAGGCCAGGGGTCGCGTTAACCGAATATTTTCCGTCGTTGACCGGTTTTTTAAAACGGTGACGGAAAAAACTGAAGTCCGTCCGTCATTTTGACAGGTTGCAATTCACACCCCAGACCACAGGGTGGCGAGTGAGCATATTAATTAGCTATTGTCTCTCTTAATGCATGACGTCGTTGGCTATTCTGTCAGAATATTGTAGCGTCACCGGGGTCTGGCGGCGGCACCGTGATTGACACATCAACGCGAGGTTCTTATTGGTGCACCCGGTGTGCCAGCGTGTCATCCAATTGGTGGACTAGATTGCCGCCAGTGTATAGACCCCAATCACATGACGTCACAACTACGCCCCCCTGACTGGAGCCGCCATATTGTCCGTCAGCTCGTCGTGTTTACACATTACCGCCACGTACATGCCTCCTATTACGGCGTGTTTTTCTGCTCGTTAACATTAATAATCAAAATGGTGAAGGCGTGTGTGGCGGTTGGTTGCAGTAACAGAGAAGATAGATGGAGAGACTTGAAGTTCTACCGTATTCTGAGAGACCCGAAGAGGAGCGCGAGATGGACTGCTGTAATTCGACAAGAAATCTGGGCACCAAACGATCACCACAGACTATGTAGTAGTCATTTTATATCTCGTAAGATGCATTTAATATATATTTAGAAGATTTTGGGCTGACAACCACAATTAAGATCATTGTGTGACGTTGGTGATTGGGGTCTATATAGTTGCCTCTTTTTCTTTGGGGGCGGAGTTGTTGTTTTGTTGGTGTTGTTGGCGATAAGCAGAGTAAAAAGAGGGAGAAAAATACCACGACTTCCGTGTCTAATTTTTTGCCCCCAAGCATCATTTTAAAAATTTAAGTAAAAATAGATTATGATCTTTTTATGACCCTGTCAGTCAAAATGACAGACAACAAAAATGTCTAGCGCAACCTCTGGTATAGGCTACTGTCATTTGTTTTCATGCACCACATGCGGGTCAGTTTGCTTGGCGTGTGGTGGAATGCAAGCTAGTGTGCACTGTGCATGCATGATACTTGAATGGGTTTCATGGAAAAAGGCAGTATGAACAGTTAAAAAGATCAGATGTGGCCAAAAAAAAAAAAATCTGATTTCTGTATGAAGACCTACGGTCTTAACCTAGCCTAAAGGAACTGCCCATGGTCATGATACTATACATTTTATGGGCAGACAGCATTACCTGCTGCTAGGAGAGAAAGTAGGCAATGGAGAGGCGAAGGCAGCCACATCTTCTCATTATGACAAGTTACATATCGCTCACTGAGTCTTAAAGGACTGACAATATGTATTGAAATGTGATCTTGAAACCTAGGATATCTAATTTTGTAGCACTTCAGATGATATCCTCAGTGCATCAATCACAAGCATTATAGCCTTGTTAGCATATGAGGTTTATAGGTTCTACTTAATCAAGTATGATGCCCATCATTAAACTACACCACGTTCAAAGACATCTAGGTAGAGATGCATCATTTCGATGGAAATCCCTATAAATAATATTTGGAGCAAATTTCTAGCATGCGTACACAGCATACATGCAGGTGCTTTCTAGTGTACTAATAATACCTAAAATGTAAGCAGGAAGTCAAGGACTAACACGTCTCTGGTTTTTGCATGCAGCAAATACCACAACCATTTTAATCTTTCATGTAAAACATGCTTTGCATTATTTTAGCAAAAAATAACTGCATAATTCAATGAAGATTTAGTTTTTTAATGTTCCTCTTACATCTTTATTTCATTTTCCACTGTTTTATCACCTCAAGGAGAATACATTTTACATCTGCAATTCAAATTCATAACATGGGTAAGTCTTGACGCATATCAATGTTGTTTTATATTGCATTTTTGATTTTTCATACATTGCATTTGCAAGTGTTTGGCTCCAGTCACCACTTAAGTAATGATATCAAACAGATTACCTTCAATGTATATATTTGGTCAATTCATGTTGAATACCTGGTTATTTTTTACTTGTATAAAATACTAATGCATTGGTTTTCGTTATTATATTAGCATTTTGGCGTATTGCTCGTTATTTAGCGGACACTGCAAGTGACTTTCGTGAAGAAAATTGCATTTTTACCAATAGCGTACCGCAGGAATGCTATTTTTTAGACTGTGACGTCACTATCGTAACGCGGAAGTGGGTCATTATAGACACGCCCTCGCATACAATCCATGTTATTTCTGCTTGTTTAGTCCGGTAATTTTTCAAAATAGAAAATGCCGGGTAAACACCGCTGCTATGGAACTTGTAGAAACGACTCTAGACATTACGACATATGAAGGATGTTTTCTTCATACTAGGGCTGTCAAAATTATCGCGTTAACGGGCGGTAAATCATTTTTTAAATTATTCACATTAAAATATTTGACGCAATTAACGCACATGCCCCGCTCAGATTAAAATGACAGCACAATGCCAACTTGTTACTTGTGTTTTTTGGAGTTTTGTCGCCCTCTGCTGGCGCTTGGGTGCGACTGATTTTATGGGCTTAAGCACCCATGAGCATTGTGTAATTATTGACATCAACAATGGCGGGCTACAAGTTTATTTTTTGATTGAAATTTTTACAAATTTTACTAAAACGAAAACATTAAGAGGGGTTTTAATATAAAATGTCTATAACTTGTACTAACATTTATCTTTTAAGAACTACAAGTCTTTCTATCCATGGATTGCTTTAACAGAATGTTAATAATGTTAATGCCATCTTGTTGATTTATTGTTATAATAAACAAATACAGTACATTTGTACCATATGTTGAATGTATATATCCATCTTGTGTCTTATCTTTTTATTCCAACAATAATTTACAGAAAAATATGGCATATTTTATAGATGGTTTGAATTGCGATTAATTACGATTAATTTTTAAGCTGTAATTAACTCGATTAAAAATTTTAATCGTTTGACAGCCCTACTTCATACGTTTCCCGAAATAAAAAACTCGGAGGAAAAAATATGAACAATGGATCAACTTTGCGCGGACGTCCAAAAGACCAGTTTAACGCAAGGAGAAGCCATTCACATTTCACATGCAGTAAACATTTTGTTGGGGGCCATGGTCCAACAGAGGACGAAGAGCCAAGCCATTTTGATATTTTTACTTATTTTTTAGTGTGGCTTTCGGCCGTGCTGGTTCTGTCTGAAAATGAATGACCTGAAAAAAATTAAAATGGTATCTGACTGCCACTGTTGTTACTTTTTCTGTTGTTTAAAAAAAAAAAAAAAAAAAAAAACTTTAGTAATGGGGGGAGTTTATATAATTACAGAATTAAGATTTGTTATTAATGAAAAAAAAAATGTTTGTTGGCTTTCACTAGCATTTGCTATCGCTAGAAAAAAAAAATAAAAAAAAAAATAGCAATGTAAATTGCCCCAAGAATGGTCAGAGTCATAAGACAACCAGAGGATATAATATATAAGAAAGACAGGGCATATGATGGAAAAAGCTAGATTGTTGAAATAGGAGAATGTCATTGTCAGTGGGGTAAGGAAATGCACACAAGAAAAAGGTGTTGATAAAAAAGCTGCCGCTGGATCAGGTCGGCTCTTTTTCCCGTATTTTTCAGCCCTTTGAAGCCATCTCTTTTACTGAAAATGTGTATGTTCTTCCACATCTTTACTAGTGAATTTGGCACAAGGGACATCATTTATGGACAGAATTGGTAGGTTTAGCTCAGTAAACATCTCATTCATACACTGTTTCCATGCATTTAATTTTTGGTACAAACGGGAGTTAGACCAGCCGAGCAACAATTGCTAACGTCATGAATATTAATGAGCAAAAGTGACGTGTTGCTTGTGGTACGCCATTACAGTAGCCTAATATGCTCTCATTAATTGAAATAGCTAAAATGGGCCTCAAAATGATGTGGTCACGTTCCATGATGCCCGAAGTGCTTAGAATTTTTGTCTTTTTATTATTAGGGGCCATGTAGCCATTAATTTTTGTTGTTTTGTTCATTGGTTCATTATCCTTCATGTCTATTAAATGGATTTAAAAATTACATACTTGGAGCTTGTAAGCCCTGCTGTTGTGGGCAAATGTTGTTAGATTATGTCATGATGATCTATATTATTTAGGTTTAGGAGCCCGGTCATATTCCCTGCCCCAGGCCTGGCTGTGATTTGTTCCACTATTTGCCCTTTTCATTGGATCATCTAATTTCTCATAGGTGGAAAGTCTTAGCAGTTTCTGGGTTTTTAATTAATTCTAAAGTGAGGGGACCACTGCTGAAAGTGAAGTCTGCAAGGTGTCTATTATTTATTGGAGTCTGCCATGGTCACAGAGCTCTGGCTAAAAAAAGGCTCATGTGAAAAATCCATGTGTTCAGTCATCACCAGAACTAATCTAATTTAAAATAAATAAAAATTAAAAAGACAGTTGAAGTGGTGCCACATGTAAGTATTGTTGATTATATACTTACAGTGTGTGGTTTTATAGGTTGTAACTGTATATTTGCTGTCCTTCTAGGGCTACACATTACATACCATTCTCCGGCACCATTATCAAAACAGAGGAACACTATTAATTATTCACAACTGCTTCTTTTATTGTTACCACAAATCCTTATGAGGATTGCAGGCAAAGTGGAATTTTTCCATCCTTGACGAATTGTGATACATTTTAAGCATTTCAGCTATTTTTGCTGTAATAGCATGGAAACGCACACTCCCAATATGTTTTTATTGCACAATTAACTAATTGCTTTTGTGATGAATGGAAACACAGGTGTGACACTGCCAAGCCCACGCTGCACATGTTGCCCTTTTCTCTGCATTGAACAACAACTATTGATGCACCACGTCCTGTCACATTCAAAGGTAGAGGATAATTGGAACAAGGTGGCAATCTACGGTCCATAAACCAGCAATGTCCTGTTTGCTGCCTGGATACTCATAAATATCAGTCTTAATGAAGGAAGTGATTGTGCAACCAATAACTCACTTATTTCCTCATTACACTGATTAATTTTAACACTGGCTCTAAAATGCTCCCCTACCCTATCAGGCTCAAGTCGCAGGTTTCCACCTGACTTAACACAGGGGTGTGTGCAGTGGACCAGCAGCTGATGAATGCACCGTGTTTAAATCTGCATACAGGGACACAGGCGACATACCAACTGGTTGACAAAGCCTGGAAGTCAAGGGACCATGTAGAAACAAAACTGATTCAAATCAACAGTCATTTATCATGTTTGGACAACATAGGGTAAGCTGTTACTTATTTTAATGATGAAATGTGCACTCATAGAGCATTCCAAAAATATCTCTAACATTTAATGTAATAGCCAAACTTAATTATGGTATAGTCTTCAAAAAATTCCAGTGAGTAAGTGAGTGAAAAAAAGAAAATTAAAGTCAGTTTCATTGGCAATGCTCTCACGCAAGGACTACCAATTGAATGAATTCTCCGATGCCCCCCCATAAAATGTTTTTATTTTTCTCAACAGAACACTTGAAAAAAACTTATAATCACCAATAATTATAGAATACTCTGATATGATAAAAAGCTTCCAAATAATTGAACTCTCTTGTTTTGTCAGAAACAAGTTTTTCGATTGATTTGTACTGCCTTGTCTATTTCTTGTTGAAATACTGTCTAGTGCAGTGGTTCTTAACCTTGCTAAGGGCACTGAATCCGTTTCACATGTGCATTCACTTCAGAATTAAATACTGTATTTTTTGGACTATACGTCGCACCCGAGTATAAGTCACACCAGCCAAAAAATGCGCAATGAAAAGGAAAAAAACATATAAGTCGCATCTGAGTATAAGTCGCATTTTTAGGGGAAATTAAGTTGGTAGAATCTAGGGCTGTCCCAAACGACTAATTTTCTCCCGATTAGTCAGCCGACTATTTTTACGATTAGTCGACTAATCTAATAATTAATTAATTAATTAATTAATTTTACTAATTTAGCAATGAAATTTTTGTTGACGCTTATCAATTCACAAAAAACATATTGGAACACTCAAATCATTTATTAAAGTACAAATAAACATGTAAATAACAATAATAAATCACAAATAAACAATGAGTTCAAATGCTGATAGAATTAACTAGTGTAGCATCCCGATTGAAAAGATGGTCTCTTAAACTGATGGTTTACAACTTTTATTCCATCCTTGATGTAAACACACTGTAAAGGCTACGGTGCACACAAATAAAGCAACACAATTAGAAATTAACAAAAACTTTTCACCTTTTTTACTTTTAAACCTTATTTATATATCAATGAATTGCCTATATGAATCGCCTTTACCTTATCATTGACAATCTCTCCCTTGAGTGCAATCACTGTATATATTTATGACCTTTTAACCTTATATAATTTTCTATACCATAAAATAAACCATAACATACATGAAATAAACCTTTCAATTAGCATTAAGAACAATACTAATAGCACTTATAGGCCCATTGTCAATGAAACATTATTATTTAGTAAGGCGACAGCACCCTCTGGTGTACAAAAAATGAAAAAAAAAAAAAAATTACAAACTGCGTGAAGGCGCTTGAGGTGTTTATTCACGGCCGACGTGCAGCCAAGCTTGGCACTGAAGAGACAGGACAGAAGAGCGTACTCTCCTTTGTTTCTTTGAAATAAGTCGATGTTTTGGACACTCTGGTGCGCTTTTTTTGGCTTTGTGCCGCTTTCCCCGCTTGCAAACAGAGCATCCGACATTCTAACTTTCCACGCATATATTTTTTTAACCCTTCATTAACCGTCGACGGCATGTTGTGCTCGTCGACGGATTTACGTCATCGATTACGTCGACTATGTCGACTAGTCGGGACAGCTCTAGTAGAATCCAGCACCAAGAACAGACATGTCATCTTGAAACGCAATTTAAAATACAATACAGAACAACAGGCTGAATAGGTGTACAGTATGCTAATATTACATTATGCTCGAAGTTAGATCGGGCCTAAAAAAATCCAGCCCGCGTGTATTAATGCCCGACGTGGCCCGAGCCCGATCAATTAACCTGATTTGCTTGCCCGAGCCCGAAAACCCCCCAAATTTTATGTTTTATTTGTGAGAACTCAGGAGAAGGTGGAAATGCAGGGATGCGATGCGTGTTTGCGTTTTGTGTGATCAGGTTTGTGACGATGCCGGTGCATATATGCATACTGATAACAAATTAAAGCCTGTCTTTTGTAACGAATTCTCCCAGTTAAAGAGAATTATAATACTAAGGGGCTGTGAGATGTCAATAGAACCGTTATGTGGCAAGATAACAAATATTGATAATGTTAACAAAAAAATAAATCACATTCATGACAAATTATCGAAAATAGATAGATAATTACGAACATTTCAGAATGTAGCCCGGAAACAGCCGAATGGGGCTGTGACGTCACAGCCAGGAAACAAAAGGTCGAGGCAGGTACCATCATTGTTCATCGACGAGAGAGTTGCGTTCATGTTTCATCAAAAAAATCGCAAAAATGGTTCAAACCTGTCATGCTATGTGGTGTACAAATAGCCATTTATCGCAATGTAGTATCCATGAGTTCCCAAACACGAGAAAAAGAGCTGGAATACGCAGACAATGAGTAAAGTTCGTCCGTGCAAAGAGGGCTAATTTCGCAGACCCAGCCTCCGGCACGGTTTTGTGAGGTGCACATTTTACACCTGAAAGCTAATCGAACTATGGACAAATGAAATCAGGTTTTGCTAAGAAATGGCTGCTGAAAGCAGATGCGGTGCCCACCATACACGCTCAGCCACCTAAATGTCCCGAGATATCAAGAAAAAGGACGATGACTGGCACTGATGAGACCACCCCACAACCCCAGGCAAAGCAAAGGAGGGGAGCAGCCAAGCTCTAAATGGCCAGAGTGAGTACTCTTTTATAATAAAAAACATTGAAAAAACAAAAAACAGCACGCATTGGATATAGGACTGGAAACATGTATAAATTATTGCTCGTAAAATATATACAACAAATCCTTTATTCTCATTCATATTTGTGTCTGCTGGCAGAGCGAAAACCTATGATAGCACAATAAATGATAATTATTCTATACATTACTTTATTTTGCGGTCCAGGTATATCAGCTTCACAAAAAGAAATGCAGAACAAACCATTCGGTGTTTCCCACATGATCTGTTGCCGGTGTTTGATCAGTGTGATTGCTCCCCTCAATGATCTTTTCATTAGGCTGCATTTGCTTTTGTTTGGGCTCAAATTGATAACCCAAAACACCAAAGAAAGATTCATAACTCTCCCCGTCACCATTAGAAGAACGTTCGAAACGTCGGATTCGTCGCTGCAACTAGAAACAAAATTGTCAGCCATCATCACTGCCATTCAGTACTTTGTCAGGACCCAAGCACTGAGCCAGGTGTTTTCTAGTTGTGACGTCACGCACACAATATGCTAGATTTCCAGGATCTCGGGCGTCGGTCGTTTTAGCTTGACAACGCTGCAAATTTCTATCATTTTCTTGGTGTTGTGATGTGTATAATTACACGAAGTGGCATGATATGAATCCAAAAGGCATGCGTTTATGGATAAATGATGGAATATTAGCATTTCCCTAGGTGTTTTAATACTCTTTAAACAAGACTGTAAGATGGATATTTAATAAATATATCTTTTATATTTGCGTGTCTGTTCTAACAGGCGGATGGTGGATTTGACATTTATTTTGATCTCCTCGAGTTGGCAGAAAAAAAAGAAGTTTTCTCGATGTTTAAATATTCTACATATTTTTATTAACATTATAAATGCATTTCCACAACTAAATAACGCTGGAAAAGTTATGAGACCAAAGCGCCACATTCGTTTACATTCAGCGAAGGCGACACAGGTTTTGTGGTTAAGCATCATCACCAATCAATTTGGATCCTTTCCATATCCCACTCCTACCACAGTTATTTGCTTTTTAATTCCCCTATCTTTAGTTTCTTTTTTCACTCCTATAGCTGCTCCATATCGAAAAGAAAATACCAGGATGCCCGCGGAGGGCGCCAGGGCGAGGGAGGGGAAGATTGAAAAGAGAGCGGGGCCACTGCATTCACGTGCGCAGGCATGCACAGCGCCTTCTCTGTTTTATCCAAATTATTTATTTTATTTACCATCCATACATCGTTTTAGTATATATATACTGGACTGTCTCAGAAAATTAGAATACACAATATTCTAATTTTCTGAGACAGTCCTGTACATTAATCCACCATTTAAAGCAGGGGTGTCCAAACTTTTTGCAAAGGGGACCAGATTTGGCGTGGTAAAAATGTGGGGGGCCGACCTTGGCTGACGTCCTTTACATAGAACAATATACAGGACTGTCTCAGAAAATTAGAATATTGTGTATTCTAATTTCCTGAGACAGTCCAGTATATATATATATATATATATATATATATATATATATATATATATTTTTTTTTTTTTTTTTTTTTAATTAGCAAGAGAAGTCGGCCTGACCCAACCGTAAATAATCACACATAAGTCGCTCCAGAGTATAAGACGCACCCTCTGCCAAACTATGAAAAAAACTGACTTATAGTCCAAAAAATACGGTAAGCATTTTTTTAAAAACTCTAAACCTGATATACAGTATCCAAGCTAGAAAGCTAATAACTCAGCAAATTCTTCAGATTTTGTCACATTTTGTGGAATAGGTCAAATTTTGAGTCCATGTAGGTCTGTGGTACTTCCTCATAACCAGTGCGAGTCAACATTCCACTAAGCCAGTGCTTCTCATTTATTTTCTGTTATGTCCCCCATGGCAAGATGTAAACGTTCCGTGCCCCCCCAACTCTCTGCCGCCACTATAAATATACTGTAGTATCATTTGTATATAAAATTCTTATTTTTATAAGTACACTTTTGCATAACATTGTGTTCTTTTTGATATCAAAAGAAAAAGTAATATAGATCAACTTTCAATAAAGTGTTAAAAAAAAAAAAAAAAAAATACATCCATACTGTAAAAATACAGTCAAGTTAGATAGTTTGACCGTTTGATACTGAAAATTAAAAATGATTAAAATCAATAAATAATAATAAATTCAAATTTATTAGCAACATTAACTCTAGTGATGCACGATAATACATTTTTCAACCGATACCGATAACCGATAATTTCCTCCTCGTTCCAACCGATAACCGATAATGTCAAGCCGATAATTCCATTAAAAGATTTATGTAAAATTTTAAAGTATACACAAGAGAAATTTCTACTGTGCAAAAATATAATTTATTGCTCCTTTTTTCCAACATCAAATGTGAACAAGTAGTAAATTCCAACATCTAAATAAAGACAGATTGTCTGACATTGTGTAATGGTTAACTTTTGGCAACAATTACTTAGAGTAAATACCTAAGTTGCACAAAAATGCGTTCAAAACTAAGCCATTCCTAACATATAACATTACTACACTGCAAAAACACACCTCCTTAAAACTAGTTAAATTCCCTTGTTTTCAGCGTAAACCTATTGAAAATAAGTTAAATTATTTGCCAGCACTTCAAGTATATTTCACTCAGATTTCTTGAAGAAAAATATCTAAATGAAAATAAGCTTAACAGACTAATTTTAAGCAATAAATTATCATACTTAATCCTAAAAAAAAGTCTGAAATGTTCAAAAATGTTCAAGAATAGGTATGGTTCAAAACATTATTTGAAAGCATTTTTTTTTTCTTGATTTAGGTGAAAAATAACTTTTTTTTTTTAAAACGTATGGGCTAAGAACAAATGGCAATATTTACTTCAAGTAAGTGGAAAAATCTGGAGCATTCATCGGTTAATTAGTCTAACACTCAAAACAAGATGGGGAAAAATATCTGACTAGATTCAAGAAGAGTGATCTGATTAAGACGTCATAAATTTACAGTGTACTGAATGCATTACTGACTTGTGAGTGGTTTGGTTCATGTTACAGTTAGCATCAAACCACTGTGCCGAAGCATGCTTACTTGACATCACTTGTCCAAAAGTCCATGATGAAACTCATGTAATCGGCATGTTTTTCAAGAAGAATGGTGGTCGTATAAACTGCGTTTTTTTTTTTTTTTTTTATCCAGGGCTTGGGCTCTCCGGTCACTTCGGTAAAAAAAAAAAAAAAAAAAAAAAAAACATCTCTCGTCCGGCATCCCCTCCCGCCTCTGCCCTTCAGTCCGTCCGGCCGCCGTAGTGCACGATGAGTGGAACCGGAGATGAGTGGTTCGTACCAGTGGGGGAACGCTCGAAAAACCGGGGTGTTCGCCGGAGGTCCCGCTGTCGGGCAATCGAGCTCGGGCCGCCTGCCCGCCCCGCCGGCGGCCTGCCAGACCGGCCAGAGCGGCGTGCTCCGTCGGAAGACAGCCACTTGTCGACTATCGGTCTCCTTGCCGGTGTTTAGCCTTAAATGGAGTTTACCACCGGCTTTGGGCTGGATTCCTAAACAACCCGACAGCGGGAAGGGAAGGCTGCAGCGTCTCTATCGTCACAAGCCCCGTAGTTTAGCTTGTTTATGTGTGTTTAGCTATAGCATTCGCGCTAGCAGCAGCCTCGTATTCGTTCCAAAAATCTTTGTGATGCAGTTTTAAATGGCTGCTGGGTTAGTGGTGTTGAATGAAGACTTTCTTTCTGCCTCGAGGAACTTCTGCAGTCCATGTTTTGCAGATGGCGAGAGCGACATTTGTTTACCATACGGAAAACAACCCACGTTAGTGAGATCGGCCATAATGCCTCAACTCTGTTGTTTAACTCCGCCTACTCTATGACGCCATACTCCTCAACCCCTCCCTCCCCAGGAGCTTCAGAGAGAGGAGGGGTTGAGGAGGCGGCAGTGTAGAAGTGGACAAAACTGCTTTGTTTGCGCACATTTGGAGGCTAAATCAAGTATATAATTATCGGATTGCATTATCGGTTGATTTTTTGTTTATCTGGAATATCTGTGTGACGTCATAATTGCCATTATCGGCCGATAATTATCGGTGACCGATATTATCGTGTATCTTTAATTAACTCATCAGAATAATATGCCAAACAATTAGACAGAAAAAACAAAAAAATTAATAGAACAAAAACGACAGCGTCATTGGACGGAGGGACAGTTTTTATTTTTGCTGTATGCAGTATCAGCTCCTTTGCTATGGTATGGGGTTATTTTGCACTGAGCAACTAGGTATGCCACCTTATATGATGCTGACAGTGCTTGCTGGTTTACTTAGGTAACACGGATTGTTGGCAATATTTGGCACGTTTTTGCTTTAAAAAAAAAAAAAAATCCTGCTGTCCGCTGCGAACATTTTTAGACAAAGTAAACAGACTGGTCTTTTCTCGTCTCCCACTCTACTAAAAGTCAAAGCCAAATGTTGCATACGCTTCATCATATTTCCTTGTCTTAGCTTTTCATATCGACGTGCTCTTTGCTGTGTGCTCTTGTTTGGCTCAAAAATACTGCACACACGCCGAAAATGAGAGTGGCACTGCCACCCACTGAGGGGATGTGCAATTACACTTTATCCTAGTACTGCAAAAAAGTATGTTCCCCAAGGTCATATGCGCCACCCCCAGCATCACTCTGCGCCCCCCTGGGGGGGCCCACCTTACTATTTGAGAAGTACTGCACTAAGCAAACCAATTTCTCATCTTATTAGATAGAGGGTTATCAGTTAAAAGAAATCGAATAAAGCCTGTAAATTGGAGGCAACCAGTCCAAAACCTGGTCTAAAACAGCAGTTTGCCTAGATTTAGTCAGTGTACAAAATAGAGCCCTTCATCGAACCCCTTAAAACTTACCGATCCCCTGGGGTTCGATCAAATCCATGTTAAGAACCTCTGGTCTAGTGGTTCAACATCCCAGATGTGTTGAGGTTGACAAAATTTAAAAAAAAAAAAAAAAAAAAAATGGACATTTTATTCCATTCAGAGGTGAGATGCCCTTTTGGGTATGAAGTCAGTAAGTGTGAACATACATGAAGTATGCAAGTAACCATCTGGCAGTGGAATGCCTCCAAAATGCAGAAGAATCTTGCAATGAGGTTAAGAACTAGCCAGAGCCTCACTCACGTTAAAACTCCTACCAAAAACAGACGCTGGTCGAGCTTTTGAAAACTCGAGTTGACAGCACAATAATCCTTATTTGACCAGTCTCTCCAACGGTGCTGGCCATTACTATTTTATAGAGCTGCCAAACAGCCGTAGTCCTTTATAACCACACATTCTTCCTCTTAAATCCACAAAACCACAAGGGATCACTCATGGATTTTTCACTGGAGCTGAAATAGGCAGAAGGCGAGGATGAGGAGCATCAGCAGTATGAGTATTGGCTTTACATGATGAGCACCCTCTCAGCATTTCAGCAGGAGTCCACCTTATTTGAAAGGCAGAGTCAGGAGATGTCAGACTAATCCTTGACACTGAAGTACAGAGAGCATCTGAGCGAAAGCGCAGCGAAAGGCTCTGTACACCATCGACCGCTGAATGAACCCCAGAATATACCTGAGGCAGACAGATGAAGCTATGAATAATAATCACACAAAACATACACATGCAGTACTATTTGGTACATTCACTACAAAACACACACATTTAAGTGTTCAAATATAAACGGGTTTAACAGTATATCCAGCTATGTATTTCATAGTGTTGCATTTCGTTTGCTGCTTTAGGCTTTAAAACTACCACTACACCACTACAACTACTATTATGTAAAATTTGAGAACACAAGATTATGTATTGCTTGCAGTTTTACAACTGTGAAAATTCACTATCTGGGGTGGTCTCATCATTTTGATGTTATTTCCAATAAAGGAAATACATTTGAAATAAATACAGATGAAATTAAGAAATACAAGAAATTAAGAAATATCAAATCAAGTCTGATCAAATCCAGATTTGTATTAGTGTAACCAATGATTCAAACGGCGGAAAAAATGTGATCATGATAAGAAAATGTAATGTGTCCAATATAACGGAATGAGGAAGAAGGAACCTTGGTTTGGTTGCATCTTCTATCAGGCACAATCCGGTGAAGATGTGAACAACCCTTTCAATCTCTCATGCAGAAATGTACAGTGCATATATTTAACCCTTAGAGCCACAAGTGCATGGACTCCACACTCTCCCATAAGTGGGTCAAAAATGACCCATACAAGAATCAATGTGTTTTTATGCCATTTTGGTTAACAATAATCACTGGCATAATATTTAGTATTAAATGTAGGACCACACAAAAACGATTTAATGTTTGACATATCTTTTTTCACTTAACATTTTTTTAAAGAAAATTACAGGAACATCAATAGAATTCATACCCTCTTGTATTATATCATCAGTGATGAAGAGCGCGCCCATGCCTTGTTGGTGAAACAGTGGTGCTAAGCCCTTGTCCAGGCCCTGAACGACTTCTTAAGGTATCGTGGCTATGTGTTCTGCCCTGGGTGGGGGGAAACTTGCTCCAGTAAAAGCCCTACCAACTCACTCAGTTGGCCATGATTTGGACACTTTCTCAGTTTTCTGTAAATCTGTCAAAACAACCGTGGCTCGCATTAAACAGGTTTTCTATAATAGCATCAAGCAACGTGTGGAGGCTTCGCCAGCAAAAAAGTCTTCTGAGTGTTGGTTGAAAAGAGCTAATCGGCGTGAGCATGCCACCCTCTCGTCATCGCAAATAGTCGCTGTATGTTCTTTGAAATGTTTTATTTTGTACCTGTATTTAACATGGGTTGAAACCCTATTCATCAATAAAATCTTCAGTTTTTTAAGCAGCTGGCAAGCCTTGCAGCAAGGCCTTGTTCAGACTGGTAGAAAAATCAGATTTTCAGCCCATCCAGATTAAAACTTGATTGTTCGTTTGTAGTCTGAACAGTCACAAAGCACAGAGGTAGTTTCATATGGACAAGATTCTTCTCAGTCAAAAACAGCTCCGATGGGTTTTGACTGTCCGTGATGTCACTCTATGCTGGATGACGCTTTCGTTGCCATTGCAAACTGTCAGGTGTGTCAATAATCTGGACTGAATAGGCCCAGATCTGATTTGGACATTTGCTAAAAAAATGTGTGAAGAATTAGATTTGAGGAGGAATCCCATTGTAATCAGATATGCCTGCAGTCTGAACACAGCCTAACACTCCATGCGGACAAGATCTAAGATGTCTAAAAATCCATGGTCTGACTTAAAAGTTGCTGTTGTAGTAACACCAAATACCTTCTCTTGATTACAAGTTGGTATTTATATGGAAAAGATTGCCTTCTCATAAACTGACATTTTGGAATTGACAGAGAGCTAAGGATGTCTTTGGATCTGGGCATATGGACACTCAAAAGGTGTTATTAAATACAATACACGCCCTAGTTGTTGGAGACTATGAACACACCCCAAGTGGCAAAGTCATTATGATGCTTTGGGTCGGGGGGCAAAATTAATTGAAAATAATACATTTTATTTTATTATTTAATAGAAAAAAATTGAATGTCATTTGTCCTAAAAAAAATCTATAGATGAGGCTAGGTTCATACCACAGGTCTTAGTGCACAAATCCGATTTTTTCATGTTTTTCCGACTCGATTGAGGCATTAACAGTCTGAATGGGAGAGGTCGCATAAAAGTGGAACATTTCAAATCCGATCGAGGTCACTTTCGTACGTATGTGGTTGAAATTTGATCTGGGCCACATTTTTCCAAAATGTGGCAGCGGTATGAACTGTCAAGTCTCCCAAATCAAAATTCATGCATCAGTTACGTCAACAAAGAGCGAGTGAGGCAGGGAGCTACGGCAGCGATGGAGCTGTGCGTTAGCATTAGCGCCGAAGTTCAACTCGGCTTTTAGGGAAGAGACCGGCTTGACAACAGTCATAAAAAAGATTAAAAATGAGGTGGGGGGGTGTAAGCTTGAAAATGATTGGTTTTCTTTCTGTGCACCAAATGAGCAATATTTCAACATTGCTTACATGGCTGAGAGCCAGGGCAAAGTACTTCTTTGTGTGGATTGTGCCTTGCCTGGCTCTGCCAGACTATTATCCATGTATTTTTCAAACACTGAGAGAAATAGTCTGGGAACCATCCCATTAACGGCCTTTCGAGCAGGAACAAAATCAATCGACAAATCAGATTCATTTATTTGTTTGACGTGTTCTTCACGAGCAACGTCACTCTTGCGCGTCGAAAGTCGTCTCTTCAACAACACAGATGGTGAACGGGAGAGCCGAGAATATGTTCCAATCCACGGTAAAATCAGTTTTAAATGACCAAAAACATATCGACACGAGTCATTGACAACAGTCTGTCACGCGCTAGCCATGTCGAATAAACTCCGCTCTCTTCGTATGTTTACTTCCGCGCGCAAGTCCCTCGTCCTGCCCTCGCCATTTTACTAACGTCACGTCTGCCCGACGCTGATTGATCCACTCCGCTGTCTGTTTGCTGTGGCTTGCTCCGCCCTGGAAATTGTATCCGCGTGAATGGTGGCCAGACTCAATAGCTGGAACAGCGGTGAGTCTGGTGTACCAGGCAAGATTGTGCCTGTATGTGTGGATTGATAAAACGCACGCACAGTGCGTGCGTGCGTTTTATCAATCCATATAAACTTTGAGTATAAGACTTAACAGGGATTACTTATTTCTATTATTTGTGTCCTCTTTTTAGAAATCCAAATATAAAATATCACCCTAAAACAGTGGTTCTTAACCTTGCTAAAGGAACCGAACAATACGAATTTCACATGTGCATTCACCGAACCCTTCGGAATTCAATAATGACTTTTTTTTTTTTTTTTTTTTTTTTTGTCAAATTCAAAACCGAAATAGCTAATCTGTTGGATTTCATTCAAATTTCAAATTTACTACAAATAAATGAGGTATTTTCACGTTGGAAAATGAACTTTCATGTCTAAATTGTTTTATTTATTTATTTCGCTGCATAAACATGGAGAATAGGAATCTGAGTCTTATGGTTTGAACAGCTTTAATGTATCACATGGGAGTTTGATATACTTCCATTGTGTTTTTTCATCATGTCTACATTCTCTTTGATGGTCACATCCTTGCATCACATACTATTTTCATAGCGTAAAATGTGACGCAAATGTTTTTATTTTTTATTATCTGAGCAGTGCACACTGCCTGATAGTCTGTTATACAAGTACTTCCTCATACCAAGTGTGAGTCAACCTTCCACTGAGCAAACCAGTTTCTCCTATTAGATATAGGGCTAGGAGTTGAAAGAAATGGAATAAAGCCTATAAAATGGAGGCAACCCAGTCCAAAACGATACTTGGCCTTTAGCATAAAAATAGGGCCCTGTGTGTGTTAACCTTCACCGAACCCCTTAGACTTAGTGAAGGGTTCAATTGAGCCCGGGTTAAGAACCACTGCCGAGTGCCAGCATGTGTAGTCTTTTGTTTTGATGCTTCTGCGTATGCGGGTCAGCTTGCTCATCGCGTGTCCGACTGCGAGTACTACATTTACGGGCTCAATGGTATAAGGCAGTCTGAAAGGGCATGCCCCCCAAAAAAACAGATATGAAGGTAAATCTGATTTGTGCAATAAGATCTGCCGTATGAACCTAGCCTAGGAGTCCTTATAAAAGCCGTAGGTGTCAAATGAAGAGTAATAAGTAGTATACTATTTTTGTAACTCCTTAATTCTACAGTTAATAATGCTTATGAAACAAAATGAATAAGCAGAGAATTACAATATATGCATTAAATAATTATGGTGGTCAATTTTGGGGGTGAAGGAAATAAGAGTTTAGTCTAATTTGGTCTGTATTCATCTAAGGCTAGGTTCATAATACAGGTCTTAATGCAATTTTTTGCCATATGTGTTTTTGGCGTGCCCGTTCAGACAGCCTTTGTCCATTAAGACCGTTCAAGTATCACGCAAGCGCACTTATTCACAGTCCGAGATGCGCTCTGGAAAGAGACCCGCATGCGCAGAAGCATCAAAACAAATTACACATACTAGCTTTATGTAGGGTGACCATATTTTGATTTCCAAAAAAGAGGACACTCAGTCCGGCCTCAAGATACTTGAATTTTACTCGAAGTTCACTCAAATATACCTATATCACTTTAATATATTTAAAGTGTGTCCCCTCACTCTGGATGGAAAAATGCAGTTTGAAAAAAAATAAATAAATAATGACTTAAAAAAAAAAAATCTACGTATAATAAAAATGTAGTCCAGTCAACACACATAGGCTATGTGCCAACTAAACATTTTTATAAATTACTATCACGACAATTGTTCTTGACAAATTGTTATTCCCATTCAATTGATATTCTCATTCAATGTTCTAGATTGCACACAAACAAAAATCGAAATAAACTGACAAACTATTCAACCAGCATGTTTCCAAACGTAGCAGTTCAAAACTACGTTTCTATAATGCCTAGCGCGGTTTAGCTTACTGATAGCTAGCTGAGGCAAAAATCAAACTTTGCTATAAAAGTTTACAATCATCAACAGCGCAACGATGCAACACCAACGGGATTTTACAGTCAAAGCTCCGACAGAAGTCAACAGTTGCCACTATATACGTATTTATCGTAAAAAACTTCAGGCGTTGTGGCTAAATCGTCAACCCAGTAGATGGCGGTAATGCCTCATGATAGGGGTAAACTGCCAACAAAAACAAGAAGAACCACTCCTTCCCTCCCTATAGGAGCCATGTCATCGCAGGCAGGAGCTGCCACCCAGCGGCCGGAGGGATTCTCTTCAAATTGGTCCCGTGAAAAACCATAAAAACCGGACCTTTTTATGAATTTATAAAACCCGTCCGGATGACGAGGATACTACGTGAAAGTAGGACTTGTCCGAGCAAAAGAGGAGGTTTGGTCACCCTAGCGTTATGTCATTCCAGAGTGATCATATTTTGATTTCCAAAAAGAGGACACAAATAACAGACATTAATAATACCCGTTTAGCCTCATTTTCAAAGTTTATATGGACTGATAGAACGCATACACGCACACACATGACGCCTTGACGTGTGTGCGTGAAATGACGTGGGTGTGTCAGTTTGCCCCGACTCGGCCATGTGTGCAATAATGAAATATTGCTCATTCGGCGCACAGAATGAAAATCGAAAATTGTAAGGCTTATTTTTTCATCATTTTATTTTTTTATGACTGTGGTCAAGCCCGCTTTGTGCTTAAAAGCAGATTTAAAGCTAGGCGCTAATGCCTACATAGCTGCCGTTCTCTGTGCCTCTTGCTCTTTGCTGACGTAATTGCTGCATGAATTCCAATTTGGGAATCTTGACAGTTCAGACCGCCAGTCATGTTCTGGAAAAATGCGGCCCAGATCAGATTTGAACCACATACGAAAGTGACTCAGATCGGATTTGAAACTGTCCACTTCTATGTGACTTGTCCCGTTCAGACTGTCAAGCTAATGCCTGACTCGAGTCGGAAAAACACGAAAAAAATCGGATTCGTGCATTAAGACCTGTAGTATGAACCTAGCCTAAGAGTCTTTATTCTTTCATGTTTTTATTATTTGGCTTTATGTGTTGATGATAAGGCAGGACATCTCAGAGTCCCAAAGAAGACAATGGGGAGCGATCTTTTCAAGAACAATGTTAAGCAAAAAGGGGGTGTTTGCATGTCATTCAAACTGCCGTTTCTATTTGATGAAACAAAAAACACCTGAAATGCATTGGTTAAAGGAACAATTTTTGCTATGTGGCCTTCAACCATCAACCTGTTTTTTTTTTTTTTTTTTTTTTTTTAACCTGTCCTGTTCAGCTGCTTGACATTGAGAATGGGAATCTTTGAGTGTCCTATTGGTCTGAACAATTTTAAATGTATCACATGTATGTATGATGCATGAATGATATATTCCCAATGTGATTATTCATTATTTCGTTAATTAGGAGAAAGCAGCAAGCAGGAAGGGGTTATAGACCCTACTCACCAACGTCACAGAATGACGTGTCGCTGTATCCGACCGCCATATTGTCCGTCAGTGTTTATCCATATTCTCAATGGTTTCAATTTGTCGTGCAATTTATAGTGCAATTCATGGAAGCCCCGGTGCTTTCAGACGCTGTAAACTCATTGGATGCGATGCATAAAAGGCGTTATGTGGAAAAGCTTCAGTCTATCCATTCGCCAGATCCATATTTGATGCCTAAATCGACATTTTTCGACCCGCTGTCTTCGCCCTCTCTGCCTGACATCTGCTACCCTGATATCTACAACTATCTTGTCCACACAAAATCAGCCTATTCTCATGAAAGTTTGAAAAACTTTAAGAGCAGCACTCTAAGCAACATTACCCCGTGTGACCCTTTATTTCCCAATTTTCTAAAATGGCGACAATCAATAAAAAAAAAAAAAAAGTTTGACTGCGATGGCCGACGCTTCAAGGATAGGTGGATATTGGACTATTTCTTCAATAAAACACGCAACAACTGTGTCTGCCTCATTTGCAAAGAGACAGTCGCTTTTTTCAAAGAGTTCAATGTGACGCGATAATGATATTACCGACACGCTGACATGTACGACAACATTACAGGGAAGATACGCAGCGAGAAATTATAGCAACTTGAAGCTAGTTTAATTTCACAGCAGCAGTATTTCGCAAGAGTCCGAGTGTCGAAAGAGAACGCCACAAAGACGAGATTGTTGAAATTATGAATTTAAAAAAATAATAAAGCAAATGTGACACACAGAAGGACTTGCTAAAATTTGTTTAAATATATTGTTCTATGTAAATCAGCCAAGGTAGCCCCCTGCATTTTTACCAAACCAAATCTGGCCCCCTTTGCAAAAGGTTTGGACACACCTGTTTAACTTCTTTCACTTGGTACCAGCTAAATATTATTTAAAAAATAATGATGGTGGAAGAAATAAGCATCTTGAATTTGAAACTGTATGTTGTCCGCGATTAGCCTCGCAATGATCTTAATTGAGGTTGTCAGCCCAAAACCCTCTAAATATTTATTATATGCATCTTACCAGATATAAAATGACTACTACATAATCTGTAGTGATCGTTTGGTGCCCAGTTTTCTCGTCGAATTGCAGCAGTCCATCTCGCTCTCCTCTCCGGGTCTCTCGGAATACGGTAGAACTTCAAGTCTTTCCGTCTATCTTCTCTGTTATTGCAACCAACCGCCACACACGCCTTCACCATTTTGATTATTAATGTTAACGAGCAGAACAACATGCCACAATAGGAGGAATTTATGTAGCGGTAATGCTTAAACCCGACAAGTTGACGGACAATATGGCGCGGAGGCGTGGTTGTGACGTCATGTGAGTAGGGTCTATAGGGGGACAGAAAGGAAAATAGAAGAGGTGAGAGAGACTGAAGAACAATCAACAACAATATATACATTAAATGCCTACGCTAACTATGAATATAGTGGTGCTCGACATCATCCTGTTAATGAGGGGTCAAGGCTCATTGGATTACAGGAGATTGACACACTGTGTACAATTTTGTAACATGATATTGGCAAGCAATATTCTAACTCACCAAATCGGCATGCAGTTAAGCCTCTTACATGGACTGTGATCAATTTTAAAAGGTTGAGCAGTATGGGAAGCAATTACACAGTGCATCTGTCCATTGTGGCGAGGCTGCAGTTTGAGAGCTCGGCTCCCCAGTGATTACAGAGCAGAAATCTAGAACTGTGTCAGTTATAGGTTGTTTCTGTGAGATCTTCTTGTTACTGCAGAAGCCCTAGCAGCCTTACAGACCTGATTGACAGAGACGGCCTCTGACAGATATTGACAAGCTGCTGTACTTCCCACAAAGGGCAAACGAGAGAGGGAAATTGAGGTAGAAGAGGGAGCAAACTCAACACTCAACTCAGGGTTATTTGTGCTTAGTCTCTTGATACAATACCTTACTTTAAATGAGTTATAGGGTTTATTTCTATTACAAAAAAAAATTTAAAAAAGAAAAGTGTCGTTTCATTCTGAGGTGCGAGAGAGAACGTTTTGCAGTAAAACATACTGTAAATGACTGATTGGTTCCTTGTGGGAGATTGACACATAACAAAGCCAATGGCCAACTCGTTCAAAATGCTGCTGCTTGATTTTTAACCGGTACACCTAGAAGAGAACATATTACCCTGTATTATCATTACTCCACCGGCTTCTAGTTAATTTAGTTAAGTTTAATTGATTTGAAACTGTTGCTGTTTTTAATTCTATTAGAGGCCAGGCTCCTTATTTGATTTTAACCCCCCATAACTTTGGCAGGGCTCTTCGTTCTACCGGGCAGCTTCTTCTGCAAGTTCCAAGGTCGAAACTTAAACAATGGGGTGATTGATCTTTTGCGGTTGCTGGCCCCAGGTTGTGGAATGGCCTGCCCCTTGAAATCCGCACCATTACTAATCTAGACCTTTTTAAATCACGGTTAAAGACCCACTTTTTTAGACTCACCTTTTTTCCGGACTAGGGTAGCCTGATTTTATTTCTTAAGAGTTTTAATGTTTTTGGATTGTATCTGTTTGATTTTTTTATTTGCTGTTTTCAGTTTTAGCATGATGCGTTGTTTTTTCTTTTGTCTCAGTTTTGTTGTATAATACTTTCCCGCCTTTTATTTATCATGAAGTACAGTGGTACCTCTACATACGATCACTTCGACACACGATCTTTTCGACATCCGACGTAAAATTTGAGCCGCCATTTGTTTCTACATCCGACGAATTGCTCGAAATACGACGACATGACAGCACTGCAAACGAACGCACGGTGGATTTTCTTGTGTGAGAAATCAACACAGTTTTCAAAAAAAGTTGATACAGTTGGAGAAACAAGGAAAAAAGTGATGCTTACCTTTGAAACTGAAGATGCAAGTTATAGAAAAATATGAGCTTGGGGTGCGCGTTCCTGAACTGGCTCAACAATACAGCTCCATGGTCCTCTTCCGACCACCGTTCGCCACTATTTATAAGTTAAGGTGACAATTATTATTGTGGTAACATTGCCAAGGAAATCGCCAGCTTCGTCACGTTTTTATCATTTATTTAAGAACTTATCCAACACAAAACGCCCATTGTCTTAAGCAGTTGACTGCTCTCAAGAAAACGAAAGTATTATCTCTACCGCACCGACCTATCTCACTGAGACGTCAGCTTCGCGGTGCATTCAGGGACAGTAAAAAGTGTCCGCCATATTAGAATCCGATTCGTTACATTATTTACAGGAATAATTATTAATTATTCTTCTTATTATTATTCATTCATTCATTCATTCATTTTCCATGCCGCTTATTCCTCACGAGGGTCGCGGAGGTGCTGGAGCCTATCCCAGCTAACTTCGGGCAGTAGTTCTTATTATTATATTATTCAGAATTATTTATTTATAACATATTTGTTTTTCTATGTTTAATTGCCATTTGTAACAGTGCCAGCAGTATTTATTAAGAATTTTGTGTATGTTTTTAGGCTTTGGAACGAATTAATGGAATTATAATGTATTCCTATGGGAAAATCCTGCTCGACATACGACCATTTCGACTTACAAACAAGGTCCTGGAACGAATTAAATTCGTATGTAGAGGTACCACTGTATATTTTACCTTGTTGTAAAGCACTTTGAGGACCTTTCAGGTTTTTGTAAAGGGCTATATAAATAAATTTGATTTGATTTGAATTTGAACGACCACCATCGAAGCCAGCCCTGATGAGACGGCCAATAAGAGTGACTTTATTCCGTGAATTGATTGGCTGCACACAATCGGGACCTACACTATAGTGATTGAAAAACTCGACCGCCAATAATAGTGGCATTAGCCTCACCCAACCTTTTACCTTGTTTTATTCAGTCTTACACAAGGATTTCAACAACAAGACCTTAAGGCTAATTTTTTCAGTATTTTTACAGGCTGTGAGAGGACCCAAAGACCACTGCAAAACCTCCACAACACCTGGGGAAATTTTAAGCTTTTAAAATTTTTTTTTTTTTAATTACCTGAAAATTTAGCACTCTATCTTGCCAAAAACCTCCAGGACTATACTTACCCGCTTTTAGAGCAACCAAAGCCCGCTACATACCTCCAACACTTCCCGGGGAAATTTCAACAACTATTACCCGCAAATGAAGCACCACCAAACACCTCCATGACCTCCGAGGGGATATTAAGCGGTACTTTTCTCCATTTTTACCTGCTTTGACAGCGCCCATAGCACCCAGCACCGGCTACAAACATCCAACATCTCTAGGTAAATTTTTAGCATTTTTTTAACAATCAAATGAAGCATCATATCCCCACTAGATGCTCGTGAGTGGACCGCCGTGACATCCAGGAGGTGTGCCAAGTTTGCTGCACACATCACAGAATGACTGCATAAGGACAGTGATTACTGTAACTACATTTAAATACCGTACTTTACAGTACATGTGAAGAACACAATATTTAAATATATGCAAATAAATAGTGTTTACTTTGATATTTTAATTTTTTTTTTTTTTTTTTTTTTTTTGAGGGGGTGGGAGGAGAATCTTTCTTTGCGGTTTTACACATTTCGCGGTGGGTTCTGGTCCCCATTAACCGTGAAAAACAAGGGATTACTGTAAATCTTTCTACTAGGATGTATGAGGGTATGTTTATATTACTGTAGTACATATTTTGAATGGGTAAGTCAACTTAACTGGTTATATGTGAAGGGCTTTTGTTCCTGTATTGCTTATCCTTTTAAACAATAATAGAATTGAACTACTAATTTCATTGTATGTTTTGGACAATGATAATTTGAGCTTCTATTATACTTTATTATGTCTATTCTATTCTGTTTTATAGGGCAATCTATGTCCTGAATTTGTTATTGGGCCTGCGGGCAACTCTTGAGATAGTAAGGGTTGGCAGCTGTCCGTATCATATGAGTGGGTGGAGGCCATGTCAATCACCTCCAGCTCATATTAAAAAAAAAAACAGACAAACTCTAAACTAATGCTTAGTAACAATATAACCCATAATTCGTTTGCTTTTTTTTTAGCAAACAAAAAAAAACACACAAAAAAACACAGAAAAAAGCCTTCAGTTGCAGTGTTACTTCAAACAGATAGTGTTAATTTAAATATGTAGAGAAAGATTAATTAGACATTAATTTGCAGAGTCAACTCATCTTTGACTTCTCTTTCATCAACCACCGCATCCGCATACTGGTCACCGTAGCATGAGTGCTATGCCGAGTACCATCGTTAGCAATAACACAGCTAGGACCTCACTGCTCAGAGCTAACAGTACAGCTAATGTTGATGGTATGGATTGTATGGACGGATGGATTGATTATAGACAAGTTTCCAAGGTACTTTCGCTTTACTTAAGCATTTTTGCTCGCGACTACCATTTGACACTTTTTCTAACCAAAACAAAAGTGGAGCTGAAGTGGCATTACTCATCAAAATCCATCAAAAAGACAATCTGGAAATGGCGCATCCATCTGCCATCATCACAACATGGGAGGACAACATGAAGAAATAGCGCATCCATCAGCCATCATCACAACATGGGAGGACAACATGAAGAAATGGCTAAGAGTCGCCACAACCAAAATTTAATGGGAGTGGATTAACTTTCCATTAGCTGCAACGACAAAGAATGGAAATCAAACACTCATCTACTACAAGTCATACACGGGCTTTTTAGCCTAAATGCCTAAATTCAAGTGTTACATGTTTTTTGTTCGTTTGTTTACAGGTAGAAAACGCTGTTAGGCAAGGGAAGACAACTTGATGTGCCTCATGTGATGGACATATCGAGACTACGTGCGTTCTACCTTGATGATGGAAGGCTCGATTTTATGCTCTACCGTCGTTAATATTTTTCTAATAATTTTATTAATTGTGATATATTGACCTGTTTTGTACATGCAGCCATTATTTTAAATAAAACAAGAAATGGAATCATGTTGTCCAGTTTTATTGCAATCAGTCTGTGCAATAAAAAAGAATGACGTACTATTTTTGTTTATACGTATGCACATGTATGATGACCTCATAATACCATATCTATAACCTAACTAGATGAAAATTACCTTATAGTATTTTCTTGTAACAACAAAATGCGTGTCAGCCCTTCTGCTTTCGGCAACTGTAATATTTGTATTTTCATATATTTAATATTTCACCTCATTTTGGTCTTTCAAGTAGCCATTGTATCAATCTACACCCCATGTTAATACAGGCTGCACAGATTGTTAGAATTTTGTACACAAACAATCAATAAAGCGATAAGAACAAACATGCAATCTTTTAGGTGGATTTTTAGGATTAAAACCGTGATCCAAGGGGCGTATGGGGAGGTAGATCCATACTGGCCCTTTGAAGATGGACGTTGTTCAAAACATTCCACTTCCAAGCATATACTGTATATTAGTGCATCAACGATTAATCGATTAACTCGAGTTTTCGATTAGAAAAAAATGTTCTAATTGAATTTTGCTGCTTCGAGTATTCGTTTAATTAAAGTGGCGTTGTATTGGTAAATGTTGAAAGTGTTTGTATTTAGTTTTATTGATTTGTGTGTATACACTGCCCACTAGTTTGCCTCATTTCACATGGCTGAATCCAGCTGCTCCATGTTAGGACCAACATAAGCCAAGTTTTTGTTTGAGCTTTTTTGCATTTTTAATGCATTCGTTATTTAGTTTATAGGTATATTTTACCGTTTTTTTTTTTGTTTTTTGTTTTTTTGTAGGAATGTGTTTCTGAACCATTTGTTGAGAACACTACAATAAAAAAAAAAAAAAAAAAAAAAACCTTAGTGTTTTATAGCATTTGAACTAACGGACTTTTGCTATGTAAGTTTGCTAATTGTTCTTTTGTTGTACATAGATCCTTTTTTTTTTTTTTTTTTTTTCTTCTCAGATCAGTCTCAGATCAAGTGTTTTAATTTTTCATGTTCCTTATCTGATTACTCGATTATTCGAACTAAGTACTTCATCGATTAATCAACTACTAAAATAATCGAAAGCTGCAGCCCTACTGTATATAGGCGTTTCCAGGAGTTCACACAACTAAGCACAGCACAGAAAGCCTCGGAGTGTCATCTACGTTGTACTGAATCTATTTTTGGAGAATCCGTGGGTTCCTTTAGCCTGATTTGGCAGTTTAAAACTTTGTCAACTTCAACTGCAATTCATGCTGTTCTGTCTAAACTGGAAGTCCGTAGCAGAAAATGTCAAAGATGGCGCCGTCCATGTTTCGATCAGAAAACTTGTCTATAGGAGTAGTGTAAAGATCTCTTCTATGTTTCGCTGGAACATGAAGTGTCTCAATGGTGACGTGTCAAAGACAACGTTTATTTTCCACCACTTCCATCAAATACCGATGACATGAAAAATCAAATAACAGCTGAAACCAACATGGTGGACCGCGAGATTGTGAGGTGCATTTGGGAGAATATGCTTAATGTTGTCTGTGCTGTCAGCCGTGGACACATATGAGCACACTTAAGATATGTTATGTTCAACATATGAGTCCAGGCTGAAGTTTTAATCGTTTTTTTAAATAAGGTATGCTGATTTGGGTTCATTCTTTTTAAGTCCCCCTGTATACCAGAAGAGGTGGCATGAGTGTTCATATTCCGGGTCGGTCATTGTGGCACAATTTCTGTCTTTTCCTCAGACAATCTTCAGTTCACCTCTGAGCAGTGCTTCTGGAGGGGAAAATTCAACACACTACGGTGTATAACCTAAAGGGCAATCGAATTTGCGAGGCTCTTAATTGGGACAGAGAGGCAACACTCAGGGCTAGCCTCACGGGCAGTGACTGGGCTGACTGCTTGCACTGGGTTAAGCTCGGCCTTTGTTCAACCCCTACAGAGAATCTCAGGGACCTTGTCAGTGAGAATCTAGGAACAACCACTATATGTCCCTTGGGAGTTTCTTCTAACGTCTCCCTCGGCAGCCATCCCTCAGCAAACTGTGCACGGGGAAAACATGAACACATTTGTTTCGTTTTGGCATCACACTACTGTCTCCCACAGTTCTATGTACTCAATGACGAACCCGTTTTTTCACTCGCTTGTGAAACGGTTACCGAATTTTTGGACTACAAGTCGCACCTGAGAATAAGTCGCACCAGCCATACATAAAATGCGAAACGAAGAGAAAAAAAACATATATAAGTCGCACCGGAGTATAAGTTGCATTTTTGAGGGAAATTTACTTGATAAAACACATTGAACAGTTCTGTCATTTTGAAAGGCAATTTAATATAAAAATACAATAGAGAACAACATGCTCTCAGCAGGACGCTACGGCTCAGTCCTGGCTATACAGCGAACTCCCAAATGACGATGCTGGACGTCCGTATAATTTGCTGAATCAATTTGGTCCTCGATACCATACAGGTTCGCATCAACGTAAATAAATGATAATTAGGTGCTCTTACAGCAATGACATAAACGGTTAGCATGCGTTTGCTAGCATTAGCACATTGTTCAAACAACCACACAACTGGCTCTAAGTCTCGATCACGGGTGGAAAACACACAACAACAACAGAAAAGATTATACACACAGGCATTGCCTCTGTAGAGACATTTTAAAAGCATAAACAATGAACGTAGGTTCGCAGCCGTGTTTCTCTCTCACTAACTCGCCCACTCACTCAGACCTACGTAGCTGTCAGTCTTCTTCTGGCGTGTGAGCGCTCTTCTTCATTTAAAACAAGTGTGAGTGCGCCCCCACGTGGGCGTGAAAGCGCCACAAACTAAAAGCATGCATTTCAATATAAAAAAGTCAATAATACAATTGAACACATATTGCCAAAGGCAGAACGCGAACGTGGACATTGCTATTAAGAGTTATTCAGATAACTATGGCATAAAGAACATGCTAACAAGTTTACCAAACCATCAGTGTCACTCCAAAAAAAACAAAATAACATGTGAAATGATATCATAATGTGTTAATAATTTCACACATAAGTCGCTCCTGAGTATAAGTCGCACCCTCAGCCAAAATATGAAAAAAAAAAAAAAAAATGCGACTTATAGTCCGAAAAATACGGTAATATACAATCATTCACAACAGAAACAGCACTTAGACGAGACTAAATATGTAATCCTTAATCTGATAAAGAAAATGATAACTCTCAACCAAACTACCTTCCACAAATACTGTTTTTATTTTTATTTTTTTAGTTGCTGATTAAAAAAATAAATAAAACTAAACTTAGGTATGTTGACACAAGGAGATGAGATCATATTTATTTATAATTTTATTGCATGTCTACTAATTCTAACCAACCAAAGGGATATTCAACTTACTCTCTGCTGCAGTTGTTTTTCACATCACACAAGAAAATAAATTAAATGTATGCAGGCATTTAGGGACAATGTAAGAGTGAAAGGACACACAAACAGCATTGCACTTCCAGCTTGAATTGTATCCTCAGTATTTTGCTCAAATGCAACTCTGCGGTAGTCAATATTTATTTGCCACTCTTTTGTGTGTCTGGAACAGAATTGAGCCATGACCATTCAGTTCCAAAGAACATGTTCTCAAAATATTATTTACACACATTCACTTGACATTGTGAGGTTACATGTTGTCTCCTTTGATTTTCACCATATCTTTGATGCTGTAAATATTTCATGATTGATTCCTCTTTGACATAAAACTGTGGATAGGCCAGAGGTGAGTGCAAACCAGTGCCAAAGTCGACGTGTAAAAAAAAAAAAAAAGTCGGGTGGGAATTAGTACTGCTTTGGCAATGATTAATGTAAGACCCACAACACCATAAAAATATTTATTTTGAGAATGTGAATAAGCCGAACATGAATTGACAAAGCAACAAAATATTTTCACTGCAACATAAAAAATGGTTTCTTGAATAAAGGAACGATATTCCTGTATCAATTTCTTCCGCTACTTGATGGACTAGCCTGTATACCTCTGCTAGTTACTAGTAACAGTTAGAAACTTGTTAAGATAATCAAAGTGATGTTGGACAGAAAAATTAATTTTTAAAATTAATTTATTGACTTATTTTGGGGCAGCACCCTGGTCAGTAGGGGTGAGACAATATATCGATATGTGGGATATACCGCAACACTTTGTATGCCAACAGGTTATCAATGTTCTTCTGCAAAGAAAAGATAAATAATTTTAACCCTTTATTGCCAAAGGAGTCACATTTGATACACCTAAAATTTCATGATTGTGAGAGTAATTCAGAATTTTGACATTTCTTTTTGAAAATGATGGATGCAAATCAGCGCATGCATCTGCAGGTTACATGAGGAAAAAAAAAACAGGATTTAGTTAGGGTTATAGATATTAGAGCGCTTATCACACATATTCATTTTGACATTTCTTTTTACAAAATTGAAAAAAAGATTTCATTCGGACCTTATTTTTCAAATTTTGGGATTCTCTGATAATTGCTTCATGCTGCAGGCATTAAAGGGATAAAAAGTTGTCACGGTTTAATAAAGGAACCAACAATGATTACTTGAATAATTCGAGTAACTTGAATTTAAAAATTGATTGGGGAATTTTATTCGCCTTGAGGAATCGTTTAATTTTGCCAGCTCTCAGCATCACATTTTTTCCGAACAACTTTTAATGCGGCACAACGTGCTGTCGTCACGTACGTACCGGAAGAAAACAGTGGCCGCGGATATCAATCTTCATGCATGTACATAGAGATATCGACTGAGAAGCCAACGAAAGCCAAGAGAAATGCACCAGGCAAAGGTAGAAAATGCCAAAGGTGTTGGAGCATTTGAAGCTGGAGACAAAGGCAAACATTGTTTCAGGTATTCACTGTAATACACACTTACATAACACTACCCCCGCCCAGCCCCTGGACCACAACTGATGACCGCCCCCGAAACCCACCCGCATAGCCCCCGCTCCACCGAAGGCACCACCGAGCAGCGATACTCGGGACGAAGTAAAATTAAGTTAACGTAGCACTATTAAAAAAGATTAAAATTACTTTACAGTGCTAATGTAACATTAGCCCTGCGGAGGGCTACCCACGGACACGCTCTGCCCACCCAAAGAAAACTGGATGGAGTATTAACGGCAGTCTGGGCACCGCGTATGGTATCCCATTCATATAGTACTTAGGTGTTCCAAGTTTTAAACTTTGCATTGTGACCTCTTTCACCTTCAAAAAAATGAAATGAAATGTTGGTTTTGTTCCTAGGGGGCGCTACAACCATTTAAGCATATTTTGATTTTTTTTTTTTTTTTTTGTCTTTTTTTTTTTTTTTTTTACATTTTATCCAAGTTTTCACCAGTGTTCCCCTGGCTGTTGAGTTTGGTGAGTTTTGAAGCATTCTGAAGGGGTCAAAGTAGGGCTCAAAGCGTCGGCGGGAAAAAGAATGACCGCTAGGGGGCCCTACATAGTGTATTTGGAATTTGTCCTTACACGGTATCAAAGATTGCACCTGTCTTGACTTGCCTGCTGATTTTGGTGCATTTTGAAGCATTCTAAGGGGGTCAAATGGAGCTGAAAGGGGCTGCAGAACAAAGAATAACTACAATAATAATAATGAAACCGAGGAACCACAATAGGTTACCTAAAAAAAAAACATTGTCACCTGCATGCCCATACTGTTCAGTTATGGATGTGTTCAAAGTCAAATAAAATCAAATCAACTTTTATTTGTTTAGACCAAATCACAACAACAGTTTTCTCAAGGAGAAAACAAAACATGTTTTAAGGTGCGGTAGCCCTACGCTGGATTTCGACCTACTTGAGCATTGTAGTTTTTTTTTGCCCCCCCCCAAGTTCAGATTGTTGCCCTCCCACACCTGGCATCCTGGTAACACCACAGCTCACAGTTCTGAGGTCAGGGGTCTGAATCATTGGCGCTTCAACCATTCTTTACGAGGCGCTTCAACCATCCTGTATAGAGCTTGCATGTTCTCCCCATGCTTCTGGAGGTTTTGTGCTGCTATCATATTCCTGAAACATTTTTTAGGTTAATTAAAGTCTATCATAAGTGTGCTTTTGAATGTTTCTGTTTGTTTGTTTGTCTATTACAGCCCTGCGATTGGCTGGCAACAGGCGTGGGGGTTTACCCAACTCATGACCCAAAGTCAGCATAGGCTCCAGCTCAGTGACCCTGGAGAGAATAAGATGTATAGAAAACAGATGACTCGGGCTGGGAATTGAGAATCGTTCTGTATAAGAACTGGTTCCGTGTGTTCCGATACCATGGAATCGTTTGGCAATTTATCTAATGATTCTCTTATCTGTTCCAACTAGCACGACTTACGTTTTTAAAATTTACGCATGTTACACACGTTTGATCCGGCAAGCGCGGCTACATAATTTGCATGGAGAGACTTCTCATCAAGTGTAACCTGGAGAAAGTCGTTACCAAGTGAATTTGCATTGACTTTTACAGGCCAGGTCATTATTCATGAGACTACTTAAACAAATGGTGATTTTTTTTCCAAAAAAGTCTATTAATGGGTCTGTCGTATTCCTCGTCGAAGACTTTATAAGAAAATTATAACATATATGCATCTAAAATAGAGATGTCCCGATCCGATATTTGGATCGGATCGGACGCCGATATGGGCAAAAAAATGTGCATCAGTATCGGATCGGCCGACACGGACAAATTCCGATCCAGACTTCCGATCCAGTTTTTTTTTTTTAAAAATCCGGTCTGTTTTTTCCAGCGCACCGATTTACATAATCCATTCCAGTTTTTGCTTCAGTTTCCCTAAAATCCGGTCCGTATTTTATGGTATACCTTCAGCACACTACATTAACATCTCCCAATTTACCGAGAGACTTTATTGGTAAAAATGTCAGCTGTGTGGGATCATTTCACCTTAAAGGACGACTAAAACGAAGAGGCAGAGTGCAACATATGCTACAATAAAGTCAAGCATGGTAGTAAAGCTGTAAGAAGTTTTAATACAACAAACCTAATCAAGCATTTAGCGAAATACCACCACAAGCAATATAAGGCGTATGTTAAGAAAACCGAAGACAAAAAGAAAGGTCCTACGCAACTAACACTGCCAGAAGCTTTTGCTATGCGTGACAAACTGTCACTCGACAGTCCCAAAGCCCAGGGAATAACAAGAGTCATTGCCGAAGAATTCATTCTGGATGACGAGCCATTACCTCTCGTGAGTATAGATGCACCATCCAACACTTAGAACCACGGTACAACATGCCCAGCCGTCATTACCTCCTTGAGCGATTCGGCCGTGGAAGATTCGAGAACGATTCACAAACATCCAAATTCCAATTATTGAAATATGTCGAGTAAAACGGAACTGATACACAGCGCGGTCTTCGGGACACAATGAGAAACGGACCGCATTGCGTCCCGAGAGTAAACATCATGCTTGTCATAGACCCGGGTGATGCCAATGCTCAACTCACGGCTTTAGCTCTACTCATGCCGCTGGATAAAAAACACAAGAATACCTGACTGCTGCTGACAGCCGCTACAAACTACGTCAACATCGTTTTACTGTAGATAATAGATATCATATGTAAATAGAACTAGATGCACAATGACAGACTCGACGGCGTTAGCAACATCGAAGTATGGAAAACTAGATGTGTTAGTAAACGGCCGCCATTTTAAAGCAGGAGACTTCCCTAGTAGGCTGTTGTGAACCTTCCAAGCGAACCTGATTACTTTTTTATCTAAAATACTCCTAAATCGGCAAAATCTTGACTTTAATCTATCTTCAAAACAGTTTTAAAACTTTAACATGTCGAAAGTAGACAGAAGGGAAATTATAGAATAACGGGAGCAATTTTAACAACTTTAACAGTTGATTTGCAAAATTAAATGAATTGAATGTAGTTTAAAGCTGCTGATACAGAATGGGGGCTTGAGTATTTTATTTACTGTTTTAAAATGTTAACTTGATACTGAAATAGTCGTTTATTTAAACCTGAGCGGCTTTTTATACAATTATTGTAACTAATGCACGAAACATTAAAAGCATCTAATAGCTTGGGGGGGTTTGTGGGATTTTCCACTGCGGTTGTTTGTGTGTTTCTCTTTTTTAAGACAGTTTACAATATTATTTGCACGTTTTACTGACTGACTATGCCATTTCTGTTTGTTATTTATAATGTTTTGTGTTTGTCATTGAATAAACAGGTCAGTTTCTTGTTACCTACCATTGTGTGTTATTCACACTCACCTAATTCAGCTGGCTAGTTGTTATCAAGAGTACTAAAACACTTTTCAACATGAGTCTGACAACTAAGTAAGGACGCTAAATAACTTTAAACTTTAACACATGCTCAGATAGGCTGGTATCGGTATCGGCCAGTATCGGTATCGGATCGGAAGTGCAAAACAATATTGGTATCGGATCGGAAGTGCAAAAACCTGGATCGGGACATCCCTAATCTAAAATAATCCTAAACGATTTTATTAGCAATTTTAATATTCCTATTTGAAAAATTCCATGGGTATGCGTTCGTTCCCATAGCAACCAGTCAGTTACCTTCTGTTATTATCCCTACATGCGCATTTCGAGCAGAGGACAGCCACCTGTTAGAGGAAGTATTAATCTGTGTGTGTCCATGAACGAATGTAAGTATTTCCTCTTCATGCCATAAAGTTCTTATTATAAGTTAGAGCCGTTATCTGTGCGACCGTTTCGTGTTTTTCTCGCTCTTTCTCGCTGCTTCGAGGAGAGCGTTGTTTACATTACATTCCCGTTGCACATTTGTGTTAAAAGGGATAGTGTTAGTTTAGCATCTTAAGATGATGTTGTACATCCATATGAGTGTAAAGTGCTTAGTTTTCGCCACTTTCATGGCCAAGATGACCGCACGTGCACGCAGCGTGCTTCCGGGTTGTGCGCACACGCTCGCGCCCCCCCACCTTTGTGTCATTGTCTGCTCATTGAGTGATTGTCATATCAAATGCCATTGCCTGTATAAAGTTGTGCCTGTTGCCAAGTTGGATTAAAAGTGCCAAAGACCAGCTCCACTCTCCGCTCCTTGTGTTCTAACCAACACCCCGAGGCGAATGAACCATAAAACCTATAGAACCCAGAACCTCATACAGGCCATTAGTCCAAATTAGATAAGGGAATCGATAAAGAATCGAATAGTTAAGCATAGTGATGCACGATAATGCATTTTTCAACCGATACCGATAACCGATAATTTCCTCCTCATTCCAACCGATAACCGATAATGTCAAGCCAATAATTCTATTAAAAGATTTATGTAAAATTTTAAAGTATACACAAAAGAAAATATTACTGTGCAAAAATATAATTTATTGCTCTTTTTTTTCAACATAAAGTATGAACAAGTCGTCAATTCAAACATCTAAATAATGACAGATTGTCTGACATTGTGTAATGGTAAACCTTTGGCAACAATTACAGAGTAAATACCTAAGTTGCACAAAAATGCCTTTAAAAGTAAGCCATTCCTAACATACAGTATATAACATTAATACACTCCAAAACACACCTCCTTAAAACTAGTCAGTTTTAAGTGTAAATCTATTGGCAATAAGTGAAATTATCTGCCATCGCTTCAAGTGTATTCCTCTCAGATTTCTTGGAAGAAAAATAGCTAGCTGAAAATAATCTTAACAGCCTTGTTTTAAGCAATACATTATTATACTTAATCCTAAAAAAAAAAAAACTTGGAAAAAGGAAGATTTTGAATAATATTTGTGGCTACAGAATATTGATTTAAGAATTTGATTATCTACTGTGACTGTAATTGAGCAGAGGAATAAGTTAAATAATTTGAAAAGTGATTGCTAATGTTATATGCTTTGTTGCATACTGTAAAAATGATTACCTCAAAAGAGCGAGATGTCATGTACCCATTCTGCAGCGCTTTGTTTACATTTGCGGCTTTCACGACATTTGCTTTACAGCAGCTAAACTGCTACATGGCAGTACTATTTGGACGGAGTTGGAGCTCGCATCCGCGTGCGTGTTGTTTTGTGCCTGAGTTTTATTAAGCCGAAAATAAAGGCAGCGTTACAAAGTCATCTGACCGCTCGTCATTTTACATTCTTAATGCATTATTGACTGGCTGACTTCGTTTTCTCCATGTTTAAATTATCTTATAACCACTGTGCCGTCATGATAAGCTTGCTTACCGGACATCAGTTTTTAATGAAGAATGGTGGTCGTATAAACTGCATTACTTCTTTTATCCAGGGCTTTGGTTCTCGGGTCATTAAGGTAAAAAAAAAAAAACGTGTCTCGTCTCGGCGGCAGCTACATCCGTACCGGATAATCCGCCCACCCCGGCCGGTGTTGTGCCGAAAAATAGCCGCCCCGCGTGAAATGTCCCCCCTGACGGGAACGCTTATTTATAACGCTTTATTGAGCGTTTATTTGATTTATTTGTTAATTATTTTATTATTGAGCGCCCACACGTCACTCGTACAGCTTTTTGTTACCAATCGATGGACATGGAAACGATTTTCCTGTACCGTGAGTATATGTATTATTTTACTCTGCTTGAACTAATAAATGTCATACCTGTGTGATTTTCATTCAGATATGGTCGTGAAAACCTGTAGACTAATAAATTTCTGTTCAAAGATGGGTTATGTGGCCCAGTCCACGATTTGTTACTAAAATAAAGTACTAGTATTTTGTCTCATTTATTTATTTAAAACAGATTTTACAGTCGTAAATCCATTGCTGCAATGCGTCAATGAAAACATTTGATGTTTTCACCTCAATAAAGCGTTATAAATGAGCGTTCCCGTCAGGGGGGACATTTCACGCGGGGCGGCTATTTTTCGGCACAACACACCTGTTCGCCGCGGCGTATTCGGGTCCTGGCTCTGCTTGCACGCTGTGGGTAACGCTCGAGAAACCGGGGTGTTCGCCGGAGGTCCCGAGGCCGGGGAACCGCCTATGGTGAGGCGGCGGCAGCCTGCCGGACTGGCCAGAGCGGCGGGCTCCGTTGGAAGACGGCTACTTGCCGACTATCGGTCTCCATTAGTGCCGGTGTCCGGTGTTTAGCCTTCGATGCGAATTTACCACCCGCCTTGGGCTGCATTCCCAAACAGCCCGACTCTGTATCGTCACAAGCCCTGTAGTTTAACTTAGTGTTTACAATAGCTTTAGCATTCCTGCTAGCAGCAGCCTCGTATTTGTTCCAAAATTCTTTGTGATGCAGTTTTAAATGGCTGCTGGGTTAGTGGTTTTGAATGAGGACGCTTTCTTTCTGCCTCGTGGAACTTCTACGGTACATGTTTCGCAGATGGAGAGAGCGTCGTTTTTTTTAGTAACAGCCGCCATAATATTCAACTACTTCTTGTCTTGTAACTCCGCCTCCTCAACCCCTCCTCCCTCAGGGGCTACAGAGAGGGGAGGGGTTGAGGAGGCGGCGTGCTGAATTCTTCGGTTGCGCACATTTGGAGGCAAAATCAAGTATATAATTATCGGATTGCATTATCGGTTGATTTTTTTATTATCTGGATTATCTGTGTGACATCATAATTGCCATTATCGGCCGATAATTATCGGTGACCGATATTATCGTGTATCTTGAGTTAAGCAATATCGATTATGGAATCGGAATCGCAAAAATCTTATCAATTCCCATCCCTACAGATGACTGGATGATTTGTTGCATTTCTGACTACATCACAGAAAAATTGTTCCTTACTACTTTAATGCCTGACGTTGTTCGGGAACTGTCTGTTGATGTTCGCAGTTATAATGCATTCCGATGGTTTTGTCAGTGTGCTGCAGACTCATCAGCATTACATTTTGCTCATGTATAAACATGATGTGTCTGCTCCCTTAATCCTCACAGCACTGCTAAATCAATCTGCCCTTTATTAGACTTCAAGTTGGTGAGCCGATGTTCTTTCCGGAAATACTGATGACACTGTTTTACATATTACAACAAAACCATTCTTAATCATCCATTCGTTGTATTTCAGTTAACCTACTCACATAGTGCTAATGTATTATTCTTCTCTAAGAGAAGGTGTTTGTTGTGAGCTTCTGGAAAGAATTAAACTAAATTAGAAAAAATGAAATTGATAATATGGTTGAATGCACAATGGTTCAACGAGCCGAGACATTTGAAGCAACATTTGTTACAAAATTACTTTGCTTTCTAATTTTTGTTTGACAAAAAGATAAAAAGGCTAACTATCTGCAAGGGCAGAGAAAATACAAAAATTAGTTGTGTGCAGATATTTTGGTTCGTCACAGCAGCACGCTGGATTCTTTTTATTCACAAAAACATTAGAAGCATAAGGCAGAAAGCTTTTCTATATGTCTAATCTAAAACATGTACCAGACTAGCGTGAAAGCACACAAACCACAAAGAAGTGACTTGAAGGGCAAAATGGAACCCAGAAAAACATGCAGTATAAGCCTCGGTTATTTTATGCTTTAACAAACATGCCGCATGAGCAATCAAAAAACTATAGCAAAACAGCTCAGTCAAATGTGGAACCTTTTAATTGCTTTTTTCCCCAAACATGGCATATTGCATGTGCGACGCCTCATCAAGTATTGCCCGTTGATCAATGAGCAAGTCGAGGAAAATATTTTCTTAAAGATTACAACATTTTGTGTCTGGAGTGTGTAATTTGGGTATATTAATACAGTGGCTGTAACAAAAAACAGACTAATATTGGAATTTTAAAATGGAGCTCGTCAATTGTGCTAAATATAACCATAAAAATCTGAATTGTTTGATATTTTTGTAAAAACAGAGGGAAACTACACCTAACAAAATATACAGTGGGGCAAATAAGTATTTAGTCAACCACTAATTGTGCAAGTTCTCCCACTTGAAAATATTAGAGAGGCCTGTAATTGTCAACATGGGCAAACCTCAACCATGACAGACAGAATGTGGAAAAAAAACAGAACATCACATTGTTTGATTTTTAAAGAATTTCTGGTGGAAAAAAAATATTTGGTCAATACCAAAGTTCATCTCAATACTTTGTTATGTACCCTTTGTTGGCAATAACGGGGGCCAAACGTTTTCTGTAACTTTTCACAAGCTTTTCACACACTGTTGCTGGTATTTTGGCCAATTCCTCCATGCAGATCTCCTCTAAAGCAGTGATGTTTTGGGGCTGTCGTTGGGCAACACGGACTTTCAACTCCCTCCACAGATTTTCTATGGGGTTGAGATCTGGAGACGGGCTAGGCCACTCCAGGACCTTGAAATGCTTCTTACGAAGCCACTCCTTTGTTGCCCTGGCTGTGTGTTTTGGATCATTGTCATACTGAAAGACCCAGCTACGTCTCATCTTCAATGCCCTTGCTGATGGATGGATATTTTCACTCAAAATCTCTCGATACATGGCCCCATTCATTCTTTTCTTTACACGAATCAGTCGCCCTGGTCTCTTTGCAGAAAAACAGCCCCAAAGCATGATGTTTCCACCCCCATGCTTCACAGTGGGTATGGTGTTGTTCGGATGCAATTCAGTATTGTTTCTCCTCCAAACACGAAAACCTGTGTTTCTAACAAAAAGTTCTATTTTGGTTTCATCTGACCATAACACATTCTCCCAGTCCTCTTCTGGACCATCCAAATGCTCTCTAGTGAACCGCAGATGGGCCTGGACATGTACTTTCTTCAGCAGGGGGACACGTCTGGCAGTGCAGGATTTGAGTCCCTGGCGGCGCATTGTGTTACTGAGGAGCCTTTGTTACTGTGGTCCCAGCTCTCTGTAGGTCATTCACTAGGTCCCCCCGTGTGGTTCTGGGATTTTTGCTCACCGTTCTTGTTATCATTTTGATGCCTCGGGGTCAGATCTTGCATGGAGCCCCAGATCGAGGGAGATTATCAGTGGTCTTGTATGTCTCCCATTTTCTAATAATTGCTCCCACAGTTGATTTCTTTACACCAAGTGTTGTACGTATTGCAAATTCCCAGCCTGGTGCAGGTCTACAATTTTGTCTCTGGTGTCCTTCGACAGCTCTTTGGTCTTGGCCATAGTGGAGTTTGGAGTATGACTGACCGAGATTGTGGACACGTGTCTTTTATGCTGATAATGAGTTAAAACAGGTGCCATTAATACAGGTAACGAGTGGGGCCTCGTTAGACATCATTAGAAGAAGTTAGACCTCTTTGACAGCCAGAAATCTTGCTTGTTTGTAGGTGACCAAATACTTATTTTCCACTCTAATTTGGAAATAAATTCTTTAAAAATCAAACAATGTTATTTTCTGTTTTTTTTTTTCCACATTCTGTCTCTCAAGGTTGAGGTTTACCCATGTTAACAGTTGCAGGCTCTCTAATCTTTTTAAGTAGGAGAACTTGCACAATTGGTGGTTGACTAAATACTTATTTGCCCCACTGTACCATGTATTTTACCTCCATAAACTAAATTGGTGTGATGCAAATGACCAAATTTGACCTTCAGAGCAGGCAAACATATTATGTCATACCTGCTGATTTTTTACACATTCCATTAAAGCCAAGAAACTAATTACAAAATCACTCTGAGACTGCTGTAACTCTACCTCATTTTCAAACAGAGGCCCCGCAGACATCTACCACACAAACCCTCATCCCCATCTTTTAAATGGAAAATATCCCACTCACTGCTGACTCCTGATGTGAGCAAAGTGCAGTCTGGCTCAGTGGTTGTGAAGTAAATTAAATCTTAAAAGACGACCACCAAGTGGCAGGGGTTGATTTATTTACAAGCTAAATTATGGGGGACATCCAGGTTCTACAATAGGATTGAGACAAAATGACCTCTAAACCAAAACTGAAGCAGACCAGATAAAACTCATTTAACCCTTAATGGAGTAGAAGAGTATCGAAGCCTTTTTGCGACAAAGCTCTCGAGACTCACACAAATAAGCTGCATATTCACATTCACTTACACCAGTCATACTGTCCTTATTGTGCTTTTGAACAGTTTTCCAAAGGTGCAATATATTTGAATCCACATTAGAATTGGTGAAGTATTTTTTTTCCTAATTAAAATTTAAAGTAAATTTAAGACAATAAATTATGCATCAGAAAATGGCTTAGCAGGAGGATCCAGATAACAATGCATCCTAAAATTCGACTTTTCAATGTTGTTAAATTTCATTTGCATTTGGGCATAGTAAAATAGTGGGCAAACAAAACCTGTCACATAGTATTGCATATTTAGGACCAGATGAGAACTTAATTGTAGCTGGGATGCAAGGGCGTAGGTTTGGTGTCAACATTGGTAGGGACTATATAACAGCATAACCTGCATGTACACTTTTTGCTGGGGACGAGACATTACTAGGAGCAAACAGATTATTGAACGGGGGTCAGGGCCACATTTCTCACGAATATGAACCTAATTAATTGATAGGTGAAATGATCAATGCAAAATAAATCTGTATTGACCTATCCTTTTATATGAATTGGTTCACGTCAAGCAATGTTCGTTTCAAACCTTTTATTTTCAAAAACTACTAAAGAAACATTTTGAAGTAAAGGTCCAATTATTAAAAAAATGGGGAGCTATCCAAGAATGGGTCCACTTCTGGGGGACACTGGAGACCCCCTAGACTCAAACTAAAGTATTGTAATATAAAAGTGAGTTGGGAAAAAAAAAAAAATCTGAGATATCCAAGGACCGATCTACATCTGAGGCATCCTAGACTATACTCAAGGCTCGAACCAAAGTACTCTCATGATATTCTGATCTGTGATTTCATTTCACAGATTTTTTTTTTTTTTTCATGTCAGTTCATGTTCATGTCAGTGTCCCTCTGAAGTGGACCCATTCTTGGGACTTGCACTCTGAAGCCACCGGGTTGCATTACGGTAATGCACATAATGCAAACAATGATCCAAATGAGGGAAAGCTCGCTTGACTTTGTTGTTCATTGTTGAGGCTGGCTTGACCACAGTAGTTTTGCAAGTTAGCAAGTTCACACAGATTAATGCTAATGACGTCTTTTTACATTACTTACAGTGGCTTGTGCTGGTCGAAAAAAACTTCTAATACCCCTCCTCTTCGAAGGGGGTAGAGGAGGCGGCATGTTGCATTTCTGTCGGTGGGGTTATGTGAGTGTGCGTGTGTGTCTGTGTAGCTGGAGGAAGGGGCAAGAGATCAAGTCATCAGCCAATCAATCATGCCAGCGAGTGAAAGTGAGCCACTGTTTATTCTTTATTGTCCTTTTATCATGAAAGCCTCCCTTTTTCTTTTTTTTTTGTCTCCTCAGACAAAACTTTGTCTCTTTTTGCGATGCCATCTTTGCAGAATTCGCACGAAAGTAGGGCAGGGCGATATGGCCTTAAGTACGTATCACGGTAAATTGAGCAGATTTACCTCGATAATGATAAATGACAAATTCATGCATGAAATACAAATTAACTGTTTCTCGTTTATTTATTTAGCAGCTTTCAATTTAATATATGTAACAATTGTACACGAAGTCTAAATATTAAGTATATAAAATTTTTCTTGGAAACAATAACAGTTGAAGTATTAACATTTATAACAGCTTGTATGACTTGAACAATGTACATTATAAAAATCAATACGACGACTGTGCAAACATGTCACTACAACACAAACGCCTCACAGCATGAACAGTACACTTCAAACAACTTATTGTTAATGGCTTCTGTGACATAATTACTCAACACAAGTTTACTTCAAGGTTTCAGGTTTTTTTTACAAGTTTACTTCAAGGTTTCAGGTTTTTTTTAATGTTTTTTTTTTTTTTTTTTTACCAGAGCATTTTTTAATACATGCACACACACATGCACCCCCCCAAACAGACACACACACATTAAAGCTATATTGCTCTTATGCCAATGACACATTTAAGATTTTATGATGGCAGTAATGACACAGGATAAAAGAATGACAGAATAAAGCAAGCACATACAGAAAAATAGCTGTGGCCATTAAACGGTCACTGCTGGATTATAATTTATGTTGAATGCTTTACCATCTTAAAAGATATCAAAGAAATCACACACACACAGAGATACAAAATAATACGACATACTAATTGCCAGATACCGTCTGTACACAATCCACTCATTAAGTTCAGCCATTTCAACAAGGTTAGAACCGCTATCCGACTCCATCACATTCATCTGTAGCCGCTGTTAGCCGCTAGCGTTAGCCTGTGGCCTGGCTACCAGTAGAAAGCACTGAAAACAAACGCTCCTGAAATGGTGAGAACCAGGGAGGAAAGCAGGTGAAAGCCCGTCTGGAGGCCGCCAAGAGTCTACTTAATGTCGGGCAAGGGCGTAGATTTGGTCTCAATTTTGGTAGGGACAAACTAACAGCATAACCAGCATGTACACTTTTTGGTGGGAACGGTGCATGAATAAGACCAAACAGATTGGGTGAACGGGGGTCAGCGCTACATTTCTCACTAATATGAATCTAATTAATTGATAGGCTAAATTATCAATGCAAAATAAATCTGTATTGATTTATACTAACTTTCAAACTGCAAATTTATAATGTCTTAATCCGATCATTTTTCTTAAATCTAGTCGAATAATTTTCTCCATCTTGTTTCTTGTTGTCTTGTTTTGAGTGTTAAAATAAAAATTAAAATTGGGGAGAAGGGGGTAAACCTTGGTTCACTACATTTCTTACAGTTTAATTAACGTTAACAGTAGAAAACACATAAAGGAGGATATTTCTCTCAAAGCAGCTTCCTACTCGAGTTTGGGAAATTCACACAGATTAATGTTATGCAAACTCTGATGCCGGTCGGACTTAAAGTAGCAAAATTAGTGGTGTGTTCCCCACCTCCACAACATTGACTTCTTTTTACAACACTTACAATGGCTGCAACTGGCGGATTTTTTTTTTTTTTTTTTTTTTTAAATATTCCTTGTCGTCGAAGGGGGCGGAGGATCAATCAAACGTGTTTGAGGAGAAAAAAATTGACGGGCACATTCAGCAAGTGAAAGGGTCAATGTAAGAACTAAATGAAAGTAATTACTTTATTAATGGTAGGGTCATTTCTATCCTTACAAGATAAGGGAAGACAATCTAAATGACCTATGTAACTGAATTCATTATACAAGGCAAATAAGTTGCTTAAAAGTTGGTGGGGAAAATTTGAGCATCTTGAAAAGTTGGTAGTGTTCTGTCCTACCGTCCCTATGCAAATCTAAGTTTGGCGAAGCTCCCTTAATCCTGACTCCATCATGTTTGCTTGTAGGTTAGCCGCTAGCGTTAGCCGCTAGTATTACCCTACCGGGCTTTTGTTTGTTTGAATTCCTGATCACCACGTGACTTCATACGTAAGCACACTGACTGCTTTCTTAAAAGGGAATTAACATAGCCGAACAACACAGAGTCAAAGCAGTATGAAAAGACTATATTTTCTTGTTTTATTAAATTACCACATTTACTGACATGGTCACAGTTACGTTATTCATCGTGACGAATTTCGGTAACGGTAAATTTTCGGTGTACCGCCCGGCTCTACGCAAAATTGTTCGAATCGACTTCCGTCTTTATGACAAATTATGAAAGGAAGATGTGACATATGCCGTAAAGCAGTCAGCACATTTGTTTTTTTTGTGTTTTTTTTTTGTGTGGCAGGATCCTGCCCCCCTCCTCAAGTGGTGGTGAAAGTGATACAGACCCCCTCAAGATATAAAAGACAGTTGTCAGTATACATATCATCACAAATGTTATGAAAATATTTTATAGTTGCTTTAAATCACACCTAGAATATTATTACTAGATTTATTTGCTCTTAAAAGATCTGTAGCCTGCCAAAATCCTGTCCTTGACCTACTACACACCTACACAGCTACTTTGTCCTCACGCTAGTGTTTTGCTCTGATATGTTTTATCATGTGGGATTATGAACAGCATTTCGGTCAATACAAAAATTCAATAAAGTTTGATGAAAAGAAAATGTAAATTCCACAACGGTGGATTCCAATTAAAAATAGTAGAATATAGTAAAAGATTAACGCAAATGAAACTGCTACAATTGAATTGAAGGTGTCACAGCAAATGGTATGAATATAGCACTTGTGTTCTTATAATAATTTGGAGAATTTAGCGTGCCTTTTCAAAACAAATCAATTAAAGCAAGGAGTCGTCCCGCACAATGTTGGCTATGCCTGTTTTTTTTTTTTCCTTCTCTAATTTGGCAAAGTGCCATGTGGGTTCTTGAAAGACATAGAGATCTAAAAGCCATAATTAAGTGCAAAACCCATAGCAGCATCACATTCAGAAATACATTACAGGAAAATGAAACAATGACAGACACATGGAAAAGTGTGATTTTAGTCAAGAGTGCCAATGTGCCAATCTTCTGCTAATTAACCATTTCATCTTTCATCTGCGAGCTCCATCACACTGATACCTGACAATTTCATTTAATAATTGATTGATGGTTTTGCCGGAGGCCCTTGTTATATTTCATTTGAGATATCACCAAATTAGAGTTTATCATCTTTGACAGGTGACTGAAATGAATGCTGTTTCTCTCCTCTCCATTTAATTAGGGTTTTCAAAACAGAAAAAAAACACTAAATGTATAATAAACCATGTATAGGTTTTCATATAGTACATATCAATAAAGGAAAACCTCATTTTTGCGACATGACATACTGTACAGTATTAAGTAGGGATGCCCTTGATCCGATCACGTGATTGGAAATCTGACTGATCGCGCAATTTTTCATAGGATCGGAATCGGGGGAAGAGGATGAAGAATGCAATAATTAATTTTTCAAGGGCCAAAAAGGTAACAAAATAATCCAGAAACACAATGGCATTGCCAAAAGAAACAAAAATAAATACGTTCTATACTCCGTAGGTCGCCATTGTTGTTGACGTAGCAGGGCGGTGACGTCACATGGTGACGCTGCCGGGCTTCCAGAGTATGACTCTAACGACATAAACATGTCATCTGTTCAACACTTTCGATTTCAACCCAAGAAGAACATTAAAGAGCATGACAGCAATGCCGATATTTCACAAAATAAGCAGCAAAAGCAAAATGAACAGGAAAGATGGGATGAGACGAGACGAGAGTAGGCATTAAAAAAACTGTGTTCTGCCAAAATGTGCTACACCGGCGAAACGTCTACAAGAGGCAAATTTGACACCCAAAGTACTACCATGCGATTTCAGCTTGTTTTGTTTAGATGCATAAAGACAGAACATACTAAAGATTTGAGGCGTGCGAAATTTCCGATTCTTAGATTATTCGCGATTCGGCCGTGGAAGATTCGAGACGATTCTCAAACATCCAAAGTTATTTAATTATACCAGGTAAAGCGGAACTGAAACACAGTCAGCGCGGTCTTCCGGATGCAATGAGGAACGGGCTGAGAGTAAATATCACGTTCAACTCATGCCACTAGATAAAAAAACAAAACAATACCTGACTGCGGCCGACAGCCGCTACAAACAACGGCTAGTTGTTAGTTGCTACAAATATACGGCCACATAATCCCACGGTAGATATCACATATATATGTCAGGGAAGCTCAAGTTTGAACTCCAACACCAGTGTTATCTTGATAGCTCGATTACAGAAATGAATACGAACCCAACCATGGATTGCTTTTCTTCGAAGGCTTTATAAACAAGAGCTTTTGGGTACAAAATGATACGACCCAGCCAGAAGCTGTGATCACCCAGTACGAAGAAGTACAATAGAGGCTGGACATTTATACTGTTTGAAAGGGCGGTGCCGAAGCCGACCGCAAAACTAAACTTACTCAGAAACAAAACTTATCATCTCACAAACTTGGGTATTTTTCCATACAAAAACATCTTTGAGCTGACACCTTGAGCGCTGGTCCCGGATAGAACGAAGATAAGCTTAGTGTGATAAACTACAGTCGCTCATTGTATTCATTCAGGGCATATTGGAAAACAGGAACATAACAGTCCATATTTGGGCTTATGGTGATACAGTCAAGACCATGAGAAGGGACACTCAACAGATTAATGCTATAATGTTCTCATGCAAGCGTAACAAAAGGCATACAAAATATGATGTATAATGGTTGTGTTTTAAGCATGAATAAAATTCTCTCTGCGAATTGTCAGACGCCGGAGGCGTTAGAACATGTATAGAGAACTAGATGTGAAATAACAGAATTGCCGGTGTTAGTAAACAGCCGCTATCTTAAAGCAGTAGACTTCTCTGGAAGGCTCTGTTGTAGCGAACCTTTTTTATCTAAAATATTCCTAAATTGGCAAAATCTCGACTCCATCTTTATGTGATGAAACAGTTTTAAAACTTTCACATGTCAAAAGTAGACAGAAGGGAAATTATGGAATAACGGGAGCAATTTTAGCAACTTTAACAGTTGATTCACAACATTAAACTATTTGAATGTCGTTTAAAGCTGCTGGTACAGAATGGGGACTTGAGTATTTTATTTACTGTTTTGAACTGATAACTTGATACTGAAATAGTAGTTTGGTTTAGCCTGAGAGGATTTTTGAACAATTTTGGAACTAATGGGGGGCGGGGGCTTCGCATCAATAAAGGATTTATAATCGAATCGTAGCCTCTGAATCTTAATCGAATCGTTAGGTGCCCCAAGATTCCCACCTCGACTAAAGATGCCTAAAGAAAACATTTAAACGTAGTAATATCAAATAAGGGGGGTTTAAATATGCTAGGTGACAGATCAACAATCTGCTTTAAAGCTACCACAAGAAAACACAACGCTTAAAGTATGAGACAGTAACACATGCAAAAAGTATTTTGAGGCAATAATAATGTACTAAAAGACTCAGTAAAAACACAAATAGTAAGTACTCACTGCTTTTAACCGATGTGCGGATTTGTTGGATGTTTTTCCGTGTAGGAGGAATTTGAGTAACCCGGTAGTGTTCGTTGAGTGACCGTGACAATCTACGTCATCTTCCTGGGCCACGATTGCACGCATAAAAACATGGCGCCCTCCATAAGTCAAAAGATGTAGTAAATATTATGGATATTTAAAATAAATGGCAATTTTTTATGTGTTTCTAATAACATATATTACTAAAAGAGAACAATTGTGGCTTATTAGAGCCTATTAGTCTTTAAGTCCAAGGTTCCCTTTAAAACGGGACGCAGTATTGGCAGTTTTTCAAAAGCAGGTGACTCGGACTCAGACTCGAGTGCAAACATTGGGTGCGATTGGGACATCCAAAGTATAAAGTATGTCATGATACGTTGTATAAACTATGGAGCCCATCCCAGCTGATTTTAGTGTAACAGGCTGGGCCACCATGTTAAGTAAAAATGTCTGAATGACGATTTTATGTAGATAATATAATATTACATGTACACCGAACAAACCTTTTATAGTTACAGTATCAACTGTGGTGCGGATAACCGAGTTGTATATTTTACCATGCAACAAAACTGAATCTCTCTCTTATGAAATGAATGTAAATGATATGCAATCGTGAAATATGCAGGAGGAATTATGTGATATAGGCCTCACCGCTGCCATGTTCATTAAAATGAGAATAATTTGAACTTTATTACAATCCATTATGAGAGGCATCACATTATAATTTGGTAAAATGAGATCATATCTCAAGAAGGCGGGAGGAAAAAAAGGAATTACACAAGATGGTTGATTACAAGTGGGCAGATATCTCATCTGACATCTATAGTGGAGCCGATTCCCTCTGCAAGGGCACAGGCCTTGAAGCATTGTTGAAATGGACTTATTGAATGAGCCATCGTCTTTGAGAACTCTGCTCCTATAGATTAAACGGGAAGGAATCAGAAATTTCGAACAAAACTCACTCATGGATTTAATTAAAACCCAAAAGAGGGAATGAGTGACACTGCAGACACAGCCTTAGCAATAAATCAATAGTGCCATACAAAAGAGTTTGAAATTCCCCTTTTGCCTTCCGCATCCATTATTTGCCCCCCCCACCCCCCTTCTATAAAGCTTGCATTGCATTCTCAACTAATATTTATTGTTATTTCTCTTAGGATAATACAAATATTCATGGGTTTTTTTTTCTGTGTGCTAAAATAGCAGTTATTCGAAAGGTTATCTTTGGGTTATAAGGCACATACGTACGCCACAAAAAAACTAAATTTATTCTTATACAAACAACAGCTGTCCATTTTGCACTATGGGATATTTACACCAAAAGACATGCAGCTAATCAGCCTGTAAAAAAAATCATATATTAGCCACATGGACTATGAATTGCAGGGTTAAAAGCAAAAGAAAAAATGCTGTGTCTTATAGTCTGTAAATTACAGTAACTAGTATCTATAGTAAAAACCGTGGGAATTTTCCTTATACCTTTTATGGTATTTTTCCTCAAAATAATATTCTTTCATTACACTGACATACAAAATGTCATGAGCCACTAATTGTCAGAGTATTCCAGCACACTCAGCCTGCTGCCACTCCACCTACCAGGTAGCTTATCTACCAATTACCCCTAATTACCACCACCTACAACTTGTTACCAGCTTTGCATTTAAGGCACAGCCTCCAAACAGTCAGTGTCAGTTCGGCAACGATTACGCACGCTCCTGCTCGTTGCCTGTTCTTGACCAATCACTGCTTCTCAGTGATGGCAAACTGAAGCATCATGAAGCAATGAGGCTTTCCATCAAACTGGTTCGCTCCGAAGCATCATGAGGCTTCATTTGTTCTATTGCGCCATCATGTGGAAAATAAAGGTCATGGCAGGCAGAGTGATTAAAATGATACCATGGATTTGATGGGGTCAAAAGTGCAGGGAGTTGTGGTGTGAATGAATGTGCGTGTGTTACTTGAAAGTAGAGCCTAGATCGGGCCTAAAAAATCCAGCCCGGCCCGACCCGACCCGGCCCGCGTGTATTTAAGCCCGAGCAATTAACTTAACTGGCATGCCCGAGCCTGAAAAAAAGCCGAATTTTTTTTTTTTTTATTTATGAGGACCCACACGGAGAAAATGCGGGGATGCAATGAGTCAGTCAGACCTGGACAGAGCACTGCTTGGAAAATGGTTGTGTTTTGTGTGATCACATTTGTGACGACGCCTATGTGCATAATGATAACAAATTAAACCCTGTCTTTTGTAACAAATTCTCCCAGTTAAACAAGACTGTAAAATTCATATTCAATAAACATTTATATCTTTTATAATGTGTGTCTGTTCTATCAGGTGGATAGTTCATGCTTCATTTCCATGGCAAAATGCAGCAACAGACATTTATTTCAATTCCTTCGAGTTGCCAGAAAAAAAACGCAATTTTTCATAATGTTTAAATAGTCTACATACTTTTATGATCATTTTAAATGCATGTACACAACGAAATAATGCTGGATAGGTTTGTTAAATATATTTCTGTGTGGGATATTGTGCTCTCATGGACACACCTCTCTGACAAGGAGAGGAACAGCAGCATATACAAAAATAAACTAAAATACTTTTAAATGACATTATTTTAATGACTCGGATCAGAACACACAAAAGAACAACCTGCCTTGAGGAACACTGAAACAAAATAAGAACATTTTAAGGAACACCACGAACTTCACGATGTCCACCTTTGCACGAAGAGGTGCGGCCCTTGAAACAAATGATAATAATGATGTTTGACTAATATCATATCCATATCGAAATTCGAAAAGGAAAGGATGCAGAATTGCAGACTCGCAGAAAGCCCCAGAGCGTTCATGTGCGCAAACAATGCACTGGCTCTCCTGCGGCTCATGACAGCGCCCTTTCTCCGTTTTATACAATTTATTTATTTTATAACAAGTATTCCTTAGTTAAACATCCATATACAATAAATATACAGTAGCCTATATTTATTTTTAAAAAGTTAGCGAGAGAAGAAGTCCGGCCCGACCCGACCCGAATGTAAATGATTGACATTTTGGGCCCGACCCGAGCTCAAGATCTAGGCTCGACTTGAAAGAATGATTGCTTTATTTTAGACATTGACATACAGTATAAACAAGGAACAAGACACACCTTTCATTCATTTTTATTGAGGAAAACTAGCATTACCAAAGTTTTTGGCTGTAAACGGTTTCGTTTTTTTAGATAGGATTTCTTTTGAAAATTGTCTTTCGCAAGGGATGGATGAGGCCAGCCAGGGTACAATGCCTCAACATAGATGAAGTGTTCTCTTGGTATACCAAAGTTCTTAAGAACAATGTTTACACTTCACCTTTTGAAAAATCAGCAAGTAGAAGAAAGACATTAAAACGAGGGATACACTGTGTTCTCCCAATAATTTACAATATATATTCAAACTGGTTATTATTATTTGAACCTAGGAGAGAACTGGCCCAAATGATCCCAGACAGGGGATGTTCTCTTCTTTTTCGTTGTGGACGGTGCGTCCATTGCAAAATGAATCCGATTGAATTGAGGTTTAAAGATGTGAGTTGGGTGTGTCAGTGTCACCTGTCAGGTCTTTGTCGTCTCGGTGCGCCATTTTATTTCGAATCACCCGTGAAACCATGTGTTGGCGATGACGTAGAAAGCCCGTCTTGTGAGGCTTCGGACGTAGCAACGTGCCTTCCGAGGCTTCGGGCGTGGCCACAAGCATGATCAACACATGCCTCGATGCGCGCTTTGCAGATATTTTTTTCCGGTTTACTCGGCACACGCATCGGCGCCTCGGCACAGTACGGCACATCACTACTGCTTCTGACCCAGTAAGCTCTAGTGCAGGACTCGGGAACCTATGGCTTGCGAGCCAGATATGAATCTTTTGACAGCTGCATCTGGCTCACAGACAAATCTTTGATTACAGTGGGGCAAATAAGTATTTAGTCAACCCCAAATTGTGCAAGTTCTCCTACTTGAAAAGTTTAGAGAGGCCTGTAATTGTCAACATGGGTAAACCTCAACCATGAGAGTCAGAATGTGGGGGAAAAAAAACAAAAAAATCCCATTGTTTGATTTTTAAAGAATTTATTTCTAAATTACAGTGGAAAATAAGTATTTGGTCAACTACAAATAAGCAAGATTTCTGGCTGTCAAAGAGGTCTAACTTCTTCGAACGAGGTCTAACGAGGCTCCACTTGTTACCTGTTTTAATGGCACCGGTTTTAACTCATTATCGGTATAAAAGACACCTGTCCACAATCTCAGTCAGTCACACTCCAAACTCCACTATGGCCAAGATCAAAGAGCTGTCGAAGGACACCAGAAACAAAATTGTAGACCTGCACCAGGCTGGGAAGACTGATTCTGCAATAGGTAATACGCCTGGTGTAAGGAAATCAACTGTGGGAGAAATTATTAGAAAATGGAAGACATACAAGACAACTGATAATCTCCCTCAATCTGGGGCTCCATGCAAGATCTCACCCTGTGGTGTCAAAATGATAACTAGAACGGTGAGCAAAAATCCCAGAACCACACGGGCGGAACCTAGTGAATGACCTACAGAGAGCTGGGACCACATTAACAAAGGCTACTATCAGTAACACAATGCGCCGCCAGGGACTCAAATCCTGCACTGCCAGAAGTGTTCCCCTGCTAAAGCCAGTATATGTCCAGGCCCGTCTGCGGTTCGCTAGAGAGCATTTGGATGATCCAGAAGAGGACTGGGAGAATGTGTTATGGTCAGATGAAACGAAAATAGAACTTTTTGGTAGAAACACAGGTTCTCGTGTTTGGAGGAGAAAGAATACTGAATTGCATCCGAAGAACACCATACCCATTGTGAAGCACGGGGGTGGAAACATCATGCTTTGGGGCTGTTTTTCTGCAAAGGGACCAGGGCGACTGCTCTGTGTAAAGGAAAGAATGAATGGGGCCATGTATCGAGAGATTTTGAGTGACAATCTCCTTCCATCAGCAAGGGCATTAAAGATGAGACGTGGCTGGGTCTTTCAGCATGACAATGATTGCAAACACACAGCCAGGGCAACAAAGGAGTAGCTTCTTAAGAAGCATTTCAAGGTCCTGGAATGGCCTAGCCAGGCTCCAGATCTCAACCCCATAGAAAATCTGTGGAGGGAGTTGAAAGTTCGTGTTGCCCAACGGCAGCCCCAAAACATCACTGCTCTAGAGGAGATCTGCATGGAGGAATGGGCCAAAATACCAGCAACAGTGTGTGAAAAACTTGTGAAGAGTTACAAAGAGTTACAAAAAGAGAAAACGTTTGGCCTCCGTTATTGCCAACAAAGGGTACATAACAAAGTATTGAGATGTACTTTTGGTATTGACAAAATACTTATTTTCCACCATGATTGGCAAATAAATTCTTCAAAAATCCAACAATGTGATTTTCAGTTTTCTTTTCCACATTCTGTCTGTCATGGTTGAGGTTTACCCATGTGGACAATTACAGGCCTCTCTAATATTTTCTAATATTATATATCTAATATATTTGCCCCACTGTATTTAAGAAAAAAATAAAATAAAATAAATTAAAAATTAAAAAAAAAAAAAAAAAAAACTGTCATACTCCTTTGCACATTGCGTGAAACGGCTACGGTCACTGGTCATACGCTTGTGTTATGCAGCAATGAGCAGACGGGCCTTTTGCGGCGTATGTTAACTTTTTTAATGCTCCGACAACACTCTCGCACTTCGCACTGAATATTATCAAATAGCAACCTAGATGTGCTATGTTAGATCCCCTGAAGTCCCATGCCATTGGCAGCGTGAGCTCAGGGTGATCATGCGACACAGTCCCTATAGACCCCAATCACGTGACATCACAACTCCGCCCCCCTGACTGGTGCCTCCATATTGTCAGTTAGCTCATCGCGTTTACATATTACCGCTACGTACATTCCTCCTATTACTGCGTGTTTTTCTGCTTGTCTAAGGAATCACCGCCTTGTAAACGAATCCAAAAATCTTCTTGACAATCGTTAACATTGATTAATCAAAATGGTGAAGGCATATGTGGCGGTTGGTTGCAGTAACAGAGAAGATAAACGGTCATCTTAGTAGTTGCTGTGTGCCCATTGTTAAAAGGGCCAATCTCAAAAGCAGCACGGTTTGTTTATCTCGGTCCATGATGCGTTTGTGTCGACAGCCGTTAGACAGCGGCGAAAACATCAATATGATGCAAACACGATTGCAGACATCATCAGACGGAGACTACGAAGCTCGTCGCCACGGTCGCGCAGCAAGAAGGTGAGCGCAACAACAGGTGTTGTGCCGAAAAATAGCCGCCCTGTGTGAAATGCCCCCCCCCCCCGGCGGGAGCGCCCGCACGGAAACAATTTCCTTGTACCGTGAATATGTATTATTTTACTCTGCTTGAACTAATAAATGTCATACCTGTGTGATTGTCATTGGGATATGGTCATGAAAACCTGTAGACTAATACATTTCTGTTCAAAGATGCTTATGTTGCCCAGTCCACGATTTGTTACTAAAATCCAGTATTAATATTTTGTGTAATTTAATTATTTAAAACTGATCTTACAGTCGTAAATCCATTACTGTAATGCGTCCATGTAAACATTTGATGCTTTCACGTCAATAAAGCGTTATAAATAAGCGCTAATGTCAGGGGGGACATTTCACACGGGGCAGCTATTTTTCGGCACACACCGGCCTGTTGTCGATCAAGTTTCATTTTACAATCGTGACAACGGTGACGGTCAGCTGACCAAATGTCAGTTTATATTCGGGCCGGTGCCGATTTTGGGTACCCGACTCTTCATCGTGACATAAACTGGAGTATGATTGGAAATTCTGTGGTCTCAGGAGAGCTCTGACACACGCGACGGGACCGGACAGAAGGAAAAATCGGTTTGGGCATCAAATATGGATCTGGCGACTGGATCGACCGAAGCTTTTCCAAATAACGGCTTTTATGCAACTCATCCAATGAGTTTCCAGCGTCTGAAAGCACCGGGGCTTCCATAATTTGCAAGTGAATCCACCTTTAGAAACTACGATCATTGACAATACGGACACAAAATGACGGACAATATGGCGGCACAATACAGCGATCACGTGATTGTTTGACGTTGGTGATTGGGGTCTATACTACAACCGACGACTAGAGAGACTTCACAATAATTTGGGAATGGGAAAGTGGCTAACATACATTTCGTTGTATGGGAGTGGGAACCTCTTGGTACCTCACGATACGATACAATTTGCGATACAAAGCTCACAATAACGATGATCTGACGATATGGCGATACAATGATTATTGATACATTGGTGAGGAAATCATTCTAGGATATTCTACAAACAACTAATACACAGAAAAACAAGCTTCTGCTGTGAATTGGAATGTATTTATCACTAGTAGACGTCCAATCCATTTTAACTGGGAGGGTGGCAGCTGCCATCCCTCCCACTTCAAACGGATTGAACGTCTATGGGCGTCAGTGGCAGCCAATGCCAGGTAATGAGGTAATGTTGGGCCATTTAAGATCATTTCCCTGTTGATTTTCAGTTACCGTCTGATGGATGATTTTGGGGTATTTTATGGATCACTTCCTGTTTATTTTGAGTTACAGATCAAGAAAACCTGGGAATGACTCAAATGAATAGGCAGTGACTCAAACTCAACAGGAAATGACCTGTAAATGCCCTAAAATGAACAGCAAGTGACCTGTAAATGCCCTTAAAATCTGACAGAATGACTGTGAATGCTCTGGTTTCGAATGAACGAACGTTCCCAGTCTAAATGGATTGAGTGTCGAGCACCGTCAATGCAGCCTTAGAGCCAACTGAGACACTATTATAGCGGAAGATTTTGGGAGCAACTTGTTGGTTCCTTTTTATTTTTAAGGCATCGACACCTTTTTAAAACAATATCTCGATTCTTGGCAGGGGCATATTGATAGCCTTTTGGGATACAAGGTATCACGATATACCACCATTTCGATATTTTGTCACACCCTTATCGTTGTGTCTATCTATCTATCTACAGTTGTGGTCAAAAGTTTACATACATTTGTGAAGAACATAATGTCATGGCTCTCCTGAGTAGACATGTGCCGGTTACCGGTTTCACGGTTTACTGTGGTGTGAAAACGTCGCGGTTTCAAAACCACTAAAATTTTCCGTCATACCTTAGTACTGTATTCGCTAGTTTTCATGTGCCAAAATGCAGCCGAAGTGGCTTGGTGCGGTAGCGCTCACCCTTCCCCTGTTTGTTGCCGTGAGTGTCAGTGACGCTATTCTGCTAAACAGCCAGCAAACCCAAAAACAAACCCTCCAAACACAAGGCGTACTTTTCTTCAATTTATTGAGCTCTCTAATCGTGGTGAAATATACAAATGAATACATTTAAAACGTTATACAATTGTATTTTTCCACATGTGAGCAGGTTCAACAGGATAGCAGTAGCACCATGAAAAAGGTCACCAAAAACAAAACATACATTTTCCTTTCAAATTCAATATACAAACTAACTAAAACTTACTCAGACGAATGTTAGCCTAGGCTAAGCTGGGAGAGCAGCTTCATCGACGTTTTATGTCTCACAGCTGCTGAGTGAGAAACAAGCTTGAATGAAGAGGGGGAGAAAAAAGAAAAAAAAAAAAGGATCACGTCAAAGATCGCTAATTGCGAAAGGAGGTTTCACTCCTCACTTTTTGTTTTAGATGAAACCTTTCCTCAACAAATTACATTTTAACTAACTTATACATTTTTAACTAACTTATTAACTTATGAATTATTTGTTCTTTTTAACACAAAGGCATGACATGTAGAAGAAAGTTGACACAGTGGCTCAAAATGGCGAAACTTCAGCTTCTCCCCCTCAAAAAAAGTCATACAGTATATATTTTTAATTTTATTTAGAAGTGTTTTTACTTTTTTATAGCAATTATTTTGTTTTTGCTCTAATATTGAGCAACTTGAGCTGTGGCTGTGGGTATAGTCTATGTTCTATTTATTTTAATTTTATATAAAATATTTGTTATTTTTTGTTAATTTATTTATTTTCACATTAATTTATTTTCACATTATATTCATGTTCCAATTTGCAAATATGTCCTGAAAAAAAAACCTGTTCAATGGAAAAAAGTTTTTTTTTTTGTTTTTTTTTTCTTTCTTTTTTTTTTTGTTTTTTTTAAAACCCATACATCTCAAAATTTTGGAGCTATAATTGCAATACCGTGATACCGTGAAACCGCGGTATTTTTGCTCACGGTTATTGTACCGTCAAAATCTCATACCGGCACATGCCTACTCCTGAGTTTCCAGTTATTTCTACAACTCTGATTTTTCTCTGATAGAGTGATTGGAACAGATACTTCTTTGTCACAAAAAACATTCATGAAGTTTGGTTCTTTTATGACTTTATTATGGGTGAACAGAAAAAAGTGATCAAATCTGCTGGGTCAAAAATATACATACAGCAGCGCTAATATTTGGTAACATGTCCCTTGGCCATTTTCACTTCAATTAGGCGCTTTTGGTAACCATCCACAAGCTTCTGGCAAGCTTCTGGTTGAATCTTTGACCACTCCTCTTGACAGAATTGGTGCAGTTCAGTTAAATTTGATGGCTTTCTGACATGGACTTGTTTCTTCAGCATTGTCCACAAGTTGTCAATGGGGTTTAAGTCAGGACTTTGGGAAGGCCATTCGAAAACCTTAATTCTAGCCTGATTTAGCCATTCCATTACCACTTTTGATGTGTGTTTGGGGTCATTGTCCTGTTGGAACACCCAACTGCGCCCAAGACCCAATCTTCGGGCTGATGACGTTAGGTTATCTTGAAGATTTTGAAGGTAATCCTCCTTCTTCTCTTATCCCATTTACTCTCTGTAAAGCACCAGTTCCATTGGCAGCAAAACAGCCCCACAGCATAATACTACCACCACCGTGCTTGACGGTAGGCATGGTGTACTTGGGGTTAAAGGCCTCACCTTTTCTCCTCCAAACATATTGCTGGGCATTGTGGCCAAACAGCTCAATTTTTGTTTCGTCTGACCACAGAACTTTCCTCCAGAAGGTCTTATCTTTGTCCGTGTGATCAGCAGCAAACTTCAGTCGAGCCTTAAGGTGCCGCTTTTGGAGCAAGGGCTTCCTTCTTGAAAGGCAGCCTCTTACTCCATGGAGATGCAAAACACGCTTGACTGTGGACACTGACACCTGTGTTCCAGCAGCTTCTAATTCTTGGCAGATCTGCTTTTTGGTGATTCTCGGTTGAATCTTCACCCACCTGACCAATTTTCTCTCAGCAGCAGGTGATAGCTTGCGTTTTCTTCCTGATCGCGGTAGTGGCAAAACAGTGCAATGCACTTTATACTTACAAACAATTGTTTGCATTGTTGCTCTTGGTACCTGCAGCTGCTTTAAAATGGCTCCAAGTGACTTTCCTGACTTGTTCAAGTCAATGATTCATTTTTTTAGATCCATGTATGTATATTTTTGACCCAGCAGATTTGATCACTTTTTCTGTTAACCCATAATAAAGTCATAAAAGAACCAAACTTCATGAATGTTTTTTGTGACAAAGAAGTATCTGTTCCAATCACTCTATCGGAGAAAAATCAGAGTTGTAGAAATAACTGGAAACTCAAGAGAGGCATGACATTATGTTCTTCACAAGTGTATGTAAACTTTTGACCACAACTGTATCTATCTATCTATCTATCTATCTATCTATCTATGGCATAGGCAACATACAGTAGATGAGGCAGAGACACTCTTCAAGTGGGGTTGTCGTATTTTGCTGTTGAAAATAGCGGCCTATGTGCGGGTGTGCGTGAGATCAGGAAGTAAACTCGTTTTCAGTTTTGTTTTCCGCGTTGTCATCTAATTTTAGAAACCCTTTTGAGAAGATGGCAAAAAGAAAAAAAGACGAGGAGTATTGTAATTTTCAGCAGGACATAAGGACATATATGCGAAACCGTTTTTTCTCTCGCTTTGGATGAGTCAACAGATGTAAGCTATTTATCGCAGTTCAGCGTTTTGGAAGGTTTTGACTATGAAAGGGACAACAAGACGGGAGGAATTATTCAAGTCCTTCACTGAGTTTGGTAAAGAAAAAAATCTACTGATGAATAAACGTCTTTTAAAGAAAGTCCGCAAACAGTTTGCTGAAGACATGTCAACAAAGCACATGGATTACTGGAACCATGTCCAATGGTCTAATGAGACGGGTGGGCTTTCTTGTGTACTGTCTTCAGAAGAGGCTTCCTCCTGGGGTGACAGCCATGCACACCAATCAAAGGGCGGTGTATGCTCTGAGCACTAACAGGCTGATCACCCACCTCCACCACCACCAGACGCTAACTGATACATGCTAACTGTTTGTTATTGGTGTATCAGCAGCTACTTGTAAACGCAAATTTGAATTGCTGTTATTGAAGATGATACTGATTTTATTTTAGTTTCATTCTGCAAGTGTTAATGTCATGAGCAGCTGAATAAAATCAGCAAACCACACGGATGTCTGACATTGTCACTTCGGAGCTTAGCTCACTGTCTCGGTAGGACTTAGCTCCAACGTCTTGGCGAGGACAGTACAACGACGTATACTACATGATTTTGGATAGTTTTTTTTTTTTTTTTTTTTTTTTTTTTGTTAATTTAGAGGGTGTTTTGAGGTATTTAAAGGGTAAATTGCAACTTATGTGGAAATTCGGGTTACATCGCCAGCGCAGGAACGAAACTCGTTCGTAAACCCGGGACTACCCGTATATTTATTTTTTGCGTGTAAACCATACCAAAAGACCTTAAGACCAGAATAAAGAAGATGCATCGGATAAAAATGGCATTAATGCAAAACATAAGAGAAGGTATACCCCTGCACACGTAAGGTTTTTCCTGATTATTTTTCACAATAGCGAACTGTTAGAATATTAAGTAAAGGAAGCAGACTGTGAGCACAACTAAAAGGAAAAATGCTGTCACCTGGCAACTGCAATTCACATTTTCTCTTAGGTTATTGTACTCTGGCAAAGCTGAATGACCAAATTGCTGTAGAGCAACATGATTTGGACTCCGATTTACAGCTAGAGTGTGATGACTGGCGGTTTTCTTCTTTACTTGGGTGGAACACAATTTCAATTTAGAATAATTTGGCTTTTGACTATCAAATGTAAATTAAGAGCACTGTACTTCAAACTCATCCTGTTCATGAAAGTTGATTATTAAATGCTGGTGTTGTGCAATAATGAGCAGATGTAACTTCTGTGGCGTTTGTTAACTTTTTTTAATGCTCGACAACACTCGTGCGCACACAGTAGATATCATCAAATAGCAACCTAGATGTACTATACTAGCTCCCATGCCATTGGCTGCGTGAGCCCAGAGTGATCATTGGATGCGTAGTCCATATACTACATTGATGAATTAAAAACCGCCATGACTGAATGAAAGTTAAGCAGGCCAAATCAATTCATACCAGTGACTATAGATAATGCTGCAAATATCGTTAATTCAGAACGCAACACAGATGGACTAGGACCACAAATAGGATGTTTTTCTCATGTGGTAAACATACCTGCTAAGAGAGTAATAGCAATCAACAGTGTGCACCGCCTCACTTTACAAACAGTAAAGATTGTTCTCAGCACTTTTAAACAAAATTTCTTCAGATCAGTAAGAAGTAAGCACATAAATATTATACACTATAATGCATGTTTATATGATGGCATTATTATTTTGGCTTGTTAGCAAAATTAAAAAAAAAAAAAAAAAAAACATTCGAAAAAAAAAAAAAAAACTTGTATTTTTTGTTTCAGAACATTAAATGTATTGAATTGAATCGAAAATTGTGTCCCTCGTATCGAAAATCGTACCGAACCGTGACTTAATTGTATCATTGCATCCCTAATTCTAATATATTAATATAATAGTCAATGAGGGTCTACAGTTGTTGAAAACAACAAACAATGTTATAAATGTTTGTTTTGAGACACCTTCTATGGTTTTGCTTGCTATAACAGAATTTATAATCATCACCTGCCTCAGCAGTTCCACTTCCACACATTTTGCGGAGGTTCAACAACGCTTAGTTACAGTATAAAATTATATACTGTACACCACAACCCCTACCAAAAAGTATGGAATCACCAGTCTCAGACAAGCACTCACTCAGACATTTTATCATGTAGAATAAACATAGATAAAAAGCTTGAAAACAATAATGAATTAGTTCAAAAGTGCAAATCTTTAGCATTCAGAAACAGTAAAAGAAATGAATAAAAAAACATTGTGGTGGTCAGTAAATGTTACTCTTACAGAGCAAGTGCAGGGAACTATATATGGAATCACTCCATTCTGAGGAAAAAAATATGGAATCATGAGAAACAAAAAAATAACAATCAAAACATATCTCTAGTATTTAGTCGCACCCCCTCTAGCTTTTATGACAGCTTGCAGTCTCTGAGACATGGACTTGATGAGTATTCTTTATCAATTTGGTGCCAACTCTCTTTGATTGCAGTTGCCAGATCATCCTTGCAGGTCGGTGCTACTAAATACTGGATACAGTGGGGCAAATAAGTATTTAGTCAACCACTAATTGTGCAAGTTCTCCCACTTGAAAATATTAGAGAGGCCTGTAACTGTCAACATGGGGAAACCTGAACCATGAGAGACAGAATGTGGGGGAAAAAAACATAAAATCCCATTGTTTGATTTTTAAAGAATTTATTTGCAAATCATGGTGGAAAATAAGTATTTGGTCAATACTAAAAGTTCATGTCAATACTTTGTTATGTACCCTTTGTTGGCAATAATGGAGGCCAAAAGTTTTCTGTAACTCTTTACAAGCTTTCACATACTGTTGCTGGTATTTTGGCCCATTCCTCCATGCAGATCTCCTCTTGAGCAGTGATGTTTTGGGGCTGTCGTTGGGCAACACGGACTTTCAACTCCCTCCTCACCCCGTGGCGTCAAAATGATAACAAAAACGGGGAGCAAGAGTTGGCACCAAATTGATGAACAGTACTCATGAAGTCCATGCCTCAGAGACTGCAAACTGTCATAAAAGTCAGAGTGGTGCTACTAAATACTAGAGATTTGTTTTGAATATTATTTCTTGGTTTGTTTCTCATGATTCCATATTTTTTTTTCCTCAGAACAGAGTGATTCCATATATATTTCCCTGCACTTGCTCTGTAAAAGTAACATTTACTGACCACCACAATGTTTTTATTTATTTTAGTGTTTCTGAATGCTAAAGAGTTGCACTTTTGAACCAATTCATTATTTTTTTCAAGCTTTTTATCAGTTTGTTCTACATGATAAAATGTCTGAGTGAGTGCTCGTCCGAGACAGGTGATTCCATACTTTTTGCTAGTGGTTGTATGCTCACAGGTACCACAGCAGCCTTGTTTGCAAAGAATGAAATGTGTCGTGATATCTTGGAAACTCCATAATCTTTTTAAAAAAAAAAAATCAAAGTCTTTTTCAAAAGGCTTAGCGCTCGAAAACCTTCGCAAATCATCATCCCGATTCATTTGGACATGTCTCATTGTAACTTCAACCTCTGATCCCAAAATCTCTCCAAAACACAGAAATAGACATTGGCAGTGAAGTACTTCAGTTGAATTTGCAAAGAATCCTGCTGGGCCATTTCAGAGTTACAGGAATGTGTTTGTTGGATGAAGTCAGGGTCAGACTGTCTTTGCAACTTTGAGAAACGAAGCATTGTTTCCTTGACAACAGTTGCCACTTTAGTATGTGTTAATATAATCTTTGTCTTTCTCATGGGGATGATGAAAATATTAAATGTAAAGCTTGCACAAAACAACTGCACTTTGCAGGTAACAATATATTTAATTGAATTGTGAGAATAGATATTTTTTTCCTCAATGCCTTAAAAAGAGCATACGACAGGAGGGAAAAAAAAGTCTTAAATAGCATTATTATGTGAATTAGAATCATATTTTGAGACGATTCGACTATATACAACAATTTAGCAAAGTGCAGATGACGAGAAATTAGTCTTTTAATCTGCCGGTTAGCCACGCCTACCATTAGAGGGCTCTAGCGTTCCCAACAGGTGGATGACGTCAGCGGGAGAATGGGCTCATCGATTTTACTATTCAGCCCATTAAAGGGGAATTATTCAGAGCGAGGAAAACGCGACCAAGAGAGCCGCAAAATTTCATTGTTTCAGTCTCTTTACTTCAATATTTTTACAGGATATTCTTTTTATCCAAGTATTTTTCCCCAATAGCTAAATAAATGGCTTGAGAAGGACCAGTCAGCCCGTCGAGGGGGAACTATTCACAACGAGGAAAACGCGACGAAGAGAGCTGCAAAATGTCAGTTTCTGTCTCTGTACTTCAATATTTTTACAGGATATTCTTTTTATCCAAGTATTTTCCACAACTGCTAAATAAATGGCATGGTCATGACAAATAACAGTCTTGTGCTAAATGGAATATAAAATCATAAAAATGCACTTATTCAGGACGACATGGCAAAATTACTCCATAATGGTCAAAACTGCCGACTTCACCTTTACTGTTGCACCTCCCGAATGATATTTTATGACACCTAAATCGGGCTTATGTCATTTTCCTTCCCCGGCTTGGGAGAATGTAAACAAGCCAAGAGGCGTGACAGCTAGCCGACATGCTAACCCGAACAGAGTGTTTTTTCAAAGTCTTTGAAGCGGAAAATCACACATAACTAGCCCAGATGTTTTGACATGACGACTGGGTTGTCGATTGTCTTCGCCGGAGAGCAATTTACCAGCTAACGTGCAGCTAAGGTGCATGAGGAGAGCTTTTTACATGCCTATCAATGATCAAACGTTAGTAGTCCTTAATTTAAAGAAAGTTTGTAGTGTTTACTTCTTAATCGCTGTATTCGCGGCTATTTTTAACTCAAAGTTGCAATTTCTGATCAGTCAGAAAGTTTGACGGAACACCGGGCACATGAGCACAATAAGCCGAATATACTGCTCTCCCGGCGGGTGGATGTGCAACAAGCTGCCGGTGTTGTGCCGAAAAATAGCCGCCCCGCATGCATGTGAGCCACAAATTGCAAGCCACCTACATATTAAAATGATCCCAGTATTTGACATAATACAAAACACAATGTTTACTGCCTCGTAAGTCCAATGGTCCCACAGTGGTAGGGCTTGTTTTGGCCAATATCCACGGTGACTGGGAACCTTTTGAAACTCCAAAAAGGCGCACACGCCTCTCCCTCATACAGCAAGATTTTTCTGCAGCCGTTTGGCTGTCGTGATGCGAAAAATAAACGTATTAATCCGCAAAATCAGCTGAATCCTTAGTCCTCATACACAACAGTACTGCTGTATAGTGAAGAGGACTCCTTCTCTTGTAAACGTCACAGCGCCCTCCTCCTCAATGCAAGACCGAAGCCGGAAGTCACTCATTTTCATGGCGCGGGATTCAAAAAACTAAATAAATATAGTGATCGCTTCCACACACATCCAAGCGGTCCATATCATTCAGGAGCATAAAATACTACGTGAATTATGAAATAAACAGGCTTTTTCGTGTCACGTGCACTTTAAGTATGTTTTACAGCTCATTGTTGTCGGTTTGAATGTAAATCTTCATAGACAATCATAATAAGAAAACAAATATAGCTACTATTACAAAATCAATAAAATAGATATTTGATGGACAATAAAGCTTACCTTACTTTAAAACAAAATGTTCTGTTGCACTAGTAAAGACATCAAATTCACTCGAAAAATACACAACGATGATTGATTCAGCAGTCATTGAATGTCTGAAGTTAGACTAACTCACTGATTCCCAACTCTGATTTGACTGCCTGTTTTGTCACAGCAATTTCCAAATGATATAAAATACTGACACATATAGACCTATAAAATGAGCTGTATATACAGTATATTTTTTAAAAATGTCATATTTTCCATGCACGTAAAAAATTAACATGCTGTAGAGGCCGAGTAGTCTGAATGAATTAGGAATGCTCTCTACTTTTGCCCCGTGTTAAACTTGGCAACATGCATCACTTTCAAGTCCAAGCTGAATGTGGGTCACACAGCGCTCTGCTTGTGGTCTCTGTGGTCTTGCTCTGCATAAATAACAGCACATCAGTAGCTACATCAAACAGGGTCCAAAGGCCTGAGACCAGCGTCACTGTGCCAAACGTTGGTGCATAATTTTTTGTTCCCTCAGCTGTGATAGCAACTCCCTAGTTAATGCTTAATGTGAACAACTACCGTATTTTGGAAACAAAACAATAGTTCAATTACTTTTCATTTTATGCTATCATTAAGTGCATGCAAATTAGTTGTGCGATATGGGGGGAAAAAAATCACCATATGGACCATTTTATACCACTAAATTAATATGCCAGAATATATATTATTTTTAATTAACTGGTAAACAATTTTCCAACAATTAAGATATCTTTTCCTCTCACTCAAATTTAGAATTGACATCAAGCTGACACCTCTGTGAAGTTGGCCCCCGATCAGACGCAAATTTATATAAAAAATATGTAAATCGTTTGGCGGCTATAATTTTTTTAGATATACGTATACAATTCTTTTATAGGTCAATCGGAGGTCAACCAGCCCCCCATTTTGATTAAAAATGGCAGAAAAAGGTGTGAATCCTTTATGCTGGTTTGTGCTATAAAAACTTTTGTTTGTGCTGCAGTGGTTTTGTAGATATTATTCTTTGTGTAATGATGAGGAGCCCCCCATCTAAGGTGGAACGGAACCGAAATGATGCCATTCGCTTGTGCTAGGTTTGTGCTAGTTTGTCCTGTAAAAATTGTTTGTGCTGCTTTCGATGTATAGATACAGTGGTAGTTCTACTATCGAACGTCTCTACAAAAGACATACAACCCCTAGCATTCAGAAACACACACACACACACACACACAAAAAGAATAAAAAACATTGTGGTGGTCAGAAAATGTTAATTTTATAGAGCAAGTGCAGGGAAATTAATATGGAATCACTCTATTCTGAAGAATAAAATATGGAATCATGAGAAACAAAGAAATAACAAAACACATATCTAGTATTTAGTAGCACCACCTTTGGCTTTTATGGCAGCTTGCAGTCTCTGAGGCATCAACCTGTGAGAATTCTTCATGAATTTGGTGCCAGCTGTCTTTGATTGCAGTTGCCAGATCATCCTTGCAGGTCGGCGCCTTGCTGTGGACCATTTTTTTTCTCCATTCCACCACAGGTTTTCAATAGGGTTGAGATCTGGGCTATTTGCAGGCCATGACATGTCGTTTTAGCTCTGTGGTATGATGTATTGTCATCTTAGAAAATGATTTCATTATCCCCAAACATATTTTCAATTGAAGGGATAAGAAAGCTGTCTAAAATTTCAATGTAAACTTGTGCATTTATTGAAGTTTAACCACAGCCATCTCTACAGTTCCTTTGCCTGACATGCAGCCCCATATCATCAAGGACTGAGGGAATTTGATGTTTTCTTCAGGCAATCGTATTAGTAAATCTCACTGGAACGGCACCAAACAAAAGTTCCAGCATCATCACCTTGTCCAATGCAGATTCTTGACTCATTACTGAAAATAACCTTCATCCGGTCATTCGCATTCCATGATTGCCTCTCCTTAGCCCATTGCAGTCTTGTTCTTTTCTGTTTAAGTGTCAATGATGGTTTCCTTTTATTTTTCCTGTATGTAAATCCCATTTCCTTTAGGCGAATTTGCACAGTTCTGTCAAATACCTTGATTCCAGCTTCCTCCAATTACTTCTTCATTTGTCTTGTTGTACGTCTTCTGTTTTCAAGACATATGCCCTTTAGTTGTTTATCATGACGTTTGGATGTCTGCCAGTACGCTTAACTTTAACAACCTTGCCATGTTGTTTTTTTACTTGCTCCAGATTTTTGATACAGCTGACTGTGAACAGCCCACATCTTTGGTACCCATACGTGTAGCGTTACCTTCTACAAGAAGTTTGATAACCCTCTCCTTGGTCTCAAGAGACATCTCTCTTGTTGGAGCCATGATTCTTGTGAATCCACTTGGTCCAGCAGCCCTCCAAGGTGTGACAACTGCACTGTTTTTAACTGCTGACTAACGAGCAGATCTAATCTGAGGCAGGGGCCCAATTAAGGAAAGGAAATTGACAGGGTGTGTCTGTATTTTCTACTCAAAATGGAGTGATTCCATATTTTTTTTATTCAGAATGGAGTGATTTTATATATACCGTATTTTTTGGACTATAAGTCGCACCTGAGTATAAGTCGCACCAGCCATAAAATGCCCAATGAAGAGGGAAAAAAAACATATATAAGTCGCACCGGAGTATAAGTCGCATTTTGGGGGGAAATTTACTTGATAAAATCTAACACATAGAATAGATATGTCATCTTGAAAGGCAATTTAATTTAAAAATACAATAGAGAACAAAATGCTGCATAAGTGTACGGTATGATGTTACATGATGCATGAACAACGAAATGTGAATATACTGTCCTCACCAGGACGCTATGGCTCAGTCCTGGCTATAGACCCTACTCACGTGACGTCACAGCCACGCCCCCGCGCCATGTTGTCCGTATACTCGTCATGTTAATGCATTAGCGCTTCGTAAATTCCTCCTATTATGGCGTGTTTTTCTGCTCGTTAACATTAATAATCAAAATGGTGAAGTCGTGTGTGGCGGTCGGTTGCAAAAACAGAGAAGATAGACGGAGAGACTTGAAGTTTTACCGTATTCCGAGAGACCCGGAGAGGAGAGCGAGATTGACTGCTGCAATTCGACGAGAAAACTGGGCTCCAAACGACTACCACAGATTATGTAGTAGTCATTTTATATCTGGTAAGATGCATTTAATATATATTTAGAGGGTTTTGGGCTGACAACCACAATTAAGATCATTGCTAGGCTAATCGCCGACAACATACACTCAGACGTTGTGAATGAACTACCTGAAAATATATAATTATAAGGGGATAATAAGACAGTTGTCATACAATTAATTTACAATTTCACTATTGAGGTCAAAAGCCAAAAAATAAATTCAACTAGGGACAATCTGGAGTAGTGCTATCGCACTTCATATTTATTACATATTATATATGTATGTAGTGAGAGTGCTATCGCTAAACCATATAAACATTAAAAGCCCTAGTTCCATTGACAAATGACATGAAATACATTAGACTTGACAGTGGATGTTAGCAAGAACCAAAGATTTTGAATTGAAAATTTCGTAACTCACCTTCCGAGCACAAGATTCCTGCCGAATTTTCGTGTACGAGGACCTGTTTCACCCAACCAGCAACGTAGCATTCATAAGCCTCCAAGCTCTTAAAGTTTTTCAAACTTTCGTGAGAATAGGCTGATTTTGTGTGGACAAGATAGTTGTAAATATCAGGGTCAGGCAAAGACGGCGAAGACAGCGGGTCGAAAAACATCGATTTAGGCATCAAATATGGATCTGGCGAATGGATAAACTGAAGCTTTTCCACATAACGCCTTTTATGCAACGCATCCAATGAGTTTACGGCGTCAGATAACACCAGGGTTTCCATGAATTGCTCTATAACTTGCACGACTAATTGAAAACAATGAGAATAGGTCTAAAAAATACGGACAATATGGCAGCCGGAAACAGCGACACGTCATTTTGTGACGTAGGTGAGTAGGGTCTATACAGCGTGCTAAACTCCCAAATGACAATGCTGGAAGTCAGTATGATTTGCTGAATCAATTTCGTCCTCGATACCAAACAGGTTCAACTCAATGTAAATAAATGATAATCAGGTGCTATTACAGCAATGACACATACTGTTAGCATGTATTCGCTAGCATTAGCACATCGTTTAAACGACCACACAACTGGCTATAAGTGTCCGATCGCGGGTGGAAAACGCACAACAACAACAGAAAAGATGATACACACAGCCGTTGCCTTTGTAGGGATATTTTACAAGCATAAACAATGAATGTAGGTTCGCAGCTCTCTCTCTCTCCCTCTCTCTCTCTCTCTCTCTCGCCCACTCGCTCAGAAACGCTGTGTAGCTGGCCGTCTTCTTCTGGCGTGTGAGCGCTCTTCTTCGCGTAAACAAGTGCGAGTGCGCCCCCACTTGGGCGTGAAAGCGCCACAGACTAAAAGCATGCATTTCAATATAAAAAAGTCAATAATACAATTAAACACACATTGCCAAGGACAGAACACGAATGTGGCCATAGCTACTGTATTCAGCTATTCATAGTTATTCAGATAACTATAGCATAAAGAACATGCTAACAAGTTTACCAAACCGTCAGTGTCACTCCAAAAAACAAAATAACATGTGAAATGATATCATAATGTGTTAATAATTTCACACATATGTCACTCCTGAGTATAAGTCGCACCCCCAGCCAAACTATGAAAAAAACTGCGACTTATAGTCCGAAAAATACGGCATTTCCCTGCACTTGCTCTATAAAAGTAACATTTACTGACCACCACAATGTTTTTTAATCATGTCTTCGTGTTTCTGAATGCCAAGGAGTTGCACTTTTGAACTAATTCATTATTTTTTTCAAGCTTTATATTCGAATTTGTTCTACATAATGAAATGTCTAAGTAAGTGCTCGTCCGAGACTGGTGATTCCATACTTTTTGCTAGGGGTTGTATTTAGGTTACGATATGTCTAAATTGGGAAAAAATGCCTCTTGTTACGAGTATTTCAGGTTATGAAAGGCAAAAATACAGCACAGAATGGGGAGCTACGTGTATGGGCAGCAGAGTTTACTGAAAGTATGTAGCTCAATACTCATAGCTGCTCTGCCAATGGCTTTTGCCGAGCATCTTCCTAGCATCCAATTGGCTAACACTGTACAATGTATGTGTATATGGCATCCTCTTCATTAGCACTTCCGGTAGTACAATGTCTCTTGTGAGCGTACGTATTACCTTTTATTCACTACGGCCCCCAAGGAAGTGATGGTCAAAAGAGGAATAGAAAAGAAGAAAAAAGTTATTTTGTAGATGCAAACAAAGCAAGATAGAAAAGTATGAAAAAGAGTTGTGATTGGTTGATCTTTCCAAGGAATATGGCCATAATACATCAATAATTGCCATGTTATTAAAACATCGCCGCAAGAACAACAGCGGGAGTTCAAGGCATCGCGCGGATGGTTCGGGAAGTTCAAAAAAGAGAACCGGAATACTGTACATATTGTTTAGCATTTTTAATTCCCATATGAATAATACTTTCATCGCAAATTTTCTTGATATATCGTGATGTAATTTTGAGGCTGTAACGCCAACCTCTGCTGCCCACCTGTGATGCTCAAAGAGCGCAAACGAGAAAGCTTGTAATCGATAGCAAAGCCTGAGCAACGAGAACTAAAAACATGAATTCATACAAGTGCAATTACGTTTCTCTTTGTGAGATTATATAAATGATTATTTTTCAGTCATACATTTGATTTCTAATTTAGGAAATGTAGTTTGAATGAAAAAATATTGTGTAATTTTTTTGGGACAGAAATCTTGTTCTATAAAAATCAAACTGAAAGGCTTTGTTATTACAGCTGCAAAATTACAAGTGTTCACTCAAGTGCAAAGATTTTCTTTTTTTTTTTTTTGGAGGAGGCTCGAAAAGATATGGTACAACTGATTCAGTTCCCTCATCAGCCATTAAATGCATTGCACACGCAAAATTCTTTCTACCGCTTTCCTCTTTTATAATTCAAAGCACACTTTTGTTTCCTTCTGCATTCCCGACACAAGCAATTGGCTATGCATAATTATGTAGATTTGGGGTACTCAGAGCTAGTTTATTTTTAGAATAGCAGTTTTACTACAAACACACGCTATCTCATCATTAAATCAGTGGCATTTACCAAAATTAAAAGTTTCAATTACAGGTCAACCAATATGGAATTTTCAAATGCAGATACCAATATCTAAACACTTTTCAGGCGATTGCCGATATCCAAAGCCAATTTTGTCAGCTGATATACTTTTTTTTAATGCATGTAGAAAGGCAATTTTAAAATAATTATAAGCTTCAAATTTACAATGATGACCTGAGACTTAAAGGATGAATTCAGTCTAGTGCTACCAAACCAACGAACGCAGCACCTATTTTATGATTATACAGACTTAGCAAGAAGAGTACATTATTTTCAAATGATTAAACTAGGGCTGTCAAATTTATCGCGTTAATGGGCAGTAATTAATTTTTTTGATTAATCACGTTAATATATTTAACGCATTTAACGCATGTGCGGAACAACCCACTCACGCATTGCCCCGAACAGACTACAATGGCGCCGTTTTATGTATATTTAGAGCTAAGAGGCAGAGACAAGCGAGTGGAGTGGACACAGGCATTCATTGGAGCTGTGCTATTTATTGGTATAAGCTTTGGCATCTCTTCCACAACAATTACAACTATTGTGGCGAGCGACGTGGGAAAGAATGACAGGAGATGAGCTTTTTCTTAACACCCTGTACTGAACACAACATAGAGAAGACATACAATTTGCAACCACCACTGACAGTCATGGTTGCCCAACTTCCCATCATGCATCTGGGTAGTTAAGAACAGTTAAGTCGCTACAGTATCATTTAGTGAAAGCACAACAAAAATAATATTCCTATCTCTCTCAGAAAAAAATAATGTTCACAAAAAGAAAAGCGCTCAATGCAAAGAGAACTGGCATGCCCGATCAAAATAGCTATGCAAAATAATACTCAGACTGGTCAAACTCTATTCAAACATTTTGTTTAGCTCAACAAATACACTAGATGGCAATATTTGGTCACAATATACAAACTATCAAAATTACTATAACTTGTACTCACATTTACCTTTTAAGAATAACAAGTCTTTCTATCCGTGGATCCCTTTCACAGAAAGAATGTGTATATTGTTCATGTCATCTTGTGGATTTATTGGTATAATAAACAAATACAGTACTTATGCACAGTATGTTGAATGTACAGTATATTATCCGTCTTGTCTTATCTTCCTATTCCAACAATAATTTACAGAAAAATATGGCATATTTTAGAGATGGTTTGAATTGCGATTAATTACGATTAATTACTTTTTAAGCTGTGATTAACTCGATTAAAAATTTTAATCGTTTGACAGCCTTAGATTAAACCCACCAGGATGTCATGACGAGATGTAAACAAGTGAGAGTGAGACTTTAAGAGGATGCTCGCCATGCTGAAAGTAGGGCTACACTAACGCTACGAGTTACATTTAGATTGTAAGGATTACTCAGTAAACACCGTAAAAGGCTAATGCAACATTGCATATTCTGTCACGCAAGAAAAAAACTTACAATATTTACAAAACAGGCAAGCTTCAAGCTTCCTGTTGCAGCTTGCCTTCAAGCTGCTGCAGGGTGCTTCTGGGTCATACCGTCGGTCAGCGGCGGCCACAGTTGCCCACACAGATGCCTGATCAAAATCATTTTTTACCAGCTTTTTTTGTTGTTGTTGTTGTTGTTAATCGTCCGACTTCTGATATTGGAAACAAGTCCATATATCGGCCCAATATATAGGTTGACCTCTACTTTCAATAATAGGTATTTTCATCATGTATGTAACGTGTGAAAATATGTGGTATTAAGCAGAGAATCCCCACTGCATTGCATGCCGAAAAAGTGTGCAAGAAGCAGAATCTGAGACAGCTGGGGGGTGGATTTTTTTATTTTATTTATTTATTTATTTTCAGCAGAGTAGAGTCTGTGATCCTTGAGCTGAAGGAGCTTTACTCTCCCTGGATATGCTTCCTGCACACACAGCATTACTGGCAAACTCAAGCCAGATTGGAGAGGACAGGCTTGTCCACTGTGCTAGCAGAATGTTTTGGATTCGGCATATGCAACAGCGTCCTGGCGGGATATCAGCCCGATGGGCTTTGACTGGCAGCAGAAGCCAGTGTGGCTCACTCGCTTGATGACAGGAAAGGTTCAGCAGATGAGACAGTCTTGATACTGCCTGCATGACAGTCAAAAAGCTCAAACTTTGTTTTTAAAAGGTGCTGCCTTTAGCCTGAGTATTGCTACAGGGGGGCATCATTCTTCAGTGGAACATAGCTCACACCACCTCAGCGTAGTGATGGACATGCAAGCAGGCAGAACCAATAGCTTGTGCTCGCATACTCCACAACCACAGAGGAGTAGTGTCAAAAGCTTGACATAACCACTCCGATGCCTAATGGCATTAGAGTTGCGAGCAGACAGCTGGTTAGGGAACTGCACAAGGTGCCTGGAGTGCATTATTAAGTGTAATGAATGTCAGCGCACTGAGCCCATCAGACACATCAGGTGCCAATTATAAAGGTGAGCCCTGATTTGGTTGGGAACACAAGGCACCAAGGAGCACCTCATTTGCCCTGACTGACATCTGCCTCATTAGCTTGAAGAAACAAGCTCTGGAAAATAGTGACCATCCTTGCCTCCAGGTCTCTGTGGGCACTTCATGGAGGCACAGGGACACACATTATCCATTTTGTCACTGTTGAGCTGGATCCTTGCATATTATTGATGAGGTTGAGGTGAATGGAATATTAATGTGTAAAAGTCAGCGTGACATTTGGAGGTGATTAGATACTATTTTGTACCACATTCTGAGTATTTGGCAGGCCAGTTAATCCATTAGTCAACAGCGAATAGTGCTTTGGATGTTCACGCACAAAGAGGTAAATAAAGCATTCATGAGTATCATTGCTTGAGGCAGCCAGAGAAAAACTATTGATTTTGCTGGAGTGTTCTGAAATAATGGTCACAGATGTGTCAAGGCATTCATCAAACAGTCTCAGCTAGCCAAAACCCTCTATGCAGCAGCACGCCAATGTGCTGCTCCCTTCTCACAGCCTAATCGGAACTCTTTTCTGGTGTTCATGGTGGAAGATTGACAACTTATTGCAAATAACTCTTAGCATTCATACACTTTTACACAGAGAGCCAGAAGTGCCCAAATATTAGGGAAGGTTATCACGGAAAACATGGTAGTTGGTGACCGATCCTGCATAATTTAAAACCATACTTTGAATTTAAACGCAATCTGTTCTGAGAGGCTGTTTTATTGCGCATATGATGAAATTAAGGCTGCAACAACTAATCGATTGAATTGATTAAAATCGATTAATAAATTAGTTGCCAACAAATTTGATCATCGATTTTTGCCTGCAGCTATGAGCAGTCCCGTTTAGGTCTTGTTTGTGTGTAATGTGAGGCTGCACACACCAGTGATTAGCGCAAGAGAGAGAGAGAGTTCTCTGCTACACTCAGACTGGGTTGCTGAATCAATAACTTTACAAAGTATCGAAAGTTAGATTGTCTTTTGTGTTGTGAGATCCTTCATCAGAGGTGAGTAAATGAAGTCAATTGTATTATTTTTCTTTGTTGATGAGACGTTACTACTTAGTTAGCGCGGAGCGCTAAGCTAGTTAGCATTATGCCAATCAATGTCTTAAGTGTCCGTTTGTATTGTATTGTATTGTTTTGTAGAAGCATATTAGCACTTGAGTTATTGTTAGATAATAAAAGTGTTTCGTTTCTTTTTATTAAAAAAAAAAAAAAACAAATACATAAACTGGTGATGCACAATAATACATTTTTCAACCGATAACAATAACAGATAATTTGCTCCTCTTCCAGTCAATAACCTATTACTGATAATTCTATTAAAAGATATAAAATATTAAAGTATACACAAGAGGAAATGCTACTGTGAAAAAATAGAATTCATTGCTTCTTTTTCCACATCAAATGTGAACAAGTAATAAATTCCAACATCTAAACAATGACATTGTCTGACAATGTGTAATGGTAAGCTATTGGCAACAATTACTTACAGAGTAAATAGCTAAGTTGCACAAAAATGCCTTTAAAAGTAAGCTATTCCTAACATATATAACATTACTACGCTGCAAAAACACACTTCTTTAAAACTAGTAACAGTGGGGCAAATAAGTATTTAGTCAACCACCAATTGTGCAGGTTCTCCTACTTCAAAAGATTAGAGAGGCCTGTAATCGTCAACATGGGTAAACCTCAACCATAAGAGACAGAATGTGGGGGGGGGGGGGGGGGGGGGGGGGACAGAAAATCACATTGTTTGACTTTTAAAGAATTTATTTCCAAATTAGAGTGGAAATAAGTATTTGTTCACCTACAAACAAGCAAGATTTATGGCTGTCATAGAGGTTCAACTTCTTCTAACGTGGCTCCACTCGTTACCTGTATTAATGGCACCTGTTTTAACTCATTATCGGAATAAAAGACACGTGTCCACAAACTCAGTCAGTCACACTCCAAACTCTACTATGGCCAAGACCAAAGAGCTGTCGAAGGACACCAGAAACAAAATTGTAGACCTGCACCAGGCTGGGAAGACTGAATCTGCAATAGGTAAAATGCTTGGTGTAAAGAAATCAACTGTGGGAGCAATTATTAGAAAATAGAAGACATACACGACCACTGATAATCTCCCTCGATCTGGGGCTCCATGCAAGATCTCACCCCGTGGCGTCAAAATGATAACAAGAACGGTGAGCAAAAATCCCAAAACCACACGGGGAGACATAGTGAATGACCTACAGAGAGCTGAGACCACAGTAACAAAGGCTACTATCAGTAACACAATGCGCCGCCAGCGACTCAAATCCTGCACTGCAAGACGTGTCCCTCTGCTGATGAAAGTACACGTCCAGGCCCGTCTGCATTTCGCTAGAGAGCATTTGGATGATCCAGAAGAGGACTGGGAGAATGTGTTATGGTCAGATGAAACCAAAATACAACTTTTTGGTAGAAACACAAGTTCTCGTGTTTGGAGGAGAAAGAATACTGAAATACATCCGAAGAACACCATACCCACTGTGAAGCATGGGGGTGGAAACATCATGCTCTGGGGCTGTTTTTCTGCAAAGGGAGCAGGACGACTGATCCGTGTAAAGGAAAGAATGAATGGGGCCATGTATCGAGAGATTTTGAGTGAAAATCTCCTTCCATCAGCAAGGGCATTGAAGATAGGCGTTGCTGGGTCTTTCAGCATGACAATGATTCCAAACACACAGCCAGGGCAACAAAGGAGTGGCTTCATAAGAAGCATTTCAAGGTCCTGGAGTGGTCTAGCCAGTCTCCAGATCTCAACCCCATAGAAAATCTGTGGAGGGAGTTGAAAGTCCGTGTTGCCCAACGGCAGCCCCAAAACATCACTGCTCTAGAGGAGATCTGCGAGGAGGAATGGGCCAAAATACCAGCAACAGTGTGTGAAAAGCTTGTGAAGAGTTACAGAAAGCGTTTGGCCTCTGTTATTGCCAACAAAGGGTACATAACAAAGTATTGAGATGAACTTTTGGTATTGACCAAATACTTATTTTCCACCATGATTGGCAAATAAATTCTTTAAAAATCCAACAATGTGATTTTCTGGAGTTTTTCTTTCTTTCCACATTCTGTCTGTCATGGTTGAGGTTTACCCATGTTGACAATTACAGGCCTCTCTAATATTTTCAAGTGGGAGAACTTGCACAATTAGTGGTTGACTAAATACTTATTTGACCTACTGTAAATTCCCTTGGTTTCAGGGTAACTCTATTGGAAATGAGTGAAATTATCTGCCAGTGCTTTCACAAATCTTTGTGAAGCAGCTTTAAATGGCTGATCAGGTTAGTGGTGTTGAATGAGGACACTTTCCTTCGGCCTCTTGGAACTTCTTCAGTGCAGATGACGACAGCGTTATTTATTTCACACATGGAAAAGTAAACCCACACTGGTGACAGAGCTGCTATGATATCCTACTGCTTCAAGCATGTCATGTGACATGTCACTCATGCGCCAGGGGCTTCAGAGGGAGCAGGGTTTGAGGCGGCGGTGCAGAATAAATCAAGTATATAATTATCAGATTGCATTATCGGTTAATTTTTTTAAAAATCCGGATTATCTGTGTGACATCATAATTGCAATTATCGGCCAATAATTATCATTAACCGATATTATCGTGCATCTTCAACATATACCCATTCATTTAACAGCTTAGTCCCTTTTGAATACAAATTCCCATTCAAACTGTAAATCGTCATACAAGAGAGTGTACTTTGAAATTGGATTTGGAAGGTATTTATGAACAACTGTTTGATAAGGAAAACCGATTCATCAGTCTGCCTACTCCTTATTCAGGTGTGTTGTTTAGTTTGTTTCAAGAAAAAAAATGAGTCATTGACACAATTTATAGCAGCACTTTGCCCGCAAGAAAAAAAATGGAAATCAGCAGCACTTTTTTATATGAATGAAGAGGACTTTTGTCTGGTTTGTGTACTGAGAAATTATTTTATAGTTTTATACTCTAAACCTGAATTAAAAACTTTTGACAAGTTTTATGTACTTAAAACAGTACAGTTGTAGACTACAGGTAAATCAGTTTTGTCTCCATCGTTACTTCCAACATACCTAAAACAACTTAAAATTGTGAAGGTAACCAAAAAATGTAATGATTACAAAAAAAAAAAAAAAAAAAAAAAAAAAAAAATATTGATACAAAGAAGGGTGGGGCTCTAGCTTATACAACCAAAGGGTGGCCAGGGGATTTCTTGCTTACAAGAAAAAAAAAAGAATAAATCAACCGCACCAATGTTTGGTGACATGGCCAAATTTCCAAAAGGTTAAGAATGTTAAAACATCTGATTTGCACTGGTTGGAAGCAAACACAAAAAAATAAACACGCTATTTCTCGGAATCTGGAAATTGGCTTACCACTATAAAGTGGATTCCCCTTGGGTCACTGCTAGGTGTCTTACATTATGTTCTTCAGTTGGTGGCCCTGATTATTAGGCCAGTACATCACAGTGAACAAATGCAGCAGCAACAACAGTAGAAGGTCGACCCAGGAGAGGCTTTAGAACTCCATATACTGAGCTTTGTTTGTGCAAGGATCAGGACACCTGAAAAGAGCTTGACCTTATCTGCCTGAAGTAATCGCCAGTGCATGTTTGCAAACAGATTGACCATGGAAAAAAAACATGGAATTTGAAATATTACGCATTGCTTGATTTGTACGGTAAAAAGATGGAGAGTGGAAACAGTGATCTTTACCTAGCTATATTTCAACATGAAAATTCCAGTGGGGAATATTGCCCCGAGCTTGCCTATGGCAAACAAAGTAACGCCATGTTGTATGATGAAAAGTCACGTTTAAAAAAAATCGATGAATACTTTAAACTACTGTCATGTATTTTAGCTATGAAAGAGGAAAGAGGGGCATTCAAAAACCTTTTTTTTTTTTTGGGGGGGGGGGGGGGGGGCAGAAGACAAAGTGACACAGAACGCAGGGTGATTTGATCAGCACATGAAAGAGGATTGGCAGAACACACACCTAGAAAACCAAACATTACCCCTATCCTACCTTAAAACAGATGGGATAATCTTTAGCTTCCACTTCCAATGAAAATGTTTTTGAAAGGTGATTGATGCTTGGATAAAAATCCGGAATCCAGACAATGAATATCACTTTGTAACCTTAAAGTAAGCCATTTAAAGGTTTTTAAATAGTATGGCCTTTAAAGGGCTACATTTTATTCTGTCAGTTGTCAAACCTGCATGCTCGCTCCCTACTTGTAGTATGATGGGGCCTTTGGCGGTCTGCAAACTGTCACCTCTCTGCTGTGATTCTAATTAGATGCTTTTTCTAGCCAGTAGTTTAAGAGACTCAGAAGTCTCCATCTGTCAGACCTACACACTGTCACTGCCATAAAAGTCGTGAGAACCATTCATGGATGGCATTACCTCTTCTTGATAACATCATACCTCAGTGGTTTTCAAATTTGGCTTGATAGGTTGTCTGCACTTTAGGCAGGCCACCAAGGTATTCACTGTAAATACTGTGTCACTGAATTTGACTGGAAACCAGTCCTGCATAGACTGTATAGAAAATGGTAAAATAGTATTGGTAATAGAGGTAGATTTGTGTCTCTATTATTCAATCAAAAAAGGAGTTGCTTAAATAAAATTTTTAAAAAAGTTGCTTCAATCAATATATATATATTCAATCAAAGAAAAAGTCACTTCAATAAAAAATGTGTTTGAATGCAAAAATAAATTTGAAACTCAAAAAAATGTATTCAAAAACTTTTTCTTTGATAGATTTTTTTTTTTTTTTTTTGATTGAAACAACTTTTTTGATTGAAGTAATGCAGTTTTGCGTTCGGACCACATTTTGGTGGGGACCATTGTGTCTTTATTATTATTCAATCAAAAAATAAGTTGCTTCAAACAAAAACATATTTTCGAAAGGAAAATCACTTCAATCAAAAATATAAAAAAATGTCAATCACAGAAAAAAAAGTTTTTAAATGTGAAAAAATATTAGACTCAGAAATTCGCATTTGAACACTTAATTTTTCCTTGAAGCTGTTTTCTTTGATTGAAGCAATCCTTTTTGTGTTTGGGCCATATTATGAGTAATATTTGTGTCTAAATCATTCAATCCCAATAAAAGTTGCTTCAACCAAAAAAAAATATTTTTAATCAAAGAAAACAATCATTTGCAAATATATTTTTTTATTTGAAATATATATTTTTTATGAAAGTGTCACTTTTTTTTTTTTTAAGTGGAAAATGTTTTGAACGCACTTTTTTTTTTTTTTTTTTTTTTAAGTGGAAAAAGTTTTGAAGGCACTTTTTTTCGATTGAATCATTTTATACAAAGATCGAACATCGCCACTACTTCTGTTATGTTTGAGTGACAGGTGACCTCTCCAATGGCACAAAAGCATGAAGCAAGGATAATGGCCAACGGGGCTCCAGCCAGCCCCCAAGTTTCTCAAAAATATGGTTTTAAAGTCATTGTTGCTGTTTATTTCATGAATTAACGACAAACAGCTTGCAGAAGCTAGTAGCGTACTAATTCAAGTTGGCCCTTGATTTTTAAAGTGTTCCTCAAGACCTATTTTTTCTAACCGTAACAATAAACTCTATTCACAGTGATGTCACCGAACTTTCGGATGACTTCAAAGTTAGTGATAAGAGTGTATTATCAGTAGTTCTTCAATGGTGATTGTGTGCACAGCTCCATAATCCAACAAATGTCATTTAAATTCAAAAGGTACAAGTTAACATTAGTACTTTTTTTTTTTTCGAACAGCTGGCTGCTTCACCATGGCGGACTCCAATGCAGCATCGGCATTCCATCGCAAATCAGTGGATATTGCTGCCGACTAGACATGTACTTTTTTTTTTTTCGAACAGCTGGCTGCTTCACCATGGCGGACTCCAATGCAGCATCGGCATTCCATCGCAAATCAGTGGATATTGCTGCCGACTAGACATGTGCCGGTTACCGGTTTCACGCTTTACCGTGGTGTGAAAACGTCGCGGTTTCAAAACCACTAAAATTTTCCGTCATACCTTCGTACGGTATTCGCTATTTTCCATGTGCCAAAATGCAGCCAAAGTGGCTTGGTGCGGCAGCGCTCACCCTTCCCCTGTTTGTTGCCGTGAGTGTCAGTGACGCTATTATGCTAAACAGCCAGCAAACCCAAAAACAAACCCTCCAAACACAAGGCGTACTTTTCTTCAATTTATTGAGCTCTCAAATTGTGGTGAAATATACAAATGAATACATTTAAAACGTTATACAATTGTATTTTTCCACATGTGAGTAGGTTCAACAGGATAGCAGTAGCACCATGAAAAAGGTCGCCAAAAACAAAACACACATTTTCCTTTCAAATTCAATATACAAACTAACTAAAACTTACAACGACGAATGTTAGCCTAGGCTAAGCTGGGAGAGCAGCTTCGTCGACGTTTTATGTCTCACAGCCGCTGAGTGAGAAATAAGCTTAAATGAAGGAGAGAAAAAAAAAAAGGATCGCGTCAAAAATCGCTAATTGCGAAAGGAGGTCTCACTCCTCACTTTTTGTTTTAGATGAAACCTTTCCTCAACAATATTTACATTTTAACTAACTTATAAAACTAACTTATACATCTTTAACTAACTTATTAACTTATGAATTATTTCTTCTTTTTAACACAAAGGCATGACATCATGTAGAAGAGAGTTGACACAGTGGCTGAAAATGGCGAAACTTCAGCTTCTCCCCCTCAAAAAAAGTCATACAGTATATATTTTTAATTTTATTTAGAAGTGTTTTTACTTTTTTATAGCAATTATTTTGTTCTTGCTCTAATATTGAGCAACTTGAGCTGTGGCTGTGGGTATAGTCTAGGTTCTATTTATTTTAATTTTATATAAAATATTTGTTATTTTTTGTTAATTTATTTATTTTCACATTAATTTATTTTCACATTATATTCATGTTCCAATTTGCAAATATGTTCTGAAAAAAAAAAACCTGTTCAATGGAAAAAAGTTTTTTTTTTTTTTTTTTTTTAAACCCATACATCTCAAAATTTTGGAGCTATAATTGCAATACCGTGATACCGTGAAACCGCGGTATTTTTGCTCACGGTTATCGTACCGTCAAAATCTCATACCGGCACATGCCTACTGCCGACACAGACTTTTCAGAGGAAATCTGTTTAAGTGATGATGATGTGGAGGAGAGTGCGCTGCAGCGAGAGGAGTTTGGGATCCAACCCTATCAGTTTGAATCCACGTACGACTCAGACATTGATGAAAACTCATCTGCAGACATGACAGCTGAGATGGATGAAGATGAGGAAGCTGCTCACCACTTACAAGATTTGGACTATTGGTAGGTAAAGACATTTTGCATGTTCTTTGAGGGGAAAACTAAGCAAGGAAAATTTATTTATATAGCACAGTTCAGCACAAGATATAGAGATAAAGGATAGATAATTTCCAAGATGCAATTAAAATAAAAAACAATTAAAATATTCATTTATCTTATGTACCTCTTAGAAATAGAAATGCAGGAAAATAAATGGATAAAAAGTCATATATAACAACCTCAACATGCGACCCATCTGCTACAATAGCCAATTTTCATAGTAGTCTGTAGTGGAATGTTGCACTGCAAGACGGGTTGATTTTAACGCTCCTCTCCATTCATCTCGCGTCCAGGCATTCCTCGTCATGGCAAATTTTCGAAATTTTTGCAGAGTTCTCCCATCAACCTCCAATGATATACTAGTGCAGTGATACAATATCCACGGTATACCCAATCACTTGTGAACGTAATTATAAGGAAGTCTCACCTCGCGACACTGTAAATACCTTGTGTGATGTCACACTCTGACCTGAAGCATCCTGTAGCTCAGTGAGGCTGGTACAATTTCAATGGGGATTGTGTCAAAACTACTGGAAAAATGGAACTAATGGTAACTAGTATGTTTCAGGTGATTAGGTTTGAGCTATTAAATTAGACTTGACTATTTAATCTGGAGGGGAACTTTAAATAAAATAACTTTACACTTTACAAGCAATGCACACCACAAAATCTCAATTCCAACGTTCCAGTGGTTACTGTGCAACCCTAAAACAAACTTCACTTAAAATCTAAAGCCCCTTTCACACACTCTGAAACACCGGCAGCAGTTGTATGTGAAAACAATTTCCCGGGTCGACTGACACGGAGATTACGCTACATTTCACGGGTCGCGTCTTAGTATCATGTCCGGGACTTTCCCGGGAAGCGGTGTGCGTGAAAGCATCAGGGTGGCTGATGACGTAAATATCATGGCGAGCCGATCGTCACTTCATCTACTTCTTTACTTTCGCTACTGCGGAAACAAGGTTGTACTTCAAAGCAGAAAACAACGGAGGGATGCATTCAATGGTTTATTGCATTCAATGGTTTATTGCGTTCAATAGTTTATTAAATACAAGCGTTCAATGGTTTATTGCATTCAATGGTTTATTAAATACAAATATACACACAATTGCTGGCTGAAAAGGACTAAAAACACAATGGGTCCGTGACAGGAGGTCGACGAGGATCAATAAAATACGAACCTAAGTGGAAGGCAGAGAGCCAATAAGACAACAAAACAAAGCCAGTGGGATTCTTCCTTCCACCCTTCTCTTGGATCACCTGGGCTTGAATACAGTATTGATGAGCTTGAAGTGGCTGCAGTTGCGATGTCGGGAACGCTCCCTCCGGAACAAAACACGATTCGACCAGCATTGTGACAGCCGATGCCGATCAAAAATAACATACTGTGGGTTATAAAATCGAGCCAGCAGCCCTCCACACACAGAGAGTGCCAGTGGGCAACACGGCACAAGTGCGTGAAAGTGTTCCACCCGCGTCATTCTCAGGACATCTACAAATCCCAGAAAGCAATGATGCGAGTAAATCTCGCGTCACCGTACACGGGAATTTCCCTGGATATGTGTATGAATAGGGCTTAAGGTCCAACATGTAAAAGGGCCGCCATCTCCATGGTATTTTTGGAAAACATGGAATAAGCAATTCAAACGCATCTGAAAATCTCCATAACAAATACAGGGGTTTCAACTAGGGTTATTCCGATCATGTTTTTTTGCTCCCGATCCGATCCCGATCATTTTAGTTTGAGTATCTGCCGATCCTGATATTTCCCGATCCGATTGCTTTTTTTTTTTTTTTTTTGCTCCGGATTAAATTCCAATCATTCCCGATAATTTTTCCCGATCATTGAGCGCCTTGAAAGGTGGAAAAGCGCTATACAAGTGTAACACCATAACACCATATACATTTTGGCAATGCATTAAGAAAAAATGAATAAAACTCGGACGAATATATACATTTAACATACAGTACATAAGTACTGTATTTGTTTATTATGACAATAAATCCTCAAGATGGCATTTACATTATTAACGTTCTTTCTGTGAGAGGGATCCACCGATAGAAAGACTTGTAATTCTTAAAGGATAAATGTGACTTTGTATATTGTGACTAAATATTGCCGTCTAGTGTATTTGTTGAGCTTTCAGTAAATGATACTGTAGCCATTTAACTTCTGCCCAAATGCATGACGGGAAGTTCAACCATGACTGTGCGTAGTGGTACCAATTGATATATCTTCTCTGCGTTGGGAAATAACATAGGGTGTTAAGAAAAAGATCAACTACTACCTGTCTTCCCCACATTGCTTCCCACAACATTTCTAAATGTTGAGAGAGGGATTGTAAGGCTTTAGCCAATTAAAAAAAGGCTTCAAAGGCTGCCAAAATTCTCTCTACTCATTTTACGTCGCCTTTTAGCTCTATGCATACGTAAAACGGTGCAATTATAGATTGAAAGCGACAATGCGTGAGTGGGTAGTGCAGCGCATGTGTTAATTGCGTTGAATATTTTAATGTTATTACCGCCGTTAACACGATAAATTTGATAGCCCTACTTTAAGCCAAAACTAAAGACTCTGGATGAGTGTAAGACATTTTGTCTGTAACGTTAAATACAATTAGAAAACGATTTAATTTAAAAAATATATATATATATATATATATATATATTAAAAAAGGCATGTCCGATATTTTTTTGTCGATTCCGATACTTTGAAAATGACGTGATGCCGATCGATCGGGACATCTTTAGTTTCAACTCTTGGTGGGAAACACACATTTCTGCCTTTTTAACATAGTTTCTGGGTGAATATTAAGATTCTGCTGCAGTTTGATCTATTAATTAAGACAAATAGCAAATTTTAACAACCCAAAAGTTATGCATCATTTGAGTTTTTATGTAATTGAATGTAGATAAAAAAAGAGCTGGCACAATTTGTGGCACATGCCTGTACATTCAGTTGCTATTCTGCCAATGTACTGAATAAAAAATACAATTTAGCTTTGTTTACTTAATTTTATCAGCCTAATGGTGCATTCCTAATATAATGAAAGTGTGCAATACAGTTTGTGCACACCTTTCATAAAAAGAATGAGAACTAGGACTCAAATACAAGGCACTAAGGAAAAAAAAAACACTTCCAAACACATTAAAAAGCTGGGCTCAGTACAGGAGTTGCTAGTTAGCATAGGACAACGTATCGAAATTTTGAAGCAAAACGGCAGGGTCCATGATCAAACAGAATCTTAATATGAGTCAGTGGCAAGAACAAGGAATGTTGGAACGTGATGAAAATGCATAACAAATTCACAAAAACAGAATAAATTTCAACTACATGAGGTAATCAGGAGCAGGTGAGCACAAGCCAGGAAGGAGGAGCACGCACACACACAGCAACCCTACATTTGGCTAAAAAGCAAGTTAGGATTGGCTCCATTTTCCCCGGAAAACAAGGCATGTTTTTTTTGTAAAGTAAAAGATGGATGGATAAGGTACCATATAGTTGAACAGTATGAACGTGAAACTTCAAGGTGGACTTTGGTCAGGACCTCTTGGGGAGAAAGTGTTCCCAAGGGTCTGCTGGCCAGTCCAGGCCAGTGACACATTGATGTATGAGCTCCAGTTTTTGCCCCCACACCCCAGCACAAAGAAGCAGGTGTGCTGATCAGTGCCACTTGATCTGTCAGTTGGACAGATAAAAATAGCCTTGGAGATTGAGCTGGGAGCGGGAGTGGCCAAGTTTGCCCAAAGAAACTCAAATTGACTTTGAAATGTTGCTGGAATGCCATAAACTACAGTGAAATGAGTGCAAAGTCAAGGTAAAATGCCTTCATATTTAGCAAATAAATCAAATATTATTTTTTAAAGTCCTTACCGCTTACCTACTGTATGTCAGTGCTGTTTACTGAAACATAAACTGAACTGTTATAAAGCGAAATTAACTACATTGAAGACTACTCCAGATGCATGCAATATTTTCATAATTGCTTTCCCTGCTTGGCTTTTTTTCCCCCCATCTCAGGCATTTACCATCAGATTTACAAGCCATATCCTGGACCATCCTGCTGTATTCTCAGAAAACATGCATAAGTAAGCAAGTTTTGGCTGTTACTGATCAAGAGAGATTAAGGGCAGACACCAAACTATGGAAGCAAAACTGCTCCATCAGCTGCTTTTATTATGGAAAGAGTGAACAGCAGCTGTAATTCACCAAATGGGTGCTCTAAATAATTACCTGTGTTTTACACCTTTTTGTTACTTTCCTTATCAAATTTGTATTCAATCTGAAGGGATGGATCTAGAATTGTGTCTGTGTCTTATGTTTGCTAGTAATTCCTTTGTGCAAATCAGTGTTGTTTTTGGCAGCCATTTAAATTTTTCTCTTAGTCTTTTGGACGAAAATACTTATTAGTCTTGGCCATATTTTAGTCATTTCAAAATGGGTTGGTCTTCGTCTAGTTTTATTCAATGAAAACACGAGACAAATGTCGTCTAGTTTTAGTGGACAATTCTCAAAATGTTTTCGTCAATAAACTTCAAAAGTTTTTGTCCATGAATAAATATGGTGGAAAACACAGACAAGACTGAAAAAGCAGTTTCTGCTCTTGCACTCCTCTTTAAAAGAAACTGCTGTATTTTATGCCATAACAACTGTTGTGTTTGATAGAACAATATGTCTATATGCTGCCATAGCAGATTCATGGCGCATTACGCCTGCAAACTATCTTTAATTTGTCTGTTTTACCCTCAAAACCCCCGTTTACAGACATCATGCAGACCGCTTTTGTTTCAACCCAGCCATAAAATGAATTAATTATATTTATTATCCAAAATGTCTAATTTAGCTTAGAATCATTAATTGATGTCTCATATTTTGTTTAAAAAAAAAAAAACGACTTTAAAAAATTATTCACTCACATATTTTAAACTTTTACACAAATTATGTCAAAATTTAAAAAATGGTGTCTGTAGAAAGTCATGGATATCTACCTCATAACTATCGTTTAGCATTTTCTCCGATATGTTAGATGATAAATAATCGATCCAAAGAAAGAAAAATTGGGGAAAAAAACGTTTAAAAGGGTAAATAATGAAAAAGAAAACCTCGGCCACTCCCTGATGTCTGCAATTTCTGCATCGCAACCCTTGTTATATTACCATGTTTCACCCATAAAATCCCCAGAAAATCCAGCTGTAGCCATTCACAGCTGTGTCTTGACACTCAGTGATACATGCTACATGGAGGTTTTGTATCAAAACAAGGTAAGTACGCGAAAATATCTCGTTGAAGTCATGGCGTCTTTAATTCTGCTCTCGCTTGCTCTCACCTTCAGATAGTGTTTTGCTGTTTAAAAAACATTTTTTTTTTTTTTTTTTAAATGTCCTGCTGTTAAAAAATGTTCTTCCCCCAGAAAATTAAGATTTTAAGCTTTCCAATGATGTATCACACATGCATATCGGACAATTTAGAAAGTTGGCCAAATTGGGGATCTCAGAGCGGAACTTCAAGTCACCTGTTTTCCGCCATATATAAATGAAAGGTTTCCAACAATTTCGAATGAACATGGCAAACGAGCACATAACCAACCAGTCTACAAGGACATCAAAATTTTCATGATGATATTACACACTCAGCAGGAAAACAGCACTTGATTTGCAATTAAATAAACTCACCTGGACGCTATGAACTGTATGTAAAATCTTTTCCAAGAGTTTAAGAAGACACCGAGTCACCGCTCTAAATGCTAATGCTAGCGCGAACGCTATGCTAACGCCACAACTTAGTTTAGTGTGTGATGATCACTCAACACAGACCTTTAAGGGCACACGCTTAAGCCTCTGTGTGGGGCGGGGGGGGGGGGGGGGTGCTGCATGTCACATGAGTGACAGTAAAACAACACTGGTGCAAATAGAGCAGAAATTATTTTTATCCACTTGTCTTGACTTTACAGGTAAGGCAATGTTAATAAGCGAAAGCATAATGAGCTTTCATACGAGAAAACTGCTGTGATTAACTCCTCCAATAAGCCTTCAAGTAAATTAGATATGTGGTAGGCATGTTCCTTTTCATTGGGTTTACTTTTAATGAACAATTCTTGGTATTACTTCCACTTGACATGTTCTGGTCTAACTTTGTCAAATGTGTAACATTCAGTGCTTAAAAGAAGCATGTCTAATTAGCACTTTTGACTGCATTATCATAGAAGCAAAGTAATGGGGCCCCTGTGGATTTAAAGCCAACACTGGTGGATTATGCGTGGAAAATATAATTATATAAATATAATTTATAAGGGTGAGACAAAATATCGAAATGGTGATATATCGTGATACTTTGTATCCCAAAAGGTTATCAATATGCTCCTGCCAAAAGTCAATATATCGTTTAAAAAGGTGTCAATGACGAAAAAATAAAATAAAAAGGAACCAACAAGTTGCTACCAAAATCCTCCATCATAATAGTGTCTCAGTTAGCTATAAGGGTGCATTGACGGTGCACGACGCCCAATCCATTTAGACTGGGAACATTCGTTCATTCGAAACCAGAGCATTCAGTCATTCTGTCCAATTTTCAGGGCATTTACTTGCGGTTCATTTTAGGGCATTTACAGGTAATTTCCTGGTCTGTAACACTAAATGAACAGGTAGTGACCCATAAAATACCCCAAAGTCAAAAGGAAGTAACTTAAACTCAACAGGTAAATGACCTTAAATGGCCCAAAATTACCTCATTGCCTGACATTGGCCGCTACTGACGGCCATAGACGTTCAATCCGTTTGAAGTGGGAGGGATGGCATGTTCATTCGCTGCCACCCTCCCAGTTCAAATGGATTGAACGTCTACTAGTGATAAACTCATTCCAATTCACAGCAGAAGCTTGTTTTTCTGTTTATAATTTTTTTGTAGAATATCCAAGAATGATTTCCTGACCAATGTATCGATAATCGTTGTATCGTGATATCATCAGATCATTGTTATCGTGAGCTTTGTATCGCAAATCGTATCGTATCGTGAGGTACCAAGAGGTTCCCACTCCTAATAAATTACTATTTTGCCACAAATATGGGGATTATGGGCTTCAAAAGTAATACGAAGTATTGTCAAAAAAAATTGTTTGACACAAGAGATGATACTGGGTCACCTTTCCATAATATCTTCCCAAGTAGATAAGAGAAATACTGTATCACTTTCCAAGAAGAGCAATCAATTACAGTGCCTTGCAAAAGTATTCGGCCCCCTTGAATCTTGCAACCTTTTGCCACATTTCAGGCTTCAAACATAAAGATATGAAATTTAATTTTTTTGTCAAGAATCAACAACAAGTGGGACACAATCGTGAAGTGGAACAACATTTATTGGATAATTTAAACTTTTTTAACAAATAAAAAACTGAAAAGTGGGGCGTGCAATATTATTCGGCCCCTTTACTTTCAGTGCAGCAAACTCACTCCAGAAGTTCAGTGAGGATCTCAATGATCCAATGTTGTCCTAAATGACCGATGATGATAAATAGAATCCACCTGTGTGTAATCAAGTCTCCGTATAAATGCACCTGCTCTGTGATAGTCTCAGGGTTCTGTTTAAAGTGCAGAGAGCATTATGAAAACCAAGGAACACACCAGGCAGGTCCGAGATACTGTTGTGGAGAATTTAAAGCCGGATTTGGATACAAAAAGATTTCCCAAGCTTTAAACATCTCAAGGACCACTGTGCAAGCCATCATATTGAAATGGAAGGAGCATCAGACCACTGCAAATCTACCAACACCCGGCCGTCCTTCCAAACTTTCTTCTCAAACAAGGAGAAAACTGATCAGAGATGCAGCCAAGAGGCCCATGATCACTCTGGATGAACTGCAGAGATCTACAGCTGAGGTGGGAGAGTCTGTCCATAGGACAACAATCAGTCGTACACTGCACAAATCTGGCCTTTCTGGAAGAGTGGCAAGAAGAAAGTCATTTCTCAAAGATATCCATAAAAAGTCTCCTTTAAAGTTTGCCACAAGCCACCTGGGAGACACACCAAACATGTGGAAGAAGGTGCTCTGGTCAGATGAAACCAAAATGGAACTTTTTGGCCACAATGCAAAACGATATGTTTGGCGTAAAAGCAACACAGCTCATCACCCTGAACACACCATCCCCACTGTCAAACATGGTGGTGGCAGCATCATGGTTTGGGCCCGCTTTTCTTCAGCAGGGACAGGGAAGATGGTTAAAATTGACGGGAAGATGGATGCAGACAAATACAGGAACATTCTGGAAGAAAACCTGTTGGTATCTGCACAAGACCTGAGACTGGGACGGAGATTTATCTTCCAACAGGACAATGATCCAAAACATAAAGCCAAATTTACAATGGAATGGTTAAAAATAAACGTATCCAGGTGTTAGAATGGCCAAGTCAAAGTCCAGACCTGAATCCAATCGAGAATCTGTGGAAAGAGCTGAAGACTGCTGTTCACAAACACTCTCTATCCAACCTCACTGAGCTCGAGCTGTTTTGCAAGGAAGAATGGGCAAGAATGTCAGTCTCTCAATGTGCAAAACTGATAGAAAGCGACTTGCAGCTGTAATTGGAGCAAAAGGTGGCGCTACAAAGTATTAACGCAAGGGGGCCAAATAATATTGCACGCCCCACTTTTCAGTTTTTTATTTGTTAAAAAAGTTTAAATTATCCAATAAATTTTGTTCCACTTCACGATTGTGTCCCACTTGTTGTTGATTCTTGACAAAAAATTAAAATTTTATATCTTTATGTTTGAAGCCTGAAATGTGGCGAAAGGTTGCAAGGTTCAAGGGGGCCGAATACTTTTGCAAGGCACTGTACATACATTATATTGTCTACCCAATAAAATACTTGACATTGGAAGGTTTGGTCAGAGGTAAAGAAATAGATCCATATCTTATGTCACAGCTTTTATTTTGCTACGGAGCGTTTTATGATTTTATATGCTTTATTTATTTTTTTTCCCCCGGAGAATATAAGTAACAAATATGAGCATTCCTTTAAATGTTGCCGAACCTGGAACACAAGGTTCATGCACCACTCAGTAATATGGTGAGATGGAGATGATGATGGACAAAAAATGGAGCTCAACGAAGGAGGACTTGATCTGCAGTGTTCTGAATTAGGTCTGGTGCCCATTCTCAACTCTTACTGTTAATTTATTTGTTGACAATTATTATAAAGTACCACCTGGCACTGTAGAAATGACAATTTATAGTTTATACATATTTGACTTTAAAAAAAAAAAAAAGAAAAAAAGTTGTGGTGCAGTGACTACAACAACCTTTATATCGTACTTTAACTTTAACTACCAAGGGTGGATCAGTTGATACAAATCGCTTTTGTAACCAGAGAAGGATCATCTGACCTTGATCAGCATATCTTTTGTGAGCACTATGGTCCTCATTAGTCATTCCCATTCACACTTGCAAAACCACAGGGTTGGATTGCTCAAATTAGCATCTTGAGTACTTGTGGGGGAGGGCTGCCTTGGCTTTGTTGGACAGTGGACCGCTCAGGTAGGAAAACGGGCGGACAACCTTTTTACATATTCCAAAAAGCTGCAGTTTGCATACAGTAAAAGGGATGGTGTATAAAACAAAACAAAACATTTTTTATCTGATGACATATGACACTTCGCCCTTTTCCTGGGGCTAGGTGTTGGTGGTTCTTGCCGAAGCAATTTTTCTTTCTGCGCCTTCTTTGCGGCCACACGAGAGTGAGCAAATTCCTTTGGAGGATCCACCAAGAAGTCCACCAGTCTCTCTTATTTTAAAGATGCTAATTGCAGCTATCCAGAGTGAAACCTCCCCTTTACATCTAGGCAGCAACTCCACATGAGTGTGTAGGGGGTGGCCTGCTTGATTGTTTGTTTTAGTAGTCGATTGTTTGACAAAACCCAGTAGTCAGTTTGGTATAGGGGTCATTTGACGCCTTCTTGGTATCTCTGGTTTCTGACCAAAAAAAACCCCGGGAATTCCAGTGTTAATCGGTATTATCATGAAGTTAAAATAATAAAACCAATATAGTATTTGGGTCACGGAGGGGGTTATTTAAATTAGGGTATAATTTTTTTCCCTTTATTTACCACTTGGTAACAAGACAATATTCCTAAAGACATTGTGACATAGTTTTTCCTTCATCTTGTACGCACAAACAGAAATTTCCACAACAGTATCCGTGGAGCATCGTTAAAGGCAAGATTTATGGGGATGGACAGTAGTATACTCCAAACAGCAGCCCAGGGAGGCAATTCTTGCCTCCTCAAACGGATTACAGGCAGAAACTATCAATGGATTTTCAATTCCATTGGATGAGACAGTTGAACTGTTGTAGATAGGTTATCGTGAGGGGAAATTTGACCTGCAAATATGTTTTGACTGAATCAGCTATTTTCCATATGATGATGATGATTGTTATTTTTATGTATTTATTTAAATATGGTTTCCTTTATTTTTCTAAACATTTGGAATTCAAATATGGACCATTTTTTAAATTGTGCAAAAAAATGCTGTTTAATAGGATGAAATCTCAAAACAAAATATGTATGGCAACACTGACCAACCTACATTAACAGATCCACCTACAACAATAGGAGTATAACAAAATACACAACATTTTCCTTTTGTTTTTTTAAGCAAATTTAATGTACAGTGTAGGGCTGCAGCTATCGAATATTTTAGTAATCGAGAAATCGACTGAAAATTGTATCGATTAATCGAGTAATCGGATAAACCATATTTTTTTTTAGGTAAACAGCAATTATACATATAAATGTGAAAACAAGACATTTCATGTAAATTTGAACCATTTTCAGTCATTCGATGTACATTGTTGAAAACAGCCAACAATTTCATCTCAAATGTGACTAAAAAAAAAGACTAATTCACTGCTTTCAATCCAAAAACTTTTAGATCTTATAAAAATATATATATATTAGGGCTGTCAAACGATTAACATTTTTAATCGAGTTAATTACAGCTTAAAAATTAATTAATGGTAATTAATCGCAATTAATCGCAATTCAAACCATCTATAAAATATGCCTTATTTTTCTGTAAATTATATATATATTCTGTAAAATAATTTGTTGGAATGGAAAGATAAGACACAAGATGGATATATACATTCAACATACGGTACATAAGGACTGTAGTGGGCATTTCACTCTACTGTCATTTAAATCTGTCTGTGCTGTCCTCACTCCGAAGCGTCTACTTTTTCCAAAGCTAGACAGCTAGTGAACGACGCCTTAATAATCAGACTTCTTCCTTTTTCATCTGATTTATTAATAAAATGGCCTCAAACCATTGTCCTCTTTAGACCGTAGTGAAACTACAAAAAAAAAGTACACAAGCAATCAGACTTCTTCCTTTTTCATCTGATTTATTAATAAAATGGCCTCAAACCATTGTCCTCTTTACACCGTAGTGAAACTACAAAAAAAAAGTACACAAGCATTGCATTAGCAACAACGTTAGCTTAGCACGCTATACAGGTTCACTAAACATAAACAAAAAGCGTCTCATACAAAAAATATAACATTTCGCTTACTAACATAATATGTACATTCTTTACAACAACCATATTTACGGACAAATCTTGTCCAAGGATCATATAAGCACAACATTACAACGTAAGCGTCAGCCCGAGACGTCGTGCAGCCATATTGAACTGGCAAGAAAGCAATAAACCATGTCGCAAAGCGACCACAAGAGTTCGCTGTTAGACAGCACAAAAAACCTTGCTGTAAAACTTACCAAAAGGCAGAATACTGTCTGAGCGGGACATGTGCGTTAATTGCGTCAAATGTTTTAACGTGATTAATTTTAAAAATTAATTACCGCGTGTTAACGCGATAATTTTGACAGCCCTAATATATATATTTCTTACCTAAAAATGTCATTACACTTGATAACACACATGACTTAAGTTAGATGTTTTTCCTACGTGTTTCAATTGAATTTTCACTTGTGTCAAGCTATAAGTTCTACTTAAGTTTTAAGTTAGTTTAGTCCTGATAGGATTTTGAGTTTTTGCAGTGTTCAAAATAAATGCTGTGCTGTATTGGAGCACATTAGGCACCAGTGCTACTTGGTGTTTTATCCGGCAGTGACTACTGAGCTAAAATTGACAGTTAGCATTATTATGTTTTTATTTTACACCCTAATCACTCTACAGCACTGTTTTCACAGATTAAATAAAGCCTGTATGTAAGAGTTAGCCACGCATCGACAGTGGTCATAATGAATAGAAACCTAGCCCTTCACAGGGATAAAGTTACGTGAGCGAGTGAAAGTAACGTTAATCTTATTTATGAGCGCCAAGAAGTGTACTGCTTTAAGATGGCGGCTGTTTTATTAACGCCGCCGAGTCAGTCATTTCGCATCTAGTTCTACGTACATGTGATATCTATGACACGCATCAGAAGCAACCTACTAGGCTGCTACCACCGTAGCAACATGCGGGTGTAGTTTTTAGCAACGTCGGCGCTTCTTGTAACGGCTGTCGGCTGCAGTAAGGTATTTTTTTATTGCTTCTTCCTCTACGCACGTGACGTCAGCGCGTTGTCCCGCATTAAAAGTAGTCCGGGCAAAACGTGATGCTTAGAGCTGGCAAAATTAAACGATTCCTCGAGGTGAATAAAATTACTCGGATCAGTTTTTCAACTCGAGTTACTCGAGTTGCTCGAGTATTCGTTTCAGCTCTAGTACAGTGTATCACAAAAGTGAGAACACTCCTCGCATTTCTGAAGATATTTAAGTATATCTTTTCATGGGACAATACTGACAAAATGACACTTTAACACAATGAAAAGTAGTCTGTGTGCAGCTTATATAATAGAGTTCATTTATTTTCCCCTCAAAATAACTCAAAAAATAGCCATTATTATCCATTATTATCATTATTATCTAAACCCCTGGCAACAAAAGTGAGTATACCCCCATAGAAACTACGTACATCCCTAAATGCACACCAATTTGATTTAGAGTGCTGCGTATGATCTGAGCACTAACAAGCTGACCCCCCACCTCTTCGATCTCTGCAGCAATGCTGACAGCACTCCTGTAACGAGTCACATGACATTTTGGAGGGAAAATGACAAGCAGTACTAAATTTGGACATTTAGGGATGTACGTAGTTCCTATGGGGTGTACTCACTTTTTTTGCCAGGGGTTTAGATATTAACGGCTATATTTTGAGTCATTTTGAAGGGAAAATTAAAAAAAAACAAAATGCACTTCTCTTTCGTCATGCATGTTGTATCAGTAATAGTTTTTTTTTTTATTATTATTATTATTTTGGTCGCATCGCTTGCAAATTCTTTAATCCAGCGAGTTTTCATGTTTGATGTGTCACCTTTTAGCCGCAATTTTGCGTTGTGGAGAAGACTCAATGTTTTATAGCAGACTAAAGTGGTAAGTACATTGTCTTTTTCCTATTAGTCTCAATGTAGCAATGCTAACGTTTTACAATATTTAATATAGAAGTGTTTCGTTAGTTTGTATGTCTGAACTTTAATTCCACAGCGCGTTGATGGCCAATAAACGTGTGAAAGCTACTGGAGTCTCATGTGTAATCAACACGCATGTGTGCCGAGTGCACGCAGCACACGCACGTACGTGGCGATAAATCACAGCCGGGTAAATTACCCAATTTCTTTTTTACCCTGCGATAATTTGAGACTTATTGCATATCGCGACAGGCTTAGGTATCACTGACATCATAAGCAATGGTGGACAATCCCAGATACTTGCATTTGATTGGGTAAAACAGCTCTGGCATTTAATAATGTCTGCTCACACCAGTAGTTTCTACTTCTTGGAAATATTGTCTTTTATTGATGTTTTTTCTCCCCAATTACACATATATATTTTTTTTTCTCAAGTTGGTAAATAAGATTCTTTATTATAAGATCCACTTGATTATAACTTCTTCTTTCCCTTTGAGTGTTTGAGTTTGATCTTTCTCAAGGAAATGGCCTTAGCTGATCAGATATAGGATAAACTCAAACCTTCACATTTAGATGACAGGTTCTAAAAACAGCAGGGATATACGGATGCACTGTGTAGACGTCTTGCAAGTAAGAACATTTCTTCCTGTATGTTATCTAGGGCTGCAGCTATCGATTATTTTAGGAGTCAGTTAATCGATGAACTACCTAGTTCGAATAATCGAGTATTCTGATAAGGAACAAAAATTGAAATACCTCAGCTGAGCCTCAAACGGTATAAAAAATAAATAAATAAATGAGAATCCATGTACAACAAAAGAACAATTGGTTAACTTACATAGTAAAAGTCCGCTAGCTTAAATGCTATAAAACACTACCATTTATTTATTTATTTATTTTAACCATGCTCTTAACAAATGGTTTAAACACATACGGCCACAAAAATTGGCTAAGTATACTTATAAACTAAATAACAAATGCATTTTTTAAAAAAATAATTAAATAAAAAAATTTAAAAAAACATTACCTCAAACAAAAACTTAGCTTATGGTGGTCTTAACAGGGAACAGCTGGATTCAGCCATGTGAAATGAGGAAGTGAGGGCAGTGTATCCACCCAAATCAATAAAACTAAATGCAAACACTTTAAAAACAAACCATTACAACGCCACTTTAATACAACGAATACTCGAAGAAGCAAAATTTAATTCGTATCTTTTTTCTACTCGAATACTCGAGTTAATCCATTAATCGTTGCAGCACTAATGTTATCATATATTGACTGGGTTTATCAGAGTGGCTTCAATCAGTGGGAATAGAGAGCAGACTATAACTATTGTGTAAAAATGTTCCATTGCACACAAGCATTTATAAAACCTTTTAAAAATCAGTTTACCCATGACCACATTAAAAGCAACAATTGACACCTCTAATATCAGACTCCATACATGAAATGCTTTTATCATGATATTCCATTTGAACTGAGATGCATCAACCAAGGTAAGCCAGGTCCAACAATTCGACTTTCAGGCTACTAATGAGATCCCAGCGTGATCATTTTTACTGAAAGCATCAATAGACCATAATTGCTGATTGCCAATTCAAAATACCCAAATGGGGCACATTTTGTTGGTCTGAGCCTCCTATTTCACTGTTCTGCAAGAAGTGTGGCACAAAAATGGTGGTGTCATTCAATTTTTTTAATTTTTTTTTTATATATAACAATGATGATACAACTGCATATTGATGTATAATTGTGATACACGCACACGCATCTAAACAAGTAACCAAAAATCAAAAATCCTTTTCAGTGTATATCAAAGAGTACCACGTTTTGACAGATCTCAAGAAAAACCGAACTCTGTAGCTCTGCAGAGCCAAATGGAATGAATTCTTCTTGAATAATTTTTTTCATCATCCACCCCGACCACTAATAACATAACAAAAAAAAAACCTTGATAGATCTCACTGATCTAAGAAAGAATGATCCCTGATGTCAAACCATATTGAATTAAGGTAACATAAAAGTAAAACAATCAGTGGCATTTGGCTGTGAAGCATATTGGCTCAGTTCTGGTTCAGTGTGCTAGAAAATGGGACGGGGACACACAAACAAATACAAATAACTGTTATTGCTTAAGAGATTGGGGCTGGCCGGTCTGGTAAACTGAATGTAGCAACAAGTTTTGGTTCAGTGCACAGCTCTGCTGGAAACATGGCAGAAAAAATTGATGTCAAAGTAGAATTATACGACATAGTTTGGACCAAATTGGAGAGATCAATTGCCAGTATATGTAGGGGTGTGACAAAATATCAAAATGGTGACATATCGTGATATCCCAAAAGGTTATCGATACGCTCCTGTCAAGAATCAATATATCGTTTTAAAAAGGTGTCAGTTGAAAAAAAAAAAAAGGCTGCCAATGACGGTGCTCGACGCCCAATCCATTTAGACTGGGAACGTTCGTTCATTCAAAACCAGAGCATTCACAGTCATTCCGTCCGATTTTCAGGGCATTTACAGGTCACTTGCTTTTCATTTTAGTGCATTTACACGTCATTTCCTGTTGAGTTTGAGTCACTACCTATTCATTTGGGTGATTCCCAGGTCACTTCCTGTTCTGTAACGCAAAATAAACAGCAAGTGACCCATAAAATACCCCAAAATCAACAGGAAGTAACTGAAAATCAATAGGTAGATGACCTTAAATGGCTCAAAATTACTCATTGCCTGGCATTGGCTGCCACTGACGTCTACTAATGATAAACTCATTCCAATTCACAGCAGAAGCTGTTTTTTCTGTTTATCAGTTTTTTGTAGAATATCCTAGAAGGATTTCCTGACCAACGTATCGAAAATCGTTGTATCACTATATCGTCAGATCATCGTTAGCGTGAGCTTTGTATCGCAAATCGTATCGTATCGTGAGGTACCAAGAGTTTCCCACTCCTAAGTATATGTAAGGAAGCATCTGTATTTTACGCATTTGTCTTACCAACATGTGCACACCTCCAAATTTAGTTTTGTTGTGAATGGTTAAGCACTCACTCGTAGTGCTGCAAGGATTAATCGATTAACTCGAGTAGTTCGATTACAAAAAAAGTTTGGAATTAAATTCTGCTCCTTTGAGTATTCGTTTAAACAAAGTGGCGTTGTAATGGTTTGTTTTGAAAGCGTTTGCATTTAGTTTGATTGATTTGGGTGGATACACAGTCCTCTAGTGGCAACAGTGAATATGACATAACTCATTTCATATGGCTGAATCCAGCTGCTACCTGTTGAGACCAGAAGTTTTTGTTTGAGCTAATAATGCATTCGTAATTTCGTTTAAAGGTATGTTTAGCCGTTAATAATGTTAGCATTATTTAGCATTTAAGCTAGCTAGCGGACTTTTGCTATGTAAGTTATTCAGTTGTTCTTTTGTTGTACTTAGTTTCTCATTTATTTATTTTTTTACACTGTTTGAGGCTCAGCTCGATTTTTTTAACTAACTAGTTCATCGAATAATCGACTACTAAAATAATTGATAGCTGCAGCCCTACTCATTTAACTTGTGACAACTGACTATGGATGAGAGCGCAGAGATATATGCTACATCTTCCAGTACTCTTTTGAGTTAGGTCATTACTAACATTTCATCAATACATCAACGTCATAAAGTTTTTTCTTGTTTTTTTTTTTTTTTCAATCATCACACTAAGGATTTTATCTTTGTTTTGTTTGACAGTAACATACTGTAAATCAGTAATGTTGATAATATCGAAGGGCTATCAATAGAAAATTTTGGGGGGTTGAAAAATCTTCAAACTAATTCTGATACAACATGCAGTTGCAATGTCATTATCAAAGCAATAAATGATTAACTGCAACACTGGCAAAAAAATCAACGAGAACATGAAAAGTATTTCACAGAAAAGAATGTCATTTTATTGATCAATATACAACATGACCAGCATCTAAACGGAGCGAGTGACAATATTTTGCCTACACACATTACCTTGGCACAAATGAAAACTAATTAGAAACAAATACTGTGTGCGAAAAAAAAAACGAGCTCTGCTAAAAAAAACGAGCTCTGCATCTGCTCAAACACATGCTGTTTTGATTCCAATCGTTTTTCCATCACAATCTTCCTTGCCACCATGTAAACCCACCGATAATGAACAGTGACTGCTGAGAAAATATTGACTAGTCAATACAGAGAAAAAGCAGAATTTGAAACCCAGAGGCTAAACCTCATCCATCACCCTTGGTTGCTTTACATGCAGACATCAAAAAAGCAACAGTGGATTGATCTTGTTGATCATATAATTGATTTTTTCCAGTACCAGAATAATAGCTATATTAGGTTTAGATACTGACTGGCTGGTATGCCAGGTGCAAGTCTAAACATTTGCATGAAGGTCTTTTGGCCTGCATACAAGGAAAGTTTACTAAATTTGTTTTAGAGGCATTGAGTGGAATCAAAAGAAACAAACAGCACAGATTTGTGGAGATTTAATTAGTGCTCGATAGTCTCCGAAACGTGTGCGGAAAATGGCTACATTTAACACATTCTCTCTAAATCAGTTCAGCTACACCAAGAAACTGAAGTCATCTCGGCATTATAATAAATTACATGTAAAATCAAATTTAGGAAATGGAGCAAAAGGGACAATTATGTAAGCAATTTTCTTAAGATGGAAGGATTTCTTTTGCAAATCTGATGATTGATTATTCCTGTTAAATGGGAGTGCATTTGTGCTGTTCATTGACGTAATCCATAATTTGCAGAGTTAACTCTAGCAAAGGACAGAACAAAAGCTTCCAATTAAAGTGTTTAATTAGGCAATTTGATAATGAAGTTAAATAACTTTAGTATCTTAGCCCTTAAATACCTGCAGATAACATTGTTCCTTTTTAGCAAATCAAAGGAGAACTGACAAATTTAATTTACTGATGTTTATTGTAATTTCACAGAATGTGTAACGGTAATGTAACGTCATTCAAAAACATGGTGGGTATTGTGCTAGCCCATTTTAAGAACATCAGTCGTGTACCTGGAAAACTGTAGAAAAAGCAACTCGCATTCTCAGTAGAGATGATTACTGCAGAGAAAGGCCATGCAAAAAGCTCTGAGAAGCACAGTTTAGAAGCACAGTAAATTCATCCTAGAAGGCAGAAGAAATTGCGAAAAACTAAAGGGATTTTTTTCCCAAAAATCGAACCTTCTACAGTAAATGTATGTTTACCTTATTTTGAAAATAATAAGAAACTGTTTCGGGATCATGGTGAGTGGTCTATTCATGGTTTAAATTATTGTTATTGCGAATTAAAAACCTTTTGGTCATGCCTTTAAGCCTAAGCAGTAATAGCTGCTGTATTACTGTATGAGAAAAACATTTCTGCCATTATATGTACAATACTGGTCCTTCTCAAAAAACTAGGATATTGTGATGAACTTCATTATTTTCTGTAATGTACTGATAAACATTAGACTTTCATATATTTTAGATTCATTACACACAACAAGTAGTTCAAGCCTTTTATTGTTTTAATATTGATGATTTTGGCAAAAAAGTCAAGAAAAAACAAAAATCTCCATCTCAAAAAAATTAGCATATCATGAAAAGGTACTCTAAATAAGCTACTAACTTCATCATCTGAATCAAAGAATTAACTCAAAACCCCTGCGAAAGATTCCTGAGGCTGTTAAAAACTCCCAGCCTGGTTCATTACTCAAAACTGCAATCATGGGCAAGACTGCCAACCTGACTGCTGTCCAGAAGTCCATCATTGACACCCTCAAGCAAGAGAGTAAGACACAGAAAGAAATTTCTGGGGGAATAGGCTGTTCCCAGAGTGCTGTATCAAGGCACCTCAGTGGGAAGTCTGTGGGAAGGAAAAAGTGTGGCAGGAAAAAACCAGAAGAGGTGACCGCACCCTGAGAAAGATTGTGGAGAAGGGCCGATTCCAGACTTTGGGGGACCTGCAAAAACAGTGGACTGAGTCTGGAGTAGAAACATCCAGAGCCACCGTGCGCAGGCGTGTGCTGGAAATGGGCTACAGGTGCCGCATTCCCCAGGTCAAGCCACTTTTGAACCTGAAACAGAGGCAGAAGCACCTGACCTGGGCTACAGCGAAGTAGCACTGGACTGTTGCTCAGTGGTCCAAAGTACTTTTTTCAGATGAAAGAAACTTTTGCACGTCATTCGGAAATCAAAAAGGTGCCAGAGTTTGGAGGAAGAGAAGGAAATGCCAAAATTCCTGAAGTCCAGTGTCAAGTACCCAGAGTCAGTGATGGTCTGGGGTGCCATGTCAGCTGCTGGTGTTGGTCTACATTGTTTTATAAAGGGCAGGGTCAATGCAGCTAGCTATCAGGAGATTTTGGAGCACTTCATGCTTCCATCTGCTGAAAAGCTTTTTGGAGATGAAGATTTCATTTTTCAGCACGACCTGGCACCTGCTCACAGTGCCAAAACCACTGGTATATGGTTTACTGACCATGGCATTGCTGTGCTCAATTGGCCTGCCAACTCTCCTGACCTGAACCCCATAGAGAATATGTGGGATATTGTGAAGAGGAAGTTGAGAGACACCAGACCCAACACTGTGGATGAGCTTAAGGCCGCTATCGAAGCATCCTGGGCCGCCATAACACCTTAGCAGTGAACAGGCTGATGGCCTCCATGCCACGCCGCATTGAAGCAGTCATTTCTGCAAAAGGATTCCCGACCACGTATTGAGTGCATGGCATATATAATTAATTGAAGGTTGACTTTTTTTGTATTAAAAAACACTTTTTTGTATTGGTCGGATGAAATATGCTAATTTTTTTTAGATAGGGATTTTTGTTTTTTCTTGACTTTTTTGCCAAAATCATCAATATTAAAACAATAAAAGGCTTGAACTACTTCAGTTGTGTGTAATGAATCTGAAATATATGAAAGTCTAATGTTTATCAGTACATTACAGAAAATGATTAACTTTATCACAATATGCTAATTTTTTTAAAGGACTAGGTATATGTTTTAATTAAAAAAAGATACAGCATTCAAGTTATAGGAGGATGTGTGTGTTAATCAGTTGAGTCTTTATTTGCGGCATAATACTATGTCTTGGCATTGAGCTTTTATGATATTGTCCCCATCTGTTTCACTTTTCTGGGACAATTCGGTGTGATTTTTTTTAGTTAATTTAATAAACAAGCTACTGGTCCCAGTTTTGCCAACTCAGCTTCACACTTATACGCAAAAACTTTTTAGATGATTCTCACAACTACTTTTTAATCAAGCTAAAATTGTGTGGCTTTCTTTTGAGTGCTATTGGTTATTTCCTCCAAGCATCTGTTCCTTAGACTTAAACATGACAAAAGGCACTTTGTACGTTGTGTGTCATTTATCCCCACTGTTAGCTATATAATTTGATGAAGTGACACCAGACCCATGTACTGTCAGTATTAAATAAACCCAGGAAGGAGCACAGACAACAGAAGAGAAATCGTAAGGGCTGAAATATTAACTTTTTTGTCTGAACAGTGGTAGAGGGCAACACATGCTTTCAAGTCTGTTTCATTCAAGTAATAATCACCTAATGCTGGTTCTTCTAAAACTGCAACATTTTTTTCTGACATTATTTTAAGCTTGACATCTGTAGAGATATTTTAGTAGACTTGGAATATCTTCAAGCCAATACTGCTTTAATATGTTGCTGACAAAAGGTGCCAAACACGGGATGACATCACTGTGGAAAATGTTATGCTAATCTGGGAAATGTTAATTATGCCCAAAGGGTTAATATCTTCTGGTCTATAAAATCTTGTTAATGTGCCTCACTGAAAATTCTTAGAGGATGCTAATAAATTATCAAAATTTGGGGGGGAAATCCCCAGTGTATCTTATTTGCCTAATCCTTCTTTGAAATGTAATTGGTACAATCACACAGAAAAGGAGCTCATTTATCACACCACAAAAAAAACAAACAAACAAAAAAAAACATCTTTAATTTCTCACAAAAAACAGACAATGTCCTAGAACAACTTCTTGGTACATCAAGAAATGAATGAAACCAAGCACTGTTACGTATCACAAAATGTATTTAAACTATGATTAAGGCCTTTCCCTGCTGAGATTAAGCGAACAGTCCCAAAAAATGAATAATTAACAATATCTCTCATTATGCATTCTGGGGAAAAAGGATTGATCTCCAATTAATTTTCAGCTAACATTCAATTTTTAAAAATCATATAATTATATATACATACATACATACATACATACATACATACATACATACATACATATATATATACATACATACATATATATATATATATATATATATATATATATATATATATATGAATTAAAAAAAAACAATACTTCACTTATTTTACAACTGTCTTGAGCAAAACCAACAATGTTTTACATTATTATAATCCTGCTAGCTTTTGCATTAATTTGAAAATATACCACAAAACCATTTATCCTTTGAAGCCAACTATAATTTGGTGTATTTCCTCATGCCTTTAGGATAGATGGTCAACATCCAAATACTTTGTACATAACCCCTATTTGAAATGCAGTACAAATGAATTCTACCTACCACGATCAAAATCCTGAAGTTCAAGTAAAGGATATGCATTGCCCCATCTCCCATATGTGACACTTTGAAATGATATGCGCTACAGCAGAAAGTGATGAATTCTGCAGTATGTGCTTACATGCAAAGGTCGATCGGAGGACTAAAAATTAATCGCAAGGTTGCTCTGAAAGTAAAGGGCATATGACTAAACCACGTCAAGGTGATGAGTAATTCATTTCCCAAAGTCTTTTTTTAAGATGTCACCTGGAACTACGAGCAAAGTCAGAACATTTTTAGAATTGCAGTACAAATTATGCTAATTTTGCAAGGTTATTGGATTTGCGAGAAATCCATTCTGCCAAAAGTTAATAATGATGGTTAAAAAAACATGTTGTGGTTGGTTTATAAATGACTGTGTTGGTCTCTTTTTAGCGATATTCAAATTTCAGTTCTTGAATGCAATTTGCCCCACGACTCGGTTTGCAATTCAGAATGTTGATAGCCAAAGTTATTTTTCCTATTTTAAATTCACGTGAATATAATTATTCCATTCCAACCAGTTGACCTTATTTTCATGAGTTTGATTTTAACAAACCGGATTAAAAAACGAAGGAATAAATTAACATTTGTTCCCTCTGTTGAAAAGTACACAGCTGAAGCGTTGGACCACCTGACCAACATCTGAGAACCTATTGAATTTGAGATTGGATAAATATCTGACACTTTGTAATTCGGTAAAGGAAGGGCCATGTCAATATGCGTCAGGTCTCTACACCAGTGATCCCCAACCACCGGGCCGGGGACGGGTGCCAGGCTGTGGTGCATTTGCTACTGGGCCGCAGAGAAATAGTAAGTCATTTGTTAACGGCCGCAATCTGGCCTGTGCCTCTTGACAAATCAATATGCCTGTCTAATCTAATGACTAATCTAGGGCTGCAGCTATCGAATATTTTAGTAATCGAGTAATCAACTGAAAATCCTATCGATTAATCGAGTAATCGGATAAAACATTTTTTAGGTAAAGAGCAATAATAAATATACATGATAAAACAAGACATTTAATTCAATTCAATTCAATTTAATTTGTATAGCCCTAGATCACAAAAATGTTGTCTCAAAGGGCTTTGCAGAGGCAATATGATACACAATCAAACAGCAAACGAAGCAACAAATATGAATAAATAAATTCAAGTCCTGGGTATCCCCCATCCTTAGACCCTCCATGTCGGCAAGGAAAAACTCCAAAAACTCCAGAGTCTTCGGGAGAAAACAAGAATCTAATTCGATTCGATCTCGATTTAATCTAGTATTGAACCATTTTCAGTCAGTCAATAAATGTCTTTATTTTCGATGTACATTGTTGAAAACAGCCAACAATTGCCTCTCAGATGTGACTAGAATTAAAAAAAAAGACCAAATCACTGCTTTCACTCCAAAAACTTTTAGATCTTATGAAAAAAAAAAATATATATATATATATATATATATATATATATATTTCTTACCTAAAAATGCCATTACACTTGATAACACACATCACTTAAAAGTTTGGTGTTTTTCCCACGTGTTTCAATTGAATTTCCCTTTGTGTCAAGCCATTTTTAAATTCTAGTTAAGTTTTAAGTTAGTCTAAACTGTAAGTCCTGATAGGATTTGGAGTTTTTGCAGTGTTCAAAATAAACGTATTGGAACATATCAGGTTATAATATGGCGGGGATATTTGCATGTGTTCCTGAATGCAGCGCGTGACGTGCGGGGGTGAGGGAGGTGCGGGAGAGCGAGAGACGTGCCTTCCTGTTGTTGTGGTTCCGCAAGTTCCCAAAAAAGAAATAATTGCAACCTAACAAAGCGGATGACTCTTTGTCAACGTTACAGTATGATACCTGCTGTATTGGAGCACATTAGGGACCAGTGCATCGACAGTGGTCTGAATAGAAACCTAGCCCTTCGTAGGGCTAACGTTACGTGAGCGAATGACACTAACGTTAATCTTGTTTATTAGCGCTGAGAAGTGTACTGCTTTAAGATGATGGCTGTTTACTAACACCGCTGACGCTGTCATTTCGCATCTAGTTCAACACACATGTGATATCTATGAGACGCATCAGATGCTACCTGCTACTGCCGTACCATCATGCCGGCTAGTTTTTAGCAACGTCGGCGTAGTTTGTAGTGGCTGTCGGCTGCAGAAAGGTTTTTTATATTTTTTTATTGCTTCTTCCTCTACGCACGTGACATCAGCGAGTTGTCCGGGCGAAACATGATGCTTAGAGCTGGCAAAATTAAACGATTCCTCAAGGTGAATAAAATTACTCGGATCAGTTTTGAAACTCGAGTTACTCGAGTTCCACGAGTATTCGTTTCAGCTCTAGACTAATCTGAGTAGAGATTTGTTTACGTCGCCATCTAGTTGTTGGCCGCCATTACTGGGGTGTTTGCGCACCTATAGCAGCCAAGCATCAGTCAATGTAAATAGTAATTTTAGCTGCTGTTGACTATGTGCTACGGGCGGTGACGTCTTTGGTAAGCCTGTCGCGATATGCAATAAGTTAAATTATCGCAAGGTAAATAAGAATGAGGGCAGTAATTTTCCTGGCTGCGATTTATCGCCGCGTGCGTACGTGCACACTTATGTGCGTGCGTGCGCTGCGTGCACTCGGCACATATGAGTGTTGATTACACATGAGACTCAGGTAGCTTTCACACATTTATTGGCCATCAACACGCCGTGGAATTAAAGTTCAGACATACAAAATAAAGAAAGACTTCTATGAATATTAAGCATTGTAAAACATTAGCATTGCTACATTGAGGCTATTAGGAAAATGATAATGTACTAACCACTTTATAAAACATTGACAGTCTTCTCCACAACGCAAAATGGCGGATAAAGGTGACACATCAAACATGAAAACTCGCTGGATTAAAGAATTTGCAAGTGATGTGACCAAAATAAAAAAATAAAAATAAAAAAAAAAAAAATAAAAAAAAAAACCTATTACTGATACAACAAGCATGACGAAAGAGAAGCACATTTTTTTGTTTCTTTTTACTGAGTGTAAAGCTTACGGTCAGCGGATTAACAAACGTATTTCCGGTGAACATTTCAAAATACAAGCATGTTTTCTGGATTTCTGGAGGCAATCGCATATACTTCAGATTCTACACTAAGAATGAATTTAAAATGACACCTATTATGAAAAAAACTGTCAATGATAATATGATGTAATAAATGATAATAATTTGGCTTCAAATTTGTTGCATGTGCCCTTTGCATGACAAGATAACAGTCATTTTGGATCAAATCAACACTTTTAATGGGCTCTAAATGGCAGTCAACAAAAATGACAGTGGGTTTCTCACCTATTTCATATTCTGCACCTAACTAGCTTTAAAATGACTCATTATGCATTGTGGTTTTTTAAAATTTATACATCTTAATATAGTTTTTATTTTATTTAACAATAATGATTTTATTTCAGTAGGTGATTTATTAGGATGTATTGTCACTATATTTGTGGTTGAATAGGTTAAAAAAAAAAAAAAAAAAAAAAACAGGCAACAATATCGCATATCGCAATAATTTACGAGACAATACATCGCCTACTAAAATTTGTTATTGCGACAGGCCTAGTCTTTCGGCAGCTTTTTTACAGGGAGAAGGCCACCTGCTGAGCCAGAAGAGCCTACAACCAAGTCCATTCTGCATAAGATGTGGCTAAAAGCTAGCAAACGAGGCAACAAAAGCGAATGCACTGAGAGCATCATATCTTGTGGTGAAACGTATTGCTAAAGCCAAGAAACCTCTCACGATTGGAGAAGAACTCATTATGCCTGCGCCCTGCGCCCAGGGATAAGATTGATTCAGCATAGTGAGTTAAATTTTTCCTGCACTTAAAGTTTGTTTTTAGCCCCATTATGTTATTTAATATTTGCTGTAATTTTCTGCAACGCATTGCCGTTCTGTGAAAATAAAGACCCACTGCTCTGCACCACTAGAACTAAAGGAAAAGACTAGACTCAAGTAAGTATGAATGACTTCCATGTAAAATACTGCGGTCAAGCCACCCTCCACTCGTTAAAACGAAGTCAAGCTAGCCGCCCCTCATTTGGATCATTGTGTGCATTACGGTAATGCAACGCGCTGGCTTCCTAAAGGTGCAACTTGCTGTATTCATAATGGAACGCGGTGGCTGCCCATTTCCGCTGTCATTTTGCCAGATTTCAAAAATTGATTAAAATAAATCTGGCTGATATCCCGGGACGGTTCCACTTCTGAGGTATACTAGAGTACCCCAAGACTCGAACTAAAGTACTCTGATAAAATTCTGATGTATCATTTCAAAATAAAAGTACTTTGAAAATTGCCCATTTTTGCTGTCATTTCGCCTGATTTAAAAAATTAATTTAAAAATAATCTGCCTGATATCCCGAGACGGTTCCACTTCTGAGGTATACTAGACTACCCCAAGACTCGAACTAAAGTACTCTGATAAAATTCTGATGTATCATTTCAAAATAAAAGTACTTTGAAAAATGCCCATTTTTGCTGTCATTTCGCCTGATTTCAAAAATTAATTTTAAAAAATCTGGCTGATATCCCGAGACGGTTCCACTTCTGAGGTACACTACACTACCCCAAGACTCGAACTAAAGTACTCTGATAAAATTCTGATGTATCATTTCAAAATAAAAGTACTTTGAAAATTGCCCATTTTTGCTGTCATTTCGCCTGATTTAAAAAATTAATTTAAAAAAATCTGCCTGATATCCCGAGACGGTTCCACTTCTGAGGTATACTAGACTACCCCAAGACTCGAACTAAAGTACTCTGATAAAATTCTGATGTATCATTTCAAAATAAAAGTACTTTGAAAATTGCCCATTTTTGCTGTCATTTCGCCTGATTTAAAAAATTAATTTAAAAAAATCTGCCTGATATCCCGAGACGGTTCCACTTCTGAGGTACACTACACTACCCCAAGACTCGAACTAAAGTACTCTGATAAAATTCTGATGTATCATTTCAAAATAAAAGTACTTTGAAAATTGCCCATTTTTGCTGTCATTTCGCCTGATTTAAAAAATTAATTTAAAAAAATCTGCCTGATATCCCGAGACGGTTCCACTTCTGAGGTATACTAGACTACCCCAAGACTCGAACTAAAGTACTCTGATAAAATTCTGATGTATCATTTCAAAATAAAAGTACTTTGAAAATTGCCCATTTTTGCTGTCATTTCGCCTGATTTAAAAAATTAATTTAAAAAAATCTGCCTGATATCCCGAGACGGTTCCACTTCTGAGGTATACTAGACTACCCCAAGACTCGAACTAAAGTACTCTGATAAAATTCTGATGTATCATTTCAAAATAAAAGTACTTTGAAAAATGTCAATTTTTGCTGTCATTTCGCCTGATTTCAAAAATTAATTTTAAAAAATCTGGCTGATATCCCGAGACGATTCCACTTCTGAGGTACACTACACTACCCCAAGACTCGAACTAAAGTACTCTGATAAAATTCTGATGTATCATTTCAAAATAAAAGTACTTTGAAAATTGCTTATTTTGGCTGTCATTTCGCCTGATTTCAAAAATTAATAAAAAAAATCTGGCTAATATCCCGAGACGGTTCCACTTCTGGGGTATACTAGACTACCCCAAGACTCGGACTAAAGTACTCTGATAAAATTCTGATGTATCATTTCAAAATAAAAGTACTTTGAAAATTGTCAATTTTTGCTGTCATTTCGCCTGATTTCAAAAATTAATTTAAAAAAATCTGGCTGATATCCCGAGACGGTTCCACTTCTGAGGTACACTACACTACCCCAAGACTCGAACTAAAGTACTCTGATAAAATTCTGATGTATCATTTTAAAATAAAAGTACTTTGAAAATTGCACATTTTTGCTGTCAATTTGCCTGATTTCAAAAATTGATTTAAAAAAATCTGCCTGATATCCCGAGACGATTGCACTTCTGAGGTATACTAGACTACCCCAAGACTCGAACAAAAGTACTCTGATAAAATTCTGATGTATCATTTCAAAATAAAAGTACTTTGAAAATTGCCCATTTTTGCTGTCATTTCCCCTGATTTCAAAAATTAATAAACAAAAATCTGGCTGATATCCCGAGACGGTTCCACTTCTGAGGTATACTACACTACCCAAAGACTCGAACTAAAGTATTCTGATAAAATTCTGATGTATCATTTCAAAATAAAAGTACTTTGAAAATTGCCCATTTTGGCTGTCATTTCGCCTGATTTCAAAAATTAATTAAAAAAAATCTGGCTGATATCCCGAGACGGTTCCACTTCAGAGGTATACTAGACTACCCCAAGACTCGAACTAAAGTACTCTGATAAAATTCTGATGTATCATTTCAAAATAAAAGTACTTTGAAAATTGCTTATTTTGGCTGTCATTTCGCCTGATTTCAAAAATTAATTTAAAAAAATCTGGCTGATATCCCGAGACGATTCCACTTCTGAGGTATACTAGACTACTCCAAGACTCGAACTAAAGTACTCTGATAAAATTCTGATGTATCATTTCAAAATAAAAGTACTTTGAAAAATGCCTATTTTTGCTGTCATTTCGCCTGATTTCAAAAATTAATTCAAAAAAATCTGGCTGATGTCCCGAGACGGTTCCACTTCTGAGGTACACTACACTACCCCAAGACTCGAACTAAAGTACTCTGATAAAATTCTGATGTATCATTTTAAAATAAAAGTACTTTGAAAAATGCCCATTTTTGCTGTCATTTCGCCTGATTTCAAAAATTGATTAAAAAAAATCTGCCTGATATCCCGAGACGGTTCCACTTCTGAGGTATACTAGACTACCCCAAGACTCGAACTAAAGTACTCTGATAAAATTCTGATGTATCATTTCAAAATAAAAGTACTTTGAAAATTGTCAATTTTTGCTCTCATTTCGCCTGATTTCAAAAATTAATTTTAAAAAATCTGGCTGATATCCCGAGACGGTTCCACTTCTGAGGTACACTACACTACCCCAAGACTCGAACTAAAGTACTCTGATAAAATTCTGATGTATCATTTCAAAATAAAAGTACTTTGAAAATTGTCCATTTTTGCTGTCATTTCGCCTGATTTCAAAAATTAATTAAAAAAAATCTGCCTGATATCCCGGGACGGTTCCACTTCTGGAGTATACTAGACAACCCCAAGACTTGAACTAAAGTACTCTGATAAAATTCTGATGTATCATTTCAAAATCATATCTGCCTCATAGTTCTGAGAACAAGGTTCAAGTCATGGCTCCGGCCTTGCTGTATGACACTTCTAAAACACAGGATTGGTGAAAAGGTGTCTCCTTGTCCAGTAGGAGTGAAATCCTCCACCCACTGCGGTCCTTTGTGGAATTAGTTTGGTGACCGCTGATCTAAAGTCAGTGCGCCGCCAGCGGTGGCCACAGCCACCCCTATAAATTGGTTGGCCACCCCACTGGCCACCCCGCTTGCCAGTATATCGTTGAATTGTTGTAGCATCAGTTATGCATTTCATCCCAAATGAATGCATTTATTTTGTTTTGTTAAATGTGGGGCTGTCATATTTATCGTGTTAATGGGCGGTAATTAATTTAATTAATCACGGGAAAATACTGTATTTATCGCAATTAACGCATTTGCGGTAGGACTCATTCAAGCATTGCCGCAAACACCCTACAATGGCGCCGTTTTACTTATATACAGAGAAAAGAGGCAGTGTCAAGTGAGTGGAGTAGATACAAGCATTCATTGGGGCCGTGCGTTTAATTGCCAAAAGCTTAGTCATCTCTCCCACAGCAACTATAAATATTGTGGGAAGCAACGTGGGGAAGAATGACAGGAGTTGATCTTTTTCTTACGCAGAGAAGATATAGCATTTGCAGGCACCACACACAGTCATGGTTGCACCACTTCCCATCATGCATTTGGGCAGGACAGTTAAGTCGCTACAGTAACATTTACTGAAAGCTCAACAAATACACTAGATGGCAATATTTAGTCACAATATACAAACTCACATTTATCCTTTAAGAATTACAAGTCTTTCTACCTGTGGATCCCTTTCACAGAAATAATGTTCATAATGTTAATGCCATCTGGTGGATTTATTGTTATAATAAAAAAATACAGTACTTATGTACAGTATGTTGAATGTATATACAGTGGGAAGAACAAGTATTTGATACACTGCCAATGGGTTTTCCCATTGACTGTGTATTAAATACTTGTTCTCCCCACTGTAGCCGTCTTGTCTTATCTTTCCATTTCAACAATAGTAATAAAAAAATAAATAGGAGTAATAACAATTTTCAACAGAAAAATATGGCATATTTTAGAGGTGGTTTGAATTGCGATTAATTATTTTTTAAGCTGTGATTAACTCAATTAAAAATTTTAATCGTTTGACAGCCCTAGTTAAATGTACACCTTATGCCTAATATATACATAACACAATAAAACAGAATTGTTGTGGAACTTAAAATGTTGACTGGCCAGTTATGGACAATGCACATTAAATCATTAGTAGCATCAAATATTACACAATACACCAAAGTATATCAGTAGCCGTGTCCTTAAGTCTTTCTGATAGTTTTCTCCTGACCTTTGTACTGCAATAATATAATGAAAACCTGAAATTATGGCTTTTAGTTTTGGCCACCCCAAGATTTTAAGTGGCCCCATCTGGCCACCCCTATCAAAAATTTCTGGAGGCGCCACTGTCTAAAGTCCCTTTTGAAAAGCGAGGACACTATAATTTGCATACTTTGTATGTTATCCGAGTGTGTGTATCACACATAACATAAAAATACATGAATTCCAGTGGTGAATGATATGTTCTGATTTTTAATTTAAAAGCCTCAAATATAAAAGACAGCAATTTATGCATATATCCTTGTCTAAAGTTCCCACCCAACATAACATGACACCCAATGATGTTTTTATTTTGACTGCTCTTTGATCCAGGGGGATGGCTTCAATAAGTGGTACCATTAACAGCGCCTAGGAACGAATGAACAGGAGTTGAAAATTGCCAAAAGGAAACAATTATTATGCATTATATGTTGTGCATAAGCATGCTTTTTATGTGTCATTGATATATATATATATATATATATATATATATATATATATATATATATATATATATATATATATATATATATATATATATATATATATATATGTATATATGTATATATATTCATTGGATCTATCAAAGAACAGTCAAAATAAAAACATCATTGGGTGTCATGTTATGTTGGGTGGGAAGTTTAGACAAGGATGAATTCATAAATTGCTGTCTTTTATATGTGACACTTTTAAATTAAAATTCAAAACATCATTTACAACTAGGGGTGAAAGTGGGCCAGAACGGTCATGAACACAGTTCCGGTATAAGATTCAGGGCCAGAACGCAGTTCTGGTATTAAATTCAGGGCCGGAATGCTGTTCTGGTACACTCTGCTTTGATTCCGAAAATATGACGGCAACTGTCAAAACGCTATGTAAAAAAAAAAAAAAAAAAAAAAATGCTAAGCTGCCACACATGCCAAGAAGAAAACAATCTACCAACATCAGATTTACATACACAAGTGTTAACAACAAGCATAATAAAGTGCTTGTGTAGCGTAATTCGTTTCCACCAATATTTATAATTCGTTTTATTCCGCGGACGGCATGGAGGTTTCCCCAGCTCCTGTAGTTATCCGAGTCTGACGATGATGAGTCACGTCAATGTGAAAATGCACGCAGCAAAGCAAAACGGCTGTACTCATTTATCCGTTCAATTGGCTGACATACTGACATGTTATCAGCAGAGGTAGTTAGCTCTGATTGGTACAAATGTGCATGTTTTCTGGAACAGCAATTAAAAAATAAAAAAAATAAAAAGTCGTTGAATTGATGCGACAAAAAAAAGGCAATGCAACATAAAATGGATCAAATCTTTAAGAGCAACGAAAGAGTTGAGGAGGCTTATTTATCATATTTAGTTTTATTTGCTCTGATGGGGAGGTACAGAACATCTTAGCTGTCAATGTGCCCTTTGGACTTATATTTGTTCTTTTATTTTAGGCTACTGATTCATTTATTCATTCATTCATTTCATTATGATTTAAAAAAGTCAATGTTCAAACTATATTTAATTTCACTCTGCATAATATAAGTCATTTGTACTTATTTTTCTGAATGTATGTTACTTATATCTTTATTATCATTTAAAAATAAGTATTTGTTGACATTGACTTCAATTTTAATGTTTCCTATGTTCTTTACTAGTTAAAATTGAGATTTGGCATTTAGTATGTGAGGAAATAATGGAAAATAAAAATTAGAAGATGAAGGTTGGGGTTTTAGCTGTTTTTGTTAACTTTTATTTTGCATATCATTGAAAAAATACAATTTTGAATGAAAATCAGTTTTTGTATGTGTTATACAAATAACTGTGCTAAAACAGTTTTCTTTGCATTTCAGTAGTTTAAGAGGTTTGACACCCCCCCCCCCCAAAAAAAAAAATAAAAATAAAATGAAAGAAAAAAATTAAATAAAATTTCTGGCTCCGTAGCGACCTTCACGTCGGGGAGTTCCAGCAAGAAATTCTAGCCACTTTCACCCTTGTTTACAACTGTAATATCATGTTTTTTTTTTTTTTTTTTTTTAATTCATTCATCCTCTTTGCTGGTTATCCTTACGAGGGCTGCCAGGGTGATGGAGCCTTTGTCAGTTCACCATTAACAGTAAGAAAGGTATACCCTGAACTTGCACTATTAAACAAACATACGTACAATTTGGAGTGTTCAATTTGCCTTACATGTTTGTTTTTAGGATCGTGCAAGGAAACCGTAGAGGGCCATAAAAAACAACACACACACGGATAACATAGAAAGTATGCAAATTGTAATGTCCTCGCTTTTCAAAAGGGACTTTAGATCAGCGGTCACCAAACTAATTCCACAAAGGACCGCAGTGGGTGGAGGATTTCACTCCTACTGTACAAGGAGACACCTTTTCACCAATCCTGTATTTTAGAAGTGTCATACAGCAAGGCCGGAGCCATGACTTGAACCAACCCTTGTTCTCAGAACTATGAGGCAGATATGATTTTGAAATGATACATCAGAATTTTATCAGAGTACTTTAGTTCGAGTCTTGGGGTAGTCTAGTATACCTCTGAAGTGGAACCGTCTCGGGATATCAGCCAGATTTTTTAAAATTAATTTTTGAAATCAGGCGAAATGACAGCAAAAATAAGCAATTTTCAAAGTACTTTTATTTTGAAATGATACATCAGAATTTTATCAGAGTACTTTAGTTCGAGTCTTGGGGTAGTCTAGTATACCTCTGAAGTGGAACCGTCTCGGGATATCAGCCAGATTTTTTTTAATTAATTTTTGAAATCAGGCGAAATGACAGCAAAAATAGGCATTTTTCAAAGTACTTTTATTTTGAAATGATACATCAGAATTTTATCAGAGTACTTTAGTTCGAGTCTTGGAGTAGTCTAGTATACCTCAGAAGTGGAATCGTCTCGGGATATCAGCCAGATTTTTTTTTATTAATTTTTGAAATCAGGCGAAATGACAGGCAAAATAAGCAATTTTCAAAGTACTTTTATTTTGAAATGATACATCAGAATTTTATCAGAGTACTTTAGTTCGAGTCTTGGGGTAGTCTAGTATACCTCTGAAGTGGAACCGTCTCGGGATATCAGGCAGATTTTTTTTAATCAATTTTTGAAATCAGGCGAAATGACAGCAAAAATGGGCATTTTTCAAAGTACTTTTATTTTAAAATGATACATCAGAATTTTATCAGAGTACTTTAGTTCGAGTCTTGGGGTAGTGTAGGGTACCTCAGAAGTGGAACCGTCTCGGGATATCAGCCAGATTTTTTTAAATTAATTTTTGAAATCAGGCGAAATGACAGCAAAAATGGGCATTTTTCAAAGTACTTTTATTTTGAAATGATACATCAGAATTTTATCAGAGTACTTTAGTTCGAGTCTTGGGGTAGTCTAGTATACCTCAGAAGTGGAACCGTCTCGGGATATCAGGCAGATTTTTTTTAATCAATTTTTGAAATCAGGCGAAATGACAGCAAAAATGGGCATTTTTCAAAGTACTTTTATTTTAAAATGATAAAACAGAATTTTATCAGAGTACTTTAGTTTGAGTCTTGGGGTAGGGTAGTGTACCTCAGAAGTGGAACCGTCTCGGGATATCAGCCAGATTTTTTTTAATTAATTTTTTAAATCAGGCGAAATGACAGCAAAAATTGGCAATTTTCAAAGTACTTTTATTTTGAAATGATACATCAGAATTTTATCAGAGTACTTTAGTTCGAGTCTTGGGGTAGTGTAGTGTACCTCAGAAGTGGAACCGTCTCGGGATATCAGCCAGATTTTTTTTAATCAATTTTTGAAATCAGGCGAAATGAGAGCAAAAATTGACAATTTTCAAAGTACTTTTATTTTAAAATGATACATCAGAATTTTATCAGAGTACTTTAGTTCGAGTCTTGGGGTAGTGTAGTGTACCTCAGAAGTGGAACCGTCTCGGGATATCAGCCAGATTTTTTTAAATTAATTTTTGAAATCAGGCGAAATGACAGCAAAAATAGGCATTTTTCAAAGTACTTTTATTTTGAAATGATACATCAGAATTTTATCAGAGTACTTTAGTTCGAGTCTTGGAGTAGTCTAGTATACCTCAGAAGTGGAATCGTCTCGGGATATCAGCCAGATTTTTTTTTTATTAATTTTTGAAATCAGGCGAAATGACAGCCAAAATAAGCAATTTTCAAAGTACTTTTATTTTGAAATGATACATCAGAATTTTATCAGAGTACTTTAGTTCGAGTCTTGGGGTAGTCTAGTATACCTCTGAAGTGGAACCGTCTCGGGATATCAGCCAGATTTTTTTTAATCAATTTTTGAAATCAGGCGAAATGACAGCCAAAATAAGCAATTTTCAAAGTACTTTTATTTTGAAATGATACATCAGAATTTTATCAGAGTACTTTAGTTCGAGTCTTGGGGTAGTGTAGTGTATCTCAGAAGTGGAACCGTCTCGGGATATCAGCCAGATTTTTTTTAATTAATTTTTGAAATCAGGCGAAATGACAGCAAAAATTGACAATTTTCAAAGTACTTTTATTTTGAAATGATACATCAGAATTTTATCAGAGTACTTTAGTTCGAGTCTTGGGGTAGTGTAGTGTATCTCAGAAGTGGAACCGTCTCGGGATATCAGCCAGATTTTTTTTAATTAATTTTTGAAATCAGGCGAAATGACAGCAAAAATTGACAATTTTCAAAGTACTTTTATTTTGAAATGATACATCAGAATTTTATCAGAGTACTTTAGTTCGAGTCTTGGGGTAGTGTAGTGTACCTCAGAAGTGGAACCGTCTCGGGATATCAGCCAGATTTTTTTAAATTAATTTTTGAAATCAGGCGAAATGACAGCAAAAATGGGCATTTTTCAAAGTACTTTTATTTTGAAATGATACATCAGAATTTTATCAGAGTACTTTAGTTCGAGTCTTGGGGTAGTCTAGTATACCTCAGAAGTGGAACCGTCTCGGGATATCAGGCAGATTTTTTTTAATCAATTTTTGAAATCAGGCGAAATGACAGCAAAAATGGGCATTTTTCAAAGTACTTTTATTTTAAAATGATACATCAGAATTTTATCAGAGTACTTTAGTTCGAGTCTTGGGGTAGGGTAGTGTACCTCAGAAGTGGAACCGTCTCGGGATATCAGCCAGATTTTTTTTAATTAATTTTTTAAATCAGGCGAAATGACAGCAAAAATTGGCAATTTTCAAAGTACTTTTATTTTGAAATGATACATCAGAATTTTATCAGAGTACTTTAGTTCGAGTCTTGGGGTACTCTAGTATACCTCAGAAGTGGAACCGTCCCGGGATATCAGCCAGATTTTTTTTAATCAATTTTTGAAATCAGGCGAAATGACAGCGGAAATGGGCAGCCACCGCGTTCCATTATGAATACAGCAAGTTGCACCATTAGGAAGCCAGCGCGTTGCATTACCGTAATGCACACAATGATCCAAATGAGGGGTGGCTAGCTTGACTTCGTTTTAACGAGTGGAGGGTGGCTTGACCGCAGTTGAAAACTATGGTTGCTCAAAGAATCAAATTATGCAAATCACAAATTTCTTAGAATTGATTAAGGCGATAAAATTGTTTGAACACAAAATATGACAAAACTTGCGGGTGCAACCATTTCGTGATCAACGTGATGGAAGTCACGCAATGCACACATAGTACATGCAGCTGGTAAACTCGAAACAGGTAAAAAGTAGCTATGAAAAATAGGAAAAAGCTCTTTATAGTTTCTGTACCTGTGCAATCTGTCTCCATCTTTCTACATTCTCTGTGTGGCACTCAGGCAAAGCCCACTTCACTTAATTGGCCCTTTAAAACTTTTTTCTCCAGTAGATATGCATATTACAGTGGGTAGCCGCTAGCCAATGTGTGACGAGTAGGTGAAATAATCTGAAATATTCACACTTGATTGGGTAAAATATTACCGGCATTAAAAAATTCCGCTGACTTGCTGAAGATACAGGCTTTTATTGACATTTCTCCTTATCGTTACATATAAAAATGAGGTTCTTTTTTTCTATTTTAAATTGTTAAACAAGATTCTATCCGATGTGATGACAAACCTTGTCTGCGTTTTAAGTGCAGTCAGAGTATTGTAGCATCTACTGCCCAGTAGAGGGCAGCCTTCAGCCTGTATAGCACCCTAGTTGATCTTCGTTTTTCGTACACAGAGCACAATGAAATTTGGTAGGTACAGACTTATCCGAGTAAAACAACTGTAAGTACCCTCGGATAAGTAAATAGCTAATTAAAGTAGCGGATTAGAGTAGTTAGCTTTTTGATTCGTAAAGAGAACAATTTAAATCACAATTCATGGGAACAGGCGACCAAACAAACATCAACACAGAGGTAATAACGAACAACAAGGATGGACAGTTTATCTGCCTCTAACCTGTAAAACAAGTGGGAAAATGTCACTTGCACGGTTGACTGTATGATTGGTACACACACCGTAATATCGATGCTGCATTCACGTGTTATTGGAGTAATCAAGAAAAGGAATTTCTACTACTTGATGTCTATAAAAAGCGCCAAACAGTCACTCAACTTGTGATGTATGGTTAGAGCATTAAGATAGGCTACCCTATTTTGTAGCAACCATGTTCTTATCCCACATTACAACTTTACAACACATCAGAACGATTTTCCAGCTTGGGGAGTCGGATCTCTTGATACACATGAACGCAGCATATCTCCCGATGGTGATTTTTGGAAGTATCACCTCATATGCCTATCACAGACTAAGTTACGTGCATAAACATTATATTAAGGAGTCATGTGCAGATTGTGTACAGTATATGGAGTGAACAGAGGGTGCATTCTGTAGATCATGCTATGTAGACTTATAACTACAAACTTTTTTTTTAACCAGTGAAATTTATACTGGGCCACTGCAGATCAATACTGAGGCACGTGCCTCAGTGAAATATGTCTGGCGACCCCATGATCAAAAATAGTGCAAAATCAACTTTTCCCCCACGACAAAACATTTCTGGTGACCTGGAATGATTAATGGAATTTTCCAAAGGGAAATTAGATTTGAGATACAAATATATCTAGTTACAAGCACGGTCACGGACTGAATTAATACAATTTTAAGCCAAGGCACCATTAAACAAAAGAATTAAAGCATAGTCAGCATGTTTTTATGCTTACATTTTAATGAAATATCCTAGAATTAATCTGACCACAGTGTATAATATCAGTGTCATTAATACAACCAAAATGCAGTCGTGTTGTCACAAAGGCATTTTGAACTCATTGCTTCTCTTATTCAGGTTACTGTATGACATTTTTTACCATATACAGTGGGGCAAATAAGTATTTAGTCAACCACTAATCGTGCAAGTTCTCCCACTTGAAAATATTAGAGAGGCCTGTAATTGTCAACATGGGTAAATGTCAACCATGAGACACAGAATGTGGAAAAAGAAAACAGAAAATCACATCGTTTGATTTTTAAAGAATTTATTTGCAAATCATGGTGGAAAATAAGAATTTGGTCAATACCAAAAGTTCATCTCAATACTTTGTTATGTAGCCTTTGTTGGCAATAACGGAGGCCAAACGTTTTCTGTACCTTTTCACAAGCTTTTCACACACTGTTACTGGTATTTTGGCCCATTCCTCCATGCAGATCTCCTCTAGAGCAGTAATGTTTTGGGGCTGTCGTTGGGCAACACGGACTTTCAACTCCCTCCACAGATTTTCTATGGGGTCGGGATCAGGAGACTGGCTAGGCCACTCCAGGACCTTGAAATGTTCCTTACAAAGCCACTCCTAACCCTAACCCATCATTGTCGTGATGAAAGACCCAGCCACGTCTCATCTTCAATACCCTTGGTGATGGAAGGAGATTTTCACTCAAAATCTCTCGATACATGGCCCCATTCATTTTTTCCTTTACACAGATCAGTCGTCCTGGTCCCTTTGCAGAAAAACAGCCCCGAAGCATGATGTTTCCACCCCCATGCTTCACAGTGGGTATGGTGTTCTTCGGATGCAATTCAGTATTCTTTCTCCTCCAAACACAAGAACTTGTGTTTCTACCAAAAAGTTCTAATTTTGTTTCATCTGTCCATAACACATTCTCGCAGTCCTCTTCTGGATCATCCAAATGCTCTCTAGCGAACCGCAGACGGGCCTGGACATGTACACGTCTTGCAGTGCAGGATTTGAGTCCATGGCGGCGCATTGCGTTACTGATAGTAGCCTTTGTTACTGTGGTCCCAGCTCTCTGTAGGTCATTCACTAGGTCCCCCCGTGTGTTTCTGGGATTTTTGCTCACCGTTCTTGTTGTCATTTTGACGCCACGGGCTGAGATCTTGCATGGAGCCCCAGATCGAGGGAGATTATCAGTGGTCTTGCATGTCTTCCATTTTCTAATAATTGCTCCCACAGTTGATTTTTTTACACCAATCGTTTTAGCTATTGCAGATTCAGTCTTCCCAGCCTGGTGCAGGTCTACAATTTTGTCTCTGGTGTCCTTCGACAGCTCTTCAACTGACTGAGATTGTGGAAAGGTGTCTTTTATACTCATAATAAGTTAAAACAGGTGCCATTAATACAGGTAAAGAGTGGAGCCTCGTTAGACCTCGTTAGAAGAAGTTAGACCTCTTTGAAAGCCAAAAATCTTGCTTGTTTGTCGGTGACCGAATAGTTATTTTCCGTTCTAATTTGGATATAAATTCTTTTAAAAAATCAAACAATTTGATTTTCTGTTGTTTTTTTTTTCCACATTCTGTCTCTCATGGTTGAGGTTTACCCATGTTGACAATTACAGGCATCTCTAATCTTTTCAAGTAGGAGAACTTGCACAATTGGTGGTTGACTAAATACTTATTTGCCCCACTGTAACGTGTCCTAACTGAAAACCGAAGGAAAATGTCAAATGGGCACCGACTGGCGTGCTTTAACTAAATGCTATTCAAATTGCACTAAAGTAAGCAAAAGTGCCGTTTGAATTTTTGAAACGGTGAACATTACAAGAGTCAATTACCATTGCTGCACCAAGGGGGGGCTTAAAATAATTTAAGAATAGAGTTTTCATGTGTGTCTCTCCAGTGAGAATATCAGAGGCATAATAAAGCAGCCAATACACGGGAGTAATATTAGACTAATGAAAAGCTCATTTCTGCCCTGGCTGCAGTCCCATTTTCTGTGCTGGCCTGCACTGACTATTTTAAAACACAGTGCTGCTAAATGAAATACAGCTTGCAAAACAATAAAGCAGACCCACTGTGAGTGGGAACCTTTACGTTTGGCATAAGCCACGGAAGCAATGATACCCAAAATCTTTTAAATATTATTGAAATTCTGATTTTTTTAATGCAACTAAACAAAACAAAAAAGAATCAAGCAAATCACATCAAGTTAAGCAATGTCTCAGCAATGTCTTCATCGAGCACTCCCTCTCAGTTGGCCCGTGCTCTGTCTGCCTTCCATTCAGTTGCTTTCCTGTACTTCCTATAATAATGACATTAGAGTAGCGCGTAATGCATCTTATTTACCTCGATGGAGGCAAGGTACAGCAAATGTGAAGCACAGCTTCAAACAATAGTAAATTAATGGCTGAAAGCAGCAGTCGGCAAAGCTCAATAAGCCAATGCAGGATGGATTTCACACACCAGGCTGTCTTGATATGTATTCAAAAACATATAGCAGTTAGTTCAATGCAATGCTGCCATCAGCGATGATTCAAGCCAAGTTCTGAGTACTGTTGATTAGAAAGCCTCCACAGCGGATATTGTGACTTTCAGCGTACCCTATCCGACCATCGTTTTTTACACATAAAATTGTGAAGTTTGTTGAGCTGGCTAGATGTCAAACTAGTGTAGTAAAAACAATAATTTTAGAGAGGGAGAAAGAGATATTCCCTGTAATATGAAAATGAATTTTACTGAGGAGATATCACGTTGAATATGCAATTATTAAGGCATACATTACATACAGCAAGCTGCCTATTGAAAGACAGCCACTCATATTTACTAAGTGACAGTGTCAGTCTTAGAATGCCTTCTAGCTCCCAAAATGCCTTTCAGGTAGGCATGTGCCGGTATGAGATTTTGACGGTACGATAACCGTGGGCAAAAATATCGCGGTTTCACGGTATTGCAATTATAGCTCCAAAATGTGTTATTTTGAGATGTATGGGTTAAAAATATTTTTTTTTCCATTGAACAGGACTTTAAAAAAAATTTCAGAACATTGCAACGTTGCAAACTGGAACATGAATATATTGTTAAAATAAATTATCAATAAAAAAACAAATATTTCAAATAAAATTAAAATAAATATAACTTATAGACTATACCCACAGCCACAGCTCAAGTTGCTCAAGATTAGAGCAAGAACAAAACAATTTCCATAAAAAAGTAAAAACACTTCTGAATAATTTTTTAAAAACATTTTACTGCATGACTTTTTTTTGAGGGTGGAAAAGCTCAAGTGAAGTTTTGCCATTTTCAGCCACTGTGTCAGCTCTAGTTATACATGTCACGCCTATGTGTTAAAAAATAAAGAATTCATAAGTTCATAAGTTAAAAATGTATAAGTTAGTTTAAAGTGTAAATATTGTTGTGGAAAGGTTTCATCTAAACAAAGAAGTAAAAAAAACATTGGGAGTGAGACCTCTCCTTGATCCAGCGAACGTGCATTTGTGCTTAGGGCAAGAGCATCTTTCGTAATTAGCGATCTTTGATGCTATCCCCTTTTCCTCTTCATTCAAGCGAATCAAGCTGGTTTTCTCACTCTGCGGCTGTAACACTCGACGAAGTTGCTCCCCCAGCTAAGCCTAGGCTAACATTCGTCTTTGTAAGCTTTGAGTTAGTTTGTATATTGAATTTGAAAGGAAAATGTGTGTTTTGTTTTTGGCGAACTTTTCATGGTGCTAAGCTGTTGATGCTACCCACACATGGAAAAATACAATTGTACAACGTTTTAAATGTATTAATTTTGTATATTCCACTTACCATGATCTGAGAGCTCAATAAATTGAAGAAAAGTACGCCTTATGTTTGGATGATTTGTTTTTGGGTTCACTGGCTGTCAAGCCGATAGCGTCACTTTCATACGCAGCAACAAACGGGAGGGGCTGAGCGCTGCTGCGCCAAGCCACTTCTGGCTGCATTTTTGACACATGAAAATTAGCGAATACCGTACTACGGTCTGACGGAAAATTTTAGTGGTTTTGAAACCGTGACGTTTTCACACCACGGTAAACCGTGAAACCGGTAACCGGCACATGCCTACTTTCAGGTAGGTTTTTTTTATTTTTTTTATTTTTTTTTACTTCCCCCATTTATACAGGATGACATCTGTTTAGATTTAAATGACAATACATCATTTAAAATTAAAGGACTTTGGTGGTTTGACTGGAAGCAAAAATTACTGTCCCTGTATTGTAATTGACTTATTAAATTAATTGTAAAATTAAAATAACATTGTTCAATGATTCCTTTAAAAGCGCAATACAGTATTACGGTATTACAATCCAATGTGTGCAAACTCTGTGGTATGAAGTAATATTAAACAGTAAGGGTGTAACGGTACTTGTATTTGTATTGAACCGTTTCGGTACGGGATGCTCGGTTCGGAACGGAGGCGTACTGAACGAGTTTTTGACGTAATGTAACCCTTACTTTTCGAGGCTGTGAGTCGATCGGGTTACAGTTTCTTTGTGAAGATTGTTGTTATTCTTCTCTACTATAATGAGGACCAACACGGTTGGACAATATATAACCCAGAAACGTCAACGGCGCGACAACGTGACCACCACAAGAACGCAGTGAAACGCGGGCGTTAAAGTCAGTAAGCCAATGCACAAACATCGCTGTGCGGCCGCGCGTCCCAGAAGCGGCTCAAGGCAACGCACGCGAAAAGAACGGCAGAGTTTATTATTTGACGCGAGACGCTGCCCTCCTGCGTCAATACTACTAGCTAGGATCAGGCAGACCAGAAGTCACTCGTGCAAAAATACAGTGGATCCGGTCGATTTTCAAACTAATATGCAATCATAACCCACTTTTTGAGTCCATCAGATCTCTTGAGTGGTAGATCGGGGCATAGTTGGCTTGTGTTTGTTAATTTACTGCTGTCTTCTCTGCTATAATAATAACAAACACGGCCCCGTGTTCGATACAAAACCCTCTTACCACAACAAAACAAGTAGGAACTAATATTCACATAGGAACTAAAGTTATACAACATAAAATATACAATATAAATGAATACTACATCACATTTGTAAAATATAAACACATAATATAATAAATAATAGCCCATTTAAATAAAATAAATTGAAATGAGCTAAAATACCTGTAATTAAATTGTAATAATAATACACGGATCCTGCTTACACAATTAAATTTATTAATTTCTGTGTGGCGCTTTAACTTGAGAAAATTCACCAATAAAGCTTTTGAAAACCGTTCATAAGAAAAAAAAAAAAGATTCATTGCGGCATTTCATTCATAAAATACATGTTAAAATCTTAGTCATTGGGATTGCTTTTCTTTTTAGCACAGGACTTTTTTCTTTCAGAAAGAAAGCTGACCAATACGCGGGGTCTAAAAGGCAAATTGTTGTTGGATTATTATTTTTAAATACCCGCTACTTTTTGAGCTGAATTCTACCATTGTATAGGCTAATGTTCGTATTGTTGAAAGCACAAAAGTGTGTAGTAAACAGGGGTGCACATATTTTTTGCCCATATTCTCAGAGGAGGACCTGGAGATGTGACTTGGTCCTCATTGAGCTTGAGAGCCGACCCGCCTGATGCGATAAAATTATGACAAGCTTCACTTAGAGCCAATTACCTTTAATTAATTATATTAACAATGAACGCTTGATTAACATCAACTGGCACAACAAAATTGCCATTACTTTGAAGTGGAATGTAAAGAAATAAACATAAAAGCACTAATTCAAAATAAAGGGCATTAAGCGGCTCCCACATTAACTCCAAGCCTTTGTAAAAGTGGAATGTCCTCCTCATAAGAGCTCATTGAACGTGCACGTTTAGCTTTGTGAAATGCGAGCAAAAACACGTTTGTCAGAGCATGGCCCTGTTCTTCATTAACTTTATTCCGCCACTTCTCCATAGGGTGAGTGGGGTCCTGTCTGACATCGCCACATTGCCACATGCTCTCTGTTTTTTTCGTGCTTTTCGAAGTTTGGATGGCTGAAATTATTTGACCCTACATAAAATGTGCTGCTCTTATCAGCGCCATTGGGATTCTCACGGCAAATTTAGCACCACATTTCCGTGCGAGCATCATTTGCTTCTAGCCATGGTACCTCCTGCAGCCACTTTTCACCAAAAGTCCTTTTTTTCGATAGCTCCGGTGATGTCTCTGTCGTCTGTCTGTCTTTTGACGGGGGTGGGGGAACACGGAAATAATTACTCAGTGGGGCCTGCCTCTTTGACATTTTGAGAAGTGATTTTCTCGTGTCCGCCGCAAATACAGTGGTCAGCCATCGGTATGCAAAAGTGTGTGGAAGCCGTTGAGGGCCAGCGCGTTTGTCTACGTCCAGTACGCATGCGCGCATGCGGACCACTTATGTGCAACCTGGTAATAAACAATTAGCAAATTTATATTTTGCATTTTGTTTTTTTACTGTACCGAAAATGAACCGAACCGTGACCTCAAAACCGAGGTACGTACCGAGCCGAGATTTTTGTGTACCGTTACACCCCTATTAAACAGTGGTTAAAAGTCAGAGGAATACATCAGAATTGTAATGCATTTAAAGAGCTCAGTGTTGCATCAGGCACATGGTTTGCTGTTTTATTAATGTGTATTCAATTAGTAAGTGTCATACTGACTCAGTCCGACAGGGTGACGAATAAGCATATTGAGATTATAGTAAGGATAAGAATCTATGATCTCTATCAGTGAAGACACGGTCCACCACAAGGCAAGTGACACTTAAGTAAATATGAGGAATTCAGATCACACGTCCTCCAAGTTTCGTTACCATTTCATCCTTATAATATGATGTACAAAAATGTTTTACCTAAACTTTATTTAGGATATCATTGTTATCTGCGATCGATTGCTCATGTGAATTACTAAAAACCGGAAATTGAATTTTATAAACTGAATTTAAATTGTGATATCCGAATGTGAAAAAATATGGGAGATCATTGATTTTTAAAATTGTATTTGTTGTCAAGGTGAATTACAATTCAAAGGGGTCGTAATTGGTTTTCGGAATCCTGTTTGAAACATTTTTTTTTTCTAATTATGTTTATAATGCAGTAATTCAAAACAAATATTTTCTAATTATAGTATTCAGAAAATGTGAGTAATTGAATAATAGAACAAACTATATTAAATTCAAGTTCAGCAATTCAGATTCAGTCTGTGATGGCAAAAATTATATCTGGTTAACGGCCTTAAGTACGTATCACGGTAAATTGAGCAGATTTACCTCGATAACGATAAATGACGATAAATTCGCCCAAGCGGACCGTTATATATTTTGAAAATCTGAATCAATGCATGAAATACAAAATAACCGTTTCTCGTTGACTTATTTTGAAGCTTTCAATTTAAAATATTTAGCAATTATACATGCAGTCTAAACATTATGTATATAAAAATATCTGATATGCAGGCACACATGCACCCCCCACACAGACACACACACCCCACACACATTAAAGCTACACTGCTCTTATGCCAATGAAACATTTTTAAGATTTTATGATGGCAGTAATGACACAAAATAAGCAAGCACATACAGAAAAATAGCTTTGGTCATTAAACGGTTATATTACAGGCTTCACTGTTGGATTATACTTTAAGCTTTACCATCATAAAAGCTATCAGAGAAATCACACACACAGATACAAATAACGCGACATACTGATTGCTAGATGCAATCCGTGCCCAATCCACTCATTCGTTTAAACAAGGTTAGAGCTGCTATCTGACTCTATCATGTTCATTTTTAGCATTAGCCGCTAGCGTTAGCCTGGGGCCTGGCTACCAGTAGAAACCACTGGAAGCACCCTCTCCTCAAATCTTCAGAACTAGGGAGGACAGCGGGTGAAAGCCTGTCTGGAGGCCGCCAAGAGTCTACTTAATGTCGGGTGGAAGTTTGGCGAGGTTCCCTTAAGCCCGACTCCATCACGTTTGCTTATAGCGTTAGCCACTAGCGTTAGCCTACCGGGCTTCTGTGTGTTTTATTTCCTGATAACCACGTGACTTCTTACATAAGCACACTGACTGCTTTCTCAAAGGGGAATGAACATAGCAGAACAACACAGATTCAAAACGGGATGAAAAGACTATTTTTCCGTTTCATAAAAATACCGAATTTACCGACGTGGTCAAAATTACGTAGGTTATCGTGACCCATCTCGGTAACGGTAAACTCTATACCTAGGCTAGGTTCATACGCCAGGTCTTCCGAATCCGATCTTTTTGTGATTTTCCGACTTGAGTGAGGCAGTAATTTGACGGTCTGAACGGGAAAAGTCTCATATAAGTGGACCGTTTCAAATCTGATCTAGGTCACTTCAGTATGTGATTAAAATCCGATTTGAGCCACATTTTTCGAGAATGTGGCTGCGGTTTGAACTGTCAAGTCCCCCAAATCGGCATTCATGCAGCAATTACATCAGAAAAGAGCGAGAGAGACAGGACGCTCCCCGCTACGGTAGCGGTGCAGCAGTGCATCAGTTTTAGCACCTAGCTTGAATGCGTTTTTTGGGGAAGGTACGGGCTTGACAACAGTCATAAAAATCTAAAATGGGTTTAGGATAAGCCTGAGAATGCTCAGTTTTCTCTCTGCTCCAAATGAGCAATATTTCAAGATTGCTTACATGGCTGAGAGTCAGGGTAAACTGTATGTGTGTGTGTGTACATCATGGTTATCATTTGTTTTGATGCTCCTGCGTATGCGAGAGAATGGAAATGGAAATTCAATTGAAACACGTGGGAAAAACACGTAGCTTTCAAGTGATGTGTGTTATCAAGCGCAATTACATTTTTAGGTAAGAAATATGTTTTTTTTTTTAAATAAGATCTAGAAGTTTTTTGAGTGAAATCAGTGAATTTTTTTCTAGTCATGTAAGAGATGCAATTGTTGGCTGTTTTCAACAATCTACATCAAAAATAAAGACATTGATTGACTGAAAATGCTTCAATATTGGATTACATGTCTTTTTCTCATGTATATTTATAATTGCTCTTTACCTAAAAAGAAAAAATGTTTTATCCGATTACTCGATAATCGATAGAATTTTCAGTCGATTACTCGATTACTAAAATATTCGATAGCTGCAGCCCTAGAATGAATAAATGTATGGATATTCGAAGGCAGTGGTCCCCAACATTTTTTGCACCATGGACCGGTGTGATGAGAGCCTTTTTTTGAGCGAATATGTGGCACAAAATAACACTAAATATAAAATAACATGACTGGGCTGAAAAAAAGAACATGGTCTTTTTTTCTACAACGTTTAATGTAGATGTGTTTCCCTATTTTGTATGTCTGAACATTAATTCTACGGTGTGTTGATGACCAGTAAACACCTGTGAAGTAAACACCTGTGAAAGGAACTGGAGTCTCATACTGTATTCAATCAACACGCACCTGTGCCGAGTGCATGCAGCACACACAAACGCACGCATGTGGCGATAAATCGCAGCCAGGAAAATTACCGACCTCATTTTTATTTACCATGCGATTAATTGTTTGTTGTTTAATATATTGCATATGGCGACAGGCTTTGCATTGCTGTCGTGTGCCGCCCGCAGCACACAGCCAACTTCAGCTAACATTACTGTTTATATTGACTGACGCTGGGCTGCTATAGATGTGCAAACACCCAAGCAAGGGCGGTTAACCACTAGATGGCGACGTACAGAAATCTCTACTCGGATTAGTCTTATGTCAAGAGGCTCAGGCCAGATTGCGGTCGTTAACAAATTATCTATTATTTCTCTGCGGACCGGTAACAAATACGCCACGGTGGTTGGGGATCCCTGTTCTAAGGGATGTATAGACATCGATCCTCGTAACCTGATTTTTATTTTTTCTGTAGCAGGGCTGATTAATTACTTGCGGATGTAAATTTGCACTTAGGTTAAGAGTTTGCCAGTAGAGGGCATGCTTGCAACTTCATCAAAACCTTCAACCTGTATCGCACACTACTGCTTGTTAGAAGTGGGTCCTGCACTACCCCATTACTACCACGTACAGCATATTATGTGTGCGTAATCGTGTATAGACAGACAGACATACAGTACATATGGGTACGCACTATACAGTATATACATACTGAGGTGGGATAACAAAAAACGGGTTAATTTTCTATAGGAGCTGAAAACAAATGTTTGAATCAGAAATGACAATGAATGACACTGACACTCAAAAAAGCTTTAACAAATGTGTTCAGTCAAAATAGCAAAGATCTGTCAAGGGATGGTTTTAAAATTTACGTTTCTGACATGTTATGAATTGTGGGAACAAATTCCTTTGGGTCTCTGAATGATGTGGCCAACCACAAAAACAGAAAGCTCATTTCCAACCAATGCTCAAGTATTAAGCCAGTGGAAATGAATGGAATTGCTGCATTTTGTTTTTCCCCTGTGATGCCATTTTGCCATATAATGTTTCACTCCAATCACCAATAAGGCCACCATCAGAATCTCATTTGATCATATTTACATTCGTTCCAACTTCAAAACCTCAGAGACACTAAAAAGCAATTACCACTCCAAGTTGCCGTCTGTCAAAGAGAGCCACACAAGATGTCCTTGCAAAACTGCAGTGGCTTCCTACCCAGGATACGGGTGACATTTAAGTGCTTGTCACCTCCTGTGAGCATGGTTCAGTACATTTAGAAGAAAAGACCTGATTATGACAAACATGGCCTTTAAAAGAGGCATTTGACCAGCGACAATTTCAACAAAAATAACATTTATCACATTATCGTTAAATGCCATGTAGTTAATTATAACAATCAATGGCTAAATTTTAAAAAAATAAATATTTTTGGGGGTATAATCTCAACTCTATTCAAAGCATAAGCATCCCATCTACAGAATCAAATGGAATATTCAAGACCATTAAAGCGTCATAGGGGAATATTCTTTAAAGAGAAAAAAAATCAAATATCATGCTCCTCTCGAAAATCTCTAATGATACAATTTAAAAAAATATTTTTAAAAACCATTTAAAAGTTGAATAAAAATATCTAAGGGCAGCTTTAATCTTCACGAGAACAGGGCTATTTAATGTTGCGAGAAACGGGTCCTCGGGCCATGTCGGGACAGACTGTCAGGCGCTTTTCTCGTCTTGTACCAGGGGTCGAAGAGCCATTCGAATGCCTCCCAGCTTTCTCGCAAAGAAATCAGGGGATCTCGCAGCACCGCCGATCACATTCAGGAATGTTTGATATTTTTCAGGATACCTTTGCAGCAGAGCAGCAAATTAAATCTTGTTTTTAAGTGTTTAGCTGATTCTCCTTGCAAAATAAATAGGGGAAAAGATCTTTTAATTTTACTTTTTTTTTTTTTTTCACAATGTAGTGACTACACAACCTACCCCTTGTCGACGTGAACGTTTAGGAGTAATTCGATGGCATATTTGATTAATATATTCGCAAATGGCTCCTCCAATAAAGAAGACTTACAGTGAAGCAGTGCTTCAAATAGACCTTGATGTGTCTTAAGGAGATGCAGTTCATGGAGATTATGAAGAATGACATGGATTAAAGGTTTCATACTTTCATTTTATGTAATCCGTTTGAGTTCTTTTTCGGTATATTTAGCACACAATGTATTGCTTATGCTTTTCAGTGTTTATTTGCTTCTCCCTTAAAGCTGTAGACAAAACTAATACCATATATGAGATATTTTGGAATGCCAAATAGGACTGTGCGATCATGGCACAAATCAATTAATGGACCTTCTACCCATCATATCTGAGTTAATGATGCATTTTTCTTGTGGAAAATCACAGAACAATAATGAAATGGAAATGTGTTAAAAAAAATAATAATAATAACAATAAAAAACAAACCACCATTCCGCCTCTGAAAGGAGGAATTAAAGAGCATACGACACCAGAAAAAAAGTCTTAAATGGCATTATTATGTGAATTAGAATCATATTTTGAGACGATTCGACCATATACAACAATTTAGCAAAGCACAGATGACGAGAAATTAGTCTTTTAATCTGCCGGTTAGCCACGCCTACAATTATAGGGCTTTAGCGTCCCCAACAGGTGGATGACGTCAGCGGTAGACTAGGCTCATTGGTTTTACTATTCAGCCCATTGATGGGGAATTGTTCAGAACGAGGAAAACGAGACGAAGAGAGCTGCAAAATGTCATTGTTTCAGTCTCTCTACTCCCAATATTTTTACAGGATATTCTTTTTATCCAAGTATTTTCCCCAATAGCTATATAAATGGCTTGAGAAGGACCAGTCAGCCCGTCGAGGGGGAACTATTCACAATGAGGAAAACGCGACGAAGAGAGCGGCAAAATGTCATTGTTTCTGTCTCTTTACTTCAATATTTTTACAGGATATTCTTTTTACCCAAGTACTTTCCCCAATTGCTAAATAAATGGCATGGTCATGACAAATAACTTGTGCTAAATGGAATATAAAATAATAAAAATCCATTTATTCAAGACGACATGGCAAAATTACTCCATAATGGTCAAAACAGTCGACTTTACCTTTACTGTCACACCTGCCGAACGATATTTTATGACACCTAAATCGGACATATGTCATTTCCCTTCCCCGGCTTCGGAGAATGTAAACAGACCAGAAGGAGTGACAGCTAGCCGACATGCTAACCCGAACCGAGGGATGTTTCAAAGTCTTCAAAGTGGAAAATCACACATAACTAGCCTGGATTATTTGACATGACGACCCGGTTGTCGAGTTTCTTTGCGGATCGGCAAACCGCCCGGCGGAGAGCAATTTACAGTTCGTTCCCTGGAGGAGGGTGGCTGGAATTGTTGTGTAGCTAACGTGCTAATAGCTAACTGCTAATGAGCGTGAGGATAGCTTTTTACATGCCTATCAATGATCAAACGTAAGTAGTCCTTTATTTAAAGGAATTTTATAGTGTTTACTTTGTAATCACTGTATTCGTATTTGACATAATACAAAACAAGATGTTTACTCACTTCCTTGTAAGTCCAATGGTCCCACAGTAAATATCCACGGTGAATGGGAACCTTTTGAAACTCCAAAAAGGCGCATACGCCTAACCCGCATACAGAATGATTTTTCTGCAGCCGTTTGGCTGGCTTGATGCAAAAAATAAAAGTATTAATCCGCAAAATCAGCTGAATCCTTCGTCCTCATACACAACAGTACACTGTAGCGTGAAGAGGACGTCTTCTACCGTACACGTCACAGCGCCCTCCTCCTCAATGCGAGACCGAAGCCGGAAGTCACTCATTTTCCTGGCGCGGGATTCAAAAAACTAAATAAATATAGCGATCGCTTCCACACACATCCAAGCGGTCCATATCATTCAGGAGCATAAAATACCGCGTGTATTATGAAATAAACATGCTTTTTCGTGTCACAAGCACTTTAAACATTGTTATTTCTTGCAAGATAAATTAAAACTATAGTGTTATTGGAAAAAAATAAAACTAGGTTACCTAGTTAATACTTAAGGATTTATGATTTTAAATAGAAAAATAATACAGGAAGGGCGTAAATGAAATGACCAACAGAGCGTTTTTACCTGCAATCTGCACATATATACAGTATCAGTTCCTTGCGTTGCAGAACCTCATTGCCGATACTACTGGTACACTAGAACTTAGTTTTTCCTACTTTTGAGCACAATTTCTGGTATACAACCGTCAAAAGGCACACTTATCATTTAATTAAGTGATGAATTCATCTTTGTTTGTTGATAGTTCTGATACATTATTGGATTTAAAATGTGCAATACGAGAAAATATTATTTAATTAAGTCAAAGCACCAGTAAGCCTGTCGCAATATGCAATAATTCCATTTATCACACGGTAAATGAAAATGAAGGCGGTAAATTTTCCGCTGCAATTTACGCAAGGCGGCAGACGTCTAGTTAAAAGTTTGGCTTCCTTGTTAACAACCAAGCAAAATGCATCTTCGTTCCGGGTCCGGCAAAAAATAGCGCCAGAGCCAATCCGTTCCTTTTATAACCCATTGTTCAACGTATACCTGCCGCGTCAGTGCTCCGGATTGACTGTGGACCATCTCCGGCGTGCCGGAGCCCGCCAGACTGTTTAGGCTATTTTTTATTTTTGCTGGATCCGCATCAAATGGGCGGAGCTGGGTCTGGAGTCAGCAGCCCACTTGCTTATTCACAGTTTAACCAGCGAACATGGAGGAAGAACGCTCCATCATGGAGGTGCAAAGTCACAAAGTGATTTATGATGCAGCAGATCATCATTATAAGGACAACAGTAAAAAGGAAGCTATATGGTTTCCCATTACTGTATATTAGGCCTGAACGATATTGGAAAAAAACTATTGTTGCGATTTTTGGGGGGTTTGCGATATTATATTGCGATATTAAAAAAAAAAAAATATATATATATATATATTTTTTTTTTTTTTAAAGAAATGTTCACTAGATGACTTGAATAGCTGTTTGGAAAGACTTTGGATGACTCACCATCACCACATTGTACAGTGATCCCTCGTTTTTCACGGTTAATGGGGACCAGAACCCGCCGCGATAAGTGAAAAACCGCAAAGTAGCACACCCCCCCCCCAATTTTTTTTTTGTGTGTATGCGTTTTTTGTGCTTTTGTGTATTTATTCAGATTTAGCATTGGAAGGAGATACACATAAGACATGTTTTTTTTCTCACTTTTTCCCCCGAAGTGATTTTAAAAAATGTACTGTATATAAATAAATGTTTTTTAAGCACTTCAAATGTCATAACTGTCCAACCAAATCATTTTTGAACAAGAATAAAATACTGTAGTAGAAAAATGCTTGGCTTTATTAAATGCTTCTGTTTATCTACCTTAGAAATTTCAAACTCCTCATGATCACTTCTGGCATTTATTTTATATGTCTCCAACGTCTCCACTCACACACACAAACACACACATTCATTCCAGCGCGGCTTCCTTGCAGAAACTGTTTAACAAGTTAAATGATGATTGACACATTGCTCCGCTTTGAAGTCCGCTTCTTTGGCAAGATCAAAGACGATGAGCATCGTTAACTTTAATAAGCAAGTGCTGCAGTGACTGTGAGGAACAAAGGGCTGGGAGAGGGAGGGTGTGAGGCTGTGCGCAGAGCAGAAAGCAAGGCCTATGTGGATAAAAAAAAAAAAAAACTATCGCACGTGCTTGCGATGGGACTATCGCACACGCGCACATCGCGATGGCGATGTTTAAACGATATTTCGTTCAGGCTTACCGCATATGCGTTTTTCTGGCAATGATATCAAACACACGACGTGCAGACAACTTTGTTTTTTTTTTATATACACACAGCACTAACAACACTTCCTCAACCTCTGGCTCTCGGCAGACTGTACCGCGTCATATGAACAAAACAACATCACCGTTGCGTGCGCTTCAGGGTGCTTTGGAAAATATCAAATCAGAATATTACACATGGAACGCCATAGTAGAAGCTATTAAGGGAAAAGTTTTCATTTGCCTAAATGCTTCAGTTATTAAGTGCAATTTTGTTTTGTTTTTCCTGAAAAAGATTTTGTTTCTTCTGTGCGGTATTAACATTGTTGTCTTTTACTTATGACGCATGGTCTATTGTTTTTAGTTGTGATTTCTTAAAAAGTATTTTTGAATTTCAGAGTAAACATCGCGTTTAAATGGGTGTACTTGATCTATTTATATATACTGTATTCTCTCTGTTATTGTAAATTGGTTTTTTTTTTAAATTGGGGGGGGCGCAATAATATCGCATATCGCAATAATTTATCACATAAATTATCGCACACTAAAATTTGTTATCGCGACAGGCCTAAGCACCAGTATTATACTATTTCACTGAAGGTATTTTGTGACCCCAAGTTGAAGGTTCTCTCCATACTCACAACTGATAGAGTACCCCTGACCTGTATGTGAGTGATGGTAAAAGCATTTTAGTGTTGGGAGGTGATTTTTCTTACTTAGCAGGGGCTCTTTGGCTTGTAACCCCAAAATGGATTTTACATGCCCCGAGTTGAGAGGGGGTATTGTGAGAAAAGCTTTCATTCAGTGTCCGTCCCTCTGGTGAGAACTCAACATTAAACTGCAAATCTTGAACACCAATAAAAGTGTTCTTACTCGGGCTTTGCATTATTCTACTGTTATTCCGTTTTTGTCAGTGCACAAGGGACATTTATACACAGGACCTGCACATCTTAGACTTAAAGTGCCTACGACGGGATAAAAAAAATTCTTAAATAGCATTATTATGTGACCTAGAATCATATTTTGAGATGATTTGACTATATACAACAATTTGGCAAAGCGCAGATGACGAGAAATGAGTCTTTTAATCCGTTTGGCCACGTCTACCATTATAGGACTCTAGCGTCCCCAACAGGAGGATGACATCGGCAGGGTCATGGTTTCATGTGGTTTAGAATTCAGCCCATTGAGGGGGAATTATTCAGAACGAGGAAATGCGACGAAGAGAGCTGCAAAATGTCATTGTTTCAGTCTCTCTGCTCCAATATTTTTACAGGATATTCCCCAGGTATTTTCCCCCAATTGCTAAATAAATGGTATGGTTATGACAAATAAAAGTCTTGTGCTAAATGGTATATGAAATATTAAAAATGCACTTATTCAGTAAGACAAGGCAAAATTATTCCATATTGGTCAAAACTGTCCACTTTTTGCAACTCCCAAACTTATATTTTACGCCACTGGAGTAAGTCCGGCTTTTGTCATTTCCCTGCCACGGCTTCGGAAAGCGTAAACAAACCAGAGGCGTGACAGCTTGCCGACATCCTAACCCAAACCGAGTGATGTTTCAAAGTCTTATTCTCAGCTTTGGAAACGAAAAATCACACAAAACTACCTAGGATCATGTCACACGGCAGCGGGGTCGTCGACTGTTTTCGCCAACTGGGAACCCGCCCGGCGGCGAGCAAGTTACAGCTCGTCGGAGTCGTTCCCCTGCTGCGGGCAGGAGAGCTCGTTTGCCAGGGAAGCAGCTGGACAAACCGACCGACGTCGGAGGAGCGCGTAGCTGCCAAATGGTCAACACGAATATGGCGTAAAATAATGCTTTACTCAACGGCGAAGACGTAAACAGTGAGAGAGCGGCGAGCAGTTGCTGTGCTGCTAACATAGCAGGATGTGTCTGAGGAGAACTTTTCAACATGTCCGTCCATGATCAAACGTAATTAAATAGTCCTTTATCTAAAGAAAGTTTGTAGTGTTTATTTTGTAATCGCTGTATTCGCAGCCAATAAGCCGAGTATAGCGTTCTCCGGGCGGGCACGCGAAGGACCGAGGCACCTCCATATTAAAGCGAGTGTCATGATCCTAGTATTTCACATAATACAAAATACGATGTTTACTCACTTCCTCGTAAGTCCAATGGTCCCACAGTAGTAGGACTAGTTTTGGCCATTATCAGCTGTGAATGGGACCCTTTTGAAACCCAAAAAGGCTCACACGCCTCTCCCTGGTGCAGCAAAAATTTTCTGCAGCAAATTTGGCTGGCGTGATGCGAAAAATAAACAAGTTAATCTGCAAAATCAGCTGAATCCGCAGTCCATCTGCATGCTATAAAGCAATGCTGTATAGTGAGATGCTGACCCGGGTGACGTAACATTTGCATTCCTCCTCAAAACAGGAAGTTATTCATTTTCATGGCGCGGGATTGAAAAAATTGAAGGAATAAAACGATCGCTTCCACACACATCCAAGCGGTCCATTTCATTCAAGAGCATAAAATACCGCTTGAAATATGAAATAAACATGCTTTTTGGTGTCATATGCACTTTAAGTTCTGCAAGTGTCAAACGACAGCTCCTCAAATGAAGAAGCAGCCTCAAAAACGGCTGCTAAAGAATGTGAGAAAAGATAAAATGTTTCTCACCTGAAAACATGTTTCTTTTAGGCTATAACTTCTGCTCAAGATAAAACTTGAGAGTGTCAATCGTTTATTTTAACATCATAAACTGTGAGAAAATTGACAATATCAGACAATGAGACCCATCCAAGAGGTTACTAAACAAGCAACAGCTTGAAGACAATGATCCATTGCACGACATATTGTTTCATAACTGCTGTAAATTCTAACTACAGCATGGGCAGTTTAAAAAAATCAAACACAAAAGTAACAAAGAGCCATTTTCCTTGGTTGGTGTGTGGGCACAAACCATAGCAAATCAGTAAAAGAGCCCGCTTTGCCCACAAGGTTGAGATGAGTAAACATCAGTTTCCAAAGAAGGGAAAGCAATCCACTGTAGTGCTGACCCTGAAGAACTTTGAGATTGTATCAAAAGCCAAGAGGACTTTCAACAGAGAGATTTTCAAGCATAAAAAGAAAGCAGTGGGAGTTCGCCTCGGGCACATAAAGAACTGATGAGTTACAAAAGCTCCCCACCAAGACAAAGCAAAGTGGTGTATAATTCAAATATATACTAAATACTGTACAGAAAGCAGTCAAGGACTACATTATGTCAGAGAAGTAGGAATATGCTGCGAATGGCCAAAAGCTATTTGGATCAGAAGAGCATGATGAAATTTTCAATCATTTTTCACCTAAAAATGTGACAGCCGATAGCTGCAGCGGTTACTTCTTTTTCCCGTTCGAAGCTCCATCTTGAAATACGCTGAAGCCCACCACCAACACCGTAACCTAACACCTGATATCTCTGCTGTAGTGACAGGCTCTGAATAGCTTCTCCCCAGTTTCACAGTGGCAGTGACTTTTGAAAAGCTAATTCTGATTATTTGTCAATCCACATTGATGCTTTAAGTGAGTAATGTTATATAAGAGACATAGCTGTTCAAGTGTGAGAAGACTGTCTAATTCAAACAGACCATAAGAAAGAAAGGCAGTTAACAAAGTGCCCTTGAGCGGGAATTCAAAGATAGGAGCTTCCTAAAATATTGAAATAAAAGTGTGATGTGCAGCATGTTAACGCATTTATACACGGTAGTCAAATATGAGCAACTGTTAACAACCCTGGTGGACATGATTGGTGGCTTCTGTCAAGGCGCACTGGTGCCAAATTTAAGATTACAGGTCTCATAAATAGCTTTCCTTGCCGACTTTCTTTGCTGTTTGTCATGTTTAATTAGAAATTAAAAATAATATTAATAACTCATTAATCAACACTGTGACATGACGGTGACGGGGATTATAAAACATGAGATTTTACTTCCATTTGAAAACCTCAACTATCTATTTCAGAGTACGACTAATATGATAATGCTAATTAGAGCTGAAACGAATACTCGAGCAACTCGAGTTTAAAAACTGATCCGAGTGATTTTATTCACCTCGAGTAATCGTTTCTGTTGAGGTGGTTGCAGCTCAACGTTGCATTCGTAGGAAGAATTGACGGAGAATAAGTTGTCTTTTAGCCAAAACTCGGCGTATTTAATTTCCATTGACATGCGGATACATCCTCTCTCATTGGTGTCTTCACAGGCAATCCCACAAATCAAAGTAATAAAAGTCAAACACAAAGAAGTAATAAATGTAGCACTTTAGACAATTAAGTCCCATCCTGCCATCTTGTGGCGAAAAGATAATACATTAACATTATTTCAACATCAACTGAGGACACATTTATGAATACAAAACATTTCCTCCACCATTTCTCTCAACAGTTTCATTTTGACAGCTCTAAGCATCACGTTTTGCCCGGACTACTTTTAATGCGGGACAATGCGCTGATTTTACGTGCGTAGAGGAAGAAGCAATTTAATAAAAATAAAATTTAAAAAAACTTACTGCAGCCGACAGCCCCTACAAACGATGCCGACGTTGCTAAAAACTAGCTCGTATGATGCTACGGTGGTAGCAGGTAGCGTCTGAACATCTTAAAGCAGTAGACTTCTAAGCGCTAATAAAGAAGATTAACGTTACTGTCACTCGCTCACGTAACGTTAGCCCTGCGAAGGGCTAGGTTTCTATTAATTATGACCACTGTCGATGCGTGGCTAACGTGTCTTACATACAGGCTTTATTTAATCTGTGAAAACAGCGCTGCAGAGTGATGAGGGTGTAAAATAAAAACTTAATAATGCTAATTGTCAATTTTAGCTCAGTAGTCATTGCTGGATAAAACACCAAGTAGCACTGGTTCCTAATGTGCTCCAATACAGCTGGTATCATATATTTATTTTGAACACTGCAAAAACTCAAAATCCTATCAGGACTTACAGTTTAGACTAACTTAAAACTTAACTAGAACTTAAAATAGCTTGACACAAATGGAAATTCAATTGAAACACGTGGGAAAAACACCTAACTTTTAAGTGATGTGTGTTATCAAGCGTAATGGCATTTTTAGGTAAGAAATATTTATATTAGGGCTGTCAAAATTATCATGTTAATGGGCGGTAATTACATTTTTTTTAATGAATCACATTAAAATATTTGACGCAATCAACGCACATGCCCAGCTCAGATTAAAATGACAGCAGTGTAATGTACGCTTGTTACTTGTTTTTTGTTGTTTGGCGCTTTCTGCTGGCACTTGGGTCTAAATGATTTTATGGGTTTGGGGAGTGAGCATGGTGTAATGACATCAACAATGGTGAGCTACTAGTTTATTTTTTGATTGAAAATCTTAAAATTTTAATAAAACGAAAACATTAAGAGGGGTTTTAATATAAAATTTCTATAACTTGTACTAACATTTATCTTTTAAGAACTACAAGTTTTTCTATCCATGGATCGCTTAAAGAGAATGTTAATAAAGTTAATGCCATCTTGTTGGTCTATTGTTATAATAAACAAATACAGTACTTATGTACCGTATGTTGAATGTATATATCCGTCTTGTGTCTTATCTTTTCATTCCAACAATAATTTACAGAAAAATATGGCATCTTTTATAGATGGTTTGAATTGCGATTAATTATGATTAATTATTTTTTAAGCTGTAATTAACTTGATTAAAAATATTAATCGTTTGACAGCCCTAATTTATTTTATTTTTTTTTACATCTGAGATGCAATTGTTGGGTGTTTTCAACAATGTACATTGAAAATAAAGACAGTTGCCACGTTTACATGGAGCCAAATATTCCAATTACAATCGGAATATTTGTTCAAACCGAATAAATGTGTTCCATATAAACACCTCCTTCGGAATGAACAGGCCCAAACCGAATGGAATTTCATTCCGTTTCACAGGGGTGGAATATTCCTTTTCCCAAACCGATTAGAAGTAAAATTATATCATGTAAACAGGGAAGCGGAATGGTGTCTGGTTGCGTTCTTTCTGCACATGCTCCGTACTGACGTGGTGACGTCACTTGGTGACGTAAGTAACGTCACATGCAACATGGCTTCCAAGCACACGCACAGCGCACCCACACAACTTTTTAAATGAACGGCGTATCATTCTGAAGTTTTGTTTCCACTCGAAAAGTTAAAACAGCAGCTGATCTGACGATCGATCTCCATGTTTTGCAACGTGACGCTTTGTTTTGATTAATCTGCGCATGTCAGACGGCAGTTGTCAAACGTCCTTTCGGAATAAAGGCAGACACATGTAAACGCTGGATCGGAATAGATGAAGTGACATGTAAACAGCTGATCTGAAATTTCCATTCGGAATGATTTGAATTGGTATGAATAAAAGTCAGCATGTAAACGTGGCTATTGATTGACTGAAAATGGTTCAATATTAGATGAAATGTCTTCTTTTCTCATGTATATTTTTAATTGCTCTTCACCTAAAAATATATGTTTTATCCGATTACTCGATTAATCGATAGAATTTTCAGTCGATTACTAAAATATTCGATTGCTGCAGCCTTAATGCTAATTAGAGATGTCCCGATCCGATATTTGGATCGGATCGGATGCCGATATGGGCAAAAAAATGCGCATCGGTATCGGATCGGCCGACACGGGAAAAATTCCGATCTAGACTTCCGATCCAGTTTTTTTTCCCCCTGAGTCCGGTCTGGGTTTTACAGCACACCGATTTACATAATCCATTCCAGTTTTTGCTTCGGTTTCCCTAAAATCCGGCCCGTATTTTACGGCACACATTCAACACACTACATTACCGTCTCCCAGTTTACCGAGAGACTTTATCGGTAAAAATGTCAGCTGTGTGGGATCATTTCACCTTAAAGGACGACAAAGACGAAGAGGCAGAGTGCAACATATGCCACAATAAAGTCAAGCGTGGTGGTAAAGCTGTAAGAAGTTTTAATACAACCAACCTAATCAAGCATTTAGCGAAATACCACCACAAACAATATAAGGCGTATGTTGAGAAAACTGAAGACAAAAAGAAATGTCCCACGCAACTAACACTGGCAGAAACTTTTGCTATGCGTGACAAACTGGCACCCGACAGTCCCAAAGCCCAGGGAATAACAAGAGTCATTGCCGAGGAGTTCATTCTGAATGAAAAGCCATTATCTCTCGTGAGTAAAGACGCATCATCCAACACTTAGAACCACGGTACAGAATGCCCAGCCATCATTACATCCTTGAGTGATTCGGCCGTGGAAGATTCGAGAACTATTCACAAACATCCAAATTCCGATTTTTGAAATATGTCAAGTATAGCGGAACTAATACACAGCGCGGTCTTCGGGACGCAATGAGAAATGGGCCGCATTGCGTCCCGAGAGTAAACAGCATTCTTGTCATAGACGCGGGTAATGCCAATGCTCAACTCATGGCTTTAGCTCAACTCATGCCGCTGGATAAAAAACACAAGAATACCTGACTGCTGCTGATAGCCGCTACAAACTACGTCAACATCGTTTTACTATAGATAATAGATATCATATGTATATAGAACTAGATTCAGGATGACAGACTCTATGGCGTATGCAACATTGAAGTATGGAAAACTAAACGGCCGCCATCTTAAAGCAGGAGACTTCCCTAGTAGGCTGTTGTGAACCTTCCACGCGAGCCTAATTAACTTTTTACCTAAAATACTCCTAAATCGGCAAAATCTTGACTTGAATCTATCTTCAAAACAGTTTTAAGACTTTCACATGTCGAAAGTAGACAGAAGGGAAATTATGGAATAACAGGAGCAATTTTAACAACTTTAACAGCTGATTCGCAAAATTAAATGAACTGAATGTAGTTTAAAGCTGCTGATACAGGATGGGGACTTGAGTGTTTTATTTACTGTTTTAAAATGTTAACTTTATACTGAAATAGTCATTTATTTAAACCTGAGAGGCTTTTTATACAATTATTGTAACTAATGCACGAAACATTAAAAGCATCTAATAGCTTGGGGGGGGGGGGGGGGGGGGGGTTTCCACTGAGGTTGTTTGTGTGTTTTGCTTTTTTAAGACAGTTTACAATATTATTTGCACGTTTTACTGACTGACTATGCCATTTCTGTTTGTTATTTATAATGTTTTGTGTTTGTCATTGAATAAACAGGTCAGTTTCTTATTACCAACCGGTGTGTGTTATTCAAACTCACCTAATTCAGCTGGCTAGTCGTTATCAAGAGTAGGAAAACTCTTTTCAACATGAGTCTGACATCTAAGTAAGGAGGCTAAATAACTTTAAACTTTAACACATGCTCAGATAGGCCGGTATCGGCCAGTATCGGTATCGGATCTGAAGTGCAAAACAATATCGGTATCGGATCGGAAGTGCAAAAACCTGGATCGGGACATCCCTAATGCTAATATAAGTGGGACATCCATCACCTACATCATACGATAATAATTAGCTGATAGAAGATGTTTGACAAGCGCTAACATGATTTTTGCCTTTCCATAATTTAAGCTTAGACTACCAAAACTGCGTAAATAACTGAAGTAAATAACTAAAGTCCCTGCACACACATGCTATCATTAACCCTCATTATTATTCTGCTGAATTAAATGGGAGTCATTAAAAAAGTATTAATGTAATATATATGTTTATCTCTGTAACTGTTGACGGTATTTGAGAACCGCACTGCGAAATACTTTGAGTCAATTCAACAAATTGATTTAGATACATCAATAGAACATATTAAAAATACCTCATAGTAAGATGGCATGCAGTACTATATACAATTCCTACAATACTGATAATGGTACTGTTGACTTTTGAATTTTTTTCTTTTTTAAAGCAAGGCTTGATGTCTCAAAACAAAACAAAAAACAAAAGTAAAAATACATTTTAAAATTAAAAAAAAAAAAAAAAATTTGCCTGGAATTGTACCTCATATCTCAGGTAGGCACTTTCAAATTACAGTATGTGCACCCAAAAGCTAACAGGTACTCCAAAAGGTTTTCCCCTCTGACCATTGACTTCATAAACAATCAACCATTAATTCCATAAGTGCCAATCTGTCAATTTTTCAAAACAATTCGGTTTGTCCTGATCAGTATTCCATCCTACTTTCACTTTTTATTGCATAGCAACTGCATCAGTTGCAATATTGTCACTGTACCCCAGTGCTACACTGCAGATCCTTTTTTATTATTGGACAAAACTCTTCATCCCTTGCACAGCTGCCATAGTTGCAGTACTTCAAATCTTACATACGTGTTTTGACCTGAATGTAAATTTGTTCTAGTGGTAATAAAGTAGTTGGAACTGATAAAAAAATAAAGACTTGATAAACATGAAATTTAGTGTATGGAAAGAGCAGGGAAGAGTGGGATCTCATTATTCTTGCTCAGACTAAAACATAGATTAATTGATTGAAGGTTCCTCAAATGTTTGTCTGACTCTTTGGATGATGCAGCCTCAAACGCATAGAATTTCAATTTAGGCTCATCATGGGAGATGTGTTAATTGTAGAGCAGCATTGAAATTCATATTTTCAGAAAAACAAAACTTGAAATATATTGACTATAGACAACAAATACAATTTTTGAGCATACAGTAGTTTTGCCCGCCTAATTTCATTGCCATAACACTTTAAATTTGGGATGAATCTCAATTCAGGCTTCACTATGTGGGGCATGCATGCTCTCCCTCTGCTTATTTTCCAAGTACTCCTTGCAAGTGGCCTTTATTTGACTAACAGCAACCAGAAAATCTGCTAAGTGAACCACTACATTACCAATAATTTCCAATTGTATGAACAGCTGTCTTAAGGAAAGACATCTGATTTTGTTTAATACTTTATAGATTGGTGACTTTTTTAATATTGTGAAATACTGTTATTTTATTTGCTTCTGCTTTATTTTGTGTGCAAGATACATTTTTGAAAACATCGACCTGCTTTGAAATTATGTTAGTCCATCTTGTGAGAAAAGTGCAAGTACAGCAAGGCCAAACATAAAGACAAGGTGACATAGATCTGGCCAGCTTTCTAATGATTAGTAGAGCTGACTTCAGCTAGACCTGTGCGCACAAACACTAAAAGATTTCTTTATTATTGCACTGAGAAGGTAAAAGAGCCCACCACAATATATGACCAAACTCAAACGTGAAACCATACGGCTCTTTAATGAACGCAAACCAAAATAAGTGACTATGAATGCATTGTGGAACAATATTGTATTGGCATAGGCTGATGACACAAATAGCTTTGTTTTCTCACATGAATACAGTGGAAATTAATACGCAGTCATTCAAAGAATCTGTCATGCAGCCCGTGTGGGATCTTTTTTCGCTCAATGACTGTGTCTGCCCAAATGGTCGTCTTTATTTATTTGCCTTGTGATTGACTGGTAAAAATCCACGGAGTATGGTTGTGAATTTTCCCATTCATCCAGGTCATTTAATTTTCAGGGCATGAGCTTTTTTTGCATGAACTGATTAAATCTGCTCAGATGAGAAAATATGTCTTCTAAAACCACAAGAAAAGTCAATTTGCGGTCCAGGGTCTATAGTTCTTCCAGCGACAGTGGCAATACAATACATCTTTTATGGATATTTCGTGCTGCGCCAAACAACAAAATTGCCTCAAATAATCCCTTGCTTGTAGATATGCGAATAGTGAAAAATATGGAAAGGAGCACAAGCTAAGCAAACGATGAAGCCGATTGGTTTAAAAAAAAAAAAAAAAAACTTACTGACAGGTATTATGCAAACAACAAATCCAGAAATTAACCACATCAACCGCAAATACTGTATATATCATATTTATACATCTAAATTACTGTATAACCATCATAATAAACCTATTGTTAACAGACAGTTTCATTTAAACTCAAGCAAGCATATTATGCAATAACCACAAGATTCTTAAATATTTGTAAAAACGGAAAAATTGCTCATGGTAAATCCTTTTGCACTCTGTTGTACCACTGTATGTCAACCTATGGTCACAAATAGCACAGGCCAATGACTAACATCTACCCGCTGGTGAGGCCATGAGTCCTTCTACATAGGGCGAGACACAGCAAGCTGGAACTGGAGCTGGACAGTCCATTCATCACAAGTGGTCCTGAAGCACTGTTCTGTCCCAGTGGGTGTACTAGTGCACCATAGATGAAGGGAGGACATGGTTTGAACAGCTATCCCAAGGCCATGAGACTCGGTATAGGAATAGCAGGGAGCCATTTTGGTTGGCATACTGTGCATCAAGGATAATGTATACGAGTGATCTACTTAATAGACATGGTGTGTGTATGATGAATCAATACACAAATGATTGCTGCTCAAAGCTCACGTGCCAAAATAAAAAGGTAAATTGAATTAAAACAAATGTTTTGCATACGTAACTAGGCATGTGCCGGAATGAGATTCTGACGGCATGATAACCTTAAACAAAAATATGAAGATTTCACGGTATCACAGTATCGCAATTAAAGCTCTAAAATATGTTACTTTGAGATATCTGGGTTTAAAAAAAAAAAAAAATCAATTGAACAGGATTTTTATTTTTCAAAACATATTAGCATATTGGAACATAGGTATAATGTTAAAATAGATTTTTAAAAAATAACAAAAAAGTAACTTGAAACATTCTAAATAAAATTAAAATAAATGCATTCCTTTAGGTGAGCCTAAACCTACAGCACAACATTATTACCATCAGAACAAAAATAATAAAATTATTTTCCATAAAAAGCACGTATGTATGACTCGTATGCTGTTTACATTCTACACACACTCTTTTTCTCACGCAGTTGCCAGAGAGAGAAAAAACACATGTTTTATCACAGTTAGACACACTAAACACGCTGGAGTTTACTGACGTGGGAAACGTTCATGATAGTGTTAACTAACCTCTAATTTTGTATGAATGCGAAATCATATTGGAGGGCTTGCCTCCTCGGGAGCTACCCTCCGCAAACATGTTTTACATGTCGGTTGGCCTTCCTCCTCTAAGCCGCGGCTGTCTCTAACTTTTCTGTAGCCGAAGTATTCCCAAACTAGCTATTTCGTTTTCTTTGATGGGGGGAAAAGTTCAGGAGTTTCACCTCCTCCAGCCATCGTGCAGCAGAGTTGACTAACTCACACTGAGCAACAACAGTGTGGGAGGGATTTCTCCCTGCATTTTTGGGACATAAAAAAATAGTTAATACCTTAGGGACGGTATGACAGAGAGTTTTTGCGGTTTTGAAACCGTGACGTTTTCATACCACGGTATACTTTGAAACTGGTAATCGGCACATGTCTATACGTAACCAGATTCCACTTATTTTTATGTTACAAATAGAATACAGTAAAAGGGAGTACTAAAGAAATTTAAAATGTCCTTTACTTGATATTGGTCTGAAAAAGATTGCATTTCAAAGACATGTTCTTTGATAAGAATATTGAATTATCACTGGCTTAATAAGAGATGGACCCTTACATTTCTAGTGCACACTTACATATGTGCTATCAAATAATCTGCACATTGTGAAAATGCAAAAATGTGTGTTTATTAGTATGCATGTATCTGTAGGCACACTTGCTCACAGGCCTTATGGCAGTGAGAAAGTGGGGTTAGAGGGCTGCCTATGATAAACTGTCCTAATAAAATACAGCATCTGGCGCATTTGTCAGTAACTACAGATATGAAGCAGTTCAAGCTTGTGTAATCATGCAGTGCCCCCATTTGATTCATGGAAAAGGCTCAATTACTGTGGGAAAACACATATTAGTGATGCTTTTTACTCAAACTGTTCTGCTTGTGCTGTTGTTTGAGAGTAACAGCTCCACTGAGAACTAAAAAATGTTATTAATTATAGTCCCTAGAAATGGGTTATGTAGAGCACAAGTAAGGATCTCTTATATGTGGAGACATATTCTTTATTTATTACTATAGAGCGAATATCATTGAAATACTGATTAATCTATTTATTTGAAAAAGAAAACTGTATACATTTGACCAAAAACAGACATAAGGCTAAAAAAGCAGTTTCTGTTCGTATAACTGATTTTTAAATAAACTACTGTATTTTAAGACAAAAGAATTGTTGTGTTTGATAGAACAATATGTCTAGATGCTGTTATAGCAGTTTCATCGCGCAACATTCCCCCAGACAATTTTTAATTTGTCCATTTTACCCCTGAGACCCTCGTTTATGGACACATTGCAACTGCTTTTCTTTCAACCCAGCCATAAAAACAAGGTAAGTAATAACATTTACTATTTAAATTTTCTATCATATTTAGCTTAGAATCATTAATTGATGTCTAATATTCAGTTTAGAAAAGAAAAATGACTTCATAAAGATATACACTCGTGTGTTTTTAACTTTTAAAGAAATCACGTCATAATGAAAAAATTGCATTTGTAAATAGGGAACAGATATTTACCTCATAACTATTGCTTTATTGGATTTTTTTTTTGTTACTGTCGAATTTTCCTGAAATTTTAGATAAATAATCGAGCCAAAGAATTAAAACAAAAACTTTAAAAAATTATTTTTAAAAAAAAAAAAAAAAAACCTCAACCACTCGTTGTGTCCACAATTTTTGTCTCGCACTACATGCAAAATAACAGTTTTGCAAAAAGAAAATTTCCACACCAACTTTCAAGTAACATCTGTTGGATACAAAAAAATGCCGTCTTTATTTGGAAATCATGTTTTTGAATAGGCGAATGTCGCTCATTGAGGCCGGGAAAATCCCGTATTTCTTACTGAGTGAGCTGGGACCTCGCTAAGCTAAGCTAAGACAACAGGTTAATTTTCAGCACTACACTGACACAAGACACCAACCTTCCTTTGTGAAGTACTTTGTCACATTCTGTTGGCCTTTTCTATCCATCTTCTGTTTGGCTTTCATTTCTTTCCTCTTTTGAAAACCCGATTTTTGTTTTGAAAACATTTCTGCAGTACCGCGCTCCGCGCACTCCGAGTCATTGTTGTAAATGCGCACCGCTGCTCCCGGTCTGATCGAAGGAAGGGCAACCATTTAATGAAAATAAGGGGCTTGGGGGTGTTGGCTGGCAATACATATGCTCTCTGGGTGTTTACTTTTTGCCAAAAACAAAACAAGAAAAAGAAACCCTTCGTTTTATTCCTATTAAAATTATAATGATTAATATTTAAATTTGCAAACGATTACCTAATGTTCTAATTTTCTTTGTGGGCACCCGTCAGGGCATGGGCCCTTAGAATCAGTATCACTTTTCACCCCTATACGGCGCCCCTGATAGCAGACATCCATTTTAAATACCTTAAAGCCACTATGTCAAAAGACAAAAATACCGGTAATCACCACAGGTAAGTGTTGACTAAATTGGTGCTCTAACGACTGAAATTGATTAAACCAATCATTGAAGTATAAAGGATACAGACTTAATTGGCAAAGAGCTTTAACATCGCATAGACTTGCACTAACTCAAAGACTGTACAAGTCCAGAACCCTAATGACAGCGTTGCCACTTTACAACAAACCCACTATAAATGAGAGGACTATGATTACAATCATTATTACTGTATATCATTTCTGAATGGATGACCATTTGGTTTAATTTAAATGTAAATCTGGGCACTGAACTGTGCACATTGTCACAAATGGCAGCATGATGATGATGATTCATCTTGCCAACAGTATGGAAATCATATGAACCCTTTCACTTTCTATTTTACTATAATGGAAAATAATTGATCAACTCTCTTTTTGTGTTTATTGAAGCTGAAAATGCTTGATTTTTTTTTTCTAATACCATTTGAAACTGAAAGGGGAAAAAATGAAAACCAACAATATGTTGTTGTGTATTCCAAATAAATTATATCAGAACATTCAAAGTAGAATGTGATGTTTATTCTTCACTTTAGTAAGACCTGACACCATAATAAACAATGCATTTTTTTTAATTGTTGTGAAAATGTTCACCAATTCCACACGGCAACTGTTTTTAATCACTATGTGCGGTTCAACCGAGTATAACATATTTGGAATACCCTGCAAAGCATCACTGCCAGTTACTAGTAATTTGAATAATCCGTAATCAAATATGAACTCATCCATAGCCCTTCTACCTTAATGTCTTCTTACTCTGTACACAATACTAAGCTTTCACTAAATAAAACATGCATGGACCAACATTCAACCACCAAATATCCACCTCCAAAAACATCAAATCATGTGACCTGTATCGACTGCGCTTTTCTGACCAAACTTGCAGCAAGCCATTAGAAAGCCTTTCCCTGTTTCCTCGTGTTACACAGGAGGAGACCCCTTGCATGCAAACATCACCATTGATCTTTAAGAGCTTGTGGAGACGAGCTGTGCAAGTCCCATTACGGCTATGCTGCTGTGTTCTTTGTTCAGAAAATGTTTGTGTGACACCTGTTGTTCAGAGAGGGGAGGCATGAAAATGGCATATTGTTATTATTGTGACCAAAATAAATGATTACGCTTATCAACATGATCACAATATTGAGAGGGACACAGGTGTCAATCTGTGCTCTTCCTTCAGTGTCGTGAATAAATGCTACATAGACTCATCCTTACTCGTGTAAAATATGGAGTCATTTATTTTAATAATTTGTCAGCAGTTGCCATATTTGGGCAAATCTTTCATACCTTTAAAACTCTAGGGGTGAACATATTGCTTTATTTATTAAGTACTGTATGTGTCTGAATACAAATAGCTCAAGGTTGCCTTTAAATGCAACCCTTTTTAAACAATGATTTCAGTGCCTGTTCTGTTCGAGACAGCATGTTTAGAGCTGATATTGATTTTCATACAAGGCGAAAGTGAAACATTCACAGCAGCACTATTGCGTTGGGCTCATATTTCTTTCACAATTCCCCAGTGCCAAAAAAAAAAAAAAAAAAACGGTTTAATGACTACAGTGATACGGAGTTGTGATAGCTTGATGATAAATGATCAACTCGGCTGCTGCTAGATGACCCCTGCCTTAAGTTGTGTCCTGTTGTTTCAACAAATAAAAGTATCAAACTGGGACAAATAAAGGGCGTCAAGACAGTCCAGTGCTTGGATTAATGTGTGGGTAATCAATACAGGATCTTGTACCTTGGGCTTATAGTACTGATTATTGGTCATCAGAGTACTTTTTTTCAGTCACTGGAAGATACATGCAACATCTTTCTTGTAATTGACAGACCAAATGTTTGTGTAGACTTCCTAGTTCATTTTGTTTCTGTTCTTCAAGGATCAGTGAGCCCCTCCCCAAAAGGTCATCCAAATCCACGACATTACGTTCACTGCTTTTCAGAGATGAGCTCCTAAGAAACTTGAGTACTCTTCTTTTTTCTCCTTCAAAGATTAAGTCTTTCCAAAATAAGTGTAAAGGTTAATCATAGTCTCATTCCGTAAAACCGTGTCCCCAATTGTTTAAACTGTGCGTTTTCTTATTTGCAAACTCCAGTCTGACGTCTGTATTTATATTGACAATGGGTGATTTGGATCTTCTCGTCCACTAGCTAGTCTTTTGGTAGCATCTGCAATTGTGTTCGTGTTCTAAACAATTATTCTTCCCTACTGGATGTAATGCAACTAACAATGGTATTGAGTGTGTGTTAGTTTGTGCAGTAGTTGTTTAGTTCTTGCTCAAAGCCTTCCAAATGGATGTACTGGTGATGGAAATGTTTGTGCAAAGGATCTGATTGATGTTCTGTCTTCAATTAAGAATTGCTTTGTTCGTAACTGTAGAAAGCTGCATGTGTTCATGTTAGTAGAACCTCCAATATGTACAAAAAATCTCCACTATAAAAGGACAAATCTGGCAGTGGAAAATTCTGCAAGATCAAAGAATATTTGATTTACCGATTCAAGAGGAAACAATCTGGCAGCAAAATGCAGCTGACAGTCCAGTACTTTATCCAACAAGAACAACAGATAGAAAAAAAGATCTTTGTTTGAACCTGAGTAGCATTTTCAGCCCAGAAGTCAATACATAGAAAATATCAAATGTTGATATTGCTCATCTTTTTAGTCAAATCATACTTTTTCAGCTGACACCCGGGGTGAAAGAAATGGGAAAAGTGATGACTTTGACAGCGAAGAAAACATTGGCAAATTGGCTTGGGTTGAAAGCAAACAGCCAACCATCAATTACACTAACATATAAACGGAGATTCATAATTTCCTGATAGTTACATTATTTAAATGTAGATATAATAAAATACATCTGAACGAAAGAACCTGTATATACTGCAGACAGGAATATTGAAGATAATAAACCTCATTTAAAAGGAAAAAAGATGGACATTAATACAACTGGAACTCAAAGCTATAGTAGATGTGGATAACATGCTTTTGTGAAAATTTCACTGTCTTATTTAGACACTGCGTGGCCAATTAATAGCATTCCCGCAAAAAATAAATAAATAAATAAAATCCAGAACTAGCAAAGTTCTGCTGAATACTGGTTTTGCTCATACAGGAACCAGTACCGGTAAATGTCTTCATGTTAGTAGAACCTCCTATATGTATTGAAATAATCTCCACTATAAAAGCCCAAATCTGGCAGTGGAAAATTCTGCACTATCAAAGAATATTTGATTTACCGATGCAAGAGGAAACAATCGGGAAGCATGCAGCTGCCAGTCCAGCACTTTATCTAACAAGAAAAGCAGATAGGTTCAAACAAAGATCTTTTTTTCCGAGTAGCTTTTTTGGTCCAGAAGTAAATACATAGAAAATATCAAATGTTGACATTGCTCATCTTTTTAGTCAAATCATACTTTTTTCAGATAGCAGCCGGGGTGAAGGAACTGGGAAAAGTGATTACTTTGACAGGGATGAAAACAGTGGCAAATTGCCATGGGTTGAAAGCAAACAGCCAACCATCAATTAACCTCAAATATAACCGGAGATTCATAATTTCCTGATAGTTACATTATTTAAATGTAGATTTAAAAAGTAAAATACATCTGAATGAAAGAACCTGTATACACTGCAGACAGGAATATTGAAGATAATAAACCTCTTTTAAAAGGGAAAAAAAAAAAGGTGGAAATTAATGCATCTGGAATTCAAAGCTATAGTAGAATGTGGATAACATGCGTTTTGGAGAACTTGTCTTATTTAGATACGGCATGGCCAATCAATAGCATTCATGAAAAAATAAATAAATACAATTCAGTACTGTACTAGCAAGATTCTGCTGAAAACTGGTTTTACTCGTACAGGAACCAGTAAATGTTGGATTTCGTAGCAGAGGTAACCATAGCCTCTTCTGCGCACCGAGAAACAAACTTAACTGATACAAAAAGCCCGAGTTGGAAAATTTTCTCTCCTTTGTTAAACAGTATATGGAGCATCCCACGTCGCAACATATTTTGCTCAAATGTTGCGGTGCGTAACCACGTACAGGAATGGCTCATTCAAAACAGTCACCAAAAGTGCTTGTATCAAGTACCACGAGAAATTCTGCTTACCTTTGGAGATGGCAGATGACGTGCAACAAACAAAAAGTAGAAGACCCGTCGTGCAAACGAAGCATCTTCTCTTCAGCGCACCCATACCGACGCGTAGTGGTCCTCAAGTAAGGGAGACTGACTGTTTGCAGGATCACTGCTCCCCACTCTTGCCGCCTCTTCCGTGGTGGACCAGTCCAGACACGGCAAGTTCCGTCTGCAACGCCGGCAAGTATAGCGATTGTAGTTCTTTGAGGAAGGAGGTGAGCTTGAGGGTTGAACAGCTGAGTGAAAGAGAAAAAGCATCTTCTCTTCTTTTCGGCTGCGTGTTTGAGCGTTTGAGCGAGTTCCTCCCCTAAACAGGCTTAACCATGCCGGAACCAGCCTCACGCTTAACCAATGGCAACTAAGGGAGACAGAGAGGAGGAGACTACGACAAGTGGACCTAATCAATAACTCATCTCAGCGGGGAGAAGTCTGAGGAGGCTGTTCACAATACATCGTTTGGGAAATGTGACTCAGCAATGGCTAATTAATGCATAATACAAATGAAAAAAGTTTATTAGAGTGATCCCTCGTTTTTCGCGATAAATTGGGACCAGAACCCACCGAGATAAGTGAAAAACCCCGTAGTAGAACCCCCCCACCCCTCAAATTTTGTTTTTTTGTTTTTGTGTTCAATGTATTTATTCAGATTTAGCATTGGAAAGAGATGCATATAAGACATGTTTAATTTAAAAAATAATTAAGATTTGTTTTTTTTTTTAAAAACATATATTTATATATATCAATAAATGGCTTTTAACTCATTCACTCCCAGCCATTTTCACTGGTGCAACCCCCTTCGCTTCCAGTTTTACTGGATTTTGACTGATTTTGCAAGGCCCACAGAAAATTCTATTCTTGTGCTATAGACCCTACTCACATGACGTCACAACCACGCCTCCGCGCCATATTGTCCGTCAACTCGTCGTGTTGACGCATTACCGCTACGTAAATTCCTCCTATTATGGCGTGTTTTTCTGCACGTTAACATTAATAATCAAAATAGTGAAGGCGTGTGTGGCGGTTGGTTGAAATAACAGAGAAGATAGACGGAGAGACTTGAAGTACTACCGTATTCCGAGAGACGCGGAGAGGAGAGCGAGATGGACTGCTGCAATTTGACGAGAAAACTGGGCTCCAAACGATTACCACGGATTATGTAGTAGTCATTTTATATCTGGTAAGATGCAATTAATATATATTTAGAGGGTTTTGGGCTGACAGCCACAATTAAGATCATTGCGAGGCTAATCGCCGACAACATACAGTTTCAAATTCAAGATGCTTATTTCTTCCATCATCATTACATTTTGAATAATATTTAGCTGGTACCAAGTGAAAGAAGCTGGCCTCGTCTACGGATCATCAGTTAAACAGGTGTGTCCAAACCTTTTGCAAAGGGGGCCAGATTTGGTGTGGTAAAAATGCGGGGGGCTACCTTGGCTGATTTACATAGAACAATATATTTAAACAAATTTTAGCAAGCCCTGTGTGTCACATTTGCTTTATTTTTTTTTTTTTATTCATAATTTCAACAGTCTCGTCTTTGTGGCATTCTCTTTCGACACTCGGGCTCTTGCGAAATACTGCTGCTGTGAAATTAAACTAGCTTCAAGTTGCTATAATTTCTCGCTGCATATCTTCCCTGTAATGTTGTCGTACATGTCAGCGTGTCTTGTTCGGTAATATCATTATCGCGTCACATCGAAGTCTTTGAAAACAGCGACTGTCTCTTTGCAAATGAGGCAGACACAGTTGTTGCGTGTTTTATTGAAGAAATAGTCCAATATCCACCTATCCTTGAAGCATCGGCCATCGCAGTCAACTTTTTTTTTTTTTATTGATTGTCGCCATTTTAGAAAATTGGAAGGAAAGGGTCACACGGGGTAATGTTGCTTAGAGTGCTGCTCTTAAAGTTTTTCAAACTTTCATGAGAATAGGCTGATTTTTTGTGGACAAGATAGTTGTAGATATCAGGGTAGCAGATGTCAGGCAGAGAGGGCGAAGACAGCGGGTCGAAAAATATCAATTTAGGCATCAAATATGGATCTGGCGAATGGATAGACTGAAGCTTTTCCACATAACGCCTTTTATGCAGTGAGTTTACAGCGTCTGAAAGCACCGGGGCTTCCATGAATTGCACTATAAATTGCACGACAAATTGAAACCATTGAGAATACGGATAAACAATGACGGACAATATGGCGGCCGGATACAGCGACACGTCATTCTGTGACGTTGGTGAGTAGGGTATATATAAACATGCAACCCACCAAAAGAAAGATTAGACTCTCTTCTTTCAGCAGGATAAAAAAAAGTTAGTTCATATCTTTATCCATTCTTTAGAAATCAGTATTAGAAAATGGATTAGTTTCAGCAATTTTCTAATTTCTGATGAAAAAACAGAAATTGAGCTTTTTGTAAAAGCATACATTTCAAACATAACTTTGACTTTAACACAGCTATTTTTTGCTTTTGTGACATCCCAAACATCTGAATAATGTTTTCCTTTTACAAAATAACAAACAACAAGACAAATAGAGCTTTTGATAGCAAAGTAACAATTTATTTGCACATGGCTGGACTGTTGGGCTGGGAGATGGCGCTGTTGTGGCCGCCACGGCTGTCTCGGTGAACGGGATGGGCTTTTCCCTCGTCACCGCCTCTAGTGTCTCATCAAGATGGATTTTTTTGAGTCTTTGTTTTGTGGTGACCACTGCCTCGTGGTGGAGCCTGGGGGACTTGTGTGGGGCTTGTTGTGTTCCTGAGGGGGGAACTGGTTTGGCCGTGTGCGTTTCTGGCTGAGTCGTGGGACACTGGAGGGTGTGGGGGGATGCGAGCGGGCTCTGCTCGGCGAGCAGCACGGACTCAACGGCATCGTCCGTTGCACTGGTGGTCCCGGTCATTCTGCCTGGTCGTCCAACGCCTGGCATCCAGGGCGTCCTCCCGGTTTTTCTGCACAGTAGTCCACCGCCTGGCATCCTGGACGTCCTCCTGGTCGCCGCACTTGGTCATTCGTCGCCTGGCGTCCCGGACGTCCTCCCGATCGTCCTGCCCGTCCATTCGGTCGTCTTCCAAATATATATATTTATATTTATATATGGCTGGCGGAAAACACAGACAAGGCTGACAAGGCAGTTTCTGCTCTTGCACCCCCCTCTTTAAAATAAACTGCTGTATTTTGAGCCAAACGAACTGTTGGGTTTGATAGAACAATATGTCTATATGCTGCCATAGCAGATTCATGACGCATTAAGCCCTTGAACTATTTTTAATTAGTCCGTTTTACTCTGGAGACCCCTTTTTACAGACTTCGCGCAACCGCTTTTGTTTCAACCCAGCCATAAAAAGAAGGTAATTATATTTTTTTATTTTGAAATGTCTGTCATTTTTAGCTTAGAATCATTATTTAATGTCTAATATTTAGCTTAAAAGATAAAAACGACAGTAAAAAAAATTTCACTCGCATATCTTAAACTTTCAAACAAATTACATCACAATGAAAAAAAATTGTGTCTGTAAATAAGTCATGGATATCTACCTCATAACTATTGCTTACTTTTACTTTTTTCTTTTACTGTCGCATGTTCCCCAATATTTTAGATCATAAATAATCGATCCAAACAAAGAAAATTTTTTTTTTTAAAAAGTTAAAAAGGGTAAATATATGAAAAAGAAAATCTCGACTACTCCTTGATGTCTGCAATTTCTGCATCGCGACCCTTGTTATATTATCATGTTCACCCATATAATTCCCCCCAAAATCCGGCTGTGGCCATTCACAGCTGTGTCTTGACAAGAGTCGGAGATTTGTTGATGCACTGAAAAGCTGGACCAACAAATCACGCCCCTGACATGTAAAAAAAAAAAAAAAAAAATTTGGAAATTTGCGGTATCTGGGGAGCAAGCAGCCAGGATCAAACTGTATTTCAACATGCCGAAAAGACAGTTGCATATACTGTCTTTTTTCAAAAAGAAGGAAGATCGTTCAAAACGAGTCAGAAAAGCAACAACCGGCAATGAGGGCAGCTGCAGAAATCATGCAAACGAGAAAGAACCGGGCGCAGCAGGATGCTAGCGCCACAGCAGCTAGCCAGGTTCACGGACAGCTAGCCAAGCTGGGGCAGGAGACTGCTACCGTGGCAGCAGCTAGTCAGGTTCAGCGCCACCCGGAGTGGGGGCTAGCAACAGCACCATCAGTCAGCCAGGCGGACCACCAACAGCCGGAGCAACAGGCCAGTACCCTGGCGTCAGCTAGCCCGGTAGAGCAGCTGGAACAAAAGGTGGAAACCGTGACATCAGCTCGCTGAAAGGAAGATTCATAAGGAGAGGAGAGCGCACTGAGCAAAGAAAAATGTGGAACATCCAGCGACATGTCAGGGATGCGTGATGTTTTCAGCACCATTTTCTGCGTATGTTGCGGGACCTGTGCCAGTCTCATCATCCCTGCGCCATCACATGTACTTTGCAGTCCGGCACCTTATGATTTACAAATTAAGCACTGTTTTCATATATACTAGTATATACTGTACAGTAAGCCCTCATTTTTCGTGGTTAATGGGGACCAGAACCCGCCGCGATAAGTGAAAAACCACAAAGTAGCGACATACATACATACATACACACACTATATACAGTGCCTTGCAAAAGTATTTGGCCCCCTTGAACCTTGCAACCTTTCGCCACATTTCAGGCTTCAAACATAAATTTTTTGTCAAGAATCAACAACAAGTGGGACACAATCGTGAAGTGGAACAAAATTTATTGGATAATTTAAACTTTTTTAACAAATAAAAAACTGAAAAGTGGGGCGTGCAATATTATTTGGCCCCCTTGCGTTAATACTTTGTAGCGCCACCTTTTGCTCCAATTACAGCTGCAAGTCGCCTGGGGTATGTTTCTATCAGTTTTGCACATCGAGAGACTGACATTCTTGCCCGTTCTTCCTTGCAAAACAGCTCGAGCTCAGTGAGGTTGGATGGAGAGTGTTTGTGAACAGCAGTCTTCAGCTCTTTCCACAGATTCTCGATTGGATTCAGGTCTGGACTTTGACTTGGCCATTCTAACACCTGGATACGTTTATTTTTGAACCATTCCATTGTAGATTTTGCTTTATGTTTTGGATCATTGTCCTGTTGGAAGATAAATCTCCGTCCCAGTCTCAGGTCTTGTGCAGATATCAACAGGTTTTCTTCCAGAATGTTCCTGTATTTGTCTGCATCCATCTTCCCGTCAATTTTAACCATCTTCCCTGTCCCTGCTGAAGAAAAGCAGGCCCAAACCATGATGCTGCCACCACCATGTTTGACAGTGGGGATGGTGTGTTCAGGGTGATGAGCTGTGTTGCTTTTACGCCAAACATATCGTTTTGCATTGTGGCCAAAATGTTCAATTTTGGTTTCATCTGACCAGAGCACCTTCTTCCACATGTTTGGTGTGTCTCCCAGGTGGCTTGTGGCAAACTTTAAACGAGACTTTTTATGGATATCTTTGAGAAATGGCTTTCTTCTTGCCACTCTTCCATAAAGGCCAGATTTGTGCAGTGTACGACTGATTGTTGTCCTATGGACAGACTCTCCCACCTCAGCTGTAGATCTCTGCAGTTCATCCAGAGTGATCATGGGCCTCTTGGCTGCATCTCTGATCAGTTTTCTCCTTGTTTGAGAAGAAAGTTTGGAAGGACGGCCGGGTCTTGGTAGATTTGCAGTGGACTGATGCTCCTTCCATTTCAATATGATGGCTTGCACAGTGCTCCTTGAGATGTTTAAAGCTTGGGAAATCTTTTTGTATCCAAATCCTGCTTTAAACCTCTCCACAACAGTATCTCGGACCTGCCTGGTGTGTTCCTTGGTTTTCATAATGCTCTCTGCACTTTAAACAGAACCCTGAGACTATCACAGAGCAGGTGCATTTATACGGAGACTTGATTACACACAGGTGGATTCTATTTATCATCATCGGTCATTTAGGACAACATTGGATCATTCAGAGATCCTCACTGAACTTCTGGAGTGAGTTTGCTGCACTGAAAGTAAAGGGGCCGAATAATATTGCACGCCCCACTTTTCAGTTTTTTATTTGTTAAAAAAAGTTTAAATTATCCAATAAATGTTGTTCCACTTCACGATTGTGTCCCACTTGTTGTTGATTCTTGACCAAAAAATTAAATTTCATATCTTTATGTTTGAAGCCTGAAATGTGGCGAAAGGTTGCAAGATTCAAGGGGGCCGAATACTTTTGCAAGGCACTGTATATATTATATATATATATATATTAATAAATGATTTTGAAGCACTTCAAATCTAATCATTATGTTGAGTTTTAAACCTGTTACTGTCCCACTGAATTATTTTTAAACAAGAATAAAGTAGAAAAATGTTTCACTTTATTAAATGTTTCATTGAGTGAGTCCACTCAAAACCACTCAAGCTGCTCAGTTACACACAATGCTGCCACAGCAACTGTTTAACAAGTTAAACGATGATTGATTCCTGCGACGCTTTGAAGTACCGGCATCTCTGGCCAGATCAAACCTTAATGTCTGTCAATCATCATTAACTTTAATAAACAACTTCTGTGCACTGCCTGACCAACAAAAGCGACAGAAGCAAGAGTGAGAGACTACGTGATCTGATCGGGACAGCTCTATAAAATACTGGATTTATTTATTTGTTTAATTGAAAAAAATCAGTGATTGACTGGGGGCGCGAAGTTTGAAGCGCAAAGTAGTGAGGGATCACTGAATATATTCCTTTTGAAACTAGGATAATTGAGTTGTTGTTTTTGAAAAAAAAAAAAAAAAAAAAAAAAAAAAAAAAACAGTTTTTCTGTTGATGTCATCATAGCGAGTTGATTTTTTTTTTTTTTGACAGTTTTCACACTGGATGTACTTTCTGACGCAACTCACCCATTTATTTGGGTTTGGCAGCTGGATTTCAGGACACTCGTGGGAATCAAATCAAGCCTGATAGAGAGGCAGCATCAATAAGTAAGGAAAATTGACTTGTCGGTAGGTCATAGCTCTTAGGTCATAGTTTGGCTGGGGGAGCGACTTTTATTCATTCATTCATTCATTTTCCGTGCCGCTTTTTCTTTATGTGTGAAATTATTAACACATTATTATATCATTTCACATGTTATTTGGCTATGTTTTGGAGTGACACTGATGGTTTGGTAAACTTGTTAGTATGTTCTTTATGCTATAGTTATCTGAATAGCTCTTAATAGCTATGTTACGTTAACATACCGGCCACGTTCACATTTTGTTCATGCATCATGTAACATTATCATACTGCACACTTATTCAGCGTATTGTTCTCTATTGTATTTTTATTTTAAATCGCCTTTGAAGATGACATATCTGTTCTATGTGTTGGATTTTATCAAGTAAATTTCCCCCAGAACTGCGATATACTCTGATGCGACTTATGCTTTTTTCTTCTTCGTTGGGCATTTTATGGCTGGTGCGACTTATACTCAGGTGCAGGGGTCGCGTTAACCGGATATTTTCCGTCGTTGACCGGTTTTTTAAAACGGTGACGGAAAAAACTGAAGTCCGTCCGTCATTTTGACAGGTTGCAATTCACGCCCCAGACCACAGGGTGGCGAGTTAGCATATTAATTAGCTATTGTCTCTCTTAATGCTTGACGTCGTTGGCTCTTCTGTCAGAATATTGTAGCGTCACCGGGGTCTGGCGGCGGCACCGTGATTGACACATCAACGCAAGGTTCTTATTGGTGCACCCGGTGTGCCAGCGTCACATGACGTCACAACTCCGCCCCCCTGACTGGAGCTGCCATATTGTGTGTCAGCTCGTCATGTTTACACATTACCGCTACGTACATGCCTCCTATTATGGCGTGTTTTTCTGCTCGTTAATATTAATAATCAAAATGGTGAAGGCGTGTGTGGCGGTTGGTTGCTGTAACAGAGAAGATAGACGGAGAGACTTGAAGTTCTACCGTATTCTGAGAGACCCGAAGATGAGAGCGAAATGGACTGCTGTAATTCGACAAGAAATCTGGCCACCAAACGTTCACCACAGACTATGTAGTAGTCATTTTATATCTGGTAAGATGCATTTAATATATATTTAGAAGATTTTGGGCTGACAACCACAATTAAGATCATTGTGTGACGTTGGTGATTGGGGTCTATATCGTTGCCTCTTTTTCTGTGGGGGCGGAGTTGTTGGCGGTAAGCAGAGTAAAAAGGGAGAAAAATACCACGACTTCCGTGTCTAATTTTTCGCCGCCAAGCAAGCGTTACAATATTAATTAAAAATGAATGAAAACTAAATACTATTGAATATGTCATCATTATCATTTTAAAAATTTAAGTGACGGGTAAAAATAGACTATGACCGGATTTTTATGACCCTGTCAGTCAAAATGACAGACAACGAAAATGTCTAGCGCAACCTCTGCTCAGGTGCGACTTATAGTCCGAGAAATACGGTAATGGGCATAGTACCTCTTTGATTCAACCGCAAATTCATCATTGGATTTTTGAAAGACATTTTTCAAATATATATATGTCTCAATGCTTAGTTTCTCAACCAGGAGTGTTGAAAGTCAACCCACACTGTTGGGTTAGTCACTCTGGAACAGAATCCATGTCTAAACTGATCCCACATGTGTTCAGTTGGGTTGAAGTGTGTACTGAGAGCATGCTGTTCCGTCCTCTCCAATTCCAAATTTGGGAAATACTGTGATTATACTGGCTCTGTGGGGGAGAATGTTGTGATCCTCCAGGATAGATAGATATCCCAGACTCAGAAGATATGGAATCACTGCTGGCTCCAAAATCTCATTCCAAGATCTGTGCAGCAATGCGCAGGAGTGTTTGCCACACAGTCTTCATGCTTTGATCCTACCGTGCAATTTTTGCAAAGAGATCCTTGATCCATCACATTTCATTGCCAACATCTTTTTGTTCCACTAAAAATTTTATCTCTTAATTGTACCACACGGGCAAATTCAATTTCCACTTTCAGGAGAGCCGTCGGATTTGGGATCCTGCCATTGTATTCCACCCAAGTGCATGCTGGGTTTAGTGCCGTGCTCGTTCCAATTACAACTGTGAACAGGAAATAAACTGGCCTCTCACTAGAATTTCATCTAGCAGCATAACTCTGAAGTCAATCTTTCTGCTCATATAGTACACTATCTACTGCAAATCATGCAAGAATGGGTTCAGCTTTCAGTAATTTTCAATACAGTCTTGAAACAGTAAGCTATGCATTAATGTGAAGCTATATGAAGCGAGGATGGTGAATGAATACCAATGCAAAAGCAATCTTGACACACTCCAATTGTTAAAAAAAGACATGCATCTGTGGCTGTTGTCTGTAGTCTGTTATTCTGTTGAATTAAGAAAAACCTGAAACATTACCTCATGCTACTATTGTCCTGATCCTGTTATTTCAAATACCATAGTTTTGGTAGAACCGTTCACAAACGTGACAACATTTGTCTGTCCGTCTGCATCATCTGAGTCTGATTCTGAACAGATTCTGTATTGAAGTGTGTCTCAATACAGAGCAGAATTCACGCTTCAGTCCTTTAAAGTGAAGATTCACACTGTAGGCTTGCTGAGTTAGCCTCACCACGGAAAAAATAGTTATTATAATAATTTTTCTGTAAAAAGTTATTTTGGTCTTGGTGGTCTATTGCACAGAAGAAGTGTTATTATCTGAAAATGCATAAAATCTTGCATGTGTTAGCAATCGGCTTACTGCAGAGGAGTAAAATAAAAGTTGACATATATAGTGTATTTAATAAGTTGAATACAGTGCCCTCCATAATTATTGGCACCCCTGAAAAAGATGTGTTTTGTAGCTTCTAATTTAAAAAAAAAAATTCAAATAATATGGGACCTTAATGGAAAAAAAAGAGAAAAATCCAACCTTCAATACAAGTGCTTTCATTCAGTGGGGAAAAATCCCACATAAAGAAAAAATATTTGACATTAAATAATGTGTGTCACAATTATTAGCACCCCTGGTGTTAATACTTTGTACAACCCCCTTTTGCCAACTAAACAAGGTCTGGGGACTGAGATGGCCATGGGAGGAGCTTGACTTTGGCTACGTTCATACTACAGGTCTTAATGCACAAATCCGATTTTTTTGTCATATCCGTTTTTTTGGCGTCAGACTGCTTTTGTCCATTGAGACCATTCAAGTATTACGCATGCGCACTAATTTGCAGTCCGACACGCGCTGAGCAAGACGACCCAAATGCGCAGAAGCATCAAAACAAATGACCACACATGTTGGCTGTCATCCGTCATTCCAGGGATTATCATATTTTGCTCATTAAAAAGAGGACACAAATAACAGACATTAATAATCCACATTTAGTTTTATTTTCAAAGTTTATATGGACTGATACAACGCATACACGCACACACATAAGCCTTGACGTGTGTGCGTGAAATGACGTGGGTGCGTCAGTTTGCCCCGACTCGGCCATGTGTGCAATAATGAAAAATATTGCTCATTCGGCGCACAGAATTAAAATCGAAAATTGACAGGGTTATCCTATTCTTCATTTTATTTTTTTATGACTGTGGTCAAGCCCGCTTCGTGCTTAAAAGCAGAGTTCAAGCTAGGCGCTAATGCCTGCATCGCTGCCGTCCTTCGTGCCTCTTGCTGTTTGCTGACGTAATTAGTGCATGAATTCCGATTCCGGAGACTGGACAGTACAGACTGCTGCGACAGTCTGGAAAAATGTGGCCCAGATCGGATTTGAACCACATACGAAAGTGACCCAGATCGGATTTGAAATGGTCCAGTTCTATGCGACTTGTCACGTTCAGACCGTCAAGTTAATGCCTCACTCGAGTCGGAAAAACACGAAAAAATCGGATTCGTGCACACACACAAAAATACACACGGTCCCAGGCTTCAACTGGGACCGTGTGCTTTGGTCAGATTAGACCAAGATTGAGCTTTTTGGCAACAAACACTCTAAGTGGGTCTGGCGTGCCACGAAAGATGCACATGCTGAAAAGCACCTGATACCCACTCTGAAGTATGGGGGTGGGTCAGTGATGCTGTGGGGCTGTTTTGCTTCCAAAGGCCCTGGGAACCTTGTTAGGGTGCATGCCATCATGAATGCTTTGAAATACCAGAACATTTTAAATCAAAATCTGTTGCCCTCTGCCCGAAAGCTGAAGATGGGTCGTCACTGGGTCTTTCAGCAAGACAATGACCCTAAACATATGGCCACATCTACACAAAAATGGTTCACCAGACACAAAATCAAGCTCCTCCCATGGCCATCTCAGTCCCCAGACCTTGTTTTGTTGGCAAACGGGGGTTGTACGCAGTATTAACACCAGAGGTGCTAATAATTGTGACACACATTATTTGATGTCAAATAATTTTATCTTTATGTGGGATTTTTCCCCCACTGAATGAATGCACTTGTATTGAAGGTTGGATTTTTTTCTTTTTTTCCATTAAGGTCCCATATTATTTGAATAAAAAAAACATATATATTAGAAGCTAAAAAACACATCTTTTTCAGGGGTGCCAATAATTATGGAGGGCGCTGTAAGTATAGGCTAATGTTTGTTTGTTTGTTTTATTGTCATCATCGGTATCATTGACAATTAAAAGATAGCATTGTGATAAGATTAATTAACCCCCCAAAAAAAGACAAGGGCTGACGGGAGAAGCCTGGGCTTATTAAATCCCGTCCCCAGTAAACCAAAGGACGCAAATCTTCGCATTATAGTGTAGACATTTCACATTGTGATTCAAGTGCAATTTTTTTTTTTTTTTTAACACATGAATTATCTTCCCAGTAGTCATTGATTAGACGTGGCACTTGGGTCATTCAGTCAATCATTCGTTTCCTCATTGATTCGGTGAGAATTTATCTGCTAGGAAATCTTCCAGTTGATGGAGGACAGCCGAGGGAGACACGGAAGCCCTCCTCCGCCTCATCCCGCGCAGACGGTTCACTCCTCGTCAGCCCTGGCTTGGTTTACGCGAACAAGCCTCTCTTAGTCTTAGTCAAACAATTGTATGTGTGTTTGTCACTTCGTTGATAATTCGTGGACAAAACTATAACAACCTGTGCAGCCTGTGTTAACGTGAGGTGTAGATTGATACGCCGGCCACTTGAGTGACCAAAATGAGGTGAAATTACTAATGATATTGCAGGTGCTGAATGCAGAAGTGCTGACACGGATTTTGTTGTTACAAGGAAATACAACAAGATATGTACATATAAACAAAAATAGTATGTGATTCTTTTTTATTGCAGATATGGATCGCAATAAAACATTCGGACAACATGATTTATTGTTTTATTTAAAACGATTGGTGCATGTGCAAAACAGCTCAATAAAAGCTTTTATAAAATTATTAGAAAAATATTAATGAAGGTGGAGCATAAGTCCAGCCTTCCATCATCAAAGTAGAACACACAGTCTCGATATATGTCCATTGATGTACAGTAAGTGTTGTTGTGAAGCATATCAAGTTGTTTCGCCTTGCCTAAAAGCGTTTTCCACATGTAAACAAACGAACAAAACACTTAACATTAGCATTTATGCGTTTACATAATTGTGCCATCCTAAACGTAATGATTAGTAACAGGCAAGCTGCAGATAGCATATTTTGCAGCCACAGCAGTACAGTAGCTGTAGCAAATAATATTAAACATCATCATATTTACAGTCATCCTCGTAATAACAATATCAAAGACAACAAGTTGTTTCACGCGCAAGATTTTGGCTTTATTATCTTTTTTAAGTATTTTTTGACCACCGGACACATGAAAATGCAGGGAACGGAAGATCATACCTTCCATAACACCAGCTGAAACATGGCTACATAAATACCTGGTCTTTTTGGTGACACGGGCTTGGTTCCACATCTGCCTTCATGAACATGTTGTCTTCCCATGTCGTGATGATGGCAGGTGGAGGCAATATTTCCAAATTGTCTTTTTTGAGGGATTTCGATGAGTGATGCCACTCCAGCTCCACTGTTGTTTTGGATGGAAAAAGTGTAAAATGGAAGTGGCGAGCAGGAATGCGAAAGTAATGCGGAAGTACCTCGGAAACTTGTCTATAAAAGAGGATAAAATAATATGATGCCGATGATGTTTTGCACATGCCATAGAAAAAACATGTTGAAATATGCTAAATGACATTGGGGAAAAAAATTATTAAAAGTAAACCTTCATTAACCACTGTGACAGTCCAAAGTCATTTTTCTATTGTGGAAAATAGCACTTTCGGACAATACAGTGCTTGAAATAATTCACCTCGTGTAGCTTTTTATTCAGCATGATTGAGAGTCCAATCAACATAAGTATCTCGGGCCGTGCAAATAAAACTAAGTGGCCAGCCCTTTGTTTTTATGGATGGTAAACACTTTGGGGGACAAAAAAAACAAAACAAAACAAAAAAGTTTACAACTGGTTCAATTATTCTTGACTGAAGAGGGATTTGAACTAATTAACCCACTCATTCATTGTTCGAAGCTGTGGATCCTCTAAAAGCATTGCGCACAAAAGGAATCTGTATTGTTGTTTTGCCTTTTTTATCTTTTTAAGCAATATCAAAATTTTATGCAACCTCACAATGTCGACAATATTTAGAAGTGAAATTTAAGGTCATGCGTTCTCTGATAATGCATAAACTTTATTCTTATTATTTCTTCTTATTTGTTCTCGATCCATCCATCCGTTTTGTGGACCACTCAGATTGTTGTTACAACAAACAAAAAAACATAACATGTCCTACACACAACCACCAGTCAGGACCAAGCCAGACGTAAAGAAAAGCAGTTATTTTGTTTTCAATCCACTTTGGAAAATGACTATTTTGTAGGGGCAGCCAGCATGGATTCACTGGCAGTAAAATTTTTAAAATGAGAGAGAGTTCTACTAAAATCGGAGATTCATCGCAACAGGTAATCTGTGAGCTCTCCGCTGGCTTTGTGTAAATCTATAGTGACCCAGTGGTTAATGAAGCCATGAATGTCTGAATGTCTCATCACAAAGAGACAAAGCACCCTACATTAAAAGACAAGACCTTGGATTGCTTTAAAGGGAAAAGGCTTAAAGGACAGATATTTGAAGGACACAACTACAACAAATATATTTGCTATGAAAGCATCCTAATGCCTGAATGCATTACTAAAGCTAGGAAATGTTTAAAACCAGATAACGTATGAAATTTTCTATCAAAATGTGGATTTTTTTATTTTTATTTGAACATGCATTGTATGGCTAGTCGGTGCTTTCATGAAGCCACCAATGCAGAAAATGACCTGCGTGACAAAGGTTCTTGGTTCATCAATGGATGGGTGCAACTGTCTTAGTATAGCAAACATTAATCCAACCTTGTGTATGTGTATTGTATATTTAGTATTTACTATCAATGAAGTGTCTCCCCTTTACCTTGTTGTGAGAAAGTACTTGGTAACGTGAAGCATCCTGTGGGCATGAAAACACTAGTTTATTTTAAAGAGGAGTGCAAGAGCAGAAACTGCTTTTTCAGTCTTGTCTGTGTTTTCCGCCATATACATTAGCAAAAACAAAATATATGTATATATATATATATATATATATATATTTTTTTTTTTTTAAATCACAGTGTTTATTGCTGCTATACCTAATCACTCCTCATAACTCATTAGGGTCTAATAAGTTATCTGCCTTATTTAGGTTTTTGTTCTGGTGCTGGCAATATTCCTGCAGCGGATATTGCGCTACTATATTTTAGGAAAATACCACACCTATATACGGACCATATTTCTGTGCCGTAGCAGCTCAAGGCCATTATTCCTGCGCCGCGAGAGTCATCTCCTGCTCCAGCGGTGCACATCCTGCAGCTGCCACCTGACCCTGCTCTGGTGGTGAATGCCCTCCTGCCTCATTATTATGCTATCAATACAGGATTTGGGGGGGAGTGTGGTGGTTGTAACAGTCCGCTCCATTTTTTTCACCGTACGTACACCAAAGTGAAGTGAGAAAAAGCCAACGGAAGCAGAGCCCAGTGTGTGTAAAACAAGTGACCATATCATTACTGTTCAATGAAAAACACATACTGTCAGTCCAAATGTTCATGTTGTCTTTTTTGTCCTCCCAAAACAATAAATATAGTGTTTCAGCAAGGGCGTAGGTTTGGTCTCAACATTTTGCTAGGGTCGGGACATTAGTAAGAACAAACAGATTGGGTGAACTGGGTTCAGGGATCGATTTCTCAAAAATATGAATGTATTTAAAGGGTATTAAAACACCTGGGGAAATGCTAATATTCCATCATTTATCCATAAACGAATGGATTTTTGGATCCATATCATGCCACTTCGTGTAATTACACACATCGCAACACCAAGAAAATGATAGAAATGTGGATCGATTGTCAAGCTAAAACAACTGGCGCCCGAGATCCCGGAAATCTAGCATATTGTGCGCGTGACATCACAACAAGGAAACACCCGGCTCAGTGCTTGATACTGAATGGCGGCAATGATGGCGGAGAATTTTGTTTCCAGTTGCAGCGACGAATCCGACGTAACAAACGTTCTTCTAATTGTGACGAGGAGAGTTATGAACCTTTCTTTGGTGTTTTGGGTTATCAGTTTGAGCCCAAACGAAAACCAATGCAGGCTAATGAAATGATCATTGAGGGGAGCAATCACACTGATGAAACACCGGCAACAGATCGAGTGGGAAACACCGAATGGTTTGTTTTGCATTTCTTTTTGTAAAGCTGATCCACCGTGACTGCAAAATAATGTATAGAATAATTATCATTTATTGTGCTATCATAGGTTTTCGCTCTGCCAACATAATAAATCATAATCTAATAATATATAATAATTCATACATGTGTCCAGTCCTATATCCAATGCATGATATGTTTTTTTTTTATTATTAAAAGAGTACTCACTCTGGCCATTTCGAGCTTGGCTGCTCCCCTCTTTTGCTTAGCCTGGGGAGGTGGGGTGGTCTCATCAGTGCCAGTCATCGTCCTCTTTCTTTATATCTCGGGACATTTAGGTGGCTGCGCGTGTATGGTGGGCACCGCATCTGCTTTCAGCAGCAATTTAATTTGTCCATAGTTCGAATAGCTTTCAGGTGTAAAATGTGCACCACACAAAACCATGCCGGAGGGTGGGTCTGCAAAATTAGCCCTCTTTGCACGGACAAACTTTACTCATTGTCTGCGTAGTCCAGCTCTTTTTCTCGCGTTCGGGAACTCATGGGTACTACATTGCGACAAATGGCTATTTGTACACCACATAGCATGACAGGTTTGAACCATTTTAGCGTTTTTTTTTTTTTTTTTTTATAAAACACGAACGCAACTCTCTCGTCGATAAACAACGATGGCACCTGCCTCGACCTTTTGTTTCCTGGCTGTGACGTTAAAGCCCCATTCGGCTGTTTCCGGAATACTTTTGGAAATGTTCGTAATTTTCGAACTATTTTTGATAATTTCTCATGAATGTGATTTTTTTTTTTTTTTTTTTGTTAACTTTATTAATATTTGTTATCTTGCCACATAACTGTTCTATTGATATCTCACAGCCCCTTAGTATGCAGCAATACAGTGGACGGCTAATGCGCGCCGAGCACTTAATATGGACCACCCCTACGTAGCTAAACGTGAGTTGGATGTACAAGACATGGGGGAAACTCGATCCAGATGACGAATTTAATGAGGACAGTAATCCACGACTCGACTCCGATCCTATCACACGTGTGCATTCATAGTTTTATCACCTTCAGTGAGAGTTTACAATGTCAATAGTCATGAAAATAAAAATGCACAAATGACAAGGTTTGTTTAAACTTTTGGCCAGTACTGTATGTAAAGAACACGACAGCTCTGGATACTAACAATCTACATAATTATATTGGAATAAGTTTAATCACGCAATAGCTCACCTTGAAGATCTGCTAACAAAAACTGTAGTTCTCAACAGCATAAACTCTCTCGCTCCGTTGTCATTGAGAAGCACTTGCCGCGAGTACATCTTCAGTTTTGCCCAACTCTTGTCTTATCAGGTATTTCCTGGTCTACATTTTGCCTTTGCTGCTCATCTTGTGAACGACCGACAGTGCTGTCCTGCTCTTCACATTTCCGCTCTGGTTCAAATTGGAAGGGCAGAACCCACGACATGTTGGGGTAGCTAACAAGTGACACGCTGGAAGTTCGGCAGCAGGCCTGGTGACGTCACCGCACTGCGACGTTAACAAGAATGACGACCTATGACTTAAAATAATTTTACAAATTTTATTAAAACGAAAATATTAATAGGGTTATCATAGTACTAACATTTATCTTTTAAGAATTACTTGTCTTTAAGATCAAGGATCCCTTTAAGCGGCCCTTCCCCGGCCGGCCGGGGTGGGGTGGAGTTGGGGTAGGGGCCGGGGGGTGTATGCGGCAGCCATGGTTCCCTCCCAGGTCCGCCCGGCCGGAGCCGCGTCTCCCTGTACCGGGTGCCGGGGAGGTGCCCTCTGGTGCCATACCGCGCGCCCCTCTTGGCCCGGGGGTGGGTTGTGGGGGGTGCGTTTCCCTCCCCTTGGTCTGTTTGTCCCTGTCCGCCTCCCTGGGCCGCGGCGGCCGCCGCTGCCCCCCGGCCGGCGGGGTCGTTGGCGGGGCCTCTTGGGGCCCGCGGGGCCTAGGGTGAGGCTTGCTGTCCCTTGCCGGTGGGGTGGACGCCCCCTGGTCGCCTGCCTCTTAACTCACGCACTTCTCACTTCGGCACTGTAAATATTTTTCACCCTGGCACTTACATGCTCATACATTTCTCCGGGGAGAGTTGGGACGGGGCTTTACAGTCCCAGCCCGACTCCCCCCTGTTTTTAATGCACCACACACCAAGGTTGTGGGATGGTTGGGACCTGTTGGGGGGGGGGGGGGGGGGGGGGGGGGCTCACGGCTGCCTAACCCACCACAGGCCCCGCCATCCCTGCACCTTTTTTAAATGCACCACACACATCATACTCCACAGGAGAGCTCCGGCAAAGGGCGGTGGGACGGGCGGCTGGGCAGAAACTCCATGCTGCGGTCCCACTGCCCCAAGCCAAGCTCTCCTATTTTAATGCATACATTGCACTACCCTCCCCTCACACCCCCATCACGGTGCTGGGTGATGGCTGCCAGTCGGGAACCTGGCAGCCACAGTAATAGGGTGGTAGGTGGGTCCCACACTTTTTCTATATGGCGTGGCTCCCGGGGTGTGGCCTCCCCTCTGCCTCGGCTGCCGGCCGTGGGAGTGGGTTGGGGGGTTGGGTCTCCGATCTTGCATCGCCCCATGGCAGTTCCTGGGCGTTCTCCTGCCTCCGCCTTCCCCTCTCTTCTCTGGCTGGGCATCCGCCCTGCGCTCCGTCGCGGGTCGCTGGCTGGGCGCCGGTGTATCAGCGGGGTGTCGCCTGCACCGGCGGGGGACCCTGCCTTGCCTGGGGCTTGGTGGACCGCTGGGGGTCCCGTGGCGTGGCGTGCCGTGCCGGTTGGGGGGCTGTGGCTCGTGGCCCGGGTGGGCGGGCGGGGGTGGGTGTAGGCGTGGGGTTGGTGATGCGTCCCCTCCTGCCAACCCTGAAGGCCGGTTGATGGGCGCGCGGGTGGCCCGGGGGACCACCCTGGGTCCCGGGGGGGGACGATGGCTCCTTTGCTGGGCGGCGGGAGGAGGGATGGGCTGCGCATGTCCCCCCCCACCCCCCCGACCGCCCTCCGTCCCCGGGCAGGCTGGGTGGGGGCCGTGGCCCTGGGTTGGCACCTGCGCGGTTTCTCCGCCCGTTTGCGTGGCTGTCGCGCGCCCGGTGGGGCTTGCGTGCTGCTGGATGTGGTAGGGCATGCTCGGGTTGGGGGTTCCGGTGCCGGGATTGGCGATGCGGCGGCGTAGGGTTGGTCGCCAACGGGCTTACACTCATAAGAGATTCACACGATTACTGGGTTCTAGATCACAGAACTGATTTGTGTACACTCTACCCCTTTCAATCACTTAGCTTATAGTCTTATAGACACCCCCACCCCCATTCTCCTCTTTCACTGGCCAATAGGCCCCCACATGGTGTAAACCGGAAATACATCTCGCTGACGATAGCACCAGCATATTAGTAACTAGTTTAGATGTTCAATGTATTTCTTGTTGTTTGTGTATGTGTTTCTTTTCTTTCTTTTGTATTTCTTTTCTTCTGTCCCCCCATAATCCCTTCCTGTTCACTGCTTTGTCATAATAAAAAGGTATTTTGAATGATCACAATGGGAGTATGTCAGACTCTCAATGTGAAACATTAAAACTGTTCAGAATCCGGGCACTTAGACTTCCATTCTCTGTGTCAAACAGCTGAACAGGTTAAAAAAAAAAAAAAAAAAAAAAAAAAAAGGATCCCTTTAAGCAGCTTCCTACTTGTGTTTTGCAGGTTCGCAAATTCATACAGTTTAATGTTATGCTACCTCTGATGCATGTTGGACTTTCAGTAGCAAAATTAGTGGTGTGTTCCCCACCTCCACAACATTGACGTCGCTGCTGTTGCTGCTGCTGGCCGAAAAAAAAAAACTTCTAACATCCCCCCTCTCTGAAGGGGGCGGAGGAGCCGGCATGCTATCGACATGTTACATTTCTATCAGGGCTGTAGGAGTGCGTGTGTGTGGGGGGGTCAAGTCGTCAGCCAATCAAATATGCGTTTGAGGGGAAAAAATGGACTGGCACATTCAAAAATTGAAAAGGGGTAAATGTAAGCCTGTCGCGATATGCAATAATTCCATTTATCGCACGTTAAATAAAAATGAAGGCGGTAATTTTCCCAGCTGCGATTCATCGACCCGCATACACATGCATGCGCGCGTGCCACAGACTTGCTTTTAAAAGTTCGGCTTCCTTTTACCAACTACGGTTACGCAATATGCTGCGACGAGGACTCACTCTGTTTGATTCACTTCTGAGTATGTTCGTTTTATACATTTGAGTTTGTGTGACCATCATTCAATGGAGATAGGCGGGGCCGAATGCACTGTCCGCGCAAAGCAACGAGTGAGCAGAGTGAAGAAGACGAAAATGGACGGAAAATCCTGATTTCCAAGCCAAACACCACAGCCCCTGTGTGGGAATATTTTGATTTTAAACCAAATGAAAATGGCGACGCAAGCAAAAAAGATGAACCAGTCTGCAAAATGTGTTTGGAAGATTTTTCAACAAAGAGGGCCAACACAACAAATCTACATGCGCATTAGAAACGCTATCACTCCCTTTAGTTTTCACTGCTTGGTAAGAAAACTGCATCGCAACAAGCGGAGCCTCCCTCGTTTCGTCAATCGACAATTACAGAGGTGTTCGCTTAATGTGAGAAATACAAACGAGACCGCTCAAAATGGCGTTCCCTCACGGAAAGTGTAGTCTGCTAAATTGCTGGAGAAAAAGAGCGTTTTACCTCTGTTTATTGTTGTTTGATACTTTTTGAAGTCACATTTTTGTTACTCCCACTTAAATACTCTATTTTTCTCTGTTATTGTTGAAGTGCAATTGTCTGTCTTACTACAACTTTATCCCTCTGTGCCTAAACGCTTAAGTTACTGAAGTGCAATTTTATTTTTTTCTTGAAAAAGACATTTTATTTATTCTGTGTTCCTGTGCGGTACTAATATTGTTGTCTTTTACTTAAAAAAGGCATGGTCTATTGTTTTTAATTATGATTTCTTAAAAAGTATTTTTGAATTTAAGAGTAAACATTGCGTTTAAATGGGTGTACTTCATCTTTTAATGTATACTGTATTCGCACTGTGTTATAAAATCTGTCTGTTTTGCTTTTACTCTTTTATTCTTAGTCTTTTTATTTATTTATTTTTCTGGCAATGTGCACTTTGAGATTTGTTTTTCAAATGTAAAGTGCGTTATAAATAAAATGCATTATTATTCTCATTATCAAATAGGGGGGTGCAATAATATCGCATATCACAATATTTTATGAGATAAATAATGAAAATACTGTAATAATAGGTTCAATTCTATCCTTACAACATATGGGGAAAACAATCTAAATCATCCATATAACTGAAGTCATTATATAATGCAAATCAGGTTTCTTAAAAGTGGGTGGATACAATTTGAGCATCTTGATAAGTTGGCAGTTTTACGTCCCTAACATCCCTATGCAAACCTACGCCCTTGACTTTTTCATATCTTTTAGATAAAAAAATAAATAAATAAAAATCATTGAATTTCGATGCAAGTGTTTTAATTACCAAATTTTTCGGACTTTAAGTCACAGTTTTTTTCATAGTTGGGCTGGGGGTGCGACTTATACTCTGGAGCGACTTATGTGTGAAATTATTAACACATTATTATATCATTTCACATGTTATTTGGTCTTTTGGAGTGACACTGATGGTTTGGTAAACTTGTTAGCACGTTCTTTATGCTATAGTTATCTGAATAACTCTTAATAGCTATGTTACGTTAACATACCGGCCACGTTCGCATTTCGTTGTTCATGCATCATGTAACATTATCATACTGTACACTTATTCAGAGTGTTGTTCTCTATTGTATTTTTATTTTAAATTGCCTTTCAAGATGACACATCTGTTCTATGTGCTGGATTTTATCAAGTAAAATTTCCCCCAAAAATGCGATTTATACTTTGGTGCAACTTATATATATGTTTTTTTTCTTCTTCGTTGGGCATTTTATGGCTGGTGTGCCTTATAATCAGGTGCGAATTATAGTCCGAAAAATACGGTAAACACTAAACTTTGATGTAAAAGAAAATTTAAAAGCCAGAGAGTTGCTCATTTTACCAGAATGTGTCATGTGTGGCATGTATAGCAAAATCATCTGTTAGAGATTCTCCAGGGGTACTGAGTACTGACATTAATTTTCCTATATTCAAAGCCTGGAGGCAAATCGACTTTCAAATACACTTACTGCTGGTTTGTTTATAGATTTTCACCATGTTTCCTTTAATAATTATAGTTTTAAGCCAAAAGAACTGTTGTGTTTGATAGAACAATATGTCTATATGCTGCATTCGCAGATTCATGGCGCATTAAGCCCCCGAACTATTTTTAATTTGTCCGTTTTACCCTGGAAACCCCCATTTACAGACGTAGCGCAATCGCTTTTGTTTCAACCCAGCCATAAAACGAAGGTAATTAATCATATTTATTATTCAAAATGTCTGTCAGTTTTAAAAATAAAACATTTTTTCACTCACATATTATAAAACTTTTAAACAAATTATATCACAATGAAAACAATGGTGTCTGTAAAAAAAATCACGGATTTCTACCTCATAACTGTCGCTTAATTGTATTTTCTTTGTTACTGTCGCATTTTCTCTGATATGTTAGATGATAAATAATCAATCCAAACAAAGAAAATCTAAGAAAAGAAAAAAAAAACGTTTAAAAGAGTAAATATATTAAAATGAACATCTCGACCACTCCTTGATGTCTGCGATTTCTGCATCACGACCCTTGTTATATTACCATGTTTCACCCATTAAATCCGCCAAAAATGCTGTGGCCATTCACAGCTGTGTCTTGACACTCAGTGATACATGCTGGTCAAATCATGGCGTATTTATATATGCTCTCACGTGCTCTCGCCTCCAGTTAGGGTTTTGCTGTTTAATTTTTTTTTTAAATGCCCTCCTGTTCAAAAATGTTCTTCCCTCAGAAAATTTCAAGATTTTAAGCTTTCCAATGATGTATCACACATGCATATAGGACAATTTTAAAATTTGGTCAAATTGGGGGTCTCATAGCGGGACTTCAAGTCACCTGAGTGTTTTCCGCCATATGGAAATACAACACCAATCTAAATCTAACTATGTTGAGATTTTGGAGTTCATTCATATTCCAAGACATCCTTGTCGAACAGGGGACACCAAACAAGGGCACCTTTTTTCCCATGTATCCTTATTCTTATAACACACCTGAATCCAAAGATAGTAGCAAGCCCTGCAGAAGTCTGATAATGATCCTGATTGTTTGATTCAGGTGTTTTGGATAAGGAATACATGGAAAACAGGCTGGATAGGCACCCTCAATGATAAGACTTCGGGACCCCTGCTGTAGAACAATTTTTAACTATGTTGTGCACAAAATAGTGGAGAAAAAATGGAATTAGCCTCAAACCTAAAGCATTTGATGGCCCATAATAAAAGAGCTCTTTCTTTGCTTCTATACACTGGTTATCATCACATTCCCTAATGGACCAAACTGAATTTATGAATGCACTTCATAGTCCCAGAAGTCAGTAATGAAAGGTAATGACAGGCTAGCTCCAGAATTGCTACATTGAGTTAGCATTATCCGCTCAGATGAATGGGAAAAAATTAGCATGGCCACTGCACATCTCATCTAAATGACGACTGAAGAGAAATATTCATAAAAAGCGCTTCAATAGTCGTGACTATGCCTCACATCAAGCCGCTTTGATACCAGCAGCCTGGTGGTCAGCCCAGCTGGGAGGCTCAGATCAACCGAGGGAGACAGCTGGGGGTCCGTCAGAATAGACCATCGACAGCACAGCAGGGTGACTATGATATCAGAGTCAGTTTTTGTTCTGCACTGCCCTCTTCTACATTTGGGCAGAACAAAGAAGATAGCTGGAACTCATCTAAATGGGTTTGGCTCAGATGCCTAGGCTTAACTTGCCAATTTTGACTGACTAGCTTTGGCGCTATTATTGATCCCACTCCCTTCTTTTACATTTCAGCAATTTTGAGGCCAGATATGTGATTTAGGTTAATAGAATTTAAATGTATTCTGATGAGAACATCTGCGTAATAACTGAGATTGGCTATATATACTATCTGTAAGTAGATACGTGGAGCTGGAAAGGCTGCTGTGATTTGAGAAGATTGTGGTTTTAATATGGTAAAAACAAAAAAGAAAAAAAGCCAGGTGTACCAAGCTGGCCCTGTGGACTGAGAAAAGCAAAAACGAAAAAGCCTTCCAGGGTTTCGTTTTTTGTGTCTCATCACTCTAATCCCATCAAAGGCTCCCTTGCTTTTTTGTTTTCCTCTTCCAAATGTGATACCCCCGTTTTAGGCTTAGCCTCCCTCAGGTCTGGCATCATGGAAAGTGTTCATTGGTAATTATTTGCTCCCAGACAAACATCTGCGAGTGTAAATACATCAAATCCCCTTTATCGCAGCAATCTTCCAATAAAAGTTTTTTTCCTCCCTAGGATTAAATGCCAAATCAAGAGAGGACTCAACAAAGCCACGTATAAACCACTCAAATGAAGATTACCTGACATATTCAGTCATGCCTCCTGAGTAAAAATCATTTGTTTCTTAAAATGTTGTCTCTGCCTTTATCAATAAGATCAAATGGAAGCTTGGCAGCAGCGTGTGGCCTTGGCAACTAATGCTGTGGATCTTTTATCCGAGAGAGAGCGAGAGAAAGAGAAAAGAGAGGAGAGGGGTAGTACTGAAGTAATTTTTCATGGCATGAAACACCATCCAAACCACTACTGTACATGGCCACAAAGTGGAGGGTAATTTATGAAGGAGTAGTTTGATTACTCAGTCTTTACGCTTCATGTTTGTCTGCTATTGTAGAATTCTTTTAGATGCTATTTTCATTATTGCTCGGAGCAGTACAAAGTCAAGATGAGTGGAATTGATGATATTTTCCAGGCAATCAGAGAAATAAAACTACCGTAATTTTATTTACCAAACTTGTTATGTATCACATATGCACAGCTTCCTGCACCTTGATTTACAGTCGGGCTCTATTCAAGGCTCGGAGAGATATTGACAAGTGGGTTTTGTGATACTGGGATAGAATTCTTAACCAAAAATGTATGAAAATCTTTTGAAGTGTTGGTAAATTAGTTAGCGGCAGCTCAGAATTTTTTACATTAGGCTTAATCTTCAATTTAGGTTAGGGTTAGATTTAATTAATCAGTGGAGATAATTTCAACCAATTCTGTGCTCTTATTCAGTCATTTGTTATCTTCAGGGCTCCATTGTGGCTAAGCTAGTGCGAGTCAATGGTCCCATTTTAGTATGTCAATAAAAACAATATTAATAGATCTAACATAGTCAAATAAATTCAAAATGCAGATCATTGTTCCAACTATCTATGCGGCTTTTAAGGTCTCCGCCCCTCCCTCCTGAGCCCTGCCTCAGGTGAGGGGAGTTAGCTGATTGCAGGTCGAACGTCAGACGGCTGGAGCGGCCAACTGAGAGCAATCATCATCAACCAGCTGAAAAGCCCAGCGGATGCACCACCACGTCGCTCGATCAACTTGTCTGGTTTTCTCGTCAGTTGTTTCTTGCACTCCGATTATATACAGTGATTTTGACACCCGGTTTACGATATTCTTTTCTCGCCTCCAGGACTTGATCAGCGCGCCCCTTGTTGGATACCTCCACGTACCCGTCAACCGTCCACCCAATAATAACCTGTTACCCACGTTGGAAGCTACTGTGCCAACCACTCCTCCTTCCGCCTGCGCAATCCTCCTCTGTTAAATAAAGTTGGAATCTCTCCACTATGTTTCCCTGTTGTCTGTGTTAGGATCCCCCACCAGTTCCGCGATCCTTAACAGCGGCCAAAACAATGTCACATCATTCATTCATTCATTCATTTTCCATGCCGCTGTTTCCTCACGAGGGTCGCGGAGGTGCTGGAGCCTATCCCAGCTAACTGCCGTAATTCATTTTATTCGTCGGGACTATTTTTTTTTTTTTTTAGATGTGTAATACCAGCTTAAATGCGTGCTTCGGCCACTCGTGCTCGTGCTACATTTAAGGATTTATCCCACTCGGATGGTACCAGTTGCGACCTCAAAGCGTTCCAAGCGAATGTAAACAGCAAGATGGCTGATCGCGACAAGTTGTTTTTATTTTGACCGCCAACAGATCTGCCTTCTCATTAGCGATCAAACAGTGGAGGAAGAACGACAGCTAAGGTAAATTGCACACATAACTGGCTTCTTTAGTTTTACTATTGACGGTCTGCTCTTCGATGGGCAGCGCCATTTTGTCGAGTGACATCAGATTGAAGCAATTCGTGATGTCGGAGTACATTTTTCTTTTCCTACTTCGCGACACGAGCCTCCCAGTTCGAGTGGCGTTCCAATGATATTTTTTCCGCTCGGAGGTTGGAAAACTGCGACTTCCCACCTTTCTCGAATGCAGCATCAGTCTACAGAGTTCTGAAGGAAGAATGGCAACATGGTGAAATGTGCATTTAGAGGCTGTGGAAACAGACAGAAGAAATGGGCAAATGAAAGTGTCCACAAATTCCATATGAACAACGAGGAACAATATAGACGCTGCTGGCTACGACATAAACACACCGGTGGAAGAAATATCACTCTTCCCTACAGCTTGTTCCCTGCAGAGCTGCTGGATTACATATTCTGCCATTCATACTACAATTATTGACATGCAGCGGTAAATTTGATTAACTTCATCCTGAAAACATAGCCAACACTATTGAGTGCATGGCTCATCGGTGATTCTCATGCGTGCATATGTTGTTGTTTTTATTGGCATGCTAAGATGGGACCATTGACTTGTGCTAGCTCAGCCACTCCAGAGCCCTGAAACTAACAAATACCTGACGAACTGCATGGAATTTGTTGAAATCAACTTAACTGACTAATTAAACCCCCACTAACTCAAAGATTAAGCCTAATGTCAAAAATTCTGAACTTTCCGGGGCTTGTCTGGTTGCGTCTGGCTGTGCGGGGGGTCCCGTCGGGCGCGCGCTGGTGTCGTGGGCGGGTGCGGGGGCCGCGCGGGTGCCGGTCCGGGGCCGCGGCCCTTCCCCGGCCGGCCGGGGTGGGGTGGAGTTGGGGTGGGGGCCGGGGGGTGTATGCGGCAGCCATGGTTCCCTCCCAGGTCCGCCCGGCCGGAGCCGCGTCTCCCTGTACCGGGTGCCGGGGAGGTGCCCTCTGGTGCCATACCGCGCGCCCCTCTTGGCCCGGGGGTGGGTTGTGGGGGGTGCGCTTCCCTCCCCTTGGTCTGTTTCCGGCCCTGTCCGCCTCCCTAGGCCGCGGCGGCCGCGGCTGCCCCCCGGCCGGTGGGGTCGTTGGCGGGGCCTCTTGGGGCCCGCGGGGCCTAGGGTGAGGCTCGCTGTCCCTTGCCGGTGGGGTGAACGCCCCCTGGTCGCCGGCGCTTGGTGTGGCGCCTGCTCGGGGTGCGGGGTGGGTGCTCGGTGGGTGGGAGGGGGGTGGGCGGTCGCGGAGGCTCCGTGGGTGGTCTGGGGCGGGGATTGATCGGGGCCCTGACGCTTCTTCCGCCCTGGGGCCGGTGGTTCTGGTGGACGGGGCCAAGCCCGCGGGAGCCTGCCTCTTAACTCACGCACTTCTCACTTAGGCACTGTAAATATTTTTCACCCTGGCACTTACATGCTCATACATTTCTCCGGGGAGAGTTGGGACGGGGCTTTACAGTCCCAGCCCGACTCCCCCCTGTTTTTAATGCACCACACACCAAGGCTGTGGGATGGTTGGGACCTGTTGGGGGGGGGGGGGGGCTCACGGCTGCCTCCTCACCACAGGCCCCGCCATTCCTGCACCTTTTTTTAAATGCACCACACACATCATACTCCACAGGAGAGCTCCGGCAAAGGGCGGTGGGACGGGCGGCTGGACAGAAACTCCATGCTGCGGTCCCACTGCCCCAAGCCAAGCTCTCCTATTTTAATGCATACATTGCACTACCCTCCCCTCACACCCCCATCATGGTGCTGGGTGATGGCTGCCAGTCGGGAACCTGGCAGCCACAGTAATAGGGTGGTAGGTGGGTCTCACACTTTTTCTATATGGCGTGGCTCCCGGGGTGTGGCCTCCCCTCTGCCTCGGCTGCCGGCCGCGGGAGTGGGTTGGGGGGTCGGGTCTCCGATCTTGCATCGCCCCGTGGCAGTTCCTGGGCGTTCTCCTGCCTCCGCCTTCTCCTCTCTTCTCTGGCTGGGCATCCGCCCTGCGCTCCGTCGCGGGTCGCTGGCTGGGCGCCGGTGTATCAGCGGGGTGTCGCCTGCACCGGCGGGGGACCCTGCCTTGCCTGGCGCTTGGTTGGCCGCTGGGGGTCCCGTGGCGTGCCGTGCCGGTTGGGGGGCTGTGGCTCGTGGCCCGGGTGGGCGGGCGGGGGTGGGTGTAGGCGTGGGGTTGGTGATGCGTCCCCTCCTGCCATCCCTGAAGGCCGGTTGATGGGCGCGCGGGTGGCCCGGGGGACCACCCTGGGTCCCGGGGGGGGGACGGTGGCTCCTTTGCTGGGCGGCGGGAGGAGGGATGGGCTGCGCATGGCCCGCCCTCCCTCCCCGGGCTGGCTGGGTGGGGGCCGTGGCCCTGGGTTGGCGCCCGCGCGGTCTCTCCGCCCGTCTGCGTGGCTGTCGCGCGCCCGGTGGGGCTTGCGTGCTGCTGGATATGGTAGGGCATGCTCGGGTTGGGGGTTCCGGTGCCGGGATTGGCGATGCGGCGGCGTAGGGCTGGTCGCCAACGGGCTTACACTCATAAGAGATTCACACGATTACTGGGTTCTAGATCACAGAACTGATTTGTGTACACTCTACCCCTTTCAATCACTTAGCTTATAGTCTTATAGACACCCCCACCCCCATTCTCCTCTTTCACTGGCCAATTGGCCCCCACATGGTGTAAACCGGAAATACATCTCGCTGACGATAGCACCAGCATATTAGTAACTAGTTTAGATGTTCAATGTATTTCTTGTTGTTGTTTGTGTATGTGTTTCTTTTCTTTCTTCTCTTGTATTTCTTTTCTTCTGTCCCCCCATAATCCCTTCCTGTTCGCTGCTTTGTCATAATAAAAAGGTATTTTGAATGATCACAATGGGAGTATGTCAGACTCTCAATGTGAAACATTAAAACTGTTCAGAATCCGGGCACTTAGACTTCCATTCTCTGTGTCAAACAGCTGAACAGGACAGGTTTTAAAAAAAAAAAAAAAAAAAATTCTGAACTTTCCCTTTAATATCTTAGGGCTGTATGTTCACAACAGATGATCGATACAAACATGAATATGCTTTGATGCTCTTCGGTAATCACAGTACTTTGATGTCACTGGAATAGGCAACATTTACATGATAATAAGGTTGGCTTCACATGCATTTTGAAACCCTTTTTACAGAGCCGGTTCAAGACAGATTTATTACACCTTTTAAATTCCCTGATGTTCTGTGAAGGACATGGAGGCAGAATGGGGACCAAATCCCTTGAATAATATTCCACTTAGGTTGTATCAACATTCATATCAGAAGGTTTGAATTGGAACACAAAAGCTATAGGATGCAAAAATACTGTCTTGATGAAAGTCACATCATCGGACACAACCGGCGTCATGAAATGACTGAATGACAGGACTGAATTGGACATTTAAAAAATAATTTATATATGTACTGTATATAAACGTATTTATATATCTATGCGTCAGAGTACATCCTTGTCCTCTTTTACAGATCATATAGTCAACAATCCTCGTAAGTTTCTTTTGGCAAGCAGTCTTGGCAGGCAATAGAGGTTCAACGATTAATCAATTGTTGAACATAATCCTTTACATCCCAAGAATTCAAGTTCATGGATATAGCCTCAGCAAATTGGATTTTACATTATCAGCATGTGGCAGCAGTCACCAGAACAAAATTTTATTAAAAAAGAATATATATATACTGTATATATATATTTTAGCCTACTTGAAAACAGCTGACATGGTACAGTGAAATGAATAAAACACAGACAAAATATAAATAAATTGGGGCTCTCAAACGATTACAATTTTTAATCGAGTTAATTACATCTTGAAAATGAATTAATCGTAATTAATCGCAATTCAAACCATCTCTAAAATGTGCCATATTTTTCTGTAAATTATTGTTGGAATGGAAAGATAAGACAAGACGGATATATACTGTACATTCAACATACTGTACATAAGTACTGTATTTGTTTATTATAACAATAAATCCACAAGATGCCATTAACATTATTAACATTCTTTCTGTGAAAGGGATCCACGGATAGAAAGACTTGTAATTGTTAAAGGATAAATGTGAGTTTGAATATATTGTGACTAAATATTGCCACCTAGTGTATTTGTTGACCTTTCAGTAAATTATACTGTAGCGACTTAACTGTTCTGCCCAAATGCATGATGGGAAGTGGTGCAACCGTGACTGTGTGTGGTGGCTGCAAATGCTATATGTTCTCTGCCTTGGGTACAATACAGGGTGTTACGAAAAAGATAAACTTCTATCACTCTTCCCCATGTTGCTTCCCACAATATTTGTAGTTGTTGTGGGAGAGGTGTTCAAGCTTTTGTCAATACAAAGCATGGCCCCGATGAGTGCTTGTACTGTATCTACTCCACGCACTTGACGCTGCCTCTTAGCTCTGTATATAAGCAAAACAGCACCATTGTAGGCTGTTTGCGTCAATGCGTGAGTGGGTCGTGCCGGGCATGCGTTAATTGCATTAAATATTTTAATGTGATTAATTTAAAAAATTAATTACCGCCCGTTAACGCGATAAAATTGACAGCCCTAAAATAAATGCAAATAAACCAATATAATTATAATGATTACATAGTAATAATGATTCATCATAACATTTTGATAAACAAAAGATTCATATCAGGTTAAAAGCAGGTCCCTCAGTACCTTTATATGATACTAGGATAATTGAGGTTAGTGTTATTAATTCTTGTAGAGCATTCCATTCATTTAGGGCAGAAGATTTAATAAATTGACTAAAGGCACTGCTGATTGTTGATGAAGATATTAATAATTCTGCTGGAATGGAAAGTGCAGGTATTCGTATTCAAGGTAAGCAGAGAGCGAATATGGAGTTGGATTTTGCCAATGGGCAGATCTGTGAATTTGTATGGGTGGATGAAAAGATGGCCAAATGATCGTATAGTGTATGTAGTTTTATTGTACAGCGGTTATGGTTAATAAACTATTTCACTTGCAGAGATGATGTAGAAAGAAAATTAAGTCTTCTCAATGACAAATCTTCACTCGTCTGTAATTCTCTCTGCTAGCACTCTATCAATATTTAACTTAAGAGGGCAGTAGTGAGGGGAAAAAAAAATCCTCAGAGCAGTTTCAGTCTCCAGCACCATGGTCAGCAACATTCATTCACTGACATCAGATTTAAGATATATTTACGCTCTGTTCTAGCATGGCAATCATGTTTCAGGCCACTGTGGGCAAAATGAGACAAAGGATTTGGCAAAGCTGAAAGACTGTGAATGATGTGGATGAATGTCAGACTTTTGAATTGTCAAAAATAAGTTATGGAAGTGACACTGCCTAAAGACCAGCTACAGTAAAAGTGGAAAACAAGAAGACATTGAAGTTCCTCGGTATTATATGGTAAAAAAAAAAACAAGATAGTCAATAGTGGGACAACAAGCATGTGGGAATGTATTTCTCTAGGATTTGATAGTATTTTCAATTTTGAGCTTTTTTTTTTTTTTTTTTTTTTTAATCATTATTGTTTAAATTTTTTACAGTTCTCCCGGCCAGCAAATTCTACTTCATTCTAACTGTATTGCTACTATTATAAGTGTAGTCTGCAGTTGTTGATATTCACAGTAATCAGCTCTCAGGTAGCAGCAGGCAAAAACAATATAGGATATACCACTTAAAGGATCATCATCAATCAAGAGGTGGCTCGAGGCTTCAATCTCCACTTTCACACTCCATAATTTTGTTGGAAAGTTGAGACGGCATTATCCTGCTAATGGCATGAGATGGTAAGACTATAGTAAAAAGTATTTCCTCCAGCTGGAGACAACTGCAGTCTGTTGAGCTCCCCCGCCACCTCATATGGAAGTCCTGGAGAAATTAGTTTAAACTTAATTTAAAAGACTAATTTACAAACCCTTAGGCAGGTGCATAAAACCACAGGGTGATCACTGCACTTCAGACTCAATCCCTCCTCAACAGCTGGTCACCTGATACTTTAACCAACATCGTGAAAGTAGTGGTTTAGGTGAATTGCCTCAGCACCAAAATGTACAGAGTTGCACAAAGGATAATGTTTTGAATAATAAACACAATTCCAAACCATAAATTGTCAGAGAGTAATCCCACCAATTCTAGCAAAAGATGAATGCTCAAGTTTGGGCACCGCACCAAGGCTGCACTGTTGTTTACTGCGCCATCCTGGATATTACTGCACAGCTATGAAAGCGAAATTAGGTTACTCTCTGCATGAGGAATATATTCAATCACTGACCTTTGCAGCTCAAAACGGGAGGGTTATACTAACTCCATTCAAATGAACCTGAAATAGAGATCCAGGCATAAATGATAGATGAGATCTCTACAGAAATTCACTGCTACTGAAAGCTGTGCTGCTGTTCACGTGACTTCCAATTCAGCTGCCAAGACGTAGAAAATTGCTTTTACAATTCCTCTTTTATCAAAGCAACATTGATAAAGTGGTTTACATAGTAATAATGACTTGAGTATAACAGAATATGTTCACACAAATGATGAAATCATGCACAAAACAGCTGTTTTGTGTAAATGCCAACTATATTTGGAAACTAGAAATGAAAATATGTTAGTTAGCTGTATCCTGCTAGGCACTTCCAACTCATTTTGCCTTTATTTATTCAGGGAGGTCAATTGAGAGCAAGCTCTCTTTTCAAGTGACGTCCTGATTACATAACATACAAACAAAACAACAACAACAATATAGTAATCATACAATACATAAAATACAATCTGGTCATAGCTCACAATTACATAGTCTACATAACATGTATAAGTGAGTTCTCAAAATGAAGTAACGTGATTCAGTTTGAGTTGAATTTGAAAATGATTCCACTTGTGAGGGGCATAGAACTTTCCCTCTGTTCAGTCATCACACTGGAACTGTTTAAAACCAATGCATCTTGTGAGCAAATATGGAATTTAAAAACTCTAAACTAAATTAAATAGGATAGATAACCAGGTAAAATACCATGTAAAACTTTAAACTTTAAAAACTGTGCAGTGTTTCTCCTTCCTTACACTCAAGGATGGCTTTTCAATTCTGGTGGGTTCAATTCTATTTATGGCTATTGTAAAGAACACAGTAATGGGCTCAAAACACATCTCAAGTAATAAATTGTAGCGCAGAATGATGAATTGCGTTAAGGGGTTTCAATAGAGAGGGAGCAGGGTGCTTGTAAACAATATCCACATAACAAAAAGAGCAGTTAAAATTTGCTTGAATAAAAAGTATAATTAATTTTCTATTTAGATTTCAGAAACGTAAGATTTAAAAAAGACCATTTTTCATTGAACTTCATGCCCAAATATTTGTAATTAGAAACGTTCTCAATTTGAGGACCTTATATTATAAAGACACTACCTTGTAAGGAACCGGGTGAGTGTAATTTTATGAATACCACACATATTGTCTTGTATGGGTTAAGTAATTGTTGAAGATTAATTAGCGCTTGCAACAACTTCAGCAATGTAGAAGTTGGACTGCAGCCATTCAAAAGTGATATTGACAGATGGAACTACAGAATAATTGTGTCATCAGTGTTCAGATGTATGGAACTATAGGCAATACATTTGTTTAATCATTATGATGCAAAGAAAATATAATAGGAGCTAAGATGGATCTTTTCGGGAATCCTTTACTATGTCTAAAGAAATTGAGAGACATTAGCCACTACTGCCAGTGATTTGTTAGTTTATTAATTTTTAAATCAAGTACCAGATTCCTTGTCAAATCCAAAGCTTTCAAGAAAGTAACAGGTGATCCACTGAGTGAAATGCTTTAGAGAGGTCAATTAAAAATAGTAGCATTAGGAAGCTTATTATCTATAGGCAGAGGTGGGTAGTAACGTGTTAGATGTACTCCGTTACATTTACTTGAGTAGTTTTTTGAGAAAAATGTACTTCTAAGATTAGTTTTACCAAGCCATACTTTTAACTTTTACTTGAGTAGATTTGTGAAGACAAAATGATACTCTTACTCTGCTACTTTGGGCTACACAAGAGTCGTTACATTTTTCCTTTTTATTGTACATATTTGATTCATTATTTTTATTATTATTATTTGCCAGTGATGCCAAGAGTAGCTCTACCAACTTCACCAATGAGATGTCACAACAATAATCGCATGACTCCATTATACATATCGGACGCAAGCTTGCAATTTATGATCACGCCAGGCTGTTCAATCACGTGGCGTCTTTAAAGCAACGGTAAAAAATGAAGTATTTGACATAGAGCGCTGCCCTCAACATGACTCAAAACACAGATTTAAACCTCTCTCCCAGTTTTTATTTGGCGCCGATTGACCACGGAAAAAACGGAGATATGATCCTTTTAATTTCATAATAGTATCTATGAAGGGACTATTCACAATTCAAACTAGGAACTATTTTCTTCACTAGAGGGCACTCATGCTCTATGGAGGATTAATGCTTCATTTCTGTCTTTTTTTTCTCTCGGCGGAATTCAATGATTTAAAAAATTTTTTTTTTTTTTTTTTGTATTTCGTTGGCTTAATGTGGTTATATAATGGGTTATTCTACTGTATCATAATAACAAGAGTTCCTATAGATAACTTTGTGTTGGAAAAAAAAAATACCATTGTATGAATACAACTAATACAAAATGTAAGCAGTTACTCATTACTTGAGTAGTCTTTTCACCATATACTTTTTTATTTGTACTTGAGTACATTTTATGGATGATTACTTTTAATTTTGCTTGAGTAATATCATTTTAAAGTAACGTACTCTTACTTCAGTAAAATTTTATGGCTACTCTACCAACCTCTGTCAATAGCATTCACAATATCATTTATAACTTTTATTGTTTCTGACAGAGTGCAGTGTGTAGGTCCATAACCAGACTGATAAGGATTCAAAATTGTATGAGTAAACAAAAATATTTTGTTATTTTAATTGATTATTACTAGTAACTAGTACAGTATTTGTAATATTGTAGCAATTCAATGAAGTTAGGAAATTGGCTGTGATAAGCATATCTCAATCACTGACAGTCTCTTTTTCTGAAACTATTCTTTTGTTTCAAGCACAAAAAGATCCCCATTAAGGTGATGGAACACATTGTGCGGATTTGATTTTTTTAGAACTCATTGTACGCAGGACCAAGCTTCAGAGTGAGCTTAGGCATTCTTCACAGTTGTGACAAAACCCCAACACATCCAACCACCCACCTCAATGCTTTGTGTTCTTTCAGTTGTTGTTTTCTTTTTGGCTCATTTGCTGTAATGCTTTCTTGGTAGAGCGGCATGTTTACAAATAGGAAATACTTTAGAGCAAATGGACAAAGACATAACAGACACAAACATGCCACAGGTAGGGAATGCTGTACAACAGAAGACAATGCAAGCTTGTTCCAGAAATGTATCAAAGCTCATAAATCACTGAAATAACTGTTGTTCTGTTTTTGACAAGTTCAATTCCTGCTTTAGGAAGATAATAATTTTGTAACATGCTCTTAATGGAATTAGTCACTCTCTCAAAATAATTGCCTAAGTCATATGTCACCCAAATTTTGACCTTTGTTTATAAATATTAAAAAAATAAAACTCAAACAGGTTCATTTTTTGTTTTACTTAAACATCTGAGGAAAAAGACTTAGGTGCCTATTTTAGGAACACTTTGAAATGTCTCTCCAGAGCAATCACACACATTTGAATGTCTCATACGGGCGCCCTTATTCACACTCTTGTAAAAATGATGTTACTCTAAGCTCCTCATCAAAACAAAATTAACTGAAAAGCAAATATTGGAACCATCTTTTTGTGTCATTTTGACAATACACAAAGAAATACAATAACTACTAACATAATATAATGAAAAAAAAAACAAAAAAAACAATACAATATCAAGCAATAATAAAGTTTTGTCCCAACTCTATTTTTTGATACCAAACCTATTCCACAAAATATTAAAAAGCAATAAAATAGTTCTGGTAGGAATAAACTGAAGTTTAGACGAAAGTTGAACTCCATGAGTTGTTACTCTAAGCAATCAGATCAATGGAGCACCGGGCAATGAGACACTTCCTCTTTAACTGGACATAGATTTGGCGGCACATATTGGATACTAATGAAGTAGTCTCATGCAATGTTAAACAGAATCCCTCTGCAAAGGTGAAAGGCTGGCAAATAAGTAGTACAAGGCCAAAGTGCTCAAAATGATCTCTCTTTATGCCACACCGCTGGACATGTGGATAATCTCATGCATCTTTAATCCCATTGTACTGTGTAGCGACTGAGAGAACAGATTGGATGTTGAAAGCTAGAACGGGCCATACTCGAGTAATAATATCTAAAAGAAGGATTCAGAGGCTGTTTTGATTCTTTTGTACACAATTGCCACAATCCATTTTTGCTTGCTTTAAACTCAAGATACTTGATCATCACAGGCCTAATTCCCTTTGCAAACCATTAGCACAAACACGACCCAGTACCCTTTGCACACAGCTGGTTATCATAGAGGAACTGTCTGAGTTTATGGATTACATTTGAACTTTGCATGGTTTAAAGATCAGGGGTGGGCAAACTATTCCACAAAGGGCCGCAGTGGGTGCGGGTTTTTGTTGCAACCCATTCAGAGGACACATTTTCACCAATCTGCTGTTTAACAAGTGCAATCAGTCGATTGCAGTCAGGTGCTTCTCATTTCTGCTGAAACCTCATTGGTTATACTATCTGTGCTGGGTCAGTTGGAACAAAGACCAGGACCCACTGCGGCCCTCGAGGACCGGTTTGCCCACCCCTGGTTTAAACTGTATATTTTCACACTGTAGCTTTAATGTGCCAATTTTGAAATAGAATACAAAAACACAATAACACTAAAAACTTGCACAATGGGCGATACAAAACTATCCTATGTCCAGGGGTGAAAGTGGCTAGAATTTCATGCCGGAACTCCCTGAAATGGTTTTGCATACGCATTAGGCTACTGCATTACAATACTATCACAAGGCAAACATGAGAAATTTACTTCAACCTCTATGTCCTAATTTTCATTTTTCCTCATGTCCTCACATCTACAGTACATGCAAAACCTCAATTTTAACTACTTAAGAACATAGGATGCACATTAAAAAAGGATATAATGTAAAAATTTACTTATTTTTGTTTTATTAATAATGATATACTATAAGTAACAAACATTCATAAAAATAAATGCAAATGACTTAAATTATGCATAGTGAAAAGGAATATATTTTGTAGATCACACAAACATTGACTGTTTTAAATTATAAGGAAATAAATAAGTAGCCTAACATAAATGAACAAAAATACAGTAAGCCCAAAGTGCCCACTGACATTGAAGATGATCTTAACCTCTCCATCAAACAAATGAAATTAATTTAAATAAATAAGCCTCTTCAACTCTTTCCTTTCTCTGAAAGATCCGATAAACTTTCTTTTGCATTGCCCTTTTCATTAATTCAACAAGCTTGTACGTTTTCTCTTTTTTTGCCGTTCCAGAAAACATGTGCATTTGAACCTATCAGAGCTACCTATCTATCCTGATCACCTGTCAGTATGTCAGCCAATTGAACAGACAACTGAGTCCATGCGCACATCCACGCGACTCCTCGCACCTGATCTCGTCAGATTCGATAACTGCTGCAGCTATGAAGAGCTCCATGCAGTCCGTGGAATAAATAAATAATAAATATTGGTGAAAACGGATGACGCTACACAAGCACTTTATTATGCTTGTTGTTAACACTTGTGTATGTAAATCTGATGTTAGTAGATTGTTATCCCCTTGGAGACGCCTGTGTGGCAGCCAGGCAGGTTGTTTTTAGCATGGCATGACAGTTGCCGTGATATTTTCGGGATTAAAGCACCGTTCCGCCACGTTCCGGCACAAAATTTCTTACGGGAACGGCCCACTTTCACCCCTTTCTATGCCCTACTATTTCGAAAATATGCATGGCTTCAAGGGTAGCTGCATAGACTTCATAAGGTATTGACGGGACACGGGCCGATTAATAGGGGGCCTATCGCTGTCAAAGCTGACCGAGTGGAAACACAGACAAAGAGCTTTTACGTTAAAAATTCTTTTAAATAAATGCTTAAATCCCTGAATTCTTTATAGGTATGAATGTAAAACAGTCTCGATTCTTGATTAAAAGCAAAAAAACGGGCAGTTAGCATTAATTTTATGTAAATATTGTGAATTATGACACCACTGCCGTAGCGGTTAATTTCTCCTATTGATTTTTTTCACGTTTCAAAATGCATGCATGGTACAAAAAATATAACAATTACCTTGAATCATTGAACAAATCACTCCTAAGACACTCCTTCCTGTTTGTATGCGTTACTGCTTTTGTACTTTTTCAACCTAAATCCGGCGTTGGATCGCTGCATGCGTTTGAGAGTAACTGTGACCGACTGAAGCGGAATGTGGGACTGCCCCCTACTTCAAGGCGTGGCGCAGTGTCTGGGGAGTGTGTCCCATCAACATCATTAAGAAGTCTATGGTAGCTGATTAAAAAGTTTACTAAAACATCTTTGCTTACGGACAATAATGTCACACAAATAGAGAAGCAAGTACTTCTTTCTCAGGGGAACGCTGCCATTCGGAACTTTTATCCATCCATCCATTATCTTCCGCTTAGTCCGGAGTCGGGTCGCGGGGCAGCAGCTTTAGCAGGGAAGCCCAGACTTCCCTCTCCCCAGCCACTTCAGCCAGCTCCTCCGGCGGGATTCCAATGCGTTTCCAGGCCAGCCGAGTGACATAGTCTCTCCAGCATGTCCTGGGTCGACCCCGGGGCCTCCCGCCGGTGGGACATGCCCGGAACACCTCTCCAGGGAGGCGTCCAGGAGGCATCCGAACCACATGCCCGAGCCACCTCAACTGGCTCCTCTCAACGCGAAGGAGTAGCGGCTCGACACCAAGCCCCTCCCGGATGACCGGGCTCCTCACCCTATCTCTAAGGAAGAGCCCGGACACCCTGCGGAGGAAACTCATTTCGGCCGCTTGTATCCGGGATCTTGTTCTTTCGGTCACGACCCACAGCTCGTGACCATAGGTGAGGGTAGGAACGTAGATCGACCAGTAAATCGAGAGCTTCGCCTTTTGGCTCAGCTCCTTCTTCACCACAACGGACCGGTGCAGAGTCCGCATCACTGCAGACGCTGCACCGATCCGCCTGTCAATCTCCTGCTCCCTCCTACCCTCACTCGTGAACAAGACCCCAACATACTTGGACTCCTCCACTTGGGGCAAGATCTCATCCCCGACCCAGAGGGGGCATTCCACCCTTTTCCGGCTGAGGACCATGGTCTCGGATTTGGAGGTGCTGATCTTCATCCCAACTGCTTCACACTCGGCTGCGAACCGCCCCAGTTAGAGTTGGAGGTCACGGCTTGATGAAGCCAACAGCACCACATCATCTGCAAAAAGCAGAGATGCAATGCTGAGACCACAAAACCGGACACCCTCAACACTTCGGCTGCGCCTAGAAATTCTATCCATAAAAATTATGAACAGAATTGGTGACAAAGGGCAGCCTTGGCGGAGTCCAATCCTCACTGGGAACGAATTCGACTTACTGCCGGCAATGCGGACCAGACTCTGACACCGGTCATACAGGGACTGAACAGCCCTTACCAAGGGGCTCGGTACCCCGTACTCCCGGCGCACCCTCCACAGGACTCCCCTAGACACACGGTCGAATGCCTTCTCCAAATCCACAAAACACATGTAGACTGGTTGAGCGAACTCCCATGCACCCTCGAGGACCCTGCCGAGGGTGACTGTTCCACGGTCGGGATGAAAACCACACTGCTCCTCCTGAATCCGAGATTCGACTTCCCGACGGACCCTCCTCTCCAGCACACCTGAATAGACTTTACCGGGGAGGCTGAGGAGTGTGATCCCTCTATAATTGGAACACATCCTCCGGTCCCCCTTAAGGGGGACCACCACCCCGGTCTGCCAATCCAGAGGCATTGTCCCCGATGTCCACGCGATGTTGTAGAGGCGTGTAAGCCATGACAGCCCCACAACATCCAGAGCCTTTAGGAACTCCGGGCGGATCTCATCGACCCCCGAGGCCTTGCCACCAAGGAGCTTTCCAACAACCTCAGTGACTTCAACCCCAGAGATTGGAGAGCCCACTTCGGAGTCCCCAGACTCTGCTCCCTCCAAGGGAGGCGTGTCAGTGGGATTGAGGAGGTCTTCGAAGTATTCTCCCCACCAACTCACGACGTCCCGAGTCGAGGTCAGCAGTAACCCATCTTCACTATACACAGTGTTAATGGTGCACTGCTTTCCTCTCCTCAGACGCCGGATGGTGGACCAGAATTTCCTCGAAGCCGTCCGGAAGTCATTTTCCATGGCCTCGCCAAACTCCTCCCATGTCCGAGTTTTTGCCTCGGCGACCGCCGAAGCTGCAGTCCACTTGGCCAGCCGGTACCTGTCAGCTGCCTTCCGGAGTCCCACAGGCCAAAAACGCCCGGTAGGCCTCCTTCTTCAGCTTGACGGCATCCCTTACGGGGATTGCCGCCACGACAGGCACCAACTACCTTACGGCCACAACTCCGATCGGCTGCCTCAACAATGGAGGTTCGAAACATGGCCCACTCGGACTCATTGTCCCCCACCTCTCCCGGGACAAGGGAGAAGTTCTGATGGAGGTGGGTGTTAAAGCTCCTTCTGACAGGGGATTCTGCCACACGTTCCCAGCAGACCCTCACAATACATTTGGGCCTGCCAGGTCTGGCCAGCATCTTCCCCCGCCATCGGAGCCAACACACCACCAGGTGGTGATCAATTGACAGCTCGGCCCCTCTCTTCACCCGAGTGTCCAAAACATGCGGCCGCAAGTCCGATGACACGATTGCAAAGTCGATCATCGAACTGCGGCCTAGGGTGTCCTAGTGCCAAGTGCACATATGGACACCCTTATGTTTTAACATGGTGTTTGTTATGGACAAACCGTGACGAGCACAGAAGTCCAATAACAAAACACCACTCGGGTTCTGATCGGGGGGGCCGTTCCTCCCAATCACGCCCCTCCAGGTCTCACTGTCGTTGCCCACGTGAGCGTTGAAGTCCCCCAGAAGAACGAGGGAGTCCCCAGAGGGGGCACTCTCCAGCACACCCTCCAAGGACTCCAAAAAGGGTGGGTACTCTGAACTGCTGTTTGGTGCATAAGTGCAAACAACAGTCAGAACCCGTCCCCCCACCCAAAGGCGGAGGGAAGCTACCCTCTCGTCTACTGGGGTAAACCCCAACGTACAGGCGCCAAGCCGGGGTCAATAAGTATGCCCACACCTGCTCGGTGCCTCTCACCGTGGGCAACTCCAGAGTGGAAGAAAGTCCAACCCCTCTCGAGAGGATCGGTACCAGAACCCAAGCTGTGTGTGGAGGAGAGTCCGACTATATCTAGTCAGAACTTCTCTGCCTTGCACACCAGCTCGGGCTCCTTCCCTGCCAGAGAGGTGACATTCCATGTCCCAAGTGTTAGCTTCTGCAGCTGGGGGTTGGACCGCCAAGGCCCCTGCCTTTGGCTGCCGCCCAACTCCCTACGCATCCGACCCCTTTGGCCCATCCCACAGGTGGTAAGCCCATGGGAAGGGGAACCCACGTTGCCTTTTCGGGCTGTGCCCGGCCGGGCCCCATGGGGACAGGCCCGGCCACCAGACGCTTGCCTTCGAGCCCGACCTCCAGGCCTGGCTCCAGAGGGGGGCCCCGATAACCCGCGTCCGGGCAAGGGAAACTTGAGTTCATTTGTTTTACTCATCATAGGGGTCCTTTTGAGCCATGCTTTGTCTGGCCCCTCACCTAGGACCTGTTTGCCATGGGTGACCCTGTCAGGGGCTTAAAGCCCCAGACAAAATAGCTCCTAGGATCATTGGGACACGCAAACCCCTCCAGCACGATAAGGTGATGACTCATGGAGGAGGGAACTTTTATGTTAGTTTACAAAATTGCTCAGGTTTGGGAAATGAGTCACTGAGGGGGGTCTGGGAGAGGGAATTTGGTGTTGTAATAGCTGGGGAAATGTGGGACAACATTTGGACGAACGCAAAAAAAATTACTGTGTGTAACCGAACAAGAGCCATTCAATTGAAGATTAAGCATCGAGCACATGTTGCTCCCAACAGTCTCTCCAAATATAGGAAAGAGGTTTCTCCTGTTTGTCCTAAATGCCAGACAGAAATTGGTGATCTTACTCACTGCTATTGGTCCTGTATCAAAATACAGAAATATTGGAATGATGTCCTGTTTGAAATGGAGAAAATTCTACATACACCGCTTGATTTCAACCCGGTTTCCCTTCTCTTGGGTCTTACAAATGACTGTGTTAATGACAAATATCAAGAAAGACTTTATAATATTCTGACTTTTTGTGCTCGGAAAAATATTCTCATGCACTGGATTATGGATAAGGCCCCCCTCACTGTTGGGTTGGCACAGGACAATAATGGAATATATTCCTCTGGACTTTCTGACTTGTCTTTTGCACTCCAAAACAGATGTATTTGAACAATCATGGAAACCGTTCCTAGACTACACTCAGGACAATGTTTCTGCCATTCTGACGAGGGCATTTGTGTAATATAGTACTTTCTCCCTTGTATAGCTTTCATTGTTCTGCACTCCTTTAATTATGTTCTTGCTTGCTATTCCCAGCTTGCTGTTTTTTTTTTTTTTTTTTTTTGGTTGTTGTTGTTGGTTATTGTTGGTTTGCCTTCATTTGTTGTCTGTTCTTGTCTTTTGTAATGTTGCATATGTAGAAAATCAATTAAAAAAAAAAAGTTTACTAAAAAACAGGAAAAAAAGCAGAAATGTTACAAGCATCAGATTTTGCATGATTTTGTACTTTTTATACCATTAGTTTTTATCAGTAAAATGAAATACAGTAGCATCGCAAGTGTTTCATCTAGACATTTTACAGTTTTCAGACCAACAAAAATATACTAGAGCTGTCAAACGATTAAAAATTTTAATCGAGTTAATCACAGCTTTAAATTTAATTAATCGTAATTAATCGCAATTCATGTTATCTCTAAAATATGCCATATTTTTCCGTAAATTCTTGTTGGAATGGAAAGATATGACGGATATCTACATTCAACATACTGTACATAAGTACTGTATTTGTTTATTATAACAATAAATCAACAAGATGGCATTAACATTATTAACATTCTGTTAAAGCGATCCATGGATAGAAAGACTTGTAGCACTTAAAAGATAAATGTTAGTACAAGTTATAGATATTTTATATTAAAACCCCTCTTAATGTTTTCGTTTTAATAAAATTTGTAAAATTTTCAATCAAAAAATAAACTAGCAGCTCGCGATTGTTGATGTCAAGAATTACACAATGCTCATGATGCTGAAACCCATTAAATCAGTTGCACCCAAACGCCAGCAGATGGCGACAAAACACCAAAAAACACAAGTAACAAGCGGACATGACACTGTGCTGTCATTTTAATCTGTCTGAGTGGGGCATGTGCGTTAAATGCGTCAAATATTTTATTAACGTGATTAATTTAAAAAATTAACTACCGCCCGTTAACGCGATAATTTTCACAGCCCTAAAATATACATTTCTTCATTATCTAATCAACCATTTAAAACATTTCTGCATACCTGTTTTTGACCCTGTGCATGTAAGATGGCTATTTCAATTCCCTCAGCACCACCTGGAGTTACCTCTATACAAGCCTGCAAGGCATAGAACTTAAAACCTAGGCCCAATGGATATTTGGCTAGCCCTGAATCCAAGTCATTGGCGAAGAAACTTGACTGCTATTATGTAAATCAGCAGAATTGTGATGACACAATTTACAAAATTCAGACTGGCTCATATCAGAAAAAGACTTTCAGAAAAATATCCATGTCGTTAATTTCACACTTGAGTGGGTGGGCAGACACTGCAGAGAAGTATAGAAACAAATCATTAATTCTCTAAAATGTGTTCCATGTTATTCTTTTTCCTAAATTACAACAAACCCACTTTATATCAGGCAACTTCTTAAACTCTGTAGTTATTTAATAACATTATAATGGCAAGATGTTATTTGTATCTTTGTGTAATTATATAACCTGTGGTGTAACTGTCACACTAGTGCTGTCCAGATGGCTATACTAATTATACACTACACGCAATTATACACTCTTTTCCTTTATTCTGATGCAGGAGTGAAGGTAGATCTGTGAAGAGTCCCCAGGGATGGACCTCCAAACCCAGCACACAAATCGTAAAGAATATGAAAGGAATAAAAACCCACAGAGACTATCTTAGTGTTTGTGAAGAAAACTCTCTATGTTTATACCATGCTCTTTCATGCATTGTATGTTGACTGAAGTAAAGAAAACCGAATTGCATATTTATATTTGACTGCTAGATTTCGAGGAGTTTTTATTAAACATCTAGGCACAGCACATACTCATCTGCTTACCTCTATAAATACAGCAAAGGGTAAAGTAAGTGTTAATATGTTTCATTTTTACATTAAAGTTGAAATCTCAGTTTATATGTAACTAATAAGCTCTTATGACGTGGTGGATTGGAAATGGAAACATATTGTCTTTCTATTTTGGATCCAGGAGTCTAATAGCAGTATAATAATTGATTTGAGGTTTGATTATCAATAATACCATTCCTCTGGAGGAAATTGCAAGACAGCTACTCTCTGACAGATATTGCAGGGGGATAATGCTCCAGAGGATTGTGCTGCAAGCAGGCTCATATTGACTGAGCAGGGTTCTAATTTAGGACCAATTTTCTATGTCTTTAATAACCTGCAAGGAGTTCTGGCACGAAGTGACCCTATCCAGCACACTTTTCCGGGAAAAGCCAGTAATAAAGTACAGTATTCTTGAATGTGTAGTGTGCCTGTCCTTGTCTGTGTTAATGTGATTCCAAATTCCCTTGTGGAGACTTGAGTTCCACAACATTCATTGCTTTATTTGTTGAACTTAGTTATGCTGAATTAACCACTGGGACCCCAAGGTGGAGGCAGTGAAATTGACCAATTATTTTGATAAAGGGGCAGTCTGAAATTTAGTTTGTTCATGGTCACATTGGTGGAGAATGCATAATCGCTCGATCACTTTTGACGATCTCATAATGAAGCTTCTACGATCAAGGAAGGAGTAATTTGCTTTGCAAACTTACTCTATTTACCAGTGCATACGCCTATGTAAAAAAGAAAAAAAAAAACATTTACAATGGTGGGAGCGCTTATTTATGTACTGTATACTCACTTTCACGCGATCATCCAAATTGATAAACGTCACATTCAGAACAGTTTCTGGACTAAACAACTTTATGAAACAGTCAATTAGATTAGCTGTGTCTATTTGGCTCTGAGACAGAAGTCCAGATACAATGCTGTTCAGTCACACATTCAGAGTTTTGAGAAGATGAACTTAGCCTTTTATTGGGCACTTATTTAACCCACTGACTGCCACTGATGGCGTTAGTTGTCCATCCCATCTTGAGTGGGAGAGGCTGACAGCTAATAATAGCTGTCAGTGGCACTGAAACTAGAGCATTCACAGCCAGCCCTCCCAGTTTAAATGAATTAGAAATATATCACTGTTAATGGCAAACAATGAGTTAAATACTTTTTTTTTTTAACTAACATAAAAAAAAATGTTGCTAATTTATAAGTGCATTTAACAATATGTAAATAATAGAAGAGAATATTAATATTTCTTTAAAAATGAAAAAATATACAGTATAATATAACAATTCTAATAATCGATAATATATGATAAGTTTATTTCCTTTTTTTTTCTTGATTCCAAAATAGTCACTTGCCCTATAAAGGCCTAAAGTAGTTGAATTCTTGGACAATCTTCTAAAATAAGGCACCTGTGTTATGGCTTGCTTTAAGTTCTGTTCAGTTTATATCCTATTGTTTCTTGTCCATGTAATTACCCATTGATTTCACCTGTTGTGTCCTGCTCCTTGTGTCTTGACCAATCCTCTGCCTCTTGTACGTATAAACCACCTGTGTCTCATTGCCTCTTTACCCCATGTCTTGTTTGGTTCTGTCAGGACATAGAAGTGAGGTGGACCCAAAAGCAGGGAAAATGGAAGGCGAGGCAAGGTGGAGGTAAACTCAAAATGTCTTAATGATAAACAAAAGTCCAATATAGCAAAGTACAAACCAAACTCAAGGAGTACAAAAGACTGGGAATCAAACTTACTTTGGGAAGAATCAACATGAGTTCTTGGACACTAATATCGACACACGGAAAGACAATGACCCAACAAGAACAGACAGCATATGGGGTAACGAGACAATGAGACACAGGTGGTTGATACAAGAGGCAGCAATTGGTCAAGACACAAGGAGTAGGCCATAACAGGTGAAATCAATGGATAATCACATGGACAAGCAACACTAGGGCATGAACTGAACAGAACTCAAGCCATGACAGTCTGGGTGTCATTTTTTCATTGTGGCTTTGTATGATTTCACTCTATTATGTTTCTGGCTAATGGTCCATTGAGCCAACTGGTTCGAGAAAGGGTTAATTTCTCGACGCTTTATGTGATCATGGTACCCCCTACTGGGTAAGTGTATGATCACAGTCAGTTGTCGCTCAACCACGAGTGATTTGTTGTTTTATTTTTTTGTGTGTGTGTGTGTCTGTTAGGAAGGAATTAATTTACAAAATATTGTTTGACCAAATTCTCCATTTACAAAAATTATCACATTTGTATGTACAGTGATCCCTCACTTATCGCTGTTAATGGGGGCCGGAACAGACCGCGTAAAGTGAAAAACCGCAAAAAAATGTTTGCCCCCACATTTTTAACATTTTTTTTTTGTCTCCATCACATCAATAAGTGGATATAAAATCACATAAATACATATGTTATCATCAGAACATTAAAGAATAGTTTGAAACACAAATAGAATCTTATTATTAACATAAAATAATGTATAAATTAGGGCTGTCAAAATTATTACGTTAACGGGCGGTAATTAATTTTTTTAATTAATCACGTTAAAATATTTGACGCAATTAACGCACATGCCCCGCTCAGACAGATTTAAATGACAGTACAGTGAAATGCCCGCTTGTTGTGTTTTATGGAGTTTTGCTGCCCTCTGCTGGCGCTTGGGTGCGACTGATTATATAGGCTTCAGCACCCATGAGCATTGTGTAAGTAATTATTGACATCAACAATGGCGAGCTACTAGTTTATTTTTTGATTGAAAATTTTATAAATTTTATTAAAACGAAAACATTAAGAGGGGTTTTAATATAAAAATTCTATAACTTGTACTAACATTTACATTTTAAGAACTACAAATCTTTCTATCCATGGATCGCTTTAACAGAATGTTAATAATGTTAATGCCATCTTGTTGATTTATTATTATAATAAACAAATACAGTCCTTATGTACCGTATGTTGAATGTATATATCCATCTTGTGTCTTATCTTTCCACTCCAACAATAATTTACAGAAAAATATGGCATATTTTATAGAAGGTTTGAATTGCGATTAATTGCGATTAATTACAATTAATTAATTTTTAAGCTGTAATTAACTCGATTAAAAATTTTAATCGTTTGACAGCCCTAGTATAAATAATACACACTGGATATTCATTCTCTCATATGATATGTATGTAGGTGGTTGTGTAAGTGTACATAAATACGTAGATGAAAATCAAGTGTGTGTGTTTCGAACTCTTCTATTCCTATGACAAGATAATTATAACAAGATTTCAAAAGAATCTGAGATGCACTGACTGTAAAAGTTAAGCCGTGAAGTAACGAGGGATAACTGTAAGAAATAGTGTTTAGTGTGTGGGTGTGAAAATGATTCCCCAAATGGTATTATCATAACATGACAGGTTGTGCAATTGTTTTTTTCTGAATTTGGCATGAACGTAATCAAGCAGAGGACAGTAACAGTGTAACTTGAACATTGATGTACAGGATGGGAGGCGGGGGGTTCATTAATTTTCATTCAAAGCAAGTTTTTCCACACAGGGGAAGTCCTCTTTCTTGCTGGCTCCATCCTATCAACAACTGTATCACTCCTTCACTTCTCACTCCTAAACCTTTCACTCTCCAAACTACCTCCAAACTTTCCAAACTCTCACCTGATCGCGACTCTCATTCAAACACCCACATTTTGAATGTAGCCTGAGGCAATCATATACTGGAGTGAGCTGTCAAACTGCGCGGCAAAATCTAAAGCACTCTTTGAAGCAATCATGTGGTACAGCTAGGCAGCGAGGCTTCAGACGTCATCATTTTCGGAACTGCCCCTAAATTAAGCCTCGGCACACACTTCACGGAAACGTCCCGTCATTACTCGACACACGCACCGAAGGCTCGGCTCACTTCGTTACATCACTACCAATAGAATTATAAGGCATGGAAGAAGGCCTCAATCATGAAGGTCTTTAATTTCCAAGATACATCAAATAAAAACAAATAAATGGACTCACTTTCATCTGTGTGTACCTGTACGTTTATATGACAAAAAAAAAAAAAAAAAAATTCCCCACAGTTTCCTGCCCTGTCTTTACTGATATAACTGGAATGACATTTCGTTGATCTGTACTTGTGACATGTGCAATCAAAAAAAAAAAAAAACAACGTGTTAAAAAATTTGTTAAAGCTGTCATTTTCGGTGAACGTTGTGGATCTCTCTATAATTAAATGAAGGGTACGAAACAGTTTGAGCCCCAACACATTTTCCAACACATTTTTTCCTGAACATTTCTTCTATTAATTTTTTTCTTTTTTGGGATAATTGTAACTGCACATGTGTGGTGGCAAAAGTGGATTTGATTGAATGCACAAGCCCCATATAATCGAATGTTAATAATTGAATCACACCCTGGATAGTGTGACAAACATAATTGTGAGAATGATTTTTCCGCAGTAGAAAAACAATATTTTTTATTAAAGCCATAATGCATCTACTGTGCATTAAAAAGCAATGGAAAAAAATGGAAATAACAGGAAACTAGTTGCAATATAAGATCCCACATTAAATGGCCATTGCCGCAATACTGTTGTGAACATAAAATGTGTTTTACTTCAATGCAGAATTCTGTCTTTTAAAGGAAGATACAAAAACAAAGATGGTCATGTACACACACGCATTCTCTGAGGACACCATAATCTTTTACTTACTAAACATTGTTTCGCTGATAATATCCCTGCTCAGAGTACCAACACCCTCAGGAACTGATTTAATTTCTAACTCGGTTTAAGAAAAAAAGTTATGAATGTGCTAAGGTAATGCAATTTCAGCCAGCATAATTCTGTCGTATAAAAATTTCATTTCCAGAGGTAGTTTTTGTGCTCCTTTTATTGCGTGGATCTCAATAAAGTTGCAAGTGTTGCTCCAGTAGTGCAGTCTCTGTTTACTGCAGCATAGTGGGGACTATTTACAAATATTCAGGTATGAGTAACATTTATGTCATGAATATAGAGCAGGCCTTGAGGCTCAGCGTTTAATAATGGAAAGTAGGTATGAGGGACCATGAAAAAGCAGAATATATATTTTTTGCTAGTCCACAAGAATATGTAACCCTATGACAACACTAATCCAGTAGGGACACTATATGACACACGATATTATGTTTTATATCTTGATTTGGAGAATTAACCTCCCTGGGTAGTTTTTTCATGTATCAGAACCTTCTAAACAACAAAGAGCAAAACAAAATCCTTTTTATATTGAATGATGGAGGTAATATCACATAATTGCATGAAACATTTCAACAGCCACTAAACAACATCTGTTCTCTTTTGTGCACACAAAATGTTTGTTCATAGGAGCCTTCATAAATAATGCATAAAAATCAAGAAAACACTTTCGGCCCTTTTACACTTAATTACATAGCAACATGCAAGGCTAACAGCAACATTTAAAAAGGATGGCTCTCAGTTGTAGAGATTACTATTTAAAACAAAACAACAACAACCTGGAGATCATTCTCTGGACCAATATTTAGAGTTTTCTTTTAACACGACTGTGAAAATGAGAAGAACAAAATGTATCATCAATCAATATATCAGCCCACAAAATATTTTCTTTAAAATTGTTATATTAAAAGGAATCTCGGACTTGAAGACGTGTAGGCTCTAATAGGCCACAGTTGTTCTTTTTTACTGGTATTAAAAACACATAAAATATTGGCATTGATTTAAAAATCTGTAAAATTTAGCACATGATTTCACCTACTGAGGGCGCAATGTTTTATGGACACTCGGGGTCATGACGTAGATTGTCTCGGTCACTCGACGAATACTACTGGGTTACTGCAATTCCTTCTACGCAGCGAGACGTCCAACACATGCGCACATCGGTTAAGAGCTGCGAGTACTTACCATTCTGTTTATTGAGTCTTTTTCTTACCTTTTCATTGCCTCCAAATACTTTTTGCATGTCTTTCACTCTCATACTTTTAAGCATATTGTTTTCTTGTGGTAGCTTTAAAGCAGATTGATGATCTGTTGATTACATTAGTCATGTAGCATATCTAAACCACCATTATTTGATATTACTGCATTTAAGTATTTTCTTAAGGCATCTTTAGTATGTTCTGTCTGTATGCATCTAAACAAAACAAGCTGAAAGCGCACGGTAGTACTTTGGGTGTCCAATTTGAATCTTGTAGGACGTTTTCGCCGGTGTAGCACACTTTTTCTTTCTACTCTCGTCATGTCTCATCCCGTCTTTCCTGTTCATTTTACTTGTGCTGTTCATTTTGTGAAATATCGACAGTGCTGTCATGATTGTTAATGTTCCTCTCGGGTTCAATAATGTGTATGTCGCTAGAGTCATACTCTGAAAGCCCTCCGACGTCATGGCGACCTACTAATTTTACAAATTGTATAAAACGAAAACATCAAGAGGGGTTTCAATATCAAGTTATTTTAACTCATAATAACGTTTATATTTTTAGAACTACAAGTCTTTCTATCCATGGATCCCTTTCAGGGAATATGTGTTGTTCTTCTCAAAGGAATAGTTGGCATAACCAAAACATGCTCCCATTGTTGTACCCTTCTTTAAAATCTATGCAGTGAGTTTCACAGGGTGATTCAAAAAGAATGCACCAAAATCAGCCCACAGTATTTGGGCCTCCATGACATGTTGACCTCGGTTCATTGTCTCTGTTTCTTAAGAACTATGTCAAAAATCTAGGGGTCCAATTTGATTCTGATTTTAAATTTCAGAAGCAGATTTCTTGTGTTGTACGGGACTGTTTTTATCAGCTTCGCCAGATTGCTAAAGTGAAATCTACTGTTTCGTGCTCTGATTTGGAGAAATTGATTCATGCTTTTGTCATAACTCGGCTGGATTATGGTAATTCTTTGTATGCAGGCGTCGGTCAGGCTGCACTGGCCCGTCTGCAACTTGTACAAAACTTTACTGCTCACTCCTATTTAGAACTACTACTAGAACTATTTAGAATTTTTGTTGTTATTGCTCGAAATAAAATCAATCAATCAATCAAAAAACCCGCAGGCGCGAACATATCACCCCGATTTTAACATCTCTTCACTGGCTCCCAGTACATTACCGAATACATTTTAAGATATTATTATTTGTTTTTAAATGTTTGAATAATCTTGCGCCACCATATCTGTCAGAACTGCTTCAGCCTTACAGTCCAACGAGAACCCTCAGATCAGCTGACCACCTGCTTCTGGAAGTCCCAAGATCAAGGCTGAAGCTTAGGGGTGACCGTGCATTTTCGGTGATGGCGCCCAGTCTGTGGAACCAATTACCACTTACTATTAGGCAGGCCCCTTCACTTACGGATTTTAAATCACGCCTTAAAACATTTTTTTCTGCAGCCTTTAATGTGCAATGACTGTTTATGACCTTGTCTTTTATTTATTTTATTTTATTTTATTTTATGTGTTTTATCTTTGAAAGTTAACTTATTTAGCTGTTTTATGGTATGTAAAGCACTTTGGACTCCATGGTGGAATTTTTAAATGTGCTGTACAAATAAAGTTGATTGATTGATTTATTATTTAAAATGAAAAACATTACAGAACTTGAGCTTGAACGCGTTTGAACATACTGTAATTTCAAGTTTTAATTCATGTTTTACAAATGCTTAAATGTGGCCACCATTGCATTGTGGAAAACATCAAGCCAGTATGAGAATTTGGCCTAAGCACGAATGTCGCTGTCCATGGTGTTGATTGGAGCTGGTATTCAATCTTTCACGTCATTGATATTTGCTGAAAAAGATGGGACATAAACTTTGTGTTTCACATACCACCATTTCCAGTAAAATTCAATGTCTCAGGCTCGAGGATCGATGCGTATACATCCTTTGAATATACCCATGCAGGGGCGCTGGAAGTGACGTCACATTTTGCTGCTGGTCAGATTTTGTTTTGTTGCAGAGCCAACTGTGGGAGTGTTCCAACATCGCACCTGCAGCTAATGCCAGCTCATCAAGAGTAGTATAGACCCCAATCGCGTGACGTCACAACTCCGTCCTCCTGACTGGTGCCGCCATATTGTCCGTCAGCTCATCTTGTTTACATATTACCGCTACGTACATTTCTCCTATTACTGCGTGTTTTTCTGCTTGTCTAAGCAATCACAGCCTAGCAAACGAACCCAAAAACCTTCCTGAAAATCGTTAACATTGACTAATCAAAATGGTGAAAGCATGTATGGCGGTTGGTTGCAGTAACAGAGAAGATAAATGGTCATTTTAGTAGTTGCTGTGTGCCCATTGTTAAAAGGGCAAATCTCTAAAGCAGCACGTTTTGTTTATCTCGGTCCATGATGTGTTTGTGTCGACAGCCATTAGACAGCGGCAAAAACATCAATATGATGCCAACACGATCGCAGACATCATCAAACGGAGACTACGAAGCTCGTCGCCACGGTCCCGCAGCAAGAAGGTGAGCACAACAACAGGTATTGTGCCGAAAAATAGCCGCCCTGCGTGAAATGTCCGCCCTGACAGGAGCGCCCACACGGAAACGACTTTCTTGTACCGTGAATATGTATCATTTTACTCTGCTTGAACTAATAAATGTCATACCTGTGTGATTGTCATTGGGATATGGTCGTGAAAACCTGTAGACTAATACATTTCTGTTCAAAGATGGTTATGTGGCCCAGTCCACGATTTGTTACTAAAATACATTACTAATATTTTGTGTAATTTAATTATTTAAAACTGATCTTACAGTTATAAATCCATTACTGTAACGCGTCCATGAAAACATTTGATGTTTTCACGTCAATAAACCGTTATAAATAAGCGCTCCCGTCAGGGGGGACATTTCACGCGGGGCAGCTATTTTTCGGCACACACCGGCCCGTTGTCGATCAAGTTTCATTTTACAATCGTGACAACGGTGACGCTAAGCTGACCAAAAGTTGGTTTATATTCGATTTTGGGTACCCGACTCCTCATCGTGACATAAACTGGAGTATGATTGGAAATTTTGTGGTCTCAGGACGATCTCTAACGCACGGGACGCGATCAGTGAGACGATTTTTTATGTTTTTCCCATCCAAAAACAGACGTTTCGGTCCAAATTGGTCATGCTTGTGCGTTTTCGCCATACAAGACGTGCACAATTGCAGTACACACGCATGCTGGATAGTTTACGTACTACTACTACTAGGCTACAATAAAGATAGCATTCTATTTCACCAACAGTGTATGTTGGAGTTTTTGTATTGAAAATAAAAGCGCCTGTGTATTATAATGCAAATCCCCGCAGCTAGACGGCGCAATGACACACAAACACATTTGAAAACTAAAAGGGCTAATAAGCCTTTGTTTAACACCCCCTCTTCACAACACTCAAATAAATGCACACGAATATCCAACCGCGCTCTGAAAAGCAGCAGCTCAACAGCAACAACTAACAATAATATGGCTACAATGCAAGGATGTCTTATGCATCTGAAGACACCAAAGGACAATCTTCATCTTCATTTTCGACCTCCATTTGAGTTTTAGAAAATGTCGCTGATTTTGTAAAGAAAAAAATCACTGCCGTAATTTCCCGAATATAAGGCGCACCCGTGTATAATGCGCACCCCAAATTTACTTGTAAAATCTAGGGAAAATTATTGTACCCGTTTATAACGCGCACCCTAATTTTAGAAGAAAACAGAGCTTGTGTACAGATACAGAGATGTCATTTTACTGACTGGTGAAACACAGCACAAGCATAGCACATTGGTAGTTCAAAACATTACCGTAAACTGACAATATTTACGGTAATAATATGATTTGACAACTTCTCCAACTTACCAGAATCTAGGAGAAAACAAAACAGATGTGAATTTTCTTTTAAAGGCTGCTGTATAACTTGCTCGTTTCCTCATGATGAATAAATGTTTCTTCCATGGATTGATACGGTAAAATGAAAGTGAGAACGTAAGTCGGAAATCTGTGAGAGCTCACAGCTGTCAACACGACAGTAACAAAAGGAACTATTGTTATTTGGGTTTGAGTTTCCCGAGGGACCGATATAGTTGACGGACACAGGAAGTGTGTGTCCTTGCATTTGTTATGGTCGGAATTGCGGAGCTGCAATAAACGTCGACTCAAATGAGTTCAAGAAACTAAATTCTGTGCTTTATGAAGAGTGAAAAAAGCAGAATTTAACACAGACGAAATCATTCGGCCGATTAGAGTGAAGTATTACCGAAACAAAACGGTGACGTCACGTACCGTAATGGTCGGCAACGGGTCGCCGCATACGTTTCTTCAACACAACGTGGCCGTGTCAATGAAAAAAAATCGGTTCATATATATATGTAATACATATATATTTCTGTCTCCATCCATGTACCCGTTTATAATGCGCACCATGAGTTTACAAGTTGATTTTGGGGAAAAAAAGTGCGCGTTATATTCGGGAAATTACGGTAATTCATTTTTGTGGCATGAGGACGCCTCCTCTGTCAACAGTTTACTTTTCTGTTACAATAGCGCCTTGTTACTTGCCTTGCCTTGCCTTGCCTTGTTCAACGTGACCCAGTAACAAGCATCCCACTTCCCGCGCCGCTAAATATACCTACCAAATGTCATGCTGATCTGTCAACAAATAATGGAGGAGTAGCCATTTAAGTTAGTATCTTCATCAACAAAATGAATAAGACGGACAAAGTGACTTTTTGAGCCATACCTCTGGTCCTTCTAAGAAAACATGAATTGTACACACACAAAAAATATTACTCGAACATTGATTAACAATTTATAGCAATTTCACGTTTGTTTCAGGCATGTGGGGCAAGTGCAACTGTCATAATTTTTAACAATTTATAGAAATTTCACGTTTGTTTCAGGCATGTGGGGCAAGTGCAACTGTCATAATTTTTAATTTTCAAATATATATATATTTATATTTTAACTTTTGTAATTTTTATGTCTCACAAAAAGAACCAGTCACAAAAGATACTGTAAATTGGAACAGTATCTTGCAGTTACTTTAAAGGATTTTTTAAATTAGTAACTCCAAAAGATGGAGAGTGTTGTTCTGAAAAGCTTTCATGAGACCTATCAGTGGGGTGAACAGAATGGACACACACGTAAACACACCCCCACACAGTGTGTGTCTTGACCTTTGCTGAACTCTAGCTGAGAATGACTCACCAAAACCATGTGCTTTGATCGAACCCAAGTTAAAAACTACTGCTGTGGAACCCCATTGTGGACTGTGATGCTGTAGAAAGACTCAACATCCATTTTGGATGTGCTGTAGGAATGTACGATGACGTGAACGTTATTAAAAGCTCTTTTCACTTTAAACGTGAACATTAATGATGCCATAAGACAACTTAGGCTTCGTCTACAGTCCCTGACAAAAGTCTTGTCACTTATCCATTTTGTAGAAACAATTGCTAATAACCTGACTTTTAATTATTCAATTGGTTTCAGAAATGGCTCATATGAAAGCTAAGACAAAAATATATTTGTTTCACTGAAAAAAGATTTATTATTTATTGAATACATAAAGGTCAAATTTTGGCAAGACAAAAGTTTTGTCGCCTACAGAAAGTAGTGTGAAAATTGCACAAAAAATATATGTTACATAACATAAGCGAATTAAGTAGTGGTGCTGTGAGATCCAAATTTAATATTTTGTATGACTTCCATGGGCTGGAAGGATTGCATCCATGCGGTTCAGCAAGGATTCATACAATTTATTGATGAAGTCATCAGGAACATCAAAGAAAGCAGTCTTGCATGCCTCCCAGAGTTCAACATTCTTGGGTTTCGTCTTCCATGCTTCCTCTTTCATCCTACCCCAGACATGCTCAATGATCTTCATGTAAGGTGACTGGATTGGCCAGTCCTGGAGGATCTTGATCTTCTTTGCCTTGAGGAACTGTGAGGTAGAGATTGAAGTATGCGATGGAGCCCCATCCTGCTGCAGAATTTGTCTCTTTTTATGGTTAGCAATGTAAGAGGCAGCTAAGATTTGTTGATATTTCGGACTATTTATGTTGCCTTCCACCCTGCAGATCTCTCTCACACCCCCATATTGGATGTAACCCCAGACCATGATTTTGCCACCACCAAACGTCCCTGTTTTCTGAGTGAATCTCGGATACATGCGGGCTCCAGTAGGTCTCCTGCAATATTTGCGGCGACTGTGGTGTAATTCAGTGGAAGATTCATTTGAAAATTCCACCTTTTGCCACAAAACAGTGAAGTGACTTTCTGTAGGCAACAAAACTTTTGTCTTGCAAAAATTTGACCTTTATGTATTCATAAAATGATGTACACCAGGAAGGATAACTGTCTCCTGATTATTTTGCAGACCATTTTTATACTTGTCCACACTATGCTTGAGGTGTGTTTTAGCTCCCCCCTGCTTCTGCAAAGTACGCCTGCATTTGCGCAGACTACGCATGCACAGAAGGGAGCAGCCCCATGTGTTACGTCATAGTCCGCGCGGTTTACCTCTGTACTGGAAACTCATTACTCGCCAGCGAAAAATTTCGACAACTTCTAGACCAGGGATTGGGATTTCAGTTTTGTGAGCACACATCATGTGGGACCGAGTGTGAGGGCGCACTCGGCTTTTAAGAGCAGTAGCCGAGTTGTGATTGAAATAAATATTTAGAAAACAACAACAAAAGCCTGACATCATTACTTAGGATGTTTCAATCATTTCTCAGTTGTGCATTCACCACTTGGAAAATAACACCTGGAAATATGGTTGGGCACTGCTTATATTTCTTGTGGAAACCACAACCAGGGGACTTGTACATAACAGTGGCCGACCAAGCCGGAGCCTCTCAGGGCAGCAGTTTCATGAGTCACGAAAGAAAGTGGCAACAATTTTGACATTTGAAAAAGTTACAAAAGTATCACGTGCTTCTGTGACTTAGGGTCACACACAGTTCGCTGTTGTGGTTTAATTTTCCCCTACGCATTTTTTTTTTTTTTTATATACTCCAGTTCGGTCAGCAGCTGGGAGGAACCAGCCCTGCTGCTGACTGAGCTGACTGAACGCGTGAGATGAGCTTTCTATGCCTATGTCCGTGCAATCAGCAACAGGAGGACCAACAATAGGCACTTGTTGAAGCATAACATGGGACGTGCCTTTAAACGTTGAAGAAAAATGTGTGAATGCATCATCAGCTCATCACAGCTCATTCATGCCAAGCAAGCCGGCCGCTACAAAATTTAAAATTTGAGGTTGGCGGAGAGCCAGATGTGCTCATCAAAAGAGCCAGATATGGCTCGTGAGACATAGGTTCCCGATCCCTGTTCTAGACTCTAAGGACTCTAAGACTTCCTCTGTAAGGAATGGCTGTGGAAAACTAAAAAGCAGCAGGAATACCATGTCTCTATCGTCCCCCTCCATTGTTTACATTACCGTAATGCCACACTAAAAATGGCAACGGTGCGCTCCATGATGTCACTTTCTTTGTATCCGATTATTATACGGAGACACCAGTCTATATTAAGCGGCGGGTCTGTAGTTTACAACATTGTACGGCTACCTACCCTGTGCAAGAACATATTTGGAGAAGAGGTACATTAGTGTAGCCGACATGCCACACAAACTGCACGTTTAAGGCCATTATCCATCCTAGTTTAGACATAGTCTTAGTTTTTGTGATGTGTGTAGTTGCTAACCAAACCATTGTTCTCCACTGAATTGCCTGTAATGGAGACAGTGAACCTGACTGAGAAGCATTGAGTATCTCGAGAAGAAAGCTTGATGATATGCTAATTTTCTCTTAACGTGCCTATCAACTGCTGCACCGATGTACCTTTTCTGAGAAACTAATCTGAGTTTTATTAGCCTGCCAGATGGAATTTATTCATTGCTACTAGATTACTGTGTGTGGCTGCCACACAGTGTGTATAAGGAATGTGCTGTCACAGATTGTGTACATCAGACAAATGAACATGACAAGTCTCTCTCTCTATCTGACTGTCTCTCTCTTGCAGGGTTAGGCAATCTTTGTTGGAAGTGAGCGCTGCCTCTTGGGTACTGGTTAATACAAGTGTTATCAATTTGATACATACTTCAGAAATATCAAACCTGCTCTATTTACCTTTAATAAACTATTATTAATAATTAACTGTATTGATTTACAGTAGGTTATGTGGGTTTAAGTCCTTCATCTGGCCTTTCTGTGTGGAGTTTGCATGTTTGAGAAGGTGAAATTTTAAAGGGATCCTCTATTTTTAAGACAAGTAATTCTTAAAAGATAAATGTTTGTATGAGTTATACTAATTTGATATGAAAACCCCTCTTAATGTTTTTGTTTTAATAAAGTTTGTAAAACTATTTAAGTGATAGGTCGCCATTCCTGTTACGTCACAGTGTGTGACATCGCCGGTCCCGTTGCCAAACTTCCAGCGTGTCACTCGTTAGCTTTCCCAACATGTCGTCAGTTCTACCCTTCCTATTTGAACCAGATCTGAAAAGTGAAGAGCAGGACAGCACTGTCGGTCGTTCACAAGACGAGCTTCAGGGAAAAATGCGTGCAGCAAATACCTGATAAGACAAAAGTTGGGCAAAACTGGTGATGCGAGAGAGTCCGGTTGGGAACTCCAGTTGGGAGCGAGAGTGTATGCTCTCCGGTTTTATTAACAGATATTCAAGGTAAGCATATTGCGTTTTCAAACTTATCCCAATATAATTATGTAGATTGTTAGCATCCAGAGCTGTCGTGTGCTTTACATACAGTACAGGCCAAAGAGCACACCTTGTGTAATCCATGTCTTGTACACTGTAACGCATGGTAGCTAGAATACGTGTATAAAAGTACCAAAAAGGGGAGAAGCTTCCACTTATGCACATTTATTCACAAAAAAATAATATTTCCACCTTGACCACTGTTCACTCGGGAGCTCAGCAGTACACAAACACGCGTTCCCTGATGAACTCCAACATTGTTGTAAGGTCCACATCAGAGTCCCTGTCGTCACTGTAGCGAGCCATAGTGCTTTAGTTATTTAGTATGATTTGGGGAAAACTCCCACGAAGAATAGTCAACAATAAAGATAGCAATAGTAATCCAAATCCGCGTTTTTTACTCACTCGAAGATCCAGGAATTAGACCGATCCCATGGCAATGTCACAGCCGCGATCAGGCAGTCGATTCAAAAAAAATTACTGATCCGAAAAGCCGCTGTGGGACCAATGATTTAAAAAAATGGACTGATCAGAAACCAATATTGCAGACGCGGTGGGACTGTCAGATCCAGAAAATAGACGGATCCCTTACTTGACTGAGGATCCAGGAAAAATGTTCGGGCGCCAGTTGCAACGCGTGGTCGGTAGGATACGTGCATACAGGGACCAAAAAGGGGGAGAAGCTTCCACTTATGCACATTTATTCACTAAAAATAATAATTCCACCATGACCACTCACTTCACTCCCCTTGTTTCCATTTGACTGGAAATTGCATCCAAAAGCAGCACATCGTGGCATTTTACTTCGCGAGTTTAGGCAGCAATAAGCAATTGTTGAACACGCTACACATTTGGAAAGATCCCAATGACATCATCACTGCGAGCCCGCAAACCATGGCGCGTCAAATGGTCAAAATATGGACTAAATATTATAAAATATTGCCATTGATTTAACATTTTATGCATTTCTAACAACATATTTTAGTACAAGAGAACAATTGTGGTTCATTAGAGCCTACATGTATTTAAATTAGAGGCTCACTTTAAGAGTCTTATATTATGTTTTTTTTTGTATTACAGGCGGGCCCCGGTTTACGAACGAGTTCTGTTCCTGCGCTGGTGATGTAACCCTTATTTCCGTGTAAGTGGGAATTATCCCTTTAAATACCTCTAAACACCCTCTAAATAAAATTTCAAAAAACTATCCAAAAACATGTATTATATATCATTGTACTGTCCTCGCCAAGACGTTGGAGCTAAGTCCTAGCTAGACAGTCAGCTCAGCTCCGAAATGATAATGTCAGACGTCTGTGTGGTTTGCTGACTTTATTTAGTTTCTCATGACATCAACACTTGCAGAATAAAACTAAAATAAAATGAAATTTAATCAATCTCATTTTCAATAACAGCAATTCAAATATGCGTTCACGATTAGCTGCTGATACAGTGAAAACAAACAATTAGCATGTATCAGTTAGCGTCCGCACATAATCAAAATCAATCACATAAACTCGCCCTACGTATTCAACAACAATTGAAAATGCACAATAAACAGTATAAAAGGGGTTATATAGAGCTGTCGCCTCTGGATGCTTCACAAGCAAAAAAATGTGCGCGCAGGCTGTCACCTCTCTCACTCGGCTGCTCTGTGTGTGCCTGTGGCTTGCGTGTGGAAGTACGACCTGATCTACGCTTCCTGCGCCAAACTAAAAGCATGCATCACCAAACAAAAGTCAGCATTAAAAAAAAAAAAAAAAGAAACACGAGACTCAGGCGTCGTAAAGTCGAAAACGCTTTAAATTGGGTCCGTCTTGATCAGAGGTGGGTAGTAACCTGTTAGATGTACTCCGTTACATTCACTTGAGTAACTTTTGGAAAAAAATGTACTTCTAAGAATAGTTTTATTTAGCTATACTTTTTACCTTTACTTGAGTAGATTTGTGAAGAAAAAATGCTCTTACGCCGCTACTTTGGGATACACAAGAGTCGTTACATTTTTCCCTTCCTTACTCTACATATTAGATTTATTATGTTTTGCCAGTGATTCCAAAGGTAGCGCTACCAATTTCACCAACACGTCGCAACAATAATCACAACTCCATTATACCAATCAGACGCAAGTTTCCTGTTCTATGTTCACACCAGCCTGTTCATTTGATGTCTTTAAAGCGCCGTAAAAAATGAGATATCTGACATAGAGCGCTGCCCTCGACAGGACTCGAAAGCACGGATTTTAACCTCTCTCCCAAGATTTTTTTGGCACTGATTGACCACGAAAAACCGGAGATAGGATCCTTTTAATTTCATAATAGTAATTTTGAATAAACTACTTACTGTTCAAACTAGAACTATTTTCTCCATCAGAGGGCTCTCATGCTCGTTGGACGAATTATGCTTCATTTATTTATCTTTTTTCTCTAGTCGGAATTTATTTCAACAGTTCATATAGATAACGTTGTTCTCAGAAAAAAAATATGATTGTTTAAGAAAAAAAAATCTAACAAAAATGTAAGCAGTTACTCACAATGTTACTCATTACTTGAATATTCTTTTAAACCAAATACTTTTTTTCTTGTACTTGAGTATATTTTTTGGACGACTACTTTTACTTTTACTTGAGTAATATTATTTTTGAAGTAACGTGACCCCTTACTTGAGTAAGTTTTGGCTACTCTGCCCACTTCTTGTCTTAACCCGGGGACTACCTGTATTACTATTATTTTTTTTTTCTTAAAGCATTCATTGAACAATGCTGTGTCTTTACTTGGAAGTATTAAGTGGGACAAAATATGAGTTGTTCGGTAAAACAAAGAATCAATATGTATCTAGGCAAAAAAAAAAATTTTGTTTCTGTTGAATATCCTACACAGACTTATATTAAGTTGAACAGTAAGTTCTGTAGGTATTCATCTCATTTCCAAGGATAACAGAAGAGCGACTTTGTTTTTGGGAACTAAACTGACTGAATCATGTGATGCTTTTGTATGGCATAACCTGAGTAAAACTTACTCTATACCAGTACTTCTCAAATGGTCGGGCGCGCCCCCCCAGGGGGGCGCAGAGCGTTGCCAGGGGTGGCGCGAGTGACCTCGGGGAACATGCTTTTTTTTTTTTTTTGCCGTACTAGAATAAAGTGTACTTGCACATCCACTCCGTGGGTGGCAGTGGCGCTCTCATTTTCAAAGTGCGTGCAGTATTTTTGAAGTAAGCAAGAGCACAAGGAAGCGATTCATGCAGAGCTGGACTCACGCAGAGACCCACTGTCTTCTCCGGTTCTCACGTGTCCGGCCGAGAAGTGCCGTTTTCGGCTTGGGATCGTCATGACCACCGCCCTCACCTACGGTTCTCCCTCGGCCGCCGAGAATGCGCTTTTTTCGGGCCGTTTGCCTTTTGGCTTTGACTTTTAATATAGTGGGAAATGAGGAAAGACCACTGTTTACTGAGTCTAAAAATGATTATTGGGGAGAGTCTGAAGCCAAATCAGTTAAGACGCCACTTAAAGACATTAGACCTCAATCTCATTGATAAGCCGCTTGATTGTTTTTCAGCGAAAACGTGCCGAATATTGCCAATTGTCACAATCGTCACGCTTTGTCAGTGTTATATCAGTAAACCAGTGAGCACTGTGGTGAATCAGCGAAAATAAAAACTTTCCTTCTGTCCAAAGACACTTCCCCCCCCCCCTTCTATTCAGTTTTGTTTTTTTCAGTCAAAATTTTTGGCATGTTGTCCTGAAGAGTAAATGTTTCTAATCAATTTGAATTTGTTATCATTTACTGATTTTATTACATTTATTTTTCAGTTTCAAGTGGTCAAAAATGTACCTTGAGTGTATTTTTACAGTTTGGATGTGACTCTTTTTTTTTTTTTGTTTTTTTTTTTTGTTTTTGTTTGTTTGTTTTACTTCAGGCAAATTGATGCGCGTTAAGTCTTTTCTGTTACAAGCAAAACAATGTTAATAAAGTTATACTTTATTATAAGTTGATCTATGTTACTTTTTGTCTTTAATAGAAAAAAAGGACACATTGTTAGGCTGAGGTGTACTTATAATAGTAATATTATAGACAAATGATACTATTTACAGTGGCGGCAGAGAGTTGGGGGGCGTGAAACATTTACGTCTTCCTTGGGGGGGCGTAACAGAAAATAATTGAGAAGCACTGCTCTATACAAATGAAATACGATACGATAATAACACAATACGAATGAAAAGTTCTGTTTTACCTAGCCTTTTTTTAACCACTCGAAAAACATATTTTTACAGCTCTCATTAGAAAAAAACTGCCTCATTCTATTCTTTTGTCAGAGAATAGTATGCATCGTGTGCACTAGAGGATTAAAGTATCTCAGCTGACTTTAGATAAGCGATAGAGTACAACCTAAACTGCATAGCAGCAAATTGCAGGACACAAAACCCACACAAGAAAGCCAGACCACTGGACTCGAACCCAAAACCTCAGAATATCTATCCGGAAAGCCTGGTGGTGCTCTTTTGATATAACAACCTAAGATATTGTACATCTGCTGATGCTGATGTAGGTACTATATAGCACCACTACACCTGAATATGAGACCACACACGAAACCATTGCATAAGCACTATTAAAAGCACAACAACAGTCAAGAGTGCACAGGAGAAACAAGGGTGTTTAGCATCAACAGAGTGAGAAAGAACCCAAGCTACTCAGATATTCATTTAGCATGTTGTACCAGTACAACTCATGAATCATATGCGGAAGTGTCCCCAAATATAAGGTGAAAAATGCACAAATCTAAGGTCCAACATCTAAGATAGGAAGGACTCTTTGTTGGGAGGTCCAGCCTTATTTGAGGTCGGGGCAGCCTTGATGATGGATGGCCCATTGCTTGGTAATATTTCTTCCACAATCTTGATCCAGACATTAAGCGCATGAGACCAATAGACTATAGAGGTAAAATCAAAACGTAGATGTGGATTTGTGTATGAAATGCTTATATATGAACCTAGCTTTGTTACTTGAGCATTTTAAAAGTGCTCTTAAATTGTGATTGACCCACATCATGTTTTTGGGTGCTGTCGTTCTTTATAATTCATCTGTTGAGTCCTGATTAAATTCATCATTTCAAGGAAGAACGATATCAATTCAGGGAACAGGGCCCAAATTCATTCATGTATGCACTTACTGTTCCCAGGCAACATGTTTCGATGAAATAGGGACTCTTTAAACAGCACAATTTTTCATCTACACAGCAAGAGCTACAGTACTGAGCTCAGAAAGCAGTACAGTGTAAAAGGTATGTTTGAATTGAATGAAAATTGAAAGTCAGAATGAAAATTTAGGATTTGGTCTCAACTTGGTATCCTTTTTTTTTTCTTTTAAATAAGAGCTGTTTGTGCCATTCAGACATGTCCAACCAAATAAATATAAAATACGAGTGAGACCCAGTTTTTCACATTATGCTTAAGACAAATTGGTAACTGGAAACGCAAGAATTTTGCTTCAGACAGAAAAGTGGGAAATTATACAGCTTGGACTATAAAAATTAAATGAAAAGCTGCTCACAGTCAGACATTCTGCTCCAAATTAACGTATCATACCCTAGACTTCATAATGATATTGACAGGACACATTCCCCAGACACTGCTCCATGCCTTTAAGTAGGGGAGTGGTCCCAAACTCCGCTTCAGTCAGTCGAAGTCGGTCGCAGTTATTCTCAAACACATGCAGCGATCCAACGGCGGATTTAGGTTGAAAAAGTGCAAAAGCTTTACCTCATACAAACAGGAAGGACTGTCTCAGGAATGATTAGTTCAAAGATTCAAGGTAATTATTATATTTTTCGTACCATGCATGCATTTTGAAATGTGAAAAAAATCAATGGAAGAAAATAACCTTTACGGCATTGGCGTCAATATTTACGTAAAATAAATGCTAACCGTCCGGTTTTTTGCTTTTAATCAGGAATCGAGACTTTTTTACGTTCATATCTATAAAGAATTCAGGGATTTAGGCATTTATTCACAAGAATTTTCAACTTAAAAAACTCTTTGTGGTAAGGGTGTAACGGTACATGTATTTGTATCGAACCGTTTCGGTACGTGGTGCTCGGTTCGGAACTGAGGCGTACCAAACGAGTTTCTGACGTAATGTAACCCTTACTTTTCGAGGTTGTGAATTGATCAGGTTACAGTTTCTTTGTGTAGATTATATTTACTCTGTTTTCTCTACTATAATGAGGACCAACACGGTAGGACAGTATAACCCAGGAACGTCAACGACGCCACAACATGGCCGCCGCGAGAACGCAGTGAAACGTGGGCGTTAAAGTCAATCAGCCAATGCACACCAGTCCCAGTACGGCCGCATGTTAAATGCGTCACAGAAGCGGCTCAACACGACGCACGTGAAAAGAACGGCAGAGTTTATTATTTGATGCGAGACGTGACCCTCCTGCGTCAATACTACTGCCGGTAGCTAGGATTGGGCAGACCGGAAGTCACTCGTGTAAAAATACGGTGGATCCGGTCGATTTTCAAACTAATATGCAATCGTAACCCACTTTTCCAGTCCATCAGATCTCTTGAGTAATAGATCGGAGTACAGTTGACTTGTCTTTGTTGATTTACTACTCTATTCTCTGCTATAATAATAACCAACACAGCCCCGTGTTCAATACAAAACCCTCCAACCACAACAAAACAAGTAGGAACTAATATTCACATAGGAACTAAAGTTATACAACATAAAATATACAATATAAATGAATACTACATCACATTTGTAAAATATAAACACATAATAAAATAAATAATAGCCCATTTAAATAAAATAAATTGAAATGAGCTAAAACACCTGTAATTAAATAATAAGAATAATACACAGATCCGGCTTACACAATTAAATTTATTCATTTCTGTGTGGCGCTTTAACTTGAGAAAATCCACCAATAAAGCTTTTGAAAACCGTTCATACGGGATGATTCATTGAGGCATTTCATTTGTAAAATACATGTTAAAATCTTTGTCATTGGGATTGCTTCTCTCTTTAGCACAGGACTTCTTTTTTCTTCTTTCTTTCAGAAAGAAAGCTGACCAATACGAGGGGTCTGAAAGGCAAATTGTTGTTGGATAATCTTTAAATACCCGCTACTTTTTAAGCAGAATTCTAGCTATATATAGGCTAATATTCCTATTGTTGAAAGCACAAAGATGTGTAATAAACAACTAGCACATTTATATTTTACATTTTGTTTTATTACTGTACCGAAAATGAACCAAACCGTGACCTCAAAACTGAGGTACAAACCGAACCGAGATTTTTGTGTACCGTTACACCCCTACTTTGTGGTGTACACAGTGGCTTACAGACTAGCAGCACATTCGACATATTTCCGTAAAATAAATGCTAACTGCCCGGTTCTTTGCTCTTTCAACAAAGAAACGAAACTGTTTTACATCCATATCTATTTAGAATTTAGGGATTTACGCATTTATTCACAAGAATTTTCAACGTAAAAAGTTCTTTGTCTGTGTTTACACTCGGTCAGCTTTGACGGAGATAGGCCCCCTATTAATCGGCCCCGCGTCCCGTGTCCCGTCAATAAATTACTAAGTCCATGATCATACCTTCAAAATGATTAGGTCATGATTAGTCACCTACAGAGATGCACTAAAAACTATAGTTATTCATGATCAACTCACAACTGATGTTTATTTCGAGCACACTTTCACAACAGTTGCAGCTGTACTGAAGTGCTTTAGCGAACACATTGAAAAGTTCCATTGTTCATGAAGAAAATAGTCCGTACCTTTCACTGTTAGTGTTGCTTCGTGTGTTTTGGTTTCATTCTAGTTTGTTCCTCAGTGTATTGACCTTGTGATCACCAATTCATGTCAAATGTTTCCTGCCTGCTCCTTGTGTGTCTGGCCAATCCCTCCGCCTCTACCTTGTGTGATCCACAGGTGTATCCCATCTCATTACCCTCATATGTATTAAAGCTTCCTGCTTCAGTTTAGATCTTGTTGCATCGTCCTGTCCATGTCCTGGGCCCCGGTCCATGCCTGTTTTTCATCGTAGTTTAGGCGCCTTGTGTTTGTTTGCTAATTTATTCTAGCTCCCCTGTATATAGATTGCACTTTGTTTTGGGATTTTGCACCACTATCCTGTAGTAATGGATGACACTTGACACAAACTGTATCGACACTGTATTGGCATTGTGTTGCTCATGCATGAGTGACCTCTGCAATATTTCTAAAGTCATTGCAGATGAAAAAAATGAAAATAAGATGAAAAAGTTTACGTGCCGCCAACCCAACATAAAAAAAATTATAATATTTTGGCGCATTATTTGTCCTGATGGAGACCTTCCTACCAGCTAAGATTATAGATGATTGCAAACCTCTGCACATGTTGCACTCGTGTAACAACACAACACAAAAATAGTACTGAAGGTAAAAAGTGCAATTTGGAAAAGCGCAAGCTTCTGGAACTAAATATTTGGCCATGCTCTTAAGTATGGCTTTTGAACAGACTTAAATAAATTGCTTAAAGCACACAGTGCCACTTTGTAGTGTGAGGTATGACCTGCTAAAACCCTCGGTTTGTTTGGATAGGGAAGAAACATGTACAGAAGGGAAGTAAAATGTAGGTACTTTTTAGACTTTAAAATAATATACTAGTATATAATCATCATCTAAAAAACAATAAACTGATTAACACAAATTTTGCTTGGCCTTATGTTATATTTATATAAAATGAATATATTTACCTAAATAATCAGTTTATATTCATCTTTACACCTCTTCTGTCTTATAAAGTTTGACTTATGGTAAGTGATGACTCTGGCACAAAGCAGGCAACCTATGTGTTTTCCAAACAAAAAGCATCACACTTAGTTCAGCATAGCCCAGGTGGTGGAGACATCTGAGAAATGGTTATGGGACATACCCATCTATCACAATCTGTCCCCTTTTTCATGGAAAATCCATCACTGGCGATTTTGCCGGGAGTCTCTTCTAATCCTTGGCTGAGGTAAACTCAGGTGGTTTAGGCTACAAGATATGTATTGCCTATGACTGTCGGGACAGCTGTTTGTCTACTGTTAAATTACTTGCATAATAATTATCGAATTTGCTGTGGAATAAAAATATCATAGATAAATAAAAATATTCATTTTAAATGCTCCTGATATATTTTATATTATTTAACAAATTTTACTAATATTTCTGAGTCCATTGTACCTTTTAAACTGCATAAACCCTATTGGATGTACCCAGTCTCTTAACACATTATTTTTATTCCTCACAGACAAGCAGTTGTTATCACCAATGTTGCATACCGTATTTTTCGGACTACACGTCGCACCTGAATATAAGTCGCACCAGCCATAAAATGCCCAACGAAGAGAAAAAAAAACATATATAAGTCGCACCGGAGTATAAGTCGCAGTTTTGGGGAAAATTTACTCGATAAAATCCAACACATAGAACAGATATGTCATCTCGAAAGGCAATTTAATCTAAAAATACAATAGAGACCAACATGCTGAATAAGTGTACAGTGCATGATCATTGAAATGCGAATTTACTGTCCTCACCAGGACGCTACAGCTCGGTCCTGGCTATACAGCGAGCTAAACTCCCAAATGAAGATGCTGGACGTCTGTATAATTTGCTGAATCAATTTCGTCCTCGATACCAAACAGGTTTGCATCAACATAAATAAATGATAATTAGGTGCTATTACAGCAATGACACAAACGGTTAGCATGCATTCGCTAGCATTAGCACATCGTTTAAACAACGACACAACTGGCTCTAAGTGTCCGATTGCAGGTGGAAAACACAACAACAACAACAGAAAAGATGATACACACAGGCGTATCTGTAGAGATATTTTACAAGCATAAACAATGAACTTAGGTTAGCAGCCGTGTTTCTCTCTCGCTAACTCACCCACTCACTCAGAGCTGCGTAGCTGTCTGTCTTTTTCTGGCATGTGAGCGCTCTTCTTCACGTAAACAAGTGCGAGTGCGCCCCCACGTGGGCGTGAAAGCGCCACAAACTAAAAGCATTCATTTTAATATAAAAAAGTTAATAATACAATTGAACACACATTGCCAAAGGCAGAACGCAAATGTGGCCATAGCTATTAAGAGTTATTCAGATAACTTCAGCATAAAGATCATGCTAACAAGTTTACCAAACCATCAGTGTCACTCCAAAACACCAAAATAACATGTGAAATGATATCATAATGTGTTAATAATTTAACGCATAAGTCGCTCCTGAGTATAAGTCGCACCCCCAGCCAAACTATGAAAAAAAATGTGATTTATAGTCCGAAAAATACGGTACTTATTTAAAAAAAATTTAGCAAGACAGAAGTCGGCCCGACCCGACCGTAAATAATCACACATAAGTCGCTCCAGAGTATAAGACGCACCCTCTGCCAAACTATGAAAAAAACTGCGATTTATAATCCGAAAAATACGGTAACTTGCAAAAAGTAAAAAGGTAGTTCGAAAAATACGGTATATATTATTTGTCTCTGTATAACGAGATGCTGTAGACAAAGGCATAATGATGACTTGATTTTAAAGGACTGCTTAGCCCTCTGTAGTTGTTTGGCATATACTTAGTCCATTGTTATTTTATCGTCATGTAATGTTTATTTATTTATTTATTTATTATTTATTTTAAAAATAAGCTTACAAAGTTATCACTGGAGACCATTTGATGGGATGTGAGAGGAAATCAGTGCACCCGGAGAAAACGATGCGAGTACAAGGACAGCATAGGCTGCAGATTGAGATCTTTCATTGATTTGAACACAGATCTCGTGACTGTGAGGCTTACTATTCCCAATGCTGTCAATTTTCATTAGCTTTAACAACGTATAATACAGTACACATCATATAAATTGTGATAATGGACATTGTGACCATGAGGAGATGTGGGCAATAAAATTTTAAAGGTCCATGTTGGAGTGTCGAGATCCACACCAACATGCTCATTTCAATTGTGTTCGGTACAGGGATGTTAGCTCTGTGTGAAGATATTTTTTGCGTTGTTTGTTAAAAATAAAATATAACAATTGGGTTTCTGTAAAGTTGGAATAATTACAGCATGCTGTATATAATATGTACATATGTAGGTGGCAGAAAACACTCAGGTAACTTGAAATTCCGCTCTGAGACCCCCAATTTGGCCAAATTTCAAAATTGTCCGATATGCATATGTGATACATCATTGGAAAGCTTAAAAATTCAATTTTCTGGGGGAAGAAAATTTTTGAAGAGGAAGGCATTAAAAAAAATAATAATAATAATAAACAGAAAAACTCTAACTCGAGGTGAGAGCACGCGAGAGCAGAATTTAAGACGCCACAATTTTAACGAGATATTATTGCGTACTTACCTTGTTCCGATCCAAAAACTCCATGTATCACCGAGTGTCAAGACACAGCTGTGAATGGCCACAGCCGGAATTTTGGGGGATTTTATGGGTGAAACATGGTATTATAACAAGGGTCGCGATGCAGCTTTCTTTGGTTCTATTATTTATCATGTAACATATCGGGGAAAATGCGAAAGTAACACAAAAAAAAAAAAAATACAATTAATCGATAGTTATGAGGTAGATATCTGTGACTTATTCACAAACGCCAAATTTTTCATTGTGACGTAATTTGTTTAAAAGTTTAAAATATGTGGGTGAATAATTTTTTGAAGTTTTTTTTTTTTTTTAAACTAAATATTAGACATCAATTAAGGATTCTAAGCTAAAAATGACAGACATTTAACAACAACAAAAATACAATTAATCGATAGTTATGAGGTAGATATCTGTGACTTATTCACAGACGCCAAATTTTTCATTGTGACATAATTTGTTTAAAAGTTTAAAATATGCGGGTGAATAATTTTTTAAAGTTTTTTTTTTAAACTAAATATTAGACATCAATTAAGGATTCTAAACTAAAAATGACAGAATAATAAATGTGCTTACTTACCTTCTTTTTATGGCTGTGTTGAAACAAAAGCGGTTGCGTGATGTCTGTAAATGGAGGTTTCCAGGGTAAAAGGGACAAATTAAAAATAGTTCGGGGGATTATTGCGCAATGAATCTGTTATGGCAGCATATAGACATATTGTTCTATCAAACACAACAGTTCTTTTGGCTTAAAATACAGCAGTTTATTTTAAAGAGGGGTGCAAGAGCAGAAACGACTTTTTCAGCCTTGTCTGTGTTTTCCGCCAGGTGTGTGTGTGGGGGTTTACACAAGGCCAAAAGGTCAACTTTAAGGCTTGCTCAAAATAAGATTTAAAAAAGTGAGTCAGTCTTGCTAAGAAGTACAAAAACAAATGAACCAAACAGAAATAATGATTACATCCATTCATCTCTATATTACGAATTTTTCATTCTGGATTAGGCTCTGTATTTACAAGATTGTTGTTAACAATAGACTTCTGCCATACACAATGGAGCAAGCAATCAGATTTCAAGTCTTTGTAACAGACTCTATTTCAAACTAGCGCATGACTAATAAGCATGTCAAAACCTTTCCTAATCTTTGTGAATGAAAGACAGTTTGTTTTGACAGATGATGCTCAGAGTTAATGAATTACATGTCAGCATTACAATAGGATTCATACCGAGATGAACATGCTGGGTAATGTAATCGTTTTGAGAATAGTCGGTTTTAATATAAAATCAGTTAATTGCTTTGGGCTTCATGCTGTTCTATCCAAGAAAAAAAAAGGCATTATGACTCTGTAGGTGGCACCAATTTGACAGGCCAAAAAGTAATGTCCGCAGAAAGACTTATAGCGCACATTCTATTGTGTGTGACTTAGGGTACCACACAGTTCATTTTCATGGTTTAAAGTTATCCTTCATATTCTAAAGGGAACCTCAGACTTAAAGACTTGTAGGCTCTAATAAGCCACAATTGTTCTCTTTTATAAAAATATGTTATTAGAAATACATTATATTGCCATTGACTTAAAAATATATTGTATTTAGTACATGTTTTGACCTACCGAGGGCGCCATGGTTTACACACGCAATGCACACTCGGGGTGATGATGCGGTTGGACTGGACTGGGAGAATAGCTGTGCTAGCTAGCAAGCGAAGCTAGTATGACAACTGGCATGATTTTGTCACATTCTGCTGCTGGTCAGATTGTTTTGTTACAGAAATGTGGGTAGAGTTCCGAACTTTGTATCTGCATCCAGTTACAGCTCATCAGCAATGTCTTTAAACCGATCCTAGGCGGCTTGCCGAGATATTGACTTACTACCATTTGACAGTTTGTATCGTTGCATCATTGCCTTGTTTTTTTCATTGGTCTGCCTCTCACCGCGGTTTTCCCTGTTTTTGTTATTGATCCTGACCTACTGTCACGGATCCTTTTTGTGTCTTCTTTTTCTCTATCGTGGTTTTTTTGTGTGTTCAATAAATACTTTTACGCAATTTTTACGTTATTATTGTCTGCTTGCCGTCTGAAGTTAGCCACGTTTTCTAATTCTGTGGTCAAGCCAGCCGCACTTTCTTTTAAGTTGTGTTTCCTTTTGGGTTTTACTGGACAGACAGACAACGCATGTGGGTTGCAATTGCTTCATAAGGAAAATCATGATCCTGACAACAAGTATAGTCCTGTGGTCTACGAGCTCATCTGTCGCACGGGAAACACGGGTTTGAATCCTGCTGGAAACCTTCATTTAATTGTTTTTGCTGCTCGTTTTGTGAAATATGTCCACGCATCGACGACCGTGCGATAGTACTGGGCATCGTCATTAGAAATGTCACATTTGATGGTGAAGTGGCAGCAGTGGCTTCTTTTCAAAACCCGTCGAAAAAATTTTGAGACCCTAACCCTAACCCAATAGAGGCATTTAATTGCGATGCACGTTTGAAGTGTTCAAGATCAATGTGTAAATTCACAAGCAGAACGCCACAGCTCGTTAAAATCAGGTGAGCCAACTGGTTCCACACTAAAGATGTCGGAGTTGGCAGAGAGCCAGATGCGCTCATCAAAGGAGCCAGATATGTCTCGCCAGCCACTTGTTCCTATCCCCTGAGTTAGCAATACTAAGATGCAATTCATGAACTTCAGGCCTTTTAAAATTGTAAAGAATCTTTCTATATTCTTCCATCTGAATACCAAGCAAGTGGCACTAATTATCCTACTAATTAACCAAATATTCAGAATGTTCAATTATCCATTTGTAAATGCCCTATTTGACCTATCTATAAGTTTTTATTAGGGCTTTTGTTCTGTCAACAATAAAATGTAAATCGGTTCCATTACACATTTCTACAACAGTACAAGACAATTTGCAAGGATGAAGCCTACTATAATGACAGAATGCAAATTACAAAACTGGAGAAGACTATTTACAGTGGCTACCAAATCAAGACAGATCGGCTATTTTTTTTCTTTAAACAAGTGGGTGGAGAAATTATTTACCTGACAGATTTTTAACAATAAATAGGACAATTTAATGTCTGGTCGTTAAAATCAACAAGATTGTTTTAGTGTATCAAAGTTGTAGGGCTTGACAATTTTAGTCACTAACAAATCTGAAAAGTTATTGACAATCCAATTGATCAACAATAGGTTCAAAGCCATAAAGCCTCTAAAAAAAATTATGAAATCGTTTTCAGACATGTTTTGGATAGTTCTGCTTGCCAGAGTAAGCCCTTTTCTTTACGGGTTGAATTAAATATAAATACATATGAATGCTGTATGCTTGTTTGGATTTGTCATACCTGAAACGAGAATAAAGAAACAAGAAGAAGAACATCACTCATGATGTCTTGGGCCTCAGAAAACGAGTTGTGAGAAAAGTGTGAACCATGACAATGTGAGCAGTATGAGTGACGTGGCCTCTGCCACTTGCTACAGATTGCTTTGCTAAGTGTCACATTTGCAGCTGCATAGACAAGGTGGGAGACTCAGACACCCATTTATTATAAAAGGAAGTGCACTTCAAAGAAGGCATGGTCTTTATAACTGTTGACTCAGCCTGTCAATTCGACCTTTTTGGCATCAGGATGATGCACAGGTGGCATAGGAGCTTTTGTGAAATGAACAATCTAAAAGCGTTCCAAGCAGGTCACATTCTTTTGCTTGGATCTTTTCTCTCAGGATGCCACCTACTTAATCATTTGCATATATAAAATAATTTGAGATGTGTCTATCATATGCATCAGTCTTTCTCAATACATCCTGCAAGTCTATGCAGTCTCACACAGAAGCAAGCCCAATGACTAGATTGCCAACCCATCCTCACATGCATGTGTGTGTGTGTGCGCGCGCGCATGCAAAAATTAATTTCATAACATACAAATCTTTAGTAAACATTACGACTCAAAAAAGAATAAAAAATCTGGAATCTAATTTAGCCCATCTGAATAGTGGCAGTCTTCTTGTTGAATACTTATTGAATATTCTCTCTAATTAAGAGTTCAGGGAATCCTTTCAACAGGCTGTAGTTTAGTTATTAAACTGCTCAAACAGAAATTCCAAAAGATGAAGTGAAGGCGTGATTGCATTTTCGATTAGAATTCCAGATTAGTAGTCAAAAATAGACGTACATTTTGAAATGGCATGCAGTGAGTGTCTTGGATAAATTGCTACTAGGAAATACAAATCATACTAGCCTTCCTCAACTACCACATTTTATATGTTAGGAATATGATTTTGAATGGCTGACTGACTACATGTGCCCCAGTATTGACTAGCAAGCAGTACATTGTGTGCACCCGGTCTCTCTTAACTAAATTACTGCTTCATTAATTTGATCAGTTATTATATTGAATATATGAAGATGACAACAATGTTGCATACCGTAGTTTTCAGACTATACGTCGCAGCTGAGTATAAGTCGCACCAGCCAAAAAATGCGCAATGAAAAGGGAAAAAAAACATATACAGTGCTGCTCGAAAGTTTGTGAACCCCACAGCGATGGTCAGATTTTTTGTAAAAAAAACTAAAATAACCTTATTAAATGTTAAGTTATACCCAAATCCACAATACTGACATTCCAAATAATGGACTGAAACAAAAGAAATAGTTATATTGTCATTCTTTATTTAACAAAAGTGGTTGATTTAAGAAAAACTCAGATATCATGTGTGCAAAAGTATGTGAACCCCTTCAGTTAATAGGATATTGCGCCTCCTTTTGCAGAGATTACCTCAACCAAACGGTTTCTGTAGTGACTAATCAGCCTCTCACATCTACTTTGGGGGATTTTTGCCCATTCTTCCTTGCAGAACGCAGTCAGTTGAGAGAGGTTTGATGGGCGTCTGGCATGAACTGCTCGCTTCAGGTCCCGCCACAGCATTTCAATGGGATTTAGGTCAGGACTTTGACTGGGCCAGTCCAGAACACGAATCTTCTTCTTTTTCAGCCATTCCTTGGTTGTATTGCTGGAATGCTTTGGATCATTATCATGTTGCATGATCCACCTTCTGCCAAGCTTTAACTTCAAAACAGATGGCGTCAGGTTATGTTCTAGGATTTGACAATATTCCTCAGAATTCATGATTCCCTGGACTATGTGGAGTTGTCCAGGTCCTGAGGATGAAAAGCAAGCCCAGATCTTGACATTCCCACCTCCATGCTTCACTGTTGGGAGAAGGTTCTTTTGGTGGTATGCAGTGTTGACTTTTCGCCAGACATGGCGGTTTTGGTTGTGACCAAACAGTTCAATTTTGCACCTACATCAGTTGATGAAAACTCTTTTTAATTTAGTCTCGACAACACAACTGTTAAAAAAACAAAAAAAAACTACTGAATTGATTGATTAGGAAATCAGGTTGAAATAATAGAAAATTCCAAAATGTTGAGGGGGTTAACAAACTTTTGAGCAGCACTGTATAAGTCACACTGGAGTATAAGTCGGGGGGGAAATGTATTTGATAGAATCCAGCACCAAGAACAGACATGTCATCTTGAAAGGCAATTTAAAATACAATAGAGAACAACAGGCTAAATAGGTGTACGGTATGTTAACATTACATGACGCCTGAAGTTAGATCGGGCCTAAAAAATCCGGCCTGCGGGTATCAAAGCCCGATGCAACCCGAGCCCGATCAATTAAATTGATTTGCTTGCCCGAGCCCGAAAAAACCCGAAATTTTATGTTTTATTTGTAGGCACGAACCCGAAAAAAAAATAATAAATTTTATGTTTTATTTGTGGGGACTCAGGAGAAGGAGGAAATGCGGGGATGCGATGCGTGGTTACGTTTTGTGTGATCACATTTGCGACAATGGTGCATATATGCATAACAATAACAAATTAAATCCTGTCTTTTGTAACAAATTCTCCCAGTTAAACAAGACTGTAAGATGGATATTCAATAAACATTTATATCTTTAATATTTGTGTGTCCTAACAAGCGAATAGTGGATTTGACATTTATTTGAATCTCCTCGAGTTGACAGGAGAAAAAGGCAAGTTTTCTCAATGTTTAACTAGTCTACATATTTTTATGATCATTATAAATGCATTTACACAACGAAATAACGCTGGGAAAGTTTGTTAAATATATTTCTTATATGAGACCAAAGTGCCACATTCATTTACATACAACGCAAAGCCGACACAGGTTTCCGTATAGCATCTTCAACAATCAATTTGAATCCTTTCCATATCCCACTCATACCGCAGTTGTTTGCTTTTCAAGTCCCCTGTCTATACTATACCATTATCTACTGCTTGCTCCGAGGTCGTCTTAAGTTTGTTTTTCACTCTTATAGCTGCACCATATCGAAAAAGGAATACCAGGATGCTCGCAGAAGAAGCAAGGGCGCGGGAGGGGAAGATTGAAAAGAGAGCCACTGCGTACACGTGCGCAGGCATGCACAGCGCCTTCTCTGTTTTATCCAAATTATCCATTTTATTTAACACCTATACATCGTATTAGTATAAATATATTAATATAGACTTATTTTTAAAAAAAGTTAGCGAGAGAGAAGTCGGCCTGACCCGACTGTAAATAATCACACATAAGTTGCTCCAGAGTATAGGACGCACCCTCTGCCAAACTATGAAAAAAACTGCGACTTATAGTCCTAAAAATACGGTAGTTCGCAAAAAGTAAAAAGGTTTAGCATTAAGATAATATTTTTTTCTTTTAGATCGTCATTGTTGGATCTTGTATTATGCACTGACTCAGGTTCAACTACTGAATCTAGCATGGCATATAATTGTGTTCTGTTTTGAGAAAGGGCCAGCTGCAGCTCGAGGGACAAACCAACTACGCCCCCTACTTTTAAAAATTAGGTTGGTTTCGATTGTGTGCAATACAGGGATGTTAGCTCCATGTATAGATACATTTTGTGTTGCTTGTTAATAATACAATATAAGAATTAATTTCCTGTAAAGTTAAAATAAATACAGAATGTTATGTGTCTATGACTTGCCAAACACCCAAGGAGGCCATTTTAAACAAGGCTAAAAATGAATGTGCATACTTTTCCGAAGTCTAATTGAAAGCAACGCTTGGTAAGTTTTCAGTTTTGGTTTATTTTAGGGACGCTGGTGGGATAACGCGGTAATAATTTGCCTTAAGGAAGACCGCGTTTCCCATGACGACCAGCGCACACCTGCGCAGTGTCATAAAATTATCAATTAATCAAAAATCAACCACTCGGTCGCCTGCAGATGGATTAAACAATATTTCTGTTTCCAGCAGCTGTGTGACGGTTGAAAAGCAGTGTTGGGCACGTTACTTTAAAAAAGTAATTAGTTATAGTTACTCACTACTTCTTCCAAAAATTAACTGAGTTAGTAACTGAATTACTCTATAGTAAAAGTAACTAGTTACCAGGGAAAGTAACTATTTCCGTTACTTTAAAAAGAAGTTGTTGTATGTCAAAGAATTTGAAATTTTCTCAGCAGTATTCAAGTCAGTTGAATAGAGAAGAACAGACAGGCAGTTGTGTTATAGAACCTTGTAATATTTATTGCACCTCACCAGCAACAGATTTATCCTTCACTTGAAGTGCAACAAAAATAAACAGATTTGAATTGCTTACCACAGATGTCGCAAAAGCTTTGAATGAATGAGCAGGGACAAACAGCCTTTCATAAGTCATAAGAAGTACGTGCGCTATTAGGCTCGAGTGTTTATGTCACAGAATGGGGGATCACGTGAGATTAGACAACAATGCAGCCATATTGGAAGCAGGTCTGGCTCGCTGACATTAAACTTTAACTTGCCAGTTCGATAAAGAGACAAACTCGTTACTAAGGCAAAGAACAGATATGTGATCAAACTTAAGGATCTGAACAATGTTGACTCTCACGAGCAAGCCGAAGACAAATGGAGTAAAGATGTCGACGGGCTTCCACAATTACGCGGAATGGACATTCTGCTGTATTTATTGTTTGATGTTTGTTACTAAACTCATCAGCGATTCCGAAATTACAAATCGCTACAAAACTATGAACAGTTTTGCTGCGGATGGGTGCAGGACCTGCACATTATGACCGTATCAAACGGCAACTCTATCGTTCTTGCAAAGGTAGGCTATGTGTGTTTACGCCAGCGAGTGAAAGCCGGGCCAATGTTTATTCTGTATTTACTGGTAGCCTTTCTTTTTTTTTTCTCCTCAGACAAATCTTTTTGTCTCTTGGTGCTCTGCCATCTATGCAGGATTCGAGCAAAAGCGTTCACATAGTCTTATCTTAGTCTTTATAATGAATAGTGAAAGTGACGGATGCTGTAAAGCACTAGGCACATTTGTATTTTTTTTTTTCTAGTGTGGCATGGTTCCTGCCACCCTCATCAAAGTTAATTAGTGACGGTGAAAGCGATACAGACTCCCTCAATATATAAAAAGTGTCATTCAACTAGCTGTCAGTCGACATATTATCATAATTGTTATGAAAATATTTTATAATGGTTGAAAAGTTACCTAGTGTTGCTTTAAGGATTGCTCAAAATATAGAAATAGGACATCAAAAGGTGAGTCAGACTTGCTTGGAAGTACAAAAACAAATATTCGCAGACGGGAGGGGACAGACTGTAAACAACACATTTTTTAATTGTTATGTAAATCTTGCTGTAGTGATCCAAACTGGGGAGAGGCAGGCAGAGTTCAAGGGAGAATCAGGTGTGGGGATCCGACGAGGGGCATGTAGAAACAAGTCCAGGGACTAAGAAAAAAATCATGAGCCGAAAATCACAGACAAAAAAATGTAAGCAAGGCATGATATAACTGACTGCAGAACTCGACAAGTTGATCGGGCAACAAGGTGAGGCGTCCACTGGCTTTTTAAGGCAGCTGATGGTTATAGCCTGCACCTGTTACTGCTCCACCTGTCTGACGTGCAACCTGTAATTTGAATAAAACATGCACACCATGCTGAGGTCTCAGGTGGGAGGGGGGGAAGCCCTCACACTAATCAGATCAAGCATTCGTCATCCGCCAACCTCTACCCCTGCTTTCAATGACCCTAACCGTTATATACAGGAATGAATAAATATATTCAAGGGCGTAGGTTTGTATAGGGACGGTAGGGACATAATACGACCAACTGTTCAGGATGCTCAAATTGTCCACACCACCTCATTTGCATTATATAACGAGTTCAGTTATGTCAGTAATTTAGATTGTCTTCCCATATGTTGTAAGGATAGAATAGACCCTACCATTTTGAATTAATTATTTTCATTATGTTCAGACTTACATTTATCCCTTTTACTTGCTGAATGTGCCAGTCCATTCTTTTCCCCTCAAACACACATTTGATTGGCTGATGACTTGACTCCTTCCGCCACACAGAAGCACACTTAGACCCACACTGCCACATTGACAGCCCGACAGGAATAGAACATGCTGCCGCCTCCTCCGCCCCCTTCGAAGAGGAGGAATATTAAAAGTTTTTTTTTTTTTTTTCAAGCAGCTGCTGTAAGTAATGTAAAAAGAAGTCAATGTTTTGGGGGTGGGGGAAACACCACTAATTTTGCTGCTGAAAGTCCGGCCTGCATCAGAGTTAGCATAGAATTTAACTTTCTTGCCTACAAAAATACTGTGGTCAGGCCAGCCTCCACAAGGAACTAAGAAGTCAGGCTAACCGTCCCTCATTTAGATCATTGTTTGTATTATGTGCATTACAGTAGTGCAACGCGGTGGCTTCAGAGTGCAAGTCCCTTTATTTATTAAAAAAAAAAAAAAAACGGAGAGCTATACAAGGTCCACTTCAGCGGGACACTAACATGAACATGAACTGACATGAAAAAAAAAAAGTCTATGAAATGAAATCACACATCAGAATTTCATGAGAGTACTTTGGTTCGAGTCTTGGGGTAGTCTAGAATGCCTCAGATGTGGACCAGTCCTTGGATATCTGATTTTTTTTTCTCATTATTTTTTTTCCCAAATCATTTTTAAATTGCAATACTTGTTTAGTTTAGTTTAGTTTAGTTTAGTTTAGTTTAGTTTAGTTTAGTTTAGTTTAGTTTAGTTTAGTTTAGTTTAGTTTAGTTTAAGTCTGGGGGTACTCCAGTGTCCCCCAGAAGTGGACCTATTCTTGGAAACCTCCCCGTTTTTTAAATAAAGGGACTTGCACTTAAAAATGTTTCTTTAGCGGATGTTGATTCAAACTAAGGTTTGAATCGAACATTGTATCACCTGAACCAATACAAAGTTAGTCTAAGCCAGTACTTCTCAAATGGTGGGGCGCGCCCCCCCAGGGGGGCGCAGAACGATGCCAGGGGGGGCGCGAGTGACCTCGGGGAACATGCTTTTTTTTTTTTTTTTGCCGTACTAGAATAAAGTGTACTTGCACATCCACTCCGTGGGTGGCAGTGGCGCTCTCATTTTCAAAGTGCGTGCAGTATTTTTGAAGTAAGCAAGAGCACACGGAAGAGACTCATGCAGAGCTGGACTCACGCAGCGACCCGCTGTCTTCTTCGGTTCTCACGTGTCCGGCCGAGAAGTGCCGTTTTCGGCTTGGGATCGTCACGACCACCGCCCTCACCTACAGTTCTCCCTCGGCCGCCGAGAATGCGCTTTTTTCGGGCCGTTTGCCTTTGACTTTTAATATAGTGGCAAATGAGGAAAGACCACTGTTTACTGAGTCTAAAAATGATTATAGCGGAGAAGCCAAATCAGTTAAGATGCCACTTAAAGACATTAGACCTCAATCTCATTGATAAGCCGCTTGATTGTTTTTCAGCGAAAACGTGCCGAATATTGCCAATTGTCACAATCGTCCTGCTTTGTCAGTGTTATATCAGTAAACCAGTGAGCACTGTGGTGAATCAGCGAAAATAAAAACTTCCCTTCTGTCCAAAGACCTTTTTCCCCCCTTCTATTCAGTTTTGTTTTTTTTCGGTCAAATTTTTTGGCATGTTGTCCTGAAGAGTAAATGTTTCTAATCAATTTGAATTTGTTATTATTTACTGATTTTATTATATTTTATTTTTCAGTATCAAATGGTCAAAAATGTACCTTGAGTGTATTTTTACAGTTTGGATGTGACTTTTTTTTCAGGCAAATTGATGCGCGTTAAGTCTTTTCTGTTACAAGCAACACAATGTTAAAAAAGTTATACTTTATTATAAGTTGATCTATGTTACTTTTTTTCTTTAATAGAAAAAAAAGGACACAATGTTAGGCTGAGGCGTACTTATAATAGTAATATAGACGAATGATACTATTTACAGTGGCGGCAGAGAGTTGGGGGGGCGCGAAACATTTACGTCTTCCTTGGGGGGGCGTAACAGAAAATAATTGAGAAGCACTGGTCTAAGCCAGTGTTTTTCAACCAGTGTACAGTTGTACACACTAGTGTGCCGCGAGAAATTATCTAATGTCGCATTCATATAAGAACATAATGTCATGGCTCTCTTGAGTTTCCAGTTATTTCGACAAACTCAGATTTTTCTCCGATAGAGTGATTGGAACAGATACTTCTTTGTCACAAAAAACATTCATGAAGTTTGGTTCTTTTATGACTTTATAATGGGTTAGCAGAAAAAGTGATCAAATCTGCTGGGTCAAAAATATACATACATGGACCTGAAAAAGTGAATCATTGACTTGAACAAGACAGGAAAGTCACTTGGAGCCATTTCAAAGCAGCTGCAGGTCCCAAGAGCAACAGTGCAAACACTTGTTTGTAAGCATAAAGTGCATGGCACTGTTTTGTCACTGCCACGATCAGGAAGAAAACGCAAGCTATCACCTGCTGCTGAGAGAAAATTGGTCAGGAGGGTAAAGATTCAACCGAGAATCACCAAAAAAGCAGATCTGCCAAGAATTAGAAGCTGCTGGAACACAGGTGTCAGTGTCCACAGTCAAGCGTGTTTGGCATCTCAATGGACTGAGAGGCTGCTGTGCATGAAGGAAGCCCTTCCTCCAAAAGCGGCACCTTAAGGCTCGACTGAAGTTTGCTGCTGATCACATGGACAAAGATAAGACCTTCTGGAGGAAAGTTATGTGGTCAGACGAAACAAAAATCAAGCTGTTTGGCCACAATGCCCAGCAATATGTTTGGAGGAGAAAAGGTGAGGCCTTTAACCCCAAGTACACCATGCCTACCGTCAAGCACGGTGGTGGTAGTATTATGCTGTGGGGCTGTTTTGCTGCCAATGGAACTGGTCCTTTACAGAGAGTAAATGGGAAAATGAAGAAGGAGGATTACCTTCAAATTCTTCAAGATAACCAAACGTCATCAGCCCGAAGATTGGGTTTTGGGCGCAGTTGGGTGTTCCAACAGGACAATGACCCCAAACACACATCAAAAGTGGTAATGGAATGGCTAAATCAGGCTAGAATTAAGGTTTTCGAATGGCCTTCCCAAAGTCCTGACTTAAATCCCATTGAGAACTTGTGGACAATGCTGAGGAAACAAGTCCATGTCAGAAAGCCATCAAATTTAACTGAACTGCACCAATTCTGTCAAGAGGAGTGGTCAAAGATTCAACCAGAAGCTTGCCAGAAGCTTGTGGATGGCGACCAAAAGCGCCTAATTGAAGTGAAAATGGCCAAGGGACATGTTACCAAATATTAGCGCTGCTGTATGTATATTTTTGACCCAGCAGATTTGATCACTTTTGTCTGTTCACCCATAATAAAGTCATAAAAGAACCAAACTTCATGAATGTTTTTTGTGACAAAGAAGTATCTGTTCCAATCACTCTATCAGAGAAAAATCAGAGTTGTAGAAATAACTGGAAACTCAAGAGAGCCATGACATTATGTTCTTCACAAGTGTATGTAAACTTTTGACTACGACTGTATATATATATATATATATATATATATATATATATATATATATATATATATATATATATACAGTGCCTTGCAAAAGTATTCGGCCCCCTTGAATCTTGCAACCTTTCGCCACATTTCAGGCTTCAAACATAAAGATATGAAATTCAATTTTTTTTGTCAAGAATCAACAACAAGTGGGACACAATCGTGAAGTGGAACAACATTTATTGGATAATTTAAACTTTTTTAACAAATAAAAAACTGAAAAGTGGGGCGTGCAATATTATTCGGCCCCTTTACTTTCAGTGCAGCAAACTCACTCCAGAAGTTCAGTGAGGATCTCTGAATGATCCAATGTTGTCCTAAATGACCGATGATGATAAATAGAATCCACCTGTGTGTAATCAAGTCTCCGTATAAATGCACAAGCTCTGTGATAGTCTCAGGGTTCTGTTTAAAGTGCAGAGAGCATTATGAAAACCAAGGAACACACCAGGCAGGTCCGAGATACTGTTGTGGAGAAGTTTAAAGCCGGATTTCGATACAAAAAGATTTTCCAAGCTTTAAACATCTCAAGAAGCACTGTGCAAGCCATCATATTGAAATGGAAGGAGCATCAGACCACTGCAAATCTACCAAGACCCGGCCGTCCTTCCAAACTTTCTTCTCAAACAAGGAGAAAACTGATCAGAGATGCAGCCAAGAGGCCCATGATCACTCTGGATGAACTGCAGAGATCTACAGCTGAGGTGGGAGAGTCTGTCCGTAGGACAACAATCAGTCATACACTGCACAAATCTGGCCTTTATGGAAGAGTGGCAAGAAGAAAGCCATTTCTCAAAGATATCCATAAAAAGTCTCGTTTAAAGTTTGCCACAAGCCACCTGGGAGACACACCAAACATGTGGAAGAAGGTGCTCTGGTCAGATGAAACCAAAATTGAACTTTTTGGCCACAATGCAAAACGATATGTTTGGCGTAAAAGCAACACAGCTCATCACCCTGAACACCCCATCCTCACTGTCAAACAAGGTGGTGGCAGCATCATGGTTTGGGCCTGCTTTTCTTCAGCAGGGACAGGGAAGATGGTTAAAATTGACGGGAAGATGGATGCAGCCAAATACAGGAACATTCTGGAAGAAAACCTGTTGGTATCTGCACAAGACCTGAGACTGGGACGGAGATTTATCTTCCAACAGGACAATGATCCAAAACATAAAGCCAAATCTACAATGGAATGGTTCAAAAATAAACGTATCCAGGTGTTAGAATGGCCAAGTCAAAGTCCAGACCTGAATCCAATCGAGAATCTGTGGAAAGAGCTGAAGACTGCTGTTCACAAACACTCTCCATCCAACCAAACTGAGCTCGAGCTGTTTTGCAAGGAAGAATGGGCAAGAATGTCAGTCTCTCGATGTGCAAAACTGATAGAAACATACCCCAAGCGACTTGCAACTGTAACTGGAGCAAAAGGTGGCGCTACAAAGTATTAACGCAAGGGGGCCGAATAATATTGCACGCCCCACTTTTCAGTTTTTTATTTGTTAGAAAAGTTTAAATTATCCAACAAATTTTGTTCCACTTCACGATTGTGTCCCACTTGTTGTTGATTCTTGACAAAAAATTAAAATTTTATATCTTTATGTTTGAAGCCTGAAATGTGGCGAAAGGTTGCAAGGTTCAAGGGGGCCGAATACTTTTGCAAGGCACTGTATATATATATATATATATATACATATACATATTTATATTGTAATGTCCGTAACTGCGTGCAGGCCTTTGAAGGGGCCATCAGACTGCAGAGTGGTGACATAGCGGAAAGCATGCAAAGAGGGAGGGAGAACGGCGTGTTAGCGAAGTTAGTGGTCGCATGTTGTTGATGCCACTGTTATTTTGTTTATTATTTCCCATTGTTGCCACAATAAAGTGGGAACTTCATCACCGACTACTCTCCTTTCTATTTCCCCATTCGGGGCTATTACAATATTTTTGTTTACGTCGAGTTGCAGTAGGACGGAAGGAAGGAGTAGGTAGAAAGTTCTCGGTCGTGTGAAGATGAGCCAAGTATTGCATGTGTCCCATTCAAAAGCTGCTCGGATTTCTAGCCATTAACGACCTTGTTGTCCGCGACAATGTGGACCCCAGCACGTCTACTGCACATCATTTGGTTCGTGTTTTATTTTATTTTTTATTCCAACACATTGTTGAGAACAGCAAGGGGGCTAATGGCTAAAAATCCCAACAGTTCTTGAACGCGACACGAGCAGCTATGCATTCAGCGCCATGGTAGCAAGGAAGCTTAAACGTAATCTCCAAACAAAACACCCGTCGCTTCAAAACAAGTGGATGGACTATTTTGTTCGCCTTCGTGAAAACACAGAGAAACAGGCAACTTTTTTTATAAAAACTACAAAGGTAAATGAGAAAGCCCTCAAAGCCAGTTACCTTGTTGCTAAATCCAAAAATTCCCACACCGTGACAGACATTAATTAGTACTATCTGCAAAGCCATTGTCTGCGAGATGCTCGGCCTGATGTGATCAAAGACATTGCTCAAGTCCCACTGTCTGATCATTCTGAGCTTTTTCAAGCCTAACTGCTATAAAAAATAAATAAATAAATAAATAATAGAAACAGGAAGACTGAGAGCTGTTGAAGAATAAGGATATCGACTTTGTGTTCATCTTAACAGGCTCAAGTTTCACACTGAGTAAGTATACATCCTGAGAAATTATTTTATAATTAATTATGCTGTACAGAAAATAATTTTGGAACATTTGTGGTGTGCCGCGAGATTTTTTCCAATGTAAAAACGTGCCGTGAGTCAAAAAAGGTTGAAAAACACTGGTCTAAGTCAATACAGATCATTGCAAAAATAAATATAAATTAATTGATAGGCAAAATTTTCGCCTATCAATTAATTAGGTTCATATTCGTGAGAAATTTTCAATTTCAATAATCTGTTTGGTCGTATTCATGTCCCGTCCCCAGCAAAAAGTGTTATACTGTTATATCGTCCCTACCAATGTTGAGACCAAACCTACACCCTTGGATAGGTAGCACCTTTTAATTAAGAACCTGATTACCCACGATTCACTGCAAACTTAACTACAAGGGTTTGAGCCCTAAAATTAACTGGTCTTCCTTATAAATGCAACAATATAATATTTCTTTAACCCCAAACTTAATTAGATTTCGGTATATTATGATTTATATAATCGTATTAAAAATGTAACTATATCACTTTAAATGATTAATATAACTCATTCTGAAATTAATTAGACGCTGGAGGAATGTTTTTAGTTAGCCACAATTCACTCTAAACTTAACTCGAGGTTTGAGCCCTAATCTTAACTAGTCTTCCTGATAAATAGAAAATTTTACTGTATATTTCTTGCTCTAAATTTAGACGTTGCAACATTATGATCTGTACAATTATATTGAAAATGTAACTATATGACATTATAGGTTTAAAATATCTAGTTCTAAATATAGATAGCTCTTGTCTCTTGCTTTCAACGACCAATCAGATCAAGCGTTCGTCATCAGCCAACCACACCCCCTGCTTGAGTACTTCGGGTTGCAGCTGGACCTCCTTGTCAGTTTTCAAAAGACTCCAGTGCAGTTTACTGAGGATGCATCAACGATTTTCCAAAATTTCTCACAAATACCTAAAAGAAGTTGCTTCGTTTCATTGAGTATTACCTGTACTATTTCAATTATCTAACATAAAAAAGGGACTGCGGAAAGTGGGTGCAAAGGATGTCATCCTGCATTTATGAGACCTTGAAAGCATTGTGAAGGGCATCCAGCACTCTGCACTTACAGAGTGGATATAAAATGTCTACACGTGCCTGTTCAAATGCTTGCTTTTAGTAGTCTAAAGGAAACTGAGATCAAAAGAAAGCATTTCAAAGCTTTTTATTTATTCAATTTTTTAAATTTATTTATTTATTTTTATTTTTTTTTACAAAAAAGGTGACCTGCTAACCTGTAGAACCTCATTTGAAATATAAAATTTTTTTAATACAAGTACCGTATTTTTCGGACTATAAGTCACAGTTTTTTTTCATAGTTTGGCATAGTCTTATACTCTGGATCGACTTATGTGTGATCATTTACGGTTAGGTTGGGCCGACTTTTTTTTTTTTTTAAATAAATATATATTCATATATTTACACTAAAACGATGTAAGGATGTTAAAGAAAATAAATAATTTGGATAAAACAGAGAAGGCGCTGTCCATGCTTGCGCACATGAATGTAGTGGCCCTGCTCTCTTTTCAATCTTCCCCTCCTGCCCTGGCACCCTCCTCGAGCATCCTGGTATTTCCTTTTCGATATGGAGCAGTCAGGAGTGAAAAACAAACTAAAGAAAGGGGAATTGAAAAGCAAACAACTGCGGTAGGAGTGGAATAGGGAAAGGACTCAAATTGGTGCGACTTATACTCAGGTGCGACTTATAGTCCAAAAAATATGGTAAGTAAAAATAACCAGAGCTGTTGTAGTTGAACTCCCTGTTAACTGCAATTGGGTATGGAGTTGTGTGATGGTTAAAGGTCCCGCTAATTAACCCTAGATAGTGTAGGTTCAGATGTTCTAGTGCTTTTTTGGAATCACTCATTATTGCCACAACCGAATGTCGGTTATGGCTTTTTATTTTTTCCCTAACACAAAAACCTGGCATTTGGACATTGGTGAAAAAGACTATTTTATACATTATACAATGTAGTGATCAACAAGAAAAAATGCGGTAAACATCTCTGGTGCTTTTCTTTCTGTATGTGCAACAGCTTAAGTTTCTGAATAGAACATGAGCATGGCCGTGGAGTGCTAGAAAGAATAATGACAGGCTTGTTTACAAGTTTCGTGTTGTTAGACTTGAGGTAAACTTGTTCACTTTATGTAGTGTTTTGGTCATTAATCTTGGTGCATTGTGCAGACAGTAACTTCCCCTTCCATTTTATTTATCATAGCTTGTCACAGGGGTCTCATTTTGCTTTCCATCTACCGTTGTAAGAATTCACTTCTTTTCGTTGCCTTGGGCTGTACATTGGTTTGAAAGTGACACGTATCTTCAACTGTGTAACTGTACATATTTCTCATTATGTGCAATATGTATGAATCCACATCAACATGTCGAAGATGTGAAATGTCATTGCTTTTAGTAAGAATATTTTACAGTTCTAAATGATAAAAGTATTTTCGTTAATGGTAGCACAGACTTGTGAAGGTAGATAGCAACTCCCTAAGAAAAGCCTTGTTACTCAAGTTTTGCAAGCATTGCATTCATTTCCATGCTTACAAACTACGATCCAAATGTGAAAATGCAAAACAGAGTGAATTTAATGATTTGATTCAGGCAAAGTGAACAATTATTATGTATGCCGATTAGTTTGACCTATCCTAAATCAGATTGTATAGTTTTTAGTAGAGGCATGCGAAATTTCCGATTCTTAGATTATTCGCGATTCGGCCGTGGAAGATTCGAGAACGATTCACAAATATCCAAATTCCGATTATTGAATTATACCAGGTAAAGCGGAAGTAAAACACAGTCAGCACGGTCTTTGGGACTCAATGAGGAACGGACCGAGAGTAAATATCATGTTCAACTCATGCCGCTAGATAAAAAAACAATCATACCTGACTGCGGCTGACAGCCGCTACAAACAACGCCCAGTTGCTAGTTGCTACAAACATACGGCTACAGTAGATATCATATATATGTATAACTAGATGCAAAATGACAGACGACGTTGGTGTTACAACATGTATTATTGAACAGAGATGCGTATTGACAGACTTTCCGGCGTAAGTAAACAGCTGCCATCTTAAAGCAGTAGACCTCTCTAGAAGGCTCTGTTGTAGCGAACCTAATTAACTTTTTATCTAAAATACTCCTAAATCGGCAGAATCTTGTCTTGAATCTATCTTTAAATATTGAAATAGTTTTAAAACTTTGACAAAAGTAGACAGAAGGGAAATTATGGAATAACAGGAGCAATTTTAACATCTGTAACAGTTGATTCACAACATTAAATTAATTGAATGTAGTTTAAAGCTGCTGATACAGAAGGGGGACAGGAGTTTTTTTATTTACTGTTATTTTTGTATATTTGTTTACTGTTATATGTTAACTTGATACTGAAATAGTAGTTTGGTTTAGCCTGAGAGGATTTTTGAACAATTTTGGAACTAATGTACAAAACATAAAAAAAAAAAACAAAAAAAAAAAAAGGGGGGGGGGGGGTGCATCAATAATCATTTTATAATCGAATCGGAGCCTCTGAATCGTAATCGAATCGTTAGGTACCCAAAGATTCCCAGCTCTAGTTTATAGCATTGAAACCAACAGAAACAAATGTCTTCTAAACAAGTAATTGCGTTAAAGAACACATGAAGTGGCAAAAAGTGTCTTGCAAATTTAACACGTACAGCACAGAGAAGAGTGTCGTGAGCAGTGTTGTCACTAACTCGTTACTAAATAACGCGTTACTGTAATCTGATGTTTTTTTCATCTTTTAATGTAACGCATTTATTTTTCCAAAGTTGGCGGGGTTTAATAGTCAGTGGAGTTGATTTCAACAAATTCCACACAGTTTGTCAGTTATTTGTTAGTTTCACTGCTCCGAAGTGGCTAAGCTAGCACGAGTCAGTTGTGGTTGAAATCAACTCCATCAACTAATTAAACCTCCGCTAACTCGAACATTAAGCCTTATGTGAAAAATTCTGATCATTCCCTTTGAATTCAATAAACGGAAAGTCAGTTACATGCATACATACATTTTTTCTGTTGTCATTCTTAAGTTGAGGTGGCACAGTGAGAAAAATTGGTAAAAAGTGGAATCAGTAATTAAATTACTTTTTCAAGTAATCTGTGACACTAGTTATGAGGTCTGCAAATTTTGAATGAATGACTAATGACCCAGTATATAACAGAACTTGTACAACAGAAGATGGACTTGTCCTTCTGTTAAACTGCTAGACTGAGTTCCTCTTGTATTTTTAGTCTGGGTTCCGTGTCCTTCCAAAATATAAAAAACCTCACAAACCTGAATTTATTGGACCAGTTCAGATAGAATAATTTTTTTACAACGGGTGTGTCCAAACTATGGCCCACGGGCTATTTGTGGCCTATGACACAGTTTTTATTGGACTGCAGCAAATAATGAAAATTTAATTAAGCTGGTCACTTAAATGGTGCTTATTTACAGTTCAATTACTCAATTAAAATGAAAAGAAACTTTTACCACATGTCTTAAAAGAAGCTTTTACCACATGTCAGGAGAAAAAAATGTCATACAGAAAGTAGAGCCGGGCGGTATATCGAAAATTTACGAAAATTCTTCACGATGACCGACATAATTTTGACCATGTGGGTGAATTCGGTAATTTAATAAAACAAGAATATATAGTGTTATCATCCCGCTTTGACTCTGTGTTGTTCGGCTATGTTCATTCATTCCCCTTTCAGAAAGCAGTCAGTGTGCTTACGTATGAAGTCACGTGTTTATCAGGAACTCAAACAAACAGAAGCCCGTTAGGCTAACGCTAGTGGCTAACGCTAGTGGCTATCGCTACAAGCAAACGTGATGGAGTCGGGTTTAAGGGAGATTTGCCAAACTTTCACCTGACATTAACTAGACTCTTGGCGGCCTCCAAACAGGCTTTCACCCGCTTTCCTCCCTAGTTCTCACGATTTCAGGAGAGGGTGCTTTCTACTGGTAGCTAGAGCACAGTCTAACCCTAGCGGCTAATGCTATAAAATGAACGTGATGGAGTCGGATAGCAGCTCTAACCTTGTCAAAACGGCTGAACTTAATGAGTAGATTAGGCACAGACTGCATCAAGCAATTAGTATCTCATGTTATTTTGTATCTGTGTTTGTAAGTGTGATTTCTTTGATATCTTTTACGAGGTAAAGCATGCAGCATAACTTATAATGCAACAGTGAAGCCTATAATATGACGGTTTAATGGCCACAGCTAATTTTCCGTATGTGCTTGCTTCATTCTATGTCATTACTGCCATGATTAAATCTTAAATGTTTCATTGGCAAAACAGCAATAAAGCTTTAATGTGTGTGTGTGTGTGTCTGTGTGGGGAGTGCATATTTGCGTGCATGTATTAAAAAATTCTCTGGAGAAAAAACCTGAAACCTCGAAGTAAACACTTGTGTTGAGTAACTACGTCACAGCTGCCATTAACAATAAGTTGTCTGTTTGAAGTGTTTTGTTCAAACTGTAAGTCATTTGTGTTACAATGACATGTTTGCACAGTCGTTGTATTCATTTTTATAATGTTGTACATTGTTCAAGTCATACAAGCTGTTAGAAATGTTCATACTTGAATTCTTATGGTTTACAAGAATGTTTTTATATACTTAATGTTTAGACTGCATGTACAATTGTTTAATTATGTTCAATTGAAATCTGGTAAACAAATCAACGAGAAACAGTTAATTTGTATTTCACGCATTGATTCAGATTTTCAAATTACATAAAAGTCCGCTTGGGCGAATTTATCGTCATTTATCGTTATCAGGGTAAATCTGCTCAATTTACCGTGATACGTACTTTAGTTAAAGGTAAGATTTAAAAAAAGGTGGGAAAATTCATCAAAGAAATCTACGGAAAGTGTGTCTGTTAGATTCGCTATGAAGATGTTGCTATGATAAAAGAGTATAATGTCTGTCGGCATTTACACAGATTATTGTTTAATATGCTGTTTTTGACAAGCGCTAAAAAAAATAAAATTTAAATAACATGTATAAGTTAAACTAACCCATGTTTGAAAAAATAGCAGTACTGCAGTGATGGACAACAACCTGATGTCGTACAAATTATGCAGAAGGACTGTTGAGTCTACCACAATGTGGGAGCAGGCCAGTGTGGAAGAGAATAATTGTGCATCAACACAGTGATAACTGGACCGTGTGTGACTATCTATGCCCTTACTTGTTGTTCAACACACCTTGCTTAACTGAAATAAATTACCTCCTTTTACTATTTGTGCCAAGTGCTATGTTTGGGTCACTTCTGTCTTGTTTATTTGGCTTCACAAATAATTGAAGACGAGTGCAGGATGACAAAACAAAAATATAGATTACAAATTTCGGTGTTTAAATCTCGAGACTAAGGTTTCGTGAGGCCACCTGGCTGGAGCAAACACAAAAGGAAAGTCGATATAAACCCCTTTTCAACATAAACTGCTGTAAATCTTACACTTAATTAAAAGAACCTCAATTTACTACTCTTATCTTAAGTAATCATGATAACCAACAGGGATGCTAAAACTCATTAGTGGCATTGATTTGGTTATGGATTTTAATCAGCAATGTTGTAGGGAAAACATAAGAAAAATGCTCCCCCTTATACAAGAAAGCTTTTGCAATGGTATTGTATTGGTGGTGTGCATGTTGTAAAGATAATTGTCAACAAATTAAATGTGTATATATATATTTTTTGTGGTTCATCTCATGTCATATTTAAGATACTTTTGCATGCTCTGTTTGATTTGCCCAATTAAAGGGTTTCCACTGAGAACCACATACAGGAAAAAATTGAAAGAAGCAGGTGCCATTTGACCTTTCTCACACTTTTAAATATATTCTAATTAAACAAAAAAAAAATCTAAATAAAACGCTATGTCACCGCTTTATTTAATAATGTGCCATTCGCACATTTAATGCTTAAGCGTAATCAGAGGTGGGTATTAATGTGTTACATTTCCTCAGTTACATTTACTTGAGTAACTTTATCAGAAAAATGTACTTCTTCGTAGTTCTACCACGCAATTCTTTTTACTTTTACTTGAGTAGATTTGTGAAGAACCACTACTCTTACTCCACTACTTCTGGCTACTCTAGAGTCGATACATTTTTCATCTTCATTCTACATATTGACTTTATTTTTGCCGGAGATGCTGACAGTGAGAGTCTCAGTTTTACCAATGAGATGTCGGACCAATAATCACATGACCCCTTTATACCAAGGTTAGGTTAGCAGCACCCAAGGACTCACAGAGCAATGTTTCTCATTTTAAAAATAACATAATCACTTACTTGTACCGGTATACATTAATAACTATTTATTAATGCACTAATGGATATCTGAATTCATGTTATGTATTATATATATATATATTATATATTATAACCTGACCTTAAGTATGGTATTATTTCACGTGAACGTACCTCATACGTATTACTTATCCTTAATTAACCATTACTGAATGTTTCTTGGACCCTTATTGTAAAGTGTAGCACTCGTATCCCTTAACTAAGAAATTATAAATGCTTAAGTTCCCCCCTCTTAACCTTTATTAACCATTGCTGAATGTTTTTTGGACCCTTATTGTATAGTGTAGCACATGTGTCCCTTAACTGAGAAATTATAAATGCTTAAGTTAACCCCCCCCCCCCCCCCCCCCCTTAAGCTTTATTAACCATTACTGAATGCTTTTTGGACCCTTATTGTAAAGTGTAGCACATGTGTCCTTTAAATGCTGAAGTTAACAAACCCTAACCCTAAACCCTATCCCTATATAGGCCTATACATATTTTTAATTTTACCAAACTATTAGTTACTGTCTGGTTATGCATTAACTAATGCATTAACAAATGTGTTAACCCATGTTTATTAATATATTAATAAATGTTAGATAAGCAATTATGTTCATTATTGTAATGTTACTTAAACCTTAGTTATTGTCTTAAAATGCATTAACTAATGAATTAACTCATGTTAATTAATATATTGATAAATGTTAGATAAGGAATTAAATCATTGCCATGTTACTTAAACACGAGTTATTGTCTAAAAATTTATTAACTAATGTTAATTAAGGGACCTTAATTGTAAAGTGTTAACAAAAAAGTTTTAAAAATCGGACATTCTAAGCAGTTACTCACAATGTTACTCATTACTTGAGTATTCTTTTCAACGAATACTTTTTTATTTGTACTTAAGTAAATTTTTGGATGACTACTTTTACTGTTGCTTGAGTAATATTATCTAGAAGTAACACTAATCTTACTTGAGGTGGAAAAGCGCTATATAACACCATTTACCATTTACCATTTGAGTAAAAAAATTTAGCCACTCTACCCACCTGTGGGTTGGCGTGGCTCAGTGGTAGAGTAGTTGTCCCCCAACCCAGAGGTTATGGGTTAAATTCTCCGCCCTGATGAACTAGTCTAAGTGTCCTTGAGCAAGAAACTGAACCCCACGTTGCTCCTAGTGCTGCGCAGTGTTGTTAATCTTACTGAAAAAAAGTAATTAATTATAGTTACAAATTACTTCTCCCAAAAAGTAATTGCGTTAGTAACTCAATTACCTGAATGTAAGAGTAATTAGTTACTTGGCAAAGTAATTGGTGATAATTACTTTTTTTTTCCCCCTCAAAAAAAAAAAAAAAAAAAAAAAAAAAAAAACATTGGCCACAGTATGTGAAGTTTTTTGTGAAGGTTTTTGGTACAATTGGCCCGAGCCCAATTCTGTACCCTAATTTACCCTTTACCCTGAATCAACTGTTAAAAGTTGTTAAAATTGCTCCCATTATTGCATTAGTTCCCTTCTCTCTACTTTCGACATATGAAAGTTTTAAAACTGTTTCATCATTTAAAGATAGATTCAATTCAAGATTTTGCCGATTTAGAAGTATTTTAGATAAAAAGTTACTTAGGTTCGCTAGGAAGGTTCTCTACAACAGAGCCGTCCAAAAAGTCTATTGCTTTAAGATGGCGGCTGTGTACTAATGCATCTAGTGCCCTGTCTGTCATTTTGCATCTAGTTATATCTATATACAGTATATGTGATATCTACCATGTCTATCATATCTACCATAACATGCGTGCATAGTTTGTAGGCTATCGGCTACAACATGTATTATTGGAGCTACCTAGCATCGCGTTTGCTCGGCGTGACAACTTTCTTGCCTCCTCCCCACTCCTGCTCTGCTCTGTCGTCTCGGTGAGTCCGTCTCCCTCAGACTTTTCGACCAATATAATAACGCATAGTAACGCATGCCTTTCCGTCAACGGTAACGGCGTTGCCAAGATGAGAAAAGTAATGAATTAGATTACCCACTACTGAAAAAAGATAACGCCGTTAGTAACGCCGTTATATTGTAACGCCGTTATTAACAACACTGGTGCTGCGTCACCAGTAGGTGGATGGCAAGATAGTGTAAAGCGCCTTGAAAGGTGGAAAAGCACTATATAAGTATAACACCATTTACCTCTGAGCACAATATACTGGATGTTTACAAATAATCCGGAGTGAAAGTGGCTAAAATTTTTGCCGGAACTCCCTGACATGAAGGTCGTCACGGAGCCAGTTTTTTTTTTTTTTTGTTCGTTTGTTTGTTTTTTTAATAAATGTGTAGCCTAACGTAATTGAACAAAAATAAGTCCAAAGTGCACATACACAGGGAAGATGAACCTACCTATCAGAGCAAATAAAATACAGTGGTAACTCTACATAAGAAGTTAATTCGTTCCAGGACCTTGTTTGTAAGTTGAAATGGTCATATGTCGAGCAGGATTTTCCCGTAAGAATACATTATAATTCCTTTAATTCGTTCCACAGCCCGAAAATCTACATTTGTCACGTCATGGGGGAGTTGTGTCACGTCATTTCCTGTTTTATTTTGAAGGCTTCACCCTCCTTGTGTCTGTACACTTGCCCTTCCTCTTGTCACCTAATCACCTATTGTTTCCACCTGTTGCCCATTACCTCTTGTGTATAAATAGTCTGCATCTCCCCTGTCTGGTGCCAAATTGTCTTACTACCCATGCTAGTCATGTCGGCCTGGTTTCACAGCAATCATAGTTGTCTAAATTTTACTTTTGATCATAGTTATCTTGGCTTTTTCCTCCAGTTGGAGCGTTTTAGGTTTGTAATTTTCCTCCTTTTGGAGTGCTTTTTGTTTGAGTTTTTGATCGAGATTGTCCTGACTCATTCCGTCGTTTGGAGTGCTTTTTGTTGGTATTTTCCCTCATCCCCGCATGCTAGCGGAAGAAAACCACTGTTTTCTCAATAAAAGTTTTTGCCTGAAACTCCGCAGCTGAGCCCGCCTCGTCATCTCGGCCTGATAACATTCAATTTTCTATAAATATTGATGTTACTATTGCAAATATTATATAATATTACAAAGAGCAAAACAAATACATTATGAATAAAAATTGGAATAATAATATAATAATAGCAATCATAATAATAATACCTGTAAGAATGTAACAAATTGGGTTTTAATGTGGCGAATGTGTTTGCGTGGTGTACCAGAACGCATCGCGTGAGTGAGCCTTTTTAGGTTCATTTTGTTTACTTGCTGCGGGGGACACGATGAACTAAATGATTGGAAACCTGACGAAGCTGGCGATTACTTTGGCAGTGTCACCACAATAATAATTGCCACCTTAACTTATAAAGACTGGCGAACGGAGTAGGACCGTCATAGACCGTCTCGGGTGTATTGTTGAGCGAGCAATATCACGGATGCGCACCCCACTGCCACGCTCATATTTTCCTATCATATCTATCTTCATGTCAATCGTAACGGTAAGCATCACCTTTTTTCCTTTTTTTCTGCACCTGCAGTAACATTGTTGGAAACCATGTTGATTTATCTCACAAGAAAATCTGCCATGCGCCCGTCTTGCTGGACAACAAAGAAACTCTGGTGCTGTCATAGATCGTCGTATTTAGAGCGTGTCGTCGGATGGAGAAACAAATGGCGAGTCACATTTTACGTCGGATGTTGAAAAGATCCTGTGTCGAAGCGATTGTATATCGAGGTACCACTGTATAATAAATAAGCCTCTTCAACTCTTTCCTTTCTCTTAAAGAACTCATTAATTTTCTGTTGGATTGCCCCTTTTTATCGTATCAATTCAACAAGCTTGACCTTGAGCTTGTTTTTTGTTTGTTTTTTTTGCTGTTCTAAAAATCATGAATTTGAACCAATCAGAGCTAAAGCTCCGTGCTGTCCGTGGAATAAATAAATAATAAATATCAGCGGAACTGGATGACACTACACAAGCACTTTATTGTACTTGTTGTTAACACTTGTGTATGTAAATCTGATGCTGGTAGATTGTTTTCCACTTGGATATGCCTGTGTGGCAGCCAGGCAGGTTGTTTTTAACATGGGTTTTGACAGTTGTCGTCATATTTTTGGGATCAAAGCACCGTTCCGCACCGTTCCGGCCCTAGATCTTATACCGGAACGGCGTCCTGGACTGTTCCGGCCCACTTACACCCCTGTGAATAATTCCAATATGGAATTGATCGATCTGCCCCTACACGAAATAACTACCTCACTTAGACAATTATACGTAGTGCATGTTCAGTGGTTTAAGTCGATGAGAGTTAAATGGAATTTCAGGAGTAGAATTTTTCTGCAGCTGAACACATAAACTGCTATAATATAAGCAGCTTAATGATCTTCTAGAAGTCTTGATTGGCTATGACCAGAATAAATGTCTTTTTTCCCTGGCATTGTGGCTGAGAGGGCCAGACATTTACAGCAAAGGAAAACCATGGTGATGGCTGGCAGATGGTCTCCCCACTCCCACACATATGAATCTAAAGTAAACACACACAGGGACAAAGTAAGAGAAGGTGCATACTAAACACAGGTGGAGGGCTTGACACAGCCATATGGTGAGTATGAAAATATACCCTCTGAAATTCACCATGCACATATGTAAATCCAGCTGTGCAAAGCAAAAACTGCACAATTAATTAGCATAGTGCGTTTCTGAGTTTCTGCATATGATTATACAGCAATAGTTATACATACTAAATAAACTGCAGAAATTGAATTATAATTCATGATTCAAAGAATTCCCCCAGTCATTAAAATAACCAAGCAAGAATTTGTGAATCCCCAAGGGGCATCACTTTATGAAACTGTTTTGTCCAAGTTACCCGAAACTGTTTGTTTTATTCACACCACATTTTCACATCTCATGTAGCATAAACATATTAAACTCTTGGTAGCAAAATTAAGCTCACATGACAATAATACAAGGCAAAATAATTTCAAATTCACACGTACAGTATTTCCATGAAACTGATACATGATTTTGACTGAGATGAATGAGTGCTCAGAGAGAACCTAAAAAAGGAAACTCAATGGATACTCCACACAGAAATTTCTGGGTACAGATTTTAACAGGTTATCATGTCATTGTAATGGTGCGACAGTGGTGGAACAGTGTCGAATAAGTAGACCGGAAGAATGAGATTGGACTGATATTGACCAAATGACCACAGCTGCTTCTACGAAATGTGATGAAAGCACACGTCCTCCAAGTTTCGTTCCCATCTCTTCCTCATTATTTGGCATAGACAAAATAACATGTAAATGGATGTAAAATAGACTTCATTTGTGCAATTTCACAATTTCAACTTATTTCACATTCACATTCTCACAAAGGACAAAAGTGCTCAAAAATGATTGTGATGATTCACCAAGAGAAGATCTTTGTGACATGAGATCGACAGCCTTCCCAAAGTACCCATATGTTTGTCACTGCAAATCTAAAATTGAATTAAGCGATCTGAACTTGAATTGGGAGATCTGAATATGAAAAATATATTGAATTGAATTTCCCAAATTAATTAATTCAATTTGAAATTGCAACATTCAGACACAGTATTTGAAGCATACTGGTAAAGATGCACTACACAAATGAAAACCCATTCAAAGAAACAGTAAATAATGAACTCAAGTACGAAGGAACAGTTGTGGGGACAGCTTGTTAGTGATCAAATCAAACTGCCAAACAAGCGCATCCTTCCCATTGATGCTCTCCCGAAGCTCTGCCCCTCTGAAATCATTGGCATGCATTACCAAGGCAACAGCACTGAGTCACATCCTGAGCAGATTGAACTATTCAGTCATATATAGCACAAGCAGTATATGAAGGGTTCTCACCTTGTACAGATTTTACGTTGAACATCGCATCATTACATTGTCATCGGTCTACTAAGCATACAGTCTGTTCAAAGAATAATATAAAAATAGCAAGGAAAAATTATAAACTCAGCCTTCAACTATAATTTCACAAGCAAATTTTGGACAATTCCACGCTTCCAACTTTGTGGAGACAGTTTAGGGAAGAGCTCTTTCTCTTTCAGGATGGTCATGCACCACGTCAAGTTTTTGCGCTCAGTATCTGAAACCCTTAAATCCAAACTATGTCCATATTAATGCTTTGAATATGTCTTTTTAACTACAGTGGGGCAATTAAGTATTTAGTCAACCACTAATTGTGTAAGTTCTCCCACTTAAAAATATTAGAGAGGCCTGTAATTGTCAACATGGGTAAACCTCAACCATGAGAGACAGAATGTGAAAAAAAAAAAAAAAAAGAAAAGAAAATCACATTGTTTGATTTTTAAAGAATTTATTTGCAAATCATGCTGGAAAATAAGTATTTTGTCAATACCAAAAGTTAATCTCAATACTTTGTTATGTACCCTTTGTTGGCAATAACAGAGGCCAAACGTTTTCTGTAACTCTTCACAAGCTTTTCACACACTGCTGCTGGTATTTTGGCCCATTCCTCCATGCAGATCTCCTCTAGAGCAGTGATGTTTTGGGGCTGTCGTTGGGCAACACGGACTTTCAACTCCCTCCACAGATTTTCTATGGGGTTGAGATCTGTAGACTGGCTAGGTCACTCCAGGACCTTGAAATGCTTCTTACGAAGCCACTCCTTTGTTACCCTGGCTGTGTGTTTGGAATCATTGTCATGCTGAAAGACCCAGCCACGTCTCATCTTCAATGCCCTTGCTGATGGAAGGAGATTTTCAATCAAAATCTCTCGATACATGGCCCCATTCATTCTTTCCTTTACACAGATCAGTCTTCCTGGTCCCTTTGCAGAAAAACAGCTCCAAAGCATGATGTTTCCACCCCCATGCTTCACAGTGGATATGGTGTTCTTCGGATGCAATTCAGTATTCTTTCTCCTCCAAACATGGGAACCTGTGTTTCTACCAAAAAGTTCTATTTTGGTTTCATCTGACCATAACACATTCTCTCAGTCCTCTTCTGGATCATCCAAATGCTCTCTAGTGAACCGCAGACGGGCCTGGACGTGTACTGGCTTCAGCAGGGGGACACATCTGGCAGTGCAGGATATGAGTCCCTGGCGGCGCATTGTGTTACTGATAGTAGCCTTTGTTACTGTGGTCCCAGCTCTCTGTAGGTCATTCACTAGGTCCCCCCTGTGGTTCTGGGATTTTTGCTCACCGTTCTTGTTATCATTTTGACACCATGGGGGCAGATCTTGCATGGATTTTATCGGTGATCAGAGATTATCGGTGGTCTTGTATGTCTTCCATTTTCTAATAATTGCTTCCACAGTTGATTTCTTTACACCAAGCGTTTTACCCATTGCAGATTCAGTCTTCCCAGCCTGGTGCAGGTCGACAATTTTGTCTCTGGTGTCTTTCGACAGCTTTTTGGTCTTGGCCATAGTGGAGTTTGGAGTGTGACTGACTGAAATTGTGGACAGGTGTCTTTTATACCGATAATCAGTTAACAGGTGCCATTAATACAGGTAACGAGTGGAGCCTCGTTAGACCTTGTTAGAAGAAGTTAGACTTCTTTGACAGCCAGAAATGTTGCTTGTTTGTAGGTGACCAAATACTTATTTTCCACTCTAATTTGGAAATAAATTCTTTAAAAATCAAACAATATGATTTTCTGTTTTCTTCCACATTCTGTCTCTCATGGTTGAGGTTTACCCATGTTGACAATGACAGGCCTCTCTAATCTTTTCAAGTAGGAGAACTTACACAATTGGTGGTTGACTAAATACTTATTTGCCCCACTGTATGTCCTCTTGTATCTGCTTGCTACAATTACTGCTCTCACCATTTTTCTAGATGAATGTGCATTAGCAAGTACAAGTACAATTACAATCACAAATACAATTATAAGATAAAAAAATCTCTTCTTTAGGAAATAAGTATACCATATACTGCACATTCAGTTTGGGGCTTGGTATTTCTTTTCCCATGATTTGAGTTGCGCTTAGGTGGTGTGATAAGGAGTTGACTGGTTTGGTGCCCACTTGTGTGCAATGACAATCATATACAGTTGTTTTAAAAAATTATTCAACCTGCACTGCGGTATGTAGTGTTGTAACAAGTACGACATTATTATTATTATTTTTTTAGATCTCATTCATAAACGGATCAAATAAGGACTTACAGGTAAGACAAAGGCCAATTGTCAATTTTATAGTTAACGCCTAACTTGATCTGAGTATAAATAAGATAAAAGAAAGAAAGAAATGTCATACTACAACACAATACAACAGTGAGGATTGAATAATTTTGAACACAACACCAACAGAACATACACGAGAGTCTGTTAGTGCAGATACTTAATTTAGTGCCCATTACCTGCAATTTTCTTTGCGTACCTATTAACTCTTTCCAATAATTACCATTTACCCAACCTTTTATTAGCTGGGGATTTAAGAATCAGAACTGCATTTCTCCATCAGTTAAAGGGGAAGTTCAATATTTTTGACAAAAGGCTTAATTTCCGAGTTAGCGGGGGTTTATTTAGTTGGTGGAGTTGATTTCAATGAATCCTGTGCAGTTTGTTAGTTAACCCTTTAAGGTCTGGGCCTATTTTGTCTGATTTCGCATGCCTTTGAAGTTGCCTTTATATTTCAAAGAAAGAATTGTTTACGATGGCCTGGTTTGGTCCCTTTTTTGTGACACCTTGAACTTCATGTCCAAACTGTTGTTTCCTTCAATGACCAATTATAAATCATCATTTTGGGCCCAAAAGACCAAAAATTCCAAAATCGTTTTGTCAAAATTTTCAATATTGATGTCCAATTGACAACCAAACATGCGTAACGAACCGTTTTGAAACTTTGTAATATTTATTCAACATGTTAGGATGAACATTTAACTAAAAAATGTCAGAATAAATAGTCTTATATTTGACAATTACAACAGAAATAAACAACAGGTATAGCCATAGGCGTTTTTTGCCTTTATACATGCTCTAGTCAAAACAGGTTACATACAGCAGACCAAACAGTGAAGAACAGTGAAAAAATATATACCATCTAACACAAAAAGTGTTTAGAGGCCATCTCTTTATGAGTTTAGGTATTGCGGCCCATCACCTGATGAAAGCTACGTACACACAATCAAGCTTCTTGAACACACATTTACGTATATACACAAATTGAGAAGACTGATTGTGGGAAAAAAAAGAAATATATATAACATTGGAAAAAAAAGTATTTTCAAAAATATTTATAATAAACAAGTTAATTTTTTTTCAGGCATGCCACTCCGAAAAGCAGTTTCGTCCTGGAATTAGACACAGGGCTACATCACACAGCCCACACTTCCATGGGGTGTCGGTCCTCTTTCCACCCTTCCACCCTTCCATTTTCATTTCACTTTACTTTCATTGTCACTATAAATGTACATTAAAAAAAGTCAGTATTTATGAAAATAATAAAGTATAAAATAAAAATATATACAGCAATAAATAATCATGGAAATCTATATGTATGACAATAGAAAGAATACCATAGCTGAATATGTGCTACATCCCTAATCTTCATATAAAAAGAAGAACACCACAAATTAAAAATTCCTGCCTGGGATACACACAGTGCACGTACAACTTTGATCTGATATGCACATTTTATTATTATATACACAAACACACACTTATATTGCATCTTTGTCTTGCAATAGCAAAATAAACTTTCAAAAGAAACTTTTTCAGCATAAAAAAAAAAAAAGTGAGTTCGCTTACCTCTGCTCGTCGATGGCGTCACCCACGTGTTCAAATCCGTTACTATCTTCACTCGAGGACTCTTCCGAAGAAGACGATGATGACGAATTTGGACCATCCTCTTCCTCAAGTTGATCAAAACGCACAATTGCTTGCGCTAAATTTAGTTTTCCGTTCATTCTCAACGTCACACAAAGTCGCTGCTCGATCCAAACGGCCGTCACTCGCCACCTCGCTGCTTCAGAACACTCCTTCCTCTCGTTCGGTGGAACCTCGCACGGCAGTTATATTTATAAAAAAAAAAACGCATTTTGTGCTTCCACTGTGACTTCGAAAGGGTTCGTTTGATTTGTGTTTTTTTTAGTGGAGCTTCCGTTTTGAAAAAGGACAAGAAATGATGGAAATATAGACATAAACAAATGATCCATGCGGCGTTTTAATGTTTTTTTGAGACAACAATAAAACTATAAAACTTAAATGAGAATATCTCACGTTTTAGTTGGTCGATTGACTTCAAATAATAACGAGAGTAAACAGCAACTTCCGCACTTTAAAACGAGACCAACCAACGGCATGTGGGTGACGTAATTAAAACGTGAGGGCACTTCAAAGACGACATGCGCTGAGGATGCGCCGGCGCGTCCTTCGACTCTCAAGGGTTAATTATTAGTTTCAGGGCTACAGAGTGGCTAAGCTAGCGCGCGGCCTGTTTAGCATCCCAATAAAAAAACAACATATGCACGCATGAGAATCACCGATGACCCATGCAATCAATGTTGTCTCCTAAGTTTTCAAGATAAACTTATTAAAACTTACCATTGCATGTCAATAATTGTAGTATGAACAGCAACATTTGTAATCCAGCAGTTCTGCAGGGAACAGGCTGTCTAGGCAAGCAGGAGTGATATCACATTGTTTTGTTTTTTTTAGCGCTGATTTTTTTTTGTTTTTTGTGGGAATGAAAGGGACTCCTCAGCAGACTGAGCACGAGTGGCCAAAGCACTCCTCTCTATTGAGGTCACATTACGCATCTAAAAAATAGTCCTGCAGAATATAATGATTTACGGCAGTTTGGTGTGACATTGTTTTGGTCGCATGGGTGTTTTGAACAATGATCTGCGTAAATCTGCAATAAATCCGGCGTTGGATCGCTGTATGTGTCGCTGCGACCGACTGCGAATAACGGAAGCGGCTTGTGGGATGGCCCCCTACTTGAAGGCGTGGCGCACTGAAGATCGAATCTGCCCTGTCAATATCATTATGAAGTCTTTGCCCTGCCTATTAAAAGAATTGGAATGGAGAATCGTTTGGAACTGGAATCCACTGGAATCGGAACCGTTCAAATTCAAACCCACAAACTGGGCCCTTTAGAGGCCTGGGTGCGGCCGCACTGCTAGGACCCCCCCAAGCTCCACCCCTAGGGTAGTGTGAAAGACAGCGTTATCACATACAATGCTCGTATACAACGTTGGTTTCTACAGTCTGTTGTTTAAGTTCCGCAGGTAAATGCCTGCGGGGATGCTGTTCTCCTCAGGAACTTAACTACTTGGTCGATGCAGAATTCTCCATAGCAATGCAGCCGAGGAAGTGGTCCTCCTCAGGTCTGTCTTTACAATGATAATCCCATGTTTGATTGATGTCTCTGAAGTAGTGATGCAGACATCTTAGAAACTGTTGTTAATACCGCTGAGCTCCACTCAGTGTGGGGCTGTGCAGCTCTAATCTCTGATTGGCAATTGTTAATCATGAGTTTGCAGACCATCAGAACACAGATTGCCATGTCAGATAGGATTAAAGATAGCGTCTCATTGATTGATATGGTTATGAGTGTGAGGCTGATTGATGGTGATGTGACAGAAAGGGTGGAATGACTCTTCATGTGAAGCGTTTTTTGATAAAATGAGGATGGAAAAAAAAACAATAATTTGTGCATTTATACCTGTCCTCAAAATGGTAATACGGTGGGGATTTAATCACATATTTTGGCATCATTATTTGACACTGTTTCTAAATATACATGCATCTTGAAACACAATGACAGAATAAAAAATGACTTTGTAAGTCCTTGCAGAGTGAGGGAAAACACAACATTATATGTGATGCAAATAATGTTTGCGACATCCTTGCACAATAAAATTCAACATTGGAATATTAATCAACTTGCCTCAGGACATGAAGTGTATGGTGCTCTCTGCACTCAAACCGTTCAGCTCCAATCTTGTGTACCCAAACACTAGCTGGGTCATTCCAGAATTAGAGGACATTTTTGCTCCCTGCCTTCAAACTTTAAATAATCCAGATAGAAAATACTAAAATATGCTGTTTCTGGGTAAATTTATACACCCTGCGTATTTTTTTAAAATACCAGATAAGTCTGAAGTAGCACTAAAATGAGAATCTCTTTTACCCCAAATTATCAAATTGAATCTCGTATAACAAAAGATTAGAGTAAAATTTTAATTTATTTTCTCTGTTTTTTGGGGATTATTTGTTTAAAGTGCCTATGACAGCAAAAAGCATGGTTATTTCATATTTCACGTGGTATTTTATGCTCCTGGATGAAATGGACTGCTTGGATGTGTGTGGAAGCGATCGATTTATTTATTAAATTTTTTTAATCCCGCGCCATGAAAATGAGTGACCTCCTGGATTGAGGAAAAATGCAAATGAGACGTCACTCGGGTCACCATTTCACAATACAGCCTTTGCTTTATAGAATGCAGATGGACTGCGGATTCATCTGATTTTGCTGATTAATTTGTTTATTTTTCGCAACACGCTAGTCCAAAGTGCTGCAGGATTTTTTTGCTGCACCAGGGAGAGGTGCGTGAGCCTTTTTGGGTTTCAAAAAGTTACCGTTCACCATGAAGAATGAAAACAAGTCAGACAACTGTGGGACACTTGGACTTAGGAGGAAGTATTATGTCAAATACTGGGATCATGGAACCCGTTTTAATAAGGAGGTGGCTTACATTTTGTGGGTGACAATGCTCCTTGTCCGAGAAGGCCACTTGGCCGACGACCAGCGTTTTGTCACAAACCATGGTCATTTCCACCCCTTCGGTCTTTTCGGTGTGGCCGCCAATAGACCACTATCCTCAGCTTAGGCTCCAGCAGCACCCCTGCTCCAATGTCGGCCAGTTTGTCCACATAGAATGCGCTATTTTCAGCATTCATTGCCCTCCCTGTCTGCCCGCCGGAGCCGCCGCAGAACGACGAGCTGTAACTTGCTCTCCGCCGGGGGCTGGCCGATTGGTGAAGGCAATTAACCCCGCCGCTATGCGTGACATGATTCGGGATAGTTTTGTGTGATTTTTAGTTTTCGAAAGGCGAGAACAAGACTGCTAAAGCTGCTAGGTTCAGGTTAGCATGTCAGCTAGCTCTCACGCCTCCTGTTTTGTTTACGCTCTTTCCTCCGTTTCCAAAGAGGGGGCAGGTTAATGATAAATGGTGGCATAAAATACCGTTCGGGAGAGGAAGAAGTTGGCAGTTTTGACCATTATGCAGTAATTTTGCCCTGTCGTACTGAATAAATGCATTTTTAAAATTTCATATTCCATTTAGCACAAGACTGTTATTTGTCATGACCATACCATTTCTTTAGCATTTGGGAAAAATACTTATATAAAAAGAATATCCTGTAAACATATTGAAGTAGAGAGATTGAAACAATCATGACATTTTGCTGATTGGCTAAACTGGATGAAGTCGTGACCCTGCCGAAATCATCATCCAGCTGGGGACGCTTGAGCGCTATAATGAAAGGCGGGGCTAAACGTCATATCAAAAGACTAACATCTCGTCATCTGCGCTATGCCAAATTGTTGTATATAGTCAGAGGCATAGCAAGGGTCCCCGGGGGCCCCAGGCAACAAGCAACATGGGGCCCTTCCAGCGTGTGCAAGTAAGGGGGACAGTTGGACTTGGAGCAATAGCATATTTAATAAAAGTATATAATGCCTCGGTCTCATAGAGCCCTTTTTAGGACACTCAAAGTGCCCAGCTTCTACTACATTAGGACATAAAACTAGAGGAACATAGTACACTCACTGCTGTCTTGCTTCCTTTTCTCCTCTAATGCTTTTTTGTCACTTTGTCTTTTGTCACTTCCAGAAGGATAACTTCTCTTTATTTTGGATATACGGCAATTCTGAGTCACGGCGACAGTGCAGTAAAGCTGTGTCTGCTAAATCTGTTGGCCCTCTGGGGGCCCCTGATGGCTGGGGGCCCTAGGCAATTCCCTGGTTTGCATAATGGGACGTTATGCCTCTGTATATAGTCGAATCGTCTCAAAATATATTTCTAATTCACATAATAATGCTTTTTTTATACGCTGTCACAGGCACTTTAAATGTTGTTTTATGTAGCATTTAACATATTTCAAATTTTTTTTTTTTTTAATATTAGTTTTTGTCCAGCTGAAATGGAATGAAAAATAAATAAGCCATTGGGAATATTTTACAACATCCACAGTCAAGAGCGTGATCATGGCTTTTTATGTTATTTTATTTCATTTTTTTTATTCAAAGAAAAAAATCGCAACAATCAGAACCTCTTTTGTTGAACAACTATTTTTCTCTTATTTGTATCAAAGCCATGCACTGCTATTTTTGTTGGTGTTTCTGTTCATTCCTTTTTAAATTCCACTATAAAAAGAACATATAAATGGGAAGCCAAATTGTGGAACTGTCATCATGACTGAAGATTACAAAGAGAGAAAAATGTATATGCACCTACACTTGCTGCACTGTCAACTCCTACACCACGGTAATAAAAGAGCAAGCGAATGATCACAAGAAAAGGACTGCAAACTGAATGTTTTTTTTTTTTTCGTTTGCAGGTGGCTGATACAAGAAGTATACTTCCAGTGAACTGTGTCCAACCTAGTGGTTATATTTACCATTAAATGAGGAATTATGTACATTTAAATGCTCGATGTTATATGCGTGATAAAATGCCATTGTGAGTCTTGTGGAAGCATGCCATTTCTTCTTGAGCTTTACAAGATCAGAGGAACATAAATAGTTCAATATATAAAAGCATTGTGAGAGGTCTTGAATATGCGTGCTTCAAAATATAATACAAACGGACCTTGGAGACCTCAGACTTGAGGTATAAAATGTCTACCCTTTTATTTTCATCTCCATTAACCAGCTCAATGAAGGGGACGCCATGCTGTCAAGTGAGTAGTATAGGTGATAGAAAAATTGCCATACAAGATTGCCTGGTAAGTATTGTCAAAGATTAAGACATGGATGTACAAATTATACGGGAGTGCCCCAGCCAACGAAAAGTAATGATCACTGCACTGCACTTCTATTTTCTCATTAGTTGTGAATATTTATGATAGGCAGCATATAAAATGAATCACCCTTTTGCTGCTGTCCCTGACAAGCGCAAAGGCTTGAAGACTTCAGGTCTTACTGGGGCAGCTCATTTCCCTGCATCTCCTTGTATTTTATACAGCCCATTATAATACTATTATAATTTATACCTTGGCATTCAAATCCCCATTTAGAATCCTGAACTGCTTTTCTTTGCCATTGGAATAAATGAACACTCAAGCAAAAAAATAACTCAAATGTAAAATGCTATTTACAATAAAGCATAAGATGCAAGCTGTGTGTACAAGAGCAGTTAATAATGAAGAGTATAGCATTCGGTCATTGTTGTCCTGTCTCCTACCGTCCTTTTCTCTAGACGGCTTCTCATCCATTTTGCTAGAGAGCATGTTAAAGATTGCTGGCAGCTTCCTGTTGTAGATGTTCAGTTTGTGACACACTCTGGTAATAGTCAGCTGAACAGAATGTAACAAGCGCAAGCTGTTCTAGCCCATCAAGTTTAGAAGCACATTAGTAGGAAGCATCCAGGAAAACAGCTGTTGCTGCACTCTTTGGTGAAGCTGCCGGCTGGTGCCGCATGCTCTCAGGCTTTCCCCCATGTGGCCTTGGTGACAAGTCATGCAAATCTAAGATACTCCTGAATTTAAAGTTAAGAAGTAATGAGTATCCTGCCTTTTGAACAGCTTGCCAAGTGGCATAATATCCTGCGTGCTTGAGTCACAAACCCAAAAGATTGAGATTTCTTAGGTGCATTGTTGTCACAGATTACTTGAAAAACTAATTTAATTACTGATTACACCTCAAAAAAGTAATCTAGTTACTTTACTGATTGTCAAAATATCAAAATAACTACAGTAAGTTACTTCAAAAGTAATTTATCGATTACTTTTTACCAATTTTTCTCCCTTTATAGCCTCAACATAAGAATGAAATCAGAAAAATGTTATCACATGTAACTGTCTTTCTGATCATTCCAATTTAAAGGGGAAGATCAGAATTTTTCTCGCAAGGCTTATTTTCCAATTTGGTGGGGGTTTAATTAGTTGATGGAGTTCATTTAAACCACCTTTGGCTCACGCTAGCTTAGCAACTCCGGAGCCCTGAAACTAAAAAAAAAAACTGACAAACTGCATGGAATTTGTTGATATCAACTCCACCGACTTAAACCCCCGCTAACTTGAAGATTAAGCCTAATGTCTAAAAATCTGAACTTCAGGTTAGAGGGTTAATAGCATATCATCATGTATCATATATCATTGGACTGTAAAATAATCAACAACACACAAATGAATTGTGCAATAAACAGTGAAATAAATGCGCGCGCACAACCCGGAAGTACGCCGTACACACACATGGTCAATTTGGCCACAAAACGCGGTGGCAACTAAGCACTTTACACTTAAACATGAATATGATGTAAACACTGCTTGCCGACTTGGAGCGATGACTACCCGACGTTGCAACTGCAAACCTTTCTCAATCCCAAAACACTTAGTGCGTGTGATTTGAGACCTTTACAGGAAGTAACTGTGAGTGGTTACCATGGAAATGAGCACGTAGTGGGAACCTTTCTAACATTTTCTATTCAAAATGCTCTTCATATATGACTACCGTATTTTTCGGACTATAAGTGGCAGTTTTTTTTCATAGTTTGGCAGAGGGTGCGTCTTATACTCTGGAGAGACTTATGTGTGATTATTTAGGGTCCGGTCGGGCCGGTTCTCTCTTGCTAACTTTTTTAAAATAAATATACGTACATTCATATATTTATACTATAACAATATAGATGTCAAATAAAATAAATAATTTGGATAAAACCGAGAAGGTGCTGTGCATGCCTGTGCACGTGAACGCAGTGTCTCTCTTTTCAATATTCCCCTCCCAGCGCCCTGTGGCGCCCTCCGCGAGCATCCTGGTATTTCCTTTTCAATATGGAGCAGCTATAGGAGTGAAAAACAAACTAAAGATAGAGGAATTGAAACGCAAACAACTGCCGTAGGAGTGGGATATGGAAAGGATTCAAATTGATTGTTGAAGTTTGCATTTTTTTCTTCAAACTAGAGGAGATTAAAATAAATGTCAAATCCACTATCCGCCTGTTAGAACAGACACGCAAATATAAAAGATGTACCGGTAAATGTTTATTGAATATCCATCTTCATTCTTTTTTAACTGGGAGAATTTGTTACAAAAGACAGGCTTTAATTTGTTATTATGCATACTGTATATGCACCTCATCATCACAAACGTGATCACACAAAACGCAACCACGCATCGCATCCCCGCGTTTCCTACTTCTCCTGAGTCCTCACAAATAAAACATATAATATATATTTATTTTTTTTCGGGCTCGAGCCTACAGATAAAATATAAAATTTAGAGTTTTTTCGGCTCGGGCAAGCAAATCAAGTTAATTGATCCGGCTCAGGCCGCGTCGGACTTTAATACCCGCTGGCCGGTCGGGTCGGGCTGGATTTTGTAGGCCCGATCATGTGATGTGAGCATACCGTACACCTATTTAGCCTGTTGTTCTCTATTTTATTTTAAATTGCCTTTCAAGATGACATGTCTGTTCTTAGTGCTGGATTCTATCAAATAAATTTCCCCCAAAAAATGCGACTTATACTCCGGTGCGACTTACATATCATTTTTTGGCTGGTGCGACTTATACTCAGGTGCGACACTTAGTCCGAAAAATAGGGTACAATATTCTTCATTCTACATACATTATTAGGCAATAACAAAATAGTAACGCACAGACACTAAGGAAACTAACTTTAATCAGATTACCGGGTAATGGTTTGGAAAAATGAACGCGTTAGATTGTTCATTACTGAAAGAAAGTAATCATATTACATGTTACAATGTTGTCACTAACGCATTACTTGGTAACGGTTTAGTGATAACACAGCTTAGGAGTCATATTTTTGCTGATGTTTTGAAAGCAAGCATCCAATTTTCAGGCAAGAAAACAGAACATTCTTCACAGTATAGAAATTAATACAATATTATTGTATTGTGTTTTGATACAAAATTTGCAAATGACTTTAGGTCCAAATTTCCTGTAAATCAAATGAGCTGATTTCATCCTAAGAATATAGACAAGTTTCCGAGGTACTTCTGCTTTACTTCCTGATTGTATTTCTTCATCCAAAACAACAGTGGAGCTGAAGTAAAATTACTCATCAAAATCCCTTAAAAAAGACAATTTGGAAATTCTGCATCCATCTGCCATCATCACGACAGGGGATGACAACATGTTCATGAAGGCAGATGTGGAACCAAGCTCGTGCCACCACAAAGGCTGGGTGTTTTTGTAGCCATGTTGCCACTGTGTTATGGAAGGTATGTTCTTGCTATCCCTGCATTTTCATGTGTCTGGTGCTCAAAAAAATACTAAAGCTAAAATCTTGCGCATTATTGTTACTACGATGATGTTTGGAATTATGATAATTTTTAATAGTATTTACGACAACTACCCTGAGGCGGCCGAGAGGCTGGGATCGCCTCTCAGTGGACCGTCAGCTCAATCACGAGATCCAACTATGAGCTTTTTAACTGCAGCAACTTTAAGATACGCTATTGGAGCTGGAATTACCAAGGACAACGGGAGAAAGCCCGTCTGTAGGCCGCCGAGGGTCTGCGTAATATCGGGTCAATGTTTGGCGAGGCTCTCAAGCCAATATGGAGCTCTGCTGTCTTATATCACATTCTCGTATGCTGTTTTTTCCTAATAATTTTATAAATTGTGATTTATTGACCTGTTTTGCACGTGCACCAATTGTTTTGAATAAAACAAGAAATGGAATCTTGTTGTCCAAATGTTTTATTGCGATCAATATCTGCAATAAATAGGAATGACATACTATTTTTGTTTATATGTACACACCTTGTAGTATTTCCTTGTAACAACAAAATCCGTGTCAGCCCTTCTGCATTCGGCAAATGTAATATAAGTTGTAATTTTACCTCATTTTGGTCACTCAAGTGGCCGGCGTGTCAATCAACACATCACGTCACCACAGGCTGACAGGCTGTCATAATTTTGTCCACGAATGATCAACGAAGTGATAAGAACAATCATACAATCTCATCTACGTCTCATCTACGTCATGCTGAATCCATTTTTGGAGATTCCGTGGGTTCCTCTGGCTTGATTTTGCAGTTTTAACTTCGTCAACACACTGCTTCCTTTAACCGCAACTAATGATGTTTTTTCTAAACCAGAAGTTTGGAGGAGATATTTTTCAAGATGGCGCTGCCCATATTTCACTCAGGACACTTGTCTATAGATGGATATTATATAACAAAAAAAAAAGGGGGCGGTATTTTATCATTTTACTATTCATATTTCTATCACGTATACAAAACCTATCAATGCTGAATTTGGTCAAGGGTATATCAATTGACTAGTCAGTCACCAGTCAATCACAAATTCAGAGATAATAATTTACACTCTGATTCACACAGGTAGATTGTGAGACAAAACCTGAAAAAATACACAAAACCATCCCCACACAGAAATGTCAGAGCTAAGATATGAACCATGAACCCAATCTGTGAGACAATATTTTCCATTGAATATATATTTTTAATTGCATGAGAAATATTCAAGAGCTTTGTTATTACTTGTACACGGGTATTTTTGTTGTTGTTGCATTTCTTTTTTGTTTGCAGTTGTTATATGGTAAATTATTCATTTCCTGCTGCTCACGTCATTCTGGCATTCACATTTTTCGAGCACAATTGAGCTACAATTGAGATTCACTCTATTCATTCAAACTGGGAAATTATTGAAATTGGGCACAATTTTGACTTGCTTTGCTGTTTTATTATTATTTTTTTCAAAGAGAAAAAAATAACAACGGAAATACATATTACCAAAAAACATTTTGATGAGTGGCTGACTCCAGGACCCAATTCAATACAACAGTGATAATTGCTGTGAAACACGCACGCACACAATGCTGAAAGATTTATATTTGTCAAAAGCAGCCTGTTGATGATGAGTGTTTCAAAATCGATTCCAAGCAAAATGGTTTTGAACAGTCCTCCATATGATACCGTAGAGTGCTGCTTCCCAAATAAATGGTGTTGGGGAGAGATGCATGCAATTACTAAGCATAAAACACCCATGACTCCCTCCTAATTATCACCCCTTGTGACTAATCACAGCCTACTGCAATTAATGGCGCAACGCTTCAACAGAAACACAGACAGAACTACAGCTTACCCTGATAACTTCTAATTTAGCAGGTTTCATTATGCTCATCTTTTCTGTTTAATTAGACTTATGAAATGTGGCTGACCTTCTGATGGTACAGAGGCAGACCATGATTGCAAATCTTTGTTGGTTTTATATGGCGGAAAATGCAATCAATCTATTCATCATTTATTTTTTTTTTAATAGTTTCCCCCAAATCAGATTTAACCATCTCTAAAGATCATATTTTTGTCTTGAAAGCAGGGGCTTTTTTCCACCAAATCAAAAGTGGATGGCACAAACACAAAGGTTGCCTCTACTGCAACCGTTCAGCTAAGATTGATTCACAAAAACTAGACTCTTGACAGCACATTGCAAAATGTGTTATTGGACTCAGTTGATGCCCCGTATTGGACCCTGAGTATCCCACAACTGCAGAAAGAAATACAGTGGGGCAAATAAGTACATAGTCAACCACCAATTAAAAGTTCTCCTACTTGAAACGATTAGAGAGGCCTGTAATTGTCAACATGGGTAAACCTCAACCATGAGAGACAGACTGTGGAAAAAAACAGAAAATCCCAATGTTTGATTTTTAAACAATTTATTTCCAAATTAGAGTGGAAAAAAGGTACTTTGTCACCTACAAACACGCAAGATTTCTGGCTGTCAAAGAGGTCTAACTTCTTCTAACGAGGTCTAATGAGGCTCCACTCGTTACCCGTATGAATAGCACCTGTTTTAACTCATTATCGGTATAAAAGACATCTGTCCACAATCTCAGTCAGTCACAGTCCGAACTCCACTATGGCCAAGACCAAAGAGCTGTCGAAGGACACCAAAGACAAAATTGTAGCCCTGCACCAGGCTGGGAAGATTGAATCTGCAATAGGTAAAACGCTTGGTGTAAAGAAATCAACTGTGGGAGCAATTATTAGAAAATGGAAGACACACAAGACCACTGATAATCTCCCTCGATCTGGGGCTCCGTGCAAGATCTCACCCCGTGGCGTCAAAATGATAACAAGAACGGTGAGTAAAAATCCCAGAACCACGGGGGGACCTAGTGAATGACCTACAGAGAGCTGGGACCACAGTAACAAAGGCTACAATCAGTAACACAATGCCCCGCCAGGGACTCAAATCCTGCACTGCCAGATGTGTCCCCCTGCTGAAGCCAGTACACGTCCAGGCCCGTCTGCGGTTCGCTAGAGAGCATCTGGATGATCCATAAGAGGACTGAGAGAATGTGTTATGGTCAGATGAAACCAAAATAGAACTTTTTGGTAGAAGCACAGGTTCTCGTGTTTGGAGGAGAAAGAATACTGAATTGCATCTGAAGAACACCATACCCACTGTGAAGCATGGGGATGGAAACACCATGCTTTGGGGCTGTTTTTCTGCAAAGGGACCAGGACGACTGATCTGTGTAAAGGAAAGAATGAATGGGGCCATGTATCGAGAGATTTTGAGTGAAAATCTCCTTCCATCAGCAAGGGCATTGAAGATGAGACGTAGCTGGGTCTTTCAGCATGACAATGATCCCAAACACACAGCCAGGGCAACAAAGGAGTGGCTTCGTAAAAAGCATTTCAAGGTCCTAGAGTGGCCTAGCCAGTCTCCAGATCTCAGCCCCATAGAAAATCTGTGGAGGGAGTTGAAAGTCTGTGTTGCCCAACGACAGCCCCAAAACATCACTGCTCTAGAGGAGATCTGCATGGAGGAAAGGGCCAAAATACCAGCAACAGTGTGTGAGAAGCTTGTGAAGAGGTACAGAAAATGTTTGGCCTCTGTTATTACCAACAAAGGGTACATAACAAAGTATTGAGATGAATTTTGGTAATGACCAAATACTTATTTTCCACCATGATTTGCAAATAAATTCTTTAAAAATCAAACAATGTGTTTTTCTGGGTTTTTTTCCCCCACATTCTGTCTCTCATGGTTCAGGTTTACCCATGTTGACAATTACAGGCCTCTCTAATATTTTCAAGTGGGAGAACTTGCACAATTAGTGGCTGACTAAATACTTATTTGCCCCACTGTACTTCTGAGATTCAAAGCCTTATTATACAACATAATTCAGACCCTTTTGAGTGTCAAAAGCATGGCCCTTGCAGACATTGTTCATATTACTAAATGAACTGGTTAATTATTTTTTCTTTTCAAAAATGAATGCTGCTGTTATTCTCACTCACAACTGTGCCGAGACACTCGAGAATGAACTGCGACAGAAGAAAGGTTGGAATAAAAGCATTTATTATTCCAAATTGAGCAATGAAGAATAAACCTGGAACAGCAAACTTGACAAAATAATTTGTGCTGAAAGTATTATTGTGGTGGTCCTTGCCCGGACTCCCCACTACATTTACTTTTATTACGCTTCCTGTTTTAAAGGGAAGTTCAGAATTTTTGACATAAGGCTTAATTTTCGAGTTAGCGGGGATTAATTAGTCGGTGGAGTTCATTTCAACAAATTCCATGCTGTTTGTCAGTTATTTGTCAGTTTTAGGGCTCCGGAGTTGCTAAGCTTGCGCGAGTCTATGGTGCCTGCTTAGCATGCCAATAAAAAAACGATATTAAGAGATCTAACACAGTCAAATACATTCAAAATGCAGATCATTGTTCGAAAAACCCATGCGGCCAAAACAATGTCACAACAAAGTGCCGTAATTTATTTATTCTGCAGGACTATTTTTTTTTTTTAGATGCTTAATGCGACCGCAATAGAGAGGAGTGCTTTGGCCACTCGTGCTCAGTGTGCTGGGTAGTCACTTTCATTCCCACAAAAAAAATTGCGGTTAAAAAAAAACGTGATATCTCTCCTGCTTGCCTAGCTTCCCTGCAGAGCTGCTGGATTACAAATGTTGCTGTTCATACTACAATTATTGACATTCAATGGTAACTTTTAATAACGTTATCCTGAAAACATAGCCAACACTATTCATTGCATGGATCATCGGTAATTTTCATGTGTGCATATTTTTTTTTTATTTGTATGCTAAGCAGGCACTATTGACTCATGCTAGCTTAGCCAAACCGGCAGCCCTGACACTAACAAATAACTAACAAACTGCACGAAATTTGTTGAATTCAACTCCATCGACTAATTAAAGCCCCATTAATTGGAAGATTAAGCTTTTTGTCAAGAATCCTTAACTTCCCCTTTAACACATGGTATTAGTTCAATCTTGGCACGTTGGGTGTGGCAGACCTGGCATGGACCTGTAGCTCATCAGTAACAGTGTTGTCATAGATTACTTTAAAATGTAATTTAATTGCATCAAAAAAGAAATCTAGCAACTTTACTGATTACTTTATTATCAAAGTAACTAAGTTACTTTAAAAGTAATTTATCGGTTACTTTTTACCATTTTTTCTCCCTTTGCTGCCTCAACATAAGAATGACAACAGAAAAGTGTCATTGCATATAATTGGCTTTACCATAAGAGAATTTGAAGGGGAAGATCAGAATTTGTCATTCATTCATGTTCTTGGCCACTTATCTTCACAGGGGTGCTGCAGCCAATCCCAGCTGACTTCGGGCAATAGGCGGGGTACACCAGCCAATCGCAGGGCACAAGGAGACGAACAACCATTCCCGCACACACTCATACCTAGGGATAATTTGAGTGTTCGATCAACCTACTACGCACGAAAATGTACAAAATCCAGTCAGCCGATGTTTAATTAGTGGACGGAGTTGATTTCAACCGCCAGTGACTCACGCTAGCTTAGTCACTTAGCTTAAATTTCACATGGAATTTGTTGAGGTGAAGCAGAGACAGGGCGCTGCCAGGGATTTTGGGCCCCATGAAAAGATATCACTTTGGGCCCTACCACCAGTGCCGGGGGACACACATTTAGAGTATCACCGACATAATTTCCTACATTCTGGTGAATCTTTACAAACTAATTTGTGCATTTTCTGCATTAATTTAAGATAAAAATATATTTATGTAAACATACAGCGTATAGAGCAATAATGAATAGACTGATATCATCTATAAGAAATGTGCTGAAGGCCATCTTTTACAATCTAAATATATTTTTATTAGAAATATTCTCAAAGCAAATGCCATAATAAATGACTTAGAATAAATGTTTTGTTTTAACTAAACTATACTACAGTATACATTACAGTTTACAACTGTTTTAATATGAAGAGATTGCTAAGGGTTTGCCTGCTGTACTGATTAAATGTAAGCTAAAAGTGGAGCAAACACTAGCTAGCAAACAATTACAGTATTTCATTATGGAGTAGGCTTAGCCTCATCTGGAAACTCGCGATCTCGACTATAGGCTATAGCTCCGAAGCGAGGTCCCTTGTTAACAAACTAAATTCAATTGATGACAAACTAAATTCAATAAATTCTTGACAAACTGGTTTCAAGCCGATTTAAAAAAAATTAATTTCCACACCAACTTAAAGTGCACGTGACATGAAAAAGCATGTTTATTTCATAATACACGCGGAATTTTATGCTCCTGAATGGTATGGACCGCTTGGATGTGTGTGCGATCGCTATATTTATTTATTTAGTTTTTTTTAATCCCGCGCCATGAAAATGAGTGACTTCCGGCAACAGTCTCGAGTTGAGAAAGAGGGCGCTGTGACGTGTACGGTAGAAGGAGTCCTCTTCACTATACAGCCTTACTGTTGTATGAGAAGAACTAAGGATTCAGCTGATTTTGCGGATTAATACATTTATTTTTTGCATCACGTCAGCCAAACGGCTGCAGAAAAATCTTGCTGTATGAGGGAGAGGTGTGTGCGCCTTTTTGGAGTTTCAAAAGGTTCCCATTCACCGTGGATATTTACCAAAACAAGCCCTACTACTGTGGGACCATAGGACTTACGAGGAAGTGAGTAAACATCTTGTTTTGTGTTATGTCAAATTCAGCTTTTGCACTCTTGGTGTGCCCGATGTTCTGTCAACTTTTCCACCCGGTCAGAAATTGCAACTTTGTGTTAAAAATAGCCGCGAATACAGCGATTACAAAGTAAACACTACAAACTTTCTTTAAATAAAGGATTACTTACGTTTGATCATTGATAGGCATGTAAAAAGCTCTCCTCATGCACATTAGCTGCACAACAACTGCAGCCGCCCTCCTCCGGGGAACAAACTGTATATTGCTCTCCGCCGGGCGGTTTGCCGATCAGCAAAGACAATCGACAACCCAGTCGTCATGTCGAAAGTTCCGGGCTATTTATGTGTGATTTTCCGCTTCGAAGACTTTGAAACATCACTCGGTTCGGGTTAGCATGTCGGCTAGCTGTCACGCCTCTTGGTTTGTTTACATCCTCCGAAGCCGAGGAAGGGAAATGACACAAGCCCGATTTAGGTGTCATAAAATATCGTTCGGGACGTGCGACAGTAAAGGTGAAGTCGACAGTTTTGACCATTATGGAGTAATTTTGCCATGTCGTCCTGAATAAGTGCATTTTTATTATTTTATATTCCATTTAGCACAAGACTTATTTGTCATGACCATGCCATTAATTTAGCTATTGGGGAAAAATACTTGGACAAAAAGAATATCCTGTAAAAATATTGGAGAAGAGAGACTGAAACAATGACATTTTGCCGCTCTCTTCGTCGCGTTTTCCTCGTTCTGAATAATTCCCCCTCAATGGGCTGAATAGTAAAACCAATAAGCCCATTCTCCCGCTGACGTCATCCACCTGTTGGGGACGCTAGAGCCCTACAATGGTAGGCATGGCTAACCGGCAGATTAAAAGACAAATTTCTCGTCATCTGCGCTTTGCTACATTGTTGTATATAGTCGAATCGTCTCAAAATATGATTCTAATTCACATAATAATGCTATTTAAGACTTTTTTTGTCATGTAGTATGCTGTTTAAGTTTCAACATACTGTATGTAGGATACCAAAAAATGCCGTTGTTATTTGGAATTCATGTTTTTGAATGGGTGAATGTCGCTCATTGAGGCCGGGAAAATCTCGTATGTCTTATGGAGTGAGCTGGGACCTCGCTTCGGAGCTAAGATAACAGGTTAATTTTCAGCACTACACTGACACAAGACACCAACTTTCCTTTGTGAAGTACTTTGTCACATCCTGTTGGCCTTTTCTACTAGAGGTGTGCATCGGCACTGCCCTCACGATTCGATTCGATTACGATTCGGAGGGCCACGATTCGATTCGATTCGATTCGATTCGATTAAGAGGGCCACGATTCGATTCGGTTCGATTCGGCAATGCATCACGATGCATTAAAGCCTGGGATGCATTAAAATGCTAAACAAAGCATATTTTTCGTGAATCATGAGGCAACACAAGCGGTCAGACATTAAACACCTTTTTATAGGCTCTTGTGTCATTCCTGGTTGTAGTCAAATGAAAATAGTAATATATATAAAAATAATAAAAAAACATCAAAGCATTTAATTAGTGCTTTGAATGAGACCAGGGCTTTCTTTCTTTTTCTTTCTTTCTTTTTTTTTTTTACACACACTAGCAGCCTTTCATTTTTTAAACACCGCATAAGTTTGGTCAAGTTTCCCACCAACCTCATAGAAGCCAAAATGTCTCCATATGCCTGCTTTCAATGTCTTTGGTGCGTCAATAATCTTTCGCGCTTCCTCTTTCTCCGCTTTAGCCATTGTTATTATGTCTTATCTCTGCTTTGAGTGCCACTGCGCAATTGCGCATGTCTGTGACGTTACTCCCGTGAGGAAGCCAATTTTAGTTCCTCATCCCCCCTGCATTGCTTGTACAATAGCTCCGTCTACAGGTAAACATGAGAATAATAATACAAATGTTGAGACCAAATCCATTGCATCACTGGAAGATTTTTGAACGGATTTATATATTTTAATATGTGCTGAATCGATTCGGCTTGTTGCCCGCATCGAATCGCATCGTCCATGGCCCGCATCGGGATGCATCGCCGCATCGATTATTGTTGACACCAGTATTTTCTACCCATCTCCTGTTTTGGTTTCTTTTCTTTCCTCTTTTGAAAACCCGATTTTTGTTTGTTTTGAAAACATTTCTGCAGTACCACGCTCCGTGCATTCCGAGTCACTGACTGGTGTAAATTGTAAATGCGCACCGCTGCTCCCGGTCTGATCGAAGGAAGGGCGGACCAAACAATTTAATGAAAATACGGGGGTTTGAGTGGGCTGGCAATACATATGCTCTCTTTGCAAATACAAAACAAGAAAAAGAAACCCTTCGTTTTATTCCTTTTAAAATTATAATGATTAATATTTAAATTTGCAAACGATTACCAAATGTTCTAATTTTCTTTGTGGGCCCCCATCAGGGCATGGGCCCTTACACTCAGTATCCCTTTTCACCCCTATACGGCGCCCCTGAGCAGAGATATTACCTTGCTGGTTGTCATTCGACACCTTGAACTTTCGAGTCGCTTTGCATTTTGTAATTTCGCCCCTGCCTTGGGTATTTGGTCGTCTGCCGCTTTCGTTTTGTATTCCTCTACCTTGTGCAGGTACTTGAGTGTATTTTAGTTGTTTTATTGGCTTTCTGCCAACCATCTTGGTTTACCCTCGCATTCATAGTATTGATCCCCGTCGACCTCCTGTTATTTCCCCTTTTTTCTGCGACCACGTGTTGTTTTGTTTTGTATTTAATAAACCCTTGAGCCCATCCCTCGGATGTTGTTATCTGTTGTGAGGTCCAACTTTGTTTCCGCGTTTGCGGGAAAAAAGTCAGTTTTAATGTGTTTGATGTTTTTCTTCCAACAGCCGCTTAGTTCTCCGCTAACCATTGACAGTGCAATTGTAATAAATAAATAAATAAAAGCAGTCATTAAGCTACTGGTTCCTATTTACAATATAGTCATTTAATAACTTGTGAAAAAGTCACAAAACGTTTGACCATGGGTGTGCAAATTTTATCATTAGAATTGCGTTTAAGCGGCAAATAAAATGCTTAAAGAGTAAGATTGCTGATGGGAAAATGATAAGGCGAAGCGACGCAAATTGTTCAAACTCGGAATCAAAACAAGATGCTTGCCTTGATGCAAACCATAATATCTGCTTTGTTACACTTGAATTGTTTTACAGAATGTCAGGCCAAATATTCCTCAAACATTTGAAAAATTACAGCAGCACAGAGTAACAGTGGGAGGTCGGACATGGTTTTCTCATGCTCAAAGCAACCACACAGAGATCATAGGCCCTCCTGATGAGGTAGCAGCATCAAATAAGGAACAAATAGTCAGAGTTCCAGTTAACTGTTCTGTCTTGTCTGTAATAAAACCACTATGGTTTTTTTTTGTTTTAAAAGTTTGAATTACAAATAATACATTCTTCCACTTGTGAATATTCCTCAAACCATTTTGGGTAGTAACAACCCATAAAAATAAATAAATAGAGTATTGTCACATTTATAAAGTTACAAAATAAATAAACTGTATGATGCTGTCACACTTGGTTGAAATGGAGAGGACTCAGATGCAGAATTTAAGTGTTTTTTTTTTTCTTTGTACAGTTTTTTTCAGTTGTTTTGGTAAGTTTCTCAGATCAGACTTGAAATTTTTAAAACTACTTGTTCAATCCTCGCAACATCGTATCACTAGTGCACATCAAAAAAGCAGTTTCTACTCTGCCACTCTGCCACCGTGCCTAGGTTTGCCACCCATCCCTTGAAATACGGAATCGTTCCGTAATTGGGAATTAAAAGTTGCGTTCTATATTGAACCAATACGGAACGCAGTTTATTCCGCATTTCACAATTGTCCCATGGGTCGACCCCGCGCGACCCGCGGCTCCTGCGTGGCGGGCGGCGGTGAGCCCAGCCCATGCACGTCTGTCACATACAAACACACACCTGCGCTCAGGAGTGACCATTGAGCCAACAATAATGAACAAAAAGGGCAGGAGATATTAAAGACAGCAAGATAGTTATCTGCCTGCCCGCTGCTGTCTGCCCTGCACTGCGCTCCACTTCCTGGTTCGTTGCCTAGTTACCTCGCTCTCTGATCAGTGCACCGCCCCGCGCGTTTTCAAAACTAACATGTCTCTTCAACATTAGAAGTTCAGGACACCCCACGTCATCCTCAAAAGGGGAAAAGTCTCCAAAAAATAGACTGGAGTGGCTCGATAGAGTCACTGATGATGATTATAACGCGAACTGCAAGGCAGGCAGGAAAGTTTTTGCAGTGTCTCACGGAACTGTAAAACAGCATGCTGGGGACCTCCACAAATCGAATATAAGATCCCAGAAGAGCCTTCGTCACAATTCTTTGTACCTGAAACATCCCCTGAGCTTGATTTGGTATGTTATCATGCGCTTGTATATGTATAACATATAGGCTATATTTATATTTACCTTCATACAACTTGCATTGATAGGAGCATAGCTAGGCTATTTCAGTTGCTACTATGGTTGATTATTTTTAGGAATGTTGATTTTTTTTTTTTTTTTAAACATGCATTTATTATCAATCAATATGGAATGAATTTATGTACCCATAAAGAACATGTTATTTTGTTACGCTAACTAATGCTACTCATTTGGAATTATTCCTAATAGATTAACAGCAAATGAACACTGAATAAATAGTCCTACTGCAAATATATGCCATCTATTGATTGATTGATAGTGAATTTGACATCATCCCACTCCTACCCTCTAAATTACTGCAGCTGAGGTGACACAGGTATACCACACAGTAAAACGTAGCCAACCAGAGCTACAATAGTGCTGACTGTGGACACGGGCTCAATCAGAAGATTTTTATGTGATTCCAAAATGGTGAAGAAAATGACTTTGGGGAGAAAGAGCAAGAAGCACTGTTGAAACAAGTCCTGGTTCCAAAGGCAGTGGGTGATGTGCTTAAGATCTTAATGTCACCTATCCCATTCACCATACAGACCGATGCCTCGAATAAATTGAGCAGGAAGATGTCCCCCTTGCTGTCCAGTACTTCAGTCCAGAGTCTGGGCTCACCAACAAAATGCTGGACTTCATAGAGAATGCAGACGAGTCAGCTGCTGGAATTGTAGCTATCCTGGAACATTCCCTTCAGAAATTTGGCTTGTCAATGCATCACGTGACCAGATTCAGTGCCGACAACACAAATGTTAATTACGATATTTACAACTTCGTTTTCACTAACCTGCACAAAAAAAAAAAACAACAATCTGCTGCAAGGAAACTGACATTATCACAAAGTGCACAATGAGCGCCTTGAAAGGTGGAAAAGCGCTATATAAGTATAACACCATACCATACCATACCATACAGATTTCTAATCTAAAAATACATACATTTCTATGCATTTTAGGAGTTTTGGGGATGCCCCTTTTTTTCGCCCGTAATGCTTTGGGCACGAGGAAGGGAGTCCCTTTTTTCTATTTCTGAAAGGTGGCAACCCTAACCGTGCCGTTTGTCAAAATATTTAAGATTTAAGATTTTGTGAAAAGATTTCCTCAGCTTGATCTGGTTAATTAAAGTTTTGGCTATTTTAAGCACCTTATTGATTTCAACAAAAGGTGGCTTCTACTGTAAATGGAGACCAATAACAACTAGCCTTATTACAAGTCCCTGGTTATGACATACCCGACTTACATGATTTTGACTTTACGTCCGCCATTTTGTCTCCAATCTGTTTTTTTGTTTTGTCGCACAGTACCTTATTGTAGCTCACAGTATCTAATTTTTTTTTCTACTTTATTTCATGAATATGACTGTTTCTGCCTTTTGGCAAAATGTGTATTTGATTATAATGTTGACTTTTATTTTGTGATGCATGCTTTTATTTTGGCGCAGGAAGTGTAGAGCAGGTAGTACTTCCACACACAAGTAAGAGTGCACGTACACCTGAAAAAGAATGTATTTGCACCAGAGGTTGCGCTAGATATTTTCGTTGTCTGTCATTTTGACTGACAGGGTCATAAAAATCCGGTCATAATCTATTTTTACCCGTCACTTAAATTTTTAAAATGATAATGATGACATATTCAATAGTATTTAGTTTTCATTCATTTTTAATTAATATTGTAACGCTTGCTTGGCGGCGAAAAATTAGACACGGAAGTCGTGGTATTTTTCTCCCTCTTTTTACTCTGCTTACCGCTAACAACACCAACAAAACAACAACTCCGCCCCCAAAGAAAAGGAGGCAACTATATAGACCCGAATCACCAACGTCACACAATGATCTTAATTGTGGTTGTCAGCCCAAAATCTTCTAAATATATATTAAATGCATCTTACCAGATATAAAATGACTACTACATAGTCTGTGGTGATCGTTTCGTGCCCAGATTTCTTGTCGAATTACAGCAGTCCATCTCGCTCTCCTCTTCGGGTCTCTCAGAATACGGTAGAACTTCAAGTCTCTCCGTTTATCTTCTCTGTTACTGCAACCAACCGCCACACACGCCTTCACCATTTTGATTATTAATGTTAACGAGCAGAAAAACACGCCGTAATAGGAGGCATGTACGTAGCGGTAATGTGTAAACACGACGAGCTGACACACAATATGGCGGCTCCAGTCAGGGGGGCGGAGTTGTGACGTCATGTGATTGGGGTCTATACACAGGCGGTGTAGGCGCACCATCCTATTCCCCTCACTATCCACTCGCGGGGGCCTGCGCTTGTCAGTGACGTTCCTTATTCTCGCTATATGAACATACAACTTTAGCATTTGTTAATAATACGCTCTGTGTGTAGTATCATCCATCGATTTTCCTTTTTAAATGAGCACTTTTAAGCGAACGCAAGAAGAAACAACGGCAACATTTTTAAACAGGCATTTCACGGGAGAGCATTTCGACTCTTCGGCCAATCACGGGAGAGCATTTCGACTCTTCGGCCAATCATATAGCGAGACCGAGTGGATAGTGAGGGGAAGAGGATAGTGAACCTCCAGCGGCAATCTAGTCCACCAATTGGATGACGCGCTGGCACACCGGGTGCACCAATAAGAACCTCGCGTTGATGTGTCAATCACGGTGCCGCCGACGCCAGACCCCGGTGACGCTACAATATTCTGACAGAATAGCCAACGACGTCATGCATTAAGAGAGACAATAGCTAATTAATATGCTCACTCGCCACCCTGTGGTCTGGAGTGTGAATCGCAACCTGTCAAAATGACGGACGGACTTCAGTTTTTTCTGTCACCATTTTAAAAAACCGGTCAACGACGGAAAATATTCGGTTAACGCGACCCCTGATTTGCACACACGAAGAAGAGCGCACGTGCACACACGAGGAAGAGCACATTTGCACCCAAGAAGAAGTCGCGCAGCTGAGTGAGAGAGGCAGATTACAGCTTAGCTCGCTGTCTAGCTAGGACTTAGCTCCAACGTCTTGGGGAGAACAATACAATGATGTATAACATATACATAGGCGGATCTATTATTAAGGGGAAGTAGGCGATCGCCTTAGGTCCCCAACCAGTCGGGGGCCCCCAACGAGCAACCGGAGCCAGCAGCACCCCCAACTATTTGTCATGTATAATTATGTCAGCATACCAAACAAACAAATAAGAAAACAAAAAAGAAAGGCATTTGAATGCTGCATTTATATTATCTCCCCCCCACACACGCACTACAATGGTCTGTTCCATGACTACGAACTGAGCATAACTATACAATAACAGTCAAAATCCTTAGGGGGGGGTCGTATGTCTAACTGAGGACATGTTTTATTGAAGTTGCTAAGCCTGTCACGACATGCAATGAGTCCATTTATCGCAGGGTAAATAAAAATGAGGGCGGTAATTTTCACGGCTGCATTTTATCACCGCGTGTGTGCGTGCATACATTTTTGCGTGTGTATAGATGACATATGAGACTCCAGTTCCTTTCACAAATGTTTTTCGGTCAATCAACACGCCGTGGAATTACAGTTCAGACATGAAAATTAGGAAACGCATCTATATTAAAAACTGTAAATGTTAGCATTGCTACATTGAGGCTAATGGGGAAAAAAGAAAACCTACTTAAAACATTGTCAGTCTTCTCCACAACGCAAACTTGCGGTTAAAAGGTGACACTTCAAACATGAAAAATCGCTGGTTAACAGTGTCATAGCTGGTGATGTGATGTAAAGAGCAGACGTGACTTCTGCGGCATACAGTGCCTTGCAAAAGTATTCGGCCCCCTTGAACCTTGCAACCTTTCGCCACATTTCAGGCTTCAAACATAAAGATATAAAATTGTAATTTTTTGTCAAGAATCAACAACAAGTGGGACACAATCGTGAAGTGGAACAAAATTTATTGGATAATTTAAACTTTTTTAACAAATAAAAAACTGAAAAGTGGGGCGTGCAATATTATTCGGCCCCCTTGCGTTAATACTTTGTAGCGCCACCTTTTGCTCCAATTACAGCTGCAAGTCGCTTGGGGTATGTTTCTATCAGTTTTGCACATCGAGACACTGACATTCTTGCCCATTCTTCCTTGCAAAACAGCTCGAGCTCAGTGAGGTTGGATGGAGAGTGTTTGTGAACAGCAGTCTTCAGCTCTTTCCACAGATTCTCGATTGGATTCAGGTCTGGACTTTGACTTGGCCATTCTAACACCTGGATACGTTTATTTTTGAACCATTCCATTGTAGATTTGGCTTTATGTTTCGGATCATTGTCCTGTTGAAAGATAAATCTCCGTCCCAGTCTCAGGTCTTGTGCAGATACCAACAGGTTTTCTTCCAGAATGTTCCTGTATTTGGCTGCATCCATCTTCCCGTCAATTTTAACCATCTTCCCTGTCCCTGCTGAAGAAAAGCAGGCCCAAACCATGATGCTGCCACCACCATGTTTGACAGTGGGGATGGTGTGTTCAGGGTGATGAGCTGTGTTGCTTTTACGCCAAACATATCATTTTGCATTGTGGCCAAAAAGTTCAATTTTGGTTTCATCTGACCAGAGCACCTTCTTCCACATGTTTGGTGTGTCTCCCAGGTGGCTTGTGGCAAACTTTAAACGAGACTTTTTATGGATATCTTTGAGAAATGGCTTTCTTCTTGCCACTCTTCCATAAAGGCCAGATTTGTGCAGTGTACGACTGATTGTTGTGCTATGGACAGACTCTCCCACCTCAGCTGTAGATCTCTGCAGTTCATCCAGAGTGATCATGGGCCTCCTGGCTGCATCTCTGATCAGTTTTCTCCTTGTTTGAGAAGAAAGTTTGGAAGGACGGCCGGGTCTTGGTAGATTTGCAGTGGTCTGATGCTCCTTCCGTTTCAATATGATGGCTTGCACAGTGCTCCTTGAGATGTTTAAAGCTTGGGAAATCTTTTTGTATCCAAATCCGGCTTTAAACTTCTCCACAACAGTATCTCGGACCTGCCTGGTGTGTTCCTTGGTTTTCATAATGCTCTCTGCACTTCAAACAGAACCCTGAGACTATCACAGAGCAGGTGCATTTATACGGAGACTTGATTACACACAGATGGATTATATTTATCATCATCGGTCATTTAGGACAACATTGGATCATTCAGAGATCCTCACTGAACTTCTGGAGTGAGTTTGCTGCACTGAAAGAAAAGGGGCCGAATAATATTGCACGCCCCACTTTTCAGTTTTTTATTTGTTAAAAAAGTTTAAATTATCTAATAAATGTTGTTCCACTTCACGATTGTGTCCCACTTGTTGTTGATTCTTGACAAAAAAATTAAATTTCATATCTTTATGTTTGAAGCCTGAAATGTGGTGAAAGGTTGCAAGATTCAAGGGGGCCGAATACTTTTGCAAGGCACTGTATAATAACTTTTTTAATGCTCAACAACACTTGCGCACTTCACACTAAATATCATGAACAAGCAACCTAGATGCGGTCCGTTAGATCACTCTAAGTCTAGGGGTGTAACGGTACACAAAAACTCGGTTCGGTACGTACCTCGGTTTTGAGGTCCCGGTTCAGTTCATTTTCAGTACAGTAAGAAAACAAAATGCGCAAGCTATAAATGTCCTAGTTGTTTATTACACACTTTTGTGCTTTCAACAATAAGAACATTAGCCTATACAAAGGTAGAATTCTGCTCAAAAATAGAAAATACAATATTCTGAAATGTAGATATTTTGAAAAACAAAATAAAAATAACTTTGGCTAAGACTTTTTCTTTACAATAAATATCTGATGTGCAAAATTGAACAGTTGCAACACTGAAGTGAAGAGTTGTTCCATCTATATTCTTTTTTAATTTGAATTCCCCACCCAAAGGGCCAACCATCTTCCATGTTAACATTTAACCGTTACCCACTGCACTCCTGAGTGGTGCAACGGCCCTGGCCGTTTAATTGTTATCTTTTTTGAGACTGTCAGTCATCTGATCGCCGCGTCCGCCAGCTTGCTGCCTCCCCTCCCAAAGTGGCGTACTCTGATTGATGCCGGACGGGCTGACGACGTCACCGCCCCTGACGGGCCACCCGAACTAGCCGCTGTCTAACATGTATCCATTATGCAGCGCTTTGTTTACATTTGCGGCAATAACGACACTTGCTTTACGGCAGCTAATCCGATACACGGTAATACGGCTCTGGGTAATACTATTAGGCCGTTGTTTGAGCTTGCATACCCGCGTGTGTGTTGTATTGTGCCTGAGTCTTGTTAGCCAAATAAAGGCAGCGTTAACAAAAGTCATCTGACCGCTCGTCATTTTACAGTCAACACTCAGAGTTCGCAACTTCGCATTTGACAGCATACGTGCCGCGTACCTCCTCGCCAGCTGTTTGCTCGCTATTCATTCACCTGTGCATTTGATCGCTATTTTGTTACACTCCCACTTTTTTGGTGAGGTATTTTGTGTTCATTCGTTATTGGATCGTTTTTGTTCACCACTGTAAATAAGAGCACCGCAGCAGTAGAGGTAAACTGCCGTTTTCGTTCAACCCGTTTTGTTTAGTGTAGAAGCCAGGGTAGTGCTGTATTGTTTTTTTTTTTTTTTACGATCAGGGTTTACTTAGCGGGTGGGGTTCAAGTGTAGTTTCATTTTGTTTGTTGTTTTGGCCTGGGCTTACGCTGAAGCCAGCTTCTTCCGCATTTTGTATATTTTGTTCATTGCGAGTTTGACTTGTGTGGATAAATTTGTGTCCACTTGCAACTTGTGTGCGTGTCTCGTTTTATGTTATGCCCTTAGCAGCCGTCCGTGGGATGTAACAGTGGGATTATAGGAAGCATGAGCGGGCATTCCGCGCTTGCGTTAAATGCGTCAAATATTTTAACGTGATTAATTCAAAAAAATTAATTATCGCCCGTTAACGCGCTAAATTTGACAGCACTTTACATTACGTCAGAAACTCGTTCGGTACGCCCCCGTACCGAACCGAGGACCCTGAACCGAAACGGTTCAATACAAATACATGTACCGTTACACCCCTATCTAAGTCCCATGCACCTTAGCTGTGTTAGCCCGGGTGATCATGGGACACGTAGTCCATATACTACAAACAGCATTTCCTGACGAAAAAAAATGAAAAAAAAAATCTATTAATGACACCACAAGCAATGACAGAGAGTGCTTTTTACGGAGTGTAAAACTTTCGGTTAGCGATTTAGCGAACGTACTTTCAGTGAACATTTCAAAATAAAAGCACGCAATATTCGTCATATAAATAACGATTTCTGGAGTTAATCCCACATGCATACTACAGAATACAGATTCTACACTTAGAATACCTTTAAAATGACACCCTTTATGAAAAATATGATTGGCAATGAATAGTTATTATAATATATATATACATTTTTTTAGAACTGTTTTGAATGTTGGAAAGGCGAAGTCAGTGTTCTGAATCTGTTTACATACCATTCTTTTGCACTAGTAAATGCTATCAGCATTTAACCTCATTGTTTATTTGTGATTAATTATTGTTATTTACATGATTATTTGTACTTTAATAAAGAATTTGCGTTTTCCAAAATGGTTTTGTGAATTGAAAAGCGTCAACAAAAATGTCATTGCTAAATTAGTGAAAAAATCAAATAAAATAAATGATTAGATTAGTCGACTAATCGCAAAAATAGTCGGCTGACTAATCGGGAGAAAATTAGTCGTTTGGGACAGCCCTAGTGTACTGGAACATATTTCCTCGACACCCTTCTCACCTTTTTAACCCCTGACCCATTTTCATGCCTGATTGTAGTCGTTCATCTTCAGCCTCAATTCATACACACAGTCTCTTTCTCTCTGATATACAATCTATATGAAGTTATATTTCCTCACTCTTGTTCATTTTGTATTAATCTAGTGAAAGGTTGTATGTAGATAGGGGCCTTTGAGGCTGCAGTTCCTGTTTCTTTTGTGTTAAAGGAACATATAAAGAGGGCCCCTGGTTATGTTTGCCTTAGGCCCCAAAATCGTCAAGTCCGCCACTGAACATATATAGTTTTGGATAGTTATTTCAAGATTTAGGGGGTATTTAGGGGTACACAAAGGTTTAGTTCCGATTTACGTGGAAATTCGGATTACGTTGCCAGCGTAGGAACGAAACTCCTTCGTAACCCGGGGAGTACCTTAATTTAATCATTTCTTTACTTCTTTCTAATGACATTTGATGGTTCAAATTCAAAGTTAAATTGTTGAGACATTAACTGGAAAACGTGTTATTTCCCCTTTCGGCATTGTAACCATGACAACATGATAGTAAACCCCAGTGGAATACTGCTTCATGCAAATACGCACCTAACCATATAATAATGCTACTAACACTACTGTGGGTTACCCCAGAATATTCGATGATGAAGCAAAAATATATTATTAATGATGACTTCACAACTGCATTAGCATTGATTGCGCACCATGTTCCAAGCTTCTACAAACAAACGTATATTATGACCCAGTGTTTATTGGTACACCACCATCCCCTTTGTTGAGGTTGACTGCAAAGCATTTATTGGAGCTTACATCGTCATGAGGAGTCGAGAAGTGACAGGGATGAAAGATGAAAAAGCCATCCAAGTAGCTTGCAAAAGAGGCAGAAAAGAGTGACGTTCATGCTGCTTTGGCTTAGAAAGAAATGTTGTTATGTTAGATGTAAAGTGTGGTCAGAAGATGTTCCTGCCATTGACACCATCACTGTAAGATTTTCCAGTAATATTGGAGTTAAAGTTTAATGAATTTCTACGGTTTATAAACTGTTGGTGCCTTTTCATCATTTAGAAAATGGATTTCTAAACAGATTGGTTGTAGTCATGATGATGACTCCTGAGCCCTATAGAATGACACAGAGAGATTTTTCAGGAAACCAATATATTCATAAAATGTACTCTGCTGAAGAACGGACAAGGATGAACAAATCTCCCCCCCTCCTTTTACTAAATCTGATATATGCTAGCTTTAAAAAAATGGATATGGTGGAAAACACTCAGGGGACTTGAAGCTCCGCTCTGAGACCACCAATTTGGCCAAATTTCAAAATTGTCCGATATGCATGTGTGATACATCATTGGAAATCTACATTTTCTGGGGCAAGAAAAATTTAAACAGGAGGGCGTTTTTAAAAAATAAAATAAAAAAAAATGTTTAAACAGCAAAACCCTATCCGGAGGTGAGAGCACGCGAGAGCAGAATTACAGATGCGATGACTTAAACGAGATATTATAGCATACTTACCTTGTTTCGATCAAAAAACTGCATGTAGCATGTATCACCGAGTGTCAAGACACAGCTGTGAATGGCCACAGCTGGATATTTTGGGGATTTTACGTGTCAAACATGGGAATATAGCAAAGGTCGCGATGCAGAAATCGCAGGCATCAAGGAGTGGTTGAGCTTTTTTTTCCCATATATTTACCCTTTCAAACGTTTTTTATTTTCAATTTTTCTTTGTTTGGATCGATTATTTATCATCGAACATATCGGAGAAAATGAGACAGTAACAAAAAAATATATATAATCAAGCGATAGTTATGAGGTAGATATCCGTGACTTTTACAGACACCATTTTTTTCATTGTGGCCTAATAGGTTTAAACGTTTAAAATATGTGAGTGAATAATTTTTTAAAGTCTTTTTTTTTTTTTAAACGAAATATTAGACATGAATTAATGATTCTAAGCTAAAAACGACAACCATTTCGAATAATAAATATAATTAACTACCTTCGTTTTATGGCTGGGTTGAAACAAAAGCGGTTGCGTGACGTCTGTAAACGGGTGTTTTCGGGTTAAAACGGACAAGTTACAAATAGTTCGGGGGCTTAATGTGCCATGAATCTATTATGGCAGCATAAAGACGTATTGTTCTATCAAACACAACAGTTGTTTTGGCTTGAAATACAGCAGTTTCTTTTAAAGAGGAGTGCAAGAGCAGAAACTGCTTTTTCAGTATTGTCTGTGTTTTCCGCCATATACTAACAGAGTAAGAGATACAGTATTAACACAGATGATTGTTTCCACAGTGCTTCTGAGGTTGACTTTTTAAAGCCAAACATCTATTGATAATATTTACAGCTTTCTGATGTTTGCCACTACAAAGTACAATACAGTACAGAGAAAATACATTTCTTCTGCTTTCAATTTCCTGCTAAAATAAAAATAACCACCACAAGTCATATTGGACACAACGTGAAAAGACTACCTGCTGTTATGCTTTCTTCAAAGTGGTTCAAAATTGTAGGTGAAAACTGGGGAAAACACAAAGACTAGTTTTAATGAACTGGACTGCATTTTCACATGGGTGTTGAAATGCTGAATGAAATATTATAGAACAATGTGGCAAGAAACATAATGATATTCGCCAGCGTGAAATGATTAGGAGCAGCCAACATGTACACAGATTAGTCGCGACCGAAGATTTCTTGCAAGGAATGAAATTACAGTGGTAAAAATTGAAAAGACATGAGTCTGGTTCCTGCCTACTGTCTAGGTACCCTTGACCCAAAATAAAGAGTAAAGAAAGACCGACTATAATGATACGTAGGATGTAGCATATTATAAAGCGGATAAATCTGGGATACTCTCTTCATTCTGTAAGTTTCCTCTTAACTTTATGATATGTCAGTGCATTTGTGTTTTTGCTAAAACACTTGTGATCAGTTTTGTTAATAACGGCGTTAGAGCATAAGGCCGTTATTTTTGTCAGTAGTGAGTAATCTATTTAATTACTTTTTCCATCTTTGCAAGACAACAACAACAACAATTACCGTTACTCATGATGTGAAGACGCGCGTTACTACAATTTGGTTGAATTAGGGTGACCAAATGTCCTCTTTTGGACATGTCCACATTTCACATCCTGTCCGGTGCATCCGGTGGGGAATAAATTCATAAAAATGTCTGTTTTTTATTGTTTTTCACAGGACCAATAAGCAGGTGTTGAAATTGACTGACGCTTTGCACAGAATACTACGGTACTGTGTTGCCTTTGACATGTTCCCAGAGAGCCTGCCCAGTTGTTAAGACTTTTACTATAATCAATACGTATATAATCAAATGCTCATGTACTCAAAAGAGTAATTAAGATGAAAATACCTTTATTCTACTTTGGATACAAATTTGCGCAAGCGTGCGCAGTCACAGACTGGCCTTATCATGGCATCAACTGTCAATGGCGTACCGCACGCAACACATTCGTTCTGCTCATTAATATTCCTGACGTTAGCAGTTGTTGGTAGGCGGGTCAAGTTCGCTTTTGTCCCAATGCTAAATGCATGTAAATAGTGTACGGACGAGATGTTTACTGAACTAAACCTACCAATTCTGTCCAAAAATGATGTTTGGTGCCAAATTCACTGGTAAAGATGTGGAAGAACATACAAATGTTCAATTCAACAGATGGCTTGAGTGTCGAGGGCTCAAAAAGACAGGAAAAAGAGCTGACCTGATCTAGAGGTAGCTTTTTTATCATGCCTTTTTCTTGTGTGCATTGCATTACGCTACTGACAATTACATTATTCTGTTTCAACAATCTATTCTTTATGCCCTTTACCATATGCCCTGTCTTTCTTATATATTATACCCTCTGATTGTCTTACGTCTCTGACCATTCTTGGGGGTAATTTACATTGCTATTTTTGTGTAGCGATCGCGAATGCTACCCAGTGACAGCCAACAAACCCTTTAAATTTTTTCATTAATAACAAATCTTAATTATATAATTATATTTATTTACACTTCCCCCTTACTGAAGGTTTTTTTTTTTTTTTTTTTTTAAAACAGAAAAGTTAACCTTGGCAGTCAGATGCCATTTTAATTTTTTCAGGTTAATTAATTGTCAGACAGAAGCAGCACGGCAAAACACCACGCTAAAAAATAAGTGAAAATAACAAAATGGCTTACCTCTTCGTCCTATGTAGGACCATGGCCCCCAACAAAGTGTTTAGTGCATATAAAGGTGAATGGCTTCAACTTTCTGGCGTTAAACTGGTCTTTTGGACGTTCGCTCAAGTTGACCCATTGTTCACATTTTCTCCGCTTTTTTGGCTTCGGGAAACGTATGAAGAAAACATTCTTCATAAGTCGTAATGTCTAGAGTCGTTTCTACAAGTTCCATAGCAGCAGTGTTTACTTGGCATGTTCTTTTTTTGAAAGATTACCGACAGAAAACAAGTAGTAATAACATGAGTTGTATGCGAGGACGTGTCTATCTTGACCCACTACTGAGTTACGATGGCGATGTCTAAAAATAGCATTTGTGCGGTACGCTATCCTAAATCACAAACAAACCTTCGTCACGACAGGAACTCACATGCTATCAGTATGATAGCCTACTTTTCGGCAACTGTTGACTTCTGTCGGAGCTTTGTACTGGTGTGAGTTGTAAAATCCTGATTGGTGTCGCATTATTGAGCTGCCGATGATTATAAACTTTTATAGCGGTGTTTGATTTTGCCTTGGCTACCGGTGCTCGCGAAAAAAGGGTAATTGTCAGTGAGCTAAGCCGCGCTAGGCATTATGGGAAATGTAGTTTTAAACTGCTGCGTTTGGAAACATGCTGGTTGAATCGTTTGTCAGTTTATTTCGGTTATTGTTTGTGTGCAGTCTCGAACATTTAATAAGAATAACAATTTGTCATTGACATTTGTCGTGATAGTAATTTATGAAAATGTTTAGTTAGCACATAGCCTACTTTGTGTATGTATTGACTGGACTACATTTCCATGCGTCTGCATTAGATTTTTATTTTTTTATCATTAAGAGAAGAGGGAAGTGGGATGTGACGCCGTTGCAAATGCAATGCTAGGTGGCTCAGAGTGTTAGCATAGCATTCACGTTCTCGCTAGCATTAGCGTTTATCATGGCGAGCGTCATCTTAAACTCGGGCATCTTTTTTTTTTCAACATACAGTTTAGATGGGTACAAGTAATTGAAAATCATGTAATGTTTTCTTGTTGAGTATACATTATTATCACAAAGTGTGCGTTGTTCTTGTCGATGCTACAATGTACGTAACAATAATTTGTTTTTTTTTTAATACCAAACATAATCACTTGCCCTAAACTTTTCTTGAATGACGTGTCCATAAATCTTGTTTTTTTTTTTTCTTTAATCAAAACAACTAGAGCAAAGATAGAAGAGGGAAGAGATTCAGAGCCTCACCTGCATATTGAAAAATATACAGCATCTATATATATTAGGGACGTGTCGGTACACACAAGTCATGGTTCAGTACGTGCCTCGGTACAGGGGTCACGGTTCGGTGAGGATTCAGTACCACGGGAAAAACAAAAAATGATTTTTTTCCTCCCAGCATTTGAAGGTTTAGTTTGTATACCATTACACTCTTAAACCCTTTTCGAACTCATATCCAGGGAAATTCCTGTGTAAAGTGGCGCGGGATTTACTCACGTCATTGCTTGGTCCCGAGATGTCCCGAGAATGACGCAGGTTGGACACCTTCACATACTTGATCCGTGTTGCCCACTGGCGCTCTCTGTGAGGGCTGCTGTCGTGATTTTATAACCCAGACATTACAACATTTTTGGTCAGCATCGGCTGTCACAATGTTGGTCAAATCGTGTTTTGTTCCGGAGGGAGCGTTCCTGACGTCGTATCTGCAGCCAATTCAAGCTCATCAAGACTGTATTTAAGCCCAGGCGATTCAAGAGAAGAGTGGAAGGAAGAATCCCTCTGACTTTGTTTTGTTGTCCCATCGGCTCTCTGCCTACCGCTTAGGTTAGTAAGTGTGTTTTTGTGTTTTTCTCCCTTTTCCTCGATGGTGTGTATTTTTGTATTTAATAAACCCTTGAACTCATCCCTCCGTTGTTTTCTGCTTTGAAGTACAACCTTGTTTCCGCAGTAGCGGACCCTAACATCGGCAAAAAAATAAACCACACATCTCCGAAGATGGACGATGGACTTTCTTCCTTGGCTCTACGATCGTGTAGCAATTTAATTTCATTATTTTTTCAGTTTAATTTAGCTATTTCCAGCTTGCTATGTTGATAATTACGATGTTTGTTTACCACTTTTCGTCTTACTGCGAAGAGGGAGGAAGTGAAGATCTGCCCGCCATTATATTTGCGTCATCAGCCGTCGTACTGTGACGCAGGAATTTAACACCTGCTTTCATGCGCACCGCTTCCCGGGAAAGTCCCGGACATTATACTAAGACGTGAAATGTCGACCCGGGAAATTGTTTTCACATACAGTACAACTGCTGCAAGGTTAAATCTCTCGATATTCCCGATATTTCGGAGTGTGTGAAAGGGGCTTATATAGGTGAAATATATATATATATTTTAAAGTAAAAAGTTTTACCAATGTTTTTTTTTTTAAAAGGAAAACAGCTCAATTCAATCAGTCAATATGAACATTTGATGTGAAATACACTATAGAATGAATCATGGAATAACATGTGGAACATGAAAAGTAATGTCAGTTACTTCGTCAAGTAACTAGCTACTCTTACATTGACGTAACTGAGTTGCTAACTCAATTACTTTTTGGGAGAAGTAATTTGGAACTGTAATTACTTTTTTAAAGTAAGATTGCTTGTGATCCATTGTGTCATTTTATGTGTCACTTTTACCAGTTGGTAACTTTACTGGTAAAAATTTTATAGTCAGGGTTTATATTAACACTTAAATTGATGGGATTGTAGGCTGTCAAGCAGTTAAACATCTTTTTTTTCTTCAATTAAGCCATTACTTGTAATCTATGTGTGGAATTACTATATACAATATTTTAAAGTATATTAAGTATGCCTTTTTATGTTTATTAATTTGTCTGATGTTTATTATTTGAGCAACAACAGTTTTAGACCGTTTTATTAACGGCAGATTCCCTTGCTTCTCTTGCCTCCTCTAAATGAAGTAGTGATTAAACAGCATTTATATGCCAAAAGCAATGTTTGTTGAGCATTCCTATTGTAGGTCATTTTAAAACTGTCTTACAAAAACAACGTTGATAAAATGATTCAAAATCTAATCTTCTTTATCCACCTTGGCTGTGAGTAGTTTGTCAGTTACAATTATACAATGGTAAATATTGGTAAACGTGAGGCAAAAATACAGATTTCATGCTTTGCAGGAATACATCGGAATGGCAAAAACAGACGTCAAGATTTCAGTTTCATATGTAGTTGAAAAATGAACTCCATCCCCTTTCACTGCTGCTCCAGAATTTACAGTCAAAGAAATTGGAGACAATGAGAACTTGTCAGCTGTAAAACCGGAGGGCAATTACACTTTTAATCTTCAAGGTCAAAACGGCATCTATTAATATGCGCTATCTGAAACTCACTTTTTTATTCCAATTATTGTTGGAGAACACAATAGTTCTGACATGTGAAAGCCAAATTGTGGGTTGCTGGATTAGAATGTTAGGTTTCATCACCTTCAAATGCTATTCTAAAGAACTTGACATGTGGGCCCGTGTCTCATGTACTCCAAGGAAAAAGAAGGAAAAGAAATACACAATCAGTCCCCCAAAGGCATTGCTACCTGTCCACTCAGAGAGCACCTTGCAGAATGTCAATTCTAAAACTATTGTGTTTTTTAGTGAATCCAGAAGTCAGTAACGTGGCATCCACAAATTGGATCAGACTCTATGAAGGTTTTATTTCTTGAGGCAATGCCTGGAGCTCTATGTTTGACCGCAGCAAATTTCAGCCACAGTGGTGCACATTTGGATGGGGTGTTTGTCCCTGCTTTTAACACAGCGGGTTCCTTATCCTTGTGCATGTCGGCCAGCTTCATCAGTGAATCTTCTTCCCACTGTTTTATAAAATGTCCGCATCTGACATGTCTGCAAATCCAAGCTGGTGTTGTTGCCTACAACTAAAAAACAGGCACATTTCTCTACAAAAATGGTTCATAAATTCATTTTCTACAGTGTTACTACAATTACTTATCATCAATTATCAATACTTATGAGACAACTCAATTCTGAAAACTGTAGAGACAACTAAAGAGCTGCTAAAACTTCAAAAATTACTGAGTTTCATAACCTTTCGTGTGCAGAAGTATCTTATGTTGCTATCTATGTGGAGAGCTGCACATTATTGATACTTTTATTTAAAACTCCCTTATCATTCTGAGTGTGTCTTTAATGTCACTCATATGACGGCCGGGCAGCCAGTGATTGTACATCAAACATGGGGAGATATTTCACCTTATCTGGGAATGGTTGCTTTATTTTTCATTGCTTGTGACATTTCAAAGCTATCTCCCTCAAAGTTCTAAGTTCACCTATCACATGGTTCCCTTACCACAGAGATTAGGTGGCAATCTGTTTAAAATGTCAACCTCTTTTCTCGTAGTACCTGGACTTATGTGGGATTTCTAAAGTTTACAGCTGTAGACTAGATTGAGTCTGCCAGTGACATGAGAGGGTCATACAAAGAAACCAATATGTTTTAAGGTTAAAGGTGGTGCTTGTGTCAGTAAAGGGAAAAACTCCAAATACAATATTTCCAGTTTTACTAACTTTTCCTCTTGCTACTGTGTATATTCTATGTAAACTAGTTTACTATCAAGCAGTATTTATTTTTCAGTACATTTCCATCCTCTCCATTTGTTTACCATGATAGAATATTAGGTGGTGGAATGTGTCTCTAATTAGAAGTCGCACATAGAAATTACCTTGAGTCTAGGTTAAACATTGCCAGCTAAGCAAAGTTCTATTTAGTCTCGTGTTTCGCAATTATTTTCTGTTAACCAATATATAATAATGAATTCAAATTGATTAGCAACATTAGCTCAGAGCACAATATGCCAAACTATTTGAATGAAAAATAAATAAATAAATAAATAAATAAATAAATACATTTAAAAAAAAAAAAACGTCATTGAAGAGAGGAAATTTTTATTTTTGCAGCACTTGTATCGTCCAGCATGACCAAACAATGTCTAATGCTGCAGGCAGTATCAGGTCAAGTTCAAGTTCAAGTTCAGCTTTATTGTCAAATATGCATATACGTAAACATACAGCACAGATGAAATTTCTTTCCTTTCTCCCCACGTGCAAACATGCGTATATAAACACAGAGCATAAAAAAAATAAATAATATTAATACATAAAATACTACTAAATAAAATAACAACTAGACTATGTACAAACAAAATGAATCTAATTTAAAATGTAATATGGTGCAAACGTGTACAAAAGTGGCTTGAAGTTAGTGCATTTTCATGAGAGAAAGAAATAGCAGCTGAATATAACCGTCCTGAGAGAATATTAAAATAGTAAAGTACGTTAGTGCATTGGTCGGCAGGGGGTGATGGTTACCTTATTTGGCAGAAGGTTGAGGGGTACGAAGGGGTAGTGCTGGGAGGGAGTTCAGAGCCCTGACAGCCTGGTGAAAGAAGCTGTCCTTGAGCCTGCTGGTTCTGGCCCGAAGACTCTGCAGTCTTCTCCCCGACGGCAGCAAGCTGAAGAGACTGTGGGATGGGTGGCTGGGGTCACCCGCAATCCTGGTGGCTTTGTGGATGAGGCGGGAGTTGTAGATCTCCAGGAGGGGCGTGAGGGGGGCACCGATGACCTTGTCAGCTGCTCTCACGATGCGCTGCAAGGTCTTGCGGCAGGCCGCAGTACAGGTTCCATACCACACGGTGATGCAGCTGGTCAGGATATTCTCGATGGTGCCCCTGTAGAAAGAGAGCATTATGGGGGCCGGGGCTCTTGCTTTCCTGAGTTTACGGAGGAAATACAGGCGCTGATGGGCTTTTTTGGCCAGGGACACGATGTTCTGACTCCAGGAGAGGTCCTCACTGATGTGCACGCCCAGGAACTTGGTGCTGCTCACCCTCTCCACTGCAGCACCGTTGATCGTAAGTGGGGCGTGCTGGGTGTGCGCTCTCCTGAAGTCGACAACAATCTCCTTGGTCTTCTCCACATTCAGGTGGAGATTGTTGTCCTTGCACCACAAGGCCAGCCTGCTCACCTCACTCCTGTAGGCTGTCTCATCGCCGTTATTGATGAGACCCACCACAGTTGTGTCGTCCGCAAACATTATGAAGAGGTTGGAGCTGGATGACGGGGTGCAGTCGTGGGTCAGAAGAGAGAAAAGGAGGGGGCTCAGCACACATCCTTGGGGGACCCCAGTGTTCATTGTGATGGTGCTGGAGATGTTATTGCCAACCCGGACTGCCTGTGGTCTCTCTGTCAGGAAATCTAACAGCCAGTTACACAGGGAGAGTTAAGGCCTAGCTGGTCTAGTTTGTGGATGAGCTGCAGAGGGATTATTGTGTTAAATGCTGAGCTGAAGTCCATAAACAGCATTCGGACGTGGGGGTCTTTGGTCTCTAGATGGGTGAGGGCTGAGTGGAGGGCAATTGAGATGGCGTCGTCGGTTGAGCGATTTGGCCGATATGCAAACTGGAAGGGGTCCAGGGCGGGGGGGAGGGCGGATTTGATGTGCGTCATGACTAACCGCTCGAAGCACTTCATGATGATGGGAGTGAGTGCCACCGGGCGGTAGTCATTGTAGCTGGTGGGAGACGACTTCTTTGGAACTGGGATGATGGTGGTGGCTTTGAGGCATGAGGGGACAACGGCCTGGCTCAGAGAAGTGTTGAAGATGTCGGTGAAGACATCTGTGAGCTCCACAGCACAGTCTCTCAGGACACGACCAGGGATGTTATCGGACCTGAGGCTTTCCGGACATTAGTCCCTCTGAGGGATTGCCTCACGCTGTCTGGGGATAATGTCAGCACCTGGTCGTCGGGAGAAGGAGGGGACTTCCGCGCCGTGGTGGAGTTGTCTGCCTCAAAGCGGGCGAAGAAGTCATTGAGGTGGTTCAGCAGAGAGATGGAGCTGTCGCAGGTCTGCTGAGGTGATTTATAGTCCGTAATGGTCTGGATCCCCCGCCACAGGTTCCTGGTGTCTCTGCTGTCGTTGAAGCGATCGGCAATCCTCCTGGAGTACTGTCTCTTGGCCAAGCTGATGCCACGTGACAGGTTGGCCCTGGCTGTTCTTAGGCTCACCTCGTCCCCGGCTCTGAAGGCAGCATTCCGAGCCCTCAGGAGCCTGTGGACCTCTCCAGTTAGCCATGGCTTCTGGTTGGACCGGATAATGATGTTCTTGGTGACTGTGACATCCTCCATACATTTCCTCATGTAGGACGTGACAGTGTCCGTGTACTCCTGGAGGTCAATATTGTTATTGTAAGTAGCTGCTTGTCTGAATACACTCCAGTTAGTGATGGAAAAACAGTCCTGGAGTGCCTATGATGACCCTTCTGGCCACACCCGTACCTGCTTAGCAGCTGGCTTAGAGACTTTAACCACTGGCCTGTATGCTGGCATTAGCATGACAATGGTGTGGTCCGAGGCCCCAAGGTGGGGGAGGGGGAAGGCTTTATAGGCTCCTTTGTGAGCAGTGTAAACATTGTCCAGTGTATTGGTGCCTCTTGTGGGGAAGTTAATGTGGCCATGGAGTTGTGGAAACACGCTCTTAGGGTTGGCATGGTTGAAATCCCCGGCTAGGATAAGGAAGGCATCTGGGTGGGCATTCTGCTGTTCGCTGATGTGCGGGTGAAGTTCATACATTGCCTCACTCCTGATGTTGGTGGAGCCAGGGGGGAGGTAAACTGCCACCAGCAGTAGGGCACTAAATTCTCTCGGCAGATAGAAAGGCCGGCATTTAATAACTATGAGCTCCACTAGCGGTGAGCAGTGTTTAGAAACCACCACGGCGTCACGGCACCAGGCATCGCGGATGTAAACACAGAGTCCTCCACCGCGGGTCTTCCCCCCTTCGACGAGCGCTCTGTCAGCCCGGTAGCACGTTAGCCCTGCTAGCTGGATAGCACAGTCCGGGACGCTATCGTTTAGCCAGGTTTCCACAAAAACAAGGACACAGCACTCACTTGTAGTTTTTGAGGTTGTGCGGAGTAGGCGACTGTAGTCCAGTTTGTTATCCAGCGATCGCACGTTGGCTAGGATGATGGTCGGTATAGCCGGTCTGTGAGGGCTAGCCGCTAGCCTAGCCCGAATACCTCCGCGCTTCCCCCTCTTCTGCTTCCTCATGTTCCGTCTGTGGCGCCTCCACTGTGGGCTGGCTGCAGGGGTGGGGGGCGGTGATGGAGCAGGCCTTCGGAGCAGACCTAAGCCGCACAGCTCTTCCGCGAACGCTGGATTAAAGTCCGTAAATATGTGGCTGCCAATGGCGATCAGTAATTCACGGGAGTATGTGCGCCTTGGGTTTTCTGAACGCAATGAGGATGGGCAAATGCACGTAAGTGCACGACACAAAAAACACAAAACCGCAGAAATGCAGGGAGAGAGAGGAGCCGCTGCGTGTGTACGCGCCGCCATTCCTTTGCTCCTTTGCTATGGTGTTTTTCACCGGAGCAAGGCCTTTCGCTCCTGGCCGTTTTACTGGATTTTGACTGATTTTGCAAGGCCCACAAAAAGTTCTGTTCTATTGCTATCAGTGACGTGCGGTGAGGTTCATGGTTGGTGAGGCACTGACTCCTTTAGTGTCAGATTTCCAAATATATAAACCAAAAAGGGTAGCCTATTCAATTGGCTACTGGTTATTTCATATCTCATCAGCATTCTTCACAAAACACGCACACGCGGTACATATTATCGATACGTAAAAGTAAGAAAATAACATGCATTTGCTCTACACCCGCAATGTGTTGCCCGTCGCAATTCTATAATTCATGCAACATAAATGAGAGTAAAGAGTGGTGTACAAAACCACAGAATTCAATTCTGACCTTTAGTGAAATATTCAGTTGTTTTTAAAACTTTTAATTCTGATACTTTAATCAATTTATTACAGATTGCTAAACAAAAAGTGTGAAAAGAAAAACAAAGAATATTTTATTTAAGGCCAAAATTTAGTTTTTAAATATTCTATTGTATTTTTCTTAGTCTAAGCTTTTTTTTTTTTTTTTTTTTTTTTTTGTTTTTGTTTTTGTTTTTGATTGAAATGAAAACTGTGGTCTTGTGCCTGTCCTTCACCACAAAAACCGCCGTTACTTTGGAAGGGCATAGGTTTGGTCTTAATATTGGTAGGGACGATATAACAGCATAACCTGCATGTAGGTACACTTTTTGCTGGGGACAGGACATTAATAAGACCAAACAGATTGGATGAAGGGGGCAAAGGGCCACATTTCTCATGTATATGAACCTAATTAATTAATAGGCAAAATGATCAATGCAAAATAAATTCTTATCTACTGATAATAACTTTTACGCGCATTGGTTGAGATGATACACTGTTCGATTCAAACCTTTGTTTTCAAAAAATACTAAAGAAACATTTTGAAAACTTCCTGAATAAATGTCTGGTTTTTATTAGCAAACATAAACATAATGAAAATAATTCACTTAATAATGGTAGGGTCAATTCTATCCCTACAACATATGGAACTATTGAAAGATCTAAATTCTCTATATAACTGAACATTATATCATGCAAAAAAGGTAAGGTTGCTTAAAAGTTGGTGGGGACAATTTTAGCATCCTGAAAAGTTGGTAGTGTTATGTCCCTACCGTCCCTATGCAAACCTACGCCCTTTTAGTAAAAGTCCTCCTTATTTTACTTTACTTTAAAAAATCTCTCCGCTTCAATGGAGAGGATTGCTTCAATTAGATCGTTCTGTGTTCTATTTGACAAGCCAGAAAACACAGAGGATGTGTCCAAATGTCTAGCTAACCTTTCATCTTTCTCAGCAAAACCATGTAATCGTTCTACATATATGCAATGTTATAGAAGAGCTTACACGCTCATCGTTACCACGAAATGTTAACTCCTGTTTAGCTAGGATGCAGGTTGCATTAATAAGGTCTTTTAAACTCTTTCGGTTTTCCTTTACCTTAGCTTTGTGGATGCTACCGTTGAGCTTCCGCTGTTCGTCAAAGCCAAATCGATCCTTGAGCTTCCAAAAGTTTTTAAAGCAATCAGGCTTTGAATGTGAGTGGTCGAGCTCTCATGTTTGCTGAGGATTCGTGGTAGTTTTTTAATGTCACAATATCTCGTGTTAGTCCAGACATTGGCACAAGTTGAGAAGAAAAGGCAGGGAAAGCAGCAAAGGCGATTTTTCCAAGGACAGCCACATAGCCAGTCTTTTCGGGTGTAACAGTCCGTTTGAAAAGCGCGAGTTATCTTCTGTCCCGTAGTTTGAAGCAAACCTTTTAGCTCCGGTGTTGTGTTAATCGCGTCCACTTTTGACGGAAAGTCCAGTTTAACGTACGCCCCCTTTCAGTGCGGCAGAGTACTATCTGCCGCAACCTGTGCCTTTTCACTGCGGTTTTATTTCCCATCAGCAAAACTAAATATGTCGCTAACAAACATTAAACTTTAAGGGTTATAGACATTAGCCAGACTGTGGAAAATCAGGTCAAATAAACGTATCTCGAAACATTATAATGGCGACATGCAGATGTACGGCAACCAGCACGCTCCAATTCCATGTATCAACCCAGTTTGGTATGGATTGCGCATTCAGAGGTGAGGCTTTACTCGTTGCTGCCGCACCTCTCGTTTCATTTCTTTATTTGAACAGGAAATAGGCAAATTCAGCGATTTTGACTATAAAAATGTTTGAAATGAGCCATACATAAAGTGCAATGGACAAATATTAATATAAATTTGATGCTATAATAATTTTTTTTTTGTCATGATGACAGGTGAGGCTCTGCCTCCCCTGCTTCCCCTGACCGCACGTCACTGATTGCTATATAAACATGGAACCCACCAAAAGAAAGATTAGACGCTCTTCTTTCAGCAGAAAAAAAAGTTACTTCATATCTTTTTCCATTCTTTAGAAATCAGCATTAAATAATAGCTTAGTTTGAGCAATGTTTCAATTTCTGAGTAAAAGTCGGAGAAACTGAGCTTTTTGTGAAAGCATACATTTCAAACATAACTTTGAATTATACGCAGCTATTTTTTGCTTTAGTAACAGTACATCCCAAACATCTGAATAATGCTTTCCTTTTACAAAATAAGCTCAACAACAAGACAAATAGAGCTTTTGATAGCAAAGTAACAATTTATTTACACTAGGGCTGTCAAACGATTAAAATTTTTAATCGAGTTAATTACAGCTTAAAAATTAATTAATCATAATTAATCGCAATTAATCGCAATTCAAACCATCTATAAAATATGCCATATTTTTCAGTGAATTATATATATATTCTGTAAAATAAATTGTTGGAATGGAAAGATAAGACACAAGATGGATATATACATTCAACATACGGTACATAAGGACTGCAGCGGGCATTTCACTCTACTGTCATTTAAATCTGTCTATGCTGTCCTCACTCCGAAGCGTCTACTTTTTCCAAAGCTAGACAGCTAGTGAACGATGCCTTAATAATCAGACTTCTTCCTTTTTCATCTGATTTATTAATAAAATGGCCTCAAACCATTGTCCTCTTTAGACCGTCGTAAAACTACAAAAAAAAAAGTACACAAGCATTGCATTAGCAACAACGTTAGCTTAGCACGCTATACAGGTTCACTAAACATAAACAAAAAGCGTCTCATACAAAAAATATAACATTTCGCTTACTAACATAATATGTACATTCTTTACAACAACCATACTTACGGACAAATCTTGTCCAAGGATCATATAAGCACAAAATTACAACGCAGGCGTCAGCCCGAGACGTCGTGCAAGCATATTGAACTGGAAAGAAAACAATAAACAATGTCGCAAAGCGACCACAAGAGTTCGCTGTTAGACAGCACAAAAAGCCTTGCTGTAAAACTTACCAAAAGCCAGAATACTGTCTGAGCGGGACATGTGCGTTAATTGTGTCAAATATTTTAACCTGATTAATTAAAAAAATTAATTACCGCGCGTTAACGTGATAATTTTGACATTTACACATAACGAATTGAAAGATGACGCTGTTCTGGCTGCGACAGGTGGTTAAACCTTTCCTTCATCGCTGTCTGTCTCATAAAGATGAATTTTTTTGAGTCTCTGCGGGCTCTGTTCGCGAGCAGCACGGGCTCAAAGGCATCGTCCGCTCCACTAGTGGTCCCGGTCGTTCTGCTCGGTTGTCCAGCGCCTGGCATGCCGGGCGTCCTACCGGTTGTTCTACTCGGTCGTCGGCCGCCTGGCAACCATCCATTTGGTCGTCTTCCGCCGGCGCCTGGCGTGCGGCTTGGCCGTTCGTTGCTGTTGAATCGGGTTGCGGGTCTTATCAAATGCGCTACTGCCCTCCAGTGGCCAGTTTTATTGCTTTAAAATGGATTTTCAGCTTTGTGCTTTGGAGCTAAATTGAATCACGACCCAGAGATATCTTTTTTGAAAATAAATAAATAAATAAATAAATAAATAAATAAATAAAACTTATAAATACGTCCTTGGGACACTGAAACAATTAAAAATAGAACATATTTAAGGTGGAAAAGCGCTATATAAGTATAACACCATTTACCCTTTACCATACGTTTTTGGGAGCAAATGAGTTAATTGAGTTGGCGTCATGCTGTCTGCTGCCAACATTTTCAGACACAGTTAACACACCAGTCTTTCCTTGTCTCCCACTGTGTTAAAAGTGAAGCCAAACGCTACATACGCTCTGTCATGTTTCCTAGTCTTACCTTTCGAGAAACATCACCGACACCTCTGTCAATGTGAAAATATACTTTATTCTAGTGCAGCAAAAAGGACTTTCCACGAGGTCACATGGCCCCACTATTTGAGAAGGACTGCAATAGTCATTCATTATGTTCTGTTAACATAGAATAAAATAAAATAAAAAGCTTTTATTCTCATTATACAGAGTAAAACGATAATTAAAGCTTCGCCGCTAAGCGCACCACAACATAAAACAAAAGTACAATAAGGCTGATATACTGTAAATACACAGGTTACAGGATACACAAATGGGAATAAAGTACAGTATAATCACTTACCATAAAAATTGCCGCACGCCGAGATGACGTGTCCCGAATCCTACGTGTTCTCTTGTTTAGTGTCGCCGTTGATGCCGGCCTATAGGGTGTGCGCTGTTGTGACGTCACACGTCGGCCGTTAAATATCTGATTTTTCGTCCAGTTTGCGCGGTCCGCCCCGGAAAAGTGCCTTACCTATCATTTGGACTGTCGGATTGATGATCTCGGCCGCATCTGGCCCACTGAGGCATTCAGCATACATGATTGCAAATGAACCTGGCCAGCTGACGCCGTATCTGGCGCACAGTCACTAGCTATCGGGGTAAGAAGGACAAATAATGTCATAATGCTTTAGCTTAAAAAATATACTTTTTAATCACATCTAACCAGGGTCAACTTAAAATGACAACACAAGAATTGGACTTGATGAACCAACCACATATCTTGAATGCCATTGTAATATTCAGCAAGATTTTAGTTGATGAGATGAAAAACAGCACCACTAGATGAGAGCATCGTGTGAATGGAAAATTCACCAGCTCCTCATTACTGCTGTGAGTGATCGCCACCAGCCCTCCCAGTTAAAATAGATCAAGGTTTTGCACCCAAGAGTAACAGAGATGAAAAACAATTGGAAATATGTTCACCTCAATATTAGTGACATATTGGAACTGAAGGCGGAAATCCACGTTATTCTAATGAGTTATTAACAAGCTTCAATCTGTCCTGATCAACTGTAAGATCAAATCAGCATCTCGATCAATACTCAAATAACATTATAGGGTGACGTGAGACATTTGAAAAAAAGAGTGTCTGTGCTGCCACGATCCCTTCTATCACAATCTGGTGTGCAATGAGTGTCTCTTCAAAATTTTAGGACCTGACGTTGTTACAGCGTCATCATCCTTTATTTTTTTGTTATGTAAATTGTTGTTGCTACACTGACCCTAAGTTTTGCCCCTCTATTTTTGAGAATAATATTGCTCAATGTCCGTTATGTATGTGTTTACTCATCCTTTTCTATCGCTCTCTCAGGAAGCATTGATGGCGTTTCGCCTCTTGACTGCTTCACAAATGTCCCTGGTTGCTCCTCAGAAAAGCCAGAAATCTAGAAGCACTTGAAAAAAAATATTTAGAGCTCACAGTTGTGCATATTAATTGGGGAAAAATCCATTTATAGACGATAGATTAAAATGGCACACTGCTAGTTTTTTTTCCTCAACAGTTCAAAATGTTGCCTCTCCTTGGTTCAAGCTGACCTCAGCATGTCCTTCGCCGCTTGAGGCTTATCAGCCTCAAAATAATCAATACATGGACATTCACTTTAGGTCTCATATGTGGCTTAAATGTCACTACAAAACCCTCAATCTTCATTTTGCTTTCACAGAATGCCAACCGATCAGTTGAAGAAAAAGAATTCATATATATTGTAGTAGCAGAGCCCCCCCAAATTTGAACCTTAAAAGATTGTACGGTGTTTCTATTGCTGCGCTTCGCTGATTTTTGCGTAATGTGTAATATGGGATTGAATTAGCTTTTAAAATGTAAAAACAGAATACATTCGCTTTCCCTTGAGACAAAATACAGTACTGTATGATGACATATAAGGTAGAGTGTGATTTTTTCCCCCCCAATGTAATCATATTGACTTGCCAAGTCATGGTGCCCTGTTTTCTCCCTATTGTTTAGTGCAGACTTACACTGGTCTAGATTGAATGGCGTACGAAAATAGTGCCCATGTGGTTCAAGTCAAAATGTCAAATCTTTTACGTTTTACCCAAGTCTGACTCAAATCAAGTCATTTCATTCAAATCATCCACCTCTGATCGGTGTTGTTTTCGTCAACAATGACGAAAACAAATATATTTCGTCAACGAGCAATTTTTTCATGACGATTACGTGACGGCGACAAGCTAAAAACGTGGCTTGGGAGACTAGAACGTAATAAGACAAATGCTAGTTTTCATCTGACGAGACAAGTACGAGACAAAAATCCAACAATTTCTGTCATACAGTGTGTTCACAATGCGTGACATTTTCATATTGTACGTAGAGTATGTCAGCTTGCATCGTGGCAGTGTTTGGGGTTGAATCACTCATGTGAGATGTGATGCATCCCTCCCTCCTCACTAGAGTTTAGGATTTGTCTCAAGCTAGGCTGCGCGCCATCTTGCTTGTTTAGAAACACGGTAAGATTTGTTTTTTTATCTTGGCAAGAAAGAATATGAAATGTTGCTTTAGACGTGAAAGGTCTCTGCTGAGTAATTATCAGAAGCTAAGTGTAATCCATGCGTTAGCGTATCACTTTGCGTTTGTGCTAGCGTTAGCATTAGAAAATGGCGAGCGTCCTCTTATAAAGGCCGAGTTATGCTTCTGCGGCGGACCTACGATATCAAGGCAGACCCCATTTACGAACTTTCGCCGTAGCCTGATGTGCACCTCCACAGATTTCTGACTGGTTGTCAACGCGTGGTGATGTGACGCAAATGAACTGTGATCGGTCCGCTCAGACTGATGTTTCCGGTTCAACACGAAATTGCCACCATTTTCAAAAATTGTTGTGCTACATGCAAAAATGGACTAAGCCGACAATAGTATCATCGAAGAGGCCTGCAAGTACGACAACCTCTACAATGTCTCGCCAAGACATTATAAAGATTGCCAAATGGCAAGCAATTTGTGGAAGGAGATGTCAGCGATTGCATAAAAAAAAAATGGAAGAACCTCCGAGACAAACGTGTGTGTTAGGAACCGAATGGCCACACTAAGCGGTGACCCAGCCTGCCAAAAACTGCCAGCTTTTTATTACTTTATGTCGGATTTTTCATTGGCACACATTACCACATTTATTTTGTACATATGTTTGCTGTGACTTATTTACATTTACACTCCAAGTATATGAAGAATAAGGCAGGGGTTGGGTGTCAAAAGTGTTATTTTGATGTTTTATTTCAGACAGTTCACATACTTGATACATCATCACTGATTGGGAGAGCATTGGTGCTTTTATGATAACGTGTTTACCATCAAGGCTTCCAACACATTTTGGGAAGTTCCATAGCCACCAGAAATCTGCTATGGCTTCTCACTGGCTGGTTGTAGGACATGGCAAAGAAATCCGACAAAACGCTGGACAACGCAGCTTGCTTGTGTCTACCCAATGACAGAATTTGTAATCTGCCAGTTTCTGTGCGGCATCAACAGTCGGACAGATAACCTCCGCAACCGTCTTCTGCATTGTGTGCCCCTCAACATTTGTATTGTAATAGCCCCGGATGGGGGAAGAAGGTGAGGAATCGATGATGGCTTTCCCCACTTTATTGTGGCAACAATAAACTAAACAAAATAATAGCGGGCTGCCGCAACATGCAACCGCTAACGTTCACTTTCTCCCGTTCTTTCCACTTGCTTCCCGCTACGACACCACTCCCCGGTCTGATCGCCTCTTAAAGTTACGGACATCACAGTATGATCAACATTTGTTGTTCAATGTTGATGAGCTGAAGATCCACATTCTAATGTTCCATTTCCGTTGGCATTGTTATGTAACCGGAAGAAAACTAGAGGAAGTCGACAAGAGTCCCCCAAAAACGTACAAACACAATGCCACACCCCTCTAATTGCATGGTGGTGAATTACAGAGCAATGAGTTCCTTTGCCGCAGACCTATCGAATGCTCATTGACGCCGTAGGGCAGACATGCCCGAAGTGCGGCCCAGGGGCCAAATGCGCCCCATGGTCAAATTTCATCCGGCCCCCAGCCTCTGTCATAAGATCAATAACGTCTGGCTCGCACACAGACTTAATAAATTGGTCAGCAGTACTGCTACCAGAAAATGAAGTAGCTTACACACTAAATGCTGCTCCTCATTTACCCACTAAAAGGCAGCAGTACTCTAAGCAACATTACACAGTGTGACCCTTGACTTCCAATTTTCTAAAATGGCGAAAATCAACAACAACAAAAAGAAAGTTGACCGCGACGGCCAACGCTTCAAGGATAGGCGGAAATTGGACTATTTTTCCACTAAAATGCGCAACATTTGTGTCTGCCTCATTTGCAAAGAGATAGTCGCTGTTTTTAGAGAGTTCAGTGTGAGGCGATATTACCAAACAAGACAAGCTGACATGTACGACAAGATTACAGGGAAGATACGCAGCGAGAAATTGAAGCAACTTGAAGCTAGTTTAATTTCACAGCAGCAGTATTTTGCAAGAGCCCGAGAGTCGAATGAGAACGCCACAAAGGCTAGTTGCGAGATTGTTGAAATGATTAATTTAAAAAAATTCTAAAGTAAATGTGACACACAGAATGGCTTGCTAAAATATGCTTAAATATATTGTTCTAAGTAAAGGACATCAGTCGAGGTCGGCCCCCCACATTTTTACCACACCAAATCTGGCCCCCTTTGAAAAAAGTTTGGACACCCCTGCTGTAGGGTCTACATCGTCACGACGCCATCACCGGAAAGCAGAAGCATAACTCAGGCCTAAAACTTGCCAGTTTGAAGCAGAGGCACTTGGCTTTTCTGGTCAGTAAGTCTAGAAGATGTTAAATGCTCGGACAACTTTTTTTTTTACATTTTCAGTTCATAGCTTCTAGGTAGGTTTAATTGAAAATAATGTCCTGCTTTTCCTGCTGAGTGTGTATTATCATCACAAAGTTGACATTGTCCTTTAAGACACTATAATATTTGCTCATCTTTCTATTTTTATTCGAATTTTTTTTTTTTTTTTTTTTTTGACTAAAACTTTTGAATTTTCCAGACAAAAATTTTTTGAGTAACTGTCGAGTAAAACTAGATAAAATGTTCATGTGATTTCGTGGACTATAACTAGACGAAGACGAAAATATTTCGAAATTACTAAAATAATACTAAGACTAATACATATTTTTGTCCAAAAGACGAAGACAAAAAATAAAAGGGATGCCAAAAACAACACTGCGTCTGCTGTTGGTAAAAAAGAAATTAAAAATGGGCGGAACGGCACAGTGGCTGTGTGGTTAGCACCGTTCTGCGAAACAAGGGTTCAGTAACGGGCTCAACCAAGGGGTCAAACAAGTGAGGGTGCCACTGCCTCCAGTGCTTTATATTGTGTAAAGATAATAGACTGAGAAAAACATGTGTATTATAACATTGACAACATTTCATATCTTCTGACAGCATGCTGTTAGATATTTCATCAGTGAATGTGTCATTGCCATTAACTTGCATGTCAGGAAATAGGAAAGTGCAAATATTAAACTTTACAAAATATGAAATTCCGCCGTTTCCCCCCCCCCCCCGAGGTCAAATTTTTTCTTGGCAGTTGCTTGAAAGTAAGAAAGATTGATCTATAAACAGCCTTTGGGGGACATAGTTTTCCTCTTGCAATTTATCTAAATTCATTCACTTGTTGAAAGTCTCATTTCCCTTTAGGGTATTGCTGAAAGAGAAAAATATTGAAATATATATGAGTAGCAAATGTGAGGTCAATTTGTTCTCGAGTAGCAAGAACATTAAAAGAAATCAGGAGTGAATTCAGCCTGGAAGGAATTACCTGATCTCCTCAATTCATGGAGAGGTGCTGTTGCGTGGGTCACCTGTCGTGCAGCTGCAGTCGATTTACGTGCTCTTCGGCAGCAGTAATCATTCGCAGAGCTCTTGAGGGGTGAGTTGCAGGCAAGTTATTTCAAATTTTAATGATATCTAGTTTTATGTCAAATGTAAGAAACACTTCTCTGTATTTTCATCTGCAAGACGACAGAAAAGACATTTCAGTGTGTAATTTTGTTTGTAAGAGTGAAATTTCACAAGTGCTTTCATGTATCATTTAACCGGTGTTGTTCACATGATAACACGAGTGATTTTTATTTTTAAAGCATTATTAAAATGTACTTTTAACTATTTAGGTATAGTTTTAAAGTGTATATCACATCAGACAATGAAATACCAAAATGGGTTTTTGTAAACATAACTAGTTAATACACCTGGATACAAAAATATTTTGTATTATATGTGACAATAAAACTACATGAATACAAAATTCCTAAAAAATCTTTATCTTTGGACTACTGGATTTACAGTAATTCATGGTTTAGCTGACTACTAATGTATTTTGATATTATGGTCTGACTAAAAGTTTTCTGTTGTAGAAATGTTATTTGTAGGGCTGTCAAACGATTAATTTTTTAAATCGAGTTAATTAATCGTAATTAATCGTAATTAATCGCAATTCAAACCATCTCTAAAATATGTCATATTTTTCTGTAAATTATTGTCGGAATGGAAAGATAAGACACAAGACGGATATATACAGACAACATCCAGTACATAAGTACTGTATTTGTTTATTATAACAATAAATCCGCAAATGGCATTATTAACATTCTTTCTGTTAGTGATCCACGGATAGAAAGGTTTGTAGTTCTTAAAAGACAAATGTTATAGTTACAAGTTATAGTAATTATATATATATAACCCCTCTTCATGTTTTCGTTTTAATAAAATTTGTAAAATTTTCAGTCAAAAGTAGAGTTAATATGATAATAAAAAGAATGAAAATAACGATAATAAGAATAGAGTGACCAAAGTCTGAGTAAGTTTTATGTGTATTTTGCATAGCTATTTTGATTAGGAATGCCAGTTCACTTTGCATTGTTGTTTAACTGTGTGAGAATAGGGCCTCATTACTACAGACTGAAGTGCTTTTCTTTTTGTGAACATTATTTTTTTTGAGGGATAGGAATATTATTTTTGTTGTGCTTTCATTAAATGATACTTTTGTTTGTTGTGAAGGAGTTGCCGATGCCTATGCCAATAAACGGCGCGGACGAAAGAACGCCTGTGTCCACTCGCCTTTATAACATATATATCTCTGTAAATATCTTAGCCAAAATATAACGAGACACATAATTGCCACTAAAAGAAAGAATACTTACAGAAGTATGTGTGGAGGACAAATAGCACAATGCAGCAGCATAAACGTCTCACAACTACTAATTCTCCCACTAAAAGAAGGAATAACATTAGTATGGAACGGCGCTGCCCCCAAGCGGCCGGTGGCATTCTCTTCACTCTTAATGTCCATAAACGGCGTCATTGTAATCTGTTTGAGGCAATGCGTGAGCGGGTCATTCAGTGCATGCGTTAATTGCGTCAAAAATTTTAACGTGAGTAATCTAAAAAATTAACGCCCGTTAACGCGATAATTTTGACAGCCAGTTATTTGCAAAGTCTTACAAATAGAGCATCCATTGAAGGGTAAATAAATGACAGGAAATTGTATTGCGAGAAACATTTCTTCAACAAACAAATCATTTACCAAACGTGCATTTGTCTCTTCTTTTCATTTGAAAACTATTGTAACTTCTGTTTGTTTTTGTGTTGACAGCAAAAGTCAATAAAGGTAAGAACAAACCACATAAACTGTTAGGCTGCAAATGTTAAGCATGAATGTTTTAGTGGTTGTTGTTGTTGCTTTTGGAAATAGAAAAGAACAAGCATAAATGGACAAATATAAAACCAGAAGAGCACTGAGATTTCCATGAATATATTTTTGATTCATTCTGTCACCAATAAGCTTACGGATTTGTCAAAATAAAAGGCATTGTTTCCCATCATTCCATTTCACACAGTTTAATTTAATGAGAAATACACATGATCATTTTGAAATGTTAATGGGACATTGATGTGATTATAGTAAAAAATTCATGTCATGTTTCCGACCTCTATGGATTTACTGCTGCAATTGTAGCACTTGATGGAAAGGAAGTTTGTGCAACCTCAATTTACACGTGACTTGATCTCATACAAATGTTCCCTGCTTGTATATTACTGTTGATTAAACATACATAAAAATGATGTAAAGTCAGTGGATGTTCCTTTTTAGCATGATGTAGTTTCCCCACTTGCAGTTTTTGACTTCATGTAGCAGTGTTACTATGACTCACATTACCTCTCCGACTTAACCTCAGACTTAAAGACATGTAGGCTCAAGTAAGCCACAATCATTCTTTTTTTACTAAAATATGTTATAGAATATTGCCATTGATTTAAAAATCTATAATATTTAGTACATGTGTTGACCTATGGAGGGCGCCATGTTTTATGCGCACAATGGATACTCGGGGCGATGACGTAGTTGGCCTGGACTGTGCTAGCTAGTACGCGAAGCTAGTATGACGACTTGCATGATTTTGTCACATTCTGCTGATGGTCAGATTGTTTTGTTACAGAGCTGTGGGATGACTTCCCAAAGTGGTACCTGCATCCAATTCCAGCTCATCAGCAGTGTCTTTAAACCGATCCAAGCCAGGTTGCAGAGATATTAACTTACTGCCAATTTAACGGTTTGTATTCTCGATCCCTTCGTTGCTTGCTTTGTTGGCAAGACATCCAACACATGTGCACATTGGTTGAAAGCGGTAAATACTTACTATTTGCGTTTTTATTGAGTCTTTTATTACCTTTTCAATGCCTCACAATACTTTTTGCGTGTGTTTTCCTCTCATGCTTTTAAGCATTGTGTTTTCTTTTGGTAGCTTTAAAGCAGATTGTTGATCTGTTGACAACATTAGTCACGTAGCTTATTTAAACCACCCTTATTTGATATTACTATATTTAAGTATTTTTTTTAAAGGTTATTATAATACTAAGGGGCTGTGAGATATCAATAGAACCGTTACGTAGCAAGATAACAAATATTAATAAAGTTAACAAAAAATAAATAAATCACATTCATGAGCAATTATGGAAAATAGATCGAAAATTACAAACATTTCCGAAAGTATTCCGGAAACAGCCGAATGGGGCGAAGACGTCACAACAAGGAAACAAAAGGTCGAGGCAGGTGCCATCGTTGTTTGTCGACGAGAGAGTTGCGTTCGTGTAATATAAAAAAATCGTTAAAATGGTTCAAACCTGTCATGCTATGTGGTGTACAAATAGCCATTTGTCGCAATGTAGTACCCATGAGTTCCCGAGAAAAAGAGCTGGTAAACGCAGACAATGAGTAAAGTTCATCCGTGCTAAGAGGGCTAATTTTACAGACCCAGCCTCCGGCACCGTTTTGTGTGGTGCGCATTTTACACCTGAAAGCTATTCGAACTATGGACAAATGAAATCAGGTTTTGCTAAGAAATTGCTGCTGAAAGCAGATGCGGTGCCCATCATACACGCGCAGCCACCTAAATGTCCCAAAATATCAAGAAACTGGCTCTGATGAGAACCCCCACCACCCCAGGCTAACCAAAGGAGCGGAGCAGCCAAGCTCGAAATGGCCAGAGTGAGTACTCTTTTGAAATAAAAAAACATATCCAAATTGGATATAGGACTGGACACATGTATAAAGTATCGCTCGTAAAATATATACAACAAATCCCCTAATCCCATTTATATTTGTGTCTTTTGGCAGAGCGAAAACCTATGATAGCACAATAAATAATAAGTATTCTATACATTACTTTATTTTGCGGTCACGGTGTATCAGCTTCACAAAAAGAAATGCAAAACAAACCATTCGGTGTTTCCCACACGATCTGTTGCCGGTGTTTCATCGGTGTGATTGCTCCCCTCAATGATCCTTTCATTAGGCTTTCGTTTGGGCTCAAATTGATAACCCATAACACCAAAGAAAGGTTCATAACTCTCCTCGTCACCATTAGAAGAACGTTCGTTATGTCGGATTCGTCGCTGCAACTAGAAACAAAATTGTCCGCCATCATCGCCGCCATTCAGTACTAAGTACTGAGCCGGTTGTTTCCTTGTTGTGACGTCACGCACACAATATGCTAGATTTCCGGGATCTCGGGCGCCGGTCGTTTTAGCTTGACAATCGATCCAAATTTCTATCATTTTCTTGGTGTTGCGATGCGTGTAATTACACGAAGTGGCATGATATAAATCCAAAAGGCATGCGTTTATGGTTAAATGATGGAATATTAGCATTTCCCCAGGTGTTGACATACACTTTAACAGTGGAGTTGAACTTCATTACCAACTGCGACAACAAAGGCATCTTTAGTATGTTCTGTTTCTATGCATCTAAACAAAACAAGCTGAAAGCGCAAAGTAGTACTTTGAGTGTCAAATTCACCTCTCATAGCACGTTTCACCGGTGTAGCACTTTTTGGCAGAACAGCGTTTTTTTTTCCTGCTATCGTCTTGTCTAATCACGTCTTTCCTGTTCATTTTACTTTGCTGCTAATTTTGTGAAATATCATCAGTGCTGCTATGCTCATTAATGTTCCTCTCGGGTTCAAATTGGAAGGGTTGAACAGATGACATGTTTATGTCGCTAGAGTCACACTGTGGAAGCCTGGCAGTGTGACCATATGACGTCACCAACCTACGAAGTCAACAACAATGGCGACCTACTAGTTAAACAAATTTTACAAATTGTATAAAAAAATAAGCATCATGAGGGGGTTTACAATATCAACTTATTTTAACTCCTAATAACATTCTTTTAAGAACTACAAGTCTTTCTAACCGTGAATCCCTTTAACTAATGAAGTTGGGACGTTGTGTTAAACATAAGTTTTTAAAAAAGGAAACAATGATTTGCCTATATTTAATGGAATACAGTGTAAAGACATATAATATATTTAACATTCAAACTGATAAACATTATTATTTTTAGCAAATAATCATTAACTTAGAATTTTATGGCTGCAACATGTTTCAAAAGAGCTGGGACTGGTTCATGTTTACCACTGTGTTACATAACCTTTCAAAAAAATTCAATAAACATTAGGAAATTGAGGACGGTAATTGTTGAAACTTTTTTTGTATCCTGACTAGAACAGCTGCGATTAATTAGATGTCAGAGACTAAACCACTTTCTTCTCTTTAAAATGAAATTAGAGAAGTGAGTTGTTGTGACACTTACATGTGATATTATTTTACCGAAGGCTCATGGTGCTAATGAACCCTTAACTAAATGAAAGTCCTTTATTACTCCTTTCAGCCTAGAAAGAGCGAGAGGAATTTACATTGTATTTGTCACAGTTGTCACAAAACACAATTTCTATTAACATGAATGAAAATTGTGCATTGCAAATAAAAAACACAAAAAGTAAAATCAAAGTCAACATTTGTAGCCTACCAAAAGAGACTGATTTGTTCCAGAAAAACAAAAGCTTACTAGTGTCGGGCAATATGCAGTATCTTGTCGCTCAATTTGATCAATGATTTATTAAAACTCAATGTGTTTTTCCAGTGGATAATTGACTTTACAGTGATCCCTCATTTTTCGCGGTTAATGAGGACCAGAACCTTCCACGATAAGTGAAAAACCACAAAGTAGCACCCACACCCCCTCCCCCAAAAAACATTTGTGTGTGTGTGTGTGTGTGTGTGTGTGTGTGTGTGTGTGTGTGTGTGTGTGTGTGTGTGTGTGTGTGTGTGTGTGTGTGTGTGTGTGTTCAATGTATTTATTCAGATTTAGCATTGGAAAGAGAAACATATAAGACATGTTATTTCACTTTTTTCCCCCAAAAGTATAATAAAAATAAAAAACGTATATATATATATTTTAAATAGGGCTGTCAAAATTATCACGTTAACGGGCGGTAATTAATTTTTTTAATTAATCACGTTAAAATATTTGACGCAATTAACGCACAAATGCCCCGCTCAAACAGATCAAAATGACTGCTCAGTGAAATGTGTACTTGTTTTGTTTTTTGGAGTTTTGGAGCCCTCTGCTGGCGCTTGGGTGCGACTGATTTTATAGGCTTCAGCACCCATGAGCATTGTGTAAGTAATTATTGACATCAACAATGGCGGGCTACTAGTTTATTTTTTGATTGAAAATTTTACAAATTTTATTTAAACGAAAGCATGAAGAGGGGTTTTAATATAAAATTTCTATAACTTGTACTAACTTTTATCTTTTAAGAACTACAAGTCTTTCTATCCATGGATCGCTTTAACAGAATGTTAATAAAGGTAATGCCATCTTGTTGATTTATTGTTATAATAAAGAAATACAGTACTTATGTACCGTATGTTGAATGTATATATCCATCTTGTGTCTTATCTTTCCATTCCAACAATAATTTACAGAAAAATATGGCATATTTTATAGATGGTTTGAATTGCGATTAATTAATTTTTAAGCTGTAATTAACTCGATTAAAAATTTTAATTGTTTGACACCCCTAATTTTAATAAATGTTTATTAAGAACTTCAAATGTAATAATTATGATTAGTTTTAATCTTGTTATCGTCCCACCGAATTATTTTTTAAACAAGAATAAAGTAGAAAAATGCTTGGCTTTATTAAATGCTTCACTGAGTGAGTCCACTCAAATCCGCTCAAGCTGCTCACTTATGCATAACGAGTTTAACAAGTTAAACGATGATTGACGCATGTGGCGCTTTAAAGCTTCGGCTCCCAGGCTTCTATGGAAAGATGAAATATTAATATCTGTCAATCACCGTTAACTTTAATAAGCAACTCAAGTAGGGTTGTTCCGATCATGTTTTTTTGCTCCCGATCCGATGCCGATCGTTTTAGTTTGAGTATCTGCCGATCCCGATATTTCCCGATCCGATTGCTTTTTTTGGCTCCCGATTCAATTCCAATCATTCCCGATAATTTTTCCCGATCATATACATTTTGGCAATGCATTAAGAAAAAAATGAATAAAACTCGGACGAATATATACATTCAATATACAGTACATAAGTACTGTATTTGTTTATTATGACAATAAATCCTCAAGATGGCATTTACATTATTAACATTCTTTCTGTGAGAGGGATCCACGGATAAAAAGACTTGGGACTTTGTGTATTGTGACTAAATACTGCTATCTAGTGTATTTGTTGAGCTTTCAGTAGATGATACTGCAGCATCCCCCAAGGCATGATGCGAAAGTGGAACCATGATGGGAAGTAAAACCATGACTGTGAGTCGTGCTAACAATGGATATATCATCTCTGCTTTGGGAGAAAAGTAAAAATGCGAAGACAGAAATTTATTTCTGCAGTGTTTCTCCACTTTGCTTCCCATGACAATGTTGGTTATGGGGTGAGCGATTGCAAGGTTTTAATCAAATGAGGATTGGCTTCAAAGGTTTCCTAAATTCATTCTACTCATGTAACGCTGACTATTATTTCCCTGTGTAACTAAACCAGCGTTACAACAGAATGAGTGCGACAGTGAGTGAAAGGGTCGTGCAGCGCAGCTATTAATAGCTTTAAATATTGTAACGTTACACTTTTATCAATTAATTATTTGCCGCCGTCTTCGGGATATGTTTGATAATTCTACATTAAGCCTAAACTAAAGACTCTGGATGAGTGTAACATATTATGTCTGTAACGTTAAATACAATTAGAAAACAATTTAATTAAAATATATATATATTAAAATAAGGCATGGCCGATAATTTTTTGCCGATTCCGATACTTTGAAAATGACGTGATCGGACAACTCTAAACTCAAGTGCACTGTCTTACCAACAAAGAGCAGGGAGGGAGGGAGAGTGAGACTACGCGATTAGCTCGGGACAGCTCATTTGTATTTATTTATTTTAATTGGACAAAAAAATCCACGATGGACTGAGGGCGTGAAGTTTGACGTGCGAGGTAGCAAGGGATCACTGTACTGTGTAAACTACGGATTGCAAAATTTCATTACGATGTAAAGCTTCCGCGTGAGCGCCGCTTTCATGGATACAAAGAATGAGACTCCACCCCTACCACTAGCTTTCCACTGACTTACCAACAAGGAGGCAAAGAGGGTATGAATTAATTATGGCACGGTGGCTGAGTGGTTAGCACGTCTGCCTCACAGTTCTGAGATCAAGGGTTCAATCCTGGGCTTCGGCCTTCCTGTGTGGAGTTTGCATGTTCTCCCCGTGCCTGCGTGGGTTTCCTCCGGGAAGTCCGGTTTCCTCCCACATCCCAAAAACATGCATGGTAGGCTGATTGAACACTCTAAATTGTCCATAGGTGTGAGTGTGTGCGTGAATGGTTGTGTGTCTCCTTGTGCCCTGCGATTGGCTGGCAACCAATTCAGGGTGTCCCCTGCCTACTGCCCGAAGTTAGCTGGGATAGGCTCCAGCACCTCCGCGACCCTCGTGAGGAATAAGCGGCATGGAAAATGAATGAATGAATAAAAATAAAACATTAAATCAGTGTTCGTGTTGCGCACTCATCTCTTCGCCAATGCTAAATGGAAACCTGTTGTGGCCATGCGTATGATTGCCATTGAACATTACTTTTCTTTGGCCCCCATTTCACAAATTGCATTAACATTATTAACATTCTTTCTGTTAAAGAGATCCACGAATAGAAAGACTTGTAGTTCTTAAAAGATAAATGTGAGTACAATTTATAGAAATTTTATATTAAAACCCCTTTTAATGTTTTCGTTTTAATTAAATTTGTAAAATTTTCAATCAAAAAATAAACTAATCGCTCGCCATTGTAGACGTCGCCGAGCGGGACGTCACATGGCTCCTGCTGTTCTTCCACAGTGTCAGTGTCTTTAACTACGTAAGGTTGTGATTGAAATACACCACAAAGTGTCAATGCTGAGTTTTAAATTAATTAGAAATCTAGCTAACGAGTGCGTTTTGCCCCTCGACTGACGCCGTATTTTCCAGGTTCATTGTACCTTACGTTCATTTGAGTGTTGATTTCACAACGTACGAGACCTCTGATATTTTTCATTATATGACTAAATATTGCCATCTAGTGTATTTGTTGAGCTAAACGAAACGTTTGAATAGAGTTTAACCAAAGTCTGATTAAGTTTTATGTGTATTTTGCATAGTTATTTTGTTTGGGAATGCCAGTTCTCTTTGCATTGAGCGCTTTTCTATTTGTGAACATTAATTTTTTGAGAGATAGGAATAATATTTTGTTGTGCTTTCACTAAATTATACTGTAGCGACTTTACTGTTAAGCCCAAATGCATGATGGGAGTTGGGCAACCATGACTGTCAGTGGTGGCTGCAAATGGTATATGTTCTGTGTTGTGTTCAATAAAGCGTGTTAAGAAAAGATCATCTCCTTTCATTCTTTTCCACGCCGCTCGCCACAACAGTTATGTTTGTTTTGAAAGAGTTGCCAAAGCTTATGCCAATGAACAGCACGGTCCAATGAACGTCTGTGTCCACTCGCATTTCTCTGCCTCTTAGCTCTCAATGTGCAAAAAAACGGCACAGTCTGTTTGAGGCAATGCATGAGCGGGTCATTCCGCGCATGCGTTAAATGTATCAAATATTTTAACGTGATTAATTTTAAAAAATTAATAACTGCCCGTTAACGCAGTAAATTTTACAGCTCTAATTCAAATTAGACATCAACCGCAACTACACGATATAAAATGTCTCAACTGATGCAGCATCTTTAATTGGATGAAAAAATGAATGAACAAATCTATTAAAACGTTTTTTTGTTAATTTGTTTGTTTGTAATGACAAACCTTAACCCACTATGGATTTTAATGTACGATACTTCTCAGAACAAACATCACCACACATTGAAGGCACCTGATAGCCCTCAATAAAACCTGCACCTGTGTACAGTCAAACAACAAAAGATAATTTCCCAGTTGCATTATGGTACTTAGAAATTTTAGTCCTGGGAAAGTACACATGAAAATAAAATGTTGCAAATGGTACCCTTCTGTTAAAAACAAAAACAAAAAAAGCAGGAAATAAAACACACTTATTGAAATAACTTGAAACTGGAAATACAATAATAACATGGAACGCAATGAAGACTTCACAAATTGCTAAGAACTAAGTATAAGACTGTTCTGTTGAGTATCTGTTGAGTAACTGTCATTTTTAGAGCATCGCGATTACATATATGGAGTTGATCAAGCTCTGACAGATCAAAGTTTTACCATTGCCCTGTGGCAGTCCGATGAAAGGATGCTTGAAAATGGCAGTTAAAGATATGGGGTTTGAAATTTATATTTTTCATCCTAGGAAATATGTAAGCACTAGCATACCAGAGTTCTTTTAATGAATAAGGGTCTTGTTCACTCAGCAGTCAAATATAATAGCGCACTTAAAAATGGAATCTTTAAGTTCTACTGTTGTCATACCAATATATTTATGGGAAAAAATCTATATTCACTTGCAAAATAGTTACATCTGCCACCCACCCACGCCACATCACAGGATACAAAAGTGTATTTTGTGGCCATGAGTGTTTAAAGGTTAGTTTAAAAGCATAGCGCTCTTAGCGGAATAAAAATTCAACACACATTGTAGGTTGACAAACCACCTTTAACCCTTTAACACCTGAGCCTATTTTGTCCAAATTTGCATGCCCTTGATATTGCCTTTATAAATTTCAATGAAAAAAATGTTCATTTTGGTCTGGTTGGTTGGTCCTTTTTTTCAGGACACCATAACCGTAATGTTCAAAATGTTATTTTCTTCACTGACCAATTTTAATCAATATTTTGGACCCAAAATGACAAAAAAAGTCTCAAAATCTTTTGTCAAAATTTGTAATCTTGATATCCTATTGAAAACCAAAGAAGCTCGACAAAGAGTTTTAAAGTGCGTATAACACCAAAAAGCATGTTTTTTTTTCATATTTCACGCGGTGTTTTATGCTCCTGAATGAAATGGACCGCTTGGATGTGTGTGGAAGCGATCGTTTTATATATTCAATTTTTTAATCACGCGCCATGAAAATGAGTGACTTCCATCAATTTTTGAATCCCGCGCCATGAAAATGAGTGACTTCTGGCTTCAGTCTCGGGTTTAGGATGAATGCGAATATGATGTCAGCCGATTCTGCATCTCACAATACAGCATTGCTTTATAGCATGCAGATGGACTGCGGGTTCAGCTGATTTTGCAGATTAAGTCATTTATTTTTCACATCACGCCAGCCAAACAGCGGCAGAAAATTGTTGCTGCACCAGGGAGAGGCGTGTGAGCCTTTTTGGGTTTCAAAACAAGCTCAATTTACTGTGTGGACTCGCGAGGAAGTGAATTAACATCGTATTTTGTTTTATGTCAAATACTGGGATTGTGGGACACGTTTTAATATGGAGATGGCTTGCAATTTTTGGCTTTCAAATGAGACCAACCAGCGGCCCATGGGTGATGTAATTACTGCGTGATGAGGCTTCACAGACGATATGCGTAATTTTGTCACTGCCGACACGTTCAGTGTTAAAGGGCTAAACACTCACGCAGATTTTGTGTCACTACGGTACACTAAAAAGAAGAGATGGGTGCAAGATGAGTATATATCCCCATCTTGTAGAGTGGGACTCTCACCCTGCCTTTGGCCTTTACCTCCCGTGGCTGATGACCTAAAGCAGAAATGTGTCCATGTTGTTCATCACCATCACAGATACCCATGCTGGACAAAGAAATACCTCCCAGAGTGCTGCTGCTGTTTCATTACAGGACATGCAGTGGGGGGTTGGTTGTATTGATCTATGACCCGGCCTTTTGCCCAAGAATATCATCTTCCCACTGGGCAACATTCAGATGATATGGCCTGTCACAGTAGCACTGCAGAGAAAATGAGTGTAATGTTTGGGAGAAGATGCCTTTCACTCAATTTCACTCAGACAGTACATGCAAGTAACATTTCGAGTTAAATGTGGTAAATAAAATTTGCATTTTTTAGCACTTGTTTCACAGGTCTCCATCTTGAGATGCTGATCATCATCATCGATCATCTGTGACTTTATCTCACTAGAGTACCGTATTGGCCCGGATATAAGACGGTGTTTTTTGCATTGAAATAAGACTGAAAAAGTGGGGGTCGTCTTATATTCGCGGTCTAGACATTATACCCATTCATGATGCTAGATGGCGCCAGATATCATTAAAGTGATGTTCTGTTATGACAGATCTCAGCTACTCTCAGGTTTAACCAGTTTGCATTATTTTATTACAATGTTTTTACTTATTCAGATTTGTTTCAAGACTACAGTTACAGTTAGACTTCACTTTGATGGTTAATGCAGTTATTGCAATTTTGTTGTTTTATCACAAAAGATTGGTTTATTTACATTTCAAAAACCAGAGCCATTCATTTACGAATGTGATTCCATTTTAGTTTACATATTTAATTGTTCAGATATTAAGATTTGAATGAGGCAAAATATGCTTTTTCCCTCAAATATATTGTTATAATCATTTGTTTCAGATTTACTGTAATTATTTTCTGTATAAAAATTAATTTGGTGTTCAAAAAGTCTTTTTTCAAACTTAAGTCTTGAAAAAGAGGGGGTCGTCTTATAATCAGGGCCGTCTTATATTCGGGCCAATATGGTAATATGGTCTTTTTTCGCCTTCAATAAGTAATGCTTGTGATTCAAACAGATGTAACCTGTGTGCAGATTTTCCCAATCTTGCCTATTATTAGCAGTACATGTATTTTTCTATTACATTGTGCTGGTTAAATTTGCTTCCTTTTTCTACAGGGTTGTTCTTGTTTCAATTTTATTTGTCATAAATGTTCACCCAAAGTACTGTACTTTCAACACAGGAGGGAAACGCAAGAGATATAATTTCTTTTTTTTGTGTGTACTATACTGGTGTGCTAAACAGTCTGAATTTACATTGTTCTGACCTAAAAATAATTGCACCCATTAGCGATTAGATGCAATATTTTAAATGTGTTTCTTTAGAATAAATACTCTGTAAGTACAAGAAAAAAAACTCAAATACAGAAGATATACCCATTTAAGTAAGAGAGAGGATTGAGAAGGATAGGAGATTTAAACCGTTCCCTCCAACGATCATTATGGGGAACATGAAGCCAAGTCACTGCCATCAGCTTGAGCCAGAATTGGCCTGTTAAACACCAGATCCTTGGCAAACAAAACATTTATCCTGAGGGATTTCATCAACTCGGCCAGGACTGTCTTTTTGTCAGAGAAACTGTGCCGCCGGTTAGTGTAGCCTTCTCATCAAAAATTCACCATTTGTCTATTCTTATTTTAACTCCCGATTTTTACAGAGGTTATCGTGTCAGAATGAGGATTGTTTTTATTGGTGTGCTAAATATAAATAATGGACAAACCAAAACCCAAAAAAACAAGGCAACATCAATATATAATTGCTTATTAACTTACTACTATAAATGTATATTTAGGCAAGCTGACTTTTAAAGGTAAATTTAACGTTAAATGTATGAATTCAAAATAATTAAGGATAGATATATTTGGCATTCCACTTTGGAATCGTTTTAAAATGAGGAATTCTATATTAAACTATCCATTCCGTTACTAGAAAACTGGGAGGTGGGGAAACAGCTGGTGCAGCTCAGCTATACAGAACTTTTGCTTTTCCATGAAATAATGATCAGGACAAACTGTGCTTCAAATTGTTACTTACTAAAAAGAAAGAAAGAAAAAAAAGAACACAAGCAAAATCATGTAAGAGCATATTGTATCGCCCTTCAGGATGAATAATTCAGTTGCTCATCAGCACTGTCAGGAGCTGAATGCTTTGAGCTCTGAGTTCAAAACAACACAACAACTTGTAACTTGTACTTGTCAAGGAGAGTTTGCCTGTTTTATCCCCTTCAGAAAACGACGTGAACACACTGGCAGCACTCAAAGATGGTGCCCTTAAAGCATGCAAAAGGTTTCAGGGTGTCATTTTGTGAGGGCACACCACAAAAAGTGCATGAAATAAAACTGCTTTTTCATAAGCCAATTTGTTCAAGCATACTAGTTTAGGCATTTAACTCTGAATCATAAAATAATCTTAACGGGCTGCACAAAGATCATTGTCATCCTCTGTTCGAAACCACTCCACCCAGGCAAAGAAAAACTTCACAAAAACTAATATGAAAATAAAAACAGTTAAAGGATAATAAGGCAGCAACTGGGGCCAAGTGAGCAAAATAAACCACACAATTTAAAGGGAACCTCTGATTAAAGACTTATTGGTTCTAATAAGGCACAATTGCTCTCTTTTACTAAAATATGTTATTAGAAACACTTGAAATATTGCCATTGATTTAAAAATCTAAAATATTTAGTACATGTTTTGACCTACGGAGGGCGCCATGTTTTATGCGCACAATAAAAGCTCGGGATGATGACGTGGATTGTCACGGTCACTGGACAAACACTACCGGGTTACGCCAATTTCTTATACGCAGCGAGACGTCCTACACATGCGCACGTTGGTTAAAAGCGGCGAGTACTTACCATTTGTTTTTATTTACCATATTTTTCGGACTATAAGTCAGTTTATTTTCATAGTTTGGCTGGGGTGCGACTTATACTCTGGAGCAATTTATGTGTGAAATTATTAAGACATTATTTTTCATTTCACATGTTATCTTGGTGTTTTGGAGTGACACTGATGGTTTGGTAAACTTGTTTGCATGTTCGATATGCTATAGTTATCTGGATAACTCTTAATAGCTATGTACGTTAACATACGAGCCACGTTCACGTTTCATTATTTATGCATCATGTAACATTATCATACTGTATACTTGTTCAACATGTTGTTCTCTATTGTATTTTTATTTTATATTGCCTTTCCAGATGACATATCTGTTCTATGTGTTGGAATTTAACAAGTAAATTCCTCCCAAAAAAGCGACTTATACTCCGGTGTGACTTATATATGTTTTTTTTTCTCTTCGTTAGGCATTTTATGGCTGGTGTGACTTATACTCAGGTGCGACTTATAGTCCGAAAAATACAGTAGTCTTTTATTACCTTTTCATTGCCTCAAAATACTTTTTGCATGTGTTTCCCTCTCATAATTTTAAGCATTGTGTTTTCTTGTGGTAGCTTTAAAGCAGATTGATGTTCTGTTCACTACATTAGTCACGTTGTATATTTGAACCACCCTTATTTTATGTCATTACATTTAAGCATTTTCTTAAGGCATCTTTAGTATGTTCTGTCTGTATGCATCTAAACAAAACAAGCTGAAAACACACGGTAGTACTTTGGGTGTCAAATTCGCCTCTTGTAGGACGTTTTGTCAGTGTAGCACATTTTGGCAGAACACCATTTTTTTTTCCTACTCTCGTCTCATCCTGTCTTTCCTGATCATTTTGCTTTTGCTGCTCGTTTTGTGAAATTTCGACAGTGCTGTCATGCTTATTAATGTTCCTATAGGGTTCAAATTGGAAGGGTTGAACAGATGACATGTTTACGTCGCTAGTCTCTGGAAGCCCGGCAGCGTAACCATGTGACGTCACCGCCCTGCGACAACAACATTGGTGACCTACAAGTTAAACTAATTTTACAAATTATATAAAAACGAAAACTTTAAGAAGGGTTTCAATATCAAATTATTTTAACTCATAATAACGTTTATCTTAAGAACTACAAGCCTTTCTATCCGTGAATACCTTGAATAGATAAATGCTGTACTATTTTATTTCTAGTTCCAAAAACGCGGGATGAATTAAAGCATTATCATTAGCTCCGAGAAATTGGTCCTCCCCAGGCCCTTTCCTGTTCAATCAATGCAGAATTCAATGCCTTAACCCGAGAGAATGGCACATTTCTTCAAAGGTGCGACTTTAATTTCCGCAGGTATGGCATTCTGGTGCTTTAGCCTTAAAAGGAATGCACGAGAACCTGCTGATTTACATATTCTAGCTATTGGAGTCACCAAAAGGCTTGGAATGAAGCATAAAATACAAAGTACTACTTAGTCAGCAAGATAAGACGGTGCCGCATCATGTAATGTTTGGATGAATAGCAAAACAACTAAGAACAACAAAAATAAATGTCAAAACTGCACCAAAAAGCAGTTTATACCGTGTAACTGCATTGGTGACTCTCGAGAAACAAACGTGCTTCTGAAGACAAACACAACAGTATATGAAAGAATGTGCTTCAGGTAGGTAAGAATTTGTGATTCGTCTCAGCATCTCGCCTTATTCGGGCTCATGAAAGGATTCATGAACAATAGAATTTCATTTCCATGTGAAATGTAAAAATGTCTCCTTGTGACATCAACGCCAAGCTGCTTAATCTCTTCTTTAGGTCTGTGTTTGGGTTTTAGTGGTTAAGAGATCCATCTTGGAAAAGCAGGACTATAATGAAGTGAAACAGTTTCAATCTGTATTCTGAACCACTTAAAATAAATCCTTCACAAATACATGAGTAAAATAGAATATATTTATATGCAAATTGGAAAGGGATGATACCATACAGCCGGTAGGTATTAGGAAAATAAGCACATCTTAATGAAAAACCTGCTTGCCACAGTAGATTGCGTAAAGCTTTTCACTATTCAGACAAGTAGGGTTAAATCATCATTTATGTTGATTGCTCACCTTTGACAAACATGTTCAAAGCTTCTCTTCTGGAGGACAAGAGCAGCTACTGGACAAAAGCTAAAGTTGACAACAGGGAAGAAGATGAATTTGCAATACAACTGGGAACATGAGTCATAGCACACTTAATACATACAGTATTAGATGCTCAGAGGCCATATCATAACATTGTTTGGGAAAAAAAAATATCATAAAATGATAACTTGAGATACAAAAGTGTCGGCACACAAAAAATTCATTTCACAAGAAGTTTTTCGAACCTTTTTCGCTTCATATTACGAAAAATTACTCTGCATATGAAATATAAAGCTATGGATATTATAATAATAATAGATAATTCCCACTCGTAATAATGCAGTAATGTTACTATGTTTGATTTTAAATTAGGGCTGTCAAAATTATCGCATTAATGGGCGGTAATTATTTTTTTTAATTAATCACGTTAAAATATTTAACGCAATTAACGCACATGCCCCGCTCAAACAGATTAAAATGACAGCAGTGTAATGTCCGCTTGTTACTTGTTTTCTGCTGTTTGGCGCCCTCTGCGGGCGCTTGGGTCCAAATGATTTTATGGGTGTCAGCACAATGAGTGAGCATGGTGTAATTATTGACATCAACAATGGTGAGCTACTAGTTTATTTTTTGACTGAAAATTTTACAAGTTTTAATAAAACGAAAACATTAAGAGGGGTTATAATATAAAATTTCTATGACTTGTACTAACATTTATCTTTTAAGAACTACAAGTCTTTCTATCCATGGATCGCTTTAAGAGAATGTTAATAATGTTAATGCCATCTTGTTGATTTGTTGTTATAATAAACAAATACAATACTTATGTACCGTGTGTTGAATGTATATATCCGTCTTGTGTGTTATCTTTCCATTTCAACGATAATTTACAGAAAAATATGGCATATTTTATAGATGGTTTGAATTGCGATTAATTACGATTAATTACTTTTTAAGCTCTAATGAACAATTAAAAATTTTTAATCGTTTGACAGCCGTACTTTAAATGTAAACAAATAAAATATACACACCATAATGTGCTACAAAATGCTAATGTATATCGAACAAAACAAGAATATAACTTACAACCGATGCTTTATGAAGGCACAAATAGCGAGCTGAAATAGCAACTGCAGTGATACAATGGCGGCTCATAGACTTCATAACTAATATTGACGGGACAGATTCCCAAGACGCTGCAGCACACCTTTTCGCACTTTAAGCATTTATTCCCAAGAATTTCAACGTAAAAAGCTCTTTGTGGTGATAAGGCTGTGCCACAGTGACTTAAAGACTAGCAGCACATTCAACATCTTTACGTAAAATAAATGCTAACTGCCCGGTTTTTCTTGCTTTTAACCCAGATTTTAGTTCCATATCTATAAATAATTCAGGGATTTGAGCATTTATTCAAAAGAATTTCAACGTATAAACATTTTTGTGGTGATAAGGCGGCGCCACAGTGGTTTAAAGACTAGCAGCACATTCAACATATTTACGTAAAATAAATGCTAACTGCACGTTTTTTCTTGCTTTTGACCCAGATTTTAGTTCCATATCTATAAATAATTCAGGGATTTAAGCATTTATTCAAAAGAATTTCAACGTAAAAACCTATTTGTGGTGATAAGGCGGCGCCACAGTGGCTTAAAGACTAGCAGCACATTCAACATATTTACGTAAAATCAATGCTAAGTGCCCAGTTTTTTGCTTCTAACCAAGAATCGAGAATGTTTTACGTCCATATCTTTACAGATTTCTGAGAATTAAGCATTTATTTACAAGAATTTCAATGTTAAATGCTCTTTTTCGTGATAAGGCAGCACCACAGGGGCTTAAAGACTAGCAGCACATTTGACATATTTACATAAAATAAATGCTAGCTGCCCAGGTTTTTTGCTTTTAACCAAGAATCGAGACTGTTTTACGTCCATATCTATAAAGAATTCAGGGATTTAAGCAATTTTTCACAAGACTTTTCAACGTAAAAACCTCTTTGTCTGTGTCTGTGTAAAGAACTTGGTCAGCTTTGACGGAGATAGGCCTGCTATGAATCGGCCCCGCTCCCCAAGTCCCGTCAATACACTATGAAGTCTATGGGCTGCTGAAGTTAGCTTGTCTATTAACGCTCCGTGTTTGCTAAGAGGTCGAGTAGTCATGTGATAACATCTGTAGGATGAGCTGGAACTGAACAAACTAGCTACACTTAAGCGCCTCTTGGGAGCGACAAAGCATTACAAATAAAGACAGGCAATTAGAGGATATGACAGCGCCATAAAATCCTGCTGCCCTATTGGTCAGAATCTTTCCCATCATACTCAGTACCAAAAAATTGCTCTTCTATTGGCCTATTGTTGGTTTCACTTTCGCCTTTGGACATTGCCCCACTGGAAAGGTAAAGTTCCACATTTTCGCCTTTTTTTTGTTTTTTCTTTGTTCAATTATCTACTTCACTACAGGTAGGTACAGATATATTGAATGATCCAAATGTGTTTGGCTGTTTTTTATTCTGCTTTTACCCTGATTATAAAATTTAATTAGGTGTTTTAGTAGAGCTTAGAACGATTCAGGTGATTTACATGTAAAACGCAATTCATTAAACACCCTGTAACGAATTAAGAAACCACAGTATTTAGAATTTCCCTGTTCCAACAAAATCAATAACTTTTGGATCCTCAGGAAAATTGACTTGTAAAACATAGTTCTCGAATCGCTAATTTATAATTTTTTAAATGGCAAAATTAATTATTAAAGTTTTAATGTTCAAATTAGTAGGACATTAGTTTACTCAACTGTGTTATTCTACTTATAAGTGAGATTTGTGGTAATAAGCAAATCCCAAGGAGTTGCCAACCAGTTGTAGGAAAAGCGCCAAGCCAAGTCTAACACATTTTCCATTATCAGGCTAATTAACCTTTCTGACTCCGATACCACATACCATCTGCTGTGACTGTCTTCTCCACCCACATCTCAGTAGCTGTGGCAGCCATCAATCACAAGCCTTTACTTTGACTATTCCTCTCTAGATGAAGGCCATGCTCACCATCACCGTGTAATCGTTCACAAGGGAGCCATACAAACACATATGAGCAGAAGAGATAGCATCTGTTCATATGCTATTCCGGAAAGAGGAGAACATGTTGGATACACTGTAACTCTCCTGCTGGAAACAATACCTTTAATTCCTTCAATAATTCTGTCATCTAATCACGAAACCAATTAGTAATGATGAGACCTTCATTGACAGTGACAAACCTTTTATTGTAAAACTCACTGTAGTGAAATACAAACATCATCATCTCTTTAAAATGGCAAAAGACAATTCATCAAGCACAAACTGTATTGTTCTACTAAAAACCCAGACAGAAGACTACTACAAGTGTTAAAATACAATTTACATCTCATCTGCACCTAGAATTGTGAAATATGATATAATAAAGCATTGATATATGTGACATGTCATTTTCTTTGCCTGGAGAAACAGTCTTTGATTTATCCAAACCATTTCATGATTCTCAAGAAGGATGATATGCAAATGTCGTATTGTTTGATCCCTATAAATCTGATCTGTGGTAATTATAGTACTTGCACTTTCAAGGTACAACATCAAGTTTACTCCACACCATATGTAGAGGTTTCCTTTCTTTCTTCAAACTTGCAGGAATCCTCTTTTGTAAACCAAGTTCACACAAATCAACATTTTTACCAGTCATTATGTGTGGGTTCGACAGTTTAATGGTGCACAATGTAAGATTTGCACTTCTAATATTTCAATAGACATTATAGAAACATGTTTTTGGTAATATTTTTTAAATTAATCTTAATTGTTGAGATTTTCCCGATTTGAAGTGCCATTGGCAGAGTAAAAAAATTTTTTAAAAAGCATTATTATGTGAATTAGAATAATATTTTGAGACAAGAATTTGGCAAAGCGCAGATGACGAGAAATTAGTCTTTTAATCTGCCGTTTAGACCCACCTGTCATTATAGCGCTCTAGCGTCCCCAGCTGGATAATGTCATCGGCAGGGTCACGATTTCATCTGATTGAGAATTCAACCCACTGAGGGGTAGGATTCAGAACGAGGAAAATACGACACAGAGCAGCCAAATGTCATTGTTGTTTCAAACTCTCCAATCCAATATTTCAACAGGATATCCCCCCCCCCCCCCCCCCCCCCCCGCTGATGGTATGGTCATGACAAATAACAGTCTTGTGCTAAATGGAATATGAAATATCAAAAATGCATTCAATCAGTACGACAGGGCAAAATTACTGCATAATGGTTAAAACTGCCGACTGCCGAACGGTATTTTATGCCACCGGAGTTAGTTCGGCTTTTGTCATTTCCCTGCCCTGGCTTCGGGGAAGGAGGAAACAGCATCGACAAAACAGGAGGCGTGACAGCTAGCCGACATGCTAACCCGAACCTAGCAGCTTTTTATTCTCGCTTTTTATTCTCGCCTTTCGGACTCATGTCAAACACGGCGGCAGCGATGATTGTCTTCACCGATCGCCCAGCCCCCGGCGGTGAGCAGGTTTTGGCTCGTCGTTCCCCTGCTGCTGGCGAGCGCTTGTTAAATGTCGTCAGATGCAGCTGGAAAATGACCGCCGGACAAACCGGCCGACATTGGAGCGAGGCACTGCTCGTGCCTAAGCCGAGGAAAGCGCATTCTCGGTAAGCACGCAAATAAGACTGAGGAGGCTGGATCGGCCATCCAAACTGGCCAACATCGGAGCGGGGCGCTGTTCGTAGTCAAGCTGAGGAAAGCACATTTTCAGCGGGCACGCCTTTATAGTCGGCCGTGTGGCCTTCTCGGTGCACAGAGAGTATTTTCACCCACAAATTGCAAGCCACCTCCTTATTAAAACATGTGCCATGATCTCAGTATTTGACATAATAAAAAACACGTAGTTTACTCACCTCACAATGCTCCTACATTTGTCGGACTTGTTTTGGCAATTGTCTGCAGAGAATTGGAACTTTTTGAAAAGGCTCACACGCCTCTTACTGGTGCAGCAACAAAAGCCTGCAGCACATGGAGATTGAGTGATGCAAAAAATAAATGAAATAATCCACAAAATTGGCTGTATACTGAAGATGATTGTCCCACTGACGTCACATTCGCATTCTTCGTCAATCCAGGAAGTCACGTTTTTTAATGGCGCGGGATTCCAAAAATTGAATAAATATATCGATCGCTTCCACACATATCCAAATGGTCCATTTCATTCAGGAGCATATAATACTGCGTGAAATATGAAATAAACATCCTTTTTGCTGTCATAGGCACTTTAAAGCAACAATTTAAAAATTTTAAGATATATGCATAAAAATCATTATTTTCTTATACAGTGCCTTGCAAAAGTATTCGGCCCCCTTGAACCTTGCAACCTTTCGCCACATTTCAGGCTTCAAACATAAAGATATAAAATTTTAATTTTTTGTCAAGAACCAACAACAAGTGGGACACAATCGTGAAGTGAAACAAAATTTATTGGATAATTTAAACTTTTTTAACAAATAAAAAACTGAAAAGTGGGGTGTGCAATATTATTCGGCCCCCTTGCGTTAATACTTTGTAGCACCACCTCTTGCTCCAATTACAGCTGCAAGTCGCTTGGGGTATGTTTCTATCAGTTTTTCACATCGAGAGACTGACATTCTTGCCCATTCTTCCTTGCAAAACAGCTCGAGCTCAGTGAGGTTGGATGGAGAGTGTTTGTGAACAGCAGTCTTCAGCTCTTTCCACAGATTCTCGATTGGATTCAGGTCTGGACTTTGACTTGGCCATTCTAACACCTGGATACGTTTATTTTTGAACCATTCCATTGTAGATTTGGCTTTATGTTTTGGATCATTGTCCTGTTGGAAGATAAATCTCCGTCCCAGTCTCAGGTCTTGTGCAGATACCAACAGGTTTTCCTCCAGAATATTCCTGTATTTGGCTGCATCCATCTTCCCGTCAATTTTAACCATCTTCCCTGTCCCTGCTGAAGAAAAGCAGGCCCAAACCATGATGCTGCCACCACCTTGTTTGACAGTGGGGATGGTGTGTTCAGGGTGATAAGCTGTGTTGCTTTTACGCCAAACATATCGTTTTGCATTGTGGCCAAAAAGTTCAATTTTGGTTTCATCTGACCAGAGCACCTTCTTCCACATGTTTGGTGTGTCTCCCAGGTGGCTTGTGGCAAACTTTAAACGAGACTTTTTATGGATATCTTTGAGAAATGGCTTTCTTCTTGCCACTCTTCCATAAAGGCCAGATTTGTGCAGTGTACGACTGATTGTTGTCCTATGGACAGACTCTCCCACCTCAGCTGTAGATCTCTGCAGTTCATCCAGAGTGATCATGGGCCTCTTGGCTGCATCTCTGATCAGTTTACTCCTTGTTTGAGAATTAAGTTTGGAAGGACGGCCGGGTCTTGGTAGATTTGCAGTGGTCTGATGCTCCTTCCATTTCAATATGATGGCTTGCACAGTGCTCCTTGAGATGTTTAAAGCTTGGGAAATCTTTTTGTATCCAAATCCGGCTTTAAACTTCTCCACATCAGAATCTCGGACATGCCTGGTGTGTTCCTTGGTTTTCATAATGCTCTCTGCACTTTAAACAGAACCCTGAGACTATCACAGAGCAGGTGCATTTATACGGAGACTTGATTACACACAGGTGGATTCTATTTATCATCATCGGTCATTTAGGACAACATTGGATCATTCAGAGATCCTCACTGAACTTCTGGAGTGAGTTTGCTGCACTGAAAGTAAAGGGGCCGAATAATATTGCACGCCCCACTTTTCAGTTTTTTATTTGTTAAAAAAGTTTAAATTATCCAATAAATGTTGTTCCACTTCATGATTGTGTCCCACTTGTTTTTGATTCTTGACAAAAAAAATAAATTTCATATCTTTATGTTTGAAGCCTGAAATGTGGTGAAAGGTTGCAAGATTCAACGGGGCCGAATACTTTTGCAAGGCACTGTATATACTCAGGTGACTTGAAGTTCCGCTCTGAGACCCCCAATTTAGCCAATTTTCAAAACTGTCCAATATGCATGTGTGATACATCATTGGAAAGCTTAAAATCTCAATTTTCTGGGGGAAGAAAAGTTTTTAAGAAGGAGGGCTTTAAAAAAAAAAAAAAAAAAATTAAACAGCAAAACCCTATCTGGAGGTGAGAGCACGCGAGAACAGAATTACAGACGCCATGACTTTAACGAGATATTATCACGTACCTACTTTGTTTCGATCCAAAAACTCCATGTAGCATGTATCACTGAGTGTGAAGACACAGCTGGATTTTTGGGGGATTTTATGGGTGAAACATGATAATATAACAAGGGTCGCGATGCAGAAATCGCAGACATCAAGGACAAGGAGTGGTCGAGATTTTCTTTTTCATATATTTACCCTTTTAAACGTTTTTTCCAACTTTTTTTTTTGTTTGGATCAATTATTTATCATCTAACATATCGGAGAAAATGTGACAGTAACAAAAAAAAAAAAAAAAAAATTAAGCGATAGTTATGAGGTAGTTATCCGTGACTTTTTTACAGACCCAATTTTTTTCATTGTGACGTAATTTGTTTAAAAGTTTAAAATATGTGAGTGAATAATTTTTTTTTTTTAAGTTTTTTTTTTTTTTTTTTTTAAACGAAATATGAGACATCAATGAATTATTCTAAGCTAAAAACGACATACATTTTGAATAATAAGTATAATTAATTATCTTTGTTTTATGGCTGGGTTGAAACAAAAGCGGTTGCGCGACGTCTGTAAACGGGGGTTTTCAGGGTAAAACGGACAAATTAAAAATAGTTTGGGGGCTTGATGTGCCATGAATCTGCTATGGCAGCATATAGACATATTGTTCTATCAAACACAACAGTTGTTTTCGCTTAAAATACAGCAGTTTCTTTCAAAGAGGAGTGCAAGTCTTGTCAGTGTTTTCCGCCTTATATATATATATATATACTGTATATATCCCATTTGTATCATTATTATTATATTTGCAGTGCTTAAAAACCATTAATGAAATATACATATACAGTACATAATAAGGTTTTTTTTTGTACATTTGTTTTTGTTTTTGATTTTTTTTTTTTTTAATTATACTCAGGTAGAAAAAAACATATGTATATACAGTATTTCCAATGCTGTTAAATCTAAATAAATACATTAAACACACCAAAACACACAAAAAAATGTGAATAAGCTACGCCTCTGCTTCGCAGATTTTCGATTTTCTCGTGGAGCGGTACCGATTAACCACGAAAAACAAGTCACGAATCACTGTACATGAAAAAAGAGGAATCACTGTCCACCAATGAGCAAATTTACTCTACTATTCCTTGCACTTGCTGCACCATTTCTCTTATTGACTGTGTAGAACATTAAGGTAGAGAAGCGGCGCAATCTCCTATGTCAGTCAAGCATAATTGTCCTGCCTTTGTGGAGAGCAACATCACTTAGTATTAAAATAATAAAATATTAATGTGATATTCAAATACAGCTTACAGTAAAGTTAAACTAAATGTAATTATATAATTATATTTAGAGTTGAGAATCGAGAGCACTTAAGTTATTAAAAGCTGTGTGTGAATGAATTCTTGCTTATGTGTATCTGTGTCACTTTGATTTAGAAGTAATCATTAGCAAGTTGGCTACATTCTACAACAAAAGCTTTTTTCCACTTAAAATGATAAGTGTTTTATTTTTTACTTCCTTTTCCTCCCACAGCTCATTTCTCACTTGGCAAACTCTTAATGGGACTTTTGGGAGAGAAAACTTAGCAGGCACTACAAGACCAAGCCAACAAAATTAAATCTGCAGACTTCATTAGAGACTCTCTGCCCAATGGTAAAACACACACTTTTTTAAATTCAAATGGTCTTGATATCACAAGTGTGGTGGCTAAATATTTAATTATTTATTATGCCTCTCTCAAAGTTTTTTAGTGTTTTCTCCGGGTACACTGGTTTACTCCCACAATCCAGTTGCATCAAAGTTTAACTGATGACCCTTTATTACAAGAAGTTGTGAATTCAAGTACTAATGGCTGTTTGTCTATTTGTGCCCCATGATTAGCTGACAAACAGCCAAGCCTTAAAAATCACCAACGCTGGTGAAGTTCATCTGCTACACGAACTACTGTACTTCAAAGGTCAGTTAAAATTTTTTTAAATGAACTAGTTTAGTTCAAAGTTATAATTGGACATTTTTAACTACTGTCATTTCCGGACTGAAAGCCGCTACTTTTTGCCCTCATTTTCAATCCTGCGGCATGTGCAATGATGCGGCCAATTTACACATTTTTCTAACGGCCACCAGGGGCAGTCGAGCATAACATGTAAGAGTGAGACACGTAGAAGATATGTGTCGAGGAAGACGCTAGTTTGGACTATTACCGGTAATTTAAATTTGTGCTTTGTGCATGAATAAAGGTAGCAGACCCTAATCTTTGTGCATGAGTAAAATTAACAGACCCGCATCATGAAAAATGCTAGAAGAAATGCATTTGACACAGCTTTTAAGTTAAAAGCAACCAAAGGTGCTGATAAAGAAGGAAAAAGAGCTGCTACACATAAGCAGCCATTAAGAGGACTAGCTCCATTCCAGCTGTGATTCCTGGGGGCACAACAACGTTTTTGCAACAACTTGACATTAGTGTGAATTGTGGATTTAAAGTGGCACTCCGAGTTGAATGGGAGACTTGGATCACCTGCGGTGAGAAATCGTTGACCAAAACTGACCGCGTGCGAAGGGCAACTTTTGCATAAGTCTGCAAGTGGATCCTGACTAGAGGTGTGCGGAATTTCCGATTCTTAGATTATTCGCGATTCGGCCATGGAAGATTCGAGAACGATTCACAAATATCCAAATTCCGATTAATGAATTATACCTGGTAAAGCAACACAGTCTTTGGGATGCAATGAGGAACGGACCGAGAGCAAATATCATTTGCAACTCATGCCGCTAGATAAGAAAAAAAAAATACCTGACTGCGGCCGACAGCTGGTTCAAACAACGCCCAGTTGCTACAAACATACGGCCACATACGGCCATAGTAGATATCACATATATGCAGAACTAGATGCTAAATGCAGACGACGGCGGTGTTAAAACATATAAAGAGAACTAGATGCGAAATGACAGACTTGCCATTTAGTAGTTGCCGTGTTGTAAACAGCCGCCATCTTAAAACAGTAGACTTCTCTAGAAGGTTCTGTTGAAGCGAACCTAATTAACTTTTTATCTGAAATACTCGTAAATCGGCAAAATCTTGACTTGAATCTATCTTTAAATGATAAAACAGTTTTAAATCTGTTGTGAACGGCAAGCCGTTGATGTGGATCCAAACACAGACCAGGAGATCAGGTAGAGCAAATGTTTGTATTTAATAACTACAACAAAGGGAGCACGCCAAAAATGCGAGTATAACAAAGTACAACTGAGAGAGCACGCCAGTAAACGCGAGTGTAACAAAGTACAACTAAGAGAGCACGCCAACAAACGCGAGTTTAACAAAGTACAACTAAGAGAGCACGCTAGAATGCATGAATATAAAAGTACTAGAATCTAACTACAAAGTCCAAAAGAGCACTAAAGTAAAGATGACCAAACCAGAATACGACCGTAGAACGTCGGGAAGCTCGAAGGATGACTATGAAGACACAGGCGGTAAGCAAGGCAAATAGCAAGCAATAGTCCGACACTTGCAGATGGTGACAGGCTTCCTTAAATACTGAGCTTTCTTAACCAAGCACAGGTGTGTCGCATTACCCCACCAATCTGACTCAATCAGGTGCTGCATCAAGAAAAAAGCACTGAGAACACACACAAATATGACAAAATCTTTGACATGTTGTAAGTAGAAGGGAAATTATGGAATAACGGGAGCAATTTTTATCAACTTTAAAGGTCGATTCACATCATTAAATTAATTGAATGTAGTTTAAAGCTGCTGATACAGAATAGGGACTTGAGTATTTTATGTAATGTTTTTAACTGTTAACTTGATACTGAAATATTAGTTTGGTTCTAATAGGATTTCTCAAACTATTTTGGAACTAATGTACAAAACATTAAAAGTGGGGGGGTGGGACTTTAATAATCGATTTATAATCGAATCGGTGCCTCTGAATCGTAATCGAATCGTTAGGTACCCAAAGATTCCCACCTCTAATCCTGACAGCGTGGAGCAGTGTGAAAAAAATCCACCATCACCAATGGGTTTCGAAAAGCCGGTGTGCTGCGTGACGAAGAGGACAGCACATGCTCAGGAGTGAATTAGCCTCATTATGAGAGACATTGAAAGCGACAACGAAGGAAAGACTGAGAAGGAACGTGGCGAAGTCTATCTGAACCAATTCATATCTGACACTGAGAGTGAGGACTTCCATGGTTTCAGTGCACAGGAGGAAGATGAAGATGGCTAACAAAGACTTTTATGTTTCTAATAACCATCCCAGTTAGTGCTGTACTGCCGTGTTGCTGCTATGTAACTGCCGTGTTGCTGGCACTGTTTGGAAAGAAAAGTTAAGACATGTTATAAAAATTTTGAAAACTTTATGTATTTCTTTGTAGATATCTCATGGGAATATGTGGGCACATCAGCTTATTGACAGGAGAAGCTTATGTATGTAGAAAAGGTTTTTTCCTTTAAAAATGTACTGGGTGAGGCTTGTGGGCGCCCAATGGTCCAGAAATTACGGTAACCTCCTTGTTCTAAAATGGTAAGGTCATCGCTGCCAGGGAGTTCGCAGTCTCTGTTTAATGCAACACACCCCTCGCAAATAGAGTTGTTTTTAAAGTTGTTTTTTTTTTTTGCGCCCTGAAAAACAGGCGCCGTTTTAACGACAGGCCAATTCACAACTCAGCCATTCTCGCAGTCGCGTGATGTCACGATGACGTCGTCTCGCATAGCAACGTGTCGCCATTTTGAGAGGGGGGGACGCACAGGTAAACATCCGTAGACAAACGTCTGAAATTAATATATTTCAGCTGTTTTGTGTCTTTTTTTCATAAAAATGTCTTAAACATGACTTATTATTATCACGAGTCACTGCCGACAGACGCGAGGAGGCGATACAACTTAAAATCAGCGTGTATTGGCCTGCAAATCTGCCCATACAAAGTCGCAGCTGATAGCTGGATAAACAATCCAAAGGAATTGCCTGCAGTGGAGTTCGGAAACATCTACAACTACATCATAAAGTCACCCAGTAAGTTGACCTTTATCAATTACGTGGAATATGTACTGTGTGGAACTAAGAAAACTGGTAGCATATATGGAGTGATTATTTCTGCCGTAACCGGTAATTCGCCTCCAAGCGTTATTTAGCCGTGAACACGTCACGGCAAAATAACCAATTCCCACCAGGCCAATAATATACCGATTGACGGATCAGAGCAGTTCACGGCAAAAGAAAAACAACGCTTTGCGAGTTGTCGGTTCCAGTAATAATAACCACTGCCTAGTCTATTGAATCCTAGCAGCTAATTGGGGAAAAAAAAAAAAATCGATTAAAGTTTACTCACCAGTAATAAAATGTCGGCTGCAAACGTAAATGTGCCTGGTCAACGGAACCGTCTTCTTTTACTGCTCCTCGATTTATTGCTTTCAGCCAATTGCTTGTCATTTTCTTCTCACGAGGAAGAATGAAGAACTTCAAATGCGGCTCTGAACTCTTCCTTGTGTTATAACCTGCAACCATAACTTTTAGTCATTCCGACGGGAAAAAAAGACCGCAACTAAGACAAAAAAAATCAACGCGTTTGTACTACAATGCACGACAGAGCAACTGCCTGTGACTCGTGTTTTTCCCCCATTTCAATATGGCCACGCTTTGTTGTGGCTGGTGACGCCATTAATGCCCGGATGTCTGACTACGAGAATTGCAAATGGAATGGATTGCAAAAAAAACCCTGTTCAAGAATAGATTTTTTTCTAGCGAATAATTCCGCTATTAATAATATTTCGCCAAGAATACATCCAATAATCATCAGTGATCATGCACCAATTTCTTTAGCCCTTAAAATTGACTCCCGCACGACACCCCACGCAACCTGGCGCTGTAATGATTCCTTATTAGATGACCCAGCATTTGATACATTCGTTAAGAAAGAATGGAAAGACTTTATGGAACTTAACGATTCCCCAAACATCTCACCATCATTGCTTTGGGAAACAGGAAAATGCGTAATTCGAGGCAAGATTATCTCATATTCATCATATAAAAAAAAACAAGAACAGAAGTTGGAAAACGAATTAGAAATAAAAATCAAACAACTGACGGAGGAATTCGCCAATAATCCCACAGACAATACCACAAAAGAACTTTTCAGCGCCAAAGAACGGCTCAATAGTATTCTGTCTAAAAAAACTCAGTTTCTGTTACAACAACTACGATATACCAACTTTGAGCATAATAACAAATCCGGGAAATATTTAGCAAACCAACTCGAACGTAACAAAGAAAAAACATTAATTACAACAATACAAGATTCAGCCGGCGTAATAACACAATCACCAGAAAAAATTAACGAAACTTTCTATAGCTACTACAAAAACTTATACTCGGTGACAATTGATCATAATGAAGACATTGACCTATTCGTTAACAATCTTGACATCCCCCAAATAACTTTGGAAAGCCAACAATTGCTAGATACCCCACTTACCCTCGCTGAATTATGGAATGCCGTAAAGGACATGCCAACAGGTCGCGCACCGGGGCCCGACGGGTTCTCGACATCATATTTTAAACACTTTTGGAATATGCTGGCACCACTTTTCTATAGAATGGTCCAAGAAATCAGTGCAAAGGGTCAAATTAGAGACAATATGAACACTGCAGTAATCAAACTACTGCCAAAAGAAGGGAAAGACCTAACCCAACCAGCAAACTATAGACCAATATCCTTAATGAATACAGATATTAAAATTATTGCAAAGGCTTTAGCTACTAGATTAGAACAAACTCTTCCCACTATAATTCATAAAGACCAGACCGGCTTTATTAAAGGACGTAACTCTACAAACAATATAAGACGCGTGTTAAATCTTATTAATATTGCACAGAATTATAAACAGAAAGCAATTATCCTCTCTTTGGACGCAGAAAAAGCATTTGACAAAGTCAACTGGATTTTTCTCTTCAAAGTTTTGGAAAAATTTGGCTTCGGTGAGCCATTTATCCGCTGGATAAAAATATTCTACAACGCCCCAAAAGCCACTGTAAACACAAACGGGGTCATCTCACAAAGTTTCTGTCTTCAAAGGGGAACTCGACAAGGCTGTCCACTCTCACCCCTATTATTTGCTCTATTTATTGAACCATTAGCAATTGCAATAAGACAAAACGCTAATATCAAAGGGATCTGCTCGCACACATCGGAACACAAAATTAACTTATACGCAGACGATATACTTCTATATCTAGAAAAACCAGAATCCTCCCTACATGAGACTTTTGAACTAATAAAGACATTTTCACAAATATCAGATTATGCTATAAATTGGTCAAAATCAATTATAATGCCCTTATCAACAAACTCATGGAATCCTGCAAATCAAAATCACAATATTCCAATAGGGAATATAAAGTATCTTGGAATCAACATTTCACCAAAACTTACAGAATTAATTAAACTAAACCATACACCCCTCCTAGCAAAAATATGTGAAGATTTGACACACTGGAATAATCTACCCATCTCACTTTTGGGCCGGATAGCAACAGTCAAAATGAAAGTATTACCACAAATAAACTATTTGTTCTCAATGATCCCCTTTAAACCCACTCAAAAATGGTTTCAAGACCTAGACTCAGCCGTCACAAAATTCTACTTTAAAAACAAGAAAAACCGAATTAGCCTTGCCAAATTGCAAAGAAATAAACCAGAGGGGGGTCTAGAGGCCCCTAATTTCCAACACTATTATATAGCAAATCAAATACAATATCTTATTAGGTGGTTATATCTTAACACTGAACAACAGTCATGGCTAGAATTAGAGCAAACAGACTGCAACCAAATACAATTGGCAAACCTCCCCTTTATTAGCTCTAGTATTAAGCACCATAGCTGCTTCAAAAACCCAATGATAGCATGTACCTTGAAAGCCTGGTGGAGAGGTATGGAAATTACGCAATCACAACAAGCCCCGTGTAAATTCTCACCAATCTGGCACAACCCAGACTTTGTAGTTAATAAAATTCCTATTTATTTCAGCACATGGGATGATACGGGAATAAACCAGTTACAGCATTTGTTTAAAGATAATACATTCATGTCATATGAAAAAATAGTACAAGATTTCCAGATCAAAGGGGTCAATTTCCTTCAATACAATAAAATCAGGGCAGCCATCAGAAGCAAATTTCCATCACTAACGGGTACGTTAGACCCACCACCTTTCGTAAATAAAATAATAAATATACATCCTCAACAAAAAAAAATACTTTCAAAAGTATATAAAGCCCTCTCATGTAACAACTCTACTTGCCTACCAATCGAAAAATGGAATAACGAACTTTCGGTAACATTAGATAATAACTATTGGTCCAACATCTGTAAAAATGCATTTATAATGACAAAGAATAAGAACCTTCAGCTTATACAGTTCAAAATACTGCACAGATGGCATATTACTCAATCTAAAATGCACAAAATGGGGTTCTCCCAATCCGATAAATGTATAAGCTGCAACGAAGATATTTCAGATACATACTTTCATGCTCTTTGGCAATGTAAACCAATACAAGATTTCTGGGCACAGGTAACGAAGAAACTCTCTTTCCTATTGAACTGCAGGATTCCATTGTCTCCAACTCTTTGTCTGCTTGGCGATCTGAATACAGTGAATATCTCTATCCATCAAACCCGTCCACTACTAGCAAGTCTAACGATAGCCAAAAAAACAATATTGTTGAATTGGAAAAACAAACAAAACATTAGCATTAACCAATGGCTAAATCTAATCATTGAATATATAACATTAGAGAAAATATCTGCCAAACAGACAAATAAAATGGACAAATACGAACAACAGTGGGAAACGGTCGCAAGAATGATGAACATAGACTAAGGATTCTCTCTCACCTGCGAAGGAATGCCACAAAAATAATAAAATTGTATACATAAATGGATGTATGCGGGGTGTCCAGGGAAGTTGTATGCATCCTTCTGCAGCTGGAAACTGGACATGTTTAAATCCGAACTGTTTTATACACTCCCAACAGCATGTAATAAATAATTTTTCTTCCTTCACAGTTTAGTCGGTCAATGGGCTTATTTTACAAGGATACTCATGGACAATTTGGTTTCCAGCTGCTGGGGATCATATGCAACTTTTTTTGGAACACCCTATATATTACTTATCAGACTTGGAACAATTAAGGAACTATGCGTAAATAATACACTTCACTGGTCCTTGGCATACATCTAATGGTGTTTGATAAACCTCTTCTTCTATCAGCTTTACAGGTGGAGTTTGTTGGCGTCCTGCCCTGGGCCGTCCCGCCGCCGGTCTTGGCCCCCGGGATTTTCGGCCGGGGCTTGTCCGGTTGCGTCTGGCTGTGCGGGGGGTCCCGTCGGGCGCGCGCTGGTGTCGTGGGCGGGTGGGGGGGCCGTGCGGGTGCCGGTCCGGGGCCGCGGCCCTTCCCCGGCCGGCCGGGGTGGGGTTGGGGTTGGGGTGGGGGCCGGGGGGTGTATGCGGCAGCCATGGTTCCCTCCCAGGTCCGCCCGGCCGGAGCCGCGTCTCCCTGTACCGGGTGCCGGGGAGGGGCCCTCTGGTGCCATACCGCGCGCCCCTCTTGGCCCGGGGGTGGGTTGTGGGGGGTGCGCTTCTCTCCCCTTGGTCTGTTTCCGGCCCTGTCTGCCTCCCTGGGCCGCGGCGGCCGCGGCTGCCCCCCGGCCGGCGGGGTCGTTAGCGGGGCCTCTTGGGGCCCGCGGGGCCTAGGGTGAGGCTTGTTGTCCCTTGCCGGTGGGGTGGACGCCCCCTGGTCGCCGGCGCTTGGTGTGGCGCCTGCTCGGGGTGCGGGGTGGGTGCTCGGTGGGTGGGAGGGGGGTGGGCGGTCGCGGAGGCGCCGTGGGTGTTCTGGGGCGGGGATTGATCGGGGCCCTGACGCTTCTTCCGCCCTGGGGCCGGTGGTTCTGGTGGACGGGGCCACGCCCGCGGGAGCCTGCCTCTTAACTCACGCACTTCTCACTTCGGCACTGTAAATATTTTTCACCCTGGCACTTACATGCTCATACATTTCTCCGGGGAGAGTTGGGACGGGGCTTTACAGTCCCAGCCCGACTCCCCCCTGTTTTTAATGCACCACACACCAAGGTTGTGGGATGGTTGGGACCTGCTGGGGGGGGGGGGGGGGGGGCCTCACGGCTGCCTCCTCACCACAGGCCCCGCCATCCCTGCACCTTTTTTAAATGCACCACACACATCATACTCCACAGGAGAGCTCTGGCAAAGGGCGGTGGGACGGGCGGCTGGACAGAAACTCCATGCTGCGGTCCCACTGCCCCAAGCCAAGCTCTCCTATTTTAATGCATACATTGCACTACCCTCCCCTCACACCCCCATCACGGTGCTGGGTGATGGCTGCCAGTCGGGAACCTGGCAGCCACAGTAATAGGGTGGTAGGTGGGTCCCACACTTTTTCTATATGGCGTGGCTCCCGGGGTGTGGCCTCCCCTCTGCCTCGGCTGCCGGCCGCGGGAGTGGGTTGGGGGGTCGGGTCTCCGATCTTGCGTCGCCCCATGGCAGTCCCTGGGCGTTCTCCTGCCTCCGCCTTCCCCTCTCTTCTCTGGCTGGGCGTCCGCCCTGCGCTCCGTCGCGGGTCGCTGGCTGGGCGCCGGTGTATCAGCGGGGTGTCGCCTGCACCGGCGGGGGACCCTGCCTTGCCTGGGGCTTGGTGGGCCGCTGGGGGTCCCGTGGCGTGCCGTGCCGGTTGGGGGGCTGTGGCTCGTGGTCCGGGTGGGCGGGCGGGGGTGGGTGTAGGCGTGGGGTTGGTGATGCGTCCCCTCCTGCCATCCCTGAAGGCCGGTTGATGGGCGCGCGGGTGGCCCGGGGGACCACCCTGGGTCCCGGGGGGGGTGACGGTGGCTCCTTTGCTGGGCGGTTGGAGGAGGGATGGGCTGCGCGTGGATCCCCCCGCCCCCCCGCCCGCCCTCCCTCCCCGGGCTGGCTGGGTGTGGGCCGTGGCCCTGGGTTGGTGCCCGCGCGGTCTCTCCGCCCGTCTGCGTGGCTGTCGCGCGCCCGGTGGGGCTTGCGTGCTGCTGGATGTGGTAGGGCATGCTCGGGTTGGGGGTTCCGGTGCCGGGATTGGCGATGCGGCGGCGTAGGGTTGGTCGCCAACGGGCTTTCACTCATAAGAGATTCACACGATTACTGGGTTCTAGATCACAGAACTGATTTGTGTACACTCTACCCCTTTCAATCACTTAGTTTATAGTCTTATAGACACCCCAACCCCCATTCTCCTCTTTCACTGGCCAATAGGCCCCCACATGGTGTAAACCGGAAATACATCTCGCTGACGATAGCACCAGCATATTAGTAACTAGTTTAGATGTTCAATGTATTTCTTGTTGTTGTTTGTGTATGTGTTTCTTTTCTTTCTTCTCTTGTATTTCTTTTCTTCTGTCCCCCCATAATCCCTTCCTGTTCGCTGCTTTGTCATAATAAAAAGGTATTTTGAATGATCACAATGGGAGTATGTCAGACTCTCAATGTGAAACATTAAAACTGTTCAGAATCCGGGCACTTAGACTTCCATTCTCTGTGTCAAACAGCTGAACAGGACAGGTTTAAAAAAAAAAAAAAAAAAAAAAAAAAGAGAATTGCAAATTTCTGCCTGGGAGTCTCTGTGTAAACCACCACATAAGATAATGCAAATCAAACCCATGATAAGAGCAATTGTGATGTCAGATCTTTTACGCATTTTTTTTGTTTGCTTTTGCTAACAGATTTGTTTTGAAGGAGGCAAGTAACATCCTTAGAAGCTGGTTTTGTACCCCTACTGAGCTCAGCGTGTCAAGTTTCTCTCTTCTTACCCCCCCCCCCCCCCCACACACACACACACACGAAAAAACTGGAGGGGTGAAGTCAGGAATAAATGAATGTTTTGTCTGTACAGCATCTGTTTGTATTCTCTGACTAGCTGGCTGAGACCTTCATAGTTTCCTTTATATTGCTGATAAACAGCATGCCAACCAGCTGGAATCACTATCCCTGCACAATGCCACAACCATGGTTTTCAAATATTACAGTCATGCTGGGGGCAAGCTGGATTGTCCTTATGATGTCCCTCTACAAACCAACTGTCAAAAGCCTCCCTCTTGTGTACCTTCACTTTGCATTTGGCAAAGGGAATGGAACAGGCTGGTTCCACAGTAAAGGTAGAAATATGAAATATTCATGAAAGTATCGCCACAGCAAAGCTTTCAGCAAAGCCCTCACTGTGTTTTACGCTCCTTGTAGAAGCATTCCAAGTCTCGTGATACACACCAGAGGATTCAGACAACCCTTTAAACTTAAAACTGTGTTCCTTTGATTTTAAATTTTCTTCTCTCCAACTGACTATAGTAATCTAACCACCTCAGTGTCATGTGACGCCTTATCATGGGACACACTCTTTAGTGGAGCACATATTGAGATTTGGGAAAAGCCCTCTCTGTAAAGGTCAAGGTAGCCTGAGTCCTTAAATGGTGTAAAAAATCATAACCACGTGTTTTTGGAAATGGCTTCCATGTCTTACTACATGAATTGATGGAGTCTTTATTTCCTGACTGAAGTTTTCATAAAGATAATTTAGCTCTCTGACCTTCAGCATACAAGCCAAGGAGAAGCTACTGTAACTACAAAAAAAAATTGACATTCATCATAATAGGAACAAACCCTTTAGAAATTGAGTTGTACTTAGAGTAGCTGTTGCAAAGTACATCGGTCAATTTGTGAAGTTGTGCTTTAGCATTTTATAGGCTATTTACAATATCTTTTTATCAAAGCTGAGTTTTAAAGTGCCTGTGACACGAAAAAGCATGTTTATTTCATAATACACGCTGTATTTTATGCTCCTGAATGATATGGACCGCTTGGATGTGTGTGGAAGCGATCGCTATATTTATTTAGTTTTTTGAATCCCGCGCCAGGAAAATGAGTGACTTCCGGCTTCGGTCTCGGAGGAGGGCGCTGTGACGTGTACGGTAGAAGACGTCCTCTTCACGCTACAGTGTACTGTTGTGTATGAGGACGAAGGATTCAGCTGATTTTGCGGATTAATACGTTTATTTTTCGCATCACGCCAGCCAAACGGCTGCGGAAAAATCATTCTGTATGAGGGAGAGGCGTATGCGCCTTTTTGGAGTTTCAAAAGGTTCCCATTCACCGTGGATATGTACTGTGGGACCATTGGACTTATGATGAAGTGAGTAAACATCTTGTTTTGTATTATGTCAAATACGAATACAGCGATTACAAAGTAAACACTACAAACTTCCTTTAAATGAAGGACTACTTACGTTTGATCATTGATAGGCATGTAAAAAGCTCTCCTAATGCATTAGCAGCAGCACGTTAGCTGCGTTAGCTCCAGCCACCCTCCTCCGGGGAACGAACTGTAAATTGCTCTCCGCCGGGCGGTTTGCCGATCCGCTAAGACATTCGACAACCGGGTTGTCATGTCAAATAATCCAGGATAGCTATGTGTGATTTTCCGCTTTGAAGACTTTGAAACGTCACTCGGTTCGGGTTAGCATGTCGGCTAGCTGTCACGCCTTCTGGTTTGTTTACATTCTCCGAAGCCGGGGAAGGGAAATGACATATGTCCGATTTAGGTGTCATAAAATATCGTTCGGGAGGTGCGACAGTAAAGGTGAAGTCGACAGTTTTGACCATTATGGAGTAATTTTGCCATGTCGTCCTGAATAAATGCATTTTTATTATTTCATATTCCATTCAGCACAAGACTGTTATTTGTCATGACCATGCCATTTATTTAGCAATTGGGGAAAATACTTGGATAAAAATAGTATCCTGTAAAAATATTGAAGTAAAGAGACAGAAACAATGACATTTTGGGCTGACTGGTCCTTCTCAAGCCATTTATATAGCTATTGGGGAAAAATACTTGGGTAAAAAGAATATCCTGTAAAAATATTGGAGTAGAGAGACTGAAAGAATGATATTTTGCGGCTTTCTTCGTCGCATTTTCCTCGTTCTGAATAATTTCCCCTCAATGGGCTGAATAGTAAAATCGATGAGCCAAGTCTACCGCTGATGTCATCCACCTGTTGGGGACGCTAAAGCCCTATAATGGTAGGCGTGGCTAACCGGCAGATTAAAAGACTAATTTCTCGTCATCTGTGCTTTGCTAAATTGTTGTATATAGTCGAATCGTCTCAAAATATGATTGTAATTCACATAATAATGACATTTTAGACTTTTTTTCTCGTGTCATATGCTCTTTAAGCATCAGAGGAAAAGGTAATGCACATACTCCAATAGCAGCTGACTGTGTGCCGACTCGCTGAACGTCAGTGCGCCAGATGCGGCCGGGATCATCAGTGTGGTAGTCCACAAAGTTACACACTGTTCCGGGGCGGACTATGCAGACCGGATGTGCTCAAAATCTGTGTGACATCACAGCAGCACGCACCCTAAAAGTGGGCATCTGTGCTGCGGCACTAAACAGGAGAACGCGCAGGCGTCAAGACACAACATCTTGGCGGAAAACAAATTTTCATGCTAAGTCCTTTATTCAAAGTCATAATCGTGATTTGAAACAAGTTAAACAAGTTATTTAGTCGAGCGTTATCGTTACCCAGGTAGCAAAATATAACTGGAGCGGACATGGGCCAGATGTAATAAAAATTTCGGCCGAATTTAAAAACGGATCCACCCCAGAGACTTTTGGAACAGTAGGGCAAACTCAGCATGGATTCACTTGCAAGATCATAAAACAGTTTGAGCCAGAACTTGTCCAAAGTAGCAGAAACCACATTAATGTGTGACCCCGATATGGCAAAAATGTTACCCATTCTGGGCCAGCACTGGTTAAGATTTGTATCAAAACAGTTTTCAATATTAAATTTAGGGTCCGTTTCGTTCAATGTTTCATACTGTAATGTGTTTTACGGTCCCGAGATCCTGTAATGCTTGCCTGCCAGAACGCCTGCCTGGTCGTTCACCTATTCTATTACCCAACTGCCCACCGGATTCTTCAGACATTATCCGCCACTCCATCTGACCATCAATAAACTTTTGTTACTACAGCTAGTTTGCCTCCTCTCTCTGCACTTGGGTCCCCCATTATCCCAGAACCTTAACATATACAATACTGTATGTTGTTTACAGTCTAAAAATGGTTCATATTTTTTGGTGGAATTGCTTGCTTGCTCCAAATGATTTTTTTTTTTTTCTTTTTAATCTGGGCCATACATTGTAGTTTCTCCTACTTTGGACCAGTTTGCGCCCAAATTGTTTGCTAATCCGGCAAGTGAATTCATACTGAGTTTGGGGCAGATCTGTTTTACGAAATTGGGACAAAATTTACATTAAAACTGGCCCATGTCCATGTCAGTTATGTTTTGCAATCTGGGAATCTGGACTACATCTGGCCCAGATTGGGTAACGTGTGCCATATCCGGGCCATACATTGATGTCATGTCTGCTACGTTGGACCAGTTCTGCACCAACACTGTTTGCTGATCAGGCAAGTCAGTCCATGCTGAGTTTGGCCTATTGTTCAAAAAGACACTGAGGCCGATGCGTTTGACGAAATTGGGCCGAAATTTGCTGTACATCTGGCCAATATCCGCTCCAGTTATATTTTGCTATCTGGGAAGGGTCAGATTGTGAATTACTGTGCCAATTTAGCTGTAAACAGCAGTGGGGAATAATATAGAGCCATTATTGGCGTTTCAACGTTTGTTTTTTACTTACACATTATTCTTAAATCTAATTTGTAGAGTTTTGATTGATTTAGAGTTTCAGTTTTGCCAAATGCAAGCAAAAGAAACAAAAAAGTGAATAAAAACATATATAACAAACTGCACATGTGATAGTGATACATACTGTAGTTACAAATGTATATAATGAATGAATGAATATAAATTCTATAAAACACAAGATGTACAGTATCATGTTGAAAATATATGCTGATATGATTGACAAGTCATTTGAAAGGTAGGACTCTGGAAAACGTGGTTGAAAGCAGGAAAAAAATGATTAATTCAGCACTACTTGAATGAGCTGCCTCTATTTCTCTGACATTCACTATCAACACTTGACATAAATGGTTTGATTTCTAAGATGTTATAACTGCAACATCTTGACAGGTGAGCTGATGACTTATAATACGTCATCCGTCATAAATACACGTCAAACATGACACAAATCCAATAAATAAAGTTACGAAGTTGGATTCATATATAGATTCATGTACATATTGTCTGAAAGGCAGCTCCTGTTTTTGATAATTTATACAATGCGTGGAAAGATACAAGGCTGGAACTTGCTGTGAAGCCTTGTCAAAGGCACGTCTCTTGTAGGGTATATAAAACTGTGAATTGCTTTCAGGAGCTTAGGGAAAGTGAGCTGACATCTGGACACCTCAAAGGGTTTTTTGCACCACGCAAAATCATTTTATGACATACTTAGAAGAAAACAGTTATTCTCTCATATTCTAAAAGACGTACCACCTTCAGTGTCCCCTGAAGAAAATTGTAGATGTTACACAGATGAACTGATGTCAACTGATGACGTTTCGCAGATCAAAGTTTAACCAAAGAAATCCAGGAGAATGGTGATATTATGGACTGCAAAGAAACTCTGTAAAGCAATGGTGCCCAACCTTTTTACCGCGGACTGGTAAATGCAAGTTAATTTTTTTACATGGACCAAGCGGTGGGAGTAGGAGGGTTGGGTAAAGCGTAAAGCCAAATAGCCATCCGCGAAATGTGCCGATGACTCCCAAGAGCCTGTTTACCACACACCAAGCACCGCTGGCACTACTATGAAAAGAAAAAAAGTTTCTGAAACATATTCATAGTGTGCTATCATATTTGTTGTATGAAGAGCGCATGCACAGTAAATATGTAGGTGCAGCAGTGTTAACAAATTGGGCGGGTTTCAGCTCAACTGGGCGGGTTATATTAACGGTGTGATTGGCCTGGAGACTGTATTTCTGATCTCCATACTTTGCATATCGATAGCGCTTCATGTGCTATGGGTTTAAAAAAGAAATAATTATTTCTCTTGCGGCCCGGTACCAAGTGGGCTGCGGGGACCACTGCTGTAAAAGTACTCTAAAGTAGTTTTTGTTGTGCTATTATTACAGTATACAGTTGATATTTAGGACTAAAAAAGAATCTGTGTTTAAACGTTGGTGTTTACAAAAATAAATTCCATTTTGGGTTAAGTGGCATGCTTATAGCAAATTGGGAAAAGAACAAGAGGAGTAGAAGAATATTCAATTATACAACATGTAGCATATTATAATGTCATAGTTGATTCAGTTGCATGATACATTAGCCTGTTTCACTTGTATTGTTGTAACCAGACATTCTACAATATGCATCATCCTGAATATGTATTCACAGGGTTATTAAAAAAACAAATTAGATGAATCTATTAAAATGTCAGAATGTGGGCGTAAAAGTATATTTCAACACTGAAGATTTAATGAAGTTATATTCAATTGGAGTTAAAAAAAAAAAAAAAAAAATCTCATACCCTCCATGGCCTACAATTTAAGATGGAGGTTGACATATACTTTTCAAAAACACCTATTTCATTTTTCGTCTCATTATCTGAAGTCAAATCAGACTGAATCTGTCCAGTTTGTCATTCGGGATTACCAAAATTATTTAGTTCATTTAAATGCCACAATCTTGAAAGAGAACATTTCTTAGAGAATTTTATATTATTTTCTTCAATGTCAAAAGTTTACATAAACAAAATGCACTATATCTTTAAAGAACATAGGGGAAGCCCAGATGATAAGTCAGGGTTTTGGAACCTCTTGATAGGTTAACTGATAACATGTGAGTTAAGTGATGGCACACCTGAGGATGTATATAAAGCCACGCTCCACACAGTCTGCTTCCTTGTTTGAAATCATATGAAAATCAAAAGAAATTGGCCAGGAAATCAGAGAGAGAATCATGGAGCGCTGCATGTCTGGTTCATTCTTGGCCGCAATTTCCAGATTTCCAAAGGTGCCACCTTCATCTGTTCAAAAAATTATAAGTATTCACATTATATAGGTGCCCAGCCATTACATCGCTCAGGAAAGAGACAGGCTCTGTGCTCCAGGGATGAACATGTTTTGGTCCGAAATGCGTGAATCAACCCCAAAACAAAAGCTAAAGACTCGCTGAAGATTCTGGTAAGAAAGTGTCATTATCCACAGTAATAGGGAGTCCTGCACCGAAAATGGGCTGAAAGGCCACTCACCACGAATGATGCCTTTACTCCTCAAGAAAAAGTAAAGTAAAGGAGATTATAGTTAGCAAAAAGAAAAGCCTTAAATTCTGGCGACATGTCCTGTGGTCTGACAAGTTGTGGGGTTGTTTGCTGAAATAGGAACTTTTGTTATTCATAAAATAGACTGCATCATAAAGATGGAACATTACATGGTGATATCGAGGCAAAATCTCTAGATATCAGCCAGGAAGCTAAAACTTGAACGCAAATGGTTCTTTCCCAAATAGACAATACCCCTTCGCATACTGCCAAAATGGTTAAAAAGTGTCATGATGATAACAAAGTCAATGTCTTGGAGTGGTCATCACAAAGCCCTGATCTTAATCCTATCAAAAATTTTTGGGCAGATCTGAAAAGTTCTGTGCGAGCAAGTAGGCTGATAACCCTGACTTAGGTAGCTGTCAGGAGGGATGGGCCAGGATTCCAGCAGAGTACAGTCAGAAGCTTGTGGAAGGTTACCCAAAATGTTTGACCCAACTCATGCAGTTCAAAAGAAATACGTTTCCTTAGTATCGAGTAGCAAGTATTCTTTTGACCTGAAAAGAAAATATAAAATTGTCTAGGAAATTCTCTAATTATTGTGGCATTTAACAAGGTCAAATCATTTCGAAAATCCTGACTGGTGTGAAACAGGGGAGGTTTAGTTTGACTTCAGTGAGACATAAAAAATGAAATGTGTGTTTTTGCTCAGTGTATGTAAACTTCAGTCTTAAACTGTATATTAAGCTGTCTTGAAAAGGTCCAGTCTCTTAAAAAAAAGTCTTTAAAGGAAGTTCATTGAAGGGTCCTGCAGACATAAACATTAATTTACCATGTCCTTCCTGTCGCTATAAAATGCTGAAGGGTGAGATGCATATAGTATACTACTTTTTGAACAGCAAGCCTGTGATTCTCCATCAAGATTTTTTTTCTTGATTTTCTAAACTCTTGGTTTAGAAAATACATATATTTATGATATGTAGTGTGTACATCTTTCTAAGATCCCTTGAGTTTTTTTGTACTTTTTAAGGCACCCCCATAGAATTATTTGCCTATTTTAACTAATACCCATTCACGAAAACACCCATAGAATCCTACAATGGGTGTTTGCAACGAAATACAAAATTTAAACTAGCAAATAAGACAGCAAAAAAAGTGAGTTGATCCCAAACCTATTCGTCTCATTTCATCCTGTAATACATTCAGTTTTGGAACGTCCACAGTTCTTGCAATATATGCAACCAGAGAGATCAAGCAGGTAAGAAATTGAAAGTTTCAGGACAAGGCTGGCCCAGCCTGTACGCAGACTATGCAGCTGCTTAGGGCCACCACGAGGGGGCCCCAATCTGGCAACCTCATTTTATACGTTGTTAATAGAGCATTGTGAATAATGTGGCGCGCATTGCCGTTTATCTATGCTAACATCCATTTTCTTGTCATTACAATCTGGCAACCTGGGGAGTGACGTTGAACCTGCTTTGCCATGATTGGTGCTCAAACTTGCTTGGAAAATAGTTGCATGAATATGTCGAAGAGAATTTATCCTTCTCCTTTTTACGCATGCGTAGTTTGTGCAAATGCAGTCGTACCTTGCAGAAGCGGGGTGGGGGTGGGGCTTAACCGCACCTTAAACCAAGTGTGGACAGGTATAAAAATAGTCGGCAAAATACCCTGAAGAAAATTAACTGTCCTAGTGGGGTCAGTTTATTTATATCGGACATTATTATCAAGTACTATGTCATGTATCAGCCTGTGGTGAATCTACTTAATTAGTTGTGCACTCCCCACAGTACACATTTTTGTTGACGATTATTTTCCTCGGCTAAATTTTATTCCATGTAATCATATTTTGTACTTTAAGGAGCTATTGAGAAGTATCTTGGATTTGGAGGTGGAGTGCCGCCCTCTTCACAAGATGATGATTTCCCCAAATGTACAATTCAAGGAAATGCTTGGCAATGTCGTGTACATAGTTATGAGACAAGAATCAAGAAAGATGCACATTAAGTTACAATTTTAATACATGTTTACAAAAATATGGGCCCCTTGGCATTATTTTGCTTAGAGCCCCCAAATGGCTCTGCTTGTAATCAAAACAGTACTTGTCTCCAGTGTTCACAAAGTAGAAAAACAGTGTGGTATGAGAACAATGTATGATTATGCGTGACTATGTGAATTGAGCAGATATATTGTATGTTTATGTGAATAAAAGGAAATATATATGTACAGGACACGTACACACAAGTTGATTTCACCTCATTTCCTGATCCACAGAGACTTATCGATATAAAAGCCCATTCATTCACAGAACACCAGTGAAGATGCTTTCTTCTGCATGTAATTTTAAGCATTTCTTAATAGCGGACCTCAATTTCAAACAACTCTAAATCCTCTTAATAGATTATGCACCATCAATGACAAGTTGACAACTTAAAAAAATGTGAACTCAAAACAAAGCTTATTTTCCCTTAATGAAATGTGATGGACACCACCAATGAGGAAGTTTAAATATTCACTTTACGACCACATTACAGCTTACCTATTAGAGGAAACAACGCTAATGAAACATGATATGGAGAGTTCACCTCAAACAGCCACAACACTGACAGTAGTCATATGGGACCTTTAAAAAGCTGGATCCTTTCTCGTCTTCAGGGGCTGTCATTTTGCCACACTTTCAATTGAAGCGTCACAGAAGCAACCCAAAGGCAATTAGTTGAGCGGTCATCATTGAAAGAGGAGAGCAGCTGCGGTCAGGACTGGTCCTCAGATAGCTGACCTTGAGAGCAGCAGACTTCCCTGTGTGCAGCAGGGTCTACAGAGGAAGTGAAGATTTTTTTTTCACTGCTGCATCTCCTGCCCCAATTTAGATTGGTGGCACAAGATTATCAGAGGAATGAATCATGGAATACTTCTGCCCCCTACTGGCAAATGACGAAACCCAAACTTCTCAACTGTAAAGGCAAACGCTCTTCAGCTCTCCTAGGTGGTCTTCTACACTTTGAACCAGCCCAGGAACAGTAGGACATAATCTTGCCTAAGAAGAAAACATTGAAAACTCTTAGAAGACTTTGCACCGAGTTCTTATAAAAACTTTCTGAGTGTATTTGTGAAGTTGAATGAATTGCTTTTGAGAGTTCTTGACTTTCAAAACTAGGCCAATGCTGATCAGGAAATTGCAGCGAACATGCACAGCCTCATTAATTCATACCCCCTCTAATGAGATTATGAATTATGAGTTTTCCCAGGGAATAATGGATTTGTATGCTGAAGGAGCACACGAAATGACAGCCACTAAATATGATCATTTCTTTTGCCTCTTACATAAGGGTTCTTAACTACACTTTGGTAAAAGTGATTCATTATATGATCACTACTGTAATTACAGTCATAACAAAACTATCGGAAATGGAATTCCCTCAGTCTGCCATTACTTTGACTTTAGCCATTATTCAGACAGCCTGAGAGAAACATTGCCTGAGCCATGCAGTCCACTTCAAATTACTTCACTTCTCATTACTTTAAAACATGTTACCATATTTCAAGACCTGGGTTAATGTGTGTTAAAGATTTATGTGTCATTGTAATGCTCTTAAACAGTTGAAAAATCTATTATAGCCCAAATGTGCCCTACATTCCATGGTAATACATAACCATAAAATAGTTATGCATTTCTTCATCTTTCTCTCAATGAATAGAACCCCTTAAAGGCAGTTCACACATAAAACTAATTGAGCCCTTATGGCAGTTTGTAACACCATTATCATTACTTTAAAGCTAATGTTATCTACATCTTCAGTACCACATTAAATGCAAAGGTCCACCATATGTTTTAATCAGCTCATCTAATTTTATAAAGTTGTGCCCTTGAGATGCATCTATATTTAGCAAATAAGAACAACAGACATGTGCCGATTACCGGTTTCAGGGTATACTCTGGTGTGAAAATATCAAAGTTTCAAAACTGCAAAAATTTTTTCCGTCATACCGTCTCTACGGTATTAGGTATTTTTTTCATGTCCCAGATATTCAGGGTAAAACCTGCTTGCACCTGCAAGGCTCAACCCTCCCCCACCTGTTGTTGCTCAGTGTAAGTGAGTCAGCTGTGCTACACGATGGCTGGAGGAGGTGAAACTCTTGAACTTTTTCCCCATCGAAGAAAACGAAATCGCCGGTATGGGAATACTTAGACTGCGGCTTAGAGAAAGAAGGCCAACCGACATGTGAAACATGTTTGCGGAGGGTAGCTACCAAGGAGGCAATACCTCCAATATGATTTTGCATTTATACAAATTTAAAGGTTTGTAAACACTGTCATGAACGTTTCCCACCAGCTACGCGAGTTAACTCCAGCGTGTTTAGTGTGTCTAACGGTGGTAAAACATTTTTTTTATCCCTCTCTGGCAACTGTCTGTGTACAGAAAAAGAGCATGTATAATGTAAACATAATACGAGTCATGCACACATGATTTTTATGGAAAATAATTCAATTATTTTTGTTCTGATGGTAATAATGTTGAGCATTGGCTGTGGGTTTAGGCTCACCTACAAGACTGCATTTATTTTGATTTTGTTTAGTATATATTCTAACTTAGCCTTATACTTATGTTCCAATTTGCTAATATGTTTTAAAAAATAAAAATCACGTTCGGTTGAATTTTTTTTTTTTTTTTTTTTAACCCTGATGTCTCAAAGTAACACATTTTAGAGCTGTAATTGCAATATCGTGAAACCGTGATATTTTGGCTTAACGTTATCATACAGTCAGAAATCATACCGGCACATGCCTATAGGAGTGTAAACAGAAAAAGACGATGCAACAAAGTTAAGCATTTCATAGTGTAAGATATGCTTTTTTGTTGATATATTGAGTCAGGATTATTAGCTACATGAGAGGTCAGCCTGGTATTCTGTTGTTTCAATTTGATTTCCACTCCAGTCCAATCTGTACCGACATATCAAACCACATGAGGCTGAACTGAAAATGAACACAAATTCAGGATATTTTGCGTCTGTTTTTGTACAGAACTATATACATTTTAATTTTAAACTTTTAAAGCGAAAAGGAACATCCACCAAAAAGCAGCTGGGTAGTTTTTTCTTTTCTTTTCTTTTTTTTTTTTTTTAAATATATATAAACATGTATATATTTATATACAGTATATTTACATTCATTCTGCACCAATATATTTTCTAAGGAGAAATATGACAAAATATTCTAATGTATTTGAGAAGTAAACACAGTTCAATTTTTAAGCAGATTCAACCACAACAACATGTCATGCAATTGTGTAACAAGTTAATCTTATTACAAAATAATAATAATACTAATCCTAAAACCTGTCATGTAGAGCATTTGAATAAAATATATTGTAATTTACAAGGGTTTCCAAAAAGATTATAACATGATTTCTATTTGAACAATAGGCATGAGCACTCAGTTTTCAAAAGATATATGTCCCTGGTCCAACAAAAAGTACTACAAGGATTTAAAAAAAAAAAAAAAAAAAGACGAAAAAAGGGTATCGGATGGATTTAAAATTTGAACAGAGACTTCAGTAGTGGACAAGTTGGCGATTGCCAGTCTCAAAAATATGAGCCATTTGAATTTTATAGTTAGCTCCTTGAAGGATTTTCTCCAGATGGGATTTGTTTTCTCTCTGAGCAAAACTATTTGTGTTTTCATTTGAAGATCTCAATTCTTACGTCAAACATTTTACTATCCTGTGCAGCTTGAAGGCAGGCCAGTGTGCATCTTGCAGCAATGAGAATCAATATAACGTATTTTTCGGACTATAAGTCGTAGATTTTTTTTTTTTTTTTCCATAGTTTGGCTGGGGGTGCGACTTTGGAGCGACTTATGTGTGAAAATATTAACACATTATTATATCATTTCACATGTTATTTTGGTGTTTTGGTTTTTTGGAGTGACACTGATGGTTTGGTAAACTTGTTGCCATGTTTTAATGCTATAGTTATCTGAATAACTCTTAATAGCTATGTTACGTTAACATACCAGCCACATTCGCATTTCATTGTTCATTCATCCTGTAACATTATCGTACTGTACACACTTATTCAGCATGTTTTTCTCTATTGTATTTTTATTTTAAATTGCCTTTCAAGATGACATATCTGTCCTATGTGTTGCATTTTATCAAGTAAATTTCCCCCCAAAATGCAACTTATACTCCGGGGCGACTTATATATGTTTTTTTTCCTCTTCGTTGGGCAATTTAAGGTTGGTGCGACTTATAGTCCGAAAATACGGTACATGTTGTAACCAGCATAGTTGAAGGCTGTCATCAGTTGACAGGGCATTGGAATAAATGTAACATATTGCAACAAATTGAGATCTATGCTGTGCTCAAACCCACAACTTTACAATTTTAATAAATCAGTGTCAACAGAAATAGCAGAACATATTTACAAGTCAAATTACATGAATTCAAGAAGAATTCAACTTTTGTTGTTTTCTGACTTGCATATATTGGGTTTCTCTAGTAAGAACATTCCATATAGTAAATACAGTAATGTTTTCTTGGTTAACCAAGGCAACTGCAGAATGGTGAACATAACCTGAAATCACACTTTTGAAGTTCTCTGAAACATACAGATGATATACCAGGGAAATCACCAATAGGACCCAACAGCGACATACGCATTATATTTGTTAACATGGGTTTTTCCAGTCCTTCACATGAGCAGTGTGATATTTGTTCCCCTGAAAAATTTGATGATGATACAGTCAGATACATGCTTTCACTGATACTGATACAAGAAAAAAAGCATCGTGACTGATGAACCAAAAATGACACAAATTTATGAGAAGTTATATTTTTTTCCCCTTTGCTCTGATGAGCCATTAAAGGCTTCAAGTTCAAAGAATTAGAATTTTTGGACTATTATTTAGTGGTTTGGGCGTTAGAGAGTTTAAGGCATTCCTTTTCTGGTCAGTAGTAAGTGCACCAGTTACTATAATCACTCGGCATCAGCCCCCCAGTAATAAGCAGGATTAAGTCAACAAACCACCAGATTCCCAGGCCTCCAAGTGTGAGCAATTTCCCCACCGCTGTCCCTGTGTGTCCCAGGCAAAAACGATCGACACCAAAACAACCAAGGAAGAAGGAGTACAGTAGAGTGGTGATGAAATAGTGTCCGGTGTATCTGTGGAAACAACAAATGTTATTCGAAGATGCCTTCAGTGCCTAAAAAAGGATCTTATTCTGGCACCTTGATAACATTGCTAATATATTGGTTATCCATAAATCTGGTCACTACATTATTATTATTAGACCTATTTCAAAATATGCTGTACGTTACTGTAAAGATTTCATTTCATATTCATGTACCCCCCACCCCAATTTTTTTTGGGGGGTCACCATGTATGTTAAACTTGTGTTGTGCTGCATGATAGACAATGGGCCATTTGCACATAACAGAGACATCAAGTCACATCACGTACGCTGGAGATGTTGCCGCTCTTTCTTTTCCCGTTTCCTCCCACAGCTTTCATATTCCAGTCAAATTTTGAGACTTCAGAAAGATTAACTATGACTTCTGTCGTTAAATGCCACCTTCCCTTTTCAGTATGTTAAAATACTGCAACTGAACACACAAAAAGCAAAACTAAAACAAAGTAAACATTGACATTGTGTTAAGCACTAACCTGATAGCCATAGCTGGACATTTCAAAGACATTAAATACAAACTTATATGTGCTGTCTTAGAAAGATTTTGAAGCTTGTACTTGAAACATTCTGGAATCACATATGGATGAAGACACTACTCCTTTTTTTTAAATGATTTTTTGTCAGACACACACCAGATCATTCCTCTGTGAATGAGTTCTGGCCGGGGACATTTTTGCTTTTATACGTGAACTCAATGGATTTACGTAAAATTAAAAACATTGTCTGGCCACTAAGGCAACTTTTCTTCTCAAGTAATGCTAAGAAAAATCAGTTCTAGTTGTCAGGGTAGGCTAAGCAGTTGGCACAAGAAGGCAATGCAGCATTTTTTTTTTTGTTTGTTTGTTTTTGTGGGTTCCAGTCATCAGTGCAAATGTGTTTTTTCTTATTCCATCCATCCATCCATCCATCCATCCATCCATCCATCCCTCCCTCCCTCCATCCCTCCCTCTAATCAAAGAACTAGGTAAAATGTTGCTGACATTCAACAGCATCACAAATGTCTAAATAATAAAAACAATAATAATTTGGCTACCAAAAGTTGACTTTTTCTCCATAAATTGTTCCAAGTAAAAACGTAATTGTACTATATGCAGTTGTTTGTCCACCAACTTACTTGATGCAGGGTACATGCCCTCTCAGGAATTCTCTGGGCCCAGCACATTCGATGTCATCAAGTGCAGTGCAGACAACTGGTGTGTGGTTTACTTCTTTCTCAGTCTGGCCTCCCCACTATCAATAAAAACAGTGAATCAGGTGTAACTGTTAGCTCATTGCCGACATTTACAAGGGAGGCATGAAAGTTACATAAATTTGGGGTTTTGAATCATTTACTGAACTGTTCTTTTAGCTATGTGGAATGCAGATTTTTTTTCTTGCATGTAGAATTTGGAGGTTGCCACCTCTGCCTTATTTTGGAAGGCCATTAGCTCTTAAAGTTCTCACAAAAACATGTGTCATTTTATAACTAGGATGTCTAAAAAAAATAAAATACAAAAAGTGAGAACAAAAATGTGACATTCTTAATAATAGTATTAGTGATTAACTCGAGTATTCGATTAAAAAAAAAGATTCGAATTAAATTTTGCTGCTTCGAGTATTCGTTTAATTAAAGTGGCAATGTAATGGTTTATTTGGAAAGTGTTTGAATTTAGTTTTATTGATTTGGATGGCTAGACTGCCGTCTAGACTTCCTCATTTCACATGGCTGAATCCAGCTGCTCCATGTTGAGGCCAACGTAAGTTTTTGTTTGAGTTAAATGTTTTTTTTAACGCATTCATAATTTAGTTTATAGGTATATTTACCCAATTTTTGTGGGAATATGTGTCTAAACCATTTGCCAAGAGCATTGTAAAAAAAAAAAAAAAAAATTAAATAGCGTTTTATATCATTTAAGCTAGCAGACTTTTGCCATGTAAGTTAGCCAATTGTTCTTTTGTTGTACATAGATCCTATATATATATATGTTTTAATACCGTTTGAGGCTAAGCTCAGGTATTTTAATTTTTCATGTTCCTTATCCGATTACTCGTTTATTCGAACTGACTAGTTAATCGATTAATCGACTACTAAAATAATCGATAGCTGCAGCCCTAAACAGTATAGACACCTATGACCACAACTGTACATACTGTATATGGCTTATGGCAAGGTACACTTACCCCTACACAACCGTGGCCCATCTCCAAATAGGCGCTGTTATTTCCAGCATGGTCTACGGGGTCCTGACAGTAGATGAACTCCTCTGGCCTTTTGAGTAAAATCATAAGTGGAAAAAATATTGTGAGGAATGGAATGCCACAATGTTTCACCTAAAACAATCTTGGAAAATAATTGCTTTGACTGACACATCCTCAAATAAATAAGATGTATTGTGTAACCCGGAAATAAAAATATATTATAGTGAATTGCAAATATTTTAGTATATATACATGATTAGAAAGGCAGACTATGTAATTTATCTCCCGTAATAGTTGGAGAGAAATCGTGTGATTGCCTTGCCTTGCTAACGTTAGCCTTATTGTTAGCATCTTAGCATGATCAATGCTACTTACAAATAACTGCAGAGGACGACGGGTGACAGAGCGTTGTACTCAAACACTTCCGTGTAATTCGGATTTTCCTCTTGAATTTCATATTTGATCGTTTCGGAGGTCTGCTCAGAGAAAGGCAGTGCTGTCGAGCCAGGACCAGGTAAAACGGTAGCTGATTCAGCGGTTGACGAGTTTTGGGAATGGATTCCATCCAAACATTGTAAAAAAATAACTGTAAGTAACAAAAGAAACTGTCCGCAGAGCAAGATGTAGCTTACGGAAATCATTATCACCGTCAAAGCAAAACATAACCCAAGGTTAAAATTCCATACAATGCAAAAGACACCATCATTAGCGAGTTGGAAGTCTGTCTGTGTTGTCAGTTTCAGCGTTGCCAGATTGGAACGACAGTCCTCAGCCCAATCATACAATAAACCCGCCCAGTCAAATTAAAATGCCCAAATTACATCCCCTTTTTACAGATAAGATGTTTTCCCTTTATGCAACCCTTATGTGTATTGTATTATGACCGTAAAGAAAATATATCAGAAGGGGGTTCACGCTGTAGTGGAATTATTGCTGTTCTGCTGAAAAGCATCATGGGAGTTGTAGTTCTCAGGAAAGTTTTTTTTTTCCCATTTCAATAAACGCAGTAATTTATAAAAATCGTATATTTCTTATTTATTATGCGTAAAAAATACACGTTTGTCAGTACAAATCACTGTTGAATTTTGACAATGTTTTACAGAGCCGAATCCAATGTGCATTCTAGGAAAAGTATTATTTTGATATGTCAGAAGTAGATGTAAATTCTCACGAGGCAACTATTTGAAATACACCAGAATATGAAAAGAAATTACAGAGCATCTGAGGCATTTTTATTTCATGACACTTCTGGAATTACTGTACAGTATTTTGTTAAAATTGACTGTGCACCTAAAAATCCAAAATCACATGCAGTTCACAGGTCTACCCGTTGCGAGGCGCTAAAATGCCAGTTAAGTGGTCGCAGTACTTCATTATTAGCTAAAATGATGCTCCAATAAGCAAGAAATGCATCTGAACTTTAAGCCTTTAAGCCAAGGGCGTAGGTTTGCATAGGGACGGTAGGGACAAAACACTATCAACTTTCCAAGATACTCAAATTGTCCCCACCAACTTTTAAGCGACCTTATTTGCATTGTATAATGACTTCAGTTATATATGTAATTTAAATTGTCTTCCCATATGTTGAAATGATAGAATTGCCCCTACCATTAATGTAATTACAGTACTTTGATTATGTTCAGACTTACATTGACCCCTTTTCACTTGCTGAATGTGCCAGTCCATTTTCCCCACTCAAACGCTCGTTTGATTGGCTGATGACAGTGGTGTTTTATCTGTAGGAAGGCTTCGTTTGTGTTTTTGTTATTCCCTGTCTAAGAAGTTTTTTTATTTTTGTTTTATTTAGACAAACAATTTTGAGTGGTATTGAGACAAATATTTATTTTTTTGCATTTCTGGATACTTAAGAGATGACTAACAAGTTTATATTTCTTGTGTAGGTTAATATAATTTGTGTTCAAATATTGCGATTTAAAGTTGATTTAAAAATTTTTCAAAGTTTTCAAAATGTTTCTTTAGTAGTTTTTGAAAACAAAGGTTTGAATCGAACGGTGTATCACCTGAACCAATACATTTCGACTGCAAAAACCCACCTCCTTAAAACTGGGAGAAAAGAGGGTAAAAAAAACTTAAATTCCCTTGATTTCAGTGTAAATCTACTAGAAATAAGTAAAATTATCTACCACTACTTCAAGTAAATTTTATTCAGATTTCTTGAAATGAGAAAAATAGCTAGCTCAAAATAATCTTAACAGACTTGAGCAAAAAGTTTGCATATTTAATCTTATAAAAAACTTGTTTGTCAGAAAAGTTCTTTTGATTTAGGTAGAAAATGACCGACTTTTAGATGTAAGGGCTTAGTAAGAACAAATACCGTAGCAATATTTACTAAGAAGAATCTGACGCAATAATCTGTTAACTAGCTTTTAACACTCAAAACAAGATGGAGAAAATTATTCGACTAGATTTAAGAAAAGTTATCAGATTAAGATGTTATACTATGAATATGCATTGTGAAAATACTAAGTATAAATCAATACAGATTTATTTTGCATTAATTGTTTAGACTATCAATTAATTAGGTTCATATTGGTGAGAAATGTAGCCCTGACCGCCGTTCACTCAGTCTTTTTGGTCTTATTAATGTCCCGTCCCCAGTAAAAAGGGTACATGCAGATTATGCTGTTCTATCGTCCCTACCAATATTGAGACCAAACCTACGCCCTTGCTTCAAGGTGTAGACATACAAGTTTAACTGATAAAACTTTCAAAACCACCGTTCTGTCAAAGGTTCCCCAAATTTTATCAACACGCTCAATGCATTTCCCTCCCTCCCCGGGTCTTTGAAAATAGCCCAATTGGGCGGGAAGCGGCATACGCGCCCTATCTAACAACACTGGTCAGTTTGTGTATATCTTCCTCTTCATTTAAATTTAATGGAGTTTTGTTATTCAAATTAATGGCAGTAGAAAGTTGGAGAACGGACAGTGGACCTCCATTTCTGAGACAATTGAATTCAATTAAATCATCTGTCAAATGAATGCTTTCATGCCTAGGGAATTTGACCTGTAGAAAGTTGGTGGAAGAATGCGGTGGAAGAATATGTTTGTTTTTCCTAAAAAAATACATCTGCTTGTGTGTAGCATATTCCCTGTGTGGCATACTCCTGCTTCACAATCAAATATTCATCTGCTCTTCATCCATTGTCTTCTTTTTGGTGAATGCTCCCCAAACAGTTTTATAATATTGGAACTCATTAGAAACATTAGCAATAGGCGGAATATGTGGGCATGATATTGGAGAAGAGAAATAATCCCAGTTAGTGATGCTTGTGTAGGGAGGGTGCACTCTGGGTTGCACTGGCTGGTAATGCACTGATGCTGCATTGAAAATGGAGTGGGGATAAAACAGCGTGAGGTCCTGTAAGCACATGGAACATACATTAAAATTAAAGATGGACAGTTTTTGTGTCTGATTAAATGGGCTAAGATAAAATAATATAAAAAGCCCTGCTTTAAACTTGTATTTATTGTATCGTGTAAAACAGAGTCCTCTAATACTTTATCAGTTCAACAATGGTCTCACTCCATTTCTGATTACAATGTTGTTTCTACCTTTTGTACTCTAATTGTAGCATAGCATGTGACCACTTACAGAAGATTCTTAAATATTTTCTATATTTTGGGTATGTATACTCTAATGGTAGCATATGATGAAACAATCCTTAAATATTTTCTACATTTTGGTATATGGCACATTTATTTATTTATATTATGACTAAACCAGTTTGCAGTGCAGGATGCCTGTCCTATCAATACCTGCGAAAGTGAGTGCTGTTGAGGAAATCCAAATGATCCTGGACCCCAAATAGGCGACACCAAGCTCTGCCCAGAACACACCTCTCTATCCATTTGCATGCTATGGTACCAGCTGTTTAACAAAGCATAATGGGAAGAATTCGTTCCAGTTGTTGGAACTTGAAGATGTTTTGCCAATTCAAGATGAAAACTCCAGTTCACAAAACCACTATGTAAAATGTCGACTTCATTTTCTCCAGAATCCTGCCTCTCAGAGTGACAATCACTCAGTGGCAATCTGGTTTTTGTGAGAGAGAACCTCAGTCCAGGATTTACGCAGGTTTCATTTTCTTCACTGTAACTTTCCTGAGTATCTGAAAGACATAATACAATAAATGGCAGACTCACTTTAATGTTTATGCTTTAGAAATTCAAACTAATACCAGACAAAAAATGTTACCAGCTGATTTTAAGGTGGAGGAATACTGGAAAAAACAATCTTTCACAGGATGAACCTTCAGCTCTGTCAGCCGCATCTCTTTTGACTTATGAGATGAAACTGGTAGTTTCCTGAAGAATAATGGAAAAATAATGGCAATAAATTACCAACAAACCTGGAGCATATTTACGTGCATTTATTATAACATTAATAGTCATGCATGTTTCATAAACTATTGTACCATAATGAAAACATTCAAATCAATAATTATAATCCACCTTTCCAACAAAACTGGAAACAGCAACATCTTTCAGGCAAAAAGAGCAGTTCTCTTTTTATTGTATCACCTAAACTGAGCTGCCACACCCCATGATAAAGGAGTAGTGAAATAAAATGAATGGGCATTCAAACAACAGTAATATGTTGCTTTTAGTTCAGCAATTATTTATTTTTGCAGATGTTGGGAATTTTTTCAATTCCGCTTACTATTATATTATTATGAAAATAAGGTATAATATCAAATAATAAAATGAGTTAAAATGGTTCCCCAAAAAGAAAACTGCCAAATGTTTAGCAGAGAAATTAAAAACAATGTTATTTATAGCACAGCATCAGTTCTTTGGTTTCACTGTCATGAAATAATTTGTGTCTATGACAGTATATATGAACAGTTTTATACTTTCATAACAATAAAATGAAATATCTGAAAAATAACCTGCCTCTTTTCTCTTTTGCCATTTCCTGTGTCACGAAACCCCTTTGCAAAAGGATTGTTGTCAATTTTCAGCTGCGTGATCTGAATGGTTGGCAAGAAAAGTAATGAAGTCACACTTAATGTTTTACATCATATTTAACTTTACATTTCAAACCGAATAATACAATATTTTCATATAATTGGTTCTCACCTTATCATTTTGATAGGCCGTAACTGCAATAAACTCGGTCTCAAAGAACACATAGGTGAGAAATGTGCTGCAAGGGAGCTTCAGGATGTCATTTGCCTTCACTATGTGAAATCTTGGTTGATATTTGTGCATTGAGTTGAGGATCGTCTACAGATGAAACATATTCGGATAAATTCAGAATCAGACAGATCATATTGGTGTCATCCATTTGTATAACCTCCTAATGAACATTCATTCATTCATCTTCCGAGCCGCTCACAAGAGTCGTGGGGGTGCTGGAGCCTCCCCTAGCTAACTATGGGCAGTAGGCTGGGTACACCCTGAATCAGTTGTCAGCCTATTGCAGGAGTGTTCAATTAACCTACCATGCATGTTTTTGGGATATTGGAGAAAACCGGAGTACCCAGAGAAAATACACAGGGGAACGAGCAGAACATACGCTTCACTTGATAACAATGGCCCATGGGCAGATTTTTTTTCCCCTCAATTTGTCCCCTCTCCTCCACCGCTTCGCTGCCGCACACACTTGCGGCGTATTCAGCCTACTGTTTCACCGTGTGTTATTTAAAAAACATGATGTCATGCCTTGGGTTGAGTTCTGTTAAGTGTGTGCCCTACTGTGTCTGGTCCTTGTGATTACCCATTTCACCTGTTTTGCATGCTCCTTGTGTGTTGACCAATCCGCTGCCTCTCGTATCACTTACCCGCACCTCATTGTCTCGTTACACCCTTGTATGTGTTTTTACACACCCCGTTTTTGTTCAGTCCTTGTTACGTCATTGTCTATCCCATGGTCTGTTTTCGTCATGTGCCATGCGTTGTTCTTGCCCTGGTTACACTGTATCCCATAAGTTTTGATTCCTGGTCTTTTGTTTGATCCCCACAGCTTTTGTTTGTACTTTGTTTTTGGACCTTTGATTATTAAAGGGAACCTCGGACTTAAAGACTGGTATGCTCTGTTACAGAACTGTGGGATGAGTTCCCAAAGTGGTACCTGCATCCAATTCCAGCTCCTCAGCAGTGTCTTTAAACCGATCCTAGCCAGGTTGCAGAGAAATTGACTTACTGCCATTTTGCAGTTTGTATTCTCGATCCCTTCGTTGCTTGCCTTGTTTTTTTACGCGGCGAGATATCCAACAGATGTGCACATCGGTTGAAAGCGGTGCATACTTACTATTTGTAGTTTTATTGAGTCTTTTATTACCTTTTCATTGCCTCAAAATACTTTTTGCATGTGTTTCCCTCTCATACTTTTAGGCATTGTGTTTTCATGTGATAGATTTAAAGCAGATTGTGGATCTGTTGACCACATTAGTCATGGAGTTTATTTAAATTACTCTTTTTTGATAATACTACGTTTAAGTATTTTCTTAAGGCATCTATAGTATGTTCTGCCTGTATGCATCTAAACAAAACAAGCTGAAAGTGCAGAGTAGTACTTTGGGTGTCAGATTTGCCTCTTGTAGGACGTTTCGTCTGTGAAGCACGTTTTCGCAGAACACGGGTTTTGTCCTACTCTCGTCTCATGTCATCCCATCTTTGCTGTTCATTTTGCTTTTGCTGCTCATTTTGTGAAATATCAACAGTGCATGCTGTCCTGCTCATTACTGTTCCTCTCGGGTTCAAATTGAAAGGGCTGAACAGATGACGTTTGTGTCGCTAGTCATACTCTGGAAGCCCACTAGCGTGCTCCAGTGACGTCACCACCCTGCGACGTCAACAAAAATGGCAACCTACTAGTTAAACTAATTTTACAAATTGTATAAACACGACAAAATCAAGAGGGGTTTTAATATCAAATCCATTTTAACTCATACTAATGTTTCTTTTAAGAATTACAAGTCTTTCTATCCGTGCTTCCCTTTAAATCATTTTTGAGTTCTCTGTCACCCTGGCTTGTTTCCCTGTTTTTCCCTGCGTTTGGGTCCACCTTGCCTCCGCCACGTGACACATGATGATACGATGGTGCCACATGATGACCAGTTCAAGATATGGACATTGAATACCAAATCTAAATTGTTGTCTCTGCGTTAAATCAATTTTAAGCTGATCTGCATGAACATTTTAATTTATTTATACCTTCAGTTTTGAGACAAGAAAAACATTTATAATAGAGATGATTGTGCAAAAACTAATTAAGAACAAGGGCGTAGGTTTGGTTTCAACATTGGTAGGGACGATATTACAGCATAACCTGCATGTACACTTTTTGATGGGGACGGGAGATTAATAAAACCAAACAGATTGGGTGTACAGGGGTCAGGGATACATTTCTCACGAATATGAACCTAATTAATTGGTAGGCTGAATGATCAATGCAAAGTAAATTTGTAGTGACGTATAATAACTTTCATATGTACACGTATTAGTTCAAGTGATACATCGTTCGATTCAAACCTTTCAAACCTTAGTTTCAAACCTTTGTTTTCAAAAACACCTAAAAAAAAAACATTTTTTGAAAACTTCCAGAATAAATGTCTGCATTTTTTTTTTGGTCTAGCAAATTTAAATTTCAATATTAGAACAGAATTGAAATTCTACTAAACAATTTTGTCCACAAACACAACCGAGGCTCCTTTGGGCTGCTTTAAAACCACATAAATAAAATAAAAATGAAAATTGGGGAGAAGGGGGTAAACCTTGGTTCACCACATTTCTCACAGTTTAATTAACATTAACAGTAGAAAACATACTGAAGGACACTTCTCTCTAAGCCGCTTCCTACTCGAGTTTTGCAGGTTAGCAAATTCAGACAGTTTGATTTTATGCTAACTTTGATGCAGGTTGGACTTTAGGAGCAATATTAGTGGTGTGTTCCCCACCTCCACAACATTGACATCTTTTTACATTACTTACAGTGGTTGCTGCTGCTGCTGGCCTCCAAAAAATTCTAATATCCTTTTTCATCAAAGGGGGCGGAGCAAGCGGCATTTTGTCGACATGTTGTATTTCTGTCTGGGCTGTGAGTGTGTGCGTGTTTGAGTGCGGGGGAGCGCGGGGGGGGGGCATGTCATCAGCCAATGAAACGTGTTTGAGGGGAAAAAATGGACTAGAACATTCAGCAAGTGAAAAGGGGTAAATGTCAGCGTGAGCATAATTCACTTAATAATGGTAGGGTCAATTCTATCCATACAACAAATGGAAAGACAAGCTAAATTACCTATGGAACTGAAGTAATTATATAATGCAAATAAGGTTGCTTAAAAGTTGGTGGGGACAACTTGAGCATCCTGAAAAGTTGGTAGTGTCATGTCCCTACCGTCCTTATGCAAATCTACGCCCTTGATTAAGAATGTCATGTATTGAAAATTGCACTTACAAATCCATGCTTGTCAGAGATATTGTTGGTAAGCTTCACTTTGTGGAAAGTGATCACTTTAGACATCCACTGCGCGCCTGTAGCGGGGCTGTCCGGGTGTATGTACATGCGCTTGGGCAACTCCGGGTCCGCCTTCCCCGCCACCATCCAGCGGGAATTATGAAATTTATATCTACACTCATCCGTTGTCACGATGTCCATCATAAGAATGTATTTGGCTTTTGTTTCCATCCCGCTGCATTTTAACCTTAAAGGTGGGAACATGCGCCTGCAAAAAACATACCCATGAATCAGGTTCATTTGTCTGAATTAAGCGAAATAATTACCTTCCAGATTTGGTAATGACCATTTCAGTGCAACAGCGGTGAAACTGTCTCCAAAGTTCGCTGGCTTCTAAATGCAATTTGGGCTCGTCAAGTGACTCCCCTTCCGTCGGCGTTTTACAATGGCAGGGGAACATTTGGCGTGGAAGCGATGGGCGGATAAATAGATCAGCGGTCGAATCCAAAGTAGGTTCCGATGATTTTGCGGACGATAATACGGTGGGTAACAGAGACGACCTTGTCGGGAATCTTCGGTAAAGTATCGTATCTTGGAGCTCTGGGACAGGAAGTTCCGAGTACTTGTGCATTGTGTCAAGGGGAAAATCCACGCGCACTTCTTTCCTACTGCGTAAAAGTACTTTCTGTTGTGATGTTGGGCCCACAGTCAGTTGGGTGCTCTGGTCCATTGAGTTTCCGAGCCCTCTCCATCCACTAGGATGACAACCAGTGGGCGGGGCTTCCCTTGTTTTGCACTTAGCGATATGATGCTGTCAGGTTGTGTGTTTTTTAACTCAATGAATGTACATTATTCGTAACTTCATTATAGCCAAGAAATTACCCTGTGCAGATGTTGAATGGTGCTGACTTGTAAAAAAAATAGGGTCTGTCGTTGCCATCCCAACCCATTTTTGAAAAGGAGACATAATTTATATAAGTAAAATTATCCTCACTTCACATTCTTGATTGCTATGAGAATACCAACTGTAACAACAAACTTTTTGACCCAAGGGTCACGTTCGGTTCTTAAATATGAGACTTGGGCCCCAGTGTGAACTAATATTCTACATAAATAAATCAAGAGAGAAACTCAGTTTCATTGTGTACACTGTTTTAAATCTCCCATTTTGCCAGCGCATCAATGTCAAGTAAGTTAAGTTGTGACAATTTGAGGTGTTGGTTATTACATTTGGATGCATAACTGGCCCTTTTATTTGTAACCATGGCACTGAATGTCTGCTCACATACTGTCAAGTCTAGCAAAACAATGTCAGCATCTTCTGCGCCATCTTCCAAAAGTTTGGAATTGCATTATGTGAAGAATAAAAGTCATTCAGTTTCAAAGACCTGTCAGACTGATAAATTCCAAGTGACCCTTTTGTGGTGTTACTTCACGGCTTCTGAACATCTACGCCTTCTTAAAATAATAACCCAAGGTGTTTTTTCGTGTTTTTTATGAAACACACACAAAGAAATTAACCATTTCATATATTTTTTATAAATTTGGGGGAATAAACGACAGGCAATTATTTTAAGAGCCTGACATGTTTACATGACCTTGCATAACCGAGTTACTGCTAAAACCACAATTTTGGAAGGGCTATTGGTGGCTTGCAAACGTAGCTAATGCCTTGATTTACAGTATAATGCTGATGGACCAGTTTGGATGCATGGTCCTATAATGAAATGACTGCAACATTTTAACATGTGTTTCCAAATTGTGAGATGAAATAAGAATGTTTACTTTAAAGAGATTAACCATTATCAATTTATTATTTATTATTTAATTAGTCGGTCAGAGCCTCGGAGCAAACAAAAACAAGCAAATGACGCTGAGATTTTAAGTGCACTCTTAACAGCCCACCTTATATACCCTCAACATGCAGGCACCGACACTCAAATGAATCAGGCAGGTTGTAAAGTTTACTAAAAGACAGTGTGCATTTTCAGCAAGAAATGTTTCCAAGGTGAGCATGATTGAATCATGCAGTCTCTACATAAACATGAACAGTGAATGAGGAGCTTGATTAGATTTTGTGCAACATAATGTTAATGTGTCTTTCCAACTAATTGCAATAGTCTCGTGATTTCTCGCGAGATTTAAAAGTAGGATTGCCAACTCCCTGAAAAAGTAAGGGACACCTCATTGGTACCGTCACCATTGAATTATTATTTTGTATGTGAAAAGACATTTTTTATTAAATGGGACTTTGAAAGCCAAAGGCCCAGCTAGTAAAATTCCTCAACTTTATTTTTATTTATTTCTTTCATAATCTTATTATCCACATTTTTTTGGCGCAGTGGAGACTCCAAACCGTTCGACCGACCGGCACCGTTTAAATATCAAAATGACCGGAATTCCATTCATTTTTAATGGCAAACATTTTCCCTTCATTTTCAATGACAGGAAAACATAGGTGGTTGTGATTTTTGACCACTTACCATTACAACCCATTGACATTGAAGTGGCGCCTGAGTAAGTCAATACCACTGGCAGCTATGTACAGTGGGGAGAACAAGTATTTGATACATTGCCAATGGGACATTGGCAGTGTATCAAATACTTGTTCTCCCCACTGTACGTCCATGCCATTGACTATCATGAATGTTGCTACTATTGATGCCAATGTACTGGATTCCATTGAGGCATATATAAATTGATGCCATTGACGGCCAGTTACGTTAAAATTAGGGCTGTCAAACGATTAAAATTTTCAGTCGAGTTAATCACAGCTTAGAAATTAATTCATCGTAGTTAATCGCAATTCAAACCATCTCTAAAATATGCCATATTTTTCTGTAAATTATTGTTGGAATGGAAAGATAAGACAAGATGGATATATACATTCAACAGACTGTACATAGGTACTGTATTTGTTTTTTATAACAATAAATCCACAAGATTGCATTAACATTATTAACATTCTTTCAGTGAAAGGGATCCACGCATAGATTCTTAAAGGATAAATATGAGTGTGTATATTGTGACTAAATATTGCCATCTAGTGTATGTGTTGAGCTTTCAGTAAATGATAATGTAGTGACAAAACTGTTCTGCCCAAATACATGATGGGAAGTGGGTAACCAGGACTGTGTGTGGCGGCTGCAAAAAATATATCTTCTCTGTGTTGTGTGCAATGCAGGGTGTTAAAGGGTATGAAAACGCAAAGGGGGTGTGAGACATCAATAGAACTGTTTTGTGCCTAGATAACATATATTGATAAAGTTAACAAAAAAATAAATCACATTAATGAGCAATTATCGAAAATAGATCGAAAATGACGAACATTTCCGAAAGGGTTCCGGAAACAGCCGAATGGGGCGGAGACGTCATAACAAGGAAACAATAGGTCGAGGCAGGTGCCATCGTCGTTTATCGACGAGAGAGTTGCGTTCGTGTTTTATCAAAAAATCGCTAAAATGGTTCAAACCTGTCATGCGATGTGGTTTACAAATAGCCATTTGTCGCAATGTAGTACCCATGAGTTCCCGAACGCGAGAAAAAGAGCTGGACTACGCAGAGATTGAGTAAAGTTCGTCAGTGCTAAGAGGGCTAATTTTGCAATTTTGCGGGGAAAAGGGAACCTGACGAGCCAGAAGATGTGCCTACAACCTCAAAGAAAACAAAATGTATGCTACTTCTCAATCACTAAAGACCCACGAACTGCGAAGGAGTGAATTCATGAACCGTATGTGAATAAATCGAGTGATTCGAGCATGTCTGTGGAACAGGAATATCAGCTTGTAGAGATCGCAAATCACAGCGACTTAAACATACATTTGAGACAACAACTCTACCGAAGTTCTGGATTAAAGTCATTTCGGAATATCCTGACATCGCTAGGAGCGCGCTGAAAACTGTGCTACAATTTCCAACATCGTGTATTTGTGATGCTAGCTTCTCTCACTCTCCCATCTCGACCATCTCGTCTCAACGAAACAAACTCAGCCATCCCACTGATTCAGCGGGTGAGTTGTATTTTTTCCCTGCACTTAACACGACGGGGCTAAAAACAAATGCTATTTTATATTTGCTGTATTTTTCTGCCGCACATTGCCGGTGTTCTGACAAAGTTGGCATGCGCGTAACGTTAAAAAGGACCGCGAATGCAGCGATTCCTAAGTACACACAACAAACTTTCTTTAAAGAAAGGAATATTAACTTAAGTTTGCCATGTTTGGCGCACACAACAACTGCACGTAGCCCTCTCACTTAACGACTTCGCCGTGTCGTTAAGCATTAATTTATGCCATTTCCGTGTTGCACATGTATGTTTGTGATGTAAATAGTTTTTTAGCACCATTGGATAACATTGAGAGTCCAACTGAATATAAAAGAGGGCTTTTTCACCGCCACAAAAGCTTTGGGAGCAAAATTTTATAAGGGTGCAAAATTTGACAGGACACCGGTCCGTGAAAAAAAGACCCAAATCACACCGGTCCGTGGTGCAAAAAAGGTTGGAGACCCCTGCTCTAATCCCATTCATATTTGTGTCGGTTGGCAGAGCGAAACCGATGATAGCATATTAAATGATAATTATTCTATACATTATTTCATTTTGTAGTCACTGTGTATCAGCTTCACAAAAAGAAATGCAAAACAAACCATTCGGTGATTCTGTTGCCGCCTGTGTTTCATCAGTGTGATTGCTCCCCTCAATGATCCTTTCATTAGGCTGCATTGGCTTTCGTTTGGGCTCAAATTGATAAACCAAAACACCAAAGATAGGTTCATAACTCTCCTCGTCACCATTAGAAGAATGTTCGTTACGTCGGATTCGTCGCTGCAAATAGAAACAAAATTGTCCGCCATCATCGCCGCCATTCAGTACTAAGCACTGAGCCGGTTGTTTCCCTATAGTGACGTCACGCACACAATATGCTAGATTTCCGGCATCTCGGGGGCGGGTCCTTTTAGCTTGACAATCGACCTAATTTCTATCATTTTCTTGGTGTTGCGATGTGTGTAATTACACGAAGTGGTATGATATGAATTCAAAAGGCATGCGTTGATGGATAAATGATGGAATATTAGCATTTCCCCAGGTGTTGTCATACCCTTTAAGAAGAAGATCAACTCCTGTCATTCTTCCCAACATTGATCGCCTCAGTAGTTATAATGGTTGTGGAAGAAAGCTTTACGTTAAAAGCACGGGCCCAACGAATGCCTGTATCCACTCCACTCACCTGTCACTGCCTCTTAGCTCTGTATATACGTAGAACGTCGCCATTGTAGTCTGTTTGCGGCAATGCGTGAGTGGGTTGTTCCGTGCATCCGTTAAATATTTTAACGTGATTGATTAAAAAATTAACTACCGCCCGTTAACGCGTTAAATTTGAGAGCCCTAGATGTGCCTTATGTTGGCTCAACATGTGTGCTTTATGTTAAAAGAACACAATTGCTAAATACTGAAGGAAAGCAATTTAATCAGGTGCAAATTATGTATTTCTTTAATGTCGGTTCAACATCTATTTTGGGGTGAACATGAGTGCCTTATGTTGGCTCAACAAGAGTGCTTTATGTTCGCGCAACATGAGTGCCTAATATTGGCTAGACATGTGTGCTTTATGTTAAAAGGACACAATGGCTAAATGCTGAAGGAAAGCAATATTATCAGGTGCAAATTCTTTCCATAATTTTTTTATGTCAGTTCAACACCCCATTTTTTTGAGTGATACTGGGTTGTGTATTTCATGCTTATGTGTAACACAGGCACAGATTTCAGAGATTCTGTTCATCCAATGCAGCATGCCGGTAGTTTTCCTGCCCCCTAGATTAGGCTCTTGGCTTGGTTTAATTTTTTATATGTCTAAAAGGCATGACCGCACTGAAATGTTTGTGAGTGACAGCAGCAGGTTCAGGATGCAGGGTAATCAAAAGGGTTTTTAGACTCCATTTCAACACAGCCTTATTGTGTCAAATATAAACTTTGCTTGCTCCGTGATGATAAATCAAGAATAAAACATTGCAGTACATTGTTGTAAATACATCCATATATTTTGATGTTATTGTTGTACATAAAAAATAATGTTATGTCTAATTATTAATCCCTTCTTTCACCTTCAAAAGCCAATAGCTTTAACGGCACAATGGTATGGGATAGCAGCAGGTTTTCCAAAAGCATCACTTTTCAAGGTCCTCTTTCAGTGGTACTTTGTAGTAAAATCATAAAATACCAAACGCACTGGGACTTCTAAATACTGCTGTAGCAAGGAATGTTTCATCAAATATCTAAGTAAGCAGGACTATCATTCAGAAGTCACAAAAGATGAGCAGTGGGTGGCAAAGCTGTTCAAGAGCCTTTTTATGGCAAGGAAACGGGAAAACCTTATCTTATCCACCCAGCATACTTCAAAGAGTCAGTTAGTAACCTGAAACAGGCTTGAGAATGATGGCAAAGACGCCTAGCTGTTATTTGTGGAATTGGATCACAAGCTGCGTTTGAAACCTGTCGTGGAGGATAAACTAATAAATTTCCACTGAGATGCTGCCAAGTAGCACTCTTCCCCCTTGTAAATTTTCACATTTCTTATGTGTTTTTTGGGCGTGATCAAGGGTCGATAATTACGGAGCTCTAGGGATGTGACAGGACAACAACCACGATGACTTTACAATCATCCACTGAATAAGACTTGAATCATAATAGCACTCACAAGTCGATGTGATACATTCTGGGGAATGGATGTCAAGTGTTCTGTTCAAAATTCTTTTAAACACGTAATTGAAGCTAAAAACAAAATTTCAAAAGTAATCAAGGGATGATTTTGCTGCTAATAAACAAATTCATTCTAATAGAGGATGCTGGAGTGCAAAACAGTTTATACATGTGATGTCATATTACTTACACATAAAGAATTGATATTGAGTTCAAGATACGAGTGGGAAGTTCTCTTGAGTCTATTTACCTATACGGTGGATATGAGTTAAAAAAATGTATATCAATTTTATTTGAACAATGTAGTCAACAATTCACAATCAAACACCATGTCCAATCAATTTAATTTCCTTCTGATTTTGTCTTAAAAAAAAAAAAAAAAAAAAAAATGAGTGGAAGGGGTTTCATTTGCCAATAGTGACAAATTTAGTTTCCACCTAATAAGAAACGTCTATTCAGCTCTGGCAGATAATCATTGTGTCATATCTGAATTTCCAGTGTTCACTTCCTGATTGATCTGGTTTCTACCATGGTTGTTCATGATGTTTCCTCATCTCATCTGCACAAGACCGGCATGTTTTCAATGTTTTTTCTGTAGCCTTTTGACCTGCCAGGCTCAGAGGGTGCTGTCTTATTTGTGACATGTGATAACCTGGTTTCAAATCAACTTGTTTGAAACCAACCTCTGACGAAACTACTCCATAATCTTTTCTCCATTAGTGCAAAAAACTCCCTGTTGTATCCTAATGGGTCATGCAAATCTTCGTGACAATAATAATAATAATACCATATTTACGAACTGCACTACGTTCTGTTAGTATGAGAGAAGCTCAAGTGTACACAGACACTTTGTGACACTGAGTATTATGCTGTGTCGTGATGTTTTTGTGTTTTGCACATTGTTCTTTGTTGCTGATGTTGATCTTATGGAATCCATGTATGGCTTAAAATCAACTTTTGTACGATAAGACAATAAATTTAAAAAAAGGAAATTTTATACGGAATAACACATTAGAAACACACATTAGATCAGGAACAATAAAATGATGACTGTTGTTATTTCCACTTTTTATGTTTGACACTATTTTCCCCAATCATCATGTGGGTAGAATGTGAGTCAGTTATAAAAAAAGCTCACAAAAAAATTATGTTTGTATTATCCATTAAGCCACACTATTGTGTAGGTGTGAAAAAAAAACTGCTTTTATCAAAATGACAGCTCATATTTGAACCTGAAAAATATGGATACCTAAAAGTAGTTCCAAAATCAGCACACACAGGAACAACCTTTTCAAGCACATTTACTGGCACTTGCATGCCGACACTGCTTTTTTATAAATCTCATCAATCTTTTTTGTTTTGCGATCGAAAACAATGGTATTAGGAAACATCTAAATGTTTAGAGCTGCTGCTGCGAGACATGGACAACAATTGTGTCTGAGTGATTCATTCAGAGGAGAAAATAAAAAGAGGAAATCAGCATTTCAATTAAGAAAGTGTGCTTGTCAGCACTAAGAACTAGGAGATGAAAAGTCCATTAGAGTGCATTTGAAATGAAAAGTGACTATAGTTCACCCTGTTGACTGCTCTGACAATCTTCTATCAGTCCTGTTGATTTGAAATGTGAATATTTATGTGCAGAGGTGTTTGTTTGTCCTCCATGTCTGCACTATTTAAGCAGATGGAGTGGATAGTTATTGTCAACTGTAAGTACCCACATATTTAAGAGGCGTATCGTGCCAGAGGAAGCATTAGGATCTTCTAATTATTTAACCATTCGGCTTAGGCGTGTCTGAACAAAGCAGGTTATTGGGCAGGTTTAGGTCAGGGCTTTATTTGGAGAACTGCAGAAAGCTGGAAAAGGTTACCAAATTATCTCAAAAAGTTTTGATGTCCATCAGTTAAATGCATTTTCCATAACTGGAGAAGGTTTGGCTTTTTTGCTTCTTTATGAGGGAGTGGCCATCCGGACAAGATGACAGCAAGAAAACAGAATGCTCACTGAGATGAAGAAGGGAAAAAAAACAACAACAACAAACTGTGTGTCAGCTGAAGACATACAGAAGACATAGTCACTTGCCACCATCTATGTTGGTTTATTTTAAAAAGTTAAAAAAGATAAATAAATTTTTTAAAAAATCTCAAAGTAACTTTCTTGTAATCTTTTTAATGTACAGTCAGCAGAAAAAATTATTTTTGCCATATTTATTGAAGAATTGTCCCTGACTTATTTTTTTTTTTTAGCTTTTCCTCTTCTTTTTTTTTTTTTTTTTTTTTTTTTAAATAACTTGATTATACCACATTTAATCTTGTTAAACTATCTTATCAAGTTTATGTAAAACCAACCTTGCATTCAAACTTCGTGCTTTGAATTTCATGTAATGAAGTCCCAGCACCAGTCCTTGAACTGATGGACCAAAGATGTCATGATCATAATGTACGTGACATTACTCATAACTGCTAATTTATAAATTCAACTTTTTAACAATCCAATGAAACTAAGAGTGATGGAAGAAAAATATTTTATGTATAGTCATCGAAACCTTGAAACATGCCATTTAAGAAACAATGATGAAATGTATTATTATTATTATTATTATTTTTATTTTTTTTTTAATGACGTTTTTTAAATGGCGTTATCCTGTCCAAAAGCATTCTTGAAATCTGCTTCTGAGATTCCTCATTGATTCCTCATCTGAGCTGAGATACTGTGAATTTCATCCTGGATCCACTATGGTTACTGAAATGGCACATTGTTTACTAGCTCAAAGTCACTGTCTAACAGTGCTGCCACTTGCTCATGTCTTCCAATACGCAAAAATTCCCATTTTTCTCAACAGTGGTCAACAACAGATTTCAAGATTGCATTCATGCAAGAGGACATCATTTAAAAGATGTAGTCATTGAATTAAAATCCCATAACTGTTTTTTTAAATGGAATGTATAAGGTTTCAATTAATATGGATAAAATATTTTTCCTCCATCACTCTTAGTTTTATTGGATTGTTAATAAGTTCCTGGTTTTGGGGGTTACCATCTACAAAAGGCTCAGAGACACTGCAGGACTATAAAAACCTGTGTTTGCTCTACTATTCCCACTTAGTCCCTGAGGGCCAATTGAATCATTCGAAAGCCAACTGCATTACTATAATTCCTCACAGAATCTTGACGCAAACCTGGCGTCAACAGTGTCAATACTTGGCTCTGTCCATTAATTGAACCGAAAACCACTGTTTTATGGGATACAAAGAGGGTGGGTGACCAAGGAAAGTGACTCTGCCAAGAGCTGAGTCAATGTACTTCATCCCTAATATATTGAAAGTTTAACAGTAGCTTGAGTCAGCTATGGAAAGGCTCATTTAAAAATTAAATTAAATTAAATTAAATTAAATTAAATTAAATTAAATTAAATTAAATTAAATTAAATTAAATTAAATACCGGTTTGATATGATCTACAGTAGGTACAGGGGTCGCGTTAACCGAATATTTTCCGTCGTTGACCGGTTTTTTAAAACGGTGACGGAAAAAACTGAAGTCCATCCGTCATTTTGACAGGTTGCAATTCACACCCCAGACCACAGGATGGCGAGTGAGCATATTACTAAGCTATTGTCTCTCTTGATGCATGACGTCGCTGGCCTTACTCGGAAAATGTCCGAACTAGCATTCAGGTGTAGCAAACACGGAAACGTTAGGAAGCTTTGGAGAGCATTGTCTCAGGCTACGTTCATTCTACAGGTCTTAATGCACGAATCCAATTTTTTCGTGTTTTTCCGACTCGAGTCAGGCATTAACTTGACGGTCTGAACGGGACAAGTCGCATAGAAGTGGACCATTTCAAATACGATCTGGGTCATTTTTGTATGTGGTTCAAATCCGATCTGGGCCACATTTTTCCAGACTGTCGCGGCGGTCTGTACCGTCCAGTGTCCCAAATCCGATTTCAGCTGTGCGTTATTAGCGCCTAGCTTGTAGTGAACATGGCTTTTGGGGAAGGGCCGGGCTTGACAACAGTCATAAAAAATTTAAAATGGGTTGAGGATAAGCATGAGAATGATAGGTTTTCTCTCTGCTCTATGTGAGCTATATTTCAACATTTCCTACACGGCCGGGAGTTGGGAGAGGGGTCTGGCTGCAGCCCGACTTGGAGAGTCGGGGCAAACTGCCCGTATGTGTGTGTGACATGCACGGACAGTGCGTGCATGCTATCGATCCATATAAACTGTGAATATAAGCCTAAACGGGGATTATTTATGTTTGTTATTTGTCTCCTCCTTTTGAAAAACAAAATATGATATCCCTGGAATGACAGATGACTTGTCATTTGTTTTGATGCTTCTGTGCACCGGCGCGTGTCGGACTGCGAATTAGAGCGCATGCGTAATACTTGAATGGTCTCAATGGACAAAAGCATTCTGAACGGGCACGCCAAAAAAACGGATATGACAAAAAATCGGATTTGTGCATTAAGACCTGTAGTATGAACGTAGCCTAATTGAATGAGCAGGGACAAACAGCTTAGAGTCAGAAGTACGTGCGCTATTCTCAAACCTGAACGCACCCCGAGTCTTGGATGACAAATCAACAGAGCAGAGAGTAGACACTGGTTGGTAGTTTCTTCAATTTATTCAGAGTTGAGTAAGTAACGCACCGCTTTTGACCAACACTGCTATTGAATATGTCATTATTATCATTTAAAAAATTTAAGTGACGGGTAAAAATAGATTATGACCGGATTTTTATGACCCTGTCAGTCAAAATGACAGACAACGAAAAAGTCTAGCGCAACCTCTGAGTAGGTATGTGACTTCCACATCCAATATCCCATTTTTCAAAGGAGATAATCTGTTTTATGCTTTGTGTTTGTGTACAGTTGTATACCACACACTGTGCAATGTATAGGTCTTTGTACAGGGGTTTGCATATACTTTCATCTTCGCTTATTTCCATTCGTGCACTGTTATACGGTGGTAGATTTGTGTCAAAAAATGTTAAAACAAAAACGTCTGGCATCAAACAAACTTCCTAAATTGCAAAAATAAGACTTTAAGGAAAATGACAGAACTCAAGCAACCAAAGTAATCTGGAAAGTAAAACTGAACTCTTAAAATGTTTACAATTGTCTTTTTCGTTCTCTTTTGCTCTCACTTTCAAGCTTTCCTTTGTGCGCTGCCTGTCTTGTTGCTTGCAAAGCAGATCTGTCTTGCACCGCCGGTAGAAGGGCATTTTATGAAGTTTCTCTTCATTAGTCAGTTAGATTTTCAGTGCTCCCAAGTTTTTACAGGCCTACTGTTTTCTGCAGCTGTAATCTTCCACCACTGTTATTCAGTGCCAACAACCGGAGTCTTCAACTGATACACATGGAATCTTCTGATGCCTCTAGTGTTGCCAGATTGGATACGGTCTATAAACTTCTCCCTGAATTTAGTTTTTGGACCTTGGAATGCCGTTATATTCGAAATGTCAGTTTACTATACAGTACATGAAAGTAAAAAGAGAAAGCTCAAAAGTCCATCACCTTTCGAGCAGAAACTGTGCAACTTTGGTGTCGTCAATTTTTTCTTCGTTTTCAGTTGTTTCCATTGAATGAAGGCATCTCCAATTCATATCCTTATTTCTGAATATATCAAGATTCGTTTGAGATTCTTAAATCGTTTTTTTTTTTTTATTATTATTATTATTTTTTTTATCTTTTATCAAGTGGTATATGACATCGTTAATATTGGTGGAGGGAGGGACATCCGCTGTTAACACACAATCAAAACAACAACTTTCATGGTTGACAATCAGCTTCTAAAATTTGAAAACCATATGTCTTCAATGTCTATTGAAATATTTGGACCATAGGGCCTGGTTTCTACTAAGGGTATGACAAAATATCGAAATGGTGATATATCGTGATACTTTGCATCCCAAAAGGTTATCGATATGCTCATGCCAAGAATCGAGATATCGTTTTAAAAAGGTGTCAATTTTTAAAAAAACATAAGGAACCAACAAGTTGCTACCAAAATTTTCCACTATAATAATGTCTCTGTTAACTCTATGGATGCCATTGACAGCGCTCGATGCCCAATCCATTAAGACCGGGAAGGGCGAATGAACGTCTGTTTGAAACCAGAGCATTCACAGTCACTCTTTCCAATTATCGTGGCATTTACAGGTCACTTTCTCTTCATTTTAGGACATTTACAGGTCACTTCCTGTTGAGTTTAAGTCACTGCCTATTCATTCCCGGGTCACTTCATGTTCTGTAACCCAAATCAACAGGAAGTGACCCATAATAAGCCCCCAAATCAACAGAAAGTGACTGAATATCAACGGGTAATGAATGACCTGAAATGGTCCAAAATGACCTTGTTGCCTGGCATTGGCTGCCACTAACGGCCAAAGAAGTGGGAGGGGTCCATTTGAAGTGGGAGGGGTTCATTTGCTGCCACCCTCCCAGTTCAAATGGATTGGACGTCTACTAGTAATAAACCTACAGCAGGAGGATGAAGATAGCTTGCTTTTCTGTTTATTAGTTGTTTTCTAGAATTATTTCCTGATGTATCGATAATTGTCATATCGCCATATCATGAGATCATCGTTATGGTGACCTTTGTATCGCAAATCTTATCGTATCGTTGGGTACCTACAGGTTCCCACCCCTAGTCAATACGTATTCAATCTGTTAACGTCAGGCAGGCGGTACAGGTCAGTTACAGCAAGGACAAAACCATTGTAGAGACAGTTTCTACCTAACAGCTGTAAGGGTCCTGAACAAAGGCTGAAATATTCTACTCTAAATGCCTGTGTTTTTTTTTTTTGTTTTGTTTTACATGGTTTTTATTGTGTTTATTTTTATTATTTTATTATTATTTTAGTCCTGTATAGCATCTTACCTTATTGTTTTATAATTTATTGTATTTGTTTTGTTGCTTTTATTCTTCATTTAGTGCTGTTTTTTGCACTGACTGTAGGGCTTTTGCAATTTTGTTCTACATGTTGCAATGACAAATATTAGTTCTATTCTATTCTATTCTATTCTATTCTATTCTATTCTATTCTATTCTATTCTATTCGAAGTGCAATTCTTACATATGGCTCATTTCAATGCGTATGACCAGTTCGACTTTAGGAGGGAATTCATCAGCATTCATCACAATTATTCAGCATTCATCACAATTATTAATAATTATTAATTGCTTTATTTCTTTGTAGCGAACAGAGGAAAAAGAGAGCACTCTAAACATCGTAAGCGTTAATTTTACTTTGAAATGAAAATGACTGTTTGCTTGAGTTATATTATTTTGCTAAAAGTCTTAGGTTTTGGTTACAACCTAGAAACCTTTGTTTGATGCCAGATGTTTTGTGTATTTATTTATTATTTTATTTTATTTTATTTTATTTTATTACACAAATTCACCGTCTATACTGTTAAAGAACAGAATAAGCGAAAGCTGTATTGTTATTTTTGTATTATTTACCAGCTGATATTACATGTTGTCTTTCTTCGCTCAACATTCCAGTCCGGTAGATGGCGGTAATTCAGATGAACGCTTAGCTCCCACTCAAGAAGAAGTCAAAAGTCCATGTAAATACAGACATACTCTGATCGATTTCACTGTGGAAAAAAAAAAAAAAAGCAAATCATCTCTTGGATTTTTAATCACCTATATACCCGATGTATCTTTTGAAAGACACTCGCCAATTAATATGTTTGTTGGGTGTGCTTTGTATTCTACGCCTGTCGAAGACCGAAGACAAGGAATTTTTGGAAGAGTTTTTCAAACGAGAATATTCTCTGGTAAAGCCTTATTCTGGTGAGTTCACTCAACCAATAAACAAACAGGTGTACAGTGCACTGACCATCCACTTAGTTATTGGATAACGTAATTTACTCATTGGTCAATATAGTCGAAATCACTGTTAAAAGATTCGTTTAATATTTATTTGGTAACAAATGTCTTTGATGAGAATGCGATACTTGTCTCAGTAATAACAACAAAGAAAAAAAACTTTGGCGCTCGTGATTTAGAGCTCAACACGGGCAAAGTAATAAAAATGCCTGAATCGAAAAACATTGGGAGTATCGCTTCTCTCCTCTCTGAAAAATATCAACACATTGCGCAAACCTGACAGTTGGTTTAAGCCAGTGGTTCTTAACCTTGCTAAAGGTACCGAACCCGATGAGTTTCACACGTGCATTAACCGGACCCTTTGGAATTATTATTTTTTACCCCCAAATTCAAAATCGATATATCTAAGCTAGCAAGCTAATCGAGTGAATTTCCATTCAAATTTCTTCTCATTTGGACAGCATGTTTTTAAACAGAACAAAATATATGTTTTATCTTTATGCTTGCAGCATCATCAGACCACTAAACCAAGACTGGCCCAATGCGCATATCTTAAAAATGTTCATTCAAATTTGGAGGAATATATCTTATGTTGTTAAACATTAAACCTGCTTGGTTGCATTAACCTCGACCGTGCAGTTTCTGTCAGGTTTACATCTCAAATTATATGAAATTTAATGAAAAACCCTGCACAAAATGATCGCCAAATTTGTACATAAAGTCATTGTTAAAAAAAAACATGAATTTTCTCACAAATCTAATACGTGAATTTGCTTTTCACATTGGAAAATTATGCTCGATTCATTTCATACGGTTTCTATTTTTGTTTTCTTGTCGACCTTATAATTCTATCACATGCTTGCCTCACATACTATTTTCATGGTGTAAAATGTGACGAAAAGGTTGCTTTATGTAAACGCAGCGCATGTTACCCGTAGGTCTGTTGTACTTCCTCATACCAAGTGAGAGTCAACCTTCCACTGAGCAAACCAGTTTCTCCTCCCATCAGAAATCGGACTAGCAGTTGAAAGAATTGGAATAAAGCCTGTAAATTGGGGACTAACCAGTCCAAAACCTGGTCTCAAATGCCGCTTTGCCTGGATTTAGTCAGCATCAAATAATAGGGCCCTACGTTTCTTAACCTTCACTGAACCCCTTAGACCAAACATGTCCAAAGTCAGGCCCGGGGGCCAAATGCGGCCCGTGGTCGAATTTCATCCGGCCCCCAACCTCTGTCATAAAATCAATAACATCTGGGCCGCACACAGACTTAATGAATTGGTCAGCAGTACTTCTACCAGCATATGAAGTAGCTTACACACTAAATTTAACCACTGAAAGGCAGCAGCACTCTAAGCATCATTACCCCGTGTGACCCTTTACTTCCAATTTTCTAAAATGGCGACAATCAACGAAAAAAAAAAGTTGACTGCGACGGCCAGCGCTTCAAGGATAGGTGGAAATTGGACTATTTCGTCACTAAAATACACAACAACGGTGTCTGCCTCATTTGTAGAGACAGTCGCTATTTTGAAAAGTTCAACGTGAGGCGATATTACCAAACAAGACACACTGACATGTACGACAAGATTACAGGGAAGATACGCAGCAAGAAATTGAAGCAACTTGAAGCTAGTTTAATTTCACAGCAGCAGTATTTCGCAAGAGCCCGGGAGTCGAAAGAGAACTCCACAAAGGCTAGTTGCGAGATTGTTGAAATTATTAATTTTAAAAAATTCAATTCAATTCAATTCAATTCAATTTTATTTGTATAGCCCACAATCACAACAGAGGTCTCAAAGGGCTTTACAGAGGCAATATGATGCACAATTAGAAATGAAGCAACAAAGATTAATAGATACAGTCCAAGTCCTGGGTATCCCCTATCCTAAGACCCTCCATGCCGGCAAGGAAAAACTCCAAAAACTCCAGAGTCAATTGGGAGAAAAATGAGAAACCTTGGGGAGTACCACAGTCAGGAGAGATCCACTCCCAGGACGGATAGACAGGAACCCCAGAACGGCTAATGGGAATTAGCAAGCGAAATTGTAGTCCGTAAAAATACAGTGGAGTAAAGGAGCAAGAAGAGGTCCCTCTGGTCAGATGAGACGGGGGTAGCAGCGAGGACGTCAATCCAGCCAGGGGTCCGGATAGTCAGGAGGCTGCAGCTGAAAAATAGCCCCTCCCCAGAGGGGAGGGGGGAAAGGGGACACCGGGTGACTAGTGATGAAGAGACTAGACAACTAGATATTAACATTGGAAAATAGAAATAAAGTAAGACAAGTGGTAGGTAGAGTAAGAAAAGGAGATAGAACTCAGCGGCTGTACTGCCCCCAGCATTATAGCTTCTAGTGCAGCTTAAACTAAACTGTGAGTCTACTCCGACTTCAACTAGCCTAACCATAAGCTTTGTCGAATAGGAACGTTTTTAATCTAATCTTAAATGTGCAGACTGTCTCGGCTTCTTTAATACTAGCTGGAAGCTGATTCCATAAAACAGGGGCTTGGTGGCTAAAGGCTCTAGCTCCGACAGTACTTTTATAAACCGTGGGAACTACCAGTAGACCTGCATTCTGAGATCGGAGTTTTCTGTTGGGGCGGTATGGAACGAGAGCATCGGTGAGATAAGATGGCCCCAACCCATTAATGGTCTTAAATGTAAGAAGGAGTATTTTAAATTTAATTCTAAACTCGACTGGAAGCCAGTGAAGTGCCTGGAGCACAGGGGTGATGTGCTCTCTTCTATTGGTTCCTGTTAAAAGTCTTGCTGCTGCGTTTTGGACTAGCTGAAGACCTTTTAGAGAGTTTTTAGGACAAGCTGCAAGTAGGGAGTTACAGTAATCCAATCTCGATGTAACGAACGCGTGAATTAATTTTTCTGCATCACTTTTAGATAAAATATTTCTAATTTTGGCAATGTTGCGCAGGTGAAAGAAAGCCGTTCTACAGGTGAATGATAAAATGATAAAGCAAATGTGAAACACAGAATGGCTTGGTAAAATTTGCTTAAATATATTTTTCTACGTAAAGGACGTCAGCCAAGGTCGGCCCCCTACATTTTTACCGCACCAAATCTGGCACCCTTTGCAATAAGTTTGGACACCCCTGCCTTAGACTGACTCACCGAACCCCAGGGGTTCGATCGAACCCAGGTTAAGAATCACTGGTTTAAGCATTACACTCATAGCTCAACTCTGCACGTTTACCCCACCAGACATGCTACTAGTGGCAACAACACTATACCTATCATGAAAACTAACTCAAAACGACATACAGTATTATGTAATGCTATGGTGGAATGGAATGCCCTTCCAGACCAAATGTTAAAAACTCAAAAATAAAGTAGTTTCCAAAAACAAATAAAGCAGTATTTTAGGGTTAACTGTATTTAATCTTTGATGCAAATTGTAATGGAATTCTCTTTGTTGTTGCCTTTATGTACTGTATATTACTTATTGTCTATTTTACCTCCTCACTGACATTTTTTCTGTTCATATGTTGAATTATGTCTGTTTTAGTGTGTGAATTTTCGAGATAAGAATGTATTTTTTTCTTTTACATATAGCCTATGTCGATTTGTATGATGATGTCTTGTTTGTTTTATGTTTTGTGTGGACCTTAGAAAGGAGAGCGGATGTGTTCATCAGCTAATGGGGATCCAAATAAAATACAAATACAATATATGTGACCCGGTAAATTTACAATTTATTTTTACTGGTGCATCAGAGAATTGTTTTTTGGGAGAGAAGCACAGTCATGTGGAAGCAGTATTTAGCACACTAAAGTGACGTGTGACTGACAAATGGGCTCAACCCTGACTTCACATGACTTAAAAGATGCTTTATTGCGGGGGCATTGTCGAAAGTTGGCCTAGGCATATTTAGATTCACGTGGTAAATATACCAAAATATACCACACCGTTCGGTAAACAAAACACTTAAAACGCATACTAGTCCTTCTCAAAATATTAGCATATTGTGATAAAGTTCATTATTTTCTGTAATGTACTGTTAAACATTAGACTTTCATATATTTTAGATTCATTACACACAACTGAAGTAGTTCAAGCCTTTTATTGTTTTAATATTGATGATTTTGGCAAAAAAGTCAAGAAACACCAAAAATCCCTACCTCAAAATATTAGCATGTCATGAAAAGGTACTCTAAAGAAGCTACTAACCTAATCATCTGAATCAAGGAATTAACTCAAAACCCCTGCGAAAGATTCCCGAGGCTTTTAAAAACTCCCAGCCTGGTTCATTACTCAAAACCGAAATCATGGGCAAGACTGCCGACCTGACCGCTGTCCAGAAGGCCATCATTGACACCCTTAAGAGGCAAAGACACAGAAAGAAATTTGAGCGAATAGGCTGTTCCCAGACTGCTGTATCAAGGCACCTCAGTGGGAAATCTGTGGGAAGGAAAAAGTGTGGCAGGAAACGCGGCACAATCAGAAGAGGTGACCGCACCCTGAGAAAGATTGTGGAGAAGGGCTGATTCCAGACCTTGGGGGACCTGCAGAAACAGTGGACTGAGTCTGGAGTAGAAACATCCGGAGCCACCTTGCACAGGCGTGTGCTGGAAATGGGCTACAGGTGTATTGAAACAAACAAGTATGGAAGGATGTTGTGATGACAACTGACATGAATAACTGGATTGTATTCGTTTTTAAAAACTGGTTAATAGAGGCTAATACTTGGCTTGCTTAATAGCAGTTCAACTTGTAATACATTAGTAACTTTTATGATTTAAGTGTCAGGTCAGGTTCAAGTAAGCCTTTCTTTTAGGCCAGAATTGATCATAACTTTATTCTGTGAACTTGTAATCGTTTTTTAACTTTGTTTTACCATCAAAGTCAATAAAGGGCAAGTACCGCATGAGCAGCCTTCCTCGCTTTTTTGTTTGTTTCCACTACGTTGGCTCTTAAAGTACTGTTGTTGGGTTTTCTGAAATCATGTAATAATACATCACAACAATTTGGTCATGCAAAGGTTATTTTCCCTACTAAACTGCAAAATGAATCTTGCATGTTAATCGTTGGAGTTGACAATTGAAACATCACTTCCAAAAATAACCGATAGGATAGTCTGAGCCCATTCGCACGACCTGAGGTTGACAGTTTGGGTCTTCTTCCCGGTCAAAGCAAATTACCAACACATATGAATAATTTGTATGTTTATTTGTTTGTGAGTCAGCTGTTTTTTTGTTTGTTTTTTTTTTAAATGGCTTCAGGAGACTTCTCCTACTATCCATCCTATACTCTTTACCTCTGTCTTGCAGGGTTAAGCTTCTCGAGCTCTCCAACGTGGGATCTGAAGGGTACCGCTATGTTGACAACTGATTATCTAAGACTCACACCGGACCAGCCGGCCAGACAAGGAGCTGTCTGGAGTCGAGTTGTAAGTCTGATACAGCAAACTCTAAATCCTTAAATTGCAGTGTCTTAATTTTTAAACCTATATTACAAGCATTCGGACAAACAAGTTATTCCTGTTTGAAACAAGGTTGCAACAAATGCCTTAAATTTTTGTGAATAACAAGAACAACCTGTTGGTCTATTTTTTTGTGTTCTCACTAGCCTTTGATTTTAAAAGAATGGGAGCTCAAGGTGCACTTTAAAATCCACGGGCAAGCAAGAATTTTCATGAGTGGCGATGGTCTTGCCATCTGGTTAACCAAAGAGCGCATGCAGGATGGTAGGAGATGAACAAATACTCATCGATAGAACAGCCTAATGTAAATGAGTTGTTGTTTGTAGTAGTGAGGATAATATAGTAGATTTTCTTCTGCCTCAAGAAAGGTGTCTTTTTTTTTTTTTTTTTGCTCTAAAAATAAACTGAAGCTGTTTGCTTTCAGGGCCCGTTTTCGGAAGCAAAAACCTGTTCACTGGCCTTGGAATATTTGTGGATACTTATCTCAATTCTGGCAAGAAGGCTGATGTGAGTGCTTGCCTTTCCTTCCTTATTTGGGTGTCAATAAATATGGATTCCACAAAACATAGTTTCTTATTCCAGACTAATAAAGTTATGGAGTTGCAGCTTTAGTTACATTTGTTCTGAAGTCTTATCCAAATATATATATTTTTTAATCCAAATCTTTTTTTTTTAAATCGTTTTTCCATAACAAAGCAACATATAATAAACAATATAGAACAACATAGAATAAACAAAAACATGGACATGGAAGCAGCAATCAGTGCACACACTCAAACAACATAGACAAACCATACACAAGTACATAGTCTGGGATATCAGATACAGCTACTTAATTTGATGATTCCACTCCAAAGATTCAGGGGGAGCACAGGCTCCATGGGTAGGAAGGAAGAACTGGGCAGCACCCGAGAGTATTTCATGGGGGGCACATAAATTCAGCATTATTTTCATTTCATTTCATTATTTTCAAAAGTTTTTTTTTGTTCTGAAGTCTTAAGTATAAATATCCTACAATATTCTCAAATACACATTTCTTTAAGGTTGTTGACATTTTTACTTTGTCATTTATGTGTTTTACTCACCAGTATGTTCATAAGGATTAATTTTCTCCTCAACCAGCTCCCATCAAAGTTTTAAAATGAATAGCTGATTTCCTCTTAAACCAGAGAAGATGTTGAGAAATGCACAAAAGAAAGCAAACAATCAATACAGCATTTTGATCCATGTCAGTCAGCCGTACCAATTCAGAAATACCACTTAGGCTGTTGGAGATCAGTTGGCAGGTCCACAGATGTCAACTCTGCATTTAAACTATTTAAGAACTATTTACGAGGCATTATTTATTTAAAAGGAACATTAGAATATGTTTCAACTTTATTGGTGAGTGATGCACAACATCATTTTCTCTTCTGTTAAGGGTGTTTAAAACCCTGTAGTCACACTACAGGTCAAATTGACCGGTTTCGGGTACATCATTGCTGTTTCAAACAAATGAACATTACATGAGTTAATTCTCAGGTGTTTTAGGCTCAATTACACGTTTTAAGTAACCAATGTCTTCCTCACTCAGAGGAGTGTCCCTTATATATCAGTGATGTTGGGGAATGGGACCCTTTCTTATGACCACGATCGTGATGGAATACCCACTGAGCTTGGAGGCTGCCCGGCAATGGCTCGTAATGCAAGACATGAGACATTTCTGCTCATCAGATACTCCAAAAACACATTGACGGTAGTAAATCCAATTCTTAGAACAGTTTTGTATATTCTCATTTGTATATTGCATATTGATCATGAGATGGTCATGCTTTATTTGATGAAGTGGATGTAAACAACAAACAAGTAGCTGTGATATTACTGTTGGATGAAAAAGTCAATGTTTTGTTTCCTATTGTTTCATAGTAAGACTTTAAAGTAGTCACCCATGTCCACTATTGGCCTCTATAGAAGAAAAGGCAAAATTTAAACACCGCTCCCATCTGCTCCATTTCAAAATTAAAAATGAAGCATAACTTTATCCATGAACTATACAGATAATTCCCTTTATCCCCTTATAGGTTATGTTTGATGATGGTCAACAAACTTGGAAAGACTGCACCAGCATCTCCGGTCTACATTTGCCTCGAGGCTATTACCTTGGGGCCTCGTCTGCCACTGGAGACCTCTCAGGTACATACAAAAAATGAAATAATGATAATTTTCAGAAGCCTCAGCGATTGAGGGCTAGATGTTGACATGCATATTGCTACAGATAACCATGACATCATCTCCATGAAGTTGTACGAGCTAACAGTGGAGGAGGAACCAAATGATGAGCCGACCATCCCAAGGGTTGATAACATGAAGCAATTCCAAGGTAGAAAAAAATAAGCTTCCCTTCCATCCGAGTGAGCTTTTTATGTAGCGTAGTTAGAGGTGGGAATCTTGGGGCACCTAACGATTCGATTATGATTCAGAGGCTACAATTCGACTAAAAATCGATTATTGATCCTTAAAATGGACTGGACATCTAGTGCCGTCAATGACATTAAAATATGAACCTTTACAGCCAGTTCTCCCATCTTAAGTGATGTGGATATCTGTTATTGTCAATGGCAGGCAATTAGTTACCGTAATATGAATATGAAATGCATGATTGTGTAGTTTTAACCTCAGCCTTAACCTACAGATAGTCCGAATAGTTACAAGGTTAATGGAGACATAAAAAAGCGAGAAATTGGTAGTTACATTAAAAGTGCCATATGGAGTTTGTCACTATTTCACTTGCAATTGCCACCTCCGGCCGAAAGCGTAACTGCAGCCTATGTTAAGCTTGTGCATGATGTACATGCTTGTACGAGCACAAACATAAAGCAACAAGCTTTTGGCCTATCAAATCAGCACCAGAAATGTAAAAACAGCAAACGTGATTGTTTACTAGCAAGTTGTAGTGTATGTGTGTTAGAAAAGTGTTATTGCCAAGCGGAGATTACCGTAATTTCCCGAATACAAGGCGCACCCGTGTATAATGCGCACCCCCTAATTTACTTGTAAAATCTAGCGAAAATTATTGTACCCGTTTATAACGCGCACCCTAATTTTAGCACCAATAAATAGAAGAATACAAGAAAACAGAGCTCGTGTACAGATACATAAATGTCATTTTACTAACTGGTGAAACACAGCACAAGCATAGCATATTGGTAGTTCAAAACATTACCATAAACTGACAATATTTACGGTAATAATATGATTTGACAACTTCTCCAATTTACCAGAATCTAGGAGAAAACAAAACAGATGTGACTTTTCTTTTAAGGCTGCTGTATAACTTGCTAGTTTCATCATGATGAAAAAATGTTTTTTCCATGGATTGATACGGTAAAATGAAAGTGAGAACACAAGTCGGAAATCCGAGAGAGCTCATCGCTGTCGAAACTGTGACATATTGGTATTCTAAGTTATGTTGTTCTATGTTGTGGCACTGGTGGATCCATGCTGCTGTATTGTCATATCTATGTTGTGATTGTCTATGAGCCAGAGGGCCGCTGAGGCTAGACAAAAGAGCGCCGCATTATAGCCGGACTGTCGGCATTTAAGTTAATTGAAAGCAAGAAATAAAACGTTGAACACGGCACTCGAAGTATTCTAGTTTTTTTTCAATACAAGATAAAACAGACACGACAGTAACAATAGTAACTATTGTTATTTGGGTTAGTTGACGGACACACACAGGAAGTCTGTGTTGTTACGTTTGTTATGGTCCGAGTTGCGGAGCTGCAATAAACGTTGACACAAATGAGTTCAAGAAACTAAATTCTGTGCTTTATAAAGAGTGAAAAAAGCAGAATTTAACACAGACAAAATCATTCGGCCGTTCGGAGTGAAGTATTACCGAAACAAAATGGTGACGTCAGGTACCGTAATGGTCGGCAACGGATCGCCGCACACCTTTCTTCAACACAACGTGGCCGTGTCAATAAAAAAATCGGTTTATGTATGTATATATATATATATTTCTGTCTCCATCCATGTACCCGTTTATAATGCGCACCATGATTTTACAAGTTGATTTTGGGGGGGGGGGGGAAATGCACGTTATATTTGGGAAATTACGGTAGGCTTAGCCGCAGTGAAACCGCTGCTTCCGACCTGCACAGGCGCATGTTCGCCTAGAGCAGACATGTCCAAAGTGCGGCCCAGGGGCCAAATGCGGCCCGTGGCCAAATTTCATCCGGCCCCCAGCCTCTGTCATAAGATCAATAACGTCTGGCCCACACTCAGACTTAATAAATTGGTCAGCAGTACTGCTACCAGAAAATGAAGTAGCTTACACACTAAATGCTGCTCCTCATTTACCCACTAAAAGGCAGCAGTACTCTAAGCAACATTACCCCGTGTGAGCCTTGACTTCCAATTTTCTAAAATGGCGACGATCAACAACAACAAAAAGAAAGTTGACTGCAATGGCCAACACTTCAAGGATAGGTGGAAATTGGACTATTTTTTTTTCACTAAAATACGCAACATTTGTGTCTACCTCATTTGCAAAGAGACAGTCGCTGTTTTTAGAAAGTTCAATGTGAGGTGATATTACCAAAAAAGACATGTACGACAAGATTACAGGGAAGATACACAGCGAGAAATTGAAGCAACTTGAAGCTAGTTTAATTTCACAGCAGCAGTATTTTGCAAGAGCCCGAGAGTCGAAAGAGAACGCCACAAAGGCTAGTTGCGAGATTGTTGAAATTATTAATTTAAAAAAATTATAAAGCAAATGTGACACACAGAATGGCTTGCTAAAATTTGCTTAAATATATTGGTCTAGGTAAAGGACGTCAGCAAAGGTCGGCCCCCCACATTTTTACAACACCAAATCTGGCCCCCTTTGCAAAAAGTTTGGACACCCCTGGCCTACAGTGTTCGACCCGAACTCTCTCTGTTGAAGGGAAGAAAAAGGGCTTTTTTTCAGGCAGTCTCAGTTAAAATGTCAGGGCCCTGTATATTCATCAGATGGGGTGAAGCATGTAATGAGCTGTGTTGTTAATTTTACTTTAGAAAAGTAATTAATTACAGTTAAAAATTACTTCTCCCAAAAAGTAATTGCGTTAGTAACTCAGTTACCTGAATTTAAAAGTAATTAGTTACTTGGCAAAGTAACTAGTGATAATTTTCATGTGTTGTTTTTTTTCTCAAAAAAAAAAACCCCAAAACAAACAAAAAAAAAGGTCACACAATGTGAAGTTTAAAGGGTTTTTGGGACAATTGGCCCTAGCCCAATTCTTTACCCTCCACTTAACTAGACACAAGAGTATTGTGATAACTAGATAGTAACCTTTGCTATGTGTGGAAGTCCCTCCACTTAACTAGACGCAAGAGTATTGCGATAACTAGATAGTAACCTTTGCTATGCGTGGAAGTCATTTAAAGTTGTGAATCAACCGTTAAAGTTGTTAAAATTGCTCCCGCTATTGCATTAGTTCCCTTCTGTCTACTTTCAACATGTGTAAGTTTTAAAACTGTTTCATCATTTAAAGATAGATTTAAGTCAAGATTTGGCCGATTTAGGACCATTTTAGATTATTATTATTATTATTATTATTATTATTTATTTATTTTTTTAAAAGTAGGTTCGCTAGGAAAGATGTCTACAACAGAGCCTTCCTGAGAGGTTTACTGCTTTAAGATGGCGGCTGTTTACTAACGCATGTAGTCATTAAACATGTTGCCAATGCAGCCATGTCTAACATTTGCATCTAGTTCTATAATATGTGATATCTACCGTATCATGTGGGCGTAGTTTGTAGGCTACAGTCAGGTATTATTGGAGCCACCTAGCATCGCGTTTGCAACGGCGTCTTCCCCACTCTGCTCTGCTCTCTCGTCTCCGTGAGTCCGTCTCTCTGACTTTTTTTTATTCAACCAACTTAGTAACTCATAGTAACGCACGCTTTCCCGCCTCAGTAACTGTAACGGCGTTGCCAAGATGAGAAAAGTAATTAATTAGATTACTCACTATTGAAAAAAATAACGCTGTTATATTGTAACGCCGTTATTAACAACACTGGTAATGAGTTGAAAAATATTTTACAATAACACTATAAATTCCATACAGTACCTGTAAGAAATACTAGTAAAACTAATTTCCAGTGCAATCACATTTTCTTTGCAGTGAAAATTGAAGAGGAGCAGATGAGTGCAGTCCAGCTGTTCTTTGGCCTTCTCTTCACCATCCTGGGCCTGGGTGTGCTGGCAGTGGTTGGGTTGATAGGATACGGACGCTGGAAGCAAAACAAACGCAAACATTTCTATTGATAAAAATTTACGAGCAAATGGTTTGTGGTTGAGAGACCCCACAATGCAAAACACCTAAAAGTTTACAATCTAATGAACAACGATTCTTAACACTAGCTACTATGGCTGACAGGTGAGCAACCTGTGTGAAGAGAATAATTACTTGATACTTGCAATGAGATGAAGCTATTTAATTGTGGAAAGTAACATTGTCACTGATACTGTGGTATTAGATGTGACCGCATTTTCACCTTCAGAAATATGCTAAATGAATGAAGTTCATATCAACATCCTAGATCACATTCTTTGAAATTAGTAGCGGTATTCAACTTGAAAATGTCCTTACTTCTGTTAGCCAGCTGATGTCGCCATCATAAAATCTTTGTAGCATTTTAGGCGTTTTCTGCAACAACCACAAAAAAAATATAATAACAATTTTGATAGGATACTGATGCAGTTGTGCTTGTGCAACAAGACGATTTGTGTCAACTGGTCCAAGCACTGACATGAGGCTTGAGTCATGCTCAAACCACATTTGATTTGATTTGAATCTTAAAATATGCTCATTTTCATTGTGGCGCAAGAAGAGTTTTACTCATTTAATCTTAACCCCTTAGTTTTTGTCAGGAACAGTTGTGTTTGTGCTGTCAAACACCTGCTGTGAATTATTGCCATTTACTTTTTTCTTTTGAAGCAATTTACAGCTGTCATTGGTTTAGTACGAGGTTGCATTATTACAGTGGTGATACAATCTAAATTTGTGTTAAAAAAAAAAAAAAAAAAAAAAAAACACTTTTACACACTTACACAACAATCATTATTACATTAAAGAGCTGTATGTAAAAAAATACACTATGCAAAAAACAAAAAAAAACAGTATAGCTGTGACTCAGGAAGCTTTTTGTTATAATGTCAACCAAAAAACAGAGCCTCCCCCCACCCCCCTTGAATGTATTTTGTTACTGTGAATGCTCTGTTGTGGTGTGGCTTCCAAAAATTAGCCATTGTTGCACTGGGGAAATGTCTGTCTGCCACTGACTGCACTCACCAGAATTATATCATAAGCAATTCATGTACATACATGTACATATTTTGGGCCTCCACAAAAACTGGCAAGTCAAAATATGGACAGAATCTGCCTTGTTCAAAATGGCTGCTTGTTGGTGCTCTTTGTAAACCTAGGTATACTTTGAGTTTGGAGGTCAAAGCAGGAAATGTATAACTTTTTCATGGGATCAGACACAGGAGGACCGAAGGTTGAGGTTGTGGGCAAGTTACTAAATGTATGGGTTTGCACCACCAATCACTGCTGTGTGTGTTTGTTGAAGTACACAATGACAAGCACTGGAATTTCATACACGAAGTTCCCTGGGAAATTGCACCCCTTTTTTGCACGATTACCCCCAATGTATACAGTTTATGAGAAACGATACCGGCTTTATTCTTGAGGCAGTTGGGGTCAATGATTTTGTTAGTGTTTTGTGGGAACTAAACACGTTTCCTTTTTTTGTATTAAAGATGATTATTATTTCTTGTTGTCCGTTCAATATTGGAGTCTTCATGTAAGTACTACATGGTCAAACTTGTTTGCTCATTGTTCATGACAGTTTCTCTGCCGTTTCAAGTGTTAAGAATAAATGAAGCAGACAATGCAGACTTGTTTTCAGTGTGTTGCAGCCTTAATTATTTTGGAAACAAGACAACTGTAGTCTGTAGCTCCAGTCAATTTTCCTTTCCAAGCATTTTACATGTCATAGCTGTAAAGGCAGTTTATTCTGGCAGGTTATGTAAGATATTCAAACAACTGTATACACAGCACTTAAATAATTAGCATGATTTTTGCATTTAACTTATATTTAACTGTATTAACCTCTTCGTATGGCAAATTGTGAGATTTCTAATCTCCGCAGGGATCCGAATACAGAGTTTTGTTTGCCGTTTACTGAACAGTAATGGTTTGTACCACTAGAGGGCTTCCTGTACTAAGTTTTGCAGAACTGTGTGTGTGTGTGTGTATATATGTATGTATATATATATATATATATATATGTATATATATATACTGGACTGTCTCAGGAAATTAGAATACACAATATTCTAATTTTTTGAGACAGTCCAGGACAATATTCTAATTTCCTCTCAGGAAATTAGAATATTGTGTATTCTAATTTCCTGAGACAGTCCTGTATATATACACAGGACTGTCTCAAAAAATTAGAATATTGTGTATTCTAATTTCCTGAGACAGTCCAGTATATATATATATATTGCCCCATGGGACCTTAATGGGAAAAAAAGAGAAAAATCCAACCTTCAATACAAGTGCATTTATTCAGTGGGGAAAAAACCCACATAAAGAAATAATTATTTGACATCAAATAATGTGTGTCACAATTATTAGCACCCCTGGTGTTAATACTTTGTACAACCCCCTTTTGCCAACAAAACGGCACCTAATCTTCTATAATGTTTCACAAGATGGGAAAAGAGAAAGATGGATCTTCAGCCATTCCTCTTTATATATATATCGTCTCGCCCACCCGGGCGATATGGTCTCTCCTCTCAAGCTCGGGTCCTCTACCAGAGGCCTGGGAGCTTGAGGGTTTTATAAATACATACATACATTTATATATATATATATATATATATATATATATATATATATATATATATATATATATATATATTTAAGGGCAGTCAAATGATTAAAATTTTTTAATTGAGTTAATCACAGCTTAAAAACTAATCGTAATTAATTGCGATTCAAACCATCTCTAAAATATGCCATATTTTTCTGTAAATTATTGTTGGAATGGAAAGATAAGACACAAAACGGATATATACATTCACACAAGATGGCATTAACATTATTAACATTCTTTCTGTTAAAAGGGATCCACGGATAGAAAGACTTGTAGTTCTTAAAAGATAAATGTTAGTACAAGTTATAGTAATTTTATTTTAAAACCCCTCCTAATGTTTTTGTTTTAATAACATTTCTAAAATTTTAAATAAAAAAATAGACTAGTAGCTTGCCATTGTTGACGTCATTGTCGGTGACGTTACATGGGCTCCCTACTGTTCTTCCACAATGTCTTTAACTACGATTGAAATACATCACAAGGTGTCAATGGCGAGTTAAATTACTTAGAAATCAAGCCAATGAGTGTGTTTTGTCCCTCAACCAACGCAATAGTTCCCTGTTTCCATTGTACATCACGGTCATTTGAGTGCTGGCTTCACAACGTGCGAGACCTCTGATAGTTTGTATATTGTGACTAAATATTGCCATCCAGTGTATCTGTTGAGCTAAATGATTGAAACGTTTTTCTTTTTGGGAACATTTTTTTTGGAAAGATAGGAATATTATTTTTGTTGTGCTTTCATTAAATGATACTTATGTTTGTTGTGAAGGATTTGCCGACGCTTATGCCAATAAACGGTGCGGTCCAATGAATGCCTGTGTCCACTCGCCTTTCTCTGCCTCTTAGCTCTCAGTGTGCAAAAAACGGCATCATTGTAATCTGTTTGAGGCAATGCATGAGCGGGTCATTCCGTGCATGCGTTAAATGCGTCAAATATTTTAAAGTGATTAATTTGAAAGATTAATTCATGCCCGTTAACGCGATAAATTTGACAGCACTAATATATATATACACAGTGGTACCTCTACATACGAAGTTAATCCGTTCCAGGACCTTGTTTGTAAGTCGAAATGGTCGTATGTCGAGCAGGATTTTCCCATAGGAATACATTATAATTCCATTAATTCGTTCCACAGCCCAAAAACCTTCACTAAATCCTTAAAAAATACTGCTGGTACTATTACAAATGGCAATTACACATAGCAAAACAAATAAATTATAAATCAAAATCGGAATAATAATAATAATTCCCGTATTAATGTAACGAATCGAGTTCTAATGTGGCGGACGTTTTTTGCTGACCCTGAACGCACCGCGGGGCTGACGTGCCAGAGACAGACCGGTGAGCTTGAGTTTCACTTTCACTTTGAATGTTTTCTTGAGAACACCGTCAATTGCGGCAGACAGAAGATGTTTTTGTTTTGAATAAGTTGTGAAATAAATGATAAAAACGTGGCGAAGTTGGCGATTTCTCTGGAGATGTTACCACAATAAGAATTGTCAGCTTAACTTATAAAGACTGGCGAACGATGGTCGGAGGAGGACCGTGGAGATGTATTGTTGAGCCATTTCACGGATGCCCACCCTACGCTCATATTTTTCTGTCATTTGCATCTTCATTTAGAAGGTAAGCGTCAACTTTTTCCTTGTTTCACCACCTGTACCAACCTTTTCTGAAACCAGTGTTGATTTGTCGCACAAGAAAATCCGCCGTGCATTCGTCTGCGGTGCTGCCATTGTCGTCGTATTTCGAGCATGTCGTCGGATGTAGAAACAAATGGCGAGTCAAATTTTACGTCGGATGTCGAAAAGTTGGTGTGTCGAAGCGATCGTATGTAGAGGTACCACTGTGTATATATATATATCACCATGCTAGTAACTGGTTGGACCCACTTTTGCCGTCAGAACTGCCTTAATTCTTCGTGGCATAGATTCAACAAGGAGCTGGAAGCATTCCTCAGATAGTTTGGTCCAAATTGACATGATGGCAACACACAGTTGCTGCAGATTTGTCGGCTGCACATCCATAATGTGAATCTCCCGTTCCACCGCATCCCAAAGATGCTCTATTGGATTGAGATCTGGTGACTGTGGAGGCCATTTGAGTACAGTGAACTCATTGGCATGTTCGACAAACCAGTCTGAGATGATTCCAGCTTTATGACATGGCGCATTATCCTGCTGAAAGTAGCCATCAGAAGCTGGGTACATTGTGGTCATAAAGGGATGGACATGGTCAGCAACAATACTCAGGTAGGCTTTGGCGTTCCAATGATGCTCAATTGGTACCAAGGGGCCCAAAGAGTGCCAAGAAAATATTCCCCACACCATTACACCACCACCAGCCTGAACCGTTGATCCAAGGCAGGATGGATCCATGGTTTCATGTTGTTGACGCTAAATTCTGACCCATCCGAATGTCGCAGCAGAAATCGAGACTCATCAGACCAGGCAATGTTTTTCCAATCTTCTATTGTCCAATTTCGATGAGCTTGTGAAAATTGTAGCCTCAGTTTCCTGTTCGTAGCTGAAAGGAGTGGCACCCGGCGTGGTCTTCTGCTGCTGTAGCCCATCTGCCTCAAAGTTCGACGTACTGTGCGTTCAGAGATGCTCTTCTGTCTACCTTGGTTGTAACGGGTGGTTATTTGAGTCACGGTTGCCTTTCTATCAGCTCGAACCAGTCTGGCCATTCTCCTCTGACCTCTGGCATCAGCAAGGCATTTCCGCCCACAGAACTGCCACTCACTGGATATTTTTTCTTTTTCGGACCATTCTCTGTAAACCCTAGAGAGGGTTGTGCGTGAAAATCCCAGTAGATCAGCAGTTTCTGAAATACTCTGACCACCCCTTCTGGCACCAACAACCCTGCCACGTTCAAAGTCACTCAAATCACCTTTCTTCCCCATACTGATGCTCGGTTTGAACTGCAGGAGATTGTCTTAAACCATGTCTTCATGCCTAAATGCACTGAGTTGCCGCCATGTGATTGGCTGATTAGAAATTAAGTGTTAACGAGCAGTTGGACAGGTGTACCTTATAAAGTGGCCGGTGAGTGTATATACGTATATATGTGGCAGAAAACACAGACAAGACTGAAAAAGCAGTTTCTGGCCTTGTACCCCTCCTTAGAATAAACTGTATTTTAAGCCAAAAGAACTGTTGCGTTTGATAGAACAATATGTTTATACTGTATACTGCCATAGCAGATTCATGGCGCATTAAGTCCCCGAACTATTTTTAATTTGTCCGTTATACCCTGGAAACCCCTGTTTACAGACGTCGCGCAACCGCTTTTGTTTCAACCTAGCCATAAAAAGAAGGTAAGTAATCCTATTCATTACTCAAAATGTCTGACATTTTTAGCTTGGAATCATTAATTGATGTCTAATATTTAGTTTTAAAAAAACCTTTAAAATATGCGAGTGAATGAGTTTTTAAACTTTTAAACAAATGACGTCAGAATGGAAAAAAATTGACATCTGTAAAAATAGTCGTGGATATCTACCTCATAACTATCGCTGTTACCGTCGCATTTTCCCCAATATTTTAGATGATAAATAATCGATCCAAACAAAGAAAAAAGAAAAAAAATTTAAAAGGATAAATATATGAAAAAGAACATCTCGACCACTCCTTGATGTCTGCGATTTTTGCATTGCGACCCTTGTTATAGTGCTAGGTTCCACCCATAATCTCCCGCAAAAAATCCGGCTGTGGCCATTCACATCTGTGTCTTGACACTCGGCGATACATGCTACACGGAGTTTTTGGATCAAAACAAGTTAAGTACGTGATAATATCTTGTTAAAATCGTGGCGTCTTATATTCTGCTCTCGCGTGTTCTCATCTCCAGTTAGAGTTTTGATGTTTAATTTTTTATTTTTTTTAAATGCCCTCCTGTTCAAAATTTTTCTTCCCCCAGAAAATTGAGATTTTAAGCTTTCCAATGATGTATCACACATGCATATCGGACAATTTTGAAAGTTGGCCAAATGGGGGGTCTCAGAGCGGAACTTCAAGTCACCTGAGTGTTTTCCGCCATATACTGTATATGTATATATATATATATATATATATATATATGTGTTTTTTAATGACATTAATGGAGGTGTTAAATATCTGGACTTTATTTTCATCCTTCTTTACTGTTTTTATACTTAATTGAGTAATGAAACTTAAATATGTCCTTGCATGGACCCCCCCCCCCCCCCCAACACACACACACACACACACTGTTCCATTCTTCTGATTTATCAGAAAATTAGTGTATGATCCGTTTGAAGGTTGGCATCCATGTGGTTAATGATTTGATTGCAACCACTTTTATAAGTCAAGCAGCTCTACAAATGAACAGATTTCAAATCGGTGACTGTGATATCACACTGCTTTGCTGTTCATGTATGTGCCCACTAGCCAATGGCCAAGCAAGGTCTTAATATAAACACTTGCCCAGGACACATCCACTCACCAACGAATGGACAATGGGAGTGAATTTACATATATTAAGCTATTTACAATCATTTGCATGTTTGCAGAGGCAAACATATAGGAACAATTCAAATACGTTGAAAAGGGCCATTATAGACTTTTTAAACTAAAATTGTGTCGCAGAACTTATAAAATGACATCAAAGGCTGTGAAAATGAATGTAAAAAATATTAGGTCAGTATAAATGGGGGTAATCAGCCATAACAGCTGTTATTTGTGGACTGATTGTTATTTTATTTTGAGGTAGGACTAGAAGACAGTGGCCACTGTTTAAAACATCCACCTCACAGTTCAGAGGTCATGGTCTGTACACCAGTGGTCAAATGTTTTGTCACACAAACTTTTGACCGACACTTCACGATTCAGTAGGATGAGAATGTGACGCAAAAGTTTTGACCACCGGAGTGCATTGCTTTTTGTCCTTCATTTGAAAAACTGCAGTAACATCTCGAAATGTTCGTTTTGAGAAACAACCATAGTCTGTCCATTAAAAAAGTTCTGCTCACATTGACATTAAGCATACTGGAGGGGCAGTTTTAAGTAGATCTTTACCTGTCATTGTCAAAAGTACAATGAAATTCAAAGTGGTGTCTAACGATTTTTTATAATTGCACGTCGTTTAAAAAGAGACAACCACTTACAAAAACATGACATGAACAATGGTTGTGCTGTTTGTTGAATTACACTGCATTTATATGTACTGTACTGTGTACTGTATAAATTCATGGACTTTTTCAATCAAATTTGTCTTCCTGCATGTTGGTTGTCTGCCCTCCACCCATCTGGTTTTACTTTGCTTTACATACCTTTATTTAATCAGTATGTGCTGGGATTGCTGAGTACAAGAAACTTTGTCTCATTTGATCAATGCATTATTGCTTGACAGAGGGACTTCAGGTAAGCTCGAGCACACCTTACTTATTGTTAGAATAAGTTGAAATCTAAATTTTACTTTCCCTTTATAAATGAGTTAGTTAAATGATTAGTAATAAACACCAAGAAGACAACAGAAATGCTAAAGATTATTACTATACGGTAGTGCTTTATTGGTGTTACACAGTCGGGGCCTGATGTATGGGAGGGCCGGGGTGGGCATGGCCCACCCAGACGTGAGTGGTGTCCACCCAATCAAAATGTCGGGAATATCTATTGTAGCGTCGCACTGGATATAGAGAATGCACGGAGAGTTGGTCTCACCTACTTTTTTATTGCAGGATTAACGGTTACTGTTGGCCGCAACCACGCCGAACAAGCAATCACCAAAACAAGCTGTTTTTCCAATTTCATTTGTTATCCGCACGCTTCCCCTCTCTCCTCCAGACACATTGTCGCAGTCGGACATACGGGTATTTATGACGTCACCAGCCACAACAAAGCGTCGCCATATTGAAATGGGGGCAAAACACGAGTCACAAGCAGTTGCTCTGTCGTGCATTGTAGTACAAACGCATTGAACTTTTGTCTTATTTGCGGTCTTTTTTTCCGTCGGAATGACTAAAAGTTGCCGTGTTGCGGGTTGTACCACAAGCACGAGTTCGGAGCCGCATTTGAAGTTCTTCATTCTTCCTCGTGAGATGAAAAGGACAAGCAAATAGCTGAAAGCAATCAATCGAGGAACAGTAAAAGAAGACGGTTCCGTGGACCATTCTCACCAGTGGGAACCTAAATCCAGGCACATTTACGTTTGCAGCCGACATTTTATTACTGGTGAGTAAACTTTAATCGATTTTTTTGTTGTTGTTGCCACAATTAGCTGCTAGGATTCAATAGACTGCGCAGTGGTTATTATTACTGTAACCGACAACTCGCAAAGCGTTATTTTTCTTTTGCTGTGAACTGCTCTGATCGGTCAATCGGTATATTATTGGCCTGGTGGGAATTGGTTATTTTGCCGTGACGTGTTCACGGCTAAATAACGCTTGGAGGCGAATTACCGGTTACGGCAGAAATAACCACTCCGTATATACTACCAGTTTTCTTAGTTTCACACAGTACATATTCCACGTAATTGTTTTTTTTTTTTTTTTTTTTTAATAATATTCCACGTAATTGGTAAAGGTCAACTTACTGGGTGACTTTATGAGGTAGTTGTAGATGTTTCCGAACTCCACTGCAGGCAATTCCTTTGGATTGTTTATCCAGCTGTCAGCTGCGACTTTGTATGGGCAGATTTTCAGGCCAATACACGCTAATTTTACTTCCTTGAGTCTGTCGGCAGTGACTTGTGGTAATAAGTCATGTTTAAGACGTTTTTATGAAAAAACAGACGCAAAACACAGCTGAAATATATGAATTTCAGACGTTTGTCTACGGATGTTTACCTGTGCGTGCCCCATCTCAAAATGGCGACACGTTGCTATGCGAGATGACGTCATTGTGACATCACGCCGAATGCGAGACTAAGTAGATTGATGAATTAAAAAATTTTTTAAAAAATAACCCCCCCAAAAATTAATGCAGCCTCAACGGGACACAAGCCAGTGTCCTACTTGCGCCGGTCCCAAGCCCGGAAAAATGCAGAGGGTAAAAAAAAAACCTGCATTGGGGGTGCCCCCTCAAGATTTCTTAGTGCCCACTCTGGTGGGTAAACCTAGATCCGGGCCTGTGCACAGTTTTCAAAAATTGAATTTTAGTCCACTTGTTTCAGTTTGTATACAACACAATCTTAAGTTTCTTAGATGTGGACCATTTGAAAAAAAAAAAAACTCCGTATTGGTAAATATGTTTACAAGAAGATATATCATCTATTTTTCAGTGTCAACATGATTTAGTATTTAGATCATAGATTCATGTCTTTAATGCAAGTCTCGTGTTTAGTGCATAATTATAAACTGCTTATCCTTACGAGGGTCGCGGGGTTGCTGGAGCCTATTCCAGCTAACAATGAGCAGAAGGCAGGGTATACCCTGAACTGTTGGGCAGCCAGTAGTGCACAATTAGAAGAGTTTAAATTAAATTCACACTTATTGGTACTGTATTTTTAGAGGACTCTGACCCAGTTAAAACAGCTCATAAACACAAACCATGATGTTTAAAATTCCAAATAGGTCACATGCTCATTGTGCTTGTGGCTCACTGTCACCATATCAAACACCTTTGTGGTGTAAACACAAGTCACCAAAAGGAGCAGTCTCTTATTTTGTCAAACAGATGCCTGTGGGTCTAAGTTAATGTAAGGCATTTGTGATTCTACAGGAAGGATGGATCGCTCCTGTGTAAACTGCTTGAAAAATCTGATGTTATTTCTTAACTTCCTATGCTGGGTGAGTGGTAAAAACAGAAAATTCATCCTTTAAATCTTCTGATAATCATCAACTGAATTTAAATGAATTATAATATGAATGTTTTGTGCTTTGTCTTTGTTGCAGTTATGTGGTACGTTTGTTGTTGCCTTTGGGGTATTCCAGGCTATACACTCCAAGTTTGAATCTCTGGTCACAACCTTCTGGCCAATCTACCCTGCCAACACCCTGGTGGTCACTGGTACTATTGTTACCTGCGTGTGTTATCTGGGTGTGCTTGGAGCCATGAAGGAGAATCGCTGCCTTCTTATCAGCGTGAGTATGAATCCCGATGACATACTGTAGATTTTCAAGTCACAATAATAACCAGACTTCCTCCCCAAAGTCAGTCACTTAACTCAATGAATGCCATTTACACCCAAATCTAATGCATTTTATGACCTTGAGCAGGGAAATAAATCCACAATCCCACTTTTTTTTTTTTAATTAACATGATGAAAAGAAAAAGATGAACAATCAACAATACAAACCAATAACAAAACAAAACTAACACAAATATGCCAGGCGGTACCAAAATTCCAAACATTGCACATCACAGAGGGGAAAAAAACAATGACTAATGCTGTCATTCAATTATTCACAAAAAAGTTTTAGTTTTTTACAAATATTGAGTGTTTTCCGCCTTCAGATTCTTTGATTTTTCTTTTTTTAAACAGATTTATGTAGTACGCCGTCTCGTTATGAAAGTCAGAAAAATAAGGTAACAGCTTGCTTTACATTTGTGGAGTTAGAATTTCCATAACAAAATGTACAGATTAATTATAAAACGTTCTCATTCTTGAGTATTTTATAGAAACAAAAAAAAATGACATTTTCTCATTTGAGTTTGAAGTCCACGTTTAGATTCCTGATGATGAACTTGCAAAATTCTTTCCAAAATTTATTGGAAAAAGAGCAGGTCCAAATAAGGTGCTGAAGGGGCTTTGGATGAGTTCCACAGAACGAACAGTTTTTATCAAAGTCCAGCTTCAGCTTGAATTTTTTCCTATAGTGGTTTGCAGGATAGTATCTATTGATATTTTTGAAAGAGACTTCTTTGATCTTATTTGTCGGGGATAGTCCATACCTTAGACTAAATGATATCTCCAACAAATTGATTCCAAAAAGACTTAACATAAGGTGTGGATCTGAATTCATTCTGGAATAGACAATCCCGCATTTCATCAGTGCAACGCTTTGCTCGGTGACATGTGGTAATGTTCATGATTGGTGAGGCAAGAGGAGTCTGATATAAAAACATCAACCCAAAAAGAGAAGATAACATATTTCAATTTGTTGTTTTCAACTCTTAGATACTTCAATTAATTATCCACAGTTTAATACTATGATAGCAAGAAAAACAAAAGAATATTTGTGATATCCGAAAACTCTGTGAAGCTCAACTCAACATGCTGGTTGTGGCACCGTACATTTCAGATTCCACTATGTATTTTAATGTGTCTTGTGTGAAGCTACTGACTAATCAGAGCCTACTTGAATGGATATTTGTGTGGTCTCTTGAAGCATCATGAGAGCCACAATAATTCTAGCTGTGCTTCCTATGCTTTTGAACAGGAAATATGAAAATTCAGTTTTGGAATTATGAAATCATTTAAATTGTTAAAAAAAAAAAAAGAAAGAAAGAAAGAAAGACAGGAAAACAAACAAACAAACAAAAAACTAATGTAAATCATGGACCATACAACTCAAATGGAACAATTGAATGTACTGTAATCTTTTTTTTTTTTTTTTTTTTTTTTTTTTTAACTATACACATGCAGTAGAACGGATAAACCACACGTCGCTGCTCTTGCTCCACTCTTTCACTCCCATCTATAGATTTCTATTAAATAATTGTAAAACGGACGGGACATTTAGACCCCCCGCTCCCCATAATGAAAAAAGAAAAAGAAAAAAAAAGATTATTAAATAGAATTAAAAGGGTTTAAAAAATTAACAACCTGGACTATTGTACCTAGACAATAATTCCCAGAAAATCTCTACTAGTTTGTAAGAACACATATGATCTATAAAAATAAGAACATTTTCATTTTCAACCTGACTGTAGGACATTTTTTTAATTACCAGGTCACTCATCATAAGCATTTTTAGTGTTATGAAAATGATCCATATAAATGCTGATCCAGATGTTTTAGTCAGTGTGGATTTGATCTAATAATAATGATAATTATTATTATTATTATTATTATTATTCATTCATTCATTTTCCATGCCGCTTTTTTTCCTCACGAGGGTCGCGGAGGTGCTGGAGCCTATCCTAGCTAACTATGGACAGTAGGCAGTTATTATTATATTATATAATAATTAAAATGTCAACACAAAGGCTCATCGAATATGTTATGAATAGAAAACATAGTTTTAAAGACTGTAGAGAAGCTCACGCAGCAGAAACAAAACACTTATTTTTCTCTCTGGCTGATTAAAACATTAGTAGTTCCTGTGCGTTTTGCCAAGTTTTTGTGAATAAAAGCTCTTAATATCATGTTAAGCTTATAACACTGTCCAGCCAATATTTACATTTTTTTTATGCCTGCTAAACCCGTGCCTGTGCATATAGACAACCCTAACTAAATTAATGTAGGCACTTTGAGTATTATGACGTACTGTATATAGTATATATAGTATGCATAATGTATAATTTTGATTCTTATATACTTAAATGGAATTTCTCTTCCATTGCAGTTTTTCATCCTGCTCTTCATCCTGATGTTGATAGAGTTGGCCATGGCCTGTGTGTTCCTGGTTTATAGCCGAGTGGTAGTAAAGTGTTTATATTGCACCTCTACAAACAATCACACTACAGTTTGATTGACAATACCCAATCATCATAAAGAGTTAAGTCCATCACACATCATTTATTTTATTTTTCTGGTGGTAAAGATCAATAATACAGTTAAGTAGTATTTTTTTCCCTGCTATTTCCTGTAGGCTTTCAGTCTGTTCATTGTCCAAGTGGCATGGAGGGGTTTTCAGATAACAAAGTGTAATTTTCCCGTGCAGATTAACACATATTTTGAGAAAGACCTGAATCAAAGTTTGCAGATCTACCTACAGTCAAGTCCCGAAGAGAACAAGATGATTAAAAATGATTTTGATGCAGTCCAGCACCTGGTAAATGATGCGCTTAATACAGTCAGAAATTGGGAACATGTTTTGAACACATCTGAATGCTGAAATACAGTAATGTATATGGATAAAGTTTCTACTGACAAAATCAATGGTCTTGGTCAGCATGAGATTGACCCCCACCCCCCCTCCACTGTTTAGTTTAAGTGTTGTGGAGTACACGGCGAGGAAGACTGGATGGGGAAGGTTCCCATCTCCTGTTGTGTCCAGGATCCCTGCTACTCTCCCAGCCACACCAACTGGCAAGAGGTTAGCAACTCTCTTAAGATTGTGCTTGCTCCCAATAGTTCATTCCAGTCATCTACATTTCAGAATCTATCTGCATGTACTCCCACCAAATCCACACAATTATGTTACATGTTTGTGCTACTAATTACGCATGATTTGAGACTAGTTTTCTGCAGCCAAATTGCCAAAATGCCAGGTACAATTTTTGTGCGCACACTCTTGTTACACTGGAGAGCAGTCCATCAAGCACTTACACGGAAATCGTCATGCGCTGGTTAGTAAACTCTAGCATAGTTGTACTGTCCACGAAAATAGAGAACTGTTTGTCAAACATTAGCTTCTTAATTTCTCTTTGAATCTCCCTTTCTAGAGATTATTCTGACACATCCACACGTAAACAAGATTGAAATCACTTGAAACTTAGACTTAAATTAACAATTTTTTTTTTTAATCTTGAAAATTAAACAATGAAAATCTAGTTTTTAAACAAAAAAAGAGAGAAAAAGTAATGAAAAAGCCAGTTCATTCATTGCATGATTTAACAAGTAGAGTGGGTACACACATGACTACAGTGGGGCAAATAAGTATTCAGTCAACCTCTAATTGTGCAAATTCTCCCACTTGAAAATATTAGAGAGGCCTGTAATTGTTAACATGGGTAAACCTCAACCATGAGAGACAGAATGTGGGGGAAAAAAAAAAAAACAGAAAATCACATTGTTTGATTTTTAAAGAATTTATTTGCAAATCATGGTGGAGAATAAGTATTTGGTCAATACCAAAAGTTCATCTAAATAATTTGTTATGTACCCTTTGTTGGCAATAATGGAGTCCAAACGTTTTCTGTAACTCTTCACAAGCTTTTCACACACTGTTGCTGGTATTTTGGCCCATTCCTCCATGCAGATCTCCTCTACAGCAGTGATGTTTTGGGGCTGTCGTTGGGCAACACGGACTTTCAACTCCCTCCACAGATTTTGTATGAGGTTGAGATCTGGAGACAGGCTAGGCCACTCCAGTACCTTGAAATGCTTCTTACGAAGCCACTCCTTTGTTGCCCTGGCTGTGTGTTTGGGATCATTGTCATGCTGAAAGACCCAGCCACGTCTCATCTTCAATGCCCTTGCTGATGGAAGGAGATTTTCACTCAAAACCTCTCGATACATGGCCCCATTAGTTCTTTCCTTTACACAGATCAGTCATCCTGGTCCCTTTGCAGAAAAACAGACCCAAAGCATTGTTTCCACCCCCATGTTTCACATTGGGTATGGTGCAATTCAGTATTCTTTTTCCTCCAAACACGAGAACCTGTGTTTCTACCAAAAAGTTCTATTTTGGTTTCATCTGACCATAACACATTCTCCCAGTCCTCTTCTGGATCATCCAAATGTTCTCTAGCGAACCGCAGACAGGCCTGGACGTGTACTTTCTTCAGCAGGGGGACATGTCTGGCAGTGCAGGATTTGAGTCCCTGGCACCGCATTGTGTTACTGATAGTAGCCTTTATTACTGTGGTTCCAGCTCTCTGTAGGTCATTCAGTAGGTCCCCCCGTGTGGTTCTGGGATTTTTGCTCACCGTTCTTGTTATCATTTTGACGCCACGGGGTGAGGAAGGAGTTGAAAGTCCGTGTTGCCCAACGACAGCCCCAAAACATCACCGCTCTAGAGGAGATCTGCATGGAGGAATGGGCCAAAATACCAGCAAAAGTGTGTGAAAGCTTGTGAAGAGTTACAGAAAACGTTTGGCCTCCGTTATTGCCAACAAAGGGTACATAACAAAGTATTGAGATGAACTTTTGGTATGACCAAATACTTATTTTCCACCATGATTTGCAAATAAATTCTTTAAAAATCAAACAATGTGATTTTCTGTTTTTTTTTCACATTCTGTCTCTCATGGTTGAGGTTTACCCATGTTGACAATTACAGGCCTCTTTAATATTTTCAAGTGGGAGATCTTGCACAATTAGTGGTTGACTAAATACTTATTTTCCCCACTGTAGGTGCCACTTGATACATACTGGTGTATAAAACTGTTAGAGCCAGGATTAGCCATCACGTAGTTAATAGAAAGTTGTCGACTCATTACTACTCAGAGGTGGTTTGTTCTAATACTGGGTTCCCCATTACACATTAGTAACATTGCTTGTGCACTCAGCTAACCTATCACACTCCCATCCAGGGCTCCAGGTTGGAATTAGACTAAACAGACGAAAATTAGAGCCTGTACGAGTATTTTTTTTCGTCTACTCACACATGCGCGACCAGTAATATTGTGTTTTTCTGCTTGAGATTTTTTTTCAAACGGAGTGGTATCGGAATGGTATCGGTATCGGCCGATACTGCACAGCCAGGTATCCGTATCCGGGCCAAAAAATGGTATCGGTGCAACAGTAATTTAAAGTAAATATACATACCTCGGCCAAACTTTGTGTTTTGGTAATTGACCCAACAGATGTATGACCGTAACGAAAAAAAAAAAAAAAAAAAAGAAAGAAAATAATGTTAGACTTTGGATAAATGCATGCACGAAGAGTTATCGCTTTGAATTGGTAGAACATGGAACCTCCTTCGTTACGACAATCGATCAAGGAACTTTCGGAAGGCATAAGAATACAAAGACTGACATACATTGCTAAAGGAAAACAAAAAGAATTTGTGAAATTATGGGACACATATATGTACATTGTATTAACACTCTAAAGAAATCTAGGAATGTAATTTCGTCATCTATATACAGAATTATTTTTTATTTTCGTCTTTGCAAGATGTGTGAATGTATGTGTGAATGTGTATAAGATTTTTTTTTTTTTTTTTTTCAACTTAATTTGGTTGTGAGATATGACCTCCTTGTGGTTGTCTTGCTTTGAACTTTCAGTTTTTGTGTCTTTTATTTTTTTAGTTAAAAAAAACAACAACAACAACACCTGTTCCCCATTTTTTTTTTTTTCTTTTTTTTTTCTGACAAACTTCATGATTAAATTCATGAGTTGGCAGTAATCTAATGAGCTGGTTTGTCAAGGGAAAATACAAGAAATAGAAGGTGGAGGTGGGCGATGTGTGGAGTGTGTTATAATTGGGGTAGCGGAAAAACTTGACAGCACTTGCAAACAATAGCGAAAAGACAATAAGTGACTGCTTTCTTTCCAACAAACCCACCGGCACTGTTTCAAAGGAGGCCGACGGGAATAAACCCCCTGTCACACACGCCGAAACACCGGGAAAATCGCTGGTTTTAAAGGTGCAGCAGTTGTATGTGAACACAATTTCCTGGGTCGACGGACATGGAGATTAGCGGACATTTCACGGGTTGCGTTTTAGTATCATGTCTGGGAATTTCCCGGGAAGCGGAGTGTGTAAAAAAGAAGGCGTTAAATTCCCGGGTCACAGCTCAGTGGCTGATGACATAAATATCATGGCGGGCCGATCGTAACTTCCTCTTTCTTCGCATTAAGAAGAAAAGCGGTGAACAAACATCGCAATTATCAACATGGCAAGCTGGAAATAGCTAAATTAAACTGAAAACATAACGAAATTAAATTGCTACGGGATCGTAGAGCCGAGGAAGAGAGTCCATTGTCCATCTTTGGAAACGTATGGTTTATTTTGTTGCTGATGTTAGAGTTCACTACTGCGGAAACAAGGTTGTACTTCAAAGCAGAAAACAATGGAGGGATCTGTTCAAGGGTTTATTAAATACAAACAAAAATACACACTATCGTGGAAAAGGGGGAATAACACAATGAGTCCGTGACAGTAGGTCGACTGGGATCAATAATACTAACCTAAGCGGTAGGCAGAGAGCCGACAAGACAACAAAACAAATACACTCATATACCAGCACAACGTAGGGGATTTCAAAACAAGAGCAGCAGAAGTGTTGTATGGCAACCAGTTAATATCTCGACACCCTTCTCTTGAAACGTCCGGGTTTAAATACAATCTTTGATAAGTTTGAATTGGCTGCAGTTACGACGTCGGGAATACCCCATTTGGAACAAATCACGATTTGACCAACATTGTGACAGCCGATGCCGACCAAAAATGACGTAATGTCCGGGTTATAAAATCGTGCCAGCAGCCCTCCCCGCAGAGAGAGCGCCAGTTGGCAACACGGGACAAGTCTGTGAAAGTGTCTCTACATGCGTGAAAGCAATGACGCGAGTAAATCCGCGTCACCTTACACAGGAATTTCCCTGTATATGTGTGTGCGAAAAAGGCTTAAGTGTGACTCAGGGGCTTGACACACAGGAGGTGACAGAGAAAGTCATAGCCATTGATCTGAAAGCTAACACACGGGGCGACTGCAGCGAATTGGATGAATGAATTTGGAGGGCATTTTAAATGTACCGTTCTTTTCTGAGCATCAACAAATTCCCATATTGGTGCTTTTTTATTTATGTCCTGGAAATCATGCCGAGAGGTATTACAAATTATGTGCTGGTTGCACACTGCTAAAATGATATGCTCCTCCAAAAAGCGTTAATTTCCGGGGTTGGCCAGTGTCCCCGCAGGTGGTTTGTCAATCGATAAATCCGTTGCTGATTGGTTGAAGTTAGGCCTGAACGATATTGGAAAAAACTATTGTTGCGATTTTTTTTAGGTTTGCAATATATTGCGATATTATATTGCGATATTAAAAAAAAAAAAGATCTATCTTTTTTAAAGAAATTTTCACTAAATGACTTGAATAGCTGTTTGGAAATACTTTACATAACACACCGTGACCACAGTGTATTCATATAATACCGTTTAATTTGTGAATGATGAAGATTTCTGTATGAAGGTATCCAGGAAGTCATGTCTGCACAAAATAGATCATTTATTGAATACAATATTTTACACTTCAACAGCAGCAAATACATTAAATGATAAATAAAAGAGCAGGTGCATTAGTCCCCTAAGTTTTTGACAAAATATAACAATAAATAAAAACTTCTGTAAAATAACAACAAAGTTGTCAACATATTTGAACAAAAATATTAAATATGACAAATAAAAGAGTTGTTCACAAACTATAACAATAAATAAAAACCTCAGTAAAACAACAAAGTTGTCAACATATTTGAACAAAAATATTAAATATGACAAAAGAGTTCACAAACTATAACAATACATAAAAACCTCAGTTAAACAACAAAGTTGTCAACATATTTGAACTTAAATATTAAATCTGACTAATAAAAGTGCAAGTGCATTAGTCCCCTGAGTTGTTTACACAAAATATAACAATATAAAACTGCAAAACGGCAACAAAGTTGTAAAAATATTTCAACAAAAATATTAAGTATCAAAACTTTATGTGCAGCTGTACTATATATAGTTATTTGAAAAATACGGTTTACAATAAATTTAAATATAAAAGAAACAAACTCAATTGAACTTGTAAATAATTGAACTGAATAACTGCAAATAACTGTGATGAATAACAGAACCATTTTAACTCCCAAATTTCCTGCCTTCCTGATAGCTGTCACATGAATAAAAAGAAGAAAAGACATTCCTTCAGCTGTGTTATGTATTTGTCTGCATATCGTCCACCTTCCTTGCTCAGCAATTCTCAACTGGGTCTCATAGGTTTTTGGCCAAGACTATTAGTTTATCCACTATAGCAGGCTTGAGACAAGAACGTTGGCACGTAACAATGTTCCCACCTGTGCTAAAAAGCCTCTGATGGGGAGCTCGTAGCAGGAATGCATAGATACCTGCGTTTTAAATGGTCCCACATGTTTGACAGATTACTTCTTGTTGAGGCAACCATGGCGAGGCACTGTCGACAGGGCTGTTTTTTGTCCCTTATAGTCTTGTTCATGCCAAAATACTTCCAAAACTCCTTTTGGATACAGTCTTCCTTGCTCCTCCAACGTGTTGATTGCTTGCTTTCACTTTGAGAACGGGCCCTCCTCCCTCCGCTCTGCTGTTCGGCCCCTCCTCCCTCCACTCCGCTGTTGCAGGGGGAGGGGGAGGAGCCGATGACTTGCTGGAGGGAAAGAGAAGCTGTGCGCTTTTTTTTCCCTCTCCTTCCTCAAAACAAACGTTTGTGGATTTAAAAAAATGAAATTAAAAAACTATCGCACGTCCTTGCGATGGGACTATTGCACATGCGCACATCGCGATGGCGATGTTTAAACGATATATCGTTCAGGCCTAGTTGAAGTGGTAGGGAAAAGTGACAAAAATAGAACAAAATTCCCATGTTAACCTAATTTCTAAGCAGTATACTGGTTGATGTCAAAACTGATAAGAGAATAAAATATAGATTCATAAGTTTGTAAATTTATAAATGTATTATTAAAGTGTTTATCAGTTAAACAGTGAAAATTAGAGGAAAACTTTGCATGTCGATTCACAGTGTGCACCCCTGAATCTTCTGCTTGCGCCCCTAAAATTTGAATTTAGGGGCCGCTGTGCTCTTAGTAAAAAATGTTAGTGTGGAACCCTGTTATCCTTCGTCATCCCCTCCCCACGTGGTGTTCCCTTGGTCCCTTGGCAAGAGTTGTCATTTCGAGTTAGCAACACTACTTACATTAGGTTGCATGTATATTCACACGTTTTTGTACAACTACAGTAACCCCCTCCCACACACACACACACATGCAACGGGGTGAGTCATATTTCAGGTTGTGGACCCCACCAGGATATAAAAACGAGAACACGTACCCCCCCACACACACACACGCACACACACACACACACACACAACCCTTTTCTGTCTAGCTGATTACTCTGAATAGACAACAAATTATAAACAACCACATCGGAAGTACACCAAATCCCATGTGGCACATTAAAACTCTTACAGCCTTAAAAGACAATCAGATTTACTAATCTCCTTGTCTAGATAGTTGAACAGAACAAAGAAATAAAAATCGAAACGTGCCCGGACAAAAATAATGGTAATACTAATTAAATATTTTGTTGCACAACATTTTGAAGCAATCACTGTGATCAAGTATTTCTCTAAGTCTCACGCGTCATCAGCTATTCTGGACCACTCGTCGTGAGAAAACTGCTTCAGTTGTCTCAAGTTTGCAGGGTACACACTCCAGATGGCATGTTTCCGCTCCTTCCACGAGTGCTCAATGGGATTTAGATCTGGGCTCATAGAAAGCCACTTCAAAATAGTCCAGTGATTTTCTTTTAGCCATTCTTTGATGGTTTTGGCGGTCTTGTAGATTGTTAGCCTGTTGGAAGACCCATGACCTGCCCTGAAACCAATCTTTCTGTCATAAGGCAGCACATTTTTCTGCAGAATGCCTTGCCTTCTGTCCGTGTCACTTTTTTACGCGACCTCCGCCCCTGCACTGTTCTTTTATCTCTCTCTGTGCGTCACCCAGTTTAGAAGTAATATAAAACTAAATTTAATTTAAAAACAATCTTGAGGTCTAAGGTTTAATGCTTTTCTTTGTTTCAGGGTTGTCTCATGAAACTGAGAAACTGGTTTGCAGGAAATTATCGGAGCACCGGGGCAGGCGTTGTCACGCTCTTCATCATACAGGTCAAATGACTTTGGCAAATGACAAATGGTTTTTATCAACAACTACAAATTCAACTTATCGTCAAATAAAAACGGAAAATGCATTGCATTGTGTATCGTACAGGTGCAAAGTTAATGAAGTGCAGCATCTAACCAGAAGTGCAACAGTAGTCTGATGATTATTTTTAGTGTGCTGCTAACAACAAAATATTAGAGGGGCTCACGTCAATATAGCTTAACCGTGTCATTTCACTGTATGTTAACAAAGATAACTTGAAAAAAAAACTTACATGATAGAGTGATATACATAAAGTTAAAAAAAGACAATTTTCCCCATTAACCCCTTCTTGCCAAATGTATCACATTTGATACACTTACAATTTCATGATTTTGAGACAAATTCAGAATTTTGAAACATTTTTCCTCAAAAAAAAAAAGCAACTACAAAAAAAATGAATGCAGGTCAACTCATGGATCTGCAGGTTCCATGAGAGAAAAAAATGATTTCGCAAGGGTTATAGATATTAGCGCGCTTATTACACATATTGTTTTTCTTTTTTACAAATTTGAAAAAAAAAGTTTCATTAAGACCTTATTTTTCAAATTTTCTGATTCCCTGACAATTGCTTCATATTGCAGGCATTAAAGGGTTAAGGGTTAATTCATCCCATTGTTCTTACTTGAATTAAAAATGCTAGTTGCATTTATCTTATTCTTGTTTGTTTAATGTACTGTGAATTTCGGACTATAAGACGCTACTTTTTTCTCCCATTTTGAGTCCTGCGTCTTATAGTAGTACAGTGTGGCTTGTATAGACCATTTCCCCCAAAATTTGAAAAAAATTAGAAAAGGATGGAAACGTATCAAAATAATAAACATCGAAATAATAAATATTCCGCTGCAACCCTCATGAGGATAAGTGGATCAGAAAATGATTGAATGAATGAATAATAACTATTCATTTTTTTTGAATTTCTAATTATTTGGAAAGGGTCTGTACCGTATTTTTTGGACTATAAGTCGCACCTGAGTATAAGTCGCACCAGCCATAAAATGCCCAATGAAGAGGAAAAAAACATGTATAAGTCACATTTTGGGGGGGAAATTTACTTGATAAAATCCAACACATAGAACAGATATCTGATTTTGAAAGGCAATTTAAAATAAAAATACAATAGAGAACAACATGCTGAATAACCGTACAGTATGATCATGTTATATGATGCATGAACAACAAAATGCGATTGTGGCCGGTATGTTAACGTAACATAGCTATTAATAGTTATTCAGATAACTGTAGCATAAAGAACATGCTAACAAGTTTACCAAACCATCAGTGTCACTCCAAAACACCAAAATAACATGTGAAATGATATAATAATATGTTAATAATTTCACACATAAGGTGCTCCAGAGTATAAGTCGCACCCCCAGCCAAACTATGAAAAAAAACTATAGTCCGAAAAATACAGTACATGGATTTTTACAAGCTGATGAAAACATGTCTTTTAAGTACAAACAGTATCTCATAATACAGTGTGGGCACTTGTGGCTTATAGTCCAGTGCAGTTTATATATTAAAAATATTTTTTTGGGTATAATTTGTAAGGTAAGGCTTTATTCAGGTCTGACTCATAGTCCAACAATTAAGGTGATGTTGTGTTTTGTATAACTCACTGAGTGTCTTGTTTCTCATTTTCTTGCAGTTTGCTTGTCTGTGTTTTAACATCCCTCTGTTTTGCCACTTTGGTCGAAATGGGCTGGGCTACTCATGAGAAGGACATATTACTAAAGTCACTGCTTCTTATCAAGTTAGCAGTGTTATTGTCTGTTTTTTCTAAATGTATTGAGCTAGTTCTCCACACTTGTCATAAAGATATTTCATTCAGAGATACCCTTCATTAATATGGTAGGATGTATTCAAAACTAATTATTTTTCATTTAAATGTATATTCGATCTTATTTATTTATTGTATGTTTTTTGGTGTAGTTGTAAATGTTGATTAATTTCCCCTATAATCCATGAGTCACAAGACTTGGCTCTGTATGTGTTTATATGCTGTTTCAAGTGTCATATGAGCATAGATGATTCACAAGACTTGGCTCTGTATGTGTTTGTATGCTGTTTCAAGTGTTATATGAGCATAGATTTTCGCTCAATAAAAATAAACAATTTTAATTGCTTTAATAGTACATATTCTAATATATTTTAAGATTATATTTTTACCCACTTCTGTCTGTAACAAACCACTTCATCCTTGACAGTCACATACATTTTTCTGGTTAATAAAGTGATACGGTACAACGTATTGTTAGTAGAGCGTGCTTCTGTTTGTTCCCAGAACACCGGGAGAAATATGGTCACTAGTTAACACTAATATTATAACATTTGCAAACGCGAATGAAGATTGTTGTGTTTATGATCGGAGTAGGACTCTGACCTATTAGTCGGCATTATTTGGCACGTCTTTCAAGTTGTGTCCTGTAGTAGTTAAATGCCTGTGGCTCTGTTGGGGGTTCGATCTTGTGGGTAAATTTTCTTGAAATCATCTCTGTGCTGCCACCTTTAAAAGGACACCTGCAACTGTTCTCAACATTTCACAGCTTGCCATTCCAGGAAATGGTCCTAACATCTCCATAAAGTGGAATGCCATGCCTGTTTTCTATGGGTCTGCATGAGATGTCACAACAGCCTTCACTTACTCATCATTGTTCTGCTGATATATTCAGTATCAGCTATAATGAAATCTGAAGAAACATCCGGGGCAGGCTCTTTGTAATCAAGATGAATACCATAGCTAGGAGTGGGACGATACGGATAACTCATGATTTGGTATTGTGACAATATGGCCAGGTTCAGACCGCAGGTCGTAAAGCACGAATCAGATTTTTTGGTGTTTTTCCCGGCTCGAGTGTTGCATTAAGTTGACGGTCTGAACGTGCCGAGTCGCATAGAAGTGGAACATTTGAAATCCATTCTAAGTCACTTTCGTATGTGGTTTAAATCTGATCTGCGCCACATTTTTCCAGAATGTGGCGGTCATCTGAACTGTCAAATCTCCCAAATAGGAATCCGTGCAGCAATTAAGTCAGCAAACAGCGAGAGCGGCATCAGGACGGCAGCGATGTAGCTGTGCATTGGCGTTAGCGCCTCGCTTGAACTCGGCTTTTACACAGTAGACGGGCTTGACCGCATTCATAAAAAAATAAAATGTAGAAAAGGATAAGCCTGATAATGCTCGGTTTTCTTTCTGTGCGCCAAAGGCGCTAAGAATTAGTGCACATGCGTAATACTTGAACGGGCTCAATGGACAAAAGCAGTCTGAACGAGCACGCCAAAAAAACAGATATGACAAAAAATCGGAATTGTGCATTAAGACCTGCAGTATGAACCTAGCCTATGTGGCCCACTATAACGATAATATCACAATATAAAATACCTAAAATATTCATGTAGTGGACCGACATACACGCGGACACTGGTGTTTCAACTTAGGTAAAAATTCCATTTAATAAAGTCACAAAATAAACAGTTTAACACAAACCTTGGGCCCAACATAAAAGAAGCCAACATAACAAAAGTCTTCAACCAAAAACCGACCTGACCTCCAGACACATCTCTGTGGCTGTTTAAATCAGGGCGGACTCTACTAACGACCACCTGAAGGAGGTATGACAAATCAACCAAACAATCTCAACTTACTAAACAACAACAGATGAAAAATATACATATATTCAAACAATAACTAATGTGCATTTAAACAAACAGTGAAAACTTTACTCCAAACAATCATAATTAAATCAACTTAAATAACCCCCCTTTAAAATGGTAGGTGCCAGATCTTACACAGCTGTGGTTGTTACCTCTAATTGGCAAATTAAATCTAATAAGCATTCAGACAAATATTAACTAAAGTGTGCACCCATTAGAAAATACATGTCCAAAAAAAATATCACATAAATAATTAACTCAATCTTGAAACACTAAATTGTGGTGGTAGTGGTGGCCACCACAATTCAATATATTGTAAGAATTTTCTTCAACGATATATCACGATATATGTGACTGAAAAAGAAAAAAACATACCCATAAAAATGGAAATGTCTGCAATTAAGCATTAATTCAATGCCAAAAATTGTACAATGCCTCACCGCGCTATTCTTGTAAATGTAAACACTGCATAGCTGAAAAATGAATATGATAATGATAATAATAATTGATCATAATGATAATTAATAACAGGTTTTGTTTTATGTAAACGAGGACAGTGCACTGCTTTCTGGTGCTGAAAAGTCATTATCAACTTAATTTTGCACCGTACTTCACCGCCTCCCAGTGTTATAGTTGGTGTTATATACACCATTATAGCATGCCAATAAAAAACAACATATTCACACATTAAAATCATCGATGACCCATGCAATCAATAGTTGTGGCTATGTTTTCAGAGTAAAGTTATTAAAACTTACCATTGCATGTCAATAATTGCAGTATGAACAGCAACATTTGTAATCCAGAAGCTCTGCAGAGGAGCAGGGCGAAGTGATATCACATTGTTTTTTTTTTCACCGATAATTTTTTATGTCGTAGCCAGCAGCAAGTAACCAGTTTGTATTTTTCCCCGTTCTTCGTAGGAAATATGTGGACATTTTCTTTTGCCCGTTTCTTCTGTATGTTTCCACAGCCTCTAAATGCACATTTCGCCATGTTGTCGGCCGTCAGTTAATTCAGCAGCCTGGAAAGTCAGAATTTCTAACCTCTGATCTGGAAAAATATCAATAGTACTCCTCAACTATTTGATCGCTTATGAGGAGTCAGGTTTGCTGGAGGTCAAAATGTCTTTTGAAGGCCAAAATAAAAAACATCTTGTGGTAGGCAGCCATCTTTGGTGTTCACATTCGCTTTGAATGCTTTAATGTCGCAACTGATACCCTCCGAGCGGGATAAGTCCGACTTCCCACCTTCCTCGAGTGCAGCGTGAGAACGAGTGACCGAAGCACTCCTCTTTATTGGGATCATATTGCACATCTAAAAAAGTCTTGCTGAATTAAGCAGTTTTTTGTGACATTGTTTTGGCCGCATGGGTGTTTTTGAAACAATGACATGTGTTTTGAATTTATTTGACTGTTTTGGATCTGTTTGTAGATCTGCATTGTTTTTTTATTGGCACGCTATAAGGCTGCCATTGACTCGCGCTAGCTTAGCCACTCCGGAGCCCTGAAACTAACAAATAGCTTGCAAACGAAGCGGAATTTGTTGAAATCAACTCTGCCAACTAACTAAACCCCTGCTAACTCAAAGATTAAGCCTAATGTCAAAAATCCTGAACTTCCGCTTTAAGGTGTGCGAATGTGGAAACAAAATTGTACCCCAAAGCAGACAACAACAATTGAGGGATGCGTTAAAGGGTTTATTAAATTCAGACAAAAATCATGTGATCACGAAAAGGGGGGATAACAAAAAGGGTCTGTTACAGCAGGTCGACAGGGATCAAAACACACTCAAATAAGTGCACAAGGGAGAGGATTCTGAAACTACTAAACTGCAATGAGACTCTAGAGTACAACAAGTCAATATCTCGGCAACCCTGCTCAGCGTATAAATACACTGCTGATGAGCTGGGATTGGATGCAGGTGCTACGTCGGGAACTCATCCCACAAACCGCTCTGAAACAAAACACAATCAGACCAGAATGTGACATTGCAAGTGTAATCACTCTACAGCTGGACAAATAAAGTGCATGAACATTAATCACGTGTTATGTAAACCAGGACAGTGCAATGCTTTCTGAAACTGAAATGTCAGTAGCAATTTACTTGATTTGTTTTTCGGTGTTCGCATTTTCCGCCATTCTTGCATCTGTTCTTCTATTGTCTATTGTTATTTTCTATTGTCAACTCCTCACCGGCCGACCACTTTACAATCGTTTAAGGCAGGGGTCCCCAACCTTTTTTGCACTACGGACTGGTGTGATTTGGGTCTTTTTTTCACATTCAGTTGGACTCTCAATGTTATCCAACGGTGCTAAAAAAAAAAACTAAATCATAAACATACATGTATAACACGAAAATAGCGTAAATTAATGCTTAACGACACGGCGAAGTCGTTAAGTGAGAGAGCTGTGTGCAGTTGTTGTGTGCAGCTAACATGGCAAACGTAAGTTAATATTCCTTTCTTTAAAGACAGTTTGTAGTGTGTACTTTGGAATCCCTGCATTCACGGCCATTTTTAACGTTACGCGCATGCCAAATTTGTCAGAACACCGGTAATGTGCGGCAGAAAAATACAGGCTTCACAAAGATACGATGCTGGAAATTGTAGCACAGTTTTCAGTGCTTTCCTAGCGATGTCAGGATATTCCGAAATGACTTTAATCCAGAACCTTGGTAGAGTTGTTGTCTCAAATGTACGTTTAAGGTCGCAGTGATTTGCGATCTCTACAAGCTGATATACCTGTTGCACAGACATGTTCTAATCACTCGGTTTATTCACATACGGGTCACGAATCCACTCCTTCGCAGTTCGTGGGTCTTTAGTGATTGGGAAGTAGCATAGATTTTGTTTTCTTCGAGGTTGTAGGCTCATCAGGTTCCCTTTTCCCTGTAAAAAGTCTATCCAAAGACATCTGTTTTTCAGTCATTCTAAAGTGGGGGCTAATTATTTCCGGGAACAAATGTGATGGGCGATGACCTACGTCATACGTTATTGTCAAGGCCAAGCGCACATAGATATACAAAACAAGATGTACTGCTAACGGTCCAATCAATGCATTTCTATGACTACCTCCTGTCCTGTAGTTGTATATCTAGAGTAGACAGGAATATTGGTGTGTTAAGCGGCACAGGCCAAAGTCAATTGGCCAGAATGTAGTCGTTAATAAATTATTTATTATTTCTGCGCGGCCCGGTACCAAATGCGCCACGGACTGGTACCGGTCCACGACCCGGTCGTTGGGGACCCCTGGTTTAAGGGATTCGAGCCCAACAAATAGAACAGGAGAGATTAGGTACTGACAGTGACAACAGGGTAAAATCAACTATCTGTGTGGGGTACATATATATGTCCATTTATTCACTTGAACATACATTCATTTTAAATCGTTGCACATAATCATTCTTTGTTCTCATAACTGTGTGTTTATCTATGAACATCTGGTAAAAGTACTACTTGTACAAGGACTTTTTCTTTCATTGTTTTATCTAGGTAGGGGCTGGGACTAGGCTGCCGCCTGTGTTTTTTCCACTGTTTGTGAAGACGGCAAATATAAAGTGTATGAATTTTAAGTTGTGTTGTAAGGGTGTTTTGTGAGATGTGTCCTGGTCGACCAGCTTTTAATTACTCTTTCCTTAATAAATGTATACTACATCTTAGGTGATTATTGCTTTCTTTTGAATTTCTGAATTGTGTGTTGTCATCTCCTGTTCGCTAAGAGAATAAAAGAACCTGTAAAAAGAAAAAATCGACTTTTTTTCCTTGAGTGGTAATAAAATATCGATACTTGCCATCAGCCTATCAATTATTTATTGTGACAGAGAGTGCAACGATTTATTGCAATATCGATTTTTTTTTTTTTTTTTTTAAATTTGCCCACCACTAACCATAGCTTATTAAAAGGGTTTAGTGCATCTTTAAAAGTGAGACATTTTAGTATGGGTTTGCTGGTTGCTCCCTGCACATTTATAATTTGAGGAGAGATGAAATTCCATAAGCTTCGATAAAACTGCGAATACGAATGAAGATTCTGCTTTTGTTGAGCGCAACCAGATGGACCTCACCAGATATTTCTGAGATTAGATGCCAAAAAGGCGTACTCCAAAAGGCTGAAATCCAGAAAATTATAATTTATAATAAAGAAATAAACAATTAAGAGAATAAATAATGAAACTGATAAATTAATCAATTGATCATGTAAGGCATGAAATGCATCTTTTCAAGCAATTATTAGATGTCAAAGGTACTCTAAAGAAGTTAGACCTATTATTTTAAAATTTACTATCGATTGTTGCCTTCATTAAGGTAAGTACAAACCAATGTGGAAACCACATTGCCAAGACAAAAATCATAAAATCTCTGTCATTGTCCAAATGCTAACAGACCTAACTCTTAATCCAACTTGCCCTTGGATAAATTACAGATTCCGTCGGTGTCACTGCTCTGCTTCTTTGTATTTCAAAGTAATTTTTTATTGTCATTTTATCTTGGCACATCTTAGCTGTCCTCTGAGCGTCTCTGGCCCTTTGTGCCAGCCATTTGCAATGTATAATAAAAATGGGTCAAACAGGTAAGTGGGTCATTGCACAGCACAAGTCTTGATTCCCTCTGGCCTCACCACATGGTCACGTATTCTTGAATGCTAAGAAATCAGACATGTGGCGACAAGGCACGTTTTTCTGCTGGGGCTCAATCAAAGTGCCAATTGACCTGTTCATTCTCTGTCATAAAGAGGCTCTGAGTTTTATGTTCTATTATCTAGTCCATCTTTTGCACCTGAGACCTCCATTATTTCATGTTCTCTTCTGTCTGTCTTTTGTTTTGATTATTGTGAAGGAGTTGTCAGCTGAGTTCCACTCCCAAGTACATAAATTCCCCTCATGTCAAAATGTTATACGTCAGAAATTCCACTGAGTGCAATATAGTGCAATCTATTCAATAGGTACTGCGTGTAATTAGTAGGACTGCATCATAAGTTGTGCTCCAATCATCTTTCAGACTTTACCATATAATGAATCTACAACATAGCTGTTAGCTCTTACTGTAAATAACTGAAGCACCATGTTAAAATTAATGGAAAACAATATATACTGTTTGGTAAACACTGTATAAAATCAGTTCCAAATGTGTGATTTTTTTTTTTTTTTTTAATGGGAATATGTGGGGCGGAGCCATTGCCAACTTCACTATGCATAATAAACTGTAAAACTATTTAAATAATGAACTACGGTTACTGGATGACCGCATTATCACATAATAGTGATATGGTAGTATTACTGCCTAAGGCTAGGTTAGTATTGCAGGTCTTAATGCACAATTCCGATTTTTTGTCATCTCTGTTTTTTGGCACGCCTGCTCAGACTGCCTTTGTCCATTGAGCCCATTCAAGTATTACGCAGGCACACTAATCCGCAGTCTGACACGGGCTGAGCAAACTGACCCGCATGCGCAGAAGCATCAAAACAAATAACTGCACTGTGTGTTCATAACACATACTCATAAGCCTGATAAGAGTGCGTCAGTTTGCCCCGACTCGGCCATGTAAGCAATACTGAAAAATTGCTTATTTGGCTCACAGTACGAAACCGATCATAATCAGGTTTATCATTTTCTTCATTTTTTTTTTTTTTTATGACTGCGGTCAAGCCCACCTCCTGCTTAGTAAAAGCTGAGTTCAAGATTGGCGCTAAAGCTAATGAACAGCTACATCGCAGCCTTCTTGCGTGCTGCACTAATTCCGATTGGGGAGACTTGACAGTTCAGACCGCCGCCACATTCTGGAAAAATGTGGCCACATACGAAAATGAACCAGATCAGATTTTAAATGGTCCACTTCCATGCAACTTGTCACGTTCAGACTGTCAAGCTAATGCCTCACTTGAGTCAGAAAAACACTAGAAAATCGGAGTCGAACCGAGGTTTAGACCGCAGGTCTTCATGCACAATGCTGATTTTTTTGTCATATCTGTTTTTTTTTTGGCGTGCCCGTTCAGACTGCCTTTGTCTAGTGGGCCCATTCAAGTATTAAGCATGCGCACTGATTCGAAGTCCGACACACGCTGAGCAAACTGACCCACATGCGCAGAAGCATCAATATTTGGCGCACAGAAGAAACCGAGCATTATCAGGCTTATCATTTACTTCATTGTATTTTTTTATGACTGCGGTCAAGCCTGCCTAGTTAAAGCCTAATGACACTAATGAACAGTTACAGTACATCCCAGCCATCTTGCGTGCATGAATTCCGATTTGGGAGACTTGACAGTTCAGACCGCTGCCACATTCTGGAAAAATGTGGCCCAGATTGAATATAAACCACATACAAAAGGATTTCTATGCAACTTGTCCCGTTCAGACCGTCAAGATAATGCCTCACTCGAGTCGAAAAAACACGAAAAAATCGGATTCGTGCATTAAGACCCGGAGTATAAACCCAGCCTTAGATTCAGAGGTAGAAATAGTGTTGTATGTATGTGTATGTATGTATTTGTATCAATGTATTAAACTAGCAAAGCCCCTTCTTTTGGTCCTGCACAGCTGATCTGGTCACAGCCTATCTTGTTAGGCGACAAAGATACATATATTCACTACATTTCTCTGATTAGCAGTTCTGTCAAAGGACAAAAATGTTACACTACTGAGTCACCCTTTCTTTTGCCATCAAAAACACATTTTCATTGTTTTTGATTGCCCTTCATAGAAGAAAGGCACCATTAAAATTTTCAGGTGTCAAGAAACAAAATTTTGAGTGCCTAGGTTACTGTTGTGCATATATTGAAAATAGAGCATGAAAATGTGTCAAAAGGCCGCATTGCACCAGAAATTTGTGAATCAAATAAATATAGGGCAAAGTATCTACCCAGAAACAAACTACCAACAGAGTTAATTGGAAAAACCTTTGTTCACAGAACTGTGAGACGACGTCCTACCATGTGAGCCATTGGCCATTATCCGCCAGTCAAATAATTAAATCCCTGCACTTGCTGCTGGGCATTTTGCTTCCAGACATTTGCCGGTATGTAATTAAATTCTGCTCACTGAGATCAAGCTCAAAGTAGTGACGCACATCTGTGACATCAGTTGGCCTGTCAGATTAGAATGAATGTGAGAAGCTCAACTGAGTTTCCTTCATAAAGGCTTGGTTTCCCCAGAGAGTGTTAATGAGAAAAAAGAAAAAAAATTGACCGACTGGGCAGACATATCGTCAACCCGTAAATAGCTCACAGAGGACAATTCCAATCGATGGTCCTATCTAGATTGCTTAAAGGGAGACACTTTCATTAATCAGTTCCAAGATGTATATAAAATGTGATTTAAATTTTTTTTTTTTTATAAAAGTACACAAATCACTTGGTGAGTAGAATTACGTACATTTAGAAATTGTGACAATAAAAATTACAAATTTAAAGAAATGACTAATGATGTCCAACAAATTAAGGAATTTTTGGAGGGAAAAAACATTATGGACTATATTTTTTTTCCTAATTTTGTATTTAAACAAAACTAGTAAAAACTTTGTTGTAACCTTTTTAAATAGCTTTGACAAGTACAATTATGACCTCATTCTTTCGCTTTTTGTCTGAATGGATAAAAAAAGGTTTAAAGTTGTAAGACCGTGCCTATTTTTGCAGAATGACTGGGGAAAAGTGTTTGGGGTGTGATCGTGTGCAAAGCGACTGCGTCACCTCATCGTCAGACATCTAAAAACAGATACACAGCCCCTATGACTGCCGACAGCTCCACAGACAGCCAAATATCACACCTTTTCTGGAATATGGAAAATCTACACCTTCAAGCAGTAGACCCAAACTTCTTTGAAATTAATTAATTCATGACCCCAGAGGGATCTTTTTCCAAAAATACTCTGATTTTGTCATTTCAATGTTTATTGTTATTGATTCTTATTAGTGGTATTTAAAAACATACAAACAGCCTCTTCATTACATCTTTAATTGATAACTAGTATCCCTGATTCGATTGCATTTATTTTTCCATGAAATTTGATTATAATGCCATCATGCCATCTGTCCTCTATATCTGCCTGCAATCAGCAGCATTTCCCCAGCTACTCTCTTCTGGCAAGCTGCAACACTCCAGCGTGTTATTTAGGTCAAGATCATCTATTGCATGTCCCCTGGGACAATCAGCACACACTCACTGGAGGTGTGTCTAATTCGTTTGGCAAATATCAAACAAGCAGAGCAGTTGAAGTATTAACATTGAAAATACGAACTATGTTGTGACACAAGTTTACCATATTCAATGACTTGCCCTTATCATTAAATCTAATTACTAATATTTGCATGTCTGTGGAGGGTCATACATACATTTGCACTCACTTTTGCATGTTTGTACATTTGATTTAAAGGGATTATAATCATGAGTGTTAAAAATCTGGGCTGAGTCCTGAATGTTTTTTTTTTTTTTCCTTTCAACACAGATACAGCTTCACATTCTCTCAAACTTTCTCTTTGTTCAAGTCACAATACCAACCTGACATTTTATCCAGTATTTCATGATTCTTATCCAGAAAGTGAGAGTGTGGTGTGTTTGGAACACAATGCCGCTTAATCCATCACCATGAGGTGATGTGGAAGGATAGCACTTATATCTAATTGGCCACTCATAATCACATGCAAGCTGCTGATTGATTCATGGGGATTGGAATGGAGTTTATCTCCTTGACTGAGGTCACTAGTGCTATATTATTGTGAAATATAATATAGAAAAATTAACCAAAAAAAAACAAAAAAACGTGTCTATAAACTCCGTCGGCATTAAAGTGCCTGTGACAGCATAAAAAAATCTTAAATAGCATTATTATGTGAATTAGAATAATATTTTGAGACGATTCGATTTGGCAAGGTGCAGATGCGGAGAAATTAGCCTTTTAATCTGCCATTTAGCCCCGCCTGTCATTATAGCGCTCTAGCGTCCCCAGCCGGGGGATGACGTCGGCAGGGTCACGATTTCGTCTAAATTTAGAATTCAGCGCATTGCGGGGGAATTATTCAGAATGAGGAAAATGCGACAAAGAGAGCAGCAAAATGTCATTGTTTCAATCTCTCTACTCCAATACATTTACAGGATATTCTTTGCATCAAAGTATTTTCCCCCAATGACAAATAACAGTCTTGTTCTAAATGGAATATGAAATATTAAAAATGCATTTATTCAGTACGACATGCCAAAATTACTCCATAATGGTCAAAACTCTCGACTTCTTGCACCTTCCGAACAATATTTTATGCCCCTGAAGTTAGTCTGGCATCACAACTTATATTGCGATTGAATGATTTTGACACAAATATCCTACCCCTAATATGGCTTGAACACAAAAAGGATTGCTTCAATCAATGAAAGCGGTTTGAATGAAAAATAAAGTGTTGAAATGCGAATTTCTGAGTCTCAAATATTTTTTTCACATTCAAACCTTTTTTTCTACGACTGAATTTTTTAAAATTTTTGATTGAAGTAATTTTTCTTTAGAAAATATATTTTTTTTTGTTTGAAGCGACTTAATTTTTGATTGAATAATAAAGACACAAATGTCCCAGCCAAAATGTGGTCCAAACGCGAAATGACATGACTTCAATCAAAAATGGTGTTTCAATCAAAAAAAAAACTTGACTTAAATCAAAAAAAATTTTCAATCAAAGAAAAATAGTTTTCAAACATATTTTTTTGAGTTTCAAATTTATTTTTGCATTCAAACACATTTTTTTGGATTGAAGAGACGTTTACTTCGATTGAAAATATATATTTTGATTGAAGCAACTTTTTATTTGATTGAAGCAACTTTTTTTTTGATTGAATAATAAAGACACAAATCTACCTCCATACTTTGCTTCCATTTATTTCTAAACTTTTGCAGTGCTCCATACTAAGGAACACATGCGAAGGATGGGGGTATTATGAACAATTATTTTTCTCCTATTGTTATGAATGTACTTAAAAATGAATGAATCCAGTTGGCTGGGGAAGCTTTTTTTTCCTACAAATGTGCTGGTGTGGACGTAATTATTTTTTCCCCACGTATCAGGGCAGGATCCTAAAAAAAAAAAAAAAAAAATGCTAGGTATAGAAATGACCATAGTCTGCATCTGTCAAAAAATCCAGTATTTCCACACTAGCAAACAAAGCAAGGGAAAGTGCATCCACGGCCTTCACTGCAAAAATCAAAAAGACCTCGATTCATTTCTTGATTCTGAGGTAGATAAACCTTTAGCTGTACAGACGACAGGTTGTTCAAAGACTTGAAGTTTATGAAGATTAGATAAAATTATGTTCAACAAACGGAATTTAGTACATAGGAAAAGTCTTGTGTCAATTGGAGATTTGTGGGCAATTATATGCTTAATAAACTTAAATGCTTGCTCTGTAAAATGCTGATGACTTCACATCTGTCTACCTCAAACAGAATAATAACACTGGAACTGGTTTGTGACTTTTGGGACACACAGTACCGTGCCGCAACTGTTAATAATTCAGATAAATATGCGCTTCTTTTCTGAACATCTGGATCCTGTTACATGTGTTTTTTTTCCAAGATACACATATATAATTGTGCACTTGACATCTATTCAATTTCTACAGGTGCATGAAATTCCCGAATAGAGATCTCGGAAATGTGTTGCATTTAAAATTAGGTGCAATGAATTATGTACTTTTTTTTTTGTTCTTAAAACGTAAATTAATACACTTATGAGGATAAAATGTAAATGGAAAGAAAAGTACTTGAATTATTTGAATTTGCCCTTGTCAGAAAGACAAGGTATGATCCATACATTGATAAAACCTTCAAAACAATGAAATCTTATTTTAAGGATGTCACTTGGGTCAAAAATTGAAAAATGAGACTGCTGGTTGTACTTCTTGTGATTTTGAGAAGATTCCCAAAATTGCAAACATTCAAAATCTGATTTAAAAAGACAAAATAATCACATTTTGACCATTCAAGTGTGAGGAAACACAAGTTCTTAAAATCTGAGAAAATGGTCCAAGATGAGACATATTTGCCATTTAAATTATTTTCCAAGAATCCTTCATTAAGATAAACTGACTTCTGATCCTCATTTAATGAAATTTTAGCATCATCACCCAACTGCTTGTGGTACTGTATTTAACATCTACATCTGATAATTGTAAACATGGTCTCCACTAAGGTTGTTCTTGTTGTTCTTGTGGACACGAACTTTAAAGTGCTACTCCTCCATTATTTGTGAACCGATTGCCATAAAACTTGTAGCTTTGTAGCATGGGCCAGTATCTATTGATCCTCTAAGCCCGAATTATATTTTTTATTATGATGGCTGATTAATTGCAGAATTAGGAGTTAGGTAGTAGAATTTTTCTTCAGGTTTGAACTTGCCAGTAGAGGGCTGTTCAGAATTATTGTTGCCTGTAGGTTACCAAATGCCTGTAGGCAGGGGCGGACTGGTAATCTGTGGGTTCTGGAGGATCACAGAACGGCCGGTGCCCTGGACGGCCGGCGGCCGCCATTAATTATACATCACTGTTTTTATCCCCTCTATCCTCTGATTATCTACAGTTCACATCCAATCCGACAGGTGGCAGCAATGCGCCTGGCTGTTGACTGCCAATCTGATAGACTAGGAACGAAGAAAGCACAGAGTAGCCTTCATTGGTTCCTTCCTTGTGGAAGCAAAATAGCGACGAGCGTTAATGCACAATATGGATGGTGGTGGCAAAAAACAGAAAAGAGCAGGATGGCGCGGAGAAGGTTAGGGAGAAAAAAAATTAAACTGGAGAGTGAAGCATTAAAATGTCATAAGTCGACAAATATTTTCGCAATCAGCAGTCTGGCTGCAACTGGCACGTCGGATAACAACAGCCCAGCTCCCGGCAATGGTGAGAGGGAGCGGCAGCCGCTCTGACGTGCAGCCGGTGCAGGGAGAGAGAAAAGAAGAGGGAAGTAAGCTGGTGGAAGTTCCCCAGACAAGCGCAGGGCAAGTAAATTGGGATGAAGAGGGTTACTTGCTCGGTATACTGGCAATTGTTATCCACCAGGTAGCTACATTTTAAATGAAATAAATGACAATTAAAGGGTTAGTGCCAGCTAATCGATGTACCCATTTGCAATCGTGTCAAGTTACAGTATGCTAGTCCTACTATCCCACTCTTAAGAAAAAATATTTTAGCCGTAAAACAATGTATGCACACGCAGCATAGCAATATTAATTCAGAAGAAATATAACAAAATATTAATAAAATGAATAGTTTTACTTTAAAGTTTAGGTAGTTAAACTGATATACAATATATTTTTAATCATTTATATATCGTTTTGTTGTCTGGTTAATACTTTCCAATGAAGGTTATGTATACAGGATTTGTCTTGAAATGTTTATTGTATTTTCATTGAAATTGATTATTTGTATGGCAGGGGTCTCCAAACCGGTCCTCAATGGCCGCTGTGGGGCCTGGTTTTTGTTTCAACCGATCGAGTACCGACAGTTTAACCAATGACGTTTCTGCTAAAACAAGCAGCACCTGACTGCAATCAACTGATTACACTTGTAAGACACCAGATCGGTGCAGAGGTGTTGTCTTGTTTTGTTAGAATGAAATAGAATGAAATCCTGTGCCCGCCGCAGCCCTATGTGGAATAGTTTGGAGACCACTGAATTATGGCATAAACAATGAAGTCATTTTATAGACAGAGATATATAGAGATATATTATAATCAATTGGATACCTAAAACTTGCTTTGAAAAATAAATTCTTTAATTTGTTTATTCAGGTTGATCATAGAGCTAGTACAGAAAATGAATCCAACTCCAGTTCAGACTTGCAGTACTTTGAGCGCCCCAAGTCAGACAGTCACAGTCTAGACACATTTTCTTAATTTTTCTCTGAAAGTGCACGAAATTGATGCATTTTACAATAAAATGTAAAAAAAATAATAATAATAATTCTCCCCGGGGGGACATGCTCCCGGACCCCCATAGGGGTTCTGTGTTTCATTTCGTAAAGCGATTCTTGTGGGCTGGGCTGAGTCAAAGTCCAGGGCTGCTTTTTAGTCCCAGTCCGCCCCTGCCTGTAGGTGAAGTTAGCTAGTAGACGGCAGCCTTCAGCCTGTCATAAACACACACGCGCTTTTAAAAATAATAACAATAATAAATGAACCAATCGGTTTTCTCAATACTTATGTTTTTTGTATGAATCATGTGGAGAATGTCTTCTTGGTGGGGAGCGGGTACATTACACACATTTCATCAAGAGCGTGTCCTCTCACTTTGGTATTGTACGTGAAGAGTCTGATTTATGCTCAAAAATGGTCACAATGACCCAGACTCATTTGAACAGAGTGAAATCTTTTGCTAAATTCTGAAAGTCAAGAGCTTATATGTGTTCCACTGTTCTCTGACTTCTGAAGAGAGTGTTTATTGAATCCTGTGCACCCTGAATTGTATCATTTGAATTTATTGCAATTGCATCATCCCCATCAATTCATCTGCTGTGCTATTAATCCTGTCTAGGGTAATCCACTCAACAGAAAGTCACTCCCAAATTTTTAGCCTAGGAATATTTGAATGTTGACCATTTTTTGATTTTTTTCCCCTTTGTGTTCAACCACAAAGTGTTCTAAATTATTGTGATTTAAGTTTAGACTTTAATACCTATCTTCTGTCGCTTTTATTCATGAGTTTAAAGCTTACTTAAAATTTAACATCCAGGCATTAAAGATTTTATCATTTCCAGGCTCCAATGTGTTATGACAGTAACAATAAATGTTTTTTCCCCAAAACTTTACTGACAAAAGTCATACTAACATTCATTACATGTTATATTGCTTCAAAACTGAAAGTGGCATGCAGATAAAATAAGCAGATAATGATCAGTGGTCACATTTAGCTTAAGGATGCAGCCTCTTTGAAAGAGGTGTGGCTATTTATTTGTATGTTACGCCTTTGTTTTCCTTGATTACAGCCTATATATTTGCCTTCAATTTTACATTACTCTGCTCGTCTCTGGTGTGTGATACTTTACAACCCAGTGATCGAATTGGAAGAATTTAAGAACTATGAAATTATTTCTAATCATGAAACAGAATTGACATTGTCCTTGCAATACACATACCGGTACTCATTTTTCCGTTATAATGTAGACAAGTTTCCGAGGTACTTCCGCTTTTCTGCTCGCGACTTCCGATTTACACTTTCTCCATCGAAAAATGCAGTAGAGCTGGAGTGGCATCACTCATCAAAATCCCTCAAAAAAGACAATTTGGAATCATTGCATCCATATGCCATCATCACAACATGGGAGGACAACGTGTTCATGAATGCAGATGTGGAACCATCATTGACACTTAAACAGAAAAGAACAAGACTGCAATGGGCTAAGGAGAGGCAATCATGGACTGTGAATGACTGGATGAAGGTCATTTTCGGTGATGAGTCAAGAATCTGCATTGGAGAAGGTGATGATGCTGGAACTTTTGCTTGGTGCCGTTCCAGTGAGATTTACAAAGATGACTGCCTGAAGAAAACATAAAAATTCCCTCATTCCTTAATGATAAGATGCTGCATGTCAGGCAAAGGCACTGGGGAGATGGCTGTGGTTAAATCTTCAATAAATGCACAAGTTTACAATGAAATTTTAGACAGCTTTCTTATCCCTTCAATTGAAAATATGTTTGGGGATAATGAAATCATTTTCCAAGATGACAATGCATCATGCCACAGAGCTAAAACTATTAAAGCATTCCTTGGAAAAAACACTCATCCAGTCAATGTCATGGCCTGCAAATAGCCCAGAAGTGCCACCACAAAGACCGGGTGTTTATGTAGTCATTTTGCTGGTGGTGGTATGGAAGGTGGTATATTCTTCCTATCCCTGTATTTTCATGTGTCCGGTGCTCAAAAAATACTAACGCTATCATCTTGAAACGACTTGTTGTCTTTGACATTGTTATTACAATGATAATTGAAATTATGATGAGGTTTAACGCATGCTATCTGCTGCTAGCCTGTTGCTAAACAGTACGTGTAGAACTGCACGATTATGTAAACGCATAAATGCAAGTGTTACAAGCATTTTTGTTCGCTTGTTTACAGGTGGAAAACGCTGTTAGGCAAGGGAAAGCAACTTGACGTGCCTCACAACAACACTTACTGTACGTCGATGGACATATATCGAGACTACGTGTGTTCTACTTTGATGATGGAAGGCTCAACTTATGCTCCACCTTCGTTAATATTTTTCTAATAATTTTTATAAATTGTGATTTATTGACCTGTTTTGCACTTGCACCAATCGTTTTAAATAAAACAAATGGAATCATGTTGTCCAAAAGTTTTATTGCGATCAATATCTGCAATAAAAAAGAATGACATACTATTTTTGTTTATATGTACATACTTTGTAGTATTTTCTTGTAACAACAAAATCCGTGTCAGACCTTCTGCATTCGCCAACTGCAATATTATTTGTAAATTTTACCTAATTTTGGTCACTCAAGGGGCCGGCGTATCAATCTACACCTCACGTTAACCAGGCTGCAAAGGTTGTTATTAATTTTGTCTATGAATTATCAAGTGAACGAACAAACATAAATTAAGTCCATCCTTAGGTTTAAAGCACATTCTTAACTTATTTTCTGCAGCTGGTTTCGATTTAAGGCGTATGGCAAGGTAGATCCACACCAGCCCATTGTAGCTACTATCTGGTCGCTGATCAAAACATTCCACTTCCAACCATTTTTATAGGCGCTTCCAGGAGTTCTGGCACAGCACAGAAAGTCTCGGATTCTCATCTGCGTAGTGCTGAATCCATTTTTGGACATTCCGTGGGTTCCTCTGGTTTAATTTTATGGTTTTAACTTTGTTAACACACTGCTTACTTCAACCGCATTTCATGTTGCTCTGTCTAAACCGGAAGTTCGGAGCAGAAATGATCAAAGCCCATATTTCGCTCAGGAAACTTGTCTATATCGTTTTAAATATAAAATGTACAGTTAATGTTGAGAATCTGATTTTGGAGAAAAATATAAAATATTAAAACTACATCACAGTATGATGCAGTGCAGTTGTATACGCTGTTGCAAACTCAGACCAAATTTCTAATAATTTGGAAAGTATTTTACTCAAATATTACCCTCACACAGCCTAATACACAATATGTAAAAAAAAATATTTGAGGCTAGATGGAAACGTTCACTTCAAATGAATTATAATCAAAAGCCAAAGGCTGGACCATCCAAAGTTCATATATGAATGGGAAAATTACTTGAACTAAATTTTCCAAAAAAGAACTGACATTTGAACCGAGAAATCTTGTACTGTATGTGATCTTGGCATGCTAACCACTATTCTGCCCTACCATTCAATGAGAGATTTAAATTTTCCCAGTTAGAGGTCAATTTACTGTCAATGTGATCTGCAATCTCATTGACTCATGTATTTTATAGGTGCCTCAGGCTGTGACAAACATGCTGTGTGTGTGTTTTTTCTCATAGCTGCATGCACACCAGTTAAATCCATGACTATCTCATGAGGCGTAAGGCACTACTTTCTATAATGGCTCAGCATTTTCTGTGAGAATAAACACATATTTGAGTGTGAGCGTACTGTACATGCTCAGTAATAACAAATGGTAAGTGCTAAGATATGAGTGCCACTTTAAAACAGAGGAAAACAGATGGGTGCTTAAATATTCATACAGTCGATTTGTTTTTATGCTTGCTGACTGGCTACCCATGCTGGAGGGGCTGAGGAGAGTAAAAATAAAGCGGCAGTAGAAAGGAGAGGAAAAAATCGTGAAAAGATGAAATCATGAGAGGGTTGTGGAGTGAGAGTTATGTTTTCTTGTGAGCACTTATACAAGTGAGGAATGGCGTAATCCTAATTCTAGATAGGTTATGCGTTTGCTTTATTGATCTTGCTGTTTACCATTAGGTATAACTGACATGTCAGTGAAAGCATCTTCTACGTAAACACGCTACAATTTAAAACACCAGCACCTACCAACTTCTTGGAATTTTGTTTACTGACTTACTTTTAAACTCACTTGGAACCGTTTGGCACTGAATGTTCTGTTTGATGTAACCGTGAGCTGAAATCTCATGTTCGCATTACTTTTTAAATTCAAATTTGTATTTGAACGTAAAAAATAATACGTATATAACGACCCTCACAGATGCAACGATTATTGATCGTAATTTTTACTTTCAAACGCACGTTTGATTGGCTGATGACTTGCATTTATTTATTTATCTATTTTCTACATTATTTATTTCAAAATATTTTTTTCAGCTTTTGCATTCATTTTTTTCAGACAATCATACATTAATTAGAAATCGAGGTAAAAGGTTTTCATTTTTCATTGAGTTTGGCTGTGTTTGTGGTCAAAAGCAGTAATGTTTTACCTGAAGAAAGGCTCCATTTTTATTTATTTTTGTTATACCCTAAGAAGTTTTTTCAGTCATATGTAATTTATTTATGTAGACAGACAATGTTGAGTGGTCTTAAGACCAATTTTTTATTTCCTGGATAGTTAAGAGATTATTACCTAGTTTGTATTTATTGTGCATGTTCATATAATTTAAGATATGCTCAAATATAGCAATTTAAACATGCTAATAAAATCCAGACATTTATTCTGGGAGTTTTCAAAATGTTTCTTTAGTAGTTTTTGAAAACAAAGGTTTGTCTCGAACGGTGTATCACCTGAACTAATACACTAGAAAGTTAGTATAAGTCAATACAGATTTATTTTACATTGATAGTTTAGTCCATCAACTAATTAGGTTCATTCGTGAGGAATGTAGCCCTGAACCCCATTTACCCAATCTGTTTGGTCCGATTAAAGTGCCTGTTACACCATAAAATTTTTTAAAATAGCATTATTACTGTAAGGAAAATTCGTATTTTGAGACGATTCGCCTATATTTGGCAAAGCACAGATAACAAGGAAGGAGTCTTTTAATCTGCCGTTTAGCCCCGCCTGTCATTATAGCGCTCTGTTGCTTCCATCTGGGTGATGACGTCGGCGGCATAGTGGTTTCAGAGTTCAGCCCAAAGGAGGAGGAAGCGTTTTTCAGCGATTCTGGTTCAAGTGTGGATCTTTCAAGTGATATTGTCGATTTAGAGGAAGCCTGTGGCATACAGCCATATATGTTTGAGTCGTATTTGGAGGAGGAGGAGGAAGATTCAGAATGACAACAAGCACGAGACTGATGACTATAGCATAATGTAAAATGTCATCGTTTTTTCTCTGGATATTCTCTGTAAGTATTTTTCCCTGATTGCTAAATAAATTGTATGGTCATGACAAATAACAGCCTAGTGCTAAATGGAATATGAAAAATACATTTATTTAGGACGACAGGGCCAAATTACTACATAATGGTAAAAACTGCTGACTTCTTAAACCTCCCAAACGGTATTTTATGCCACTGGAGTTAGTCCGGCTCTTGTAATTTACCAGTGGGGACTCGAAGACAAGGAAAAATTGTGAACAAAAAAGGAGTGTGAGAGCTATGCTACATGCTAACCTGAACCAAGCGGCTCTTCCAAGTCGCTTCCTCGCCTTTCGTAAACGAAAAATCACTCAAAACTACCCCGACTCAAGTCACAAGTGGCAGAGGGGGTGATAGCTTTCACCGATCGAAATTCTTTCTTTCTTCGAATTTCTTTTTTATGTTTAAAATACTGTACGAACACACACAACAAATGTTTACTATCGTATCATTTTCACTCTGTATCGAAACGTATCGTTCTTAACCCTTTAACACCTAAGCTTGTTTTGGCCGAATTTGCATGCATTTGATGTTGCCTTGATATTTCAAAGAAAAAAATGTTTACAATGGCCAAGTTGGGTCCCTTTTTTCAGGACACCTTGACCAAACTGTTGTTTTCTTCACTGAACAATTATAATCCACATTTTGGACCCAAAAAGACAACAACAACAAAAATCCCAAAATGTTTTTTCAAAATTTGTAATGTTGATGTCCCATTGACAACCAAACATGCTCGACCAATCGTTTTGAAGCTTGATAATATTTATTCAACTTGTTAGGATAAGCGTTCAGTAGAAAAAAATAAGATTGAATAGTTTTATGTTTGACAATTCAACACAAACAGCAAGTATAGTCATAGTCGTTTTTGGCCTTTATACATACTATGGTCAAAACAGGTTATATACAGTGCAAAATAGTGAGAAAAAAGATTATACTGTATATATCATCTAACACACAAAGGGTTTGGAGGATATCTCTTTGTGAAATTAGGTGTTGTACACATCACCTTATCAAAAGTATATATGTACATGCAATCAAGCTTCTCGAACACACATCTACATACAATTGAAAAGATTATAGTGAAGAAAAAATATATATAACACTGAAAAAAAAGTATTTTAAAAAATATTGACAAGTAGTTCAGTTCAATTCAAATTTTTCAGGCATGCGACCCAATAACGTTTTTTTTTTTTTTTTTTTTTTTTGCGCACTCAATAAAGCTTCTTCTTGAACAGGTCACGGAGCTGCGTCACACACAATGTCACAAAGCCTACTCTTTCGCCGTTTGCGCGCTGCTGTCACTTCTACTCGCCGAGACAGCAACTCATCCAAAGAAAAAAATGACAAATACGGCTCATCTTCTTCCTTGAGTTAAATGAAATAATGCATTAGCTTGCGCTAAATGTAGTTTTAGATTTATTCTGCACGTTTCAAAGTCGCTCGCTCAAACCAACCGGCCGTTGCTTGCTTCGCATGCCTCCCTTTCATTAGTTGGCGCCTCGCTCGGAAATTTATCAAAAATGATCACATTCGGTTCGTCCTTCTTGACATCACAACGGCTCTTGGGATATGTAGTCTTTTGTGCTGCTTTCGGTTTTGAAAAAGGACAAGAAATGATGGAAATATGGAGATAGATACATGGTCCATGCAGCATTTTAATGCATATTTATGAGTGCAATAAAAATATAAAATTAAAATGACATTATCTCCCGTTTTTCTTGGTCGATTGACTTCAAATAAAAACTGGTGTGGACATCAACTTCTGCACTTTCAAATGAGACCAACCAGCAGCACGTGGGTGACGTAAAAACAGCGTGACGAAGCTTCAAAGACGATATGCGTAAACGCGTCGCTGCCGACACGTTCGGTGTTAAAGGGTTAAACTGTATCGAATCGTATCGAATCGCTCGCCCTTAAAAATGTATCGTTTTTTAATCGAATCGTAACCTGTGTATCTAGATACATATCGAATCGGCTTCGTACCAGAGGTTCCCAACCCTAATTTTAGTACTGCAAGACTAATTCCGTCATTTTTGTTGGACATCAAAAGATGGATGTGCACCATTTATACGATTTATATATTTGTTTATAGACCATTTATATATAGATATATTTCAGCTTTCACAATATGTGAAAGGTGTAGTCTGCCTTTCACCCGAGGTCAAGTGGGATAGGCTCCAGTACCTGCACACTTGACAAGGATAAGCAATGCTGAAAACACATGGATGGACAATATTTTTATCAGATGTGATGGATAACATTGAAAACGGCACTATTCTAAACTGATTCATGTCAGGTCAGGGAAGGCATTAAACTCATAAGTCAAGGTACCGTTGTATTTCGCATCCTCTTGAGCCTCTCTGCCCACGCCAAACCTTCGCACGTGTATACGAGGTAGGCGGGTTTCTCTTCCATATAAGGTCGTAGCTTCCTTCAGGGACTCGTGGCTGGATGAGGACGCGGTTGATCATCAAGTGCTCAGGCACGCTGCTCCTCTTTCGGTTCGCATCTCAGCAGCTGCGGACTTTGACTTCACTTCACTAGGTCAAACAAAAAAACTTGAAGCTGTGACCTATTGGCTGCTAATGCTTTCCTTCGCCATTTTTCATTTCTTCTTTTATCGGCTTAATTTATTTCGTCCTTCATTGTGGAATGGTCCGCGCTTTCTCACTGAGTCGTGTCCACTTCAGCATGGGAACTGCGGCGTCCAGAAGGAAGAATCTGAGGAGTGACGCGATATCTTCCGTGGCCGCAAAAGTTCGGTGAGTAGCCTACATTGACTTTAAAACTGGACAGAATTGTTAATTATGTACAATATTATGTGCAGTGCCTGGATTGATGTTTGGGTTATATGGGTTTAACTTTTATTATATTATTACTATTTCTTTCTTTTTGTATTGGAATTAAAAAGCTCAAATTTAGTCTTGCATTTAAGTGAAATGTACCGTAGCCCACTAAAGAGTTGCGTGGACTCCGCCGCACTTCCCTAATCTTTATATCCCAATTAGTCTTTTATATTTGCATAATTGCACCCGGGCACGAGAAAGAAGGCAATTACCTTTTATAAAGACAAAATGCAGATACATTTCTGTTGTTTCTGTTTAATATAAATCATAGAAGAATTTTGGGTTTACTGACAAATGCAATAACCTTCAATTGATCTCGACTTGACACTAATTGTAATAACATTTCTCATTGAAGTGAGGTCGACTGCAACAAAAGGTCATGGTGCCAGAACAGTGTATTCTCAGTTTCAAAGCTGTGTCTAATTCTTTGTGTCTTTGACGCAAACTGACCTCAGGGACCCTCTGATGTGTTCTGGTTGTATTCATTTGAAATCAATTCAACGTTCATGCCAACGGCTTCAAATCTAAGGAAATAACAGTACTGTATTCACTTGCTTTTTCTATATTCTTCATATTTTTCCAATTATATAATTTAAACATATCATACAAAATGGTCGCATACATTTTGGACATGTAAACCTTATCTCATATTTGTACCAGAGATCTTCTTGCTCCATCAATTTCAAATTTTAGAAACAACAAAAACAAAAAAATGCTTTGTTTGTTTGTTTGTTTGTTTTTAATCTCAATGAGTGTCTCAATCAACACAGATAGCAGACCGACATTGAATAAACGTTGATTTTCCATCAAAATCATTGGTATGGTTGACATCGAAATTTTCGACGTAAGGTGACATTGAAACAACGTTGTTTATGTCAGGCGATGGTTGGGTTAACATTATTTTATAGTTGATTAACTAATGTTGACAAATAGTTGATTTATGATTGACCGGGAAATATGATTGAAAAGTCATTGAATTATGGATGAGCGGGCGTTTTGGTCGAAAACATAACATTGATTCAGCGTTGTATCAATATTATTAATAATCGAAATGACGTTTAGGTTTTGTAAGGATTTCAACGTTGAAACAACATTAATTGAGGGTGCAAAAGTGATGTTGATTCAACAATATAAGATCAACAACGGAATGTTGATGCAACATCTTTTCAACGATGGTCTGCTATAGGAAGATTCATGAAGGGTCCAATTTTTTTTTTGCTCTGGAAAAGCTCTTTTTTTTTCTTCTGAGAAGTCAAATCACATGTCCTTAAGGATTGGAACTACAAGTGTAAACAAAACAATACAAGACATTAGCAGTTTTCAAAATGGTGTTTCTGCAATTGACACTGAATGCTACTTTTTTTTCCTTCCAAAATCGGCATGTTGCGCTCGACCTAGCACACATTTTATCTGTTTACTTTACAAATAATTGCAAGTACAGTACATTTAATTAGCCTTTTACTTGTTCACACAAGTTTCTATTTCTGTGGCATTTTGCATGGCATTGAATTGGCAGCAAAATGAAATTTGCTGCATTTTCACACACCTTGGGTTATGATAAAATAACATCAGGGTTTAATATGTATATTTTCATTGCATGTCTTTTCCTTTTTTTACCATTTTTCGTACATGCACTTTCTTTTTCAGTCGATTTGTTTAAACAGGATAGCTGCAATAAGTCTTACAGTGACTGATTGATTGGAGGCCCAAATCCCGACTCTTTGACTGTCCGCTGTCAAGGTGTCCTAGTGCAAGACTCTGAAGTGCTCCTATATTGGCCTGGTAGCGCTGTGCATGGAAGCAGCTGCCCTTTGATGCATGTGCGTTTGAATAGATGAATGGTTACCTCTGTGAAGTGCTTTGGGCACTGTGGTCGTAGAGATAAAATAGCTATATAAGTGCACTTAGTTTACCATTGAGTCCAAAGGAAAATACATCCAAACCATTTGTCATTTTTATCTTACTAAGTGATTTATTGTGCACATTGCTTTATTACATTCAATTACACATCAGGCAGATCAGCATTTTTTCACAAACAACTGTGATTACAGTACCACACTCTAGACTACAGCATGTTCTAATTTGAGTTTAGAAAAAAAAAAAAAAATCTGTTTATTCACTGCGAGATGAATAGAGGTCTGTAGTAGTACGAGGATCCAATTGAGGGGTCTGTAAACTTTAAATCAAGTTGAACTTTACAAACGTGAATGTTTCTTTTACATGTGAAATTTTGTCTGGACAAGTACCAGTAATATTCTCAGCTTTTTCTCTTAAGATGTTGGTCAAGTATTTTGAGAATGTCTGAATCACAATTGCAATTATGTGACAAATTAATTAAAGATAGCAGTGCTCATCACCGCACTGATGTCTACTTTATATTTAACAAAACAAAAAATCTGAATCCTTTCTCACTCTTGAGCGGGAATATTACTCCTAAAAAGGAAAAATATCGATTAATTCATAGTTTAACATTCTACCTACTTGAATAGAAATTGCAGAGACTGTAGTATTACAGACTGTACTGCTAATAGTTTTGAGATAATATCTAACTTTTTATGCATTAAGCTGTAAATGCAGTATTTAAATGTTTGTTATTGGTTAGATTCAGGATATGTTGTTAAGCTAAATCTCCTCTTTGTCCCCCCCAATTGAACACTGGACCACCTGCACAAGTGGCAGTGCAAAATCATCTCTTTATTGTGTACACTAAATGAAATGTTTTGCCATGTATTTGTTTTCCTCCCAGAAACTATCGATGAAATCAGTTGCATTCTTTTGGGAGATGGAGGTAATTACCTCATTAGGTGCTCTTGTTAATGGGTGGTAGCAGAAGAACCCCTAAGTTTAATTCATGCAATGAGTTTTAAGTGATACAGTTATGCTTTTTGTTAGTTCCTGTGTCTTGGTATAGTGTAGTTTTTTTTTCAACTGCCCAAGTTTTGGCTCTCTGTGTATCTTGTCCATCTTGTCTTTGTGATTGCCCATGAATTTCATCCGCTGCCTGCCTGCTGCTTGTGTGTCTCTCCAATCAGCCTCCAGCTGCCTCTTGTCTTACCCAGGTGTTGCTTGGTCTTGTCACTTTGTTTGTTTATATAAGCTACGTTCACAACACAGCGGGTGATGCCCAATTCAGATTTTTTGGTGCAGTAATTCAATTTTTTTGTGTAGCCATTCACATTGGAAAGACAAATGCAACTCTGAGGGGAACGAAATGCGTCAGTGACATCACGCGTATGCGCGCTTGAACATGTTGTCATGTTTATGTCGGATGCATACCGATAACATTTATAGTGCCGAGGCATTGGATAGATATCCGATTCATATTCACGTACAAATGAGAATTAAAAAAAAAAAAAAAAAAACAGAATTGTACATTGTACTGTTTAACACTGCGTGGAAAAAAACATAAAGACTTGCATATTGGCACAGAAATCTAACTTGACCTGAATCTGTTTTCTAAGTTTCAAAGGGCATTAACGTCAGCGCCATTGTGTCATTAATTTTGGTAGTTGGCAGGAGGAGGTTTCGGACAACATGCCCCACGCCAAGATGAGTTATAATTAAAGAATGTATCTGTGTATTCTTTATTCCATCAATGCAATATCATAATATTACTAGTAGTCACACCTAAACCTTTCTTGAACAAAAATGGTTAGTGTTAGTTCCCTATCATAAAAGATTTACGTTGACAGAAAGGGTGACAAACTCAAAATCACAATAATGATGCATATAAAATATTTGATTTAGCCTTGAACTTTGCTGTTATTCAAATATTTACCGTAATTATCGCACTATAAGCCGCTACTTTTTTCCCTCATTTTGAATCCTGTGGCTAAGAGTTCAATGCGGCTCATTTATTGATATATTTGAGTTAATAGGTAACCATTTATTTTACAGCAGCTTTATTAGACTGCCATAAGATGTCATAATTGTGACATGACAAATCATGGGCATTAATGAATGCTTATAACAGATGTCATTAAGTATTATCCAGAAAATTATTTCACTAAAACCATTTATGTCCAGCTTGGATATTTTACAGCTATCCAAAAGTGAGATAATTTGCCCTGATGATAAAAAATGACATCTGTCATAAGCAATCATTAATGCTCATTGCGTTGTCATGTCATAATAATGATTGTCTTATGACAGTTTTATGGCATCACTGTCAACTAAAGTGGTACCAAACACTACAGCAAGCAATTAATGAAACAACTGGAAGAGTAACAGAAGAAATAATTAGCACAGAACATGATTTTTGATTGTTCTTTACATCTGTAGCGCTGCAACGCAAGCTAGGAGGCATTTTGGACGACAACAGTGTTGACAGCAGGTTACAACCGAGGTTGACTGTCTCCCCCAAGGGAGCAGGGATGGCCAAATGAACCTTCTTGAAGCAATGAAGCTTTGCAGCCAATTGGTTCTCAAAGCTTCTTGGTGGTTAATTTGGCCTTATGAAAGTGTTAGTCTTATGATGCCACTGTGAAATAATGTGTTCCTGGTTAATATCTTTTGATGTAAATATCACATCATACAATGAGAATGCTGTATATAATCCTGTGCGGTTTATCTATGAACAAATGCCGTTTTCGTGTCAAATTTGGTGGGTGGCGTGTTACATCCAGGTGCAACTTATAGTGTGAAAATTATGGGTACAATACTTTCCTTCCATTCTATTTCCTCTTCTGAAAACATAGTTTTCTCCTCTGTGCTAAATCTATGCTACTGAGTGTCAGCTGGCAGGCGTCTTTGCATGCAGATGTGAACTGCTTTTTCAAAGAATTGGCTTTCTAATGAACATTTGTGAGGAAAAACATACAAATTGAATGGCATATTTTGTCTCCGAATTACCCAGCCTTAGGAATACTGTATATGCTTTTATTTTTTTCTGCATTAGGGTGTGCTAAGTAGTGGTATCAGGCTCCTTTACAGCTCCATGTACGTTTGGAATTGCCATACAGTATCAATTGATGAAAGCAGAACTCCTCCCCGGCCACAAATGCACAAAAGTATTCATAAAAGCAAAATATGTATGTCCCTTCATACCACTGGCAATGAGGCTCCTATATTTGGAGCTCTGTGCCATTGTTCCTTCATGTTTCCCACCAGGAGGCATCCATACACTACCCTATTCAGCATATACATTTACTCACTCTTATTGTAATGGGGAAGTAAAGATGAATTCTGTGCATGTGCTCACACTCGTTTGCGCAGTTGTGTACCTATCCAAGAGTGTGCTTTCGTGTGTGCATACAGTGGGGCAAATAAGTATTTAGTCAATCACTAATTGTGCAAGTTCTCCCACATGAAAATATTAGAGAGGCCTGTAATTGTCAACATGGGTAAACCTCAACCATGAGAGACAGAATGTGGGGAAAAAAAAAACAGAAAATCACATTGTTTGATTTTTAAAGAATTTATTTGCAAATCATGGTGGAAAATAAGTATTTGGTCAATACCAAAAGTTCATCTTAATACTTTGTTATGTACCCTTTGTTGGCAATAACGGAGGCCAAACGTTTTCTGTAACTCTTCACAAGCTTTTCACACACTGTTGCATGTATTTTGGCCTATTCCTCCATGCAGATCTCCTCTAGAGCAGTGATGTTTTGGGCTGTCGTTGGGCAACGCGGACTTTCAACTCCCTCCAAGATTTTCTATGGGGTTAAGATCTGGAGACTGGCTAGGCCACTCCAGGACCTTGAAATGCTTCTTACGAAGCCACTCCTTTGTTGCCCTGGCTGTGTGTTTGGGATCATTGTAATGCTCAAGGACCCAGCCACGTCTCATCTTCAATGCCCTTGCTGATGGATGGAGATTTTTACTCAAAATCTCTCAATACAAGGCTCCATTCATTCTTTCCTTTACACAGATCAGTCGTTCTAGTCCCTTTGCAGGGAAAAAAAAAGTCCCAAAGCATGATGTTTCCAGCCTCATGCTTCACAGTGGGTATGGTGTTTGTCAGATGCAATTCAGTATTCTTTCTCCTCCAAACACGAGCCCCTGGGTTTCTACCAAAAAGTTCTATTTTGGTTTCATCTGACCATAACACATTCTCCCAGTCCTCTTCTGGATCATCCAAATACTCTCTAGCGAACCGCAGACGGGCCTGGAGGTGTACTGGCTTCAGCAGGGGGGCACATCTGGCAGTGCAGGATTTGAGTCCCTGGTGGCACATTGTGTTACTGATAGTAGCCTTGTAGCCTTACTGATAGTAGACTGAAGTTGTGGACAGGTGTCTTTTATACCGATAATGAGTTAAAACAGGTGCCATTAATATAGGTAACGAGCGGAGCCTCGTTAGACCTCGTTAGAAGTTAGACCTCTTTGACAGCCAGAAATCTTGCTTGTTTGTAGGTGACCAAATACTTATTTTCCACTTTAATTTGGAAATAAATTCTTTAAAAATCAAACAATGTGATTTTCTGTTTTTTTTTTCCACATTCTGTCTCTCATGGTTGAGGTTTACCCATGTTGACAATTAAAGGCCTCTCTAGTCTTTTCAAGTAGGAGAACTAGCACAATTGGTGGTTGACTAAATACCTATTTGCCCCACTGTATGTACAGTGGTAAAGCTGGAAAAGCCTATGGGACAGTTGGAAAGCAGCTTGGTGAGAATAAATCAACAGGTGCAGCAATTGTTAGAAAATGGAAACGGCTAAACATGACATATAATCCACTTCGGACTGGGTCTCCATGTAAAATCTCTCCTCATGGGGCAGCATCACTAATGATGAGAAAGTGCGGGCTCAGCCTAGAACTACACGGCGGGAGCTGGTCAATGACCTGAAGAGAGCTGGAATCACAGTTTCAAAGGCTACTGTCAGTAGAACACTATGGTGCAAGGGTTTAAAATCATGCATTGCTCAGAAGTTGCCCTTGTTGAAGCAAGTACACATGAAGGCCAGTCTAAAGCTTGCTAGGGACCATCTGAATGATGCAGAGGGGTCATGGGAGAAAGTCATGTGGTCAGATGAGACCAAAGTCGAACTTTTTGGTGCAAATTTCACTCTTCGTGTGTGGAGGAAAAAGACGGATGAGTACAATCCCAAGAACACCATCCCCACTGTGAAGTATGGGGGTGGAAACTTCATGCTTTTCGGCAAAGGGCACAGGAAGAATGTACTGTATAAAGCTGAGGATGAATGGTGAAATGTATCGTCAGATTTTGAGCCACAACGCCCTTCCCTCAGCCAGAGACATGAAGATGAGTCGTGGCTGGATCTTCCAACATGACAATGAGCCGTACCACAAGGCCAAGCTGACCAAGGAGTGGCTGCATAAAAAGCATATCAAGGTTCTGGAGTGGCCTAGCCAGTCTGTAGACCTCAATCCAATAGAAAATGCTCTGGACAAGATCTTCTCTACAATGCGAACAGAACCTGGACAACTCCCATGTCCAGGCAAAACTTTCAAGTCTGCATTTATGGAGGATAGCTGGGGAAAATAGCGGCAACTGTGTCCGACCACACTCGAAGTGGAGGACGTCGAGGACATCTACCTGTTCATCATCCTGATGGCTGTGATTATTCTGCAAGGGCTCGGAGACCACTGGATTCGTCGGATCATCGTGAAAATGCTGGAGGGCCAAAGGAAATCAGTGGAATTGACCACTACGGCCGTGAGCACTCTCACTGGAGTGCACGCCAGCCTCCACAAGAGGGCCTGTGAAGACATATCACAGGTGAAGAACGACCTAGCTGCATCCAACATTACCACAACCAGAATGGTAATGAAAATTACCACGGAGCTGCGCAATCTGGAGAAGATTGTTCATCGGAACACAGCAAGGAATGAAGACCGCGACGAGGAATGAATACACTGAAGGAGGTGGCGAACGCTGGCTGCAATGTGTCCTCAGCTATCCTCTATCTACTAGTTCGAATCAACAAAATGAACAAACTCACACTGAAGTATGAACAAATCTACTGGATCGAATCAACAAAACGAACTAATCGCCATGATTGACAATGACTATTGGGAAGATGAACATTCACGCAATCAAAGGGAGGGGAAAAAAAACACTTGTAATCATCACACAATTTAAAATGTCAAATTTTTTATTCGATAATTTGCGTCCTATGGTATACTGGGGACGGGATCTAATAAGCTTCGGCTTATCCCGTCAGCCCTTTTTCTTTTCGGGTTTAATTGAATGTAAACACAAATGAATGCTGTACGTTTGGATTGTTGCCTGTCCACGCCTGAAAAGAAAATAAATAAATCTCTCTCAAAATCTTTGGACGGAGCACTTGCAAACAAAGGCTTCTGCACTAAATATTACCACTGATTTTCTCAGGAGTAAAAATACTATTGAACCCCAGTAAATTATAAATAAAGTAAATTACAAATACATTTTTTAAAAATCATATGATGTGAGTTCCTGATTTTTTTTGTTTTTGTTTTTTTTTGTTTTTTATTTTGTTAGTGGAAATGCATCTGTGATTGAAATTTCAGACCTATATCTATTTTGTAAGTGGGTGAACTTGCAAAATCACAAGGGGTGCAAATATTTCTGCTCCTCACTGTATATATAAAAATATTCACATATTCAATTTTCAATTTTATTTGTATAGCCCTGGATCACAACAACGTTGTCTCAAATATCATATCATATCATATCATATCATATCATATTAAGGGTGTAATGGTTCATGTATTTGTATTTAACCGTTTCGGTACGGGTGCTCGGTTCAGAACGGAGGCGTACCGAACGAGTTTCTGACGTAATGTAACCCTTACTTTTCGAGGCTGTGAGTCGATCGGGTTACAGTTTCTTTGTGTAGATTATATCTACTCCGTCTTCTCTACTATAATGAGGACCAACACGGTAGGACACTATAACCCAGAAACGTCAACGGCGCGACAACATGGCTGCCGCGAGAACGCAGTGAAACACGGGCGATAAAGTCAATCAGCCAATGTGCACCAGTCGCAGTGCGGCCGCGTGTTAGACAGGTCCGAGAAGCGGCTCAACACGACGCACGCGAAAAGAACGGCAGAGTTTATAATTTGACGCAAGACGCAACCCTCCTGCGTCAATCCTACTACCGGTACCTATGATCGGGCAGACCGGAAGTCACTCGTGTAAAAACACTGTGGATCTGGTCGATTTTCAAACTGATATGCAATCGTGACCCACTTTTTGAGTCCATCATATCTCTTGATCGGGGCACAGTTGACTTGTCTTTGTTCATTTACTGCTGTCTTCTCTGCTATAATAATAACCAACACGGCCCTGTGTTCAATACAAAACCCTCCTACCACAACAAAACAAGTAGGAACTAATATTCACATAGGAACTAAAGTTATACAACATAAAATATACAATATAAATGAATACTACATCACATTTGTAAAATATAAACACATAATAAAATAAATAATAGCCCATTTAAATAAAATAAATTGAAATGAGCTAAAATTAAATAATAAGAATAATACACAGATCCGGCTTACACAATTAAATTTATTCATTTCTGTGTGGCGCTTTAACTTGAGAAAATCCACCAATAATGCTTTTGAAAACCGTTCATAAGGGATGATTCATTGAGGCATTTCATTTGTAAAATACATGTTAAAATCTTTGTCATTGGGATTGCTTTTCTCTTTAGCACAGGACTTCTTTTTTCTTCTTTCTTTCAGAAAGAATGCTGACCAATACGCGGGGTCTGAAAGGCAAATTGTTGTTGGATTATCTTTAAATACCCGCTACTTTTTGAGCAGAATTCTAGCTTTGTATAGGCTACTGTTCCTATTGTTGAAAGCACAAAGGTGTGTAATAAACAAATAGCACATTTATATTTTGCAATTACTTTTCTTACTGTACCGAAAATGAACCGAACCGTGACCTCAAAACCGAGGTATGTACCGAACCGAGATTTTTGTGTACCGTTACACCCCTATATCATATCACATCATATCATATCATATCATATCATATCATATCATATTATATCATACCTCATTTGAAAATCTCTCAAGTAAATAATATCATCCACTTTCTGCATCATTTCCTGTTCTATAACCTCTCTACTTGTTTAATACACATTCCTTGCTTATTTTTCCCATCATCATCCCACTTCCCACTCTGTGCTTACTTTCTATTTTGGTCTTATAGATGCTTGTCGCCGTATTTCTTCTGCTCCCTCCCCCCTCCTTTATGTCACATGGCTGAAAACATGCAGTAGAATAAAAAAATCCAAAAGCACATGGCAGAGCTGGTGATATAGTGCAGCTGCAATGAGCCACATCTAAATGAGGCACAGCCGGACAGTTTCATCACACTATTATGTCTACACTGTTTCTTCATTTTTATGTGTGCCTTTCACCATGGGAAACTCAAAACCATGTGATTCCGTTGTTAGGTTATGTGGTGAAGATAAGCTTTCGGTTCAAACAGAGTTGACTACTCTATTTTTCATGACCCAATTTATGCGATACACTTTAAGTGACGAAATCAAAGTAATTACTCTACTATGAAGAATTACACAATTTAATTGTTATTTGGATCTGTGTAAGTACTTACATTTGGTCATTTGCCATGGTGCTATGCCATGTGAAACCATCTGGCAGAACAGTGACATTGATTGTCCGACAAGACAAACTCAAAACATCCAGTTAGCTACTGTTCATGCTGACTCCAAACATCACATGACTTTGTCCTGGGCTGCGAGCATGTTGACATCACTCTTTTCCCAGTGTAGCGTATGGATTTTTTATAAGAAGTGCACTGAGTCATGCAGATAGATTAGGGATGATTGCATTTTCTTCCTCGTGTCCCATCTCCTTCCCTCCTCGATTCATCCAAGAAGGGAGGGGTGTCTTCACGGGAAATGCCGCTACTGCACGTGCAGCCTCATATTTAATTACTTAGAGTGTCATAGTGAGAAGGCATATAGGCTACAGCATTAACACAGCTATTCCATTTGACTGAAGCCGCAGGAGATTTATGTTTGTAGTCTTTTTGACAGCCTGATGAACAGTGTAAGTGTAACCTATTTATTTTTAAATGTGCTGTTTAATACAACTGGGCAAAAACTGACTGACTGAAATATCAGATCTGTGTTGTCAGATGATTTTGTACAGATGTCTGGTCCTTTACCATTTGCAGCATGTGACCTCGACTGTGACCATTGTTGGTAGGTCAGCTTGACAATCAAGATCAAATTCTAGTCAAAATAAAGTGACTATACTACTTCATAGTTACGAATTGCAAATTGTTTTTACGATATATAATACATCACTGGGTGAACCACAAAATAGTCCAGGGAGAATATACTACTCCTTCTATAAAAAATTAGCATATTGTGATAAAGTGCCTTATTTTCTGTAATGTACTGATAAACATTAGACTTTCATAAATCTTAGATTCATTACACACAATTGAAATAGTTCAAGCCTGTAATTGTTTTAATATTGATGATTTTGGCAAAAAAAAAAGTCAAGAAAAACCAAAAATCCCTATCTCAAAAAATTAGCATATACTGAAAAGGTGCTCTAAAGAAGCTACTAACCTAATTATCTGAATCAGCAAATTAACTCAAAACCCCTGCGAAAGATTCCTGAGGCTTTTAAAAACTCCCAGCCTGGTTCATTTCTCAAAACCGCAATCATGGGCAAGACTGCCATGCAGATAGCCATCATTGACACCCTCAAGCAAGAGGCTAAGACACAGAAAGAAATTTCTGAGAGAATAGGCTGTTCCCAGAGTGCTGTATCAAGTCACCTCAGTGAGAAGTCTGTGGGAAGGAAAAAGTGTGGCAGGAAACACTGCACAACCAGAAGAGGTGAGCGCACACTGAGAAAGATTGTGGAGAAGGGCCGATTCCAGACCTTGGGGGACCTGCAGAAGCAGTGGACTGAATCTGGAGTAGAAACATCCAGAGCCACCATGCACAGGCGTGTGCTGGAAATGGCAGAAGCGCCTGACCTGGGTTACAGAGAAGCAGCACTGGACTGTTGCTCAGTGGTCCAAAGTACTTTTTTCAGATGAAATCAAATTTTGCATGTTATTCGGAAATCAAGGTGCCAGAGTTTGGAGGAAGACTGGGGAGAAGGAAATGCCAAAATGCCTGAAGTCCAGTGTCAAGTATCTACAGTCAGTGATGGTCTGGGGTGCCATCTCAGCTGCTGGTGTTGGTCTACTGTGTTTTATCAAGGGCAGGGTCCATGCAGCTAGCTATCAGGAGATTTTGGAGCACTTCATGCTTCCATCTGCTGCACAGTGCCAAAACCACTGGTAAATGGTTTACTGACCATGGCATTACTGTGCTCAAATGGCCTGCCAACTCTCCTGACCTGAACCCCATAAAGAATCTGTGGGATATTGTTAAGAGGAAGTTGAGAGACACCAGACCCAACATTGTGGATGAGCTTAAGGCCGCTATCAAAGCATCCTGGGCCTCCATAACACCTCAGCAGTGCCAAAGGCTGATTGCCTCCGTGCCACGCCGCATTGAAGCAGTCATTTCTGCAAAAGGATTCCCGACCAAGTATTGAGTGCATAGCTGATATAATTAATTGAAGGTTTTTAAGTATTAAAAAACACTTTTTTGTATTGGTCGGATGAAATATGCTAATTTTTTTAGATCGGGATTTTTGTTTTTTCTTGACTTTTTTTTGCCAAAATCGTCAATATTAAAACAATAAAAGGCTTGACCTACTTCAGTTGTGTGTAATGAATCTAAAATATATCAAAGTCTAATGTTTATCAGTACATTACAGAAAATAATGAACTTTATCACAATATGCTAATTTTTGAGAAGGACTAGTATATAACAGTATGCACATTATTCCATTCTTAGTGGTGCAGATATTTGGCAAATGAAGGCAAGCTTCTTTATTGTGTTGTTTCTCTATGCGGTATATGCAAACTTTCCAAGGGCACACACATTGGTCAGATTTGTACATAACACAGATCAAAAGTTAAGAATTGTGCTGTAAAATTGTGGCTCAAGTTGTTTTTTATACATCAGTGGGCTGTGTACAAAATTGAGTCTGATGTGTAATGGATAATTCTTCTTTACTTTGTTAAGAACGTATGGCACCAAATGAACTTTATGTACCTAGTTCACTGTGGCATAACTAATGTACAGATACCTGGTATCCACAACTGCTGAGCCTGTTGCCATCTTGGAGCTATTCAATGAGCAATAAGGTAGCACACAATTAGAAGCATCCTCATTACTACATAGAGCCATAAAGGCCATAAAGGGAATTTAACCATATCAGACTATTACTATACTTCTCACTTTATTGAGGCTTGCTTTGCTTTTAATTTTGTTACCTGCTCAGAAGTCATATCACATAATCCATACAGATTTTGATTTTTTTTTTTTAATGTTTTAAGTATATTAAAACAAAGGGATAGAAGTCACATCTCTTGCTCACTCTAAGAAGTCCAATTTCTGTTTGTTTGTTTGCTTGTTTTTAGTTATCATTTTTTGGGGAGAGTAATCTGTTTCAGGACTCCCGCAATGGAGACCCCTTGTTGTATGCGAACCAAAATTATGTCTAAATTATTCTATCAACTGTTCTTAGTCTGGACTCCAACTGCATAGAATCACAATTCTTCCAAATTCGGGCAAGTTCAAGGGTTGAATGCGCATAAGCATAAGATGCGCATAACACATAAGCCATTTAGAAAATATTCATTTCACGAAAGGTGCACCATGTATGCTTATAAATGCAGTAATACACACTTTAAGTACCCATCATTCTACCATGAATTTGGAACTCATATTAGAATGATGCCATGACCATCAAATTTTCACATCAAGTGAATTACTTTTCCATTTCATATTCTTCCCAATCCGATGATTAAACTACAACCAAGGACAGCTGTGAGCCTTATGCAAGGACGGCTTGGCATCCTAAACTTCCCAAAGTGGTCAAAAGTGCCAAAACATCATATTTGCAAGAGGAGTCTTTTTGCACACAATGCATAAAATGATGCCTTTTAAGCAACTACAAAAAAATGTGTTGGCAAATGACTATATAGAGGACTTTTTAAAGGTACTGCATTATTACAAGGAAGATCTCATAATGACATATGTGGTGTGAGCTAAAATCTTGACCTGTACCCCACAAGCCAGAATACAACTTGGGTTAAGCCCCTATGTGCATGTACACAGGTGTCATACGTTTTGAAAATTCTGACCCAGTCAAGCACATTGCAAACAAGGAACATATTGGGAAAGTCCTGTTAAAACCAGAGACATTATCCCAAAAAGTACGAATTATGTGTGAGGCAGAACGAGAGCAATTAATTGGCAAGCTGCTGACCCACTGGCAGATGACCTTCCCACATGACATCCACAACCGGTTCACTGCTACAGTGTATCACAAAAGTGAGTACACCCCTCGCATTTCTGCAGATATTTAAGTATATCTTTTCATGGGACAACACTGACAAAATGACACTTTGACACAATGAAAAGTAGTCTGTGTGCAGCTTATATAATCAAGTTAATTTTCCCCTCAAAACAACTCAAATATAGCCATTAATATTCAAACCCCTGGCAACAAAAGTGAGTACACCCCTTAGTAAATACGTACATCCCTAAATGTCCAAATTGAGTACTGCTTGTCATTTTCCCTCCAAAATGTCATGTGAGTCATTACAGGAGTGCTGTCAGCATTGCTGCAGAGATTGAAGAGGTGGGAGGGTCAGCCTGTTAGTGCTCAGACTATACGCCACACTCTACATCAAATTGTTGTGCATGGCTGTCACCCCAGGAGGAAGCCTCCTCTGAAGACGTACACAAGAAAGCCCGCAAACAATTTGCTGAAGACATGTCAACAAAGCACATGGATTACTGGAACCATATCCTATGGTCTGATGAGACGGGCGGGCTTTCTTGTGTACCGTGTTCTGAAGAGGCTTCTTCCTGGGATGACAGCCATGTACACCAATTTGATGTAGAGTGTGGCGTATGGTCTGAGCACTAACTGTCTGACCCCCCACCTCTTCAATCTCTGCAGCAATGCTGACAGCACTCCTGTAACGAGTCACATGACATTTTTGAGGCAAAATGACAAGCAGTACTCAATTTGGACATTTAGGGATGTAGGTATTTACTAAGGGGTGTACTCACTTTTGTTGCCAGGGGTTTAGATATTAATGGCTATATTTTGAGTTATTTTGAGGGGAAAATGATTTAACTCTGCACACAGACTACTTTTCATTGTGTCAATCTGTCATTTTGTCAGTGTTGTCCTATGAAAAGATATAGTTAAATATCTGCAGAAATGCGAGGGGTGTACTCACTTTTGTGATACACTGTATGTGCCGAGCCCTTTGCAGCTCCAAGATGAATATGTTGCTCCTTTTCAGAGAGGGAGGCATGGTATTGAATTGATGGACTAAATGGCTTTGATGCACTTAAGCAATTAGAGAATGACATTAGAGACAGAAACACTGCACGTTGGGTTTATCATCATCATTAAGGAAGGTAATCAAACAGAATGTTAATTTTTATGTGCTGGTAAAAATAATTTTAACACAGCCTTTACTTTTAAATAGACTTCAAAATAAACAGTGTATTCCAGTTAGGGTTAGGAAACATCCTCATACAGATTGTTACGAGGCATCATCTTGTTGTTTTTTTTGTAATTTGTCAATGGAGGCCTTACAAATAATGGAAACTTTGGTTTTGGCAGCTGAGGAATTAATCTTATGTTTTCTCCTTATTTTGTCTTAACAGGGCAGCTAGAGCATTTGGAGAATACTTGTCCAATACAAATTCAGAGAACCGCAACACAGCAGGTAGGTAAGGTCATTAGACCATTTTGAATTTACCTGGCAAAAATTAAATGAGGGTTATTACCACTTCAGATACCATAAACCCCAGTTGTTCAAATTGGTGCAACTGAATATTAAGAATTAGTAGTGCAGATATTTTTATGTTTGCTAATACAATACATTTTAGATGATACTAATCCCCTTTGGGAGAGGCAATTTCCATTCTTGAATGACTGTGCCCAATGCAATGCACACATCAGGAGCCATAAAGCCATCGTCTGATTTGCTTGCTGTGGAAAAACTAAACAGATGTACTAAGAGCCCTTATCTCAAGCCAGTTAAACACGTTTAAATTAGATGGATGAATGGACAACACTTCTCCATTTCACACTCTTAAAATCCTGTACAGTGTAAGGAACAGTGGATGTTATTATATTGCATTGGTAAAAAAAAAAACTAAATCTCAGACAAACTCAATATTTTGTCCCATTTTCAGTTTTACTCAGAACATATCATAATATTTGTCATTTTCTCCATTTAATTTTGTCTGTAGATCATCTGTTGTCTGACACCTTCCCTGTCCAAGGGTGTGACTCCCCCGACCTCAGTCATCACAACAAAAGTCTGCAACCACAGAGTCACTCTTTTCCCGTAGCTAAGTCCTGCAAGGCTGTGCAGTCCAATCGTAGTGCTCAGATACAAGTCCAGCTTCGGGCGAACTCACTCAAGGGTCAGGCACCATATAAGCGTAGACTCTCTGCTGAGCGGAGCCTCTCCACAGAGACTCCACCAAGTGCCAGGGACTCAGAAGGGAGTGTGTCAGCAAAGCCAGCTCGGGTGTACACGATCACAAAAGAGGTAGGGATGACTCTGGGCCAAGACAGTGAGGAAAGCCTAGAATTGGAGGTGCTGCAGGGAAGCAAGGTTGACCCACTCTCCCAAGCTCAATACCCCAACTCATCTTCCGTTGACCAGCAATCATCTGCATCTGCCCACGGGAGCCATTACCGTAGCGGTCATCACCGCAGTAACCATTACCATGGCCACCAGAAGCGCGGTGGCCCTTTGTCATCATCTCAGTCACTGCAAAGCTCTGACAGCGCCAATAACATCCGGGACTGGGGCATGAGGAAAGGAGGTTCAAGAGGTGACAGCACTCCAGACTGTGTGGCCTGCATTCGCGCTCCAAGTCAAAGCCAGCGCTCTCTGGACCTGGATATTTCATCGCGGGAGGGTGGCAAGCAGCGTAAGAAACTGGAGAGGATGTACAGTGAGGATAGAACATCTACCGATGACAGGGGTAAGGCATGTTCGAAGTAATGATAGGTCCGATGATTTTAGATAGTCATTTAGGGCCATGTAGTAGTGTCCGAACCCAGATTCAAAAACTTTATTAGAGGAATACATTCTTGCAAGCTCTTTGGTGTATTTGGGATTATGGACCATCTTGCCTGACCAGATTATGGATTTTTTTGTTTTGGCAAAAATGTTCCTGTTTGACCTGTTAATTTGTATGTATTTAGATATGATGACCAAAGTACGTATACCAAAAACCAAGATTTGTTTTTTATTATAGTGACCTTTACAGTATGTACCATTTGAGTGTATTAGCATTTCTTTGAGCATTTTATGGTTTGGAATGAATGTCTACACAGTAATGTGATGGGCTCCTCGTGATTTTGAAGTAAGATTGTTAGCCATCCTAGTTAAATTTTTTGTTACATCCTAGTTGTCATTAAATGAACAGTTTTTAATTAGCAGCCATGTAGACATGTGCCCATTTTCGGCTTCAAGGTATACCGTGGTATGAAAAAAATGGCATCATACCGTCCCTTAGGTATTGGCTATTTTTAATGTCCCAAAAATGTCTGGAGAAATCCCTCGCTTCCAGCTGCAAGCCTCAAACCTTAGAGCTGTAACTGCAATACCGTGATACCATTAAAACCATGATATTTTGGCCTAAGGTTATCATACTGTCAGAATCTCATACCGGCACATGCCTACAGCCATGTAAGAGAAATACTATAATTTTTTTAAAGACGTCTTCATTTTGACTTAGTTTTTGTTAGTTAAAACCCGACAGCATACTAAGTTTTTTGTAAATCTGAGGTTATATTTTATGTATGTCCTGCCACTGTCCCAACGTGAGCTGCATAATCCACAGCTCACACACATTATGCATGAAGACAAGTGGTTAACAGAGATTGTATGGATGGTTGAATTTACATTTTAAAAACAATCTATTATGATATACTGTAGGTCAGGGGTGTCCAAACCGGTCCTCAAGGGCTACTGTGGGTCCTGGTTTTTGGTCCTTCCAATCGAGAACAGAACGTATAACCAATGAGGTTTTTGCTAAAACAAGCAGCACCTGACTACAATCAACTGATTATCTTTGTAAGACACCAGATTGGTGCAAAGGTGTCATCCTGTTTTTTTGGAAAGAAATTCCACACACACTGTTGCCCGATGTGGAATAGTTTAAGGACTCTAGCTGTAGATATCCAATATGTTCTTGTCAAATGGAATAAATGGCGTGTCAAAAAATGTACACATGATAAACTAGTGCAAAAAAATGTGCTTAGTGTATTTGTGGACCTCATGGACTTATGTAAAACCAATGAGTTCTTCAATCTTTTTTTCCATTATAGAAGACAATTCTAACAGCTGGTTCCCCAAAGAGAATATGTTCAGCTTTCAGACAGCAACCACCACCATGCAGGCGTAAGTACTGTACAGTCTATACATATCTTTTCCCGCAATGAGTATAGTTCTTTCTAAAAAAAAAATAAAAATAAAACAAAAAGTATAATCATTATAAAATACTCTCCATCCCATACTGTTTCATTGTCTTACAATCGTTCTCTAACTGTAGATATTTAGAGCAAAAACTGCCCCCTCCAAAATATTTAAACGCAACACTGAACTCACGTAGTTTACTTATCGTTCAAGGGTGCATTAGGCTAGCCACAATAAAAGGCTAGTGTGCAATATTACTCTATTTATTTGTACAGTGGTACCTCGACATATGAATTTAATTCGTTGCAAGACCTGGTTTGTATGTGGAAAAATTTGCACTTTGAGAAGAATTTCCCCAAATAAATACATTATAATTCGAATAATTTGTTCCACAACCCAAAACCTTACGCTAAATCCTTAATGTATACTGCAGGTACAATTACAAATAACAATTACAAATAGCAAAACATAATATATTATAAATAAATCGGAATTAAAAAAAGCTTTTTTATTTTGACGTTAACTTACCGGCGAACGGAGGTCAGAAGAGACAGCATGTGTAAAGGTATAGAGGAGGATACGGTAAACCATGTTATATGAGCCATATTGACTAGCCACTTCACTCACACACACCACGCTCTTATTTTTCTATGATTGCTTCCCTCTTTCACTACTACTACCACTTGCACTAACCTTTTTAGGACCATTGATTTCTCTCACAAGAAAATCGGACGTGCTACCCTCTTGCGGGAAAATAATGAAAATCGTCGAGTCAAATTTTACGCTGCATGTCGTAAGAATCGTATGTCGATGCATTCGTATGTCGAGAGACCACTGTATTACATTTTGTCAACCAAATCAAAGGTGAAGGTTTTTGACTTTAGACTTACTGAACGTCCCTTATATAATCTTGTACTTCTGAATCTTTTCAAGAAACTAGATAATACACCATGTTACCTTACCTTTGAGTCTTCTTCTGATGCAGTCAAACTGATATCTAGTCAGTATTTGTAAGACCATGCTGTTAACTTGGCTCCTATTCTGTCTTCTTCTACTTCTCTCCCGGTGGCAAATTTCCAAATCACGACTGTAGAATATCGTGAGTAATTCCTTCCACCACCCACACTCTTTGTATCTGTCTTCCCGTTTTTTTCTTTTCAAGTCAAGTAACACATCTTTTTTCCCTCCATGTCTTCCTCACGTGCCCCTGTGCTAGTCACTCTAGTGTGTTCTCATTAGCCACATTGTTTACCAGACTGTTTATTACCATTAGAAAGCAAAGATGCAGTCATAATATTCACTATGTAGACATGCATTCATTGTCCTTCACAAGTGCATTAGTAGCTATTGTCAGTCATAATCCAACTGCAGGGTATAAATTTATATTTGAAACACAATACCACATGATTTTTATTATGCCTGACATCTAAGAGCCATTGCTGACCCCTTTAGGTTAGAATGCCAGTACCTATTAGCCAAGTCATAGAAAAGGTTTAGTTTCATTGTCAAAATTTCTTGTAGAACAAGTTAAAATAGCATCAACTAGTTACCAAAGCAATTCTCCCTGATTAATAATGTTAAACATTTTTGTTACTAGTTTACAGGTTTCTTTGCATTGTGTTCCTGTTGGTGTGCGTGTGTGTGGCTGTACAGTGCTGTACTCAAATGTATATTTTGCTATAACTTGTGCCAATCCCAGTATACCTTTACCCGATTCACCTCTTTTGAACCTAAAACGACTTACTTTGAACCCTTTTACCCTCAACATTAATACCAGTTTTTTTCCCATTTATGCCCGAACCCAACCAGAGCCAAAGGGCTTAAGTTTGCTCAGTGTCTCGATATTTTAACCCCTTGGTTTAGATTGGGTTCAGACAGACAAACCCCTTCAGGTCCAGTTGAAACAGAATTTGAACCCCAACATAACACTTTGACATCCTGGCAGGGCTTTCCGGGGCATTGCCGAGAAAAAGAGACGGAAAAGAGAGCAGGATGCAGCCACCGTGATCGAGAGGTACCATATCCTGGCTTAACTGTCCTGTCCTGTGTAGTGCAAAACCGTCCGTTTAACAGCATCCCTATTGCCCTGCAAGAAAAGCAACTAACCCCCTTTAGAATACAACATAGAATGTTGATTTTCCCCTACTACCTTAGAAGTATACAAACCTGATCATATACATTTTAAAGAGGATTGGTTTCCATTTATCTACCCTATTTTTCAGACTATAAGTTGCACCTGATTATAAGTCGCACCAGCCATAAAATAACCAACGAAGAGGAAAAAAATCATATATAAGTCGCACCGGACTATAAGTCGCATTTTTGGGGAAATTTACTTGATAAAATCCAACACATAGAACATATATGTCATTTTGAGAGGCAATTTAAAATAAAAATACAATCGAGAACAACGTGCTGAATAAGTCTACAGTATAATAATTAAAGATGTCCCGATCGATTGGCATAGATCGGGTCCGATCACGTCATTTTCAAAGTATCGGAATCGGCAAAAAAATATCGGACATGCCTTTTTTAAATATATATATTTTTTTTAATTAAATCGTTTTCTAATTGTATTTAACGTTACAGACAAAATGTCTTACACTCATCCAGAGTCTTTAGTTTTGGATTAAAGTAGGGCTATCAAATTTATGTTGTTAACGGTGGTAATTAATTATTTTTTTTAATTAATCACGTTAAAATATTTAACGCAATTAACGCATGCGCTGCACGACCCACTCACGCATTGTCGCGTTCAATCTATAATGTCGCCGTTTTACCTATATATAGGGCTAAAACGCAGCGTAAAATGAGTAGAGTGAATTTTGGCAGCCTTTAGAGCCTTTTTTAAATTGCTAAAGCCTTACAATTCCTCTCTCAATTATTATAAATATCGTGGGAAGCAATGTGGGGAAGAAAAGTAGTAGTTGATCTTTTTCATAACACCCTATGTTATTTCCCAACGCAGAGAACATATATCAATTGGTGCCACTACGCACAGTCATGGTTGCACTTCCCATCATGCATTTGGGCAGAACAGTTAAATGGCTACAGTATCATTTACTGAAAGCTCAACAAATGGCACTAGATGGCAATATTTAGTCACAATATACAAAGTCACATGTATCCTTTAAGAATTACAAGTCTTTCTATCCGTGGATCCCTCTCACAGAAAGAATGTTAATATTGTCATAATAAACAAATACAGTACTAATGTACTGTCTGTTGAATGTATATATTTGTCCGAGTTTTATTCATTTTTTTTCTTAATGCATTGCCAAAATGTATATGATCGGGAAAAATTATCGGGAATGATTGGAATTGAATCGGAGCAAAAACAAAGCAATCGGACCGGGAAATCAGGATCGGCAGATATTCAAACTAAAACGATCGGGATCGGATCGGGAGCAAAAAAACATGATCGGAACAACCCAAATAATAATGTTACATGATGCATGAACAACGAAATATGAACGTGGCCGGTATGTTAACGTAACATAGCTATTAAGAGTTATTCAGATAACTCGAGCATAAAAAACATGCTAACAAGTTTACCAAACCATCAGTGTCACTCCAAAACACCAAAATAACATGTGAAATGATATAACAATATGTTAATAATTTCACACATAAGTCGCTCCAGAGTATAAATCGCACCCCCAGCCAAATTATGAAAACAAAACTGACTTATAGTCCGAAAAATACGGTACCTGTTGTTATGTTGCATTTCGTTTCACATGAATTCAGTCAGTACTTGACTTAAGTAACTTATGGTATAGCACTAGTTTTCTTTTTAAAGATGCATTGAAGTCATTTTCAGATATTTTCAACTGTTTCATGCATAAGAAATGGTAGTGTACCCTGTTAAAGTATCGCTTTAAGCATACAGCACAGACTTTGTCAATAACACATTATTTAAATCTATAGGCTACATGATTTAAATCTATGCATGTGCATTTGCTGTGGTTTAGTTCAATACTTTTGTTGCACAGCCAGTTTTTGTCTGTCTCTTTTTTTCCCGCAATCAACCCCCCCAAACCGTTCTGCACCGACTTGTCATTTGAGACACCGTTTCCTATGCTCTAACACCTGCAAAAATCGGCCTCCTCATCTGGTCCTTAATCAACTTTTTTTTTTCTACTCCAGCCTTAACGTACCGTGTGAGTCAATGTTTTCTTTATGACAAAATAAAGGTTATTTAAGCATTTTGAAAGCAGGAGATCTTAGCGAAGTCTCGCCTCCTGACTGACATATGCCTCTTTGCATGCAAGCACACATGGAACCCCATCAAAGCGGTAGTGTGGTGTCATTAAAGAACGATTGTAGCCATGTCTCTGCAATGTGTGATGAAAGTCACCACACGCATTGCTAATGCCCATGAGCCTCCCACCGACACACCTACGTTACCGACGGCCAATCAGATCAAAGAGTATTCAAATTAGATCCAGTCAGCTACATATGAATGAGAAACCACACATCTGTAGAAGACCCCCAAAAGCATAGGCAGAGATTAAGGGGGGGGACAGTGCCCTCCCCCCGATGGCCGAAAAATGTCGTTGCATGTAGCATACCTGTCAACCACAGTCCGTTGGCAATCTTACAAATAGTGACATATGCCCTTACAACGTTGTATATAGCGTGCAATTTGAAACAAAATTAAAACTCAATTTTTAAAATAATATGAACTTATTGGTAATATTGTAACATATAACCTGGTGCAATCAAAGAACAATCAATATCTTCAGCTACATCATGATTACTAAAATTTAACAGTGACTTTTCTTATAATTGTATGTAGCACTTTTGGCAATTTCTATGTCTTGATGGCTGCACTTTATGGCACTTCAGCTCGCAGTTCAATTTTGACTTATGACAAGTGTTGTTAAACTTACTTTTAAAAAGTAATTAATTAGTTACAAATTACTTCTCCCAAAAAGTAACTGAGTTAGTAACTCAGTTACTTGAAGGTAAGAGTAATTAATTACTTGGCAAAGTAACTGGTGTTACCTTTTGTTTTTTTCATTAAAAAAAAAAAAAAAACACAAAAAAAACATAGTGACCTTTGCTATGTTTGGAAATCGTTTAATGTTGTGAATCAACTGTTAAAGTTGTTAGAATTGCTACCGTTTTTGCATTAGTTCCCTTCTGTCTACTTTCGACATGTTAAAGTTTTAAAACTGTTTCATCATTTAAAGATAGATTCAAGTCAAAATTTTGCCGATTTAGGAGTATTTTAGATAAAAAGTTACTTATGTTTGCTAGGAAGGTTCACTACAACAGAGCCTTTCTGAGAAGTCCACTGCTTCAAAATGGCGGCTGTTTATTAACGCCGCCGTCTGTCATTTCGCATGTAGTTCTATAAGCATTTGATATCTAGGTGTAGATTGTAGGCTGTCAGCTACAGTCAGGAAATATTGGAGCCACCTAGCCTAGCATCGCATTTGCTACAGCGTCACAACACTCTTCTCTCTGAGTGTCTCTGACTTTTCTCGCGTCATTCAACCAACGTAATAACGCACCGTAACGCACATTGTCTCGTTGCCGAAACAGTGACAAAATCCGAACGGAGAACAAAAAACATAATGCACGAAAAACGTACAAATTTTGAACGTACGGCGTACACATTTAAAAATCAGTGCTCACTTGTACAAATTACGCCGAAACCGTGCAACTTGACAGGTATGATGTAATTGACTTTCCTATAAATGAATTGAAAGGGTAAGTTCTGGATTTTTGACATAGGGCTTAATCTTTGAGTTAGCGGGGGTTTAATTAGTCTGTGGAGTTGATTTCAACAAATTCCGTGCAATTTGTTAGTTATTTGTTAGTTTCAGGGCTCCGTAGTTGCTAAGCTAGCATCTGATTAAACCCGTGCTTACTCGAAGATTAAGCCTAATGTAAAAAAATTCTGGACTTCCGCTTTAAAATAAAGACCTACCCAATAAAATATTGTCTATAAAAGTTGTAAACAATCAAGCAAAAAATCAAAGCAAGAATCCTTCAAAGTATTTCAACATGTGTCACGATTATTTTTCGAACAGATCATGTGACTATTACTTTAGAGACGGTCCTTTGCTTTGCTAAGCCAAAACTACACCTGAGAAGGCAAGATGGATATTTAGAATTTCTTTAAACCTAAGCGTTCAAAAGCTTCAACAACAACGGAGCTTGAACCGTGGATAGAACACAGTGTTAATATGTGTGTGTGTATATGGTGGAAAACTCTCAGGTGACTTGAAGTTCCTCTCTGAGACCCTCCATTTAGCCAACTTTCTGGTCCGAAATGCATGTGTGATGCATCATTGGAAAGCTTAAAATCTCAATTTTCTGAGGGAACAAAATTTTTGAACAGGAGGGCATTTTAAAAAAAAAAATTAACAGCAAAATCCTAACTGGAGGCGAGAGCACTCGAGAGCAGAACTAAAGACGCCATGATTTTAACGAGATATTATCACGTACTTACCTTGTTTCGATCCAAAAACTCCATGTAGCATGTATCACCGAGTGTCAAGACACAACTGTGAATGGCCACAGCCGGATTTTTTTTTATTTTATGAGTGAAACATGGTGATATAACAAGGGTCGCGATGCAGAAATCGCAGACAACAAGGAGTGGTTGAGATTTTCTTTTTCATATAATTACCCTTTTAAATGTTATTTTTCTTTTTTGTTTGTTTGTTCGTTTGGGTCGATTATTTGTCATCTAACATTGGGGAAAATGCAACAGTAACAAAACCAATACAATTAAGCGATAGTTATGAGGTACATATCCGTGACTTTTTTACAGACACCAAATTTTTTATTGTGACGTATTTTGTTTAAAAGTTTAAAATATGCGAGTGAATAATTTTTTAAAGTTTTTTTTTTTTTAAACAAAATATTAGACATCAATTAATGTATCTAAGCTAAAAATGACAGACATTTCGAATAATAAAGATAATTACTTACCTTCTTTTTATGGCTAGGTTGAAACAAAAGCAGTCGCGCGACGTCTGTAAACGGGGGTTTTCACGGTAAAACGGACAAATTAAAAATAGTTCGGAGCCTTGGTGCTCCATGAATCTGCTATGGCAGCATATAAACATATTGTTCTATCAAACACAACAGTTCTTTTGGCTTAAAATACAGCCGTTTATTTTAAAGATGGATGCAAGAGCAGAAACTGTTTTTTCAGTCTTGTCTGTGTTTTCCACCATATGTATATGTCTTCTTCTGGTAAATAAATTTTATTGCTGATACTGTATTTTGGGGTCATCAACAAGTTTTGCCCCCCCCCCCTCAAAGTCAAACTCCGCCTATGCCCAAAAGGCCCGACTAGAGTCGCTTAAAAAAATGACATTTTGGGCACTCTCAATGCAAATTATTTTGCAAACCTAGTAAAATGTCATCCAAAGTTATGAAAAATAATGTATAAAAAAAAACAAAATACAAAAAGAAAACTTTAGTGCCCCTTTAAAATAAAGTATTGACCAAAATTGAAGAGTCTTAAATGAACTAGCAGCAGCACGTTGGAATCCTGGTTCAAACAATGCCTCACAGTTCTGAGCTCAAGCGTCCAAAACTGGGCTCCAGCCTTCTTGTTTGGAGTTTTTTTTTTGCATGTTTCTCTGTGTACTCCTGTTTCTTTTTGTGCCCCCACATCCCAAAAATATACATGGCAGGTTAACTAAACGCTAAAAATTGTGCATAATTTCAAATGGGACTTAAAAACAGGTTTCTTTGCACGCTGCAATAGGCTGGCAACCAGTTCATTAATGTACCCTGCCTTCTGCCCATAGTCTGATTTAAACTCTATATTCTCTTCACAATTGCCCTGTGATTAATTGGCACTCCATCCATTGCTTTTTGCCTAAAGTTAACAGTGATAAGACGATTTCATATACCACGATAATAGAAAATATTTGAATTCTATTCGTCAAGACTCCGAAATATTTGGAGAACTGACAGTTTTAAATATAACCCTATGTTTAAACTTTTGATTGATTTGAGATGCATTTCACAGCCTTTATTAGCATCTGCTTGATTGTGTTTGCGTCTGCCTTTGTTTTTGTCTTATCGGCAAAAAAAAAAAACAACACTATGTTGAGATCAGGGCACTGACCAGGTCAAATGCTTGGACCTAACTGTCCAAAGCATATACGGCTATTCCTTCTTGACAAGATGAGCTAAGGTGGTAATTTGGTGTTTTAAAGGGACATAGTGTCCTGGTTGTTGCTGTCTGTTTTAAGAACTGTCTATTGGGGTGTGTGTGTATTTGTCAAGGAGTTGCCTTTCAACTTATTCAAACGAGACTTAAAAAAGTGTCTTTTAGCGACTGATATGTGTCTGTGTGGGTGTGCGTGCGTGCGAGTACGTGTTCATACTGCAAAATAGCGTGCTTTTAAAAGAAAGGTGCCTCTCAGTCAGCTTTACAAATTATGAATATGTGAATATACAAGTTTTCTTTTTTTTCTCTTTTTCAAAGGTCACAGCGAGGTTTGGGCAAATACTTCGCACACGCGTTGGCATAAGTTTGACTCTAGACTTGTGGTGTGGGTGTGGAATGATTTTAAAAGATGTTGTCACTCTGTAAAAACAGTTTGCTGACTGACAGCTCCTCCTCTCCTCTGAGTCATCCTGCTATTTTAGGCTGAGAAGTCATGACTACTGCAATCAGCACTTACATGTCTTTGACTATTTAGTCTAAGGGCCCGTCGTTCTAAGAATTAACAAATACTAAAACTTAAATCCGTGGTCAAAAGTTTTGAGACTCTTCACCATTCAATGGGAATAGAAAGTGTCTCAAAACATTTGACCAAAGGTGTACAACTGAGTGATAATGTGGTAACAATCAGTGACGCATGTCATCACCTCTTTTGACCAACAGCATCAGTAAACAAGTTTGTTTGCCATGATTCTTTTGAATTTTCTTCATCTTTTAAAGCAGGGGTCCCCAAACTACGGCCCACGGGCCGGATATGACCCACCTCCACATTTTGTCCGGCCCCCTGAACATTTTTTAATTTTTTTTTTTTTTTTACTTGTGGTATTTATTTCCTGGCTTTTTCTGTGAAAAACCCAGAGAGGGTTATTTGGTTATATTATATTATATTATATTATATTATATTATATTATATTATATTATATTATATTATATTATATTATATTATTATTATTTGTTTTTTTGTTTTTTTTACTTTTGTTCTGTGACGAATCCAGAAAGGGTTATTTGATTGTGGCTTTCTGAAAAACAATACATTTTTACATTTTTTTTTTTTACATTTTAGATTTTTACATTACTCCTGCAATCGTCACACTTTTTCTGTTACAAACTGACCCTCATCAGAGAAGGAAAAAGTTATGTGGCCCTCACAGGAAAAAGTTTGGTAACCCCTGTTTTAGAGCCCTGAAAATCATTGGTACTGTTACCGATGTTTGGTTTAGTGACTGTCGTATGTTTCTGGGTTGTTTTTTAATTTGGTATTGGTATGCAAGAACATTTTTTTTTAAATGACTGATTGGGGATTTTAGGCTACAAAATTTGCACATTCAATTATAAATTTCCCTCCCATTTATTTTGGTAGTAATAAATCCAGCGTATAGAGAAAAAGTAGAACAAGATTGGACTGTGTGGTTTAAGTTGAACTTCCAAAGCGCTGAACAATCCCTTTCAGGCAAGTCATGATGAATAATAAAGCACTTTCAGGCTGTACCTTGTTCCTTTTGGAAACCTCTTTCCGCCAGCCCTCTAGTCCATTCCTCAGTAGTTTTTGTCTTTTTTCCAAACATATTTGAAATATTGTCTTTGAAGGGAATAAAATCAGATCACAGACATTGCAATTAGGGACTTGACTATGTAGGTACACACCCCGCAAAGCACACAACCATGTGGAAAGGGACGACTACAAGAAGTTATTTTTATTGGGTGAGTGAGGTGATTTGACATTTTTGATGGAACCTCATTGATTAACACTCATCATTTAAAGGGGTAAAAGGCTCCTTGTAAATCAATCATTTTTTTGTGGACCCATCAGCAAGCAGCTTCTGCATAATGTCTGCTCATTACCTGTGGCTTCATCTTTTCAAAAGTGTTTACAGTACATCTGTACCTTTGTTTATGCTGGATGTTCCTAACATACACCGTTTCCTTGTTTTCTGTTCGCAACCATGACAGAAACTTTCGCAAACACCTTAGGATGGTTGGCAGCCGAAAGATCAAGGTCCAGAGTAAGTAAATCTGTGTCTGTCTTTATGTTTGACTATTAGTTCATCAGGAATTAACCATTTAATTGGACATGTATTATGAATAACGTACACGACCACACAAATTGAAACCTGTTAATCGTAGGCTCGAGGGACCAAGCCTAACAGAGAATAACGAATATTCACAAATAATTTACATGTCCCTTAAAATGATAGAATAAAAAATATATGCCTATTATTACAGTAATGCTTTCTTTGAGAAGCAATGGGTTCCTCTCTTCCCCCAAACAGTCTATGCTATTGCATTTACAGTATAAACACAGCTACAGTATGACCACTCCATGGTATCTTAGCAGCACTATAGCTTGACCTGTGACGTGCTTTGCATTAACTTACAAATGTCATATTCCATAAAAGTCAGTCTTTAATCAATACGCAACAAATTGAATTACCATGCAATGTTAGCGTAAAACACTGAAGACTTATCACCCATAAGTGTGACACTTTCTTAGACTGAGGATCTGAGCTCCTACTGCATGAATGTTAAAGGATATGTGAATAACTGTCTTTCTCTTGAAATTGTCAGCCTATGCTGATCGCAGAGCCAAGAGTTTTAACCGTTCATGGAGTGACCCCACCCCTGTCAAGCCTGACTCGCTGCATGACTCCAGAGACAGTGAGTCAGCACCCTCTCCATCACTCACTCCCATGGGCAGACAAAAACAACAGTTATTCTACTGTATGCTGCAAGCTAACACGAGAAGAATATATTTGAATATTTCACAAGAACAGTGAAAATGTGCTTCAACAAATACAGCTACTCCTTAAAAGTATGGGCAAGGCTGCTTTATGTATATGCTGGTAGGTTTTGTAGAATTCTGAGAATCCCTGCACAGACTCAAGCATGATGTATAGATGAACAAAAGAATTATTTTGCATCAAAACCAGATAGTGGAGCTTTTCGATTGGGGTAGTCGAGCTGGTGTGAGGCGACGAAGCTGATCAAGTTCATTGAGCAAACTGTGGCCACTCCACTCGCCTGACCTCCAACCTGCAATCAAAAAAAAAAAAAAAAAAGCTGCACACCTGCCCAAGATGGCCCAAGTCTCAGGAGGGAGGGGCAGAGGCTATAGCATATGCTGCATTCAGATACAGTGATCCCTCGCTACTTCGCGCCTCAAACGTCGCGCCCTCAGTCCATCGCGATTTTTTTTTTCAATTAAAATAAAAAATGATACAGATGAGCTGTCCCGAGCCGATCACGTAGTCTCACTCTCTCTCCCTCCCCCTGCTCTTTGTTCGTCAGGCAGTGCACTGGAGTTGCTTATTAATGTTAACGATGATTGACAGATGTTTTGGTTTGATTTTGCCAAAGACACGAACCTCAAAAGCGCCGCATTGGTCAATCATCATCTAACTTGTTAAACAGTTGCTGTGGCAACTCATTGTGGGCAGCTTGAGCGGATTTGAGTGGACTCACTCTATGAAGTATTTAATAAAGCCAAGCATTTATCTATTACTTTATTCTTGTTTAAAATTAATTCCGTGGGACAGTAACATGTTATAACCTTAATATATACTATATATTATAATTATATATGTAATAAAATATATATATGTTATAAACATATTATAATCATTACCATTTTTTGGACTATAATTCGCAGTTTTTTTCATAGTTTGGCTGGGGGTGCTACTTATACTCAGGAGCGACTTATGTGTGAAATTATTTTTATATCATTTCACAGGTTATTTTGGTGTTTTGGAGTGACACTGATGGTTAAAAAAAACTGATGTTAAACTTGTTAGCATGTTCTTTATGCTATAGTTATCTGAATAACTCTTAATAGCTATGTTACGTGAACATACTGGGCACATTCGCATTCTGTTGTTCATGCATCATGTAACATTATCATACTGTACGCTTATTCAGCATATTGTTCTATATTGTGTTTTTATTTTAAATTGCCTTTAAAAATGAAATATCTGTTCTATGTGCTGGATTTTATCAGGTATATGTCCCCCAAAAATGCGACTTATACTCCAGTGCGACTTATAAATGTTTTTTTCCTCTTAATTGGGCATTTTATGGCTGGTGCGACTTATACTCAGGTGCGACTTATAGTCCGAAAAATACGGTACATTTGAAGTGCTCAAAAACCATTAATTAAAATATATATAAAAGTTGTTTGTTTGTTTTTTTTTTAGATTGGGGAAAATGTGAAAAAAACGTGTCTTATATGTATCCCCTTTCCAATGCTAAATATGAATAAATAATTTCAACACACAAATTTTTTTTTTTTTTTTTTTTTTTGAGGGGGGTGCGCTACTTCGCCGTTTTTCACTTATCGCAGCGGGTTCTGGTCCCCATTGCCCGCGAAAAACGAGGTATCATTGTACAATGTATATGTTGCCTTCATATATAAAATAACTTGTGTGCTGTACATGATTATTGATTGAGATGATTATATGAAGTTTATTTGAAATGCATAGCATTGCTCTCCAAAACCACTTAACTCTTGACAGTTGTTTTTTTTTTCTTTACATCTAAAAAAAACATTTTAAAAATGTAGCATGTGTTTTAGTTCGATAAAAATGAGAGCATGAATACTGTATTAAGACTTAAAGGCTTTTCATTGGACAGTGAGAGGTTGCATAGAGGGAGTAAAATAAACTAGAATTCTTGCAGCTCTTCCACATTACATAGAGTACACATACCGTAGATACATATGTAAAGATATCTAGGTCTCATGATTTGATATTGCACAGAAACTATTAAATCTTATCGAGAAAGACAATACAAAAGAAAAAATGTTTTTGCTTCTTAACTTCCTTACTACCATCAAACTTCGTGCAATTGATATTGAAAAATGTCATTTCATGATTGTTACACCCCTAATATAAGCTCTTTTTGTAATTGGCATTCACTGCTTGTGTGAATGTAGAATGTTTTTCAATATTTATTCCATCTGGGTAATTTATTTTATTGAAGATGTTTTCATCTGTCTTAAGTTATTAAAGAGGTTTTTGTTAACCCTCCATTCTTCCCAAATGAAATTTCAAGTGTAGATGCACTGTTAAATGATGCACAAACTCTTTAATCCTGTCTGTTTTATCCTTTCATCTCAACCTTTGTTCGTGCATGTTTTTGTTTGTGCCTGTGAGCCAGGTGGCGATCTCCAGACCTCGTCAGGTACCCTCAATGAAGGGTTGGATGAGGATGCTGATTGGGGAGATGAAAGAGAGCTGGAGAGAGTAGCCTGCGAAGGAGATGACTTCATCCCACCTAAAATCATTGTAAGGATCCTAATTCACTTTTCATTAATCCTAGAGTTATTTAATAAATATGGCTCTTAGTGTAAAATATGACATTTTTCTTCATATAATGCAGTCAGGGGAATTGATCTTTCACTTTCTCTTGGTCTCTGCATGTTTATTTGCCTCCCACAGCTTATATCTTCCAAGGTCCCAAAAGCAGAATATGTTCCTAACATCATTCGTAGAGATGACCCTTCAATCATTCCGATTCTTTATGTGAGTAGAAGACATTTAAAAAAATAATCTTTGTAATGCTCTGCTTATTGTGTTAAAACATGGTGTACTTCTCCCCTTTTTACCAGGATCATGAACATGCTACATTTGATGACATCCTTGGTGAGTATGAGAGGTACAAAGTTGAAGAGGATAGGGTGGCATATTTCTAGTTTTTGAGACGCAATGATGATTCATTGTTTGACGTGATACTGTCAAGGGACAGACTACGTATGTGTTTCATCATTTGAGTGGCGAAAAATGACACCTCTCTCTCTTGGTGGTCTCTCTCTCCTTCACACTTTGACACTCAGAGGAGATCAAGAAGAAGCTGTCCGCCTACAGAAAAGGCTGCAAGATTTGGAACATGCTTATTTTCTGCCAGGTGAGTATATTATCTATATTGTGTATATATTCTGTATTATAGGGTTGTAAAAAGTCATATAACATACAGTGGTATGAAAAAGTATCTGAACCTTATGGAATTTCTCACATTTCTGCATAAAATAACCATCAAATGTGATCTGATCTTTGTCAAAATCATACAGATGAAAAAACAGTGTCTGCTTTAACTAAAACCACCCAAACATTTATAGGTTTTCATATTTGAATGAAGATAGTATGCAAACAATGACAGAAGGAGGAAAAATAAGTAAGTGAACCATCACATGTAATATTTTGTGGACCCCCTTTGGCAGAAATAACTTCAACCAGATGCTTCCTGTAGCTGCAGATCAGTCTGGCACATCAATCAGGAATAATCTTGGCCCATTCTTCTCTACAAAACTTCTGTAGTTCAGATTCCTGGGATGTCTGGCATGAATCGCTGATTTTAGGTCGTGCCACTGGATCTCAATGGGGTTCAAATCCGGACTTTGACTTGGCCACTCCAGAACGTGTATTTTGTTCTCCTGAAGCCATTCTCAAGTTTACTTCTGTGTTTTGGATCATTGACTTGTTACAGCATCCATCCTCTTTTTAGCTTTAAATGTCTGACAGACGGTCTCAGGTTTTCCTGTAAAACATCCTGATAAACTTTTGAATCATTCTACCATTAATTATTGCAAGTTGTCCAGGCCCTGAGGCAGTAAAGCAGCCCCATATAATGATGCTCCCTCCACCACGATTTACGGTGGGAATGAGGTGTTGATGTTGGTGAGCTGTTCCATTTGTGTGTTACCACCAAACAATTCAACTTTGGCTTGATCAGTCCACAAAATATTTTGCCAAAACTTCTGTGGAGTGTCCAAGCCCCTTTTTGCAAACATTAAACGAGCAAAAATGTTTTTTTTTTTTTTTTTTTTTTTTAGAAAGCAGTGGCTTCCTCCGTGGAGTCCTCCTGTGAACACCATTCTTGGCTATAGTTTTACTTATAGTTGATATTGGACTGTGCCAATGATTTCTGTAAGTCTTTAGCAGACACTCTAGGGTTCTTTTTTTTACCTCTCTGAGTATTCTGCGCTGAACTGTTGGCATCATCTTTGGTGGACGGCCACTCCTTGGAACACAAGCAACAGTGGCAAACTCTTTCCATTTGCAGACAACTTCTCTGACTGTCGATTGATGAACATCCAGACTTTTAGAGATGGTTTTGTATCGTTTCTTTATACAAATCAACAATCCTTGATTGCAGGTCTTCAGGCATCTCTTTTGACCGAGCCATGATGCATATAAGACAGTGCTTCTCATCAAAATAATTCTTACGAGGTGTGTGTTTAATAGTGGGCAGGGCAGCTTTAAACCGCTCATCAGTGATTGGCCACACACCTGACTTTAATTCTTTGGTAAAAATTGGTTTCAATTGCTCTTTAAGTCTCCTTAGGCATAGGGTCCACTTTCTTATTTTTCCCCCTTCTGTCAATATTAGCCTGTTATCCCCATTAAAAAATGAAAACCTGTAAATGTTTGGGTGGTTTTAGTTAAAGCAGACAATGTTTTTACATCTGTGGGATTTTGATGCATATCAGATCACATTTTATGGTGATTTTATGCAGAAATGTGAGAAATTCCAAAAGGTTCAGATATTTTTTCATACCACTGTATGCTTATGTTATTAAAGCAATAATGGGCATATGAAAGCAACTAACTAATAATTTAGCAGCTCACTGACTAAACGTATTGTGGCAAGTTCAATGTATTGTTTTGTGAGTGAAACATTATTACTTCAAACTCAAAATTAAAATTTTATAGTTAAAAAAATTACATTTTTGGCACTGAAAGGGTACTAATACTTTGCATCTAATAGCCCTGTGAGTTGGCCAAAAAAATCCTCTTTTAAAATCAGTTCTGTTGTCTACTTGTATGTTTACAAAGTCCAAAGTTGTGACTAGTGCCAAAACAAATAATTTGTTCCATTCTACCTTTTGGTTGCATAAAAAGTGATGATAAACTGTATTTGTGTCATAAGCTTGGAAGTTATCTCTCCGCAGGGAGGACCAGGTCATTTGTATCTATTGAAGAATAAAGTGGCCACTTTCGCCAAAGTGGAAAAGGAAGAAGATATGATCCAGTAGGTTTTTTTTTTTTTTGTTATGTTTACAGTATTCCTAGATAAAAATATGAATTTGAAGGTATACAGCCAAATTTATGTCCTATCACATCCCCCCATTATGAGCCTCTTGCATATTTAAAAAATACTAGACTTTAGTAGTGCATTTGATCATTGAAATAATTTACAATCTAAAAGAATAGTTTTAAAATACCCAACTAATTTCCTGTTGTTTGTTTGGGGTCAAAGCAGCATACATTTATTAATCAGTATGTTTTAATTGTATATGCAGTTTCCTTGTTATTGACGCGTTACCTGTCATTGTAGCTCCATATTTTTTCCCCAAGCCTTCTTTCAAGCTCTCTTTCATAATTTCCTCTTCTGCTCCCAACCCCATTGTTCTTGATTTCATAACCTCTCTTCTCTACTCAGGTTCTGGCGGCAGTTGGGCAGACTAATGAGTAAGCTCAACCCTGAGCCTAATCTTATCCACATCATGGGCTGTTATGTGCTTGGGAGTGCAAATGGAGAAAAGGTAATCAGTCTTGGTATTGTGTCTTTAAAACTCATGGAAATAGAACTTGTACGTGCAACCTTTTAATATCAATAAAAGCACAAACACCTAAAATAACCCATTATGTGTGCATGCAGAGCATGCTTAGTCAGTATAACTGTGAGAACAAATACACACATGCTCAATGCTGCCGTATGATGTGAACAGCAGTGTGAAGAATATCAGTTGGCGGGCCTTTGGCTTTAGCTTTCTCTCTTGATAAAATAATAAACCATTGGATTGGTTTAAAGGAACAGACAAAACCTAGTGTAAATGACAGCGCTGCCATTTTGGGGCAAATGTAGTCAGTCAAAAAGAAACACAAACAACAACAAGAAATACGTTGAACACCTACACTAACTATTAACATGTTGGTCCCTATCGTAAGCTAGATGTATTTCCGGTTGACACCATGTGGGGGGCCTGTTGACCAGGGAAAGAAGGGGAGGAGACGGGGGAGTCTCTAAACTAAGTGATTGGGAGGGGTAGAGTATACACAAATCAGCTCTGTGATCTAGAATCCAGTAATCGTGTGAATCCCTTGTGAGCGTAAGCCCGTCGGCAACTGACCCTACATCGCCCCATTGTCAATCCAGGCACTGGGACCTCCCACCCGAATGCGCCCAATCACTTCCAGCCACACGCAAGCCCCACCAAACACGCAAAAGCCACGCAGACGAGCGCAAACCCAGGGCCACAGCCCCCACCAAGACAGCCCTGGGAGGGAGTGAGGACAAGGGGGTGTCGGGGGGATGGTGCACCGCAGCCTTTTTCAAAGCTCAGCAAAGGAGCCATCTTCACCCCCCCCCCAGGATCCAGGGTGGTTCCCCGGGCCACCCACGCTCCTATCAACTGTCCTTCAGGGATGGGAAGAGGGGACGCACCATCTAAACTGTTAAAAAAAAAATAATAATAATGTAAAGGGGGGGGGCAAAAAAGGAGGAAAAACGTTTAAATCAGAGTTAATGTGTACACGTTTTGAAAAGTATTTAATAAAAAAAAGTTTAATTAAAAAAAAAGCACAAAAACACACAAAAAAGGCTTAGGACCTTAAGGGTGAAATTATACAGTTTTAAATTTAGCATGACAGATGTTAATTTTATTCTAGTAATTTTTGTATTAAAAATACATTGCTGATAATTATTGTTTTTCGTCACGTTATATCACTCAAATATGTACCTAATTAGTTCAGTTTTGAGTAAAATTATTATAATATTATAATTATAACAAAAAAAATAAAAAAAAACACACTTCACACCACAAAAATAAATAAAAGGTTATCGGCCCGCCGGCTCTACCAATGAGATGTCCTTTATTGTTTTTTTTTCTGGACGTTGGCACCCTAGATAGAACAAAGTGACAAAGAAATCAATGTGGGGTGGAATTGTTCATCATACTTTTGGACTGTTATACTACATATTAATGACAACTATTCTGATGTTTACACACTCTTCACGATAGATTACAATGTTTAAAGCCACGTTTAGGGCACAGCAAGTAAACGTTGATAGACTCGAACCCAGTTATGAAGAAGCAAAAATAAAATAGGCATACTCTCTGTTACTGCCAAACTACTGCAACATAGAGCAAAATAAGTTGTAAAAAATACACAACATTCTCCTTTTCTTTACATCACGTTGTAAGCAACTATTTAAGTGACAACATCGTCACTATAGCCTAGAAAATGGTGGTTTTAACTTACTTCACTCACGCATAATGGCATACTATCTGAATTACCCGCATTTTTAATTTGACATTTAAAAATGTCTAAGAGCAATTTTGTCTTCGTCTTGGAAATATTGTCTTTTATTGATGTTTTTCTCCACAATTACACAGCAAAAAATGAAATTATGTCGTTTTGTCTTGCTTCAAATTTTAATGGAGAATCTTTCCACTGGCATGCTCTTGATCAAAAAGTGTTCTTGCGCTTAAGTGAGGAAGTGTTCGCACTGATGTAAATGATGACCTTTTTAACACCTTGGCTGCCTGGTAACTGCCTATATCCTGCTGTCAGGTTGCCGCCCAACACATGCAGGGAAGGACAATGAAAAAAGGAAGACTCTCTCTCACACAAATATACACTACACTATGGCATGACAGGAAAATAGACCCCCACTGACGCTCATTGACGCCCACTCACTTAATATATGGACTAACTGACCCTTGTTGCAATTACGTGCTCACACATTTACTTACAGACTCCTACCTCCTTCAGAACCTGTGCTATAGCCCATCCACCCCCACAGAGTCAAATGAACACTTGCAATATGCAGGCGACTCACACATACCACATATGCACGTTCCCACACAATCAAATGTTGTTTCATCTTCTTCTCTTACAGATGCTGTGCAAGAATTTGCATAGTATGAGAGTGTGTAAAGCTTTACTCTATGTGTACAAACCAATCTAAATTTTAAAAAAGGAATTAAAACTTGATATCAAGCACTCAAGGATTTTGCAGCATGTCGCATGATATATGCATGATATGCATAATATATGGTCTGCAGATTAAAAAAAAACACTTTACTGGAACAGCAAAAGGGGGGTTCAAGAAACGGTGGGCCATTTTCACTAACAAACTCAATTTACATATTTTTTGCTCTGGAAAATGAAAATGACATTAATTATCATCAATCAATTTTAAAGAAATATGTTAATAATGACTCATCCCTAAAACAACAGCTTTTCATTGGCAAAATTAAAATGTAATTGTTTTCAGAAAACATTTCCAATGAATTTCTCCATGCATTCACAATGAGAGAATTAATGAACGAGAAAAGGAGCTTGCTCGCACACTGTTTCTTGGCTATGCTGGGAAAGTAGAAACCTGAATATTTTCAGAGACTGTCATAATCATTAAAACGTGCACTATTGGTTGCTTGCTGTCAGTGGGTTAATTTTACGCAAGAGGTCCAAGGTTTCTGCAATTCCTCCTCATGGAATTATCCGGATATTTAGGTTGAACTATTTTTTGGGGCGTGTTATTACACCTAACCACAATGCGTAGACTTCACAATGACACTGACGGGACACGAGGCGCGGGGCCGATTAATAGGGGGCCTGCATTGTTGGCGTGGCCCTCAAAGCTGACCGAGTGGAATCACAGACAATAGAACTTTTTTCATTGAAAATTCTTGTGAATAAATGCTTAAATCCCTGAATTCTTTATAGATATGGATGTAAAACACTCTTGATTCTTGGTTACAAGCAAAACAAAACATGCAGTTAGCATTTATTTTACGTAAATATGTCGAAGTACGATCCTAGTCTGTCAGTCAATGTGGCGGCTGCCATATGTAAATAGAGCTTTTCCGGTGAAAATTCTTGTGAATAAATGCTTAAATCCCTGAATTCTTCATAAATAAGGACGTAAAACAAGTCTTGATTCTTGGTTAAAAGAAAAAAAATGTGCAGGTAGCATTTATGTTTAACCTAAATAAGTCGAAGTACGATGCTAGTCTGTCAGTCAATGTGGCGGCTGCCATATGTAAACAGAGCTTTTCAGGTGAAAATTCTTGTGAATAAATGCTTAAATGCCTAAATTCTTTATAGATATGGACGTAAAAGAGTCTTGATTCTTGGTTAAAAGCAAAAAGACCGTGCAGGTAGCATTTAGTTTACGTAAATATTGCGAAGTATAATGCCATTGCCGCAGCGGCTAATTTCTCCCATTGATTTTTTTCACAACATTTCAAATTGCATGCATGGTATGAAAAATATAATATAATTACTTTGATTCCTCGAACTAACCACCCCTGAGACATTCCTTCCTGTTTGTATGCGGTACAGCTTTCGTACTCTTTCAACATAAATCCGGTGTTGGACCGCTGCATGTATCGCTGAGACAGACTGCGAATAACTGAAGCGGATTGTGGGATTGCCCCCTACTTAAAGGCGTGGCGTCGAATCTGACCCGTCAATATCATTATGACGTCATTGCACAATGCATCTATTAGGCATGCTTGTATTTGCTTGAAGGTTCCAATTTTTTTTCCAAATATCACTGAAATTTTCACTGCTATCCCCCCAAGTTCAAATACTTTGGTAGTAATAGTTTAGTCTATTACCATGAATTGAGGTCAATGTCTTAATTGTGAAGTTACATTTGTTCTTATTTGGATTTTGGAACATAGATTTTTATTGCATTATTTTATAAAATAATGATAATAATAATAATGATGATAAAATATATTTTTTTCAATTGAAAAAACAATCAAATATCTGAAGTCAAATATCGTTTTTTTTTTTTTTTTTTCTTAATAATAATAATAATTTTAGAGCTTTAATTGTGATGCTATGACACCACAATATTTTGGCTCTTGGTTATTGTACCATTTGAATGTAATATGGGCCCTGCCTGCGAAACGATCATATGTATATTACCAGTGGTGGGTAGAGTAGCCAAAATTTTTACTCAAGTAAGAGTAGCATTACTTCAAAATAATATTACTCAAGTAATAGTATTCATCCATAAAAAGTACTCGAGTACAAGTGAAAAAAAGTATTCGGTGAAAAGAATACTCAAGTAATGAATAACATTGTGAGTAACTGCTAACAATGTCTGACATTTTTAAAACAATGGGTTTTTTTTTTCTTAGCACAGCATCATCTATATGAACTGTTATCATTATACTGTATTACAGCCTATTCCATGACCATATTAGGCCCAAAAAAAAAACGCAAAATTCATTGAATTCGATGAGAGAAGTACACAGAAATGAAGCATCACCCAAAGAGCATGACCCTCTTGTGGAGAAAACACATTTCCTACCATGAAATTAAAACGATTATACCTCCAGATTTCCACGGTCTATTGGTATCAAATAAAAACTGGGAGAGATGTTCAATTCCGCCCTTTCAAGTAATGTTGACTCTGTCAAATAGATTAATTTTTATAGCGCTTTAAAGACATCGTGTGATTGAACAGGCTAGCGTAATTACAGGATTTCCAGCCAGAAGCTTGTGTTTACGTCTAATTGGTAAAATGGAGTCATGTGATTGTTGCGACATCTCATTGGTGAAACTGGTAGCTGGTCATTGTCGGCATCTCCGGCAAAAATAAAGTCAAATCTAATATGTAGAATAAAGTAGCGGATAGCCCAAAATAGCGGCGTAAGGTTAGCGTTTCTTCACACATTTACTCAAGTAAAAATACAAAGTATGTCGTGGTAAATCTACTCTTAGTACATTTTTCTCAAAATGTTACTGAAGTAAATGTAATGCGTTACCATCTACCTCTGTATATTCAAGTACAGACATTATTTTTTACCTTGTCCCACTATCACATTTTTGCATCTAGAAGGCAGCAGTGACAATGCAATTTGGTATCTCGTAAAATGCTGTGTCATATGCTCATCTGCTTTGGAGGAAAATGTTTTGAAATTCAAGGTGGTCTAATGTCAAGTTTCCAAAAACTTTTTGGGATACATTCCTGTCTTGAAGCGTTAACCTTCACAAAAGGACACTTTGATGTTTCCTATGTTTATAGCTGCATCTTCCAGGAAGGTGACAGTGTGGAATAAAATCAAGGGAAATTAATGTATTTCTCCCTTGGCAGCAGTGTTGTTTTTGGCAGGCGTTTTAATATTCTTCTTAGTCTCAGTCTTTTGGACGGTAATACTTATTAGTCTTAGTCATATTTCGTATCTCAAAATGTGTTTGTCTTCGTCCAGTTTATGTTGACGAAAACTCAAAACTAATTTCGTCTAGGTTTAGTCGACGTTTACTAAAAATATTTTGGTCTCTAAAATTTAAAAAGATTACACCAAAAATAAATAAAGGTTTCCAACTATTTTGAATGAACATTGACAGACTAGCGCATATTTTTAGCATCTTGAAGGACAATGTCAACTTGGTGATAATACACCCACCTGGACGCCATGAACTGTATGTAAAAAAAAGTTGTCTGAGAGTTTAAGAGGACGCTCACTGTTAGCATTAGCCTAGCCCTACTGGCTAAAGCAACATTGCATATTCTCTCTGGCCAAGATAAGTAAACAAATCTTACCATGTGTTTCAAAACAAGCAAGCCTGGAGATGACACCGATGAATGGGTGGGTGGGCGCAGCACGTAACACGAGTGACACAACCGGACGCAGCTACAATGCAGGCTAACTACGCTATGGAAACTATAGCGCATTTTCGTCTATGTCTCATTTCGTTAGACGAAAACTGGCATTCATCTCGTTATTTTTTCGTCTCCCGAAACACGTTTTTAACTCGTTATCATTTCGTCATCATTATGAAAAAAGTGTTTGTTGATGAAATATTTTTGTTATCGTCATCTTTGATGTAAACAATACTGCTTGGCAGATTCACATCTTTTTAACACTGTTGTGGCAGCCTAAGACAATTTATTTGTTGAAAGGGAAGTTACTCACCTGTATAGTCATCCATCATCATATTTTTCCCCCTAAATTTCTATGGGTTTTAATTGGTAAATGATGTTTCAAAATGCATTTCAAGCTCTTCTTTTTTTATTTTATTTTATTTTTGTGAATGAATGAATGAATGAATGTTTTATTTGGACATGAGAAAATAAAAAAAATAGACAAACAAAACAAACGTAAAAAAATCTGACAGAACCAATGATATTCTCGAGATAACAGCAACAATAGTTAAGACTTTAATAATAATAATGATAATAAACAAGATCAGAATTTATTTATTAGTTCCAAAAAGGAGTAGGATGAAGCATTTGCTTATTAAGACCTACCCCCCATTTCTATTCCTCAATTATATCTGTCCGCCCAATGTAACTAGTCCTCATATTAACAAAGAAATGAACTAAATAACCATATACATAAGATGCAAGATAAACAAAAATAAACGGGACTCAGCCAATAACAGATATGTGAAAACCCACTATAATTGAACCCCGTCCTCTTCCCTATAACCCTGTGAAAGCCATGTGCTTGTACCACTTCCTAAACTGGGTCATGCTTGAACATTGCTTGAGCCCCTCATCTAGTTTATTCCACAGCTTCACTCCACAAACTTAAACACAAAAACTTTTTAATGTAGTCCGTACCCTCTGATACTGTAAGTGAAGCTCCCCCCTCAAACTGTATTGTCCTTCTCTGTTAAAAAATACCTGTATATTGCCAGGAAGTGACAATACACAATTGCATATGTACGTCGATATTTGTTTCCATTTAAAATGGCTTAATCCTGTTTGATGCATTTTCTTGCAGTTGATTCAGACTTTGAAGAGATTGATGAGACCCTCCTCGGTTGAATTCAAATCACCACTAGAACTGTCTGCACAGGGTGAGATCACTTTACATGACAAAACTACTCGTTTAACTGTAAATTCATTCACTGGATTGTTCATTTTTTTTCTCCCAACCCTGGGAATAACCATCATTTTATCTGTATTCCAAAAATTGCTTCATATGCCACAGCAAACACATTTAAAGGACACTGGTATCGTGATTTGTGTATGTTAATCACTCACATTAGTCACTGTCAGCAAACCTTTTCACTGATGAAGAAAATACATCATAGAAGATGAGCTCACATCACTGAGAATTCTGCTGCGCTACGCACGCATCTCTCACCTGTCATTTTCGTCCCAGCTCTTCATGCTATGCTAATTATTTTCCTAATAGAAAGCCATAATCTCATTTGTGTTTTCTCAAGCCTCTCTCCCTTAGGACTAGTACCTAGTCTGTTCAATGAAATAATTATTGATTGACCTTATTATAGTTATGTAAATTTTCGGACTATAAGCCGCTACCTTTTTCCTTCATTTTGAATCCTGCGGCTTATAGTCTAGTGCGTCTTATATGTTGATTTATTGGGGTTAATAGGTAACTGTTTATTTGACAGCGGCTTCATAACACTGTCCTAAGACCGTCATAATTATGACATGACACTATCATGGGCATTACTGAATGCTTACGTTATTGTCATCTTGCAAAGTATGTCACTAACTCCATTTAAGTCCAGCTTGGATCTTTTACATCCATTCAAAAGTGAGATAATTTGCCGGATAGCACTAAATGACATCTGTTATAAGCATTCGTAAATGCTCATAACATTGTAATGTCATAATTATGATTGTCTAATGACAGTCATATGACACCACTGTCAAATAAAGTGTTACCAAATGCCATGGCTAGCAATGAATGAAACAACTGGAACAGTAACTGAAGAAATAATTAGCACAGAACATGAATTTTGATTGCTATTTACATCTGTAGCGCTGCAAAGCATGCTAGGAGGCATGTTGGACAACAGCAGTGTTGACAGTAGGTAGCAGTAGAGGTTGACCGTCTCCCCAAAGGGAGCAGTGATGGCCAAATGAAGCAATGAAGCTTTGCAACGAATTGGTTCAAAGCTTCATGGTGGTTGATTTTGTCTTATGACAGTCGTATGATGCCGCTGTCAAATAAAGTGTTACTGGTTCATATTTTTTGGTGTAAATATCCAGCTGTGGTTTATAGTCCTTTGTGGCTTATCAATGAACAAATGCTGTTTTTATGCTAAATTTGGTGGGTAGCGGCTTATAGTCAGGTGCGCCTTATAGTTTGAAAATTACTTGATATTACTGTCATCAGTTCAAATTTGCATCTCAATTTGCAAGCCCAGCGTCAGTAATGTTGTTTTTCTTTTCTCCTCTAGGTAAAGAAATGATTGAGACGTACTTTAACTTCCGCTTGTTTCGTCTGTGGAAAAGCCGTCAGCACTCCAAAATGCTGGACTATGATGACATGCTGTGAGGATGAAGTTACATTTTCTGGCTTGTAGGCCAGTTATCTCACACCTGAGCCTATGTGCTATAAGGGAAGCTGTGAAAAAGCCCCTGGACCAGCGCGGAGGTAGAGTCGTGGAGCGGCACCATCTCAGCTGGGATATCTTGCTTTCTCCTGAAGTGAAAGTCGCCGAGTAGATTCAGCTATAGTGGTGTACCATCTCTTCTCTAGACACGTTACCTTCCTGCTAATCTCTCAGTGTAACTAGAATTACAGAGACTAGGGTTGGGAACAAAGGACTTTTCATCTTTAGCCTAAATGTGGCAGAACACGCTAACTCAAGTTAGCTCCGAGTGGGTCGAGAAGAAAACACAGCTCCTTGCTCCTGCAGGTGACCGTATTTTTTCACCTTTGGATATGTTTTGGCTTTTCAGGTGGAGGCTCGTTTCTTTCTTTATATGAGCAAGTGCTTGTTGAAGCAATCGTGAATAGAATTCCAGCATCTTTCAGCTAGAATTCTAAATAATCTAATATGTAGTCTTCTTAATAAGTTAGATGTCTATTTAACAGTTTTCTTTTTACACTTGAAGAACTATGTATAAGTATTTAGAACTGACTGTTGTATTAACTCAGGATAAAGCCAGTGTTTGATACTAAGAATCGCTATAAATTCACTGTTTATATTTTAACATCAGATAGTGAGTGAAGGCCTTTATACAGCACACACAGCAGCAGGATGTGACTCCTGTCAGGGTTGGTAATAACGTGTGTGCTATACTTATGGACCTTAGACAGCTGTAGCTCTGTATCTTGTGTAGCATTACACATTTATATTATTCACCTGCTGCAACAGCACAAGCCTTTCTGGAGCTGTTGGCTATCAGGTCATTATTGTATGTTTAGTGTGCATTTATATAGCATGTGTGTGTGTCAACACAACTCACAAGAAATATTAGTAGAACATCACACTGATACTTTTAACTATTCTAGGGTAGAATTTTTTTCCAGTGTATTATTGTTATTATTATTTTTACATTTGAGAAAATGAAGACTATCTTCCTTGTTATTTACAACTTATTGTGAGCAATTATAAGTCTGCATAAAAGTTAAATTACCTCAGTGTTTTGTATTCCCATTATTAAAGGGAGGCATCATCTTGTGCTATTAAGGGAATAGGTTAATTTTAAAGGGTTCTAAAGCAAATAAGTATTGTCGTGTGTCATTCATAATACACAATTTACATGGGAGAGAGTTGATGGCTTATTAAGCCAACAAATTTCATTAAGCTTTCCTTCACCTTGTTACACTTGGGCTTGCAGCCTATTATGGTCTTACTTGTTTTATTTACTGTATACTGTACATATTCAAGTGAATTTGTTTTATCCGGCAAAGCCTTGTGTACAGCTGAAATAGTTGTTAAATGACCAAGTACTACTTCAGAAAAATATCGTTACATTAAACATAATCGATTTATTTATTTAGAACAATACGGTACTATTAGAAAAAGTGCTTTTATGTGTAGCATAACTGCTGGTGCTGTGTCATATTGAGTGACTTACAGTACAGTACGTCGCATCATCTGTCCTTGCTCAGATGCTCTGAAAATACGCAACTGTCCTGTCTTCATTCACCTTCTTTATGTCTGATTGTGTTTGTGTACACACGTGCATATACAGTGGGTGACCTTGCATCTTTTATTGTTCATTTGATTTATGTATGAGTATAGAAACTATAATGTGTCTTAGTAACGTACTGAGTAGTAAGAAATCAATTTTTCAGGAAAGTGTGTAAATGTCCACAGCTGTTCAAAAACAGCATGTTCATTTTCGTCAAAAACACTGACACTGTCCACTTAAATGATTCTTCGAACAGCAAGTTGCGTTTTGTAAGTGATACATATCTCGAAGGTCAAACTTACAAGATGTTATTGTTCCACTGCACTTGTTTTCTTTTTCAGAAAAATATTCATTATGACTTATAGTACTTGATGTCATTACAGGTTGTCAGTGAGTTGAAAAATGTCCACAAGAACATTGTATCTGATTGTTGTAAAATATTTCATGTTTTACACTGGTCTCTTGCGATACTCATCTGAGTACACTTTTCTTTTTTTATCCTTTTTTTGGTATCAGACCAACTAAAGTATCATAAACCGTGCGCACAATACTGCAGATCTCAATGTCAAGAGACACTGAGGACACTGTAGTAGGTGAAAATATAAATCAATTTGGCTTCACTTCAATAGAGCAATCTAGAGACTCACCTTTGAACAATTTCATCATATTATGTTCACATTAAAATAAACAAATAATTTGGTTGTGATATTACTAAGGCAGTAGGAGATCAATGTTACTTATATTGAAATACCTGTAGGTTAAGCAACCCTTTGTTATTCAAACATACGGGGACAGTAGGTCGATACAATAAATACTGACAGTATGTGAATTGTTTGATTCTTGATACTAAGATTACAAAAAATCTGTAGTTCAATTTTACATTCAGATTGCTATTTTGATTAAGGTGTCTACGTATTGTATCTGGACTAATAGCAAAGCAATAAGGCATTGAACAATGTGTTTTTGGTGACCCCATGTGAGAGAAATAATTGTTTTGAACTGCCAATTAAACTTACATTCAACAAAGTTTGCTGTATTATCTTGTCATTGATCAAGTGATGTTCCTAATGCACAAAAAGCAAAATGCCTCAAGATTATCTTCATCTCGATGAACTGAACTTTTGTATGAAACAGAGGTCTCCCTGTCTTGATTTCATGCGTGGTAGCAGTTCAAAACTCCAAAAGGTGTGTACGTCAGAGGCACATTTACCTCAAACATACATTTACAGAGGTTCCAAATCTTAAGACATCAGGGATTTCAACTATTAAAAAATAGCCACGATAATCACAATAGATGCTACTATATTAAAACATTAGACAGGGAGATGCTCAAAATAGATACAAGTTAGAAATATAAATCACATAATGTAACGTTTTTTATGGGTTTAAAATATTTGGCATAGACTTCACTAAATTCTTTATAGATATGATGGTAAAACAGTCTAGATTCTTGGTTAAAAGCAACAACAACAACATAAACAGGCTTTTATTTTACGTAAATATGCCGAATGTGATGCTAGTCTGTAAGCCAATGTAGCGGCCACCTTAGCACAACAAAAAGCTTTTTATGTTGAAAATTCTTGTGAATAAATACTTAAATCCTTGTATTCTTTGGAGATATGAACGTAAAACAGTCTAGATTCTTGGTTAAAAACAAAAAACAGGCAGTTAGCATTTATTTTACGTAAATATGTCCAATGTGATGCTAGTCTGTAAGCTAATGTAACAGCTGCCTTTGCACAACAAAGAGCTTTTTGCGTTGAAAATTCTTGTAAGTAAATGCCTAAATTCCGGAATTCTTTATAGATATGAACGTAAAAGAGTCTCGATTATTGGTTGAAAGCAAAAAACGGGCAGTTAGCATTTAATTTAAGTAAATATTGCAAGTATTGTAAGTATACAAACTAAGGGCGCTCCAGCAGGAGGAAATAACGGACTATGAAACAAAAATAATAAAAACGAGAAACGAGAGCCAGGCAAAATGCACTGGAGTTTACAATTACAACAAAGGGCTATGCATGAGGCACAAAATAACAGAGAGCTAGGGCAGAATACTATTAACAACTTAGAATATCTTTGGCTATGGACTGGCTTTGGTGGCATCAAAGGGCGAAGACATTTGGCATAAGACTAGGGAGTGACAAACAATTTAAGCACATGAGGAATGGGGCACAGGTGGGAACAATAGGTAATCATAATTAGAGACAGGTGAGACAGCAGGAAGGGTGAGTGGTGGAAACAGGAGGTTGAGCCTTCAAAATAAAGCAGGAAGAGACAACAATATACCAAGACATGACAACCCACACCCAGGCATGACACTTTGGTTTTCTTTCATTTCTCAATGTTCAGTGTGGTACACACAAGGACACAGGGCAGAGGTTGAGTCAACTTTAATTCATTTTAACTGGCTGTAAGTTTGATTTAGTTATTGCCACCACCTGTTATGTGCCACAGGTAAGTAACAGGTGCTGTTAATTACACAAATTAGAGAAGCATCACAGGATTTTTCAAAGGGTGGCAATACTTTTGTCTGGCCCATTGTTGGAGTGTTGTGTAAATTGATAATGATAAAAAAAATTAAAAAAAATGTCCTTCTCTTTTGTTTTTTCATTGCAAGCCAAAAAAATCAAGATATTACTACCAAAGCATTTGTACCGTATTTTTCGGACTATAAGTCACAGTTTTTTTCATAGTTTGGCCGGGGGTACGACTAATACTCAGGAGCAACTTATGTGTGAAATTATTAACACATTATTATATCACTTCACATGTTATTTTGGTATTTTGGAGTGACACTGATGGTTTGTTAAACTTGTTAGCATGTTCTTTGTGCTATATTTTTCTGAATAACTCTTAATAGCTATGTTACGTAAACATACCGGCCGCATTATCATTTTGTTGTTTATGCATCATGTAACATTATCAAACTGTACACTTATTCCTCATGATGTTCTATATTGTATTTGTATTTTAAATTGCCTTTCAAGATGAAATATCTGTTCTAGGTGCTGGATTTTATCAAGTAAATTTCCCCCAAAAATGCGACTTATACTCCGTAGTGCGACTTATATATGTTTTTTTCCTCTTCATTGGGCATTTTATGGCTGGTGTGACTTATACTCAGGTGCGACTTATAGTCCGAAAAATATGACAATTGAAATCATTTTCTGGGAGAACTTGAGCACTATCTGACAGAATTGCAGGGGTGCCAATACTTTTGGCCAGCAGTGTATGTCATTAAAAAGTAGTAGGATTCTAAAAATATATTGTTTACAATTGACCTTATGCTAAGTATCTCAATGTTAAGTGGCCCCATAATACTGTGATCATTTACATATTTGTTTAAATAATAATAAAATGAAAGTGAAACATATTAATGATTTGAAAGATACCCTTACACTTGAGTGGTTGTGTGAAATACAAAAATATTCTAGTGGAAGAAGCCAAAGTCAGGTGGAATAGGAAAGATAAAAATCATTAAAACTTAGTTGTCGGGTCAGATGACAAAGAGGTCCATAAAGTACACCTGGAAAAGTAATCTGCATGCATTTGGGTGGAGTGGGCATGACCGGTGTGTTTCTTATTTGCTCATTTTCAGCTCCCACATGAGAGCATAAAATGTTAGTAGGCCATATTCGGTCTTTATTGTGGAGGTGTAATCAAGTAATCTTTTTTATTCTGGATCAGGGAAAGAGCCTCTATATATTAACAAGTGATTATACATCAGGTTTATTTGTTGGATTTCCACTTGATTTTATCGACATAACCTCAGAGCGTGATAAAGAACCCTCTTTTTCTGTAGGATAGTTGATTTTAGCTGTGGAGATATAAGGGTGTAAATGAGTTAAGAAATTTTGTCGTGGAACCTCTCTAGAAAAAAAATAATAAGTCGAGAGAATTTGAGAACAGACCACAAGCCAAGATGATTATGTACCATTCTAATCTGGTGCAACCATGCCTTGGGGGGAAGGCAAGGGAGAAGGACATCAAAATAAGCCTATCTAGTATTCTTCTCTTGTACAAGTGGAACAATCAAGTAATTACTTTGGGAAAAAGATGACCCTCAAAACTCCAATAACTTCCTCACTTGTTTTACCACATTGATAAATGTGAGCAATTTTATGAGGGGAAAAAAGAGGTGAGAGAAGGAAAAAAGGAAATAAAATTAAATTTAGTCTAGTTGGCAAGGAATGTTAAATGTAGCAATAAAATATGTCCCATATATATGATGTGGGTGACACATTACATCCTGTTTGAATCTGTTCTGTTTCTCATAGGGGTGGAAAAATCCCTCTCTTAGTAAATCACACTGCAATTTCACTTTTCTCACATCTCAGAATCCAATGTTCTGTTCTGAAGTGTGTTTTCTGCCACAGGGTTTCAAACTGTTTTAACTTCATTTTTTTTCTCACTCAGTATATAGAACCTTTTTTTGTCTTAACCAGTGAGCATGTTCCGGCAACTTGTGTCGTGTCCAGATGTGTCTCAATGTGCCAGATTGCTTATACTTGTATTAGCGTCCCTTATTCCTTTCAGTTGTTGTTTTTCCTGGAAGTCACATCCACCCCAGCCATGCCAAGACAGTTTATTGTCATTTACAGTACATTTTATTCCTGAGGACATGACATTTGCATCCATCATGGCCTCCACTTTCCACCAGGCAAATCATTTGCTAATAGCAAAAATGATATTAAAAATATATTTCCTCTGCTCTCTTTAAGTTTTGGATTTGGTTTAACTTTTTTTTGTTTTTTTTTGTTTTATACTATGCCAAAGAATTTAAAATGTAGATAATATCTCTTCAGCCTGTATTAAAGCTGGGTATTGTGTGAACAAAATACATAAAATTGGTGTAATGAAAAGACAGAGTATTTGTCTTTCTTCTCTATTCATTTCCAGAGAGGTATAAATACATTGTGACCAAGGGCGTAGGTTTGGTCTCAACATTGGTCATGACGATATGGCATAACCTGCATGTACACTTTTTGCCCGGGACGGGACATTCATGATTATCAATGCAAAATAAAACGGTATTCTCTTATACTAACTTTTATGTGTATTGTTTCAGCCTACACTGCTCAATTTAAAACATTGTTTTCAAAAACTACAAAAGAAACATTTTTGAAAACTTCCCGAAAAAATGTCCGGATTTTATTAGCCAATTTAAATTGCATTATTTGAACATAAATTATATTAGCATACACAATAAATACAAGCTTGTTAATCATCTCTTAACTATCCAAGAATTTAAAAAAATAAACATTTGTCTTAAGACCACTCAACATTGTCTCAGTAAAGAAATGAAATATAACTGAAAAAACTTCTTAAACAGGAGATAGCAAAATTAAATAAAAATGGAGCTGTCTTTCAGGTAAAACATTACTGCTTTTGTCCACAAGCACAGCCTAACTCAATAAAAAAATGAAAGCTCCTGAGGGCTATTTTAAGACCACATAAATAAAATAAAAAGTACAATTGGGCAGAAAAGGGTAAACCTCGGTTCACTACATTTCTCACTGTTAATTTAACGTGAACAGTAGAAAACACATTAAGAACTCTTCTCTCTAAGCATTTTCCTACTTTTTTAGTTTTGCAGATTTGCAAGTTTGCACAGTTTAATGTTATGCTAACTCTGATGCAGGTCAGACTTTCAGTCGCAAAATTAGTGGTGTGTTCCCCACTTCCACAACGTTGACGTCTTTTTATATTTTTTACAGTGGATGCTGCTGGCTGGAAAAAAAAAAATCTAATATCCCTAATATCTCTAATATCTAATGTGTGTGTGTGTGTGTGTGTGTGGGTCAAGTCATCAGCAAATTAAATGTATGTTTAGTTGGGGGAAAAATGGACCGGCACATTCAGCCAGTGAAAAGAGGTACATGTAAGTCTGAACATAATAAAAATAATTCACTTAATGATGGTGGGGTGAATTACAACAATCAAAACATATGGGTAGACAATATAAATGACCTATATAACTGAAGACATTATATAACGAAAATCAGGTTGCTTAAAAGTTGCTGAGGACAGTTTCAACATCCTGAAAAGTTGGTAGTGTTTTGTCCCAACCATCCTTATGCAACCCCATGCACTTGATTGTGACCATTCTGAAAACAATGACACCAACCAGCAAATTATACAAACATTTATTACGACCATGGATAGCCTGTAGGATACTGTATCTCTGCTGACTTTGGCTTTGATCTGAGAGGACATTCAGAACAAAACACAGCTATTGGCAAGAGTCTTGGATTACCATAAACTGCATGATTTTGCGAGATGGGCGGAAAGTGGAGTTGGAGAAAAAAATGACACGAACAGAACACTGTAAGTTGAAAAATAAAATAAAATCTAGTATTCAAACTGTGAAACCAAACTCTAAAGATCATTAAAAAAAAAAAAATAAAAAACATGATTTGTGATCGTGCAATTGGAGAACACTTGACAAACAGGAAAAGGACTTTACGCTTGTGTTGTTTTAATGGCTTCTTATGGAATCCAATGAGCACTCTATGTCATACTGAGTTAAAGGAGGGCAATGTTGAAGGTCAGCACTGCCCTGAAATGTGTTGTTCTTCATTACAGGGCTTGACAATCTGCTGAAGCTACAGTATGTGTGAACTTCACAAATCAGATCAACTAAGATTTAAACAATCAAATGTTGTTTCGGCATTCATGAGGTGTAACAGTACTCCACTGATATACGGGTGTAGCTGAAAATAGACAAAGAAAAAAAAGGTAATTTTTCTTTCAACGCAACCTTAATTTATCCCCGCCAATGTTATTTCCATGCTAGGTTACTGATCATTGTATTTATATTTGTTTGTCTTTTTGTATGACTCACCACAACAGTATCTCTTGAAGGTAAAATAAAAAAGGAATGAGAACATTTGTTTTCAAAACATGATGTAGTATTATGTAGACTCGAGTAATGGTCTGGTAGAAAATACTGCAGTGCTTTTTTCCCCTTCTACCTTAAAAATTAGATCACAACGGGTAAATTGTTACGTTATTTTTTGCCAAATGTTGCCATTTATTTAGGTGGAACTGGAACTGTTTTGCTTTTGTACTTGTTTGCTCTGACAGAAACACACATCTTCATCCTAATGACCCCAAAAAAAAACGTTTCTAGGCCTTGTCTGCTTCGTCATCTGATGGTGTGCAGCAAATTATCAACCACTGTGTTGACATCTGTGAGCAACAAATAATGCTGAAATGTACCGGTAAATAGTTTTTGTTTCCCCTTCTTATTTTTTTTTTTTTTTTTTTTTTTTTTTTTTGTGTCAGATTCATATTTTTTAAGCGCTTCGTTCAAGATATTCCCCAACAACAACAGCTTCACCAAGTTCATAATTGGTCTCTACACCAGCTTCGTCATCCTCCTTTTATCTGGCGTATGGCATCATTAACACAGTCCAACACAGCCATCATTAACGTCGACCTCTGTTTGACTTCTACATGATCGACAGCTGTTTTGCACCTTACCACACAAACTATTTCAAATGTGACTGCAAAAAATGATTTGATGCCTAGATAACTATTTCCAATTAATATTATTTTAGGATTATGACTTGCGTCATAAGCTGCCAAGGAAAATACGGATATAGCCTCCTGATAGATTGTTCTGAAAATTGATTAGGGCTAATTATCTTTCACATTTGACTCTTGTCAAAATAGCATCACATTTTAAATGTCAATAAATAATAATGTTTCTGTATTCATTTCAGACAAATCTGTCTTAAATTGTATTTCTCTGTCTTGCTGAAGGGGAGCTATGCAGTTGTCATAAATTAGATCAAGACACTGACCTGTCTCAATTTTCATAATTTCTCCCTCAGAGGTCATTTTGACCAAAACTATAATGGTGATATAATAAGAATCAATTATGTCATTTCATGTAGCGCAAATAGAGTATGACCTTTCAAGTCACAGCAATAATCAATCCATACGAGTCCTCCTGCCCTGTAGGATGTGCACTGGCCTAAAGGTCATTGCTACCATGCAATAACAAAGATTAATTATTTGTCTGGTATCGAGGAGCCTGTATAGAGGTATGGGTTTTAACTCGCTCGCAAGGTTAAGTCGTGTTGCTTGATGTGTTTGAGCAACGTTAAGTAGGCAACTGGTCCTCTAAAAATTGGTTTCTCAAGAAAACAACACCTTCAAAAAGAATACTTTCTTTCACTTTATTTTTTGTAGCGAGTTAACTGATATACTAAAATCATATCATCATCATACCCATATCATCTTTATTAATGTAACCTGCAAAAAAAGTAACTGAACAAATAAAATCTTATTAACTATAAGGATTATTTTTTAAATCATTTTATGTAGGCAAAATTGAAATTTATATTATTCTTCTGTATGACAGAAATAACCATGGCTGAGATTTGCAACACCTTCTCACACTTTGCAAATGCCAAAATTATAAGTATATATAGTATACAGCAAATTCTAGGCGCTGTTCATTTACAGAAAAGACCACGGACACAGACGGCTTTCATGAAAGACTGATGACACTATTCTTATGTGCGTCTTGAATGGGATATGTACAGTGGGACCTCATAATTGGTCCAACTCCCTCAGAAATGTGCCCTGACTCCTTCTGCCTCCTCAAATGGTATTTTGCACACAGTAGATATAATTTCCAACAATCCATTAGAGACACACCTTTGCACATGCACAATAATTTGGTATTCCCTTACTTCAGAACTTTATGGGTCAGTCATTTGCAGAGGCCTAAAACATATACTGCGATTTTAAAATACCCTTGAGGCTTTAATGACTTTTCCGTAGAAGGGCTATGTGTCATGAACCCCATTATTTAAGAAACTTAAAAGGCAAACTTTTACATCATTTGTGGCCCTGACTGATTTGTCATCAATACATAAAATACTTACATCAAAAACAAGTTTTCTTTGAGTTATAGCAGAAATGTTTTTCAAATTTGCAATCAATATTGAAGCACCAATTAACTGAAGAGCCTGGTTAAAAATAGTGTCACCCTCAACACACAACCAATCCATCCAAGCCAACATCTGACAGTTCACTCAGCTAGGGACCACTAGGTCATGCCACTGACAGCCCATCACTTTACCTATAATTATTGATCCAAAAAGGCTTGAACCACAACTGACCTTCATGCACTATTTCACTAACTCTCCATCTATCTGCAAGACAGAGCATGGGAAAGACTATGTTAAAAAAAAAAAAGAAAAAACACATTGATGCAGCAACTATTCTCTTATTCAATTTTCACAATACCATACACGCACAGGGGAGTCTGAAATACCATATTTCCTTGATGTTAGCTGATCGAGAGCGCTGGTTTGGCTGGTAAATCCTTATGAAGCAAATATCTAGAAAATGTTTTTGTAAAATATGGTACTTTAGCTGTATAACATTGATAGAGCATTAAAGAGGCGTTTGGACTCACTTTGAATCTCCACCCTGCACTGTAGCATGTATAAACTCGCTCAAAAGTGTGGAATTCCACGCATCATGAAAATTTTGAGGAAATAAGAAATTTGGCAGCATCCTAAAAAAATAATAATAATGAAATAAAAAATATAACTTGCGTTCAACATTAGGTATCTTTATGAGATGAAAACAAGGACGTAGGTTTGCGTACGGACGGTATGGACATAACACTACCAACTTTTTAGGATGCACAAATTATCACCACCAACTTTTAAGCAACCTTATTTGCATCATATAATGCTTTCAGTTGTATAGGTAATTTAGATTGCCAGCAGCAGCCAGTCTAAGTAATGAAAAAATACGTCAATGTTGTGGAGGTGGGGAACACGCCACTAATTTTGCTACTGAAAGTCCGACCGATTTAGTGGAACATTAATCTGTGTGAATTTGCTAACCTGCAAAAATTGAGTAAGAAGTTGCTTAGAGAGAAGTGTCCTCTTGTATGTGTTTTCTACTGTAACGTTAATTAAACTGTGAGAAATATAGTGAACCAAGGTTTACCCCCTTCTCCCCAATTTTCATTTATATTTTTTTTATGTGGTCTTAAAGCAGCCCAAATGAGCTTTCATTTTTGGTGCGTTTGACTGTGCTTATGGACAAAAGCAGTAGTGTTTTACCTGAAGGAAGGCTCCATATTTATTTATTTTTGTTATTCCCACAAGTTTTTTTCAGTTATATTTAATTTATTTAGACAGACAATGGTGAGTGGTCTTAAGAAAAATTTTATTTTTTTGCATTCCTGAATAGTTAAGAGATTATGAACAAGTTTGTATTTATTGTATATGTTAATACAAGTTATGTTCAAATATTGCAATTTAAATTTATAAATAAAATCCAGACATTTTTTCTGGAAGTTTTCAAAATGTTTCTTTCGTAGTTTTTGAAAACAAAGGTTTGACTCGAATGGTGTGTCACTTAAACCAGTGTTTTTCAACCCTTTTTGAGTCACGGCACTTTTTTACATTGGAAAAAATCTCGCGGCACACAACAAATCAAAAATGTTCCAAAATTACTTTCTGTACAGTACCTGTATATTCAATGAAAAAATTATTTCTCAGTATTCATACTTACACAGTGGGAAGCCTGTTTGGATGAACACAAAGCCGATATTCTGGAAGGAATCTTCTTCAACAACTCTCAGTCTCTCTCTGTTTTTCAAAAGCTCAGAATTATCAGACAGAAGGACTTTAGCAATGTCTTTAACTACATCAGGGCTGAGCATCTCGCTGACAATGGCTTTACAGGCAGGTGGTATTAATTTCTCTGCCACTGTGTGGGACTTTTTAAATTTAGCAACAAGCCTCTGTAGATTTTCCTCCAAAAAGTTTTTTTTTTCTCTGTGTTTTCACAAAGGCGAACAAAATAGTCCATCGACTTTTTTTGAAGCAATGGGTGTTTCATTTGGAGATGACCTTTAAGCTTGCTTGGCACCATGGCGCTGTTGCAGAGCTGCTCGTGTCGCGTTCAAGAACTACTCGGATTTCTAGCCATCAGCAACCTTGCTGTCCTCGACACGTGACGAGTCTAATCAAATGATGTACAGTAGACATGCTGGGGATCACATTGTCGCGGACAGCAAGGTGGCTAGAAATCCGAGCAGTTTCTTAACGCGACACAAGCAATACCTCGCTCATCTGCACACGACCGAGAACTTTCTACTTACTCCTTCCTTCCTACTGCAACTCCGCCCGACGACATTAAGAAAAAAAAAAATGCGATATTGGATAATTTCTCGCGGTACACCTGATGATCTTTCACGGCACACTAGTGTGCCGCGGCACACCGGTAGAAAAACGCTGACCTAAACCAATACATATTAAAGTTAGTATAAGTCAGTACAGATTTATTTTTGCATTGATCATTTAGCCTATCAATTAATTAGGTTCATATTCGTGAGAAATCTAGCCCTGAACCCGGTTCATCCAATCTGTTTGGTCTTATTAATGTCCCGTCCCCAGCAAAAAGTATACATGCAGGTTATGCTGTTATGCCGTCCCTACCAATGTTGAGACCAAACCTACGCCCTTGGATGAAACAGAAATCATAGCAGGTCAATTATATATTTAATATAAAATAACTAAATAAACAAGCAGGAGCCTTACCGGGGGGGGGGGGGGGGGGGGGGCAGTGCCCACCCACTGACACGCTCTGCCCACCCAAAGAAAACTGAATGTAGTACTACCGCCAGTCTGAGCACCGCGTATGGTATCCCATTCATATAGTACTGATGTGTTCTAAGTTTTAACCTTTGCGTTGTTACCTCCTCTTACACCTTAAAAAAAAAGAAAAAAAGAAATGAAATGTTGTTTTTGTTCCTAGGGGGCGCTACACACATTTATTCACATATATATATTTTTTTAATTTTATCGAAGTTTTCACCAGTGTTCACCTAATTGTTGAGTTTGGTGACTTTTGAAGCATTCTGAGGGGGTCAAAGTAGGGCTCAAAGCGCCGGTGGGACAAATAATGACTGCTAGGGGGCGCTACATAGTGTATTTGGAATTTGTCTTTACACGGTATCCAAGATTGCACCTGTCTTGACCTGCCTGCCGATTTTGGTGCATTTTGAAGCATTCTAAGGAGGTCAAATTGAGCTCAAAGGGGCTGCGGAACAAAGAGTAACTATACTGTAATAGTAATAAAACCGAGGAACCACAATAGGTTACCTAAAAAAATATTGTCACCTGCATGTCCATACTGTTCAGTTATGGATGTGTTCTAAGTCAAATAAAATCAAACCAACTTTTATTTGTTTAGACCAAATCACAAAAACAGTTATCTCAAGGAGAAAACAAAACATGTTTCAAGGTGCAGTAGCTCTACGCTGGATTTCGACCTACTTGAGCATTGTAGTTTTTTATTTTTTTAATTTAATTAATTTTTTTTTTGCCCCCCTCCCCCTATGGAGATAGAATAGTGCCAAAAGAAGTGAGGTTGTAAAATGAAAATTCTTCCTGTAAAATGACCATTTTTAACTAAAAAACACTTGTATTACCGACTTTTTCCTTTTGTAATAAACATGAAAAAAACACAATGTAAAAAATACATTATACAAGTGTTTTTTTTCCAATTACAAGTGATTTTTTTTGTTCTACGGGTGTTTTTTCTTAGCTACAGGTTAAAAAGTTTTGTCTCACCCTTGTCGCGTTTTATGAGACAAAAAAAATACTCGTAACCTAGTTTTAAAATAAAAACATACCTGTAAAATGACTCATCTTAACTAAAAAACACTTGTATTTTAACTAAAAAAACACTTGTATTTCCAAATTTTTTCGTTGTGAAATAAACATGAAAAAACAATATTATAAAATTTCTTCAAGTGTTTTTTTTCCTCATTTACAAGTGATTTTTTTTGTTCTACGGGTGTTTTTTCTTAGCTACAGGTTAAAAAGTTTTGTCTCACCCTTGTCGCGTTTTATGAGACAAAAAAAATACTTGTAACCTAGTTTTAAAATAAAAACATACCTGTAAAATGACTCATCTTAACTAAAAAACACTTGTATTTTAACTAAAAAAACACTTGTATTTCCAAATTTTTCGTTGTGAAATAAACATGAAAAAACAATATTAAAAAATTTCTTCAAGTGTTTTTTTCCCCCATTTACAAGTGATTTTTTTATTTTTCTACAGGTGTTTTTTTCTTTGCTACAGGTGAAAAAGTTTCGTCTCACCCCTTGTGGCGTTTTCTGAGACAAAAGTCACTTGTAACCAAAGATGAAAAAATCTACTTGTACATCGAAATAATATGTTGTAAAACACAAAAATATCATTCCAAGTCGTGGTCAAAAGAAGACGTTAGTTAAGAAAGAACACAATCTAGTGAATAGTTCTTCGGGTGTTTTATCTTTAATAATCTACAAGTGTTTTCTGAGCATGTACAACTAAATAAATTTCGGCCCAAGCATGTGATGTGAGGCAAAATTCAGACCAATCGGAACGGCGATTGTTCAGGAGGAGGGCGGGACACACCATTGCCGACCTGCTCCTTCTTGCTTTATTCATCACGGCAGAGTACGACAGAAATGGCAGAGCTGCTCTGCCATTTCTGTCGTACTCTGCCGTAATGGCCGAAATGGCAGAGCTGCTCTGCCATTTCTGTCGTACTCTGCCGTGATGAATAAAGCAAGAAGGAGCAGGTCGGCAATGGTGTGTCCCGCCCTCCTCCTGAACAATCGCCGTTCCGATTGGTCTGAATTTTGCCTCACATCACATGCTTGGGCCGAAATTTAGTTGTACATGCTCAGAAAACACTTGTAGATTATTAAAGATAAAACACCCGAAGAACTATTCACTAGATTGTGTTCTTTCTTAACTAACGTCTTCTTTTGACCACGACTTGGAATGATATTTTTGTGTTTTACAACATATTATTTCGATGTACAAGTAGATTTTTTCATCTTTGGTTACAAGTGACTTTTGTCTCAGAAAACGCCACAAGGGGTGAGACGAAACTTTTTCACCTGTAGCAAAGAAAAAAACACCTGTAGAAAAATAAAAAAATCACTTGTAAATGGGGGAAAAAAACACTTGAAGAAATTTTTTAATATTGTTTTTTCATGTTTATTTCACAACGAAAAATTTGGAAATACAAGTGTTTTTTTAGTTAAAATACAAGTGTTTTTTAGTTAAGATGAGTCATTTTACAGGTATGTTTTTATTTTAAAACTAGGTTACAAGTATTTTTTTTGTCTCATAAAACGCGACAAGGGTGAGACAAAACTTTTTAACCTGTAGCTAAGAAAAAACACCCGTAGAACAAAAAAAATCACTTGTAAATGAGGAAAAAAACACTTGAAGAAATTTTATAATATTGTTTTTTCATGTTTATTTCACAACGAAAAAATTTGGAAATACAAGTGTTTTTTTAGTTAAAATACAAGTGTTTTTTAGTTAAGATGAGTCATTTTACAGGTATGTTTTTATTTTAAAACTAGGTTACGAGTATTTTTTTTGTCTCATAAAACGCGACAAGGGTGAGACAAAACTTTTTAACCTGTAGCTAAGAAAAAACACCCGTAGAACAAAAAAAATCACTTGTAATTGGAAAAAAAACACTTGTATAATGTATTTTTTACATTGTGTTTTTTTCATGTTTATTACAAAAGGAAAAAGTCGGTAATACAAGTGTTTTTTAGTTAAAAATGGTCATTTTACAGGAAGAATTTTCATTTTACAACCTCACTTCTTTTGGCACTATTCTATCTCCATACTCCCCTCCGGCATCCTGGGAACACCATTGTAAACAACCCATCAACCACCGCTTTCGCCGTTTTACCTATACATTATCCACTCCAGCAGGTGGCGGTAAAGCGTTTAAACGCTGGTTTGACAACCACGAGTCAAATAAACTATACGAAGAAGACGTTTGAAACCCTCGAAGAAGAAATAAGGTTCGATGTGAAAGTTGTACAGGTTTGCATCGTTGAAACTTGTTTTCCTTTTCACAATGCCCAGTGACAGTCAACGTTGGGAGACATTAGAGTTTCTAAAAAACTCGCCAAAGGGAAGGATCACATACGACCCGTATTGGTCTCAGAGAGGTGAAGTAAGTGTTTTTTTTGTGTGTTTTTAGCTTAGCGTAGTTTTGAATAGTTCAACCGTTGGTCAACTACCACATTTTCCGTTATCTCTGTATTGTAATAATCCTATCCGTATCCAGTGATTTTAAGTTTATATTGTTACTACTTGATAGTGTTTGAAGTTTATATTGTTACTACTTGATAGTGTTTGGGATCGTTTTGTTAAGAGACTCTATGTATTCTGCAGGACATTTTGGCAGGTTATCACGACTCGTTGAGCTTGTCATCGCAGTCTGGAGTCATATTGGAACAGCTCAACGTCAAATCCCCTCAGAACGTTATTGGTTTGCGTTTTAGCTCTGGTCAGTCCAGTCCTGGTCTCGTTGCCTCCGTTTCTCCTACTGGATCGGGCTGTGATGCCACAGCGAAGAATAGCACAACCAGTGTAACACTACCGTTGAAGGCTGAGCAAGAACAGGCAAGTCCCCACTAAAAAGACGTTAACTAAAAGTTTAGAAATGAAGTAATTATAGAGTTTTATTGTTTGAAAATGTTTTACTTTTCATTTGTCAAAATATAATAGTTCCAATACAATTCATATTTATGATCTTATTTTTAGATTCTTATCTGAGTTAAGCTGCAGATCACGTTTAATTAAAAAATATTATTTGTTCTTGTCTCAATAATTTGTGGACATCAAACCCATGTTGGAAACCACCAGGATCCAGAAAAGGATGATGATGATATCCACAGTCCCCTGCCCTCGCCAACATTTTCCCTGCTTTCTCCTGAAGCCATGGCGATGGCTGGACGCATTATCATGTTTGAAGCGGAGCAACGTAAAAAAGCGAAGGTCTTAACCTAACCATGTTTTCTCCCTAAAAGTTATTTTGTAAAATTGTTTACTTTTAGTGTTAATGTGACATATTTCTTTCTGATGTATTCCTTGCCTTCGATGTTATTCTTACGCAGATTGCATTCGAAGACCGTCAGAAGCGGCAAGAGAAGCTGGTGATGGTAGTAGCGAGCACTGAGTCAGAGCAGCTGAAGCGCTTTGAGGAGTTCATGGAGTTGAAGCAAAGACAGGAGTACCAAAGCATGCGGGATATGATGGACAGAGAGTAAGAGTACTTGAAAAACAGGAATTTGTGCACGCTTGACTTTAAAAAAAAAATTTTTTATTGTTTGTTAACATTTCTCTTCCGTAGAACAAAAGAGAGCATTGGACGTCAAGAGAAGCTGAAGGAAGAACAGCGACACAGATTAAAGGTATTCCCACAGTTTAACGTTAAACCCAAGTAAAGCATGTCCACATTAGGCCTGTCGCGATAACAAATTTTAGTGTGCGATAATTATTCTCATAAGTTATTGCGATATGCGATATTATTGCGCCCCCCCCTCCCACTTTATTTAAACCAATTTACAATAACACAGTGAGAATACAGTATATATTAATAGATCAAGTACACCTATTTAAACATGATATTTACTCTTAAATTCAAAAATACTTTTTAAGAAATCACAACTAAAAACAATAGACCATGCCTCTTAAGTAAAAGACAACAATATTGATACCGCACAGAAACACAGAATGAATAAAATGTGTTTAAAAAATTAAAAAATTGCACTTAATAACTTAAGCATTTATGCAAATGAAAACTTTCCCGTCATAGCTTCTGCAATAGTGTTTCATAGGGATGCAACGATACAGTTAAGTCACGGTTCGGTACGATTTTTGATGCGGGGGGGACACGATTTTCGATCCGATTCAATACATTTAATGCTCTGTAAAAAAAAAAAAAAAAGTTTTTTTTTTCCATTGTTTTTTTTTTTTTTTTTTTTTTTTTTTTTTTTTGCAAACGAGCAGAAATTAAATTGCCATCATATAAACATGCATTTTAGTGCATAATATTTAAGTTATATTATTTATTTACTTCTTACTGATCTGACAAAAAAATTGTATAAAAGTGCTGAGAACAAACTTTACTGTTTATAAAGTGAAGCAAGGCACACTATTGATTGCTACAGCTCTCTTAGCAGCTAGGTTTACTACATAAGCAAGACATCCTATTTGTGGTCCGAATCCATCTGTGTCACGTACTGAATTAACAATATTTGCAACATTATCCATAGTCACTGTTATGGATTGATTTGGCCTTCTTAACTTCCATTTAGTCATGACAGTTTAGAATTTATCAATGTAGTATATGGACTACGTGTCCCATCCTCACTCTGGGCTCGTGTAGCTAATGGCATGACACGTACATCTAGTTTGTTATTTCATGATATCTAGTGTGTGCGCACATTAAAAAAGTTAGCAAGCGCTGCTGAAGTCACGTCTGCTCATTACTACACAACACCAGCATATGACAATCGACTTTCATAAACAGGACGAGTTTGAAGCACAGCGCTCTTAATTTCATTCAGCTCTTCGTTGTCAAAGCGAGGTTGTTCGTAGCAGCCAAGTCGGTAACAATGTTTTGGCGGACTTTGTTGTAAATATCCGGCGTTGTGCCGAAAAATAGCCGGAATCCGAACTTTTAACAGCACGTCTGCCGCACGCGCGCACACACGTGCACGCGATGCGATAAATCGCAGCGGGAAAATTACCGCCTTCTTTTTTATTTATCGTGCGATAAATGGAATTATTGCATATTGCGACAGGCTTAGTCCACATTCTGTAAAACACAAAAAAAATCTGTACAATTCTCCACTTGATGGTTGGTCGTTGTCACCCAAAGATCCAGAATCTTCGTCTGAGGGAGGTGGAGCAACAGCGTCTCAGGGAAGCGGAGTTGGAGCGACAGCGGCTGGTTGAAGGCAAAGAGAGGCTACGGAACCTCAACTCTATTCAAGAGGAGATTCTGCAGCTTAACCAGCTGCTGGAGCCCTCAACCAAGACTCAAACCACTGTCATATCGGCAACTATTGGTACCTATAGCACACGTGGGAACCAGTTGTGTTCCCAGGTGTCTGAGGTTGTTCGAAAGACTGCAGATGTTAGTGTAACATTTAATCTTTTAATAAAAAAAAACAAACTTAATATTTACTGTTATAAAAAAAAAAAACATACATAAATGGGTGCTTAGAACTGTATACAAGCAAGCTAAATAAATAATTATCTTCACAGGGACAGTATCCCAGCATGGAAGACATGAACGTGGCAGAGCGGGCACTACATGAAATGAGGACTCAGATCCGCTTGATGCAAGAAGAGGCAGCCAAAGCTCGGGAGGAGGAGGAGAAGAAAGAGTTGGAAGAGTCCCATAGGAAACAGGCAGAGCTGAAGATGCAGCAAGAAGCACAAAAGAAGGCGGATCAGTTGGCCAAAGAGAGAGCAAAAAAGCAAGGTGGGAAACACAGTCAATGCATTTAAAAAGAAAAGTAAAGTGGTTGGGATTAAGTGTAGTTGTCCAATAAAAAAATGCCCCTCCATAGCTGAATTGATCTCTTTATCAATATAAAATCAATTAACACCACACTGCTGTGTAAAAAAATAATTAATAATAATAACTGAAATTATCTAATGGGTGTGTGTATTGTCTGAAAGTCATTTTGCAACCAAACCTGGCTGAGCTGGAGATGTTTTATAATGTAGAGTGTTCAAAAATACCTTCAACCCGAATCCAGACCTTCATTGGAAGCTATAGCAAGCGTTTAGAGTTAGTTAAGAGTAGGGCTGCAGCTATGGATTGTTTTAGTAGTCGATTAATCGATGAACTATTTAATTCAAATAATCAGATAAGTAACATAAAAAATTAAAATACCTGAGCTGAGCCTCAAACAGTATAAATGATAAATGAGGATCTAAGTACAACAAAAGAATAATTGGCGAACTTACATTGCAAAAGTCTGCTAGCTTAAATGCTATAAAATGCTAACATATAATTTGTTTTACAATGCTCGTAACAAATGTTTTGAAGACACATTCCCACAAAAACGGTTAAATATGACTATAAACTAAATTACAAATGAATTAAAAACATTAGCTCAAACAAAAACTTAGCTTATCTTGGTCCTAACAGGGAGCAGCTGGATTCAGCCATGTGAAATGAATTATGTCACATTCACTGTTGCCACTAGAGGGCAGTGTATCCAACCAAATCAATAAAATTAAATCAAACACTTTAAAAACAAACCATTACAATGCCACTTTAATTAAACAAATGCTCAAAGCAGCAAAATTCCATTCTAATCTTTTTTTACAATCGAATTTCTCGAGTTAGTCGATTAATCGTTGCAGCACTACTTTAAAGGCTGTTATTTCTACAAAAGGAGGCTCTAGTAAATTTTCATTGTTTATCTGGAGGGGCACCGGCCTATTTTTGTTTAAATAATTATTACACACTTTCTGTTTATCCTATAAACTTCTTTTCTCAAATATTACTGTGTTCAGCTGCTATATGATATATTAAACTGAAATTATTGATCCAAACAATCAGTAATTTACAATGAACAGGGTGCCCAAACTTTTGCATACCCCTGTATATACGCAACTATCAGACAACTGTTAGGGGGCAGAATTATTATGGAACGGAATAAAAATCAAAGATTTTCCTGGCTTAGCTGTTTATTTTCACCTATGACTATGAAAATAATAATAAAAGTTAAGAATTAAAAAAAAAAAAAAAAACTTACTTGAAAAAAAAAAAACAAAAAAAAAACTTTTGTGGTCAATATATAAGGTACTAAGGTGTCCAAATCATTAGTTTCCATCTTGAAAGCCTTCACTTTCATCTTCAAAGCCTTTACTGACCAGCCACTCAGTTGGATACTTAGGTGCGTGTGAAGGTGTGCTATCTATTTTTCCTCTCCCACTGCTTGAAGAAAGCATCCTTTAAAATTGGCAGTAGGTCTAAAAGTTAATTTTTGAGTTCATTTTCTCCCCCAAAGGGTTCAAGTAGATCATCTTTACTAATACTTGGCCATATCAGTACCCTACCTCCACCTTGTTGGCTTCAGAGTCAACCACGGGCCACCCATACTGTCAATTAAGAATCATGCTCTTAGTCCACACAACCTTTGAAAAATCTGCCTTTAGATTTTTCTTCGCTCATTCTTGACATTCTAAATAATGTTTCTTGTTCATAAGTGGTCAGGTTTCAGTCTTTCTTACCTTAGCCATGTCTCTGAGCATAGTCTGAGAACTGATCACCTCATATGTCTTGATACACTAGGTAGGTTTTAATTGTGGTGGGGGGTAATAGTTGCTTCATGTTTGATTTAGCTAAATTCTTTGACAGTTAATTTGCAGCTTTCGTACTCAACACATTTCCTGCTACACTTTTGGCTATTTGCAACAAAACGTTTGACAGCTCTGTGATCACGCCACAACATCTCAGATATTTCATGAGTGCTGATTCCCTCTGAAAGACTTTTTACTTTTACGGGTCAGTTCAATGTTTTTTTTTTCTAATTGTTTCTGAGAAGAATCTGCCCAAAAATTATCCACACCGTGATATTAGCCCCGTTTCACGAAAACATATAATCTGATATAGGGCTGCAGCTATCGACTGAAAATTCTATCGATTAATCGAGTAATCGGATAAAACATATATATTTTTAGGTGAAGAGCAATTTTTAATATACATGAGAAATCAAGACATCTCATCTAATATTTAACCATTTTCAATGGCTTTATTTTCAATGTACATTGTTAAAAACAGCCAACAATTGCATCTCAGATGTAACTAGAATAAAAAAAAGACTGCTTTCACTCAAAAAACCTTTAGATCGTATATATTTCTTAAAAATTCCATTACGCTTGATAACACACATCACTTAAAAATTAGGTGTTTTTCCCACATGTTTCAATTGAATTTCTACTTGTGTCAAGCTTTTTTTAAGTTCTAGTTAAGTTAGTCTAAACTGTAAGTCCTGATAGGATTTTGAGTTTTTGCAGTGTTTAAAATAAATACCTGCTGTATTGGAGCACATTAGGGACCAGTGCTACTTGGTGTTTTATCCTTGCCTGGCACGGCCAGACTGTTCTCCCTGTGTTTTTCAAACACTGAGAGGATAGTCTGGGACCCAGCCCATTAACGGCCTCTCGAGCAAGTACAAAATCAATCGACAAATCAGATTCGTTTATTTGCGTGACGTGTTCTTAACAAGCAACGTCACTCTTCCGCGTCGGAAGTCGTCTCCGCAACAACACAGACTGCGAACAGGAGAACCGAGAATATGTTCCAATCCACGGTAAAATCAGTTTAAAATGACCAAAAAACATTCACACAAGTCATTGACAACAGTCTGTCTCACACTAGCCATGTTGAATAAACTCCGCTCTCCTCGTATGTTTACTTCCCCGCGCAAGTCCCTCGCCCCGCCCGTCGCTTATTGGTCCACTCCGCTGTCTGTTTGGTGTGGCTTGCTCCGCCCTGGAAATTTTATCCGCTTAATGGTGGCCAGACTCAATCGCTGGAACAGCGGTGAGTCTGGAGTACCAGGCTAGTTTTATCCAGCAATGACTACTGGGCTAAAATTGACAGTTAGCATTATTAAGTTTTTATTTTACACCCTCATCACTCTACAGCGCTATGTTTTCACAGATTAAATAAAGCCTGTATGTAAGACACGTTAGCCACGCATCGACAGTGGTCATAATTAATAGAAACACAGCCCTCCGCAGGGCTAACGTTACGTGGGCGAGTGACAGTAACGTTAAACGTATTCATTAGCGATTAGACGTCTACTGCTTTAAGATGGCGGCTGTTTACTAATGCTACTGACTGTCATTTTGCATCTAGTTCAACATACATGTGATCTCTATGAGACGCATCAGACGCTATCTGCTATCACCGTAGCATCATGCGGGCTAGTTTTTAGCAACGTCAACGTCCTTTGTAGCGGCTGTCAGCCGCAGTACGTTTTTTTAATTTTTTATTTCTTGCTTCTTCCTCTACGCACGTGACATCAACGCATTGTCCCGCATTTAAAGTAGTCCGGGCAAAACGTGATGCGTAGAGCTGTCAAAATTAAACGATTACTCGAGGTGAATAAAATTACTCGGATCAGTTTTTAAACTCGAGTTACTCGAGTTGCCCGAATATTCGTTTGAGCTCTAATCTGATATGCATTACATCCAATAAGCATTCAGGTTTATACAGCTTGAAATTCAATTAAAACAATTATATCTTCAAAATAATCACTTGTCTAATAATTGTGCACACATTGTATACTAATTTTTGTTGTTAAATGTTTCCCAACATAAAAAAGCAATGTAGAACCATTTATTATGGATCTAAACAAAAAAAAAATAGTAATGAAATAAAAACTAATTATCACCCTTATATATTCTTAGTTAATTGTTTTGAGTTAATTTCACTTTTCTAACACTGCTGGATTTATTGAATCACTTTAAAAGTACCAGTCAGACGAAATAAAATTGGCTACAAGACATTTTAATATATAAGATGATTGGTATCGAACCTGGGGATGGTTACAAAGGGAGTATTCCATGGATATTTACAGTTTTTTTCACTGAATTCTGCTGTCAACCTTGAGTGTAATGTTTGACACTTGTGTATCAACCAACAGGTCTGCGAAACAATGCAGATGACTCCACGTTAAAATGGTACAAGGAGTTGCAGGAGAATCTTACACAGTGTGCTCAGTCATTTGAAGAATTCAGTTCGTCAAAAGATGTTCAGGTTAGTTTGAGAAGATAATCTCCGAAATGCGGCACTATCTGAAAATTGTGATTAATCATTACTATATTTCAATTTCTATTTATGTAGACCAAAAGACTAAAGTTGGAGCTCCAAAAAGCCGCGACTATACCCATCAGTCAAATCACCACCAATTCTGGATCTAAGCTTCGAGAAATTTTTGATAAGCTCGACAAGCTGCTGTCCGGACAGGCGGTGGTATCTGGGGGGAAATCTGTTTCCTCCTCCCATCACTCACAAGGCTTGGATTTTGTGTTTTACAAAGTGGCTGAGAAGTTTGTGGTGAGTGCAATGTCATCAGACTTGTCCGTTAGAAATAATGTTACTGTTTTGTTTTGTTGTTTAATTGTTTTAAATGAACAAAAGATGATGACACACAATTCATAGTACATTGAAATAAGAATTATGAATGAAATACGGAGCAAAATATCAAAATAAATGACAACAAAACGAAAGTCCAAATGTAAACAAGCCCGGACCTCGATCCCCGTTATTGATGAAATGAGAGAAAAAGGCTCCTTCTCCAGGGGTTTATATTGTTCCTATGCAAATAAGCAAGTTCATCCCAGCCTACGGGGCTGAGCCATGGAATTATACACGGTGGAAAAATACAAAGTGTAAACAATATGTTTAGAAAAAGAACAGGGACTTTGTGAACAAGCTTGAATACAGTAACAACAGCAATGAATGAATGGGTATAGTTAAATATAATTATTTGAACATATATTCCTTTTCAACTGCCTGTAGAAACAAGGTGAAGAAGAGGTATCCTCACATCATGAATCGGCCTTCCCCATTGGCATGGCAGCCTCGGGTATCTGGCAACTGCATCCCCGACTGGGTGAACTTCTCCTTGGCCACCTGCACAAAAAATGTCCGTACGCTGTCCCTCATTATCCGCAAATGAAGCATGGCACAACTGTGGATGAATATCAGAGGTAAGTAGCACTTCCACAAATGATCATTTTGATAGTGAACTAATAGCCAACTACAGTGATTCCTCGCTACTTCGTGCTTCAAACTTTGCGCCATCAGTCTATTGCTGATATTTTTCAATTAAAAAAATACATTAATGCAGTATTTTATAGAGCTGTCCCGATCCGGTCACGTAGTCTCTCATTCTCCCTCCTGATGCTTTTCTTGGTCTTGCAGTGCACTGAAGTTGCTTCTTAAAGTTAACGATGATTGACAGGCGTTAAGGTTTGATCTTGCCAGAGAAGCTTGAAAGCCGAAACTTCAAGGCGCCGGGTGTGTCAATCATCGTTTAGCTTGTTGACCTTTTGCTGTGGCAACTCATTGTGTGTAAATGAATAGCGTGAGTAGGGATGGGAATCGAAATCCGATTCCAATTCAGAACCGGTTCCGAGTGTTTCGAGGCCTCGACATCACAATGAAAAAGCCTTAACGATCCCTTTAACGATCCCTAAAGACGCATATTGCAACGTGACGTGTCTTGTTGTCCAGACGCATCAAACTAGCATGGCGCCAAGAACCACTCGCTCCAAAGTTTGGCTACACTTCACCAGGAAAAAGGGTGAAAATGAAAGGTTACGATAGTTTAGCACGAGCGTTGCCGCCGTAAACATAACAATGACGTAGGTTCGAACGCTCGAAAGTGTGTCTTCACTTCACGAGGAAAAATTACAACAAAGCGACTTGCAGTCATTGCGAGATGGAAATAACTGCATCGGGAGAGAATAGACTGCACTGTCCTCACTGAGACGCTAAGGCTCAGTCCTGGCTATACAGCTAGCTAAACTCCCAAATGATGATGCAGAAGACGTTGGTATAATTTGCTGACTTTATTCAACCATCACTTGAAACTAAAAATAGAAATGAAACAAATCAATTTCATCCCCAATAACAAACAGGTTCGCATCAACGTAAATCAGCGATGATTAGCTGCTAACACAGTCATAACAAACAGTTAGCATGCGTTCGCTAGCATTAGCACATCGTTTAAACCACTACACAACTGGATTTAAGTGTCCGATCGCGAGTGGAAACACACAACAACACAGAAGATGATATATACAGGCGTTGGCTCTGCTGATATTTTACAAACATTAACAAAGAACGTAGGCTCGTGGCAGTGTTTCCCTTTCTCACTGACTCGCTCACTGGCTTGGATGTGGCATTTCTTCTTCTTCGCGCTCTTCTTCGCGTGAGGAAGCGCAAGGGCGCCACCACTTGAACGTGAAAGCACCATAAAAACTAAAAGGCATGCATTTCAATATACAGTGGTACCTCTACATACGATCACTTCGACACACGATCTTTTCGACATCCGACGTAAAATTTGAGCCGCCATTTGTTTCTACATCCGACGAGTTGCTCGAAATACGACGACATGACAGCACTGCAAACGAACGCACGGTGGATTTTCTTGTGTGAGAAATCAACACAGTTTTCAAAAAAAGTTGATACAGTTGGAGAAACAAGGAAAAAAGTAATGCTTACCTTTGAAATGAAGATGCAAGTTATAGAAAAATATGAGCTTGGGGTGCGCCTCCCTGAACTGGCTCAACAATACAGCTCCATGGTCCTCTTCCGACCACCGTTCGCCACTATTTATAAGTTAAGGTGACAATTATTATTGTGGTAACATTGCCAAGGAAATCGCCAGCTTCGTCACGTTTTTATCATTTATTTAAGAACTTATCCAACACAAAACGCCCATTGTCTTAAGCAGTTGACTGCTCTCAAGAAAACGAAAGTATTATCTCTACCGCACCGACCTATCTCACTATGACGTCAGCTTCGCGGTGCGTTCAGGGACAGTAAAAAGTGTCCGCCATATTAGAATCCAATTCGTTACATTATTTACAGGAATAATTATTAATTCTTCTTATTATTATTATATTATTCTGACTTATTTATTTATAACTTATTTGTTTTTCTATGTTTAATTGCCATTTGTAACAGTGCCAGCAGTATTTATTAAGAATTTAGTGTATGTTTTTAGGCTTTGGAACGAATTAATGGAATTATAATGTATTCCTATGGGAAAATCCTGCTCGACATACGACCATTTCGACTTACAAACAAGGTCCTGGAACGAATTAAATTCGTATGTAGAGGTACCACTGTACTAGTAAATAAAAACAGGGGTCCCCAAACTACGGCCCGCGGCTCCATATTTGGTCCGGCCCCTTGAACAATGCCAGAGAGCATTTTGAATTTTTTTTGTTTTTTTTCTCCCTCAGTAGTGTTATTTATTTCCTGGCCTTTTTCATTGAATAACTCAGAGAGGGTTATTTGGTTATTATCTATTTAATTAATAGTGCTATTATTATTTATTATTATTATATTATTATTTTTATTTTATTTACTTTTGTTCCGTGAAGAATCCACAGAGGGTTATTTGATTGTGGCTTTCTGAAAAACAATCATTTTTTTACATTTCGCACTCCTGCAATCGTCACACTTTTTCTGTTACAAACTGACCCCGGCCTCTCATCAGAGAAGGGAAAAGTTATTTGGCCCTCACAGGAAAAAGTTTGGGGACATTGCCAAAGGTAGAACAACGACCTATATGCCAAAATATACCAATATTTTTTATTTCTATTAGAAAAATGTTTCAGTAAAATGTTACACATTCTTGTGCATTTGCCACTTATTGCCACAGTTAACATTGAGGCTTTGGGCCTCTTTTGACCTCGTTGTGAGTTTGTAAGGTTGTGACTTCTGATTAAACAAACTTGATGCCAATCAAAATGTTTGTTCTTCTTTTTCCCGAAATTAGAATCGATAACAGAATCAATAAAGAATCGAATCGTTAAGCAATATCGATAATGGAATCGTAAAAATCCTATCAATTCCCATCCCTAAGCGTGAACGAAGTTGAGTGGACTCAGTTAATGAAGCATTTAAAAAAGGCAAGCATTTTTCTACGTTTTTTTTTTTTGTTTAAAATTAATTCGGTTGGACAGTAACATGTTTAAAACTTATCATAATTATTACATTTGTAATGCTTAAAAACCATTTATTAAAATTTATACAGTATATACTAGGCAAACTGTACATAAAAGTTTGATTTTTTTTATTTTTTAAATTTTTATATTTTAGAGAAAAAACATGTCTTATATGTATCTGTTGGGGGGCACTACTTTGCAGTTTTCAGTATCAAAATTAGGGGCGTGACAGTATATCGATATAATAATATTGGTGTTGCACTGATACCATTTTTTGGCCCCGATACCTGGCTGTGCAGTATCGGCCGATACCGATACTACCCCGTATATACACACATATATATATATATATATATATATATATTTTTTTTTTTTTTTTTTTCCTTCATAGAGCTACATACTTGGATGTGAAATCATTGCTATCATAGCTTTGTCAGGCTACTGCTTTCCTTTGCGAAACAGGAAAAAGACTAAGTCTATAAACCCTAGTAGACAATAGTTGAATAATCCTTTGACTCTCAAAGGCCAAAATAGTGCTACATTTGTGAAATTAAAACATATATAATACTAGCCCAACAGTAAGAAAGTAAAACTAAATTCATAATAATAAACTCTGAATGAACTGAACAAACCTTTTAAAACCTCTCAAAGGCCAAACAGTGCAACTTTGATTAAGTTATAAGTAATAATAATTGACCACAGCATCCTGTCTCTCTATTAGCCTCCTTCTCTGTGCCCCAGCAGCAACATACATACTCACTTATAGATTACTTCTACAGCACTTTTGAATAGGCTTGCCACCCATCCTTTGAAATAAGGAATCGTTTGTTTAAAAGTTGTGTTTCATATTGAAGCAATGCGAAATATATATAAATAGATTATTTCTATGCATTTTAGGAGTTTGGGGATTTACTTATTTTTTGTCGCCTGTAAGGCTTTGAGCGGGAGGGGAGAGTCCCTTATTTCTATTTCTGAAAGGTGGCAACCCTACTTTGGACAAAGGTCCCAAATTACTGCGGCATTTTTTTCAGTAAAAGCTAATAAAAGTAAAGTAGACGTAGTGAACTGACCAGACATTGTTGCTCCGGTCCAGCGCCCTTCCTCTGGATAGCAGTCCTGCTGTTGCAGGCTCAAACTCTTTGTGTTCGTTCACATGTTTCGTCTTCACATGTTTTATCAGGTTCGAGCCTTCAAGGTATTGAAACTGGCCGATTTAACTCCACTTCTCGAAACTTTCAGGCTGCAAATCTTGCATGCAGTTATTGTACTCGACGGAGGTTATAAACGGAAATATGTCCAGACCGCCGACATATTACTTTCGTAGTTTGTTTTTCCTCCATATGAAAAAGCGCCCCTGGCATTGGTCAAGAGTGGCTATTGGCCCGCTCTCATTGGTCTTGAGCAGGCCAATAGCGATAGCTGCTTGGCATCCAAAGTGTTCACATGTCATCACACAACACAGAGACAGAGGCTAGGTTCATACTACAGGTCTTAATGCACAAATCCGATTTTTTGTCATATCTGTTTTTTTGGCGTGCCCATTCAGACTGCCTTTGTCCATTGAGACCATTCAAGTATTACGCATGAGCACTAATTCGCACTCCGACACGCGCTGAGCAAGAAGACCCGCATGCGCAGAAGCATCAAAACGAATGACCACACATGCTGGCTGTCATCCGTCATTCCAGGGATATCATATATTGCTTTTCAAAAAGAGGACACAAATAACAGACATAAATAATCCCCGTTTAGGCTTATATTCAACGTTTATATGGATCGATAGCATGCACGCACTGTTCGTGCATGTCACACACACACATACGGGCAGTTTGCCCCGACTCTCGGCCGTATAAGCAATGTTGAAATATTGCTCATATAGAGCAGAGAGAAAACCGATCATTCTCAGGCTTATCCTCAACCCATTTTAATTTTTTTATGACTGTTGTCAAGCCCGGCCCTTCCCCAAAAGCCGTGTTCAATGCAAGCTAGGCGCTAATAACGCACAGCAGCACCGCTACCGTAGCGTCTCTCTCGCTCTTTGATGACATAATTGCTGCATGAATTCCGATTTGGGAGACTTGACAGTACGGAGCACCACGAAATTCTGGGAAAATGTGGCCCAGATCGGATTTGAACAACATACAAAAGTGACCCAGATCGGATTTGAAATGGTCCAGTTCTATGTGACTTGTCACGTTCAGACCGTCAAGGTAATGCCTCACTCGAGTCGGAAAAACATGAAAAAATCGGATTCATGCATTAAGACCTGTAGTATGAACCTAGCCAGAGTGTAGTGAGCGTCAGGAGGAGAAACCGATACCACCATTTCGGGCTGGATCGGCCCCCCCTGCCGATACTGGTAACGGTATCGGTGCATTTTTGAATAATATACCACAAAACTTTGTATCACAGAAGATTATAGATATGCTCCGCCAAGTATGGATTTATCGTTTTAAAAATATGTCCCTGTTTTATAAAGGAACCAGCAGGTTGCTACCAAAATTATCCACTAGACCAAAATTTTTCACTACAATAGTGCCTATGTTAACTCATTGGCTGACATTGACAGTGTCAGAATTCATTTTGACTGGGAGGGGGCAAATGAACGCAATCTGTTGCAGTCAGTGGCGCGCAAACATGAGCCTTCAAAGCCCGTCTTCACAGTTTAAATGAATTGGACGTCTATCGTTGTCAATGGCAGGCAATGAGTTAAGAAAGACACTCATTTGTTTACAAAAATGTCGCTGTAATACAGTGTTGCTTTTCCAGATATGTCGCACTGAAATATTTTCAGTCTGTGAGGCACACTAAAATTTTTTGACAGATTGTCCGCAACAATGCAAAATAAAATAAACGAGGTTTATTTTTCCATTTAGAAATGGCTTGTTTTTCTCTATCATAGTTATATCGTGGAATATCTTAGATTGATTTCATGACACTTGTATTGATAATGGTTGTATCGCCGTATTGTGGGTTAATATAATCGTTAGCGTTAGCCTTGTATCCCAAATTGTATCGGGAGGAAGCCAGAGGTTCCCACCCCTAATCAAAAATGTGTATTAAATTTGATAAATTATTTGTCCATTAATCGCGGAGGCCCTAGGCCCCAGTAGATGCTTCCAAACCAGGGCATCTATGGTCTTCTTTTCTTTTCCAAATATTTGGTTCAGCGCCAAAGAGAGCCAATTCCTGATGACTTCTAGTGAAATGAATCAGTAATTAAAAACAGGGCATTTTTAAAGACATAAAACAATACATACACACACATCAAACTGAACGTAATTCATCATCAAAAGAATGTGAATGCAGTAAGCAAGACATAGTAGCACAGAATGAGACATATTTTTATTCAACAGAATTCTTGGTTACCGTGTGGATGACGCTGGGGTTGAAGGCCAAGACTGTTTCCTGAAAAGGATGTCCGGCATGATCCGCTTCTATGCTGCCATTATCCAACAGAGGTGGCCATTCGACTCCAAGCAAGGGGTAAGAATTTGCTCTTTTGTCATTTATGTATTTGCACTAGCAATAAATAGATCGCAATTGTATTGCTCTCAGGTGTTTCCGTTAAAAGTTGCTTGCATCTCTTTTTAGCCAGGTGAATGCAGACGGAACATATTAATAATATTGCTTATGTTTTAGGTGCCTGTTCACGGTCTAAGTAATGGTTGGCGGTGGCTGGCACAGATGCTCAACATGGAGCCTATTGCAGACATAACTGCAACGCTATTGTTGGACTTTCTTGAGGTGAGTCCTACTTATAACGAAATTGAGGTTTGTCCTTTGGACTTTAACCTCATGTACTCAAAGTGATCGTGAGATACGCACAGAACAATGTTCGAACACCTCATTTGTTTGTGATTCCTTCAGGTTTGCGGTCATGCTTTGTTAAAAAGCTATCAGGGCCAGTTGTGGAAAGTCCTTCTGCTTCTGAAAGAGGAATACTTACCCAGGTACTTACTCACACAAACTGGTAGCGTATATTCATGGACAGTTGTAAATTTCATTTGATGACACAAGTGTATGTTTCTGTTAAAGGATTGAAGCTGTGACAAGCAGTGATCAGATGGGCTCCGTCTCCAGACTCAGAATATTCCTTCAGGTAATAGATGCAATCCTTCAGTTTCTCTATCCATGTATGTCTCATTGTGAAGAGATGTGTTTAATATATTTCATAACGAGAGAATACTATAGGGAACAAGAAACGATTTTTGAGTACAGATCAAGTACAACAAAAAGATTTTTCTTCTAACATGTAGCCTGGTTATCAGGGAGTCGATGGTTCTGAAGATTGTAAACGTTAAGTCACTAATCCACAAATTAGGGGCTAAAGTGCCGCTATTTAGGCATGTCCTGATGCTGAGTTTTTGACTTCTGAATTCTTTCAAGATAATGTTTTGCTGATACCAATCCGGTTTGATTTACAGCAGCTGAAAAAGCACAATGGTACACTCATCTACTGCATCGGATCCAATCTTGTGATCAATTCCGATACTGTCCAATATTCCAAAAATAGCCGTATCGGGTGCCAATACCGATACTGAGTATCGCATCGAGACATCATTACTCCTAGTTAGATATATTCGTCTGGAGCTATCTTTTATGGGACTTTCAATGTTATTCAATATAAATCACACCCTTCTGAGCAATCTGGATCAGATCCATATGGAAATTGATTTGAACTCAACTCATTAGCATTGATTAAAAACAAATCCTGGAGTTTGCCACTGTTATTAAAAAATATATGTACAGTGCCTTGCAAAAGTATTCGGCCCCCTTGAACCTTGCAACCTTTCGCCACATTTCAGGCTTCAAACATAAAGATATAAAATTTTAATTTTTTGTCTAGAATCAACAACAAGTGGGACACAATCGTGAAGTGGAACAAAATTTATTGGCTAATTTAAACTTTTTTAACAAATAAAAAACTGAAAAGTGGGGCGTGCAATATTATTCGGCCCCCTTGCGTTAATACTTTGTAGCGCCACCTTTTGCTCCAATTACAGCTGCAAGTCGCTTGGGGTATGTTTCTATCAGTTTTGCACATCGAGAGACTGACATTCTTGCCCATTCTTCCTTGCAAAACAGCTCGAGCTCAGTGAGGTTGGATGGAGAGTGTTTGTGAACAGCAGTCTTCAGCTCTTTCCACAGATTCTCGATTGGATTCAGGTCTGGACTTTGACTTGGCCATTCTAACACCTGGATACGTTTATTTTTTAACCATTCCATTGTAGATTTGGCTTTATGTTTTGGATCATTGTCCTGTTGGAAGATAAATCTACCTCCGTCCCAGTCTCAGGTCTTGTGCAGATACCAACAGGTTTTCTTCCAGAATGTTCCTGTATTTGGCTGCATCCATCTTCCCGTCAATTTTAACCATCTTCCCTGTCCCTGCTGAAGAAAAGCAGGCCCAAACCATGATGCTGCCACCACCATGTTTGACAGTGGGGATGGTGTGTTCAGGGTGATGAGCTGTGTTGCTTTTACGCCAAACATATCGTTTTGCATTGTGGTCAAAAAGTTCAATTTTGGTATCATCTGACCAGAGCACCTTCTTCCACATGTTTGGTGTGTCTCCCAGGTGGCTTGTGGCAAACTTTAAACGAGACGTTTTATGGATATCTTTGAGAAATGGCTTTCTTCTTGCCACTCTTCCATAAAGGCCAGATTTGTGCAGTGTACGACTGATTGTTGTCCTATGGACAGACTCTCCCACCTCAGCTGTAGATCTCTGCAGTTCATCCAGAGTGATCATGGCCCTCTTGGCTGCATCTCTGATCAGTTTTCTCCTTGTTTGAGAAGAAAGTTTGGAAGGACGGCCGGGTCTTGGTAGATTTGCAGTGGTCTGATGCTCCTTCCATTTCAATATGATGGCTTGCACAGTGCTCCTTGAGATGTTTAAAGCTTGGGAAATCTTTTTGTATCCAAATCCGGCTTTAAACTTCTCCACAACAGTATCTCGGACCTGCCTAGTGTGTTCCTTGGTTTTCATAATGCTCTCTGCACTTTAAACAGAACCCTGAGACTATCACAGAGCAGGTGCATTTATACAGGGACTTGATTACACACATTTGGATTCTATTTATCATCATCGGTCATTTAGGACAACATTAGATCATTCAGAGATCCTCACTGAACTTCTGGAGTGAGTTTGCTGCACTGAAAGTAAAGGGGCCGAATAATATTGCACGCCCCACTTTTCAGTTTTTTATTTGTTAAAAAAGTTTAAATTATCCAATAAATGTTGTTCCACTTCACGATTGTGTCCCACTTGATGTTGATTCTTGACAAAAAAATTAAATTTCATATCTTTATGTTTGAAGCCTGAAATGTGGCGAAAGGTTGCAAGATTCAAGGGGGCCGAATACTTTTGCAAGGCACTGTATATGGCGGAAAACACTCAGGTGACTTGAAGTTCCGCTCTGAAACCCCCAATTTAGCCAACTTTCAAAATTGTCCAATATGCATGTGTGATACATCATTGGAAAGCTTAAAAATCTCAATTTTCTGGGGGAAGAAAAATTTTGAACAGGAGGGCATTAAAAAAAAAAAAAAAAAAAAAAAAAAGTTTTTTAAACAGCAAAACCCTATCTGGAGGTGAGAGCACGCGAGCACAGAATTACAGACGCCATGACTTTAACTAGGTATTATCGCGTACTTACTTTGTTTCGATTCAAAAACTCCATGTAGCATGTATCACCGAGTGTCAAGACACAGCTATGAATGGCCACAGTTGGATTTTTGGGGGATTGTATGGGTGAAACATGGTAATATAACAAGCGTCACGATGCAGAAATCGCAGACATCAAGGAGTGGTCCAGATTTTCTTTTTCATATATTTGCCCTTTTAAACTTTTTTTTTTTTTTTTCCCCAACTTTTTTTTATTTGGATCGATTATTTATCATCTGACATATTGGATAAAATGTGACAGTAACAAAAAAAAATACAATTAATCGATAGTTATGAGGTAGATATCCGTGACTTTTTTAGACGACATTTTTTTCATTGTGACATAATTTGTTTAAAAGTTTAAAATATGTGAGTGAATAATTTTTTTGTCGTTTTTTTTTTTTTTTTTTTTAACGAAATATGAGACATCGATGAATGATTCTAAGCTAAAAACGACATTTTGAATAATAAAATAAATATAATTGATTACCTTCGTTTTATGGTTGGGTTGAAACAAAAGCGGTTGCGCGACGTCTGTAAACGGGGGTTTTCAGGGTAAAACGGACAAATTATAAATAGCTCGGAGGCTTAATGCGCCATGAATCTGCTATGGCAGCATATAGACATATTGTCCTATCAAACACAACAATTGTTTTAGCTTAAAATACAGCAGTTTCTTTTAAAGAGGAGTGCAAGAGCAGAAGCTGCTTTTTCAGTCTTGTCCGTGTTTTCTGCCATATGTATTTTTTTATCATCATGTCTGTGGTAGATTGAAGAGTAAGTGTAATGCTTTGTTGTGTTTTCCCATAGAAATCGCTGCAAGAACGACAGATAAGTCCACCTAAGGGTGAACTGACGTCCATGTTCTGGAGGTCATGAGGTTGACATCGGATGAAGCTGATCGTTTTAGTCAAGAGTGGAAGAAAGCCCAAAAATATAAAATGTCAAAGCCACAGTGTCACCTTTCATGACGATGGAAGAAGAATTTACTATGAGCTGCAAACAGACTGCCCTTTCACATCGTTTTTACCCTCCATCACTCTATGTTGTCAACTTTTATTGTAGACATCAAAGACAAAAACTACACAGTGGTTATTACTTGAAAATATAATACCTCAGATTTACTGACTTTTTATGAATGGATTATTCACGATAATTTTATCAGGTCAGTCATGTTAAGGCACAAGTTATTATATTTATATACAATGACTAATGCAATCTATGAAACATTAACAACAGGAACAACACTTTTATTGCATTTGCAATGTCTTGAGTACATTAAATGTGCTGTTTTGCCAAAATACATGTGTCTTAGTGTCATTATACCTGCATACCTTTGTCTTGCCTTCCACACTTTACCTTCTTGTTGACAGACAACAGAACTTTAAAATAGTAGCTCTCTACCATCCAGTGATTATATTGAAAGTAATAGCCTGGACTAGAAGAGTCATAAAAATACATTAACTGGGCCTAATAATGGCAGGCAAAACTCAATTCCAGACTTTCATTCACTCGGATAACATCTCATCACAGGGAGATGGACTAAATCTGCCCACTTTCTAATTAACTTTGGTTTTGAGTGGCTGGTGTTGCTATTTAGTCAATACTGGGAGGGACCCAGTTTATTTGTAAAGTTATTAGATTTGGACCAACAGTACACTCCACACCCCAACCCATCTTTTCAGCCAAATGCTTCATAACAACGCATTTTTGTCGGTTTGCTCCACCTGCATGGCATAACCTTACAGTGATAGTCAAAGATTATCCTCTATCATTAAACGGCATACCCCACAATAACCGCTTTGAGCGTGCATAATTTATCTTCATTGAGCCTCGAGGAGCGATGGACCATGTTGATAAGAACCTGGGAGCACCCTTTTCAGACACATGCAACTCGGTGCGTTAATTAGACACCTTTATTTCTACCAGTGTGAATGAAAGACTTAATACTATTAAAATATGATCAAGCAGGATAAAAAGTGAAAGAAATAGACAATATAAACAGAATCATATCAACTGTCAATTATTAAACTTTTTTCCAGGAAACAATTTTATTGTACAAAACAGAATTCAGACTTTTTCATTTTAAAATTGGTAATACAGACAAATGAAGAGGACCACCAATTTGGAATATGGAAACTATTAGTAACCACAGAAAAAGCACTGAATGCAGATCAATATTTACATTCTAACTGTACATCCTCTAATCATTAAAAAAAATCCATATAAAAATACTATATTCTGCCCTTGTCAATCCAAAACAATTATGTAATCCGCCGATCAGTCCATTTAAACTCCTGTTTGTAATATAGCGAGTTAATTTCTACCTAATTAGAAGTAGTCTTTAGTGAAAAATGGATGCCTAATGCTTTGTCCATTCTATTTTGTTTGAAAACCAAAGCCGGTCATTCGGAAACATTTCTTTTTGACTTGACTTTGTGACACTTTAATGAAAATAACGGATACCTTTGTGAATCTTTCGTTGAATTATATTTACTTGTGATTCTGCAAAATCAAACGCAAGACCTCGTCTCCGGATTTAAGAGCCATGCTGTTTGTATTCAAAACATGTTTTCTTCTGCAATTTTGAGAACTATATCCTCTTTGCTGTCCTGATTTCTGAATGACAGTAGAATATAAACCGTTCAGCTGTCAAACCTAACCTGAATTATAAACTAAGGAACAAAGAAGTGTAGATGAAGGAAGAAACCACATCTTCAGACATGATTGTCCATATGGTTGGTTACAAGGCAAACCCTTAGTCATTACCAGAGAAATCAAAAGGGCATGCTTGGTACAGTATATACCTTTTAATTCCACCTACTAAAATAGATGCAAGTCCATTACAAAATGTACCTGAAACCTATTCTCTCCCAACATAAAAAAAAAAAAATCAAATATACTCGTTCCTCTTCAGTTGAGCAGTATTGGGTGAAATACATCTCGAACAGGTGATGTTCTTCTTTCAGTGCCTCCGATGTTTCATCCCTTCTGCAACTCAGGTCAAGGCCAGTTCGGTTTTTGGCAGTGGTTCCAAACTCTCTGCAAATTCTCCTAAATCATCTAACAGCTCTGTGAATGCTGGACGTCTGAAGGACTCCACCTAAGGGACAAAGAAACAGAATTGTCTAAATTTTACAGGTGTGGTTTGGGAAATGTCTGACAGTTTTTTTTTTTTTGTTTTTTTTTTTTACATCATGAGATAATTAGACACACACATCTATGGATGCACGTGGACTTGTGCAAGTGTGATTCTTTCTTTGATAGATTATAAAATACTACTGCTCGTCTACAAAACACTTAATGGCCTTGGACCAAGATACATGCTTGATTTGTTAGATTCCTATGAAACATCTAGACTCCTAAGGTCGTCTGGAACCGTTCTCCTGTATGTTCCACGAACACGAACCAAGCAGATTGAGGCAGCATTTAGTTGTTATGCTCCTCACCTCTGGAACAAGTTACCTGAAGGTCTGAAGTATGCTCAAACTGTTGGCTCCTTTAAATCAGGGCTAAAAACGCTTTTGTTTAGCACTGCATATCCATAACTGCCTATATATTTCAATCTATTTGTTTTCTATTCCTCCATTGATGATTTCAATTATTATTATTATTATATTCATCAATAAATGCAATTTTTATGTATAATTGTAGTTCCTTTTTCGATTGTCTTTGTTTTTATGTTCTATTGATTTAATGTGATTTTTATGATCATCATGTGATGTAAAGCACTTTGAATTGCCTTGTGTTGAATTGTGCTATATAAATAAATTTGCCTTGCCTTGCCATGGGTGCAATTTCCAAATGCCTAAGGGTGCCTTGTTCCAAGGGCATAGGTTTGCATTGGGACGGTAGGGACATAACACTACCAGCTTTTCAAAATGCTCAAGTTGTCCCCACCAACTCTTAAGCAACCTTATTTGCATTGTATAATGACTTCAGTTATATATAGGTAATTTAAATTGTCTTCCCATATGTTGTAAGGATAGAATTGCCCCGACCATTAAGGTAATTACAGTACTTTAATTGTGTTCAGACTTACATTGACCCCTTTTCATTTGCTGAATGTGCCAGTCCATTTCCCCCCTCAAACGCATGTTTGATTGGCTGATGACAGTAGTGTTTTACCTGAAGGAAGCCTCCATTTGTATTTTTGTTATTCCCTGGGGAAGTTTTTTTTGTTATATTTATTTAGACAGACAATTTTGAGTGGTATTAAGACCAATATTAATTTATTTTTGCATTCCTGGATACTTAAGAGATGATTGACAAGTTGTATTTCTTTTGTATGTAATATAATTTTTGTTCAAATATCACAATTTATATTTGATTTAAAAATCCAGACATTTATTCTGGAAGTTTTCAAAATGTTTCTTGAGTAGTTTTTGAAAACAAAGGTTTGAATCGAATAGTGTAACACCTGAACCAATACATTTGCACTGCAAAAACTGACCTCCTTAAAACTGGGAGAAAAGCGAGAAAAAAAATTCCCTTGTTTTCAGTATAAACAGAAATAAATAAAATGATCTACCTGTCCTTCAAGTAAATTTTACTCAGATTTCTTGAAATAAGAAAAATAGTTAGCTGAAAATAAGCTTAACAGAGTTGAGCAAAAAAATTGTATATCTAATCCAATATAAAATTTGTTTGTCAGAAATGTTCTTTCGATTTAGGTGAAAAATGACCGACTTTTAGATCTAAGGGCTTAATAAGAACAAATAACAATATTTACAAGGAAGAATCAGACGCTTTAATCTGTTAACTAGCCTTTAACACTCAAAACAAGATGGAGAAAATTATTCGACTAGATTTAAGAAAAATGATCAGATTAAGATGTTATACTGTGAATTTGCATTGTGAAAGTTAGTATATATCACTACAGATTTATTATGCATTAATCGTTTAGCCTATCAATTAATTTGGTTCTTATTGGTGAGAAATATAGCCCTGACCACCGTTCACTCAATGTTTTTGGTCTTATTATGTTCCGTCCCCAGCAAAAAGGGTACATGTAAGTAATGCTGTTATATCGTCCGTACCAATATTGAGAGCAAACCTACGCGCTTGCCTTGTTCTTCTGTTCAAGCAAATACACTAATACAATGGAATGGAAAGAGGCAGCTTGGTCTCAGATCCTACAGGCCTTTATAATAATGCTTATCTGCATTGTAAGTAATGTCAGTGTACCCTTTGTTTGTGATGCAGACAAGCACAAGTTGCATGTACAAACCCGATACCTACCATACAGCAGCTGGCTGCCAGTTCCAAGAGACGCTGAGGACAGTCGGTCACCAGTTCTTTAAATGCAGTCTTATCCAACCCATAGTCCTAAAAAGTAAATGTGCATTTTAAGAGATTTTGAAATTGTGGCAACTTCACCAGATCCAACATGTATCATTCAATAGCAGCCACAACGAGAGGCCATTTCTAAAGGTTTGCCTTAACAAAGATCATGTCGAAAAGTAATATCAGCTTTGCTTGACATTGTCAAAGAAGTCTATACATATGGCGGAAAACACAGACAAGACTGAAAAAGCAGTTTCTGCTCTTGCACCGCTCTTTAAAATAAACTGCTGTATTTTAAGCCAAAAGAAATGTTGTGTTTGATAGAACAATATGTCTATATGCTGCCATAGCAGATTCATGGTGCATTAAGCCCCCGAACTATTTTTAATTTGTCCGTTATACACTGGAAACCCCCGTTTACAGATGTCACGCAACCTCTTTTGTTTCAACTCAACAATAAAAAGAAGGTAAGTAATTATATTTATTATTCAAAATGTCATTTTTAGCTTAGAATGATTAATTGATGTCAAATATTCCGTTACAAAAAAAAAAAAAAAAACAACTTAAAAAAATTATTCACTCGCATATTTTAAACTTTTAAACAAATTACATCACAATGAAAAAAATGCTGTCTGTAAATAAGTCACGAATATCTACCTCATAACTATCGCTTAATTGTATTTTTTTTCTGTTACTGTTGCATTTTCCCCGATATATTAGATGATAAATAATCGATCCAAACAAAGAAAAATTGGAAAAAAAAAAGTTTAAAAGGGTAAATATAAGAAAAAGAACATCTCGACCACTCCTTGATGTCTGCAATTTCTGCATCGCGACCCTTGTTATATTACCATGTTTCATCCATAAAATCCCCCCAAAATCCGGCTGTGGCCATTCACAGCTGTGTCTTGACACTCGGTGATGCATGCTACATGGAGTTTTGGGATCGAAACAAGGTAAGTACGCGATAATATCTCGTTAAAGTCATGGCGTCTGTAATTCTGCTCTCCTGTGCTCTCACCTCCAGATAGGGTTTAGCTGTTTAAAAAAACTTAAAAAAAAAAAAAAAAAAAAAATGCCCTCCTCTTCAAATTTTTTTACCCCAGAAAATTGAGACTTTAAGCTTTCCAAAGATGTATCACACATGCATATCAGACAATTTTGAAATTTGGCCAAATTGGGGGTCTCGGAGCTGAACTTCAAGTCACCTGAGTGTTTCCCGCCATATACATATACAAGTGTACACATACATTATACTGAATGGGTAAATTTATCAAAACTTTGACCAAGGTTTTGACCAAGGGTGAACTGTATAAAGTTATATTGTAGGATAAACAATTTTATACATACTAACACCACCACTTGTAAACTCTAAAAAGCCTAAATTTAGGTTAACCAATTTAAACTACAGATCTTTCAGCTTGTTTTACTACCTTATCTGTACAAATAATAATGAGTGACACTGCAAAATGAAACCTACCTGTGTTCTGGGCAGTATCTCAGGGTCAGCAGGGATCCTAGCCAGGATTTCACAAAGCACAATTCCAAACGAGAAAACATCTACCTAAGAGAGGTAAGATTACAACAACAAAAAAACACATCTATGTGATATGAGTTTGATTTCATGTCCTGCATCGAGTAGTGCAGTATATTGAGAAATAGAGCTTTCTCACAACCTGTGAATAAACACCCTAGGTTTTTTTAAAAAGGTACAGTTAGTCCCCGGGTTACGACTTACCTGACTTACATGATTTCGACTTTACGACGCCGAAGTCTCATCGGGCATTTGGGCTTCAGTCGTTTCTTTTTGGGTTTTTTCAGTCACGTAACAGTGTAGTGTGTGTTTGAGCTCTGTATTTTCAGTCAAGTTTCCCTGCAAGTATTTGTTTCGCCAATAAAAGAAGCTCTTGTCTCACTAAGGTTAATTGAAAATTATGCAACTTTTTTTTTTTTTTTGTAGCGTGCATTGTGTTTGTTTTCCTGTCATCATTGTACAATTCTTGGGACTATATTGTTAATAATAATTTGTTTACAAATTAAAGTGGTGAAATTTATAAGTTTAATAATACTGAGCGCACACCCAATCAGGTCATTTTCTGTTTCTACTAAGGAAGTAGAGTCTGATGCAGCAAGCAACGTTGTAGCATTAGCAGCTCAACATCACCTAAGTGGCTGGAATCAAGCTCTAAATAAGCTTCATAAGTCACATCAACCAACCTGTTTGTTCACTAGCAGGCCAAATTGTTCTACGGTGTGTCTGTGGTTTAAAAGTAAAACTACAGCGAACATCAGTGAAACAAGAACTCTTGTCTCCCCCACTTGTGAACAATTTACCTTTTTCACCATCCACCAGCATTGATGGTAAGTACAGTATCTTATTTTTACTTTATTTTATTGATACGACGTATAATATATGTTTTTTGGACAGTTATTTAGCGATTTATGGGGTATCTAGGGATAGTTAAAGGGTTACTTCTGACTTACGCGGAAATTCGGGTTACGTTGCCAGCGTAGGAATTCGATCGTAACCTGGGGATGACCTGTTTTCATCTCGTATTAAAACATCCTGAAGTATTTCTCAAATAATATGACAAATGTCCATTTTATTTTATTATATTTAAGAGCGTCTGATACCTTGCGGTCATACGGCTCCCCTCGGAGCATCTCCGGGGCCATCCAAAAAGCAGACCCAACCAGGGAGAGTTTGCGGCCCGGGTCTTTGACTGGCAGTTCCACCACCTCTCTAGCAAGACCGAAGTCTGTCACTAGGGCCTCTCGACCTCGGGATGTTATACGGATCAGACAATTCTGCAAAGAAACAATATTATAACATTCAACCAGCAGAGGGCAGAGTATTACAGGCATTCAGTCAAACAATTATTCTTTCAATGAGTCCTGATATTTGAGTGTATATCTGTTCAGTGTTCCCTAGCATAAAGTGATCACTTTTTTGGCCATCCAAATAGCTTCTGCTTTCATGTAAGTCTGGTGTCAGCACGTTTCCTGCCCTCTAAATAATTCACTTGCAGGTGAGGAGAGCCTCAGAAAAAGGAGAACAAAGACTGCCTCACACATCACATGCGGAACACTGACCGACATACAGGGTGATCGATCGCTGCCAGGCTAGCACATCCAAGCCAAAATGGATTAAACGACTCGACTCGAGTTATTGTATAAAAGTAACTACAGTCCAAAAAAACAAACAAAAAAAAACAAAACAAAACACTGTGATCTGTATTTTGCAAATTTAAACAAAAACACTGACTATAATAGATATAAATAATGTGGTAAGTGGTAACTGAACATAATGTGGTAACTGAACTGTTTGTTCATATAATTTGAAATATGATTTTTGACAAGATAATAATCTATGAACAGTGTTGCTATTTTTACTGTAAAAAAGTAATTAATTACAGTTACAAATTACTTCGCCCAAAATGTAATTGCGTTAGGAACTCAGTTACTTCAACGTAAGAGTAATTACTTACTCGGCATAGTAAGTGACGTTACTTTCCATGTTCTACACGTTATTACATGATCCATTCTGTAACGTCTTTCACATCAAATATGTTTATAGTAACTGATTGAATTGAACTCTTTTACCCCCCCCCCTCCCAAAAAAAAAAACATAGGTCACCCTTTTTACATTTTTTTTTTAAATTTCACCTACAGTGGGGCAAATAAGTATTTAGTCAACCACTAATTGTGCAAGTTCTCCCACTTGAAAATATTAGGCCTGTAATTTTCAACATAAGTAAACCTCAACCATGAGAGACAGAATGTGGAAAAAAAAAAACACAGAAAATCCCATTGTTTGATTTTTAAAGAATTTATATGCAAATCATGGTGGAAAAGAAGTATTTGGTCTATACCAAAAGTTCATCTCAATACTTTGTTATGTACCCTTTGTTGGCAATAACGGAGGCCAAACGTTTTCGGTAACTCTTCACAAGCTTTTCACACACTGTTGCTGGTATTTTGGCCCATTCATCCATGCAGAATTGCAGATCTCCTCTAGAGTAGTGATGTTTTGGGGCTGTCGTTGGGCAACACGGACTTTCAACTCCCTTCTCACCCCGTGGTGTCAAAATGATAACAAGAACGGGGAGCAAAAATCCCAGAACCACACGGGGGGACCTAGTGAATGTCCTACAGAGAGCTGGGACCACAGTAACAAAGGCTACTATCAGTAACACAATGCGCCGCCAGGGACTCAAATCCTGCACTGCCAGACGTGTCCCTCTGCTGAAGAAAGTACATGTCCAGGCCAGGAGAGCATTTGGATGATCCAGAAGAGAACTGGGACAATGTGTTATGGTCAGATGAAATCAAAATAGAACTTTTTGGTAGAAACACAGGTTCTCTTGTTTGGAGGAAAAATAATACTGAATTGCACCATATCCAATGTGAAGCATGGGGGTGGAAACATCATGATTTGGGGCTGTGTTTCTGCAAAGGGACCAGGACGACTGATCTGTGTAAAGGAAAGAATGAATGGGGCCATGTATTGAGAGATTTTGAATTAAAATCTCCTTCCATCAGCAAGGGCATTGAAGATGAGACGTGGCTGGGTCTTTTAGCAAGGCAATGATCCCAAACACACAGCCAGGGCAACAAAGGAGTGGCTTCGTAAGAAGCATTTCAAGGTCCTGGAGTGGCCTAGCCAGTCTCCAGGTCTCAACCCCATAGAAAATCTGCGGAGGGAGTTGAAAGTCCGTGTTGCCCAACAACAGCCCCAAAACATCACTGCTGTAGAGGAGATCCGCATGGAGGAATGGGCCAAAATACCAGCAACAGTGTGTGAAAAGCTTGTGAAGAGTTACAGAAAACGTTTGGCCTCTGTTATTGCCAACAAAGGGTACATGACAAAGTATTGAGGTGAACCTTTGGTATTGACCAAATACTTATTTTCCACTATGATTTGCAAATAAATTCTTTAAAAATCAAACAATGATTTTCTGTTCTTTTTCCTCATTCTGTCTCTCATGGTTGAGGTTTAACCATGTTGACAATTACAGGCCTCCCTAATATTTTCAAGTGGGAGAACTTGCACAATTAGTGGTTGACTAAATACTTATTTGCCCCACACTATATAAGAGTGTAATGGTATACAAACTTTAACTTTCAAACATTGTGAGAAAAAAGCGTTTTTCCTGTTGTACTGAACCGTGACTTGTGTGTACTATCACACCCCTAATATACTGTATACAGATATATTTTTCAATAAGCAGGTCTTGAATCTCTTCTATCTGTGCTCTAATTGTTTTGATTAAAAAAAAAAAAAATACACATGGTTAATGGATACGTCATTCAAGAAAAGTTTAGGGCAAGTGACTATTTTTGGTAATAAAAAAACAAAAAACAAATTATATTATAGTGTAGCATCTACAAGGACAACGCCCACTTGGTGATGATAATGCATAGAGAACAGGAAAACAGACCATTATTTTCAATTAATTGTACCCACCTGAACGCCACTAACTGTATGTAAAAAGTTTCCCAAGCGCTTAACATGACGCTCGCCACGCTAAATGCTTATGCTAGCGAGAACGCGAATGCTATACTACACATACTACCTAGCATCGCGTTTGCAACGGCTTCACAACCTCTTTCCCCACCTACCCTCTCCCTTTCTACTCTCTCCGTGTATTCAGACATTTCTCGCATCATTCAACCAAGGTAGTAACGCATAGTAACGCACTCCTTTACATCCTCAGTAACGGTAACGGCGTTGCAAAGATGGAAAAAGTAATTAATTAGATTACTCACTACTGACAAAAATAATGCCAGTAGTAATGCTGTTATACTCTAACGCCGTAGATAACAACACTGTCTATGAATGTGAAAAATTTCCAAATGTGCAAAATTTGTGCGTAATTGTCTTTATTAGAACTTAATGACAAAAAACTGGTCCGAGCCACTTGTGCTCAAATCTGGGTGAATGTAGCCCTTGATCAAGGATTAGTTTAACACCCCGATCTGGTCCAAAGAATGATATTGTCTACTTACAAGTTGCAAATATACTATAGTGTAGATTGACTTGTGTAAACTTTCCATTGACTATAGACCCTACCCACCGACGTCATAAAACCACGTGCTTGCTGTGTGGTTCCGCCCACTTGTCCGTCATTTTGTCTCTGTATTAGCATTGTTTTCAATTGATCGAGGAATTTAAAATGCATTTCATGGAAGACCCGGTGCTTTCTGATGCCGTAAACTCACTGGATGTGTTGCATAAAAGGCGTTATGTGGAAAAGCTTCGTTCTATACAGTCGCCAGATCCATATTTGATGCCTAAATCGATGATTTTTGACCGGCTGCCTTCGCCGCCTCTGCCTGACCCTGATATTTACAACTATCTTGTCCACACAAAATCAGCCTATTCTCACGAAAGTTTGAAAAATGCTACGTTGCTGGTTGGGTGAAACAGGTCCTCGTACACGAAAATTCGGCAGGAATCTTGTGCTCGGAAGGTGAGTTACGAAATTTTCAATTCAAAATCTTTTGTTCTTGCTAACATCCACTGTCAAGTCTAATGTATTTCATGTCATTTGTCAATGGAGCTAGGGCTTTTAATGTTTATATGGATTAGCGATAGCACTCTCAATACATACATACGTGTATGTTGTCGGCGATTAGCCTAGCAATGATCTTAATTGTGGTTGTCAGCCCAAAACCCTCTAAATATATATTAAATGCATCTTACCAGATATAAAATGACTACTACATAATCTGTGGTAATCGTTTGGAGCCCAGTTTTCTCGTCGAATTGCAGCAGCCCATCTCGCTCTCTCCTCTCCGTGTCTCTCGGAATCCGGTAGAACTTCAAGTCTCTCCGTCTATCTTCTCTGTTATTGCAACCTACCGCCACACACGCCTTCACCATTTTGATTATTAATGTTAACGAGCAGAAAAACACGCCGTAAATAGGAGGAATGTACGTAGCCGTAACAGGTCAACACGATGTGTTGACGGACAAGTGGGCGGCACCAGTCAGGAGAGCGGAGTTGTGACGTCACGTGGGTAGGGTCTATACAGTTACTTTAGGATTTGAATTTCTGTCACATACTGGCCAACCTAAAGTACCGGTATTTATTTTGTGAAGGAGATGTATCAAAAGTAAAATCCATTTTATATGTACATTACGGTACATGTTTTTTTGGGGGATGTTTAATCTCATATTGTATAAATATGTCACCATTCCAAAGGTATTTTAGACCAAGTGGCTATTTTAAGTTGCTCTTGGGAACGGACAACAGACTTTCGTTTTGAATTTAGCCCAAATAAGTATATTAACAATATGGTAAACCAAAGTGGAAAACATTTGCAAAGATAACGAATTGGAAGTAGGAAAGCACAATTAAGCACTAACGTAAGTGTCTCAAGTCAGCCCAAATTGTAGAAAGTCAACTCATATACAGTAGTATGAAAAAGTATCTGAACCTTTCGGAATTTCTCACATTTCTGCATAAAATCACCATCAAATGTGACTTGACCTTTGTCAAAATCACAAAGATGAAAAACCAGTGTCTGCTTTATCTTAAAACCACCCAAACATCTATAGGTTTTCATATTTTAGTGAGGATAGTATGCAAACAATGACAGAAGCGGGAAAAATATGTAAGCGAAGCATCACATTTAATATTTTGTGGCCCACCCTTTGGCAGCAATAACTTCAACCAGACGCTTCCTGTAGCTGCAGATCAGTCTGGCACATCAATAAGGACTAATCTTGGCCCATTCTTCTCTACAAAACTGCTGTAGTTCAGATTCCTGGGACTAATGGCATGAATTGCTGTCTTTAGGTCATGCCACAGCATCTCGATGAGGTTCAAGTCTGGACTTTGACTTGGCCACCCCAGAACGTGTATTTTGTTCTTCTGAAACCATTCTGAAGTTGATTTACTTCTGTGTTTTGGATCATTGACTTGTTGCAGTATCCATCCTCTTTTTAGCTTTAACTGTCTGACAGACAGTCTCAGATTTTCCTGTAAAACATCCTGATAAACTTTTGAATCATTCTTCCATTAATTACTGCAAGTTGTCCAGGCCCTGAGGCAGCAAAACAGCCCCATATAATGATGCTCCCTCCACCCCGCTTTACGGTGGGGATGAGGTGTTGATGTTGGTGAGCTGTTCCATTTGTGTGTTACCGCCAAACCATTCAACTTTGGTTTGATCAGTCCACAAAATATTTTGCCAAAACTTCTGTGAAGTGTCTAAGTGCCATTTTGCGAACATTAAACGAGCAACAATGTTTTTTTAAATTATTTTTTTAAAGCAGTGGTTTCCTCCGTGCAGTCCTCCCATGAACACAATTCTTGGCCATAGTTTTACATATAGTTGATGCGTGCACAGAGATATTGGACTGTGCCAGTGATTTCTGTAAGTCTTTAGCAGACACTCTAGGGTTCTTTTTTACCTTTCTGAGTATTCTGCGCTGAACTCTTGTCGTCACCTTAGGCGGACGGCCACTCCTTGGGAGAGAAGCAACAGTGCCAAGCTGTATTTGTAGACAACGCCTCTGACTGTGTATTGATTAACATCCAGACTTTTAGAGATGTTTTTGTATTCTTTACCAGCTTTATACAAATCAACAATCCTTGATTGCAGGTATTCAGACAGCCCTTTTGAGAGAGCCAAGACAATGTTTCTCCTCAAAACAATTCTTTTACCAGGTTTGTGTTTTATAGTGGGCAGGGTAGCTTTAAACCACTCATCAGTGATTGGGCACACACCTGACTTAAATTGTTTGGTAAAAATTGGTTTCAATTGCTCTTTAAGTCTCCTTAGGCAGAGGGTTTGTTTACTGATTTTTTTCCCCCTTCTGTCAGCGTTTGCATGCTATCCTCACTAAAATATGAACCTATAAATGTTTGGGTGGTAAAGTTTTCTGAATTATTTTAGAGGGTTTGTGTGCTTAAATGCAGACGCAAGAAGTACAAAGTTATTGTGGTAGTATTTTTGCATCATTAAACATCCTTTCGTTTAAAAAGTGGACCCAATTCTTAACTAAAAAAAAGTTAATATTTTGTATCATGTGATTGCAACTAAATGCTACAAGATTTTCTCCATTTCCTCTCGCCCTTTAATTGATTTCATAAACATGAGTAAATGATATGAAAGTCACAAATGGAAAAATTAACTTGAAGTCACTTTTCTTATTTGTCCAATGGGACTTAAGACTCAATTGTCCTAATTGCAAATAGATATGGTTGTTGCTCTCTCCAATAATGTGATCTATCTGAAGTTTTTAGTTGTGACCACATAACCAGCAAATTAAAATCCATTAGAGATGGAAGGAAAGGTTTTGAATGCCATACTAGACAGGTGGTGAATAAATAAGATTATCTTACTTTTGAGTTAAGATCTCTATGGTAAATATTCTTGTAATGCAGGTAGATCATTCCTCTGCTGATATCACAGGCCAGGTCCACCTTCTCCTTCCAGCATAGTGGAACTTCTTTTTTGGCCAGCAGCTCCTCAAGACAGCCACCATTCACGTACTAATGCAGGTTAAAAATGCAAATTTATCACTGGCGCTTTAGTTGGCAAGTTTACAAGACTACACTTAACAAATAAATCCAACACTTTTTTGCTCCCACTTGGATCAGTTAACCAAGACTTTTTCCCCAAAACAAAAGGCCTATTTACCCCAAACTGATATAGTTATACTGTACTGTTGGGACCTCTTACACCATGTTAGGCTCTTTCTCTGGGAGTGATCAGTTTTAATTTCCTGCAGTCCAGGATCAGATTGCCAAGGTCCTCACCTTTAGTTAACACGTAGGTCACATCTCTTTGCCATAATGCACTTGCCTTTAAATTCTAACCAAGCCTACCAAGTAAGTAAAAAAAAGCTGGACCCACCTCTAAAATCGGATAGAGCTTGTCTTCTTTAACACATATTCCCAGATACCTAGAAAATAGACAACATTCATGTATTCTTATTTTCTCTGTACATGTTGCAGTACAGTGTAAATAGCAAGCAAGGGTACAACAATTTAAATGCCACAAATTGAAAATATATTTGTAATAGGTCCAATTTTGCTGCATTGTGTTCAGTATAGAAGATTAGATTTTCACTGATCAACGTAACTTTTAATAAATTTAATTTAATAATCTTTCTTTTTTTACATAGTGAACACATATACCAAATGACCAGGGCACTCTATATCAAGTATTAATGAATGCATCCTCTTTGTTCTAATTTTTGGGGTGATTAGGTGGTGAGTGACTATTAAATTCAACTTTACTCATATAGTGCTTTCACAACAGCCATTGCTGTGCCAAAGTGCCAATCCTTTTTGCTGCTGTTGAAACCACAAAACATCAGTACCAAATACATGATTTACATTTAATGTGCACCCTTGCAAAAGCATTGTATTGGGGGCAACTCTTCTACCAAAGAGTGAAGTGCGAAAGGCTATAACTGTTACCTGACAATATTGGGATGGGATAGTTTCTGAAGAAGGCTGATTTCACGTACAATGCTGTCTTGGTCCACGTCATTTTTGTATATCTTCACCACCATGATCTTGCGGCTAGTAGTATGTACCACCTGAAGAAAGAGGTGATGCATTTTAGTTGTACTAATAGCTGCGGTTGTTGTTGCAATATTAAGAAATAATAAGCTCTTAGAACCCTAGGACAAGTAGTTATTCAAATGAATACTAACATTTTTCTGATGTCATTGTTATATACAGTGGGGCAAATACGTATTTAGTCAACCACCAATTGTGCAAGTTCTCCTACTTGAAAAGATTAGAGAGGCCTGTAATTGTCAACATGGGTAAACTTCAACCATGAGAGAAAGAATGTGGAAAAAGAACAGAAAATCACATTGTTTGATTTTTAAAGAATTTCTTTCCAAAATTAGAGTGGAAAATAAGTATTTGGTCACCTACAAACAAGCAAGATTTCTGGCTGTCAAAGAGGTCTAACTTCTTCTAATGAGGTCGAACGAGGCTCCACTCGTTACCTGTATTAATGGCACCTGTCCTAACTCATTATCGGTATAAAAGACACGTGTCCACAACTTCAGTCAGTCACACTCCAAACTCCACTATGGCCAAGACCAAAGAGCTGTCGAAGGACACCAGAGACAAAATTGTAGACCTGCACCTGGCTGGGAAGACTGAATCTACAATAGGTAAAAGGCTTGGTGTAAAGAAATCAACTGTGCTCCATGCAAGATCTCACCCCGTGGCGTCAAAATGATAACAAGAACGGTGAGCAAAAATCCCAGAAACCACACGGGGAGACCTAGTGAATGACCTACAGAGAGCTGGGACCACAGTAAAAAAGGCTACTATCAGTAACACAATGCGCCGCCAGGGACTCAAATCCTGCACTGCCAGACGTGTCCCTCTGCTGAAGAAAGTACTTGTCCAGGCCCGTGTGCGGTTCGCTAGAGAGCATTTGGATGATCCAGAAGAGGACTGGGAGAATGTGTTATGGTCAGATGAAACCAAAATAGAACTTTTTGGTAGAAATACAGGTTCTCGTGTTTGGAGGAGAAAGAATACTGAATTGCATCCGAAGAACACCATACCCACTGTGAAGCATGGGGGTGGGAACATCATGCTTTGGGGCTGTTTTTCTGCAAAGGGACCAGGACGACTGATCTGTGTAAAGGAAAGAATGAATGGGGCCATGTATCGAGAGATTTTGATTGAAAATCTCCTTCCATCAGCAAGGGCATTGAAGATGAGATGTGGCTGGGTCTTTCAGCATGACAATGATCCCATACACACAGCCATGGCAACAAAGTAGTGGCTTCGTAAGAAGCCTTTCGAGGTCCTGGAGTGGCCTAGCCAGTCTCCAGATCTCAACCCCATAGAAAATCTGTGGAGGGAGTTGAAAGTCCGTGTTGCCCAACGACAGCCCCAAAATATCACTGCTCTAGAGGGGATCTGCATGGAGGAATGGGCCAAAATACCAGGAACAGTGTGTGAAAAGCTTGTGAAGAGTTACAGAAATTGTTTGGCCTCCGTTATTGCCAACAAAGGGTAAATAACAAAGTATTGAGATGAACTTTTAGTATTGACCAAATACTTATTTTCCACCATTATTTGCAAATAAATTCTTTAAAAATCAAACAATGTTATTTTCTGTTATTTTTTCCACATTCTATCGCTCATGGTTAAGGTTTACCCATGTTGACAATTACAGGCCTCTCTAATATTTTCAAGTAGGAGAACTTGCACAATTAGTGATTGACTAAATGCCTATTTGCTCCACTGTATTTCTGGGCTGCTCAAATAAGCATTTAAAGGGCAAGATCATGATCAAGTGCAAGGATGACACAGTTCCAAATCGCCCAACTCAAAATGTGAAACAGCCTTCGTCTGCGTCACCAAAAAAGGTAAAGTAACTTTAAATTTTGTGTGACTATTTTATTTTGCATCTTTATACCAGTTTTTGAGTCTAAAATGTTTTCCCAAAGAAGACACTAAATCCAATCCAATAGCTCAAAGTGTCAGCCTGCAGCCTGCTGGCCCTAGCATTCAAACGCATACGTTAAGAGAGACTCATTGATCAAAATATCTAAATTAGGAACTTCAACCGCCATTTTAATTTGCCTCAGAGCCCAAAAGTAATAAGCTCACAGCCTTTCTGGTGTTGTGACACATCCTTGCATGCAGTCCGTAAGTTATCTCCAACACAAAGGAGAATGGTTATAACTGATATTACATTGGTAACAAAATGGCAGTGCCAATGAGCTGTGTTATTTTTTTGTGTTTAATTTGTGTTCGTTATATGCATGTTGAGCAACCATCTCACACATTAAGGTCATTTATACTACACTCCTCTCTTTTCCTTTAAACTCAGGAAATGTTGTCTTGTTGCCGCATTGGTTTCCCAATAGTCATTACATAATGTCTCAGTTGAGAGTTGTATTGTGCCTCCACAGTGTCCAAAGCTCGTGGGCCAATTATGGAATGGTAAAAATGTCCTAATTAATGGCTGGAACAAAGCATGCTTTGATGGCAGCTCAAATGTAGGCTTGTACATGGCAAAAAAAGACAGACACTCGAACGCATACCTTATAGACCTTGGAGAAGAAGCCACTTCCAATTAATTCAGCAGAAAAATTTTCCCAGAACTCCAGTTTACGCACAGCGGTGCGGAGCTTTTGCCAACGGTCCACATGGTAATACTTATCTGAAGACTCTCCATACAGGGTGGGACTGGAGGGCTCCGATACATCAACATCACACATGCTGGAGATGCTTGCTGAGAAAACAAGATACACTATTATTGTTCTAAATATAATTTTCTAGATGGAAACCGCAAGGTCAATTAGAGCTGATCCAGAATATGCCGTATTGGCCCGAATATAAGACGGCCCTGATTATAAGACGACCCCCTCTTTTTCAAGACTCAAGTTTGAAAAAAGACTTTTTGAACACCAAATTAATTTTTATACAGAAAATAATTGCAGTACATCCGAAACAAATGATTATAACAATATATTTGAGAGAAAAAGCATGTTATTTTGCCTCATTCAAATCGTAATATCTGAACATTTAATTATGTAAACTAAAGTGCAATCACATTCGTAAATGAATGGCTTCTGGTTTTTGAAATGTAAATAAACCAAATAACAAAATTGCAATAACTGCATTAACCATCAAAGTGAAGTCTAACTGTAACTGTAGTCTTGAAACAAATCTGAATAAGGAAAAACATTGCAATAAAACAATGCAAACTTGAGAGTAGCTGAGATCTGTCATGACAGAACATCGCTTCAATGATATCTGGCGCCATCTAGCGTCGTGAATGGGTATAATGTCTAGACCGCAAATATAAGACGACCCCCTCTTTTTCAGTCTTATTTCAATGCAAAAAACACCGTCACCGCCAATACGGTAATAGTAGAATTTCTATAGTATCTACACTTCTATATACCGTAATTTTCGCACGACAAGGTGCACTTGACTATAAGCCTCACCCTTCAAATTTGGCAAAAAAACGGCATTTATTCATAGATAAGCCGCAATAGACTATAAGCCGCAGCTGTCCTCACTGTATTAAGAGATATTTACACCAAACGATATTTACCGGTAACACTTTATTTCACAGCGGCATCATCCGACTGTCATAAGACCAAATGAACCACCATGATTCATTGCTACATGAATCTTCATTTGGCCATCACGGCTCCCTTGGGGGAGACAGTCAACCGCTGCTGCCACCTGCTGTCAACAGTTTTCGTCCAACATGCCTCCTAGCATGCATTGCAGCGCCACAATCAAAATTCCTGTTCTGTGCTAATTATTTCTTCAGTTACTGTTCCAATTGTTTCATTAATTGCTACTTATGGTAGTATTTGGTAACACTTTGTCAGTAGCTCCACAAGACTGTCATTAGACAATCATAATTATGACATTACACTGTCATGAGCATTAATAAATGCTTATAACGGATGTCATTTATTGTTTTCTGGCAAATTATCTCACTTTGAATGGATGTAAAAGATCCAAGTTGGACATAAATGGACTTACAGACATAATTTGCCGGATGACACTTAATGACATCTGTCATAAGCATTCAGTAATGCCCATGATTGTTAGGGCCTCCGCCCCTCCCTCCTGACACCTAACCCACCTGGGGCAGGTGCACATGTTTTTATCTGATTACAGGTTGAGACGGGTGGAGCGGCCACAGGTGAGGGCAACTAACAATCAGCCTTCCTTAAAAGCCAGTGGACGCCACCACCTCGTCGCCCGATCAACTCGTCTGGTTACTTCCGTCAGTTGTATCTCGCATTTCCTTGATTCATCGTTTTGATTACTAGTTGCTGACATTTTTGCTCTTGCCCCAGGACTTGTCTTATGCGCGCCGATTGTCGGATTCCACGCCTGCCTCTCCCCGAGCCTTCGCTTCGCCTCCCTGCTAAGCCCTCCAAGCCTGACGTCACCCGCCTTCTGCCTCGACGCTCGTGTCATCATTTTGTTCACCAATAAAATATCCATCCTCACAACCGGCTGTCTGCTTTGGGATCCCCTCCTTGCTCACGCCTCCCTAACAGATTGATCGGGCCACCATGGATCCCGCGGACAACACAGCCGGCTCACCCACGTCACTCGCCGACCACCACCAAGCCATAGACTATCTCTTCAGTAAGGTAACGGACATAACTCATGCACTCCAATCCATCCAGGCGCAACTCACACCACTACCTCAGGCGCGCACGGCCCCGTCACCCCTACGTCACCCCACCGCCTCGCCAAGCCACACGCCTGTTGCTAACCCAGCGTCATCGGCTACAGGTCGAGAACCCCACGTTCCCGCACCGGCTCCATACGACGGTAACCTTGGCACGTGTCGGGCTTTCTTAGTCCAGTGCAGCCTTGTTTTTGAGCAACAGCCGTCCATGTATCAGGGGGACAGAGCAAAGATAGCTTACCTTATTGGTAGCATGAGAGGGACCGCGTTGGATTGGGCTTCCTCCATATGGGAGCAGGGTTCCCCGTTGTGCACGTCATACTCCCGCTTCACAGAGGAGATGCGCAAAATCTTCGACCATCCCGTTCGCGGCAGAGAGGCCGCTAAGCGAATTATGTCCGTGCGTCAAGGGTCTCGGAGCGTCGCAGAATTCTCAATCGAGTTCCGGACACTAGCCGCTGAAAGCCGTTTCAACGACGCGGCGCTCCAGGAGATTTTCACCGGCGCATTGAACGAATCTCTTAAAGACGAATTGGCTACGAGGGACGAGCCGGATTCATTGGACAGTCTGATTCGATTATCGATTCAAATCGATAATCGCCAGAGGGAGAGACGACGACAACGCAAGGAACAACCGGGCGCTCCGCGCACTCGCTTCGCGGCCCTTCCGTCCCCGCCTCCACTTCCTGTACAGGTCACAGACGCTGCGCCGGCGACCCCGCCCCCTGCTGACCAGCCCGAGCCCATGCAATTGGGTCGCACCAGGCTCTCCCAAGAGGAGCGCACACGCAGGTATGCTGCTCAATTGTGCATTTACTGCGGTCAGGGAGGGCACTTTATACGCAGCTGCCCGGTGCGTCCGGGAAACTGCTAGGCTCGCCAATAGAAGAGGGACTACTGGTGAGCCACGTTTCCCAAAATTCCTCACGTCGGCTCCAGCTCACCGCTACACTCTCTTGGAGGGGTCACTCCCGCACAGTCACAGCCCTAGTAGACTGTGGGTCAGATGAAAATTTCATAGATCAGAGCCTGGTGAACCAGTTGGGGCTGGAGACACACCCACTTCCTGCCCCGTTAAAGACAACTGCGCTTGATGGACAGCCTCTTTTCAGCGTGAGCCGACAGACTGAAGCCTTCGACGTCCTTTTATCTGGCAACCACAGAGAGGTGAGCTCCTTTTTCGTTTTCCGTAGTCCTCGTACACCCTTGGTCCTTGGTTTGCCTTGGTTGAGAACTCATAACCCCACCATAGACTGGACACACCCCAAGTTAACGGCATGGAGTGAATATTGTCACACTCACTGTCTGAAATCTGCCCTAGTGCCTACCCGATCGGTCCGCGAACTGGAGCAGCCTGACCTCTCGGCGGTACCAGAATGCTACCACGACCTGGGGCAAGTTTTTAGTAAGGACCAGGCAATGTCACTCCCTCCTCACCGTCCATACGACTGTGCCATCACTCTGCTTCCTGGTGCGACTCTCCCGAAGGGACGGCTTTACAACATCTCGCTACCAGAGAGGGAGGCAATGAAAGCTTACATCACGGAGTCCCTGGCCTCAGGTATTATTCGTCCTTCTTCCTCCCCAGTCGGTGCGGGGTTCTTTTTTGTGAGTAAAAAAGATGGCGGCCGTAGACCCTGCATCGACTTCCGAGGCCTGAACAACATCACAATTAAAAACAAATACCCTCTTCCTCTTATGGATTCTGCCTTCACCCCCCTCCGCGGGGCTACCCTCTTTACGAAGTTAGACCTGCGTAGCGCCTACCACCTCGTCCGTATTAAGGAGGGTGACGAGTGGAAGACTGCTTTTAACACGCCCCTGGGCCATTTCGAGTATCTAGTGATGCCCTTTGGGCTCACTAACGCCCCTGCAGTCTTCCAAAACTTGGTTAACGACGTCCTAGGTGATATGATCAACAGGTTCGTGGTAGTCTATTTGGATGACATCCTAGTGTTCTCAAGCACGCGATCAGAACATGAGATCCATGTCCGTCAAGTCCTTCAGAGGCTCCTCGAGAACCGGCTGTATGTAAAAGCTGAGAAGTGTGAATTCCATGTTCCGGAGACTACTTTTCTTGGGTACATCGTAGGAAAGGGGGAGCTACGCATGGACCCGGCAAAGGTAACGGCGGTCCTGGACTGGCCTCGCCCCTCCAACAGGAAGCAACTGCAGCGCTTCCTCGGGTTTGCCAACTTTTACCGAAGGTTCATCCGCAATTACAGCCGGGTAGCTGCCCCCCTCACGGCTCTCACCTCCACTGCCAAATCCTTCCTCTGGTCAGACGCTGCGGACGCCGCTTTCAGTGACCTTAAGAGCCGGTTCACCTCCGCCCCGGTGCTGGTCCACCCCAGCTCATCTTTGCAGTTCATCGTGGAGGTTGATGCCTCAGAAACGGGTGTGGGCGCTGTGCTCTCCCAACGCCAGCCCGCCGATGGCAAGGTCCACCCGTGTGCTTTTTTTTCCCGCAGGCTCTCACCCGCAGAACGGAATTACAGCATCGGGGACAGAGAACTCCTGGCAGTCAAACTAGCTCTGGAGGAATGGCGCCACCTCCTGGAAGGCACCCCACAGCCCTTTGTCGTGCTCACTGACCACAAGAATCTAGAGTACCTCAAGTCAGCGCGGACATTAAATCCACGACAAGCCAGGTGGGCAATGTTTTTCTGTCGCTTTGACTTCACCCTGTCCTACATTCCAGGATCCAAAAACATCAAGCCCGACGCCCTTTCACGTCAATTCCAGACTATCGAACCTAAGGAAGAACCTGCCCCGATACTCCCACAAACCCGCTTCCTTGCCTCCGTGGAGTGGGATATCGAGCGTAAAATAAAAGACGCCCAGGGTGAGCACCCAGATCCTCGAGACGGTCCCCAATCTGACCTATTTGTACCCCAGGAGCTTCGTGCACAAGTATTAGAGTGGGCTCACTCATCCCGCCTCTTCTGCCACCCCGGCATCCGGAGGACTCTGAATGTCCTGCGCCAACGATTCTGGTGGCCAACCATGCAAGAGGACACACGATCCTATGTCCAGGCCTGCACCGTATGTGCTCGCAGCAAGACATCCACCAGGCCCAGCAGTGGACTCCTTCGCCCGCTACCCATCCCGAGCCGGCCCTGGTCCCACATAGCCCTGGACTTCGTCACTGGTCTACCCCCTTCCAAAGGAAACTCCGTGATCCTCACTGTAGTGGACAGATTCTCCAAGGCCGCCCATTTCATCCCTCTACGCAAGCTCCCATCAGCCACGGAAACCGCAACCCTGCTCACTGACCACGTTTTTCGTCTACACGGCATTCCGGCGGACATAGTCTCCGACAGAGGCCCTCAATTCACCTCGCAGGTCTGGAGGGCGTTCTGCACAGCACTTGGGGTGGGTGTGAGTCTCTCCTCCGGTTACCACCCGCAGTCCAACGGCCAGTGTGAGCGTGCGAATCAACAGCTGGAGGCAGCCCTCCGTTGCATCACGCAAGCTCACCCCAACACCTGGAGCGATCACCTACCTTGGGTAGAATATGCCAACAACACTCTGCCGAATGCCTCGTCAGGCATGTCCCCGTTCCTTTGTTCGTTGGGGTACCAGCCCCCATTGTTCCCCACGCAGGAACGGGACATAGCAGTCCCATCGGTCCAGGCTCACATCGAGCGTTGCTCCAGGGTCTGGGAGCAGGCGCGCTCGGCGCTCCTCCGTGCCTCTGAGAAGTCCCGTGCGCAGTCCGATCGTCACCGTGCGCCTGCGCCGGTTTACAACGTCGGCCAAAAGGTATGGCTCTCCTCCCGATCCCTGCCTTTGAAGACTGAATCGGCGAAGCTCGCCCCCCGGTTCGTCGGCCCATTTGAGGTCATCAAGGTGGTGAACCCCAACGCTGTGCGTCTTCGGCTCCCTGCTCATTACCGGGTGCACCCCACGTTCCATGTCTCCCAAGTCAAGCCGGTTTCCACAAGTCCCTTGGCCCCCCCTGTTCCGCCCCCTCCGCCGCCTCTGTCGGTCGACGGGCATCCGGCCTACAGGGTGGAGCGGCTTCTGGACGTTCGCCGCCGTGGCCGGGGGCTCCAGTACCTGGTCGACTGGGAGGGCTATGGCCCGGAGGAGCGGTCCTGGATCCCGGCCCGGTGGGTGTTGTCTCGTGCACTCATCCGGGATTTCCACCGTGCCCATCCCGGGGCTCTTCGTCGTGCGCCAGGTGGCGCCCGTAGGCGGGGGGGTCCTGTTAGGGCCTCCGCCCCTCCCTCCTGACACCTAACCCACCTGGGGCAGGTGCACATGTTTTTATCTGATTACAGGTTGAGACGGGTGGAGCGGCCACAGGTGAGGGCAACTAACAATCAGCCTTCCTTAAAAGCCAGTGGACGCCACCACCTCGTCGCCCGATCAACTCGTCTGGTTACTTCCGTCAGTTGTATCTCGCATTTCCTTGATTCATCGTTTTGATTACTAGTTGCTGACATTTTTGCTCTTGCCCCAGGACTTGTCTTATGCGCGCCGATTGTCGGATTCCACGCCTGCCTCTCCCCGAGCCTTCGCTTCGCCTCCCTGCTAAGCCCTCCAAGCCTGACGTCACCCGCCTTCTGCCTCGACGCTCGTGTCATCATTTTGTTCACCAATAAAATATCCATCCTCACAACCGGCTGTCTGCTTTGGGATCCCCTCCTTGCTCACGCCTCCCTAACAATGATAGTGTCATGTCATAAATATAACGGTCTTATGACACCTCTGTCAAATGAAGTGTTACCTATTAAGCCAAATAAATGAACAAATAAGCCGCACTGAATAATAAACCGCAGGATTCAAAATGAAGGGAAAAAAGTATAGTCCGAAAATTACGGTACCAATAAACTCATTTTATTACAAATAGAATCAATGAACAAAAATTGGTAGCTAATCTATATAAAGGTTTTCAAAAGCCATAAAATGGCAGAAAAGCCCAAATCATTTCCAATTGAAGCACCACAATTCACTTTAACATAGTGCTAGGGAACCAATACACCATGAGATAGGAGCAATTTAACCTTTTTATTGTTCAGTCAATTGTGTGTCAAGATTTAGAAGGAGAACTTGTGCACACATGGCGTATTTTTATTGAACATCAAGATAATAAATAAGAAAATGTAGTGTTTGTTGTTTATGATTAGTCAGCAACCCAGTAAATGGAATTGAAAAGGGCAAATTATGCATTTCAATCACTAGTAGCACTCTTGAATGAAAGAGAGGCTCATAAAAGGGACCACCGTCCAACACCCTGAACTCAACAGATGAGGGAAATCACGTTACGCAATTCAGTTCGAAACAAAGACATTAAATAATGCGAGGACAAAAATAGAGGCTCTGCTAATGGATAACAGGATCGGTCATTGAACACAAACCTCCCTTATTGTTGTCGTAATCATATTTTATCTCGGGGATACATGAAATATAGCTGTTACTGTAAATGTGAATCAATGATCATTTTCTTATCCTTCCGCTGTTTAAAATTGAAACACAAAACTGGTCTTGAAAGCATGGACCATCAAAATAAAATGTGTGATATGTGTTATTTTTTGTATCTATTTTTCTAGATAAACTTTTAAGTTTTAGTGGAAAGGTAATGAGTTCACACGGCACAATTGTTGCAATGCTAGAGAGCTTATTGCATTACATTTTTACTTTAATTATTTATTTATATATTCATTGCAGTAATAGCAAAGCTGATGGTTCGACAGTTTTATGGGTATATAGACGTTTCATCTTTCAAAGGCAACACTAAAAATATTCGAAATAAAATAAAAAGTCTGTTTTCTTTTTTGAGAAAAAGATCATCATGGGCTCATAATATCGCCTCGAAAGCGACCACAGTGTTCTACAATGGAATTGTGACCTGGTTCTACTCCAAGGGTTGGTGTGACAACATGAAGGTTGGACTCGCTTCCCCCCCACACAAGAGCCTTTGCAATGATGCCGGTGGAAAGCACACACTGACACGCTAACACAATTGGCAGAGGTTTTTCTCATCAAGCTGTGTACACGCAGACCCACTTTTCATGCTGCTTTTGTTCATTTGGCCCTTAAACAATTGTCACACTCTTAGTTGAGACACTTACAAGTGAAGCATTATCATCTCGCTCTTGCTAGCTGTATTGTCACAGTCATTCAGCGTCTTTATTTCTTTGTCTTGAAAAGTAGAAATTTTAGAAGTTTAACAATAGTAGATTTATAACAGATATATCCGACAGTGCATTCATGTTCTACTGCTCCTGCCTAGATACACTGCTGGCCAAAAGTATTGGCACCCTTGCAATTCTATCAGATAATGCTCAATTTCTCCCAGAAATTTATTGCAGTTACAAATGCTTTGGTAGTAATATCTTCATTTGTTTTGCTTGCAATGAAAAAACACAAAAGAGAATGAAAAATTTTCATCATCAATCATTTTACACAAAACTCTAAAAATTGGCCAGACAAAAGTACTGGCACCCTCAGCCAACCTTTAGACAAAATAACTGCAAACAACCGCTTCCACTGTCCATCAATGACTTTCTTATCATGCTCTGCTGGAATTTTAGACCATTCTTCTTTTGGCCAACTGCTCCAGGTCTCTGAGATTTGAAGGGTGCCTTCTCCAAACTGCCATTTTCAGATCTCTCCACAGGTGTTCAATGGGATTCAGGTCTGGACTCATTGCTGGCCACTTATGAAGTCTACAGTGCTTTGTCGGAAACTTTTTCTAGTGCTTTTTGAAGTGTGTTTTGCGTCATTGTCCTGCTCGAAGACCCATCACCTCTGAGGGAGACCCAGCGTTCTCACACTGGGCCCTACATTATGCTGCAAAATTTGTCTTTAGACTGCATAATGCCATACACAAGGTCAAGCAGTCCAGTGCCAAAGGCAGCAAAGCAACCCCAAAACACCAGGAAACCTCCACCATGTTTGACTGAGGGGACAGTGTTCTTTTCTTTAAAGGCCTCATTGTTTTTTCCAGTAAAGTCTATATTGATGCCTTTTCCCAAAAAGCTCTACTTTTGTCTCATCTGACCAGAGAACATTCTTCCAAAACGTTTTGGTTATCTCAGGTAGGTTTTGGCAAACTCCAGCCTGGCTTTTTTATGTCTCTGGGTCAGAAGTGGGGTCTTCCTGGTTATCCTACCATAGAGTACCTTTTCATTCAGATACTGACAGATAGTACGGGTTGACACTGTTGTACCCTCGGACTGGAGGACAGCTTGAACTTCTTTGGATGTTAGTCGAGGTTCTTTATCCACCATCCACACAATCTTTCGTTGAAATCTCTCGTCAATTTTTCTTTTCCGTCCACATCTAGGGAGGTTAGCCACAGTGCCATGGGCTTTACACTTATCGATGACACTGCGCACGGTAGAAACAGAACATTCAGGTCTTTGGAGGTGGACTTGTAGCCTTGATATTGCCCATGTTTCCTAACAATTTTGCTTCATAAGTCCCTTAGACAGTTCTTTGGTCTTTCTTTTCTCTATGCTCAATGCGGTACACAGACAGACAGACAGCCAGACAGACAGAGGTCGAGTCAACTTTAATCCATTTTAACTGGCTGCAAGTGTGATTTAGTTATTGCCACTACCTGTTATAAGGCACAGGTAAGTGACAGGTGCTTTTTCTTACACAAATTAGAGAAGTATCACATAATTTTTCAAAGGGTGCCAAAACTTTTGTCCGGCCCCTTTTTGGAGTTTTGTGTAATATGATAATGATTTGATTTTTTTCCCATTCTCTTTTGTGTTTTTTCATTGCAAGCAAAAAAAAAAAGAAGATATTACTACCAAAACATTTGTTAATTGCAATCATTTTCTGGGAGAAATTGAGCATTATCTGGCAGAATTGCGGGGTTGACAATACTTTTGGCAGGCAGGGTAGCTTTCTCATTAAAAAAAAAAATCTGCATAGGTTTAATTTCCCCTACCAACATAATTTCCCATGTCAAACAGAAGTAAAATTAACAATAAAGCCTTTCAATATTTTACAATCATCATAAAAAGACTCTCATAAAAATATTCTTTGCTTGGTAGTGTTAATTCTGCTTACTCTCTTTGGCAGCATTTTTATGTCACTCTACTGTGGGTTCTGGCTGAGCCAGCTCACTAAACAGTGACCACAAACTGTGGAAAAATGCATATAACACATTCATGACATCATGGTGCAACTCTCTGAAGGCAGTGTTTTTGGTTTACCGCTCTTCTTGCATTTCAGGCAACTTAATAATATCACTTCATTAAATGGCCATAGTTGCTCCAGTTAAATGCTTCTTTTTTGGGGGGAAGGAGGGGCAGCCCAACATCTTGCAAATGTAGAAACAACATGAGAGCGGAAATACAACATGTGCACAAAGTAAAGAAGATGATCACAACCAACTGTGAAATTAACCTGTGACAAACCAGCAACACAACTAGTATAGCTGACCACCCCCTTGCTGACGTCCTTCTTGTCAATGTGGAATGCTGCTTGCAGTAAAATGTAGTTCACACAGAAGCAGTATTTTTCACTCCTAGACTTTAGTTTTCTCCCTCAGGAATAAGAAAAAAACGACATTGGCAGCATTTATATAGGAAACCCAAATACGTCACTAGTTCTTATATGAAAACAGAAAGCTAATCCCTATTTGACGCCACATTAGACCCACAAAAAGTAGGGGTTTTGTATGCAGTATCCTCATAAACTATGTAGAAGAAGGGGGCAACTGCACTAAAGCAAAGTTGATCTGCCTCTAAAAGCTTTAAGGTCATGACTTTTTTTTTCTCTCTAATACAATCCAATGTGTTAAAGCTGAGCACTTAATCAGTCTCATTGTTGTTAATTCATTTGTACCTTTTCCACAGCATAGGGATTTGGTCTCTCTCAATTTTGGTTTTACTGTACTGTATAAGCATCTTTTTCCATTTCACTGGAGCCATTAGTGCAGCAAACCGTTGTTGTTGTTTTTTTTTTTTTCTTAAGCATCAAGCACACTTGGTCACAGCCAAAACAAAGATACCCAATTACGCTTTGCAAGCAGAATCATTGATCATGCATTTCAAAGCTAAGCTCAAAGGATGCATTACAACTTCCCTGCGCAGATCTGACACATTTTGAAATGCCTCTAATGAACCTAAAAAAATAAATAAATAAATAAACTTTGATGTTCTATAAAATATAGTTTGTGGTTATTTTGGTGATAAGCCGTGTTGCGCTCATGCAGAACATAGCTTTGGGAAATACAGTCAAAAATTCAACCTTGGTTTCATTGATCAATAACACAACTCTGCGACTTTTTAACTAGGAGTCTTTGTTGTGCGAGATCTTCTTCCACAGAAGCGACTTGAGATTGTTGAGGACCAGCGAGTGTTGCATATGCATTTGGAAGATTATTTTGTAAAATAAAGTTTTAGGACCCAACACTAATATTATAGTTAATTTAACCAGGGTGAAATACTGTATGTTGTCTTTAAATAAGTACATTAATTGTAAGTCCGATAGAATGGTTCATTGCTTAAAGAAAAACATTTTAATATGTGGCAATTCTTTCCATTATTTTTTTTCCAAAGTTCATTGAAATAACTTTTTTTTTTTATTGCATGTTGACACCTCATGTAGGCCTACATGCGCTGTATGGTAGCAGGTGACTCAACTTAACTTTAATGAAAATGTAGTAAAATTGAAAATACTGTGGGTACACAACCTAACAATTACCATCCATGTGACAGTGTTGTTACCGTTCAAGGAACATATCTTAACACAAAAAGCGCAGCAACACATGTAGACAGATACTATGATCATATTTATAAACCTATACCTTTATCCTCTGTAAAAAAACAACTAATTTTACCAGTGGTGGAATGTAACAAAGTAAAAGACCTCGTTGCTGTACTTAAGTACAGATACACAAAAAAGTACTTTAGCTGTGGTCAAAAGTTTACATACACTTGTGAAGAACATAATGTCATGGCTCTCTTGAGTTTCCAGTTATTACTACAACTCTGATTTTTCTCCGATAGAGTGATTGGAACAGATACTTCTTTGTCACAAAAAACATTCATGAAGTTTGGTTCTTTTATGACTTTATTATGGGTTAGCAGAAAAAGTGATCAAATCTGCTGGGTCAAAAATATACATACAGTAACATGAATTAGCAATTTTGACTTCTCTGAGGCCATTTAAATAGGGCTCATTGGATGCAAACGCCGACAAACGCTACAATGGGAAAGTCAAAGGAGCTCAGCATGGATCTGAAAAAGCGAATCATTGACTTGAACAAGTCAGGAAAGTCACTTGGAGCCATTTCAAAGCAGCTGCAGGTTCCAAAAGCAACAGTGCAAACAATTGTAAGTATAAAGTGCATGGCACTGTTTTCTCACTGCCACGATCAGGAAGAAAACGCAAGCTATCACCTGCTGCTGAGAGAAAATTGGTCAGGAGGGTGAAGATTCAACCGAGAATCACCAAAAAGCAGATCTGCCAAGAATTAGAAGCTGCTGGTACACAGGTGTCAGTGTCCAGAGTCAAGCGTGTTTTGCATCTCCATGGACTGAGAGGCTGCCATGCAAGAAGGAAGCCCTTGCTCCAAAAGCGACACCTTAAGGCTCGACTGAAGTTTGCTGCTGATCACATGGACAAAGATAAGACCTTCTGGAGGAAAGTTCTGTGGTCAGACGAAACAAAAATCGAGCTGTTTGGCCACAATGCCCAGCAATATGTTTGGAGGAGAAAAGGTGAGGCCTTTAACCCCAAGTACACCATGCCTACTGTCAAGCACGGTGGTGGTAGTATTATGCTGTGGAGCTGTTTTGCTTCCGATGGAACTGGTGCTTTACAGAGAGTAAATGGGATAATGAAGAAGGAGGATTACCTTCAAATTCTTCAAGATAACCTAAAGTCATCAGCCTGAAGATTGGGTCTTGGGAGCAGTTGGGTGTTCCAACAGGACAATGACCCTAAACACACATCAAAAGTGGTAATGGAATGGCTAAATCAGGCTAGATTTAAGGTTTTCAAATGGCCTTCCCAAAGTCCTGACTTAAACCCCATTGAGAACTTGTGGACAATGCTGAAGAAACAAGTCCATGTCAGAAAGCCATCAAATTTAACTAAACTGCACCAATTCTGTCAAGAGGAGTGGTCAAAGATTCAACCAGAAGCTTGCCAGAAGCTTGTGGATGGCTACCAAAAGCGCCTAATTGAAGTGAAAATGGCCAAGGGACATGTTACCAAATATTAGCGCTGCTGTATGTATATTTTTGACCCAGCAGATTTGATCACTTTTTTCTGTTCACCCATAATAAAGTCATAAAAGAACCAAACTTCATGAATGTTTTTTGTGACAAAGAAGTATCTGTTCCAATCACTCTATCAGAGAAAAATCAGAGTTGGAGAAATAACTGGAAACTCAAGAGAGCCATGACATTATGTTCTTCAAAAGTGTATGTAAACTTTTGACCACAACTGTAAGTACAGATACACAAAAAAGTACTTGAGCACAAATTTGAAGTGGTATTTCTTACTTATACTTAACTACATCTTACAGCACTTACCTGTACTTTTTACCCCGCTACATTTTAAATGTTTGCCTGTGTTACACGTTGCTTCAGTTTGTTTGTCTGTTTTTTCTCATCGTGAATTGATAGTTTTCTTTTCATGCCTCCGGCGCAATCAATAATCCCTGTGCAACAATACAGGAATTGAGCACTAGAGGCAGCAACAACACGAGTACAAGGAAGAATAGACAGGTGAACAAGATATTCACCAATAAAAACCAACAGTGAGAGGAGCGCACCTTCAGATGGGTGCTGCACACTCTTGTACAGTAGGTGGCGGGATGCACCTGATAGATTCTTGCAATCAGTCACGAAGCAAGATTTTTGAGTTTTTTGAGCTAGTTAATCTTTTTTTCAAAGTTACGCCATCATGCATTTTCTCATGATAGTAGAGTACACTTCAACAGGCCTCATGGGTTATCAATGATAATGTAGTGGAGGCCAAATGATGAGCCACACTACTAAAGTGATGTAATGAAAAACACACTCTACCACCAAGTTGAGTGACTGTATCTAAAATTGGCATTGTCATGCTCTGTGCCTGAAGCCAACTGTGTGGGGATCCATGGGAGATCCTGACAAAGATCAATTCTTTTGAATCCATCCCGACTAATACAATATTGACCTGGTCACGGAAATGGTGAACAATAAACTGATATGATAGCAGTGTGGAAGCTCATCACACGCAAGACTTTCCTCCAACACTCCCACAAATTATTTATGTCAGTGAGAAAGCAGATCTTAAAACCGTATAATGAAAGAGGTATAATACATTTTCAAGGCTAATGCAATCACTGCTGGCTCATTATGGCTAAAATTGTAGGTTTAGATGAACCCCACAAGATACCCTGCAATTTAGGCAACAAAACCTACACTGAGAACAAGTCCAAACATGACATGAGTCACAAAATATGTAGTAAACATGGTCATCTTTGAAAAAAAGAACTAAGCTAACTTTTGAGTGCAGATTTTCTTTTACGGAATTCGAAGCAAATGTATGAGGGAAATTACAACAGTAGACATTTGATCAATGATCAACCATAATTTTCCGACTATAAGGCGCACCTGACTATAAGCCGCCACCCACCAAATTTAACACGAAAACGGCATTTGTTTATAGATAAACCACACTGGACTATAACCCGCAGCTGTCCACACTGTATTATGGTATATATACACCAAAAGATATTAACCGGTAACACTTTATTTGACAGCGGCGTCATAAGACTGTCATAAGACCAAATGAACCACCATGAAGCTTTGAACCAATTGGTTGCAAAACTTCATTCCTTCAAGAAGCTTCATTTGGTCATCAATGCTCCCTTGGAGGAGACCGTCAACCTCTGCTGTCAACATTCTTGTTGTCCAACGTGCCTCTTAGCATGTATTGCAGCACTGCAGATGTAAATAACAATCAAATTCATGTTCTGTGCTAATTATTTCTTCAGTTACTGTTTGTTGTTTCATTAATTGTTAGTTATGGTATTTTGGTAACATATTTGACAGGGGTGCTATAAGACTGTCATAAAACCATCATAATTATGAAATGACACTGCCATGAGCATTTATTAATGCTTTTGACAGATGAAATATTGTGTCATCCAGCAAATTATCTCACTTTTGAATGGATGTTAAAGATCCAATTTGGACATAAATGGAGTTAGTGACATAATTGCCAGATGACACTTAGGCCATGTCTACACCTAGTAGGGTTTTTTAAAAAAACGAGGATTCTGCCCTGATACGTCGGAAAAAAATAATTGCATCCACACCTGCCGTTTGTTAAAATAAATAAATAAAAATAAAAATAAAAAAATAAATAAATTCTTCCACAGCCAACTGCTTTCATTCATTTTTAAGAACATTCATAACAATAAAAATATAACCCCAATTCTTCAATAAGAAGCACAGCAATAGTTTGTGAAACAAAAATGGAAGCAAAAAAGCGTGTATTTAATTTACTCCAAATGTAAACATTGGTTTCATGTGTGACGTGCGGACAAAGTTTGTCGCAGTCAGTGACGTTTCCACAGTTAAATCTTCGGTTATCAGTGTCCACATGATGGCGCCACAAATGCAGAATTCGCACTTCTTCACTTTCTCCGTCGTTCTTGAAAACCCTGGTTTAAATGTGTGTGTGGATGATAGGCCAAACCGTAGAAAAATATCTTCTTTTTGCCAAATAACCTGCTACATGTGGACATGGCCTTAATGACATCTGCCATAAACATTCATTAATGCCCATGATAGTCTCATGTCATAATTATGACAGTCTGATGACAATGTTATGACGATGCCGTCAAATAAATTGTACTTATTAACCCAAATAAATGAACAAATAAGCCGCACTGAACAGGATTCAAAATGAGGGGGAAAAGTATCGGCTTATAGTCCAAAAATTACGATACCTATGTTCCCATACATTATTCAGCAAGATCTCTTTAGTAAAGAATCAAAGTCTACAAAAGCTTTGCTTTTGACTTCTTTTTTGTCTTTGAAAATAAATTTCAAGCTCGCACAAAATTCAAAACAGGAATTGTGTACAAAAACAATATATTGATTTAGTCCCCCAAAAATCCTGTAGGCAACATAGTGGAAGAGTGGTTAGCACATTCCCCTCACAGTTCTGAGATCAAGGGTTCAACCCAAAGCAACAGCCTTCCTTTGTGGAGCTTGCATTTTCTCCCTGTGCCTGCTTGGGTTTTATCCGGGTAAAAACATTGGTGCCATTTAAACACTCCAATTTGTCTCAAGGTATGAGTGTGTGTGTGATTGGTTGCTTGTTGAAATGTGCCTGCGATTGGCTGGCAACCAATTCAGGGTGTATTCCACCTCCTACCCATAGTTAGCTGCGATAGGCTCCAGCCTCTATGACCCTCATGAGAATAAGGCGCACAGAAGATGAATAAATAATGAATGAAAGAATGAAAATCCCTCTTAATTTTCCTCGTCGAAGTGCAAAAATCCTTGAAAAATTAATTGACCAAAACCTTGTGCTACATTGTTTATTCGTCTTGTCTTTCCACTCCACTGACCGCATTTCGACATCGAGTGTCATTATAGGCATTATTTTCTCTCATGGGAGTAAAATGAATTTATCCTTCAGCTACCAATGACTTGGTAATCCAATATGTGTCCTTTAGTGCAATTTTTAAAGTATTTGTTCTTTCACTGTATGTACTTATAAATGAGATAACGTCTTTACAGTTGCAGCACATCAAAGCTCCACTACAGCGGAAAGATGTGTAGCCATCAAGGAGAACATGATTCAAAATAAGTGCAGTTATTAATGTGAGATGGCATTTAACAAGGCATAATGTCATTCACTAATGTATAAGCAGAGAAATAAGGTTTTGCTTTTACATCTAGTTTTGTTACTAAATGTCTTTTAAATGGCATACCGCAAGCAACACGTCACTTCCGCTCATTAATATTGATGACGCTAGCTACTGTTGCTAAGGGAGGATACGCGACCGTTTGTCCCCAATAGGAAATGAATGGAAATCGTGTACGAAGGAGATGTTTACAAAGCTAAACCTACCGATTCTCTCCGAAAATGATGTCCCTGATGCCAAATTCACTTGCAAAGATGTGAAGGTACATAAAAATGTTCAGTTAAAGAGATGGCTTGAGTGTCGAGGGCTCAAGAAGACGAAAAAAAATTAGCAATCCTTGGCATAGCCTTAACTCTTTTATCGACACTTTTTTCTTATGCGACTGACAATGACATTCTCCTGTTTCAACAAGCTATCCTTTACCACCAGCCCTGTCTTTCCTATATATTATATCCTCTGGTTGTCCTACGTCTCTGACCGTTCTTGGGGATAATTTATATTTTGTGTAGCGATCGCAAATGCTACTCAGAGACAGCCAACGAACACTTTTAATTTTTTCATTGATAACAAATCTTAATTCTATAATTTATTTACACTTCTTCCTTACTAAAGTAGAGACAGCCAACGAACACTTTTAATTTTTTCATTGATAAAAAATTTTAATTCTACAATTTATTTACACTTCCCTCTTACTAAAGTTCTTTTTTTTACAACAGAAAAGGCAACAGTGGCAGTCAGATACCATTTTAATTCTTTTGAGATCATTCATTGTCAGACAGAAGCAGCACGGCACAACGTCACGCTAAAAAATAAGTTAAAAATATTAAAATGGCTTACCTTTTTGTCCTCTGAAAGACCATGCCAACCCAACAAAATGTTTACTGCATATGAAATTTAAATGGATTCACCGAGCTGGTGTTAAAAGTCCGTGCAAGTTGATTCATTCTTCACATTTTTTCCTCCTGAGTTTTTGGTTTCAGGAAACGTATGAAGAGAACATCCTTCATATGTTGTAATGTCTAGAGTCGTTTCTACAAGTTCCAAAAAAGCAATGTGTGATCGGCATGTTAGTTTTTGAAAGATTACCGGAGAAATGTAACAGAATTAACATTGTTTCTATGCGAGGGTGGGTCTATAATGTCCCACTTCAGCTTTACTTCCGCTTTACGATGTGATGTCACGGTCTAAAAATAGCATGCGTGCGGTACGCTATTTAAGAATCATTTCTTTTAAATCATGCCAATGCATTTATTTATATATATATTATATATTTTTATTATATCGTTGAGGCTATTTTCATTGGATCCCTTACCTCTTTTGTTTGTTTTTTTGTTTTACTGTTCTTTGTGGGAGGGCATGTGAGATTTACATAAATTGGGCAGGTGTTGCTGACACAAACAGGAGCAAGGATGATAAGACGCACAATGAGTCAACACAAGTGTGTTGTGAGAACTAAGAAAAAGATATGGGAAAAAATTGAAAAACAAGAATGGCGAACCTAAACACATCTACAGGTCAAGCAGCCTTTCCTCTTTCGTAAAATAAAGGGCTGGCAGTCATTATACTTCGGAAGCACATTACACCACTGACTTCCCCACGTCAGTGTCTATCCGGCCTAATTAGTGGCCATTAATGATGAGATGAAGCTGGCAGGCACATGAGATGTAGAGGACAAGTTGCTATTGGCCACTGGTTAATTGGACTGAGTTGAAGCACCAGTACCCAAAATACTGGTCAGAGTAGGGGTACGCATGCCTTGTAAACAAAAGTTTTCTAAATATAAAGACACTAAATATAGTGTGATAAGTGTTATCATTTCTAAAACATATGTATGTACATTATATTTTACATATACAGTATATAATTTATACAATAATACATGTCATTTATTTGGCGGCTAGAATCACTTTGTTCCAAAGCTCCATTAGCTTGGATTTGTGTACACAGTTTTATTTAGTATAGTTTATTTTTTCCTCTGTCCATTTTATTATGTCAGAGGTCACCAATTTGGTGCTCTCTGGCACCAGGTGGCCTCCAAAAACCATAAATGGTGGGTTACTTGAATCTTATGAAACATCTGTCATCTTTATTGCACTTACATTCAAAACATTTGTGCACTTTAGTGCTGCAACAATTAAGAAATTAACTCGAGTAATTCGTTTATAAAAAAGCTTCGATTTAAATTTTGCTGCCTCTAGGATTTGTTTAATTGGAGTGGCTTGAAGTTGCATTGATTTGGATGGATAAACTGCCTTCTAGAGTCAAGAGTATATATTTCACAACTCATTTTCCTTGGCTGAATACAACTGCTCCTTGTTAAGACCAACATTAGGTAAGTTTTTGTTTATGCATCTGTAGTTTAGTTTATAGGTATGTTTAGCAGTTTTTTGTGTGAATATATGTTTAAACGATTTATTAAGAGCGTTGTAAAAAAAAAAAAAAAAAAAAAAAAAAAAGAAGAAGAAGTGAGCATTTTATATCATTTAAGCTAGTTGATCTTTGCTATACAAGTTAGCAGTTGTCAATTTTATTGTATTTAGATCCTCATTTATTTTTTAATACCATTTGGGGCTAAGCTCAGGTACTTTGATTTATTTTCAATCAAAGTGCAATTCTGTGTAGTTTGAAGAAACATTTAGGAATTTTATGTTGTATTAGCATTTAATGCTCTTTTTAAAGTGACATCTTAGCAAGCCTTTGTTTAACATCTCCTAGAATTTATTCTCCAAAGCATTAAATGTTCCTATTCCGATTACTTGATTATTCGAAGTCATTGGTAATTTGATCGATTACTAAAATAATCACTAGCTGCAGCCCTAGCGCACTATATTGTTTACTGTTATGGAGAATACTTTGTGGAAAATATTTGGAAGTACAGTACCGTCATTTTTTTTTTTTTCTTTTACTTTTACAACGTAACATTTTTATGTCCTGTTTAACATTGTTATAGTGAAGGAAATACTTACACTACTTTGCGCTTTAAACATCACTGTGTGTCAATCGCGGATTTTTTTTTTTCAATGAAGAAAAAATGAATACAGGATTTTATAGATATGTCCCGATCTGATCACGTACAGCCTCTGACTCTCCCTCCTGCTGCTTTTCTTGCTCAGCAGGCAGCTGCAGTTTATTAAAGTTAACGATGAGTGACTAGGGTGCTACTTTGATCTTGCCAGAGAAGCTTGGGAGCGCTACCTTTCAAAGGCGCCGACTTGTTTAGTTTGTTCAACACTAGCGCTAGTGTGTTGTTTGCTGTTCTAAGCAGCGTGAGTGGATTTGACAGGACTCATTTAATAAAGAATTATACTTTGGGAAAAATAGGGAAAAACGTCTTATATGTATCTCTTTCCAATGCTAAATATGAATAAATACATTAAACACACTGAAGAAAAAGAAAAATAAGCTCCGCCTCTACTTTGCGGATTTTGATTATCGCGCGGGGGAGGGTTGTGGGGTGGGGGCCCTGAAGACACCTTAATTTCATAATACTTACTGAATTGATTGAGTAAACTATTCATATGCATCTTGTGGTAACTGGAACAAACCCAGAGCTCTGCAGAAACTGAGGAGGAACCACACACATGCAACAAAAATGAGCAAAGCACTCACAGGGCTCCACATAACATAGAGCAAAGGTGCCCAAGGGGTGTCCTCGAGAGCCCCATAATCAGAACTGGATTATATGATTCAGGTGTGTTGGAGGAGGGAGACATGGAAAACAAGCTGGATAGGAGCTTTCGAGGACCGGACTTGGGCACCCCTGACATGGACAAAAGCATGCGACACTGAAAACAACACATGACAACTGAGACTGTGGCAAACATGAATTCACAGGCATAAGAGTTAAGGGCATAGGTGGAATTTGACTTTTGGGGCTGGGGGTGCACAATATGTTGATGAACCCAAAACGCAGTGTCAGCAATAAAATTAACTTACAAGAATACTTAAAATAATAAGTTGACAATGAGCATTTTTAGTTTCCGATCATTCTTTAGGGGAATTCTAAAACAGGCTGCTTAGGCGATACTTTTCACCAAGATCGTCATCCATTGAATTTGGTAGCCCACCGGTGTCGTGCCAATGTAGTTACCCAAGTCAAAAATTGTATCCCCTGGGCGGAGCCATATGGAGGTAGATTTGTGTCTTTATTATACAATCAAAAAAAAAGTTGCTTCAATTTAAAAAAAAAAAAAAAAAAAAAGTTGCTTCAATCAAAATATATAATTTCAACCTAAAAAAAAAGTCTCTTCAATCAAAAAAAAAAAAAAAAAAAAAAATGTATTTGAATGCAAAAAGAAATTTGAAACTAAAAAATAAAATGCATATGAAAGCTATTTTTCTTTGATTAATTTTTATTTTCATTTATCTTTTTGATTGAAGTCGTTTTTTTTTTTTTTTTTTTTGATTGAAGCAACTTTTTGATTGAAGTAATGTTGATTTGTGTTTGGGCCACATTTTGGCTAGGACATTTTTCTCTTTATTATTCAATCAAAAAATAAGCTGCTTCAAAAAAATATAGATTTTCAAAAAGAAAAATCACTTCAGTCAAAAAAAGAAAAATTTCAATATTAGAAAAGTTTTTGAATGCGAAAAAATATTTGAGATTGAAAAATTTGCATTTGAACACTTAATTTTTCATTGAAAAAGTTTTCTTTGATTGAAGCAATCCTTTTTGTGTTTGGGCCATATTATGATTAGGACATTTGTGTCTAAATCATTCAATTCCCCCAAAAAGTTGCTTCAATCAAAAACAAATATTTTCAATCCAAGAAAAAAAAAAAAAAATCATCTTTAAAAATATTTTTTTCCTCTAACTTATATATATATATATATATATATATACATATTAAATTATATGCAAAGCAAATGACTGTCTAAGGTGGTCGAAAAATTGTATTAATTATAATTATTTATTTACATTTTTAATTTTATTCATTCTTGCTGCAGTTTTATTGCTTTGCAACTTTTTTATATATATAGGAAAGCCAATTACATGCAATGCCATTTTTCGGCCACCAGGTGGGGGGGGGCTGGCCCCCCCTTAAAATCCGCTTATGGTTAAGGGTTAAACACTCATTTGTTTGATCTGATACTTTCCGGAAGACTAGGTCCACAAAGACGCATTTATAGTTGGTTTGCTGAAGGATACTGTACAGCAAATCTTTAAACATTTCTCTGATTAACACAGCATATCAAGCTTCTCTTGTTTCTGGTCAAGTTTGCAGTTTAGTTGAAACTTTAGTAGAAAGTCCTTTAGCTGTTCAATGCATACATGCGAAATAATTATAGGGGTTTCCATTACCATGTTGAAGTTATCTAGAGTTGTAAACAAGGAAGTCCAAACAATTAATCTTTTAGCTAGCCTTTTGGGGGCTAAAATCATGACTGGGAACCACTGCACACTTTTACAACATCAGACTATTTGTGTTAAAACAAATAATTTACTTACCTTAATGATTCTCAGCTGCAAAAGGCAGGTCAGGTTTATGTGGCAGGTTTCTGCATCATATATCCTCTCATGTTTGCTCTCACAACAGGAAGTGTGGCTAGATTGTCTCTCTCTCTCACAGGTTTCAAGTGGTGTATTCAGTTTCCCGCAGCTGCTGTGAAAGCAGTCCCGCTAGTGGGATGCATGTTTCATGGGTTGTCTTAGGAACCAGCTTCCAGCCGTGCGTCGGTGGATGAAACTCCACCCACGAGAAGGGAGGCTGAAGGGGAGTCGCGGAGTGAATTGACTGTAGCTGCAAGACCTCAGCGTTGGATGCATGCAGATTTTCACTGGCACTTGGCAGTGGGGATTTATTTATGCCTTCCAACATTTATTTTATGATGATTATCTAAACTGAATTACAGACTCAGGAACATATGTGTTGATGAGATGTATCCAGACAACACAACACACTTGTGGGGGAGGTGTGTTTGTGACGAACAATGAAGGGCTCTGGCCCAAAGCATTAACTCCTACTCAGAGTGTGTGGGAAATTAATAGACTCAAACACAAAGCACATACAGACCATGTAAATGCCAAATTGTTTAACAAAAATGTTTACAGCTTGATTATTTTATAATAACATCAACACATGCAAATAATTATAGAATGGCCATGCACATTTGAGTGTATTTGTTGAGGTGGTTGCAGCTCAACGTTGCATTCGTAGATGAATTGACGGAGAATAAGTTGTCTTTTAGCCAAAACTCGGCGTCTTTAATTTCCATTGACATGCGGATACATCCTCTCTCATTGCTGTCTTCACAGGCAATCCCACAAATCAAAGTCATCAAAGTCAAACAAGAAGAAGTAATAAAAGTAGCACTTTAGACAATTAAGTCCCATCCTGCCATCTTGTGGCGAAAAGTTAATATGTCAATAATAACAAGCAATAGGAGCATTATTTCCACATCAACTGAGGACACATTTATGAATACAAAACATTTCCTCCACCATTTCTCTCAACAGTATTTATCAACTGCCAATTAAGAAAAACACAATGTAATTTGACATCAGCCTAGAGCAGGGGTCGGGAACCTATAGCTCGCGAGCCATATCTGGCTCTTTTGACGGCCGCATCTGGCTCGCAGACAATCTTTAATTATTAAAAAAAAAAAAAAAAGCCTCGTTATACTCCTTTGCGCGTTGCGCAAAACGGCGACGATCCCCGGCGACTAGAAAGCCGGTTCACAGTTATTTTAGTGGGAAAGTGGCAAACATACTTGTCGTTCTATCTATCTATCTATCTATCTATCTATCTATCTATCTATCTATCTATCTATCTATCTATCTATCTATCTATCTATCTATCTATCTATCTATCTATCTATCTATCTATCTATCTATCTATCTATCTATCTATCTATCTATCTACAGTGCCTTGCAAAAGTATTCGGCCCCCTTGAATCTTGCAATCTTTCGCTACATTTCAGGCTTCAAACATAAAGATATGAAATTTAATTTTTTTGTCAAGAATCAACAACAAGTGGGACACAATCGTGAAGTGGAACAACATTTATTGGATAATTTTAACTTTTTTAACAAATAAAAAACTGAAAAGTGGGGCGTGCAATATTATTCGGCCCCTTTACTTTCAGTGCAGCAAACTCACTCCAGAAGTTCAGTGAGGATCTCTGAATGATCCAATGTTGTCCTAAATGACCGATGATGATAAATATAATCCACCTGTGTGTGATCAAGTCTCCGTATAAATGCACCTGCTCTGTGATAGTCTCAGGGTTCTGTTTAAAGTGCAGAGAGCATTATGAAAACCAAGGAACACACCAGGCAGGTCCGAGATACTGTTGTGGAGAAGTTTAAAGCTGGATTTGGATACAAAAAGATTTCCCAAGCTTTAAACATCTCAAGGAGCACTGTGCAAGCCATCATATTGAAATGGAAGGAGCATCAGACCACTGCAAATCTACCAATACCCGGCCGTCCTTCCAAACTTTCTTCTCAAACAAGGAGAAAACTGATCAGAGATACAGCCAAGAGGCCCATGATCACTCTGGATGAACTGCAGAGATCTACAGCTGAGGTGGGAGAGTCTGTCCATAGGACAACAATCAGGCGTACACTGCACAAGTCTGGCCTTTATGGAAGAGTGGCAAGAAGAAAGCCATTTCTCAAAGATATCCATAAAAAGTCTCGTTTAAAGTTTGCCACAAGCCACCTGGGAGACACACCAAACATGTGGAAGAAGGTGCTCTGGTCAGATGAAACCAAAATTGAACTTTTTGGCCACAATGCAAAACGATATGTTTGGCGTAAAAGCAACACAGCTCATCACCCTGAACACACCATCCCCACTGTCAAACATGGTGGTGGCAGCATCATGGTTTGGGCCTGCTTTTCTTCAGCAGGGACAGGGAAGATGGTTAAAATTGACGGGAAGATGGATGCAGCCAAACACAGGAACATCCTGGAAGAAAACCTGTTGGTATCTGCACAAGACCTGAGACTGGGACGGAGATTTATCTTCCAACAGGACAATGATCCAAAACATAAAGCCAAATCTACAATGGAATGGTTCAAAAATAAACGTATCCAGGTGTTAGAATGGCCAAGTCAAAGTCCAGACCTGAATCCAATCACGAATCTGTGGAAAGAGCTGAAGACTGCTGTTCACAAACACTCTCCATCCAACCTCACTGAGCTCGAGCTGTTTTGCAAGGAAGAATGGGCAAGCATGTCAGTCTCTCGATGTGCAAAACTGATAGAAACATACCCCAAGCGACTTGCAGCTGTAATTGGAGCAAAAGGTGGCGCTACAAAGTATTAACGCAAGGGGGCCGAATAATATTGCACGCCCCACTTTTCAGTTTTTTATTTGTTACAAAAGTTTAAATTATCCAATAAATTTTGTTCCACTTCACGACTGTGTCCCACTTGTTGTTGATTCTTGACAAAAAATTAAAATTTTATATCTTTATGTTTGAAGCCTGAAATGTGGCGAAAGGTTGCAAGGTTCAAGGGGGCCGAATACTTTTGCAAGGCACTGTATCTATCTATCTATCCATCCATCCATCCATCCATCCATCCATCCATCCATCCATCCATCCATCCATCCATCCATCCATCCATCCATCCATCCATCCATCCATCCATCCATCCATCCATCCATCCATCCATCCATCCATCCATCCATCCATCCATCCATCCATCCATCCATCCATCCATCTATCTATCTATCTATCTATCTATCTATCTATCTATCTATCGCATTGGCAACGCAGATGAGGCAGACACTGATCGAGTGGAGCCGCCATATTTTGCTGTCAAAAAGAGCAGCCGATGAGCGCATGTGCGTAGTAATTTCCCCACGGTTTTAGTTTCGTTTTCCCCGCTAATTTTAGAACTCCTTTTGAGAAGATGGCAAAAAGAAAAAAAGATGAGGAGTATTGTACTTTTCAGAAGGAATGGACAGAGGAATTTGTCATTGTGGAGAGAGCAGGTTTTGCGGTGTGTCTTATATGCAATGATAAAATTGCATCTATGAAAAGGTCAAATATAAAGCGGCACTTCAACACCCGCCATACTACATTTGCATCGAAATATCCGGCGGGGGACAAAAGGAAGAAAGCATGTCAAGAGCTTCTTACAAGAGTGCAAGCTAGTCAGTAGTAACTCCTTGTTTGGACCAAACAAGGTGACTGGAATTCGGCTAGCTTTGCTGGCGCTTTAGCAATTGTGAGAAACGGGAAGCCATTCACAGATGGGGAGTACGCCAAAGCATTCATGCTTGATGTTGCCAATGAACTTTTTGACGACTTTTCGGATAAAGACAAGATTATTAAACGGATAAAAGACATGCCCGTCAGCAAGAACTGTTCACGATCGTACCGTCATGATGTCAAATCAAATTGAGGACATAAATTCGGCTCCATTTTTTCACTCGCTTTGGATGAGTCAACGGACGAAAGCAATTTATCACAGTTCAGCGTGATCGCAAGGTATGTTGTCGGTGACACACTACATGAGGAAAGTCTGGCAGTTTTGGCTAAGCAAGGAACAATAATAGGGGAGGACTTATTCAAGTCCTTCATTGAGTTCGCTAAAGAAAAAAATCTAACAATGGACAAACTTGTTTCGGTGTACACTGGTGGTGCTCCATGTATGCTTGGAAAAAACAGGAACATGAAAAGAGACGTATCCTAAGTTTCTCAATGCCTGCATCACGCTTAACCTCATCAAGTATCAACCAGACTACTAGCCATCAGCAACACCATGCAGCACCAGAAGTCGCATTAATGATAAGAAATATTCATCATTGATTAGCAACAGCATAACAATGTTATTAAAAAGAATTCAGAAACTTATTGTACTTTAAAAATGTTGAAATTACATAAAATACACACATTACTCGTATTTTTAGTTTTAAACATATTGTATGGCTCTCACGGGATTACATTTGAAAAAATGTGGTGTTTATGGCTCTCAAATACAGAAAGGTTCCCGACCCCTGGCCTAGAGGGTAGACGTGTCAGACCACATTTTGGTAAATTGGTGGACACAAGGGCAGATAAATTCAAAAAAGAACAAACCAATTCGAGTGAGTCAGACGTTGACACGCTCCGAGTATGACAAACTGCAGACAGATCCGCACCAACAAATAACAAACGATAATGATAATGAATATTTTATACGGATGCAATTCTAAGGGACACTCAGTGTTATAAGAGCATGATAATAGCTATTCTTTTTTTTTTTTTTTTTTGCTGAGTATAATGTATGCTTTTTAGTTGTCCTTTTCTCCCCACCTGTCCTGTTCAGCTGCTTTGAAACAGAAAATAGGAATCTGAGTGTCCTTATGGGCTGAACAGTTTTAATTCATCACATGAGAGTTTGATATTCTCCCATTGTGTTTGTTCATTATGTTTTGTAATTAGGAGAAAGCGGCAAGCAGGAAGGGGTTATGGTGGGGGGGGGGGGCATAACAACAAAAAAGGAATACAGTACATTGTTACAAACCTATGCTGCATATGAACATGGTTTGCTATTTACAGTGGGATGAAAAAAGCATCTGAACCTTTTGGAATTTTTCACATTTCTGCATAAAATCAACATCAAATGTGATCTTATCTTTGTCAAAACCACACAGATGTGTCCGATTTCACTAAAACCACCCAAACATTTATAGATTTTCATATTTTAATGAGGCTAGCATGCAAACAGACAGAAGGGGGGAAAATAAGCCTAAGGAGACTTAAAGAGCAATTGAAACCAATTTTTACCAAACATTTTAAGTCAGGTGTGTTCCCAATCACTGATGAGTGGTTTAAAGCTGCCCTAACTACTATAAAACACACACCTGGTAAGAATTGTCTTGATGAGAAGCATTGTCTGATGTATATCATGGCTCGATCAAAAGAGCTGTCTGAAGACCTGCGATCAAGGATTGTTGATTTGTAGAAAGTTGGGAAAGGATACAAAACCATCTCTAAAAGTCTGGATCGACAGTCAGAGAAGTTATCTACCAATGGAGAGAGTTTGGCACTGTTTCTTCTTTCCTAAGGAGTGGCTGTCCACCAAAGATGATGCCAGAGAGGTAAAAAAAAAGATCCCTAGAGTGTCTGCTAAAGACTTACAGAAATCACTGGCACAGTCCAATATCTCTGTGCACACATCAACTTCATGTAAAACTATGGCCGAGAATGGTAATCATGGGAGGACTCCAAGGAGGAAGCCACTGCTGTTTAAAAAAAAAAAAAAAGCATTGTTGCTTGTTTAATGTTCGTAAAGATGCATTTGGACACTCCACAGAAATTTTGGCAAAATATTTTGTGGACTTATGAAAGAGAAAAGTTGAATTGTTTGGGAGTAACACACAATGTCATGTGTGGAGGAAAAATGGGACCGCTCACCAACATCAACACCTCATCACCACCGTAAAGCATGGTGGAGGGAGCATCATTATTTGTGGCTGTTTTGCTACCTCAGGAACTGGACAACTTGCAATCATTAATGGAAGAATTAATTCAAATGTTTATCAGGATGTTTTCCAGGAAAACCCGAGGCTGTCCGTCAGACAGTTGAAGCTAAAAAAAGGATGGATGCTGCAACAAGACAATATCCAAAACACAGAAGTAAATGAACTTCAGAATAGTTTCACTAGAACAAAATACACATTCTGGAGTGGCCAGGTCAAAGTCCAGACTTGAACCCCATTGAGATGCTGTGGCATGACCTAAAGTCAGCGATTCATGCCAGACATCCAAGGAATCTATAGCAGTTTTGTAGAGAAGAATGGGCCAAGGTTAGTTCTGATCGATGTGCCAGACTGATCTGCAGCTACAGGAAGCATCTGGTTGAAGTTTTTGCTGCCAAAGGGGGGGGGGGGGGGTAGACAACCTCTCTACCTGAGTGTTTCTAATTGCACCAAGTCATGCATGAACCCACCAAGATGTAGGATGTCCTACAGAAAAGTAGAAATACTGGCAACAAATACGTGGGAGCGTGGCCCACCCCTGCTCAAAGAGGCCGCCGTCATCCCCCCGGGACCCAGGGCGGTCCCCTGGAACATCCGCACCCTATTAACTGGGCCTCAGGGAAGGGATGAGTGGACACGCCATCGCACCCCATGCCTGCCCTCAGAAATCTCACCTTTGAGAATGAACCTCCCCTCCCTGTTGAATAGCTTAAATGTGTTTTTTTTTCCAACAAGTAATATTTTTTTATGAAACCCTCGTGAGGAAAAAGCGGCATGGAAAATGAATGAATGAATGAAATGTCCTATTGCTAAGTCATGTTTGGAATGAATGAGGAAATACTGTTTTTTTAATGAGTGGGTGGATATTGTCAGTGATAAAGTGTAAGGAAATGGGAACACTTTGCTACTTGATTTACAGTGTATTTATCCATATAATCATTAAAGTTCGCTATAAATGCCAGTTTTTCTTTTCCAAGGTTGTCTTATCTTAAAAAGCAATCTTTCTTTCTGGCTATATTCTTGTGACGCAGTATGACATCAATGGTTATAGTGCTGCACTTTGGTACGCTTGGAATTTTTGTTATGTGAATGTGAACCGGATACTGAGTCCCTGCATACTACATTGGGCATATCACTCATTTTTGGCTTAGGATGGCTTACTTTAATCATTGACTTGTCAAGTTGTAATATTCCTAAGGACCAAGTTTTAAGCTAATTTATTTATTTATTTATTTATTTATTTCATTTATTTTTTTTGTAATGACAGAAACTACATTAATACATGGTAGACTAAAATCATTGTTGGCTAAAGTCAAAGTACCACCAAAAGGCCATTGGCAGAAACAGCACAAGTAAAAATGATTTAAAAATATTAATAATAACAGGCGCAGCTGAAATGCAATGAACTTATCTGACTCACTTAGATCAAATGCGAGTTGACTAATTGTACTCAAAGGATTAATGAAGTGCATCTGTCTTTTTTTCCCCGCAGCCCTGAACAGGATAGGCACTGTTGAAAATAAATGGATGGACGGATTCGTCATTTTCTATATACCGTATTGGCCCGAATATAAGACGGCCCTGATTATAAGATGACCCTCTCTTTTTCAAGACTCAAGTTTGAAAAAAAGACTTTTTGAACACCAAATTATACAGAAAATAATTACAGTACATCCGAAACAAATGATTATAACAATATATTTGAGAGAAAAAGCATATTATTTTGCCTCATTCAAATCTTAACATCTGAACATTTAAATGTGTAAACTAAAGTGCAATCACATTCATAAATGAATGGCTTCTGGTTTTTGAAATGTAAATAAACCAAACTATTGTGATAAAACAACAAAATTGCAAAACTGCATTAACCATCAAAGTGAAGTCTAACTGTAACTGTAGTCTTGAAACAAATCTGAATAAGGACAAACAATGCAATAAAAAATTTCAAATTGGTTAAACTTGAGAGAAGCTGAGCTCCGTCATGACAGAACATCGCTTCAATGATACCTGGCGCCATCTAGCGTCGTGAATGGGGAGAGTAGCTGAGATCTGTCATGACAAAACATCGTTTCAATGATATCTGGCGCCATCTAGCGTCGTGAATGGGTATAATGTCTAGACCGCGAATATAAGACGACCCCCTCTTTTTCAGTCTTATTTCAATGCAAAAAACACTGTCTTATATTCAGGCCAATACGGTAATATGTATACTTCCTCCTCTGATAATAATATGGCCAAAGGAGGAGGTTCAGACCACAGATGTGAAAACACAGAAGCTGCTCACCAAGTATCCAAAGGCTTTACGCTAAGCACAAGGAGGGAGGCTGACGGTTGGTAAGCATCAGGACCAATATCCAAGACAAAACATCCAAGCTCCACCAGGACATCACGAAGATGGCAGATGTCTCAGGCACTAGAAACTGGAAAATGAGGAGTTGGAGGAACCATCATTATGGAGGGAAAACCTCTGCATGGGATGTAAGACTGACAGATAACTGATGTGGCAGATCTGAACAAGTCCTACCAATGGTTAGAAAGTGCTGGACTGAAAAATAGCACAGAGGCGCTAATCATGGCAGCAATAGAGGCCCAGATATATCACACCAGGCAGGATCGCAGGTGCAGGCTGTGCAAAGAGGCCCCTAAAACACTCCACCACATAATGGCAAAATGTAAGATAATGAAAGGAAAATAATACATGGAACACCACAACTAAGTAGCTGGTATAGTGTTCAGAAACGTCTGTGCAGACTATGGACTGGACAACCCTAGATCAGGGGTCCCCATCTGCCGGGCCGCGGACCGGTATCGGTCCGTGACGCATTTGCTACTGGGCCGCATAAAAATAATAATTTAATAATGACCGCATTCTGGCTGAATTAACCCTGTGCCCCTGCTTAACACACCAATATCCCTGTCTACTCTGGATATAATACTACGGGATAGATTAGAATGTCGTCATAGAAATCCATTGATTGGACTGCTAGTAGTACAACTTGTTTGTGTATATAATATATCTATGTGCGCTTGTCCTTGATAATAACGTATTGCTAGGCCGCGGGCGCAGCACATTTGCTCACGGAAATAATTAGCCCCCACACGAGCGAAGATGACTGGAAAACAGACGTCTTTGGAGATATTTTTACGGCGAAAAGGGCACCTGACGAGCTACAACCTCGAAGACCCACGAACTGCGAAGGAGTGGTTTCGTAACCCGTTTGTGAATAAACCGAGTGATTTGAGCATGTCTGTGCAAAAGGAAGATCAACTTGTAGAGATCGCAAATGACGGTGACCTTATTAAACGTACATTTGAGACAACAACTCTACCGAGGTTCTGGATTAAAGTAATTCTGGAATATCCTGACATCGCTACAAGAGCATTGAAAACCTTGCTACAATTTCCAACATCGTATCTTTGTGAAGCGGGCTCCTTAATTAATGTTTAACGACAAGGCGAAGTCGTTAATGGTGAGAGTGGAGTGCAGTTGTTGTGTGCCGCTTACATGGCAGGATGTATCTGAGGAGACCTTTTCTACAAGTCCTTCCATGATCAAACGTAAGTTAATATTCCTTTATTTCAAGAAAGTGTGTAGTGTTTACTTTGGCATCGCTGCATCCGCGCATTTTGCGGCTATGTTTAACGTTGTTCTCCCTGCTCCATTAATGGGGTAATAATGCAGCACACTCATCTGCCAATCACTCCTAATTACCACAACCTGCAACCTGACACTAGCTGTGCATTTAAGGCACGACCTCCTAGCAGTAGGTGTCAGTTCATCAGCAACTCAGCACACTCCTGCTTGTCGACCGTCCTTGACCAATTGATCCGATCTGCTTGTCCTGCTCAGCCTGACCTGCTCAACCTGACCACGTCATCCCTCCAGTACGTGATCGTTTTCATTGCCTGCCAACAATAATAAAACCCTGTGTTCGCGATACGCAACTGGTTCCCCAGTCTCGTACCTGACAGTGAACCCGAGCCTGGTGAGATGAGGGGAGGGAAGAATATTTAAAATAATGCATCAGGATTATACAATACTAATTAATAATAATAATAATAATAATGAATAAGTAGGCCTGCAAGCAGGACTGAACAGGGCCTCGCAGTTTGGCACTGAATTTTTTTTACTGTATTGCCCCGCTTTTCAGCAAAAAAGGAAGGGTTACAGCAAAAAAAGATGTCACTGTATTCTCCCGGTTTTCTGCGAAAACCGCAAGAAACGTGCAAAACGAGGGAATACAGCGGGAAAAAAAAATTCTGTATTCCCCTGCTTTTCCGCGAAAACTACAAAAAACTGAATTCCTCGTTTTTTACGAAAAACGCGAAAAATGACGGAATGCAGAATTTTTTTTATACTCTATTCCCCTGCTTTTCGTAGTGTTCGCAGTTTTTACGAAAAACGTGAAAACCGCGAAAAACGAGGGAATACGGCGAAAACATTTTTCACTGTATTCCCTCGCTTTTCCACGAAAAATGTGGGAATACAGCAAATCGCGAAAAAAGAGAGAATACAATGAAAAAAAATTTCAACGTGTTCCCCCGCTTTTCTGCGAAAACTGCAAAAAAACGAGGGATTACAGTGAAAGAAATCTCACTGTATTACCCGCTTTTCCACCAAAAACGAGGTGATACAGCGGAAAAAATTTCACCATATTCCCCCTTTTCCGCAAAAACAGCGAAAACCGAGGAATACATTTTTTTTTCCGGTTTTCGCGAAAAATTGGGGGAATACGGGGGGAAAAAAGTTGAGATATTCCCTCGTTTCTCGTGGAAAAGCGGGGGAATACAGTGACATTTTTTTTCTTTCTAATCGCTCGTTTTTCGCGAAAAAAATCTGCTTTTTTTTTAATGGCGTACAGTGAGGCCTCATTGCAACAGTGAAAAACTTTCACCCAATCTGTTTGGTCTTATTAAATGTCCCAGCCCCAGCAAAAAGTATACACACAGGTTATGCTGTTATATCATCCCTACAAATATTGAGACCAAACTTACACTCTTGTGAATAATATTTATTAATATAATATAAAATTTCTTCTTGATTAGCCAAAATAATCACTTTCTCGATAAAGAGTCAGTGAGCTGTAAAGCTGTCAGAAAGCATAGTTGACATATAAACTTGTGGTCTGTGCTGTCATCAACTGGCCACAGCGTAAACACAGTATTTAAATTGGCACACTGGCAAGCAGAGGGGCTTCTGTTTTTCAAACTTACACAGCTAAGCTATATTGATTCCTTTTTATGCCTCACGGACAATTCAAGTTTGATCGTATGAATAATTTCATCTAACCTGTAATTGCTCAGTTGCTGTGGGAATATAAAAGTGACACACAACCATAACAGTTTTTCTTGATGAACGTTCCAGCACTTTGGAACAAGGCATTGAAACGTGCAAGCAAATCAGTAAAATAACTTTTGACATTCAACCATCAAATCATAACAGCACCTGGAGCATCGGCGGGGTTTGACTTTTGGGGCTGGGGGGGGGCACAATATGTTGATGACCCCAAAACGCAGTGTTAGCAATAAAATTAACTTACAAGAATATTTAAAATAATAAGTTCGCAATGAGCGTTTTTTGTTTCCCATCATTCTTGAGGGGATTCTAAATCAGGCTGCTTAGGCAATACTTTTCGCCAAGATCATCATTCATTAAATTTGCTATGCCCGCCGGTGCCGTGCCAATGTAGTTACTACCCCAGTAAAAACTTGTATCCTCTGGGCGGAGCCATATGGAGGTAGATTTGTGTCTTTATTATTCAATCAAAAAAAAGGTGCTTCATACAAAATATAGTATAATTTCAACCAAAAAAAGTTGTTTCAGAAAAAAAAAAAAGTGTTTGAATGCTAAAAATAATTTTGAAACTCAAAAAATGCATGTGAAAGCAAATTTTCTTTATTTTTATTTTTATTTTTTATTTTTTTCTTTGGTTGAAGCAACTTTTTGATTGAAGTAATGATGATTTGTGTTTGGGCCGCATTTAGGCAAAATTTTTCTCTTTATTTTTCAATCAAAAAATAAGTTGCTTCAAAAAAATATAGATTTTCAAAAAGAAAAATCACTTCAATCAAAAAAAAAGAAAAATTTCAATCATAGAAAAAATGCGAAATGGGAAAAAATAGTTGAGATTAAAAATTTGCATTTTAACACTTAATTTTCATTGAAAAAGTTTTCTTTGATTGAAGCAATCCTTTTTGTGTTTGGGCCATATTATGAATAGGACATTTGTGTCTAAATCATTCAATCCCCAAAAAAGTTGCTTCAATCAAAAAATATATATATATATTTTCAATCAAAGAAAAAAAACATTTCTAAAAATATTTTTCCTCTAATATATATATATATATATATATATATATATATATATATATATATATATATACATATATGTATACATATATATTAGGGCTGTCAAACGATTAAAATTTTTTAATCGAGTTAATTACAGCTTAAAAATTAATTAATCGTAATTAATCGCAATTCAAACCATCTTCAAAATATGCCATATTTTTCTGTAAATTATATATATATTCTGTAAAATAAATTGTTGGAATGGAAAGATAAGACACAAGATGGATATATACATTCAACATACGGTACATAAGGACTGTAGTGGGCATTTCACTCTACTGTCATTTAAATCTGTCTATGCTGTCCTCACTCCGAAGCGTCTACTTTTTCCAAAGCTAGACAGCTAGTGAACGACGCCTTAATAATCAGACTTCTTCCTTTTTCATCTGATTTATTAATAGAATGGCCTCAAACCATTGTCCTCTTTAGACCGTCGTAAAACTACAATTAAAAAAGTACACAAGCACTGCATTAGCAACAACGTTAGCTTAGCACGCTATACAGGTTCACTAAACATAAACAAAAAGCGTCTCATACAAAAAATATAACATTTCACTTACTAACATAATATGTACATTCTTTACAACAACCATACTTAGGGACAAATTTTGTCCAAGGATCATATAAGTACAACATTACAACGTAGGCGTCAGCCCGAGACGTCGTGCAGCCATATTGAACTGGCAAGAAAACAATAAACCATGTCGCAAAGCGACCACAAGAGTTTGCTGTTAGACAGCACAAAAAGCCTTGCTGTAAAACTTACCAAAAGGCAGAATACTGTCTGAGCGGGACATGTGCGTTAATTGCGTCAAATATTTTAACGTGATTAATTTAAAAAATTAATTACCGCGCGTTAACGCGATCATTTTGACAGCTCTAACATATATATACATATATATATACATATATATATATATACACAGTGGGGAGAACAAGTATTTGATACACAGTCAATGGAAAAACCCATTGGCTGTGTAGCAAATACTTGTTCTCCCCACTGTAATATATATATATATATATATATATATATATATATATATATAATTATATATATATAATTATATGCAAAGCAAATGACTGTCTAAGGTGCTCGGAAAAATAATTTCGACCCATTATAAATTTTTTTTTTTTTCGTTTCATTCATTTTTGTTGCAGTTCTATCCGCTTATGACGTGAAGTATAATTAATAAGACGTTATATTATCCCGTTAGTTAATCACAAATACATCTAATTGGTTTTGAAGAAGTCAGTTTTTAACATTCGTCGAAATGGCAACCATTTGTTAGAAAAATTGTGAGATCATTGTAGTCTCATTGTTGTCCACTTGGAGTCGCCATTTTTGCATTCATGACCTTGACTCTGGTCTCACAGATTTCCAAGAATGCATGTCGCGTGCGTTCATTCATCCGTCTATATCACAATATAGTCACAGTGGATTGATATCGAATTCATTTCATTGTCTTTACTGTATAAAGAGTGATCTTGCTCAGATTGATTTTCTGTTCCGTCGCCTTTACTATCTTGGTTTAAAGTGACCGGAAGGTGGCAGCAAAAACTCGTGAATGTTAGTTGTAGTTTTGCAGAAATGTGCAGGAATCTGGTGTAACAAGGAAAGGTTCATTCATGGGTTTACATTTCTTTATGCATATTTATTTTTTGTTGAAAGCGTTTAAAAATATTATAAAGGAATTTCGGTGGGGCCTGCATGTGATTACCTCTTCACCAAAATTAGATAATAACCATTAATGGTAAAGTCCACGCATCGCATTGCACCAAGATGCACCCTGGACTGGTTGAAATCAATTGAATTGTTGAAGTTATAATAAAGAAAAATTAGATTCTTTGTTTTAGATATGTGTAGTTTTTTCTTTCAATTTTTCCAAATGATGCCATTGAGGGAAGCAGGTAGTCTTGTAAAACAGTTTTCTAATATTACTTTGAGCATAAGTGTGTTGTTTTATGCTTTAACATTATTGTTGTGCTGTAAAATCAAATAGCCCCATAAAAGTTTAGGCCTCAAAGGTTTACTGAGAGCTTTTTTGCAGTAACAGCATTTTATTTCATTAAACCTCATTTAGCTCTGCTGTGTCCATCCATACAATTGAAAACTACCCCAAACAGATTAGGTCAACTAATAGTTCTTCTTTTTTTCCCCTCAACAATTAATTTTGATTGGTATTCTGAGAATTAGCAATTATTTTAGCAACTAAAATCTTGAAGGAAAACATACTGAGACATTTTTTCCCTGTCCAAAGCTGTTCTCATTGTTAGAATTTCAAAGGTATAGTATTGAATAACACAATACATGGACTATAACACCAACTGTCTGCAACACTATTTATCCCAGAAACCGTATAAACGTTAATGGTTGAAAATCTCCTGTTTGGGACATGAAAAAAACCTAATAGATCCGCCACTAGGGCCAAGTAGCTCTTTCATGTGGTGTTTTAATATTGTAAGTCACATCCTGCCTGCTTGAGATGGTCATTCTTCTTCCACACTTTGAATAAGTTTGACAACCTATCCTAAAAACATGGCAATAACATTCACAAGTCAGAGAAGCTTTGTAAATCACCTGCATATTATTTCTTCAACATAGGTTCCATTTGAGTTTTTCTTGTTTCTCTCATAATGCAAAGGAAATCAAAATTGAAAACATTGTGAGTACAAGAGAAACAATAAAACAGCAAACATAAGCAACAATGCGCAAATCCGGGGATTTTCACAATCATTGATCGGGGCAAACATGGGATTTGTGGGTCTCTGGGTTTCACCACTGAAATAATCCCCTGAAGATAATAATTACTTGTGGTGACAATATATGGCTGTGGATGGTGCTGACAGAGGATTCTGTTTGCTGTTATTGGGTGAAAGTGGGGTGGTGTAACATCAATGGAAACTGCACTAGTGTTGAAATCAAATTTCACAACTGAGATTTATTGTATTACTGTATTCTATTTCTGTAAGATTCTTAGAAGTAATGTCTTTTCATGTGATCCAAATGTAATAAAAACATTTGTGGGTTTGGTACATTGGCAATATGACATTTTACAACGCTCCTATTGTTTGAAGTTAAAGCCCTAAAATGTCGCAGAAGCTTTCATATACGTATGTTGTGTGGATCTTTTTGATTTACAGTAGCTTTATTTTCATAGTAGAAACAGTATCTGCTGAGGTAGTGGGGCGTCATGCCAAGGACATCATTTCCAAGTCAATGGTTACTATTTTCTTTTAAGGCCTAAGAATTTTGCCATAAGGGCATAAGGTACAAGGAGGAAAAAAATCCTTAAACCCAGTTTGGTTTCCATTTTCACATATGGACTCATTGTTTTAAGGACACTACTGCAAAATGATGACCGATTAGTCTGCTTCACATATGGCACCTGACCCCCCCCCCCCCCCCCAAGTCAATACCGCAGCAAAAAAAAGTTCCCTCATTTTTTGAGGGGTGTCCATTAAAGTGCCTATGGCAGCAAAAAGCATGTTTATTTCATATTTCACGTGGTATTTTATGCTCTTGAATAAAATGGACCTCTTGGATGTGTGTGGAAGCGATTTATTTATTCAATTTTTTGAATCCCGCGTCATGAAAATGAGTGACTTACTGGATTGAGGAAGAATGCGAATGTGAAATCAGCTAGGTCACCATCTAACAATACAGCCATTACTATAAAGTATGCAGAAGGACTGCGGATTCAGCTGATTTTGCGGATCAGTCCGTTTATTTTTCGCATCACGCCAGCCCAATGTGCTGCAAGGATTTGGTGCTGCACCAGGGAGAGGCGTGTGAGCCTTTTTGGGTTTCAAAAAGTTCCCGTCCACCCCAAGGTTGGCCAAAACAAGTCCGAGAACTGTGGGACCATTGGATTTACGAGGAAGTGAGAAAACATAGTGTTTTGTATTATGTCAAATACTGGTATCAAGGCACACGTTTTAATACAGAGGTGGCTTGCATTTTGTGGCTGACAATGCTCCTTGTCTAGCCGGAATGCCACTTGGCCGACAACCGGCAGCTTGTCGCACAACCCCCTCTCTTCGCGTGCGTGCCGGGAGAGCGCTACACTCGTCTTATGCTCGTGTGATTCTCCATATCGTCAAGACTTCCAGCCCCCTTTGCATTCTTCGTGTGCCCGGCAATAGACCACTATCCTCGGGTTGGGTGGGTTCTAATCAGGGAAGACAATCAACAACCCCACTGCCGTGTGAAATGATCCGGGTTGTTTTTGTGTGATTTTTCGCTTCGAAAGACGAGAATAAGACTTTAAAACACTGCTCGGTTCGGGTAAGCATGTCAGGTAGCTGTCACGCCTCCTGCTTTGTTTACGCTCTCCAAACCCAGGGCAGGGAAATGACAAAGCCGGACTAACTCCGGTGGCATAAAATATCGTTTGGGAGGTGAAAGAAGTAGACAGTTTTTACCATTATGGGTTTTTTTACCATGTCATACTGAATAAATAAATTTTGAATATTTCATATTCCATTTAGCACAAGACTGTTATTTGTCATGAACATACCATTTATTTAGAAATTGGGGAAAAATACTTAGATAAAAAGAATATCCAGTAAAAATATTGGAGTACAAAGATTGAAATAGTGACATTTTGCTGTTCCCTTCATCGCATTTTCCTCATTCTGGATAATTCCCCCTCATTGGGCTGAATTCTAAATCAGATGAAATCATGACCTGCCGATGTCATCCTCCAGCTGGGGACATCAGAGACAGGCAAGGCTAAACCGCAGATTAAAAGACTGATTTCTTGTTATCTGAGTTTTGCCAAATTGTTGTATATAGTCGAATAATTTCAAAATATGATTCTAAATCACATAATAATGCTATTTAAGATTTTTTTATGCTGTCACAGGCACTTTAAGTCAGTGTTGAACCCTGTGGAATTAAAAATGTAAGTCATAAAAATGGATTGATATTCAAAAGTTCTAATATTTATCCAAGATTTTGAATAATCTCTTAAGAGAAAAAAAATATTCTAACTTGATCCACTTTGTTCTTAGATCACGTGGGCGCAGAAGAACAAAGCTAGCAGCTCACTAAAGCTTGCTACATGATGTTCCTGCTTATGTTTTTTTTTTTTTATGTTAATCAAACAGCAAAACATTACAATACCTATTGATTTCAAAATTATGGGCCGACTGCAATCAATACATGCCATGTACTGTGAATCCTGTGTATGTACACACACAAAAGAAACGTATCATGTCTTGCAGATGTGTGTCACCTATTTCAAAAATTGAGATAAGTGTCTCTTGAGCCAGGAATATAGGTCCCCCAACCTTTTGGGATACGCCACAGGTTGTTCTTTGTGGAATGCTTTCCAATTTTTGAACAGAAAAATTAAGCTTCTAGTACCGGTAGATGAAAACTAGTGATAATAATTTCAAGGGAATGTTCTCTTTTGATGTAACACCTCTAAATATTTGTGCTGACTTTTAACACCCACTTTAAAAGTAACAGGATGAGTTGTGGCCTTTTGGCAAGGTTTTGACAGCCTTTGATGAGACATAGCACCTCTGCTTGACAAACCTTATTTGTGTGTGCCTTTATGGTTGTTTTAACAGTGTACATGGCCTAATACTTCTTTTTGACAACCAACAGTACATACTCAGGAAATTTAGACGAGGCTGACATGTCCACTTGAAGTTCCTCTCGGTTTACAAATGTCAATTAAGTGGCGAAAGTGAAAATAGCTTTCAAGTATAGTAGTTGTAAATGTGAAATGGACAGAGAATTACAATAAGAGCCAAGTTCTTATCCCTGTATGTGACTGCGCAAGTGACATTACAGCACATGCAGTCCCCAAGTTACGACGTACCCAGAAGCCTAGCAAGGGTCCCCGGGGGCCCCAGGCAACAAGCAACATGGGGCCCTTCAACCGTGTGCAAGTAAGGGGGACAGTTGGACTTGGAGCAATAGATGAAAGAGTAGCAACACAAAAATAACACCATCGGATGTGGAGGTATATACCTTTGTGTGAAATCAGTAGTCAGATTGGCCCTACGACCCGCCAAATTCAAATTATTCTGTAAAAACCACTGATTGGTGGACTACCGACCGAAATGAGTATTAAATTTGCTAATAAAATTGTTTAGGATGATTTTATATGCATATATGTTACATTTTTCTTATAGAGTATTCGACGAGGAATATGATATACCCATTAATAGACTTTTTTGGAAAAATCACCATTTCTTTAAGTTGTCACATGAATAATGAGGTGGCCTGTGAAAATCAATGTAAAATTATTTGGCAAGGACTTCCCAGAGAGTACTTGTTGAGCCTTGAAACCATCAGGTGGTATTATTAGCTGATTGGACTTCCTTAAACATATTTAATCTGCGTGACATGATTAGTGCTGATTGGAATTGGTAACAGAAGTGTTAGATAAACTGCCAAATGAGTCCGTAGTATTGAAACACTCTGTCACGTTCTGCTGCTGATTAGTTTATGTTCTGTTACAGAGCTTATTGTGGGGGGCGTTCCTGACGTCGCACCTGCACTCAATGCAGGCTCATCAACACAGCATTTAAGCATGGCTGATCCCGAAGAAAGCTGTCGAGATATTGCTTGCTGATCGCCATTAGATTCTCGCACTATAGCCTTGCTACTTGCGCTTATTCCCTGCTTAGGATATTGTTCGTGTGCTGCCCTCCGTTGAATCTCTACCTTGTGCAGGTATTTGAGTATTTGTATTTTGCCGGCTCTCTGCCTATTGTCTTAGTTACCCTCGAGTTTGTATTATTGAGCCCCGTCGACGTATTGTCACGGAGCCTTTTTGTTTTTTCCTGCCTTTCCGCAATCGCGTGTTGTTTTTCGTTAGTGCTTAATAAACCCTTGTATTATCGAGCCCCGTCGACCTATTGTCACGGACCCTTTTTGTTTGTTCTGCCTTTCCGCAATCGCATGTTTTTTCCGTTTATGATTAATAAACCCTTTTACGCCATCCCGGCTTGCTGTCTGCTACTTGGTCCAACCTTATTTCCGTATTCGCGGACGTAACACACTCCCTACATTTGTCACTGCGATAGTGCAGTAAAGCTGCATGTGCTAAATCTGTTGGCACTCTGGGGGCCCCTGCTGGCAACACGACAACACAACAGCGTTTCGTTTTTTTTTTTTCTTTTTAATTAATATTGACTTTTGTTTTTGTGATGCATGCTTTTATTTTGACGCGGGAAGCGTAGAGCATTTAGTACTTCCGCACGCGAGTAAGAATAGATATACCGTATTGGCCCGAATGTAAGACGGCCATGATTATAAGACGACTCCCTCTTTTTCAAGACTCAAGTTTGAAAAAAAGAGTTTTTGAACACCAAATTAATTTTTATACCGAAAATAATTACAGTACATCTGAAACAAATCATTATAACAATATATTTGAGAGAAAAAGCATGTTATTTTGCCTCATTCAAATCTTAATATCTGAACATTTAAATATGTAAACTAAAGTGCAATCACATTTGTAAATGAATGGCTTCTGGTTTTTGAAATGTAAATAAACCAATTATTGTGATAAAACAACAAAATTTCAATAACTGCATTAACCATCAAAGTGAAGTGTAACTAACTGTAGTCTTGAAACAAATCTGAATAAGGAAAAAAATTGCAATAAAATAATGCAAACTGGTTAAACTTGAGAGTAGCTGAGATCTGTCATGACAGAACATCGCTTCAATGATATCTGGCGCCATCTAGCGTCGTAAATGGGTATACCGTCTAGACCGCAAATATAAGACGACCCCCACTTTTTCAGTCTTATTTCAATCCAAAAAACACCGTCTTATATTTGGTCCAATACGGTACATACGAAGAAGAACGTATTTGCGCCCACGAAGCAGAGCGCACACACACACACACGAAGACGCAGGTCACGCAGCCAAGTAAGAGAGAGGGAAAAGATGACAGTTGAAAGCCTGCGCGCACAACTGTGCTTGTGAAGAATCCACACAGGCAACACGTTTATATATCACCTTTTGTACTGTTTATTGTGCGTTTTCAATTGTGGTCGAATACTTGGGGCTAGTTAATGTGATTGTTTTTGATGATGTGCGGACGCTAACAGATACATGCTAATCGTTTGTGTAGATTGTTTTTGCTGTATCAGCAGCTAGTTAATAACGCAAATATGAATTGCTTTTGTTGAAGATGAAACTGATTTAATTTCATTTTTATTATAGTTCCATTCTGCAAGTGTTGATGTCATGAGCAGGTAAATACAGTCAGCAAAGCACACAGACGTCTGACATCGTCATTTCGGAGTTTAGCTCGCTGTCTAGCTAGGACTTACCTCCAACGTCTTGGCGAGGATAGTACAATGATGTATAATACATGTTTTTGGATAGTTATTTTGAGATTTAAGGTGGGACCAAGGGGTACTTAAAGGGTTCATTTTGACCCACGCGGAAATTCGGGTTATGTCACCAGCGTAGGAACGGAACTCGATCGTAACCCGGGGACTAACTGTACTTAGAGATCTATCAGTAAGTTTTGATCTACGGTGTCAAAGGCAATTCTGAGGTCAAGCAACAATAGCGTTGATGAAGTATCCGAATTATTACTAATAAAAGATAAGTTGCTCATGAAAGTGTCATCTTGGTAGAATGATCTGCCTTAAACCCCTGTTGAAAAAGCTTGAACAGATTGCCCAAAATCATGTGGTCATTAGGTTTTTGTGCTATAATTTTTATTGAGTGTTTTGGAGATAACACAAGATTTGTTACTAATGCTAATTGCTAAGACCCATGGTTGAGGTAGTGTTTTTTTAGTTGAGGTCAAATAACAGCCGGCTGAAAAGCTTCAGGGACAATCCTGGAGGACAACAATGAAATAAAAAAATTTAAACTAGGCAATATTTATAAATTATAGTAGTGTGTCTATTTACAAACATCTCTACAAATGTAATTTTCAGGTTACGACATGCCTAAACGGGAAAATATTGCCTTTTTCAAGAAATAAATTTCAGGTTATTAGAGGCAAAAATACTATAAAATTCGGTAAAGGATACGTATGTACATAATACTTTCTGCTTTTAAATGTCACGCCATAAGATGCTGCCTTACTGGTCGTAATTTTTCCTTGTCATGCCTCAGTAATGCAATTCCGCTCTCCTATTGACCTGATGACGTTTCAATTTGGGTGTCGAAGTATGATGACGTGCACAGGCGCGACGTTGATGTTGTTATAGCGGGTCGACATCTTTGCCAAAAGAGCAAAAGCCTCTTCATGTTTTTCTTAGGCCCTCGCATGGTTCACTACATTAGTAACACATTAGAGCATAGGTCTCCTCTTATATCTGTGTCACGATTGGTGAGCTAGTCGATAGGCACCATCTTGAACATCTTGAAAGAAATGGAAGCCATCAAAGCATTAACACCTTCGAAGATCATGACTATCCTTTCATGCAAGAGTTATCAGTTTCATGATGATTGAGAGACTTCTCTGGATTAAGGAAAAAGAAATCGCACGAGACACAATCACTGAGATGGTAGTCTGCCACAAAGCCAACGCAATTTTCGATCTCGGGAAAGAAGAGGACATCGCCGCCCTTGAAAGGGAAGATAATTTTTGTTCTCTCTTTTCCTTTGCATTACATTCTATTATCTACTTTACTACAGGTATTAACAGTTAGGTTAGGTGTATGGAATGATCCAAATGTGGTTGTCTGTTGTTTTATTCCGAGTTTACCCCGATTATAAAAATTAATGTGGCATTTCAGGAGTGCTTGGAACGGATTAGGGCATTTACATGGAAAAAGCGTCTCTACTTACGTAATTTTCAGGTTACGAGACTACTTCCAGAACCAATTAACTCATTTGCTCCCAAAAAATGTATAAATATGTTCTATTTTTAATTGTTTCATTGTCCCAAAGACGTATTTAAACGTCTTTTAAGTTTTTTTCACAAGAGACATCTCTAGTTTCTGATGCAACTTAGCTCCAAAGCACAATGCTAAAAAATCAATTTTAAAGCAATACAACTGGCCACTGGGGGGCAGTAGCACATTTGGTAAGACCCGCAACCTGATGAAACGGAATGAACGGCCGGGCCGCACAGTCGGGGCGACGGCGGAAGACGACCGAATGGACGTCCAGGACGCCAGGCGTAGGAAGTCCAAGCAGGACGACTGGGAGGACGTCCAGGACGCCAGGCAACGAACAACCAAGTGCGACGGCCAGGAGGACATCCAGGACGCCAGGCGGCGGACGACCGAGCAGAACAGCCGGGAGGACGCCCTGGATGCCAGGCGTTGGTCGACCGAGCAGAACGATCGGGATCACCAGTGTAGGGGATGATGTTGTTGAGTCTGTGTTGCTTGTTGAGTAGAGTTCGCTTTGTTCGGCCGCTCCTGTCTCTCGTGACTCTCTAGTGTCTCGTGACTCAGCCCGAAACGTGCACAACAGCGTCATCTCTCAGTTCAATAGTTTGGTTATGTGTAAATAAATTGTTACTTTGCTATCAAAAGCTCTATTTGTCTCGTTGTTTATGTTATTTTGTAGAAGGAAAACATTCAGATGTTTGGCATGTCACAAAAGCAAAAAATAGCTGTGTTAAAGTTGTTTGAAATGTATGCTTTTACAAAAAGCTCAATTTCTCTGTGTTTTTTCATCAGAAATTGGAAAATTCCTCAAATTAAGCTATTTTCTAATGCTGATTTCTAAAGAATGGAAAAAGATATGAACTAACTTTTTTCCTGGTGAAAGAAGAGAGTCTAATCTTTCTTTTGGTGGGTTCCATGTTTATACGGCATTAGAACAGAATTTTCTGTGGGCCTTGCAAAATCAGGCAAAATCCAGTAAAACGGCCGGGAGCGAAGGGGGGTTGCACCGGTGAAAATGGCTGGGAGTGAATGAGTTAATGTCGTAAGTAAAGGTACCACTGTTATGACATCATTAGTTGAGTGGAGAGATGTGTGGCTGTTAGGCTGTTTTTGGTCTACTTTACCACTGTATCAAATAGGAATTTATTATCATTATTATTTTTAAATCAATCAGGAAAAGAATTTTGTTTTAGCTAAGAACAGTGGGGCGGGGTGATCGGTTGAAAATATTAATATTTATGTTCTTGGTCTTACTTTTGTGCCCTGAAACTCGTTGACACAATGGGGTGCACAGCTATCTGTCAAACATAAGCTTTCTTATGGAAAAGATTTATGGTTAGGTGTTTAATGGAACATTACGCTCCATAGATATACGTACACAGAAGGGGGAACACATTTTTGAGAACGAACGCCACAGAGCTTTGAGGTCTGCAGTGTGAAGACTCTTTGTCTATTCTATGAATTGGATCCTTTTAGAGAAAATGCAGTGGGCCAAACATTGCTCCACTGTTAGTGGAGTCTTGATGTTACACACTTCCAACCTCCTGATGCAAAACCAAATAACCTACTTTGAGAAATAATTTATTGTCCTAAGAGACAAGTATTCAGAACAGCAAGAAGTTAAAAATCCAGATTTGAGACCCTGGGCCAGCAAATCAGCCTCCCCAAGTTTATTTTTGGTCAACAACTACAGCTGCGAATAATAATAACAACAATGTTTTATAGATATGATTGCTGAAGAAAACAAAGTGGACTTGACCACTGAAAATTGGTCATGTATCCCAGGATATAAATTGCAATACTCGACAAATGAATCTATTTACCGATAATATTAGTCTTTTTTTTTGTTTGTTTGTGTGTTTGTTTGTCTTTTTACGTCTCTCAGAATATAATACATGTCAAGTTGTACTGTTTCGGCGTAATTTGTACTAGTAAACACTGATTTTTAAATGTGTACGGCGTACGTTCAAAATCTGTACGTTTTTCGTGCATTACGTTTTTTTATTTTTTATTCTCCGTTCGGATTTTGTTATCGTTTCGGCAACAAGACAATGTGCGTTACTATGCGTTGATACGTTGGTTGAATGACGCGAGAAAAGTCAAGTGTTGTGACACTGTTTCAAATGCGATGCTAGGCTAGGTGGCTCCAATATTTCCTGACTGTACCCGACAGCCTACGATCTACGCCCATTTGATGCTACACTAGATATCATGTGCATATAGAACTAGATGCGAAATGACACTCGGCGGCGTTAGTAACCAACCGCCATCTTAAAGCAGTAGACTTCTCAGAAAGGCTTTGTTGCAGTGAACCTTCCTAGCGAACCTAAGTAACTTTTTATCTAAAATACTCCTAAATTGGCAAAATCTTGACTTGAATCTATCTTTAAATGATGAAACCGTTTTAAAACTTTCACGTCGAAAGTAGACAGAAGGGAACTAATGCAAAAACGTTAGCAATTTTAACAACTTTAACGGTTGATTCACAACATTACAACACAACACATTAAATGACTTCCAAACATAGCAAAGGTTACTATGATTTTTTTCTTTTTCTTTTTTTTTTTTTTTTAAAAGAAAAAAAAAAAAAAAAGAAAAAAAAAACATGAACGGTAACACCAGTTACTTTGCCAAGTAACTAATTACTCTCACATTCAGGTAACTGAGTTACTAACTCAATTACTTTTTGGGAGAAGTAATTTGTAACTGTAATTACTTCTTTAAAGTAAGATTAACAACACTGGTCATAAAGATGCAGTCTGCAGAATTAAAAGTGACGAAAGTGGAGATTTTATTCTGCCAATTTTTTGCCGAACACAATTTGCCCGCAACTATTGCTGATCACTTCTCAGAATTAGCTAAAGAAATGTTCCCTGAATCAAAGATTGCATCGGTAAGTTAATTTTATCAATTGACCTTTCTAATTTATAATTGGACACACTAACAAACTATCTTCAAGTCAAACTGAATTGTGAGCTGAAGTGCCATGAAGTGCAGCCATCAAAAGACATGACAGAAATTGCCAAAAGTGCTACATACAATTATAACAAAAGTCACTGTTAAATTTTAGTAATCATGATGTAGCTGAAGATATTGATTGTTCTTTGGTTGCACCAGGTTATATGTGACAATATTAGCAATAAATTCATATTATTTTAGAAATTGAGTTTTACTTTTGTTTCATATTGTACGCTATATAAAACGTAAGATTAGTCATCATTTTGTAAGGGCATATGTCACTATTTGTAAGATTACCAACGGCCTTGGGTTGACAGGTATGGAATATGTATAATAATTATGACCCTATTCATTAGTTACCGTATTGGCCCGAATATAAGACGGCCCTGATTATAAGACGACCCCCTTTTTTTTCAAGACTCAAGTTTGGAAAAAAAGACTTTTTGAACACCAAATTAATTTTTATACAGAAAATAATTACAGTGCATCCGAAACAAATGATTTTCACAATATATTTGAGAGAAAAAGCATGTTATTTTGCCTCATTCAAATCTTTTAATATCCAAACATTTAAATATGTAAACTAAAATCACATTCATAAGTTAATGGCTTCTGGTTTTTGAAATGTAAATAAACCAAACAACAAATTGCAATAACTACATTAACCATCAAAGTGAAGTCTAACTGTAACTGTAGTCTTGAAACAAATCCGAATAAGGAAATACATTGCAATAAAACAATGCAAACTGGTTAAACTTGAGAGTAGCTGAGATCTGTCATTGATATCTGGCGCCATCTAGCGTCGTTAATGGGGAGAGTAGCTGAGAGTTGTCATGACAGAACATTGCTTCAATGACATCTGGCGCCATCTACCGTCGTGAATAGGTATAAGGTCTAGACTGCGAATATAAGACGACCCCCTCTTTTTCAGTTTTATTTCAATGCAAAATACACCGTCTTATATTCGGGCCAATACAGTAATTCGTTTTTGGCTATCATTCTGTTTAGGGATTTGGTTGGAGACTAACCAACTATTGTTTAATTGATCGTTTCATTCAAACAAAATCTGAGAAGCAAAAATAAATAAAATATATGCATATTCCATACAGCATATCCTCTTCGCCGTCATGGGTGACACAGTTCTCCTGAGATTGCATTATTTCAACCCAACAAAATGCCCCTAGAGGAGATGTTAATCCTCTCTGTGGTTTTACGGATCTACTTATGTTGCTTTTATTTGGTTTCTACTTTCCACCACTTTGTTTTTTCTTTTTTGTTTTTAATGGCAGATAAAATGTATATTTTGGATTGTTACTACTGTGAGCAGTACAACATGCAGTAGTTAATAATTAGACAAACAAGACAAAACAACATATGGCAATTACAACAGATTAGGAATTCCCATTAAAAAGAACTAATTTGGAAGGGGCTTGTCAGCATTCCGCATTGCCCATTAGTGATTGCAAGATTTAACAAGACTAAAGTCTGATTTAAGCCTCTGTAGAGATTTATGCTATCAAATTAGAAACACCAGACATTGGGACCAGTTTCAAGGCCTCACACTTCCCTGGAGACCAATGACTGATAGATTCTTTGGGCATACACCTCTTTTATCTGTTTAATTGCCACCATCGGTCAGAATAAAATCTCATCCCTTGCATTACTGAGCAGAACTGAAAAACAATAATACTCTCTTGCTACTGCTTTTACACCCTGTGTTGCACAGAGTCTCGACACACCTGTAACGACTGAGGTTTTAGTTGTGCTTTACTTGACCACATATGTCTCCCCAATGGATTTACCAGAAGTTGCTGACGGTCAAGTATGTGTTGAAATTTGACAGCAGGGAATGAAGTTTTGTTTTCTTTTCATCCCCTGTCCAGCTTCTCAAACTAACTACAGGCAAGGGTGCTCAGATGTCTTGCCATGAGTCTGATATATGTGCAATCCACAAACACCGATGTTACTCCTCATGGATAGGTACCTTCAGGTAATATCGCAATTTGGTTGCTTGTGAGTAATACATTTCTTAACAAAAGTAGTTAGGTTGCAGTGGACTGGCTAGGATATTTCTCTTGCCCAACAGTAAATGAATTCTGATTCTGATAGGAAAATTGCCACCGCTGGTAGAAATCCCAAGATGGATCATTAGAGTGTCTTCTCACTGTATCTTTCGAATGGTTTCTCAGCTGTGATGGAGCATATAGGATTTATCGATTACTTAACCCCAACCCTCTCTGAGTAGAAATGGATTAAAATGAACAGAAAAGCACTGCTCTCCTAGCAGGTACAACCGTTATTTTGTTGCTGTGGAAAAAGTGTTCCTGAAAGTATCTTTATGAGCATTGCCTTAAACTTTAAGCGCGCCAACTTTCGTCTTCTTCTGCTTAATGTCTGCCATCAGGCCCCAACAAAAGAACACCCCCTAAACTCTGAAGAGAACAAGTTTATTTCAACCACCTGAAAAGGTCAGCAAACATTTCGAGTTACTCCAGGAAACAGGTGGATAACTACTCAACAAGACCCATATGTGCTTTTCAGACATATGGGTAGTAAGCTAAGCAGTCATCCAACTGACATATGACTGGAAAAGAAATGTCTATATTTAAATAAAAGTCTTACTGTAGTGTAGCGTAACAAGAAATGGTAGCATTTCAAATATTTCAAAGTCCATGTTAAGAGTTGAAAAACCACAGAATGGTGAAGCACTAATCATTCACTGTAAATGCTAATTAAATTAATGCTTAATGAAATATGACAAGTGAACCAAACTCAATTTTCCTCATCCTGTTGGGAACACTAACTTTAGTTAAGTATTAATTTGGGGCTGGAAAACATGTCTAACTAGATAAATCTCAGTTAAGTCAAATTAGAAAAAAAAAATATTTTTTGTACCCGGTGTTCTTTGGCCGTTTATTTATTTAAATTATTTTAACCTGTCCTGTTCAGCTGCTTGACATGGAGAATGGGAATCTGAGTGCCCTATTGGTCTGAACAATTTTAATGTATCACATGGGAGCATGAGACACTCCAATGTGATGATTTTTCATTGTGTTTCATTTATTAGGTGAAAGCAGCGAGCAGGAAAGGGTTATTGGGGGACCGAAAGGAAAATAGAAAAGGAGGGACTGAGAGAGAAGAACAAACAACAAGAAATGCATTCAACGCCTAAACTAACTATAGTATAACTATAAAATAGTAGTGCTATCGTTAGATATTCGTATTTCCAGTTGACACAATGTGGGGGGCCTAGTAATGACCCAGGAGAGAAAGGAGAGGGGGAAGAGTCAGAAAGAGGGGCCGTTTACATGGTGATTCTCCGAGAATCCGAAAAATTTCAAATTTGCATTTATATGGGCCCGTCTCCGTTCGAACAATGTTGCAATTCCGCAGGAAAACAATGTAGTATTCATGCCAGGCCCTAGGGGGCAGTGCAGATTTACAAGGCGACAGCGAATGATGCACTTTGACCCCACCAAAGTTCCTCAGCCCGGAAAAAAATATGCCCGCCCACTGAAAGCAATGGCATTTTTCTTTTGTTCAAAAAGGCACAAAAATGGAAACATTCAACATGTTTTATTTAAAAATATTATCAAAACAGTAAATTAAAGCTGACATTCCGCCATATTTGCTGTTTTTAATGTTTAGTAGCACCGCTGCGCACGCCCGATGTGACGTGTACGAGTGCTGACGTTATCAGCGCGGTCTTGCGCCGCGGTAGCCTTTGATATGCATGCGGAGCAAGCCCCCCTCAATCGAATTCTTCCACTTTGGAGGCAGGATTCAGAATTTTTCGTCTTCGCCTTCTGTCGCCGACACCATATGCACGCGAGGCCACTCCACAACACAGTCATTGCGTCTTCGTGTCCCAGAGTCGCCATGTAAACTGCCCCACAGATGTGATTAGGTGGGGTGGAGCGTACACAAATCTACATTGTCAGGTGTAAAACCCAGTATTATGTGAATCACTTGTAAGCAGTGTTGGGAGTAACGCCGTTACATAATGCCGTTATTTTTTCAGTAACGGGGTAATCTAACTCATTATTTTTTCCGTCGTTACAATGCTGTTACCGTTACTGACGGTCAAAAGCAGTGCATTACTTACTTTGAATAAATTGAAGAAATTACCAGCTGTAGCGAGTCTACTATGCTCTGTTTAATTGTCATCGAATACTTTGGGTGCATCCACGTTCGTGGCAATGAAAATAGTAAACACACATAGCCTACCTTTGCAAGAACGATGGAGTTGCCGTTTGGTACTGTCATAATGTGCAGGTCCTGCACCCATCCGCAGCAAAACTGTTCGTAGCTTTGTAGCGAGTTGTAATTTCGGAATCGCTGATGAGTTTAGTAACATACACCAAACAATAAATACAGCAGAATGTCCATTTAGCGTAATTGTGGAAGCCCGTCGACATCTTTACTCCATTTGTCTTCGGCTTGCTCGTAAGGGTCAACGTTGTTCACTTCCTTAAGTTTGATCACATATCTGTTCTTCGCCTTAGTAACGAGTTTGTCTCTTTATCGAACTGGCAAGTTACAGTTTAATGTCCCGCGAGCCAGACCTGCTTCCAATATGGCTGCGTTGTTGTCAAATCTCACGTGATCCCCCATTCTGTGACGTAAACGCTCGAGCCACAGCACACGTACTTCAGAGCTGGTTGTTTCTATGTGAATTGTCTCGCCCTATGTCTGTATATGTGTATTTGTTGTTAATAAAGTTTGTTAAAAAAAACTTCAGAGTCGGTGTTTTCACACACAAACCGGAACAGCGTGTGCGGCAAACACACACACGCAAAACAGATGCAGAGGGATATGATGGCAGAGCATTCAGAGGAAAATTTGTCCTTTACTAGGTGGAGATATAAACACTATTTCAAGTTGGTTGAAATTAAAGGAAATAACGTGCATGTAATGTGTAATTTATTCCTGGGGCAAAGCTTTTGTCGACATCTGTGGTAAGCAATTCAAATCTGTTTATTTTTGTTGCACTTCAAGTGTAGGATAAATCTGTTGCTGGTGAGGTGCAATAAATATTACAAGGTTCTATAACACCTGTCGTTTCTCTATTCAACTGACTTGAATACTGCTCAGAAAATTTCAAATTCTTTGACATACAACAACTTCTTTTTAAAGTAACGTAAAGTAAAGTAACTTTCCCTGGTAACTAGTTACTTTTACTTTTATTAGAGTAATTCAGTTACTAACTCAGTTACTTTTTGGAAGAAGTAGTGAGTAACTATAACTAATTACTTTTTTAAAGTAACGTGCCCAAGACTGCTTGTAAGTGAGGATATGTTGACATCCTATTCTATGCTGGCTGATCCCTAATCCTGGCACCGATAGTTTCTCTACTTGAGTGTGTCTAATTGCACCCAGTCATGAGTGAATCCATCAGACGTGTAATAGTCCAACAGACAAGTGGAAATGCTGCGCGGGGGCTGCCCCAGGGCTACAGCCCCTTCCCAGCCAATCGGGGGTGCAGCCCGTCCCTCCTCATGCAGCTCCATCTGCGCCCCCTATTACCAACCTTCAGAGAAGGGATGAGGGGACGCGGCCAACCACCGCCCGCTCACCGGCCCACCAGCTATCCCCGCAACCCCCCAACCGACACGGCACACGCCGGGACCCCCACGGCCCACTAGACCCGGGGCAGAACAGGGCCCCCACCCGGAGTGGGCGACACCTCGCCGACCCACTGACACCCGGCCAGTGACCCCTGCCGGAGCCCAAAGAGGATACCCGGGAAGAAGTCTGGAGACTGTGGCTGACAGGAGGATGATGATCAAATTCAAAGCCATCTTGGATAACCCATTTTACCCTCTCCATGACGAGCCGTGGCAGAAAGGCAGCTCTATCAGACGTTTTATACCACCTAGATGCAGAACAGAGCGCTATGGGCGTTTATTTGTGCCCACTGCCAGCAGACTTTACAATAGCAGAGGTCTGTGCTCACAATTAAATGTACATCAAGCATAAGGACAATAACAGGTACTCTTTTTGTAAGTTTCTGACGTAATGCCGATTTTCAGTCATGTTACATTCCACTTGTACTTAGTCTTAGTTAATTTGTATATACCTTTTATATAGTTCTTATAGCTTATCTATATGTTATACATGTAATTGTACACTGTCTGAGTTGCTGCAAGGCCTGAATTTCGCCTATGAGGGATCGGTAAAGTCTTATCTTTTCTTAACTCTGTTACTAGTATAAAGACCAGTGGGTTTAGGACACTTGTAAAACTTCTTTGGATTCGTTTGGATTTGTAATATATGTTTTTTGTAACACCAATCATTAAACCTCTATGATACACCTTATATTTGATTTTAGGAAAAAACAAAGCAGGGGAAATTTCAATTGAAACTGGAAAGCGCATTTATTTGTGTGTTTTGATATATAATTGAGCTTTAAAAAAAATGGACAGCCATCATATGAGCTACCACTCTTATGTAAAGGACCTTCTGTAAGAAATGTCACATTGGTAGCTATACATTTGTTAAAGCAGATACAGAATTGGCAGGAAGCTGCACAGCACAGATGGCCAAGTGAAAATCAGTCATGTAGTATCAAGCACCTAGTGTCCAGTTGTGCAATATAATTTTGAGACTTGTGAATCAAAAACAGGCATTTGGATAGTGTGTGTATAAAAGTAACAATATGAATAATTTTGTGATATTTAATGTGATTTTATGTGATATTTTCTTTATCTCTGACAGTAATTTTTAGTTCTAAAATGTGAAAGGTTCTGGTTTTGTTGTCTTGGCATGATGAAGGTGAACTCGATTGTATGGGTGAACACAATGGGACATAACACTACCAACTTCTCAATATGCTCAAATTGTCCCCATTAACCTTTAGGCAACCATATGTGGATTATATAATGAGTTCAGTTAAACAGGTAATTTAGATTGTCTTCCCATATGTAAAAGGAAAGAATTGACCCCAGCATTATTAAGTGTATTATTTTCATTATGTTCAAACTTACATTTACCCCTTTTCACTTGCTGAATGTGCCGGTCAATTTTTTCCCCCCCTCAAACGCACGTTTGATTGGCTGATGACTTGGCTCACCCCCAATACACACGCGCATGCTCACACTCACATGGCTCCGACAGAAATACATGTCGACAACATTCCGCCTCCTTCGAAGACGAGGGATATCAGAAGTTTTTTTTGGGCCAGCAGCCACTGTAAGTAGTTTAAAAAGACACCAATGTTGTGGAGGTGGGAAACACACAATTAATTTTGCAACTGAAAGTCCGACCTGTATCATAGTTAGCATACATTTAACTGTGTGAATTTGCTAACCTGCAAAACTCGAGTAGGAAGTTGCTTAGAGAGAAGTGTCCTACTGTTTGTGTTTTCTACAGTTAACGTTAATTAAATGAGAAATGTAGTGAACTCTGCTGGAAACTATAGAACCAGAAAGACGTGAGCAAGAAGCTGCTTAGAGGGAGACGGGTGCTGCATAATCTCATATGTTGCTCACTCAACACAACATAATCATAATTAACTATATCGTGGGGCAAATAAGTATTTAGTCAACCACCAATTGTGCAAGTTCTCCTACTTGAAAACATTAGAGAGGCCTTTAATTGTCAACATGGGTAAACCTCAACCATGAGAGACAAAATGTGGAAAAAAAACAGAAAATCACATTGTTTGATTTTTAAAGACTTTATTTCCAAATTAGAGTGCAAAATAAGTATTTGGTCACCTAGAAATAAGCAAAATTTCTGGCTGTCAAAGAGGTCTAACTTCTTCTAACGAGGTCTAACGAGGCTCCACTCGTTACCTGTATTAATGCCACCTGTTTTAACCCATTACCGGTATAAAAGACACCTGTCCACAAACTCAATAAGTCACACTCCAAACTCCACTATGACCAAGACCAAAGAGCTGTCGAAGAACACCAGAGACAAAATTGTAGACCTGCACCAGGCTGGGAAGACTGAATCTGCAAAAGTTAAAACGCTTGGTGTAAAGAAATCAACTGTGGGAGCAATTATTAGAAAATGCAAGACATACAAGACCACAGATAATCTCCCTCGATCTGGGCCACCATGCAAGATCTCACCCCGTGGCGTCAAATCTGGAGCTCCATGCAAGATCTCACCCTGTGGCGTCAAAATGATAACAAGAATGGTGAGCAAAAATCCCAGACCCACACGGGGGACCTAGTGAATGACCTACAGAGAGCTAGGACCACGGTAACAAAGGCTACTATCAGTAACGCAATGCGCCGCCAGGGATTAAAATCCTGCACTGCCAGACGTGTCCCCATGCTGAAGCCAGTGTTTGGAAGAGAAATAATACTGAATTGCATCCGTAGAACACCATACCCACTGTGAAGCATGGGGGTGGAAACATCATGCTTTGGGGCTGTTTTTCTGCAAAGGGACCAGGACAACTGATCTGTGTAAAGGAAAGAATGAATGGGGGCATGTATCGAGAGATTTTGAGTGAAAATCTCCTTCAATCAGCAAGGGCATTGTAGATGAGATGTGGCTGGGTCTGTCAGCATGACAATGATGCCAAACACACAGCCAGGGCAACAAAGGAGTGGCTTCGTAAGAAGCATTTCAAGATCCTGGAGTGGCCTAGTCAGTCTCCAGATCTCAACCCCATAGAAAATCTGTGGAGGGAGTTGAAAGTTCGTGTTGCTCAACGACAGCCCCAAAACATCACTGCTCTAGAGGAGCTCTGCATGGAGGAATGGGCCAAAATACCAGCAACAGTGTGTAAAATGCTTGTGAAGAGTTACAGAAAATGCTTGGCCTCCGTTATTGCCAACAAAGGGTACGTAACAAAATATTGAGATGAATTTTTGGTATTGACCAAATACTTATTTTCCACCATGATTTGCAAATGAATTCTTTAAAAATGAAACATTGTGATTTTCTGTTTTTTTCCCACATTCTGTCTCTCATAGTTGAGGTTTACCCATGTTGACAATTACAGGCCTCTCCAATATTTTCAAGTGGGTGAACTTGCACAATTAGTGATTGACTAAATACTTATTTGCCCCACTGTATGTGCATTAAAAAAGTTTTCACACCAGGGTTGCAATCAACTAGTCGATCGTGAGCGACGTAATGAGCACTCCTGATTTAGCCCATCAATTAATTAGGTTCATATTCATGAGAAATGTAACCCTGACCCCAGTTCAGTAATCTATTTCGTCTATTTAATGTCCCATTCCAAGCAAAAAGTGTACATGCAGGTTATGCTGTTATATCGTCCCTACCAATGTTGAGACCAAACCAATGCCCTTGGGTGAACATAAAGTATTTTTTAGTCTAAGAGATGAAGTAGCTGTTCATGGACAATCTTGCAAAAAGATGATTATGGCATAAAGCAGGCAAATGACAGATGGAACAGACTGATGATCAATATGTTTGCTTAGGCACCTGCTCTGGGTATGATGAGGTAGGCCCAGATATTTGGCCAAATGCGTAATAGTGGTCGTCAGTAGAGAGAGAGTCGGAAAACCAGTCTGCAAGGGAAAGACTGACAATTACAACAATCACAAAATGTAAGTGAAAATATCAGGGCGATCAAAATTTAAGTCTAAATCTCACTTAAAAAGGAAACAATTCTTTTCTGAAAAATCTGAATGTGGTTTGTTGGGATAACTGAGCAGAAGGATAAACTGGCAAAATAATAATAATAATAATAATAAAAACCATTCTTAGGTGCGCTCCCAGCTGGGTGGTGGATAGGCTGGATGTTGGCGGGTTTCAGAATGGGGGATTGGAGGTGGTCGTGCACTCCTTCATCCCATGCCCGATGGCTGGTCGGGTATGGGGCTAAGGGACCACGCAGGGAAGGTGCCCCATTGGCAATGGCCTTGGGCGGAGGATCACACTGTGCTTGATCCCCCCTGACATAACGGTGGTCACATCAGGCCAGTCCGATGGTTCGTGCGCAGCACTTTTACTCTCCGCGTAACTAACGTACGAGTTTAAGTGGGTACATGCAAGACTAAATGCCACAATACACATAATAATATATTGCATAAAACTGTTGTTTGCAGGATTAGCGATCATATAGCAAAAAGTTGGATTTTGATTCATTAATACTCACAGCTGATTTGTCCTAACACTGGGTTCCCCTATACACATGACTAACATTGCTTGGGCCTTACCCAATCACATTCTTATCTGACCCATCTTCCCTCATCTTGTCCTTTGATTAGAAGGTATCTCTTCCCCACATGGTGTCCCATCAGTAAGAGTAATCATATCCAGATAGCAACACTACTTACTTTAGGAAGCATGTATATTTAATGGTGTTTTTGTATCACTATTGCCTCTGTTCTTTCTTCCTCTCTGTACCCCTTAAACCCTTTTCTGTCCAATTGTACTCTCTGTATAAACAACATATATAGACAAACAAAATGGGAGTACGCCAAACTTCCATGTGGTACATTAAAACTGTTTAATCCTTTCAAGACAGTCAAATTTATAATTCTACATGTCTCAGCAGCTGAATAGGATAGATATTATTAAAAAAAAACAAAAAAACTGGGGGACAAGACAACTAATTGGCCAGCAAGGCGGCTTGGTTGCAGGCTGATGGTCGACATAGTGTGTCAACTCAAGTTTATTTGTCCAGCCCTTAATCACCAGAGTCTCAATGGGTTCCACAGGCACACAGTTCACAAATTTCAACAACTTCCCAAGGTCTAAATCCCACATCCAGGCAAGGACAAACTAAAAAAACATTGAGGGGTGTGGGGGGGAGGACACCATTAGAATGGATTTTAAAAACACCCTTTAAAAACGAAGCTAAAACTAGCGGGAAGAAACGTTTTTTTTTCTTCTCTAGTATAATGAAATACAGTTCCCTGCCACTGACAAAAAAAACAAAAACAATAAGCATACAGAATTGTGACATGAACATTTCTCTGACAGTTAATGCAGGGGGCCCCAACCGCCGAGCCGCGGACCAGTACCGGTCCGTAGCGCATTTGCTACCAGGCCGCACAGAAATAATAAATAATTTTGGCCTGTCCCCCTTAACACACCAATATCCCTGTCTACTCTAGTTATAATACTACAACTGGATAGAATGTCGTCATATAAATCCATTGGACTGCGAGCAGTACATCTTGTTTTTTATATCTATGTGCGCTTGTCCTCGATAATAACGTATGATGTAGGCCATAGGGCATTATGGAAATAATTAGCCCCCACACTAGCAAAAATGACAAAATCAGACGTCTTTGGAAAGATTTTATACGGAGAAAAGGGCACCTGACGAGCCAGAAGATGAGCCTACAACCTCGAAGAAAACAAGATCTAACAGACAATACCAAGAATCCTACATAAAATATGGGTTTGTCGCAACAGGTGACTGTCAGGTGCCAAGTCCGCTCTGCATAATATGTGGCCAAAAGCTACCAAACGAGGCAATGAAGCCTTCAAAGCTGCTCCAGCACATAGAGACTAAGCACCCTGGAATAAATGGTAAGACTTTGGAATTTTTTTAATGAAAAAAGAGCGAGCACGAAGGACAGAAACATTTAACACATCAACAAATGCGAATACACTGAGAGCAACGTACTTCGTGGCGAAACACATTGCTGAAGCCAAGAAACCTTTCACGATTGGAGAAGAACTTATTTTGCCTGCAACCAAGGATTTTTGCCGTGAAGTATTAGGAGAGGCTGCTGTTCAAAAGGTTGCACGGGTGCCTCTTTCTGCTAGCACCATCACAAGGCGCATTGATGATATAGCGGCCGACATAGAGGAGCAATTGCTGGAGAGAATTAAAAAGTCACCATGACATCGATACGAGAGCACTGATCTTGCTATGATTTCCAACATCGTATCTTTGTGAAGCAGGCTTCTCTGCAATGACGGCAACCAAGACAAAGTTACGGAGCAGACTGAACATAAGGAACACACTACGTGTCTCACTGTCTCCCATCACACCGAGATGGGACCATCTCGTCTCAACGAAACCATCTCAGGCCCCCACTGATTCAACGGCTGAGTTATATTTTTCCTGCACTTGACATTTGTTTTCAGCCCTGTCGTGTTATTTTATATTTGCTGTATTTTTCTGACGCACATTGCCGGTCCGGGAAAAAAAGACCCAAATCACACCGGTCTGCGGTGCAAAAAAGGGACCCCTGAGTTAGTGTACATTTAAATGAATAAAATCTTGCTACATTGGCAGACTTGGCACCTGCAATAGTCCCAAATATACCAAAAACTGGTTGGATGTTACTGCGCTTGATTGGCCAGCAATCCTCTCTGACCCCAACTCCAGAGAAAATCTATGAGCCCTTGTCAGTAGGGGGTTGCGAGACCCCAGATCCAACAATGCAGAAAACCTAAAAGAAGATGTCAGAGTAACCTGGTCTTACATTTCACCAAGACAATGTCACAGGTTGATCGCCTTATTACAAACTGAGTCTAAAGTTTTCAATATCTATAAGCTGTAATCATGCAAATTATGAGAAATAAACACTTGACCTATTTCACTGTGCCCGGAATCTATAAAATTAGTTTCCTTTTCTGAAATGTTTGACCAAAAAAAACTTTCACTATTTCCTGTCAATTTACGGTATAGTGGGACCTCTACATATGAAGTTAATTCGTTCCAGGACCTTGTTTGTAAGTCGAAATGGTCGTATGTCGAGCCGCATTTACTCATAAGAATACATTATAATTCCATTAATTCGTTTCACAGCCAGAAAACCTACACTAATTCCTTAATACTGCAAATACTGCTGGTACCATTCCAAATCGCAATTATACATAGCAAAACAAATAATTTAAAAATCGCAGTAATACCGTATTGGCCCGATTATAAGACGGCCCTGATGATATGACAAGCATGTTATTTTGCCTCATTCAAATCTTAATATCTGAACATTTAAATATGTAAACTAAAGTGCAATCACATTTGTAATGAATGGCTCCTGGTTTTTGAAATGTAAATAAACCAATCTATTGTGGTAAAACGACAAAATTGCAATAACTGCATTAACCATCAAAGTGAAGTCTAACTGTAACTGTAGTCTTGAAACAAATCTGAATAAAGAAAAACATTGCAATAAAATAATGCAAACTGGTTAAACTCGAGAGTAGCTGAGATCTGTCATGACAGAACATCGCTTCAATGATATTTGGCGCCATCTAGCGTCGTGAATGGGTGTAATATCTAGACCGCGAATATAAGACGACCCCCACTTTTTCAGTCTTATCTCAATGCGAAAAACACCGTCTTACATTCGGGCCAATACGGTAATATAATAATTCCTGCAGTAATGTAACGAATTGGGTGCTAATGCCGCGCATGTGTTTTGCGTGCTGTACCTGAGCGCACCGTGTGGCTGACGTGATAGTGAGATCAAGATACTGAACCCCACGTTGCTCCTGGTGCTGCGTCACCAGTAGGTAGATGGCGAGATAGTGTAAAGCGCTTTGAGCGCCTTGAAAGGTGGAAAAGCGCTATATAAGTGTAACACCATTTACCATAGGTGCATGCGGTAGAGATTTTACTTTCACTTTTAATGTCCTGTTGTTTTTGGTGTCGACTGCGGAGGACAGTAGGCGTGTTGTGTTGAACAAGTTCTGAAATAAATTGATAAAAATCTGACGAAACTGGCGATTTCTTTGGCTATGTTACCACAATAATAATTGTCACCTTAACTTATAAAGACTGGCGAACAGAGGTCGGAGGAGGACCAACGAAATCGTCGACATTCTACGGCTGTATCGTTGTGCCAGTTCACGGACGCTAACATTTTTTGATCATTTTCATCTTCATTTCAATGAGAAGTGTCACCTTTTCCCTTTTTTTACCATCTGCACTAACATTCTTGGAACCCATGTTAATTTTTCTCACAAGAAAATCCACTTTGTTTCCGCTTTGCGGGAAAACAAACTGCAGCGCTGTCATAAATCGTCGTATTTCTAGCATGTCGTCGGATGCAGAAACAAATGGCGAGTCAAATTTTACGTCAGATCTCGAAAAGATCGCGTGTCGAAGCGATCGTATGTCGAGGTACCACTGTATTTTGCATGATGCATGCCTGATTGGAGTAGGTGTCACGCAAAACAGACAGCACAGTAGTAGTGTTAACAGTGTCTGATGCCAGATCACAGCAATGACATGACCTTTTTATTATCAAGTTTTATTTCAAGTCACAGACCCATAGCTAATGAGATTCCAGCTATCATACGAATACAATGAGCGGAGCTCCTTTTGTATTGCTGAGCTGCCATTAGGCAAACATTTTTTTAAAATCAATTTGACACCTACTTTGTCAGCAGCAGTTGATATTGTCTCCCGAGACTCCTCTAAAAAGGACCAACACTACAGTAGGAGTAGGAATAGTATGATTGATGGTGAAAAAAAGTATGAGGATTTGCGGTGTCGAGTTTTTCTTTGAAGATAGTCTCATCACTGAGAATATTACTTCATGTAACGCTTCAGAGGATTTCAGTCAATTACACTAGTCTATTGATGACAGAGGATTATTCCAAATGACAAGTCGTAGGAAAGGTAGGCTGGAGCCTTGACAATTTATTTTATGATTACCCACTGAGTCTTCAAGGCATATATTGTATGAGTGATTCATAATGGGCGTTGCTATATGACAACGGAATGATAAGGCTTTAGTTAATCAAGAACAAAAACAAGATGGCAGTCACACAGCATAAATTACTTTTCCTAATAAGTTTTAATTCTTATAACGTGAACGTATATAGTATAATATATATATATATATATATATATTATATATATATATATATATATAATTATGTCAGCTACATCTCAGGCTCCTTGCATGCCTTTCTCACTTAGATTTTTTTTTTTTTTTTTTCTTTTTTTGGGCAGTGTGGTGGACAGCAGGGATATGTCTAGGCAAGCAGGAGTTTGTACCGAGACACAGTGACACAATGGTCATTGAGAATTAGGTCGTTCCCCAGGGCAAGTTCAATAGATGATTAAAAAGAAAAGCCAAAATGTGGGCCAGCTCCCTGAATGTCACCAAAATGCACACCCCAAAGAAATGCTACAGCACAATTACATTTCAAGTGGTTATCCATTTGACAGCTCGAACAATCCAGAGTTAGGAAAAATAAAAGTATGTTTACTGTGTTTTCATAATATACACTGCATTTGCTTTAAAGACTGCCGTTGCCATAGCAACAGTGTTACGATTCTTTCTTGGGAATTGACTATGGAGGCTTATTAAGCAATACAAATATGTGTAGTGTGCCAATTATATTGTGTTTTCTATGAGATGTGTATCTTAAATAGATCCTTCAAACATTTTTGATATTTTTTCTTCGTGGTATGTGTGATTCGAAAAATGCCGGGTGGGTTTATTGTCCTCTTTCATGCTTAATGTATATATTTTTGCAGACAGGAAGTACAGGAAGACTTTCTTTCTCCCTTCTGTCATATTACCATTATGCTTACCTGCATAATGTTGCATTATGTGCTACCTTGTGCCGTGTTACATTCCATCAGAGAGCATCAATTTTAACCTTGCCAAAATATTGTGAAACTGTCCAAATGTGAAAGTTAGAGTACTTGTTTTGTGCTTTGTTTTAGTTAGTAAAATAGTTATTTTAATATTATTAGCCACATTTGTGCTCATTGTCATTGATGCTGTCTCACCTGATCAGAAAATGACATGGTAATGAAAAAGTATCTGAACCTTTTCTCACATTTCTGCATAAAATTACCATCAAATGTGATGTGATCTTTGTCAAACTCACACAGATGAAAAAACTGTCTGCTTTAACGAAAACCACCCAAACATTTATAGGTTTTCATATTTTAAAGAGGATAGTATGCAAACAATGACAGAAGGGGGAAAAATACGTAAATGAACCGTCACATTTAATATTTTGTGCCCAACCACCCCCCCACCCCACCCCACCACCACCACCACCACCCTTTGGCAGCAATAACTACAACCAGACACTTCCTGTAGCTGCAGATCAATCTGGCACATCGATCAGGACTAACCTTGGCCCATTCTTCTCTACAAAACTGCTGTAGTTCAGTCAGATTCCTGGGATGTCTGGCATGAATCGCTGTCTTTAGGTCATGCCACAGCATCTCAATGGGGTTCAAGTCTGGTCTTTGACTTGGCCACTCCAGAATGTGTATTTTGTTCTTGTGAAGCCATTCTGAAGTTATAACATCTGATAAAGTTTTGTATTTATTCTTCCATTAATGATTGCAAGTTGTTCAGTCCCTGAGTCAGCAAAACAGCCCCAAATTATGATGCTCCCTACACCATGCTTCACGGTGGGGATAAGGTGCTGATATTGGTGAGCTGTTCCATTTTTCCTCTACATATGACGTTGTGTGTTACTCCCAAACAATTCAACTTTGGTTTCATCAGTCCACAAAATATTTTGCCAAAACTCTGTGGAGTTTCCGATGCGTTTTTGCAAACATTAAACGAGCGACAATGTTTTTTTCAGACAGCAGTGGCTTCCTTAGTGGAGTCCTCCCATGAGCACCATTCTTGGCCATAGTTTTACATGTAGTTGAAGTGTGCACAAAGATGTTGGACTGTGCCAATGATTATTTAAAATCTTTAGCAGACACTGTAGAGTTCTGTTTTTCTTTTACCTGTCTGAGTATTCTGCGCTGAAGTCTTGGCATCATCTTTGGTGGACGGCCACTCTTTGGGAGAGAAGCAACAGTGCCGATCTCTCTCCATTTGTAGACAACTTCTCTGACTGTCGATTGATGATCATCCAGACTTTTAGAGTTGGTTTTCTATCCTTTCCCAGCTTTATACAAATCAACAATCCTTGATCGGAGGTCTTCAGACAGCTCTTTTAACCAAGCCATGACGCACATCAAACAATGCTTCTCATCAAGACATATGTTACCAGGTGTGTGTTTTATAGTGGGCAGGGTAGCTTTAAACCACTCATCAGTGATTGGGCACACACCTGACTTAAATTGTTTGGTAAAAATTGGTTTCAATTGCTTTTAAGTCTCCTTAGACAGACGGTTCACTTACTTATGTTTTACCCTTGTGTTATTTTTTGCATGCTATCCTCATTAAAATATGAAAACCTATAAATGTGTGAGTGGTTTTAGTTAAAGCAGACACTGTATTTTCATCTGTGTGATTTTGACAAAAATCAGATCACATTTGATGGGGATTTTATGCAGAAATGTGAGAAATTCCAGAAGGTTCAGATACTTTTTCATACCACTGTATATCTAAAATTAAGATTGGTATAGCCTTGTTTCTACAGAGATAGTAGCTCCATAAAGACCCATAGCTAAAGTAAAAATGAAGAGTTATGACTGTGGACCTGTGGGACTTTACTATTTGAAAGTGGTGCCGCATTACAGATTGTTCAGTAGTGATTAAATGTACAAATCAGTGACATATGATTTAAGCCATAAACACATTTTCTCCATCTGAACCATTTTTCTCTCTATTGTCATTTTCTCTAATATATTATTTGATTAAATGATCCAGATATTCATGTTCTATGCCACTTGTTGTCATTCGAGTCACAATAGACTCAGTCAAGTACCTGGGGGAAAATCCACACAAACACAGACTTGGAAACCAGAGAGCCTGAGCCGAGATTCAGACACAGAGCCTGTTGTATGAATTTACAAATTGACAAATTGAATGTTATTAAAATCAACTCTATTGGTCAAGTGATTTAAACTATCTTTGGTAAAACTGGTGCAGCACAGTGGAACAATAATTTTAACTTTGCTTGATGTTAAGTTAATAACATTATAATAACCTTTGGGAAATCCAAGGCATATTAATTACAAACTTAGTCTTGTGTAAATTAAAAACCTCACTCAGAGATCCAGGACAAGTAAGTAATCGGTTTATGTTAATCCCTCAACAGTGTATCAGAATGCTAAATAAAAGCTTAGTTGAAAGACAAAAGCTTTAAAATCTTAAAACCTGATGGATTAAGTGTCATGCTTTAGACATTTTGAGGCTTGGATACTGGATCTGCAAATGTGGATATCAAATTATTTGTGAAGAATGTACTGTGGGATAATGAAAGTACACTTTCATTGAGTCATTGTAGTGAAAAATACATGGCAAAACCTACTCGGCAGGGTAAGTCTAGGAAGGAGGACTATATTTTATATTAAGCAGATTTTGTGTGTTTCGGTGACTAAACACCAATGTTGAAGCAATGGCAAGGTCCATAGCAATGGATGCTGAAATGCTTTCCCAAAAGATTTTCTACAGTCCATATAGACAAGTTTCCTGAGCGAAAACTGGGTGGCGCCATCTTTGATATTTTCTGCTCCGGACTTCAGATTTAGACAGAACACCATGATTTGCGGTTGAAGTAGACAAAGTTTTGAACTGCCAAATCAAACCAGAGGAACCCACAGAATCTCCAAAAATGGATTCAGCATGATGTAGATGAGACTCGGGGACCTTTTGTGCTGTGCTTGGTTGTGTGAACTACCTGGATGCGCCTATATACTGTATATATACACAGGACTGTCTCAAAAAATTAGAATATTGTGTATTCTAATTTCCTGAGACAGTCCAGTATATATGCTTGGAAGTGGAATGTTTTGAACAGCATCCAGCTTCAAAGCGCTAATATGAATCTACCTCGCCATACGCCTTAGATCGAGCAGACAATAAGTTAAGGATGTGCTTTAAAGCTAAAGGATGAACCTAAAAGATTGCATGTTTGTTTTTATCACTTCGTTGATCATTTGTGGACAAAATTCTGACAATGTGTGCAGCCTGTGTTAACATAGGGTGTAGACTGATACCACGGCCACTTGAGTGACCAAAATTACAATGTTACAGTTGCCGAATGCAGAAAGGCTGAAGCGGATTTTGTTCTTACAAGGAAATACTATAAAGGTAATTTTCATCTAGTTAGGTTATAGTATTGTATTAATCACAAATGTACATAGGAACACAAATAGTATGTCATTCTTTTTTATTGCAGATACTGATCGCAATAAAACTTTGACAACATGATTCAATTTCTTGTTTTATTCAAAACAATTGGTGCATGTGCAAAACAGGTAGATAAATCAAAATTTATAAAGTTATTAGAAAAATATTAAGGTGGAGCATAAATCGAGCCTTCCATCATCAAGGTAGAATGCACAATTGTATCTCGATATAGATCCATCAACGTAAGTGTTGTTGTGAGGCACATTGTCTTCACTTGCCTAATAGCAATTTTCACCTGTAAGCAAATGAGCAAAAAACGCATAACACTTAAATTCATGCATTTAGGGTTAAAAGTGTTTGCCATTTCTTTATTGTTGAAGCTAATGCAAAGCTAATGATTATATTCATGTATTATCGCGTTCAACTGGATGCTTCGGAGCTTTTCAGGTCCCTGATCGTGTTTCCATCCGCTGCCATTAAATCAATAAAATACAAAACGATTTTGGTTGTGGCGACTCTAAGCCATTTCTTCATGTTGTCCTCCCATGTCTCCATAATGGCAGATGGATGTGGCATTTCCAAATTGTCTTTTTTGAGAGATTTTGATGAGTAATTCCATGCCAGCTCACTGTTGTTTTGGATGGAGAAAGTGTAAAGTCGCGAGCAGAAATGTGGAAGTAAAGCAGAAACTTGTCTATACTGTGAACATAAATTCAAGGTGTAAACAGTAATTGTGTTCAACTCATCACAGTGTTCGATGAGAAAATCTCATTGCAAGCTTGAATGAAAATTGAACACTTCCTTTACAATCAATTGCGATTTGTTTCACAGTATGGAATCATCTCTAAATTTCACAGGATTGAGTCTCATGTCTTTTTACTGTATGCATTTTAATTGCACTTAGAAAAAAATAATAAAAGTGTACAATTCTCCAGAATGTGTCACACTTGGACAGAATGGAGCAGACTCACGTGCAGAATTCAGTCTTTTATTTAATACAAACAGTCAGAAGCAGGAACAAACTGAGGGCGCTCCAGAAGGAGGAAATAACAAGCTATAAAATAAAATGATAGAAATGAGAAACAAGAGAGCCAGGCAAAATGCACTGGAGTTTACGACTACAAAAAAGGGCTATAACAATAACAAAATAACAAAGAGCTATGGCAAAATACTATGAGCAACTTCCAACTTAGAATATCTTGGCTATGGTCTGGCTTTGGTGGCAACGAAGGGCGAAGACACTTTGGCATGAGACTCGGGAGAGACAAACAATTTAAGCACATGAGGAATGGGGCACAGGTGGGAACAATAGGTAATCATAATCAGAGGCAGGTGAGACTGCAGGAAGGGTGAGTGGTGGAAAAAGGACATTTGCCACGTTTACATGGAGCCAAATATTCCAATTACAATCGGAATATTTGTTCAAACCGAATAAATGTGTTCCATATAAACACCTCATTCGGAATGAACAGGCCCAAACCGAATGGAATTTCATTCCGATTCACAGGGGTGGAATATTCCTTTTCCCAAACCGATTAGAAGTAAAATTATATCATGTAAACAGGGAAGCGGAATGGTGTCTGGTTGCGTTCTTTCTGCGCATGCTCCGTACTGACGTGGCGACGTCACTCGGTGACGTAAGTAACGTCACTTGCAACATGGCTTCCAAGCACACGCACAGCGCACCCACACAACTTTTTAAATGAACGGCGTATCATTCTGAAGTTTTGTTTCCACTCGAAAAGTTAAAACAGCAGCTGATCTGACGATCGAGCTCCATGTTTTGCAACGTGACGCTTTGTTTTGATGAATCTGCGCATGTCAGACGGCAGTTGTCAAACGTCCTTTCGGAATAAAGGCAGTCACATGTAAACGCTGGATCGGAATAGATGAAGTGACATGTAAACAGCTGATGTGAAATTTCCATTCGGAACGATTTGAATCGGTATGAATAAAAGTCAGCATGTAAACGTGGCTAGTGAGGCTACAAAATAAAGCAGGAAGAGACAATATACCAAAACATGACAACCCTCACCCAGACGTGACAGAATGTTTATGTAGGATGTTTTGTTTAGTTTTCCCTCATTTTCAGCTCTTAAACTGTCAACAGTTAGTTGAGTCAACTCAAACTTGTTAACATGTTTTAAATTGCTGTGCCCTTGCTTGTAAAAAATTGCCCATCCTTGACAGCCTCCTCAACTCTGAGCAGTGATTCTAAGGATCTGCAATATAACTACCGAAGCTCATCTTAAGCCATGTTGGATAACTGTTGAATTTTAAGCACTCAGCAAACATAAGGGAATGCCATCTTAAACACAGCACAGTTTGGATCTCAATGGAAGCTAGAAGCCATCTTTACTCCTACTATACAACTCAAATGTGAATCTTAAAGGGGAAAAAAAATAAAATAATATATATATATTAAAGGTGTCAACAATAATCGATGCGGCGATGCATCCCGGTGCGGGGCATGGACGATTCGATTTGATGCGGGCAACAAGCCGAATCGATTCAGCACATTTTAAAATATATAAGCACTTTCAAAAATCTTCCCTGCGCAATTCCGGTGATGCAATGGATTTGGTTTCCCCATTTGTATTATTATTCTCATGTTTAATTTTTTACACACCGCATAACTCTGGTCAAGTTTCCCACTAACCTCGTAGAAGCCAAAATGTCTCCAGATGTCTGCTTTTAATGTGTTAGGTGCATCAATAATCTTTCTCGCTCCCACTTTCTCCGCTTCAGCCATTGTTATGTTACAGTGCTGCTCAAAAGTTTGTGAACCCCCTCAACATTTTGGAATTTTCTATTATTTCAACCTGATTTCCTAATCAATCAATTCAGTAGTTTTTTTTTGTTTTTTTAACAGTTGTGTTGTCGAGACTAAATTAAAAAGAGTTTTCATCAACTGATGTAGGTGCAAAATTGAACTGTTTGGTCACAACTAAAACCGCCATGTCTGGCGAAAAGTCAACACTGCATACCACCAAAAGAACCTTCTCCCAACAGTGAAGCATGGAGGTGGGAATGTCAAGATCTGGGCTTGCTTTTCATCCTCAGGACCTGGACAACTCCACATAGTCCAGGGAATCATGAATTCTGAGGAATATTGTCAAATCCTAGAACATAACCTGACGCCATCTGTTTTGAAGTTAAAGCTTGGCAGAAGGTGGATCATGCAACATGATAATGATCCAAAGCATTCCAGCAATACAACCAAGGAACGGCTGAAAAAGAAGAAGATTCGTGTTCTGGACTGGCCCAGTCAAAGTCCTGACCTAAATCCCATTGAAATGCTGTGGCGGGACCCGAAGCGAGCAGTTCATGCCAGACGCCCATCAAACCTCTCTCAACTGACTGCGTTCTGCAAGGAAGAATGGGCAAAAATCCCCCAAAGTAGATGTGAGAGGCTGATTAGTCACTACAGAAACCGTTTGGTTGAGGTAATCTCTGCAAAAGGAGGCGCAATATCCTATTAACTGAAGGGGTTCACATACTTTTGCACACATGATATCTGAGTTTTTCTTAAATCAACCACTTTTGTTAAATAAAGAATGACAATATAACTATTTCTTTTGTTTCAGTCCATTATTTGGAATGTCAGTATTGTGGATTTGGGTATAACTTAACATTTAATAAGGTTATTTTAGTTTTTTTTACAAAAAATCTGACCATTGCTGTGGGGTTCACAAACTTTCGAGCAGCACTGTATGTCCTATCTCTCTGCTCTCTCGATTAGAGCTTAGTTCGGGCCTAAAAAATCCAGCCTGACCCGACCCGGCCCCGTGTATTAAAGGCCGAGAGCCCGAAATTTTACGTTTTATTTGTAGGCTCGAGCCCGATAACCCAACCGAAAATGTGAGTTTTATTTGTAGGCCCGAGCCAGTTTTATTTGTGAGGACTCAGCAGGAGGAGCAAATGCGGGGATGCAATGCGTGGTTGTGTTTTGTGTGATCACAACTGAGACGATGCCTATGTGCATAATGATAAATTAAAACCTGTCTTTTGTAACAAATTCTCCCAGATGAACAAGACTGTAAGATGCATATTCAATAAACATTTATATCGTTTGTATTTGTGTGTCTGTTCTATCAGGTGGATAGTTCATGCGTCATTCCTCGGCAAAATGCAATAGACATTTATTTCAATTTCTTCGAGTTGGCAGAAAAAAACGCAAGTTTTCTTGATGTTTAAATAGTCTACATATTTTTATTATAATTATAAATGCATTTACACAACGAAATAACACTGGAAAGGTTTGTTAAATATATTTCTGTGTGGGATATTGTGCTCACTATACGCGCCTCTCTGACAAGGAGAGGAACAGCAGCATATTCAAAAATAAACTAAAATACTTTTAAATAACATTCTTTATTTTAATGACTCGCATCAGAACACACAAAAGAACAACCTGCCTTAAGGAGCACTGAAACAAAATAAAGACGTTTTAAGGAACACCATGAACTCCACGATGCCCTGCTTAGCACGAAGAGGTGCATCCCTTGAAATAAAGGATAATAACGATGTTTGACTAATATCTTTTAGGCCAGTACAGTTTTTAAAATGCCTGCTCAGCGTCAATGTGCCAGTCTTTCTGCTCTCGTACGAGAGCAAAGCGCCACATTTGTTGCATTCGGCAAGGCCGACAGTTTTCTGTAACATCTTCCACTATCAATTTAAATCCTTTCTACACACCACTCGTGCATTCTTGCCTTTTCAATCCCACCGTCTTTAGTTTGCTTTTCAACTCTTGAAGCTCTATATTGAAATTCAAAAAGGAAATACCAGGATGCAGCGTTGCAGACTCGCGGAGAGCGCCAAGAGCGGGTGGGGAAGATTAAAAGGAGGGCGGGGCCACGGCGTTCATGTGTGCAAACAACGCACTGGCTCATGTTTGTGATTACAAAAGCGCCTTCTCTCTGTTTCATCCAATTTATTCATTTTATAACAAGTATTCCTTAGTTTAACATCCATACATTCTTTTAGTATACAAATATATATTTATTTTAAAAAAACGTTAGCGGGAGTGAAGTCCGGCCCGATCCGACCCGACCCAAATGTAAATTCGGTCGGGTCGGGTTCAGGTTCGGGCTCAAGATCTAGGCTCAACTGTAGAGGGAGCTACTTTACATTCAAATATCAATCAATTCCCTGGATTGTTATTGTGATAAAGATGCTGCGGCACTACAATATTTTCTTTGTCGTTTTCTTTAATATTTACTTGAATATTTTTATTGATGGGTCGTTGTGACTAAAATAAAGTGACTGTTATTACTGATTTTGTACAGGAGTTCAGATGTTGCACTGTGTGAAAGGCTGCTACTGTGTGTAAAAAAAAAAAAAAGAGAAAGCACTAATTAAATGCTGTGATCTGTTTTACACACACACACACATATATATATATATATATATATATATATATATATATATATATATATTAGGGCTGTCAAAATTATCGCGTTAACGCGCGGTAATTAATTTTTTTAATTAATCACGTTAAAATATTTGACGCAATTAACGCACATGTCCCGCTCAGAAAGTATTCTGCCTTTTGGTAAGTTTTACAGCAAGACTTTTTGTGCTGTCCAACAGCGAACTCTTGTGGTCGCTTTGCGACATGGTTTATTGTTTTCTTTCCAGTTCATTATGGCTGCACGACGTCTCGGGCTGATAATGTTGTGCTTATATGATCCTTGGAGAAGATTTGTCCGTAAGTATGGTTGTTGTAAAGAATGTACATATTATGTTAGTAAGCGAAATGTTATATTTTTTGTATGAGACGCTTTTTGTTTATGTTTAGTGAATCTGTATAGCGTGCTAAGCTAACGTTGTTGTTAATGCAATGCTTGTGTACTTTTTTTTTGTAGTTTTACGACGGTCTAAAGAGGATAATGGTTTGAGGCCATTTTATTAATAAATCAGATGAAAAAGGAAGAAGTCTAATTATTAAGGCGTCGTTCACTAGCTGTCTAGCTTTGGAAAAAGTAGACACTTCGGAGTGAGGACAGCATAGACAGATTTAAATGACAGTAGAGTGAAATGCCCACTACAGTCCTTTTGTACCGTATGTTGAATGTATATATCCATCTTGTGTCTTATCTTTCCATTCCAACAATTTATTTTACAGAATATATATATAATTTACAGAAAAATATGGCATATTTTATAGATGGTTTGAATTGCGATTAATTGCGATTAATTACGATTAATTTTTAAGCTGTAATTAACTCGATTAAAAATTTTAATCGTTTGACAGCCCTAATATATATATATCTGAAAGTATACTATTTTCATCTGACTTTAACCAAGAGTGACACAAGAGCCAATAAAAATTTGTTTAATGTCTGACCGCTTGTGTTGCCTCATGATTCACGAAAAATATGCTTTGCTTTAGAATTTTAATGCGTCCCAGGCTTTATTGCATCGCGATGCATTGCCGAATCGAACTGAATCGAATCGTGACCCTCTGAATCGAATCAAATCGGATCGAATCGTGGCCCTCCGAATTGTAATCGAATCGAATCGTGAGGGCAGTGCCGATGCACACCTCTAATATATATATATATATATATATATATATATATATATATACACACACACAGTGGGGCAAATAAGTATTTAGTCAACCACTAATTGTGCAAGTTCTCTGACTTGAAAGTATTAGAGAGGCCTATAATTGTCAACATGGGTAAACCTCAACCATGAGAGACAGAATGTGAAAAAAAATAAAAACAGAAAATCACATTGTTTGATTTTGAAAGAATTTATTTGCAAATCATGGTGGAAAAATAAGTATTTAGTCAATACCAAAAGTTCATCTCAATACTTTTTTATGTACCCTTTGTTGGCAATAATGGAAGCCAAACGTTTTCTGTAACTCTTCACAAGCTTTTCACACACTGTTGCTGGTATTTTGGCCCATTCCTCCATGCAGATCTCCTCTAGAGCAGTGATGTTTTGGGGCTGTCGTTGGGCAACAAAGACTTTCAACTCCCTCCACAGATTTTCTATGGGGTTGAGATCTGGAGACTGGCTAGGCCACTCCAGGACCTTGAAATGCTTCTTACAAAGCCACTCCTTTTTTTGCCCTGGCTGTGTGTTTGGAATCATTGTCATGCTGAAAAACCCAGCAGTGTCTCATCTTAAATGCCCTTGCTGACGGAAGGAGATTTTGACTCAAAATCTCTCGATACATAGCCCCATTGATTCTTTCCTTTACACAGATCAGTCGTCCTGGTCCCTTTGCAGAAAAACAGCCCCAAAGAATGATGTTTCCTACCCCCTTGCTTCACAGTGTGTATGGTGTTCTTCAGATGCAATTCAGTATTCTCTCTCCTCCAAACACGAGAACCTGAGTTTCTACCAAAAAGTTCTATTTTGGTTTGATCTGACCATAACACATTCTCCCAGTCCTCTTCTGGATCATCCAAATGCTCTCTAGCGAACCGCAGACGGACCTGGATGTGTACTGGCTTCAACAGGGGGACACGTCTGGCAGTGCAGGATTTGAGTCCCTGGCGGCGAATTGTGTTACTGATAGTAGCCTTTGTTACTGTGGTCCCAGCTCTCTGTAGGTCATTCACTAGGTCCCCCCATGTGGTTCTGGGATTTTTGCTCACCGTTCTTGTTATCATTTTGACGCCACAGGGTGAGATCTTGCATGGAGCCCCAGATCGAGGGAGATTATCAGTGCTCTTGTATTTCTTCCATTTTCTATTAATTGCTCCCACAGTTGATTTCTTTACACCAAGCGTTTTACCTATTGCAGTCTTCCCAGCCTGCTGAATGTCTAAAAATTTTTCTCTGGTGTGCTTCGACAGCTCTTTGATCTTGGCCATAGTGGAGTTTGGAGTGTGATTGACAGAAGTTGTGGACAGGTGTCTTTTATACCAATAATGAGTTAAAACAGGTGCCATTAATACAGGTAACGAGTGGAGCCTCGTTAGACCTCGTCAGACCTCGTTAGACGAAGTTAGACCTCTTTGACAGCCATAAATCTTGCTTCTTTGTAGGTGACCAAATACTTATTTTACACTCATATTTGGAAATAAATTCTTTAAAAATCAAACAATGAGATTTTCTCCTTTTTTTCCACATTTTGTCACTTATGGTTAAGGTTTACCCATGTTGACAATTACAGACCTCTCTAATCTTTTCAAGTAGGAGAACTTGCACAATTGGTGGTTGACTAAATACTTATTTGCCCCACTGTGTATATATATGCGTTTTCTGATGTTACATTACTTGTATTTATATTTACAAATATATGTTTTACCGTTTACACTTACTCTATGTGCTGTCTGAAATCCCATTTTACTCTAATACATGCTTTATTATTAGGCAGCATGGTAGTGCATGTGGTTAGAATGACCTCCTCCCAGCAAGGTGGGTCTGGGTTCAAATTTTGACCCAGACAGCTCTGTGTGGTCTGTATATGTTTTCTCCATGCGTGAGAGGGTTTAATGTGGGTACTTCTGTTTTGTCCCATGCATATTCGGTTCACTGAGCACTCTTAATTGTCCATAGGTGTCAATAGTTGCTGTCCATATGTGACCTGCGACTGACTGGCGACCAGGCCAATGTCAGTAACGCACGACTTCTTAACAAAACTTAAAAATAGGTTTTTGGGAAAACTCACACGTTTTTTAGGGTCGAATTCCTGCTCCTATCAGCATGTCTGACTTTTCGTCAGATGTTTTTATCATTGAAAAAAAAAAAAAAAAAACACTTCCCCTATATTGCTATAATGGAAAAACTCAAGGAAGGAAAACTGAGGCCCTGGGGAGCAAGATATTCTCAGGTTACCAGGTTGACCATAACTCATTTTGGACTCAGAGAGGCTTATGTCAGAGTAGGAAAGAAAGAAGAAAAGAAAAAAAAAAAAAAAAACAGAAGCCCAGTCACTGATATAGAAAAATATAATACTGATGAATTAAAGTGCCTGTGATTCCATAAAAAAAAACTTAAATAGCATTATTATGTGAATTAGAATCATATTTTGAGACGATTCAACTATATACAACATTTACTTTGACTTATTGGCAGCTTTCCCAATTGTACTGAACAGAAAGGAGGCCATAAGTGGGTAGTAACGCGTTACATGTAATCCGTTACATTTACTTGAGTAACTTTTGGAGAAAAATGTACTTCTAAGAGTAGTTTTACTAAACCATACTTTTTACTTTTACTTGAGCAGATTTGAGAAGAAAAAATGCTACTCTTACTCAGAAACTTTGGGCTACACAAGAGTCGTTACATTTTTCGTCTTTATTTTACATATTAGATTTATTTATTTTTTGCCAGTGATACCATTGCCAAACGTAGCGCTACTAATTTCACCAATGAGACGTCACAACAATAATTACACGACTCCATTACACCCATCAGACGCAAGCTTGCCGTTCTATGATCACGCCAGCCTGTTCAATCGCGTGGCGTCTTTAAAGCACCATAAAAAATGAATTATTTGTCAGAGTGCAGCTCTCAACATGACTCGAAAGCACGGATTTAAACCTCTCTCCCAGTTTTTATTTGGCACCGATTGACCACGGAAAATCGAAGATATGGTCCTTTTAATTTCATAATAGTAATTATGAAGGAACCACAGTATTCACTATTCAAACTAGGAGCTATCTTCTCCACTAGAGGGCACTCATGCTCTTTGGACAAATAATCATTCCTTTTTTTTTCTCTCTTGCCGGAATTCAATGATTTTTATTTTATTTTTTTTATTTTGGCTTAATGTGGTTATGTAATGGGTTATTGTACAGTATCATTAAAACAACAGTTCATATAGATAAGTTTGTGCTGAGAGAAAAAAATACCATTGTTAAAAAAACAACACAAAACAATCAAACAAAAATAAGCCGTTAGTTCTTTCCACTGGATACTTTTTTACTTGTACTTAAATACATTGTGGGATGACTACTTTTACTTGAGTAACATTATTTTAAAGTAACGCTACTCTTACTTGAGTAAAATTTTTGGCTTCTCTATCTATCTGCAAAAGACGTATTGCTTTCCCACAACATGCTTATTTTCTTATTATTTCGTCTCACAGTGTCAGACAGTGTCATTCGGATGAAAATTTTGGTTTTTGTAACTGGTACCATAAGTTGGTGATCGACAACTGCGTGTTCCTCTCAAACCATAGACCCGAGAACCAATTCCACAGCAAACTATCGAAAAACAGATATGAAATAATTAAGGGTCCATGTTACGTGAAAAACAGATGAACATTACGCAGTTGAAAAACGGTACGTACATCTAATAGATGTGCAAAGAGAAGTGCTGAGCTGTGATATGTTTGAAACATCTTATAGTCCCTGCTAAAGCAAATGTATGAGGCTCATTTATGGCCCATGTGTGGAAACTTGATATTTATATAATATAGTATATATTTTAAAGGCTGTGCGTGCTCATAAAGTATGAACGTAAATTAAAAATAGTGATTTGTTTAACAGGAACAAGATATTTACTGCATTCTTGGAATAGTAAATCTTACAACATGTCTAATTCAAAGATATGGTGAAAGAAAAAGAAATAAAGGAACCAAAAATGGCCGGATACAGAGAGCACCATGATCTAACACTTTAAAAGGTCTGACCTTTAATTGTAAGGACACCATATCAGCACGGATGGTCTTTAATGGAAATTTACGATTGACTATGAAACATAAGACAAGTCTGTGGTTGGAACTTACTGTGTGTGAGTCAGATGGTGCAGTCATCATATCGTACATGAGCATCACTAAGCAGAATCACAGAAGAACTGTTCAAGACAGTGTATCAGGAAACATTGAGGTAAAGATGGAAATCCATCAAGCATCGTTCACTGGTTGAAAGATGAAATAGGGGAAAATAATACTTCATTTTCCTGTTTCCAAGATTTTCTTTTCTTTTTTTCTTTGTTATTTTTACTTAAACGTTATTACTTCGCAGCACTGTTCCCATAGTAATATTTTGTTTTGGCATTCCCTTTATCTATGGACACGGACATGTTTTTTTTTTTTTTTTTTTTTTTTTAAACACAACATTCACTACACTGTAGTGTCGTGAAACCCTTAGGTGTAGTGAAAGTTGTGTGCGACTAGCAGTCTAATACTTTTTATAGTTCTTGTCAGGCTTCTGTTCACAAAGATCTATTTTGGAACGCTCAGTATCGGAGTCCCTTAAAAAAAAAAAAAAAAACTCCTTCTGAAGCCCCAGATTCCATCACCTTCATGTTAAACAGACAAGCACCAAGAGACATCAATGAATACAAGACAGTTTCCTGTGTCCCAGTAACCTAAATTTGCTTTTTAAAGTATTGGACTATAATTAGACTGTATTCACAACCATTTGCAATGTTAATGAATGGATCCACCCCCACACACTACAAAAGCCTCTTTTTATTCTGAGTGTCAAGTGTGTTGCAAGGTATCACGTTTAATGACAGTTGTATAAAATAAACAAATCAATACAAAAAAACCGAAATATTCTCTATATTTATGCATTCTTTGCATAGCAAGAGACATATTGTGTTAAACAATGTTGCTATTTATTTTCTCAAAACAACAACAACAACAAATTTGGAAGACATTCAGGTTAAAACAAACAACACCTTTGGTATCAGATTTCAAAGGTAAAATACATTACACAGATTCTACTAAATAACTGGATTAGATCGTGTTAAGAATGACACAGACTCTGGGCTAGTCCCGCTTTTCAAGAAAGAATGAGAAAGGAGGGTGCATTCAAATTCAGATTAATCACACTTCCCAACTCCGCCAGAAATGTCTTTCCGTAAGTGCTCGATGAATGAGTCTGACCGTCAGTGTGGTTCTTGGGCAGCAGTTATGTGGACCTGGAGAAAGAATATCATCACATCCATCATGGTGGTGTGGTGGTAGTGCTCCAAGTGAAAAAGCTGCCTGGTTTGCATTACCAGCAGTAAATGGAAAATGGATAATGAATTCCGCCAAGGCTGCCCTTTGTCACCCATCCAGTTTATGAAAGCGAGGCTCTCAGGATGAAAATCAGCAACACCAATCAACTACAAAACTCAATTGCTTAGAGTGATTATGTGTCTGTATTTGAGACGACCACCTTTACATCAATCAAGTTTCCCTTTGGGTCAAAGTAAAATTGGTCCCACAATTTAAAACTTCACCCAGCACAAAAAAGTTGCCTTTCACCTGACCCTTCATTGTTATTTCAATATGATGAGTGACATGTTTGAACCAAGATTTTCCTGTCAGCAGCAAATATCTTCCATGAATACTCAAGAGGCTTATAAACCCAGCAGCAAAGCTATTTCATGCCTTCCCAGTCTAGAATATGCATGTTGTGGTATGTCATATATATTTTGACAGGTTTTCTGAGGATTTTTGGTAGAGGACACCAGTAATTTCGGTGTTAATATTTAACAATGCCAGAAAATGACCTATATGATTTTTGATTTTATATTGACCCAGGAATTATTCTTTTTAGCGTTCGTAAGATTGTTTTGGCATATTATGTTTTATAATTGCAAGCTAACAAAATGTAGATATAGCATTCTTGATGGATACTTTTTCATTAGGTGACACCAATTCTCACTGTTGATGCACCATGAAGTTGTAAAAGTGATTTACTAATTAGCTACACAGAGGCCTGGAGTGGCTAACCGGGAGGATCGGGACGAATCTCGGCGGGCCGGCCACCCAGGAGGGCCAGGTTTTACACATTTTTAATACAGTGGTACCTCGACATACAATCGCTTCGACAAACGACCTTTTTGACATTCGACGTAAAATTTGACTCGCCATTTGTTTCTACATCCAACGACATGCTCTAAATACGACAATCTATGATTGCACTGCAGTTTGTTTTCTTGCAAGACAGATTTTCTTGTGAGAGAAATCAACATGGGTTCCAACAATGTTAGTGCAGGTGGTGAAAAAAAGGGAAAAAGGTGATGCTTACAGTTACCATTGACATGAATATAGATATGACAGAAAAATATGAGCGAGGGGTCCGCATCTGGGATATGGCTCGCTCAACAATACAGCCGTAGATGGTCAATCTCGGCGGTCCTCCTCCGTTCGCCAGCCTTTATAACATGTTTTTCAACCATTTTTGAGTCATGGCAAGTTTTTACATTGGAAAAAATTTCACGGCACACCACACCACACCAAAATGTTCCAAAATTACTTTCTGTACAGTATATTTAATTATAAAATAATTTCTCAGTATTTATACTTACTCAGTGTGAAACTTGAGCCTGTTAAGATGCACACAAAGTCGAAAAACTGGCAGGAAGCTCCAACAGCTCTCAGTCTTTCTCTGTTTGTATTTTTATATTTTTTTAGCCGTTAGGCTTGAAAAACTCAGAATTATCAGACAGGGGGACTTTAGCAATGTTTTTAACCATATCAGGGGTGGCCATCACGCTGACAATGGCTTTGAAGGCAGGTAGTATTAACGTCTCTGCCACAGTTTGGGACTTTTTGGATGTAACAACAAGTTCAGCAACAAAGTAACTGGCTTTCAGGGCTTTCTTATTTAACTTAGTAGTTTTTCTAAAAAAAAAGTTGCTTGTTTGTATTTTCACGAAGGCGAATAAAATAGTCCATGGACTTGTTTTGAAGTGACTGGTTTTTCGTTTGGAGGTGACGTTTAAGCTTGCTTGGCACCATAGCGCTAAATAGCTGCTCGTGTCGCGTTCATGAACTGCTCAGATTTCTAGCAATCAACCACCTTGCTGTCCTCGATAATGTGTTGGGAATAAAACGCAGGGGGAGGATTGAGGGTTGTCACATATGGATAAAATGGAAAGGATAATTTTGTGTACATATATCGAAACTTGACGAGTCTAATCAAATGATTTTCAGTAGATGTCGCGGACAGTAAGTTGGCCGAAGGCGGCTAGAAATCCGTGCAGTTCTTGAATGTGACACGAGCAATACCTCGCTCATCTGCACACAGCCGATAACTTTGTTTCTTCTTCGTCATTCTTACTGCAACTCTGCACAACGACGAAAAAAAAAAAAACAACAACAACAACATCGGATAATTTCTCGCGGCACACCTTACGATCTCTCACGGACCCTAGTGTGCCGCAGCACACCGGTTGAAAAACACTGCTTTATAAGTTAAGGTGGCAATTATTATTGTGGTAACATCACCAAAGAAATCGCCAGCTTCGTCAGGTTTCTAATCATTTATTCCATCAATGTATGCCTTGTGTCCCCGCAGCAAGTAAGCAAAGTGAAACTTAAAAGGCTCACTCAAGTCAGCTACGCGATGCGTTCAGGTACACCACGCAAACACATTTTCATTCATTATGTATTTGTTTTGCGCTTTGTAATTGATATTTGCAATAGTAACATCAATATTTATTGAGAATTCAGTGTGGGGAAATCCTGCTCGACATACGATCATTTTGACTCACAAACAAGGTCCCTAAACGAATTAACTTCGTATGTAGAGGTACCAATGTACTAATAAAATGTTTTTTTTGTGTATTTTTTCACCACAGTGAGTATTACTTATATGCTGTTACTGCTGTCCCTGTGTATCTATTCACGACAGTGAGCATTACTTATATGCTGTTACTGCTGTCCCTGTGTTTTGTTAGACGCCTCCTGATGTGAGCGGGTGAAAAATAAAACATGCTGCACCCCCCGCTTTTCGTTGCCAAATTAGCTACTAGATCGGTTCTCTGATCACGGATAAAAAGAGCAAGGGTGGAGCCGAAAAAATAAGAATTACAAAGAGAAAAGCACTCGTAAAAGAAGCTGAAAAATGTGCAAAAATAGCAATTATTTTAATGCAACAAGCTCGCAGCCTAAAACGACACAGGATTACAACAAAAGTGGTTGAATGCAATTTACACTGTGTGATTCAACAACATAAAGCTTTGGAAACTTGCATGTAGCACCTCACAAGTGAAGAGCGGGCAGGTAGGATTGCCATGTTCATTGGGTGAATATCACAATTAATATAATTAATTACGTAGCATCTTTAAAGTGCCAGAAAATTGACTTGAATTAATCAGAATGCTTTGTAAGAAAAAAAAAGAAAAGAAAAAAACGTTACGTTTCTCTCTTGGAAACTATGCAGTATGTATGATTTACATCTATCTGTGTGTATAAGGGGGAAAACTATATGAACGAATATTTTAAGTCCTGTTGTATGGAAGCTCACCTATACTTATAGCTTGTAGCTCAAGTGAAGTGTGGCGTCTACATGGTATTTGTATACAAGCGTGTATTGTGCAGCTGTGTTGAATGCATGCATGTTTCTTTGTTACAGTTTCACAAACTTAAACAAGTTACTTCACATCATAGACTTCATAATTACTTGACTGGACACATTTGGCATTCACAGCGTCACACCTTCCCGTAGGGGGCTAGACCAAATTCCGCTTCATTTAGTAGTAGTCGGTCGAAGTCAGCAAAACTCACACATGCTGCAAACCCAAGCCGGATTTTTGAAAATGAACAAAAGCTGTACCGCATACAAACAGGAAGGATTGTTTTAGGAGTGATTTGTTTGAGGATTCAAGGTAATTATTATATTTTTCGTACCATGCATGCATTTTGAAACGTTGTGGAAAAACATCAATGGGAGAAATTAGCCGCCACAGCATTGGCATTATACCTTGCAATATTTACGTAAAATAACTGCCAACTTCCCGGTTTTTAAGCTTTAAACCAAGAATCGAGACTGTTTTATGTTCATATCTATAAAGAATTCAGTGATTTAAGCATTTATACACAATAATTTTCAACGGAAAAAGCTCTTTGTTTTGTTTACATATGGGTGTGGCTAATTTTCCTAACTGACTAGCCTCATAGTTCGCAATCTGTACGCAAAATAAATGCTACCTACACTGATTTCTTTGCTTTTAACCAAGAATCAAGACTTTTACATCCATATCTATAAAAAAAATCAGTGATTTAAGCATTCATTCACAGGAATTTTCAACGGAAAAAGCTCTTTGTGTACACATGGAGTGGGCTAATTTTCCTTACTGACTAGCCTCATAGTTCGCAATATTTACGCAAAATAAATGATACCTGCACCTGTGGGGTTGGCCATCCTTTGAAATTTAGCGATTCCGGTTCCGATTCCAATTCCACGTTTCGATTCTGGTTCCGAACGATTCTTGATTCCGATTCTTTTAAGAGGCCAGGTAAAAAAAATGCAGGGTAAAAAAAAATTGCATTGTTTATATTAAAATCTTAACTTCTCGACGATTTTTTAAATTAAATGAACTTCTCACAGGGTATTTTTTGACTAGTATATAAATATCAGCAATCAGCAAAGCAAAAAAATCAGCAAAAATATAGCAAGTTTTTTTCCGCTCGGCGGTCAGGGCATCAAAACAAGGAATCGAAATTTAAAAATTCGAACGATTCCGGGAGCATCGGAGTGTTAGAACCGGCTAGATGCTCAATGCCCAACCCTACTGTGGAGAGATCTGAAAATGGCAGTTTGGAGAGGGCACCCTTCAAATCTCAGAGACCTGGAGCAGTTGGCCAAAGAAGAATGGTGTAAAATTCCAGCATAGCATTTTAAGACACTCATTGATGTATAGACCCTACCCACGTGACGTCACAACTCCGTCCTCCTGACTGGTACCGCCCAATTGTCCGTCAACACATCGTGTTTACCTGTTACGGCTACGTACATTCCTCCTATTTACGGCGTGTTTTTCTGCTCGTTAACATTGATAATCAAAATGGTGAAGGCGTGTGTGGCGGTCGGTTGCAATAACAGAGAAGATAGACGGAGAGACTTGAAGTTCTACCGGATTCCGAGAGACCCGGAGAGGAGAGAGCGAGATGTGCTGCTGCAATTCGACAAGAAAACTGGGCTCCAAACGATTACCACAGATTATGTAGTAGTCATTTTATATCTGGTAAGATGCATTTAATATATATTTAGAGGGTTTTGGGCTGACAACCACAATTAAGATCATTGCTAGGCTAATCGCCGACAACATACACGTATGTATGTAGTGAGAGTGCTATCGCTAAACCATATAAACATTAAAAGCCCTAGCTCCATTGACAAATGACATGAAATACATTAGACTTGACAGTGGATGTTAGCAAGAACAAAAGATTTTGAATTGAAAATTTCGTAACTCACCTTTCCAAGCACAAGATCGATTCCTGCCGAATTTTCGTGGACGAGGACCTGTTTCACCCAACCAGCAACGAAGTATTTATAAGCCTCCAAGCTCTTAAAGTTTTTCAAACTTTCGTGAGAATAGGCTGATTTTGTGTGGACAAGATAGTTGTACATATCAGGGTAGCTAGCAGATGTCAGGCAAATACGGCGGAGACAGCGGGTTGAAAAACATCGATTTAGGCATCAAATATGGATCTGGCGAATGGATAAACTGAAGCTTTTCCACATAACGCCTTTTATGCAACGCATCAAGTGAGTTTACGGCATCCGAAAGCACCGGGTCTTCCATGAAATGCATTATAAGTTGCTCGATCAATTGAGACCATTGATAATACAGACACAAAATGAGACGGACAAGGGGGCGGAACAATACAGCGATCACGTGATTTTGTGACGTCGGTGGGTAGGGTCTATACCGGAAGCGGTTGTTCGCAGTTTTTTTGTCTATAGGTTGTGCTACCAAGTACTAGGCTGAGGGTGCCGATACTTTTGTTCTGCCTGTTTTTGGAGTTTTGTGTAAAGTGATAATGATTTAATTTCTTTTTCCATTCTCTATTTTTTTTTTCATTGCAAGCAAAATAAATGAAGATATTACTACCAAAGCATTTGTAATTGCAATCATGGTCTGGAAGAAATTGAGCATTATCTGACAAAATTGCAGGGGTGCCAATACTTTTGGCCAGCACTTTATATGCCTAAGGGAGGTGCCTGTTTTGGTTTTAGGTCGGTAGTAGCTTTGGTTTTTATATTATATTTGAAGTTTTTGAAAATAGGCCCCCAACGGATCGGCCCTGCGCCCCGTGTCATGTCAATATATGATGAAGTCTATGTTCATATAAAAACAAGAAAAGACCAAGCCTTGTTTTTTATTGGAGGACATTCAATGTTAGCTAGTTGTTCGGCAGTGCACAATGAAACGTACTGTTTTGGGCAGTACATTTAAATATACTTTTTGTATTTTTAAGAGCTAAAAAATAACAAAAGAATCCAGAAATACAATGGCATTAACCCCCCAAAAAGCAGAAACATACACATTTAATCCTCTGCAACAAAAAAGAGGAAGGGGAAGTACTGTAAGTTTAGAACGTTTGTTCAAATATATATAAATATATATGTTTGTGTTGGATCAGCCCTCTCTATCGGCAGATTCTTAAAATCAGGTGATTCGGACGTGGGTTTAAAAACATGCGATCGGGACATCTCTAATTTAAATAATAAAAAGTGAGCTGGTCTAAGACATGAAATTACCGGGCTGAAAATGAGTCCCAGCCCTGGCTGAACATATTACAACCTCACCAATTTATCATTATGTGGAGTTGGCGTTAATGAATATGAACTTTGTTATGACTCAAGTCCCAAAATTGAACTATGAAGCCAAATTTCTATCATTCTATAAATGCGTGCATGAGTACATAACCTGGAAAACAGTTTTTTGTAAATGAACTGTTTTTCAGAACTTTTTTATTTGTTCTTTGGAACAGTGTTGTTGTGCTCACAGTAATTAAAGACAGCAAAGGAAATAGTCTTGAAGGTGTAATTAAATACAGCTCCACCTTGGAGACAAGTTGTGCGGTTTGCAATAAAGCCTGCTTCATTATCACATTCTGTAACAGACGTGAATCAGGATGTCAGAAAAGTAAGTCTTTCGATCCTTATTTTACCCTTTAAAATTTGAGCATAATATGGTTGAGCATTTTCTTGCTAAAATATGCATGAAGGCAGCATATGCTGCTCCAAAATTCGTGTTTACTTGTGCCACAAAAGCTTGCTAGTGGCATTGACACCACCCCTTAACATAGAAGACCCCAGCATCTGGTCATATTGCAGTTAAAATGTATTACAAATAGCTCTGGTCCATCCTATTCATTTATATCTTTGGTTACTTTTTATTCGTTCAAAAAGAGGAAAGAACAAAAAATATGTAGTTTTAGCATGATAAACCTAATCTATACGCATTCTATAAACTGGTATTTGTAAATGCGTTTATAAATGTAATATGTTTGAAATTGATGACAATTACATTACACTGTTAAATGTGATCAGTATGGTGTTCAGTGGTTTGTAATTAAATATGGCAAACATTAAAAAGAAAAAAAAAAAAAAAAAACAGTTGTTCAACACTGAACAAGTCTTAGATGACTGATGTTGTTAACTGATTTAGTGTGTGCGCGCCACACAATGAAATTTGACCTTGCCATTATGGCAAAGAACAGCTATACACGTGTGTAACGTGATCGCTCAGACGCCGACGTGTCAGCCAGATGTTTGACAGCCAGATCACTGTTGCATTGTTAAGACGAATGACGTACGTTCATCATTTGTCATGTTCAGATAAAAAGGCTACAGGATTAAATATGATCCACTGTCAGATCAACAAAGGTTAGTGAAAGACAACAAAAGCACATGTGGTACTAAAGGCGCAAATGTATTGCCTTACAAAAGTGCATTACATATACTTTTTTCTCTCTTTTTTTGCCACAAATTTAGAAAGGAAATACATTCAATTTAAACTTACTTTCAAATATAATTCCAATGTTAGTGTGATGAGGATGTCAATCAGAAATTTCAGTGGAATGGAATGGCAATTAACATAGGACTGCTAATGTTCCTTAAGCTGTGAAGACTGTGCTGCAACCATCATATTCACGCATATAATATTTATGTTGTTTATGTTTATTTATTTATTTTTTTTCTGTCCTATTGACCCTGATTTGGGGCAAAGATCAAAACACGGTACAGATGTAGCATATTTGATTATACACCAGCAGTACAGTAGGCAAACAATTAGGCAGAGGAAAGTCCAATAAATTTGGACAAACACATTCATTAGTTTGACTTCAGATTGGTTAAAAATGGCAAATAGGACCCGATTAAATTTCTACGACAGAATATTTCCCCCCAAAAATGGAAAATAAATAAATATATATGGCGAAAAACACTCAGGTGACTTGAAGTTCCGCTCTGAGACCCCCAATTTGGCCAACTTTCAAAACTGTCCAATATGCATCTGTGATACATCATTGGAAAGGTTAAAATCTCAGTTATCTGGGGAAAGAAAAATTTTGAACAGGAGGGCATTTACAAAAAAAAATTTTTTTTTTTTTAATCAGCAAAACCCTATCTGAAGGTGAGAGCAAGCGAGAGCAGAATTAAAGACGCCATGACTTTAACGAGATATTATCACGTACTTACCTTGTTTGGATCCAAAAACTCCATTGTAGCATGTATCGCTGAGTGACAAAACACAGCTGTGAATGGCCACAGCTAGATTTTTGGGGGGATTTTATGGGTGAAACATGGTCATATACAAAGGGTCGCGATGCAGAAATCGCAGACATCAATGAGTGGTCGAGATGTTCTTTTCATATATTTACCCTTTTAAACATTTTTTTTTCAACTTTTCTTTGTTTGGATCGATTATTTATCATCTAACACATCTGAGAAAATGTGATAGTAACAAAAAAAAAAATACAACTAAGCAATAGTTATGAGCAGGGGTGCACATAAGTGGTCCGCATGCGCGCATGCGTACTGGACGTAGACAAATGCGCTGGCCCTCAACGGCTTCCATACGCTTTTGCGTACCGATGGATGACCACTGGATTTGCGGCGGACACGAGAAAATAACTTCTCAAAATTTTGAAGAGGCAGGCCACACTGAGTAATTACTTCAGTGATGGGACGAAATGAGCCGAGGTTCCGAAGCTTGTGTCGAGAAATGGGAGGGGGGTTTCCACGAAGCTTGTAGCGAGGCGCGCTTCATTTCGGCAAAACCCGGAAATGATGACGTGGGAAGCCTCGCCGGCGGCCGGTGGCCGGTGGCCGGCGGCCGGCTGAATCTCGTGAGTGCTTCGGAAGTGATCCAACGTTTGGCGCACATTGCAAAAACAGGGCAGACTACGGTATAAATTGGTTGCAAAACGCAATGGCGATCGCCTGTTATCTCACATTTTGTGGATTTCGGGCTCCTGTACTTGTTACATCTGTGCGCAACAGTGCAACCAGTGCAATCTTTTTTCGAGCCTTGTCCTTTGCTTGGATGGAACCTGCGCGTAAAGAGCGATCCTCCCCTGTATGGGAACATTTTGATTTGATTGCTTTCAATAAGGTAAGGGAGAAAAACTACTTTAATATAAATGTGAGTGTGTGTGTACCTATCTGAACCAAACATCAACAGAATGAACAATCCATTAGCGTACTGGGAGGCACAAAAGAATACCTGTCCAAATTTATATAAAATGGCACTCACATTTCTCTGCACCCCAGCTTCATCTGTGCTTTGTGAAAGAATATTTTCTAAAGCTGGTGAAATATTTTCCCAAAAAAAAGAAACTGTTTAAAGCCAGCCACTGTGGGAAAGCTATTATTTCTAAATAAAAATGAATAACAAATTACCCTTAGCACTTGTTGTATTTTGTTCACATACTAAATTACTAACACAAGCACATTCATATCTTTGTCTTAAGCAAATAGCCATTGAATTCTTAACAATGTTGACCTCTTGGGCTTCTAGACCACTTGATGGCGCCATAGGGTAAATGAAGCACCATGAAGCTTTGCTACATGTGCAAACCAATTGGCTGCAAAGCTTCATTGCTTCATGAGGCTTCATTTGGCCATCACTAAATTACTTCCGTGTTCCCCCATCCCCGTCAAAAGACAGACAGACGACAGAGACGTCACCGGAGCTACCGAAAAAAAGGACTTTTGCTGAAAAGTGGCTACAGGAGGTACCATGGCTAGAAGCAAATGATGCTCGCACGGAAATGCGGTACAAAATGTGCCGTGAGAATCCCAATGTCGCCGATAAGAGCAGCGCATTTTATGTAGGGTCAAAGAATTTCAGCCATCCAAACTTTGAAAAGCACGAAAAAAACAGAGCATGTGGCAATTAAGCAAACTATCGATGTCAAACAGGACCCCACTCGCCCTATGGACAAGTGGCGGAATAAAGGTAATGAACAGCGACATGCACTGACAAACGTGTTTTTGCTCGCATTTTACAAAGCTAAACATGCACGTTCAATGAGGTCTTATGAGGAGGATATCCCACTTTTAAAAAGGCTTGGAGTTAATGTGGGAGCCGCATAATGCCCTTTATTTTGAATTGGTGCTTCTTATTTCTTTACATTTCACTTCAAAGTAATGGCAATGTTGTTGTGCCAGTTGATGTTAATCAAGCATTAATTGTTAATATAATTAATTAAAGTTAATTGGCTCTAAGTAAAGCTTGTCATAAATTTATCGCATCAGGCGGGTCAGCTCTCAAGCTCAATGAGGACCAAGTCACATCTCCAGGTCCTCCTCTGAGAACCTGGGCAAAAAAATTATGTGCACCCCTGGTTATGAGGTAGATAGCTGTGACTTTTTTACTGACACCATTTTTTTCATTGTGACGTAATTTGTTTAAAGTTTAAAATATGCGAGTGAATAATTTTTTGAAGTCGTTTTCTTTTTTTAAACAAAATATTAGACATCAATTAATGATTCTAATATAAATATGACAGACATTTTAATGATAAATACAATTAATTACCTACATTTTATGGCTGGGTTGAAATAAAAGCGGTTGCGCGATGTCTGTAAACGGTGGTTTTGAGGTTAAGACGGACAAATTAAAAATAGTTCGGGGGCTTACTGTGCCATGAATCTGCTATGGCAGCATATAGACATATTGTTCTTTCAAACACAACAGGGTTTTTTTTTGGCTTAAAATACAGCAGTTTATTTTAAAGAGGATTGCAAAAGCAGGAACTGCTTTTTCAGTCTTGTCTGTGTTTTCCGCCATATATATAGACAGTGAGGAGCATGCACCCCTTGTGATTTTGCAAGTTCACCCAATTACTAAATAGGTAGAGGTCTGAAATTTCAATCATAGATGCATTTCCACTTATCGGGACATAATCTAAAAAAAAATCCCATTCGTAACGAAATGTATGATTTTTCAATAATTTATTTGTAATTTACTGGGGTTCATAAGTATTTGTATCCCTGAGAAAATTTGTGCTAATATTTAGTGCAGAAGCCTTTGTTTGCAGGTGAGTTTCAAAATACAGTACATGATCATATGCTAGCAGTTCACATGCTAAGATGGGAGAATAGGGCACTCCAAGGAAGCTACAGAGGTCAGACGCTTTCTGTAGTTCTTCATCAGGTTTTCATATATGAAACACGGATTTCCTCCACACAAATTTGTCAGGTTTCGGGGCTGTCGTTGAGAAACACCAAGTTTCTGCTTCATCCAAAGATTTTCTATTGGATTGAGGTCTGGAGGCTGGCTAGACCACTCCAGAGCCTTGATATGCTTTTTATGCAGCCACTCCATGGCCAGCTAGGCTGTGTGCTTCGGATCATTGTCATGTTGGAAGATTCAGCCACAACTCATCTTCAAGTCTCTGACTGAGGGATGAAGGTTGTAGCTCAAAATCTGACGAAACATTTCACCATTCATCCTCTGCTTTATACAGTACGGTTGTCCTGTCCCCTTTGCCGAAAATCAGCCCCAAAGCATGAGGTTTCCACCCCCTATACTTCAGAGTGGGGATGGTGTTCTTGGGATTGTACTTCTTTTTCCTCCACACACGGCGAGTAAAGTTCGCAGCAAAAAGTTTTACTTTGGTCTCATCTGACCACATGACATTCTCCCATGACCCCTCTGCATCATTCGATGGGCCCTGGCAAACTTTAGACAGGCCTTCACATGTACTGGCTTCCACAGGGAGAACCTTCTGAGCTATGCATGATTTTAAACAATTACACCGTAGTGATCTACTGACAGTAGCCTTTAAAACTGTGCATCCAGCTCTCTTCAGGTCATTGACCAGCTCCTGCCGTGTAGTTCTAGGTTGAGCCCTCATTTTTCTCATCATTAGTGATCAGTGTTGGGAGTAACGCCGTTATAAATAACGCCGATACGTAACGGCGTTATTTTTTTCAGTAACGGGGTAATCTAACTAATTTTTTCTGCCGTTACAACGCCGTTACCGTTACTGACGGTCAAAAGCGTTGCGTTACTTACTCTGAATAAATTGAAGAAACTACCAGCCGTGTCGAGTCGAGTCTCTGCTCTGTTGATTTGTCATCCAAGACTTGGGGTGCGTTCAGGTTCGAGAATAGCGCACGTACTTCTGACTCCAAGCTGTTTGTCTCTGCTCATTCAATTAGACAATGCTTTCCAAAGTTTGGTAACGTTTCCGTGTTTGCTACACCTGATGCTAGCCTCGTTCCCATCTCCCACTGTCAGCCAGCTATAATTCTGCTTCCATCTTGAGGACGGCAGACGCTTTGAAGGTGACGTGAATTGTCGGGAAACGAGCCTAACTGAATGCAGCCCCTCGAGAGATGCGTTGGAAGTGATTGTGATTGGCTGAGGGTTAGAGTCATGTGTCGTGGTAAGCCAATCAGAGCCGGTGATTTCACAAGCAAACCGGAACAGCGCGTGCAGCAAACACACACACGCAAAACAGATGCACAGGGTCGGGATGGCAGAGCATTCAGAAGAAAAATTGTCCTTTAAGAGGTAGAGATAAACACTATTTCAACTTTGTCGAAATTAAAGGAAAGAACCTGCATGTAATGTGTAATTTATGTCCCGGGGCAAAGCTTTTGTCGACATCTGTGGTAAGCAATTCAAATCTGCTGAAGCACCTAACAAGTTAACTACCTGTCTGTTCTTCTCTAGTCCACTGACTCGATTACTGCTCAGAAAATTTCAAATTCTTTGACATAAAACAAGTTCTTTTTAAAGTAACAGAAATAGTTACTTCCCCTGGCTTTTTAAAGTAACGTGCCCAACACTGTCAGTGATACACCACGAGGACAGATTTTACACGGAGCCCCAGTCCGAAGTAGATTATCAGTCATGTTTGCCTTTTCCATTTTCTAACAACTGCTGCAACTGTTGATTTATTCTCACCAAGCTGCTTTCCAATTGTCCTTTAACCTTTTCCAGCTTTGTGGAGCGCAACAATTTTTTCTCTGGTGTCTTTGGAAAGCTCTCTGGTCTTGCCTATGGTAGCAGTTGGATTATGACTGACTGTGGGTGCACAGGTGACAATTTTAAGCTCGAGCGGGTGGTGGGTGGGTAGTTACTCATTGGGGAAAAGGTGGACTTTTTTTTTTTAAAGGTACACTGACAACTCTTTGAGTGTCATAATTATTGCTGATATTCAGGGGTACAAATACTTAAGAATCCCAGTAAATTACAAATAAATTATTTTTAAAAATCATACAATGTGATTTCTGGATTTTTTTTTTAGATTATGTCTCTATGAATAGAAATGCATCTATGATTGAAATTTCAGACCGCTACCTATTTTCTAAGTGGGTGAACTTTCAAAATCACAAGGGGTGCGAATACTTCTGCTCCTCACTGTATATCCTGTTTTATTCCGAACAGGTAGAAAGTAATTTACTATGTCACATCCCATTCAAAGCCAATATGATTCTTGCCCATACGTTGGGCTTTGGAATGGTGTGACTTAATCAGGGAATGTAGAATACCCACATTTCTTCTAAAAATTGAGGCCAAATCGTGTGTGGCAGGTTGCTTCCGTGCAAGGTATCGTTTTAGAAAACATCAGCGCCTAGTTCACTTTCTTTCCTGCTGTGGAAGCTGTGAATACTTGAGCCGCATGGCGTGCGACAGTAATCATTAAAGACTCAGCACATACTACTACTCGGCAGCAAAGACACTGGGGACATCTGTCATTCAGATGAATGTAGGTCAGCGTTCCTCGTGCCTGATTAAAGGAGGAACCTGCCACAAGCAAGTTATACAACATTTGGCATTATTTGGTCTGGTTAAGGCTCCATGATTCGGTTTTCTCCATCGCTGATGATCCTTACTCTCTGCTTCTTACAAAATCAGAGATTGGATTGCCCAACTGTCAGTCAATCATATAGGCGTTGATGCGAGCCCACTGTTAAACATCCCAAACAGATGGCCAGCCACTACTACACCGCACGCGTGCACCCCCTTCCAGCCTGGGTGTACTCACTTGGTAAGAGACTGTAAGCTTCTTAGATTTGTTTTATCATGCTTATCACTAATTTAGTTTCTTCTATCAAAGCTATCAGAGCAATTATTTTTCTACTAACATGCAGAAGAAATGTCTTTGCATTAAGTCAGCAGCCATAATTCCCTTGACTCTGTTCTGTTATGATCGAGTAACAGATGACAAATGTGTGGAAACGTATTAATGAGTGCATAAATCCGCCGCAGTGCTTAAGACAATAGCATGTGAGGGGGCTGAAAGATGGGTGTAATTTGGGGCAGGGCAGCGACCCCCGACACCCAGGCCGAGGAGGCAGCATTGGAGGAGGCTGAGCCAGAGCAGGTGTCTGTGGTGACATCTGCTTGGGGAAACACAAGAACTCTGCAGCTACAGCACTGACTATGCAACTGAAGTGCCCTGACTCCGTATAAACAAGGTAGACATCTTCTTGCTTCATTTTTGGGGATCCTGTAGGAAAAGGGGTGCATTTCATGATCTTTTGTAATTTGATAAAAATGTTTCATAGAGTTACCGGGTAGCGGTTTGAACTAGAAATAGTTCTTCCTTTCCAAAATAATTCATCTCTCTGCTTGACACTTTCCATGTTTCATATTATGATTCTCAATGTGGATTAACCCATGAAAAAACGAGGTTTTCATGCAGACTATTAAGAGGATTCGACCCAGATCTCTTACAGACATTAAAGAAAGAAATCGTTGGATGCTTGGTCTCATGTAATATTGATGCTGTCATGTTTACTCATCAACCCACTTTCCTTCTGAATCTAATCAAGTTGACAAACCCTCAAGGCTGTTGATTCAGGCGCGCCATTGATCCAAGTTTGCCTTCTATTGACCCAAGTGCATTTAGAAAAGACTTTGTAGTGTAATCAAAGGCTTTGTGGACCCTCTCACTTCATGCTGACATGCACTGAGCAACTGTAACAGATCCAGACTATTTTTGTAACTCTAACGGGCATTCACATCAGAATGTCTTGCTTTTTGAGTTTGCAGAACAGACATCAATCCCCTTGAGCTCCTTAGAGCTACACGAGATTGTAATAGGACAATGAATGATATAAAGCGTGGGGGTGGCAGGAGGACTGTTGAGGGAGTTGTACTGATATTGAACTATTGGCAAAAAGGGGGTTGGAGGGGGGCGCAGATTCTATGAGTACCTGAAAGAGATTCTGAGCATGTTACAGGAGTGGCAGTGAATCCCACCGCTTTGGATCTGACCTATTTCGAAACTCAGTGGAAGAAACGCTAGAGTCTGAAATGTTCCATGTCAAGTTTATACAACTCAAGAGATGTGCAACCTTTCTGATTTGGATTTCAAGTGTTTGGAAATATCAGCAAAGGAAAAACTAGCAATCGGAAAAACACATTGTGACTTGATGAAGTGTTGGGGTAACTTCTTGCTCTAAAGCAACGTGGCGCCAGTCATTTTATTCTGATCACGCAATCTTTTTTCTTGAGCCAACACGCCGTCTCGGCTTCTCTGTTTCCATTAAGCACCTGTAAATAACAAAGGTCAGAAGGTGAAATTGATCCTATGTTATAGAGTGCTTTGTGTGTTTGCAGTTTGATGAAAGGGAGTAGCAATGTTCAAACATCAATGAAATGTAGCCCTGCTGGAACGCTGTGGCATGGAGCAAATTCAGATATGGTGGTGTGAGATTGAAGGACAATACAATTTGTTACATTATGATCCTTACTTGTTGCTGATTGAAAAGTAGGGTGCTTTATCATGTACCAAGAGGACTGAATGCAGAAGCCTCACAAATACTTAGTGAAGATCTGTAAAATTGTCTTTGATGTATAATGATTAAAAAAAAAAAGACATCTATAGAGCTGTTTGTACTTGTACTGAGCAGTATCATTTTTGTATGCGGTGTATATTTATTAGGGCTGTCAAACGATTAGAATTTTTAATCGAGTTAATCACAGCTTAAAAATTAATTAATCATAATTAATCGCAATTCAAACCATCTATAAAATATGCCATATTTTTCTGTAAATTATTGTTGGAATGGAAAGATAAGACACAAGACGAATATATACATTCAACATACTGTACATAAGTACTCTATTTGTTTAGTATAACAATAAATCAACAAGATGGCATTAACATTAACATTCTGTTAAAGCGATCCATGGATAGAAAGACTTGTAGTTCTTAAAAGATAAATGTTAGTATAAGTTATAGAAATTTTATATTAAAACCCCTCTTAATGTTTTCGTTTTAATACAATTTTAAATCAAAAAATAAACTAGTAGCTCAACATTGTTGATGTCAATAATTACACAATTCTCATTGTGCTGAAACCCATAAAATCAGTCGCACCCAAGAGCTAGCAGAGGGAGACAAAACACCAAAAAACACAGGTAACAAGTGGACATGACACTGTGCTGTCATTTTAATCTGTTTGAGCGGGGCATGTGCGTTAATTATTTTATATATGTTTATATTATTAAATATTTTACCGTGCTTAATTAAATAAATTAATTAACGCCCGTTAACGCAATAATTTTGACAGCCCTAATATTTATTCATTCTTTCATTCATCTTCTGAGCTGCTTATACGGTTTGTGGGGGTGCTGGAGCCTACCACAGCTAACAACGGGCAGGAGGCAGGGAAGTGTATGTATATGTTTTTAGTATGCATTCTTGTTGAACTAATACAATACAGAAATTTTAAGCAGTTTCAATTGGAAACTCACGCAAAATGAATTGATGAATTATATATATATTTTGCAAAATATTCATCCTTTCATTGCCCAAATCTTGGATTCATTCATTCATTTCATTTCATTTCATTAAACACTTGGGAAAAGTAGACTCTTGCACCTGGTAAACACTGAATGGTGAATTCCAAAGATGCCTGGGTGTTTATATTGAATGCAATTTAAACAGCCCATATTAAGATAGAGGCCAGATTATGTTCAAATAATTTCTGAACGCATTTCTCTTCATGATGCAAAGCTGTGGTAGAAAAGTAGCAACGCGCAAACTCACAAATGCATATTAAAGCTGTAGTTTATGGGGTGTAGTTAATCGACTGGGGAGCTGTATTACAGTTTTTGTTGAGACAGGGGTCCCATCAGCCTGAACCTATCTGATCTGGCATCAGCCTGTCTGGGGACAGGATTAGGGGGGCTGTGGAGGTGAGGACTTGCTGTTAGATCAACAGACACTGCCTGAGCCATTCATGCAAACAAGCGCATTATCAACATGACCACTTAACGCTACATACTCGTATCACTTAGAACATGTCAAGTCCACTGTATTATATATAAGCTGGAGCTTTTTACAGTCAGTGGGGAAACAATATGATTTATTTACACTAGCAACACATAGCCTATGTGTGACCATACAAGTCATATGCCAAAAAAAAGAGAGATAGTGTTGTATCAGTGGTTTACAGGATTTTAAAATAGAAATAAAAACCCTTCACTTTTAATCTGACTCCCAAAATCAAATTTACACTTATCCCCAAGTGAACGGTTTTAGTATAATTAGGGGGGATAGTTGCAGGCGTTTACCTTATTCCATTTTTGTTCAGAACAAAATAATCATTTTCAAGACATTTTGCTATTTGCATGGTCTTTATAAGGATTGCCCGCAGTATGTTTTTCAAAAAACGGTTTATTGCATCACCTGTCAGTTTCAAGTTGGATGACTGTATCAACATCTGAAAGACTGAATCGACACCAGAATTTTGCCTTCTCTGTGGCTTTCTTGGATTTTCATGCCACAACAAAAGGGTTCCATGGTTGTAAATGTGATAACCAGAGATTGGGAGAGTAGCCAAAAACTCAAGTAAGAGTAGCGTTACTCCAAAAATAATATTTACTAAAGTAAAAGTAGTAATCCAAAAAACTTACTCAAGTACAAGTAAAGTTTTCGCGTAAAGAATATTCAAGTAATGATCAATATTGCAACTCCTTACAATGTCTGATATTTTTTTAAACAATGGTATATTTTTTTCTTAGCACAACATCATCAATATGAGCTGATATTACTGTATGATACTGAACTATAACCTATTACATGACCATATTAGGCAAAACAAAATACTAGTACACTTCAATCATCTAATTCACCCATCCAAAGAGCATGAGTGCTTTCTACTGGAGAAAACATTTCCGACCATGAAATGAAAACAATCATATATCCAGTTTTCTGTGGTCTACTGATGCTAAACAAAAACTGGGAGGGATGTTGAAATCCACACTTTCCATAATGTTGACTCTACAGTATGTAGAGTAGTTTATTTTTTACGGCACTTTAAAGACACGACTTGATTGAATAGGCCAGAATAATCATAGGACTTCCAAATGTAAGATCGTGTGTGGACATGTGACTGTTTTGTTACGTCTGATTGGTATAATGGAGTCATGTGATTATTGTTGAGGCGTGTCATTGGTGATACTGGTAGTGCCGTTACATGGATATTAAGAGGGGGCCAGGGAGGACTATGCTCCCCGGTGGCCGAAAATGTCATTGCATGTAATTGACTTTCCTATATCTGAATTTAAAATTAAGAATTTGCCGGTAAAACTTTGTCCATAATAATTGTGAAGCAATAAAACAAACAATAAAAATTAATTAAATGAACACAACTTAATTGTTTTTATAATGGGTCAAAATTACTTTTCGAACAGATCACGTGACTAGCACCGTAGAGACGGTCATTTAATTTGCTTAGCCAAAACCACCTGAGGACAGAAGATGCAAGATGGATATCCGACAAAAACTACTGAGCGAGAACCAAGGATTGATGATGTGGACCATGAAACTACGAAGAGCACTGCCAAAATGGTGAGCTGAGTTTCAGTTTGCTGCACTAAAGTTGTTAATTGTACAATAGAGCCACTACCGGGCTTACCATATTCGATGGAAGACAATCGTGGCCCAAACCATAGCTGTCTTAAGCACCCTGATTTAGAATTTCCCCTCAAAAGTGATGGGGGAAAAAAACGCTCATTTTCAATGTATTATTATAAATATTCCTGGCTGGAATATTCAGTCAAAAAGGATGCGGTGTCTACTTCTCCACTAGGTAAGACAGAAAAACGTAAGCGCTCACACATGCCGCATGCACAGCTGGGATGCCTGCATGTACGAGCATCCGAGTGTATATCTTGTAAGTTGATTTTATTGCTGGGACTGCAAGTTTTATTCCCCCTTCCACAAAAGTCAAACTCTGCCTATGAGTAGTGGCACTGTCGGCATCTCTGGCAAAAATAGTCAAATCTAATACGTATGTAGAATAAAGAGGAAAAATGTAACTCCATTTTAGCCCAATGTAGCGGAGCAAGGGTAGCGTTTCATCTTCACAAATCTACTCAAGCAGAAGTAAAAAGTATGGCATGGTAAAACTACTATTAGAAGTAGAGATGTCCCGATCAATCGGGTCCGATCACTTCATTTTCAAAGTATCGGAATCGGCAAAAAAATATCGGCCATGCCTTTTTTTAATATATATATATTTTTTTAATTAAATCATTTTGTAATTGTATTTAACGTTACAGACATAATATGTTACACTCATCCAGAGTCTTTAGGCTTAAGGTAAGGTTATCAAATTTATCCCAATAACGGCGGTAATTAATTTTTTAAAAATGTATCACGTTAAAATATTTAACGCAATTAATGCATGTGCTGCACGACCCACTCACGCATTGTCGCGCTCAATCTGTAATGATAAAAGGCAGCGTAAAATGAGTAGAGTGAATTTTGGCAGCCTTTGGAGCCTTTTTTTAATTGGCTAAAGCCTTACAATCCCTCTCCCTACGATTTGAAATATCATAGGATGCAATGTGGGGAAGCAAGGTAGCAATTGATCTTTTTTTAACACCTTATGTTATTTCCCAACGCAGAGAAGATATATCAATTGGTAGCACTACGCACAGTCAGGGTTCCACTTCCCATCATGCATTTGGGCATGTCTAAGGTATCATTTACTGAAAGCTCAACAAATACACTAGATGGCAATATTTAGTCACAATATACAAAGTCACAAGTCTTTCTATCCGTGGATCCCTCTCACAGAAAGAATGTTAATAATGTAGATGCCATCTTGAGGATTTATTGTCATAATAAACAAATACAGTACTTATGTACTGTATGTTGAATGTATATATTCGTCCGAGTTTTATTCATTTTTTTCTTAATGCATTGCTAAAATGTATTTGATCAGGAAAAATTATCGGGAATGATTGGAATTGAATCGGGAGCAAAAAAAAAAGCAATCGGTTTGGGAAATATCGGGATCGGCAGATACTCAAACTAAAACGATCGGGATCGGATCGGGAGCAAAAAAAACATGATCAGAACAACACTAATTAGAAGTGCATTTTTCTCCCAAAATTACTTAAGTAAATGTAACAAAAAAAATGTAACGCGTTACTACCCACCTCAGGTGATAAGTATATATATCAAATCCATACCAGGAGTTTTTCCATGTCAATGTAGTTTAGATTAGGGGTGCCCAAGTCCGGTCTCCGAAAGCCCTTATCCAGCTTTTTTTCCCATGTCTCTCTCCTCCAACACATTTGAATCAAATAATCAAGATCGTTATCAGGCCCTGCGGAGCTTGCTGATGAGCTGATCATTTGATTCAAGTGTCTTAAAGGAGGGAGACATGGAAAACAAGCTGAATAGGGGCTCTCGAGGACCAGACTTGGGCACCCCTGGTTTAAATGATCACACACACCTACAAAAAGATTTCCATTTTCTTTGTTCAGTGCGTGAGCAGAGGTTATTGTTGTGGCGGAACAATTCGTGGCTGCTTCACCCTGACAACGCTTCTGGTCACAATGACCTCAGTATCCGGCAGTTGATGGCGTAAAAAAGCATCGCTTTGCTCTGATCACACAATTTTCTTTTTCTCTTTCTTTTTTTCGAAACTCAAGGGTGTCGTTAATAGCACCCAATTTGAACATTTGGCATTAAGACAGCCGTGACAATGTACGAGTAGAGAATCCAGCAAGGACCCATCCAGATTGCAGAGACAGCTAAGAAAATGTCATTGACATCAGGAGGATCACTTGGCAGAGATATACAGTATATGTAGTCTGCAGTTTTGAACTGAGATATAATGTGTGACTTCAGTCTTGGAACCTTTATGAAACATCTCATATTTAGTTCACACTTACTGTAGATACAAGATCTACAGTGTTTTCTACGACAACAAACACATCTGTATATTCTTATTTGTGTTGCTATGTTACAGCTAGTCAATCAACAATAAACTGAAAAACAAAGTTTGGGGTCAATCTGTTTTCCATGGTGATCAGAAGTAAGTGGAAGATGAAATGTGGGTTGAAAATGGTAGCCCAGCCAGTTTGAAAATGGAGTAGACCAAAACGCTCTTACACGCACACACGCACGGGCAAGCATTTGTGCACACGCCCCTTCAGCAACGAGATATGCAGGAGATTTAGTTTCCTTTTGAATATGTAATGAGTTTAACATGCATGCTGAGCTGGTGGTAGGTTTCTGGCAAAGCAGCTGTGATCTATGCAGCAAATACAGGATTATCTGCAGCCAAAGATAACGGGCACAACAAAGCTTGAGAAATAGCTTCAGGCAGAGGAAACCATGGCCATTCAGAAGTGCCAGTCCCTCACAGCTACAATAGTTGATTGGCGAGCATCTCTCCATACACACGTTACCTTTGCATGCCTCCAGGATCTGCTCCACTTAAGGATAGTTGGCCTAGGGGGTGAAGGTATTGGCTCAGCAGACAGCAGCATTTTCGAGCGTCTTTAGAGGATACAGCCTAAGTTCTAAGCTCTGCTTTCCATCAAGCCTGCTTTGATCTCAGTCAGGCTCAGAGGAAACTGTTGGCTGATTAAGGGAAATGTTGCATCTTGAACTTATAAATAATAATATAAAATATATAAGGATTTATTATAATGAACATACAGTGCAGTATTATAGCAGACAAAGTGTAACTGTAAATACCAATGACTTTTAGGGTCAAGCTTCCAAGACATTCTGCTTATTCCACGATGCAAATGTTTCTGGTTATACGCTTAGTGGAAGTGGAAGTATTTTCCAGGATATGACAAAAATCTTCCATAGCCACAAATGACTATGACAATTGTTTTTGTTGGCAGACTTTAAGGTTACTGAAGAAAACCCTTATGACTCTTTGAGACCTAATAACCCATGGCTAAAATCATTAAATCACCTTGCAAACCAATTGAGAAGTCAAATAGTGACGACATGAACATAAAACTAAACAGTACAGCAATAGTCAAGCCACACATTCATTCATTCATCTTTTGCAACGCTTTTTCTCATGAGGGTTGTGGTATACTGAAACTAATCCCAGCTAACTATCAGCAGGTCTAACATGAGTGGTTCCCTGCTAACCGCAGGGCGCAATGAGACAAACAACCATTCACGCTCACTTTCACAGATATGGACAATTAAGTTTGCTCAATAAACCTAGCATGCGTGTTTTTAGGAGGAAACTGGTGTACACATAAGCTCCTTTCACACACGCAGAAACACCGTGAAAATCCTGGGATTTAAACGAGAGCCCTTGTATGTGAACGCAATTTCCCAGGTCGACTGACACGGAGGTTTCACGGACATTTCACAGATGGCATCTTAGTATAAAGCCCGGGAAAGTCACAGGACAAGGCTTATGTGAAAGGAAGCTTTAAATTCCCGGGTCACAGCACGATGACTGAGAACGTAAATATCATGGCGGACCAATCATCACTTCCTCTTTCTAAGCAGTAAGATGAAAAGCGGTAAACAAACATCGCAATTATCAACATAGCAAGCTGGAAATCGCTAAATTAAACTCTTTCTTTCTTTCTTTCTCAAATCTTTCTTTTGGTGGGTTCCATGTTTATATTGCAATAGAACAGAATTTTCTGTGGGCCTTGCAAAATCAGTCAAAATCCAGCAAAACGGCCAGGAGCGAAGGGCCTTGCTCCATTGAAAGTGGCTGGGAGTGAATGAGTTAAATACAAACAAAAACACACACGATCATGGAAAAGGGGGAATCACACAATGGGTCTGTGACAGTAGGTCGACGGGGATCAATAATACTAACCTACCGTATTTTTCGGACTATAAGTCGCACCTGAGTATAAGTCGCACCAGCCATAAAATGCCCAACGAAGAGGAAAAAACATACATGAGTCGCACCGGAATATAAGTCGCAATATTGGGTGAAATTTACTTGATAAAATCCAACACATAGAACAGATATGTCATATTGAAAGGCAATTTAAAACAAAAATACAATAGAGAACAACATGCTGAATAAGTGTACAGTATGATAATGTACGTGACGTATGAACAACGAAATGCGAACGGGGCCGGTATGTTAACGTAACATAGATATTAAGAGTTATTCCGATAACTATAGCATAAAGAACATGCTAACAAGTTTACCAAACCATCAGTGTCACTCCAAAACACAAAAATAACATGTGATATGATATAATAATGTGTAAATAATTTCACACATAGATCGCTCCAGAGTATAAGTCGCACCCCCAGCCAAACTATGAAAAAAACTGTGACGTATAGTCCGAAAAATACGGTAAGCGATAGACAGAGAGCCGATAAGTCAATAAAACAAATACACTCAAATACCAGCACAACGTAGGGGACAAAACAAGTGCGGCAGAGGTGTCGAATGGCGGACAGCAAGTTAAGATCTCAGCACCCTTCTCTTGGATCACCTGGGCTTAAATACAGTCTTGCTGAGCTTGAATTGGCTCCAGTTACAACACCGGGAACGCTCCCATAAACGGCTCTTTAAAAAAACACGATTTGACCAATGTTGTGACAGCCGATGCTGACCAAAAATGACGTAATGTTCGGGTTATAAAATTGCGCCAGCAGCCCTACCCGCACAGAGAGCGCCAGTGGGCAACACAAGACATGCCTGTGAAAGTGTCCAACCCGTGTCATTGCCAGGCTATCTCTACATGCGTGAAAGCAATGAAGCGAGTAAATCCCGCGTGACCTTAATTTACCGGGATATGTTTGTGAAAGGGGCTATAGAAAACCCGGGCAGGCAGGGGTAGAAAATACAATCCCCCACTCACGAAGGATAGAGCCCACAATTGAACCTTAAATCTCTGAATCGTGTGGCTACGTGCTAGCCAGTCTCTAATAGCGATTCACACACATTTGGACGAAACATGGTGTAAAATCAGAGTGTCGTTTAGCCTTCAATTTGACACTGTCGCATGGTGTGTATTCAAGGACTCAACTTCACAACACCAGTACATCCAGCAACAGGTGCAGCAAGGATTGCACTGACATGAAAATCAAGATACGTCTTTATACTTCAGTGCAGCTGCACTGCCAATGCAAATAATAATCTGTGAAAAATATTTGCAAAGTATTACAATCCTATCAAATTTACTTTATCTGAAAGCAGCTAGAAAATTTAATTGTGTGGTCGGTTTAGTGTTCGCCTTTTTTAAAAACTATTTGAACATAGCATTTGTAGGGATGTTGAGGACTGTCCCACTACCTGATGTTGACCAGTGTGTGTAATGAATTGCATGTTACTCACTGCAGATGTTTTAAATTAGCCCGGGGTGCTTGATTGACGATTTCCTCTTAGTTTCTGTGCCACTTCTTAAGATCTCCTATGGTGTGTTCATGTGGGGGTGTGTGTACGTGTGTTAAAAGTGGTTGAGCAGTGGTATGGGTGAGCAGTTTGTGGTGCTGCCTTCAGTCATCTCTTGCTTCCTGACTCTCGCTCGACCTAATCTAGTGACCTAGTTAGGAGACCAGCAGACTCCCAATCTTTGTCAACACTGACTGGCCTTGGGAGTAACGAAAATTTTCCTTGATTTGCTCTAAAAAGGGATTTCCGCTCAAGGAAGTCAAAAAGTTCTTCGGGGCTAAAGCCAGCCTTGTGTGACCTATAATGGCAACCTAATCGTGCAGCATCCGTGCTCTTGCTCTGTGGTATTTTGGAAGTGTGGAGCAGCCAAAACGTATATCTCATTTGGCCACCAGCTCCTGCTGGGTGGGCAAAACTGCGACTTTAACTTTCTGCAGTCAGTTGCTGTCGGCATTCATTTTTGTACTTGCAAGTGGAAAATGAGAAGGGAAAAAAAAACACCTTGACATTCTTCTGTTTGACCATTTTTGCAAAGCACAATGGTGCTAAAGGCCTGATTTTGATCAGAAGTGCTGAACACACAACAGCGTGAGCCTGCTCTTGTAGGGATGGTTTTATCTGTCAGCAAATATTGTAACCTGAATGGATTGAATGAATTCTTTTTGCCCCCTTTCTCTAGTTGTTCCCCGAAGGAAGACTGTTTCACATAACTTTTTTTTCCGCCCTTTTCACTCCCCCAGAGAGAATGTGGCTCTGTGCCAATGGATAGTCTGCCAGTAGAAGTAAAGCTTTGCCAGCTCCTTCTCATTCACAAAGAACAAACGGCTGCATTATTTCCACTGCCATCATTCTAGAACTGCACTTCCAGGCGGCTGAGTGACACACTTGTGAAGCGACACGTTTACTGCTCAAGTTAGATCTATATCCTTTTAATAGTCTTTTTCAGGGCACCAATTTTCTGGCATGCGCTGCGAAGCACACCAGAGAAACACACTTATCTTAGTTGACTGTTTTTTTATTATTATTTTATCAGTTGGAAGCTAAGGTCCAGGGGTCCATAATTTTGTTTTCTATTACAGTTCTTGATTTGCAGTCAGGAAAATGTAGTACATCTTGTGAGTAAAACGCAATCATATGTGTACAGTTGCTGTGAGCAATTCTTCTTGCTTGCTAGCATATGTGTCATATGCTTCTCTCTGTGGTGTGCAAACCAAATATAACGCAAAAAAAAAAAAACAATACAGTGGTACCTCTACAACCAAAGTTATTTCGTTCCAGGACCTTTTTAGTAAGTCGAAATGGTTGTATGTCGAGCAGGATTTTCCCATTAGAATACATTATAATTCCATTAATTTGTTCCACAGCCCGAAACCCTACAATAAATCCCTAATAAATGCTGCTGGTACTATTGACAATAGCAATTACACAAACGAAAACAAATAAATTAGGAATAAAAATATCATGGTGATAATAATATAATAATAACAAAAAAATAATAATACTTGTAATAATGTAACAAATCAGGATCTAATGTGGCGGTTGTGTTTTACGTGGTGTACCTGAACGCACTGTGTGGCTTACTTGACAGAGTGAGAGAGGAGATTTTACCTTCACTTTGTTCAGCTGCGGCGGACAGTAGGCATGTTTTGTTGCACATGTTCTGAAAAAAATGATTCAAAACTTGACGAAGCTGTCAATTTTTTGGCCGTGTTACCACAATAATAACTGTCACCTTACAGATGTCATTTCCATCTTCATTTCAATGGTAAGCATCACCTTTTTCCTTTTTTCACCACCGGCATTAACATTCTTGGAACCCATGTTGATTTCTCTCACAAGAAAATCCGCCGTGCGTCCGTCTTGCAGGAAAACAAAGAAACTGCGGCGGTGTCATAAATCGTCGTATTTCGAGCATGTCATCAGACGTAAAAAAATAGGCGAGGCAAATTTTACATCGGATGTCGAAAAAATAGCGTGTCGAAGCGATCGTATGTCGAGGTACCACTGTATAGTAAATTAAAATAAATTTATTACAAATCTATTATGTTGGTTGTTACTTGCATATATTAATCGGACGGAAAATACTTTTCCTATGTTGAATATTACCGTAATTTTCGGACTATAAGCCGCTACTTTTTCCCCTCATTTTGAAGCCTGCGGCTTATAGTCCAGTGCAACTTATTTGTTGATTTATTTGGGTTAAAAGGTAAATTTTATTTGACAGCGGAGTCATAAGATCGTCATATTTATGACACTATCATGTGCATTACTGAATGCTTATGACAGCAGTCATTCAGTGTCATTTGGATTTACAGTGCACTCCATAATTATTGGCACCCCTGAAAAAGATGTGTTTTTTAGCTTCTAATAATTTTTTTTTATTCAAATAATATGGGACCTTAATGGAAAAAAATGCTGTCTACACGCCAACAAGCTGTTTGGGAGGCATGCACGGAGAAAACCTTTCCTCACTCACAATCATAAACGCAAACGTCTGGAGTTCGCCAAGCGGTATTGGGGCTTCAACTGGGACTGTGTGCTTTGGTCAGATGAGACTAAGATTGAGCTTTTTGGCAACAAACACTCTAAGTGGGTCTGGCGTGCCGCGAAAGATGGGCATGCTGAAAAGCCCCTCATAGCCACTGTGAAGTATGGGGGTGGGTCAGTGATGCTGTGGGGCTGTTTCGCTTCCAAAGGCCCTGGGAACCTTGTTAGGGTGCATGGCATCATGAATGCTTTGAAATACCAGGACATTTTAAATCAAAATCTGTTGCCCTCTGCCCGAAAGCTGAAGATGGGTCGTCACTGGGTCTTTCAGCAAGACAATGACCTTAAACATATGGCCAAATCTACACAGAAATGGTTCACTAGACACAAAATCAAGCTTCTCTAATGGCCATCTCAGTCCCCAGACCTTGTTTTGTTGGCAAAAGGGGGTTGTACAAAGTATTAACACCAGGGGTGCTAATAATTGTGACACACATTATTTGGTGTCAAATATTTTTTTCTCTATGTGGGATTTTTCCCCCACTGAATGAATGCACTTGTATTGAAGGCTGGATTTTTCTCTTTTTTTCAATTAAGTTCCCATATTATTTGAATAAAAATATATATATTAGAAGCTAAAAAACACATCTTTTTCAGGGGTGCCAATAACTATGGAGGGCACTGTATGTCACTAACTCCCTTTATGTCCAGCTCAGATCTTTTACATCCATTCAAAAGTGAGATAATTTTCCGGATGACACTAAGAGACATCTGTTATAAGCATTCTTTAATGCTCATGGCAGTGTCATAATTATGACTACCATATGACAGTCTTGTGGCGCCACTGTCAAATAAAGTGTTACCAAATACCATAACTAGCAATTACTGAAACAACTGGAACAGTAACTGAAGAAATAATTAGCACAGAACATGAATTTTGATAATTACATCTGTAGCGCTGCAATGCATACTAGGAGGCATATTGGACGACAACAGTGTTGACAGCAGTTGGCAGCAGAGGTTGAATGTCTTCCCCAAATGAAGCTTCATGAAGCAATGAAGCTTTAAACCAAATGTCTGCAAAGCTTCATGGTGTTTCATTTGGTCTTACGACAGTCTTATGATGCTGCAGTCAAAATAACATGTTATCCCATAATACAGTGAGGAGAGCTGCAGTTAATAGTCTAGCGCGGCTTATCTATGAACAAATTCTGTTTACGCGTGAAATTTGGTGAGTAGCAGCTTATAGTCAGGTGTGCCTTATCGTCCAGAAATTATGGTAAATCTTTTTTTGTGACATCATCTTCAACCTTAATATTGCCGTTATTTTTGTTTTTCTGTTTTTTTTAATTTTTTTTTATGGCAGGCATTCTGTCAAGTTCATTCAAATTGGAACACATTTAGAGAAGGCATTCACCCAAATGCAGAATGCAGAACTAAAATTCTTGATCATCACAGTTGGCCATACTACCGAAACCATACCTTTGGGTAAAAAAATAATCATTAAAAAAAAAAAAAAAAAGGGAAACATTTTGGCTCTGAAGTCTGCTTCCAATCTACTCAGACACACTAGAGAATGCAAACTTTCCAGTGAAACTTTCAGAGTTGAGAATACTCATGAATTTAGAAAATATACTTTTCCCGCCTCCCGCCTCCACTTCAGGTTTTTTCTTCATAACATTTTGACGGGATCTCTGTCGGCAGGCGTCGTGAGATATGTATGTTCTTCTACTACCGCTTCACTTTTCTTCCCGTGTTCGTCGCCGCTCTCGAGCCTGTGTACGCCTCGCGTATCATACGTAAGGCTAGAAGTCTTAAGGCATTGTCGGCCTGGTCCGCTGCGGCCATCTTGGGACAGGAGACGGAATTGTAGTGGATGGGAGGCAAGAGATTCTCTGCTAAAATACTCTCAATTTGCTAAATTCTTAACAAATTTTAGTTGATTAATCCGTTGGGACAATGCATCCCACAGCTTTTCAAAAAAATCGCACCAGGTATAGAAGCCATAGCACTAAATTAATAATAACATAAACAAGTAATATATGCCATATGCCATAAATTGTATTCCCCCCCCCCCCCCCCCAAAAAAGATTCTGTAGTGAAAGGGTTTAAATGGGTGTGCAATTACAAAATGAATGAATAATTATAACCATTGATGACGAGTGATGTTCAATCCATTTCAGCTGGCAGCGTGTGATTTTTTTTTTTTTAAATAATCCTTTCAGGGATAGTGGACAGCATTCAGAAGTAAGACGGAGTATTAGGGCCCGAAAAAAAACCAGATTAATGTCATTAGGGGTGGCGTGGCTCAGTGGTAGAGTAGTTGTCCCCCAACCAAGAGGTTGTGGGTTCAAGTCTCCGCCCTGATGAACTCGTCTAAGTGTCCTTGAGCAAGACACTGAACCCCACATTGCTCCTGGTGCTGCATCACCAGTAGGTGGATGGCGAGATAGTGTAAAGCGCTTTGAGCGCCTTGAAAGGTGGAAAAGCTCTATTTAAGTATAACACCATTTACCAAATATATGTATCTACTGATAAAATTCAAACAATGCCAGGATAATGTGTCATATCTCATTTTGACGTTGTACAACAAAAGTCTGGTTTCAGTGGAATTGATTTGTGATCAACTACAATGGTACCTCTACATAAGAAGCTAATTCTTTCCAGGACCTTGTTTGTAAGTTGAAATGGTCGTATATCGAGCAGGATTTTCCCAAAAGAATACATTATAATTCCATTAATTTGTTCCACAGCCCAAAAACCTACACTAAATCCTTAATAAATACTCCTGGTACTATTACAAATGGCAATTACACATAGCAAAACAAATAAATTATTAATAGAAATCAGAATGATAATATAATAATAATAATAACTCCTGTAATAATGGAACGAATCGGGTTCCAATGTGGCAGACGTTTTTTGCGTGCTGTACCTGAACGCACCGCGTGGCTGACGTGACAGTGAGATAGAGAGCGCGGTAGAGATTGTACTTTCTCTTTTAATGTTTTGTTGCTGGCGTCAACTGCGGCTGACAGTAGGTGTGTTGTGTTGCACAAGTTGATGGAATAAATGATTATAAACCTGATGACGCTGGTGATTTCTTCGGTGATTTACCACAATAATAATTGTCACCTTAATATATAAAGACTGCCGAACAGAGGTCGGAGGAGGTCCTTCGAGACCGTAGACATTCTCTCTCTGAGACCCCAATTTGGCCAAATTTCAAAATTGTCCGATATGCACGTGTGATGCATCATTGGAAAGCTCAAAACCTCAATTTTCTGGGGGAAGAAAAATTTTAAACAGGAGGGCATTTAATTTTTTTTGTTGTTTTTTTTAAACAGCAAAACCCTAACTGGAGGCGAGAGCACGCGAGAGCAGAATTAAAGACGCCACGATTTTAACGAGATAATATCCCGTACTTACCTTGTTTCGATCCAAAAACTCCATGTAGCGTGTATCACCGAGTGCCAAGACACATATGTGAAGGGCCACAGCACTATTTTTTGTGGATTTTATGGCTGAAACATGGTCATATAACAAGGGTCGGGATGCAGAAATCGAAGACATCAAGGAGTGGTCGAGATGTTTTTTATATATTTACCCTTTTAAACGTTTTTTTTCCAATTTTTCTTTGTTTGGATCGATTATTTATCATCTAAAATATTGGGGAAAATGCGACAGTAACGAAAAAAAACAATTAAGCGATAGTTATAAGGTAGATATCTGTGACTTTTTTACTTTAATTATTTCATTGTGACGTAATTTGTCTAAAAGTTTGAAATATGCGAGTGAATAATTTTTTAAAGTCTTTTTTTTTTAAACTAAATATTATACATCAATGAATGATTCTAAGCTAAAAATGACAGACATTTCGAATAATAAATACTTACCTTCTTTTCATAGCTAGGTTGAAACAAAAGCGGTTGCGCGACGTATGTAAACGGGGGTTTCCAGCGTAAAATGGACAAATTAAAAATAGTTCGGAGACTTGATGTACCTTGAATCTGCTATGGCAGCATATAGACATATTGTTCTATCAAACACAACAGTTCTTTTGGTTTGAAATACAGCAGTTTATTTTAAAGAGGGGTGCAAGAGCAGAAACTGCTTTTTAAGCCTTGTCTTTGTTTTCCGCCATATATTACTCGGAAAATATTCTTCATCAATTGTTTGCGACATTATCTGCAATCTTAATAGGGCAGTTTTTTTTTTTTTTTGGAGGGGAAGGGCAGGATTCTGTTCATTCAAATTGGAACAAATTTAGAGAAGGCATAGCTTCAAACCAAAAGCTGTAATGGTTTTACCCAAATCCAGAATGGAGAACTAAAATTCTTGATCATAACCGTTGGCCACACTACCGATACCACACCTTTGGTTTAAAAAAAAAAAAAAAAAAAAAGTAACCTTGAGAGAAAAAGAGAGCGAGAGAGAGAGAGAGAGAGACAGAGAGAGACAGACAGACAGACAGAGAGAAAGTGAAACTATTCAGAAATTTAGAAAATATGTACTGATAAAATTCAAACAATGTCAGGATAATGTGTCATATCTCATTTTGACATTGTACAGGAGGAGTCTGGTTTCAGTGGAATTGCTTACATTTACGTATAGATTTGTGATGAAGGACCGTGATATACACTCAAGCAGAGAAACAGACTTGGTTGAGACGGCACAGACTTGGCTCTTCAATGCACCCTGAGAAAGTAGCAGTTAAAATGCATCCCAGTCTGGTTAATGGCCAAATGATGAGGTGTTGAAGGTCATACTGCAGGTTGCTATGCCAGTAAACCAGTGTGTCAATGCAACCTGCCAGCCTGCCTGCTGCTTGATGTCATCACACTTACTGTGGCTTTTCTACCATCATCCAAATGGTTTGTGCTGTTTGTTACATTGTACTTAAAATGTCAGATAGAGATGTCATGAACTGATGCCATAATGATTATGTACTGCTGATAATTGGTATAACAGGTGATGTCGTATTCAGTATTGACACAAAATGAAGAATACATACTCAGTCCAGATTAAAATTCTGGTGAACAACATAGACATGTATTCATGCAGGTCTTCATGTAATATAATATGTGTATTATCACCGCAGTCCAGAAATGAAGCCCCAATATCAGCATTCTGACCTCAGGTACTTGTAAATATAATTTACTGCACCCCTCAAGGAAAACTCCATCTAAAACCGGTATGTTTATAGACTGCAGGTGCCTTTACATTATGATCTGTTACTGGTCATTTTATGGTAATATGTCTCCACCTTTTCTGGAGGTATCACTTACAAAGGTAGTTATTGAAGTGACTGGTCATAAATTCTACAGCACAACCACTAATGAATACTAAAGGCATCATAATGTAACATGCACCTAAGAAAGGTTGACTGTCGGTCAAAATGGACACTAGCTAATAGTATTATGCTACAATAATTTCCAAAATCACATATAAAACCATCCATCCATCCATGCTCATAGATTATTTGACTGGAGACTGAGTGCTGACCAAGTGAGTAGTTCGGCTTTTGACCAAAGTCAGTCGGGATAGACGCCAGCTCCCTGTGACCTTGATCAGAATAAGCTGTTTAGAAAGTAGACAGATTTATGCATCTTCTAATTCAGTCAGTGCAAATAAACAAAGTACAGTCCAAAGAAAATTACAAAAATGAAAATGTATGAAATGTGAAATTTCTTTAAAGAAACTATGACTATGAGTTCCTTTATTCCTGCAGAGGACGGAAATGCAGTGACTCCTTAATGAGTTAAATCTTTTTGTTCCCTGTTTAAATATATTTAGAAATTGCTATATGTAAGATAAATGGACAAAAACGGTACTCAAACCAGGATCAAAATATTGAAGGGCACAACATCACCAATCCCCTTTGATTTCCCAGATAAGTGCTTCTCGATCTACTTTTTGCGCCTGCACTGTGTTCTGTGTCGCAAATGGTTATCATACCATTGCTGCATTTCAATCAAAAAACGGAAGAGGCTAGTAATTGTCACTATAATGTTAGCAATTATAATGTGAAAATACAGCATGTGTAATCCACAACCTATGTCTATAACATATCTAATATTAAATAAGTACATACAGTACTTTAATGCGATTTGGATTTCTCATATCACATTATATGATCAGGACACCAGAGAGGCAATAGTCTGCAATTAAAGAAATACCCCAGAGATTGATTCGTTAAAATCCAATTTGCTACAGAAAGAATAAAAATTCAACAGCAGCATAGAACAGCTTTGTCATCTGTCAATGGAAACTATCTCATTCCTCGGGTAAAGACAAAAACAAAAAACACTTGAAAATATATCTGGAGGTGGAGTAAGGTCATTGTAAGGTGAAACCTTTATCACCTTTTTTGTTTTCAGGATGAGTAGAAAAAGATACTGTATGATGGCATGTGATGAGAATTCTAACAATATGGGACAATATTTCAAGTACTGTACTATTAAAAGTGCTTTTCCAATAATAGAGAATTGCTTGAGATAGGGGCTTTAAACAGATGGTGCGAGCGAACAGTGCAACGAAGGAACTGTGTGATCAATCCACGCTTTGGTTGACATGTCATCACAGCGTCTGGGTAGAGGACCTCAATCAGTCTATGGCTCAGTGCTCTCAACAATTTAATGCTGGTACTTATGTCCACTCATTTCATTTCAGTCAAATGTTTTTTTTTTTCTTTCCATATGAATTTGTGACACAAAAAGGTGGAACGTTGAAAAGATCAAATGATGAATTGACAGCAGCTCAAATTACTTTCATGTTAAATTAAGGTGGGTCGAGAAAGACCAGGCCTTTGAAATAAGTCAACTGAACCAGCTTGTGTATGGTGAAGAAATACATTTTCGTCTACTTAATTTGGAAGATGCTAACTTAAAATGTTGACCTTACTATAGGTTTGGTACCAACAACCAGTATATTTTCTTCATTAGATTCAAAAGCAACCAATACCATTGTGAATTTGCACATTAGAACTACTGTCATATTAGAACAAAATAATCAACTTTGAGGCATTAGCAGCATGCACAGTCAGTAACATTCTTAACTTTTCAACCTTTACAAAATATTCATACAGACAGGTTTCCTGAGCGAAACATGGGCGGCGCCATCTTGGAAAATGTCTGCTCTGAATTTCCAGTTTAGAAAGAACAACATGAATTGCGGTTGAAGTAAGCAGTGTGTTGAATCTAAAACTGCGAAATCCAAGCAGAGGAACCCACGGAATCTCCAAAAATTGATTCAGCATGACTTAGATGAGAATCCGAGACTTTCTGTGCTGTCCTGGAAGCGCCTATATATATGGTTGGAAGTGGAATGTTTTCATCAGCGACTAGCTAGTTGCTACAATGCACCAGTGTGGATCTACCTCACCTCAAATGGAAACCAGCTGTGGACAAGAAGTTAAGGAAATGATTTAAACCTAACGATATATTTAAAAGATTGTATGATTGTTCTTATCACTTCGTTGATCATTCGTGGACAAATTTATAACAACCTGTCAGCATAGGTGGAGTTTGACTTTTGGGGCAGGCGGCAACATGTTAATGATCCCGAAACGCAGTGTCAGCAATAAAATTAACTTACAAGAATATTTGAAATAATAAGTTGACAATGAATGTTTTTTGTTTCCCATCATTCTTGAAGGGAATTCTAAATCAGGCTGCTTAGGCAATACTTTTTGCCAAGATTGTCATCCATTGAATATGGTACCTGCCAGTGTCGTGCCAATGTAGTTACCCCAGTCAAAAATTGTATCCCCTGGGTGGAGCCATATGGAGGTAGATTTGTGTCTTTATTATTCAATCAAAAAAAAAAAAAAAAAAAGTTGCTTCAATAAAAAAAAAAAAAGTGTTTGAATGCAAAAATAAATTTGAAACTCAAAAAATGCATGTGAAAGCTATTTTTCTTTGAATTTTTTTTTTGATTGGAGTCAATTTTTTTTTTTGATTGAAGTAACTTTTTTGATTGAAGTAATGTTGATTTGTGTTTGGGCCACATTTCGGCTAGGATGTTTTTGTCTTTATTATTCAATCAAAAAATAAGTTGCTTCGAAAAATATATATTTTCAAAAAGAAAAATCACTTCAATCAAAAAATGAAACATTTCAATCATATCAAACGTTTTTGAATGCGAAAAAATATTTGAGATGGAAAAATTGGCATTTGAACACTTAATTTTTCATTGAAAAAAAGTTTTCTTTGAAGCAATCTTTTTTGTGTTTGGGCCATATTATGGGTAGGACATTTGTGTCTAAATCATTCATTCCAAAAAAAAAAAGTTGTTTCAATCAAAAATTTTTTATTTTCAGTCAAAGAAAAAAATCTTTAGAAAAATAAAATTGCCCTGCCCTAATTTTTAAATTTATTTATTTTATTTTATTTATTTTATTTTTTTGTTTTTGAAAATTATATGCAAAATAAATGACCGTCTAAGGTGCTAGTCACATGATATGTTCGAAAAATAATTTTGAACCATTATAAAAATTTGTTTTTTTGTTCATTTCATTCATTTTTGTTGCAGTTTTATTACTTTACACCTTTTATATATCATAGGAAAGTCATGCAATGACACTTTTCGGCCACCAGAGGCGGGGCCATGCCCCCCTGCCCCTCCCCTTAAAATCCGCTTATGCCTGTCAGCCTGTTTTGATGTGAGGTGTAGATTGATATGCCGGTGAGGTGAAATTACAAGTTATATATTACATTTGCCGAATGCAGAAGGGCTGACACGGATTTTGTTGTTACAAGGAAATACTACAAGGTATGTACATGTAAACAAAAATAGTATGTCGTTCCTTTTTATTGCAGATATTGAGCGCAATAAAACATTTGGACAACATGATTCCATTTCATGTTTTATTTAAAACGATTGGCGCATGTACAAAACAGGTCAATACATCACAATTTATAAATTTAGTAGAAAAATAGCATATGATAATGTGATATCAGACAGTAGAGCTCCAGAGCGGCTTGAGAGCCTTGCCAAACTTTCACCCGACCGTACGCAGACCCTCGGCAGCCCACATATGGGCTTTCTCCCGCTGTCCTCGGTAATTCCAGCTCCAATAGCGTATCTTAAAGTTGCAGCAATTAAAAAGCTCGTGATTGGATGTCAGGATCGAGCTGGCGGTCCGCCGTGAGGCAAGCCACTGTCTGTCCCAGCCTCTCGGCCGCTCCCAGTTGGACCACACTTCACGTCTCGTCTCGATATATGTCCATCGACGTACAGTAAGTGTTGGTGTGAGGTACATCAACTGATGATCTGTTCATATCAGCACAGTTGTTGTTTAGTTACTGAGGTTTAACTCCTGGATATTCGTTGCAATTCCAGTATCTTTTTATGCAAATATTTTTACTTTGATAATTGATTTCAGCATTGCCAGCCACCTTGTACTATAAAACCGCCATTACATATATTTAATACAATATTACACACTTAAATAATCTTTATAATTTTGTGCACATGTAAGAATTGCATTTGCATCAATTAACTTATTCTTTTTTTAGTTGTCTATCAGAAATAAAATCTTTAGTACTTTCTTTTGTAGTTCAACACTGAAAGTGAGATGGTGATTTTCAGCTTCCCCAAGGCTCGCACTGTAGTTGAGTTATGTAATAACTCAAATACAACTAATGACTAAGTCTGTATTCGCTAAATCCAACTAAAACTTTGAAATCCAGTGCTGCGACATGACATATTGTGAGGTCTTTTCCCCATCTGTTAAACCGGGAGTCTTAGTGTCTGTGTTTGGCTTGATACAGACTGAGTGAATAAACATAGTTCCTGTCACCCCTTTCCCCACCTACAGATTTACACACTGAACTCTTTGTATCACTTCTCGACAAGCACTTGCCTGATTGTGTATAGGCCTATGCTAGTTGAAGGGGAAAGAAGTAAAAAGCACATGTCTATTCAATCCAAGGACTCAGTCCATAACCCCATGTAAAGGCTGTATTTATACGACACACTCACCTACCCACCCATGCAATAAGATTGTCAAAACAAAAGCGCTTGTCAATCACCCAAAAACCACAGTAATACCTAACTCTTATGGGCAAGGGCGTAGATTTGGTCTCAACATTGGTAGGGACGCTATAACAGCATAACCTGCATGTACACTTTTTGCTGAGGACAGGACATTAATAAGACCAAACAGATTATTGAACTTGGGTCAGAACCATATTTCTCACTAATATGAACCTAATTGATAGGCGAAATGATCAAAGCAAAAGGAATCTGTATTGACTTATGGCGGAAAACACAGAGAAGACTAAAAAAGCAGTTTCTGCTCTTGCACTCCTCTGCTGTATTTTAAGCCAAAACAACTATTGTTTTTTATAGAAAAATATGTCTATATGCTGCCATAGCAGATTTGTGGCGCATTAAGCCCCCAAACTATTTTTAATTTGTCTGTTAACCATGAAAACCCCCGTTTACAGACGTCGCGGACCGCTTTTGTTTCAACCAGCCATAAAACGAAGGTAAGTAATTATATTTATTATTCAAAATGTCTGTCATTTTTAGCTTAGAATCATTCATTGGTGTCTAATATTTCGTTAAAAAAAAAAAAAAAGACTTTAAAAAAGTATTCACTCACATAACTTACTCGCATACTTTTAAACAAATTACGTCACAATGAAAAAATTGTCGTCTGTAAAAAAGTCACAGATATCTACCTCATAACTCTCGCTTAATTGTATTTTTTTCGTTCCTGTTGCATTTTCCCCAATTTTTAGATGATAAATAATCGATCCAAACAAAAAAAATAGAAAAAAAAAACATTTAAAAGGGTAAATATATGAAAAAACAAATCTCGACCATTCCTTGATGTCTGGGATTTCTGCATCGCGACCCTTGTTATATGACCGTGCTTCACCGATAAAACCCCCCAAAAATCCGGCTGTGGCCATTCACAGCTGTGTCTTGACACTCAGTGATACATGCTACATTGAGTTTTTGGATTGAAACAAGGTAAGTACGCGATAATATCTCCTTAAAGTCATTGTGTCTGTAATTCTGCTCTCGCGTGCTTTAACCTCCAGATAGGATTTTGCTGTTTAAAAAACTTTTTTTTTTAAATGCCTTCCTGTTCAAAATGTTTCTTCCCTCAGAAAATTGAAATTTTAAGCTTTCCAATGACGTATCACACGGAACTTCAAGTCACCTGAGTGTTCTCCGCCTTATACCAACTTTTATGTAAATTTGGTTCAAGTGATACAACGTTCAATTCAAACCTTTGTTTGAGAAAAACTACTAAAGAAACGTTTTGAAGGAAAGTCCCTTTCTTAAAAAAAAGGGGAGCTATCTAAGAATGAGTCCACTTCTGGGGGACCTACACTGAAACTAAAGTACTGTATTGGAATATAAAAGTTATATGTGACCGATCTACATCTGAGGCATCCAAAGTACTCTCATGAAATTCTATTGTGTGATTTAAATTCACTTTTGTTCATGTCAGTTCATGTTCATGTCAGTGTTCCTTAAGAAGTGGACCCATTCTTGGGATTTGCACTCTGAAGCCACCGTGTTGCATTACAATAATGCACATAATGCAAACAATGATCCAAATGAAGGTCGGCTAGCTTGCCTTCATTGTTCCTTGTGGAGGCTGACCTGACCGCAGTAGTTTTGCAGGTTATCAAATTCACACGGATTAATGCTATGCTAACTGCAGGTCAGACTTTTAGTAGCAAAATTAGTGGTGTTTCCCCCACCTCCACAACATTTATATCTTTTTACATTACTTACAGTGGCTTGTGCTGGCCAAAAACACTGTCTAATATCCTTCCTCTTCGAAGGGGATGGAGGAGGCGGAACGTTGTTTTTCTGTCGGCGAGGTTGTGTGAGTGTGCGTGGGTCTGTGTGACGTGAGGAGGGGGCGGAGGGGTCAAGTCATCAGCCAATCAAACACGAAAAAAATGGACCAGCACATTCAACAAGTGAAAAGGGATAAATCTAAGTCTGAACATAATGAAAATAATTCACTTAATAATGGTAGGGTCTATTCTATCCTTACAATATCTGGGAAGACAATCAAAATTACCCATATAACTGAACTCATTGTATAATCCAAATTAAGTGGCTGAAAAATTGGTGGGGTCAAATTGAGTATCCTGAAAAGTTGGTAGTGTTATATCCCTACCGTCCCTATGCAAACCTACGCCCTTGCTTATGGGTTTTGAGATACAAAACGCAAAAACAAAATTAGTTTAATATGCAAACTAGCGGATGCAGAACTGCACCTGATATAAGACAAATGAGATCAGGGGATGCAGCAGGTAGATTTAGATCGACGATTGTTTTGAGGGATAAGTTGTATAGCTATACAGTAGCCTGTATTCTCATTTATTTGGCCAAAGTTTGTCCAAGTTTACACTTTTAAATGTTTGCTTTGGCCCAGTGGGATGAGATCACACTGCAAGACTCCAAAGCCACCGCAGGCTGAGTTTGCCAACATGAACTCCTGAAAATATTCATCACTCCCCTGCTGGCTTCATGCTATACCCAATTTAGTTGTAGTTTTCCGGATTTCAAGCCCTCTTCACAATCCCAGCATGAGCTGTACACATATTGATTGACACACTGACACAAGTAGGCTATAGTCTTGCTTTTTTCAGTCCCAGTTCTTCCAACATTGATTTGCAGCAGAGCAGATATTCTGTTCAAACATACATTCCTCAAAAATAAGTCAAAATCTCTGGATTTGTCCACTCAGTAGAGTAATGTGGTCTGCCAGCGCCCGAGTCATAAAACAGTATTTCAGCCTTCTCATCTGCAGCTCTAGTAACTCATTGGCTACCGTGCACATCTATAGACAAGTTTCCGTGGTACTTCCGCTTCACTTCCGCATTTCTGTTCGCGACTTCCAGTCTACGCCTTCTCTAACCAAAACAGCGATGAAACTGGAGCAGCATCACTCATCAAAATCCCTCAAAAAAGACAATTTGGAAATACCGCATCCATCTGCTATTATCACTACAAGGCACCACAGCCAAAATATTTTTGTATTTTATTGATTTAATGGCAATGGAAGGAAATGCAATTAGGAACCTGAAAATCTCCGAGGCACAGCAACAAAGTTGAATGTGTCTTAATACATGAACACGGGAATTTTGCGTTCATGAAGGCAGATGTGGAACCAAGACACGGTAATGATTGTAATTATGATGAATATTATTTACTACAACTACTGCTGTGGCTGCAACACATGCTAACTACTACGCTGTGCTTGTAACTGCTGTTATTCAGTACGTGTAATGTCTGTAGGATTGTACAATTATGTTCAATTTGTCTACAATTCTGTTCTGCGTCACAGCTGAGACATCATTAGCTTTGCGATACGCAGTTATACAATGATAAAGTTATACAATGATACTACTCAGCAGATTGGAACAGTGGGGAGGGCTTTCTAACACTATTCTTCAGTGGTTCACATCCTATTTACATAATAGGGATTTCTTTGTGTCAATTGGAAACTATCAGTCAGAACGAACCAAATCCACGTGTGGAGTCCCTCAAGGGTCAATTCTTGGACCACTCTTATTTAACATCTATATTCTTCCCTTAGTTCAGATTATGGAACAGTATGACATCTCCTATCACACCTATGCAGATGACACACAACTGTACATTTCTGTGTCCCCTCATGATTAAAGTCCCTTAGTCTCCCTGAGTAAATGCATTCATTATTTCAATGAATGAATGTGCCAGAATTTTCTCCAGTTAAATGTGGAGAAGACAGAAGTGATCATTTTTGGGCCAAAAAAATGAAAGGTCAAAGATAAGCAGACACATATCACAATGTCACTTACAGCTATAAATCAAGTCAGAAACCTTGGTGTAATTATTGACTCAGACCTAAAATTTGATAGCCATCTAAAGTCCGTCACTAAACCTGCTTATTACCACCTAAAAAATATAACCAGAATTAAGGGGCTTCTGACTCAACAAGACATGGAAAAACGTATGCATGCATCCATTTTCAGCAGATTGGACTATTGCAACGGTATATTTACGGGTCTTGACAAAAAAATCAGTCAGGAAGCTGCAGCTAGTACAGAATGCTGCAGCCAGAGTCCTCACAAATACAAGGAAGCTGGACCACATTACACCGGTTTTGAAATCGCTACACTGCCTTCCAGTGAGTCAAAGGATAGACTATAAAATACTACTGTTCGTCTACAAAACACTTAATGGTCTTGGACCAAAATACATGCTTGATTTGTTAGATTCCTATGAGACATCTAGACCCCTAAGGTCGTCTGGAACCGGTCTCCTGCATGTCCCAAGAACAAGAACCAAGCAGGGTGAGGCAGCATTTAGTTATTTTGCTCTGAACGTCTGAAGTATGCTCAAACTGTTAGCTCTTTTAAATCAGGGTTAAAAACGTTTTTGTTTAGCACTGCATATCCATAACTGTCTATATATTTCTATCTACTTGCTTTCTATTCCTGTTGTGCTTATCTCCATTGCTGATTTCAATTATTATTAGTAGTAGTAGTTTTTGTTTTATTTTTATTTATTTATTTTTATTTTATTTGTGATTAAATGTGATGTTTATGTATAATTTTATTTCCTATTTTAATTGTCTTGGTTTTTACGTTGTATTGAACTAAATGTGATTTTTATGATCTTCATGTGATGTAAAGAGCTTTGAATTGCCTTGTGTTGAATTGTGCTATATATATAAATTTGCCTTGCCTTGCCTTGCCTAAAGAAATGAAAAACACTCATACCACAAATCATGCACGGGCTTCCTACCCTAAATGCATAAATGCAAGTGTTACAAGTTATTTGTTTACAGGTGGAAAACGCTGTTAGGTAAGGGCAGACAATTTGATGTGCCTCACAACAACATACTGAACGTTGTTGGACATTTCTCGAGACTACATTTTTTCACATGCTGCCTAAAGCTGTGGATGACTGATGATGGAAGGCTCAAGTTATGCTCCACTTACGTTAATATTTTTCTAATAATTTTGTAAAATTTTGATTTATTGATCTGTTTTTCACATGCACAAATTGTTATAAATAAAATAAGGAATCATGTTGTCCAAAAGTTTTATTGTATCAATATCTGTAATAAAAAGGACACACTGCTTGTGTTTATACAGATGCACATGGGTGATGAGCTCGTAATACCATAACTCTAACCAAGTGAAAAATACCATGTAATATTTCCTTGTGACAACAAAATCCGTTGCAGCACTTCTGCATTCTGCAACTGTCATATTATTTGTACGTCCGTCTCATTTTGGTCATTCAAAGGTGGCGGGCATTTCAATCTCCACCTTATGTTAACACAGGCTGCACAGACCGTTAGAATTTTGTGTACAAACGATCAACAAAATGATAAAGAACACATAATCTTTTAATTGGAACCTTAAGTTTAAAGCAAAGAGCCACAACTTTAACTTATTGTCTGCTGCTGGTTTCGATTTAAGGCGTATGGTGAGTAAGAGCCACACTGGCGCTTTTGTAGTAGCTGGTCGGTGATCAAACATTCTGCTTCCAAACATATAAATAGGCGCTTCCAGGAGTTGACACAACCACGCAAAGCACAGGAAGCCCTGTAGCCTCATCTACGTCGTGCTGAATCCATTCCGTGGTTTCCTCTGGTTTGATTTTGCAGTTTAACTTTATCCTCAGTGTTCTTCGTTTTGTCACCTTATACTTGTATTCTCAATATTAGTTATTTGTCTCATTACCTTTTTTGCTTTTGATCTGATAGTTGATAGTTAACATGATAGTTGATAGTTAACAACATATTTTTTTAGTTTATACCTGCTTTACCCTCCTTGTTTATTACATACATGTGTTAGGTTTTGTGTTGGTTTTTTCCCAGTGTGACTTGTCCCATTGATTTCACCTGTTGTGCCTGCTCCTAGTGAGTCCTCCTGTATTACCCAGCTGTTCCTCGTTGTCTCGTTATCCCTTGTCTGCATGTGTGTAGATAAGCACCCAGTTTCTTTTCACTCCTTGTTGCGTCATCGTCAAAGTCTATGTCAATGCCCATGTGCTCGTCAGTGTTCTCAAGTTTTCTCTGTCCAAGTCCTCGTGTTCCTCGACGTAAGTTTTTGATATCAAGCCTTTTGTTAGTGACCTGAGTTTTGTTTGTTTCTGTGTTTTTTGGATCCCCACAATATTGGTTGATACTTTGTTTTTTGTTAGCCTTAATTACATCATTTTGCACTGCCGGTCTGCCTCCCTGCTTACTTTTCCCCTGAATTTGGGTCCACACAACCTGTCTGCCCGCGTATCCCTGACAACATGCCACACTTCCACTTCACCCTTTGCTTTCATACAATCCCGTAAATCCGTAGCTTGATCCGTAACAAATATACCAGAAGTGTAAATGTCTGAATAGCAAGACTTTCTACTCCTGAGATGTTGAGGGATGTTTCAGATTCCTCTGACTTGCAAAGACCTGTGTGTTAGTGCAAAGATTGTGTGTGTCCACATGTATTTAGCATCTCGGGCTATAATTACTTGGTCATGCTTTGAAGAGGCCCGACCAGATGGAAAAAGGCTGATTGATTTGTGTTACTTTGGCATTCTATATGTACAGCACATTAGCTCACTGGCTGCCATTGGCGATGCTAGACATCCAATCACTTTGACTGGGAGGGCTAGCAGTGATCATTCATGACACGAAAAAAGGGAAAAGACAAAGAATGAAGTGATGTCTGGGAAATTGACATTGTATCAATAGAATGTTCCCCTTAAATGTGACAAAAGTCGACTTATTTTTTAAAAATGTATTTCCTTTTCAGGCGTGGACAGGCAACAATTCAAACGTACAGCATTCATTTGTGTTTACATTCAATTAAACCCAAAAAGTAGGTATGCTGGAGACCAATGTGATTGAGAAATGTTTAAATCCCCATTGAAGAATTAAAAGCATTCATTTAAAGTCTGAGTAAATCATGAACACAGAAGTCTGTTTCCATATAATAACTGTAATGTACAAAGTTGTGAAGGAAATCACATGTTTAGACTGCATACTGTATATCGACGATATATATTATTATTTACGCTGCGATACAAATGAATTAATAAGTCAAATGTACTGCTCTGAATTGATATCTAAATTTCAAGTTGAATTATTACTAAACATTTGTTTTTAGCAACTATTCTTCCATTGGGTAGATTTTACAGTGATTTTCTTACCTGCCTGCCCATCTTCTGCTGTAGCCAGACTAAAATAACAGGTCATCAGGATGTCAAATTCTTCAAGCTGTTTGTGTATGAAAATAGTGGTTATCCTCTCAAGCTTAAGTTATTTCGAGCTTAAAACTAGGAACAAGTAGAATGGTACAAAATCTTAACTTGAATTTTTGTCAACATCTACAGTATATACTATAGAATATCTAATTTACAATACAGAGTCATAGCACTTGTCGTCGTGTGGAATATAACTGTACTATCGAAACCTGATATGAAAATATTTAACTGAAATTGCAAAACACCCATCCATCAATCCACCCACTATCTCTCGCTGATCCAAAGTTGGCTCGCGGGGGCGGCCGTTTCAGCAGGGAAGCCCAGACTTCCCTCTCCCTAGCCACTTCATCCAGCTCTTTTTGGGGATCCTAAAGCGTTCCCAGGCCAGCCGGGAGACAGTCTCCCAAGCTGGTAGGCCCTGCGGCCTTCTCCCAGTGGGTCGTGCCTGGACCACCTCACCAGGGAGGCGCCCTAAACGCATCCTAATCCCGAGACACCTCATCTGTCACTTCTCGATGCGGAGGACCTGCGGCTCCAAGTGCCTCCCGGATGACTGAGCTTCTCACTTTATCTCTAAGGCAGAGCCCAGACAGTGAGACACCCTACAGAGGAAACTCATTTCGTACACATGTATCCAAGATCTTGTTCTTTCGGTCACAACCCACAGCTCGTGACCATAAGTGAGGGTAGAAACGTAGCTCGACCGGTAAATATAGAGTTTCCCCTTTCGGCTAAGCTCCCTCTTCACCACGACGGACAGATGCAGAGTCCGCATCACTGCATATGCCGCACCAATCCGCCTGTCGATCTCCCATTCCATTTTTCTGTCACTCGCGAACAAGGCCCAGCGATACTTAAACGCCTCCACGTGCTCATCCCTGCCAGATAGGGCATTCCACCTTTTCCCGACTGAGGACCATAGTCTCAGATTTGGAGGTGCCGATTCTCATCCCGATCGCTTCACACTCAGCTGCGAACTTTTCCAGTGGGAGTTGAAAGGTTATGTCTTGATGAAGCCATTAGAACTACATCGTCTGCAAAATGCAGAGACACAATACTGAGGCCAACAATCCCCCCACCCCCGCTGCGCCTAGATATTCTGTTCATCCGTTATAAACAGAACTGGTGACATACAGCAGCCTTGGCAGAGTCCAACCCTCACAGGAAACGAATCCGACGTACAACGGGCTACAAGGAACAAACGCTTACACTGGTCATATATAAATCGGACCCCCTGTATCAGGAATTCTGATACCCCAAACTCCCGGCGCACCCCCTACAGGACTCGCCGGGGGGTACGGACATGGCTTGCAAAACATGCAAGTCGTTTTTCAAAAACAACAAAAGCACAAGTCAAGTAGCAACAAAAAAATACAATTTTTTCCCCTTGGACACGATCCAGTCTTACAAAACACGCTTCTATAAAACTCAAGATAAAACAGGCTGGCTTGTTGAAGAGAAATGTGCTAGGCTTCTCATAAATATAAATATTACTTGTTTTAATGACAGTTAAAATACAGTATGTCTGAACATGAAGAGCATATTAGGTTGGCAACCACATGCATTGTGCTGAAAAAAAACATCAATGACTTCAACTTAGACCGAACTTTGATCAAAGTGTATTCAATTGCTATGAACCTTTAGTTCTTTAGTCCTTTTTTTTTTTGTATTTCAGCAGGAGAGTTAATGAACATTATTAAGCATGCACTGTATAAAGGTGACATGTTTTTCGGATATAAAAACAAATGAGCTGCTGGGATATACAGTTCATACAGTATGTTTTTTTTTTTTTTTTACTTGATAGCTTGAGTTGATCGACTTGAATAAGTGCTGAAAATGAAGGAGCCATACTTCCTTCTGCGCTCTTAGCAGCAATTACCCAGCAGGCACTCTGCTCTCTTCTCAGAACTGCCTCTGTAATTATATGCTTCTGGTACAGGGTCTATAGCTTGTCCTCTCTGTGGACCAGACTTGTGTAATCAACATGAACATGCATGCGTATATGTCCATGTGCGAACACACACAGCTAAGGAATTTATAGAAAGCACCTACACGCCATACATGTAAGTAGTAAACAGTGTGTTTAGGAAGTGTGAATATACAGTATGTATAGAGAACACACATGAAACAGCTTGGCTGCTGATGGTGTGAGGAGGAAGCTGATAGTGTGAAGAGTCTTTTTATATGTGCAATATTGTGCATGTATGTAAAATGCATACAGTGTAAGGAAACAATTACATTCTTGTGCTTCTTTTATATATAGTGCGCCTCTGCAGTACAAAATTATTATCCTGAACAGCAAGCCACCTCTCTTCCATTTACACAGCATTCTATGCTGTTTCTGGCTGCTAAACTGTTGGCATACAGATTTGAAACTTGCCTGCTGATTTGTATTTTGGTTGGGTATAAGATAGTAGGAACACAACGAATAAGTGTTGTTGCATATTCTCCTACTCCAGTGCAAGGAGTGTGGGTTCACTTCCCACAAGGTGACAGTGTGGATGTGAATCCATATGGTTGTCTGTCTATACCAGGCATGTCCAAAGTCCGGCCCAGGGGCCAAATGCGGCCCGTGGACAAATTTCATCTGGCCCCCTGCCTCTGTCATAAAATTAAAAACGTCTGGTCCACACACAGACTTAATAAATTGGTCAGCAGTACTACACACTAAATGCTGCTCCTCATTTACCCACTAAAAGGCAGCAGCACTCTAAGCAACATTACCCTGTGTGACCCTTTACTCCCAATTTTCTAAAATGGCGACAATCAACAAAAAAAAATAAAAAAAAAAAAAAAGAAAGAAAGAAAGTTGACTACAACGGCCGACGCTTCAAGGATAGGTGAAAATTGGACTATTTCTTCACTAAAATACGCAACAACTGTTTCGGCCTCATTTGCAAAGAGACAGTCGCTGCTTTTAAAGAGTTCAATGTGAGACAATATTACCAAACAAGACACGCTGACATGTATGACAAGATTACAGGGAAGATACGTAGCGAGAAATTGAAGCAACTTGAAGCTAGTTTAATTTCACAGCAGCATTATTTCGCAAGAGCCCGAGAGTCGAAAGAGTACGCCACAAAGGCTAGTTGCGAGGTTGTTGAAATTATTACCGTAATTTCCAGAATATAAGGCGCACCCGTGTGTAATGCGCACCCCAAATTTACTTGTAAAATCTAGGGAAAATTATTGTACCCGTTTGTAACACGCACCCTAATTTTAGCACCAATAAATAGAAGAATACAAGAAAACAGAGCTTGTGTACAGATACAGAAATGTCATTTTACTGACTGGTGAAACACAGCACAAGAATAGCACATTGGTAGTTCAAAATATTACGATAAACTGACAATATTTACAGTAATAATATGATTTGACAACTTCTCCAACTTACCAGAATCTAGGAAAAAACAAAACAGATGTGACTTTTCTTTTAAAGGCTGCTGTATAACTTGCTCGTTTCATCATGATGAATAAATGTTTCTTCCATGGATTGATACGGTAAAATGAAAGTGAGATCGTCAGTCGGAAATCCGTGAGCGCTCATCGCTGTCGACACGACAGTAACAATAGCAACTATTGTTATTTGGGTTTGAGTTTCCCGAGGGACAGATATAGTTGACGGGCACAGGAAGTCTGTGTGCTTACGTTTGTTATGGTCCGAGTTGCGGAGCTGCAATAAACGTTGACTCAAATGAGTTCAAGAAACTAAATTCTGTGCTTTACGAAGAGTGAAAAAAGCAGAATTTAACAGACGAAATCATTCGGGCGATTAGAGTGAAGTATTACCGAAACAAAATGGTGATGTCACGTACCGTAATGGTCGGCAACGGATCGCCGCATACGTTTCTTCAACACAACGTGGCCGTGTCAATAAAAAATTTTTCAAAAATCGGTATATACATATATATATATATATATATATATATAAGATTTTTTTTTTATTGACACGGCCACGTATAATATATATATGGCGGAAAACACAGACAAGACTGAAAAAGCAGTTTCTGCTCTTGCACTCCTCTTTAAAAGAAACTGCTGTATTTTAAGCTAAAAGAACTGTTGTGTTTGATAGAACAATATGTCTATATGCTGCCATAGCAGATTCATGGCACATTAAGCCCCCGAACTATTTTTAATTTGTCCGTTTTACCCTGAAAACCCCCGTTTACAGACGTTGCGCAACCGCTTTTATTTCAACCCAGCCATAAAACAAAGGTAATTAATTATATTTATTATTCAAAATGTCTGTCGTTTTTGGCTTAGAATCATTCATTGATGTCTCATATTTCGTTTAAAAAAAAAAACGACTTTAAAAAATTATTCACCCACATATTTTAAACTTTTAAACAAATTATGTCAAAATGAAAAAAAAAGCGTCTGTAAAAAAGTCACGGATATCTACCTTATAACTATTGCTTAATTGTATTTTTTTTTTTTGTTACTGTCGCATTTTCTCCGATGTTAGATGATAAATAATTGATCCAAACAAAAAAAAAAGCTGAAAAAAACGTTTAAAAGGGTAAATATATGAAAAACAAAATCTCGACCACTCCTTGATGTCTGCGATTTCTGCATCGCGATCCTTGTTAGATGACCATGTTTCACCCATAAAATCCCCCCAAAAAATCCAGCTTTGGCCATTCACAGCTGTGTCTTGACACTCCGTGATACATGCTACATGGAGTTTTTGGATCGAAACAAAGTAGGTACGCGATAATATCTCGTTAAAGTCATGGCGTCTGTAATTCCGTTCTCGCGTGCTCTCACCTCCAGATAGGGTTTTGCTGTTTACATTTTTTTTTTTTTTTTTAAAATGCCCTCCTGCTCAAAAATTTTCTTCCCCCAGAAAATTGAGATTTTAAGGTTTCCAATGATGTATCACATATGCATATCGGACAATTTTGAAAGTTGGATAAATTGGGGGTCTCAGAGCGGAACTTCAAGTCACCTGAGTGTTTTCCGATATATATTTCTGTCTCCATCCATGTACCCGTTAATAATGCGCACCATGATTTTACAAGTTGATTTTGGGGGGAAAAAAGTGTGCGTTACATTCGGGAAATTACGGTAATTCAAAAAAACAATAAAGCAAATGTGACAAATGTGACTTGCTAAAATTTGCTTAAATATATAGTTCTACGTAAAGGACGTCAGCCAAGGTCGGCCCCCCCCCCATTTTTACCAGACCAAATCTGGCCCCCTTTGCAAAAAGTTTGGACACCCCTGGTCTATACACTTGCTCTAAGATGAACTGGCGATCATTCAGCACCCTGCAACTCGGAATAGGACAAGTGGTGTCGAGAAAGTGCTAGGTTTCTCCTCAACAGTAGTAGCATGATGAGGAAAACTGCCGCACTGACCCCGTCGGGTGATGCATAACAACTGATTGTGCAGCAGAAACAACAGGGTGATATAAGAAAGGAACTCTGACATTTTCAGCGCCTCATAGCCTTTATTAAAAGCCTCCTGGCAGTTGTTTGTGCACTTCCTGAATGTAGAACATATGAAATCCATCTCACGTCGACTAGGCTGTCTACCTGCGCGTTGATCGCAGGCTTATCAAATTCGCTTTAGACCAGCGGTCTACGTGGCATAGAAATATAGACCATTTGTTCGATAGCAGTATAAGTGAGGCTTTTCTCTGCAAATTGTAATATGCATCACACGTGACTTTGGCAGAGAACAATCTGTCATAAAAAAAAAAACTTTCAATTTCAAAACACAGGCAACGACCTTTGAGCTGACAAGAAAATCAACTTATGCAGCTTTTTACACCAGAGTGCACCTGCTCTGCCTATGAAAATAAGGTCCGTTGTTGTTAACTACAACAATGGTCTTCTATCACAGGGTAAGTAATGTCCAAATGATTGAAAAACATATGCACAAACACCACCAGTAGCTCCACCTATTATATAAATGTTACCCTTTGCCTGCGCAGAGTTGCGGTGAGCTGTAAACTATCAGAGTTGGCACTCGGCGAAACAAAGAGCACTAGTAAGGCAAACACCAAACAGTGTTTTCACAGTTTTTCTATTTCCTGGAAAAGGTCTGCATCATTTCTTTGGACCACTTAATGTCATTTCAGGTCCTCAAACTACAGCCTTGCTCCCTCTATTATGGCCACGCAATCAAGTGTTGATTTATACTCACAGCACATGGAGAAGGTGATTAACTAAACAGTAGCACTTTGACAGTGAGGTCATGGTGAATTTGTATTATTGCTGGGTTTATTTATATGAAAAACACCAGTCATCAGTTCCATCAAGTCATAGTTTTTCTGCTCAAATGACCTGCATAGCCAAATTGACAATGTTACACAGATGATCACCACTTCCACCATAAAATAGGGTGACCAAACGTCTTTTTTTGCCCGGACATGTCCACTTTTTACATCCTGCATCCAGCAGAGCTATATAAGTTTGTGAAAATGTCCGTTTTTTACTGATGGTTTGAACAGAATACTATGGTACTGTGCTGTCTGTGACGTGTTCCCAAAGAGCCAAATTGTTAAGACGTGTTCAATACGTATATAATCAAATGGTCATCTACCTAAGAGTGTAATTAAGTCGAAAACATATTTATTCGGTATCACTTTGCAATAAGGGTCCCTAAATTAACATTAGTTAATGCATTTTTAGACAATAACTCATGTTTAAGTGACATGACAATAATTAATTTCATTCCTTATCCAACCTTTATTAATATATTAATTAACATGAGTTAATGCATTAGTTAATGCATAACCAGACAGTAACCAATAGTTTGATAAAATTAAAAACATGTATAGGCCTATATAGGGCGAGGGATTGTTAACTTAAGCATTTATAATTTCTTAGTTAAGGGACACATGTTACACTTTACTATAAGGGTCCAAAAAGCATTCAGTAATGGTTAATATAGGTTAAGAGGGGGGAACTTAAGCATTTATAATTTATTTGTTAAGGGATACGTGTGCTACACTTTACAATAAGGGTCCCAAAAAATTCAGTAATGGTTAATTAAGGTTAAGTAATACTTATGAGGTACATTCACGTGAAATAATACCATACTTAAGGTTAGGTTATGATATATAATATATATGATACATTACTAAACATTATTAACATATACATTAGTGCATTAATAAATAGTCATTAATGTATACTGGTACTAGTAAGTGATTGTTATTTTAAAATGAGAAACATTGCTCTGTGAGTCCTTGGGTGCTCCTAACCTAACCTTAAGTATGATATTATTTCACGTGAACGTGCCTCATAAGTATTACTTAACATTAATCAACTATTACTGAATGTTTTTGGACCCTTATTGTAAAGTGTAGCACATGTGTCCCTTAACTAAAAAATTATAAATGCTTAAGTCCCCCCACCCCCCCTTAAACTTTATTAACCATTACTGAATGCCTTTTGGATCCTTATTGTAAAGTGTAGCACATGTGTCCCTTAACTAAGAAATTATAAATGCTAAATTAACAAACCCTAACCCTAAACCCTAACCCTATTTTGGCCTATATGTATATATTTAATTTTACCAAACCATTAGTTACTGTCTGGTTATGCATTAAATAATGCATTAACTAATGCATTAGCGAATACATTAACTCATGTTAATTAATATATTATTAAATGTTAGATAAGCAATTATACTAATTATTGTAATGTTACTTAAACATTAGTTATTGCCTAAAAATGCATTAACTAATGTTAATTAAGGGACCCTTGTTGTAAAGTGTTACCATTTATTCTACTTTGGATACAAATTTGCGCATGCGTACGCAATCACAGACTGGCTTTATCATGGCTTCAACTGTCAATTCTCATTCACAAACAAGCCTTTGTGAGTCGTGACGCCAGGAGCTCACAGGCTAACGGTATGTACACTTGCTAAACTTAACTTGCAGAAACTGTCGACTTCTGTCGGAGCTTTGTATTGGTGTGATACATAAAATTCCGTTCGGTGTCGGGTCGGATCGTTACGCTGCCAATGATTGTAAACTTTTTATAACAATGTTTGATTTTTGCCTCGGCTACCGGTGCTGTCAGTGAGGTGAGCCGTGTTAGGCATTATGGGATATGTAGTTTTGAACTTCTACATTTGGAAAAATGCTGGTTGAACTGTTTGGCAGTTTATTTCGGTTATTGTTTGTGTCCAATCTAGAGTACTGAATGGTAATAATAATCAAGTGGGAATAACAATCTCAGTGACAATTGTATTGATAGACTTAAGGCTAAGGTATAATTTACATTATTTCTCTGGAAAGAGAAATGAGCTTTTTCATAAAGCTGGATTTTCTACAGGAGAGGTATTATTTAGACACATTGTTTCAGATTATTTATTTGTATAGTAAAAATCGAAAAGACAACTATTATTTTGTTCAAGGATTCGAGGATTCGCCAATACAGAAGAGGCATTTTTTTCACTATTCAATTCCAGTGTTTTTTTGTTTGTGTATTTTTTATTTCGCAACCTCTGCGAATTTGAATTTGTGTCTTTGGCTATATAACATTTTTTTTTTTTTTTTTTTTTTGTTAATGAGACTGAATTTTTCTATCCATACGGAGAAGGCGCAGTTTAAGTATATAAAAGTGATAAGGCGTCTTTTGAGTGAACTTCAAGTAAGATTTAAGTATAACGAGGCCGGACTGAGTGTCCTCTTTTTTGGAAATCAAAATATGGTCACCCTACCATAAAACAAAGGGCCGTGTAAAATCTACATTTACTGTACAAAGGTAATCATGTTCAGTATGAGCTTCTTCTAGGAAGACTGAAATTGTCTTATGTAAGTCAAAATATTTAATACAGATCCTGAATCGGATAGATATCAAATAATTGGCCATAATGTTGTGACTGGGTAAAGTGTATAAATCTCTGGTCTGTGTATAATATGAACCTAGAAAATATCCCTCTCCCCAATTATCCAACTTGTTCTTTCTGATGTTGAAATATTGTTGGTACGTGGAACTGTTCACAGAGTAAATTCACCCACAGTAACTCAATTAATTCAGTATTCTTTTTTGCATACTCGGTTGTCACATTTGAATGTAATTTGCCAGACTTTTTTTGAGACTTCATAATGAAGCACAGTGGGGTCTCCAAATACAGTATATTCCCTTAAACATGGCAGGCTGTGTGAATAAGTATTGAAGACTTGAGGCTCTTTGGAGCTGCTTGTTTATCATTAATGAGTGCTTAGTGCAATTACCATTCCCCTCTGTCAACAAAGATGAAGATATATTATAGATGAGAAGTACACCTTTTAAAAGGAAGAGAGGCATTTTCTTAATGTATTGGCTAGTGCGCTAGACCCATCTGTTTAATCTTAGGCAAGGCAAGGCAAGGCAAATTTATTTATATAGCACAATTCAACACAAGGCAATTCAAAGTGCTTTACATCACATGAAGACCATAAAAATCACATTGAAATCAACACAACGTAAAAACCAAGACAAATGATCGCATTTAATCACAGAATAAAAATAAATAAATAAAAATAAAACAAAAATAAAAATAAAGCAAAAACTACTACTACTAATAATCATTGAAATCAGGAATGGAGATAAGTACAAGAGGAATAGAAGGCAGGTAGGTTGAAATATATAGACAGTTATGGGTATGCAGTGCCAAACAAAAGCGTTTTTAGCCCTGATTTAAAGGAGCTAACAGTTTGAGCATACTTCAGACGTTCGGGTAACTTGTTCCAGAGGTGAGGAGCATAATAACTAAATGCTGCCTCACCCTGCTTGGTTCTTGTTTTTGGAACATGCAGAAGACTCGTTCCAGACGACCTTAGGGGTCTAGATGTCTCATAGGAATCTAACAAGTCAAGCATGTATTTTGGTCCAAGGCCATTAAGTGTTTTGTAGACGAGCAGTAGTATTTTATAGTCTATCCTTTGACTCACTGGAAGCCAGTGTAGCGATTTCAAAACCGGTGTAATGTGGTCCAGCTTCCTTGTATTTGTGAGGACTCTGGCTGCAGCATTCTGTACTAGCTGCAGCTTCCTGACTGATTTTTTTATCAAGACCTGTAAATATACCGTTGCAATAGTCCAATCTGCTGAAAATGAATGCATGCATAAGTTTTTCCATGTCTTGTTGAGTCAGAAGCCCCTTAATTCTGGTTATATTTTTTAGGTGGTAATAAGCGGATTTAGTGACGGACTTTAAATGGCTATCAAGTTTTAGGTCTGAGTCAATAATTACGCCAAGGTTTCTGACTTGATTTGTAGCTGTAAGTGACATTGTGCTAAGTTGGCTGCTTATCTTTGACCTTTCCTTTTTTGGCCCAAAAATGATCACCTCTGTCTTCTCTACATTTAACTGGAGAAAATTCTGGCACATCCATTTATTGATTTGACGAATGCATTTACTCAGGGAGACTAAGGGACTATAATCACGTGGGGACACAGAAATGTACAGTTGTGTGTCATCTGCATAGGCGTGATAGGAGATGTCATACTGTTCCATTATCTGAGCTAACGGAAGCATATAGATGTTAAATAAGAGTGGTCCAAGAATTGACCCTTGAGGGACTCCACACGTGAATTTGGTTCGTTCTGACTGATAGTTTCCAATTGACACAAAGAAATCTCTATCATGTAAATAGGATGTGAACCACTGAAGAATAGTGTCAGTAAGCCCTACCCACTGTTCCAATCTGCTGAGTAGTATGTTGTGATCAACCGTGTCAAATGCGGCGCTGAGATCCAATAGTAGCAGAACAGATGATTTGCCTGCATCGGTATTCCGACGAATATCATTTAGGACTTTGATAAGCACGGTCTCGGTGCTGTGTTGTGGCCGAAATCCAGACTGAAATGAGTTAAAAAGATTGTTTTGCATCATAAAAGTCTGGATCAGTTCAAACACAACCCTTTCGATAATTTTTCCCAGGAATGTCAGATTTGATATTGGCCTGTAATTACTAATGGTTGAGGCATCCAGATTAGGTTTTTTTAGGAGAGGTTTTATTACTGCAGTTTTTAAAGTCTGAGGAAACTCTCCTGTTTGGAGGGAAGTATTTATAATCTGAAGTATGTCTGGGGCTATGCAATGAAAAACAGTTTTGAAAAAGTTTGAAGGAAGGATGTCAAGGCAGCATGTTGTGGGCTTTAATTTCGACACAATTTTTGTTAAAGTGGCATAGTCCAGGAGGCTAAACTGTCTAAGATTGACGTGGGGGACATTTTGGGAGGTGTTTAGTGTAACATTTGTTAATCCGGAGTTGCACACAGTCTGTCTAATCTTTAGTACTTTGTGTGTAAAGAATGCTGCGAAATTATTACAGGACACCTCAGATGCCAATTCCTGAGGTATTGATGCTTGTGGGTTTGTCAGTTTGTCAACAACAGAAAATAGTGTGCGAGTATTGTTGGTGTTTCTACTAATGATCTCTGAAAAATATGATTGTCTAGCATTTTTCAGTTCCTGGTTGTATTTGCGAAGACTCTCTTTGTAGATATCATAAAAAACTAGGAGTTTGTTTTTTCGCCATCTGCGTTCTGCTCGTCTACAAACTTGTTTTTGTTTTATAGCTAGTATGGCATTTCTCCAGGGTGACCTCTTCTTTCTTGACAAAGTTTTTGTCTTAATCGGGGCAATAGTGTCCATTACAGTCATCACACTGGAACTGAAACTATTTACAAGTTCTTCCACTGGAGCTATTGTAGAGGTTAATGATGAGGCATAGGCCTGTGTGAATAACGCACATGTGTTGTCACTTATGTAACGCTTCCTAATCACCTCTGTTTCCCTTTTCAGAGGATGGACAGGGGTGGTCATTTTAAACATAATGCAGTAGTGATCAGACAGAGCAACATCATTCACTGTGACCTCAGAGATGTTAAGACCTTTGGATATTATTAAGTCCAGTATGTGCCCTCTGTTATGTGTTGGAACTGTGACATGCTGAGATAAACCAAATGTATCCAAAATATTTAAAAGCTCTCTAGCACATCCTTCTTCAGGATTATCAACATGAATGTTAAAGTCACCCACTAAAACAACACAATCAAAGTCCATGCAGACGGAAGACAGTATTTTGGTAAGCTCATCAAAAAACATTGTGTTATACTTCGGTGTTAGTCTAATTTTAGTCTGTTTCATCTTAAATATATTCAATTGCTCCAGAAATATAATCAATACTCAGCCAAACATGAATGAGAATCATGAAAATATACATTTTTAAAGTCGAGTCATTAATTCAAAAGCATCCTTCTATTGCTTTCAGTAAATAGCACAACCTTGACACACAGTACGTTTCATAATGGTTCATCCTTGAAGCTGACTATGAAAACTAATGGATGGTGAGAGTAAGTGCAGTATCACTTGCACTATTTCACAGCTGCTTAATGTGATGCACTCCTCACTTTATTATCCATTGGATCTTCTGCTCTCTGCTGACCTCTCTACTCTTAACCCTTAACCTCTATTCATCACAGCTGCCATCAATAAATGGTAGATAGGTGCTTTTATTATTTTTATGTATTCATTTTTAATGGATTACAGGTTCTTTTCTTTGGAATGAGTCAGACTTAGGGGCCGTTTACATGGTGACTCTCGAGAATACAAAAAATGTCAAATTTGCATTTGCATTTGCGTCTCCATTTGAACAATGTCGCGATTCCGCATGAAAACGATGTAGTGTTCATGCCAGGCCCTAGGGGGCAGTGCAGATTTACTGGGCAACAGAGAATGATGCACTTTGACCCCACCAAGCTCCTTCAGCCCGGAAAAAAATATGCCCGCCCACTCGATGCAATGTCATTTTTTTTTTGCTCAAAAAGTCACAAAAATTGAAACGTTCAACATATTTAATTTAAAAATATGATGAAAAACAGTCAATTAAAGCCGACATTCCGCCACATTTGCTGTTTTTAATGTTTAGTAGCACCGCTGCGCATGCCCAGTGTGACGTGTACGAGTGCTGACATTAACGACGCGGTCTCGTGCTGCAGGAGCCTTTGATATGCATGCCGAGGAAGCCCCCCTCAACCCCCCGCAATCGGATTCTTCCACTTTGAAGGCAGGATTCAGAATTTTTCGCCTTCGCCGACACCATATGCACGCGAGGCGAGTCCGCAACTCAGTCATTGCGTCTTTGTGTCGCAGAGTCGCCATGTAAACTGCCTCTTTAACGAACAAAGACATTGCTGATGTTAAATCCTGATGTCCAATACAGTTGATAAATAATGATAATAATAATAATAGTAATAATAAAACAATACTGTATAGACGGCATATTTGCAATTAACGTATTGTACCTCTAGCTCTTCTGCATGGTTGTAGAATCATCCAAAACAAGCAATAAAATTCAACTCCACTGAACACAGATCTCACTGTGTTCCTTGAACACATTCAAATAAACCACAGCACAGCTCGCTGAACAATCTTATTCACTAGGATAAAATCAATTTGCTGAAAATGACATTGTTTTTGCTTGAAAGGGAAGACATTTGGGTCAGACAGTGACATAGTGACTTGACTGAAACAATAGGTGCGTTTCATTCCCATTCTTGGAGCATCACCATTCCATCAGAGCATCAGTCATGGAAGCTCGAACTACACTGCCTTCTTTGCCAACTAAGAGCAGATAGCCTAAAAAAAGGTCCATTACTCAGCACCACATCTCCTTTCACTTGACGTCACCTTTTAAGCCTGTCACATAAGAGTCAGCATGCCACCTGTAGGAACCTCATTATTATGCTGAAAGCATGTTCTCTGTCCTTGAAAACTGCCATACAATTGAAACCTGATTGCTTTGTACAATACAAACAAAGACACTAGCATCCACTAGAAAAACATACATCATTTTTCAACACTGCTTATCCTTGTCAGGGTCACGGGGTGCTGAAGTCTGTCCAAGAGGATTTCAGGTGAAAGGTGGTCTCCAGCCTAAAATGGTCGCTTGTCAGTCATAGGGCACACATAGATTTAGACAACAATTTGTACTCACTATCACACTGAGTTGCAATCGTTGAAGTCAGGTGAATGTTCTTCTAGCAAACCTCTACATCCAAATAAAGGCTAGCCTGATAAAGGCCAAATTAAACTGTTCTCGTGTGCAGTACGGATCCGGCAAGCTCTATTTTGACTGTGTGCTCCACAGTACGTCAAAAATAGGACAAAACATACCGGCTGCGCACAACTGTGGTCCGGCTGCTCCGTCCCGTCGTGAGCCTTTGTGATAATGTGGCATTAAAAACAACAACAAAAACATGGAGTCTGTACTCAACAGAGAAGCTGAGAGATAGGTGGACTTGATTTGACTGAAAATGTTTTTCCCAATTTTTTTTTGCTTTTACCATGGGTTTATGACACCCCAACCACGTCAACAACCCATTCACTACTATTTAATTACTGTTTAAATTACATAACATGTAGAGATGTCCCGATCAATCGGCATCCCGATCGATCGGGTCCGATCACGTCATTTTCAAAGTATCGGAATCGGCAAAAAAAATATTGGCCATACCTTTTTTTAATATTCATATATATATATATATATATATATATTTTTTTTTTTTTTAATTAAATCGTTTTCTAATTGTATTTAACGTTACAGACATAATATGTTACACTCATCCAGAGTCTTTAGTTTAGGCTTAAGGTAGGGTTATCAAAAATATCCCGATAACGGCGGCAATTAATTTATTAAAAAATGTGTCATGTTAAAATACTTAACGCAATTAATGTATGCGCTGCACGACCCTCTCACTCATTGTCGCGCTCATTCTGTAATGACGCCGTATTACCTATATAGAGAGATAAAAGGCAGCGCTAAATGAGTAGAGTGAATTTTGGCAGCCTTTGGAGCCAGTCTTTAATTGGCTAAAGCCTTGCAATCACTCTCCCTATGATTAGATATATCATGGTAAGCAATGTGGGGAAGCAAGGTGGCAATTGATCTTTGTCCTAACATCCTAACTTATTTCCCAAAGCAGAGAAGATATATCCATTGGTAGCACGACATACAGTCATGGTTCCACTTCTCATCATGGTTCCACTTCCCATCATGCATTGGGGCATGGCTGCAGTATCATTTACTGAAAGCTCAACAAATACACTAGATGGCAATATTTAGTCACAATATACAAAGTCACAAGTCTTTCTATCCGTGGATCCCTCTCACAGAAAGAATGTTAATAATGTAAATGCCATCTTGAGGATTTATTGTCATAATAAACAAATACAGTACTTATGTAGTGTATGTTGAATGTATATATTCGTCCGCGTTTTATTCATTTTTTTCTTAATGCATTGCCAAAATGTATATGATCAGGAAAAATTATCGGGAATGATTGGAATTGAATTGGGAGCAAAAAAAAAAAAAAGCAATCGGATCAGGAAATATCGGGATCGGCAGATACTCAAACTAAAACGATCGGGATCGGCTCGGGAGCAAAAAAACCATGATCGGAATAACCCTAATACCATGCATCACTCACCGTTCATCCTCATAGCTTCTGCGTTCCATGCAGATTACTTTTATTTAAAGTTGTCCTTATAAAAAGGATCTGTTGTGTCATAAATCACTATAGCCCCTTTCACGCACGCTGAAACACCGTGAAAATCCCGGGATATAAACGGGCAGCCCTTGTACTGGACTGTCTCAGAAAATTAGAATACACAATATTCTAATTTTTTGAGACAGTCCTGTGTATATATACAGGACTGTCTCAGGAAATTAGAATACACAATATTCTAATGTCCTGACTGTCTCAGGAAATTAGAATACACAATATTCTAATGTCCTGACTGTCTCAGGAAATTAGAATATTGTGTATTCTAATTTCCTGAGACAGTCCTGTATATATACACAGGACTGTCTCAAAAAATTAGAATATTGTGTATTCTAATTTTCTGAGACAGTCCAGTATATGAACGCAATTTCCCGGGTCGACTGACACGGAGATTTCGAGGACAATTCACGGGTCGCGTCTTAGTATAATGCCCGGGAAAGCCCCTGGACAAGGCTTATGTGAAAGCAAGCATAAATTGCCGGGTCACAGCACGATGACTAATGACGTAAATATCATGGCGGGCTGATCGTCACTTCCTCTTTCTTCGCAGTAAGATGAAAAGCGGTGAACAAATATCGCAATTATCAACATAGCAAGCTGGAAATAGCTGAATTGAACTGAAATTAACAAAATTAAATTTCTACTGGATCATAGAGCCGAGGAACAGAGTCCATCGTCCATCTTTGGAAATGTTTGGTTTATTTTGTTGTCGATGTTGCAACTGTGCAACTGTGGAAATAAGGTTGTACTTCAAAGCACAAAACAATGGGGGTACGCATTCAAAGATTTATTAAATACAAAAAAAAATACACGCAATCGCAGAAAAGAGGGAGTAACACAATAGGTCCGTGACAGTCGGTCGAGGGGGGGATCAATACTACTAACTTTAGAGATAGGCAGAGAGCCAAATACACTCAAATACCGGACACAACATAGGGGATTTCAAAACATGAGCGGCAGAGGTCTCGAATGGCGCCCAGCAAGTTAATATCTTGGCACACTCCTCTTGGATTGCCTGGGCTTAAATACAGTCTTGATAAGCTTGATTTGGCTGCAGTTAAGACCTCGGGAACGCTCCCACAAACGGCTCTGTCAAAAAACATGATTTGACCAACATTGTGACAGCCGATGCAGACCAAAAATGACGTAATGTCCGCGTTATGAAATCGCGCCAGCGGCCCTCCCCGCACAGAGAGCACCAGTGGGCAACAAGCCCACAACATGGGACAGGCTTGTGAATGTGGCCAACCTGCGTTATTGCCGGGATATCGCTACATGTGTGAAAGCAATGATGCAAGTAAATCCTGCGTCACCTTACATGAGAATTTACCGGGATATGTAAGTGAAAGGGGCTTTTGTGACTTTCCACGTCCATAATATGGTGTTTAAACAGTGAATAAGCACCTGGCCTGTTGACTCCAGGCTGGCTCTGGCACGGCGGCGTTTGTCCATAGCGCATATGCAGCCGGTATAATTTGAACAATATGTTAGAATGGAAACGGATTGGCTCCGCCGCTATATCAGTATAATTTGGCCTACTCCTGACTGTGGCGATTCTCCAGCAGCTTGGCATACTTGGCTCTCTTTTGCACCTCTTCCACCCATGGTATGACCTCTAGCATGACTTCTGATACAATCATCACACCTGGTTACTTGGATGTTCTCTGGTAACCGGCACCGTTTCCCTAAACCAACTGTTTGATGTCTCTCCAATCCTGCCATTTTGATGTATTCAGTATATTTCAATATGGAATTAAACTTGCAAAAGCTTGTGACAGGATTTTCTCATGTAGCTGATATCTGTGTATCTCTTTGATATGCTGAAGCACCCCATAGCCACTGAGTAAAACCAGGTCGGCAACCTTTTCTTTTCTCAGAACTAAGGGCTTGGATTTTGCCAGTTTGAAGCTCATTTAGGATCAATAGATGAGCTAACTGACAACATTGTGCACCGCTGAACACCATCGGGTCATACAAAAAGTCCTTTATCGGCAGTGTTGGGAATAATGGCGTTATAAATAACGCCGTTACATAACGGCGTTTTTTTTTTTCAGTAACGGGGTAATCTAACTAATTTTTTTTTCGCCGTTACAAAGCCGTTACCGTTACTGACGGTCAAAAGCGGTGCGTTACTTACTTTGAATAAATTGAAGAAACTACCAGCCGTAGCGAGTCTACTCTGCTCTGTTTATTTGTCATCCAAGACTTGGGGTGCGTTCAGGTTCATGGCAATGAAAATAGTAAACACATATAGCCTACCTTTGCCAGAACGATGGAGTTGCCATTTGATACGGTCATATGGTCCTGTGCCCATCCGCAGCAAAACTTCGTAGTTTTGTAGCGATTTGTAATTTCGGAATCGCTGATGAGTTTAGTAACATACAAAAAACAATAAATACAGCAGAATGTCCATTTCACGTAATTGTGGAAGCCCGTCGACATCTTTACTCCATTTGTCTTCGGCTTGCGCGTAAGGGTCAACAATGTTCACATCCTTAAGTTTGATCACATATCTGTTCTTCGCCTTAGTAATGAGTTTGTCTTTTTATCAAACTGGCAAGTTTAATGTCCCGCGAGCCAGACCTGCTTCCAATATGGCTGCGTTGTTGTCAAATCTCACGTTATCCCCCATTCTGTGACGTAAACGCTCGAGCCTAATAGCGCACATATTTCAGAGCCGGTGTTTTCACACACAAACCGGAACAGCGCATGCGGCAAACACACACATGAGAAACAGATGCAGAGGGATATGATGGCAGAGCATTGAGAGGAAAATTTGTCCTTTACGAGGTGGAGATATAAACACTATTTCAAGTTGGTCGAAATTAAAGGAAAGAATGTGCATGTAAAATTTATGTCCCGGGGCAAAGCTTTTGTCGACATCTGTGGTAAGCAATTCAAATCTGTTTATTTTTGTTGCACTTCAAATGTAGGATAAATCTGTTGCTGGTGAGTTGCAATATATATTACAAGTTTCTATAACACAACTACCTGTCTGTTCTTCTCTATTCAAGTGACTCAAATAAAGTAACGGAAATATTTACTTTCCCTGGTAACTAGTTACTTTTACTTTAGAGTAATTCAGTTGTACTTTTTGGAAGAAGTAGTGAGTAACTATAACTAATTACTTTTTAAAGTAACGTGCCCAACACTGCTGATTGGCGTATATGTTATTTAGACAAAGGACCTCAACATGTACAAATATTGCCATTTAAACCATACACTAGTGAGAAGAATGTGGTTGGAATCGCTTAGGGCTAAGAATAGAACAAAATAGAATGAGCTTTCGTGCAATTTGGAAATTCAAGTTTTGACATCTGAAAAGTGGACACGAGTAGCACACAAAAATAATATCAAAGACTCCAAAAATAGCTATGTAGACAGTCACAACAGCAGGCAATGAGGCTGAGCAGAATGAACAGCAGCAGTGTCTCTGGCAACTGTACATTATTCACTTTCTATACATAAATGAACAGTACAAGCTGTGAGAAATAACAGATGAATGGATCCATAGAATCCTGTAAGAAATGCTACAGTATGTATTATATAAAGAACCACTATTATAAAAAATGGGAGTGTGGGGGGGAAACCTGCAAGCTCTCACTTTTAGGGAAAAAAAACCCACCCAAAAAACTATTCATTAATTATACTGTACAGTATTTCCTGTGTGGGATTCAAACTCTGCTCCTCCAAATTAAAAAACTGTCAAATACTTATGAAAATAACTATTGATCAGGTATCTACAACAGTTCATTTACACCTCTAACAACAACCAATATTTCTTACATGTATTATAGCTGCGGGCAAAAGGCAAATGTTCCCCTTAATTACTGGTTTTTGATTGACGCCATAGCAGAGGTTATGAGGGAACAACACATCAGAAAATCCACTGGGGAATTTGTGGGAAATTGTGTTTCAAAGTAAATACATTAAATTGGGTAGGTAAAGTTTGTAACAAATATTATATCGAACAACGGTCAACACTTTATACGGGGCTGCAACTGGATTAGGGTGCTACACTTACAGGTAGGTGACTCCCTCAGCAGTTGATGGATGAAGTGTTTTGAGCAGTCCTAGCAGCAGTGTCCCACATCTTCCCAAAGGAGGTTATCACTGCAGGTCGAAGGTGGCAGCAAGGCAGATTGGTTTTGCATGTATTTGTTTGGCGTCTTATGTAGAGTAACGGTTTGTCGTAGAATACAAATCCTGGCTATCAATGAAATAAAGGACCAGACAGACAATGCTGTACGCCTGACACGATAACCATATTTATCACAGAAACCCTGGACTAGTCATCAGTCAATCACAGGACAAAGAAAGAACCAAAGTACTCTTATAAAGAACAAAATAACAGTGTGTCATCCATTAAAGCAATATTTACCAACATGCAACATAGCTTCAGAAGCGGAATGCAGTCAGTTACAACCACATTGTTAAACACCTGTCTACACCCATTTGGGTTTAAAAGAAATTTTTGAACTGTAAATGCCAACCATATAATTATGTTAGTGTCACAAACTGCATCACTCTGGGAAGGAAACATCAGACATGGCAATTTACTGCCTCAGCTGGTCGTTCTTAACGGAAAAACTTTACTCACGGTCATGTTACTGCACAATTGATGCACCGATTTACCTGTATTCAAAAACTCACAAACCACAAGCATCTTCCTTAATCCATCCTTCCATCTTCTACTTAATCTCATTGGCGAATCCCGTTATTCCAATTTCTCTCCCCTGAGCCACTTAGTTTAGCTCAATCGGAAACATACAGTGGGGCAAATAAATATTCAGTCAACCACCAATAGTGTAAGTTCTCCGACTTGAAAAGATTAGAGAGGCCTGTAATTGTCAACATGGGTAAACCTCAAACATGAGAGACAGAATGTGAAAAAAAAACTGAAAATCACATTGTTTGATATTTAAAGAATTAATTTCCAAATTAGAGTGGAAAATAAGTATTTGGTCACCTACAAACAAGCCAGATTTCTGGCTGTCAAAGAGGTCTAACTTCTTCTAACGAGGTCTAATGAGGCTCCACTCGTTAACTGTATTAATGGCACCTGTTTTAACTCATTATCGGTATAAAAGACACCTGTCCACAATCTCAGTCAGTGACACTCCAAACTCCAATCTGGCCAAGACCAAAGAACTGTCGAAGGACACCAGAGACAAAATTGTAGACCTGCACCAGGCTGGGAAGACTGAATCTGCAATTGGTAAAACGCTTGGTGTAAAGAAATCAACTGTGGGAGCAATTATTAGAAAATGGAAGACATACAAGACCACTGATCATCTCCCTCGATCTGGGGCTCCATGCAAGTTCTCACCCCATGGCGTCAAAATGATAACAAGAACGGTGAGCAAAAATCCCAGAACCACACAGGGGGACCTAGTGAATGACCTACAGAGAGCTGGGACCACAGTACCAAAGGCTACTATCAGTAACACAATGCGCCGCCAGGGACTCAAATCCTGCACTACCAGACGTGTCCCCCTGCTGAAGAAATTACATGTCCAAGCATGTCTGCGGTTCGCTAGAGCGCATTTGGATGATCCAGAAGAGGACTGGGAGAATGTGTTATGGTCAGATGAAACTAAAATAGAACTTTTTGGTAGAAACACAGGTTCTCGTGATTAGAGGAGAAAGAATACTGAATTGCATCCGAAGAATACCATACTCACTGTGGAGCATGGGGTTGGAAACATCATGCTTTGGGGCTGTTTTTCTGCAAAGGGACCAGGACGACTGATCTGTGTAAAGGAAAGAATGAATGGGGCCATGTATCGAGAGATTTTGAGTAAAAATCTCCTTCCATCAGCAAGGGCATTGAATATGAGACGTGGCTGGGTCTTTCAGCATGACAATGATCCCAAACACACAGCCAGGGCAACAAAGGAGTGGCTTCGTAAGAAGCATTTCAAGATCCTGGAGTGACCTAGCCAGTCTCCGGATCTCAACCCCATAGATAATCTGTGGAGGGAGTTGAAAGTCTGTGTTGCCCAACGACAGCCCCAAAACATCACTGCTCTAGAGGAGCTTTGCATGGAGGAATGGGCCAAAATACCAGCAACAGTGTGTGAAAAGCTTGTGAAGAGTTACAGAAAACGTTTGGCCTCCGTTATTGCCAACAAAGGGTACATAACAAAGTATTGAGATGAACTTTTGGTATTGACCAAATACTTATTTTCCACCATGATTTGCAAATAAATTCTTTAAAAAGCAAACAATGTGATTTTCTGTTTTTTTCCCCACATTCTGTCTCTCATGGTTGAGGTTTACCCATGTTGACAATTCCAGGCCTCTCTAATATTTTCAAGTGGGAGAACTTCCACAGTCAGTGGTTGACTAAATACTTATTTGCCCCACTGTATGTTAGTCTGTCTAAGGGTTTCCTTCGTCTTCTCTCCTGGCCTATTCTAGTGGCAGGACATGAACGGAGAACCTCCCCATGGTGGCGTTAACGAGGCTTTATAGCCAGGTGCTCGAGCTACATCCTTCGACTCCTTTTGATATGGTGGAGCAGCAGCTCTATTCTGTGCTCTTCCTTGATTATTCAGCTTCTGTATGCCTAAACGAGGACAGCCTACAGAGGAATCTTTACATTTGTGTGCAAGATCCCATTATTTTCTTCAAATAATGACCATTTTCATTAGTGAGGGCTGATGCTTTTCAGATCCACTTAAAGGGCAGGTGAAGACTTCAATCCATGAGCACTTTACACCGTTAAAATTGTATTGAATGCATAATTCGATGTCTCAAAAAGTCACATTACCAAAAATGTTTTTGAATTGACCGCATAGTTTTGAGTGAATCTTTTCTGAAAGTCAAGCGGAAGAACCTCTCCCCGGCTCCTCGATCGCGTCTTTGTTCACAACATTTCAGCTATGACAGCTTTGAAAGCCTACGAGGATACACCTTGGTTTTTCAGACTTCAGTAGACCCTTACTCACACCGTTTATAACTTGATCGAGACCTGTTTTTTTGTTGTTGTTGCTTGCCTGTCACAAGACAGCTGACAGATTGTCTATTCATGTCAATTTGATACATTGATTACTAGTACTCATCTGTTTAGCCATTAGTTATATCACAGAATGACTGGGAAAGAAAGGTTCAGAGAGAAATCACGATATTAGATGCCTACCACTCTTCCTTTCGTGAAGAGTCAAGCTGCCAACCGGCGTCATCACCAACGTTGAGTAAATCGTCTTCATCTGACGCCTCAGCTTCAAACATGTAGGGATTCATTGTAGATAATCTTTCCTGGGGGCCTTTGCCATCATTAGCGTCACGAAACAGCGATCCTGAATGGTTACTTTTGGTGGAAATATCATTGATATCGTTGCTGCTGCTATGCTCGCTGTGGCTAGTCTTTTGTTGCATTCAGGAATTTACGTCACACTTCCAGGTTTAGGAAGGGACTATTAACGGAGTGCAAAAAAATAATAATAATAACGCAAATTATCCTCGAAGTTACACGTTAAAAGTGATATGGTTGTTTTGACGAACTCGTCTCAAGTTTATATTCGTAAAATTACACCAGAATTCGAAAAGCTCCTCAGCTTACTTAAGGTTTGCAAATAACAGCGACATGGCTGTGACAGTGTTGAAAACAAAAATGCTGATTCAACATCAACTAATCACCCCAAGAATCTGCAGCGAAAAAGCATTAATTCTGGAGAACAATCCAGATTCTGCAGAGAACAACTCCTGAAAGTTGTTTTTCTGCAGGCAACTAAAAAAACAGCCTACAATGACCATTTATAAAGGAAATGTACTCGTATGCAATAATGATGTAAAACAATTCTCTTAAGAAAATATTTGCATCATCAAAATAATGTGAAATGTGGCTATAAATTTATAACATCAATATTGTCTTTGTCACTCGTGGGCAGATTTTTTTGCATTACTTATAAAGTGCAAAACATTACATTAAACAATGAGTTTAGGGTAGAAGTGACGTTTAAGGAAATATGTAAACAAAGTGGAAGCCATCAACTTGACCTGAATAATGTAGACATTGGTCAACAGCATGCAACGGAAACTAATAAACTTATAACGCGGAGAATATTGCATTAACAGGAAATAATAAACTTATAACGTGCTGAACATTGCATTCGGCAAAAAAATCTCAAAACAGTAAAAATTATCCACTTGTTTTTTTAAAAACATTACTACTGACTGCTGGGGAAGAAAAAACTTACAGTGAGGGAGGCGATGAAACACAGTTTCTTATCTAAGTGTGGTGGGTGGTATATACCTAACTGTGACATCTAGCTGCCATGATTAAACCTACAGGTAAAATTTAATATTCTGCAAATCGCCCTGCATTCCAATGACTGTTTTCCATGAAAGGCTTTGAGTTCTGCAGTAAATTCTGTGACCGTGGAATCGGGGATTCCTGGGGGGACTAATAAACCTATAACAATCACCACCAATACACTGCCATTCCTGGGAGCTGAGACACTGTCCAGGAACTGAACCCGAACCATCCGCAGGACAGGCAACAGCAGAGCAGTAAGATTCAGGGTATCTATCAGTACTCACAGCTTACGGTTCAAGCTTCTTTTACCCGTTTCAACTACATCACCAATCACAGCTTGTGGTTGCCATAGAGAAACATGCAATCAGCTGGTGTTCTCCTTTTCAACAGCCTTCAGCGCTGTCCCTTCCTCCACCCGTAAACAGTATGAGCCTGTCATTGTCAGATAGTGACAGAGCATGGGGAAGGAGGATCTCAGCTGTTCACCCTAAAGAACTCATCTTCCCTCCCGTTCCGGTTCTAGGTGAGCCTCAGACCTCCCTTTCCTTAAGGCTGACATTACCCAAACTAAGCTCATTTGTCCTCGTCAATAGACCCATGATCTGCCTTTTGTTTGGGCCCCAACCTTCCATTTATGTCCTCTACGAAAGTAGACAAAAGAGGAAAAGACACAAGCCTGAACCCTTTGCCCAGACAGTCTGTGGTAAAGCGACCATAGAGATGCTGGGTTTGAATGGAACTGAACAGTGACGCAGTGCTCACAGGCTTAGACTGTAGCCTCTTTGTGTTGTGTTTCCTTAATTGTGAAGGTAATTAAATAATGCCAGGACAATGAATAGTAATTTAAACTAATACTACAGTAAATGTATCTTTAACACCCTGGTTTGTTTTTGTTGCTGCTAGAAGTTATTTTTGCTAGTATTTTTATAAGACATTGTTCACATCGGTGCCACCAGTGGGAAGAAAATGGGAATATGGTAATAACAATAATACGTTCAATGAATTGATTTAGACCAACTGTCACTCAACAAGTCACATGATGCGATACTTTAATTTTCACTCTGCAGGAGGGAAGCCTGCTTCTGATGGGTAGAAATGACTCCTTGTGCTTATGCTTGTGTTATAGTTTGTGGCAAAAATTACATCCTATTTAAAACATCCACTGTTAATGTAGCTCCGACTTTACAGGCTTGTTCTGAACTCGCTGACATTTTAATCTACAAAGCAAGAAAGTCTGACATATAGAGTGTTGTATCTGTCTCCACCTGTTTGATGCTAAATGTGAGCTGGGGTTCAGCAAGGAGACAACGGGTGGGATCTGCCATAATGTTCTATAGGGGCTGCTCGGCAAAGCTTAAAATAGAAAAGATAAGCACCAAGTCTCCGGAGGCGTTGGGGACATATTACTAAAAAAAATGAATAAAAATGTTGTGTGACGATATGTGTTCCTTGGAGAAATGCGGCATGTAGACAAAATGAAATTAGGGTTTTAAACCGTGATAAGGTTTTTTTCTGTTATCCGATCAAAGTGATTACTACTGCTAGGCAATTGTGCTGTTTTGGGAATGAGCACATTCAGCCACAAATAAATAACATCCTTCTTTGTCAGCTGCATCTCCATTATACATGGTGAATAAAAAGAATTGTGAGAGATTATTTGCCAAGCAGCTACATTATATGAAATACACTCTTTACTCTACGGTCAAGCATTTACTGATGAAATGAAATACCTCATGATTGATTAATGTAATGTTTACATAAAAGAGGAAACCTGGCTAATGCTGATCAATAATCATCTTCCCATAATAAGTACCTCTCTTAGGTTGGCTAAAGACATTATACTGACATTAACTTCCACTGAAATATTGGCAAAACCAGATATGTTGTTATTAACATCAAAATATCTCCAGCTGCTGGATGTACAGTACAGTGGTACCTTTACATTGGAAGTTAATTAGTTCCAGGACTTTGTAAGTCGAAATGGTCGTATGTCAAGCAGGATTTCCCCATAAGAATATATTATAATTCCATTAATTTGTTCCACAGCCCGAAAACCTGCACTAATTCCATAATAAATACTGCTTGTACTATTACAAATAGCAATTACACATAGCAAAACAAATAAATTATTTACCAAAAAAATGTAATAATAACATAACAATAATTCCTGTAATAATGTAACAAATCTGGTTCTAATTGTGGTGTATGTGTTTTGCGTGCTGTACCTGATCGCACCATGTGCCTGACGTGACAGAAAGAGAAAGGTGCGGAAGAGATTTTACTTTCTTTTTAAATGTTTTGTTGTTGGCGACAACTGCGGCGGACACTTAGCCTGAAACTCCAGACTCACCGCTGTTGCAGCTATAGAGTCAGTGACCCTGCTCCCTATTGGCCTCTCGAGCCCGAACGAAATCATCCGTACAATTGTATTTGTTTATTTGCGTGACGTGTTTTTAACAAGCAACGTCACTCTTGCGCGTCGGAAGTCGTCTCCACAACAACACAGATGGCGAATGGGAGAGCCGAGAAGCTCACTGTCTAGCTAAGACTTAGCTCCAAGGTCTTGGCGAGGACCGTACAATGACGTATAATACATGTTTTTGACAGTTGTTTTGAGATTTGGGTGATATTTAGGGGTACTTAAAGGGTTGATTTTGACTTACGCAGAAATTCAGGTTACGTCACCAGCATAGGAACGGAACTTGTTCATATCCCGGGGACTACCTGTATTCAAAGAAGTCCAATGAAAGCTCGGGTAGAACATGCTAACTTCACACAGCAAGGCCAGAGTTGTAAATCAAACTCAAACATCAGAATTGTGAGACAGACATGATAAACAAAATGCAATTCCTTCAGCTGAGGTCAAATGTCCCCATTTTCAACTGAATATCTTTAAATGAATGTCTGCTTAGCTGAAAAACAACCAGACGGAATTTGAGTGATATACTACTGGTCAAGAGGACTGCTGTAATTGTGGTATTTTATATCAAGTTTATTCACCAAGGCGAGGGGAGCTAGTAATTAAGAAAGCATTTATTGTGGTTTATTCTTAGTTAGTGCAAACAAAAATGATCAGTGCTTTAATTGGTCAACTTGTTAGATATGTAATTATGTGTATACTGTATATTAGACCAAACAGCTTTAAAGGTACATGACTGAATAGTTGTGCTGTCAAGGGAAACTGGTAGGCAACTGTAAAAACATGGAAGTGAAGAGGAGCACAGATATACGGTCAAAGGTCAGAGACCAGGAAACATACAAGGTCTTGATGTGTTAAGGAAATTTACAAGTCACTTGTACAACGGTTGCGACTGTGGGTGGTCCTACAACTCCTACAGGGTTCTCAACTCTCAATGAAAATAAAACTAATATTAAAATATATTTTATTATATTATATAAAACAGAGTGAACCTCGCTACTTCCTGGCTCAACTTTCACACCCTCAGTGCATTGCGGATTTTTTAATTTTGTTAAAAGTATCTTGTTATAAGAATAAAAGAATTCCAAAAACATATTTAGGTACATTTTATTCATAAACATACGTATATACAGTTACACACACACGTATCATATGAGAGACCGAGAGAATGAGTGTACACTATGTATTATTATTATTTATTATAATTATACATTATTTTACTTAATGTTATTTTTATAATATATATTTGCATGTTTCAAACGTCTTAAATGTTCTAATGATAACATGCATTTATAGGGTTTTTATGCACTTCCAGTGAAGAAAATAAGTATTTGAACACCCTCCTATTTTGCAAATTCTCCCACTTTGAAATCATGGGGAAATTTTCATTGTAGGTGCATGTCCACTGTGAGAGAGATAATCTAAAAGAAAAATCCAGAAATCACAATGCATGATTTTTTTTAAACAATTTATTTGCGTGATACATGTGCTAATAAGTATTTGAACACCTGTTTATCATCTAAAATTCTGACCCTGAAAGGCCTGTTAGTCTGCCTATTATAAGTCCACCTCCACTCCATGTATTATCCTGAATCAGATGCACTTGTTTGAGGTCAATAGCTGCATAAAGACACCTGTCCACCCCCATACAATCAGTAAGACTCAAACTTGTAACATGGTCAAGACCAAAGAGCTGTCCAAAGACACCAGAGACAAAATTGTTCACCTCCACAAGGCTGGAAAGGGCTACGGAGCAATTGCCAAGCAGCTTGATGAAAAAAGGTCTACTGTTGGAGCAATCATTAGAAAACGGAAGAAGCTAAACATGATGGTCAATCTCAATCGGAGTGGAGCCCCAGGTAAGATATCACCCCGTGGGGTCTCAATGATCTTAAGAAAGGTGAGGAATCAGCCCAGAACTACACGACAGGAGTTGGTCAATGACCTGAAAAGAGCTGGGGCCACCATTTCCAAGGTTACTGTTGGTAATACATTAAGACATCATGGTTTGAAATAATGCATGGCACGGAAGGTTCAACTGCTTAAACCAGCACATGTCAAGGCCCGTCTTAAGTTTGCCTATGACCATTTGGATGACGCAGAAGAGTCATGGGAGCAAGTTTTGTGGTCAGATTAGAGTAAAATAGAACTATTGGTCATAATTCCACTGTTTTTGGAGGAAGAAGAATGATGAGTACTATCCCAAGAACGCCATCCCTACTGTGAAGCACGGGGGTGGTAGCACTATGCTTTGGGGGTGTTTTTTTTTTTTTTTTTCTGCGCATGGGACAGGACGTGTGCACTGTATTAAGGAGAGGATGACTGGGGCCCTGTATTGTGAGATATTGAGAAAAAACCTCCTTCCTCCATCATTTTGCACATGCAATCCAAATTCGTTGCTTTTAATTTGAAAAGCTGAAAGGATATGCATGTCCCAGGTGTGTGAAGCACTAACCCATACGGCGTAAGCAAGCTATCCCTAAAAATATCAGAGCACGTTAAAAAAAGAAAGCGAGAGCGAATTCTGCATTTTCAACAAGGGATGGACTGCTAAATATTCATTTACTGAAGTCCAAGGTCATGTGGTGTATCGAGTTAGTACATGTTGCCGGGTTCATTGACTATTAATTTGAATTGTCAATACAAAGTCACAAACAAAGAAAAACTACAAGAACGTGACTGACGGAAAGTGCACATGGATATAAATGGCTTTACCAGCAGGAAATATAAATGTCCGGAGGCCACCATCTGAGCTCTTCCTTCAGCGGCTTAAGTCTCAAGGCTGCCTCCCGATGCTCCAATGGTGGTGAAACGTCTCTGAGTTCAACTTCCTCCCCCTCCCAGTAATGGCTATATCGGTCGACTGAAATTCCCACATTCCCTCCCTGTTTCCTCACCATCTTCACAGAGGTAAATACATATTTAGAAAATTGGACCTGAAATGCACAGGCCAGCTAGTGTAACAAATGGCTGTGCAAATCTAACGTTGAAATGCTAGATGTTTGATAATGATGCATAGTGATGGAAATTAACTGGATTTTTTTTTTATTTGACATGTAAATCAGTGTTAAAAATGAACCATGTTTTTAATGTAACTAAATCGGTAAAGTACACTTCATCGGTTTATTGCATTTTTGCAGGAAAACGAGAATGAACATTGTAATATAGAACTATTCAGGTGATTATAATCGTAGGTGATTAAAATACATGATCTGTTTTTTCTTCCACCAATGAAAGATAGTTAAATAAATTCAAGATTTTGTTCTCCCGGGCCTTCAAAGACAGTCGAATATTTTAATGTGGCTCCCGGTTCAAAATCATTTCTAGGTCTGGCCTACACTGCGTTTTATTTCTATGAGGATATGTAATTTCTCATAAAAATGATAGCTGAGGAGCCTGATAGGGTGTGCTGCATGTTTTCATATTGCTGGAGATAGAAATGAAGCCATCCTGGAATACTTGTGGCATGATATTAAAAACCTATAGTGTGAGCTATGGATTTGTTTAAATATAAATTTGGAATAGAAGTGATATACCTGCAAATACAAGCACAAGTGTTAATTATTTTCATCTAATCAATGCAGTGTTAGATGATGAGTATGTGTGTGTGTCTATGCATATATTTGATATGTATTGTATACATTTCTAAAAAAAATTAATACATTTTTAAAAAGGCCCTCTCACTTCCATGGGGTGATATCTATGTCATCCTCAAGCTCGGGTCTTTACCAGAGGCGAATGAGTTTGAGAGTTCTACGCAATATCTTAGCTGTTCCTAGGACTGCACTCTTCTGGAATGAGGCTTCAGATGTTGTTCTAGGGATCTGTTATTTTAATGGAATTTCACTGAATTTTTACAAATCGACAACCCTGCTCCTACCTTGTATGCGCCAACAGAGTTCCTTTGTCTTGTCTTGCCTTATCTTATAACATGAACAATAAGGTGAAACGATTTCATTTTACGTGCCGTGTAAATTCTATCATCATTCACACGTGTACTTCGGGTATTTAGCCTTTTCAACAATTCAGGGGAGGAGAAGGCACTTTTGTGCCACGAACAAAGCTGCTGTCACATTTGTCAAGAATGGAAAGGGCATTATCGGCTTGCATTGCGCTCCATCCGTGACAACCTCCAAAATGCCCTCAATTCTAATCAATATCTATCCTTTTTGTTTTCAGCTTTGTTGTCTGTTAATTGGCTATGAACTTGCAGTAAGTTAAATTGGAAAAAGGCAGCATGGTGAAAGAGTTGTGAGCACGGCCGCCTCGCAATTCTGAGATCAAGGGTGCAATCCGTGGTTCCGGCCTTCCTGTGTGGAATCTGCATGTTCGACATGCGCCTGCGTGGGTTTTTTTCCAGTTAGTCCGCCGTCCTTCAACATTCCCAAAAACATTCATAGTTGGATGATTGAACACTAAATTCTCTAATAATAATGAATAATTGTTTGTACCCTGCGATTGGCTGGCAATCAGTTCAGGGTGTACCCCGTCTCCTGCTCATAATTATGTGGGATAGGCTCCAGCACCCCCGTGAGAATAAGTGGTACACAAAATGAATGAATGAAATTTTGGAAATCACCACCAATGCTATGCTATTGGAAATTGTGTCTAGTTAGGAAAATTAACAATTCTATAAATAGAACCTAAAACTAAAACTCCTTCACCTTTCGTTATGTACTCCTCTACAACCAGAGACCCTGTATTTGACCAGTCAATAACGCTACATTTTACATATCAAAGTCAGAGATTTATTTATTGAATTCTTGTACACATAGTTTGAGGTGATTTACAACTGTGTTGAATCAGAATGATGCTGATATTTTTCCCCTTTCGTGTTTCAAAATCCATCCATCCACAGTTTATACCATTCATCATACTGAGGGCCCATGGGAGATTAAGCCAATCCCAGCTGACTTTGGGTGAAAGGTTATGCACTGGACTGGTCACCAGTCAATCACAGAGCACACGTGGAGCCAGAAAACCATTGACATTCACATCAACACCATTACTGAATGAAAACAGAATCTATGCTTCATGCACTGAAGTCAGGCAAATGTACCACAACACCAGCAGTAAAATGTGTAATAGTGAACATGTAATAGATAACAATTATAAAGTGAAAAAAGTTTCCATTAAATTTCGTTATCTGCACATGAGTTCCACACTCCAGCAGCGTCGATGGTCGAGACTCCATGTGGCTAATTTCAATAGGATGTTTTGAGACTAAAAGTGAATAATGTATTGATTGCGTCTAGGCTATTTGAATTGAATTGGCTCACCAAGGATCCATTGAGCAACACTCTTTCCCTCTCTTTTTTAATTTCTTTACATATTAGATAAATCAATCTCCATGATTAAGGCGTTAACATTGACAGCACTTATATCATATGCAAAACGTGTCGTAAATCTGCTATTTGAATCACTCAGTTATCTCACTGGGTCTTATGTACTCTGTGAAATAATATATGAAAACCTAATACACTCTTTCCATGTTTAACTTAACAGGGTGAATGGCTTATTTGCTTACTTCTGTACTTCTATCCTCAGTGCTCATCACCATCATCATACATTCTATCCCTTTGCTATTGTCTCATTAAAACATCAGAAAGGCTGGGGCTCAGAGAGGAAAATTTAGTCTGGGTCGTCGTCCAAGTGACCCTCCCTGAGGACTTAACCCACACCCGTCCCTGCTCACTGCTACATTATGGATGAAGGACAGGCAGTGGAAGGAGGAGTATAGGAGCAGGGCCCTTATTACCTTGTGATTCATTTTTAATGAGGTAAACAGGTCTTTGCGGGTCACCTGCAAGCTCACACACAGCCGAGACTGGTGGTGTGTTTTCACCACTGCCTTATTACTGCCCACTTTGACATCCTTTATGGCTACAGGGGCTCCATAGCATAATTGGGTCGCACTGTCATTGAAAGATCTTGTCTCACTTCTCACAGTCTCTCTGCTCCAGGTTAGATGCTACCAATTACTGTATACTGAGCCAAGAAAACCTTCTTTTTGCTGCTGCAGGCAACCACCGCAAGTTTTCTTCATTCTATACTGCGGATTAAGTTTAAGTGAAAAACTGTGAATCCAACTTTACACTTTAGTTCTTATTTATTTCAGTTAGTGTTTTGATGTTTTAACTCTTGAAAGTTGCTTGTTTTCTACAGTAGAAAATATTCTTAATGATGTTTCTACGAATTCTTAGTTTGTTGTCCTTGTCTTGAGGATTACTGTATATATTGAGAGATTCCCACAGACTTAAAAAGGTGCAGTAATAAAACCTCTTCTTAAAAAAACTAATCTGGATGCCACAACCATTAGTAATTATAGGCCAATATCAATATATCGAGAGGGTTGTTTTTGAACAGATCCAGCCTTTTAGGATGTAAAACAATCTTTTTAACTCATTTCAGTTTAGTTTTCAGCCACACCACAACACCTATTAAAATCCAAAAGGATATTCGTCTGAATAATGACGCAGGCAAATAATCTGTTCTAGTACTAGTTGATCTCAGTGCCACATTCGACACGATTGATCACAACATACTACTCAGCAGATTGGAACAGTGGTTAGGGCTCACTGACACTGTTCTTCATTGGTTTACATCATATTTACATGATAGGGATTTCTTTGTTTCACTCGGAGACCATGAGCTAGAATGAACCAAATTCATATGTTGGGGTTCCTCAAGGATCCATTCTAGGACCAATTTTATTTAACAGCTATATGTTTCCTCTAGCTCAGATCATGGAAGAGTATGACATCTCATATCACACCTATTCAAATGACACACAGCTCTGCATTTCAGTGTCCCCGCATGATTATAGTCCCTTAAAACTGATTTATGCTTCTGCGTAGTGGTGACGGTGGACCTACGCCGTTAACGCAGACCCGATTTACGACCGTACACTGTGGCCTGACGTGCACCTCCAAAAAATCCTGACGACGCGACGCGTCACGTCAACACGCGTGACGTGAACTGTGATTGGTCCACTCAGAACGTTGCTTACGGTTCAGCACAACAACAACGCCAATTTCAAACATTCGCAAACGTTTTCTGTAGGGATGTCCCGATCCAGGTTTTTGCACTTCCGATCCGATACCGATATTGTTTTGCACTTCCGATCCGATACCAATACTGGCCGATACCGATACCGACCTATCTGAGTATGTGTTAAAGTTTAAAGTTATTTAGCCTCCTTACTTAGTTGTCAGACTTATGTTGAAAAAGGTTTTAGTACTCTCGATAACAACTAGCCAGCTGAATTAGTTTGAATAACACACACCTGTTGGTAACAAGAAACTGACCTGTTTATTCAGTGATAAACACAAAACATTATATAAATAACAAACAGAAATGGCGTAGTCAGTCAGTAAAACGTGCAAATAATATTGTAAACTGTCTTAAAAAAGCAAAACACACCAACAACCTCAGTGGAAAATCCCATAAATCCCCCAAGCTATTAGATGCTTTTAATGTTTCGTGCATTAGTTACAATAATTGTATAAAAAGCCTCTCAGGTTTAAATAAACGACTATTTCAGTATCAAGTTAACATTTTAAAACAGTAAATAAAATACTCAAGTCCCCATTCTGTATCAGCAGCTTTAAACTACATTCATTTAATTTTGCGAATCAACTCTTAAAGTTGTTAAAATTGCTCCCGTTATACCATAATTTCCCTTCTGTGTACTTTCGACATGTGAAAGTTTTAAAACTGTGTTGAAGATAGATTCAAGTAATGATTTTGCCGATTAAGGAGTATTTTCGATAAAAAGTTAATTAGGTTCGCTTGGAAGGTTCACAACAGCCTACTAGGGAAGTCTTCTGCTTTAAGATGGCGGCTGTTTACTAACGCATCTGGTTTTCAATACTTCAATGTTGCTAACGCAGTCGAGTCTGTCATCTTGCATCTAGTTCTATATACATATGATATCTATTATCTCCAGTAAAACGACGTTGACGTAGTTTGAAGCGGCTGTCAGCAGCAGTCAGGTATCCTTGTGTTTTTTTATCCAGCGGCATGAGTTGAGCTAAAGCAGTGAGTTGAGCATTGGCATTACCCGGGTCTGTGACAAGCATTATGTTTACTTTCGGGACGCAATGCGGTCCGTTTCTCATTACGTCCGAAAGACCGCGCTGTGTATTAGTTCTGCTTTACTTGACATATTTCAATAATCGGAATTTGGATGTTTGTGAATCGTTCTCGAAGCTTCCACGGCCAAATCGCTCAAGGATATAATGAAGGCTGGGCATGTTGTACCGTGGTTCTAAGTGTTGGATGGTGCGTCTTTACTCACGAGAGATCATGGCTCGTCATCCAGAATGAATTCTTCGGCAATGACTCTTGTTATTCCCTGGGCTTTGGGACTGTCGAGTGCCAGTTTGTCACGCATAGCAAAAGTTTCTGCCAGTGTTAGTTGCGTAGGACCTTTTTTTTTGTCTTCGGTTTTCTTAACATACTCCTCATATTGTTTGTGGTTATATTTCGCTAAATGCTTGATTAGGTTGGATTTATTAAAACTTCTTACAGCTTTACCACTACGCTTGACTTTATTGTGGCATATGTTGCACTCTGCCTCTTCGTCTTTGTTGTCCTTTAAGGTGAAATGATCCCACACAGCTGACATTTTCACCGATAAAGTCTCTCGGTAAATTGGGAGACGGTAATGTAAATGTAGTGTGTTGAAGGTGTGCCGTAAAATGCGGACCGGATTTTAGGGAAACCGAAGCAAAAACTGGAATGGTGGAATGGATTATGTAAATCGGTGCGCTGGAAACCCCGGACTAAATTTTTTAAAAAACTGGATTGGAATTCTGGATTGGAATTTTTCTGTGTTCCGATCCGATACCGATGCGCATTTTTTTGCCCATATCGGCATCCGATCCGATCCAAATATCGGATCGGGACATCTCTAGTTTTCTGTGCCCCCTACGCTTCATCATTTGTATTAACAACATTTGTTGTTCAACATTGATTAGCTGCAGCTGCGAATACACACGTTCCATGCTGTCAATGACCAGAGGAAAAACTAAAGGAATTTGACAAGGGTCCCCCAAAACCATACCAAGACAAAGCAACACCCTTCTAGTGGCATGGCAATGAATTACAGAGCAACGCGATCTCTTGACGCAGAATTTCGAATGCGCAATGACGGCGTAGGGCAGACATGTCCAAAGTCCGGCCCAGGGGCCAAATGCGGCCCTTGGTCAAATTTCATCCGGCCCCCAGCCTCTGTCATAAAATCTATAATGTCTGGCCCGCACACAGACTTAATAAATTGGTCAGCAGTACTGCAACCAGCATATGAAGTAGCTTACACATGAAATGCTGCTCCCCATTTACCCACTAAAAGACAGCAGCACTCTAACCCTTTATCGCCAAATGTATCACATTTGATACACCTAAAATTTCATGATTTTGAGATTAATTTAGAATCTTGACATTTCTTTTTGAAAAAAAAAATGATGGATGCAAGTCAACACATGCATCCGCAGGTTCCATGAGAAAAAAAACATGATTTAGCATGGGTTATAGATATTAGAGCGCTTATTACACATATTCATTTTGACATTTCTTTGTATTTGAAAAAAAGGTTTCATTAGGACCTTATTTTTCCGTGTGACCCACTACTTTCATTTTCTAAAATGGCGACAATCAACAAAAAAAAAAAGTTGTGACAGCCGATGCTTCAAGGATAGGTGGAAATTGGACTATTTCTTCGGTAAAATACGCAAGAACTGTGTCTTGCCTCATTTGCAAAGAAACAGTTGCTGTTTTTAAAGATTTCAATGTAAGGCGATATTACCAAACAAGACACGCTGACATGTACGACAAGATTACAGGGAAGATACGCAGTGAGAAATTGAAGCAACTTGAAGCTAGTTTAATTTCACAGCAGTAGTATTTCGCAAGAGCCTGAGAGTCTAAAGAGAACGCTACAAAGGCTAGTTGGGAAATTGTTGAAATTATTCATTTAAAAAAATAATACAACAAATGCGACTGTAACAAGTATGAGCCGTGTTAAGGGCACCACTGAGGTGACAAATTAGTGGGCAAATCAGGAAGATCTAGTTCGGCTACTAGAGGGCAGCGGCAATGAATAAAGACAGACAGAGTTGGTTTGAGTGAAATATGTATTTTACAAAAAGTGACACAAAAAATAAATATTTACAAAACACCAGTGTGTACACAATTTACAGTTGATCAACAGTTAGACAAAATCCCAACTTTCCCCACCCCGCCGTTCGTAAGTTACGAACAGTCAAGAGATGAATGGCTTCAGTTTATGGCGATACAAGGTGAGTGTCCATTAGCGCTGCTTTATTGGTCACAAGTTGAATGGGTATTTGAAATGCTTGACCCGAGTAGTGGGGAGAGGAAAAACAGGCTGCTAAGCCTCCTACCAGACCCTGACTTGTTTTGAAGACAAGGAAAAAGAGAGAACCGTCAGGCTCCTGGCTCGAGTTCTAGCTCGCCATCCGTTTGTTGGAGTGGTCCCAAGGCAGGGCAGGACCACCTGGCCAGTTCACGTGGATGTAGTTGAGAACTCACACTAACAGGTCCCCAACACAACTAAAAGGTCTGGTTCTGCAGCTGTTGCTCCTTGGCTTCTCTCCCACACGACTCAAGGGAGAGGAGTCAAGGAAGCTTATATAGTGCCTAGGTGACTGGTGATTGGATAATTGGTGTAATGTGACTTGTCATGTGCTGTGGTGCATTCAGGGAGTGTGGGAAAAACAAGTACTGGCTAAAATCAGGGAATCTTAACCCATGTTACACCCTCCCCCCCCTAAACCTTGCAAGTCCCATTGCAAGAGGTACTTAAACGACCTGGACAACGGAAGTACTAGTGTCGGTTAAAGCACCCATAGAATCAGACAGACTATGTAACAAAGACTGAACAACAGAAATTAATGGGTTTCCTAAAGAAGCATATGCCAGCCTCTTAGGAGGTGACCTATGACGACTTGAGCATCTAAGAACGGGCTCAGTGTCAGGTAAGTCAGATACACACCCAAGATTTTGCGGCTCAGGCAGATTCAATCCTGGATGTTCATCCTCTTCTTCAGAAACATCATCGTCGAGAGGGACATCAAGGAGCGGCGGACAACCACTGAATGGCTAGCTAAATTTTGCTTAAATATATTGTTCTACGTAAAGGACGTCGGCCCCCCACATTTTTACCACGCCAAATCTGGCCCCCTTTGCAAAAAGTTTGGACACCCCTGGCGTAGGGTCTACGCCGTTGCTCAGCCGTCACTAGACTGCAGAAGCACAAATCAACCTTTTTTCTCCCTGAGTAAATGCATTCATCAAATCATTGAATTGATGTGGCAGACTTTTCTCCAGCTACATATATGTGGGGAAGACAAAGGTGATCATTTTTGGGCCAAAAAAAGGAATGGTCAAAGATCAGCATGCACCTTGGCACAATGTCACTTACAGCTATAAATCAAGTCAGAAATCCTGGTGTAATTATTGACTCAGACCTAAAATTTGACAGCCATCTAAAGTTTGTCACTAAATCTGCCTATTACTACCTAAAATACAGCCAGAATTAAGGGGCTTCTGTCTAAACAATACATGGAAAAACTTATCCATGCTTTCATTTTTAGTAGATTGAACTATCGCAACGGTAAATTTACAGGTTTTAAAAAAAAAAATCAGTCAGGAAGCTGAAGCCCGTACAGAATGCTGCTGCCAGAGTCCTAACAAGTACAAGGAAACTGGACCATATTACTGTAGTTATGAAATCGTTACACTGGCTTCCAGTGAGTCAAAGGATAGACTATGAAATACTACTTCTTGTCTACAAAACACTTAATGGCCTTGGATCAAAAAAATACATGCTTGATTTGTTTGACCTCTATTAAGCATCTAGACCCCTAAGGTCGTCTGAAGCCAGTCTGCTGTATGTTCCAAGAACAAGAACCAAGCACCATTTAGTTACTATGCTCCTCACCTCTGGAGCAAGTTACCTGAAGTTCTGAAGTGTGCTCAAACTGTTAGCTCCTTTAATCAGGGCTAAAAGCATTATTGTTTACCACAGTATATTCATAACTGTCTTTACACTAGTATTTAATGTTAAATTTAATGTTATTTTTACGAATCATTTTATCTCATTTATATGATGTAAAGCACTTTGAATTGTTTTATGTTGAATTGTGCTACACAAATAAATGTGCCTTGCCTAGATGACTACTACCGTTTTTTTCAGATTTTGTATTCAGTAAATATCCAGATCCAGGAAATTTGCAATGAATCCTTTAGTTCCAGATTCAAGAGTTTTTCCCTGAGCAGTGTGGTTGATTTGTAGATTGTACTAACATGAATATTTCATAATTAAAAAAAGGGGATGGATGGGGTTGTTATAATTTAATCTGGTGCTGATCCAAATTAGGAATATATCTGTCTATTTTCAACTACCATTCAAGATTATTCCTGTCACTTGAGTCAGTGTTTGTTAAATGACACCTATAAATTTAGCTTCGGTATAGATGCTTTATTGGAACTAAAATATGTTCCTTCAAGAAATCTGATGACTGGCATGGCGCGCATTCAGGGCTGTCATGTGGTGAATCAAACCCACTCTATTTAGTTGAAAATCAATCTATAGGTACGCTTTGATAAACAGGGAGGCAGAGAACTCCCACAGCAATTCTCTGTTCGGCTTTGCGATCCTGTGGAGGAAAGAAAGTGAGTAACAGGAAGGTGAGAAGAGGATGGAACAGATGGTGAGATGCAGAGACTCTACTCTTTTAAAGGAGGTTTGCACTATAGAGAACCTATCATTTTAAACCATCGTTTCAAATAAATGGTATCATTATAGCCAGAAGTCATTAAAAATGATATTTCCCACAGAGAGTATAGATACCCTTCTCCTCCTTTTCTTCTTTGGGGTAAAAATGAATTTAGTCCTCCTATAAATCATTGATTTTCTTTTCCTTCCTTTTCTTTTCTTTTTTTTTTTTAAAATCACCAAAAAGCCGCGCTTCATATGTGCGATTGTGCTGCATAGAGTATTAGAGAGGATCCTTTCTGCCTGACTGCATCAGCTCTCAGCTACAAGATGAGAATCATTTCCCCTGCTGAGAAAAGCTCTACTCAACCAGGATGGAACCGTCATCATAAACAGACACACACACACGCACTGACATTCAGTACGGATCATCACTCACATAGCACCAGCATGTATCAACATGCTGCATTGGACATTGGAAATTACCAAAGCCGACTGGAAGAACATTTATTGATATAGCTTCGAATTGATACGAAGCACTGGCTTCCAATAACTTTTAAATACAAAGGGCAAGATGACAATAAACATAACCCCAATTCAAACTGCCTTCAGAGTCTTACACATCACATACAAGATACCTATCTTTACTAACTTACTTATGAAGTATAGGAATTCATAAAAAAGGTTTACCGTAATTTCCCGAATATAAGGCGCACCCGTGTATAATGCGCACCCCAAATTTACTTGTAAAATCTAGGGAAAATTATTGTACCCGTTTATAACGCGCACCCTAATTTTAGCACCAATAAATAGAAGAATACAAGAAAACAGAGCTCGTGTACAGATACACAGATGTCATTTTACTGACTGGTGAAACACAGCACAAGCATAGCACATTGGTAGTTCAAAACATTACCGTAAACTGACAATATTTACGGTAATAATATGATTTGACAATTTCTCCAACTTACCAGAATCTAGGAGAAAACAAAACGGATGTGACTTTTCTTTTAAAGGCTGGTGTATAACTTGCTCGTTTCCTCATGATGAATAAATGTTTCTTCCATGGATTGATACGGTAAAATGAAAGTCAGAACGTAAGTCGGAAATCCGTGAGAGCTCATCACTGTCAACACGACAGTAACCAAAGGAACTATTGTAATTTGGGTTTGAGTTTCACGAGGGACCGATATAGTTGACGGACACAGGAAGTGTGTGTCCTTACATTTATTATGATCCGAATTGCGGAGCTGCAATAAACGTCGACTCAAATGAGTTCAAGAAACTAAATTCTGTGCTTTATGAAGAGTGAAAAAAGCAGAATTTAACACAGAAGAAATCATTCGGCCGATTAGAGTGAAGTATTACCGAAACAAAATGGTGACGTCACGTACCGTAATGGTCGGCAACGGGTCGCCGCATATGTTTCTTCAACACAACGTGGCCGTGTCAACGAAAAAAAATCGGTTTATATATATATGTAATACATATATATTTCTGTCTCCATCCATGTACCCGTTTATAATGCGCACCATGAGTTTACAAGTTGATTTTGGGGAAAAAAAGTGCGCGTCATATTCGGGAAATTACGGTAATCATATACTAATTTGTGCATCCTCATTGAATATACAGTGATCCCTCGGTACTTCCCGCTTCAACCTCCGCGCCCTCAGTCCATCGCGGATTTTTGATGAGTTGTCCCGAGCCGATCACGTAGTCTCACTCTTGCTCCCTCCTTCCCTCTTCCTGCTTTTTATTCGTCAGTCGTGCACTGGAATTGGTTTTTAAAGTTAACAATGTTGACAGATACTTTGATCTTGCCACAGATGCGTGTAAGCAAAGCTTCAAAGCGCCGCATGCGTCAATCATCGTTTAACTTGTTAAACAGTTGCTGTGGCATTGTGTGTAAGTGAGCAGTGGAGTGGAGTGAGTGGACTCACTCAATGAAGCATTTAATAATGCCAAATATTTTTCTACTACTTTATTCTTGTTTAAAATTTGGTGGGACAGTAACATGTTTAAAACCTACCATAATTATTTATATTTGAAGTGCTTTTATCTATTAAAATATACATTTTAAAAAATATATACTTTGGGGGAAAAAGGGAAAAACATGTCTTACATGTATCTCTTTCCAATTCTGGTTCTGAATAAATACAATTTTGTATGGCGGGGGCGCTACTTTCTGGTTTTTCACTTATCGCAACGGGCTTATATATAAATTATATACACTGTACATAAATTAGACAATATTTACAGTATCTACTCGCGTCACCTCTAATATTCCGATCATGTAAATGATATCGTTGACAATTATTAACTCTCGTTTCATTTGTTGAGATATGATAGGCTTCACAGGATTTCAGATTTTGATTTTGCAATACAGCACTCTTTAAATTTCGGTAATGATTGGAGTAGTGTTCGATTCTAAACATGTCAGAAAATTGGCAAAAATGTTCAGATTTGTCTCCATGGAGAGCTATTCTAGTATTATAGCATACAAACCACGATAACAACAGTACATTAGGATGTAACACATAGGATGAAAAAGGCAGTTCAGAGAATTAAAGCGGACGTTCAAGATTTTTTACATTAGGCTTAATCTTAGACTTAGCAGGGGTTCAATTCATTGGTGGAGTTTATTTCAACAAATTCCGTTTTGTTTGCAAGTTATTTGTTAGTGTCAGGGCTCCGGAGTCGCTAAGCTAGTGCGAGTCAATGGCACCATTATAGCATGCCAATAAAAAACAACATATGCACACATTAAAATCATCGATGACCCATGCAAACAATAGTGTTGGCTATGTTTTCAGGATAAAGTTATTAAAACCTACCATTGCATGTCAATAGTTGCAGTATGAACAGCAACATTTGTAATCCAGAAGCTCTGCAGAGGAGCAGGGCGGGGCGATATCACATCGGGTTTTTTTCACTGCTGATTTTTTTATGTCTTAGCCAGCAGCAAGTAACCAGTTTATATTTTTCCTTTGCCCGTTTCTTCTGTATGTTTCCACAGCCGCTAAATGGACATTTCCCCATGTTGCCGGCCGTCAGTTAACCCAGCAGACCGATGCTGCACTCGAGGAAGGTGGGAAGTCAGAGTTTACAACCTCTGATCTGGAAAAATATCAGTAGTATGCCTCCACTATTTGATCGCTAATGAGAAGTCAGGTTTGCTGGAGGTAAAAATGTCTTTTGAAGGCCAAAATAAAAACAACGTGTGGCGATCAGCCATCTTTGCTGTTTACATTTGCTTGGAATGCTTTGAGGTCGCAACTGGCACCCTCCGAGTGGGATAAGTCCGACTTCTCACCTTCCTCAAATGCAGTGTGAGAATGAGTGAGCGAAGCACTCCAATTTATGGGGGGGGGGGGGGGGGGGTCGTATTACGCATCTAAAAAAATAGTCCTGCAGAATAAAATGAATTACGGCAGTTGAGTGTGACATTGTTTTGGCCGAATGGGTGTTTTGAAATAATGATCTGTGTTTTGAATTTATTTGACTATGTTGGATCTGTTTGTAGATCTGTATCGTTTTTTTTTATTGGCATGCTATAATGGTGCCACTGACTCGCGCTAGCTTAGCCACTCCGGAGCCCTGAAACTAACAAATAACTTGCAAACGAAACGGAATTTGTTGAAATCAATTCCACCAACTAACTAAACCCCTGCTAACTGGAAGATAAAGCTTGATGTCAAAATGCAAGAATTTGGCTTTAAATTAAAAGCATAAGCGGAGTTTAAGGGGGGACAGGAGGGCCAGCCTCCCATGGTGGCCGAAAAGTGTCATTGCATGTAATTGACTTTCCTATATATGATTTTAAAATTAAGAACTTTCGGGTAAAAGATTGCCTTTAAAATTTGTAAAGCAGTAAAACAAACAACAAAAATATATTAATTGTACAAAAAAAGATATTCGAACAGATCATATGACTAGCACCTTAGATGGTCAATTGCTTTGCTTAGCCAAAACCACCTGAGGACCAAAGAGGCAAGATGGATATACGTAATTTTTTTTTAAACCTAAGCTTTCAAAAGTGACATCAACTACCGAGCAAGAACCAAGAATTGAACCAAGCCCCACTAAAGACGCTAATTATACAACTGACCCACCACCCGTGTCTTGCCAATGTAGTTACCCCTGACAAAAATTGTGTCTCCTGCCCGCGGGAGGGCACACACACACACACACACACACACATAAAGTTATGAGTAATGTCGACTTAAACAATAAATTCAAGCCAGAAAAGAACCAGTGTTATATATTTTGGACATCAACGTTTATTAAACTGGAGAAACTCCATACAGGACTTGAATTGCAGTAATAACAGTTATAGGTCATCCTACGAGTAACAGTGAAACATTGCCATTTTTAAGTTCAGTACGTACGTATGTTACGTTATACGACAGAATTTTTTTTTTTTTTTTGGATGGATGGATGGGCCATGTTTTAAAACCTCGTAGATAACTGCCGTATTGGCCCGAATATAAGACTGTGTTTTTTGCATTTAAATAAGACTGAAAAAGTGGGGGTCGTCTTATATGCGCGGTCTAGACATTATACCCATTCACGACGCTAGACGACGCCAGATATCACTGATGCGAATGCTGAACTTGAGGAGTAATGTTCTGGCATGACAGATCTCAGCTACTCTCAAGTTTAACCAGTTTGCATTATTTCATTGCAATGTTTTTCCTTATTCAGATTTTCCAGTTTCAAGACTACAGTTACGGTTAGACCTCATTTTGATGGTTAATGCAGTTATTGCAATTTTGTTGTTTATCACAATAGATTGGTTTATTTACATTTCAAAAATCAGAAGCCATTCATTTACGAATGTGATTGCACTTTAGTTTACATATTTAAATGTTCAGATATTAAGATTTGAATGAGGCAAAATAACATGCTTTTTCTGTCAAATATATTGTTATGATCATTTGTTTCAGATGTACTGTAATTATTTTCTGTATAAAAATGTGGTGTTCAAAAAGTCTTTTTTCAAACTAGAGTCGTGAAAAAGAGGGGGTCGTCTTATAATAAGGGCCGTCTTATATTACATCACCAAAACACGGAACTCAAGCAAATCAGTGCAGCACAGCGGCTCAGCCCAGGGGATACAATTTTTGACAGGGATAACTACATTGGCACGACACCGGCAGACGTACCGTATTCAATGGATGATAATCTTGGGGAAAAGTATAACTGTCCTGAGCAGCCTGATTTAGAATTCCCCTCAAGAAAAATGGGAAACAAAAAAACGCTCATTTTCAACTTATTGTTATAATTATTCTTCAAAGTTGATTTTATTGTACACACTGCTTTTCGGGGTCATCAACATGTTGTGCCCCCCCCTGCCCCAAAAGCCAAACTCCGCCTATGGTTTAAAGGTGTAAAATACAGTGTTTTGTATTGTCAACTACGAGTTTTCCCCTTTTTCAGACAGTAGTCATTTTAGAGTCAGCTTTGCAGGGTGAAACTTGGCCAACAAATCCCCAATTTTTTTTCTTTTAAGCTTAATTATTTGTCCAGTGTATTTTTTTTTTTTTGATAATTACTTCAACCTAGGAAAAGCCCACACCACGCACGCTCACACTCACACACAGACCCTGTCAAATTGAGCCAAGGCCGCTCCATTGCACTCACTGCTCTCTTGTTCTTAAACGCTATGTTAATGTTGGGTGTGCATTCATTGTTATCTCACTTACGATTGGCTCGCTGCTACAATTAGCAGCTAATGGACCACTGACACCCTGCCACCCCATCCATCTCCAGCGCCTTCCCTCCCACCAAACCCTTTCCTACACTCTCTCTCTCTCTCTCCTCTTTCTCTTTCCCCAGCCTTGAGGCATCCCGTTTCAGTTCTTTCGCTTTCAGTCACAATGCTGTGAAGAGGGTGAATGGGTGGGGGGCGTTAGGAAAGCAGTAAGTGGGAGTGGAGTCTGACCGCAGAGGGTCCACTGTTTAAGAGAAAGGGAATTCTGTCTTTTATTTGGTCTCTCCTTCTCTCTCGCTCTCTTGCTCGTCCAGACCAACATTCTCTAGCTCTCTCACCCTCTCTCTTTTCTCACTGCCTGCACAACATCAGCCGGCTCTCTAGGTAGACTCTAGTAAACACTCAAAGAGAGGAGAGAGAAGCAAGAAGATGGCTAAGCTGTCAGTGCTGTGAGAGGTGCAGACTGCTGATAATAGGCTTGGTTGATAAGCCTGTTCACTCTTTCTTGGGTAAAGATTCACAAATCAGAGAAGTCAGTGGCCATTGTGCCGGAGGTAAGTTACCTTCTTTACCTGGATGCAACTATGGTAGCCTATTGAAAAAGTAGCAGAATTGATTGATTTATTGGATTGCTTGATTAGGACCTTTAAAATTTATTTGCAAAATTGTACATATTTCTATGTTTTCCCAATTCTGTATGGGTTGATATAAAAAAAAAAAATCTGGCCTATTAAATGCTTTAATTAGGCAATTTGCTTGCTTGCTTTCTGAGAGTGATATTTTTTATCTACAATAGTGCAATCATATGTACATCATACATGGATGGAGCCGATATTAGAATAGTATTATCAGTCAATTATGAGATAATTAGCTACTATGACTACCTTGTAACCACGACTATTGCAATAAAGGCAGGAAAGAATGCTGAGTGAATCCGTAGCAAAATGGTATACTGTATCGGTCTTTAATTTTATAATTATTGGCAATTGAAGACTGCTTAAATATCAACTTTTTCATTTATCATTATCAAAAAAGATTTCAAATTTGATTTATTCCAAGATGTATTAACAAACTCATGTGTTATTGTAGTACTTTAGATGATGATGGGCTGTGGTTTGATGAAACATTAGTGTGAGTGCTACTGTAGGTGTGAGGTTAGTCTGTGTGCCCAAGTGTGTGTTCTGCAAGCCAGAGTAGGTCCAGATGTATACTTTATGGTACACGGCAGCAGACAGTAAGCTTGTGTAACCCAGGAAACAGACAGCTGCTTTACATTAGATGCTGCCGGTCGGTACGTTTCTTAGATCTCCAGCATCGACACTGCAGGCTGTAAACCGGCAGCTTCACGGACACACGCACACAATTACTGACTGTTCTTTCTGTGTAATTCTGTATCTTCAATTTCCGCACCAGCATCGTTTGTTAGGTAGGTCCTGTGGGGAAGTTGCCAAATGAGAAGCAGGTGTGAATGGAAAGAAAGGTTATTTGAATTAGTAAACAAACTATAGGTATTTGTCAGAAGATATTAAGTCGGGTTGAGTGCATCAGGTAGTCATTCTTTTTTTTTTTGGCTTTGTTTTTTATATTTTTAATTTTTTAGAGTTCATACATACACAATGTACATATATATTTTGGCAGGTTCACTGCGGTCAAGAGAATCTTGAAATGGTGTTGAATGCTAATGTGCGTGCAAATGTATTCAATTTACCGGTCACGGATGACAAAAGAACATTACATTTTTCATTACATGGCTTGTGAATATTATGCTACGTACAGTACGTAATTAGGAATTTTTAATGTCTCAGGATCACATTTCTGCATTTACTCAATTACTACTCTCAACGTTCACATTTTAGAGAAGCTTAGTTAGTAGCTTTATTATTAGTGTTTTAGTTTTAGAGTTAGTGTTTGGAATCCGAACTTCCAAATTAAGATACAAAAACGTTCTAACGAAGCACCTATGACATACTTTGATTTTGTATAGCTTCCACTGTCCTGAAGCTGTTTGAAGAAAATCAGAAAGTAAACGTAAGAGAGCAAAATGTGCAAGCCTCTGGGAGAAGGATTATAATAATAGGCAGTTGGAAGCGATGGAAAAGACCCACAGGATACCAGGGCATTGTCTGCTGCATGCTAATTATGTATGACGAGGAGATCCAAATAGAAGAAAGGACCATCTCAGTGTTTGTCATCTGCAACTTGATGTTCAATGAGGCTTTTATCAATCTGATGTACCCCCAGATATAGCTTTCACAACTTTGCGATATTATTTTTATGTGACATCATTTAGGCCTCTCTTTACGTCATCATAATTTCAGTACAAATTGCGCTGTCCACTGATAGGTGGTCTTTTAGGATTGTTTAGCTACACATGAGTAGCCGCTGTCAGACAGTGATACTCAGCATAACGACGAGTGGGAAATGGTCCATTGTTTGGACAGCTGTTAGCTCCCTATGCGACGTGCCCTACAAAGCACGATGAGAGGGCGGTTTTAACCCCACTTAGCTCCTTGACTGGTGATTGAGCACAAACAGTAATTGTAGATATTCATGAACATTCATGATTGGAAAGACTCAGGGATTATGAGACTAAATCAACTTTATTAAGAAAATCCATAGATTTTCATACACATTCAGGTGAATGCTTTAACATGCCAACCTAACTTGATGCTATTTATGGTGCTTTGGGTAATTTCACCTGGTCTATACTGTAGCTGTAAATATGACCACCTGTGGACCAGATGGCATCAGAGAAAGTGTATACCACAAGATTTAAAAAAAACTGTAATGTTGAGATGGAAAGTTCATTGTGAAGCCGCTCCTCCATTATTTGTGTTTTTGGACATACTATACAATGAGATAATAGGTATTTTACAGTGGTGTGAATCTGAGAGAATGTCATTGATCCGATACCTATCTTGGTGTACTGTATACTTTGTACTTATGTTGAATAATGAATTACTGTGGTACCTCTACATACGAAGTTCAATTCATTCCAGGACCTTGTTTGTAAGTCGAAATGGTTGTATGTCGAGCAGGATTTTCCCATAGGAATACATTATAATTCCATTAATTCGTTCCACAGCCCAAAAAACCTACACTAAATCCTTAAAAAAAAAAATACTGCTGGTACTATTACAAATGGCAATTACACATAGCAAAATAGGAATAATATCATAATAATAATAATAACAATAATTCCTCTAATAATGTAAAAAATCGGGTTCTATTGTGGCGGATGTTTTTCTCTGTACCTGAACGCACCGCGGGGCTGACATGCCAGAGACAGAGCGGGGAGCTTAAGAGTTTCACTATCACTTTCAATGTTTTCTTGAGAACACCGTTGTTCTGCCAAAATCTCTTACATCGGCGAAACGTCCTACATTTGTCCAATTTGACACCCAAAGTACTACCGTGCGCTCTAAACTTGTTTTGTTTAGAGGCATACAGAAATAACGTACTAAAAAATGCCTGCAGGAAATACTTAAATGTAGTTATATCAAATACGGCTGGTTTAAATACGCTACGTGACTAATGTGGTCAACTGCTTCAAAGCTAACACAAAAAAAACACAATGGTTAAAAGTATGAGAGGGTAATACATGCAAAAAGTATCTTTGAGGAATTGAAAAGGTTCTAAACAACTAAATAAAAACAAAAATAGTGAGTACTCGCCGCTTCTAACCGATGTGCGCATGCGTGTCGATGCATGCGCAAGCGCGCTGAGCATTGTGTAGCACGTTTCGCCGCGTAGTAAGAAATGGCCGAACACCGTCAATTGCGGCAGAAAGTAGGCGTTTTGTGTAGAATAAGTTGTGAAATAAATGATAAAAACGTGGCGAAGCTGGCAATTTCTTTGGCGATGTTACCACAAAAATAAGTGTCAGCTTAACTTATAAAAACTGGCGAAAGGTGTTCAGAGGAGGACCGTGGAGATGTATTCTTGAGCCGGTTCACGGATGCACACCCCACGCTCATATTTTTCTATACTCCATTTAAAAGGTAAGAGTCACCTTTTTTTTTGTTTCACCACCTGTACCAACTTTTTGAAACCTTTTGTGTTGAATTCTCACACAAGAAAATCCACCGTGCGTTCGTCTGCAGTGCTGTCATGTCGTCGTATTTCGAGCATGTCGTCGGATGTAGAAACAAATGGCGAGTCAAATTTTACATCGGATGTCGAAAAGATCGTGTTTCGAAGCGATCGTATGTCGAGGTACCACTGCATTAGGAAAATCTGCATTTCAGTAATCAGGGACTTGAAATGTCTGATGAAAGTAGTGTAGTGGAATGCAACTATGACACACTAAAATGTATCAACTATACAGTGGTACCTCGACATATGATCGCTTCGACACACGATCTTTTCGATATCCGACATAAAATTTGACTCGCCATTTCTTTCTGCATCCGATGACATGTTATGACAGCATCGCAGTTTCTTTGTTTTACGCAAGACGGACGCACAGCAGATTTTCTTGTGAGAGAAATAAACATGCGTTCCAAGAATTTACTATTGGAATTAAGATGGAAAAATTAAGAAAAATATGAGCGTGCTGTGCGCATCCGTGAACTGGCTCGACTATACGGCCGTCTACGATCTCGACAGTGCTTTTCTGACCTCCGTTAGCCAGTCGTTATAAGTCAAGGTGATAGTTATTATTGTGTTAACATCGTCGAAGAAATCGCCAGTTTCGCCAGGTTTTTAATAATTTATTTCAGAACTTGTGCAACACAACACTCCTACTGTCGGCCTTAGTTGACGCCAACAAAACATTGCAAGTAAAATCTCTACTGCACCTTTCTTTGTCACGTCAGCCACGCGGTGCGTTCAGGTACAGCACACAAAACACGTCCGCCACATTAGAACCTGATGTTTTTAACATGATTACAGGAATTATTATTATTATTATTATACAAGTATTCTGATTTGTATTTATAATTCATTTGTTTTGCTATGTATAATTGCCATTTGGAATAGTACAAGCCGTATTTATTAAGGATTTGATGTAGGTTTTAGGACTGTGGAACAAATTGATGGAATTATAATGTGCTGTTATGGGAAAATCCTGTGCGACATACAACCATTTTGACTTGCAAACAAGGTCCTGGAACGAATTAACTTCCTATGTAGAGATACCACTGTATTTTCTGATATTTGTTTTATTTTTGTATGTTTTTGTAACAAAAGACTTTCCAAATGAAAATTTGTATGTAAATATACAGTATATTACTGCTACAGTCTCGCTGAAAGTTATTTTTAGATTAATATTAATAAAAAAAAAATTTTTTTTAATTGTCCAGGCTGTCAAAAACATGTTCCTTGTAGGCAAAACAGTTGACAGATTATTGATTAATGGGTAACACTTTACAATAAGGGTCCTTTAATTAACATTAGTTGATGCATTTTTAGACAATAACTAATGTTTAAGTGACATAACAACAATAATTGCTTATCTAACATTTATTAATATATTAATTAACATGAGTTAAAGCATTAGTTATTGCATAACCAGACAGCAACTAATGGTTTGGTAAAATAAAAAAAATATATAGGCCTATATAGGGTTAGGGTACAATAAGGGTCCAAAAAGCATTCAGTAATGGTTAATAAAGGTTGGGGGGGGGGGGGGGGGGGATTTAAGCATTTATAATTTCTTAGTTAAGTGTGCTACACTTTACAATAAGGGCCCAAAAAAACATTCAGTAATGGTTAATTAAGGTTAAGTAATACTTATGAGGTACGTTCACGTGAAATATTACCATACTTAAGGTTAGGTTAGCAGCACCCAAGTCCCCCCCCCCTTAACCTTTATTAACCATTACTGAATGCTTTTTGGACCCTTATTGTAAAGTGTAGCACATGTGTCCCCATTATTTTAATTTTACCAAACTAGTAGTTACTGTCTGGTTATGCATTAACTAATGTTAATAAATATACAGTATTACTAAATGTTAAATAAGGGATTATATGAATTATTGTAATGTTACTTCATTATTTATTGTCTTAAAATGCATTTACTAATGCATTAACTCATGTTAATTAATATATTAATAAATGTTAAATTAGGGATTAAAGGAATTATTGTCATGCTACTTAAACATTAGTTATTGTCTAAAAATGCATTAACTAATGATAATTAAGGGACCCTTATTGTAAAGTGTTACCGATTAATGACTGGTAACTAATTCATTGTACTCATATTTTAATTCCCTCTTAATTTGGGATTTAAAAGAACAGGGCCAGCGTAACTATATTTCCAGACTAGACCTGGCAGATTGGCCCCTCGCCATCCAAAAATGTATCTCGGTGTTTAAACTATGCCAGATGGCCTACAATGTTCATCTGATGCTAATGTTTCATGAAAAAAGAGCGGAAGTCTTAAAGCATTGAAGCCTTTAGAATGGCTTTGAATTGGCGAGCCCACCATTGGATGCAGCCAACAGTTGAACACATGTGTTAGACTCTTCACTGCCCCACTGTGCTTCCACCAGCAACCTCACACATTAGAATGTATACACCATAGGGGTCTTGGAAAAGGATGGTGCTCTTTTGAAAAGGGGCAGATAACTTCAGTTGGAAAAATTGTTAAAAAAAAAAAAAGCCAATGGAAGCCAATGAGTAGCCGACCTGAGGCACTACGGTCATTAGACTCATACAAGTGTCTCAATGCATGACACTCCCAAGTGGGACCCAACACGCTTCTGGCTTTCATCACGACAAGGACTAACAGATGTCCCGGTATCATTGCCAATTCACTCATCGCCTTCCTAGACAAAAGAAAATTACTCCCGCTATCTAATTAGAATTGGAGTAATGCATGGCCGTTCAAAATATAATGCTAAAACAAAAATATGTTAGACATTTTGAAATATCTACAGCATTTTCATCATACATATCATGTAATTAATTGGCTTAGAGTGTGGCATTTTCTTCATGTCTTCATGTTTTTCTTTTCAGGAGCAGTAAGGAAGATGAAATCATTTTTTGAAATCACACAGTATATTCATGAACAAATCTTTCATATGTTAGGCCCACGCACGCCCTTAATACACTTGTGTCTTGTTAAAAACGGAACAAGTAGAAGTTAGAAATGCCAAAACACTTCTCAGAGATTAATGCATCTTATTTATTATGTGAAGAAATGCCTAGGGGTGAGTTTAGACAAGCCCGACAATATAAATTAACATTATTAGCTCTATACAATACACAGCTATACAAGCCCTGTATTTATCACAATTATAGTTGCTGGGTAAGAAGGAGTGGATAGAACAACAAAGATCGAAGCAATTACAAGTATTTGGCCAAAACAGCAGGTGGATGTGTAAATGCTCCACAAAATTTGCCAAGCCCCTGTACCACACAGGGGATAGACTAATGATGCAGGATTCTGTAATGTTAAAAAGCTGATGAACAATGACTAACATGCAGCGCTCCATCTGGACCCACCGAGAACAGAAGCGGAAGACAGGGGCACTACAGGGGATGGGTCATAAAGAATATTTATGATGTACCTCACAGGGAGAAGGCTTCCAAATAGCAAAACAATACAAACGGGATTGAGCTCTGACTGCCGCACAGGTGACCTGGTGAACACTGTCATCCGCTCTACCATTTCCGTCTCCATATCTTACTGTCAAAGTCGAAAATTGGTTTTGCTTGAAGAAATAGTTTTGGGTAGATGTATCAGTCAGCCAGGTTAAGTGAATTTCTAGATCACTCCAGCAGCTCAGCAAGGCCGATTAGGGCTCAGCCTTGGCAATGACTTTCCATAATAGTGTTTCTCCTGCACGGTATCTAAGATCCACTGTGTTGGGTTCTTATCAGCTCTAAACACACTAACCCCCACTACTCCCTTGTTATCTGTGCCATCACACCCAATGGGGTCAAAACTGAGAGTAGTGTCAGTTCAATGGGACCTGTCGACACCATTCCCAACCCATCTCATCATCTATTTGGCAGGTCAAACAAATGATAATAGGTATCATGAGAGGAAATATGATAGCAGAAGTATATTATTTACTTAGTCCAAAGATGAAAAGATTGAGAAAAGGCACTTTTCCAGTTGCTGTAAGTGATGAAACTCATCCCTAAAGGAAACTATGACCAGTGTGAATGATTTCATGTTTTTTATCTTTATTATTGGAAAGACAAGCAGTGAGGAACTATTCCTTATCTTTCCAGTTAATTTCCTTTTCACTAAATCTGCACAATGTCAGTTTCTTCAACAACGCATTGCTTTGTCCACGAACACACCAGATATCTTTTTTCTTTATGCAGGTGTCAATGGTTCTTGTAGTTCAGCACAACAGTGACATCCACATCTGTCATAAGAGGCAGAAAGAGAAAATGGTGTGTGCCCTCCAGAGCGTGCAGTGATAAAATGTTAAAAACCTTTTCTGAGAAGCAGCATAAAACTCAGTCATCAATCCCGATGGAGCATTCGACTCGAGCTATAGTTCTCTTCCTGGAAATTAATTTCTGAGTTTGATTATCATAACTCATAGTTGAAATGCTGTCCTCAGCAACTCGCTACCTCTACAGCTATGACCTTGGTGGAGATGCAGGATCCAAATCAATACTCACCTGCTCTAGCTTTCGTTCTCCTTCCAGGCACGTTGACTGTGGTAGCTATATTGATTAGCAAATGTGTATTTTGAAGGCAAATGGCAATGTTCCCTAAGTTATGATGAGAGGCGGTAAAGCATTTGGTGACTCAGGTGTCCATTGTCGGGGTTTATTCTCACCCCTGAGGTCAAGGGGAAAGAGCTTCAGGCAATAATGCCACATTCAGGCATAACCATGACCCAGATTTGGTTTCTGCACAATTGAAGGCAGTTGTGTTTGTGTCATGGGTGACCTACAAAACAAGACATGCTTGACAAATTCTTCAGAAATTAAAAGAAAACGTGCATCGCATCAGATCTTTCTTTAATACATCCTAGGAGAATGGTTGTTGTTGTATTCACTGAATATTTAGAGCTTTGACACACCAAGTGGGTTGTGATACTCCATTATTCAGTTTGTTTGTTGTCAAGAAATCAAGCAGATGCTGTGCAGTCTTAGTTGACTGGTGATAGTTTGCAAATTTATTCTAATTTTTCCTGAATTTTCCTTTTCAAAATAAAAATAGAAATTAGAATCAAATACAGAAAAGTATTTATAAAAAATTCAGGAATCCAAAATAAAATAGGTTCAGTTATAACATGTTCATAAACTTCCGTTCATTGAACCAGGTAATGAGTTCATACCTGCCTGGCACCTGGAATACAGATTAATGTCCAAAGGATGTCGTAGCAGCATGAATGTGAGTTTGCTAAATTAGTGTTTTTCAACCTTTTCTGAGTCACGGCACGTTTTTACATTGGAAAAAATCTCGCGGCACACCACAAACCAAAAATGTTCCAAAATGACTTTCTGTACTTTCTGTTACTCAATGTGAAACTTGAGGTTGTTCAGATGAACCCAAAGCTGATATCCTGGCAGGAATCTTCAACAACAGCTCTCAGTCTTTCTCTGGTTTTATTATTATTTTTTTTTTTAGCAGTTAGGCCTGAAAAGCTCAGAATTATCAGACAGGGGGACTTTAGCAATGTCTTCAACCGCAGCAGGGCCGAGCAGCTCGCTGACAATAGCTTTACAGGCAGGTAATATTGAGGTCTCTGCCACAGTGTGGGACTTTGGATTTAGCAACAAGTTCAGCAACAAGGTAACTGGCTTTGGGGGCTTTCTCCTTTACCTTTGTAGCTTTCTCAAAAAAGTTGCCTGTTTATCTGTGTTTTCACAAAGGCGAACAAAATAGTCGATCGACTTGTTTTGAAGCGACGGGTGTTTCGTTTGGGGATGACGTTTAGGATAGCTGCTCGTGTCGCGTTCAAGAACTGCTCAGACTTCTAGCCGTCAGCCACCTTGCTGCCCTTGAAAAAGTGTTGGAATACAACACAGGTGGAGGATTGACTGTCGTCACATATGGAAAGGACACTTTCGTGAATATTGACTCTCGACGAGTCTAATCAAATCATGTACAGTAGACATGCTAGGGTCCACATTGTCGCGGACAGAAAGGTAGCTGATGGCTAGAAATCAGAGCAGTTATTGAACGCGACAAGAGCAATACCTCACTCATCTGCACACGACCGCTACTTTCTACCTCCTCCTTCCTTCCTACTGCAACTCCGCCCGACGACGTGAAAAAAGTAAAATGAAAATGCGATATTGGATAATTTCTCGCGGCACACCTCACCATCTCTCACGGCACCCGCGGCACACCGGTTGAAAAACACTGTGCTTAATGAACTGAATTGTATCTGGAGTTACACTGACTGGTATTTGCTATTTTCCTAATATTTCAGATGAGCGTATAAAACTCAGAAATATGACCAGATTTTCAATTTACAATATTATAATGATTCAATACTTCTAGATAAAATGTGTTTGATGTTCACATAAAATTGATGTTATTATCTGGGATTGAACGTTTATGTTAATGGATCTTTTGAATGACAGATTCATCCGCAAGCAAGCTGAAAAATATTCACAATTGCTGGGATGAGATTATGTAAGAAACAAATCCAATTTCGTTAAATTCAACATGCTTAAGTTTAAGCAATTCAAAATTTCCATTGCTCTTGTTTTGTAAATTTAAGCCTTTAAATGTTTAAAATTGGTTGTTTGGTATCAGAGGTGGTTGCTCTAAGACTGCAAGGGAAGCTGAGCTTCCCCTAAAATTTCATATAATAGGTGATCAAATGTATACTGTTGTGTGTCCATGTCATTGACTAAAGCCTGAGTTATACTCCCGCGTTGCGGTGACGGCGCAGCGACTACGGCGTCATTCGACATTCGATAGTTCTGCGGTGAGGGAACGCGTTGCTCTGTAATTCACCGCCAAGCTACTAGAGGGGTGTGGCGACATGTTTATACGGTTTTGGGGCATGCTTGTTGACGTCCGCTAGGCTAGTTTAAGGGAGAAAAAATAAACAATGCAAGATGGAACTCTTGAAAGTAAATATTCTGCTCATCAACATTGAATAAATATTGAACATACAAATGTTGAGGGGCAGGTGACGCAGAAGACGGTTTCGAGACTTTTGATGCTGCACAGAGAGTTTGAAAGGTGGAAAAGCGCTATATAAGTATAACACCATTTACCATTTTAGACTCGGGTGGAGAGAGCTAGCTGTGGCGGCTAGCTTCAAACTGGCGTCGAGCGCTGCGTTCAAGGTCTGCAAAGCCCTCCAGCCCGATTTGTTTGCCGTGTCCTACAACCAGCCAGTGGAAAGCCACAGCAGATTTCTGGCGTCTATGGAACTTCCCAAACTGTGTTAGGAGCCTTGATTTTAACGTTATCATAAAAAGCACCGAGGCACTCTCAATCAGTGATGATGTATCGTGTGTGAACTGTCTGTTATTGAAAATTAAAGATCAAAACAACTCTTTTGACACCAAATCTGTGCTTTATTCTTCATATACTTGAAGTGTGACACGTAAATAAGTCACAGACTCACAGCAAACATATGTACACAATAAATGATGAAGTGCACTAACCAAAAATACGACATAAAGTGATAAAAAAAGTTGGCAGTTTTTGGCCGACTGGGTCACCGCTTCGTGTGGCCACTCGATTCCGAACACACACATCTTGGTGGTTCTTCCATTTTTTTTCAATCGCCGACCTTGCCATTTGGCAATCACAATGTCTTGACGAGACTTGCTCTTCGATGATACTCGCGTCGGCTTGATCCATTTTTGCGTGTAGAAAATAATGTTTGATTCTATTCTACAATGGCGGTGATCTCGCGCTGAACCGGAAACAACAGTAGGAGCGGACCAATCACAGTCCGTTTCTGCCACGTCATACGCGTCTACGCGACGCGAAGGTTAGAAAATTTGTGAAGAGCGCGTCAGGCTACGGCGCAGGGTCGCAACTCGGGTCTTCCTTGATGGCGCAGGTCGGACGCGGAAGTATAACTCGGCCTTAAGGCCTGATTTATGCTTCTTCGTTTCGTTGATAGCGGAGCAACAGCGTAAACCCTACGTCGTCATTAGAGCTGGGAATCTTTGGGCACCTAACGATTCGATTACGATTACGATTCAGAGGCTCCGATTCGATTATAAAACGATTATTGATGCACCCCACTCCTTTTTTTTTTTTTTTTTTTTTTTTTTTTTAATTTGTTTTGTACATTCATACCAAAATTGTTCAAAAATCCTCTCAGGCTAAACCAAACTACTATTTCAGTATCAAGTTAACATAAAGCAGTAAACAAATATACAAAAATAACAGTAAATAAAAAACTCCAGTCCCCATTCTATATCAGCAGCTTTAAACTACTTTCAATTAATTTAATGTTGTGAATCAACCGTTAAAGTTGTTAAAATTGCTCCTGTTATTCCATAATTTCTCTTTTGTCTACTTTCAACATGTGAAAGTTTTAAAACTATCTTAAAGATAGATTCAAGTCAATATTTTACCGATTTAGGAGTATTTTAGATAAAAAGTTAATTAGGTTCGCTTGGAAGGTTCGCAACAACAGCCTTGCAGGGAAGTGTACTGCTTTAAGATGGCGGCCGTTACTAACGCCAGCATCTAGTTTTTTGTAGATGTGCTGCTAATGATACCGAAGCTATAATGCATCTAGTCCTATATAAATGCTATCTACCGTAACATAATGTGGCTTGTAGCAGCTTTTCGGCAGCAGTCAGGTATGTTGTTGTTGTTTTTTTTTTTTTTATCTCGTGGCATGAGTTGAGCTAGAGCCGTGAGTTGAGCATTGGCGTTACCCGAGGGGTCGGGTAATGAGAAGCAGGATGTTTAGCTACTCTCGCTCCGTCCCTAATTGCGTACCGAAGACCGCGCGGCGCGCTGAGTGTGTCGTACTTCTGCTTTACTTGGCATATTTCAATAATCGGAATTTGGATGTTTGTGAATCGTTCTCGAATCTTCCACGGGCAAATCGCGAATAATCTAAGAATCGGAAATTTTGCACACCTCTAGTCGTCATTGAGCATTCGAAGTACTGCGTCAAGGGAACGCGTTGCTCTGTAATTCACCGCCAAGCCACTGGAGGGATGTGCATGTCTTTGTACGGTTTTTTTGGGGACTGTTGTTGAATTCCTTTAGTTTTCCTCCTGTCATAGACAGCAATGACAAGTGAGATGGAATGTGTATATTGGCAACTGCAGCTAATCAATATTGAACAACAAGTGTTGTTAATAGAAATGTTGAAGCATTGGCGACACAGATGTTTGCGAATGTTTGAAAACAGCGGTGTTGTCGTGCTGAACTGGAAACAACGTTCTGAACCAACCAATTAAAGTCCTTTGACGTAAATGTCACAACAAGTTGACGTGATGTATAGTCAGATATTTGTGGAGGCGCACGCAGGCTACGGCAAGGGTCTTAAATGGGGTCTGCATTAACGGCGTAGATCCACCGTCACTGCAAAGCAGAAGCATAAATCAGCCTTAAATATGCGCTACCACATGCTCAAGTTTTGTTGAGAATTAGCTACTTATCACTGGTTGTGATGCGACATGGTTTTCATTTATTTGCAAAGCATTACAGTCCTTTACACAGGGTGGACACTGAACGTCTCCAGAGTTGAGAGTGCAGTCCCACTAAGGCGAAACGGGACGCATCATTTGCTAAAGGCTGGGTTTATCCCACCCATCGGATGCTGTTCGTCTCTGGGGTTTATGGGCAGTCGGAGGGCCTCGGTTGACCTGGACGCTCTGGTTCTCTGCATGATGATTGGATGATCTGTCTGAGGCTGAATCCCTTTTTAATTGATAACTAAATGAGCGGATCAATGATCTTGTCATATTAACATATTAATTTTCATCCCATTCTGAAAATGAATGAATGACTGAATATTCTGAGTTGAACCGGAGACTTTCCTAATGGTCCTAGCGACACTTGCTTAAAATGACGAGCGAAAAATGAGCTTCTATTTCTGGTGTTTGTTTCCCCTGTAGCTGTGTGCCTTTGGAAACTTTACTTCTGGCACTCTAGTTTCTTTCCCTACCGAGCGGCGTGCACCACTGAGCCCCTTCACCATCACAAATCATTTACAGGCGTACACACTTTGAGCTCCCCTTCAATGAAAGACCAGCACTCGCCATTGTTTGATTGTAATTTAATGTGTAATTGATGAATAATTTGAAGTCTCAAACCCTCCACACAAACCATTGATGTCAGTGAGATTCACACTCTCTGTTGACACTTGCTTTTAATTTGTTCTACAAAAGGATAGAGCAGAACAGTCTGTGGTTTTCATTAAAATAACAAGAAACCTGGACCCAGTGAAAGAAAATGGATTTTTTGAAAAAAATCTTATTCCCTAATAGAATGCTCTAATGTTCTGGGAGAAAACTATGTCTGACTCTAATTACATGTCAGACACAGTGTCAATGGTTGATTGAAGAATGATGTTCACATTCACACTTTAATCTGTATTACAGTGTTGTGATTATTTTCTGATTAACCAAGTAAAATATGATTTGGTTTCAGTTAAATTCTTTTAGATGCAATTTACGGTGATACTGTATTTTTATCCCAATATAATCCAAGTCAAAGTGTCTCAATCTGCTCTTTGAGTTACCGTAATATTATGGCCTCTCCCAATCATTTAAATCCCATATTAGCGTAGTACGTATTCCCTTGGTGCTTTAGTCCCCCTTCCACTGGCTGTCCACCAAGGCATTTAACCTCTCTGCCTGCCACCTAATCTCTGCAATACAAATTTAGCCCTGTTTTGTTTTTACTCTGTTCACATCACACTTTCTTCATTTTCACTTCCTTTGCACCAAATATGTTTCTCAATCTCTCTAGATGAAGGCTTGTTTTAATTCTGTATGTGCTGCAGTACCTAGCAGCGAGTGGTGGAATAACAATAAACATGCTTCTCAGACTCTGTTGAAGTATCTTTAATCTATTTCTGAATAAAACGGCATTTTGCCTTAGCCAAATTTTTCAACAAAGCCACTCTGGTCTGTCCAGTTTGCCTTGTTTAGAGGTCCATGTGGAGAGCAGCCAGCCTCCAAAGTGAGAAAGCCAACCATCCAGCCAGAACTAAGGCTTGAGCAGCAACTCAAAGCAATTTTTCCCCCCATTTTTTTTCTTGATCTTATCCCTACTCTAAGTTGCTTGGTTTCGGCTGTGTTTCTGTGCTAGTGTGCATGCATCAATGAGCACAAGCGACATAGTGTGTCAGTGTTTGAGACGCTGAGAGGATTTCATTGCCCCCCTGGGTCTGGATCGTCATCACTCCCAGCAGCAAGCTACATTATCACATTTGCAGTTTACCCAACATGAAGGCACTCATCTCTACTGGTCTAATCAGGAGATTGGTGGGTGAAGGCAAGGAATCCTTTTGCACAGAGCTCATCTGTCAGCTTGCCCAGTCACACGTAGAGACTAGAAGACTGAACATGTCTCCCAGGACCAGCACCTGCTGTGTTTTAACACATACTGACTGAAGAACATTCCTCATGTTTTTGCTACTTCCCCAAAAGGCAAATGCACACACGCACACCATCCAGTACACACCTCTCTCTCTCTCTCTCTCTCTCTCTCTCTCTCTCTCGTGTGTGTTTGTGCGCGCGTGCTCATATTTATGTGAGAATTATAGGATTTTGGATGTGTTGTATTTTTAGATCAGGCCTGCTTAACTGTTAGGGAAAAAACGTAATTTGCTTCTGTACAAATTTTTTAAAGACAGATTTTTAAAGATGTATTCTATTCTACATCTAATGGTGTTCGCTTTCATGAATAATAATGTCAGAAAAATATGATTCAGAGGAAATCTAGCTGAGCCCCTCCAGCAGTCATATTTTCTTCTTTTAAAGCCACTTTGACTTGCTTCTGTACTTTTGGCAATTGTCCTTTTGAGCTTCAGTTGGTTGACAGGTGGTCTTAAGTTCTCCTGTCAAATGTCGAAACACTTGTGAATCCAATTTTTGGATGATAATAGCAATCTAAGTCCCGTTGTAGAAAAGTATGATGCCCTGACCACCCCGCATCACTGTTATAGATGGTGTTTGCCTTTTTATCCTTACATACTCTAGCTTTATACATTCCTTATACAGTGGGGCAAATAAGTATTTAGTCAACCACTAATTGTGCAAGTTCTCCCACTTGAAAATATTAGAGAGGCCTGTAATTGTCAACATGGGTAAACCTCAACCATGAGAGACAGAATGTGGGGAAAAAAAACAGAAAATCACATTGTTTGATTTAGGCCAAACGTTTTCTGTAACTCTTCACAAGCTTTTCACTAGTGTTGCACCGATACCATTTTTTGGCCCCGATACCGATACCTGGCTGTGCAGTATCGGCCCATACCGATACCATACCGATACCACCCCATTTATAGATATATATATAGTTTATTTATTTATTTATTTTTTTTTTCCCCCAAAGAGCTACATAATTGGACATGAAATCATTGCTATCAAGGCTTTGTCAGGCTGTTGCTTACCTTTGCAAAATAGGAAAAAGACTAGTACAAAGTATAATACTAGCCCAACAGTAAGAAAGTAAAAATAAGTTCATAATAATAAACTCTGAATGAACTGAGTAAACTTTTTTTTAAAACTCTCAAAGGCCAAACAGTGCAACTTTCATGAAATTATTGTCACATTCTGCTGCTGGTTAGATTGTGTTTTGTTGCTGGGCTGTTAGTGGGGGCGTTCCTGACGTCGCACCTGAATCCAATGCGGGCTCATCAACGCATCATTTAAGCATGGGTGAGCTCAGAGAAGGCTGCCGAGATATTTGCTTTGCTGATCGCCATTTGACATCTCGTACTATAGTCTCGCTATATTTGCTTGTTACGCCCCTGCATTGGGTTTTTTCTGTTAGTGTGCTGCACTCGTTCGTAACCTCTTCCCTGTGCAGGTATTTGAGTGTTTTTATTTTAGCTTTTTAGGCTCGCTGCCTATCGTCTTAGTCAACCTTCGAGTTTGTAGTATTGAGCTCCGTCGACCTGCTGTCACGGACTCCTTTTGTTATTTCTAGTATCCCGCGATCATGTGTTATTTTTTGTTTGCAATCATTAAACCCTTGTACGTATCCCCCGCTTGTTGTCCGCTTCGAGGTCCAACCTTGTTTCCGCATTTGCGGACGCTAACAATTATAAGTAATGATAATTGACCACAGCATTCCGTCTCTCTATTAGCCTCCTTTTTTCGGGAGGGGGGGGGTCCCTTATTTCTATTTCTGAAAGGTGGCAACCCTACTTTGGAAACAGTTCCCAAATTACTGCAGCAGTTCTTTAAGTAAAAGACAAAGTTGACGTAGTGAACTGACCAGAGATTGTTGCACCGGTCTAGCGCCCTTCCTCTGGATAGCAGTCCTGCTCTTGCAGGCTCAATTCGTTGTATTCGTTCATGTTTAGTCTTTAAATGTTTTATCAGGTTCGAGGTATTGAAACTGGCCGATTTAACTCCACATCTCAAAACTTTCAGGCCGCAAATCTTGCATGCAGCCATTGATTTTAATTGACGGGATTTCTATTTTGAAATATTTCCCGACCGCCGCCATGTCGGCGCCGCCAAGCGGCATTGTCATTGGTCAGGAGTGGCTATTGGCCCGTTCTCATTGGTCTGGAGCAGGCCAATAGCGATAGCTGCTTGGTGTTCACGTGTCATCACACAACACAAAGTGTAGTGAGCGCCAGGAGAAAAAAAAAGGCTGCGGTCAAATGTTATAATAATGGACCAGTAAATGGTATCGGCGCTGTCTTTGTTGGTACTCGCCGATACCGATACCACCATTTTGGGCCGGATCAGCAGCCGCTGCCGATACTAGTATTGGTATCGGTGCATCTTTACTTTTCACACACTGTTGCTGGTATTTTGGCCCATTCCTCCATGCAGATCTCCTCTAGAGCAGTGATGTCTTGGGGCTGTCGTAAGCCACTCCTTTGTTGCCCTGGCTGTGTGTTTGGGATCATTGTCATGCTGAAAGACCCAGCCACGTCTCATCTTCAATGCCCTTGCTGATGGAAGGAGATTTTCACACAAAATCTCTCGATACATGGCCCCATTCATTCTTTCCTTTACACAGATCAGTCGTCCTGGTCCCTTTGCAGAAAAACAGCCCCAAAGCACGATGTTTCCACCCCCATGCTTCACAGTGGGTATGGTATTCTTCGGATGCAATTCAGTATTCTTTCTCCTCCAAACACGAGAACCTGTGTTTCTACCAAAAAGTTCTGTTTTGGTTTCATCTGACCATAACACATTCTCCCAGTCCTCTTCTGGATCATCCAAATGCTCTCTAGCGAACCGCAGACGGGCCTCAACGTGTACTTTCTTCAGCAGGGGGACACGTCTGGCAGTGCAGAATTTGAGTCTCTGGCAGCGCATTGTGTTACTGACAAAGTAGCCTTTGTTACTGTGGTCCCAGCTCTCCGTAGGTCATTCACTAGGTCCCCCCGTGTAGTTCTGTGATTTTTGCTTACCGTTCTTGTTATCATTTTGATGCCACGGGGTGAGATCTTGCATGGAGCCCCAGATCGAGGAAGATTATCAGTGGTCTTGTATGTCTTCCATTTTCTAATAATTGCTCCCACAATTGATTTCTTTACACCAAGTGTTTTACCAATTGCAGATTCAGTCTTCCCAGCCTGATGCAGGTCTACAATTATGTCTCTCTTGTCCTTCGACAGCTCTTGGTCTTGGCCATAGTGGAGTGTGACTGACTGAGCTCTTGGTCTTGGCCATAGTGGAGTGTGACTGACTGAGATTGTGGACAGGTGCCATTAATACAGGTAACGTGTGGAGCCTCGTTACACCTCGTTAGAAGAAGTTAGACCTCTTTGACGGCCAAAAATCTTGCTTGTTTGTAGGAGACCTAATACGTATTTTCCACTCTAATTTGGAAAAATTTCTTTAAAAATCAAACAATGTGATTTTCTGTTTTTTTTTTTTTTTTTTCCACATTCTGTCTCTCATGGTTGAGGTTTACCCATGTTGACAATTACAGGCCTCTCTAATCTTTTCAAGTAGGAGAACTTGCACAATTGGTGGTTGACTAAATACTTATTTGCCCCACTGTAAATAGTTCAACTTTGGTTTCGTATGACCACAATATTTTCTGCACTGCAGTGCAACCTCCTGTTGCTCATTTGTTAAGTTGAAACCTGTGGCAATATTTTTGGAGAGGGAGGTGCAGGTTGACAAAAATGGCTTGCTCCATGCAGTCCACGACTTGTGTCTTACCTCACTGAGTGTTGCAGATCATATGCAATATTCTCTAGGTGTCTTCCAAAGCAACAAGTCGACACAGAAATACTAATATTAATTAGTAATCTTGTACTTCTGTAAATGAATAACCCCCACAGTATCAACATAGAACAGTTAAAGGTGCCCTCGAAGACACAAGCTAAGCATATTTTTCCATCAGGCCTTTTAAACAAATGATGTCGTTGAGAGGTTTAGTAAAAAGGTAATAAGAATCATGTTACATGGCTCAAACAAGCCCCAATGATTGCCGGGAAAGCTGCCTGGGAATGCTGACCTGCTGTTTTCCAGGTAGCAGACCAGTGTGCTTTAGAGACAGCCCACAGATGGTTTAGCTATACTACGTCAGCTTTCATCTCCAGAGGAAAGAGCTGCCTGCTCTCCACAACGCAGGTGTTTTAGGGCTGTAAAAAGATTCTCATCGTAGGTTAGCATGGTCAGAAAAAAGAAAAAAAAACATTTTTAGACCTACATGTTCACAGATCGCCCATATAGTTGACACCTTTTGATTGGTATGCTGGACTAATTTGTGCATTCTTAGAGAAGCACAGTGAGTCGGCTCAAATGGGTGTATATAGACAAAATTAAGATCACTTTCTGGAATCAGGAAAGAAATGCAATTAATGGGTCTGGCTGGTCTCTTCACTATTTTTTTCCACAAAATTTTTAATGATTATAATGTAAAACATTCAAGTTGGGATTTCAAGTATAGAGTTCTTTGTTCCTATATTTTTGTCCATTTTACGTAGTACATTTATTTCTGTGTTGTCTTTTTTCTTCTTAACAAGTTACTAAAATGATGAATAAAGAGAATAAACAGGTAGTCCTCGGGTTACGACAAACCCAACTTAAGTGGTTTTGACTTTACAACGACATTTTTTTCTCCCGTTGTTTTTTTTTTGCTTGGGTTTTTTTTTTTTTTGTCGCCTAAACAGTACCTTCTTGTACCTCACAGTATCTTATTTTTTACTTCATTGTATTAATATGACCTTTGTGCCCTGAGGAAGAACGCATTTGCTCCCACGAAAAAGTTGCACACCCGAGTGAGAGAGAGGGGAAAGATTACAGCTTAGCTTGCTGTCTAGCTAGGACTTAGCGCCAAAGTCTTGCCGAGGACAGTACAATGACGAATAAAACATGTTTTTTGATAGTTATTTTGAGCTTTAGGGGTCCTTAAAGGATTAATTCCGATTTGCATGGGTTACGTCGCCAGCGTAGGAGCGGAACTCGTTCGTAACCGGCAAACTACCTATATTAACTTAGCATTGACATCTCCGAAGCCATCACTTTCATGATATCAGCCATTATAATTGCATCACCAAAGATAGCAATTCATTTTTAACACAGTAGAAATGATGAGGAAGTTGTACATTTATTTTGGTGCTGTAAATAATCATATATTGTCTGTCTATGGAATAAAACTATACATTGACCAATTTTGGACATATGGGATTTCAACCTTACCGATGAGTATACTTTTAATTTAATGTAGTTTGCTTCAACTACAGTATACGGAATTAGTTCTTGTTTTGATATTACTTTGATATGATAGTCAAGAAAAAAGTGATTTACATCATCCTTCCCTTTGTTTTCACTGTGTTTGATGAAAGGTCACAAAAGGACAATTGGGGGAAAAATTCTACTCCATTCTTGGTGCTAGTGGAAGGTCAACATGGGGACAAAAGGCTTCACCTTGTGCTGCATGATATTGGCCATGGTCCTACAGCCCTCCACCAGTGGCCTGGTAAAGAAAGTCATACGACATCGCAGAGAGGCTCTAATTCCTAAGAAGAATCAAGAGAACCTCACCCTGCCAAACCCTGACCAACCAGTTGTTTTCAACCATGTCTACAACATCAATGTTCCCTCCACATCCCTCTGTTCGGTGGACCTTGAGTCACCTGGTGGCACTGTGCCCCATCACAAGAATAGCCCTCTGGATATGCAGAACACTGAGCACATGGAACACACGTTGGATGGTGACAATCAGATCGTCTTCACCCACCGCATAAATATCCCCAAGCAGGCGTGTGGCTGCAACAACCACCCACCTGATATCAAAGAAATCCTGAACAGACTGGAGATGTTGGAGACAGAACTTTCCAGTCTGAGAGAGCAGTGTGGCAGTGGGGCAGGTTGCTGTGGAGCTCAAGTTGCGGGTATGTTCATATGACATGATGGGTTTTGTGTGGTGCATATAATGTAAATAAGTCTATTTTAAAATAATTTCCCAGAGGCATGCATGGAAAGAGAAAGATAAGGAAAGCTATCACAATTAATCCAAAAATTCTATAATTTCAAAATCTTATATCATTTGTAGACATCTAACTCTCACTTAAGAAGTTAAAAATCAAAAGCTCAGTGGCAGACTTTGACATGCAAATCACTTCTCCCTATTTGGCTATTGAAAAAAAAAAAAATACATTCGCAATCTTTTAGTTTAATATACAGTACACATTGTGACAGTGAGTACTCTGAGGCAACACCATGTTTGCTAATTGCAATATTAAACTGAGAACAGATGACTGACCGCCTTAAGAAAAGTGTTATTTTGATGTACGTTTACACTGTACAATTCAATTTTACATTGGGTACATCTGCAAATCTAAGATTAAAAAAAAACAAAAAACGATTAAATTATCATCCAATAAAAGTACCATGTCAAACAACATCTTTACGCATGCAACGATTAGTATTAATTTAACAAAGTGTTGTTTTTAAATTGTGGTTGGCAGTTGCAATGACGTTCTACATGTTTACGAGAGCTATAAATAAGATACCACATCACTAAACTACACCCACAGTAGAATGTTGTCCTGAAATCCAAAGCAAGATTGTTTGCAAATGAAGCCTATGAAAAAAACTGTTGAAACAATGTGGCAGTGATGAAGATACAGTAATTGAATATGCTTACAGGTTAAGTTAGTTTGAAGCTTAACATTTAAATATTTGTTTGAATTAACCAGAATTTGTTTTGAAAATGAAATATATTTTTATTTTTTAGGAGAAGTTGCCACAAAACCATATTGTAATGGCCGTGGGAACTGGAGTGCTGACACATGCAGTTGTGTATGTGAGTCAGGGTGGAAAGGCCCCAACTGCACAGAACCTGAATGCCCCAATGACTGCCAGGACCAGGGCCGCTGTGTGGACGGGAAATGTGAATGCTTCGAAGGCTTCACTGGTGATGACTGTGGCATTGAACTATGCCTGCCGGACTGTGGTGATTACGGTCATTGTGTTGAAGGATCTTGCCTATGCGAGGATGGCTTTATTGGTGAGGACTGCTCCCAGACAAACTGCCTCAATAACTGTCTGGGTCGTGGACGTTGCATTGATGACGAGTGCGTCTGCGATGAACCGTGGACAGGCTTTGACTGCTCTGAGCTTATCTGTCCAAACGACTGCTATGACCGTGGACGCTGTGTCAACGGCACTTGCTTCTGTGATGACGGATTCACTGGAGAAGACTGCGGAGAACTCACTTGTCTTGGAAACTGTAACAATCGTGGTATGTGTGTGAAGGGAATGTGTGTGTGCCAGAGTGGCTATATTGGTGAGGATTGCTCCAAGCTCACCTGTCCACAAAACTGCAATGAGCGAGGGCATTGCTTCAACGGAAAATGCATCTGTGACCCAGGATTTGAGGGTGAAGATTGTTCTATTCTATCATGTCCTGAAAATTGCAGCAACAAAGGCCAGTGTATAAATGGAGAGTGTTTATGTGATGAAGGATACCAAGGCGAGGACTGTAGTGAGCTTTCCTGCCCTAACAACTGCCTAGATCGTGGGCGTTGTGTTAATGGCCAGTGCATATGTGATAAAGGATTCACTGGCCAGGACTGCAGCATCAAGACTTGTCCTAAAGACTGCATGGGACGTGGGGAGTGTGTGGATGGCAAGTGTGTGTGCTTCGCTGGTTTCACTGGCAAAGGTTGCGGTGAGCTCACCTGCCCCAATGACTGTCTTGGTCATGGACACTGTGTGAACGGCCAATGTGTTTGTCACAAGGGTTTCACTGGTGAGGACTGCAGTGAAAAGACATGTCCTAAAAACTGCTTGGACAGAGGATATTGCAATGATGGCATATGCGTATGCTACGAAGGCTTCACTGGGCTCGATTGTGCCATCATAACCTGCCCTGGAGACTGCCAGAACCAGGGACTCTGTGATAATGGAGTTTGTATCTGCAATGAAGGTTTCATTGGGGAAGACTGCTCAGCAGGTAAGGACAATGGGTAGACCCTCACTTCACATTTCAAACATCGTTGTGATTGTAATCAACTAAGATCAAAATAGGACTAACATTATTTATCAAAATGCAATCATTGATAAATTTACATTGTATAACAGGGATGGCCAACCCTGGTCCTCGAGAGCCACAATCCAGCTTGTTTCCCATGTCTCCCTCCTTTAACACACCTGAATCAAATGATCAGCTCATCGGCAAGCTCTGCAGTTGCCTGATAACAATCTTGATAATTTGATTCAAGTGTGTTAAAGGAGGGAGACATGGGAAACAAGCTGGATTGCGGCTCTCGAGGACAAGAGTTGGCCACCCCTGTTGTATACTATGGCCATTAATTATGTAGAATTAGAATGGCTTTCTTATAAATTTGTTATTTTCTCTGTTTACCCAGTTTCTCCTCCAAAGGACCTAACTGTGGAAGAGATCACACCTGAGACAGTGGATCTGTCTTGGGATAACGAGATGCGTGTGACAGAGTACCTCATCACCTATGTTCCTACGGCTCCTGGAGGTTTGGAGCTTGATGTGCGGGTCCCCGGGGACCAGAAGAAGGCCACAATTAGAGAGCTTGAACCAGGCATTGAGTACCTGATCAGCGTCTATGCAATTCTCAACAACAAAAGAAGCATTCCTGTTAGCGCAAGGGTGGCAACACGTATGAAAATTCAACTTTATATGTGATGATAAAACAGTCTCAAGCCTATCCAAAATGTTGTAAATTAATAGTTTCTAACCATTACAGATCTTCCTGAGCCTGAGGGACTCAAGTTTAAGGCAGTGCGAGAGACATCTGTTGAGGTGCAATGGGACCCACTGGATATCCCCTTTGATGGGTGGAACCTTATCTTCAGGAACACTGTGAGTCTTTTGAAAAATCTGCATTCCTAGGGAAGGTTGATTTCAGAATCTCATCTAGTATTATGGATTTTTTTGTATGATGCAAATCATTAACAAGCCAACCATAACTGTAAAACAACGGGGGGTTAAAATGTTTACCCTCAGGGGATAATACTACATGTTCTTCCCAGAGGTGTTACCTTATCAGGGTTGAAGGGTATATTTAACTCATTCTACAAGAAAAACTGTGGTGGGCTTAATGTTTTTGGTAGGGTCACCCATAGCAAACAGATCCTAGGATTTTCATGTCCAGCTCAAATCTACACTGCTTTGTCTCCAACAATGCAGTCATGCCTTTCAGTGGGTCTGGGAATGTTTCAGGATTCCTCATAAAAGCCACAAAAAGTAGCAAAAGGGAAGACTGAGCTTAACTGCTAAAGTTGCCGTGACAAAATGCCAGATAAGCAAAAGACAAACTGTATAACCTAGCAAACTTTTAAATTTTGAATCTTTAATACTGGTATTTGCAACCATGGCTCCTGTCACTCAAAGTGTAGAGGTACTCAAGGCTGACCTTCATACTGCCATAGGAGGATGGATTTCAGCTCAGTAACTGCAGTTGTGTAAACAGTTATCCGTTTGTATATGGGGGAAAACACTCAGGTGACTTAAAGTTCCGCTCTGACACCCCCAATTTGGCCAACTTTCAAAATTGTCCGATATGCATGTGTGATACATCATTGGAAAGCTTAAAATCTCAATTTTTGGGGGGAAGAAAAACATTTGAACAGGAGGGCAATAAAAAAAAAAAAATTCTAAACAGTGAAACCCTATCTGGAAGTGAGAGCACGCGAGAGCAGAATTAAAGACGCCAAAACGAGATATTATCACGTACTTACCATTTTTCGATCCAAAAATTCCATGTAGCATTTATCACTGAGTGTCAAGACACAGCTGGGAATGGACACAGCTGGATTTTTGGGGGATTTTATGGGTTAAACATGGTAATATAACAAGGGTCGCGATGCAGAAATCGCAGACATCGAGGAGTGGTCGAGATTGTGTTTTTCATATATTTACCCTTTTAAACTTTTTTTTTTGGTCAAATTTTCTTTGTTTGGATCGATTATTTATCATCTAACATTTCGGAGAAAATGCGACAGTAACAAAAAAATACAGAAAAGCGATAGTTATGAGGTAGATATCCGTGACTTTTTTACAGACACCATTTTTTTCATTGTGACGTCATTTGTTTAAAAGTTTGAAATAGGCGAGTGCATCATTTTTTAAAGTTTTTTTTTTTTTTTTTTTTAACGAAATATTAGACATCAATTAACGATTCTAAGCTAAAAATGACATACATTTTGAATAATAAATATAATTAATTACCTTAGTTTTATGGCTGAGTTGAAACAAAAGCGGTTGCGCGATGTCTGTAAACAGGGTTTTCCAGGGTAAAACGGACAAATTAAAAATAGTTCAGGGGCTTAATGCACCATGAATCTGCATCAGCATATAGACATATTGTTCTGTCAAACATAAGAGTTGTTTTGGCTTAGAATACAGCAGTTTCTTTTAAAGAGGAGTGCAAGAGCAGAAACTGCTTTTTCAGTCTTGTCTGTGTTTTCTGCCATATGCTGATTCAATTTTTGCTCAGAAGCTTGTCTTAGGCACCCCCCATGGTTATGTCGATTGTTATGATTTTTATCCTGATGAAACCAACTGTGAAGTTTTATGGCCTTACTTTATTGATTGTGAGGATGAAGTTCTGAGAAGCCCAGGAGAGGGAATAAACATTCATTCATTCATTCATTCATTTTCTGCACCACTAATACCAGACAAAAATTCAAGTAAATGTTTGGCAGCAATACACGCACTGAAAGGCACACACAGGTAATGCTGATGTTTTCTATTCTGCCAGAAAGAGGAAGACGGTGAGATTCTGAGCTCCATCGGCAGTCCAGACACAACCTTTGAACAGTCTGGCTTGGGCCCAGGCCAGGAGTACGAAGTTAAACTGGAAGTTGTTAAAAACAAGAAGCGCGGACCACCTGCCTCCAAGAATGTTGTCACAAGTAAGTGTACATATTCACACTTTCAAAACCGCTGGCTTAAAAGTAACCTAGGAGCAGATCCAATAGAGAATGAGCCAATATCGGGTTATTTATAACCAGCGCATTGGCCTGAGGATTTAACCTTTTTGACCCAACACAGGAAAGACTTCTGAAAACTGCCCTAGTTCACTGAACCTCAAATATGACCTTGATCTTTGTTGTTTATTTCTGAACACGTCACAAATGTTATCATGACACCTGGGAAATGTTTTGAATTGTGAGAGTGAAATGCACATGGTTCCTTTGAATTTAAAACAGAACAATCATTGTTACACTATTCATACCATTGTAGATTATGAAGAAGTATGCAACGCGTTAACCTTGAGTTATTACAGTAAATCAATAGTTCAATTGTGTTGTTCAGAATGAGTAAAAGAAATACTGATATGCAGCTTCATGAAACTGACAAATATATGCATTAAACCAACAGTTACAGAGCAGATAAACAAATATTAAAAAGTGATTTTTTACCTTTACCTTCCAATGTGTCTATGGAGTCGCAATACAAGATGAAGTCAGGATCCCAAAGGTTTTATGATTACTTACAGTGGCAATTAAAGTACATGTCATGCATAAGCCAACGTTATATTAGGTTCTGTGTCATTAAAACTTTCCTAACATGCCAAGAGCAGAATGTACCAGTCAGTGAAAAAATAAGGCTCCAAGGGACGCCTGTGTGCCTGTCCAAAGAATGGTCTTTTGACACCCAAATGAGATACTTCCAGCCTGCGCGCAGCTCGAATTTGGATTATCACTCCTCCACAGAGGGATGTCTTTCCTAAAGTTGCCAGTGTGTGACACATCAATTCTAGCACTGGTGAAAAGGTGTCCTTCACAGGATTTTATCCGTACAATGTTTGAATAACCTCATGAATACAAAAAAAGTGTCAACACTCGTATTCATGGAACTGGAATATTACCGGTACATACAGTGGGGCAAATAAGTATTTAGTCAACCACTAATTGTGCATGTTCTCCCACTTGAAAATATTAGAGAGGCCTTTAATTGTCAACATGGGTAAACCTCAACCATGAGAGACAGAATGCGGGGAAAAAAAACAGAAAATCACATTGTTTGATTTTTAAAGAATTTATTTGCAAATCATGGTGGAAAATAAGTATTTGGTCAATACCAAAAGTTCATCTCAATACTTTGTTATGTACCCTTTGTTGGCAATAACAGAGGCCAAACGTTTTCTGTAACTCTTCACAAGCTTTTCACACACTGTTGCTTGTATTTTGGCCCAATCCTCCATGCAGATTTCCTCTAGAGCAGTGATGTTTTGGGGCTGTCGTTGGGCAACACGGACTTTCAACTCCCTCCACAGATTTTCTATAGGGTTGAGATCTGGAGACTGGCTAGGCCACTGGAGGACCTTGAAATGCTTCTTACAAAGCCAGTCCTTTGTTGCCCTGGCTGTGTGTTTGGGATCACTGTCATGCCGAAAGACCCAGCCACGTCTCATCTTCAATGCGCTTGCTGATGGAAGGAGATTTTCACTCAAACTCTCTCGATACATGGCCCCATTCATTCGTTCCTTTACACATATCAGTCGTCCTGGTCTCTTTGCAGAAAAAACAGCCCCAAAGCATGATGTTTCCACCCCCATGCTTCACAGTGGGTATGGTGTTCTTCGGATGCAATTCAGTATTCTTTCTTTCCATTCTTTCCAAACACGAGAACCTGTGTTTCTACCAAAAAGTTCTATTTTGGTTTCATCTGACAATAACACATTCTCCCAGTCCTCTTCTGGATCATCCAAATGCTCTCTAGCGAACCGCAGACAGGCCTGGACGTGTACTTTCTTCAGCAAGGGGGACACGTCTGGCAGTGCAGGATTTGAGTCCCTGGTGGCGCATTGTGTTACTGATAGTAGCCTTTGTTACTGTGGTCCCAGCTCTCTGTAGGTCATTCACTAGGTCCCCTCGTGTGGTTCTAGGTTTTTTGTTCACCGTTCTTATTATCATTTTGACGCCACAGGGTGAGATCTTGCATGGAGCCCCAGATCGAGGGAGATTATCAGTGGTCTTGTACGTCTTCCATTTTCTAATAATTGCTCCCGCAGTTGATTTCCTTACACCAAGCGTTTTACCTATTGCAGATTCAGTCTTCACCGCCTGGTGCAGGTCTACAATTTTGTCTCTGGTGTCGTTCGACAGCTCTTTGGTCTTGGCCATAGTGGAGTTTGGAGTGTGACTGACTGAGGGTTGTGGACAGGTGTCTTTTATACCGATAATGAGTTAAAACAGGTGCCATTAATAAAGGTAACGAGTGGAGCCTCGTTAGACCTCGTTAGAAGAAGTTAGACCTCTTTGACAGCCAGAAATCTTGCTTGTTTGTAGGTGACGAAATACTTATTTTCCACTCTAATTTGGAAATAAATTCTTTAAAAATCAAACAATGAGATTTTCTGTTTTTTTTTCCATATTCTGTCTCTCATGGTTGAGGTTTATCCATGTTGACAATTACAGGCCTCTCTAATCTTTTCAAGTAGGAGAACTTGCCCAATTGGTGGTTGACTAAATACTAATTTGCCCCACTGTATAACATTTTGGTCTATGGAGCCATCTATATCTTGTGGAAGAGGCAATCAATTTGTGCTGTGTTTTGTGACAAGTTGTACAAAAACAGAGTGACCTAATCTGGATCATTAAGCATCTCCGAGAATCAATAAATATCTATAAGTTTTACTTATTTGTGAAAAGAGGATAAATAGGGAGCCTTTGCAAATCAATAAAATGGGGGGAGGATGTGTAACAGTCAGATTCAGCAACACCAAGTGAACACAAGGTATAGTTAAGAAACAGAGTTTTTCGAATCCTCCGACACAACTGGAACAAGCACTTTTCAGAAATGTGATGGGGGGGGGGGGGGGGGGGTAAATGCTTGTTATTTAAATGTAGTAGAGTAACAATTTCCACTTGACTTCAGGTAACATGGGAACACCAACGACTCATTGAACTTAAAGGGGAAGTTCGGAATTTTTTACATGAGGTTTACTATTCGAGTTAGTGAAGGTTTAATTAGTCGGTGGAGTTGATTTCAACAAATTCCGTGTAGATTGTTAGTTATTGTTAGTTTCAGGGCTCCGGAGTGGCTAAGCTAGCGTGAGTCAATTGGGCCGACTTATCATGACAATAATAATAAACATGCACACATGAAAATCATCGATGACCCATGCAATCAATTGTGCTGGATATGTTTTCAGGATGAAGTTATTAAAACTTAGCATTGCGTGTCAATAATTGCAGTATGAACAGCAACATTTGTAATCCAGAAGCTCTGCAGAAGAGTAGGACGGAGTGGATTTTTTTCACTGCTGATTTTTTATGTCGTAGCCAGCAGCAAGTAACCAGTTTATATTGTTCCTCGTTCTTCATAGGGAAATTTTGGAAACTTTCCTTTGCCCATTTCTTCTGTTTCCAAAGTCTCTAAATGCACATTTCACCATGTTGCCGGCCATCAGGTAACTCAATGCTGCATTCGACGAAGTTGGGAAGTCAGAGTTTCCAACCTCCGATCTGGAAAAATATCATTGGAACGCCTCCACTATTTTAACGCTGACAAGAAGGCAGATTTGCTTGAGGTCAAAATGTCTTTTGATGGCCAAAATAAAAAACAACTTGTCACGACCAGCCATCTTTGCTGTTAACATTCGCTTGGAACGCCTTGAGGTCGCAAATTGTACCCTCCGGGCAGATTAAGTCCGACTTCCCACCTTCCTCGAATGCAGCATGAGCACGAGTGGCCGACGCACTCCTCTCTATTGTGGTCGTATTACGCATCTAAAAAAATAGTCCTGCAGAATAAAATGAATTACGACAGGTTTTTTGTGACATTGTTTTGGCTGCATGGGTGTTTTGGAACAATTATCTGAGTTTTGAATTTATTTGACTATGTTGGATCTGTTCGTAGATCTGAATCTTTTTTTATTGGCATGCTAAGATGGTCCCATTGACTCGAGCTAACTTAGCGATTCCAGAGCCCTGAAACTAACAAATAACTTAAAAACTGCACGGAATTTGTTGAAATCAACTCCACCGACTAATTAAACCCCTGCTAACTCGAAGATTAAAAATTATGCACTTCCACTTTATATAAATTTGGGGAAAAAAATACTTCTTTACAGTAGTTCCCAATTTAGGTATCACAGTAACTGTTTGCTGAAAAAAATTCACCCTTGATTTGACAGGCTTCATTTTTTTAAGGTGTCACATCCTTCTCATTTTATGCCTCGTTGGGTGTGTTCCCTGAAAGCCAAGTTGTTAAGAGATTTTTATTAGACTTATTTTCATGGAGCCTGTCTACCTAGTCTGGGCCTTATTGTTAATTTTAAGGTGGTGTCCCGCTGTTGCGTTGATGTGGCTTTGCATTAAAACTGTAAACCCCGAGGAGATGGAAAAACTGAGTATTAAGTTGTTAAGGACCCTTGCTACATCTAGCCATATTTTTTAACAGGCACAACAATAATTGCTTATGTGTTCATTGCACCTCCAGGGATTGACGCACCGAGCCAGGTGAACATCCGTGATGTGACAGACACAACAGCGTTGGTGACATGGTTCCAGCCTGTGGCCAATGTGGATGGGATCAGCATCTCTTTTGGGCCTAGCTCCAGCCCTGCTGATCGCAGTGTGGTTGAACTTTCCTCCACAGACACTCAATACCATCTCGGAGGACTCATCCCAGACACCCAGTATGAGGTGTCTCTCACAGCCAGGAGAGGAGACCGGTCCAGTGTCCCTGTCTATGAATCATTCCTCACAGGTAAGACGCTAACACGGAATTATGTAACTCATTTTCCCCCACAATATTCTGAAAGCCAATTGATTTGCAACATTTACCTATTTACTAAGGGTGTAACGGTACATGTATTTGTATTGAACCGTTTCAGTATGTGGTGCTCGGTTCGGAACAGAGGCATACCGAAAGAGTTTCTGACGTAATGTAACCTTTACTTTTCGGGGCTGTGAGTCGATCGGGTTAGTTTCTTTGTGTAGATTATATTTACTCCGTCTTCTCTACTATAATGAGGACCAACACGGTAGGACAGTATAACCCAGAAACGTCAACAGCGCGACAACGTGGCCACCGCGAGAACGCAGTGAAATGCGGGCGTTAAAGTCAAATCAGCCAATGCACACCAGGCACAGTGCGGCCGCGTGTTAGACACGTCCCGGAAGCGGCTCAACACGACGCACGCGAAAAGAACGGCAGAGATTATTATTTGACGCGAGACGCGACTCTCCTGCGTCAATACTACTACCGGTAGCTAGGATCGGGCAGACAGGAAGTCACTCATGTAAAAATACCGTGGATCCGGTCGATTTTCAAACTAATATGCAATCATAACCCACTTTTTGAGTCCATCAGATCTCTTGAGTCGTAGATCGGGGCACAGTTGACTTGTCTTTGTTGATTTACTGCTGTCTTCTCTGCTATAATAATAACCAACATGGCCCCGTGTTCAATACAAAACCCTCCTACCACAACAAAACAAGTAGGAACTAATATTCACATAGGAACTAAAGTTATACATCACATAAATTACAATATAAATGAATACTACATCACATTTGTAAAATATAAACACATAATAAAATAAATAATAGCCCATTTAAATAAAAATAAATTGAAATGAGCTAAAACACCTGTAATTAAATAACAATAATACACAGATCCTGCTTACACACTTAAATTTATTAATTTCTGTGTGGCGCTTTAACTTGAGAAAATCTACCAATAAAGCTTTTGAAAACCGTTCATAAGAAAAAGAAAAAAAAGATTCATTGAGGCATTTCATTTGTAAAATACATGTTAAAATCTTTGTCATTGGGATTGCTTTTCTCTTTAGCACAGGACTTCTTTTTTCTTCTTTCTTTCAGAAAGAAAGCTGACCAATACGCGGGGTCTGAAAGGCAAATTGTTGTTGGATTATCTTTAAATACCCGCTGCTTTTTGAGCAGAATTCTAGCTTTGTATAGGCTAATGTTCCTATTGTTGAAAGCACAAAGGTGTGTAATAAACAACTAGCACATTTATATTTTGCATTTTGTTTTCTTAATGTACAGAAAATGAACCGAACCGTGACCTCAAAACAGAGGTACGTACCAAACGGAGATTTTTTTTGTACCGTTACACCCCTACTATTTACCACAAACAGGTTTAGAATCTGATGTAATAAGTGAGGTAGGGTGAGAGGGATGTGTGAAAGACCACACATTCTATGATTTTATGAGGAAGGATATCCTACTGAGGTGGGTTTAATTATGGTTAAAGGACCACATACCACACCAAGTTCAGAATAAAGAGGAATACGTTTTTCCTGTGCTAGTAAGCTTTAGTCACTGGCCTTAATGGAAACAAGTTGTTGGTGATAAGCATCTTTATGAAATCAACTTATTTGTGTGTTAGACTTGGATGCCCCCAGGGACCTTCAGAAGCTGGAGCTGACTGATGAAAGCATCACTCTGGAGTGGAAAAACAGCCAAGCTCAAGTGGACAACTACCGGATTAAGTATGGACCTCTGTCTGGAGGTGAACACCGGGAACTGCTCTTCCCTGCTGGACCCAAAGACACAACACAGGCCAAGATCATCGGTACACACAATTCCAGTGTCTCACACTACCACACTTTATCAATAACGTATTGCAGAGACAATTTATGCTCTCTTCCCAGCATCTCATGTGACCTTTCTGTGTGAAAATAGCAATACTCAGTTTAAAAAAAAAAAAATTATATCAATTTTCTATGTAGGCCTCTAAAACCAGAAGACCACACATTATATGACGATCTCATCAGCAGTAAAACCAATGGATGAGAAATATGATTTTATTTTAAATGCAAATAGATTCAATTCATACACGATAAGATGAGGTAGGAAAATGATCATGTCAACTGCTGAAGAAATCCAAGAGATGTTTTTGAATGTTCATAGGTATAGTATACATAGTTTCGGCATCATGGCTCAGTTATTTTATGACAGTCCCAACAAATAGGTCTTGGCACTGATCATGGGTGCACTGCAGGCAAGGTTTTCGCATTTCTTTTATTTATTTGGTACTTACATGAGCCCTACATTCTGGTGAATAGTGACACAACTAAAAAGTATTTGGAGGGAAATGAAAGTTTGACACTATTACATGTCTACACTTAAGTTTATTTGGACAAATATTTGTCGTGTGTTCCAATGGGCAGTGTTATGTTTTGCAATCTCATTTCTACAATGGCTTGCCTTTGTTTAGTATCGTGAAATGTTTGCCCAACTACAATAGGTCCATTTTATGAGAAAACCACCCAGGGGGATTTGGCATTCACTCTTTAAATTGAATCACACTGCAGCTTATTTTTCTTTGAGCTCTTGCTCAGGCAAGAGAAGTGGGCATGTTTTCATCTATCAATGCTGTTGACATCATAAAGCAATGCTGTGAGCCTTGTTTTTTTTCCTGTTTGTTTCTAGATTAAACACAATAAGTGAGAGGAAAAACTTTGTCTAATAGTGTCTTTGTCTGGCGCAGTTCTTTGTCCTTGGGAGGCCCATCTCATGGAAATAAAGCATTGTGTCCATTCAGCAGACGTCCCCCTCTTCTCCACACGCACCTCAGTAGTGCTTTCACACAGTTATTATCTGTAATTGCCTTCACGCTCGTGATTTTATTGATAATGAGTTTCCTGGGTATTAGGTGTAATTTCATGCTGCAGAACTCTGTGTGTGATGACCTCTGTGGGAGTTAATAAAGGAATTAAAGGCGATCGGGCCTAGAGAGGGCTTAATTGTGAAAACCAAAGGGTTTCCACCGCCAGCTGTATCATTGGGAGTACTGTTTCTGCTGCACGACAAGGACCCTATAGATCCATCAATGCAAATACACCAGCCGCATTCTACTATGAGCTCAGGCTTACCATGAAATGCAATTTGGCTGCAACCTATTGTACTAACACACCACACGAAAGTGTTTTTGTGTTCGCTACGGCTACCGAAGCCATTAGCAGTAACAGCTGGCCACTTGACGATACAGCTTCTCAGCCATTCAACTGGTGAAAGATACAGGATTTGAGCAAACAATTCATGACATTATTTGTTTTCATTTTTGAATATAAAATGTTGTATTTTGCATGGCTGTCTAGGTCTAAGACCAGGCACAGAGTATGGAATGGGAGTGACAGCAGTAAAAGACGAACGGGAGAGTCTACCAACGACCACCAATGCTGTGACCGGTACGAGGCTCTCACTTGTCTCTCACTACAATAACACATTTACTGCTATCTTAACAATTTCTGTATGTAATCATACTGCAGTGATAGGTTTTATTTAACAATTACAGTAAAGGAGCATGTTTGTGCTGTATATTATGGCAACAGAGTACATGTTCCCTGTTTTGTGTAGATTTTTCTCAAATTATTCAAATATTTTGTAGTTACTTTAACAGTGTCACACATACTTTCAGGTATCAGTTTGTAAGATTAACTTCCATTTCTTTAGTATGTAGTAGTAGTAGTAGTTAGCATTAGCTGATTTTAAGGGGGGGCTCCCCTGCTGGCCGAAAAGTGTAATTACATGTAGTTGACTTTCCTATTTATATATAAAAGTTGGAAAGCAACAACTAAAATGAATGAAATGAACAAGAAAATATATTTTTATAATAGGTTAAAATTATTTTTCGAGCACCTTAGACCAGGGGTCTCCAACCCAGTCCTCAAGGCCCACTGTGGGTCCTGGTTTTTGTTCCAGCCGATCCAGCAGAGACAGTTGAACCAATGAGGGTTCTACTAAAACAAGCCACACCTGACTGCAATCAACTGATTGCACTTGTAAAACACCAGAATGGGGAAAAAGTGTAGTCATCTTGTTTGGTAGGAATGAAATCCTGCACCCACAGTGGGCCTTTGTGGAATAGGTTGGGGACCCCTGCCTTAGACAGTCATTTGCTTTGCATATAATTTTCCCCCAAAAAATAGATCGAAATTTTTTTTTTTTTGATCGAAGCAACTTTTTGGGGTATTGAATGATTTAGATACAAATGTCCTAATCATAATATGGCCGAAACACAAAAAGGATTGCTTCAATCAAAGTAAACTTTATCAATAAAAAATTAAGGTTCAAATGCAAATTTTTCAATCTCAAATATTTTTTTCGCATTCAAAAGTTTTTCTATGATTGAAATTTGTCTTTTATTGATTGATTTTCTTTTTGAAAATATATATTTTTTTAATCAACTTATCTTTTGATTGAATAATAAAGACAAAAATTTCCTAGCCAAAATGTGGCCCCCCAAAAAAAAAAAATCAACATTATTTCGATCAAAAAAGTTGCTTCAATCAAAAAAAAAAAAAAAAAAAAAAAATTGCTTCCACCTGCTTTTTTTTTTTTTAATTCGTTGAGTTTCAAATTTATTTTTGCATTCAAACACTTTTTTTTTTTTTTTTTCAATTGAAGCGACATTTTTTTGGGGTTAAAAATATATATTTTGATTGAAGCAACTTTTTTTTTTTTTTTTTTTACTGAAGCAACTTTTTTTTGATTCAATAATGAAGACACAAATCTACCTTCACATGGCTCCGCCCAGGTTATACAATTTTTGACTGGGGTACCTACATTGGCACGACACCGGCGGGCATACTATATTCAATGGATGACGATCTTGGCGAAAAGTTTAGCTGTCCTAAGCAGCCTGATTTAGAATTCCCCTCAAGAATGATGGGAAACAAAAAAATGCTCATTTTCAACTTATTATTATAAATATTCTTGTAAATTAATTTTATTGCTGACACTGCGTTTCGGGGTCATCAACATGTTGTGCCCCCCCCACCCTACCCCAAAAGTCAAACTCCGCCTACGGTAGTTAGTTAAAGTTTGTATACCATTGCACTCTTATATAAGTGAAATTAAAAATATGGAATGAAAAAGAGTTCAATTCAATCAGTTAATATAAACATATTTGATTTGAAACACGCTATAGAAAGGATCATGTAATAACATGTAGAAGATGAAAAGTAACACCAATTACTTTGCCGAGTAACTAGTTACTTTTAGGTTGAGATAACTGAAGTACTAACTCAATTACTTTTTGGGAGAAGTAATTTATAACTGTAACTAATTACTTTTTAAAGTAAGATTAACAACACTGATTGTGAGTATGCTGTGTGTACTGTATATGCCACTAAAAATACCCCCAAAATTACAATGTCATGTTTATTATTAAAACTTTGTTGCTATTTTAAATCTAATATTTGTTTTTGCCAGTAATTCACTTCTGTATTGTGTCCTCTGAACAGAAGATGTTACAACCCAATTTACATTTATTACAGCACTGGATGCGCCGAAGGACCTAACTGTTGTTGAGGTGACAGAGACAACAATGATGATGGAGTGGAGACGGCCACTGGCCAAGCTGGACTCCTACCGACTTGTCTATGTTTCCGCTGATGGTCAAAGAGCAGAGGAGGTGGTTCCGGGAGCCTCTGAGTCTCACACATTGCGAGGCCTGACACCAGGCATGCTCTATACCATCAGCATCACTGCCGAGAGGGGCCGCAGGACCAGTGCAGCAACCACCATCTCAGCACCAACAGGTCTGTAAATCAGCTATGTTTCAAGAGTAATGCTATGGTTGGACAGAGTGACTGAGGTATTAGCAAAGCTAATAAGGGTTTTTACATCTTATCCATTAGAATGAGAAATATAATTGGTACAATAAAAGACCCAACTCTGCAGGTACAAACAAGATGGATGCTGTATTTGTGTGTTTTCTTTTTGTTTGTTTGCAGGATAATTCCTTATTTACCGAGGATATAAAACTTTCTGCTTAACTTTTTTTGGTTGATTACATATCTGGAGGTGTATTTGGTTAATATAGTTTCCTTTTATTTTTTTATATCAAAATTCTGATGAAAACAGCCAATTTTAGACAGAGAAATCCATTCGCTTTTTCATTTCACATACGGTATGACTTTTTTTTTTTTTTTAATACAACAATGTAGTATTCCAGCGACCATTTCTAAGGTATTTTACACAAATTACTTAATTTTGCTGTAAGTGTGACAGCCTTGCTTTCACCAACATGTCCCCTGGCGACAGCATCTGCATTTTGAATGAGCTTTACTGCCTGTTTGGCTATCTCATTTGATATTCTGTCACGCCCTTTCTTTCTCAGACTTTGCTTATTATTTAGACCGGAAAGGACCAACTGCTACACATCAAATTTAGACAAAAACTGTTGGAGAACAAAGGCTTTTCTCCTTCTAAAAGTCTTTCAGGCATCTCTAACTTTTTTCATACCAACACAAATGTAATTATAAATAACATTAAAGATAATCTTTGCACACTTATCTGAGTGGTCAAATAGCCTCCAAACTTGACATTTCATGAGTACATTTTCAAATTTTGTAATGAGATCAATTTGCAGACATAAATAAAAATATTAGGGGGGAAATGTAAAAGGCTTATAAATAACTGTTCATTGTATTTTTTGGGGGACTTAAGTATAATGAGGAGGGTCATGGCAGTGGTAGTGAGGGGGAGCACTGAACAATGTTCATTCATGTGGTAATTGTTGACGTGAGCCTTGCTCCCCTCTGGTTTTGTGCGATTTGACCACGATGAACTCTGGGTCTGTCAGATAAAAGGCCACATGCTGGGATTCCTGTTAAAACATTGTCTCTAGAATCAGCACCCTTCTAATCCACACAGCCTGTGCTGATCTGTGCAGCCTTTATCGTCTCTAGACATGAACATAGATCAGACTTATTTTACAGGACGAATTGGACAAAAAAGGTGGGGAGGAGGTGAGATGAGTGTTGGACCAATGTTTCGTGGCTCTACATAGTAGAGATAGACAGATTCGATCGGCCGGGCCGATAATCGTCGCCGATATTTGGAAATTTGTCAAATATTGGTATCGGCCTTTTTTTTTGTTTTTTAATTCGACCAGCCGATATGAAAAAAATCAATTTAAAACTGGGTTATTTCGGCTCAGATGCAGCCACGCCTCTCTCTCCTGCCTGCTGTCTTTTGTACCCCCCCGTGCCCTGATTGCTTAAATGGTGATAGTAAATAGAGTTACATTTGTATTGTGCCTTTCCACCTTTCTAAGACCCTCAAAGCACTTCACACTATATCCTCATCTACCTACTGGTGACGCAGCAGGAGGAGCAACGTGGGGTTGAGTATCTTGCTCAAGGATATTTAGATGAGGTCATCAGGGCTTTCTTTTCTGTGGAAATTTTTCAGAGAGCTATTTATTTAACCTTTTATTCAACTGTGTAAAAGATGTTCCTGAGTCTAGAAAATGCAGGCATTTCTGGATCTATTAGTTTCTATTTGTGTGATTCAATAAACATGCTTTAGGCATTTCAATGAAGTTTAGTGTTTGCATTATTCATTTATTTTACATCAATTTCTACACTTTTATTGCAAATGAATATCAGCTCCAAAAATCTGTTATCGGCCCCTCTAACAACTAATAATCGGTATCAGTCCTGAAAAACCCATATCGGTCGGTCTCTACTACATACTGTGTTCATGCCATGTGTTTCCAATTTGCTACAGCTTTAATGCACCCTCTGGTGCAACCTGTGCTACACTGACCTTTGTTTCATGTGTCAGTTTCCTATTCTTTGTTAAATCTATCGGCAGCCTGCGGTGTATTTGCATGGTATGATGTCAAGAGATGCTAACCCCTATCATCAAGTCTCAGGAACTTTCTGAATGTGTCAGAAATATATGGGTCTAGCCAAAACAACACACTCAACGAGAAACTCTGAACAACACTAACATAACATTTCCTCTATATTTTCTCTTTCTTTGAAAGATTTTGAGTGACAAAATAATCAGGCTTTTTGAAAAATGTAGTTATAACAGAAGTAATTCTTAGGTTAAATAGACTGAATTTTCATTTAGCAAAGTTAATTTTATTTTGTTCCCCAAAAATGAGTAAAATATATATTTTAATTATGAGAACATTTATTATGTAGAATTAAAAATCAAACGTATATCTCAGCACTTCTTTATATCGACAACTATAATTGCTGAGACAATATTATAAAGTCGTATAATACAGGGTGATTGAAAAGTAACACCTGTTCTAAAATACTTATCTATTTTAAACATTATAGTATTTTTGGTCAATTCTTTGGCCGTGTTCCAGGACTTATGGGAATTAAAATCTATGTTCTTTTTTTCTTCTCAGCTCAGTCACGTTGTTTAATACAGGAAACTATGTCACCCATCTCACAAGCGTGGAGTGAAATTTCTCCAGATTACCTCAACAAATTAGCACATAGAATGCCAAAGGTCTGAAATGATGTAATTGCTTCAAAAGGACCATTTGAAGGGAAAAATAATATCTAAAATAAAAATCATTCTTTCTAACCTTGTCAATGTCTTGATTATATTTTTTATTCATTTTGCAACTCATTTGATTAAAAAAAAATAAAAAAGTGCGACTACTTGACTAACCAAACCTTTGAACGGTAGTGTACACTTTCTACTCATGCATTTCTTGCAAAAATTATAGTTCAGAAATAAATTACAAGTACTTAAAAATAGGGAGGTACTTTTCAATCACCGACTACTATGTATATGGCTTCTCCGTATAGTCGCACATGCTCTAACAGTTTAACCCAGGGAGACGCAATGAGATTGGGTTATTGTATTTGGCCAATCACAAGCCACAGTGGTTACATGTACAGCGTGATACAGTACCTACATCTCCGGATCGTTTTTTTAATTATCGGCTACAGTGGAACATTTGACAGATGCCGATAAAAAGATACGAAGAAAAAAAAACAACACTTAGCATCTCAGCATGCTACACTACTGATCTAGCTGCACTTCAGTTTACGCAGTACATGTATAGCTGCCAAGTCATTTCTTGAAGACTCCCGAGACCTTACTCTGTGTATGCAAGCAATTAAAAGGTCGAATTTTCACAATTGGTCCACTGCAAGTAATTAATGGAAAGGTGTAGAAAAACAGTGATCCTCTGTTCCATCATTCATCCCATCACTTATACTGTCTTACATGACATCTGCTGTCTGTCAGCTTTCGAGCGTTGAAATGATGTTCGACTGTAATGGTTATCTGCAACCTCTGTCTCATTTCTAATCTTTGAATGCTTTCCCACACAATGTACATACATGTCCATATGTTTGAAGTGGGAAAGGTATTTTCCACCGTCCTGGCAGAACTACGCTGCACCTTCAAATGTCAATGACCTATTAGTCATTAATGCGAACAAGCTGCATTGCGTGTCTGCCTCATGCTTTCAATCTTTAAGTCATCTCTCTCTTATGGTAATAAAGAGAGTATGGTAATAGGCAGCCATCAACATTCAGGTGCTTTGTTCAGTCTGGTCTTTTGTAGTGAAAATAGAGGAATATTTCTACCCTAGTCAATTGAAAGCAGCATTTGACTGAAATACAAATGTGCTACCATTAGTGTCAACACCAATTTTCTGCTGTTCACAAACTCCACTCATGTTTGTTTGGATGTTCAACATGTGCACTGCAGTACATCTGAATGCTTTGTTTGTATGCTAAAGGTTAGAATAATATTAGCTTATTTTATTAATACGTTGTCATTCATTTTTCTCTAAGCCAGAGCTTCACAAAGCGTGAATTGAACCCCTTGGTAGGGCACATGACTATGATTGTAAATCGAACAAATTTGCAGCCTTATTTTTTGTGGGAGCATCAATCGACTAACTCGTTCATTTTCTGTGTGTCATCATCCTGTAACTCCATGTTGGTATGTGTTTCATCACCCAGCGGAGGAGAAGCCTATTGTGGCTAATGTCACTGTCAGCGATGTGTCATGGGACAGCTTCCTCCTGTCCTGGTCTGCAGAGGAGGGGGCCTTTGAAGCATTTCTGATCGAGATTACAGATGCAGAGACGGGCGCTGAGTGGCAAAATCACACTGTGCCCGCCGATGCTCGCAGCATTGTCATCTCTGGCCTAACTCCCTCCACCTGGTACAGAGCCAATCTGTATGGGGTCTACCGGGGCCTCCTCTTAGACCCTGTATTTGCAGACACCATCACAGGTATAAACACTGTCAATGATGGGACCTAACGCTTTCCCTCACTTTACTCCGCTTTTGCTGTTTCACACTATGAGAGGGATTTTCTCTGTGGACTTTCCACATAAGAGTTAGTTGAGTGTCACATTGTTTTCATAGGTTTGTTTCTGCTATGTTTAGAAGAGTCTTAAAGTGTTAAATTGACTCTTGTGAGGGTTAAACAGATATTTTAACCTTTCTCTTCCCTTTGAACAACTGAAAACGACAAAAGCAAAATTCCACTGAAAGAGGATTCATGGAATGTTTATTTCTCAAAGGATTCAATCAACTGCATTTGTTAGTACATTTTTTTTTTTACATTTGGAAAAACACACACCCTGCACTTCATGTCACACATGACGTTGATTGTTTGTAAAACCTCAATACCAACAATACATTTTTATGTACAGAACTAATAATACAGATTTGTCTTCAGGAATAATAATCCTGTAAAACAAATTTACAACAAGATATAAAATTTAACTAATTTTACAGAATTTTGAGTGTGCATCATTCGATCTTCAATCATCCTTCAACATTTTTAAGATGAAGATCAGTCAAGTGAAGTGGGCAAAAATGGCTGAACTGACAGGAATTAAATAAAAACTCAAAGGCTTTTGTGAATTTGTATGAGACTGCTCGTCTGTATGCATCTCAAGTCCTCGGAAGAGTGGGCCGCTCTTCATTCTCAGGCTGCCATTGCCCCTAGGCTGTAGTGCTTGGGTGCCAGAGGCTTCTGAGGCCATGCAGAATATGGCATACACTCAACAGACTATTGTCTGCATGTTAATGGTTGATCAAACCATCTTTTTTCAAGAGCATTAAACATTCCAAGTAGCGAATGCAGGCACTGACTAACTTAATTATGTCGTGCACAGTAGTCAACACTAGTCAAGTGGAGAAAGACATTACAAGGGAGATTAAGTCTTCTAAATAAAAAACATTACTTGAAGAATCTTTGATGAGCCAAATAGTTTTATGTAACAAATGACCAATGGAACCACAAACTAATGTGGACAGCATGGTGTATTGGCTTGGAACACTTGCAAGTTACAGCATATTACCACAAGATAAAACTTAAGTTGACACATGAAACTGTAAGTAGTTTCTGCTTGCAAACCCTTGTTATGGCAGGCGCCGTTGCACAACCACATCCAATAACAAGCTCACTTTAGTGAATGGGGAATCTGTTCCCCCTGATTACGGCGGGTGTGAAGAGAGAAATAAAGTGGCAGTCGAGGTGTTGTCGAGAAGATGACATCAGTCACAAACTTGCGCTTGTAAAATGATAGCTGTGACCTTCCCTCAGTCTGTTGCACTGACCAGTTAAAGCTGCCACTGGTGACTAATGATGAGTGACACTTCCCTAGATTTTGTAAACTCAGTTTGTCATTCCACTGTTTCCTCTCACAATAATTGCCTGCCTCATGATTGTTTTTGCTCATAAGAGACAAGTGGTTTGAGGCAAACCCTTGAAACATTGGTGATGCTATACATTATTCTCAGACTTCATGTACATTTTTACTGTTAGACTACTTTAAAAGATCTCTCTGGTCCATATGTCCATACAGTAGATGCTATTAGAAATTTCTCTGGCTAATTAGCTAATGTGGTTTCACTAGCTGTAGACGGTGACCTTCCATCCAAGAAACAAAGCACAAAAACAACTCCTATGTAAGGCCAGTGAAAAGTTGCATTCAAGTCACATTTATTTATATAACATTTAATTACAACAAATGTCTCAAAGGGCTTCACAAGCCCACAGTTGACAAGACAAGTACATCTACTGAGCTGAACCCCCCAAAGAGCAAGGAAACACCCAAAAGCCCCAACAAAGGAAAGAAGGACACCCCTGGGAAGGGCCACAGATGGGGGATCCCCTCTCTCTAGTATGACCAGGCAACAATGAATGTCAAACGGGCAACATTTAACAAATTGAAAACTGACCTGTACAGTGGAAACGCATGCTAAATTGAGATGTGGTGAAAAAAATATCTCCATTAAATTATTGCTCGATATTGTCAGTTCAGTTAAAAAAAAATTGGAGCTTCTGAATAATATGAGGACTGACTCAAAGGCAGTCACAAGAAGGATTCATGTCATATCACTTGACAAACCGTTTTTCAACTCATTTACTTTTATCTGGGTCATTTGCTTTCGGAACAACTTGTGTGGGCCTCTCCTAAAGCAGTTTTTTTTTTTTTTTTCGGTGCGCAGCCCCATATGTTGAACTCAACCATAGGCAGAATGGGCAGATACAAACACACACAAGTTTGCCCAAAATTATTGATGCAATACACTGTCTGTATTCTTCCAAATTTGACAGTCAAATAAACTAGAGAACAAGGACCTTTTGTCAAATTTGTTTTATCAATGCTGTACTAAACTAGATAGTCTGCCTTCCTACTTACGAAACTCTGGCACAATGCTGATATTTCATCGCACCAATTAGGGGTGTGCCATCTTAGGCACCCCACGATTCGATTTGATTACGATTCAGGGTGCTACGGTCCGATTGTTAAACTACGATCGCGGTATTGACGATGATCGTGGTTATCGCGATTATCACGATTGTCGCTACATCGAACATTACTATTTAATACAGTAGCCAAACAAATTTATGTCCATTATTTCTTTAAAATATCCTAATGATTCAACAGGAACGATGGAAACATGCCCATACAACAAAAAGCTGTCCTTAAGATGTTTTCTTATTTATTTTTGACAAGAAAGTGCGAAAACATTAACCATTTTAAAGGGAGTACTTATTTCTCTCAACAATACAATAAAATTTACACAGGTGGAATGAATTCCACATTTTCTGCAAACAAAGCATCTTTAGAAATAAGACTTCTTTTAACCAATATACTTTGTTTTTACAGAATTATGTACTATTTGCATGTTTGTAGTGTTACCGCTGTACTTAATTGTGGTTTTACACGTTCTGCATATGAAATACACGTTAGCGAATTAGCTAATAAGCTTAGCACTCGGCGCTAACTATTAACATCTCAAAAACAAAAATTAAGGCTAAACAGTACAAGAGGGTTTGTGTACTCACCTCTTTTAGATGCACACGCGTCTTAGCAACGCACTCAGGACATTTTTCAATTGAAATGCCTTAAAACTACTGCTGGACATCTAAATGACAAGGAGCAACGAACTATCTCTCTTACCCTCTTGCTCTCAAAAAATAACTTGCGCACAGAAGCGCGACCACCGGGTTGCTCTCTGTTTCTGCCTCTCTCATACACAAATTTATTTTCCAGTCTTTTCAAAAGGAGTAAATCTCTCTCAGTAACCAGCAGCATCCATCATAACGTGCGCACGCCTGTTAATAGTGCCCTGCCGCAGACGTGTCTTGAATTTCGTTCTGCTACGAGCGGCTGCCATAAAGTTATGAGGGAAAAGCATTGTTTTTGAACCTTTATGAATAGTAATCGAATCGTCACGTGTCGAATCGCGATGCATGTAATAATCGATTTTTGGATATTGGGTCGAATCTCTTTTCCATGTTGCTCAATGTCAAATCATTCTTGAGTTTCACAGAAGAGCAAAACTTACTTTCCCTTGTCACTCAGAGACTGAACCACAGGTGCAGGCTCTCCAACTGTCGGACATCACTCCTGAGAGCTTTAAATTGGTCTGGATGGCAGAAGACGATGCTTTCGACACCTTTGTCATAATGGTGAGCCAGGCTGAGAGCCCAGAACAACCACAAGAGCTGGTGTTGGGTGGCGAAGAGAGAAGCACAGAAGTGACAAACCTCAGCGACGATACACAGTACCAAATTGAAATATTTGGACTAATTTTGGGAAGACGCTCCAAATCTATAATCGAGGGGGTGAGAACAGGTACAGCTTGAAAGGGTGGTAGTAAGAAATGAAAATTTGGGATTTTCATTTGTATGTGTTTTGTCAACGTGGTCAATGTTTTTCCTCCTTGTATCGTATGTTCTCACAAGCATGGAATAGTGAAGGTTAAAATCAATGTTTTATTATTTGTTTACTAACCAGGCAGCGAGCAATATGTGTGTTCAAGCCACTCGATGCAACAATATAAACTTTAAAACCTATGTGTTTTCATTAAGAGACCTTTTTTTTTTTTTTAAACGACAAATGTGTTTGTGTTGCCTTGTGTCAGTGGCTTGGTGTCTACCAGTAATCCTGAGTGGTTGAAGTGAACTGCAGCAGTCATTTAAAAATGAAGAATTGAAAATTGGGTCCAAGTTTTCATCCTTAAAATATGAGACATGTCAGTTGGCTACCACTTAGGACCTTTACTGTGCTTTCCTGTGTCTGGTTGTACTACCCAGGATGTCTTTGATTCTTTTTTGAATGGAAGGAGGTGGGGTTACTGTCTCTGTCATAAAACTGGTGACTATGGTGGTGTCCCTTTTGTTCCCTGGGGCTAAGGCTTTACTCCTGGGTTGCGTGGCGGATGTTTTGTCTCTTGATGAAATGGGGACAAGTTAATCTCCTCAGGTCTGTCACGCAAGATACTGTTACTACTGGCCGTTACTGGGAAGTACTCTGTGTCAGCGCTGGCTTCCACTGGTCTCCTTTGTCCGTCTACATTGCCTTACAAACTCGCTCTTTGCCTCCTACTCCGTGCCTTTAGAGAAGGACTGTGTTCAAGCTTTCTGCTTTAACAAATGTGTTCTAATGCTAAAATGCTTGATTTCATGCGTAATTAGTTGCCCATTGACACACTTACTTTCTTTTTTCCGTTCTGTAGTACTCACCAGCATGAGAACCTAAAGACCATACTGACTCAAGACCTTCTGTTTTGTCTTTTTTTGTGTCCAATGTGTCATTTCTGCCAGATCTGGGTCCTCCCAAAGGAATACGCTTCTCTGATGTCACTGACTCATCTGCTACTGTCCACTGGGTAGTTCCAAGAGCCCGGGTGGACAACTACAGGGTCACATATGTGCCGGCTCATGGGGGTCAGTTTTAGCCTGTTCAATCAACATTAAGAACACTTGTAAAAAAAATTTTTTTTTTAAGTAATGAATGAATATGAATGATTAAATGAGTAACACCAAATTGTTTGGACACTCAGGAAATGCCAAGTCTCTGACTGTAGATGGATCAAACTCACAGACTGTACTACCCAACCTGATACCTGGTGTCACCTACGAGGTTACTGTCATTGCACTTAAGGCTCAAAGGGAGAGCGAGCCTGGGTCTGACAGCGTCACTACTGGTAAGATACATTACACTATGAAAATAAAGACACAATGGAGTTTGAGCTTCACAGATCTCAGGTAGGTAAACATACGTACACATTCAAATTAGATGCAAGTTTAAAAAATGATACAATAAAATGGTTGCCATTAAACTGCTCTGCCATTCTAAACAATGTCTGTTGAGTCTTGATTTCACATCCTCCAGACTTTCCCAACCACTACCAATGTGTTGCTATGTTTTTTTTTTTTTGTGTTGCAGCTTTAGATAAACCCCGCGGTCTAACTGCAGTGAATATCACAGACACTGAAGCTCTACTTCTCTGGCAGCCCGCCATCGCTACAGTAGATGGTTATGTTATTACCTACAGTGCAGACTCAGGTAAGAAATCGTTGTGCGAAAGCAAATGCAAACATCTTCTACCAACCATTGCCTCGAAAGCATATTATTGAGTTAGAGCTTTCTCGGTCATATCATTATTTTAAACTCCACACAGCCACATTCATGCCACACAATGTTAATTCTCGCCATTTGTGTCCCCAGTGGCTCCAGTGATGGAGCGCGTGTCAGGAAATGTGGTGGAGTTTGTGATGACCACACTGGTGCCAGCTACTCGATATACTGTAAAGGTCTATGCCATAAGGGATTTGGCCAAAAGCGCAGTCACAACAACAGAATTTGTCACGGGTGGGCTTTTGTTTCTGTATAAGAATCAGGTTGTTGCACTACACATTAATGAGCTCAAATGTTGATAAAATGACAAATTGTAAGACACCAGGCAAGGATGTTCCAATCGCTACGTGCTAAAAACCTTTCTCTTCAGATGTGGATGCCCCTCAGGACCTGGCAGCCAGCAACATCCAGACAGAGTCAGGACTGCTGACTTGGAGGCCACCACGTGCTGATATTACTGGATACATTCTCAGTTTTGAGTCTACTGATGGCATCATCCGGGTAAATAGACACATAGAACATTCTAAAATTTTCAAGATATATCGTATAATGAGATCATACATATTTGTTGTATAATTTCTCACTATAATTGGAGGAAATATACCCACTAAGACAACATATTTTCTCCTAATCTTAGGAGGTTGTTCTCAGCCCCACTGCAGTTTCCTACAATATGATTCAGCTCAGTGCTTCAACAGAATATTCAGTTAGACTGCAGGCCATTGCAGGGCCAAAGAGAAGCAGAGTCATCAGCACTGTCTTCACCACAAGTAAGTAGAACAGCCCATGACCATGGTAATGGAGAAAAAAATATATTTTTTCAATAATGATCTAAAAAAAAATTCAAACACAATTTTAAAATGTCTCAGTAGGATGGTGTTTTGACCTGGAGTACTATTTATATATTTTTTTTACAATTATTTTGATTGGTTGTTCACCAAACTGATATCGTTAGGTAGCCAGACAGAACTTTATAAGAGTGTGTATTCATGTTTTTAGCTGGCGTACTCTACAAATACCCCAGGGACTGCTCCCAGGCATTGCTAAATGGTGACACCACATCTGGTCTGTACACCATATATCTGGGTGGAGATGAGAGCCAGCCCCTTCAGGTTTACTGCGACATGACCACTGATGGAGGCGGATGGATTGTATGTACCTGACATAATATTTGACATACAGTATATTGTAGGAAGACTATCAGTGCACTTGCATTTATTTTAAAAATATATACCGTATTTTTGGACTATAAGTCGCATCTGGGTATAAATCGCACCAGCCATAAAATGCCCAACGAAGACAAAAAAAACACATATAAGTCGCACCGGAGTATAAATTGCATTTTTGGGAGAAATTTACTTGATAAAATCCAACACATAGAACAGATATGTCATCTTGAAAGGCAATTTAAAATAAAAAACAATAGAGAACAACATGCTAAATAAGTATACAGTATGATAATGTTACATGATGCATGAACAAAGAAATGCGAACGTGGCCTGTATGTTAACGTAACATAGCTATTAAGAGTTATTTAGATAAATATAGCATAAAAAACATGCTAACAAGTTTACCAAACCATCACTGTCACTCCAAAACACGAAAATAACATGTGAAATGATATAATAATGTGTTAATAATTTCACCCATAAGTCGCTACAGAGTATAAGTCGCACCCCCAGCCAAACTATGAAAAACACTGCGACTTATGTGTGAAATTACCGTATTTTTCGGACTATAAGTCGCTCCAGAGTATAAGTCGCACTCCAGCCAAACTATGAAAAAAAAAACTGGGACTTTTAGTCCGAAAAATACGGTACTTAAGAATTCACAATATTAATTCCAGGAAGTGAAGGAAATAGTAGTAAGACATTTTATAACTATTTTTATAATGAATATATAACAGTATAAGACTTTGCTTTCTTTATAATGAAATGGTGACAGATTTATCATTACCAATACAAATAATAAGTATCTATTGCCTTAAATCAAAGCGTGTGGCATCCACTCACTTTTTTTAATTATCAATTTTTTTAAATATGAATATTAAATTATTTATTATTGCTATATACCTTTTATGAAACCTTTGTATACATTTGTAGTGGAGTTTGAAATCACCGAAATCATGCTAAATCAATTTTTTCTTTGTTTTTTCATGACAGATCTTCCTCAAACGCCAAAGTGGAAGACTCGAATTTTTCCGAAATTGGAAGAATTACACAGCTGGCTTTGGGGACTTGAATGATGAATTCTGGCTGGGTACATACTAGCTAACGATACAGGAAATTCCTGTTCCTGTATAATAGTTTACTGTTTTAATTCTATACACGCTGAATAACAATTAAGCACATCAATCCCTTAACTACAAACATATCTATTCGTTTAAAGCTGAACCAAAAAAAGATGCTAAATGACATAAGACATTTTTATGTAAACAAATTTGTTTTGCTCCTCAGGTTTGTCCAACCTGCATAAACTCACGGCTGGAGGTCAATATGAGCTACGAGTGGACCTTAGGGACAAAGGAGAAACAGCCTATGCTCATTACGACAAATTCTCCGTCTCTGAACCTAGAACACGCTACAAAGTCCATGTTGGGGGATACAGTGGAACGGCAGGTAACAACAAATAAAAGGACAAGCCTAGCGTGATTTAACATAGCAGTACTAAAAAAAGTTTGAATAGTCCCTACTGACTTAAAATCTACATTGTAGTGTACACTCTGTGTACAATGTCAAACAACCACAGCTAAACTTGTTGTCTGTCTTTTCAGGTGATTCAATGACTTATCACCATGGTCGTCCATTTTCCACCTATGACCATGACAATGATATCGCTGTTACCAACTGTGCGCTTTCATACAAGGGTGCTTTCTGGTATAAAAACTGCCACCGTGTCAACCTCATGGGAAGATATGGTGATAATAGTCACAGCAAGGTACACTTAATTTATAATTTACTTTTTTGGAATAAGAAGAAGTAGGACCACTTAAAGAAATAAAAAATGTGTCCCACTAAAAAGTTCTTAGATTCATACCTATTTTTGAATGGATTGCATTTGTTCATCCTCAGGGTGTCAATTGGTTCCACTGGAAGGGCCACGAGCACTCCATTGAGTTTGCAGAGATGAAAATTAGGCCATCCAACTTCAGAAACCTGGAAGGGCGGAGGAAACGCTCATAAATACATCGCCTGCAGCAACGACAACATTGCTACTATTCTTTATGGACTCCCCAGCAAACATCTCAACCCAGACCTAAACCCCTTCCCGTCATGCAACAACCAAAGCCACTGCCAAGACCCTTGCTGCTTCCATGCAGATCAACACACTCTAAAGTTCTCTTACAGGCTGCTTATATCCCTTGCTGCCTGTGCCTAAATGTATATGCATGTTGCAAACTGGACTTAAGTGAAGCCCGAACAGATTTTGAGTCACTCACCAAAGAGAACAGAATACAAGATCTGATTATCCAAATCTCTTGTGTTTGTGGCATTTGTCATTAGGCATGTGTGCAGCTTGGGAATTACAGTATGTACAGCAATTAACTGACCCATCTCACGAGCCAAGACATGTTAAACTTGTGGATTTCACAGTTGTTAATAAGGTCCACGGTGGGCGAATCATAGAAATGATTACAACTTTTGAAAAGAGATAGCACAAGTCAAATAAAAGACACGCCCTAAGCTCCCCTTCCCCACATCCGTATAAATTGCCATTTGTTGGTCTTTGTGTGACTAAACTTGTCGTCTCTGTGCCACTTTATCCTCCCCTGGTTTCCTCACATCCCTTTACACAAGCTGATCCATGATAGGGTAGGTATGAAAAGAGAAAAAACATATTGGTTGCAATGTGTTCCACTAATTTTGGCAACCCCTGAGTCAATAGCCACTGTATTGTGCATTGAAGGTGACATATTATGCTTTTTTTTGTCTCTGAATTTAAAACCGTTGCTTGATAAAAACGTCCTTGGTCAAAATACACAAATACAAACAAACTTTATACATTTCAAATACTGACGTGCAGCTGTATTTTAGTCCCACATTTAGGCAACATTGCGGAAAAATTCAGAACTGCTTCCTCACAGACACATTTTCACGAACGTATTTGTATACAAAAACATACACTTTCCCATAATATGTCCCCTTTAAAACACTAACACACTCCTTCATATTATGAGTTTGATGAAACCAAGGCAGGACCTTTTATTGATTATATATATTTTTTTCATACTTGGAAAAATACGAATAAATAGATCTAGTTGGAAAAAGGATTTGATGTATTGTGACACAAGAGTTGGATGCTAAAAATGTAAAAAAATAAATAAATAAATAAAAATAAAAATGGTAAGCTCGATTTGTTGTTTAAAACGTTTGGATGAGCCAACCAGAAATCCAGTAAATGTTTTCCAGTCCCTCTGTCTCCTGCCATGGCAGGATACTAAACCACTGACCATCAAAAGAATGCCTGTGTAAATTTGTTTTGTTCTTATTGATTTGTTTGTTTATAACTGGGTGAACAACAGGTGTTTCTCTGTAAACTGTATTACAATAAACATGTTTGTTTTAAAAAAAAAAAAAGTGAATTTAATGATGATTTAGCTCCTTATTAGACTACAGAAAGTTGTTACACATTGTAGAATATGAATAAACCATAGAACCACCATATAAACCATTGATAATTCTAGATCATTAAAGCGCCCCTAAAATCTTCGCGAAACTATTGACAATAGCAGGAGTGATGCTATAATTTAGAATTCATTTCTCGATTTCCTTCTAACACTGGGAAATAGCAGATGGACCTTGATATACAATGCTCTTGCACAGAAACGTTCAGCAGCAATAATGTTCATTTTCAGTTTTGTTTTGTTTTTCTTTGAGTCTATTTCGTCTTTTTTTTTTTTTTTTTTGGTCATGTACTGCGGGGTAAACGAAAGCAACATTGTGTCACAGAACACATACATATAATCACCATTTAGTTAACGCAGCTGGGAACTCCATGGGTGCTTAAGATCACATTGAAATCAGAAGACAGTGCACACTGGATGACACTAATAGTCTTGCTTTTTACTGTGATGCTTTTGGAACAAAACAGAACTGTTATGGAGGCTCGAACTCAACTGGACACTCAAAAATTTTAGAGGCAAAAAGGGGAGCAAACCGAAACTGGAAAAGAGTCAACACCAAACTCTGCAGCTGACATGACCTAACGGTGTTCTGTGCAAAGAGCCTATGAGCTGAATTTTAGCTGACTGCCCTTCTTACGAAGTGAAGTCCCGGAAGTGTTTGAAAAAAGCCTGCAATACTGGACATTGGTCACTGATGCCTATGGCTCTTTTGGTTTCAAATCAGAGCAACTTACAGCCACACTTCATTCTTATCTGCCAGATTTTACCATAAAAATAATTCAGTTTAAAGCCTGGTTTATTTTATAAAGTTACTTCTATAGTAAGTTGTTTAACCAGGCTAAAATGTCTTCACATAGACACGTGACATGATGTAAAGAGACACTGCATGGGGCAGCCAGACAACGGATCTGTTAGGGTACACGGCAGGGGTACACCCCCACTTCTTGGGTTGTTGGGTCTCCCCTCCATTCTATTGGCCTGGTAGCAGGAAGAAAGAAACCAGGATGTTTTTAGCGTATATAAATGTAATTGGGGTGGGGGGCTGTTCTACTCTGGACTTTTGGGTGACGGGGATATTATTTTGGACCACAATCATTAAGTCATAATCTACAGTAATGGTCCGCACCTACCAGTCCATAGACGGTACCGGTCCACAAGAGAAATAAATAATAATTTCTCTTTTAAACTCTGCACACACGAGACAACATCAAGAATCAATCAAATTGCGACACTGTAGTAAATCATCGTATTTCGAGCATGTCATCATATGCCGAGGCAAATGACGAGTCGGATGTCGAAAGGATCGTATGTCAATGCGTTTGTATGTCGAAGTACCACTGTATTGCCATTTTGATCTCGCCCTTTTCCTTGAAGTAATAAAAGTCATGGCTTTCTTGTGCAACAATGAAGAATAAATGCATTTTTGTTTGGGACTTTGTTTAGTTTGACACAGTGTTGCACTTTGACATCCCCACCACCACCACCACCCTACCGTCCTCAAAAAAAGGTTGCGACTTTCTTGTGCAACACTGAAAAATAAATGCATTGGTGCTTGAACTCGGTTTCCTTGGGCTGGGGCAAAGTCTGTCTTTGGCCGTGGTGCCCCCCCATGAGAAAAAAAAAAAAGAATTAATCAGGGGCGGGGGTCATTTGCATCTCGAATCCCTCGCAATCTTTACCCAGCTGGTTTGGGGTAGGAGGTAAATTTGGAAACAAATCAAAACAGTAGCGTACCGCACAAATGCTATTTTTACGCCATCGTAACACGGAAGTGGGTCATTATAAACATGGCCTCGCATACAATCCATCTTATTTCTGCTTATTTTCTCCATTAATCGTTCAAAAAAGAATATGCCGATCAAACATGCTGCTATGGAACTTGTAAAAATGACTCTAGACATACGACATGTGGAAGGTGTTTTCTTCATACGTTTCCCAAAACCAAAAACTCTGAGGTAAAAAATGTGAAGAATGGATCAATTTGCGCGGATGTCCAAAAGACCAGTTTAACACCAGCATGGTGAAGCCATTCACATTTCATATGCAGTAAACATTTTGTTGGGGGCCATGGTCCTACAAAGGACGAAAAGGTAAGCCATTTTGATATTTTTACTTGTTTTTTAGCGCGGCGTTTTGCTGTGCTGCTTCTGTCTGACAATGAATGACCTGGAAAAAAAAGAAAATGGTATCCGACAGTCTGCTACTGTTACTTTTCTGTTGTGAAAAAAACAACTTTATTAAGGGGGAAGTGTAAATAAATTATAGAATTAAGATTTGTTATTAATGAAAATATTAACAGTGTTAGTTGGCTGTCACTGAGTAGCATTTGCGATCGCTACACAAAAATAGCAATGTAAATTGCCCCCAAGAACGGTCAGAGACGTAAGACAACCAGAAGATATAAGTTAAAACAGGAGAATGTCATTGTCAGTGGCGTCTTTTTCACCCCTCGACACTGAAGCCATCTCTTTCACTCAACATTTGTATGTTGTTCCACATCTTTACCAGTGAATTTTGCACCAGGGACATCATTTTCGGACAGAATAGGTAGGTTTAGCTCAGTAAACATCTCTTTCGTACGCTAGTTCCATGCATTTACTATTACAATCGGGAGTTTGACCCGCCTAGCCACAATTGCCAACGTCATGAATATTAATGAGGAAAAGTGACATGTTGCTCGCGGTACGCAATTGGGGAATTTGCCCATGTATCCCAGAGGGCTCTCAAAGATTATTACAATGTTCACCTAAGGGTGGAAATTGTGACATTTCAATCTTTGATCCAAAGACCCTGTTCATTGGTCACAAATGTGCATTATTAAGCTCTGAAGCCTCAAACAATTGTGTGAGGGGACTTCTTCCAAGGGAGACAGTTTCCAAACCTGCTGCAATTTTTTGTTGGAATAACTAATGAGAAAATATTGAATTGAAACAGACTTGGCTTTTGCCTAGAAAATATCTATTGAGAAATGAAGTAAAATAAATCACACTCAAAATACTTCACAGGTGTTATCCTGTAAAAACAACAATGGTAAAATTTAAAATTAATATTGATACATTATGTTCTTTTTGTGCAACTGCAGAGGAAACTATCTCCCATTTGATTTGGGAATGTACATACTCTCACGTATTTTGGGTTGACTTGAATAATTTTATCAACTCGAAAGTTGAGCCCTCATTAAAATTAATTTTAAGACATATTTTGTTTGGCCTATCTAACATTGACAAACTATAAATAGAAAAAAGATATGTTATAAATCTTATTTTGATTTTGACAAAATTTCACATTCACTGTGTAAAATATGGCAGAATTTCACATTCACTGTGTAAAATATGCAAATCATGTTTTTGGAAAAATGTTTTCTTTATATTCGGACGATTTAAGTTCCTCTTTGAACCCAAAGGCTAAAGTATAAGGCCCAAAAGACATTGCAAACTATACAGCTTGTGTTGAAAATAACCCCGACCCTTTAATTATTTTTGTTGTTGTAATCAGGAGTCACGAAACCTTTTCCTGTGAGGGTCACATAACTTTTCCCTTCTCTAATGAGGGGCCGGGGTCAGTTTGTAACAGAACAGGTGTGACGATTGCAGGAGTGCCAAAATGTAAAAATTAGGGCTGTCAAACGATTAAAATTTTTAATCGAGTTAATTACAGCTTAAAAATTAATCATAATTAATCGCAATTCAAACCATCTCTAAAATATGCCATATTTTTCTGTAAATTATTGTTGGAATGGAAAGATAAAACACAAGATGGATATATACATTCAACATACGGTATAAGTACTGTATTTGTTTATTATAACAATAAATCAACAAGATGGCATTAACATTATTAACATTCTGTTAAAGCGATCCATGGATAGAAAGACTTGTAGTTCTTAAAAGATAAATGTTTGTACAAGTTATAGAAATTTTATATTAAAACCCCTCTTAATGTTTTTGTTTTAATAAAATTTGTAAAATTTTCAATCAAAAAATAAACTAGTAGCCCGCCATTGTTGATGTCAATAATTACACAATGCTCATGGGTGCTTAAGCCCATAAAATCAGTCGCACCCAAGCGCCAGCCGAGGGCGACAAAACAAAAAAAAAAAACACATGTAACAAGTTGACATTGCACTGTGCTGTCATTTTAATCTGTTCCAGCCGGGCATGTGCGTTAATCGCATCATTTATTTTAACGTGATTAATTTAAAAAATTAATTACCGCCCGTCAACGCGACAGCCCTAGTAAAAATTTATTGTTTTTCAGAAACCCACAATCAAATAACCCTTTCTGAAGTCTTCACGGAACAAAAGTAAATAAAATAAAAATAATAATATATAATATAATATAATATAATATAACAGCATTAATTAAATAAATAATAAATAAATAATAACCAAATAACCCTCTCTGGGTTCGTCACAGAAAAAAGCCAGGAAATAAATAACACTATTGACCAAAAAAAAAAAAAAAAAAAAATTTTTTTTTTTTTTGTTCAGGGGGCCGAACCAAATGTGGCCGTGGGCCGGAAATTGTTGATTATATGTGAATTGCCTCGCCCTACACGTTTGTATATTTGTATTTGCGAATAAAGTTTGTTTAAAAAAAATAAAAATTAAAAAAGTTGCCCATATTTAATGAGCTTGAGTAAAAAAAATGGCAGTGCCTTATCAGTCCATATGGGAAATTGCACAACTCCCAATCAGAAACGTCAGCCTGAAGAACCCGAGGGCAAGTGGGTTTTGCGACCTGCAAGACCTTCCTTTGCTTGCAAGATGATCTGAATTTAAACAGCATCTTTCACACATATGTGGCCAAATACTTTGGCACAGCAGCATTGAAAATTCCAATCTAGCATTGATATTTGGTTTGACCATCATTTCTCTGTAAAACTACATCACGTGTGGTGTGAGTTTTGACTTACCATGTTCCAATAAGGCGAAATAAAGATTGACCGCTCAAATGACGCCATGACACACCTGCAAATCAATCAAGTGGAGAGGGACTCTCTTGATCAAGTGGGATAACAGCTACTTCCTCCATTTTCTTACCTTATCTTGCCACCTAGTGGAGAAAATACGTAGGCCCTACTGGAATACGTTTTTGTTTTTGTCAAATAAAATTGTAAAATACAAGCCGCAAATAGCGAGATATGCTTTACTCCTGCAAATAAAGTTGGCTATAACGATAGTTAAATATATGGCGGAAAACACAGACAAGACTGAAAAAGCAGTTTCTGCTCTTGCACTCCTCTTTAAAAGAAACTGCTATATTTTAAGCCAAAACAACTGTTGTGTTTGATAGAACAATATGTCTATATGCTGCCGTAGCAGATTCATGGCGCATGAAGCCCCAAAACTATTTTTAAATTGTCCGTTTTACCCTGGAAACCCCTGTTTACAGACGTCACGCAACCGCTTTGGTTTCAACCCAGCCTTAATAAAAAGAAGGTAATTAATTATATTTATTAATTAATTAATCGATGTCTAATATTTCATTTTAAAAAATGACTTTAAAAAATTATTCAGTTGCATATTTTAAACTTTGAAACAAATGACGTCACAATGAAAAAATGGCGTCTGTAAAAAAAGTCACGGATACGTATCTACCTCATAACTATCACTTAATTGTATTTTTTTTTCGTTACTGTCGCATTTTCTCCAATATCTTAGATAGTAAATAATCGATCCAAACAAACAAAAAAAAAAAAAGAAATTAAAACGCTTAAAAGGGTAAATATCTGAAAAACAAAATCTCGACCACTCCTTGATGTCTGCGATTTCTGCATCACGACCCTTGTTATATTGCCATGTTTCACGCATAAAATCCCCCCAAAATCCAGCTGAGGCCATTTACAGCTGTGTTTTGACACTCAGTGATACATCCTACATGGAGTTTTTGGATCGAAACAAGGTAGGTACGCGATATCATGGCGTCTGCAATTCTGCTCTCGCGTGCACTCACCTCCAGATTGGGTTTTGCTGTTTAAAAAACATCAACAACAAAAAAAAAAAAGAAAGAAAAATGCCTTCCTGTTCAATGTTTTTCTTCCCCCAGAAAATTTAGATTTTAAGCTTTGCAATGATGTATCACACATACATATCTGACAATTTTTAAAGTTGGCCAAATTGGGGGTCTCAGAGCAGAACTTTAAGTCACCTGAGTGTTTTCCACCATATACATAAGGTATGTATACAGTTACGATAAGCATTAAATGTTACTATTCAACACGCATGCAAAGAAATTGCAGTGGCTTGTCTTTTTCGATCAGTTGACACTATATGAGGAGTGAAGGTTATATTGTCATACACTGTTACATTTTAGCTCCTTGTGGACAAGTATTTAAAATATCGTCTTTTGGATGTTGAGTTGTTTTTTTTCCTTGTCCGACCTCGACGTTTGCTCGTTTAAATGCCTTTTTAAAAAAAATTAAAGCATTCAAAATTTACATGGAAATAACTCATTTTAATTTGATTACATTCATGTTTCAAGTTTGCAATCAATCATAGAGGGGGGATGCTTGCCACTGATACTTCAGCAAATAAAAGTAAACTGAGAATTGAAAATACAGTACACAAAAAAAGTTCAAAATTGGTTTGTTATAAAAGCACATTCACAATTCAGTGAGTTCATGGAACGTTAAACAAAATATACAGGCACTTTTAATGCAAATAGTAGATCATTAAAGTCATAAAGACAGCAACAATACTCCATAACCTATTTTTTCACTCTGAACTGCTATTTCCCCAGGCCTGTCCCTTTTACAATTCCAGCATTCACGTTTGTGCATGAAGCAGAGGCAATTGTAAATACATTTGAAAATGTAACCATTGAGTTTTTAAAATAAAATAAAAACTTGCAAGGTAATGTTACAGATTTTCCGGTCACATGTAAATATAGACCCTGTATAATCAATTATGACAAGAATCACCGGTTCATGCCACAACACAAATACAACCACAATACATATGAGTAGGATACACGTGGATATGTGTGTTATCATGATTCATTTCGAAGCCCCAACACAAATGGACACATTCACAATTTTCAATGTGTTTGCTACAAATTAAACCATGTCTGATATAGTACTATGTACTTTCATACAGCCATCCATTTTTGATACATTAGCCACATTTGTGTCCCGGGTAAATGGTAATCTAGCCCAGCTGACTTTGGGCAAGAGTTGGGGGGATGCACTTGGACTAGTCAATAGCCAGTTGCAGGAGAAACATTGAAGTAATCATAACAACCAAACGCTGAACGGGATGAGCAATGTAGAGAATGGATGGTTGGATGACTAATTTTTATTAGTCCTGGCCCAAGATAAAAATCACCCAGTTTTTACATTAAGCACAATGGTGAATAAAATGGCAGGACATTTGTCGTATTTTTTAGCTTTTGAGAAACCAATGATGCACCAAGCAGTCTTAATTTAGCCATTACCTAAAATTCCTTTTAAAACAGCATTCTACTCATTGACTGAAATATCGTGAATGAAGGAAGATATGAGACAAACCGAAGTGGGCCTACAATTGTTTTTGGGAGGTATGTGCTCTCGAGCACACTACTTGATTGCAGATATACTGTATATGGACATTTACACAGGTAAATATTTTTAGAGATTATTAATGGCACAGTTAGAATTCAAAGGTTTAATACAATAAACACAGAAGCATACTGTATATCAGTGATGTTAAACCATCTCAGACCTGTTAATGATACTGGTTGATTCAGAAACTATCCAAGCTAACTTGTTTCTGTATTTGTTTAGCCAGGGGGAAAAAAATTGTTTTACAAATATTTTGTTAATGTCTGTTCAAATGTACATACCAACTATTTATGATGGCTCTGACAATCAATTAGAGATCCACACTAAAACATTAGTGTGCATACAACAACAGCATCCCAGGAAGTCTCAAATAATCTTATGTTTACCGGTACATTTGATCATACAATCATCTCAGCTTTTTCTAATGGTTTTGTAGTTAGTATTATTTACTTTATCATAAAGAACTGAATAAACTGAGCTGTTGATAAGAATGGTCTTATATACTTTTGAAAAGATTTACTTTAATTTTTGTACTATAAACAACAACTTATCCCCCACCCACACACCCCCTGCTTTGTACCCTTCGGCTTATAGTCCTCTGCGGATAATTTATGATTTTTACAAGCTAATGCTTTCAGTGTAAATATCCCATAATACAATGTGGACACCTACGGTTTATAGTCCATTGTGTGCTATATATGAACAAATACTTGTCAAATTTGGTGGGTGAGGCTTATAGTGAGGTGTGTCTTGTAGCGTGAAAATTACTGTATTCTTGTGGAATTTGACAATTCATCTTGACTGCTTTTGTTACAAGACAAGAAAAAAAGAAACTCATCCATTCAGATACACGCACAAACACAACTACACAACATTCATGATTTAAGAAATGCATTGAGAATTCACGGAATTCAAATAATGTCTACTGTTGATCACTGCACTCGTGTTCAAAAAGCTAAGTGATATCATCAGACCGCTTCCAAATACTTAAAAAAGCAATTTAATGCAGCTGAAATACAAATACTTTGGGAAACTGAATGAAAATGAACAGCAGAGTATATGTTGTTTGGATTTTGTCTTCCCATTCTAAATTATTATGCACCCCATGCTACAGAATCATGAATATCTGTAGCATAAAACTAAAAAATGTGGTAAAATGGCCTACACACAATCTTATTCTGAATTATTACTAATACTATGACTGTCAGCTGTTACAAGAAGCAGGCACATTGTCACCCCCCCCCCCCCCCCCCACACACACACACACACACAATAAATACCTGTCACCGGTTTGTACTTAAAGACGTAGGTGGTAAATAAATATTTGTGTTCATATTTTTAAAACATTGTCTTTGATGGTAAACTATAAGAAAACTTTCCAACACTTGCATATTACCAATGGCAAAGCCATTTGACAGACCCTAAAGAGAAATGGCAGTTAGTAGTGAAACAAATGGCAAATTTAAGTCTAAAGGCCTGTGAGGTCAACAGTGGCCTTGATGAAAATAGTATCATCACGAATGTAAGAGTTTTTAGTGTCTAGCTTGGAGAGCGGACAGAAGAGTGGGCAGCCACTGGCAATGTTCATATCACTGACGGGCCTCTGGAAGGACGAGGATGAGATGTCGGGCCGGAAAGCATCGATTATGTGCTCCCTGTTGTTCTGGTCGAGCAGCATTAGGGTGACCTGGGCACAGATGTGGCAATTTTCCTTAAAAGAGGTGTTTCAATATTACGTACATGCTTGGGATGTCCCCGATCCGATCATGTGATCGGAAATCGGGCCGATCTCGCTATTTTTCAGAGGATCGGAATCAGGTGAAAAGGATCGGGTTGTTAATTTTTATAAATTATATCATTTTTAAGGGCTAACAAGTAACAAAATATTCCAATACATTTTATACTCCGCAACAGTCCCGGAGAAAGCAGAAGAGGAGGTACTGTAAAGAGTACAGTGCTGTAATATGTTTGAAACTTTTGTTCTTATTTATTTAAAAAAAAAAAAAAAAAAAAAAAAACCTCAGTATCGGATTCGGATTCTGTATCGGCAGATTCTCAAAATCAGGGGACTTGGACTCGGGTGCAAAAATATGCCATCGAAACATCCCTAGTATGTAGAAAGTCCGTTATTGTACAGGATTACCTCACTTAAACGTTTTTTTTGAACACCGGGGGCTACTACACACCTATATTAGGCCTGAACGATATTGGGAAAAACTATTGCTGCGATTTTTTTTGTGTTTGCGATATATTGCGATATTATATTGCGATATTAAAAAAAATGTATTTATATTTTTTTCAAGATATTTTCACAAGATGACTTAAATAGCTGTTTGGAAAGACTTTAGATCACCACAGTGTACAGTCATCCCTTGTTTTTCGCGGTTAATGGGGGCCAGAACCCGCCGCGATAAGTGAAAAACCGCGAAGTAGCCCACCCCCCCATTTTAAATTTTTTGTGTGTGTGTGTTTTTTGTGCCCCATGTATTTATTCAGATTTAGCATTGGAGAGATACATACAGGTTGACCCAAAAAAAAGTTTACACTCAGTTGACTGCTTGTTTAAAAGCTATTGAAACATATCTAAATAGGTTGTCATGCTTAAATGATTCATTAAGGTCACTCAATGCAGCTGGTAATCTCTCGTCTCTACAATTCCTGTGCTTCTGCTGAAAATGAAGAAAACTTTAGCTGTGCCTGAATTGCTGCGTGCCGGTCTGACACCTACTGAGATTGCAGCAAATCTGAGAATATCCAGATGTGCAGTCTACAAAGTTAAAAAGAAGCTGAAAGATATTGGAACAGCCTCACGAAAACCTGGGTCTGGAAGTGCCGATCTGCGCGGACCAAAAAGTTAATTGACAAGGTGATATGTGGCCACCCCAGAGTCCAGATCTCAATCCCCTGGATTATAGCATATGGGCAACTGTGGAGGACAGTGCCTGTAAGAAGCCACAAACTTCTGTGGCAGCCTTGGAGAGGTCCATTGTTAGATCTTGGGAAAAGATGACAGCATCCTACATAAAGAAGCGTTCTGCAGGCGCCTGGAGGCTGTTGTGACACTTAAGGGAGGACACATTGAAAAATAGAGTGTACTGTACATGTTCTTTACAATAATGTATAATTTGTTATTCAATTCTAATTCTAAGCTGAATAAACATGGCATTTAAATTGTATTATGGCAGTGTAAACTTTTTTTTGGGTCACCGTGTATAAGACATGTTTTTTTCTCCAACCCCCCCCCCCCCAAAGTGATTTAAAAAATGTATATAAATAAATGGTTTTTAAGCACTTCAAATTTCATAATTATGATCAGTTTTAAACATAACTGTCCAACCAAATCATTTTTGAACAAGAATAAAGTACTGTAGCAGATAAATGCTTGCCTTTATTAAATGCTTCTGTTTATCTACATTAGCTGTGACCGTTGAAGTGACATATAGAAAATTCAAACTCCTCATGATCACTTCTGGCATTTAAATGTCTCCAACGTCCCCGCAGTACACACATTCATTCCAGCGCGGCTTCCTCTCAACTGTTTAACAAGTTAAACGATTATTGACAGATGCCCGTGTGAAGTCTGCTTCTTTGGCCAGATCAAAGCCATTGTTGTGCCGCAGAGACTGAGAGGATCAAAAGGCTGGGAGAGGGAGGGTAGGAGGCTGTGCGCAGACCAGAAAGTGAGGCGTATGTGGATAAAAAAAAAAGAAAAACTATCGCACGCGCTTGCGATGGGACTATTGCGCACACGCACATCGCGATGGCGATGTTTAAACGATATATCGTTCAGGCTTAACCTATATACAAAAATTGGTTGAGATAGCTGTACTTTGGGGGATAAAGTATTTTTAAGTGAAACTTTTTGTAAAGTTTAAAACTAGACAACTACAACATTCAGATGATGATACACAGAGTGGAGAGGACTTATTTCAACATGATGTTATGGATTGCAATAAAAATGATTTGGGTGGCATCTCAACACAAATATTTTAAATAAATTGTACACTCCAAAAAGGATTGGATGAATAGTCAATGAGGTACAACCATAAGCTGGTTAGACGCTTTTGTCAACAGGGACCATGCTTTTACACTAGAGGTGCAACAATTAATCTACATCTGATCGATTAGCAAATAAATCGAATTAAATTAATAAACAACTATTTTGATTATTAAAAGATTAGGACCTTCTTCACCTTAAACCTGTCTAAAATCTAAAATCAAATTACAACATACACATGTGCTATCATGCTAACAGGTCTTTCGGATGTACGTTATGTGTGCAATTGACTTTCCTGCCTCTTATAGCACCCCAGTCCCAACCTTTTTGAGATTTGTTGACACCATGGAATTCAAAACAACATATTTTCCCTTAAAATTATACATTTTCTTAGTTTACACTTTAGATCTGTTATCCATGTTATTTTTAGGATAAAATATTGAAATTTGGGACATCATCATTTCATTCACAATTTGGATAGCGTCCCAACTTTTTTGGAATCCGCATTATATAAAATAGCTTTCCCAAAAATTGGAAGTATTTAGTAAAACTGTAACTGGTGTAGCCAGACAAGTGTGTATAGTCTAGACTTTTGTAAGTGAAACTGAATTATGAATTTGTCATGAAGCTTCAGTTTTCATCCTGTCAACGAGTGTTACCTTCTGATTAAAAGGCCATTTAAGGAGTGCGTCGCTATGTCCTCTCATCACCACAAAGAAGAGAGATAAATGAGTGCCCCGTCCTGTCCCATCTCCATTTAGGTAGATACGCAAGCACATCTTGTAGCCATATTTACTTGTGTAAAAGGCTAGGAAACAAGAGGATTTGTGTTAATGCATTGCAAAAAAAAATCATCTCTGCATTATAATCCAAGTTATGCCATTGGATAATTACCAGGGGAGAACATAGCATGTGCTCTGCCAGCAACAGCGTCCTGTCTCTTCTTCGTAAAATCAGAGATCTTCCACACAAAAGTTCCATCATATGTGGCTGCTGACATCTCCCTTATCTTTCCCTCCATCTCTACGATGGACAGTTCCCGCAGACTTACAGTTCTCTCCAACTGACGAACCTTAAACAAACAAAAAGAAAAATAGAAACTGCTGTTCAAACTATAATAGTACTCATATTATTCAGTAAGTGATATATTGCTATCTTATCTTTTGCTTTTAGAAAAAAAAAATATAGCACCATACAGTATGTAACTACTGTATGTTCTGGCTTTGCCCATCCCTAACTTCACATTGGTCTGATATTTTTGTTGCTTTATCAAAGGTCACACAAGTAGATATTGCTCCAAATGATTTAACTGCTGTGTTTGGTGTGCTTCTGCTTTACCTTCCTGGGATTTTCAACCTTGCTGGCCAGCTCCACTTTTTTTTTCTTAACTATGAGACGCATCCACCCAAAAGGAAAAATATCTATTTGTTCACATATAAGCCATATTGGACTATAAACTGCAGGCATCCCTGTTGTACTTTAGGATACCAACACCAAAAGACATGCTTAGTTAATCAGCATGTGAAAATCAATATGTAAGGCACACTGGACTAAAAGCCACAGCAGGGTTCAAAGTGGGGGGTATATATATATACTGTAGCTGTTTAAGAGTCTGTAAATTATGGCAAATATTCTGATTAATAAAAGGACTTTTCCAATGTTACATTAATCACCTTGTTATTGAGGATCTCAATTTTATCCTGGTCCAGTCTATGTTGTCGGTTGTAGGCTTCCATAGTAGTGCATGAGCGCTCCATCTCTCGGTTGAGGACACAAACGATGTTCTCGAATGTATTCACTTTCAGCTCCAGCTCTTGGCACCGTCGGCTCAACTCTACCACCTTGGTCTTTTCACTTTGGAGTTGCAGCTCCAGGGCAGCACCCACAGCACTCGGCAGTGGCGTGAATGAGGTGGTTAGGGTTGGCGCGCATGCACCCTGCCCGGAAGCTGTGGTGCCACCTCCACCAAATTGGCTCATCTTGAGTTCTAAGTCTCTGAGGGACTGGTGGAGTTCATGCAACTTGTGACCAGCTATCTCTAGGCTCTGAGGCTGCAGGCTCTCCAGGCTCACCTTGATACCCATGATGAAATGCAAAAGTAGGTTGAGGTGTTCGTATGAACATTGGCGTTCGTGGTCATAGATCTTCTCCTTCTCCACCTGGATGATGAAGAAAATCAAAAATGTATGAAAAACAGAGTGGTCCCTCCTTTTCATAGAAAACACACAGGGTAACAAATTTTTTTTAAACCGCAAACACCAGGGGTCACCGATCATTTTTAAACTGCAATCTACTTTTTGGTTAATGATTAATGGTTATCTATATAAGATGTAAAAATTATATTAATGTTTTTTCACGTTCATTATCAACTATGAGTTAACCAAGTCAGAAAGAACTAAATATGTAACAATTTTCCTTGCTCCAGGTTAACTTTTTATAATAGGAGCAGCGTAGCCCCTAACCTAAAATTTTCGGGGCGCTAAAGTAAAGAACAAGTTTTACACATTTCTAATCACGTTCACGCAGCTACTGATTGATACGCACTTGTACATTACTGCTGCATCGCCAACAACTGGTCTTAAGTTGGGAGCAGAAATTTGTCAGAAACAAAAATTATTCAAAAATAACAATCAGCTAATATACTGGTTACACATGCACGAGTATATGAAAAACTTACTGGCACTGTGTCAACTTTTAAGGGAAAAATGCCCTTATTTAAGGGCTATCTGGAGCCCCCACTTTATTCCTCAGCGACTTCACATTTTATAAGAATTACATCTACAAAATTCATGGGAAATCAAAGTGTACCATCACTGGTGACATAATTTTAGAACAGTCACAACGCTTGGGGTTTCTCTGGTACCGTTGGGCACCATGATGGTGACCCCTAGAACACACAAAAATAATATTCCCTGGTACCATTGGGCACCATGATTGTGATCCCTAGAATACACAAACATAATATGACGAAGTACAAAATGTAGGCCAAAAAAAAAAAAAAAAACAAGCACACAGCAAATAAATAATGGAACTGTTAAGCATACAACATACATGCAATACCAATAATTCACCATATTCATCCTGTTATGTTCAATTACATTGACAATTAGCTTCTCTGAAAAAAAATGTGTGTTTATACATATATATGGCGGAAAACACTCAGATGACCTCCAATTTGGCCAAATTTCAAAATTGTCCTATTTGCATGTGTGATACATCATTGGAAATCTTAAAATCTCAATTTTTGGGGGGGAAACAATTTTTTGAACAGTGTGCATTTAATAAAAAAAAAATTTTAAATTAAAAAGCAAAACCCTAACTGGAGGTGAAAGCATGCGAGAGCATAATTAAAGACGCCATGATTTTGAGATATTATCGCGCACTTACCTCTTTTCGATCCAAAAACTCCATGTAGCATGTATCACTGAGTGTCAAGACACAGCAGTGAATGGCCACAGCTGGATTTTTGGGAGGATTTTACGGGTGAAACATGGTAATATAACAAGGGTCGCGATGCAGAAATCGCAGACATCAAGAAGTGGTCGAGATTTTTTTGTTCATATATTGACCCTTTTAAACATTTTTTTTTCTTCAATTTTTCTTTGCTTGGATCGATTATTTATCATCTAAAATATCGGGGAAAACGCATCAGTAACGAAAAAAATACAATCAAGCGATGAGGCACATATCCGTGACTTTTTTTTACAGACGCTAATTTTTTCATTGTGACGTAATTTGTTTAAAAGTTTAAAATATGCGAGTGAATAATTTTTTTAAGTTGTTTTTTTTTTTTTTTTTTTTTAACTACATATTAGACATTAGAGCTGGGAATCTTTGGGCACCTAACGATTACGATTACGATTCAGAGGCTCCGATTCGATTATAAAACGATTATTGATGCACCCCCCTCCTTTTTTTTTTTTTTTTTTTTTTTTTTTTAAAATGTTTTGTACATTAGTTCCAAAATTTTTCAAAAATACTTTCAGGCTAAACCAAACTACTATTTCAGTATCAAGTTAACATATAGCAGTAAACAAAATACAAAAATAACAGTAAATAAAAAACTCCAGTCCCCACTCTGTATCAGCAGCTTTAAACTACATTCAATTTACGTTTACTAACGCCCGCATCTAGCTTTTTGTAGGTGAGCTGCTAACGCTACCGAATGAATATTGCATCTAGTCCTATATAAATGATATCTACCATAACATTATGCTACTTTGTAGCAGTTTTTCAGCAGCAGTCAGGTATGTTGTTGTGCTTTTTTATCTCGTGGCATGAGTTGAGCTAGAGCTGTGAGTTGAGCATTGGCATTACCCGAGGGGCCGGGTAATGAGAAGCATGATATTTAGCACTCTCGCTCCGTTCCTCATTGACCGCGCGGCGCGCTGAGTGTGTTGTACTTCCGCTTTACTTGGCATATTTCAATAATCGGAATTTGGATGTTTGTGAATCGTTCTCGAATCTTCCACGGCCGAATCGCGAATAATCTAAGAATCGGAAATTTTGCACACCTCTATTAGACATCAATTAATGATTCTAAGCTAAAAATGACAGACATTTTGAAAAATAAATACGATTACTTACTTTCTTTTTATGACAACCAAGGTAAAACGGACAAATTAAAAATAGTTTGCGGACTTAATGCGCCATGAATCTGCTATAGCAGCATATACACATATTGTTCTATCAAACACAATAGTTCTTTTGGCTTAAAATACAGCAGTTTATTTTAAAGAGGGGTGCAAGAGCAGAAACTGCGACCCTTGTTATATTACCATGTTTCACCAATTAAATCCCAGAAAAATCTGACTGTGACCATTCACAGCTGTGTCTTGACACTCGGTGATACATGCTACATGGAGTTTTTGGATCGAAACAAGGTAAGTACGGGATAATATCTCGTTAAAATCATGGTGTTTTTAATTCTCTAATGCTCTTACCTCCGTTTTTTTTTTTTGTTGTTTTTTTTTGTTTTAACGCCCTACTGTTCAAAAATTTTCGTACTCCAGAAAATTGAGATTTGAAGCTTTCCAATGATCTATCACACGTGCATATCGGATAATTTAGAAATTTTGCCAGATTGGGGCTCTTAGAGTGGAACTTCAAGTCACCTGAGTGTTTTCCGCCATACATATATATATATATATATATATATATACATTAACATTATTAACATTCTGTTAAAGCGATCCATGGATAGAAAGACTTGTAGTTCTTAAAAGATAAATGTTAGTACAAGTTATAGAAATTTTATACTCAAACCCCTCTTAATGTTTTCGCTTTAATGAAATGTGTAAAATTTTCAATCAAAAAATAAACTAGTAGCCCGCCATTGTTGATGTCAATAATTACACAATGCGCATGAGTGCTTAAGCCCATAAAATCAGTCGCACCCAAGCGCCAGCAGAGGGCGACAAAACTAAAAAAAAAACACAAGTAACAAGTTGGCATTGCACTGTGCTGTCATTTTAATCTGAGCGGGGCATGTGCGTTAATTGCGTCACATATTTTAACGTGATTAATTTTAAAAATTAATTACCGCCCGTTAACGCGATAATTTTGACAGCCCTATGCTGGGCCCTACATTCAACGGGTGCACGGCACTAAACCTCCCGCGCAGCTGTGACTTCACGGTGTTACATGCAAAGAGCCCATTGGAGTCTTAACATTTACTGTGCTGTGTCAAAAACTTCCCATCTCAATAGTCTATCTTGTACTTTGAAGTAAAGTCACTGTTTTTAGTGTCATTAGTCTAAAATCTCCCACATTACTCTTTGAAGAATAACAAATTTAAAAAGATGTGCTATATACGGGCAGCAATCTGTAATAACTGTTGAATAATAATAATCAAGGACGTATGTAAGAGATTTTATTATGGTCTTGCCACTAGTGTGTTAAAATGATGTATAAGTAATATTACATGTTTAAGTTCAAAAATGATTCAGCAGTTATTACGTGAGCTAGTGTCACACACAGCAAATTATGATGAAAATGTCTACTTACAGACGTATCGCAGCCAACAACATGAAATCTGCATGGTGCTTTAAATTTACTGCAGAACTTAATATGGTCCACATACTGCAAAACAAACAAATTAAAGAAGCTAATGATCTACAGTTTATTTAGTGGCGTTAGAACCCCAGCTAAATGGAAGCAAATGAGAAGAGAATTTCGAATCAAAGTAACTTAAGGACCATATAAGGGATACCTTTTCTCTGGGTATCTTTTTCTTTGCACAACCTTCACAGATCATTGGGTACTTCGGGCATATTTCATCGTGAGCCTAAAAAAACAAATTACACAAAAGAAATAAAAGATTTTTTAAAATAAATAAATTAATTAATAAATAAATATTTTAATAAGATAATTCAATCAGTAACCTGACAAAGTTTTCTAATTACACTTCAAGTAACAAAATGTATTTATTAATTTAATACTAAAACAAATGGAAAAAAAAATAGATTGGAAGTAGAAATGTTGAGCGACCGAAAGGAAGACGAAGAGTTTCCATGTGTTTGCAGGATCAGGTCCTAGGTGAAAACTAATTTTGGCAATATTAACTGTTCTATTTAACAATAAATGGGTTTTGATCAATCACTTGTCTTCATTTTGTCATCTCAGTTGACGCGACAATATTATTGGCTAGTCTGTTTGCTTTTTGCAGGAGGGCATTTGGTGAATTTGCTGATGGCTGACATGAGGATTTCCAATCAATTGTTGGTAAACTAGATTTATCTTTTCAGATGGGAATTCATGGTTAAAATATGTCATTCTTGGTTGCTCGTGTTCAAGCTATGATAATAGGTAAAGTGGATGCCAGGACTAATCAACTCAACCCCAAATAAAGACAAACCAGCTCACACTCACATCATCACATACTGGGAGATTGCTCAAAAAAATATCAGAAAATTTCTTTATATAATAAAAAACACTCAACAAGCCATAATGTAGATGGCAGAATGTCTCACCTTGATGTTCTTTAAAAGGAACGGTTCTTTGCAGTATTTACAGTTGAGTGTCCTCTCTGGACATTCTCGCTCATCATGGCGTTCTTGTTCGTTGGCTCTCATCAACTCTTTGCAGGAAGGGCACAAGATGATGGCAAAGTCACAGTTGCCCTCATGGCTAAGCTGCAGTGAGTCAGCAAAAGAAATGTTGAAGTCAATCAACAAGAATGAAACAAACTGCAGTGTTCCACATGCACATTTATGTGGCGGGCCTCCACATATAATTTTTCAAAATCACAGTTTAGGAAAAACTAAGCTTAAACCTGATGCCATTTCTTATCATTAATATTCAACTTAGTCACACTTCTTTCATTGGTACGCACCTCAAAGTCTTTGACAGTCCCAGTCCATGTGCATCCTTCATTGGGGCAAACAGCTGCCAAGGCTTCCACTTCTCTACGAGCTGCATTGTCTGGAAAAGCCTGGAAAGAAGAGCAATGAATCCTTTCCTTTAGCACGTGTATGTTTTGGAGTACATTGTGGAGAATTTTAATTAGCTTGCACGTAGTTTCCTGAAAACTAAAAATTCATGATTTACTGTAAACTGGCAACCGCAAGAGGTCGTTTTTGGTTTTTAGGGCATGTCAAACTATAAATCAACAGCGAAAAAGCATTACTCAATTTTTCTTCATATGATAAGTTAATTCAATATCTCTTGTACACAACACTCTCATTTGAAGGTAAAAATGTACTTACACCTCCTTGTTTGAGAATCGAAGTGGGTTCCTCAAATAAGTCTTCTTTGATGCAAGCATCGCATTTCTCAGGTCCAGAACTAAATGAAAACACATCATTATTGCACAAATAATTGTTTTGTGTGTGTGTTTTTTTTTTTTGTGGAAATGGCCTGAACGGCATCTAATGGCATTGGCAGATTTTGCATCTTCAAAATAATCTGAGGTGTGTTTTTTTTTTTTTTGTGGAAATGGCCTGAACGGCATCTAATGGCATTGGCAGATTTTGCATCTTCAAAATAATCTGAGCTAAAGGAGGCATATACTGTAGATGTTAAATAAAAGCGTTCCGGTATTGGACCCTTAAGGAACTCAATGTGCTTTTGATTTGTTCATGGTTTCTGATGGACTTAAAGAAACCATTAAAAAATTGTGTAATAAGGTTATCACAAATTATCAAAATGATTATATGGGTACATAAGGTTTGTAAATTCGCTTTGATTGCTTGTTTGTTTCAAGAACTCCAACGATAGCTCAAATATATACAGTAAGTCTAATTTGAGTTATAGTGATTTATAGTGTTTCTTTATTACATGCTGGCTGATAAAAAAACAAACATTTTTTTTATTTTCTTGATACGAAATATATTTTACTTAACTGATACAGTTGGAATCCAAACAACAAAAATTCTGTGTTACAGTACAAGTTGCTGAGCCAATATGTTCTTCAGATGAATACAAGAACGTTAGAACATTTATATGGATCATGACAAAAGTAATCGAAAGAAGTTGCTGCGTTTCAACGATGATCAATTCAATGAATATACAAGTAAATGCAAGAGTTAAAATAATAATACCGCTTTGGTGTAAGATATATAATCATTCATAGCAAACAGATTTATAAGCAATTTATAGTCAACGCGGGTATAAATTGAAAATCCAAGCATTCACCTAAATTACTGAATGTTCGTTGATCTTCTTTGATAATGTCATATGATTAGCAAAATGTCCGTATATTAAATGTGTGTGTGTTCGCACTGTTAATGTTGCAATTAACCACGTAGTTCGTAAACTGTGACATTGTACACAGAAACGTTATGATTATGTTTTTAGAAAGCTTCATGGTTGTCTTTAAATGAATAGAGCTAGCTCGTTAGCAACCAGAACATAGTACCCACCTCACTATTTTGTTGAAACAGAACGAACAAAAGCGGTGACCACATTGCGCCTGTAAGGGCCTCCGGAGGATTTTCAGACAAGAATTACACAAATGCTTGTCTTCAAGGCTGTTGGCCAAAATTTTCTTTGGGAAGCCTGGTTTATTTCCTTCCAGGGAAGATGGTGGAGACGGCTCCTGTGCAGCCATTATATTCCCCTTGAACAATATCGGGGTACTCGCTCAGTGGGGTATGTTCAAGAAAGCAAAGTAACAAACACAGCGAAAAGTGGGTTTAGCGTTAAACCAGTAAAATATCATTGCTACTTGAGTGCGGACGGAAATACATATCTCCATACGCAAAAGCGTGCAATATACCGCCTTGTCATGTGGTAAAAGTACCAGGCAGGCAGCCAGTCCAGTACTGATGCTGTGTTGACGATTGATGCATTATTTTTTGTACCTCTAGGGGGAGCAGGCAAACACAAAAGGAGCAGTCGGGTTTTTTTTTTTTTTTTTTTTTTTTTTTTTTTTTTAGAGAGCCAGAACAAGACACATCAAAAAGCAAAGCATAGATATGAACCATGACGTAGTATGGCAATTGCTTTGCATTGTGGTGATATAGTCCATGAATATGAATACGTTCATATTTGCATTTAATGAAGAAAAGAGTCCAGGTGTATGGAGGTAGATTTGTGTCTTTATTATTCAATCAAAAAAAAAGTTGCTTCAATCAAAAAATATATATTTTCAATCGAAGAAAAAGTCACTTCAATCAAAAAAAAAAAAAAAAAGTGTTTGAATAGGGCTGTCAAAATTATCGCGTTAACGGGCGTTAATTAATTTTTTAAATTAATCACGTTAAAATATTTGACGCAATTAACGCAGATGTCCCGCTCAGACAGATTTAAATGACAGTACACTGAAACGCTCACTTGTTGTTATGGAGTTTTGCCGCCCTCTGCTGGCGCTTGGGTGAATGACCATCTCGCATATTGCCTCAAACAGATTATTACAATGAGGCCGTTTATGGACATTAAGAGTGAAGAGAATGCCACCGGCCGCTTGGGGGCAGCGCCGTTCCATACTCATGTTATTTCTTCTAAACGTGGGAGAATTAGTAGTTGTGAGACGTTTATGCTGTAATCACAATGCAATGCAAATTGCTATTTGTGCTCCACACATATTTCGGTAAGTTTTCTTTCTTTTAGTGGCAATTATGTGTCTCTTGTTGTATTTTGGGTAAGATATGTACAGATACTGTAAGTATCGTTTAGTGAAAGCACAGCAAAAATAATATTCCTATCTCTCCCAAAAAAATAATGTTCACAAAAAGAAAAGCACTTCAGTCTATAGTAATGAGGCCCTATTCTGACACACAGTTAAACAATAATGCAAAATGAACTGGCATTCCATATCAAAATAGCTATGCAAAATACACGTAAAACTTAGACTTTGGTCACTCTATTTTTATTATTTTTATTCTTCTTATTATATTAGCTCTACTTTTGATTAAAAATTTTACAAATTTTATTAAAACGAAAACATGAAGAGGGGTTTTAATATAAAATTACTATAACTTGTAACTATAACATTTATCGTTTAAGAACTACAAGTCTTTCTACCCGTGGATCACTTTAACAGAAAGAATGTTAATGCCATTTGTGGATTTATTGTTACAATAAACAAATACAGTACTTATGTACAGTATATTGTATGTATATATCCGTCGTGTGTCTTATCTTTCCATTCCAACAATAATTTACAGAAAAATATGGCATATTTTAGAGATGGTTTGAACTGCGATTAATTGCGATTAATTACGATTAATTAATTTTTAAGCTGTAATTAACTCGATGAAAAATTTTAATCGTTTGACAGCCCTATAATGCAAAAATAAATGTGAAACTCAATAAAATGTATTTGAAAACTATTTTTCTTTGAATTTTTTTTTTTTTTTTTTTTTTAAGTCAAGTTTTTTTTATTGAAACGACGTAGTTTTTTGATTGAAACGACGTTTTTGATTGAAGTAATGTAATTTTGCATTTGGACCACATTTTGGCTAGGACATGTGTGTCTTTATTATTCAATCAAAAAATAAGTTGCTTCAAACAAAAATATATATATTTTCAAAAGAAAAATCACTTCAATCAAAAATTGTAAAAAATTCAATCGTAGAAAAAAAGGTTTGAATGTGAAAAAATATTTGAGACTCAGAAATTCGCATTCGAACACTTCATTTTTCATTGAAACTGTTTTCTTTGATTGAAGCGATCCTTTTTGAGTTTGAGCCATATTATGGGTAGGACATTTGTGTCTAAATCATTCAATCCCAATAAAAGTTGCTCCAATCAAAAAACTATTTTTAATCAAAGAAAAAAATCATTTGCAAAAATAGTTGTTGTTTTTTTAATATTTTTTTATTTGAAATATATATATTTTTTTATTGAAGTGTCACTTTTTTTGAAAAGCAAAAAGTTTTAAACTCTTTTTTTTTTAAGTGTCAGAAGTTTTGAAGGCACTTTTTTTCGATTGAATCATTTTGACACAAAGATACTACTTCAACGCTACTTCTGACATGTTTGAGTGGCAGGTGACTACGCCAATGGCATAAAAGTATGAACCAAGAATATTGGCCAGCAGGGCTCCATCCAGCCATCGGACTCTGCTCGAGTCCAAGCCGAAAATGGGGCACCGGTACGGGGGTGTGACATCGGCATCTCACCGGAGTACCCACGACGGTACGTTGCCCTGTCGCGGCACACTGGTGGGACCCCGATATCATCCCCCAGGCGCGGAGGCTGGCTGTCGAGTGGACGGCCCGTGAGTGACACGACACTCATTCAAAGCTGAAGTGACGGGGCTCCCGACGCGGACGCCGGCGACTCGCCGGTAGTCCACTCACTTACTGGGCAGGCTAGTGTCGGGCCACTCGCTGGCCACTCCTGTACTGGCGCGTCGCGGACACTCCTGTTGGACCCAATTGCCAACCGTCACATCAGGGCAGCGGGTGAAGTTCCCCGTGTTGAATCACATTAAAGCATATTCAAAATATATATTTTGACTGAAGCAACTCTATATTTGATTGAATCAACTTTTTTTTGGGATTGAATAATAAATACACAAATCTACCTCCATAGCCAGATAGCTGTCAGCACATTAACGAGCCGAATGGATGGAAGAATGGATATTAATAATTAAATTCATTCTCTTGTTCATGTTGATGATTTCTCACGTTAATTAAGCAACAAACAATTATCAATGTGCATTACTCTATTCTTTCTATTTATCGCTGCCAGTGTTTACATTTCAAATCATTACTTCAACAACATTTCTAGAAAATCACAACATCCTATGCAATAAGCATACTGAGTGGGCATTAAAATTGCTCTGCAGTTAATCCTTTGATGAAAATTGCATCAGACTCTTATGTATAGCCGCCACCGTATTTAAGAGGTTTTTCACTTGTTGTCACCGCATTTCCTCCCAAATAGTGCGCTGGCATATTGAAAGTCTTGCTATACTCATACTTCTTGCACCTTTCAAAATCATATTTTTTGCGGCCTTCCTCTTTTCATTCCCCACAAAATTCAATTAGCTGGAAGAGCAGAATGTGGAAGTTCTGCGTTGCATTTGGCTGCACTAATTGGCAGAATAAACACAAAAATCTGAACTAAACTTCATGTCATCAATTCCCACAGTTGAATGCATGCACAATTCAGTAATTCATAGTAAAAAAAAAAAAAAACATGCATGCACATTGCAGTAATTCATAGTAAAAAAAAAAAAAAACACCTGGCTTTCTTTCACGGGTTGGAATGGTGGGTATATATGACTGTTTCCCCTCTACGTTAAACTTTTGCAACAAAACTGACAACATACATAAAGCTAGATGCACTGGTTTTGTAAAGCCAAGCCTCGTGCGAAATGATTTCAGCATTCTGGAAAAGTTGCGACATCACTCAAGGTGAACAGCTACGCAGCTGCATGGAAACTGCGGAGTTTGTTTTGGTAGGTTTGTTTGTTTTTTTGTTTTTTTTTGTGTGTGTGTTGAAAATAAATAAATAAAACATATTGAAACTATGGAATGTTTAACTTTGGGGATTAAATTTACATGCTGAAAATGTTTATTTGTTATTAACATGGTCACCACCTGACACAATGCTTGCTAACGGGTCATGTTGTAGGCGCAATTGGAAAAGTTAACTGTTGACAGACGAGGCGTTAACATGGCGCAAAAACGAATTAGAGTTTTTTTTTTCTTTACATAAGCAGCTAAATTTTCTAAAATTGGAGGTCAAAAATGAAGAGGATTATGATGATTGTTCTACCTTTGGTGTCTTCAAATAAGTAAGACATACTTGCATTGTAGCCATATTATTGTTTGTTGTTATTGTTTAGCTGCTGCCATGCAGAGCACTATTGGATATTCGTGCGCAATTTATTTTAGTGTTGTGAAAAGGGAATATTAAACTAAGGCGTATTGGCCCTTTTAGGTTTCAAATGTGTTTGTGTGTCATTGTGCCATCTAGCCACACTGATTTATATAGGTATAGTTATAATACACATTTTATTTTGAATACAAAACTCCAACACACACTGTAGGTGAACTAGAACGCTGTCTTTGTAGTAGCCTAGTAGTAGTAAACTGTCCAGCATGCGTGTGTACGCAATGGCGCCACCACGGGGTGGCCAGGGGTGGCCACGGCCCCCCCTATAAATTTGTGAGCCACCCCGCTTGCATTAAGTGACGATATGAGTGTACGTATGTTGCACATACGGTATAGACCCTACTCACGTGACGTCACAGCCATGCCCCCGCGCCATGTTGTCCGTATACTCGTCATGTTAATGCATTAGCGCTTCGTAAATTCCTCCTATTATGGTGTGTTTTTCTGCTCGTTAACATTAATAATCAAAATGGTGAAGTCGTGTGTGGCGGTCGGTTGCAAAAACAGAGAAGATAGACGGAGAGACTTGAAGTTTTACCGTATTCCGAGAGACCCGGAGAGGAGAGCGAGATTGACTGCTGCAATTCGACGAGAAAACTGGGCTCCAAACGACTACCACAGATTATGTAGTAGTCATTTTATATCTGGTAAGATGCATTTAATATATATTTAGAGGGTTTTGGGCTGACAACCACAATTAAGATCATTGCTAGGCTAATCGCCAACAACATACATTCAGATGTTGTGAATGAACTACCTGAAAATATATAATTATAAGGGGATAATAAGACAGTTGTCATACAATTAATTAACAATTTCACTATTGAGGTCAAAAGCCAAAAAATAAATTCAACTAGGGACAATCTGGAGTAGTGCTATCGCACTTCATATTTATTACATATTATATATGTATGTAGTGGGAGTGCTATCGCTAAACCATATAAATATTAAAAGCCCTAGCTCCATTGACAAATGACATGAAATACATTAGACTTGACAGTGGATGTTAGCAAGAACAAAAGATTTTGAATTGAAAATTTCGTAACTCACCTTCCCGAGCACAAGATTCCTGCCGAATTTTCGTGTACGAGGACCTGTTTCACCCAACCAGCAACGTAGCATTTATAAGCCTCCAAGCTCTTAAAGTTTTTCAAACTTTCGTGAGAATAGGCTGATTTTGTGTGGACAAGATAGTTGTAAATATCAGGGTCAGGCAAAGACGGCGAAGACAGCGGGTCGAAAAACATCGATTTAGGCATCAAATATGGATCTGGCGAATGGATAGACTGAAGCTTTTCCACATAACGCCTTTTATGCAACGCATCCAATGAGTTTACGGCGTCAGATAACACCGGGGCTTCCATGAATTGCTCTATAACTTGCACGACTAATTGAAAACAATGAGAATAGGTCTAAAAAATACGGACAATATGGCGGCCGGATACAGCGGCACGTCATTTTGTGACGTAGGTGAGTAGGGTCTATAGCCTGGTAATCTGTTGATCCCTGTTGGGAAGTACTTTTTATGTTTTGTTCATTCATTAATAATTATTTTTGTGTCACATGAACATTGTGTTGAGAAATATCCAGTTAAGATATGATTGCGTCTGTACTTGCTTTTATTTGTATTTGCTAGCACCTGCTTTTCCCCAGTAATTATTTTGTTTTGTTAAATGTACACCTTATGCCTAATATATACATAACACAATTAAACAGAATCATTGTGGAACTCAAAATGTTGATTGGACAGTTATGGACGATGCACATTAAATCATTATTAACGTCAAATATTACACACTTCACCAAAGTATATTAGTAGCCGTGTCCTTAAATCTTTCTGATAGTTTTCCCCTGACCTTTTTACTGCAATAATATAATAAAAACCTGAAATTATGGCTTTTAGCTTTGGTGTGCCACCCCAAGATTTTAAGTGGCCCCATCTGGCCACCTCTATGAAAAATTTCTGGAGGCGCCACTGTGTGTACTGCCATTGTGCACGCCTTGTCATGGACACAATGTGCAAGCATGACAAATTTAGACCGAAATGGCTGTTTTTCGACGGGAAACACTAAAAAAACAGATCCTTAGCACAGCACCCCCTGCTGTGAGTGACTTCCAGCGCCCCTGTCAAAGGAAATTGAATGTTGATTGAAGGCAGGGCAAATGTATTTGTATAGCACAATTCAACACAAAAGTCGCAAGAAACAGTTTTAAAAATCGAATGAAGTAAAGACAGTACGACACAAATGAATGGATAAAAAGCACGAGTCAGTTATTCCACGTTTGAATAGTAAGGTTACTAATATGGAAGTATGGCCTAGCTAGCGACAGTGTAAATACATCGTGTGACGTTGGAGTCTGAAACAGGTGTTTTGCCGAAAAATGTACCCCCCGCGTGAAATGTCCTCCCTGACGGGAACGCTTATTTATAACGCTTTATTGAGGTGAAAACATCAAATGTTTTCATGGACGCATTACAGTAATGGATTTACGACTGTAAAATCAGTTTTAAATAAATAGATTACACAAAATACTAGTACTGTATTTTAGTAACAAATCGTGGACTGGGCCACATAACCATCTTTGATTAGAAATGTATTAGTCTACAGGTTTTCACGACCATATCCCAATGACAACCACACAGGTATGACATTTATTAGCTCAAGCAGCGTAAAATAATACATATTCACAGTACAAAGAAAATCGTTTCCATGTCCATCGATTGGTAAGAAAAAGCTGTTTGTGACGTGTGGGCGCTCAATAATAAAATAAATAAATAAAATAAAATAACTAAAATAGGCGCTCAATAAAGCGTAATAAATAAGCGCTCCCGTTAAGGGGGACATTTCACGCGGGTTGGCTATTTTTCGGCACAACACCGGAAGCGTTTTATAACTCAGTGAGGCCGTTTTAAATGTCAAATTGTGTCAAAAATACTGGACAGATTGAGACTAATCATCACGAGTATGTTTCAGGTCATTAAAAAGGATATGTTTGTCTTAGAAAAATGGAAGGTACAAACAGTACTCAAGCGCCACGTTGTTAACCTTTGGTTTTATTGTGAAAATGTAAAAGGAAGTTGCATACGTCCTAGTCGCACTTTTCGGAAGATGCGCGACATACTATCCTTGCAAAGGAATGTAGTCGCAAATCGCAATATTGCTGTAGGGATGGATGTCTGACGGTACCAAGATGTTAGAACAGCACTTTCTCTTCTTTAACAACCGTGAGTATATTTTTCCCATTGCCACTAAGGAGACGTCATCTAATGTGGCTACATAAATTTGTCCGCATATGGGAAGCTAAGCTAGTGCGCACTGTGTCGCTATCATTTGTTTCAAACGGAAACTGAGGATAACGTTGTCTTTTCTAATAGGTAAGTTAAAATTGATCGTGGTTTTGAGAACCTTGACATTTTCTTCACAATAATCCCAAATTTCTAATCGTAATTGCATCAAAATTTTAAATGTCTCCAAACGAGTTTATAGTCCGGAAAGCTAATGCTAGGTGGTTACGGTGACAGAGAGCTCCAGCTTTTTGGATTTTTATAATCGAACAATTCTTCAATATGGAAGCACAATTTGATATTCTTAATATACAATATACAGTAGTCGTGGCGTGAACGCGTGCGCGCAGACGCACACACATTACACATATAGGCTATGCACTTCTCTGATGATGTCACAGTTAAGATCGTGATGCACCACTGGAGCCTTTTCAATTAGTTATGTGCCACGAGCTTAAAAAAAATCAATAAACAAAATAATGTTTTTCATCCGTTCAAGTTTTAAAAGGGAGTCTCTCTCTCTCTCTCTCTCTCTCTCTGTCTCTCTCTCTCTGTCTCTCTCTCTCTGTCTCTCTCTCTCTCTCTCTCTCTCTCTCTCTCTCTCTCTCTCTCTCTCGCTCTCACTTTGCATCAACTGGACAGAATAAAATACATTAGTGTGACAAGTAAGGTTAATGGCTTATGCCTCATTTTTAAACTCTTAGGACAATTCTCAAACTGATACTTAAACATATTGGTGCGGCATGCACAAAATTAATGGCAAACGTCAAGAGAAGTTGACTGCGGTTTCAGTGGTTCAGTTCTGTTCTTCCTAACTGTCTGACAATGAGCTGAAAATCATATTATTTTAACTTTATATTACTATTGTTACATTAAACATAATGCTGTACTCAATTCATAAGCGAATGTCTCCGTAGAAGTGATGTTTGGAACTATTCGAGGCTCCATAATCCATAACCCGGAAGTAAGCGGGAGGAAATCGTACCATGGTGCCTTTTGGGAGTGTCACAACTGTATTTCTATAAGGCTCTGCCTCCACCCATTAATTTTCTTTACCGCTAATCTAAAAAGGTTCTCAACTGAGTTGTGGATCCAATCTCAATTGACTAAACAGAGGCAAACACTGGTCGGAAATCGGAAGTCAATTTGGGCTAAACATAGACAAACTATTTCTCATCTTTGCATCTCCAGTATGTACAACTTGCAGTCATTTGATCTTTCTTTTGGGGATCTGAAAGGAAGCTGTATTTTTTTTTTTTTTTTTACCTGCAGAAAAGCCACGCAAGTACAGTGACAAAATGCAAATGTCACACAAAAATGCCTGTCACTGATAAATATCAACTTTATTTGTTAGCATTTTTGCTGATGTTCTTTGTTTTTTTTTTTCTCGTCTCCTCCACAGATGACACTGTAAAAAGTACCACTTCTATTTCCAACTGGATGGGAAACACAACAGCTCGAATATAGTACCAAATCAAGGCCTGGGCAATTCAATTTTGTAGCTTTCAACACCCGCTGTTGCAAATTTGCTTCAGTTTCTTGTGTCATTAATTCAAAAGCAGGCCACCTCAGTGATAGCATAGGTTGTAAATCAAAAACATGTTTTCAGCATTGAAAAAGCTGGTTGGATCTGAGCCGGGCCAGCTCAGGGACAAGAACATTCCTGCTGGCCTGCAGTCCATGAACCAAAGTTTGCAACGACGCTTTGCTAAAGGGGTCCAATATAATAGTAAGCATTTAAACAAACCTTTTCCATTTATAAACTTTACCTTCAACATGGTTGAGCAATGGTAATTTGAATTGGTACTAAATGGTATTTGAAGAGGAATATTTCCTCTCCTCTTTATAAAGTTTAGAGATGAAATTGAAAAATAATTTTCATACAATCCCAGTAAAAATACAAATGTTCATTTAATTAATATTTAAATTCATTGAATGAATGTGAATTCTAATGTATTTTTTCCCCTCTCAATCTCCACACTCTAGTGAAAATCGTCATTCGCGGCGATAGAAACACTGGAAAGAGTACTTTATGGTATAGGCTTCAGGGGAAAAAGTTTGTGGAAGAGTACATACCCACCCAGGAAATCCAAGCTACAAGTATCCATTGGAATTACAAAAGTAGGTGTTTTTGAGTCTATGAAAAGCAAAACCTTGTTTATTGTCTTATTTTTGTTCTCATTTGCGCAACTACACACATTTACAGTACATGTACTGTTGCCTTTTCATTCATTCCAGTGGCTCCATATCAAGGTAAACTAGTTAGATTTAGCTCGAGTCTGATACCCATTTAATATTCGCCTTTTCATTCTTAGCGACGCTACTGTTGTTCTTGTAGTGTACTAAATAATAAAACAGTAACTGAATCTGTGTGAGAGTATCCTTGTAATCTGTGTGTTAGTACAGATTTCAACTGCAGCACAGCACTTGGGTAATTAAACCACTTTTGGGTCATGTTTTTCAGCTACTGATGATGTGGTCAAGGTCGAGGTGTGGGACGTGGTTGACAAAGGTGAGTGGTGTTTCTAAAGTGTGTCGTGGTATTAAGCTTTTGCTAAGTCTGACCTCATCACCACAGATCAAACTGCTGAATCTCATGCGTGGTTGTTGTCTTGTTCCCTGTCCTCACTCATCATTTCTTTTCTGAACCCCTCGCATTCATCTCAGGCCAAAAATATCCTCTTCCTGATGGTGTAGGTGAGCGGCACTGTAGTGTGTAGAAATTTAATGCTGCTGTGTGCAGTTGGTATGCCACAACATACTTTATGCTAATATGAGAATACTACTTCTCAAGGCTTGATTTTTGGCTACATTTTTAAATTTGGCTGTTTTGCGGTGTTTCCCTGTATTCCTGATCATCTACACACTAAACAAGCTTACTGACAGCGATGTTCATTTACTTGAAGCTTTGCCTTTGTTGAAATGCATCTGTGAGCTGTGATTCTATAAAGAAAGTGCGTTTATGTGCATCACTGCTTGCCCCTTCCATGAACTAACACAAAACAACAGACTACAGTGGAAAAAATTAATGTGAACCAATGCTTCTGATTTCTTGATTTTTCAGGCAAAGGCAAAAAGCGTGGTGACAATTTGAAACTAGAGAATGAGCCGCAAGAGGTAATATCAGTCACATGACTGTCATGCGTAAAGAACAAATAGCTTACTCAAAGGATGTGGGTCAGGGATTTGGGAGGGGTATTCTGGGTGGGCTGTTTTCAGTTTCAAACAGAAGCATTTATTGATGTGTATTATCATTTCATCAATGATATTTGTGTGTTGCAGTCAGACGAGGTGGCCCTTGATGCAGAGTTTTTAGATGTGTACAAAAATTGCAATGGCGTAATCATGATGTTTGACATTACCAAGCAGTGGTAAGAATCCTCTCTGTGTAGTGTCGTCTGTTCCATAAGCGTTTATGCTACATTATGCATGGAGGTGGTGTCATTAAGTTTCACTGTTGCGAAGTTTTAACCGAGGTCTGTCAGTATTATTCCAAGGAGTTTCATTGCAATGACAAATGATGAATTAGTTCAAGAGTGTTATACTGTAACCAAATAAATACTACAATTTTGACAATTCTATCATAAATTCAGCTTTGCATACATACTGACAGATCTCAATCATTTAGGCCCGAAATAGAGTTGAACTCAAATATTTAAAACAATGATAACAATATAATTCAGACAGTTTCATTAAAAAGGGGCAAGTCACAGTATCGTGAGTGTTGAAAATCGTTTCAGACTCATTCATTTTTAAAAAAAAAAAAGTGTGACATCCTAATCTAGTCCCTACAGCTTCTGAGTACATAAGATTCCATTTCGTGACTCAATTTTCATATGCAAATGAAGTTATTAATGAGAAAATCAAAGAAAAAATTGTTTCAAAATGGCAATCAGTTTTTTCCTGTTCTATATAATTTAATTACTGAGGTAGAATATAGGAGAGTAGTAGCAGAATAGTTATAGCTACTATTAGTAGTAGGAATTTGTTTCTAATAGTAATTAGCTCTACTCGACTAGAGCTTTTCATTGCTGGTGTAAATCTCAATTATCTCTAAAATCTGCTTGGTGATAATTCTTTATACTTTTCTGCATAGGCTATATTTATTATTAATTACTGATTAAACTGTTCTATGTACCAAATGTATTTGTTAGTCCTACCTGAAAATTATAAAACCAAACCAAATAGTGACAAGTTTCCGACCCATATTGTTTTGAAGAGTCTCATCTGTAACAGAGGTAATGGAGCCTATCATCTAAATGAATAAATAAGATGGAATTTTCATTTGATGTCGCAGAGAAACCGAATAGCACAAACATGCTTAATCTCCTGTTCATTAAATGTGTCTGTAGAAGAATCAAATGCAATGTAATGGCACAGAGGTTTTAACCTCTAAAATTTTCTACATCTTGAGTTTTTTTGTCTTTTTTAAATTAGTCTGATTGATTCATTTTGTTTATTTATACTGAGAGGTGTCCTGGATATGTTTTCAGGACATTTAACTACATCTTAAGGGAACTTCCTAAAGTGCCCACTCATGTACCAGTCTGTGTGCTGGGAAACCACAGAGACATGGGTGAACATCGAGTCATCCTGCCTGATGACATAAGGGAGCTGATTGCTGGATTAAACAGGTAAATATCTATGGAAGTTCAGGAGAGGAATTGGAGTGCTATAATGAAATAAATAAAAAGTTAAATAAATAAAATGCTAAAATGCAGGCAAAAAAAATGAACTAACTACAATTGAAATAAATACATCAATAATGTTGAAATAATTACTTAAAATTAAAACAATTACATAAAAATGAGAACAAATATCGAAACAAATAAAAGTTGAAATAAATAATATGTAATAGTATGTTTATTATCTGTGTCGCACCAGGGAATATTAATGTTGCTGTGGACTCCGTAAACTAGGTTAGTTAAAAATATGACCTGGGAGCCAAAATGCCCCAGTGTTCAATCTGCCCTGTGGATGAAATTGGAAAATGAATACTGGAGCAACACTGCAGTAACATGTTACGTATGTTTAGAGTTAGGCGAGGGGGCGGGTGTGTTGATAGCTGCATGCTGTAACATGGCTTAATCTCCAAAAACGGTGATCAGTTGTCACCAAATTAGAGGCAGATTTATCTATGCTTGTTGACGTCAACCTCTGAAAATATCAAACCAATCGCCCTAATAGTTTGTATCCAGGACATTTTTTAGACCGTCACATTTCAACTCGCATCACACTTGTAACATGAAAACAGGAATGTGCTGTGGGCTTGCAAATGACAGCACTCACCATTAAAAGCCATCAAGAAACATTATCCAACTAGAATAAAAAGAAAATCTAGTGAAATATAAAGATAATACTTTTAACTAGAGATGTCGGGTCCGATCACGTCATTTTCAAAGTATCGGAATCGGCAAAAAAATATCGGACATGCCTTTTTTAAATATATATATATTTTTTAATTAAATCGTTTTCCAATTGTATTTAACGTTACAGACATAATGTGTTACACTCTTCCAAAGTCTTTAGTTTAAGCTTAAGGTAGGGTTATCAAATTTATCGCGTTAACGGCGTGAATTAATATTTTTTACATTTATCACGTTACAATATTTAACGCAATTAACGCATGCGCTGCACGACCCACTCACGCGTTGTTGCGTTCAATCTATAATGGCGCCGTTTTACCCATACAGTATATAGAGCTAAAAGGCAGCGTTAAATGAGTAGAGTGAATTTAGGCAGCCTTTGGAGCCTATTTTTAAATTGCTAAAGCGTTACAATCCCTCTTCCAATGATTAGAATAATTGTGGGAAGCAATGTGGGGAAGAAAGGTAGTAGTTGATCTTTTTCTTAGCGCCCTATGTTATTTCCTAACGCAGAGAAGATATATAAATTGGTACCACGACGCACAGTCATGGTTGCACTTCCCCTCATGCATTTGGGCAGAAGTTAAATGGCTACAGTATCATTTACTGAAAGCTCAACAAATACACTAGATGGCAATATTTAGTCACAATATACAAAGTCACATTTATCCTTTAAGAATTACAAGTCTTTATAGCCGTGGATCCCTCTCACAGAAAGAATGTTAATAATGTAAATGACATCTTGAGGATTTATTGTCATAGTAAACAAATACAGTACTTATGTACTGTATGTTGAATGTATATATTTGTCCGAGTTTTATTCATTTTTTTCTTAATGCATTGCCAAAATGTATATGATTGGGAAAAATTATCGGGATTGATTGGAATTGAATCGGGAGCAAAAAAAAAAAAAGCAATTGGATCGGGAAATATCGGGATCGGCAGATGCTCAAACTAAAACGATCGGGATCGAATCGGGAGCAAAAAAAACATGATCGGAAAAACCCTACTTTTAACCTTTTTAAATAATTGCGAAATAAAATGTAATTACTCATCCAGAGATGCTGAGAACTACCGTTATGTAAAATAGCAGAGAGCCGAAAGGGGATTGGGTGACCAGGTTCTCAACTGTTATTCTTTAAGATTTAGAAGATTGGATTACTTGAACATTTTTGGAATACTTGAAACCTATTTAGTGGAATAATAATAGAGCCCATGCTTACCCATACTCCTATCTCCAGTAGCCCCCAATAAGTTAAGTTTGATACCCCTGGGTGGAAATACGTGTAAGTGTGATTTTGGGGGACTTATACTTAACTCAGGAGCTCATTGTACTTGAGAAATTACAGTACTGTTTTTGCTCTGCATAAAAAAGAGGAAGATCACAAACAAATTCACAGTTGTTTATAATAATTATACAGTACATTTACTGGTTAGTTCCACTTGACTTTAAATTAGGCAAAACTACAATGCGTTTGACGCCCCTATTTGTAAAGTTGTGGTTTTATTTATTAATGTATTATTTGTTTTATATATATAGATATGCATTTGTGTCTTGAGCACTTTTATCGGAACAGTTATGTATACAACAGAATAGGTTTGAGGTCATTAGGCACAACCAGAATTCATAAATGAGGTGCACTGGATTATAAAGTGCTCTATAACTTTTAGGGGGAAAAAATGAAGCATTTTAAGGGTGCATTGTTGTCTGAAAAATACTGTATTTTTGTGGATACAAATAAGCTCCTCGTAAAATATGTTAATGAATTGCATGACTTGATGAAATATTTTATATTGTATACAATCTGTACTTGTTGTTTGGAAGCTCAAAATGCAACTCCTAAATCTTGTGTTTTCCAGACCAGCGGGATCATCTTACATCCACTATGCTGAATCCTCTATGAAGAATGGCTTTGGCTTAAAATACCTGCATAGATTTTTCAACATCCCCTTTTTACAACTACAGGTCATCTTCACTCTTTACTCGCTCATTTTTTGGGGGGGATAATTAGATCATTGTTTTAGTTCCAGATTTTAAACTTTATGATTTTGTGTGTGCAGAGAGAGACCCTTTTGAGGCAACTGGAGACAAACCAGCTGGACATGGATGCCACGCTAGAAGAGCTTTGTGTGCAGCAAGAGACAGAAGATCAGAATTATGAAATGTACAATATGTCTTCCTCGCTCATCTTATGTTATTCTTGTCAATATTATCCTCATTGTAACTTATTCTAATTGCTATAGTTTCCTGGAGAACCTAGAGTCCCGTAATAAGGGCTACGGTTCACCTGGTCCAGCCAACGGTCAGAGTCCCTCCTCGGGCTCTCAGTCCCCTATTGTTCCTCCCAGTGGGGCCTCCACTGGAAGTTCCAGCCCCAGCACACCTCAACCGCCAATCCCTTCCCAGCCACTCCCACAGTCGCCCTCTGTATCGGCTCCCACTGCTCCTGCTGTCGGTGCAGCTGTCGGCAGAGCAGCCTCGCCTTCGGCTGAATTAAAGTTTTCAGCTCAATCACCAGAGCACCTTCAGTCATCCGTCACACCAGTATCAGCCCCCCAGAAACGCAGCTTCATGTCTCGATGGTTTGGCTCGTCACCTGTCCCTGAAGCTTCTGTGAGTTCATCAGGTATGACTTCTCTAGAGTTCAACAAGATTTATTTTTTGCATGTTTCAGCTGACTAATGGTCAAAATACGTATGTAGTATTTTTGTAGTTGTAGTATTTTGTTTAGTATTATTGACAGTAAAAAGAAACTCTTTAAGGGAACTTTTTATTTAATCTCATTCTTAGAGGTTTAATTTAAATCACTTGAAATGTAATACTGTTAGCCAGCTGCATAAAAAATAGCACTAATTACAATAAAGAACTATTCAACTCTATTCTGAAAGATCTGATGGTGGAAACTTGGAAATAGAGTGATTTTTAACGGTATATTGTGAATGCACTTCCACATGCTCATGTTTAATACTTTTTTATGTGATACCAAAATTTGAGCTAGATAAATTTCAAAACCTTTTCACCATTGATGTACAATTTAAGGCTGAACAAGTCATCCTATAACTGCTGATCTGGTTTTGTTCCGAATTAAGCAATCTCATTTAAACCAGTTTAATAGGAGTCACCATACACACACTTGTTGACATTTTATTGTACTTGCCGACCCCCCATCAAACCTACAACTACATAAAGTTTCCACACAAGACTTTGCTAGTGCTGTCCTAGCTAAGCCTTTGTGGAGTCTGCTGAAACCTGGTCTGGTGAGTTGCAAACCATCTTCTATTACAACCAGAACAGTCCAGTTGCGATCAATTTAGTGCCAAAAGAAAAGGTGTGTAAACTTTTTATTTTAAATAAGTAGAGCGCAAGTAACAAGGTTCTTGCCTGAGCTGTTGAGAAATTCAAAGACTGTAAAATACTCGCAGGAATTTTGGGTATTATAATGTCATGTGATGTCACTATTTCTTTGCCTGATTTTGTAAAGGAATTGTTGTACCTTGATTGATAGTTTGCTGGAATGTTTCCTCAGAGGAACTTCCTGCACCAGTGTGTCCTACTCAGGTACGAAGTGTGGATGATTTTGTGCCAGATGATAGACTGGACAAGAGTTTCCTAGAGGACAGTTTGCCCTCCAAAACAAAGGTGTCGCAGCCAACACCAGCAGCGGACAGTGACAGGTAGGCACTTGTATTTTTATTTATTTTCAGTTTTTGGGAGTGTGGGTGTGTGTGTGTGTGTGTGTGTGTGGAGGGCTGGCTTGAGTGATTTTTATTTATTGACTGTACATATTTTATTGTAAATTTTCTATCTTTGACAATGCTGCTTTCACTATTGCATAAACGTGTTCAATACATGTGAATGACCTACTGAATATCACAAAATTGCAAATTCATTAATGCTATGATTTTATTGGCTCTGAATGTGGGTGTCATACACGTCTAATGCAAAGTATGTTTACAGGCAGCTTACATAAACAACAACAGTACTGTACATTGCATAGAAGGCACACATACAAAATATAAAGTGATATGTTTTTTTTTTTTTTAATATATATACTGTATATATCCTAGTGATTTTGAAGACAGAGGAAACCCCATGGTGTCTGGTTTCCAGGATGAGCTTGATCCTGATGACACAGAACCGACTCTACCACAGCCTAAAATGCTGCCTCCCAGTAAAGATATCTGTCTGACCAGTGATGAGGACGAGCAAACACTAGTAGCACCTTCGGTGAAAAATGACCAGGATATGGATAGTGAACCTGAACTGAAAAAGTAAGTCTTGACTCTTGACACATCACCAGATGTGTGTTGAGTAGACTATTGTAATGCATTTTATTCCAGGTTGTCTTATGTTTTGCAAGGAAGATTTGTCAAGATGAGAAAAACTACACTCATAGACTAAAGGAAATATGCTGATATTTAATTAGCGATGCCCCGATCACATTTTTTTGCACCCGAGTCAGTCACCTATTTTTATAATCTGCCGATACCGAGTCCAGATCCAATACCGGGAAAAAAAGTATTTTTGATCCAAAAAACAGTTCCCAAGATGCTAACTTTCCCACCGTGCTGCCGTCATAATATGAGTTACCGTAATTTCCCGAATATAACGCGCACTTTTTTTCCCCAAAATCAACTGGTAAACTCATGGTGCGCATTATAAACGGGTACATGGATGGAGACAGAAATATATATGTATTACATATATATATAAACCGATTTTTTTTTCATTGACACGGCCACGTTGTGTTGAAGAAACGTATGCGGCCACCCGTTGCCGACCATTACGGTACGTGATGTCACCGTTTTTCGGTAATACTTCACTCTAATCGGCCGAATGATTTCGTCTGTGTTAAATTCTGCTTTTTTCACTCTTCATAAAGCACAGAATTTAGTTTCTTGAACTCATTTGAGTCTACGTTTATTGCAGCTCCGCAATTCGGACCATTACAAATGTAAGGACACACACTTCCTGTGTCCGTCAACTATATCGGTCCCTCGGGAAACTCAAACCCAAATAACAATAGTTCCTTTTGTTACTCTCGTGCTGACAGCTATGAGCTCTCACGGATTTCCGACTTACGTTCTCACTTTCATTTTACCGTATCAATCCATGGAAGAAACATTTATTCATCATGAGGAAACGAGCAAGTTATACAGCAGCCTTTATAAGAAAAGTCACATCCGTTTTGTTTTCTCCTAGATTCTGGTAAGTTTGAGAAGTTGTCAAATCATATTATTACCGTAAATATTGTCAGTTCACGTTAATGTTTTGAACTACCAATGTGCTATGCTTGAGCTGTGTTTCACCAGTCAGTAAAATGACATCTCTGTATCTGTACACAAGCTCTGTTTTCTTGTATTCTTCTATTTATTGGTGCTAAAATTAGGGTGCGCGTTATAAACGGGTACAATAATTTTCCCTAGATTTTACAAGTAAATTTGGGGTGCGCATTATACACGGGTGCGCCTTATATTCGGGAAATTACGGTATTCTTAAACAAGAATAACATAGAAAAATGATTATCTTTATTAAATGCATTTAGTGAGTCCACTCAAATCCACTCATGCTTTGATGCTCACACGGAGAACAGCTTCTCACTTACACAATGAGTTGCCACAGCACACTTATGCAAGTTTAACAATGAGTGACATATGTGGGCTTTTGATCGTAAAGCTACCAAGCTTCTCTGGCAAGATCAAAGCTACAAACCTGTCAATCATTGTTAACTTTAAGTACCAAACGGTCGGGACAGCACTTGTTACAATGGTATAAATGTACTGTACTGTAATTACATTCAGTCTGAAGCTAATTATAATGTAAATATTGCTTGCCTTTTTTGAATGTCTAATAAACATAGGCTCAGGGATATACCAAAAATCTATTTACTTTGTACAAATCATGTGATATAAAAAAAATCCAGCCTGTAGCTGACAAGGCTCCTGCCCAAAAGTCAAGAGGTTCTTCGTTTGAATCACTCAATTTGTGGAATTACATGTTCTCCTGGCTTGTATAGGTTGCCTCTCTGTTACTGATGAGTACTCTTACTGCCTTATCCCACATACTCCAGCCAGCATCGCACTGATCAGCCCAGCCTGCATGCATACGTCTCTTATCCAGACCACATATCCGCAGGCTGTAGATGTGCATGCGGAAAACGGAGGCGAGCACGTCTTTCATGAGCACTCATTTTTAAGTTTTATAAAATAACATTTACCTATTTCATACAGTCTGATATAATATGTTCAGGAGATCACGTCATAAGGTGTGACCATAAAAAAAAAAAAAGACTCAGGACAACTTTTTTATTCTTTGCAATACAATCATTTCGTGAGATTCTTCATTGTTTCAAGTCGACATCTCTTTCTATCTACAGTAGGTGAATAGATCAGTTACGATTAAGTTTTTATTGAACTTTAAAACCTTTTATCTCGTATCTTTTAAGTTTTTTTTTTTTTTGTACGTGTGTCGACACAAACCAGCATTTTGTTGTTTTAATGTTTGAAAAAATCCTATTCTGAAAGCTTTTATTTGTTTTAATTATTTTAGGTCATATTTCCAAGAAGGACCTTGCTTGCTTATCTAAAATCATCTCCTCATCCGTGGCTGCGCTCAAATTGACTTTTTTTTTTTAATTTTTTTTTTTTAATCCCCGATAGGTTATAATGTCATACATAGAACCCTTTCAAAATAAAGTTATTTCCAGAACAGTGTATATTTTCAGAAAGAAAACACACGTAGAAGGGCTAAAAATTGCCTGTGGTACAGTATAATTCTGTAGTATACACCTCCACATGCACCCTCCACAAGGGCACACACACAATAACACAGCTGTTAATTTTGGGAAGAGGTACTGTAATTTCCTTTACTAATTTAAAAATATATTGTTTATGGATTCGCAAGCAATGTACATTGCATGCAAATGACATTTCAGTTTTGTTTTGTGTAAATCTTAATAATAAAATATAGTAAATAATCTCATGCATAATATTTTTATTTACACTATTTACTTTGAGGGACTGGATATTCCTGTATAGATTGTAATGCCAATGTGTTTTCCGCATCGTTCGGTGTGAAGCGACGCTGGCCAGAGTCGAAGAATGTGGGATTTAAGGGTTAGGTACTGCAACTGAATACTGCAAGTTTACAACTCTTGAGGGATTGTGCCCTGTGATGATGAGCGACAAGTCCAGTGCCCATAGTCTTTCAGCAGAGGTTCAAACTCACTTGTGAGCCTGAAGTGAGGGTGTGATTAGAGAAAAACACATATAACTTCAGCAAGTATTTGTCTATATCTCTATAGCACCTGGTAGAGGTGTGCAAAATTTCCGATTCTTAGATTATTCACGATTCGGCCGTGGAAGACTCGAGAACGATTCACAAACATCCAAATTCCGATGATTGAAATATGCAAAGTAAAGCGGAAGTACAACACACTCGGTGCGCCGTGCGGTCTTCGGGACAATGAGGAACGGAGCGAGAGTAGCTAAACATCATGCTTCTCATTACCCGGCCCCTCGAGTAATGCCAATGCTCAATTCACGGCTCTAGCTCAACTCATGCCACGAGATAAAAAAACAAAACAACATACCTGACTGCTGCCGAAAAGCTGCTACAAAGTACATCCACATAATGTTACGGTAGATATCATTTATATAGGACTAGATGCAATATAGATTCAGTAGCGTTAGCAGCACAGCTACAAAAAGCTAGATGCGGGCGTAGCAAACGGCTGCCATTTTAAAGCAGTACGCTTCCCTGCAAGGCTGTTGTAGCGAACCTTCCAAGCAAACCTAATAAACTTTTTTATCTAAAATACTCCTAAATCGGTAAAATAGTGACTTGAATCTATCTTTAAAATAGTTTTAAAACTTTCACATGTCGAAAGTAGACAAAAGGGAAATTATGGAATGACGGGAGCAATTTTAACAACTTTAACGGTTGATTCACAACATTAAAATAATTGAATGTAGTTTAAAGCTGCTGATATAGAATGGGGACTAGAGTTTTTTATTTATTGTTATTTTTGTATATTTTTTTACTGCTATATGTTAACTTGATACTGAAATAGTAGTTTGGTTTAACCTGACAGTATTTTTGAACAATTTTGGAACTAATGTACAAAACATTAAAAAAAAAAAAAAAAAAAAAAAATTTTTTTTAAAAAGGAGGGGGGGTGCATCAATAATCGTTTTATAATCGAATCGGAGCCTCTGAATCGTAATCGTAATCGAATCGAATCGTTAGGTGCCCAAAGATTCCCAGCTCTAGCACCTGGTTACATCATTACTGGTACACACATCTAAATAAGCCACCCTCCTAAGATGATATTTCCCCAGATGGAGTTGCTGAACACCTGACTTTATCAGAGGCGATTACATTTTCCTCAACCTCTGACTCTGTTTGATGGTTGTGAGGGAGCCTGTATTTACAGAAAAATGTTTTACAAGTACCATATCAAAGACATATTTAAGATGTGAGATGGTTAAGTGATGTTCCCAAATGTCTTGTGTTTCAGCTATATCACTAAACCAAAAGTTGCATCTAAAGCGTCAGATCCCAGAGACCAGTCTGCAGCTCCCATCCTCCTCACTTTAATTCCAACCGTAGAGCAGCCCACCCAGCAGCAAGTAAAAAAGAAAGGTGTCGCAGCCATAACTGGGGACTCCGATACTGACCCTGAGGGCCCTGTGGCCCAACAGATGCTCTCTTTTGTTATGGATGACCCTGACTTTGAGTCTGAAGCATCAGACACACCAAAAATAATAAAGGTAAAGTAGAATTGTTGAAACATAAAAGTACAGCATGCATCTCATTGAATAAAACGCATACACAAAATACACAGATCTTATTATTCTTGTATGTTATGATACATTAAGTTCAACAATTTAAAAGTGGCCCAATATTTTATAATCTGTGATACTTTTTATCAAGAGTCTTTATTTTGGTCCCATATTTTACTTTGTCATTCCCAAAGAAATTATTATCTGCCATTCATAAACCTAATCCTGTTTTGTTATCTTCAGAGTACATTCCCTGCCAGGGATGAACTTCTATCTGACCTCTCAGACGATGACATTCAGTCAGTCAAGGCACCAAAACCTGTGAATCCCACTGTGATCTCATTTAAACAAAAGGATGTTTCTGACCTTTTTGGCCTTGGCATCCAAGAACCCTCAGCAACCAAAGAGAGCAGCGAGGAGCAAGAAGGCAAGATGTTTAGAATGTTTCTATATTGGTACAATAGTTGCCCCAGCCTTGCTACTTAGGTATCCATAAAATGTTAGTATGTTAAAGAAATCTTACTATAAGCAATTGAGTAGAATGATGATTTTAGGGAATTACAATTTTTCTGCCAAACTATACAATACAGGTCAGATCCTCAAATTAAGGTTTATAACGGTAAACACTGATATATCTTACATTTCCAGTGCAAGATAAAGATGTACATTGATAGTGTGACATCATACCCAAACAAAATAGTGTGTTACACAGGAAAGTAATGGCAACAATGCAAGGCATCCGTCGAGGCTTTAGTGTGGCCTCTTCCTTTGCATGTCTTAATACTATAAATGTATAAGAAAAAGCATTTGAACGGCCATTACTATTGCCCAAAATGACAATTCTCTGTAGAAAAACACATAAACAGCAATTATTTCAGTAATCTTCATGACTTTTAACAATAAAAAAACAAGGTAAACGTGCATTAGTTTGTACTTGAGGATTATCTGTCAAAGAATACTAAACTTGTACATCAAACAACTAATGGATGTATTTGTTTCATTATCAGAGAAAGAATGCAAACACTCCTCTAAAGACAAGAAGAAGAAAAAGAAGAAAAGTAAAGAGGTGAAGTATTTACATTTTTGTCATAATTACGCATAAACCCTAATTTAAATTAACTTGAGTTGTGTTGAATGAATCGGTAATGTTTTTTTAATACAGTGATTTGCAAATCAATTTCTACCTATATTATATTAAATACAATATGAAGATAATTTGCTTAATTTTCAAACTGATAACTCATTTTTTAAATTTGATGCCTACAACATGTTCCAAAAAGCAGCGACAGGGGCAACAGAAGACTGAAAGTTGCTTTCTCCTAATAAACGAAACATAATAAATAATCCCAACAGGACTATATCTTACTCGCATGTGATACATTAAAACTGTTTAGACCATAAGGACACTTAGATTCCCATTCTCAGTGTCAAATCAGCTGAAAAGGACAGGTTAAACATTTTTTTAAAAAAAGAAGACTGGGAAAGTTGAAAGAATGCACAAAAAATGAGTTTGAGACAGGTCTGGACTGCTGTAGGCCAGTTTTCTATTGAAAATGTGTTGCAGATTGTGAAGCACAAAATCTGGCAAGACCCAGACTATTGAGCAATTTAAGTTGTAAGTAAAGCAAGAGTAAGAAACAATTTCCCTACACAGCTTCAGTAATTAGTATCCTCAGTACTTAAACAGTTATTGGGTGTTGTTAAATGGAAGGGTGATATAAAACAATGGTAAATATGCCCTGATCCCAGCTTTTTGGGGATGTAATGCAAATGTAAATTCAGAATGAATGAATATTTGCATTAAAAAAAAAAAAGATCATTTCCAGCCTTAAAAATAATAAATATCTTGTCTTTGCAGTGTAAGTATAAGTTGAAATTTATTTGAAAAGCATTGCTTTCTGTTTTTATTACGTTTTACAACAACAATAGCCCAACTTCACTGGAATTGGGGTTTGTAAAAAGGTTGTTTGTGTTTGAATTTGACACATCAAAGTCATCAATCATAATGCTGTTCCCTTTTTAGGAGGAAGAAAAGAATAGGAAGAAACATTCAAGTAAACACAAGAAAAAAGAAAAAGATGAAGCTGTTGACGATAAAGAGAAAAAGAAGAAAAAATCGAGGACCAAGAAAACAGAGGTGGATGAGCTGGAAGACTTTTTAGGAGGATCCACAAAAAGAGATGATGGCGATTATGAAGAACTATAAGATCTCCCTTTTTATTAGTATACTGCATCTGAGGACACCTGTGGCAAGGAATTAGATCACTACCTGGTTCTCTGACTTGTATGTGCACAAAGTTGTATCCCAAGCCATACAAAATGCAATACAGCTACCAACAACCACCAGGTAAAACCAGACACTCTGGATGTAGGCCTGATTGTTATTTCTGATCTAATCAATTTCTTTTTAAGTTCACTTGTACAATGACTGTCATTCAATTCAGTTAAAATCTTCTAAGAGATTACAAACTGATAATCGGTGTAGCTGTACTGTATTTTTTTTCTTTGATGTGATTGTTCATTTGTGAACATTATTCTCCAAGAGATCCACCCTCATTTAGTCTCTATAATTAGAATTACTGTACCATTCTGTCTGAGTCTTTGTGTGGTTGGAATAACGTTGGCCCGCATGCGAAAGGTTAACAAATGCCTCCCCGTTTCTGTCTGTCCTTGTATTGTTCTGCTTCATCTGCGGTGGTACATTTATACCCTGGTTTACTTCTTAATAGGTAACATGGAATAACAACTTAAGGTTTGTTTGAGCAAAACTGTACTCTGCATTCGAATCTCCAGCAAGCTTCTCCTTTCTGCCATTGGAGTAGGGCAAGTAACATTGGCCAGACTACAAATGGCTAACATTGAAGTTTTTTAATGTCTTTAGATCAGCACTATCCATCATGGTACAGTATTCCAGCTGGTCTTTGTCTTGCCAATTTACTTGCATGTGGAATTGGAACAACAATATGAACTATTTTATCAATATTATATGATGATCTCTCGACCCAAAATAATAAGAAATTGTCAGTCGGTTTTGAATTAAATAGTAAGAGCCATTTAGATTTTTAATCAATTCAAGCTGTTTAGGGCAGTTTGGGTCAAAGGTCAGACCGTACAGGATTTTTTCACAACTTCACTCATTAGCTTGTGTCTCTCATCTAATTATACAGTAGATGATTTACCAGACACTAAAGACACTTTTCTGCAGCATTTTTTGTATTTAGACTGGAATGTGGACCAATAGAATCTCCGGTCAGAATTCTAAAATTGACTCATTGCAGATGTAGCAAAACTGCAGCTGTCCAATTCTATGCTTCTTTGCTGTTCCATATTTTCTTTTGAATTGTCTCCATCCAAACATTTTTTTTTAATGCCTTAACAGACGTTTCAACAAGACTTGTGTGCTGCTATCCTGGACCATTTTAAGTGTTCTTTCTGTTCTCTCAGATTTGCGATCAGAATATTGTTTTTGCTGGTGAGACTCAAATACACAAAGCCTATTTTAAGATTGCAATGACTCACTAAACCCTGTTTTGTGTTTTTTGTTCTTTTGTGTTTATCTGTCTCTGCATGTTACAACATTTTCATTTGGAAATATCTGCTTATTGTTTTTTTTTTTTTTTACAGTTTTGTTTTGTTACAGGATTGCATGGTTGTGTTGGTGTACATTTTATTAAAAAAATTTAAAGCAACTTTTCAATATTGCTATTTACAGTTCATTGTTTGTCTCCAATTATACAGTTTTCTTTCCACTTGTTTTAGGGAGTTATTAGATGTCATGCTTTGCTCTGTTTCAGGCCATTATGTCTCAATTAATTTAATCAAATCTATCATCATCAGACTGTATCCAAGATACCCATATTTCAAATAAATGGAATACTCCAAGATTCCTTAGTTTCCACCTCTCGCATACTCCAGACTTACTCTATTGATTTGTTAAGTATGTTCAAAATTCCATCGCTGAAACTTGACATCGTTGATCCATTTTTACCTTTTTATCTAATTTGAGAATAAATGCAGGAAACATTTTTAGCAAAGCTTGAAACACGTATGTACAGCAAAAAAAGATTGTATAAATTATTTTAAAAAATATGTCAAGAGTGTCTCTGATTTTCCATGAAATTGTTACAGACTGGAAAGATGCAAGAGCGATAATTTGCCATGACACAACATAAGTAATATTTTGTAGAACTGAGATGCACTTTGAATTTTTTTTTTTTTTTCAGGTATCGGGTTTCTTCCAAGGGGTTATACATTATAACGGTGTGAAATGAATCCCATATCTTCCTATTCTCTGACATGTCTCATCGTACACTGTGTGAGTTTGACGATGTTTGCTTTGTCCAATAAATACACATTTCTCAATATTAAGCTTCTATTCTTTTTCTTATTACATTGTTTTCATGTCAGTGACCAACCGGTTGGGGAGGCATCGACGGGTGGTCTCCCCAGAGCGCAAAATTTGCAAGGACCGCCTCTGCTAATAAAATTAAATGCAGCGTTTAATGTTAGCACTGACCAACTGAATGTTATTTTCAAAATGTTTCCAAAGTTCGCATTTATTACCGCAGATTGCATAGATAATTCAATACAAGATAGGCAATCTCCTTTCAGTCGAAGCCAGGACTCGGGGATATGATAAATTAGGTAGCGCACCTCTTTGAGCTCGGAGAACGGTAAAGGAATAGATTTCCTTAAATATATGGTATTTGGTTGTATACTATGGTTGTGTCGTGTTGGAAAATCAAAAACATTAAAACACATTAAAACTGCGCTTGATTCAACCCAACAAGCAAATTTGAATGTTTTACTAAAATCTCTTTTTACTCTTATTTTGAAATCATTTCCGATGTGCTAGTATCAAACGCTCCCATTGGCCCCAACCTTGGCCTATGAGGAACCCTCTTCGAAAGGCAACTAAATTCCATGTGGAAATTAGCCCCTGCTAGCCTGCTACCCAACGTAAAAATATGGTAAGATTATTTTCTGAGTCGCACATAATTGGTAACATTGACGTAGCCTACTGTATATTGTAGAAGAACATGTTTCCAACCAAGCTAACTCTAATTTAAGCAGAAATTCTTTCGTGACATGGCGATATGAACAACCTAAATTTTGTTCGTGAGACTGCTTCGCTACATGTTAAACATTATGTAATCTTTTACATTTTTTGTGATGGTTTTGTCATGTATTGTTAGCTTCGTCGAGAGGTCAGACTGAGGCGGGAGTATTTGTACAGGAAGGCACAAGAAGACAGGCTCCGAACCATTGAGGAGAAGAAACAGAAGCTGAAGGGTGCCCTCGATGGTATGGATGGCATGCTTTTTATGTAAGCAGCATAGCCTAATGTATGACATCAACGTAATATTTTCCCCTCTCGCTGTAGAAAACTGTTTGCTTCCAACCGAGGTACGCAAAGATGCATTGCAGCTGCAGAAACTTTTGGAGTATGATGATGACGGTGCAGAGGGTTAGTGTTATATTAGTTCTACTGACCAAATATCTCATGCTTATACAATATTTGCCCCCTTAATTTGTATCACTTTGTCTCCCTTCCAGGTGTCAGCTCACATATGGATGATGAATACAAATGGGCTGGAGTTGAAGATCCAAAAGTCATGGTGACCACATCCAGAGACCCAAGTTCCAGACTCAAAATGTTTGCTAAGGTTCGGCTAAATTATTTGGGAGGGATTACTATTTAATTTTATTTATTTAATTTAATTTATAAGGTACGTTCACAAAGGGCACAGTGGTATCAAAGTGCTTTACATTGCACACAACACAAAAGAACATTGCAACAGTCAACACAAAAATCAATGCCTCTCATGATGAGGAAAGATCTCTATTTCTGCAGGAGGTCAAGCTGATGTTTCCCGGAGCTCAACGCATGAACAGAGGAAACCATGAGATTGATGCACTGGTGAGAGCGTGCAAAGCCAACAACGTTACTGACCTCGTCATCATCCATGAAACCAGAGGACAGCCAGGTTGGTTTATTTAATCTTCAAAAGTTAACACAAAAGGTGCGCCAAAAAAGTTTAAAGGGATGGTTTCACTGCCTTACAGTCTAAAATGTGTCAAAATCATCCCTCCACAAACACCAAAGTCACCCGAGGAAGCTGAAATGTCTTTGTGACACAAATCTAATAATCCCACAATTCTCCACGTGGCCAGTGGCACATAGGATTAGCTACAGTGTAATCACAACATAGATTCATCCAATCGCATTATGTATGCATGTATGCCTGTTAGAGGTGTGCAAAATTTCCGATTCTTAGATTATTCGCGATTCGGCCGTGGAAGATTCGAGAACGATTCACAAACATCCAAATTCCGATTATTGAAATATGCCAAGTAAAGCGGAAGTACAACACACTCAGCGCGCCGCGCAGTCTTTGGGACAATGAGGAACGGAGCGAGAGTAGCTAAACATCATGCTTCTCATTACCCGGCCCCTCGGGTAATGCCAATGCTCAACTCACGGCTCTAGCTCAACTCATTCCACGAGATAAAAAAACAACAACAACATACCTGACTACTGCCGAAAAGCTGCTACAAAGTATATCCACATAATGTTACCGTAGATATCATTTATATAGGACTGGATGCAAATTAGATTCGGTAGTGTTAGCAGCACATCTACAAAAAGCTAGATGCAAGCGTTAGTAACGGCCGCCATCTTAAAGCAGTACACTTCCCTGCAAGGCTGTTGTAGCGAACCTTCCAAGCAAACCTAATTAACTTTTTATCTAAAATACTCCAAAATCGGTAAAATATTGACTTGAGTCTATCTTTAAAATAGTTTTAAAACCTTCACATATCGAAAGTAGACAAAAGGGAAATTATGGAATAACGGGAGCAATTTTAACAACTTTAACGGTTGATTCACAACATTAAGTTAATTGAATGTGGTTTAAAGCTGCTGATAAAGAATGGGGACTGGAGTTTTTTATTTACTGTTATTTTTGTATATTTTTTTACTGCTATATGTTAACTTGATACTGAAATAGTAGTTTGGTTTAGCCTGAGAGTATTTTTGAACAATTTTGGAACTAACGTACAAAACATTTAAAAGAAAAAAAAAATAATAAAAAAAGGAGGGGGGTGCATCAATAATCGTTTTATAATCGAATCGGAGCCTTTGAGTCGTAATCGTAATCAAATCGTTAGGTGCCCAAAGATTCCCAGCTCTAATGCCTGTAAAGGTTAGCGTTGGCATATTGCAGCATCTTCATTAACTATGTGTAAGCAGCCGAGAAGTAATAATAATATAATAACAAAGTTGAATTTTGCCCGATCTGTTTTAAAAAGAAAGCACAGTGAAGCAAGTCTTGTCAAAATAAAACTGAGCTGTTTGCATAGTTTTGACAGTTTTTCAACCAAAAACCAATGAAGACCTGCAGTGCTCGGCGACCAAAAGCTCAATTAGCTTTTGTTTAAATAAATTATCCGCTACCTGCAGGTGGCTACCTGCAACGACTTTAATAAGACTATAAAGTGCAAATCTACAAAGCCAAAGGACGCTAACATGGTTAAACACCTCTGGACACATCGTGTAGTACAGTGCTTCTCAATTATTTTCTGTTACACCCCCCCCAAGGAAGACGTAAATGTTTCGCGCCCCCCCCCCCCCCAAACTCTGCCGCCACTGTAAATAGTATCATTTGTCTATAATATTACTATTATAATTCCGCCTCTGCCTCACATTGTGACCTTTATTTCTATTAGAGAAAATAACAGAGATCAGCTTATAAAGTATAACTTTATTAACATTGTTTTGTTTGTAACAGAAAAGACTTAACACGCATCAATTCGCCTGAATTAAAAAAAAAAAAAGTCACATCCAAACAGTAAAGATACACTCAAGGTACATTTTTGACCATTTGATACTGAAAAATAAAATCAGTAAATAATAACAAATTCTAATTGATTAGAAACATTAACTCATGAGGACAATATGCCAAAAAATTTGACCGAAAAAACAAAACTGAATAGAAGAGAAAAAAAAAAGTGTCTTTGGACAGAAGGACAGTATTTATTTTCGCTGCTCACAGTATCACCTCCAGTTTGTAATGGTGTGGGGTTATTTTGCACTGAGCATGCTAACAGTGCTCACTGGTTTACTGATATAACACTGACAAAGCGGGACGATTGTTGGCAATATTCGGCACGTTTTTGCTGAAAAACAACCAAGCAGCTAATCAATGAAAATTGTGGTCTAATGTCTTTAGGTGGAGTCTTAATTGATTTGGCTTCCGGCTGTCCGCTACAATCATTTTTAGACACAGTAAACAGTGGTCTTTCCTCATTTACCACTGTATTAAATGTCAAAGCCAAAAGGCAAACGGCCCGAAAAAAGCGCATTCTCCGCGGCCGAGGGAGAACCGTAGGTGAGGGTAGTCGTCGTGACGATCCCAAGCCGAAAATGGTACTTCTCGGGCGGACACGTGAGAACCGGAGACGACAGTGGGTCACTGCGTGAGTCCGGCCGGAAAACGGCTTTCGAAAACGGCGCACAGCTCTTCATATCTCTCTTCTTTGTGCTCTTGCTTACTTCAAAAATACTGTGCGCACTTTGAAAATGAGAGCGCCACTGCCACCCACTGAGTGGATATGCAAATACACTTTATTCTAGTACGGCAAAAAAAAAAAAAGGCATGTTCCCCGAGGTCACATGCGCCACCCCTGGCATCGCTCTGCGCCCCCCTGGGGGGGGGGGGCCCTCCACTATTTGAGAAGTACTGGTGTAGTAGCAACGACAACAGCCATAGTGGAGGTATTACATGCTGTTCCAACCTGCAGTCCGTGTTGGCACTGGTTAGAATTAGGTGAGTGAAACATAAAATACGTCTTACACTGACATTCAGCCCGCTTACAAGTTAAGATGGAATTTAAACGATCCCTCATTGAAATGCAAATGCCTTCATATTATGTACGTATTTGATTTATAAAAGAAAAAAAAAGATTGTGAGTTGTTTTTTCATATATCGCTCACTTGTCAAAATCTAATCTTCCCCCCTTTGCACCTTCTTGGTCAGCAGAGGGCTGAGTCATGAAGCAGTGTAGTTGATAGACCAATCTCCCGTCCATAGAAATGCCAGCGGCAGCCCTTGCTCAAACGGGATTCTTAGTTATTGTGGTGAAATGCAAAACTTAATGAATGTCTTTATAACAAGCGAAAAAACAAAGTTAAGCACGACTTTTGCGTAACTAAGCCTGTTAATCCTGAGCGTTGTTTTGATTGCAGAAAATATGGCAATAACAATGATCCATATGACGCTAGAACAGTCTCATCATGAACACACATCTAACATGAAACACGCATACATCTGACATAAAACACATTCATAAAATGCGTGTGTGTTTGTGAGAATTGTCTTACACGCAATTATATCTTACTTTTAAGTTTGAATCCGCACTCACGAGTGTGGATCATGTTGAGACTCACTTCATGCAGCTGAGAAACATATATGCATTTTTTCTAAACGGAGCCCATCTGCAGCCAATCACATGGGCTGAGTGTATTGTGTAACGTCACTACTGTGCGCCCTCAACAGAAAAAAATGGCGGCTTCTGGCAGTGGGAGCCACAAGGGTTTCAGTGTGAAATTATGCTGTTTTGTTTTATCAATGTTTTAGTGATGTTGCTTTATATAAATGCACTCAAACCCTTACTGCCCCTTCTGCCAGACACCATTTCTTCTGTCCTGTACCTGTTCTAGCACCATAGATCCAACGTCTCACTCAATTACAAGTAGTGGGTAGGAGGGAAGCCCAGTCAACTCTTGATATCACATCTGTTCCTAATATGGCAACACGCATGAAAATTAACCAGAGGGATCATTTTAGCAAATGCAAGACTAGGCACAAGTATTACGACACTAGATATTTTTCAAATTGTACAATATTGTTCTAGGAATCTTTTTTTTTTTTTTTACCTCCGCTGACGACAAGTGGTATGCTTTAAATTCTTCTGTTTTAAATTGCACTGCATTGTGTGAAATTGTACATTTTTCAGTTATTTTAGGAGTTCAATTTTTTTCACGGGGTTGGCAGTGAAATTTGCAATCGAATTGGCAGTAAATCCTCTTACAAATGGTTAGGGTTGGGCATCGTTTGAAATTGAACGATTCCGGTTCCGATTACGTTTCCACGTTTTGATTCCAGTTCCGAACGATTCTCGACTCCGATTCTTTTAAGAGGCAGGGTAAAAAAAAAAGGGTGAAAAAAAAATGCATGGTTTATATTCAAGTGTTCTCGATGATTTTTTAAATTATGTGAACATCTCACAGGGCTAATTTTAAATTGTGTATATGTATCAGTCTTTGAACTTCAGCAATTTTTTTCCACTCGGCGGTCAGGGCATTGAAACATGGAATCGAAATTTAGAAATTCCAATGATTCCGGGAGCATCGGAGTGATAGAACCGGTTCCAATCGATGCTCAACCCTACAAATGGTCTTTAAAAAGTCTTAAATTTCACTTGTTGAAACCTACAAGAACCCTGACTTGAAATAGGTTGGAAACGTTTGTTATCTTGGCACAATTCTAAACCTCTTTTAGTTGTGCGTAAATTACTTGTGGATTCTTGGTCACAATACTTTGTTGTTTGCAGGGTGTGACTCTAGTCTTACATTAAAAAAAAAAAAAAAAAAAAAATCTACTTTTGGGTGACTAAAATACCAACTTCTCTGTAAATGACTGTAACCTTAACGATGTATTTAATTATTTTTTATGGATTTTTATAATCTGGTCGTGTCTTTTCATCGTAAGTTCTGGTCTTGGATAATTTGGTCTTGAGCACAACACTAGTCATCACAGCATCATATGAGTATCGTAAATGTTCTGGGAGTGACCACATAATAGTTATTTTTGCTTGTTGAACGTTTGTAATATATTCTGTACCAGAGTGACCTCAATATTAGTTAAGTTTGCCTTTGCAAACCGACTGAATATTGAGGTTTTTTTTTTAAACTGTCAAATATGGCAGCAGTTCATTTTATAATACTACATATCACTAGCTTGCATCAATGGTCATTATTTGCTTCCTTCTTGTTTCAAACATTCCTTTTACTCAAGCACAGTGGGCCGTTACCCTACCTGATCTATAATGGACCGTTCCATGGAAACGCAGCTTAGTAGAACATTAGAATCACATTTATAAATTTTAAAAAAACTTTGAGTACAAAAATGGTGTGAATGAGAGTACAGGGTGAAATTGTTTGTTCGTACATATTTACAGATGGCCTAGTGGTGTGCCACCTGCCATTTGGACCCACAGCTTATTTCACGCTTTATAATGTGGTAATGAGGCATGATGTCCCGGACATAGGCACCATGTCTGAAGCCTACCCACATCTCATCTTTCACAACTTCACCTCACGGCTTGGCAAGCGGGTGAGTACTCAACCATGCCCTGCTCACATGCTGTTGATACAGTCTCTCACCATTTGTTTGTTAGCTCACCTAATTAATCCTGCCTGCGCAGGTATCCAATATCCTCAAGTATCTTTTTCCAGTACCAAAAGAGGACAGTAGGCGAGTTATAACTTTTGCCAACCAAGAAGACTTCATCTCTTTTCGGTCAGTGTGGTGGTGTCCTTGGATTTTCTCATTCTAATTTTAAAAAAAAAAGAAGTGTTCTTTTGTTTTGTTTCTCTTCATGATTTATTTGATTTTTTTTTTTTTACAGACATCACACTTACAAGAAAAAAGACCACAAAAACATAGAAATGACAGAAGTTGGGCCCAGGTTTGAAATGAAATGTAGGTATAAAGTGAGCGAAATTTAGAACTCTGAGATGAAACTCGATTCTAACTTGCGACCTTAAACTGATTTTTCCCCCAGACCTTAACCACAGTGTTTTGAATAGAATTTGTAGAAAATGGGTTCACCTATGTCCTTTCATCAATGATACCACAACCTATTTCAACAGACAAGAAATAATGCCCATTGTAGATGACGTGCCAACGAACCATAGTTCAGTTCCATATTCTGAGCGTACTCATCTGATCAATACTTATACAAGGCTCCAGACTACCCCTAAATGGGGGCATTTCATCTCAAAAATGTGATGCAAGTAAAAATTTCATCTACTTGCACCTTTAGTGACAAAGTGTGGCATGGGGAGGTCAATTTCTGGGTTGGCCAGTGTCCTGGCAGGTGATTTGTCAATAAATCAGTTGCTGATTGGTTGTAGTGCCAGGTAACGGCGACAGAAATGGAACAAAGCTCCCTTGTTAAGTTAATCTGATTTTTAAGAAGTATACTTATCATATCCTATATAAGTATACTGGTCGATGTTAAAACTGATAAAGAATAAAATATAGATTCATAAGTTTGTAGTTTTATGCATTTATCATGAAAGTATTTATCGGTTAAATAGTAAAAAATAAAGGGAAAATGTGCATGTTGATTTACTATATGTGCCTCTGAATCTTCTGCTTGGGCCCCTAAAATTTTGAGTTGGGGGCCACTGTGCTCCTGGTAAAAAATGTTAGTCTGGAGCCCTGCTATATGCAGTACAAATCTTCCCTAAAGGTGTAGTCCAAATGAATGCAAAAATGTGATGAGGACTGAATTAGCAATAAGATTGGACAAATAAAGTTCAGAGCTACAAGTATATATTACTATTATTTATTTATTTATTTATTGTCTTCTAACATGTATATGTGCAAAAAGTTCTACAAGCTAACTTATTAAATCTTATTTTCCTCTTTCTAGTATACATGATCAAACTGGGTACCCTGGAAAATGAAGACACTGCAGATGTTGAGTGGCGACACCACACATATACGCACACGTCAAAGAAAAGAAGATTTCTCAGTGTTCAGTAGATTTATAAATACTATAATCAAAAGTTGGACAGTTTATAAAACTTGTATTAAAAACGAATGGATTTTTTTGTCTTGTAAGAGACTATTAAAACAATACAGTGGCAATGTGTCTACTGTAGGTGTCAGTATTTGGCAATGGGTATTCAAGATATTTGCTGACACGAACCTCGGTTGTATGTACTGATGGCATAGTTTTTTTGTTTTTTCGAATAAAATGATTTGCCTGATTTGTATCTGCATTTAAATAAAACTTCCATCAGCTGCCATTCGAGACTATGTAAGACTATATATCTATTAAGAACATGTACAATATATATTGAATGAAGGGTTTGATTTTTTTTTTTTTTTTTTTTTTTTCTGGTTTTGGTGTTTTTTTTTTTTCTATTTGCTTCGCTGTCATTTTGAAATCAGATAGCAGCCAGGCATACTGGAAGAGTTCATTTACATGACAGAGAACGCTAGTGTACGCCCATCTTTGCGATGTCCAATGAAAAATGGCAGCTACGGGAAGTAGCCAATGAAAAAATAGCATTTCTGAGGTTTTCCGCTTTCCCTGAACTTCTTGACAGATTCGACTTTAGATTGAGAGAGTTCAAGATGGCTGCCACAGGTAAGAGTTTTTAATTTATATCCAGACGGTAATAAACCTATATGGCGATGTTCGAATAATTGGCCAATAATCGTGACAACGCAACTACGTTGTGCGTTAATTTGGGTGGCAATGTAACAAGTCACCGCTGACGAAGCGGAGAAAGGACCAGCAATAGTTCAAGAGCCGACGCACTGGTAAAACCCCCAAAGTTTGCTATCGTTGTCAACTGAGTTGCCTGCGAATAGCTGAAAAGTACGTCAGCCACGGGCTTGCTACATAATCTCTTCCACTACGAGCACGGCTTAGCCCGGCAGTAACGGCATTTTCGAGTCGAGTTTTAAGTATAATCACTTGTCTGTCTTGAAATTAAATTGTCATTCTGCAATTGCTTGCCCTTACTTCTTAAACTAGTTGGTCAGGCACCTAAAAGTGTCCAAAAGTGGCACAACGAAGAGTAACATGGCTTCCAACAATTCCAAATGTCACATACAGTACACAAATCCCACGCCAAGCTAAATGGCTAACGTTGCATAGCATTAGCATCACTCAACTCTTGTCTTCTAACTTTGACGATAATTTTGCTTTTAAGCGAGTCATGCCATTTATCACTGGCTTCGTTTCTTACTCGCTGACTTTTCTTGAGTGTTGTGGGGTCTACGATTTAATCGTATGAATCGATATACTGTATGTTCATTTGTGTAGCGTCCTTGCCTAATTACACGATTTAGTCCATGTTTATTTTATAACACCATTTAATTCACTTTGCATATCCCCTTAAATTAAACCTCTTAATTTTGTTGCAGGTTGTAAATAAACCATTAAAGCTTTTGGATCCAACAGCCAATGAATCTCCTGAGGCTTTGGTGTCAAATATAGCGTCCCCCTCCTGCTTCCTCTCATCATGTCCTCCACCTCCTCCTACTCCTCCTCAGGAGAAACTAGCCCAGAGGATGTACCCCGAGGTGGGGGCACCATCCGTGTCTACCTCCCCAACAAGCAAAGGACTGTGGTGAGAAAAGTCTCTAAATGCTCCGTTCTGATCTTAAATGTTACTCTTTTGTGCACCTATTAAATTATGATGCAAGCAGATTAATTGGTGATGATGGTTCTCCGTGACAGAATTTACTAAAACAAGATTTGACATCTTTCACACTTTGTCACTGAGTGAGAAAATTCACATTTGGTTTGGCAGATGGTGCTTTCCATCATTCTCGCTGCTTCTGAGTTAGAATTCAAGTCAGATTCATCATAGCGTGCTGCATTTGTTCACATTTGAAATAGCGAGCACATTGGTGTTATGGTGGTTATTGGTGAGCACATCTTCCACACATGTTGATAAGAGTTTGTGATCTTGAATCTGGGTGATTTCCCTCCTGTGTGGAGTTTGCAATCCTAGTATATTCTTCTCACGTTCATCCCAGTTTTTTGTACCCTGGCTTTCTACTATTTTAGAATAATTGGACAAGTTGCGCGTGTGTGGGGGGATTTGGGGGGGTGAGTGTGAATTTTTTGTTTTTTTTTTTTTTTTTTTTTTTTTTGCCTCTGCTCATGAGGACAATAGTGCAGAAAATGGATATATTGATGGATGTTATTTTACCTCAATTAAGAACAAATGTAATTTGAAGAGACTTTCCACATAAAGCCAGGGTTGAAAGTGGCTAGAATTTCTTGCCGGAACTCATGACATGAAGGTCGCCACAGAGCTAGAATTTTCATTTTTTTAGATTTCTTTTTCTTTTTTTTTTTTTTTTTTTTTTTGTGGAGGAGGGGTCAAACCTCCTAAAATCACTTAAATGCAGATAAAACTTATTTTGGCACAGTTATTCCTATAACACATACAAATAAAAAACAGATTTTCATTCAAAATTGTATTTTTTCAATGATCTGCAAAATAAAGCTTAACAAACAGCAGTAACCCCAACCTCCACCTCTTAATTTTTATTTTCCCTCATTTCCTCACATCTAAATGCAAAGCCTCAATTTTAACTACTTCAGAACATTGGATGTACATTAAAATGAAAGCTAATGTAAATATTTACTTTTCGTTTTTTAAATAATAAAGATATAAGCAACATACATTCACAAAAATAAGTACAAATGACCAGTGTTGGGAATAACGCCATTACATAACGGCATTATTTTTTCAGTAACAGGGTAATCTAACTAATTTTTTCCGCCGTTACAACGCCGTAACCGTTACTGATGGTCAAAAGCGGTGCGTTACTTACTTCGAATAAATTGAAGAAACTACCAGCCGTAGCGAGTCTACTCTGCTCTGTTTATTTGTCATCCAAGACTTGGGGTGCGTTCAGGTTCATGGCAATGAAAATAGTAAACACACATAGCCTACCTTTGCAAGAACGATGGAGTTGCCGTTTGATACGGTCATAATGTGCAGGTCCTGCGTCCATCCGCAGCAAAACTGTTCGTAGCTTTGTAGCGATTTGTAATTTCGGAATCGCTGATGAGTTTAGTAACATACACCAAACAATAAATACAGCAGAATGTCCATTTCGCGTAATTGTTGAAGCCCGTCGACTTCTTCACTCCATTTGTCTTCGGCTTGCTCATAAGGGTCAACATTGTTCACAACCTTAAGTTTGATCACATATCTGTTCTTCGCCTTAGTAACGAGTTTGTCTTTTTATTGAACTGGCAAGTTAAAGTTTAATGTCCCGCGAGCCAGACCTGCTTCCAATATGGCTGCGTTGTTGTCAAATCTCTCTAGATCCCCCATTCTGTGACATAAACGCTCGCGCCTAATAGCGCACGTATATGTGTATTTGATGTTAATGAAGTTTGTTTTAAAAAAAAAAAAAAAAAAAAAAAAAAAAAAAACTTCAGAGCCGGTGTTTTCACACACAAACCGTAACACACACACAGCAAAACAGCTGCAGAGGGATATGATGGCAGAGCATTCAGAGGAAAATTTGTCCTTTACGAGGTGGAGATATAAACATTATTTCAAGTTGGTCGAAATTAAAGGAAAGAACGTGCATGTGAAGTGTAATTTATGTCCCGGGGCAAAGCTTTTGTCGACATCTGTGGTAAGCAATTCAAATCTGTTTATTTTTGTTGCACAGCAAGTGTAGGATAAATCTGTTGCTGGTGAGGTGCAATAAATATTACAAGGTTCTATAACACAACAAACTGTCTGTTCTTCTCTATTCAACTGACTCGAATACTGCTCAGAAAATTTCAAATTCTTTGACATACAACAACTTCTTTTTAAAGTAACGGAAATAGTTACTTTCCCTGGTAACTAATTACTTTTACTATAGAGTAACTCAGTTACTAAATCACTTTTTGGAAGAAGTAGTGAGTAACTGTAACTAATTACTTTTTTAAAGTAACGTGCCCAACACTGCAAATGACTTATATTTTGCCTGGTGAAATGGAATGTATTTTTAAGATCTCATGAACATTTCCTTTTTTATTTTTTAAAATTATAAGGAAATAAATTAGTAGCCTAACATTAATCACCGAAAATAAGTCCAAAGTGCACATTGACAGGGAAGATTTTCTGAGCATCCCGATCAGAGCAAATAAAATAATATAAATAAGCCCCCTTATCTCTTTCCTTTCTCTTAAAGATCTGATCAATTTTCTGTTCCCCTTTTTTTATCACATCAATTCAACAAGCTTAAGCTTGTTCTTTTTTCTTTTTGCTGTTCAAGGATACATGTGCATTTGAACCAATCAGAGCTAACTATCTCTGCTGATCACATGTCCGTATGTCGGACAATTGAACGGACAACTGAGTCGGAGACAGTTGAAAGGGAGTTTGCTTTGTTGCGCGCATGCACACATTGACGCGACTCGTCAGACTCCGATAACTGCAACAGCTGGGGAAAGCTCCGTGCAGTCCGTGGAATAAATAAATCATAGTTATTGGTTGAAACGGATGAGGCTACACAATACCTTATTAGGCTTGTTGTTAACACTTGTGTATGTAAATCTGATCTTGGTAGATTGTTTTCTTCTTGGATATGCGTGTGTGACAGCCTGGCAGGTTTTTTTTAACAGAGGGTTTTGACAGTTGCTGTCAAATTTTCAGGATCAAAGCACCGTTGCGGCCCGGAATCTTATACCGGAACGGTGTTCCGGGGCGTTCCGACCCGCTTTTATCCCTGCATAGAGCAGAGCTATTTTAAAAAAAAAAAATATATATATATATATATATATATATATATATATATATATATATACTGGACTGTCTCAGAAAATTAGAATACACAATATTCTAATTTTTTGAGACAGTCCTGTGTATATATACAGGACTGTCTCAGGAAATTAGAATACACAATATTCTAATTTCCTGACTGTCTCAGGAAATTAGAATATTGTGTATTCTAATTTCCTGAGACAGTCCTGTATATATATATATATATATATATATATATATACATACAGTGCCTTGCAAAAGTATTCGGCCCCCTTGAATCTTGCAACCTTTCGCCGCATTTCAGGCTTCAAACATAAAGATATGAAATTTAATTTTTTTGTCAAGAATCAACAACAAGTGGGACACAATCGTGAAGTGGAACAACATTTATCGGATAATTTAAACTTTTTTAACAAATAAAAAACTGAAAAGTGGGGCGTGCAATATTATTCGGCCCCTTTACTTTCAGTGCAGCAAACTCACTCCAGAAGTTCAGTGAGGATCTCTGAATGATCCAATGTTGTCCTAAATGACCGATGATGATAAATAGAATCCACATGTGTGTAATCAAGTCTCCGTATAAATGCACCTGCTCTGTGATAGTCTCAGGGTTCTGTTTAAAGTGCAGAGAGCATTATGAAAACCAAGGAACACACCAGGCAGGTCCGAGATACTGTTGTGGAGAATTTTAAAGCCGGATTTGGATACAAAAAGATTTCCCAAGCTTTAAACATCTCAAGGAGCACTGTGCAAGCCATCATATTGAAATGGAAGGAGCATCAGACCACTGCAAATCTACCAAGACCCGGCCGTCCTTCCAAACTTTCTTCTCAAACAAGGAGAAACTGATCAGAGATGCAGCCAAGAGGCCCATGATCACTCTGGATGAACTGCAGAGATCTACAGCTGAGGTGGGAGAGTCTGTCCATAGGACAACAATCAGTCGTACACTGCACAAATCTGGCCTTTATGGAAGAGTGGCAAGAAGAAAGCCATTCCTCAAAGATATCCATAAAAAGTCTCGTTTAAAGTTTGCCACAAGCCACCTGGGAGACACACCAAACATGTGGAAGAAGGTGCTCTGGTCAGATGAAACCAAAATTGAACTTTTTGGCCACAATACAAAACGATATGTTTGGCGTAAAAGCAACACAGCTCATCACCCTGAACACACCATCCCCACTGTCAAACATGGTGGTGGCAGCATAATGGTTTGGGCCTGCTTTTCTTCAGCAGGGACAGGGAAGATGGTTAAAATTGACGGGAAGATGGATGCAGCCAAATACAGGAACATTCTGGAAGAAAACCTGTTGATATCTGCACAAGACCTGAGACTGGGACGGAGATTTATCTTCCAACAGGACAATGATCCAAAACATAAAGACAAATCTACAATGGAATGGTTAAAAAAAAAAAACGTATCCAGGTGTTAGAATGGCCAAGTCAAAGTCCAGACCTGAATCCAATCGAGAATCTGTGGAAAGAGCTGAAGACTGCTGTTCACAAACACTCTCCATCCAACCCCAGTGAGCTCGAGCTGTTTTGCAAGGAAGAATGGGCAAGAATGTCAGTCTCTCGATGTGCAAAACTAATAGAAACATACCCCAAGCGACTTGCAGCTGTAATTGGAGCAAAAGGTGGCGCTACAAAGTATTAACGCAAGGGGGCCGAATAATATTGCACGCCCCACTTTTCAGTTTTTTATTTGTTAAAAAAGTTCAAATTAGCCAATAAATTTTGTTCCACTTCACGATTGTGTCCCACTTGTTGTTGATTCTTGACAAAAAATTAAAATTTTATATCTTTATGTTTGAAGCCTGAAATGTGGCGAAAGGTTGCAAGGTTCAAGGGGGCCAAATACTTTTGCAAGGCACTGTGTGTGTATATGTATATATATATGTGTGTGTGTGTGTGTGTGTGTGTGTGTGTGTGTGTGTGTGTGTGTGTGTGTGTGTGTGTGTGTGTGTATAAGCATTTCAGTGTGACATTGGCTGTCTTTATTTTTAAGCAATCATCTTTTCTTTTCACAGGTGAATGTTCGCCAAGGACAGACAGTCTATGAAAGTCTAGATAAAGCACTAAAAGTGAGAGGCTTAAGCCAAGACTGCTGTGCTGTATTCCGCCTTTTAGAAGGGTAAGCTTGCAATTTTATTCTATGTACGCAGTACATTTGTTTGGTTTTGAGAATGATAAGATGATGAAACTAGCAGAAGTTAAAGTGCTGTTCCCAATTCAAAACTATGCAGGAGCAGATCATCAAAGAGCAGCAGTGAGAGGGATATAGTGTGAATCTGTTCTTCAAGTTGACAAATCATTGTGCAGTTTTACTGTTTTTCCCAAATGTAAGGAATGTTTGCTTGTGTTTTTTTTTTTTTTAATTTTAATAATAGCACAGTTTGTAAAAACAGTTGTCGAGTTTTTCTTAAAACAGTTGTCGAGTTTTTCTTTTGTGTTATGAGGGAATCTGATCTTTAAGACATAGGCACATTTTTTGACTTGAATATGAGATTAATGACTGCAAGAATGAGTACTGTACACACCTTGGCACACAGCAGATTGTAGCTGGTCACTTTCAGTGTGGCCCAGAACCCAAGAATGTTGTCACATGAAAGCCCAGACCACCTCTACTCTGGCTTCATTCAAATTGATTCACTTTTGGTTTTGTTAAGGCTTCAGCGCTTGTGAGTTGATTTGATTTGTTTATGGAGACACGGTGATTCATTAATCACAAAATTAAGACAGACGACTGCAAGGTTCTGATTTTTTTTTTTTTTTTTTAGTAAAATTACCACTTTAAACCAAATAACCTATTGTAATTGACTGACAGTTGACATTACAGTGAAAGTTAGCTTTTGTTGTTTTTGTATGAAGTATATCTTGACTTAATATGAACTACTTTTCCACCACTCGCATAATTTTTGGGATCATATTAATCAGGGTGGTTGTCTTTTAATTACTCCTGCAGTCGTAAGAGATTGACAGACTGGGACACAGACATCACCCCTTTGGTCGGAGAGGAGCTATTAGTCGAGGTCTTGGATGATATTCCCCTAACCATGCACAACTTTGTAAGTAGCAAGAAAACCTTGTGTCTTTGCTTAAAGAGGCACTAAAGTCATGTTCCTATATTTTGAACCGTTTTTGCATCAAAGGTCAAAATGGAAGTGTCCCCTGTTTGAATTCTTTTCCGTTTATTTTTTGTATTTTTTTTTTTATGTGATTGAAATCGTGTTTCCAAGTGAATTGTAGCTCTGCAAAGGGTAGCTTTTGAAATTGGTCATGGTGAGATGCCCCACCGTGCTTTATTGTGCAATTACTTGCCTTGTTCGTTTTTCCTCTAAGCCCACTAATATTTTAGGGCTGAGCACTGACAACCATCTGGAGGTTGCCATTTCCCACTTCTTATCTGAGCCGCACCAAGCATATGGTACTGTATATATTAATGCAGTATGTAATTGAAATGTAATACAATGTATGCATGCATTTGCTGTGGTTTACTAAAATGCTTTGGTAACACGACCAGTTCCTGTCACTTTTCCCCCCTGCAATTTCTAGCCCCTGTCGCTGTTCGCCATCTAGCCGGTCAAAAGGCACTTTGCATGGCTTGTTCAACAGCAAAAGTTGGCCTCCTCTCCTTGATTCGATGATTTTTTTTTTTTTCTTCCACGACCTACAGCTGTTTGCCATCTAGCCTTCCGAGAGTCCTTTGCCCAGCTTGTTCGCTGGCAAAGTGAGCTTTATTTTATTTTATTTTTTATTATTTTTTATTGTCTTTACGTCACCTCTGGACATCTGCAGTACAACAATTACCTCCAGCCTTGACACACCATGTGAGTCAGTTGGCATTAAATGAGTAAATGCTTTACTTAAGTAGAAATAAGGAATATCTACGGTAAACATATTGGAACCAGGAAGTCCTTGTGAAAGTTTACCTCCTGACTGAAAAATACCTTTTCCTGCGCATGCATGTACATTCACTACTAAAGCGAGAGCATCAAGTGAGTGAATATTTTAGTTTTGTGTAATTGTGAAATAGTAAAGCTTTGTCTCATTGAAGTAAGATTGTAGGCTGTCTCTGCGAAGTCACCACTTGCATTGGCAATACCCACAAGCTTCTCAGCAACACACACCTGCGGCCAATCAGAGCCAAGAGATGAAATTTAAAATATCGAATATTCAAATTGTATCCAGTCAGCCTCATAGAGAATATGCACTCACATTACAGTTGGAGTACCACAGGGCTCTGTATTGGGTCCAAAACTCTTTATACTATTTATCAGTGACCTATGTATGACATCTAAAAAATTAAAATTTCTACTCTTTGCAGATGACACCAGCATCCTATGCTCAGGAAAATTTTTAACGAATCTGATGCATGAGGTAATGACTGAATTAACATATCTGAATCACTGGTTCACGCTAAACAAATTATCAATAAATATGGAAAAAACTAAATATATTTTGTTTGGAAATAAAAAGTCAGAAACTGCAGAAAAGATAATTATAAACAATAGCGAAATTGAGCGAGTAACAGACTAAATTTTTAGGTGTAATACTGGATGAACAGTTGAATTGGAAGTCACAAATAAAGCACATAAAAACAAAACTGGCAAAAAGTGTTGGACTATTGAACAAAACGAAACCCTTTTTAAATTATAAAGCACGCCATATCTTGTTCTCTTCATTAGTAATGCCATACCTCAGCTACTGTGTGGAGGTTTGGGGCAATACATATCCCAGCAATTTACAGTCACTTGTGGTACTTCAAAAAAAGGCAATAAGAATAGTGCACAAGGCTAAATACTTCGAACATACAAATAGACTGTTCTTGGAATCCAAGCAGTTAAAATTCCTGGATCTAGTCAAATTCAAAACGGCCATAATCATGTTCAAGGCACGGAAAAACGCATTACCTGGAAATATACAAATTTTGTTTTCAAATAGACAAGGAGGGTATAATCTGAGAGGGGAGTTAAATTTCAAAAAGCAATACCACCGTACAACAAAAAAGAGTTTTTGTCCTTCAATTTTAGGTGTGGACTTGTGTAACAAACTTACTGAGGACCTAAAGAAAAGCGCTAATTTGAGCGTGTTTAAGAGAAAATACAAAGATCTTGTTTTCTGTAATTATAGAAATGAATTATAGTATTTATGTTGAGAAAATGTTGAGTGATGCCAACAATTGTTCTTTAGGCATTATTGAACTGTTGTGAATTGTATTTGTTTTGTCTGATTCATGCTGATGAGTAGGTAGCGGACAAAGGGGTAGGATTCATATAAGTTTTTACTTCTTCCTACTCCTTTTCGAATCTTATGTTTTGTTTGTATTCTTGTATATCCATAATGTGATGCATGCTTTCGAAATAAAATTCAATCAATCAATCAATCACTCCTGAGAAGAGCCCAAAACGGACCAGCTAAAATAGCCTAAAAAAATGACATTCTGTGCACATTCAACTCAAGTTGTTCAAACATGGTTAAATGGCATCCAAGGTTATAAAAAATAATTACAGTATAAAAAACCCCAAAACACTTTAGTGCCACTTTAAGGTTCCATCATGTTTTTTTCCTCCACTTAAATCTTCAGTTGCTGCTGAAATAACAGTTTGATTTTAATCTATGCAGGTACGGAAAACCTTTTTCAAGCTCGCCTACTGTGATTTTTGCCACAAGTTTTTATTTAATGGCTTCAGGTGTCAGACATGTGGCTACAAATTTCACCAGCACTGCAGTAGCAAGGTACCTACTGTTTGCGTTGACATGGACACAGTAAGCAAACAGCGGTGAGTTGAATCGCATATTTTTATTTTTTGCAAACATACCCAATAAGAAACTCACCGGTTTTCAATTAACCTGTTCACCTGTAGAAAGTTCCAAACCTGTATTTTAGTTTTTTTTTTTTTTTTTTTTTTTTTTAAATCTTTCCTCAAGTCATTTGTAGCCTGTCTCGGCTTTTTTGCAACATGTTGCAGATATCAAACTCAAAATAGCAGAATATTTGAAAAAGAAAAGTTTGAACGTTAAATATCTTAGTTTTTTTTTTCCCCAATATATTTTTACTTAACATCCTGATTTCATTGGATTAGGGTTCTTAAACATTTCCAACCCACTTTAGGTATATGAGCAATTTCTTCGTATACAATATATGATGAATGAATTGGTTCATCTAAGTCATCAGTTTGGACAGAATTACACAGTGAAGTTATTACATGTTACAACCCACCCCGGTTTAATGCCGTCTTTTGTTTCATCCATATGTACTTGTGTTTGACTGGTTGTGATCCAAGTCCCTGCACAGATGAGTATCCTCAGATACTAATACCAGAAAATTCACCCTCGCAGAGTAACATAGCCTTAACCCCAGAGCCTGCTAGGTAAGTTTGCAGACCAACAGTACATATATATATATATATATATATATATATATATATATATATATATATATATATATATATATATATATATATATATATATATATATACATATGCTGTATATTACTGAAACTAATATTTCTATACATTTGCTGACTTTAATTGTCCCCTCTCAGGATGGACCTCCTGTCCCCAACATCAGCCTTTCGCTTTCCCATCCCAAGTGGAGATGGGCAATCTCTCCAAAGGCATCGTTCCACCTCGACACCCAATGTTCATATGGTCAGCACGGTGAATCCCGCGGTTGCCAGCATTATAGAGGCATGTTTCATCTGCTTTATTCATTGTTTTGTCATGTTGTATAATTTGGAAATAATGAAAATGTTCTTTCTAATCACAGTTGAATTTTAAAATACCGTTTAAATCCCTGAGGATTTTAAGTTTGATCAATAGACAGGCATATATTGTGTAATAAATAATGTATAAGATTTTTAAAAAATACAATGCATTTTAATGTTTCTCTTTGCACTAAACCATTTTCCCCCATTTGAAGGCTCTTTTTGTCTAAATTTTATCCATAAAAATCCTTGTAATAATTTTTTTTACCTCCTCATCCTTGATAGGAAGCAGTGAAATTCATCAACACAATAGGTATTTTGTTTTTTAATTTTATAGTTTATGTTTATTTTGCATGTGTTAGACCATAAAACTTATATTTGCAGGTCCTGAACCATCGCCCAAGCCATCTACCAGCCCACCTTCTTCTTTAGGTTCCCCTGGAAGAAGACCGCCGAAGTCCCCCTCAGAGCACAAAGAACGAAAGCCTTCCTCTTCTGATGATAAAAAGAAAGTAGTACGTCATGTTTTACACTATTGTGGATCTTTTCAGAAACAAAAGGCTTAGTTGAACAAATTGGATGTGTTTTAGCACCGAGGAGGCTACAGGGACTCGAGTTACTACTGGGAGGTCCACTCCCGAGAAGTCACAATCCAGAAGAGAATAGGAGCTGGCTCCTTTGGAACTGTATTCAAGGGCAAGTGGCATGGGGATGTAGCGATCAAAATCCTGAAAGTCACAGAGCCAACACCTGAGCAATTACAAGCCTTTAAAAATGAAATGCAGGTCTTACGGTATGTTGTTTTTTTGTCCAACTTTAGCTTTAAACAGATGATTTAGGCAACATCAGATGTGCTGCTTTGATTTATGATTTTGACTTAATGTTTACCTAAGATTAGAACCAATGCTGATGCACTGACATTTTGTAAATTAAAAAGTAACAAATATCTAATGTTTTGTTTTTTTTCCCAATGTTTTTCCATCTCCTCAGGAAAACCCGCCATGTCAACATCTTGTTGTTCATGGGCTATATGACTAAGCCCAATTTTGCAATCATCACGCAGTGGTGTGAAGGCAGTAGCCTGTATCGCCATCTGCATGTCTCTGAAACCAAATTTGACACTATGAGGCGGATTGACGTGGCCAGACAGACGGCACAGGGCATGGAGTAAGATGTTTTTCATATTAGGTTTCACTCAACCTACATGCCTGATTATCTTACATGTAGTGTATGTATTCGTTCATGAAGCACACAATTAAATTTGCCCTTCAATAGCTGAACAACTGAGCCTTCTCCTAGATGTCAGTTGAAGTTTGAGTGGCGAAAGCAAAATATGCCACCCCACCTTTTTAAAGAATGTGTCTCATCCCCAAACTGGGTATAGATTCATTGATCGATATTAGAGGTACCCTGTAGCTATAACTATTATAGACGGATATTAAAAATTTTTACATTTCCTATGTAGAACTCATCTAAACTCTTATTTAGCCTATTTTAGTTGTTAGTATCAGTTACATGTACATTTGCCCAACCAGTCCGGGTTGACAATTACTGCCTTAGAGTAGCGGATCCAACTCCAGTCTTCGAGAGCCTCTGTACAGCTTAATATCCATGTCTCCCTCCTTTAAAACACCTAAATCAAATGATCAGCTCATCAGCAAGCTCTGCAGGAGCCTGATAACGATCCTGATTATTTGAGTCTGGTGTGTTGGAGGAGGGAGACATGGAAAACAAGCTGGGTAGTAGAGATGGGCGATACCAGTGATTTTGGATTCGATCCGATACCAAGTAATACCAAGGCCAAATATTGCGATCCCGATCCGATATCGATACCGGAAGTTCATATTCTATAAATATATATATATAACAACCCTAGAGTGTTCTCAGCCATTCTGATGATATCTAATGTACAACTACATCAAGCACTCAAAAACTATTGTCTCTTTGTGTCAAATATGCTTTGCAATGGAAAACTGCTGCTTTTAATAACTAGCAAAGCAGTTTCCCTCAAACTCACACACCAATCCATCAACAACAAAATCTGATTCGTCAGTCTCACTCTTTAACCATGACCCTTAAATTCATATGCACAGAACATTTCCTTGCTACACATTGAATTTGATCAAAGTTTAATCTACCTAAATTATTTTTTATCTAATTAAAGAACGAATTAATAGTAGCATGTGACCGCCCTCAAATGGTAGATCACTAAAAACAAATCCAATAATCAATAGTCACTTGCCGTTTTTGAATTTAATTTTATTGACATTTTTTAAACAGATTTTGAAATTAAAAATAAATAAATTTTAAAAAACAGATCTTGAAATAATTGAAACAGACCTTTAACAAAATAAAAATAAGTAGCAACAAAACACAAGAAATCAAGCATTTAATTGTTTGTAACATAAAAAAATATAGAAAAACATTTCATGAAAAAATAAAAATATCAAACAAATTCATAAGAAATAATAATAAATGAATAAGAAATAATAAGGTTAAGTAAGAAATTAGGTGTGAGAGGGGCGGAGGAAAAGCATGCTGTTCGACACAGGATAGGGACGTGAATGGGGGCGGGAGCACACGCCGGTGCACTGCTTATGTGTGTGCACTGCTTACGTGCGTGTAGAATGTGAAAGGGAAAAGTAGTACAAAAAGTGTGCACAAAAATATACCCAAAAATTGACAAAGAAAATATAATATATTAATTCCAGATATCGATACTTTTGCTTGGGGATCGATATCAAATACCGCGCTGGATCGAAATATCGATATTTTGGTATCGATCCGCCCATCCCTACTGGGTAGGGGCTGTCAAGGACTGGAGTTGGACACCCCTGCATTCGTTTTCCCTAGTGGTCCAGTGTATCACACAGCACATCTGCGTGCATATCCGAGTACACCCGATCATATTGGAATGAAAATTAACCATTTTTATTTATTTATTTTTAACACCCCTGAAGCACCAATAAAATGAATACTATGCAACTATTTTTTTCTTAATTTTACATGTAATCACATATAATACATTTGTTTTTTTTTAACGTATTGTATATTGTACAAGAAATCATGATACTGCTCCAGTTATCTTAAAATGTCATGTATTTATGCCAAATAGTGTTATTATAAAGCTTCTATGATTAAATATACAAGAATAGTAATGAATAAATATATGCATTTTTCCCTTTCAGTTACCTTCATGCCAAGAACATTATTCATCGTGACCTGAAATCAAACAGTATCCTTTTCCTGTCTTGTAGTAGTCTTTACTCAACCAGCAAGTTGCAGCAACCTTAAAGATGGTGTTAATTAAGGTTCCAGCTGTCAGTCCCATAACGGGACCATAGACTTCATTTGAAACCCTAATACGAACCTCAATCACGCTTTGTCCAATTTTATGAACATCCCTATAAAAATAACTATGACCATGTGACTTTGCTCACCATCTTGCACAGATAATCACATATTTACTGGTTATCAGCAGCAGTATTTCCTGAGTTTGGTTTCTAGATATTTTCCTCCATGAAGGTTGGACTGTTAAGATAGGGGACTTTGGCCTTGCGACAGTGAAGTCACGGTGGAGCGGCTCTCAACAAGTTGAGCAGCCAAGTGGATCGATCCTTTGGATGGTATTGTGTTAAATTACATCTCAGGATTATTTAATTACAGAAATTCTCTATAGACAAAATTATATTTTTGTTTCTGTTCCAAGGCCCCAGAGGTGATCAGAATGCAAGACAGCAACCCATATACATTCCAGTCTGATGTATATGGCTATGGAGTAGTGCTGTTTGAGCTGATGTCAGGGACTCTGCCATACTCCAACATTAACAACAGAGATCAGGTTAAATAGCACTTTTTTTTTTTTTTTTGCCAAATTGTAATAAGTGGTGGATTTGTTTCATTTTCTGTGGTAAGACTCGTGTCAAGTTATTTTTTTTCACCACATTGGGCTTCCAATAAAAGCTTTGATATTATTTTTCCAGATAATCTTCATGGTGGGACGTGGTTACTTGTCCCCAGACCTCAGTAAGCTCTACAGTACCTCACCCAAGTCTATGAAAAGGCTGATCATCGACTGCCTAAAGTTCAAACGTGATGAGAGGCTTTTGTTCCCGCAGGTAACACTCTAGGGTTTCCATTACAAAATATCATCGTCAAAAGTCAAATGAAAATGTATTTGAATCGTAGTTGGCATTCTTCCTTGCAATTCCATTGTTCACCACAATGTAGTGCTAATAGGTCTTCTTGTAATATTTGCTATCATCATTCATCGAATGTTATGCTGATACAATAGTAAGGGGTTGTTTAATGTATGACATGCCCTCACTCTGCAGTCTCTAATGACTACGGATGGTTAAAAAAATAAATAAATAAATAAATAAATAAAAAATTAAGAATTAGTGAACTTCAAACAGATTTTCTACTTAGAAATGTAGATTAGCTAGCTTTTTGCTCAAAGTTTTGAAATACAGTGTTACATATCTGTCAGTATAATTTCCATATCTTTTATATTGCTGATTTACATGTTCTTTTCCCTTATCAGATCCTAGTAGCCATTGAGCAGGTACAGGATCTGCTGCCCAAAATTGAGCGGAGTCGTTCTGAGCCCTCTCTCCATCGGGCCGTCCATGCTGAAGACCTGAACCCTCTTTTGTTCCACACCACGAGGCTGGTGCCTCTCTAAGATTCCAACTGCACTAGGTGTAATAGATGTATCCCTTTTTAAAAAAAAACACAGCATTCCTGTGCCTCTGAAAGGCTTCAGCTGCTTCTGTTGTAGAACTTCAACGCCAACTTTTCAGAGCCTTTGAGCTTCAGTGCTCAGTAACTCACTGCAGGAATAATTTTTAGCTGTTTAGTTCCATTTTTCGTTCTTAAAATGTCAAAGGCCTGCTCGTTCAGGGAGAGGATTTACCAACTTTTATTGTCAGTCGTTTTCATGTTTGTTTGAGAGTATCTTTCAAATGGGCATTAGATACTTATTGAGTGTCCATTATTTTATGAAAAACAAACACTGCAGCATTGTCTTAGAAATACTTAGATTTTAAAAGAATCACTGTGATTAATTCATATCACAATGGTCATTCTCATGATGTAGCCCTTCTGACAACTGTATATTTTTTCTCTACACTAAACCTACTTAAGTTTCTCCAATTACTGTACAGACAAAACATTCATATAGCACAGTCCATGCAGTTTACCGATTTGAACCAACTTCAAACCAACATGTATGCACAAATGAAGACAAACCGTAAACTCGAAGCCTACAGTAATTGAATATGTGAGCACTATGCACACTTAATTCTGCCACACAGAAACTGATTAGAACTTTGAAAGACAAGGGTGAGAAATGTTGCTGGTTTTATCCTTTTAAAGGTAAAATCACCCGTTACTTAAATTGGGACTGGTTATGCTATATATATAAATGAACATAATTTCCAATATATTTTTTTCATGCAGACTTTACTGCAGCCCCCAACAAACCCATGAAAATACTGTTTTTTTTTTTTGTTTTTTTTCCCTCATGTATTACAATTTGCTGCTATTGTGCTTAAAAAAAATCTTAAAGTATGTAACATCTGCATAGTAATTTGTATTTTTTTTTCTTCAAAGAATTTTTTTTTTCTTGTTTTTTTTTTTTTTTTTTTTTTTAAATCAGATGTTTTCATCCTGAGAGCTGCTATTTCTGAGCCCTCGTTGTTCATTCAGGTAGGAAAGGTCTTCAAAAGGCAGAACATTCTTAAACTTCCATGAATCATAAAGTATGGGGCAGTCATTCTAATTTTTTCGTAGTTTGACATACTGTATTTGTCCACAAAGTTTGGTGACGATTGATCATTGTTTTCAGACATAAGGCCACAGATTTTCTCATTAACAAGTGCACATCGGACATTAAGCGAAGGTGTACTCAGAAAAGACAATGGAGAAATGTTTGTGTGTTTGTATCTTTTTTTGGGGTGATTTTCCGGTACCCCCCCCCCCCCCCCACCCCCACCCCCGGCCTCAGCTAGGCTGTACTGTACATATCAAGTTGTGTATTGTTGTCAATAAATTGAGTTCACTGACTGTCTCTCGTTTCCTGGAAGACCTTAAAATATGATAGCAGATATTAACACATTTCCCACGATGCTCTCATTGACACTGAATTATTATTAAATATTAGCATAATTGCTCAAATTTAATGCCCCCCCCCCCCCCCCCCCCAACAAAAAAATTGCAATTAAGGTGCGTATAATACAAAAGTATAGATGAATTAAGAAAATGTCATTGCACAGCGTAGATGTTATCTGGTACTTTGAGCAGTAAAAAATGTGTACTTTTATTCCAAAATGATTCGTAATGTTACTATACAGTAGACACTTTTGCTCTGCAATGTGAATTTGTGTGTGCACATTTTGAGAGTTGCTGCAATACAGCAACGGCTTAATGTCTGAAAACTGCTATCATCACCAAATTTGTCGACATTGCTACTCGTGTTTCACCCTCTGAAAATAAAATGATCGCACCAATATTTATTTATTTGCGCAGCAATGTGAGTTAAATTTAACTACTATAAAAAAAAAAGAATGGTGTCTTTTGATAAACAATGAATTCCAATAATAATGTGTGATAATAATGAAGTGCGCGCATTGATGGCAGCAAATTGTTGGAGCCTATTATACATGGTTACAGAGGGGGGAAAAATGACTTTGTGCCTGGGGTGCGACAGCGCGTTACAAAGTACGATATATATATATATATATATATATATATATTAGGGCTGTCAAACGATTAAAATTTTTAATCGAGTTAATTACAGCTTAAAAATTAATTAATCGTAATTAATCGCAATTAATCGCAATTCAAACCATCTCTAAAATATGCCATATTTTTCTGTAAATTATTGTTGGAATGGAAAGATAAGACACACGACGGATATACACATACAACATACTGCACATAAATACTGTATTTGTTTATTGTAACAATAAATCCACAAATGGCATTAACATTCTTTCTGTTAAAGTGATCCAAGGATAGAAAGACTTGTAGTTCTTAAACAATAAATGTTATTGTTACAAGTTATAGTAAAACCCCTCTTCATGTTTTCGTTTTTATAAAATTTGTAAAATTTTCAATCAAAAGTAGAGTTAATATAATAATAAGAGGAATAAAAATAACAATAATAAAAATAGAGTTAAAAAAAGTTATAAAGTTTTACATGTATTTTGCATAGCTATTTTGATATGGAATTCCAGTTCATTTTTCATTGTTGTTTAACTGTGTGTCAGAATAGGGCCTCATTACTATAGACTGAAGTGCTTTTCTTTTTGTGAACATTATTTTTTTGGGGAGAGATAGGAATATTATTTTTGTTGTGCTTTCACTAAACGATACTTACAGTGGGGAGAACAAGTATTTGATACACTGCCAGTGGGTTTTCCCATGGGCAGTGTATCAAATACTTGTTCTCCCCACTGTATGTTTGTTGTGAAGGAGTTGCCAATAAACGGTGCCGTCCAAAGAATGCCTGTGTCCACTCACCTCTACTGTATAACATATATTTGTACATATCTTACCCAAAATACAACAAGAGACACATAATTGCAAGTAAAAGAAAGAAAACTTACCGAAATATGTGTGGAGTACAAATAACAATTTGCATTGCATTGTGAATACAGCATAAACGTCTCTCAACTACTAATTCTCCCACGTTTAGAACAAATAACATGAGTATGGAACGGCGCTGCCCCCAAGCGGCCGGTGGCATTCTCTTCACTCTTAATGTCCATAAACGGCCTCATATGATGTAATCTGTTTGAGGCAATCTGCGAGATGGTCATTCACCCAAGCGCCAGCAGAGGGCGGCAAAACTCCATAACAACAAGTGAGCGTTTCCGTGTACTGTCATTTAAATCTGTCTGAGCGGGACATCTGCGTTAATTGCGTCAAATATTTTAACGTGATTAATTAAAAAAATTAATTAACGCCCGTTAACGCGATAATTTTGACAGCCCTAATATATATATATATACACATATATATATGCAGTATACATTTGTAACATGAGATAATACCTATCGTATTAGAATTAAAGTACAACTTTTTCCGCAAGCATTAAAGGGATCCACGGATAGAAAGGCTTGTAGTTCTTATGACGTTATTATGAGTTAAAGAGGGGTTTCTATATACAAACTATGTTTTTATACAATTTGTAAAAGTAGTTTAACTAGTAGGTCGCCATTGTTGTTGACGGCGCAGGGCGGTGACATCACATGGTTACGTTGCTGGGCTTCCGGAGTATGACTAGCAACATGAACATGTCATCTGTTCAACCTTTTCAATTTGAACGCGAGAGGAACATTAATAAGCATGACAGCACTGTCGATGTGTCACAAAATGAGCAGCAAAGGCAAAATGAACAGGAAAGACGAGACGAGAGTAGGGGGAAAAAACGGTGTTTTGCCAAAATGTGCTACACTGGCAAAATGTGCTACAAGAGGCGAATTTGACACCCAAAGTACTACCATGCGCTTTCAGTTTGTTTTGTGTAGATGCATACAGACAGAACTTACTAAAGAGCGCCTTAAGAAAATACTTAAAAGTAGTAATATTAAATAAAGGTAGTTAAAATATGATGCGTGACTAATGTGGTCAACAGATCAATCTGCTTTAAAGCTACCACAAGAAAACGCAATGCTTTAAAATATGAAAAGGAAAAACATGCAAAAAGTATTTTTAGGCAATGAAATGGTAATAAAAGACTCAATAAAAACACAAATAGTAATTACTCACTGCTTTTAACCAATGTGGGCATGTGTAGGACGTCTCGCCGCATAGAATGAATTTGAGTAACCCAGAAGTGTTTGTCTAGTCTCGTGACAGTGACAATCTACAGCAGGGGTGGGCAAACTATTCCACATAGGGCCGTAGTGGGTGTGGGTTTTTGTTGCAACCCATTAAGAGGACACATTTTCACCAATCTGTTGTTTTACAAGTGCAGTCAGTTGATTGCAGTCAGGTGCTTCTCATTTCTGCGGAAACCTTATTGGTTAAACTATCTGTGCTGGGACAGTTGGAACAAAGACCAGGACCTACTGCGGCCCTTGAGGACCGGTTTGCCCACCCCAGATCTACGGCATCACCCCGAGCCTCCATTGCGCGCATAAAACATGGCGCCCTCCATAGGTCAAAACATATACTAAATATTATAGATTTTTAAATCAATGGCAATATTTTATGCGTTTCTAATGACGTATTTTAGTAAAAGAGAACAATTGTGGCTTATTAGAGCCTATAAGTCTTTTAAGTCCGAGTTCCCCTTTAAGTACTGGTAAATTTCTAGACAATGACAACTTCACCTGTTTTCCCTTGTGCTTGAGTATTGTTTGAGAGGAATTATTGTTATTCATTAATGATCAAGTAATATATTAAATGAATGTTAAACACGGGAGCTGGTCCTAAAAGTAGCTCAAACTAACATGACTTAATTCTTCAGACTCACTTGGAAAGGGGAGACTATGGCTTACTCATTTGATGATCTTTAGTTGGAAGTGTTAACTCGAGAGGAGGAAATTAGATATGTACAGCTTGCCAGAATGTTCCCTAGCCTAGAGGTTGTGCTTGTGTAAGTGAAACATTGAATACACAAAAAATAATTCTGAAATCCTTTTCCACACGACTGATTTTCTACACCCTTTGTCCGTCCATACCACCCCTCTCTGTTTGTACAACCATCTTATGTCCCTCTTATGATTTAGGGCTTGTTTAGACAGGCAATGAAAATCTTATTTTTAGCCCATCCATGTTAAAACTGGATGGCTGTTTTGTAGTCTGCACAGGCAAACGGCACAGGAATCTGATTTTTGTGAGACTGATTGAAACCACATACGGGAGGTAGTTTCATATTGGAAATGGACAAGCTGCTTCTCGATCTGAACAGCTCAGTTGGGTTTTGACTGATTGTGATGTCACTCTATGCTGGATGACATCTTCTTTGCCACATCAGCCTGAAAGGTGTGTCAATTATGAGGCCAAGTCTGAACAGGCCCAGATCTGATTTGGGCACTTGCTAAAAATTGTGTGTACAGTAAGCCATAAAAATCAGATTTGAGGAGGAATCTGGAATCAGATATTCCTGCAGTCTAACCATTAGGTATTTGATTCAATCTCCTTTATCTTTGCATTCCAATAGCCAGTTTGGCTTTAGTGTGACAGAGATTGAAGACGACCGCATTTGCTAAAAACTCGGTAGGTTGTGTCATTAGTTTGAAAACTGATGAACATTGGTCTATTTTTTAATTCACACTTATCCTGTGCGAAGTCACTAGGTAGCTTTGACGAGAGTACACTCTGGGGAAACTGCCGATGTAAGTGGACAGAAGATCCCTTTATGATTTTTGATCATATTAGTAGTTAATGGCCCCTTTGTAAAATTGTGTGCTCTAAAAGGGTTGCTAATGAAGACAATTTGGTACCGATTCTCCCACTAACATGAAGTGAATGCACATCATTTTATTAAGCAGACCACATGAAATGACTTGGTGGCCCGGATCTGTCCCCAGCCCCTAAGTTTGACACTTGTGAACCAAAGTTTGGTGGTGTTTGAATGCGCTCATGAAGCCTGCAATTTAGGTTCCCCATTTCCTCTTGTGACAACAGTGTACGTATTTTACATGCTCTTCATCTTGCAGGAAAATGTGAAAATAGGATGAACAGAGCAGTGTTTTATTGGTAATTGGTTTGTTCATGGCTTTAGCTTTGGATTCTAACATTTTAATAGTAGTGGTAATAGCAGTTTCATAGCTGGGCATACAACAAGATAGCAATAAACAATTGTTTAACCATGACATTGAACCATATTACATTAGAGCAGACATTTGTAACTACATTGTATTTCAATGCAATTAGGGGCTGGGTATCCTATGTTCTTACTCATGCCACGCAAATAGGGGGAGTCATGGTTGGTAAATGACATTTAATTTGTTTAGCTGTTTTTTTTTTTTTTTTTTTTTTTTTACTAGGGTTTGGAGATACAGTCTTTTATGTATTAATCACTTGGAAGTTGCTGTGTTATGCATGCAGCGCTTTAGGTAAACTAAATATAAACACAGACTAAATTAGTACCATTTTATGTATTAAAAAAAAAAAAAAAAAAAAAAGCCCAACTTAAATAAGATTTTTAAAAATCACTTTAAAGTTGATCATCAATGTTAAAAACACATACACACACTATTTGAATGACCACTGTACTTTCAACTAGTGTAAATAGACATTTTACAATGAAGTTACCCCTTGAGATGAGTGTGGGATGAGTAACCCCTTTTTAAAGAGTACAACAATGTTTTAGTGTTTCCCCCAAAAACTTCTTCAACTGCATGAAGCAATTCCTGGGGTTTTAATTTAAGTTACTGAAGTATTTTATTGACTTTTGTGGTTATTTCTTTATTTAATGGAAGGGTACCAATAATTTAGGCTACTCTTTGCAGCCTTATCACACAAGAATATTCTTTAAGACACTTGGTACTGTCCGCTCCTACTATTAATTTGAAATCTGTCTCTTGCTTGGGCATTTGCTCTCAAACATCTTAAGCTCAAAATAAACCTGACTTGTTTGTGACTATTCACTAGATTTCATTAATGGCATCATTTTTGAAAGACTGTAGAAGTGTTATGTTTGTCGGCAATGGTAAGAAAGCAAATGGCTATTTTTGAAAATTTCTAGAATGAGAAATGAACAATACTATAACAGTCGAGGTTTCATATGAAATTTGAAAGTTTTTCTATTCAGTAGGGGACTATTTTATGTCCATGTCCACTGTGGGAAAACAATAGAGTGCAAGGGAAAAGGAGGGTTGTATCAAAATTAATTCCCCTCATACCTGTAGGTGAATTGCAATACTCAAGATTTTGGGTGACCGCGGTGTTCACTTAGCAATAAATAGTATGTTCTGCTGTGTACAGATACATTTGTTTTCATTGTTGTTGTTTTTTTTAAATTGCAAAAAAAATATTTTTGTGTGATGGTTTTAAAAAGAACAAAATATTTAAAATTGTATTGGAAATCTTAGGGTTTTTCAAGGATTTATTCTTAAAATAAAAAATATATATATACTTGTGTTTCTTCTTTTATTCTCTTTGGTTTATTCCATATTTTAACTCGTGATCTAAGATTGTCTGTCATGCTCCACAATTACACACAGTTAATGGATGAAATATGTCAGAGTTAAATATATATTGTTCAGCCAGGTCATCAGAGTTTTAATGAACACAATCTGTCTCTTCTATAACTTGTATCCCAGTCCAGATCTGCTGATGTGGCAGAACAGTGTCATGGCGAAACACATCCCTAATACCTGTCCAAAAAAATAATTTTGTTAATGTACGGGGTTAAAAAATGTAGTGTTCAGTTGTATAATAAGACGGGCTTCATTTATAAGCAAGGTGCATGCTTCGTTGTAGTTTAAATCCACCGAACCACTGCTATCGTGTTAGGACAATTTACAAACTTATTTAAAAAAACAGACCAAAAAAACAGCATTGTTTTACCTCAATAATGCAGAGAACAATAACGGAAATCCCAGTGCTTAGAAAATTCTCTTCAAACCATTTCTGAAGCTTGTCCAGGCAGCCCTGCAAGCCAAAAGCAAACCATTTGGACTGAACTGGGCAACAGGCACTAACTCATGCTGAAATGGTTCTTTAGTAGACCAACTTTACCGTTGATCTCAACTGTTCGGTCACTTTGTCAGTGCAAGAACCAGGCGCTTTGCTTCCCCAGTCTGATGCATTGTGTACTCCACAGCAATCAAACTGAAACAAAAAGTTGTAAATTTGGTGTCAGTGTTTACCGCCAACATTAAAATACCGTAGTGTATTAGGTGTGACATGCTGATTGACCATCTGTTCCAAGGGTGTAGGTTTGCATAGGGACGGTAGGGACAAAACACTAGCAACTTTTCAGGATGCTCAAAATGCCCCGACCAACTTTAAAACAACTTTAGTTGCATTATATACTGGGTCTAGCATATTGTGATAAAGTTCATTATTTTCTGTAATTTACTGATAAACATTAGACTTTGATATATTTTAGATTCATTACACACAACTGAAGTGGTTCAAGCCTTTTATGGTTTTAATACTGATGATTTTGGCAAAAAAGTCAAGAAAAAACAAAAATCCCTATCTAAAAAAATTTGCATGTCATGAAAAGGTACTCTAAAGAAGCTACTGACTTAATCATCTGAATCAAAGAATTAACTCAAAACCCCAGCGAAAGATTCCTAAGGCTTTTAAAAACTCCCAGCCTGGTTCATTACTCAAAACCGCAATCATGGGCAAGACTGCCGACCTGACTGCTGTCCAGAAGGCCATCATTGACACCCTCAAGCAAGAGGCTAAGACACCGAAAGAAATTTCTAAACAAATAGGCTGTTCCCAGGATGCTGTATCAAGGCACCTCAGTGGGAAGTCTGTGGGAAGGAAAAAGTGTGGCAGGAAATGCTGCACAACCAGAAGAGGTGACCCGCACCCTGAGGAAGATTGTGGAGAAGGGCTGATTCCAGACCTTGGGGGACCTGCAGAAACAGTGGACTGAGTCTGGAGTAGAAACATCCAGAGCCACCGTGCACAGGCGTGTGCTGGAAATGGGCTACAGGTGCCGCATTCCCCAGGTCAAGCCACTTTCGAACCTGAAACAGAGGCAGATGCGCCTGACCTGGGCTACAGAGAAGCAGCACTGGACTGTTGCTCAGTGGTCCAAAGTACTTTTTTCAGATGAAAGCAAATTTTGCATGTCATTCGGAAATCAAAGTGCCAGAGTTTGGAGGAAGACTGGGGAGAAGGAAATGCCATAATGCCTGAAGTCCAGTGTCAAGTACCCACAGTCAGTGATGGTCTGGGTTGCCATGTCAGCTGCTGGTGTTGGTCTACTGTGTTTTATCAAGGGCAGGGTCAATGCAGCTAGCTATCAGGAGATTTTGGAGCACTTCATGCTTCCATCTGCTGAAAAACTTTATGGAGATAAAGACTTCATTTTTCAGCACGACCTGCTCACAGTGCCAAAACCACTGGTAAATTGTTTACTGACCATGGCATTACTGTGCTCAATTGCCCTGCCAACTCTCCTGACCTGAACTCAATAGAGAATCTGTGGGATATTGTGAAGAGGAAGTTGAGAGACACCAGACCCAACACTGTGGAGGAGCTTAAGGCTACTATCGAAGCATCCTGGGCCTCCATAACACCTCAGCAGTGATTGCCCCCGTGCCCCTCCACATTGAAGCAGCCATTTCTGCAAAAGTATTCTCGACCAAGTGTTGAGTTCATAGCTGATATAATTAATTGATGGTTGACTTTATTTGTATTAAAAAACACTTTTTTGTATTGGTCGGATGAAATATGCAAATTTTTTTGAGATAGGGATTTTTGGGTTTTCTTGACTTTTTTACCAAAATCATCAATATTAAAACAATAAAAGGCTTGAACTACTTCAGTTGTGTGTAATGAATCGAAAATATATGAAAGTCTAATGTTTATCAGTACATTACAGAAAATAATGAACTTTATCACAATATGCTATTTTTTTAGAAGGACTAGTATACTGTATATGGGTCATTGAGATTGTCTTCCCATATGTTGTAAAGATAGAAATGATCCTACCATTATGAAGCGAATTATTTTCATCATGTTCAGACTCATTTCACTTGCTGAATGTGCTGGTCCATTTTTTCCCCCTCAAACGCACGCGTGATTGGCTGATGACTTGCATTTATTTAAAATGTATTTATTTTCTACATTATTTTATTTAAAAATATTTTCATTCGCTGCCTATACAGACATTTTTAAGATAATCGTAGATTAATCATCATCGAGGCATAGACTTCATAACTATATTGACGGGTCACACCCCTCAGACACTGTGCCACGCCTTCGCATAGGGGGCCTGCCCACACCCAGCATCAATAAGAGTTATTCTCAAACACACACACACAGCGATCTAATGCCAGATTTTGGTTAAAAAAGTACAAACGCTGTACCGCATACAAACAGGAAGGATTGTCTTAGGAGTGATTTTTTTCGAGGATTCAAGGTAATTATTATATTTTTCCTACCATGCATGCATTTTGAAACGTGAAAAAAAAATCAATGGGAGAAATTAGCCGCTACAGCATTGGTGTTATAATTCGCAATATTTACATAAAATAAATGCTTACTGCCCGTTTTTTTTTGCTTTTAACCAAGAATCAAGACTGTTTTACGTCCATATCTATAAAGAATTCAGGGATTTAAGCATTTATTCACAAGAATTTTCAACGTAAAAAGCTCTTTGTGGTGATGAGGCGGCGCCACAGTTGCTTAAAGGCTAGCAGCACATTCGAAATATTTATATAAAATAAATGTTAACTGCTTATTTTTTTGTTGTTGCTTTTAACCGAGAATCGAGGCTGTTTTACATCCATATATATGAAGAATTCAGGGATTTACGCATTTATTCACAAGAATTTTCAATGTAAAAAGCTCTCTGTGGTGATAAGGCAGTGCCACAGTGGCTTAAAGGCTAGCAGCACATTCGACATATTTACGTAAAATAAATGCTAACAGCCCATTTTTTTCTTTCTTTTTGCCAAGAATCGAGACTGTTTTACGTCCATATCTATAAAGAATTCAGGGATACAAGCATTTATTCACAAGAATTTTCAACGTAAAAAGCTCTGTCTGTGTTTCCGCTCGGTCAGCTTTGACGAAGATAGGCTCCCTATGAATCGGCCCCACGCCACGTGCCCCGTCAATATATTATGAAGTATATGGTCGAGGTAAAAATGTTTTCATTTTTTGTTGAGTTTGGCTGTGCTTGTGGACAAAAACAGTGTGTTTTACCAAAAGGAATGCTCAATTTTTATTTATATTTGTTATACTCTTTTTTTTTTTCTTTTTTTTTTCCCAGTTATACTTATTTATTTGCGATATTGAGTGGTCCTAAGACAAATGTTTATTTTTTGTATTCCTGGATAGTTAAGTGATTAATAAACAACTTTTTATTTATTGTTTATGTTACTATAATTGAAATTATGGTTAAATATTGCAATTTTATGCATTCCTGGATAGTTAGGTGATTAAAAAACAAGTTTGTATTTATTGTGTATGTTAAAATATTTGAAGTTATGTTTAAATATTGCAATTTAAATTTGCTTATAAAATACAGACATTAATTTTGGAAGGTTTCAAAAAAATATATATATTTTTTTTTTCTCCGTAGTTTTTGATAACAAAGGTTTCAATGAAATGTTGTATCACCTGAACCAATACATATGAATGTTAGTATGAGTCAATACAGATTAATTTTCATTGATCATTTACCCTATCAAGTAATTAGGTTCATATTCGTGAGATAGCCCTTCAGCCAATCTGTTAGGCCTTATTAATGTCCCGTCCCCAGCAAAAAGTGTTCATGCAGGTTATGCTGTCCCTACCAATGTTGAGACCAAACCTACGCCCTTAATCTGTCCCACAGTCAAGAAGGAAACTTGTTGTTTAAAATATATCTTCAGAGTTACAGTATAACGGTCTTTTTTTTGACAGCTCATCCCGAATGTCATTGCTTTTTCTGGCTGTATCTCACCGTTTTCTGAACTAGATCCCACTCACTGTAGAAGTCCGTTGAATTTTCCCCATTTGCTTTCTTCAAACCATCATTCAGATCCTTCTCCACCCAATCGGAAATCTAATGAAGGGAAAATTGGTGTAGATTATTGGCATAACAATTGTTGACACATTGTAAAATGTGTGAATGTAGCCTTACATCTTTTTCATACAGGAGAAGCAAGCAGGCAGCAGTCAGTTCCACCAGCAGCAAAAAGAAGAGCATGAGGAAGAACTGATAGCAGATACAGATAGGTCATATGTTAATATCCATCTTTCTCTGTTAGGACAAGCTGTACAAAGATGTAGTTCTGGAAGTTTCTGTTTAAAAAAAAAAAAAAAAAAAAAAAAACTACATAGGCTAATCAAAACTCTCTACTCTGGGTGTGTGTTGTACCGTCAGCAGGAGGCAGCGGTTCTCTTTTAGAGCTCCCAGGAAACCCAGGAAGGAAACACACGAGATGATGAAACCGCTGATCAGCAACATGCTGGCTAAATTGAACTTGTCCAAAGAAGGTGTAAGTGCTGTCAGTTTGAAGTTCACCATCATGTACACACCAAAGCCCAGCACGGCCACGCCAGACAACTGACACCACAGAAAATGACTTTAGAAGGCAGCTTATACATAAAATAGATTTTTTAAAATTTATTTACTTTATCTCAAACGTCTTTATGCATTCTAACATTTCATCGCTTTTCTTGGGGAAGTAGGTTTTATGTTTTATCATTTTTTCAAGCCTCTGGCCTATTTGGGTTTACTGCCCTTTCATCTCGTTTGTGGTCATTGTAGGCCACAGAAATATTGTATGCAATTGCTTTATATACAGTAGTTTCAAGTTTCAATTTATTTGCACTTTGCACAATGCGTATGTTTAAAAAAAAAAAAAAAAATTCTGGTAGAGAACCCGAGCTTGAAAGGAGAGACCATACCGCCCGGGTGGGCGAAACGACGATTTTTTTTTTTTTTTTTTTTGTGGCTGAAAACACAGACAAGACTGAAAAAGCAGTTTCTGCTCTAGGCTTCCTCTTAAAAAATAACTGCCTCATTTTAAGCCAAAACAACTGTTGTGTTTGATAGAAGAATATGTCTATATGCTGCCATAGCAGATTCATGGCGCATTAAGCCCCCGAACTATTTTTATTTTGCCCGCTTTACCCTGGAAACCCCCATTTACAGACGTCGCGCAACTGCTTTTGTTTCAACCTAGTCATAAAAAGAAGAAGTAATTATATTTATTATTCAAAATGTCTGTTATTTTTAGCTTAAAATCATTAATTGGTGTCTAATATTCAGTTTTGAAAAAAAATAAATAAAAAACGGCTTTATAAAATTATTCACTCGCATATTTCAAACTTTTAAACAAATTACGTCACAATGAAAAATTTGGCGTCTGTAAAAAAGTCACGGGTATCTACCTCATAACTATTGCTTAATTGTATTTATTTTGTCACTGTCGCATTTCCCCCAATATATTAGATGATAAATAATCGATCCAAACAAAGAAAAATGGAAAAATAACGTTTAAAAGGGTAACTAAATGAAAAAGAAAATCTCAACCAATCAATGTTGTCTGCGATTTCTGCATCGCGACCCTTGTTATATCACCATGTTTCACCCATAAAATAATTTTTTTTAAATTATCCGACTGTGGCCATTCACAGCTGTGTCTTGACACTCTGTGAAACATACTACATGGAGTTTTTGGGTCGAAACAAGGTAAGTACGCGATAATATCTCGTTACAATCATGGCGTCTTTAATTCCGCTCTCGCCTCCAGTTAGGGTTTTGCTGTTTAATTTTTTTTTTCTTTTTTTTTTTTCTTTTTTAATCTTAAGTATAGCATAATGGAAAAAAATACTTTAACTCATTGCCTGCCATTGACAATGATAGACGTCAAATTCATTTAAACTGGGAGAAATGACTCATAAATGCTCATATTTCAATGCCAGTGATCGCGCTGAACGTCCAATACATTTTGCCTGGAAGAGACTAGCAGGGAATTGGACATCAAGAACTATTAATGGCAGCCAATGTGTTAACAAAGATGTAGTTAAATTGTATTAGTTTTAAAAGTCAAAAGAAACCTGCCCCTAAATAAATGTTTGAAAAATGTAGTTTAAAGTTTGATACAACTTAAATGTGCTCAATTACACATATTGTACTGTAGCGGGGGGATATTTAGGGCATTTCTGAATTTCTGATCATTGAGACACATACAAAACAAAGGAAGTTGGCGACACACATGGTGTACTTCAAACACTTGAGGCAGCCGTGGGTCATCTTGAGATGGCTCTGTTAAGACATGTCACAAGGTCATGGAAATGCAAATGCAAGGAGCTTTTTGAAAAAAAAACTTGTTGTGGTTATATGCTGAGCTCGTCACGAATCAACAGTCACACACGGGGGAAGTGATTCTGACTCACTTCATTTCCTGTCTTTGCTCTTGAGTTGACAAAAAGAAAACATCCTTCAAATACATTTTACCATTTGCCGTTATATTTTACTTATTGGAACGTGTTTAATTTACCAAAGATTTTTACTAATGTAAAATTAATTATTTGAGGTGACAATTGCTACCTAATTTACCAGAAAATCTACTTGAAATTGTGTCAAATGTCACTGCTTTATTATACTGAAAATAGAATACTAATTTGTATTTTGAATATAGTGCAAGAGTTAAAAACAAAATTCTGTGTGTTGTTATAGAAACATAATCCAGGATTTACATTACATAAAACATACACTGTAAAATACATCAATTCAATATGTTTCTAGGGTGGACACATCTCTAATTTATTAGTATTAAACAATGTGAAACTAATTTAGAAGACTAAAAAAGGCAAAGAGTGCTTAAGTTCTTACCAGTGGAGAAGACAATTATGGATTAAATTTTTCTTTTCTTTTTCGAGACCTCTGCTCTTCTTACACTTCCCTTTCTCTTCACTCTGAGGAGTGCGTTGTACTGTGTGGGGCTTTCAGCACTATATTACTTCCTCTTTCTTTACATTGGGTGGAAAATCTGTGAGTGAGAAAGTTCAGCATGGAATAAACGTAAATAACAGCAGACTGGTTTTATTTTTAGGCGTCGTCTGGGTATCTGAAGAGGCCGCTATGATAAGGAGATGAATGCGATCTGCCTGGACGCAGGTGCAAGCAAACCTGTCCCCTGCATTACCTCAGTGATGCCTTTGACATCATTGACCATGTGATCTCATTACGGAGGTTAGAATATTGGCTGGGATTTTTTGGTACTGCTCTAAACTTGTTCAAGTCCTTGTTCATGTCTTAAGGTCAGGAATACTTTGTTGAAATTGGTAAATGTCTGTGGAGTTCCCCAAGGATCTGTCCTGGGACCACTGCTGTTCAGTCACTATATGACTCCATTAGGCTTACACTCAGCAAAAAAGTTTTCATTTTTGCTATTTCATACTGATAGTATTGACGACAATTATTGTTATACCAACCATTTATCATCACTAATACTGTAGCTGTCCGTTTATGACAATATCACAAAAAAATGACTACTAAAGAAATTGACTTGTGATCCTCAGTGAGCTAAATCTGACAGATAATCTGTTTGCTCAAATGGCTGTAAGGCATTTCCCTTTTGTTATGTTTTGTTAACTCACAGCAACTTGGTGTTTGAATCTGCTCTTACAATTCTGCAGAAGTTGTAAACTCTGTGGTGTTTGCCCCACACCCATCCTGTATGAAACAGATCACTAAAAACTAAGACACATGGTCGACCACAATTGTATCACTATGACAACAAAGAAGTAATTTAATCAAGCAACACATGTTGTCTCTTTGATGAAGTCCAAATTTATTGAGCGATGGCACTGTTAAATCGCAACAAACATAAACAGAAGTATTTGAGATTTTTATGTTTTGTTTTTGTTTTTACATGCACAGAGTAACAGTTTGGATGCTTGTTTCATTATTTGCATAATTACATCAGAGGAAGGGCTGATTCATAAGACAGTAATGTTTGGGGAACTGGAACAAAATTAAAAATGTCTAAAACACAGCACAACTGTTAACATTCAAACTAATAACTCCAATGCTAAACAGTACCCAACTGTGTGGAATTTACATGCAGCCTCGGGGTGTGCAAAATCATGGCATTATGTGTATATGCGCGACACTGGTTGGAATCTTTTAAATGTATGATGACATTGAGGGAGGATTCTGAGGCAATTCTCTGTGGTGATATGTTTTGGTTAAGGACAACCTGCTGGCTGTTGTTTGTCAATGTTTTCAGGTGTTTTGACCAATGAGGTAACACAGTTCATGAACCCTGTTGAAATCTTTATTTTTAGCCACCACAACACTATTAGCACATTGTAAACACAGCATCACCTTCACTCGTTAGGACTGTGTTTATGAAAATTGACACAAAAAACAGATTAGTCCATACATTTACGGTGGTATCATAAGTCAACCTGTAAGCAATATATTCGACATGACATTAATAATGTTACAGAATCTACCTTCGCTTCTGTTATAGAAGTATCATAATTTAAATGAACAGTATTTGATCAGTTCCATGGAATAAAAACACATACATTTCACAATATATACTAAAGTTCCATTAGTATGGTTGCAACATTTGGAACTGAACCTATTACTACCTATACTAATCTATTTATTGACACTATTTTTAACTATAAACAATTGCAACTACATTATAAAGTGTTTTACATTCCCAAAATGACTGTAGTGAATAGGGTAACTAAAATAAAAGCAAAGTGAACAGAAATGCCATTCCTCAACAGCATCCAATCTATTATAACATATTTAATAGCATCAGTACCAAGAACAAGACTATTTTCATAAAGCGTTTATGTGGTATCTTATATAAGCTGTGTATGTAAAGCATGCGGTATTAGGTGATAACATACAGCTAAATATTAACACAATGAATACATTGTGTTTCACCATAGACTTTGAAGTGGTCAGACAAATGATCTCATACTTAGCTAAGGGAAACAAATTGCAATGTGTTTACCTGTGGTTCGTAGTGAAACTGCTGCTGTCATTTCTCGATCAAATGTGACTTCGTTTTATATGCTGTGAACTGCTCTCCAGTCACCTCAAGTACAGTGGGCTTTTATGTGTTTGTGTTCTATTTCCCAAAGGGGAGCCTTGGAACATTTTCTGTTTACGCATTTAGCGTGATAACATTTTCCTCGCTGAATCACAGGCAAGGCTATGTGGTAGTGCCACATTTCCTCCGCTGTAAACAGGGCGCTCTCTGTGTCATTCAGTCATACCAGCAACTACCACACTAAAGTCCCTTTCAAATACCAGTTTGTTTATTCTACAGTACTAAATATGCAGGTTACCATTCAGGAAACCTCAGATTCAGTGGAGGGAAAGGCTGCATCATTGTTGTTGGGTCTACCTTCTCCCTTTTTGTTCACGTGTCCTTTAAATATAAATACAGTATATTATTATTTTTATTAAAATAAATAAATATTATGAACATCAAATACACTTCTCATATTGTGATCAATTACGATAACTTTGCCCCGTGTCTACATTTTAGCAGAGGTGGGTAGAGTAGCCAAAAATTTGACTCAAGTATGAGTAGCGTTACTTTAAAATAATATTACTCAAGTAAAACAAAAAGTAGTCAGCCAAAAAATGTAGTCAAGTAAAAGTAACAATTTATTTTGTGAAAAGCATAGTTATCCCTTGTTTTTCGTGGTTAATGGGGACCAGAACCCGCCACGATAAGTGAAAAACCCAATAAAAAAAAAAAAAAATTGTGTCGGGGTGTGTGTGTTTGGGTGTGTGTGTTTAATGTTTTTCTTCAGATTTATCATTGGAAAGAGATACATATAAGATATATGTTTATTCACTTTTTCACTATATATATTTATATATAATATATGTATATATATATATGTGTGTGTGTGTATGTATATGTATATATGTATATATGTATATATTTAATATATACACACACACACACACACACACACACACACATATATATATATATATATATATATATATATATATGGCGGAAAACACTCAGACGACTCGAAGTTCCGCTCTGAGACCCCCAATTGGGCCAAATTTCAGAATTGTCCGATATGCATGTGTGATACATCATTGGAAAGCTTAAAATCTAAATTTTCTGGGGGAAGAAACATTTTGAACAGGAGGGCATTAAAAAAAAAAAAAAAAAGATTTTTAAACAGCATAACCATATCTGGAGGTGAGAGCACGCGAGAGCTGAATTACAGACACCATGACTTTAATGAATTATTATCGCGTACTTACCTTGTTTCGATCCACAAACTCCATGTAGGATGTATCACTGAGTGTCAAGACACAGCTGTGAATGGCCACAGCTGGATTTTTTGGGAATTTTATTAGTGAAACATGGTAATATAACAACGGTCACAACGCAGAAATCGCAGACATCAAGGAGTGGTCGAGATGTTCTTTTTCATATATTTAAACGATTTTTTAAAAAATGTCTTTGTTTGGATCGATTATTTATCATCTAACATATCGGGGAAAATGCGAAAGTAACATAAACAATACAATTAAGGGATAGTTATGAGGGTGATATCCTCGACTTTTTTACAGACACCAGTTTTTTCATTCTGACGTAATTTGTTTAAAAGTTTAAACCATGCGAGAGAATAATTTTTTAAAGTCGTTTTTTTTTTTTTTTTTTTTTTTTTTAAACGAAATATTGGACATCGAATAATGACTCTAAGCTAAAAATGAATGACATTTTGAATAATAAATATAATTACTTGCCTTCTTTTTATGGCTGGGTTGAAACAAAGCGGTTGTGCGACGTCTGTAAAAGGGGGTTTCCAGAGTAAAAGGGACAAATTAAAAATAGTTTGGGGGCTTAATGGTCCATGAATCTGCTATGGCAGCATATAGACATATTGTTCTATCAAACACAACAATTATTTTGGCTTAAAATACAGCAGTTTATTTTATAGAGGGTTGCAAGAGCAGAAACTGCTTTTTCAGTCTTGTCTGTGTTTTCCGCCATATACTGTATATTTTAAGCACTTCAAATGGAATAATTATGATACGTTTTAAACATATTACTGTCCCACCGAATTATTTTTAAACAACCCATTTTTTAAAAAAAGTTGAAAAATACTTGTCTTTATTAAATACTTCATTGAGCGAGTCCACTCAAGCTGCTCACTTACACACAATGAGTTGCCAAAGAATCTGTTTAACAAGTTAAGCGATGTTGAAGCATACAGCGCTTTGAAGTCTCGGCTTACCAGCGCCTCTGGCAAGATCAAAGCTTAACTGTCTGTCAATCATCGTCAACTTTAATAAGCAACTTCAGTACACTACCTGACCATCAAATAGCAGAGAGAGGGAGGGTTTAAAGTTTGAAGCACGAAGTAGCGAGGGATTACCGTACTCAAGTAATGAGTAACATTGTGAGTAACTGTTACATGACCACATTAAGCCAAAGAAATACAAAAAAAATCATTGAATTATGGCGAGAGAAAAAATAATTACAGAAATTTTGCATCATTAGTCCAAAGAGCATAAGTGCCCTTTAGTGGAGAAAATAGTTCCTAGTTTGAATAGTGAACAGTTCCATCAAAGTATATCATCTCTCCGGTTTTCCGTGGTCAATCAGCGCCAAATAAAAAATTAGGAAAGAGGTTAAAATCCGCGATTTGGAGTCATGTTGAGGGCAACGCGCTATGTACATTACTTCAATTTTCTAAACACGCCACGTGATTGAATGGGCAGGCCGCAGGCGTGAGCATTCAACCGCTAGCTTGAGTCTGATTGGTATAAAGGAGTCATGTCATTATTGTTGCGACATCTCATTGGTGAAACTGGTAGAGCTACTGTTGGCATTGCTGACAAAAAATAAAAAGAAGTAAAAACTAATATGTAGAATAAAAATAAAAAATGTAACGATTAGTGTAGCCCAAAATAGTAAGAGTAAGAGTAGCTTTTCTTCTTCACATATCTACTCAAGTAAAAGTGAAAAGTATGGCGTGGTTAAACTACTCTTAGAATGCACTTTTCTCAAAACATTATGAAATGTAACCGAGTAAATGTAACGCGTTACTACCAACGTCTGCATTTTTAGTTAGCAAAGCCAAGAGTTGCCTGAAGAGTGCAGCAATTACAATCACTAACATAGGACCCAACTGCCTGTGTTTGACTAGCATTTGCCATTTTAGGTCGTTTTACTGCCATTGTGGGCATTTACTGGTGCTCTATTCTCCTAGCTGTCATCACTCCAATTAGATGCAGTCAAGGAATGTGCAGGCTACGACTACAAACTGCCCCCTGCTACTTGGATAGCAGCCAACTGCCACACCTGCTTCCACCCAAAGCAACAGGACTGTGAGTCTGTTTTTTCCTTACATTTTATTTATCCTAAAAACTCATGCTCCACAACTCATGACATAATATGCTCACACCCGTCCATGAAATCTAATACTCTGCTGGTGATCAACCCAGACTGCAAGGGCTAACTCTGCACAGTTTGAACAGTATGTGCATGGAGGGGAAATGGAGTCCGTTCGGGTTACGATTGGGATGAGTGATGACTGGAGTGTACCAAGGCTTTGTAAGGACACTAGTATGAGGAATTCGCCTGAGACGTAAATTATGACGTTGACATCCTGACAGTGGACTCGCAAACGTGTAAAAGCCTCACATGGATCACAACACACGAGCTATTGAGATTGCAATTGCTGTGGACTTCTGTGAGAGCCCATGGGATGTTCTGCTTGATATATAGAATATATTACAATGTCTGACCAACATATATTTAGGGTATGTTTTTTTATCTTATAAACAATGGTGGGCACATTGCCAAAGTGGCAGCCCCCATTTTCTTTAGACTCTCCTCTCATGACGCAGCGTGGTCTGCGCACACATCCTGCCTTTGTGGTCCAGGAATTTGTAGAATGTAGACTGTTGCCTTTTTCTCTACTCTCGCCCATCAAGGTGCTGGGCAACAACCCTCACCTCCTTTGCCCCTATGCATACACTCCCACCTGAGCATAAAAGTTTGTGCACTGTGGCTTGTGTCCTCCCACATGCACACACGATGACACGACAGCTACAGACTTGAGTGACAGCACCTGCTATTGGAAGGCGAATTGTGTGTAGTGGTTTCGAATTTAAAAGCCACATGTTTGAATACACCAGTACCCTTGTAGTTGTACAATTTTGGCATCCTTTTCATGTGCAAATGTACATTTGGCGTTTTGTCCTTGTCGGCCAAAAACTGACCTTGCGGTGAGTTGTTTTTGTCAACTGCTTCTTCCAAGTTCAGTAGCAAACAGTTTAAGTCAACAGAATCTAAAAGGGCATAATAAACCAATGTCAAAGAACTGGTGGCAGTAAAGAGTCTTTAAAGTAATCTCACATCACCTGTGTCTGGACCGCAGACACTCAAAGGAAGCTTAGATAGATCTTTACCTTGAGGTGATGAATTTCCTGCCCTCCAACAAACTCTTCCTCAAAGGATGACAAAAGGAATGCATTTTTTCCCTGACACTCATGAGAACCTGAGATTAAGCATGTATTTCCTGGAACGTGGCCTATTCGGAAAGAGGATGGGGGAACACAGGATGTCCTGAGCTGAAATGTCCCACAGCACAATGTAATATTGTTCAAGGGGACTTTCTCCATTTCAACCCATTCCCTGCTAAGAGCTGTCAACATGATAGAATATGTTTTCCTATTTTGGTGTTTCCATTACACCTGTTGTTCTTCCTACCTTCATTACTGCAAAAAAGAGCGCTACGCATTATACACAACACGGGTTACAAGGAACACACAACTCACCCCATTGTTTCTAAAATCTTGTGCGTTGAGGGAAAATAAACTTTCTAAAACTGGCATCTCGTACAACTGTGAAAAAAATGTGTATCACAAGTAAAGATGCACCGATACCGATACTAGTATCGGCAGGGGGCGCCGATCCGGCCCGAAATGGTGGTATCGGTGAGTACCAACAAAGACGGCGCCGATGCCATTTACCGGTCCATTATTATAACATTTGACCGCAGCCTTTTTTTTCTCCTGGCGCTCACTAAACTCTGTCTCTGTGTTGTGTGATGACACGTGAACACCAAGCAGCTATCGCTATTGGCCTGCTCCAGACCAATGAGAACGGGCCGATAGCCACTCCTGACCAATGACAAGGTCGTTCAGCGGCGCCGACATGGCAGCGGTCGGAAATATTTCAAAATAGAAATCCCGTCAATTAAAATCAATGGCTGCATGCAAGATTTGCGGCCTGAAAGTTTCGAGATGTGGAGTTAAATCGGCCAGTTTCAATACCTCGAACCTGATAAAACATTTGAAGACGAAACGTGAACGAACACAACGAGTTTGAGCCTGCAAGAGCAGGACTGCTCTCCAGACGAAGGGCGCAGGACCGGAGCAACAATCTCTGGTCAGTTTACTACGTCTACTTTACTTTCATTGTCTTTGACTGAAAGAAATGCCGCAGTAATTTGGGACCTGTTTCCAAAGTAGGGTTGCCACCTTTCAGAAACAGAAATAAGGGACTCCCTCCCTGTTGGGCTAGTATTATACTTTGTACTAGTCTTTTTCCTATTTTGCAAAGGTAAGCAACAGCCTGACAAAGCCTTCATAGCAATGATTTCCCATCCAATTATGTAGCTCTTTGGGAAAAAAATAAATAAATAAAATTATATATAAGCGGGGTGGTATCGGTATGGTATCGGTATCGGCCGATACTGCACAGCCAGGTATTGATATCGGGGCCAAAAAATGGTATCGGTGCAACACTAATCACAAGAATAGGAGTGGTCTATGGAATGATCTAGAGCAGTGGTTCTTAACCTTGGTTCGATCGAAACCCAGGGGTTCGGTGAGTAAGTCAAAGGGGTTCGGTGAAGGTAAAGAAACACGGAAACCCATTTTCGTACGCTGATTAAATCTAGGCAAAGTGGCTTTATAGACCAGGTTTTGGACTGGTTTTCTCCCAATTTACAGTACAGGCTTAATCCATTTCTTTTAACTGCTAGTCCTCGATCTGATGGGAGGAGGAAGTGGTTTGCTCAGTGAAAGGTTGAGTCGCACTTGGTATGAGGGAATACACCAGACCAATAGGCAGTGTGGTCTCAAATTTTGACCTGTGTACGAAACATGCTGTCAAAATGAGAAGAATTTTCAACAGAATTTGCTAAATGATTAGCTTAGCTATATCGGTTTTGAATTTGGGGGGGGGGGGGGGGGGGCAGCTTCATTATCTAATTCCGGAGGGTTTGGCGAATCCACATGTGAAGCTTTTGGGGTTCGGTACCTTTAGCAAGGTTAAGAACCAATGATCTAGAGGAAGACCTAAAAAGTAGCACTTAACTTAACCAATTTAAACAAAGTTACAAACAGAAAATACCAGTAAAAGTGAAGACGCATTTTAATATTACATTCACCTATAGACAGACACCCACACCACGTGTACATAGGCGGAGTTTGACTTTTGTAGGCGGGGGGATCCAAAAATGTTGATGAACCAGAATTACAGTGTCAGCAATAAAATTAACTTACAAGATATATGCTGAGATAGTAGCTTATCCCATGCTTGTACATACAGGCATCGCAGTTGTGTGTGTGTGCGTGCGTGTGTGAGCTCGCACGTTTTTCTGTTTTTCCTAGTGGAGAAGTAGATGCTGCATCCTTTTTGGCTGAATATTCCACCCAGGAACATTTATTATGATACTTTGAAAATGAATGTTTTGTTGTTTCCCATCATTTTTTAGGGGAATTCTAAATTATGCTGCTTGGGACAGCTATGCTTTTGGCCAAGATCGTCGTCCATTGAACATGGTATGCTCGGTGGTGGCTCTGTTGTACAATTAACGTCTTTAGTGGGGCAAACTGAAACTCCGCTCACCATTTTGGTGGTGCTCTCTGGCGTTTCATGGTCCACATCTTCAATTCTTGGTTCCCGCTTAGTAATTGTTGTCGCTTTTGAAAGCTCAGGTTTGAAAAAAATATGTATATCCATCTTGCCTCTTCTGTCCTTTTTTTGGCTATGTAAAGCAAATGACCGTCTCTAAGGTGCTAGTCACATGATTTGTTTGAAAAATAATTTTGACCTATGAGAACATTTTTTGTTGTTGTTTATTTCATTCATTTTTCTTGTTTGTTTCATTGCTTTACAACTTTTATAGACAACATTTTCCCGGCAAAGTCTTAATTTTAACCCTTAAAGACCTGCAACATTAAAAGCAATTATCAGAGAATCCCAAAGTTTGGAAAAAAAAAAGGTCGTAATGAAACGTTTTTTTTCATATTTGTAAAAAAAAATGTCAAAATGAATGTGTGTTATAAGTGCTCTAATATCTATAACCCTAGCTAAATCCTCTTTTTTTTCTCATGGAACCTGCAGATGCATGTGTTGACTTGCATCCGTCATTTTTTTTTTTCAAAAAGAAGTGTCAAAATTCTGAATTACTCTCAAAATCATGAAATTTTAGGTGCATCAAATGGGATACATAAATCAAACCTGTCAAGTTGTACGGTTTCGGCGTAATTTGAACAAGTGAGCACTGATTTTTAATTGTGTATGCCGTACGTTCAAAATCTGTACGTTTTTCATGCATTACGTTTTTTTTTTTCTCAGTTCGGATTTTGTCATCGTTTCAGCAACGAGACAATGGGCCTTACTACGGGGTGGTTGAATGACGCGAGAAAAGTCAGAGACATGGAGAGAGAAGAGTGTTGGTTGTGACGCTGTAGCAAACGCGCTGCTAGGCTAGGTGGCTCCAATATTTCCTGACTGTAGCCGACAGCCTACAATCTACGCCTAAATATTATATGCATATAGAACTACATGCAGGATGACACTGGGCGGCGTTTGTAAACAGCCGCCATTTTAAAGCAGTAGACTTCTCAGGAAGGCTCTATTGTAATGAACTTTCCTAGCGAATTTAAGAAACTTTTTATCTAAAATACTCCTAAATCGGCAAAACCTTGACTTGAATCTATCTTTAAATGATGAAACAGTTTTAAAACTTTAACATGTCAAAAGTAGACTGAAGGGAACTAATGCAAAAACAGTAGCAATTTTAACAACTTTAACAGTTGATTCACAACATTAAACGATTTCCAAACGTAGCAAAGGTAACTGTTTTTTTTTTTTTAATGGAAAAAAAAAAAAAAACATGAATGGTAACCAGTGTTGTTAATAACGGCGTTACAATATAACGGCGTTACTAACGGCGTTATTTTTTTCAGTAATGAGTAATCGAATTAATTACTTTTCTCATCTTGGCAACGCCGTTACCGTTACTGAGGCGGGAAAGGCGTGCGTTACTATGCGTTACTAAGTTGGTTGAATAAAAAAAAAGTCTGAGAGAAACGGACTCACGGGGACGAGAGCAGAGCAGGAGTGGGGAAGACGCCGTTGCAACCGCGATGCTAGATGGCTCCAATAATACCTGACTGCAGCCATAGCCGACAAACTACGCCCACATGACACGGTAGATATCATATTATAGAACTAGATGCAGATGTTAGACACTGCTGCATTGCCAACATGTTTTAAGGACTACATGCGTTTGTAAACAGCCGCCATCTTAAAGCAGTAGACCTCTCAGGAAGGCCCGGATGTAGAGATCCTTCCTAGCGAACCTAAGTAATTTTTTTTAATCTAAAATGCTCCTAAATCGGCAAAATCTTAACTTAAATCTATCTTTAAATGATGAAACAGTTTTAAAACTGACACATGTTTAAAGTAGACAGAAGGGAACTAATGCAATAACGGGAGAAATTTTAACAACTTTAACGATTGATTCACAACTTTAAATGACTTCCACACATAACAAAGGTTACTAGCTAGTTATCGCAATACCCTTGTGTCTAGTTAAGTGGAGGGTAAAGAATTGGGCTTGGGCCAATTGTCCCCCAAACCCTTTAAGCTTCACATTGTGTGACCTGTTTTTTTTTTTTTTTTTTTTTTGAGAAAAAAAAAATATCACTAGTTACTTTGCCAAGTAACTAATTACTCTTACATTCAGGTAACTGAGTTACTAACGCAATTACTTTTTGGGAGAAGTAATTTGTAACTGTAATTAATTACTTTTTTAAAGTAAAATTAACAACACTGCATGGCACTAAATGCGTTAGTAGACAGCCGCCATCTTAAAGCAGTAGACTTTTTAGGACGGCTCTGTTGTAGAGAACCTTCCTAGCGAACCTAAGTAACTTTTTATCTAAAATACTTCTAAATCGGCAAAATCTTGACTTGAATCTATCTTTAAATGATGAAACAGTTTTAAAACTTTCATATGTCGAAAGTAGAGAGAAGGGAACAAATGCAATAATGGGAGCAATTTTAACAACTTTTAACAGTTGATTCAGGGTAAAGGGTAAATTAGGGTAAAGAATTGGGCTCGGGCCAATTGTACCAAAAACCTTCACAAAAAACTTCACATAGTGTGGCCAATGATTTTTTTTTTTTGTTTGTTTTTTTTGTTTTGTTTTTTTTTCTTTTTTTTGAGGGAAAAAAAAAAAAGTAATTATCACCAATTACTTTGCCAAGTAACTAATTACTCTTACATTCAGGTAATTGAGTTACTAACTCAATTACTTTTTGGGAGAAGTAATTTGTAACTATAATTAATTACTTTTTTTCAGTAAGATTAACAACACTGATGGTAACACCATGTCATTTGCCAAGTAACTAATCACTCTTACCTTCAGGTAACTGAGTTACTAACTCAATTACCTTTTGGGAGAAGTAATTTGTAACTAAATAACAACACTGGTCATAAAGATGAAGTCTGAAGAATGAAAAGTAACGAAAGCGGAGATTTCATTCTGCCAATTTGTTGCCGAACACAATTTGCCTGCAACTATTGCTGATCACTTCTCAGAATTAGCAAAAGAAATGTTCCCTGACTCAAAGATTGCATCGGTAAGTGAATTTTATCAATTGAACTTTTTAAATTTATAATTGGACACACTAACGAACTACCTTCAATTCAAACTGAATTGCGAGCTGAAGTGCCACGAAGTGCAGCCATCAAGACATGATAGAAATTGCTAAAAGTGGTACATACAATTTTAACAAAGTGACTGTTAAATTTTAGCAATCACGATGTAGCTGAAGATATTGATTGTTCTTTGATTGCACCAGGTTATATGTTGCGATATTACCCAATAAATTCATATTATTTTAAAAACGGAGTTTTATTTTTGTTTCATATTGCACGCTACATACAATGTTGTAAGATTAGCCACCAATTTGTAAAGGCATATGTCACTATTTGTAAGATTGCCAACGGCCTCGGGTTGACAGGTATGTACATTTGGTAATAAAGGGTTAAATTCATATACTGTAAGGGAACTTAATCTCCGCGTATGCCCGTGTGCGAAATTACATAATGCATGAGGTAGAAAAACTGTGTGCATTCAAATTTATTTACACCATTCCTATCCTTTTTTCCGGTCAATTCCTGTCCTTTTTTCTGGTCAAGTATTACCGACCTTTGAAACAACCTAACTGGTTTTACCTGATAACAACCAACTTTGAAAAGGGGCAGGCAACCAAAAGCCTAGGCTCCTACCCACTCAATATAACACTCCATATAATATTAATATCTCCTTATGCAATGTAGTACATAAAATGTTAAAAAATGAAACGAATGAATGACTTCAGTCAAGTGTGACTAGACTTGTCTACTTCCAAGTTGGTGTAGTAGAATGAGGGTTACTTAAATTGACAGACTAATTTGACAGTTTGGTTAATTTCTATTAACACTTAAACATTAAAGCTCAACCAACTCGTTTTGAAGCTGTATGCAGTGATTGAACATTTTTTCAACGTTTTTTTCCCCCCAGTCCTACCCTCCACCTCTGTTGTAGTGATGACGTCACAGAAGGGGTGCGGCTTTGAGTGTCTATAAGTATATGCCCTGTTGTGGGAAATCTTTTCATGAGAAAGAGCTGAGCTGACAGTGAGATCCATAGTAGAGCTGAGGTGTGTACTTCATCATTAGGATCCTGTCTGATTGTAGAGCAACCTAACAATGCAAGGCTCCACTTTAAGTACAGCTTAATTTTGAATATTTTTTGAAAAATTATTTTCCAACTTTGCACCAACTCTGCTTCAAGGATGCTTCAATTTACTGTTAGTTTGCACCAAATATTTTCTACGTTGTTTGTGGTCTGCAGCGCTGTGGTGATGGTGAGTTATTATGCTCTGCACATCCCATCAATTAGGCTTTCTACAAACTTTTGGGATTTTTGTAGATTGTAGGCTAAACTTTTTCTGTGCTCCTTAGGCAGATGATGAATGCCCGTCTGTGTGCGACTGTGCTGCCTCATCCCCAATCTGCCCAGCGGGTGTCAGCTGGGTGACAGACCACTGTGGCTGTTGTAAAATGTGTGCTAGGCAATTCAATGAAGACTGCAGCACTACTCAGCCCTGTGATCACATCAAGGGGCTACGCTGTCATCTAGGAGTTGGAGGAGACCCTGAAAGAGGATTGTGCCGAGGTTCGAGTGCAGATCGGATTTTGTAATCATAGGCAATAGGCAGTTTTTATTCCAGTCTGTAATCTCATGCTGACCTGTTGTCGTGTTTTGTGTTTTTCGATGCTAGCTGAGGTTCATGGGCTACCCTGCGAGTTCAACGGACAGTTGTACCAGCACAGTGAAAACTTCCAGCCCAGCTGCATGCACCAGTGCACCTGTATTGATGGAGTTGTGGGCTGCATGCCCCTCTGTCCTCAACAAGTATCGCTGCCCAACTCGCGCTGCTCACAGCCACGGTTGGCACAGACAGAAAACGGCTGTTGCGAGGAGTGGTTATGTGACGACGACAACCACATCAGAGTGGAGCCAGAAGAACTGACACGCACAACTCTGTCAGAGAGTCAGCCTCTTCCAAACCACATCAGTGCTTTGCTGCCATCCTACCAACAGTCTCGCCCGCCAGCTGCCACTGGTGGGACCACATTAAGAGGTTAAATTTACAGTTTTCTTTGATGTCTTTCTTGGTCAAACACATGATCTACATTGAAAATTTCATCTGATTAAAATGAAATTTCAGTGCATTCAGATACAAATAGGTTCTACAAAATAGTGTACAATATGACAAAAACTACTAGGACATATTTTGACATTTAGATGAGCTGTAACAGGGCACACACACCTTTCAAAAGTCAAGCTTTGCACACCTAGTCCATTGACTATTATCCCACGAGTCATGGGGCACATTTATTTATGTATTTTTTTTCAGAGGGTTTGGGGAGAGAATATTTACGTTCGTCTTGGTTAGCATTGACATTTGCCTTGGAACTTAGTAATTTTTGCCCAGTCTCTTCCTTATGTTTCATGGACACTGAACTATTTTAACTGAGGCACAAGAGTCCTGAAATTCTTCAGATTTAGTCTTGGGTTCCTTTGTGACCATTTGGATGAATTGTCATTGTACTCTTATATTAACTTTGCTAGGTCGGGCACCCTTGGGAAGTTTACAACTGTTTTTTTCTCCCTTTCACACGTTTTTCCATTATTGGATATTAAGGCTTCCGTTTTCTTTTCGGTCTTTAATTTCTTTAGATCGTTGTATTTGGAATTGAAAAGATTGCATCAGTCTTGCAATAATTCCAATTAGTGTGTTCACTGAAAAGATTTATTTGTGAATGAATTAATCGTTGAGCAACACAGCAGATGGCAGAACCCTTTCCTTTTTGTGTTCGCTATTTACATCCTGCAGGTTTAATGACTAGCTGACTAGCTTTTGCCTATTTGATATATGCACGGACACTTATAGTTATGGACCAATCTTTGTTTTTGTTCTCATAGAAAAAACAGCACTACCAATGCCTGAATTGATATTGGAATCCAGGTGTTTTTCACAAACCACTGATTGGACAGAATGCTCCACTTCATGCGGGATGGGAATATCAAGTCGAGTCACCAATAACAACCCTGACTGTCAGCTGATTAGAGAAACCAGGCTTTGCCAAATACGACAGTGTAACTTTGCGCTTTCTCCGGCCATGAAGGTAAAGCCAACAAACACTCACTACACCTATAAAGCTCATTTTTTGGAAATGATTGTAGTTTACATTCAAAATGATTTTATGATTTTAAAAGTAGCTAATGTACATTCTCTGCAGGGGAAGAAGTGCCAGAAAACTGTTCGCTCGCAAGAACCAATACAAATTGCTTTTGCTGGCTGCTTCACAGTACAGCGCTATCGCCCTCGCACCTGTGGATCTTGCATGGATGGCCGCTGCTGTAGGCCCTCTGTCACCCGCACTGTGCAGCTGCGTTTCCGTTGCCCAGACGGTGAGAGCTTCTTCCGAAATATGATGTGGGTCCAACGCTGCAGCTGCAGTAAAAGCTGCCCATCACATGGAAGTCCCTCAAGCCCTTCGATCAGTCTTCACAATGACATTCACACCTTCAGGCGCTGAGGCTAACTTGCCCGCTCTGGCCCATCGTACTTTGCACAAACCCTTTTTAGCCAAACGATTACCAACTTCTGGCAATATACTTGCTTGCACTTTAAGATGCCTGCCACAATGATATACAGTGGGGCAAATAAGTATTTAGTCAACCACCAATAGTGCAAGTTCTCCTACTTGAAAAGATTAGAGAGGTCTGTAATTGTCAACATGGGTAAACTTCAACCATGAGAGACAGAATGTGGAAAAAAAACTGAAAAAACATTGTTTGATTTTTAAAGAATTTATTTCCAAATTAGAGTGGAAAATAAGTATTTGGTCACCTCCAAACAAGCAAGATTTCTGGCTGTCAAAGAGGTCTTACTTCTTCTAACGAGGTCTAACGAGGCTCCACTCGTTACTTGCATTAATGGGACCTGTTTTAACTCATTATCGGTATAAAAGACACCTGTCCACAACCTGTCAGTCACACTCCAAACTCCACTATGGCCAAGACCAAAGAGCTTTCAAAGGACACCAGAGACAAAATTGTACACCTGGACCAGGCTGGGAAGACTGAATCTGCAGTAGGTAAAACGCTTGGTGTAAAGAAATCAACTGTGGGAGCAATTATTAGAAAATGGAAGACATACAAGACCACTGATAATCTCCCGCGATCTGGGGCTCCATGCAAGATCTCACCCCGTGGCGTCAAAATGATAACAAGAACGGTGAGCAAAAATCCCAGAATCTAGTGAATGACCTACAGAGAGCGGGGACCACAGTAACAAAGGCTACTATCAATAACACAATGCGCCGCCAGGGACTCAAATCCTGCACTGCCAAGCGTGTCCCCCTGCTGAAGAAAGTACACGTCCAGGCCTGTCTGCGGTTCGCTAGAGAGCATTTGGATGATCCAGAAGAGGACTGGGAGAAGGTGTTATGTTCAGATGAAACCAAAATAGAACTTTTTGGTAGAAATACAGGTTCTCGTGTTTGGAGGAGAAAGAATACTGAATTGCATCCGAAGAACACCATACCCACTGTGAAGCATGGATGTGGCAACATCATGCTTTGGGGCTGTTTTTCTACAAAGGGACCAGGACGACTGATCTGTGTAAAGGAAAGAATTAATGGGGCCATGTATCGAGAGATTTTGAGTGAAAATCTTCTTCCATTAGCAAGGGCATTGAAGATGAGACATGGCTGGGTCTTTCACCATGACAATGATCCCAAACACACAGCCAGGGCAACAAAGGAGGGGCTTCGTAAGAAGCATTTCAAGGTCCTGGAGTGGCTCCAGATCTCAACCCCATAGAAAATCTGTGGAGGGAGTTGAAAGTCCGTGTTGCCCAACGACAGCCCCAAAACATCACTGCTTTAGAGGAGATCTGCATGGAGGAATGGGCCAAAATACCAGCAACAGTGTGTGAAAAGCTTGTGAAGAATTACAGAAAACGTTTGGCCTCTGTTATTGCCAACAAAGGGTACATAACAAACTATTGAGATGAACTTTTGGTATTGACCACATACTTATTTCCCTCTAATTTGGAAATAAAGTCTTTAAAAATCAAACAATGTGATTTTCTGTTTTTCCACATTCTGTCTCTCATGGTTGAGGTTTACCCATGTTGACAATTACAGGCCTCTCTAATATTTTCAAGTGGGAGAACTTGCACAATTAGTGGTTGACTAAATACTTATTTGCCCCACTGTATGTTTGTCCACACTACAGTAGAGGTGTTTAACCTCTCTAACAACAGAGCAGCTCTGAGGAGAACACGCTGTGTAGCTCTTGTAGATTCTTGGGAGAATGCTTGTACTGAGACTTTTTATTTATTTGTACATTTTTTCTGTCTCACTCTATTTCCACAGATGTTAATATAATTGTTGGTCTCAGAGAGTTGTTGCATTTGTTATGCATCAGAGACTGTAAGGTCTTCTGTAAAGTATATCATGATCCAGACACTCTAAAGCAGCGGTCTCAAACCGACTCCACAAAGGGCCGCAGTGGGTCCTGGTTTTTGTTCCAACAGATCCAGCACAAACAGTTCAACCAATGAGGTTTCTACTAACATAAGCAGCACCTGATTGCAATCAACTGATTACACTTGTAAGAAACCAGATTGGTGAAAAGGTATTTGTCTCGTTTGGTTGGAATGAAATCCAGTACCCCCTGCGGCCCTTTGAGGACCGGTTTGAGACCACTGCTCTAAAGCATTGATTCTGACAGATTTTATCTTGACTTCACTCATTCTATATTTGTGGAGTGATTTTTCAGTATGGCCTCGTTTTTTGGGGTGTGATATTTTGTGTCCATTGTGTGTTGAGATAGACCACAGTCTACTTTATTCTTTAAGAATGTTCCATTTATGTGACACTTTTTTGTCTGTCTTTTTATTTCAAATAAAATGTCAAAAAAGGTAGTGTACAATTTCTAAGTGATGTGTAGCCTTACATTTAGGAGTTTTATGTGTCAATTGATGAAATCTTTTGATGATGTTGGGAAGACAGTGAAGCACAAATCGAAGACTATGACAGATTTAAACAATACTTCTGATTGTAGACAGGAAGAATAAATCTAAAAGACCAAAATATATTTTAGATGAGTCACATTATAAGACAAAAACAAGTTGATGATTCCTTTGTTTCATCTTTCAATGATCATCTGCCTCAAAGAAAGGAAAACTATCTGTAACTAAAGTTCGGAGCACTTCCCCTCAGCTGCATAAATTTACTCGAGGTCCCGGCATGCCCAGAAGCTCAAACATTACGTCGGAACATGAAATTCCTCATCCTTGCCTCCTTCCATCTCCTGTGATGATGGAGGAACTCTCTAACTTGGTGAATCTTCCCGTCAAACCACTCGTGAAACTTCAGCACTACCAACAGTCCTATCTTTACTCTGAAAATGCTGACAAGTGGCCATAGTTAATTGTGTGTATTGAATAACAAAACAACAAAAATAACAAATGCATTTCAAGAATCCTCCCAAAAAGTTCTGAATTGCCACTAAACTTTCCTGTGAGTCTAAATTAATACATTTTAGTACACTGCAAACCAACAAATGACAGAAATGACAAAAAGACATGGCATACCATTTCACTATGGTAACGGACTGTGCATTTGTGTACGTCAACGCAAGTTTGCAGTGGTCAATGTTCCAATATGATGATGTCTGTGCACACTAACTGTTTGTTTGGTGTCAATTCAAACAAATTAACACGTCATTTGAATTTTTGTACACAAAAACTGGTTTCCCTAAGCAACGACTGACCATCTATTCGTTTGTCTAACACTTGCTGGTATTCTAATAACAATTATTGTGCCCTGAGAACAAGTAATAATTTCAGGCAGTTTCAGACAATGAGTTTGTGGCGTGAAAAAAGGGAGACTAGTTAGAGGCTAACAGCAACTGCTGTGTTATTTGTTGAAAAGTTCCCAAATGGAACAAATTTGTTGAGTTTCCCAGAGGCAATATGCAACTCTGATTCACATATTTTATTTGGGGGAAGTTAGGGTACACACAACATGCAATGCGAAACAAGGTTTAGTTTAACGATACAGTAATACAAAATGTGACAATACCCAAACATGCTAATTAGGGGTGTTAAAATGGTGATATATCGTGTGATGCTCATGCCAAGAATCGAGATATCATTTCAAAAAGGTGTCAATGTTTAAAAAAAATATTAATTAAAAAAAAAAGGAAGTAAGAAGTTGCTACCAAAATCATCCACCATAATAGTGTCTAAGTTAACTCTATGGCAGCCATTGACAGCGCTGGACCCCCAATCCATTAAGACTGGGAAGGGCAAATGAAGGTTCATTCATTCGAACCAGAGCATTCACAGTCACTCTTTCCGATTTTCGGGGCATTTACAGGTCACTTTCTGTACATTGTAGGGCATTTGCAGGTCACTTCCTGTTGAGTTTGAGTCACTGCCTATTCATTCCCAGGTCACTTCCTGTTCTGTAACCCAAAATCAACTACAAGGGACCCTTAAATGCCCAAAAATCAACAGGAAATGACTGAAAATCCGTAGGTAAAGATCTGAAATTACCTCGTTGCCTGGCATTGGCTGCCACTGAGGCCATAGAAGTGGGAGGGGCCTCTTTGAAGTGGAAAAGGTTCATTCGCTGCCACCCTCCCAGTTCAAATGAATTGGACGTTTACTAGTGATAAACTTAGAGCAGAAGGATAATGATAGCTAGTCTTTCTATTTATTTAGTTGTTTTGTAGAATGATTTCCTGACCAATGTATTGATAACTGTTGTATCACCATATTGTGAGATCATCGTTATCGTGAGCTTTGTATCGCAAATCTTATCGTATCGTCTTGTGAGGTACCAACAGATTCCTACCCCTAATGCTAATACCCAGAGGTGGCCAGGCCTGAAAGGCCCCTGTATAGCTGATTGGAGCTCTAGTTGGTCTGATAATTTTTTTGCTGATACAACAAAATGCGTCACTGATTTGATTTGATTAAAACAACAACCAAGATTTCCAGGAGTAGTCAGAACTCAAAAGCGGATGTGTCAGTTTTGACCTGTCATACCACAAACATCAGGTGACACTGGTGCTTGCAGTCATGAGAGAGGATAAAATGTCTTACCATAAATGATGTCTCTTCAGTCTGAAGGATCTATAGGATTTGGATATCCGCTGCATTGTGATGCTCTTCAGACAGTTTGTATTGGCTGGGAACGCAGACTGGAAGTTGCAGGTGTTGTCCATCCTCACAGAGAACTGTGACTTTCAGCAGGGCATTGAGAGTGGAACAGGAAATATGTCGGATATACACATCTCTTCGAAGAGTGTTGGAAGTACTCTTACTGCCACACCAACTGCTCTCAAATGGTGTATTTCATGTCCGTTGTTTGTTTATTCTCATTAAATTAAAACATTGGTATTGACGCTATGAAGTAAGACTTGGAAGGGCAAAGTGATTCGGGAATGCATTTTCCTAATTATAAATTACAATTGTCACATTTCTAAATGAACAACTGTCATTCTAGCATGAGACCTTGTTCCTGCACAGTATACAGCAAAATTAAATTACATGACGTTTCATCACCATTTTTGTGAGTATATTGGAGCCTATCCCGGCTGACTTTAGATAAGACCTAAATAAGGCAACCAAAATGCAACGTATTAGAATATTAGAATGTTGTTGAACTCTAGAGTGAAGCACACAGTCAGTGTAATAGTGTTCAGCTCATTTCAAAATGTGTCAGTCAAAACCCACTTGTTTTAAAGTTAATGAAAATACAATTTTAGTGGATGTTACCAGGAGAAATGGTTGGCACTGCAAGAGGTTAGGTGGCTGCGGTTTATGGGACAGTACCCTAAACTAAGCACGTGTCTGTACCGCTCTCTAGCGGCTGCAATTAAAACTGCAGATGATTATTTTTTAAATAACCAAAATGAAGAAAAAATACAAAAATAGATTAAAAATTTCCGATGACCTTCCCCCTTTCCCCCTAATTAAAATAATTTGCATGATTAATTTAACAGTGATTCAAAAGTACAGAGGGTCATACTAATCCATGAATTATGCTAAGTGTAAACATCTGCCGATTACCAGTTTCAGGGTATACCGTGGTATGAAAACGTCAAGGTTTCAAAACAGCAAACATTTTCTGTCATACCGTCTCTAAGGTATTAACTATTTTTTTTCTCAAAATCTAAAAAATGCATGGAGAAATCATTCACTTGCAGCTGCAAGGCTCAACCATCCCCTACTGGTTGTTGCTCAGTGTCAGTGAGCCAGCTGTGCTACATGATGGCTGTCGGAGGTGAAACTCCTTAACTTTTTTCCCCCCATCGAAGAAAACCAAATTGCTGGTATGGGAATACCTTGCCTACAGGAAAGTTACAGATGGCCATCGCTTAGAGGAGGAGGGCCAACCTACATGAAAAACATTTTTTGCGGAGGGTGGCTGCCGAGTAGGTAATGCCTCCAATATGATTTTGCATTTATACAAAATTAAAGGTTAGTAAACACTGTCATGAACGTTTCCCACCAGCTACGAGAGTTAACGGCAACATGTTTAGTGTGTCTAGCGGTGTTAAATGTGTTTTTCTCTCTCTGGCAACTGTCTGTGTTGAGAAAGAGAGTGTGTGAAAAATGTAAACATGATATGAGTCATACACGCATGCTTTTTATGGAAAATAATTCAATTATTTTTGTTCTGATTGTAACAATGTTGAGCTGTGGCTGTGGGTATAGTTAATGACTGCATTTATCCATCCATCCATCCATCCATCCATCCATCCATCCATCCATCCATCCATCCATCCATCCATCCATCCATCCATCCATCCATCCATCCATCCATCCATCCATCCATCCATCCATCCATCCATCCATCCATCATCTTGCTCCAGGGACCGGGTCATGGGGGCAGCAGATTTAACAGAGAAGCCCAGACTGACCTCTCTCTAGCCACTTCAACCTTGCCTGGCACCGCCAGACTATTCTCCCTGTATTTTTCAAACACTGTGAGAAGAGTTTGGGACCCATTTCCTTATTGGCCTCTCGAGCCAGAACGAAATCATCCGTGCAATCAGATTCGTTGGAAGTCATCTTCACAACAACACAGATGGCGAACGGGAGAGCCGAGAATATGTTCCAATCTGCGGTAAATTCAGTTTTAAATGACCAAAACCACATCGAGTCGCTAAAACCAACAGTCTATCTCGCGCTAGCCATGTTGGATAAACTATTCCGTTCTCCGCTCTCCTTGTATGTTTATTCCGTCGTGCTACAGTTTCTTGTGCTTTATCAACAGCACGTCCGCCTGTCGCTGATTGGTCCACTCTGCTGTCTGTTTGCTGTTGCTTGCTCCGCCCTGGGTAATTGGAAGCGCCGAACGGTCGCCAGACTATATAGCTGGAACAGCGGTGAGTCTGGTGTACCAGGCAAACTTCAACCAGCTCCTCTGGCGGGATCCCCTGGCGTTCCCAGGCCAGCCGAGAGACATTGTCTTTCTAGTGTGTCCTAGGTCGTCCCCAGGGCCCCCCTCTGGACCAGGCCTGGCAGTGGGGCTCTAAGGTGAGCGTCTGGTGGCCGGGCCTGTCCCCATGAGGCCCTGCCGGGCATAGCCCGAAAAGGTAACGTGGGTTCCCATTCCCATGGGCTCACCACCTGTGGGATGGGCCAAAGGGGTCAGGTGCATAGGGAGTTAGGCGGCAGCCCAAGGCGGGGGCCTTGACGGTCTGACCCCCAACTGTAGAAGGACCGCATTTATTTTAATTTTATATAGAACATTTCAGTTATTTTTTGTTATTTTATAAATTTATTTTAATTTAACATTATACTTATGTTCCAATTTGCTAATGTTTAAAAAAAAATAAAAATCCTGTTCAGTGGAAATTTTTATCTATTTTTTATTTTTAAAGCCAGATGTCTCAAAGTAACACATTTTAGAGCTGTAATTGCAATACCATGATACTGTGAAACTGTGATATTTCGGTTTGAGGTTATCATACCGTCAGAATATCACATTAGCACATGCATAAATAAGTGTATGAAACAAAACGTTATAAGAAATATGCATATACTATTACTGCAAATCTGTTGATTAAAATATGCATCTAGAAAAAAGTGTTTCAAAATATATATGTCGGAAAACACTTAGGTGACTTGAAGTTCCTCTCTGAGACCCCCAATTTGGCGAATTTTCAAAACTGTCTGATATGCATGTGTGATACATCATTGGAAAGCTTAAAGCCTCAATTTTCTAGGGGAGAAAAATTTGGAACAGGAGGGCGTTTAAAAAAAAAAAAAAACAGCGAAACCCTATTTGGAGGTGAGAGCATGAAAGCAGAATTAAAGATGCTATGACTTTAACGAGATATTATCGCGTACTTACCTTGTTTTGATCCAAAAACTCCATGTAGCATGTATCACTGAGTGTCCAGACACAGCTGGGAATGGCAACAGCTGGATATTTTTGGAGATTTTATGGGTGAAACATGGTAATATAACAAGGGTCGCGATGCAGAAATCGCAGACATCAAGGAGTGGTTGAGATTTTCTTTTTCATATATTTACCCTTTAAACATTGTTTTTCAATTTTTCTTCATTTGGATCGATTATCATCTAACATATCGGAAAAAATGCGACAGTAACAAAAAAACAAAAAACAATTAAGCGTTAGTTATAAGGTACATATCCGTGACCGTTTTGCAGACACCATTTTTTTCATTGTGACGTAATTTGTTTAAAAGTTTAAAATATGCGAGTGAATAATTTTTAAAGTTTTTTTTTTTTTTAAATTTTTTAAAATCCGAAATATTAGACATCGATTAATGATTCTAAGCTAAGAATGACAGATATTTTGAATATGGAATATAATTAGTTACCTTCTTTTTATGGCTGCGTTGAAACAAAAGCGGTTGCGCGACGTCTGTAAACGGGGGTTTCCAGGGTAAAACGGACAAATTAAAATTAGTTCCGGGGCTTAATGCGCCATGAATCTGCTATGGCAGCAACACAATCGTTCTTTTGGCTTGAAATACAGCAGTTTATTTTAAAGAGGGGTGCAAGAGCAGAAACTGCTTTTTCAGCCTTGTCTGTGGCCAAAGGTACAGCATTCCTGAACATAGTATGTACTTATGCTTAAACTGCTATTTACGCGTGATAAAATACAGCAGAACTCCATGAAAAACTGTATGAGGGAGTACATTCTCAAAGCGTTATCATTATTATGTCACGTGATTTTTTTAAAGCGTAGCAACCTGTATATAATCGCTCACTCATAAGCGGAGTTTAATGGGGGACAGCACCCCCCCGCTGGCTGAAAAGTGTTATTGCATGTAACTGACTTTCCTATACACGGTATATATAAAAGTTGTAAAGCAAGAAAACAAACAACAAAAATGAATGCAATGAACAAAAAAAAGATGTTTTTATATTGGATCTAAATTATATTTCGAACAGATCATGTTACTTGAACCTTAGACGGGCCTTTGCTTTGCATATCATTTTCAAGAAAAAAAAAAAAGGAGGGCAATTTTATTTTTTATAAATGATTTTTTCTTTGAAAATATTTTTTTTTATAATTGAAGCAACTTTTTGGGGGGATTGAAGGGTTTAGACACAAATGCCCTAACCATAATATGGCCCAAACACAAAAAGAATAGCTAAAATCAAAGAAAACTTTTTTTTTTTAAATGAAAAATAAGTGTTCAAATGCAAAATTTTTGAGTCTCAAATATTTTTTCGCATTGAAAAACTTTTTTTTCTATGATTAAAATTTTCCATTTTTTGATCGAAGTGATTTTTTATTTTGATAATATATATTTGTATGAAGCAACTTATTTTTTGATTGATTAATATTGACACAAATGTTCTAGCCAAAATGTGGCCCAAACACAAAACAACATTACTTCAATCAAAAAAGTTTCTTCAATCAAAAAAAATGAACTTCAATTTAAAAAAAAAAAAAAAAAAAAAAAATCAGATTAAAAAAGCATTCAAATGCAATTTTTTGAATTTCAAATTTATTTTTGCATTCAAACACATTTTTTTGATTGAAGTGACTTTTTTTTTGATTGAAGCAACTTTTTTTTTTTTTTTTTTCGAATCATAAAGACACAAATCTACCTCCATATGGCTCCGCCCAAAGGATACAATTTTTGACTAAGGTAACTACATTGGCACGACACCCGCTGGCGTACCATATTCAACGGATGTTGATCTTGGTGAAAACTATAGCTGTCCTGCCAGCAGCCTGATTTAGAATTCTCCTCAAGAATGATGGGGAAAAAAACCCGCTCATTTTCAACTTATTATTATAAATATTGTTGTAAGTTAATTTTATAGCTGACACTGCGTTTCAGGGTCATCAACATGTTGTGCCCCCCCCTGCCCCAAAAGTCAAACTCCGCCTATGCGCTCACTAGAAACTCATAAATCATTGTGACTTCTGACCACGCCCACTGCTCAGCTATTGGTTTCCCCGTTTTACGTTGCTACGTCCGCTGTCGGTAATTTAAATAGACCCTTGCGCAATTTGATGAATAGCGCCGCTGTCATAAGCGTCAGAAACAGTGGAAGGCGTGTAATCAGGAGGACAGCTGGAAGAGCGAGTGAGAAGTGAAGGAAAAAGCGGCTTGTCTCCTCCTCGCGGCTTCCAGTAGTTTTCCCTCTTTTTGTAATGGTCGAAGCTCCAAGTGTGAGACTTTCCTCAAACTATTTGCAGTCCGCGCGCCATTCTGGCTTGGGATTTTACACTTCTTTTTCGCATACACTTCAACGAAGCTATGGATCCGCAAAAATGGTCATGTTTAAGTCCAGTTTCGCAGGCGTGAACACATCCATTTTCTTGCGAGAGCTATTTCCCTCCGTTTGGACTTGAACGCAGTAGGAAAACATTTGGTTCGACAAGGTAACACGTCTATTTCCTTCCTTTCTTTCTTTTCCTTTACGTGAGTGCTATCCTCATTTAAGCGAGGCTTTCATTGAACTTCTACGTTATCTTTAGAGTCGTTTTGTTCACCTAGAGCCCATATGTTTTATACTAAATTAGGAACACATTCACAAAGAAACGCCTTGACATGAATACCTTCCGTTTGAAAGCTGGCACACTTCCAAAAGTCCCATTTGGTGACTTTTCTGCTTTCCCTCTCACTTCAAAAAATACACTAGTGAGCAGATTGTTCCCACTCAGATAGATGGCCTTGTTTTCCTGAAGCTACCGCTGTGGAAATACTGAATTATAGCGCATTTATATGGAGAATAGTAGTACAGCGTTGTTAAAAGTTGATAAAGTGTCAGTCATTTGATATCATGCATTTGTCTGTGTATATACACGTGTGTCTTTATATCACTATGTGTATATACCAGGACGTATTATATGGCGGAAAACACTCAGGTGACTTAAAGTTCCGCTCTGAGACCCCCAATTTGGCCAAATCTTAAAATTGTCCTATATGCATGCGAGATACTGTACATCACTGGAAAGCTTAAAATCTCAATTTTCTAGGAGCAGAAAAATTTTGAACAGGAGGGTATTTAGAAAAAATAAAAAAATAATTAAACACCTAAACCCCTCACTCAGGTGAGAGCATGAGAGAGCATTATTAAAGACACCATGATTTTAACGAGATATTATTGCGTACTTACCTTGTTTCGATCCAAAAACTCAGTGTAGCATGTCTCACCGAGTGTCAAGACACAGCTGTGAATGGCCACAGCCTGACTTTTGGGGGATTTTATGGGTGAAACACGGTAATATAACAAGGGGCGCGATGCAGAAATCGCAGACATCAAGGAGTGGTCGAGATTTTCTTTTTCAAATATTTACCCTTTTAAAAGTTTTTTTTTTTCCCTCCAATTTTTCTTTGTTTGGATAGATTATTTATCATTTAACACAGGGGTCCCCAAACTTTTTCCTGTGAGGGCCACATAACTTTTCCCTTCTCTGATGAGGGGCCGGGGTCAGTTTGTAACAAAAAGTGTGACGATTGCAGGAGTGCCTAGATGTAAAAATTTATTGTTTAACAGAAAGCCACAATCAAATAACCCTTTCTGGATTCTTCACGGAACAAAAGTAAATAAAATATTATAATATAATAATAACACTATTAATTAAATAGATAATAACCAAATATCCCTCTCTGGGTTCTTCACAGAAAAAAGCCAGGAAATGAATAACACTATTGAGAAAAAAAAAAAAAAAAAATCAAAATGCTCTCTGGTATTGTTCAGGGGGCCGGATCAAATGTGGAGGCTGGCCGCAGTTTGGGGACCCCTGATCTAACATATCAGAGAAAAGTCACATTTTTTTGCGACAGTCACAAAAAAAATTCATTCAATAGCATGTCTCACTGAGTGTCAAGACACAACTGTGAATGGCCACAGCTGGACTTTTGGGGGACTTTATGGGTGAAACACGGTAATATAACAAGGGTCGCAATGCAGAAATCGCAGACATCAAAGAGTGTTTGAGATTTTCTTTTTCAAATATTTACCCTTTTAAATGTTTTTGTTTTTTATTTTTTTATTTGATCGATTATTTAAAATATCAGGGAAAATGTAACAGTAACAAAAAAAAAATACAATTAAACAATAGTTATGAGGTAGGTATCCAGGACTTATTTACAGACACTATTTTTTTTTTATTGTGACGTAATTTGTTAAAATTTAAGATATGCGAGTGAATAAGTTTTTAAAGTCTTTTTTTTTTTTTTTTTTTAATAAATATTAGACATCAATTAATGATTCTAGGCTAAAAATGACAGGCATTTTGAATAATAAATATAATTAATTACCTTCGTTTTATGGCTGTGTTGAAACGAAAGCTGTTGCGCGACGTCTGTAAATGGGGGTTTCCAGGGTAAAACGGACAAATTAAAAATAGTTTGGGGACTTAATGCGCCATGGCATCAAGGAGTGTTTGAGATTTTCTTTTTCAAATATTTACCGTTTTAAATGGTTTTTTCCCTTCAATTTTTCTTTGTTTGGATCGATTATTTATCATCTAAAATATCAGGGGAAAATGCGACAGTAACAAATAAAATACAAGTAAGCGATAGTTATGAGGTACATATCTGTGACGTATTTACAGACACTATTTTTTTCATTGTAACGTAATTTGTTTAAAAGTTTAAAATATGCGAGTGAATAATTTTTTTAAAGTCGTTTTTTTTAACTAGATATTAGACATCAATTAATGGTTCTAAGATAAAAATGACCGAGATTTCAAATAATAAATATAATTACTTCTTGGTTTAAACAAAAGAGGTTGCACGACGTCTGTAAACTTGGGTCTCCAGGGTAAAACGGACAAATTAAAAATAGTTTGGGGGCTTAATGCGCCATGACTCTGCTATGGCAGCATATAGACATATTGTTCTATCAAACACAACAGTTCTTTTGGCTTAAAATACAGCAGTTTATTTTAAAGAGGGGTGCGAGAGCAGAAACTGCTTTTTCAGCCTTGTCTTTGTTTTCCGCCATATATATGTGTATATATGTATATATATATGTGTACGTATATCTGTATTTATAAGTATATGCTTATGTGTATTTATGTATGTATATGTCTATATGTATGTGTGTGTATATATATATTATGGCTAATCTCTTTTTTTAATTGTTTGACTAATCAGTTACTTGGGTAGAAAAAAATGGATAGAGTCAGTTTGCTTTAATGATGGACAACAAACTTTATAGTGGGGATTGTAATGTTGAATTAGCGACGAACTGGAAAATTTGAAGTTAAACAAGGTCTTCAAACAATCTCTAAGCAAAATATTTGTTGATTAATTTGATAATTGTTGTAGACGTATCAATTATAGTTGCACCTCTTTATTGACTGTACAATATCATTTACAGAAATTGGTTGTCATTATATTAAAATACGTTAAACCTATTCTACATTCGGACCTATATGTGTGTTATTCTAGCACAGGGGTCGGCAACCCAAATTATGTCTGGAGCCGCAAAAAATTAAAAGCCTTATTTAAGCCTTATAATGAAGGGAACACATGCTGTATGTATCTATATTGGCACTATTAGTCTACTATCAAAATGACTAAGTTGGCTATAAATACATGATGATCCTTCATGATTAAATGTTTATTTTCCCTGCAGTGCATCCAATAGAGAATGACGCACCACGTGAATACTCTTTATACGATGTCAAGTTTAACTTCACTACACTATTAATAAATTAGAAGAATGTTTGTTTCATGTTTGCCCTCCTACAGAAACCATATTAAAACAAAAATACATTTCCCTCCCCTAACTTTGTCCATTTTCAAACATTTTTGAAAAAAGCTCAAGGGAGTCGGCAGCGCTAAAGAGCCAAATGCGGCTCTAGAGCCGTGGGTTGCTGACCCCTGCTCTTGCAGTTAATGCCTTCCACTTTTTTTTTTTTACTTCCAGCTCCTGTGTGTCCAGCAAGTAGCCTCATCAGTATGGTGAACAGCCAAGCGTCAGGAGTAACTCCGGCCCCCAGGTCATGTGCAGGATGTGGGGGGAAGATCGCTGACCGTTTCCTGCTCTTCTCCATGGAACGCTACTGGCACAATCGCTGCCTCAAGTGCTCCTGCTGCCAAGCCCAGCTGGGCGACATTGGCACCACCTGCTACAGCAAAGGAGGCATGATTCTGTGTCGCAGCGATTACATTAGGTGAGATCTTGTGTGGCGAGGAAGCAGCAAGAGGAAGGAGGAAGTGATTCCTTTCAAGCATATGGAGGCTGTATTTTATTATTTCTTTTTTAATTTGCAGGCTGTTTGGGCACAGCGGGGCATGCAGTGCCTGTGGCCAGTCAATCCCAGCCAATGAGATGGTGATGAGGGCACAGGGAAATGTTTACCACCTCAAGGTAAGTCCCCAGCTCCCACTTCAGCCTACTTTGCCTCCTGCTGTGTGTTTGACAGGAACATCTGGGGACATTACTCCTCCCCCAAAGACTCAAATATAGACTGAAGCCAGTTCATTAGGTACACTCGCCCACTTCTATAAAACTCACGACAGGGGGTGAATCAAAAAGTAGAACTTGTAAAAATAATGTTCACATTTAAGAATTAGTAAGTAAGTAGTACGTAAATGTTGTTGTGATGCAGTTCATGCTTAAATGTGATTTTATGAAAATTAATATAAAGGCATAATGCTTCTTTCAGTGCATACCTGTCAAGTTGTACGGTTTTGGCGTAATTTGTTCAAGTGAGCACTGATTTTTCAATGTGTACGCCGTACATTCAAAGTTTGTTCATTTCAAAATCATTTCGTTTTTTTTCTCCGTTCGGATTTTGTTACCATTTCGGCAACAAGACAATGTGCGTTACTATGCGTTACTACGTTGGTTGAATGACGCGAGAAAAGTCAGAGACACAGAGAGAGAAGAGTGTTTGTTGTGACGCTGTAGCAAACGCGATGCTAGGCTAGGTGGCTTCAATATTTCCTGACTGTATCCGACAGCCTACAATCTACGCCTAGATATCACATGCATATAGAACTACATGCGAAATGACACTCGGTGGCGTTAGTAAACAGCCCCATTTTAAAGCAGTAGACTTCTCAGAAAGGCTCTGTTGTAGTGAACCTTCCTAGCAAACCTTAAGTAACTTTTTATCTAAAATATTCCTAAATCAGAAAAATCTTGACTTGAATCTATAATTGATTTTAAAACTTTTAAAACTTTAAAACGGTTTTAAAACTTTCACATGTCGAAAGTAGTCAGAAGGGAACTATTGCAAAAAACGGGAGCAATTTAACCACTTTAACAGTTAATTCACAACATTAAATGACTTCCAACCATGGCAAAAGTTGCTATGTTTTTTTTGTTTTTTTGTTGTTGTTTTTTTTTGGGGGGGGGGGGAACAACAACATAAAAGGTAACACCAGTTACTTTGCCAAGTAACTAATTACTCTTACATTTAGGTAACTGAGTTACTAACTCAATTACTTTTTGGGAGAAGTAATTTTTAACTGTAATTAATTACTTTTTAAAGTAAGATTAACAATACTGGTCATAAAGATGAAGTCTGCAGAATCGAAAGTGACAAAACGGATTTTATTCTGCCAGTTTGTTGCCGAACACAATTTGCCTGCAACTATTGCTGATCACTTCTCAGAATTAGAAAAAGAAATGGTCCCTGACTCAAAGATTGCATCGGTAAGTTAATTTTATCAATTGACCTTTTTAATTTATAATTGGACACAATAACGAACTACCTTCAAGTCAAACTGAATTGCGAGCTGAAGTGCCATGAAGTGCAGCCATCAAGACATGATAGAAATTGCCAAAAGTGCTACATACAATTATAACAAAAGTCACTGTTAAATTTTAGAAATTATGATGTAGCTGAAGATATTGATTGTTCTTTGATTGCACCAGGTTATATGTTACAATATTACCAATAAATCCATATTATTTTAAAAATTGAGTTTTTGTTTCATATTGCACGCTATATACAACGTTGTAAGATTAGTCACTATTTGTAAGGGCATACGTCACTATTTGTAAGATTGCCAATGGCCTCGGGTTGACAGGCATGTCAGTGTCATGATTGTTATGTGTTCATCATTCAATCGTGTACATGGGGCTGATATTTATGCTGTTTTGTCTCACGATTTTTTGTTTTTCTATGGCAGTGTTTCAGCTGTGCCACGTGCAGGAATAGACTGATGCCTGGAGATCGCTTTCATTATCTGAATGGCACAATTTTCTGCGAGCATGACAGACCTGGTGCCGCCCTGCTCAGCAGCCACCTGCCACAGCTTCAAAGTAACTCAGTGCTGACTGATCAGAAGGTAAATATATCTTCATATGATGAAACAAGCATTGTATGTATGTTATTATTTGACTGTCATTATTAAAAATATATTACTGCTAGCAAAGGTAACTCCATCAGAGTTGTTTTAGGAGGATCTATATTTACATATTTTCAGCATGTGCACAGTTGGTCGGGTGCCAAGAAGTCACAAATATGTTGGCAGGCAGTGAAGATGCGATGAGCAGTTAACGGGCGAAATATCCGATATATAAACACTCTAACGTCTGAATACCAGAGTAGGTTTAGCTGGAAGCTTAAAATATGCATTGGTGACAAAATCAGAGCACTGTCATTTTAACATTATAAACTGCTTTTTTCATCTGTATTGCACAGTTTATTATCCAGTGTGGCCTAGATATGGATTTTTACAGGTTGGTGAGCTGTATGTCTTTTGGTGTAAATATCCTATAATACAATGTTTATAGTCGCGGTTTATAGTCCAGTTCAGTTTATATTGTTTTTGAACAAATGCAGTTTTCTTGTGAACTTTGGTGGGTGTGGCTCATAGTCAGGTGCAGTTTATGATAATTAAAAGCCTATATGAGATCTGGGATGATGGAAAACCGGTGGTCCAACCCATCTCTGTCACATAGCTGATGGGAGACATTTTGTCCTGGAGGCCCACGATTATTATGATCGTGCTGAAAGTGGATTGTATACCACGCAAATTAGATTTTGTTTTTAAAAGTATAAATTAACTCTTCGGTAAATAACATATATGTAGTTACTAGAGTTTACCAGGAATAAGGTGAGCCTCACAAATCCTGTATCTGCAGAATACAGGTTTTTTTTTTTCCGGAGCATCTGCTGTTCTGTCAGATTAGCATACTTTGTCGGACTAGCATACCAACATCCCTATCTAGTGCTTTCCCACACATTAAATGTTGTTCAAAACGCTTTATAATATTTATAGCACTTGAACTATAGATGTAGTTGTACACTAACTCCGTGTGACATACAGTGTTGCTGCCACAGATTTCTATATTACAATGCAGATTTACGGAATATATATTGTAGTATTAAATATGACGTATCCTTAATACAATAACAGTCATCAAATGGTTATTAAAACAAAAAAAACAAAAAATAAAAACGATACAACAACAATATTGTTAATGTATCTGCATTTCAATCCAGAAAAGGTGGTGGAGGCACAATTTTATGAAATGCAGTTCAGTGTACGGCAAACAGGTAGTCTACAATGACATTTAAGCCTTAAATAATCATGCGGGTATGGTAATACTACAAAACAGCAGGGTTAATCCCCTTTTTCTTTTTGGTGGAAATTTGAAAAAAAAAAAACTTTTTATCAGGCTCCCAAAAATCCAATCCAAACAAGCATGAACCATCTGCCTCACTAAATCCTCCTCCAAACATGCAAAACAACCAAACTACAGATAAGATATGGTGTTTCTTGCCACACGCTATGCGAGAATTGTAAACGATGACATGACAAAAGATTCTCAAAATATACAGTAGTATACAATGATATGTATTTATTCAGATTTAGCCTTAGAAAGAGATACATATGCAGTGGGGCAAATATGTATTTAGTCAACCACTAATTGTGCAAGTTCTCCCACTTGAAAATATTAGAGAGGCCTGTAATAGTCAACATGGGTAAACCTCAACCATGAGAGACAGAATGTGGGGAAAAACCCCCCAGAAAATCTCATTGTTTGATTTTTAAAGAATTCATTTGCAAATCATGGTGGAAAATAAGTATTTGGTCAATACCAAACGTTCATCTCAATACTTTCTTATGTACCCTCTGTTGGCAATAACGGAGGCCAAACGTTTTCTGTAACTCTTCACAAGCTTTTCACACACTGTTGGTGGTATTTTGGCCCATTCCTCCATGCAGATCTCCTCTAGAGCAGTGATGTTTTGGGGCTGTCGTTGGGCAACACGGACTTTCAACTCCCTCCACAGATTTTCTATGGGGTTGAGATCTGGAGACTGGCTAGGCCACTCCAGGACCCTGAAATGCTTCCTATGAAGCCACTCCTTTTTTGCCCTGGCTGTGTGTTTGGGATCATTGTCATGCTGAAAGACCCAGCTACGTCTCATCTTCAATGCCCTTGCTGATGGCAGGAGATTTTCACTCAAAATCTCGCGATACATGGCCCCATTCATTCTTTCCTTTACACAGATCAGACGTCCTGGTCCCTTTGCAGGAAAAACAGCCCCAAAGCATGTTTCCACCCCCATGCTTCACAGTGGGTATGGTGTTCTTCGGATGCAATTCAGTATTCTTTCTCCTCCAAACACGAGAGCCTATATTTCTACCCGAAAGTTCTATTTTGGTTTCATCTGACCATAACACATTCTCCCAGTCCTCTTCTGGATCAACCAAATGCTCGCAAGCGAACCGCAGAAAGGCCTGGACGTGTATTGGCTTCAACAGGGGGACACGTCTGGCAGTGCAGGATTTGAGTCCCTGGCGGCGCATTGTTCTTGTAGCCTTTGTTTCTGTGGTCCCAGCTCTCTGTAGGTCATTCACTAGGTCCTCCTGTGTGGTTCTGGCATTTTTCACCGTTCTTGTTATCAATTTGATGCCACGGGGTGAGATCTTGCATGGAGCCCCAGATCGAGGGAGATTATCAGTGGTCTTGTATGTCTTCCATTTTCTAATAATTGCTCTCACAGTTGATTTCTTTACAACAAGCGTTTTACCTATAATGAGTTAAAACAGGTGCCATTAATACAAGTAACGAGTGGAGCCTCGTTAGACCTCGTTAGAAGAAGTTAGACCTCTTTGAGAGCCAGAAATCTTGCTTGTTTGTAGGTGACCAAATACTTATTTTCCACTCTAATTTGGAAATAAATTCTTTAAAAATCAAACAATGTGATTTTCTGGTTTTTATTCCACATTCTGTCTCTCATGGTTGAGGTTTACCCATATTGACAATTACAGGCCTCTCTAATCTTTTCAAGTAGGAGAACTTGCACAATTGGTGCTTGACTAAATACTTATTTGCCCCACTGTAAGACATGTTTAATTAAAAAATGAATTAATTCAATAATAAAAAAATATGAATGTATATATTTTACTAAATGCTTTTAGGCACTTCAAATGTAATTATTAAGTTTTAAAACATTTTACTATCCCACCGAATTATTTTTAAACAAGAATAAAGTAGGAACATGAATATATAAATGCTTCATTGCGTGAGTCCACTCAAATCCACTGAAGCTGCTCACTTACACACAATAAGTTGCCACAACAACTGTTTAACAAGTTAAACAATGATTGACGCATGCAGCGCTTTGAAGTTTCGGCACCAAGGCATCTCTGGCGAGATCACACCTTAACGTCTCTCCATCATCATTAACTATAATAAGCAACTTCATTGCACTCTCTGACCAAGAAAAGGAGCAGGAGGGAGAGTGAGACTACGTGATCGGATTGGGACAGTTTATCTTTATTTATTTATTTTTTAATTGAAAGGGGAAAAAATCCGCAATGGACTGAATACGCGAAGTTTAAAGCACGAAGTAGCGAAGGATCACTGTATACAGCTTTGATGATGATGACATTAAACCGATACGAGAATTCCTCCCAAACGTTCCTCAGCATGTAACGCTCCACTGTTTTAATTGCACCTTTTGGTCCATCTTTCATCTCATTGATATCTGCTCGAAGTGGTGGTATGTTAAAGACAAAGTTTATGTTCCACCACTTCAAGCAATCATTGACATGAAGTAAAATACAGTCCAAAATGCAGTATTCAGGTATTTTGAAATTATGCGTCACTAAATTAATACAGGTATGATGTATCCTAATCACCAATAGTAATGTGAACAAACTGGGAAAAAATACAAATAGATGTAAAGTGTGTTTGGTTTGCATACCCAATACGTACGTCCAAAAACGTACTTCAAGAAATCTTCATTCCTGACAGTAAAATAATTTCTAATTAAAATAAGATTACCAGTGTTGAAAATGAATTATTAGTTATCGTGTTTGTAGTCAGTGTTAAGCGACGTGCGAGGAAATTTCAAAGGTAGCGTTCTCAAACTTAAATTAGATTTAATATTGTTCCTTTACGGAATATTTAAGGATAGTTTTCTGCTTATTGTGCAGTAGGCCTAACATAAAGTTTCAGAGATTTGCACTGGTTAATGCCCAGTTTACATTCGTGTTTTCTTAACAGACTAATAGACTAGATCCAAATAAATACCAAATATTCTAAAATACAGTACTGCATATACAGTGATCCCTCGCGACTTCGCGCTTCAAACTTGGCGCCCTCAGTCCATCGTGGATTTTTTTCAATTAATAAATAAATAAATACAGATGAGCTGTCCTGAGCCGATAGCGTAGTGTCACTATCCCTCCCTTATTCCCTCTCTCTCCCTGCTCTTTGTTGGTCAGGCAGTGCACTGGAGTTGCTTGTTAACGTTAACGATGATTGACAGACGTTTGGGTTTGATCTTGCCAGAGACACAAAGTTCAAAGCGTCGCATGCGTCAATCATCGTTTAACTTGTTAAACAGTTGCTGTGGCAACTCATTGTGTGTAAGTGAGCAGCTGGAGAGGATTTGAGTGGCCAAGCATTTTCCTACTTTTGTTAAAAAATAATTCTGTGGGACAGCAACATGTTTAACACTTATCATAATTATTACATTTGAAGTGCTTAAAAACCATTTATTAACATATACTGTATATGGCGGAAAACCTAGACAAGACTGAAAAAGCAGTTTATGCTCTTGTACCCCTCTTTAAAATAAACTGCTGTATTTTAACCCTTTATTACCAAACATATTTGATACACCTAAAATTTAATGATTTTGAGAATAATTCAGAATTTTGACAATTCTTTTTGGAAAAAAAAAATGATGGATGCAAGTCAACACATGCATCTACAGGTTCCATATCAGATATCAGAGCGCTTATTACACATATTCATTTTGACTTTTCTTTTTATAAATTTGAAAAAAAAAAGGTTTTATTAGGACCTTATTTTTCAAATTTTGGGATTCTCTGATAATTGCTTCATGTTGTAGGTATTTAATGGTTAAGCCAAAAGAACTGTGTTTAATAGAACAATATGTCTATATGCTTCCATAACAGATTTATAATGCATTAAGCCCCTGAACCATTTTTAATTTGTCCGTTTTACCCTGGAGACCCCCGTTTGCAGACATCGTGCAACCGCTTTTGTTTCAACTCGGCCATAAAATGAAGGTAATTAGTTATGTTTATTATTTAAAATGTCTGTCATTTTTAGCTTAGAATCATTAATTGATTTTTTAATATCTAGTTTAAAAAAAAAAAAAAAAAAAAAAAAAAAAGACTTTAAAAAATTATTCAGCCACATATTTTAAACTTTTAAACAAATTACGTCGCAATGAACAAAATGGTTCCTGTAAATAAGTCACGAATATCTACCTCATAACTATCGCTTAGTTGTATTTTTTTTTGTTACTGTCGCATGTTCTTTGATATGTACAATGATAAATAATCGATCCAAAGAAAGAAAAATTGGGAGGGGGGGACGTTTAAAAGGGTAAATATGTGAAAAAGAAAATCTCGACCACTCCTTCTTGTCTGCGATTTCTGCATCGCGACCCTTGTTATATTACCATGTTTCACTCATAAAATCCCCCCAAAATCCGGCTGTGGCTATTCGCAACTGTGTCTTGACACTCAGTGATAAATGCTACATGGAGTTTTTGGACCGAAACAAGGTAGGTACGCGATAATATCTTGTTAAAATCATGGTGTCTTTAATTATGCTCTTTCATGCTCTCACCTCCAGTTAGGGTTTCGCTGTTAATTAATTTTTTTTTTTTTTTTTTTAAATGCCCTCCCGTTCAAAATTCACATAAATATTTTCTTTTTTTTCTTAGATTACATTTTGGGGAAAAAATGGAAGAACATCCTATATGTATCTCTTTTCAATAAATACGTTGAACATACAATGGGCGCGGGCTTCTTCACGGTTTTTCACTTATCCCCATTAACCGCTAAAAAAAGAAGGATCACTGTAGTGTTTTTATTCTTCAGTCTGTTAATAGAAAAATATCCTTGATGTGAAAGATGTTATAGAATGTATAATGTCATAACGTTTAGAACATTAAAAGTAACGTCAGGTACTTTGCTGAGTAACTAATTACCATTACACTGAGGAAACTGAGTTACCAACTCAATTACTTTTTCAGAGACGTAATTTGTAAATAACTACTTTTTATAGTAATATTAGCAACACTGTTTGTAATAAAAGGTATTCTCATAACCACCTTTAAGGTGGTAAATGTTTGGAATGTGGTGCCACAACTTTCCCTTAAAACAACTTTAAGCTTTCCAACTACAGTACGTACTCTTATTAGCAGACTGTTATTTGAATAGTTATAAGTTCCACATTAATCATGCAATTTAATGAATGTTTTTCTTTTCAATGCTATTTCAATGTTCTAATTTTACTGAGCTTCTCATTTGTGCTCATTTAGGAAATATCCTTGAATGGAAAATATAATGAAGGCCACGTTGTCCTCATTAACTGATAGTTGATGTGATGTGACTTTTTGTAATGACAGTATAAATGAGTTAAATATAATTATTCATCCACATGTCCTTGCTCTTTTTCTGTCATTTCAGGTGTGCTGAAGCTTTAATTCTTCTCTCCTGCTACTGTTGCCATTGTGAGTTCTGTTCACCATCGCACTTCCATCCCACAAAGGGCAGCTTTCTTGCAGAGAATCACTGTCCGCTCATCCAAAGTCACGTTCATGTAGTATTGAGCATTGATGCTGCCAGGTATTTGGAGCCCCAGAAAAAAAAAAAAAAACACTTCAAGGCCCTCAGAACAGTGCCACAAATTGGAAATCATATTTTCTAAGGGTCTGGGTCTTAAGGAATGTCATCGCATTTCTCCTCTGTAACGGTGTTCATTATGAAAGTGGCAGATGCTTGCTTGACTACAGAAACTCTTCTGGACACTGAGAAAGCCAAAAGACAACAATCGTCATCAATGGATGGATTAAAAGATGTGTGAATAAGCGCTTGATAGACTGCTGTAAAAAGACTGTCGATGTCATGTGACAAGTGGCATTATTTTCCTTAAGTGTCAACGTATTGAATGAACTCAGCTCTGTCTCTTTTATGTCTATCTGAAACCTTGGGGTTCGATGGGTTTTAGGTAACAACTGTATATTTTAGTTGTAAAAATCTATTCTTTCTCTCAGAAACTGATGTTTTAAAATTAATGCTACAAACATTTTAGCTCATTCCTGTCATTTAAAAAATATACTCGTCAGTAAAAAGTCAAGCAGTTACGATGACTGTATATAATTTTGTTACTGATGCACAATCGGTAGGAGAGGGCAGCAATGCATCATTTTCGATCAGACCAACTTGAGGGACATGCTGAGAGGTTTGTGAGGGAAACAACTACATTTTGTAGAACCTCCATATGTTCCACTGCTGCTTACTAAAAACGTTAAAACAAGAGTCTATTCTTACATTTGGCCGATTCGGTTTACAGGGGACCCCTGCTATTCCAGAGGGATAAGAACCAGGCACAGCTGCGGATTGTGAAAATCCATGTATAATTGACTTCCTTTGAAACTGTACAGTATTTACAGAGTACATGTTTTTCTTCCAAACTCAAAAGAAATATTGAATAAACGCTAAAAAACACCACTCACTGGTTTGCTCTGGTTAGTCACAAGCCCAAGTACAAATTTCTTATTTTTTAGTTTTAATAAATAAAAAAAAAAAAGGTGAATCCATGGGTCCTGAATTGAAATTATGTGAGAGTCCATTGTATGGATAGTAAACGAACACAATATTCTCTTTGGCTATATCATATTTTTAAAAATTTATTAAATATGCAGTCAAAATGCTCTAAAATCAAGGGTGTAGGTTTGTATAGGGACGGTAGGGACATCACACTTCCAACTTCTCAGGATGCTCAAATGGTCCCCACAACCTTTTAAGCCACCTCATTTGCATTAAGTAATGAGCTCAGTTATATAGATAGGCTAATTTATCTTTTCTTCCAATATGTTGTAAGGATAGAATATACCCTACCATTATTAAGTGAATAATTTCATTATGTTCAGACTTACATTTATCGCTTTTCACCTGCCAAATGTGCCGGTCAATCCCCCCCCCCCCCCCCCTCAAATGCACATTTGATTGGCTGATGACTTGACCCCTGCCCCCTCCTCCAGCTACACAGGCAAACACGTACACTCACAAAACCCCGCCGACAGAAATGCAATGCCGCGTCATCCACCCCCTTCGAAGAGTAGGCGCAAGCCATTGTAAGTAATCAGTATTGTTTTTGTCAACGATCGATGACTATAACGAAAATATTTCGTCAACGAGTAATTTTTTTCATGCCGGTGACAAGATGATAATGAGCCAAGAAACGTGTTTTTGGAGACTACAACATAACGAGACTAACACCCGTTTTCTTCTGCCGAGATAAGAACGAAAAAGCACAATAGTTTCCGTCACGTGTCCACAATGTGTGACATTTGATGTGTAGTTAGCTTGCATCATAGCAGTGTCTGGTTGTGTCACTCATGTGACGTGCTGCTACTCTCCAGTCTTCAGACTTGCACACATGGTAAGATTTGTTTTCTTATTTTGCCGGAGAGAATATGCAATGTTGCTTTAGCCTTTAAAGGTTTGTGCTGAGTGATCATCACACACTAAATGTAACTCATATCATTAGCATAGCATTCATGTTAGCATTAGGCTAATGCTAATGGCAAGTGTCCTCTTTAACTCTCGGACAACTTTTTGTACATACAGTTCGTGGCGTCCAGGTGGGTATCATTCATTGACAATAATGTACTGTTTTCCTGCCGAGTGCGTGTTATCACCAAATTGGTGGTGTCCTTGTAGATGTTACAATATGTGCTCGTCTGTCAATGTTCATTCGAAATAGATGGAAACCTTTATTTTTCGGAATTAATTTTACAGATGAAAACATTTTGAGTGAACGTTGACTAAAACTAGACTAAATTAGTTTTCATCAACAAAAACTAAAAGAAGACAAACACATTTTGAGATGACTAAAATATGACTAAGACAAATAAGTATTATTGTCCAAAAGCCTAAGACTATAATGAAAATTAAAAGAGCTGCCGAAAACAACACTGTAAGTAATCTAAAAAGAATGTTGTGGAGGTGGGGGAAACACCACTAATTTTGCTACTAAAAGTCCGACCTGCATCAGAGTAGCAGTAGCATTAATCTGTGTGAGCTTGTTAACTTGCAAAACTACTGCGGTCAGGCCAGCCTCCACAAGGAACAACGAAGTCAAGCTAGCCGTCCCTCATTTGGACCATTATTTGCATTATGTGCATTACCGTAATACAACGCTGTGGCTTCATAGTGCAAGTCCCAAGAACGGATCCACTTCAGAGGGACATTGAGATGAAAAAAAAAATATCTGAGCGATGAAATCACACTTCAGAATTTCATGAGAATACTTTGATTCGAGTCTTGGGGTAGTCGCGGATGCCTCATGTTGATCGGTTCTTGGATATCTCAGATTTTTTTTTCATGACAATTTTTCCCCAAATCACTTTTATATTCCAATACTTTAGTTTGAGTCTAAGGGTGCTCCAGTGTCCCCCAGAAGTGGACCCACTCTTGGATAGCTCCCCATATTTTTAATAAAGGGGCTTGCACTTCAAAATTTTTCTTGAGTACGGTACTTTTCGGACTATAAGCCGCTACTTTTTTCCCTTCATTTTCTGCGACTTATTTGTTGATTTATTTGGGTTAATAGGTAACACTTTATTTGACAGCAGCATCATAAGACCTTCATAATTGTGACATGACACTATCACAGGCATTACATCCATTCAAAAGGTAGATAATTTGCCGGATAAGACCAAATTACATCTGTTATAAGCATTCATTAATGCTCATGATAGGGTCATGTCATAATTATGATTGACAGTGGTGCCATATGACTGTCATTAGACAAAGTGTTACCAAATACTATAAATAGTAGTTAAGGAAACAACTGGAACAATAACTGAAGAAATTGTTAGGACAGAACATGAATTTAGATTGTTATTTACCTCTGTAGTGCTGCAAAAAATGCTAGGGAGCATGTTGGACAACAACTGTGTTGGCAATAGAGGTTGACTGTGTCCCCCAAGGGAGCAAATAAAGCTTCTTGAACCAATAACATTTGATCTTATGACAGTCGTATGATGCCGCTGTCAAATAAAGTGTTACCGGTTAATACCTTTTGGTGTCAATATCCTATAATACAATGAAGACAGATGCGTCCTTTAGTCCAGTGCGGCTTATCTATGAACAAATGCTGTTTTCGTGTCACATTTGGTGGGTGGTGGCTTATAGTCAGGGGCGCCTTATAGTGCAAAGATTACGGTTGTTTTTGGAAACAATGGTTTGAATCGAACGTTGTATCATTTGAACCAATTCACATAAAAGTATACTGTAAGTCCATACAGATTCATTTTGCTTTGATCATTTCGCCTGCCAGTTAATTAGGTTCACATTCGTGATAAATGTGGCCATTCAATAATCTGTTTGGTCTTCATAATGTCCCGTCCCCAGCAAAAAGTGTACTAGTACATGCAGGTTATGCTGTTATATCGTCCCTACTAATGTTGAGACCAAACCTACGCCCTTGTCCAAAATGTCTTGCAGTGAATGAGTTAAGCACTATTAGAAACAGAAATGTCACTGTCGATGCCTGTAATTTCCATAATGAAATGCATTTGTCAATGTGTTTAAGCAAATGATGGATTTATTGAAAAAAATCCAATTAAACTGATTTTTCTGTATGATTTGGCGTCACTGTGAGCCCCTTTAGCAGTAAAAACGTTGCACTGTACTTCCTGGTAGCTACATGGTGACTGAAGCACTCTCTCACTCTTGTTAGCCCTGTATGGTTAAAACATGGCTGATTACCCCGGGGAATGGAATTAGGGGGCTTGAGCTTTGACCATTTACAGAAGCAATTAAACATGAGCCCTGTATCTGTGCTGCCGGAGCTCCTGGGAGGCTGAACTTGGGGCATATCCTGTGGCTAGCTTGCTCCTTGGCTGACTGCCTGCCGCTAATAAAGCCTAATCTGAAAGCGGTCTAATTAAAGGGGAGTGGTAGCTTCTACATTGAGGAATTTGAAATATTTTGACAATATTTCATATTTACTGTTTATCACACTGCATTTTGCTCTTTGTGATGTGCTGTTGAATAGGTTGTGCCTATAGCTTTAAATCTGGATCCCTTTTTAGGGAAGCCAATATAGAAATTTTAAGTGGCATCCCATCAGAGGTTTGGGAATAATCTCAGCAGCTAGCAGAAGATAGCATCTGCTCTACTTTTGCACCTTGCCTGGGAGCACGGCAGCCATCAAACTTGCACCTTAATGCGCTTAGTTCTCCTAAAATGTCCCACTTGTCATGGTAGGTGCTGATATGGCATCAATTATTTATTCCACGTCTGATCAAGGGGCGTCACGCAAATTCATTAACGTATGCAAATGATCACAATTACAATTATCTTGGTATCGTGATGGCGAAGAACGAAAACCTCGGCACATTCTCGACTCCCATTGCACCACAAGTTACACTTTGCATTCGAACTAATCAAGCCTCATCTGCTTCTTCCTAATTAGCCAGAACGTTTTCAGATGCCAATTAGCAGGTCTCAAGAAAAGACTCTATGCCATGAGGCGTTGTCTTTTATCAGAGCTTCTGCAGGTGTGTGGCTCACCATGTAGCCTGTGTCATAGGAAAGTGTTTATTCCTGCTAATTAATCATATTAACACATGGAGATGAGAGTAATTGCCTGAGCTCCACCACAGCACACTGTGTGAAGGCACATGATGATGCCAGGATATTTTTACATACGCGTGATGAAAAGTCGTTTTCTCACACAGATATTCTTGTGACACAGAGCCAAGGTGTCATTTAAATGCTTTCTTATCAATTGGAGAAGCCTCTCTTTGGGGACAGGCGTTAAGAATCAGTCGTGTGCTGGTTTTGGTTTGATCTACCAGATGTTGGCCATTGATTGGTACCCTGATGATACCAAACTCCTTCTCATTCATCATTTGCTTTGAAGAATGCATTATTCAACAAAGTTAAGAAATATAAGATTTAACATATTTATATATATATACATATATATACTAGTCCTTGTAAAAAAATAGCATATTGCGATAAAGTTCATTATTTTCTGTAATGTACTGATAAACATTGGACTTTCATATATTTTAGATTCATTACACACAACTGAAGTAGTTCAAGCCTTTTATTGTTTTAATATTGATGATTTTGGCAAAAAAGTCAGGAAAAAACAAAAATCCCTATTTAAAAAAATTAGCATATCATGAACAGGTACTCTAAAGAAGCTACTAACCTAATCATCTGAATCAACAAATTAACCCAAAACCCCTGTGAAAGATTCCCGAGGCTTTTAAAAACTCCCAGCCTGGTTCATTTCTCAAAACCGCAATTATGGGCAAGACTGCCGACCTGACTGCTGTCCAGAAGGCCATCATTGACACCCTCAAGCAAGAGGCTAAGACACCGAAAGAAATTTCTAAACAAATAGGCTGTTCCCAGGATGCTGTATCAAGGCACCTCAGTGGGAAGTCTGTGGGAAGGAAAAAGTGTGGCAGGAAAAGCTGCACAATCAGAAGAGGGGACCGCACCCTGAGAAAGATTGTGGAGAAGGGCCAATTCCAGACCTTGGGGGATCTGCAGAAACAGTGGACTGAGTCTGGAGTAGAAACATCCAGAGCCACCGTGCACAGGGGTGTCCTGGAAATGGCAGAAGCGCCTGACCTGGGCTACAGAGAAGCAGCACTGGACTGTTGCTCAGTGGTCCAAAGTACTTTTTTCAGATAAAAGCCAATTTTGCATGTGCTTCAGGAAATCTAGGTGCCAGAGTTTGGAGGAAGACTGGGGAGAAGGAAATGCCAAAATGCCTGAAGTCCAGTGTCAAGTACCCACAGTCAGTGATGGTCTGGGGTGCCATGTCAGCTGCTGGCGTTGGTCTACTGTGTTTTATCAAGGGCAGGGTCAATGCAGCTAGCTATCAGGAGATTTTGGAGCACTTCATGCTTCCATCAGCTGAAAAGCTTTATGGAGATAAAGATTTCATTTTTCAGCACGACCTGGCACCTGCTCACAGTGCCAAAACCACTGGTAAATGGTTTACTGACCATGGCCTTACTGTGCTCAATTGGCCTGCCAGCTCTCCTGACCTGAACCCCATAGAGAATCTGTGGGATATTGTGAAGAGGAAGTTGAGACACCAGACCCAACACTGTGGATGATCTTAAGGCCGCTATCGAAGCATCCTGGGCCTCCATTACACCTCAGCAGTACCACAGGCTGATTGCCTCCATGCCACGCCACATTGAAGCAGTCATTTCTGCAAAAGTATTGAGTGCATTGCTGATATATTTAATTGAAGGTGGACTTTTTTGTATTAAAAAACACTTTTTTGTATTGGTCGTATGAAGTGTGCAAATTTTTTTAGATAGAGATTTTTGGTTTTTCTTGACTTTTTTGCCAAAATCATCAATATTAAAACAATGAAAGGCTAAAACTACTTAAGTTGTGTGTAATGAATCTAAAATATATGAAAATCTAATGTTTATCGGTACATTACAGAAAATAATGAACTTTATCACAATATGCTAATTTTTTTAGAAGGACTGGTATATAAGACTGAAAAAGCAGTTTCTGCTCTTGCACTCCTCTTTAAAAGAAACTGCTGTATTTTAAGCCAAAACAGCTGTTGTGTTTGATAGAACACTATATCTACTGTATATGCTGCCATAGCAGATTCATGGCGTATTAAGCCCCTGAACTAGTTTTAATTTGGTGACTTTTTCATTGGTGAATTTTGGTGAATTCAGGTGACTTGAAGTTCCTCTCTGAGACCCCCAATTTGGCCAACTTTCAAAATTGTCCGATATGCACGTGTGATACATCATTGGAAAGCTTAAAATCTCAATTTTCTGGGGGAAAAAAATTATCTGCTCCGCTCATCGGCGTGGCTGTTGCGCACTTGGTGGGGCTCGCGTGCGACTGGATGTGATAGGGCGTGCTCGGGTGGGTGTCCCGGTGCCGGGAGTGGTGATGGGGCGGCATAGGGTCTGTCACCAACGGGCCCACACTCAGAATGGATTCACACAATTACTGGCTTCTAGATCACAGAGCTGATTTGTGTACATTCTACCCCTTTCAATCACTTAGCTTATAGACTCCCCCACCCCCGTCCCCCTTTCCCTGGTCAACAGGCCCCCCACAAGGTGTCAACCGGAAATACATCTAGCTGGCGATAGCACCAACATATTAGTAGTTAGTGTAGACGTTCAATGTATTTCTTGTTGTTGTTTGTGTTTCTTTTCTGTCTTCTCTTTTGTTCTGTTTTTTTTCCTTCTGTTCCCCATAACCCCTTCCTGTTTGCTGCTTTGTCATAATGAACAAGGTATGCTGATTGATCACAATGGGAGTATGCCATACTCTCAATGTGAAACATTAAAACTGTTCAGACCAACCGGGCACCTAAACTTCCATTCTCCGTGTCAAATAGCTGAACAGGACAGGTTAGGAAAAAAAAAATAGTTTGGAGGCTTAATGCGCCATGAATCTGCTATGGCAGCATATAGACATAGTTTTCTGTCAAACACAACAGTTGTTTTGGCTTAAACTACAGCAATTTCTTTTAAGAAGGAGTGCAAAAGCAGAAACAGCTTTTTTTAGTCTTGTCTGTGTTTTCCGCCATATACAGTGGTACCTCGACATACGATCGCTTCGACACACGATCTTTTCGACATCCGACGTAAAATTTGACGCGCCATTTGTTTCTACAACCGACGACATGCTCGAAATACGACGACATGACAGCAACGCAAACGAACTCACGGCGGATTTTCTTGTGTGAGAAATCAACACAAGTTTCCAAAAAGTTGGTACAGTTGGTGAAACAAGGAAAAAAGTGATGCTTACCTTTGAAATGAAGATGCAAATTATAGAAAAATATGAGTGTGGGGTGCGCATCCGTGAGCTGGCTCAACAATACAGCTCCACGGTCCTCTTCCGACCACCGTTCGCAAGTCTTTATAAGTTAAGGTGACAATTATTATTGTGGTAACATCGCCAAAGAAATTGCCAGCTTCGTCACGTTTTTATAATTTATTTAAGAACTTATTCAACACAAAACACCCATTGCCCTCTGCAGTTGACTGTGCTCTCAAGAAAACGAAAGTATAATCTCTACCGCACTGACCTATCTCACTGTGACGTCAGCCCCGCGGTGCATTCAGGTTCAGCAAAAACTGTCCGCCACATTAGAATACAATTTGTTACATTATTAACGGAATCATTTTTATTTTATTATTATTATTATTATTATTAATATTATTATTATCATTATTATATTATTCTGATTTTTATTCTTAACTTATTTATTTTGCTATGTTTAATTGCCATTTATAATAATTGCACCAGCAGTATTTATTATGGATTTAGTGTAGGTTTTTGGGCTGTGGAACGAATTAATGGAATTTTAATGTATTCCTATGGGAAAATCCTGCTCGACATACGACCATTTCGACTTACAAACAAGGTCTTGGAACCAATTAACTTCATATGTAGAGGTACCACTGTTTATAAGTATATTAGTGGTGTGACGATACACATAAGTCACGGTCAGAATTTTCAGGCTAAGACATGCCTCAAAGGGAAAATAAATTTCATCAAATTAATACATTTCAGGATACGAAAGGCAAAAATACAGTATGGCTGGTACTCACAGCTCCTAGAATTTACTGAACGTAATATACTTCTAGCTGCTTTGCCATTGGCTATTGCCGAGCATCCAATGGCGTACCGCAAACAACACGTCACTTCCGTTCATTAATATTCATAACATTAGCTACTGTTGCTAAGTAGGGACAAGCCACCGGTTGTCCCTAATAGGAAATGAATGGAAATCGTGTACGAAGATGTTTACAGAGCACAACCTACCAATTCTCTCCGAAAATGATGTGCCTAGTGCCAAATTCACTGGCAAAGATGTGGAAGAACATAAAAATGTTCAGTTAAAGAGATGGCTTGAGTGTTGAAGGCTGAAAAAGACGAAAAGAACGAGCCGACCTAAGCATAGCCTTCGCTTTTTTATCGACGCGACTGACAATGACATTCTCCTGTTTCAACAAGCTATTCTTTACCATCAGCCCTGTCTTTCTTATATATCCTCTGGTTGTCCTACGTCTCGTACAGTTCATGGGGGTAATTTAGTTAGCTTTGTGTAGTGATCGCAAATGCTACTCGGTGACAGCCAACGAACACTTTTAATTTTTTCCATTGTTAACAAATCTTAATTCTATAACTTATTTACACTTCCCCCTTACTAAAGTTTTTTTTTTTTTACAACAGAAAATGTAACAGTGGCAGTCAGATAGCATTTTAATTCTTCTTAGGTCATTCATTGTCAGACAGAAGCAGCACCCGGCACGTCACGCCAAAAAATAAGTTAAAAATATCAAAATGGCTTACCTCTTTGTCCTCTGAAAGACAATGCCAACCCGACGAAATGTTTACTGCATTAATGTTTACTGCCGAGCTGGCGTTAAAAGTCCGCGCAAGTTGATTCAGTCTTCACATTTTCTCCTCCGAGTTTTTAGTTTCAGGAAACGTATGAAGAAAACATCCTTCATATGTCGTAATGTCTCGAGTCGTTTCTACAAGTTCCAAAAAAGCAATGTGTGATCAGCATGCTCGTTTTTGAAAGATTACCGGAGAAAAGTAGCAGATTTTCCATTGCTTCTATGCGAGGGCGGGTCTAAAATGTCCCACTTCTACTCTACTTCCGCTTTACGATGCGACGTCACGGTCTAAAAACAGCATGCGTGCGGTACGCCATTGGCTAAGAGGGACTTCTACTATATGTGTATGTATGTATCCGAGCATCCTGTTTATTCGCCCTTTGTGTTCCAACAGCTTTACATAAGAGTATTAATTTTTATTCTTTTAGCTACCGTAATTTCCCGAATATAACGCGCACTTTTTTCCCCAAAAATCAACTTGTAAACTCATGGTGCGCATTATAAACGGGTACATGGATGGAGACAGAAATATATATGTATTACATATATATATAAACCGATTTTTTTGCATTGACACGGCCACGTTGTGTTGAAGAAACGTATGCGGCGACCCGTTGCCGACCATTACGGTACGTGACGTCACCGTTTTGTTTCGGTAATACTTCACTCTAATCGGCCGAATGATTTCGTCTGTGTTAAATTCTGCTTTTTTCACTCTTCATGAAGCACAGAATTTAGTTTCTTGAACTCATTTGAGTCGACGTTTATTGCAGCTCCGCAATTCGGACCATAACAAATGTAAGGACACACACTTCCTGTGTCCGTCAACTATATCGGTCCCTCGGGAAACTCAAACCCAAACAACAATAGTTCCTTTTGTTACTGTCGTGTTGACAGCTATGAGCTCTCACGGATTTCCGACTTACGTTCTCACTTTCATTTTACCGTATCAATCCATGGAAGAAACATTTATTCATCATGAGGAAATGAGCAAGTTATACAGCAGCCTTTAAAAGAAAAGTCACATCTGTTTTGTTTTCTCCTAGATTCTGGTAAGTTGGAGAAGTTGTCAAATCATATTATTACCGTAAATACTGTCAGTTTACGGTAATGTTTTGAACTACCAATGTGCTATGCTTGTGCTGTGTTTCACCAGTCAGTAAAATGACATCTCTGTATCTGTACACAAGCTCTGTTTTCTTCTAAAATTAGGGTGCGCGTTATAAAAGGGTACAATAATTTCCCCTAGATTTTACAAGTAAATTTGGGGTGCGCTTTATACACGGGTGCGCCTTATATTCGGGAAATTACGGTATTTTTGTTTTTTTACATTATCCATAACTCTGATTTTATGTTTATTGTGAAATAATCTTAACATGTATTTGTTACATGTTTTGATGCGTTTTTATGTATTATAAAAGATTTACAGTATGTCCGAGTTTTAGGGGGCTTGGAACAGATAAGGGCATTTACATGGAAAACGATTCTTTGCTTACAGAATTTTCAAATTACGAAACTACTCCTGGAACCAATTAATTTTGTAGGAAGAGGTACCACCGTACTGAGTAATATTTGAGTATACCGTTGTATGGGTGTGTGTTTTAAACCATTTTGGCACAAAACCAGTTTAGTGATGACAGCTTTGGGGTGACAATTTAGCTGTTTAGTTTACCTTTTCTTTTCTCTCAAACAATCATCTAGTTTAAAAGTGAATTATTTACTGTATATTGTCATATGGAATTCCAGCCTATCAATTTAATTGTCCAACATTTATATTTTACAAGACTGTGCAACTAGTAATATAGGGAACCAGATGAGATAAGCTTCCTACTGCTTCAATATTTTACGTGCAGTTAGCAATGAATCTAACTCCTGACTGACAAGTCACGTCCACAGTTGAGGCTCAACAAAAGTATGTTTGCAGTAAAACTGCCATCTGGTTCTCATGATTTTTTTTCTTCTTCTAAAGCATGAAATGCAATGGTAGTCTACTGTTTCAACGTCCTTGCGAAAGCCGCCAGGGTTGGCAGAGCTACAGTAAGTATGCAACACCAGATGACTTCTACTGCTCAGATTCAGCTATACCACAACAATCAACAGGGCCTAATTTGTCATAAGGTTGGAGTGTTAAATGGGCAGACATTTTGTGAGCTGACTTTGAACTGGCTGAGCTGTCCTTTGCAGCAATGTATGGCGGTGAAACATGAGACTTTGCTGGAACATGGAGGAAGCGAAGCATGCTGGAGCCATAACTCACTGCTTCCGCATGGGAGTATAAGCGCGTAATGACAAAGAGTCTACAACTCCCGGCGTCTTGCTGGAATGTCAGTAATGGGAGAGCGAGGGAAGTTCTCCCGGCCAATCGGAACGCTTTGAATAATTAAAGTGATCGGCTTAATTAGCTCAATTACGTTAATTTGACCACGGAACACGGCCATATGGTGAAAGGAAACAAAAGAGGGGGGAACTAATTAAAAGTAAAATAATGAGGATTTTAATTAACTGGCTCCCTAGACAGTGGAGCGCAGGGATCAGGAGCCTGCTACCATAATTAAAGTGCTGTAACGCTGGCAACATCTCCTCTCTTTCTTATATCTGTGAGGGCTCTATCCATCTAATTAAATCTGTAAATAAATTAGCAACATTGAGGGTTCCTGCTTCACTTAACACTGCCTAGAATCCACCCCCACCTTCCCAATAACAAGCTCACCTTACTGTGAGCAGACGATGCTGGTCATACAGTCAAAGGTTGAGCTCAGGTCACCCAGTGACAGTTTTGGGAATGCGGGGAGATACTACAACTGTGTCTATTCAAATCCAATCAGGTTTGTGCAAATGAATCCGTGTGTGTATCTTATTCTCAGTAATAATTCTCTAAAACTTATGTTGCACTCTTATGTTGCAATCAGCTAAAATTTCTTTATCGCCTTGTGGAAGCAGCTGTGCCCCCCCTTCCCCCTTTTTATTAAAACTAGATTGACAGGCGAGCTATTTGCATATTAAATTAAGAAGCACTTATAAGTTCTGAATGAACCGTAAACAAGGAGCGAACAACTATTCAACTGTCATTACAAGTGGCAGTCACTGTAGAAAACACTTGACTGAGATGCAGAGATGCACAGAAGTGACAGTCACAGCAAATGTACGTTTACTTTCGGCACACTTTAAAAATCTGCATACAGTATGTGAAAATAAATAAGTATAAATAATATAAAAATATAAAATGGCAACCCAGATAGCAAAATATAACTGGAGCGGACATGAGCCAGATGTACTGCAAATTTCGGCCCAAATTCGTAAAACGGATCCGCCCCAGTGTCTTTTTGAACAATGGCCCAAACTCAGTATGGAGTCACTTGCCAGATCAGCAACCAGTTTTGGGCCAGAACTAGAGATGTTCCGATTGATGCTGATCGATCGGGTCCGATCACGTCATTTTCAAAGTATCGGAATCGGCAAAAAAATATCGGACATGCCTTTTTTAATATATATATATATATATATATATATATATATATATATTTTTTTTTTTAATTAAATAGTTTTCTAATTCTATTTAACGTTACAGACAAAATGTCTTACGCTCATCCAGAGTCTTTAGTTTTGGCTTAAAATGGGGCTGTCAAATTTATCGCATCAACGACGGTAATAACATTAAAATATTTAACACAATTAACGCATGTGCTGCACTACCCACTCACACATTGTCGCGTTCAATCTATAATGGCACCGTATTACGTATACATAGAACTAAAAGGCAACATAAAATGAGAGAATTTTGGCAGCCTTTGAAGCCTTTTTTTAACTGGCTAAAGCCTTACAATCCCTCCCTCAATGATCAGAAATATCGTGGGAAGCAATGTGGGGAAGAAAGGTAGTAGTTGATCTTTTTCTTAACACCCTATTTTATTTCCCAACGCTGAGAAGATATATCAATTGTTACCATTACGCACAGTCAGGGTTGCACTTCCCATCATGCATTTGGGCAGAACTTAAATGACTGAATTATCATTTACTGAAAGCTCATAAAAATCTACTAGATGGCAATATTTAGTCACAATATACAAAGTCACATTTGTCCTTTAAGAATTACAAGTCTTTCTGTCCGTGGATCCCTCTCACAGAAAGAATGTTAATAATGTAAACGCCATCTTGAGGATTTACTGTCATAATAAACAGATACAGTACTTATGTACTGTATGTTGAATGTATATATTCGTCCGAATTCTATTCATTTTTTTCTTAATGCATTGCCAAAATGTATATGATTGGGAAAAATTATCGGGAATGAACGGAATTGAATCGGGAGCAAAAAAAAGCAATCGGATCGGGAAATATCGGGATCGGCAGATACTCAAACTAAAACGATCGCGATTGGATCGGGAGCAAAAAAAACATGATCGGAACAACCCTAGCCAGAACTGGTCCAAAGTGGCAGACACTACATTAATGTATGGCCTGGATGTGGCACACATGTTACCCAATCTGTGCCAGATTTGTATCAAAACTGTTTTCAGTATTAAATTTGGGGTCCATTTTTTTCAGTGTATCATACTGTAATGTGTTGATATCGCAAATTATTTTTTTCTATTAAAAGCAATAATAACATCCCTTTTTTTTTATACCATTTATTAATGCTAACATATTAATGCACCATAAAAATACATTGTTTTTCACAAAACATTTTAATTGGACCAAGAAATTCCACATTAAAAATGACCCATTTTTAGACTGTAAACATAGTGTATTTGTTAAGGTTCTGGGGTAAGCACAGAGACAGAGGAAAACTGGCAGTGGTAACAAGAGTTCATTGACGATGAGAGGGAAGAGCACATAGTGTCCGAAGAATCCTGTGGGCAGTTTGGTGATAGAACAGGTGAATGGGCAGGCAGGCATTCTGGCAGGCAAGCAGAAAAGAATCGGGGGTGGGGGGGTGGGGGGGGGGGGGGGGGAGATACAAAAGTGAGCTCAGTATCAGGATTACAAGATTCTTTGTTAGCTGAAAGTCACATCGGTGAGTTTTTGATGATGGGTTTTCCCATTGGCAGTGTATCAAATACTTGTTCTCCCCACTGTTGTTATGCAACAAATGTTGAATTCCTTAACTTCCAGACATGGCAGATCAATTTAATACACTGGGCAATTTATTAACGCTTGGTTGAATAACTTGTTTAACAGTCAAGCAGTTTCAAAACGCGATAACGACTTTGAACAAACCACTTACCATACAAATTTGCCATCCGCTGATGTGTCATGACTCCTGCGTGCTCCTCTGTTTAGTTGCCTTTCAGGTGCGCGCTGGCAGTGATGTCACACGTCGACTGTAAAATATCAGATTTTGAGCAAGTCCGATCTGCAAGATCCGCCCCGGAACAGTGCGTAATCCATCATTTGGACTGTCATAGAGTTGATCCGGGCCGCTTCTGGCGCACTGACGCTCAGCAGGCTTGATTGCCATGCGGATCCGGAACGCAGTTGCCTGCTATCAGGGTAAGGGTCAGAGTTGGGTAAAGTAGCCAAAACATTTACTCAACTAAAAGTAGCGTTACTACAAATCAATATTACTCAACTAAATGTAAAAGTAGCCATCAAAAAAATGTACTCAAGTACAAGTAAAAAAGTATTTGGTGAAAAGAATGCTCAAGTCATGAGTAACATTGTGAGTGACTGCTTACGATGTTTTTTTTTTTTTTTTTTTAAACAATGGTATTTTTTTTTCTCACCACAAATTCATCAAACCAATTCCACAAAGGGCCAAGTGGGTGCTGGATTTTGTTCCAACCGATACCGCGTAAACAGTCTAACCAAAGAATTTTCTGTTGAAACAAGCAGCACCTGACAAAGTTTAACTGATTACCCATGTAAGAGATCAGATTGGTCCAAAGGTGTCCTCTTCATTGGTTTAAAAGAAAGCCTGCCCTCACTTGGCCTTTTATGGAGTCAGTTTGACACCAGTTATCTATGTGAATCGTTCCTATTATACTGTACTATATAACCTATTACATAACCACAATAAGCAATTTTTTTTTTAAATCATTGAATTTCGTCAAGAGAATAAAGAATCTCCAGAAATAAAGCATTATTCATCCAAAGAGCATAAGTGCCCTCTAGTGGAGAAAACATGTTTCCTATTATGAAACTAAGAGGATCATTTCTCTGTTTTCCGTGGTCAATCGGTGCCAAACAAAAACTGGGAGAGAGATTAAAATCCGCGCTCAGTCAAATACTTACTTTATTACAGTGCCTTAAAGATGCCACCTGATTGAACAGTATGACGTGATCAAAGAACGGCAAGCTTGAGTCTGAGCGGCATAACGAAGTCATGTGATTATTGTTGTGAAGTCTCATTGGTGAAACTAATAGAGCCACTGTTGGCATCTCTGGCAAAAAAAAAAAAAATCTAATTTATAGAATAAAGAAGAAAAATGTAACAACTGGTGTAGCCCAAAGTAGCGGAGTAAGAGTCGCGTTTCTTCTTCACAAATCTACTCAAGTAAAAGTAAAAAGTATGGCTTGATAAAACCACTCTTAGAAGTAAATTTTTCTCAAAAAGTTACTCAAGTTAATGTAACGGACTAAATGTAACATGTTACTACCCACCTCTGCAAAGTATAAATAATAAGTATTCAAATACAGTGCTGGCCAAAAGTAGTGGCACCTCTGCAATTCTGTCAGATAATGCTCAATTTCTCCCGATTGCAATTACAAATGCTTTGGTAGTAATATCTTCGTTTATTTTGCTTGCCATGAAAAACAAAAATAAAACATTATCATTTTACACAAAATTCCAAAAATGGGCCGGGCAAATGTATTGCTACTCTCAGCCTAATACTTGGTAGCACAACCTTTAGACAAAATAACTGTGAACAACCACTTCTGGTATCCATCAATGACTTTCTAACAATGCTCTGCTGGAATTTTAGACCATTCTTCTTTGGCCAACTGCTCCGGGTCTTTGAGATTTGAAGGGTGCCTTCTCTAAACTGCCATTTTCAGAGTCCTCCACAGGTGTTCTATGGGATTCAGGTCTGGATTTATTGCTGCCCACTTTAGAAGTCGCCAGTGCTTTCTCTCAAACCATTTTCTAGTGCTTTTTGAACTGTGTTTTGGGTCATTATCCTTCTGGAAGACCCATGACCTATGAGGGAGACCCAGCTTTCTCACACTGGGCCCTACATTATGCTGCAAAATGTGTTGGTAGTCTTCAGACTTCACAATGCCATGCACACCGTCAGGCAGTCCGGTGCCAGAGGCAGCAAAGCAACCCCAAAACATCAGAGAGCCTCTGCCATGTTTGAATGTGGGGACAGTGCTCTTTTCTTTGAAGGCCTCGGTTTTTTCCTGTAAACTCGTTGTGGATGCCTTCTCCCATAAAGCTCTACTTTTGTCTCATCTGACCAGAGACCATTCTTCCAAAATGTTTTTGGCATTCTCAGGTTTGGCAAACTCCAACCTGGCTTTTTTATGTATCTGAGTCAGAAGCGGGGTCTTCCTCGGTATCCTACCATAGAGTCCCTTTTCATTCAGATGCCGACGGATAGTACGGGTTGACACTGTTGTGCCCTCGGACTGCAGGACAGCTTGAAATTGTTTGGATGTTAGTCAAGGTTCTTTATCCACCATCCACGCAATCTTTCGTTGAAATCGCTCGGCAATTTTTCTCTTCCGTCCACATTTGGGGAGGTTAGCCACAGTGCCATGGGCTTTACATTTATTGTTGACACTGTGCAGAGTAGACGCAGAAACATTCAGGTCTTTGGAGATGGACTTGTAGCCTTGAGATTGCCCATTCTTCTTCACAATTTTGATTGTCAGGTCCTCAGACAGTTCTTTGGTCTTCTTTCATTTCTCCATGCTCAATGTGGTACACACAAGGACACATGACAGAGGTTGAGTCAACTTTAATCCATTTTAACTGGCTGGAAGTGTGATTTAGTTATTGCCACTACCTGTTATGTGCCACAGGTAAGTAACAGGTGCTGTCAATTACAAAAATTAGAGAAGCAGCACATGATTTTTCAAAGGGTACCGATACGTTTGTCCGGCCCAATTTTGGAGTTTTGTGTAAAATGAACATGATTTAATTTTTTTCCATTCTATTTTGTGTTTTTTCATTGCAAGCATAATAAATGAAAATATTACAACCAAAGCAGTTGTAATTGCAATCATTTTCCAAGAGAAATTGAATTACAGGGCTGCTGATACTTTTGGCCAGCAGTGTAATATCAGAAGTAATTCTGTATTCACATTTAATCCATTCAAGTACTACTTCAAACATTTGCAATTTCTGCTCTTTGGAAATTATGGTTGTCAATATTTATTCTATGGCATTAAAGCTAAACAATCCGAACCAACTGCGCAATATGCAAATGCACTGGTTGACACCACATCTGATTTCATCATGTAGCATTGTCAGAGCTATGACTGCATGCAAAGTTACTGAAATTTAGTTGTTAAAAATACACCCTGTATGGCACCCAAATGATTTTAAAGCTGCTATTTCATTAAAGAAAATGATCATATCGCGTCGCATCAAGAGGTCAGTCTACACAGGGACAATGAAAAGGGCGCATGCACACATATGTGCGCTTAGGTATAGTATGAATGTCAAATCTGGCAGGGTTCAGAAGAAGCCTGAGGGGGGCCTTCTACCAACAGAAAGCTTTTGGTGGAACAGCACCTAACGTTCTAATACAATAACTGAGCGACTTCCATTCTGACACTGTAGGAATAAAGTCAATAAATGTTGATGATGTACACCAAATTGGTGGCACTTTGTGTCAAAACAAGAAATTCAGAAAGCAGACCTCAGATCTGTAGAAAATGATGCCAGCTCCTGTGAATTCCCAGAAATGTATGCTTGATTGATTGCTATCATCCTTCTGATTGTCACACTATTTGCCCTTTATTTTATTGGATTATGATTTATATTCTGTTGCTTTTATCATTGTGTTTATATCACTTTTTTCATTTGAGCTTAGTCTTAGCTTTATATAGCAATTTTAAGTCATTCGATACATTGGAAAACAAATGAAACAACAGAAAGCAGCAACTTCACAACCAACAAATGTAATAGTGCTCATTTGTGCATGTATGGTTTATTTTTATTTTTTTAATCATTGTAGCATTTCTACATTACCACAAAAGGTTGGTCATTGGGTCCTGTGGCTGCATGATTTTGTTGGATTGATATGAGATGATTGATGACACAAGAATTTTCTATTTTCTTGCTCTTCGAAAAAAAACGAGTTTATTGACAATAAAGCCCATACTGTATTCAACACACAGCATAATATGCTTTGAAGCTTATTTCCCCTCCAATCTTTCGTATACTACAATTTGGAATTTACCTAAACCTTCCTGGAAAACTACCGTATACCACAGCAGTCAAACAAAATGCCCTTGGGTCATTGAGCGTATAGACAAGTTTCCTGAGTGAAACATGGGCGTCACCATCTTTGACATTTTCTGTTAAGGACATTCGGTTTAGACAGAACAACATGAAGAGCAGTTGAAGTAAGAAGTGTGTCGACAAAGTTAAAACTGCAAAATCAAACCAGAGGAACCCATGAGCTAGCTCTCGGACATTTTGTGTTTTGCGTTCGTTATTATCACTTTGTTGATCGTTCGTGGACAAATTCTAACAAGCTGTGCAGCCTGTGTTAACATAAGGTGTAGATTGATACACCGGTGACTTGAGTGATGAAAATGAGGCAAAATTACAAATTATAATACAGTTGCCGAATGCAGAAGGGCTGACACAGATTTTGTTGTTACAAGGACATACTACAATGTATTGTTCATCTGTTTAGATTATAGTTATGTTATTATGAGCTCATCAAACATGTACATATAAACACAAATAATATGTCAGTCCTTTATTTCAGATATAGATCGCAATAAAACTTTTGGACAACATAATTCAATTTCATGTTTATTTAAAATGATTGGCGCATGTGCAAAACAGGTCAATAAATCACAAATTATAACATTTTTAGAAAAACATCAACGAAGGTGGAGCATAAGTCAAGGATTCCATCATCGTAGTAGAATACACGTGGTCTCGATATATGTCCATCAACGTACAGTAAGTGTTGTTGTGTGGCACATCCAGTTGGCTTCCCTTGGCTAACAGTGTTTTCCACCTGTAAACAAACATACAAAAACTTGTAACAATTGCATTTATGCATTTAGGGTAAGAAGCATAGGCGGAGTTTGACTTTTGGGGCGGGGGGGCACAACATGTTGATGATCCCGAAATGCAGTGTCAGCAATAAAATTAACTTACAAGAATAATTATAATAATAAAGTTGAAAATTAGCATTTTTTGTTTCCCATCATTCTTGATTGGAATTCCAAATCAGGCTGCTTAGGACAGCTATACTTTTCGACAAGATCGTCATCCATTGAATATGGTACGGCGCTGGTGTCGTTCCGATGTGCCGTCAAAATTGTATCCCCTGGACGGAGCCACTGCGCTGCATTGATTTGCTTGATTTCCGTGTTTTGGTGATGTAGTTATCTAAGAGATTTTAAAACATGACCCAAAGAAAAAAAAATCCTGTCGTATAATGTAACGTATGTACTGAACGTAAAAAAAAGGCAATGTTTTACTGTTTTCCTAGTAGAATGACCTATAACTGTTATTACTGTAATTCAAGTCCTGAATGGACTTTCAGTTTAATAAATGTCAATGTCCAAAATATATAACTGCGGTTCTTTTCTGGCTTCAATTAATTCAACATAACTCATAACTAGGGCTGTCAAAATTATTGCGTTAACGGGCGGTAATTAATTTTTAAAATTAATCACGTTAAAATATTTGACGCAATTAACGCACAAATGCCCCGCTCAAACGGATTAAAATGACAGCACAGTGAAATGTGTACTTGTTGTGTTTTTCGGAGTTTTGTCGCCCTCTGCTGGTGCTTGGGTGTGACTGATTTTATAGGCTTCAGCACCCATGAGCATTGTGTAAGTAATTATTGACATCAACAATGGCGGGCTACTAGTTTATTTTTTGATTGAAAATTTTACAAATTTTATTAAAACGAAAAAATTAAGAGGGGTTTTAATATAAAATTTCTATACCTTGTACTAACATTTATCTTTTAAGAACTACAAGTCTTTCTATCCATGGATCGCTTTAACAGAATGTTAATAATGGTAATGCCATCTTGTTGATTTATTGTTATAATAAACAAATACAGTACTTATGTACCGTATGTTGAATGTATATATCCGTCTTGTGTCTTCTCTTTCCATTCCAACATTAATTTACAGAAAAATATGGCATATTTTATAGATGGTTTGAATTGCGATTTATTGCGATTAATTACGATTAATTAATTTTTAAGCTGTAATTAACTCGATTAAAAATTTTAATCGTTTGACACCCCTACTCATAACTAGTGTGTGTGTGTGTGTGTGTGTGTGTGTGTGTGTGTGTGTGTGTGCTCTCCCGCGGCCAGGGGATACAATTTTTAATATTAAACCTAATCATAATTACAATCATCATCGTAATGACAACATCAAAGACAACAAGTCATTTAATTTGCAAGTTTTTAGCTTTTGTATTTTTGGAGCATTGGGCACATGAAAATGCAGAGATAGGAAGAACAACACCGAGAATTTCCCCATGGTGGGATCAATAAAGGCTTTCTTATCTTATCTGATCTTAACAAACCTTCCATAACACAGCGGCAAAATGGCTAGATAAACACCCAGTCATTGTGGTGGCATGGGCTTGATTCCACATCTGCCTTCATGAACATGTTGTCGTCCCCTGTCGTGATGATGGCAAATGGATGCGGTATTTCCAAATTGTCTTTTTTGAGGGGTTTCGATGAGTGATGCCACTCCAGCGTCATTGTTGTTTTGGTTAGAGAAAGTGTAAAACGGAAGTCGCGAGCAGAAATGCGGAAATAAAGTGGAAGTACCTCGGGAGCTTGTCTATAAGACAGGGGTCAGCAACCTGCGGCTCTAGAGCCACATGCAGCTCTTTAGAGCTGCCCTAATGGCTCCCAGGAGCTTTTTCAAAAATGTTTGAAAATGGAAAAAGATAGGGGAGGGAAATATACATTTTGTTTTAATGTGGCTTCTGTAGCAGGACAAACATGATACGAACATTTTTCTAATTCATTAATATTACAATGAAGTTAAACTTGAGGTGGTATCGTACAATAGAGTAATCACGTGGTGCGTCATTCGCCATAGGATAAACTTCAGGAAAAAAAATAAACATTTAATCATGAAGGCTCATTATGTATTTATAGCCAAGTTAGTGATTTGGAAAACAGGGCTAATATAGCTAGTATGAGTGTTGTAGTTTTTTGGCAGCCCTTTTTATTTTCGACTTTCTCTTAGTCTTTTGGACAATAATGTTTATTAGTCTTAGTCATATTTTAGTCATTTCAAAATGTTTCTTTGTCTAGTTTTTATTGACAAAAACTAACTAATTTCATCAAGTTTTAGTCAATGTTTACTCAGTATTTCCGTCTGTAAAATGTTAAAGTTTCATGACAAAAATGAAAATTTCGAATGAACATTGACAGATGAGCACATATTGTATCATTTACAAGCATCTAGAAATCTATCACGTGAAAAGACACCGTCAGCAGGAAAAAAGTACATTATTTTCAATTATCCCTCCTGGCAGCCGCAAACTGTATGTAAAAAAAAGTTGTCCAAGAGTTTAAGAGGGCACTCGCCATTAACAATAGCCTAATGCTAACGTGAATGCTATGCTAACGCTACGAGTTACCAGACCCTGCTACGATGCAGGGTAACTACACATCAAATGTCGCATATTGTGAACATAGGACGGAAACTATGACGCATTTTCGTCTCGTTCTCATCTCGTCAGATAAAAACTGGCATTTGTTTTGTTATGTTTTAGTCTTCCAAGACATGTTTTTAGTTCGTTATCATCTCGTCATCGTCATGAAAAAATTGTTCGTCAACAAAATATTTTCGTTGTAGTCATCATTGATGAAAATGCACAGGCTAATGTAAATACATTCAGCATGTGTTGCCTTCATTGTAAGGCTTATTGAGGCTTTTATTTTTTTTTTGCGGCTCCAAACATATTTGTTTTTTTTTTGGTGCAATTTTCAAGTTTTGGATTGCCGACCCCTGGTATAGAATAAACTCTGGAAATATGAGTTAAATTTTCTGAGTTTGTTTTTGTGAGTTTTTGGGGTCAACAACACAAGTGATGGTAACTGTGGAAAGTGTGATAATAACATAAATAAGTTTGTATCCTGTGGAAAAATTGTGTACAGGTAGCTATTACATGTTCTGAATTTCCACAGGGGTCAGAGTACTTTCGCTGTATAAATACTTGGCCAAATTCTCAAAATGGGCAACAGTTTGCACTCCCAGTAGAGGTGCATGGGGTGAACAGTGGCTCATTTGCATGACATGGAAGTACATATCTCAAAAGGGGGTGGGAAAATATGCCGTAATTCCCGATCCTTTGGGTATTTAGCCAGCACTTTAAAATCAAAGACATGTCCATTCATTTCAGCTAATGAACCCTGATTACATTGCCAATGCATTTTACTTGTCCTCCTCTAGCTTCCACGTGAGCTTGTGTCTTGCTCAGAGGGGGCTGTTGGCAAGCATCACCTTCATCATTAGAGGAGCAACCCAGAAAATGTTGTCAGATGACCGTCTGGGGATGGAGCTGTCCTGTTTGTCTTGGGACATTTTTTGTGAAAGCTGGTAAAGGCCAGGGCCTCGTCAACCCCCCACTCCATTAAACCAGGTGGAACACACGTGCGTTCATTAGCGCCCTTTAATGAGGAGCAGATGCAACATTGCCACCTCTCACGCTACCCCCATGTCTTTCACTCAGTCACTCACACGCACCCACACAAACCAAAAACAGGCAGATCGACATACATTGTGAAAAAGTACACATTTAATTCGAAACACACTTAGGAAAAGTCATGATCGAAATGGTAATGTGTATCTAAATTCATGCAAACCCATAAACGCACACGCACACACTCCCACGTCTACATTGTTGCATTCTGTGTTATTGGGACTACGTCGTTCACAGCTCAGATGTGTGGGCCTCATTTGTCCAATTTAGATGAATGACTAGGATCATATATCATTCCCTTATGTCAGACTATTTTTGTCTGGCAGGAAGTGGATGCAAGCAAGCTGCAGGAATCTGAAAAGGCTCAATTTTTAGCCAGTTTCAAGCTTTGTCAATATGAATTGCTTGACTTTGACAATTAAATACAAGCTTGCTGTTCTCTTGAAACATAAACTTAAACTTTTAAAATTTACCAGTCTTGAAGTATATAAAGGACTGGGATCATAAGTGGATTTTAAGGGGGGGGGAGCTGGTGGCCGAAAACTGTCATTGCATGTAATTAACTTTCCTATATATGATTTTAAAATTAAGAATTTTCAGGTAAAATATTGTCTATAAAAGTTGTAAAGCAATAAAACAAACAACAAAAATGAATTAAATGAATAAAAAAAAAATATAATGGGTCAAACTTATTTTTCGAACTGATCATTACTATCGTAATGATATGAGCAAATCATATCTGCATGTTTGATTAGTTATGCACATGGAAGAGATACCAGTGAGCTCGAGACAGCTGACAAAAAGCCCGCCAGTGGACAGTTAATGTTGATGATGCCTCTCTTCTGTTCTGTATCTAAAGATCTGTCAGTAAAAACACGTCAACTCTTTCTGTAAGTTGTCTTATTCAAGAAACCCACAAATACACTGTAACACAACTAGCACCTTAGACGGTCATTTGCTTTGCTTAGCCAAAACCAACTGAGGAACGAAGAGGCAAGATGTATATACGTAAATTTTTTCAAACCTAAAAGCCTCAAAAGTGACAACTACTGAACAAGAACCAAGGATTGAAAATTTGGAACATGAAAAGCCAGAGAGCACCGCCAAAATGGTGGGCAGAGTTTCAATTTGCCCCACTAAAGACGCAAATTGTACAACAAATTTTGCACCCTTGTAATATTTTGCTCCCAAAGCTGTTGTCGTGGTGAATAAGCCCTCTTTTACATTCAGCTGGATTCTCAATGTTATCCACAGGTGCTAAATAAACAAGTAACATCGTAAACATACATGTTGCACATGAATATGGCATAAATTAATGCTTAACCACACGGCCAAGACATAATAAGTGAAAGAGAGGCATGCAGTTATTGTGTGCAGCTAACATGGCAGAATGTGTCTGAGGAGAACTTTTCTACATGTCCGTCCATGATCAAACGTAAGTAAATATTCCTTTATTTAAAGAAAGTTTGTAGTGTTTACTTTGTAACCACTGTATTCATGGCCATTTTTAACACAAAGTTGCAATTTCTGATGGGGTGCAAAATTTGACAGAACACCTGTTAACACCCGCGAGCATACCATATTCAATGGATGACCATCTTGGCTGTCCTAAGTAGCCTGATTTAGAATTCCCCTCAAAAATGATGGGAGACAACAAACGCTTATTTTCTACTTATAATTATTCTTGGAAGTTCATTTTATTGCTGAAACTGTGTTTTGGGTTCATCAACATGTTGTGCCCCCTCTGCCCCAAAAGTCAAACTCAGCCTATGACTGGGACTTAATTGAACCTTGAAATATTTTGATTTTGCAAAATGAATGAATGAATGAATGAATAATATTTGTCCATTTGATCTACTGTCCATCTTAACCAGCTGTCTAAGCTAAAAGCGGCTCTAATAATTAATTAACAATTAATTTTGGTGATTTTACGTGTCACTTGCTGTTAATTTTTCGGCATTTATGGGCTCAACTAGATTTTCGGACATTGACAGGTCAATTGCTTTTGAGTTTAGGACATTGACAAGTCACTTCCTTTGGATTTTGGGTCACTTCCTGGTTCATTTTGGGACATTCCAAGGTCACATCCTGCACTTCCTGTTAACCCATTGGCTGCCATTGACGGCAGTAGACATCTAAACCGTTTACACTAGGCGGGTGATTAAATGATCCCTGCCAACCCTCCTAGTCTAAACAGATTGCATGTCTATCGCCGTCAATAGCAGTAACAGAGTTAAATAATAGATTTCACTATCAGCTGATGGGAAATGGGGGGTGGGGCCGCTCCGTTGGGGGCCGATAAAATCTAAATATTTTCAAAACCAAAGCCACTAGCGACCTAAAACCAAAACAGGCACCTCCCTTAGGCATATACAGTATGAGTCTCCATGAGCAGCGGCATCAAAAAGTTCAGAGTCATTCCCTAATAAAATTCTGATTAACTATTTTTTATATATCAAAACTTAAAATGGCTATAAAATTCATAAGATTTTACAGTAGTTGCACAAAAATCACCAAATGCAGAGATAATCACCTATATTTTCAGGATCAATAGCAATATTTAACACATTATATAGTTTTTGCCTGAAATAGTGACTTAATTTTTTTTTTAATTTAGTGCAATTTGGACATGAGTTTTCAACAGTGAATAAATCACTCATTTTTCACATCAGAAACTTAATACTTGAGAAAAGAATGCAGAATCAACTGAACAAAAGCAAATTTGGTATTTTTCCATATACAATCACAACTTATTTATGTTGAATTCCGATGTCACTATTGCCTCAGCAAGTCTTGGCGGCTATCTGGCCCTTGTCATTTTTAGATTGAAATGTTACATAAAGTAAAACACATAAAAGCCTTTTTTCTATGGCTGCAGAAATGTCTAAATTACTACTTTTTTGCCAAAATAATTTGAATGAAAAGTTACGCTATTGTGTGTGGATACAAAATCCAACATGGCAGCCATCACAAAACAGAGAGCTTTTTAAATTGAAAATTCTTGAAAATAGATGCGTAAATCCCGGAATTTCTATAGATATGATAGTAATAAGTCTGGATTCTTGGTTAAAAGAAATAACCAAAAAAAAAAAAAAAAAACGGGCAGTTATCATTTATTTTACCTAAATATTTTAAGGTAAAGCTACGCTAGTTTTTTTCCATTAATTTTTTTCACAACGTTTCAAAGTGCATGCATAATGCTATTTTATATAATAATTACCTTGAATCCTCGACCAAATCACTTTTGAGACAATCCTGCCTGCTTGTATGTAGAGCTGAAACGAATACTCGAGCAACTCGAGTAACTCGAGTTTAAAAACCGATCCGAGTAATTTTATTCACCATGAGTAATCATTTATTTTGACAGCTCTAAGCATCACGTTTTGCTCGGACTACTTTTAATGCGGGACAACGCGCTGATGTCACGTGCGTAGAGGAAGAAGCAAAAAAAAAAACTTACTGCAGCAGACAGTCGCTACAAACTACGCCGACGTTGCTAAATACTAGCCTGCACATGCTACGTTAGTTGCAGGTAGCGTCTGATGAGTCTCATAGAGATCACATGTATGTTGAACTAGATGCAAATGACAGACTAGGCCGCGTCTGGGCAGTGTTAGCAAACAGCCGCCATCTTAAAGCAGTGGAGCGCTAAGCGCTAATATATAAGATTAACGTTACTGTCACTACTAGCTCACGTAACGTTAGCCCTGCGGAGGGCTAGGTTTCTATTAATTAAGACCACTTTAGATGCGTGGCTAACGTGTCTTACATAGAGGCTTTAACATAACATAGCGTTGTGGAGTGATGAGGGTGTCAAATAAAAACTCAATAACACTAACTATCAATTTTAGCTCAGTAGTCATTGCTGGATAAAACACCAAGTAGCACTAGTCCCTAATGTGCTCCAATACAGCCTGTATCATACATTTATTTTGAACACTGCAAAAATTCAAAATCCTATCAGGACTTACAGTTTAGACTAACTTAAAACTTTACTAGAACTTAGAAATGGCTTGAAACAAATAGAAATTCAATTGAAAAACGTGGGAAAAAAATCCTAACTTTTAAGTGATGTGTGTTATCAAGCGTAAAGGCATTTTACATACATATATATATATATATATATATATATATATATATATATATATATATACACATAGTGAATTAGTGAATTAGTCTTTTTTTTTATTCTAGTTACATCCGAGATACAATTGTTGGCTGTTTTCAACAATATACATCTTAAAGACATTGATTGACTGAAAATGAAAAAATGTCTTGTTTTCTCATGTATATCTATAATTGCTCTTCACCTAAAAATATATTTGTTTTATCCGATTACTCGATTAATCAATAGAATTTTCAGTCGATTACTCGATTACTAAAATATTCGATAGCTGCAGCCCTACTTGTATGCACTAAAATGTTTATCCTGTTTCCACCTAAATCAGGTGTTAGAACACATGTGTTTGAGTTTATCCCATTGAAAGCTGCCAGATGGTCTGCCTGGCCCACCCCCCCACGGGAAGCCATGGCGCAATGTCCGTACGAGCCGTCTCGTCAACTGACAGTGAAGTCTATAGTTAAATTTTGGGGAATTAATGGTCACTTCCAGTTCATTTTGGGGCAATTCGAGGGAGTTTTTTTTTTGTAGGTGTCGTATGTGCTATTGGAAATGAATGGAGACATTAGAAATGTATGGGAAGATATTTGTCCAATTTTGGTGAAACCTTGGACTTTTGCACAAAACTGACTGATATCCTTTGTGCGAGTTCAATTTATCTTTGTTTTAACGTGCCAATTATTTGAATCTGACAAAAACTAGAATAAGTAGTATTTTGAAATGTTTTAAAATTGTATCCGTTTTTGCCATTGGAAATGAATAGGGACTTTTTTTTGGGGGGGTAAAAAAAAAAAAAAAAAAAAAGTGGTTTGGGCAAAAACATGAAATCGAAAGAGAGCCAACATTTTGAAACGTTCCCAAACTGGAATGGTGTAAATCGGTCAAAGCAATGTGGGCTGGGTGGAACACTAAAAAAGTGAACTGGAAAAAAATATAAACATTATATGTCGGAAACTTTGCTTTGCAAAGCAGCTCCACAATGAAATAAGTACGTTTCTTTCTGTGTTTGTAGATCAAATATCCCAAAGCACATCTGTTTCCTAAACCAGGCTGATTGGTTTTGAATTGTGTCCCATGTGAGTTTTCCAAGTGAACTCACAACATTATATTGCAGTCTTGTTTTCTAATTAAAACCTCCAAATCCATATTTGCTCCCTTTGCCCAAAACTTCATTAGTTGCATGTATTTGAATATTGATTTGCATATGTAAAACAAAACCACTGCATATGGAGAAACTTGGCACACTTGATATGTACTGTATATATAAAAAAAATACTATGATGATGTTAAAACAGTTCTTCTGCCTCAGCCAGCTAGGATAAACGCCATCTTGCCTGCAACCAGTATTGTTTTTGGCAGCCCTATTAATTTTCGTCTTAGTCTTTTGGACGATAATACTTATTCATACCTGTAAACCCGAGGCCGTTGGCAATCTTATAAATAGTGACGTATGCCCTTACAAATTGATGACTAATCTAACAACGTTTTAAATAGTGTGCAATATGGAACAAAAATGGAACTCAATTTTTAAAATAATATAAATTCATTGATAATATTGTCACATATAACCTGGTGCAATCAAAGAACAACCAATATCTTCAGCTACATCACGATTACTAAAATTTAACAGTGACTTTTCTTATGATTGTATGTAGCAATTTTGGCAATTTCTATCATGTCTTTTGATGGCTGCACTTCATGGCACTTCAGCTCGCAATTCAGTTTGACTTGAAAGTAGTTCGTTAGTGTGTCCAATTATATATTAAAAAGGTCAATTGATAAAATTAACTTACCGATGCAATCTTGGAGTCAGGGAACATTTCTTTTGCTAATTCTGAGAAGTGATCAGCAATAGTTGCAGGCAAATTGTGTTCGGCAACAAATTGGCAGAATAAAAAGCTTTTTGTGGTGATAAGGCGGCATCACAGTGGCTTAAAGACGAGCAGCACATTTGACATATTTATGCAAAATAAATGCTAACTGCCCGTTTTTTTTTTTTTTTTTTTTCTGCTTTTAACTAAGAATCGTGACTTTTTTACGTCCATATCTAAAAAGAATTCAGGGGTTTAAGCATTTATTCACAAGAATTTTCAACGTAAAAAGCTCTTTGTGGTGAATGGCGGTTGCTTTTAACCAAGAATCGTGACTGTTTTACGTCCATATATAAAAAGAATTCAGGGGTTTATGCATTTATTCACAAGAATTTTCAACGGAAAAAGCTCTTTGTGGTGATAAAGCGGCGTCACAGTGGCTTAAAGACTAGTAGCACATTCGACATATTTACGTAAAATAAATGCTAACTGCCCATTTGTTTTGCTTTTCACCAAGAATCGAGACTGCTTTATCTCCATAACTATAAAGAGTTCAAGGAGTTAAGCATTTATTCACAAGAATGTTCAATGTAAAAAGCTCTTTGTGGTGATAAGGCGGCATCACAGTGGCTTTAAAGACAGCAGCACATTCAACATATTTACGCAAAATAAATGCTAACTGGCCTTTTTTTGTTTTGTTTTTTTTGTTTTTTTTTTTTTTTTTTTGCTTTTAACCAAGAATTATGACTGTTTTACGTCCATAGAATCGTGACTGTTTTACGTCCATATCTAAAAAGAATTCAGGGGTTTAAGCATTTATTCACAAGACTTTTCAACGTAAAAAGCTCTTTGTGATGCTAAGGTGGTTGCTTTTAACCAAGAATCGTGACTGTTGTACGTCGATATCTAAAAAGAATTCAGGGGTTTAAGCATTTATTCACAAGAATTTTCAACGTAAAAAGCTCTTTGTGGTGATAAGGCGACGCCACAGTGGCTTAGAGTCTAGCAGCACATTCGACATATTTACGTAAAATAAATGCTAACTGCCCGTTTATTTTGCTTTTAACCAAGTATCGAGACTGCTTTATCTCCATATCTATAAAGAGTTCAAGGATTTAAGCATTTATTCACAAGAATGTTCAATGTAAAAAGCTCTTTGTGGTTATAAGGCGGCATCACAGTGGCTTTAAAGACAGCAGCACATTTGACATATTTACGCAAAATGAATGCTAACTGCCCATTTTTTTTTCTTGCTTTTAACCAAGAATCGAGACTGTTTTACGTTCATATCTTATAAAGAATTCCGGGATTGAAGCATTTATTCACAAGAATTTTAAACGTAAAACCCTCTTTGTGGTGATGAGGCGGCGCCACAGTGGCTTAAAGACTAGCAGCACATTCGACATATTTACGTAAAATAAATGCTAACTGCCCGTTTTTTTTTTTTTTTTGCTTTTAACCAAGAATCGAGACTACTTTATGTCCATATCTATAAAGAATTCAGGGATTGAAGCATTTATTCACAAGAATTTCAAACGTAAAAAGCTCTTTGTGGTGATAAGGCGGTGCTACAGTGGCTTAAAGACTAACAGCACATTCGACATATTTACGTAAAAAAATGCTAACTGCCCGTTTTTTTGCTTTTAACCAAGAATCGACTGTTTTACGTTCATATCGATAAAGAATTCCGGGATTTAAGCATTTGTTCACAAGAATTTTCAACGTAATGAGCTCTTTGTCTGTGTTTCCACTCGGTCAGCTTTGATGGAGATAGGCCCCCTATTAATTGGCCCCACGCCCCGTGTCCCGTCAATATACTATGAAGTCTATGGGGGAGACTGGAGAGAACACTGGCACGTCACATGAGTGACACAACCAGACACTGCAATGATGCAGGCTAACAACACATAAAATGTCACACATTGTAAACGCGGGAGAAACTATGGCGCATTTTTGTCTCGTTCTCGTCTCGTCAGATGAAAACTGGCATTCGTGTCATTATGTTTTACTCTCTTAAAACGGGTTCTTAGCTCGTTTTCGTCTCGTCATCGTCATGAAATACAGTATTTGTTCGTCAACGAAATATTTTCATTATAGTCATCGTTAACGAAAACAACACTGCCAGCAACCCTAATGAGACCGAGCACTGTCAAAAAATATGGATGGATGGATTTGGGAGAAAGTGTTTTAAATGCTCAGAAATAGTGTGGTTCACCTCTGCATTTGCTTTTCAGTTTGATCAAGGATACTGTATAAATAATTAAATAAAAACAACAATTTTACTGGAATAGATTTTTTAAGTCCAATGAAGAAAAGTAAACTCCACGATTTAGGAGCAATGGACTGCAAGGCCATATCTGCAGTTTTTAATCTCGTATTAGGGACATTGCATAAAAATTCAGTCAGCAGAGTGCAGTGATCTAACTAGACAATATTTTTAAACCCATATCCATCAAGTACGTATGAGTCTTTCTATTGTAGGCTTTGTATGTGACTGATAGAAATTTCTGTTGATTGGTGATGTTTATGCATTGTTACATCATCCTATGAGAGCAGTTTGTAATAATAAAGGTAATGATGAAGCAGCATGATACAAAGAAATGCATTGATATAAGATTGGTCAAAACATATCCATGTATCTAACTGTGAAAGCTAAAAGATAAATGATGAACAATGTCCAAACACTAAAGCAGTTCTATACAAGATTAATACCACAGCAGTAAATCAAAGTCATTTTAAAAATGTTTGTTTTTATATACGATTTTTAGTAGATAGCACTTGAACATCGTTCCTTGAAAACCTTTTTAAATCAGAATTTGAGTGGGGCTGAGACCATTAATGATGGCATAGTTTCATTTTTTTTTTACATTAATGTATTGAATCAAAACTTACTCTCCTCTTGATGGAAACAAAACCCACTCAAACATATACGGCCTTCATCAGGCAAGTGCATGAGCGGGAATATGCACATTGGTAGACGTCAAGCTGAAATGCCAGATGGTTTGTGTGTGCAACTGTGCATGCGTGTGCGTGCACGTGTGTGTGTGCGCATGAATGTGAGCGAGACCGAGAGAGAGTGGTTTGGCATTTCAGACAGAGATATCATTGCAGAGGGTGAGAGGTTCACAGTGCACCTTCACTGAAAGCGAAGGTTCTCCTGCTTCTCTCAAACAGTGGCAGCTTGTGGTTTTCCTGACTTAACCTACACCCTGCCATGAGACAATATTAGGAGAGATGATAGAGGGGTGGGGCAGGGGTCCCTGTGGCTTCGCCAGGTGTCTGGTTGTGGTTTCCCGGTTTGATAAGCGTTGCAGCTTCTGCCCTCCTCAGTAAAACTTAGGCCTTTTGGAAATGCCAGTGCGGGCTGAGGGCAGATGGCGCCCATTGCAATCTCACCTCAATGAACCGCGTGGGGGCATGTGCTTCTTATCAGCACTCATGCACCTGCATAGGCAACACAATAGACGAGCGATGATGTGTTACTGAGGTGGTAGTTGGGTTGGTGGAAGACAAATGCAAAGACATGGAGGGAGGAAGTAGTGTGAACACTACATTTTTATCCAACTTATAAGTTCAAGGGTAGACACAACTTTGACTATATCTGGTTTTGAATTGAATTTTCCATTCCACTTGGAGGTTAGCAAAGGTGCTGCTCGATAAGTGATCGGCTAGCGAACTGCCACCACTTATGGAATGGAATGGAATTTTACTGTCATCTTCATCTGTATCATTGACAATCATTGACAATTACAAAATGTGATATGATTTGCCCGAAGGAACCGAAGAAGAAGACAAAGGCGGACGGAATGAAGCATATGCTTAATCATATGCAAGCATCTGCTTATCTTTGGCCTCATCTTCTGTACTGAAATAGAGCACCATTTACCGTATTTTTCGGACTTCAAGTCGCACCAGCCATAAAATGCCCAACGAAGAGAAAAAAAACATATATAAGTCGCACCACAGTATAAGTCGTATTTTTGGGGGAAATTTACTTGATAAAATCCAACACATAGAACAGATATGTCATCTTGAAAGGCAATTTCATATAAAAATACAATAGAGAACAACATGCTGAATAAGTGTACAGTGTAAAGTGCATGAACAACGAAATGCGAACATACTGTCCTCATCAGGATGCTACGGCTCGGTCTTGGCTATAGACCCTACTCACCAACGTCACAGAATGACGTGTCGCTGCATCCGGCCGCCATATTGTCCGTCTCTGTTTAGCCCTATTCTCAATGGTTTCAATTAGTCGTTCAGTTTATAGAGCAATTCATGGAAGCCCCGGTACTTTCAGACGCTGTAAACTCATTGGATGCGTTGCATATAAGGCGTTATGTGGAAAGGCTTCAGTCTATCCATTCGCCAGATCCATATTTGATGCCTAAATCGATATTTTTTTACCCGCTGTCTCCGCCCTCTCTGCCTGACATCTGCTACCCTGATATCTACAACTATCTTGTCCAAACAAAATCAGCCTATTCTCACGAAAGTTTGAAAAACTTTAAGAGCAGCACTCTAAGCAACATTACCCTGTGTGATTTCTAAAATGGCGACAATCAAAAAAAAAAAAAAAGTTGACTGCGATGGCCGACGCTTCAAGGATAGGTGGATATTGGACTATTTCTTCTATAAAACACGCAACAACTGTGTCTGCCTCATTTGCAAAGAGACAGTCGCTGTTTTCAAAGAGTTCGATGTGACGCAATATTACTAAACAAGACACGCTGAAATGTACGACAACATTACAGGGAAGATACGCAGCGAGAAATTATAGCAACTTGAAGCTAGTTTATTTTTTCACAGCAGCAGTATTTCGCAAGAGTCCGAGTGTCGAAAGAGAAAGCCACAAAGAGGCGACTGTTGAAATAATGAATTAAAAAAAATAATAAAGCAAATGTGACACACAGAAGGGCTTGCTAAAATTTGTTTAAATATATTGTTCTATGTAAATCAGCCAAGGTAGCCCCCCGCATTTTTACCACACCAAATCTGGCCCCCTTTGCAAAAGGTTTGGACACACCTGTTTAACTGATGATCCGTAGACGAGGCCAGCTTCTTTCACTTGGTACCAGCTAAATATTATTCAAAATGTAATGATGGTGGAAGAAATAAGCATCTTGAATTTGAAACTGTATGTTGTCGGCGATTAGCCTCGCAATGATCTTAATTGTGGTTGTCAGCCCAAAACCCTCTAAATATATATTAAATGCATCTTACCAGATATAAAATGACTACTACATAATCCGTGGTAATCGTTCGGAGCCCAGTTTTCTCGTCGAATTGCAGCAGTCCATCTCGCTCTCCTCTCCGGGTCTCTCGGAATACGGTTGAACTTCAAGTCTCTCCGTCTATCTTCTTTGTTATTGCAACCAACCGCCACACACGCCTTCACCATTTTGATTATTAATGTTAACGAGCAGAAAAACACGCCATAATAGGAGGAATTTACGTAGCGGTAATGCATCAACACGACGAGTAGACGGACAATATGGCGCGGAGGCGTGGTTGTGACGTCATGTGAGTAGGGTCTATAAGTCGCATTTTTTGGGGAAATTTACTTGATAAAATCCAACACATAGAACAGATATGTCATCTTGAAAGGCAGTTTAATATAAAAATACAATAGAGAACAACATGCTGAATAAGTGTACAGTGTAAAGTGCATGAACAACAAAATGCGAACATACTGTCCTCACCAGGACGCTACGGCTTGGTCCTGGCTATACAGCGAGCTAAACTCCCAAATGACGATGCTGGACGTCCGTATAATTTGCTGAATCAATTTCGTCCACGATACCAAACAGGTTCGCATTAACGTAAATATATGATAATTAGGTGCTATTACAGCAATGACAAAAACGGTTAGCATGCGTTCGCTAGCATTAGCACATCATTCAAACAACCACACAACTGGCTCTAAGTGTCGATCACGGGTGGAAAACACACAACAACAACAACAGAAAAGATGATCCACACAGGCGTTGTCTCTGTAGAGATATTTTACAAGCATAAACAATGAACGTAGGTTCACAGCCGTTTCTCTCTCTCGCTCGCCCACTCACTCAGACAGAGATGCTGCGTAGCTGTCCGTCTTCTTCTGGCGTGTGAGAGCTCTTCTTCGCGTAAACAAGTGTGAGTGCGCCCCCACGTGGGCGTGAAAGCGCCACAAACTAAAAGCATGCATTTCGATATAAAAAAAGTCAATGATAAAATTGAACACACATTGCCAAAGGCAGAACACGAACGTGGCCATAGCTATTAAGAGTTATTCAGATAACTATAGCATAAAGAACATGCTAAATAGTTTACCAAATTATCAGTGTCACTCCAAAACACCAAAATAACATGTGTAATGATATCATAATGTGTTAATAATTTCACACATAAGTCGCTCCTGAGTATAAGTCGCACCCCCAGCAAAACTATGAAAAAACTGTGACTTATAGTCCGAAAAATGCGGTATGCTTTTTTGCCTGTCAGCCCATTTAGAATAACGCTGAAACAACTACCGGTAAGAAGTTATTTAGAATTTTGGAATGCAAAATGTTCATTTTATTTGTTTGTTGTGTGCCTGTCTGCATGAAAGCACGAGAATATATTGAAGCACATGTGTGTTTTCTGTAATTGCGTAAACCAATGAGAACCGATAAGCCTAGTGGAGCCAGACTGCAGACACTTAAAAGATGTCTGCATTGATAAAGGGTGAGTTTTGGATAACCAACCTCACTCACAGAATTAAACCCTTGCTGTATCCTTATTGTGTTATGTGTTCAAGGATCTAGGGAGTGTATGAGTTTTTATAATTTCTTTATTCAAGAAACACCGTAGACAAATTGACCCTGTCTGTCCGGGATGCCGGTAAAGCTTGAGTTGAGTTCTGTGCTGTGAGATTTTATCAGTGCTGCATTTGTTAAGCACTGAAGCACACAGACAGAGCATTCTCATAACCTTCAGAGTAGAGTGTTAGACTTTGGTTAGTCAAAGCGCTACTGTCAAGCAGCAATCATACCATTTGACACACATCAACACAGATACTACAGCACCCCAAACGTTGAATAATATATATATATAAATATTATATAGAAATATTATATATATATATATATATATATATATATATATATATATATATATATATATATATACAGGGGTGCACATATTTTTTTTGCCCAGGTTCTCAGAGGAGGACCTGGCGATGTGACTTGGTCCTCATTGAGCTTGAGAACCGACCCGCCTGATGCGAAAAAATTATGACAAGCCAATTACCTTTAATTCATTATATAAACAATTAACGCTTGATTAACATCAACTGGCACAACAAAATTGCCATTACTTTGAAGTGAAAAGTAAAGGAAAAAACATAAAAGCACTAATTCAAAATAAAAGGCATTCATATGCGACTCCCACATTAACTCCAAGCCTTTGTAAAAGTGGGATGTCCTGCTCATAAGAGCTCATTGAACGTGCATGTTTAGCTTTGTGAAATGCGAGCAAAAACACATTTGTCAGTTCATGGCGCTTTTCTTCAATGACTTTTTTCCGCCACTTGTCCATAGGGCGAGTGGGGTCCTGTCTTGACATCGATAGTTTTCTTAATTGCCACATGCTCTGTTTTTTTCGTGCTTTTCAAAGTTTGGATGGCTAAAATTCTTTGACCCTACATAAAATGCGCTGCTCTTATTAATGACATTGGGATTCTCACGGCAAATGTTGCACCACATTTCCATGCGAGCAGCATTTGCTTCTAGCCATGGTACCTCCTGCCGCCACTTTTCAGCAAAAGTCCTTTTTTCCGGTAGCTCCGGTGACGTCTCTGTCGTCCGTCTGTCTTTTGACGGGGGTGGGGGAACACGGAAGTAATTACTCATGGGGCCTGCCTCTTTGACATTTCGAGAAGTGATTTTCTCGTGTCCGCCGCAAATACAGTGGTCAGCCATCGGTACGCAAAAGCGTATGGAAACCGTTGAGGCCCAGCGCATTTGTCTACCTCCAGTACGCATGCGCGCATGCGGACCACTTATGTGCACCCCTGTATATATATAAAGTGTGTCCGCTTGTGAGTGCTTTGCAAATGTGTAGGGGCTCAGCGGTACCCACTGCTCGGTAGGGAAAGAAACTAGAGTGCCAGAAGTCAAGCTTCCGAACACAAATCGCTACAATAGAAAAAAACCCACCAGAAATAGAAGCTCGATTTTTGGCCAGTAATTTTTAACAAAGTAAGTGTTGCTAGGACCAATATGAAAGTCTCCGGTTCGACTCAGAACAACAGAATGAAAATTGAAAAATGCCTCCCGCGGATGTTACCAAGAAAAGATCACTTAGTCACTCATTTCGCCATCAATCAAAAAGGGATTTAGCCTCAGACAACTCATCCAATAATAATGCTGCCCATAAACCTCCAGAGAGTCACAGCATCCGATGGGCAGGATAAACCCAGCCTTTAGCTACGGTGCCCTCCATAATTATTGGCACCCCTGGTTAAGATGTGTTTTTTAGCTTCTAATATTTTTTTTTTAAATTCAAATAATATGGGACCTTAATGGGAAAAAAAGAGAAAAATCCAACCTTCAATACAAGTTTCATTTATTCAGTGGGGAAAAAAAATCCCACATAAAGAAATAATTATTTGACATCAAGTAATGTGTGTCACAATTATTAGCACCCCTGGTGTTAATACTTTGTACAACCCCCTTTTGCCAACAAAAAAAGGTCTGGGGACTAAGATGGCCATGGGAGGAGCTTGATTTTGTGTCTGGTGAACCATTTCTGTGTAGATTTGGCCATATGTTTAGGGTCATTGTCTAGCTGAAAGACCCAGTGACGACCCATATTCAGCTTTCGGGCAACAGATTTTGATTTAAAATGTCCTGGTATTTCAAAGCATTCATGATGCCATGCACCCTAAAAAGGTTCTCAGGGCCTTTGGAAGTGAAACAGCCCCACAGCATCATTGACCCACCCCCATACTTCAAAGTGGGTATGAGGTGCTTTTCAGCTTACGCATCTTTCGTGGCACGCCAGACCCACTTAGAGTGTTTGGTTCCAAAAAGCTCAATATTGGTCTCATCTGACCAAAGCACATGGTCTCAGTTGAAGCCTGGGACTGTTGAAGCCACGGTCCCAGTTGAAGTCTGGGTTCTATGAACATAGAACAGTCTAGAATCCTGTATAAAGGCAAAAAAAACGTGCAGTTATCATTCATTTTACGTAAAGATTTTGAGCTTAAATCCAACGTGGCGGCCATCACAAAACAAAGAGCTTTTTAAGTTGAAAATTCTTGTAAATAAATGCGTACATCGAACATAGAATATGACCATAGAACAGTCTATATTCTTGGTTAAAAGCAAAAAAAAAAACAGGCAGTTATCATTCATTTTACATATATATTTCAAGCTACAGTTACGCTAATTTTTTCCATTCATTTTTTCACAATGTTTCAAAGTGGATTCATGGGGCTATTTTTTTATAATAATTACCTTGAATCCTCCACCAAATCACAAATGAAACACTCCTGCCTCCTTGTATGCAGTAAAACTTTCGTCCTTTTCCCACCTAAATCCGGCGTTTGAACGCAGCATGTGTTTGAGTTTATCACAGTGAAATCCAAATGCTCTGGCTGGGTTGGCCCCCAATGGGAAGGCGTGGCGCAATGTTTGTGGGAGCTGTCTTGTCAACTGATGGTGAAGTCTATGCTTCGCGAATGAATGAAAAGCAAGACGCATCGTAACCAGTAATAATAAGCTAGCGAAAGTTGAGCGTGTTTTAGTGCATATTTAGTCAATGACACGTACACACAACAGTATATATGAGCTTCCCTTGCAGTCTTAAGGCCGGGTTATGCTTCTGCGTCAGATCTCCTCCATCAAGGAAGACCCGATTTACGACCCTCCACCGTAGCCTGACGTGCACCTACAGAATTTTGTGACTTCGCATCACGTTGACGCATATGACATGGCAAAAATGGACTATGATTGGTCCGCTCAGACTGTTGTTTCCGTTTCAGCGCAAAATCACCGCGATTGTCAAACATGATTTTTCTACACGCAAAAATGGACCAAGCCGACGAGAGTATCAACGAAGAGCAAGTACGACAACTTTTACAATGTCTCGTCAAGACATTATGAAGATTGCCAAATGGCAAGCAATTCGTGGGAGGAGATTGATGAAAATACGGGGCTGGAGGTCAGCCTGCGATCGAATAAAAAAAAGGAAGAACCCCTGAGACAAGTATGTGTGTCTTCAGAATCGAATGAACACACGAAGCGGTGACCCAGTCGGCCAAAAACTGCCAGCTTTTTATCACTTTATGTCGTATTTTTGGTTGGTGCACTTCATCATTTGTTGCGTACATATGTGTGCTGTGAGTCTGTGACTTATTTACGTGTCACACTTCAAGTATATGAAGAAAAAAAGCACAGGTTTGGTGCCAAAGGAAGTGTGTTTTGATGTTTAATTTTCAACAACAGACAGTTCATACTCGATACATCATCACTGACTGAGAGTGCCTCAGTGCTTTTATGATAACGTTAACAACAAGGCTTCCAACGTAGTTTGGGAACTTCCATAGCCGCCAGAAATCTGCTATGGCTTCCCTCTGGCTTGTTGTAGGACACAGTAAACAAATCGGACTGGAGGGCTTTGCAGACCTCAGACAAAACGCTGGACGCATTGCTCGATGCCAGTTTGAAGCTAGCCGCCACAGCTAGCTGGTTTCCACCCGAGGCTAGAACTCTCTGTGCGGCATCAAGAGCCGGAGAAGCCGTCTCGAAACAGTCTTTTGCGTCGCCTGCGCCTCAACATTTGTATGATCAACATTTATTTAATGTTGATGAGCTGAAGATCCACATTCAAGCGTTCCATCTTGCATTATTTATTTTTTCTCCGTTAAACTATAGGAAGTCGATAAGCGTGCCCCAAAACCATACAAACACAACGCCACACCCCTCTAGTGGCTTGGCGGTGAATTACAGAGCAACGAGATCCCTCACCGCAGAACTAACGAATGCTCATTGACGCCGTAGTCGCTTCGCCGTATAACTCAGGCTTTGGGCCAATCGCCTCTGTTTGAATGTTTGAGGAGTGTCATCAATTTGAGGTAGATCAAAGCATGGGACACATACTTTTGAATGGGGCTTATATTTGGGGGTTGGTAGATTGAAGTAGTCATGAACTCAGCACTTGTTGAAATGAATCCTGCATGGCACTGCTCTGTATAAGCGTGGCCTTGAAAGACTGCAGAAAGGAGGTTAAAAGCTAATTGATTGCATGTTGTCAGAGTGCACAAATTGTGAACTGTGGAAGGACATTATCATCCAGTGTTCGCGAGTGTGTGGTGCCCCTCACCCCATCCCTCCTGCCTATGTTTTTGAACTCGCGGATGAAGCCATCTGCACTTCTCTCTGGAGAAACAGAGCTCCCTCACCTCCCTGTGTCTCCTTCATTTTCTACTCCCGCTGTAATGGGAAAATTGCTCTGTCTTTCCGCTCTAGTTGGGATTGGCAGTGTTGATAAGTGTAGTAAACACAATTAGATGTAAGAGTTTCTTTAAGAGGCGATGCCGTCATTGGTGGATGACCTGTGGGACATACTGTTCCACCAAACTGCCTTCTTCGGAACGCCCCTCTTTGTTTGGAATCAACAACAACATATCCACAAGTTAATAACAGACGTTAGGTGTAGCGATGCGGTTAGGTGTACAGTGTAACTGAGTCCTTAAAATAAAAATCTGTTTTTATTTTTGTCTCTTTCAGAACAACATCAGCCTCCATCTAAATCTCTGATAAACTTTAACAACAACAACATATCAGCATGACGGCACATTCTGTTTGTCACAACAAAACATGGCGCATTGATACAAACTGCTATCAACTCCTAATAATGTCTCCACTAATGCGCCATGTTTTATAGCTCTGTTAGTTATTACACATATATTAGTCGTCCGCTAACAGGAAATATGAGTTGATGAAAAACTCGAGTGCATCCTTATTTCAGCAGACATCAATCAACACTGTCTACCTGTGATTGGCATGGATGAAGAAAAATATCATGCTGTGCTGCAGCCCCTCAACTAATTACTATTGAAAGGTCTGATATGACTCGCAGGTAAGGCAGCCACTGAGCTTGTAATCAGACACAAATATGAAGGTGTGGAGGGGACTGAGTGTATTGTTTATGAGCTCAGTGAAGTGGACCATCACAGAGAGAGTCACGCAAAGGCCAAGTAAGTGATGGAGGAAACGATTAGATGAGAGCAAAGGGGGGACAGCAAAGAAGGGTGGCAAAGGCAGCATTCTTGAGATTCGGTTCCACTTTTAGCAACAGGACATTCATGTTTCTACAAGAACGCCGTCAAAGAAGAATAGCAACAAGGTGAATAGAGGCAAATTATCGTTTGTTTGTTTTTAACCTTATGCAATAATGTTAAATTTGAGTGCCTTAAAACAACATTTTCACAACAAACTTACTTTAACCAACCATTTCAATAGCGTGCTGCACGTAACACGTCACCTTTGCTCATAATATTCACGAAGCTAGCAACTTTTGCTAGGGGGGGGGTCAAACTCGCTGTCACTCATGCTAGATGCATGTAAACAGTTTAGGAATGAGATATTTACTGAGCTAAACCTACTAATTACGTCCGAGAATGATGTCCCTGGTGCCAAATTCACTGGTATAGATGTGGAAGAACATACAGTGGGGCAAATAAGTATTTAGTCAACCACCAATTGTGCAAATTCTCCTACTTGAAAAAATTAGAGAGGCCTGTAATTGTCAACATGGGTAAACCTCAACCATGAGAGACAGAATGTGTGGAAAAAAACAGAAAATCACATTGTTTGATTTTTAAAGAATTTATTTCCAAATTAGAGTGGAAAATAAGTATTTGGCCACCAACAAAAAAAGCAAGATTTCTGGCTGTCAAAGAGGTCTAACGTCTACTACTGAGGTCTAACGAGGCTCCACTTGTTACCTGTATTAATGGCACCTGTTTTAACTCATTATCAGTATTAAAAAAAACCTCTGTCCAAAACCTCTAGTCAATCACACTCCAAACTCCACTATGGCCAAGACCAAACCAGAGACAAAACTGTAGACCTGCACCAGGCTGGGAAGACAATCTGCAATAGGTAAAAGGCTTGGTGTAAAGAAATCAACTGTGGGAGCAATTATTAGAAAATGGAAGACATACAAGACCACTGATAATCTCCCTCGATCTGGGGCCCCATGCAAGATCTTACCCAGTGGCGTCAAAATGATAACAAGAACGGTGAGCAAAAATCCCAGAACCCCACGGGGGACCTATTGAATGACCTACAGAGAGCTGGGACCACAGTAACAAAGGCTACACAAAGGTAACACAATGCGCCGCCAGGGACTCAAATCCTGCACTGCCAGACGTGTCCCCCTGCTGAAGAAAGTACACGTCCAGGCCCCTCTGCGGTTTGCGAGAGAGCATTCGGATGATCCAGAAGAGTACTGGGAGAGTATGTTATGGTCAGATGAAACCAAAATAGAATTTTTTGGTAGAAAGACAGGTTCTCTTGTTTGAAGGAGAAAGAATACTGAGTTGCTTCCGAAGAACAACATACCCACTGTGAAGCATGGGGGTGGAAACATCATGCTTTGGGGCTGTTTTTTTGGAAAGGGACCAGGATGAGTGATCTCTGTAAAGGGAAGAATGAATGGGGCCATGTATCAAGAGATTTTTTTTCTTTCAGATATGTTTCATTCAATTTTTTAATGTACATAGACAAATGAAAGATTACAAAATAATCATAAAAGTGAACAGAGGACTAAAAAGAAAAAACAAAGACCCCCCCCCCCCCCGAAACAGCCAACCCACCCACCCACAACCCCAACTGTCCTGAATGGTTATATTATATAGGCAAACCATATATAACAATGATGAGGTATTAGCAGTGCATCACAGAGTCAAGGCTGTCGTATTTATATTCATACTGTATATGTTTTTCTCATGGCTTTGTTTGAGTGTTGTGGAAATAAGCCAAAAAAGGGTCCCACGTCTTATGAAACTTTCCCCTTGACTTATTCATAGAGAGGCGCAACATTTCTAATTTGAGACAGGACATTAGATCTCGAAGCCACTGGTCAAGCGTGGGAAGGGCAGTCCCCTTCCATCTTAGTAAAATTGCACGTCTAGCTAAGAGCAGGGCAAAACTGACCAAACAGTGTTCTGTAGTAGACAAGTGACCATTATCTTCACCAAAAATACCAAACAGCGCGAGGATAGGGTTGATGCCAATATTCTTGTTTAGTACCGTGGACAGAGTTTGGAAAACGTCGTGCCAGAATTTATGCAATTTGGGGCACAGCCAATACATATGAATCAATGTAGCATCCCCTAATTTGCATTTATCGCAGGTGGAGGATATGTTCGGGTAAAAACTGGACAGCTTAGCTTTTGACATATGAGCTCTGTGCACTACTTTAAACTGGAGGAGGCAGTGCCTAGCACAGATTGATGACTTATGTATTGATGAGAGTATGGAATCCCACAGTTTATCAGGGAGGTGCCCCACGTCCTGTTCCCAAGCTGCCCTTATCTTATCAGTTGCTGATCCCATTGACAATGAAATATAATTATACAGCTTTGACAGCGCCCCTTTGGGGACTGGATCAAAGGAAAGAAAGCGGTCAATAGGATTAATACTGGGTGCTAAAGGGAATTCGGGCACATTCGAGCGCACATAATGCCTGACTTGCAGGTAACGAAAAAAATGCGTTTTGGGCAGGTTATATTTCTCGGTCAGTTGAGTAAATGAAACAAAATTTCCGTCTTCAAACATATCGGCAAAGGATTTGATTCCCTTATCATGCCATATTCGGAAGTTTTAGTCAAAGGAAGAGGGAGTGAAAAGGTGGTTAGAGGAAATTGGACTCAAAACAGAGAATAGACTATAGTTAAAGGCTCTCCTGAACTGGACCCATATCCGAAGGGTATGACGTATCACTGGGTTAAGAGAGTTTGGTATATGACAGTCAGGTGGTGCAGCAAGAAGTGCGGGAAGAGAGATGTTTTCACAGGAGTCTAGCTCCAAAGATGTCCAACCCGGACCATCCAGTTGGAGAAAAAAGTGAGTCCAGAAGGCAATATACCGAATATTTGCCGCCCAGTAGTAGTGGCGAAAGTCTGGGAGCCCCATACCTCCAGCCTTCCTGGGTCTCTGTAGTATGGCTTTACTGACCCGAGGCCTTTTGCCTTGCCATACGTAAGAGGAAATAACGGAATCTAAAGAGACAAAAAAGGATTTAGGAACAAGTACTGGTACTTTCTGGAATAAATATGTAAATTTTGGAAGTATGTTCATTTTTATTGAATTTATGCGTCCAGCAAGCGTTAATGTTAAGGGAGACCACTGTGATAATGATGTTCTAACCTGATCTAACAGAACCGTAAAATGATCTTTTAGTAGATTCTTAAATTGCTGTGTGACGACCACTCCTAGATATGAAAACTTTCTCTCTTCAATCTGGAACGGGTGCTGCTATGGTCCAAGTCCGACGCTTCTCTATTAACTGTGAATAATTGACTCTTAGATATATTAATCTTATATCTGGACACTGAGCTAAATTGCTCCAGCAATGAAAGAGCAGCTGGAAGAGAGGTATTGGGATCGGACACATACAGGAAAAGATCATCTGCATACAGGGACACCCTATGCTCCCTACCCCCTCTCCAAATACCCGAAATATCCTGGTTATTCCGAAGTGCAATTGTAAGTGGTTCAATTGCCAAGTCAAAAAGGATGGGACTTAGTGGGCATCCCTGGCGGGTTCCACGACCCAATGCAAAGAGCTGAGAGGTTATATTATTTGTTTGAACTCTTGCCATGGGAGAAGCGTATAGCAATTTTATCATTGCAACAAGTATTGGACCGAGTCCAAACTTTTCCAGGACCTTAAACAAATACTTCCACTCAGCCCGGTCAAACGCCTTTTCGGCATCAAGTGAAACTACACATTCAGGAGTATTACTCGGGCTTGAGTATATAAGATATTAAATAGTCGCCGAGTATTAAAGAAGGAGTGTCGATTTTTAATGAAGCCAGTCTGATCCTTCGCTATTATTAAAGGAGCAACTTCCTCTAACCGGTGTGCCATTGCTTTGGCAACATTTTTTGCATCTGTATTCAACAAAGAGATTGGTCTGTATGAGGCACAGAGAGTGGGATCCTTGCCCTTTTTTGCAATTAGAGTTATACGAGCCTCGTTCATAGACTGGGGGAGTGAGCCTAACCTAAGGGACTCAGAGAAGACCGTGACGAAGGTATGGCGAAAGTAGTGCTGAAAATGTCTTATAGAAATCCGACGATAGACCATCAGGACCCGGCGTCTTCGCAGATTGCATGGATGCGATAGCCCGGGCTATCTCCACCTGGGACACAGGACCCTCCATTTTCCCCTGTAATGTTGGTGGAACTGTTGGGATAGGCAAGGGATCAAGAAAGGCCACAATAATAGCATCATCATCATCATTCTTGTCAAATTGTGAGGTATACAGCCGTGAGTAAAAACTTTTAAATGTATCATTTATTTCAGTGGGATCAAGAGTAATATCGCCATTGTCTGTTTGAATGCATGTTATAAATTGTTTAACTTTTTGGCCTTTTAGTTGATTAGCTAGTAATTTCCCAGTCTTTTCACTGTTCTCGTAGTACACACTTTTACTTTTTAACAGAAGGTTTTCTATTTGGTATGTGGTGAGGAGGTCAAGCTTTGTTTTCAATTCTACACGTTGGTTAAATAGCTCAGGGGTTTGATCACGAGCGTACTGACGATCAATCTCCTGAATTTTTTATATCAAATTTGATTGGTCCTTTTGCGACTGTCTCTTCAGACTTGCAGTAAATGCAATAATTTGCCCTCTTATATATGCTTTAAATGTGTCCCAAACCAGAAGCGAGGATACACCAGGTGTGCAGTTAATTTCAAAGAAAAGGATAATATGTTCTTTTACGTAATTGACGAACTGAGGGTTTGAAAGTAAAACAGGGTTGAAACGCCGGTGCCTCATAGGCCGGGGAACATTGGGAAATGACATCGACACCACAATAGGGGCGTGGTCAGATATGACAATACTTTGGTACGTGCAGGAGTTGACCAGAGGGATAAGTCTGCTATCAATAAAAAAATAATGAATTCTTGTGTAAGTGTGATGGACACTGGAAAAAAAAGAGAATTGTTTTTCTGTAGGGTTAAGAAACCGCCATATATCCGAAATCCCGAATTCAGTGATGAATGACCGAATGCGCGATGCGGATCTACTTACTACTCCTGATCTGCTAGAGGAGCGGTCAAGACTCGGGTCCAGCCAGCAATTGAAGTCCCCCCCCACAGCACTATGTAATCGAGAGATTTTAAGTGAATTTTTTAATTTATTTTTTAAATTTTTTTTATCCTGTCGTACGCACTTTTAAACACCCTGTCCCTCCAATTTAACAGTATGCAGGTTTCTTTTGAGCTCAGATAAAGTCTGTATGAACCCCAGTGCCAGTTGAATCAGTAGTGTTCTTTTCAGAGCACAATGCTAATAGGTTATAAATGAGCCCATATGATTTAATTTGCCGTTCAGGGAGGTAGCAGGGTAACAGTTCCCTAACAACTAAGCCCCTCAAGCCGAGAACTTCACAAAAGACCACCGGAGAGGAACTCATAATATGAAACCTCAACTCCTCTGCAATGTGCTCCAGAGTCTTCCCTTAATAGGTGCTTATTACAAAAAAAGAAAGAAGAAGAAAGACAATCAGCCCCCAGGGACTTTAAGAATTGACAATGTTAACATACTCTCTCTTATAGTAGTGCAAACCTCAACTTTTTCAGTAGTTTTGAACAAGCTTTCCAGCTGTTTTTCTAGTCATTATATTAGTAAAGGAATGCACACAGGAAATAGAGCTCAATTATTGCATTTTAACTCCAGCCATGTGACATGACTTAGCCAATAAAATACTGTAGTTTATTTTGAGCACATGGTTAAGGCAAGGCAGGCAAGTGACACTAAGAAAGGTTCAGGGTGAGCAGATGATGTCTTGCGTCAAACAAAGAACTGAATCTCTTCCAATACAACATACAATATGACTGAATTAGAATGCATGCAGTAAAAGGTAAAATGCTCATAAACTGTCAGATGTATTGTATTAGAGCAGGAGTCAGAAACCTTTTTGGCTTAGGGACCATGAACACCACATATTATTAAATGTAATTCTGTGAGAGCCATAGCACCAATCATCGCAAAACAAGTTCAACGTCACTCCCCAAGTTGCCAGATTGTAATGACAAGAAAATGGATTTTTGCATAGATAAACGGCAATGCACGGCACATTATTCACGATGCTCTATTAACAACGTATAAAATGCGCTTGCCAGATTGGGGGCCCTAGTGGTGGCCCTAAGCAGCTGCATAGTCTGCGTATAGGCTGGGCCGGCCTTGAGCCACACGATATGTTTAAAACTAAAAATACAAGTAGTATGTGCATTTTATATCATTTCAACCCTTTTAAAGTACAATTAGTCTCTAAATTATTTTTAATAACATATAAATGACAATAATTTAATTTAATTAAATAATTAATAATATTAAAATAGTTATTTTAATATTTTGTTGTGCCTACAGATAGATTCACCCTATGTTTAAAATGTTTCATCTTATTTCATTGTGTTTGTGGAAAATATATACAGTGGTACCTCTACATACGAATTTAATTCGTTCCAGGACCTTGTTTGTAAGTCGAAATGGTCGTATGTCGAGCAGGATTTTCCCATAGGAATACATTATAATTCCATTAATTCGTTCCAAAGCCTAAAAACATACACTAAATTCTTAATAAATACTGCTGGCACTGTTACAAATGGCAATTAAACATAGAAAAACAAATAAGTTATAAATAAATAATTCAGAATAATATAAGAAGAAGAAGAAGAATTAATAATTATTCCTGAAAATAATGTAACGAATCGGATTCTAATATGGCGGACACTTTTTACTGTCCCTGAACGCACCGCGAAGGTGACGTCTCCAGTGAGATAGGTCGGTGCGGTAGAGATAATACTTTCGTTTTCCTGAGAGCAGTCAACTGCTTAAGACAATGAGCGTTTTGTGTTGGATAAGTTCTTAAATAAATGATAAAAACGTGACAAAGCTGGCGATTTCCTTGGCAATGTTACCACAATAATAATTGTCACCTTAACTTATAAATAGTGGCGAACGGTGGTCATAAGAGGATCATGGAGCTGTATTGTTGAGCCAGTTCAGGGACGCGCACCCCAAGCTCATATTTTTCTATAACTTGCATCTTCATTTCAAAGGTAAGCATCACTTTTCCTTGTTTCTCCAACTGTATCAACTTTTTTTGAAAACTGTGTTGATTTCTCACATAAGAAAATCCACCGTGGGTTCGTTTGCAGTGCTGTCATGTCGTCGTATTTCGAGCAACTCGTCGGATGTAGAAACAAATGGCGGCTCAAATTTTACGTCGGATGTCGAAAAGATCGTGTGTCGAAGTGATCGTATGTAGAGGTACCACTGTACACAAGTTTCAGCCTGAAAAGACTTGTACTTACAGTTTTAAACCAGCAGGGGGCAGCGTTCGTTTCTTGGTGTGCATGGGCAATAAGTTTGCATTTTAGAGCGAATAAGAAATGAGCCGTCTGTGCAGCAATGAGAGACGGACGTTGTTGTTAAAAATATTTTTTTCTTGTTTCAGGTGAGAAAAGAGTATAATTTGACTGTGTATATTAGCGGATTGCTTTAATTTAGGATGATTGTGATGTGTACTGTGTGTTAATATAGTTCAGAAGTATATGTTCATCGTTAAGTATGTTTATGTATGACTGCAGATGTGTTCGTAATGGCCAGCTGAAGACAAGTGACTGTCTAGAAGTGTCTAAAATGCAGAAGTTAAATGTTTTGTCACAAAAACTTGTATTTGTTTATCAGTAAAATTGTATAATATACAGTGTATCACAAAAGTGAGTAAATCCCTCGCATTTCTGCAGATATTTAAGTATATCTTTTCATGGGACAACACTGACAGCACTCCTGTAACGAGTCACATGACATTTTGGAGGGAAAATGACAAGCAGTACTCAATTTGGACATTTCGGGATATACGTAGTTCTCATGCCGTGTACTCACTTATGGTGCCAGGGGTTTAGATACTAATGGTTATATTTTGAGTTATTTTGAGGGGAAAATAAATGAACTCTATTATATAAGCTGCACACAGACTACTTTTCATTGTGTCAAAGTGTCATTTTGTCAGTGTTGTCCCATGAAAAGATATACTTAAATATCTGCAGAAATGCGAAGGGTGTACTCACTTTTGTGATACACTGTATTTTATTAAAAAAAAAAAAAAAAAAAAAATATATATATATATATATATATATATATATATATATATATATATATATATATATATATATATATATATATATATATATATTTATATATACATACAATGCTGCTCGAAAGTTTGTGAACCCCACAGCGATGGTCAGATTTTTTGTAAAAAAAAACTACAATAACCTTATTAAATGTTAAGTTATACCCAAATCCACAATACTGACATTCCAAATAATGGACTGAAACAAAAGAAATAGTTATATTGTCATTCTTTATTTAACAAAAGTGGTTGATTTAAGAAAAACTCAGATATCATGTGTGCAAAAGTATGTGAACCCCTTCAGTTAATAGGATATTGCGCCTCCTTTTGCAGAGATTACCTCAACCAAACGGTTTCTGTAGTGACTAATCAGCCTCTCACATCTACTTTGGGGGATTTTTGCCCATTCTTCCTTGCAGAACGCAGTCAGTTGAGAGAGGTTTGATGGGCGTCTGGCATGAACTGCTCGCTTCAGGTCCCGCCACAGCATGTCAATGGGATTTAGGTCAGGACTTTGACTGGGCCAGTCCAGAACACGAATCTTCTTCTTTTTCAGCCATTCCTTGGTTGTATTGCTGGAATGCTTTGGATCATTATCATGTTGCATGATCCACCTTCTGCCAAGCTTTAACTTCAAAACAGATGGCGTCAGGTTATGTTCTAGGATTTGACAATATTCCTCAGAATTCATGATTCCCTGGACTATGTGGAGTTGTCCAGGTCCTGAGGATGAAAAGCAAGCCCAGATCTTGACATTCCCACCTCCTTGCTTCACTGTTGGGAGAAGGTTCTTTTGGTGGTATGCAGTGTTGACTTTTCGCCAGACATGGCGGTTTTGGTTGTGACCAAACAGTTCAATTTTGCACCTAAATCAGTTGATGAAAACTCTTTTTAATTTAGTCTCGACAACACAACTGTTAAAAAAACAAAAAAAAAAACTACTGAATTGATTGATTAGGAAATCAGGTTGAAATAATAGAAAATTCCAAAATGTTGAGGGGGTTCACAAACTTTCGAGCAGCACTGTATATATATAAAACCCATTGGCAGTGTATCAAATACTTGTTCTCCCCACTGTATATAAGAATTCGTATTTTAGGGCGAATAAGAAATGGGCCGTCTGTGCAGCAATGCGAGACGGACGCTGTTTTTTTCCTTGTTTCAGCTGTACAAGAAAAATGAAATTAAAACAAAATTAAATGTGTAGCAACAGACTGAAACATTTTATCTCTGTCTGCACCACGCTACAGATGCATAGCTATCATTTCAACCGACTGCCCCACGCATCACCAGACTTTTGCGTTCTCCACTGTCGCAACTGTCCTGTATGTCGCCTGATCACTGGCTTGCCAAAGGAAAAAAATGTGAGCACCCCTTACTGGTTGCTTTTTTTTAACGCTTCCCCTGTGGCCCTTACGCCCACCAGGTTTTCCCCGAGGTCCTAGCGCAACTACATAACAAAACTTTTTTTTTTTTTTTTTTTTTTTTTTAAATAATTGAAGATTTGTCTGCGAGTTAGATGCACCCGTCAAAAGAGCCATTTCTGGCTCGCGATCCATAGGTTCCCAACCCCTGTATTAGAGTATAGTTATGATGTGTCAAATAAATGTGTCGATTCAAATGAGCCAGGCAAATTGAGATATTAAGAAAATAGAAGTACAGTGCAGACTAGATGTGAACAATGCACATCTGTATTGCAGCAAATTTATTCCCCAAACTTAATGACTTAACGTTACACTCCCAAGGTTACAAACTCTAATAACCTTTGTCCAGTTTATACTCAAATAGAAGCAAATTTGACTGGTTCCACTCTGTGGGGTCCAGACCTGTTGGCACCACATTTCTACCTTTAGCCTCAGATCAATCCCAGCACATTCTGTTTGCACAGCTTGCTTTCCAACACTGATATATGTACATTATCCACGTGCAAAATAAACTATCCCAACCTGTATACTGTGGACGGGGCCGAGCCTGTTCATCAAAGTTGTAGCTCAACATTACTTAGGATTGGAATTCCGATAAGATCTCATTTCTTTGATCTCTACACTCACTTGGCGGGCAGTTGTGATATAATGTGATGATTTGAACCGTGTGCTGAAATTATGCTTGTATACACAGTCAAACGAACATATTTTTGCAGCATAGCGACGTCTAGTGGCACATCACATCTGGAAGAAGGTATGTAGGTTGGTAAGTAGGTAAATAAATTGACAAATTCAACGGATACATGTTATCTTGGAAACTAACTGGTGCTGTGCATGAACGCAATCAATGAACGATCGTTGATTAACACGTTCGTATTTTGAGCGAACGTGAACTGAACGCATCATATTTTTGTCTCATTACGAACGTTACTGTGAATGTGGTCATTCTAGCGGTTGCACGTGGCGTTCATAACCTCGTTCATTGTCAAGTACTGGTGTTGTGCAGCAAAGAACATAAGCGACGACCGCGGTCCTTGTGATGTCTACTTTTTTTTAATGCACCGTAACTCTTGCGCACATTTCACTAGATATTATAAAACACAGATATTTCCCCCATCCCCCAAGTCTCATCCCATTGGCTGTGTGAACCCAGGTGATCTTGGGAAACGTAGTCTGTATACCACATTCAAGAGTTCAGAATTACCGTAGAGCCTTTCCGACAAAACTGCAGATAAAGCCATAGGCTAAAGACACTATTAAAAAAAACAAGAACTCTTAATAGCGGAAAACTAGCCAACCTGGCAACTCAGGCTGCCTGAGGCTGTTACGGCCATGATGTTTTAGCACATATGGCAGCTTTTGCTCCCGAAACTTTTATGATGGCCAATAACCATTCTTTTACATTCAGTTGGACTAAATAAAGACGTTGCATCATAAACACACTCCTGCAACATATATATGGCATAAATAAATGCTTAACAGCATGGGGAAGATGCGGTTTACAGAGAACTTTCCTTCGTGTGCGTCCACGACCAAATGTTAGCACATAACTCCTTTTTATATACAATTTTTTAAACTTTGGAATCGTTGCATTCGCGGCTGTTTGTAATGTTATGCGCATGTGCAGAACTGCAAAGTTGATATTTCTGATGGGGTACAAAATTTAACAGAACACTGGCCAGTACCTACATTTAAGTTTGGTACTGACCTGTTTTACAAACAGTACCAATCCAGATTTGAAATTGAATATATAGGTGAATCTGACACAGTTTCAGTGTTTAAGTGGATAAAATAATTGCTGTCTATGGTTCTAACATTGACTCTGGGGAGAAGAACTACAGAAGTTTGAAAAAAAAAAAAAAAAAAGGATTAATAATTGAAAACAAAATCTACAAAAGTTTTTTTTTTTGGAACCATGAACTTATGTTCAAAATTTTGAATTATGAACTATGAACTGAACAGTTCATTTTAAAATTTGAAGTAGTTCATGAAGAAAATGAACTTTCCCAACACTGATTATGCATAACAAGAAGGTAAATGCAGTTTTTCTGCACTGTCACAGAGGCATAACTAAATGAGTCCAGTTTACAATGCTCCTAATTAGATGTAATCTTAACCACAATGGTACACAATTTCTCTTTCAGTAAATGTTTCCATATATCATTTCAAAACAAATAAGATGGTGTCGAAGATAAGCCTCCTGAACAGTCTCTGTTAGAGTGACAGGTGGCAAAGTGCTTAGAGAAAGTAATTTCATACCCATTCAATGTTATAATAGACATTATCTGCAACTTCTTATTCTCCATTTTTAGTTCGTTTGCTGCTCAGCACTCATTACTTGAGTTTTGCCTTGCACAGACCAAAGACCAGTCAACATGTTTGACGGATGTCTTTAAGTGGCACAGCTGTGTGTCTGGTATGGTATCAATCCCTGTCACTTCTAATGTCTGAAAACTGCTATCGATCGTCACCAAAATGGAAGTTTGGTTATATATGTGTACATCATTACTTATTCCTATTTCAATCTCTAAAAAAATATAACAAAGATAAGCCTCTCCATATATTCTCTGTATTATTGTGCTTGGTGGTGCTGGGCATAAAAAGGTTAATTGACTCTAAGGGTGTCCCAGGATGTGCTGACAGCGGTCATCAAATCACTACTGATTTTTTTAAGTGTATACATTTTAGTACTGACATAATTTTCATATACAGACCTATTGAAGGATCCCTATCAGGAGGCCATATACTGTATATAAACAAAGGAGCCCATGTACAGTGGTATAAAAAAGTATCTGAACTAGGGCTGTCAAAATTATCACGTTAACGGGCGTTAATTAATTTTTTAAAATTAATCACGTTAAAATATTTGACGCAATTAACGCAGATGCCCCGCTCAGACACATTTAAATGACGGTACAGTGAAACGCTCACTTGTTAATTGTGTTTTATGGAGTTTTGCCACCCTTTGCTGGCGCTTGGGTGCGGCTGATTTTATAGGCTTCACCAATGAGCATTGTGTAAGTAATTATTGACATCAACAATGGCGGGCTACTAGTTTATTTTTTGATTGAAAATTTTACAAATTTTATTAAAAAAAAACATTGAGAGGGGTTTTAATATAAAATTTCTATAACTTGTACTAACATTTTTCTTTTAAGAACTACAAGTCTTTCTATCCATGGATCACTTTAACAGAATGTTAATAATGTTAATGCCATCTTGTTGATTTATTGTTATAATAAACAAATACAGTCCTTATGTACCGTATGTTGAATGTATATATCCATCTTGTGTCTTATCTTTCCATTCCAACAATAATTTACAGAAAAATATGGCATATTCTATAGATGGTTTCAATTGCGATTAATTGTGATTAATTAAATTTTAAGCTGTAATTAACTCGATTAAAAATTTTAATCGTTTGACAGCCCTAATCTGAACCTTTTGTAATTTCTCACATTTCTACATTAAATCACCATCAAACGTGATCTGATCTTTGTCAAAATCACACAGATGAAAACACAGTGTCTGCTTTAACTAAAACTGCCATATTTTCATATTTCGATGAGGATAGCATGCAAACAATGACAGAAGGGGACAAAATAAGTAAGTGAACCATCTGCCTAAGAAGCCTTGAGAGCGATTTAAAACATTTTTTACCAAACATTTTAAGTCAGGTGAGTGTCTAATCACTGATGAGTGGTTTAAAGCTGCCCTGCCCACTATAAAACACACACCTGGTAAGAAATGTCTTAATGAAAAGCATTGTCTGATAGGCATCATGGCTCGGTCAAAAGAGCTGTCTGAAGACCTGGGATCAAGAATTGTTGATTTGTATAAAGCTGGGAAAGGATACAAAACCATCTCTAAAAGTCTGGATGTCTGTCAATCGACAGCCAAAAGGAGTGGTCGTCCACCAAAGATGACGGCGCGGAACACTTAGAAAGGTAAAAAAAAAAAAAAAAACCTAGAGTGTCTACTAATGCCTTACAGAAATCACTGGCACAGTCCAATATCCCTGTGCACACATCAACTATATGTATAACTATGGCCAAGAATGGTGTTCTGGGGGGGCTCCACAGAGAAGCCACTGCTGTCTAAAAAACATTGTTGCTTGTTTAATGTTGACAAAAAGACACTCAGACACTCCACAGACGTTTTGGCAAAATATTTTGTGGACTGATGAAACCAAAGTTGAATTGTTAGAGAGTAACACACAACGTAATGTGTGGAGGAAAAATGGAACAGCTCACTAACATCAAAACCTCATCCCAACCGTGAAGCATGGTGGATTTGTCATGATGATTTGGGGCTGTTTTGCTGCCTCAGGACCTGGACAACTTGCAATCGTTAATGGAAGAATGAATTCATAAGTTTATCAGGATGTTTTGCAGGAAAACCTGAGGCTGTCTGTCAGACACTTAAAGCTAAAAAGAGGATGGATGCTGCAACAAGTCAATGATCCAAAACAGAAGTAAATTTCTGAATGGTTTCAGCAGAACAAAATACACGTTCTGGAGTGGCCAAGTCAAAGTCCAGACTTGAACGCCATTGAGATGCTGTGGCATGACCTAAAGACAGCGATTCATGCCAGACATACCAGGAATCTGAACTGAACTACAGCAGTTTGGTAGAGAGAAATGTGCCAAAATTAGGGGCAGTTTACATGGCGACTCTGCGACACAAAGACGCAATGACTGAGTTGCGGACTCGCCTCGCGTGCATATGGTGCCGGCGAAGACGGAAGGCGAAAACGAAAAATTCTGAATCCTGCCTCCAAAATGAAAGAATCCGATTGCGGGGGGTTGAGGGTGACTTCCTCGACATGCATATCAAAGGCTTCTGCCGCGTGAGACCGCGCTGTTAACGTCAGCACTCGTACACGTCACATTGGGCATGCGCAGCGCTGCTACTAAACATTAAAAACAGCAAATATGGCGGAATGTCAGCTTTAATTTACTGTTTTAATAATATTTTTAAATTAAATATGTTGAACGTTTCAATGTTTGTGCCTTTTTGAAACAAGAAAAATGACATCGCTTCGAATGGGCGGGCATATTTTTTTCTGGGCTGAGGGAGCTCGGTGCATCATTCTCTGTCACCCGGTAAATCTGCTCTGCCCCCTAGGGCTTGGCATGAATACTACATCGTTTTCATGCTGAATTGCGACAATGTTCAAATGGAGACGCAAATGCAAATGCAAATTTTATATTGTTCGTATTCTCAGAGAGTAACCATGTAAACGGCCCCTTAGTCCTGATCGATGTGCCAGACTGATCTGCAGCTACAGGAAGCGTCTGGATGAAGTCATTGCTACCAAAAGGGGGGGGTACAAAATATTAAATGTGATGGTTCACTTACTTATTTTTCCCTTCTGTCATTGTTTGCATACTATCCTCAATAAAATATGAAAATCTATAAATGTTTGGGTAGTTTTAGTTAAAGCAGACACTGTTTTTTCATCTGTGGGATTTTGACAAAGATCAGAACACATTTGATGGTGATTTTATGCAGAAATGTGAGAAATTCCATATGGTTCTGATACATTTTCATACCACTGTATTTTGGCCTGGAGACATCCACAGACAGCTGATGTGTACCTCCTGGTACAGTAGAAGACAGTTTTGGTGGTTGCTCAGGCAAACATTTCGGAGTGCAAAAAATAAATAACACATGATGAGATTCTAAATGCCCTTTTCTTGATCACTGAAGAATGCTTTGTCTTCAGATATGAACAGATCTAATCCATTATCCAAGGCAATTTTATGATGAAACATCGGTGTTATGCTGTACGTAGCATAACATTTACATTACAGAAAAAAACAAACAGACAACAAATCTCAAGATTACTGCAGGATGATTAGCTGGAATTTTATATTAATTTATCAGCCAGATGGCTTTTAAGAAGGCGTAAATAGCAGGTACGATTAAAAAAATAATAAAACACTTTCAATGAAAAAAATATTAGTTTCAGGGATCTGACATTTTCCTTTGATAAAAGCATTTCTGAAAGATGGAAGAAATGCAAATGTTTCCTTCCTTTTCTTCGACATTACATTAAACATTGCTACGACAATTGCACTTAACTTGAGTACTGTAGTATCTGCAGATATTGCTTGATATCTCAAAAGCTTGAAGCAGTGGGTATATAAGAGCCTGGTGTGAATCGATAAACACCGTGAAACACCTAGGGGGGGTCCCCCAATTTTCCCACAAACCACTCCACCCCCTGGGCAGAGGGAAACAATGGCGAGGCATCAATACCTGCAATTGGGAGAAGGTGGAAAGGCAGAGACAGCAAGCACAATCACACAAGTGGGTCAGCTCTCCACTAGACACTAAATGGGTGCGCAATTGTTTGCATCAATTGAGACCAGTGGGAGATGGAGGACACGATGGGGAAGGGGTGCCATTAGGAGTGCATTGGCATACACGGTGGGCGCTTGGGAGGAGAATGGGGTGTGGAGGTTTTTAAAGCAAGAAGAGATGGGGGGTATAGGTGTTTTCAATTACCCGTAAATTCAAAGCAATTTCCTCCTCTTTCTGACTACGCCGCCAACAGAGAGGTTGATGGGAGGCTTGAACAAAGAAGCATAGAGATAGCGATTGTTTGACTGTAGGTTACTGGGGAGGATCAGGAGGGGGTCACTTTTCATCTATCTGCCTTGTTCAACCTTTCCCTGTCACCTTGCAGCTTGGAGTCCACTTTTTTTTTATCAATGGCTGCAAAAATGCACATCCATTTCAGCAAGCTACTCCGTAAGTGCGAGATGGGTAGTTATACAAGTTAGACACACATGTCACATGGTTAGGGATTGAAGAACCAAGAAATTTGCCTATCAGGTGTATTGTCATGCCTATGTAAATTGAATTTATTGACATACTTGTAGAGTACCGTATATACTGTATTTTAAGAATTATTGAAGGTTTTATTTGCAAAGTTATGCTTACACTAAAGCATTTGATTCGCTGAAAAATGGTTCCTTCATAAAGCGATATACTCATAAGCAGATGTGAGATATCATGTGTTTCCGCTTAGTCTTGCACCTTCCATTCCACAGCAGCAATCTACACATCAGAAACCTCTCCACTGGCGAAAGGGAAGTCACCTCCTCCCCGATCTTGCACATGTTGCGACATGAACATATGTGAGGACTGATAGGAGCCGCTAGTAACCATGTCACTTCCTTTGTTCCCCGGGCAAGGAGGACATACACCCACGTGACAGATTTTGGGACACAGTTCACATACAAAACAGAAAACTTTTATAAAATATGGAGCTGGCCCTGTTTTAACAAGTACACCAGCGTCCAATTTACTAGAAAACCCTACTAAACCCACATTAAAACAACACTAGGTAACTTTTCAGTTTTGGACGATTTTAGCGACGCCGGTGGACAAAAGTGGTAGTGTTTTGCCTGAAGGACGACTGCGTTTCCCATCCCATGAGGACCAGCGCATAGTGTCATAAAATCATGATGTCCCGGTCACCGGCAGAGGGATTAAACGACATTTCTGTATCCAGAGGCGGTGTGAAGGATGATAGTAATAAGGTAATTAATCCAGTTGTGGCTAAACCATAGACTTCATAATGGTATTGACGGGACACTGGGCCGATTAATAGGGGGCCTATCCCCGTCAAAGCTGACCAAGTGGAAACGCAGACAAAGAGCTTTTTACGTTGAAAATTATTGTGAATAAATGCTTAAATCCGTGAATTCTTTATAGATATGGACGTAAAACAGTTTCGATTATTGGTTAAAAGAAAAAAAAAAAAAAAAAAGCAGGTACAATTTATTTTTTATAAATGTCGAATGTGCTGCTCGTCTTCGAGTCAAACTGTGGTGCCACCTTACCACAACGAAGCGCTTTTTACGTTTAAATTCTTGTGAATAAATGATATGATATATTCTTTATAGATATGGACGTAAAACAGTATCGATTATTGGTTAAAAGCAAAAAATAAACGTGCAGATACATTTATTTTACGTAAATACGTTGAAGGATGATGCTTGTAAAGCAGCACATGCTCAAAATTACGACAACATTTAGCGCCACACAGTGTTTAAAATGGTGTGAAATTTTTAGAGTCCCTTTTTTTTTTGCACATTTACAACATTATTTAGCAACATACATATTTATTTTTAAATAAGAAGTTTTTGACCTGATTGTTTAAATCCAGAACTAAATATTTAATTTAAATCTTAAACTTATATCCTATATCCTAAATCTTAAATCAGGAAACGGTCGGAACTAAATATTTAACTTAATATGCAAATTCACATGACTGGAGACCGTAAGTAACAAAATAAAAGCTGGTGGAGCAGCTCAGACTGTCTGTTTACATTGCTTGAAAATGAATGAAACCTACTCAACGGTGGCAGTCTGCTCTTGGACATGAGTCATTGTAATAATAACAATATATAGGTAAAATACATATTTAGGAGAAACTATTTAAAGAGTACTTGATGTGCTCCAGCTTTTATTTTGTTACTTCCGGTCTCCAGTCATGTGAATTTCCATATTAAGCTAAATATTTAGTTAGAATCGTTTCCAGATTTAGCATTTAGATTATAAATTTAGGATTTAAATTAAATATTTAGTTCTGGATTTAAACAATGAGGTCCAAAACTTCTTATTTATAAATATTTAAGTTGCTAAATAATGTTGTAAATGTGTAAAAAAATTAAAAAAAAGTGACTAAAAATTTCACACCACGTTTTAAACACTGTCTGGCGTTAAATGTGAGAAAATGTTGTCGTAATTTTGAGCATGTGCTGCTTTACAAACGGCGCCCCATACGTAGCAGTTTATTTCTCCCATTGATTTTTTTTCACAGCGTTTCAAAATACATGCATGGTACGAAAAATATAATACTTACCTTGAGTCCTCGAACAAATCACCCCTGAGAAAATTCTTCCTGTTGCTATGCGGTACAGCTTTCTTACTTTTTCCAACTGAATTCGGCGTTACATATGCTGCGTGCGTGTTTGTGAATAGCTCCTTATGACGTGGGCAGCCCCCAGCTTGAAGAGGATGCGCAGTATGTGCCCTGTGTGACCTGTCAATATCATTATGAAGTCCATGGCTAATCAATAGCATATGACAGTTAGCAACAGTGTGGCTAATTCCCCCACCCCACCCGAACTCGTCAGTGTGTGTGTGTGTGTGTGGGGGGGGGGGGGTCACGTCTGCGAGCGAAAGCTGGGCCGATGTTTAGTCTTGAATTTCCTTCTTTACAATGAAGGGGGGAAGTGACGTATGCCGTAAAGCAGCATTTGTAGTTTTTTTGTGTGCCAGGGTTCCTGCCACCCTCATCAAAGTTAAATAGTGCCGGTGAAAGCGATACAGACCCCCTCAAGATATAAAAGAGGTGTCATTCAACTAATTGTCAGTCGACATATCATCACAAATGTTATAAATATTTTAGATTTATATTAATATTCATAATAATAATTAATGAATATAAGCCTGACACACAATTGATCATTCTCCACTGTCAAATCAGGTACAGTGAGGTACTTTCTTATCTCTAATTTCCAAATATCAAACTCCAGTCTCGACTTCTTTCCTTCTGCAGTCAATTTTCTAACAATTTCCTCTTGAATATGATTTGTCCTATCATTTAGAAGAGCAATTTGTTGAAAGTTAAATACAAAGACCCTCATTTTCCTCCATTATTATGGTTTGCACGGATGTCTTTCTGTGACAGATGCATCTAATAGAACATAGTTTTCTCAGATTCAAGCGATTACATTTGAAAAGCAAGTTCTTCCTTCCCATGTTCAGCAAATTACTATATTTTTCGGACTATAAGTCGCAGTTTTTTTGTAGTTTGTCTGGGGGCTGTGACTTACACTCAGGAGCGGCTTATGTGTGAAATTATTAACACATTATGATATCATTTCACATGTTATTTTGGTGTTTTGTAGTGACACTGATGGTTTGGTAAACTTGTTAGCATGTTCTTTATGCTATATTTATCTGAATAACTCTTAATAGCTATGGCCACGCTCGCGTTCTGCCTTTGGCAATGTGTGTTCAATTTTAATTTGGACTTTTTTATATTGAAATGCATGCTTTTCGTTTGTTGTGCTTTCACGCCCAAGTGGGGGCGCACTCGCACTTGTTTACGCGAAGAAGAGCGCTCACACACCAGAAGAAGACGGACAGCTACGCAGCGTCTGAGCGAGTGGGCGAGAGAGAGAGAAACAAGGCTGCGAACCTACGTTCATTGTTTATGCTTGTAAAATATCTCTACAGAGACAACGCCTGTGTGTATCATCTTTTCTGTTGTTGTTGTGTGTTTTCCACCCGCGATCGGACACTTAGAGCCAGTTGTGTGGTTGTTAGAATGATGTGCTAATGCTAGCGAACGCATGCTAACTGTTTGTTTCATTGCTGCAATAGCAGCTAATTATCATTTGTTTTCGTTTATACGAACCTGTTTGGTATCGAGGACAAAATTGATTTTTATTATTTATATTTTTAGTTTGACATGATTGTTTCAAATGATGGTGTCATAACGACGGCCAAAATAAAGTCAGCAAATTATACAGACGTCCAGCATTGTCATTTGGGAGTTTAGCTCGCAGTATGGCGAGGACCAAGCCGTAGCGTCCTGGTGAGGACAGTATATTCGCATTTCGTTGTTCATGCATCATGTAACATTATCATACTGTACACTTATTCAGCATGTTGTTCTCTATTGTATTTTTAGATTAAATTGCCTTTCAAGAGGCCATATCTGTTCTATGTGTCGGATTTTAACAAGTAAATTTCCCCCAAAAATGCGACTTATATATGTTTTCTTCCTCTTCGTTGGGCATTTTATGGCGGGTGCGACTTATACTCAGGTGCGACTTATAGTCCGAAAAATACAGTATGTCTTTTTACTTCTTGCTTTGCACACTGGTGCACTTACATAAAGTGTTTCCACATAACTGTCAGCATTTCTGACATGCTACGCAAACTTGAATGCGCAATTTGGCATCCTTTTGTGTAGAAAATTTACCTACCTCTTTAATTATGTGTAAAGTATGTGCTTCATTTCATTCATTAGAAACAGAATGTCTTTGAGTAAAAAAAAATACGTTGAGGTAAGGCTCTGTAAATTATAAGTAAGTCACATATGCAAGACTGTATGTGTGTGTTTGTGTAGTGTGTGTGTGTGTGGGGGGGGGGGGGACGCACACAGGAGGTGGGGATGGGCTCCTTTCTGGATGGTTAGTCTTATCTTCATGCACACTCACAATGTATGCTGCACCAGATGGCCACAGAACACATAGCCGCTAATAGCACCACTTGATCATGTCCGGGTTGTGCTATAAATCAGTATATTAACAATGAACACATGTCATACATACAGTTTGATTGATCCCCGTGTGACACATAATGTAATTTCATGAAAAGAGAGGAAGCACTCCAGAGGACCTTGTGGATTTAGCCGTGCGTGCCTGATTGATGACCGAGAGGAGAAATCTCACAGGCATTATTCCCAATTTATGACAGCTCGCATGTTTGAACGTACATCTTGTTTATTAAGAGATCAAACTGCAGCTGTCCATAAGAAGGGACCTATTTGATTGGCAATGTATTTTTTATTTTGAACATCTCTGGAACCAAGTAGTTATGAGCTCTAATAAGAGTGAACTATTAGTGACAGTAAACATACGCACTCAAAGACATTCACCAATGAAATAATGTATACAATATATTGTTAATATACATGATTTCAGTTTTTATATCACAAAAGGCTTTGACAATATTTTATGTGGTGAATGACCCCTCAATTTTTTCCCTGACTTCTGTTCAAAATTAATACATATCTAATAAAATTGTGATAATTAAATGGGGTATTACATAGCATGATGGTGTGATTATCAGGATTTCCACAAGTAACATGTTAGGTCAGGGATAAGCCTGCTGCTCGAGCCACCCGCCACGTCTTTGAGTAAAAACAGCAATGTAGCTCATCTTCTGGCTCTAAAATAACACTGCAGGGCATATACTATCTGGCATCTTTTCAATGTGGATAATCTGAACAGAGACTGTGTTACATAGTTCTAATAAAATTTGAATTCCATGGACAATTAACTGAAAATCCTGTTATTTCAGGTCTGTCCCTTTTTTATCCTTTCTAATTTGATTCAGAAGTTGTGCCTTGCAAACTAAATTTCCACTTCAAAGTCCAACATTTGTTAGCAATCCAATAAAATACATATTGCATACAATCCAAAGTTTATTACACCTATCCGCTGGAAGATATTAGAGAGCTGGCTTCTCGCCTGAACTGATTATCAGTCAGGCAGGGCCACTTGCCACATGAACAAACAGCAATAGTTTAATGTTTTAAACAGCAAAAATAGTAGAATATGCGTTTTTGTCATTTTGTCAAACCTGGCCCTCAGTACAAATATGCTGTATTAGACCAGCAAGTTCATCAGATGTATATCAGAACTAACTTGTCAGTATATACTGCATGCACTGCTTGTACATCAAGTCCCCTAATGCTTTGGTAGTGTGTTGGCATGTCATTTGAGACAAAGAAGAGCACCATAATTTTCATTGACAGTTAAAGCAACTACAGTGGGGCAGATAAGTATTTAGTCAACCACTAATTGTGCAAGTTCTCCCACTTGCAAATATTAGGTAGGCATGTAATTGTCAACATGGGTAAACCTCAACCATGAGAGACAATGTGAGGGTGAAAAAAACAGGAAATCACATTGTTTGATTTTTAAAGAATTTATTTGCACATCATGGTGGAAAATAAGTATATGGTCAATACCAAAAGTTCATCTCAATACTTTGTTATGTACCCTTTGTTGGCAATAACGGAGGCCAAACGTTTTCTGTAATTCTTCACAAGCTTTTCACCTACTGCTGCTGGTATTTTGGCCCATTCCTCCATGCAAATCTCCTCTAGAGCAGTGATGTTTTGGGCCTGTCGTTAGACAACACGGACTTTCAACTCCCTCCACAGATTTTCGATGGGGTTGAGATCTGGAGACTGGCTAGGTCACTCCAGGACCTTGAAATGCTTTTTACGAAGCCACTCCTTTGTTGCCCTGGCTGTGTGTTTGGGATCATTGTCATGCTGAAAGACCCAGATACGTCTCATCTTCAATGCCCTTGCTGATGGAAGGAGATTTTCTCTAAAAATCTCTCGATACATGGCCCCATTCATTCTTTCCTTTATACAGATCAGTTGTCCTGCTCCCTTTGCAGAAAAACAGCCCCAAAGCATGATGTTTCCACCCCCATGCTTCACAGTGGGTATGGTGTTCTTCGGATGCAATTCAGTATTCTTTCTCCTCCAAACACGAGAACCTGTGTTTCTACCAAAATGTTCTATTTTGGTTTCATCTGACCATAACACATTCTCCCAGTCCTCTTCTGGATCATCCAAAAGCCTTCTAGCGAACTGCAGACAGGCCTGGACGTGTACTGGCTTCAGCAGGGGGACACGTCTGGCAGTGCAGGATTTGAGTCCCTGGCGATGCATTGTGTTACTGATAGTAGCCTTTGTTACTGTGGTCCCAGCTCTCTGTAGGTCATTCACTAAGTCCCCCCGTGTGGTTCTGGAATTTTTGCTCACCTTTCTTGTTATCATTTTCACGCCACGGGGTGAGATCTTGCATGGAGCCCCAGATCGAGGGAGATTATCAGTGGTCTTGTATGTCTACCATTTTCTATTAATTGCTCCCACAGTTGATTTCTTTTCAGCAAGCGTTCTACCTATTGCAGATTCAGTCTTCCCAGCCTGGTGCAGGTCTACAATTTTGTCTCTGGTGTTCTTCGACAGCTCTTTGGTCTTGGCCATAGTGGAGTTTGGACTGTGACTGACTGAGATTGTGGACAGGTGTCTTTTATACCAATAATGAGTTAAAATAGGTGCCATTAATATAGGTAACGAGAGGAGCCTCGTTAGACCTCTTTGACAGCCAGAAATCTTGCTTGTTCGTAGGTGACCAAATACTTATTTTCCACTCTAATTTGGAAATATATTCTTTAAAAATCAATGAAATGAATGAAAGTAATTAACATAATAATGGTGGGGTCAATTATATCCTTACAACATATGGGAAGACGATCTAAATGACCTATGGAACTGAATTTATTATATAATGCAATTAAGTTGCTTAAAAGTTGGTGGGGACAATTTGAGCATCTTGAAAAGTTGGTAGTGTTATGTCCCTACCGTCCCTATGCAAACCTACGCCCTTGATTCAAGGTAATTATATTTTTCGTACCATGCCTGCATTTTCAAACGTTGTGAAAAAAAAATGGAGAAATTAGCCGCTACGGCATTGGCATCATAGTTCGCAATATTTACGTAAAATAAATGCTACCTGCATGTTTTTTTTTGCTTTTAACCAAGAATCAAGACTGTTTAACGTCCATATGTATAAAGAATTCAGGAATTGAAGCATTTATTCACAAGAATTTCAACATAAAAAGCTCTCTGTATTGGTAAGGGAGCGCCGCAGTGAACTTAAAGACGAGCCGCACGTTCGACATATTTACATAAAATAAATGCTACCTGCACGTTTTTTTTTTTTTTTTTTTTTTTTGCTTTTAACCAAAAATCGAGATTGTTTTACGTCCATATTTATAATGATTTCAGGGATTTAAGCATTTATTCACGAGAATTTTCAACAGAAAAAGCTCTTTGTCTGTGATTCCACTCGGTCAGCTTTGACGGCCTCGCCAACAATGCAGGCCCCTTATTTATCGGCCCCGCGCCCCGTGTCAGTTACATTATGAAGTCTATGGTAAAGGACAAACTGTTATCTCATGTGCAGTAACAATGTGGATGTAACCAGTGGCACGGGAAGTGGGGTGCTGAGGGTTCTGCAGCGTCCCCTGGTGTTGGGGAGAAAAAGTGTTTTTGTAGATTGGTTTTGTTTGTTAAAAATAAATCAATAAATAAATCATTGAAACAACAGCGTATTTAAGTTTGGGAATTAAATACATACGTATGTTGAAAACATTTTTTTTTTGTTAATAACATGGTCACCACATGACACCTTGCTTGCAATCAGGTCACACGTTCGATAAGGCGCTACTGGAAAGAGAAAGTTAACTGTTGATAGAGGAGGCGTTAAGATAGCGCAAAAACGAATTAGCCATGTTTTTCTTTTCAAAATAGCCACATTTTCTAAAGTTCAATTCGACGTCGAAAATGAAGATGATTATGATAGTCTATAATATTGGTCAGCGAGGAAAAGTTTTAGACCGTGGAGAACTTCAAATAGCTTGCATTGTAGCCGTATTATTGTTTGTTGTTGCTGTTGAGCTGCCGCCATGCAGAGCGCTGTTGGATATTCATGTGCAATTTATTTGAGTGTTGTCCTCTAACAGGGACTGTTAATCGTTTGAAGGTTTGGATATTATTGTGTTGTTGTATTGGAAAAACATATTTCCATCACAAAGGTTACAGAAAAAGAAATTAGAAAAGGTTACAGACAAAATTGTTTCCATTATTTATCTAAACAAGGGGAAAAAAATCAAATTCAAGTTTGACTGGTTCACATCTAGTATTTAAGACAAACTTAAGTTTGTTTTACAACACAAAAATACACGCACACCAAAGGACCCTGTGCATTTATACCTGTTGGATGAACTTTTGTGTTCTACAGTGGTATGAAAGGTATCTGTAATTTTTGGTATTTCTCACAGTTCTGCATAAAATCCCCATGAAATGTGATCTGATCTTTGTCAAAATCACACAGATGAAAAAACATTGTCTGTTGAACTAAAACCACCCAAATATTTATAGGTTTTCATATTTTAATGAGATTAAAATATGATTAGATCACATTTGGTGGTGATTTTATGCAGAAATGTGATAAATTCCAAAATGTTCAGATACTTTTTCATACCACTGTATATGCAGTACCACTCAAAGGAGGAGGTGAGTTTTAAGGCTTCCTGAGCAGTAACGACTGATGAAAAGTGACTTCATGAATGGCTGTGTTGCTTTTGATTCCAAATGAGAATAGAGTTTGGTGATAAGTGAAGCAAGTCGAGGGAAGCTACAGTACGTGGCAGTCATGGGTACCAGAGGCCAGATCTAGTCTAAGCAGTCCTGACCCTCTGGTGAGAAAGGCCTTCCTGATGGCCCATCATTTGATAAGACTATGTGATCACTGGGGGGGGTTGACAGCACAATGGGTATTGCGCCTACTCCCTGTGCCGCAGCTCTTCAATACACTGGAGATGTGCTCCTTACACGGTTCCCCATCTTCTTCAGACGATGGCCACGTGTCTTCCAGGATGTGACAGAGAATACAGCTTGTCAAACACTTATGAGGATCCTGGTTGAACAGTTCTACTCCGACGCCGAGAACTGGCATGAAGCGTAATATTGTCAGTTTATATTCCAGCTGGCCAGATGGCCATGCATTGCCATGAGAGTGGCATGTCGGCAGTTATTCCTCAGCTGAAGTAGTGTGTGGGTGCTTATGTGGAGAGAGTCATCTACCCTGATATCAGAGAAAAGGGAGGATGGGTATGTATTATTCACAATGTGAAAATATTCAATGTGGGCCATTTGGAATTTGGGACATCCCAACATTAGTGTCCAGGCTCAGCTGTAGCAAAGCATGTAATTGGCTGTGCATTATTTTAAATTAAGCAGAATCTTGTTTCCATTTACGTACAATACGATTACTTTCAACGTTTATGCCCCTCCCCCAAAATAAAAGTCTCCACAAACACTGCATGGAAATTTCCAAATAGTAAATGCCCTATTTCCTTTCACTAAATGTAAATGCTTACACTTCCAAACCATACAGAGGACTTTATATACACAAAATAGGCAACAAATATCTAAAACATCTGTAACAATCCATAAAAATGTTTATGGACTAAACAAAGGAGAGCAGGTCTAGTGAATCACCTAAAAAGATCCACCATAAAAAAAATTGTTGTTTGTTTTAAAGTCATATCAATTTAGTGCTGCAACGATTAATCGATTAACTTGAGTAATTCAATGAGAAAAAAAGCTTTGAATCAAATTTTGCTGTTTCGAGTATTCGTTTAATTAGTGACGTTGTTAAGGTTGGGCATCGTTACATTTGAACAGTTCCGATTCCACTTTCGATTTTGTTTCAAAACGATTCTCGATTCTTTTTATAGGCAGGGTAAAAAAAAAAAATGCATAGTTTATATTAATTTCTTAACTTCTCAATTTTTTTATATTATTTCTCACAGGGCTACTTTTAACTTTTATATAAATATCAGTCTTTGAACTCGAATATGATGAAGTTTCTTTCCACAGCAGTGCACTTCACAAAGATGTTCGTTTTTCAAAAACTCAAGGAGAAAACTTACACATTCTTTCGCCATACATGTACCTTAGCTGGGAGCTACGACGAAGCATTCGTATGAATTCTTCTATTGATTAATAATTTGATGTAGATCAGGCAAAAATATTAAGGCTTCCTTATTTGTAAAACCGATTCTGTTGTGTTTACAGACACACGCAATGTTTATGTTGTGACAATACCTGTTAAGCCAGTGAGTGACGCTGTACGAGTGCGTACATATAATGCGTGAAAGAGTTGAGTCTGGCTACTAGGATGCTATGTGATGTCTGCATGCGCTCACTGCTACAAGTTCATTTTAAAAAAGTTATCAAATGCTTCATATGGCTACTTCTTTCTAAACAAGCAACACAACAGATTCTAAAACAAAAGAAGCTTTTAATACTGTTGATTTTACGTAAAGTACTCCATCCATCATTTACCGCTTAATCCGGGGTCGGGTCGCGGGGGCTGCGTAAAACAGACGTAATTTATTAATAGACTTACTCACCGAACCCACGTTAAGAACCACGGAACTAGATGATAGATTAATCGACTACAAAAATAATCAATAGCTGAGGCTCTATATCAATGTCAATTGAGCTCACCCCCCCCCCCCCCCCCCCCACACACACACACACACAAATCATAAATAGCAACCTGAATTACCTTTTTACCTTTATGTCTCAGCAACTGCATAAGGCCTTAAATACAGTATTTAAAAGCAAAAATATCTGTCACTACTATTGTGAAATCTAGATTACATAGCAGCAGGTCTGTTATTTTTATTTTATTTTATTTTTTTGCCAGGGTGATTTTGTATCGCGTTTTAAAGAAGAAGACCCTGGAGGCTGAGGTGAAAGAATTGTGTTGCTGGACCCTGCTGGCTTTAGCATCAAGTTTCCTCATTTACTTCTTGAGGAAAGAAGTTTTTGCCAACATTGCCATCTAGCGACCGGAGCCAGAACAATTACAATCAATCAAGAAGGCAACAAGTATTTGCTTTCATTAAATTGTCAGTATAATTTACGTTTATTTGGTACATTTGTAATCTTATTTTATTTAACAATGCAGTTAGAACATATTCTGATTGTGTATGACTTTCTGAAGAAGCATGGCTTTACACAATCATATTTTACAAATCTTTTGAATTGAAAAAAAAAACAAAAAAAAAAAAACACTGTCACCATTACAAATCAATTGCAAAAATTCAAAATGTTTAAGAAAAACGTTTCAAATAGATAGTCAAAAGTTAACTGGCACAAAACTTGTAATTTTACTAGCAGCACTGAAGCCTGGAAGACTTTGAACATATTTAACAAAGGAGGAGGCGGTTTAAGCAATATCTTCATCGTCATCCTCACCATATTCTCCCTCATCCTCAGCAGTGGCATCCTGGTATTGCTGGTACTCTGACACCAGGTCATTCATGTTGCTCTCAGCCTCAGTGAACTCCATCTCATCCATGCCTTCACCGGTGTACCAATGAAGAAAAGCTTTACGCCTGAACATTGCTGTGAATTGCTCAGAGATGCGCTTGAACAGCTCTTGGATTGCTGTAGTGTTGCCAATAAATGTAGCAGCCATCTTGAGACCACGAGGAGCAATGTCGCACACAGCGGTCTTGACGTTGTTGGGGATCCATTCCACGAAGTAACTGCTATTCTTGTTCTGGACATTAAGCATCTGCTCATCCACCTCCTTCATGGACATGCGGCCACGGAAGATGGCGGCTACGGTGAGGTAGCGGCCTTGGCGTGGGTCACAGGCGGCCATCATGTTTTTAGCATCAAACATCTGCTGAGTGAGCTCCGGCACAGAGAGGGCCCTGTACTGCTGGCTACCTCTGCTTGTAAGTGGGGCGAAGCCAGGCATGAAGAAGTGCAGACGGGGGAAAGGCACCATGTTGACAGCCAGTTTACGCAGGTCGGCGTTTAGCTGTCCAGGGAACCTGAGGCAGGTGGTGACACCGCTCATGGTGACCGACACAAGGTGGTTGAGGTCGCCGTACGAGGGAGTGGTGAGCTTCAGGGTGCGGAAGCAGATATCGTACAGCGCCTCGTTGTCGATGCAGTAGGTCTCATCTGTGTTCTCTACAAGCTGGTGGACCGATAGCGTAGCGTTGTAGGGCTCAACCACAGTGTCGGATACTTTTGGGGAAGGCACCACGCTGAAGGTGTTCATAATGCGATCTGGGTACTCTTCCCGGATTTTGCTGATGAGAAGAGTGCCCATGCCCGAGCCAGTGCCGCCACCCAGAGAGTGTGTAAGCTGGAAACCCTGGAGGCAGTCACAGCTCTCAGCCTCCTTCCTCACCACATCCAAGACAGAGTCCACCAGCTCTGCACCTTCAGTGTAGTGACCTTTAGCCCAATTGTTACCTGCACCACTCTGCCCTGTAAAAAATCATGATTGAGCTTCACAACCGTACAGAATGTTGACTGACTTAAAGCAACACCAGGTAACTTTTCAGTTTTGGTCGATTTTAGCAACGCAGGTGGACAAAAGCGGTAGTGTTTTGCCTTAAGGAAGACCGTGTTTCCCATGAGGACCAGCACACAGTGTCGGAAAATCCTGATCTCCCGGTCGCCTGCAGATGGATTAAACGACAATTCTGTTTCCACTCGCTGTGTGAAGGATAAATAGTAATCAGGTAATGAATCCAGTTGTTGCAAATTCATAGCATATGATGACGTTGACAATGAGAAACGTTTATATCTTATTCCCCCACCGGCCCTCTGCCCAAAACTTGTCAGCGCTGTGGGGTTACACTAGTAGGTGAAAGCCGGGCCAATGTTTATTTTTGAGTGTCCTTTAATCCTGGTAGCCTCCCTTTTTCGTTTTTTTCTTGTCTCCTCAGACTACTTTTTGGCTAGGTTCAAACTACAGGTCTTAATGCACAAATCCGATTTTTTATCATATCTGTTTTTTTGGCGTGCCCGTTCAGACTGCCTTTGTCCATTGAGACCATTCAAGTATTACGCATGCGCACTAATTCGCAGTCCGACACGTGCTGAGCAAGACGACCCGCATGCACAGAAGTATCAAAACAAATGACCACACATGCTGGCTGTCATCCATCATTTCACGGATATCATATTTTACTTTTTAAAAAGAGGACACAAATAACAGACATAAATAATCCTCGTCTAGGCTTATATTCAAAGTATATGGATCGAGAGCATGCACGCACTGTCCGCGCATGTCACACACACATACGGGCAGTTTGCCCCGACTCTCGGCTGTGTAAGCAATGTTGAAATATTGCTTATATGGAGCAGACAGAATGGTAAATGGTAAATGGTGTTAAACCAATCATTCTCAGGCTTATCCTCAACCCATTTTTATTTTTTTTATGACTGTTGTCAAGTCGGACCCTTCCTAAAAAGCCGTGTTCAAGGCAAGCTAGGCGCTAATAACGCACACCTGCACTGCTACCGTAGCGTCTCTCTCGCTTTTTGATGATGTATTGCTGCATGAATTCCGATTTGAGAGTCTGGACAGTACAGACCGCCGCAACAGTCTGGAAAAATGTGGCCCAGATCGTATTCGAACCACATACGAAAGTGACCCAGATCGGATTTGAAATGGTCCAGTTCTATGCGACTTGTCACGTTCAGACCGTCAAGTTAATGCCTCACTCGAGTCGGAAAAACACGAAAAAATCGGATTCGTGCATTAAGACCTGTAGTATGAACGTAGCCTTTGTCGCTTTTGTTGCGCTGCCATCTTTGCAGAATTAGCGTGAAAGCGTTCGCATCGACTTCCATCTTTATAACGAATGGGGAAAGAGCAAAGTGACTGTAAAGCAGTCAGCACCTTTGTATTTTTTGTGTGTGGCAGGGTTCCTGCCACCCTCCTCAAAGTTAATTAGCGATAAAAAGCGATACAGACCCTCAAGATAAAAAAGAGGTGTCATTCAACGAGTTGTCATTCGACATATCATCACAAATGTTATAAATATTTTATATTTATATGAATATTTTATAAAGGTTGAAAAGTTACCTAGTATTACTCTAAACACAGAAAAGTTACTTGCTTTGATGTATTATAATAATATCAATAATGATAATAAAGTGATCAAAGCATCTCACCAAAAACAAAGTTGTCTGGTCTAAAGACCTGGCCAAAAGGTCCAGACCGCACAGAATCCATTGTGCCTGGCTCTAGATCAACCAATATAGCCCGGGGAACATATTTTCCACCTAGCATAGGGTGTGAGTACATACTGTAAAGTTATAACCACAAACCATTTCAAATATGTATTGTATCTTACCTGAAGCTTCATTGTAGTAAACATTGATCCTATCCAATTGTAATTCACTGTCACCATGGTATGTGCCAGTTGGGTCGATACCATGCTCGTCACTAATCACCTCCCAAAACTGAAGACAAACCACAAATGTACATACAGTACATGGTAAAACTCGGTACACAAAATGTTCCTATATTTCTGATGACTTCAGTATACAAACAGTTTATAACAAGGGCGTAGGTTTGCATAGGGACGGTAGGCACAAAACACTGACAACTTTTCAGGGTGCTCAAATTGTCCCCACCATCTTTTAAGCAACCTTATTTGCATTATATAATGTGCTCAGTTATATAGGTCATTTAGATTGTCTTCCTATATGTTTTAACGATAGAATTGACCCTACCATTATTAGGTGAATTATTTTCATTGTGTTCAGACTTACATTTACCCCCTTTTCACTTGCTGAATGTGCAATTCCATGTTTTTTTTCCTCAAACACACGTTTGACCGGCTGATGACTTGACCCCCCCCCCCCCCCATTCACACAAGCACACTCTCACGGAACAGAATTACGTTCCGTGTCGACATGCACTCCTCCGCCCCCTTCGAAGAAGAGGGATATTAGTATTTTTAGTTTTTTTTCGGCCAACAGCTACTGTAAGTAATACAGTAACACGAAGAGAATTTGTGCAGGTGGAAAACACAACACTATGTTTGCTACTGAAGTCCGACCTGCATCAGATTTAGCATTACATTAAACTGACTATACTATAGAACCAGAAAAACGTGAGCAGGAGGCTGCTTCAAGATTCTGTATTTCACAGGAGAGTGTGGACAGTAAAAAAAAAGAAAAAAAAAAAAACCTTCCTGCTGCTTTTCTTGTAAATGGCCTGGTATTGAAGGTATGAAGGCTAGAGCATGTTGTGACTTTACACTTTTGAAACCAAATACCTACTAGTGCATTTAATTATTCATTAAAATTATTTTCGACATTATTTATTAAGAATATTTGCAGCTTATGCAGATATTAAAAAAAAAAAAAAAAAATCACACATGAATCATAATCGAGGTAAAAAAAAAGTTTAATTAATCCTGATTTCATTAAGTTTGCACATTTTGAGAAATGACTTTCTCCCATGAAAATAATAATTTTAACTTTTTGCTAGTGAAGCAGCACAGATTCTCACGGGAATGCCCAGTGAAGTAAGAGGCTTATTGACTGAGGTTAAGACACTGGTTAGATTGTTGATGGTCGTCCCTATAGCTTCAGCTGAAGCTCAAAGAAGCTTTAGTGCACTAAAAAGACTGAAAACTTGGTTAAGATCTACTATGTCCCAGCGGCGCCTATATCAGGGGTCGGGAACCTCTGGCTCGTGAGCCAGATCTGGCTCTTTTGACGACTGCATCTGGGTCGCAGAAAATACTTTAAAAAAAAAAAAAAAAAAAAACGTTTCGTTATACTTCTTTGCGCATTGCGCGAAATGGCGATAGTCACCGGTCATATGCTGGTGTTGTGCAGTAATGAGCAGACGTGACTTTTGCGGAGTATGTTAACTTTTTTAATGCTCCGAAAACACTCACGCACTTTGCACTCGATATCATCAAATGGCAACCTAGATGTGCTACGTTAGATCCCCCCCAAGTTCCATGCCATTGGCTGCGTGAGGCCAGGTTGATCACGGGACACGTAGTCTATATACTACAACCGGCGACTTGAAAGCCGATTCGCAGTAATTTTCGTGGGAAAGTGGCAAACATACATTTCGTTGTGTCTATCTATTTATCAATCGCATTGGTAATGCAGATGTGGCAGAGACACTGTTCAAGTGAGGTTGCCGTATTTTGCTTTCGAAAATAGCGGCCGATGTGCGCATGTGCGTGAAGCAAACTTCCCTGGTTTTTAGTTTCGTTTTCCTTGTTTGTCTGCTAATTTTAGAAACTCTTTTGAGAAGATGGCAAAAAGAAAAAAAGACGAGGACCATCATACTTTTCAACAAGAATGAACAGAGGAATTTGCCTTTGTGGAGAGTTTTTGAAGACTTTTCGAATAAAGACAAGATAATTAAATGGATAAGACTTCACGATCGTACCATCATGATGTCTAATCAAATTGAGGCAACGCAAGTGAAGGACATAAGTGCGCTTTGGATGAGTCAACAGACGTAAGCAATTTATCTCAGTTCAGCGTGATTGCAAGGTTTTGACTATGAAAGGGACAACAAGAGGGGAGGGGATATACAAGTCCTTCACCGAGTTTGGTTGTGTTGTTTGTGTTGTTGAGTTGTTTCGGTGTGCGGATTCGTGGCCCTTCGTGAACATGAAGACAGACACATCCTAAGTTTCTCAAAGCCTGCATGAAACTTTAACCCCACCAAGTATCAACCAGACTACAAAGCCATCAGCAAAACCATGCAGCATCAGAAGTCGCATTAATGGTAAGAAATACTCATCATTAATAGGCAACAGCATAAAATCCACATATTACTTGTATTTTTAGTTTTAAACACATTGTGTGGCTCTTACCGAATTACCTTTAAAAAAATATGTGGTGTTCATGGCTCTTTCAGCCAAAAAGGTTCCAGACCCAACCCCTAGCCTAAATATTGTCGCTATATGCCATGTGCACCACGAGGCCTTTGACCAAGTAGAGATACGTGATGTGTGCCAACAGTTTGTTAGGGTCAAAAACCGACGAAGACACCTGTTTGGAGGGGGAGAAAAAAGAATAGATAGGAAATCAAACCGAGTTTTAGCCCCATCTTATTTGTGTTGTTCCCTAAGAAGTTTTTTTCATTTGTATTTAATTTAATTATTTAGACAACGTTGATTGGTCTTAAGATGTTTTATGTTTTCCATACCTAATCAGTTAAGAGATTATTAACAAGTTTGTATTTTTTTGTGTTTGTTAATGTAATTTACGTTGAACTATTGCGATTAAAATTTCCTAATATAATCCAGAGATTTGTTCCGGACGTTTTCAAACTGTTTCATTAGTAGTTTTTGAAAACAAAGGTTTGAATCGAATGGTCTATCACCTGAATCAATACGTGTGACAATTAGTATAATACAGATTTATTTTACATTGATGATTTTGCCTATAAAACAATTAGGTTCATATTCGTGAGAAATGTATCCCTGACCCCTATTCACCCACTCTGTTTAGCCTTATTAGTCTCCCACCCCCAGCAAAAAGTATACATGCTGGTCATGCTATTATATAGTCCCTATCAAGGTTGAGACCAAACCTACGCCCTTGGTTTATAATAAACATATGAAAAAAATTGGGGTGGGACGCCAGCACCCTTGGGTTATTCTAATCTACAAGGTACTTTTTTCACAAAATGGAAGGACTTTTAAGTGAATACATAACAAAGTCATGACTACAGATTTTTCTTCAAAGTTATAACACAGTAGGTCTATTTTTCCTTTTAATATCCCAAGGGTACGCGTCACATAACACAACAGTGTACACAAATGCACAGAACTTTTATATAAAAACATAAGCAAAGTACGCAATATTTTAACACTCGCAAAACATAGAACAGTTTCGCAAACCCTCAAAGACATCAAACAATCCAGCAGGTTACATGCCAAATTGTTTCACCAAGTCCATCCTCCGCAAAAGAATTTAATTTAAGCGACCCGATATGAATTTGGGGTCGCTTCCCAGTAATGAAAGTGCCTTTAAAATGTAAAGCGACCCGATATGAATTTGGGGTCGCTTCCCAGTAATGAAAGTGCCTTTAAAATGTAAAGTCAAACTTAATTTAAATGCTTAAAAAAGCTCGTGATACAAAATACTTATATAATTACTGTTCGATATCCAGTGTCTTATGATTGATTTTATGAATTGATATTGAATTGTTCTGAGCTGTTACAGAACAGGAAACAACATACCTGGTGTTTTTCATCTTTTAAAAGAGTATGCCAAGTATTTTTTTTTAACGAAAGATGCCAATAGTCAAGGTACAAATAACAATTCATAAAACCAGGATCAAGTTACTACAAGGTACAAACCAGGTACAAGGTACTAACCTTAGCACCAATCTGGTTTCCACACTGACCAGCTTGTAGATGCACAATTTCTCTCATTTTCTGGCGTGTCGAATAAAATGTGCCGAAAAATTTCGAAGCAATTGGTGGTGCTTATTAGTATCCAACTGTTTGTGTGCAACTCCACTGCCCCCTTTCGTCGAATCGGCGTCTCTTCTTTGTTAATCCCTCTTCAATTGTTTGTCGGTTGTTGGCGCATTACCGCCATCAATTGGTATGGCATGTACATATCACTTACTTTGTACTTTTTACAAACTACATCAACGTGCTAAATTCTAAGTACATTCATTTTAGGACTGTAGCTATCGAATATTTTAGTAATCGAGTATTCTACTGAAAATACAATCGATTAATCGAGTAATCGGATAAAACAAATTTTAAGGTAAAGAGCAATTATAAATATACATGCGAAAACCGGGGGGGGGGGGGGGGGGGGGGATATAATATAATAATAATAATAGATATATAATAATATGTGTGTATAATATGTGTGTGTGTATATATATATATATATATATAATATATATATTAGGGCTGTCAAAATTATCGCGTTAACGGGCGGTAATTAATTTTTAAAAATTAATCACGTTAAAATATTTGACCTAATTAACGCACATGCCCCGCTCAAACAGATTAAAATGACAGCAGTGTAATGTCCGCTTGTTACTTGTTTTTGGGTGTTTATGCGTTCAGCACAATGAGTGAGCATGGTGTAATTATTAACATCAACAATGGCGAGCTACTAGTTTATTTTTTGATTGAAAATTTTACAAATTTTAATAAAACAAAAACATCAAGAGGGGTTTTAATATAAAATTTCTATAACTTGTACTAACATTTATATTTTAAGAACTACAAGTCCTTCTATCCATGGATCACTTTAAGAGAATGTTAATAATGTTAATGCCATCTTGTTGATTTATTCTTATAATAAACAAATACAGTACTTATGTAGCATATGTTGAATGCATATATCCGTCTTGTGTCTTATCTTTCCATTCCAACAATAATTTACAGAAAAATATGGCATATTTTATTGATGGTTTGAATTGCGATTAATTACAATTAATTAATTTTTAATCTCTAATTAACTCGATTAAAAGTTTTAATTGTTTGACAGCCCTAATTAATATATGTATATATATATATATATATATATATATATATATATACTCATAGGCGGATCTACTATTCAGGCGAAGTAGGCGATCGCCTTAGGCCCCCAACCAGTAGGGGGCCCCCAACCAGCTGCCCTTGCCCCAACGAGCAAGGGCTTGGGCCATCGGAGCCAGCAGCACCCCCAACTATTTGTCATGTATAATTATGTCAGCATACCAAACAAACAAATAACAAAACAAAAAAGAAAGCCATTTGAATGCTGCATTTATATTATCTCTCCCCCACACACACGCACTACAATGGACTGTTCCACGACGACGGACTGAGAATCAGTCGCTTAGCTTCATTTAGCGCCGTTTAGCTTAGCTTAGCTCCGTTTAGCATCGCTTAGCTCCGCTTAGCTGTTCGTTAGCTTTACTTACAACAAGTATTTGATACACTGCCAATGGGAAAATCCATTGGCAGTGTATCAAATACTTGTTCTCCCCACTGTAGCTCTCCCGCGTTTTTCACGCCACTAAGCTTGCTTTTTTTACAGCTCATTTGCTATTTTGCACGTCGGCTATCGTTTATTTCAAACACATGAGCAAACCTGCTCTCCATGAGAGCCAAAGTGCAGCGAGGGAGAAATTGAGAACAGGCCACTAATGCCTCTTTTAACTTTCTTCTTCTTCTTCACAACGAACATAAAATACACGACAGGACACCCTGTGGCGAAACAATGCAGTACATTTCCAATCAGTCATACAATAACACTCAACAGCTGGTTAACAGCATTTGCTCGCAAATATTTTTAAAAATCTATTAGTGACACCACAAGCAATGACGAAGAATGTTTTTCTACAGAGTGTAAAGCTTTCGGTTAGCGGTTTAGTGAACGTACCTCCGGTGAACATTTCAAAATAAAAGCATGTCGTGTTCGTCATATAAATAACAATTTCTGGAGTTAATCCCACATACTTCAGATTTAATATTATGTTGAGTAAATACTACAGAATACAGATTCTACACTAAGAATAGCTTTCAAATGACACTCTTTATGACAAATATGATTGGCAATGCATAATTATTATAGTTATTCTACTACTATTATATATAGTAGTATACTATAATAACATTGCTAGAATTTTATTTAAAAATTGTTTTGAATAATGTTGGAAAGGCAAAGTCAGTGTTCTGAATCTGTTTACTTTCCATTCTTTTGCACTAGTAAATGCTATCAGCATTTAACCTCGTTGTTTTGTGATTAATTATTGTTATTTACATGATTATTTGTACTTTATCAAAGAATTTAAGTGTTCCAAAATGGTTTTGTGAATTAATAAGCATCAACAAAAATTTCATTGCTAAATTAGTTTTACAAAAAAAAAAAAAAAAAAAAAAAAAGACAATTATTAGATTAGTCGACTAATCGTAAAACTAGTCGGCTGACTAATCAAGAGAAAATTTGTCGTTTAGGACAGCCCTAGTGTACCGGAACATATTTCCTCCACACCCTTCTCACTGTTTTAACCCCTGACACAAGAAGAGGGCTCCTGGATATGTTCGCCTTAGGCCCCAAAAGTGCTAAGTCCGCCACTGTATATACTGTATGTATACATATACATATATATACACACAGTATATATATATATATATATATATATATATATGTATATATATATATATATATATATACACAGTATATATATATATATATATATATATATATATATATATATATATATATATATATATATATATATATAATAGGGCTGCAGCTATCGATTATTTTGTTGTCGATTAATCGATGAACTAGTTAGTTTGAATAATCGGATAAGGAACATAAATATAGCTTAAATGCCATAAAATGCTAACATTATTTATTGTATTTTTTTTTTTTTTTTTTTTTTTTTACAATGCTCTCAACAAATGGTTCAAACACATATTCCCAAGGACGGCTAAATATACCTATGAGCTAAATTATGAAAAAACATTACTTCAAACAAATTTAGCATATGTTGGTCTTAACAGGGAGCAGCTGGATTCAGCCATGTGGAATGAGGCAGACTAGAGGGCAGTGTGCCCACCCAAATCAATAAAACTAAATGCAAACACTTTCGAAACAAACCATTACAACACCACTTTAATTAAACGAATACTCGAAGCAGCAAAATTTAATTCAAATCTTTTTTTCTAATCGAATACTCAAGTTAATCGATTAATCGTTGCAGCGCTAATTCATTATCTAAAATTTTGCAACAGTGTCTTATATTCTTTCCGTTTGTATTCCCTGAATTACTGACTCAAAATATCAGCACTAAATCAGCATTTTATTCTTGTCTGTGAACTTGAGTTCAAGCATTATTTTCAATGGTATTAATTTATTCTGCTCACTTTAATGATAAACATACCAGTCAAGTTGTACCGTTTCAGCATAATTTGTAGAAGTGAGCGCTGATTTTTAAATGTGTACGCCGTACGTTCAAAATCTGTACGTTTTTCGTGCATTGCGTTCGTTTTTCTCCGTTCGGATTTTATCACCGTTTAGGCAACGAGACAATGTGCTTTACTACGTTGTTTGAATGACGCGAGAAAAGTCACACGCAAAAGAGACACGGAGAGAGAAGAGTGTTTGTTGTGACGCTGTAGCAAACACGAGGCAACGCTAGGTGGCTCCAATATTTCTTGACTTTTTTTTTTTAATGAAAAAATGAAGAAGAAAAAAACATAAAAGGTAACACCAGTTACTTTTCCAAGTAACTAATTACTCTTACATTCAGGTAACTGAGTTGCTAACTCAATTAATTTTGGGGAGAAGTAATTTGTAAGTATAATTAATTACTTTTTAAAAGTAAGATTAACAACACTGGTCATAAAGATGAAGTCTGCAGAATGAACAGTGACGAAAGCGGAGATTTTATTCTGCCAATTTGTTGCCGAACACAAAAGAAATGTTCCCTGACTCAAAGATTGCATCGGTAAGTTAATTTTATCAACTGACCTTTTTAATTTATAATTGGACACACTAACGAACTACCTTCACGTCAAACTGAATCGCGAGCTGAAGTGCAATGAAGTACAGCCATCAAAAGATATGGTAGAAATTGCCAAAAGTGCTACATACAATTATAACAAAAGTCACTTTTAAATTTTAGTAATCATGATCTAGCTGAAGATATTGATTGTTCTTTGATTGCACTGTTACAATGTTATATAAATTATATTATTATATTAATTATAACTATATAATATATAATAAATATAAATATATATTATATAATTAATTATATAAGTTATATATATATACTGTTATAATGTTATAATATTACCAATAAACTCATATTATTTAAAAAATTGAGTTTTATTTTTGTTTCATATTGGACGCTATATACAACGTTGTAAGATTAGTCACCAATTTGTAAGGGCATGCGTCACTATTTGTAAGATTGCCAACAGCCTCGGGTTGACAGGTATAGATAACTATTTTACATGATGCGAGCTTCTGTTGTTATTTTGGTCAAATAATGTTTAAATCTACATTTGGGACATATCAAATAACACAAAGGAATTGTTTTTAATGTTTTTTATTGCGATCGTTAATTACAATACAAAAGAATGACATAGTATTTTTTTTATAATATGTACATACCTTGTAGTATTTCCTTGTAACAACAAAATCCATGTTGGCCCTTCTGCATTCGGCAAATGTAATATAATGTGTAGTTTCACCTCATATTGGTCACTCAAGTGGCCGGCGTATTAATCTATACCTCACATCAACACAGACTGACAGGTTGTTATTGTTTTGTCCACAAATGATAAACAAAGTGATAAGAACAATCATACAATCTCATCTACGTCGTGCTAAATCCATTAATGGAGATTCCATGAGTTCCTCTGCTTTAATTTTGCAGTTTTAACTTTGACAAAACATTGCTTACTTTATTTGTAATTCATGTAGTTTTTTTCTGAACCAGAAGTTCGAGGCAGACATTGTCCAAGATGGTGCCGCCCATATTTTGCTCAGGAAACTTGTCAATATAAAGCTGAGTACACACAACAATAAAAAAAAAAAATATATATATATATATTTTTTTTAAATCTGAGACCCCATCCAATGGCTCTTAAAGCATGTATTGCAGTCACGGTGACCAACACGTAACAATACATACACACAAATAGGGATGCCAATGAGAGTCATTAGTGTACCGAGAGACTGCCAGAGGGGAAAAAAACAATTTTCATTAGTTGTAGCAGAAATAAAATTATTAAAAACAAAACAAAAAAATACACTTGTTGGCTAATCTGATTCATTATGATTGCAATCTCTTTTTCTCATTTTCCTTGTTCTCCATAACTCCTCTCTATTTTGCGCTTAAGTTCACTCAACTAAATTGCACACAATAGACTTTAAATCGCATATTTCACTGTTAATAAAAATGGCATAACAAAAGTATTAGCTTTTACATGTATTCTCTTTTTTTTATTTTTTATTACTAATCCAAAAAAGGCTTTCCGTTTAACTATTGCCTCTAATCGGTCACCATAATACATTTGCTAAAGTTGTGGCGGTGTTCTGAAATGTTTGAGAAAAGAGCCTTCACTAGACTGGCTTTATGATGGAACTTCAAAATGATACTATGAAAGTAAGGCTACATCTGTCAAACGACCAGCACAGTTTGAAAACTGTTCACTTCCAGGTAAAAAGGTGTTCCATTTTTAGCTCAGCTTTCTTGTCATATCAAACACTGATGCGGAGCAATATGGAGGTAGACTTGTGTCTTTATTACTCAATCAAAAAGAAAAAGTTACTTCATTTAAAAAAAAGTTGCTTCAATCAAAATATATATTTTCAACCCCCCAAAAAGTTGCTTCAATCAAAAAAAAAAGTGTTTGAATGCAAAAATGAATTTAAAACTAAAAAAACTAAAAAATGCATGTGAACGCTATTTTTCTTTGATTTTTTTTGGGGGGGGGGGGGGGGGGGGGATATTGAAGTCAAGTTTTTTTTTTTTTTTGGATTGAAGTAATGTTGATTTATGTTTGGGCCACATTTTGGCTAGGTCATTTTTGTCTTTATTATTCAATTTAAAAAAAAAATATATATATATATATAGAAATTGCTTTTAAAAAAATTCAAAAAGAAAAATCAATCAAAAGAACAATTTTAATCATGTAAAAAGTTTTTGAACACGAAAATGTAATTTTTCTTTGAAAAAGTTTTTTTAATTTTTTTATTGAAGCAATCCTTTTTTTGTTGAGCCATATTATGGGTAGGACATTTGTGTCTAAATCATTTAATCCCCCCCAAAAGTTTCTTCGATCAAAAAAAAAAAAAAATAAATAAATAAATAAAAAAAAATTCAATCAAAGAAAAAAATGATTTGAAAAATAAAATTGCCCTCCCCAAAGTTTTTTAAAAAATTATATACAAAGCAAATGACCGTCTACGTTGCTAGTCACGTGATCTGTTAAAAAAATAATTTTGACCCATTATAAAAATATATTTTTTTGTTCATTTCATTTATTTTTGTTGCAGTTTTATAACTCTTATATTCCTATATATATATATATATATATATATATATACATATATATATATATATATCCCCCTATATATGCCCTCCTGCCCCCCTTAAAATCCGCTTACGTTGTACGTATGAATTTCATGACTTTTTAAATTTCATCCAATGACTATTCACAAAACAGCCAACACATGATGGTACAGTGAGAATTCCACAAATGCAGCACTTCCACATAAACTCAAGTCAGCATATGCAGTATGTGCTGAAATATTGGATGATGAGACCTACAGTATCTGGGAGAAAGAGTTGTCAGCTCAATTCACAGTTCAAATGTGTTAAACATTTTACTAAAATTGTATCAAATTATTTTCCAAATACTTTTTGCAATTCATTGTACCTAACATTCAATGTCTTCAACGGCAAGGAGTTGGTTTGAGTCACCAGTCTACAAGACTTATATGTTGACTTATTCGGCCAAGTGGGTCGATTTACTTGACACAGCACACCCTCAGACGGTGTGCTTATTTTTAGAGGGTGACCCTCTACCAGGGGTCCCAAAACTACGGCCCACGGGCCGGATGTGGCCCACCTCCACATTTGGTCCGGCCCCCTGAACAATACCAGAGCATTTTGTTGTTTCATTTTATTTTTTCCAATAGTGTTATTTCCTGGCTTCTTTCTGTGAAGAACTAAGAGGGTCATTTGGTTATTATCTATTTAATTAATATTGTTGTTATTATTATTATTATATATTATTATTATTATATTTACTTTTGTTCCGTGAAGAATCCAGAGAGGGTTATTTGATTGTGGCTTTCTGAAAAACAATAAATTTTTACCTTTAGGCACTCCTGCAATCATCACACTTTTTCTGTTACAAACTGACCCTGGCCCCTCCTCAGAGAAGGGAAAAGTTATGTGGCCCTCACAGGAAAAAGTTTGGGGACCCCTGCTCTACAACAAAAGTATTTGGCGACCTCACGTGTCAGTAAATGTAAAGATGGCTACTGGGGAGGATACCCCCCCCCCCCTTTTTTTTTTTAAATTGGAAAACAACGATAACAAAACCATTTCTTTCAGTCCAAATTTAACCACCAAATTGCTGCATTTTATAAGTTAAATAAAAAAAAAAAATCAAATATACAAAGCAACAAGCTATATTATTACCAGATAACTAGAACAACATGAGGTTTTCTTTCTTTTATTGTGTCATAAAGCTGTGCTTGTGTCAGCAAGTCACTTACATTAAGGAGAAAAAACAAAGTTGTCTCATATATGCCTATTTGGTATTGAGCTAGTCAGTTAAACTGAAGGTAAAGAAGGAAACGCCACTGGTAAGTTTTGACATTACATATTTAAAATATGCTTATTTTTATAACGACAAATGAATCAATGCTTATACAATAAAAAGATTAATTTAAAAAAGATTTTCTTTATATTGCGGTTTTTATTGGTCTACACCGAATCAAATTGAAAACACTTCAGTGATGTTACTAGGGTGTGACAAAATATCGAAATGGTGATATACTGTGATACTTTGTATCCTAAAAGGTTACCGATATGCTCCTGTCAAGAATCGAGATATCGTTGTGGGTTCAAGTCTCCGCCCTGATGAACTCATCTAAGTGTGGAAAAGCGCTATATAACACCAGTTACCATTTTAAAAAGGTGTCAGTTAAAAAAAAATAAAAAATTCACATTCGGTCTGATTTGGGGAGCATTTACAGGTCACTTGCTTGTCATTTTAGGGCATTTACAGGTCATTTCCCGTTGAGTTTGAGTCACTGCCTATTCATTTGGGTGATTCCCAGGTCACTTCCTGTTCTGTAACGCAAAATAAACAGCAAGTCACCCATAATATACCCCAAAATCAACAGGAAGTAAATGAAAATCAACGGGTAAATGACCTTTAAATGGGCCAAAATTACTCATTGCCTGGCATTGGCTGCCACTGACAGCCATAGACGTTCAATCTGTTTGAAGTGGAAGGGATGGCAGCGTATTCGCTGTCACCCTCCCAGTTCAAATGGATTGGACTGGGCATCACCTTTTAAATGCAGATGTTCAAGAGCTCTAATACGCATATGGTCATATTCTAGATCAAATTGACTCAAAATCCAGCGAATGAAGGCTAACCATGTCAGTTTGAACTTGTGAATTGAGAGGGGCGCAAATTTGCGCATTTCAATCGTATTGCTCGTGATGCCGTTATACAAAGGTCTTTACAAACGAGTTGGTAAATGGTATTTGATAGCAGGGCAAATAGAATCTCCCTTGGATTTATTGCAACTGTATGGAGGTTAATGCAGCTTAACCTAAACTCAAAAATACAGGAGACTAAAAAATGCAACACTAGTTGAAATTTTAAGTTGTGTTCAGGCCATGTGATGGTTAATGTGTCATGAATTTATAAGTCAAGTGGTCTCAAAAAACATTTTCATGTCTTTCAAAGCAAATGAAGCTTTTCTTTGGGGGAAAAAAAAAACACTGCCACCTAGCGGACGCCTTTTTTCAATATGGATTTGATGGTCACGTTTCCATCTTATGTACTCATTCCATGATTTAGACTGCAGAGGCATGCTCTGTTTTAGGAATGACGCGCACCTCTTTTTATGACCACAAGCCAAATATCTACCTGGCCTTTCACACATTATAAAAATGGTTGTAATTTTATACTGCAGGTACAATTTATGGTCAATTTCTGTAAAATTTTCAAAAATGTACAAATACATTGAGTGTGCACAAGAACCTTTATTTGACAACAGCAGACAACATTTAAACCTGGAAGAGACTAACGGTAGGAACTGGAAATTTAACTGAACAGAAAGACGGGGAAAACAATTAGCCCATATCCTCCTCCTCCTCTTCATCCTCACCAAATTCACCCTCCTCCTCAGCAGTGGCATCCTGGTACTGCTGGTACTCAGACACCAGGTCATTCATGTTGCTCTCCGCTTCAGTGAACTCCATCTCATCCATGCCCTCGCCCGTGTACCAATGGAGGAAAGCCTTGCGCCTGAACATGGCTGTAAATTGCTCAGAGATGCGCTTGAACAGCTCTTGAATGGCTGTGCTGTTGCCAATGAAGGTGGCAGCCATCTTGAGACCACGAGGGGGAATGTCACACACGGCGGTCTTGACATTGTTGGGGATCCATTCGACGAAGTAGCTGCTGTTCTTGTTCTGCACATTGAGCATCTGCTCATCCACCTCCTTCATGGACATGCGGCCACGGAAGATGGCGGCCACAGTCAGGTAGCGCCCGTGGCGTGGGTCACAAGCGGCCATCATGTTTTTGGCATCAAACATCTGCTGAGTGAGCTCAGGCACAGTGAGGGACCTGTACTGCTGGCTGCCTCTGCTTGTGAGGGGGGCAAACCCAGGCATAAAGAAATGCAGACGGGGGAAGGGCACCATGTTGACAGCCAGTTTGCGCAAATCTGCATTAAGCTGTCCAGGGAACCTGAGGCAGGTGGTGACACCGCTCATGGTGGCCGAGACCAGGTGGTTGAGGTCGCCGTATGAGGGAGTGGTGAGCTTCAGGGTGCGGAAGCAGATATCGTACAGAGCCTCGTTGTCGATGCAGTAGGTCTCATCTGTGTTCTCTACAAGCTGGTGGACTGACAGTGTGGCGTTGTAGGGCTCAACTACTGTGTCGGATACTTTTGGGGAAGGCACCACGCTGAAGGTGTTCATGATGCGATCGGGGTACTCTTCCCGGATTTTGCTGATGAGGAGAGTGCCCATTCCCGAGCCAGTGCCACCACCCAGAGAGTGTGTAAGCTGGAAACCCTGGAGGCAGTCACAGCTCTCAGCCTCCTTCCTCACCACATCTAAGACAGAGTCCACCAGCTCTGCACCTTCAGTGTAATGACCCTTAGCCCAGTTATTACCAGCACCGCTCTGGCCTGTAAAACAGAAGATCAAAATTTAACTTAAAAAATAACATTGATACAGTAGATTCTTTAACTCAGTGGCTGTGATTGACATCCAAGCCATACTCGCTGGTCAAAATGTATTGACGACTTTTATCACAGTCTAAGTGAAGTGTCATCTTTGATGTATATATATTAAAAAAAAAAAAATTCAAACAAGATTTCAAACAAACTCACCAAAGACAAAGTTGTCTGGTCTGAAGACCTGGCCAAAAGGTCCGGACCTCACAGAGTCCATGGTGCCTGGTTCCAAGTCAACCAGTACAGCCCTCGGAACATATTTTCCACCTAGTGAAAGAGCGCAAATTTAGTGGCTAAAAGATAATGTATTCAATAAACAATGAAATATTACCTGAGGCTTCATTGTAGTAGACATTGATCCTGTCCAGTTGCAGGTCACTGTCACCGTGGTATGTGCCAGTTGGGTCAATGCCATGCTCATCGCTTATAACCTCCCAGAACTATTAAAAAAATTAAATAAGGTTCAGTAACACGCCTATTTAATTTGACAATCTCTGGTTAAAACTATCAAAAAAAGATTCTTGCATTCAAACAGGAGATTCCCGCGCGCGCCCTGGGCCCTTATTGGCCGAGACCCCATTTTGAACACTGCCTCTTACGTCATCAACCGCCAGCACGGCCCTCTCGCGGCAAATGCCGGGCTCGGATACAGACGCAATGCGGTCTAGGCCTCATCGAATTTCGGGAACAAACCAGGAGAAATTCTCATTTTAAAACCCAAAGTGACCAAATGTAGAGTACAGTTGAGCATATTCGTCGATTGAAAACGCAATTGTTCATATAATCTGACACTATTCTTCAACCCACTACATTGTACATTATGTTATAACAATTCACAAAAATACATTAAATGTTTTCGAGTTTCAATATTCGACCCTCACTGTAACTTCAACAAAAACGGATACCAATAAGATTTAGAGGATATGCAAAAATAGAAAAAAAAAAAAAGTTATCTTTACCATCTTTAAAATTGTCTAAATACAATTTGGTTGACTAAATGGGTAAATTAAACGACGGGTATAAGTTAGAAGTTAATTAACTGGGACCGTTATTTCGAAATAACCTTAAGTAGGACACGTTGATAATCCTAGGGTGTGGTTTTTAGGACGCCAACAGGCACAAAGCAGCGACTACTCGGGAGGAAGCGGTTTTAGTTGTACTTACGAAATAAAACTTTAGCTTTCGACAACAGGAAACGCTCACTCACCTTAGCACCAATCTGGTTTCCACACTGGCCAGCCTGAAGATGCACAATTTCCCTCATTTTGTCAGATGCAACGACGACAAGTCTTACTCTTTCTTTGGTTTGCTGGAAGTGCGCGCACAATGGCGGTACACCCATCTTTATATGACCACGACCCGCCCTTTGGTCCCCTATTCGACGGGTTATTGGACGATTCTAACACAACCTTTATGGACAGGAAACTCAACCAATGAGATTTCAGATTGGCCTCACACCATTGGTCAGATCTCTGGCAATCATACTTAGCGTTTGACCGGCCGGCGTGGAAAAGTCAGGCGACTTCATCCATGATGAGATGGCGAAATTGAAGAAAACGAAAAGACACATGATATATAGCCTATAGTTAAAGTGCATGCTTGATATCGTATCATTTTACTGAAAAACTCATTTAAATATCGCGAGGATTAACCACAGTCAGAAACACATGACCCTAAACACAACATGTTTCGTGTTAAGAATGTTAAACAGTACTTTAAACAGCGTCCAAATTCAGATTACGTTTTAAATGGTTTGTCTGATTCTATGCAAAAACACGTTGCTTTTACTTATGTTGCAGTTTCCATGGACCTGTTTCCAAGGACTTGGGGGGATGGGAGTACATTTCTCTCAGGTTGTTGTCGCTATGACAATGAATCCCTTCACACCGGGCTGGAAGAATTCTATGCGTTAAAAACGTGTCGTAAGCTTTCCGTGGACCTTCAACGTTTAGAACAACCTTGTTTATGCATTCCATGCATATCTATCGGCTGATCTCCAGTGAATGTGAAGTAATAATTCGACTTAATCAACTCTGGCTGACTCCATATACAGTGGCCCCTATAAATATTGAAAATATTCTTTCAGTCTGTGTTAAGGTGTTTCTGCAAATACAATGGTTAAAGCAACACTAGGTAACTTTTCAACCTTTATGAAATATTTTACATTTGCTCAAAAAATGGTGTTGCAGCATTGTAGGGAACATTATGCACATGTATTCTAAAAAGAGAAATACAGGCCGGATTCACAGGGGAAAATACATGGCAATCTAATATGGCTAAGACAAAGAAACAGCAAAGTAACCGCAGAACACAGCAACTTGAACAAAGACTAAAGTGAAAACCAAACCTACAGTATACAGACACACAGGTAAGTGTGAAAAGTGATGCCGTTTTTGCCGTTTTCGTCATGCTCTTTGACAACAAAATAATCAGATATTAACACACAGATTAGGTTTTCCAGCAGTTATATATTGATGACATTCATAACAATCCCGCCAGCCTGAACCACAGCCTCTACTTTTAAGCTAACCGGTATAACCATTCACGTTTTGCCATTACACAAGGCATATAATCTAAGCATTTAAGAATTTGATTCTTCTTATTAACCTGATTAATTTTTGAAAATAACAGAACTTCATGTGAGTAAATTTACTGTTCTTCACTTCCTTTGGTTTAATCGCCGTTTTAGACTCCCGTGGAAACATTCAAACAAACACTGGTGGTTTGACTGACTTGGTAGATGCTACGTGTTGAAAAGGCGGGGTCAACAGAGGAGGATGCTGCGTTCTGATTTTTTGACCATGTCAGCGCTTACATAGGAGGGAGTCAGTGCATGCAAAAATAATATCTAGTCTGCGGCACTACCTTTATATACAATCTATGGGCATTACTGCCAGTTTTAATTTAGTTATTTGTTCATATGACTCAGGAGACAGAGCTCAGCTACGGGGTGGTGGAGCTCGGCTCCTGAGGGCTCCGACCCACTTTAACCCCTCTGTATAGGCACCACCTGTCTAAAATGAAAGGCTATATAGGTCACCTTTTTTATTTTGCAGTCTATGACACACAAAGACCTCTCTCTAAATGACAATGTCACTGAGAGACTTGATAAAGATACATCCAAATTAAGTACGTTTTATTGTAAGGCTCATTTTGACATACCGGTGGTCTAATTCTGAAGCAGTCTTGGTCAACAAAAATCATTTAACTCACTGGCCACCATTGAAGGAAATAGATCTCCAATCAATTGGGATTGTGAGGGCTTGCAGCAAATTGAATTGTTGTGACTAAACTAATTTAAGTTCAGAGCAAAAGAATGAAAAGAGCCACATGTTAGAGCGTCTATTATCCTCACTGAAAACGTTTTAAGGGAAACTAGTACTCAGAGGAGTAAATAAATGGAATGATGAAATCAGATCCTGGATCTCAGATACATGATATGCATTTTCAATGAATTGTATTCATTCATTGGGCCTTTACCGAAAAGTTATTGCTTCCTTAAGTTTGACCTTTTAGGTTTAAAAAGCATGCTTAATTTATTAATTCTCTTAAACATTAATACATTTCACGTGAATCGACAGAACCGGGAAGAAATTCATACGTAGTTTTACTTTCAGTTCAAAATAGCCATATTTAAGAATTGTACTTCAATTATTCATTAAATGACCCTAATATATCAATAGACATAAAAAGATACATGTTTTTGGGAAATATTTATAATGTAGTTCTTGATGGTTAAGTCTAGCTTTTCGCCTTTAAAAAGTAAATTGTCTTTTAGTTGTCATTGTTTTGATTTTGTGTTTACAACTGCTGTCCTGCCCGTTACCAATCATCCAATTACGGGATCACAATTTAGTGTCTGCTTTCAGGTTGCCAGAGATCAGTAATCTGTAGGCTACTTAAACTAAAGCTACAACAACTTTCACAGTCTGAATAAACAAAGCCGTCTACCACTAGAGCAGAAAAAAACAAGTTGCTAATCTCAAATCAGTCATGACAAAATAAGAAATAAGACAAGGATATGCATTGGAAATGCCTTACATCTAAGGATACAACTATTAAAAAAAAAAAGTGACAATAAATGCCAAAGTTGCTCGATTTCTCATCGACAGGTTATGCATTTTTGAGTTTTCCTGTGTTACTTAAATGTATGAAAAACTGCCATTTGGAATATGAACAAAGTTGTAATGCTCATGCTACGTTGTTTACCATGGGGGTCGATTGACTGGGGCAAAGATAGCGTCTTTACACGTGTAAATTGGTGTCAGGAAATTGAAATTAAAATTGGATGGAAGAATAAAATTGTCTTTGTGGATGCTGTCAATGCATTACCATTTGAGATATTTATTCCACAGTGTACTTCTATGTTGAGGAAAAATAGTTCCAGAAGTACCTCTCTGGTCATAGCGATAAAAACTATCCTGGAGTTTAACTCACCTTTTTAAAAATACTGAATCTTTGTGTTAAACTACCTCACTAAAAAGGATTATCTAATTGTATTTGAAAACCTTACATTTGAAGACTGCACTCATTGAATTGAAGACTGTACTCATATAATTTTTAGAATGTAAGAGACATAGGTTGTATACTACACATGCTGTGTCTTCACATGATCATAGGTATTTTTGGAATGCAATAGACAGTTTGTGGACTACACATGCTATGTCTTCACATGACCATTGCTAATGTCAGCCTGATGTTTGTTTGCCTTAATATCTTTTGCTTAACAGTATGATAACCATTTGTGATACAGAACGCTGACCAGGAGCAATAACACCAAAAAATAGATTGCAAAGCACTTATCTGGCAGCCCAAAGGTTATGCTCTTCAATATCTTGATCCTGGTTGCAGTACCATTTTAGGCTACCAATCTTAAGTATGGCTAACACTGACATGAAAATCTAGTGATTCTTCTGTGACTCAGCATCTTTCAGAGTACTGCGGCAGTCATTCCCCAGCAGTCAGATCAATACTTGAAAGGAAACAGATGCCATCCCGGCTGGCGTTGACACACCCTGAATTGATGCTGCACACAGGCGCTAATGCTGCATTGAATAAAGTGATTTTTGTGTGGTAAAACCAAAAGTCAGTTTGGCCTTTTTGTAGTTTACCATCACAAAATGTTTGGCTTTAATTGAGATCTGTATTCATTTGTGTGATCCTGAATAAATTTGAACATTACATGGCAAAGAATAAATTGTATGGAAACAGTTGTAGGGAGGACAGGTTTTGGAAGGGAACAGCTGGGCTTATGTACAGTATGCCAGCTAAGAGAACCACTGAATCACTCAGATCATGTTACAGTTTCCATAATTCAGCAGCATTCAGCCAGGCCCACATTCTGTTGCTAACATACACCCCCCTACCACACACACACACACACACCAAAGCAAAGATCCCATCAAAGTGTGTCAGGATGTCAGGGCATACTTTTTGTTGAAAAGAGGTTACACCCATACATACTTCATTGTAAAATGTGAAAGCTGAAAAAAAAAACAATGCTTTGTAGGAAGCATCGAAATGTCGGTCAAATCAGATGTGCTAGATAATATACATTAAGTGTACTTATGGTTTAGTGGATTTTTTTGTGGAAGTAATTCGAGCCAAGTTTTGTGTTACCACGTTGACAAGCCAGTCCCCACCTCCCATCTACACTTCTACAGCTACCTACCTACATAGAATAACTTCACCATTAAAAAAATTCATTACTAACATCATTGAGACATCCAGATTACTTGCGTTATCTTTGATATTTGTTTGCTTAATCTTTGAATATTACATTGCTTTAAAAAATTAGTGATTAAAGTGGGGACTGTATTGCTTTGATGATCTTAAAAATATGTTTGATGTCATAGCCAAATATATTATATATATATATATATATATATATATATTAAAACTGAAAAAAAAAAAAAAAAAAAAAAACACAACATTGGGCCCTATGCACAGCGTGTTATGCACGTGTATGGAGCAACTTACACTACCGTTCAAAAGTTTGGGACCCCAAACTTTTGAACGGTAGTGTAAATTAACACGATTTAACTACATTGGGGCAAATAAGTATTAAGTCAACCACCAATTGTTCAAGTTCTCCGACTTGAAAAGATTAGAGAGGTTTGTAATTGTCAACATGGGTAAACCTCAATCATGAGAGACAGAATGTGGAAAAAAGCCCCAGAAAATCACATTGTTCGATTTTAAAGAATTTATTTCGAAATCAGAGTGGAAAATAAGTATTTGGTCACCTACAAACAAGCAAGATTTCTGGCTGTCAAAGAGGTCTAACTTCTTCCAACAAGGTCTAATGAGGCTACACTCGTTACCTGTATTAATGGCACCTGTTTTAACTCATTATCGGTATAAAAGACACCTGTCCACAAGCTCAGTCAGTCACACTCCAAGCTCCACTATGGCCAAGACCAAAGAGCTGTTGAAGGACACCAGAGACAAAATTGTAGACCTGCGCCAGGCTGGGAAGACTGAATCTGCAATAGGTAAAACGCTTGGTGTAAAGCAGTACTTCTCAAATAGTGGGGCGCGCCCCCCTGGGGGGGCGCAGAGCAATGCCAGGGGGGGCGCATGTGACCTCGGGGAACATTTGTTTTTTTTTTGCCGTACTGGAATAAAGTGTACTTGCACATCCACTCAGTAGGTGGCAGTGGCGCTCTCATTTTCAGAGTGCGCGCAGTATTTTTGAACTAAGGAAGAGCACTCAGCACACACAGACAACAGATATGAAGAGCAGTGTGCCACCGCCGTTTTCGAAAGCCGTTTCCGACCGGACTCACTCACGCAGCGACCCACTGTCTTGTCCGGTTCTCACGTCGCCGCCCGAGAAGTGCCATTTTCGGCTTGGGATCGTCACGACGACCGCCCTCACCTACGGTTCTACCTCGGCCGCCGTGAATGCGCTTTTTTCGTGCCGTTTGCCTTTTAGCTTTGACTTTTAATACAGTGGGTGATGATGAAAGACCACTGTTTACTGTGTCTAAAAATAATTATAGCAGACAGCAAGAAGCCAAATCAATTAAGAAGCCACTTAAATACATTAGACCCCAATCTCATTGTTAAGCCGCTTGATTTTTTTCAGTGAAAACGTGCCGAATATTGCCAACAATCGTCCTGCTTTTTCAGTGTTATATCAGTAAGCCAGTGAGCATTGTTAGCATGCTAATTGCAAAATAACTCCACACCATTGCAAAGGAGGTAAATACTGTGAGCAGCAAAAATAAAAACTGTCCTGTCCAAGGACACTTTTTTCCCCCTTTTATTCAGATTTGTTTTTTCGGTCAAATTTTCTGGCACATTGTCCTCATGGGTGAATGTTTCTAATCAATTTTAATTTGGTATTATTTACTGATTTTATTACATTTTATTTTTCTGTAACAAATGGTCAAAAATGTACCTTGAGTGTATTTTTTAGTTTGGATGTGAATTTTTTTTTTTTTAATTCAGGCAAATTGATGCACGTCAAGTCTTCTCTGTTACAAACAAAACAATGTAAATAAAGTTATACTTTATTATAAGTTGATCTATGTTACTTTTTTCTTTATTAGAAAAAAAGGACACAATGTTAGGCAGATGCGTATTTATAATAGTAATTTTATAGACAAATGATACTATTTACAGTGGCGGCAGAGAGTTTGGGGGGGCGCGAAACATTTACGTCTTCCTTGGGGGGGCGTGACAGAAAATAATTGAGAAGCACTGGTGTAAAGAAATCAACTATAGGAGCAATTATTAGAAAATGGAAGACATACAAGACCACTGATAATGTCCCTCGATCTGGGGCTCCATGCAAGATCTCACCCCGTGGCGTCAAAATGATAACAAGAACGGGGAGCAAAAATCCCAGAACCACACGGGGGGACCTAGTGAATGACCTACAAGGAGCTGGGACCACAGTAACAAAGGCTACTATCAGTAACACAATGCGCCGCCAGGGACTCAAATCCTGCACTGCCAGACGTGTCCCCCTGCTGAAGCCAGTACACGTCCAGGCCTGTCTGCGGTTCGCTAGAGAGCATTTGGATGATCCAGAAGAGGACTGGGAGAATGTGTTATGGTCAGATGAAACCAAAATAGAACTTTTTGGTAGAAACACAGGTTCTCGTGTTTGGTGGAAAAAGAATACTGAATTGCACCTTACCCACTGTGTAGCATGGGTGTGGAAACATCATGCTTTGGGGCTGTTTTTCTGCAAAGGGACCGGGACGACTGATCTGTGTAAAGAAAAGAATGAATGGGGCAATGTATCGAGACATTTTGAGTGAAAATCTCCTTCCATCAGCAAGGGCAATGAAGAAGAGACGTGACTGGGTCTTTCAGCATGACAATGATTCCAAACACACAGCCAGGGCAACAAAGGAGTGGCTTCGTAAGAAGCATTTGAAAGTCCTGGAGTGGCCTAGCCAGTCTCCAGATCTCAACCCCATAGAAAATCTGTGGAGGGAGTTGAAAGTTGCCCAACGACAGCCCCAAAACATCACTGCTCTAGAGGAGATCTGCATGGAGGAATGGGCCAAAATACCAACAACACTGTGTGAAAAGCTTTTGAAGAGTTACAGAAAACGTTATTGCCAACAAAGGGTACATAACAAAGTAATGAAATGAACTTTTGTTTTTGACCAAATACTTATTTTTCACCATGATTTGCAAATAAATTCTTTAAAAATCCAACAATGTGATTTTCTGTTTTTATTTTTCCACATTCTGTCTCTCATGGTTGAGGTTTACCCATGTTGAGATTTACAGGCCTCTCTTAATATTTTCAAGTGGGAGAACTTGCACAATTAGTGGTTGACTAAATACTTATTTGCCCCACTGTACATAGTGCATGTATGTAAATCTTTTTAATCATATCTATTTCTTTCATATAACATTTCATTCATCTAACATTCTCATATCGCTTTGCACTTATCTTTAGATGCTAAACGTCGAACTGTGCTTTATTCAATGGCAATTTAGTTGAATATGGCAACAGCTGTCGTATGGCCATCTGAACACAAGATGGCACTGTTTAACATTTGGCCTTGGCCAATGAGGCCTTGAGTGGTGAACGTTTGGTGAAGCAATGCCCTGGAGCTTCACTTCCCCTCAGGACGAACCAAAAGGCTCTCACATTTGGCAAGGATGGGGTCTGCGTACAAGCCTCTACATTTGTACTGCTGGACTGACAGGCTGCAGACAATTTCAACACTCAGTTCACCTCTGGCAAAGAGAACGTGTTGAATTATTTTCCCAGCTTTTATATATTGTGTTTGATGATGCTGCTGCTGTTGGCATTTTGTTTGGTCATGTTTATGTTACTAGCTTCCCCATTCTTGCACCATAAAGTGATATCTGTTACCCCGTACTTTCTGGCATATTCTGGCTCTAGTACAGGGCTAATTGGTCCTCAAGGGTCACTGCAAGTGCAGGTTTTTCTTCCACCCGATGCAGCATAGTTTAGCTAATGAGGTTTCTGCTGTAAAGGGCATCAACTGGCTGGAATTGAATGACTGATTACACTTGCGAGGCACCAGATTGGTGAAGTGTCTTCTTGATCAGTTGGAATAAAAACCTGAACCCTTTGTGGAATATTTTGGCCACCCTGGTTCTGGTATTTCCTCACAGTTTAACTGTCATCATCATTTTTGTCATCATACACAGTAGGTGTCTGTTGAACCCGCTTTTATTGTGGAAATAACTTTGTGATGTAATGTTTGTGTGAAGGGGCCTCTTCAAATAAAGAGTGATTGATTGATCTACCCATCCCTTTCTTAATGTTATTGTTATTAATGTTATGCTAAACAGCTATATAAATAGTGATTGATGTGGTATGCTTTGACTCTTGGGACTTGTTCCTCTCCATGCATTTTTCTAAACTTTGATTTCCTGTTGTTGAATGTTACCAGATGAACTAAACACAGATGAGTACATCTCAAGACTTTAGATTAGGACATAAAACAAAACAGCATTTAGAGAGTATTCTTGAATTTTATTGGTAATGTAAGAGTTATTCCACTGTGTTACTGTGAAATGTAACCCGAGACTTTGTCAAGAAACAAATACAGTGCCTTGCAAAAGTATTCGGCCCCCTTGAATTTTGCAACCTTTCGCCGCATTTCAGGCTTCAAACATAAAGATATGAAATTTAATTTTTTGTCAAGAATCAACAACAAGTGGGACACAATCGTGAAGTGGAACAACATTTATTGGATAATTTAAACTTTTTTAACAAATAAAAAACTGAAAAGTGGGGCGTGCAATATTATTCGGCCCCTTTACTTCCAGTGCAGCAAACTCACTCCAGAAGTTCAGTGAGGATCTCTGAATGATCCAATGTTGTCCTAAATGACCGATGATGATAAATAGAATCCACCTGTGTGTAATCAAGTCTCCGTATAAATGCACCTGCTCTGTGATAGTCTCAGGGTTCTGTTTAAAGTGCAGAGAGCATTATGAAAACCAAGGAACACACCAGGCAAGTCCGAGATACTGTTGTGGAGAGGTTTAAAGCCGGATTTGGATACAAAAAGATTTCCCAAGCTTTAAACATCTCAAGGAGCACTGTGCAAGCCATCATATTGAAATGGAAGGAGCATCAGACCACTGCAAATCTACCAAGACCCGGCCGTCCTTCCAAACTTTCTTCTCAAACAAGGAGAAAACTGATCAGAGATGCAGCCAAGAGGCCCATGATCACTCTGGATGAACTGCAGAGATCTACAGCTGAGGTGTGAGAGTCTGTCCATAGGATAACAATCAGTCGTACACTGCACAAATCTGGCCTTTATGGAAGAGTGGCAAGAAGAATGCCATTTCTCAAAGATATCCGTAAAAAGTCTCGTTTAAAGTTTGCCACAAGCCACCTGGGAGACACACCAAACATGTGGAAGAAGGTGCTCTGGTCAGATGAAACCAAAATTGAACTTTTTGGCCACAATGCAAAACGATATGTTTGGCGTAAAAGCGACACAGCTCATCACCCTGAACACACCATCCCCACTGTCAAACATGGTGGTGGCAGCATCATGGTTTGGGCCTGCTTTTCTTCAGCAGGGACAGGGAAGATAGTTAAAATTGACGGGAAGATGCATGCAGTCAAATACAGGAACATTCTGGAAGAAAACCTGTTGGTATCTGCACAAGACCTGAGACTGGGACGGAGATTTATCTCCCAACAGGACAATGATCCAAAACATAAAGCCAAATCTACAATGGAATGGTTCAAAAATAAATGTATCCAGGTGTTAGAATGGCCAAGTCAAAGTCCAGACCTGAATCCAATGGAGAATCTGTGGAAAGAGCTGAAGACTATTGTTCACAAACACTCTCCATCCAACCTCACTGAGCTCGAGCTGTTTTGCAAGGAAGAATGGGCAAGAATGTCAGTCTCTGGATGTGCAAAACTGATAGAAACATACCCCAAGCGACTTGCAGCTGTAATTGGAGCAAAAGGTGGCGCTACAAAGTATTAACGCAAGGGGGCCGAATAATATTGCACGCCCCACTTTTCAGTTTTTTATTTGTTAAAAAAGTTTAAATTATCCAATAAATTTTGTTCCACTTCACGATTGTGTCCCACTTGTTGTTGATTCTTGACAAAAAATTAAAATTTTATATCTTTATGTTTGAAGCCTGAAATGTGGCGAAAGGTTGCAAGGTTCAAGGGGGCCGAATACTTTTGCAAGGCACTGTATATTTCAATCAAATATGTAGCCTTATCAAAAAAACTAAAATCTTTTTTCCAAATATGAGTAGATGTCGTGTGCATGTACTGTACAGTATTTGTCATGTCAAACTTTGTATGTTCAATCTTTACAATTCAGACGAACACACCAAAATATTCTTGTTTTCAATCAGGTGAACAATACCTGTTTGTTTGGCATGTTAGCAGTTGAAATCAGCCAATTTATTTGGGAAACTAACAATTGTCAGGTGTGTTGCTCATCTAAAGTGGATACGTAATGTAGTGTAGAGGAAGAACACAGATTGCAATTTTTTTGACGTGTGCAGTCTGTTACCTCAATGGCTGCCATTGTCGGTGATTTGAACTGGCAGGGCCGATAGTTGTCACTGTAAAAATGTATCGGCCTTCTATCACCATTTATGGCACTGAAACATGATCATCAGCTGCCAACCCTCCCAGTTAAAATTCATTGGCTATCTATCAGGGCCAATGGCAGCCTATTAGTCAAATCAATTTTTTTTCTATAGACAAATGTCTCAAAGGGATTCACGACATCCACTCATCTGAACCCCCCCAAAAAACAAGGAAACCATATTTAAAAAATTATAGGTTTAATGTAAAAAAATCAGTGTACCTTAATGGAATATGCCAAACATTTCGGTGACTCATCAAGGCATAAATCAGTCAATCCCCACAACTGAAAATGGACCATACCACAGACATAGACTGGTAATGGTTAATGCAAGAATTTATTTCTGAAACAGATTTTGTATACATATAAAAGCTTCACATGCAAAGTAATTGTCAGCTCTTGTATGAATCAATTTTATTCTATATTGAGTAAATACAACGATAACAAATATTCATATATATAATATTTATATTTAGTAAATACAACAATAACAGAAATATTCATTAAATTGTTTGTGATAACCCAACATATTGTTGCTATTAATTCATGCAGTTATTGTATGTTCTAGATAGGAGTGATACATTGGTTTGATGAAATAATTTTTAAAAATTATTATTGTGGAGGGTTGAAAAAGTTCACAATAATTCGAAACCACCCAACCCCTCCACCCCCTTTCTTGTTATAGCACATATTTTGCATCCATGAGATATGCAATATACATTAAAGGCGAGACCTGCCTCTGCCTGCTTACCTGTGTTGACTGCGAACTAAACGGCTCTTAGTGCAGACTGTTTCAAGTGAACAATTTCAACCGGCTGTTGATGGAGAGCCATTTTTTTCTTCTTACGTCGCATACGCACATAATTGTTTTCTAATTTTATTGCCGGCAATTACTAACACACAAACAAAACACTGAATAGGATTGCCAGGCATGAAGTAAAACTTGTTTTGAGTTTTCTCTGCCATTTGTACCTATTGTTCCCTTTAAAAAGTACGGGGTAGAAAAATTGTGACTCACAATTTTTTTGTAGGAAAAAATTTAAAAAATGGAGATTTCGTTTTTAGGCAATATCACCAAGCCATAGTGCTAGATTATTTATTTCCCAGACCACAACGTGTCTTTTTGTTAGTATAAAAAATCATTTACAATTTTTAAAACACAATACATGTCTTCATACGCAGGCTTGAATCCAGTACAACATTGAAGGTTTTCTACCACAGTATGCAGGTGTCCTTTGGGTTCTCGCCACCACCAGTGGGTCCTCCGCCAGCTATAAAATGCACATCCCTCATGCTGTAAAATGAACAGTATATATACTCAGGTATTTTCATTTTAAACCTAATGGTAACTCAGGCTCAGCATGACAAGCACATTCGATGATCCCCACCAACCCTCTCCGAAAAATGTATTTCCGCATGTGCTGTAATGCATTAGGTACTGCAAACTCCCTTAGTATATTTACATACATTAAATTGTTCCTTTAAAAAAAAGAAAATACAAAACCAATGCTACCACGGAATGAACATGCACTTCTAGATTCACCTAAACCTCATAAAAGCTGGGAGGTAGATGTGCCAGCCAGTTTTCTACTGTGCTGCGTGCACGTTAAACAGCATTATGTGGGTAACTCATGAGTTACCTTGTTGAAGGACATTTTCAATGAAGTACTGCTCCATGCTGATGTTTCCTGCAGGTCGATACTGCCCAACAACATAAACTGTGTTACCATCAGTGGCCAAACCAACTCCCAGCTGGGTGCTTTCTTTCCACACAACCTGTGTAAAATGACCTGCAAACAAAACATGTGCGGCAACAATAAGGACGCTGGCATTATGCCAACCCTTTTTATACAGATAAACTGCAGTACATCTAATTTCCACGCACACAGAAGTAGGTAATGTTAACTTCTGTATTTCTAATGCGGAAGTGATGTTTTTCCCATTTGTGTAATCCGTAAGTTTTGTTTTGCCCAATTTTTTGTTTTACCTGTATTGCTTTGATATCCTGGCCTTCCCCAATTATATTCCTTAACTTCACTGTACCACGAGTCAACAGCTTCTTTTCCTAGACAAGACAGACTTTCTCACAACACAATTCCATGCAGACAACAATAAAAGGCAGCAAGATAAATAAAATCATTTACATGATTACGGTAGGTAATGTGTAATAATTTGCTTTAGGGGTTAACACGAGGCAACAATAACCACTTAAATATTATGTAACACCGATTATAGTGTGAGGAATTGGAAATACACCTGTTAATTTAATACGGGCCGAGCTCCACTTGTGATAAATATTCTCGCCATCACTGCTGTCACTGTGCTTTAGAGCACCCAAAACCAGCAAGTGCTCTGCCCATTTCTGAGCCTTAGCATTCAGCTCACTGTTTAGTGTCATAGGCGGTGCGTTGTGCCGTGCTCTGTAGGCGTTGTGAGTATCCAGGAACTCCTTTTGAAAGCTTGCATCTGCTGATCAAATTATGAATTATCAATAAAAGGCTCCTTTGCAATGGCTGCAGTCTGCAGAAATTATTCCTGAAAAATGGATGTACTCACCTGCCATTGTGTTCGTGGTTACTAAGGATGAAAAAATACATTTCAAAACCAAACCACACAGAAATTGCTTTGTTAGTTTCACATCATAAAAATATTGCAGAAGTAAAGAGAAACTGTTAGTGATGGGAGCGCGATACTTACATGTCAAACAGCCACTGCACAAATGAATTCGTCTGTCTTGATATTTATGTGCTCGAGATGTGGAGGCGGAGACCCACCCAGGTTGCTTGTTACAACCCCAACAGGATCATACAGCTGCCTCCTTTGCATATTGTTCTTCAAGTACTGTCAATCAATTCACTCTGCACCTGCAAAGTACAGAAAGTAATCAAAAAACATCTGAATGTAGATGACAGGTATGTGTTATTCTCTATTTTAGGAAACGAATGTAGCAGTCTACTTTGTTTGATATTTAAATGTAATTGAGACAACCACAGATAAAAACAAGTTTTGTGGCTTTATCTGTGCTCCACCCCTTGTCACAAGTACAACCAAGTTCTCTGACCACAAAAGAGCTTCTGCTTTAACTTCAGCAAACAATATTGTGCACACATAAGCACACCCACACACGCGTAGACACACGCACAGATGAATGATGAAGCCACATTGCAGCAAAAACTACTGCAAAAAAAGAACCTATGTCATCACAGCGTAGTTGTTGAGTGTTGGGTTTAAGACACAAAAGACCTGATTGTTAACCGACATAGAGAAAATTCCAAAGTACCTGGACCTCAATAAATAACTTTACTGTAATTAATTCACAATACTCAATTAGTACCAGACTCTAGTATAGAACACTCAACACCCCCCAAAAAATTCCCAAGATATCAATCCACTCACACATCTTCTATCACGCTTACCTGTCTCCTAATTTAATTACAAGGCTGTTATGTTATGGTATTGCTGGTTGAAAGTTTGCAGGACTGCACAAATTTTACCATTCCATAAAATATTTCTGATCTTGGAAGCTATAAGAGTTCCACGATCAATTGCATGCTGATTTGGTAATGATTTTGATAATGATGGTTGATGGTCTGATATTGTATCCAATAAGTGTTTTAAACTTTTCCAGTTAAATCAATGAACTTCAACTTACTATGTAACTCTTTTGTCATCTTGCCCATGCAAATAAATGTAATGACAAAAGTGCTGATCTGTAAGTGGGTCCACAATTACTTTATAAGTATTGTCAACCTTACAATGCACAGCATTGACTTGTAGCAAGTTCTGAAGTTTAATGTTTAAACCAAATACAGTTTTCATTGCAATTATATACAGTCATGTTAAAAAAATAGGCCACCCCATTAAACATTCAGTTCTTTATTAAGAAATGTTCACATATCAATGTCTGTTCTTGTTTTTCTTTAAGTCTGGAAAAGAAGGCGATTTAATTGCAGGTAAACAACAAAAATCACATTTTTTTTTAACTCATTAAACAAAATATATCAACAAAAATGCATATTCTACCTGAGGAAAAAGTTAGGACACCCTATCACCTAATAGCTAGTGTTCCCCCATAGGCTGAAATAACTTCAGTGAGATGCTTTTTATAGCGGTCTACCAGTTTTGACATCGGTCTGAAGAAAGTTTGCCCCACTCCTCAACACAGAATACTTTCAGCTGTCAGATGTTCGAGGGGTTTCTTGAATGTACAGCCCGTTTCGAATCACCCCACAGCATCTCAATGGGATTAGGATCTGGGCTTTGACTTGGCTATTGCAGGACTCTTCATTTCTTCCCTTTCAGCCAATCATTGTAGGATTTACTGGTATGCTTTTGGTCATTGTCATGTTGCAGGGTTGAGTTTTGCTTCGGGTTTATTTTTTTCACAGATGATCTCACATGTTCCTCTAGCGCCCTCTGATACAAGATAGAATTCATGGTTGATTCTATGATGGTGAGCTCGCCAGGTCCTGCTGCATCAAAGCATCCCCAAACCATGATACTTCCACTTCCATGCTTCACAGTTGGTATTAGGTTCTTTTCCTGGAATGCTGTATTGGGTTTATGCCAAACATGTCCTCTGTTCTGGTGTCCAAACAATTCAATTTTAGATTCATCTGTCCAAAGAACATTATTCTAAAAGTCCTGGTCTTTGTCTACATTCACTCTGGCAAACCTCGGTCTGGCCTTCATGTTCTTCTTGGAGAGCAAAGGTTTCCTCCATGCACACCTCCCATGAAGGTTCAACTTGTGAAGTCTCTTTCTGATTGTGGAGGCATGCACTTTCACATCAACAGTAGCAAGAGCCTGCTGTCGGTCCTGTGATGACATTTTAGGGTTTTAGGAGACTTTAAGCATCTTGCGCTCTGCTCTCAGGTTGAACTTGCTTGGATGGCCAGACCTGGGGATGCTGTCAGTTGTTTTGAATGTCCTCCACTTGTAGACTATTTTACAGACAGTGGAATGGCTGATTTTATATCCTTTTGAGATCTTTTGAAACCCCTACCAGAATCATAAGCATCTACAATCTTCTTTCTGAAGGCCTCAGACAGCTCCTTTGATCTCACCATGGTGTTTTCTCTTACTTCAACAGTCAGTCACTGTTGAAAGTATTCTGCGTTGAGGAGTGGGACAAACCTTTTTCAGACCAATGTCAAAGACTTGTAGATGGCTCCAAAAAGCGTCTCACTGAAGTCATTTCAGCCACAGGGGGTAACACTAGCTATTAGGTGGAAGCGTGTCCTACCTTTTTCCTCGGTTAGAATATGCATTTTTCTTAATATATACTGTCTAATGAGTAAAACAATGTTAATTTTAGTTGTTTACCTGAAATTGAATCGCTTTCTTTTCCAAAGATAAAGAAAAACAAGATCAGACATTGATATATGAACGTTTCTTAATAAAGAACTGAATATTCAATGGGGTGTCGTATTGTTTTCACATGACTGTATGCTTCCTTCTTCTATACATCTTTTCTTCACAGGGGCCACTGGCCAATCAGTGTACACACATTCACAGCAGTCATAGTCACAGCAAGGGACCCCAGGCAGTTTTTTTTTTTTTTAATGTGTGGGGATATGTGTGTGTTCAGGAAGAGTACCCCGAGAAAACTTTGAAGAGCAATAAACACAGACAGACGCCCTGGGCAAACTGAGTTGTCTGTACATGTCAACAAAGTATTTAACAGTGGGTTTAAACATGTGCCATGATTCTACAGTATTCATGCGATTTGACAAAAGCATAACAATGTGCATGTACTGGTCTGTTTTCTAAAGCTTCTATTATTTAGAGAGCAATGTAGTGTGGCGGATAGGGAATGGGAGATAAACCACCTGAAACGTCAGAGTTTTCTTCATTGATTGTTTGAGTGAAAATTAAAAAGTTCCATACAATACTTTGTGTTGTGTGCGTTATAACATGCAATCAAAACAGCTAATTTGTGACCAGAAAATATGCACAGTGTAGGCATAAAATACTAATTTGTGGGCCTATTATCGTTCCGTTGAACAATTAAGCAAATGAGGCACACCTAGAAACTGAAATGTCTGATGCCCTCAAGGCAAGTGTATTTTCTTATTTTGTATCCATCAGTAACCTACAATCACAATTTTTAATGTCAGTCTACTGCAATCCATGTAAAAGCACAATTGATTTGAAATTCCTATCCTCCTGCGTGTGTGGTCTGTGCTGAGTAAAATATAGGTAATGCTACCACCTATTGGTTATATAGCGGAGTTACAGCATTGGTTCAAATGTCTCATCTATGGCGCCCTCTAGTAGTGGATTTGTCGCCAGTGCCGAAGAAAAGCTAGACATTTCACCTGAGGATAGATAAGTACTTCTGAATTATTTTCTGTTACGTACGGAGCCCCCCGGGTGCCAGGGTAGAAACATTTTTTAAAATCATAGCTAATCTGTACCCACAGTTTAGCAATCTGTACCCACAGATTACTAAACTGTACCCACAGTTTACTAATCTGTACCCACAGTTTACTAATCTGTAACCACAGTTTACTAAACTGTACCCACAGTTTAGCAATCTGTACCCACAGTTCAGCAATCTGTACCCACAGTTTACTAATCTGTACCCACAGTTTACTAAACTGTACCCACAGTTTACTAATCTGTACCCACAGTTTAGCAATCTGTACCCACAGTTTACTAAACTGTACCCACAGTTTACTAATCTGTACCCACAGTTTAGCAATCTGTACCCACAGTTTACTAATCTGTACCCAGTTTACTAAACTGTACCCACAGTTTAGCAATCTGTACCCACAGTTTACTAAACTGTACCCACAGTTTACTAATCTGTACCCACAGATTACTAATCTGTACCCACAGTTTAGCAATGACCCGGAAACTGTAATCACCAATGTTTGGCGGGGACTCCAAACGCCGAGGGACCGACCGAGCAAGCACCTGCACCTTTTGCCCTTGGCGAACAAAGGGGATTTAAAAGGTAACTATTGCACATTTTCTTTGGTAGCCTTTGGACTCGGAGTCCCCGCCAAACATTGGTGACTACTGTGGGTACAGATTAGTAAACTGTGGGCACAGTTTAGTAAACTGTGGGTACAGTTTAGTAATCTGTGGGTACAGTTTAGTAAACTGTGGGTACAGATTGCTAAACTGTGGGTACAGTTTAGTAATCTGTGGGTACAGTTTAGTAAACTGTGGGTACAGATTGCTAAACTGTGGGTACAGTTTAGTAAACTGTGGGTACAGATTGCTAAACTGTGGGTACAGTTTACTAATCTGTGGGTACAGTTTACTAAACTGTGGGTACAGATTACTAAACTGTACCCACAGATTACTAAACTGTGGGTACAGATTATCTATGATTTTTTATTTTTTCTATCCTGGCACCCGGGTTTTTCATTTTTTTCTATCCTGGCACCCGGGGGGCTCCGTAGTTACGTCCCCTCCAGTAAGACGTAAATGTTTCGCGCCCCCCCCAAACTCTCTGCCGACACTGTAAATAGTATCATTTGTCTATAAAATTACTATTTTAAGTTCACCTCTGCCTAAAATTGTCCTTTTTTCTATTAAAAAAGTAAACATAGATCAACTTATAATAAAGTATAACTTTACTAACATTGTTTTGTTTGAAACAGAAAAGACATAAAGCGCATCAATTTGCCCGAATTAAAAAAAAAAGTCACATCCAACGTGTAAAAATACTCGTTACATATTTGACCATTTGATATTGAAAAATAACATGTAATAAAATATATACATAATAATAAATTCAAATTGATTAGCAACATTAACTCATGAGGACAATATGCTGAAAAATTTGACTGAAAAAACAAAACTGTATCGAAGAAAAAGAAGTGTCATTAGACAGAGGGACAGTTTTTATTTTTGCTGCTCGCTGTAGCACCTCCTTTGCAATGTTTCCAATGGTGTTGGTTTATTTTGCACTGAGCATGCTAACAGTGCTCACTGGTTTACTGATGTAACACTGACAAAGCGGCAGGATTGTTGGCTATAATCGGCACGTTTTCGCTGAAAAACAGTCTAGAGTCTTATCAATGAGGTTATGGATCTAATGTCTTAAGTGGCATATTAATTGATTTTGCTTCACGCTGTCCACAATCATTTTTAGACACAGTAATCAGAATGGTCTTTCCTTGTCTCCCACTGTATTAAAAGTCAAAGCCAAAAGCCAAACGGGCCGAAAACAGTGTATTCTCGTTGGCAAGGGGAGAACCAGAGTTGAGGGCGGTCGTCGGGACGATCCCAAGCCGAAAATGGCACTTCTCGGGTGGACCCGTGAGAACCAGAAAAGACAGCGGGTCGCTGCGTGAGCCCGGCCGGAAAACGGCGCACAGCTCTCCATTCACTGACCCAAGTTCACGTTATGGTAACAGCAGTTGGGTTAATGTTACGTGATGCCGGGAGCACCCTGTTTTGTAGTAACTTTGCTTTTCACCTAGCAGAAGAAATCGGAATATCACAGTTATAAGTCCTGAAATTAGGCTGCTGATACCATTTTTCTTGTAGTACATACAACAGTGACCTGTACATCATTCATTTTCTGCGCCAGTTATCCCAGCTAACTAAAGGAAGTAGGTGGGGTACACCCTTAATTGGTTGCCAGCCAATCGCTGTCCACAACAAGGTCCCCTGAAAATATCCTTGCTGGCATGGGGCGAACACACAAACTCCACACAGGAAGACCAAAGACCTGGATTGAACCCTTGAGGTCACAACTGAGAGGCGGACATGCTAACCAATAATCCACTGCTTACTGACCTGCAGATATTACGATAAGTTGCATTTGGGTTACACACTATCAATTTATTTATTAATACATTTATCATTTTGGTCGAGACAGTGCATATTAGTGAACAATTAGGGCTGTCAAACGATTAAAATTTTTAATCGAATTAATTACAGTTGAAAAATGATTTAATCGTAATTAATCGCAATTCAAACCATCTATAAAATATGCCATATTTTTCTGTAAATTGTTGGAATGGAACGATAAGACACAAGACGGATATATACATTCAACATACGGTACATTAGTACTGTATTTGTTTATTATAACAATAAAGCAACAAGATGGCATTAACATTTTTAACATTCTCTTAAAGATAAATAAATGGATAGACTTGTAGTTCTTAAAAGATAAATGTTAGTATAAGTTATAGAAATTTTATATTAAAACCCCTCTTAATGTTTTCATTTTAATAAATTTAGTAAAATTTTCAGTCAAAAAATAAACTAGTAGCTCGCCATTGTTGATGTCAATAATTACACCATGCTCACTCATTGTGCTTAAACCCATAAAATCATTTGGACCCAAACGCCAGCAGAGGGCGCCAAACACCAAAAAACAAGGCAAGGCAAGGCACATTTATTTATATAGCACAATTCAACAGAAGGCAATTCAAAGTGCTTTACATCACATGAAGATCATAAAAATCACATTTAAATCAATACTAAAATGGATATCACATGATGATAAATTCATACCTGGAAAATTAGATGATGGGTTTAAGACATGGACAGATAAAGGAATTACAACTATAAGTAAAGTGGTTAAAAGGGGAGAAATAAAAAGTTTCCAAGAACTGAAAAATACATACAATCTTACTAACCAAGACTTTTTTAGATATCTGCAAATACGCGATTACTATAATAAGGATGTTAAGATAGTTGGGGACGAAGTACACCCTACAATACAGATACTGGTACGATCCTACGAGAATGTTATCCCTAAAACTGTGTCAACTATATATTGCATATTGAGAGACTCAGTAACTGAGTCAACACTATATGTGAAAATGAAATGGGAAAGAGAGCTGGGCGAACTGATACCAGAGGAGAAATGGAACATCATGTGGCGGTCACACTTATCAACATCACAATCACCTAAATGGAAGGAATTCAATTGGAAAAACTTAATTCGATACTTCATCACACCCAAAATTTAAAAGTAAACAAACAAGTAGCCAACAATCTTGCTGGAGACGATGCAACGACTTGAATCCAGACCATACACATATATTTTGGATACGCAGTAATATTCAGTTATTCTGGGAGAAGGTTCACTCAGCTCTCTGTGTTATGTTGGGATACGCAATTCCCAAACCCTGTCAGGTATTATATCTGGGACTTTAAGAGGATGTAATACATAAAGAGGACCAGTATATTGTAAAAATTCTCCTTGTGGCTGCAAAAAAGGCCATAACAAAGAACTGGTTAAGAACTGAATCTCCAACATATGAACAATGGCTGCTAATAGTGGATGAAATACTCGACATGGAACGGCTAACATATAGTGTTGCACCGATACCATTTTTTGGCCCCGATACGATACCTGGCTGTGCAGTATCGGCCGATACTGATACCATACCGATACCACCCCGTTTGTATATATATATATATATGTATATATATATATATATATATACATATATATATTTATATATATATTTTTTCTCCCCCAAAGAGCTACATAATTGGATGTGAAATCATTGCTATGAAGACTTTGTCAGGCTGTTGCTTACCTTTGCAAAATAGGAAAAGGATTTGTACAAAGTATAATACTAGCCCAACAGTAAGCAAGTAAAAATAAGTTCATAATAATAAACTCTGAATGAACTGAGTAAACTTTTTTAAACCTCTCAAAGGCCAAACAGTGCAACTTTCATGAAATTATTGTCACATTCTGCTGCTGGTTAGATTGTGTTTTGTTGCTGGGCTGTTAGTGGGGGCGTTCCTGACGTCGCACCTGAATCAAATGCAGGCTCATCAACGCAGCATTTAAGCACTGGTGAGGTCAGAGAAGGCTGCCGAGATATTTGCTTTGCTGATTGCCATTTGACATCTCGCACTATAGTCTCGCTACATTTGCTTGTTACGCCCCTGCATTGTTTTTTTTTCTGTTAGTTTGCTGCACTCGTTTGTAATCTCTACCCTGTGCAGGTATTTGAGTGTTTTTATTTTGACTTTTTGGCTCGCTGCCTATCGTCTTAGCTAACCTTCGAGTTTGTAGTATTGAGCTCCGTCGACCTGCTGTCACGGACTCCTTTTGTTATTTCTACTATTGCGATTGCGTGTTATTTTTTTGTTTGCAATCATTAAACCCTTGTATGTATACCCCGCTTGTTGACCGCTTCGAGGTCCAACCTTGTTTCCGCATTTGCGGACGCTAACAATTGTAAGTAATAATAATTGACCACAGCATCCCGTCTCTCTATTAGCCTCCTTTTTTCGGGGGGGGGGTTCCCTTATTTCTATTTCTGAAAGGTGGCAACCCTACTTTGGAAACAGTTACCAAATTACTGCAGCATTTCTTTAAGTAAAAGACAAAGTAAAGTTGACATAGTGAACTGACCAGAGATTGTTGCACCGGTCCAGCGCCCTTCCATAGCAGTCCTGCTCTTGCAGGCTCAAACTCGTTGTGTTCGTTCACGCTTCGTCTTCAAATGTTTTATCATGTTCGGGGTATTGAAACTGGCCGATTTAACTCCACATCTCAAAACTTTCAGGTCGCAAATCTTGCATGCAGCCATTGATTTTAATTGAAGGGATTTCTATTTTGAAATATTTCCCGACCGCCGCCATTTCGGCGACACCATGTCGGCGCCGCCAAGTGGCCTTGTCATTGGTCAGGAGTGGCTATTGGCCCGTTCTCATTGGTCTGGAGCAGGCCAATAGCGATAGCTGCTTGGTGTTCACGTGTCATCACACAACACGGAGACAGAGTGTAGTGAGCGCCAGGAGGAAAAAAAAAAGGCTGCGGTCAAATGTTATAATAATGGACCGGTAAATGGTATCGGCGCCGTCTTTGTTGGTACTCGCCGATACCGATACCACCATTTCAGGCCGGATCGGCGCCCCCTGCCGATACTAGTATCGGTATCGGAGCATCTTTACTAACATATAGGCTAAAGATAAAAGAATATTTGTTTTGGAAAAACGGGGAAGTGGCTGATTTACAGGGAAAAAGGGGTATAATATGGATTTCTGGCTCATCATGATAGAGTAGAACACAGGCCCGTTTGGTGCTCATTAGTTATATTTTTCTTTATGTTTGGTGTTGGTGTTATTCGGTGGTGGGGAATGTTGTATTTGTGTTTTTGTGTGGAAAATTAGAAATAAATAAAAAAAAGAAAAATCATACATAACCATCATCATCATCATACATACATAAAAATCGCATTTAATCACAAATAGAATAAATATAAATAAATAAAAATAAAACAAAAACTACTACTAATAATAATAATTGAAATCAGCAATGGAGATAAGCACAAGAGGAATAGAAACCAAGTAGATTGAAATATATAGACAGTTATGGATATGCAGTGCTAAACAAAAGCGTTTTTAGCCCTGATTTAAAGGAGTTAACAGTTTGAGCATACTTCAGATGTTCAGGTAACTTGTTCCAGAGGTGAGGAGTATAATAACTAAATGCTGCCTCACCCTGCTTGGTTTTTGTTCTTGGAACATGCAGGAGACCGGTTCCAGACGACCTTAGGGGTCTAGATGTCTCATAGGAATCAAACAAATCAAGCATGTATTTTGATCCAAGGCCAAAACAAGTAACAAGCGTATATTACACTGCTGTCATTTTAATCTGTTAGAGCAGGGTATGTGCGTTAATTGCATCAAATATTTTAACGTGATTAATTAAAAAAATTAATTAACGCCTGTTAACGCGATATCAACAATACATGGGACACGTGTATAACCTCACCACATCACATCACAGAAACAGGAAAAAAACAAACAAACAAACAAACAAAAAAACAATATATAATGTAACAAAGATAAATCAAAACATAATAAAAGACCAATAATGATTACATGACTGATTTGCTTATATTCAGTTTTTAAATAAATCTTGTGGGTATTAAAATTAAAATATTCTCTTTTGTTGAGTGGTACAGTGTTCTAGATGTTACAACTTCTGACAGAATCAACTCGTCCCTGGGGCACTTCACAATCTCCTGTGACGACAGACCTGGTGGCTTCGCCGGTGGAAATTTCATTTTTATAAATGTCCTGAATAGTGGTTGTTCCAGACCATGGAGTATTTTATAAATCTTATTGGTTAATTTAAAATATTTAAAATGATCAAAACTCAGGAGATTGTACGGCTCTAGAATACAGTAATGGTAGGAAATTGGTTGTCTGCCCAATGTGTTTATTGCCTTTTTAGCTTTTAGCTTGGTTTTATTTGTCAGAGAATTGTAAAACAGTACTTAATATGTCAGAACACCATAGCATGTAAAAAACATCTTAGTTGACTAAAGTGTCATAGAAAATCGAATATATTGAGAAAACATCTTAGATGACTGAAGTGTCACAAACAATCAGTTATAATGGAAATTGTGTAGATTGAATTTGATTAAGGCATTTTCTTGATGTGACTTGAAAGTGAGAACTGAATCAAGGACCACTCCAAGGTACTTAAAGTCCTGTTGGAGCTCCTCACGTCTTAAAAAATACATTTGAACTTTTGCTGTAAAAAACTACATTGCCAGCATACATTTGTATATGGATGTTTTGCATGCATTTGGATCATCGGTTTTGTACAGAAAGAAAATAAACTGGTCTTACAATGGAACCTTGGGGGACACCAATGGTACAGTCCTGAAAGGGTGATTTGACACCGTTGACGACGACAAATTGCATTCGATTATTGAGATATGATTTCATCCAGTCCATGGCTTTTTCTGAAGAAAACAAACCAAAACAACAACAAAAAAACAAAAAACAAAAGTTGTAAAGTAGTTTGAGTAGTCAGAGTTTGTGGTCCATTATATTGCAAAGTCACATAAGTTTCCAGATAAATACAAAGTAAAATACATATAGGTCTTCAGAAGAGGCTTCCTACTGGGGTGACAGCCAAGCACACCAATTTGATGTAGAGTGCGGCGTATGGTCTGAGCACTAACAGGCGGACCCCCCACCTCTTCAATCTCTGCAGCAATGCTGACTGCACTCGTGCAATGATCTTTCAAAGAAAGCAGTTGGATATGATGCTCAGCACGTGCGCTCAGCTTCTTTGGACGACCAACCCGAGGCCTGTTCTGAGCGGACCCTGCACTTTCAAAACAATGGATGATCTTAGCCACTGTGTTGCAGCTCAGTTTCAGGGTGTTGGCAATCTTCTTGTAGCCTTGGCCATCTTCATGCAGTGCAACAATATGTATTTTAAGATCCTCATAGAGTTCTTTGCCATGTGGTGCTATGTTGGAACTTTCAGTGATCAGTATGAGAGAGTGTGAGAGCTGCACTACAAATTTGAACACACCTGCTCCCCCTGAACACCTGGACCTAGTAACACTAACGAGTCACATGATATTTTGGAGGGAAAATGACGTGCAGTGCTAAATTTGGACATTTATGGATGTAGTTTCTAATGGGTGTACTCACTTTTGTTGCCAGTGGTTTAGATATTAATGGCTATATTTTGAGTTACTTTGAGGGGAAAATAAATTAACTCTATTACCGTATTGGTCCGAACAAAAGAAGGCATTGAAATAACACTGAAAAAGAGGGGGTCGTCTAATATTCGCAGTCTAGACATTATACCTATTCACGACGCTAGATGGCGCCAGATATCATTGAAGCGATGTTCTGTCATGACAGATCTCAGCTACTCTCCCCATTCACGACGCTAGATGGTGCCAGATATCATTGAAGCGATGTTCTGTCATGACAGATCTCAGCTACCCTTTTAGTTTAACCAGTTTTTATTATTTTATTGCAATGTTTTTCCTTATTCAGATTTGTTTCAAGACTACAGTTACAGTTAGACTTCACTTTGATGGTTAAAGCAGCTATTGCAATTTTGTTGTTTTATCACAATAGATTGGTTTATTTACATTTCAAAAACCAGAAGCCATTCATTTACAAATGTAATTGCACTTTAGTTTATATATTTAATTGTTCAGATATTAAGATTTGAATTAGGCAAAATAACATGCTTTTTCTCTCAAATATATTGTAATAATCATTTGTTTCGGATATACTGTAATTATTTTCTGTATAAAAATTAATTTGGTGTTCAAAAAGTCTTTTTTCAAACTGAGTCTCGAAAAAGAGGGTGTCGTCTTATAATCCGGGCCGTCTTATATTCGGGCCAATAAGGTATTTAAGCTGCACACACACTACTTTTCATTGTGTCAAAGTGTCATTTCGTCAGTGTTGTCCCATGAAAAGATATACTTTAAATATCTGCAGAAATGTGAGGGATGTACTCACGTTTGTGATACACTGTAACTTTGTGCTGAGAAAAAAAAATAACGATTGTTAAAAAAAAAAATCAAACAAAAATGAAAGCAGTTACTCACAATGTTACTCATTACTTGAGTATTCTTTTAACCAAATACTTTTTACTTGTACTTGACTACTTTTACTTGAGTAATATTATTTTGAAGTAACGCTACTCTACACACCTCTGCGTGTTATACATGTGTATGGAGCAACATGAACGAACACTAACTAGATAGTGCATATATTTTTTAAATTATATTTCATTTCATTCATATAACATTTCATGTCAAAACTCTCCTATCTCTTTGCACTTACACTACCGTTCAAAAGTTTGGGGTCTAAGTGACCCCAAACTTTTGAACTGTATGTATAGATCCTAAACATCTTGTCTCATTACAGAACTGTGCTTTTTTCAATGGCAATTTCGTCGAATATGGCATTAGCTGTCATATGTCCATCTGAACACAAGATGGCACTGTTCAATGTGCCTTGAACAATGAGGCCTTGAGTGGTGAACTGTAGGTGAAGCAATGCCCTGGAGCTTCACTTCCCCTCCCGACGGACCATCAGGCTCTCACATTTGGCAAGGATGGGGTCTGCCTACAAGCCACAACATTTGTACTGCTGGACTGACAGGCTGCAGACAATTTCACCACTCAGTTCACCCCTGGCAAAGCGAACGTGTTGAATTATTTCCCCAGCTATCTATTGTGTTTGATGAAGATGCTACTGCTGACATGTTGCTTGGTCACATACTAACTTCCTTATTCTTGTACTATAAAGTGATATCTGTTACCCCGTACTTACTAGTATATTCTGGCTCTAGTACAGGGCTAATCGGTCCTCAAGGGTCATTGCAGGTGCAGGTTTTTCTTCCAACCATTAAAGCACAGTTTATCTAATGAGGTTTCTGCTACGAAGAGCATCAACTGACTAACTGAATGACTGATTACACTTGTTAGGCACCAGATTGGTGAAGTGTCCTCTTGATCAGTTGGAATAAAAACCTGCACCCTTTGTGGAATTTTTTGGCCAACCCTGTTCTGGTATTTCCTCACAGTTTACCGTCATCTTCATTTGTGTCATCATCCACAGTAGGTGTCTGTTGAACGCACTTTTATTGTGGAAATAACCTTGTGATGTAATGTTTGTGTGAAGGTGCCGCTTCAAATGAAGAGTGACTGTTTGATCTACCTTTCCCTTTCTTCATGTTATTGTTATTAATGTGATGCTAAACAGTTATATAAATAGTGATTGATGTGGTATGCTTTGGCTCTTGGGACTTGTTATTCTACATGCATTTTTCTAAACTTTGATTTCCTGTACTTGAATGTTACCAGATAAACTAAACACAGATGAGGACATCTCAAGACTGTAGATTAGGACAAAAAAAACAAAACAAAATTTAGAGAGTATTCTTGAATTTTATTGGTAATGTAAGTTATTCCACCGTGCTATTGTGAAATGTAACCCGAGACTTTGTCAAGAAACAAATATATTTCAATAAAATATGTAGCCTTATCAAAAAAAAAAACAAAATCTTCTTTCCAAATATGAGTAGATGTCGTGCTCATGTACTTTACAGCATTTGTCATTTCAAACTTTGTATGTCCAATCTTTCCAATTCAGACGAACACACCAGAATATTCTTGTTTTCAATCAGGTGAACAATACCTGCTTGTTTAGCATGTTAGCAGTTGAAATCAGCAAATTTATTTGGGAAACTAACAATTGTCAGGTAAGTGTTGATCATCTAAAGTGGATACGTATTGCAGGCCCGGATCTAGGTTTACCCACCCGAGTGGGCACTAAGAAATCTTGAGGGGGCACCCCCAATGCAGGCTTTTTTTTACCCTCTGCATTTCTCCGGGCTTGGGACCGGCGCAAGTAGGACACTGGCTTGTGTCCCGTTGAGGCTGCATTAATTTTTTGGGGGGTTTATTTATTCATTTTTTCATTCATCTACTTATTCTCGCAGTCGGCGTGATGTCACGATGACGTCATCTCGCATAGCACCGTGTCGTCATTTTAAGATGGGGGCACGCACAGGTAAACATCCGTACACAAACGTTGTCTGAAATTCATACATTTCAGCTGTGTTTTGCGTCTTTTTTTTCATAAAAAAGTCTTAAACATGACTTATTATTATCACGAGTCACTGCCGACATACGCGAGGAGGCGATACAACTTAAAATTAGCGTGTATTGGCCTGCAAATCTGCCCATACAAAGTCACAGCTGATAGCTGGATAAACAATCCAAAGGAATTGCCAGCTGTGGAGTTCATAAACATCTACAACTACCTCATAAAGTCACCCACTAAGTTGACCTTACACTATCAATTACGTGGAATATGTAATGTCTGGAACTAAGAAAACTTTTAGTATATACGGAGTGAATATTTCTGCCGTAACCGTTAATTCGCCTCCAAGCGTTATTTAGCTGTGAACACATCACGGCAAAATAACCCACCAGGTCAATAATATACCGATTGACCGATCAGAGCAGTTCATGGCAAAAGAAAAATAACACTTTGCGAGTTGTCGGTTACAGTAATAATAACCACTGCCTAGGCTATTGAATCATAGAAGTTAATTGGGGCAGAAAAAAAAAAAAAAATCGATCAAAGTTTACTCACCAGTGATAAAATGTCGGCTGCAAACGTAAATGTGCCTGAATTTAGGTTCCCACTGGCGAGAATGGTCCACGGAACCGTCTTCTTTTACTGTTCCTCGATTGATTGCTTTCAGCCATTTACTTGTCCTTTTCTTCTCACGAGGAAGAATGAAGGACTTCAAATGCGCCTCTGAACTCTACCTTGTGTTACAACCCGCAACACGGCAACTTTTAGTCATTTCGACGGAAAAAAAGACCGCAAATAAGACAAAAGTTCAACGCGTTTGTACTACAATGCACGACAGAGCAAATGCTTGTGACTCGTGTTTTTCCCCCCATTTCAATATGGAGACGCTTTGTTGTGGCTGATGACGTCATTAATGCCTGGATGTCCGACTGCGAGAATGTGTCTGGAGGAGAGAGAGGAAGCGTGCAGATAACAAACGAGGTTGGAAAAACAGCTTGTTTTGGTAATTGCTTATTCGGCATGGTTGCGGCCAACAGTAACCGTTAATCCTGCAATAAAAAAGTAGGTGAGACCAACTCTCCGTGCGTTCTCTATATCCAGTGCAAGGCTACAATAGATAGTCCCGACATTTTGATTGGGTGGGCACGACTCACGCCTGGGTGGGCCGTGCCCATACCGGCCCCCCCCATACATCCGGCCCCGACGTAATGCAGTGTAGAGGAAGAACACAGATTGCAATTTTTTTTTTTTACGTGTGCAGTCTGTTACCTCAATGGCTGCCATTGTCGGTGATAGACACCCAATATATTTGAACTGGCAGGGCCAACAGTTGTCACTGCAAAAATGTATCGGCCTTCTATCACCATTTATGGCACTGAAACATGATCATTAGCTGCCAACCCTCCCAGTTAAAATTCATTGGGTATCTATCAGGGCCAATGGCAGCCAACTGGTTTAATCACATTTTTTTCTATAGATAAATGTCTAAAAAGGATTCACACGCCTGCAGTTGACAATCACGACATCCAATGAGCTGAACCCCTCAAAACAACAAGGAAACCATATTAAAAAAATAATAGGTTGAATGTAAAAAAGTCAGTGTACCTTAAAGAAATATGCCAAAGATTTAGGTGGCTCATCAAGGCATAAATCAGTCAATCCTTACAACTGAAAATGGACCATACCACAGACATAGACTGATAATGGTTAATGCAAGAATTTATTTCTGAAACAGATTTTGTATACATATAAAAGCTTCACATGCAAAGTAATTGTCAGCTCTTGTATGAATCAATTTTGTTCTATATAGAGTAAATACAACAATAACAAATATTCATTAAATTGTTCTTAATAACCCAACATATTGTCGCTATTAAATCATGCACTTACTATATGTTCAAGATAGGAGTGATACACTGGTTTGATTAAATACTTTAAAAAAATCATTATTGTGGACAGTTAAAAAAAAAAAAAAATAATAATTTGAACCCACCCACCGAGCCCCCTTTCTCGTTGAAGCACATATTTTGCATCCATGAGGTATGCAGTATACATTAAAGGTGAGACCTGTCTGTTCTACCTGCTTACCTGTGTTGACTGCAAACTAAACTGCTCTTAGTGCAGACTATATCAAGGGAACAATTTCAACTGGCTGTTGATGGAGAGCCATTTTTTCTTCCTACGTCCAACATGTACGTAATTGTTTACTTATTCTATTGCCCGGAATTACCAGCACACAAACAAACACTAAACAAGATTGCCAGGCATGAAGTCAAACTTGTTTTGAGTTTTCTTTTGTACTTATCTTTCCCTTTAAATAGTACAGGATAGAAAAATTATGACTCACATTTTTTTTGTATACCAAAAAAAAAAAAAAAAAAAAAAAGGAGATTTCGATTTTAGGCCATATCACCAAGCTCTAGTACAAGATTATTTATTTCCCAGACTACAATGTGTCTTATCGTTAGTAAAAAAAAAATCAATTACAATTTTTAAACACAATACATGTCTTCATACGCAGGCTGGAATCCAGTACTAAAACATTGTAGGTTTTCTACCACAGTATGCAGGTGTCCTTTGGGTTCTCGCCACCACCAGTTGGTCGTCCGCCAGCTTTAAAATGCAAATCCCTCATTCTGTAAAATGAACAGAAAATATAATGAGGTATTTTCATGTTAAACCTAATGGTAAATCAAGCTCTGCATGACATGAACATTTGATGATCCCCACCAACCCTCTCAGAAAATCGTATGTCCGCATGTGATGTAATGCATTAGGTACTGCAAACTCCCTTAGTTTATTTACATACATTAAATTGTTTAAAAAAAAAAAAAAGAAAATACAAAACCCGTGCTGCCACAGAGAGAACATGCACTTCTGGATTCACCTGAACCTCATAAAAGCTGTGATGCGGCTGTGCCAACCAGTTTTCTACTATGCTGCGTGCACGTTAAACAGCATTATGTGGGTAACTCATGAGTTACCTTGTTGGAGGACATTTTCAATATAGTCCTGCTCCGTGTTGATGTTGCCTGCGGGTCGATACTGCCCAACAACAAAAGCTTTGTTGCCATCAGTGGCCAAACCAACTCCCAGTTGGGTGCTTTCTTTCCACACAACCTGTGTAAAATGACCTGCAAATAAAACATGTGCAAGAACAATAAGGATGTTGGCATTATGCCACCCCTTTTTGCAAATAAACTGTAGTACATTGAATTTCATTGTATGTTAGCTGAAATGACCCATCAGTGTAGTTCATATACTGAACTAGGTCATGTTAAATTCTGTATTTTTAATGCAGAAGTGATGTTTTTCCCATTTGTGTAATCCATACGTTTTGTTTTGCCCGATTTTTTGTTTTTTGATTTACCTGTATTGGTTTGATACCCTGGCCTTGTCCAATTATATTCCTTAACTTCACTGTACCACAAATCAACTGCTTCTTTTCCTAGACAAGACAGACTTTCTCACAACACAATTCCATGCAAACAACAATAAATGGCAGCAAGATAAATAAAATCATTTACATTGTCAAGTAATGTGTAACAATTTGCTTTAGGGGTTAACACGAGGCAATAATAAGCACTTAAATAATATGTAACATCCATTATAGTGTGTGGAATTGGAAATACACCTGTTAATTTAATGGCCAAGCTCCACTTGTAATAAATATTCTCGCCATCACTGCTGTCACTGTGCTTTAGAGTACCCAAAACCAGCAAGTGCTCTGCCCATCTCTGAGCTTCAGCATTCAGCTCACTGTTAAGTGTCATAGGCGGTGCGTTGTGCAGTGTTCTGTAGGCGTTGTGAGTATCCAGGAACTCATTTTGAAAGCTCTCATCTGCTGATCAAATTGTGAATTATCAATAAAAGACTCCTTTGTAGTGGCTGCAGTCTGCAGAAATTATTCCTGAAAAATGGATGCACTCACCTGCGATTGCGTTCGTTGTTACTACGAATGAAAAAATACAGTTCAAAACCAAACTGCACAGCAATTGCTTCGTTATTTTCCACATCATAAAAATATTGAAGAAGGAAGGAGAAACTGTTCGTAATGGGCGCGCGATACTTGCTTACATGTCAAACAGCTACTGCACAAATGAATTCGCCTGTCTTGATATTTATGTGCTCGAGATGTGGAGGCGGAGATCCATCCAGGTTGTTTGTTACAACCCCAACAGGATCATACAGCTGCCTCCTTTGTATATTGTTCTTCTTGTATTGTCAATCAATTCACTCTGCATCTGCAAAGTAAAGAAAGTAATCAAAAAACATCTTAATGTAGATTATCTGTATGTGTTATTCTCTATTTTAGGAGAAGACGGTAGCAGTTTACTTTGTTTCACATTGAAATGTAATTGAGACAACCACAGATAAAGTGGGGCAAATAAGTATTTAGTCAACCACTAATTGTGCATGTTCTCCCACTTGAAAAGATTAGAGAGGCCTGTAATTGTCTAGCCTGGCACGGCCACACTGTTCTCCCTGTATTTTTCAAACACTGAGAGAAAAATCTGGGAACCATCCCATTAACGGCCTCTCGAGCAGGTACAAAATCAATCGACAAATCAGATTTGTTTATTTGCGTGACGTGTTCTTAACGAGCAACGTCACTCTTGCGCGTCGGAAGTCGTCTTCACAACAACACAGACGGTGAACAGGAGAGCCGAGAATATGTTCCAATCCACGGTAAAATCAGTTTTAAATTACCAAAAACACATCGACACGAGTCATTGACAACAGTCTGTCTCGCGCTAGCCATGTCGAATAAACTCCGCTCTCCTCGTATGTTTCCTTTCGCGCGAAAGTCCCTCGTCCTGCCCTCGTCGTTTTACTAACGTCACGTCTGCCCGTCGCTGATTGGTCCACTCCGCTGTCTGTTTGCTATGGCTTGCTCCGCCCTGGAAATTGTATCCGCGTGAATGGTGGCCAGACTCAATAGCTGGAACAGCGGTGAGTCTGGTGTACCAGACAAGTAATTGTCAACATGGGTAAACCTCAACCATGAGAGACAGAATGTGGAAAAAAAACCCAGAAAATAACATTGTTTGATTTTTAAAGAATTTATTTGCAAATCATGGTGGAAAATAAGTATTTGGTCAATACCAAAAGTTCATCTCAATACTTTGTTATGTACCCTTTGTTGGCAATAACGGAGGCCAACGTTTTCTGTAACTCTTCACAAGCTTTTCACACACTGTTGCTGGTATTTTGGCCCATTCCTCCATGCAGATCTCCTCTAGAGCAGTGATGTTTTGGGGCTGTCGTTGGGCAACCCGGACTTTCAACTGCCTCCACAGATTTTGTATGTTGGTTGAGATCTCCAGGACCTTGAAATGCTTCTTACGAAGCCACTCCTTTGTTGCCCTGGCTGTGTGTTTGGGATCATTGTCATGCTGAAAGACCCAGCCAAGTCTCATCTTCAATGCCCATGCTGATGGAAGGAGATTTTCACTCAAAATCTCTCGACACATGGCCCCATTCATTCTTTCCAGATCAGATGTCCTGGTCCCTTTGGAGAAAAACACCCCCAAAGCATGATGTTTCCACTCCCATGCATCACAGTGGGTATGGTGTTCTTCAGATGCAATTCAGTATTCTTTCTCCTCCAAACACGAGAACTTGTGTTTCTACCAAAAAGTTATATTTTGGTTTCATCTGACCATAACACATTCTACCAGTCCTCTTCTGGATCATTCAAATGCTCTCCAGCGAACCGCAGACGGGCCTGGAAGCAGGGGTCGTGTTAGTCCGAATATTTTCCGTCGTTGACCGTTTTTTTACAACAATGACGGAAAAAACTGAAGTCCATCTGTCATTTTGACAGGTTGCAATTCACACCCCAGACCACAGGGTGGCGATTGAGCATATTAATTAGCTATTGTCTCTCTTGATGCATGACGTCGTTGGCCTTACTCGGAAAAATGTCAAGGCAACTGAGTGTCCGAAGTTTCTTCAAAAAGCCCCAAAACGACGATGGTGTTGATAAAAGAGGTGAAAAAAGAGGGACTGATGCAGTGAAGGATGACAACGAATCAAGTGAATCGCTGGCTCACTCCTCACTGTGGCGAGCAGTTGAAAACGCGGCCAATTACCAAGAAGGGCAGAATTGGTAACACGGTGAAAGCGGCATAAAGCCAAAAAAGCGGACCAGACTAGCCAGAGCCTGAAATTATTTCAAGGAAAATATGGAGGGTGCCACCACTGTGTGTACTCTTTCTGCTAGGCTGAGCTCGCATACCACGGTAGCACGTCGGCTATGAACGAACACTTGACGCGCCGTCACCCAGGTGTATTTCGGAAGACAACAGGAAACAACAAGCTAGCGGATTGTAAGTCCATACAACTTTCTAACGATTTTTAAAAAAATTGGAAGTTGCCTTTATGTGCGTCGTATCAACATGCATTTTTATTTAATAATAATAATAATAATTAAAAAAAAAAAAAAAAATATATATATATATATATATATATAATGGAATTGTATAATATTTTATTATTATTAAATGTATTAGGATCATGGAAGGTCCCACTTGGGGGGAAAAAGAAAATATATATATATCCTGTATATATATAATATAATAAAAATATATATGGAAACAGTACTGGCCTGTTTACTGTAATCCATAACTACACAAATGTTAGTTACTTTATATTATAAAGTATTATTGTATTATTGTGTAAATACATATAGTGACTACATCAAGATATAGTCATTTAAAAAATTTAAGTGACGGGTAAAAATAGATTATGACTGGATTTTTATGACCCTGTCAGTCAAAATGACAGACAACGAAAAAGCCTAGCGCAACCTCTGCCTGGAAGTGTACTTTCTTCAGCAGGGGGACACGTCTGGCAGTGCAGGATTTCAGTCCCTGGCGGCGCATTGTGTTACTGATAGTAGCCTTTGTTACTGTGGTCCCAGCTCTCTGTAGGTCATTCACTAGGTCCCCCGTGTGGTTCTGGGATTTTTGCTCACCATTCTTGTTATCGTTTTGACGCCACGGGGTGAGATCTTGCATTGAGCCCTAGATCGAGGGAGATTATCAGTGGTCTTGTATGTCTTCCATTTTCTAATAATTGCTCCCACAGTTGATTTCTTTACACCAAGCGTTTTACCCATTGCAGATTCAGTCTTCCCAGCCTGGTGCAACAATTTTGTCTCTGGTGTCCTTCGACAGCTCTTTGGTCTTGGCCATAGTGGAGTTTGGTGTGTGACTGACTGAGGTTGTGGACAGGTGTCTTTTATACCGGTAATGAGTTAAAACGGATGCCATTAATACAGGTAACGAGTGGAGCCTCATTAGACCTCGTTAGAAGAAATTAGACCTCTTTGACAGTCAGAAATCTTGCTTGTTTGTGGGTGACCAAATACTTATTTTCCACTCTAATTTGGAAATAAATTCTTTAAAAATCAAACTGTGATTTCCTGGGTTTTTCCCACATTCTCTGTCTCATGGTTGAGGTTTACCCATGTTGACAATTACAGGCCTCTCTAATCTTTTCAAGTAGGAGAACTTGCACAATTGGTGGTTGACTAAATAGGCCGTCAGGTCACCTACCTTTTCTTTCAGTTTCGCTCCGCTACCAGGGGCACTAAATAATTTCTTCTTCATAAAACAGATTTATTAGTTCTAAGTAAGAATCTGTGGAGTTCACCCTCTGAAAACGTGTCAATTTTTTGTTCACGGTGTTGAAACCCCGGGAGTATTTTGCGTTGAGGCGCATTGATCTCTGGTGTTCGCGTAGTGCCATTAGGTCGGGAGTGGTGTGATTTTGGTCACATGAGCCAATCAGGTAGCCGCTTTCTCCTCACCATAACAAGAGAGCGAAGACGAGCGAATGGAGAAAAAAGTTAAAAAGAGCGCAGAAAGTGGGAAATAAACGATGCTACATGCGTCTTTTTTCCGTGAAGAATGAGGACGTCTTGGACTTCACTTTTCAACGGTGGAACACGTACAGAACCTGCTTTAAAAAGTGGCTTTGTCTTCACGGCGCTAACAAGGATCTTGCAGGAATATACAAACATTGCGTGGATATGGATTTTGAAAATATTCCTGGCGACGCTGGATTCCACACTACATGCTACCGGCGTTTTACTGATAAACAGAAAGTGTTAAAGGCTAAGAAAAAATTCGCACGTGCTGGGGGAGAGCCATCTGCAGCCGCGAGCCATTCTGACCCCCCTGCGAGTACTAGCGAAGTTGCAAAAGCGTCTGAAACTCCCAGAAAAAAATTCGTTCACGTTCAGGTTTGCCCATCGTTTCTGCTGGCCCTGTCCTTCCAGCCATCTGCATCATTTGTAAAAAAGTGTCAAAGTATGCTCGTTTGGGATCGGAAGGCAAACGGCAGCGGGATCATCTCGCCAAAGCAGACATTGTCGGCAGGTATGTGCCTCACACACACGCGCCCATTTTTATTTACAATATGACCAATATTTATTAATGGACTGAAAATAATTTGTTGTTAATTTTTAAGGCTATAGTTTAGTAAACACGCGAGCTGCTGAATGATTTATCGAGTGAATCCAGCAGTGGTTACCAAACTCGGGTTAGCTGTGCCCCTCACAATAATGGATCACAGCTACATCCCCCACTCCCCACCAACCTCAACAAACCCTTTACTTTTAAATCCGTGATGTGCATATACTGTGAAAAGCGGTGATGTGACTTATTATAATTCTTTTTTGTGTAAAGGCCGGTTGCTGCAGGCAGCAGAGATGAAGAAAGACTCTTCAATCCTTCAACATATCAAAGACAAAGACTGTGTTGCAATGGAGGTGCGATACCATAAATCCTGTTACCGAGATTACACCAGGTTCCTAACCAAGTCAACAGCAGCAGAAACTGCAACGAGGGACGAAGAACTATGAGTTATTACATTGCACTATTCCATTGACACTTTGCTAAAATTACACATTTCAAAGGTAAAGCATTGGTCAACAACATGCCACTTGTATTCTGCTTGCCTTTAGCCAAAGCATTGAAAGCGTTACTCTTTGCACATCCAAAGTATGTGTGTGTTTCAGACAACTCTATGCTGAGAGCTACAAACTCTTTTGTGAACAAGTGGTCCGTCAAAGGATTATCGTTGACAAAGAAGTGCTCAGAATGGACAAGCTAAAAAGGTTGTTCGTGAACACCGTGAAGAACCATGAGGATCTTGATGCTTCAGACTACAGGTAATATATAAATCTTCATACTAAAAATTTTTTTATATAAATTTAGTCTCTAATAAAAAAGGCTTTGAGAGAATGTTTAATTTTGTTCTCTTTGGTGTATTTGTGTGAATGAGAAATATAAGTGCAAGAGTGAATGTGGGTGTGTGTGATGTGAATATGTGTGTCTTGTGCTCATCTTTCCCTTTAACTTTGTTTCAGGTAGGTTTTGCTGAAAAGAAGATTGAAGCGCGATTTCCTCCAGTTGGTTTTTCACACCCCTTTCCAGCGCAACATGTCTGAAATGTTTTTTTTTTTTTTTTGAGACATTATCAACAACAGACAAACTTTTAGACAGGATACCTCAGTCATCGGGTACATCAGCTACCGAATCTACTGAGGTAAGCCAAGAAAGTGACACTGAAAAAATGGGTAGCACAACATCAGGTTGGAAAACCAGCTCTGGGCCCAAGTGTTTGTTCAGCCCTCTTTGGCATCCATACATTCACAGGTTGTGACTCGACCAGGGCCTTTCATGGCAAGGGCAAAACAAAGACATTTTCTCTTGCTTGTCAGCAAGTAGAATACCTGACTGCGTTTACATATCTAAGTAGTAGTTTTAACCTTGACCAGTCTACATTTGAGGCATTGAGCAAATATATGTGCCATCTATATGGCCAGTCAACTGCCAAAAATGTCAACTATGCAAGATACAAGGCATCCTGTATGGCATCGTCAGCTTTGCCAGAACTGTCCATTCCTCCAACAAGTGATGCTCTCTTCCAACACAGCAAAAGGGCAAACTACCAAGCAGCAGTAATGCAACATTCTCTGACTGGTATGATGTGTGCCCCTTCACCAATTGGCAATGGATGGGACATTGAGGATGGTGAATTAACACTAAAATGGATGACTAGAAATCATGCCCCAGGTAGTGTGCTACAGGTAGTCCACTGTGGTTGCAAGATAAGCAAGTGTGAGACTGAAAGATGTTCATGCTTGTCTGCAAAAATGTCTTGTACAGATTTATGCCACTGCCAGAACTGTGAAAATATTTCAAAGGAAACAGAAAGAGGCACATGGGATAATGACACTGATGATAGTGATATTGATGAGTAATCACCCACCATGTAAAATCTGTCCTAAGTTTTGATTCATTATCAAGATGGTACTCTCCATTTTAACCCTTTTAAAACAAAAAAGATGTCTGTATTGCCTTTTCCCAAAACATAGACCTTTGTTCAATTTGACTGCCAAAAAAGATGGATGTTCCAATGAAGTGCCATGGTTTTATTGTGAATGCACATTTGATATATGTAAATATATATATATATATATATATATATATATATATATATTGTGTGAGGCAGGAGTGGGGGTGTAAATGACATGCTGTGACATAATCTGACACTTTAATAAATACTCTTTGTTACAATTATCTGGGCTCTTAATGCATTTATTTTCATCCAGTCCATTTTGCCTTGTTCCAGTTTTGAGGTGCATGGTAGGATTTTCAGCCATTTTTGGCCAATGTGTGCTGCTTCTTGTGTACCTTTCATTACATAGTAGGTTGTGAATTGTTTTCATATATAAAACATAAGCTTTTAGATAAATGTAACATATGTGCTTCATGTGCTGGTGTCACCTCAAGTTGAAGTGATTTTTTTTGCACAGATTTGCTACATTTAATGATCTAAATTCACATATGAGTGTACTAAACCACCAATACTTGTTTCTGATATTAGGTACATGTATGTATGACATTTGAGAAAGATTTTGTGTTGCCAAATTTAATGTAAGACATTTTACACCCAGAAATGGCAGCACCAGATTTTCGTTTTTTGTTATTTCCCTATGTATATATTCCTGGCTTTTGACAAAATTGGTGCAGGGAAACTTTGGGTGAACTTTTAACCCAAAGTTCAGAAGGGTATTATCTATCAAAAAATGCATTGAACAAGTAGTGCCCAGAAAGTGGAACGAAACTCATTTTCTAGGCACTTTTTCAGGGTCCACCCCAAGGCCTATAAATATAGTACTTATTTGCCCCACTGTAAAGACAAGTTTTGTCGCATTCATCTGTGTTCCACGCCTTGTCACAAGTACAACCAAGTTCTCTGACCACAAAAGAGCTTCTGCTTTGACTTAAGAAAACAATATTGTGCACAGATAAGCACACACCCACACGCATAGACACATGCACAGATAAATGATGATGCTACATTGCAGCAAACACCACTGCAAAAAATAGAACCTAATACTCAGTGTCATCGCAGAGTAGTTGAGTGTGGGGTTTAACCACACCAAGCTCTTATTGTTAACCTACATAGAGAACATTCCAAAGTACCTGGACCTCAATAACTAACTTTAAAACACAGAACTACTGTTCTAAATGCACAATACCGAATCATAGACTTCATGGTGATTAATGGGGGGACTGCATTGTTGGCGTGGCCATCAAAGCTGAATGAGTAGAATCACAAAGAGCTTTTTCCGTTTAAAATTCTTGTGAATAAATGCTTAAATCCCTGAATTCTTACTAGCTATGGACGTTAAACAGTCTCGATTTTTGGTTAAAAGCAAAAAAAAAAAAAAAAAAAAAAAAACATGCAGTTAGCATTTATTTTACGTAAATATTGTGAACTATGATGCTAGTCGGTAAGCAAATGTAGTGGCCCCCTTATGAAAACAGAGCCTTTTCAGTTTAAAATTCTTGTGAAAAAATGCTTAAATCTCTAAATTCTTTATAGATAAGGACATTAAACAGTCTCGATTCTTGGTTAAAAGCAAAAAAAAAAAAGTGCAGTTAGAATTTATTTTACGTAAATATTGCAAACTATGACGCCAATGCCGTAGCGCAGGGGTGCCCAAGTCCAGTCCTCGAGAGCCCCTATCCAGCTTGTTTTCCATTTCTCCCTCCTCCAACACACCTGACTCAAATAATAAGGATCATTATCAGGCTCCTGCAGAGCTTGCTGATGAGCTGATCATTTGATTCAGGTGTGTTCAAGAAGGGAGACATGGAAAACAAGCTGGATAGGGGCTCTCGAGGACCGTACTTGGGCACCCCTGCCGTAGCGGCTAATTTCTCCCATTGTTATTTTTCACAACGTTTCAAAATGCATATAAAATATAATAATTACTTTGAATCCTAGAACAAATCACTCCTGATACAATCCTTCCTGTTTGTATGAGGTACAGCTTTCATACTTTTTCAACCTAAATCCGGCATTGGGGAAGTGTTTGGGAATCACTGCGACCGACTTCGACTGACTGAAGCCAAGTGTAGGACGGCCCCCTACTTGAAGGCGTGACGCAGTGTCTGAGGAATGTGTCCTGTCAATATAATTATGAAGTGTATGACCCAATTAGTACCTGACTAACATAGAACACTCAACACCCAAAAAAATTCCCACGATGTCAATCTACTCATGCATCTTCTATAATGCTTACCTGTCTCCTAATTTAATTACAAGGCTGTTATGGTATTGCTGTTTTATAGTTTGCAAGACTGCACAGATTTTATTTAACTGTAACCATTCCATAAAATATTTCTGATCTTGGAAGCTATAAGGCCTTCACGATCAATTACCAAGGCATGTTGATTTGGTAATGATGGTTGATGGTCTGATATTGTGTCCAATAAGTGTTTTTTTACTTTTCCAGTAAATCAGTGAACTTCAATTTATCACGTTACTCTGTCATCTTCCCCATGCAACTAAATCTAATGAAAAATGTGTCTAGCTGTAAGTGGTTCCACTATTACTTTATAAGTATAATCAACCCTACATTGCACAGCATCGCCTTGTCGCAAGTTCAGAAGTTTAACGTTTAACCCCAATGCAGTTTTCATTGCAATTATATACACTTCCTTCTTCCATACATCTTTTCTTCACGGGGCTACTGGCCAATCAGTGTACACACATTCATAGTCATATTCACAGCGAAGGACCCCAGGTAGTTTTTTTTTTATGTGTGGGGATGTGTGTGTGTTTAGGCAAAGTACCCAGAGAAAACTTTGGACAGCAATAAACACAGAAGCTCTGGGCAAATCTGAGTTGTCTGTACATGTCAACAAAGTATTTAACAGTGGGTTTGAACATGTGCCATGATTCTACAGTATACAGTATAAAGTGGGGCAAATAAGTATTTAGGCAACCACTATTTGTGTAAGTTCTCCCACTTGAAAATATTAGAGAGGCCTGTAATTGTCAACATGGGTAAACTTCAACCATGAAAGACAGAATGTGGAAAACCCCCCTGAAAATCACATTGTTTGATTTTTAAAGAATTTATTTGCAAATCATGGTGGAAAAAAAGTATTTGGTCTATACCAAAAGTTAATCTCAATACTTTGTTATGTACCCTTTGTTGGCAATAACGGAGGCCAAACGTTTTCTGTAACCCTTCACAAGCTTTTCACACACTGTTGCTGGTATTTTGGCCCATTCCTCCATGCAGATCTCCTCTAGAGCAGTGATGCTTTGGGGCTGTCGTTGGGCAACATGGACTTTTTTATGGGCCTATTATCATTCCAATGAACAATTAAGCAAATGAGGCACACCTAAAAACTGAAATGCCTGATGCCCTCATGGCAAGTATATTTTCTTTCTTTTTTTTTTCATCAGTAACCTACAATGACACGTTTTTTAACGTATGTCTATTGTAGTACATGTAAAGGCACAATTGATTTTGAGTGGGTGCAGAGTAAATATAGGTAATGCTACCACCTGTTGGTTATATAGCGGAGTTACAGCATTGGTCCAAATGTTGCATCTATGGCGCCCTCTAGTAGTGGATTTGTTGCCAGTGCCAAAGAAAAGCTAGTTAACCCAGGGCCATGGATCAACCGTGTACTAGAAGGAGGGCTCATTTTGAACATTTGCTTGTCTCGTGTGTGCATCAAAAGTCTGCACCTTTATGAAAGTTAACCCCAATCACCACCACACACACTCACACGCAAATTTCACCGACCCAAGTTCAAGTTTGCTGCTCACATTATGGTAACAGCAGTGGGGTTAATGTTACGTGATGCCGGGAGCACCCTGTTTAGTAATAACTTTTGCTTTTCACCGAGCAGAAGAAATCAGAATATCACAGTTCAAGGGCATAGGTTTGCATAGGGACGGTAGGGACAAAACACTACCAATTTTTAAGGATGCTCAAATTGTCCCCACCAACTTTTAAGCAACCTTATTTGCATAATATAATGTGTTCAGTTATATAGGTCATGTAGATTGTCGTTGTTTGTCAGAAATGTTCTTAATTCAAGGATAGATATTGTTCAAAACATTATTTGAAAGCATTTTTTTTCTTGATTTAGGTGAAAAATGACTGACTTTTAGATTTTTGGACTTAATGAGAACAAATGGTAATATTTACTAAAAGTAAGTGGAAGAATCTGACACATTAATCTGTTAACAGGCCTTTAAAATTTAAGGTGAAGAAAATTATTCGACTAGATTTAAGAAACATCAGATTTACACGTTATACTATAAATTTGCAGTGTGAAAGTTAGTATGAGTCAATACAGATATATTTTGCATTTATCATTTAGCCAATCAATTAATTACGTCCATTTACGTGAGAAATGTAGCACTGACCTCTGTTCACAGTCTGTTTGGTCTTATGTCCCGTCCCCAGCAAAAAGTGTACATGCAGGTTGTGCTGTTATATCGTCCCTATCAATACCGAGACCAAACCTATGCCCTAGTCACAGTTCTAAGCCTTGACATAAACTCTGAAATTAGGCTGCTGATACCATTTTTCTGTAGTGCATACAACAGTGACCTGTATGTCATTCATTCATTTTCTGCGTCAGTACAGACCCGTGCGGTCCATAAGACGAGTTAGGCAAATAGCTAGGGGTGTCGCAGCGTCCGAAAGGGTGTCAAGAAAAATGTTCAAATAATATTTGATGACAGCAGTATTCCAAAAATTATATAGGACAATAAAACAAAAGAACAACAAAACATATCGTAATAAGTCTTTAAATAATAATGAAATCATTTTTCTAGTGTGCCCTCTGCCCGTTTCATTGTTTCATTTTGCACTTGCTTAAAAGTGCCAAGGTTAATTAAATAAATACACCATAAAATATGCAAGCAATAATTTCATAGTTCTGTGGTATGGGGGACTAAAAGTGCCATGGATTTAAATGCAAACATTTGTTATTAAAAGTGCCATTAATTCATTAAAATGGCAATTCCGTTCATGTAAAAAATATTCTTTTTTTTTTTTTGTTATCATATATTATTTAATTTATTATTGGATGACCCTGTTTAGTTGCAGTGCTTCATGAATTTATTTTGTTTTTCAACCTCACTCATCAAAGTTAATGGCCGGATTCGCACACCTGATTGAGCCAGATACAGTAGGCTGCTTAAGTTAGGCGCTATTATGGTTATGTCATGCTGGTTTCACAATCAACAGCAACATTTGTTTTTAGCCCCGTCGTGTTAAGTGCAGGGAAAATATAACTCACCCACTGAATCAGTGGGAGGCCTGAGCTTGTTTCGTTGAGACGAGATGGTCCCATCAATGTGTGATGCGAGAGTGAGAGAAGCCAGCTTCACAAAAATACGATGTTAGAAATTGTAGCACGGTTTTCGATACTCTCCTAGCGATGTCAGGATATTCCGGAATGACTTTAATCCAGAACCTCGGTAGAGTTGTTGTCTCAAATGTACGTTTAAGGTCGCCGTCATTTGTGATCTCTACAAATTGATCCTCCTGTTGCACAGACATGCTCGAATCACTCGGTTTATTCACAAACGGGTCACGAATCCACTCCTTTGCAGTTCATGGGTCTTTAGTGATTGGGAAGTAGTGTAGATTTTTTTTTCTTTTAGGTTGTAGGCTCATCTTCTGACTCGTAAGGTGCCCTTTTCCCCGTAAAAAATCTGTCCAAAGACGTCTGTTATACAGTCATTCTAGTGTGGGGGCTAATTATTCCCAGGAACAAGTGTGATTCGCCCACCCTACGTCAGACATTTTTATCGAGGACAAGCGCACATAGATATACAAAATAAGATCTACTGCTTGCAGTCCAATCAGTGTATTTCTATGACGGCATTCCATCCTGTAGTATTATATCTAGAGCAGACAGTGATACTGGTGTGTTAAGGGGCACAGGCCAAAGTTAATTTGGCCACTATGTAGTCGTTAATAAATTATTATTTCTTTTGTGGCCCGGTACCAAATGCGCCACGGACCGGTATCGGTCCGCGGCCCGGCGGTTGGGCACCCCTCGCCTAGTGTACCAAATTGGTCAGGAACGGCCCTGCGTCAGTTATCCCAGCTAACTATGAGAAGTAGGTGGGGTACACCCTTAATTGGTTGCCAGCCAATCGCTGTCCACAACGAGGTCCCCGGAAAATATCCTTTCTGGCATGCGGCGAACATACAAACTCCACACAGGAAGACCTGAGGCCTGGATTGAACCCTCGATCTCACAACTGCGAGACAGACATGCTAACCCATAATCCACTGCTTCATGACCTGCAGCTATTCTGATAAGTTGCATTTGGGTTACACACAATCAATTTATTTATTCATACATTTATCATTTTGGTCGAGACAGTGCATATTAGTGAACAATACATGGGACTCGTGTGTAACCTCACCACACCACATTACAGAAACCAGAGAAAAACAAAAAAATGGCACAATATATAATGCAACAGGATAAATAAAAACATAATTAAGGTTAATAATCATTACATGACTGATTTGCTTATATTCGGTTTTTAACACCATAGTATGTAAAAAAAACCACATCTTAGTTGAATGAAGTGTCATAGACAATCGAATATAATTGTGTAGATTGAATTTGATTAAGAAATTTTCTTGATGTGACTATTGAAAGTGAGAATTGATTCGAGGACCACTCCAAGGTACTTGGTCCTGTTTGAGCTCCTCACAGCTTAAAAAATACATTTGAACTTTTGCTGTAAATAACTACATTGCCTGCATACATTTGTACAGTGTTGTTAATTTTACTTTAAAAAAGTAATTAATTACAGTTACAAATTACTTCTCCCAAAAAGTAATTGCGTTAGTAACTCAGTTACCTGAATGTAAGAGTAATTAGTTACTTGGCAAAGTAACTAGAGATAATTTTCTTTTTTTTTTTCTTTTTTCTAAAAAAAAAAAAAAAATAAATAAATAAAAAACACGTCACGCAATGTGAAGTTTAAAGGGTTTGGGGGACAATTGGCCCTAGCCCAATTCTTTACCCTCCACTTAACTAGACACAAGGGTATTGCGATAACTAGATAGTAACCTTTGCTATGTGTGGAAGTCATTTAAAGTTGTGAATCAACCGTTAAAGTTGTTAAAATTGCTCCTGTTATTGCATTAGTTCCCTTCTGTTTACTTTAAACATGTGTAAATTTTAAAACTGTTTCATCATTTAAAGATAGATTTAAGTTAAGATTTTGCCGATTTAGGAGCATTTTAGATTAAAAAAAAAAAAAAAAAAAGTTACTTAGGTTCGCTAGGAAGGATCTCTACATTAGAGCCTTCCTGAGAGGTCTACTGCTTTAAGATGGCGGCTGTTTACTAACGCATATAGTCCTTAAACCATGTTGCCAATGCAGCTGTGTCTGAAATTTGCATCTAGTTCTATAATATGATATCTACCGTGTCATGTGGGCGTAGTTTGTCGGCTATGGCTACAGTCAGGTATTATTGGAGCCACCTAGCATCGCGGTTGCAACGGCGTCTTCCCCACTGCTGCTCTGCTCTCTCGTCTCCGTGAGTCCGTTTCTCTCAGACTTTTTTTATTTAACCAACTTAGTAACGCATAGTAACGCACGCCTTTCCCGCCTCAGTAACGGTAACGGCGCTGCCAAGATGAGAAAAGTAATTAATTAGATTACTCAACACTGAAAAAAATAACGCCGTTAGTAACGCCGTTATATTCTAACGCCGTTATTAACAACACTGCATTTGTATTTTGATGTTTTGCATGCATTTGGATCATCGGTTATGCACAGAAAGAAAAGAAACTGGTCTTATAATTGAACCTTGCGGGACACCAATGGTACAGTCCTGAAAGGGCGATTTGACACTGTTGACTACAACACACTGCATTCTATTAGTGAGATATGATTTCATCCAGTTCATGGCTTTTTCTGAAAAAATGAAGTGAGTTAGTTTGGGTAGTCAGAGTTTCTGGTTCCTTATATTGCAAAGTCACATCAGTTTCCAAATAAATACAAAGTAAAATACATGTTGTCATGGTATGGTAAGAAATCAAAGGGTATGTAGAGTTGCACCACCATAATAAGACCAAACCATCTTTCTGTCTGGACGCCTACTGTCCCCTGCTGTGAGTTCTCTGTAGTAATGTCAAAGCTAAGCTGACAGACAGACAGACACAATCTGAAAGGCTTAACGGGATGCATTGTTTTACTATTAGATTTACTTTCCAAATATTACTTGGGGAAGTTTGCTTTGATCCCTTATGCCTCTGTTCAAATCCCTTTCATTACTTGAGTATTTGAGTGGGCATCCTTCAGGGCAGGTTGGAAGTGTTTTGAAGGAGGCAATGAAGGGTTAACACAGTTTTTGAAGGTCGTGGGGCCCTCTTGGGGGCACTGCTGTGGCTGGCTGTCTCTCTGGCTTATTAACCCTTCATCATGATTACACTGAACAGGAGGTCGGGGCATAGGAACGACAGCTTGAGGTCTGACAATCTCTTTAAACATAGAGATAGAGAAACAATGACTGGATAAGAGGGCAGATGCTTGGCAGAAGTACAGACTGTCTCAGGTAGAGCTTTAGTTGTGCATGCGCTTCCTTTTTTCTAAACATGGACAACAACAAAGTAAGTTGTTCACTTTGTAACATCAGCCGAGGAACGTATTCACAGACAGAGAATATCCACGCAGACAGACACATTTAGTGAGAAAGGCCCCAGTTGGCATCTAAATCACTTTATTGTGCTAATCAGGTATTAGAGACAGCCATGGCAATTAGTCAAGTCACAAAAGAGATTTGTTTAGGAGAGCAACAGCAAGGTAATGTCATTTTGAATGAGAAACCTCAGGGACCTCGTATCTTGTTCCTATTCTCTTTAAGATGCAAAATCCTTTTACTGGAACTCCCACTACCTACACTAATTCCCCAAATAGAGGCTATGAACTACAGTACTGTAACAGACATCACATTTTCTTATCAGGGCTTCACCTGCCAACTCACTGCTTCAACACAGATTTGCGTAACATATCTGTGTTGTTTCCGGCTGTTGACTTTCAGTTTCCGTTTTTGACTGATGAGCATGAGTTTCTATATTGTGACTTTTATATAATTTCAGTATTGACCCTGTTTTTGTTGCTGACACGTAGCAAGGTATTTGGCAAAAATAACCTTTTCTACGGTTTGCCCTATCATCCACATGCACACGCACATTTTAACAAGTTTTCTTAAAAACGCCATCCAAAGTGAAGATGTGCGAATTATGCATTTGTGGCACCATCATGTGGACACTGATAGGCGAAGATTCAACTGCGGGAACTTTGTCTCTACGTCACACAGGGCCGGCCCAGCCTACACACAGACTATGCAGCTGCTTAGGGCCCTTGAACACTAGGGCGCCCAGATAGGGGGCAATCTGGCAATTGTTTAATTTATATTCTATTTTGTTTATTACAGTTTGCTTTATTTGACTTTTGTGAGTTTTGATACTTGATTACAAGCTTAAAAAATAAAATTTCTTCCTTAACTTCTTTCTTTCCTCTTTTAGAAAAAAGTTTGGCGTTATCTACTGTACTGACAATCATTTGGGGTGAGAAGTTTGAAGAATGCAGTGCAACAAAATCTGATTAATGTACAAAATATGGACATATAGGTTGGATTGCATGTATGGGTTTCACAGTACACTGTGACGAAATGGTGGCCCAAAAATATGGGGCCCTTGGCATTATTTTGCTTAGGGCCCCCAAATGGCCTGACGTCACACATGAGACCACTGTTTACATTTGAAGTAAATTAGGTGCTTTTTTGCTTAAATTTTTGTTGTTGTGGCGCTTCATAGTTGTCCATAATACCCCCATCCTTCACATATGTTATGTGAAGGATGGGGGTATTATGGACAATTATTTTTCGCGCATTATTATGAATATGCTTAAAAATTAATGAATGTGGTTGGCTGTGGAAGGTTTTTTTTTTTTTTTTTGTTACAAACATGGATGTAAATATTTTATCCTGACATATTAGGGCAAGATCCTCTGTTTTAAAAAATGTTGCTAGGTGCAGACATGGCCTCAGTGTGTCCGAAAGTACGGCGAGGTCTTGCATGGTCACTCTTCTGACTGACAACCTTTGAGGATTTGATGTAATTGGAGCCAACATTTGTTTTTAAACCTGATAACTTCACATGCAGTATCAAGGATAAGTTATTTTCCTCGCCTTCATACGTCATTGCCGCTCATGTCTATTGTTTGTCGAACAGTGGTAAAGAATGTCTTGTGCTGATGAGGTATGGGTCGCATTCAAGCAGATATGTAGCATTCATACTCCAGAGGTGTCGGATTGACATAAGATTCTTATCTACATACGAACAAGTCAAGGTCAGATATGATGAAAAAATTGGAATTGGACTATTCAAACTGCATGAATAAAGTCAAATATCTATCACTTATGGGCAAAGAAATTGTAATTGACCTGCAATGTGAACGTAGCCTTAGAAATTACATTGTACACAACTGTGCCTGTCTCGTATTGTTCCAGTTGCCGTTGGTATCTCATCCATTTCATTAGTTCTTTTAGTTCTCCTAAGAAGTAACTTTCTCCTGCAGCAGCAGCAGCTACAGTGCCTTGCAAAAGTATTCGGCCCCCTTGAACCTTGCAACCTTTCGCCACATTTCAGGCTTCAAACATAAAGATATAAAATTTTAATTTTTTGTCAAGAATCAACAACAAGTGGGACACAATCGTGAAGTGGAACAAAATTTATTGGATGATTTAAACTTTTTTAACAAATAAAAAACTGAAAAGTGGGGCGTGCAATATTATTCGGCCCCCTTGCGTTAATACTTTGTAGCGCCACCTTTTGCTCCAATTACAGCTGCAAGTCGCTTGGGGTATGTTTCTATCAGTTTTGCACATCGAGAGACTGACATGCTTGCCCATTCTTCCTTGCAAAACAGCTCGAGCTCAGTGAGGTTGGATGGAGAGTGTTTGTGAACAGCAGTCTTCAGCTCTTTCCACAGATTCTCGATTGGATTCAGGTCTGGACTTTGACTTGGCCATTCTAATACCTGGATATGTTTATTTTTGAACCATTACATTGTAGATTTGGCTTTATGTTTTGGATCATTGTCCTGTTGGAAGATAAATCTCCGTCCCAGTCTCAGGTCTTGTGCAGATACCAACAGGTTTTCTTCCAGAATGTTCCTGTATTTGGCTGCATCCATCTTCCCGTCAATTTTAACCATCTTCCCTGTCCCTGCTGAAGAAAAGCAGGCCCAAACCATGATGCTGCCACCACCATGTTTGACAGTGGGGATGGTGTGTTCAGGGTGATGAGCTGTGTTGCTTTTACGCCAAACATATCGTTTTGCATTGTGGCCAAAAAGTTCAATTTTGGTTTCATCTGACCAGAGCACCTTCTTCCACATGTTTGGTGTGTCTCCCAGGTGGCTTGTGGCAAACTTTAAACGAGACTTTTTACGGATATCTTTGAGAAATGGCTTTCTTCTTGCCACTCTTCCATAAAGGCCAGATTTGTGCAGTGTACGACTGATTGTTGTCCTATGGACAGACTCTCCCACCTCAGCTGTAGATCTCTGCAGTTCATCCAGAGTGATCATGGGCCTATTGGCTGCATCTCTGATCAGTTTTCTCCTTGTTTGAGAAGAAAGTTTGGAAGGACGGCCGGGTCTTGGTAGATTTGCAGTGGTCTGATGCTCCTTCCATTTCAATATGATGGCTTGCACAGTGCTCCTTGAGATGTTTAAAGCCTGGGAAATCTTTTTGTATCCAAATCCGGCTTTAAACTTCTCCACAACAGTATCTCGGACCTGCCTGGTGTGTTCCTTGGTTTTCATAATGCTCTCTGCACTTTAAACAGAACCCTGAGACTATCACAGAGCAGGTGCATTTATACGGAGACTTGATTACACACAGGTGGATTCTATTTATCATCATCGGTCATTTAGGACAACATTGGATCATTCAGAGATGCTCACTGAACTTCTGGAGTGAGTTTGCTGCACTGAAAGTAAAGGGGCCGAATAATATTGCACGCCCCACTTATCAGTTTTTTATTTGTTAAAAAAGTTTAAATTATCCAATAAATGTTGTTCCACTTCACGATTGTGTCCCACTTGTTGTTGATTCTTGACAAAAAAATTATATTTCATATCTTTATGTTTGAAGCCTGAAATGTGGCGAAAGGTTGCAAGATTCAAGGGGGTCGAATACTTTTGCAAGGCACTGTACTTGCAGCAACAATTAATGGAATTTTGCATAATATAAATTATAATAAAAGTCCTCAAGCAGTTTATGCAAATATTTTCTGCAACAAAAAATTCAAATGCCACTGCATCTCATTCAGACAATGCATTTTTTTTCATATAAGTATTTAATCCATTTCATTCATTTCAGCACACCTATTAGAATATTTGGATAATTTTTAGGGGGTATTTCAGTTTATTCAAAAGTACTAATGTTACTTTAGGGAGTAATTAAGTGGATTTAAGAGAATTTAGGTAACTATTTGGGAGTGTTTAGGTATATTTAAAAGCATTTAGGTAACATATAGGTGGTATTTTGATAGAGGTCAGAGTATTTAGATAACTTTTCAGAAGTGTTTGATTGTGTCCGGGAGTGTTTGTTACATTGAGCATTAGCACTTGGGCCTACTACATTACTGTTTGGGAGAGCGAACTATTTAGAGGTGGTAAGTGGTGTCAGATGTTTGATAGCCACTACACTCAAGGTCAAGTTGTCTGGTACGCAGATTTCCTAAATATACTGAGCAAGGGCGTAGGTTTGCATAGGAACGTTAGGGACAAAAAACTACCAACTTTTAAGATGCTATAATTGTTCCCACCAACTTTTAAGCGACCTTATTTTCGTTATATTACGCTTTCAGTTATATGGGTCATTTAGATTGTCTTCCCATATGTTGTAATGATAGAATTGATCCTACCAGTATTAAGTGAATTATTTTCATTATTTTCAGACTTGCATTTACTTTCTTCACTTAAATGAGCCAGTCCATGCTTTTTCCCCTCAAACGCACATTTGATTGGCTGATGACTAGACCCCCCCCTAGTTTTGTTAATTTTGGCTGTGCTTGCGGACAAAAGCAGTTGTGTTTTTCCTGAAGGAAGGCTCCATTTTTATTTATTTTTGTTATTCCCTGACCAGGAAGTTTTTTTTATTTTGTGTGTCATATTGAATTTATTTAGACAGACAATTTTGAATCGTATAAAGACAAATGTTTCTTTTTTTGCATTTCTGGATAATTAAGAGGTGATTAACAATTTTGTATTTCTTTGTTAATACACAAATTTGTGTTCAAATATTGCAATTTAAATTTGCTAATAAAATCCAAACATTTAGTTTGGAAGCTTTCAAAATGTTTCTTTTGTAGTTTTTGAAAAAAATGGTTTGAACGAACAGTGTATCACCTGAAACTTTACAAATGCACTGCAAAAACCCATCTCCTTAAAACTGGAAAAAAAGAAAAACTTAAATTCCCTTGTTTTCAGTGTAAATCTACTAGAAATAAGTGAAATGATCTGCCAGTGCTTCAAACAAATTTTACTCAGATTTCTTGATATAAGAAAAACAGCTAGCTGCAAATAAGCTTAACAGACTTATTTTAGGCAAAAAGCTTCTATATTTAATCTTAAAAAAAATTATTTGTCAGAAAAGTTGTTGTTTCAAGAACAGATATTGTTAAAAAATTATTTAAATGATTTTTTTTCTTGATTCAGGGGAAAAAATGACCGACTTTTAGATTTTTGGGCTTCATAAGAACAAATGGTAATATTTACTAAAAGTCGGTGGAAGAATCTGACACATTAATCTGTTAAATAGCCTTTAAATCTCAAAATAAGATGAAGAACATTTATTTGACGAAATTTAAGAAAAGCTATCAGATTAAGATGTTATACTGTAAATTTGCCGTTTGAAAATATAAGTCAATACAGATTTATTTTGCATTAATCATTTGGCCTATCAATTAATTAGGTTCTTATTGGTAAGAAATGTAGCCCTGACCTCTGTTCACCCAGTCTGTTTGGTCTTATTAATGTCCTGTCCCTAGCAAAAAGTGTACATGCAGGTTGTGTTGTTATATCGTCCCTACCAATATTGAGACTAAGGCTGCAGCTATCGATTATTTTAGTAGTTGATTAATCGATGAACTAGTTTGTCGAATAATCGAGTAATCGGATAAGTAACATGAAAAAATTAAAATACCTGAGCTGAACCTCAAACGGTATAGAAAAACAATTAAATAAGGATCTATGTACAACAAAAGAACAGTTGGCTAACTTACAAGGCAAAAGTCCGCTAGCTTAAATGCTATAAAACGTTAACATTTTTTTTTTTTTACAATGCTCTTAACAAATGGTTCAGACACATATACCCACAAAAAAAAAAAAAACGGCTAAATATACCCATAAACTAAATTACGAATGCATTAAAAAAAAACATTAGCGCAAACAAAAACTTAGCTTATGGTGGTCTTAACATGGAGCAGCTGGATTCAGCCATGTGAAATGAGGCAGACTAGAGGGCAGTGTAACCACTCAAATCAATAAAACTGATTGCAAACACTTTCAAAATAAACCATGACAACGCCACAATAGTTAAACGAATACTCGAAGCAGCAAAATTTAATTAATCTTTTTTTTCTAATCGAATACTCGAGTTAATCGATTAATCATTGCAGCACTAATTGAGACCAAACCTACGCCCTTGATACTAAAATATTAATTTCTCAGCCTTCACCGGTATTGCAGTGAGTACTCATCACATACTGTTACTGTTTCACATACTGTTTAACTCATTCTGTGCCATTGATGATGATGATAGACGTCCAAGAACATGGTTATTTTCTTCATTCTGCTGTGAATTTTAAATGAATTTGTCACTGCTGGACATCCAGTCTATTTGAACAAGTAGGGATGCAGCAAATGAAGACTGTTCAATGACTGCCATCCTTCCCATTTCAAATAGATGAGACTGTTCTTCTCAACATTTCAGGTCTGGAAGCAGTCCACACTGGTCTTTTTTTTTTTTTTCTATAAAGAAGGAGGGGTGGTGAAGTTTAGGGGTCACAAGGCAATTGGAGTTCTTTTGAAAAGTCATTGTTGTAGAAGGGCCAGACAGGAATGAATGTGAAGATGTGGAAGGGAGGGTAGGAGTTGGTGTGCGTGTTTGTGTGAACATGGGGGAGAGATTAGTGAAAGAAAGGAAATGTTGAGATGGCGCAGCCAAAGCAACTCTCCTTTTAAAAAATACCTCATAAAACAGTTTACCATTGTAACAAACTTTAAATTTGGGCCATATGATAACATTTCTGTATGTGTTCATAGACACTGTATTCAGAATATTCGAACTGCACTAACAGTAGGGACTGTGAACAGACACAATTCATTGGGCGATAACTGACTGCCATAAACCCAATTACCATTCAATAGATGGATTAGCGTCAGATGCCCATTAGCAGCCAGTTACTACGCTTCACACAACCTGTAAAAGACCTCCAATGGAGTTCACTGCATGACTGGACTTGTAAAAAACAGTCCAAAGTTATTTTTGTGTGATATAATGCTGTTTCTCCTAACCTTTATTGAGTCAAGGTAAATATATTACATCAGAAAATGTTGGCTTTATGTAATTAAAAGCCACAGTCAATTTTGTGACTTCTGTTATCTAATGGGAGAGCATTCAATTGTTCTGGCTGACAGACAGATCGATGAAAAAAACATATTGTTTTTACGTAAATAATTCGTTTTTAGCCAATTTAGTGAAATTTCCTTTTTATGCCTTTTTTTCTTCCAATCTCATCTAAAATTAGCTTGCAAGTGATCCGTTCAATAATCTACTTCCCTCTGTGAAACTGAAACTCTATTATCATACATTGAAGCTGTAAATAAGGAAGAGGAATTAGAATCCTTCTAAAAGCTGTTGTTTAGTCATTGTCGAATCACTAATTGCTTTTGATTGCCATTGTACATCTCTGAAAGTTTACATAGTGATTGAAAATGATAACAAATATAGACCGCAAGGGATTTAAATATTTCACTCTCTATGGCAGGTCTCTCAAACATGCCATGCGGGCCAGAAGCGGCACACCAGGGGTCCAGTTGGGCCCACGGGGTTGTTTTGCCTGACAGGCACATTGTAGCCCACGTATACTCTATACAACATATTATTTGAACATTAACACCTTAAAACTGTAGATTTGTAATTTGTGTGATTGAGTGCATGCACCAGTGCACTTGGCTCACCTTCGTATGTGCAGTTACATTCGTTCTTTCGCCCCCTCTCGGTCAAAATGGATTGGACGTCTAGCGCCATCAATAGCAACCAATGAGTTACCAAAGAAGTAACCTGGAAATGCCTCAAAATCAACATAAGCAGCAGCCAGAAAATGCAAGAAAAATCAACAGGAAATGATCCTAAATTTACAGGAAGTGAACCATAAGTATCTTAAAATTACATGGAAGTGGCAGAAAATGAACCCATTGCCTACCATTAACAACGATTCACTGGAAGGCTGTGAATGTTCATCTTCCAGTGCCTATGATGGCTCTCGAGGTCCAATTCATTTTGACTGGGACGGGCGAACGTTCAATCACCCCTCCCAGTCAAAATGGAATGGACGTCGGGTGCCATCAATTACTTAATTTATTTGACCCAAAATAAACTAGTCTGGCCCACGTGATATCTAGTTGTCATAAATGTGTCCCATCAGCCAAATTGAGTTTGACACCCCTGCTCTATGGTGCACAGCAAAATCCGGTAGCGGTAAGATTTTCGGTTTGAAATGGTGCACCCATGAAAATCTATTACCTACCAACCATTAAATGACTTCACCAAGACATTGAGGACCATCACTTACTCTTAGCAAATGACCAGATTTGATCAAGGTTTTTTGGCAAATAGAATTTTGTTAAAACCTGTAAGACAAAATTACTATGCAAAATCAATAAGTTACTCTTCGTAAAGTCATCTTTTTGTCAAGTTTAAAAAAAAAGGGGGGCATCCATCCATCCATCCATTGTTGCCAGTGACAAGTCAGTTTGAGTCAGACTATGGGATTGCGTCAGTTGTCTTGGCAAAAAGAACTTGGTCTTTTGTGGTGAGCACTTAATGACTGAAAACACACCTAGAAGAATGGGGCATTATTTCACATGGACGTCATTACGCTTTACTACTGGTGGGTCGCGGAATGTCGATTTAGAGTAAAAGTGTCAAGTTTGAAAGAATTTAAACCTACAAAGCGAAGCAGAAAAAGCGACACAAACAAAAGCTTTGAAAAAAAGAATAAAAAAAAAAAAAAAATCATGGCTCGGTGTCAATTGAAGACAAAATGTTACTAAAAGTCAACAGTCTTTATCGACTCTTAAAGGGATCCTCTATCTTTAAGACAAGTAATTCTTATAAGATAAATGTTAGTATGAGTTATAATAATTTGATATTAAAACCCCTCTTAATGTTTTTGTTTTAATAAAGTTTGTAAAATTAGGTCGCCATTCTTTTTACGTCGCAGTGCGTGACGTCACTGGTCCCGTTGACGAATTCCAGCGTGTCACTTGTTAGCTTTCCCAACATGTCGTCAGTTCTACCCTTCCTATTTGAACCAGATCTGAAAAGTGACGAGCAGGACAGCACTGTCGGTCGTTCACAAGACGAGCTTCAGGGAAAAATGCGTGCAGCAAATACATGATAAGACAAAAGTTGGGCAAAACTGGTGATGCGAGAGAGTCCTGTTGGGAACTCCGGTTGGGAGCGAGAGTGTATGCTGTCCGGTTTTATTAGCAGATATTCAAGGTAAGCATATTGCGTTTTCAAACTTATTCAATATAATTATGTAGAGTTTGTTTGCATCCAGAGCTGTCGTGTGCTTTACATACAGTACAGGCCAAAGAGCACACCTTGTGTAATCCATGTCTTGTACATTGTAACGCGTGGTAGCTAGGATACGTGTATAAAAGTACCAGAAAAGGGACAAGCTTCCACTCATGCACATTTATTCACAAAAAATAATATTTCCACCTTGACCACTCTTCACTCGGGAGCTCAGCAGTACGCAAACATGCATTCCCTGACGAACTCCAACATTGTTGTAAGGTCCACGTCGAGAGTCACTGTCGTCACTGTAGCGTGCCATAGTGCTTTAATTACTTAGTATGATTTGGGGAAAACTCCCACGAAGAATAGTCAACAAAAAAAGATAGCAATACTAATCCAAATCTGCGTTTTTTACTCACTCGAAGATCCGGGAATTAGACCGATCCCATGGTAATATCGCAGCCGCAATCAGGCCGTCAATTCCACAAAATAGACAGATCCGAAAAGCCGCTGTGGGACCGACGAATAAAAAAAATGGACAGATCCAAAACCATTATTGCAGATGCGATCGGACCGTCGGATCCAGAAAATAGACAGATCCCTTACTTGACTGAGGATCCAGGAAAAATGTTCGGGTGTCAGTTGTAACGCGTGGTGGGTAGGATACGTGCATACAGGGACCAAAAAGGGGGAGAAGCTTCCACTTATGCACATTTATTCACTAAAAATAATAATTCCACCTTGACCACTCACTTCACTCCCCTTGTTTCCATTTGACTGGAAATTGCATCCAAAAGAAGCACATCGTTGCATTTTACTTCGCGAGTTTAGGCAGCAATAAGCAATTGTTGAACACGCTACACATTTGGAAAGATACCACTTACGTCATCACTGCGAGCCCGCAAACCATGGTGCCAACTAACGGTCAAAATATGGACTAAATATTATAAAATATGGCCATTGATTTAACATTGTATGTGTTTCTAACAACATATTTTAGTACAAGAGAACAATTGTGGTTTGTTATAGCCTACATGTATTTAATTTAGAGGATCACTTTAAGATGCAGGTATAGGATGCAGGGATATGTTGGGCACAGACCAATCCTATGACAGACATGAAGAGTATTTCGCTGGTGGTATAATTATTATTATTAAAATGAATTTACTGAATAACATTTATGAACTGGAAAAAATCCTACTGAGTCTTCTGGCACTGAATCTATTCCATGCTAGAGTGATGAATTAGAATAACAATGCTATTGCATTTAACACAAATAGAATAATGTGTGTTTAACACATTTCAGTGTCTGCATTGTCCTAATCAAGATCCTCAGTCCTGCTGCCAACCTGGCTGAGACAACATGTCCGCCGGCCTATTTCTCTATTGTGTAACAGCTTTATAGAATGCTGCAGCCTTTCTCTCAGGAATGTGGAGCTGCTGTGACCCCACAATCTAACATGTCGCTTGTTTAGGCGCTGAAGTAGGGGTGCCTAGCATCCACTTCTAGTTCGATGTTTAATTAACTTTTTTGTTGTTGTGAACGCGGCAGGGTGGAGTTAAGTCTAATGCTGGGCTTAAGATTTGGGGTTGGGGGTAGGCGTGAGTGGGCTCCACCAAAATAAATCCTTCCAACCTCTTCTAAAGAGGGGTGCTGGGGAGGGTTGATGTAGACTATGGCGCAACGAGCCATTGATCCAAGATTCACACTCATACAGTGATAATATTGAAGTGGGCTCTAGGCCCAGGTCCTGTGGGAGCTGCCGCACCAGAATAAACATGTCAGTGGACATCAGTGAGCACACATCACCTCAAAAAGCTGCTAGGAGTGCGTACTGGCATCTATTTGGGAAACAGCTTGATACTCGGGAAATATTATATATTATTTAAAAGACATTTATGTTGGACGTCTTTGAAAGTTAACAGTGAGATTGTATTTTTATAGAAAGTCCGTGGATAGTTGTTTGAAAGTACAATGCTTTTTGTATTTTTTATGGAAAAAGTTTGTGGATAGTTGTTTGAAAGTACAATGCTTTGAACGTAAAAAAAAAAAAAAGTCACCTAAACAGCAGCAATTAAATCCATGAATTTCTTCTGAAATAATTTAATTTAATGTACAAGTATTTTGGGTCAAAACAATTTGAATATAAGGTTTATCTGCATAAGGGAATATTCAATGTGAAGATGTCATTTTGTCATACTGTGTTACAAATATGAAATGGTTCATTACACATACTATATATCGCTCTATTGCAAATAGGTAGTCATATTTAATCTAAAAATGCCAAAATAATAGTGGCAGGAGGGTTGTGTTTATTGAACCCGTTGTGGGTGGAGTTCAGTCCTGAGCTCCAGTTCACGTTTTCCTCCAGCCACTCTCTGCTGGGGTGATTATTCTGATTTACTCTGTCCCAGTTTGTTCCCCAGAGATACTACTCGTGCACACATGCCTTTTGCTCAAACAAACACAACAGACAACAAAGTGCCCAACGTGGTTGATTATGGAGAAGCTGTTTCTCACTCTTAGCCATCTTTGAGCACCATGGATGGAGTTCTTCAATGTGCTGGATGGACAACCTGAGGAATGACAACATAGTGCGACACTGACTGGAAACTTGTGCAGCCAGCATTGCCATGGAGTTTGGAAAAGTTTGGTCCAGACATCAGAGGACACTGCTGATCACTATGATGATGTTCAAACTTGGTAAGGCTAATTTTTCCAAGACTAGAGATAAATGTGATCATTACATTTTATTTTGTATTATTTTATTTATTTACATTTACTGTACAGGTCATTTAGTGTTTAATAGACATTTTATAAGAATAGAGCTTTAGTAATCATAGATGCATTACAAAAAAAACAAATATGTTTAGGCATCATGGATGCCATTGATGCACTGTCTCCAGCCACTTTAGCATCACATGACTATAGTACTGTAAATTCTTTCAGTTGTAACTGCAATACATACACTTAATCTGTCTCTTATCAAAACACAACTATCTCATGCATGTTAAACTAGTTTACTAATAAAACACACAAGTAGCAATATTTTCCCCCTGGACTACCTCCACGAGTCCCATGGTGTGTGCGGGGGTTGGTGGTGGGACTTTGTGGGGCGACCCCTCCACCTTTTGAAAACTACGCTGACCCATTTTCCCCGTGACCCTCATTTGTGTGCAACGTCTGAAGCTCATTTAAACGGTGGCGAATCGAAGGCAGGGGCAGGCTGGGTGGCATTGTTAAAGATCACCATGGTAACGAGCTGAGCGTCCGGCTGCACTGCTGCACATTTTTTTTTTTTTTTTTTAAATCTGAGTGTAAATGGGGGTGGTGTTGGGAATTAGTTAGTGCCCTTGTACTCTACTCTATGAAGGAAGTAATTAAAAAAGCATCTTTGTTAACAGTAGACGAGTATTTGAGAATAAAATGTAAATAGCAAAAAATGTAAAAAGTTCACTTACAAAAAACTCCTATATTCATTATTTTTATTATTATTTTAAAGCAAAACATTAACTTCCCAATTCTTTCTGCACCTCTTACGGCTGCTCACTGCAGATGACTCAGTCAAGCACAGGTGCATCAAATCATTTCAGAGTAGAATGACTAATCCAAGTTGAATGTGTGCTGAAGAACGTTGACATACACAACACACTGTTGCATTTTAGGTGAAATTATACTGTAAACACTGATAAAGAGTGAAACAATGGCCAGAAAAACAGTGAGAAATTATTCGTATTATTCAAATTTAAATAATGAAACAAAAAATTTGTGTTTCCACTTGACTGTTTTTTTTTTTTTTACTTTATACAATCTGTAGATATGGAATTAACCAGACTTTTTACTTTATACAATCTGTAGATATGGAATTACCCAGACTATGCCGTTTACACAAGGAACAAAAGCATGCATGCCACTGTCTGACTCAATGTGTAACCGTGACTGATTCAGAGGATTTGTGCATTTTTGTATAAAGCAAAGCAACCACCCATTGTGGAGACTTTACAGCACAAAGCTGAACCCAGAAGACCTGCCAGTGTCTGATGGCCAACAAAATGGCTCAGAGCTCAACATGTTGGCTGGAGGCTTCCCCCTCTCTGAGTCACAGCACCGCTGCTTCCTCTGGGTCTGTGACTGGGTACTTACCAGCAATTCTAATCCATTCTTTAGTATCTATGTAATTATTTACCAATTTAATCACAGAGAATAAAGTATAAAAACACTGTCCCTTGTCCAAACAGTGGTCAGTTAAAACTGAGAATGTATCTGGATGTGAGCCAAAAATTTCCAACCAAGTATAACTACATAGTAAGAAATGCCCAATGAATTCTTCCATCTACTTTTAGCCCATTTTGGAGCATTTTGACAGATTTTTGAAGAGATAAGTTGGTGTTTTGTAATAAGGCTTTGGTTGAATGTATTTTTTTCTAGTGTTCTACAGTCATATAGACTATGCAGGAAAACTATCAAATAAAAGAAAGCTCTCCTTTCATTCACCAGGACAAAACCAAATCTGTCAAAATCTCTTTTACTGTTACAGTGTTACCACTACACATGAGTTAAATTTGTTCCAAGACCTGGTTTGTATGATGAAATGGTCACATGTCTAGCGGGATTTTCCCATATATATTATAATTTGATTAATTCGTTCCACAGCTCAAAAACCTACGCCAAATCCTTATAAATACTGCAGGTACAATTACAAATAGCAATAACACATAGCAAAACAAATAAATTGTAAATACAAATCCAAATTAATGATAAAAATAATGCAATAAGAAGTTGGATTCTAATGTTGTGGTTGTGTTTTGCATGCTGCTCCTGAACGCACAGTGTTAGTGACATGAGCGAGAGAGGTGTGGCAGAGTTTTTACTTTCACTTTCCATGTTCTGATCTTGTTGACGTCAGCTACGGCGGACAGTAGCCGTGTTGTGTTGCACATGTTCTGAAATAAATAATTAAAAACCTGAAAAAAGCTGGCGACTTCCTTGCCGAGGTTACAATAATAATAATAATAATAATTATAATAATAATGTTGAGAGTCGTCCTCGAGATTGTAGACACATTCCAGCCGGATTGTCGAGCCAGTTCACTGACGTGCACACCACGCTCATATTTTAATATCATTTCCTTCTTAAATATCAAAGGTAAGCGTCACATTTTTCCTGTTTTAAACACTTGCACTAAACTTTTTGAGACTAACGTTGATTTCTCTCACAAGAAAATCTGCCGTGCGTCCGTCATGCAGGAAAAGAAATTGCGTTGCTGTCATAAATCGTTGCTCCCAGCACAAAGAGCGTCGAGTATCCAACATGAGATAAATCAGAAGCCCCTTTCTGCCAGGGTTTTAAGGACAGGGTGGGCCCAATTGCAGGGAAAACAAAAGGGAGGGCAAGGCAGGGTGTGTGGGAATTCAAAATTCCTTAATAACAGTTAACAAAAATACAAAGTCCAAACAAAAGACCAGCGGATCAAACGAAAAGGTTTCAAAACTTACTTTTTATAGGAATCGGAACACGAGGCCTTGGACGTATGAATAGACTATGACGCAAAAAAAAAATAGACAGCACATGGGGAACTTAAATACAGATATGGGATAACGAGACAATGAGGCACAGGTGGGTTACACAAGAGGCAGCGGATTGGTCAACAATCAAGGAGCACGCACAACAGGTGAAATCAATGGGTAATCACGGGTTATCCGGGTTATTCCCTGGACATCTTCCCATGTCTGAAAGCCATGAGATGCGTAAATCCCGCATCCCCGTACACAGGAATTTACTGCGATAGGGTTATACAGTAGGTCTGAAAGGAGCTATGAATATACAAATGCGGTGAATGACATAACTTATGAGATACCGAGCCAGTCAAGGGCTGACCATCAACCATCCAACATTATACTTTGCCACATTAATCACCTTCCGACACACACACACACACTTCTGCTCACTACTGCAAAACATACTCTGCAAATCTTATAGATATAAATTCATAAGTTTTGTGTAAAATCACAAAACCTTTAGCAGTAGATAAGTATCCACATATTGACCCCTTGTGACACTCATAAGCTCACAAACAAGGCTTAACAATGTATCGCTGATCTCTGCTGTTGGTATTGCATCATTACAATTGAACAAAACATTTTTGGTGTTGATCAGACCCTCGTCCAACTTCCCCATTAAAAAAAAAAAAAGTCTGTACACACATCAATGGCAGTAAATGAATTACTCGGGTAGATATCAATAACTACAGACAAGAATCAGTAATAACCTCAAAAAAAGTTTCCCCTCCATAAATTTAATTGAATATGAATTGCAACCGTTCGGCTCCCTCTACTGGCAAACTTGAACCTACAGGTAACAATACATAGTAAGTGAAATTTTGAGACCTCCCACTGCGCGGTAAAAGGAGAAATTACATTTTCTTGGCACTCTGAACTAACAGCCTTTTCCTTTCCTTTTACTATAAGGTTTATTGTAATGGACGGAGACGATAATCCACATTTGCTTAACATGCAAATACACCTGAATTAGATAAACAAATCTATTGTACACAGCAAAGGTTATGAGTGCTTAATGAAAATCTCTAGCAGGGACATGGTGTAGTCTGGACAGTGTCAGTTGCCACCAACCACTACCTGCTAGCAGTGACTAGTTCTGCTCAGTGTTATCACTGTGTTGATGTACCAGTCAGTGCCAGGGATCAAGCTTGTCTCACCATAACCATGATCTACAGCATGCACTGTGATTCTGGGGGTTGGGCTATGTTCAGGAGGTGCTCTTATCATCTCCTTGGAATGTGTGAGGGCTTGATGGAGTCTGGATGGAAGGGTGTAGACTGATGAGATCCTTGTAGCCACTGTCAGCTCTCAGCTCTTGAATTAATGACATAACAAGTTGAGCAGTTAAAAGTATGTGTTTCTCCACAGGATTTGGTTTGTACAAGTGTACAGGGTGGTCCTTAGTATGATTTAAAGATCCGTCTCTTCTACCAGTAAAATGGAGGCTTGGGAGGATGTGAGGAGATGATGCAAGACAAAGGAAATGACACATCTAAAGCTTTAAGCTGAGATAAGAGGGAAAAACAAAAACTTTTAACGCCTAAACTACAAGATAATTACACATAAAAAGTCAGTTCACTTGAGAAGTATTACAGTTCCATACGTCTTCAGATTACTTAAAATGTGATAAACATACTTAATAGACATACTGTACGTCTCGAGATATTATCTTCATGAGAAGTGCAGGGATGATCTGATACGAGGTGACGCGGTTTATAAAGAAAGTGCGAGAGCGGGATTATGATTTGATACAAAGGGAAAAAATGTATTTGTTTTTTTGGACGATATTAACTCCTTGTTTCTGTTTTAACTATTATTAATGGCTTGTACCATTTGCAACACCACTTTTCATGTTCATGGTCGCTAGCTACTGCAGTCTATCCTGACATGAGGGAAAGGCAGAATATAACCTGAACTGGTTGCCAGTCAGTTATATGGCAAACATTTACGTTACGTTACATTTACCCGTCACAGTGGGAATTAAACCCATGCTATCTCCACTGAAGTCAAACAAATATACTCTACAACTACACCCTCAGAGACACATACTGTAAGTAATGCTGTTGGGTACTTTTCAGTCATTTAATAAAAAAAAACACCACTGATTGAAGTTGAACACTGGTAGAAAACAGGTAAAGTGTCATGAATGAATGCTTATAACAGGTACTTTATCATTATGTGTGTAATTTCTGGAAAAACCTCACTTTAACTCCAACCCAAAGACATTTGAATCAATCTCCACTTTCCATCCAAAGTGACATAATTTACTGAGTGACACTTAATGACATTTGTCATAAGTATTCATTCATATTAATAGTTGGTGTAATGTCATGATCATGAGTCTTATTACAGTGCCTTATAAGGTATTCAAATAAAGTGTAAGCGAGTCTTCAATTAACATAACACATAAGGTCCACACTGGCTGGCCTGAGCTGAGATTCAAATTTGGGACCTCTAGACTCTAGGGCATGGCAATATTTTAACCGTTTGAAAAAAATAAAAAAATAAAAATAAAAAGGCTTTGCAAATTGTGAAATTCCAAATCACATAATCCCTTTTCAAAATAAAAATCTAAGCGACCATACAGCGACTGTTGCCAAAACCCATTTAACCCTCATATACTGTTGGTGTCAAATTTGACTCATTTTAACATTTTAGACAAAACAATATTTCCTAAGGTGACAAAAAAAGTAATTCAAAATTGTCAGGAGTGGAGGGCATGGAGGACCCAAACGCAGGGAAAATAAAAGATGGAGGCACAGCACAGTGGTGACGAACTCAAAAATGCTTTAATAATAGTTAACCAAAATACAAAGTTCAAAACAAAAGACCAGGGGATCAAACAGAAGATTTCAAAACTTACTGGGAAACTCAGGAACTTAAACACGAGGGCTACAATTCAATGATGACACAACAAAGACTGACAGCACATGGGGTAATTAAATACAGATATGGGGTAACGAGACAATCAGACACAGGTGGTTGATACAAGAGGAAGCTGAATGGGGCAAACAAGGGGCTGGTCACAACAGGTGAAATCAATGGATAATCACATGGACAAGTAACACAACTTAACTGAAGACATGACAAATCTGTTTCTAAAACCTCATTTCACTCAGTACACCTACTGGAGGTCAAATACAGTAGGTGCAATTTAGTTAGAAATCATGCTTAAAGGATACATTAGTTCTGTAAAGACTGAACAATAAAAACATTCCTTTGTATTTTTTTTAAATGCTTTTATGAAATGCATTAACAGTGTTATAAAAACACCTTTGCCCCAAAAGTGGGAATGTATCCCCATCCCTTCCAAACAATGCAAACTTTCTGTAACTTTCATAGACATCTCTGACAGTTGCTAAAGTTGTTTACTTTTGACACCATCTGCCTTGACCTTAAGTCCAGAAAAAAGATAGGCTTTTTACCTTTCATTACCAGATTGGTTCCTAAGCACTTTGAAAGGTCAGAGCTACAGGTAGCCCCCTATAAGCCACAAAGTAATACAGCTAGGAAGCTTATTAGAGAAGGATGTCCACACTGAAAGTTAAGACCTTCACTTACAGCAAAATCTTCAGTTTTCAAGCTACTCATCATAATTTGTGCCAGTATGTGACCAAGCTCTAAGATGAAATGCAAATGCCACAACTTTTTATTTGGCTGAGGCATATTCCGTCATATTAAACAAAACAAATGAGAAAAAAACAACACATTTTTTAAATAAACTAACATTATAATATACCGTGGGCTCATTTATTATTATTTTTAATTCAGTGTAATTACAGTGTTACATACATTATATTCCATGTTCAATCCCCAATTTACATTACTACCATTACACTACAGATTTCTGTCTTAATTTCAAAGTACTTCAATGAATTACCCTTTTAGAGGAAAAACATTGACTGAGAAACATTAAATGTCCATTTATACTGTATGATTCCTCTACTTTATCACTGTCTATTATGCCGTATTCTGTAAAATATTGAGTTGATAAATATGTTTATGTCATTTCATTTTAGGTCTTCTGTGTACAGCTGCAGCAGACAAGTGTCTCTCATCACCTTGTAACAATGGTGCAACATGTCTTGAACACCTGGGTGACTATGTGTGCCTTTGTCCAAAAGGACCGGTGTGGTACATGGGCAAAAACTGTGATGAGCTCTATGACGCGTGTATCTTGGCACCTTGCACCAATTGCACAAGCAGTCCCGGAACTGACATCTTCACATGCCACTGTCCGGATGGTTTCACAGGCACTAACTGCACCCAGGATGTAGATGAGTGTGAGAGCAACCCCTGCAAAGGTATCAAGTCAAACTGTGTCAACAGTATTGGAGCCTATTCGTGCCACTGTCCGTATGGATTTGGAGCTGAAAACTGTGAGTCTAGTGTCACCACATGTTCTGAAGAAACATGCCACAATAGTGGAACTTGTATGGACATTCCTGACATTGGACATTATTGTCAGTGTGATGCTGGATTCCAAGGAGCCAACTGTGAAGAAAACATCAATGAATGCGAATCTGCACCATGTCAAAATGGTGCCATCTGTAAAGATGGCATCAATGGCTACCAGTGTTTTTGTGTGCCTGGATTTCAAGGCTTCCACTGTGACTTGGACATAAATGAGTGTGCCTCTCAACCCTGTCAAAATAATGGTACATGTTTGGATGAAGTGGACAATTACAGCTGTGATTGTGTTGAAGGCTTCAAAGGTAGGGTAAAAATGAATATAACACACTGCTATTGCCCAAACATTGTATTTTTTGGGAAATTCCAGTTAAGACAAACCAAAGATTTGTTCGTACGCGCATATGCTCGATATAAATACAGTATAACTAGTGCTGCCAAAGATAAAACTTTTTCATATACAGTGATCCCTCGCTACTTCGCGCTTCAAACTTCGCTCCCTCAGTCCATCATGTTTTTTTTTGTTTTTTTTTTAATTAAGAAAAAATATATACAGATGAGCTGTCCCGAGCCGATACCGTACTCTCCCTCTCCGTCTCTCCCTCTCCCTGCTCTTTGTTGTTCATGCAATGCACCGGAGTTACTTATTAAAGTTAATGATCGTTAATGATAAAAGACATATTCTGATCTCTGGAGGCCTCAGTATCAAAGCGCCGCATGCGTCAATCATTGTTCAACTTGTTAAACAGTTGCTGTAGCTACTCCTTTTGTGTAAGTGAGGAGATGGAGCGGATTTGAGTGGACTCACTCAATGAAGCATTTAATAAAGACAATCAATTTTATAGTTTGCTCTTGTTTAGAAATAATTCGGTGGGACAGTAACAAGTCTAAAACTTAAATTTTATTAAAAATAATAAATAATAATTACATTTCAAGTACTTAAAATACATATGAATTAAAATATAAATGAAATATATAATATATATGCAGTATATATACTAGTATATACTTGGCTATATAACTTTCTATCTCACTCCAAATCAGTAATAAATCAGTTAAAGTCTCATCTTTAGTAATACTGCTGAATAATTCCTACAACTCTGGAAGTAGAGAGCATGCCCAGGGCACATTTCTCACAAGAAAAAAGTATGAGTCACACCTAAGTATGAATAATAATGTGTGACTTTAAAGTCTGTAAAATACAGTTTATAATATACAGCTTATACAGTATATTTGCTGATAATAATTTCTTGGTATTTGAATGTAATTCTTCCTACATAAAATACACAATTATTTCATGTATATGTGTCACAGTTCATGATGCTTAATATCCTGAGGTGTTGGTATGAATCTCAACTGCTCCTGCTTTATTCATTTTCAATGTGTGTACAAATCTCATGTTTTGGCCTACTGTCATCCCTGTAGGGATTAATTGTGAAGTAGAGATTGATGAGTGCGAAGTACAACCCTGCCAGAACGGCGCTACCTGCCGAGACTATGTTGCCATGTACACGTGTGATTGTATGGACGGCTTCCGGGGTCAAGACTGTGAGGTCAACATTGATGAATGTGCCAGCATGCCATGTCTAAATGATGGCCATTGCATTGATGGGGTCAACAGGTAGGGTCCTTTTCCACCCACGCAGACAGATGGTCTTAAATTCTGTTACAAAGGGTCTTTATTAAATAGTTTTTTTTCCTGTCGATGATAGCAATGCATCAGACATCAGACAAACCACGAAGCCCCCTTCAGGCTACACACAATTTTTAATAGTCCCACTTAATTTATTGACACACTTGGATAAGTGATTACCTGATGCGTTCACATATGTTCTGTACTTTTTACAGCTCACACAAAAAAAGTTTTGTGTGGGATTTGTTTAGCACACTGTGTTTATCTACTATTGTGAACTAAATTACGTGGATATAGCAACAATCATAACCTTATCAAAGTCAATGGCTAGTCTCAATCAGATTTTGACACATGCTTCCCTTTTTATACTACTCAAATGCCAGTGTGTTTCTGCACTGGCCACAGTGTACACAGTTCATTGGGGATAAGAATTAACCCACTTTCTCTACGCCATTTTAATGAGTCATTGGATGAATAGAGGTGCTGGGAATACCTAACAGAGATCTACTGAGTGAGTGAGAAAGATGAGGGTCATGCAAAGTGTGTCTGAGGATACACCCGAATCAATTTAAGTTTAAAACACTTTTCTTCGCTATTGAATGTTACCAAGACATTTTGTGAAATTTAATACTATGCTTTTTATCAACTCTAATTACCCTATTTTTTGGACTGTATGTTGCAGTTTTTTTTATTGTTTGGCTGGGGGTGCGACTTATACTCTGGTGTGACTTATGTGTGTAATTATTAACATATTATTATATCGTTTCACGTGTTATTTTTGTGTTTTGGAGTGACACTGATGCTTTGGTAAACTTGTTAGCATGTTCTTTATGCTATAGTTATCTGAATAACTCTTAATAGCTATGTTACGTTAACATACCGGCCACGCATTTCGTTGTGCATGCATCATGTAACATTATTATTAGGGTTGTTTCGATCATGTTTTTTTGCTCCCGATCCGATCGTTTTAGTTTGAGTATCTGCCGATCCCGATATTTCCCGATCCGATTGCTTTTTTTGCTCCCGATTCAATTCCAATCATTCCCAATAATTTTTACTGATCATATACATTTTGGCAATGCATTAGGAAAAAAATTAATAAAACTCGGACGAATATATACATTCAACATACAGTATATAAGTACTGTATTTGTTTATTATGACAATAAATCCTCAAGATGGCATTTACATTATTAACATTCTTTCTGTGAGAGGGATCCACGGATAGAAAGACTTGTGACTTTGTATATTGAGACAAACTTTGTATATTGTGACTAAATATTGCCATCTAGTGTATTTGTTGAGCTTTCAGTAAATGATACTGCAGCCATTCAACCCAAATGCATGATGGGAAGTGGAACCATGACTGTGCGTACTGCTACCAATAGATATATCTTCTCTGCGTTGGGAAATAACATAAGGTGTTAAGAAAAAAATCAATTGCTACCTTGCTTCCCCACATTGCTTCCCATGATATTTCTAATCGTAGAGAGAGGGATTGTAAGGCTTTAGCCTATTAAAAAAAGGCTCCAAAGGCTGCCAAAATTCACTCAACTCATTTTGCGCTGCCTTTTATCTCTCTATATGGGTAAAACGGCGCCAATACAGATTGAGCGCGACAATGCGTGAGTGGGTCGTGCAACGCATGCATTAATTGCGTTAAATATTTAACGTGATACATTTTTAAAAAATGAAGTACCGCCGTTATCGGGATAAATTTGATAACCCTACCTTAAGCCTAAAGACTCTGGATGAGTGTAACATATTATGTCTCTAACCTTAAATACAATTAGAAAACGATGTAATAAAAAAAAAAATATATATATATATATATATTACAAAAAGGCATAGCTGATTCCGATACTTTGAAAATGACGTGATCGGACCCGATCGATCGGTCCACATCTCTAATTATTATACTGTACACTTATTCAGCATGTTGTTCTCTATTGTATTTTTATTTTAAATTGCCTTTCAAGATGATATATCTGTTCTATGTGTTGGATTTTATCAAGTAAATTTCCCCCCAAAACTTATATGACTTATATACGACTTATATGTTTTTTTCCCTCTTCATTGTGCATTTTTGGGCTGATGCGACTTATACTCAGGTGCGACTTATAGTCAGAAAAATACGGTAAAAAAAAACAAAATATCCAAAGTGTTAGAGTACAAAACATCATACATATACAGTTTATAAGTTGTACAAGAGTCCACCTACAATGCCGACATGTGCCTCTTTCTTTCCTTAGATATAAGTGTGACTGTGCGGGGACGGGCTTTGAAGGTGACAACTGTGAGGAGGATATTCCTGAATGTGCTTCTGGTCCATGCCAGCATGGAGGGACTTGCTTGGAAGGGATCAACCAGTACAAATGCCTTTGTTGGCCAGGTACACAATATTCCTTATTATTTACTTAGATCACATTAATCAAGGTAATTCATAGCTGAGTGGTTAGCATATGCGCTTCACAGTTCTGGGATCTATGGTTCAATACCAGGCTCCAGCTTTCCTGTGTGAAGTTTGCATGTTTCCCCAGTACCTGCGTGGGCTAAAACATGTATAGTAGGCTGATTCAAGACTCCAAATTGTCTGTAGGTATGATAGGCTCCAGCATACTTGTGAGGATAAGCAACATGGAAGATGAATGTAAATAAAACAGAAAACACTTTTTTTCTGCAATACATATTTCATTAAAGAGTGATTCATTGGTTCTAAACTCATTAGGTTGTGACTGTGGAAGTCACCATTCATCTACTCCACTAAGGAACAATATGGCATGCGAATTAAAGGATCCTGGCTAATTTGGCTTAATACCTCTGCAGACTAGTTACTATTTCCCACGGACAAATCTAAATCAACAATAGAATTAAATAGTTTTGAGTTAGAAGGGGCCAAAAGAGCAGGACTTTGTAATTGTGTTGAAACAACAACTCAGCACTTCCTTCACCAGATGATGGCTAGTGTTTCTAAAATTCGAAAATACATTTTCATAGTTGGTCCACTTTTTTGTATGATGCGTTTTATTGCACGAGTCTCTTGTTTCGGCATGTTTTGTCTTTACACTGAAATGTGAAATACATTGCGAAGCTAATAATTGTGACTTTCAGCTTTTCAAGGGTTGCTGCAGTGAGTCACTCCTTTGGTTTGTTAATCACATATTACAGCATGCGTCATTTACCTTCTAAAGCACTCAAACAAGTTTATAAAATATTCATTCAAATATTAATTGTTCAGGGCTCGTATTAGACATATTTTATTGTAAACTGTAACACAACATTATTCAATTGTCAGGTTACAATGGAGAGAATTGTCAAGTGGATGAAGACGAGTGTGAGCAGTACCCCTGTGAGAATGGTGGTGAATGTTTCCAGCGTTCAAACATTGAGAACTATGGCGTACTCGCTGAACTCAGCACTGCAAATTTTTCCTATGAAGAAGCAGCTGGATTCATCTGTCACTGTCAACCTGGATTCACAGGTAAGCATTTTTTTTTTTTTTTTTTTTTTTTTTTTACATCTGTTTATCAGCAATGTGATGTGGACACAAATGTTGCCGTTACAGGAGAAAATTGCTCTATCAATGTGGATGAGTGTGAGTCTGCTCCATGCCAGCATGGAGGAAGCTGCCAGGATTCAATCAACTCATATCGATGTTTGTGCTCAGATGGATTTACAGGTAACACACACACCCACCCACCCATGCACCTAGTGTTCTCACAGCAAAATATTTAACCTGCACTGCAGTTACTGCAACATATTGACCAAATATGGGTCTGGTGTTTAAAAGACAGCTAATCAATTGATGAAATGTTGACTGAATTTGCATGACCTTTAAAGTGCAGACGGAGAACAAACAATAGTAGAGCGTTGACAATATAATAGTAAACAGTTTACACAGTTTGTGGTACACTGTACCAGATCACGTCAGAGAAGTACAGCAGAGAGCTTCCATAAAATGTACTTTGATCCTGTAGACCCCAATTACCTTGTTGCTGGAGAGTATAGTCAATCCCATTTGTCACAGAACAATCAAACCTCCATACGAACATAACATCTAGACAAATAGAATGAAATATGCCAATATCTGACAGCAAATATTTTATCTGAATGAGTCATTCTCATGAGCAGGACACGACAGCCACAGCAAACAGAAGGGGATGCATATGGTTTACAGAAGGGTAGCAGAAAACAACAAAGCCAATAAAAGGTCCCATATGTTCATCTTGGGTATTAAACGAGGTCTACAAATTGTTGGAGTGGAGAGGAGATTATGATAAAGCTGCTTAAAAGCCGATTTCAAATCTGACAAAAAACAAAAGGGTAATACCGTGTATGTGTATATGTGCAAATAAAATCTGGCCTGTATACAAGTGTTTGTATATGTACAACTCCCCCTTAAAATAACATTTTTCAAACTATACATTGCTCATACATTCTTTTGTAATTAAAATTTAATGGAACACTCCATATGGAACTATACCTAATCTTATTACATTTGTGTGTGTTTGGTTGACTCTCCGAATGTGAGTGGTTTTCACCGCATTAATTAGGAGCCACCCTTGCCTGGCTGTCCCATAAAAGCCCTCCCACACAGTTGAATTAGGCTGGATAAAGTGTAAGGTGCATTGTTCATCTTCACTATGAAGTCGTCATGTCAGTTTCGAGGCATGTGGTTGTTTGTGAGCAGATGGCCTCTCTAAATTCATCTGAACAGTCTCATTATCAATCAACACTAGGGCGCTTATTCTACTGGTAGATGTGGTATACTTTAGATATTAAACTTTTTTTGTGTGCGTAATTTTCATTAACCATCCATCCATCCATCCATCCATCCATCCATCCATCCATACACTACCGGTACTCTGCAATTCCTTCTACGTGGCGAGCCGTCCAACACATGCGCACATCGGTTAAAAGCGGCGAGTACTTACTATTTGTGTTTTTATTGAGTCGTTTACTACCGTTTCATTGCCTTAAAATACTTTTTGAATGTGTTTCCCTGTAATACTTTTAAGCATTGTGTTTTCTTGTGGTAGCTTTAAAGCATATCGTTGATCTGTTTAGTGCTGCAATGATTAATCGATTAACTCGAGTATTCGATTAGAAAAAAATATTCAAATTTTGCTGCTTCGAATATTCGTTTAATTATAGTGGCGTTGTAATGGTTTATTTTGAAAGTATTTGCATTACGTTTTATTAATTAAGGTGGCTCCACTGCCCTTATTTCACATGGCTGAATCCAACTGCTCCTTGTTAAGACCAACGTAAGCTAAGTTTTTGTTTGAGCTCATATTTTTTAATGCATTCGTAAATTAGTTTATAGATATATTTAGCCATTTTTTGTGAGAATATGTGTCTAAACTATTTGTTAAGAGCATTGTAAAAAAAAAAAACATTAGCATTTTACAGCACTTAAGCTGGCGGACTTTTGCTATGTAAGTTAGCCAATTGTTCTTTTGTTGTACATAGATCCCCATTATTATTATTATTATTGTTATTTTTTTTTAAATACCATTTGAGGCTCAGCTCAATTTTTCATGTTCCTTATCTGATTACTCGATTATTCGAACTAACTAGTTCATCGATTAATTGACTAGTAAAATAATCGATAGCTGCAGCCCTAGAGCTGTTGACCACATTACACACGTAGCGTATTTAAACCAAGTATTACTACGTTTAAGTATTTTCTTAAGGCCTTAATGTTCTGTCTGTATGCATCTAAACAAAACAAGCTGAAAGTGCACGATAGTACTTTGGGTGTCAAATTCGCCTCTTGTAGATGTTTCACCGGTGTAACACATTTTGGCAGAATACCTTTTTTTTTCATACTCTCGTCTCGTCTCATCCCATCTTTCCTGTTCATTTTGCTATTGCTGCTCGTTTTGTGAAATATCGACAGTGCTGTCATGCTCATTAATGTTCTTATCCGGTTCAAATTGAAAGGGTTGAACAGATGACATGTTTATGATGCTAGAAGATGATGAAGCCCGGCAGTGTAACCTAGTGACGTCACCGCCCTGCAACGTCAACAACAATGGCAACCTACTAGTTAAACTTTTTAAAATTTTACAAATTGTATAAAAACAAAAACATCAAGAGAGGTTTTAATATCGAATTATTTTAACTCATAATAATGTTATCTTTTAAGAACTACAAGTCTTTCTATCCATAAATTCCTTTAAGGTGTGCTGGAGGATAATTTTATCTTCAATAACCTAAATGAAGAAAAATCTCCTTCCTTTCATTTTATGCACACTGTTGCAAAGTTAATCTAATTGATTAATATTATAAACGAGCTAAGTTAAACTGACATCTGAAGAGGAAAGCTCATCTGTTCCCATAGTAAGAAAGCCACGCTTTCAGAAATGGTAATAGGTTTCAAAACCCCACCTCGAAACATGCCGATAGTCAATACTAAGCAATATGAAATCTTGGAGACATATTAGAGGAGACATTCTTTTCCAGCACTGTAATATAAGTACCAATGTTCGTTGCATTTCAGAGGCCCTATAAGATAATCCCGGACACGTCCAAAGTCCGGCCCAGGGGCCAAATGCGTCCCGTGGACAAATTTCATCCGGCCCAAAGCCTCTGTCATAAAATGAATAACGTCTGGCCCGCACACAGACTTAATAAATTGGTCAGCAGTACTGCTACTAGCATATGAGGTAACCTACACACTAAATGCTGCTCCTCATTTACCCAGTAAAAGGCAGCAGCACTGTAACATTACCCCGTGTGACCCTTTACTCCCAATTTTCTAAAATGGCGACAATCAACAACAACAACAACAAAAAAGAAAGTTGACTGCAACTGCTGACGCTTCAAGGATTGGTGGAAATTGGACTATTTCTTCACTAAAATACACAACAACTGTGTCGGCCTCATTTGCAAAGAGACAGTCGCCATTTTTAAAGAGTTCAATGTGTAGCAATATTACCAAACGACACGCTGACATGTACGACAAGATTACAGGGAAGATATGTAGTGAGAAATTAAAGCAACTTGAAGGTAGTTTAATTTTACAGCAGCAGCATTTCACAAGAGCCCGGGAGTCGAAAGAGAACGCCACAAAGGCTAGTTGCAAGATTGTTGAAATTATTAATTAAAAAAAAAAATAATAAAGCAAATGTGACACACAGAATGGCTTGCTAAAATTTACTTCAATATATTGTTCTATGTAAAGGACGTCACCCAAGGTCGGCCCCCCACATTTCTACCACACCAAATCTGGCCCCCTGTGCATAAAAGTTTGGACACCCCTGACTGCTAATGGTTACATGAAGCCACAAGCCTATAGTGCCTCCTGCAGGTCGATTGCAGAAACACCTGCCACTACATAGCACCCACGGACTAGCACAGGGATCAGGAATGCATTCCTGTTGTCAAATACTGACAGGAGCCAGCTGGAGGCTTATTACTCTGCTCAGGATGGGCTGTAGCCAGTTAGGAGCACAGGGTGTGAGGGAGGGAGGGAAAGAGAGTTGGAGGAGGGGAAAAAAGAAAAGGTGGGAAGGATTGCTTGATAATCACTCCTGTCTGCTCGCATGGACCATAGTGGAGGAACAGAGACACTGGTACTTTTTTTTTTTTTTTTTTTTTTAAAGTTTAAGGTGTAACAAGAAACAAGAAGACACAGTTGTGCCACTTGTGTCATCCAGCAGTGTAAAAGAGTGTGATTGTGTTGTCTGCTAACTCGTTGGAACATGAGAGGAAGGAGGTTACTGCTATTGCTGCTCTATTACGGCTATGGGCAATGGCGGCTGACAGGTACAGCATGGTACAGTACTTTTAACATACGTATGAAATGTAGAAAGAATCAAATTGGCTTGTAATAGGGGACATACGTTTTAACTGACTTAAAGTATACTACGGTTAGAGTAGCTTAAGGTTTCACTGAATGTTGAATTAAAAATTATGTTTCTTTCTCCTGTTAGCAAAGCTGTGAGTGTTCCACCTTTGTCTGTCATACTATTATGGTACTAGCTAGTCGGATAAAGTAATAAAGTCAATGGTCTTTCCTCTAATTCATGGGTTTAGCGATACTGTAAATTAAATTCACCTGGTTGAATTTTCCTTTCCAAGCTTCCTCATGTAAAAATTATAAAATACGATCAACAGTCAAATCTGTTTAGAGGTCTGCGGCAGGCAAGCTTGTCTGTTCAGCTAATTACGGAAGTTGGATCAACATGTTTCCAATTTGTACAATGAAGTTTGGTTATAATTAAATTAAATCATGATAAATGTGAGTCATTCTTCCCAAAACCAGACACTCTGGTCAAAAATTGAAATAAATAAAAAGTCAAACGAACTTACTGTGCTTATAAAAAACTTTCCCAAACTGCAAAAATATTATAAATCTGATGAAAATTGGAAAAGTTATTTAAAACTTGTCCGTTTCAAATTCAACAAACACGTAATACAGCCAGAGAAACTAGACAAAGAAGCCATGAGATATGTTTTCCATTCTGAAGTCCTTAGCAACCATCACTTAGTCAAATAATAATATTTAAAAAAAAAACAACAGTTTTCTAAATGTCTATGAGTGATCTGCTTGAAGAAGCACACTCAACCACTTTTTTTAGGATGTAAATCTTGGAGTAAAAGTTTCTGATGTGAGAGTTCAGTCATGAATCAATTAGTCAATATCCCTTTTTTGGAGGTTGGGTGTCTCCAAAAGGCAGGATATTTCATTTTGACACCGTGTGACAAGCGTCTTGTTTCAGTGGAATGGCTCACATATGATATTGCCTATGTGATCATTATAAGAGAATGTGATGGTAGATCAGTGATTTATGATGAATGACTTAAGTTTTGGTTTCTTTCCAGGTGTGCATTGTGAAGTGGATATAAATGAGTGTGACAGCAACCCCTGCCAGAATGGTGCCACATGTGAGGATGCTGCCAACTCTTATATATGTCACTGTCCTGCACCGGAACTGGGTAGATTGCCATTGGGTGGGCGCAACTGTGATGTTCTCCTGGTTGGCTGCCAGCAGCACCAATGTCAACATGATGGCATCTGCATTCCTCTGCTGACGGCGTATGGCGAGCACAGCTACACGTGTCAATGTGGGCCAGGCTGGACGGGAGAACTGTGTAACACTTCTACCACTTTTTCCTTCAACTCAGAGGGTTATGTCCACATGCAGTTACCCATTTCGAAAAACAGAGCAAGGCCAAGTACTGGTGACCACATCTATGGACTTCATATGCAGCTAAGATTTAGGAGCACTTTGCCTGACATGTTGTTGTACCATCGTGGTACCATGGAAAACTTCATCTCCCTTGAATTGGTGCGGGGCTCTCTCCAGGCAAGGTTAAAATCTGGGAGATTGATAGAGGTCACATATCCAGGTCAAGTCAACGACGGAGAATGGTACCGAGTTACTGTGACGATGGATGAGAGACTGATTATGATTATAGAGGGACCTGGCTGTAAGGGAGGATGTCGAGTGAAAAATGAAGTGTACAACCATCTGATATTCTTCCGGTCAAATTCCTTTCAGCAGCTGTACGTAGGAGGAGTGCCAAAGGAATATTTGACATTCACATTAAGTGGGAAGGGTTACATTGGCTGCATGGAAGACCTTAGAGTTGACCATAAATTGCTACTGCCTCAGGACCTCATGAGAGAGGAAAACACAGGCTTGGAATTGGGATGTGTCAAGGAGGATTTGTGCCGTGACGACCCTTGCAAACAATTTGGGTTTTGCGTGGACATGTGGGTAGTGGCCAAATGTCAGTGTCACCGACCATACTTTGGAGAAACATGTGACAAAGGTAAGACTTCTTAGAATAGAACTGAGAATGTAACTTTTATTTTTGGAACATTTGACACCTAGAATAAAGATCTTTACATGTCTAAATTCCCATATAACACTGTATCTGTTGGAGTTCTATAGTAGTGGCAACCAGAGGCAGTTGAGTTCCTATAATAGAAAATAATGCAACAGTATATAATACTATATACTAGGCCTGAACGATATTGAAAAAAACTATTGTTGCAATTTTTGGGGGGTTTGCGATATATTGCGATCTTATATTGCGATATTAAAAAAAAAAAAAAAATATATATATATATATATATATATATATACATATATTTTTAAGAAATGTTCACTGGATGACTTGGTGTTTGGAAAGACTTTGGATGATTCATCGTGACCACAGTGTACAGTGATCCCTCGTTTTCGTGGTTAGTAGGGACCAGAACCCGCCGCGATAAGGCATAAACCACAATGTAGCGCCCCCCCCCCCCCAAATTAAAAAAAAAAAATCAATAAAAATATATATATTTTTTTAGGTGTGTGTTCAATGTATTTATTCAGATTAAGCATTGGAAAGAGATACATATAAGACATGTTTTTTCACTTTCCCCCCCCCAAATTATAATTTAAAAAAATGTATATATATTATATATTATTATATTCAAATGTAATAATTATGATCAGTTTTAAATATTACTGTCCCACCGAATCATTTTTAAACAAGAATAAAGTACTGTAGTAGAAAAATGCTTGGCTTTATTGAATGCTTCTGTTTACATACCTTGGCTGTTAGTCCTGGAGTGACATGTAAAAATTACAAACTCCTCAAGATCACTTCTAACGTTTATTGCCACGACGCAACATGTCCGGCTGCCTCGAACGTCTCGACACACACACATTCATTCCAGTGCACGCTTCCTTGCGCAGCAACTACTGAACAAGTTAAACGATGATTGACGAATGAGGCGCATGTAAAGTCTGCTTCTCTAGCAAGATCAAAGAACCATCTGTCAACATCGTTAACTTTAATAAGCGAGTGCCACAGTGACTAAGGAACAAAGAGCTGGAAGAGGGACTGAGGGAGCCTGTGCGAGAGCATGAAGTTTCTGGGATAAAAAAAACAACAAAAACTGTCGCACGTCCTTGTGATGGGACTGTTGCGCATGCGCACATCGCGATGGCGATGTTTAAACGATATATCGTTCAGGCTTACTATATACTGTATATCACTTTGTATTTAATACATAAAGAGTAAAATATACTGTTTTTCCGTAATTTCCCGAATATAAGGCGCACCCGTGTATAATGCGCACCCCAAATTTACTTGTAAAATCTAGGGAAAATTATTGTACCCGTGTGTAACGCGCACCCTAATTTTAGCACCAATAAATAGACGAATACAAGAAAACAGAGCTGGTGTACAGATACAGAAATAACATTTTACTGACTGGTGAAACACAGCACAAGCATAGCACATTGGTAGTTCAAAACATTACCGTAAACTGACAATATGTACGGTAATAATTTGATCTGATAACTTCTTGAACTTACCAGAATCCAGGAGAAAGCAAAACAGATGTCACCTTTCTTTTATAGGCTGCTGTATAACTTGCTCGTTTCATCATGATGAATAAATGTTTCGTCCATGGATTGATACGGTAAAATGAAAGTGAGAACAAAAGTTGGAAACCGAGAGAGCTAATCGCTGTTGACACGACAGTAACAATAGTAACTATTGTCATTTGGGTTTGAGTTTCCCGAGGGACAGATATAGTTGACGGACACAGGAAGTCTGTGTTGTTACGTTTGTTATGGTCCGAGTTGCGGAGCTAAAATAAACGTTGACTCAAATGAGTTCAAGAAACTAAATTCTGTGCATTATGAAGAGTGAAAAAAAGCAAAATTTAACAGACGAAATCATTCGGCCGATCAGAGTGAAGTATTACCGAAACAAAATGGTGACGTCACGTACCGTAATGGTCGGCAATGGATTGCCGCATACGTTTCTTCAACACAACATGGGCGTGTCAATAAAAAAAAATCGGTTTTTATATATTCATATAGATATAATATATACTATATATTCCTGTCTCCATCCATGTACCCGTTTATAATGCGCACCATAATTTTACGAGTTGATTTTGGGGAAAAAAGTTGCGCGTTATATCCGGCAAATTACGGTACTTATATACACAAAAAATATCCTATACTGTATTTGGCACCGTGAACCCTTATTGCACTAAAGAACTGAAAATATATTTGGTCATTACCTAGCTCTGACGACTTTCACTGAATGCACTGAGTTTGCATCCCCTTCACATTTCTGTCACAGCTTTGTCGTAGTAGTTCATGTCATAGCGTTATGAAAAGTTTGAAAGTGCCCCAATATGACTTGTTGTGGAAAAATAGTAATGCAAACAAGGTTGGATGCGCTGCTTGTGTTGTGACTTGTGATCTGATTTTTTTGTCATGCATGTCAATCAAAAGCTATAAATGGTTGTTGATAGGTTAAAGTGGCTGTGACATTGGTTTCTCTGCTGAAACATGACTGATTTACCTGTGTGTCAAAAGATATATCTAATACCAAGGAAGAACAAACTTACAACCGGCCTTCTTCTTCCCAATCTAAGAAGGGCTCGATCGACTGATACTGTCTTTAAATTTTATTAGTTGCTCACGATCAGTGTACTGGGAACCTCTGATCTACAGTAGGTCCAGTCAGTCAGACACTTTATGCACCTTATATTATGTATCACTGTCTTTGCAGAATACCCATCCTGGACCTTTGGTCATGAGAACACTACAAGCTATGCTGCCTTTGACATCACCGAAACCCATGGAGAAAATTTCACCATCTCCTTCATTATGCGTTCTCTTAAAAAAAGTGGACTTCTTCTCCAGTTTCGCCGAGAGGAAAAGTCCTACCTGACAATCTACCTGAAGGAAGCTACAGTTGCCATCTACAGCCCTTACACAACGCTCTTGTCAGAGGCTAAGTTTGTCTCCGATGGAAAAAGTAATTTGGTGACAATCAAAGTAAGATACGGCCATGTGTTCTTCCCAATCGCTGGAAACCATCGGGCCTTAGGGAATGTGAGCATAGAGGCAGGGGATGTTGTGTATGTTGGAGGACTCCCTGAAAGTGACAATGAGAATGACTGGGGTGGAAAATTCAAGGGCTGTCTGCAAGACATTCGACTAGATGACAAGCATTTGTCTTTTGTGGACTACAAAGAAGAGGTGGACATTTATCAGGCAACTGCAGAGAAGAACATTCTGCCAGGATGTCAAAGTGACAATACATGCAAGGTAGGCCTGCTGTTACTACACCACGATCCCTATAAAATTGTTTTAATGGAAAGCACCAAATTCTACTCGTGCCTCGACTTCCAATCTGGGAAAAGTGTGTTGCAGTGTTTTCATGCACGCCAGCAGTTGGTCTTCAACCTAACTGGCATTGATCTGTTTGTTACCTCCTAATCTTCTCTGCAGCTTTTTCTTAACCTCAAGAGTCATCTTGTGTTAGAGATTCACAAGTGAGCATCTAATCCACACACTTGTGTTTGTCTGTGCACAGAATGAACCTTGTGTCAACGGTGGCAAGTGTCAGATCACCTGGAATGATTTCAAGTGTGACTGCTCCATTAATTTCTCTGGGAGACTATGTGAGAAACGTTTGTGGTGTGTCGAAAACCCTTGCTTTGAAGGAGGGAAATGCGTCGACCTTTGGGATGGTTATGAGTGTGAGTAATCCTTTGTCTCTCGCTTTAATAAGATGAAAGTAACCTGTGGACAATGTTAGAGAAAAGTGGTTTAGCATTCAAAGGTTCAGATATCTACCAAACATACACCAATTACATCCAGAAAAGAAACTGAATTGTCTCACTCATAGAAAATAATTTGTTTCAAGGCATCTAAAACTCATTATTTTTGTCTCCAACAGGCTTGACTGAAGCCATTTTCCAGGACAATGCTCTCGAGTATTTTGCCAACAGCTCCCTTTTGAGCCCAGTAACAAACATTACAATGGACATTAGAACACGGGACGAAAATGGTATCTTGCTGAGGGCTGAGAACCGACCAGAGGTATTCTGTTTGGGCCTCCTTAACTCCACACTTCTGGTCAAAATGGACACCGGAACAAGTGCAGAGCTGCTAGCTTTTACCAGTGACAGGATCATCGCAGACGGGGCCTGGCATCGAATTCATTTGACAATGATTGACCCTGCACAATCGGTGTCCCGATGGCGTCTCACTGTAGATGGTCAGACAGCGGGTTGTAGCCTTGGGGTTGGTGGTAACCTTAACTTCCTTAATGATTCAAAAATTTGGCTGGCGGAGAAATTTGCTGGATGTTTGGGGGAAGTTCGAATCGGCGGAATCTACCTACCAATTTTCAGTGTGCCAGATGCTCCTCAGACAAGTCATTTCTCCAGACTGAGTGGACATGAGCCTCACTTAGGATGCCAGGGTGCTCCAGTTTGTGACTCTCAGCCATGTCTTAATCAGGGTGTGTGCCATGACCATTTTAATGAGTTTAACTGCAGCTGCAACCCAGGGTGGGAAGGAGAACTATGTGAGGCCGAAATAAATGAGTGCTCTTCTGGACCCTGTGTCTACGGGACATGTACAGACCTTCTGGCAGATTACCAGTGTGACTGCGAGCCTGGATATATAGGGAGAAATTGTCAGGAAGAAGTGGACAACTGTTTGGAATTTGGTTGCTTGAACGAGGGGATCTGTGTAGAAACAGGGGCAACTCCTACCTGTGTGTGTCCTCCTGGATACGTGGGAAAACGCTGCCAGTAAGTTATTGTCTTTTTTAGTTTGTTAAAAAAAAAAAAAAACTTAAAGAGCATGTTAGACTTTGATAAGATATAACACATTTTAGCTATTTCAATTGTGATATGTCTGTAACTAGTGGATAATAAGTAAGCATAAAAGTAATTATGGACCTAATTTACTAATTTCCCATATTTGGATTTTTTTGCTTCGTATTGGCAAAATATCAGCCATTCTTTCATAACTTTCTCTCATGTGTTCAAACGAACGTGTTGAAACCAATGGAAGGTCAAATACAATCTTGTGATTTACCTCATTTTAATAAATTATGCAAAAATGAGGGGATGGAAATTCAATCGATCTTACACAATAACGCAAAAGTGGCATCTTGCTGTTATTTTTATTCCGCATTTACATGACTAATCTGTGTAGGAAAAACTGTGCACACGGAAGTGCAAAAGTGCATGAAACCGCCAATTTGCCGATGTAATTTGCATTCCCAATGTGTAGGTGGCGGCAACACCAAAATTTAATTCCTATGTGTAAACCTTCATAATTAAAGTACTGAATAATTGACTAGATTCATGAATAATGTTGAACACAGTTAGGTTGTGTACGAGGCTGCAATTTGAAAACATGTTTTCATACACTGTCGGAATATCCCTGTGATCTGACGTCAACAGTATCTTCACCGCCTTCACTGACAATTATACAATTATATTGGAACATTATCGCTACTTACTGTTCCGGAGTACGGAAGTCAGTTTTCACCCAAAACTCACTTTTGCGTTGTCAACTGTTTAGACAGCGACGACTGGATGGGCATTTTTAAGATTTCCACTCTGGATGTTGTTTTCAAATTTTTGCATTTTCAGGACCCCAAAACGCTGTCGCTGTGTAAACGATAGGGCATGCTTTAAAAGTTTTTGCGTTGTCACTTCCATTGTCATTGTCGAGTAAAAGGCCCCTAAAATTCAATGCACATTTGCATTTAATTTTTGTTGCCAATAGGCGGCGATTCCCTCCTGTGGCATGTGATGCCAAAACAGAGTGCCTTAACGGAGGAGTTTGCATTGGAGGCGATACTGGTGGGAACTGCACCTGCAAGCCTGGGTACACTGGTGGCAGGTGAGAGTCTCATCCACACCACACCGTGCTACACCACACCACACCACACCACACCACACCACACCACACTACACTAATCTGTTTAGTTGACCTATGACCTGTAAATGTGTATCCTGGTAGAATTTCACTTGTGTTCTGATGCACTACTTTAAATTTAAACATTATTGGATAATCACATTCATACTATTTTCATATCTCAAGTAAAAGTCACATTTTTTTCACTACTAAAATCACCTTGCCAAACATACCGTGGAGAAAGGCTTAGACCAGGTTTGTCCAAACCTGTCCTCAAGGGCCGCTGTGGGTCTTGGTATTTGGTCCTACCAATCGAACACAGACAGTTTAACCAAGTTTCTGCTAAAACAAGCTGCATCTGACTGCAATCAACTGATTAGACTTGTAAGACACCAGATTGGTGAAAAGGTGTCATCTTGTTTCATTGGAATGAAATCCAGCACCCACTGCGGCCCTTTGTGGAATAGTTTGGAATAGAGATGTCCCGATCCGATATTTGGATCGGATCGGACGCCGATATGAGCAAAAAAATGCGCATTGGTATCGGATCGGAACACGGAAAAATTCCGATCCAGACTTCCGATCCATTTTTTTTTTTTTTTTTTTTTTAAAGTCCGGTCCGGGTTTTCCAGCGCACCGATTTACATAATCCATTCCAGTTTTTGCTTCGGTTTCCCTAAAACCCGGTCCGCATTTTACGGCACACCTTCAAGACACTACATTTACATTACCGTCTCCCAATTTACCGAGATAATTTATCGGTAAAAATGTCAGCTGTGTGGGATCATTTCACCTTAAAGGACGAAAAAGACGAAGAGGCAGAATGCAACATATGCCACAATAAAGTCAAGCGTAGTGGTAAAGCTGTAAGAAGTTTTAATACAACCAACCTAATCAAGCATTTAGCGAAATACCACCACAAACAATATGAGGGGTATGTTAAGAAAACCGAAGACAAAAAGAAAGGTCCTACGCAACTAACACTGACAGAAAGATTTGCTATGCGTGACAAACTGGCACTCGACAGTCCCAAAGCCCAGAGAATAACAAGAGTCATTGCCGAAGAATTCATTCTGGATGACGAGCTATTATCTCACGTGAGTAAGGACGCACCATCCAACACTTAGAACCACGGTACAACATGCCCAGCCGTCATGATATCCTTGAGCGATTCGGCCGTGGAAGATTCGAGAACGATTCACAAACATCCAAATTCCGATTATTGAAATCTGTCAAGTAAAGCGGAACTAATACACAGCGCGGTCTTCGTGACGCAATGAGAAACTGACCGCATTGCGTCCCGTAAGTAAACATAATGCTTGTTTAGACCCGGGTAATGCCAATGCTCAACTCACGGCTTTAGCTCAACTCATGCCGCTGGATGAAAAACACAAGATTACCTGACTGCTGCTGACAGCCGCTACAAACTATGTCAACGTCATTTTACTGGAGATAATAGATATATGTATATAGAAATGGATGCTCCACGACAGACTCAACTGCGTTAGCAACATTGAAGTATTGAAAACCAGATGCATTAGTAAACACCCGCCATCTTAAAGCAGAAGACTTCCCTAGTAGGCTGTTGTGAACCTTCCAAGCGAACCTCATTAACTTTTTATGTAAAATACTCCTAAATCGTCAAAATCTTGACTTGAATCTATCTTCAAAACAGTTTTAAAACTTTCACATGTCGAAAGTAGACAGAAGGGAAATTATGGAATAACGGGAGCAATTTTAACAACTTTAACAGTTGATTCGCAAAATTAAATGAATTGAATGTAGTTTAAAGCTGCTGATACAGAATGGGGACTTGAGTATTTTATTTACTGTTTTAAAATGTTAACTTGATACTGAAATAGTCGTTTATTTAAACCTGAGAGGCTTTTTATACAATTTTTGTAACTAATGCACGAAACATTAAAAGCATCTAATAGCTTGGGGGATTTGGGGGATTTTCCACTGAGGTTGTTGGTGTGTTTTGCTTTTTTAAGACAGTTTACAATATTATTTGCACGTTTTACTGACTGACTATGCCATTTCTGTTTGTTATTTATAATATTTTGTGTTTGTCACTGAATAAACAGGTCATTTTCTTGTTAAAAACCGTTGTGTGTTATTCAAACTCACCTAATTCAGCTGGCTAGTTGTTATCAAGAGTACTAAAACCTTTTTCAACATAAGTCTGACAACTAAGTAAGGAGGCTAAATAACTTTAAACTTTTAACACATGCTCAGATAGGTCGGTATCGGTATCGGCCAGTATCGGTATCGGGTCGGAAGTCCAAAACAATATCGGTATCGAATCGGAAGTGCAAAAACCTGGATCGGGACATCCCTAGTTTGGACACCCTTGGCTGAGACGGTCTCTTCATGTCAGAGCATGAGAGTGTTTGTTTGTGAGAACTGATTGTGAAGGTGTGTGTCACTTCATGTTCTATTAAAGCCCTGCTGATGTCTTTCAGGTGTGAGACAGAAATAGACGAATGCAGCTCTAGCCCTTGTCTTAATGGTGCCACCTGTCTAGACAGACTCAACCACTTTCAGTGTGTATGTGTGCCAGGCTACAGTGGCACATTGTGTGAGAGCAATGTAAGTGATATTAAAATCATTTGCACCAACACCTCAACTTGATAAACCATGGAATATTTCCTGCTATACATACAGTATCTATGTACAGTATTTAAATTGACACGTGATGTATAGTGATTAGTAGGTGTTACAATTCAGGTTAAAGTACTTAAAGTGTGAATGATTTGAAGTAACACCATTGTAATGTGTTCCTATAAAATGTCACAGGTTTGTAATAATAGTTGTTCCCCAATCCCCTTGCAGAAAAAGGAGCAAAAGGAGCGGATCCCTTGGCTGGTGGTGACCATTCCCCTCATCACTTTATGCGTATTAATAGCTATTCTAGTTGTCTTTTTCCTCATCATGACGGCCCGGAAGAAACGTCAGTCAGAGGGCACCTACAGCCCGAGCTCACAGGAGGTGGCTGGAGCCAGGCTGGAAATGGGCAGTGTACTCAAAGTGCCCCCCGAGGAGAGGCTAATCTGAGACCTACAGCCTCACATTAGATGAAGGTGTGTGGAACAAGTTGAGAGCAAAACAACGAAAGAGCTGTGCCCCACTTGCCCCCAACTCCCAAAACAGTGGAGAGAAAAATGAATCTATAAATGACTGATGCTCCAACTTGGGAAAGCTACTGACGTTGAAGCTTCAAAGATGGATCAGCTCAAATACGATCAGAAGAGAAGACATGACAAAGATTCGTTTGGTAAAATGGGAACAAGTCGCAGAGACAATCTCAGTGTTTGAAAGAATTTGACTCAAATTTGGAACAATGTCCTGTTGTCAGAGAGAGTTAATGAATTGCTTCCAGATATTGCTGTACGTTTACATCTGGTTCAAAAATTGTGTCCTGACCTATCCGATCACAAGTGGACAGAGCTATCTTTATTTATTAAACAATTTTGGCAATGTTGATGTTAGAATGTTTTCAGGATAATTTTTTAATTGCATTACACAGACTATGTTATAGTTCACATTTTATATCATATCGCTTTTAAAAACTAATAGATTTTAAATGGGTTTCTAGACAATTTGTCATAATAAGATCTTAGATTATAATAATGCTCAAATCTATTGCTTTTTTAATTCTTGGGACCAAAAGACCATATCGTGATTATTTGCATATTAATCATATAACATTTTCTTTTTTTAAATTCTAATAGTAATTTTAGGATAGATTTAACCACAAAGTATTAAAGTGTAAATGATTTATCTCAAGCACCTTAAAAATCATTTTATTGCTACACAATTGATGTTACATCATAATCGCTAATTTATTGGTATACAACCTACAATATGTTTGGTGAAATGACAACCACAATTTTCGAACTATAAGCCGCTACTTTTTCCCCTCATTTTGAATCCTGCGGCTTATAGTACAGTGCGGCGTATTTGTTGATTTATTTGGGTTAGTAGGTAACACTTTATTTGACAGCGGTATCATAAGACTGTCATAAGACCGTCATAACTATGACATGACACTATCATGGGCATTACGGAATGCTTTTGAAAGATGTAATTAAGTGGCATCTGGCAAATTATGCCACTAACTCCATTTATGTCCAGTTCCGATAATTTACATCCATACAAAGTGACATAATTTGCCGGATAACACTAAATGACATCTGTAATAAGCATGCATTAATGCTTATGACAGTGTCATATCATAATTATGATTTTGTAATGACAGTCCTATGGCGCCACTGTCAAATGAAGTGTTACCAAATACAATAACTAGCAATTAATGAACAAATACTAGAACAGTAACGGAAGATATAATTTGCAGAGAACATGAATTTTGATGCATGCTAGGAGGCAAGTTGAACAAGTGTTGACAGCAGGTGGCAGCAGAGGTTGAATGCCTCCCCCAAGGGAGCAGCGATGGCCAAATGAAGCTTCTTGAAGCAAGGAAGCTTGAAGCATAGTGGCTCATTTGGTCTTATGAGATTCGTATGATGCCGCTGTCAAATAAAGCTTTACCAGTTAATATCTTTTGGTGTAAATATTCCATAATACAGTGGGGACAGCTGCGGCTTATAGTCCAGTGTGGCTTATCAATGAACAAATATTGTTTTTGAGTCAAAGTTGGTAGGTGGCGACTTATAGTCAGGTACGCCTTATAGTCCGAAAATGACGGTAAATGTAGCAATATATGAAAGTAAAAACATGGAAGTCACAGGTAAAAGGTCAGTATTATATATGTTTTAAAAAGCTAATGTCGTGAGTAAGACTTTAACAATTTTCTTTCTCTAGTAAGCACTGAAATGACACATTATTGCTTCTATGAGGCACAGATGAGCTACTCTGTATATATGCATTATCTATGAGAAATATATTATCACATGATTTAGTGTTTTCAATTTATACCATTAGTATGTGACATTACAAAGAACATAACAAACAACAACTAGCAATGTAATTTTTTTTGTTTTTTGTTGTTGTTTTTTTGTTTTAGGCGTTCACAAGTTAATACGAAAATTCCATTTGAGATCGGATGAGTCAGGACGCATAATTATCCCAGGTCTAAACAGGGCCTTCGTTTAAATTACAAAAAAATAAAGTGACACTCACGTTTTGTTTTGTTTGTCAACATTACATTGGATTTTTGTATTTTTATGACCACTAAGCAACATAGCCATATGCATGAAAATCAAGGATATGTAGTTTTAGCAGTCATCACAGCCAAGAAAGCATTTCCTTCTAACCTGTTGTTTGTTATTTTCTTGACTTGGAGATTACAGGTTTCCTTTCCACTCAGTTATTTTCCATGTTCTGAAATGCCATGTCCAACAGAAAAGCTGTTTGACTTGTTAAAAATACTGATAACGGGTTTGAACATATCCTCCAAATGACAAAGACAGTTGCTTGCTGTCTGAAAAAAATCACTTGTGCTTGATTTAAACCTCTAACTGATCCTCAGAACAGAATTAGTTTATTTTCATCTTCTAACATGTCTTAAAACTTAAGTTTGTGAAATTCATGAAGGAACATTGTAAATACACAAAATGACTCAACATATTGATAATGAATTATTGTATGTACATATGATGATGCGTTTTTTTTTTTTGTGTGTGTGTGTGTGTGAAAAGAGTTTTGTAACATTCAAAGTTGAAGGTATTTAATTGAGAGACTGAAGACTGTGCTTCCCTGTAGTGACATCTCCCCTTCTTGAATTTGAGATTTGACTTTCCTTCTTCAGTACCACAGGATGGGCCTTACAGGGGAGGCTGATGTTTGTGGTCCCTCTGTAGCTGGAACATACACTCCTGTCCTGCTTTTTTAAATGGAAAAATATCACATATTCCTAGAGCTTGCTTCTATAGCTAGGAATCAGTCCTCAGCTTTAGCTGTGACCTAGCTCATGCTGCACTCGACTCCCTCGGCCCCTACCACGGGTGATGAGCGGACCCATGTTTGTAGGGGCACAATTTAATTAGCTTTAATAAGTTTATAAAGTTGTGTTTAGTGAGACCAGGCTCAAAGCATTTTCATTAACTCATCATTGGGCCATTAAGAAGACCCTTATAATCCTGTTTCATACACATTTTTTTTTTTTTTTTTTTTTTAAATTTTGGAATATCTTATTCTTCAAGCGGTGTGTATTGGGTTTTCTCCTTATAGCCTTGCTTTTTCCACCCCCTTTTCCCTTTCTGCAAATCCATTATACCGGTGCTTCTCCTACAACTCATGTTTAATCCTATTGATTTTATGAAGGTATGTAAATGAAGGTATTGGGATTGCTTAGTTCCCTTGTAAAATGCCTATGGGACTGCACAGGCCTTTCTTGTGTATGAGGAGATGCAAGATGTGCCTTCATGTTTTGAAACATCCTGTGATCGTGATTTTTTTTTTTGGAGGGGGGGGGGGGTATTTATTCCTCTAGAACAAATACAGCTGACTCATCCAATATGCGCAACAATTTTAAATGTTTACTTTTTTTTCAAACAGTCAAACACTGTTCTACAGTATACGAGAAAATCTAATTACCCTATGTCTTATATGCACAATATGGTAGTGATGTCCCACTGGAGTTGTCTTGTCACTGTTGCACCAAATGGCAGTACCGGTTAAAATTGGAAGTGTTAATCCAAAGTACCATGGGTTTATGTTGTATGTTGTAAATTTGTACTGCAGATTACCAGATCCACATTAATTTAATGTAAAAAACTAGTCCATTTCTACTTATGCTTTCATTTAGAATTAACAGTTCAAAAAGTGGAAATGTCAATGTGTAAGAAAGCTTTGAGAATTTACAAAATTTGATTACTGTCCATCGGAAATGGTGAAAATGGATAGTTACACATCATTTGTATATTTGGAATTATTGCTCTTTGTGAACAAGATGAAATGTATTTTTATAATACAGTGTTGAAAAACAAATAAATTGTGATTGTCAGAGATTTTTTTTTTTGGTGTGTGTGATGTTGGAGACTAAACACAGTCGGCATATTCTCCGCACGTATAAATACAGGGTGTTTGTAAAGTTTTTAATTTTTGAAAAATTGCTTGCTAATTATGGGGCATTCATTTTGAATCACTCAGTACTGTATTCATTTTCCCAAACAAAAAGGTAAACAAGGGCCATAATCCAAATATCAGAATCAGAATAAAAAATAACTCACAAAACATGACAAAGCTATTAATATATGACTTGCAAAAACAATAATAAACAAATCAGAAACAGGTGGAGATGAAAACCGAAGGAATAGAAATCACATGTAAAGGGGACACATAGAAATCACATGAAAACAAAACAAAAACTAATTTAAAAAAAGCCACTTTCTCGCACGCACTCACTCACTCACTCACTCACTCACTCACTCACTCACTCACTCACTCACTCACTCACTCACTCACTCACTCACTCACTCACTCACTCACTCACTCACTCACTCACTCACTAAAACATTGTTTTGGGAGCACATATCGGTATTTGTTACCCTATTATAATGTTGAAATGTGTGCCAAACCTAATACTACTTTGTGAGGGCAGAGGCAATGGAGAATGCAGGTATACAACCGTTAAGGTCGCCACAACAAATCATGTTCAAACTCAACATAAAATAGCAGCGGTTGGGTTGTCAGATATTTTAAAATATTAAATTAGACTTCAGGACACTCGTTACTGAGAGTAAGTGGTATACAGCGATCGGATGGATGAATGGGTGGCTCCTACTATATAAAAATGTACCGCAAAATTAGTAATTTTACAGCCTTATTTGCTGCGTTTTCTTTTCATTACATTTAATTAGGGGTGTCAAACGATTCAAATTTTTAATCGAGTTACTTACAGCTTAAAAATTAACTAATCGTAATCAATCGCAATTAATTGCAATTCAAACCATTTATAAAATATGCCATATTTTTCTGTAAATTATTGTTGGAATGGAAAGATAAGACACAAGATGGATATATACATTCAACATACGGTACATAAGTACTGTATTTGTTTATTATAACAATAAATCAACAAGATGGCATTACCATTATTAACATTCTGTTAAAGCTGTAGTTGGAACTAATTTCTTCACATGCCAAATAGGGTCACAAGTAAAGTAATTAAACATTGTCCAACAAATAAAGCATGAAAAAATAATTTATATGTTGTATATTTGACAAAATAGTCGCGTTTCCGAAGTTCGAGCCTGAAAGGGGACGAACCCGGAAGTAATACGTCACACCGGGAACGCGATGGCACCTCCATACATACGGCCGCCATACAAAGCCCTTCAAACAATGATCCAAACAGCGATAAATCAAGCGCAAGGGAGGAGATCCAAGTTTTTGAAGAGTTGGAGGAAGAAGAGGAGATTGGAATTTTATATTATTAGCCAGACGCCAGTCAGGATGCCAACAATGTGCCTAGACTTCCTGACATGGAATGGATACAAGACCCATCGAGATTACAACATTGGTAAGATATAGGCTGTTATTATTTTCATGATTTGAAGATGCAGGCATTTGCACATAATTTTATGGTTTTGTCTATCTGATGACATAGTTTAAAAAAAAAAAAAAAAAATCAGACTTCATGTTCATTTTGGCAGATCCGGCAGCTCTCGTGCATATTAAATAATAAAACAAAAACGTTGGGGGGGGGGGGGGGGGATGAGTCGTTGTTATATCTTGACCGAGTGACCCACACGACACCTTTATTGGCTTTTAAAACTTTACTCAACGTCTTGCCAAGTGACTCTGTACAATAACGTTTTTCTCTTAGTGAAGGGGTAAGGCACAAACAATAACACATCTAAATGACATGCGTACACTCTACTGGTCAATTCCCGTATTACAACTAAATAATATCCACTATATCACAGTCGCCGATGACTTTCTCCACTTTTTTGAGGCATCAATAAGAAAAAAAAGTGGCGTCTAATGGCGTGAGGAAATGTAGTTTTTTCACACAAGCGAACAGATTACAAAGCACCAATTCAGTGTTGTCCCGAGACTACATTTCCCATGATTCACTGCGTGGCCTGCGCGCTCGCTGATTCGCTGCCAGACATTAAAAGCAACACTTGTCACCTGTCAGCGGCTCTCGCAAAGCGGCGAAACACAAACTAGAAGGCTATCTGCAACATGACCGTGAATTATCGCGACGCCGACCCGCTTATGTGCACATCCACACCCCTTTCCCGATTGATAGTGGATTAACCCTTTCGGACAAGATCGTAGATGACGCACAATTTAAACACGCTTAACCTAGCGAACGCAACAACAACTATGATCGGGGATAGCCTCGGCTAACGTCGCTAGCTTATACTGTTCATTCCACAACAGTTGGCAGCCTCTGCTTTGACAAAGTCATCAGTCATCTATCCAAAAATCACACTTACTTTTTGGCAAATCCTTGATCATAAGCAGACCGGTTTAGGAAGCAGGCATCTTCGAAGTGTTTGCAGCAGAGAACACTACTCGATGATGGCATGAAATTCATTCGCTTCGTGCGAACGAAAGATGTCCATTTACGTGCCCTGCTATCCTTTGGCCACTCATACAACTTTTCGTTTGAGTGAGAACAAAACATCGCCACACACCGCCGTGGCATCTTACCGAGAAACAATGCAACAAACAATACTGTTCTATGGCGGACTTCCCTCGCACTTCCCGGTGTGACGTAATTTCCGAAGATTTCCGAAGATTGCCGAAGAAAAGCATTTTCGTTGTCAAGGGCGTTGCTATGGGTTAAACAAAGAATCTGGAAGGGTTGCGTAAAAAAAAATAATGAAAATATGCTTATAATTGTTTAGCCATTGATATTATTCAAAAACATGGTTGGCCAACCTTACTTCAAAGTTCCCCTTTAAAGCGATCCATGGATAGAAAGACTTGTAGTTCTTAAAAGTTTAATGTTTGTACAAGTTATAGAAATTTTATATTAAAACCCCTCTTAAGGTTTTCATTTTAATAAAATTTGTAAGATTTTCGATCTAAAAATAAACTAGTAGCCTGCCATTGTTGATGTCAATAATTACTTACACAATGCTCATGGGTGCTGAAGCCTATAAAATCAGTCGCACCCAAGCGCCAGCAGAGGGCGATAAAACTCCGAAAAACACAACAAGTACACATTTCACTTTGCTGTCATTTTATTCTGTTTGATCGAGGCATTTGTGCGTTAATTGCGTCAAATATTTTAACGTGATTAATTAAAAAAATTAATTACCGCCTGTTAACGCGAGAATTTTGACAGCCCTACATTTAATATATTATTGAATTGTAATGTTTTAGAAGTACAGGTAGTCCCCGGGTTACAATGGACTCGATTTACGAGATTTCGACTTTACGACGCCGGAGTCTCGTCCGCCATTGTCTCCAGTCATTTTTTTTTAAGCTGCGTAAACATTACCTTATTGTACCACACGGTATTTTATGTTTAACTCTTTTAACTTGACGTGTTCTTTCCTCACTAAACATGAAGTGTTCAGCTTGACACAGCAAACAAGGCAATTGTGTATTTTAAGAATTTTCCTTCTTTCACTTTTGATAATTTGTAAAGCTGTAGCACATATATGTACACTTACGTTCAAAATAGCACATATTTTAACAATAAAACACCTGACACAAAACAATTGGTGTTTAAACGTCCATCTCGTCTGATCTAAATGTAAATTTAGAAAGGGTCTATGAAAACAAGTTTCTTGGGGTAGTTATGTATGAGAAGATTAACTGGAAAGCTCATATTAAACATATACAAAGTAAATTATCAAGAATCATTTCAGCCCTGAGTAAAGCAAAACACAGTCTTGACCATAAATCACTCCACATACTTTACTGTTCTTTAATCCTGCCATATTTACACTACTGTGCAGAAGTCTGGGGTAATACTTATAAATGTACAGTAAATTCACTATCCATTTTACAAAAAAGAGCCATAAGAATAGATAAATAACGCTGGTTATAGGGATCATACAAATACATTATTTTTAAATTCCGGAACATTAAAATTCATGGACTTGGTTCATTTTCAAACAGCTCAGCTAATGTATAAGGCTTCACACAGGTCACTTCCAGGCAATATACAGAAATTATTTTTTAACAGAGAAGGACAATACAGTTTGAGGGGGGAGCTTCACTTACAGCATCAGAGGGTACGAACTACACTAAAAAGTTTTTGTGTTTCAGTTTGTGGACTGAAGCTGTGGAATAAACTAGATGAGGGGCTCAAGCAATGTCCAAGCATGACCCAGTTTAGGAAGTGGTACAAGCACATGGTTTTCACTGGGTACAGGGAAGAGGAAGGGGTTAAATTATAGGGGGTATTCACATATCTGTTATTGGCTAAGTCCTGTTTATTTTTGTTTATCTTACATCTTATGTATATGGTTATTTTGTTTATTTCATTGTTAATATGAGGACTAGTTACATAGGGCGGACAGATATAATTAAGGAATAGAAATGGGGGGTAGATCGTAATAAGCAAATGCTTCATTCTACTCCTTTTTGGACACAATGAATAAATTCTGATCTTGTTTATTATTATTATTATTGTCTTAACTATTGTTTCTTTTATCTCGAGAATATCTTTGGTTCTGTCTGATTATTTTATTTTTTTTTTCTCATGTCCAAATAAAGCATTCATTCATAAATTTAATAGATTAAATTAGTCTAATTTGCCTAGCAAATGTCTGCTAGCTTAAATGCTACGAATGCTAACATATTTACAATTTTCATAGCAAATCGCTCACACATAACTCCACACACTGTAGCTCTAAACTTATTTACAAATGCATACACAAACATATATTAGCTTAAAAAACCTAAAGCCTTATGCGGGGCAAACGAGAGGACAGTTGTCCTATATCCATGTCAGAAGAGGGGCCAAGGCAAGGCGACAGTCCAACCACACACAATGCTGCCACCAGAGGGGAAGTGTATCATCCATCATTAAACAAAATAAAATAAAATACTTTTGGACTTTTTGGATAGTTTTTTTTTTAATTAGTTAATTCAGATTTACGTGGAAATTCGGGCTACATCGCCAGCGTATGCACGGAACTTGTTCATAACCCAGGGACTACCTTTGCTATACACAGGTTTCATCCGAATTCCAATGACTCCTTTTAATGCGTCAACATTCCTAATTTAAGGACATATTCACACCTGCGGTTTGGTCCAGACCAAACCCAAACAGTTTGTGGTGCACACCTTTTGCAATGGTGTGAATACAAAGCGTACCGAGGTGGGCTCGGTGCGTTTCCAAGCGGACCGTGGTGCGGTTTGCTAAAGGTGTGAAAGCGACCACAAGCGTCTTTGTGTGGTTTGAAAAGCGCTCTTGAAATAAAATGTATTATTATTATTATTATTATTATTATTACATTGCTGTCCGGACTATAGCTGAAATCACATACGAGGCTTCCGTAGCCAGGAAATGTTGATTGGTTAGCAACAGTCTGTGGTTAGCAGTACGTCCTCTACTATCAGCCGGAGTTCAATGTGGAGCAATTAGAAGCGGAACGTCAACTGTTCTTGTGAAATGGACGTGGCATCAAAGGCCTCTGATGCTCCAATATTTCCACAAACGCTTGTAATTGGATAAAACAAATCTCTCTGTGATTGTTTACTTCCTTATTTTAGCATGTTACCCCATCCAGACCTTTTTGTCCAATGATTGAACAATTTTTGCACATGGGTAGGTTTGTTGTCAAATCCTGGAGCTTGTTCAAGTTGCAATATGAAAAGGAAACGTATACTGTAAATAAAGTCCGGACCAAATGTGTTATGGTGCGGACCAAAGAAAGCAAACTTTCCTGGTGTGAATACGTCCAAAGTCACACATACTTCTACCTTTACAATAATGCTTGAAAGATCTGACCTATAATGCTGATCTCATGTAAATGAAATACTTTTTGAAATCTTACACGCCTATAAATACATTTACAGATGCTCTTTATTTTCATTCTTAGTGCAGTTCATTGCAGCTTCATATTTTGTAATGTTTTATTTATGGTGTGTGGATATCTAGAATAATACACAATTAAGTCCAGACATTAAAAATGAAAATGACAAATGTGCAGATAAAATAATGAAGCTATTGTTTGCTAATGCATTTCACCAAGATTAACAACACCATTTTTTCCTTCTGCATTGCTACCATTTAATGATTTTTTTTTGCCCATAAAATATGTTTCAGAGGACCACAAACCATTGGACACAACTGAATTTCGCAAATTTGCCTAAACTTAACGCTGTCATGCCTTGAGTTGAGTTTTTTAAAGATTGCCCTTGAATGTCTGGTTGTTGTGATTATCCATTGATTTCGCTTTTTTTGCCTGCTCCTTGTGTGTTGACCAATCCGTTGCATCTTGTGTCACCCACCTGTGCCTCATTACCCCATGTTGGTATTTAAGTTTCCCATATGGTGTCTGTTCTTGTTGGGTCATTGTCTATCAGAGCGTCTTGTCCATTCCTGCCTCAAAGCCCTTGTGTTCCCTATCTTCCGCCTAATATGTTTTGGATACACAGTCCTTTGTTATTGCCCTGATTTTTTTTGTCACTGTGTTTTTGGATCCCCACAGCTTTTGTTTGAACTTTGAGTTTTTAAGATCATCAAAATGTTTTTGAGTTTTCCGCCACCCTGTCTTGCCTTGTCTTTGTTTTTCCCTGCGTTTGGGTCCACTCCTGCCCTCGAAACCTGACAAACACAGACTTATTTCCTTTGTGTAGCCACATGTGCCAATGACCACTGCCATTTCTTTACTATGTGGAAGAAAACAACCAGCATATCGTATGCTAAGCTGTCAACACACAAAATTGTCCACCATCAAATGCAGTGAAATGTAGTGGCATTGTGTTGAACTAAACGTAATTATATTCTCACCCTTCTGTGCTCTGAGAGCACCCCAATGACCCTCTTGTACCTCCTCCTCCACCCATGTACCTCTCGTTCCCCCTGACTGGATGGCTGGCTGGCAAGTGAGAGGACTGACAGATGAGGCCTGTTCTCGAGTTAGTATCATGTCAGAGGGGAGCAAAACCTCCCAGCGGCGTCAGCCATCATAGTGCCAGCTCTGGTTCTAATGAGGGAGACGGCTGCCTAAGCACTCACTCCCCTGTGTCAGGGATTGGCCGACAAAACAGCGGTGCATCACCCCCCTCCACACACACACACACACACACACAAATGATATGTTGACAAATGCAGATATTTCACTTTTAATTGACACAAAGAGACAGAGATGATCCGGCTGCCATTGTTTCTGAGGAGACAAGATCAAGATGCGGGATGGGTAGAACATTAGGAGAGAGAGACAGAGAGACGTTTCAGAGAGTAAAATAATGTCAGAGATAGGTTACCCCTGCAAAAGGCCTCTGAAGAGTTTAATATTTGTGCAGGATGTCATTTTGGTGGCATGAGGGAATGGGGTTTTCAAGATTAGAGGTGCAATCTTGAGCACGTCAGCACTGAGATACGTGCTATTAGACAGCAGCCCAATCCCTGACAACATCACATACAGTATCTTTTAGCTAGGTGGGCTTTCAACAAAAGTCACTGTACTGGGCCTGACAATAACAGAATTCGTAACCCCCGGGTATTTACGTATTTCTTATATCTGACGATTACATTCTGTTATACAGCACTGTTATTTTTTTGTGTGCAAGATTACCCATGACTAGGGTGACCATATTTGGATTTCCAAAAAAGAGGACATTTTGTCCGGCCTTGAGATACTTGAATTTTACTCGAAGTTCACTCAAAGATGCCTATATATCACTTTAATATATTTAAAGTGTGCCTCCTCTGTCTGGACTGAAAAATTCAGTTTTATTAAAAATAAATAAATAAATAAATAAAGCCATATAGTATATTTTATATATTATATGGAAATATGTTTTTTTTTTTTACTCAACAAGCTTTATTTTTACTAAAAACAAAAAACGCAAAAAAAAAAAAAAAAAAAAAAAAACGCAAAAAAAAAATAAATAAATAATGACCCCCCCCCCCAAAAAAAAAAAAAAAACACGCAGACCCGTGGAAATATAGTACAGTCAATACAGACACACAGTAGGCTTGTGCTACATAAACATTTTTATAAATTGTTATCACGACAATTGTCGTTGAGAAATTGTTATTCCCACTCAATTTTTATTCTCATTCAATGTTCTAGACTGCACGCAAACAATAACTAAAATAAACTGACAAACTATTCAACCGGCATGTTTCCAAACGCAGCAGTTCAAAACTACGTTTCCCATAATGCCTAGTGCGGCTTAGTTAGCTCACTGATCGCTACCCTATTAGCGAGTACCGGGGGAGACAAGGCCAAATCAAACTTTGCTATATAAGTTTACAATCATCTGTAGCACAACGATGCGACACCAAACGGGATTTTACAGATCACGCCAGTACAAAACTCCGACAGAAGTCAACAGTTGCCATTATATGCGTATTTATCGTAAAAAACTTAACAACTGTGCAGGCGCTCCCACTTAGAATATAATACTAACATTCAACCAACTACACAAACGCAGAACAATTAATACAAGACTAATACAACATACCACATCTCTTTGTACCCATATATTGTATAATATATAACAGAAGACACATGAGCGACATTAACAGAACATAAACTTACAGAAAGGTGCACGGAGCACTATAAACGTCTCTTAAAACTACTCCTTATTGTAGTCTTTAACTGCCTGACCTCTTGCCAAACCGTCAACCCAGTAGATGGCGCTAATGCCCCATAATACAAGGGGTAAACTGTACTCCTTCTCTTGCCCCTACTAGTAGGAGACATGACAACGCAGGCAAGCGCTGCCCCCCAGCGGCCGGAGGGATTCTCGTCAAGTTGGTCCCATGAAAAATCATAAAAACCGGACATTTTCATGAATTTATAAAACCCGGCCGGATGACGAGGACACGACGTGAAAGGTGGACATGTCCGGGCAAAAGAGGACGTTTGGTCACCCTACCCATGACTATTTTGGCTGCATTTGGTTTTAACTTTTAGTTAAGAACATGCAACACGGGCTCCCTATATACTGCTAAATGTTTAAAAAAAAAAAAAAATAAATAAATTTCGGTGGGACAGTAATATGTTCAAAACTTATCATAATTAGTACATTTGAAGTGGTTAAAAACCATTTATTAAAATATATGTATATTTGAGGTTTTTTTTAAATTATACTTTGGTAAAAAAAAAAAAGTGAAAAAACATGTCTTATATGTATCTTTCCAATGCTAAATCTGAATCAATACATTGAACACACACACACACACACACACACACAAAACAAACAAACAAAAACGCTACATCGCGGTGTGTTCTGGTACCCATTAACCGCGAAAAAACGAAGGATCACTGTATTCAAATTACATTGCAACTTACAAGATATTTTTGCAAAGGTCCCAAAATCATTTGTAAAGAACCAACAAAATGAAAACCTATTTTATTGTCACAACTTAACAAATATATATGAAATATAGCATAGTAATTGTAGGTATGGTAGCTGTCTATGATCTAACACTTTGAAAACTATAAACGCCAATAATTATTCAGTCTGAAGCACCTACAGAATTTAAGGATGTTAAAAATTATTTTTTTTTAAATTCAAGTTTTGTCCTCGCATGGTACAGTTCCTAATAATGACCACCAGAGGTCAGCCTAGTTCCCCACTGCCAGAAGTCTTTGCTCATCAGAGCAGTTACATTACTAACATTCTCAGCTTCCACATTATTTTCTTGAATAAAAATTACACTTGGACGTCTCTATTGTATCTATATCTTCTGACAGTCCTAGACTTTCTAAAGCTGTATGTCAATAGCTACTAGCAGGTCAAAATAGAAACACATTTTGATATCAAATTGTTATTTACTTTTGGATTCTGATGAATTAGGCTGTGACAGGGACAGTGATTAGGAGAAATGGTTAGAACACATCTTAATGTATACAGTTTAGACTAGGGTCTCATTACCGGTCCTAAAGGTCCTCTGTGGGTCCTGGTTTTTGTTCATACCGATCGAGCATAGACAATTTAACCAATTAGTTTTCTGCTAAAACAAGCAACACATGCCTGCAATAAACTGATTACACTTACAAGACACCAGACTGGTGAAAATGTGTGGTGTATTGTTGGGTTAGGGTTTTGCACTCATTGTGCCCCAATGTGGAATAGTTTGGAGACCACTGGTTTAGAGTTCTTTTCTAAGAAAAAAAGAATATTTATTTCACTGCTCAATTACAGGGTGGCACAACAGTCGACTGCTTAGCACAACGCATCGCAATTCCGAGATCAAGGGTTCAGTACTAGACTACGACCTCCCTGTGTGTAGTTTGCAGTGTTGTTAATCTTACTTTAAAAAAGTAATTAATTACAGTTACAAATTACTTCTCCCAAAAAGTAATTGTGTTAGTAACTCAGTTACCTGAATGTAAAAGTAATTAGTTACTTGGCAAAGTGGTGATAATGTTTTTTTTTTGTTTGTTTTTTTAAGAAAAAAAAATGAAGGTCACACAGTGTGAAGTTTGAAGGGTTTTTGGGACAATTGGCCCTAGCCCGATTCTTTACCCTATATTTAACTAGACACTGGGGTATTGCGGATATTGCGATAACTAGATAGGAACCTTTGCTATGTGTGGAAGTCATTTAATGTTCTGAATCAACCGTAAAAGTTGTTAAAGTTGCTCCCGTTATTGCATTAGTTCCCTTCTGTCTACTTTCGACATGTGTAAGTTTTAAAACTGTTTCATCATTTAAAGATAGATTTAAGTCAAGATTTTGCCGCTTTAGGAGCATTTTAGATAAAAGGTTACTTAGGTTCGCGAGGAAGGTTCTCTACAACAGAGCTTTCCTAAGAGGTCTACTGCTATAAGATGGCGGCTATTTATTAACGCATCTAGTTCTTTAGATATGTTGCTAATGCCACCGTGTCTGTCATTTTCATCTAGTTTTATAATACATGATTTCTACCGTAGCATTATGTGGGCGTAGTTTGTAGGCTATCGGCTACAGTCAGGTATTATTGGAGCCACCTAGCATCGCGTTTGCAAAGGCGTCCCCACTCCTGCTCTGCTCTCTGGTCTCCGTGAGTCCGTCTCTTTCAGACTTTTTCTCGCGTCCAACCAACATAGTAACGCATTGTAACGCACGCCTTTCCCGCCACAGTAACGGTAACGGCGTTGCCAAGATGAGAAAAGTAATTAATTAGATTACTCACGACTGAAAAAAATAACGCCGTTATATTCTAACACCGTTATTAACAACACTGGTAGTTTGCATGTTTTCCCCTTAACTGTGAGGATTTTCTTCAGGAACACTGGCTTTCTTCCAATGATGCATGATAGGTTGAATGAACACTGTAATCTTCCATAGATGTGAGGAGTGAAAAGTTTTTTTTTTTTTAGTTTTATAGCAATAATACCTGACTGCGGCAGACAGCCGCTACAAACTACGCCCACAAAATGCTACGGTAGATATCACAAGTATATAGAATAGATGTGAGGTGACAGCCTCGGTGGCGTTAGCACAGAGAACTACATTCAAAACGACAGACTCGCTGGCATTAGTAAACAGCCGCCATCTTAAATCAGTAGACTTCTGAGGACGCCTCTGTTGTAGTGAACCTTCCTCGCAAACCTAATTAACTTTTTATCTAAAATAATCCTAACTCAGCAAATTCTTGACTTGAATCTATCTTTAAATGATGAAAAAGTTTTAAAACTTTCACATGTCAAAAGTAGACAGAAGGGAAATAACTGGAGCAATTTTAACAACTTTAACGGTTCATTCACAACATTAAATTATTTTCAAACAAAGCAAAGGTTACAATCTAGTTATCGCAATATCTGCAATACCCCTGTGTCTAGTTAAGTTTAGGGTAAAGAACTGGGCTATGGCCTTTTGTCCCAAAAATCCTTTGAACTTCATATAGTACAGTAAATGAATTCTTTGCGCCATCGTACCAACAGCAGGCATGGTTTGGAGGGGCATAGTTTGGATGAGGCGTGGTTTGTAGTAGGGATAAACGATGTTGGAAAAAACCTATATTGCGATATATAATGCAATATTAAAACGAGAAAAATTTTCATCAGATGACTTGAATAGCTCTGTTTGGGAAGACTTTGGTTGTAACCCCATGTTAGTGTATTTCATTCAGTATTTTATTAGATTGTTTTTCCTGAGTTGCCCTCTTGTTTTTCTCATTTATCCTTGTATTCTTTTTTCTTTATTTTATGTTTGTTAAACAATTTATCATATTCTTCATTATAAAAATGTTATCTTAGTTTCTGTATTTTTTTTATTGTTGCATTATAGATTCAAGGTATTTCAATTTACTTTATTTATATTTATTTATTCATTCATTTAAGAACTGAAAGTGGAAAAAAATTGCAAAACGACAATATATGATTGTATTCCTATATATACTGTTTAATCCAGGCTAAGAGGGTTTATTTGTGAATGGTGAAGATTGCTGTATATAAAAGGAATACACAAAGCAATGTCTTGGCACACTTGTTGCTTTTATGAAGCAAACCAAAAGTTGACGTTTAAAAAATTGATAGTAATCACACATCCTGCGATAGGACTATTGCCCATGCGCATATTGCGATGGCGATATTAAAACGATATATTGTGCAGGCCTAGTTTGTAGTGTGGCGGGGGTTGCAGTCAGACCCACTTTTTTTTTGTCTCATTGCGGCCTGCGATTGGCTGGCAACCAGTTCAGGCTGCCCATAGTTTTCTGGGATAGGCTTCATCACCCTCAAAATGCTCATGTGGATAAACAATAAGCAAAATCAATGAAAGAAAGAATGATTATACTGATTATGGTGAGTACGGGTAGGTATCACTATGTGAATTGAATGTTAATGTATACCCTTGGGTAAAGGTGATAAAGGAACGCTTCTCTCATTAAAGTAATTAGACCTGCAAGAGAGGGTCCCTCTGCCCAAAATAAAACATGTACATCTACTCACGCACACAAACCACACACTCCCCTACCCCACGCACCCCCACACACCATCCAATCGATAAATAACCCACTGTTAACTGAAAGGGTTAAAACAGAAAGGGTGCTAGGATATTACATTTCTTGGGGTCAAAATTTTTGAGAGGACTACATTGAAGCTACTCAGAAAGCATTTTCACCCTTGACCAGTTTTATTCCCCCACTCTAGCATACACAGTCTGTTTTGTTCCTTAGTTCTGCCATACACAGCATTTTGTTGTCTTTGGAAAACAATTACCAAACAAAAAAACCCACTGTAGTCATTACTCACCGTACAAAAAGTCCACGTTTCTATCAATTTATTAATAAAGAGGTGATAAGGACTTTTAGTGAGCTTGGATAAGTGGCGTAAACTATAGATTGTATGACTCTCAACACTCAACCATGCCAACCAGCCTGATAAAGAGAGGGAATGATTTTTAAAAACATTTTTCCATTTTTCTACCTACATTTCTGTAAATGTCGTGACAATGTAGGCGACCAACTTTACTGAAAGATAGTTTCCAAGAGTTTATATATCAGGCTAATGGTTCAATATACATTTCCCTCATACAGCTCATTTATGTTTTACTGTGGTAGTCTGGACAGACAAGAAATCCTAACAACTCATTATGCGGTTATTTGTGAGGGTTTGTGTATATGTGTGAATGTTTCGCCTGAGAGCTGTGGAGCTTATTAACAGAGTAGAGAACATCTGACTAAAGCACATACTGAAAAACACAAGGAATGCAAATGTGTTTGTCACTGTGACAATATGTCTCAATTATGGCTGGAAAAAAATGGTCTTTTCTGCCAGTTTACTGATCTCCTCCTTCTACACATAAGCATAGTGTTCACACACTTCCTTCAGGTATAAAGATGGTAGGGAAACTGCTGAATGAAGTTTTTAAAAAATAAAATGTGAATGTGGAAGTGAGCCTTCAGCAGAATGACAAGCAAGGGAATTTTTGAGTGTAGACAATAAAATGAAAACTTAGTCTATCATTGATGACAACTGTAATGGAAAACACCCAAATCATTCTGTTTTGACTATATTATAATAACAAATGTACTGTATGTGTATGAAAAATAACACTGGAAATCAATTAAAATAGAGAGAATAATAGGCAGCTAGATGCATGTATGGGCCTGCAAAAGTTCACATGTTCATCATGTGTGTCTAATGTTCCCAGGTGTGGGGGGCAGGTATCAGGGATAAAATAGTGTATGCATGCATGTGTGTGGGGTGTAAGCAGCACCCAGTACTGTTCCCTGATTAAGATATGTAATCTCCTGCATCAAACAACATCTGATGGGCTCCCATGGGTGGGGACTCCACAGTAACACACACCTGTACTAGTGGCCTTGACAGCAGGCACCTTGTGCTCTCAAAAGACAGGATTTGCTTTCACGCACCTGCTATCAGCAACTCCCCTGACTCTCGAGTGGACCTGACAGCAGAGAAACAATTAAAAAAAAAAAACAACTTCTTCACTACTAGTAAACAGGGATATTCAATTCAAGAACACTTTGAATGTGTACATTTTGAAAACATCTTATTCACCTAGAAAACTGCAACTGTGAGCGCTGTCAAAAGTGGAAGTTTTAGATACTGACACACACACGCACGTCCTCAAGCACAACCTCTTTCACATCTGTGAATTTTCTAATAATACATAGCCTCAGTGTTCAGTTCAACACCAAATAATAAAGATACAGCCCTTGTCAGAACGGCAACCTATAGCTATTCATTCTCAATTTCCTGAAAACATTCAAACCGAGAGCACTCTGCCCTGAGGCCAAAATGATATCTGTCAAGTGGGTAGTTGTCTCTGCAATCTTTTGTGGAGGTTAGTTATCATCAAATGTGGGTAGTAATGCTTTACATTTACTCCGTTACATTTACTTGAGTAACTTTCTGAGAGAAATGTGGATAAGACTAGGTTCATACCGCACTTGTTAATTCACAATTCTGATTTTTTTGTCCTGTTTTTTTTTTTTTTTTTGGCGTGCCCATTCAAACTGCCTTTGTCCATTGAGCCCGTTCAAGTATCACGCATGCGCACTAATTCGTAGTCTGAGATACGCTGTGCTAACTGATCCGCATGCGCAGGAGCATCAAAACAAATGCTGGCTCAATGTCATTCTAGGGTGATCATATTTTAATTTCCAAAAAGAGGACACATGTAACAGACATAAATAATCCCCGTTTAGTCTTATATTCAAAGTTTATATGGGTTGACAGCATGCAAGCACTGTACGTGCATGACGCACACATATACGGACAGTTTGCTCCGGCTCTCGGTCGTGTAAGCAATTTTAAATATAGCTCATTTGGAGCACAGAAGGAAAACCGAGCATTCTCAGGATTATTATTTTTTCATGACTATTGTCAAACTCGCATCTTCCCTGAAAGCCGTTCATGCTAGGCGCTAATGCTAATGCACAGCTCCATCGCTAACTTAGTGACCTGTCTTTCTTGCTCTTTGCTGACGTAATTGCTGCATGAATTCCGATTTGGGGGACATGACAGTTCAGACCGCAGCCACATTCTGGAAAAATGTGGCCCAGATCAGATTTTAACCACATGTGACCTAAATCTAATTTGAAATGGTTCACTTTTATGTGACCTGTCCCGTTCAGACTGTCAAGTTAATCCCCGACTCTAGTCGGAAAAACATGAAAAAATCAGATTTGTGTATTAAAACCTGCGGTATAAACCTAGCCTAAGCGTAGTTTTAACACACCATCCTTTTTACTTGAGTAGATTGGTGAGAAGGACGCCCTACTCTTACTCCACTACTTTGCGCTTCACTGGAGTCGCTACTTTTTTCCTCTCTCTTTATTTTTACCAGCACAGTTGCTAACCCAGTCTCACCAATTATACGCAGCCCACAATAATCACATGACTCCATTATGCCAATTAAAAGTAACAACACAAACTTGCAGTCCAGTCTTGTGATCACGTCGGTGTTCTATCATCACACAAGTGGCGTCTTTAAAGCGCCATAAAAAATATAGTCAGAAAATACAGTACTTTAAGTCAGTTTTGGTCATAGTTTGGTTGGGGGTGCGACTTATACTCTGGAGCGACTTATGTGTGAAATTAATAACACATTATTATATCATTTCACATGTTGTTTTGGTGTTTTGGCATGACACTGATGGTTTGGTAAACTTGTCACCATGTTCTTTTTGCTATAGTTATCTGAATAACTTAATAACTATGTTACGTTAACATAACGGCCACGTTCGCATTTCTTTGTTCATGCATCACGTGACATTATCATACTGTACACTTATTCAGCATGTTGTTCTCTATTGTATTTTTGTTTTAAATTGCCTTTCAAGATGACATATCTGTTCTATGTGTTGGATTTTATCAGGTAAATATCCCCCCAAAATGCGAAACTCCGCTGCGACTTAAATGTTTTTTTTTTCCCTCTTCATTGCGCATTTTTGGGCTGGTGCGCCTTATAGTCCGAAAAATACGGTATTTTAGATAGAGCGCTGCCGTCAAAAATAAGAGTGCTGATTTTAAACTCTCTCCTTGTTTTTATGTGGCACCGATAGACCGACTGCAAAGCAAGTTTTAGTGTCATGGTGGAAAATGAGTTCATCCACTAGAGGACGGTCATGCTCTGGGACAGGAGATTTTGATTTCTATTATTTCAGTTGGAGTTCGATGATTCTGGTATATTTTGGCCTAATATGGTCATCTAACAGGTAATAGTATAATGATAACAGTTTATATAGATGACCCTATGCTAAGAAAAAAAATATGCTATTGTTTAAAAAATAAGATAAGGGATTACTCAGTACGTGAGTAGTTTTTTCATCATATACCTTTTACTTGAGTAAAATTTTTGGATGGCAAAATTTTACTTGCACTTAAATTATTTTGAAGTAATGCTACTCATACTTTTGAAGTAATGCTACTCATACTCATACTCTCATACTCGTACAATTTTTGGCTCCTCTACCCACGTCTGGTTAATTAACATGGCATATTTGTCAACAAGAATTTCAACAACTTCCTCTACTTTAACCCTCAAACAATTAGAAATCACACGTTTGCCTTCTAGTCAACAGGTTTAACTGTGAGGGGTTTGTCTCTGCATTTTGCACAGGATTTGCCTTCGCATATACTATGAATATGTATACGATTAGTTAATTGTTGACTCTTAATTGGCCGTAGGCGTAAATGAGAGCAAGTATCTGCTTAAATGAGCCAACATTGAGGTTGATTTTTATCACATAAATGAATAATATTATGATATAAAATTGAAATTCATTGTATATTTTCCTGTCTAATGGTTGAGATTTCCCCACTGGAGATAATCTATGGACTCTAACACATACACACGAATCCAATAACATCTCTCCCTTGGCAGTGTGCTGTGGGAGCTGGTCAGCAGCATTAGTCAATTGATTGAGCTCAGAGAAGGAGAAAGCGGAAGGAGCCGCAGGCCAAGAACAGCAGAGGAGGTGAAGACCTATTGGAAATCACTTCATCACGAGCATCTCAGCCCCACATGGGCAAACATGTTCAGACAGCCGCCACAGTCCTTAGCAAACTGCCCCAGTGCTGACAAACATTTTACCACATAACCACTTACCATAATTGAGTTTATGGCCTTAATTTTCCATTTCATTTTCAGCAACTGCTTGTTTTTCTTCCAAATAAATCCAAATAATGAAAAGTTTTGTTACCTGGACAAAGCAGAAAATGGTTCTATTAACAGAAGACCATTTGAATATTGTGCAAGTAACTTCTTTGTGTTTAAGGTGGGTGATGATGTTTTTATTTTTAGTTTGCAACAGAGTTGAAATGAGCACCGCAGTGTAGTTCTGATGGGGAAGAGGGTATAATTGGGGAGAGGTGTCAATTTGTTTCAAGTGGTCAGCATAGCAGCAATAAATTGAGATACAGCGCCTATTAGAGCAGAGCCCACTATTTAGAGAAATACCATGATATTGCTTCCTACATTTAGAGGCTGAATCAGTACATTTCCCATTCACTGCTTGATTTGTACCATCTTTTTTTCTCCCTCCAACTGATTCTCTCTTCTGACATATCATCATATAAAAACAAATTTACTGATTGTAGACATATGAAATCCAAAATATTTGAGGGATATTTGAGCTCGTGAGGCTTGATTCCCCCCCCCCCCCCCCACATATATACAGTGGGGCAAATAAGTATTCAGTCAACCACTAATTGTGCAAGTTCTCCCACTTGAAAATATTAGAGAGGCCTGTAATTGTCAACATGGGTAAACCTCAACTATGAGAGACAGAACGTGGAAAAAAAACAGAAAATCACATTGTTTGATTTATAAAGGATTTAATTGCAAATCACGATGGAAAATAAGTATTTGGTCAATACCAAAAGTTTTTTTATTTTTTTAATTTAATTTCATTTCAGGCAGTTACTTTCATCTTCACAAATACAGATCTTTGCTTTCAAGAAACAACAGAGAGACAAAAAAAAAAGACACAAAACAAAATGCCTGAAAGGGAGTGGGTCGAAGAAAACTTATTAAATCCCACCCCGATTTCTCAATTATCATCAAAATGAATAAACTATTTTCCTGCAACCTGTTTCTGTTTAGTTACATAGAATACATCCTTCCCCGACACATGTAACGGGAGGGCCGAACCCTCAATGTTGATTCCCTCAGTCAGAAGAGAGAAAACAAGAACAACAAAACCAAAATATGTGTATATATATATATATATATATATATACACATATATAAATATATATGTGTGTGTGTGTGTGTGTGTGTGCGGGTGTGTGTGTGTAAATATATACAAATACACACACACTTATATTGCGTATATCCATACCAGTATGGTAAGAAGACCTACACAAACAGTGATATACATTTAAGACCCTCCCTGAATATACTTAGACCAAATTAACTGTTTATAGTGCAATTCAAATATGTGAATATTTTTACATTCTCTTAGTGATGACTGTTCCATAATTTAACTCTGCGTACAGACACACAGAAGCTCTTATGAGTCGCTCTAAATCTAGGAAGTACGAACTCCCCATAAGCTCTTAAATTGTGAGCTCTTTCAAGAATGGTGAAATGTGTTTGGAAAAGTTTGTAAAGTTCATCTCAATACTTTGTTATGTATCCTTTGTTGGAAATAACAGAGGCCAAACGTTTTCTGTAACTCTTCACAAGCTTTTCACACACTGTTGCTGGTATTTTGGCCCATTCCTCCATGCAGATCTCCTCTAGAGCAGTGATGTTTGGGGCTGTCTTTGGGCAACACAGACTTTCAACTCCCTCCACAGATTTTCTATGGGGTTGAGATCTGGAGACTGGCTAGGCCACTCCAGGACCTTGAAAGGCTTCTTACGAAGCCACTCCTTTGTTGCCCTGGCTGTGTGTTTGGGATCATTGTCATGCTGAAAGACCCAGCCATGTCTCATCTTCAATGCCCTTGCTGATGGAAGGAGATTTTCACTCAAAATCTCTCGATACATGGCCCCATTTATTCTTTCCTTTACACGGATCAGTCATACTGGTCCCTTTGCAGAGAAACAGCCCCAAAGCATGATGTTCCCACCCCCATCCTTCACAGTGGGGATGGTGTTCTTTGGATGCAATTCAGTATTCTTTCTCCTCCAAACACGAGAACCTGTATTTCTACCAAAAAGTTCTATTTTGGTTTCATCTGACCATAACACATTCTCCCAGTCCTCTTCTGGATCATCCAAATGCTCTCTAGCGAACCACAGACGGGCACTTTCTTCAGCAAGGGGACACGTCTGGCAGTGCAGGATTTGAGTCCCTGGCGGCGCATTGTGTTACTGATAGAGCTGGGACAACAGTAACAAAGGCTACTATGTAGGTGCTTCACTAGGTCCCCCCCGTGAGGTTCAGGGATTTTTGCTCACCGTTCTTGTTATCATTTTGACGCCACGGGGTGAGATCTTGCAAGCAGCCCCAGATCGAGGGAAATTATCAGTGGTCTTGTATGTTTCCGTTTTCTAATAATTTCTCCCACAGTTGATTTCTTTACACCAAGCATTTTATCTATTGTAGATTCAGTCTTCCCAGCCTGGTGCAGATCTACAATTGTGTCTCAGGTGTCCTTCGACAGCTTTTTGGTCTTGGCCATAGTGGAGTTTGGAGTGTGACTGACTGAGGTTAGGTGTCTTTTTACCGATAATGAGTTAAAACAGGTGCCATTAATACAGGTAACGAGTGGAGCCTCGTTAGAAGAAGTTAGACCTCTTTGACAGCCAGAAATCTTGCTTGTTTGTAGGTGACCAAATACTGATTTTACACTCTAATTTGGAAATAAATTCTTTAAAAAATCAAGCAATGTGATTTTCTGTTTTTTTTTCCACATTCTGTCTCTCATGGTTGAGGTTTACCCATGTTGACAATTACAGGCCTCTCTAATCTTTACAAGTAGGAGAACTTGCACAATTGGTGGTTGACTAAATACTTATTTTCCCCACTGTATTGGCAGGTATGGATTATAAACCACATTTTTCAATTTTGGATTTCATTACAAATATATCTATACATACATATACATACATAAATATATACACACATATATATACATATATACAGGGGTACACATAAGTGGTCCACATGCGCGCATGCGTACTGGACGTAGACAAACGCGCTGGCCCTCAACGGCTTCCATACGCTTTTGCGTACCGATGGCTGACCACTGTATTTGTGGCGGACACGAGAAAATAACTTCTCAAAATGTCGAAGAGCCAGGCCACACTGAGTAATTACTTCTGTGTTCCCCCAGCCCCGTCAAAAGAAAGACAGACGACAGAGACGTCACCGGAGCTACCGAAAAAAGGACTTTTGCTGAAAAGTGGCTAAAGGAGGTACCATGGCTAGAAGCAAATGATGCTCGCACGGAAATGCGGTACAAAATGTGCCGTGAGAATCCCAATGTCGCCGATAAGAGCAGCGCATTTTATGTAGGGTCAAAGAATTTCAGCCATCCAAACTTTGAAGCACGAAAAAAACAGAGAGCATGTGGCAATTAAGCAAACTATCGATGTCAGACATGACCCCACTCGCCCTATGGACAAGTCGCGGAATAAAGGTAATGAACAGCGACATGCACTGACAAACGTGTTTTTGCTCGCATTTTACAAAGCTAAACATGCACGTTCAATGAGGTCTTATGAGGAGGACATCCCACTTTTAAAAAGGCTTGGAGTTAATGTGGGAGCCGCATAATGCCCTTTATTTTGAATTGGTGCTTTTATGCTTATTTCTTTACATTTCACTTCCAATTTTGTTGTGCCAGTTGATGTTAATCAAGCATTAATTGTTAATATAATTAATTAAAGGTAATTGACTCTAAGAAAAGCTTGTCATAAATTTATCGCATCAGGCGGGTCGGCTCTCAAGCTCAATGAGGACCAAGTCACATCTCCAGGTCCTCCTCTGAGAACCTGGGCGAATAAATTATGTGCACCCCTGCATATATATATATATATATATATATATATATATATATATATATACTACACCACCAATGGGAAAACCCATTGGCAGTGTATCAAATACTTGTTCTCCCCACTGTATATATACATATACATATATACACATGTTCAGCGAGAACAGAATAGTTTTTTGTTGTTGTTGCTAACTACAGTTTCACACAAACGTACATCGAGATCTCATTTAGCTTAGCAATTGGAGGCGTGAGACCCATTTTTCGAGTGTCCCGAACTTCCAAGAAAGTGCATTTATCAAGGTTTAATCAGTCGTGACATATGTGTCACCGTCCACCGAACAGAATGCTATGACGACACCAGCATGTCTGCTATAGGACGCGTTCAATGTTTGCCACAAAACACTCTGGACACACTCTACCATGGGGTTTCAGAATTGGCACCTTTCAAACTAAATTTCTCGGGCCTCCAGGGTCCATTGCCAAGGCAAACGGCATTAATCAGGGGTGATCACATGTCAAATGTACTTTGAGTTCATTTACCATTTTGACTACGATGTCGTTGCTGTAGTTGTTACTGCGAGTAATATATTTTGTTAACTACGGTACATCCATTTCATAGTGTCTTTGGACCACTAAACTCTGTAAGCAATTACGTTTTTGCACGAAAGACTACAATAGAATATTGATGATATTGCGAGATAATAGCGTTACAACGTTAACGTTGTCTAATAAGCAGTAAACATGTGGGTCGCCTGGGTTTTAATGGTGTTCATTGTTAAAGATAGAATATTGATAGCGTGAGTATCTACATATTTAATATAATATATCTATAATACATCTAAATAGACGTGTCAAAATGTAAAATAGATTTATTCAACATTAAGGTGCTATCAACAACGGGAAGATTACATCGACTAAGGAGCGCAAATCGATAGAACACCGGTCCTCTTTTTGAACTTCTCGAACCATTCACGCAATGCCTCAAACTCCCGGTGTTGTTCTTGCACCGATGTTTTAATAACGTGCCGATCGTTGATGTTTTACGGCCATATTCTTTGGCGAGATCAACCAAACGCACGCCTTTGTCATACTTTTCTATATTATCTGTTGTTTTGTTTGTATCGAAAAAATAACTATTTTCTATTCCTCTTTTCACCATTACTTTCTTGGGTGCCATAGTGAATAAAACCTAATACGTACGCTCACGAGAAGCCGCCGAGACACCTTACAGCCGGAAGTGCTAATGAACAGGACGCCACCTACGCATACATTATTAGCCAATTGGATGCCAGAAATACCAAATGGCGGAGCAGCTATGAGCAGTGTTGTTAATCTTACTTTAAAAAAAAGTAATTAATTACAGTTACAAATTACTTCTCCCAAAAAGTAATTGCGTTAGGAACTCAGGTACCTGAATGTAAAAGTAATTAGTTACTTGGCAAAGTAACTGGTGATAATTTTCTTTTTTTTTTTTTTCTCAAACAGGTCACACAATGCGAAGTTTAAAGGGTTTTTGGGACAATTGGCCCTAGCCCAATTCTTTACCCTAAACTTAACTAGACAATGGGGTATTGCGGATATTGCGATAACTAGATAGCCTTTGCTATGTGTGGAAGTCATTTAATGTTCTGAATCAACCGTTAAAGTTGTTAAAATTGCTCCCGTTATTGCATTACTTCCCTTCTGTCTACTTTCGACATGTACTGTATAAGTTTTAAAACTGTTTCATCATTTAAAGATAGATTTAAGTCAAGATTTTGCCGATTTAGGAGCATTTTAGATAAAAGGTTACTTTGGTTCGCTAGGAAGGTTCTCTACAACAGAGGTTTCCTATGAGGTCTACTGCTTGAAGATGGCGGCTGTTTACTGACGCATCTAGTTCTTTAGATATGTTGCTAATGCCACTGTGTCTATCATTTGCATCTAGTTTTACAATATATGATTTCTACCGTAGCATTATGTGCGCGTAGTTTGTCGGCTATCGGCTACAGTCAGGTATTATTGGAGCCACCTAGCATCACGTTTGCAACGGCGTCCCCACTCCTGCTCTGCTCTTTCGTCTCCGTGAATCCGTCTCTCTGACTTTTCTCGCGTCAACCAACATAGTAACGCAGAGTAATGCACGCCTTTCCCGCCTCAGTAACGGTAACGTCGTTGCCAAGATGAGAGAAGTAATTAATTAGATTACCCACTACTGAAAAAAATAACGCCGTTATTTTCTAACGCCGTTATTAACAACACTGGCTATGAGTATGTTACTTTCATTAAACTCTGGGAGCTGCTAGTAGCTGCCCATACACGCAGCTCTCCATACTGTGCTGTATTTTTGCCTTTCATAACCTGAAATTTCACTCGTAACAAGAGGCATCTTTCTTTGTTTGGGCATGTCGTAACCTGAAAAGATCGTTTGTAGAGACGTTTGTAAGTAGAGGTACCACTGTACACTGTACAAAGATTCTGTTTTTGGTTTCGGCCAAGAATTTTGCTTTCGGTACATCCTTTATATATACTATATATACTAGGGCTGTCAAAATTATCGCGTTAACGGGCGGTAATTATTTTTTAAAATTAATCACGTTAAAATATTTGACGCAATTAACGCACATGCCCCGCTCAAACAGATTAAAATGACAGCAGTGTAATGTCCGCTTGTTACTTGTTTTTTGGTGTTTGGCACCCTCTGCTGGCGCTTGGGTCCAAATGATTTTATGGGTTTCAGGAGTGAGCATGGTGTAATTATTGACATCAACAATGGCGAGCTACTAGTTTATTTTTCGATTGAAAATTTTACAATTTTTAATAAAACGAATACATTAAGAGGGGTTTTAATATAAAATTTCTATAACTTGTACTAACATTTATCTTTTAAGAACTACAAGTCTTTTTATCCAAGGATTGCTTTAAGAGAATGTTAATAATGTTAATGCCATCTTGTTGATTTATTGTTATAATAAACAAATACAGTACATATGTACTGTATGCTGAATGTATATATCCGTCTTGTGTCTTATCTTTCCATTCCAACAATAATTTACAGAAAAATGTGGCATATTTTATAGATGGTTTGAATTGCGATTAGTTACGATTAATTTTGAAGCTGTAATTAACTGATTAAAAATTTTAATCGTTTGACAACCCTAATATCTCTCTCTCTATATATATATATATATATATATATAGATATATACATACATATTAGGGGTGTAACGGTACACAAAAATCTCGGTTCGGTACGTACCTTGATTTTGAGGTCACGGTTCGGGTCATTTTCAGTACTGTAAGAAAACAAAATGCAAAATATATATGTGCTAGTTGTTTATTACACACTTTCAACAATAGGACCATTAGCCAATACAAAGCTAGAATTCTGCTCAAAAAGTGGCGGGTATTTAAAGATAATAATCCAACAACAATTTGCCTTTCAGACCCCGCATATTGGTCAGCTTTCCTTCTTAAAGAAAGAAGAAAAAAGAAGTCCTGTGCTAAAGAGAAAGCAATCCCAATGACAAAGATTTTAACATGTATTTTTTTTTTACAAATGGAATGCCTCAATTAATCTTTTTTTTCTTATGAATGGTTTTCAAAAGCTTTATTGGTGGATTTTCTCAAGTTAAAGCGCCACACAGAAATTAATAAATTTAACTGTGTAAGCAGGATCTGTGTATTATTTTTATTACGGTATTTAATCACAAGTGTTTTAGCTTATTTCAGTTTTGTTTTTTAAATGGGCTATTACTTATTTTGTTATGTGTTTATATTTTACAAATGTGATGTAGTATTCATTTATATTGTATATTTTATGTTGTATAACTTTAGTTCCTATGTGAATATTAGTTCCTACTTGTTTTGTTGTGGTAGGAGGGTTTTGTATTGAACACGGGGCCGTGTTGGTTATTATTATAGCAGAGAAGACAGCAGTAAATCAACAAAGACAAGTCAACTGTGCCCCGATCTACCACTCAAGAGATCTGATGGACTCAAAAAGTGGGTTACGATTGCATATTAGTTTGAAAATCGACCAGATCCAACGTATTTTTACACGAGTGACTTCCGGTCTGCCCGATCCTAGCTGGTAGTATTGACGCAGGAGGGCCGCGTCTCGCGTCAAATAATAAACTCTGCCGTTCTTTTCGAGTGCGTTGCATTGAGCCGCTTCTGGGATGCGTCTAACACGCGGCCGCACTGCGACTGGTGTGCATTGGCTGATTGATTTTCACGCCCGCGTTTCACTGCGTTCTCCCGGCGGCCACGTTGTCGCGCCGTTGACGTTTCCGGGTTATATACTGTCCATGTTGGTCCTCATTATTGTAGAGAAGACGGAGTAAATATAATCTACACAAAGAAACTGCAACCCGATCGACTCACAGCCTCGAAAAGTAAGGGTTACATTACGTCAGAAACTCGTTCGGTACGCCTCCATTCCGAACCGAGCACCCCGTACCGAAACGGTTCAATACAAATACATGTACCGTTACACCCTTAATATAATATATATATCTGTGGAGAAAACACTCAGGTGACTTGAAGTTCCACTCTGAGACCCCCAATTTGGCCAAATTTCAAAACTGTCCTATATGCATGTGTGATGCATCATTGGAAAGCTTAAAATCTCAATTTTCTGGGGGAAGAAAACATTTGAACAGGAGGGCGTTTAAAATTTTTATTTTATTTTTTCTAAACAGCAAAACCCTAACTGGACGTCAGAGCACGCAAGAGCAGAATTAAAGACGCCATGATTTTAACGAGATATTATCGCTTACTTACCTTGTTTCGATCCAAAAACTCAACGTAGCATGTATCATCAAGTGTCAAGACACAGATGTGAATGGCCCCACCCGGATTTTGGGGGGATTTTATGGGTGAAACATGGTAATATAACAAGAGTCGCGATGCCGAAATCGCAGACATCGAGGAGTGGTTGAGATGTTCTTTTTCATATATTTACCCTTTTATATGTTTTTTCCCCAATTTTTCTGTGTTTGGATCGATTATTTATCATCTAATATTTTGGGGGAAATGCGACAGTAACAAAAAAAAATACAATTAAGCCATAGTTATGAGGTAGATATCCGTGACTTATTTACAGACACCATTTTTTTTATTGTGATGTAATTTCTTCAAAAGTTTAAAATATGCGAGTGAATAATTTTTTTGTCTTTTTTTTTTTAAACTAAATATTAGACATCAATTAATGATTTTAAGCTAAAAATGACAGACATTTTGAATAAGAAATATAATTACTTACCTTCTTTTATGGCTGGGTTGAACCAAAAGCGGTTGCGCGGCGGGGGTTTCCAGGGTAAAACGGACAAATAAAAAATAGTTTGGGGGCTTAATGCGCAATGAATCAGCTATTGCAGCATATAGCCATATTGTTCTATCAAACACAACACAGTTCATTTTTAAAGAGGGGTGCAAGAGCAGAAACTGCTTTTTCAGTCTTGTCTGTTTTCCGCCATATATATGATATTACCAAACAAGAATTGATTCAAACATACTAATTAAGAACACACTAAATACCAAGTAGCTTTAACCTGAAACTCTTGGGTTGGAGGGGAAAGGGAACAGAACGATTTTACTCAATTCACAAAGAGCTGAGATGTTTGCTTAAGCATGCTAACGCTTCATTTCTAAGTGGTTACTCCTCACCCCTAAACTTACCATTGGTTTATCTGTACGTTATTGAGAAGTGAAGACTGCTCTAATTCTCACCAGGGCTTGAAAACAGCTAATTTAGGAAAACATACACCCTCTCCTTCTCCGAACAACTCTTAATGTGCTCTGCTGTGGTTAATTGGTCTCTATTATTAGACTGTGCTGGTACAGGCCTGGGTTGCCAGTGTGCTGCTGCTGCTGCTCTGGTGCAGTACTTAAAATGGCCTCTGGATGCCAGTGTGGTGCTAATAAATAGGCTGGAATGGCAGCGGAGGACGAGCGGGTACTGTAAACTGCTCGGCCTGGATGGATGGACGGATGGAGAAAGCTGATTTTAAGAAAGAAATCGTCATGAAACTCTCCCTTTCTTTTTGGTGGGCCTAAACTGGGCTTCCTCAATCCTCTGTAATATTCTAATAACTGGGAAAGTTATAATTGTTCTTGATAGCGCTGACTGAAAAAAGAAACTGCGTGTAACAGAGGAAGACATTGTGTCGTTGACTTCAAATTAATTATTTAAAGCCCGGGAGGTGTTTATGTGAATAAGTATAATGCCTTAATTTTCGCTCTTCATATATGTGCTTCGTGTGTGACTCATCGGAGTGGTCTGTGTTCATGATATACCCCCTCCCTAAACCCACCCACCTGCCCCTGACACCACACCCCCCAGAGGCATGAAGCAGACTGCAGGGCTGGTACAGGAACAGAGCTGGGATCATGGAGGCAACACTGCAGGCATCTGCCCGCAGGAAGCGGCACCAGTCCCATGCATCTGGCACCAAGGCCTTCATGAGCCAGGAAATGGCACACCTCAAACACCCAAGCCCCCACCACCACCATACACACACACCCTGCAACACAACATTGATCAAGATACTGATATTGTAGCAGTTTTTGTGTTGGAGCAGTCTGTTGAATGAGGGTTTGCTGCGTTTTTTCGAGTCTTTCGTGGCATTTATTTTTGTCCATTCATCATGCATAGTTTAAAAATTGTGTGGACTATATTTACATAAACTATTCTATGGGGAATTCAGTGATGGACAATTTGACAATTATCCTCAGACCAACACACACATTCTGAAGCAGAGCGTCAAATTCCCTAAAGAATAGAGCTTTCGTGGCATAAATGCATATGTATCTATCTACCTCTCAGTAGATTTCATGGAAATGCAGTTTGATTTATTGTTTGCATGTGTTAAGCGTGGGTGTTTCTGTTTACATACGTATATGTTTGCTGTACACACCATCACGTGCAGGCCGAAGGCTCAGAATACATATCTGGTTCTGTTGCCCATCATTCACCACTGTATGGAGCCAAACAGCTGACAGAGCGACAGACCCTCACCTTGCATTACTCCCATGCTGATGAGGCTGCTCTGGGCCTGGCCGGTAGGGCCAACAGAGCACTAACACTGTATTTGTACAACATAGAACCTGGACTGCGGGGTACAATTAGGGGAGACAGAGCACCATTCTATTGCTCACCTGTCAGCCGGACTAGAGATGTGCATGGGTGCAAATTGACACGAGTGCCACAGCCAGGCAGACAGGAGATCTGTGGCAGGGACAAATCTCCCTAACAAACCACGTTGTCCTGCCAGTCAGTGCAGAGGCCACCTCTCATTGACCCCCGCACCACGTATTGGGCTGCTGCCTGTTTCCTGGCGGCATACGTCGACCACTACAGTTTCTGTCATTGAGTTGAGATGACACAGTCACATGCAGACATGGCCATCCTCCTAAGTCATTACCTTCCATCAGCTGGCTAGAAAAAAATGACTGGTAAAAACTAGTAGAAAATGACCTGAAGGTCTGACCTGAAAATGGCACAAAAAGCTCAGAGATGGTGCTTTGGCTTCTAAAAATGCACCTGGCCACTAGCCACTGGCCATATCAACGTCCACAAACAAGAGCAAAACCAATCCTGTCAAAAATGTTTTTTTTTTGTTTAACCCCATAAATGTAACTTGGGAAACACAACAGAACCACAATGGATTTATAATTGGAGATAATAATAGCGATAATTGGAGGAATATTTAATATAAAAAAATTATAGGTTTTCAAATAAATTAATCTTGTGTGAAAATGTTTGTCCCCAAACTGATTTAAAAGGAATATATATATATATATATATATATACATATATTAGGGGTGTCAAACAATTAACATTTTTAATCAAGTTAATCACAGCTTAAAAATTTATTAATCGCAATTCAAACCATCTCTAAAAATGCCATATTTTTCTGTATATTATTGTTGGAATGGAAAGATAAGACTGATATATACATTCAACATACTGTACAGAAGTACGGTATTTTTTTATTATAACAATAAATCCGCAAGATGGCATTAACATTATCAACATTCTGTGAAAGGATCCACGGATAGAAAGACTTGTAATTCTTAAAAGATAATTGTGAGTACAAGTTATAGTAATTTTGTATAAAACCCCCTTTGTATGTTTTTGTTTTAATAAAATTGGAAAAATTTTCAATAAAAAAATAAACATAGCTCGCCAGTGTTGATTTCACAACGTAAGAGACCTCTGATAGTTTGTATATTGTGACTAAATATTGCCATCTAGTGTATTTGTTGAGCTAAACGAAATGTTTGTATAGGGAGTTTTATTTTGCATAGCTATTTTGATTGGGAATGCCAGTTTTCTTTACATTGAGCGCTTTTATTTTTGTGAACATTATTTTTTTGAGAGATAGGATTATTATTTTTGTTTTGCTTTCAGTAAATGATACTGTAGCGACTTAACTGTTCTGCTCAAATGCATGATGGGAAGTTGGGCAACCATGACTGTCAGTGGTGGCTGCAAATGGTATATCTTCTCTGCGTTGTGTTCAATACAGGGTGTTTAGAAAAAGATGATCTCCTGTCGTTCTTCCCCACGTCACTCGCCGCAATAGATATAATTGCTGTTTGAAGAGATGCCAAAGCTTATGCCAAGAAATAGCGCGGCCCCAATGAATGCCTGTGTCCACTCCACTCGCTTGTCCCTGCCTCTTAGCTCTCAATATACATAAAACGGCGCCATTGTAATCTGTTTGCGGCAATGCATGAGTGGGTCGTTCCGCGCATGCGTTAAATGCCTTAAATATTTTAACGTGATTAATTAAAAAAAACAATTACCGCTCGTTAACACAATAAATTTTACAGTCCTAATATATATAACTGATAAATTTGATAGCCCTAATATATACATATACGAAACCCATCAAATGACACTGAATGACATCTGCCATTTGTAAATATTGCATGGATAATGTAAGCTAAATTTACTGACGTTTGCCCTAATCTACTTAATTTTCTTTTAAGGGGAAAGTGTCCGCATGAGTGAGCTGCTTATTTTGAAGTAGATGATTTAAAGATTGACGACCTGATAGAAGCAAACAGATAAAACCACCCTTCATGCAGGGGCGTGGGTAAAAGAATGTAAAATGCTGTGAGTAATAGGGAGCAGGATACTACTTTAGTTGGACTTGAAGGATATTTTTTCTTTGTGCTTCATGTCCAAACTTGAAGGTGATGAGGCAGGTAAGCAGTCAATTAATGTTTCCATTGCGTTTTAAAAAGAGTAATGGTTCTCCATTGTGGGGACTTTATTAGCCAAATGCTGTTGTTGTATGCGGTGCCAGTCCTCCTGGCTAGGCAAGCTCATCCCAACCCATTGTTCTCTATCAGTGGACAGGGCTGATTCCTGTAATTAGCTGTCAGCGCAGAGCCCTCAGCAGCTTAGTGCTGTCCGCTCAAATCAAACTAATGAAATGCAATCCGCTCAAATGTCCTGGATGCATATCTGTAACAGGCCTACGCACACGAGAAAGGGAGGCACGGGTAGCCTCTGCCACAACAGGGATACAGTCCCGCTTTTGCCAAATTTAAGATTCAAATCCAAGCTCATTAATCTGTTAATTCAGCACATTTTGACAGCCAATTAATGCAGTTGAGGAGGGGTGATCTGCGGTGGACAAGAGGTGCCTGAGCACCCACAGAGGAGCGGAGGTGATGAGGTCAGAGGAAAGAAGTATCATTTGCCTTTTTGCTTCTTTAAACGCCCCCTCTCCAAATACACTGGCATTTTGATTTACAAGTGACCACAAATAGCTGTTCTGGGATACCAGTCCTAGCTCGACCAGATTTTTGTCAGAGAACCCCCCCCCCGCCCCCCAAATTTAAAAAAAAATGAACTACGACATTCCGACTCCCTAAACATATCATGAGCCCAAAGACATGATAAGCAAACCCAAAGAGCACACATGCCTTCGACTGCATATCTTAGAAACTGCAGGCAGAATAAATCTGCAATTAATTAATCAGTCCTGATACAAAGAATCAAAAATCGTGCTCCAAGGATGGAAACCACATAGGAAGGGATTTGAAGCCTCAACCTCAAAACAACAACATCGTTATACATCTAGATTGGATTACTGTAACTCCCTACTTGCAGCTTGTCCTAAAAGTTCTCTAAAAGGTCTTCAGCTAGTCCAGAACGCAGCAGCAAGACTTTAACAGGAACTAATAGTAGAGAGCAGATCACCCCTGTGCTCCAGGCCCTTTACTGGCTTCCAGTCGAGTTTAGAATTAAATTCTCCTTCTTACATTTAAGACCATTAATGGTTTTTGGGCCATCTTTAGGACCACCTCAGCTGGTTCCCCTCACCGCAGAGGAATAGCGACTCCAGCTTCTCACCCTATCTCTAAGAGCAAGCCCAGACACCCTGTAGAGGACATTTCGGCCTCTTGTATCCAGGATCTTGTTCTTTCGGTCACGAGCTGTTGGTCGTGACCATATTTCCAATTAAGTAAAATCTTTAAAATGATCTTAAATTAGTGTTGAAGTGCTCCCTGTATATAATTTTCTTTGTGACATCTTAATCCATTAATTCCACCTGCTCAAGCCCCGCGGACTAACCAGGACATCACAGCAACTCTCTCGGGAGATCAGTGCTTTTAAGACAGCCTCATGCTGTAGACAACGTAAGGGCTGAGATGCAACGCTCCACCATGTTCCTTTCGCCTAGTATTCGGTACAAAAATGGCACTGCAGCTCTGTATTCTTGTCAACAGTTATTCAAAAATCACAGTCAAAAGACACACAGATCCATAATTATCAAAATTGGGCAATAAGAATAATTTTTGTAGTGGTTTGGCTCTGCATAGTTGAAACTGATGACCTATCAAAAAGAAAGATTCTGGTAGAGGGCATATGAGTCAATGGATAACGGTAGTTAAGACTCGTTAACTTTATTGTTGAGGTGGAATATGATATTGAAAGTGGCTCAGAGGAGGAAGTAAGTCCCGAAAAACATGGTTTCGGAGCGATTAGACCATACAGGTACGAACCGAAGGCAGAATCTCACCATCACACAGCGCAAGTGATGAGACCGATATGGAAGCATTAGCTGTCGCTCTATTTTCATCGAATACTAAATGCTGAATGTTAAATATCTTGAAAAATGTATAATTTATAATCCGAAAATATTAAAATTTGTTTATTGTTACTGGAGCACTCTTTGGGGACGAGCCAACTACCAAAGCCTTGGTGTTTCGTTTCCAACGTAATTGTCAACAACTCTTCTTTGGAAACACTTAATTTGTCACTTTGTCAATTTAGGAAAATGTTTTGATCACATAACAGAATACTGACAATCCACTCCACTTTCTTGATGTGCTCAATCCACTCAGCTCTCACCGCTTGGGTGGATGGAAATTTGTCAAGGCTTATATCCGCAGTGTTCGTGTTGGAGCAGTTTCCTTCATACTGTAACTCTGTTGCTGCTCCGATAAAAATTGATTGAATTGAATGGAAAAAAAAAACAATGAATTCGCTGGCCACCATAGCAACGAAACTACACAGATTAGGGCGCTGCGCGGGGAAAAGCGTTCGCTGTTGTAAATCACAGTAAGCCCTCGCGACTTCGCGGTTCATGTTTCACGGAATGACTCAATAGCTTTGCCACATCCGCAAGGGAACGCATACAAGGCGTGATTGGTTCCTGCTGAGAGACTGACACATAAGAGCACTATTCGACACCATTGCAGCATCTCCCATCATGATCAACTGATGAGACAGCCATTAAGAGTGGCTGATTGGCTGTGTACCATCGAAATCTCCCATATGCTGATTGACAAACAATGAAATATTGTTTAACCATGTTTTTTACCTGAAAATGAACCGCGCTAACTCCGCCAAACACTTCGACGACCTCTGAGGGGATAGTCAGCGTAGTTTTCACCTTTTTTACCCGCTTTGAGCGCATCCAAAGCTCGCCTCAAGCCTCCAAAACCTCACGAGGAGTTAATATCTTTTACTCACAAATGGACCAATCTATCACTGCCAAAAACCTAAAGGACTTTCGGGGTCATTATCAGTTGTACTTTTCAAAATTTTTACCTAGTTTGAGAACACCTAAAGCTTTCTACAAATCTCCAACATCTCTGGGAAAATTTTAACTTTTATTTTATCCGCAAATGAAGCATCATATCCCCGCTACAAGCTCTTTTTTCGCCCGTAAGTGGATTTACACGACATCCAGGAAGTGTGCCAATTTCCCCCCATGCATCACGCAGGGGCTTCAATTCAATTCTACTTTTTCACTTTTCGCTGGGGGTTGTGGTTGAAATAACCGTGAAAAATGAGAGATCACTGTACTTCCATTTACTGATTCTGGCATCACGGCCAACAGCAGAAGATTTAAACTGGGATTAAAACTGCGTTTTGAGTTTCTTTGGTTCATTTTACCAACATAAGATCTACAGGTTGTGCCTCATTGAAATACAATCTATTGAATTCAGTAATGAACCCCCTGAAGTGACAGTAGGACTTTACGTTAAAGCAGTGCTTCTCAATTATTTTCTGTCACGCCCCCCCAAACTCTCTGCCGCCACTGTAAATAGTATCATTTGTCTATAAAATTACTATTATAAATACGCATCTGCCTAACATTGTGTCCTTTTTTTCTAATAAAGAAAAAAAGTAACATAGATCAACTTATAATAAAGTATAACTTTATTAACATTGTTTTGTTTGTAACAGACAAGACTTGACGTGCTTTAATTTGCCTGAATTAAAAAAAAAAAAAAAATCACATCCAAACTAAAAAATACACTCAAGGTACATTTTTGACCATTTGATACAGAAAAATATAATGTAATAAAATCAGTAAATAATACCAAATTAAAATTGATTAGAAACATTCACTCATGAGGACAATGTGCCAAAAAATTTGACCGAAAAAACAAATCTGAATAAAAGGGGGAAAAAAAGTGTCCTTGGACAGGACAGTTTTTATTTTTGCTTCTCACAGTATTTACCTCCTTTGCAATGGTGTGGAGTTATTTTGCAATTAGCATGCTAACAATGCTCACTGGCTTACTGATATAACACTGACAAAGCAGGACGATTGTTGGCAATATTCGGCACGTTTTCACTGAAAAAATCAAGCGGCTTAACAATGAGATTGGGGTCTAATGTCTTTAAGTGGCGTCTTAATTGATTTGGCTTCTTGCTGTCTGCTATAATTATTTTCAGACACAGTAAACAGTGGTCTTTCATCATCACCCACTGTATTAAAAGTCAAAGCTAAAAGGCAAACGGCACGAAAAAAGCGCATTCACGGCGGCCGAGGTAGAACCGTAGGTGAGGGCAGTCGTCGTGACGATCCCAAGCCGAAAATGGCACTTCTCGGGCGGCAACGTGAGAACCGGACAAGACAGTGGGTCGCTGCGTGAGTGAGTCCGGTCGGAAAACGGCTTTCGAAAAAGGCGGTGGCACACTGCTCTTCAAATCTGTTGTCTGTGTGTGCTGAGTGCTCTTCCTTAGTTCAAAAATACTGCGCGCACTCTGAAAATGAGAGCGCCACTGCCACCTACTGAGTGGATGTGCAAGTACACTTTATTCCAGTACGGCAAAAAAAAAAAAAAAAAAAAAAAAAAAAAAAAAACATGTTCCCCGAGGTCACATGCGCCCCCCCTGGCATTGCTCTGCGCCCCCCCAGGGGGGCGCGCCCCACTATTTGAGAAGTACTGCGTTAAAGGAAGATGAGTTGCAAACAATAAATTTGCCCTGCCCTCTACTGGCAAATTCCTAACCTTGGAAAGGCTTCTCTGGGCAGTCTATCAAGCAGAACAAAGTGAGATTTTGAGACCTCCTTCTGGACGGTCTAAAAAAAAAAAAAACCTCTCTTAAAGGTTTCTATACCATAGACTATATCTTATCGTACTATGGAAAATGTCAGAGATGAGCTACTGAACCTAGCATCAGTGTTGCTGTGATTATACATAAATCCTTGAGCAACTATTATGAGCCTTTCATTAACAACTTCTGTTTAAGTTTACCATAAAACAGTCTTCTCGGGCATATATTCTTCATCTTATTCAAAAAACAAAACAAAACAAAAAAAAAACAACAAAAAAAAACACTTTTGTTTTTAGTTTGTAAATTGTTCTGTATAGAGCTGTTGCAGCTGCTCTTGTTGTGAAAACACAGTTAGGAATAAAGTTGAGTTGTGTGTGCACACCAAAATGAGAAGCAAAATGCTCATCAATTTATCATGGTGTACAAACTTTAAATATTTGTATTTTCATTAATGTTATGGTTTTACTTTTTTGTTTTAATGAAGTACAAATAATGCAGCATTATATTTTCAATAAAAGTTTTTTACTTTGTTGGGTGTTTTTTTGTGCGTGTTGGAATGGATTATTGCAATTTTCTGCTGTGATCATAGAATAACAATTACTTATAATAACTGTATTTATGAATTGTTGCTTCTAATGTAGTGCGCATTCACCATACAGGTAGACAGCTAGATAGATGTACATGTTTAATATATTTGCTTTATTAAATTATATTTTCACAAAATTCATTCATCTGACCCACACCACACTGACACTCTCCCTTCTTCCCTCCCTCTACTGTGCAGGTGTGTGCGTGAGTGCAGGGTAATGTGAACGTGCAAGAAGCCTGGGGGCATTGAAAGCAGTCAGGGTTGTGCCGTAGTGTTGGTGGGCTCGTGGGCTCCATTGAGCTGTGATCAGATGGGTCTCGGCCACTCAGGGAAAAGGCCTCAGGCACTCAACAACATTGCCAGCCCTGCCATGTGTGAACGCTTGTTCTCTTCAATTAAAACAGTCATCTGAATATTCAAATCACATTGCTTAATGACAGCTCTCCACCCTAAATGCATGAAATCGCTGTAGACTTCAAAGCATGTCGTGAAAGGGCAAAGACACTGACAAAAGCTATATCTCTAAAATGCACAGGTAGAAAGAATACCAAAAAATCTACTCTAGTAAAAGAACTGTTACTTAGGTAATAGTAAAAATACTGGTGTAAAAACGAATTCAAAGTAAAAGTCAAAACTAGCTCATTTAACAATTTACCTGAGTAAAAATTACATAGTTACTTTCTTGTGTGCCTGGCGGTTGTGGGGATCGGGGATACAACAACACAGAAAATTCCACTTTACTCATACAATAATGATATTGACGGGACACATTCCGCTGACACTGCGCCACTCCTTCAAGTAGGGGGCCGTCCCACACTTTGCTTCAGTCGGCCGAAGTCTGTCTTATTTATTCTCAAACACATGCAGCGATCCAACGGCACATTTAGGTTGAAAAACTCCGAAAGCGATACCGCATACAAACAGGAAGGGTTCTCTCAGCAGTGATTTGTTCGAGGATTCAATGTAATTATTATATTTTTCGTACCATGCATGCATTTTGAAATGTTGTGAAAAAAATAAATGGGAGAAATTAACCGCTACGGCATTGGCGTCATAATTCGCAATATTTACGTAAAATAAATGTTAACTGCCTGGTGTTTTGTTTTTAACCAAGAATCGAGACCATTATATGTTCATATATATACAAAGAATTCAGGGATTTAAGCATTGATTCACAAGAATTTTCAACGTAAAAAGCTCTTCGTGGTGAAAAGGCGGCGCCATGGTGGCTTAAAGACTAGCAGCACATTCGACATATTTACGTAAAATAAATGCTAACTGCCCGTTTGACTTTTAACCAAGAATCGAGACTGTTTTACGTCCATATCTATAAAAAATTTAGGGATTTAAGCATTTATTTACTAGCAGCACATTCGATATACAATATTTACGTAAAGTAAATGCTAACTGCCCGTTTTTTTTGCTTTTAACCAAGAATCGAGACTGTTTTACGTCTATATCTATAAAAAAAATTCAGGGATTTAAGCATTTATTCACACAAATTTTCAACGTAAAAAGCTCTTCGTGGTGATAAGGCAGCGCCATGGTGACTTTAAGACTAGCAGCACATTCGACATATTTACGTAAAATAAAAGCTAACTGCCCGTTTTTTTTTTTTTTCATTTAACCAAGAATCGAGACTGTTTTAAATCCATATCTATAACTAATTCAGGGATTTAAGCATTTATTCACAAGAATTTTCAACGTAAAAAGCTCTTTGTCTGTTTCCACTCGGTCAGCTTTGACGGAGATAGGCCCCCTATTAATTGGCCCCGCGCCCCGTGTCCCGTCAATATATTATGAAGTCTATGCTTTACTAAAACAGCTCTGCGAAATGGGAAAGACAAGCAAAATAATAGATGTGTAACATCTGTCTATAGAAATATCCCAATTTAAGACATGGACACATGCTTATAGTCAGCTATGGTGTGCATATCCATTTTTTCTTAAATTTTGTGAAATTTGGGCTTAGAGTAAAACTACTGATTTTTGACAATTCTCAGTGAATTACAAGCTACACATAAAAACAAGAAAGAGAAATTACAGTAAATGTAATTTGTGAATTCTAAACATTGCCAATATGTTGAAATATATAGTGTTTACAAAAAAAGGTATAAACTTTGGACACATCATGATTGAGTGTGACGAATCAGTTACCATATACTGCAGGTTACCATAAAAATTGACAAAACAGCACAACGGAAAATATATAGGCTACACCAATTTGGGTGAACATGATTATAAACGGATATGACTTATTTAATGAAACACTACTTTATTAGTCACATCCTTTGAAAATACAGTACAAAATCGTCCACAGGGTTGTTCATCAATTATTGTGTATGTGCTTTGTTGCTACAGTTTGTATGTTTTTGTTATAGGTGCATGTCTGGCTGCCTCTCAGAACATCTGGGGAACCGAAAAAGCAGACAAGTTGTTCATTTGAACCAGGCCATATTGAAGCAGGTTCAGGTAAGGCATCTTTAAATGCAGCTCATTACTCATTGCTGCCGAGCCTGGGACCTTTAATTTGTGGAGCTTGGCAGCAAGACCACCTGGCCACACATTAAACACTAAAGGCTGAGCTCCCTAATGACCACAGATTAGATCATTACCTTAACAAATCTGAGAGGAGTTTTTTTGGACCAAACTGGCAGCCACGAGAGGTATCAGGAGTAAGGATGAAAATGGCTGTGTTTATAAGCAATGTCACCCATGAAACTCAGCATTATACTCATATTCATTGGATGATTTGGCATTTGGAGTCCTTATGTGTGATAAAGGATCAGCCCTCAATTGCCAAAACTGATGTGATGAAGTTCACCTTTCAAGGGAAGGGTTTCATAACCAATGTTTAATCAGCTTTTGAGAATTGTCATCCAATTTGCTATTGTTGTTTTTGGGGGGGTGGGGTTTAGTCTGTAGAATATACCCCCGATAAAGTCATTCATTAATCGTTTAGTGACATATAGTGAGGCAAATAAGTATTTAGTCAACCACTAATTGTGCAAGTTCTCCGACTTGAAAATATTAGAGAGGCCTGTAATTGTCAACATGGGTAAACCTCAACCATGAGAGACAGAATGTGGGGAAAAACCCCAGAAAATCACATTGTTTGATTTATTAAAGAATTTATTTGCAAACCATGGTGGAAAATAAGTATTTGGTCAATACCAAAAGTTCATCTCAATACTTTGTTATGGACCCTTTGTTGGCAATAACGGAGGCCAAACGTTTTCTGTAACTCTTCACAAGCTTTTCACACATTGTTGCTGGTATTTTGGCCCATTCCTCCATGCAGATCTCCTCTAGAGCAGTGATGTTTTGGGGCTGTCGTTAGTCAACACGGACTTTCAAGATGTCATTAACAGAAAATTAACATTGCACAACCTGCCACATTATGATAATGCCAGTTATGAAATTATTTTCATACATACACAGACTACATTAAAAATATATACATATATTGTAGGTTTTAGTTCATGAGTGACGTATGACTGTGACTGTATGTTGCCATGTGGCCACTCTTACTGGACTCAAAAGTTCATTCGTTTATATGTATAATTTGTTGTACGTTGATTTTTGGGGAGCTGCTTGGCACTGCTGACCTACAGGAGACATCATATCATATATTTTTTAGGGGTGTAATGGTACACAAAAATCTCGGTTCGGTACGTACCTCGGTTTTGAGGTCACGGTTCGGTTCATTTTCGGTACAGTAAGAAAACAAAACGCAAAATATAAATGTGCTAGTTGTTTATCACACACTTTTGAGCTTTCAATAGGAACAGTAGCCTATACAAAGCTAGAATTCTGCTCAAAAAGTAGCGGGTATTTAAAGATAATAATCCAACAACAATTTGCCTATATGCGGACCCCGCGTATTGGTCAGCTTTCTTTCTGAAAGCAAGAAGAAAAAAAAAGTCCTGTGCTAAAGAGAAAAGCAATCCCAATGATAAAGATTTTAACATGTATTTTACAAATGAAATGCCTCAATTAATTTTTTTTTCTTATGAACGGTTTTCAAAGGCTTTATTGGTGGATTTTCTCAAGTTAAAGCGCCACACAGAAATTAATAAATTTAATTGTGTAAGCAGAATCTGTATATTATTCTTATTATTTAAATACAGGTGTTTTAGCTCATTTCAATTTATTTTATTTAAATGGGCTATTATTTATTTTACTATGTGTTTGTATTTTACAAATGTGATGTAGTATTCATTTATATTGTATGTTTTATGTTGTATAACTTTAGTTCCTATGTGAATATTAGTTCCTACTTGTTTTGTTGTGGTAGGAGGGTTTTGTATTGAATATGGGGCCGTGTTGGTCATTATTATAGCAGAGAAGAACTGTAAATCAACAAAGACAAGTCAACTGTGCCCCGATCTACCACTCAAGAGATCTGATGGACTCAAAAAGTGGGTTACGATTGCATATTAGTTTGAAAATCGACTGGATCCACCGTATTTTTACACGAGTGACTTCCGGTCTGCTCGGTCTGCTAGCTAGTAGTATTGACGCAGGAGGGACGTGTCTCGTGTCAAATAATAAACTCTGCCATTGTTTTCGCGTGCATCGCGTTGAGCCGCTTGTGGGACTTAACACGCGGCCGCACTGCGACTGGTGTGCATTCGCTGATTAACTTTAACGGCCGCGTTTCACTGCGTTCTCGCGGCGGCCACGTTGTTGCGCCGTTGATGTTTGGTACTGTCCTACCGTGTTGGTCCTCATTATAGTAGGGAAGACGGAGTAAATATAATCTACTCAAAGAAACTGTAACCCGATCGACTCACAGCCTTGAGAAGTAAGGGTTACATTACGTCAGAAACTCGTTCGGTACGCCCCATTCCGAACCGAACGCCAAGTACCGAAACGGTTCAATACGAATACATGTACCGTTACACCCTTAATATTTTTATGACTCTGAGGTACTGTTTATGTCTATGTGGGCGTTTTTGTTTCATATGTATAGGTTCTTTTTTTTTTTTGATTCAGGGGGTACTGCCCCCCCATACATGGTCACTCAGTTTATAAGTTTGATCCCATTGCTGAAAATGTATGCCAAATTTAACTTCTGTGAATGGAAAAAAATGGAAAGAAAGTTGAAGAAAAAAAATATCTACTTATGTGATAATCTATGTACATCGAGGATTTGGACAGACAATATTTTGCTAAATAATACCTTCCCAACAGACATACACACAAAAATTAACAAATCACACATGTGGTTGGGAGACAAATGACTGTGATTATACACTTAGCCAGTAGGTGGTTCCGTGGACACATGAAGCTCCGAGAAATGAACCCTTTCTCAAACCAATTGGCTCAAGTGGTGCAATGCCTCATAAGGCTTCATCTCACCTTCACTCCCGACCCCTGCTATATATATATATATATATATATATATATATATGCAGGGCCGGCCCAGCCTATACGCAGACTATGCAGCTGCTTAGGGCCCCTGACCACTAGGGGGCCCCCAATCTGGCAATTGTTTAATTTATATTCTATTTTATTTACTACAGTTTGCTTTATTTGACTTCTGTGATTTTTGATACTTGATTACAAGCTAAAAAAAAAAAAGTTCTTCCTTAACTTCTTTCTTTCCTCTTTTAGAAAAAGGTTTGGCACCCTCTACTGTAAGTACTGACAATAATTTGGGGTGAGAAGTTTGAAGTATGCAGTGCAACAAAATCTGATTAATATACAAAATATGGACGTATGGGTTGGATTGCATGTATGGTTTCACAGTACACTGTGACGAAATGGTGGGCCAAAAATATGGGCCCCTTTGCATTATTTTGCTTAGGGCCCCCAAATGGCCTGGGCCGGCCCTGTATATATGTAGTTGACCAACATACACGTGGACACTGGTGTTTCAACTTAGGTGAAAATTCAATTTAATAAAAGTCACAAAAGAAACAGTTTAACAAAATATCTTGGGCCCAACATAAAAGAGGCCAACATAACAAAAGGCTTCAACCAAACTGACCTGCAGACACATATCTGTGGCCGTTTAAATCAGGGCGGACTCGACTAACGACCACCTGAAGGAGGTATGACAAATTAACCAAACATTGTAAACTTAATAAAACGACAACAGCTGGAAAATACACATATATTCAAACAATAATTAACTAATGTGCTTTTAAACAAACAGTGAAAACTTTACTCCAAACAGTCATAAGTAAATCAACTCAAATATCCCCCCCTTCAGAATGGTAGGTGCCAGATCTTACACAGCTGTGGTCGTTACCTCAAATTGGCAAATAAAATCTAGTAAGCATTCAGACAAATATTAACTAAAGTGTGCACCCATTAGAATATACATGTCCAAAAAAAAAACATAAATAATTAACTAAATCTTGAAACACTAAATTGTTGTGGTAGTGGTAGCCACAACACAAAACTATATGATATAATTACAATGTATGAAATTTGTAATAATTTCTCGAGTGTTTAGATTGAAAAACATTTAATGTGATGTGTGCATAGTGCAAGAAATGTTGGGAGGAATGCCACGTCACTACAAATGGTGATATTCAGGATGCAGACATTCCTGTATCTTTGTATCCAGCGATGTTTCGTTGTCATGTATGTACAGTACATATGTTTATGTCTATCCGGATCTAGCAAGGATGAAACGTTGCCTGACTCTGCTCTGCAGAATGTTCCTTCTGAGTCAAAACTAATTGGTGCAGCAACATAGAGAGACTTGCTCTGATAATGACCACAAGCACTCCAGCTGCTCTCGCATGACCGACCTAGCAATGCCGACCCAATCCCTTCTTCCCCTCCCTCAGTCTCAACACCCCCCACCCCTAAGCACACTTACACAGAACAGTGCTTGGGCAAGTGAGGGCGAGCGAAAAGGATGGGGTGGGGGGCGGGAGGTACAAACACACTTCAGGATGGTGCACAAAGTGAGTATTTATGATGATCATGGTGTGATGTAAAGATTCATTCCATGATTTGTTTTTTTTTAAGTTCAGTGAAAGAGTTCTTTTTCTGTGTAGCCTTACCTTAGTGTCTGCCTTTTTCAAGTTTCCCTCTCTCTATACCTTGGTGTCTTTAGTTTATAAAATGTGAAAATAACCAATTTTCCTACCATTTCTGCACTTTATTGTTGTTTATATTTATTTTTATTATTATCTAATCACTTTTAGAAGTAAGATTTTGTCAATATGAGTTGTGATATTACAATGATAATATAAACAATAAGCCAATAGCAAAGGTTTACTCTTTTGTTAACTTACATGCCATTTAGTTGACTCAACAAGGAATGACAATACTGTATAATTATTATTTCAATGGCGTACCGCACGCAGGCTATTTTTAGACCGTGACGTCGCATCGTAAAGCGGAAGTAAAACAGAAGTGGGACATTATAGACCCGCCCTGGCATAGAAACCATGTTAATTATGCTACTTTTCTCCGGTAATCTTTCAAAAACGAACATGCCGATCACGCATTGCTTTTTTGGAACTTGTAGAAACGACTCTAAACATTACGACAGATGAAGGATGTTTTCTTCACACTTCCCGAACCCAAAATCTCGGAGGAAAAAATGTGAAGAATTAATCAACTTGCGCGGACTTTTAACGCCAGCTCGGCAGTAAGCATTTATGCAGTAAACATTTTGTTGGGTTGACATTGTCTTTCAGAGGACAAAGAGGTAAGCCATTTTGATATTTTTAACTTATTTTTTAGCATGACATTGTGCTATGCTGCTTCTGTCTGACAATGAATGACCTGAAAAGAATTAAAATGATATCTGACTGCCACTGTTACATTTTCTGTTGTAAAAAAAAACAAAAAAAAAACAACTTTAGTAAGGGGGAAGTGTAAATAAATTATAGACCCCACTCACATGACGTCACAACTACGCCTCCGCTCCATATTGTCCTTCAGCTCGTCGTGTTTACGCATTACCGCTACGTAAATTCCTCCTATTATGGCGTGTTCTTCTGCTCGTTAACATTAATAATCAAAATGGTGAAGGCGTGTGTGGCGGTTGGTTGCAATAACAGAGAAGATAGACGGAGAGACTTGAATTTCTACCGTACTCCGAGAGACCCGGAGAGGAGAGCGAGATGGACTGCTGCAATTCGACGAGAAAACTGGGCACCAAACGATCACCACAGATTATGTAGTAGTCATTTTATTATATCTGGTAAGATGCATTTAATATATATTTAGAGGGTTTTGAGCTGACAACCACAATTAAGATCATTGCGAGGCTAATCGCCGACAACATACAGTTTCAAATTCAAGATGCTTATTTCTTCCGCCATCATTATTTTTTGAATAATATTTAGCTGCTAACAAGTGAAAGAAGCTGGCCTCGTCTACGGATCATCAGTTAAACAGGGGTGTCCAAACTTTTTGCAAAGGGGGCCAGATTTGGTGTGGTAAAAATGTGGGGGGCTACCTTGGCTGATTTACGTAGAACAATATATTTAAACAAATTTTAGCAAGCCCTTCTGTGTGTCACATTTGCTTTATTATTATATTTTTTTTATTCATAATTTCAACAATCTCGCCTTTGTGGCGTTCTGTTTCGACACTCGGGCTCTTGCGAAATACTGCTGCTGTGAAATTAAACTAGCTTCAAGTTGCTATAATTTCTCGCTGCGTATCTTCCCTGTAATGTTGTCGTACATGTCAGCGTGTCTTGTTTGGTAATATCGCGTCACATCGAACTCTTTGAAAACAGCGACTGTCTCTTTGCAAATGAGGCAGCCACAGTTGTTGCGTATTTTATCGAAGAAATGGTCCAATATCCACCTATCCTTGAAGCGCCCGTCATCGCAGTCAACTTTTTTTTTTTTTTATTGATTGTCGCCATTTTAGAAAATTGGAAGTAAAGGGTCACACGGGGTAATATTGCTTAGAGTGCTCACTTTCGTGAGAATAGGCTGATTTTGTAGTTGTAGATATCAGGGTAGCAGATGTCAGGCAGAGACGGCGAAGACAGCGGGTCGAAAAAATATCGATTTAGGCATCAAATATGGATCTGGCGAAAGGATAGACTGAAGCTTTTCCACATAACGCCTTTTATGCAACGCATCCAATGAGTTTACAGCGTCTGAAAGCACCGGGGCTTCCATGAATTGCACTATAAATTGCACGACAAATTGAAACCATTGAGAATACGGATAAACAATGACGGACAATATGGCGGCTGGATACAGCGACACGTCATTGTGTGACGTTGGTGAGTGGGGTCTATAAAATTAAGATGTGTTATCAATGAAAAAATTAAAAGTGTTCGTTGGCTGTCACTGAGTAGCATTTGCAATCGCTACACAAAGCTAACTAAATTACTATTAAGAGACGTAGGACAACCAGAGGATATAAAAGAAAGACAGGGCTGATGGTAAAGGATAGCTTGTTGAAACAGGAGAATGTCATTTTCAGTCACGCCGATAAAAAAGCTAAAGCTATGCTTAGGTCGGCTCGTTTTTTTCGTCTTTTTCAGCCTTCGACACTAAAGCCATCTCTTTAACTGAACATTTTTATGTTCTTCCACATCTTTACCAGTCAATTTGGCACCAGGCACATCATTTTCGGAGAGAATTGGTAGGTTTAGCTCTGTAAACATCTCCTTCGTACACGATTTCCATTAATTTCCTATTAGGGACAAGCCACCGTTTGTCCCTACTTAGCAACAGTAGCTAATGTCATGAATATGAATGTGCGGAAGTGACGTGTTGCTTGCGGTACGCCATTACAGTGGCACCTCTACATACAATTCGTTCGAGGACCTTGTTTGTAAGTCGAAATGGTCGTATGTCGAGCTGGATTTTCCCATATTATAATTCCATTAATTCGTTCCATAGCCCGCAACCTACACTAAATCCTTAATAAATACTCCTGGTACCATTACAAATTGCAATTACGCACAGCAAAACAAATGAATTATTAATAACAACCGAAATAATAAAATAATAATAATAATAATACTTCCTGTAATAATGTAACAAATCGAGTTCTAATGTGGCGGACGTGTTTTATGTGCTGTAAGTGAACGCACTGCATCGCTGAAGTGACAGAGAGAGCGAGAGGTACTTTGAGATTTACTTTCTCTTTTATTGTTTTGTTGAGAATACCGTCAACTGCGGCGGACAGTAGACGTGTTGTGTTGCACAAGTTCGGAAATAAATGATAAAAATCTGACGAAGCTGGCGATGTTACCACAATAATAATTGTCACCTTAACTTATAAAGACTGGTGAACGGAGGTCGAGGAGAACTGTGGAGATTGTTGACATTCTGCGGCTGTATTGTTGAGCCATTTTACAAATGCGCACCCCTCTCTTATATTTTTCTATCATTTCCATCTTCATTTCAACGGTAAGCTTCACCTTTTTCCTTGTTTCACCACCTACACTAACTTTTTTGGTACCTGTGTTGTTTTCTCTTACAAGAAAATCCGCTGTGCGTCCGTCTGCGGCACTGTCATGTCGTCGTTTTCGAGCATTTCTTCGGATGTTGAAAAAAATGGCGAGTCAAATTTACGTCGGATGTCGAAAACATGGTGTGTGGGAGCAAACGTATGTTGAGGTACCGCTGTATATTATTAATATGTAGTCCAAAGTGCTGTGCTCATAAAGACAATGCATGTTCTCACTTACCTAACGTATCATTTACAATGCACTGCAGTGCAATGCATTGACAATACCACTGCCAGATTCGAGCTGGGAAGTCGATAAAACTTGAGCCTCAAACATGTGAAACATTTCATTCGTTTTTGAAGGATGCATGTCAAGGAGATATCATAACATTTTTTTGTTTTTATTGTAATTAGGAATTAAGTAATAGAGGGGAGGTTGGGGGAGGGCACCCTCTGACCCAAAGGTGCCTGGTTGAGGAGGGGGACATGTTCCCCTATCCTTCACTGGATTTCCGCGGTTGGTGATATTAAATGCGTACATCTAATAAACACGGATACACGCGGAATAGTTAAAAAGTAAGAAAGTAGGCACACACTCTTTATATCTTCTGTTCCTGTTCAATGTTTCTGTTTCCTCGTTTCTCTGTCTGGCTTCATTTCCTTGTTCCATTAAAGCTTGTTTCTCCAATCACCACTGGAGCACAGTGGAAGCCAAAGCATGAGAGTAGGCGGTAAAATCTGAGATATTTGCTTTTGATTGCCTGAAATAGTACTGACACTCAAAAAACTCTGACAATGGCTATTTCGTCTAGTTCCTTGAAATATTTAAGTGGTACACCAGATTGGTTGCGCAATACATGTGATACAAATATATTGCACTTATCAAACTGGGAAATCGAGATCTGTTTCATACGGCTGCTAATTGGACGATGGCTCCTCTCGTCACATTCGCAAAAACATCGTTTACTGTCAAAAAAAGCTTTTAGTGACTTTATTTGCTCCTCTTTTAATAAGGAAATTGAGTGTATTTCAGACAAAAACGCTTTGCATTCCATCACAGGGTTCAAGTGGATAGAGCTTCCTGGTCACGTCTGCAGCTCCCGCTTATTTCTCCTTATTGGCTCGCCATCAGAAGGCGACCAATCAAAATTAAGCAACAGAATGTTGTATTGGTTCGAGAAAGAGCAAAAACATCGTTTCCTGTCAATAAAATCCTTTCGTGCCGTTTTTTTCTCTTCTTTTTATGACAAAATTAAGTGGATTTCTGACAAAACTTCAGAAATTGAAATAGCTACAAGAGTCGCTTTCCGACATTGTATTCAACCAAATAATTGCTTTCTGGTCACATCTGCAGTCCTCACCCCTTTCTCCTGATTGGCTCTCACATCAGATGACCTGGGAAGTGGTTGGACAGTTGAGGTTTGCGAGACGGTACTGCATGATGAATCAATGAATCAGCAAGAACTGTTTTCCTTTCAGGTTATGAAATATTAAGGTGTTTTCTATCCATTTTAAACCAACTCATGTCAGAAAGAGCCTTCTTGGCCTTTGTCCATGCTTTGAGTGGCATCGGCAAAACTGAGGACGGTCCAGCACTCACCAGATCACATTTGGCATGACGGCACGGAAACTGCACAGCAAGGCCCTCAATGTACTGTATGACTGAAACTGCATGACACATCACTAGAGTATCTTTCCGCTCGTAACAAGACACCAGGTCATCAGGAGGGCCCACATCACAGAGGACAATAAACTGCCTCAGGGGTCTGTCTTGGGACCAAGATTATTTAATATTTATATTATTGATATAGTATATATAATGTATTTCAATTTCTGAAATTTAGACTTTTTGCCGATGACGGTGAAAATCAAAATGAACAGGTAACTATTGTAAATGAGGAATTAAGTAAATTAAGAAGTGGATGGATATTAATAAATTATCTTTTAACTTAAGGCGAATGTACTGACAATGTGTGTTGATGTTCTTGTCCAATTGGTGTATGTAATTAAAGTTACTGTTGATGAGCCAACTTGGAATTGGTTTGGTCGAATTGGTTGCCTATTGGTATAGTTGTTTTGATTTTTCTTGTTTTTTCCCTCTTTTTTCTCTCTCTAGCTTTCACTGTGTAGGCGAAGGACAGGAGTATCCCACGAAATAATAATTCTGGACGATGAGATTAGGGGTGGGATGAAATAAATTTTTCTTCTTCCCACTCCCTTTAGTGTGCAAATAAATATTTTTGATTTGTACTGCTTTTCTGTGTTTTTTTTTTGCATGCCCCCCCCCCCCCCCCCCAAATAAAATAAATAAATAAATCATCGCTGCATCATCGTCATCATCATCATTCACACGGTTCTTTCCCTTGGGGGAAGCACTTCAAGACTGTGAAATCATATACAACTAGACTGACACATGACATTATGACATCAGCAATTAAAAGTACTCTCCACAAACTAAACAAATGTGGCGACTGCCATAATGCGTTATGTACTAACTTGTCGTCTAACTTTTTCCTTGTTGTAATTTCACCATATTTATTAAACTTTCCTTATTTTATGTAATTTTGTCTATTGTAAAGAGAAGTATGTAAGAAAGAATGTCAATACATGTTAATAATGTACTTTTTTCCGTTACCGTGAACATGAAGAAAAGGATTTTGAATTCTTGAGTTCTCTGATGCCAACAGTTTGACCTGGGGACACATTGATAATATTTGCATATTTTTGAGTGAATTGATGATTATATTTGCATATTTTTGATTGATTTGGAATCCAACAGATTGGATGTGACTGAGCTGCAGGACTATCACGTTAGATGGGACTCACGAATGACTATGTGAAAATAGACACACTCAAGAAGAAAACCTCGGTGTCAGGATTAGCAATGAGACAGCATAGAATGGGATGCCAACATACTTACACTCGCAAGGGATTCACACAAATTCTGGGTTGTAGACCACATGGCTGATTTAGGTACACTTCACCCCTCCCAATCACTTGTCTCTCAGACCCTCCCTCTCCCCCTCTATCCTTGGTTATCGGGCCCCCCAAGTGGTGTCAACTGAAAATACAATTAGCTAACGATAGCGCCAACATATTCATAGTTATTTAGAGTAGGCATTTAATGTATTTCTTGTTGTTGTTTGTGCTTTTTCTGTCACTCTCTCCCTCTTTTCTTTTGTTCCCCCATAACCCCTTCCTGTTCATTGCTTTTTCCTGATAAACGAGATACGTTGAATGATCACAATGGATGTATGGCATACTCCCATGTGATACATTAAAACTTTTCAGATCAATCGGACACTCAGATCTCCATTCTCTGCATCAAGCAGCTGAACAGGACAGGTTAAAAAGAAAGAAAGAAAAAAAGAATGTCAATACATGTTAATACTGTATTTTTATCTGTTACTGTGAACATGATGAAAAACAGTTTGAATTCTTGAGTTCTATGATGCCAACAGTTTGACCCGGGGGCACATTGATCAATATTTGCATATTTTTAATTGAATTGAATATTGTATTTGGTTATTTTTGATTGATTTAGAATCTAACAGATTGGATGTGAATTAGCTGTGATTTACATTTGAACGGGAAGGTGCTACTGAAACATCTTAAAATATACTTTCTTTGGGACTGCCTCTTGCTATCAAAATAATAAGATATGAAATATAAACAATTAAACTTCATTGTCATTGTCATTGTCTAATGATTCAACTCAACAACCAAACAAAATTCTTCAGATCATGTTGTAATTTGTTTTAATTACAGAATGTATTCATCTGCTGTAAATCATTACATGTAACAAAGAACTTTTGCTAAGTGTCAATCTGACAACAGAAACTCTCCCCTTATTTGTTCCACATGTGTATGCTGCCTCTCAACACGACCATATGCCAAGCTCTGTCAGAGTTGTGCAGCTCACCTCTCTTATCAAAAAACTTTGACTGGGCTTTCTCACACTTCATTTTCTACATCATACCTTATTGCTTCCATCCTGTGTCAAGCCAATGAAGCTGAGGAAACACCTTAACAGCCACCTAAGAACATGACAAGAAACGAAAACCAATCAATCAGCAGACGGGCACGCTAAGTGGAAACGGAGACGGAAGTCAATAATGAAAAGGAGGGGTCTCTTAAAGCTTTATGACATTCCTGTATAGATGGCGGTGCGGGCCTGCCAGTGTAGAGTGGCCTCTGATGTTCCACAGTGGTCCCAGAACCTTACTTTCATTAGCGAACTGGGCCATAAAGGGGAATGCAGAGCACCTGACGGCTGGCCCAGGCAGCGCCGGCACCCCTCTGCCTCAGTGTTTAATATGTGCCTCTGCCATGACGCCGACCCTATAAAACATCTGGTGACACAAGACTGACTGTTTTACCTAAGTCTGCGTGGTCCTCTCATAAACAGTCTCTGGTCTAATACAAGACAGAGGTGCTCTGGCACTCACAAGTCTGACTAGACCAGATTTAGCACTTTCATTCAGGAGACAGTGTTCAGCGTCTGCAACCCAGGAAGCTGAAGTCTTGCGTTTATGCTCAGACAGCGGTCCCCAACCTTTTTCTCGGCAGATTCGTTTAACATTGACTAGGTGTTAGCAACCAATGGCTCAGGAACTGAATAAGTTTGTATTGATGAACTATGCACAGAAGAGGACAGTTTTTAGTCTACAAAAGTTGGAGTCAGGTAGAGGAGTGGGACTCCAGCTCTATGTTTCTCTTCAATTAGTTAGTTCCATTTTTGGTGTTCTTGTTTTCTTTTAAACCTTTGTGTGGTGTTCAGGTCTGTGGTACCCATTTTCACTGTTCATGAGAGAAAAATGATACAATCAATTAATTTGACAAACTCCTGGCCTTGGCTTATTTTTCATGAAGAACATGTATCAGAATACATTTTTAATGATCACAGTGTAACTTTTTATTTATTTTTTTTACAGTATAGACGTGGTTCTTTGCATCTGCGAAGTTTGCCTCTTGAACGGCTGGTACAGTAGAAAGCGATGATGTATTGGGTCATCTTTCTTGGCTCTTGTGACTGGAAAACGATATTGCTGTTCTTTTATATAACTGCAATGTAATACTTCACTGGCTAAAAAGTCAAGGGCGTAGGTTTGCATAGGGACGGTAGGGACATAACACTAGCAACTTTTCAGGATGCTCAAATTATCCCCACCAATCTTTAAGCAACCTTATATTATATAATGAGTTCAGCTATACAGGTAATTTAGATTGTCTTCCTATATGCTATTATTAAGTGATTTTTTTCCCATTATGTTGAAATTTACATTTACCCTTTTTCACTTGCTGAGTGCGCTGGTCTATTCCCCCCCCCACGAACACATGTTTAATTGGCTGATGACTTGACCCACCCCAGACACACACGCAAGCTCACACTTGCACATCCCCAACAGAAATACATGTCAACAACATGCCGCCCCCTTCGGAGAGGAGGCATATTAGAAGTTTTTTTCGGCCAGCAGCAGCAACTGTAAGTAATTCAAAAAGACGCCAATGTTGCGGCGGTGGGAAACACACCACTAATTTTGCTACTGAAAGTCCGACCTGCATCAGAGTTAGCATAACATTAAACTGTGTGAACTTGCTAACCTGCAAAACTCGATTAGGAAGCTGCTCAGAGAGAAGTGTCCTTCTGTTTGTATTTTTTACTGTTAACGTTAATTAAACTGTGAAAAATGTATTGAACTCTGCTGGAAACTATAGCTGTATTGTGCTGCCATATTGTCTGTCATTGTGTGTCCGTATTGTCAATGATCGTAGTTTCTAAAGGTGGGTTCACTTGCAAATTAAGGAAGCCTCGGTGCTTTCAGATGCTGTAAAGTCATTGGATGAGTTGCATAGAAGCCGTTATTTGGAAAAGCTGTGGTCGATCCAGTCGCCATATCCATATTTGATGCCCAAACCGATGTTTCCAGTCCCGTCCTGTGCGTCAGAGCTCGTCCTGAGACCACAAAATTCCAATCATACTCCAGTTTATGTCACAATGAGGAGTCGGGTACCCAAAATCGGCACCGGGCCGAATATAAACCGACATTTGGTCAGCTGAGCGTCACCGTTGCCACGATTGTAAAATGAAACTTGATCGACAATGGGCCGGTGTGTGCTGAAAAATAGCTGCCCCGCGTGAAATGTCCCCCCTGACGCTTTATTGACATAAAAACATCAAATGTTTTCTTGGACGCATTACAGTAATGGATTTACGACTGTAAGATTAGTTTTAAATAATTAAATTACACAAAATATTAGTACTGTATTTTAGTAACAAATCGTGGAATGGGCCACATAACCATCTTTGAACAGAAATGTATGTATGACTACAGGTTTTCACGGCCATATCCCAATGACAATCACACAGGTATGACATTTATCAGTTCAAGCAGAGTAAAATAATACATATTCACGGTACAAGAAAGTCGTTTCCCTGTGGGAGCTCCTGTCAGGGGGGACTTTTCACGCAGGGCGGCTATTTTTCGGAACAACACCTGTTGTTGCGCTCACCTTCTTGCTGCGCGACCGTGGCGATGAGCTTCGTAGTCTCCGTCTGATGATGTCTCGTGTTGGCATCATATTGATGTTTTCGCCGCTGTCTGACGGCTGTCGACACAAACGCATCATTGGGGACCTTTCGGGTTTTGTAAAGGGCTATATAAATAAATTTGATTTGATTTGATTTGATTTGATTTGATTTGATTTGATTTGATGGACCGAGATAAACAAACTGTGCTGCTTTCGGGATTTGCCCTTTTAACAATGGGCACACAGAACTTCTAAAATGACTGTTTATCTTCTCTGTTATTGCAACCAACCGCCACATATGCCTTCACCATTTTGATTAATCAGTCAGATCAATCAATGTTAACGATTGTCAGGAAGGTTTATGGGTTCGTTTGATTCCTTAGACAAGTAGAAAAACACGCAGTTATAGGAGGAATGTACATAGCGGTAATATGTAAACACGACAAGCTGACGGACAATATGGCGGAACCAGTCAGGAGGGCGGAGTTATGACGTCATGTGGTTGGGGTCTATAGAATAAGGCATGGTTTGACATCACAGTATCATAGATTTAAAATCTAGTGGTTTTCAGAGCAGTTTTACTTAAAAAAGCTTTTGCGATCAAATCACAAGCCCTATAGATGAAAAACATCACACAGGTCACACAAACAAGTCTACTTAACTTCTACAGTGGAGAAAAAAAAATTGAGTTTATGCAAGAAACTGCTACTATTGTCAGATATAACCAGTCTCTCACATCAAACAGAATGCAATAAGTGAAAATGCTAGTTTTGAAAGGTAAAATGCTGAACTCCAAAACAGGTTCCTAACAATATTTAAATTGATTCAAGCAGCGAGGCTTGGTTGGATCAAAGGCTAGTAGCGTGCCACTGCAGCCTCGAACCACTTAGCACCTTTTCACAGCCTTTGATCGCCTTATTAAGAGGCTACTCCAAAAACAGGTGGTACTGATAAGCATGGCCCAAAACTACACAGAGAAGTGAGTGTATTCAAAGCCAGTTTTCTCTTGTGTTATCACAGAGACAAGAGGGTAAAAAAGAGTCCGTCTCATCCATTTTAGTAAAAACACAAGCCAGTGATGTGTAAACAGCTGAAAACACTCCTGTAAATGAAACAGCAAAGATTAAAGTCATAATAGTCAGAGAGGATATTGACCGCTGAAAGCAAAGAGGGCAAACAGAAAACCTGACAAGACAGAAGGAGGTGTAAAGGAACAAAGGGGAGTTGGATATACGTATTTAGGTGGCCTTTCCAGAATTGAATACAAAACCTGCGCGGAAATGAATGTAAAGAGAATCAATTTTGTTGTTTTGCTAGCCACACATATTCCTAAGGTGTCTTTGAACTTGGCCCTATTTAGAGGAAAGGTACGTAGCGCATTAAAACAAAATTGCTGATAACAGCAGAGAATATGAGCTGACACTGGAGTCCATGCTGGGAATGAATTTAAACAGGGCTCCTGCAGCGGGCAATGATTGCTTGTGTGTTTTACAGGTTTATATCAGTCAACAAAAATGGGCACACATGTGTCACTACTGTGTATTGAATCTGGCCATTTGAAACATATATTTTTGTTAAACAAAAATAATGTAAAGTTAAACTAAATGAATCCATTTTGTGTTTGCGTTTGTTTCCCAATAAATTACTGTGTCTTTGAGTAACAAATTCTATGTGAACCAAAGGGTTCTCAAGTCTCACTCAATGAGAATGAGACATGCATTTCAGGCCATTCTCACGCCCAGAGACCCAACTTATATTTCTTTTGCGCAAACAAAAAATTAACTGGACCATTGCCATAATGTACAAATAAATTAAGTTTCCTGATCTTAAAACAATTCCATCTACATTTTTCAGCAGCTTCCATATTGATCTAAAGCAGCGGTATTTAGTAACACGTTATATTTATTCTGTTACATTTATTTATTACTGTTACATTTTATTTATTAAGTTTTTGAGAAAAATGTACTTTTAAAAATAGTTTTACCACGCCATACATTTTACTTAAGTAGATTTGTCAATACGAAACACTAACTCCGTTACTTTGGGCTAAACTGGAGTCGTTACATTTTCCTTTTTATTCTAAATAATTGATTTGATTTTTTGCCAGAGATGCCAACAGTGGCTCTACCACCAGTTTCACCAATGAGATGTCACAACAATGATCAGATGACTCCACTATACAAATCAGATGTAACAATACAGTCACATGACCGGATGCAGGTTCGCAGTCGGAAGGCAAATGATTAGTCGTCAACATTACTCTAAAGCGCAGATTCGTTCGAATCTCAGTTTTTATTTGGCAGCGATTTCAATTCATGTAAGAAAATATGTTTTTTCTCAACTATGCAAATGTTATATTATTCTAGTTAGAATTTTATTTTATTTTTTTGCCTAATGCGGTCATGTAATAGATTATAGTATACAGTGGTACCTCGACATATGATCCTCCGACATCCGACATAAAATTTGACTTGTCTTTTGTCTCGACATATGACAACATGTTCGAAACACACACGGTTCTTTTTCCGGCAAGATCTGGCACAAATTAACCCCTGATATTGTTGTTACATCAGCAAGGAAGTCACCGGCTTCGTCAGGTTTTTAATAATTTATTTGGGAACTTGTGCAACACAACATGGCTACTGTCCGCCGTACCCGACACCAACAACAACAGAACATGAAAAGTGAAAGTAAAAACTCTTAACGCTCCTTTTTCTCTCTGTCTATGTTGTCAGTCACACGGTGCACTCAGGAACAGCATGCAAAACACAACCGCTACATTAGAACCCGATTCGTTACGTAATAATAATTATTAGTATTATTATATTACTATTCCGAATTGTATTGATAATTTATTTGTTGTGCTATGTGTAATTGCTATTTGTAATTGTACCATCAGTATTTATTGAGGATTTAGCATAGGTTTTTGGGCTGTGGAATGAATTCATCGAATTATAATGTATTTTTATTGGAAAAGCCCGCTCGACATACGACCATTTCGATTTACAAACCAGGTCCTTGAACAAATTAACTTTGTATGTAGAGGTACCACTGCAGTATAATATTAACAGTTTATGAAGATAATATTGTAAAAAACACACCATTGTTAAAAAAATATCACACTGTTAGCAATAACTCACAAAGTTAGTCATTATTTGAGTATTGTTTTCACCAGATACTTTTATTATTTTTTTTGGATGACTACTTTTACTTGAGTAATATAATTTTGAAGTAGCGCGACTATTACTTGAGTAAAACTTTGGGCTACTCTACCCACCTCTATAGAACATGCTCTGTCAGCTGTCAGTCCGCTGCATCTACGAGTTAAGACATTCCTCTCACCCTCATGAGGCGGTATCTGTGTCATCCTTTAGCTCTGGTCTGTTACTAGAGGCTTGTGAGTTTGAGGATTCTGTGTAATATGTTAATGGTTACTAGGACTGCACTCTTCTGGATTCAGGTATTAGATATTGTTCCTGGGATCTGCCGACACCATGCTCCCAGTTTGGGGGTTATTTCTCCGAGTGCTCCAACTACCATGGAAATCCCGCTAGCCTTTACCTTCTACATCACTCCAACTGCTCTTTCAGCCCTTAGTGCTTTTCCACCTTCGTGTTCCTACTTCCTAATGTTGGTGTCAGCAGGAATTTCCACATCTATCACAATCACTCTCTTCTGCTCTTTGCCCACCACCCCAAAGTCCGTTTGGTCAGCCAGGAGCTTTTCGTCCGGCTGGAGGGTGAAGCTCCACAGAACATTGTCCTTGTTTTTGAGCAATCTATAGATATTTCAAAGTACACGTTCCACTAACGATAATGTTTTGTTTATTGAATGACACAGACAATAGCTTCAATTGAGATGGTATCTAGTGACTGATTTGGCCACTCCATTACAAAGGGAATACCAGCTGCATGCTTCTTCCCTAATTTTTTTTTTTTTGCATATGTCGGAGGTGTGCTTTGGGTCATTGTACTGTTTTTGGATTAAATGGGCTTCATTTAAGCACTGTATACAGGGTATGTAATAAGGGTGTCAACAATAATCGATGCGGCAATGCATCCCGATGCGGGGCATGGACGATTCGATTCGATGCGGGCAACAAGCCGAATCGATTCAGCGCATTTTAAAATATATAAGTACGTTCAAAAATCTTCCCTGCGCAATTCCGGTGATGCAACGGATTTGGTTTCCCCATTTGTATTATTATTTTAATGTTTAATTTTTTACACACCACATAACTCTGGTCAAGTTTCCCACCAACCTCGTAGAAGCCAAAATGTCTCCAGATGTCTGCTTTCAATGTGTTAGGTGCATCAATAATTTTTCTCGCTCCCATTTTTTCCGCTTCAGCCATTGTTATGTTATGTCCTATCTCTCTACTCTCTCGATTAGAGCTTAGTTCGGGCCTAAAAAATCCAGCCCGACCCGCCCCCGTGTATTAAAGGCCGAGAGCCCGAAATTTTACGTTTTATTTGTAGGCCCGAGCCCATTTTATTTGTGAGGACTCAGCAGGAGGAGCAAATGCGGGGATGCAATGCGTGGTTGCGTTTTGTGTGATCACAACTGGGACGATGCCTATGTGCATAATGATAAATTAAAACCTGTCTTTTGTAACAAATTCTCCCAGATAAACAAGACTGTAAGATGCATATTCAATAAACATTTATATCGTTTCTATTTGTGTGTCTGTTCTATCAGGTGGATAGTTCATGCATCATTTCCTCGGCAAAATGCAATAGACGTTTATTTCAATTTCTTTCTTCAACGCAATTTTTCTTAATGTTTAAATAGTCTACATATTTTTATTATAATTATAAATGCATTTACACAACGAAATAACGCTGGAAAGGTTTGTTAAATATATTTATGTGTGGGATATTGTGCTCACTATACGCGCCTCTCTGACAAGGAGAGGAACAGCAGCATATTCAAAAATAAACTAAAATACTTTTAAATAACATTCTTTATTTTAATGACTCGCATCAGAACACACAAAAGAACAACCTGCCTTAAGCAGCAATGAAACAAAATAAATAATGACGTTTTAAGGAACACCACGGACTCCACATGTCTTGCTTAGCACGAAGAGGTGCCGCCCTTGAAACAAATAATAATAACAATGTTTGACTAATATCTTTTAGGCCAGTACAGTTTTTAAAATGCCTGCTCAGCATCAATGTGCCAGTCTTTCTGCTCTCGTATGGGGGCAAAGCGCCACATTTGTTGCATTCGGCAAGGCCGAGAGTTTTCTGTAACATCTTCCACTATCCATTTAAATCCTTTCCACACACCACTCGTGGATTCTTGCCTTTTCAATCCCACCGTCTTTAATTTGCTTTTCACCTCTTGCGGCTCTATATCAAAATTCAAAAAGGAAATACCAGGATGCAGGGTTGCAGACTCGCGGAGAGCGCCAAGAGCGGGTGGGGAAGATTAAAAGGAGGGCGGGGCCACGGCGTTCATGTGCGCAAACAATGCGCTGGCTCATGTTTGTGATTACCAAAGCGCCTTCTCTCTCTTTTATCCAATTTATTTATTTTATAACAAGTATTCCTTAGTTTAACATCCATACATCGTTTTAATATACAAATATATATTTACTTAAAAAAAAAAAAAAAAGTTAGCGAGAGAGCAGTCCGGCCCGACCCGACCCGAACGGAAATGATTGACATTTTGGGCCCGACCCGGCCCGAAATTCGGTCGGGTCTGGTCGGGTTGGGTTCAGGCTCAAGATCTCGGCTCTTCTGTAGAGGGAGCTACTTTACATTTAAATACCAATCCATTCCCTGGATTGATATTGCGATAAAGATGCTGCTGCACTAAAATATTTTCTTTGTCGTTTTCTTTAATATTTACTTGAATATTTTTATTGTTGGGTCATTGTGACTAAAATACAGTGAGTGTTATTACTGATTTTGCACAGGAGTTCAGATGTTGCACTGTGTGAAAGGCTGCTACTGTGTGCAAAAAAGGAGAAAGCCCTGGTCTCATTCAAAGCACTAATTAAATGCTGTGATCTGTTATTTATTTATTTTTTAAAAAAATATATATATATATCTGAAAGTATTTTAATTTGACTTCAACCAGGAGTGAAACAAGAGCCAATAAAAAGTTGTTTAATGTCTGACCGCTTGTGTTGCCTCATGATTCACGAAAAATATGCTTTGCTTTAGAATTTTAATGCATCCCAGGCTTTAATGCATCGCGATTCATTGCCGAATCGAATCATGACCCTCTGAATCGAATCGAATCGAATCGTGGCCCTCTGAATCGTAATCGAATCGAATCGTGAGGGCAGTGCCGATGCACACCTCTAGTATGTAATGGGTCCGCAAAATGGAGTAATGGACCATTTATTTTTTTCATTTATTTGTAAATAAATACAGTGGTACCTCGACATACGATCGCTTCGACACATGATCTTTTCGAGATCCCACGTAAAATTTGACTCGCCATTTGTTTCTGCATCCGACGACATTTATGACAGTGCCGCAGTTTCTTTGTTTGATTTATTTTATTTATTTATTTTCTTTTCAGGCGTGGACAGACGACAACCCAAACGTACAGCATTCATTTGTGTTTACAGTCAATTAAACCCGAAAAGAAAAGGACTGACGGGAGAAGCCGAAGCTTATTAGATCCCATCCCCAGTATACCATAGGACACAAATTATCGAATAACAATTTTCACATTTCAAATTGTGTGATGATTACAAGTTCCCCCCCCCCCCTTGATTGTGTAAATGTTCATCTTCTCAATAGTCATTGTCGATCTTGGCGATTAGTTCATTTTGTTGATTCGATCCGGTAGATTAGCTCATAGTTCAGTGTCAGTTAGTTCATTTTGTTGATTCGATCCAGTCGATAGATGATAGCTGAGGACAGATGGCAGCCCGCGTCCGCCACCTCCTTTAGTTGATTCATTCCTCGTTGCTGTCTTCATTCCTTGCTGCGTTCTGACGAACAATTGTCCCCAGATTGCGCAGCTCTGTGGTAATTTTCATTACCATTCTAGTTGTGGCAATGTTGGATGCAGCTAGGTCGTTCTTCACCTGTGATGTTGTCACAGGCCTTGTAGAGGCTGGCTTGCACTCCAGTGATAGTGCTCACGGCCGTAGTGGTCAATTCCACTGATTTCCTTTGGCCTTTCAGCATTTTCATGATGATCTAACGAATCCAGTGGGCTCCGAGCCCTTGAAAAAGAATCACAGCCATCAGCATGATGAGCAGGTAGATGTCCTCGACGTCCTCCACTTCGAGTGTGGTCAGACACAGCGACCACCATTTCCCCCAGCTATCCTCCATGAATCCAGACTTGAAAGTTTTGCCCGGACATGGGCGTTGTCCAGGTTCTGTTCGCATTGTAGAGAAGATCTTGTCCAGAGCACTTAGTGACCAATTTACTAATTCCAGGTCTTTACAGATTTGGGAAAATACTTCTTATCAACAATCAATTTGCTGTCTATTCGAGGGCTTACAGAACCAAAAGACTGTCTGTCCTTGTGACAGAGATGTCAAGTTTAGTCATGCCACGAGATGGATCCACGGCGGATTTTCTTGTGAGAGAAATCAACACGGGTTCCAATAATTTTGGTGCAGGTGGTAAAAAAAGCAAAAGGTAATGCTTACCATTGAAATGAAAACGAACATTATAGAAAAATATGAGCGTGATGCGTGTATGCATGAACTGGCTTGACAATATGGCCGTAGAATGTTTACAATCTCGAAGGTCCTCCTCTGACTTCCGTTTGCCAGTCTTTAACCCTTGAGAGTCGAAGGACGCGCCGGCGCGTCCTCAGCGCACGTCGTCTTTGAAGCGCCCTCGCATTTTAATTACGTCACCCACATGCCGTTGGTTGGTCTCGTTTTAAAGTGCGGAAGTTGCGGTTTACTCTCGTTGTTATTTGAAGTCAATCGACCAACTAAAACGTGAGATATTGTCATTTAAGTTTTATAGTTTTATTGTCCTCTCAAAAAAACATTAAAATGCTGCATGGATCATTTGTTTATGTCTATATTTCCATCATTTCTTGTCCTTTTTCAAAACGGAAGCTCCATGAAAAAAACACAAATCAAACGAACCCTTTCGAAGTCACAGTGGAAGCACAACATGCGTTTTTTTTTTTTTTTTTTTAAATAAATATAACTGCCGTGCGAGGTTCCACCGAACGAGAGGGAGGAGTGTTCTGAAGCAGCGAGGTGGCGACCGACGGCCGTTTGAATCGAGCGAGCGAGCGACTTTGTGTGACTTTGAGAATGAACGGATAACTAAATTTAGCGCAAGCAATTGTGCTTTTTGATCAACGTGAGGAAGAGGATGGTCCAAATTCGTCATCATCGTCTTCTTCGGAAGAGTCCTCGAGTGAAGATAGTGACGGATTTGAACACGTGGGTGACGCCATCGACGAGCAGAGGTAAGCCAACCCACTTTTTTTTTTTTTATGCTGCTGAAAAAGTTTCTTTTGAAAGTTTCTTTTGATATTGCAAGACAAAGTTAATTTTGATGCAATATAAGTGTGTGTTTGTGTATATAATAATAAAATGTGCATATCGGATCAAAGTATAATTTGTGGTCTTCTTTCTATATGAAGATTAGGGATGTAGCACATATTCAGCTATGGTATTCTTTCTATTGTCATACAGTGCTGCTCGAAAGTTTGTGAACCCCACAGCGATGGTCAGATTTTTTGTAAAAAAAACTAAAATAACCTTATTAAATGTTAAGTTATACCCAAATCCACAATACTGACATTCCAAATAATGGACTGAAACAAAAGAAATAGTTATATTGTCATTCTTTATTTAACAAAAGTGGTTGATTTAAGAAAAACTCAGATATCATGTGTGCAAAAGTATGTGAACCCCTTCAGTTAATAGGATATTGCGCCTCCTTTTGCAGAGATTACCTCAACCAAACGGTTTCTGTAGTGACTAATCAGCCTCTCACATCTACTTTGGGGGATTTTTGCCCATTCTTCCTTGCAGAACGCAGTCAGTTGAGAGAGGTTTGATGGGCGTCTGGCATGAACTGCTCGCTTCAGGTCCCGCCACAGCATTTCAATGGGATTTAGGTCAGGACTTTGACTGGGCCAGTTTAGAACACGAATCTTCTTCTTTTTCAGCCATTCCTTGGTTGTATTGCTGGAATGCTTTGGATCATTATCATGTTGCATGATCCACCTTCTGCCAAGCTTTAACTTCAAAACAGATGGCATCAGGTTATGTTCTAGGATTTGACAATATTCCTCAGAATTCATGATTCCCTGGACTATGTGGAGTTGTCCAGGTCCTGAGGATGAAAAGCAAGCCCAGATCTTGACATTCCCACCTCCATGCTTCACTGTTGGGAGAAGGTTCTTTTGGTGGTATGCAGTGTTGACTTTTCGCCAGACATGGCGGTTTTGGTTGTGACCAAACAGTTCAATTTTGCACCTACATCAGTTGATGAAAACTCTTTTTAATTTAGTCTCGACAACACAACTGTTAAAAAAACAAAAAAAAAACTACTGAATTGATTGATTAGGAAATCAGGCTGAAATAATAGAAAATTCCAAAATGTTGAGGGGGTTCACAAACTTTTGAGCAGCACTGTACATATAGATTTCCATTATTATTTATTTCTGTATATATTTTTATTTTATACTTTATTATTTTCATAAATACTGACTTTTTTTCATGTACATTTATAGTGACAATGAAAGTAAAGTGAAATGAAAATGGAAGGGTGGAAAGAGGACCGACACCCCATGGAAGTGTGGGCTGTGTGATGTAGCCCTGTGTCTAATTCCAGGACGAAACTGCTTTTCGGAGTGGCATGCCTGAAAAAAATGTAACTTATTTATTGTAAATATGTTTGAAAATACATTTTCCCCCAATGTTATATATATATGTATTTTTCCCACAATCAGTCTTCTCAATTTGTGTATATAAATGTGTGTTCAAGAAGCTTGATTGTGTGTACATAGTTTTCATCAGGTGATGGGCCACAATACCTAAACTCATATAGAGATGATCTCTAAACACTTTTTGTGTTAGATGGTATATTTTTTCACTGTTCTTCACTGTTTGGTCTGCTGTATATAACCTGTTTTGACTAGAGCATGTATAAAGGCAAAAAACGCCTATGGCTATACCTGTTGTTTATGTTGAATTGTCAAATATAAGACTATTTATTCTAAGTTTTTTTGGTTGAATGTTCATCCTAACATGTTGAATAAATATTACAAAGTTTCAAAACGGTTCGTTACGCATGTTTGGTTGTCAATTGGACATCAATATTAAAAATTTTGACAAAACGATTTTGGAATTTTTGGTCTTTTTGGGCCCAAAATGATGATTTATAATTGGTCAGTGAAGGAAACAACAGTTTGGACATAAAGTTCAAGGTGTCACAAAAAAAGGGACCAAACCAGGCCATCGTAAACAATTCTTTCTTTGAAATATAAAGGCAACTTCAAAGGCATGCAAAATAAGACAAAATAGGCCCAGACCTTAAAGGGTTAAGTTAAGGTGACAATGATTATTGTGGTAACATCGCTAAAGAAATCGCCGACTTCGTCAGGTTTTTAATCATTCATTTCAGAACTTGTGTAACACAACACGCCTACTGTTCACCGCGGTTGAGGCATACAAAAACAAAACATTAAAAGAGAATGTAAAATCTCTGCCCCATCTTTCTTACTCTGTCACGTCAGCCACGCAGTGTGTTCAGGTACAGCACGAAAAACACGTCCGCCACATTAGAACCTGATTCGTTACATTATTAGAGGAATTAATATTATTATATTATTATTCCGATTTATTTATAATTTATTCATTTTGCCATGTGTATTTGCCATTTGTAATAGTACTGGCAGTATTTATCAAGGATTTAGTGTAGGTTTTCGGGCTGGGGAACGAATTAATAGAATTATAATGTATTTTTATGGGAAAATCCGTCTCGGCATATGACCATTTTGACTTTCAAACAAGGTACTGGAACGAATTAAGTTTGTATGTAGAGGTACCACTGTAATTTATTTTTATGTTCAAATACAATATGCGGCTCGGCTCAATAAGGTTAGGAAACGCTGCCTTAAGGAGCATAACTAAAGTGTAAACATTTGCATTTTTCATGTCTTAAACTAAACTGGAGCTCCACAGGAAATCAATGCTCAAGTATTATTTGGATTGGTGCTCTTAAGTGAGGATATCACAAAGACAGAGACGAACTGGAGGATGTTTCCAGTAGCCTTTGATTGGGTTTATGAGGGTTGAGAGTGTCACACCAAGACAAATGAAGTAATGAGGCAATAAAAAGGCAAATAAATCAGCCACAGGTAGTAGACCTGCTTCCTCTGTTGGGTTTCATTAATCAATATTCTGGCCTTTCCAATCTTAACAGGAAAGCAGCCAAACTGGGGTGAGGTGTCAAAACTCTCTCTTCACTCTTGTCAGTAGATGTGTTACGCAAAAGAGAGAAACAGTTAATGTAAGTTCTTTTTACATGCTAATCTAGTTACGCGGATGTGCTCCTGTCTTGCTTGAATGCAGGAGGTTGAAATAGAAATGTATTATCATAGCATTTTACATACACTATTTATCCATACTTTAAGTTGATCTTGTTTTGGCCAGTACAATAAAATGTGCCACATTAGCTCAACATTACAATGGTAGGTATGTTGTGAAAATGTGTAGATTGCTGTCTAATTGTAAAGTCAGTACATGTAGAATTCAAAAGAAAATATGTTCGTACTATCTATAGACATGCTTTGCACTTCTTCTAATTACATGAGACCTTAGTTTAGTGCACAAATCAGTGAAGTAAAAACTATTTTATTCTTGGCTTGTCATTGGTAAGTTTTGTAATGTAATTGAAATTACCAAGGAAGACAACAATAATTAAAGGAGCAATTAGACAGAAGTGGGTAGAGTGGCCAAAACGTTTAGTCTTTAAAGATGCCATGTGATGGAAATGCCGTTGTGATCATAGCGTATGTTAATTTGTTCAAGAATTAATAAACATTGTAGGAAAATAAAAAAAACTTCAGACTGCAGGCTTGTGTGTGGTTATGTGACTGTATTGTTACATGTGATGTGATCATTGTTGCGACGTCTCATTGGTGAGACTGGTAGTGCCAGGGGGCATCCCTGCCAAAAATAAAGTCAAACCTAAATTTACCAATAACTTTATTTTAGTAAAAGGTAAGTCAGAATTGTCTGTCCCATCATTACTTCTCACCAGGACTTGCATTTACTTGATTTACATGGGGTTAATCAGTTAATCATTGTGGTTCATGCGGGCAAAAAAAGCAAGGTAGACTAACCACAGCGAAACACACAAAACGAGAAAAGCTATCTAAAAAAAAAATACAGTGATCCCTCGTTTTTCGCCGCTAATTGGGACCAGAACCCGCTGCGATAAGTGAAAAACCATGAAGTAGCGCCCCCCCCCCCCCCAAATTAAATTTACTATAATCATTATTTTTTTGGGTCTGTTCAATGTATTTATTCAGATTTAGCATTGGAAAGAGATTTACTATATGTCAGACATGTTTTTTCACTTTTTTCCCCAAAGTGTAATAAAAAAAAAAAAACTTGTATGTATATACAGTATGTATTATAATTGATGGTTTTTAAGAACTTCAAATGTAATAATTATGATAGGTTTTAAACATGTTACTGTACCAACGAATTATTTTTAAACAGGACTAAAGCAGAAAAAATGGTTGACTTTATCAAATGCTTCATTGAACGAGTCCACTCAAATCCAAAGCTGCTCACTTACACAAAATTAGTTGCCACAGCAACTGTTTAACAAGTTAAACGATGATTGACGCATACGGCGCTTTGAAGCTTGCTTCATCTAACACAACGTCTGTCAGTCATTGTTAACTTTAATAATCAACTCCAGTGCACTCGCTGCCAGACCAACAACAAGCAGGGAGAGAGAGGGAGGGTGGGAGAGTGAGACGATTGGCGCGGGACAGCTCATCTGTTTTTTTTTTTTTTTTTTTTTTTTTTTTTAATTGATTGACCAAGGGCAGGAAGTTTGAAGCGTAAAGTAGCGAGGGATCACTGTATTCGATATAAAAAGGGCAAACAGAGGTACTAAACCAGGGTCTGAAACTGTCATTCCAAAGTCCAAAACCACTGTCGTACAAAATAGAAAAAGTGAGCAAGGGATAACTTCACAACTAAGGTCATGGGAGGCTGATGCTGAGAAGTTAATACAGACTGTTGAGACAATGAGGGGAACCTGAAAAACAAATGACTGGAAAGAACTGATTGGCTATCATACCTGATGAGACAAGCAAGACACAATCAGGACAAGGGAAAAAACACACTCTTTCCAATAATGTGAAACAAAACACAATCCAAAACACAATGCACACTGAAATCACAAAAGTCAACGAAAATACAGATCTTGGCCCATGATAACATTGAGTTTGACACCTGTGGACAGAATTATTATGGGTATTTTTCTCACTTTTCTAATACTGCTGGGGGTGAATCTGGCAGAAATCTTTTTGCCTCACCTCTTGATCTTATTATTGTCTTTCAGAGAAAAAATGTTTCCATTGTAGATGCTAAAATTTTTAAAGACATTTTATCACATTGACAGTCAGTCACCTTTTTAATGAACGTGTGACTTCTCTAAGCCAAAGTTGGTTTTCCAATCAGATGTACAATATATGAAAAGAAATATACAAAAAAATGTTTATAGCTTTAAACTACTTGTTACTATTGCCTAGCGGCATCACAGAAATAGGTCATGTCTATGTTTACGACTAACCAAATGATTAACTCCTGCCACATTCTGCAAATGAGAGACAGAAATCTACCTCCATCCCCCAGCAGCTATCAGCACATGGTGAAAAAAAGGTTGGGGGCGGAAAAAGAAAAGAAGAGAAAAATAATTGGACTTCCCAACCCCCATGTTTCTTACCCCCCAGCCCCCAACTGAAGTTCACCGACACAATTAATACTGCCCTACGCCCGAAGAGAAAAACTGAAAATAAATAAATAAATAAAAACAACTCTAACATATTGTCTCCTTTGTATATGAAATATGAAATAAATAACTGGCATCATAGGACTGACCAATGTAATGAACTGCTGTAAAAAGACTGACATTCAAGTCATTCATTCATAAAATCCCAATGTGTGACTTACTCTAATTACAGAGCATGTCGGCCCCAATTAGCCCGCTGCGTCTCCTCTGTTTCATTCTTAATTAACAAAGCCCTGGTAATTACAGGTTTCATGGTGTGGGGGGTGGGTTTAAGGCATTAGCTGGCCTACACAGCAAGCTGTTAACTCCATCCATGTCAGTGCGCACACTGAACCTTTATTTTATTTTTTCCCAACACCATAGCACATCCATATATTGCCACCTGAATGGTTTTATTTACCAAGTTGTTGTCTTCTCCAGCCACGTATAAGCACCACAAGCAGTCCAGAAGGCATGGTGACTTGAATACAATTGGTAAAGAAATCAAAGAATTGGTAAAGATTAGTTAAGAAAATGAAAGAAAGAGGGAATGAGGTAATGATACTGAGCAAAGTTCAGGTTGGAGGCAGTGCAAGCAGCAATGTGTTAATTACATGTATAAAGCCCATTCTATTTGGAAGTGAACACCTGCTGGCAAGGGAAAGGAAGCCGTCTAAAACATGAGGTGTATCGGGTCAATCAAACCCTCTCTCTTCTGGGGTGATGATAGCACTCTGATTACCTTTTCATATGGGTTTTAAATTGGAGGGCTCACATAGAGAACACGTTATTTTCAAGGGACATGTCAAAGGTTTAAATGTTCCAGGTTGAAGGTTCATCACTTAGAGAGCTGTAAAATCACCACACCATTGCTGAGATGAAGGGAATGAAGTGATACTGATGTTTAGCAGCGTTCAATGGATCTTAATGATATTGTAATTCAACCTGTGATTTTATTTATTTATCTATACTCATTATTATTAACATTTCAGTTTTCATTCTGCTGCGTTTTACCAGTGGTGGAATGTAACGAAGTAAAAGAACTTCGTTACTATACTTAAGCGTATTTTTGTGTATCTGTTTGAGTACTATTATGAAGTGGTACTTTTTACTTTTACTTCACTATATTTTACAGCAGGTATCTGTACTTATTACTCCACAACTTTTCAAATTGTTGCCCGCGTTACACGTTTCTTTTGTTTCTTTTTTTCTCATTGTGAATTGAGAGTTTCCCAACTACGTTGTAACTGAGCAATAAAGGCAGTAACACGAGTACAAGCAAGATATTGACCAATAAAAAACACCACACTCCTGTACAGTAGGTGGCGGTATTCACCTGATTGTTGCTTGCAATCTGCCTTTAACTCATTTGCTCCCAAAAACGTATAAATACGTTCTATTTTTAAATGCTTCATTGTCCCAAAAATGTATTTATACGTCTTTTGCGTTTTTAAAAAACTTTTTTTTTTTTTTTTACAAGAAGCATCTATAGCTTCCGCTCTAGCTGAGAAACAAAAAACAAAGTTCCAAACCCATTTTAAAGCAATAAAACTGGCCACTGGAGGGCAGTAGCGCATTTTGTAAGACCCGCAACCCCATTCAACAGCAATGAAAGGCCGGGCAGCACGGTCGGAGCACTGGTGTCATGATGCCAGGCGGCGGACGACCGAACAAAACAACCGAGAGGACGCCTGGAATGCCAGACGCTGGACGACCGAGTACAACGACTAGGACCACCGTGCAACTGGCTGGCAACCAGACCCCGCAGAGACTCAAAAATAATCCATCTTTGTGAGACAGACATAGATGAGGGAAAAGTTTACACGGTTGACGCGGCGACAACGGCGTCATCTCTGCGACACTAGCGTCATCTCTCAGTAGTAATGTGTAAATAAATTGTTGCTTTGCTATCAAAAGCTGTATTTGTCTTGTTCTTTATGATATGATGTAAAGGAAAACATTATTCAGATGTTTGGGATGTAACTAATGCAAAAAATAGCTGTGTTTAAGTCAAAGTTCTGTTTGAAATTTATATTTTTACAAAAAGCTCATTTTCTCCTTTTTTTCATCAGAAATTGGAAAATTGCTCAAACTAAGCTATTTTTAAACTGATTTCTAAAGAATGGAAAAACATATGAACTTACTTTTTTCTGCTGAAAGAAAAGAGTCTAATCTTTCTTTTGGTGGGTTCCATGTTTATATAGCAATAGAACAGAATTTTCTGTGAGCATTACAAAATCAGTCAAAATTCAGTAAAATGGCCGGGAGCGAAGGGCCTTGCTCTGGTGAAAATGGCTGGGAGTGAATGAGTTAGGGTACGTTTTGGAGTTTTTGAGCTTGTTAAGCTTCTGTTTACAGTGCAGTCACTTTTATTGCTTGTTTTTTTTCCATTCTGCAGTTTTAAATACAACTGAGCAGTCAATGAATTTTCTGGTTATTTCTGTGAATATTGACTCAGATCTATGTATTTATAGTACCTCAACATACGATCGCTTCGACACACGATCTTTTCGACATCCGACGCAAAATTTGACTCGCCATTTGTTTCTACATCCGACGACACGCTCAAAATACCACGATTTATAACAGCGCCGCGCAAGACATTTTCTTGTGAGAGAAATCAATATGAGTGTTAGTGCAGAGTGGTGAAAAAGAGGAAAAAGTTGAGGCTTACCATTGAAATGAAGATGGAAATGATAGAAAAATATGAGCGTGGTGTGCGTGTCCGTGAACTGGCACGACAATACGGCCGTAGAATGTCTACGATCTCGACGGTCCTCCTCTGACCTCTGTTCGCCAGTCTCGGTAAGTAAGTACTTCTCAAATAGTGGGGTGCGCCCCAACCCAGGAGGGCGCAGAGCCATGCCGAGGGTGGCGTATGTGACTTCAGGGAAACATACATTTTTGCCGTTCGAGTATAAAGTGTACTTGCACATCCACTCAGTAGGTGGCGGTGGCTCTCTCATTTTCAGAGTGTGTGCAGTATTAGTATGCAGTACAGAATAAGAGAACACAGAAAAGAATACAGCAGACGAGGAAAGACCGGTCTTTTTACTGTGTCTAAATATGTTTGCAGCTGACAGCGGGAAGCCAAATCAATGAAGACGTCACTTAAAGACATTAGACCCCGATCACATTGATAAGACGCTTGATTGTTTTTCAGTGAAAACGTGCCGAATATTGCCAGCAGTCATCCGACTTTGTCAGTGTTACAGCAGTAAACCAGCATGCACTGTTAGCATGCTCAGTGAAACAATAACCCTACACCATAGCAAAGGAGCTGATACTGCCTGCAGCAAAAATAAAAACTGTCCCTCTGTCCAATGACACTGTCGTTTAATTTGAATTTATTATTATTGATTGGTTTTATTGAGTTTTATTTTTCAGTATCAAATGGTTAAAAAAATGTAACTTCAGTGTATTTTTACCGTTTGAATTGGCTTTTTTTTAATCCAGGCAAATTGATGCGCCTTAACTCTTTTCTGTTGCAGACAAAACAATGTTAATAAAGTTGTACTTTATTTTAAGTTGATTTATTTTACTTTTTTCCCTTTAATATACTTAAGGACAATGTTATGTACAGGTTTACTTGAATACACCTAATAATAATTTTAGAGACAAATGGTACTGTTTACAGTGGCAGCAGAAAGTATGGGGGCGTGAAACGTTTACATCTTTATCGGGGGGTGCGTAACAGAAAATAATTGAGAAGCAGTGTTATAAGTTGAGGTGACAATTATTCATGACTGTTACATCGCCAAAAAATCGCCAGCTTCATCAGGTTTTTAATCATTTATTGTTGTACAAACTTTAAAACTTGTGCAGCACAACATGCCTACTGTCCACCGCAGCTGAACATGAAAAGTGAAAGTAAAAAGTCCTTTTTCACTCTGTCACGTCAGCCACAGGTACACAACGCAAAACACATTCGCCACATTAGAACCCAATTCGTTACATTATTACAGGTATTATTATTATTTTTACTTTTAATATATTAGTATTCCTAGTTTTGTTCATAATTTATTTGTTTTGCTCTGTGTAATTGCTATTTGCAATAGTACCAGTAGTATTTATCAAGGATTTAGTGTAGGTTTTTGGGCTGTGGAAAGAATTAGTGGAATTATAATGTACTCTTATGGGAAAAATCCTGCTTGACATACGACCATTTTGACTTACAAACAAGGTCCTGGAACAAATTAACTTCGTTTGTGAGGTACCACTATGGATATATACTAAGGGTGTAACGGTACATGTATTCGTATTGAACCGTTTCGGTCCTTGGCGTTCGGTTCGGAACGGAGGCGTACCGAACGAGTTTCTGACGTAATGTAACCCTTACTTTTCGAGGCTGTGAGTCGATCGAGTTACAGTTTCTATGTGTAGATTATATTTACTCCGTCTTCCCTACTATAATGAGGACCAACACGGTAGGACTGTAAGAAACGTCAACGGCGCAACAACGTGGCCGCCGCGAGAACTTTAAAGTTAATCAGCGAATGCACACCAGTGGCAGTGTGGCCGCGTGTTGCGGCCCAGAAGCAGCTCAACGCGATGCACGCGAAAACAACAGCAGAGTTTAATATTTGACATGAGACGCGGCCCTCCTGCGTCAGTACTACTAGTTAGCAGACCGGGCAGACCCGAAGTCACTTGTGTAAAAATACGGTGGATCCGGTCGATTTTCAAACTAATATGCAATCGTAACCCACTTTTTGAGTCCATCAGATCTCTTGAGTGGTAGATCGGGGCACAGTTGACTTGTCTTTGTTGATTTACAGTTGTCTTCTCTGCTATGATAATAACCAACACGGCCCCATATTCAATACAAAACCCTTCTACTAGGGTTGTTCCGATCATGTTTTTTATTAACATTCTTTCTGTGAGACGGATCCACGGATAGAAAGACTTGTGACTTTATATATTGTGACTAAATATTACCATCTAGTGTATTTGTTGAGCTTTCAGTAAATGATACTGTAGCCATGCCCAACTGCATGATGGGTAATGGAACCATGACTGTGCGTAGTGCCACCAATTGATATATCTTCTCTGCATTGGGAAATAACAGAAGGTGTTAAGAAAAAATTCAATTGCTACCTTGCTTTCCCACATTGCTTCCCATGATATTTCTAATCATAGGGAGAGGGATTGTAAGGTTTTAGCCAATTAAAAAAAAGGCTCCAAAGGCTGCCAAAATTCACTCTACTCATTTTAGGCTGCCTTTTATCTCTCTATATAGGTAAAACGGCGCCCTTACAGTTTGAGCGAGACAATGCGTGAGTGGGTTGTGCAACGCATGCATTAATTGCGTTAAAAATTTTAACGTGATACATTTAAAAAAAAAAATTATTAACCGCCATTATCGGGATAAATTTGATAACCCTGCCTTAAGCCTAAACTAAAGAATGTGGATGAGTGTAACATATTATTTCTTTAACGTTAAATAAAATTAGAAAACGATTAAATTAAAATATATATATATATTAAAAAAAGGCATGGCCGATATTTTTTTGCCGATTCCGATACTTTGAAAATGACGTGACCGGACCCGATCGATCGGCATCTCTACCTCCTACCACAACAAAACAAGTAGGAACTAATATTCACATAGGAACTAAAGTTATACAACATAAAACATACAATCTAAATGAATACTACATCACATTTGTAAAGTACAAACACATATTAAAACAAATAATAGCCCATTTAAATAAAATAAATTGAAATGAGCTAAAACACCTGTAATTAAATAATAAGAATATACAGATCATGCTTACACAATTAAATTTATTCATTTCTGTGTGGCGCTTTAACTTGAAAAAATCCACCAATAAAGCTTTTGAAAACCGTTCATAAGAAAAAAAAAATTATTGAGGCATTTCATTTGTAAAATACATGTTAAAATCTTTGTCATTGGGATTGCTTTTCTCTTTAGCACAGGACTTTTTTCTTCTTGCTTTCAGAAAGAGAGCTAACCAATACGCGGGGTCTGAAAGGCAAGTTGTTGTTGGATTATCTTTAAATACCTGCTACTTTTTGAGCAGAATTCTAGCTTTGTATAGGCTACTGTTCCTATTGTTGAAAGCACAAAAGTGTGTAATAAACAACTAGCACATTTATATTTTGCATTTTGTTTTCTCACTGTACCGAAAATGAACCGAACCGTCACCTCAAAACCGAGGTACGTACCGAACCGAGATTTCTGGGTACCGTTACACCCCTAATATATAGTGTATGTATATTACATTTTTGCATCGGGAAAAAAAATACTTCTACTTTTTACTTGTACATGAAAATTACTTCAGTAATTTTTTTCTTGTATATTTGTAGTTTTTGCACTTTTTACTTTTTTAATTTTTTTGCATCTGCATCAGTACTTTTTTTACTTAAGTAAAAAAAAATGTAAAAACGTGAAAATTTTTGAATGCGGGCCTCTAGGAGTCACAAACACTTCAGAGTTCCAGTTTGTCTCTTTAAAGTTTATTAACCATGCATTTGGATGGATGGGATGGATGTGTTGTTTTTGAAGGACCATACAAAAAATGTTAGTTGTTTCATAGACAGAATAGTAAGTTGAAAATAAATAAAATCCCAATAATTAAATACTAACTAATAGAAAATGTTGACTGTTGACTCCAAATTGAAACTAATTGGTCACCACACGTTGCAATGCTTTCCTCTACTTAACTTTTTTTTTTTTTTTTTTTTTTAAACAAAGCCACATTACAATGAACTTTTGTTTTAAACTCTACTAAATGAGTTTAGCTGTCTGAAAGGAAATGATATGATCAACTTCATACCCATCAGGGGAGCTTGTGTACATCATGCCTTGGGTCTTACATATTCATACATATTCAAAGGACTTTTACAGTTCATTATTAACTAAAAAATATATACTCTTTCCTCTCCTACGGTAGATGGCTACATTACATTCATTAAAAGGCAGTAACACAAAGCCTGCCCAAAAAATAATGACACAAATTCTTCATGCAATTATAATTCAACCATTCACCAGCTAACATCCACGCACCGCATCAAAAACATCAAACGCAAGCCTGCTTAATGGTTGCCTCTCTGTGTTGCACAATTAGCACTCAAGGACAAACAATAAAGCGGTGGAAATCGTAGGGTTCTGATGTATAAGGTTGTTTTTAAAGCATATTTCACCCTTCAAGGCCATTTGATATGCAGGTCTAAAAAGTAAACACCTTTGTTTCTATTAATCAAGAGTCATCCCCTGACAAAAGCTAACTCCGACACATACACACGATTTGTTTGATCATAACTCTGTTGTTACATGCATTCCGAAGTTCAATTTACAGATCCGTCTACACCAAGGACATCGCTACAATTCAAGTATTTGCATCCACGCCTCAACCGAGGATTGAATTAATGAATTACTGTATTTGTGAAGGCTACGTCTTGTCCGATGATGAAAAATGGTAACAGTACTGATCTCACATTTTCTGGGCTTGGTAGAGAAGAACTGCTCCTGCTGTTTCCCAGACCAAGCTGGCTGTTTCTAATGAGACAGGCAGAAAGGGAGCTGTCACACTGACTGGTGCTCCTGACACATGAAAATGAGACCAACAATTCTCATGCAGGAATAGCGGGGGAAGACGCTAAGGACCGGGAGGCTGAAGGAGCAAAAAAGCAGGAAAGGGAGGAGGAGAGTGTCTTCGCAGCTGTCAGAAGAGTGAGTGACAGGTCAGAGAAGGTGGCTGAGCAGAAAAAACTCCTCCAAGGGCCTTTAAGTGGAAACAGACAAAAGACACATCTCTGCATACACAGGATTTATTGCAAACTCCCCTGTCTAGTTTGTCACTGTGATCTGACTAGTCTACAAGGAAGTGGGAAGAATACTCTAAGTTAGGACTACAAGCAGAACTGTTCAATGATTTACTTTTGTTCCTAAAATTTTTCACATTATGTTAGTTTTTTGTGATCCAACAATTTACATATCATATGTGGCTATCATTTCACCTTATTGTACAACGGTGTCACAGGTATTAACTATATTTACTAAAACATATCTAGCTATTCCTACAAGATGCCCTGAGACAAGCCTTTCTGGTTGAGGAGTGATGAATTATCACACCGTTACAATGATTCTATCTGGCAAGTCATTCTGTCACTTGCATTCACTGAAGATCCAGGTGCTTTCTCTGTGTCACTCACTTACTCACACATCCTGAGATTTGAGGCAGCCCCGCATTATGTTTCATCAGCGTGGGAGAAAAAAAAAAAAAAAACAATTGTGCTCAGCGACACTCCCTTCCTTCAAGGTGTTCTTGTTCCATCTGCTGGAGTGTCCAGCGGGAATACTTCTCTGTGAGCTCCTTCTTCTGTCCCAGTGAGCAGTCTTTCATGTCAGACAGGATACCAGACAGGAATCCCAGCTAGCATTCAGCTTCATTTAAGGCTTACATGTTGACAGAGAGGAAGAGGAGTGTTCTTTTATCTCTAAAAGGCCCCATTTTTTCTTCGACAGCCCATAGTCAGATGTCAAATTCAAAACGTATGTGGCATGGTAGAGAATAGATGACTGGGGTACTGTAGTAGGGAGATCACTGTCTTCTGGATCTGTACAATGGGTGCAGGCACAAAAATATAAATGAATTAAATTTAAAAGTCAGGCCTTCATAGAGTTTCAGATTCATGGTGTTTGTGAAAATAAATTTAATTCTTCAAAATTCTTTTTGATTTACGATTCTGACTGTGACTATGTACTTTAAATTAGTGGACTTTCGTGGTTTGGGTTGCTGGAAAAAGTGTGTTTTTCATGAATTTATATAGTTCAGTGGAGATACTGTACCACAACTGCTTGATTTCTATGTACTTTAAATTACCGTAATTTCCCGAATATAACACGCACTTTTTTCCCCCAAAATCAACTTGTAAAATCATGGTGCGCATTATAAACGGGTACATGGATGGAGACAGAAATGTATATATATTATGAATATATATAAACTAGGGCTGTCAAAATTATCGCGTTAACGGGCGTTAATTAATTTTTTAAATTAATCACGTTAAAATATTTGACACAATTAACGCAGATGCTCCGCTCAGACAGATTTAAATGACGGTACAGTGAAACGCTCACTTGTTAATTGTTTTTTATGGAGTTTTGCCGCCCTCTGCTTGTGCTTGGGAGTGACTGATTTTATAGGCATCAGCACCCATGAGCATTGTGTAAGTAATTATTGACATCAACAATGGCGGGCTACTATTTTTTTGTAATTGAAAATTTTACAAATTTTATTAAAACGAAAACATTAAGAGGGGTTTTAATATAAAATTTCTATAACTTGTACTAACATTTTTCTTTTAAGAACTACAAGTCTTTCAATCCATGGATCGCTTTAACTAAATGTTAATTATGTTAATGCCATCTTGTTGATTTATTGTTATAATAAACAAATACAGTCCTTATGTACCGTATGTTGAATGTATATATCCATCTTGTGTCTTATCTTTCCATTCCAACAATAATTTACAGACAAATACGGCATATTTTATAGATGGTTTGAATTGCGATTAATTGCGATTAATTACGATTAATTAATTCTTAAGCTGTAATTAACTCGATTAAAAATTTTAATCGTTTGACAGCCCTAATATAAACCAATTTTTTTTTTTTTTTTATTGACACGGCCACGTTGTGTTGAAGAAACGTATGCGGCGATCCGTTGCCGACCATTACGGTACGTGACGTCACCATTTTGTTTCAGTAATACTTCTCTCTTATCGGCCAAATGGTTTCGTCTGTGTTAAATTCTGCTTTGTTCGCTCTTCATAAAGCACAGAATTTAGTTTCTTGAACTCATTTGAGTCAACGTTTATTGCAGCTCCGCAACTCGGACCATAACAAACGTAACAACAGACTTCCTGTGTGTGTCCGTCAACTATATCTGTCCCTCGGGAAACTCAAACCCAAATAACAATAGCTCCTATTGTTACTGTCGTGTTGACAGCGATGAGAGCTCTCGGATTTCCGACTTACGTTCTCGCTTTCATTTTACCGTATCAATCAATGGAAGAAACATTTATTCATCATGATGAAATGAGCAAGTTATACAGCAGCCTTTAAAGGAAAAGTCACATCTGTTTTGTTTTCTCCTAGATTCTGGTAAGTTGGAGAAGTTGTCAAATCATATTATTACCGTAAATATTGTCAATTTATGGTAATGTTTTGAACTACCAATATGCTATGCTTGTGCTGTGTTTCACCATTCAGTAAAATGACATTTCTGCATCTGTACACGAGCTCTGTTTTCTTGTATTCCTCTATTTATTGGTGCTAAAATTAGGGTGTGCTTTATAAACGGGTACAATAATTTTCCCTAGATTTTACAAGTAAATTTGGGGTGCGCATTATACCCGGGCGCGCCTTATATTCGGGAAATTACTTGTGGACTTTCGTGGTTTGGGTTTCTGGAAAATGTATGTTTTCATGAATTTATATAGTTCAGTGAAAATGCTGTACCACAACTGCTTGATTTCTATAAAAACGCAACGCATTATACTGACATTTTCCTACTATACGCCACTACTTTTTCCCTCATTTTGAATCCTGTGGCTTATAGTCCAGTGTGCCTTATTTGCTGATTTGTTTTGGTTAATAGGTAACACTTTATTTGACAGCAACGCCATGAGACTGCCATAAGACTGACATAAGACGGTCATAATTTTGACATGACACTATTATGGACATTAATGAATGCTTATGACAGATGTCATTAAGTGTCATCCGGTAAATTATGTCACTAGCTCCATTTATGTCCAGCCTGGATCTTTTACATCCATTCAAAAGTGAGATAATTTGCTTGATGACACAAAATAACATCCTTCATAAGCATTCTTTGTTTTTATTTAAATATTTTAATAATATTTTTGTTGATTATACACACTTTAGAACAACGTGACAACACACAACAAAAAACAAAACAAAACAGTGCACAAGTCAAATAATTTCACGTTGTACACCCCATTTGTCAATTAAGTCCAATAAAGGTTTCCGCATTTGTTCAAAATCCTCGGCCTTCCCTCTCACCACATAAGTTAAATGCTCATGGCAGCGTCATTTATTAATTATGATGGTCTTATGACAGTCTTATGGCATTACTGTCAAATAAAGTGTTACCAAATACCAAAACTAGCAATTAATGAAACAACTGGAACAGCAACTAAAGAAATAATTAGCACAAACCATGAATTTTGATTGTTATTTACATCTGTAGGGCTGCAATGCATGCTAAGAGGTACTGTATGTTGGATGACAACAGTGTTGACTGCAGGTGGCAGCAGAGGTTGACTGTCTCCGCAAGAGAGCAGTGATGGCCAAATAAAGCTTTGCAGCCAATTGGTTCAAAGCTTCATGGTGGTTCATTTGGTCATATGACAGTCTTATGATGCCGCTGTGAAATAAACTTTTACGGGTTAATATCTGTTGGTGTAAATATCCCATAATACAGTGAGGAAAACTGCGGTTTATAGTCTAGTGTGGCTTGTCTATGAACAAATGCATTTTTCTATCAAATTTGGTGTGTGGCAGCTTATAGTCAGGTGCGCCTTGTAGTCCGAAAATTACGGAAATTTAGTTCGACTAACTGATGGTGTTGTTGTACATTTGCCTGACAATTGGCACACAGAGTTTGAGTTCAGTTTCTACTCAGTGATAGTGTGAATTTGAGTTTGAATGTGTTTTTGTGTGTGTGTTTTTTTTTATGTTTTGTATCTGTATACTGCAAATGACCAGTGAAGTCAGACTTTTACCCACAATATATTTATTTTTTTCTCATTGTAGTAGTAAAAAGAATAATGTCCTTAATTAAACTTGACATATTAGGTTTGGGATGAGGTTAAATTGATTTTTTACTTTACAATAATTTAAAATGACATAAAAAAATCATTTTGGTGTCTTTCTAACGTTTAATAAAAGACTTTTATTAGATTTGTTATGATTCACGCATATGGATTCTCTTCAGATTGATTAATCCAGGTATGTATGGCAATACAGCAGTCGCATTATTGATACACATTAACAGTTCGTCCAAATATGTATGCCCGGAAACACAGGAGCTGGCTTATGCTCAGAAGTTGTGTTTTTTTTAACATTTGACCTGCTTTGATCCCTTAAAAAGTGTTAATAACCAGCTACAAGTTATACCCGTATTGGCCCGAATATAAGACGGTGTTTTTTGCATTGAAATAACACTGAAAAAGAGGGGGTCATTTATACATTATACCCATTCACGACGCTAGATGACGCCATATATCCTTGAAGCGATGTCCTGTCATGACAAATCTCAGCTACTCTCCCCATTCACGACGCTAGATGGCGCCAGATATAATTAAAGCAAGCGATGTTCTGTCATGACAGATCTCAGATACTCTTTTTAGTTTAACCAGTTTGCATTATTTTATTGCAATGTTTTTATCTTATTCAGAATTGTTTCAAGACTACAGTTACAGTTAGACTTCACTTTGATGGATAATGCAGTTACTGCAATTTTGTTGTTTTATCACAATAGATTGGTTTATTTACATTTCAAAAACCAGATGCCATTCATTTACGAATGTGATTGAACTTTAGTTTACATATTTAAATGTTCCGATCTTAAGATTTGAATGAGGCAAAATAATGTACTTTTTATCTCAAATATATTGTTATAATCATTTGTTTCAGATGTACTGTAATTATTTTCTGTATAAAAATTAATTTGGTGTTCAAAAAGTCTTTTTTCAAACTTGAGTCTTGAAAAAGACGGGGTCGTCTTACAATCAGGGCCGTCTTATATTCAGGCCAATACGGTAGTTTTCAGCTTTTGCATCAGTTGTGTCAGCTTTGCCTCTATAATTTCTTTATTAGAGTCATCATTGCAAATGTCTTTGTGTGTCTGTATGTGGACTGAAACTGTGGAACAATTTAGACAAACACTTCAAGCACTGACAATATACTAGTATGTCAAAATTTAAAATGTTTTATAAAGATTTGGTCTGGTCATAGGATAATGACATTAACTGACAATTCGTGTTACTGTTCTTGTAGAATTGATGTGTATTTAATGAAAATTATTAATCAACCAACTCTGAATTTGTAGGTCTGGCTGGTTGTCTATTGGTTTAGTTGTTTTTGTTTGTTTTCTTGTTTTTTTCCCCTCTCTTCATTGTGTGAATTTAAAGTCGAAGGACAGGAGTATCGCATGAAATAAGATTGCTGGACGATGAGATCAGGGGTGGGATTAAATAAGTTTTTCTTCTTTCTACTCCCTTTTGAGCGTAAATAATTTTACTGTATCTGTTTCTTTGTGCAGGCTCGAAATAAAAAGCTTCATTCATTCATTCATTCATTCATTCATCATCGCCTAAAAAGTGGTGTCAGAATTCACATGCATTGTCTTGAGAATTCTTTTTAATTGACCTCGTTTGTTGCTTTTTCTTTCATGTGTGTGCTAAGAAATGCAATAAAATGTTCCTTCTACAACAAATGCATTGAAAAGGAATATGTACAGAGCGTTTCAAAATGTGGCAGCACAATGATTGAGTGGTTAGCATGTGTTTCTCACAGTTTTGAGTTTTAGGGTCAGTCCTGGGCTCCGGCCTTCGTGTGTGGTGTTTGCATGTCCTGTACGTGCCTATGTGGGTTTTCTCTGGGTACTTGGTTTTCTCCCAAAAACATGTGTGGTAGTCTATATGTGCCCAAAAATTGGCATGCGACCAGTTCAGGATGTACCCTGCCTCCTGTCCATAGTTTTCTGGGATAGGCTCCAGCAACCCCGCTACAGTTATTAAAGTTAGTGGTACAGAAGATAAATGTATGCAATATTTAAATTTAGCTAAAAACAAATTTTAACGTATTATAACATATCATATTTTAACAACTTAAACTTTTTTATTTTGGACAACTTAAAAAAAGTTTGCTCCCACACGGTTTTGGAACTTTTTGCCTTTTCATTTTATTTTAGCCAATATAAAACTTAGGCCTGTCAACAATAACGTGTTAACGACCATGATTAATCTGGAAATATTAACGCATTAAAAAAAATAAATAACGCAATTTACCGCTCACGCTAAGTTTGGCCACAACTGTCTCCCGTAGTCCCACATGCTGATGTTTACATTCTCCACGCGGCAATGCAGGACATAATGCAGCCAGCCACGATGAGTGAGGATGATGACCAAATTCCGTTTTAAAAAGCTGCCTAATAGAAATCTGGATAAAACCAAAGTTGTGTGAACATACTGATGTAATGAACTGTCGTTCGATCGAAACTCAACCAGCCTAAAGTACCACCTTCGGGCACAGCTAGTGTTAGCAATGACGCTAACACTGCGGGAAACAAGCCGCAGTCATCAAGCTACACTACACTACACAAAAGACAAGAAGTAGGTTGACTACTGCTATCGCTACATGGGTAGACAGAGACTGTAGGGTGTAGAACCATTAACATAGTCGAAGACGAGGGCGTTGAAAATCCAATGACAACAAACAACAACAACCAATGACAAACCACTAGACAGGCACAAGGCAGTGCCGGCATTGACTCATGTCCACTACAGTGGTGGTCTGCGCACAATGGTGCCCACAGTAAACTGGCCCATGCAAAAAAAGAGTATCTGGTCACACCTGCCACAACCGTTCCTTGCGAGAGACTATTTTCTTTGACAGGGCAAATTGTTCAAAAGAAAAGGTCTGCTCTGTTATCTGAAAATGTCAACAAGCTAGTTTGCCTGAGCAGTTGGTTAAAAAAAAAAAAAGTATGACTGGCTAACTTAAGCAGTGTTTCTAAACACCTTTACACACAGTTTAGTGTAATGTTTTTCAGTTAAGTGTGTGAAAATGTTTTATATCTCACACAGCTTTCAGACCATTTAGTGTAAAACTGCAAATGCTGCATTTATTTGTGTGAAATGTTCAATTTAACAGACAAGTTGTTTACACATTTTTTGAAACACTAACTATTGTTACTGTATTTTGCTTGTCTGCTCTTTAAATTGGCAGTTAATTTTGGGTAATATGCCAAACGGTACTTGAGCCACATTGTTAGTCTGAGGCACTTTAATCTGTTAAAGCTCTTTGCTGTGTCATACAATTTATTTTATTTATTATTTTATACGAGCTGAGTTGTTAAATTAAATTTTAAAACTCTGTTTGGTTAAGTATTAATTCATTCAGACATCATACATTTCATCTTAAAACAAATTTTAAGTCAATTATAGTATTTTCCTAGATTTCCTAGACCCTTTTTTCCTGAAGAGCAACTTTATTTATCCCAAGGGACATGTGATTAATCATGATTAATCACAGAGTTGATATATTATTAACTAGATTAAAACATTTTAATCGTTTGACAGCACTAATAAAAATATATCTTATGCGGGAGATTATGTTCACTGATAATCATTTACAGTTGACTCTTAGTATTTCAACATTGAAAATGGTATCTTATTTTTATTAAGGAAAAAAAGAAAAAGAAAAAAAAAGTTACTAAGGTTGCCAGTTGGAGAGTGCTATCTGACTTTAACGGTTACCTCAGTTGATCCACAAAAAGTGAGTGTTGTCTATTTTTGCACGCAAAAATAGCAGTTAATTGCAAAATGTTAAAACAATAAAAACACAAATTCACAAGTTTTGATGTTTTCTTCTACTTGTTTTTCCGGTTGTAGCGAACCTGTACCCAACCGTAACCCCCTTACTGAGGTAGATAACGAGCTGTGACTTATATGTATAGTTACACCCCTAAATATATGTGGCGGAAAACACAGATAAGGCTGAAAAAGCAGTTTCTGCTCTTGCACCCCTCTTTGAAAAAACTGCTGTATTTTAAGCTAAAAGAACTGTTGTGTTTGATGGAACAACTCGCCCAACTCTCCTGACCTGAACCCCTTAGAGAATCTGTGGGATATTGTGAAGAGGAAGTTGAGAGACACCAGACCCAACACTGTGGATGAGCTTAAGGCCGCTATCGAAGCATCCTGGGCCACCATAACACCTCAGCAGTGCCAAAGGCTGATTGCCTCCCTGCCACGCCGCATTGAAGCAGTCATTTCCGCAAAAGGATTCCCGACCAAGATTTGAGTGCATAGCAGATATAATTAATTGAAGGTTGACTTTTTTTGTATTAAAAAACACTTTTTTGTATTAGTCGGATGAAACATCAATTTTTTGAAATAGGGATTTTTGGTTTTTTATGACTTTTTTTGCCAAAATCATCAATATTAAAACAATAAAAGGCTTGAACTACTTCAGTTGTGTGTAATGAATCTAAAATATATGAAAGTCTAATGTTTATCAGTACATTACAGAAAATAATGAGCTTTATCACAATATGCTATTTTTTTGAGGACTAGTATATTCCATGTTTTCCAGACATTAAGCCTAGATTTTTTGCTATGCTTGAGTGCCTGTGAAAAAACTTTAATGTCCATAATATGCGAAACTATTGTTATCTTTTCCGGGGTTGAAATGAGGACAAGTGGATACTGCCTCATACATTTTGTTGACAATTGATAATAATTACAAACATCTCAGATATTAACAAGTGTGCTCACACAAGCCGCCCTTGCATAGCTCTGATTTCTGGAGAGTAGTGTAAGTGGTTGTATCTTAAACATTTATACAACACATACATATATCGGTAAACTATTGAGGTTTAGGGAATTGGGTATATTTATAGATTGTAATAATTGTTTAAATTAGGGATAACTTGTAATCATTGATTTGCCTTATTATCGAAAATTTCATGTTAAATTTTTTTTTTATTGACATTGAATAAGATTTAAAAAATATTAGGTGAAATTGAAATTGATAATGGGTGTGTTTCATTTTAAGGTCAAAACCCGACTGCAAATTGTTATTAAAGATTTTCTAGTAAAGAGAAGAATTCATGGCCCCATGGATCACAGAATGTCATCTGGGTCCTGAAAAAGGAAAGCAGCTGCATACCCATGTTTGGCTGTTTCTAATTTTTTCCCCCCTAAATGCTGTGTTTACTTTACACACATTACATGAGACACACACATTCCAAAAACTTCAACTTTAATCTTTTCTGTCCATAGAATAGTTAGACATTTTTTCAAAGTTTCTTTGATCATATTATTTTCTTGCAGCTTTTTGAAATGTTTCGCAAATGTATCTTCAGACAAAGAACAAAGGAATGGGTGCTGTGATAAAAGTGTAATGTTTTCTTTCTTTATTTCATTACAAAATGTTGGGAATTTTAAAATAAAGGGTTGAGGGTGGATGGAACCAATTTCCATAGCTGGCAAGTAACTAGAATGTTGGCAAAAATTAGACAATGAAACTAGAGAGTCTGGGTGCGGAATCAATACTGCTGGGTCATAGGGCTGAATTGTACAGCAAGCAAATAGATGTTGAAGGTTGTTAAAACAATTCAAACCTCCAGAGCAGTAAAGGCTATCTGTCAATAAAGAGTATACATAAGTCCTTAGTGGGCAAGCAGAGGTGGCTTCTGAGGCCTTACCTCTCCAGTGGAGTGGTAAATCAGCCATCAACCATGTGACGGGCTCAGCACCCCCCTTCTCTGCCCAATGAGACATGACCCTTTCAGCCCACATCCCGCCCCCTCCTTGACTGAGCTTTGATATCCGTCTCCGCTCCACTGACCAATCCATGGAAAGGGGGGCACCCGCAGCATTCCTCCAGACCAGCCGGACGAAGCAGCTGAGCATATCCCATCATGCAACAAAAGCCCAGAGGAGGCACATTGACTTTTGGGAGGAAAGGGTTTTGGGGGAGGGACAAGTGATGTTCAGACGGCCCCCTCAGACTTTCGGCCTAATAGAACGGGTCATCATCTGAAGTCGCTGCTGACCCGGCAGGAGCCGACAACTGTTTCCTGTCTGCTGGCATCAGCTTAGTAAGTGGTGAGGGCCGAGGATAAGATGGACGCACTATGGGACCACAGCATTCTAATCTGACCTTATATGAGATCTTAAGTCAATGTTCTATTGGAAAATGGCAAAATGGCGTGCAATCTTCTTAGAGAAATAAATGAATTAAAATGAACTGAAGGAAATGCTATCATGCAAACTGCTCTACATGGTTATTATGATGGCAATGCAGATGATGTTGGCATTTGCAGTCTCTATGGCATCAGCCTCGATGTGAAGTCACTGCAATGTAACTCTCGAGAGGCTAGGGAGCAGGTTGCATTATGTAGCGACCTTGACACCTAATGCCACCGGCTGCAGCAAGCACAAACACTGCCTCCGCTTCAGCACGGTCCTCTGAGACAGCAACTCGCAGTTTCATTCACACACACTCATCTTGCATCACTTAAGGAGTAAAACAAAACCCTAGATCAGAGAGAAAATGAGAGAGACAGAGATTAAGGAATTTACTTCCAGCTGCCAGGTGGAGATTGCGATTTTCAAAGGATTCCGAAAGTACAATATAGTTGCTGTGCAAGATCAAGATCTGTCTTTTGTTGACACGAGCTGATTTTTGATCACTTATTAATGATTTATTTTCAGACTGGTTAGCTCCGATGAAATGTTGTAGTTACAAAACTCGTGCAAAGTAATATGATATCAGATAATAGGTAAGGACAGGAGTAGCCACACTGGAGGAAATATTTCTCAAGACATTATCAGATCACTACCATCATCAAAAGACTGATCTGCAGATCAACGCTATGGACAGTGTTCTCAGACTTTAGTCAATGTGAGTGGGGTAATAATGGTAACATAAGAGCAATATACCCTACAGCAGGGGTCGACAACCCAAAATGTTGAAAGAGCCATATTGGACCAAAAAAACAAACAAACCAAAAATATGTCTGGATAAGCAATACATTAATAGCCTTAAATAAGCCTAATAATGAAGGCAACACATGCTGTATGTATCAGTATTAGCTTTATTAGCCTACTATCTATCTATCACCATAAATGACTACCGTATTTTTCGGACTACAAGTCACACCTGAGTATAAGTCGCATTTTTTGGGGAAAATTTACTTGTTAAAATCCAACACATAGAACAGATATGTCATCTTGAAAGGCAATTTAACATAAAAATACAATAGAGAAAAACATGCTGAATAAATGTACAGTGTACAGTGCATGAACAACGAAATGCGAATATACTGTCCTCACCAGGACGCTACGGCTCGGTCCTGGCTGTAGACCCTACTCACATGACGTCACAACCACGCCTCCTCGCCATATTGTCCGTCAGCTGGTCGGGTTTAAGCATTACCGCTACATAAATTCCTCCTATTATGGCGTGTTTTTCTGCTCGTTAACATTAATAATCAAAATGGTGAAGGCATGTGTGGCGGTTGGTTGCAATAACAGAGAAGATAGACGGAGAGACTTGAAGTTCTACCGTATTCCGAGAGATCCGGAGAGGAGAGCGAGATGGACTGCTGCAATTCGACGAGAAAACTGGGCACCAAACGATCACTACAGATTATGTAATAGTCATTTTATATCTGGTAAGATGCATTTAATATATATTTAGAGGGTTTTGGACTGACAACCACAATTAAGATCATTGCAAGGCTAATCGCCGACGACATACAGTTTCAAATTCAAGATGCTTATTTCTTCCACCATCATTATTTTTTTAATAATATTTAGCTGGTACCAAGTGAAAGAAGTTAAACAGGTGTGTCCAAACCTTTTGCAAAGGGGGCCAGATTTGGTGTGGTAAAAATGCGGGGGGCTACCTTGGCTGATTTACATAGAACAATATATTTAAACAGATTTTAGCAAGCGTGTCACATTTGCTTTATATTTTTTTTAACTCATAATTTCAACAATCTCGTCTTTGTGGCGTTCTCTTTCGACACTCGGGCTCTTGCGAAATACTGCTGCTGTGAAATTAAACTAGCTTCAAGTTGCTATAATTTCTCGCTGCGTATCTTCCCTGTAATGTTGTCGTACATGTCAGCGTGTCTATTTTGGTAATATTGCGTCACATCGAACTCTTTGAAAACAGCGACTGTCTCTTTGCAAATGAGGCAGACACAGTTGTTGCGTGTTTTATTGAAGAAATAGTCCAATATCCACCTATCCTTGAAGCGTCGGCCATCGCAGTCAACTTTTTTTTAATTGATTGTCGCCATTTTAGAAAATTGGAAGTAAAGGGTCACATGGGGTATTGTTGCTTAGAGTGCTGCTCTTAAAGTTTTTCAAACTTTCGTGAGAATAGGCTGATTTTGTGTGGACAAGATAGTTGTAGATATCAGGGTAGCAGATGTCAGGCAGAGAGGGCGAAGACAGCGGGTCGAAAATATCGATTTACGCATCAAATATGGATCTGGCGAATGGATAGACTGAAGCTTTTCCACATAACGCCTTTTATGCAACGCATCCAAAGAGTTTACAGCGTCTAAAAGCACCGGGGCTTCCATGAATTGCACTGTAAATTGCACGACAAATTGAAACCATTGAGAATACGGATAAACACTAACGGATAATATGGCGGCCGGATACAGCGACACGTCATTCTGTGACGTTGGTGAGTAGGGTCTATACAGCGAACTCCCAAAAGACAATGCTGGACGTCCGTATAATTACCAAACAGGTTCGCATCAACGTAAATAAATGATAATTAGGTGCTATTACAGCAATAATGTAACAGGTTAGCATGCGTTCGCTAGCATTAGCACATCATTCAAACACCCACACAACTGGCTCTAAGTGTCCGATCGCGGGTGGAAAACACACAACAACAACAGAAAAGATGATAGACGCAGGCGTTGCCTCTGTAGAGATATTTTAAAAGCATAAACAATGAATGTAGGTTCGCAGCCGTCTTTCTCTCTCGCTAACTCGCCCACTCAACTACTCAGAGCTACGTAGCTCTCCGTCTTCTTCTGGCGTGTGAGCGCTCTCCTTCACGTAAACAAGTACGAGTACGCCCGCACGTGGGCGTGAAAGCGCCACAAACTAAATGCATCCATTTCAATATAAAAAAGTCAATAATACAACTGAACATACATTGCCAAAGGCAGAACGCGAACGTGGCCATAGCTATTAAGAGTTATTCAAATAACTATAGCATAAGAACATGCTAACAAGTTTACAAAACCATCAGTGTCACTCCAAAACACCAAAATAACATATGAAATTATATCATAATGTGTTAATAATTTCACACATAAGTCGCTCCTGAGTATAAGTCGCACCCCCAGCCAAAATATGAAAAAAAAAAAAAAGCGACTTATAGTCCGAAAAATACGGTAAGTCGGCTAAAAATACATAATAAGCCTTCATGATTTAATGTTTATTTTCCCTACAGTGCATCCAACGCACCATGTGACTACTCTGTTGTATGATGCCATCTCAAGTTTAACTTCATTACAATATTGATGACTTGTTTTATTGCTTTTATGAAATTATAGAAATGCAATAAAGAAATCTGAATTTTGATGTCATTTTTATTTTGAGGTTTAGGAAAACAACAAAATGGAACGTGCATAACATGCCCCTTATTTGGGCATGTCTTTGAAGATTTTTTTTGTTATCTTGGTTTTGGTTTTGAAGTCTGCAAATAGGTGTTCTGATATGTTGATGAATGTCTCCTTCATGTACTCACCATCTGTGAACGGTTTTCAATGCTTTATTATTTCTCGGTGTAGGTTCACTATCCACTCGCCCTCACTATCCCCTCGGAGGGCCTGCGTTTGACAGTGACGTTTCGTTATTCTCGCTATATGATTGGCCGAAGAGTCGAAATGCTCTCAAATAAAATGCCTGTTTAAAAATGGTCCAGTTGTTCTTAAATGCGTTCGCTTAAAAGTGCCTATTTAAAAATGCGTATGTAAAGCGATTGATGATATCACACACAGAGAGTATTATTAACAAATGTTAAAGTTATATAAAAGAGCAAACGTGTGCGCACACATCTGTCTCTCTCGAATGTGGGCCTTTCTGCCCTTGGGACATTTTGAGGAAAGAGTCCTGATGCTGCATTCTCCTGTCTTTAAGTCGTGGAAAATTTCCTCATATAAATCGTCCATGGTTACAGAAAAAAAAGAAACCAGCACTTCGTGCAAGCTTTGTTGTGAACGACGTATCATTTTTAAACATGCATTTCATAGGAGAGCATTTTGACTCTTCGGCCAATCATATAGCAAGAATAACAGAACGTCACTTGCGTCACTGTCAAGCGCAGTCACTCGTGTGTAGCAGGCTATGACGCAAATCTTCGTTGACAGAAATGTTGAAATTTATTATCTATTCGACACATTTTTACAGCATTGGAAAACGTTAAGAATGTTTATGTCATTTTTGTCCTCCTACAGAAACCATATCAAAGCAAAAAATATAATTCCCTCAGCCATTTTTTTCCATTTTCAAACATTTTTGAAAATGCTCCAGGGAGCCACTAGGGCGGCGCTAAAGAGCCGCATGCAGCTCTCAAAACACAGGTTGTCGACCCTCGCCCTAGAGGAATATACTGTTATACAGTGTGACCTGGCTAACTAGAAAGTTTTGGGGCTACCAGTGGTATAAACAACAGGAGCAGTCTCTCACTTAAAATTTTATGTTGGTAGCTAATTTTTTTTTCTCCAGGTCAATTACATTGAGGTTACTGGCCTTTTAATATCAACCGCTTTCTGTAAAATTAGTTATTTGTTCTTCAGTGGGAAACCGGACTACACCCTCTTCCTTTATCGAGCGTTTTGTACACATGTTGTAATTGCAAATTGGAATAGTTTTTTGTTGTACTTACTAATACACTAAATATTGCTCACCACTATTACGCCTTTACAGAGGTAGGTTAGTAAAGCGTTACATGTACTCAGTTACATTTACTTGATTAACGTTTTGAGAAAAATGTACTTGTAAGAGTAGTTTTACCAAGCCATACTTTGTACTTTTAACTTGAGTAGATTTTTGAAGAAAAAAACACTACTATCATTCCGCTACTTTGGGCTACACAAGAGTCGTTACATTTTTCCTCTTTATTCTATATATTAGATTTGTTTATTTATTTACTTTTCTTAGCGATGCAAGAGTAGCTCTACCAATTCACCAATGAGATGTTGCAACAATAATCACATGACTCCATTATACCAATCAGATTAGAGATGTCCCGATGCAATATTTGGATCGGACGCCGATATGGGCAAAAAAATGCTCATCGGAATTGGATCGGCCAAAACGGAAAAATTCCGATCCAGACTTCCGAACCAGTTTTTTTTTTTTAAAGTCCGGTCCAGGTTTTCCAGCGCACCGATTTACATAATCCATTCCAGTTTTTGCTTCGGTTTCCCTAAAATCCGGTCCGCATTTTACGGCACACCTTCAACACACTACATTTACATTACCGTCTCCCAATTTACCGAGAGACTTTATCCGTAAAAATGTCAGCCGTGTGGGATCATTTCACCTTAAAGGACGACAAAGACGAAGAGGCAAAGTGCAACATATGCCACAATAAAGTCAAGCATGGTGGTAAAGCTGTAAGAAGTTTTAATACAACCAACCTAATCAAGCATTTAGCGAAATACCACCACAAACAACATAAGAAGTATGTTACGAAAACCGAAGACAAAAAGAAAGGTCCTACGCAACTAACACTGGCAGAAACTTTTGCTATACGTGACAAACTGGCACTCGACAGTCCCAAAACCCAGGGAATAACAAGAGTCACTGCCGAAGAATTCATTCTGGATGACGAGCCATTATCTCTCGTGAGTAAAGACGCACCATCCAACACTTAGAAACACGGTACAACATGCCCAGCCGTCATTACATCCGTGGAAGATTCGAGAACGATTCACAGACATCCAAATTCCGACTATTGAAATATGTCAAGTAAAGCGGAACTAATACACAGCGCGGTCTTCGGGACGCAATGAGAAACTGACCGCATTGCGTCCCGAGAGTAAACATCAAGCTTGTCATAGACCCGGGTAATGCGAATGCTCAACTCACGGCTTTAGCTCAACTCATGCCGCTGGATAAAAAACACAAGAATACCTGACTGCTGCTGACAGCCGCTACAAACTACGTCAACATCGTTTTACTGTAGATAATAGATATCATAGGTATATAGAACTATATGACGGACTCGACGGCGTTAGCAACATTGAAGTATTGAAAACTAGTTGCGTTAGTAAACAGCCGCCATCTTAAAGCAGGATACTTCCCAATTAGGCTGTTGTGAACCTTCCAAGCGAACCTAAATCTAAAATACTCCTAAATCGGCAAAATCATGACTTGAATCTATCTTCAAAACAGTTTTAAAACTTTCACATGTCGAAAGTAGACAGAAGGGAACTTACTGTTTACTAACTGTTTACTGTTTACTTAACATTTTAAAACAGTAAAGTTAGTAAACTTGATACTGAAATAGTCGTTTATTTAAACCTGAGGGGCTTTTTATACAATTTTTGTAACTATTGCACGAAACATTAAAAGCCTCTTATAGCTTGGGGGGGTTGTGGGATTTTCCACTGAGGTTGTTTGTGTTTTGCTTTTTTAAGACAGTTTACAATATTATTTGCACATTTTACTGAGTGACTATGCAATTTGCGTTTGTTATTTATAATGTTTTGTTTGTGTCACTGAATAAACAGGTCAGTTTCTTGTTACCAACCGTTGTGTGTTATTCAAACTCACCTAATTCAGTTGGCTAGTTGTTATCAAGAGTACTAAAACCTTTTTCAACATTAGTCTGACAACTAAGTAAGGAGGCTAAATAACTTTAAACTTTAACATATGCTCAGATAGGCCGGTATCGGTATCAGCCAGTATCGGTATCGGATCGGAAGTGCAAAACAATATCCGTATCGGATCAGAAGTGCAAAAACCTGGATCGGTACATCCCTAAATCAGATGCAAGCTTGCCGTTCTATGTTCACAGCAGCCTGTTCAATCATGTGGTGTCTTTGAAGCACCTTAAAAGGTGGAGTATTTGGCATAGAGCGCTGCCTTCAACATGACTCAAAAACGCAGCTTTTAAACTCTCTCCCAGTTTTTAGTTGGCACGGATTGACCACGGAAAACCGGAGATATAATCCTTTTAATTTAACTCATTCACTCCCAGCCATTTTCACCGGAGCAAGGCCCTTCGCTCCCGGCCGTTTTACTGGATTTTGACTGATTTTGCAAGGCCCACAGAAAATTCTGTTCTATTGCTTTATAAACATGGAACCCACCAAAAGAAAGATTAGACTCTCTTCTTTCAGCAGAAAAAAAGTTAGTTCATATCTTTTTCCATTCTGTAGAAACCAGCATTAGAAAATAGCTTAGTTTGAGCAATTTTCCAATTTCTGATGAAAAAACAGAGAAATTGAGCTTTTTGTGAAAGCATACATTTCAAACTTTGACTTTAACCCAGCTATTTTTCTCTTATGCAAAATCCCAAACATCTGAATAATGTTTTCGTTCTACAAAATAATAAACAACAAGAAAAATAGAAACTTTTGATTGCAAAGTAACAATTTATTTACACATAACTAAACTATTGAACTGTTGAACTATTTGCGCACATAACAACGGAGAAGGTTCTTGGCTGCTCCCGGTTAAATGAGGCGGCTCCCTCTGATGAGTTCAGATCAAGATCGGTCACACTTTTTTCATCATCTTCATCATCTTCATCGTTGGTTTCAACCTTGGGCTAAGGAGTAACGCAATGTGAGCTCCGCAGAATGCGTGTGGTACCTGACGCTGTTGTGGACGTCACTGTCTGTCTCATCAAGATAGATTTTTTTAAATCCTTCTTTGACAATGGTTTCGTTTTCTTTTCAAACTCTCCTCCAGTTTCGTTTGCCTTTTTTTCCCCGCTCGTTCTCCATATTTTTATCAAATTCTCACACGTCTTCACAAGATCCCTCCAACATCCGTTTCCTATTTTTCTTCACTTCCTTCTTGGCCCGAGATGAGTTCTTACCAAATGCGCTACTGACCTTCAGTGGCCAGTTTTATTGCTTTAAAATGGGTTTTGAGCTTTGTGCATTGTATCTTAGATACATAGGAACATATAGAAGCCTCTTGTTAAAAAAAAAACAAAAAAAAAACCGCAAAAGACAAATAAATACGGTATTGGGACACTAAAGCAATTAAAAACAGAACGTATTTATACGTTTTTGGGAGCAAATGAGTTAATGAACTACAGTGTTCACTATTCAAACTAGGATAATTTCTTTCTACCAGAGGGCACTCATGCTTTTTTGACGAATTATTTCTTCAGCTTGATTTGGTTATGTAATGGGTTATTGTACAGTCTCATTATAACAACAGTTTATATAGATAACTTTGTGCTCAGAAAAAAATACAATTGTTTAAAAAAAAAAAAATCAAACAGATACTCATAATGTTACTCATTACTTGAGTATTGTTTTCACCAAACATTTTTTTTACTTGCACTTGAGTGCATTTTTTGGATGACTACTGTTACTTTTACTTGAGTAATATTATTTTGAAGTCACACTACTCTTACTTGAGTAAGTTTTGGATGCTCTACCCACTTCTGCATCTTTATGACCAAAGTTAAAAAGGTTTTGTCTTTCTTTTGGAAAACAATTGAGGAAATTAGACATTTACAAAAAAAAAAAAATCACAAAAATGTACTTCAGCGCATTAACACACACATGCACCCCTCCTAACCTCTCGCGCCGCAAACACAACACACACTGTCATACAGTATTCTATATAACTCAAGGCTCCAATCGGCATTCTTGTGCTGTTGCCCTGCCCATAGATCAACGGACAATAATACCCACTTAGCCATTACTTGTCAAAAATAGCCACTTCAATGGCCATAATTGGATGCATTTCTGTGGCAATACAAATAATGGCTAATTACTGCTGACACTCAAGGCCATAGAGAAATTCTCTATACAGTGTAAATGGATGAAACCACTGTGTTTTAGCCACGGGGCTCCCCTGCAACTTAAACCCAACCCTTCTTTCATGTCTAGTCGTAGTGCATTCATACAGTATATATTAAACAGCTCATTGGAGATGATGATCACTGCCAAGACCCCCCAAACAAATACCAAAAACAATATTATGACTCAAAATGTTTAGTCCAGGGCAGTGAAATGACTGCAACTCAGTTCTTCTACTTCACAAAACTGTTGTCTGACCCATTTATAAAGGAGTGTGTGTGGGATTGTGACTGCTAAAAAGTGATCAAACCACAGCAGAAGGGATGAAACAATATCCCAGTGCTCTACCTCAAAAAGGCATCATTCAAGGCAACAATTTACAAGAGAATATTTTACAACTAAAAGAGTTTTGCATTTTCAAATTTTCAGTGATTTGTTCAAACAATTTGTTTGCCTTATTAAATTCATCTTTGAATGTAGCAATAAGGTTTTAATTTTATGTTGACATGTTTTGTGCATTACTAATTGGAGCAGAGTAGTAGCCTATATTACCCCTTGACATTTCAACTCCTGCAGTTAGCTACGTAAGATATATTGTCTACATACACTTAGCTAATTAAGACAGTCACAGTGGTGTACATTCCAAAGCAGATCAAACACCACTATCTTGATGTGGGAAACAGAGGAAGACGAGTCTCCACCAACACGGTTATATCATAATCCCAGCTCCTTCAACCTGATTAAAACATTTCAGCAAGAGAAAGAACTGCCTACTGGGTCCCGCAGAGATACTTGGTATAGAAATATCACAACAGCCTCATTAGTGAGAGGGGATTTCATTCTGAATATCTCACAGTTCACTATTAGAGAGACGTCCGTATTTACCGTAGATTTAAAAGATCCAAAGTGAGCAACTGAAGCTAGCTTCTGCTGTCCTTAATTGCTGGCTTCAGTTGTCCATGAATAAATCCACGTATTTTTTTTTTCTGGCGCTCATTACTGGACAGCAACAAGCAAAGTCTCGTTCTTTCTATCTCCATATCAGTCTCTGAACTCTCTGTGTCTCTGTTATTCTCTCACTCCTTGTCTCTCTTAAAAGCACAACTCAATCAGAGTCACAAACATTCAAGAGGATTAGTGTATAATCCTGTTTTTACTTTCATTTTCCACATATTCAAAAGACAAGTCTGTGAAGCATGCACTTCTTAAAGGATAGGCTCCGTGGTAAAATAAATTGAGGTACTTTAAAAACAATACTTGAAGAGGTGGATTAAAAGTTTTTATACAAGTATGAGACTATGAGCCAACAATTTGTAAATTTGGGAGAGTTGGCTGTGTCTGTGTTTTCTTCCGTAATTAATCTCAAATGATTTAAGGATTTCAATTACATGTTTGAAATGTTTAAACATATATTTTTACCCTCAGGCAAATGGTTAATCATGTCTAATAGGATAAAACAAATGCAAAATATGCAGTAAGTCTTTGAAGACCACTAAGAATTCTACACGGCGTAATTCAAGCCAATGTGTATCACTTCATGTCCCAAGGGAGAGATTGCGACTGCTCCACCAACACAAGAATGACCTTGTTTCCCCAAGACCACCCCCGCCCCCTTACAAACACATTACAGACTGGACAACACACACCTGATCTGTGTCACTCAACACATAGACCAGGAGTTTGTGCTTTAGCGCTGTTATAAACAATTTGTCGCTGTTATTAAGTTGTTTCAACTAAAATAAGAAATCATCATTATTCAGCAAAAGTAAAGCAATGAGCAGCTGAAAACAAAATTTAAAGTGTCACTTTTAAGTAATTTTTCATAACTATTGCGATCCAAATCAGTCAACATAAGGTAAAGAATATATTAGCTTGAGCCCCATCAGCAACATGTTTGCAGAAATTATATCAGTGCCTATCAGCACAGTGTGACACAGGCTGTCTTGTTCAGTTGTCAACAGGTTGCTTGGTTCAAAGCTGTGGGATTACACAGGAGCTGACAGCTGTTTGTTCCAAAGTGAGAAAGCCACATGGTGTTTACCCATAAGATTTAATTAGTTAGTAGTCCAGTATTTTTTTTCCCCCATTTATTGTACACCAAAATATGTCTTCACGTGGACCTGGTCCATGGAGAACTCTTTTTTTTTTGCTAAGAGTATCTGGAAATTGCCTCTGATCATTTATTTTTCTTGTTCTTTCACTAGAAGAATGATATGCAGTAGCTGCTAGTTTTTTTTTGTACTGACCATGATGTAATGTTTTAAGAAGGGGTGAAAATAAGGCCTAAAATGGCACAACAATTTAGGGTTATCAGTTTTTTTGCCTGATACATTGATTTTTTTGTACCGTACTCTCCAAATTCAAGTTAGTGTAAATTCCTAAATTCCTTTTAAACTAAACAATAAAGAAAAAAAAAAAAAAAAAAAAAAAAAAAAAAAAAGCTTTTTGGGACAAATAGGCTAGGTTAATTCTGCAGGTCTTAATGCAAAAGTCTGATTTTTTGTCATATCTGTTTTCCTTTTTTTTTTTTTTTTTTTTTTTTTTTGAGTGCCTGTTCAGACAGCCTTTTGTCCATTGAGCATATTCAAGTACAGTGGTAGCGCTACATATGAAGTTAATTTTTTCTAGGACCTTGTTTGTTAGTACAAATGGTCATATGTCAAGCAGGATTTTCCCATAAGAATACATTACAGTATAATTCTATTAATTCGTTCCACAGCCCGAAAACCTACACTAAATCCTTAATAAATGCAAATTACACAGAGCAAAACAAATAAATTGTGAATAAAAATCGGAATAATAATAATATAATAATAATAGTAATAATAATATAGTAGTAAGTAGTAATAGTAATAATAATAATAATAATAATAATAATAATACCTGTAACAATGTCACAAATAGGGTTCTAATTTGACAGATATGTTTTGCGTGGTGTACCTGAACGCACCACTTGGCTGACTTAACATAGTGAGAGAGCGACTTTTTACTTTCACTGTGTTCAGCTGTGGCGGCCAGTAGGCATGTTGTGTTGCCCAAGTTCTGAAATAAATGATTAAATACTTGAAGAAGCAGGCGATTTTTTGGCGATTTTACCACAATCATAATTGTCCCCTTAACTTATAAAGACTGGCAAATGGAGGTCGGCGGAGGACCATCGAGTTCGTAGACATTCTACGGCCGCATGGTCAAGCCAGTTCACGGACGCGCGCACCACGCTCATATTTTTCTATCATTTACATCTTCATTTCAATGGTAAGCCTCACCTTTTTTCTTTTTTCACCACCTGCACTAACATTCTTGGAACCCATGTTGATTTCTCTGACAAGAAATCTGCCGTGCGTCCGTCTTGCGTGAAAACAAAGACACTGCAGCGCTGTCGTATTTCGAGCATGTCTTCAAAAGTAGAAACAAATGGCGAGTCAAATTTTACATTGGATGTCAAAAAGATCGTGTGTCGCAGCGATCGTATGTCAAGGTACCACTGTATTACGCATGCGTACAAATTCGCAGTCTGACACGCGCTGAACAAATTGACTCTCATGCGCAGAAGCAGCCAAAGAAATGACTTCACATGCTGGCTGTGCGTCATTCCAGGGTGATCATATTCTGATTTCCGAAAAAAGAGGACACAAATGACAGACATTAATAATCCCCGTTTAGTCTGATAGAATGCATGCACGCCATGTGAAACACACATAAACCTTGAGTGTGCCAATAATTGCAATAATAACAATAATAATAATTATAATTATAATAACAAACCTTATGCGTGTGCGTCAGTATGCCCTGACTCCGCCATGTAAGAAATACTGAAATATTGCTTATTTAGAGCACAGAAAGAAAACTGATCATTACCAGGCTTATCGTTTTCTTCATTTTATCTGTTTTTATGAATGTAGTCAAGCCACCCTCCTGGGTAAAAGCCGAGTGGAAGCTAGGCGCTAACGCTAATGCACAGCTATCGCTGCCGTCCTGCGTGCTGATCTCGCTGTTTGCTGACATGACATAATTGCTCATGAATTCTGATTTGAAAGAGTTGACAGTTCAGACCGCTGACACATTCTGAAAAGATGTGTCCCAGATCGGATGTTAACCACATACAAAATTGATTCAGATCAAATTTGAAATGGTCCACTTCTATGCGACTTGTCCCGTTCAGACCATCAACTTAATGCCTCACTCGAGTCGGATTCGTGCATTAAAACTTACGGTCTGAACCTAGCCATATTGTCAAGTGATTAAACAAGATCAATTAATTGCAAAACCTCTAATTAATTTGGTAATTCTTCGAATCTCAGCCCTACAATAAGTGCTACGCCTATGTTTGTGACCAAAATGTAATTTTAATATGATTGTAAAATAAAAAGAGCCCAATATTTTATGTTTTATTTTAAATTTGCCGAAGACCGCGAACAGGCCCAATTAAGCCGGAATTTACTCAGATCTGGCATAAGTTATAATAATTTGTCCTGTCTTCATCGAGATGTAAGACAGAATTGAGCTTTTGCCTTTCTCATAACTTCAAATATTTTCATGACATACAGTTATGTTTAATACTGTACTGCATGCATGCTTTAGTATTCTCTCCTTTCTTCACCCACTTCTGACACATGGGATCCATCTTTCTTTTCGTCTCGCCATCCTCCAGCTACCCTTTGAAAGGCAGAGACTGAAGTAAGATTTTTAAAGTTTATGGTGAGCGTCTTGGTACCACATGCTATTTCAGTAGCAGCACTGTTGTCAGCCTTGCCGATTTACGACTCATGACACACATATATTTAATTTGTAACCGAAGACTTCCTGTTTCCCTCAGAAGTCCGAGACTTGGTGTGTTTTCTCAGGTCAGGGGTTAAACAAAGGAAACATAGTGCTGGCTAGCTTCATGGTCAGTGTTAGGGGGTGTCAAGGTGGCTTCCACCTTTGAGGCAAATGGGGTAAAAGGTTTAGCTGTGATATCCGGCAGGTGGGTTAGATCAGCTCACTCTTAAGCCTGAGTTATACTCCCGCGTTGCGGTGACGACGCAGCGACTACGGCGTCATTCGACATTCGATAGTTCTGCGGTGAGGGAACGCTGTAATTCACCGCCAAGCCACTAGAAGGGTGTGGCGTTATGTTTGTACGGTTTTGGGGCATGCTTGTTGACTTCCGCTAGTCGGAGAAAAAATAAACAATGCAAGATGGAACTCTTGAAAGTAAATATTCTGCTCATCAACACTGAATAAATATTGAACATACAAATGTTGAGGGGCAGGCGACGCAAAAGATGGTTTCGAGGCGGTCTGGCCAACTTTTGATGCCGCTCAGAGAGTTTTCGATTTGGGTGGAGAGAGCTAGCTGTGGCGGCTAGCTTCAAACTGGCGTCGAGCACTGCATTCAAGGTCTGCAAAGCCCTCCAGCCCGGTTTGTTTGCCGTGTCCTACAACCAGCCAGTGGGAAGCCATAGCAGATTTCTGGCGTCTATGAAACTTCCCAAACTGCATTGGGTGCCTTGATTTTAATGTTATCATAAAAAGCACCGATGCACTCTCAATCAGTGATGATGTATCGTGTGTGAACTGTCTGTTATTGAAAATTAAAGATCAAAACAACTCTTTTGACACCAAATCTGTGCTTTATTCTTCATATACTTGAAGTGTGACACGTAAATAAGTCACAGACTCACAGCAAACATATGCACACAATAAATGATGATGTGCACCAACCAAAAATACGACATAAAGTGATAAAAAGTTGGCAGTTTTTGGCCGACTGTGTCACCGCTTCGTGTGGCCACTCGATTCCGAACACACACGTCTCGGTGGTTCTTCCATTTTTTTTTTCAATCGCCGACCTTGCCATTTGGCAATCACAATAATGTCTTGACGAGACTTGCTCTTCGATGATACTCCCGTCGGCCTTGTCCATTTTTGCGTGTAGAAAATAATGTTTGATTCTATTCTACAATGGCGGTGATTTCGTGCTAAACCGGAAACAACAGTCTGAGCAGACCAATCACAGTCCGTTTCTGCCACGTCATACTTACGCGAAGGTTAGAAAATTCGAGAGGCGAGCGTCAGGCTACGGCGCAGGGTCGTAACTCGGGTCTTCCTTGACGGCGCAGGTCTGACGCGGAAGTATAACTCGGCCTTTAAGTGGACAGCCTTTTGCTTTTAATGCAGTACATTTTAAGAAGGGTACAATGATTAAGGCGGGATCACTCCACTTTGAAAGAACTGCTTTATATTTTTTGCAGTAATACTCTTACTGTCTAACCTGGCAAACCAGATGGACTGTTCAAAATATATCACAAGTCAATTTGGGAAAGATCCAATTGAGACCGTTTTCATGGGAGGAACCTAAAACAATATACAGTTGCTCATTGGATAATGGTTCTTCTCATCACATTCATCACAGACTAATGCAGACTAAACCAGAGAGGAAATTGACTGTATTTCTGATGAAATTTCAGAAATCTAAAACTGCTTTGCACTCCACCATTGTATTCAAACAGATGGTCGCTTCTTGGTAATATAATGTATATAGCTCCCACTTCTTCCCCCTGATTAGCTCGTGCCCCAGAGGGCCGAAAGCTGGTTGGACAACTTTGGTTGTTAAGATGATGCTGTGTGATGAATCAAACTGGAGACAAGACAAGTACTAGGACCAATCAGAATATATACCGTATTGGCCCGAATATAAGACGGTGTTTTTTGCATTGAAATAAGACTGAAAAAGAGGGGGTCTTCTTATATTCACAGTTTAGACATTATACCCATTCAAGACGCTAGATGGCGCCAGATATCATTGAAGCGTGTTCTGTCATGACAGATCTGTTACTCTCCCCATTCACGACGCTAGATGGCGCCAGATATCATTGAAGCGATGTTCTGTCATGACAGATCTCAGCTACTCTCAAGTTTAACCAGTTTGCATTATTTTATTGCAATGTTTTTACTTATTCAGATTAATTTCAAGACTACAGTTAGAGTTAGACTTCCCTTTGATGGTTAATGCAGTTATTGCAATTTCGTTGTTTTATCACAATAGATTGTTTTATTTACATTTCAAAAACCAGAAGCCATTCATTTACAAATGTGATTGCACTTTAGTTTACATTAAAGATGTCCCGATCGATCGGGGCTGGTCGATCGAGTCCGATCACGTCATTTTCAAAGTATTGGAATCGGCAAAAAAATATCGGCCATGCCTTTTTTAAATATATATATATTTTCTAATTAAATCGTTTTCTAATTGTATTTAACGTTACAGACATAATATGTTACACTCATCCAGAGTTTTTAGTTTAGGCTTAAGGTAGGGTTATCAAATTTATCCCGATAACAGCGGTAATTAATTTTTAAAAAAATGTATTACGTTAAAATATTCAACACAATTAATGCATGCACTGCACGACCCACTCACGTATTGTCGCGCTCAATCTTTAATGGTGCCGTTTTACCTATATAGAGAGATAAATGGCAGCTTAAAATGAGTAGAGTGAATTTGGGCAGCCTTTGGAGCTTTTTTATAACTGGCTAAAGCCTTACAATCCCTCTCCCTACGATTAGAAATATCATGGGAAGCAATGTGGGGAAGAAAGGTAGCAATTGATCTTTTTCTTAACACCTTATGTTATTTCTCAACGCAGAGAAGATATATCAATGGGTAGCACTACGTACAGTCATGGTTCCACTTCCCATCATGCATTTGGGTTGAATAGCTGCAGTATCATTTACTGAAAGCTCAACAAATACACTAGATGGCAATATTTAGTCACAATATACAAAGTCACAAGTCTTTCTATCCGTGGATCCCTCTCACAGAAAGAATGTTAATAATGTGAATGCCATCTTGAGGATTTATTGTCATAATAAACAAATACAGTACTTACGTACTGTATGTTGAATGTATATATTCGTCGTTTTATTCATTTTTTTCTTAATGCATTGCCAAAATGTATATGATCGGGAAAAATTATCGGGAATGATTGGAATTGAATCGGGAGCAAAAAAAAAAAAAGCAATCGGATCGGGAAATATCGGGATCGGCAGATACTCAAACTAAAACGATCGGGATCGGATCGGGAGCAAAAAAACATGATCGGAACAACCCTAGTTTACATATTTAAATGTTCAGATAATAAGATTTGAATGAGGCAAAATAACATGCTTTTTCTCTCAAATATATTGTTATAATCATTCGTTCCGGATATACTGCAATTGTTTTCTGTATAAAAATTAATTTGGTGTTCGAAAAGTCTTTTTTCAAACTTGAGTCTTGAAAAAGAGGGGGTCGTCTTATAATCAGGGCAGTCTTATATTCGGGACAATACGGTATTATAGCAGTGCATTGGTTTTTGCTGTAAATGATACTTGGTTGGACTAATTATGTCTCTTAGTCTAGGTTCATACTACAGCACAAATCCGATTTTTTGCCATATCTGTTTTTTTGGCGTGCCCATTCAGACTGCATTTGTCCATTGAGACCTTCAAGTATCACACATGCGCACTAATTCGCAGTCCGAGATGCGCTCAGCAATGGGACCCACATGCGCAGAAGCATCAAAACAAATTACACATGCTAGCTGTATGTCATTCCAGAGTGATCATATTTTGATTTCCAAAAAGAGGACACAAATAACAGACATTAATAATCCCCGTTAAGTCTTATATTCAAAGTTTATATGGAGTGATAGAACGCATACAGGCGCACACATGAGCCTTGACGTGTGAGCGTGAAATGACGTAGGTGTGTCAGTTTGCCCCGACTCGGCCATGTGTACGATAATAAAATATTGCTCATTCGGTGAACAGAATGAAAATCGAAAACTGTAAGGCTCATTCTTTTCTTCATTTTTGTTTTTTTTTAATGACTGTGGTCAAGTCCGCTTCATGCTTAAAAGCAGAGTTCAAGCTAGGCGCTAATGCCTACATGGCTGCCGTCCTCCTTGACTCTTTCTCTTTGCTGACGTAATTGCTGCATAAATTCCGATTTGGGAGTCTTGATAGTTCAGACCTCCAGTCACGTTCTGAAAAAATGTGCCCCAGATCGTATTTGAACCACATACGAAAGTGACTCAGATTGGATTTGAAATGTTCCACTTCTATGCGACTTGTCCCGTTCAGACCGTCAACTTAATGCCTGACTCGAGTCGGAAAAACATGAAAAAATATGATTCGTGCATTAAGACCTGTGGTATGAACCTAGCCTTAGTCACTTTAACCACAAGCAGTTGACCGCAAAAATTCTCTAGGAAACAGATCAATAATCCCTGAAGAAATAGTAAAGACCATCATGTCATGTTGAGCAAGTTTAAGGCCAAAGAGTCTTGCACATATAGGGAGTGCAAAGTTAAGAGTGAGTGAGAGGGTAGGCGTGAACATCAGGAGGAACACCAGGAGGAATATCACTTTGAGTGAGCACGTGGAGAAAGGCTGAGGAATTTTTTTTTTTCCTCCTGAAAGTTGAAAGTGGCACGGTACTATTTTAAATACATTCCAACATCATTCGTTAATTTCGGCACGATTAAAAAATCGGGAGCAGGTCAACTCTAATAATAACTATCACTGACTCTAATGTACTGTAATTTAAAAAGTGCTATTTCTGCAATGTACGGCTACAATATTACTTGCTATGAAACCTTGCAAACAGTGGTAGCGAATTAGTTAAAATGGCAGCACTATTCTTGTTTTTACTAGAAAAAAAATAAATAAACCGATGGTTGCCGACTACAATCAAGGGCAGGAGCTGGGACAAACGGTGGCTTGCCTTGTGGTGGGCCAACACCACATTTACTTTTGCATACATTTCTCTCACACTGCTTGCAAAATCAAAACTTAACTGTATGTTACTTTTTGAAGCGGAGAGATGTTTAAAATGAATTTAAGTAAGGCCTCGGGAGCATCACATCCAAATTTTGATTAATTGCATGGAGTTTTCGATCAAACAGATGCATGGTAGCTGCTGCAGCGCGAAGGCAACAAGGTTTGGCTCTGTGCTATAAACAGCACAGAGGCCAAGGCTGCTGTTACAACTGCTGTCACATTTAGAAGCTTTTTATGAGCCATTCTTCACCATATGGGGCACGTAAAAGACTTGTGTCTCATAGCAAACAGCAAGGAGGAAAGGGGCCAGTGTTGCGTGTGTGTGTTGGTACCCAGGTCTGTTTCATGGGAGACAGCAATGCTCTGGAAAGTCCACTTCAATGTGATGACACTTGCAATGCATCAAACATTTCCCACAGAAACAATGAGTCCCATATCCAGAAAGCTTCAGCTAATGTGCACAATCCTCCATCCTCTTTTAGCATCCCACAGTGCTGGTCTGCTCACCAGCGTAGGGGCATGTAATCCCAGCAGCACCATTGTGCAGAACAGCAGGTATTTCCCGTAGCCACTGAGCAGTGGATTCAGTTGACTGAGAATGCTGTGGGAGAAAGAACAGTTATCCTGCTTAAAACTGACTACTTTACTTCCTGTTTGTTAGTCAACACTCAACACTATAAGGATGAGATATTTGTCATCCAACATGACCTTATACCTGGTAACATTGAGATAACTACCCAGTACTTATTGACACAACAATTGATTTAAAACATGTTATAAATTATCCCGATCAATCGGGTCCGATCACGTCATTTTCAAAGTATCGGAATCGGCAGAAAAATATTTGCCATGCCTTTTTTTTTAATATATACTGTATATACTGTATATTTTTTATTAAATCGTTTTCTAATTGTATTTAACGTTACAGACATAATTTGTACACTCATCCAGAGTCTTTAGTTTAGGCTTAAGGTAGGGTTATCAAATTTATCCCAATAACGGCGGTAATAATTTTTAAAAATGTATCACGTTAAAAAAATTAATGCAACAAATGCATGCGTTGCACACGACCCACTCACACATTGTCGCGCTCAATCTGTAATGGCACCATTTTACCTATATAGAGAGATAAAAGACAGCATACAATAAGTAGAGTGAATTTTGGCAGCCTTTGGAGGCTTATTTTAATTGGCTAAAGCCTTACAATCACTCTCCCTACGATTAGAAATATCATGGGAAGCAATGTTGGGCAGCAAGTTCGCAACTGATCTTTTTCTTAACACCTTAATTTATTTCCCAATGCAGAGAAGATATATCAATTGCTAGCACTACGCACAGTCATGGTTCCACTTCAAATCATCAGTTTTGGGCATGGCTGCAGTATCATTTACTGAAAGCTCATCAAATACACTAGATGGCAATATTTAGTCACGATATACAAAGTCACAAGTCTTTTTATTCGTGGATCCCTCTCACAGAAAAAATGTTAATAATTTAAATGCCATCTTGAGGATTTATTGTCATAACAAACAAATACAGTACTTATGTACTGTATGTTGAATGTATATATTCGTCTGAGTTTTATTCATTTTTTTCTTAATGCATTGCCAAAATGTATATGATCGGGAAAAATTATCGGGAATGATTGGAATTGAATCGGGAGCAAAAAAAAGCAATGGGATCGGGAAATATCGGGATTGGCAGATACTCAAACTAAAACGATGGTATCAGATCGGGAGCAAAAAAAAAAAAAAACATGATCGGAACAACCCTATTGTAAATGGATACACAGAGTATCTTTTTGACCCCAGGAAATAAGTCCGTCTTGACAGATAAAGTAGCAACCAGCTCCTCAAAGGCCCACTGTGGGTCGTGGTTTTTGTTCCTGCCGATCCAGCACAGATAGTTGAACCGATGAGGTTTCTGCTAAAACAAGCAGCACCTGACTGCAATCAACCAATTGCACTTGTAAAACACCAGATTGGTGAAAAAGTTGTCATTTGTCTGGTCGGAATGAAATCTTGCACCCACAGCAGGCCTTTGAGGACCTGGTTGGAGACCACTGATTTAGATCAGTTCTCTCTTAATGGTTGAAAATGACAGCCTCATTTTTTTTGTATTTTGGTTAAAGTTTTCCATCAGGTACCAATTTCATTAACCTCATGGAGAGAACGTATGAAGATGAATTTATGTACCGGCACGTGAAATCAAAAAGCTGATACATCACTAATTTAAATGATCATTAGTTGCAGCATATATCGATGTACAGGCCCAGAAGAATCAGTATAGTTTTCCAGTTCAAGAATCTTTGAAGTTTGAAATTATGAATTTTGCCAACTGCCTGTTGCATCCATTGCAGTCCTTCAGTTGGAATTATAGCCTTTCCTTAAAAGAAGGCATAGGCGGAGTTTGACTTTTGAGGCAGGGGGGGCACAGCATGTTGAAGACCCCAAAATGCAGTGTCAACAATAAAATGAACTTACAAAAATATTTATAATAATGAGTTGAAAATTAAAGTTTTTTTTCCCATCATTGTTGAGGGGAATTCTAAATCAGGCTCATTAGGAAAGCTGTACTTTTCGCCAAGATCGTCATCCATTGAATATGGTACGTCCGCTGTAGTCGTGCCAATGTAGTTACCCCCATCAAAAATGGTATCCCCTGGGCGGAGCCACTGCGCTGCACTTGTTTGCTTTGTTTCCGTGTTTTGGTGAAGCAGTTATCTAAGATGTTTTAAAACATGGTCCATCCATTTAAAAAAAAAAAAAAAAATGTTTTTGTCGGATAACGTAACATATGTGCTGAATGTAAAAATATTGTTTTAATCGTAGGATGACCTATAACTGTTATTACTGTAATTCAAGTCCTGTATAGAGTTTCTCCAGTTTATATATGTATATATATATATATATATATTATATTAGGGCTGTCAAACGATTAAAAATTTTAATCGAGTTAATTACAGCTTAAAAATTAATTAATCGTAATTAATCGCAATTAATCGCAATTCAAACCATCTATAAAATATGCCATATTTTTCTGTAAATTATATATATATTCTGTAAAATAAATTGTTGGAACGGAAAGATAAGACACAAGATGGATACATACAGTGTACATTCAACATACGGTACATAAGGACTGTAGTGGGCATTTCACTCTACTGTCATTTAAATCTGTCTATGCTGTCCTCACTCCGAAGCGTCTACTTTTTCCAAAGCTAGATAGCTAGTGAACGACGCCTTAATAATCAGACTTCTCCCTTTTTCATCTGATTTATTAATAAAATAGCCTCAAACCATTGTCCTCTTTAGACCGTCGTAAAACTACAACCAAAAAAAGTACACAAGCATTGCATTCGCAACAACGTTAGCTTAGCACGCTATACAGGTTCACTAAACATAAACAAAAAGCGTCTCATACAAAAAATAGAACATTTCGCTTACTAACATAATATGTACATTCTTTACAACAACCATACTTACGGACAAATCTTGTCCAAGGATCATATAATGGGAAAACCCATTGGCAGTGTATCAAATACTTGTTCTCCCCACTGTACATTCAACATACGGTACATAAGGACTGTAGTGGGCATGTCACTCTACTGTCATTTAAATCTGTCTATGCTGTCCTCACTCCGAAGCGTCTACTTTTTCCAAAGCTAGACAGCTAGTGAACGACGCCTTAATAATCAGACTTCTCCCTTTTTCATCTGATTTATTAATAAAATAGCCTCAAACCATTGTCCTCTTTAGACCGTCGTAAAACTACAACCAAAAAAAGTACACAAGCATTGCATTAGCAACAACGTTAGCTTAGCACGCTATACAGGGTCACTAAACATAAACAAAAAGCGTCTCATACAAAAAATAGAACATTTCGCTTCCTAAAATAATATGTACATTCTTTACAACAACCATACTTACGGACAAATCTTGTCCAAGGATCATATAAGCACAACATTACAACGTAGGCGTCAGCCCGAGACGTCGTGCAGCCATATTGAACTGGCAAGAAAAAAAATAAACCATGTCGCAAAGTGACCACAAGAGTTCGCTGTTAGACAGCACAAAAAGCCTGCTGTAAAACTTACCAAAAGGCAGAATACTGTCTGAGCGGGACATGTGCGTTAATTGCGTTAAATATTTTAACGTGATTAATTTAAAAAATTAATTCCGCGCGTTAATGCGATAATTTTGACAGCCCTAATGTGTATATATATATATATATATATATATATATTATTTATAGTAAATAAATGTGGTTCTTTTCTGGCTTCAATTAATTGTTTAAGTTGACATTACTCATAGCTAATGTGTGTGTGTGCGCTCCCGTGGCCATGGGACACAATTTTTGACAGGGCTAACTACTGTACATTGGCAAGACAGCGGTGGTGGCTATGTTGTACGATTAGCGTCTTTAGTGGGGCAAATTGAAATGAAACTCCGCTCACCATTTTGACGTTGGTTTCAATCCTTTGTTCTTGCTCAGTTGTTGTTGTCATGTTTGAAAACTTAGGTTGGAAAAAATTATGTAAATCTATCTTGGCTCTTCGGTCCTCGGGTGGTTTTGGGTAAGCAAGACAAATGACCGTCTAAGGTGCTAGTCACATAATCAGTTTAAAAAATAATTTTGACCGATTATAAATTTTTTTTTTTTTTTTGTTCATTTCATTCATTTTTGTTGTTTGTTTTATTACTTTACAACTTTTATAGACAATATTTTACTAGAAAATTCTTAATTATGAAATCATATATAGGAAAATCAATTATGTGTAATGACACTTATCGGCCATCAGGGGGGGCCAGGCCCCCCCTGATGCCCCCCCCCCATAAACTCCGCTTATGAAAGAAGATACTGACTTCCCTATACTTACAAAGAAAAGCTTCACGCAATGGAGGAGGTAAATTTGTATAATAGGGATGCATTTCTTTTGCCTGGCATGGCCAGACTGTTCTCCCTGTATTTTTCAAACACTGAGAGAAAAGTCTGGGAACCAGCCCATTAACGGCCTCTCGAGCAGGTACAAAATCAATCGAAAAATCAGATTCGTTTATTTGCGTGACGTGTTCTTAACGAGCAACGTCACTCTTGTGCGTCGAAAGTCGTCTCCACAACAACACAGATGGTGAACGGGAGAGCCGAGAATATGTTCCAATCCACGGTAAAATCAGTTTTAAATGACCAAAAACACATCGACACGAGTCATTGACAACAGTCTGTCTCCGCTAGCCATGTTGAATAAACTCCGCTCTCCTCATATGTTTACTTCCGCGCGCAAGTCCCTCGCCCTGCCCTCGTCGTTTTACTAACGTCACGTCTGCCCATCACTGATTGGTCAACTCCGCTGTCTGTTTGCTGTAGCTTGCTCCGCCCTGGAAATTGTATCCGCTGAATGGTGGCCAGACTCAATAGCTGGAACAGCGATGAGTCTGGTGTACCAGGCAAGCATTTTTTTATCCGTCATATGATGTCTTGTGTAGGAGACATTTAGACCTTAGGACCGTTAAAAAGCAGAGAGACATACTGGCTGCCAAGCCCAGAAAAGTTTGGTTCCAATCACACTTCCCAGATAGCAAAATATAACGAGCCGACATGGGCCAGATGTGCAACAAATTTCAGACCAATTTCGTGAAACTGATCCACCTCAGTGTCTTTTTTAACAATGGGTCAAGCTCGGTATGAATTGACTTGCTGGATCAGCAAACAGTTTTGGGCCCGAACTGGTTCAAAGTTGCAGACATGACATTAATTTATGGCCCAGATATGGCACACATGTTGCCCAATCTGGGCCAGCACTGGGCCAGATGTAGTCCAGACTCCTAGATAGCAAAATACAACTGGAGTGGACATGGACCAGATGTAATACAATTTTGGCCCAATATCATAAAAAAGACCCACCCCAATCTTAGTATGAATTCACTTGCCGGATCAGCAAACCGTTTGGGCCAGAACTGGTTCAAAGTAGGAGAAACGACAATGTATTGCCCAGATAAAAAGATTATTTCATTTGGAGCAAGCAACTCCACATTAAAGATAACCCGCTTTTAGACAACATATTGTATTTTTTAAGGTTCTGGGGCAATGGGGGACCCAAGTCACAAACTCATGGATTTGAGTTGTTGATCTGAGGCTGATATAAGGCCAAGGACCGGTTTAAGTAAGCTGCTGACGATTATCACTGGCACCTGGTCCCAGGCTCACCCATCTGTACAATCCTGCAATCAACGCAGCGACAAACATACACACACACAAGGAGAAGGAGCAGGGGGCAGGGGTCCTAACAGTATTCAAACATTGAAACATTTACAGAGTAAATGCTTTCTCCCTCCATAGGTTGTTCTGCAACAAATTTTAAATTTCTTAACTTGCAAACATGGCAGAACACTTGAATACACCGGCCATTGAGAGAGTTCAGGGGTTTCACAAGTTACCTAGCAGCCTCAGGTTCTCAGCTGTAGACCTAGGGATGACAAATACTTGTGATTACAAATGATTTAATGATAAAGGACTATCAAATAAAATACTGAGTTATGGGCCATATAAACACAATATCAACACATTACAGTATGATACATTGAACTAAATAGACCCCAAATTTAACACTGAAAACGGCTTTGATACAAATCAGGCCCAGTGCTGGCCCAGATTGTGTTACATGTTTGCCATATCCAGGCCATACATTGATGTAGTTTCTGCTACTTTGGACCAGTTCTGGCCCAAACTGTTTGCTTATCTGGCAAGTGAAGGCATACTGAGTTTGGCTTATTGTTCAGAAAGACACTGGGTTGGATAAGTTTTACGAAATTGGGCCGAAATTTGCAGTACATCTAGACCATGTCCATGCGAGTTATATTTTGCTACCTGGGTAAAGTTAACGCTTGATTAAGTACCTTGTTTAACAGGGTTTCAAAACGCGATTATGACTTAGAAAAAAAACGCTTACCATAAAAATTTGCCATCCGCCAAGATGGTTCCTGACTACAGTGTGTTCTTCTCCTTTCGTGGTGCGCACTGCTGTGACGTCAACATGTTGACCGTTATATACAGATTTTGAGTGCGTCCAATCTGCACGGTCCTCTCCTGAACAACATCTGGACTGTCAGATTGATGATCCCAGCCGCATCTAGCGCAAGGACGTTCAGCAAGTGTGACTGCCATGTGAATCTGGTGAGCTGAGGCTGGATCCGGCACACAATCACCTGCTATTGGGGTTAACAGGTCCTCCAGTGAGATAATAAAAATAAACAGGTAATACACTCAAGAATGTGTCAGAACGAAGAATTGTGCTATCTTAAAGTGATTTTTTTTTCATCTACGAGCTACAGCACAGTATGTACTACTAAAAATCTGTGGCATGAACTGGAAATGCTTTTTGGATATGAAAACCTTCAGCAATCGACCATTGGCCCAAAATACTTCTCCTGGGGTGCAGAAGTTTCATTGAGCATTACAGAATTCATTTGATATTTGATAATTCCTCATTTTGAAAGGCAAATGTTGAACTGAATAGCTTCAGTATTACCTATAAATTCAGAACATATACAGTATTTGTCATGTTTATGTGTTATTGTTAACACTAGTCCACTGGTGATGTACAGTATGTGTCTTGATAGTCTTGACGTGGAGAAATATCTGAGTGTTAATCTGGTTTGATAGAGTGGTACATTACCTTTATTTTCTTTCGTATCAAAGATTGTTTTGTTTTCTTCAAAGTAGATGAATTTCGATGTGTTCCTGTCTTATCTGGCTAAAGAAATTACATTGATTGTATCTCATACTGTAGCAGCATGATGGAAGTTCTGTCCTGCAGCCCTAGTGAGGTGCATTTGTCCCCCCTGCGCTGCTACGCTGCCAGTTGGCAAGTCTAAACCAGGAAACTGTCAGTGTCGATTGAGCTGAGTGGAAGAGGTCTTGCTGAAGGAGCCTTGCTAGTTCCAGGGCCCACCTCTGTTTCCAAAGCATGGGAATAAAGAGCTCTACATTCCACAGGGCTGAGCTGCCAGCTTTCCCCCTGCCCATAGTTCACAGGGAACCCTGAATGAGATTAACAAAAGCGTTCTGTTGGACCTCTCTTGGCCAGCTTCCACGTCAACAGCTCGCAGGGTCAGGGGTCACACTAACTACATTCATTCCCAGCAGACCCCTTGCTCCAAACACAGGCTGCCAGTCGCACAAACTTCGAGCTTTTCCTCTAATCCCCCGAGATATGTCTGATCTCTCCACATGTTTCTGCTCAATTAAAGCAATATCACACCTTGCAAATAGAACAGATAGAGGAAAGGGGAGAGGGAAGTATGAGAGAATACGTCCCAACAAAGAACAGACTAAAGTGACAAAAGCAAATGTATGGAACACAGGGAGTGAAATAGCCATAGTAGAAAGACATCAGTGGCTGGTGGAAGTCAGTAACATGTACAGTACAGACGTATGATAACAGAGAAAAAGTAAAACGATATGTATATATTTATAAATTTATAAGTAGTAAATCAGTCAAGGCTAACGTGTTTTTTGGGATATTAGATTATGGATTTTGTTAAAAAATGCAGTTCGATCTATATCCTGTGGCAGCTTGTCTGCACAGCCAGATTTAGAGGACAGTTACAGGTGAGGAGCTGGACAAAGTAAGACATTTAGGGAACAAGTTTGGAATTGGAATTGTTTTTAAATCTTGATCTGAATCTATTTTCTTCGTGTTGATTTTACAACTTTACTCAAGGATTGGTCTGAAATGAAAATAAATACAGCCACTGAGTTCTATCTCCTTTTTCTCACTCTACCTACCACTTGTCTTACTTTATTTCTATTTTCCAAATTTTAATATCTAGTTAACTAGTCTCTTCATCACTAGTCACCCAGTGTCCCCTTTCCCCCCTCCCCTCTGGGGAGGGGCTATTTTTCAGCTGCAGCCTCCTGACTATCTGGACCCCTGGCTGGATGTACGTCCTCGTTGCCACCCCCGTCTCATCTGGCTAGATGGACCTCTTCTTGTTCTTTTACTCTACTGTATCTTTACAGACTGTAACCCCGTCTGCTAATCCCCATTAGCAGTCCTGGTGCGTCCTGTCTATCCGTCCTGGGAGTGGATCTCTACTGACTGTGGTACTCCCCAAGGTTTCTCATTTTCTCCCAAAGAGCTTGGAGTTTTTGGAGTTTTTCCTTGCCGACATGGAGGGTCCAAGGATGGGGGATGCCCAGGACTTGAACTTTATTTATTCACCTTTGTTTACTTCATTTGCTGTTTCTGACTGTGTATCATATTGCCTCTGCAAAGCCCTTTGAGATAACCTTGTTGTGATTTAGGGCTATACAAATAAAATTGAATTGAAATGAAAAATAGTGCTTAATACGTAAGAATTTAGGAATAATTTATTATTGTGTGATTAATTCGTTTAGTACTAGTCACCACATTATAAACAGCAACTGTAAATGGTGCCATTTCTGCTCTCTGTATCATACAGATGAGCCACTGCTCATCGTGCCTCCTTGCACTGATTCACTATTGTTGAGAAAAGTTTCTATTACCATGACAGCAAGGGGCAGATAAAGTATATCATGAAGAGGCGAGGGTCAGCCCAATATATGAGGAAAACAGTCACTGATTTTCAAGAAACAAGTAATCAGTTCATCATTATTTAGCAGAATAACCCTTGTAAATTATACTCCCAAACCCCAATACCCTACAGCAGGGTTCACTAAATCCGGACCTCGGTGCCACTTTTCCTGTCGTGTTTTCCACATCTCTCTCCCCTAACACACCTGAATCAAATGATTATGTCATCAGCAACCTCTCCAGAAGCCTGATAATGATCCTGATTATTTTGATTCAGGTGTGTTGGAGGAGGGAGACATGGAAAACACGACAGGAAAGTGGCACAAAGGTCCGGATTTAGTGAACCCTGCCCGACAGTATGTCATCAGCTTTGCTTCACAATTGAGTATTTGTTCATTATTAGTGTTTAATGGTGATTACTATGTCAACCAATGCTAACCTCTGACAACGCTAATTACCTTTCTTTGACATGATAATGCCTTGGTGTAGTTAGCCAGCTGTTTCTTTAGAAAGGAAGGAGCCCTGCCAGGTTGCAAAGTCAGAAGCAGAAACGTTGGTGAAAGTGTTATATAAATCTCTTATAAAACTGGACAGCAATTGGGAATATGTCAAAACAGTAATCAGACCAAGACTTAAAGAAAACGAGCAATTAGATACAAACAAATTGACAGGTCAATGTGTAACAAAAGGACAAGACAAGAATAGCTGATGGAAGCTGATTGGTTAACACAAGCGACAAGGCTGACAAGATTAGTTGAAAATGATAGCCTAATCAGTTGAGAATATAAGAACAACAGACACAGGAAACAAAACTGAGCATAAAATGAACTAAATACAAGTAGTCCCTGGATTACAAACGAGTTTTGTTCCTACACTGGCGACGTAACCTGAACTTCCGTGTAAATCAGAATGAACCCTTTAAGTACCCTTAAATACCCCCTAAATAACTAAAAAAAAAAAAAAAAAACTAACAAAATATTCAAAAACACGTGTTATACATCATTGTACTGTTGTCGCCAAGACATTTGAACCAGGGCCGGCCCAGCCTATACGCAGAATATGCCGCTGCTTGGGGCCCCTGACCACTAGGGGGCCCCCAATCTGGCAATTGTTTAATTTATATTCTATTTTGTTTACTACAGTTCGCTTTATTTGACTTTTGTGAGTTTTGATACTTGATTACAAGCGGGAAAAAATAAAAGTTCTTCCTTAACTTCTTTCTTTTCCTCTTTTCGAAAAATGTTTGGCGCTATCTACTGTAAGTACTGACAATCATTTGGGGTGAGAAATTTAAAGTATGCAGTGCAACAAAATCTGATTAATGTACAAAATATGGACGTATGGGTTGGATTGCATGTATGGGTTTCACAGTACACTGTGACGAAATGGTGGGCCAAAAATATGGGCCCCTTGGCATTATTTTGCTTAAGGCCCCCAAATGGCCTGGGCCGGCCCTGATTTGAACTAAACCTCACTAGGCTGAGCGACTTCTTTGTGTGCACAAATACGTTCTTCGTGTGTACATGCGCACTTACTCGCGTGTGGAAGTACTACCTGGTTTGCTCTTTCTGCACCAAAATAAAAGCATACATCACAAAACAAAACTCAACATTTTAATCTAATACCTATTTCGCCATAGGGCAAAAAAAGTCATATTAATTAAAAAAAAAAAAAAAAAAACGTAAAAAAATAAGATACTGTGAGGTACAATAAGGTACTGTTAAACAAACGACTGGAGACAAAATGGCGGATGAGACTCCTGCGTTGGAAAGTCAAAATCACGAAAGTAAGTAAATAAATAAATAAATTAGGGCTGTCAAACGATTAAAATTTTTAATCGAGTTAATTACAGCTTAAAAATTATTATACGGAATTAATCGCAATTCAAACCATCTATAAAATATGCCATATTTTTCTGTAAATTATTGTTGAAATGAAAAGATAAGACACAAGATGGATATATACATTCAACATACGGTACATAAGTACTGTATTTGTTTATTATAACAATAAATCAACAAGATGGCATTAACATTATTAACATTCTCTTAAAGCGATCCATGGAGAGAAAAACCTGTAGTTCTTAAAAGACAAATGTTTGTACAAGTCATAGAAATTTTATATCAAAACCCTTCTTAATATTTTCGTTTTATTAAAATTTGTAATTTTCAATCAAAAAATAAACTAGTAGCTCGCCATTGTTGATGTCATTACACCATGCTCACTCCCCAAACCCATAAAATCATTTGGACCCAAGCGCCAGCAGAAGGCGCCAAACAACAAAAAACAAGTAACAAGCGGACTAGGGCTGCAGCTATCAAATATTTTAGTAATCGAGTAATTGACTGAAAATTCTATCGATTAATCGAGTAATCGGATAAAACAAATATATTTTTAGGTGAAGAGCAATTATAAACATACACGAGAAAACGAGACATTTCATCTAATCTTGAACCATTTTCAGTCAATCAATGTCTTTATTTTCGATGTATATTGTTGAAAACAGCCAACAATTGCATCTCAGATGTAACTAGAATTTAAAAAAAAAGACAAATTCACTGCTTTCACTCAAAAAACCTTTAGATCTTATTTAAAAACAAACAAAACAAACAAACAAACAAAAAAAAAAAAAAAATATATATATATATATATATATATATATATATATATATACCTAAAAATGCCATTATGCTTGATAACACACATCACTTAAAAGTTAGGATTTTTCCCTCGTGTTTCAATTGAATTTCTATTTGTGTCAAGCCATTTTTGAGTTCTAGTTAAGTTTTACGCTACTCTAAACTGTAAGTCCTGATAGGATTTTGAGTTTTTGCAGTGTTCAAAATAAATGTATGATACAGGCTGTATTGGAGCACATTAGGGACCAGTGCTACTTGGTGTTTTATCCAGCAATGACTACTAAGCTAAAATTGATAGTTAGCATTCTTGAGTTTTTATTTTACACCCTCATCACTCCACAAAGCTATGTTTTGTTAAAGCCTGTATGTAAGACACGTTAGCCACGCATCGAAAGTGGTCATAATTAATAGAAACCTAGCCCTCCGCAGGGCTAACGTTACGTGAGCTAGTGAATCAGACAGTAACTTTAATCTTATTTATTAGCGCTTAGCGCTCTTTATTAGCGCTTAGCGCTCTTCTGCTTTAAGATGGCGGCTGTTTATTAACGCTGCCCAGACGCGGCCGAGTCTGTCGTTTCGCATCTAGTTCAACATACATGTGATCTCTATGGCTACGTTCATACTACAGGTCTTAATGCACGAATCCGATTTTTTCGTCTTTTTCCGACTCGAGTGAGGCATTAACTTGACGGTCTGAACGTGACAAGTCGCATAGAACTGGACCATTTCAAATCCGATCTGGGTCACTTTCGTATGTGGTTCAAATCCGATCTGGGCCACATTTTTCCAGACTGTCGCGGTGGTCTGTACTGTCCACTCTCCCAAATCGGATTTCATGCAGTAATTACGTCATCAAATAGCGAGAGAGACGCTTACCGTAGCGGTGCCGCTGTGCGTTATTAGCGCCTAGCTTGCAGTGAACACAGCTTATGGGGAAGGGCTGGGCTTGACAACAGTCATAAAAAATAAAATTGGGTTGAGGATAAGCCTGAGAATGCTCAGTTTTCTCTCTGCTCCAAGTGAGCAATATTTCAACATTGCCTACACGGCCGAGAGTCGGGGCAAACTGCCCGTATGTGTGCGTGACGTGCACTGACCGTGCCTGCATGCTATCGATCCATATAAACTTTGAATATAAGCCTAAACGGGGATTATTTATGTCTGTTATTTGTGTCCTCCTTTTGAAAAGCAAAATATGATATCCCTGGAATGACGGATGACATGTGTCATTTGTTTTGATGCTTCTGCACATGCGGGTCATCTTGCTCATCGCGTGTCGGACTGCGAATTAGTGCGCATGGGTAATACTTGAATGGTCTCAATGGACAAAGGCAGTCTGAACGGGCATGCCAAAAAAACAGATGTGACAAAAAATCGGATTTGTGCATTAAGACCTGTAGTATGAACGTAGCCTATGAGACTCATCAGATGCTACCTGCTACCAACTTAACATCATGCGGGCTAGTTTTTAGCAATGTCAGCGTAGTTTGGAGCGGCTGTCGGCTGCGGAAATGTTTTTTTAATATTTTTTTTATTGCTTCTTCCTCTACGCACGTGACATCAGCGCGTTGTCCCGTATTAAAAGTAGTCCGAGCGAAACGTGATGCTTAGAGCTGTCAAAATAAACGAGTACTCGAGGTGAATAAAATTACTCAGATCAGTTTTTAAACTCGAGTTACTCGAGTTGCTCGAGTATTCGTTTCAGCTCTAAAGCGGACATTACACTGCTGTCATTTTAATCTGAGCGGGGCATGTGCGTTAATTGCGTCAAATATTTTAATGTGATTAATTTAAAAAATTAATTACCGCCCGTTAACGCGATCATTTTGACAGCCCTAAAATAAATACATCACGTAAGTCGGGTGCATCTTAACCCAGGGACTACCTGTATAAACTGAAAACCTAAAATCCATTGTTCACAGAAAGAAAGTAAATTTAATTCTCTGTTCCAAACAGAATCCAATATCAGTCTTTGTGTCCAGATTATTATTTTACAAATGAATAAGATCCCAAAGGACATTAATTGGGATGAATACAAGAAAGAAATATTAGCCAGGTGGAGAATGAAAGGTGGTTTGTGAGGGGTTACTGTTGTTCAGATGGTGAATCATATTCCTGTCCTTGATCTTCCTGCTTTTCTCTAAGCTGGATCCAGATCCCCACCCTCCTGCCGAGTCAGTGACCCAGAGGATGGGAGGCCTTGGCCAGCTGCAGGCTCCACTGGGCTCCTGTGCAGTGGTGGAGGAGGGTGGGGCAGAGGGGTTGTGTTGAAGTGGATGGAAGTCGAAACACGGAATGAGAGCAGCAGAGAAAGGCAGCTGATGACAGCAAGAGAGCAGCAGAGGATATTGCACCCCAAGACACAACACGGAACTTGAAGGGATTGAGTTTCAAAGTCTCTAAAAAAGAGAATTTCCTTCCCCACTCATTTTGTGTACAGTTCGAGCCCCCCCCCCCCCACACACACACACACACACACCTCACCCCAAAATTCTGACACATGTCCCCGTAGAAGTTCATAATTAATTATGATTTTTTTTTTTTGTTTGTTTCACATATTTGTATTTTATCAGTTGTAAATCTAAGCATGACAATGCAAGAAGTTACTAGTACAATGTATTTTTCTTTTTATTATTTTACTTTCAGTGTATTACAATCTTGACTTTTTTGCACATTATATTCTCTGTATTTTGCAAAATATTTAATGACACTGTAATTTATTGCACAGTGATACTGCAAATTATTGCATCATATTTGTGGACCATTTGATGGCACGAGACATTCAATCCATTTTGACTGGGATTGGCTGGCAGCAAATTATCTCTACCAGCCCTCACAGTCTTAATGGATTGAACGTATTGCACTGGAAGATAAGCATTCAGTCACTCTTCCCAATTTAAATTAATTGGACGTCTATCATTGTCAATGCCAGGCAATGAAAAACAACTTTAAGTGTTATTGGGGGGGATAGCCAGAATACATCTGTTTTACTTTCATTTGTATTAATTTTGTTTTTATTAACATCTTATTAACAACACCATTTGTTCATTAAAATATACATTTACCAATTATATTTGAAATCTGCCCTCCACATATGTGAATTTTGGGTCATTTAGGCCACACATGCAGCTACTATAACAAATGCTAATATTATGATGCAAAGTTATTTGGCCAATAAAGGGTTAATTTATTAAATTGTTTTATGTCACACATTGTTAAGAATGCCCCCCCCTGTACGGTCAATAGAGGGCGCTAGGATGTAATTTGTAGCTTGGTTCAAAATGACAATAGGTACTTTTTTAATATTATAAATATCAGACATTCAAAAATGAATATCACCTTTAATTCCCTACCGCTCATATTATAATTAAACTATGTTTTAAAATGATATATTAATGTGTGAGTGCATTAAAATGTTTTTGTATTACTAAAGCAACCTGCCAACTGAATGCTGTTTGCCATGCATTCCACCAGGGTGACACGGATGCAGTCAAATCATATTTACAAAATACATATTTATGTATTTCAAAAGAAGAACAGATCAGAGACTCTCTAGCACAAACGCTCAGAAAATCTGAGAACAATACCATAAGGGACAGATCCAACATGTGTAACCAAATAGTCAAATCCCAATGATGGTGGTTTATGATCTGTTTGATAACTTGTGTGAAACAGCACTCCCTGTTCACTTATAAATCCCCGCTAATCCCCGAGAGGTAGTGACAGCTGATTTAGAGACGCTCGGGGCTCCGATGGTGAAGATAAACTGAAGTACTTTCGAGCAGCAAGGTCTGCTGAGGGCCTGTAGAGTTTAAATCACTCTTTAAAGAGACAGTGAGATCTGGCGTCACTGGAAGCCGCTGGGCTAGAAGTCAGAACGTGCTGCAGTCAGACACCGAGTACATGCAATGTTGCTTTTCAGGTAAAATGCTCAGTTCGTTTCCGAAATATTAATGGTAAAAAAACAGGGTCCCTCCAGGATTGATAAATCTAAATTCAAGACTTTTAAGACCTTTTTTAATGCCATTTCAACTGAAAATTAATACTTTTCTCGCACACAATTATTTAGATAATATTGAATCATATTAAAACAATAAAGCACTGAACATCAAATTTAACCTTAATTACTAAGTGTGTTTGACAAAAGAATGCACATTTATTGAAGATACGATTAACGCATTTAAATATAAGGGCTTTCAGAATTTTTTTTCCCAGGATAAAATGGATTTTACACTATTATTGTAAAGCAACTTCAGAAATTACATTTGCAATACAACAGGTTTCCCTTTTAAGAGGACCTAGTCAAGGTGGTAGGTAGGTGATTGTCAAGTTGGCCACCTTAACTGTAAAGTGCTTGCAATTGGCAGTGAAAGTTTAAAAAACAGCCACTAAATGGCAGTAGTTTACCATTAATTACCACAAAATAAAAAAGCTACATATGACCATTTCCCTTGGTAATTGTTTTTTTCTAATCACATTACAAGAAGTATAAAAAACACATGTTAATCCTTTGTTAGCTATTGAAGACATTTCTTTTAATCAGATAGAGAAAATCCATACTCTTATTTAATCAAGAAAAACATTTAAATATACCAGGAGGTGTTTTACTATCACCTACATTATAATTTGCCTATCACCATGCCATGTTATTCAGATCAACGTTAGTACGTTACCCCGCACTCGTTCCAATAATAGACAGTGTCAACCGTGTTGTGTATCTGAGAGTGATGGTGAATCAACGACTCCGGTTTATCCATGCTAAGGCTAGTGCACCTGCCAATACCCCATTGAACATGGCTAACTCTTGAGTTAAAACTGCGAAATTCACATTCATTCGAAAGGCAAACCGTGCAGAAATACATTATTGCATCTAACACATTTTAAGTGATGAAATTGGCAACTTACTTTGAAATGTTAAGCAGGTCCACTGCCTTCGCATGACCCATAAACTGCGACCCAAAGTATCTGGATGCGACTTGGTCGCCGATCCAATACCTCACATGCTGGTCCAACTGTTTGGACTTGGTTGTCTTGTTGAGGCTTTCGTCGAACATAACAACTAAGGCATCTGAGCAGTTCCTTGCGTTAGCACACAGTACTGTGCGATTGCCTGCTGTTGTGATGTTGATGCTAATGATGCTAACGGCGCGCACGCACGAGGTGCAGCGCATCATAAAAATTCTACGCGTCATCTTCCTTATGGATTAAAAAAAAAAAAAAAAAAAAAAAAAAAACTTCGTCACGGATATAATTTAGGTTGCACTGAGATGTTCTTGAAAATTAAAACCACGGTGAAAAAAATCGGAACTTACGACAGCTAATTTAATGCTTTTAAAACCTTTAACAATGGAAAACTAAATTCAATGCTTTTTTAATACTTTTAATAACCCACGGCTACCCTGAAAAAAAGACTTTCAGTAAAACATTGTGTCCTGGTGTAAAAGGCATGGGGATGATAAACAATAATATAAAGGTATAAAGGAAAGAATAACGAGGGAGTGGTATGACTGTTTAACAAGCTAGTGAGAAAATCATGGTTTATACCACACAATCTAAAAGCTGGGGGCTGTCGAGGCACAGGGTAGCGGGAACATTGGGGTGACGATGAGCCCCGGAGCAGGGGTGAGACAGGAGGTGAGAGAGACCTGGTGGCAGGGCTCGGGCCTGGGTGGTGCGGCGTTAACAGGCCCCTGGGGATCCGGTGCTGCAGGACCATATGGGGAGCAGTGAAAGGGAGGGAAACAGCGGGAGCCCCACGTTGACAAGCCACCACTGCCCCTGCTTCAGCTGTTCCTCTGGAGCCCTGGGGACTTGGGGATTAGACGCACACAACAAAGGCGACACACACAAACACACACACCTACAATACACTAAGGAAAATGAGAAAGAAAATCAATCCACTCACAAAACAGTGATGACAAAGGTAAAAACGCACACATACATGCGCGTAAAATCCTGCACGACTGATTTACTTTCCAAATAAAACGGAAAGGAAAGTTTGTCATTGAGTTCAAGACTATACAGACAGTATAAGTGTAAAGCGGCAAGGCCAAACTCATTCCACTTGTCTTTTAAATTGACCAAATTGTACAGAGGCTACAACTTTAAAGAAGCAGACAAATGGCGTAGGTTTGCATAGGGACAGTAGGGACATAACACCACCAACTTTTATGGATGCTCAAATTGTCCCCACCAACTTTTTAGCAACCTTATTTGCATTATATAATGACTTCAGTTATATAGGTAATTTAAATTGTCTTCCCATAAGTTATAAGGATAGAATTGACCTTATCGATATTAAATGAATTACTTTCATTATGTTCAGACTTACATTTAACCCTTTTCACTTGCTGAATGTGCCGGTCCATTTTTTCCCCCTTAAATGCACGTTTGATTGGCTAATTACTAGAACCCCCACATTCACACAACACCGGCAGAAATACATGTCGACATGCCGCCTCCTCTGGCCCCTTTGAAGAGGAAGGATATTAGAAGTTTTTTTTCGGCCAGCAGCAGCCACTGTAAGTAATATAAAAAAACGTCAATGTTGTGGAGGTGGGGAACACACTCGTAATTTTGCTACTGAAAGTCCGACCTGCCATAGAGTGGAACTGCATTGAATTGCGTGAACTTGCTAACCAGCAAAACCTGAGTAGAAAGCTGCTTAAAGAGGTCTTTCTGTACATTTTCTACTCTTAACGTTAATTCAGCTGTGCATTTTCTGAAATTGTACCGTATTTTCTACAACATTTAAAAAAAATATTTTTATTTGCAGCCTATGCACATTTTTTTAACCCCCCCAAAACAAAAAACAAAAACAAAACACAACCACTATAAATTTACTTTATATGGAGCAAGCATTTTGAAAAATGACATTCTCCCATTGAATTTATTTTTCTTCAATTTTTACGTAGGAACTAGCTATTTTTGAGAAATGTACCCAATCTGTTTGGTCTAATTAATGTTCCGTCCCCACTAAAAAGTGTACATAAAGGTTATGCTGTGTTATCGTCCCTACTAATGTTGAGACCAAACCTACGCCCTTGAAGAAGACACAAGCCACTTACTCACAGAAATGCATTTCACATACCTTTCAGACATTGCACATTCAAAGGTTGCTTCATCTTAATGACATATTATTTTGTACAACTTTTATAGATTTTTTTCCCCTTTTACTATGATATAAAAATGTTTGTAAATGATACGAGGTGACAACAATCAGGGTTGTAGTCTCTATAGCCCTACACATTATTGATACAGCAGCTCCTAGCCTGTATATACACCTGCTCACCTGAGAGAATAAGCCAGATGTGAAGAAATGAAACAATGTATGTAGAAAGGAACGAAATGTGTACATGATAACATCTGAGCACAAAGTTAATTCTGCGGTACATTTTACAGCAATTTGTTTCATGTACCTAATTACCAGTCCCATACAGGACTGATCCAACATATAGGGTTCTATTGTAAAACCTAGCAAAAATCTAGACCAATGTTTGACTGTTCGCAATTTCACTGAAGTGATCAAGCAGCTGAATGACGGAGGTTTGTGCTGCTCTGATTCCATTCACCGCCAATCCGAGCAAGTCCCCTCATTTCTTTTACGATAAATGCAGTGACGTAGAGGCACACTAATGGTTCTTGATGTGAGGTAGAAGAGTCTGAATTGCTCGAGTGCAGAAATTTAACACACAAAGTACCTTAAAGGGATCCATGGATAAAAAGACTTGTACTTCTTAAAGAGCGTATGACAGGAGAGAAATGGTCTTAAATAGCATTATTATGTGAATTAGAATCATATTTTGAGACAATTCGACTATATACAACAATTTAGCAAAGCGCGGATGGCGAGAAATTAGTCTTTTAATCTGCCGGTTAGCCACGCCTACTATTATAGGGCTCTAGTGTCCCCAACTGGTGGATGACGTCAGCGGGAGAATGGGCTCATCGGTTTTACTATTCAGCCCATTGGGAAGGAATAATTCAGAACGAGGAAAACGCGACGAAGAGAGACGCAAAATGTCATTTTTTCAGTCTCTCCAATATTTTTACAGGATATTCTTTTTATCCAAGTATTTTTTTTTCCCAATAGCTAAATAAATGGCATGGTCATGACAAATAAGTCTTGTGCTAAATGGAATATGAAATAATAAAAATGCATTAATTCAAGACGACATGGCAAAATTACTCCATAATGATCAAAACTGTCGACTTCACCTTTACTGTTGCACCTCCCGAATGATATTTTATGCCACCTAAGTTGGGCTTATGTCAATTCCCTTCCCCGGCTTCGGAGAATGTAAACAAACCAAGAGGCGTGACAGCTAGCCGACATGCTAACCCGAACCGAGTGTTGTTTCAAAGTCTTCGAAGCGGAAAATCATACATAACTAGCCCGTATCATTTCACATGACGACTGGGTTGTCGATTGTCATCGCCGATCGGCAACCCGCCTGGCGGCGAACAAGTTAGAGCTCGTCGTTCCCCTGCTGAGGGCAGAGGGCTCGTTTGCGGCGAAGCACCTGGACAATGACCGCCGGACAAACCGACCGACGTCGGAGGAGCATGTAGCTGCCAAATGGTTAACACGAATACGGCAAAATAATGCTTTAATACACGGCGAAATCCTAAACAGTGAAAGACTCATAGGAGGCCGGCTGCAGTTGTTATGCAGCTAACATGACAATATGTGTATGAGGAGAACTTTTTACATGCCCATCCATGATCAAACGTAAGTAGTCCTTTATTTAAAGAAAGTTTGTAGTGTTTACTTTGTAATCGTTGTATTCAGAGCTATTTTTAACACAAAGTTGCCATTTCTGATCGGTTGGAAAATTTGACATAACACTGGGCACATGAAAAGGGCAATAAGCCGAGTATAGTCCTCTCCCAGCGGGGGAATGTGCGACAAGCCGCCGGTCGTCGGCCGAGGGGACAAGAAGCATGTCAGTTACAAAATGCAAGCCACCTACATATTAAAATGTTCCCAGTATTTGACATAATACAAAACACGATGTTTACTCACTTCCTCCTAAGCCCCATGGTCCCACAGTAGTAGGGCTTGTTTTGGCCAATATCCACCGGTGAATGGGAACCTTTTGAAACCCCAATAAGGCCTCTTCCTCGTACAGCAAAATTTTTCTGCAGCCGTTTGGCTGGCATGATGCGAAAAATAAACGAATTAATCCGCAAAATCAGCTGAACTGTTAGTCCTTCTCATACAACAGTACGGCTGTATAGTGAAGAGGACTTCTTCTCTCGTACACGTCACAGCGCTCTCTTCCTCAATGCAAGACCGAAGCCGGAAGTCTGTCATTTTCGTAGCGCGGGATTAAAAAAATTGAATAAATATATCGATCGCTTCTTCACACATCCTATGGGTCCATTTCATTGAGGAGCATAAAATACAGCGTGTATTATGAAATAAACATGCTTTTCGTGTCACAGGCACTTTAAATGATAAGCGTTATTATTAGTTAAAATAATTTGATATTGATATTGTTTTTGTTTTTATACAATTTGTAATATTAGTTTAACTAGAAGGTTGCCATTGTTCTTGACGTCGCAGGGCGGTGGTTACGCTGCCAGGCTTCCGGAGTATGACTTTAGCGACATAAACATGTCATCTGCTCAACCCTTTCAATTTGAACCCGAGAGGAACATTAATGAGCATACACAGATAGCAAAATATAACTGGAGCATTCATTGGCCAGATGTACTGCAAATTTCGTCCCAACTTCTTAAAACAGATCCACCCCAATGTCTTTTTGAACAACGGCCCAAACTCAGTATGGAGTTACTTGCCGGATCAGCAACCAGTTTTGGGCCAGAACTTGCCTGGTATACCAGACACACCTCTGTTCAAGCGATTGAGTCTGGCGACAATCCGGCGGATCAAATTCCGAGGGCGGAGCAAGCCACAACAAACAGACAGCAGAGTGGACCAATCAGCAACGGGCAGACGTGACGTTGTTAAAGCGACAAGTAATTAGCGTGAGGGGCGAATGGAGATGTTTATTCAACATGGCTAACGCGAGCCATGTTGACTGTTGTCAATGACTTGTGTCGATGTGTTTTTGATCATTTAAAACTGGTTTTACCGCGGATTGGAACATATTCTCGGCTCTCCCGTTCACCATCTGTGTTGTTGTAGAGACGACTTTCGGCACGCAGGAGTGACGTTACTCGTTAAGAACACGTCACGCAAATAAACGAATCTGATTGGACAGTTGATTTTGTACTTGGTCGAGAGGCCGTTAATGGGCTGGGTCCCAGACTATTTCTCACAGTGTTTAAAGAATACAGGGAGAATAGTCTGGCGGTGCCAGGCATGGCCAGAACTGGTCCAAAGTAGCAGACACGATATTAATGTATGGCCCGGATATGCCACACATTACCCAATCCGGGCCCGATTTGTATCAAAACCATTTTCAGTATTAAATTTGGAGTCCATTTTGTTCAATGTATAATACTGTTATGTGTTTATATTGCCAATTATATATGTCTATTAAAAGCAATAATGAAAACACTTCTTCATCATGCCATTTATTATTGCTAATATATTAGCGCAACATACAACAACATAACAATACAACATTGTTTTTTTCACAAAATATTTTATTGGGACAAGCAACTCCCCATTAAAGATGATCCATTTTTAAAGACTGCAAACAACATATTGTATTTGTTAAGGTTCTGGGGTAACGGGGGACCTAATTCATTTATGATGAGAGATAGTGGTAGATAGTGTCCGAAAAATTCGGTGGGCAGTTTGGTGATACAACAGGTGAACGAGCAGGCTGGCATTTTGCCAGGCAAGCAGTACAGGATCTGGGGGGGGGGGGAACACAAAAATTAGCTCAGCATCAGGATAACAAGATTCTTTGTTAGCTGAAAGTCACATACCTGTTGGTGAGTTGTTGATCTGGCGATGATGTGAGGCCAAGGACCGCTTTAAGTAAGCTGCTGACGGTGATCAGCGGCACCTGGTCCCAGGCTCACCCATATGTGCAATCAAGGAGACAATAAGGCAAAACTGTCATAGTGCTGATCTGGGCCGTATGTGGCGCACTGACGTTTAGAGGTTGTGATTGTGGGGTGGCGTGGCTCAGTGGTGGAGTAGTGGTCCCCCAACCCAGAGGTTGTGGGTTTGATATCCGCCCTGATGAACTCATCTAAGTATCCTTGAGCAAGATACTGAACCCCACCCTGGTGCTGCGTTACCAGTAGGTGGATGGCGATGTAGTGTAAAGTGCTTTGAGGGCCTTGAAAGGTGGAAAGGCACTATACAAGTATTTTACCATTGCTATGCGGATCTGGTAGTCGCCTGCTATTGGGGTAATAGCACTTTCGATGTTTCACAAAATGAGCAGCAAGAGCAAAATTAACAGGAAAGACAGGATTATACGATACGAGAGTAGGGAAAAAACTGCCAAAATGTGCTACACCTTCGAAATGTCTACAAGATGTGAATTTTGACACCCAAAGTACTACCGTGCGCTTTTAGCTTGTTTTGTTTAAATGCATATAGACAGAACATACTAAAGATGCCTTAAGAAAATACTTAAACATAGTAATATCAAATACGGATGCTTTCAAATATTCTACGTCACGTAGAATACTTAAAACCATCCGTAATGTGGTCAACAGATCAACAATCTGCTTTAAAACTACAACGAGAAAGCACAATGCTGAAAAGTATGAGAGAGAAACACATGCAAAAAGTATTTTGAGGCAATGAAAAGGTAATAAAAGACTCAATGAAAACTCAAATAGTAGGTACTCGCTGTTTATACCTGATGAGCGCATGTGTTGGACGTCTCATCGCTTAGAAGGAATTGCAGTAACCCGGTAGTATTCGTCGAGTGACAGTGACAATCTACGTCAGGGGTCAGCAACCCTGGTCCTCGAGTGCCACCATCCAGCTTGTTTTCCATCTCTCCCTCCTTTGACACACCTGAATCAAATGATCAGCTCATCAGCAAGCTCTGCAGGAGCCTGATAACGATCATGATTATTTGATCCAGGTGTGTTAAAGGAGGGAGGCATGGAAAACAAGCTGGATAGTGGCACTCGAGGACCAGGGTTGCTGACCCCTGATCTACGTCATCACCTCGAGCGTCCATTGCGTGCTTAAAACAAGGCGCCCTCTGTAGGTCAAAATATGAACTAAATATTATACATTTTTAAAATCAATGGTATTATATATTATGTGTTTCTAATAAGATATTTTAGTAAAAAAGAACAATTGTGGCTTATTAGAGCCTACAATTTTTTGAGTCCCATCTTCCCTTTAATAAGAAGCTAGTACAGCCGCAGATTATTTGGCAGCGTTTATCCTGGACTGGCTGCCATGCAGTCAACTGCAAGGCACATTGACCAAGAACAATTCACACCCTCATTCACAGCGTGCTGCCATATGTAACTTCAGTACAATAGTATTTTTAGCTACCTGCGCTGGCAACCTGCCAAGCTGCTGTCAAGCCTGCTAACTGAAGTTTCATCTTAATCTAATGTCCTCTAAAACACTGCTTGTGTTGCGCTTGTGGAGGTTGTCTGTTTTGATCAAATGATAGCTTATGGTGGTAGTTTGGGTTGTGAATGTGTGAGTGCGTGTGAGTGTGTGAGTAGACCAAATCGAAAGCTTAACACAACTGTTAAATCTTCCCCATGGCGGCAAATACCTGCTGCCTGCTCTATCTCTGTCCCTCCTTTAGCCTGGGGCCGTGAAAGCAGCCTTGGCTAACATTAAGCTGCTTTTCCTGGGGCTAAAAGTGAGTACCACCTGTCTTCTTCTAGTGAAGTAAAAGTAAAAAGGTTTTCACTTTTCCTCAATCACCCATCTTCTCCGAGACAATGGCGCTTGAAGGTTGAACTTCCCTATCATTTTTATTATTTTTTTAAAATGGTAGCTCAGCTATTTACTGTTGTCATCCTCTTAAAAACAACAAGCGAAAGTTGCTTTTTTTTTTTTTTTTTCTCATTGGCTGATGAAATAAGATTGCAATTATTTTCGATGCAAGAGATGAGACGAAGTATCACAATAAATGTAGAAGGGGAACTTGGGGAAGATGAAGGAACCAATACATAAATTCTATGTTCAATTCACAGAACATAAAATGTGAACAGAATATTAATATTATGAGAGAATTAGAGGGTTTTCCTCTAATAGCCAATCACAATGTTTAAGTTTTCTGGTTTTGGTGGATTAATGTCAGAGAACTTTAATCAAGACACAGGGGAACTGGCTTATGTAAAAATGCATAATACCTCCCTTAAAGGGGCATCATTTATCTCACTTTGGCTCTAGGTTGACTATCGTTATATCATACTTATGAAAATATTGAAATTCCAGTCGGTTGTATAGAACTCATCAGTGATTTCACCCAAAAAGAGATCTGCAGAAAGGTTACTTAATGGGAACAACAAGCCTTTATTTTTTTAACTAGTCCACAATCCATATTTCTATTTCATGAAAAAATTTGAAAGCACTCGGAAAGCACAAATATGAATTGCACTCTTCCATTCCAAAGACTCAACAATCAATTCTGTGTACATCTTATCCTCACTTGGGTTGTAGGTGTGCTGGATCCTTTTTATGGCACACCACAAAGGGCACATAGAACCACTCACATCTCCTGACAATCTTTAGTTCTTCAAATATTCAAGTCTTCAATTAATCTACCATGCATGTTTTCATAATCTGTTACAAAACCAGATGACACAGAGAAAATTCAAACAGACTCCCAGAACATGCAAACCCTAGAAGGGAAGGCTGAAATAGGACAATTTTAAACAAACTTAGATGAGAAAACTGAAAAGGATTTGAAATTAGGCACTGCAATCATTTAATCATATTTTGACTTAATTCCTTCCATAGACTTCACTATCAGTTGACGGAACACGGGGCTTGGCATGAATCCGTAGGGGGTCTATTTTCAAAAACTTCAAATTCAAATATTTTCAAAACCAAAGCCGCTAGCGACCTAAAACAAAAACAGCCACCTCCGTTAGGCATATATGAGTCTCCATTGGCAGCGACATAAACAAATTTAAAGTCGTTCTCTAATAAAATCCTGATTAATTATTTTTTTTATACAAGTATACAAAACTTAAAATGGCTATAAAATTCTCAGATTTTACGCTAGATGCACTAAAATCCCCAAATGCAGAAATAATCACCTATATTTTCAGGATCAATAGCAATATTCAACAAATAAGTTTTTTCCCAAAATAGCAACTTAATTTTTTCTAATTTAGTGCAAGTTTTCAACACCTAATAAATAACTCAATTTTCACGTGAAGGAATCTGACCTTTTAGCCAGATTGCCGGAATCACGACAGCTGAACCGCCCGACCCGCGCTGGCGCAGCTCCAAAGACGTGGGCCGGCAAAACTCCGACAACCCGTCCAGAAGGCCAAACTCCGCGTGTTCACCTTAGTCTTATTCTTTTGTACTGACTCTATTTTGAAAGCTGAAAAAAGGCTTAGAAACACAAAATGACAATTCATTCAGGTCGACAGCGATCAAACGGCAAGGCGAAACAGCAACAGACCCAGGCGAGAAGGCAGACTCGTTCCAGGGTCACCATATCACAAGTCAACAAAATGGTCTTAAGCAAAAGATGACAATAATTAATTAAACATTCAGTCTTTTGGAAGGCTCTTGCAGAGCGGGCTGTGGGAAGGAAGAGAGGTGTGTTTGGGTCTTCTTCTGTTGCAGATTTGGGTAGTCAAGTTCGTGTGTCACCGTTGCTGGGCCATGGTTAACTCATTCACTCTCAGCCATTTTCATCGGTGCAACCCCCTTCGCTCCCGGCCGTTTTACTGGATTTTGACTGATTTTGCAAGGCCCGCAGATCTAGTTCACACACAGTTCTATTACTATAGAAACATGGAACCCACCAAAAGATAGTTTAGACTCTCTTCTTTCAGTAGGAACAAATGTTAGTTCATATCTTTTTCCATTCTTTAGAAATCAGCTTTAGAAAATAGCTTAGTTTGAGCAATTTTCCAATTTCTAATGAAAAAACAGAGAAATTGAGCTTTTTGTAAACGCATACATTTCAAACATAACTTTGACTTTAACACAGCTATTTTTTGCTTTAGTTACATCCCAAACATCTGACTAATGTTTTCCTTTTACAAAATAACATAAACAACAAGACAAATAGATCTTTTGATTGCAAAGTAACAATTTATTTACACATAACTAACAGATAAATGACACTGTTGTGGCCGTGACGGCCAGGGTAAACTTTTCCCGCATCGTCGCCTGTCTCATAAAGATGGACTCAACGGCATCGTCCGCTGCACCGGAGGTCCCGGTCGTTCTGCTCGGTCGTCCATCGCCTGGCATCCCAGGCATCCTCCCGGTTGCTCTGCTCGGTCATCCACCGCCTGGCATCCTGGACATCCATTCGGTCGTCTTCCGCCAGCGCCCTGGATGGATGGATTTTCAGCTTTGTGCTTTGGAGCTAAGTTGAATCAGAACCTAGAGATGTCTCTTGTTAAAAAAACGTAAAAAGATGTATAAATACGTTTTTGGGACACTGAAACAATTAAAAATAGAACGTATTTATACGTTTTTGGGAGGCAACTGAGGTAGGAGGTTCGGCGTCTGAGAGGCACCGAGCTATCACCATTAAAGTTGTTTTTGTTATCGGTTGTTGTGGTAGAACAGGCTGTCCCGCCATTTGTTCTGGACTGTCCTGAAGAGCTGATTGCGGAATTTGGTGTTGCAAACGTGGGCTTGTAGATGTCTTGCCTATCACCTGGTAGTCAGCGTCAATCTTGCTCAGTCGGCTGCATGACGCATGTGTTGGGCTTCTGTGGTCAGAAGGCGTCATGTATCTCTTATGCCCTCTGCAAATATATTCTGCTTGTTTTCCTTAAACTATGATATAAATGCTATTTATTTTATATTGGGTATGTCATACAGTCAAACAGTAAATACGAGAAAAGATACTATTCCCTTCAGAAATTTAATACTTGAGGAAAGCATGCAGAATCATATTAATTTTACTCAACAAAAGCAAAATTTGCATTTTTCTATATACAATCAAAACTTATTAAGATTAAATTCCGATGTTACTATTGCCTCAGCACGGGGGCACGTATTGCCGGCTATCTTGCACTCGTTGTTTTTAAGTTTAAATGTTAGGTTGGACGAAAATTACCTGATCAGTTAAATGTAAAATTTAGCTACTGTGTTTGGATACAACACCGCGGCCCTCACAAAACAAAGAGCTTTTAAAGTTGAAAATTCTTGTAAATAAATGTGTACATCCCGGAATTTCTGTCGATATGAACAAAGAACAGTCTAGATTCTTGATGAAAAGCATAAAAAAAAGAAGCAGTTATCATTCATTTTACACAAATATTTCGAGCTACAGTTACGTAAATTTTGTTCCATGCATTTTTTTCACAACGTTTCAAAGTGCCTGCATGGGGCTATTTTATATAATTAATTACTTTGAATCCTTGACAAAATCACTCTTGAGACACTCCTGCGTGCTTGTGAGCAGTAAAACTTTCGTCATTTTTCCACCTTAATTCGGCGTTTGAACATGTTTGAGTTTATCACAGTTAAAGCCAAGCGCTCTGCCTGGGTCGGCCCCCAACGGGAAGGCTTGGCGCAATGTTTGTGGGAGCTGTCTTGTCAACTGATGGTGATGTTTATGTTCCTTTCAATATCATCAATTTTTAAGTACATATACATTATTGATTTAAAATTGTGTAACTATTTTAAAGCGATGCAAATGTCAGACAAACAAGCTGTTTCATTAGTAATTTTTGCTTATTCATCAGGTTAAAATAAATACAGCTTTCTACTTAAATTCCTGTAGGGTTAAGGTGGATATGCGGAAGATAAAGATGTAGATTGAGGTTTAAGTGCTTCACCTGAATAAATACATAACCTTTGAAAATAATATTTTTTTACCCATTTCTCCATGACAAAACAAAATGCTTTCTGAATTTTGAAGGTGTACTATCGATCCAGTGTTTTACATTCCTTGCAATACAGATTTTTTTCCTAATATCTACCTTTACTGGTCGGTACTAGTTTTGCAAATTGCAATATGATTTATTTATATGGAAATTATTATTCTATTGAATAGTGTGCCACAGAAAACATTATTTCTGAAGCTCAAGGTTTACTGAGGACTGCAAACAGTAAGAGATACTATATCTAGTTGCTGGCTTTTAGTGAAAAGGTTGAAAGAGCCACTTAAGACATAAATCAGAAGTTGATTTGGACAAAATCTGAGTCCCTCTCAGAATCAAGCAAAAAGAGTGTTCGTGTGTGTGCACTTCATGCTTGCGTGTCTATATGTGTATGTGTGTGTCCCAGTCCCAGAGCGTAAGGTGAGAGGGTTGTTGTGCTCTGTATTTTATTGTGCTTTCGCCAGCAACTGAGCCAGACTTTTAATTGCTGTATCAGTTGGAGGAGGGGCCGCCGGGGCGCCTCGTCACCCTGCTGTCGTAAGCTGGGAGCCTGGGAGTCAGGGCAGGTCCTGATCCTCTCCCAAGGGGCGCGCAAGCCCAGCAAACAGTCACCTCTTCCTCTTGAAGACGCACACCTGAGACTCCTGGCACTCTCGCCATTGCATCCACCCCCAACTGCCGTCAACCGCCTTCCAACTCCACCCCTTTCAGTGCATTTTCTCTCCAGCCTCACTCCCACCAGCCTGACATTATACAGCTCACAACATCTGTCTATACACATCCACTGATCAATAAGCTTGACTCGCAGCATATTGACGCTGGCATCGGCCTCATTGATCACATCCAGCCTGTGTGGTTGTGTTTTCAAAAATAATTGGGCCCGGGAACCAGCTTCACTATGAGTGACAGTGAGCTAAAATGATAATCAACTGGATATAGTCCAAATACAATCCCAGCAGGACCAGCTGGACACCGTGCAGACGATGTTGATTTCCTATTTTTAATAGTACTTTTGAGTTGGAGTCACTAACAGCTAGGAGTCATCAACATTAACAATTGCAAGGGCTGATCATGACATAAAATGAGGGATACAAAAAATATATATATATATCACCCCGTTGGAGTGTATTAGAATGAATCGTGGCCCAATAGTAAACATTTACGAGATTAATCTATGTAATACTTGCTCTGCAGTGTAGCAGCAAAGTACTGAACTACAGTATAGCCTACACTGCCTTCAACACTTTCAAACTGCATTGTCAGAGAGATGATGCAATGCTTTAATAAAAAGGCCGGCTTATATTGATAGTCATTATTAAGTGACCTTAGCTAACCCCATTATGTTCCCATTAGACGTAATAACATAAACAGCGACCTCATTTGTTTCATTTGGCCGTTCTACATAAAAAATTTAAAATTTAAATGACACTGGATGGTGACAAAAGAAGACAGAGTATGGTCTTACTTCATTAATGTACAATATACTTCAGTGACGTCATTAACTCATGCAATCCCAGCCATTTTTCACAAGTACAGTCCATTTTTGACAATTTTAACTGATTTGTCAAGGCCCAAAGAATATTGTGTTCTATGGCAAATTACAATATATACCGAATTTATCAATTGAAAAGAAGAGACTCCAATCTTTCATTAGAAGTTTGCATCTGCTCTTTTGTATTATTAAAATTACTAGCAGTTAAAGTGCCCATGACAGCCTAAAAACAATCTTAAATGGCAATATTATGTGAATTACAATCATATTTTGAGATGATTTGACTATATACAACTTTTAATCTGCCGTTTGGCCCTGCCTGTCATTATAGCGCTCTAGCGTCCCCAGCTGGAGGATGATGTCGACACGGTCACGATTTCATCTGAATTACAATTCAGCCCATTGAGGGAGAAATATTCAGAACGAGGAAAATGCGACGAATAGAGCAGCAAAATGTCATTTTTTCAATCTCTCTACTCCAAAATTTTTACAGGATATTCTTTTTATCTAAGTATTTTCCCCCAGTTGCTAAGTAAATGGTATGGTCATGACAAATAACAGTCTTGTGCCAAATGGAATATGAAATATTAAAAATGCATTTATTCAGTAAGACATGGCGAAATTACTCCATAATGGTCTACTTCTTCCACCTCCCGAACTATATTTTATGCCACCGTGGTTAGTCCGGCTCTTGTCATTTCCCTGCCCAGGCTTTGGAGAGCGTTAACAAACCAGGAGGGGTAACAGCTAGCTGACATGCTAACCCGAACCGAACGACGTTTCCAAGTCTTGTTCTCGCCTTTTGAAGCTAAAAATAACATAAAACTACCCCAGACGATATCACACGGCGGCGGGGTTGTCGATTGTCTTCACCGATCGGCAACCCCCCCCCCCCCCCGGTGTTAAACAAGTTACAGCTCGTCGTTCCCCTGCCCGAGCCCAACCTGTGGATAGTGGTCTATTGCCGGTCACGCGAAAAGGACCGAGGGGTGTGTGCGACAAGCCGCCGGTCATCAGCCGAGTGGCCTTCTCGGTGGACAAGAAGCATTGTCAGCCACAGAATGCAAGCCAACTCCTTATTAAAATGTGTGCCATGATCCCAGTATTTGGCATAATACAAAACACGTAGCTTACACACTTCCTTGCTGGTCCAATGGTCCCACAGTTGTTGGACTTGTTTCGGCCCTTATCCGCGGTGAACGGGAACTTTTTGAAACCCAAAAAGGCTCACACGCCTCCCCCTGGTTTAGCAACAAAACCCTGCAGCACATTTGGCTGGCGTGATGCGATAAATAAACGAATTAATCTGCAAAATCAGCTGAATCTGCAGTCCATCTGCATTCTTTAGAGCAGTGTTTTTCAACCGGTGTGCCGCGGCACACTAGTGTGCCGTGAGAGATCGTCAGGTGTGCCGCAAGAAATTATCAAATTTCACATTTATATATTTATATTGTAATATCCGTAACTGCGGGCCCTTGAAGGGGCCATCAGACTGCAGAGTGGTGACGTAGCAGGAAGCAAGCAAGGAGGGAGGGAGAACGGCGTGAGAGCAAGTTAGCGGTCGCATGTTGCGGATGCCACTGTTATTTTGTTTATTTTTCTCCATTGTTGCCACAATAAAGTGGGAAAGTCATCACCGACTCCTCTCCTTTCTACTGTATTTCCCCATTCGGGGCTATTACAATTAAAAAACTTTTTTTTTTACGTCGTCGGGCGGAGTTGCAGTAGGAAGGAAGGAAGGAGTAGGTAGAAAGTTCTCGGTCGTGTGCAGATGAGGGAAGTTTGCTTGTGTCGCGTTCAAAAACTGCTCGGATTTCTAGCCATCAACGACCTTGCTGTCCGCGGCAATGTGATCTCGAAAAGATCGTGTGTTGAAGCGATCGTATGTCGAGGTACTACTGTACTTGCTTTTCTGGCCAAGTCTCTTCTGCAGATGATCCTTTTCGAGCTCATTAAATGCACTTTTGCGAACTACTGACATGCAGTGTATTTTAGGCATAAAAATTGCCCCAATGCCCATGGGTGAGGATTTGAGCCAGAGTGAGAAAATAAACAGAAAATACTCAAAAAACTTGGAACAAATATTATAATGTAATTTATCAAGATTAATTAATTACAAATACTTTCAAATACTCATGGAACCCAAGGTGAGTAGTATGAGAATACAAGTAGCTTTGCAAAGTGGTGATGCAGTTGGTGAATAGGATGAGTGATAGCGAGCCCAGGGCATAAGACTACAATATTCAGAGAGAAGAGAACTCAACCTGCTTTTGGAGGATGAAGGCAGCTAAAAATAAGCAGAAATCAGTGAAACTGTGAAAGAGAAAGAGGAGGCGCTGCCAGCCTGGGTTTTGACCCTCGCTGATTTAAGCCAGAGAGCTCCCACATCTCCACTGCTGCCCCCTCTGCCCCGTTTCTGAGCTCAAATTCACGGTAAGACACTGTGCCCTGTACTCAGATTGTCAGGCCAGCACACCAACTCACTACCGAGAGGCATTATGCTAATGGAGGGGGGGCTTCCTTCCTCTCTACGCGGCCCTTCACTGCTCAGTGGATCGGCCTGCCTTAGGGCCCTGCTGCTTGTTTTGACAGTGCATCCCCTGATAGTTGGGATTAGTCCAGCTTGTTTGGCTAAACTAGGAGAGGGGGATCTTTGGCTACTTTAGGTTTTTGGAGCGCTTCTGGAGCCAGATGCCTCCTGCTTTTATCCCCAACAGGAGAGAGACTGCAACCCCCAAGGCTCGCCCGCAGTCATGGGCAGCCATAACCATCCAGGGAGTGTCAGGACCCCCAGTGTTCATGTGTCATTTAAATGCACTCTTCATACCGTATCCATAAGACAAAATATTAACAGCACATAATAGTCATAATAAACCCTGAAGAAGAAAGGAAGACAAAACCAACCAAAACTCAGGATGGACCAGGGTTTCCCCTAGAATTTTTTTTGAAGCTGTGGTGGTGGGCAGCCTCACTATGTCGTGCCATGGCAAAATTGCGTCATAGCATGACAAATTTTTTTTCACAATTTTCCCAAGAAGAACCATAACAAAGATCTATTTGAAATATTTCATTTGCCAGGCTAATGACGTAGCTCTCAGCTATTGTACATGTATGTAAAACGCGTAGCTGATTACAGCTACATTACCCTACTAAATAATTAGGGCTGTCAAAATTATCGTGTTAACGGGCGGTAATTAATTTTTTAAATTAATCACGTTAAAATATTTGACGCAATTAACGCACATGCCCCGCTCAAACAGATTAAAATGACAGCACAGTGTCATGTCCACTTGTTACTTGTGTTTTTGGTGTTTTGTCACCCTCTGCTGGCGCTTGGGTGTGACTGATTTTATGGGTTTAAGCACCATGAGCATTGTGTAATTATTGACATTATCAATGGCGAGCTACTAGTTTTTGATTGAAATTTTTACAAATTTTATTAAAACGAAAACATTACGAGGGGTTTTAATATAAAATTTCTATGACTTGTACTAACATTTATCTTTTAAGAACTACAAGTCTTTCTATCAATGGATCGCTTTAACAGAATGTTAATGCCATCTTGTTGATTTATTGTTATAATAAAAAAATAAAGTACTTACGTACAGTATGTTGAATGTATATATCCGTCTTGTGTCTTATCTTTCCATTCCAACAATAATTTACAGAAAAATATGGCATATTTTATATAGATGGTTTGAGTTGTGATTAATTACAATTAATTAATTTTTAAGCTGTGATTAACTTGATTAAAAATTGTAATCGTTTGACAGCCCTAGTAATAATCCGACTTTTTTTTCTCCTAGCAATAGTGCAATTTACATCTCGTAGTCCTTATTTTTCCTTTTATTTGGCCCTAATAGGTACTACATTACCACAACAATAATACCATAGCCCTTCTGTTAAAGGACCAATGGCGTAGCTTCGTATAGGGACGTTAGGGACATAACACTAGCAACTTTTCAGGATGCTCAAATTGTCCCCACCAACTTTTAAGCAACCTTATTTGTATTGTATAATGATTTCAGTTATAGAGGCCATTTAGATTGTCTTCACATATTTTGTAAGGATAGAATTGACCCTACCGTTATTGAATGAATTACTTTCATTATGTTCAGACTTACACTGACACCATTTGTTTCCCCTGAAACACACGTTTGATTTTGCTGATGACTAGTTAAATTCCCTGGTTTTCAATGTAAATCTACTAGAAATAAGCGAAATTATCTGCCATAGCTTCAAATACATTTTACTCACTTAGATTTTTTGAAATAAGATTATTTTCAGCTAGCTATTTTTCTTAACACACTTATTTTAAGCAAAAAGTGAGTATATTTAATCTTAAAAAAAAGATTTTTTTTTCATCAGAAATGTTCTTAATTCAAGAATTGATATTGTTAAAAACATTATTTGAATGCATTTTTCCTTGATTTTGGTGAAAAATGACCAACTTTTGGATGTATGGGCTTAATAAGAACAAATGATAATATTTACCTAAAGTAAACTGAATAATCATTCCAATTAATGTTTACTTGTCTTTAACACTCAAAACAAGATGGAAATTTTTTTTTCGACTAGATTTAAGAAAAATTATAAGGTTAAAATGTTATAAATTTGCAGTGTGAAAGTTAGTACAAGTCAATACAGATTTATTTTTGTATTGCTCATTTAGCCTATCAATAAATTAGGTTCATACTGGTGAGAAATTTAGCCCTGACCCCCAGTCACCCAATCTGTTTGGTCTTATTAATGTCCTGTTCCCAGCAAAAAGTGTACATGCAGGTTATGCTGTTATATCGTTCCCACCAATATTGAGACCAAACCCTTGTAATGGACCCATTTCATTGAGTAGGGGAGAAATTCTGCTTGCCGTGTAAAGAGTGTTAGTTTTTTCAGTGAGAAGTTTTTTTTTTCGTTGAACTAATTTACACACAAAGGCATATCGAGGTACCATTTAGCTTAGCAAGGAGAGGTATGAGAGCCATTTTTCGAGTGTCCTAGAGCTCAAGAAACTTGATGAGAGCTATTTTTCGAGTGTCACAGAGCTCAAGAAAAAAAAGCGCATTTATCAAGGTTTCGTCAGCTGCAATTGAGTATATCCGTCTGCCGAAACAGCATGATAGCACAAATTTAAGTATGCCTGCCCCTCTCCTATTGAATGCCTTGTTGACATTAGCACAGCAGCGCTCTGAAATAGAGCAAGGCTTTATTTTGGGCCCCGCCTCTCGGCGCAAATTCATTCAAACTTGCCGTTCTGTCCAAGACGGCCGTCCACTGCTCACTTTTGCCAAAAAGTTCGATCCAAAGTAATGTAATGCCTCGGATGAGGAGAAGAAGGAGAGGAATCGGTATTGGCTTACCCACTTTATTGTGGCAACAATAATAAAGAAAAACAATAACAAAATAACAGCGGGCTGCCGCGACATCCGACCGCTATCTCTCGCTAACTTGCCCTTCCTCCTTCTCGCTTCCTTCTACGTCACAGCTCGTCTCTTAAGGGTGCTGCGAATATTTACAGACATTACAATACACAATGAATAGGTTGCTGCTGAACCCTGCACACTACGATGCTGCTAGTTTGAAACGACCTTAAAAAAAAAAAATGTCTTTTGGAAGCCATGACAGCTTTTAATTTGGTGTGGCGGTGCGCCACAATGTTTCATGTGTAGGGGAAACACTAATGGAAGAATGGGGGTCTCATTGATCATGTTCTCATTTCATTTTGCAGTATTTCAGGTAAGATAAAGGATAACACACCATGGACCCAACACCTTCCAGGTCAGCCTTACATGAGAAAGTGTTGTTTTATGGCTACATTCCTACTCTACATTAATGGAGGCGTTAGGCTGCTATCCCTTTGAGAGAGGCATGAAACGCTCTATTTAAGTGGCTGACCTGTGCTCAACTGTTCAAACAGCCAGTAGGCACATTAATGTCACATTTCCAGTATTAGTGTCTGAAGAACGAGGTAAAGAGAATAAATGAGAGGTGGAGTGATCTCATTTTCAGTAGGTATCCGTAACAGAAAGCCCATGCTATATTTTATTCACTGATGTCAGGTGAGTTCAGGCGACTCAGGGTCATCCGTAGAGTAGCATGATCTAAATTTTCATCCAGGACATCAATTAGATGAAAAACAAGTTACTTCTCAGTTAGATTGACTAAAAAACAGTTGCTGTTGATGTAAAATGCTTAAAGAGGAAGATTTTAAAATTGGAATTGAAAGGAAAGTAAAGGAAGAAAAAGGGGGAAAAAAGGAATGATAAGAAGAGGCAAACAAATATATACTCAATGGGATGAAATTACAAAAAAAATGGAGAGCTAAATGAGAATGGGAAAGAAATGAGGGGGACAATCAATAACAGGGTGAAATGAAAAAGCGAAGACAAGTTGGTTGAAGAGCAGAGAAAGTCTAAGAAAAGGAGAACAGGGTCTCAAGAGAGACAGGTCACAGAGGCCCAGGGGTGATGTCAGCCTATTAAACTGATTTCGCAGGTTCCCTTAACGAAGCCTCTAGCATGTTAAAGGGCAGGAAGCATCCTATTTCAGCCGTTACTTCCCCTCCCTTTTATCGTGGAGTGAGTGCAGGACTTATCGACAACTCCTGACAAACAGGCATGAAGGAGGGCAGCTGCTAGGGCGCTCCTCACAGGATCTGTAACACATTGTGGGATTTAGCGTCAGGCCCCAGTCGAGCCCCATCTCATTTCTCAATAGTGTGCTGACACAAATCTAACTGTGAATGTTCAGCACTCAAGTGTAATCAATACAGTTGTCTGTTGATAAACGTGGAATTACAGTATGGCTTGTCTAATAATGTATGGATTTGTGAATGAAAAAAATCTGACTTTAAAAAGGTCTGCTTTTGTATCATACTTGGTATAAATTACTGCTTCTTGCAATGTGAAAAATAATAAACACAAAGATTAAATTATATACAGTATCAATACATTTATTCGAATACAGTATATGTTTGACCAACCCAGTCGTTTTGGAAAGGTTTAAAATTAACTAACCCACAATTATGTGAAGTTATTTTAGATTAAACTTCAGAATTTGAATGTTAAATGCGTTGCTGCTAATTCATGTCTGTATTTTCCCATTAATAAGTGAACAATATTTAACCTTAGGCCATGTAGTTCCGGCCATTTTCTTCAGTCACAGTTTCAAAGATAGTTTACTCTATAACCAAATCTGAAAAATATGAAGGATGTCAAGCCCCGACGCTCCTAAGTTCCTAGATGGTGTGTATGTCTAAGTGTGTGCATGTGTCCGCTTTTCAAAACATATCCACAATCTGCTGAATCGTACTGGCTGTAAGCTGCAGCTGGCGCTCTGCTGCCTTGCAATCAGTCCCTGCAGCATATGTTACCAGGTGTTCTCTCCCACCGAATGCAATCTTTCATCAAGGTAGCCCGATTGCAGACAAATTAATTAGGAGAATATCAAGTCAACATATCATTGCACAGTAGTTGCATGAGCAATATCAAAGCGGCAAGAATTTTGGGTCATGTGCTCTTATTTACTGTCTGTTCTAATCCAGTGTAATTCACATGACTCTTATAATGTTTCGGTATTGTACTTAAAATTCTCATTTATTGGTCTTCCGAGCCGCTTATCCTTACAAGAGTTGCGGGGGTGCTGGAACCTATCCCAGCTAACTATGGGCAGTATACGAGCTATATCCTGAATTGGTTGCCAGCAAATTACAGAACACTGGGAGACGAACAACCATTCAAAACACACTCAAACCCAGGGACAGATTGAAGTGTTCAGTCAACATACCATGTATGCTTTTGGGATGTGGCAGGAAACCAGAATACCTGATGAAAACCCACGAAGCATAGGAAGAACATGCCAACTCCACAATGGGATTGAACTCTTGATCTCTGAACAGTGAAGTGGACATGCTAACCACTCTTCACCGTGCCACCACAATTCGTCCATTTAGGTATAGCTTAAAGGGGCACTCCAGTCATTTTGATGATTTGTGTCAAAATACAGGACATCTGCTTGAAAATAAGTCCTGAAAACATGTGCACAGAGGGGGAACAATTGAGTGCTGAATCTATTTTTTGTTGTCTTTTCACCTGCCAGAGAAACAAAAAAATAGTGAGACAAATGGCCGGTCGTGAGAAACAGTGCAGTGTGACTGGCAGGCCCCGTAGGCAGCGGTGTCTCGTGCAGCAGCGGCCGACACCTGATTGCATTGAGGTCGGTTCCAGGTCTGCCAAGAGTCTGCTGAATTTATAGTTGTACTTCCAGGGACAGCAGCGAAAAAATTACAACCACCGTCAGCAAAATATATCTTCTGTAACGTTCATACATGTTTTATGCAATGTGTTGGATATCGTAGAAACAGAGGAGGGATCTCAACGCAGACAACGTGAAAACTAACGAGTGGGGGAAATGTCACGTTTTATTTGGGTCTCAAAGTTTTCCCGGGCGGAAGGCGGAGAGGTCATGGTGAGCACTGTGGATGCCAACGTGGGTAGCTGACGATCAGTGTTGTTAATTTTACTTTAAAAAAGTAATTAATTACAGTTAAAAATTTCTTCTCCCCAAAAGTAATTGCATTAGTAACTCAGTTACTTGAATGTAAGAGTAATTAGTTACTTGGCAAAGTAACTAGTGATAATTTTCATGTTTTTTTTTTCCTAAAAAAAAAAAAAAAACAGGTCACACAATGTGAAGTTTAAAGGGTTTTGGGGACAATTGCCCCTAGCCCAATTCTTTTCCCTCCACTTAACTAGACACAAGGATATTGCGATAACTAGATAGTAACCTTTGCTATGTGTGGAAGTCATTTAAAGTTGTGAATCAACCGTTAGAGTTGTTAAAATTGCTCCCGTTATTGCATTAGTTCCCTTCTGTCTACTTTCAACATGTGTAAGTTTTAAAACTGTTTCATCATTTAAAGATAGATTTAAGTCAAGATTTTGCCGATTTAGGAGCCTTTTAGATTAAGATTTTGCCGATTTAGGAGCCTTTTAGATTAATCTTTTTTTTTTTTTAAAGTTACTTAGGTTCGCTAGGAAGGATCTCTACATCAGAGCCTTCCTGAGAGGTCTACTGCTTTAAGATGGTGGCTGTTTACTAACGCATGTAGTCCTTAAAACATGTTGCCAATGCTGCTGTGTCTGTCATTTGCATCTAGTTGTATAATATGTAATATCTACCGTATCATGTGGGCGTAGTTTGTAGGCTATGGCTACAGTCACGTATTATTGGAGCCACCTAGTTTGCAATGGCGTCTTTCCCACCCCTGCTCTGCTCTCTCGTCTCCGTGAGTCCGTCTCTCTCAGACTTTTTTTTATTCAACCAACTTAGAAACGCATTAACGCACGCCTTTCCCGCCTCAGTAATGGTAACGGCGTTGCCAAGATGAGAAAAGTAATTAATTAGATTACTCATTACTGAAAAAAATAACGCCGTTAGTAACGCCGTTATATTCTAACGCCGTTATTAACAACACTGCTGACGATGGTCTTGTTGACAGTTCACCGGGTAGGGTGAGGTATCTGAAAGGGGCACGCTGATCAGGTCCTGGAAGCAAGAAAAAGGCATTATGAGCCGCTGGTCAAAAATCCATCCATCCATCCATCCATCCATCCATCCATCCATCCATCCATCCATCCATCCATCCATCCATCCATCCATCCATCCATCCATCCATCCATCCATCCATCCATCCATCCATCCATCCATCTACCGCTTATCTGAGGTTGGGTCACGGGGGCAGCAGCTTCAAATGGGAAGCCCAGACTTCCCTCTTCCCTGCCACTTCAGCCAGCTCTTCTTGGGGGATCCCAAGGCGTTCCCAGGACAGCCGGGAGACAATAGTCTCCCCAGCGTGTCCTGGGTCCTCCCCGCGGACCGTGCCGGAACACCTCACCAGGAAGGCGCCCCAGTGACATCCTAATCCGATGCCCGAGCCACCTCATCTGGCTCCTCTCGATGTGGAGGAGCAGCAGCTCTACTCCAAGGCCCTCCCGGATGACTGAGCTTCCCACCTTATCTCAAAGGGAGAGCCCGGACACCTTATTGAGGAAACTCATTTCGGCTGCCTGTATCCAGGATCTTGTTCTTTTGGTCACGACCCACAGCTCGTGACCATTGGTGAGGGTAAAAACGTAGCTCGACTGTTAAATAGAGAGCTTCGGCTTTCGGCTCAGCTCCCTCTTCACCACGACAGACCGATGCAGAGTCCACATCACTGCAGACGCAGCACCGATCTGCCTGTCGATCTCCCGTTCCATTTCTTCGTCACTCGTGAACAAAACCCTGAGATACTTCAACTCCACCGCTTGAAGAAAAACCTATTCCCTGACCCGGAGAGGGCATTCCACCCTTTCCCGACTGAGGACCATCCTTTCGGAGTTTCGACTTCACACTCGACTGCGAACCGCTCCAGTGAGAGCTGAAGGTCACGGTCCAATGAAGTCAACAACACCACAACATCCGCAAAAAGAAGCGATGCAATATTGAGGCCACCAAACCGGACCCCCTCAGTGCCTCGTCTGCGCCGAGATATTCTGTCCATAAAGGTGATGAACAGAACCGGTGACATAGGGCAGCCTTGGCGGAGTCCAACTCTCACTGGAAACAGATCCGACTTACAACCGGCTACACGGACTAGACTCTTACACTGGTCATACAGGGTCAGGGTCAAAAATTAATATACAGTGGTGCAAATAAGTATTTAGTGAACCAGTAATTGTGCAAGTTCTCCCACTTGAAAATATTACAGAGGCCTGTAATTGCGAACATAGGCAAACCTCAACCATGAGAGACAGAATGTGGAAAACCCCCCCAGAAAATCACATTGTCTGATTTTTAAAGAATTTATTTGCAAATCATGGTAGAAAATAAGTATTTGGTCAATACCAAAAGTTCATCTCAATACTTTGTAATGTACCCTTTGTTGGCAATAACGGAGGCCAAACGTTTTCTGTAACTCTTCACAAGCTTTTCACACACTTTTGCTGGTATTTTGGCCTATTCCTCCATGCAGATCTCCTCTAGTGCAGTGATGATTTGGGGCTGTCGTTGGGCAACACGGACTTTCAAATACCTCCACAGATTTTCAATGGGGTTGAGAAATGGATACTGGCTAGGCCACTCCAGGACCTTGAAATGCTTCTCATGAAGTCACTCCTTTGTTGCCCTGGCTGTGTGTTTGGGATCATTGTCATAGTGAAAGACCCAGCCACGTCTCATCTTCAATGCCCTTGCTGATGGAAGGAGATTTTCACTCAAAATCTCTCGATACATGGCCCCATTCATTCTTTCCTTTACACAGATCAGTCGTCCTGGTCCCTTTGCAGAAAAACAGCCCCAAAGCATGATGTTTCCACCCCCATGCTTCACAGTGGGTATGGTGTTCTTCGGCCGCAATTCAGTATTCTTTCTCCCTCCAAACACGAGAACCTATGTTTCTACCACAAAGTTCTATTTTGGTTTCATCTGACCATAAAACATTCTCCCGGTCCTCTTCTGGATCATCCAAATGCTCTCTAGCGAGCCGCAGACGAGCCTGGATGTGTACTGGCTTCAGCAGGTAGACACGTCTGGCAGTGCAGGATGTGAGTCTCTGGCGGCGCATTGTGTTTCTGATAGTAGCCTTTATTACTGTGGTCCCAACTCTCTGTAGGTCATTCACTAGGTCCCCCCGTGTGGTTCTGGGATTTTTGCTCACCGTTCTTGTTATCATTTTGACGCCATGAGGTGAGATCTTGCATGGAGCCCCAGATCGAGGGAGATTATTAGTGATCTTGTATGTCTTCCATTTTATCTTTTTTTTAAGTCTTTTATTTTGTAATCATTGCTCCCACAGTTGATTTCTTTACACCAAGCGTTTTACCTATTGCAGACTCAGTCTTCCCAGCCTGGTGCAGGTCTACAATTTTGTCTCTGGTGTCCTTCGACAGCTCTTTGGTCTTGGCCATAGTGGAGTTTGGAGTGTGACTGACTGAGATTGTGGACAGGTGTCTTTTATACCGATAATGAGTTAAAACAGGTGCCATTAATACAGGTAAAGAGTGGAGCCTCATTAGACTTCGTTAGAAGAAGTTAGACCTCTTTGACAGCCAGAAATCTTGCTTGTTTGTAGGTGACCAAATAGTTATTTTCCACTCTAATTTGGAAATAAACTCTTTAAAAATCAAACAATGTGATTTTCTGTTTTTTTTCCCACATTCCGTCTCTCATAGTTGAAGTTTACCCATGTTGACAATTACAGGCCTCTCTAATCTTTTCAAGTAGGAGAATTTGCACAATTGATGGTTGACTAAATACTTATTTGTCCCACTGTATATATAATAAGGATGCGAGAAACAACTGACGGAGAAACTAGACAAGTTGATCGTGTGACGTGGTGGTGCGTCTGCTGGGCTTTTAAAGCTGGCTGATGATAATCGCCATTAGCTATTTCTGCTCCATCTGTCTGACGTCCGATCTGTAACCAGACCACCTCCCTTCACCTGCCTCAGGTCTCAGCAAGGAGGAGCTGAGACCCTGATAATGTGTGCTTTGTGAAATAATGCACGGCATACGACTGACCACAAGCATCACTCGGGGTCCCCGGAGGTCCTTCCTTTGGTGGTCAATGCGTACAGTCAGCAACAATACTTCCAAGGGCCGGTTAGAGTATTGTAGTCGACAGTACTCACTTACTGATGGCAATTGCTGCACAAGGCACTGTGACCGCTTGCTTGCGTGCTTCCTCGGGTCGCTGCTCTGCCCTGGTCGGCTCGCGCAAAACCTCACACACGATAAAATGCTTCTCATCACGTTCATGAAGCCTTGCTGGCATGCTAGATGATGTCTGTAGATATGGAAACATCTAAATGAAGTCTCATCCACGTTGTAACTGGACATCGTAACAACTATACATTTGGCACTTGAGTGTGGTGTGGTTTGAGCACAGTCAGCACACATGCCTACGGCATCTGAGACCTGATGGGCTGGCCTTATATTTACCCCTTTTGAAGCCTTATTAAATAAAGTTAGCATTTTTTTAATCAATTCAATTTTGGGGGGCTTGTTGACAACACTCTCTTCTTTGATCTGATCAAAAAAGTTATTTGTGTTTACGTCCCCTGGACTGTCCCTTTAAAGCACACAATTTCAGCAATATACGTTTTGGATTTGTCATTATGAAAAATCCAAGTTGAGTTTTTTTTTTTTTTCTTTTCTGTTCGACAGTTAATCCCTCAATATGCAGAGCATACCCTACATGAATAACAGGATTTTCAAGCCGCAGTTGCACATGTTGGGCAATTTCACTCTAAATATGATTAAACAATAATAACAATGATGATAATAAAAAACAACAACAAACAAGGCAGAACCATTGTGTGAATGGTTTTCTTCTCCTCTTTCAAAGAGAAAGGCACACAGTTCCTCTCGAAGAGTGCCATTGGATACTGGTTGAAAGATTATGAAAAATGATGTTGTTCTCAAGTGATTTAGATTACTTGTTGTTTTGTGTGGTCATGACTGAGATGAAAAACTGCAATCAATCAAACAAACAAACAATGGTGAACGCATATCTTCTTTGTTAGACATAATATAAGATGATTTCAAAAATGCCTCCAAAGACATTTTTTCTTGATCTAATATGATTGTGGAGATTAAACAAGTTTTTTGACTGGCAGTTGACTATGTTAACAACAAACAATACACAGATTATTTGAATTCAGTATCAAATTTTAAAAGTTGAGTTATCTTAAAGTAACCATAATGTTTATTCATTTATTTATTTATTGAATAATGCACATTGATGAACATCTAAAAGATGTAAATATGCCACATTGTAGCGAAAAAAAAAAAATGCTAATTTACAACCGCAAGTAACACAAAGATACAAAAATACAGAACAAAAGATTACAATAAAACAGTACAGTACAGTAGATTACTAAGAACTTAAAAGTCAGTGATTGCAGGACTGGTTTACTTTCAACCACTGCTTGAGCTGAGTTTTAAAGGTTTGTATCGTGGGACACTCCCTGATGGCAAGTGGTAAACTGTTCCAGATTTTACTGGCCTTTACAGAGAGAGAATTGTGACCGAAGGCTGTTTTTCTGATTGGGACCTCACAGTTCCCGCGAGAGGAGGCCCTGGACCTGAGACCACTGTGAGCCCTTTTTTATTTTTTATTTTTTTTAAAGTCCGACATGGACAAGCCGTTTTAAAAATGTTTAAATTTTCAAGTCTCAATAAATAGTACTTTTTTAAAACGTTACAAACATGGAATGACATTGGTTTTCTGGCAAAGAAGACCTTTAACGATTTCTTGTAGAGCGATTCTATGTTACTGCATGTATTTACTACACCTGCCAGTTGCCAACAAGTAATGCAATATTCAATGTGTGATAAAATCATTGAGTGTAGGAACATTCTCGCAGCCCCAAGTGTTATAAAAGATCGTATTTGTTCTAAACTGTTCAGGTTGAATTTCACAGTAATACACATTCTTTTAATATGACTTTTAAAAGACGGTGTAGAATCAAGTGTCACTCCAAGACACTTGAAATAGGAGATAATTTGTAGTTCCTGTCCTCCCGAAAATACACCTGAATGTTTGATGTCCAAAGGTTTCTTTGCACGCATCATATAAACAGTTTTAGTTGTGTTTAGTTGAAGGCAAGATTTGTTGAGCCAATCATTTATAGGAACCATAGCTAATGTGAGAGCAGAAGCTGCGTCTTGAGTATTTTTTATACGAGTGAAAATGACAGTGTAATCAGCGTACATTTGAAATTCTACGTTAACACATGAATTTGGCAAGTCATTAATATACAAAGAAAATAACAGTGGGCCAAGTATTGACCCCTGAGGCAGGCCAACAGGGACATGTAGAAATGTTGATTTGACACTTTTAATGGAGACACACTGTTTACTGAATTCTAAATAAGATTTTATCCACTGAATTGCATCCAATGAGAAATTAAAATGGATTAATCTAGAGAGAAGAATTTCACGATTTACAGCGTCAAATGCTTTTCTCAGATCAAGAAATACTGCACCAGCGCAAGGATTGGTGTTCAACATGTACAGTGGGGAGAACAAGTATTTGATACACTGCCAATGGGAAAACCATTGGCAGTGTATCAAATACTTGTTCTCCCCACTGTAGTTGCATTTACAGTATAGTATATGATACGGTTGATGTCACACAATTCAGATTATTTTGGGCTTCCAAATTGCGCAATTGGTAGGTTATGGCAGTGTAAAGAGAAAAAAAAAATCCACAGCCTCAGAATACAGGCCTATGGGTAAATATATAAGGCGGAAAACACTCAGGTGACTTGAAGTTCCACTCTGTGACCCCCAATTTGGCCAAATTTCAAAATTGTCCGATATGCATGTGTGATACATAATTAAGAGGCTTAAAATCTCAATTTTCTGGGGGAAGAAAATTTTTGAACAGGAGGGCATTTAGAAAAAAAAATGGTTTTTAAACAGCAAAACCCTATTTGTAGGTGAGAGCACGCGAGAGCAGAATTACAGACGCCATGACTTTAACGAGATATTATCGCGTACTTACCTTATTTCGATCCAAAAACTCCATGTAGCATGTATCACTTGGGGATTTTATGGGTGAAACATGGTAATATAACAAGGGTCGCGATGCATAAATCGCAGACTTAAAGGAGTGGTCCAGATTTTCTTTTTCATATATTTACCCATATAAACATTTTCATTCAATTTTTCTTTGTTTGGATCAATTATTTATTATCTAACATAGCAGAGAAAATGCGACAGTAACAGAAAAATACAATTAAGCGATAGTTATGAAGTAGATATCTGTGACTATTTTACATTTTTTTCATTGTGACATAATTTGTTTAAAAGTTTAAAATATGCAAGTGAACCATTTTTTTAGTCTTTTTTAAAATTTTTTTTTTTATTAAACGAAATAAGACATCAATAAATTATTCTAAGCTAAAAACGACAGACATTTTCAATAACAAATATAATTAATTAACTTCGTTTTATGGCTGGGTTGAAACAAAAGCGGTTGCGCGACATCTGTAAACGGGGGTTTTCAGGGTAAAATGGACAAATTAAAATTAGTTCGGGGGCTTAATGCGCCATGACTATGCTAAGCATGTAGACATATTGTTCTATCAAACACAACAGTTTTTTTCTGCTTAGGACATAGCAGTTTCTTTTAAAGAGGAGTGCAAGAGCAGAAACAGCTTTTTCAGTCTTGTCTGTCTTTTCTGCCATAAACTTTATTACTGTACATACTTTATCTTCCTATGCAAGTGCAGTATTAATCGGCAGATAACCCGGCAATGCCAGCTAGATGTCATCAAGGATTTGACTGGTAGCCTGTTATCAGCACGCCTATGTTTTGAATGAAAATTTTCTTGTTAGCTTGTGAAATGCTTACTCAGCAAGTATACTGTAGCTTTTGCGTCGCTGAAATGTATGCGCCAGTTTCCACATTTTCAGCATGCGACAGCATTTCCCGACTCCATAAAAATGGCTGTGTAAGCTTTTTTTTTCGTATCTGTTGTGTACTGACCCACAATAAGCTGCTACACTTCTTGCGTGGCTGTGCAATTACCGCTTAGAGTAGTGTAGTGCCCACTCAAAACAAGCATAATACTAATTTTTAATGGACACATGTATTTAGAACATTTATGTTTTGATGAGTACGGAAAACAAATGACAGACTGGATGAGTGGTAACTAAATATCAAATTAATGCTGTCACTGTAGGCTAACAGAATAATATGAAGATCTCCTTTAAGTGCTTTTCCCTTTGATAACCAGTTCTTTGATCTCATCCTTAGAGTTCAGTATTTGCGAAATGTATTTATACCAAACATTCACTTTTTTTTCAGTGGTAGTAAGGACTCGTTCATCTCCCACAGTTCATCTTTTCACTGTTCAGGTCTAATACTAAATAGCTGGTATTATATCAACACCTGGACAAAAAAGAGAGTAAAGCGGATCACGCTAGGCTCCCATTTATTAATTTCAAGGTGCCTTAGGTCTCTCATTCTAGGGGTCAGTTATTTGAACATTACACCATTAAGGGCTTGCATCTTCTTTTTACCTTTCAGTTAAAACAGGCCCGCATGTGCCACTTCAAAAGAACGTAGCTTCATACACTCTATCCCGAATATGACAAATATACTTCACAGTAACAGCTCTAACAAAATCGGCAGCAACCAAATGTAAAGGATGAAACATGTAAAAATCAAGACTAAGCTGTGCTGGTGTCAAAAGGGAAACTCAAGAAGCAGGGAACAAGAAAGTGAGATGAGGAAAGGACGTCAGACTGTGAAGGGAAAGACAGAGCAGACAGTCGGTGTAAGAGAAAAGCCCAAACAAGCTTTGTTGTAATTACCGTATTTTTCGGATTATAAATCGCAGTTTTTTTTCATAGTTTGGCTGGGGGTGCAACTTATACTCAGGAGCGACTTATGTGTGAAATTATTAACACATTGTGATATCATTTCACATGTTATTTTGGTGTTTTGGAGTGACACTAATGGTTTGGTAAACTTGTTAGCATGTTCTTTATGCTATAGTTATCCGAATAACTTAATAGCTACGGCCACGTTCGCGTTCTGCCTTTGACAATGTGTGTTCAATTGTATTCTTGACTTTTTTATATTGAAATGCATGCTTTTAGTTTGTGGCGCTTTCACACCCACGTGGGGGCGCACTCGCACTTGTTTACGTGAAGAAGAGCGCTCACACGCCAGAAGAAGACCAACAGCTACGTAGCTCTGAGTGAGTGGGCGAGTTAGCGAGAGAGAAACACGGCTGCGTACCTATGTTCATTGTTTATGCTTGTAAAATATCTCTACAGAGGCGACGCCTGTGTGTATCATCTTTTCTGTTGTTGTTGTCTGTTTTTCACCCGCGATCGTACACGTAGAGCCAGTTGCGTGGTTGTTTGAACGATGCGCTAATGCTAGTGAACGCATGCTAACTGTTTGTGTCATGTTATTGTTGTAAAAGCACCTAATTATCATTTATTTACGTCGATGCGAACCTGTTTTGTATCGAGTACGAAATTGATTCAGCAATTTATACGGACGTCTTGCCTCGTCATTTGGGAGTTTAGCCCGCTGAATAGCCAGGACCAAGCCGTAGCGTCCTGGTTAGGAAAGTAAATTTGCATTTCGTTGTTCACGCACTGTACACTGTACACTTATTCAGCATGTTGTTCTCTATTGTATTTTTATATTAAACAGCGTACCGCACGCGGGCTATTTTTAGACCGTGACGTCGCATCGTAAAGCGGAAGTAAAGCCAAAGTGGGACATTATAGACCCGCCCTCGCATAGACCCAACGTAATTAGTGCTACTTTTATCCAGTAATCTTTCAAAAACGAACATGCCGATCACGCATTGCTTTTTTGGAACTTGTAGAAACGACTCTAGTCATTACGACACATGAAGGATGTTTTCTTCATACATTTCCGGAAACCAAAAACTCGGGAGGAAAAAATGTGAAGACCGAATCAACTTGCGCGGACTTTAACACCAGCTCGGCAAATCAATTCACGTTTCATATGCAGTAAACATTATGTTGGGTTGGTATGGTCTTTCAGAGGACAAAGAGGTAAGTCATTTTTATATTTCTAACTTATTTTTTTAGCGTAACGTTGTGCCGTACTGCCACTGTCTGACAAAGAATGACCTGAAAAGAATTACAATGGTATCTGACTGCCACTGTTACAGTTTCTGTTATATATATATATATATATATATATATATATATATATATATATATATATATATATACAGTGCCTTGCAAAAGTATTCGGCCCCCTTGAATCTTGCAACCTTTCGCCACATTTCAGGCTTCAAACATAAAGATATGAAATTTAATTTTTTTGTCAAGAATCAACAACAAGTGGGACACAATCGTGAAGTGGAACAACATTTATTGGATAATTTAAACTTTTTTAACAAATACAAAACTGAAAAGTGGGGCGTGCAATATTATTCGGCCCCTTTACTTTCAGTGCAGCAAACTCACTCCAGAAGTTCAGTGAGGATCTCTGAATGATCAAATGTTGTCCTAAATGACCGATGATGATAAATAGAATCCACCTGTGTGTAATCAAGTCTCCGTATAAATGCACCTGCTCTGTGATAGTCTCAGGGTTCTGTTTAAAGTGCAGAGACCATTATGAAAACCAAGGAACACACCAGGCAGGTCCGAGATACTGTTGTGGAGAAGTTTAAAGCCGGATTTGGATACAAAAAGATTTCCCAAGCTTTTAACATCTCAAGGAGCACTGTGCAAGCCATTATATTGAAATGGAAGGAGCATCAGACCACTGCAAATCTACCAAGACCCGGCCGTCCTTCCAAACTTTCTTCTCAAACAAGGGGAAAACTGATCAGAGATGCAGCCAAGAGGCCCATGATCACTCTGGATGAACTGCAGAGATCTACAGCTGAGGTGGGAGAGTCTGTCCATAGGACAACAATCAGTCGTATACTGCACAAATCTGGCCTTTATAGAAGAGTGGCAAGAAGAAAGCCATTACTCAAAGATATCCATAAAAAGTCTCGTTTAAAGTTTGCCACAAGCCACCTGGGAGACACACCAAACATGTGGAAGAAGGTGCTCTGGTCAGATGAAACCAAAATTGAACTTTTTGGCCACAATGCAAAACGATATGTTTGGCGTAAAAGCAACACAGCTTATCACCCTGAACACACCATCCCCACTGTCAAACATGGTGGTGGCAGCATCATGGTTTGGGCCTGCTTTTCTTCAGCAGGGACAGAGAAGATGGTTAAAATTGACGGGAAGATGGATGCAACCAAATACAGGAACATTCTGGAAGAAAACCTGTTGGTATCTGCACAAGACCTGAGACTGGGACGGAGATTTATCTTCCAACAGGACAATGATCCAAAACATAAAGCCAAATCTACAATGGAATGGTTCAAAAATAAACGTATCCAGGTGTTAGAATGGCCAAGTCAAAGTCCAGACCTGAATCCAATCGAGAATCTGTGGAAAGAGCTGAAGACTGCTGTTCACAAACACTCTCCATCCAACCTCACTGAGCTCGAGCTGTTTTGCAAGGAAGAATGGGCAAGAATGTCAGTCTCTCGATGTGCAAAACTGATAGAAACATACCCCAAGCGACTTGCAGCTGTAATTGGAGCAAAAGGTGGCGCTACAAAGTATTAACGCAAGGGGGCCGAATAATATTGCACGCCCCACTTTTCAGTTTTTTATTTGTTAAAAAAGTTTAAATTATCCAATAAATTTTGTTCCACTTCACGATTGTGTCCCACTTGTTGTTGATTCTTGACAAAAAATTAAAATTTTATATCTTTATGTTTGAAGCCTGAAATGTGGCGAAAGGTTGCAAGGTTCAAGGGGGCCGAATACTTTTGCAAGGCACTGTATATATATATATATATATATATGTATAAAAACAACTTAAGTAAGGGAGAAGTGTAAATAAATTATAGGATTAAGATGTGTTATCAATGAAAAAATTAAAAGTGTTCGTTAGCTGTCACTGAATAGCATTTGCGATCCCTACACAAAGCTAACTAAATTACCCCCAAGAACGGTAAGAGACGTAGGACAACCAGAGGATATATAAGAAAGACAGGGCTGATGGTAAAGGATAGCTTGTTGAAACAGGAGAATGTCATTGTCAGTCGCGTCGATAAAAAAAGCTAAAGCTATGCTAACGTCGGCTCGTTTTTTTCGTCTTTTTCAGCCTTCGACACTAAAGCCATCTCTTTAACTGAACATTTTTATGTTCTTCCACATCTTTGCCAGTCAATTTGGCACCAGGCACATCATTTTCGGAGAGAATTGGTAGGATTAGCTCTGTAAACATCTTTTTCGTACACGATTTCCATTCATTTCCTATTAGGGACAAACAGTGGCTTGTCCCTACTTAGCAACAGTAGCTAATGTCATGAATATTAATGAGCGGAAGTGACGTGTTGCTTGCGGTACGCCATTGCCTTTCAAGATGACTTGTCTGTTCTATGTGTTGGATTTTATCAAGTAAATTTCCCCCAAAAATGCGACTTAGACTCCGGTGCGACTTGTATATGTTTTTTTTTCTCTTGGTTGGGCATTTTATGGCTGGTGCGACTTATACTCAGGTGCGACTTGTAGTCCGAAAAATACGGTACTTGTGCAATTGACATACACAGTAGTTTATGTTTTTTAGACAGTCGGTTTGGACAAAAACCCTATATTTGCATATCTGATTAAACTGAAAGTGAGTCTTACTTGTGAAGCCAAGCTAAAAAGAAAACAGTCTCCCTTCCCCAATTTGATGGAAAGCATAACAGACAGAAAACACCAAATGTATTAAATTAGATGAAAATACACCTATGATGACAAAACTGTAAATCAGATAAACAGATTAAACCTTGAAAATAGTGCTAGTATTGAGCCAGCCAATTAGAGGCCCTGGGTCAAAGTGCATTACGGGAGGTGGTGGGAGTTTAGAAGCGGCACAAACACAGTGAGACGGACTCCCTCTTCTTTCATCGTTCCTTTCTTCCATCGCCTTTCTTCTCTCTGCTGCAGCGCGAGAGGAGCGAGCTTTGTAGCTTAAGGGATTCACTAGAGCGGCCGTCATTATTCCTCCTCAGATGCTAGTCTGGCCTCCACCCCGCCACCATCACTCCTTCTCTCAACCACACCCCTTCACCATCACTCCCTGCGCACAGCATTACGCTAACATACTGCAAGCACTTTAATTTCATGAACTCAAGGTCCATTGTAAAGCAAGTGTACTATAATGATATCTGAATGATTCTTCCACCCCACAAGCTGAATAAGTATGACATTTTTTTCATGCTTTTGTAAGAAACATTGCGACTATTTTGTGACCGCAATTCTAAATTCTTAATGTTTTTTTAGCTTAGTTTTTTTAGGTGTTATTTGTCCATTTTCTGGCTTTGTTTTTTTCTGCGTTTCAAAAAACATGTAAAGATCAAAATGGCACCATGCTGGAATTTCTAACGTATCGCAAACAGGTTGGGGAGGTTCGCACTAAATTCTTGTAATAATGCCATCTTCTGGCTCATTGACTCCCATTGTAAATCATAAATTTTGATATGCTGTAAACCTGATGTGTTATAATTTGGGTTGTTCCGATCATGTTTTTTTGCTCCCGATCTGATCCTGATCGTTTTAGTTTGAGTATCTGCCGATCCCGATATTTCCCAATCCGATTGCTTTTTTTTTTGCACCCGATTCAATTCCAATCATTCCCGATAATTTTTCCCGATCATATACATTTTGGCAATACATTATGAAAAAAATGAATAAAACTCGGACAAATATATACATTCAGCATACAGTACATTAGTACTATATTTGTTTATAATGACAATAAATCCTCAAGATGGCATTTACATTATTAACATTCTTTCTGTGAGAGGGATCCACGGATAGAAAGACTTGTAAATCTTAAAGGACAAATGTGACTTTGTATATTGTGACTAAATATTGCCATCTAGTGTATTTGTTGAGCTTTCAGTAAATGATACTGTAGCCATGCCCAAATGCATGATGGGAAGTGGAACCATGACTGTGCGTAATGCTACCAATTGATATATCTTCTCTGCGTTGGGAAATAACATAGGGTGTTAAGAAAAAGATCAATTGCTACCTTGCTTCCCCACATTGCTTCCCACGATAGCTCTAATCGTAGGGAGAGGGATTGTAAGGTTTTAGCCAATTAAAAAAAGGCTCCAAAGGCTTCCAAAATTCACTCTACTCATTTTACGCTGCCTTTTAACTCTCTATATAGGTAAATGGCACCATTACAGATTGAGCGCAACAATGCATAAGTGGGTCGTGCAGCGCATGCATTGACTTGCGTTAAATATTTTAACGTGATACAATTTTTAAAAAATTAATTACCGCCATTATCGGGATAAATTTGATAACCCTACCTTAAGCCATAACTAAAGACTCTGGATGAGTATAACATATTATGTCTGTAACGTTAAATACAATTAGAAAACGATTTATTTAAAAATATATATACATCAAAAAAAGGCATGTCCGATATTTTTTTGCCGATTCCGATACTTTGAAAATGACGTGATCGGACCCAATCGATCGGCATCCCGAGCGACATCTCTAGTTATAATGCATTTTCCGCGATTACTCATACAATCGCTTCTTTGAGTCAAAAACATGGAAATAGAGGAATTTGTGTGTTGAGAGGCTTAACATCCAAAAGTCACTAGAGGGCGCCAAAGGCCCATACATGAATTTGCTTGCAAAGAAAGCTTGTTGTTATGACCTATGGACTTATTTCGGCCTCTAACTATATGAAATATTCAAATTAGACTTTTATTTTATATACATAAACAGCAGAGTTAGTTTTGCTATTAGAATAATGCTGCTATTAATGTCCATAGGGGGCATTAAAAAAAAATAAAAAATAATTAAAAACTATATATGTGTAGATAGGTCTGATGCCAATGAACATTTTTAATGGTTGAAAGTGAAAAAATATTCATAAATGACTTAGTTATCACACTTCAAAGGAAAAGCCATACTTTGGAGAAAATCACAAGAATTTAGTCAAAATAAAATAACGCCTACGGGTTTTAAGTCATGCCTGTGACAAAGCAAAAGCAAACTAATTATCTAACATTTGCATTGCAAGTGATTGGAACCTTTAATCCAAATTACTGTGTGTGAGTATGTCATTTTGTTGCACATCTGTGACATCATTGCACACAGTGTATGAGCCAGATTCCCACCCACCTACACAGAATTTCCCACCCCATAATGTCCGATACATCGGCATCATCTTGCTCCTCTCTTACTGAACCAATAAAAAGATGTCCGTTTAGGCTTTAAAAGGCACACAATGAAAGGAACAAGCGAAGAAAGGAGAGCAGGGAGAGTGACAAAAACCAAGATGGGAGGAAAAGAACAGAATGAAGGGAGGTGAGGATGATGGGAGGGTGCAGTGGAGGGATGATGGGTACAGAAAAAGGAAGTCAATTATGTATTCTGAACCTGGCCGATGTAGTCCTCGGGGATCTGGCTTTGCACCTCAGGATCTGTAAATAATTGACAGATAATATTAATTGGCTTTGGATTAGTGAGCAAGCTCAGTATCACACATTAATATTTGATCAGAGGATGATAGGGACCCTGGCAGGGGATCCGAAGGGGCAGCTGAGGCTGTTTTGTTGATTAGGCCAGATAAGCGAGGAGACAGAGGCAAGTAGTAGCAGCACCAGTGATAACAACAGTAGCTCTACACGCATGCAGCACACACATACACTATAGATGGCAACACACAACTGTGGTCTCCAGGCTGCTAAACGCTCCCATTGCTAGAAAACTGCCAGCTCCCTGTTTCCCCACAAAGAATAAAGAAGAGGGGAAAAATGGGAGACTTCCGGAGTCCCTTTGATCGTTTTTGCCCCCCTTTCATTATGGTGTTTAAGCACAGTCTTGTAGTCAGCTGAAGGTATTATGGTGTTTTTATGAGACAGTCCTACCAGGATAAAAGACAGAAAATGCCTTTAAGGGAAGTGCCTCAGTGTGACTATATCTCTAGCTCATATGACAGGCCACTAGTGGTAATAATAATAGGGATTTATTTATTTAATTAATCATTCATTATCACTATGAGGACTTTGGAGGTAGTGGGTTAGCCTTAGCTACCTTTTACGTCCCCAAATACACACAAGCGAGTACGCCCACTTAAAGGCATTACTTTCTTTTTGGAAGATATACACTGTAGATAAGACATATACAGTGGGGCAAATAAGTATTTAGTCAACCACCAATTGTGCAAGTTCTCCTACTTGAAAAGATTAGAGAGGCCTGTCATTGTCATCATGGGTAAACCTCAACCATGAGAGACAGAATGTGGGGAAAAAAACAGAAAATCACATTGTTTGATTTTTAAAGACTTTATTTCCAAATTAGAATGGAAAATAAGTATTTGGTCACCTACAAACAAGCAAGATTTCTGGCTGTCAAAGAGGTCTAACTTCTTCTAACGAGGTCTGACGAGGTCTAATGAGGCTCCACTCGTTACCTGTATTAATGGCACCTGTTTTAACTCATTATCGGTATACAAAAAACCTGTCCACAATCTCAGTCAGTCACACTCCAAACTCCACTATGGCCAAGACCAAAGAGCTGTCGAAGGACACCATAGACAAAATCGTAGACCTGCACCAGGCTGTGAAGACTGAATCTGCAATAGGTAAAACGCATGGTGTAAAGAAATCAACTGTGGGAGCAATTTTTAGAAAATGGAAGACATACAAGACCACTGATAATCTCCCTCGATCTGGGGCTCCATGCAAGATCTCACCTCGTGGCGTCAAAATGATAACAAGAAAGGTGAGCAAAATCCCAGAACCCCATGGGAGGACCTAGTGAATGACCTACTATGAGCTGGGACCACAGTAACAAAGGCTACTATCAGTAACACAATGCGCCGTCAGGGACTTAAGTCCTGCACTGCCAGACATGTCCCCCTGCTGAAGAAAGTACACGTCCAGGCCCGTCTGCGGTCCGCTAGAGAGCATTTGGATGATCCAGAAGAGGACTGGGAGGATGTGTTATGGTCAGATGGGAAGATAGGGTCATTTCAGCTTGTGGCATGAACATAGCCACACAGACAACAAGGAAAACCTGGGTAAGAAACAAGTTGTTTGGGAAAGCTTATTGTGTAACATAAAAGAGGGGGCTGACAAGAGCAAGTGACAATGAAAACTAGTACATGATGAAAATTAGTAGAAAATATGTGAATGGTCGACAGGAAACGAGAAAGTATGAAGAAAATTACATGTAAATATAATCTAAACAAAACTTGGGTCATGACCTAGATCCTAGAATTACAACTTTGCCTTCCAATTTGTTTTTTTTTTTTTTTTTTTGCTCTTAGTGTAATAAATAATTTAATTTAAATTTTATAATAATGTAATTTTCCAAGGATAAAGTAAATAAAAACTTTTAAATCATAAGCTTGAACTTAAGGAAGTTTTAGGAAAAATTGTATCAAAGTACTGATCGGCAGAGGTGGATAGTAACGAGCTACATTTACCCCGCTCCATTTATTTGAGTAACTTTTTGAGAAAAATGTACTTCTAAGAATAGTTTTACGAAGCAAACGCTACTCTTACTCCGCTACTTCGGGCTACACTAGTCGTTACATTTTTCCTCTTTTTTCTTACTTATTAGATTTTACTTAATTTTTTTCATTAGCGATGCCAACAGTCACTCTACCGGTTTCACAAATGAGAAGTCACAACAGTAATCACATGACTCCATTACACCAATCGGACACAAGCTTGCCTTTCAATGATCATGCTGGATTGTTCAATCACGTGGCGTCTTTAAAGCACCGTAAAAAATTAAGTATATGACATAAAGCACTGCCCTCAACATGACTCGAAAAAGTTAAAAACAAAGATTTAACCTCTCGCCTACTTTTTATTTGGCACCGATTGATCACGGAAAACCGGAGATATGTTTCTTTTAATTTCATAGCAGGAAGCATGAAGGAACTATTCAATATTCAACTATTCAAACTAGGAACTATTTTCTCTACTAGAGGGCACTCATGCTCTTTGGATGAATGATGCTTCGGTTATGCAGATTTTTTTCCCTCTTGCCGTTATTCAATTATTTTTTTCCTGTATTTCTTTGGCTTAATGCTGTTATGTGCTGGTTATAATACAGTATAATAATAACAGTTAATATAGATAACATTGTGCTGGGAAAAAAAATTCCATTGTTAAAAAAAAAAATAATAATCAAACATTGTATGAAATTACTCACAATGTTACTCATTAATTGAGTACCTTAGTTTTTGCAGTATAAGGCGCACCTGACTACAAGCCGCCACCCACCGAATTTGACACGAAAACAGCATTTGTTCACAGATAGGCCGCACTGGACTATAAGCCGCAGCTGTCCTCACTGTATTATAAGTGTCTGTCATAAGACCAAATGGACTACCATGAATCTTTGTACCAATTTGATGGAAAGCTTCATTGCTTTAAGAAGTTTCATTTGGCCATCACTGCTCCCTTGGGGAGACAGTCAACCTCTGCTGCCACCTGCTGTCAACACTGTTGTTGTCCTACTTGCCTCCCAGCATGCATTGCAGTGCTACAGATGTAAATAACAATCAAAATTCATGTACTGTGGTAATTATTTCTTAAGTTAATGTTCCATTTGTTTCATTAATTGCTAGTTATGGTGTTTAGTAACACTTTATTTGACAGTGGCACCATAAGACTCATTAAACAATCATAATTATGACATGACACTGTCATGAGCGTTAATGAATGCTTATAACAGATGTCATTTTGTGTTATCCAGGAAATTATCTCACCTTTGAATGGATGTAAAAGATCCAAGCTAGACATACATGGAGTTAGTGATATAATTTGCCATAAATTTGCCATTTATAAAACATTTGATACTTAATGACATCTATTATAAGCATTCAGTAATGCCCATGATAGTGTCATGTCATAGTTGTGATGGTCTTATGACAGTCCTATGATGTCGTTGTCAAATAAAGTGTTTTTCTATTAACCCAAATAAATCAACAAATAAGCTGCAATAGACTAAAAGCTGCAGGATTTAAAATGAAGGAAAAAAGTAGCCGCTTACAGTCCAAAAATTACCGTAGTCTTTTCACCAAATACCTTTTCACTTGCACTTCTGTACATTTTTTGGATGACTGCTTTTACTCTTACTTGAGTATTATAATTTTAAAGAAATGCTACTCTTATTTCATAAAAAAAATTTTTTGCTACTCTGCCCACCTCAGCTGATTGGATGCTAATGTTTTCCATAACATAAACGTTAAATGCAAATTCCTCATAAAGGTTTAAGCATATTCTATGGAATAAATACTTTTTTTTTTTTTAAAGTTTTGTGATAACCTTTTTAAAAACAAAAAAAAAAATGAAAATGTAAAATTATGTAATCACCATCCAAAATTTTGCTAGTATTTAATCACCAGCACTTTAAATACAGCTGCTAAAACTCTGACAAGGTGCTAAGAGAGATTACAATAGAAAACTTCTAATGGCCTTGTGACATTCACCCTTTGAGTTATACATACAGTGCCTTGCAAAAGTATTCGGCCCCCTTGAATCTTGCAACCTTTCGCCACATTTCAGGCTTCAAACATAAAGATATGAAATTTAATTTTTTTGTCAAGAATCAACAACAAGTGGGACACAATCGTGAAGTGGAACAACATTTTTTGGATAATTTAAACTTTTTTAACAAATAAAAAACTGAAAAGTGGGGCGTGCAATATTATTCGGCCCCTTTACTTTCAGTGCAGCAAACTCACTCCAGAAGTTCAGTGAGGATCTCTGAATGATCCAATGTTGTCCTAAATGACCGATGATGATAAATAGAATCCAAATGTGTTGTAATCAAGTCTCCGTATAAATGCACCTGCTCTGTGATAGTCTCAGGGTTCTGTTTAAAGTGCAGAGAGCATTATGAAAACCAAGGAACACACCAGGCAGGTCCGAGATACTGTTGTGGAGAAGTTTAAAGCCGGATTTGGATACAAAAAGATTTCCCAAGCTTTAAACATCTCAAGGAGCACTGTGCAAGCCGTCATATTGAAATGGAAGGAGCATCAAACCACTGCAAATCTACCAAGACCCGGCCGTCCTTCCAAACTTTCTTCTCAAACAGGGAGAAAACTGATCAGAGATGCAGCCAAGAGGCCCATGATCACTCTGAATGAACTGCAGAGATCTACAGCTGAGGTGGGAGAGTCTGTCCATAGGACAACAATCAGTCATACACTGCACAAATCTGGCCTTTATGGAAGAGTGGCAAGAAGAAAGCCATTTCTCAAAGATATCCATGAAAAGTCTCGTTTAAAGTTTGCCACAAGCCACCTGGGAGACACACCAAACATGTGGAAGAAGGTGCTCTGGTCAGATGAAACCAAAATTGAACTTTTGGGCCACAATGCAAAACGATACGTTTGGCGTAAAAGCAACACAGCTTATCACCCTGAACACACCATCCCCACTGTCAAACATGGTGGTGGCAGTATCATGGTTTGGGCCTGCTTTTCTTCAGCAGGGACAGGGAAGATGGTTAAAATTGACAGGAAGATGGATGCAGCCAAATACAAGAACATTCTGGAAGAAAACCTGTTGGTATCTGCACAAACCCTGAGACTGGAACGGAGATTTATCTTCCAACAGGACAATGATCCAAAACATAAAGCCAAATCTACAATGGAATGGTTCAAAAATAAACGTATCCAGGTGTTAGAATGGCCAAGTCAAAGTCCAGACCTGAATCCAATGGAGAATCTGTGGAAAGAGCTGAAGACTGCTGTTCACAAACACTCTCCATCCAACCTCACTGAGCTCGAGCTGTTTTGCAAGGAAGAATGGGCAAGAATGTCAGTCTCTCGATGTGCAAAACTGATAGAAACATACCCTGAGCGACTTGCAGCTGTAATTGGAGCAAAAGGTGGCGCTACAAAGTATTAACGCAAGGGGGCCGAATAATATTGCACGCCCCACTTTTCAGTTTTTTATTTGTTAAAAAAGTTTAAATTATCCAATAAATTTTGTTTCACTTCACGATTGTGTCCCACTTGTTGTTGATTCTTGACAAAAAATTACAATTTTATATCTTTATGTTTGAAGCCTGAAATGTTGCGAAAGGTTGCAAGGTTCAAGGGGGCCGAATACTTTTGCAAGGCACTGTACATCTGAAAGGCACAGTTCTTTTAGGATACTGTGAAACAATGGCATTCAAAACAAACATAACATTTGACGAAAATTAACAGCAGAATATCTTCCCCACAGCAGCAGCGGCAGTGGAACACAGAGCGGGTAAAAATGAAAAAAATAAACAAGACAGATTTACGCAGCACAACAAGCTGGCAGACGTATATGCACAATTAAACTTGTGGAGGCTAATTAAAGCGTTACTGGAAGCACGCAGCTAGAGTGTGACAACATAATGAAAGATTGAAGAGGGGAGGCGAGGCAGGACCCTGCACCCCCAACACCCCGCCTCTCTCCCTTTACTCTTTGACAACAATGCTACCTCATCCTCTCTCCACTTGCCTCTCTCTCTCATCTACCATATGCTGCCATTTGTTTAGTCAAATCCCATTTAAGCGGTGCAGATCTATGGCTGTGAGGCAGTGCTTTGCTACAACTCCATACACAAATCGGCTGCTCGTATTCCTCATAGTCCATGTCACTCGGCCAGAAGAGTCTCCAGGGAGTGGCCTTTTATTGGTTTTCCGCATCATTTGTCTGGTGATTACTGCTATCCTCTCCTGAACCAGGGGAATAATCACAATATTTCAATTTAAAGATACGACATAGGGGTGCTAGCTTGGAAACTTAAACAGCATCCTGCTGTGAACATGGTATAACTGAGAGGACCTTCTGGAAGATATAGTATTTGAAAAGGGAGATCTATATGGTGTGTGAGAAGGGTTCCAGGGCTGGTGCCACAAAATATGTATTTCAAATCCAAACTATAACTTTGTATTCCCCAGTGGAGTCTTACGCACTTTCCCAGCCTTATTAAACATGCCTTCATTATCGTCCAGCCCTGTGGCAAGAACTCACATTGGACGATGCCCTTCACATTGATGAATGTGAACAGCATGACCTTGGACTTCGACTGTCTTGTGTGCTTCAACCTTGGCTTATGTTTTCTTTTCACTACTTTGGGCATTACACAGACTTTATCATGTTGCAAAGACATCTTTAACTGTCTGGAGGAGCAGAGTATTGCAGGCCTTTTGCTTTAATTGCTTGACAGGTGTTTTCAGCACCTGATTGTAATCAACTAATTAAACAACTATTCTAAAAATGGTCATGTTTAAGGGATTAAAACATTTGTCAGTGAAGGAATGACCAATAAGTTGTTTGTTGGTATACAGTAATCCCTCACTACTTTGCACTTCAAACTTTGCGCCCTCAGTCCATTGCGGGTTTGTTTTCAACTAAAAAATTAATGAATAAATACAGATGAGCCATCCTGAGGTGATCACCTAGTCTCACTCTCCCTCCTGCTGCTCTTTGTTGTTCAGACAGTGCACTGGAGTTGCGTCCTACGACTTTTAAAGTGCATGTGACAAGAAAAAGCATGTTTATTTCATAATACACGTGGTATTTTATGCTCCTGAATGATATGGACCGCTTGGATGTGTGTGGAAGCGATCGCTATATTTATTTAGTTTTTTTAATCCTGCGCCATAAAAATGAGTGACTTCCGGCTTCGGTCTTGCATTGAGGAGGAGGGTGCTGTGACGTGTACGGGAGAAGGACTCCTCTTCACTATACAGCCTACTGTTGTGTATGATGACTAAGGATTCAGCTGATTTTTTGGATTAATACGTTTATTTTACGCATCACGCCAGCCAAACGGCTGCAGAAAAATCTTGCTGTATGAGGGACAGGCGTGTGCGCCTTTTTAGAGTTTCAAAAGGTTCCCATTCACCGTGGATATTGTCCAAAACAAGCCCTACTACTGTGGACCATTGGACTTACGAGGAAGTGAGTAAACATCTTGTTTTGTATTATGTCAAATACGAATACAGCGATTACAAAGTAAACACTACAAACTTTCTTTAAATAAAGGACTACTTACGTTTGATATGTAAAAAGCTCTCCTCATGCACATTAGCTGCACATTAGCTGCACAACAACGGCAGCCGCCCTCCTCCAGGGAATGAGCTGTAAACTGCTCTTCGCCGGGCGGTTTGCCGATCCGCAAAGACAATCGACAACCCAGTCGTCATGTCAAATAATCCAGGCTAGTTATGTGTGATTTTCCGCTTCGAAGACTTTGAAACATCACTCGGTTCTGGTTAGCATGTCGGCTAGCTGTCAGGCCTCTTGGTTTCTTTACAGTCTCCGAAGCCGGAGAAGGAAAATGACATATGTCCGACTTAGGTGGCATAAAATATCATTCGGGTGGTGCAACAGTAAAGTTGGGACGGGGCTTTACAGTCCCGGCCCGGCTCCCCCCCTGTTTTTAATGCACCACACACCAAGGTTGTGGGATGGTTGGGACCTGTTGGGGGTGTGGTACCTCACGGCTGCCTCCTCACCACAGGCTCCGCCATCCCTGCACCTTTTTTAAATGCACCACACACATCATACTCCACAGGAGAGCTCCGGCAAAGGGCGGTGGGACGGGCGGCTGGACAGAAACTCCATGCTGCGGTCCCACTGCCCCAAGCCAAGCTCTCCTATTTTAATGCATACATTGCACTACTCTCCCCTCACACCCCCATCACGGTGCTGGGTGATGGCTGCCAGTCAGGAACCTGGCAGCCACAGTAATAGGGTGGTAGGTGGGTCCCACACTTTTTCTATATGGCGTGGCTCCTGGGGTGTGGCCTCCCCTCTGCCTCGGCTCCCGGCCGCGGGAGTGGGTTGGGGGGTCGGGTCTCCGATCTTGCATCGCCCCGTGGCAGTTCCTGGGCGTTCTCCTGCCTCCGCCTTCCCCTCTCTTCTCTGGCTGGGCATCCGCCCTGCGCTCCGTTGCGGGTCGCTGGCTGGGCGCCGGTGTATCAGCGGGGTGTCACCTGCACCGGCGGGGGGCCCTGCCTTGCCTGGGACTTGGTGGGCCGCTGGGGGTCCCGTGGCGTGCCGTGCCGGTTGGGGGGCTGCGGCTGTGGCTCGTGGCCTGGGTGGGCGGGCGAGGGTGGATGTAGGCGTGGGGTTGGTGATGCGTCCCCTCCTGCCATCCCTGAAGGCCGGTTGATGGGTGCGCGGGTGGCCCGGGGGACCACCCTGGGTCCCGGGGGGGGGGACGATGGCTCCTTTGCTGGGCTGCGGGAGGAGGGATGGGCTGCGCATGGCCCCCCGCTCCCCCGCCCGCCCGCCCTCCCTCCCTCCCCGGGCTGGCTGGGTGGGGGCCGTGGCCCTGGGTTGGCGCCCGCACGGCTTCTCCGCCCGTCTGCGTGGCTGTCGCGCGCCCGGTGGGGCTTGCGTGCTGCTGGATGTGGGAGGGCATGGTCGGGTTGGGGGTCCCGGTGCCGGGATTGGCGATGCGGCGGCATAGGGTTGGTCGCCAACGGGCTTACACTCATAAGAGATTCACACGATTACTGGGTTATAGATCACGGAACTGATTTGTGTACACTCTACCCCTTTCAATCACTTAGCTTATAGGCTTATAGACACCCCCACCCCCATTCTCCTCTTTCACTGGCCAATAGGCCCCCACATGGTGTAAACCGGAAATACATCTCGCTGACGATAGCACCAGCATATTAGTAACTAGTTTAGATGTTCAATGTATTTCTTGTTGTTGTTTGTGTATGTTTCTTTTCTTTCTTCTCTTGTATTTCTTTTCTTCTGTCCCCCCATAATCCCTTCCTGTTCACTGCTTTGTCATAATAAAAAGGCATTTTGAATGATCACAATGGGAGTATGCCAGACTCTCAATGTGAAACATTAAAACTGTTCAGAATCCGGGCACTTAGACTTCCATTCTCTGTGTCAAACAGCTGAACAAGACAGGTTTAAAAAAAAAAAATGTCCGATTTAGGTGTCATAAAATATCGTTCCGGAGGTGCGACAGTAAAGGTGAAGTCGACAGTTTAGACCATTATGTAGTAATTTTGCCATGTCGTCCGGAAAAAGTGCATTTTTATTATTTCATATTCCATTTAGCACAATACTTACAGTGCCTTGCAAAAGTATTTGGCCCCCTTGAACCTTGCAACCTTTCGCCACATTTCAGGTTTCAAACATAAAGATATAAAATTTAAATTTTTTGTCAAGAATCAACAACAAGTGGGACACAATCGTGAAGTGGAACAAAATTTATTGGACAATTTAAACTTTTTTAACAAATAAAAAACTGAAAAGTGGGGCGTGCAATATTATTCGGCCCCCTTGCGTTAATACTTTGTAGCGCCACCTTTTGCTCCAATTACAGCTGCAAGTCGCTTGGGGTATGTTTCTATCAGTTTTGCACATCGAGAGACTGACATTCTTGCCCATTCATCCTTGCAAAACAGCTCGAGCTCAGTGAGGTTGGATGGAGAGTGTTTGTGAACAGCAGTCTTCAGCTCTTTCCACAGATTCTCGATTGGATTCAGGTCTGGACTTTGATTTGGCCATTCTACCACCTGGATACGTTTATTTTTGAACCATTCCATTGTAGATTTGGCTTTATGTTTTGGATCATTGTCCTGTTGGAAGATAAATCTCCGTCCCAGTCTCAGGTCTTGTGCAGATACCAACAGGTTTTCTTCCAGAGTGTTCCTGTATTTGGCTGCATCCATCTTCCCGTCAATTTTAACCATCTTCCCTGTCCCTGCTGAAGAAAAGCAGGCCCAAACCATGATGCTGCCACCACCATGTTTGACAGTGGGGATGGTGTGTTCAGGGTGATGAGCTGTGTTGCTTTTACGCCAAACATATCGTTTTGCATTGTGGCCAAAAAGTTCAATTTTGGTTTCATCTGACCAGAGCACCTTCTTCCACATGTTTGGTGTGTCTCCCAGGTGGCTTGTGGCAAACTTTAAACGAGACTTTTTATGGATATCTTTGAGAAATGGCTTTCTTCTTGCCACTCTTCCATAAAGGCCAGATTTGTGCAGTGTACGACTGATTGTTGTCCTATGGACAGACTCTCCCTCAGCTGTAGATCTCTGCAGTTCATCCAGAGTGATCATGGGCCTCTTGGCTGCATCTCTGATCAGTTTTCTCCTTGTTTGAGAAGAAAGTTCGGAAGGACGGCCGGGTCTTGGTAGATTTGCAGTGGTCTGATGCTCCTTCCATTTCAATATGATGGCTTGCACAGTGCTCCTTGAGATGTTTAAAGCTTGGGAAATCTTTTTGTATCCAAATCCGGCTTTAAACTTCTCCACAACAGTATCTCGGACCTGCCTGGTGTGTCCCTTGGTTTTCATAATGCTCTCTGCACTTTAAACAGAACCTTGAGACTATCACAGAGCAGGTGCATTTACTGTATACGGAGACTTGATTACACACAGGTGGATTCTATTTATCATCATCGGTCATTTAGGACAACATTGGATCATTCAGAGATCCTCACTGAACTTCTGAAGTGAGTTTGCTGCACTGAAAGTAAAGGGGCCGAATAATATTGCACGCCCCACTTTTCAGTTTTTTATTTGTTAAAAAAGTTTAAATTATCCAATAAATGTTGTTACACTTCACGATTGTGTCCCACTTGTTGTTGATTCTTGACAAAAAAATTAAATTTCATATCTTTATGTTTGAAGCCTGAAATGTGGCGAAAGGTTGCAAGATTCAAGGGGGGCGAATACTTTTGCAAGGCACTGTATTTGTTATGACCATGCCATTTATTTAACAGTTGGGGAAAATACTTGGATAAAGAATAGCCTGTAAAAATATTGAAGTAAAGAGACAGAAACAATGACATTTTGCAGATCTCTTCGTCACGTTTTCCTCGTTGTGAATAGTTCCCCCTCGACGGGCTGACTGGTCCTTCTCAAGCCATTTATTTAGCTATTGGGGAAAAGTACTTGGATAAAAAGAATATCCTGTAAAAATATTGGAGTAGAGAGACTGAAACAATGACATTTTGCGGCTCTTTTCATCGCGTTTTCCTCGTTCTGAATAATTCCCCCTCAATGGGCTGTATACTAAAACCGATGAGCCCACTCTCCCGCTGACGTCATCCACCTGTTGGGGACGCTTGAGCCCTATAATGGTAGGCGTGGCTAACCGGCAGATTAAAAGACTAATTTCTCGTCATCTGCACTTTGCTAAATTGTTGTATATAGTCAAATCGTCTCAAAATATGATTCTAATTCACATAATAATGCTATTTAAGACTTTTTTCTCCTGTCGTATGCTCTTTAAGGGTAAAAGTTAACGATGATTGACAGACGTTTAATGTTTGATTTTGCCACAGATGCTTGGAAGCCAAAGCTTCAAAGCACCGAATGTGTCAATCATTGCTTAACTTGTTAACTTGCAACTCATTTTGTGCAAGTGAGCAACTTGAGCGGATTTGAGTGGACTCACTCAATTAAGCATTTAATAAAGACGAGCATTTTTGTACTTTATTCTTCTTTCAAAAGAATTCGGTGGGACAGGAAAATGTTTAAAACATCATATTTATTACATTTAAAGTGCTTATATACAGATATACATAAAAAATAATAATTAAACTTTAGGGAAAAAAGTGAAAAAACGTGTCTTATATGTATCTCTTTCAATGTTAAATCTGAATAAATACATTGAACGCACACAGACACACAAAATCTTTGAAAGGGGGCGCTACTTCACTGTTTTTCACTTATCATGGCGGGTTCCAGTCCCCATTAACTGCGAAAAAGGAGGGATCACTGTATTACAAAAGTATTGTTGTCACAGAAGTTGGTTCATTTTATTTTAAGTCTTCATTTGCTCTGTTTATAAACACAATAAAAAAAGAATACTGTACTTCCTCAAGCAGTTAACTGCAGCAGGGTTTGAATAATTTTGATCATATCAGTATGACTGTAATGTCGAAAACATGGTCATTTCAGTCAGTGTCAACTCATATCCTTATTTATTTTGTAGAAAACATGCATGCATGCATGTAATAGTAAAGACTATTCATTTAATATTTTGGTCATGTCAAATAAAATCTCTTCCTTTGAATATGAATGTAAAATAATAGGACATTTGTGTCAATTTTTTAATATGAATGCAAAATGCCATCCTAAATACTTTGACAATACGCACTGTCGAAATGTGTATGATTAGATGACAACTTGTAAAAGTGAGTTAAAGAAAATATCAAGAGAATACAAAGAGATTAAGACGGATATTGAAGAAGGACAAATCTTTTTACAGAGGAATGTCTGGGGCTTATGCATGGACTTTAAATCCCATTGCACCATTTCATGGAGTTTTAGCCTGGAGAGCTTATCCCCAGTATATATCCCCTCTCATACCCTACTTGGCAACAGGGGGAAGAGACTGCAACAAACCAGGGAATTGATGGGAGAGTTTCCAAGGACTGTTGAAGTCCCATGAAGTTTAATCTCTCAACAAAATTGCACTATGTAACATGCTTCGGAGTGTCCTACCTTTTGGCACATAGAATATTACATGTTTATAAGTTGCTTGTTGAGTGGGATTTTTATTAAACACAGTGGTATGAAAAAGTATCTGAACCTTTTGGAATTTCTCACATTTCACATTTATCTGATCTTTGTCAAAATCACACAGATGAAAACACAGTGTCTGCTTTAACTCAAACCACCCAAACATTTATAGGTTTTCATATTTTAATAAGGATAGTATGCAAACGTGACAGAAGGGGGAAAAATGAGTAAGTGAACCATCACATTTAAAAATGTCTGCCCCCCCCCCCCCCCCCCCCTTTGGCAGAAATAACTTCAAGCAGACGCTTCCTGTAGCTGCAGACCAGTCCGGCATATCGATCAGGACTAATCTTGGCCCATTCTTCTCTACAAAATTGCTGTAGTTCAGTCAGATTCCTGGGATGTCTGGCATGAATTGCTGTCTTTAGGTCATGCCACAGCATCTCAATAGGGTTCAAGTCCGGACTTTGACTTGACCAAACCAGAATGTGTATTTTGTAGGGGTTTAACGGTACACAAAAATCTTGGTTCGGTTCATTTTCGGTACAGTAAGAAAACAAAATGCAAAATCTAAATGTGCTAGTTGTTTATTACACACCTTTGTGCTTTCAACAATAGGAACATTAGCCTATACAAAGCTAGAATTCTGCTCAAAAAGTAGTGGGTATTTAAAGATGGAAATCCAACAACAATTTGCCTTTCAGACCCTGCGTATTGGTCAGCTTTCCTCAAAAAAAAAAAGATGAAAAAAGAAGTCCTGTGCTAAAGAGAAAAGTAATCCCAATGACAAAGATTTTAACATGTATTTTACAAATAAAATGCCTCAATGAATCATTTTTTTCTTATGAAAGGTTTTCAAAAGCTTTATTGGTGGATTTTCTCAAGTTAAGCTAAGCCCTTCGAGACAACCTTGTTGTGATTCAAGGCTATACAAATATATGTATGTGTATATATATATACACACATACATACATAAGTTAAAGCGCCACACCGAAATTAATCAATTTCATTGTGTAAGCAGGTTCTGTGTATTATTCTTATTATTTAATGATTGCAAGTTGTCCATGCCCTGAGGCAGCAAACAGCCCCAAAACATGATGCTCCTCCACCATGCTTCACGGTGGAGATGAGGTGTTGATGTTGGTGAGTTGTTCCATTTTTCCTCCACACATGACGTTGTGTGTTACTCCCAAACAATTAGACTTTGGTTTCTTCAGTCCATAAAATATTTTGCCAACATTTCTGTGGAGTGGCCAAGTGCATGTTTGTGAAAACGAGCAACAATCCTTTTTTTTTAGACAGCAGTGGCTTCCTCCGTGGAGTCCCCCAATAAACACCATTCTTGGCCATAGTTTTACATATAGTTTATGTGTGCACAAAGATATTGCACTGTGCCAGTGATTTCCTTAAGTCTTTAGCAGACATTCTATAGTTCTTTTTTTACCTCTCTGAGTATTCTGCGCTGAACTCTTGGCGTACGGCTACTCCTTGGGAGAGAAGCAACAGTGCCAAACTCTCTCCATTTGCAGACAACTTCTCTGACTGTTGATTGATGAACATCCATACTTTTAAAGACGGTTTTGTATCCTTTCCCAGCTTTATACAAATCGACAATCCTTGATCGCAGTTCTTCAGGGAGCTCTTCTGACCTCTGACCTTCTCATCAAGACAATTCTTATTAGATGTGACTTTTATAGTGGGCAGGGCAGCTTTAAAGCACTCATCAGCGATTGGGCACACACCTGACTTAAAATGTTTGGTAAAAATTGGTTTCAATTGCTCTTTAAGCCTCCTTAGACAGAGGGTTCACTTACTTAATTTTCCCCTATCTGTCATTGTTTGCATTCTATCCTCATTAAAATATGAAAACTTATACATGTTTGCGTAGTTGTAGTTAAAACAGACACTGTTTTTATATTTCGACAAAGATCAGATCACATTTGATGTTGATTTCATGCAGAAATGTGAGAAATTTCAAAAGACACTTTTTCATACCACTGTATTCTCTTTTGTTTACATACTTTAGTGACAACATTTTAAGCTATAGATTAAAATGGTTTAAATGAATAATGGTCATATTATTTATAACTTAATAAACAAACAAAAAAAAATGCTTGGAAATTGCATCTGACAAACGTTATGTGTGCTCCTCAGTGGCAAATATATAGATGTAGATGAATTATTCCAAAAGACTCAGTTTTGATCTCGATCTTATTGTTGTTTCAGTCTTGGTCCAAAAGTCATGATCGAGGTCTTATTGATTTCTGGTTCGGGTAAGTCTTGATCTCAGATAGTGTGTAGGTCTGGCACACAAACAAGTTATTTTAGGGTAGTAAAGCAGGTCAAATATAATATTTGAAAGATAGAAGTATATCGTAAATATGCTAACTCATAAAAACTTGGGCTAGTACCATAGTTTAGCAAATGAGTTGAGGGTTATAATGGTTACGCTCCAGTGAAAAATATGACAAACAACGAACCGTATATTTCTATTTGTCTTCATTTGAAGCGAGGGCTGGAGTCTGCAAGCCCATGGACCAGAGGGAGAGATGCTGTTGTGATCCACTCATAGCCTTTGATCCCTGGGATGACCTGAGCCACCGGCTGGACTCTGAAAATGAACACACAAGAGACATGTGTGTACCAATCCATCACTCTTGAGTACTGCATCAAACACCGCTGTTGTGTCCTTGTGCATTTGCTATCAGAATCATTCATAGGCGCATGAACACACGCATACACAGTCAAAAAGAAATTGTGATTTTGTTTTTACGTACTCATAACTATTAAGGACTTTTACATATGTATCCAAGTGCATGTAGAAATAATAATGGTCATGATTAAATAAAATATGGGCCATGTTTTATAAACAAAAAGAAGAAACTGTTTTTTCTATGGATGTTCATTGAGAAAAGTGCAGCAACAAATTTCATTAGACAGAGCAATACCGAGAGAATATTAAACCATTAGTAACGAACATATTCAAAGGAACACTTTAAGATCACTTCCTATTAAAGCTGGCAAGTAAACAGGCCTTTGAAATGAAGCCCTCAACTCAGAGCAGAACAGTGTTGTAGACATCTGCCTTGCCCCGACAAGCCCACAGTGAACTGCAAGGAAATGTTTCCTCTGCTGCACATCATGCTGTATAACACTCATGCATGTACTCCACATTGAGGGAAACAAGCCCGGGGGATTATTGTCATGTATGTTTTAAAACAACAAATTTAGCAGTTAGCGTGTGTTTATTTTATAAAAATAATGAGCATATTAAATTTGCTTGAATTTGTACTAAGTGGATTTGTAAAATTTTTAATATTTTTTTCATTACATTGAACTGATAGTTTCTTCACAATAAGGTTCTCATCAACTTTCATATTTCCACTCATACAGAAAGTTTGATGGAAATATTTCTCATAATCAACTGCATTTTTCAGATAACGTTTTAGACATGAATGAATCAAATTTTGTCATAAAAAAAGCGAGAAACAATAATAAATATTAAACTATCATTGTAGTGACACAAAGTGAAAAGTTGAAAAGAATAGTAAATGATACACAAAAAGGACAAAAGTTAGTGATGCATCCATAGACTTTACACACCTTATGTCTTTTCATAATATGAAAAAGGGATGAGTACAGTGTTGTCTATTTGCCAGACTTTGGCCATTACTGACCAACAGTGATTAATTGTTTTTGCAGTTTTATTGGAAGTTTTCCTCTGCAAAATAAACTGCGTTCAGACACCCATTTGTTCCTGAAGAGGCGACAAATTACAAATGTGAACCTTGTCTACATGCTTTGAGAATGAAATTTCATAACCAAAAGAACAGCATGATGAAAAGACTAAGGAACATCAAAGTGGTTTGCCCTCCAACTGAAAGGTTAAAAGTTGATTTTAAACAGTTTCTCTCGCATTATTCCTGGCTCATTCTCATTAGCTGCTAGTTTTAATCAGATGCACCATCAATTAGTTTGACTTTTCAGTGTATTTGATGCTTTAAAGTTGGATCTCAAGGACACAAATCCCCCGTATAGAATACTTACACGAGAGTCAGAGTATGTGTACTTCCTGCATTATGAAATGCCGTTTTTACCACTTATCCATAAACTGTATATATTATACTAGTATATAATACTGTAATTTTTGGACTATAAGCAGTTACTTTTCCCCTCATTTTGAAGCCTGCAGCACTGTCTTATTTGTTGATTTATTTGGGTTAATAGGTAACATTTTATAACAGGTAATTATAATAATATAATGATAATACATATGATATAATAATCATAATTGGTAAATTTTGTCACTAACTCCATTTATGTCCAGCTCGGATCGTTTACATCCATTTAAAAGGATGACACTAAATGACATATGTCATAAGCATTCATTAATGCTCATGACAGTGTCATGTCACAATTATGACAGTCATATGACAGTCTTATGGCCACACTGTTAAATAAAGTGTTACCGGGTAATATCTTTTGGTGTAAATATCCCATAATACAGTGAGGACAGCAGGGGTTTATAGTCCGTTTTTGCGTCAAATTTGGTGGGCGGCGGCTTGTAGTCAGGTGCGCCTTCTAGTCCAAAAATTATGGTGTAAATATATATAAATATATACAGTAATCCCCCGCTACTTCGCGCTTCAAAGTTTTTTTTTCCCGATTTAAAAAAAAAAAAGTAGTCTAGTCTCACTCTCCCTCCCTTTTTTGCTCCCTCCTCTTTGATCGTCAGGCAGTGCACTGGAGTTGCTTATTAAAGCTAACGATTATTTACAGTTGTTTGGGTTAGACCTTGCCAGAGACACGAACTTTAAAGCACTCCATGCGTCAATCATCGTTTAACTTGTTAATAGTTGCCGTGGCAACTCATTGTGTGTAAGTGAGGAGATGGAACGGATTTGAGTGGACTCACTCAATAAAGCATGTAATAAAGCCAAGAATTTTTCTACTAATTTATTGTTGTTTAAAAATAATTCAGTGGGACAGTAACATGTTTAAACCTTATCATAATTACATATACAAATACAGGAGGACATTTAAATTTTTTTTTTTTTTTTTAAACAGCAAAACCCTAACTGGAGGTGAGAGGATGCGAGAGCATAATTAAAGACGCCATGATGTTAATGAGATATTATCGCGTACTTACCTCTTTTCGATCCAAAAACTCCATGTAGCATGTATCACCGAGTGTCCAGACACAGCTGTGAATGGCCACAGCCGGATTTTGGGGGGATTTTATGGGTGAAACATGGTAATAAAACAAGGGTCGCGATGCAGAAATCGCAGACATCAGACATCTTTTCCCTTATTATAATTTTTCTTTGTTTGGATCGATTATTTATCATCTAAAATATATAAAATAAAAAAATAATAAATAAAATAATATAAAAACAGTAACGAAAAAAAATACAATTAAGTGATAGTTATGAGGTAGATATCCACGACTTATTTACAGACACAATTTTTTTCATTATGACATAATTTGTTTAAAAATGTAAAATATGCGAGTGAATAATTTTTTAAAGTCTTTTTTTTTTTTGTAAACTAAACATTAGACATCAATTAATGACTCTAAGCTAAAAATGACAGACATTTCAAATAACAAATACAATTACTTACCTTCTTTTTATGGCTAGATTGAAATAAAAGTGGTTGCGCGACGTCTGTAAACAGGGGTTTCCAGGGTAAAACAGACAAATTAAAAATATTTCGAGGACTTAATGCGCCATGAATCTGCTATGGTAGCATATCGACATATTGTTCTATCAAACACATCAGTTCTTTGGGCTTAAAGTACGGCAGTTTATTTTAAAGAGGAGTGCAAGAGAAGAAACTGCTTTTTCAGCCTTGTCTGTGTTTTCCGCCATATGTATATATATATTATATATATATACACACATTAATGCCCCGCTACTACACTCATCAAACTTACCGCCCACAGTCCATTGTGAATTTTTTTTCCGTTAAAAAAAAAAAAAAATACAGATGAGCTGTACTGTGCCGATCGCATAGTCTCACTCCCCTCCCCCCCTCTTTTCCTCCCTGCTCTTTGATCGTGGCAGTGCACTGGAGTTGCTTATTAAAGCTAACAATTATTAACAGATGTTTGGGTTTGAGATTGCCAGAGACAAGAGCTTCAAAGAGATCCATGCATCAATCATCGTATAACTTGTTAAACAGTTGCTGTGTCAACTCATTGTGTGTAAGTGAGCAACTTGAGCGGATTTGAGTGGACTCACTCAATGAAGCATTTAATAAAGCCAAGCATTTTTGTACTGCAATATTCTTGTTAAAAAATTCGATGGGACAGTAACATGTTTCAAACTTATCTTAATTATTATTACATTTGAAGTACTTGAAAACCACTTGAAAACCATTTATTAATATATACTGGACTGTCTCAGAAAATTAGAATACACAATATTCTAATTTTTTGAGACAGTCCTGTGTATATATACAGGACTGTCTCAGGAAATTAGAATACACAATATTCTAATTTACTGACTATGTATATATATATATATATATATATATATATATATATATATATATATATATATATATATATATATATATATATTTATACACTCACCGGCCACTTTATTAGGTACACCTGTCCAACTGCTCGTTAACACTTAATTTCTAATCAGCCAATCACTTGGCGGCAACTCAGTGCATTTAGGCATGTTGATATGGTTTAAGAAAATGTCCTGCAGTTCAAACTGTGCATCAGTCTGGGGAAGAAAGGTGATTTCAGTGACTTTGAAAGTGGCATGGTTGTTGGTGCCAGAAGGGCTGGTCTGAGTATTTCAGAAACTGCTGATCTCCTGGGATTTTCACGCACAACCATCTCTAAGGTTTACAGAGCATTGTCCGAAAAAGAAAAAATATCCAGTGAGCGGCAGTTCTGTGGGCGAAAATGCCTTGTTGATGCCAGAGGTCAGAGGAGAATGGCCAGACTGGTTCGAGCTGATAGAAAGGCAACAGTGACTTAAATAACCACCCGTTACAACCAAGGTAGGCAGAAGAGCATCTCTGAATGCACAGTACATCGAACTTTGAGGCAGATGGGCTGCAGCAGCAGAAGACCACGCCGTGTGCCACTCCTTTCAGCTAACAGGAACAGAACAGAAACAGGCTACAATTTGCACAAGCTCATCGAAATTGGACAATAGAAGATTGGAAAAATGTTGCCTGGTCTGATGAGTCTCGATTTCTGCTGCGACATTCGGATGGTAGGGTCAGAATTTGGCGTCAACAACATGAAAGCATGGATCCATCCTGCCTTGTATTAACGGTCCAGGCTGGTGGTGGTGGTGTGAGGAATATTTTCTTGGCACTCTTTGGGACCCTTGGTACCAATTGAGCATCGTTGGAACGCCACAGCCTACCTGAGTATTGTTGCTGACCATGTTCATCCCTTTATGACCACAATGTATCCATCTTCTGATGGCTATTTTCAGCAGGATAATGCACCATGTCATAAAGCTGGAATCATCTCAGACTGGTTTCTTGAACATGACAATGAGTTCACTGTACTCAAATGGCCTCCACACTCACCAGATCTCAATCCAACAGAGCATCTTTGGGATGTTGTGGAACGAGAGATTCACATCATGGATGTGCAGCCGACAAATCTGCACCAACTGTGTGATGCCATCATGTCAATATGGACCAAACTCTCTGAGGAATGCTTCCAGCATCTTGTTGAATCTATGCCACGAAGAATTGAGGCAGTTCTGAAGGCAAAAGGGGGTCCAACCTGTTACTAGCATGGTGGACCTAATAAAGTGGCCGGTGAGTATATAGTTGTTGTTTTTTTTAATTACACTTCGGGAAAAAAAAGTGAAAAAAACATGTTTTATATGTATTGCTTTCCAATCCTAAATCCGAATAATTACATTGAACACACACACACAAAAAAATAACTAAAAAATGGGCGGGGCTCCTTTGTGGTTTTTCAGGTGGGTGCCATAATTGGGTATAAAATGAGCTTCCATGTAATACCCAGTCATTCAAACTTAAAAGGTTGTGGGATTTTCATGTCTTTGTGGGAAAAAAATGCTGAAAAAAATAGTTAAACAGTTCAAAGACAACATTCCTCAAAATTCAATTGCAAGGTATTGTGGGATTTCATCCTCTATGGTTCATAAAATCGAAAGGTTAGGAGAATCTGGAGAAATCACTGCATATATGTGGTAAGGCCCAAAAACCATACTGGAAGTCTGTGATTTTCGGGCCTCTAAACTTCATTGCACCACAAACAGGAATGTGGCTGCAAAGGCAATTACAGAACTGGCTCAGCAATACCTCCGGAAACCATTGTCACAGAAAACAATCTACAGTGCCATCCGCCATTCCTAGATTAAACTCAGCAATGAGGAGAAGAAGTCATTTCTTTAAACAGGACCCAGAAACACAGCCATTTTCTCTGAGCCAGCCATTTGACATTGTATATGGCAAAGTGAAACCCTCTAATGTGGTCAGACGAATCACGATTTGATTCTTTATGGAAAACTGGGACACCATGTCACTAAAGAAGACAATAACAACCCAAAATGTCAACATTCTCAATTGAAAAGCCAGCAATGTGATGGTATGGCACTGTCAGTGCCAATGGCCTAGGTAACTTACACATCTGTGAAGGCACCATTAATTCTGAAATATACATACAGGTTTTAGAGAAGCATATAGTTAAAAATAAAGTTAATTTTCCATCATGTGTCCTGTGACTTTTTGTTTCAGGTGTTGCCACAAAAAAAAAAAAGCATGATTTGTTTGGAATATTTTTTTTTTTGTTTTTTACACCAGATGCCCTTCCTGACTCAACCCACACCTTCTTTATCCAGGCTCAGCCAGCCGAGCTTTGGTATCGCGGCACCACCACGGATCAATCCCACGCTGTCTACATGAAAGGCAACAAAATGTACTACAACAGAAGTGGAATATGAACCTCTTCATAAGCATAGCATAACCTGTTAAATCAACAAACAAGCTAACACTAATGACAGTAAACGATATAACATGCAACACACAAATTAGATATGAAGTGCAGAATGTACCCTGGCTCTTTCCTAAAGTTGACTGGAATAGGTTCCTGGCGACCCCAATTATCATAAGCCATGTGAAAAATGTATGAAAATTAACACATGGTGCTCAAGACAAAGAGAGAGATGCAACTACAAAAAGCTGACAATTAAGGTTGAAGGAAAAATTATCAACAAAACTCAGCATCGCCTTGATTTACACTGCTACAAAAGGTATGCAGACAGTATGCCGATTGAATGAATGTTCCCTAGATTGGTAGCAGAGGCCAGAGGAAAGCCATCTGAGAGTTGAGGGAGCCAAGGGCTGTGCTGTCAAAGCCCTGTGATGCCTGGTGTCTTACACCCGTAGCAACTATACTGTGATCACACCCAGCCAACGACTTAGAGGCTTTCGATGAGCTCGAGAGAGCAGGAATTGGTGAAAGATGATGGGGGGTAGACATGAGCCTCTGTGTGTCGCAAAGGGTGCAAAGGAGAGAGCAGGCGGTACGTGGATGGGAATAAAGGTCGGAATCCTTGACTGTGAAAACTGTCATGGCAGGGGAGATGTTCAGAATCCGTTTGCCTAAAAATATATTATTGAAGTCCTCTAGCGCATATAATTTAACACCTCAATGCCAGGGGAGATGAGTGAGAATTGAAGCGAGTGCACCTTAACAAAGGCCATTCTCCTGGTTTCACACCAGCAGAGAACTACCAAGCAAGGTGCTGCTGCTAATGTTAAGGGTGGCTTGGGGACCAGGCTGTTAAAGCAAAGCTGTACAAAAAGTATAAAGTCACACTCAAAGCCAGTTAAATTTATAAACCTCTGGGCCTCCTGAGGGCATCTTTAGCATAGATGACTTTGTTGTGTCTATTAAGTTGACTTACAAGAAAACGGTTGTCATTTTTACCACATGGCAGAATGTAAAAAAAGGTTTAATGTGATAAATTTGACTGAAGATGCACACATGCAATCGGCCTGCTCTATAAACCATCCAGGAAAGTAAACAGTGGAATTTACGGGGGAAACTCTGAAGAAAACCGTTCAAATATTAGATTAAAAAAGAAATGTCCTACTTAAAGTAAACAAAACCTCCAAAGACTCAAATATTTTTAAGTTGGACGCAATGAACCTCCATTGCTGAGGCACCTGACTGGACTGTGGTTGTAAAGTGGTTGATGTCTGTCGTGGCAGCAATCCAAGAACCCACTGATGGAAGCTGGAGTATTGGATAGCTTCAACCTGAAAAAAGAGTCATTTTTCGACTGTGGGACACTGGAGGCAGCTGACGTATACTGGGTGACCGAGTGGAACGCAGCTCTGGTGGTCTCTGATACAAAAACCTTGGCGCGGTAGTGGTTTGGCGAGACCATGGAGAATGACTTCTGAATTTTGGTCAAATTGGGATGTTGTGAGTTTTTTGGCCGAATACTTTTAAGCCCTCTTAAACTCCACCAGCACGCCTTCCCATGAGGATGCAGCGCCCAGGGACTCTGAGGCTGGCTGTCCTATTTCTGGGGTTGAAGTCACTGAGATGGTTAAAAAAAACTGCCCAGTGGCTAGGCCCAGGGGGTGGATGAGATCTGCCAAGAGTTGAAAAAAACTCTGGATGTTGTAGAGTTGTTTATGTTGACTTGTCTCTGTAACATCGTTGGTCCCCCCTTTTGACAAGGGGGACCAGTACGTGTGTTTCAAATATAGGGGGATCACACACCTTAACCTACCTGCAAAGGTCTATTCAGGGGTACTGGAGAAAAGGGAAGTTGCTGTGGAACATAGACAAAATCCTGGATACAATTGGCCGGAATGAGATTACTCCACAGGGTGTTCGGCCTTTCCCTTAAGCAATAGGGTGAGAAGCTCAGTCATCCAAGAGTGCTTCTCCCCCGTAACAACATGAGTCAGATGAGGTGGCTCGGGCATCAGATTAGGATGCCTCCAGGACGCCTCCCTGGTGGAGTGTGCTGCGCATGTCCCACTGGAAGGAGACCTCAGGGTTGACCCAGGATACGCTGGGGAGACTATGTCTTCCGGCTGACCTGTGAGCTCCTAGGAAAGATGGATGAAGTGGCTGGAAAGAGGGATGTCTGGGCTTTCCAGCTGAACCTGTAGCCCCGGCGACCCGACCTTGGATAAGTGTGAGAAAATGGACGGATGGAAATTTACGGGGCTGTTTTTCTGCAAAGGGACCAGGACGACTGATCTGTGTAAAGGAAAGAATGAATGGGGCAATGTATCGAGAGATTTTGAGTGAAAATCTCCTTCCATCAGCAAGGTTGAGGTTTACCCGTGTTGACAATTACAGGCCTCTCTAATATTTTCAAGTGGGAGAACCTGCACAATTAGTGGTTGACTAAATACTTACTTGCCCCGCTATATATATGTGTCTCCCTACCTTTGCAATCTCCTCTGTATTAACAGTCCTCCCCTGTTCAAGTCGCTCTTTCCCAATCCTCCACCTTTCCGTCTCCGTATACCACAAAACCCACATTTGAACAGGTGTGTGTAAAATGTTTATATTGACTGAATTTTTCTTTTTCTTTTTATACCAAGCCCAAGAAAAAAAAAAAACAAGCAGCTTTCCAAATTAACTTGCTCAGCTGTGTTCTTCTCCAACGCAACATCAAATCAGAAAAATTTCTTTACTGAAATTTTAATGTTTAAACACACAGCCATGGGCATTATGAGAAAGCACAATCGGGCTGGTGAACACAACAAGGCATGGCGAAAACCACACACATATGACATTCAGATAGACGGAGTTTGATACTGTATGTACAGTATACTATTTGAATGATCCTGAAAAGCAAATACGTACAGGCAGTTTTCTCTTGCAGCTTGACTCATTCTTATTCATAAGGTCGACTGGGCACACAGCTTTTAACTGGCTCAAACCCAAGTCATTCATTCAGTTCAGTCATGTGATTTTGGAGGACTTTTGCTACTGCGATTGCATTAGAAATAAGACTGCTGCTTTCCTTTGTCTCCTTTCTTTCCTTCCTTGTACCCTGTCTGAATCTATCCTGCATCTGTAAAACAGATTAGGCCAATGGGATGAAGGTTGCATTATGTCCTGAGAGGGCTTTACTGTAAGGTTCGCACCAGTTCTCTTTCCCTCAATCTCTTCCCACTTAATATACTACTCCACTCAAAAGGAGCTAAATCTTTGTGAACGGAGAAACTACGAACTCACTGGGAGTTAATCAGAGTCAGTGCACTGCAAAACATTTGCATATGAATTGGTTGTGGCTCTATACCAGGTCTCTTTATGTCATTCAATCTGCAATGCCTCAGGCCGAGGTAATCCTAGGTGATACACTGCTATAGGTGCATGTTTTTGTTTATGGAGAAATAAATGTGGGGAAAAAACCCCAATAGGTATACATGAAACCGGACAAAGTCTGTACAAACATCACTTATATTAGATTAGTTTAATTTAGTTATATTAGTATAATTATTTAGTATAATATAGTTCCACCTTACTGCTTTGTGCTTCTAATGATGAGATCGGTTTTTGGAAAAGTAAAAGAAGACCTGACGTGAATACATTTTTTATTTCCATACATACCGTATTCACTAATAAGCAACAATCCTCCCTCAAAGCTTAACTCTCTTCCTCCCTGTTTTATATGGTTTCTAAGGCTGAGGCCATCGAGAATGGGAGGAGAAATGACGTTCGGGAGAGTGTAAATCTGATGTGGAAATGTAGACTTAGTTGGATTTATCTATTTGAGGAAAGACCTTTTCACTTGTTTTGTTGGTTTATCCCCTAAACCCCATCTTACCCCCCAGCCTAAAAGCTTTTGACATCTTCATCTTGTTCACAGTGGGCAGCCTTTGTTTGTTCTGCTTGAAAAAGCCACTGGGGCTCAGCCCCCCTCTCTGTGGCACAAGTGTAGGACTTTGCCATGGCAAAGGGGGGATTTCTCTTTCCTGCTACCCCCTCCTTTTTCACATAACTACAATATGGTCATTGTCTACTAGTGAATAATGTGGCCACTCGGGCAGCATGGACTGCTCCTCGGGCTTTGACTGTGAACCAGCTCTTTTCTTCAGCGTGAAAGGACTCTAATCCATGTAAATATAAGACTCAGGGTACAGCTTGGCCATGGTGAGGAGAGTGAGAGGGAGGAATGGAGGGGAGGGTCAGCAATTTAACCTTTGACCCAACAAATAAGAGGCATGTAAGTTTTAGAATTACTCTCCAAAGAGGGGCTCCTGTGGCAGAATGAGCTTCTTTTGTAATCCTCGCAGTCTGGGTCTGATTGCAGGGACTAGCATGGGAGCGTGGTCCAAAACAAAACAGGCAAAAAACAGTACTGCACTACTTAACAGCAACAAATAGACAATGCTAAACATTCAGGGTGATTTGTCTATTACCACTGCTTTCCAGGATTCAGTTTTTAATCAGGCAAGAGTGTTGATTGTTCACGTCAAAAATTAGGAATTATGATTTGTATCAATTAGAATTTGAAATATGAAATGAAACCTCAGCCAATCACGCTTTTATGCTTTTTTGTCATGCTGTAAAGATGCTATACATGTTAGTAATAACGGTAATTATAATCTATTGGTAATTTGTGTCAAGAAGGGGTATTGAAGTAATATATTTTAAATTTGACTATGGTTTTAGTATGTTGGGGAGGCTCTAAATTTCATCAGATTTGTTACATATGTGGTATATTTTGTCCATATGTGTATATATATATATATATATATATATATATATATATATATGCATATATATGTATATATATATATATATATATATATATATATATATATATATATATATATATACACATTACTATATACACAGTGGAAAACACTAAGGTGACTTGAAGTTCCGCTCTGAGACCCCCAGTTTGGCCAAATTTAAAAAATTGTCCTATATGCATGTTTGATACATCATTGGAAAGCTTAAAATCTTAATTTTCAGGGGGAAGAAAATTTTTGAACAGGAGGGCATTATTAAAGGGAAAAAAATTCAAACAGCGAACCCCTCACTGGAGGTGAGAGCATGAGAGAGCATAATTAAAGACACCAGGATTTTAATGGGATTTTATCGCATACTTACCTTGTTTCAATCCAAAATCTCCATGTAGCATGTATCACCGAGTGTCAAGACACAGCTGAGAATGGCCACAGCCGGATTTTGGGGGATTTTATGGGTGGAACATGGTAATATAACAAGGGTCGAGATGCAGAAATCGCAGACATCAAGGAGTGGTCGAGATTTTCTTTTTCACATATTTACCCTTTTAAACCCTTTGTTTGGATCGATTATTTATTATCTAAAATATCGGAGAAAATGCGACAGTAACAAAATAAATACAATTAAGTGTCAGTTATGAGGTAGATATCTGTGACTTATTTACTGACACTATTTTTTTCATTGTTATGTAATTTGTTTAAAAGCTTAAACTATGTGATTGAATATTTAACTAAATATTAGACACCTTCTTTTTATAGCTGGGTTGAAACAAAAGCGGTTGTGCGGTGTCTGTAAACGGGGGTCTCCAGGGTAAGACGGACAAATTAAAAATAGTTCGGGCCTTAATGCGCCATGAAACTGCAGTGGCAGCACAACAATTCTTATGACTAAAAATACAGCAGTTTATTTTAAAGAGGGATGCAAGAGCAGAAACTGCTTTTTCAGTCTTGTCTGTGTTTTACGCCATATTATATACACTACAGTATAAGTGTAGTTGGTGTGGGCTTGCAGCTCCACAACAGCCACCTATGCCTAAGTGCTCCTTGATTTGTTCATGGTTTCCTCATTGTTTCATGCTGTTTGGTTTGATAAGATAGATTACATGGAAACAATAAAGTTATACGACTTGTACTGCAGGAGGTGATTTGTTTAGGACAGAAGCGAGAGAATTGTAAAATGACATATGCCTGATATGAAGCGTGATTTCACTTTTCGTCGCCCTCTTGCACTGTGTTGTGACCCACAGTGTTGTTAATAATGGCGTTAGAGTCTAAGAGCATTTCTATCCGTATTAGTTTTTTCAGTAGTGAGTAACCTAATTAACTACTTTTCCCCTTTTTGCAGCGGCGTTACCGTTATTGAGGATGTGAAGGGGCGCATTACTACAGTTTGGTTGAATGAGGCGCAAGTTGTCTGATTTTATCACAGCTCCCTGGGAGATATCATAGTGGGAGGGGGGAGGAAGGAAGCGAGTGGCAACACCATTGCAAAGGTGATGATGATTGTCTAGGTGGCTCGGAGCTTTAACATAGCATTCGCGTTCTCTTTAGTATTAGCATTTAGCGTAGAGAGTGTCACCTAAAACTTTCGGACAATTTTTTTTTTTTTTTTTCACAGAGAGTTCGTGGCGTCCAGGTGGGTACAATTAATCGAAAATAATATATTGATTTACTGCTGAGTGTGCATTATCATCACCAAGTTGGCATTGTCCTTGTAGACGCTACAATATAATAATATATATATTTTATTTTTATTACCAAAAATATTCACTTCCCCTAAACTTTTCTTGAATGACATATCCATGAATTTTTAATCGAATCAACTAAAGCAAAGATAGGAGAGGCAGGAGATTCAGAGCCTCATCTGCATATTGAAAAATATATCTATATATGTTAGGGGTATGACGATATACAGAAGTCACAGCTCAGTATGTACCTCGGTACGGGGGTCACGGTTAGGTGCGGATTCAGTACAACAGGAAAAACAAAAAGGCTTTTTTTCTCACAGCATTTGAAAGTTAATGTTTGCATACCATTACACTCATATTTAGGTGATTTTTTTTGGTGTAAAAAGTTGGTTTTTTAAATGAAAAAAATCAGTTCAATTCAATCAGTTAATATAAATCTTTGATATGAAAGATGTTATAGAATGTATACTTTAATAAAGTGTAGAACATGAAACATAACGTCAGTTACTTTGCTGAATAACTAATTCCTCTTACAATGAGGTAACTGAGTTACAAACTCAATTACTTATTAGAAGTAATTTGTAACTAACTTATTACTGTAACATTAACAACACTGGCAGTGCTAGATATTTATATTGAGAAGTGAATAGTGCACAAGGAAGAGGCACAATGCATACAGTATTTCATTGTAAAGGGGAATTTACATGGCGACTCTGCGACACAAAGACGTAATGACTGAGTAGCGGACTCGCCTCGCATGCATATGGTGTCGGGGAAGACGGAAGGCAAAGACGAAAAATTCTGAATCCTGCCTCCAAAGTGAAAGAATCCGATTGCGGGGGGTTGAGGGGGGCTTCCTTGGCATGCATATCAAAGGCTCCTGCGGCACGAGACCGCGCCGTTAAAGTCAGCACTCGTACACGTCACATCGGGCGTGCGCAGCGGTGCTACTAATATATGGTGGAATGTCGGCTTTAATTTATTGTTTTGATAATATTTGTAAATTAAATAGGTTGAACGTTTCAATTTTTGTGCCTTTTTGAACTAAAGAAAAATGACATAGCTTCGAGTGGGCGGGCATATTTCTTTCCGGGCTGAGGGAGCTTGGTTGGGTCAAAGTGCATCATTCTCTGTCGCCCTGTAAATCTGCACTGCCCCCTAGGGCCTGGCATGAATACTACATCGTTTTCATGCGGAATTGCGACATTGTTCAAATGGAGACGCAAATGCAAATTTGAAATTTTTCGTATTCTCGGAGAGTCACCACGTAAACGGCCCCTAAGACACGCGTCTGGTTTCTGTGGCACACAAAACCCAATAACCCAGTATAAAAAAGTATTTAAAGTGTTTTAAATACAGTATTTTAAAGTGATGCACAAAAGTAACGTTAACATCACTACCAGTGGGAGCATGATACAACTGGTATTTATGATAACTGTTGCAACCTTGTAGGCTGCTTCTCTGAAGCCTGCAGCAGTGAACACATACTACAGAGAATCATCTTTGGGTTTTGATGTCAGAAGCTGCAGAGCGTCAAAATGCCAATGAATTGTGTAGTCAACCATAACTTTGATAATGCAAAACTGATGCAGATCCAGTGACTAATAGTGCAACTGTGAAAGGAGATTACTGCTTCTGCTTTGAAGGTTCACACTTCACAGCTCAATTTTGGTGTGTAAAAGATTCATATTTTTAAAAAATTTATGTTGACTTAATGTTAATAGTGTTATTGTAGACTTATTGTAGTCTGAGTAACTGTTCAATAATCTAAAAAATAAATGATATTTAGTTTTACAATTTATACAAGTAAATTGTGCCATTTCAGGAGTATTGTGTTTTAAGGGTTCTGATTAAATATATTACAAAGTATATTATTTATGTAAGATACACTATGCTCCTATTTTTCATCTTGGTTGTATGTTTGCATCAATTCTATGTCGTATAGTAATTGTTTTATTATTATTGTCACTATCATTATTAACTGCGGTTTCCTCACTTTCAAGATGTCTCGAGGCAAAGAATGGTGTCGAGACCAGACTTGTATGTTTTCCTCAACTGTTTAAATTTCTCCATAGATTCTTAATATCTTGGTCTCGTCTCGTCTCGCTTTCAGTTTGTCACTGTCTTTGTCATGTCTCCGTCGCGACTCCCAAAAGTCTTGGCCTTGCTGAGGTTTGGTCACAGGCATGTTTTCGTCTTGACCACGACAGTAATTAATTGTTATGCCACAGAATTACAACTAAATATAGCGTGAGAGTGGTTAATTAACTGTAATGCTTGTTTCCCCAAATGATGTAAAAGACGAGGTACAGCTCCACACAACATTTGATAAATCCACACATTTTCACAAAGAATATTGTCCAAGGTGTGTTGTGGCTTGATACTTGTCACTAAATCTGTATAAAATCTGTATCTAAAAAAATTTAAAAGCAATTTTTTAGTCATTGGTATAGTTATTACTGTATTTTTTGGGACTGTAAGTCACATTTTTTTTCATAGTTTGGCTGGGGGTGCGACTTATACTCAGGAGCGACCTACAGTATGTGTGAAATTATTAACACATTATTCCCACGTTATTTTGGTGTTTTGGAGTAACACTGATGGTTTGGTAAACTTGTCAGCATGTTCTTTATGCTATAGTTATTTGAATAACTTTTAATAGCTATGGCCACGTTCGCGTTCTGCCTTTGACTTTTTTTTATATTGAAATGCATGCTTTTAGTTTGTGGCACTTTCACGCCCAAGTGGGGGCGCACTCACACTTGTTTACGCGAAGAAGAGCGCTCACACGCCAGAAGAAGGACAGCTACGCAGCTTCTATGAGCGAGTGAGCGAGAGAGAGAGAGAGAGAGAGAGAAACACGGCTGCGAACCTACGTTCATTGTTTATGCTTGTAAATTATCTCTACAGAGGCAACGCCTGTGTGTATCATCTTTGCTGTTGTTGTTGTGTGTTTTCCACCCGCGATCGGACACTTAGAGCCAGTTGTGTGGTTGTTTGAATGATGTGCTAATGCTAGCGAACACATGCTAACCATTTGTGTCATTGCTGTAATAGCACCTAATTATCATTTATTTGCGTTGATGCGAACCTGCTTGGTATTGAGAACGAAATTGATTAAGCAAATTATACGGACGTCCAGTATCGTCATTTGGGAGTTTAGCTTGCTCTATAGCCAGGACCGAGCCGTAGCGTCCTGGTGAGGACAGTATATTCGCATTTTGTTGTTAATGCATCATGTAACATCATACTGTACACTTATTCAGTCCTCTATTGTATATTTATATTAAATTGCCTTTCAGGATGACATATCTGTACTATGTGTTAGATTTTATCAAGTAAATTTCCCCCAAAAATGAGACTTATACTCCGGTGCGACCTATATGTTTTTTTCCTCTTCGTTGGGCATTTTATGGCTGGTGCCACTTATACTCAGGAGCGACTTGTGGTCCGAAAAATATGGTACATACGGATGTGTGATGTTCACTCATATTCTGTTATCTCTTGAAGGACAACCCCCCCCCCCACTTGCTTCTTACCTGTCCATGACACCAGGTGATGCTCTGACTCTTGGCCTTCCAAAAACTCATCTGCCAGCTATGTTGCATCTGTTTTTTGTTGTTTTATAGAGTTCTCACAAAGAAGAGACTGATATGTAAGGGTTGCAGGTATGATGCTTGAACTCTTGTTTATGTATGCTTATGAAAGCTTGCTTATATGCATGTATTCAAAGTCTATGTGACTGTGTGGACTGTGTACGTACAACGATTAGGTGATCTACTTCTTCCCTTTCATGTGTTTTTAGTCTTGTCTGCTTTGTTCCCCTTCTTAATTACCGTGGAGCTCTCCTCAGAGAGCTTGTAACCTTCTCCCCCACTTCCACAGCAGCATCCCATTAAGGCCACACACCCGATAGCTTGCCACCTTTATGCAAAATACAATTAAAAATGTGGGCGAGATCAAAAAGATGCCAGGAGCTTGACGAGGGTGATGTTTTTCTGAGAGATGCAGATTTGTGCTATTGATGGTTGCCTTGTTTGTAAATCATTATGAGACAAGGAGTAATAAGCTGCATCAGCATTTTAGTCGTTGACAAGCCCAAACACACACGCACTTTTCCTCAAAGTGTTTTCAGATAGTTGTTCACGTTGTTAGTTTATTAGTTTCACAGTGGTCATTAGGGCTGGTGTTCACTGGCATGTTGTTTGTAGATTTAGCCAATTAAACAGTGTTGCAGTGCACTAAACACAAGGAATATTTTCACTCATCTTTTTGAAGCTTTTAGCAGATCATCTCACATTTGAAAGAAACACTATCTCTCATGGGAGAGCATACCCAAAACTTTAACCTTTGTTGGTTAACTAATACATGACAAAATTTGGAGACTTCAAATGGAGCTGGATGGATCGGATCTCAGTTTGAAACACAAGCCTCTTTCTCAGTTTTGGCTAATCCTGCAATGCAAAGGACTCCAACAGTTTTCATTCTATTCCTTCCATCGTTAAGTTATTATTTTGTATTGTTCATGAAAGGTACATGATTCAAATTCTCTTCTAGTATCCATTTTGGCAGCCCAAACATAATGGTGAATAAAAATGAATGAATCTTTCAGAATTTCACCTGGATCACTGATTATTCTTTAAATTGATTTCCATAGCCATTTAAGATTTTATCTGAAAATACTTGCAGAAAATAGAGAGAGAGAGAGAGAGAGAGAGAGATTACAAATATAACACAGGAGACAAGAGTTTCGTTTCATCATATTTTCAAATAAATTTTCTCAACCTTTAATTATTTTGATCATCAAAACAAGCCAGTCTGACTCATGATACGAGCAAATGCCCCTAAACCTTAAAATTCTACACCGCAGCTTAATGTCATATTTCATACACGCCTGCAGACATGCCCTCTCCCGCTATGTTTAATGTATAAAGCCAGCTATATATCGGCTAGAAAATTTAGATGATAAATATGCATGTATTCAATTAGGGGTATTAGACTCAGTGGTTTGCATAAGGATTTAGGAGCTTAACATCATATTTGCACTACCTCACAATAGCCTAAATGCAAGCTTTTATGTGAGGAGGGGGTGACAGCAGGTATTAAAAAAAAAAAAGAAGAAAAAAAGGCCAGGAGCTGAAAAGCATTTTCAAAAACGCACAACTGTGAATTATTATACCATTTTAACCCAGGAATGTGTAGCAAACACTCTATCATAGAAGGTTGACTGGCTGAATCCAAATGCCCTATTACAAGATTACTTACAGATTTTACTTTGGAAAAGCAAAAGGCCAAGCAGTGATGTGATAACCTATCATTTATGTGTGCTTGTTCAAACCTCTCCTTGTGAGCACTGATGACCAGGTCCACTTGTCCCCACCCAATTAAGAGCAGAGAGCTAATTAGAATGAGTGGATCAGCCAATCTCGATGTTGTAGTCCCTGTTGCTTAACCAACTGCTCACTGTCTGCTCACAAATGCACAAATGACAATTAAATCAAGTACAGTATGACTGACTATAAATTAATGGCCAAATATTGAGCCAATGAGTGAAGCTCCTAACACCCACATGTATATATTTATGTATATATTTTTCTATCATTTTTAAATTTATAAATACACAAGGGTTGAACAAAATTATATAAACACCTTACATTTTGGCATCATAATCATTGAACATAATTGTTAAAGAATGGCATGAGGAACATTGTAATGAAGTTGAGCATTTCGTATGCCCGGCACAATCCCCAGACCTCAACATAATTGAGCATTTATGGTCAGTTTTAGAGATTCAATTAAGATGTTGATTTCCACGGCCATTCTCTCTCTCTCTTATATTTTATATATATATATATATATATATATATATATATATATACTGTATATACATATATATATATATATATATATATATATATATATATATATACTGTATATACATACTTACATATACATATAGATACTGTATATTTCAGATGGAAAACACTCACTTGAAGTTCCGCTCTGAGACCCCCAATTTGGTCAAATTTGAAAATTATCCTACATGCATGTGTGATGCATCATTGGAAAGCTAAAAATCTCAATTTTTGGGGGGAAGAAAAATTTTGACATCAACGAGATATTATCTTTTACTTACCTTATTTTGATCCAAAAACTCTGTGTAGCCTCCGTGTGTCAAGACACAGCTGTGAATGGCCACACCCGGGTCGCGATGCAGAAATTGCAGACATCAAGGAGTGGTCGAGATTTTCTTTTTCAAATATTTACCCTTTTAAACGTTTGGTTTTTTTTTTTTTTTTTTCTTTCTTTATTTGGATCGATTATTTATTATCTAAAATTTTGGGGAAAATGTGACAGTAACAAAAAAAAAATACAATGAAGCGATAGTTATGATGTAGATATCCTATTTACAGACACTATTTTTTTCATTGTGACGTAATTTGTTTAAAAGTTTAAAATATGCGAGTGAATTTTTAAAGATTTTTTTAAACTAAAATATTACACATCAATTAATGATTTTAAGCTAAAAATGACAGACATTTCGAATAATAAATATAATTACTTACCTTCTTTTTATGGCTTGGTTGAAACAAAAGCGGTTGTCTGTAAACGAGGGGTCTCCAGAGTAAAACGGACAAATTAAGAATAGTTCGGGGGCTTAATGCGCCATGAGACTGCTATGGCAGCATATAGACATATTGTTGTATGAAACACAGCAGTTCTTTTGGCTTAAAACACAGCATTTATTTTCAAGAGGGGTGAAAGAGCAGAAACTACTTTTTCAGCCTTGTCTGTGTTTTCCGCCATATATTCATGGGTCGGACAAAATAATGGAAACACCTAACATTTTGGCATCATAATCATTGTACATAACCGTTAAAGAATGGCATGAGTAACATTGTAATGAAGTTGAGCATTTCGTATGCCTGCCACAATCCCCAGACCTCAACATTATTGAGCATTTATGGTCAGTTTATAGATATTCAATTAAGATGTTGATTTTCACCGCCATCGTCTAAAAGTGTTAGACGTATTCTAACTGAAGAATAAAATTCCTATGGAAACAATTCACAAGTTGTATGAATCAATACCTCGGAGAACTGAGGCTGTAATTGCCACAAAAGGGGACCTACACCATATTAAATTAGTTTTTTTCTATTTTTTTAAGATGTTATTTTGTTATACATTCATAAACACAATACCGTGGCTTATGTATTCTCTTCCATTGATTTTGTGAGTGATGTTGATGCGTGAAGTGATTTTTGTGAAGTTAAATGTAAAAGAGCTTCTGAATTGCCCCACTCACCGCTCACAAATTTAGCCTCACAGAACAAACCATTAAATATTTTTTATACAATGGCTTTTTACATAGAAATGACTTTTTTTCATTGAGATATTGCTAAAATAAAAATTACATTACAATTATAATTTTATTTGGCGTTTAAAATGGTATACTTTTGGCCCCAAAAATAATGTACTTTTCAATAGTGTGCAATTTTTAATATAAAGTAAAAACATTCATAAAATTGTTAGATTCAAAGGAATTGAGAACGAAAATAAGAACGGGGAAAAGGAAAAGCAAGGGGAATTAATCATGCACTAAGTATTGCTGCCATGGTGAGGTTGCTTGGAGAAACTTTCTCTCGTTGATGTGCGTCACGAGTCCAAAAGGTCCCAACAGCCTCTGCTGTGACTTTTATTTCGAGCTGCATTTGGCGGTGTGTGTGGCGTTCGAGACATGGGGCTCGGAGCACAAACTCCGAGCACTTGGATGAAGGCGGCCCAGCCAATGAACACAACCGGTGCGTCATGACGCAACTGGGCCTCGTTGATAAGGAGCAGGGAGTCCAAAGTGGACGTAAGAAGGAGGCTCGGCGGTTAATGGGGGGTGGGGGGGTAAGAAACACGGAGAGACACCTCCTTCCCTTCTTGTGCGCACATGTTATGCGGCCTCTCTGGCAGGAGACATAACAGCAACGTAAACAGTCAACCGTGAGGGGAAAAGGGGGCTCTATATGCAAAAACATTTTATTTTCGAATATGTCACCTACATGTCGCTTGACATAACATCCTGAAGGACCTGAAGGAGAGAAAGGAAACTCCACGCACGCTGTCATATCAATTGGATTGTTCCTGGTTTTTATTTTTATTTTTTTATTCTTTGTTTATTTGTTTGTTTTTTGGAAATTGGGAGATGCAGGGAGTCTCCAGTTCTCATTTTTCACCTGCACAGAGTAATTTCATAACCTGGAACGAAGGGGAGGAATTTTGAGACTGTCTTGGAGGAAGCATCGGTACCAGAGCTACATAACCCGGTTGTGTGGTACGTTTGTTTTATGGCAGACATTTTTTAAAAGACTATTTTGTCATAGAAAAAAATATTTATCACCACGAAGACAAAATTCAGAATATTAACGGCCCATTTCGAATTATTAATCTAACTGAGAATGAATGGTATCCGGGAAAGAGTTACCATTGGCAGATGATATAGTGAGGAGAACACGTGTCCAATTTCCCCTCATTTTTTTCCCACCCCGATCTGGATTTTTAACTTCTCACGTAAACGAGGAAAAGGCTGAGAAAAGAAAGAACAGAACTGCAGTGGCTTTTTTTGCGCCGAGTTTTTCTTCTGATGGACATCTTGGCTTTTAGATCCGAAGAGAATAGTTATAATATTCTCCCATCGGCGGCAACCATGCTTTTCCATGGCCTCCCCGGAGGCGACGTGCACGGCGTGGTGGAAGAAATGGACCGGAGAGGAAAGAGCGAGTCAGCGGCCATCAGCTCAGCTATCGATATGGGCGAGTCGGAGACGGTAAGGGCCATCTATTTCATTCTGTTCGGCTTTTTAGTGTACACTGTATTGTTGCCTGGGGACATGAGGCACTCGATAAATGATTTAATAAGGAGGACTATGAAATAAATAGTGCTGTGTAGTGTATTTGTGCAGGCTTGAAAAGCAACTTCTTTCACGGACTCCGCCGATGACCACAAAGTGAAATACTAAAATTACTTAATTTGCCCTCTTCAGATCAGGTTTACCAACGAAGTAATATAAAACTGCCGTTATATAGTAGTAGTAGAATAATAGAAGTAGGAGTAGTTGGAGGAGTATTAGTAGTTATCAATAATAATAATTCGATTTTAAAAAAACTGAAAGTGCATATATGTGAATTTCCAAACGAGAAACTTTCAAGCCCAAATTTTTAAATGAATAAATACATATATACATAAATAAAAACACAATGTAATTAGTGAAATGTTTAAATTGCGACAATAACAGACGAATATTGTCTTTCAGAATATATAGAAAATTCACATACTTAAATTGCATTTTTTTTTTTAATTAGTATAATTATCATTAAATTAAACTATGCAATAAAAAATTCAAAATGAGCATTTTTTTGCTTGTATCGACACATGCAAATGTTCAGTACTTATACAAAAACTAATACTACAATATAATGATTGAGAATAATAATAATTAATAATAGTCAATATCAACTGCAGTGATGTTTTTGTTTGACAGCATTAACTTTTTCAATATTTACAGTTTTTTCAACGAACTTTCAACGAAAAGATTACAGGATACGATTTGTTGGATGTTGCAAACTCTCGATTGTATGCTGATTGTGTCCCCATGTCTTTTCCCCTCTGACTGCAGGCCATGCCGTGCATGACAACAGAGCGCGTGGCCCTGTGCGCAGGTTGTGGAAGGAAGATCGCGGACCGCTACTACCTGCTGGCCGTGGACAAACAGTGGCACATGCGCTGTCTCAAATGCTGTGAATGCAAACTCAACCTGGAGTCTGAGCTCACCTGCTTTAGCAAGGACGGCAGCATCTATTGCAAGGAGGACTATTACAGGTAGGTGGGCCCCCGCAGCTACATGTACTTACAAGGACTCCACAAGCATTTCATCTTGATTGAAGATCGAAATTTTACATTGTACTGCTGTGGACTTTCTCCAGTCTTTTGTTAGGGAGAATGCATTGCACGATAAAAAGCTATGAACAAACGCGTTTTTGTTTGTTATTTTGTTTTCTTACTTTTTGTATAGCTGTTTTTATGAATCATTTAGTTGGGGCTTATGTGAAACACAAAAAGTCAGAACGAACGAAACGGAATGTCAGCCAATTTAGATAATAAATATAAAACTGCAAAATAAATATCGAAAAATAATATATATACATAATGTGTGTATATACTGCTCATAGTTAACTTTGATAGGCTCTTGCACTCACAAGGATAAGCCAAAAGATGAATGAATGTATGAATGACTGATGAACATATATTTTCAACTTCGTATAGAATAGTTGCATATATAGTTGCTGTTAGTTGGCCCATGCTCGAGTGTGTGTCCAGCCACTGATGGGGTTATGTGTTGCCCGCAGAAGATTTTCTGTGCAGAGATGCGCTAGGTGCCATCTCGGCATTTCTGCCTCGGAGATGGTGATGCGTGCCCGGGACCTGGTTTACCACCTCAACTGCTTCACCTGCACGACCTGCAGCAAGATGCTGACCACCGGGGACCACTTTGGCATGAAGGACAATCTGGTGTACTGTCGGCTGCACTTTGAGACTCTCATCCAAGGGGACTATCAGACACATTTTAACCACGCAGATGTGGTTCCACACAAGGGCCTGAGCCCGGCCAACACGCTCGGACTATCCTACTTTAACGGTGTGGGAACAGTTCAGAAAGGCCGACCAAGGAAGAGGAAGAGCCCTGGACCAGGAGCAGAGCTGGCAGCTTATAACGCAGGTAAGAGCAAGAACTGCAGAAAATAAGTTAAATCTTTTTTCTTTTTTTAAAAATTGTCATTATGATAATCATTTTATTTTAGTCGCGTTTTAATTCCTCGTTTGTTTGTTTTTATTTTATAGTCGTGGCAGATGCAAGTCAATACGCATATTCAACTATTATTTGGAATGATAATTGACATGTTTGTAAGCTGGGGTCTCAATATGCTGACTGATAAGTGTTTTTAAAAAGTTATCATGAAATAACGTGCAGACGTACCTTATTTACTGTTGCCGGGATCAAACAGGCTTGCTTCTGACTTTAAAATATTTAAACAATATTTATTTATTTAAATTTTATTTTATTTTTTTGTTATTTGTTTTACTAAAGAAGGACAGGGTCAACGTTGATAGGCACCACCATCAGAACCACACTGCAGAATAAATTTCAGCGTATGTAAAACATCTTCCAAAGTTCACTGGACACAAAAAACTTCTGAAAACTAATTTTTACGCATCACTAGCATGCAGGCCTTACTGAAGTGACATTTTAATGGCGAAGCCACATAACAAATCTGCACCCGTTTAAGCGAAATGGAAAAATGTATTTAAAGTACAGCATTTACTTTAGTATGTGCTATATAGTCAACTTGTTGTCTTTGGTTGGAAAAATTGAACTTTTTTTTTTTTTTTTTTTTTTTAATGTTCCGCCAGTTTTCACCCTTTCCACTTGTCTAGCTCTATAGACATCTGCAGACCCCCTACTACCAATGCCCCATGCAACCCTCCCCCCTACACACACACTCTGCGGAGGACCTTTCGCATTGGGACGGGGCCAAACTACCAGAAATATCATTGTGTTTGTATGATGAACAAGGGTGCTGGACAAAATGACGGGCTCAAGCAGTTTTTTGGCTGGGCGCTATAAGTTATTACCTCGTTTTGTCCATATAATATAAATACAGTATATATGAGTACAGTATAATAAGATTCATTTTAATTAATTTAACATTGTGCACCATCAAGTCATCAATTACCCATGCTGTAAATGGAAATTTCTTTGGGAATTAAATTTAAGTCAAAAGAAAACGGTATGAAAAACTCCAGCATAATAGATGCAGAAAATAACCTTGAATGAGTGTAAAGATGCAGCGCGCCCTCTTCTGTCGTCAACTAGAAACCACAGCCAACTTCACCTGTAGAGCATAGGTGGGCACACGCGACGTGTGTTGATGATATTCCTCAGCGTTCTAGACGAGAATCGCGGTAGCAGGACAAAGATACTACTAGAAAGTCATTCACAGATTGCTTCTTGGTAAAAAAAAAAAAAAAAAAAAAACTGCAGCATATGCTTTTTCTTGATAGCAGCATTTGTTCTGCGTGGTTTGTATGCACTAATTAAGAGAAGTGTTATTCTGATGCCTTTCACTCACTTGATATTCATTATTTGCAGCGTTATGATATTGAACACGAACTGTTATGAACGCAGCAACACTTCGGCCATTGCCAAGAGATTTGCAGATTGGGATAAGTGCACGCATGTGTGTGTGTACGTACTAAAAAGCCTGGCTAGCACCTCCTCCTGGTAAAGACAGATAAACATGCCGTCAGCAAGGTTTACAGAGGAACCTATACTATAACGAACGTTATCGTCACTGTGTGAGCTGATTGTTTTTAGTTCTTGAAATAACAGCCATTCAAAAGAAACTATACGAAATGAGAAAATTACAAGTTTCTCCCTGCTCTCATTTACATAAACATTGCATACTTGCATTGTAGCATTTGGTTACTTGATTGATGTGCCAACCTTAAGAGGATGTTGATGAATAAATACTCAAAACACTTACTGATGGAAACAAGAGTGGTGTTGCTATAGTAGCAATTAAGCCCCAAATGTGCAGTTCTGAGTGGAATACAAGAAAAAAAAAAATAATACAAAAATGATGATGATTAATGATCAGATCACTGTTCCCGCTGTGTAATCATATCTTCCTCTTGTTCCCTGCTGGCCTGCAGCACTGAGCTGCAATGAGAATGACAGCGAGTCCATGGACAGGGACTCCCAATATAGCACCAGTCAGAAGACCAAGCGAATGAGGACGTCCTTCAAGCACCACCAATTGAGAACCATGAAGTCCTACTTTGCCATCAACCATAACCCAGACGCTAAGGACCTCAAGCAGCTCGCCCAGAAGACAGGCCTCACCAAGCGCGTCTTACAGGTGATCACACATTCTCAGTCAACTCACAGAAGTAGAAAACATACATTTAGTGCTTTGGAATATGTTTGGTATTTTATAACAACATCAGATGTCTGAACCCATCCCAACAAAGAGTGCTTTTCACTCACTGAAGCAAGTGCATAGGTTTGCATAGAGACAGTAGGGACAAAACACTAGCAACTTTTTAGGATGCTCACATTGTCCCCACCAACTTCCACAACTTCTCATATGTTTTAATTGTTGCAATTGACCCCATCATTATTAAGTGAATTATTTTCATTATGTTCAGACTTACATGTACCTTTTTCACTTGCTGAATGTGCCGATGCATATTTTTCCTCCTAAAAGCACATTTGATTGGCTAATGACTTGACCCCAGTCCCCCCACAGACACCCACACATTATATATTAAAGATATTATATATTAAATATATTAGAAGTTTTTTTCCCAGCCAGCAGCAGCCACTGTAAGAAATGTAAAAAATATGTCAATGTTATAGAAGTGGGGAACACACCACTAATTTTGCTACTGAAAGTCTGACCTGCATCAGATTTAGCATAACATTAAACTGTGTGAACTTGCTGACCTGCAAAAGTCGAGTAGGTCGCTGCTTAAAGAGTCCTCCTTTATGTGTTTTTTACTGTTAATGTTAATTAAACTGTGAGAAATGTAGTGAACTGAGTTTTACTCCTTTCTCTCCAATTTTACTTTTAGTTTTATTTATGTGGTCTTAAAGCACCCCACAGGAGCTTTAATTTTTTTTATTTGGTTGTGCTTGTGATCAAAAGCAGTAGTTTACCTGGAAAACGATTCAATTTTTTTTTTTTTTTTTTTTTTTGTTATTTCCTGACAAAGAAGATTCAGTTATATTTAATTTCTTTATTTAGGCAATGTTAAGTGGTATTAAGACACATGTTTAATTTTTTGCATTCCTGGATGGTTAAGGGATGATTAACAAGTTTCTATTTCTTGTCAATTTTAATATAATTTATGTTCAAATAATGCAAGTTATATTTGCTCATAAAATCCGGGAAAAAAATTCTGGAAGTTTTCAAAATGCTTCTCTAGTAATTTTTTAAAACGGTGTAGGCTGAACCAACACACATAAAAGTTAGTATAAGTCAATACAGATTTATTTTGCATTGATCAGTAAGACTGTCCCGTCCCCAGCAAAAAGGGTACATACAGGTTACTTATGCCACATCGTCCCTACCAATTTTGAGACCATACCTACGCCCTTGCATTGAAGCAAAGTGAGTAAAGATCAACACACACAAAATTAAAAACATTTTTTAAAAAAGGCTAAAGTGAAGGCAGAAACTCACAACTTGGTCATGTCTACAGGTTCCAGTCTTTATGTAGTTACAGGATGCTGATGATCTTCGAGTAAATATTACAAATTATATTTTTTTTGTTCGTTTTTTTTTTTTAATATTATACTGCATATGATTAAAAAAACTAGAAATTCCATAGTTTATGTAATAGCTCTCAAATTTAAAACACAAATGTTAACTTTAATTATATTTTGATCTTTCTATTTAATTTAAATCCATTTTGTTAGTGCGTAAAACAAATATCACAGTCATGTATAAATCACCAATACTTTGGACATCATTGTCCATCATTGGACACAACACCTGGATGGAATAAATGCTTGGTATTTATAATCTTGTGCAGAAAACTGCACTCTTAAATATTTATGTGTCACACATCCTTTAAAAAAAATAATCATAACTTAAAATGAAGTGTCACTGCAGTATAAATTAGAATTTATCCGAAGGGGGAATCATGAAATATATCAAGGGAATAAGTGATGTGATGAGAAAAGAGGGATGAAAAACAAAAGCTGTTTAATGTAACAGAAGAGAGAGATTACAACAGAATTCCACAGACGAGAAGGAAAATCATCACGGGGACGAGACAATTTGACAATTCATTCTACTGTTTTAATTAACGCATGCTGAAGACAAAGCAGTCGTTTTGCTTTGATGCTTTCAAGTTTTCACGCCTGCTATTCCAGCTGATGTGCTGCTCCCCCTGCTCGTTTCCCACGGCTGCATGCATGATTCCATCACTTGCACTCAGAGGCGCACAGGCTGATGCCTCCCTAAGTAGAATTTGGTATAATAGGAACATGAGGAATTTAGTTATAGGAAAATAACAAAAAGTAGGAAAGACCGTTTCCTATTTATTGGAAAGATTGAATTTCTGTTAGCGGGCACGATCCATAAAAAAAGTGACCTGATCACGGTGTAAGTGTTGCGGATCATCAACTAGTGAATATAAAAACAATCAGGTAATTTGCTATATACAGTACTTAGTTTCAGTTAATTTGTTAAAGAAAATGAGTAGGTGTGCTGGTTGTATTGAGTTGAAACTGTGCAGAGTTGCGGTCTCTGGGTCGAATAAGTTGAGATCTACTCAGTTTTCAGAAGTTATACATGTTGTCTTCAATCAGGCCTTCTATACTTGAAACAAGAAGGTTTTTTTCCCTTCCATTTAGGGTCCATTTAGTGTATCAAACTGGCCGCTAAAGTCATGTCGCTGTATTAAAATTTCAAAGAGCTGCACAATAGAGCATCGCCGCAGGTGTCATAATGGATTTCCACTTGATGCAGACAATGTTTTATTAGATTGTTTCATGTGACCAAAGCCACTGTGTTATCTTAAGAAGATATTAAGCCAGTAATGTTATGTTATTAAAGGAATACATTTGTTTTTAAGTAACAGTTACAAGACTTTTCTGCCTACAATCAGATGGCCTGGAACATTTGTGTCAAGTGTGCAATGACATGTCATTGGCCCAATATTGTGTGTATGCTTGTGTGTTGTCAAGCCTGGGTGGTAATTCAGGCGTGCGGTATAAGGCAAGGCAAGGCAAGGCAAATTTATTTAGATAGCACATTTCAACACAAGGCAATTCAAAGTGGTTTACATCACATAAAGATAATAAAAATCACATTAAATCCATAGAATGTAAAAACAAAGACATATAATACTGAGATGATGAAAAGATTCATAATTAGTTTTTGATTTTGCCACTGTTTTCAATTTCTCTTGCAGAGATTTAATTTATTTTGCTTTATCTTGGTTATGAATTTTCCATACATTTATGGGTAATGCAAATATGTACATGCAACAATGGCTTAGCATCTTTAAAATCATGCCATTTTTAAACTTGAATAAACAGCCAATCGTAATGAAGGCTGTAATGTAAACTGTCATTCATCTGTGCCTTACATAGTCCAACAATGGCACATATTACAGGGCATATTACCACGACTAACACTTTTGTGTCTCCATGTCAAAAATCTGAAATTATTTTTAGGTTAATCATCTTTGTTTGAAAGAAAGCTACAGTCGGTAAAAGGCTAAATCAGCCATTTTCAATCACCACTGACAGTTATCAAGGTTATTTTTTGATTCGATAAACCTGCTTTCACATCCACTATTGCTGAAAAGTAATTATATTTATTGTGGAAAAAGTAGCAAAATGAAAACACAAACACATGTATAGACAAAGTAGTCTCCTCGTGCATTTTTTCGTAGTATTATGTAACACTATTGACAACAATCCATGTGAACACGATTACCATATACATAATATACAAGAGACTGTACTCCAAATTATTGTATTTGACAATGTCTTATTTTTGGCAGGTGTGGTTCCAAAACGCTCGGGCCAAATTCAGGAGGAATCTTCTTAGACAAGAAAGCACTGGTGGAGACAAGACGTCCGACGGCTCCACACTGCAGGGTGGGACGCCATCAGGCCCAGCCTCTGAAATCTCAAATGCCTCCATGAGCCCTTCCAGCACCCCCACCACCCTCACAGACTTAACCAACCCCACAATGCCCACAGTCACCTCTGTGCTTACCTCAGTCGCAGGCAGCATGGACGTCCATGAGTGTAGGAGCCCATCACAGACCACACTGACTAGCCTTTTCTGATGGACAGTTGCTTGACCACAACGACCCTTCCTCTGTTACGCCCTGCTGAATTTTAAAACAAAGTTAACTCATTTGAACATTAAGATTAGAAAAATGAAGGTAAAAGAAACAAAAAAGAAAAAAGTTCCAATTTTTCCTCTGAGCCGATTGGAGACTTTGCATTGTGTGGCAGGCAAGCCTCACAGATGGAACTGTTGTTGTTATTTAGATGTTGTTGTCTTGTTAAGAACTGAAAAGACTTGATTTGCATTTTTCAATGTTTACAGAAAGTGACTAAGGGGAGTAAAAACTGCTTAATTTTTGGAATATTTTTTTTCCAACACAGTATTTATGTTGTTGTACAAGAGTCATTGTTAGATGGATTGTAAATTTTTTTCGTTGGAAAAATCTGAGATTAAATACAGGTTACAATACCCTCTCACTGCAACGTGCCTATAGTCTATTTTGTCTAACAGAAGCAAAAAATTTAGACACGAGTAATTTGTCTCTGGAGAGAAAATGGTCTTTTTGGCCTATGCCTGGGTGCATTTTCAGTGCGTACTTATGCTTGTATTCAATCAATAATTAGACTAATACACATCATGCAATGTTTTACCTAAATAGGACAATGGTAATTCACTAACACAGTATTCTTTCTACCCTTCTGATATTAGAGTTTTGACGAAAGTCCAAAGTTACCCTCATGTACATATATGTAGCAAACTAGTTTTAGACCAAATAATGACATCTGACCCCTCTCTGAGATATCAGTGTCAATAAAATGAAGCACTTTTAGTCATGAATCCAAACTCTGTCTGAACAGTCTTTTCTAATGCATATTTCCAATTTAAAATAACTTCACAAATTAATATTTGTGGCTGAAGCGTTGGAGCTGTCAATATGTCAAGTCCAAAATGTATTTTTTATCCCACTTAACTTTCCCAGAAAGTAAAATTTATATACTGTATAAAACTATAAGCATCTGAACAAAATATATGCATCTCTAATATCTGTTTTCACATTGAAGGGGTCAACTGTATCCAGCTGTCCTCAAACAGTTTATGGAGCAAAGCCTGCGTTGGTTTGTATTTATTATACGACTGATTAAAATGCGAGGATGGTCAAAATCAAATGCAGAGAACGTATAACTTGCCAACTAAAACAGGAACTCAAGTGTATAGTAAACAATGTCTGTGTAATTTGAGGAAATTTGCAACTTGCCATGAAAAGACACTGATGCCTCCCAGAGTCCCCTGTGTCAGATACACCTTCATGTGGAAATGTACCATTTGTGAATTGCACATTAGATATTTTCAAGCAGACCAGCAAATGACTGAAGTAAATCTGAAGTTGGGTGTATACGGAAAGCTTGAAAGGTAGAGTAGTCAACAGTCCAATTGAAGGGAAAATCAATGAGAAAAAAAAACTCACAGTCACTCTCTCAGCCTGCTTCTAATGCAGTTGTGGTGGCAACAACAGAGAATTTAGGTATTACCCCTTCTGAAAATATAAAATATAATAAACGGTTTTCACTGGAGCAAGCAAGCAATCTTAAATAGAGTAAGATCACCAGCTCACACATATACATACACACACGCACACCCCCCACGCCCACACACCCCCACACACAAAGCCATTCAGCAAGTTCGTATCAGCAGCCTGTTCTCCAACACACTTTTTTTGCTGGTACCAGGCAAAGCCTGATTTTGAAGACTTTTAGGTCTCCTGGCATCTCAGCCAAAATCATTAGATGCCAAATACATGAGCCAGATGTACCCACAGACTCATAAAAGAAGGTTTTAATAGAAAGAAGCCAGAATGACAGGCAATATAAAAACAGTGCTCTGTAAAATTTAATTAGAAGGAATTTCACAAGTTTGCCTGATGGTATAACACACATAAAAATGGAATTTATTTCAGGCATCACATTTCAGAATATTAAAAAAAAAAAAAAAATGTGGGCAGTGATACTGACCCTTATGTAGGCCATTGCTCTCTCTTTCTCTCTCTCTCTCTGGGAGGCAAACCGGTGGTGGTAACAAGAGTTCAAGAGTTTATTGATTATTAGTGGGAGTAACAGATAGTGTCCAAAGAATACAAAGAGCAGTTTGGTGATAAAACAGGTGAATGGGCAGGCAAGCGCGCAATATGGCAGGCAAGCAGTACAGGAACTAGGGGAAAACAAACAAAAATGAGCTCAATATCAAGATTACAAAATTCCTTGTTAGCTGAAAACTGGAGTCACAAACTCATGTAGTTGACTTGTTGATCTAGCGAAGATGTGATGACAAGGACCGGTTTAAGTAAACTGCTGACGATGATCACCGGCACCTGGTGCCAGGCTCACTCATCTGTCCAATCCTGCAATCAAGGCAGTGACACACATACACAAACAAAATGAGGAGGAGTGGGGCTCAGGAGGCAGGGGCCCTAACAGTATTCCAACATTGAAACATTTACAGCAATACAGAGTAAATGTTTTCTCCCTCCTTATGTTGTTCTGCAACAAACTTTGAATCACTTAACTTGCAGATATGGCAGATCACTTAAATACACCAGCCATTTTATTAACACCTGATTGAATAGTTTGTCTACAGTCAAGCAGTGACTTCAAAATCTGGCTATGGCTTTGAATAAAAAGCACTTACCATAAAAATTTGCCGTCCTCTGAGATCCTGTATCCTGACTCCTGTGTGTTCTCCTGTTTAGTTTCGCAGCGCGGATGCCCGCCTTCAGGGTGCGTGCTTTTGTGACATCACATGTCGACATTTAAATTTCAGATTTTGAGTGTGTCGGGTCTGCACGGTCCACCCAGGCCAGTGCGTAACCTATCATTTGGACTGTTAGATTGATGATCCCGGCCGAATCTGGCGCACTGATGTTCAGCGGGCTTAATTGCTATTTGAATCTGGCGAGCTGACGCCGGATCCGGCGCACATCACCTGCTAATCGGGGGAAAGTATAAATATTTAGAAAAATATATATACAGTCATGTAACCGTAATATTCACTTTTCTTCATCAGTATTTTTTGGGGGAGAATTCTGGGGCAGTTTAAACAACCCCCACATGGCAAATTTCGATGCCAGATTGTGAGGAAAAGCCTAATGTGTACAATCATCTCCACTGTGTGTATGAAGTAAACAATATTTCCTTGCAGAATCGTCATAGTTTTATTAATCATTGTCAAATATTTCCATTGATACCTTTTTATATTGCAATCAGTGAGAAAACAAGCAAGTTAGAAGCCTTTCACTTGCCATTACCATCGTAATGGCAAAATGGGTCACAAAGTCTGATCTGGAGATCCATTGAATTGCATTAACTGACCCAAACTAGCTCTACTTTCCTGATGTTTAAACGAGAATATATTTATTACTTTTCAGCCCAAAAAGGCAATGTGGGTTCCCCTTCCCATGGGCTCACCACCTGTGGAATGGGCCAAAGGGATTACGTGCGTAGGGATTTGGGCGGCAGCCAAAGGCGGGGGCCTTGGCGGTCCAACCCCCAGCTGCAGAAGCTAATTCTTGGGACATGGAATGTCACCTCTCTGGCAGTGAAGGAGCCCGAGCTGGTGTGTGAGGCAGAGAAGTTCCGACTACATATAGTCGGACTCTTCACACACAGCTTGGGTTCTGGTACCAATCCTCTCGAGAAGAGTTGGACTCTCTGCCCACAGTGAGAGGCGCAGAGCAGGTGTGGGCATACTTATTGCCCCCTGCTTGGCGTCTGTATGATGGAGTTTACCCCGGTAGACGAGAGGGTCGCCTCCCTCTGCCTTCGGGTGGGGGGACGGGTTCTGACTGTTGTTTGTGCTTATGCACCGAACAGCAGCTCAGAGTATCCACCTTTTTTGGAGTCGTTGGAGGGTGTGCTGGAGCGCCCCCCCCCCCCGCCCCCCCCCCCGGGGACTTGCTCATTCTCCTGGAGTACTTCAATGCTCAAGTGGGCAATGACAGTGAGATCTGGAGGGGCGTGATTGGGAGGAAGCCCGCCCCCCCCGATTAGAACCTGAGTGGTGTTCTGTTATTAGACTTCTGTGCTCGTCACGGTTTGTCCATAACGAACACCATGTTCAAACATAGTGGTGTCCATATGTGCATTTGGCACAAGGAAACCCTTGGCTGCAGTTTGATGATCGACTTTGTAATCATGTCATCGGACTTGCGGCTGTTTTGGATACTCGGGTGATGAGAGGGGCAGAGCTGTCAATGTGATCACCACTTGGTGGTGTGTTGGCCCCGATGGCGGGGGAAGATGCTGGCCAGACCTGGCAGGCCCAAATTTGTGAGGGTCTGCTGGGAACGTCTGGCAGAATCCCCTGTCAGAAAAAGCTTCAATACCCACCTCCGGCAGAACTTCTCCCTTGTCCTGGGGGAGGTGGAGGACATTGAGTCCGAGTGGGTCATGTTCCGCACCTCCATTGTTGAGGCGGCCAATCATAACTGTTGCCGTAAGGTGGTCGGTTTCTATCGTGGCGGCAATCCCCGAACCCGCTGGTGTCCACCGAGTAAGGGATGTCGTCAAGCTGAAGAAGGAGGCCTACTGGACCTTTTTGGCCTGTTTTGGCCAATTATAGAGGGATATCACTCCTTAGCCTCCCCAGGAAAGTCTATTCAGGGTTGCTGGAGAGGAGGGTCTGTCGGGAAGTAGAATCTCGGATTCAGGAGGAGAAGTGTGGTTTTCGTCCCGGCCATGGAACAGCGGACCAGCTCTACACCATCAGCAGGGTCCTCGAGGGTGCATTGGAGTTCGCCCAACCAGTCTACATGTGTTTTGTGGATCTGGAGAAGGCGTTCAACCGTGTGCCTCAGGGAGTTCTGTGTGGGGTGCTCTGGGAGTACGGGGGTACCCTTGGTAAGGCTGTTCAGTCCCTGCACGACCGGTGTCAGAGTTTGGTCCGCATTCACGGCAGTAAGTCGAATTTGTTCCTAGTGAGGGTTGGACTTCGCCAAGGCTGCCCTTTCTCACCGATTCTGTTCATAATTTTTATGGAAAGAATTTTTATGCGCAGCCGAAGCGTTGAGGGGGTCCGGTTTGGTGACCTCAGCATTGCATCTCTGCTTTTTCCAGATGATGTGTGCTTTGGCTTTATCAAGCCGTGACCTCCAACTCTCACTGGAGCGGTTCGCAGCCGAGTGTGAAGTGGTTGGGATGAAGATCAGCACCTTTAAATCCGAGACCATGGTCCTCAGTCGGAAAGGGGTGGAGTGCCTTCTCCTGGCCGGGGATGAGATCCTGCCCAACTGCCCCCTCCGGGTCGGGGATGAGATCCTGCCCCAAGTGGAGGAGTTCAAGTATCTTAGGGTCTTGTTCACGAGTGAGGGTAGGAGGGAGCGGGACATCGACAGGCAGATCGGTGCAGCGTCTGCAGTAATGCTGACTCTTCGCCGGTCCGGTAGTGGTGAAGAAGGAGCTGTGTCGAAAAGCAAAGGTCTCGATTTACAGTGGGGAGAACACTGTACCAGTCGATCTACGTTCCTAACCTCACCTATGGTCACGAGCTGTGGGTCGTGACCATAACAAGGTCCCGGAACAGGGTCCCGGATACTAGCGGACGAAATGAGTTGCCTCCGCAGGGTGTCCAGGGTCTCCTTTAGAGATAGGGTGAGAAGCTCGGTCATCCAGGAGAGACTCAGCTTCGAGCTGATTTCCTTTTTTATAAATGACAAGTGTTTTATGAAAACATTTTCATTGGCGATTGCTTGCCAAACAAGGACACAAACGACTCATTACCTCAGTGGCTGCCATTGATGGTGATAGATGAACCAGAGTTGCTCTAAAAATGAGCCGTTTTTACATTGAACCCAGCAGGGGTAGCGTTAACCGAATATTTTCCGTCGTTGACCGATTTTTTAAAACGGTGGCGGAAAAAACTGAAGTCCATCCGTCATTTTGACCGGTTGCAATTCACACCCCAGACCACAGGGTGGCGAGTGAGCATATTAATTAGCTATTGTCTCTCTTGATGCATGACGTCGTTGGCCTTACTCTGAAAAAATGTCAAGTCAACTGAGTGTCCGAAGTGTCTTCAAAAAGCCCCAAAACGATGATGGTGTTGATAAAAGAGGTGAAAAAACAGGTACTGCACAAGCGGGCACACAATTCAAGTCCATGCGCACCTGGAGGAAAGTGTGAGACTACGTTCAGGCCACAGCAGGTGAACTGTTAATTTAATTGTTCCAAATGCTACATCTGGTAGGCTACCTACCTACTGGGGCCTCAGTGACGTTTCTTATTCTCGCTATATGATTATACAACTTTAACATTTGTTATTAATACGCTCTGTGTATAGTATCATCCATCGCTTTTCCTTTTTAAATGGGCACTTATAAGCGAACGCAAGAAGTAACAACGGGAACATTTTTAAACAGGCATTTCACGGGAGAGCGTTTCGACTCTTCGGCCAATCATATAGCGAGAGCGAGTGGATAGTGAGGGGACCGCACGCGGCTCTTAAGTGTCTCTGTCACGTGACTGTTGTAGCCGGTGTAGGCGCTTGAACCTACACCGGTAACGCGCTCGGCCAAATGGACACACAAGTACGGAAGGTGAATTATGCCAAACAATGGGTCACCACAATGTCATTATCATCATTTTAAAAATTTAAGTGACGGGTAAAAATAGATTATGACCGGATTTTTATGACCCTGTCAGTCAAAATGACAGACAACGAAAAAGTGTAGCGCAACCTCTGGAACCCAGTAACTTAGCATTTTACCATTCTACGACACTGAAAACATCAACAACCTTCCAACTGTTCAATTGGCTTTAACATTTTGATAAATGAACACATTTGCTACCATTAACAGCAATACACCAATGATTGCAAGCAATTCCAGTTCAAATAGATGTGAAGTCTGTTGCTGTCAATGGCAATGAATGAGTTAACATAAATGTCTGTAGGTCCAAACAATGTTCTACTCACCAGCTCACAACTTATGCGATGTGCAACTTGTTTGTGGGTTTTAGTTCAGGAGACATTTCGAGCACTCACACAGGATTTTAATATGGACAGTAATTCTAGCAGAAAGTCAAAAAAAGTCAGGTATCAAGTCAAAACCAACCAGAAACTTCTCCAACACTCTTACGGCTCTGCCACAAGGACTGCAGCGTGCACTTTAAATTGGATCTGTCTGCACCAGTTATGTGTGTTAGGTGCTTTTAATATTTATATATCTATATGGCGGAAAACACTCAGGTTACTTAAAGTTCCGCTCTCAGACCCCCAATTTGGCCAAATTTCAAAACTGTCCGATATGCACGTGTGATACATCATTGGAAAGTGCAAAATCTCAATTTTCTGGCGGAAGAAACATTTTGAACAGGGGGGCATTTAAAAAAAATAAAATAAATTTAAACAGCAAAACCCATCTGGAGGTGAGAGCACGCGAGAGCAGAATTAGGGACACCATTACTTTAATGAGATATTATCGCGTACTTACCTTGTTTTGATCCAAAAACTCCATGCAGCATGTATCACCGAGTGTCAAGACACAGCTGTGAATGGCCACAGCTAGATTTTTGGGGGATTTTATGGGTGAAACATGGTCATATAACAAGGGTCGCGATGCAGAAATCGCAGACATCAAGGAGTGGTCGAAATTTTCTTTTTAATATATTTATCCTTTTAAACTTTAAATTCATTTTTTTCTTTGTTTGGGTCGATTATTTATTGTCTAACATATTTGGCAAAAAGCGACAGTAGCAAAAAAAAATACAATTAAGCGATAGTTATGAGGTAGACATCCGTGACTTTTTTACAGAGAGCATTTTTTTCATTGTGACTTCATTTGTTTAAAATATGCCAGTGAATAATTTTTTAAAGTTGTTTTTATTTATTTTTTTAAACAAAATATTAGACATCAATTAATGATTCTAAATTAAAAATTACAGACATTTCGAATAATTAATACGATTACTTACCTTCTTTTTATATCTAGGTTGAAACAAAAGCGGTTGAGTGACGTCTGTAAACAGGGGTTTCCAGGGTAAAAAGGACAAATTAAAAACAGTTCAGGGGCTTATTGCGCCATGAATCTGCTATGGCAGCATATAGACCCTACCCACGTGACGTCACACACAGCCCTAAACCACGCCCCCGCACCATGTTGGCCGGCAACACATCGTTTTTCCCCATTGAGGCTACATACATTCCTCCTATTAACGGCGTTTTTCTGCTACTTAACGGCGATTAAACAAAATGGTGAAGGCGTGTGTGGCTGTTGGTTGCACTAACAGAGAAGATGGAAGGAGAGACGTGAAATTTTACCGTATTCCGAGGGATCCAAATAGAAGAGCGAAATGGACGGCTGCAATTCGACGTGAAAATTGGACACCAAAAAATCACCACAGACTATGTAGTAGTCATTTTATATCCGGTAAGATGCATTTAATATATATTTAGAGGGTTTTGGCCTGACAACCACAATTAAGATCATTGCTAGGCTAATCGCCGACAACATACGACGTAGTACGACATAGTTTCAAATTCAAGATGTTTGTGACTTCCCTTTCTTCCACCATCGTTATTTTTTGAATAATATTTAGCTGGTACCAAGTGAGGGAAACTGGCCTCGTCTACGGGGCTGACAAATAACCACAATTAAGATCATTGCTAGGCTAATCGCCGACAACATACACGTATGTATGTAGTGCGTGCTATCGCTAAACCATATAAACATTAAAAGCCTTAACTCCATTGACAGCGTGCTATCGCTAAACCATATAAACATTAAAAGCCTTAACTCCATTGACAAACGACATGAAATACATTAGACTTGACAGTGGATGTTAGCAATAACAAAAGAATTCGAATTGAAAATTTCGTAACTCACCTTTCCAAGCACAAGATAGATTCCTGCCAAACGAGGACCTGTTTCACCCAACCAGCAACGAAGTATTTGTAAGCGTCCAAGCTCTTGAAGTTTTTCGTGAGAATAGGCTGATTTTGTGTGGACAAGATCATTTTAAATATCAGCGTAGCAGATGTCAGGCAGACAGGGCGAAGACGGTGGGTCGAAAAACATCGATTTGGGCATCAAATATGGATCTGGCGACTGTATAGAACGAAGCTTTTCCTCATAACGCCTTTTATGCAACAGATCCAGTGAGTTTGCGGCATCAGAAAGCACCGGGTCTTCCATGAAATGCATTTTAAATTGCGCCATCAATTGAAACCAATGCAAATACAGAGTCAAAATGACGGCCAAGTGGGCGGAACCCTACAGCGAACACGTGGTGCGTGGGTAGGGTCTATAGACATGTTGTTCTATCAAACATAATAGTTATTTTGGCTTAAAATGCAGCAGTTTATTTTAAAGAGGGGTGCAAGAGCAGAAACTGCTTTTTCAGTCTTGTCTGTGTTTTCCGCCATATATATTTTACAGCTTTTTATTTAGTTGTTTTGTTTACTTGTAGTTCTAAGTCTTGTTCAGTAATTTGGTCTTGGTCAGAGATAACCGATGTTTCGTCCTTGCTATATGTCTTATATGTATAGCATATTAGACACATATTAGACTTGAAACTTGATACATTCCTTCTTAATTTTACTCGATTTATTTCACAGTGTTTTAGTCAGTTACTTTTTAGTTAGTTCGTCTGCTTTGAAGCATCACAGAACATTTATTTTATTTTGAATTTATTCTAAGGAACTTTTATCCTTTTCTGAGGCACCGTCTCTCAGGGCATTTCGCCAGTGTGACTCTCCATGCAGCCAAGTGTTCTTGGTCTATTTTTTTTTTTTTATTTGTTCTTTGTTGGTGGTGTCTTGGATGCGAATTTCTTTGTTTGGTCGTTTAAACTTATGTAGGGCACCAAAATACCCAAGACTACAGTAAATGTTTACAATCTTAATCTCTATGAAGGCAAGTTTGTCTGTTTGGTTGTCAGTGTGTGATGGATGCTGAAATGGCTGGGCGAATTCGAAGAAATCTTACACAGTTGTACGGTACTTTATGTGTGTGGGGGTGTTCTCTGATCTTTGTAGGCCTCCATTTAGTGCAGAAATTTTATTCAAAACTCCAAAAATTTGCATAGAAAATCTCTGATTGTCGAGGCGACAGTGCCGTCTTTTGGGCAAAAGACACATCTCTTGCGATTGCTATCTCGCAGTTGGCTTTCAAACTTTACGATTTCATGTACAAATTTAAAGGTGCTGTGATGATACATTGTGGCTTTTAGTACTCCACAACATGACGCTGGATAAAAAGACAAAATGTTTCCTGAATATTACTGAGGGATTCAGCTGGATATTTATAATGTACACAGTGATAGAAAAGCGATTGTGCATTTACTCCTTTATGGTGTCCTTTTACTATTAATCAGAGGTAGGTAGTAAAGTGTTGCATGTACTCCATTACATTTACTTGAGTAACTTTTCGAGAAAAATATACTTCTAAGAATAGTTTTACTAAGCCATACTTTTTACTTTTACTTGAGTAGATTTGTGAAGAAAAAAACGTTACTCTGACTCCGCTACTTTGGGCTACACATGAGTCGTTACATTTTTCCTCATTATTCTACGCATTAGATTTTTTTTTTTTTTTTTGCCAGCGATGCCAAGAGTAGCTCTACCAATTTCACCAATGAGACGTCACAACAATAATCACATGACTCCATTACACCGATCTGACGCAAGCTTGTCGTTCCATTTTTATTTGGCACTGATTGACAATGGAAAACCGGAGATATGTTTTTATTTATTTAATTAACTTTTTTTTAATTTTATTTTATTTTTTTTATTTTAAACCTGTCCTGTTAGCTGTTTGACACGGAGAATGGAAGTTTAAGTTCCCGGATAGTCTGAACAGTTTCAATGTTTCACATTGAGAGTCTGACATACTCCCATTGTGATCACTCAACATACCTCGTTTATTATGACAAAGCAACGAACAGGAAGGGGTTATGGGGGAACAGAAGAAAAGAAACACAAGAGAAGAAAGAAAAAGACATACTACAACAAGAAATACAATGAACATCTAGACCAATTACTAATATGTTGGTTCTATCGTCAGCTAGATGTATTTCCGGTTGACCCCATGTGGGAGGCCTGTTGACCAGGGGAAGAGGGGGACGTAGGCGGGGGAGTCTATAAGCTAAATGATTGAAAGGGGTAGAGTGTACACAAATAAGCTCTGTGAACTAAAACCCGGTAATCGTGTGAATCCCTTGTGAGTGTAAGCCTGTTGGTGACCAACCCTACACCACCCCATCACCAATCCCGGCACCGGGACCCCCCCCACCCCGCCCTATCACATCCAGCCGCACGCGAGCCCCACCAGGCGTGCGGAGACGCCATGCGGGCGCTAACCCAGGGCCACGGCCCCCACCCAGCCAGCCCAGGGAGGGAGGGAGGGTGGGCGGGGGCTGGGGGTCATGCGCAGTCCATCCCTCCTCCCGCAGCCCATTAAAGGAGCCATCACCCCCCCACACACACACACACACCCCGGATCCAGGGTGGTCCCCCGGGCCACCCGCGCACCCATCAACCAGCCTTCAGGGATGGCAAGAGGGGACGCACCACCAGCCGGGCTGGGACTGTAAAGCCCTGTCCCAACTCTCCCTCTGGAGATATGATTTTAATTATTATCATTTATTTTAATTTCATAATAGTAACTCTGAAGGAGCTATTCACTATTCAAACTAGGAACTATTTTCTCAAAGGAAAGTATGTTTTTCATCTGTGATTCGGTTGTATTACATTCATGTTACCCAAACCCGAGCAACGGCGGGCCATACTGCTAGTAGTATCCAATATCAAAACTTGTAAAAGTTCACCATTACATTCCTACAGACCATTGTTGGAGTAACTTGGTAGTTCAGTAAGGTAATGTCTGGACGTGCAGACATCCAATGCCTGATGAGGGATGGATCAGACGACCACATTATCCTTGGATCATCTCAGAAACTTGTGCCATTTAGTGGAGAAGGGGTGGGGGTGAAAAGGGTGAAGAACTTGAATGTAATCTGTAATGAAAACGAGCTGGCTTCCGATTACTGTTCCCTTGGTCATTATATGGCCATTTAGGCCAGCTTTCGCATCTCGCCTTTCACCCGTAGGGCCTCTCCATCTCTGGGCTACAAACTAATTAGCATGAGGAGGCTTAGCTAACACAGTGATGCCTCTCCCTCTGATCACATTCACTCAATGGCCGAGGATGCATGGAGAGATGAAATTAGAGTGATTAATTAGGCTTTGACACACCGCCAAAGGTTCTCAATTTAACGCTGTCACATCAATAAAAAAGGCATCTCCTTAGCAGCATGCCGGGTGACCTAAAGGAGATTGACGTGGGGGTATTACTAACAATTAAGACCAATTAGTGGGAGTAACCGGCATTGAAAAGACATACATAAATAAATGCTTTTATCAGTTGTCTATGACAGATTTTTTTTTCTTCATTTAAAAGCATTTTTTGAAAATCACTTGGCTTGTGATGGATGTATAGAATAGGGTTCATTGTTACTGTATTTATTTATTTATTTATTTTACATTTGTGGCCAATTCAAGTCATTAATTTGCATTCATTTTAAAACATACTGGTGCAATGGTTTCCTGACCAGCAAGCATGAAACAATTGTTCACAAACATCAGAAATACGATAGCATACAACCTGTACTAACTGGAATAGCACTTCTTATGAACAACTAATACAAATATGACATTGTAAATGTTCATTCATTTATTCATTTACTTCTTATTTGCATGAGGGTCATTGGGGTGCTAGAGCCAATCCCGGCTTACTATGCACAGGAAGTGGAGTAGAGCCTGAACTGTTAGGCAGCCAATCAAAGTGCCAAAGAGACAACCATTCAAGATTTCCATTTCATGTAAAAGGCTTACTGAGTCAATTTGCAAAAGTAAATACATATATGGCGGAAAACACTCAGGTAACTGCTGTTCTGCTCTGAGACCCCCAATTTGGCCAAATTTCAAAATTGTCCGATATGCATGTGTGATGCATCATTGGAAAGCTTAAAATTTCAATTTTCTGAGGGAAGAACATTTTCGAACAGGAGGACATTTTTAAAAGAAAAATGTTTTTTAAACAGCAAAACCCTATCTGGAGGTGAGAGCATGCGAGAGCAGAATTACAGACGCCATGACTTTAACGAGATATTATCGCGTGCTTACCTTGCTTTGATCAGAAAACTCCATGTAGCATGTATCACTGAGTGCCAAGAAACAGCTGGATTTTTGGGGAATTTTATGGGTGAAAGTCCAGGGGTCGCGTTAACCTAATATTTTCCGTCGTTGACCGGTTTTTTAAAACGGTGACGAAAAAAACTGAAGTCCATCCGTCATTTTGACAGGTTGCAATTCACACCCCAGACCACAGGGTGGCGAGTGAGCATATTAATTAGCTATTGTCTCTCTTGTTGCATGATGTCGTTGGCCTGACTCGGAAAAATGTCAAGGCAACTGAGTGTTTGCCTGGCACGGCCAGATTGTTCTCCCTGTATTTTTCAAACACTGAGAGAAAAGTCTGGGACACAGCCTCTCGAGTAGGTACAAAATCAATCGACAAATCAGATTTGTTTATTTGCGTGACGTGTTCTTCACGAGGAACGTCACTCTTGCGCGCCGAAAGTCGTCTCTACAACAACACGGATGGCGGGAGAGCCGAGAATATGTTCCAATCCGCGGTAAATTCAGTTTTAAATGAGCTAAAACACATCGACACGAGACATTGACAACAGTCTGTCTCGCGCTAGCCATGTTGAATAAACTCCGTTCTCCTCGTATGTTTACTTCCGCGCTCAAGTCCCTCGTCCTGCCCTCGTTGCTTTCCTAACGGCACGTCTGCCCGTCGCTGATTGGAGCACTCCGCTGTCTGTTTGCCTCTTGTTGAGCTTGTTCGGACGGAATATTAATTAAAAATGAATGAAAACTAAATACTATTGAGTATGTCATTATTATCTTTTTAAAAATGTAAGTGACGGGTAAAAATAGATTATGACCTGATTTTTATGACACTGTCAGTCAAAATGACAGACAACGAAAAAGTCTAGCGCAACCTCTGGGTGAAACATGGTAATATAACAAGGGTCGCGATGCAGCAATTGCAGACATCAAGGAGTGGTCAAGATTTTCTTTTTCATATATTCAACCTTTTAAACGTTTTTTTTTTTTTTTTTTGTCTGGATCGATTATTTATCATCTAAAATATTGGGGGAAATGCGACAGTAACAAAAAAAAAAAAAAAAAATACAATTAAGCGATAGTTATGAGTTAGATATCCGTGACTTTTTACAGAGACCATTTTTTTCATTGTGACTTCATTTGTTTAAAATCTGCCAGTGAATAATTTTTTTAAGTTGTTTTTTGTTTTTTTTAAACAAAATATTAGATCAATTAATGATTCTAAGTTAAAAATGACTGACATTTTGAATAATAAATACGATTACTTACCTTCTTTTTATGTCTAGGTTGAAACAAAAGCGGTTGCGTGACATCTGTAAACGGGGGTTTCTAGGGTAAAACGCACAAATTAAAAATAGTTTGGGGGCTTAATGCGCCATGAATCTGCTATGGCAGCATATAGACATATTGTTCTATTAAACACAACAGTGGTTTTAGCTTAAAATACAGCAGTTTCTTTTAAAGAGGAGTGCAAGAGCAGAAACTGCTTTTTCAGTCTTATCTGTGTTTTCCGCCATATATAAATATATATACTGTATATACATTTTTTTTTAATTCAAAATACCCACAGCACAAAACTTCCCAATACTCATCTGTCCTCACCTTGACAGACAAGGAGGAGAGCTCATTTAATCCAATCCAGCCATCCCCATGTCTGCTGGAAAGACTGCCTTGAGCAACCAGAGAAGAAACACAGCTTCATTATCCTTCTTTCCAAGCGACAAATCCTCCCTGAATGGAGCAGAATGTAAAAGTTTTCCGGGAACAGGCCTTGCTCGTGCTCTATTTAGATATACAGTGGAGTGCTGTCAGGGCAGAATGTGAGCCGCACAGCTGTGCGAAGCAAGTTTGAGGATGTGAACTTTGCATGGCAGCTCATGGAGTGGATGTGGGAACTTGCCAGGTTCTCCCCCTGGATGTCGGTGGGAATGCAGCACAGACAGCTGTCAGCAGAGAGGTGGCATTTCCTGGTCTGACGCTGACAGAGGCTGTCTGCAGGCAGCAGGAGCACAGCCAGACTGACACCCTGTTTACTCACAGATGACATCTGAGACGCGGATAGGTGTCACTGGCATTTTGATTCAAGCAATGTAAAAACTAGCCTGAAACACTTTGTGAGGAAGTGTTTGTGGAGAACACATAACCTGCGTAATTGAAGACCTCTAGTACGTGGGCAACCAGTTGGCCATCTGACAAACTGTGACACATACACTGAAAACAGGAAGAGAACATATTTTCCCCACATCCACCCACATGTGGTGGTAAAGTATTGCACAGACAAAATGACTCAACAACTAAACGTTCATTAAAACAATTCATGGCGATCCCTCACGACTGTATAGGAAATTAGTACAAAACTTTAACAACATGTAATTTTACAGAAACAACAGAGTCCTGCTTACCATTATTGGGACCTATGAGGTTGAAGTACATAATGTGAAAAAAAAAATCAAGTGAAAAGTATTTTTTTTACTATTTACCCTGTTAAGCTATTTTGGACCTCAAATTAAAAGAGCTTATTGAGCAATGAGCAATGAGCAATTAAAACACATTTTTACATAACAAAAGGAGCTTATTGAGCAATGAGCAATGAGCAATTGAAACAAATTTTTACATAACAATTTAAGTCAGGTGTGTGCCCAATCACTGATGAGTGGTTTAAAGCTGCCCTGCCCACTATAAATCACACACCTGGAAAGAATGAATTCTTGATGAGAAGCATTGTCTGATGTGCATCGTGACATCAGTTCAGCGCAGTATACTCAGAGAGGTAAAAAGAACCTTAGCGTCTCTGCTGAAGACTTACAGAAATCACTGGCACAGTCCAATATCTCTGTGCACACAACAACAATATGTAAATCCATGGCCAAGAATGGGAGGACTCCACGGAGGAAGTCACTGCTGTCTAACAAAAACATTGCTCGTTTAATGTTCGCGAAACGGCACTGGGACACTGCACAGAAGTTTTGTCAAAATATTTTGTGGACTGATGAATTTTTCGAGAGTAACACAGAATCTCATGTGTGGGGGAAAAATGGATCAGCTCACCAACATCAACACCTCATCCCCACCATGAAGCATGGTAGAGGGAGCATCATGCTTTGGGGCTGTTTTGCTGCCTCAGGGCCTGGGCAACTTGCAATCATGAATGAAAAAATGAATTCAAATGTTTATCAGGATGTTTTGCAGGAGAACCTGAAGCATTCTGTCAGACAATTGAAGCTAGAAAGAGGATGTATGCTGCAACAAGTCAATGATCCAAAACACAGAAGTAACTCAACTTCAGAATTGTTTCAGAAGAACAAAGTACACATTCTGGAGTGGCCAAGTCAAAGTCCAGACTTGAACCCCATTGAGATGCTGTTGCATGACCTAAAGACAGCAATTCATGCCAGACATCCCAGGAATCTGACTGAACTACAGCAGTTTTGTACAGAAGAATGGGCCAAGATTAGTCCTGATCGATGTGCCAGACTGATCTGCAGCTAAAGGAAGCATCTGGTTGAAGTTATTGCTGCCAAAGGGGGGCCTACAAAATATTACTTTATTATTTTTTCCCCCTTCTGTCATTGTTTGCATACTATCCACATTAAAATATGAAAACCTATACATGTTGGGTGGTTTTAGTTAAAGTAGACACCGTTTTTTTCATCTGTTTGATTTTGAAAAAGATCAGATCACATTTGATGGGAATTTTATGCAGAAATTTCCAAAAAGTTAAGATACTTTTTCATGCCACTGTTCTATGCAAACAAGTCCCCTCTACTGGCTGACTCATAACCTACAGGAAACACAGACACCGTAAGTCCATGTGCTATGTGTGCATTCCCTCTACTAGCTAAGTCGTAACATAGAGGTCACGCAGGCACCAATAAGTCCGCAATTAATTAATCAGCTCTGATACCAATAAATAAATAATTGAATAAATGTTTTTTTAAAAAATCAGGCTCCATGGATCGAAAGATACTGGTCCATGCTACATGGCTACTAGATTTCAAGATGATTGGTTGATGAATGACAGAGAAGAAGGACTTAAATGTTAGTGTCCAAAAGAAAAACAACTTAACTAGTGACTTGACAAGCCTTCAGCCTGTAAAAAGGATAGGGTGCAAATAATAACGAGAAGGACTTTGCATCCCATCTGATTTTATTTCTGACTGAAACTTCCAAATCTTCATTACTGCAAAGCATGATTTTAAGATCATATCAGAGACGTTATACAATGACCTTATGGACGTGGTAACACTGCACACCTTTTACAATGAATTTGTGTTAGGATTCACATTGTAGCCCGTGTGAGTTTACACTGCCAGATTAGGGAATGTACTGTGTATCATCACACACACACACGGGCATTTATACATAAGCAAACATAACAATATGCGCAAAAGCCACATAATACGTACTATATAAGATAAAATATAAACTATACTAACTTTTGAAATAGCAAAAGCATGTATCCAAATGCTATGACCAGATCCTGGATGATTAGGATTAAGATGAAAAAAGGTTATTATTATTTTTTTATTATTTCAGATGTAGTAAAATGGCAAGGTGCAACTTAACACTGATAGAGGATGTTTTTCGGAAAATATTTTTTTAACAATGTTGAAAAACTTATTAAATAAGTCTCTTAAATACAAAATGCAAATGAGAAATAAGAATAATCCTTTGAAGGTATCAGAAAATATCAGTTTTCTTTATTGAGCTCAACTCCTTTGGACATGTGTTTCATCAAACAAGCATGCTAGTTAGGTGAAATTGGAGATGTTAATATTTGCAATGGAAGAAGCCCTATTTTTAGACACAGCGTATCAGTGTTTCGTCAATGTAGCACTTTCTTGTCTTGTAAGTGAAAGAGAATACAATACCTTGACAACATCCCAAAAATATTTTTCATATTTTGATGCATTACTATGATTAACTATTGCAGTACATTGAACTGGTCTTACAAAACTCATTTAGTCCATATGTCAGAGCATCACAATTCCAAAACCTTTACAGTCTGTCTATGAAACAAAGAGATATATATTTCCCCCTTCATTATTGTGTCCTCCAGGATGCGTTTTAACACACATTGTGCTACACAGATACAAAATACATCAAGAAAAAAAAAAAAAAAAAAAAAAAACAGTGAATCCACAATTCAAATGCACGGATGCAAAGCATGCACAAAATCATCACCATATGCCGAAAGGGTCTCATTATAAATAAAGTTAGTCATGAAGCCAGGGAGCAGTGGCACATGATTGGAGGGAAAGTGTGTATAAGAAAGGTTACAAGCAGCCAGTGGGCCATTTATCTTGTTTGGATACAAACTACTTGATTCCCCAAATGAGTGGTGAGGAATCCTATGACACCAGAGCTTAATCACAGCCTCTTCACCATTATAAATCAGTTGAACTACTGACACCTGAACTTTATTCTGTGCAAAATGTAAAGGCCACAGGCAAAGGATCCCGTTATTAGCGGCACGCTGATCCATTGTGTTTGTACATTCAGGTCAGAAAGCAGGCCATGTGATACAAGCCACATGAATCACCTGAGCAGTTGTGAGTGCAGAGACAATAATATGACACACCATATAGGACAAATCTTAAGACTTTTTTTCCCCTCCACAGTGCTTATACAGTGGTACCTCGACATACGAACACCTCGACATACGATCCTTTCGACAGCCAACGTAAAATTTGACTCTTAATTGGTCTCGACATATAACGACATGCTCGAAAGATGACGCTTTACAACAGCGTTGCAATTTCATTGTAATCCCCCCAAGCAGCACGGCGGAATTTCTTGTGATAGAAAACAATAATGGGTCCCAAGAAGGTTAGTTCAGGTGGTGAAAAAAGTGATGCTTACCACTCAAATTAAGATAGAAATGATGGACTATGTCTACGATCTTGACGATCCTCCTCCGACCTCCGTTCGCCAGTCTTTATAATTTAAGATGGCAATTATTATTACTGTAACATCGGCAAGGAATAGGAATAGCAAGGAATCGGCATTTATTTCAGAACTTGTGCAACAAATCACGGCTACTGTCTGCCATAGTAGACGCCAACAACAACAACAGAACATGAAAAGTGAAAGTGAAAACTAACGCACCTCTCTCACTGTCTTGTCAGTCTGTTTAGGAACAGCATGCAAAACACAACCGCCACATTACAACCCGATTCGTTAGATTATTTTTATTATATTATTTTTGTTCTGATTTGTAATAATAATTTATCTGTTTTGCTATGTGTAATGTCTTATCACTAATTTAGTGCGATAGATTTTTATATACAATGCCCTTTTTATCATTGGGTGAACTGAATCTTATCCTAGCTGACTTAAGAGAAAAGCTGGTGTACATGGTGGACTGCTCATGACCCAATCACATCGCCGCACTCTTCACGCAATTCAGAGTGTTCAGCAACTTGCATGTTCTTCAAATGTAGGAGGAGGCGACATTACCTGGAAGAAACCCTTCGTAAACCGAAAGACAGAATGTAAACATTGTTGGTGAAGGCTGAAACTCAGATCTGTGAGACAGACCAAGGGGCCGTTTACCTGGTGACGCTGAGACACCAAGACGCAACGATTGTGCTGCAGAATGGCCTTACCTTTACATGGTGACGGAAAAAACAGAAAGTGAATACGCGAACTTTTGATTCCAGCCTCCAAAGTGGAATGATTCGATTGAGGGGCTTACTTAGCAACCATATAAATGGAACGCTCAAGCGCCGAAGAAATAAGCACTCACACGCGTCACTTTGTGCATGTGCAGTCGCTGCTATTAACTTTCAAAACAGCAAACATGGCGGATTGTCGGCTTTAATTTATTGTTTTTATAATATTTTTCATTTAAATATATTTAATGTTCGATTTTTTTTTTTGCCTTTTGAAGCAAAATAGAAAAATGTGTGGATGCTATTGCTTCGAGAGGGCGGGTATTCTGTCTTCCGAGCTGAGGAGTTTGTTTTCAAGGAAGAGCAGCATTGGCTGCCACCTTTTAAAACTGCACTGCCCCCAATGGCCTGACATGAATACTACAACATTTTCACGTGGAATTGCGACATCGTTCAAATGGAGATGGAACCATGTAAATGCAAACATGAAATGTGTCGTATTCTCGGAGCGTCACCATGTAAACGACTCCTAAGACTCACACAGACCCAATGGTAACTATTGTAACAATGGTAACTCATGCACAGCGTTACCTATTGTACATCTCAAATGTAAATGTCAAACAATTTTAACTGGATTTTTAAATGTTGAGTATGTCTGAAAGAATGATTTTAATTTGAGTTTTCACTGGTTCCTTGAAATACTGGCTTTTTCTCCAATGTTACACATCCGAAAAAGGAAATTCTATGGGTTTTTTTTTTCAATTTTTTCAACTAAATTCAACAAAATTCAAGAAAAAAGGTGCTGTCTTTCCCTTTAAACACAATCAAACTGACCAGAGAACAAGACGCACCTTGTCGAGTGGCTGGAGGAAGCTGATTGATTAACACAAACGAAAGGCTGACTAGAATGAGGTATGAATGGAAATGGCGAACTCAGTATTTCACCGTCTGCGTCTCATATGTAGTGGTATTTCTTGAGCAAAGATGGCCTTCTGCCATTGACGCCGGGTATCAAACATTTTAGATAATTTGGTGCTCAGGAGCAAGACACATGGGAGGTGATGAGTGATGGCAAAATGCGAAAGTCATCACCGTTTGGCTGAAAGCCAACACATGGGGAACGATGTGACTACAGTGGCATGCAACAGAGACACGCACCACCCTCTGCCTCTGTGTCATCACTCGTCACTGAATGGCTATGAATTTGTAGGGCATTTCAAAATTTACGGTCTTTTCAGAGCGCCAACAACCTCCCATACTGCTGCTTTTTGATTTATTTCCTGGAAATCATGCTTTGTGGTATCATAAAGTGTGTGCTGGTTGCACAATGCTAAAATGATACGCTGCTCCATGTTGACAAAGTTTGGCATCTGGATGTCAATTTCCCAGTTGGCCAGTATCAATAAATCCATTGCTGAGTGATTGTAGTGTCAGGCTACAGCGACAAAAATAAAACCATTTCCTAAATTTTTATATTGCATCAGTAGTCCGCGTGTGACCACGAGCACGAAATTTCATATGCACGAATGTCGCACGTTGCTTTGCCGCAAGAGGGTTGGCGATTTTCGCCTCTTTGTGGTCAGCCCATATAAAAAGTATTGAACACGAGCAGGGTTCACCGTCCTTGTGTCCTTCCCCTCAGGCGTCAATGGTACTTCGTGTGCGGTGAACAGGAGCAGTAACAGGTGCTTATTGCACCTATGCACTGCGTATGCCCTCATCATACTCAGAGGTCATCATCTTGAAATGGTCACGTGATTCTAAATAAATGAGCAACGCTCTTTTCTTTTCACAGCTGTGCCAACAGTGCATGGTGTGCGGTGAACATTGCTATCGGCTCTCAGGAGCCATCGGCCGACTGCACGGATGGCGTAGCGCCGATGGCGCCTCATGTGTGCCGGGCTAAATAAATTGATGAAATATGAACAAGTGACACAGGGAAGCCAGACACTGCACGAAACAAAATAAAATAACATTAAGAAAAAAAACATCGTGACAAGTGTGAGGAGTAACAGTGTCCCAGAAAGGATAGAGGTTCCCTTTTCTGATGAAGCAACTCCATTCAGTCGTCTGTTGACTAAATTGTCATTTGTGTCTTAAAATTCTGTTGCGAAAATACCATTACAACACTACTCTGTCTTAAGCATAATAAGGTTAACAGTGGATGAATTAAATGTTGTTCTTTGTGCTTTGGCATGTCCCAACAAATAGGATAGTGTTTAGGAAAGCTTACAATTCAGTGAGGCTGAACAAAGAATGACTGACAGTCCTTGGTTTCTTTTACCCATCAGCACGATCCCCACCTGGTAAGAGGAAGGTGAACATGTTTTTCAGAACATTCTTTGGGGCATAACACACTCCAAACATCTATTGGAAAACAGTTTCTGAAGCAAAAAAAAAAAAAAAAAAGCGATGAATCACAATTACTCTGAAGTTGACACAAACAATCATTCCAATCACTTGGAATATGTCATACTGTAATTACATGCAAAACACTGATTAGTCATTGCGTTTAGAGTTAATGTACATGTGAACACTCATTTTGTGAATTTTTCAGTGCTGAGATTCAGCTATCCTTATAATAGATTTGTGTCACAAAGAGCATCGCGCTACTTGTCTTGATGTTTCAATGACATGGTCAGTGAGTGGAGGGATTCTGAAAGCAGCTGAGCCAAGCTCAGTTGAAAAGCCTTGTTCCCAGCTTGTCCTGCCTTTATGAGGCTCAAACAATAGGCAGACCTCCCAGCAAAGCAGCTGGACTCGGCTCTCCATACAACCGAGTTCATTCATTCACTGTAAAACTTATCCTCACCCTAACCTTGTAACCCTTGTTTTGAATATGAACATGAACAACAGCGCTACCTGGTTGTGATGGTGTCACGTGTGTTAAAAGTACGGTTTAATATATTGAAAAGAATTTTGTTGCTGCACTTAACACAACTAGATTGTAATGAACAGAACACAAACACAGCGTGTGTGCAATGAAAAAATATATTTCAATATTAAGACATACTGTATAAGATCACGTATGTAAACGAGTGTAAAATGCATTTCGCGAAGATATTTTACAGTGTAACAAACCAATTCCTGTACTTGAGAGCAGTTGTCGGTGATTCAACTGTCACTCATGAGCACCCAAAAGCTTGGTGAAAGGCTCGGTGCCGGCTGAGTGGGGAGCGTCACTGAGGCCCAGGCGGGCGGAGAAGAAAAGCCTTTGTTCAGGGCTTCCCTCTCCACTAGGCTTGGTTTTTGGCTCTCTGGAAATGGGGCCACAGTAAACAAACAATACATCCTGATGAATGGATAATGATTCACATGTTTACTGAGTGGGATTTCTGCGGTGCATTCTTGGTTCACTTAATGAAAAAAAAAAAAAAAAAATGTGTAGAGACAAACAGATGCTTCAATTCGTTCATCATTTGTTTGAAAGAGGAATAGAAGGTTTGAATCAATAGTGTGGTAAACGTTGACGTTCTACTATTTTTTTATTCCTACTACTGCAACTACTGCCACTTTCAGAATGCAATCATTTTTATTACCTCTTATCACCTTGAGGTTTGAAGTCATTGACTGACATCAGTTGCATGTACTGACACATTTTTTTTTGTCAGAATATGGAAAGTTTGGATTTACTGGCCGTCTCAAATTTCAGTCAGACAATATGGACTTTGATAGACTCTACTGAATTTTATCTGTCTCTGACATGCTGGAGAAAAAAATGATTGCATCTTCCTATGTTCAGCATTTTGGGATTCTATGAGTCTTCAGTGTGCCGGAAGAGAGACTCCGAACAAAAGGCTGCGCTCAAATCCCTCTTCTTACATCACAAGGACCTCTATCTGACATTCCCATGCCAAAGAAGCTTTGGGCTCTCGGGGCAGCCCATCAAAGTCACTTGACTCAGGAGAGCCTCTCTCACAGTAGTTGGGGGCAATATCCTCTCTGGAGCCATTGAGTAGAAGCACCACACAGGGTACTTGTTCCAGTTTTGAAGCACTATATCTGCTCGTTAAATTCTGGCCTCCCCATGATTCTTCTCATTCAATCACTGGAAACATGTTCGGAGAAAAGGGTGTCTCTTATGCTAGTCTAATAAAGACCACTTGTGATTTAATGCAATTTCAACAAAAGTAAAATGAAAACATGTTTACAACAAACATGAAGGACAACTGTGATACTAATCTGAAAAAGACAACTATCATTTACTTGAGATAGTATAATTGTTGTTGATGTGCTTAAACATAAGGGCATCTGCAGGACTATCACATGTCTGACGAAACTCACGCATGACTAGGTGCAATTAGACACACTCAAGTAGGGAAACTCGGTGTCAGGATTAGCGATCAGGCAGCATAGAATAGGATGCCAACATATCCACACTCACAAGGGATACTGGGTTTTGCACCTGAACCTGTTGTACCTGCTCCTAGTGTATCCACCAAGCTGCATCCTTCTATGTCACCCATCTGTTCCTCGTTGTCTCGTTACCCCATGTCTCTGTGTGTATGTAAGCTCCCAGTTTCTTTTCACTCCTTGTCGCATCATTGTCAATGCCCATGTGCTCATCAGCGTTTGTTCTCTACAGTTTTCGCCTTCCAAGCCCTTGTGTTCCTCAGTATGTTTTTGATACCCAGTCTTTTGTGAGTAACAGTTTTGTTTGCCTCTGTACTTTCTTTGGATCATTACAGCCTTTGTTTTGCACTTTGTTTTTGTTGGCTTTCATTAAATAATTTTTTGCACTGCCGGTCTGCATCACCTCTTCTCCCGCAATTGGGTCCATACACCACCTACCTGCCCAAATTCCTGACAACATGGCTGATTTGTGTATACTTCACCCCTCCCAATCAGTTATCCTTCTGACCCCCCACCCCTCCTCTTTCTACTTGGTCATCAGGCCCCCCACACGTTGTCAACCAGAAATACAACTATCTAACGATAGCACCAACACATTCATAGTTAGTGTAGGCGTTCAATGTATTTCTTGTTGTAGTTTCTGCTTCTTCTGTCTCTGTCTCCTCTCTTTTTATGTCCCCCCCATAACCCCTTCCTGTTCGCTGCTTACTCCTAATAAAAGAAACACATTGAATAATTACAATGGGAGTATGTCATACTCCCATGTGATACATTAAAACTGTTCAGACCAGTGCTTTTTTTGTCAACGATGACGGGAACGAAAATATTTAATCAACGAACATTTTTTTTTCATGACGATGATACGCTGAAAATTTGTCTCGGGAGACTAAAACATAACGAGATAGATGACAGTGACGACACGAGAACGAGATGAAAGTTCGCCATAGTTTCCGCCATAAATTCACAGTGTGTGATATTTTCTTATTGTATGTGTAGTTACAACACATTTAGCAGTGTTTGGTCGTGTCACTCATGTGACGTGCTGTACCCCACCCCGCCCCACACACAGGCTTAAGCGTGTGCCCATTCCAGGCTCCTTTTGTGAAACGTGGCAGGTGCTGCTTGGTAAGCTTTGATTTCTTATCTTGGCTATGCCATGTTGCTTTAGACTTTAAAAGTCTGTGCTGAGTGATCATCACACACTAAACTAACTTGTTGCGTTAGCATAGCGTTAGCTCAGTGTTCACGTTAGCATTACTATGTAGCGCAGTGAATCGGTGTCTTCTTAAACTCTTGGAAAACATTTTACATACGTGGCATCCAGGTGAGTTTACTTAACTTCAAATAATGTGCTGTTTTCCTGTCATGTTCAATAGAAATTGTTAGAAACCTTTTATTTTTTTATTCATGGACGAAAACTTTTAAAGTTTATACACGAAAACATTTAGAGAATTGTCGACTAAAACTAGACGAAATTAGAGTTTTCGTTGACTAAAACTAGATGAAGACGAACACATTTTAAATCTACTAAAATATGACTAAGACTAATAGGTATTTTTCTCCAAAAGACTAAGATGAAAATTAAAATGGCTACCAAAAACAACACTGGTTCAGACCAATAGGGCACTCCAATACCTATTGTCTGTGTCAAGCAGCTGAACTGGACAGGTTAAAAAAAAAAAAAAAAAAAAAAAAACATAAGTGTACAACTGGGAGATAATGATGGTTACCAGATTTTCTTTAAGATTTTAACAAGGTTTTGTCACAGATTCCCAATCCCCAAAATATTATTATTTGAAATAATTAATGTAAATTCAAGACATATTATTACACGGAGACAGTGTCACCAATCAATTATAATTGCCGATCGGGTCCAATCACGTCATTTTCAAAGTATCGGAATCGGCAAAAAAATATCGGACATGCCTTTTTTTAATATATTTATATTTTTTAATTAAATCGTTTTCTTTAACGTTACAGACATAATATGTTACACTCATCCAGAGTATTTAGTTTAGGCTTAAAGTGGGGTTATCGAATTCATCCCGATAATGGCAGTAATTATTATTATTATTTTTTAAATGTATCATGTTAAAATATTTAACGCAATTAATGCATGCGCTGCACGACCCACTCATGTATTGTTGCGCTCAATCTGTAATGGCGCCGTTTTACCTATACAGAGAGCTAAAAGGCAGCGTAAAATAAGCAGAGTGAATTTTGGCAGCCTTTGGAGCCTTTTTTAATTGGCTTAAGCCTTACAATCCCTCTCCCTATGATTAGAATTATCGTGGGAAGCAATGTGGGGAAGCAAGGTAGTAATTGATCGTTTTCTTAACACCCTATGTTATTTCCCAATGCAGAGAAGATATATCAATTGGTTCCACTACGCACAGTCATGGTTGCACTTCCCATTATGCATTTGGGCATGGCTACAGTATCATTTACTGAAAGCTCAACAAATACACTAGATGGCAATATTTAGTCACAATATACAAAGTCACATTTATCCTTTAATATACAAAGTCACATTTATCCTTTAAGAATTACAAGTCTTTCTATCCGTGGATCCCTCTCACAGAAAGAATGTTAATAATGTAAATGCCATCTTGAGGATTTATTGTCTTAATAAACAAATACAGTACTTATGTACTGTATGTTGAATGTATATAATCGTCTGAGTTTTATTCATTTTTTTCTTAATGCATTGCCAAAATGTATATGATCGGGAAAAATTATCGGGAATGATTGGAATTGAATCGGGAGCAAAAAAAAAGCAATCGGATCGGGAAATATCGGGATCGGCAGTTAATCAAACTAAAACGATCGGATCGGGAGCAAAAAAACATGATCGGAACAACCCTAATTATAATCAGTTTGATTTAAAGAAAAAACATAAAAATTGAATAAAAATAGCAAGCTGATTTTTGGACTTTAAAAAGCACCCACCTAATTTTACAAAAGTATTCATTAAACCAAGGGGGTCTACTTGTTTTATGGGATACCTAAACCAAAAGACATGCTGCTCGTTAGCCAGTGAAAATCCTTAAATTAGCTACACTGCACTGTAAGCCGCAGGGTTCAAAACAAGCAGAAAAAGTAAAATTTTATAATTCAGAAATTATTATAATAGTGGGTCACAGTGTGCCATTTTGATTACACACGCCGAGTGTGAAAATAGATGGATGGAAATTCTCTTGGTTTGACTTGACCCATCCATTTACCTGATGGGTCAAGTAGGGAGTTTATAATTATCTGGTCAAATCGTCAATTTGGTCTTCAAATTTCATATGTTTTCACAATCTTCCATCTATATGATATCATTCATTTTAATACACACACATACGCAAATGCACACTCACACTTCCCTTACAAACATCAAACAGGGCTTTGATCACAATACTGGCAGCCAGCTCTGTTGGATCCTGTTTTCAGATTTGTGTCATGCCTTTTGTTTATGGAGTTGCATTTTCAGGATTTCCCTGATGTTTGATAGTAATACTGCTGTCTCAAAGGTATCAAAATAATGCCAGTTGGCAAATAATGAAATAAAATTAGTAATCACGGATTATTTTAACAAATTTAAATATGGTTATTTTCCCCTAAACTGTCGTTCATGAATAGAAAAGTGAACAAAGATAATTGCAATGCAATTGTTGTTGATATTGTTGATATAATTTAAACATAACCAACATTAATAACAAAAATACCACATTACCATTAATGGGCCAAATGATCTGCAATAAGATGAAATATTGAATAAATGAATTTTCTGTGAATGTTATGTAGTTATTTAGTGTCCAGTTTGTTTCTTTCATGATTCTGTCTCAAACCAAACAGAATCCGCCGGGCGTGCTATGGGATGTGTGGGTATATTATTCACGTGAAAACACGGTATCACAGAAACAATTTAATCTACCTGAGCTCCTCCCAAAGGGTATGAATTATGAAGGCTTTTATGGCGCCCCATATAGCTGTGTTTATTCTCAATTTATGGCTGACAGTATTGTGAGCAGAAAAGCCACTTTGAAACCCTTAAAAAAAACCCGTTTTTTATTGTGCCACCTCCACTGCACAGTTACAGTCGGTGCACAAATGACTCCCCATGGACCTGCCTCCACAGCCATCCATACATTCTTAATTTCTCAGGCATATTTCTTTTCAGAAAGACTCAGCCTCAAAGGAAGAACATGTTTGTAAAAATGTGATGAATTACCCTCATAAAAAGATAACATTTTTTTCCCTGTAGAAGACTGGAAATGCCCATTGTCAGATTATGAGTATACCTGGCATATGCATTAATGTTCTCAATGCAAGAATGAAAATAAAGGTACACAATATGCTTTTTAAATTAAATGTATAGAGTCAGTAGCATATTTGATATAACAGAAAATATGAAACATTGTTGTTGCTTCCTCTACACAATACAGTGCTGCCATAAGATAGGAGATAAATGTGTTCCATGTTTGTATAGCACAAACATTTGTGTGTCCGTTAATATTTTCCATATAGAATGAATATGAATGACATAAATCTATTCCTGAGCAAGATTCACCTGTGGCTATAGATGGCTCAGAACAAACAATACAGTGTTTAAACTACACACACACAAAAAATGCCCATTAACCCCCCCCCCCCCCCCCCCCCCCCCCCAAATTATCATTTTTTTTCTTTAACCAGGTAAGGAAATTGAGAACACGTTCTCATTTACAATGCTGACCTGAGAACAATTCCAGATGTTCTTGACCTTGGACGCTTTAACAGTAGAGAGAGCCAGTATTCAAACCCATGACCCTTTAGTCCAGGGTAGGGTTGCCACCTGTTCCTTAAAATAAGGAATAATCCGAAATTAGGAATTAAATGTTGCGCTCCGTATTGAACTAATACGGAATATAAATGAATAGATACATTTCTATGCATTTTAGGAGTTTTTGGGATGTCCCTTTTTTTCTCTGCCTGTACAGCTTTGGCCGCGAGGGGGGCGTCCCGTATTTCTTATTTCTGAAAGGTGGCAACCCTAGTCCAGGGGTGTCTAAACTATTCCACATAGGGCCGCAGTGGGTGGTGGATTTCATTCCAAAAAAACAAGACAACACTTTTTCACCAATCTGGTGTCTTACAAGTGTAATTAGCTGATTGCAGTCAAGGTGCTGCTTGTTTTAGTAGAAACATCTTTGGTTAAACTGTCTGTGCTCGATTGGTAGGAACAAAAATCACAGCGGCCCTTGAGGACCGGTTTGGACACCCTTGCTTTAGTCTGTTTATGACTTCCTCAACCACATGCACCGCTGTTGCCTCTTAAACAAAATAGATACACCAGACACTGATACATGACATACGTTTCATTTTCATTGTTAGTAGGCGTGACCAAGGGTTTAGATTTGGTCTCAACATGGGTAGGGACGATATAACAGCATAACCTTCATGTACACTTTAACAATGTAATAAAACCGAACAGATCAGGTGAACTGGGTTCAGAGCTACATTTCACTACAGTTCACTACTTTTCTCACAGTTCAATTAACGATAACAATAGAAAACACACTGCAAATTTATAATTAGACCATTAATAATTCTGTCAATCTTACTTTCAACTAGCTATTTTTCTTATTTAAAAAAATCTAAGTAAAATTTATGTAAAACAGTGGCAGTTAATTTCAATTATTTCTAGTAGATTTACACTGGTAATAAGGGATTTTAACTCGTTTTAGGGAGATGTGTTTTTGCATTGTACTCGAGTTTTGCAGGTTAGCAAGTTCACACAGTTTAATGCGATGCTAACTCTGATACAGGTCGGACTGTCAGTAGCAAAATAAGTGGCGTGTTCCCCACCGTCCAGAACATTGATGTCTTTTTACATTACCTACGGTGGCTGCTGCTGCTGGTGGTCGGGGTCTAGTCATCAGCCAATTAAACGTGCGTTTGGGGGGGGGGGGGGGCGGCACATTCAGCAAGAAAAAGGGGTAAGTCTGAACATAATGAGAATAATTCACTTAATAATGGTAGGGTCAATTCTATCTATACAACATTTGGAAAGACAATCTGAATGATCTACTGTACAGTGTATCACAAAAGTGAGTACATCCCTCGCATTTCTGCAGATATTTAAGTATATCTTTTCATGGGACAACACTGACAAAAAGACACTTTGACATAACGAAAAGTAGTCTGTGTGCAGCTTATATAGTAGAGTTCATTTATTTTACCCTCAAAATAACTCAAAATATAGCCATTAATATCTAAACCCAGGCAATAAAAACGAGTACACCGTATGGGAACTACATACATCTCTAAATGTCCAAATTGAGTACTGCTTGTTCATTTTCCCTCCAAAATGTCATGTGACTCGTTACAGGAGTGCTTTCAGCATTGCTGCAGAGATTGAAGAGGTGGTGGTGGTCACTTTTGTTGCCAGGGGTTTAGATATTAAGGACTATATTAAGGACTATATTTTGAGTTATTTTGAGAAGAAAATAAATTAACTCTATTATATGAGCTTCTTTTCATTGTGTCAAAGTGTCATTTTTTCAGTGTTGCCCCATGAAACGATATACTTAAATATCTGCAGAAATGCAAGGGGTGTACTCACTTTTGTCATACACTGCATATAACTGAAGTCATTATATAATGCAAGTAAGGTTAATTAAAAGTTGGTTTGGACAATTTGAGCATCCTAAAAAGTTGGTAGTGTTTTGTCCCTGCCGTCCCTCATTAAGGAAACGGGAAGACAACACAATGACAGACCATGCATTGATTTAGATAGATACATTTTAAATAGTCCAATCACATATTGTCAGTGATTTATTAATAAGAACCAATGTGTTCCATAAATTCAATGAAATGATGGATCTATGTTGCTGGATGTATACCATATAATACCTGCAGGTAGTAGCCCGCAACAGGCTGTGTTACATTTTTCATGTGCTTTAGAACTAGCCTAGCTGTTTCTGCAAAACAGGGACCTGTTTTTTTCTTACAATTCACGTACTTTCACAGACGACCAGTTCTCCTGGGGAATAAAAGCACAGAGACACCCTTTGGAGAAAAAAAGTGTCTTCCTTACTCTAATTTAACAGGGTAGTTAGGAAGATCAAAGCTTCTCTCTGAGTCAGTGTTGCCTCTGCCGCGTGAGTCAAAGGTTCTAAAAGTTATTGACGATGATGGTGATGATGATCGTATGGATTTTCCAAAAACTGGATCCTAATGCTTTTAAATAGACAGTTGTGGTTTACTTTCTATATATGTAGTTGTCATGGTTTTCAGTAAAGGTAAATTGGGGTTAGGCTCTGTGTAGGGTTAGGAACTGTCTTATGTTATCTCGATAGAAACCCCCAGACCTACACCATGGCTAGGGAGTTATGTAGAGCCTAATCAGCCACAGATACATCATTTCCAAGAGACCCCATTTGTACGCTACATGAAACCAGAGTAACTGAAGAAGTATAATATACCTTATTGTAATTTTTTCATTCAAATCATTTTAAAGTGTTATTAGCATCATTCAAATGTATTTCGTAACAACTATGTAGCATTTTTCACTAAAAAGTGATGTTTTCAAAATTAATTGTGACTATTCCTATTTGCCCCCAAGGGCCGTTGATTACAGACAGGTGTCGTTTGTTTCAGCAGAAACCTCATTCGTTAAACCGCATTTGCTGTCACAGTTGGAACAGAATCCTGCACTCACAGCGGCCCTTGAGAACCTGTTTGGACACCTTGAGTTAAGGGTTACCGTACTCAATATCAGTCTATACTAAAGGCAGCTATATCTGTCCATTTTAAAGAGGGCTACTGTATATCCTTCAATTCTAATACAATCTATCTAAATGATTGGTTATTTGTATATGCATATATATATATACATATATATATAAATACATATATATATATATATATATATATATATATATATATATATATATATATATTTTTTTTTTTTAAATATTTTTTATTTTTTTATATAATATTTTATATTATCAATTTATATAAATTGATGACTGTAAATCCATTCCAATGAAAGAAATATCCGCCAATCCCTATGTTTACTTTTGTGTATTCGTCAAGTTACCGACCAACAGAGTAAAGCATCCCCTTGCAATTTCACCAGAAATAGCATTTTCTGGTTTGAAATCTATTATATTAGCTTACCTATGATCTATTTTCTATTCAGTTCATCCTGTTCATCTTCATCTTCGTCTTTGTTTTAGGGTAAAATTCCACACTCTGAAACTGTCAATGATTTTGAGGATGATGACAATGACAATAAATTAATTAATTCATTCATTCATTCATGGTCACAGGAGAGATTGAGGCTATTCCTTCTGACTTCTGACAAAAGGCGGACTATACCCTAAATCAGGGGTCGAGAATTATTGCTCGCGAGCCAGATATGGCTTTTTTGACGGCTGCATCTGGCTCTCGGACAAATCTTCAATTACTACTAAAAAATAAAACATTTGTTATGTAAAGAGAAGGGCGCTAGGACCTCGGGGAAAACCTGGCGGGCGTTAGGGCCACAGGGGAAGCTTTAAAAAGAGCAACTAGTAAGGGGCGCTCACATTTTTTCCATTGGCAAGCCAGTGATCAGGCGACATTGAGGACAGATATGGCAGTGAAGAACGTTTGAAAAGTCTGATGATGCGAGTGGGAGTCGGTTGAAATGATAGCTATACATCTGTAGCGTGGTGCAGAAAGAAATTAAATGCTTCAGTCTGTTGCTACACATTTAATTTTGTTTTAGTTTCATTTTTCTAGTACAGCTGAAACAAACAAACACACAAAAAACGTCCGTCTCACATTGCTGCACACATTTCTTATTCGCGCTGAAATGCGAATTCTTATATAGTTATATTATTAAACAAATATATGTTTTTGTGACAAAACATTTAACTTCTGCATTTTAGACACTACTAGCATTCAGTCGTCGTCCGCTCGCCATTATGAACACATCTGCAGTCATAAATAAACATACTTAACGATTAACATATTTCTGAACTACATTAACACACAATCCACATCCCAATCAACCTAAAATAAAGCAATCCACTGATATACACAGTCAAATTATACTCTTTTTCTCACCTGAAACAAAAAAGTACTGGTTTACAACATCCGTCTCGCATTGCTGCAATGACTGCTCATTTCTTATTCGCTCTAAAATGCGAACATTTATTGCTCATGCACGCCAAGAATCGAACGCTGCCCCCTGCTGGTTTAAAACCGTAAGTACAACAGTCTTTTCAGGCTGAAACTCGTGTCTATATTTTCTACAAACACAACGAAATAAGATGAAACATTTTAAACATAGGGTGAATCTATCTGTAAACACAACAAAATATTATAATAACTATTTTAATATTATTTAATTATTATTTATTATTAAATTATTATTATTTATATAAGTTATTTTTAAAAATCAGAGACTTATTTTACTGTAAGTGTTGAAATTACATAAAATGCACATATTACTTGTATTTTTAGTTTATTGTATGACTCTCGCAGAATTACATTTAAAAATATGTGGTGTTCATGGCTCTCTCAGCCAAAAAGGTTCCCGACCCCTGCTCTAAATGGTCGCTAGTCAGTTGAAGGTGAAATATCCTCTATATTTATTGTTAAATCTGATCTCTTCAAGTAGTTATTCAACATTACAAAAAGAAATTTGACATTTAATGTGAACAGAATACTTCTGATAAGTGACCCGGATGGGCACAAAATTTATTATTAGTGGTATGGATATATTTTAGAATGAGTCAGTCATTTTCAACGAGTTATAGGGGAACTGCTTTCTCTCCTCCACTGCCCATTTAAAAATATAAATCTGGAAATATGTTCCTAATTTTGCAGTTCGAGTTTCTGCTCTGTTGTTCTGTTCTGTTCTTGTTAAAAATGCTGTGATTTGAATGTGTTACCTTGATTTTCTCTCCACTTTACATTGTCAAATTATGCATGTGAGAAAGTCATCGCCTATTGGTAATTGATTTTGTCTTGCTTGACAATTTTTATAATGGTATGTTGATCACTCTTTTACTCCAGACGTGTTATAGTACAATATACATTGTCAGGCTGTGGGGCTTTTCCTCCATTGAGAGGCCATACGGTTTCAAAAAATCAGCGAAAAATCAAGGTTGGTGACCTAGCAACAATAGGTAGTCCATTTGTCTTCTCTTGTGGATAGATGGAAACGAGTCAGAGGAAGAGACAGCCTTGAGTGGATAGAGAGGCCTCAGTGGGGTATATGATTGTGTGTGTATCGTCTTTTTTTCCCTAAGTTGGGTCTCCTTCAGAAGTATACGTAGTAGTATAAATTTAATGCAGAGGTCTTGGGGAGTAAATATTGAATAAGTGCAGCTCAATGGAGCCGAAAATCAAAAGCTCCTCCTCAGGAGCCGTTGGCCTCCAAAAGCTGTGCACTAGTTTGTTGACCTCTGCATTAGCATTATTTTAACAAAGATGCAATGGGAGGTTTGTAGGGAGAATAGCAGCTGGGTTGATGATGGGCACGTTGTGAAAACTAACAGACAAGAGCAAAGTCTGCATCGCAGAGGTCCTTCTACTCTGCTGCAAAGATTAGGAAGGGTTAGTAGCACCAGCCGCCATCAGGGCTGCCAAAGCCCCAGGCCATGATGAGGAGATTCACAGTAAACCTTGACTCTGTGCACTAAGCCCACACTCTGGATGGAATACTTGACCTGCAACAATTATTTGGCAGAGTTCTGGTTTTAGTTAGAATGCTTGGTCCACCTTTAACCCTGTGCACATAGCTTTCAACTTTGGATACCAGTATTAAAGATCCTATGCTCAAAGTGCATGGTTTTCCCACTCACATTTCTGTCATCATCAATTAATGACCACCAAGCCAAGTTTTTCCTGAAGGCGAGTTATGTCAAATGATAACATCCATTTTGCGAGTTATCACTTTTCTGTTGTGTAGTTGTTGTACAGTGCACAGATGCAGATAGGAATGTCAGTTTAAGTTAATCCTACTATCATTTAGCACAAACTGTGTAATGTGTTTCATGAATTTGGACCAGGCATTTGGACTAGATTAGCGAGAGAGTCAAAGAATATTATTCTAGTTGTTCTAGTTATTATTCTAGTTGAAACAATGATGTTTTGGATCGGACAAATATAAGAAATCGAAATAACATTTTTATAATCATCTTGAACCACAACCTGTTCATTGTGACAACATAAAGTAAATATCTAGCATTCATCTATATATATATATTTTTTTGTTTACCGAGAAGAGGTAACATTCAGCGCATTTGCAATCTGTTTAAAACCAGGTTTGCAAAGACCATGGGTGACCAACCTTTTTGAAACAGAGAGCTATTTCATGGGCACTAAGTCAAAACAAAGGGCTACCCAGTTCTTCTGAAATAACAAATTGGCACTGTTTGCCCTATGTAAACATTTTTAGAAATGATTGATACTCATCTATGTGTGGTGGTCCTAGCCCAGACTCCCATCTACTTTGACTTTTTTGTTGACCCTTCCTGTTTTGACATGTGGCATGAGTTCAACTTTGGCAGGCTGGGTGTGTCAGACCTGGGAGTGCAACTGCTCATCAGCAATCATCAATGCATTTAAGGAGCAGCCTGGGCAGCGAGCATGTGCCAGAATTCTGCCTGTGACAAGCGGGACTTTGGTCAACTAAGCCTTGATCTTTTTGTGAACTATTGATTCTTGAAGCGTTACCTTGTTTCTGTTCTTGCCATCAGGACACCTACCCAGCAAAATCCTCAAAGCCACAGCCACAAACATTGAACAATCAACCCGCCCGCCGCTCAACACCTTGCCTTTGCTCAATAAAATCCCTGATAGAACAATATGTCTATATGCTGCCATAGCAGATTCATGGCGCATGAAGCCCCTGAACTATTTTTAATTTGTCCGTTTTACCCTGAAAACCCCCATTTACAGACGTCGCGCAACCGCTTTTGTTTTAACCCAGCCATAAAACAAAGGTAATTAATTATATTTATTATTCAAAATGTCTGTCGTTTTTAGCTTAGAATCATTAATTGATGTCTGTATTTCGTTTAAAAAAAAAAAAAAAACGACTTTAAAAAATTATTCACTCACATATTTCAAACTTTTAAACAAGTTATGTCACAATGAAAAAAATGGCGTCTGTAAAAAAGTCACGGATATCTACCTCATAACTATCGCATAATTGAAATTTTTTTGTTACTGTCGCATTTTCTCCGATATTTTAGATGAGAAATAACAAAAAAACAAAAAATTTTTTGAAAAAAACGTTTAAAAGGCAAAACATATGAAAAAGAAAATCTCGACCACTCCTTGATGTCTGCGATTTCTGCATCGCGACCCTTGTTATATTACCATGTTTCACATATTAAAAAAAAACAAAATCCAGCTTTGGCCATTCATAGCTGTGTCTTGACACTCAGTGATACATAAAACGTGGAGTTTTTGGATCAGAACATGATAAGTATGCGATAATATCTCGTTAAAGTCATGACGTCTGTAATTCTGTTCTCGCGTGCTCTCACCTCCAGATAGGGTTTTGCTGTATAATTTTTTTTTTTTTTTTTTTAAATGCCGTCCTGCTCAAAATTTTTCTTCCCCCAGAAAATTGAGATTTTAAGCTTTCTAATGATGTATCACACATGCATATTGGACAATTTTGAAAGTTGGATAAATTGGGGGTCTCAGAGCGGAACTTCAAGTCACCTGAGTGTTTTCCGCCATATATTTTTTTGTTCATTTATTTTTGTTGCAGTTTTATTCCTTTACAACTTTTATATATACTGGATAGGAAAGTCAATTACATGCAATGACACTTTTCGCCCACCGGGCCCCCCCCCCCCCCTTAAAATCCGCTCATGTGCTAAATCCCCTGCACTTATCCAGATCCCAGTCCAACTGGTCAGCCAAGTTATCGGACATGGCAGACACCCGTCTGGCAATCGTAGATTCCCCCAGTTGGACATCAGAAAGAGTGGAGATGAGAATTGTTCAATTTTTCTCATCTTTAAGTACAATATTTACAATATTTACAAAAATCATCATTGTCTCTTTGACAACCTCTTCTTTTTCATCACAAAATTTGCAACTCTAATCAAGGCCTCAGTTCACTGCCCTTGTGGAAAAAGACTGCTGCTTACCCAAAGCTGCTTTTAGCTCGTGGGCTTTTTCTGCCTGTAGTGGGCTCCCAGCGGGTAGCATGGTAACTTTTGTGTCACATAGTAAAGCGTCTCTCCACATTGTGCTACAGCTGCCGCACAAATGAGACACACAAGATTCTTTCACAGTCCTAAAAAAGAAGTCTTCCACCTATTGCTGTAAAACTGCTGTGCTGCATTCAGTGCCCATCTAAGTTGTGCTAGCTAGCTTACTCTCCATTAGCACCAAAGTTTTGTCACATGCACAACACTGACCTTTGAACTTGTGTAAATCAGAGTTTACCTAACTGTAGCTAAACTACATAAATAATAAATGTATTTTTAAGATATTGTAAATTTGAAGATTTATAAACTGAAGTGTGATTTAAAAGAAAAAAAACAGAATAAAGTGTAATTTTAGCATGAGTTCACAAGTGAGTTGTGTTATCTTTAAAACAGGCCTGTGGGCGACTCACGTGGAACTTGCGGGCAACCTGGTGCCCGCTTGCACCGTGTTTGTGACCCCTGATAGACTGTTACGTACACATGCATTATTTTTGGAATAAGAACCTTTTTTACACCACGGACCGGTATAATGTGGGCCAATTTGTCACGGACCAGCAGAAATATAAAATAATGTTTGTTTTTAGCCCTGTCGTGTTAAGAGCAGGGAAAATGTAACTCACCAGACGCTGAATCAACCTTTTTTACCAGCGGTCTCTCCTAAAACTTAACGGCAAATATCCTTGGTCACAGGCATAATCAATTCTTCTCCAATCGTGAAAGGTTTCTTGGCTTTAGCATTACGGTTCGCCACGAGATATAATGCTCTCAGTGCATTCCCCTCTATTGATTGGTTTGGTTTGATTGATTGATTTGATCGTTTTTGTTTCAAAGATTACAAGGCTTTTATCCATTATTCCAAGGTGCTTAGTCTCTATGTGACGAAGCAGCTTTGAAGGCTTCATTGCCACGTTTGTTCATTTTTGGCCACATGTTATGCAGAGTGGACTTGGCGTAGGCGTCTCTTCCAGCTCCTCAGCTGGCCTTTTCCCCGTAAAAAGCTGTCCAAAGACATTGCGTTTTCAGTCATCTTCGCTAGCCTGTGGGATTATTATTTGTGGTAACAAATCTGATGCGCCTACGTCATACGTCGTTACCGAGGACAAGCGCACATAGATATACATTTAAAAGAAAAATGGATGAAAGCTCCAATTGATTTCTATTACGACATCCTATCCAGTTTTATTAGTATCTCTAAATCTTGATTATCTCTGCTTTGTGATTTTCTTTTGGGTGAGTGTCCTAGCAAAATGACTGGAAATACCCAATCTTCCATTGGTGAGGTGTGACGCCAGCAGCAGGCAGCTAAAGTTACTGTTTACATTGATTTACGCTGGGCTGCTACTGAGGTGTAAACACCCCAGTAATGGCGGCCACCACTAGAGGGCGATGTCCACATATCTGTCTCTGGGCAGGCAGATTGGTGTCTTAGGAGGCACAGGCCAGAATGCGGTCTTATTAAATTATTATTTCTGTGCGACCCGGTAGCATATGCGCCACAGACCAGTACCGGACCCCGGTCCGGTGGTTGGGGACCACTGCTGTAGACAATGAAAGCATGAGCGACAGTCATAGAGAGCGTGATCTGTAAAATAATAAATAAATATGCTCTTACCCCATGCTTGCCTCATTGCATTGCCCCAGGTTACCACACAAATCCTTATGCCTCAAAGCTAATTAAGTTGGTGCATCATCAACAATTAATCAGAGAGCAATAACATTATTATGAAACCTAAATTAAATATATATATTAAATTAAACATACACATTTTAATTGCAATGGTTTAAACTGTTGACATATGATTTAGAGTAAGCTTGAATTCTCAACATTTATACACAATCTGTGAATAATGTAGATTTTTTTTTTAAGTCCCCTTTTATCAGAATAAATATATATCTAATAGAGCCCTACTGCAGGCCTGTATGCCTTCTTGTTTTTTCCCTCCCAGTCATCAGCACTAATTCCAAACACCTGTCCTGCACACCTGGTAATTACCACAGCCTCCCTACATAAACACCCACAGCCCTATGCTCCATTGCGAGTTTGTTAGCCCTCACTGCGACATACGAGAAATCCTAGTTACCCTCTCTTGCCGGATTTTGATAGTTTTTGACCTTGTGGATTTTTTGCCTCTAGCATGCTCCTTGTCTGTACTTCTGCCTCGTTTCTGCGACCTGCTACAGGACCGGATCCGGATTGCGTCTGCCTGGGCCCTCGCCTTGCTGGTCCCCCCCTGCTCAAACAGCCCTCCGTGCCTCACCAAGAGCCAAGACTTCTTCCTCTCAAAATCATTGTCAATAAATCTGCTCTGAGCACTGCATTATTGGGTCCGTTTGTTCCCTGATCCTTGTCAATATCACTTTGTACGCTTCTACCGACTACCTCCTAATTGTTATCAATCCAATCGAAACAACTTTTTTTTTTTTTTTTTTAATTTAAAGTTAAACTTAAATTCATAGTTTAAATTAGAGTTGCTGTAACCTACTAAAATAATAACACGGTTTCTTATGTAATGAGGCTTTTTTATTTTTTTGTGCCAGTCAAAATGAGGCAATCACTCCTCATATATTGTCAAACATTTCTGGAAGAAGCATAATATTTTTCATAGGATGACCAGGTTGTAGGATGATGGTGATACTGCATAATGAATCTGGGACATTGCTGCTTTGATCAGTTGAAAGTTTATTATCACTTAACATTATACAATTATAACAGAAAGTTATCTATTCGAGAGATATGTGTCACAATTTGTGTTTGCCTTGAGTGTTTCACTTCGTTTGTTGCCATGCTTTACTTGTTGTTTTGGTTTGGTTTCATTCTGGTTTATTCCTCAGTTCACGTCACCTGTTGTTGCATGCGTCCCGGCATCCCGTTTGTGGCCGCCTCTTCAAGCTTCAGCTACGGCAGTGCCCTGGCGAGCCCCAGATCAGACGAACCCCCATCCTGGTGCACCGGCGCCCCGTCTCTCCTGGTCCTACGAGGCGAGGCCAGCGGCAGCCATGCGATGACATCTCACCTGTTCCATCGAGGCCAGCAGCCGCCACACAACGACATCTCTCCTGTTGCAGCAAGGTAAGCCTGGAAGCTGCCACCCAACGATGTCTGTCCTGGTCTAGCTGTGCAAGGCCTGCGGCTACTAACCAAGGTCTCTTCTGCTCCGTCAGACCAGCTCAGTCACAGTTAGGTAGAAAGGACGGCCGTGCCAGACGTCAACCACAAGTGGGAGGTAAAGGACAGCTGTGCCAGTCGGATGGTTCGCCGGCGCGGCAAGGATGGTCATGCCTGTCACCTGTTTTGCTAGTTTTGCTTGGCATCCTGGAAGCCCTTCTGACCTGCCTTGTCTGCCTCGCCACATCTGACGCCCACCAAACCGGCCCTGATGGGGACTCTTTGTTTTTCTTATAGACGTCTAGCATCCGTCCCTTGAGGAGTCATGGTTTGCCTTGTTTTTCTCCTGTGCCCCCTTCCATGCCTTTTTCCTGGTTTTGTCAGGATATGTTGTTTTTCATTACCAGTCTTTTGCTTGCATTCTTAGTTTTTGTTTACAATTTGTTTTTGGACTTTTTGAAAACTAAACCATTTTAAGCACACTCCTAACCTTTCTTCCTTACACTTAGTTTCATTCCTTGTTTCCACATCTGTTCACCCGTCTAGTACCTTTGTCAGCTTGATCCTTACTTTCTCTTCCCATTTGACTTTGTTTTCAAAAACTGCAAAATATCGAGGTCTCTTTTCTTTACTTTGACTTGTAATGGTCATCTTTGTTGACTTCGTAGACCCTCTATCAGCAGGTGATATCTATTAAACTCTTCAAGCTGCTCAGCACGTTTCAAAAATCTTTCATCCACTCCTCATATTTCCAGAAGAAATCATCCATTAATTTATTTTTTGGATCAAACCAGCTCCTTTGATCATCTACAAAATCCTCTTCAGCCATTAGTTTCTCAAGACCACAATTAGGGTCCAAAAATTCTCGCTGCAAGCCATAAAATCCACACGAAGCTTGATTGTATTTATTTATTAATTTACAGTATCAAAACCTACCCAGGGCCTGCAGAATCAGAAGTGCCGGCCCTTGCCAAACACTAACTAGGAGCAATGATAGTTTTTCTCAAAAATGAGCAATTTCAGAATCACAATACTTGACTTTGCAAAGACTTATGGAATTATGTTGATGGAGGTTTAACGCTCAAAACCTTTAGGGCTAGCCAGGAACACTGTCTTTAATTCTTCACATTGCATAGTGTTTTTGGGTATTTATTGTTTGAGGCTCCTTGATATACTTAACAATAGATGTTTCTGTAACCTTTTGCTTTAAGGGATAAAGGCCAAGAAAATAATTTTGGTTTAAATTATGCTTATGGAATTGCAAGATACAGAATATTAGTACTGTACATGGATATAAATTTCATTATCATGGACGGTGGTCCTAAACCGATGTCACTCGTTTCCCCCATGCACAGAGGCGGTCATGTTTTCATTAGCCACTGAAGGATAATTTCTTTAAAACTGATGAAAGGCAAGATATGCACAACTGTTTAAAATTTCATGCTCAAGATTTATAGACTAAGGCCTTTTCTTTCATGTATTAATAAACCTGCGGAACATCTGATCTGAGAGATTATGGACTGAAATCACCCTAAATGTGAATGAGTCAGCTTGTGTTAAAATGATTTGGATTCCTGCTTTTCATCTTAAGTGTTACAGCAGGACAGAAGGAGTCATTATAGTTATTAGGCAATGTGCCTTTGCTATTTCAATCAGACTTCCTTCCTGGCTTCTGTTTTACGAGGCCTGACAATCATTTACATCGCACAAGAAAATAGACTTGTGTTTTACTAACAGACTTGTTTGCAGTAATACACACACCTGGAGCAGCAGCGGTTCGAGTGAAAATTGCTTACGGTGGAAAACACTCAGGTGACTTGAAGTTCCGCTCTGAGACCCCCAATTTGGCCAACTTTAAAAATAGTCCGATATGCATTTGTGATACATCATTGTAAAGCTTAAAATCTCAATTTTCTGGGGAAAGAACAATTTTGAACAGGAGAGCATTTTGTTTTGTTTTAAAAAGTTTTTTAAACAGCAAAACCCTATCTGGAGGCGAGAGCACGCGAGAGCAGAATTACAGACGCCATGAGTTTAACGAGATATTATTGCGTACTTACCTTGTTTCGATCCAAAAACCTCTATGTAGCATGTATCACTGAGTGTCAAGACACAGCTGAGAATGGCCACAGCTGGATTTTTGGGGGATTTTATGGGTGAAACATAATATAAAAAGGGTCGCGATGCAGAAATTGCAGACATTAAGGAGTGGTCGAGATTTTCTTTTTCATATATTTACCCTTTTAAACGTTTTTTTTTTTTTTTCAATTTTTCTTTGTTTCGATCAATTATGTATCATCTAACATATCGTAGAAAGTGCGACAGTAACAAAAAATACAATTAATTAGGCGATAGTTATGAGGTAGATATCCGAGACTTTTTTACTGATTACAGCCATTTTTTTTCATTGTGACATAATTTGTTTAAAAGTTATGTGAGTGAATAATTTTTTTAAAGTCGGTTTTTTTTAGACAAAATATGAGACATCAGTTAATGATTCTAAGCTTAAAACGATAGACATTTTGAATAATAAATATAATTAATTACCTTCGTTTTATGGCTGGGTTGAAACAGAAGCGGTTGTGTGACGTCTGTAAATGGGGGTTTTCAGGGTAAAACGGACAAATTAAAAATACTTCGGGGGCTTAATGCACCATGAATCTGCTATGGCAGCATATAGACATATTGTTCTATCAAACGCAACAGTTGTTTTGTCTTAAAATACAGCAGTTTCTATTAAAGAGGAGTGCAAGATCAGACACTGCTTTTTCAGTCTTGTCTGTGTTTTCTGCCTTACCGGTACTTTTAAGAGTGTCAGGGCTGGTCAAAGCGAAGAGATTTTTTCTGAAGATTCATTACTTTTGTCTTTACCTCCTGCAGCCATGAGAAAAAAAATAATAATAAAAAGGATAAAAGGATCCCAATTAACTTACATTTCCCCTAATGTTCATGAATAACATCTTAAAATTAGCAATTGTTTGGTCCCATCCTGACTACGTTAACTTATATGGACTTACAATCCTTTGGTTCCAATATTTTACTCATATATCTTTATGTATTTAAGCAAATACCATCAAATGCTTGCTGTCACTATTTCACAATTCTATGTGTTTCATTACGAGCGCAATTTCGTACCTTGCATTACTCGACATTCATACCCAACTCAATGTGTGAAAATACAAGGACAATTACTGTAGTATTTTTAGATTTTTTTTTTAACTTCAAGCATTTTCTTTTCAATGAAGGTGGTTCATGGAAACATTTTGGCCTTCTTCACTGATGCACCCGTCAACAAATGTATTTTGAATAATAATAGTAATAATAATAATAATAATAATACCTCAAATTTGTATAGCGCTTTTTTGGACACTCAAAGACGCTTTACATAACATAACACATAGACAGAATTAAGAGGTGGGAAAAGCTGGTTTGAACAGGTGGGTTTTTAGGAGTGATTTGAAGTTTTGTAATGAGTCCGAGTTCCTGATGGGTTTTGGGAGTGAGTTCCAGAGTGAGGGAGCAGCAGCGGCGAAGGCTCGGTCCCCCAAGGTTCGGAGCTTAGTGCGAGTGATGGGTGTGAGGAGATTGGAGTCGGCAGAACGTAGGCGGCGGGAGGGACCGTGCTGTTGTAGAAGGTCAGTGAGGTAGGAAGGGGCCAGGTTATGGAGGGACTTGTAGGTGAGCATACCTGTTAAGTTGTAGAAATTGCAAATAGGGAGATTTCTGTTTGCCAACCCCGATGACGCGCGCGCGCGACAATCGCTAAGACAAAATGCAACCATTTTTTTTCAAGTTCATTTTGGTCACAACACTTGTGTAAAAATTAACTACCCTGTCAAAGAACCTCTTTTTGGTCTTCAACTTGCTCCATGTATTGTCTGGCATCATGTGATACTGCTATGTTGCCTGTGTCATGCCAGTTCTCCTTGTTCCTGTAATCAACATCTAGGATATCCTCAGCTTTCCTGATCATATCCATTTGCACAAATTTGGACATCAGCTTCCTCAGCAGCCTCTTCATCTCATCAACCATCACTCAAATTAGGGTTTCATCAGACTAAATCAGCAAGATTAAAAACATTAATTACATCATTTAGAAAATTCATCATATTTGTTTTTAAAAGTATCTTTGTCATGGCAGTTTTTTAATTGAATTGTAACCTAGAATTGAAACTTTATATTTTTTGTTTCAGCACAGTAATAATGATATAATGTAATAAAGTGTATAGTATACACTTTAGCTTTAGCATAATAGCGAATCTAAATGATTAAACTTCAAGTAAGTAACGATACGCTTTCTCACTTAAATTCATATATTGTGGGGGTAGGACCGCAGTGGTTTAATATTCCATGATGTTTGATCCACGAAAACACAGAGTAAAGCAGCGACTTCTTCCTCGTCATCGTTCTCCCATCATTAGCTCTAATGCTATTAGCATTAGGCTAGTTAGCTATCGCTGGCAGGTAAGACTTACGGCAATTACGTTGACGAACGTCGTTTTTCCCGAATACTGGAGGCCGACCAGGATCAGCTCCATCTCTTCCTTCCAAAATAAAGACTTGAACCAGTCTAAAAGCCGGTTTATTAGTGCCAGCATCTTGGGAAGTCGGTGGTGCTTCGCCTCTTCCCTCCCTGTCAGATGTTTGGTTGGGCTTTTCCAGCTCTGAAGGGGAGGGAGGGCAGGGAAGTTGGAGACGGCCAGGCTATTCGTTGTTGGTCACTTTCCGAATCGGGCCGAATGGTATCGTTACAAAACGGTGACAAACAAAAACGTTAAAAAAAAAAAAAAATTGACATTTTTGGAAAATCGGGAGATTTGGCTTTCTAATCGTGAGGCGTGAGCATTGGGGTCAAAATCGGGAGTCTCCCGACCAAATCGTGAAACTTAACAGGTATGGGTGAGGAGGAGGAGTTTGTACTGAATCCGGTATGAGATTGGAAGCCAGGGAAGCTGTTGGAGGATGGGGGTGATGTGCTCTCTGGAGCGGGTGTGGGTGAGGAGGTGGGCGGCAGAATTCTGGACGTATTGCAGCTTTTGGAGATGAGAAGATGGAAGACCATAGAGGAGGCTATTGCAGTAGTCGAGTCTGGATGTGATGAAGGCGTGAATGAGTATTTCAGCTGTGGCTTGGGAGAGGGAGGGACGGATGCGGGCGATGTTGCGGAGATGAAAGAAGGAGATTTTAGTGAGGTGGCTGATGTGTGATTGGTATGACAGTGTTGAGTCCATTATGATGCCAAGATTGTGTACGGAGGTGGAGGGGGTGACAGGGTGACCATCAATGAGGAGATTGAGGTTCTGTACAGAGGGGAGGAGAGCTTTGGGTCCGGTGATGAGAAGTTCTGTTTTGTTACTGTTGAGTTTGAAAAAGTTATTGTCCATCCAGGTTTTTATGTCGGACAGGCAGTTTGAGATTTTAGAGAGAATGACAGGGGTGATGGATTTAGCTGAAATGTACAGTTGAGTGTCGTCTGCATAACAGTGGAAATTGAGTCCATGGTGGCGAATGATTTGACCGAGGGGAAGCATATAGATTATGAAGAGGATGGGGCCGAGGACCGAACCTTGGGGGACACCATGGGTGACTGGAGAGGTGTGGGATTTATGGTTATTGATGGAGACGAAGTGGTGACGATCGGAGAGATAGGAGGTGAACCAGAGGAGTGCAGTGCCAGATATCCCTATTGACTGAAGACGGTGGAGTAGGATGTTGTGGTCAATGGTGTCAAATAGGGCAGAAAGGTCGAGGAGGAGGTTGGAGATGGAACCAGAGTCAGCGGCAAGGAGAAGATCATTGGTTACTTTGATGAGAGCTGTTTCAGTACTATGGTGTGCACGGAATCCAGATTGAAATGTTTCAAACATATGGGAGGAGTGGAGATGGTGCTGAAGTTTGGTTATGACGGATCGTTCCAGAATTTTTGAGAGAAGTGGGAGATTGGAAATGGGTCTGAGATTGTCCAGGTTGTCGGGGTTAAGGCCAGGTTTTTTCAGGAGGGGTGTGATGGTGGCGAGTTTGAGTGGGGAGGGGACTGAGCCAGTGGTGAGAGAGGTGTTTATGATGTTAATGATAAGAGGAATGAGATTTTGCCTCCAAAATTTGGGCTGGTTAAATCGCTGAGCGGCTACCAATTTAGGAAACAAGGAACTACAATACCTGGTGATCAAAACAGCTCAACTATAGGAGCCAGACAAAATTAACTAGCATACCAAAATATCTGTGAATTCTGAATTCCTGAATAGCTGATGACTATGCAGTGGTTTAATTACGTGTGATGTCATCCGTAACACATGCTGGCCAAATGTCCCAACATCCTGGAAGAGTTTTTTTTTTTTTTTTTTTAAATCACTGCCTTGCTTTACATCATAGCTTCGACTACCAAATCTCAAAGGAGGCTTCTGTTGGTCACGAACAGAGATGAAGATTAGATGAAAATTTCAAGCATCTTTTCATAATCAGGTGCTTGTCAGTAACCCAGTTTTGAATGCCCATAAAAACACATTTAAAAAAGCCTAAATATTGTTATGAAACGGCGAGCCGTCAACGATCCCAACATAGACAAGGAAGTTAATTTAGTATTTACATATTACAAAAAAAAAACTAAGGGAGCACACCAGAACACACAAGAAAAAATTACGAACAAAAATGGCACTAACCAAGTCGGCGAGAGAACCAAGGGGAAGGCAACAAGGGGCAGGAAAGGCAAATACAAATAACAGTAAAGTCCAACAAAATACTACCACAACAGCTACATTATAACAATAAATACAACCGTAAGCAGGCAGAGGTCAAGATGACGCACACAACAGTAAGCAATCAAGAAATTGTCCTGAAATCGCATCTGGTCAGAGGCGTCCTTAAATATTGAGCGTTCCTAATGCGCCACAGGTGTGCTGAATGTAAAAGGAACTGAGAACGCACACAAATACAACAAATGTATGCATATTATGCTTTTTTTTTTTTTAAAGGGAACTTCGGACCTAAAGACTTATAGGCTCTAATAAGCCACAATTGTTCTCTTTTACTAATATATTGTATTAGAAACATGAAATATTGCCATAGAATTAAAAACCTATAATATTTAGTACATGTTTTGACCTACGGAAGGCGCCATGTTGTATGCGTGCAATGGACACTCGGGGTGATGACATAGTTTGTCACTAAACGAACGTTCTGGAATTCTTACTACGTGGCGAGACGTCCAGCACAAGCACACGTCAGTTAAACACGGCCAGTACTTACTATTTGTGTTTTTATTGAGTCTTTTATTTCCTTTTCATTGCCTCAAAATGCTTTTTGCATGTGTTTCCCTCTCATATGTTTAAGCATTGTGTTATTTTGTGGTAGCTTTAAAGCAGATTGTTGATTTGTTTACCACATGAGTCAGGTAGCGTATTTAAACCACACTTTGTGATATTACGTTTAAGTATTTTCTTAAGGCAGCCTTAGGATGCTCTGTCTGTATGCATCTAAACAAAACAAGCTGACAGCGCAAGGTTTTGCTTTGGGTGTCAAATTTGCCTGTTATAGAACGTTTTGGCCGGTGTAGCACACCGGTTTTGTCATACTCTCATCTTGTCTCATCCCGTCTTTCCTGTTTAATTTGCTTTTTCTGCTCATTTTGTGAAATATTGACGGTGCTGTCATGCTCATTAATGTTCCTCTGGGGCTCAAATTTAAAGGGTTGAACAGATGACATGTGTAGGTTGCTAGCCCTTAAAGACCTGCGACATTTTTTTTTTTTTTATTATTATTTAATAGGGACAGTGCACATTGATGAACATCTAAAAAGATGTAAATATGCCAGATTGTAGCAAGTATATGCTAATTTACATCTGTAGTCCCTAAACAGGTGACACAAAGATACAAAAAGGAAAGAAATAACAAAAGATTACAATAAAACAACACAATACAATACGTTACTAAGAACTTAAAAGTCAGTGATTGCAAGACTGAGTTGCTTTCAACCATTGCTTGAGCTGAGTTTTGAAAGTTCGTATTGTGGGACATTGCCTGATGGCGAGTGGTAAACTGTTCCAGGTTTTACAGGGCTTTACAGAGAGAGAATTGTGACCGAAGGCTGTTTTTCTGATTGGAACCTCACAGTCCCCTCTAGAGGAGGCCCTGTTCCCGAGACCTCTGTGAGCCCTTTTTTTTAGAAAGTCCGACATGGGAGGTGGGGCAAATCCATGTAACACCTTGTACATTAGACAGGCAGTTTTAAAAACTTTAAAATTCTCAAGGCTCAATAAGCAGTGCTTTTTTAAAATGTTACACACATGGAATGACATTGGTTTTCTGGCAAAAACCTTTAACGATTTCTTGTAGTGATTCTATCTTACTGCATGTATTTACACCCGCCAGTTGCCAACAAGTAATGCAGTAGTAGTATATAATGTGTGATAAAATCATTGAGTGTAGAAACATTCTAGCAGCCTCAAGTGTTATAAAAGATCTTATTTGTTTAAAATTATTCAGGTTGAATTTTACAGTGTTAACAAATTCGTTTAATATGGCTTTTAAAAGAGAGTGTGAAATCAAGTGTAACTCCAAGGTACTTGAATTCGGAGACAATTTGTAGTTTCTGTTCTCCCAAAAATACGCCTGAATGTTTGATGTCCAAAGGTTTCTTTGTAAACATCATACAAACAGTTTTACTTGTGTTTAGTAGAAGGCAAGATTTGTTGAGCCAATCATTTACAGGAATCATAGCCGATGTGAGCGCAGAAGCTGCGTCTTGAGTATTTTTTGCACTGGTGAAGATGACGGCGTCATCAGCATACATTTGAGATTCATCATTTACACATGAATTTGGCAGGTCATTAATATACAGAGAAATTAACAGGGGGTCAAGCACTGACCCCTGAGGCAGGCCAAAAGGGACATCCCGAAATGCTGACCTGACACCCCTAATGGAGACACACTGTCTCCTGAATTCTAAATAAGATTTTATCCTTTGAATTGTGTCCAATAAGAAATTGAAACTGGTTAATTTAGACAAGAGTATGTCGTGATTTACGGTATCAAACGCTTTTCTCAGATCTAAAAATACTGCACCAACGCAAGGTTCAGAGTCCAACATGCGTTTGACCTTTTCTATAAAAAGACAATTTGCAAACTCTGTGGAATGATTTTCCCGGAAACCAAATAGTATTGGATGCAAAAGAGAGCTGTCTTTATGTAGATGTTCATTTATGCTTTTTGCTACCCATTTCTCAGCGACTTTCGAAATCACGGGGAGGATACTAATTGGCCTATAGTTGGCTATATTTAAACTGTCACCCGATTTGAAGATCGGAGTGACAGCAGCCGTTTTCCAAGATGATGGGACAATTTTTTGTTTAAATGAGAGGTTGACCATATTTGTTATCGGTGAAAGAAGGGATTCTTTGCATAGTTTAAGAACATATGTATCCAGACCGTAGACATCCTTGACTTTAGAATTATCAGAGAATCCCAAAATTTGAAAAAAAAGGTCCTAATGAAACCTTCGTTTCAAATTTGTAAAAAGAAAAGTCAAAATGAATATGTGTAATAAGTAAGGGTGTAACGGTACATGTATTTGTATTGAACCGTTTCGGTACGTGGTGCTCGGTTCGGAACGGAGGCGTACCAAACGAGTTTCTGACGTAGTGTTACCGTTACTTTTCGAGGCTGTGAGTCGATCGGGTTACAGTTTCTTTGTGTAGGTTATATTTACTCCGTCTTCTCTACTATAATGAGGACCAACACGGTAGGACAGTATAACCCAGAAACGGCAACTGCGCAACAACGTGGCCGCCGCAAGAACGCAGTGAAACGCGGGGGTTAAAGTCAATCAGCCAACGCACACCACTCGCAGTGCGGCCGCGTGTTAGACGCGTCCCAGAAGCGGCTCAACACGACGCACGCTAAAAGAACGGCAGAGTTTATTATTTGACGCGAGACCCCGCCCTCCTGCGTCAATACTACTACCGGTAGCTAGGATCGGGCAGACTGGAAGTCACTCGTGTAAAAATACGGTGGATCCAGTCAATTTTCAAACTAATATGCAATCGTAACCCACTTTTTGAGTCCATCAGATCTCTTGAGTGGTAGATCGGGGTACAGTTGACTTGTCTTTGTTGATTTACTGCTGTCTTCTCTGCTATAATAATAACCAACACGGCCCCGTGTTCAATACAAAACCCTCCTACCACAACAAAACAAGTACTACATCACATTTGTAAAATATAAACACATAATACAATAAATAATAGCCCATTTAAATAAAATAAATTGAAATGCGCTAAAAAACCTGTAATTAAATAATAAAAATAATACACAAATCCTGCTTACACAATTTAATTGATTAATATCTGTGTGGAGCTTTAACTACCAATAGAGCTTTTGAAAACCATTCAAAAGAAAAAAAAAATGATTCATTGAGGCATTTCATTTGTAAAATACATGTTAAAATCTTTGTCATTTGGATTGCTTTTCTCTTTAGCACAGAAATTCTTTTTTCTTCTTTCTTTCAGAAAGAAAGCTGACCAGTACGCGGGGTCTGAAAGGCAAATTGTTGTAGGATGATCTTTAAATACCCGCTACTTTTTGAACAGAATTCTAGCTTTGTATAGGCGAATGTTCCTATTGTTGAAAGCACAAAGGTGTGTAATAAACAACTAGCACATTTATATTTTGCATTTTGTTTTCTTACTGTACCGAAAATGAACCGAACCGAACCGTGACCTCAAAACCGAGGTATGTACCGAACCGGGATTTTTGTGTACCGTTACACCCCTAGTAATAAGCGCTCTAGTATCTATAACCCTTGCTAAATCCTTTTTTTTTTTTTTTTTTTCCTCATGGAAAATGCAGATGCATGTGTTGACTTGCATCCATCGTTTTTTTTTTTTTTTTCTTCAAAAAGAAATGTCAAAATTCTGAATTAGTCTCAAAAATCATGAAATTTATGGTGTATCAAATATGATACATTTGACAATATAGGGCTAGAGTCATACTCTAGAAGCCTGGCAGCGTAACATAGTGATGTCAACACCCTGCTACGTCAACAACAATGGCGACCTACTAGTTAAACTAATTTTACAAATTGTATAAAAATGAAAAACATCACGAGGGGGTTTGATATCAAATTATTTTAAATCATAATAACGTCTATCTTTTAAGAACTACAAGTCTTTATATGCATGGTTTCCTTTAAGATCATGATTACGCCCCCGGGTTAACCCTTTTCTTACCGAAAATATTGCCAAGGTATCTACACTCGGAATAGCCCCTTTGAAAGAAGCAATCTGTCCATGCTCCACTGGCAAGGAATCTTGTTTTTTTTTTTTATATAGAAAGTAGTCTTTGTTGTCTAGAAATGGTAAAAATATCAAATACTTTTGGAATGAGGAGGACATTTTGGCCTCTTTAGTGTAGTGAAAACCTAGTGATAATGTATTTTATTGGCAGAAGAGAACATGAATATTGACTGCATTTAAACACAGCTAGTGATCAGAGTTGTACAGTGGTGCTAAATAGAAGAGATGCTCGTGGCTCAATTACTGCTAAATAAAAAGAGAAGGAGTCATAATTGAAAGCGACACCAGCAAGCTGTGTGCACATGCCTGTAAAAAAAACCTCCTACAGTTAGAAAACAGATCTGGTAGAGGTGTTATCTATTCATCCGTCCATCCTCAAAACAGCTCACCATGCTTACAATCCTGTCTCCTGATATTTATATTTGGGTATGATTGACGGTTCACCCAAACCACTCTTCAATTACAGTTATAAAACAACAAAAAAGTCCATTTGAATTAATGTAGAAAAAAAAACAACTGATGAATGACTGCTCTCACTGAGTCAGGTGACTGGTGTCTGTCTGACAGCCGTTTGATGAGATGAGCCCAGCATTGAGCTTGTCTAAGCCCAGTGACTGGCCTTACTTTCTATCCTATAAGCTGCTCAGGGTCTGCTGGAGTGATTCAGAGTCCCCCTTCAAACCTCCACCTTTAACTGAACCAGCATCTTGAATACTAAATACAGAATACCTCTGTAACTCATAAACTGTGCTCTTGCCATGCATACATATTTGATGCCTTTACAACTTTTTGGTATTGTCCAACTCTTTAATATAAACTACAATTTTTCATTTACCTATTTTTTGTTGCAAAAGTATACCAGTATCAATGTAGACCTGTTTCATCATAGTCGTGAATGTGATTCGTTGATTATTAAAACAGCTGCATTACAATTATAAAGTGATGTAACCACAGTATCTATTTTTATTATTTATTTTTTTCTTTCACTCTCAAAATGACTAAAAAAAAAACAAGTCTCAATTGCGCTGTGCAGGCTGTACATCACATTAATGCTAGAAAAGGTTTTGAAATTATCTTTTATTTCGTCTCATTTTTTTTTATACCATGCAAATGTGGCATTTGAACAATATTTCATATATACTGCATACAGTGGGGCAAATAATTATTTAGTCAACCATTAATTGTGCAAGTTCTCCCACTTGAAAATATTAGCGAGGCCTGGAATTGTCAACATAGGTAAACCTCAACCATGAGAGACAGAATGTGGGAAAAACCCCAGAAAATCACATTGTTTGATTTTTAAAGAATTTATTTGCAAATCATGGTGGAAAATAAGTATTTGGTCAATACCAAAAGTTCATCTCAATACTTTATTATGTGCCCTTTGTTGGCAATAACGGAGGCCAAACATTTTCTGTAACTCTTCACAAGCTTTTCACACACTGTTGCTAGTATTTTGGCCCACTCCTCTTTGCAGATCTCCTCTAGAGAAGTGATGTTTTGGGGCTGTTGTTGGGCAACACGGACTTTCAACTCCCTCCGCAGATTTTCTATGGGGTTGAGACCTGGAGACTGGCTCGGCCACTCCAGAACCTTGAAATGCTTCTTACGTAGCCACTCCTTTGTTGCCCTGGCTGTGTGTTTGGGATCATTGTCATGCTGAAAGACCCAGCCACGTCTCATCTTCAATGCCCTTGCTGATGGAAGGAGATTTTCACTTAAAATCTCTCGATACATGGCCCCAGTCATTGTTTCCTTTACACAGATCAGTCGTCCTGGTCCCTTTGCAGAAAAACAGCCCCAAAGCATGTTTCCACGCCCATGCTTCACAGTGGGTATGGTGCAATTCAGTATTCTTTTTCCTCCAAACAAGAGAACCTGTGTTTCTACCAAAAAGTTCTATTTTGGATTCATCTGACTATAAGACATTCTCCCAGTCCTCTTCTGGATCATCCAAATGCTCTCTAGCGAACCGCAGATGGGCCTGGACGTGTACTTTCTTCAGCAGGGGGACACGTCTGGCAATGCAGGATTTGAGTCCCTGGCGGCGCCTTTGTTACTGTGGTCCCAGCTCTCTGTAGGTCATTCACTAGGTCCCCCCGTGTGGTTCTGGGATTTTTGCTCTTTCTTGTTATAACTTTGATGCCACGGGTTGAGGAGGGAGTTGAAGGTCCGTGTTGCCCAACGACAGCCCCAAAACATCACTGCTCTAGAGGAGATCTGCATGGAGGAATGGGCCAAAATACCAGCAACAGTGTGTGAAAAGCTTGTGAAGAGTTACAGAAAACGTTTGGCCTCCGTTATTGCAAACAAAGGGTAAATTACAAAGTATTGAGATGGTAACTTTTGGTATAGAACAAATACTTATTTTCCACCATGATTTGCAAATAAATTCTTTAAAAATCAAACAATGTGATTTTCTGGGTTTTATTTCCACATTCTGTCTCTCATGGTTGAGGTTTACCCATGTTGACAATTACAGGCCTCTGTAATATTTTCAAGTGGGAGAACTTGCACAATTAGTGGTTGACTAAATGCTTATTTACCCCACTGTATATATATATAAGGATATATGCTGTCAATTTGCTCATACTGTATGATTTTTGACAATACATCTCTATATGAAACATACAGTATAAGCTACCACTATCATTGTTCAAAAGGGACCAACATTTTATTAACTCTAAATCCACAACTCAAGCAAATGCAATGTTGTCAAAGGATATCAGCAGTGGATAACAAATATGTAAATGTAAATTAAAAAAACAAGTTTAATAAATCCTATTGCACGATACTGAGCATATTTTAGATTCTTATCCATCAACAGAAACAAGTTTTGTTTGTATCCTCTGTAACGCATGTTTATGCAGTTCTCTTTTCGATAATAAATCAGCTCTCGACCCCAATTGCACCTCTGTTCAACCGTGGTTTTGCGCATGCAAAGCATAGCATATCTTTCGGCTTGTTCTAACAATAAGAAAATGCTGCATTCACAATCTGAACAATGGCAGGGAACATAGAGAGTTGAGAAATGTTTATTCAGCAGCTAAAAGTAATGAGTATCCTCCTCCAATGACTGAGACCACATTACTAGCATGCGCTTAGTTAAAGGAGGCTCACTCTCAGGTTTAATGGGTTACTTGAGCAAACATAAACAACATCATAATGAGCAAAAATCATTTTTTTTCACCATATTCTGTCTGAAACAAAAATACCTCTGGTAAGCAAAATTAGCGACTTCAGTCTTTAGGCAAAATATCTACACATATTCATAGCACTTTGCTTATGCACATACTTACTCAGAACATTCTTTGCATATAATTAGTCTCTTAAAAAAAAAAAAAAAAAAAAAAAAAAAAAAAACATCGCAAATAAATGCACATGCTGCCAATTCTTACCGCTTTTGTAATTGTTTCCTTACTGTGTTTGAAGTTATGTATTGGGCAACTTGGGATTTAATGATCATCATATGGTGATTGTCACCAGTGCATATTAACATAAAATGAACAATCCTTTTTTTTTTTTAAGATTAAGAAAACAATGTTCAGTAGTTCACTAATTAAAAAAAAGAAAAAAATCAATAAATAAGCCGCTTCATTTTCGAGAGGAAGGGTTTTAATGGAGAGACAAAAAATTGTTCATAGTCTCATAGGCTCATAGTCCGAAAATTGCAGTATCATCCCTCGATAAAGGGATTTCTTTATTGCTTTACCATCGTAAACCGGAAGTGGTTCAACATAGAAGCACCCTCGCATACAACCCATGTTAGTACTGCTTGTTTTCTGCCGGTAATCTTTAAAAAAAAAAAAAAAGAACATGCCGAGAAACACTGCTGTTATGGAACACGTAGAAAACACTCTAGACATTCCGACACATGAAGGATGTTTTCTTAAATTAAATCTTTAATCTTAAATTAAAATGGTATCTGGCTGCCACTGTTGTTACCGATTCTGCAGTAAAAACAGCTTTAGTAAGGGGGAAGTGTAACTAAATTATAGAATCAAGATTTGTTATTAATGAAAAAAATTAAAAGTGTTCGTTGGCTGTCACTGAGTAGCATTTGTGATCGCTACACAAAAACAGCAATATAAACTATCCCCTAAGAACGATCAGAGACGTAACACAACCAGAGGATATAATATATAAAAAAGACAGGGCATATGGTGGTAAAGGATAGATTGTTGAAACAGGAGAATGTCATTGTCAGTGGCGTAAGGCAATGCACACAAGAAAAAGGTGTCGATAAAAAATCTACCTCTGGATCAGGTTGGCTCTTTTTATTAAGCCATCTCTTCAACTGAACATTTGTATGTTTTTCCACATCTTTACCAGTGATTTTGGAACCAGGGACATCATTTTCGGACAGAATTGTTAGGTTTAGCTCATTAAACATCTCATTCGTACACTATTCACATGAATTTAGCATTAGGGGCAACGTGAGCTTGACCCGCCTAGCAACAGTTGCTAACGTCATGAATATTAATGAGCAAAAGTGACATGTTGCGTACGGTACACCATTCATTCACTGCTAAAATCCTGATGCTGTATGGAAATTAGGGTTAATTATTTCCATATTAATTTTAACCAGCATGCCAATTACTACGCAACATCTAGAACGGCTGTAGCTGGTGCGCCACAACTTGGTGTATCATTATGACAGATGATAGCGTTGTAATTATGTCATAACGTTCCATATGACTAGATCTAATCCATCTTTCTTTTGTATGAAAGCTCTCCCTTTAATCAGACTCACTGTATGTGTGTATGGATGTTAAACAGGAAAGACTGTGAGTGTGAACAGTTGTCTGCCTGTCATGTGTTATGTTTTGTGTTTGGTTCCTCCCAGTGGAGCTTGTCCCTGTGATTGATTGATTATTATTTCACCTCTTGTGCCTACTCCTTGTGTGTCGACCAGAGGTCTCTTACCCCGCAACTTTGGGCTGCAATAGTCGTTACATTATTCCTCTTTATTCTACATATTATGATTTTTCTTCTTTCTTTTTTTTTGCCAGAGAGGCCAACAGTGACTTTACCAGTTTCACCAATGAAACGTTGCAATAATAATCACATAATTGATTTATACCAATCGGATTCAAGTTTGCTTTTCTATGTGATCAGGCCAACCTGTTCAATCACGTAGCGTCTTTAAAGAACCGTAAAAAATTAAGTATTTGACATGAAGCGCTGCTGTCAACACGACTTGAAAGGGCAGATTTTAAAATCTCTCCTGGTATTGTTTTGACACCGGCTGACCATGGAAAACCGGGAATATAATGTTTTTAATTTCATAATAGGAAATATGTTTTCTCCACTAGAGTGCACTCATGCTCTTTGGATAAATGATGCTTTATTACTGTAGATTTTTTTGTCACTAGGCGGAATTTCTTGTGCGACAATAAAAAAACGCATTGGTGCTTGGTACTAAAATAAATATGCTGGCCACTTTTGACTTCCTGACAACGTTTATGTCAGGCTTGGCTGTTCCCGTTTTGCGCTTGCCGAGGACTACTCTTCACACTGGGCTGACACTTGCGTGAAAAGGCCTTCATTCCTGACGTCCGAGCTGAGAGCATGCAAAACATCCGAGGTCCGAGCCCAGTGTGACAGGTCTACACGACTCATCACGTACTGTACACATTTATAGCCCAGCAACGTGCAAATGAGTGTTCGCCAAAGGTAGCGTGGATTTTAGGGGTACCATAAAATTTTTTTTAAAAATTAAAAAAAAAAACATTCAGTGATGGGATAGTTGTGAAAGAGTGTCTGCATGCGGGTGCAGAGAAATTGTTTGAAGGAAAACAAAAAGACAAAGTCTATGGAAAAATTAAACAAATCCCTATGTCAGCTTCAACAGCAACTAGAAAATCTGAAATATTAGCCGAGGATGTTCTTCAGAGCGCACCATGCATTAGGCTGGGGATTTTCGTTAACACTATTAGCTAGTCATGTCACCGCTTCCACTGTTTTTCCCATTTTTCCTGGTGGATGTGGTTGCTGGGTGGAGACCTATCAGTGATGGTAAATCATGCATTGTGTCAAGCCCCTCCCAATAACTTTGCCATTTACGCCCCCGGCCCTCCCTTCTGTGCAATGTGGCACGTGTGTGGTGAATTAGAGTTGGAGATTTCTATTTTCAGATGAGTAATGCATTCCACTAATTGTTACTGGGGAAAAAGTAATTTTATTCATTTATTTTGTTATTATTTTCAGTAAATGACACCCAAACTGTTTACCAGTAACCTAGCATGCTTGAGTATTTATATTTACTTTTTATTGTAGTTTAGAAAATTAAACACAATTAAAAAAAATATTTGATTTCTCTCATTTGCCTCATAATTTTTTTTCTTCATTTTATTTTCTAGCAGTTGAGGACTTAACTTCGGACAAACACAAAATACTTTGAAATTACCATATTTTTTGGGTGATATGTCACTATCCCCCCACCCCCTGCTTTGAACCCTGTTGCTTATAGTCAAATGCAATTTATATATAAAGAAATACCAATTTCTTGTTAAATTTGGTTGGTGAGGCTTATACCGTCTAGGCCCGAACATAAGACGGCCCTGATTATAAGACGACCCCTCTTTTTCAAGACTCAAGTTTGAAAAAAATACTTTTTGAACACCAAATTATTTTTTATATAGAAAATAATTACTGTACATCTGAAACAAATGATTATAACAATACGAGAGAAAAAGCATATTATCTTGCCTCATTCAAATCTTAATATCTGAACATTTAACCCTTTAAGGTCTGGGCCTATTTTGTCTGATTTTGCATGCCTTTGAAGTTGCCTTTATATTTCAAAGAATTGTTTACGATGGCCTGGTTTGGTCCCTTTTTTTGAACTTCATGTCCAAACTGTCGTTTCCTTCACTGACCAATTATAAATCATCATTTTGGGCCCAAAAAGACCAAAAATTCCAAAATTGTTTTGTCAAAATTTTTGATATTGATGTCCAATTGACAACCAAACATGCGTAACGAACCGTTTTGAAACTTTGTAATATTTATTCAACATGTTAGGATGAACATTCAACCCAAAAAAATTAGAATAAAGTCTTATATTTGACAATTCAACATAAACAACAGGTATAGCCATAGGCGTTTTTTACCTTTATACATGCTCTAGTCAAAACAGGTTATATACAGCAGACCAAACAGTGAAGAACAGTGAAAAAATATATACCATATAACACAAAAAGTGTTTAGAGGCCATCTCTTTATGAGTTTAGGTATTGCGGCCCATCACCTGATGAAAACTATGTACACACAATCAAGCTTCTTGAACACACATTTATATACACAAATTGAGAAGACTGATTGTGGGAAAAAAAAAATATATATATAACATTGGAAAAAGTATTTTCAAAAATATTTACAATAAACAAGTTAAATTTTTTTCAGGCATGCCACTCCGAAAAGCTGTTTCGTCCTGGAATTAGACACAGGGCTACATCACACAGCCCACATTTCCATAGGGTGTCGGTCCTCTTTCCACCCTTCCATTTTCATTTCACTTTACTTTCATTGTCACTATAAATGTACATGAAAAAAAAGTCAGTATTTATTAAAATAATAAAGTATAAAATAAAAATATATACAGGAATAAATAATAATGGAAATCTATATGTATGACAATAGAAAGAATACCATAGCTGAATATGTGCTACATCCCTAATCTTCATATAGAAAGAAGAACACCACAAATTATAAATTCCTGCCTGGGATACACACAGTGCACGTACGACTTTGATCTGATATGCACATTTTATTATTATATATGCAAACACACACTTATATTGCATCAAAATTAACTTTGTCTTGCAATATCAAAAGAAACTTTCAAAAGAAACTTTTTCAGCATAAAAAAAAAAAAAAAAAAAGTGAGTTGGCTTACCTCTGCTCGTCGATGGCGTCACCCACGTGTTCAAATCCGTCACTATCTTCACTCGAGGACTCTTCCGAAGAAGACGATGATGACGAATTTGGACCATCCTCTTCCTCAAGTTGATCAAAAAGCACAATTGCTTGCGCTAAATTTAGTTTTCCGTTCATTCTCAAAGTCACACAAAGTCGCTCGCTTGATCCAAACGGCTGTCGCTCACCACCTCGCTGCTTCAGAACACTCCTCCCTCTCGTTCGGTGGAACCTCACACGGCAGTTATATTTATTTAAAAAAAACGCATTTTGTGCTTCCACTGTGACTTCGAAAGGGTTCGTTTGATTTGTGTTTTTTTCATGGAGCTTCCGTTTTGAAAAAGGACAAGAAATGATGGAAATATAGACATAAACAAATGATCCATGCAGCGTTTTAATGTTTTTTTGAGAGGACAATAAAACTATAAAACTTAAATGACAATATCTCACGTTTTAGTTGGTCGATTGACTTCAAATAATAACGAGAGTAAACCGCAACTTCTGCACTTTAAAACGAGACCAACCAATGTCATGTGGGTGACGTAATTAAAACGTGAGGGCGGTTCAAAGACGACGTGCGCTGAGGACGCGCTGAGGACGCGCCGGCGCGTCCTTCGACTCTCAGGGGTTAAATATGTAAACTAAAGTGCAATCACATTTGTAAATGAATGTATTCTGGTTTTTGAAATGTGATAAAACAACAAAATTGCAATAACTGCATTAACCATCAAAGTGAAGTCTAACTGTAACTGTAGTCTTGAAACAAATCTGAATAAGGAAAAACATTGCAATAAAATAATGCAAACTGGTTAAACTTGAGAGTAGCTGAGATCTGTCATTACAGAACATCGCTTCAATGATATCTGGCGCCTTCTAGCGTCGTGAATGGGTATAACGTCTAGACCGCGAATATAAGACGACCCCCACTTTTTCAGTCCTTTTTCAATGCAAAAAACACAGTCTTATATTCGGGCCAATACGGTAGTCCAAAAATTACAGTGGTGATTTTTGCTGTAATACACATACACAACACATTTGATTATTATATAGTTATTTTTTAATGCTTTCCTTTTCCTTTTTAAAAAATTCATAGCACCATCATTCTTGACTTGGTCCAGGAATACATTTTCTACTGTGGTTTAGTTTGTACTGTATGAAGCGGAGTTCAGTGGAACCGAAAAGAGAAGGCTAGAGGAACACCAGAAGGTTTATCTAAATTACAAAAGGTTTAGACTTTTTTCACTGTGACAGCTACAGTACAACAGCAAGAGCGTGAAAAAACTACTACAGTAAGCTTTGAGATAATTCCGTAAAATTGACTTTAGGTTAATAATAACTTACATACAACCCCTAGTAAAAAGTGTGGCGTCACCAGTCTCGGATGAGCACTAACTCAGACATTATATCATGAAGAACAAACTCAGATAAAAAGCTTGAAAAAGTAATGAATTTGTTCAAAAGTGCAAGTCTTTAGCATTCAGACACACTAAAAGAAATGAATAAGAAACATTGCGGTGGTCAATAAATGTTAATTTTATAGAGCAAGTACAGGGAAATATATATGGAATCATAAGAAACAAACAAAGAAATAACAATCAAAACACATCTCTAGTATTTACTAGTAGCACCACCTCTGGCTTCTTTGACAGCTTGTAGTCTCTGAGGCATGGACTTGATGAGTATTCTTCATCAATTTGGTGCCAACTCTTTTTGATTGCAGTTGCCAGATCATCCCTGCAGGTCGGAGCCTTGCTGTGGACCATTTTTTTCCATTTCCACCACAGGTTATCAATAGGGTTGAGATCTGGGCTATTTGCAGGGCATGACATTGACTGGGTGAGTCTTTCTCTAAGGAATGCTTTAACAGTTTTAGCTCTGTGGCATGATGCATTGTCTTCTTCGAAAATGACAAACATATTTTCAATTGGAGGGATAAGAAAGCTGTCTAAAATTTCAATGTAAACTTGTGGATTTATTGAAGATTTAACCATCTCCCCAGTGCCTTTGACTGACATGCAGCCCCATATCATCAAGGACTGAGGGAATTTTGACGTCTTCTTCAGGCAGTCATCTTTGGAAATCTCACTGGAACAGCACCAAACAAAAGTTCCAGCATCATCACCTTGTCAAGAGTCAAGAATATGCATTGGACAAGTTGTCAGGAGTCAAGAATCTGCATTGGACAAGGTGATTGCAAGCTCTCATAAAAGCCAGAGGTGGTAATACTAAATACTAGAGATGTGTTTTGATTGTTATTTCTTGGTTTGTTTCTCATGATTCCATATTTTTTTCCTCAGAATGGAGTGATTCTATATTTCCCTGCACTTGCTCTATAAAAATAATATTTACTGACCACCTAAATGTTTTATTCATTTCTTTTGGTGTTTTTGAATGCTCGAGTTGCACTTTTGAACTAATTCATTATTTTTTCAAGCTTTTTATCTGAGTTTGTTCTACATGATAAAATGTCTGAGTGCTTGTCTGAGACTGGTGATTCCATACTTTTTGCTATGGGTTGTATTTCACATGATAACCGAGATTAATATTTAAAATCTTTGATCATAAATATTCCCTGGGGAGCGGGAAGGGATTACAAGATGTGTTGGGTTGTATTGTAGGCACACTTTACACACATGTCCTACAATGTCTTTCATAAAACGATTGTAGCAGCCCCTCGGAATGACGACGTGAGATCGACTGATGTGCAAGGTTTCTTTATTTTCCAAACCTCCTTACAACACCGTGAAACTAAAAATTCAATACAAAACAATTAACATTTTACAGTGATCAGTTATCAAACAATTCCAAAATAAAATACCTCGCTGCGCTCTCCGAGGCGTGCAAATCAACCCCAACACGGAAGTGCCGCTCCAAGACAAATTGAGCTGACATCAGCTGGTTAAATCAAATAACAGTTTAAATTTGTTAGATGGAAAAAAGGCAAAGCGTAGATATCGTAACTCAACAAGGAAGCGAGCTTACCGGCTCCTGCGTTGACAAGACGCGGCTGTCTGCTGATTGACAACCGGATGTTACGTCGTTTAAATATGCGCAGCATTGGTCCAAACAATTTATTAACAATTTACAAAATCGCAAAAGATCATTCGCAAATAAAAAATGCACTTAATTAATATTGGCCTTTTACAACGATCATTTGTAGCCATGCAAATTTATATCACTTTTTTAAAAAGGGCAGTTGTAAAAACGTTTCTCTCTGAGAATTGCCTGAACCAGAAAATAAAAGGCAGTCAGACATCAGCTTCAGAATAAAAAATGCATGTCATTGGTTTTGAAAATGAGCTTTTTAATTAATCTTTCACCTACTTTGCTGACATTGTCAAGTCAGTGAGCAATCATATTGAGATGTTACAAAAAACACCCAGCGTGCTTGCTCTGGACTCAGTGACATGCCGGACAACCATTACTTTTAGCAGGGTTTGCCTAATCAGTGTTGATGGAGTGTGAGGAAGGATGCTAATCTGGGTCATTGCATATGTAAATGCACAGCTGGGATCTTCGCAGTGCCAAAACAAGTCAGCTAGGGTGTCTGAGTGTCACCCAACATTAGCTCCAACACGGCGGGTGGAAAGAGGCGAGCAACACACTCAACGGTGTGCTGTGGGGGATTTGCGCAATCATCACCGGTGTCAATATCAAACTTCCCATCAGCCTTATTTAAAGCCATATTTAAAATACATTTTCACAAAAAGTTAAATAGTCATACAAAGTGCTCTGCTAGCAGAACTTCGGACTGGCTTGAGAGATTTTTACATGTGCTGAGAAGCCTTTTTACAAGGAGTGGCAATATTGCAGGCAATAGGTCATAAAAAAGTACCGTAATTTTCGCACTATAAGTTGCACCTCACTATAAGCCGCCACCCATCAAATATGACACAAAAACGGCATTTGTTCATAGATAACCGCACTGGACTATAAGCTGCAGATGTCCTCACTGTATTATGGGATATTTACACCAAAAGATAATAACACTTCATTTGACAGCGGCATCATACGACTGTCATAAGACCAAATGAAATACCATGAAGCTTGGAATCAATTGGCTGCAAAGCTTCATTGCTTCAAGAACCTTCATTTGGCTATCACTGCTTCCATGGGGGAGACTGTCAACCTCTGCTGCCAACACTGTTGTTGTCCAACATTTCTCCTAGCATGCATTGCTGTGCTCCAGATGTAAATAACAATCAAAATTCATGTTATATGGTAATTATTTATTCAGTTACTGTTCCAGTTAATTCATTAATTGCTAGTTATGGTATTTGGTAACACTTTATGTGACAGTGGCGTCAGAGGACTGTCATTAGACAATCATAATTATGACATGACACTGTCACAAGCATTAATGAATGCTTATAAAAGATGTCGTTTAGTGTTATCCGGGAAATTATCTCACTTTTGGATGTATGTAAAAGATCCGAGCTGGACATAAATGGAGTTAGTAACATAATTTACCAGATTACACTTAATCTGTCAAAAACATTCACTAATGCCCATGTAATGCCCCCTATTTTTGGTCAAAGTGCAACCAGTACAATCAACATTCCGCTTTTTTGTTTGTTTGTTTGTTTGTTTGTTTGTTTGTTTGTTTGTTTGTTTGTTTTTATTTTATTTATTTATTTTTATTGATTTTTATGTTCAAACTCAAATTAAAAAATAATAATTTTTTGATGTATCCTAAATCATTGCAACTAATTTTGGAGTGCTGTGGACACCAATTCTCCACCAAATTCCAAAAGATCTAATGTTCATTAATTGTTGGAGTTTTATGTTTTCCTTGTTTTTACTACAAGTTTGCAATATTGCAGGCAAAGAAGCTCACAGTTTAAAGAATGTGGATTGTTGCACATGGATGTTAAAGTCAGAAATTCTTATGTGTGATATTCATTTAAGTGCAATCAAATTTCAAATTGCACGTTGGTTTAATAACATCAACGATGCCCATTTAACTTCAGATAGACTTGAAAACATCAACAAGCCATTAAAATGACTTTCACATGCCAGAGGATGTGTTCACTTGAAATTCAGGTCAGGTTGTAATAAGGTAGGGCTTCAAAAAAGGGCAGTCTATGTAGAAGTTGGTGCTTTATGTACCAATGCAATAGAAATGTTACAAACGAAATATGAAAATAGAAATTTGAAGTTAAAAGTCAATGATATCTTGTGGTCTCTTCATGAATGACAAGTTTGGACAAAGTTGGCTCAAACTTGCAAAAGGACTGAACTGTAAAACAAACAAAAACACTTTTATCTCGGACAGGTGTATGAATTAGAAGTGTTTTATTCTTGTTTTGGCTGTTTTACTAAACAAATTGTGGGAGAAATTTAAAAAAGACAATGACAGAAAGACAAATATAGTCGTACCCACACTTAGCTTTACACATTGGCTTACCGCTTAAAAGCATACATGCCTGCAGAAGCTCCTTGGCCAGCTTGTTTGCCAACTCTGCTGTTCCACCAGTGGCTTGGTCAAACAACCACTCACACCTAACTCATTGTCCTTCATTGATGGCGCTAGATGTCCATTTTAATTGGGACAGCAGGCAGCCAATGAACAAATATTGCACCCTCCCATGTCAATTGGATATGATAAACTTCTTTAAACTCACATCAGAAGGATGATTGGACACCACACAGTTGGATATCTACCATCATTTTGGGAAGGGCGACATGAAGAGTTGTCCGATATTACCGGGGAGCCGATAATAGCAGTTCTTGCCATATCACTACGTTGTTTGTGACTTACACAAGCATCGCTTGTATATTTTTCCTGTTATATATTCATGAGCGTTGCATAGGATATTGGAGATCTTTAAATTTCGTTTTGTTTGGATTTGTGATAAAATGTGGTTATTTCTTTGCTTCCAAGCTTTACTACCAGTTGCAATTCAAATTGACAGATGGTATATTTTTTCTTTATTTTGTGACTTTATTTCATGTTATCTACAAAATGTTTTGTTGTTTTCAGTTTTACAAAAAGGATCAATGCTCCTGTCAAGAGAAAGATGACCACAGTAAAGCCAAATCAACTTTACTTCAGCGTCTGACTTCTTTTTAGAGCCTGATTTTTTCACTACCTATCAATTTGTGTACCCACACACACACACATTGAGAACAGAATAAGTGCCTTATTGGCACTTTGCACTTACACTTGATCCAAAAAAACGATGTTTGCACTATTTTGATTTCGATACACTTGATCCAAAAAAACTGATGTTTGCACTATTTTGATTTCGATAATAAATATAGTGGGGCAATATTTGCACTTTTTCCATAACTTCAGTTTAAGTTGTTCTCTCATTTTTCACAGACTGTTTATTTGGAAAACCTTGAAGTTGTTACATTCATCATTTTTAAAGCATCCAGGGGGGCATCGCAATACAATTAGCCATAAAATGTTCAGCCCAATACCGCATAAATCCATATCGGTTTGATATCGGTATCAGATTTTTGGAGTTGGATAATACCAGGATTTCGATTAGTGGTTAAAAAGCCATTAGCGGAAAACTCTAGCGACAAATGCTCCTTTTTTTACGGAGGCGTGCAAAGCTGTCAGCTATCTTGTGTAGGGCAACTAGCTGTTGGAAATTATAGCTCGAAAAGTACATTTCATTTATAATATTTATTAAAAAAATAATTGCTCTGTTTTCCGCGCTCAGCCTCAGTGCTCCAATATTCGGTAATAATTTGTATCCCTAGAAATCATTTTTTAATTTTATTTTTTTAAACTTGTGCAATCATAGCTTCATAGAGGCAGCAGCTCTGGGAGGCTGCTGGGATGCTGCCCATGTAGCTTGCATCAACAAATGCCACTGCATATTGATGCACACAGTTGCAAATTTTAAAACAAATAAAGAATACAACACAATACATACAACAAATAATGTATATTTATTTCTATGTTTTAATATTGTGGTCATTGCAATGTTTCATACAGGCTGTGATTTATGTGTTTACCTGTGTTTCCATTAATGGTTTTATCCACCCATACAACCATTCATTTTTCTGCTTATCTGGGTCTGGGTCAAAGGCAAGATCCTATGGGTGAATGTCTAGTCACTCAATGGTCGCCTCCTAGCCCCTCCCCCAGACCTGCCTCCAGGGTGAGGCCCCGATGCCCAAGGTCCTAATCTGGTGCCCTCCCTTTTTGTGTAATATTTACAGGATTTGAGGGGGTTGGGGTGTTCCTTCAGTACAAATAACTAATTTGATTTTGTCTCTTGAACTCCTAACATGCATGCTGACCGTCATACCATTCTCTCTTCTCAATTCGATCAGTCCTATACTGTCTCATGAGGGGAGAGTTTGGTGATGATCAAAGCTTGTGTTGCCCTTTAATTCAGATCGCACATTAGTTTGTACAGACTAGTGTCAGAACAGCAATATGGCTAAGACCAGCACAAAGGCCAGTGTCAATCAAACAGGCTATTCAACTGCCTCTGCAAGGTTTATGTTTCTCCTTTCTACTGGTTTGGCAGCAGTATGTACAGGGCAGGGGCGGACTGGGACTAAAAAGCAGCCCTGGACTTTGACTCAGCCCAGCCCACAAGAATCGCGTATGAAGGAAAACACAGACCCTGTAGGGGGGGCCGGGGGCATGTCCCTTCAGGAGAATTTTTTTTTTTTTTACATTTTATTGTAAAATGCATCAATTTCGTGCAATTTGAGAGAAAAATGAAGCGGCTATGAAGAACTACACATTACATTATTATACATTTTAACTTGAATACTCACAGAGAAATAAACAATTTCAATTTCAATGAAAATACAATAAACATTTCAAGACAAATCCCGTATACATAAGCTTCATTGGAAAGTATTAACCAGAAAACAAAACGTTATATAAATGATTAAAAATATATATCACATCAATTTAACTACCTAAACTTTAAAGTAAAACCATTCATTTTATTAATATTTTGTTATATTTCTTCTGAATTAATATTGCTGCTGCATGTGCATACAGTTTGTTGTTTTACAGTTATGGAGAGGCATAGTAGGACTAGCACACTGTAGCTAGACACGATTGCAAACGGGGACATGGACTAGCTGGCACTAACCCTTTATCTGCCATTTATTTCATTTAAAAGCTACCTGGTGGATAACAATTGCCAATATACCTAGCAAGTAACCCTCTTCATCCCTACTTACTTGCCCTGCGCTTGTCTGGGGAACTTCCACCAGCTCATCATTACCGTCTCCTTCGTCTGTTGTTTCTCCCTGCACCGGCTGCACGTGAGAGTGGCTGCCGCTCCCACTCTCACCATCGCCGGAGGCTGGGCTGTTGCTAGCCGGCGTGGCCGTTGCAGCCAGACTGCTGCTTGCGAACATGTGTGTCAACTTGTGACATTTCGATGCTTCGCTCTCGAGTTTCTTCAGTTTTTTTCTCTCTAACCTTCTCCGCGCCACCCTTCTCTTTTCTTTTTTAGCCACCACCATCCATATTGTTTATCACTCGTCGCTATTTTGCTTCCACAAGGAGTAAGGCTTTACCAAAGTAGGCTACTCTGTGCTTCTTCTTCTTCTTCTTCTTCTCCTATCAGATTGGCGGTTAACATCCAGGCGTATTGCTGCCACCTGTCAGATTGGATGCGAACTGTAGATAATCATAGAGGATGGGGGGATAAAAACAGTGATGTCTGTATGGCGGCCGTCCAGGGCCAGCGGCCGTTCTGTGATCCTCCAGAAGCTTCAGATTACCAGTCTGCCCGTGGCAGGGTGAATCACTGATGGTGGAGTGGTACAGTTTCCTGACTTCGGTGCAGGCAGCGTGGGATTGATTCCCAATCAGTGGCAGTGTGGTTGTGATTGTGAATGATTGTCTGTCTTTGTGTGTGGCCTACAACTGATTGGCGACCAGTTCAGGATGTACAGGAGACAAACAACCATTTGTGTTCACACCCATACATAGGGACAACTTTGGAGTGTCCAATCAGTCTACCATTTATATTTTTGGGATGTGGGAGGAAATCGGAGGTAATACAGGTACATTGAAAAGATGCAAACTCCACAGAGGAAGGCCTGAGCCCAGGATTGAACTCTTGATCTTAGAACTATTAAGCGAACGTGCTAACCACTTATTCACCGTGCCGTCAATGTTATATAATACTTCAACAGTATACCACTATCTGGCAAATGGTTATGGAACAAGTACTTAAAAATAGAGTTTACATAATTTAAGAGCATTATATGCTGCAGTTGACTGGCCCGTATAAATCTCTTACAATTCAAAGTCAATTCAATTTTTATTTGTATTTGTTTTAAACAACAGAGATCTGGGGTAATACTTATAAATGTACAATAAATTCACTATCCATTTTGCAAAAAAGAGCCATAAGAATAATACATATTGCTGGTTATAGGGATCATACTAATGTATTATTTTTAAAATCCAGAACTTTAGAACTTACGGACTTGGTTCATTTTCAAACAGCTCAGCTCATGTATAAGGTTATCCACATGTTACTTCCTGACAATATACAGAAGTTGTTTTCTAACAGAGAAGGTCATTACAGTTTGAGAGGGGAGCTTCACTTACAGCATCAGAGAGTACGGACTACATTAAAAAGCTTTTGTGTTTCTGTTCGTGGAGTAAGGCTGTGGAATAAGTTAGATGAGGGGCTCAAGCAATGTCCAAGCATGACCCAGTTTAGGAAGTAGTACAAACACATGGTTTTCACAGGGTATAGGGAAGAGGAAGGGTTTTAGTATAGGGGGTTTTCACATATCTGTTATTGGTTGGTACTTTTTATTTCATTTTATTTTATTTTGTCTTGCATCATATGTATATGGTTGCATTATTTCTTTGTTGATATGAGGCCTAATTAAATAAGGTGGACTGATATTATTGAGGAATAGAAAAGGGGGTAGGTTTTAATAAGCAAATGCTTCATCCTACTCCTTTTTGGACACAATGAATACATTCCAATATTTATTATTATTATTATTATTATTATTGTCTTAAATATTGTTGTTGTTATCTCAAGTATTATAATTGGTTTGTCTATTTTGTTTTGTTTGCTTGTTTATTACTTTTATTTTCTCATGTCCAAAAGAAAGCATTCTCATTCTCAAAAACATTAATGACCCTAGGTAAACTGTGCTAACCTTTACAAGCACCTCGCCTTCTAGATGTGAGTAAGGTGCGATTATAGGAGGTGTTTAGGAAATGGGAAAGGAAGCAATTTTTCATAGTGAGAAAATAGTGCAAGAGTTTTAACAGTAGCAGACTGGGGTGAGAGGAATGCTTTGGGGCACTCCTGGTGTATATCTGTACATCAACTGTCAAAGATAATTTTCCTCACCTCCCACTGTACAACTTAGGTGGGGGAAGGAACAGTATGATCCATGAACCTGTGTGAAAATCGATGTGGGCAGTCCAAACATTAAATCAATGCAATCAGCTGGCAAGGCAGAAGTAGGAGCTGAAAGGAAGCAGAGAAGGGTGGGAGTTGCACAGAGGAAAGAAGATGGTTCAGAGGAGTTCACAGATGCAGTGTGCACTTGGTGATGTATGGATGATCCTCCTAAGCTAGGCTGCATGGAGGAGTTAAGGTCATGGCAATGTGGGTGTGGAAACAGTGCTCAAGTTATTGGATGTGATAACTGAGCAATGCCATGGAAAGGTCGATCAGTTTAATCCCTTTTTTTTTTTTTTTTTTAACTACTGAAAATCTGAAAGCTGAAAATCAGGCAAAGTACTTGCATCTCCAAAACCATCACTTATCACGTACAGTGGTACCTTGACATACGATCGCTTCGACACACGATGTTTTCGACATCAGACATAAAATCTAACTCGCCATTTGTTTCTACATCCGACGACATGCTCGAAATACGACGATTTTTGATAGCGGCAAAGTTTCTTTGTTTTGACGGAAGACGCACGACTGATTTTCTTGTGAGGGAAATCAACATTGGATCCAAAAAGGTTAGTGCAGGTGGAGAAAAAAATAAAAGGTGACGCTTACCATTGAAATAAAGATGTGAATGATAGCAAAATATAAGCATGGTGTCTGCATCCATGAACTGGGTCAACAATGGGGCCGTAGAATGTTGATCTTGGCTGGCGGTCCTCCTCCGTTCGCCTATCTTGATAAGTTAAGGTGACAATTCTTATTGTGATAACATCGCCAAAGAAATCGCCAGCTTCTTCAGGTTTCTAATCATTCATCACCATCAAATCGCCTAGTGTCCGCTGCTGATGATGCCAGGATTGAAACAAAGTAAAATAGCGTTCTCTTGCTCACCGTTGCGTAAGCCCCGCGGTGCGCTCAGGTACAGCAAAAAAAGTCCGCCACATTAGAACCCGATTCGTTACATTATTACAGGTATTATTATTATTATTGCTATTATTATATTATTGTTATTCTGATTTTTATTCATAATTTATTTGTTATGCTCTTTGTAATTGCTATTTGCAATTGTAACAGCAGTATTTATTAAGGATTTAGTGTAGGTTTTTGGGCTGTGGAACGAATTAATGGAATTATAATGTATTCTTATGGGAAAATCCTGCTCTACGTACGACAATTTCGACTTACAAACAAGCTCCTGGAACGAATTAACATTGTATATAGCGGTACCACTGTCCATGTTTTTTTTTTTTTTTCCAGCCATAAACAAAAATTGCATTATCAAAGAGAGCAGACCATTTGTCAGGATTTGGTCCAAAATGTGTTACACAAATAAATAAATAAATAAAATAACAAATCCATGTAGGGACTGATTAAATGTACCAGTTTTAGAAAGTGTTGGATTAAGCATGGGTTGACTGGGTGTGTGAGGAATGGGTGTTAAAGGGCTGACTATGTTACCCACTTGTTTGCTGATTTCAATAGTCTGTGCAGTTTCCAAGAAAGTAGGATTTTGGGACTTTTGTGTGACAAGTGTTATTTTAGATAATGACAACATCAGAAATTAGTTTCAAACTGTCTGCACAATGAATAAAGATTGATCTAATCTAATTGCACTAAAGCTAATGCTTTGTGGTTCCATGTTCTTGACTGTTCTGCTGCATAAAATCACAATTGAAAAAGCATTTAAAAAAGAAGAAAAAAAAGGAAATATAAAAGGAGAGAAGGAAAGACAAATCTTTACTTGTGTATTAAACAATCCCAAAATTGTTCTTTTACTTTGGTAACAGCCCATACAAAATCAATTCTAAGGATGTGGATGGGTTTGTAGAAAATAATATTTTACCCAAGTAGAAGCTCTTCACTCAACTTGGGATGAGAAAAAAACAAAACAAACAAACAAAAAAAACAATATTGTGAGCGTTATTTGACTACTTAGACTCAGACACCTAGGAAGAGCCTGTAACAGCAGTCCTGGCTACAAGAGCAGCTCAGCAGCTCAGCAGGTTATTAGAAAAAATGGTTTGTATCTATCAGTCACCGCAAATTTAGAGCATAGACCTACTGCTTGCTCTAAACTTGTGAATTTTTCCAGATTATAAAGTACATTTCTGGTCGGCACGCAGGTTAATCGGTTAGCACGTCCACCTCACAGGTCTGAGTTCAATCCCGGGCACCGGTGTAGGCACACAAACTGTTCGAGTACACTAAGTGTTCAGGGAGGGCCCGCTTGTCACACTATTCACGATATGATTAGCTGAGGCGTTATAATGCACTCCTGTAAAAGTGCGTCGCGAACGTATCGGACCACCCAAACACTTCTTGTACAAACAGATTTTTATTACTTGATTTGAAAAAAATAAATAAATAAAACAGGCACATTTCATGTGACATCATATTATTAAAAGTTAACGTTACAAGCTATGGTTGACCATTTTCATTTTAAACATGTAAAATTATTAACAAATAAAATAAAAACATAACACGTATAGCTACAAGATGTGTTTGGGTAGTCAGATATGTTCGTGACGCATTTTTAACTCCTCGAATAGTGTGTGTACCTACACTGGCCTTCATGTATGGAGTTTACATGTTTTCCCTGTACCCGCGTGGGTTTTCTCCGGATACTCCTCCCACATCCCATAAACACGCATGGTAGGCTGATTGGATACTCCAAATTGTGTAAGTGTGAGTGTGAAAGCTTGTGTGTGTGTATTTGTGCCCTGTGATTGACTGGCAACTAATTAAGGGCAGTGGCGCGGAATGTGGGTGCGGAGGGTGTTGCAGCACCCTCTGGTGTTGGGGAGGAAAAAATTGTTTTGGTACATTCTTTTTTTGCTGTTGTTGTTAAAAATAAACAAATAAATAAAACATACTGAAACAATAGTATCTTTAACTTGAAAACGATTTTTTGTTAATAGCACCACCTGACACCTTGCTGGCTAACAGATCACATTAAATAAGGCGCTATTGGAATGTAAAAGTAAACCTTTGACAGAGGAGGCGTTAACATGGCACAAAAACCAATTTGTTATTTATCTCATTACAAAAACAGCAACATTTTCTAAAAATCAATTCGAGGTCGAAAATGAAGATGATTGTTCTTTGATGTCTTCAAAAACATGGGTAAAAAATGCTTGTATTGTAGCCATAGTACCTTTTTTGTTGGTGGTGTTGCTGCCGCCATGCAGGGCGCTGTTGGATATTCGTGTGCAATTTATTTTGGTGTCCTGAAAAGAGGGTGTTAAACCGAGGCTTATTGACTCTTTTAGTTTTCAAATGTGTTTGTTTGTCATTGCACTGTCTAGTTGCGGGGACTTATATTTTAATAATCAGGCACTTTTTTTTTTTTTCAATACAAAAACTCCAACACATACTGTCGGTGAAATAGATCGCTTTCTTTGTAGTAGCCTAGCAGGAGTAAGTAAACTATCCAGCATGGGTGTGTACTGCCATTGTGCATGCCTTGTATGGAGAAAATGCACGAGCATGACAAATTTGGACCAAAACGGCTGTTTTGGGATGGAAAAACTAAAAAAGATCCTCAGCACACCCTGCTGTGAGTGACTTTCAGCGCCCCTGATTAAGGGTGTACCCTGCCTCTGTGGTGGTTGCTGCCCAGACTCCCCTTTGCTTTTAATTTGGTAACAATTCCTGTTTTGACATGTGGCATTAGTTCAGCCTTGGCAGGTTGGGTGTGGCGGACCTGGGAATGATCCTGCAGCTCATAAGTAGTCACCACTGCAGCAAGTAGGTGCCAGAAAGCTCTGACAGTCACCATTGGTACATCGGCCAACTAAGCCTGCAGTTTTTGACTCTCGTTTTTTGAACCCTTGACTAATTCTGTTTTTGCCTTCAGGACACCCGCCCAGCTAAGCCTCCTGTTTGGAAGAAGCCACCTGCCACAGCCATTTACCGACCCATCACCCCTGCCAGCCACCCAGCACCTTGTCTTTGTTCAATAAAAATCACTTCACTGTCAATCTGCTTCCTGGTCGCACTGCAGTCCATATTAGCTTCACATACCCTGCCATAGCAGCCTCCTTCCCATAGTTAGCTGGGATAGGCTCCAGCACCTCCGTGCAACTTATGAGGACAAAGGATACAGAAGATAAATGAATAAATGTTTGTTACTGATACCTCCACAGATGGTGAGCTGGGACATGGGATATCAGAAGCATCAGAAGTCAGATGCTTCAAAATACCACATCTCACCGAGGCTGCACAGCAGATTCGGTGTTTCCTTTATAGACTGTAGACATGACACAATGAAAATTTTGAAAATGAAAATGAAAATTTTCTTCAATTTAAAAAAAACAAAACAATAAATGTCACAGATTAGGTTGGTCACTAGAGAACTCATTGTTCTCTAAATGTATTATCATTTTGGTCAGTTTCATTATTTCACTACCCCATTGTTGATTTTTCATTTGTTAAGGGTAAGGCAAGGGTATAACCAGTTCAGTCATTACTGCATATTTGACATTTTCTGTTGAAGCCCCAGAGTCTCACTTTCTCTAGGCTAAAAATCACACATTTATGACAGTTCACTGCTGTCTTATTTTCCATTGGTGTTGTACATAGCATCCCGAAAAGCCGGCAGCTGGTTGGTATTCAGTACGGCTTCTCTGCACAAAGTGTCTGGCGCACACAGTGGCCGGGGCATCCTCCAGGTCAGAGCAGGGGTAAGGGGGTTTGCTAGAAGCATTGCCCCAAGCAGACTGAGGCCTCAGTGGACTCATCTCTCTGATCCTCTCCCCCTCCCTTCCTTCATAAAGCACTACCATACAATTGAAACCCTGGTCTGCTCTTACTTTTGATTGTTTTTGGCTGCAATATAGAAATATTTTTTGTTTGTTTTCAAGTTAGTTTGCAAATGCAAAATTAATGTAGTTAGTTTTTCATAGATGAAAAGTAAAAACTAAACAAGGTTGGTAGTGTCTGTTTTTCCACTTGAGGTACAGTACATTAAGGTGGAAGACTATAAAAATGTTTTAAACTTGCAGCCTCCTCTACTTGTTTAGGAGGTGTTTTTCTTTTGTTTGGCGCACATGTCGATGGGTGACGTTTTTTTTTTTTGTTTTGTTTTTTGCACAAATCGTTATCAGGATATGACTATGTGATCCAAGAAAATGTTGGCAGATAAAACAGAACAAATGTAGTGATCTTGGTTTGTGGTCTTCTGTGAGCTGAACTTGCTTGTAAACGTGTTTATCAAGAAATACTTTTGAGCTTTTAGCTCATTTTTGGGGTATTATTATTTGAGATTTAAAAAATATCAGGACCGTGAATTCAGAATTCAGAAAGGCTAATATCAAGGAAACCAGGACTGCCAATACAGGCACAGGGAAGGCATACATGGAAAGATGAAACTAGACACTTGCAGTTGCGTCCTTCAGGGTGATGGAGGACAATGTTTGAGCTTTGTTCATGGTCAAGCCATGTCCATCTGGGTGCCCTGATGCCAGGGGCACTTTGCCAGCCTACTTACGACATTGGTGTGTCTCCTTTTTAACTGGGGATGTGTCGGGAAGACATGGAATTGATTGGGGTAGAGTAACCTTAAACATGTTGACTTTTGCTGTCTGACTCTGACCCCTCTGCCAAGATTCTAATTATCCTGAACTATATATGAAGGACATGTTGTATTATAAATCTGACTTGGCAGGTTATTATTCCTCTTGCCCAAAACAAAGGCCTAATTTAGGAAATTGTTTCTTGCGTTTCTTCACGGTCAGAGGTGTGTAGTAATGAGTTCGTCCGTTACATTTACATGAGTAACTTTTTGAGTAAAATGTACTTTTTAGAGTAGTTTTACGACACATTTCTTTTTTACTTGAGTAGATTTGTGAAGAAGAAACACTACTCTTACTCCGATACTTTGGGCTAAACTAGAGTCAGAGTACATTTTTTCCTCTTTATTCTACATCTTGATTTTATTTTTACCAGAGATGCAAACAGGGCATTTTAGTTTCACTAATGAGATGTCGCAAAAATAACCGCAGACTCCATTATACTAATCAGAGGTAATTTATTTTTTTTCTCCACTAGAGAGCGCCCATGTTCAAGCGTTGTTCTGGTCTGAATTCGATGATTTTTGTGTCATCCTTTTGGCCTAATTTGATCATGTATTTGGGTTTAGGTCAGTATAATAACAACAGTTCATGTAGATGAAGTTGTGCCAAGAAAAAAAAAAAAACATTATTATGAAGAAAAAAAAAAATCGGACATTGTAAGCAATTACTCACAATGTTACTCATAACTTGAGTATTATTTTCAACTAATACTTTTTTACTTGTACTTGAGTACATTTTTGATGGCTACATTTACTTGAGTAAGATTATTTAGAAGTAACGATATTCTTACTTGAGTAAAATGTTTGGCTACTCTAGCCACCTCTGTTCACGGTACCGTACCACCATAACATAAGAGGCCTAATTAAGACCAACACCATCACAACAATATAAAGACAAGGTACACAAATGCAAATGTGCAATGGCAGCCTATCTTTTAACATTTTTCGTCACACTGAAGCAGATTCGACAACTGGAAAAATTGTTAATTGGATATGGCAATAAATTTAATCTCAGATATATGAATGGAAGCTCTCTATATAGTTTATAATTTCATTTAAAAGTAAGGTAAATACACATTTAAGTTGGTTTGTCAGCAATCAAAAATATTTTGCCTTGTTAAGTTGGTGGTCACACATTGGCAGACACATTTGAAAAACAATGCTGCACCTTGTTCTGAACCTTGCTAAAGGTATCGACCCCAAAAGATGGTATCGACCCCAAAAGTTTCACCGACCCATTCGGAATTGAATAATGAAGCCATTTTTTTCAAAATCAAAACCGATATAGCTAAGCTAGCAAGCTAATATCTAAGTGAATTCCCGTTCAAATTTCTTCAAATTTCAAATTTACTACAAATAATTTTACCAATGTATGTTGATGTTTACATTGGAAAAAGAAATGAAATTCATTTAATTTAATGCTGTCCCTTTTTTGTTTTCATGTTTACAGTCAAATTTTTTGTTACATCCTTGCATTACATACTCATGGCGTAAATTGATGCAATATTATTATCTGCAAAGTCCATGCTGTTTGTAGATCTGTTTTACTTCCTCAAACCAAGCGTGAGTCAACCTTCCACTGAGCAAACCAGTTTCTCCTCCAATTAGATGGAGGACTGACAGTTGAAAGAATCGGAAGAAAGCCTGTAAATTGGGGGCAAACCAGTCCAAAATCCAGTCTAAAACGACTTTAATCCGCATATGAAAAAGGGCCCTGTGTGTCTTAACCTTCGTTGAACTCCTTAGACCTACTCAACAAACCCCTGGGGTTCGATCGACACCAGATTAAGAACCACTACTGTAGACCCTTTGAGCTTGTACTGTGATAATATAGAACTGTGAGAAATAGATATCATTACATCCTTAAGACACTGTATACATATACTATTGTGTCGATACTGTCACTGCTTAGGTAAGCAGCCATGCTAGCAAGTGGTCTTTTGCTCTTTCTGTACTCAGTACACATACACACAGCAGTTGTGCATGCGTATTATCATGCGGGGCGTTGTCTTCTGCCTGTTGCATTATGTATCAGGCTCAGGGGAGCCAGGCCAATGGTGTGTGAGACAGGCTGAAAGCGAGTCACACTGTAGGACACATGTCTTTGCTGTCACACAACCTCTCTATGGACATGAAACATACACACACAACACAGAGTTACGCAAATCACTCTGTGGCCTGACAAATCTGTTCACAAATACACTTGCCCATTAACTCAAGCTGTTAAAATTGATACTGACCCAGATGCAGTATAGTTAAATAGAGCTGCTGTAACCTTTGGGCTTCAAGTCATTAGGAACCATCAGAAAGGAAAAGTAAACTCTTTTTATAAAACATATATACAATGAGGCAAATAAGTATTTAGTCAACCACTAATTGTGCAAGTTCTCCCACTTGAAAATATTAGGGAGGCCTGTAATTGTCAACATGGGTAAACTTCAACCATGAGAGACAGAATGTGGGGAAAAAGACAGAAAATCACATTGTTTGATTTTTAAATAATTTATTTGCAAATCATGGTGGAAAATAAGTATTTGTTCAATACCAAAAGTTCATCTCAATACTTTCTTATGTATCCTTTGTTGGCAATAACGGAGGCCAAACGTTTTCTGTAAGTTTTCACAAGCTTTTCACACACTTGCTGGTATTTTGGCCCATTCCTCCATGCAGATCTCCTCTAGAGCAGTGATGTTTTGGGCTGTCATTGGGCAACACGGACTTTCAACTCCCGCCACAGATTTTCTATATGGTTGAGCCAGAACCTTGAAATGCTTCTTACAAAGCCACTCCTTTGTTGCTCTAGCTGTGTGTTTTGGATCATTGTCATGCTGAAAGACCCAGCCACGTCTCATCTTCAGTGCCCTTGCTGATGGGAGGAGATTTTCACTCAAAATCTCTCGATACATGGCCCCATTCATTCTTTCCTTTACACAGATCAGTCGTCCTGGTCCCTTTGCAGAAAAACAGCCCCAAAGCATGATCTTTCCACCCCCATGCTTCACAGTGGGTATGGTTGTTCTTCGGATGTAATTCAGTATCCTTTCTTCTCCAAACACGAGAACCGGTGTTTCTACCAAAAAGTTCTATTTTGGTTTCATCTGACCAAAACACATTCTCCCAGTCCTCTTCTGGATCATCCAAATGCTCTCTAGCGAACCGCAGACGGGCGTGGACGTGTACTTTCTTCAGCAAGGGGACACGTCTTGCAGAGCAGGATTTGAATCCCTGGCGGCGCATTGTGTTACTGATAGTAGCCTTTGTTACTGTGGTCACAGCTCTCAGTAGGTCATTCACTAGGTTTTCCCGTGTGGTTCTGGAATTTTTGCTCACAATTCTTGTTATCATTTTGACGCAACGGGGTGAAGTCTTGCATGGAGCCCCAGATCGAGGGTGATTATCAGTGGTCTTGTATGTCTTCCATTTTCTAATAATTGCTCCCACAGTTGATTTCTTTACACCAAGCGTTTTACCTATTGCAGATTCAGGCTTCCCAGTCTGGTGCAGGTCTACAATTTTGTCTCTGGTGTCCTTCGACAGCTCTTTGGTCTTGGCCATAGTGGAGTTTGGAGTCTGACTGACTGAGATTTTGGACAGGTGTCTTTTATACCGATAATGAGTTAAAACAGGTGCCATTAATACAGGTAACGAGTGGAGACTCGTTAGACTTCGTTAGAAGAAGTTAGACCTCTTTGACAGCCAGAAATCTTGCTTGTTTGCAGGTGACCAAATATTTGTTTTCCACTCTAATTTGGAAATATATTCTTTACAAATCAAACAATGTGATTTTCTGTTTTTTTTTTCACATTCTGTCTCTCATGGTTGAGGTTTACCCATGTTGACAATTACAGGCCTCTCTAATCTTTTCAAGTAGGAGAACTTGCACAATTGGTGGTTGACTAAATAATTATTTGCCCCACTGTACTTATAAAAACAGTTAGAATATATCCCACAAAATAAAAAATGCCATTCAATGAATGCATAACCACATTATGGACACACCAGACACACATATCATTGAATTTTTCCTTGAGTATGTGACTCCATTTTTTTTTTTTTTTAGAGAGAGAGAGAGAGAGAGAGAGAGAGAGAGAGAGAGAGAGAGAGAGAGAGAGAGAGAGAGAGAGAGAGAGAGAGAGAGAGAGAGAGAGAGAGAGAGAGAGAGAGAGAGAGAGAGAGAGAGAGAGAGAGAGAGAGAGAGAGAGAGAGAGAGAGAGAGTCTCACGGGGCTGGATTACCCCGCTGTCTGCTCCAGGCCAAACAGCTCTTGGGGGGATTACTGTAAAACCTGCACCCTGGCTGGATTAGAGCACTGGACCTCATTTCCATGTCCTTATTTACCGCAGTCCACAAGAGGAAATGCTCAGCTGCACAAAAACATGCTAATTGATGCCACAGAGAGGTGCAACATTCACGCATGGAAGCTCGAGTTTCGCAAATATACTTTGTCGGTTTGTTATAAATTCTTGTCAAGATTTGAAGGCTGTGTTTTGTTGTTAGGCTGAAAGTTATTTGGGAGTACATATTGTATACTGTAGTCTAAAATCTGTCTGGATTTTTTTTTTCATTGATACTACTCTCACCATTTGTCTCTACACTGTTTTCAGTAGTTTTTTAACCCTCCGTGTGCACTTGGTGTTTGTTTGAAAATGTGTGCATAAACGTGTGTGGCATCATAGTAAGGTCCTCATTACTTGGCAGGGTCGCTTACAGACATGGCCACGGCATGATAAGGACAGTTAGCGGACCTATTCCTGCAGCTTTTTAACGAGCAAGTGATGGGAAGAACAGGTTAGTTGCCTCAGCAACGGGATTGAACTCTGACCTCAGAGGTCGGTAACCTGTATATATTAGGATCACAGCCGTATGTAAATTAACTGCCGGCCCTCTTTCTCCTTCTCGTCTTCTGCCAGAATGTCCTTCTCATTCCATCCTGGGCTTGACATGCAAAACAGCGCCCTTGCTCTGGAGAGCAGAGTGGGTTCTGCATGTAACAGGCCCTCCATTAGTGATGACTGTGGAGACAAGATTCCATACTCCGGTACCAACTGTCTATGCATCCTACTCAGAGGAACCCTAGGTGACAGTAAGGTGATTTGTGCCAGGGGGAAGTTGTACCATTCCTGTTATCCAGAAAACCATAGACAAAGTTGGTCATGTGACCATTTTCCTCTTTGGGGGAAAGGGAAAGTAATTTCACTCATCCTGCAAACTAGAAAGACACATGGATTGGCATTTAAGCACAATTAAGCTCCAATTTTTTTTTTTTCTTAAGGGGCGTTTACACTCTACTCTCTCCGAGAAGACAAGAAATGTCATGTTTGCATCTATATGGTTCCGTCTCCATTCTTCCAATGTCGCAATTCCGCATGAACACGATGTAGTATTCATGCCAGGCCCTAGGGGGGCAGTGCAGATTTACAAGGCGACAGTGAATAATGCACTTTGACTCCAACAACCTCCTCAGCCCGGAAGACAACATGCCCGCCCACTCCAAGCAATGGCATTTTTCTTTTGCTCCAAAAGGCACAAAAATGGAAACATTCAACATATTTAAATTGAAAATATTATAAAAACAGTAAATTAAAGCCGACGTTCTGCCATATTTGCTGTTTTTAATGTTTAGTAGCACCGCTGCGCACGGCCAGTGTGACGTGTACGAGTGCTGACGTTATGGGCACGGGAGCTTTTGATATGCATGCAGAGCAAGCCCCCGCAATCAAATTCTTCCACTTTGGAGGCAGGATTCCAAGGTTTGCGTCTTTTCCTTCCGTCTTCGCCGACACCATATGAATGCGAGGCCACTCCGCAACACAGTCATTGCGTCTTGGTGTCGCAGATTCGTCATGTAAACTGCCCCTTACACTAAGGGTTTTTTGATTACCGTGTTTGAATAATTAATGAAATGTTTTAAAACCGCTTACATGGGTTTTAATGCTTTAGTCAACTACACAATTGGTATATACTGTCAGAGGTGGGTAGTAACGCATTACATTTACTCCGTTATATTTACTTGAACAACTTTTTGAAAATAATTTACTTCCTAGAGTAGTTTTACCACAAAATACAGTTTATTTTTATTTGAGTAGATTCTTGAAGAAACACTACTCTTACTACTTTGGGCTACACTAGTCGTTGCATTTTTCCTCTTTATTCCCCTTTATTGTTTTATTTGGAGGTAACAATGTTTTGCTACACTACGTAGAGGTCACTTATGCTTTTTGGGCAGGAAATCGGTCATAGCGTTCTGCTCTAAATTTGATGGTTTTTGTATCATCTTTTTGGCATAATTCGGTCAGGTAGTACTCAGCAGGGATCCCCAACCATCGGGTTACGAACCGGTACTAGAACATAGTGCTTTTGCTACCTGGCTGCAGAGAAATAATAAATAATTTGTTAACGGCCGCAATCTGGTCTATGCCTCTTGTCTAATCTGAGTAGAGATTTGCGAAGGTCGCCTTCTTGTAGTTGGCCGGCATTACTGTGTTGTTTGCACACCTTGTAGTAGTCCTGCATCAATCATTGTAAACAGTAAGGTTAGCTGCTGTTGCCTGTGTACTGTGGGCGGCGAGGTCTTTGGACAGCTTTTTTACAGGGGAAAAAGGCCACCTGCTGAGTCAGAAGAATTGTATTTTGCAAAATATATGGCTAAATGCTAGCAAACGAGGCAGCAAAAGCGAACGCACTGAGACTATCATACCTTGTGGCAAACTGTATTGCTAAAGCTAAGAAGCCTTTCACGTTTGGAAAACAACTCATTATGCTTGCGACCAAGGATATTTGCCGTCAAGTTTTAGGGGAGATCGCTGTTTAAAAAGGTTAATTCAACTTATGGTAGTTACATTTTCCATGCACTTAATGTTCGTTTTTAGCCCCTTCGTGGTATTTTGTATTTACTGTAATTTTCTGCCACACTGGTCCGTGGTGCAAAAAGGTTGGGGACCACTGGCTTATAGTACAGTATAATAATAATGACAACAGCTCATATAGGTGAATTTATGCTGAGAAAATAAATAAATATAATAAATAATACAGTAATTATTTTTTAAAATTGAAATTATTAGCTGTTACTCACAATGTTATTCATTACTTGAGTATTCTTTTCTACTAATACTTTTTTACTTGTACTTGAGTAAATTTTTGGATGACTACTTTAACTTTTGCTTGGGTAATATTATTTCGAAGTAACACTACTCTTATTTGAGTAAAATTTTTGGCTACTCTACCCACCTCCGTATACTGTTAACAAGATGCTAACTTTAAACAAACATCTTTTTCCAAAATAGTGAGCATAGGGTAATTTGAGTCACAGGACCTGGAGTAAAATGTTCGACTTGCACAACCTACCTCTCATATGATTATTTACAACATTTTATAGTATTATATGTTTTTTATACATTGCATTCTTACATTTTGATCACTAAAACTCTAAAGCAAAGTCTTAACATTTCTGTGGATGGAAAGCCCATCTTCACATTTGAAGAAAATGATGGAGTCATCCCAAAAGGTGATCTACTCAAAAAGTTACCTACACCATAAAACACTTGGTGATACAACAAGAACAGAGCTTATATTTATCATGTGCCTGAGCCTTCTCCACTAATTGTCAGCGCATTCCATCACACTCAGTCTGCTGCCACTCCACCTATCAGGAAGCTCATCTTCCAATCATTCCTAATCACCACAACCTGCAAACTGTTACCAGCTGTTCATTTAAGGCACGGCCTCATAGCATTCAGTGTCAGTTCGTCAAGGATTCAGCACGCTCCTACTCGTTCTTGACTGATCACCGCTCCTGACCCAGTAAGCTTAGCCCATCCTGCTTGAACTGACTACGCCAGAGCTCCAGCCTGACCTGCTCAACCTGGCTACGCCATTCCTCCAGTTCCTGTTTGTTTTCATTGCCAGCCTTAATAAAGCCCTGCTTTCTTTATACATAGTAATGGTGAGATGAAGCCTCATGAGTAGTGATGGTGAGATGAAGCCTCATGAGGCAAGCACCACATGAGCCAATTGGTTCGAGAAAGAGTTCATTTCTTGGAGCTTCATGTGTCCACGGAACCACCTACTGGCTAACTGTATAATCACAATAATTTGTCTCCCAACCACATGAGGGATTCGTTAATTTTTGTGTGTGTGTCTGTTGGGAAGGTATTATTTAGCAAAATATTGTCTGACGAAAGCCTCGATGTAAATAGATTATCACATCAGTATAATGTATCTATTTTTTCTTCAACTTTCTTTTCATTGTTTTCCAGTCACAGAAGTTGAATTTGGCCTACATCTTCAGCAATGGGATCAAACTCATAACCTGAGAGACCATGATGTATGGAAGGGGGCAGTACCTCTTGAATTATGTTAAAAAAAAAAAAAAAAAAAGGACCTAAACATATGAAACAAAAACAGTCATATAAAATATATGATATGATGTCTCTTGTAGGTTAGCAGTGTCAAGCAGCTCCCCAAAAATCAACGTACAACAAATTATACATATAAACGTTTGAACTTTTGGGTCCAGTAAGAGGAGTTGCCACATACAGTCACAGTCTCATATGTCACTCTTGAAGTAAAACCTATATGTATATATTTTTAATGTAGTCTGTATATGTGTGAAAATAATTTCATAAATGGCATTATCATAACGTGGTAGATTGTGCAATGTTTTTTTTTTTCTGATAATGACATGTGCATATGTCGCCGGTGTTGCATGGAACCGGGCCGCGCGACGCAATCCATACCCAGGACTGAACTCGAACTCACTCGCACGACGCGTCCAGCACGGTAGGCGGATGCTCTGACCACCAAGCCAGAAGCCCGGGATACCCACTTTGCCTGCCAGCGCACCCATATGAGGAAAGGGAGGTTTCGACACAACAGACTTGCGTGAACCCGTTACATGTAATCAAAGAGAACAGTAAACATGTTCGTGTAACATGAAAAGGTTACTGATGATGCTGGTGCAATTTGGACATTGATGTAGCGACAGGATGGTTGCGATTTTCATTGTTTTATTATTATTATTTTTTTTTTCACACAGAGAAAACCACCAAACCAAAATCTCCAAACCACCTCCAAATTATCCAAACTCTCACCTGATCACAACTCTACTGCTAACACCCACATTTTGAATGCAGGCAGAGGTGTTGATAGAAGGAAGCGAGCTGTCAAACCGCGCAGCAAATCTAAAGCACTCCATGAAGCCATCACGTGGTATAGCTTGGCAGCGAGGCGTCGGACGTCATCATTTTCGGAAATTCCCCTAAATCAGTACTTCTCAAATACTGGGGCGGGCCCCCCCAGGGGGGCGCAGAGCAATCCTGGGGGTGGCGCATGTGACCTTGGGGAACATAGTTTTTTGCTAGAATAAAGTGTAATTGCACATCCACTGAGTGTGTGGCAGTGGCGCTCTCATTTTCAGCATGTGCGCAGTATTTTTGAACCAAACAAAAGCACACAGCAAATAGCACTGGAGATATGAAAAGCTAAGACGAAGAAATATGACAAAGCGTATGTAGCATTTGGCTTTGCCTTTTAGTACAGTGGGAGACCAAATAAAGACCAATCTGGTTATTTTGTCAAAAAATGTTCGCAGCGGACAGCAGGAATGTTTTTTTTTTTTTTTTTTTTTTTTTAGTGAAAATGTCCCGAATATTGCCAACAATCGTCCTGTTTTGTCATTGTTACATCAGTAAACCAGCAAGCACTGTCAGCATCAAATAAGATGGCATACCAAGTTGCTCAATGCAAAATAACCCAACACCACAGCAAAGGAGCTGATGCAGCCTGCAGCAAAAATAAAAACTGTCTCTTTGTCCATTGACACTGTTGTTTTTGTTCTATTAATTCTTGTTTTTTCAGTACAATCGTTTGTCATTTTGTCCTCTTCATTTAATGTTGCTAATCAATTTGAATTAATGATTATTTATTGATTTTATTCATAAAAAAATGTCAGTATCCAAAGGTCAAAAAATGTATCTAGAGTCTATTTTTACAGTATGGGTGTGTTCTTTTTGTTTTTTTTTACACTTTGTCCTTTTTAATTTTAAAGAATTAAATAAAAATAATGTTATGCTGAGGTGTACTTATATAATAATAAGAATTTTATAGACAAATGTTACTACAGTGTATTTACAGTGGTGGCAGAGAGTTGGGGGGGCGCAGAACGTTTACGTCTTCCTGGGGGGGGGGCGTAACAGAAAATAATTGAGAAGCACTTCCCTAAATGAAGCGAGCCTCAGTACGCGCTTCGCAGAAAAGTCCCTTCATTACTCGACACACTCTTCGAAGACTCGGTGCACCTCGTGACATCACTACTCATGAGGCATTGAACCACTTGAGCCAATTGGTTCGAGAAAGGGTTCATTTCCCGGAGCTCCATGTGTCCACGGAATCACCTACTGGCTAAGTGGATAATCACAATCAGTTGTCTCCCAACCACATGAGTAATTCGTTGATTTGTGTGTGTGTGTGTGTGTGTGTGTGTGTGTGTGTGTGTCTGTTGGGAAGGAATTATTTCTCAAAATATTGTCTGACCAAATCCTCGATGTACAGTACATAGATTATCACATATGTACAAATATATTTTTTCCTCAACTTTCCTTTTCATTGTTTTCCAGTCACAGAAGTTAAATTTGGCAATCATCTTCAGCAATGGGATCAAACTCATAACCTGTGTGACCATAATGTATGAGGGGAGAGTACCCCCTGAACCAAAAAGAAAAACAAAAAGAGCCTATACATATTAAACAAAAACCGCACATGTACACATAAACAGTACCTCACAGTCATAAAAATATATGATATGGCGTTGTCACCTATAGGTCAGCATTGCCAAGCAACTCCCCAAAAATCAACATACAACAAATTATACTAGTCCTTCTCAAAAAAATTGCATATTGTGATAAAGTTCATTATTTTCTGTAATGTACTGATAAACATTAGACTTTCATATATTTTAGATTCATTGCACACAACTGAAGTAGTTCAAGCCTTTTATTGTTTAAATATTGATGATTTTGGCAAAAAAGTCAAGAAAAATAAAAAAATCCCTATCTCAAAAAATTAGCATATTTCATTCGACCAATACAAAAAAGGGTTTTTCAATACAAAAAAAAGTCGACCTTTAATTAATTATATCAGCTATGCACTCAATACTTGGTCGGGAATCCTTTTGCAGAAATGATTGCTTCAGTGCGGCCTGGTATGGAGGCAATCAGCCTGTGGCACTGCTGAGGTGTTATGGAGGCCCAGGATGCTTTGATAGCGGCCTTAAGCTCATCCATAGTGTTGGGTCTGGTGTCTCTCAACTTCCTCTTCACAATATCCCTCAGATTCTCTATGGGGTTCAGGTCAGGAGAGTTGGCAGGCCAATTGAGCACAGTAATACCATGGTCAGTAAACCATTTACAAGTGGTTTTGGTACTGTGAGCAAGTGCCAGGTCGTGCTGAAAAAGGAAATCTTCCATCTCCATAAAGCTTTTCAGCAGAAGGAAGCATGAAGTGCTCCAAAATCTCCTGATACCTAGCTGCATTGACCTGCCCTTGATAAATCACAGTAGACCAACACCAGCAGCTGACACGGCACCCCAGACCATCACTGACTGTGGGTACTTGACACTGGACTTCAGGCATTTTGGCATTTCCTTCTCTCCAGTCTTCCTCCAAACTCTGGCACCTTGATTTCCGAATGACATGCAAAATTTGCTTTCATAAGGAAAAAGTACTTTGAACCACTGAGCAACAGTCCAGTGCTGCTTCTCTGTAGCCCAGGTCAGGCGCTTCTGCCATTTCCAGCACATCCCTGTGCACGGTGGCTCTGGATGTTTCTACTCCAGACTCAGTACACTATTTCTGCAGGTGGATTTGGTCCTTTTCCACAATCTTTCTCAGGGTGAGGTCCCCTCTTCTGATTGTGCAGCGTTTCCTGCCACACTTTTTCCTTCCCACAGACTTCCCACTGAGGTGCCTTGATACAGCACTCTGGGAACAGCCTATTTGCTCAGAAATGTCTTTCTGTGTCTTAGCCTCTTGCTTGAGGGTGTCAATGATGGCCTTCTGGACAACAGTCAGGTCGGCAGTCTTGCCCATGATTGTTTTTTTGAGTAATGAACCAGGCTGGGAGTTTTTAAAAGCCTCAGGAATCTTTCGCAGGGGTTTTGAGTTACTGTAATTCGTTAATTCCAATGATTAGGTTAGTAGCTTCTTTAGAGTACCTTTTTTATGATATTCTAATTTTTTTGAGATAGGGATTTTTGTTTTTTTCTTGAGTTTTTGGCCAAAATCATCAATATTAAAACAATAAAAGGCTTGAACTACTTCAGTTGTGTGTAATGAATCTAAAATATATGAAAGTCTAATGTTTATCAGTACATTACAGAATGTAATGAATTTTATCACAATATGCTAAATTTTTTAGAAGGACTAGTATATTTTTTCCTCAACTTTCCTTTTCATTGTTTTCCAGTCACAGAAGTTAAATTTGGCATACATCTTCAGCAATGGGATCAAACTCATAACCTGTGTGACCATAATGTATGAGGGGAGAGTACCTCCTGAATCAGAAAGAAAAAAAAACAAAAAGAGCCGAAACAAATGAAACAAAAACCGCACACGTACACATAAACAGTACCTCACAGTCATAAACATTTATGATATGGTGATGTCTCCTATAGGTCAGCATTGCCAAACAACTCCCCAAAAATCAACATACAACAAATTATACATATAAACGTATGAACTTCTGGGTCCAGTAAGAGCAGTGGCTACATACAGTACATCACTCATGAAGTAAAACAGACTTTTTTTTTTTTTTAATGTAGTGTATGTGGGAAAAATGATTCCCCAAATAGGATTGTAATAATATGCCAGTGTGGGCAATGTTTTTTCTGAAAATGCCATAAGCGTAATCAGGGAGAGGACAGTAAGCGTGCTCGTGTAACCTAAAAAACGGCACATATTATGCTTGTGTAAATTGTGGGATATCAAAGAGTAAACAGTAGAAATCAAGTCAATTAGCTGTTCATTTTTAATGTTACAATGTTCCTGTTTCCCTTTTTCTAGAAAAATAGGTTTTCATGTTGCAAAATCTTTCAATAAATGTTAAATAAGTAATTATGCATGGTTTTGTCTTATTTTAATAGATCTTAACCATTTCTGAAAATGATCGGTTTTGCCAAAATCCAATGGCACAACCTACCCTGCACTAGGGGAAAGTGCCACAACTTCTCTTTATGAAGCTATATTTCACACACTGTAGATTTATGATGAACCGCATCCTAAACTAAATGTACATATCTCAGGTGGAGATATTACTGTAATCCTCTTGCTTTAAAGACACTTCAGGTAAAATCTGGCACAAATCACCCAACTCTCTCCAATTAACCCTCCCCAAAAAAGGACTAACCACTGTGAAATTACCTTGCCTTAGAATTTGTGAATGAAGGTGAAGAGATCCTGTCAAACGAACAATAAAATAGCAGCCCCAATCAATGTCTCTGGACTGTGTTGGTAGTGAACACACTGCTATTTGATGGCATTCGTCTGATTTTAAAGTTCCTGAAAATATCATAAAAACAAAAAAATTGACACACCACAGAAAAAGTAGTTAACTGTCATTCCGAATTTAAATGCTTCACACAGAGATGTCGAAGTGTTAGATGTGAGAACGCTTGCCTGGCACGGCCAGACTGTTCTCCCTGTATTTTTCAAACACTGAGAGAAAAGTCTGGGAACCACCCCAGTAATGGCCTCTCGAGCAGGTACAAAATCAATCGACAAATCAGATTCGTTTATTTGCGTGACGTGTTCTTAACGAGCAACGTCACTCTTGCGCGTCGGAAGTCGTCTCCACAACAACACAGATGGTGAACGGTAGAGCCGAGAATATGTTCCAATCCACGGTAAAATCAGTTTTAAATTACCAAAAACACATCGACACGAGTCATTGACAACAGTCTGTCTCGCGCTAGCCATGTTGAATAAACTCCGCTCTCCTCGTATGTTTACTTCCACGCGCAAGTCCCTCGTCGTTTTACTAACGTCACGTCTGCCCGTCGCTGATTGGTCCACTCCGCTGTCTGTTTGCTGTGGCTTGCGCCGCCCTGGAAATTGTATCCGCTGAATGGTGGCCAGACTCAATAGCTGGAACAGCGTTGAGTCTGGTGTACCAGGCAATGAGAACGCTGGATTTAAAAAATCAACTGTGAAGAAGAACTGGATAAAGTGCCGATCACGTCACTCATAGTATTTGGCTGCTCTCATTTGTATCTGGTTTTACTGGTCAGGCTGCCACCATGACTGCTGTCACTTTTTCATCTCGATGTTAGTGAAGCCCATATTCAGGGTATTTGGGTGGTACATGTTCTTTATGCAAATGATCAGACAGTGTAAAGATTCTGCACAATCCTGGAAATGCAAGAGGCCCTGACACCTCATTATTACTATTATTATTAGAGATGCACGATAATATCGGTCACTGATAATTATCGGCCGATAATGGCAATTATGACGTCACACAGATAATCCAGATAAAACGAAATTCAACCGATAATGCAATCCGATAATTATATACTATATTTAGCCTCCAAATGTGCACAATCAACAGTTTTGTCCAATTCTGCTAGTTTTAAGGAGGTGTTTTTGCAGTGTAGTAATGTGATATATGTTAGGAATGGCTTACTTTTAAAGGCATTTTTGTGCAACTTGGATGTTTACTCTCTAAGTAATTGTTGCCAAATCTTACCATTACACAACGTCATTGCCATTGTTTAGTTGTTGGAATTTACTACTTGTTCACATTTGATGTGGAAAAAAATAGCACTAAATTACATTTTTGCACAGTAACATTTGATCTTTGTATACTTAAAAATTTTACATACATATTTGAATAGAATTATTGGAGTGACATTATCGGTTATCGGGTGGAAGGGGCAGGAAATTATCGGTTATCGATATCGGTTGAAAAATGTATTATTGTGCATCACTAATTATTATTATTAATTTTTTTCAGAGAGACCGAGAATTATTGATTGACACTCCAATATAAACTGTCCAATGAAAAACGGTGCTTTCTAATACCAGAGGAGCCAGACACAGGAGCCAATGTCCAGGACTGCAGGCTTTTTATAACACTTCTGCGACCCTAATTTTGAAAGATGGGAGGTTGGACCTTGACTGAAAAGGAATGCCCAAGCTGCTTTGATGTCAGGGAATGAGGCCAGCTGTGTTTGTGCCTTTAATTATTACACCAGTTTTTGTGTGTATGCTAAATTATCAACACCCGGTAAACATGACTCGTATTTTGAGATTTGCGCTGGTCTCAAAAATACAGCCCATCACAAAACATGAACATGGGAAATTTATTTCTTACACTTTTTCAAGGCTCTGCGCATTCCCCAAGTCAAATCTGGCATGTTAACAGACTGCTCATTGCACACTACACAAGCTTGGCTGAATGGAACCTGATTTATGTGCTGACAAGTTGAGGAAATCCAGTGTGCCATAAGTGCATTGGAAGACATATCACTGCTGCAAGCTAAATAAGAAATCAATAAGAGTCAGGCTGGTTTGTCTGGAAGAACATTCTGTTGAGTGAAATTTAACAGTATTTTAAAAGGGACATATTGCAGGATTTCTTGAAATCTCCCCTATCTTCCCAAAGCCCTAAACACAATTCCATGACACGAACTGCACTCACAAAACTGACTTTTCTATCAAACTCAGAGGCAGTTTACATGGTGACTCTCCGAGAAGACGAAAAATTTCATGTTTGCATTTGCATGGGCCCGTCTCCATTCGAACAATGTTGCAATTCCGCATGAAAACGATGTAGTATTCATGCCAGGCCCTAGGGGGCAGTGCAGATTAACAAGGCGACAGCGAATGATGCACTTTTACCCCACCAAAGTTCCTCAGCCCGGAAAAAAATATGCCCGCCCACTCAAAGCGATGGCATTTTTCTTTTGTTCAAAAAGGCATAAAAATGGAAACATTCAACATATTTCATTTAAAAATATTTTTAAAACAGTAAATTAAAGCCGACATTCCGCCATATTAACTGTTTTTAATGTTTAGTAGCACCGCCGCGCACGCCCAATGTGACGTGTACGAGTGCTGACGTTATCGGCGCGGTGTCGTGCAGCGGGAGCCTTTGATATGCATGCGGAGATAGCCCCCCTCAATCCCCCGCAATCGAATTCTTTCACTTGGGAGGCAGGATTCAGAATTTTTTGTCTTCCCCTTCCGTCTTTGCCGACACCATATGCACGCGAGGCAACTCCACAACAGAGTCATTGCAGAGTCACCATGTAAACTGCCCCTCAAACTATCACCCTAATCCAATTATTGCATTGGCAGCTAGAACATGCCCTAAACCCAAATTCATGGTCAATGTATGTATGTATGTTGCTTCTGGAAGAGTAAAAAGTCACTAAATGTATTTTTCTTTTGCCTGGCAGTTAATGAAATAGTCCCATGATGCTCATCCTTGGATAAATTGTCGCCCTATATTGTCATGTCTCACCCCAACCGAGCTCCAGCCTTTTCTGACTGGCACTACCTGATCACCCTAATGAGGCTCAAGTACAAACCAGGGCAAGAGGGCACTGCCATTATCTGGTGTCTCTCCCATTAAAATCACCTCCAATGCCCGTGACCATCCAACGCATCACCCTCCAGTACAATTAACTGTGGAAAAAATATGCAAATCTAAACTAAAAGCTCTGTCGTGAGCATACGAGCACACAGACTTGAAAGGGGAGGGAGGTGAAGTGAAGGAGAACCATGGAGGAAACTTGTCCAGAGGGCAGCGAATGATTAGTGACACCAACCTATCCATCTTCACACGATGTTGTTTGGGTGAGGATGGTGGGGCGACAGAGTGACAGGGATAATTACTTAGGAAAGGTCAGCCTGGGGTGATGGGGGCGGACCAACATAGCTGGGGGACTGCGGGGCCTCCGTGTCACTGACAGTAACCTGCAGAACTCTCCCCTGCCTGCCTTGCTACAGAAAGGTCGCTGTACAAACTATATAGTACATAGCACAACACAGTTAAATAAATCAGCGTACTATCCAGCTCGTGTATATACTTATAAAACACACATATATGCACAAACACACCAGTGACACCAGAGAATCTTCCGCTGCTCGTTAATTTATGATTTAAAAGCAGATAAGATAAAATTTCAAGGGCATTTACCAACTGCACGTAGTGTTTTGTGAATTTAGCTTGAACGATAAAATTAACCCAGCATGTCAAGTATTTCTAGAATATTATAAATGTGCACTAATGTTATAAATGGGCACTAATGTATAATTCTTCATCACTCGGAATCAGAGGTTTACACTCTTTTGGAGTGCTGTAACTCAGTCCCTTATTAATTAATATAGAAAATGACAATGGAATGGAATGCAATTTTATTGTCATCATCATCGGTATCATTGACAATCATTGACAATTACAAAATGTGATATGATTTGCCCAAAGGAACCGAAGAAGAAGACAAAGGCGGACGAGATGAAGCATATGCTTATCAGTTTCCCGTCCCCCATACAACTAAAGACGCACATTCAGGCATGGAACATTCATCAAAACTGTACAATAACACAATCAACAATCTGAGTTTAGTAACTTAGCGTCCAGTCAAGCAGCTCAATTAATTTCAGGGCGTACAAGGTTAGGGCTTAGTCATGTCACTGACATTTTTGCACCAGTTTGCTGTGGAACATTTTGTTGTGGCTATGTGTGTGGCAAAAGTGATCATGTGTTATCACAGCTGGTGTGAGTAACGGCAACAATTGGCGCACACAAAGGTCACTGTAACAGTTTCATCAGACATGTATGTATAAAATCAAAAAACATGCTGTACATATTTTATCCCAAGATTAATGTCTCCACAACGAAAACATGCTTATTATTCGTTTTATACAGTATCTTTTCCCATTTACTAGACATTTGAATCAGGAGCTCTGTAGACACAGCAGATAATTATGTTTTTACAATTGGGGATTAGGAGCTCAATTGTAATACATTCAAGGAGATTGTCAATCATAATTGCAAACCACCCCCCCCCCCCCAGATGCCCGATTCATTCGTGTCATGTTATGAATGTCATGAGCCTTTGTTATCTTTAGTAGATAATCCATTGTGTGTTCGAGATTCTTGTAGAGACTCCTGCCGTTGATAGGTTTCAGCTTACCGTCCAAATCCACGAGTTGTTATACTGGTCCGCTGTGTAGTATTTACAGTTATCCAGCTATTATAGTTAGCTGGTCAAGACTCGTGATAGCTTTTATCTTCATATCTTGCATCTTGACAAGGATCCTGCAATCCGAGACCCAGGTCTTGGCTATTTTCCCAGCTTTCTTGAGTTGACATGCTTTTCTTGCAATTTCGGCATTTCGGCGTGTCAAGTTGTCATTCAAAAAAATCTTCGACTCTTTCAGGTGGTGGCGCTGGTTGAGCAGGGCAGTCTTGGTCTTGTGGTCTGCCAGCTTCATGAGCACCGTCGCCGGTCCTCTCCCCCCAGATGGGAGCAGAAGGCAGCGATGGATGTCCAGCGGTTCCATGTTTATTCCATACTCTTTCAGCTTAGCAATTGCCAGTTGCGCCACTGTGTCCCCTGGGCTAGGCGTCAGTTGTAATCCAGAAATAATGAGCTCATCTGCGCGTCGGCACTGGTCGAGATTGTCAGCCAAAATCTCCAGCCTCTTGATGCGAACATCTCTCTCCTCGACCGGCTGCTTGAGTTTCTCGTTTTCAGCGTGAAGTAACTGGAGCTCTCTGACGATTTCTTGATTCTGGTTTTGAATCAAGCCAGTCAAGGAGACCTCCAACTTCTGTATGGAGGATTTTATTTCATCCAAGTCTCCAGGTTTCAGATTCTTTGGAGCCATACTGGGAGTCGAGCTTGCTGGCCCTGAGCGCTTATCGGTTAAGATAAGAGAGTGCTTCAGGAGCTCAGAATGCGTCTGTACGCGGTGAAGGCTTAGCAGCGAATGCCCATAACTTTTTCAAGTGGTACAATGAATTGTGTGCTGTTTGGTGGTGTCAAGTCTTGCTTTTGCCAAAATGACCTGCTGGTTAATGTTCATGCGCGCCACCAAATTAGGAACAGATGTGATGTCAAATCGTTGACTGTGCTTCCCTCGTTTTTGTCATATTTTGGCGAGCAAAAGAACATTTGTGATTAACGGGTTTAGGCACACAAAAATTGTGCTTTGATTTTACAGTGAATTCTAGGTCTAGAATACTGTAAGTGTCTGCTATTGCAGAAACAAGGTTTGGCCCGAGAAGCAGACAAAATCTGAGGGATTCGATCAAGGGTTTATTTAAGACAAATAAAAATAGCACACGCGATCGCGGAAAAGTGATAACAAAAGGGGTCCGTGACAGCAAGTCGATGGGGCTCAATAATACTAACTCAAGGGTAACGGACGCGATGGGCAGAGTACGGTGGCTGAGAGGTGTCAAGTGAAATGCAAGGTCCAAGCACTTTGCAAATAGAAAAAAAGCACGAACCCCAATTGCAAACGCTTTGCAAAAGAAAAAAGCACGAATGCAAACTGCCACAACACGATCCCCAATTCCTCAAGCGCGATTGCAAATTGGCAAAAGCACGAACCCCAATTGCCACAACACAACAGCAAATGGCTCGCAGCACGACAGCAAATAGCTCACAGCATGAATGCAAAACGCTCAGAAAAATCCCGCAGCACGACAGCAAAAGGATGATCCAGAACGACACTTTGTATATTGCTATATGTGCTTTGTGACCATCTCTACGGACATCCATAAAGTTACACCCCTCTCCCCCCATCAGGCGCAAATTTTGCAGTAAAAGTTTTGTTTGTGCTGCTTTTAGAGATATTTACAATTCTTTTATTAATTTTGAGTGGTGACGTCACTCGTTGCTCTTCCTTAGCTTTCTCCTGCGGCTAAGGGAGCGTACCGAATCGTTCAATAACAGAGGGGTGTCCCAACAACTAGCACGATCATAACACAAACAAATTCGGGTCCATTTTGAAGTAAATTGGGGGGCTTGAGATATTGCTTTCGAGTGATGACTTCACTCTCAGCCCCTCAGTTACTCCAAAATGGTCCCGAAATGTTGCCATTCGTTTGTGCTACGTTCGTGCTAGTTGTTCGGACACCCCTTTGTTATTCAGACAGTTGGTACGCTCCATTAGCCGCGGTGAGCTAAATGAGTGACGTGTCCACTCGAAATTAATATCTCAATAAAAGCCTAATACTGTATCTACAAAACCTAGCTGACCTCATATTTACCTATATAAAAATTGTCAACATCTCTAAAACGAAAGCAGCACATAAAAAACTTTTACAGAAAAAATGATTGACATCATTTTTATATATATTTGCAACCATACGGAGGTCCGTAGAGATGGTCACTAAGCACATAGGTCTATAACAATATAGAATATACTAAGTATCGTACTTTTTTTTTTTTTTTTTTTTTTAACTTCCGGGTCATCCTTTTGCCGTTGTGCTGCATGATTTTTCTGTTGTGCTGCGAGCCTTTTGCATTCGTGCTGCGAGCCATTTGCTGTCGTGTTGTGGCAATTGGGGTTCGTGCTTTTGACAATTTCCAATCGCGCTTTCGGAATTGGGGATCGTGTTATGCCAGTTTGCGCTCGTGATTTTTTTTCTTTTTCAAAGTGTTTGCAATTGGAGTTTGTGTTTTTTTCTATTTGCAAAGTGTTTGGGCTTTGCATTTCGCCTGACACCTCTCAGCTACCGTAGCAGAGAGCCAAAAAGACAAAAAAACACTCAAACCTGTACAAGGGAGAGGATACAAACGAGAGCAACAGACGAACAAAACATACGCAGGGGACAACCTATGTAATGCAACTAGACTACAGGGATGTGTCGAACAACAATCAGCAATACAATTTCTCGGCCCCCTTCTCTTGCATAGGAATAAATTGATTGCAAAACCGAAAAGGCGTATTGAACCGTACAGGGCAAACCGTATGGTTCGGCTTTGAACCGCAAACCGTTGCACTGGTAGAATCAAGGTGATTTTTGTCCCATGCAACAATCAGCTGTGTTTTTATTTCGTGTTAACAATCCTCGGCAGGAATAAATAATTATGGGGGAATGAAGAGCTCTACGTGGTAAAGGAGACACTGTGAATAATGCATGAATTTCAACAATAAAAATATGGCTATGGAGGAAGTGGGTAAGTATGAAGGAATATGGCAATGTCGCGCATGTCAATAAAAACAGAAGAGGCCTGAAGGGAAGTGACAGTCGCCGGAAGTGTTGCACAGCCTGCTGTGAGTAAAGATGATCTCTCGCTCGCTTTCCATCTTTTTCTGTCAGTGGTTTGCATCTCTTCATTGGGCTTGTCATGATGCTCTTCTCTTCTTCACTTAAATGAAGTCATGGTAGGGGGAGGATGGGAGCTTAGCATTTTCAAACATTCAGGAGATTGGCATTAAAGTCTCGCATCTCCTTTCCACTTTCTCTGATGTTGGCCCAATGATTGTTGTAATCTATTTATTGTTGCTTGCTCATATTCACACCAAGCCTTGTTATGGGTGGGGAAATTGGGTGTTTTTTTTCTCCTAAGCAAACTTCAGAGAATCTTGATAATAATATATCAAATAAAAATGGTTGGTCAGATTGATGAACTGGGCACTGACCTCTTTTTTGTTGTTGAGACATGTGGGTTTATACAATGATCCCTTGTTTTTTGCGGTTAATGGGGACACCCCCCGATAATACACGAAGTAGAGTAGACTTTACCGGGGAGGCTGAGGAGGGGGATCCCTGTATAACTGGAACACACCCTCCGGCCCACCTTCTTAAAAAAGGGGACCACCATCCCCGGTCTGCCAATCCAGAGGCACTGTCCCCGATGTCCACGGGATGTTGAAGAGGCGTGCCAGCCACGACTGCCCCACAACATCCAGAGCCTTTAGGAACTATATATTCACTTTAATATCTTTATAATTTAAAAACTGTACACACTCTCACACACACACCTCTCTCTCACACACAGTCTCACTCCAGATTACTAAACTGTTGGTACATATCATTAAATCCTGGGTACAGATTGCCAATGAAAAATATTTTTTTCTGCCTTGGCACAAGTGGGGCTCCATGGGATTGAATAGATGAACGACAAACTACTTTATTAAACAACATCTTCAATTAACCCACCCAATGGAGCAGTGGGTGGCAAATACACAGCCCCAGGGGATTTTGTGTCAGCACTCAGATCAATGGAACTGCTTAAAAATTCAAACATCCCATGTGTAATACCCATGCAAAATCAGATCAGGAAAGGACCTAAACTCTAGGTTTAGGGCTAAACTGATCTGTTATTATGCCTTCAACAAAGTACTTTTAGATATTGTTCCTATATGCAGTTTGTTTGACATTAGAACTTTGTAACATAGCGAACGTTTAGAATTGTATATTGGTCTATATATTTAAACAAAAAATGGTGGTATCACAGGCGAATGGTACTGTAAATTCCTTGCGTTTAGGCTCATATGAACATTTTGGGGGAAGGGTTCTTTGTCTGTTCTGTATGGCAGTGCCCCTGTGCAAAAGATCAAGGTCGCTGCTGAGTGTAATGCATCAGAATGTTACTGACTCCCGCCCCATCAAGCAGTTTAAGGAGGAACTACAAAAAGAATTTGAGCCAAGCGTCCTCAGTGTCTGACTCAGAACTGCTTTTGTTGATCAGAGTGTGAGGCTGGTCTCCCCTGCATCAAATGATTTTGTGTAACCAAAAATAACAACCGACCCCCCCCAAAGATTCACAAAAGATATGGCTCTTAGGGCTCTTTTAAATGAATAACAGGAGCCACGTTTTACTTGTTTTTCCATTATAGCACGCCTAAATGATTGGTTATTCCAGTGGAGAGAGGAGGGAGAGATGACAATTACCAATACTCGGGTAAGAGACTAGAGGTGGTGGGAGAGAAAGAGCAGTAAGAGATGGAACACATACACGAACTTCTGCCGAAAAGAAAATGAATGTCGCATTTACAGCATTCAAACCTGGATCTTTTTGATGTCCGACGTAAAATTTGACTTGCTATTTGTCCCTTGCCTGGCACAGCCAGACTATTCTTCCTGTATTTTTCAAACACTGTGAGAAATAGTCTGGGACCCAGCCCATTAACGGCCTCTCGAGCAAGGTATAAAATCAATCGTCCAATCAGATTCGCTTATTTGCGTGACGTGTTCTTAACGAGTAATGTCACTCTTGCGCGCCGAAAGTCGTCTCTACAACAACACAGATAGCGAACGGGAGAGCCGAGAATATGTTCCAATCAGCGGTAAAACCAGTTTTAAATTACCAAAAACACATCGAAACAAGTCATTGACAACAGTCAACATGGCTCGCGCTAGCCATGTCGAATAAACTTCTCCATTCTCCGCTCACGCTAGTTACTTGTCGCTTTAACAACGTCACGTCTGCCCGTCGCTGATTGGTCCACTCCACTGTCTGTTTGCTGTGGCTTGCTCCGCCCTCGGAATTTGATCCGCCGGATGGTCGCCAGACTCAATCGCTGGAACAGCAGTGAGTCTGGTATACCAGGCAAATTTGTCCCTATATCCGACGACATGCTCGAAATACGACGACATGACAGCGCCACAGATCGACGAACGGCGGATTTTATTGTGAGAGAAACTAACACAGGTTCTAAGAAGATTAGTGCAGGTGGTGAAACAAGGAAAAAGGTGACACTTACCATTGAAATGAAAATGGAAATAATAGAAAAATATGAGCGTGGAGTGCGCTTCCCTAAACTGGCTCAACAATAAGGCCGTAGAATGTCGGCGATCTCCATGGTCATCCTCGGATGACCGTTCGCCAGTTTTTATAAGTTAAGGCAGTGCTTCTCAATTATTTTCTGTCACGCCCCCCAAAGGAAGACGTAAATGTTTCGGCACGTTTTCACTGAAAAAATCAAGCGGCTTAACAATGAGATTGGGGTCTAATGTCTTTAAGTGGCGTCTTAATTGATTTGGCTTCTTGCTGTCTGCTATAATTATTTTTAGACACAGTAAACAGTGGTCTTTCATCATCACCCACTGTATTGAAAGTCAAAGCTAAAAGGCAAACGGCACGAAAAAAGCGCATTCACGGCGGCCGAGGTAGAACCGTAGGTGAGGGCAGTCGTCGTGACGATCCCAAGCCGAAAATGGCACTTCTCGGGCGGCGACGTAAGAACCGGACAAGACGGTGGGTCGCTGCGTGAGTGAGTCCGGTCGGAAAATGGCGGTGGCACACTGCTCTTCATATCTGTTGTCTGTGTGTGCTGAGTGCTCTTCCTTAGTTCAAAAATACTGCGCGCACTCTGAAAATGAGAGCGCCACTGCCACCTACTGAGTGGATGTGCAAGTACACTTTATTCCAGTACGGCCAAAAAAAAAAACAAAAAAAACATGTTCCCCGAGGTCACATGCGCCCCCCCTGGCATTGCTCTGCGCCCCCCTGGGGGGGCGCGCCCCACTATTTGAGAAGTACTGAGTTAAGGTGACAATTATTATTGTGGTAATATCGCCAAAAAATCGCCAGCTTTGTCAGGTTTTTAATCATTTATTTCAGAACTTGTGCAACACAACATGCCTACTGTCCGCCACAGCTGAACAAAGTGAAAGTAAAAAGTCAGCCACGCGGTGCGTTCAGGTACACCACAAAAAACACATCTGCCAAATTAGAACCTGATTAGCGACATTACTATTATTATATTATTATTCCGATTTTTATTTATAATTTATTGTGTGCTCTGTGTAATTGCTATTTGCAATTGTAACAGCAGCATTTATAAAGGATTTAGTGTAGATTTTCGGGCTGTGGAACAAATTAATGGAATTATGTTGGTTGAATTTTTCTTTTATCGGGAAACTCCCGCTCAAATTACAACCATTTCTACTAACAAACAAGGTCCTGGAACGAATTAACGTCTTATGTACAGTCCCTGACAAAAGTCTTGTCGCTTATCCATTTTGTAGAAACAATTGCTAATAACCTCACTTTTAATTATTCAGTTGGTTTCAGAAATGGCTCATATGAAAGCTAAGACCGAAGACGAAACTTCACTGCGGGCTCCCTCCTGCAATATTTGCGGTGACTGTGGTGTATTTCAATGGAAGATTCATCTGAAAAATCCATCTTTTGCCACAAAATAGTGAAGTTTGGTGGTGGCAAAATCATTACTTCCAGTATGGGAGTGTGCGAGAGATCTGCAGGGTGGAAGGCAACATAAATAGTCTGAAATATCTACAAATCTTAGCTGCCGCTTACATTCCTAATCATAAAAAGGGACAAATTGCAGCAGGATGGTACTCCATCGCATACTTTAATCTCTACCTCAAAGTTCCTCAAGGCAAAGAAGTTCAAGATCCTCCAGGACTGGCCAGCCCAGTCACCAGACATGAACAAGATGAAAGAGGAAGCATGGAAGACGAAACCCAAGAATGTTGATGAACTCTGGGAGGCATGCAAGACTGCTTTCTTTGATGTTCCTGATGACTTCATCAATAAATTGTATGAATCCTTGCCGAACTGCATGGATGCAGTCCTTCAAGTCCATGGAAGTCATACAAAGTATTAAATTTGGATCTCACAGCACCACTACTTAATTTGCTTATGTTATGTAACATATTTTTGTATTTGAAGTACTTTTTTTTTTTCCCATTTTCTCACTACTTTCTGTAGGTGACAAAACGTTTGTCTTGCCAAAATTTGACCTTTATGTCTTCATTAAATGATAAATCTTTTTTCAGTGAAACAAATATATTTTTGTACATTCAACATCATTTGGGAGGGTCTTAGCTTTCATATGAGCCATTTCTGAAACCAATTGAATAATTAAAAGTCAGGTTATTAGCAATTGTTTCTACAAAATGGATAAGCGACCAGACTTTTGTCAGGGACTTTAGAGGTACCACTGTATTATGCAATAGGAAAAATAAAGATTTGATGACACTGTTTCTCCAACTCTACAGCCATTCCAACAAAACCAGATATTTCTTATAAAGTGCACAAATGAGATATAATTCTATTATGTGGCACACGTCCGAGCAGAGGAGAAGCTTGGGGAAAGTGGTGGAGGTAGGTACTAGGTACAACCAAGTTTTTCAGCAGACCCCACCGGCAGACAGGAGAGATTTAAAGATTTCTAAGACATATGTGAATGGTTCATAAAACCACTCCAACTGTGTTTTTAACCAGGGAAATTATCATATAGCATGATTAAAAGCTCAAAAAGTAAAATTTGCATGCAATCCCCCTTCAAATAAATACCCCAAAGTTGGGTGGTGGCGCCAAAAGCTTTAAGGAAATTAAATTACCATTCACAACTGCCTGGTGATTCTTTGCACTTTAGAAGCATACAAACTAAAACTATTAAAGGGTATGACAACACCTGGGGAAATGCTAATATTCCATCATTTATCCATAAACGCATGCCTTTTGGATTCGTTTTATGCCACTTCGTGTAATTACACACATCGCAACACCAAGAAAATGATAGAAATTTGGATCGATTGTCAAGCTAAAAGGACCCGCCCACGAGATCCCGGAAATCTAGCATATTGTGTGCGTGACGTCACTACAATGAAATAACCGGCTCAGCGCATAGTACTGAATGGCGGCGATGATAGCGGACAATTTTGTTTCTAGTTGCAGCGACGAATCCGACGTAACGAACATTCTTCTAATGGTGACGAGGAGAGTTATGAACCTTTCTTTGATGTTCTGGGTTATCAATTTGAGCCCAAACGAAAGCCATTGCAGCCTAATGAAAGGATCATTGAGAGGAGTAATCACACTGATGAAACACCGGCAACATCGTGTGGGAAACACCGAATGGCTTGTTTTGCATTTCTTTTTGTGAAGCTGATACATCGTGACCGCAAAATAATGTAATGTATAGAATAATTATCATTTATTGTGCTATCATAGGTTTTCGCTCTGCCAACAGACACAAATATGAATGGGATTCGAGGATTTGTTCTATATATTTTACGAGCGATAATTTATATATGTGTCCAGTCCTATATCCAATGCGTGATATGTTTTTATTATAAAAGAGTACTCACTCTGGCCATTTCGAGCTTGGCTGCTCCGCTCCTTTGGTTAGCCTGGGGTGGTCTCATCAGAGCCAGTCGTCCTCTTTCTTGATATCTCGGGACAGGTGGCTGCGCGTGTATGGTGGGCACCGCATCTGCTTTCATCAGCAATTTCTTAGCAAAACCTGATTTCATTTGTCCATAGTTTGAATAGCTTTCAGGTTTAAAATGCGCACCACACAAAACCATGCTGGAGGCTGGGTCCGCAAAATTAGCCCTCTTAGCACGGACGAACTTTACTCATTGTCTGCGTAGTCCAGCTCTTTTTCTCGCGTTCGGGAGCTCATGGGTACTACATTGCGACAAATGGCTATTTGTAGACCACATAGCATGACAGGTTTGAACCATTTTAGTGATTTTTTGATAAAACACGAACGCAACTCTCTCGTCGATAAACAACGATTGCACCTGCCTCGACCTTTCGTTTCTTTGTTATGACGTCTCCGCCCCATTCGGCTGTTTCCGGAAATGTTCGTAATTTTCTATCAATAGACTCTACCCACCGACGTCACAAAACCACGTGCTCGCTGTGTCGTTCCGCCCACTTGTCCGTCATTTTGTCTCTGTATTAGCATTGTTTTCAATTGATCGAGGAATTTAAAATGCATTTCATGGAAGACCCGGTGCTTTCTGATGCCGTAAACTCACTGGATGTGTTGCATAAAAGGCATTATGTGGAAAAGCTTCGTTCTATACAATCGCCAGATCCATATTTGATGCCCAAATCGATGTTTTTCGACCCACTGTCTTCGCCCTGTCTGCCTGACATCTGCTACGCGGATATTTACAATTATCTTGTCCACACAAAATCAGCCTATTCCCACGAAAATTTGAAAAACTTCAAGAGCTTGGAGGCTTATAAATACTTCGTTGCTGGTTGGGTGAAACAGGTCCTCGTTCGGCAGGAATCTATCTTGTGCTTGGAAAGGTGAGTTACGAAATTTTCAATTCAAAATCTTTTGTTATTGCTAACATCCACTGTCAAGTCTAATGTATTTCATGTCGTTTGTCAATGGAGTTAAGGCTTTTAATGTTTATATGGTTTAGCGATAGCACTCTCACTACATACATACGTGTATGTTGTCGGCGATTAGCCTAGCAATGATCTTAATTGTGGTTATTTGTCAGCCCCGTAGACGAGGCCAGTTTCTTTCACTTGGTACCAGCTAAATATTATTCAAAAAATAACGATGGTGGAAGAAAGGGAAGTCACAAACATCTTGAATTTGAAACTATGTCGTACTACGTCGTATGTTGTCGGCGATTAGCCTCGCAATGATCTTAATTGTGGTTATTTGTCAGCCCCGTAGACGAGGCCAGTTTCTTTCACTTGGTACCAGCTAAATATTATTCAAAAAATAACGATGGTGGAAGAAAGGGAAGTCACAAACATCTTGAATTTGAAACTATGTCGTACTACGTCGTATGTTGTCGGCGATTAGCCTCGCAATGATCTTAATTGTGGTTATTTGTCAGCCCAAAACCCTCTAAGTATATCTTAAATGCATCTTACCGGATATAAAATGACTACTACATAGTCTGTGGTGATTTTTTGGTGCCCAGTTTTCACGTCGAATTGCAGCCGTCCATTTCGCTCTCCTCTTTGGATCCCTCGGAATACGGTAAAACTTCAAGTCTCTCCTTCCATCTTCTCTGTTAGTGCAACCAACAGCCACACACGCCTTCACCATTTTGATTATTAATGTTAAGCAGCAGAAAAACACGCCGTAAATAGGAGAAATGTACGTAGCCGTAACAGGTTAACACTATGTTTTGACGGACAAGTGGGCGGTACCATTCAGGAGAGCGGAGTTGTGACGTCACGTGGGTAGGGTCTATATTCGATAATTGCTCATGCATGCGATTTATTTTTTGGTTAACTTTATTAATTTTTGTTATCTTGCCACATAACAGTTCTATTGACATCTCACAGCCCCTTAGTGTTTCAATACCTTTTAACAAGAAAAATATTTCATTTGCGTTTAACCCTTTCTGGTGATTAGTAATTGCAACTGTATTGCGACAGGGGATCATGTGTCTGCATATGTCAAAGAAAATTGGCAAAAAACAAAATGGGTGTGTGCGCGTGTGTGTATGTATGTGTTTATCAACATATTACGTTTGCATATTTCCAAACACACTTAACATAGTACTAAGTTTTTTTTTTTGTTTTTGTTTTCCAGATTTCAGATTTGATGGCCTATTTCTACAGTATTTATGAAACACATTGACAGTCAAAAAAAATAGTCCATGTGTGGCATATACCTTTAATTTGTTCCTTCACAAACACAGCCGTCCTGTACTGGGCTGACGGAGCAAGACAGATAAATTTAACCCTCCCTCAACCTCTCAGTTGAAGCATTCATCCGTGCAACCTCCCTCCTTTTGCTCTCACTAATCCAGTCACTCTCAGCTCTGACCATTAACTTCAATTAATGTGATGGTTCATCAGTGGTGGATGACTGTCACGGGCCATACCCTATTACTTACTTGATTACTCTTAATGGGAGAAAATACGATAAACAAATTCAATTATCCATGACCTATTTCTAATGGTAGGGACACGGGATTAATATTCATGTCATCTCTGAAATATGAATATGAAGACATCTAATTATCTTGGTGTCATGTTATAGATGGACAGGCTATGTAAATATATTTCATATTCATGGTGATGAACTACACGACTTTGTGAAGGCCAGAGAGGGAATGAGAGAGGCTGAAGACGAATACCCCCTGTTGTGTGCTCAGTAAACATCAATTCTTCACAGAAAGCAACCTTCAGCCACCCATATTGATGACCGGGCTGTTGTGGATTCCTGTAGCAAGCACACAAATGATGAAGACAGAGGGATGTAGATTTAATTAAATCCAAACCTGACTATATGAAGATGGAGTATGTTTACTTAAGATGGATGCACAACGGCTGCTCATTCAGGCAGCAATTTGAATCGTTGTTCCTCCAGCTATATAAGAACTGTTTTGTTTTACAATTAATAAACATGTTTTACACCAACTAAAATTTATTTTTTAATGTGTGTGTTTATATACTGTATATAGGAAGAAGAGTAAAGGCCATTGGTCTACCAAGTGGTGGGTGACAGTGTTTGTCACCCATTGGAAAACATTATTTAGAAAAAAAATAATGTCACAGATTGTTACTTAGTTATATGAAAATGCAGTTGAGCAAACACACTAATTATTATAAACATATTTACAATCACACAGTTACCACTTCTGCCTTAAAGGTCAGAGTTGATGGTTTCAAATCCGGAATCCGGCCTTGCTGTGTGGACTTTGGAATTTGTCACTATGCCTGCATGGATTTTCTCTGGGTATTTGTCGCAATCCAAAATCATTCATGCTATATTGGTTGAAGGTGCCAAAAGTGGCATTAGCTTTGAATTTGAGTATTGCTGGGCTCTACAGTATATGTCCTGCAATTGACTGGGGACCAGTTCAGAGTATTCCTGTAATGAACGGCAAGCTGTATATGTGGATCTCAATCACAGACTCAGAGAACACAAATGGTGAGTAGGTTTGTATTTAATAAAAGTTCAACTAAGGGAGAACGCCAGAAAATCACGCGAGTACAACAAAGTTCAAATCGGGGAGAATGCCATAAAACGCGAAGATAATACAGTACAATAAAGTGATCCAGACCCGGCGGCATGGGTGGGCATTAGGGGGCCGTGCCCGCCCTGAGGGACGGCTGTGCCCGCCCTAGCTCGATTAAACTGTACTGTGTAATTTTTTTTTTTTTTTTTAAATCTTCCACAAAAAAACACCCACACGGGGAGAATGAACCCTATATTCCAGTGTTTTTCAACCGATTGTGCCGCCGCCGCGAGAAATTATCCAATGTCGCTTTTTTTTTAACATCGTCGGGCAAAGTTGCAGTAGGAAGGAAGGAATGGGGAAAATGTTCTCGGTTGTGTGCAGATGAGTCGTGTTGCGTTCAAGAACTGCTCGGATTTCTAGCCGCCAGCCACCTTGCTCTCCGTAACAATGTGGACCCCAGCACTTCTACTGTTCATTATTTGACTCGTCAAGTGTCGATATATACAAAAGTGTCCTTTCCATTTTATCCATGTGTGACGACCGTTAATCCTCCCTCTTTGTTTTATTCCAACACATTATCGAGGACAGCTAGGTGGGAGATGCCTAGAAATCCGAGCAGTTCTTGAACGCGACACGAGCGGCTATCTAGCGCCATGGCGCCATACAAGCTTAAACGTCATCTCCAAATGAACGCCTGTCGCTTCAGAACAAGCCGATCGATTATTTTGTACGCCTTCGTGAAAACACAGAGAAATGGGCAACTTTTTTGAGGAAAACTACAAAGGTAAATAAGAACGCCCTGAAAGCCAGTTACTTTGTTGCTAAATCCCAAAAGTCCCAAACTTTGTCAGCGAGACGACCAGCCCTGATGTGCTTAAATGCATTGCTCAAGTCCCCTGTCTGATAGTTTTTCAAGCCTAATTGCTCACACTGAGTAAGTATAAATACTGAGAAATTATTTTATAATTAAACATACTATACAGAAAGTAATATTGGAACATTTTGGTGTGGTGTGCCGCGAGATTTTTTTCCAACTTAAAAACGTCCCGTGACTCAGAAAAGGTTGAAAAACACTGCTCTAGCCATCCTATCTTGATCTGTCGTCATTCAATTCAACCAATCAGAGCAGCGAATGTAGGCAATTTCAAGCCAATCACAGATAAGGGGGGCGGGCTGAGTAGCCGGCGATTGTGTACTGCAATTGGATAGGGATTGCTCCGGTTACAGAAATGGCATTTGAGCGACTCCTCCGTTGCTAATTCAAATTGGAATGGACATCCGTGTTTTTTCAAGAAACTAAAGACGAACTCAAGCCATGACAAAGACGCGGCCGAAAGTCAACATGAAGGGATAGCGCTGCCACCTCCTGCAGTTTCACTGACTGACACTATCATCAGAAAATATAACGGGTAAAAACGCGACTGTTACGGCTAAATTTACATTGAAGAAGTGTGCCCCCCCAAAAAAAATGTAATGCCCCCCCTGTAATTTCTTTCTGCAGCCGGGTCTGAAGTGATCATACTACAGTCCAGCTCCAAGTGTTGTCAGATTATGACTTTGAATGCAAAAATGAGAGACAAAACAATTGTGGAGTTAACCTTGTATTTATTTATTTATTATTTTTGTGAGGGTGGACCTATTCCCCTGCTTAGACACAGATAATGGTGAATGAATTTAAAAGGCTGAAACTGTTTTAATGTGCCACATGGGAGTTTGGTGTACTCCTTGTGGTTGTTTATATTGTATTGTTCATTAAGCATTTGCAGCCTAACAGAAAGGGGTAGAGGGGGAAGGCGAGACAAAAAAGAACAGAGGAAGGTGATACAAAAACATGTTTGAATATATGCATACAACCTAATGTAAGTAGCAGTGCTATCTCAATATGAGTTCTCTTACCAATGGGATACTATGTGGAAAAGCGAACACAAAGGAAGGAAGGATAAGATGAGGGAAAATAGGTCAGAAAGGCGTATGATTGGGAAAATTGAACCCAATATTGGGGAAATCCAATGTAAATATTAAAGTTGCACCGATACCGATACCAGTATAAGCGGGCGGGGCAATAAGGCACTAATATGATGGTATCGGTATCAGCATGTATAAAGAAATCGGGTGCCGAAACCATTTACTGGTATCACTTGCACACAGCCTGCTTTCTCTTGAGATTCACTACACTCTGTGATATGTGGCGTGACTCAGTGTTAGAGTAGTTGTCCCCCAACACAGAGGTTGTGGGTTCAATTCTCCGCCCTGATGAACTCGCCTAAGTGTCCTTGAGCAAGATACTGAACCCCACGTTGCTCCTGGTGCTGCGTCACCAGTAGGTGGATGGCGAGATAGTGTAAAGCGCTTTGAGCGCCTTGAAAGGTGTAAAAGTGCTATATAAGTATAACACCATTTACCATGAGTGTGATCACTTTGCATGCCAAGCAGCAATCACTATTGACCTGCACCAGACCAATGACAGCGGGCCAATAACCACTCTTAACCAATGCCGGGGCAGCTTTTTCATATGGACGAAAAACAAACCAGGAGAAGAAATGCCGACGGTCTGTGAATATTTCAGCATAGAAACTCCGTCGAGTACAATGGCTGCATGCAAGAGTTGTGGCCTGAAAGTTTCGAGAGGTGGAGTGAAATCGGCCAGTTTCAAAACCTCGAACCTGATAAAACATTTGAAGCCGAAACATGTGAATGAACACAAGAGGCTGCAACAAGCCCGCAACTGCTACCAAGAGAAAGAGGGCTGGACCGGACACCGGAGCAACAAACCCTGGTCAGTTCATTTTGTCTACTTTATTTTTATTGTCTTTTACTGAAAGAAATGCCGCAGTAATTTGAGACCTGTTTCAAAAGTGGGGTTGCCACCTTTCAGAAATAGAAAAAAGGGACACCCCTCCTCGAGCCCAAAGCGGTACAGGTGACGAAAAAAAGGGACATCCCCAAAACTGTATCACTTTATATATATTCTGTTTTGGTGCAATATGGAACGCAATTTTTAATTCCCAATTCGGAACGATTCCTTATTTCAAGGGACGGGTGGCAAGCCTATTCAAAAGTGCTGTTGAAGTAAGCTAAGCTAAGTGGGAAAGTTGTGTGTGTACGAGAGAGAGACTCACTCGTGTACTGCTCGCATTTGTGCTTTGCTATAAAGATCGAGTTGTTATGTTGCTGCTGGTTGAGACGCTGACTGATCGACAGGAGGCTGTGATCAATTATTATTATTAAATTACTATTATTATTATTTGTAACCCATATCAGGTATGCAATGGAAGTTGTACAGGATTCACTTTGTATATATAGATATATACATATAGTGTTTATATGAAGAGCTACATACTGGGATGTGAAATCATTACTATCATGGCTGTGTCAGGCCGCTGCTTACTCTTGTGAAACAGGAAAAAAAATAATACTAGTGAATCCAGTGCAACATTTTATTGCACACCTGGCATGGGTGACAAATAATAATAATATATATATATTTTTTTCCCAAACGGAGTGGTATCGGAATGGCATCGGTATCGGCCAATACTGCACAGCCAGGTATCGAGATCGAGGCCAAAAAATTGTACCGGTGCAACACTAGCAGTGTTGGGCAGGTTGCTTTAAAAAAGTAATTAGTTATAGTTACTCACTACTTCATCCAAAAAGCTACTGAGTTAGTAACTGAATTACTCCATAGTAAAAGTAACTAGTTACCAGGGTAACAAGAAATTATTTCCATTACTTAAAAAAAAAAGTTATTGTATGTCAAAGAATTTGAAATTTTCCGAGCAGTATTCGAGTCAGTTGAATAGAGAAGAACAGACAGGTAGTTGTGTTATAGAACCTTGTAATATTTATTGAACCTCACCAGCAACAGATTTATCCTACATTTGAAGTGCAACAAAAACAAACAGTAAACAATATAATAAAATAACAATCAGCAGTAAACAATATAAAGTGAGTTTAATCAATTAAATCTAACTCTCACGACCTGAGACAACTGGTCAAGTAGACAAAGCCTACTGTACTTCAAGTATTTTGACTTGAAATAGTGTTTATACCTCCACCTCATAAAGGACAAATGTTCCTCTAAATGCTCTGCCATCATATCCCTCTGCATCTGTTTTGCGTGTGTGTGTGTTTGCTGCACGCGCTGTTCCGGTTGATTCTAACCCTCAGCCAATCACAATCATTTCCATTGCATCTATCCAGGTGTTGCATTCAGGTAGCCTCGTCGCCCTACTCCTCCCGTCACCCTCAAAGCGTCTGCCATCCTCAAGATGGAAGCAGCATTCTTGTTGGCAGACAGTGGGGGATGGGAACGAAGCTAGCATTCAGGTTTAGCAAAAACAGAAACGTTAGCAAGCTTTGGAAAGCATTGTCTAATTGAATGAGCAGGGACGAACAGCCTGGAGTCATAAGAAGTATACGTGCTCAAATATTCTGATACAGAATTATCCGAGGCACCCTAAAGTGCACACGGCGCCAATATTGTTTTGCTCACATGATGCGGGAGTGAGTTAGAGACACGGCCTGCCGAGAGCCGTACGTTGTGTTAATGTTGAAGTTATATGTGCTATTAAAGAAAGAGAGTGCCGGCACGTCCTGTGTGGTGTATCTTTGCTAAGAAAAAGCACAAAACAAAACATGTGCGCTATTCTCGAACCTGGACGCACCCTAAGTCTTGGATGACAAATAAACAGAGCAGAGGAGACTCGCTACGGCTGGTAGTTTTTTCAATTTATTCTGAGTAAGTAACGCACCGCTTTTGACCATCAGTAATAGTAACGGCGTTGTAACGGCGGAAAAAATAATTAGTTAGATTACCCCGTTACTGAAAAAAATAACGCCGTTATGTAATGGCGTTGTTTATAACGACGTTATTCCCAACACTGAAAACTAGTAAATATTATTGACTCGACATCCAACATTTAGCAACAGTATGCGATCGCTAATCCTGGCACCAACAGTTTCATGCAACGGTATGTGTCTAGTGCCACTTTGTCACCAAGTCTAATGTGCGTCCTAGTCATCCGGAGAAATTAACTGCTGCACAGGAGCCGTCACCTCCATCAAGGGAGTAGCAGGCACAGCGCGTCCATCCACCCGCGGATGGAACACCAGCCACACCCCAGGACACCAGGGCGGTCCGCCAGCTCATCCCATTCACCCCAAACCAGCTATGGAAATAGGACAAGGGAGCTCACCACCACCCCCGCTCCCACATCCCTACCGGTGTGCGCACCTCAATTTCTGAAAACTTGTACGGTAATAGTGGTTGTAAAAAAATAACATTACAAATTATTTACAATTTTGCATACACAAAAACAATTGTTTGGTAGTTGTTTGGGTGGAATTTGGAATATGTTAATGCATGCATCCTCAGCATGAGTTTAAATGAATTCCTATTTCGTAAATGCAAACCCAAGGAACAGATCACAATGAGGAGAATGCTAAAATAATCTAGGGTGACCATATTTTGATTTCCAAAAAAGAGGACACTCAGCCCGGCCTCAAGATACTTGAATTTTACTCGGAGTTCACTCAAAGATGCCTATATCACTTTAATATATTTAAAGTGTGCCCCCTCACTCTGGATGGAAAAATGCAGTTTGAAAAAAAAATAATAATAAATAATGACTTATATATATATATATATATATATATATATATATATATATATATATATATATATATAGTTATATAGTTATATATATATATATATATATACATATAATATATACATATAATATATAATGCAGACCCATAGAAATGTAGTCCAGTCAATACACATACACATAGTAAGTAGGCTATGTGCCAACGAAACATTTTTATAAATTACTATCATGACAATTGTCCTTGACAAATTGTTATTCCCATTCAATTGATATTCTCATTCAATGTTCTAGATTGCACACAAACAAAAACCAAAATAAACTGACAAACTATTCAACCAGCATGTTTCCAAACGTAGCAGTTCAAAACTACGTTTCCCATTATGCCTAGCGCGGTTTAGCTTACTGATAGCTAGCTGAGGCAAAAATCAAACTTTGCTATAAAAGTTAACAAGCATCGGCAGCACAACGATGCGACACCAAACGGGATTTTAAAGTCAAAGCTCCGACAGAAGTCAACAGTTGCCATTATATTCGTATTTATCATAAAAAAAACTTATCAACTGGGCAGGCGTTGTGGCCAAATCGTCAACCCAGTAGATGGCGGTAATGCCTCATGATAGGGGTAAACTGCCAACAAAAACAAGAAAAACTACTCCTTCCCTCCCTACTACTAGGAGCCATGTCATCGCAGGCAGGCGCTGCCACCCAGCGGCCGGAGGGATTCTCTTCAAATTGGTCCCGTGAAAAATCATAAAAACTGGATATTTTTATTAATTTATAAAACCCGCCCAGACGTTGAGGATACTACGTGAAAGTTGGACTGGTCCGGGCAAAAGAGGACCTTTGGTCACCCTAAAATAATCAAATGATAGTGAGTCTTCTAACGCAGCATGGGTTTCTCCCCAGGTACTCTGGTTTCCTCCCACATCCCAAAAACATGCGTAGTAGGCTGATTGAACACTCCAAATTGTTTGTGCCTGAATTGTTGTTCGTCTAATTGTGCCCTGCAAATGGTTGGCAACCAATTCAGGGTGTGCTCTGCCTACTGCCCTTATAGTTAGCTGGGATAGACTCCAGCACCCCCACGACCTTTGTGAAGATAAGCGGCACAGTAGATTAATAAATGAATAAACAAACAAGCCTTTGGGAAATGTTCAAGTTTACTGTCATTGACAAGAGTAATTGTCATGATCATAGCTGCTCAATAGTTTCCTTTTATCAGTGTACTTTGTTTCATTGTCAGCAAATACTACTTATTTGAAGTATATGAATTGTACTTTTAATCTCAGCAGTACAGTATGAACCAAGTGATAGCCCACTGTCCTCTTATAGATAACTTTTCTTAAGCACAATTTCCTATCTGGAATAACTTGGGCTCCCTCTATTGGCCATCCCCAAAAAAGTCATGAGGCCAGAACCAGAAACGTTGTGGCCACTCTCTCGGCTCTATGTAAAACAGGTCATATACAGAAGCTTCTATTAAAGGCATTCACTTAATTTGATCCCCGCAGGAAAACTGACTGTTTACAAGGTCTATTTTCATAGAGCTGCTTGATGTTAGTGTACAAACCCCTTTGTACCTGCTTTCCTTTTGTCCCCTTTTCCATTTCTCTTGTACACTCTCCCTTTACAGACACTCTAGCTTCTGTACTTGTGTGTGAGAATATAGGTTTCTTTCTCTGTCTTGGAATACTTGTGAGTTCACTGACTCTAAAGGATCGATGAGAGGGAGAGATTCAGAGCCAATTATTTTCAGCTTAATGGTCCCAAGGGATCAGGGGTGAGCAACAACAAAACGCCTTCAAGAGACACCAATTCTAGACAAGCCATGTTCCCCTATATATGCAACACCACATTGTGGGCATCATCTCCTATGCAGTTTTCTTATATCACGCTTTTCTACATTCATGCAACATTGAACTTTTCAGTGTAGTAATGAATTTCTTTTCTGATAACAGATGGAGTGAATGAATCCACACAGGGAAATGCGCAGACACTCGTCCCACCAAACCCAAAGTTAATGAATACAAATAATATAAATACATTAACTAATTTCAAAATAGGGGTAAAAACTTACAAACAAACAATCGCAATGTAAAACACGCACCAGATAGCCAGAGCAAATGTTTACGACAGATCTAAATGCTAATACAGGTCATTTGTTTGAGTAATTTACTGAATGAGGAGAAAGAAATGCACTTATATGTATTTTGAGGCAAATGGTACAAAATGCAGCCCAAAATTGTATCCCTGACATTTCTTTTTGTTAAAAATTGTAATATGTGCATGTTCAGCAGCCTTAGAGAAAAAAAAAAAAAACACTTATGGGGAAATGTAATACAGTGATCCCTCCTTACGTGCTTCAAACTTTGCACCCGCAGTCCATCGCGGATTTTTTTTTTTTCAAGTAAAAAAAATATATATATATTTACACACACACACAGATGAGCCGACCACATAGTCTCATTCTCCCTCCCTCCCTGTCCCTGCTCTTTGTCGTCAGGCAGTGCAAGTGCACTGGAGTTGCTCATTAAAGTTAACGATGATTGACAGATGTTTGGGTTTGACATTGCCAGAGACACCAACTTCAAAGCGCTGCATGTGTCAATCATCGTTTAACTTGTTAAACTGTTGCTGTGGCAACTCATTGTGTGTAAGTGAGCAGCTTTAGGGGATTTGTGTGGACTCACTCAATGGAAGCATTTAATAAAGCCAAGCATTTTACTACTACTTTTTTCTTGTTTAAAAATAACTCGATGGGACAGTAACGTGTTTAAAACATAATTATTACATTTTAAGTGCTTATTAAACATTTATTAAAATAAAAATATAAATAAAAAAATCATTTAATTATACTTTGGGGGGGGTGAAAAAACATGTCTTATAGACATATATATTATCATATACATATATTTATATTAGGGCTGTCAAAATTATCGCGTTAACGGGCGTTAATTAATTTTTTAAATTAATCACGTTGAAATATTTGACGCAATTAACGCATGCACTGAATGAGTCGCTCTCGCATTGCCTCAAACAGATTTCAATGACGCCGTTTATGGACATTAAGAGTGAAGAGAATGCAACCGGCCGCTTGGGGGCAGCGCAGGGCCGTTCCATACTAATGTTATTCCTTCTAATAGTGGGAGAACTAGTAGTTGTGAGACGTTTATGCTGTTGCTTTGTGCTCCACACATATTTCGGTAAGTTTGCTTTCTTTTAGTGGCAATTATGTGTCTCTCGTTGTATTTTGGGTAAGATATGCACAGAGATACAGTATATCTGTTATAAAGGCGAGTGGACACAGGTTTTCTTTGGGCTGCGCCGTTTATTGGCATAAGCTTCTGCAACTCCTTCACAACAAACAGAAGTATCATTTAGTGAAAGCACAACAAAAAGAATATTGCTATCTCTCAAAAAAAATAATGTTCACAAAAAGAAAAGAACTTCAGTCTGTGGTAATTAGGCCCTATTCTCACACAGCTAAACAACAATGCAAAGTGAACTGGAATTACTCAGAGTTTGGTCACTCAATTCTTATTATTGTTATTTTTATTCTTCTTATTATTATATTAACTTTACTTTTGATTGAAAATTGTACAAATTTTATTAAAACGAAAATATGAAGAGGGGTTTTAATATAAAATTACTATAACTTGTAACTATAACATTTATCTTTTATGAACTACAAGTCTTACTATCTGTGGATCACTTAAACAGAAAGAATGTTAATAATGCCATTTGTGGATTTATTGTTATACAGCACTTATGTACAGTATGTTGTATGTATATATCCGTCTTGTGTCTTATCTTTCCATTCCAACAATAATTTACAGAAAAATATGGCATATTTTAGAGATGGTTTGAATTGCGATTAGTTGCGATTAATTATGATTAATTAATTTTTAAGCTGTAATTAACTCGATTAAAAATTTTAATCGTTTGACAGCCCTAATTTATATACATTGAACACACCCAATGTGGGGGATGGGGGCGCTACTTCGCGGTTTTCACTTATCGCGGCATGTTCTGGTCCCCATCAACCGCGAAAAACGAGGGATCACTATACATTCTATTTGTGCGACAAAATCCATTTAAACGGATAAATATTGCTAACGGTGTCACAATGTTTGGAACAATATGAAAATGCTGAATGCAAAAGACTACATGATTACAATATTATTCATTTAATGTTCATTTGAGAAAAAAAAGTCTTACTGATCTTTTAAGTCTGGCGTTATCATTGATAATAATGTAATAATTATTCTGGCCCAACAATTAGCAGAAATCATAAGTGGACTTGGAAGACACCAAGATTTATAAAAAGGTGAAATAAAGAAGTATGCAATTGCAACAGTTGAAATCAATGGTGTCCCCCCCTTTTGATAATTATCTTAAACATTTTTTGAGGTGATCTGAGAGCGTCTTTCTTCCCTGGTTTGCAAGCAGCAGGACGCCAGGTTGATTCAAGCGGTCCCGCAGGATGCCTCCGAAGCCGTGTTCAATGAGTCGCCGCCGGCGACACTTTCCCCCAACAGCTTAGTGCTCATCAACTATTTAGATATGCACTTAACGCTCTTGGAGAAGCTTAAGTCTAGCTGCTGGCAGGCACTGGGAGAGGAAGCCCTCGTCAATGTGATGATAGGTATGGGATCGGCCATTTCAATAATTATTTTGTTATGAAAATAGCGCTTTAAAAAAACTTTTGAAATAATTAAATAAAATTTGGTAGTTGAAATATTTCTTCGTGAGACGTGGTGTTCCTCTTCACCCCTTAGTATGCTTCGAAGGCAGTCTCTAGGCACAGCGATGAGGTGTCATGGTCTTTCATGAGACACCATCAGCTGCTTCTCTGCCTTCCTCGAAGCCAGTCTCTTGTGCTGTAAAACCCTACACCCACCAAGACACACCAAAACACATGCCTACCACCAGCAAACCTTCCATCTCTATTGCATCCCCCAGGCTCCCACAAGCAACTCCAAGAGGGGTCGCATGATGAATGAGTAGACAGTCAGCAGGACCTCTGTATGCATGTGTAGGGGGAACATCCGGGTATGTGTGTGCATGCTGGCCAGAGAGTGATGACCACAACTGCCAGGGTGATCACAGAGGGATTCATTACAGCGACAGACAGGGCCGCCTCTAAACCACGGACTGTGTGTGCGTGTGTGTGCATGTGTGAGTCTGGGTGTGTGTGCACGTGTGTGTTTCTTGACAGGCCCTCCACTAAAATGGTGTCTGAGGATTATACACTGGCTGAGATGGAATAAACAGTGCTGTGTGTGTAGGTTTGATAAATTATTTACATCAATGAGGAAGCAGCGTTGACACTGTTTATGCCCACACCTGCTCTTCTTAGTACTTAAAGGATGATTTATGTGTTATGGTCACAGTGGATTTCAGCAACTATTGGTCCGCCGTCTTTTGGGACAAAAAGTGGTGGATACAAACTACTGCTGGCTCATTTGGGAGGTAGCACAGAGTGAGGAGAGCGGCATCATATAACTGGACCAGGCAAATACCTGTCCAGAGAGCTGTTAAAGCAGTTTGTTTGCGCTTACACTCAAATGAGTTATGGACACACGGAGGGAAAGAAGGCTGACAACACTCACTGTGAATCTTGCAGCTATCATAAGAAAATAGTAAAGGTTAAAGATGAGGAAATAATGAAATTGCCACACATCTTGAAAGAATGGAAAATACTATATTTACTATTTGTATTTGTGTAAAACTGCAATAAGATAAAATTGCTTATTAATGAATATTAGAAGTGGTAAATCTTTACGACACTCAAAATGTAAGGGAGAATTTTTGCTTTTTTTTTTTTTTAACTCAGCCTCAATTTTACTTGAAAATTGTGTAACGTATTTTTCGGACTACAAGTCGCACCTGAGTATCAGTCGCACCAGTCATAAAATGCCCAACGAAGAGAAAAAAAACATATACGTCACACCAGAGAATAAGTCGCATTTTTGGGGAAATTTACTTGATAAAATCCAACACATAGAACAGATATGTCATCTTGAAAGGCAATTTAAAATAAAAATACAATAGACAACAACATGCTGAATAAGTGTACAGTGTACAGTGCATGAGCAACGAAATGTGGATATAGACCCTACTCACATGACGTCACAACCACGCCTCCGCGCCATATTGTCCGTCAACTCGTCGTGTTGACGCATTACCGCTACGTAAATTCCTCCTGTTACGGCGTGTTTTTCTGCTCGTTAACATTAATAATCAAAATGGTGAAGGCGTGTGTGGCGGTTGGTCTCAATAACAGAGAAGATAGACGGAGAGACTTGAAGTTCTACCGTATTCTGAGAGACCCGGAGAGGAGAGCGAAATACTGCTGCTGTGAAATTAAATTAGCTTCAAGTTGCTATAATTTCTCGCTGCGTATCTTCCCTGTAATGTTGTCGTACATGTCAGCGTGTCTTGTTCGGTAATATCATTATCGCGTCACATCAAACTCTTTGAAAACAGCGACTGTCTCTTTGCAAATGAGGCTGACACAGTTGCGTGTTTTATTGAAGAAATAGTCCAATATCCACCTATATATATTTTTTTATTGATTGTCGCCATTTTAGAAAAATTGGAAGTAAAGGGTCACACGGGTTAATGTTGCTTAGAGTGCTGCTCTTAAAGTTTTTCAAACTTTTGTGAGAGTAGGCTGATTTTGTGTGGACAAGATAGTTGTAGATATCAGGGTAGCATATGTCAGGCAGAGAGGGCGAAGACAGCGGGTCGAAAAATATCGATTTAGGCATCAGATATGGATCTGGTGAATGGATAGACTGACGCTTTTCCACATAACGCCTTTTATGCAAAGCATCCCATGAGTTTACAGCGTCTGAAAGCACCGGGGCTTCCATGAATTGCACTATAAATTGCAGGATAAATTGAAACCATTGAGAATACGGATAAACAATGACGGATAATATGGCGGCCGGATACAGCGACACGTCATTCTGTGACGTTGGTGAGTAGGGTCTATACTGTCCTCACCAGGACGCTACGGCTCGGTCCTGGCTATACAGCGAGCTAAACTTCAATTGACGATGCTGGATGTCCGTATAATTTGCTGAATCTACTTCGTCCTCGATACCAAACAGGTTCGCATCAACGTAAATTAATGATAATTAGGTGCTATTACAGCAATGACACAAACGGTTAGCATGCGTTCGCTAGCATCAGCACATCGTTGAAACGACCACGCAACTGGCTCTAAGTGTCCGATCGCGGGTGGAAAACACACAACAACAACAGAAAAGATGATACACACGGGCGTTGCCTCTGTTGAGATGTTTTACAAGGATAAACAATGAACGTGGGTTTGCAGCCGTGTTGTCCGTCTTCTTCTGGTATGTGAGCGTTCTTCTTCACGTAAACAAGTGCGAGTGCACCCCCACGTGGACATGAAAGCGCCACAAACTAAAAGCATGCATTTCAATATAAAAAAGTCAACAATACAATTGAACACACATTGCCAAAGGCAGACGCGAACGTGGCCATAGCTATTAAGAGTTATTCAGACAACTATAGAATAAAGAACATGCTAACAAGTTTACCAAACCATCAGTGTCACTCCAAAACACCAATATAACATGTGAAATGATATCATAATGTGTTAATAATTCCACACATAAGTCGCACCTGAGTATAAGTCGCACCCCCAGCTAAACTATGAAAAAAAAACTGTGACTTATAGTCCGAAAAATACAGTACGTATATTTTTCATTGCTATAGGTGAAATGTAACTGATTACGTGAAATGTGTACATATCGTTAGGAACTGTATTAATGCCATGATAATCGCTACATTGACTTATCACCTGATAAATGTACAAAATAGTCAAAAAATGTGTTTTTTATGGATTGCTAAATTACGTATGTGTCATCAGCATTCACGTTGCCTTGTTCTCGCTCTTCCATTGTAATCAAAGTAGCTCTCTGCTGTACATGCGACTCACCCATGTACAGATGGCGTGGTGATACGAAGCTGCATATTTTGGTTCCCATCTAGTCCAAGACTACAGGGGCTTGTTCTTCCGAAACGGATACGATACAGAAGAAAAATAAGGTAGATTGCTCATTGAATAAATAAATCTCGTTTTTCATTACCTTTCTGTGTTTCGGTGATGATATTTTGGATTATTATGCCAACAGAAAAGAAAAATAATCAACAATACTATCGTTTATCGGTTTAAAAATCATATTAAATCGATTGATTGAAGGCCCTTGAATCATAATTGAATTGTGGAAGACTTTTTAATGTCGTCAAATATTGTACAGTTATTTAAAGAATTGATATTGTATAGTATCCTCATCTAATTCATGGTGTCCACCCTTAGAAGTTACCCACACAAAACAAAATCACTACACCGGAATATGAGCAGTATTGCGTTGATGTAATGCATAAAAAAAAGTGGAGTCATTTCTCTGGATTCCTTCCTTTATAACTTCCCATGTCACCCAGTCAGTTATCTTTAAATAGAAATGATGTCAAGTTGAACATCAAATGATGATCTTATAACAATATGCTAATAACATCATATTATTACAACATAAAAGGGCATTCCTCAATTGAATATAATTTTGGATTTATCTAGTGTTTATTCAATCAAAATGAAGGCTTTCAAGCCAACTTCTCAGAGAACTGAAATTGTCATCATCCTACTTGAACATCTACCAACAATATTTGCATTCACATGATTTTTCACGAGAGACACAAACATTGCACTCTTGCGACGAATGAGCTGCAATTTGTCTACGGTATCTTAGCATCACGTTGCATCATTTCCCCTGTAGCATATCCTAACATGTCCCAGATATCAGTGTCCCACTGCAGACTGGGGTGTCACAGCCAAATTTACATACAAGCAACACAGACACCCAGCAGTAGGCCTATCACAACACCACACACCAACTCAATATTTTATACTCATATAAAATATGCCCGAATGTGTTCATGGCATCTGCCATCTTTGTGCCTTTGCAGGCCCCAAGAGACCCGTTTGATCTGTAATTGGGAACTGTGCTGAATTAATCAGCAGTTTATCCACTTTTTAATTGAAATAACACTTTCAAAAACCATCGAAACCACATAAAACAGCAGCTCTGTGTTTTTCTGCTTATGCACTTTTATGGGCTAACTGCTGAGATTGACCAAAAATTGTTTTGACAGGGATCACACGAAGATAATGAAGAGTTCTTGATTTTTTAACAGAAACATTGTATGACTACTCCTATGGCGATTCATGTGCTGTTGTTTTCTTTTGTCAGTTCCTTATGATCCCTTGTGCACCATTTTCTTGTTCAGTCAGTTAGTAGTTTACTTACTGACAGTGAAATTCTATTAGTCAGAAATTATCCACTTTTTTCTTGATGCTGCTTAAGGTGGAAGGCTCTTGAGAGAAACTAGGCTTTCATGCCATGACATAAGGCTTTTCCTTGAAAGTAAATTACAATATAATTTCTAAGTTATACTGTATGTTATGCTGTGGTATAGAAATGCCATCATTGTCTGAGTTATTGTAGTTTTGAATTTTTCTACACAGTTCATTCTTAGTTTGAATTCACTTATTGTTTTAATTCAATTTTTAGGTCAGTTTTTATTATATTTATTATTCGCTTTTCTATGCGGGGTATTTGCTAAGCTTGGGAACGATAAACCGATACGACCGGATATCCGGTTTTACAGGTGAGAGATACAGATGTATCGAAAGTAAAGTTATCATTCGACAGTAATTAGCCATTAAATATTCAATGAACCGATAGTAGAGATAGAATTCGGCTATCGCAAGCACAAAAATTGGCTTCTAATGCCTAGTTCAATGCATTGCTTAATGTGATAATAATTTAACTTTTACTTCACATGCTGCGCCTGTGTCATTCACCACACAGCGCACTTAGATCGAAACCGCACGCATGATATAATATGGACAAGCACTACTCACAGTCGTGGTTGCCTCAACTTGCCATGCATTTCGGCAGAACCGCTAGTAGTCGCCGTCATTACCCGATCGTCACAGGCGTGTCATAACAACGCGAGAGCTAACGAAACCACTGTAACGCACGCTCCGTAGCATTTTCTTCACAGCCCAAAACGAAACGAGTAGTGGCAACTAAGCAAGTAACTAACCAACATGCTAAAACAATGGACAGTGTGATCACCGACGCCAGTGACGTGCAGCGATTGATTTTCAACGCACCCAGGAAAACAAAAGTCGGACTTTGAAGTGATGAAGGCAGCCAGATCTGTTCGCATGGGACAGAGCTTGTGTGAAGTGTGGAGCGGTACAGAGATCGTGAGTTTTTAACCCTGAAAAATAACCCACTACAATGGTGGAAAGGGCAGCATATTGTTTCCACGAAACGCAGTCTACTTAAACATGAACGTGTGGATTAGTTGATCTTCCTCAAGAAAAATCTGCCCTTCAAAAAAGATATGGACAGTGATGAGGAATAAAAAATGAGGAAGCACAGGCATAACTGAATGACTTTGCTGTGTATTAGGTTAAAGTAATGATTATTGACCTGTCTGTCTAAAATGCCATGTTTTTATTCCCCCAATTATACCAGTCATAAAGCATAATTTATTATTTATTTATAAAAACATTAGCAGGTTTAATTCTTTTTTCTTCTAGAGCTGCTGCATATAATTAATATTTTTTGTTTGTAAGATGTTTACGTTGAAAGTTTGCACTTAAATTACTTACCTCTTGTGTTAAAAACACCAGGAAATACAGTAATTGAATTACTGCACTTTATTGTTGTCTGTCACTGGAGTTTTATTTTATTATCAATCCCATCCAATAAAATGACGGTCATATAGTAAGCCCTTTTTTTTTTTTTTTCATAAAAAAATAAAACATAACATTGGTATGAAATTTTGTTGTTTAATTTTGCTATATTAGAAATGTGGTCTTTTTATATGTTTAAAATACTGTACAAACGCACACAATAAATATTTACTATTGTATCGCTTTCACTCAATCGAACCATATCGTTCTTACACTGTATCGAATCGTATCAAATCGCTCGGCCTTAGAAATGTATCATTTTTTAATTGAATCATAACCTGTTATCTAGAAACATATCGAATTGGCTTCATGCCCAGCCCTAGTATTTGCTGACTGTGCTGTTAAAAAACTGTCAAGTTGATATTGTCTCATAAAACTCAGTAAAAAAAAATTAAAGCATGTACTAACAAACAAAAGAACATCCATCCACGTATCAAATACAGGTGCTGTACAATAGTCCACAATACATGCAGCGTAAATTGCCCATTCGCAAACTTTCCAAGTGGGCTTTCAAACTTTTATCTGTTATTTCCCTTGGGAAGTATTCGACTCCACTACAATGCACTTCATTTTATCTGTATTTGCAGCAGTCATAAATCCAAATTGTGCTTCTCGATGACAATGCTTTGGAGAAAAACACAGTAAAAGAGAATCACGGTTTCCTGACGACTGTTCAAATGAGGGTGTGCCTCACATTCAATCGGGTGTGCCAAACTGGCCACGCTGTGATATTCCAGTTTAAAGAGTTTTATGGAATTAAGTGACACAGATTATAATGAAAAGTGTTTACCTATAATTATACTTTTTGGTAACCTCTTGATGCCTATTGGTGCGAAATAGTCACGTTCCAGACCAAATCAGCCTAAATGTTTTTGTTTTTTTTTTAATCCATAGATGCCTGTTGGAACCATATTATTCATTAGCAAAGTTGTGTTCATAGTCCAATTTTAAATTTCAGTACTTGTCACCCATTGTATTGCTTATTGCAGTTTGGAAAGATGGCGCCCCCTTTGTGTAGTCGATGGTATGGTAGCTGCAAATTATGCACTAATCAACTGACACATATCAGGTGAGTTTAAATGGAAGTGAGAGGCTACATTTGTTTTGTTTTTTTGTTTGTTTTTTACACAGACGGGGTAGACACACAGTTTTTTGACCACTTAAACCGTTTGAACACTTTAATACACTTACAAGACTTAAGACCACGACTTACGACCAATGACAACAACTCAAGTCACTTTCCATAAGAAATCACTCACTATTATTGGGATCGTGAACCCACTTGGAAATGCCTAGATCGCAATAAACAACAATTGAATCATCATCAAAAGGTGCGTCTGAAATTTTATACCCCGATTTGGCCGGCTAATTAGTCATCAAAAGCCGGTACAATGCCTGCTGTTGCTTATTTGCATCATTCATGAAATTCTATGTACAGTGGGGCAAATAAGTATTTAGTCAACCACTAATTTTGCAAGTTCTCCCACTTGAAAATATTAGAGAGGCCTGCAGATCTCCTCTAGAGCAGTGATGTTTTGGGGCTGTCGTTGGGCAACACCGACTTTCAACTCCCTCCACAGATTTTCTATGGGGCTGAGATCTGGAGACTGGCTAGGCCAGTCCAGGACCTTGAAATGTTTCTTATGAAGCCACTCCTTTGTTGCCCTGGCTGTGTGTTTGGGATCATGTCATGCTGAAAGACCCAGCCAAGTCTCATCTTCAATGCCCTTGCTGATGGAAGGAGATTTTCACTCAAAATCTCTCGATGCATGGCCCCATTCATTCTTTCCTTTACACAGATCAGTCGTCCTGGTCCCTGTGCAGAAAAACAGCCCCAAAGCATGATGTTTCCACCCCCACGCTCCACAGTGGGTATGGTGTTCTTCGGCTGCAATTCGATATTTTTTCTCCTCCAAACACGAGAACCTGTGTTTTTACCAAAAAGTTCTATTTTGGTTTCATCTACCATAACACATTCTCCTTGTCCTCTTCTGGATCATCCAAATGCTCTCTAGCAAACCGCAGACGGGCCTGGACATGTACTGGCTTCAGCAGGGGGACACGTCTGGCAGTGCAGGATTTGAGTCCATGGCGGCGCATTTTGTTTCCGATAGTAGCCTTTGTTACTGTGGTCCCAGCTCTCTGTAGGTCATTCACTAGGTCCCCCCGTGTGGTTCTGGGATTTTTGCTCACCGTTCTTGTTATCATTTTGACGCCACGGGGTGAGATCTTGCATGGAGCCCCAGATCGAGAGAGATTATCAGTGGTCTTGTATGTCTTCCATTTTCTAATAATTGCTCTCACAGTTGATTTTTTTTTTACACCAAGCGTTTTACCTATTGCAGATTTAGTCTTCCCAGCCTGGTGCAGGTCTACAAGTTTGTCTCTGGTGTCCTTCGACAGCTCTTTGGTCTTGGCCATAGTGGAGTTTGGAGTGTGACTGACTGAGGTTGTGGACAGGTGTCTTTTATACCGATAATGAATTAAAACAGGTGCCATGAATACAGGTAACGAGTGGAGCCTCGTTAGACCTCGTTAGACCTCATTAGAAGAAGACCTCTTTCACAGCCAGCAATCTTGCTTGTTTGTAGGTGACCAAAGACTTATTTTCCACTCTAATTTGGAAATAAATTCTTTAAAAATCAAACAATGCGATTGTCTATTTTTTTCCCCCCACATTCTGTCCTCGTGGTTGAGGTTTACCCATGTTGAGAATTACAGGCCTCTCTAATCTTTTCAAGTAGGAGAACTTGCACAATTGGTGGTAGACTAAATACTATTTGCCCCTCTGTACGTATTTTACATATGAACAAAGACTCCACCATCAATTGACAAGACAACTCCCACAGACTTTGCGCCATGCACGCCCGTACCAACCCATAGAGGTGGCTTTCCCTGTCTACTGTGATAAACTCAAACACGCGCTGCGTTCTAACGGCGGATTTAGGTGGAAATAGGACGAAGGTTTTATTGCATTTAAGCAGGCAGGAGTGTCTCGAGTGATTTGGTAAAGGATTCAAGATAATTATTATATTTTTCACACCTGTTGTGAAAACAAGGAAATGAATGGAAAAAATAGCCTAACTTTAGCTTGAAATATCTATGTAAAATGAATGCCAACTGCCCGTTTGTTTTTTGTTTTTGTTTTTTGCTTTCAACCAAGAGTCTAGAGTGTTTTAGATTCATATCTACAGAAATTGCGTGATTTAAGCATTTATTTGTGAGAATTTTCAACCTAAAAAGCTCTTTGTTTTTAGTGACGGCTGCCATGTTGGATTTTGAATCCCTACACAATAGCGGAATTCAACCTAAATAAGTTGTGATTGTACACAGAAAAATGCAATTTTGCTTTGGTTGAGTAAAATTAAGATGATTCTGCATTCTTTCCTCAAGTATTAAATTTCTGATGTGAAAATTGAGTGATTTATCAGCTGTTGAAAACTTGCACTAAATTTAAAAAAAAAAATAAGTTGCTGTTTTGAGCAAAAACTTATGTTAAATATTGCTATTGATCCTGAAAATAAAGATGATTATCTCTGCATTTGGTGATTTTTGTACAACTAGCATAAAATTTGAGAATTTTATAGCAATTCTAAGTTTTGTTATCCTTGTATTAAAAAAATAATAATCGGGGATTTTATTCGGGAACGACTTTAAATTTTCTTGATGTTGCTGTTCATGGAGACTCCTATATGCCTCAGGGAGGCTGTTTTGGCTTTAGGTCACTGGCGGCTTTTGTTTTGAAAATATTTTAATTTTAAGTTTTTGAAAATAGGCCCCATACTGATCGGGCCTGAGCCCCGTGTCGCGTCAACTGATAGTGAAGTCTATGATATGATATTTATTATTATTGCTTAATATTAAAATGTATTTTAATTAACTTTCTCAATTTGATTTAGCATCTACCAGAAAGCAAAAATAAAATATTTTTAAATCTTTTTTTCTTTTTCTTTTTTTTTAAATATAATTTTGGTGTCAAGGGGTCATAAAAAATATGCCAATCTGAGTGCAGACTGGTCTACCAAATAGCAAAACGTGTATTTGATATATTTTATAGCGTATTCTTAATAGCTAATCACAGAATTCACTTGACAGGGTCTTAAATGGAGTGGGGCATAAACAACAGTTTGTTCTCCATGTTGTATGAAGTAGTGGAACTATGAAAATAAATTCAAAGGATTTTCTACTTTGCCTGAATGTTGACCATTAAACCAAGCGTCCCCCTTGACAATAGTAAAAGTGGTGGTGCGTCGTATAGTGTGATATATAGTTACAGTAGATCAATGTATGTGGGAAGAGGCGAGGGAGAAAGGAAAAGTCTTTCATTGTTTCTGCACTCTATATTGCCACTCTTTAAGGTGGATCCCAGGCTGCCCATATGACGAATGAACACCATTCTAGAGTCGCTGTTTGGTACTTGGCATCACAGAGGGTTGGGATTCTGGGGCCATTGGTTTCAGACGGTCTGTGTCCCTAGTGCATGCTAGGCATGACACCTGGGGGCCAAAGTTCTGCTTAGATGGAAAGGAGGAGCCATAAATCAGCCCGTCTGGGGGGCTGTGCTCTTTGTTTCCATCCATCTCTGCCCCTGATGGGGAAGACGGGGAATGAGGGAATGGGAGGCTGTGGGTGGAATGGGTTCACATACCTGGGGAGAAAGAAGAAAGGCTACAGATACATAGGACAGGGTTCTCTTCTCTGTCCTATGATCCTGTTACCAATGTCTTTGGAATAAATGTTTTGAACTACCAGAAAGAAAACATCAAATATTTAATATAACATATTGCATAAGAAGAAAATGACAATGATTTGGAGCATGAAGGTTATCATCATATGAATTACTAAAATACTATTTGCTGTTGTGAGACAAATGTCAGAACAGAAGGGTTCACAATGGTTCAATGAGTTCTTAATCTGAAATTGACTTCTGAGTTGACTTTTTCTGAACTCGAAAACTAAGATAATTGAGGTCCAGAATTGACTATCTGAATTATTTCAATCAAGACTGTTTTCACCTGAAGCTAAACTCATACATGGCCACAATGAAAAGACATCATCAATGGACCCGATATGTCAATTCAACATGAAAAGTTGTCAGGTCAATTTACTGGTATTTCTGCCCCTTAGGAATTAGAGGTTGAGGTTTCTCACTATGCCCGCAAGTAGTTACATATACCCCTCAAACATTTTCATACTGTTATCAATCACATTATCAATGATTATCAAAAAATAGACAAAGCATATAGCTTTATCAAATGGTAGCAAGAAGAAGCTGGAACTGTTTTAGATTGTATGGGAGGGAGTTTGCATGTATGAACAACTGCTGCACTATATGTAGCGAGTGCCATGCAAAATAGGCTTATTCTGCAAACCTTCAAAGAGTTGCATGGTTTTGTAGAGCAGAACCCTGCAGACGGTGGCAGTGCCAAGGGGTCCTGGGGTGTCTGTGAGGAGTAACACAGCTTCAAACAAGAAAGATTACTTTAGGGCAGACTTTCTGATCTAAGGATACTCTACATCCCTTAAACCATGGAAACAAGAAGGGGATAAAAGAGCAGTATCATTACAGCCCATTGTCCCTGTTTCCATCTCCCATTGCAAAAGTGTAAAACCATAAAATAAATTAGCTACTACATGATAATCAAAAATTTATATATTTTTTGTCCCTACACAGGCCAGAAATTCTGCTATTAGGCCAACAATGAGTGAAATACAGTGTATCACAAAAATGAGTACACCCCTCACATCCCTGCAGACATTTAAGTACTGTATATCTTTTCATGGGACAACACTGACAAAATGACACTTTGACACAATGAAAAGTAGTCGGTATGCAGCTTATATAATAGAGTTAATTTATTTTCCCCTCAAAATAACTCAAAATATAGCCATTAATGTCTAAACCCCTGGCAACAAAAGTGAGTACACCCCTTTGAAAAAATGTACATCCCTAAATGTCCAAATTGAGTACTGCTTATCATTTTCCCTCCAAAATGTCATGTGACTTGTTACAGGAGTACTGTCAGCATTGCTGCAAAGATTGAAGAGGTGCTGGTGGGGGGGTCAGCCTGTTAGTGCTCAGACCATATGCCGCACTCTACATCAAATTGGTGTGCATGGCTGTCACCCCAGCAGGAAGCCTCTTCTGAAGACGGTACACTAGAAAGCCCGCAAACCGTTTGCTGAAGACATGTCAACAAAACACATGGATTAATGAAACCATGTCGTATGATCTGATGAGGCGGGCCCACCTCTTCAATACCTGCAGCAATGCTGACAGCACTCCTGTAACGAGTCACATGACATTTTGGAGGGAAAATGACAAGCAGTACTGAATTTGGACATGTAGGGATCTACATTTTTTTCAGAGGGGTGTACTCACTTTTGTTGCCAGGGGTTTAAATACTAATGGCTATATTTTGAGGAGAAACTAATTACCTCTATTATATAACCTGCACACAGACTACTTTTCAATGTGTCAAAGTGTCATTTTGTCAGTGTTGTCCCATGAAAAGATGTAAATATCTGCAGAAATGCAAGGGGTGTATTCACTTTTGTGATACACTGTATGTTTTACAGATCCTAAATAATATCTGCAGAAATGCAAGGGGTGTATTCACTTTTGTGATACACTGTATGTTTTACAGATCCGAAATAACAAGCAGTGGCATATTTTAATGTAAGTTGAGTTAAAGCCATCAGAACATTCTTGGCTATCAGAAAACTAGTTCTGTGTGAGGGGTCAGGGTCATCTGATCAGATGCCTGCCCATAGCATGTCCTGCTTCACCCAAACCTCTTTTAATGCAACACATACATCATACTCTTTTGGAAGAGCTGGGGTGGGGGGGTCAGACACCGGTGAATCAGTTCTCTGTTGCTGTCCCTATGCTCCCTGGCCAAGCTCTCCTAACTCATACACTGCACTGCCTTCACCCTTCTTCTACGGTGTTGGGTTAATGGTTGTCTCTCAGTGGGTGGCGTTCTGCTCCCGCATTGGGCTGTTGAGGCTATGGGTGCCCCGCTGCACTCCAGGCTGTGTTGGTGGCATGGGTGGTGGCGGGGTGTGTGGGCTGACGTCAGGAACACATTAATAGTCACACATGATTTGCCCTAATACTGGGTTCCCCGCTACACATTCCAAGCATTGCTTGAGCACTCACCTTCCCAGATCACACTCTTATATGATCTGTCTTCCCCCTTCTTTCTTTCTTCGGTTGGTTGACTTCGTTTCCCCTCCACACACAATTTCCAGGGTCGACTGACACAGAGATTATGCGGACAATTAAAGGGTCACGTCGTAGTATAATGTCCAGGACTTTCCCGGGACGAGGCATATGTTGAAAGCAAGTGTTAAATTCTTGGGTCACAGCACGATGGCTGATGACGTAAATATCGTGGCTAGCTGATGGTTACTTCCTCTTTCTTCGCAGTAAGACGAAAAGCGGAAAACAAACATTGCAATTATCAAGCAAGCTTGGAATAGCTAAATTGGACTGAAAAAATAAAATAATTTGCTGCTGGTTCGTAGAGCCGAGGAAGAGAGTCCATCTTTGGAAATGTGTGGTTGACTTTGTTGACAATGTTAGGGTCTGCAACTGCGGAAACAAGGTTGTATCTCAAATCAGAAAACAACAGAGGGAAGTGTTCAAGGGTTTATTAAATGCAAACATAAATATACGCGATCGCGGAAAAGGGGAAATAAAACAATGAGTCTGTGACAGTAGGTCGACAGGGATCAATAATACTAACCTAAGCGGTAGGCAGAGAGCTGATAAGGCAACAAAACAAATACAGTCAAAAATCAGCACAATGTAGGGGAATTTAAAACAAGGGTAGCAGACGAACAAGCTAGCAAATGCAAGAAATTCGAGAGTAAAAGGTGTTGAATGGCGCCCAGCAATTTATTATTTCGGCACCCTTCTCTTGGATCACCTGGGCTTAAATACAGTCTTGATGAGCTTAAATTGGCTGCAGTTACAACGTCAGGAACGCTCCCACAACCGGCTCTGTAACAAAAACACGATTTGACCAACATTGTGACAGCCAATGACGACCAAAAATGACGTAATGTCCGAGTTATAAAATCATGGCAGCAGCCCTCCCCGCACAGAGAGCGCCAGTGGGCAACACGGGACAAGTCTGTGAAAGTGTCCAACCCGCGTCATTCCCAGGATATCATTACATACACAAAGCAATGACGCGAGTACATTTGGGGCTTAGGTAAGAGTTGTCAAATTGAGACAACAATGCTATTTACACGAGGTAGCTTATATAATTAATGATGTTTTCAATTCACTATTGTATTCTTCTATTTTATCCTTCTATTCTCTATTCTACTATTTTATGCATTCCCTTTGTCCCTAATAAACTCTTTACTCTCAAGATGCATTCTCTGAATAAACAACACAATCCAAACAACCACAATGGGAGTACACCAAACTCCCATAGAGCACATTAAAACTGTTTCAGCCTTTAAAGACCCTCAGTTTTCCCATTTCAGCAGCTGGACGGAAGAAAAAAAAAAAAAAAAAAAAAAAAAAAAACAAGCAAGAGAACTACCGTAATTTCCGGACTACAAGCCGCTACTTTTTTCTCTCATTTTGGGTCCTGCGGCGTGTGCAATGATGCGGACAATTTGTGTATTTTTCTGACGGCCGCCAGGGGCGCTCGAGCATGGAATGTGGGAGTGAGACACGTGGAATATATGTGTCGAGGAAGACGCTAGTTTGCACTACTACCGGTAGTTTAACTTTGTACATTGTGCATGAATAGAGGTGGCGAACCCTCGTCTTTGTGCATGAGTAGAATTGGCAGACCTGCATCATGGAAAATGCTAGAAGAAATTAAATTGGCCATCCGAGTTGTATGGGACGCTTTGATGACGAGCGGCGAGAGCTCTTTTGCCAAGATACGCCGAATGCGAAGAGCAGCTTTGGGGGAGCCTAGCATCGTGAAGCGCTGTGAAAGAGTCCGCCATCACCAGTGGGCTTTTAGGGGCCAGTCTGCTGCGAGGAGGACGGCACAGGCTGGGAGTGAATATGCCTCATTATGGGAGACATTGAAGGCAACGCGAAGGACAGACTGAGTAGGTGCGTGCGTGGCGAAGTGCATCTGAGCGTCTTCATATCCGACACTGAGGGTGAAGACTTTCATTTTTTGAATGCACAGGAAGAAGATGAAGATTGCTAACAAAGACTTTTATGTTTTTATTAACCAGCACAATTAGTGCTGCACCGCCATGCTGATGCTATGCAACTTCCGTGCCGCTGCTATATAACTGCCGTGTTTGCCGGCGCTGTTTGGAACGAAAAGTTAAGGTGTGTTATTAAACATTTGAAAACTGTATTTCTTTGTCAATGTCTCATTTTACTAAGTGGGCACACGCGGCTTATAGGCAGGAGAGGCTTATGTATGTAGAAAATGGTTTTTCCTTTAAAAATGTACTGGGTGAGGCTTGTAATCAGGGGCGCCCAATAGTCCAGAAATTACGGTAAATTGGAACCAACAGGCTCTAGAGCTTTATTCAAGGTCCAGTACTTTGGTATCCCAACACACTCAAATTAGAGTAGCTCCATCAGTAGAAATGTTTAAATCTCAACTGAAGACTTACTCTTTTTCTAGATTTTAGTTAGTTTAGTTAAAACCATACATAGGCAACTTTTATTTCCGCTTCTCCCCAGATTGCCGATCAAGCGTGTAATCAGACCAGACAGAAGGAATAAAAGAATAGGGTGACAAGTGAAATGTGGAACCCAGATCATTTTTACTTCACAGCTACCATCGCTTTCATTACAGACCCCCACTTCCCAATAATTAGCATCCTTGAGCTCATTTGCAAGTCAAACTGTGGCTGTAGGACTGGAGGCTTTGAGAGCGCCCCTGTGATCTCGGGGTCCTACAGCCCCTCCACCCTCGCACCCTTGTTACGAACCTTCCTGACAATTAATATGAAAAAAGATTCATCCTCTGTATAGCCAATACATTATTCATATTTTCCCTCACTTAAATAAATCATTATGTTCTTGAGGGTTTAGCTTAAACAACATACTTTCTCTTTTCTTTCTATACTCTCACTTCGCTAACATACAGATGAATTTGCATGCACTGACCTTGCACTATATTTGGTTGACTTCCCAAAAAGGCATGAAAAATCCATTCAGTCCTAGAATAGGGAAGCAGAAACTACTGCAGCAAATACTGCCATAAATTGTTTTGTTTTTATTGCTGTTGTTAGTAGACACCTTTTTAATTTGAAAGTCCTCCTTTGCACAGACATTAGAGCAGAATTTATCTTCATCGGGTGAATTACTAGTTTCTACGCGTCTCATGTCCTCTGAATTGATATACCGTATTGGCCCGAATATAAGACGGCCCTGATTATAAGAAGACTCCCTCTTTTTCAAGACTCAAGTTTGAGAAAAAAGACTTTTTCAACACCAAATTTTTATACAGAAAATAATTACAGTACATCTGACACAAATAATTATAACAATATATTTGAGAGAAAAAGTATGTTATTTGGCCTCATTCAAATCTTAATATCTGAACATTTAAATATGTAAACTAAAGTGCAATCGAATTCGTAAATGAATGGCTTCTGGTTTATGAAATGTAAATAAACCAATCTATTGTGATAAAACAAAAAAATTGCAATAACTGCCTTAACCACCAAAGTGAAATCTAACTGTAACTGTAGTCTTGAAACAAATCTGAATTAGGAAAAACATCGCAATAAAATAATGCAAACTGGTTAGACTTGAGAGTAGTTGAGAGCTGTCATGACAGACCATCGCTTTAATGATATCTGGCGCCATCTAGCGTCGTGAATGGGTTTAATGTCTAGACCGCGAATATAAGACGACCCCCTCTTTTTCAGTCTTATTTCATTGCAAAAAAACACAGTCTTATATTCAGGCCAATACTGTAGTATTAATAGTGACCTGCTGAATAATGAAACTTAAACAGAAAATGTCCACTTTGCCCATTCAGCAGTCTTTTGTACTATTACAGTCAGTTTGTAGCTGAAGACATGTTCAGTGACAAATGGACTTACAGAATTCAAAGCTTTAAAAAATATTTGTTCTTGCAACAATTAAGATGCTTTTTACTGGTAACCTACAATACTTGTATCAGTGAAAAGAATGCACGTTTCCATTGACAACTTTAGTATGCCCTTTCAGATTTTGATTTTCTTAATCAAATTTGGTCAAATTAGATATTTTCATTTCCGTTGCATGCATAGGAGTTTCCCCTGTTAAAAAAAAAAAATGTAACAGCGTGTGCTGTTAAAAGTTGCTTGTGAGTTCTTGTGTTGTACTTTTCTTAGAAGTTAATCATCTTATTGATGTTAAAGGGCACTTTCACATTAGACCAAGAGGATCAGGAACCGAACTATCCATCCCTCTGCCGGAAACAGTAGGGAGAAAAAACAACCGAAAAATGGAGCCTTTGGTGCAGGCATATCTTAAAGCTTTACCAACGACAAGGAAGTCGCCAGATTCGTCAGGTTTTTAATCCTTTATTTTAGAACTTGTGCAACACAACATGGCTACAATCCTCACTAGGCGATGCCAACAACAACAGAACATGGAAAGTGTAAGTATCCCGCACCTCTCTTACTCTGTATGGTGCTTTCAGGAACAGCATGCTAAACACAACTGCCACATTAGAACCCAACTCTGCATATCAAATGCAATAGATTAGTGCAGGACAACAGCATTTGTTCATGGTTTATCGTCTGTCCTCTTGCCATTGTTGATTTGGAATAGCGTGCGCACTGTACTTCTGCTTCCAAGGATGCACTGCGTGTAGCGTCACAGCCTGGAGCATCACAACTCCAGCCTTTGATGCTGCACGTAAAGTAGCAGAAGCGCAACCTGCTCCTCTTGCATTCAAAAGTGAAGCAGGGTGAACTTAAAGTGGACCGAGACCCCGATTTTGAGCGGACCATAGTTTTTTTGTTCGGTCCGGTCTAGAGTGCAGATGCGTGTTCACATTTACAAAAAGAAGCGGACTATCTGAGAAAAAGAAGTCTGGTCTATTTAAAACGGACCAAACACTGCTAGTGACCCTAACCCTAGTGAAAGCGCCCTAAGAGCGCGTGGTCTGAAAGAGCTACACTTTTTTAAAAAACTGTCATTTGGACTCAGGAAAAACAGGTAGCCCTATTGACCAGTTAACATGTTAATATGTCCACCCAAAAACAGGAAGGAGGGGTTGCATGGGGTGTGGCGCAGCCCCAACCTTATACAATCTGTTAGATTATTTAACAGTACTGAAACCTCTCACAAACACAAAGGGTGGGTGGGGGTCTTTACTCCCTCACCCCTACTCTTTCCAATTAGCAGAAGAGTCCCCCTTCTTCGGCATCTATTATACCTATTAAGTATTCTGTATGGTGCTATCACTTTTCCATAACTAGCTTGCACAAAGACCAAATGCTTCGTTTGGTGTGATTTGTTGCCCCGCTTGACCGCTTCTTTGTCCCCGGCCAGACTGGCTAAGAGCTGCGCAATGGGGCTCCCCTGCTGTTTATCAAGCTGACAGAATCTGTAATGAAATAAGTAGGGGTGACAATGACAGTGGAGCAGAGGTATAAGGAACACATAGCCTTATTTGAATCATTTAAGCAAGATGCAATTACAGCTGAACCCATCGCAGAGGAAAGGGGCCGATTTAAAGGAACCACAAATCAATGCATAGTGATGGTGATGTGTGTGACAGAAGTGCCTGTTAGCGGTACACAACTGCTCTCGAGCATCATTACACTCACTGTAGACAATATATTACTGCCTAAAGAGAGGAATGAAAACAAAAGACTGTGGGGGTCTAAGGAGGGCGACGGGGCTTTGGATAGTCATTTACGGATAGAAAATGGCAGCCAATTTGAATGTCTTGAAGGACTCTTTACCAATTTTCTGCAAGTTTCAAGTATTTGCACTTGTTTATTTATACTTTAAACTTCACATTATCTAATATATGTGGAGCCCAAGTCCCACTATAGAAGTTTCAGTATGGTTAACCTATTATATTTATGTTGCTTTCCTTTGTTTTTGTTTTTCCTTCAAAATAACTTTTGTGTTGTTGCAAAACTAATAAGCAAGGAACCGTAGATTATCTGGTTATACAGCATGAAATTCAGGTCCAAAGCTCAAGGGGAGGACAAATAAACGCTGTGCACTGGACATGGAATTTAAATTCTTGACTATGCGGTTTGATACCTGAAATATGGCCACCTGAGGTATCATAAATAACACAAGAAAACCGTGTTAGCAGGTGAGACATCGTTAAAGTAGGCCAATAAAGTAGGCATTGATCGACTGTTGAAATTTTGTTTATTGACTGACAGTTTAATAGGTCAATTCAACTGATTAGCTAGCAAACCTGTATTCTTATACCAGCATGTGCACATTTCTGGTTCCCATGCTCAAAAGAACGAAAGAAACATCTTAAAGGCGAAATAACAAGAAAATGGTCTAGCAGGTTGTTTGCCCTTCTTTTCAAAACTAGGAATTAAAATGAGGGCTTGTGAATTTCCAAGGTTTTCTTCGTCACAAACCCTTAGCTCTCTCTTCCGCTCCAGTCAATCACTTTAAGACCCATCCTTCCCTCACTTACTTCATCCATATCCCCGCCATCACCCTCAATCCCACCACAAGAAGTTTGAGATGTCGAAATGTTGCTACAGTCGGTTTCTTCTGGTTGGTTTCATCCTCCATTTCTTTGTCTCTTTCTTCTACGAGAGTCAGTGGTAGTCAGGAAACTAAATGTTCTTCCGTTTCCTCCAACTTGTTTAATTAGCGACCATCGAGAGTTGCAGTGGCCAAAGACTGGAATGCCAAGCCGGTGTTCCATCAGATTTTGCTCCGCATCAGAAATTGTGGTTCTACGTATGCGCGTAACCTTACAAACGGCCTTGAATCCAGCAAACTCAAACTCAATACTTTGTGTCCAAAGTAAACACCACTTACTTTCGATTAAGAAATGAATATGTACTGACTTTTGGTCATGGACGCACACATAGTTCTCCTCACTTACATCCTACCACCTGGCTTGCCTCAACTCGACCTCGCTCTCTCACAGCGTCTTCCTCCTGCCGTTAAACATTTATTTACGACGTATTCATGTTGTACAGGTAGATTCATAATGTAAGTTGTATATTGGCACCTTTATAAAATATTGAGAGTCCATGACAGAGACACAGAAAGGCTTTGGTAGAAACACCAGAAGAGCCAAACACCAACTACTGGTTGACAGAACTGTCGCCCGAGACTGCAAAACCAGAAATTTGATGTTGGCTAAATTACGGTCAGGGGTTACATCCAGTATGGGGTGTGCGGGAGATCTGCAGGGTGGAAGGTGGCATAAATAGTCTGAAATATCAACAAATCTTAGCTGCCTCTTACATTCTTAACCATAAAAAGGTACAAATTCTGCAGCAGGATAGTGGTCCATAGCATACTTCAATCTCTACCTCAAAGTTCCTCAAGGCAAAGAAGATCAAGATCCTCCAGGACTGGCCAGCCCAGTCACCAGACATGAACAGGATGAAAGAGGAAGCATGGAAGACGAAACCCAAGAATGTTGATGAACTCGGGAGGCATGCAAGACTGCTTTCTTTGATGATCCTGATGACTTCATCAATAAATTGTATGAATCCTTGTCGAACCACATGGATGCAGCCCTGCAAACCCATGGAAGTCATACAAAATATTAAATTTAGATCTCACAGCACCACTACTCAATTCGCTTATGTTATGTAACATATTTTTTTACTTGAAGTACATTTTTTGTTCAATTTTCAAACTACTTTCTGTAGAAGACAAAACTTTTGTCTTGCCAAAATTTGATCTTTATCTCTTCATTAAATGATAAATCTTTTTTCAGTGAAACAAATATGTTTTTGTACATTCAACATCATTTGGCAGGGTCTTAGCTTTCATATGAGCCTTTTCTGAAACCAATTGAATAATTAAAAGTCAGGTTATTAGTAGGGCTGTCAAAATGATCGCGTTAACGGGTGGTAATTAATTTTTTTGAATTAATCACGTTAAAATATTTGACGCAATTAACGCACATGCCCCGCTCAAACACATTAAAATGACAGCAGTGTCATGTCCACTTGTTACTTGTGTTTTTTGTCTCCCTCTGCTGGCGCTTTGGTGCGACTGATTTTAATCAGTCGCACAAAGAGCATTGTGTAATTATTGACATCAACAATGGAAAGCTATTTTATTTTTTGATTCAAAATTTTACATATTTTATTAAAACGAAAACATTAAGAGGGATTTTAACATAAAATTTCTATAACTTGTACTAACATTTATCTTTTAAGAACTACAAGTCTTTCTATCCATGGATCGCTTTAACAAAATGTTAATAATGTTAATGCCATCTTGTTGATTTATTGTTATCATAAACAAATACAGTACTTATGTACAGTATGTTGAATGTATATATCCGTCTTGTGTCTTATCTTTCCATTCCAACAATAATTTACAGAAAAAATATTTGAATTGTGATTAATTACGATTAATTAATTTTTAAGCTGTGATTAACTCGATTAAAATTTTTAATCATTTGACAGCCCTAGTTATTAGCAATTGTTTCTACAAAATGGATAAGCGACAAGACTTTTGTCAGGGACTGTATATATAATATACTCGGGTGCACATACGTGGTCCGCATGCGCGCATGCGTACTGGACGTAGACAAACGCGCTGGCCCTCAACGGCTTAAATGCGCTTTTGCGTACAGATAGCTGACCACTGTATTTGCGGCGGACACGAGAAAATCACTTCTCAAAATGTCAAAGAGGCAGGCCCCACTGAGTAATTATTTCCGTGTTCCCCCACCCCCATCAAAAGACAGACAGACAACAAGACGTCACCGGAGCTACAGAAAAAAAGGACTTTTGCTTAAAAGAGGCTACATGGCTAGAAGTAAATGATGCTTGCACGGAAATGTGGTGCAACATTTGCCGTGAGAATCCCAATGTCACTGATAAGAGCAGCGCATTTTATGTAGGGTCAAAGAATTTTAGCCATCCAAACTTTGAAAAGCACGAAAAATACAGAGCATGTGGCAATTAAGCAAACTATCGTCGTCAGACAGGACCCCACTCGCCCTATGGACAAGTGACGGAATAAACTTATTGAAGAACAGCGCCATGCACTGACAAACGTGTTTTTGCTCGCATTTCACAAAGCTAAACATGCACGTTCAATGAGCTCTCATGAGGATGACATCCCACTTTTACAAAGGCTTGGAGTTCATGCGGGAGCCGCATATGAATTGCCTGGCACGGCCAGACTGTTCTTCCTGTATTTTTCAAACACTGAGAGAAAAGTCTGGGTACCAGCCCATTAACGGCCTCTTGAGCAGGTACAAAATCAATCGACAAATCAGATTCGTTTATTTGCGTGACGTGTTCTTAACAAGTAACGTCACTCTTGCGTGTCGAAAGTCGTCTCCACAACAACACAGATGGTGAACGGGAGAGCCGAGAATATGTTCCAATCCACGGTAAAATCAGTTTTAAATTACCAAAAACACATCGACACGAGTCATTGACAGCAGTCTGTCTCGCGCTAGCCATGTTGAATAAACTTCGCTCTCCTTGTATGTTTCCTTCCGCGCGCAAGTCCCTCCTTCTGCCCTCGTCGCTTAACGAACGTCACGTCTGCCCGTCGCTGATTGGTCCACTCCGCTGTCTGTTTGCTGTGGCTTGCTCCACCCTGGAAATTATATCTGCTGAATGGTGACCAGACTCAATAGCTGGAACAGCGGTGAGTCTGGTGTACCAGGCAAGCATATGAATGCCCTTTATTTTGAATTAGTGCTTTTATGTTTATTTCTTTACATTTCACTTCAATGTAATGGCAATTTTGTTGTGCCAGTTGATGTTAATCAAGCGTTAATTGTTTATATAATTAAGTAAAGGTAATTGGCTCTAAGTAAAGCTTGTCATAATTTTATCTCATCAGGCAGGTCGGTTCTCAAGCTCAATGAGGACCAAGTCACATCTCCAGGTCTTGCTCTGATAACCTGGGCAAAAAAAATATGTGCACCCCTGAATATACTAGTCCGGCCCATTTGAGTGCTAATTGATGTGGTCTTGACCAATGAACAAAAATGAGTTTGACAGCCCTGATTGAACAAAACTATGTGACTTACCCAACTGCTCAACCCCTACACACATGTATCGTTAGTCAACTGTAAACCATTTCATCCGAAATTGGGTAAAACTGAGGAAGTCTTGGACCTTTGGGACATGCAAAGCATCAAGACGTTCTCTCTCTCACTCTTTGTATTTCTTTCCGCTGTTCTATTTCTTTCTGCCTGGGGTATGATGCCATCTGGCCTGGTGTTGGTGGAGGTAGACATGCAGCATGCACGGCATGGGTTTGTTTGACTCACATTGGAACACAAGGAGTTGTCTTGCCACAAACACTTGTGCTGAACATTGTTAAAAGAATGGGACGCATTTACACATTTGTAAACAAGCACCATGACTGAATCGCATCATTTACACATTACAATTGATTTCTGTATGTTATCTTTCTCCTTTCCAGAAGGAGAAGGAGAAAACGCAGGCACCTGGGAATACAAAAGTAAATGTAAGGTTTCTGGATGTTTTTTTCCTTCTTGCTCAAGTAGTCTCTCATCATGATGACCAGGGTGATTTACCCATCAGTGTCTGGAAATCAGACTCAATAACGGAACAGCATATACATTGAAGACAAGCACTATATTCCCAGGTTTTCCAGGGCTAGACTTTCCTATGCTTATTGCCCCTCACTACTGTAGCTACTATGGTTCTCTATAGAGGATTGTACTGGTCCACCCCTCATCTATCAATGACACTATTGGCTGACAGAGCACTTATTCACACTCACTCATGAATATTCAATTTACCCCCACTTCAAGGGTACATAAGACATATCTATACACAGGAGATAAGAACACCATCTCTCGCAGTGTGTCAAAAGCTTTACTCCATCTCCCTCCTCTTCTTCTTTCAAGGTTTTCATACATGACTAACATAAACATGAACAGCAACACGCGGACATTAATTTCAAGCACATGTTTCAGTAAAGGTGTCGACCATGAGACATTTTTCCCTGACACTTTGTGCAAGCCAACATAATCCTGCACCGTTTGCGCAACGGAAAAATCCCATTTGTCCTTTGTCAGCACAAACACCTTAATTTGAGGCTTTTCACTCCTGAGTAAGCAGCGACTCTCCTCTGGAGTGTAGTGAGACACAGGAAATTCATGCACACGTCTACCTCATCAACAGGGCACTTCACTCTGCGTTCATCATCCTTTATCTTTATGAAGGTATTGTTTTGTTTTGTTTTTTTTTCCCCAAAGAAAAATATATTTTAGTTATATTGTTAATTTCGATGCACAATGGAAACAAAAATTTCCAAAGCCCATCCAATACTTTGGCATATGACATATTATTTTATAAATGTTTATAAAAAGTAAGTCATTTGCTCAGACTTCATAGCAGCATTGTATAAACTTTTTTTTCTGAGAAATATCGAAAGTTGCAGGGGCCACTTTGAAATTGTTCAACTATTTTTAAAACACAAGAAAGTCAGCCTTTATTTACTTTTGACTAAACACACTGAATACTTGAGCAAGTTTAAATCATGACTGCTTCTTCTTTTTTGACAGTATTTCCCAAATTCATAGTTGATAAATTAAAAAAATCTAGGAGAGTAGAATATTTTTTTTCTAACCTATATGATACTTAGCATTATATGTTTCCTCCATGCTGCTGCCAAATCTGATCAAAATTATCTGATTTGGATAGTGTAAAGATATTTATTCCCACATATTTGTTCATTTTACATAGTATATTACCGTATTGGCCCGAATACAAGACAGTGTTTTTTGCACTAAAATAAGACAGAAAAAGTGGGGGTCGTCTTATATTCGCGGTCTAGACGTTATACCCATTCACGACGCTAGATGGCACCAGATATCATTGAAGCGATGTTCTGTCATGATAGATCTCAGCTACTCTCAAATTTAACCAGTTTGCATTATTTTATTGCAATATTTTTCCTTATTCAGATTTGTTTCAAGACTACAGTTACAGTTAGACTTCACTTTGATGGTTAATGCAGTTATTGCAATTTTGTTGTTTTATCACAATAGATTGGTTTATTTACATTTCAAAAACCAGAAGCCATTCATTTACTAATGTGATTGCACTTTAGTTTACATATTTAAATTTTCAGATATTAAGATTTGAATGAGGCAAAATAACATGCTTTTTCTCTCAAGTATATTGTTATAATCATTTGTTTCAGATGTACTGTAATTATTTTCTGTATAAAAATTAGTTTGGTGTTCAAAAAGTCTTTTTTCAAACTTGAGTCTTGAAAAAGAGGGGGTCGTCTTATAATCAGGGCCTTCTTATATTCGGGCCAATACGGTAATTTCTATAGTGTCAGTTTTTGTTTTGTAACTTGTGACTTTATTGGGAGTTGAAGTGGCGGCTTCTCTACCAAGGTTATTGAAACCAGATAAGGTTAGGGTTAACAGTTGCCAGTGACTTTCAACTTTCTTGTGATCCACTTAACGGGTTAACATGTTGGCTGCCAATTCACATTTAGAATAACAAACAAGGTATGACTTGGCCGAGACTGAATCTTTTCTAAGGCACCTGGGGCTTTGGTCCTGGTCAGGCAGCTTTTTATAAATTGCTTTTCTTAATAAATGTATTTTAGCTTAGGTGATTATTGCTTTCTTTTTGTTCCTGAATTATGTGTTGTCATCTCCTGCTCATTAACAGAATTAAAGAACCTCTTACAAAAGAAAATTAACTTTTTTCATCAATACATTATTTAGACCCCACAGATGCCTTGATGTTACACTGACCCGATCATGATCTTTCATATTCTCTGTCACTTTCAACAACACTAATTCTTTAGTTTCATAAACTAAAACGCTTTCGTATTGTGATATATATCTATTTCAACTCGTAGTTTGATTTTCTTTCCATGTTTCTATGCACAATTGAACCACACATTTTGTAAATCTAAGCCCAAAGCTCTGACTTCAAGATCATGAGTTCATCATAATTAAGTGCTTTGTTTTTTCATTAGAAAGCTTCCAAATTATTGCACCTTTTTGAAATTAAGATACATATTTAAAACGTTACAAACAGTTGAAACTTCTAAAAGGTCCTTTCAAATCTCAAGATATAATTTTTTGTTTTATATTAGTATGGTGTACATATTCTTTCAGTTTCACACTTGTCAATAATTTAATATTTCTCTCTGAGACTGAGAAACTACCATCAATATTACTCTGCTAATGCTGGTCTCATATTAATCGATTGAAATTTTATGCACATACTGACTCCACCTACCTGGCTTGAATTGTACCTTTCAACCTGCCATACTATTTGTCAAACGTTTGCTGCATTCAATCTTTTGGAGTCTCTTTTACAATCTCAACAACTCCTGTGTGTGTTAAATCCTTTTGCATTTATGTTGTCGACCACAGCACCTCATGAGGCAGTGAGTGATTACCATCGTGACAAAAGAAATTTGGCATACAGGGGTCGAAACCAAAATTTTTGCGCACTTGGGAATTTGGTGTGAAGTTAGTAACCATCTCTCTGTTTATTTACCTTGAAACAAATCTATCCTTGTGCTAAGACCAGTGCAGTGAAGCCTCTTGTCCTCCAGTTTTCTTGTTAAATTGTCTCCAAGAGACGACGAAAACAAGCACACCTATTGCGCATGGTAATATATCGGAGAAGTGAAAGATAGCATTGGACACGATCCAAAATCCTATTTTTGAAGTACATTCCACAGGCCATGAAAATATGGACGGGAGGCCGTACTTTGAACATGCCTGCTTTCCTCGAAATGTTGCCATCACAAAAAATTAAAATGGGGCAAGTTTATATATTATATTTCAAATCTGACATTTTGTTGGTTTTTTAAGAAATTTATATAATTTTAAAGGGAACCACAGATAGAAAGACTTGTTGTTCTTAATAGATAAACGTTATTAGTTGTTAAAATAATTCAAAATTAAAACCCCTCTTGAAGTTTTCGTTTTTCTACAATTTGTAAAGTTAGTTTAACTGGTAGGTTGCCATTGTTGTTGACGTCGCAGGGTGGTGACGTCACTGGGTTACGCTGACGGGCTTCCAGACAGTGGCGCCTCCAGAAATTTTTCATAGGGGTGGCCAGATGGGGCCACTAAAAATCTTGGGGTGGCACACCAACACTAAAAGCCATAATTTCAGGTTTTCATTATATTATTGCAGTAAAAAGGTCAGGGGAAAACTATCAGAAAGACTTAAAGACACGCCTACTGATATACTTTGGTGTATTGTGTAATATTTGATGTTACTAATGATTTAATGTGCATTGTACATAACTGTCCAGTCAACATTTTGAGTTATACAACCATTCTGTTTTATTGTGTGATGTATATATTAGGCATAAGGTGTACGTTTAACAAAACAAAATAAATGCATTCATTTGGGATTAAATGCGTAACTGATGCTACAACAATCTAACGATATACTGGCAAGCGGGGTGGCCAGTGGGGTGGCCAACAAATTTATAGAGGTGGCCATGGCCACTCCTGGCCACCCCCTGGTGGCGCCACTGCTTCCAGAGTATGACTCTAGCGACATAAACATGTCATCTGTGTAGCCCTTTCAATTTGAACCCGAGAGGAACGTTAATCAGCATGACAGCACAGTCGATATTACACAAAACGAGCAGCAAAAGCAAAACGAAAAGGAAATACTGGATGAGACAAGATGAGAGTAGGACAAACCCTGTGTTCTGCCAAAATGTGCGACACAGGCAAAACGTCTACAAGCATAAGCGGAGTTTAAGGGGGAGACAGGGGGGCCAGCCCCCCTTGGTGGCCAAAAAGTGTCATTGCATGTAATTGACTTTCCTATGTATGATTTTAAAATTAAGAATTTTCCGGTAAAATGTTATCTATAAAAGTTGTAAAGCAATAAAACAAATAACAAAATGAATGAAAATATATATATATATATAGCCTATATAATACAAAATTATTTTTCAAACAGATCATGTGACTATTGTAATGATATGAGCAAATCATATCTGCATGTTCGATTAGTGATGTCTGCTCGTCACAGCAAACGGAAGTCAGAGATAAGCAGTGAGCTCAAGAAAACTGATAAAAAGCTTGCCAGTGGACAGTTAAGGTTAATGCCTCTCTTCTGTTCTGTAACTAAAGACCTGTCAGTAAAAAATGTCAACTGTTTCAGTAAGTTGTCTTATTCAAGAAATCCACAAATACAAAGTAACACAACTAGCACCTTAGATGGTCATTTGCTTTGCTTAGCCAAAACCACCTTAGTAACGAAGGGGCAAGATGGATATATGTGATTTTTTTCAAACCTAAGCTTTCAAAAGCAACAACAACTACTGAGCAAGAACCAAGGATTGAAAATGTGGACCATGTAAAGCAGCTAACATGGCAGGATGTGTCTGAGGAGAACTTTTCTACATGTCCGTCCATGATCAAACGTAAGTAAATATTCCTTTATTTAAAGAAAGTTTGTAGTGTTTACTCTATAACCGCTGTATTCACAGCCATTTTTAACACAAACTTGCAATTTCTGATGGGTGAAAATTTTGACAGAACACCGGCAGGCATACCATATTCAATGGATGACGATATTGGTGAAAAGTGTAGTTATCCTAAGCAGCCTGATTTAGAATTCCCCTAAAAAATGATGAGAAACAAAAAAACGCTTATTTTCAACTTATTATTATAATTATTCTTGTAAGTTAATTTCATTGCTGACTCTACGTTTCTGGGTCATCAACATGTTGTGCCCCCCTGCCCCAAAAGTCAAAATCCGCCTATGCCTACAAGAGACGAATTTGACACCCAAAGTCCTACTTTGCGCTTTCAACTTGTTTTGTTTAGATGCATACATACAAAACATACGAAAGATGCCTTAAGAAAATACTTAAACGTAGTAATATTACTTAAAGGTGGTTATTGGTTAATATACACTACGTGACTAATGTGGTCAACAGATCAACAATCTGCTTTAAAGCTAAAACAAGAAAACACAATGCTTACAAGTATGAGAGGGAAACACATGCAAAAAGTAATAAAAGACTCAATAAAAACACAAATACTAAGTACTCGCGGCTTTTAACCAATGTGCGCATGTGTTGGACGTGTCTCCTCGTAGAAAGGAATTGCAGAACACCGGCAGTGTTCGTCTAGTGAAAGAGACGCCGTGATGCAGTGACGCCATACTTTCGCTAGATGCAGGGAATTTTTTTTTTTTTTTTTAAAGGAAGCGTTCAGGAACACACTGTTTGTAACATTAGTAACGCCACAAGGACCATGTTTTTTTTTTTTCTACATCGATAGTATGTGTATTGTTTATCGATCTGGTAGCTGCAATCAGTAACTCAAGTCCTCAGATGAAAACCAAATCTGTACGGTCCACGAATGCGGAAGCAAGGTAGGTCCCTAAATAGTAGACAACAATAGCAGAGGGATTGTGTACAAGGGTTCATTGAACAAACAAAAAACAGGCGATCGCGAAAAGGGAGACAAAAAAGGCTCCGTGACAGTTGATCGGGATCATTTTTTTAAAAATGAGGGAAAATCGCGATGAGAGGTAGACAAAAAAAAAACACACAAAAAAAAACAACCCAATGATGCAACGAGCAACGAAAGGATCTACAAATTGTCAATTGCCAGCAAGTCAATATCTCGGCAACATGCCTAGGATCGGTTTAAAGACACTGCCGATGAGCTGGAATTGGATGCAGGTAGGATGTCGGGAACTCATCCCACAGCTCTGTAACAAAACAATCTAAGCAGCAGCAGAATGTGAAAAAAATCATGGCAGTTGTCATCCTAGCTTCGCTTGATAGCTTGCACCGCTATTCTCCCAGTGCAGGCTAACTACGTAATCTCCCCAAACGTCCATTGCCCTCCGTTGGTCAAAACATGGACTAAATATTATAGATTTTTAAATCAATAGCAATATTTTATGTGTTTCTAATAACATATTTTAGTAAAAGAGAAGATTTGTGGTTTATCAGGGCCTAAAAGTCTTTAAGTCCGAGGTTCCCTTTAAAGCGGTTGTTTTAAATGTTGATGCATTAAAAACCAGAACAACAAGGTTTACAAACAGCTTTTTCCCATATGCAATAGGATTGTTAAACTCTTCATAATTATTCATCTTTCCCCTCCTTCTCAACACATGCACACAAACAGGACTGCTCTACACCCATGCACTTTACTGCTGCAAGGCCCTGGCTTTGCTGAATTATGAATGTGCAATACAGTACATCTATATTTAAGTTTTATATTTAAAAATGGCTTTTATCTGTATTTTTTGTATTCATTTTTAAAATGTGTATTATATTAGTGTTTTAAGATATTGTTACTATCTGAGCCATTGTATCGTAATTTTGTTGATGATGCAAATTAATAAGACAAAGTCTGTCTATGTCTGTCTAAGTCTATTGGCTTTACTGTACACTTGTGGCAGGTCAATCTAGGAACAATGTGTTTGTATAAATTTAATAGAAGAGGTTTAGGCAGGTGAGTCCCCTGATAAATGAGCCACTAACAATAATTTTATTTTAAGATTTAAAATTCTTTTTTCATCCATACAAAAAGTAAGAGTTTTTTTCCACCTTTTCGTGTATGAGGCATAAATACTGCTGGCACCCACAAACACACATGATTGCAGACAAGTGGGCAAAAATCTATTTTACAAGACAAACTTAAAATAATATAATGAATGCGTAACAGGGATTTTGACGCATACCTTAATTCATGTTGAAAGCTTATAGTTCTCTCTATGTAATGACGGTTATTGTGAAAGGCAGCAGCAATGACTGAGCTAAGTATACAAATCCATGTTACCTTAATTGCACATCTGTTCCCCATTGCCTGCGCCTGTAATTTCCTCCACCCCAGGTGACTGCAGGTGAATCAAGACGGGCAAACCCGTCTGCTCTCATGATCAGTGCTCACATTCAGTGACAAGTGGGGCAGATGTTTGGAACTGTCAGCGCTGGTGCACACAAACAGTCCGCTGGGTAAGACTTGAGCACCACCCAGTGGTCAGACTGAGAGTTGAAGTCTGCTGCTCAAAAACGACACATTTTAAAAAGGTTTTGTTAGACCGCACTTTGAACGGTGATTGGATAAATCGGTGTCGGTATGATTTTTTTGAGTTTGCTTTTTCTTTTGGTTTTCTTTTCTTCATATAGTTAGGCTTTCCCTCAAAATTAAAATTCACACCTGGGCCATTAGTATGAATTCATAGACTTTTAGAGCCCTCAGCCTGTGGTTTAAATAGATGTGAATGTAATTAAAATTACTGTCCATTTCAATCATTATAATGGCATATCATTATAAAACGGTTGCATTCATCTGATTTTAAAAGAAATAGATGATAAAGAGTACAGATTAAACTTGTCAACTTTTTTTTGCATCCAATTTCCTAATTGTAATAGTTTAGCTTAACTTTATGAATGAACATTTGTGATGTATTTAACATAAGGTAATTTATAGAGTGAGGCTCTATTCAAGGCGTTGGGAACCTATGGCTCGCCAGCTAGATCTGGCTCTTTTGACGGCTGCATCTGGCTCGCAGACAAATCTTTAACTATTAAAAAAAAAAAAAAAATGTTTTATTAATTCAATTCAATTTTATTTGTATAGCCCTATATCACAACAAAGTTGTCTCAAAGGGCTTTGCAGAGGCAATATGATACAGTCAGAAACAGCAGATGAAATAAATAAAGATCAAGTCCTGGGCATCCATGTCGGCAAGGAAAAACTCCAAAAACTCTTTGGGAGAAAATGAAAAACCTTGGGGAGTACCACAGTCAGGAGAGATCCACTCCCAGGGCGGATAGACAAGATGCACCAGGATTGCTAATGGGAATTAGCAGACGGAGTTACAGTTTGTAAAGATGCAATAGAGTAAGGGAACAAGAAGAGGTACATCTAGCCAGATGAGACGGGGGCGGGGGGGGGGGGATGACACGAGGACGTCCATCCAGCCAGGGGTCCGGATAGTCAGGAGGCTGCACCTGAAAAATAGCCCCTACCAAGAGGGGAGGGGGGAAGGGGGACACCGGGTGACTAGTGATGAAGAGACTAGTCAACTAGATATTAAAATTAGAAAATAGAAATAAAGTAAGACAAGTGGTAGGTAGAGTACGAAGGAGGATATAGGTCTCAGTGGCTGTACTTCCCCCAGCATTATAGCTTCTAGTGCAGCTTACACTGAACTGTGAGTCTAGTCCGATTTCAACTAGCCTGACCATAAGCTTTGTCGAATAGGAACATTTTTAGTCGAATTATATACTCATTATACTCTTTTGCTCATTTTGCAAAACGGTGACGGTCACTGGTCATATGCTGGTGTTGTGCAGTCATTAGCAGACGTGACTTTTGCGGCGTATGTTAACTTTTTTAATGCTCTGACAAAACTCGTGCAATTCGTTCGTACTAGATATCATCAAAAAGCAACCTAGATGTGCTACGTTAGATCACCTCAAGTCCCATGCAATTGGCTGCATGAGCCCAGGGTGATCATGAGACACGTAGTCCATATACTACAACTGGCGACTAGAAAGCCGGTTCGCAGTAATTTTATTGGGAAAGTGGCAAATATACACGTTGTTGTGTTTATAATATTTTTATTTATCAAATGCAGATGAGGCAGAGACACTGTTCAAGTGGAGTCGCCATATTTTGTTGTCAAAAATATGTGCGTGAAGTAAACTTCCGACGTTTTTAGTTTAGTTTTCCACGTTTGTCAGCTAATTTTAGAAACCCTTTTTAGAAGCTAAGGAAAAGGAAAAAAAGACGAGGATTATTGAAGTTTTCAGCAGGAACTGACAGAGGAATTTGATTTTGTGGAGAGTTTTTGACGACTTTTCGGATAAAGACAGTCATGATGTCAAATCAAATTGATGCAACGCAAGTGAAGGACATAAATGCGGCAACGTTTTTTCCCTTGCTTTGGATGAGTCAACAGACGTAGCAATTTATCCCAATTCAGCGTGATTGCAAGGTTTTCACTATGAAAGGGACAACAAGAGGGGATGATTTATTCAAGTCCTTTACTGAGTTCGCTAAAGAAAAAAATTTACCGATGGATAAACTTGTTTCGGTGTACACTGATTGTGCTCTGTGCATGGTGGGGAAAAACAGGATTCGTGGCGCTTCGTGAACACAAAAAGAGACGCACCCTAAGTCCTAACGCCTGCATGAAGCAAAATAATCATCAAAACCATGCAACACCAGAAGTCGCATTAATGGTAAGAAATACTCATCAGTGATTAGCAACAGCATAACAATGTTAATAAAAAGAATTCAGTGACCAATCCAAACCCTTAAAAAGTGTTGAAATTAGATCAAATGTATACATTGCTTGTATTTTTTGTTTGTTTGTTTGTTTTAAACTTATTGTATGGCTCTCACGGAATTACATTTAAAAAAATATGTGGTGTTCATGGCTCTCTCAGCCAAAAAGGTTCCCGACCCCTGCTCTATTCAATCATGACATGAAAACATGTTTGAAATAAACAGATTAGATTTAATCAAAATGGGACTTATTGTTCATTTAAAAAAACAGAAAAAGTGGGAGGTTGAGAAGAAGTGAAATGTTTGAGTACAAATGCACTTACATTGGCATGTGTTTTGTATTGATACAATAGCTTTCATATTACCGGAATGTTTGTGATATAGCATGACAATATTACAGTTAATAACTAAATATATTTATGTGCAATGTCAGCTTGAAACCCAAAGTAAAACAACAGTTTTATGTTAAAAACATTGATACTGAAGAAGTGTAAAAAGAATCTCTTTTTCAACTCCTCAGATGGCGGGGTTTTGGGTGGCGGGCCTAAACAGGGTCTCTGGTGACGTCACCTACAACCCTGCTTTCTGGACTGCCCCTACCACTATGTAAGCATATACTAAGCATCATAAGTGACTTTCTGGCGCAGCTGCAACGCGCTCATTTATTTTAGCATTGAGTAATGCCAACAAGTCATAGCCTACGATTCCCCAACTGTCATCTCTCGTGTGTTCATACTGTACGTTTCATGTTTTTTGGGCTTTGCATAATAATGCAAGGTTAAACAGACAGTTGGAAACGTGGAGAGACACAGCACACTTGAACCCCTGCAACCAAATAGTGTTTCCTGCAGCAGCGGTCATTAGATTCTTTACAGTCAACATTTGCACCAAGGGCCCGCTGAATTTCTATCACTAAATCCAAGGGTGTCAGCAAATAAGTTACAACTCACATCACCTAAATACTGTCTAGTGTCTTTATGTTTAATGCAATGTGTGCTTTGTGTAATAATACACAGAGAACTCCAGCCAACTGGCCAGTGGCAAATCCTGACAGCAGTGTGTCATGCATCACATGTCTACAGTAAGTGCGTTCTGATCAATTACACTTTTGCCAAGGTTACTTGTGAGGGTAGCAGTTAGATGTAGATAAAATGTGGCCCTGAGAGACAAACGTTAAAGTTGGTGCCACCGTCACGCTCCAGTCTATGGTGAGGCCAACTTCAACTTCCACGACAGGTGACCTTACTCAACCAAGTGCTGGCATGGGAGCAAGTAAAAATGCTGATAACGTGGACTCTCTGTACACGCTCACAAAACCTAGGCTGGCATGGGGGATAAGTGAATGCTTGTTTCATAAGTTTATACAACTTTTCTTTTGGACGCAGATCTAGTTTCATGACAGGCAGTTGGCACTTGAGCGGGGTGTGGTTGGAGTCAGCAGACACACCAGCAACGTCTGAGACCTGACGTTCCAGCGTTTTGAATCCATATTCCAAATACTGTACTTAGCAATGTTTTATTCAATTAAAATTGACAGGCTGATTATCAAAAGTATTTTCTTTCTACTACTACTACTAGGAACTAGTACACTTCATCCCCCTGCGAGACGGGAACACGTCACTCTTTGCCTGCCATCCCATCCCGCATATGTGGTCTTCCTCTTTGTACTGCAATGCATACAAAAAAAATCTATTATCTCTACACAAGACTGAAAAAGCAGTTTCTGCTCTTGCACTCCTTTTTATAAGAAACTGCTGTATTTGAACCCAAAACAACTGTTGTGTTTGATAGAACAATATGTCTACATGCTGCCATAGCAGATTCATGGAACATTGAGCCCCCGAACTATTTTTAATTTGTCCGTTTTTCCCTGGAAACCCCCGTTTACGGACGTCGCGCAACCGCTTTAGTTTCAACCCAGCCATAAAACGAATGTAATTAAGTATATTTATTATTCAAAATGTCATTTTTAGCTTAGAATCATTAATTGATGTCTAACATTTCATTCAAAAATAAAAAACGACTTCGAAAAATTATTCACTCGCATGTTTTAAACTTTTAAACAAATTACGTCACAATGAAAAAAATGGTGTCTGTAAAAAAGTCACAAATATCTACCTCATAACTATCACTTAATTCAATTTCATTTTGTTACTGTCGCATTTTCTCCGATATGTTCGATGATAAATAATCGATCCAAACAAAGAAAAATTGAAGAAAAAAAAGTTTAAAAGGGTGAAAATATAAAAAAGAAAATCTCGACCACTCCTTGATGTCTGCGATTTCTGCATCGCGACCCTTGTTATATTACCATGTTTCACCCATGAAATCCCCCAAAAATCCAGCTGTGGCCATTCAGAGCTGTGTCTTGACACTCAGTGATACATGCTACATGGAAATTTTGGATCGAAACAATGTAAGTACGCGATAATATCTCGTTAAAGTCATGGCGTCTTTAATTCTGCTCTCGCGTGCTCTCACCTCCAGATAGGGTTTTGCTGTTTAATTTTTTTTTTTTTTAAATGCCCTCCTGTTCAAAATTGTTCTTCCCCCGGAAAATTGAGATTTTAAGCTTTCCAATGATGTATCACACGTGCATATTGGACAATTTTGAAAGTTGGCCAAATTGGGGGTCTCAGAGCGGAACTTCAAGTCACCTGAGTGTTTTCCGCCCTGCCAAAATGGTGACAATTGACAACGCAGAAATTTTGACATAGAGAGCAAGTACCGAATTTCAATCATTTATCATCTAATACTAAAATAATATTTGCTGGAGCTATGAAAAAAATATCTAAAGCATAGAGAAAAAAAACTTTTTAAAAAATACAGTGCTTCTATGTTATTTTTCTGCAGTGAGAATGCGTGACTCAGGTCAGTATTGTCTGAATCCAACTGAGGCCTAATTCTGTCGAAAGACAGCTCACACAGCACCAGCCCAATCCCATCGCCCTCTGTCACTTTTTCTTTGTGTCATGCCAAAAGCCTATATCATTTATATGGCTGCTTTTAAATGCGGTTTCTGTGGCGACGACGTGACCCCTGCTGTTGTCGACAGGGCCCTGAGTAGCTAGGCTGATTGATGGTGCAGAGGTAGCCATAAAGACTATCTGCTGCTGCCAGATTAGAACAAGCAAACATGGCCCCTGATTGCTGACCAGCAAAGAATGTTGCTTTACAAGGCAGCATTCCGCCATTTTCTGCACTCAGACTTATAGTTACATACCCAGTTAGCGATGAAGAAACGACGCACAAACACGAATTAATACGTACATGATCATTCATATACAGTATTAATACAAACACACACCAGCAATAGGTGTAAATGCAATCATGATAATTCATCTTCAGTAGTTATATAATTCCTACATGATAAATCATAAGCCGCGTGCATGCCAAAAATGAAAAGTGAATCCTAAATCTACTGGAATGTTTGCAACAATGCAGTAACAAAAATTAGTTGGAAGGGTGATTATATTTCTTTTTCTGGTCACTGCTTGGCCATTCTGGGAAAACCTTTCATCCTTCCTCCACATGTAGGTCACTGGTCTTTTGTGTGCAACGATGCAAGCCCACCAAGTGTTTGACGTTTCCATACCATCCTTAGAATTGCCACGTTGCCATGGAAATGCACTGGGTGGCAGTGGAAGCAGAGTTACAGTGGAGGAAAGAGAGGAGCAAAGGGAGGGAGGTCAATTAGTCTACTTTCCTTTGTCAGCGCTGGCTCAATGCAGCTAAGTCTGTTGATTAAAAGAGCTCTGACCAAAGTTTGTTGACTTCAGGCTAAAAGCAGGACAGATTACTCAAATGACCGGGAAAAAACACACAGGAGCCTCGTTAAAAACTATAAGTCTTGCATGTGGTAAAGCACATGGGTTTAAAGTTGTTAGATTTATGTGACTTTACTAAGTGTTGTGAACAGTCCCCCTAATGTCTGCTCAAGTCAGTCGATCTTCACGACGTAAGCTTGTCTAAATAAGTGTGAAAACCTAACACAGGTGAAATGCTTTGAACTGATAAAACGCACTGCATATTAACTCAGTCACTCCCAGCCATTTCTACCGGTGCAACCCCCTTCACTGCAGGCCGTTTTACTGGATTTTGACTGACTTTGCAAGGCCCACAGAAAATTCTATTCTACTGCTATATAAACATGGAACCCACCAAAAGAAAGTTTAGACCCTCTTCTTTCAGCAGGAAAAAAAGTTAGTTCATATCTTTTTTCCATTCAGCATTAGAAAATAGCTTAGTTTGAGCAATTTTCCAATTTGTGATGAAAAAACAGAGAAATTGAGCTTTTTGTAAAAGCATACATTTCAAACATAACTTTGACTTTAACACAGCTATTTCTTGCTTTTGTGACATCCCAAACATCTGAATAATGTTTTTCTTCTACACAATAACATAAGCAACAAGACAAATAGAGCTTTTGATAGCAAAGTAACAATTTATTTATACATAACTGAACTATTGAACTGAGAGATGACGCTGCTGTGGCTGCTACAGCCAGGGTAAACATTTCCCTCATCGCCGCCTGTCTCATCAAGATGGATTTTTTTGAGTCTTTCTTTTGTGGTGACCACTGCCACGTGGTGGAGTTTGCCTGGGGAACTTGTGTGGGGCATGTTGTGTTCCTGGCGGGGGAACTGGTTTGGCCGTGCGCGATTCCGGCTGAGTCGCGGATCACTGGAGGGTCGCGGGGGACGCGAGCGGCTCGGCGAGCAGCATGGACTCAATGGCATCGTCCGCTGCACTGGTGGTCCCGGTCATTCTGCTCAGTCGTTCAGCGCCTGGCATCCCGGGCATCCTCCTGGTTGTTCTGCTCGGTTGTCCGCCTCCTGGCATCCTGGACGTCCTCCTGGTCGTCGAACTTGGTCGTTCATCGCCTGGCCTTCCGAACGTCCTCCCGGTCGTCCTGCTCAGACTTCCCACGCCTGGCGTCCTGGACGTCCTTCTGGTCGTTCCTTTCGGTCGTCCTCCGCTGGCGCCCCGGCCATTGAGTCAGGTTGCGGGTCTTACCAAATGCGCTACTGCCCTCCAGTGGCCAGTGTTATTGCTTTAAAATGCATTTTCAGCATTGTGCTTTGGAGCGAAGTTGCATCAGAACCTAGCGATGTCTCTTGCGAAAAAAAAAAAAAAAAAACGTAAAAGACGTATAAATACGTTTTTGGACGCAAATGGACGGTAGACCCACACTACATAATGCAATTTAAACAGTTGCAACTTAAATCTTTAGATATCTTCCGAAACTAAATAGTCCTGTAAAGTTTGTCAGTACTGTTTCCACAAGTTGTGGTCCATGTTGCTCATGGTTGCATGGAGAAATGCATGTCTTGCTCAGCATTACTGTTTTTATGATGTTAGTCACTAGACGAGTTAAATGACTCATGACCTCCCAGATTTCAACGTCTGTGAAGTTTATGACTTCCCTACAACACCTCAACTAAGAGGGGTAAAGACTAAGGAGCGCATATTTTTGCCCTGGGAGAGAGTATCATCCTGTTGACTTGATTCTGGTAAAACTTTTGGGTTTTAATAGTCAAAATGGGGCACGATGAGGCAGCGTGATGAACGTGAACCCACCTGGCAGCTTGGTGCGGCCCATTATGGTTGTTTTCAAGCATGTGTATATGAGAATACAGCTTTGAACCCAACAGCACTTTCGGCAGCTGCTATGGTCGCCCGAGACGCGCTGGAAGCAGGCAAAGGCACATAGAGGGTCAGTATGAAACCCCTCATCAGGTGAAACGTAACTTTGTCTTTTTTAGCCCAAAATGTGGCACTCTTGTCATTTATTACTGCAATGCACTGATAAACTGTGAATGAACGTGTAGAATGAAATAATTTGAACTTTCCTGTGCACACACCTCCTGCATGGAAGCTCCAGGCATTCACGCTTCCGTCACGACCGCGCGATGCTCATCATTTTTGGGCACCAAGACACTGAGAATTGGGGTGAAATCCATGTTCTCAGGCAAAACCTAACTTTGGCATTATAACCCAAAATATGGCAGTCTGAGGTGGCTTGCCGGGCACAAATTCCTCTGAAATCCTGAAATGCACGGATGTTCAAACTGTATAAGTGCTTCGGGAGACAGCCGTTTTGGCGAGTTCAATCATTTTATCCTTTAATATTTATATAGTTTAATATTTATTTATGTCATAAATAATATCAAATCAATGATAACAAATGATGTATCAGAGGGATGTCCTACTCACATATTTTTGCACCCGAGTCACCTAATTTTGCGAATCTGCCGATACCGAGTCCTGATCCGATACCGTAAAAAACGTGTTGTTAAAAAAAAAAAAAAAAAAAAAGTTTTAAACATGTCACTGTCCCAATGTGCCGCCTTCATAATGTGAATTATTTTTAAACAAGAAAAATGTAGAAAAATGCTTGTCTTTATTAAATGAGTGAGTCCACTCAAATCCACTCACGCTGCTGAGAACAACCTATCACTTACACAATGAGTTGCCACAGCACACTACCGCTAGTGTTTAACAAGCTAAACGATGATTGACACATTTGGGCCTTTGATGGTAGAGTCTGCTCTCAGACAGGCACGCCTTACGTCAAATAAACAACAAATTCCTCTGTGCAATTGAGTTATTTCACTATGTAAAGACCAGTGTTGTTAATAACGGCGTTACAATATAACGGCGTTACTAACGGCGTTATTTTTTTCAGTAGTGGGTAATGTAATTAATTACTTTTCTCATCTTGGCAACGCCGTTACCGTTACTGAGGACGGAAAGGCATGCGTTACTATGCGTTACTATATTAGTCGAAAAGTCTGAGGGAGACGGACTCACCGAGACGACAGAGCAGAGCAGGAGTGAGGAGGAGGCAAGAAAGTTGTGACGAGGAGCAAACGCGATGCTAGGTAGCTCCAATTATACATGTTGTAGCCGATAGCCTACAAACTACGCCCGCATGTTATGGTAGATATGGTAGACATGGTAGATATCACATGTACTGTATATAGATATAACTAGATGCAAAATGACAGACATGGCACTAAATGCGTTAGTAGACAGCTGCCATCTTAAAGCAGTAGACTTTTTAAGACGGCTCTGTTGTAGAAAACCTTCCTAGCGAACCTAAGTAACTTTTTATCTAAAATACTTCTAAATCGGCAAAATCATGACTTGAATCTATCTTTAAATGATGAAGCAGGCAATTTTAACAACTTTTAACAGTTGATTCAGGGTAAAGGGTAAATTAGGGTAAAGAATTGGGCTCGGGCCAATTGTACCAAAAACCTTCACAAAAAACTTCACATAGTGTGGCCAATGTTTTTTTTTTTTTTTCTTTTTTTTTGGAGGGAAAAAAAAAAAGTAATTATCACCAATTACTTTGCCAAGTAACTAATTACTCTTACATTCAGGTAATTGAGTTACTAACGCAATTACTTTTTGGGAGAAGTAATTTGTAACTATAATTAATTACTTTTTTTCAGTAAGATTAACAACACTGGTAAAGACACACAGTTTTGAATGTCAGCAGCATCGACTCCACCATTAATGTCGAGCTCTAGCTGTAGCGATGATGTGCCATATTTTACCTTAACTTGTTAAAAAAAACAACAAAAAAAACTTTTAAACACATTACTTTGCCACTGTGCCTCCTTCATAATGTGAATTATTTGTAGGGGCAGTTTGCATGGCGACTCTGCGTCACGAAGACGCAATGACTGTGTTGCAGAGTGGCCTCGCGTGCTTATGGTGTCGGCGAAGACGGAAGGCGAAGACGAAAAATTCTGAATCCTGCCTCCAAAGTGGAAGAATCCGATTGCGGGAGATTGAGGGGGACTTCCTCGGCATGCATATCAAAGGCTCCCGCGGCGCGAGACCGCGCCGATAACATCAGCACTCGTACACGTCACATTGGGCGTGCGCAGCGGTGCTCCTAACCATTAAAAACAGCAAATATGGCGGAATGTCATCTTTAATTTACTGTTTTAATAATATTTTTTAAAATTAGATATGTTCAATGTTTCCATTTTGAACAAAAGAAAAATGCCATTGGTTCGAGTGGGCGGGCATATTTTTTTCCGGGCTGACGGAGCTTAGTGGGATCAAAGTGCATCATTCGCTGTGGCCTTGTCAATCTGCACTGCCCCCTACTACATCGTTTTCATGCGGAATTGCGACATTGTTCGAATGGAGACGCAAATGCAAATGCAAATTTGAAATGTTTCGTTTTCTCAGAGAGTCACCATGTAAACGGCCCCTTAAACAAGAATAACGTAAAAAAATGCATATCTTTATTAAATGATCATTGAGTGAGTCCACTCAAATCCACTCACGCTTTGACGGTCACACTGCTGCTAGTGTTTAGCAATCTAAACGATGATTGACACATTTAGGCCTTTGATGGTAGAGGTACCAAGCTTATCTGGCAAGATCAAAGTTAGGAACCTGTCAATCATCATTTACTTTAAATAGCTAACTCCAGGGCACTGTTGAATAAGAAAAGCAGCAAGAGGGAAATTGAGAGGCTGTATGAGCATGAAGCAGAAAACATAAATATATATTTTTTTATATCCACCCGTTCCATTTCACCCGATTTAAATGACGCGAACAGCCCGATTCCCAATCACGTGATCGAATCTTGACTTCTTCTTCTTCTTTTCCATTCGGCTTTTCCCTTCAGGGATCGCCATAGTAAATCAGTTGTCTCCATCTAACCCTGTCTTCTGCATCCTCTGCTCCTCACACCAACTACCTTCATGTCCTCTTTAACTACATCCATAAACCTCCTCTTTGGTCGTCCTCTACACCTCCTGCCTGGCATGTGTAAATTCAGCATCCTTTTGCCAATAAACTATTGAGTGTCAGTCAAGGAAGGCAGATGTGAGCAAGAATAAAGAGAAAAGTAGGGGTTCATATCCAATGTTGTCACAGATTACTTTAAAAAAGTAATTTAATTACTGATTACTGATCACACCTCAAAAGTAATCTAGTTACTTTACTGATTACTTCATTATCAAAATAACTAAGTTACTGTAAAAAAAATAATCTATCAGTTACTGTTCACCAATTTTTCTCCCTTTGCCGACTCAACGTAAGAATGACATCAGAAAAATGCCATCACGTGTAACTGACTTTCTGATAATTGAATTTAAAGGGGATTATCAGAATTTTTCACATAAGCACCGTTGACTCGCGCTGGCTTAGCCACTCCGGAGCCCTGAAACTAACAAATAACTGAAAAACTGCGTGGAATTTGTTGAAATCAACTCCACCGACTAATTAAAGTCCGCTAACTCAAAGACTAAGCCCAATGTCAACACTTCTGAATTTTGGGTTATGGTTAACAGCTTATCAGTGCCAGTGTAAAGCAATGCAAACTGACTGCAAAATAATCATCTAGACACAAGTGAATTGTACAGTGCAATAAACACAAAGGTGGGGGCAGGCGAGGATGCGCGCGCAAAATCCGAAAGTACGCCGTACACACACGCGGTCCATTTGGCAACAAAGCATGGTGGCAACTAAGCACTTTACTGAATCTTACTTAAAAACACCCCAAAGATGCTAAACGCACACATCACCTCAAGACATAAATGTGCAACATGCATATGATGTAAACAAAGCTTGCCAACTTGGAGTGATGACTGCTTGTCATTGCAACTGCAAAGCTACAAAACGGCCGCGCATGTGGGGGTTCAAACATAGGCGGAGTTTGACTTTTGGGGTGGGGGGGCACAACATATTGATGACCCCGAAAAACAGTGTCAGCAATAAAATACAAGAATACTTACAAGAATATGTATAATAATAAGTTGAAAATGAGCGTTATTTTGTTTCCTATCGTTCTTGAAGGGAATTCTAAAACAGGCTGCTGGCAGGACAGCTATACTTTTCGCCAAGATCATCATCCATTGAATATGGTACGCCCGCTGGTGTCGTGCCAAAGTAGTTACCTCAGTCGAAAATTGTATTCCCTGGGCGGAGCCATATGGAGGTAGATTTGTGTCTTCATTATTCGATAAAAAAAAAAAAAAAAAAGTTGCTTCAATCAAAAAAAAAAAAAAGTTGCTTCGATCAAAATACATATGTTCAATTTAAAAAAAGACACTTCAATGAAAAAAATGTGTTTGAATGCAAAAATAAATTTGAAACAAAAAAAAAATTTGAAAGCTATTTTTATTTGATTTTTTGTTGATTTATTTATTTTATTTATTTCTTTTTTTTTAATGGAAGCAACTTTTTTGATTGAAGTAATGTTGTTTTGTGTTTGGGCATCATTTTGGCTAGGACATTTGTGTCTTTATTATTCGATGAAAAAATAAGTTGCTTCATACAAAAAATATATATATATATTTTCAAAAGAAAAATCAATCAAAAAAAAAAATTTCAATCATAGAAAAAAAGTTTTTGAACGCGAAAAAATATTTGAGACTCAAAGGTTTGCATTTGTACACTTAATTTTTCATTAAAAATGGTTTCTTTGATTTTAGCAATCATTTTTGTGTTTGGGCCATATTATGAGTAGGACATTTGTGTCTTAATCATTCAATCCCCCAAAAAGTTACTTCAATCAAAAAAATAATAATTTCAATCAAAGAAAAAATCATTTGAAAATTAAAATTGCTCTCCCCTATTTTTTATTTTTTTGGCGGGGGAAATAATATGCAAAGCAAATGACCGTCGAAGCTGCTAGTCACATGATATTTTCGAAAAATAATTTTGACCCATTATAAAAAATATTGTTTTTTGTTCATTTCATTCACTTTTGTTGTTTGTTTTCTTGCTTTACAACTTTTGTATCTCTATATATATATACATTATTAGGGTTGTCAAAATTATCGCGTTAACGGGCGGTAATTAATTTTTTTAATTAATCACGTTAAAATATTTGACGCAATTAACAGACATCCCCCGCTCAAACAGATTAAAATGACAGCAGTGTAATGTCCGCTTGTTACTTGTTTTTTGGTGTTTGGCGCCCTCTGCTGGCGCATGGGTTCGAATGATTTTATGCGTTTCAGCTCAATGAGTATAATTATTGACATCAACAATGGCGAGCTACTAGTTGTATTTTTTGATTGAAAATTTTACAAATTTTAATAAAACGAAAACATTAAGAGGGGTTTTAATATAAAATTTCTATAACTTGTACTAACATTTATCTTTTAAGAACTACAAGTCTTTCTATCCATGGATCGCTTTAAGAGAATGTTAATAATGTTAATACCATCTTGTTGATTTATTGTTATGATAAACAAATACAATACTTATGTACCGTATGATGAATGTATATATCCGTCTTGTGTCTTATCTTTCCATTACAACAATAATTTACAGAAAAATATGGCATATTTTATAGATGGTTTGAATTGCGATTAATTACCATTAATTAATTTTTAAGCTGTAATTAACTTGATTAAAAATTCTAAACGTTTTGACAGCCCTTAAATAAATAAATAAATATATATATATATATATATATATATATATATATGAAAGTCAATTACTTGCAATGACACTTTTCGGCCACCGGGGGTGGGGCATTGTCCCCCCCCCCCCCTTAAACTCCGCTTATGGAGTCAAACCTTATGCTGATACCCTCCACAATGAAGGAAAAACACTCACTTATATTCAACATTCCCTCGCACGTCTCAACACTTGGCTCGAATGTCCACCTGCCTGGCCCACGCCTTTCTCAGTCCCACAATACGTTTGGCTCGGGACCAAAACAGGAAGTAGCTAAGCGGTTGTCATGGAAACACGTACCGGGAACCTTTTATTTTAGCATTTTCAATTAAAAAATGCTCTTCGTACATGACTACAATATTCTTCATTCTACATACGTTACAAGGCAATGACAAAATAGTAACGTAGAGACACTAAGGAAACTAACTTGAATCAGATTAATAGTGTAGAAAAATGAATGCGTTAGATGACTCATTACTGAAAGAAAGTAATCAGATTACAGTAACGCGTTAGTTAGTAACCTGTTACTGAAAACACTGTTCATATAATAATTCTTGGATTATGGTGATGACTAGTAGATACATAATTGTAGCCATAAACATCACTTCCTTGTCCAAACAGCCAAAACAAATACAGGCATACAGGTTAAAATTGACCCGACTTACGTAGTCAAATTGAACATAATTGTACCTCTTATTGCTTGGTGGCGGAACTGCCTTGGTTCCACATCTGTCTTCATGAACACAAAATTTCCATATTCATGTATTAGGACATGGATGGTTCAGAGCTTTTCAGGTTCCTGATTGCATTTCCATTCACTGCCAATGCCATTAAATCATCAAAATTTTAAAAACTATTTTGGTTATGGCGACTTTAAGCCAGTTCTTCGTGTTGTCTTTCCATGTCGTGATGATGGCAGATGGCTACATTTCCAAATTGTCTTTTTTTAAGGGATTTTGATGTGTAGTGCCACTCCAGCTCCACTGTTGTTTTGGTTATACCAGTACTTCTCAAATAGTGGGGCGCAGAGCGATGCTGGGGGTGGCACATGTGACCTTGGGGAACATAGTTTTTTGCTAGAATAAAGTGTAATTGCACATCCACTGAGTGGGTGGCAGAGACACTCTCATTTTCAGCATGTGTGCAGTATTTTTTAACCAAACAAGAGCACACAACAAATAGTACTGGAGATATGAAAAGCTACGACAAAGAAATATGATGAAGCTTATGTAGCATTTGGCTTTGACTTTTAGAACAGTGGGAGACGAGTCAAGACCAATCTGATTATTTTGTCTAAAAATGTTCGCAGCAGACAGCAGGAATTCTTTTTTTTTTTTTTTTTTTTTCTCCCAGCGAAAACGTGCCGAATATTGCCAACAATCGTCCTGCTTTGTCAGTGTTACATCAGTAAAGCAGTGAGCCCTGTCGGCATCCCATAAGATGGCATACCAAGTTGCTCAATGCAAAATAACCCAACACCACAGCAAAGAAGCAAATACTGCCAGCAGCAAAGACAAAAACTGTCTCTCTGTCCATTGACACTGTTGTTTTTGTTCTATTAATTCTGGTTTTTAATACAATTGTTTGACAAATTGTCATCTTCAATTAATGTTGCTAATCAATTTGAATTCATGATTATTTATTGATTTTATTCTTTTTTTTTTTTTTCAGTACAAATGGTCAAAAAAGGTATCTTGAGTCTATTTTTATAGAATGGATGTGTTCTTTTTTTTGTTTTTTGTTTTTTTTACACTTTGTTTTTATTTTCTCCTTTAATATTAAAAAGGACACAATGTTATGCTAAGGTGTACCTACAGTATATAATCATAAGAATTTTATAGACAAATTTTACTTCAGTGTATTTACAGTGGTGGCAGAGTTGGGGGGGGGGGGGCGCGGAACGTTTACGTCTTCCTGGGGGGGGCGTAACAGAAAATAATTGAGAAGCACTGGGTTAGAGAAATTGTAAAACAGTTGAGAGCAGAAATGCTGAAGTAAAGCGGAAGTACCTCGGAAACCTGCCTATTCATGCCATGTAATTGGGGGCAGTTCAGTTTTACAATGCAATAGCCAATAATAGTTATTATTAATAATAATAATAATGCATTTAATTTCGGAGTGCCTTTCAGAGCACTCTTTCAATCATTCTGAACAGTGTCAAAATCCAGGTCAGACCACATGACTTCTGGTTTCACAACAAGAGCGGCTCGAAGTCTTAACATTAAAACTCGGCGTACTGTGTTACCTAAAGTCTCATGGTTTAGCGGTGTACATCTTACAGTGTGTCATAATATATTTTATAATACCTTTTCTCGTAAAAAAAATAAATAAATAAAAATAAAAAAAGTTATTCATTTAAACTAGCTGTGTGCGCTACATTGTCTATGCCATGTATTGGATTCGTTGGAAGGCATTTTTGTTCATTAATGTTGTTGCAAATGGGGGGGAAAAGTAGTTTTAGTTAAACAGGTCAAACAGGTTTGATGTAAAAAGCTAAAAAAAATAATAATAATTTGATTGTTTGCTGAATTACTTTTTGGCTAAAGACAACTTTTTATTTTTTTTATTTTTTTGTTAAAGCCAAATGGTGTTTTGGAGAAGTGAGAATTGTTATATCTAGCTATTTCATATTTTAAATGCTTTCAGACACAGGGCCCAGAATCTACCCTGCTGATGGCTTTCAGACATAGGCAAATGTACTTTATCGGCTCGTCCGTGTTTATGCATTCAAATAAAAAGAACTGCTTCTGCTTATTCAAGTGTCAAGTTGCTTTAACTTTTAAAAAGTTTCACTCGCTTTGGCTCACTGAAAAAAGCAAGAGAGTAAAGCTTGCTTCTGTTCTTTGGGAAATTCTTGGCACTCAAGGAGAATGTATTTAGTTCCAAGTGTGAGGAGCATGAGGCAGAGGGCCATGCCAGCATTTGAATAAGCCAGAAAAGAGATTTCTAAACTGGGGCCCTGACTATTTTCTTGAAGTTCAAGTGGACACTAGATGGAATACTAATAGAATGTTACACTAGTCTACAAAGTTTCGGAAAATATCTGCTTCAGAAAGAAAAATGGCTAAATCGTACTTGCTGTGGTGACATGGATTGGAAAATAAAATATTTTTGTGGTAGTTGGCTAAAATATACAAGATATTTAATGTTAATTTATAATTACACCAATGTACATTTGTAATGACTATCAGTTATATAAGTTGCAACATCTGACATGGGATGGATATATCAGTGTGTAACACCACTAATGAAATGTGTCTACATGAATGCATTTTGTCTACTTTCAAAACACCAGGATCTATGCCATACTATATTTCGCCTAAATTGCTTGGATTTTAACATTTTGGCCAGATACTGTGTCTAAAAAAAATAATAGCCAGTTGCCCCATTTTTCATTTTTAGTGACCCAAATTTAGTAAAGTCTCACTACTTTTATCCAGGAAGCATTTTGTTTGCAGACCATTGTTGCATTTCAAATGATCCTTGCCACAATTCAGCTGATAACAATATTACTGAAGAAGGATTTACTTCGGCAGTTGGAATGACAATACATCACTTCATTGAATATGTTGTGTTATATTCTTATTTTTCTCCGACTTTGAAATTTGTGGTTGTGTTAACATGTATGGACAAGTTTCCTGAGCAAAATATGGGCGGCGCCATCCAGGAAAATGTCTGCTCCCAACTTCCGGTTTAGAAAGAACAAATGAATTGCGGTTGAAGTTAGCAGTGTGTTGACAAAATTAAAACTGCAAAATCAAGCCAGAGGAACCCACGGAATCTCTAAAAATGGATTCAGCACGATTTTGTTGTTACAAGGAAATACTACAATGTAGGCCTATGTACATATAAAAAAAAAAATAGTATGTCTTTTTTTTTATGCAGATATTGATAGCAATAAAAAATTTGGACTAGTGCTGTCAAATTTATCGCGTTAACGGGCGGTAATTTTTTAATCATGTTAAAATATTTGACGCATTTAACGCATGCGCGGAATGACCCGCTCATGCATTGCCTCAAACAGATTACAATGACGCCGTTTTTTTGCACATTGAGAGCTAAGAGGCAGAAAAAAGCAAGTGGACACATGCGTTCATTGGACCACGCCGTTTATTGACATAAGATTCGGCAACTCCTTCACAACAAACATAAGTATCATTTAGTGAAAGCACAACAAAAATTAATATTCATATCTCCCAAAAAAAGTATAATGTATATATCCGTCTTGTGGCATATCTTTTCCATTCCAACAATAATTTACAGAAAAATATGGCATATTTTAGAGATGGTTTGAATTGCAATTAGGGCTGCAGCTATCAGTTATTTTTAGTAGTTGATTAATCGATAAACCATTTGTTCGAATAATCGAGTAATCGGATAAGCAACATGAAAAATTGAATTACCTGAGCTGAGCCTCAAACGGTATGAAAAAATAAATCATTGAGGATCTATGTACAACAAAATTTGCAAAAATTGGCTAATTTACATTGCAAAAGTCCGCTGGTTTAAATGCTATAAAATGCTAACATTTTTACAATGCTCTTAACAAATGGTTCAGACACATATTCCCACAAAAATTGACTAAATATACCTTTAAACTAAATCACGAATGCATTACAAAAAAAAAACAAAAAAAAACATTAGCTCAAAAAATTAATTTATGTTGGTCTTAACAGGGAGCACCTGGATTCAGCCATGTGAATTGAGGCAGACTAGAAGGCAGTGTATCCACCCAAATCAATTAAACTAAATGCAAACACTTTCAAAATAAACCATTATAACGTCACTTTAATTAAATGAATACTCGAAGCAGCAAAATTTAATTCGAATATTTTTTTCTGATCGAACACTCGAGTTAATCGATTAATCATTGCAGCACTAATTGCAATTAATTATGATTAATTAATTTTTAAGATGCGATTAACTCAATTAAAAATTTTAATCGTTTGACAGCCCTAATTTGGACAACACAATTCAATTTCTTTTTTTTTATTTAAAACGATTGCTGCATGTGCAAAACAGGTTAATAAATCACAATTTATAAAATTATTCGAAAAAAATACCATACGTGAATTTGATATCAGACAGCAGAGCTCAGTCTCGGTTTGAGAGCCTCGACAAACTTTGACCCGACATTGCTCAGACCCTCAGAGGCCTACAGACGGGCTTTCTCCCGCTGTCCTAAGTAATTCCAGTTCCAATAGCATATCTTTAAATAGCTGCAGTTAAAAAGCTCGTCGTTGGATCTCGGTATCGAGCTGACGGTCCTCCGTGAGGCGAGCCACCGTCCGTCCCAGCCTCTCGGCCGCCCCCGGGTGGTTGCAGTGAGTACTATTAAAGATCATCATAATTACAATCGTCATCGTAATAATATCAAAGGCAACAAGGCGTTTCATCCGCAAGATTTTAGGGGCAGTTTACATGGTGACTCTCTGAGAATACGAACAATTTCAAATTTGCATTTGCATTTGCGTCTCCATTTGAACAATGTCGAAATTCAGCATGAAAACGATGTAGTATTCATGCCAAGCCCTAGGGGGCAGTGCAGATTTACCGGGCGACAGAGAATGATGCACTTTGACCCCACCAAGCTCCCTCAGCCCGGAAAAAAATATGCCCGCCCATTCGAAGCGATATCATTTTCTTTTGTTCAAAAAGGCACAAAAATTGAAACGTTTGTAGCGGGATGCTTTGCTAAGTCTTCATTGCTCGATTGCTGTGTCCAACTCTCGTGCACTCTCTCTCTGGACTCTCATGAGCCGGAACGCGCGCAGCTCCTTATAATGTCTGTCACGTGACTGTGACGCAGCCGGTAACGCGCTCGGCCAATCAGACACACAATTACGGTGGGTGAATTATGTCCAACAAAAGGGTCACCACACAGGTCCCCCCAGAATTCACCCACACAGGACGCCAGGCGCAACCCGAATCAACAGAACAGAAAGCATGGGTTGCGCGGCCGGGGCGTCTGTGGAAGACGACCGAATGTCAGGCGGCCGTCCAGGATGCCAGACGCGGGACGCCCAAGCAGAACAGTCTGGAGGACGCCCAGGATGCCAGGCGGCGGGCGACGGAACGCGACGATCAGGCGGCCGTCCAGAACGCCAGATGCGGGACGTCCAAGCAGAACGGCCTGGAGGACGCCCATGACGAGGAGCGCGCCGTGCAGCACCCCCCAGGCGAGGCCGGAGAAGCGGACATCGAGAGAGGCGGCACGCGTTGATCAGCAGCGGTCGAGACGTGCGATGAGCAGCACCACCCGGTCGAGGCTGCAGACGAGGGCGACGGGCGCGGCGGCCGGAGTAGACTGGTCGAGGCCGGAGACGAGGGCGACCGGCGTGGCGGTCGGAGTCGCCCGGCCGTGGACAAGGGCGACAGGAGAGACAAACCATGTCGACCGTTCGTAGCAGGAGCAGTGGAAACGCCGAAACCAGAGACGAAGCGACGCCATCGCTGTCCAAAGGCGAAGGACGAGGAGAGACGTCGGGGGCGGCGTTCGCTGGCGCTGGCCGACGTGCAACCTCGGAGACTACCGGAGGCGCCGGCACAGCAGCAAGGCTAGCGGCGATGGCCAGCGGCGTAGGCTGAAGACTGACCTCGGAGACTCCCGGAGGCGTTGGAGTGAGGTCAGAGGCGGCGGCGTCCAGCGGCGCCAGTAGAGGGGCGACCTCGGAGACTTCCAGAGGCGCAGGAGCTGGAGCGGCGTCGTTAGGAAGGCCAGAAGCAGGCGCAGCGTCGACGAGAAGACCAGGGCCGGACGGGACGCCGTCGAGTAGACCAGGGCCGGACGGGACGCCGTCGAGTAGACCAGGGCCGGACGGGGCGTCGTCGAGTAGGCCCGAGGCGGACGGGGCGTCGTCGAGTAGGCCCGAGGCGGACGGGGCGTCGTCGAGTAGGCCGCAGGCCGGCGCACCGCCGTCGAGCAGGCCGCAGGCCGGCGCACCGTCGTCGAGTAGGCCGCAGGCCGGCGCAATGGCGCCGCAGCCGGGAGAGCCAGGGACGGGCGCAGCGGCGTCGACGGAGAGCGGCGACGGAGCCGAGGCGAGCGAGAGCGGGGCCGGAGGCAAGGCAGCAACGTCGGCGTCGAGAAGAGCCGAAGCGCGGAGAGCGGAAGCGCGCGGCGGTGGCGTGGGTACCGGGACCGAAGTACGGCTGCGAGGAACCGGGGCGGAAGCACCGCCATCGTTGGCGGGAACCTTGGGCAGCAGGGAACACGAGGCGGGCACCGTGGGCGTCGACGAAGTCAATTTGTATGACGGTACAAAAAGTCTGAGGAGGTGCGCTTTGAGCCCCGTGTACTTGTCGACCTTCGGCGGATGAACCACGAAGCGCTGTGCCTTGACCGCCGTTGAGCACCCGAGCGCGGCCACCACGTGGTAAAAGCGCATGGTATCCTCGGAAACACCATGGAGGACGAACTGCTCCTCGGCGTTAGCGAACCACGCGGCCGCAGAAGACTCATTGAACTTCGGAAGCTCGAGAAAGCCAGAGTCCGCCATTGCAAAAAAAAAAAAATGTTCAAGAGTGCCTCTGAAACTTCAACGAGGCAAGTCGGGGTCACCAGTGTAGCGGGATGCTTTGCTAAGTCTTCATTGCTCGATTGCTGTGTCCAACTCTCGTGCACTCTCTCTCTGGACTCTCATGAGCCGGAACGCGCGCAGCTCCTTATAATGTCTGTCACGTGACTGTGACGCAGCCGGTAACGCGCTCGGCCAATCAGACACACAATTACGGTGGGTGAATTATGTCCAACAAAAGGGTCACCACACGTTCAACATATTTAATTTTAAAATATTATTAAAACAGTCAATTAAAGCTGACATGATGATGATGATGATGATGATGAAACTTTTTTATTTCGAGCATGCACACACAAAAGAAACAAAAAACATACAATATAATTCCACAAAAATAATTGTACTCGAAAGGGAGTGGGAAGAAGAAAAACTTATTTTGTCCCACCCCTGATCTCATTGTCCAGCATCCTTACTCGTGGGATACTCATGTCCACACAATGAAAAGAAGAAAAAAGGAAAAACAGACAAAAACAACTAAACCAACAGACAACCAACTAATGTTGGCTCATTCCCAAAAATTTCAATATTTACACCAACTGACATAAACAGCAACACACATTGTCAGCAAATGTCATTATATTGTGACCAGACCATATTTTTATACAGCGATTTAAATTTTTGGATATTCTGACACTGCTTGAAATGATTGTCTAAATTGTTCCAGAGTTTTACTCCACATACAGACACACGAAAACGTTTACAAGTGGTTCGAAATCTTGGCAACATAAAATCTCCAGAGCCTCGCAGACTATGGATATTCTCACGAACCTTAAATAGGTTTTGTAAATTTTGGGGCAGTAATTCATTTTTTGCTTTAAATAGCATTCCGCCATATTTGCTGTTTTTAATGTTTAGTAGTAGCGCTGCGCACGCCCAATGTGACGTGTACGAGTGCTGACGTTAACAGCGCGGTCTTGCGCGGCAGGAGCCTTTGATATGCATGACGAGGAAGCCCCCCTCAACCCCCCGCAATTGGATTCTTTCACTTTGGAGGCAGGATTCAGAATTTTTCGTTTTCGCCTTCCATCTTCGCCGGCACCATATGCACGCAAGGCGAGTCCGCAACTCAGTCATTGCGTCTTTGTGTCGCAGAGTCGCCATGTAAACTGCCCCTTAGCTTTAGTATTTGTTGAGCACCGGACACATGAAAATGCAGGGATAGGATGAACATACCTTTCATAATACAGCGGCAACATGGCTACAAAAACACCCGGTCTTTGTGGAGGCACGACCTTGGTTCCACATCTGCCTTCATTAACTTGTTGTCCTCCTGTCGTAATGATGGCAGATGGATGCGATATTTTCAAATTGTCTTTTTTAAGGGATTTTGATGAGTGATGTTACTCCAGCTCCACTGTTGTTTTGGATGGAGAAATTCTAAAACGGAAGTTCCGAGCAGACATAAGGAAGTAAAGCGGTACCTCGGGAACTTATCTATAGATAAATAGGCTGTATCCAAGGATGCCATTAAATTCTATGTTCAGTCATTTTTTTCTAGGGCCCGTTCACCAATCACCATAAGGTGAAATGATTTGTTATGCCAATGTGATTTGGAGTGTTAATGTTAGATCATCAAAGTAACATCTTGTTGCCTATGAACAATGTTAAATTGGCACATGAATGGAAGTGGAGTAATAAAACTCTCTCAAAAACAAGCCTCAAATTTCATTAAGTACTATGATGGGTCGCAATAAACCAGATGTTCTGATTAACTTATAGAGTACTACACAAGTAATAAATAAGAACTATGTGGTAAAAATGTCTGCTCCACTGCTGCTCTTGATGAACTCTCTTTGCCAAATGCTTGACACGACTTGCGTAAGTGGTGTTCTTTTGGGGGGGTCTGCATTTGCATGACAAAGCTAGATCGCTTCAGGGTGCTAGAGAAGGAGGGGTATGATGTCTGGAGGGAGGGAGGAGAAATAAGGGAAAAGAGAAGAGGTAGAATAGATGCCCTGCTCACACAGACGCTGTGATTGCTGATTGTCTGCCAGTCTTGAGACCTCTGCTGGATATGTTGGACGTAGAGGCAGAGGTACTTGATGACGAGTCTGGATGGATTTACCTTCAGCTGTCCTACACATGTGGATTTTGCTTCCAGATTACTTAGGGTGTGACATTCAGCTATCTTTGCTGAAAAACACGGATTCAAGGCTTATTTTTTCTGTAACCTAATTTTTTTTTTTTAAAGCAACCTGTTGCTCTGTGTTCTGCTTCAATAGTTTCAATACACTTTTCAGTGTACTGATACAAAGATATTTTTCCTTCAAGATTTGTGAACCAGGACCTAAGGACAAGGTTTTGTTTTAACTGAACATTAGACTGATATAGAGATGACTGGAGCCTTGCATGCTGGACTAATATTGTTTTCTGTTGTGGTAAATAGGCTTCTCATTCTCTACAATATTATAAATATTTATCTAAGTTTGTTTGCTGTTTCTCTTATAGATTTATTTTTTCAATGTAATCGCAAGTATAGATCTCGAAAGAGTGACAAAAACAGGATTTTAACATCTATTCGTGATTGCTAAACATTAAATAGAAGTGTAACGTCAACTTGACTCTTTTCTGTAGGTTGTGTGCGAGAGTGAGCCAACACATGTTGGGCCTGACAAAGAGGGTGATTCACATGGTAAGTCATTCTTTATCAATCCTTCCATTGAATCTCATAGCTTTTAAATCATTTGATAAATGTTTAGGTGTGTGTGTGTATAAACCAAAAATCTGACTCCCCAGGACATTCCAGATTGGTCCACTTATCATCAAACTGGGCCTTAGTGCTGGTCAATGGCTCATTAGACTTTTCCCGGGCGGAGAGCTCCTGCCGAAGTCAGTTCAGCTCCCTTGCCACCTTAGACCAATTGGAGGTTCGTGAAGGGGCATTGGAGTTACTGCGTCAAACCGGACATCAGTCGCAGGTCTGGATCAACAGCCCCTCCAAACTGGAATCCAAGCCCTTGCCCCTGTCCAAGCAATGTGAGTGAGATCAGCCGCACAGTAAAATAAAAATTTGAAACGAAACCTGTAAAATTTGATAGTTATTCCTTTTCATTTGTTTAGATTTGCAGTTCTCAGCTCTAAACTTTCCTAAAACATCCAGGGAAGGATTTGTTCGCGTCAACAGGCCCTTCCCCGCTCTGTCATCAATCAGTGTGTGTGTTCGCATTCAGTGGGACCCAGAATGGAATGAAGTGTCGACCATCTTCTCCTATGCTGCTCGTGTCTTTACCAATGAATTCCTACTACGGGGTCAGGGTGACACGCAGGGACGAATCCTCCTGGCTCTCATTGTTCATGGGAAACACCTTCCATACAAAGCATATTTCCCTCATGATGGTGGATGGCATCACATCTGTGTCACGTGGAGCAGAAGTCTCTGGGCTATCTATGTAGATGGGGAAAGGAAGGACATGGGTTCAGGGTCAGACACTTCTCGAGATATCTATGCTGATGGGATACTTATTTTGGGTCAGGACCAGGATTCATTTGGAGGGAATTTCACAGAGCCCTTTTTTGGAAATATCACTGATTTAAATGTTTGGAATATTTCCCTGGAAACACGCCACATCCGTGCTTTGAATGGATGTTCTGCAATGAATCAGCCCATGCTTTTTAGGTGGGACCTTGACCATCTGATCAACCACCCAGCTGTCAAGGAGGTCCAGGCTCATTTGTTTTGCCCAGGTATGGCACATTTATAGTATTTGCAGTCGCTAATAGCTATTGGTCTATTAACAGGTTAAACATTCACTGACTGTTCTGACTTCACATCTGTGTCAGCACGGTGGTAGAGTGGTTAGCCTGTCAGCCTCACAATTCTCAAGATCAAGGGTTCACAGGGTTTATGCTCGTCATTAAAAACCATTAAACTAAAAGTTGGAGGCACTAAAAATATTGTAAACTTGATGGTTAAATAAACTTTTTATGCGTAATTTATTAGAGTTGACTGATATTATCGGCCGATATAAGCATTTTAAAATGATATCAGATAATATCTACATTGGTCTTGGGCTAATATTCATGTTGCGTTCAAAGCAAATGTAGAAGCTGTCTGCCTTTGTACAAGGGCTGGTCACAGCTTAGCACTGCAGGGATGTTTATTGACCATTAGATGTCTCCGAAATAAGATGCTTGGGAATTGTTATGTGAGCAGGGTCCTTGTACCTTTCGGTCATTCGTTTTTCCTTCTAATTCTGGAAATCAAAAAACGGAAAACAAACCCAATTCCATTTGTTGTTTTTATGTGGTTAACAAAAAACGAGAAATTGTCTCCCGTTTCCTGATTAAACACTGGAAATTCAATAACGAAAGATGAGCCTTCATCCGTTTTTCTAATATTACCGTATTGGCCCGAATATAGGACGGTCCTGATTATAAGACGATTCCCTCTTTTTCAAGACTCAAGTTTGAAAAAAGACTTTTTGAACACCAAATTAATTTTTATAGAGAAAATAATTACTGTACATCCGAAACAAATCATTATAACAATATCTTTAAGAGAAAAAGCAATATTATTTTGCCTCATTCAAATCTTAATATCTGAACATTTAAATATGTAAACTAAAGTGCAATCACATTCGTAAATGAATGGCTTCGGGTTTTTGAAATGTAAATAAACCAATCTATTGTGATAAATCAACAAAATTGCAATAACTGCATTACCCGTCAAAGTGAAGTCTAACTGTAACTGTAGTCTTGAAACAAATCTGAATAAGGAAAAACATTGCACTAAAACAATGCAAACTGGTTAAACTTGAGAGTAGCTGAGATCGGTCATGACAGAACATCGCTTCAATGTTATCTGCTCCATCTAGCGTCGTGAATGGGTATAATGTCTAGACCGCGAATATAAGACGACCCCCTCTTTTTCAGTGTTATTTCAATGCAAAAAACATTGTCTCATATTCGGGCCAATACGGTAGTTTATTGAACTGGAGTAGAAAAAGAAAATACGCCTAATATTTTTTTTCCACCAAGTTCGCTTTTGCAATGAGCCATGAGCCGGAAGACAATGGATGTTCTTCTCCTTCTCATATAGTATGCGGCAGGGGTTAATTTGTGCCGGATCATGCCGGAACAAGATCCGGCACCTCTTGGTTTTGGCCTCCCTGTGTTCCGGGACTTATTTGGGCAGATCCAGCACCTCTCGTGTATAGAAAATAATAATTTTTTAAAAAATGTATTTAAATAGCCCTGAATGGGGGGTACGAAGGAGGGGAGTCGTTGATGGCTTTCTCCACTTTATTGTGGCAACAATAAGAAAATAATAAACAAAATAACAGCGGACTGCCACTAATTCGACCGCGAACTTTTTCTTCTCGGCCCCCCCCCCCCCCCCCACACACACACTTCCGACTACTCACAGCTCTCCACTCCCAGCATCTCTTAAAGGGACCAAAAAGAAGGAAGACGGTTCAAAACTTGTCAGAAAAGCACAAAGAAAAGAAAGAAAAAAATAAAAGTCCCACAGCATGGAAACTGGGCATTTGCGTGTTGTTTTCAGCACCTTTTCTGCATATGTTCCGGGACCTGTGCCTGTCTTGTCTTTCCTGCACTGTCATATGTACTTTGCGTTCCGGCACCTTATGATTTACAAATTAAGAACTGGTATGCGGCTAAAACCTGGTCTTGTCTACTCGTATATATAAGAAGAAGAAGAATGTCTGCCGGGCCATGGCTGATTTTAAAAGCGAACTTGGTGGAATACAAATATCGGGAGTATTTTGCTTTTCGATTTATGTTCAGTAAACTAATATTGGAAAAAACGATCAAGGCTCGGTTTCTGTTATTAATTACCACTTTTTCAGGAAATCAGGAAATAGGAGACGATTCATTTATATTTTTTTGTTAACGCATGTATAAACAAAAATCGGATTTGGGCTCGTTTTCGTTTTTAGTTTTCCAAAACTAGAAGGAAAAACGAATGGTCGAAAGGTACACGGACCGAACAGACCATTTGCATTTATGGTGCAAATATTTAATGAACAAAAAATGATTGAAAAATAATGAATTATAAACTCATTACATACCTCATTCACTGTACTGAAGCTGCATGCTTTTGTTGTTATTATTAGCCAGAAGCGCTGTGTGAGCCATATATGATATGGCAGTGCCTTATTGGCACTTTGCACTTGCACTTGATCAAAAAAAAAACAAAAAAAAACTGATGTTTGCATTATTTTGATTTCAACAATAAATATAATGGTGTAATATAGGAACTTTTTTCCATAACTTCAGTTGAAATTATTCTTATTTTTCACAGAATGTTTATTGGAAAACCTTGAAGTTGTAACATTTATCATGGTTAAAGTATCCAGCGTGGCACCACAATTCAACTAGCCATAATATTTTAAGTCCACGCCCGCATATTTTGGTATCGATTTGATATCTGTACCGGATTTTTGGAGTTGGACAATATTGGGATTTCGGTTAAAAAGTCATTATCGGACAACTCTACTTACAATTTGTGTGTGTGAAATTATCTGCAGATGGTCATGCGCGTTGAATTAGTTTAAAGTGGCATTGAAATTGGCATTAAAAACCATTAAATTAGATTCGCTGATACCTGTAGAAACCCTGGTTCAGGCCCAGGCCCTGGGCTTTCTGTGTGGAGTTTGTATGTTTTCTCTGTAGTTAAGTGGGTTTCGCCGGGTTCACGGGTTTCCTCCCATACCCCAAAAACATGCACACTTAGTTACGACAGTGTGCGAGAAAGGTTGTTTGTCTCCTCTGCCCTGTGATTGGCTAGCAACCATTCCAGCACCGTCTTAAGGATAAGCGGGAGATGGAGAAGAATGAATAATGATATATAAACAGATATTTTAAATAATGGTTTTCGGTTTTCCGCCTCAGTTTTCTCATATTCGGTTTTGCCCAATAATTTATATTTCGGTGAATCCCTAATACAGTATATTGTATACGTATTTATATTTATAGAGTACAATTTGGTGTTCTGTTGCTAGGCTAGCTTGCTTGTCTGAGTCTGTTTTGTGAGCACTGTTATTCCTGTGTTGTTCGTGAACGTATCACTCTGCAGTCCACCCAAGGGAGCGAGAGTTGTTGTTGGCTCCTCGCGTTAATATGCTGTCGCTGTGTAGTGATTGAAATACATCTTGAGAAAACAACATCAAAAGCTTCACAGTGGTTTTGGACACATAAAAGCTGGGACTCCCCACCCGCCCGCTATCACACCTACACTAACTTATCAAGCAGGAAGGCAGATTTCTGAATTATCTTTTTTTTTTTTTTTTTTAAAGCATTTCTCATTTAGAATCAATTTTCGTGTTGCATACTCATCACTTGGCCAATAGCAAATAGAAAAGTGGTGGCGTTGCATGTGCATAACAGTGGCCAAGACAGCTGGAGCCCTCCAGTGCAGTTGTTTCGTGAGCCTCACGCTCCTGGAAATGGTGCCAATTTGACAGACAAAAAAGTAATGTCCGATGAAAGTTTCGTTTTCTCTTCATACGTTTAACTTGGGGTACCACACAGCTCATTTTAGTGGTTTAATTTTCCATTCGCATATTAAAATAGCCATATTTGCTCGGCACTGAATTAGGAAGGCCCAGCCCCTAAACTAGCTGAGCAGACAACTGAAGCTGACGAGCTCTCTCACCAAACAGCTACAAGTCTTGGAAGGCGAACTCTCCGTGCAATCTGCAACAGACAGACCACCGATGGGCAACGAATTGAAGCCTTTTATTGAGACGTATGTTTGAAGTGTCCAAGATTATTGTACATATGCTCCTCGTCATAGTTGGTTCATGTCAAGCGAGCCAGCCGGTTCCACACTTTAGGGCGCATTCACACTAGCACTGTTTGGGCCGTTTTAAATTGACCAAAGTTCTTTTTCTCAGATAGTCCGCTTCGTTTTGTAAATGTGAACGCGCATTCAAACTCTAGTTCAGACCAAACAAACAAACTCTGGTCCGCTTAAAAATCGTGGATCTCTGATCCTTGTGAATGCAACCAGGGCTGAATGCGCTTTTGCTACTTTATGTGCAACGTTACTGCCTTGAGTGGTGATGCTCCAGGCTGTGACGCAACACGCAGGGCATCCTTGGAAGAGGAAGTATAGCATGCACACTATTTAAAATCAACAATGGCAAAATGACAGACTCTTACCCGGCCAAATGTTGCTGTGCTGCGCTAAGCAGTTGCATTTGATATACAGAATCAGTGTTCTAATTTGGCGGTTGTGCATTGCATGCTGTTCCTGAACGTATTGCGTGAGGGTGACAGTGGCCGAGACAGGCGGAGCCTCTTGGGGCGGCCGTTTTGTGAGTCTCGCTCTCCTGATAATGGCGACAATTTGACACTCCAAAAATTCACGAAAGTGGGAGCAATTGCGGGCCTGTGTGACTTGAACTACCACGCGGTTCCCTTTCATGGTTTAATTTTCCCCTATGCATTTTTATATACTCTAGTTCGCTCGGCATCAAGTCGGAAAGGAGTGACACTGCCTTTATGCTACTTTATGCTAATTTATGCTACTTTATGTTCAGCATCACAGCACCCAGCTGTTATACTCCGCACTGCCTCCCCTCCCAGGATGGAGGTACAGGTAGTCCCTGGTTTATGAATGAGTTCCGTTCTTGCCCTGGCAATGTAACCCAGATGTCCGCGAAAGTCAGAATTAACCCTTAAAAAAAACCTAAAAACACCCTTTAATTTAAAAAAATATATACCCAAAAACATGTACTATACCTCATTGTACTTTCCTCGCCAAGACGTTGGAGCTAAATCCTAGCTTAACAGTGAGCTAAGTTCCGAAATGACGATGTCAGACATCCTTGTGGTTTGCTGACTTTATTCAGCTGCTCATGACATCAACACTTGCAAACTGAAATATAACGAAATTAAATCAGTCTCATCTTCAATAGCAGCAATTCAAATCTGTGTTTACAAATAGCTGCTGATACAGCAATAACAAACGATTAGCATGTATCAGTTAGCGCCCACACACCATCAAAAGCAATCACATAAACTCGCCCCAAGTATTCGACCAAAATTGAAAAACCACAATAAACGGTACAAAAGTGATTTTATACAGCCGTCGCCTCTGAATGCTTCACAAGCAACAAATGTGCGCGCAGGCTGTCACCTCTGCCAGTCGGTTGCTCTGTGTGCGAGTGTGTGGGGTGGGCGGGTGCATCTGTACATGTGCGTGCTTCCTTTTGTACGCTTCCTGCGCCAAAATAAAAGCATGCATCATAAAACAAAAGTCAACATGAAAAAAATAAGAATAATAACCACAAGACTCAGGCCTCGAAAAGTTGAAATCACGGGAATCGGGTCCGCCGTAACCCAGGAACTACCTGTATTTCCTCTTCTTTGTATTTGTCACATCAATGAGTGCTCCTTTCGTCCACATGAGGCTACTCGGAAAGTTTGGTTGGCACAGTGTGAATGTTGAAACTTTTCAACAAGTCATTTGCAATTGTTCTTGTTAGGTAGCTCTCCAATCAGACCCTGGTCCTCTTGGCCTAATGTGTAAGCGCCTTAAAATGTCGCTCAGCGGTTCCACACTTAAGATGTCGGCGGACAGCCAAATGCACTCATTAAAAGAGCCAGAAATGGCTCTCGAGCCATACATTCCAGACTCTTGGTCAACCGAGTCAGGTGTGTAATATTTGGTAGTGGGGAAATACAGTATATACAGTGGGGCAAATAAGTATTTAGTCAACCACCAATTGTGCAAGTTCTCCTACTTGAAAAGATTAGAGAGGCCTGTAATTGTCAACATGGGTAAACATCAACCATGAGATCAGAATGTGGAAAAAAAAACAGAAAATCACATTGTCTGATTTTTAAATAATTTATTTCCAAATTAGAGTGGAAAATAAGTATTTGTTCACCTACAAACAAGCAAGATATCTGGCTGTCAAAGAGGTGTAACTTCTTCTAACGAGGTCTAATGAGGCTCCTCTCGTTACCTGTATTAATGGCACCTGTTATAACTCATCATCAGTATAAAAGACACCTGTCCACAATCTCAGTGAGTCACACTTCACTCCACTATGGCCAAGACCAAAGAGCTGTCGAAGGACACCAGAGACAAAATTGTAGACCTGCACCAGGCTGGGAAGACTGAATCTGCATTAGGTAAAACGCTTGGTGTAAAGAAATCAACTGTGGGAGCAATTATTAGAAAATGGAAGACATACAAGACCACTGATAATCTCCCTCGATCTGGGGCTCCATGCAAGATCTCACCCCGTGGCGTCAAAATGATAACAAGAACGGTGAGCAAAAAATCCCAGAACCACACGGGGGGACCTAGTGAATGACCTACAGAGAGCTGAGACCACAGTAACAAAGGCTAATATCAGTAACACAATGCGCCGCCAGGGACTCAAATCCTGCATTGCCAGACGTGTCCCCTGCTGAAGAAGGTACACGTCCAGACCCGTCTGCGGTTCGCTAGAGAGCATTTGGATGATCCAGAAGAGGACTGGGAGAATGTCTTATGGTCAGATGAAACCAAAATAGAACTTTTTGGTAGGAACACAGGTTCTCGTGTTTGGAGGAGAAAGAATACTGAATTGCATCTGAAGAACACCATACCCACTGTGAAGCACAGGGGTGGAAACATCATGCTTTGGAGCTGTTTTTCTGCAAAGGGACCAGGATGACTGATATGTGTATAGGAAAGAATGAATAGGGCCATGTATTTAGAGATTTTGAGTGAAAATCTCCTTCCATCAGCAAGGGCATTGAAGATGAGACGCGGCTGGGTCTTTCAGCATGACAATGATCCTAAACACACAGCCATGGCAACAAAGGAGTGGCTTCGTAAGAAGCATTTCAAGGTCCTGGAGTGGCCTAGCCAGTCTCCAGATCTCAACCACATAGAAAATCTGCAGGGGGAGTTGAAAGTCCGTGTTTCCCAACGACAGCCCAAAACATCACTGCTCTAGAGGAGATCTGCATGGAGGAATGGGCCAAAATACCAGCAACAGTGTGTGAAAAGCTTGTGAAGAGTTACAGTAAATGTTTGGCCAAGGGTTTGACAAAGGGTACATAACAAAGTATAGAGAAGAAATTTTGGTATTGACCAAATACTTATTTCCCACCATGATTTGCAAATGAATTATTTAAAAATCAAACAATGTGATTTTCTGGGGTTTTTTTCCACATTCTGTCTCTCATGGTTGAGGTTTACTCATGTTGACAATTACAGGCCTCTCTCATATTTTCAAGTGGGAGAACTTGCACAATTAGTGGTTGACTAAATACTTATTTGCGCCACTGTATTTTATTTATACATATATTTATTATGAATGTATTTATTTAAATATTGTTATTTCTGGTGTAATCAATTTTCATACGTTATGCACTTACACTTCATTCATTCTGTCATCCTACAGACATAGAAGCCGAGTAGTGCGTGAAGTGTATTTTTTAGTGTTTGGTGGTTTTGTCCCAATGGAGTTACAGCTAATTACTTTAGAAAAAAATAAAATAAAAAATATGTATGTATTACATTTGGAAAGTAACTAGCCCAACATTGAGCAAAATATTGAACTATTCTGAAGTGTCTTTCTATGACCCCCTGATCAAATTAAAAAGCATCTTGAACATCTATGGAAGGAGCTAAAATATGCTGTCTAAATAAAAAAAAGCACTTTTCAAACTGAAGCAGTTTTCTCATAAAGACTGGAAAAAATATCTGCTGAGAGGTGTACAAGTCTCATTACAGGTCACAAAAATTGTTTGGATTTCAAAAATATCGAATTAAATTTGAATAGTATTTCTCGTCGAGGCCTGTTTCATAAGGTTTTTTTCTTTTTCTTTTTTTTTTTTAACGGGGATGTTTGAACAATTCAAATTCAATCACTGATTTTTGTTCATTGCTTTTTTTTTAATGATTAAAATGTAACTACCTTTTCATCAATATTGTTACGTAATGTTAAAACAATAAAAACTTTCCACAGTTTAATTTATCCTTGTGAGACATTCTCACAGAGTTTAAAATAAGCACACAGCAACGGGGCTAACAACCAACCCTGGATCTGAACCCACTTTTCACAGATGGGCAGCTGAGTGCACTGACCACGAGGCTGAACTGACATTCTGCCAACACAGCAACAAGTACCCTTTTTCTCCGCCACCCGCTGAGGCTGTAAAATGTTACAAACCTCTCTTGACAAAGTACAGATAACCGTGTATCGATAGGGAGTAAAAAAATTTTTTTTAAATAATAATAATATAAGACTCAACATTTTTGAAATATTTAAATTGAATTATAAGAAAGTAACAAGAGCGAAGAAAGATGGAACGGCAAAACACACATAGGTAGCCAGATTGCTACTTTCAACAACTCAGGGCAGGACAGAAATGCAATGAGTAGGTTCATAAATGTTGGGCTACTTTTGATTAAATTCAGCTGTTTTGGAAAGAATTATTTTATTAGTTTTAACGTTTAAACATGTATGTCAACACCTTAAAGCAGAGTCATCTAGAAGGAGAGTTGCGACACTGTGATCCCACTGTGGGTGCTCACGTGGTTCACGTAGACCTGAATAGTTCCAAGCACAAGTAGCTCTGTAATGGTTTTCGATGGAGCTGAAATTTTGGCATTTATGTTAAAAAAAATGATAAAATCATGTATATAAGTACTTCTTTGATTATCTCTTTGGGGACCACCCTCGCCGAAGCGCAGTGCTTAATTTGTAAATCATAAGGTGCCGGAACGCAAAGTTCATATGATAGCGCAGGGATGACGGGACGGGCACAGGTCCCGGAAGATACACAGAAAATGGTGCTGAAAACAACACGCAAATGCCCACTTGCCATGCTGTGGGATTTACAAGACTCAATTTCAGATAATATCCATGGTATAAATGTTATGAGAACAATTTACAATTATTTAGGTTATACTCTGCACAGCACGGGCAATTGCCCACATAACCACAGGTGGGACTTACAGTACACAGTCAGCAATTAGTTTCTCAACAGGTCTAACTTGTAAAATATAAAAAAAATAAATTAAAAAATTAAAAAAACAGGGATTACAATAAATAACACGAACCTATTCTTCTGTGATTTTCATCCCCTCTCTGGCCCCCAAATTCCCACTGCCTTACGAATTGTGCATCCCAAACGCAAATCTCCCATAAGGGTACTGGCTTGTTCCTCCGGCTGTTGATGGTCCACCTGGCTGACTGCTGGCGCTATAGCTGGCCCCCACTCCTGGTGGGGAACCAGACCAGCTGCTGCCATGGTAGCAGTCTCCTGCCCCGGCTTGACTAACTGACCGTGAACCTGGCTAGCTGCTGCAGCGCTAGCCTCCCGCTGCACCCGGCCCTGCCCGTTACCATGATCACTGCAGCTGCCCTCATCGGCAGTTGTTGCTTTTCTGACTCATTTTGAACAATCTTCCTTCTTTTTGAAAAAAAGACAGTAAATGCAACTCTTTTTGGCATGTTGAAATACCGTTTGATCCTGGCTGCTTGCTCCTCAGATGCCGCAAATGTCCAAATTTATTCATTTATTTTATGTCAGGGGCTTTATTTGTTGGTCCAGCTTTTCAGTGCATCAACAAATCTTTGACTCTTTCAAATGACATTATATTTATGTAAACAACATGCAATTCTTTGGATTTATTCTGTAAATGAATTTATGCATATTTTATTTTATACATGTTTTAAAAATGTTTTTATATTATTACTATTTTCTATACAAGAGAGGTGTCGGATCTGCCCAAATAAATCCCGGAACACAGGGAGGCCAAAATCAAGAGGTGATGGATCTTGTTCTGGCAGGATCTGGCACAAATTAACCCCTGCTGAAGCGATGTTTGGAACTATTCGAGGCTCCATTACCCGGAAGTATCCAGATGTAAAATCGTACAATGGATCCCTATTGAAGTGTGACAATTGTCTCTCTTAAACTTGGTGTGTTTTGAATCCTTTCCACATGATAGGTGGATTTCACTCTTGCTTTTGACACCAATCTCAATAGAAATACTTTGCCTAGAATGCACTTTGAAATCAGCTTGGGAAATTTTGGGCCTTTTCTCAATACTCAAGAACACAAATATGTGTTGGCAGACCAGGCTGGTGGTGGTTATACAAAAGAGGGAGCGGAGGGTGTGTTACAATTATAGGGGTATGACATTCCTCAGCCTCCCTGGGAAGGTCTACTCAGGGGTACTGGAGAGGAGGGTCGTTGAGAAGTCTAATCTCGGATTCAGAAGGAGCAGTTTTTGCCCTGGCCGCGGAACAGCGGTTCAGCACTATACCCTCAGCAGGGTTCTCAGGAGGATCATGGGAGTTCGCCCTACCAGTATATGCATGTGTTTTGTTGACTTCAACCGTGTCCCCTGGGGAGTTCTGTGGAGTGTGAGGTCTCGGAATCCCTATGACCCTGTATGACCGGTGTCAGAGTTTGGTCCGTGTAGCCGGTACTAAGTCAGATCCGCTTCCAGTGAGGGTTGGACTACGCCAAAGCTGCCCTATGTCATCAGTTCTGTTCATAAAGTAGTCATAAATAATAATAGTTATGTGTCTGAAAATCACATACAAACTTTCCAATGAATGGAAGGAAACAGTAAGTGAACCCTTTTATTTGATAACTGGGTAATCCTGGTTTGGCAGTAAAATATCACTGCCAATCAGATACAACAAATCAGGTTAAGTTGCTATGGCATGACCTCAAGAAGAGGTGTGGGGGGTCATTCCCACCACCATGCTTGACTGTAGGCATGACACACTTATCTTTGTACTCCTCACCTGGTCGCCGCCACACATGCTTGAGACATTCGGAACCAAACAAATGAATCTTCGTCTCATCAGACCATAGGACATGGTTCCAGTAATCCATGTGCTTTGTTGACAAGTCTTCAGCAAACTGTTTGCGGGCTTTCTTGTGAACCGTCTTCAAAAGAGGCTTCCTCCTGGGGTGACAGCCAAGCACACCAATTTGATGTAGAGTTCGGCGTATGGTCTGAGCACTAACAGGCTGACCCCCCACCTCTTCAATCTCTGCAGCAATGCTGACAGCACTCCTGTAACAAGTCACATGACATTTTGGAGGGAAAATGCCAAGCAGTACTCAATTTGGACATTTAGGAATGTACGTAGTTCCCATGCGGTGTACTCACTTTTGTTGCCAGGGGTTTCGATATTAAAGGCTTAATTTTGAGTTATTTTGAGGGGGAAATAAATTAATTCTATTATATAAGCTGCACAGACTACTTTTCATTGTGTCAAAGTATCATTTTGTCAGTGTTGTCCCATGAAAAGATATACCGTATTGGCCCGAATATAAGACGGTGTTTTTTCCATTGAAATAAGACTGAAAAAGTGGGGGTCGTCTTATATTCGCGGTCTAGACGTTATATCCATTCACGACGCTAGATGGCGCCAGACATCATTGAAGTGATGTTCTATCATGACAGATCTCATCTACTCTCAAGATTAACCAGTTTGCATTATTTTATTGCAATGTTTTTCCTTATTCAGATTTGTTTCAAGACTACAGTTACAGTTAGACTTCACTTTGATGGTTAATGCAGTTATTGCAATTTTGTTGTTTTATCACAATAGCATTGGTTTATTTAAATTTCAAAAACCAGAAGCCATTCATTTACGAATGTGATTGCACTTTAGTTTACATATCTAAATGTTCAGATATTAAGATTTGAATGAGGCAAAAAAGAAAAAACATGCTTTTTCTCTCTCAAATATATATAGTTATAATCATTTGTTTCAGATGTACTGCAATTATTTTCTGTAAAAAAATTAATTTGGTGTTCAAAAAGTCTTTTTTCAAACTTGAGTCTTAAAAAAGAGGGGGTCTTCTTATAATCAGGGCTGTCTTATATTCGGGCCTATACGGTACTTAAATACCTGCAGAAATGCGAGGGGTGTACTCACTTTTGTGATACACTGTATTTGAAGTGGCACAATATGCATAATAGGGCGTTTGGTTTTCAATATATTGCTTAAATATGTTGCTGAGAATTTTTCTGAGAAATTATTATCCATTTATTTTCTCAATCAGTTTTGCTCACAGACACCGTCTTCTTACAATGAGACATCACTGGTCAAAGTCACACGCATACATGATTCCCGTTTGAAGCTAGCCGCGACCATAGACAATGGATACTAGAAACCTCTTTGATTTGGGTTTGCTTGATACAACTATAACTATCATAATCTTATGATTAAAAAAAACTAATTTCACACAGTTGTCAGAAACATCAAACATGTACGCCTAGCAATATGGATATAGTTAGCAAGATATAATTCCTTAAAATTTTTGCAGGGAATACAAGTAATTAGTTTAACATCATTTAAAAAGGCTTTTTAATGGGGAATTTTCCCAATTGTATCTTGATAGCTGTGCACGTCTGATTTGCAACCACAGGAAAGATTTGTTTGAGGTTGTTGTTGCCATAAGAGGCGAGACCAGTTTGTAAATCAAAGAAGAATGTGTTTGCAAAGGATTTTTATTTATTAACTCTTGCAAGGTACTTTGTTGTTGCACGTTCTCATTGGGGTCTGAGCACCCATACTTCTCAATAGGACAAGCACTGCTTACAAGTAGGTAATTTGTTTTCAAGCTGTTTCATAATTGAAATACAAAATGTTAGGGTTTTTGTTGTTGTTGTTTTTTTTTTTTTTTTTTATGTTTGTCCTGTTCTTCTGCGGTGAGATGTATTGTTTTCTACTGAACAATGATGCTGCTAATGACTGATTGCTCTCATTGGCATTATGCCACGCAGAAAAACACCAGCAGATGGAGCTGCAAAGCTGCAGAACAATGCAGATCCAGTCAGATCGGCCGACATTCACGACTCTACTAGACTGCTCTGAGCCACTGGCATTTATCTGCATGAGTAGCAGAGGTATGTTCTGTTTTAAAGTATAATTCAATAATTCAATTCCAGTGGTGAATGTGGTATCCACGAATGTGTCAACCATAAACTAACAATTTGTCAATAGCCAGTGCCAAGTGTTCATTAGTTTGCAATCTAAAGCCAAATCTAGTAAAGGGTTCATTTTTCAAATTCCATTTTCTATATGGAACTATTCTAAAACTTTTAACTCAGTGCTGTCCAGAGATATCATAATAGGAGACAATGGTATTATATTTTTGATAGTGGTGGAGGTGCTGCTAATGCTGCTGCTGTTGTTTTTCACTAAACAACAAAAGAGACAGACATTGTATTGACATTGAAGTTCTAAAGGTAGCTGATATGTTGAGGATCCAGAATCAGCACCAACACCAGGGGGGCATATTTCTTTCTATTTAATGTTTGATTATTTTTACATTAATTTTCTATCAACAACTAATTCAGCAATTAGGCGAATGCGGCAAGATATGCGCCCATTATTCATACACACCGCATAGGGAGTGTCCTTGCATGTTCTCAGAGTGAAGCCCATCAATTACACATTAAAGCAAAACTATGTTTTGAAAATCTCTTGTTCCAATATGGGAAGCTTGTAAGATTTTTTTTTACTGGATACATCCAAGATGCCATGTCATTTTTAACTCCATTTGATGTAATTAATAAAATGCGTAAATAAAATGCATCGTTTTACACCACAGAATTCTGCGCTGACGCTATGTTATTGTTTGTTTGTTTTTTACCTAGAACGTTACCTGAAAATGAAACAGATAAGTGATTTCCAAAGGTCTCAGCCAACGGCCTTTATGAATCATCTGTTGAAGCACTCCAATAACAGCCAGGTAGACAATTTTAAGTTTTCCTTTCATGAGTTGACATTTATTTCTTGCTCCAAAAAGTTACACTCTAGGTTGTTGAAATAAGATGAACTTTGGTTACCGTGATTCAGTCAGCATGCTGAGTTGGTGAGGGTTTAGCAATATCAGAGCCCTAGCTTTGATGTGCTCATATTGAAATGGACTAGGGGAAAAACAGAAGGCCTGTCTCTCCTCTCAGGCCGTAGTGGGGCTGCAGTCATCCGGTCTGAGCAGCCTGGCTGAAGCATCCGCACTGCTGGACGCGTCTGTCCAGGCTCTACGGGACACAAGGCAGGAAGGACTGCAGCCAACAGACATGGTTTCCCTCATCCAGTTGCTGTCTTTGGCTGCTGATGTTCCCCCACAGCATTCAGATTCCACCGACCACACCAAGGAAAGTGTCCAGGAGCTAAGCCAGTACTTCATCAGTGTGGCAGACAGCGTCATCAGCCAAGACAATACCTTCAAGTGGCAGGCCATCAAAGAGGTAGCATATGCTGCTTTGCACCTTCTTATCTCCTATTTGCCTTGCTGTACTTTTGGCTTTGTACCACTTAATGTGGTAATTCATCTCAGGCTGATGTAAAGTAAAAACACAGCCTTACAATTGTAGAATGAATAAATAAAACATATTTTTTATGAGCTATGACCAACTTGATATCATTATGTTTCAAGGATTAAAGGACCGATGTTGTCATACCAAAAAATATTTTCACATTATATGGCACAAAATACCGGATCTGTGGTCTCAGGTTAGCTTCGTTAGTCCCAAGATTTGAAAAAAAAATTACCATTGCAATTGATTTTTAATCGTTATTTCTGCACTACCTAGTCATCTGCACACGGCTATAGACGCAAATATTATTCATGTACTTTGAAATGTTTTAATTTTCAACATTATGCTCACGAAAGGTTTTTGAAAATGCTGTCAGAAATGTTTAAATATGCCAAAATTGTTTTTTTTTGTGAGTTGCAGGGTGGACTAGTGAATAATGGGTCTGCCTTGGTTGGAATCATGGCCCGTGTCCTCCTGTGTGGTGTTTTCCATTTTCTTGTGCTTTCATGTTATCTAAATTCAAACCATTTTTAGGCCAATTGGACACTGTAAAATACACATAGGTGTATAAGCGATTGTTTTTCCATGTGTCTTACAAAGGCGTAGGTTTATATTGGGACGGTAGGGACATTACACTACCAACTTTTCAGGATGGTCAAGTTGTCCCCACCAACTTTTAAGTAACCTGATTTGCATTATATTATGAGTTCAGTTATATAGGTGATTTAGATTGTCTTCCCAAATGTTGTAAGGATAGAATAGACCCTACCATTATTAAGTGAACTAATTTCTATATATTCAGAATTACATTAACCTCTTTTGACTTGCTGAATGTGCCGGTCCATTTCTTCGCCCTTTAAAAGCACATTTGATTGGCTGATGACTTGAGCCCCCAACACACACACACGCACCTGCACACCCACGCAGCCCCGACAGATTCATGTCAACAACATGCCGCCTCCTCCGCCCGTTCGAAGAGGAGGGATTTTAGAAGTTTTATTCGGCCAGCAGCGGCAACTGTAAGTAATGTAAAAACATGTCAATGTTGTGGAGGTGGGAAACACACCACTAGCTTATCTAGAGAATGTCCAACCTGCATCAGAGTTAGCATAACCAGAGGCGTAGCAAGGGTCCCCAGGTAACAAGCAACATGGTGCCCTTCGAGCGTGTACAAGTAAGGGGGACAGTTGGACTTGGAGCAATAGCATATTTGTTAGGAATGTGCGACGAGAAGGGATCCAAATGCAGACACACGGGGATTGTGGCGAGTAGTATTTTATTGGTGATCACAAGAAGGTGGCTGATGTAGAATGCTCGGCTCGGGGTTGTTGATCTGGCGTAGTACGAGGAGGCTCGGAAGGGAGGCAGGCGTGGAATCCGACGAGGGCGCGCAGAGAGCAGGACCTGGGACGAAAGCAATGTAGTCGTAAGCCGGTGATCAAAGATATCATAAAGAGAGCGAGATACAACTGATGTGTGAAGCAGACAAGTTGATCGGGCGATGAGGTGGAGCGTCTGCTGGGCTTTTAAAGCTGGCTGATGTTCATTGCTCTCAGCTGTGGCCGCTCCACTCGTCTGACCTGCAATCAGCTAAAAACATGCACACCTGCCCAAGGAGTGACAGGCCTCAGGAGGAAGGGGAAGAGGACCTAACAGAACCCCCCCCCTACGGGCGACACCAGGCGCCCGACGGAGACGCCCAGGATGGGCGCGGTGGAAGTCCCGGATGAGCGCCCGCGACAGCACCCACCGGGCAGGGATCCAGGAGCGCTCCTCAGGACCATAACCCTCCCAGTCCACAAGGTACTGCAGCCCCCTGCCACGGCGGCGGACGTCCAAAAGGCGCCGCACCTGGAACGCAGGACCCCCAGCGACCGACAAGGGCGGAGGAGGGGGCGGAACGGGGGGGACAAGGGACTCGAGGAAACCGGCTTGACTTGGGAGACGTGGAAGGTAGGGTGGACCCGGAAATGGGCAGGGAGCTTGAGGCGCACGGCGCTATGATTCACCACCTTGGTGATTTCAAAGGGACCAACGAACCGAGGGGAAAGCTTGACTGACTCAGTCTTGAGCGGCAGGGTCCTCGAAGAGAGCCACACCTTTTGCCCAACGGTGTAGTTGGGCGCCGGCCTGCGGCGGCGGTCCACCTAAGCACAGGTCTTCTCGGAAGCACGGAGGAGCGCGGAGCGCGCCTTCTCCCAGACCCTGGAGCAACGATTGATGTGGGCTTGGACAGATGGGACGGCAATGTCACGTTCCTGTGAAGGGAACAACGGAGGCTGGTAACCCAAGGAGCACAGGTAGGGAGACATACCTGATGAGGCATTCGGCAGGGTATTGTGTGCGTATTCGATCCAGGGCACCTGATCACTCCAGGTGTTTGGGTGGGCTTGGGTGGTGCAACGGATGGCTGCTTCGAGCTGTTGGTTCGTCCGCTCGCACTGGCCGTTTGTCTGCGGGTGGTAACCGGAGGAGAGGCTTACACCAACGCCCAGGGCCGCACAGAAGGCCTTTCAGACCTGTGAGGTGAACTGGGGTCCCCGGTCAGAGACGATATCCGCCGGGATGCCATGTAAACGGAATACATGTGTGGTGAGCAGGGTCGTGGTTTCTGTGGCTGTTGGTAACTTGCGTAGGGGGATGAAATGGGCGGCCTTGGAGAACCTATCCACAACGAGTATAACTGTGTTTCCCTTGGAAGGAGGCAGACCAGTGACGAAGTCCAGGGCAATATGGGACCAAGGGCGGCTCGGGATGGGTAACGGACGGAGGAGACCAGAGCTGGGCTTGGTGGTAGTTTTGCTGCGAGCACATACAGTACATGCCAGAACATAAGACCTGGTGTCCTCTGGCATTGTAGGCCACCAGAACCGCTGGCGCAGCACAGCCAGTGTCCGTCGGATGCCGGGGTGGCAGAACAACCGGGAAGAGTGAGCCCACTCCAGCACCTGGGAACGGAGATCCTGGGGTACAAACAGGTCAGGTTGTGGGCCCGCTCGAGGGTCTGGGTGTTCACCGTGGGAGTCCTTCACCTTCCGCTCAATCTCCCACTCCATTGAGGCCATGAAGCAAGTTTGAGGAAGAATGGGGGCTGGCTCCTCCTTGGTTTCGCCGGTCTGGAATTGGCGCGACAGGGCGTCGGACTTGGTGTTTTTGCTACCTGGAATGTAGGACAGGGTGAAATCAAAGCGACTGAAAAACATGGCCCACCTGGCTTGTCGTGGGTTCAACCTCCGGGCGGACTTGAGGTACTCCAGGTTTTTATGATCTGTAAGTACGATGATGGGTTGGGGTGTCCCTTCCAGGAGATGGCGCCATTCCTCCAAGGCCAGTTTTACCGCTAGGAGTTCCCTGTCCCCGATGCCATAATTGCGTTCAGCAGGAGAGAGCCTGCGAGAAAAAAAAGCACAAGGGTGGATCTTGCCGTCTGCAGGCCGGCGTTGGGACAACACAGCGCCAACGCCAATCTCAGAGGCGTCAACCTCTACGATGAACTGAAGGGAGGGGCTGGGATGGACCAGCACCAGGGCAGTGGTGAACCGGCTTTTGAGGTCGCAAAAGGCAGAGTCTGCAGCGTCGGACCAGAGATACGGTTTGGCAGTGGAAGTGAGGGCAGTGGGCGGAGCCGCTATCCGGCTGTAATTGCGGATGAAGCGGCGGTAAAAATTGGCAAACCCGAGAAATCGCTGTAGCTGCTTCCGGTCAGAGGGGCGAGGCCAGTTCAGGACCGCAGTGACTTTTGCTGGGTACATAGGTAACACCCCCTGCCCTATGATGTAGCCAAGAAACGCAGTCTCCAGAACGTGGAACTCGCACTTTTCCACCTTGACGTACAGTCGGTTCTCTAGAAGCCGCTGGAGCACTTGACGGACGTGGTTCTCATGTTCTTTTGGTGTGCGGGAGAACACAAGGATGTCATCCAAGTACACCACAACAAATCTGTTAATCATGTCTCCTAGGACATCGTTTATCAGGTTTTGAAAAACCGCTGGAGCGTTTGTGAGTCCAAACGGCATAACCAAGTACTCGAAGTGGCCCAGAGGTGTGTTAAAGGCGGTCTTCCACTCGTCACCCTCCCTAATACGGACAAGGTGGTAGGCGCTGCGTAGGTCGAGTTTCGTGAATATAGTAGCACCTTGTAGGGGGGTGAAGGCAGAATCAAGAAGCGGAAGAGGGTACTTGTTTTTGACAGTTATGTCATTCAGGCCTCGATAATCTATACAGGGTCTTAGGCCGCCATCTTTCTTACCCATGAAAAAGAATCCCGCACCTACAGGGGAAGATGATGGGCGAATGGCACCGGTTGCTAAGGACTCGGTAATGTATTTTTTCATTGCCTCCCTTTCTGGTAGAGAGATGTTAAAAAGACGACCTTTGGGAAGAGCCGCACCAGGAAGGAGGTTGATAGCACAATCATAAGGACGGTGCGGAGGGAGCGATACTGCACGGTCCTCATCAAAAACCTGCCCCAGGTCGTGGTAGCATTTTGGCACGGAGGACAGGTCAAGTTTTCCCACGCTCTGGACAGGACGAGCAGGCACCAAAGCGGATTGGAGACAGTTAGAGAGGCAGAAATCGCTCCACGCGGTTAGCTTGGGGTGTGTCCAGTCTATGGAAGGGTTGTGAGTCTTTAGCCAAGGTAACCCAAGGACCAAGGGTGTGCGAGGACATACAAAGACAAGGAAGGGGGTCACCTCTTTGTGGTTGCCGGACAGGAGTAGGTTGATGGGCTCTGTTTGCTGGTCGACATGGAAGAGAAGTTTGCCATCTAGTGCAGTGGTTTTTAAGGGCACAGGGAGTGGGCGTGTCTCCAGGCCGAGTTGGGTTACCAGTTCATGGTCAATAAAATTTTCATCTGACCCACAATCCACAAGGGCAGTGACGGTGCGCGATTGGCCCTTCCAGGAGACTGTCGCGGTGAGCTGCAGCCGGCGTGAAGAACTGTGCGACATGTGACTCACCCGTATTCCTCCTTCAATTGGCGAGTTTGGACGAACAGGGCAGCTGCGTCGAAAATGCCCACTTTTCGCACAATATATACACAGGCGCTCTGCATATCGACGTGTGCGCTCCGCCTGGGTCAGCCTGTTGCGCCTCAACTGCACTGATTCGGCATAAACAGCGGGTGGCGACATCGCGGACGCAGTACAGGCGGCTGGTGTAGGAAGCGGGGCCGGCCGGAAGACAGGGGAGAGAGAAGGTGGGGCGGTCGGCTGTTCGCTATGCTGCCGCTGGCGTTCACGAAGTCGATTGTCAAGACATATCGCCCTGTGTATGAGGCCATCCAGAGAATCGGGCGGCTCTTGAGTGGCCATGAGGTCCTTTAGGGAGTCGTTCAAGGCATTTGTAAACACGGCCTGTAGCGCTTCGTCGTTGAAGCGGCTCTTTGTGGCTAACGTCCGGAACCCAACGGAGAACTCGGCAGCGCTGCGTGTTCCCTGTCTAGCGGACATAAGACGACTGGCGGCCTCTTTGCCACGGACGGGGTGGTCGAATATCTTGCGCATTTCTTCGGTGAAGCGGACGTACGTGGCGCAAATCTCGGAATCCTGCTCCCACACCGAGGAGGCCCAATTTAACGCGACTCCACGAAGGCCACTGATGAGGTAGGCGATCTTTGCTTTATCCCCCTGATACATGGACGGCTGCTGTTCAAAGACCAGGCTGCACTGGACTAAGTAAGCCCGACATGCACCAAGGTTTCCGTCGTAAGGAGCGGGCGCGGGGACGTGGGGTTCTCGCCTCGTAGACGAGGACGTTGGGTTAGTTGCGGGCTCGCGGCTCGGAGGAGGGGCAGTGTGATGGGGGGCTAACGTGGCTAAGTGTGCCGGAGGAAATGGTGAGAGTTGTGCTTGTATGGTCTGGAGTGATTGAGAAATGTCCGTTACCTTTTTGAAGAGGGATTCTATGGCTTGGTGGTGGTCGCGGAGTGACGTGGGCGAGCCGGCGGGGTTGTCTGCGGGATCCATAATGGCCCGATCAAACTGTTAGGAATGTGCGACGAGAAGGGATCCAAATGCAGACACACGGGGATTGTGGCGAGTAGTATTTTATTGGTGATCACAAGAAGGTGGCTGATGTAGAATGCTCGGCTCGGGGTTGTTGATCTGGCGTAGTACGAGGAGGCTCGGAAGGGAGGCAGGCGTGGAATCCGTCGAGGGGCGCGCAGAGAGCAGGACCTGTGACGAAAGCAATGTAGTCGTAAGCCGGTGATCAAAGATATCATAAAGAGAGCGAGATACAACTGACGTGTGAAGCAGACAAGTTGATTGGGCGACGAGGTGGAGCGTCTGCTGGGCTTTTAAAGCTGGCTGATGTTCATTGCTCTCAGCTGTGGCCGCTCCACTCGTCTGACCTGCAATCAGCTAAAAACATGCACACCTGCCCAAGGAGTGACAGGCCTCAGGAGGAAGGGGAAGAGGACCTAACAATATTTAATAAAAATATAATAATGCCTCGGTCTCATAGAGCGTTTTTTAGGACACTCAAAGTGCCCGGCTGCTACTACATTAGGACATAAAACTACAGTAACATAGTACACTCACTGCTGTCTTGCTTCCTTTTCTCCTCTTATGCTTTTTTTTCTTTCTTTTGTCGCTTCCGGATAACTTCTCTTCGTTTTGGATATACACCAATTTAGAAAAAAGCCGAATCGCCGCTCACTCTCACTCTGAGTCACGTGACGGAAGTGGCGGGGAGTGTAGAGCGAGTGAAGGGGCCCCTTCAGGGAACTCGGACACAAGGCTTTCACTGGCACTGTCGCACTTGTCGCTGCGATAGTGCAGTAAAGCTGCGTGTGCTAAATCTGTTGGCCCTCTGGGGACCCCTGCTTGCTGTGGGCCCTAGGCAATTGCCTGGTTTGCCTAATGGGACGCGATGCCTCTGACCATAACATTAAACTGTATGAACTTGCTAACCTGCAAAATTCGAGAAGGAAGCTGCTTAGAGAGAAGTGTCCTCCCTTATGTGTTTTCTACTGTTAACGTTAATTAAACTGTGAGAAATTTAGTGAACTCTGCTGGAAACTATCATAGCTCACACAATAACCACATACACACAACATAATCATAACTACCGGTATGTATATTAAAAACTTTTTTGGGGTGGGGGGATGCCGCGAGTCACCCTCACTAGCGTTGCGATCGACATAATGAGCACCCATGATTTAGCCTATCAATCAATTAGGTTCATATTTGTGAGAAATGTAGCCCTGACTGTCACACCGTGGTAAGGTTTGTCGTGTCATGGTCATTTCCTGCTTTATTTTGTAAGCCTTTCCCTCCTTGTTTCAGATCACTTACCCTTCCTCATGTCCTCCCTAATACTAATAGGTTCCACCTGTTCTCCATTACCTTCTGTGTGTGTATATATATAGTCCATCTCCCCTTTGTTTTGTGCCTGTGTGTCATTGTCTGACGTCGTGTCACCCATGCCCATGTTTGCCCTCAGCCTTCTGAAATTCTGATTGTGAACCTTTTGTAAGCATTTTTGTGTTTGTTTGCTAATTTGTGTTTTTGATAAATGTTTTTGCCTTCCTTGGTTAAGTGATTTTTTTGTTGAACAACCTGCCTTGTTTGTTTTTACCTTGAGAGAGATATTGTTAAATAAATCATTTTTGTAAACAAAGAAAACTGCATTTGAGTCCAGCCCTGACACTGACCCCTGTTCACCCAGTCTGTTTGGTCTTAATGTCCCGTCCCCAGCAAAAAGCGCCATGCAGGTTATGTTGTCTTATTGTCCCTACCAATGTTGAGGCGAAACCTACGCCCTTGGTTTCTTAAGAGTTTTGGGGACGAGGAGGTTCATCCTGGACTTAGTCATCAGTCAATCACAAACACATTTAGGCAAATAATCGTTGAAACGCACATTCTCCAGTATACTTATTAGCAAAGGAAAGCATTATTTCGCTCAAGGCAATACAATTACATGATCTTTAAGGTCACTACTTTTGGCAGTTGAAGTTCGTTTAGTCCAGGGGTCAGGAACCTATGGCTCGCGAGCCATATCTGGCTCTTTTGAGAAGTGCATCTGGCTTTTGGCAACTCCGTAATCTTAAATGTGGAACCGGCCGGCTTGCTTGACATAAACGAGCTGTGATGAGCTGATTGATTTTAAACATGCGTCAAACATGCGTCGCAATGATATGCTTCAATTCGGTGGCCATTGGTGGTCCTCCTGTCGCAGATTGCACAAAGATGGGCATTACACAGCTCACCTCGCGTGTTAAGTCACCACTCAGCTAGCAGCGTGGCTCTAAAGTATAGTACAGGAGTATATGAAAATGTGTAGGGGAAAATTAAACCACGAAAGTGAACTGCGTTTTACCCCAAGTCACACAGGCGGGCAATCGGCTTCACTTTCATTACTTTTTCGCCTGTCAATATATCGCCACTTCAAGGAGAGTGACACTCATGAAACAGCTGCCTTGAGAGTGTGATGCACACGTCCACCTAGTTGTCCCTGGTTGTGGTTTCCACTTCTAGGAAATATACGCAAAGCCAATCCAAGTTTCTGTTTGATTTTTATCAATCACAGCTCGGCGAGTATATAACATACTGTATGTATACTCATAGACGCAAACACTCTGTATGGCTCTTGTAGAATCACATTTTTAAATATGTTAGGTGTTTTGGCTCTCGCAGTCAAAAAGGTTCCTGACCCCTGGTTTAGTAGATAAATTGTAAAGAGAGGGTCGATTTCCGCCTTTTGCCACTAGAGGGCAATGTGTTTTTTCATAAATTGATGCACTTTGGGGTTAAAAGACTGTACAGAGCTGTCAATTGAGTTATCACACTCCATACCTTTGCTTATAAACGTATCCTAATTCAATTTCCACATTCTAGCTTTGGCATTTCTCCACATAATACCTACAACCTAAGAGTATTTTAAGCACCTCACAAAGGATGACATTTAGACATACTGATACGAGGAATGAAGAAAGAACTACCAGTACATTTTTTAGTGTAGTGAAAAGCGTTATGTAACATTCATTTATTTGCCAACCATTTTCTATACTGCTTGTCGTCATTAGTATCATAGGTAACCATATTGTATTTTAACTGACCTATGTGGTCTGGTCACTACTCAGTCACAGGGCACATTGACAAACAAAATTCCATACTCACTCGTGCTGCATGTCACTTTAAAAATGTAAATTAATAATAATAAGTATTAGTAGTATAGTCTGGGTTTCCCTGCTTAAGCTGCTGCCCCTGCGATCTGAGCCCGGGTTAAGCGGTGATGGATGGATGGATGGATGGAGTATAATAATAATAATAATTATTATTATTATTATTATTAATCAGGTCCACAGAAGCCTGAATTGAATCTTTATAAAACCCTTGTTCCACTAGTGATTGTGCTTCTGTATCCATATGGAGGCAACTCATGGCAAGTGTTGTGTTTGTATTAAGCGCTCGCCTCCCTCCCCCTAGCCTCTCAACACTCCAAGGCCATCTCATCCCAGATTCAATGGATGAGCATCTCTTTGACAAACTGTTGCCATGCTCTTCCTCTAACCGCCTCCTTGCCACACTGCCCCTGCTTGTATACAGGGCTCAGCTCTCAGGAACATTGTGTTTAGAATGAGAGGTTTCAAAACTGACAATGGAAAAATGCACGATTAACTTTGCATTACAGTCTTATCCGTTGGACTCTTTGAGTGTTTTTCAGGCAAACTGTGTTTAGGCTCAGGAAAGGGAAAACATTTTACTGTGAGATGGAGGACTAGGTTAATAATATTTGGAAACATCTCAAATAAGTCATTAGATAAGCAGCGTAGCCAAGCAGTTCTCTATTCAAGCTAAACATTGCATTTTCTTTGAGGACAATTATTGTGCTTTATAATCATTTAATTTTCTGGTGTCGCTAAATGTTTATCAATTACAGTGGGGCAAATAAGTATTTAGTCAACCACTAACTCTGCAAGTTCTCTCACTTAAAAATTTTAGAGAGGCCTGTAATTGTCAACATGGGTAAACCTCAACCATGAGAGACAGAATGTGGGGGAAAAAAAACAGAAAATCACATTGTTTGATTTTTAAAGAATTTGCAAATCATGGTGGAAAATAAGTATTTGGTCAATACCAAAAGTTCATCTCAATACTTTGTTATGTACCCTTTGTTCGCAATAACGGAGGCATAACGTTTTCTGTAACTCTTCACAAGCTTTTTACACACTGTTGCTGATATTTTGGCCCATTCCTCCATGCAGATCTCCTCTAAAGCAGTGATGTTTTAGGGCTGTCATTGGGCAACACGGACTTTCAACTCCCTCCACAGATTTTCTATGGGGTTGAGATCTGGAAGACCCAGCCACGTCTCATCTTCAATGCCTTTGCTGTTGGAAGGAGATTTTCTCTCAAAATCTCTCGATACATGGCCCCATTCATTTTTTCCTTTACAAAGATCAGTCGTCCTGGTCCCTTTGCAGAAAAACAGCCCCAGAGAAATGATGTTTCCACCCCCATGCTTCACAGTGGGTATGGTGTTCTTCGGATGCAATTCAGTATTCTTTCTCCTCCAAACACGAGAACCTGTGTTTCTACCAAAAAGTTCTATTTTGGTTTCATTTGACCATAACACATTCTCCCAGTCCTCTTCTGGATCATCCAAATGCTCTCTAGCAAACCGCAGACTGGCCTGGACGTGTACTTTCTTCAGCAGGGGGACACGTCTGGCAGTGCAGGATTTGTGTCCCTGGCGGCGCATTGTGTTACTGATAGTAGCTTTTGTTACCGTGGTCCCAGCTCTCTGTAGGTCATTCACTAGGTCCCCCCGTGTGGTTCTGGGATTTTTACTCACCATTCTTGTTAGCCTGGTGCAGGTCTTCAATTTTGTCTCTGGTGTCCTTCGACAGCTCTTTGGTCTTGGCCATAGTGGAGTTTGGAGTGTGACTGACTGAGGTTGTGGACAGGTGTCTTTTATACCGATAATGAGTTAGAACAGGTGCCATTAATACAGGTAACGAGTGGAGCCTTGTTAGACCTCGGTAGAAGAAGTTAGACCTCTTCGACAGCCAGAAATCTTGCTTGTTTGTAGGTGACCAAATACTTATTTTCCACTTTAATTTGGAAATAAATTCCTTAAAAATCAAACAATGTGATTTTCTCTTTTTTTTCCACATTCTGTCACTCATGGTTGAGGTTTGCCCATGTTGACATTTACAGGCCTCTCTAATCTTTTCAAGTAGGAGAACTTGCACAATTGGTGGTTGACTAAATATTTATTTGCCCCACTGTAGCTGATCCAAGCAATACAAATTACTAATCGGTACGGAAAATGACTGAATGTATGCTTTATATTAAGCAAATTGCCCTACTGTACTTGTATCTGATTGCTTTTCTATTTAGATTAGTACAGCAGAGAGCATGATTGATAATGTACCTGTGTTGCATGTTTTATATAGGTGGTCAATGGACCCATGGATGTGGTGAAGAGCATTGACCGGATGGTGACCAGCTTGAGCTCCGAGTTGGTGTCAGAGAGGGATCATCTGACGTTTCACAGCCCAAACATCAGTGAGTGTCACACCACAGAGGTGGGGCGCCCAAGTCACATAATTTGACTAGTCACCAATTGCTTGGCTTGCTTGGCTAACTTGATTTGGCAATGAACTTCAAATGCATGTTTAGTAAAGTCATTTTTGTCTATAGTTGAGCACATAAGGCTGCTATTCCTTTGGTTTAAGAAAGAAACACACAGGTGAAGCCGGAGGTTTACATGTACTGTGCAAAAGCACACACATCCTGCACCAACATAGGATGAATGACCACTCACCAAGAAAGAAGCCATTACTCCTAAATTAAAAAAATAATAATAATACTAAAAAAATAACGAATAACAGAGCCAGATTTCATTTTGCAAAAAGAAACCATTGCAAAGCTTTTAACTTCTGGAAACATGTCTGTGGTGTAATGAAACTAAAGTATGACGATGGCAGCCACTTGTTATGGGGCTGTTTTGTTCCAGCAGGTTCTGGAGCTTTTCATAAAACACTGTAGATTACATCATAAAAAAGAACATTACTTGGATATATTAAGGCAACATCTCTTTTGCACAGTGTGTGCAATTGGTCACAATTGCATTTTAAACCTCCACTTTGCCATATTTATATATTTGGTGAAGTTCATGCACCTAAATATATTATTTGTAATATAGAGTAATTCAGTAATCAAGAATTTGGACAAAAACCCTTGTGCAATTGTCAGAAAAGTATGTCCGAACCTTTGACAGGTACAATGTAATGTGTCTTTACAACATGCTGTTCTCTTAACATGCTCATATTAACGGTACATTTTTACCCTGATGGCTGGACAAATACTGTAACATGATTCCACAGCTTTTTAGTATTTTTTTTGTATCTGAAATACTTATATACAGGGAGACAGAGAATGTACAGTACTTCAGTGCAATAACAATGTATTTCCATGATTTGTCCTATACTGTATAAGCAATTTTCCAATTGTAAATCTTGTTATCTATAGAGTTGGCTGTGCAGCAGCAGAGGCTTCAGGAATCATCTAAGGGAACAAGTTTCTGTGGGCCTGAGAATGAAAAACACTCTAACTCTGACTGTATTTCAGTCCCACATCAAAAGATCCAGGATCTCCTTTACAAAGGTAGCCCGAACACTCCAAGACCCAACCATTTCTTTTACTTAAGTCAATTGCTTTTTCACACGTACAGTATTTGTCAGAATGCAGTCACATTACTTTGTTTACAAAGCAGACACATTCAGCCATACAGGTGAATGCATCAACTATAAACAGAAGTGAGAATGTTGTGTGCTTTCATATTTTTCCGTCCAAGGTCTTACAGGTGGAGGCACACTGTTGGGTTTTGCAACAACTATTCATGAACAATAAATGATCGTAAATGAACACTTTGACAACATTGTTTCATTTAATCTGAGGGTGGTGAAAAATGGGAAACTCTTTTTCATCTGTTATTGTGCTTATTGTACAGGATTTCATAAACTCACTTTGGTCAACACTTGGTATGGTTCTCTACGGCCACTTTTCAATCCTGAGGGGAACATTAGCATGGTTCCTACCGTCACGGATGGTAGCCAAAGGTATTGTTTGTTTGTGTTTTCTTAGCAAATTTGCTTTTTGGGCCGTCGATAGCAGTTTTATTTGCAATTTTAAGACACCTTCATCCATTTACAGACTTTACCGCTTATCGTCACGAGGATCACAGGGGTGCTGGGGCATATTCCTGACTATGGGCAGAGGGCATTGGTTGTTAATGCTGAAACAATGTAGACTACATAGCGCAAAGAATTAATATTTTCTTTTCCTTAGGCCCAATTACATGCACTGTTTATCCATAGACTTCATGGAACTAAACATCTGACAAAGAATTCACTATCAGTTGACAGGACACGGCGCTCGGAGCCAATCCATAGGGGGCCTTTTTTCAAGAACTTCAAATTCAAATATTTTCCAAACCCAAGCCGCTAGCAACCTACAACCAAAAACAGGCCTCTCTCTTAGTCATTTATGATTCTCCATTAGCAGCGACATCAAAAAATTCAAAGTCGTTCCCTAATAAAATCCCGATTAATTATTTTTCATTATATAGCTATAACAAAATATAAAATGGCTATAAAATCCTCAAATTTTACACTAGATTCACAAAAATCACCAAATGCAGAGATAATCACCTATATTTTTGGGCTCAATAGCAATATTTAGCATATCATATGAGTTTTTCCCCAAAATAGCAACTTATTTTTTTATTTTATTTAATGCAAGTTTACAACAGCTGATAAATAACTCAGTTTTCACATCAGAAAGTTAATACTTGAGGAAAGCATGCAATTCATCTTAATTTTACTCAACAAAAGCAAAATTTGCATTTTTTTCTATGTACAATCACAACTTATTTAGGTTGAATTCCTATGTTACTATTGCCTCTGCACGTCTTACCGATGTTCTGTCAAATTTTTCATGTTTTGCTCCCAAAGCTTTTGTGGTGGTGTATGAGACCTGTTTTGCATTCAATTGGACTCTGAATCCAAAGGTGCTATGTATATAAACAAGTTACATCAAACATAAATGCGCAACACGAAAATGGTGTAAATTAATCCTAACAAAACGGCGAAGTCATTAACAGTGAGAGAGTGGCGTGCAGTTGTTGTGTGCAGCTAACATGGTGGGATGTGTCTGAGGAGAACTTTTCTACATGTCTGTCCATGATCAAATGTAAATTAATGTTCCTTTCTTTAAAGAAAGTTTGTAGTGTTTACTTTGGAACCGCTGCATTTGCGACCATTTTAAACGTTATGCGCATTCGCAGAACCACAAAGTTGCACTTTAAGATGGGGTGAAAGATTTTGACAGAACACTGGCTATCTGGCCCTCATCGTTTGTAGATTGAAATGCTACATTAAATAAAACACGTAAAAGGCGGGAAAAAAAAAATGTATGGGAGCAGAAATGTCTAAATTACCACTTTTTGCGAAAAAATGGGCAGATAGCTGAAAATTACTTGATCATTTGAATGTAAAGTTATGCTACAGTGTATGGATACAATATGGCGGCAATCACAAAACAGAGAGATAAAGATATGAATATACAACAGTCTAGATTCTTGGTTAAAAGCAAAAAAAAAAAAAAAAAAAAAAACGGGCAGTTATCATTCATTTTACATAAATATTTCAAGCTAAAATTATGTAATTATGTAATCCAATTTAGCAGCCGTCACAAAACAAAGGGCTTTTTAAGTTGAAAGTACATTCATGGTGCTATTTAATATAATAATTACCTGGAATCCTCGACCGAATGACTCTTGAGACACTCCTGCTTGCTTGTATGCAGTAAAACCTTTGTCCTGTTTTCACCTAAATCCGGTGTTAGAACGCAGCGTGTGTTTGAGTTTATCACAGTGAAAGCCAACTCACTGTTCTGCCTGGGTCAGCCCCCTACGGGAAGGTGTGGTACAATGTCTTTAGGAGCTGTCTTGTCAACTGATGGTGAAGTCTATGCATCTGCCTTTTCAAGTATTACTAACAAACATTTGGGACTACACTATATAAAGCCCAGTAGATCCCCTGATTATCAAATACTTTGATGATAGGGACAAAACGTGCTATAAATCATCTGCAGACACACAGTGAATATTTTCCAAGTAAATATATGTGTGATTTAATGTTAGTTGGTGAAAGCATCATCACCGTGTTGATTGTTTTAAAATGAATGTTTGCACTTCAGGTATTTGGGTACTATCCTGGGCTCCTCTGTCATATCCACCACGGTGCTGGGAGACAACCAGCCCGTTAGTACAGCAGTCCACTTCCAGCTCCGTCACAAAGTGCAGGTGAAAAACGCAGTTATTTGCAGTTATCAAAGTAATTATTTCAATTAATTTATTGTAATTCTCTATTTATCTATTAGAATTCTGCAGGTGCTGTATACGATCCAGTGTGCGCCTTCTGGGATTTTAATATCAAGTAAGAACATTTTAGAACAAAATAACAATTTAGGAATTTGGATGCCTTTTTAATACAATATCCTACTGTGAGGTTACAAACAGTAACAATGCACCACGAATAGTTCAAGATGTTCTTCACATTGCTTGGGTTTGGATAAATATATATCTGTGTCTATCTAGTCCAGAGGCTGGTGGGTGGTGGAACACCAAAGGGTGTGAGGTTGTTTCCAAACATTATGGCTACACTGTGTGCTACTGCAATCACACAACCAATTTTGCATTGCTACTACAGGTCTACGAAGCACAGGTAACATTCAAACTGTGTTTATATAGTTATTTTCACAGTTTTTGCTGCTATTTAAAACTCAGAGTTTCATTATGTACTGTATGTGGGGATGGGGTGGGATGGTGATGGTTGTGTGTGGGAATGTGTGCGTGCACGTCTGAATGTGTGTTAGCCGAGCCCAGAAGACAAAAAAGCTTTGCAGGTGCTGACGTTCATTGGTTGTGGAGTGTCTCTGTGTGGCCTCCTCTTCACCTTCATCCTCTTCATTGCTGTGGGGTGAGTCACACATATCAAAGAGCACACCCTTTAAAACGCAGAGGATGAAAAGCATTTCAAAAACTCCAACGAGATTCACATCAGAAAGAACTATTTACTAATAGTTTTTTTCAAAGCAGATCTGAGAATTTTCTTTTTAAAGACTAAATATTCACATTGGATGTTGTATTACGTCTTTGATGACAGCATAACATGGAATTTGTATTCTTACATGAATATACAGGTAGCCAGCTTTTAAATGATTTAATTTTATGTCAGGAATTAGTTCAATTTGGAATATTTATGGTAACTTAAATACTGAATATATTTGAGTACATTGATATTCATCTGTGTTTGTCCTTATGTAGTGTTCCTAAATCGGATCGCACAACTGTCCACAAGAACTTAATTGTTGCGCTTAGCATCGCTGAGCTGCTTTTAATGTGCAGTGACTGGGCATCTGCTAATGAGGTGAGATTCCATGTTGTTTTTGTTGCCACTGCCTTATGATATGAATTTCATTTGGTCCCTGGTCCTTATAGACCCCAATCACCAACGTCACACAATCACGTGATCGCTGTGCTGTGCCGCCATATTGTCTGTCCGTATTCTCAATGGTCTCAATTTATCGTGCAATTTATAGTGCAATTCGTGGAAGCCCCGGTGCTTTCAGACACTGTAAACTCATTGGATGTGTTGCATAAAAGGTGTTATGTGGAAAAGCTTCTGTCGATCCATTCAGCAGATCCATATTTGATGCCTAAATCGATATTTTTCGACCCGCTGTCTTCGCCGTCTCTGCCTGACATCTGCTACCCTGATATCTACAACTATCTTGTCCACAGAAACTCAGCCTATTCTCACGGAACTTTGAAAAACTTTTAAGAGCAGCACTCTAAGCAACATTACCCCGTGTGACCTTTTACTTCCAATTTTCTAAAATGTCGACAATCAATAAAAAAAAAGTTGACTGCGATGGCCGACGCTTCAAGGATAGGTGGATATTGGACTATTTCTTCAATAAAACACACAACAACTGTGTCTGCCTCATTTGCAAAGAGACAGTCGCTGTTTTCAAAGAGTTCGATGTGACGCGATATTACCAAACAAGACACGCTGACATGTACGACAACATTACAGGGAAGATATGCAGCGAGAAATTATAGCAACTTGAAGCTAGTTTAATTTCACACACAGCAGCAGTATTTCGCATGAGCCCGAGTGTCGAAAGAGAACGCCACAAAGTCGAGATTGTTGAAATTATGAATTTAAAAAAATAATAATAAAGCAAATGTGACACACAGAACGGCTTGCTAAAATTTGTTTATTGTTCTACGTAAATCAGCCAAGGTAGCCCCCCACATTTTTACCACACCAAATCTGGCCCCCTTTGCAAAAAGTTTGGACACCCCTGTTTAACTGATGATCTGTAGACGAGGCCAGCTTCTTTCACTTGGTACTAGCTAAATATTATTCAAAAAGTAATGATGGCGGAAGAAATAAACATCTTGAATTTGAAACTGTATGTTGTCGGCAATTAGCCTCGCAATGATCTTAATTGTGGTTGTCAGCCCAAACCCCCCTAAATATATATTAAATGCATCTTACCAGGTATAAAATTACTACTACATAGTCTGTGGTGATCGTTTGGTGCCCAGTTTTCTCGTCGAATTGCAGCAGTCCATCTCGCTCTTCTCTTCGGATCTCTCGGAATACGGTAGAACTTCAAGTGCAACCGCCACACACGACTTCACCATTTTAATTATTAATGTTAACGAGCAGAAAAACACGCCGCAATATGAGGCATGTACGTAGCGGTAATGTGTAAATACGACGAGCTGACGGACAATATGGCGGCTCCAGTCAGGGGGGCGGAGTTGTGACATCATGTGATTGTGGTCTATAGTTTTGTAACAAAATTAATTTAGGTCAGCAAAAGACTTTAATAGACTGAAGTTATAGAGAAATTTAACACCTGAAAAGACAGATAAGGAATAAAGGCATCTTTTATAACAATGTCATTATTTCTCGACATTGATTCCTGCAGGGTGCTTGTTTTGTGGTTACGGCATTGCTCCATCTCTTCTTCATGGCCTCTTTTTCCTGGATGCTGGTGGAAGGTTTGCTATTGTGGAGCAAAGTTGTGTCAGTCAACATCAGTGAAGACCGCAGAATGAAATTGTACTACATTATTGGCTGGGGTAATCTCATACACATTTCTTTAATTTCATACTACACTGCCCAACAGTGTAAAAGTAACATACTTTGATATAGGGTATTTGTCTGGCAAAATTAATGAATTAATAACAAAGAGAATCAAGGAATAAGACATACCGTATTGGCCCTGAATATAAGACAGTGTTTTTTGCATTGAAATAAGATTGAAAAAGAGGGGGTCGTTTTATATTCGCGGTCTAGACATTATACCCATTCACGACGCTAGATGACGCCAGATATCATTGAAGCGATGTTCTGTTATGACAAATCTCAGCTACTCTCTCCATTCACGACACTAGAAGGTGCCAGATATCATTGAAGCGATGTTCTGTCATGACAGATCTCAGCTACTAGTTTAACCAGTTTGCATTATTTTATTGCAATGTTTTTCCTTATTCGGATTTGTTTCAAGACTACAGTTACAGTTAGACTTCACTTTGATGGTTAATGCAGTTATTGTGATTTTTTTTTTTGTTGTTGTTTGTTTTATCACAATAGATTGGTTTATTTACATTTCAAAAACCAGAAGCCATTCATTTAGGAACGTGATTGCACTTTAGTTTACATATTTAAATATTCCCATATTGAGATTTGAATGAGGCAAAATAACATGCTTTTTTTCTCAAATATCTTGTTATAATCATTTATTTCAGATGTACAGTATTTTTTTCTGTATAAAAATTAATTTGGTGTTCAAAAAGTTTCAAACTTGAGTCTTGAAAAAGAGTGGGTCGTCATATATTCAGGGCCGTCTTGTATTTGGGCCAATACGGTATTTAGCGCTGGAGTGAAAAACTGGTCATCATAGGTTCATTTTCTTAATATAAAGCATACATTCAGTCATTTTCCGTACCGATTAGTAATTTGTATTGCTTGAATCAGCTAAGTGCGTATCTTGTTGAAGTGGGTAAATAAGGATATTCAAACACATGCAACCATTATGACATACAATGGTACCTCGACATATGATTGCTTCGACATACGATCTTTTCACATCCGACGTAAAATTTGACTCACCATTTGTTTTTACATCCAACGACATGCCTGAAATACGACGATTTATGACAGCGCCGCGGTTTCATTGTTTTCCCGCAAGACTGACGCACGGAGGATTTTCTTGTGAGAGAAATCAACATGGGTTCCAAGAAGGTTAATGCAGGTGGTAAAAAAGGGAAAAAGGTCACGCTTACCGTTGAAATGAAGATGGAAATGAAAGAATCTGGACGGTCCTCCTCCTACCTCCATTCGCCAGTCTTTATAAGTTAAGGTGACAATTGTTATTGTGGTAACATCGCCAATGAAATTGCCAGCTTCATCAGGTTTTTAATCATTTATTTGAGAACTTGTGCCACACAAAGGGCCTAATGTCCACCACAGCTGACGTCAACAACAACAGAACATTAAAAAAGAAAGTAAAATCTCTACCTACTGTCACGTCAGCCAAGTGGTACGTTAAGGTACTGCAACGCAAAACACATCCGCCACATTAGAACTCGATTCGTTACATTATTGCAGGAATTATTATTATATTATATTTCAGATTTTTTTATTTATAATTTATTTGTTTTGCTATGTGTAATTGCAATGTGTAATAGTACCAGCAGCAAGGGCATAGGTTTGCATAGGAACAGTAGGGACATAACACTACCAACTTTTTAGGATGCTGACATTGTCCCCACCAACTTTTAAGCAACCTTATATAAATGATATAATGACTTCAGTTATATAGGTAATTTAGATTGTCTTCCCATATGTTGTAAGGATAGAATTGACCCGACCATTATTAAGTGAATTACAGTACTTTTATTATGTTCGCACTTACATTGATGCCTTTTCACTTGCTGACTGTGCCAGTCCATTTTTTCCCCCCTCAAACGCACATCTGATTGGCTGATGACTTGAAGCCCGTTTCCCCCCCCCGACACACATACACACTCATTCACGGCCCGACAGAAATACAACATGCTGCCTCCTCCGCCCCCTTCGAAGACGTGGGATAGTAGATTTTTTTCCCCGCCATCAGCAGCCACTGTAAGTAATGTAAAAAGATGGCAATGTTGTGAAGGTGGGGAACACTCCACTGATTCTGCTACTGAAAGTCCAACTTGCATCAGTGTTAGCATAACATTATTCTGTGTGAATTTCTCAAACTCGAGCAGGAAGCCGCGTTGAGCACAATTCAACACAAGGCAATTCAAAGCGCATTCCTGCAATTACTACTAATGATAATTGAAATCAGCAATGGGGATAAGCACAAGAGGAATAGAAAGCAAATAGATTGAAATATATACTGGACTGTCTCAGAAAATTAGAATACACAATATTCTAATTTTCTGAGACAGTCCTGTATATTGTTCTATGTAAAGGACGTCAGCCAAGGTCGGCCCCCCACATTTTTACCACGCCAAATCTGGTCCCCTTTGCAAAAAGTTTGGACACCCCTGCTTTAAATGGTGGATTAATGTACAGGACTGTCTCAGAAAATTAGAATATTGTGTATTCTAATTTTCTGAGACAGTCCAGTAGACAGTTATGAATATGCAGTGCTAAACAAAAGCATTTTTAGCCCTGATTTAAAGGAGCTAACAGTTTGAGCATACTTCAGACCATCAGGTAAATTGTTCCAGAGGTTAGGAGCATAATAACTAAATAATAATAATAATAACTGCCTCACCCTGCTTGGTGCTTGTTCTTGGAACATACAGGAGACCGGTTCCAGACGACCTTAGGGGCCTAGATGTTTCATAGGAATCTTAACAAATCAAGCATGTATTTTGGTCCAAGTATTTTATAGTCTATCCTTTGACTCACAGGAAGCCAGTGTAACGATTTCAAAACCAATGTAATGTCGTCCAGTTTCCTTGTATTTGTGAGGACTATGGCTGCAGCATTCTGTACTAGCTGCAGTTTCCTGACTGATTTTTTATCAAGACCTGTAAATTTACCGTTGCAATAGTCCAATCTGCTGAAAATAAATGCATGCATAAGTTTTTCCATGTCTTGTTGAGTCAGAAGCCCCTAATTCTGGCTATATTTTTAGGTGGTAATAAGCAGATTTAGTGACGGACACTAGATGGCTGAGAGAAATATCTGCCTGTATGTTTTCTACCTTAATTAAACTGTAAGAAATGAACTAAGTGAACTAAGAAGTGAACTAAGTGAACTAAGGATCACCCCCTTATAGGTAGTTAATTAATGATTAACAAGTGTGTATTTCTTGTGTAGGTTAATATTATTTGTGTTCAAATATTGCAATTTAGATTTACTAATAAAATCCAGACTTTTATTCTGGAAGTTTTCAAAATGTTTCTTTAGTAGTTTTTGAAAACAAAGGTTTTAATCGAACAGTGTATCACCTGAATCAATACACTTGAAAGTTAGTATAAGTCAATAGATTTATTTTGAATTGATCATTTAGCCTATCAATGAATTAGGGATTAACTGTAGGTTTTCGGAACGAATTAATGAAATTATAATGTATTCTTTTGGGAAAATCCTGCTCGACATACGACCATTTCGAAAAAAGGTCCTGGAATAAATTAACTTCATATGTAGAGGTACCACTGTATTTTATTGAAAATTGACAAAAAAAATGTTAACAGTACACATTCATTAACTCATACCAACCATTACTAGTTGGAAATGAACTCTTCGCTACCACACTACTACTTCGCTCACTGTGTAATCAGATCTGAAGCCTGGACGAACTGAACATGTCAGGGTCCTTCCAGTCAAATTGGAAGAGATGACAGTTGAGACTACAGTTAAACCACTATCAAAGATTTAGCAACAACAACAAAAACACACAAGCATGAAGTCAACCAGAAAATGTACAGTAAGCATACAAAGTGTGTTTCATGTTAGCATGTAAGAAGAGCCATCATGCATTGTTGACATAAAAGGACACATTGTTGTGTTTAATGGCAACCTTAACCCAGTCTTAACATTTCTTAAACATCCTGCAGCTGTTCATGTCCCAAATTGTGTCACTATGTTATATCACATAAGTCGCTGAGAACAGAATGTGAATAAGCACAACAATATTGAGATGTTTTCTGTAGCTCTCCATGCAGATGTGCAGAATGTTAGACAAAATAGGCTCGGTGATGAAGAGCAGACTAAATAGTCCAATCATGAAATGCCCAAGCAGTCACTGTTCCGTAAATATGTCTTTAAAAATGTGGCATATTTTCTCCCAACACCACAAACATGCTTAATGTGTTTTTCTTATTGTTTTGCAGGATTACCTGTTCTAATAGTCATTGTAACACTGGCAACTACAATAAATGAGTACAAGGCTGATGGTCACTGCTGGCTCAATCTGAAGACTGGCACAATCTGGTCTTTCGTGGGACCTGTAATATTTGTTTTGGCGGTATGTGGATCCATTTCATCCCCAAGGCAAAGAGGGGCTGAACTGTTTAAGACGATGCTAATGTTGTCCTCCATTTGCAGGTCAATTCAGTTGTGTTGTGCCGAGTTGTCATGGTGACTGTTTCGAGTGCCCGCCGTCGTGCTAAAATGCTCAGTCCAAGCTCAGCATCAAAAATGCACACCTTTGATCTCACCTGGTAAGATACATTGGAAATGCTACCTATCCCTGACATACGTTTTTATGTCCCACTTGTGTGTCTTCCTTCCAGTAAAGAACACACACACAAATGATGTTTCCTTGTTATTCCAGCAAACTATGGTCAATAGAGACAGTGGAGAGATTATGAGCTGTGGTTCGGGAGTCTTGTGTGGGAGTCGTTCAGCCTTATCAGTTTAACACCTGGTCCCAGTACAACTTACTCTTCGTGTGTTAATGCTAACTGTATTGTTTAATATTAAGGCCAAACAGGCAAACTAGGAATAGAAAGGTCAAGTTATTGCCATACAACAACATTCCAATGTTATTTAATGATTGTTTCAGAGCTTCCGCAGTTCAGAATTTCTACTTTTGATATTATTTCAACACTCCCCCAACACACACATTTTGCAAGTAGCATTAATCTTGCTACCTCCTTTCATTGTGTTTTACTTCAACCTGAATATGGCAGTTTTATTATTTAGTATTTTTTCCCGCTGTAAAAAGGTGCAGTTAAATATAAGAGAATGATCCTACACCCATAAATTATGATACTCCTGAACATTTTTCTAATGATGGCTTTGCCCCTGCTGTACACACAACCCTGCAGCTCCAACAAAACCTCTGAATTTGAAACAGTATTGTGTTGTTTCAAATGCAGTGGCAATATACAGTGAAGAAAATAAGTATTTGAATACCCTGCTATTTTGCAAGTTCTCCCATTTAGAAATCATGGAGGGGTCTGAAATTTTCATTGTAGTTGCATGTCCACTGGGAGAGAGATGATCTAAAAAAAAAAAATCCAGAAATCACAATATATGATTTTTTTTAGCGATTTATTCGTGTGACACAGCTGAAAATAAGTATTTAAACACCTGAGAAAACACATGTTAATATTTGGTACAGTAGCCTTTTTTTGCAGTTAGAGGTCAAACATTTCCTGTAGTTTTTCACTGCAGCAGGGATTTTGGCTCATCAGATCAGTCAGATTTCTGGGCTGTCACTGAGAAACACAGAGTTTAAGCTTCCTCCAATGGTTTTCTATTGGGTTTAGGTCTTGAGACCAGCTAGGCCATACCAGAACCTTGTTATGCTCCTATGGAGCCACTCCTTGGTTTTCCTGGCTGTGTGGTTCAGGTCATTGTCATGTTCGAAGACCCAGGCACGACCCATCTTCATTGATCTGACTGAAGGAAGGAGGTTGTTCCCCAAAATCTCACAATACAGGGCCTCAGTCATCCTCTCTTTAACACGGTCCCCTCGTCCAGTCCCATTCACAGAAAAATACCCCAAAGCATGGATGCTACCACCCACATGCTTCATAGTAGGGATGGTGTTCTTGAGATAGTACTCATCATTTTTCTTCCTCCAAACGCGGTTAGTGGAATAATGACCAAAAAGTTCTAATTTACTCTCATCTGACCACAAAACTTGCTCCCATGACATTTTTCTGCATCATCCATATGGTTATAGGCAAACGTAAGACGTGCTGATTTAAGCAGGGGAACCTTCCGTGCCATGCATGATTCCAAACCATGATCTCTTAGTGTATTACCAACAGTAACCTTGGAAACTGTGGTCCCAGCTCTTTCAGGTCATTGACCAACTCCTGTCGTGTAGTTATGGGCTGATTCCTCACCTTTCTTAGCGGTGCATTACTTACTTTGAATAAAGTGAAGAAACTACCTGCCGTAGCGAATCTACTCTGCTCTGTTTATTTTGTCATCCAAGACTTGGGGTGCATTCAGGTTCATGGCAATGAAAATAGTAAACGCACATAGCCTACCTTTGCAAGAACGATGGAGTTGCCATTTGATACGGTCATAATGTGCAGGTCCTGCACCCATCTGCAGCAAAACTGTTCGTAGCTTTGTAGCAATTTGTAATTTCGGAATCGCTGATGAGTTTAGTAACATACACCAAAAAATAAATACAGCAGAATGTCCATTCCGCGTAATTGTGGAAGCCCGTCGACATCTTTACTCCATTTGTCTTTGGCTTGCTCGTAAGGGTCAACATTGTTCATATCCTTAAGTTTGATCACATATCTGTTCTTCGCCTTAGTAACGAGTTTGTCTCTTTATCGAACTGGCAAGTTAAAGTTTAATGTCCCGCCAGCCAGACCTGCTTCCAATATGGCTGCGTTGTTGTCAAATCTCACGTGATTCCCCATTCTGTGACGTAAACGCTCGCGGCTAATAGCGCACGTATATGTGTATTTGATGTTAATAAAGTTTGTTTAAAAAAAAAAAAAAAAAACTTCAGAGCCGGTGCTTTCACACACAAACCGGAACAGCGCGTGCTGCAAACACACACACGCAAAACAGATGCATAGGGATATGATGGCAGAGCATTCAGAGGAAAATGTGTCCTTTATGATGTGGAGATATAAACAACAATTTCAAGTTGTCGAAATTAAAGGAAAGAACGTGCATGTAAAGTGTAATTTATGTCCAGGGGCAAAGCTTTTGTCGACATCTGTGGTAAGCAGTTCAAATCTGTTTATTTTTGTTGCACTTCAAATGTAGGATAAATCTGTTGCTGGTGAGGTGCAATAAATTACAAGGTTCTATAACACAACTACCTGCCTGTTCTTCTCTATTCAATTGACTCGAATACTGCTCAGAAGATTTCAAATTCTTTGACATACAACAAGTTCTTTTTAAAGTATCGGAAATAATTACTTTCCCTGGTAACTAGTTACTTTTACTATAGAGTAATTCAGTTACTAACTCAGTTACTTTTTGGAAGAAGTAGTGAGTAACTATAACAAATTACTTTTTTAAAATAACGTGCCCAACACTGCTAATGATTGCTCCAACAGTGGACCTTTTTTCACCGAGCTGCTTGGCAATTGCTCTGTAGCCCTTTCCATCTTGTGGAGGTGAACAATTTTGTCTTTGGACAGCTCTTTGGTTTTAACCATGTTATAAGTTTGAGTCTTACTGATTGTATGTTGTGGACAGGTGTTTTTTATGCTGCTATCGACCTCAAACAAGTTCATCTGATTCAAGATAATACATGGAATGGAGGTGGACTTTTAATAAGCGGACTAGCAGGTCTTTCAGGGTCAGAATTCTAACTGATAGACAGGTGTTCAAATACTTATTTGCAGCTGTATCACACAAATAAATTGTTAAAAAAACATGCATTTTGATTTCTGGATTTTTCTTTTTGAATTATCTCTCTCACAGTGGACATGTACCTACAAGGAAAATTTCAGCCTCCCTTATGATTTCTAAGTGGGAGAACTTTCGAAACAGCAGGGTGTTCAAATACTTATTTTCTTCACTGTACCGCCAACATTAAGCTCTCTACTCTAAAATCCTGCGAGAAAAAGTTTTAAAAAATAAATAACATGAAATACGTAGTCAAGATGCTGCCAAGGTTTTTTGCGTTAGAGAGGCTCTATACAATTAATCCACCAAAAAAGGGATTATTTTAAATTGAAATAAACTGCCTTTTTCTTATCACGGTCAAAAAGGTAAATGAGGTGGTCACGTGGACAACTGATTCGCACATCCATTTCACTGTCCAGATGTCATAGGTTTTATCAGGATTTCCCTCCAAAAACAAGAATCATGGGTTAATTGAAGACTAAATTGTTCGTTGATGTAAATGAGAATGCTTTGCTGTTTACCTGTACAGTGGGGTAAATAATTACTGGACTGTCTCAGAAAATTAGAATACACAATATTCTAATTTTCTGAGACAGTCCTGTATATTGTTCTATGTAAAGGACGTCAGCCAAGGTCGGCCCCCCACATTTTTACCACGCCAAATCTGGTCCCCTTTGCAAAAAGTTTGGACACCCCTGCTTTAAATGGTGGATTAATGTACAGGACTGTCTCAGAAAATTAGAATATTGTGTATTCTAATTTTCTGAGACAGTCCAGTATTTAGTCAACCACTAATTGTGCAAGTTCTCCCACTTGAAAATATTAAAGAGGCCTGTTATTGTCAACATGGTTAAACCTCAACGATGAGAGACAGAATGTGGAAAAAAAAAAAAAGAAAATCACATTGTTTGATTTTTAAAGGGGATGTAGCGCCCTGGGAAAATTTTGATATTCCATCATTTATCCATAAACGCATGCCTTTTGTATTCATATCATGCCACTTCGTGTAATTACACACAAGAAAATGAGAGAAATTTGGCTCGATTGTCAAGCTAAAACGACCGGCGCCCGAGATCTGGCAGATTGTGTGCGTGACGTCACGTCAAGTGAAGAGAGTGCCACCGGCCACTAGGGGGGCAGCGCCTGTCTGCATCAATATAATTCCTTCTAGTGTGGGGAGAATTAGGGGTGTTTTGAGCTGTTTATGCTGATGCATTGTGTTCGTCCTGCACATATTCCAGGTTCCCTCATGAAGAAACACCGCTCGTTGTCAATAAAAGAGAATTCAGAGTTGGCAGTGAGGGCTGTTTCTTCAACAAGAAAAAGGCTCAGTGCTTTAATACTGAATGGCGGCGATGATGGCAGACAATTTCGTTTCTAGTTTCAGCGACGAATCCGACGTAGAAGGACGTAACGAATGTTCATCTAATGGTGACGAGGAGAGTTGCAAAGCTTTAATCGGTGTTATAGGTGACCAATTTGAGCCCAAACGAACGCCAATGCAGCGTAATGAAACGGTCATTGAGGGGAGCAATGACACTGATGAAACATCGGCAGCAGATCGTGTGGGAAACACCAATGATTTGTTTAGCATTTCTTTTTGTGAAGCTGATACACCGTGACTGCAAAATAAAGGAATGCATAGAATAATTATAATTTATTGCGCTATCATAGCTTTTCGCTCTGCCAACAGACACAAATATGAACGGGATCAGAGGATTTGTTCTATATATTTTACGAACGATCATTTATACATGTGTCGAGTCCTGTATCCAAAGGCGTGACATTTTTTTTTTATTAATTATAAAAGAGTACTCACTCTGGCCATTTCAAGCTTGGCTGCTCCCTCCTTTGCGTAGCTTTAGCCTCCTTTAGCAGTCATCGTCTCTCTCTTGATATCTCGGGACATTTAGGTGGCTGTGCATCTATGGTCGGCACCGCATCTCCTTTGAGCAGCAATCTTTTAGCAAAACCCGATTTCTCTTGTCCATAGTTCGAGAAGCTTTCAGTTGGAAAATGCGCACCACAGAAAAGCGTGCCGGAGGCTGTGTCTAGAAAATTAGCCCTCTTTGCACGGACGAACTTTACCCATTTTCTGTGTAGTCCAGCTTTTTTTTTCGCGTTCAGGAACTCATGGATACTATATTCCGATAAACAACTATTTGTACACCACATAGCACAGCAGTTTTGAACCATTGTTGTGATGTTTTGGTCAAACAAACCCCAACGCTACTCTCTCGTCGTTAAAAAACAATGGCACCTAGCTCCGCCTCGACTTTCAATCACTTGTCGTGACGTCGCCGCCCCATTCGGCTGTTTCCGGAACACTTTCGGTAGTGTTCGTCATTTTCGATCTATTTTCGATAATTGCTCATTAATGTGATTGATTTTTTTGTTAACTTTATCAATATTTGTTATCTTGGCGCATAACGGTTCTATTGATGTCTCACACCCCCTTTGCCGAAACATCCCCTTTAAAGAATTTATTTGCAAATCATGATGGAAAATAAGTATTTGGTCTATACCAAAAGTTCATCTCAATACTTTGTTATGTACCCTTTGTTGGCAATAACGGAGGCCAAACGTTTTCTGTAACTCTTCACAAGCTTTTCACACACTGTTGCTGGTATTTTGGCCCATTCCTCAATGCAGATCTCCTCTAGAGCAGTGATGTTTCAGGGCTGTCGTTGAGCAACACGGACTTTCAACTCTCTCCTCACCCCGTGGCGTCAAAATGATAACAAGAACGGTGAGCAAAAATCCCAGAAACACGGGGGGGGCTACTTAATGACTTACAGAGAGCTGGGACCACAGTAACAAAGGCTACTATGACTAACACAATGCGCCGCCAGGGACTCAAATCCTGCACTGCGTGCAGGACGTGTCCCCCTGCTGAAGGAAGTACACATACAGGCCAGTCTGCAGTTCGCGAGAGAGCATTTGGATGATCCAGAAGAGGACTGGGAGAATGTGTTATGGTCAGATGAAACCAAAATAGAACATTTTGGTAGAAACACAGGTTCTCTTGTTTGGAGGAAAAAGAATACTGAATTGCACCATACCCACTGTGAAGCATGGGGGTGGAAACATCATGCTTTGGGGCTGTTTTTCTGCAAAGGGACCAGGAAGACTGATCTGTGTAAAGGAAAGAATGAATGGGGCCATGTATCGAGAGATTTTGAGTGAAAATCTCCTTCCATCAGCAAGGGCATTGAAGATGAGACGTGGCTGGGTCTTTCAGCATGACAATGATCCCAAACACACAGCCAGGGCAACAAAGAAGTGGCTTCGTAAGAAGCATTTCAAGGTCCTGGAGTGGCCTAAACAGTCTCCAGATCTCAACCCCATAGAAAATCTGTGGAGGGAGTTGAAAGTCCGTGTTGCCCAATGACAGCCCTAAAATATCACCGCTCTAGAGGAGATATGCATGGAGGAATGGGCCAAAATACCAACAACAGTAAGGGTGTCAACAATAATCGATGCAGCGATGCATCCCGATGCGGGGCAGGGACGATTCGATTCGATGCGGGCAACACGCTGAATCGATTCAGCGCATTTTAAAATATATAAGTACGTTCAAAAATCTTCCCTGCGCAATTCCGGTGATGCAATGGATTTGGTTTCCCCATTTGTATTGTTATTCTCATGTTTACCTGTAGAGAGAGCTACTTTACATTCAAAGCAAGCCCGTAGAGGTTAGATCGGGCCTAAAAAATTCCAGTCCAACCCAGCACGGCCCGCTGGTATTGAGGCCCGACCGGCCAGATCAATTAACTATAGATTTGCATGCCCGAGCCGAGTGATGCGGAAAAAAAAATGCAGCAGCAGCAATTTATTTTCATTTCTTCAAGTTTTCTTACTGTTTAAATAGTCTACATATTTTTAAAAGAGTTATAAAAGCATTTACACAACGAAATAATGCTGGGAAAGTTAAAAAAAAAAAAAAAAACACGGTTTTGCAGACACACAGAGGAGAAGATTCGAAAGGATCACATTTGCCTTTGTGTGCATAAATAAAAGTGTCTTTCGTAACGAATTCTCAGTTGGCAGGAAAAAAACGCAAGTTTACTCAACATTTAAATAGTCTACATATTTTTATGAGAATTATGAAAGCATTCACACAACGAAATAACGCTGGGGAAGTTTAATTAAAAACAAAAAACACGGTTTTACAGACACACAGAGGAGAAGATTCAAAAGGATCACATTTGCCTTTGTGTGCATAAATAAAAGTGTCTTTCGTAACGAATTCTCAGTTGGCAGGAAAAAAACGCAAGTTTACTCAATATTTAAATAGTCTACATATTTTTATGAGAATTATAAAAGCATTCACACAACGAAATAATGGGAGGAGAAGAAGAAAAAGAGGGCTGCGCCACAGACCTCTGCGCATTTAAAAAAAATAAAAATTATTAGTCCGGCGCGGCGGCCCGACCCGACCCACCGAAACGTGAATGCTTAACATTTCGGGTCGGATCGGGTTCGGGCACAAGATCTAACCTCTATGCAAGGGGGACGAGGAACCCAAATCCGCTTCCTCACCGGAGTAACGTCACAAACAAGCGCAGTTGTAATCGAGAGAGCAGAGAGATAGGACATAACATAACAATGGCTGAAACTGAGAAAGAGGGAGCGAGAAATATTATAGGTATAAGATAGGCTAGGCCTACATTTTACTTTTGTTCTACATTGCAATTTAGTTGATGTTTTGTTTGCAACTGAACTGATCCCTGGATTGATATTGCGATAAAGATGCTGCTGCACTACAATATTTTCTTTGTCGTTTTCTTTAATATTTACTTGAATATTTTTATTGATGGGTCGTTGTGACTAAAATACAGTGACTGTTATTACTGATTTTGCACAGGAGTTCAGATGTTGCACTGTGTGAAAGGCTGCTACTGTGTGTAAAAAAAAAAAGAGAAAGCCCTGGTCTCATTCAAAGCAATTAAATGCTGTGATCTGATTTTTTTTAATATATATGAAAGTATACTATTTTCATTTGACTTCAACCAGGAGTGACACAAGAGCCAATAAAAAGTTGTTTAATGTCTGTCCGCTTGTGTTGGCTCACGATTCACGAAAAATATGCTTTGCTTTAGAATTTTAATGCATCCCAGGCTTTAATGCATCGCAATGCATTGCCGAATCGAACCGAATCGAATCGTGACCCTCTGAATCTAATCGAATCGTGGCCCTCCGAATCGTAATCGAATCGAATCGTGAGGGCAGTGTCGATGCACACCTCTAAACAACAGTGTGTGAAAAGCTTGTGAAGAGTTACAGAAAACGTTTGGCCTCTGTTATTGCCAACAAAGGGTACATAACAAAGTATTGAGATGAACTTTTGGTAATGACCAAATACTTATTTTCCACCATGATTTGCAAATAAATTATTTAAAAATCAAACAATGTGATTTTCTGTTTTTTTTTTTTTTTCCCACATTCTGTCTCTCATCGTTGAGGTTTAACCATGTTGACAATTGCAGGCCTCCCTAGTATTTTCAAGTGGGAGAACTTGACTTAGAACTTGACTAAATACTTATTTGCCCCACTGTATGTGCCCCGCGATTGGCTGGTGACTAGTTCAGGGTGGACACCGCCGAGTCAGCTGGGATAGCCTCCACCACCAATATAAAGTAATTGGGGATATTTATGGATGAGAAAAGATTTAACAGGCAATAAAAACGATCAAAGATAAAGTAACCACAAACGAGATGCAAGGAATATGAATAATGGAATATGGTCTATTGTCATATTCTGTTGTCAACCAATGATAAAGATATGGTGGGGCTTTACTTTGAGTGTCGTTTGGGCCCAGAATGTACTGCTACACCCCATCTGATGAGACCCTATATTCTGTTGTGCTATTCAGTCAAATGTCCTTCAGCCTAATGTTAAACATACCACTACACCATACCTAATATAAGTGGGTGTCTTTATTCCTACACAAACTGTCTAAAAGTCTGTGCCAGCACAAGAGTGCGCAATCTGGGGATGGAAAGAAATTTTGAACATAAAAGAGAATAAAGTGAGTTCTGGCTTTGTCCTTGCAGATACAGCACCATCGGAAAACTCAATCTCATCCCCAGGTGCAGCAAGGTGGCAACAATAGTGGGTCAAACAAAAGGACTTTTTGCCTCATCCCTTAAAATGTTTGAAAGACACATGTACCACAAATTTTAGAAACGTTAGGACGGTTAAATTTTTTTTTTGTGACATTCCCTAAATCTTATTTGACGTCCTATTTTCTACAGTTTACTGAGATTTGTGTAAAATGCAGAAACAAATCAAACAAATCAGCATCAGTGAGGGAAGATGGTGCAGCCATTTTGCAGGGCCATACTGCTATAAACCTGTTTTTAGCTCATCACTTGGTGCATATTCTACCTTGTTTGCAGGGCTGTGACTCGACCAGTTCTCATCCTTCTGCCCGTCCTGGGCTTAACTTGGCTGTGCGGAGTACTGGTCCACCTATCGGTTGTAATTGCCTATATCTTCAGTGCTCTCAATGCCTTCCAAGTAAGTCATTTTTATTCATTTATCTATAACAGGGGTCCACAGTTGTTGTTTTTTTTTTTTTCATACAAGCATGGGACCATTTATGAAGGTCGGTCAAGTACAAGGCAGGTCGAAGGTGGTAAAGGTGGTTTTCTTTTGACCAAACAAAAATACAATGCACATTCTGATGAAATAAAAATAAATTAACAAAACATTTTCTTGACTTAAAATAAAATACAACAAAAACATGCAAGTACAAAGTTTACACATGTACACTAAATAATTGACAAGATCTGTCATTAAGGTGCAAACAATAACTATTGACAGTACATTTTGTAACTTTAAAACACTTTTGGACAAAAAAGAAAACGTGCAAGTAGTACAATACATGTTCACATGTACAGAACATAAATGACAAGCTCTGTCATTAACCCTTGAGAGTCGAAGGACGCGCCGGCGCGTCCTCAGCGCACGTCGTCTTTGAAGCGCCCTCACGTTTTAATTACGTCACCCACATGCCGTTGGTTGGTCTCGTTTTAAAGTGCGGAAGTTGCGGTTTACTCTCGTTATTATTTGAAATCAATCGACCAACTAAAACGTGAGATATTGTCATTTAAGTTTTATAGTTTTATTGTCCTCTCAAAAAAACATTAAAACGCTGCATGGATCATTTCTTTATGTCTATATTTCCATCATTTCTTGTCCTTTTTCAAAACGGAAGCTCCATGAAAAAAACACAAATCAAACGAACCCTTTCGAAGTCACAGTGGAAGCACAAAATGCGTTTTTTAAATAAATATAACTGCCGTGCGAGGTTCCACCGAACGAGAGGGAGGAGTGTTCTGAAGCAGCGAGGGGGCGAGCGACGGCCGTGTGGCTCGAGCAGCGACTTTGTGTGACTTTGAGAATGAACGGAAAACTTAATTTAGCGCAGGCAATTGTGCTTTTTGATCAACTTGAGGAAGAGGATGGTCCAAATTCGTCATCGTCTTCTTCGGAAGAGTCCTCGAGTGAAGATAGTGACGGATTTGAACACGTGGGTGACGCCATCGACAAGCAGAGGTAAGCAAACTCACTTTTTTTTTTTGATGCTGAAAAAGTTTCTTTTGAAAGTTTCTTTTGATATTGCAAGACAAAGTTAATTTTGATGCAATATAAGTGTGTGTTTGTGTATATAATAATAAAATGTGCATATCAGATCAAAGTCGTACGTGCACTGTGGGGATCCCAGGCAGGAATTTATAATTGTGATGATCTTCTTTCTATATGAAGATTAGGGATGTAGCACATATTCAGCTATGATATTCTTTCTATTGTCATACATATAGATTTCCATTATTATTTATTGCTGTATATATTTTTATTTTATACTTTATTATTTTCATAAATACTGACTTTTTTTCATGTACATTTATAGTGACAATGAAAGTAAAGTGAAATGAAAATGGAAGGGTGGAAAGAGGACCGACACCCCATGGAAGTGTGGGCTGTGTGATGTCGCCCTGTGTCGAATTCCAGGACGAAACTGCTTTTCGGAGTGGCATGCCTGAAAAAAATTTAACTTGTTTATTGTAAATATTTTTGAAAATACTTTTTCTCCCAATGTTGTATATATATTTTTTCCCCACAATCAGTCTTCTCAATTTGTCTATATAAATGTGTGTTCAAGAAGCTTGATTGTGTGTACATAGTTTTCATCAGGTGATGGGCCGCAATACCTAAACTCATAAAGAGATGGCCTCTAAACACTTTTTGTGTTAGATGGTATATATTTTTTCACTGTTCGGTCTGCTGTATATAACCTGTTTTGACTAGAGCATGTATAAAGGCAAAAAACGCCTATGGCTATACCTGTTGTTTATGTTGAATTGTCACATATAAGACTATTTATTCTAAATTTTTTTGGTTGAATGTTCATCCTAACATGTTGAATAAATATTACAAAGTTTCAAAACGGTTCGTTACGCATGTTTGGTTGTCAATTGGACATCAATATTAAAAAATTTGACAAAACGATTTTGGAATTTTTGGTCTTTTTGGGCCCAAAATGATGATTTATAATTGGTCAGTGAATGAAACAACAGTTTGGACATGAAGTTCAAGGTGTCACAAAAAAAGGGACCAAACCAGGCCATCGTAAACAATTCTTTCTTTGAAATATAAAGGCAACTTCAAAGGCATGCAAAATCAGACAAAATAGGCCCAGACCTTAAAGGGTTAAGGTGCAAACATAATAATTAGAGATGTCGATCGGGATGCCGATCGATCGGGTCCGATCACGTCATTTTCAAAGTATCGGAATCGGCAAAAAAATATCGGACATGCCTTTTTTTAATATATATATATTTTTTAAATAAATCGTTTTCTAATTGTATTTACCGTTACAGACTTAATATGTTACACTCATCCAGAGTCTTTAGTTTAGGGTTAAGGTAGGGTTATCAAATTTATCTCGTTAACGGCGGTAATTATTATTATTATTATTTTTTTTTTTTTTAACACGTTAAAATATTTAACGCAATTAATGCATGCGCTGCACGGCCCACTCACGCATTGTTGCGTTCAATCTGTAATGGCGCCGTTTTACCTATATATAGAGCTAAAAGGCAGCGTAAAATGAGTAGAGTGAATTTTGGCAGCCTTTGGAGCCTTTTTTTAATTGGCTGAAGCCTTACGATCCCTCTCCCTACGATTAGAAACGTCGTGGGAAGCAATGTGGGGAAGAAAGGTAGTAATTGATGTTTTTCTTAACACCCTTTGTTATTTCCCAACGCAGAGAAGATATATCATTTGGTACCACTACGCACAGTCATGAGTGCACTTCCCTTCATGCACTTGGGCAGAACAGATGGCTACAGTATCATTTACTGAAAGTTCAACAAATACACTAGATGGTAATATTTAGTCACAATATACAAAGTCACATTTATCCTTTAAGAATTACAAGTCTTTCTATCCATGGATCCCTCTCACAGAAAGAATATTAATAATGTAAATGCCATCTTGAGGATTTATTGTCATAATAAACAGATACAGTACTTATGTACTGTATTTTGAATGTATATATTCGTCCGAGTTTTATTAATTTTTTTCTTAATGCATTGCCAAAATGAAAGATTATCGGGAATGATTGGAATTGAATCGGGAGCAAAAAAAAAAAAAGCAATCGGATCGGGAAATATCAGGATCGGCAGATACTCAAACTAAAACGATCGGGATCGGAACGGGAGCAAAAAAAACATGATCGGAACAACCCTAATAATAATTATTGACAGTAACTTTAACTGTAAAGCACTGCTCAATGAGAGAAATGGCATTTGGGGGTCACAAAGCTGTTTACTCACATCATCAGCCAGTACTTCAGTGCATCTTGTGGTTGATGAATCTGGGAGTGAGATTTGTTTGATTTTTGTTGTCATTTTCTCCTTTTCTTTTCCTTCGTACATTGCTGCCATCACTTCAGTCCTACTCTTTTATTATTTCTCCATCAGAGAACTGCTTCATATGTCTGGCCAACACCCACGATACTCTGAGTGAGCACTCCGTGCAATTTGTTGTTGTGTCATAGATTTAACAATAATCTTGCTTTGACTCTTGATACGACTGCTTCAACCTGTTAATTTCTTCCCTCAATTTGTTGCCTCAATCCTTAATTCTAATTTAGGAGGAAACTTCTCTTGAAAAGAGCTGTGCTCTTTAACATAATGGCGTCTCACATTTGTACTTTTAACAGCACAATTGTCTTTAAACTAGGGCTGTCAAAATTATTGCGTTAACGCGCGGGAATTAATTTTTTAAATTAATCACGTTAAAATATTTGACGCAATTAACGCACATGTCCCGCTCAGAAAGTATTCTGCCTTTTGGAAAGTTTTACAGCAAGGCTTTTTATGCTGTCCAACAGCGAACTCTTGTGGTCGCTTTGCGACATGGTTTATTGTTTTCTTACCAGTTCGTTATGGCTGCACGACGTCTCGGGCTGATAATGTTGTGCTTATATGATCCTTGGACAAGATTTGTCCGTAAGTATGGTTGTTGTAAAGAATGTACATATTATGTTAGTAAGCGAAATGTTATATTTTTTGTATGAGACGCTTTTTGTTTATGTTTAGTGAACCTGTATAGCGTGCTAAGCTAACGTTGTTGCTAATCCAATGCTTGTGTACTTTTATTTTGTAGTTTTACGACGGTCTAAAGAGGACAATGGTTTGAGGCCATTTTATTAATAAATCAGATGAAAAAGGAAGAAGAATTATTAGGGCGTCGTTCACTAGCCGTCTAGCTTTGGAAAAAGTAGACGCTTCGGAGTGAGGACAGCATAGACAGATTTAAATGACAGTAGAGTGAAATGCCCACTACAGTCCTTATGTACCGTATGTTGAATGTATATATCCATCTTGTGTCTTATCTTTCCATTCCAACAATTTATTTTACAGAATATATATATAATTTACAGAAAAATATGGCATATTTTATAGACGGTTTGAATTGCGATTAATTGCGATTAATTACGATTAATTAATTTTTAAGCTGTAATTAACTCGATTAAAAATGTTTATCGTTTGACAGCCCTACTTTAAACTTGTTAAGCACATAGGTTTGGTACTTGCTGTTAGTAAAATGGACGCATATTTGTCAGTCCATTCCTCATTGAAACTGCGATTTTCGTTGTCCATTTTTCTTCTCTTGGTCAACTTTGAGCATGAAATATTGTTAGATTCGGTCTTCCACTGATGGCATGTGAACTGATTGCAAAGTGCCGGTTGCGACTCGTTTTTCACACTGCTGTGGTCCGTCAAGTCTAGCTAGCAGCATGCAGGCTCTCTCAGCCAATCAGCGCATCCATGCAGGCTCTCTCAGCCAGTCACCGCATCGTTGTCATAGAGATGACAACAGAAGTGGGAACATGGAAGAGATTTGACTAAAGATGAAACAGAATTTAGTGATAGAATAGTTGCGCTTAGCGATAGATTGGCGATTCCTACAAATAAATATATGTTGAAAATAAGTTGTTGTTTTTTTCGGGGGGTTTCCTGAAAAGTGCCATTTGCTCTGGGTCCGCAGAGAGGTGTGCTGTGGTCCAGTCGTGGACCGCGGTCCGCCAATTGAGGACTGTAAATTTCGGACTGTAAGGTGCACCTGACTTTAGGGCGCCACCCACCAAATTTGACACGAAAACGGCATTTGTTCATAGATAAGCCGCACGAGACTTTACGCTGTCCTCACTGTATTGTGGGATATTTACACCAAAAGATATTAACCCTTTCACACTTTATTTGACAACGTCATAAGATCGTCAGAATTATGACATGACACTGTCATGAGTAGGGGTGTGACAAAATATCGAAATGTTGATATATCGTGATACTTTGTATCCCAAAAGGTTATCGATATGCTCCTGCCAAGAATCGAGATATCGTTTTAAAAAGATGTCAATATCTGAAAAAATAAAAAGGAACCAACAAGTTGCTACCAAAATCTTCCACCATAATAGTGTCTCAGTTAACTCTAAGGCTGCATTGACGGTGCACGACGCCCAACCTCAACCCCAACCTTAGCTCATTGTGGGTATAAAAGACACCAGTCCACAGCTTCAGTCAGTCACACTCCAAACTCCACTATGGCCAAGACCAAAGAGCCGTCGAAGGACACCAGAGACAAAATTGTTGCACCAGGTTGGGAAGACTGAATCTGCAATAGGTAAAACACTGGGTGTAAATAAATCAAACTGTGGGAGCAATAATTGGAAAATGGAAGACATACAATACCACTGATAAACTCCCTCGATCTGGGGCTCCATGCAAGATCTCACCCCATGGCGTCAAAATGATAACAAGAACGGTGAGCAAAAATCCCAAAACCACACGGGGGGACCAAGTTAATGACCTACAGAGAGCTTGGACCACAGTAACAAAGGTTACTACCAGTAACACAATGCGCCGCCAGGGACTCAAATCCTGCACTGCCAGACGTGTCCCCCCCTGCTGAAGAAAGTACACGTCCAGGCCCATCTGCGGTTCGCTAGAGAGCATTTGGAGGATCCAGAAGAGGACTGGGAGAATGTGTTATGGTCAGATGAAACCAAAATAGAACTTTTTGGTAGAAACACAGGTTCTCGTGTTTGGAGAAGAAAGAATACTGAATTGCATCCTAAGAACACCATATCCACTGTGAAGCATGGGGGTGGAAACATCATGCTTTGGGGCTGTTTTTGTGCAAAGGGACAAGGACGATCTGTCATGATCTGTGTAAAGGAAAGAATGAATGGGGCCATGTATCGAGAGATTTTGAGTGAAAATCTCCTTCCATCAGCAGGGGCATTGAAGATGAGACGTGGCTGGGTCATTCAGCATGACAATGATCCCAAACACACAGCCAGGGCAACAAAGGAGTGTCTTCGTAAGAAGCATTTCAAGGTCCTTGAGTGGCCTATCCAGTCTCCAGATCTCAACCCCATAGAAAATCTGTGAAAGAAGTCTGTGTTGCCCAATGACAGCCCCAAAACATCACTGCTCTAGAGGAGATCTGCATGGAGGAATGGGCCAAAATACCAGCAACAGTGTGTGAAAAGCTTGTGAAGAGTTACAGAAAATGTTTGGCCTCCGTTATTGCCAACAAAGGGTACATAACAAAGTATTGAGATGAACTTTCGGTATTGACCAAATACTTATTTTCCACCATGATTTGCAAACAAATTCTTTAAAAATCAAACAATGTGATTTTCTGGGGCTTTTTCCATTTTCTCTCTCTCATGGTTTAGGTTTACTCATGTTGACAATTGCAGGCCTAGCTAATATTTTCAAGTGGGAGAACTTGCACAATTAGTGGTTGACTAAATACTTATTCATTGACTGTAGGTCATTTACTGTTGAGTCACTGCTTATTCATATTCACATTCATATCGTATCGTGAGGTACCAGTAGGTTCCCAGTCCTAGTCATGAGCATTACTTAATGCTTATGACAGATGTCATTTAGTGTCATCCAGCAAATTATCTCACTTTTGAATGGATGTAAAAGATTCGAGCAGGACATAAATGGAGTGACAAGATTTGCCGGATGACACTTAATGACATCCTTCCTAAGCAGTCATTAATGCCCATGACAGTGTCATCGCATAATTATGACGTTTTTTATAACAGTCTTATGAGGCCGTGTCTCTTATTAGGGTCTCTTAGTCTTAGTCTCTTAGGGTATGAATTCATACTCACAAAAAGTCTTTCTTTCCTCTTTCTCAAAGTGTCGTAGGTGTTGGCCAGGGAAACATGCCTCTCTGTGGAATAGGAGGCACATTCCACCTTTGGTGAGGTAAATTGACAATCCAGCTTTAATGGCTAAATCAACTTTGACCTTAAGCTATTAGGCCCGCCAAGTGTAGTATCAACACACAACTGCAATTAGCGGGACTTTATCAATGGCTTGCTCATCATGTCTCCTTTTTATATAAATTAACCTTGTCTTGGGAAGGTAAAACATTGCAGGTGACAAAGACTATACTCTGAAAAAGTGCAGGGGACAATTTTACATTTGAACTATTTAGCTGTTTAGCAATTTAGCTGCATCAAAAATCAATATGCTTTTAATTTTCGAGAGGACATCGGATGTGTTCCACATGTAAGTGAACTGTCAACTCAGATTCTCAAGTATTTACAGAAGGTGACAAATTGATTTTTTTTTTTTTCAATAATGCATAAAGCGGTTCGATTCTAACATTTTGTGTAACAGAAGAGACCCATTATTTCTCTAATCTTGCTCAAATTCCAAACTGCTTGACCTTCAGTGCATTCAGTGAGCTTCCTCAGAAGCCTACTCACCTAGCCTTATTTTGGCTGAAAGCTCGCTACACTAGAGAACATTTTGACTTACTATTATATTATATAATAATATTTTAAAAACACATAGAAACACACAACACAGATGCACGGCAAGTGAGTATCTAACACATAGAAATACACCATTGAGAGAACAAAACATTTGAGATCATTTGACTGAACATTATATTTTCTCCATTTTGACTTATTTTCAGGGCTGTTAAACGATTGATTTTAAATCGAGTTAATCGCAGCTTAAAAATTAATTAATCGTAATTAATCGCAATTCAAACCATCTCTAAAATATGCCATATTTTTCTGTAAATTATTGTTGGAACGGAAAGATAAGACAAGACGGCTATATACATTCAACATACTGTACATAAGTACTGTATTTGTTTATTATAACAATAAATCCACAAGATGACATTAACATTATTAACATTCTTTCTGTTAAAGGGATCCACGGATAGAAAGACTTATAGTTCTTAAAAGATGTTAGTACAAGTTAGAGTAATTTTATTTTAAAACCCCTCTTAATGTTTTCGTTTTAATAAAATTTGTAAAATATTCAATCAAAAAATAAACTAGTAGCTCGCCATTCTTGACGTCGCCGAGCGGTGACGTCACAGCCGTTCTTCCACAGTGTCTTTAACTACATAAGGTAGTGATTGAAATACACCACAAGGTGTCAAGGGCGAGTTTTAAATTAGAGATCTTGCCAAGTTTTTTAGTGCGTTTTGCCCCTCGACTGATGCCGTAGTTTCCGGGTTCATTGTACCTTACGTTCATTTGAGTGTTGACTTCACAACGTATGATAACTCTGATAGTTTGTATATTGTGACTAAGTATTGCCATCTAGTGTATTTGTTGAGCTAAACGAAATGTTTGAATAAAGTTTGACCAAAGTCTGAGTAAGTTTTATGTGTATTTTGCATAGCTATTTTGATTGGGAACGCCAGTTCTCTTTGCATTGAGCGCTTTTCTTTTTGTGAACATTATTTTTTTTGAGAGATAGGAATATTATTTTTTTTTTGTGCTTTCAGTAAATGATACTGTAGCGACTTAACTGTTCCGCCCAAATGCATGATGAGAAGTTAGGCAACCATGACTGTCAGTGGTGGCTGCAAATGGTATATGTTCTGCGTTGTGTTCAATGAAGCATGTTAAAATAAAAAAGATCATCTCCTGTCACTCTTCCCCACGCCACTCGCCACAATAATTATGATGGTTGTGAAAGAGTTGCCAAAGCTAATGCCAATAAATGGCGCATTCCCAATGAATTGCCTGTGTCCACTCGCTTTTCTCTGCCTCTTAGCTCTCAATAAACAAAACGGCGCCACTGTAGTCTGTTTGCGGCAATGCATTCGTGGTTCGGTCCGCACATGCATTAAATGCATTAAATATTTAACGTGATTGACTAAAAAAAAATAAATTACCACCCGTTAACGCATTCAATTTGACAGCCCTACAAGTTATTTTGTGTGTATTATGTGGCTGGCTTCTTTTAGTTGAACAGTTTTCTATAGAACAGCTTCATTGAAGTAAGATTTTTGCTCCTGACCTTACAGACATTAAAAAAAAAAAAAAAAAAAATTGTAATAATGATACATGAATATTACATTGGTCAAGCATTGACTTTATTTTAGGGCTGTCAAACGATTAAAATTTTTAATCGAGTTAATTACAGCTTAAAAATTAATTAATCGTAATTAATCGCAATGCCATATTTTTCTGTAAATTATATATATATATATTCTGTAAAATAACTTGTTGGAATGGAAAGAAGACACAAGATGGATATATACATTCAACATACGGTACATAAGGACTGTATTTGTTTATTATAACAATAAATCAACAAGATGGCATTAACATTATTAACATTCTGTTAAAGCGATCCATGGATAGAAAGACTTGTAGTTCTTAAAAGATAAATTTTAGTACAAGTTATAGAAATGTTATATTAAAACCTCTCTTAATGTTTTCGTTTTAATGAAATTTGTAAAATTTTCAGTGAAAAAATAAACTAGTAGCCCGCCATTGTTGATGTCAATAATTACTTACACAATGCTCATGGGTGCTGAAGCCTATAAAATCAGTTGCACCCAAGCGCCAGCAGAGGGCGGCAAAACTCCATAAAACACAATTAACAAGTGGGCATTTCACTCTACTGACATTTAAATCTGTCTGAGCGGGACATGTGCATTAATTGCTTCAAATATTTTAACGTGATTAATTTTAAAAATTAATTACTGCCTGTTAATGCGATAATTTTGACAGCTCTACTTTATTTATGTGTAGGACAGAACTTCAACTGACAAACTCGTGACACTTTTTGATAAGACGCACAAATTAAAAATAGGCATTAAGATTATCAAATACCAATCTCCCTTAAAAGCAGTAATATACAATATTACGATAAGCAAATGTTTGTACTGTGTCAGCAAGAATGCATAATTGCCTGCTTATTAGGGTTTAATAAATAAAAGCAAAAAAGAAAATTTGAACATGATACCTTCCATTCAGAATCGAGTATATCACTGCAAGTACTGTGTGCACAATGCATAGATGTTAGTATGTGGGAGACTCCAGTCAGCTCATACCATATCTACCTTTATAGTCCTCCTCCCCTGATTACTTAACAGCCACTTCCTCTCTCTTCTGGTCCTTCTTTTTTTTTTTCTTTTTACCCCCGTTTACCTTTTATTTTCCACAGACTCTCTGTCTTTTCTCTTTTTTTTTTTTTTTTTTTTTACCTCAACCACCCATCCGCCCTCCTCTGATCTTAAATTAATCAAAGCTAGCCCCTACTTGACCCCCAGAGAGTCGCTTGTTAATTTAGATTTACGGCATGTGTCCAGCTGAGGGCATGTGAGAAGACAGTAGGAGTTCTTCCTCATGTTGATAGGAGGAGGACGCTTAACTAGTCTTTTTTTTTTTCTTGGACCAAAATTGTTTCAGAATCATAGAATAACAAAAAATTGAATTACTTTATATGTATATATATATATATATATATATATATATATATATATATATATATATATATATATACAGTGCCTTGCAAAAGTATTCGGCCCCCTTGAACCTTGCAACCTTTCACCACATTTCAGGCTTCAAACATAAAGATATAAAATTTCAATTTTTTGTCAAGAATCAACAACAAGTGGGACACAATCATGAAGTGGAACAAAATTTATTGGATAATTTAAACTTTTTTAACAAATAAAAAACTGAAAAGTGGGGCGTGCAATATTATTCGGCCCCCTTGCGTTAATACTTTGTAGCGCCACCTTTTGCTCCAATTACAGCTGCAAGTCGCTTGGGGTATGTTTCTATCAGTTTTGCACATCGAGAGACTGACATTCTTGCCCATTCTTCCTTGCAAAACAGCTCGAGCTCAGTGAGGTTGGATGGAGAGTGTTTGTGAACCGCAGTCTTCAGCTGGATTCGATTGGATTCAGGTCTGGACTTTGACTTGGCCATTCTAACACCTGGATACGTTTATTTTTGAACCATTCCATTGTAGATTTGGCTTTATGTTTTGGATCATTGGCCTGTTGGAAGATAAATCTCCGTCCCAGTCTCAGGTCTTGTGCAGATACCAACAGGTTTTCTTCCAGAATGTTCCTGTATTTGGCTGCATCCATCTTCCCGTCAATTTTAACCATCTTCCCTGTCCCTGCTGAAGAAAAGCAGGCCCAAACCATGATGCTGCCACCACCATGTTTGACAGTGGGGATGGTGTGGTCAGGGTAATGAGCTGTGTTGCTTTTACGCCAAACATATCGTTTTGCATTGTGGCCAAAAAGTTCAATTTTGGTTTCATCTGACCAGAGCACCTTCTTCCGCATGTTTGGTGTGTCTCCCAGGTGGCTTGTGGCAAACTTTAAACGAGACTTTTTATGGATATCTTTGAGAAATGGCTTTCTTCTTGCCACTCTTCCATAAAGGCCAGATTTGTGCAGTGTACGACTGATTGTTGTCCTATGGACAGACTCTCCCACCTCAGCTGTAGATCTCTGCAGTTCATCCAGAGTGATCATGGGCCTCTTGGCTGCATCTCTGATCAGTTTTCTCCTTGTTTGAGAAGAAAGTTTGGAAGGACGGCCGGGTCTTGGTAGATTTGCAGTGGTCTGATGCTCCTTCCATTTCAATATGATGGCTTGCACAGTGCTCCTTGAGATGTTTAAAGCTTGGGAAATCTTTTTGTATCCAAATCCGGCTTTAAACTTCTCCACAACAGTATCTCGGACCTGCCTGGTGTGTTCCTTGGTTTTCATAATGCTCTCTGCACTTTAAACAGAACCCTGAGACTATCACAGAGCAGGTGCATTTGTACGGAGACTTGATTACACACAGGTGGATTCTGTTTATCATCATCGGTCATTTAGGACAACATTGGATCATTCAGAGATCCTCACTGAACTTCTGGAGTGAGTTTGCTGCACTGAAAGTAAAGGGGCCGAATAATATTGCACGCCCCACTTTTCAGTTTTTTATTTGTTAAAAAAGTTTACATTATCCAATAAATGTTGTTCCACTTCACGATTGTGTCCCACTTGTTGTTGATTCTTGACAAAAAAATAAAATTTCATATCTTTATGTTTGAAGCCTGAAATGTGGCGAAAGGTTGCAAGATATCAGATCTGCATTTGCAATGGCTTGGTCTGAACTAGACATGTGCCGATAACTGGGTTTTATGGTATAGGCTACTGTGGTTTGAAAACGTCAGTTTCAAAACCGCAAAAATTTTCTGTCACACCATCCCTATGATATTAGCGATTTTCTTTATGTCCCCAAAAGTCACGGAGCAATCCCACACTTGGAGCTTCAAGGCTTAACCCTCCCTCAGTGGTTGTTGCTCAGTGTCAGTGAGTCAGCTGTGCAACACGATGGCCGGAGGAGGTGAAACTCCTGAATTTTTCCCCCATCGAAGAAAACAAAATTGCTGGTATGGGAAACAGACGGACGCAGTTTAGAGGAGCAGGGCCAACAGACATATAAATATAAAAATTTTTTTTTAAAAAACATAAAACATGTTTGCGGAGGGTGGCTGCTGAGGAGGAAATACCTCCAATATGATTTCACATTTATACAAAATTAAAGGTTAGTAAACACTACCATGAATGTTTCCCACCAGCTACGAGACTTAACTTAAGCGTGTTTAGTGTGTCTAGCGGTGGTAAAACATATTTTTTTCTCTCTCTGGCAACTGTCTGTGTTTAGAAAAAGAGTGTGTATAATGTAAACATGATACGAGCCATACACACGTGCTTTTTATGGAATATAATTCATTTATTTCTGTTCTGATGGTAATAATGTTGAGCTGTGGCTGTGTGTTTATGCTCACCTACAGGACTGCATTTATTTTAATTTTATTTTGAATATTTTAGTTATTTTATTTGTTTGCTTTGAACTTAATATTATACTTATGTTCCAATTTGCTAATTTGTTTTGAAAAATATAAATCCTGTTCAATGAAAAAAAATTATTTTTGTTGAACCCAGATGTCTCAAAGTAACACATTTTAGAGCTGTAATTGCAATACTGTTATCATACCGTCAGAATTTCATACCTGCACATGCCTAGTCTGAACATTACGCTGTGGTCCGAATTGTACGTACACAGCAAATATTTGATTGTTTGGGGGTTTTTTTCCAATGGGAATTTTCTTGCCAAGGTTGTTTTTCCTGGGTGTTTTGATTACTGATATCAATCTCAGACAGGTTTGATTACATGCTTCATAGATAAGCTTTATTCAAGGCAACTTACTCAAGGAGGATGTACCACTTTGTTCAGCAAGTCGCATATATATCCACACATTTTATTGTTGTTGAATTTACAGTATGGTGAAATACTTGCAGTAGTGGTTGCCAGAATTATACAGTTAAAAAAAAAAAAGGGAAAAAAAGGAAAACATTCATTGTCAACTACAAACTACTTTAACCCCCTAAATACCTGCAACATGAAGCAATTATCAGTAAATCCCAAAATTTGAAAAATAAGGTCCTAATGAAACCTTTTTTTCAAATTTGTAAATAGAAAAGTCAAAATGAATGTGTGTAATAAGCGCTCTAATATCTATACCCCTTGCTAATTCCTGTTTTTTTTTCTCATGGAAACTGCAGATGCATGTGTTGACTTGCATTCATCTTTTTTTTTTTTTTTTTTAAAGAAATGTCAAAATTCTGAATTCGTCTCAAAATCATGAAATTTTAGTTGTATCAAATGTGATACATTTGGCAATAAAGGGTTAAAAAGAATTACATTTTATAAGTTATATACTGTAACAGTTGTTTTACATTAAAATTCTTGTATAATGTATGTATACCAACTAACCAGTCTGAGGGTGGTGACGTCACAGTGCTTCATTTCTTGTCGTCCTCCCTCTCCAACGAGTTTGAATCGACACTGTCACTGTGGCAGTCAGGTGTGCTAACTACTAGCCAACAGGACAGTCTAGCATCTGCCAGCAAACTCTTTTAAGATCTCAGTGAGCCTGCAATAGCTCAGTAGTTAGCGCATTCGACTAAATATGGTGTGTATTCAAATCTTGACTGGAGAGGGGAACAATGAGTAAAGGTGTAACATGATGTAACCACCAACAAGAGTGTTCATATATCAATTACAGCATAAAAAAGTAGCAATATTGAATTTTTCTAACATGATTTTCAGTTGAAAGAAATCTACAAAAGTGTTTCATAAATTTGATGATCACCACAGAACTATGCAGTGATCGCTCATTTTTCGCTGTTAATGGGGACCAGAACCCGCCGCGATAAGTGAAAAAGTGATTTTTTTTTTTTTCAAGCTCTTCAAATGTAATAATTATAACTTTTAAACATGTTACTGTTCCGCCGAATTATTTTTCAAAAAGAATAAAGAGGTAGAAAAATGCTTAGCTTTATTAAATGCTTCATTGAGGGAGTCTACTCAAATCCGCTCAAGCTGCTCACTTACACACAATGAGTTGTCACAGCAACTGATTAACCCTTTAACACCGAACGTGTTGGCAGCGACACGTTTACGCATATCCTATTTGAAGCTTCGTCCCGCTGTAATTACGTCACCCACGTGCCGCTGGTTGGTCTCATTTGAAAGTGCGGAAGTTAGATGTCCACACCAGTTTTTATTTAAAGTCAATCGACCAAGTAAAACGGGTTTGAGTTTTATAGTTTTATTGCACTCATAAATATGTATTAAAACGCTGCATGGACCATGTGTCTATCTCCATATTTCCATCATTTCTTGTCCTTTTTCAAAACCGAAAGCAGCACAAAAGACTACATATCCCAAGATCCGTTGTGATGTCAAGAAGACATTTTTAATAAATTACCGATCGAGGCGCCAACTAAGGAAAGGGAGCCATGCAAAGCAAGCAACGGCCGGTTGGATTGAGCGAGCGACTTTGAAACGTGCAGAATAATTCTAAAACTAAATTTAGCGCAAGCTAATGCATTATTTCATGAACTTAAGGAAGAAGATGAGCCTATTTGTCATTGTTTTCCTGGGATGAGTCGCCGTCTCGGCAAGTAGAAGTGACAGCAGCGCGCAAACAGCGAATTAGTAGGCTGTGTGACGTTGTGTGTGACACAGCTCCATGACCTGTTCAAGAAGAAGCTTTATTAAGTGCAATAAAAAAAATAATAAAATTTTTAATTTATTGGCTCACATGCCTGAAAATTTTGAATTGAACTGAACTACTTGTCAATGTTTTTGAAAATACTTGTTTTCAATTTTTTTTTTTCTTCAATATAATCTTTTCAATTTTTATATAGATGCGTGTTCGAGAAGCTTGCTTGCATGTACGTATATACTTTTGATAAGGCGATGGGTACAATACCTAACTTCACAAAGAGCTATCCTCCAAACCCTTTTTGTGTTAGATGATTTTTTTTTTTTCTCACTATTTTTGCACTGTATATAACCTGTTTTGACCTAGTATGTGTAAAGGCGAAAAACGCCTATGACCATACCTGCTTTTTGTGTTGAATTGTCAAACATAAAACTATTCAATCTAATTTTTTTCCTACTGAATGTTTATCCTAACAAGTTGAATAAATATTATCAAGCTTCAAAACGGTTGGTCGAGCATGTTTGGTTGTCAATGGGACATCAACATTACAAATTTTGAAAAAAGATTTTGGGATTTTTTTGGTCTTTTTGGGTCCAAAATGTGGATTATAATTGGTCAGTGAAGAAAACAACAGTTTGGACATGAAGTTCAAGGTGTCCTGAAAAAAGGGACCCAACTTGGCCATTGTGAACAATTTTTTTCTTTGAAATATAAAGGCAACATCAAAGGCATGCAAATTCGGCCAAAATAGGCTTAGGTGTTAAAGGGTTAACAGATTAAACGATGATTGATGCATGCGGCACTTTTGAAGTTCGTGACTCTGGCAAGATTGAACACAAGCATCTGTCAATCATCGTTAATAACAATAATAACAGGGAGGGAGCGAGAGTGAGACTAAACAATCGGTTCGGGACAGCTCATCTGTATTTTTTTTTTTTTTTTTTTGTTGAAAAAAAAAACGCGATAGACTGAGGGCGCTAAGTTTAAAGCACGAAGTAGCGAGGGATCACTGTACTGTTTTTACGTGGATTGTACAGTTTTCCCGTTTTTTAACGGTAAAAATTTCTGGCAACCACTGCTGCCAGTATTTTACCGTAAATATGACGGCTTTTTTTTTTTTTTTTTTTTTTTTTACAGCAAATAGATGCAAGCTCAGAAGGGTTTGTGGACCTCTGTTGATCAAAGAAAAACTGGTCAGAGAAATAACGGATAAAATTCAATCGAAATTCTAGGAAAACTAACCAATTAAAAGAAAACATTGCATATCCAAGAAAAGATTGAAAATAGTTTAACCAAAGGGACATGGAAGAGATCTACTCTGTTTGTATTTAGATTAAAATGATGATATATTATCTGTTGCTGTTGAAAACTAAAAATCAATACTGGTCTGTAAATGAAGTATATGTGACTTTTATTTTTGAGTTGCTTCCTAAATGCTGTATTTGCTTCTTCACAGGGCCTGTATATTTTCTTAGTTTATGCTGTTTACAACAGTGAGGTAAGTTGACATTCAATTCACGTTACTGTCACTGTCAGTCACTGCAGCAGTTTATTGGATTGGATTGTTTTGATTTATGAAGGGTTGACAACTTGTGATTTAAACAGTTTTTATGGTTTAGGTGAGGAATGCAATCAAGAGGATCAAGGAAAAGAGAAAAGCATTATCTTTCACAGTAAGCGTCTGAAATGTAGCACATATTGGTGATCAAGTCGAAATTAGATATACACACTGTATAAATGTATATACGTTTATACATCCATGAATTGATTCCACTTATAGTTTGAATTTGTGTCATACCTATCAATATAGAATTGTTCTCAGCCAACGACCTTCGTACCTTCTCAGAGAGTTCCCATAAGGTCTTGGGACCGCAGTCCGCTGACTCCTTCTAGTCCTGAGATCAGTGAGACCTCTGGAGCCCCCAGTTCTAGCTCCACTTCACTCGTTATCAAGAATGGTATGTTCTCTATAGTGCACATTGTCAAGACAACTGTGAAACATTTAATACATCCCTGTTTTGTGATTGTTTAATGATAAGTAACCTGTTCATGACACGTTAATTGCTCATCCTTGATGCGAGATTCTATAAGTCCCTTGAGCTATGCACCATGCCACACTCTGCCCACTCCATCTCTCTTTCATTCCTCTATGTGTGTGGTCTGCTTCTCTGTGTAGTGTGAAACAAAAATATTGAGCAATTTGTGAAGTTATTAGTTAGTAGGAGATCTCATTCAAATGTCTCTTTGAAATAATTTTTGTGGCAGAAAAAAAAATATTTTAAAAAAATGACAGGTTGTTTTTGGTCTTTCAGAGAGTTTCAGAAAAGAAAGCTTTGTGAGTTTCTCATTGAAACAACCACCAGGAAACCAAGTAAGCAACATTTTTCATTTTTAAGTACAGGTAGTCTCCTGAGTTACGAAAGAGTTCTGTTCCTGCGCAGGCGACATAACCCGAATTTCGTAAGTCGGAATTAACCATTTAAGTACACCTAAATTCCCTGTAAATTTCAAAATACCGTATTGGCCCGAATATAAGACAGTGTTTTTTGCATTGAAATAAGACTGAAAAAGAGGGGGTCGTCTTATATTCGCAGTCTAGACATTATACCCATTCATGATGCTAGATGACGCCAGATGTCATTGAAGTGATGTTCTGTCATGACAGATCTCAGCTACTCTTCCCATTCACGACGCTAGATGGCGCCAGCTATCATTGAAGTGATGTTCTGTCATGACAAATCTCAGCTACTCTCGAGTTTAACCAGTTTGCATGATTTTATTGCAATGTTTTTCCTTATTCAGATTTGTTTCAAGACTACAGTTACAGTTAGACTTCACTTTGATGGTTAATGCAGTTATTGCAATTTTGTTGTTTTATCACAATAGATTGGTTTATTTACATTTCAAATACCAGAAGCCATTCATTTACGAATGTGATTGCACTTTAGTTCACATATTTAAATGTTCAGATATTAAGATTTGAATGAGGCAAAATAACATGCTTTTCCTCTCAAATATATTGATATAATCATTTGTTTCGAATGTACTTTAATTATTTTCTGTATAAAAAATAATTTGTTGTTCAAAAAGTCTTTTTCCAAACTTGAGTCGTGAAAAAGTGGAGGTCGTCTTATAATCAGCGCCGTCTTATATTCGGGCCAATACGGTAACTATCCAAAGACATGCATTATACGTCATTCTATTGTCCTCGCCAAGACATTGGAGCTAAGTCCTAGCTAGATAGCGAGCTAAGCTGTAAAATTCCTCCTTTCTCTCTCTTTTGGCTTCACGACTTCTTCATGCGCTCTTCTTTGTGTTCGCAAATACGTTCTTCTTTGTGTGTCACTACAATTGTGACAGGCTACCAAATCGCGACGGATTGCTACTGCGCCTGCTCAAACCGACACCATTTTCACTACAGCGATGACGGCGGTATAGATATGCACGTGATGGAGTCAACTATGAATATACATTTTTCTTTTTTTGGGCGGGGTGGGGTGATAATGGTCTCTGAAAGGTTTACTTGGGTGAGGGGAGAAGAAGACTGTTTAAACTCCACTGTTTAACTCCTTGAAAGACATTAAGTTTGTGTATAGATCGTGAGGCTGAAGGCGCAGGCATGGGCGCTGCATATTTTTGTACACTAGACGGCGGTATGCGACTGAATGTTGCTTGCAATCTGCCATTAATCAAAGGAAGAAGATTGTGTTACGTGCCTCGATGTCCCTGATTTTAAGGTGATTTATGTGTTTAATTCAGACATTAAAAAAACAGAATTCAATCCACATGCCTGACCATTTGAAGAATAATTGATTCATATGTACAAATATCTCGCGTTTGTAAGCTTTAAGCCAGTAGAGGAAGTGACGTAAAGCAGTCACGTGAACAACCTATTGGAATTGGATGGCCGTACGCCGCATACACGTTAAAATTCTTCAGGCGGATTCCAAGCAACTTTCATGTGCATAACACCACCTAATGTACAAAATGCACAGCAACCATTCCCCCACCCTTATGATCGACACATCAATTTAATGTCTTTCAAAAATTTTAAAAATGCTTTCCTTACATATCTGTTTTTCTTTCCCCTCACCCCAATTAAACCACTCAAGACCATTCACACTGTTAAAATTTAAACAAAAAACTTTATTTAAACGTTACAGACTTTGTTATAACGTAAACGGTTTTTCAGATGTCAATGGTTTAACTAGCCTTTTTAGCAAGTCTTGGATAAGCTGTATATAAGAAAAACTGTTATTGTAAAAATGTACGAAAGCCTCAGAGTCCTTTGCATATTTGAATATGTGAGTATAGTTTGTTTGAGTTTATGTTCTACACATGTACATTAAAACAGTTTCAATTTTCTTTCAATGTCAAGTTCCGTTTTCTAATATCTACGGCCCTGGATTTAAAAAAAAAAAAAAAAAAATTCACCCCAAAAAGGAAAGAAAAATGTATTTTTGCCATTTAATCTCTCACGTACATATCTATATCTGCCGTCATCGCTCTAGTGAAAATGGCGTTGGTCCGCGTAGGCGCAGTAGCAATCCGTCGCAATCCGGTAGCACGTCACGATCGGTTAGTGGCAGTGTGTACATGCCCTCGTACTCGCGTGCAGAAGTACCACTTGCTCTACGCTTGCTGCACCAAAATAAAAGCATGCATCACAAACAAAAGTCAACATTATAGTCAAATAAACATTTCAACCAAGGGCAGAACAGTCATATTAATGAAATAATTTTTTTTTTAATTAAGGTACTGTGAGGTACAATAAGGTACTGTTTACGCAACTTTAAAAAAAAAAAAAAAAAAAAGACTGGAGACAAAATGGCGGACAAGACTCTGGCGTCGTAAAGTCAAAATCACGTAAGACAGGTGGCTCGTAGCCCAGGAACTACCTGTAGATTATTTGTTGAGACATATTATTTGCTGATCTGCTTCTGTTCTTTTTAATTAACAGGTGGTGCAACTCACAGCATTCAAACCATCAGGTACAGTGTCTAAAGGAGAAAATGTATATGAATGAGTAAATGTGTACAGTTGAATGTCTGTGAGAATAAATAATCTTGATTTTAGAAATTAAGTCCAATGAGAGTTGATTGGACAGGATTTGGAAAAGTGCATCCGACACAGTTGACATTGCATTTTAGAGCACAAACCAAGCATGAGGTGAAATCAATTACTTCCAGCAAGGTTGACTCAAGGAAAATATATGGTCATGGGTAGAGAAAGATGTATGCTGCTTGAATGTCTTAATGAGCATAGAAGACTGCATCAAAGTACCGTAATTCTTAGACTATAAGCCGCTACATTATTCACTCATTTTGAATCCTGCGGCTTATAGTTGAGTGCGTCTTATTTTTTTATTTATTTGGATTATTAATTAACACTTTATTTGACGGCGGCGTCATAAGACTGCAATAACACTTTCATAATTATGACATGACAGTGTCATGGGCATTAATGAATGCTTATAAGATATGTCATTAAAGGGATCCACGGATAGAAAGACTTGTGGTTCTTATGAGATAAACGTTATTGTGTGTTAAAATTATTTGATATTGAAGCCCCTCTTGATGTTTTCGTTTTTATACAATTTGTAAAATGATTTAACTAGTAGGTCGTCATTTTTGTTGACGTCGCAGGTCGGTGATGTACTGGGTTAAGCTACCGGGTTTCCGGAGTATGACTCTGACCACATAAGCATGTCATCTGTTCAACCCTCTCAATATGAACCCGAGAGGAACATTAATGAGCATGACAACACTGTCGATATTTCACAAAACGAGCAGCAAAAGCAAAACGAACTGGATGAAAGGAGACGAGAATATGACAAAACCGGTGGTCTGCCAAAATGTGTTACACCGGCGAAATGTCCTACAAGAGGCAAATTTGACACCCAAAATAACGCTTTCAGCTTGTTTTGTTTAGATGCATACAGACAGAGCATTCTAAAGATGCTTAAAGAAAATACTTAAACGTAGTAATATCAAATAAGGGGGGTTTGTATACCTTACGTGACTAATATGGTCAACAGATCAACAATCTGCTTCAAAGCTACCACAAGAAAAAACTAGGGTTGTCAAAAGATTAAAATTTTTAATCGAGTTAATCTTAAAAATTAATTAATCGTAATTAATTGCAATTCAAACCATCTCTAAAATATGCCATATTTTTCTGAAAATTATTGTTGGAATGGAAAGATAAGACACAAGACGGATATATACATTCAAGATACTGTACATAAGTACTGTATTTGTTTATTATGACAACAAATCCACAAGATGGCATTAAACATTATTAACATTATTTCTGTTAAAGGGATCCACAGATAGAAAGACTTGTAGTTCTTAAAAGATAAATGTTAGTACAATTTATAGTAATTTTATATTAAAACCACTCTTAATATTTTCCGTTTCAATAAAATTGGTAAAATTTTCAATCAAAAAAAAAAAAAAAGTTCGCCATTGCTGACGCCGTGATGTTACATGGGCTCCTTATCGTTTTCCACAGTGTCTTTAACTACGTAAGATAGTGATTGAAATACACCACAAGGTGTCAATGGCGAGTTAAATTACTTAGACAGCAAGTCAATGAGTATGTTTTGTCCCTCGACTGACGCCATAGTTCCCTGTTTACTGGGTCCATCCATTTAATTGTACTTCACGGTCATTTGAGTGCTGGCTTCACAACGTATGAGACCTCTGATAGTTTGTATATTGTCACTAAATATTGCCATCCAGTGTATTGAGCTAAACGAAATGTTTGAATAGAGTTGGACTAAAGTCTGAGTAAGTTTTATGTGTATTTTGCATAGCTATTTTGATTAGGAAAGCCAGTTGAATCGCTTTTCTTTTTGTGAACATTATTTTTTTTGAGAGATAGGAATATTATTTTGGTTGTGCTTTCACTAAATGATACTTATATTTGTTGTGAAGGAGTTGCCAAAGCTTATGCCAGTAAACAGCGCGGTCCAATGAACACCTGTGTCCACTCGCCTTTCTCGGCCTCTTAGCTCTTAATGTGCAAAAAATGGAGTCATTGTAATCTGTTTGAGGCAATTCATCAGCGGGTCATTCCGCGCATGTATTAATGCGTCAAAAATTTTAACGTGATTAATTTAAAAAATTAATTACCGCCCGTTATTCCGATACATTTGACAGAACTAGAAAAAACAATGCTTAAAAGTATGAGAGGGAAACGCTTTCAAAAACTATTTTGAGGCAATAAAAAGGTAATGAAAGAGTAAATAAAAACACAAATATTAAGTACTCGCCACTTTTGACCGATGTGCGCATGTATTGGACGTCTCGCCGCGTGGAAGGAATTGCAGAACACCGGTAGTGGTCATCTAATGACAGTGACAAACTATGTCATCGCCCCGAGCGTCCATTGCGCGCATAAAACATGGCGCCCTCCGTAGGTCAAACATGTACTAAATGTTATATATTTTTAAATTAATGGCAATGTTTTTTGTGTTTCTAATACCATATTTTAGTAAAAGAGAACAATTGAAGCTTATTAGACCCTACAAGTCAATAAATCCGAGGTTCCCTTTAATGTCATCCGGTGAATTTTGTCACAAACTCGATTTATGTCCAGCTCAGATCATTAAATCTTTTCAAAAGTGAGATAATTTGCCGGATGACACTAAATGACGTCTTTCATATGCGTTTATTAATGCTCATGTCATGTCATAATTATGACGGTTTTATGACAGTCTTATGACACCGCTGTGAAATACAGTGTTACTGGTTTAACAGGAGTGGGAACCTCTTGGTACCTCATGATATGATAAGATTTGCGATACAAAGCTCGCGATAACAATGATCTGACGATATGGTGATACAACGATTATCGATACATTTGTCAGAAAATCATTCTTCATTCAATCATAAACAGAAAAACAAGCTTCTGCTGTGAATTGGAATGAGTTTATCACTAGTAGACGTCCAATCCATTTGAACTGGGAGGGTGGCAGCGAATGAACATTTGTTCATTCGCTGCCATCCCTCCCACTTCAAACGGATTGAACGTCTATGGCCGTCAGTGGCAGCCAATGCCAGGCAATGAGGTAATTTTGGGCCAGTTAAGGTCATTTACCTGTTGATTCTCAGTTACTTCCTGTTAATTTTGGGGTATTTTATGGGTCACTTCCTGTTGATTTTGAGTTACATAACAGGAAGTGACCTGGGAATCACCCAAATGAATAGGCAGTGACTCAAACGCAACAGGAAATGACCTGTAAATGCCCTGAAAATCGGACAGAATGACTGTGAATGCTCTGGTTTCGAATGATTGAATGTTTCTAGTCTAAATGGATTGGGCGTCGAGCACCGTCAATACAGCCTTAGCGTTAACTGAGACACTATTATGGTGGAAGATTTTGGTAGCAACTTGTTGGTTCATTTTTCTTTATTTTTTTTAGACATTGACACTTTTTTAAAACGATATCTCGATTCTTGGCAGGATCATATCGATAACCTGGGATACAAAGTATCACGATATATCACCATTTCGATATTTTGTCACACCCCTACTGGTTGATATCTTTTGGTGTAAATATCCCATAATACAGTGAGGACAGTTGCGTCTTATAGTCCGGTGTGGCTTATAGTCTGAAAATTACGGTAAATGGAAGAAGTTCAAAACCAAAAGGACCCTTGGCCTAAACTGCGTGATTGAGGGGAAGGACCTTTGGTATCAAGGTGACTCAGAAACAGGGGGTCACTATGTCATAGTTCCAGCATTCCTTCTTGGAAATAGGTGAACCTCACAGAAGCACAACCGTCTCTACAGAAGCCAAGCTCAACAACGCATTAATGCCTATGTGGAGTTTAGTCAGAGGCACCTGAAAATTCCAAAGACCTTGAAAATTTTTTCTAGTCCGACGAGAAAATTATTCGACTATTGGTCAACAAACCCCAGTCCCAATTAAATTTGAACTTTGTGGGAAAATGTAAATCAAAAGAGACCTTTCCCAACCAATATACAATACTCTTTGTTCTTCCAAATCAAGAAAATGGGTGCTCCAACTTGTTTTTTTTCCAAAATATTCACTTGTTTGAATTTGTTGCCCTCAAAATGTTTCAAAACAGCTACTGTAGTTTTGTATTTGTGTTTGCGTGTGCGTGTGTGTGTGTATTTGTAGTTTCTTCAGTATTTTTTCTAATCAGTAATTTTGTTTTTATTTAAGGAAATATTGTTAGAATTAATTTACTCAGTTACATTTTAAAAAGCTTATGTTACAAAGTGGAAAAGAAAAGAAAGGCGCGAGAGAGGGGTATGATAATTTTGTGTCTGCATGCCAGTACGTTTTTAATTTATGAAGTTGATTGTTTGCTTATTTATTCTGTTGTATTATAAAGGCTGGCAGCAAGGCCAAAGAGGGACAAATGTAGTTTTGCATCTCAATTTACCTGCTCGGTGCACATCATTAGACCTGTGTGAAAACTCAATGTGTATTTTTGCAATCTGAATTAAGAAGGCACATACAACAGATGGTGCCGAGGGTTAAGTCACTTTCAATAGCACCGATCTGCCCATCAGTGGCAAGAACCAAGTTTGAAATTGATTCATTAAATGTTTTAGCGTCTGTGAAGAACGCCTGCCGGGTGCTGGAGTGCTCCTGGACGTTCATTGTTGATTAATGAGACAAAGAAGAAGTTCATTCCTCTAATCAGCAATGGCCATGTCTGGCTATTCACAGCATTAGCCATTAACCACTCCAACACCTGCTCTCTCTCTCACTCCTCGCTTTTCAATGGGCCTCACTTCTTTTTTTCTCTTTTGTATGCAAACACACTTGCACGCAATACCAAAGCATCATATTCTGATATAGTCATAGCTAATGCCCTTCTCTGTATTTCACCACAGGTTCTTGAACTGAAAATGGAGCCCCATCCGGAAACTCAATACATTATAACCTTGGATCACAATAAGAGGATAGAACTGGACACACAATTAGACTGCACAGCTACTTCACACAAATACACACATCTTGCTGATGTAAAGGAAACTCAGAATTAGGGATTAAGTGTTTTGCAGATGTTTGCTTCTCAGATCAGATCGATGCTGAAACCCAAATCTTCAAAGAGCCCTGCTCTGATATTACATATGTTGATAACCAAGATGCACATTTTTACAGGATTTGTAACCATGTACATATGTAGGGAAATAATCATGAATTCTAATAGTTGTGTCTACCATTATGTCATTTCTGGTTATGAGTACCAATTTCCTACTTGTTGAGGATTTCAAAAGTTTCAAAATTAAGTACCGTAATTTTCAGACTACAAGCCGCGCCTGACTGTAAGCCACCACTCACCAAATTTGACCCGAAAATGGCATTTTTGCATAGATGAGCCACACCGGAATATAAACCGCAGTTGTCCTCACTGTATCATGGGATACTTACACCAAAAGAAATAACTGGTAACACTTTTTTTGACAGTGGCATCATAAAACCAAATGAATCCCATGAAGCTTTGAACCAATTGGCTGCAATGTTAGTCGTCCAACATGCCTCCTAGCATGCATTGCAGCGCTACAGATGTAAATTACAATCAAAATTTATGTTGTGTGCTAATTATTTATTCAGTTACTGTTCTAGTTGTTTCATGAATTGCTAGTTATGGTATTTGGTAACACTTTATGAGCATTAATAAATTCTTATGACGGATGTCATTTTTGTGTCATCCGGCAAATTATCTTACCTTTGAATGGATTACATAAATGGAGTTACTAACATAATTTGCCAGATGACACTAAATGACAACTTCATAAGCATTTATTAATGGGCATGATAGTGTCATGTCATAATTATGACGGTCTTATGGCAGTCTTATGACGCCGCTGTCAAATAAAATGTTATCTATTAACCCAAATAAAGCAACAAATAAGCCACTATAACTGAACTATACTAACTGAACTATAAACCACATGATTGAAAATGAGGGGAAAAAAGTAGCGGCTTACAGTCCGAAAATTACGGTATGCTTTTCCAAATTATTTCAATCGGAGACAGAAATGTCTGCTTGGAAGATTATGAAAAATGGAACAATCAATGGATGGATTATATATGGAATTTTCGTACTATTACTAAACAACCTTTAGACTTCTGTTCAAGAGAAATGTCCTTCTACAGTCTGTTTTCGTTTTCAAGCTCTGAACATGTTGCATAATGACTCATCTCAAGTGGCATAAATGCAATGATGTTGAAACACACCTGTTAAATGTGATGTGGAGAAAAAAAGAAAAGAATGAAAAAAACATATTTCTGAACCTTTAAACATCCAATCTGATAGATATGTATACATTAATTTGAAAATTACCTTTATATTGGGTAAAAATTGCAAACATGACCAGTTTTTATAATGTACACAACAAATGACATTGGAATCACTGATTAAATCCTGATAAAATTTAGCTAACATAGTATTAACATTTTTGTTTTCAGGATGTGTGGTTAAAAAATGAATTAAGTTATAAGTCAGAACAACGTTAGGAAGAATAGCTTCCTCATCAGATACACGACGCCGTACTCTCCCTTGAGGACATGAACACGTACAATTGATGGCAGTGAGATTAGCAAGATTATAGTTACCAATCATCATTACTTTGGTTCAATAACTCCGCTGATCTTGGATTTTGATTGATATGCTTTGAGTTCATGAGTGACATAAATGATTTGAGCAATTCTGCGTAGTGCTAATTTGAAAAAAATGAAAAAAAAAAACCATAAAATTAAGAGTTGTGCAGTTTTTACTTCGTTGTTGCCCTTTGTACCCATCAAATATTTTAATCATTCCATCACATACTGTACATAATCAGCAAATAACAATCCCACGTACCAAAAAATTGAATGGAATATTAGCTTCATAGAAGAAGTAAAATAATTTACATTATGACAATTACGAGCAATCAACCAATGCAAGGTTTTTTGCAAGGCCGGAGTTATTACCCCGCCACCAGTGTTGTTAATAACGGCGTTACAATATAACGGCGTTACTAACGGCGTTATTTTTTTCAGTAATGAGTAATCTAATTCATTACTTTTCTCATCTTGGCAACGCCGTTACCGTTACTGAGGCGGGAAAGGCGTGCGTTACTATGCGTTACTAAGTTGGTTGAATAAAAAAAAGTCTGAGAGAAACGGACTCACGGGGACGAGAGCAGAGCAGGAGTGGGGAAGACGCCGTTGCAACCGCGATGCTAGGTTAGCCTGGTACACCAGACTCAACGCTGTTCCAGCTATTGAGTCTGGCCACCCTTCCCACGGAAACAATTTCCAGGGCGGAGCAAGCCACAGCATACAGACAGCGGAGTGGACCAATCAGCGACGGGCAGACGTGACGTTAGTAAAATGGCGACTTCAGGATGACGGACTTGCGCGCGGAAGTAAACATACGAAGAGAGCGGAGTTTATTCGACATGGCTAGCGCGAGACAGATTGTTGTCAGTGACTCGTGTCGATGTGTTTTTGGTCATTTAAAACTGATTTTACCGTGGATTGGAACATATTCTCGGCTCTGCCGTTCACCGTCTGTGTTGCTGAAGGGACGACTTTCGACGCGCAAGAGTGACGTTGCTTGTGAAGAACACGTGACGCAAATAAACGAATCTGATTTGTCGATTGATTTTGTATCTGCTCGAAAAGGCCGTTAATGGGAGGGGTTCCAGACTATTTCTCTCAGTGTTTGAAAAATACAGGGAGAATAGGGAATGGGACGTACTACGTCATTGTTTGGACGCGCCTCCATGCTGGCAATATGATTCACTTCCGGTTCAGCAGACTCAATGCGGATTGTAACGTGTGCTCGTGCTAAGCTAACTCTTTCGCTGTTTTAGAAAGAAAATATGGGTGCTTATTGTTGCGTTACCGGGTGCAACAGCGTCTCCTACGACAAAAAAAGGGGCTAGGAAAAATGGACTCACTTTTCACCGTTTTCCTGCATGGAGGACCAAATATCAGATCACGAAGGTACGACAGATGGCTGGATTGCAGCGGTTCGTCGGAAAAGCATTTCTTATGATCATATTTCTGCTGGAATGAGAGTGTGTTCCTGTCATCTCTACTCTGTAAGTTGAACGATTTATCCACTTTTGGTTTCAATACGTTTTTTGTTTGTTTGTTTTTTTACACCGTTGTGTAAATCTGCCTCGGTAGCAATGCTCGCCTACTACGACTCACCTACCTGTTGTGTTCCTAGGTAAACCTGCTGACAACACATCCTGATTGGTCACCATCTCTCTTCTTGGATCATTTGACAAAGAAAATTTGTTCAATGGAGTGGTTCCATTTGTCCTGTGTCGGACTCAAACAAGCCCCTGCAGCAGACGCCATCTGGGTCTGCCCTTCTTGTTGATGAACAGCGGGCTTTTGTGAAAATGCAAGGACTTTAATGCACATATTTATTCTGACTGGCTATTTAACTATGGCCAGTGACGTGTTTTTTGTTTTTTTTTTAACCACTTTGACAAAGACACGTTTCATTGTAATGTTTAATTTATATATTCTATTATTATTTTTAATTTATAATATTCTTATTTGCTCTAATGTAGACTTTAGACTGTCAATTCAAATAGTGTTGGAAAAGTTGCAATACCTACAATAGAAATGCAAGAACTGTAAAGTACATATTTATACACCTTTATTTACCTAAGGGCACTGGATGTTTTTTTAACTGCTTTGAAAAATACAGGTTTTGTTGTGATCTTGTATTTATATAGTATATAGCTTTTTATAATGTATTATATTATGTATTATAATATTTGCTGGCCCCTGCCAGAGTGTGGGCCATTTTGTACTAAAATGGTTTTAAACTGTCAGTTCAAATACTGTGTTGGAGACTAGTACTTGCAATACTTAAAATGGAAATGCAAGAACTTTAAAGCAAATATTTATCCTGTCTGGCAATTTACCCAAGGCCAGTAAATAGTGTTTTAAACTACTTTGACAAAGACACGTTTATTGTGATCTTGTATTTGTGTATTACTTATAATTTATTATATAATATTTGCTGCCACCGTCAGAGGGTGGGCCTTGTTTGCACTAATTTAAAGATATTAAACTGTCAATTCAAATATCGTATTGGAGAAATTGCATTACTTGAAATAAATCTATTGCAATTTATCAGTCCCAGTTTTTGTCTACAACACTGTCCAAAAATTGTCAATGCATACTCCAAATAGAATAACAAAATTAAGTCACCTGACTTTGTAATTATTACACCTGTTTATTATGAAGACCTGAAGTACACAACAAGCAGTTACAGTTTGTCAAGAAGTTGTTCAAGTCATGTTTTGGTATTCATATTTTACTGACTTTTCACAACAACACTTGGGCTCGTGTTTGTAAGAGCAGAGCAAACTGAAGTTTCAGCGTGCACTCTTCGCCTTTCCAACCTCTCATAACGCTCCGATGTGGTGCGCTTGACCTCAGAATAACCCAAGACGAGATATGGTGACCAATCGGGATGTGTTGTCAGCATTTCATATGCAGGTTTTCCTAGGAACATAACAGGTAGGTGAGGAGGAGCAGTAGGTTAGCATTGCTACCGAGGCAGGTTTACAAAATGGTGAAAAAAAACAACAAAAAAAAAACGTATTGAAACCAAAACGGATAAATCGTTCAACTTACAAGAGTAGAGATGACGGGAACACACTCTCATTCCAGCAGAAATATGATCATAAGAAATGCTTTTCCGACGAACCGCTGCAATCCAGCCATCTGTCGTACCTTCGTGATCTGATATTTGGTCCTCCATGCAGGAAAACGGTGAAAAGTGAGTCCATTTTTCCTAACCCCTTTTTTTGTCGTAGGAGACGCTGTTGCACCCGGTAACGCAACAATAAGCACCCATATTTTCTTTCTAAAACACCGAAAGAGTTAGCTTAGCACGACCACACGTTACAATCCGCATTGAGTCTGCTGAACCGGAAGTGAATCATATTGCCAGCATGGAGGCGCGTCCAAACAATGACGTAGTACGTCCCATTCCCTATAGTCTGGCAGAGCCAGGCTAATGCTAGGTGGCTCCAATAATACCTGACTGCAGCCATAGCCGACAAACTACGCCCACATGACACGGTAGATATCATATTATAGAACTAGATGCAAATGACAGACACTGCTGCACTGCAAACATGTTTTAAGGACTACATGCGTTTGTAAACAGCCGCCATCTTAAAGCAGTAGACATCTCAGGAAGGCCCTGATGTAGAGATCCTTTCTAGCGAACCTAAGTAATTTTTTAAAATCTAAAATGCTCCTAAATCGGCAAAATCTTAACTTAAATCTATCTTTAAATGATGAAACAGTTTTAAAAATTACACATGTTTAAAGTAGACAGAAGAGAACTAATGCAATAACGGGAGAAATTTTAACAACTTTAACGATTGATTCACAACTTTAAATGACTTCCACACATAGCAAAGGTTACTAGCTAGTTATCGCAATACCCTTGTGTCTAGTTAAGTGGAGGGTAAAGAATTGGGCTAGGGCCAATTGTCCCCCAAACACTTTAAGCTTCACATTGTGTGACCTGTGTGTTTTTTTGTTTTTTTTTTTTTTTTTTGAGAAAAAAAAATATCACTAGTTACTTTGCCAAGTAACTAATTACTCTTACATTCAGGTAACTGAGTTACTAACGCAATTACTTTTTGGGAGAAGTAATTTGTAACTGTAATTAATTACTTTTTAAAAGTAAAATTAACAACACTGCATGGCACTAAATGCGTTAGTAGACAGCCGCCATCTTAAAGCAGTAGACTTTTTAGGACGGCTCTGTTGTAGAGAACCTTCCTAGCGAACCTAAGTAAATTTTTATCTAAAATACTTCTAAATCGGCAAAATCTTGACTTCAATCTATCTTTAAATGATGAAACAGTTTTAAAACTTTTATATGTCGAAAGTAGAGAGAAGGGAACAAATGCAATAATGGGAGCAATTTTAACAACTTTTTACAGTTGATTCAGGGTAAAGGGTAAATTAGGGTAAAGAATTGGGCTCGGGCCAATTGTACCAAAAACCTTCACAAAAAACTTCACATAGTGTGGCCAATGTTTTTTTTTTTTTTTTTTTTTTTTTTTTTTTTTTTTTGAGGGAAAAAAAAAAAAGTAATTATCACCAATTACTTTGCCAAGTAACTAATTACTCTTACATTCAGGTAATTGAGTTACTAACGCAATTACTTTTTGGGAGAAGTAATTTGTAACTATAATTAATTACTTTTTTTCAGTAAGATTAACAACACTGCCCGCCACCCCTCTTGCTCAAAGTCATCTGGAATAGCGTCCAGCTCATCCATGCTCATAATGAGGATCAGCGGTATCGAAAATAGGTGCATGCAAACGGCACGAGAACTTTAAAACTCTAAGTGTATGTGAGAAAGGAATGTGACCTTTTTTCTCCACGCTTTAAAAAGGTACGTTTAAAACACCCCGGCACATCACCATGAGAACAACCAACCCATGGTAAAGTATGGCACTGTACCGACAAGAAAAAAGAAAAGAGGTCACTCTTCACTTGGAATTGGGACTTTAGAGAGGGAATTATGAGCAGTTCGTAAAGCTTCCATGTGTCTATCAAAAAGCTGAAAAAGAATTTCACCTTTCATCTTAACACAGCGCAAAAATGCCAAAAATTGGCTTCATGAATTGAAATGTTTGAAAAAGCCGAGTCGTAACTCCAACCAAAATCCAAATGAATTTCTGTTGGGTGATCTCAAGTGGGCTGACTTGCAATGTGGCATATCTTTTTAATTTTTTTTTTTTTTTTGCAAGGAAAACACTCCTCATGCCCTGCGCTGATGGACTGTTTACCTACTGTAAAAACCTAAACAGCGCTGTAGTAAAAGGAAATCTATTGGAATGGCTTTAATTCCTTTTTTCCCCAGTTATTCTGTCAAAATATATTGGTATATAATACCTATGATACCTTATTTTAAAAATTACCAAAACTGAATCTCTTACAGGGTGTATTGTTGAGTCCTATATTTCTCTCTGGAATGGCGCCAGATCATCATCACCTGTATAGAAGTGTACAGTATGTATAACTTGGACTTCCGTGTACAACACTGTGAAGTATCTTATGTCACCAACAGATACCATACCGATACATACCGTTAACGTGCATTTACACAAATGAATACAAAATCTAAGGAGGTTAGGGCTGCACCTATCGATTTATTTTAGTAGTCGATTAATCGATGAACTAGTTAGTTCGAATAATCGAGTAACCAGATGAGGAACATAAAAAACATTAGAATACCTTAGCTGAGCCTCAAACGGTATGTACAACAAAAGAACTGGCTAATTGATATAGCACAAGTCCGCTAGTTTAAATGCTATAAAATGTTAACTTTTTTTTTTTTTTTTTTTTTTTTTTTTTTACAAGGCTGTTAACAAATTGTTCACACACATATTCCAACAAATAATGGCTAAATATATCTATAAACAAATTTAAAAAGCATGAGCTTAAACAAAAACTTAGCTAATGTTGGTCTTAACAGGGAGCAGCTGTATTCAGCCATGTGAAATGAGTTATGTCATATTCACTGTTGCCACTAGAGGGCAGTGCATCCACCCAAATCAATAAAACTCAATGCAAACGCTTTCAAAACAAAGCATTACAACGGCACTTTAATTAAACGAATACTCTAAGCAGCAAAATTTAATTCAAATCTTTTTTCTAATAGAATTACTCGAGTTAATCGTTTAATCATTGCAGCACTAAAGGACATTAATAGTGATTGGGGGGAAAAAACTATTTAAATTAATTTTTGGGTTTGGTAGATTTGGTACCCCTGTGTTTTTCATCATCCATTAACCAGTAATTAGTCTGCTAACTAACTAACATGCACAAACAAACCCAGATGAAAAGATCTCCGTGAATTGTTTAATAGATCACCCTTTCATTGCACATTATATGATTATCGGAGCACTACCAAAACAAGTCCAACGGTGAACCAAGACATTTGCACAGTGTTTAAGGTGTGAAAGAGTGAAGACTTAAAAGTGCAAAAGAACATAACAAAAAAGATTATAAACTTGAATTTTGTGCTGTATTGTACAATATCTGCTAAGCCCTCTATTTTATTTACATTTTAAGATCTCTGGTTTTTTATAGGGAAGTACGGTGTTTGAGTGATTAGCACGTACACCTTATAATTCTGAGATTCAATTCAATCCCGGGCTTTGGCCTTCCTGTTTGCATGTTTTCCTCGTGCCTGTGTGGTTTTTCTCCGGATATTCTGGTTTCCTATCCAAAACATGCATGGTACGCTGTTTGACCACTGAAAATTATCCCTGGGTATGAGTGTTCGCATGAAAAGTTGTTTGGCTGGCAAACCACTCAGTGTGTACCTCGTCTACTGCCCATAGTTTGCAGGGATATGCTCCAGCACCCCTGCAACCCTTGTGAGGATAGGTGGAATAGAAGATGAATGAATGTTTTCTTCAGACTCTCGATTTTAAGTTGACATGAATCACACACTGTCCATTTGTCCAAGTGTGTAAAATACTTTGCATTTGTGTATATCCTGTAAGTCCTCTCTGATTTAGCACCTATTTTAGTCGCTGATGCACGATGTTTATAAAAGGCAGGTGTTTGTGTTAGTTGATATGACACGCAGTCCGAATTTTCATTTTGATGCACAGTATTTGTTGTGAAACATTAGAAGAGTCTAATGAATAAACATAGACTTCACCATCAGTTGAAAAGACAGCTCCCATAGACATTGCGCCATGCCTTCCCGTTGGGGGGCTTTCACTGTGATAAACTAAAAAACGCTGCGTTCAAACGCAGGATTTAGGTGGAGAAAGGACAAATGTTTTACTGCATACATGCATGCAGGAGTGTCTCAAGAGTGATTTGGTCGAGGATTCAAGGTAATTATTATATAAAATATCCCCATGCATTCACTTTGAAACATTGTGACAAAAATGCATGGAAAAAATTAGCGTAACTTTAGCTTGAAATATTTATGTAAAATGAATGATAACTGCTCGTTTTTTTTTTTTTTTTGTTGTTGTTGTTGTTGTTTTTGCTTTTAACCAATAATCTACAATGTTCTATGTTCATGTTTATGGAAATTCCGGCATTTCTTTACGCGACTTTTCAACTTAAAAATCTTTATGTTGTGATGGTCGCCACGTTGGATTACACAATAGCATAATTTTAGCTTGAAATGTTCTCGTAAAATCAATGATAACTGCCCGTATTTTTTTATTTTATTTTATTTAACTGCCTGTATTTTTTAATTTTAAAAAAAAAAAAATGTAAACCATGAATCTAGACTGTTCTATGTTCATATCTATAGAAATTCCGGGATGTATGCATTTATTTACATGATTTTTTAACTTAAAAGGGTCTTTGTTTTGTGATGGGCGCCATGTTGTATCTATACACAGTAGAGTAACTTTACAGTCAAATGATCTGGTAATTTTCAGCCAACTGCCCGTTTTTTAGTAAAAAAGTTTTTAATTTACACATTTCTGCGTCCATACAAAAAAAATCGACTTTCACGTGTTTTATTTTATCTAACATTTCAATCTAAAAACGACTAGGGCCATATAGCCGGCAAGACGTGCCTCTGTGATGAGGCAATAGTAACATCGGAATTCAACCTAAATAAATTGTGATTGTATATAGAAAAATGCTAATTTTGCTTTTGTTGAGTAAAATTAAGATGATTCTGCATGTTTCCTCAAGTATTAAGTTTCTGATTTGAAAATTGAGTGATTTATTATCTGATGCAAACTCACAATAAATTTAAAAAATATATTACTTTGCTATTTTGGGCAAAACTTACATGATATGTTAAATATTGCTATTGATCCTGAAAATATAGGTGATTATCTCTGCATTTGATGATTTTTGTACATCTAGTGTAAAATTTGAGAATTTTAAAGCCATTTTAAGTTTGGTTATACTCGTATAAAAAAGAATTACGGTAATCAGGATTTTATTAGGGAGCGACTTTGAATTTTTTGATATCGCTGCTCGTGGAGACTCATATATGCCTAAGGGAGGTGCCTGTTTTGGTTTTAGGTTGCTAGCGGCTTTATTTTTGAAAATATTTTAATTTTAAGTTTTTGAAAATAGGCCCCCTACGGTTCGGCCCCGAGCCCCGTGTCACGTCAACTGATAGTGAAGTCTATGTGAATTGACTTAAACGGTAAAAACAAAAAAATCAAATGTATTTTCGATCTCCTATTTTGCTAAGCATTACTGTTTTAGATGAAGAAATTATATTTGTTGTGTATTGTACTTCATTAGACAAGGCTAAAAATAGCCACACCGACTGCTGTAATAGTTGGAAATAATATGGACACTGTTGAAAAGCGGCAAAAATAGCCAACTCACAAGTGCAGCTTTATTTCATTGACTTTTATTGGTGTGATACAGTTACAATAAAATTGAAAGAAAACAAAATGCTTTGGTCAGTCACTGTGTCTTTTGGATGAAAAACACTAACATTGGACGGACTGTCAAACTACAAGGGGGAAAGAGTTGAAGGACAAAAAAAAAAGCACAAAAAAAAAAAGCTGAGAACTTCTTTAGCATTTAAATGAATCATTTTGTCACTTCACAACATAAAGATACACCATGTACAGTACATCATGTTAACGCGCACCTGCTTCACAAAAATGAATCAAGGAGTGCGCTGTCTTTAATGTCTTTCGTTGGGTGACCGTCTTATTAAGGCAAACTTAATGATTGTCTATGATATCTTTAAAATTTTGACATCAATTATTTAAATGAGAACATTCAAAATTTAGACTGTGTGCTGCACAATGTTAGGAACCTTTTTTTTTTCGTCCATCTTCATTTCAGTGAGCGCTCATGTCATTTGTATTGTGGTGTTCTCTGAATGTTCTCATCGCAGAAGTCAACGTTTCTTTTCAACTTGCTTTTTTTTTTTTCAATACAGTAAATGACACAGATACCAACCACATTGATGACTAGCACTACCAAGAACAAACGCATATTGTTCTGTTAGACGCATTATTGGGATTTCCAATATTATCCACATAAGCTTCATAAATGGAAAATATTGGAACGTAGGAACATATAATAAGCCAATAAATATTTAGGCAACAGGACACTGGCATTGTTTAAAAACAACAACTGCATGAGTGCTACTGTAAAGGACATTCTTAAAAGTTGAGCAATTTGCATTGGTTCTTTTGTGTAAATAGTTTATCACAGATAGAAATACAGTAGACAAACACTTGCATTTGTATTAAAAGTTCAAAAACCTACAGAAACCAACACTTGTACTGAGTTACTGAGCCTCTCTGAAGGAAAAAATGAAAATGTAATTGTTGACTTCATATAGAATTTTCAAACCTTTTAGAAGACAACAGCCTTGAAGCTGATGGCTGAGGAAATATCAAGTTAGGTAGAGTCACATTGCTGTCTTGTCATTGTTTTCAAGTGACTACTACACTGACAAGGCCACTATCATGGTCCCAAGTTATGTTCCCACAATGCATCATACGAATATTTCTTTGTTTTTAGGCACATGTCCAATCATTACATGAATGTCATTTGGAAAATCTAAATGCGAAGTGTCATAATTTGCCTCTGTTGTCTGTTTGTCTGACTTTAATATCTATTTGCAAGAAAATACTCCCATGACCACTGATTTCATTTTATTACCACATTTTCTCACTCCTACTGGGTAGTTTTTTTTTTTTGGTCATTTTATGTGTGTGTCTTAACAAATCTTTGTTGTGACTTCAATATATTAACATCTAAATAGATTTAAACCCAACTATTTTGACTATAAAATGTGACAAAATAAAATTGGACATTCTACAAAGAATGTCCTCACCTGTAATATTATCAGTATTGTCATCACCAAAAATCATCTGAATCCTAGAATCACAAATCTGCAATATTTTGATCATTAGAAAACGAGACTACGCTGACATTCAATTTCTTAAAAAGAGGCTATAAAATCTGTCATAAAAAGTGCACAGTTAATCGCCACCATTTATAAGATGGTTCCAGTCTAATGGGGCCATCCTAAATGACAGTTGAGCATCCGCTTCGTCAGCATGCAATAGAATCCCATAATACTATCAACATTCAAACAACTTTGTCATTGTCATTACATGCGTTTGGCTGTGGTTGTCATCGCGAGTCGGAAGCAAGTGAGCACATTGTGTTGGCAATATTAAATTCATTGGAGTCGGGTGGCAAGGATAGTGTTCATTTGCACTAAATCTGATATCATTCAAAATCTTTATGATCCAATTTAAAGAGGGCACATAAATATACAAACTTTCACGCTGAATGCTCAGAAGAATGTGGAACGTACAGTAGCTGTGGCTCCATCAAACTCGCAAGAACCTTTCTCGGCTATAAAAACTCCCAAAGATGAGCTAGCATCAAGTCCACTTTCATCACTGACTTTTTGATCCCACACATCATCTCACCAAGAACCAACAGGGTGAAACATGTAGTCTTCAACCCTCACACGCACGCTCGCTTGGCGTTAAGCATCTCAATCAGCAGGTTGTGGCAGGACACCTCTCCACTAAGATGCATGTACCACAAGTAGTCCTCAGCCTGTGTGCTGAGGGAGCGAAGCTCTGGCAGTCGCATCACCAACTGGCTGAACTTCTCCTGGAATTGTGGGTAGGTGGACAGGGTGTACTCCAGTAGAGCTTCATTCACCTGCTCCTGGACACGCACCACAAATGCCTGGTTCTCCAACGGCTTTACATCTGCAAACAGGTAGAAATCGTAAGGATAAATTAACATGAATGTACATTAGGGTCCCACTTATACGAAACTTCTCTGGTTGGATACGGAAATGAAATAAAATGATATTTGGTGTGCACGCCATGGTCGTCGCTAGCCCTGGTAAATATGCGCTGTGCCCCTCTGAAAAATTCTCAATGTAATTTCACGAACGGGTGTATATTTCATCATAGTAAGTTTCGAATCAAAGACTAATGTCCACACCTCAGCATATTTGTAACTAATGTGCGTCGGAGGTCACCCAGCCAGTAAATCCAGAAAAGGTACGTGCGACACCTGTTGTGCGGAATCAAGGGCGTAGGTTTGGTTTTAACATTGGTAGGGGCGATAAAACAGCATAACCTGCATGTACACCTGCATGCAATACACATACAGTCGGGCAAATAAGTATTTAGTCAACCACTAATTGTGCAAGTTCTCCCACTTGAAAATATTAGAGAGCCCTGTAATTGTCAACATGGGTAAACCTCAACCATGAGAGACAGTATGTGAAAAAAAAACTGAAAATCACATTGTTTGATTTTTAAAGAATTTATTTTCAAATCATGATGGAAAATAAGTATTTTGTCATTACCAAAAGTTCATCTCAATACTTTGTTATGTACCCTTTGTTGGCAATAACAGAGGCCAAACATTTTCTCTAACTCTTCACAAGCTTTTTACACACTGTTGCTGGTATTTTGGCCCATTCCTCCATGCAGATCTCCTCTAGAGCAGTGATGTTTTGGGGCTGTCGTTGGGCAACACAGACTTTCAACTCCCTCCACAGATTGTCTATAGGATTAGAGTTAGGGTTGAGATCTGAAGACTGGCTAGGCCACTCCAGGACCTTGAAATGTTTCTTTGAAGCCACTCCTTTGTTGCCCTGGCTGTGTGTTTGGGATCACTGTCATGCTGAAAGACCCAGCCACATCTCATCTTCAATGCCCTTGCTGATGGAAGGAGATTTTCACTCAAAATCCCTGTACATGGCCCCATACATTCTTTCTTTACACAGATCAGTCGTCCTGGTCCCTTTGCAGAAAAAAAGCCGCAAAGCATGATGTTTCCACCCCCATGCTTCACAGTGAGTATGGTGTTCTTCGGATGCAATTCAGCATTCTTTCTCCTCCAAACACGAGAACCTGTGTTTCTACCAAAAAGTTCTATTTTGGTTTCATCTGACACTAACACATTCTCCCAGTCCTCTTCTGGATCATCCAAATGCTCTCTAGCGAACCGCAGACGGGCCTGGACGTGTACTATCTTCAGCAGGGTGACACGTCTGGCAGTGCAGGATTTGAGTCCCTGGTGGCACATTGCGTTACTAATAGTAGCCTTTGTTACTGTGGTCCCAGCTCTCTGTAGGTCATTCACTAGGTCCCCCCGTGTGCTTCTGGGATATTTGCCAGGTCTCAACCCCATAGAAAATCTGTGGAGGGAGTTGAAAGTCCGTGTTGCCCAACGACAGCCCCAAAACACCACTGCTCTACAGGAGATCTGCATGGAGGAATGGGCCAAAATACCAGCAACAGTGTGCGAAAACCTTGTGAAGAGTTACAGAAAACGTTTGGCCTCCGTTATTGCCAACAAAGGGTACATAACAAAGCAGTGTGATGAACTTTTGGTCTTGACCAAATATTTATTTTCCACGATGATTTGCAAATAAATTCTTTAAAAATCAAACAATGTGTTTTTCGGGGGGGGGGGGGGGGGGGTCCACATTCTGTCTCTCATGGTTGAGGTTTATCCTTGTTGACAATTACAGGCCTCTCTAATCTTTTCAAGTAGGAGAACTTGCACAATTGGTGGTTGACTAAATACTTATTTGCCCCACTGTAATGCAAACAATTATTCAAATGAGGGACGGCTAGCTTGGCCTCGTTGTTCGTTGTGGAGGCTGGCATGACCGTAGTAGTTTGACAGATTAGCTGGTTCACACAGTTTAATGTTATGCTAACTCTGATGCAGGTCAGACTTTCAGTGGCAAAATTAGTGGTGTTTCCCCCACCTCCACAACATTGTTTTTTTACATTACTTACAGTGTCTGCTGCTCATCGAAAAAACTTCTAATATCCCTCCTCTTCGAAGGAGGTGGCATGTTGTCGACATGAATCTATCAGGACAGTGTGAGTCTGCATGTGTGGTGTCAAGTCATCCGCCAATTAAACGTGTGTTTGAGGGGGAGAGAAATGGACGGCACATTCAACAAGTGAAAAGGGATAAATATAAGTCTGAACATAATGAAAATAATTCACCTAATAATGGGAGGGCTATTCTATCCTTACAACATATGGGACAATCTAAATGACCTATATAACTAAACTCATGATATAATGCAAAAAAAGGTTGCTTAAAAGTTGGTGGGTAGGATTTGAGCATCCTGAAAAGTTTGTAGTGTTATGTCCCTACCGTCCCCATGCAAACCTACAACCCTTGTGCGGAATTTCAACAAGCACGTATCAATCAAAATTTAGTACATACATATTACCCTGATAACCGGCGATGGACATCAGATGTTTAAAACAGATGTTTAAAAAAAAAAAAAAAAAAAATTGTTAAAAACAAGCAGGAGTGTGCTACAAGTTGATGGTTACGATAAAGAGCGCTCATGCCCTCTACTGTTTTACTCCTAAACTACAACAACAAAAAGTCTGCAATTAATTAATCAGCCCTGATATAAATTTAAAATATGAAAGAAATAAATAATATTTTTAAAAATAAATAAATAAATAAAATTGGGCTTTGAGAACCAATAGATACCGACCCATGCTACTGTACGCAGCTACCAAGTTTCAAGACGTTTAGTTAACAAAGGAGGAGTAGGACTTCAAAGTTAGTGTTCACAAGAAGAAAAACACCTACTTGAGTGTGACAAAGGAAGCAGAAGGGAGTTGGAATGTGAATGAGAAGGAAAGGTAGATTACCTCAATGTTTGTTCAAGCAGTGAGATATCAATTCTGGAGCACCTAATATAATGTAACATGTAGCTATGCTAACAGTTAGCATGCTTATCAAGTTTAAAAGGATTGGGGCACACAAAAAGAAGTAAGACAAATGATTTAGATCGTTTCTCACCTTTAATTTAACACTTTTTTATACTTCCTCTTGTTTCTTAATCAAACCCAAACAATGAAGAAAACAGCCTACATTTGATACTAGCAGTGTTGTTAATAACGGCATTAGAGTATAAGAGTGTTACTAACGGCGTTATTTTTGTCACTAGTAAGTAATCTAATTAATTATTTTCCCATCTTTGCGACGTCATTACCGTTACTGACGATGTGAAGGCGTGCGTTACTGCAATTTGGTTGATTGATGAGAGATGTCTGAGAGACACGGAGAGAGCAGAGCGGATGAGGGAAAGGGGTTATGATGTCATTGGAAACGCGACGCTAGGTGGCTTGGAGTGTTAGCATAGCATTCGCATTCTTGCTAGCATTAGCATTTTATACAGTTCGTTGCGTTCAGGTGGGTATAATTGATTGAAAATAATGGACTGTTTTACAGTTAAGTGTGCATTATCGTCACTAAGTGGGTGTTGTCCTTGTAGATGCTACAATATAATAACAATGTTTTTTATTACCAAAAATACTCCCTTTAAACTTTTGAATGATGTACAGTATCTATAAACCTTGTGTGATTTTTTTTTAATCAAAGCAAAGAGAGCAAAGATTTAAGAGGAAAGAGATTCAAAGCCTCACCTGCATATTGAAAAGTACCTACATCTATGGAGGAAAACACAGACAAGACTGAAAAAGCAGTTTCTGATCTTGCACCCCTCTTTAAAATAAACTGCTGTATTTTAAGCCAAAAGAACTGTTGTGTTTGATAGAACAATATTTCTATATGCTGCCATAGCAGATTCATGGCACAATAAGCCCCCAAACTATTTTTAATTTGTCCGTTTTACTCTGAAAACCCCTGTTTACAGACGTTGCGCAACTGCTTTTGTTTCAACCCAGCCATAAAAAGACGTCAGCCAAGGTTGGCCCCCCACATTTTTACCACAGCAAATCTGGCCCCCTTCGCAAAACGTTTGGACACCCCTGGCTTAGAATCATTAATTGATGTCTAATATTTCGTTTAAAAAAGAAAAAACGACTCTAAAAATTATTCATTCGCATATTTCAAACTTTTAAACAAATTACGTCACAATGAAAAAAAATGGTGTCTGTAAATAAGTCACGGATATCTACCTCATATCTATGGCTTAACTTTATTTTTTTGTTACTGTCCCCGTTACGTTAGATAATAAATAAACGATCAGAACAAAGAAAAATTGAAAAAAAAACATTTAAAAGGGTAAATATATGAAAAAGAAAATCTGATGTCTGTGATTTCTGCATCGCGACCCTTGTTATATATGTTTCACCCATAAAATCTCCCAAAAATTTGGCTGTGACCATTCACAGCTGTGTCTTGACACTCAGTGATACATGCTACATGGAGTTTTTGGATCGAAAAGAGGTAAGTACGCGATAATATCTCGTTAAAATCATGGCGTCTTTAATTATGCTCTCGCGTGCTCTCACCTCCAGTTAATATTTTGCTGATAAAAAAAAAATTTTTTTTCAAAATGCCCTAGGGGTCACGGTTTGGTGCGGGTTCAATACAGCAATTCAAATCAATATTATTGCTAGAAAAAAAAAACCAAGAAGGCTTTTTTCCCCACAGCATTTAAAAGTTAAAGATAGGTAAATCTAAGAAAATGTAAAAAGGGTGACCTATGTTTTTTTGTTTTGTTTTTTTTTTAATGAAAAAGTTGAATTCAATCAATTAAAATAAACATATATGATGTGAAAGACATAGAATGGATCATGTAGTAACGTGTCGAACATGAAAAGTAATGTCAGTTACTTTGCCGAGTAAATAATTACTCTAACATTGAGGTAACTGAGTTACTAACTCGATTACTGTTTGGGAGAAGTAATATACAACTGTAACTAATTCCTTTTTTAAAGCGAGACTAACAACACTGCATAGTAGTAATGATAATGTAATTATTGTATGTAATTATAATCAAATATATAACTAATAATAATGTTCCATAACACCTGACTGTCTTGGCTCTTTAGAGGGATCAGGTTGACCATGTCAGTCACAGTCAAGTCATTGACCATTTCTCACAGTCTACAGAGAAGAAACAGACCTAAAGAAAAACAACCTAAAAATCTGTCCTTTTGCATTGTGAGTTTCCTTTAGGAACTGTAATTTCATCCCGCATTCCAAAAACATGCATGGTAGATTAATTGAAGACTAAATTGTCCTTAGGTGTGAATGAATGAGTGAATTAATAGTATATTTATGGTGAGCGTGCATGTATGCATGTGTGTATGTCCACGTAAGCGTGTGTTTGTGTGTGGAAGCGAGGAAGAATAGCAAAGCCCTCAAGTGAACTGGCATTCAGCATCAGCTGAGCCCATCTTGTAGAATCCATTCAGACAGTAATTAAATGCTTTGAATCAATGTTATGAATCATCCTTTCAAACTGCTTCGGGGCAATTAAATTACCCCTGACAAACCTGACTCTAAGGATGAGGAACAGGACTACTGTGTGCAAAGAAGCTGCCAGTAAAGACAGCAAATATTTTCTGCCTATAACAAGTGCTCTTTCCATTCAAAAGCTCTTTGTTACTGTCTTGCCTACGCCAAACAGCAAACACTTCTGGGAATCTGGGCAAACCACATCTATGCTCTTTCCATCTGCGCAAGCCACTGCATAAATGTCAGTTCTTCCACCCAATGATAGACTCGTCACGCTCCTTTAGAATGCCATTAGTGGACAATAGATGAGGATTTCTATGTTAAAATTGGCTTTTCACAAGAATAGAATTTTAATTACGGTATGTGAATTCATTCGAGGGAAAAGGCCAGTAGTGAAAACATAATATGCCTCAATATTTCATCAAATAGAATTGTTGCCATTTAAACTCTGCCTACAAGAAAAATCCTTACAACATAACAATGAATATTAAGACTTTAAATACAGAAGACTGAACAACATACCCCGCAAACAAAGATACGACAGACGAATAATAGACTGAATGAGGAAAAACACATTTTACCCAGAAAAACTAAAATTGTGTGCTTAAATAAGCATAGACTTAACTTTAAAAAAAAATGTTTTTTAATTAAAAAAAAAGATGATTATTATCAATGTACAGAATAATATAATTATTTTTGTTACTTTTAAGAGTACAGGCACGGAGTTCATAATATATTGCGTAGGCAGAGTTTGACTTTTGGGCCGGGGGGGCACAACATGTTGATGACCCCAAAATGCAGTGTCAGCAATAAAATTAACTGAATATTTATAATAATAAATTGAAAATGAGCGTTTTTGTTTCCCATCATTCTTGAGGGGAATTCTAAATTAGGCTGCTTATGACAGCTATACTTTTTGCCAAGATCGTCATCTATTGAATATGGTACGCCCGCCGGTGTCGTGCCAATCTAGTTACCCCAGTCAAAAATTGTATCCCCCGGGCAGAGCCATATGGAGGTAGATTTGTGTCTTCATTATTCGATCAAAAAAAAAAAAAAAAATGCGTTTGAATGCAAAAATAAATTTGAAACTCAAATTTATTTTTGCATTCAAACCATTCAAATGCATTTGAAAGCAATTTTTTTTTTTTTTTAGATTGAAGTCATTTTTTTTTTTTTTTTTTTTTTTGATTGAAGCAACTTTTTTGATTGAAGTAATGGTTTTGCGTTTGGGCCACATTTTGGCAAGGACATTTGTGTCTTTATTATTCAATCAAAAAATAAGTTGCTTCAAACAAAAAAATATATATTTTCAAACGTAAAATCACTTCAATCAAAAAAAAAAAAATTCAGTCATAGAAAAAAAGTTTTTGAATGCAAAAAAATATTCGAGACTCAAATATTTGCATTTGAACACATTTAATTTTTAATTTAAAAAGTTTCGATTTTAGCAATCCTTTTTGAGTAGGGGCCATGTTATGGGTAGTACTTTGGTGTCTAAATCATTAAATCCCCAAAAAAAGTTGCTTCAATCAAAAAAAAAAAAAATAAAAAAAAAATATATATATATATATATATATATATATATATATATATATATATATATATATATATTTTTTTTTTTTTTTTTCATTCAAACAAAGATGAAAATCATTTGAAAAATAAAACTGCCCTCCCTGATTTTTTTTTTAATAATATGCAAAGCAAATGGCAGTCTAAGGTGCTAGTCACATGATCTGTTCGAAAAATTATTTTGACCCGTTATAAAATTATTTTTTTTTTGTTAATTTCATTCATTTATTTTATTTCCTTTAATGCTTTACAACTTGTATACAATGGGGCAAATAAGTATTTAGTCAACCACCAATTGTGCAAGTTCTCCTACTTGAAAAGATTAGAGAGGCCTGTAATATACATGGGTAAACGTCAACCATGAGAGACAGAATGTGGAAAAAACAAACTGAAAATCACATTGTTTGATTTTTAAAGAATTTATTTCCAGATTAGAGTGGAAAATAAGTGTTTACAAACAAGCAAGATTTAGGTCTAACTTCTTCTAACGAGGTCTTACGAGGCTCCACTCGTTACCTGTATTAATAGCACCTGTTTTAACTCATTATCGGTATAAAAGACACCTGTCCACAAACTCAGTCAGTCACACTCCAAACTCCACTATGGCCAAGACCAAAGAGCTGTCGAAGGACACCAGAGACAAAGTTGTAGACCTGCACCAGGCTGGGAAGATTGAATCTGCAATAGGTAAAACACTGGGTGTAAAGAAATCAACTGTGGGAGCAATTATTAGAAAACGGAAGACATACAAGACCACTGATAATCTCCCTCGATCTGGGGCTCCATGTAAAATCTCACCCAGTGGCGTCAAAATGATAACAAGAACGGTGAGCAAAAATCCCAGAACCACACAGGGGGACCTAATGAATGACCTACAGAGAGCTGGGACCACAGTAACAAAGGCTACTATCGGTAACACAATGCGCCGCCAGGGACTCAAATCCTGCACTGCCAGACATGTCCCCCAGCTGAAAAAAGTACACGTCCAGGCCAGTCACCGATTCACTATAGAGCATTTGGATGATCCAGAAGAGGACTGGGAGAATGTGTTATGGTCAGATGAAACCAAAATAGAACTTTTTGGTAGAAACACAGGTTCTCGTGTTTGGAGGAGAAAGAATACTGAACTGCAGCCGAAGAACACCATACCCACTGTGAAGCATGGGGGTGGAAACATCATGCTATGGGGCTGGTTTTCTGCAAAGGGACCAGGACGACTGATCTGTGTAAAGGAAAGAATGAATGGGGCCATGTATCGAGAGATTTTGAGTGAAAATCTTCTTCCATCAGCAAGGGCATTGAAGATGAGACGTGGCTGAGTCTTTCAGCATGACAATGATCCCAAACACACAGCCAGGGCAACAAAGGAATTGCTTCGTAAGAAGCATTTCAAGGTCCTGGAGTGGCCTAGCCAGTCTCTAGATCTCAACCCCATAGAATATCTGTGGAGGGAGTTGAAAGTCCGTGTTTCCCAACGACAGCCCCGAAATATCACTGCTCTTGAGGAGATCTGCATGGAGGAATGGGCCAAAATACCAGCAACAGTGTGTGAAAAGCTTGTGAAGAGTTACAGAAAATGTTGGGCCTCCGTTATTGCCAACAAAGGGTACATAACCAAGTATTGAGATGAACTTTTGGTATTGACCAAATATTTATTTATTTTCCACCATGATTTGCAAATAAATTCTTTAAAAATCAAACAGTGTGATTTTCTGGTGGGGGGGGGGGGGGGTTCCCCCACTGTATATATAAGAAAGTCAATTACATGCAATGGCACTTTTCGGACACCAGGAGGGCCCCCCCCTTAAACTCCGCTTATGTCTTGACATGACTCTACCCCAGACCCTGCACCACACCTTCGGTAGGGGGCATGCCCACACTCAGCATCAGTTAAGGCTGAGTTATGCTTCGCAGTCGGTTGCAGTTATTCTCAAACACGCAACGCCGGATTTAGGTTGATTTAGGTTAAAAAATTACGAAAGCTGTACCGCATACAAACAGGAAGGATTGTCTCAGGAGTGATTTGTTCGAGGATTCAAGGTAATTATGATATTTTTCGTGCTATGCATGCATTTATGAAACGTGAAAAAAAAATCAGTGGGAGAAAATAGCCGCTACGACATCATACTTCGCAATATTTACGTAAAATAAATGCTAACTGCTCGTTTTTTGCTTTTAACCAAGAATCGAGCCTGTTTTACATTCTTATCTACAAAGAATTCAGGGATTTAAGCATTTATTCACAAGAATTTTTAACGTAAAAAGGTCTTTGTTGTGATAAGGGAGCTGCCACATTGGGTTTAACTGCCTGGTTTTTTGCTTTTAACCAAGAAACTAGACTGTTTTATGTTCATATCTCATGGTACAGGAAATGTTGGGTCTCATTTTCATTCCAAAAAATAGTCCCGTATATTGTTTAATCGACATTATCAACATAGGCATTATTATGTTGACTCACTGGGGTTGAATAGGAGCAGGAACTTCAGACAGGCAATCTCCCTGCGGTCCACCTGCAGGACCCTCAACCTTACAGCTAGGTCCTGCCCTCTTTGGACCAAACTTGACAGTGTTGCATCGCCTTGAGACAGAACAGAAGACAGCTCAATCTGCAAAACAAAAGCGTCAGATTAATTCTGAGCATTATTCACAGATCAGAAGCAATCCTGAATATCTGTGTCTAAAATAAAAATGAAAGGTTCGGTATTAGTGTTACTAACACACTAGCTCAAAGGTCAGCAACATGCAGCTCCAGAGCCACATGTGGCTCTTTAGCGCTGCCCTAGTGGCTTCCTAGAGCTTTTTCAAAAATGTTTGAAAATGAAAAAAGATAGGGGAAATATTTGTTTTGTTTTAATATGGTTTCTGTAGGAAGACAAACATGACACATACATTCTTCTAATTCATTAATTTTGTAATGAAGTTAAACTTGAGGCGGCATCGTACAACAGAGTGGGCACTTGGCGCGTCATTCTCTATAGGATGCACTGCAGGGAAAATAAACATTTACCGTAATCATGAAGGCTCATGTGTTTTTTAGACAGCTTAGTCATTTTGATAGTAGGCTAATATAGCTAATATAGATACATACAGCATTTGTTGTCTTCATTATAAGGCTTATATATGGCTTGTAGTTTTTTTGCGGCTCCAGACATATTTGTTTTTTGTTTTTTTTTGGTCCAATATGGCTCTTTCAACATTTTGGGTTGCCGACCCCTGCATTACCTAGTAGTTGGCACATTTAGGTACTGTATGCCTCAGAGACTGGAGGGTCTGGGTTTAACACTCAGCTTCCACATTCCAAAAACACATTATCATTATTTTCTTCTGTATGTCAGGTAAAGTGTGCTAATTCAAAAAAAAAAGAAATTTCCATGTGATTTATGGCAAATTGATATCTTTTTGAAAGCATTTGAAAAATGACGAGGATCCTGTCTCGCCCACTCCTTTGCATGGTTGCTTTCAATTATAAAATTATATTAGTACGTTCTCCTGTCACTGCTAAATTAATATTTTACAAAATTATATAATTCAAGAGCTCTAGAGTTTGAGATTTTCCAGTTTACGAATATGTGGTGGGTCAACCTGCCCCACTGATCAACTCTTCCCCAAAACATTTGTAATCCTTTGTTTTCAAAGACCATTGGAAATTCCAAATGTATGTTGAAAATGAAATGAAAAACAAAACAATCTGACTGGGGAAAGTGAAAGATAAATTCAGAATTACTGCTTTATTTTTCTGTTAGCAGTGTGCTGGTGGAAAGCTGCGCGGGGGAGTTGTTACCTCCTGGCCAGTCACCAGCAGGATACTGTCTCCCTTTCCATGTTGAACTTGTCTGAAAATGTGATCCAAGACCAAAAGGTCAGACCAGCAGTTGTGAAGCAGCTTCATTTGATCTTCCACCTTCAGGAAACACATGCAGGACAAAGACGAGAAAAACAATGTAAACCAAAAATTAGTCCATAGCATAGTATGAAAAATGTTTTCAAAGTATACAGTATATAATCCGGTGCTGTGAAAAGAAATTACACAATGAACTTCTTCTGATATTTTGAACAGCTTTTCTACAGTAAAAACAGTCAATAGTATGGCCATTGTTTTTATTGGGTAAATATTGGAGTAGTTTTATGCGTTTTTCTGTGCGTCATTTTTTAAATAATGTGCCATATAAACACACAGAACTGGTGGATTACACAACAACTGCAGCTAAATGGTTGCTACTCTTGCCAAAAGAGTGACAACTACGGCTGTCATTGTCAAATATTTTCATAAGCGAGGTATTCTAAGGATTTTTTTTACATCGATTCATCTTATCAACAAAAAATATGTACAGTGGGGCAAATAAGTATTTAGTCAACCACCTATTGTGCAAGTTCTCCTACTTGAAAAGAATAGAGAGGCCTATAATTGTCAACATGGGTAAACCTCAACCATGAGAGACAGAATGTGGGGGGGGGGGGGGGGGGAACGGAAAATCACATTGTTTGATTTATAAAGAATTTATTTCCAAATTAGAGTGGAAAATAAGTATTTGGTCACCTACAAACAAGCAAGATTTCTGGCTGTCAAAGAGGTCTAACTTCTTCTAACGAGGTCTAACGAGGTCTAACAAGGCTCCACTCGTTACCTGTTTTAATGGCACCTGTTTTAACTCATTATCAGTATAAAAGACACCTGTCCACAAGCTCAGTCAGTCACACTCTAAACTCCACTATGGCCAAGACCAAAGAGCTGTCGAAGGACACCAGAGACAAAATTGTTGCACCAGGCTGGGAAGACTGAATCTGCAATAGGTAAAACACTGGGTGTAAATAAATCAACTGTGGGAGCAATTATGAGAAAATGGAAGACATACAAGACCACTGATAATCTCCCTCCATCTGGGGCTCGATGTAAGATCTCACCCCGTGGCCTCAAAATGATAGCAAGAACGGTGAGCAAAAATCCCAGAACCACACGGGGGGACCTAGGGAATGACCTACATAGAGCTGGGACCACAGTAACAAAGGCTACTATCAGTAACACAATGCGCCGCCAGGGACTCAAATCCTACACTGCCAGACGTGTCCCATTGCTGAAGAAAGTACACATCTAGGCCTGTCTGCGGTTCGCTAAAGAGCATTTGGATGATCCAGAAGCAGACTGGGAGAATGTGTTATGGTCAGATGAAAGCAAAATAGAACTTTTGGTAGAAACACAGATTCTCGTGTTTGGAGGAGAAAGAATACTGAATTGCATCTGAAGAACACCATACCCACTGTGAAGCATAGGGGTGGAAACATCATGCTTTGGGGCTGTTTTTCTGCAAAGGGACCAAGACGACTGATCTGTGTAAAGGAAAGAATGAATGGGGCCATGTATCGAGAGATTTTGAGTGAAAATCTCTTTCCATCAGCAAGGGAATTGAAGATGAGATGTGGCTGTGTCTTTCAACATGACATTGATGCCAAACACACAGCCAGGGCAACAAAGGAGTGGAGTGGCTTCATAAGAAGCATTTCAAGGTCCTGGAGTGCCCTTGCCAGTCTCCAGATCCCAACCCCATAGAAAATCTGTGGAGGGAGTTGAAAGTCCGTGTTCCCCAACGACAGCCCCAAAACATCACTGCTCTAGAGGAGATCTGCATGGAGGAATGGGCCAAAATACCAGCAACAGTGTGTGAAAAGCTTGTGAAGAGTTACAGAAAACGTTTGGCCTCCGTTATTGCCAACAAAGGGTACATAACAAAGTATTGAGATGAACTTTTGGTATTGACCAAATACTTATTTTCCACCATGATTTGCAAATAAATTCTTTAAAAATCAAACAATGTGATTTTCTGGGGGGGGATCCACGTTCTGTCTCTCATGGTTGAGGTTTACCTGTGTTGACAATTACAGGCCTCTCTAATATTTTCAAGTGGGAGAACTTGCACAATTAGTGGTTGACTAAATACTTATTTGCCCCACTGTATGTATACAAGTTTATTGTGAAACATTTCAAACCTCTTTATCAACAGTAACACAAAGGGTTAATAGGTTCAGGTGGTTCAGGTTCAACTACATGTCAATTGCACGCTAGTCATATCATGACTACAAAATACAATTGCCGTAATTTTCGGACTATAATGCGCACCTGACTATGAATCGCCACCCACCAAATATGACACGAAGGCATTTGTTCATGGATAAGCCGCGCCGGACTATAAACCGCAGCTGTCCTCACTGTATTTTGGGATATATACATCAAAAGATATTAACCTGTAACATTTTATTTGACAGCGGCATCATAAGACTGTCATAAGACAGTCATTATTGGGACATAACACCAAATGAGCCACCACGAAGCTTTTAACCAATTGACTGCAAAGCTTTATTGCTTCAAGAAGCTTCATTTGGCCATTACTGCTCCCTTGGGGAGACAGTCAACCTCTGCTGCCACCTGCTGTTGACACTGTCTTCATCCAAAATGCCTCCTAGCATGCACTGCAGTGCTAAAGATGTAAATAACACTCAAAATTCATGTTTTGTGCTCATTATTTCTTCAGTTACTGTTCCAGTTGTTTCATAAATTGCAAGTTATGGTATTTGGTAACACTTTATTTGACAATGGTGCTATAATACTGTCATAAGACCATCATAATTACGACATGACACTGCCATAAGCATTAATGAATGCTTATGACTGATGTCATTTTGTGTCATCCGGCAAATTATCTCACTTTTGAATGGATGTAAAAGATCCGAGCTGGACATAAATGGTGTTAGTGACATAATTTGCCGGATGACACTTAATGGCATCTGTCATAAGCATTCATTAATGCACATGATCGTGTCATGTCATAGTTATGACGGTCATAAGGCAGTCTTATGACGCCGCGGTCAAATAAATTGTTACCTATTAACCCAAATAAATCAACAAATAAGCCGCACTGGACCGTAAGCCACAGGATTCAAAATGAGGGGAAAAAGTAACAGCTTTTAAACTGAAAATTCTTATTCTTGTCACAGATTAAACCAACTACCCCCCCACCTCCATTATTCAATGATGGGTTAATGACTGATGTAATGCATAGCGTGTCAAAGAAAAGGTTTTCCAACTGTTCTATATTGATTGAAGACAAAGATATTATTATGCTTTCATGCAGCACTTTAGAAATCAGAGCATATTAAATGATGAGTGTGAGAATTTTTTCAATTTTACTTAAGCGCATTGTTTAAAACTAGCAATTTTCAAAATACAGTAGTAGAAATTTTGTTGATCAAATGATTATTTTTTACTTCTCTCGTAACAGCCAACAATCCTTCATTATTTAGATATATTTTTAAGAAGTTAACTCCTCTTTTGTAACTGCGCCATGTGAGTTTTATTGAAATAATAATGTTTTCTACCATTCTCCTGTACATACAGTAGAAAATTTGATTGAAAAACGCATTCAAAAGACACAAGTAAAATTGAAAGCTGAGCATAATAACGACATGAGAACATACTGTAAATGATTAGCAATGGTTGTATTTGTGTGTCAGGTATTATATATTGGCATGTACAGTGGGGAGAACAAGTATTTGATACACAGTCAATGGGAAAACCCATTGGCAGTTTATCAAATACTTGCTCTCCCCACTGTATGTCTTGAAACTACTAATCTCCTTCCCCAGTTGGGTAAACTATGGCACGTGTGTGTATGTGAGCGTAGTTGTCTGTAAAGTGAAGGACACGGCAGACGGTAATTCCACTGCCACAGCTCGCAATGGGTTTTGACATACATTCATCTAGCAAGGAGCTGACAGAATTACTGTCCATCTAAATCAAACATTATAGTAGCGACAAAGGAGAGGGTCCAATCTGGGCCACACACACCCATCTGCTACAGTGGGGGCCTGGGATTGAAGTGATAAAGGAAGGGGTTAAGGAAGTAAGAGGTCTCGGCGACCTTCTGAGCTTCCTCCACCAGAGGAGTTGGACTCTCAGCTGCAGCCAAAAAAATCTTCACATGCAACATGCAGATTAAAGAGAAAGTAATTTCATTGAGAGATTAATGTGGGTTTGTGTATGTATGCATGCATTAAATTTGTTTCTATACTTATTGAGTTTCACCTTTTCTACTGTTGGGGTGATATTCTTAAACAGCCACAAGCTATGATGTCATTTTTGAGACAAAAATGATTGTATTTCCTGTCTTGGATGGCCCTGATTCTCTGGAAAGAATGCCATAAAACCGACTGGGCGAAAGTCTGACCAAAATATAGAGTCATGTGCAGCTTTTCCATGACCACTCTTTCTGTATATTGTAACAATACAACAGTATGACAATAGTTTATCAAGATTAGAGCTAAGCAAATATTACAAAATTCGCATTGTTAGAAATGGGGATATCCAGATAACATTTTTCGTTATTCCATTCAATAACTCGTCAAATGTAACCAGTTAATACTCAAACTAAAAACGTGAGATGCTCCAATTTACAGATGTAATCATATAAGAATATTTCTCGAAACTAAAAACAACGTGATATGCTCCAATTTACAAATGTAATCATATAAGAATATTTCTCGTTATAACCATATGTTTCATCACACAAGCCCAGACAATTTAACAATCTATCAAAAATTCTGGGGAGAAAGAAGCGGATCTATACATCCTGCACTGATTAACAGTCACTCACAGAGACTGCAGGCTCATATTCACGATTTCACGCCCATATTTGTGATTTAAAGGGCCTATTTTCAAAAACTTAAAATTTAAATATTTTCAAAACCAAAGCCGCTAGCAACCTAAAACCAAAACAGGCATCTCCCTTAGGCATATATGACTCTCCATGAGCAGCGGTATCAAAAAATTCAAAGTCGATGCCGAATAAAATCCAGATTAATTATTTATATATACGTACGTAAGTATAATAAAACTTAAAATAGCAATAAAATTCTTAGATTCTACACTAGATGCACAAAAATCGTCAAATGCAGAGATAATCACCTATATGTTCAGGATCAATAGCAATATGTAACATATCATACACATTTTTGCTCGAAATAGCAATTTTTTTTTTGTGCAATTTTGACATGAGTTTTCAACAGCTAATAAATCACTCAATTTTCTCATCATAGACTTAATAAGTGAGGAAAGCATGCAGAATCATATTAATTTTACTCAACAAAAGCAAATTTTGGATTTTTCTGTATACAATTACAACTTATTTAGGTTGAATTCCCAATGTCACTATTGTAGTGCTTCAGTACGTCTTGCCGGCTATCTGGCCCTCCTCATTTTTAGATTGAAATATTACATTAAAAAAAAAACACGTAAATGCCAAAAAAAAAATTGTATGGACGCAGACATGTCTAAATTGGTATGTTTTTGCCAAAAACGGTCAGTTGGTTGAAAACTACCTGATTATTTGAATGTAAAGTTACGCTATTGTGTATTGATATAAAATCCAACATGGCGGCCATCACAAAACGAAGAGCTTTTTAAGTTGAAAATTCTTGTGAATAAATGAGTAAATCCAGGAATTTGTATCGATATGAACGTAAAACGGTTTAGGTTCTTGGCTAAAAGCAAAAAACGGGCAGTTATCATTCATTTTACGTAAATATTTCAAACTAAAGTTACGCTAATGTCTTCCATTCATTTTTTTCACAAGTGCATGTATGGTACTATTTTATATAATAATTACCATGAATCCTCGACCAAATCACCCTTGAGACACTCCTGCATGCTTGTATGCACTAAAACTTACGTCCTGCTTCCACATAAATTCGGAGTTAGAACGCAGCGTGTCTTTGAGTTTATCACAGTCAAAGGTGCCATGACGCTCTGCCTGGCCCGGCCCCCTAAGGGGCTGTCTTGTCAGCTGATAGTGAAGTCTATGTATGAACCTAACATTGATATTTTCCATAACGGCTACTGTAATAATGAGAGTAAAACCTTGATACAGCACACACAAACACAAGGAAAGAATGTACATAAGCAACACAACAAAATGTTTTTTACAGAAACAATAAACTGTGGTGGGATCTAAATTCGAGTTAAAGTATAATACAAGCATAAGCGGATTTTAAGAGGGGGCAGGGGGGACTGGCATCCCCCTGGTGGCCAAAAAGTGTCATTGCATGAAATTGACTTTCCTATATATATTTATATATAAAAGTTGTAAAGCAATAAAACGGCAACAATAATGAATGCAATAAAAAATATATTTTTATAATGGGTCAAAATTATTTTTCGAACAGAACATGTGACTAGCACCTTAGATGGTCATGTGCTTTGCGTATAATTTCAAAAAAAAAAAAAAAAAATAGGGTAGGGCAATTTTATTTTTAAAATGATCTTTTTTCTTTGATTGAAAATATATATATATATTTTTTTTTTAAGCAACTTTTTTTTGGGGGGGGGGGGATTGAATGATTTAGAAACAAATGTCCTCTTGATAATATGGCCCAAACACAAAAGGATTGCTTCAATCAAACTTTTTCAATGAAAAATTAAGTGTTCAAATGCAAATATTTCCATCTCAAATATTTTTTCGCATTCAAAAACATTTTTTATGATTGACATTTTTCTTTTTGAAAATATATTTTTTTAAAGCAACTTGTTTTTTGATTGAATAATAAAGACAAAAACGTCCTAGCCAAAATGTGGCCCAAACACATACCAACATTACTTCAATCAAAAAAGTTGTTTCAATCACAAAAAAAAAAAAAACAATCCCTCCCAAAAAAAAAAACAATCAAAGAAAAATAGCTTTTACATGAAAACGACCTACAATTGCCTGGGATAAAAGAAAGAGTTTGACGAGCTTTTACATGCATTTTTTTTTTGTTTCAAATTTACTTTTGCATTCAAACCCATTTTTTTTTAATTGAAGCAACTTTTTTTTGATTGAATAATAAAGACAGAAATCTACCTCCATATTGTTCCACCCAGGGGATAACATTTTTGACAGGGGTAACTGCATTGGCACGACACCGGCAGACGTACCATATTAAATGGATGACTATCTTGACGAAAAGTATTGCCTAAGCAGCCTGATTTAGAATTCCCCTCAAGAATGATGGGAAACAAAAAAAACGCTTGTTGTCAACTTATTATTATAACATTCTTGTAAGTTAATTTTATTGCTGACTCTGCGTTTCGGGGTCATCAACATGTTGTGCCCCCCCTTCCCCAAAAGTCAAACTCTGCCTATGAGTACAAGCAATACAACTGGTCACAGTCCTGCATATTTTATGAGGTAAAAAGTCAAAGTGATTCTTGAGAATGTTGAAAACATTTTATTTGATTCTAAAGACTAAAGTATCTAAAGTATTTGACTTCGGAGGATGAAAATCAAAAACCCTTAAAAAGTGCAGAGAAGTGCTTTGCATCATTTAGGCTACTTTTGTGCCACCTTCAATTTTTTGTTGTCGGGTTTTTAAAATGAACTACAACTCTGTTGATGTGCCCTTGCATGACCGTTCAATACATTCAATATGTTTCACTTGTTGGGTACAAGCAGCAAGTATCGTTATCCTGCACCTCCATGGCTGCGAGCTACTTGAGTTGCTGGTTCAGTTGTCCACTGAAAAGAAATCTTTTCACATGGTGGTTGCATTTTTCATCGTATTAGGAAAGATTTTGCATCAATCTTGACAGCAAGCAAATAAATTTTAGGGTTTTTGATAGGCCTTCATCTCTTAAGAGAGGAAATTTTAATATACTCAACTAGTAACTACACTTCCTTTGGGTTTTGTTATTAGGACACATTTACATTCAATCCACTCAGAATTTTTTTTGGAGGTGGGTGTGAATGGCATGCACAAAGAAGAAAGCCAGGGTCAGCAAATGCTTCAAAGTCAGTTTCTGATATCTATTTTCAGCTCTACTATAAATTTGCAAAATTGTACGAAAAAAGTATGCATCTTTCCTTATCCATCGTTCAAATATTTCATTCTAGAGATAAATTTGAGAACTGTCTTAGGTAAAGTTCCTTCCAAATTTCCTGTCCAGTTCATTGCCCTTGCGCTGAACCATAATGATGTTCATTGTGCACACATCATGCGCAACATCTGCCATTCAACAGGTGAATGGAAGGTCAAACCAAAGACATGACAAAGGCTAGCTTTGAAATATCGCAGCAATCAATAGCTTACAATTTTATAACAATGTGGGCGACTAGAGTGCAGCGCTGCAATGGAAGGCTGACATTCCCCCGTTATCGTCGGCATGGAATGTAATTATCTAGTGCCGAGAAACAGCTCTTTCCTCACAGCTTTGTTCTCACTGTGCACACTGGCTGCTGAATGGCCATATAACAGTTTGAATTTCGCAAGAAACATTCATATGCACCTGCGTCCATGATGACTTAGGTTTTAAATGGAAAGTGCGTTGATTTCTATTCACATTGTATGATGTTGACATAGCGATAAATAAAGAAATACTTTAACAGAAATCATGTAAACACGTCAGCACTATTTTTGTCATGATCAATCAAACAAACAATTAATGATAAAAAACATGGAATAAATAGAATTTTTGTTGTTGGTTGGTTGAAGTTTACAGGTTAGATTTATGACTCTAAAAATTATTTAATTGTCTGTTGCACATTTCATTTCCTCGTGTCACATTGTTGTTGGTTTGATGAACAAAAATCTTGTTTTGGAAGAACTTTTTGATTAACGTGTTGAGCATTTGAATCTATCTGTTTGGAATGTATGACAAGAAGCGTGGAACTACAATGCAGTGATTCCTCACTACTTCGTGCTTCAAATTTCGTGCCCTCAGTCCATCTCAGATTTTTTGTCCAATTAAAAAATAAATAAACAAATGCAGTATTGTATAGAGCTGTCCCGATCCAATCACTGAGTCTCTCATTCTCGCTCCTGCCACTTTTCTGGGTCAGGCAGTGCACGGGAGTTGCTTATTAAAGTTAACGAATATTGACAGAAAGTTAAGGTTTGATCTTGCTAGAGACGCTTGTAAACCGAGACTTCAAAGCGCCGCATGCTTCAACACCGTTTAGCGTGTTGAACAGTTGCTGGGGCAACTCATGGTGTGTAAGTCAGTAGTTTGAACGGATTTGAGTGGATTCACTCAATGAAGCATTTAATATAGACAAGCATTTTTCTACTTTTTTTTTTTTTAATGGATTGGGTGTCTACTATTTTTCTTGTATAAAAGTAATTTGGTGGGACAGTAACATGTTTAAAACATATCATAATTATTATATTTGAAGTGTTAAAAAAAAAAAACATTTATATGGCGGAAAACACAGACATGGCTGAAAAAGCAGTTTTGCACCCATCTTTAAAATGAACTGCTGTATTTTAAGCCAAACGAACTGTTGTGATTGATAGAACAATATGTCTATATGCTGCCATAGCAGTTTCATGGCACATTAAGCCCACGCACTATTTTTAATTTGTCCGTTTTACACTGAAGACCCTCGTTTACAGACACCGTGCAACCGCTTTTGTTTCAACCCAGCCATAAAAAGAAGTGATTATATTTATTATTCAAAATGTCTGTCATTTTTAGATTAGAATCATTAATTCATGTGTAATATTGTTTTTAAAAAATGACTTTAAAAAGTTATTCACTCGCATATTTTAAACTTTTAAACAAATTACGTCACAATGAAAAAAATAGTGTTTGTAAATAACATATCTACCTCATAACTATCACTTAGTTGATTTTTTTTGTTTTGTTTTGTTTTGTTTTTTTTGTTACTGTCGCATTTCCCCCGGTATTTTAGATGTTAAATAATCGATCCAAACAAAGACAAATTGAAGAATAAAAATGTCTAAATGGGTAAATATTTGAAAATGAAAATCTGGACCATTCCTTGATGTCTGCAATTTCTGCATTGCGACCCTTGTTATATTACCGTGTTTCACCCATAAAATCCCCAAAAAGTCCAGCTGTGGCCATTCACAGCTGTTTCTTGACACTCGGTGAGACATGCCACACGGAGTTTTTTGATCAAAATAAGGAAAGTATGTACGCAATAATATCTCATTAAAATCATGGTATCTTTGATTATGCTCTCTCATACTCTCACCTCAGGTTAGGGTTTAGGAGGGTTTTTTTGTTTTTTGTTGTTTTTTTTTTAATGTCCTGCTGTTCAAAATTTTTCTTCCCCCAGAAAATTGAGACTTTCAATTTTCCAGTGATGTATCACACATGCATCTAGGCCAAATTGGGGGTCTCAGAGCAGAACTTCAAGTCATATGAGTGTTTTCCGCCAAATATAATTTAATGATCATTTGTGGAAGGTGCATTCAGTACCCTTCCTAGTTCTCCACTGAAGTGACTGAAAAGTGTTTTGTTGTGTATTTGAAATACGGTTTGTACAGCCCATTTATAGTTTGAGGCCTGAAAATACTGTAACATGTTTTATGCTGTTAAACTCATGTCACTGGCAGCAGATTTCTGTTTATTGACTGTCAGTGTCGCTTTGATTTGAATTGTTGTGTCTTTGTGTGTGCCCTGCGACTCACTGGCGACCAATAGTCTGCCTTTCGCCCACAGAAAGCTGGGATATAATCCACCATTGCAGTTTTTAGATAATGCCCAGTGGTGACTCCAAAATATATACAGTATATCATTAAGACTGATTTAACGCTCGCATTGACAAACTTTCCTATTTTAACTCAAATGTTATATGAACTTGCGACATTATGGCCAAATAAGGCAAATACCACATTGGCCCGAACATAAGACGGCCCTGATTATAAGACGACCCCCTCTTTTTTAAGACTCAAGTTTGAAAAAAGACTTTTTGAACACCAAATTTTTTTTTTTTTTTACAGAAAATAATTACAGTACATCCAAAACAAATGTTTATAACAATAAATTTGAGAGAAAAAGCACGTTATTTTGCCTCATTCAAATCTTAACATCTGAACACTTAAATGTGTAAACTAAAGTGCAATCACATTCGTAAAAGAATGGCTTCTGGTTTTTGAAATGTAAATAAACCGATCTATTGTGATAAAACAACAAAATTGCAATAACTGCATTCACCATCAAAGTGAAGTCTAACTGTAACTGTAGTCTTGAAACAAATCTGAATTAGGAAAAACATTCCAATAAAATCATGCAAACTGGTAAAACTTGAGAGTAGCTGAGATCTGTCATGACAGAACATCGCTTCAATGATATCCGGCGCCATCTAGCGTCGTGAAAGGGTATAATGTCTAGACTGCGAATATAAGACAACCCCCTCTTTTCCAATCTTATTTCAATGCAAAAAACACCGTCTTATATTCGGGCCAATACGGTAATTCTTAAGGTAAAAAAACACAAAGGATCACACTCACTATAAAAGTTATTTTCAATTCAGGATTCAACCCAGTTAAACCCAGAAAAAGTTTAGTTTTACTGATGCAAGTAGAAATGATCCATTCTTAAATGACAAGCTGAAGCCTGAAAATTACAATTTGCATAAACTGTGCGCCTTTTCCCCTATGCTTATGCATCTACTAAGCCAAAGCATGAAGGTATGAAGCGGTGAGGGATGGCTTCAAATCATTTTTATTAATTTTATTAATCATGAATCATTTTTATTAATTAGAAGAAGCAAAAAATACCGCTCAGGGTTACAATGCAAGCGACACTGCCAGCAGCGGCTAGTGTGCAAAACCTTCAATTTACATGGAAGAATCGAATATCCATCAAGTACATTTTGATTGAATCAATATCAACGTTTTTTTACTTCCTATACTCAAGTACAATGTAAATGTACAAACAGTGCACAACGTTACCGTGCTTAATAATAATTTTAGAACTAAAAACTCTTTCTCGGTTTGAAGAACAGTCGCGCATGTTACACCACTGTATTTTAAGGGTGATGCCTGTCAAGCTAAGTAATTCTTAAAGGACAAATGTGACTAAATATTGCCATCTAGTGTATTTGTTGAGCTTTCAGTAAATGATACTGTAGCCATGCCCAAATGCATGATGGGAAGTGGAACCATGACTGTGCGTAGTGCTACCAATTGATATATCTTCTCTGCGTTGGGAAATAACATAGGGTGTTAAGAAAACAGATCAATTACTGCCTTGCTTCACCTTGCTTCCGACGATATTTCTAATCGTAAGGAGAAGGATTGTAAGGCTTTAGCCAATTAAAAAAAGGCTCCAAAGGCTGCTAAAATTCACTCTACTCATTTTACGCTGCCTTTTAGCTCTCTATATAGGCAAAACGGCGCCATTACAGATTGAGCGCGACAATGCGTGAGGGGGTCGTGTAGCGCATGCATTATTTGCATTAAATATTTTAACGTGATGCATTTTTTTTTTAAAATTAACTACCGCCGTTATTGGGATAAACTTGATAACCCTACCTTAAGCATAAACTAAAGACTCTGGATGAGTGTACCATATTATGTCTGTAACGTTAAATACAATTAGAAAACGATTTAATTTAAAAAAATATATATATATTAAAAAAAGGCATGTCCGATATTTTTTTGCCGATTCCGATACTTTGAAAATGACGTGATTGGACCCGATCGATGCCGATCGATCGGGACATCTCTAGTGTTATATTATATTATATTATATTATATTATATTATATTATATTATATTATATTATATTATATTATATTATATTATATTATATTATATTTATATATATATTTTTTTTTTTTTTTTACTTTTGTTTCGTGAAGAATCCAGAAAGCGTTATTTGATTGTGGCTTTCTGAAAAACAAGGAATTTTTACATTTAGGCACTCCTGCAATCGTCACACTTTTTCTGTTACAAACTGACCCCGGCCCCTCATCAGAGAAGGCAAAAGTTATGTGGCCCTCACAGGAAAACGTTTGGGGACCCCTGGACAAGAGGAGGAACCAACTACCCACACAGGGAAGAACTGCAAAACTGCTTTCTGCTCACACCCAAAGAGTCTCAAGACAACAATGATTTAAAAACACTTGTGACAATAGGCGCTCGCTAAGAGAAAGCAAGAGAACATATAAACTATAAATGGAAGTATATAGATGAATTCATATTTATTGAAGAACTACGGTAGCTTCACCTCTTGATATTGTGATAATGAATTAATCAATCAGGGGCTTGTGTCAACCTCCTCATCCTTCAATCCATCAATTTTTAAAAGTACAAGTGTCTCCATTAGAGCCATGCATAAGACTTGCACACCCATACAAATTACATACCCTATTCGGATTTATTTCATTTACTAAATCGATGCACGTTTTTCTGTCATTCCTAATTTGTGCTGATTTATCTTATTTACTGAGACAAGGGGTTGCAATATGACAGTCATAAAGCCGTTTTTCTTTTTTAAAGTAAGAATTTTTGGAAAAGTGTTTTTGCATTACAACAAAATAATACATAATTTGAATACAAACTTCATCCATTTTTCTTGTATTATATAGTTATGGTTCACAAAACTATATATTAACTGATGTTTACTGTTTAAAAGCGTTTTTAAAAACTTTAATACTGCATTTGCCCCTTAAATTGTCCGGTAAATAGCAAGTTGAGCTCAAACATCAGAAATGTTTACCACATGAGGAATACATTTGTGAATAATAATAATGATAATTATTATTGTCATTATAACAACAATAACAACAAGCCTTACATGCATTCTAAATTTATTAACTCCACCGATTCTGTAGGATTGATTGAACTGGATTTTCTCATTTCTAGGAGGCGCTAGGGAGCAGATTTTTTTTCACGCCCATTTTGTCACCTCACATTACAATTTTCGCTGCATCAGATTTTTCCTCCAACTCTTACAACTTTTATTTTTAACTGGAACAGCCTCAAATAATCATTTGAAGTGGCAGGATAATAATAATAATCATAACAATAATCATCCTAACCGTAAGCACCAGAAATAATAGCCTCCTTGCAAAACTGACTTCGTTGCCCACTCAGGCCCGAAAATCATGCAATGATGATAATCATAATCATAATATAAATCTGTCAACAATTCAATGTGTTGTATATATGATGGATTTTACTCGTGTCCTAGTGTGCCTTTATATGCAAAAGAATCATATACTCGTAAATCGAATCGTATACTCACCCTGAGCTCCTTGAAAAAGATGCAGCTGCGAGCCCACTCCACGATGGAGAAGAGGGTCTGGTCAGCCATGCGACACATGAGGCTGAGGGCGCTGGGCTTCTCCAAGCGGCCTCGGCTGCCCTGCTCTTGCTGCAGATGAGTAACGATTTTATTCTGGACCACCAGCTCGTCCGGGTCACATCGCAGCATCTCCAACACAAGCGGCGGCAGGCTGGGGGGCTGCGGTGAGGCCGAGGGGTATATTTCAGGGTAGGCGTATCCTGTTAGAGACTCGGGAGAGCTGGTGTAGTCGGGGCACTCTGCTTTGATGACCCTGCTGGGGAAGGCTGTGTATTGGTACTGGCCGCTCAGGGCCACTTGGGACTGCATGCCCAGGGCCGGCGGGGCATAAAGGTTCGCCTCGTAGTCTGTGGGGGTGATAGAGCATGGGGTGGACGGGAGGATGTTTTTGGGGATGACTGGCATGCTGTTCAGGGTTCCGCCGAAGCCGTAGTCAGCGTGGAGCGGAGAAGCGGACGGAGGGGCTGCGCTCTCCAATTTGAAGCCATTGGATCGTATCAAAGCCTTTTTCTGTTGCTTCAAGGCCCTGTCCCTCTTGTACATGGGCCCGAATTTATTCCTCCCCCCACGCATGCGATCTGCACGCACCGCTGCCAAAAAGAGCCCAACAAGAAATCAAGCACAATGTTGGAATTCATCATGACTTTTTCTGTTCAATTTGCTGCTTATTTTACCACAATGCTCAATTTAACGGACAAGTAACTATTTCTTGTAGTTTAAAAAAAAAAGTATTAATTATTATATATTTTTATTATGTTATTACTATTATTACTTTTGGTTCTTTTTATCTATATTTTTGCACACAAACATAATTGCTTAATTTATAAAATATGATCAAAACAAAATTATCACAGCAAGATGACTTTTTTAAAATAACATGCTGCAGTTGATTTTATACTTGTATTTTTTTTTATTCTATTATATTTTATTATTTCATAGTATTTAAATCATTGCCTGCCACTGACAGCAGTGCCAGCCTCCCTCTCAAAATGGATTGGCGGTCTAGCGTGGTCAATAGAATAGAATAGAATAGAATAGAATAGAATAGAATAGAATAGAATAGAATAGAATAGAATAGAATAGAATAGAATAGCCCTTTATTGTCATTACGGTTGAACAATGAAATTGTTGAGCATCTCCCTTTACAGTGCAGGACAAAAAAAAAATCTCGAAAGTGGCTTGCAAGAATAAAGTCTAAAATCCAAATAAATATAAAATATGTATGAGGTATAGTCCTACGTATGTTCATATAGTGCAAATAATTGAAGAGAGGTACCAGCAGTTGACAGGGAATGCATTGAATATTGCACAAGTTAAAATCTAGAAAGTTGCTTGCAAGAATAAAAGAATACAATCTAAATAGTAAAAAATATGTATGTTCAGGCAGTGCAAATAATTGAAGTAACAGCAGTTGACAGTGAAGGCATTGAATATTGCAGATTAATATTGCATGTAAATAAGTATTGCACATAGAATATTTGTGAATAGGGGAGGCAATGAGTTAAATGTGTGCCCTATAAAGGGTTAAACGCATGGAATTAACACAGACACACGCACGGATATACACACACGCGCGCGCGTTGGCTTCCCTATTAGGGCTGAGAAGATTCCCAAGAGTCTGCACTCCTCCTTGTATAGCCTAAATAGAGCTTTTGATTTAAAACACGGGAGTCTCCACAGTTTTATCAGTAACTCCAGAATGTGTGCTTTTTCCTTGCTTGGAAGAAGCAGGTGCTTTCTCGCACGGCTGTCTGGCAATTAATCCCATCTCACGCGAATAGGAAGTGATGACTGAGTCACTGCCCTAAAAAGTTTTGGGCTATGTTGGAATTTTATGATTAGAATGTGTTAGAAAACGCTACAAATTCTGAACGCAAATTCATTATAACAATAATTTGACCAATGTGTTACTTTGAAACCAATGAAAAGTCACTTTGGAATGACACATGAACATTCATTGTTTCTTTAACATTCATAGGGCAAATGATCATAATTTTCACACACACAAAAAAAAGTATAATAAAAAAGACCAGACGTCCATCACATTTTGAGCATTGCTATTAACATTTGATGTGGCCTGCATGTCCCATGTGTGATGTCCACATATCACTCATTATTTTTACATGTATATTTTAAGGCGAAAAAATAAAATTGACAAAATATCAATAAAAGCATAATTAATCAAATTAAAATGAATAAAAATATAATTATACTCTGTCAAGGCCCCCAATATTATTATTCTTATTATTTCCTAGTATTTAACTTATTGCCTGCCTTTGACAACGATAGATGTCCAATTCATTTAAACTGTGAAGATTGCCTGCATGTGAATACTCATGTTGCAATGCCATTTACGGCTCTAGACGTCCAATCCGTTATGAGAAGGTAGGATGGTAGCGATCACTCGTGAATTATAGCTGCTAACCCTCCCAGTGAAAATGAATTAAGTTAAACATATACGTGGACATCACATTTTGTGCATGGCTATTAACATTTGCTGTAGCCTGCATGACCCATGTGTGATGTCCATATGTCACTCATTATATATAATATGTATTTTAAGGGAGAAAAAAATAAAATTATAAATTAACAAAATATCAATAAAAGCATACTTAATCAAATGAAAATGAACAAAAACATATTTATACTCTGTCAAGGCCTCCATTATTATTATTATTATTATTGTTGTTGTTGTTTCCTAGTATTTAACTCATTGCCTACCATTGACAACGATAGATGTCCAATTCATTTAAACTGTGAATATTGCCTGCATGTGAATGCTCATGTTGCAATGCCATTCACGGCGCTAGACGTCCAACCCGTTATGACTGGGTAGGTTGGTGGCGATCACTCGTGAATGATCGCTGCTGATTCTACCAGTGAAAATGGATTGGAGGTCTAGCGCCGTCATGAAATGAGTTCAATGAGTGCCCTTTAAAGAGTAAAATTCCACCAATCATTTGCCTTTTTCACTTCAGTTATGAGCACAAAAATAATAATGAGAATAATAAATAAGCAAACGTACCTTCTAGTCGCATCCCGACGTTGAGACATTTTTGAAAGCGACAGAAAGGACATCTCTTTCTCTGAGTCTTGTCGATTTTACACTCCTGATTTTCAGCACACGTGTATCTCTTGTTGTTTTGCACTGTCCTTTTGAAAAATCCCTTCAACAACATTCAACACGTTTCAACATATTAGTATTTTGTCATTTTTAAGTATGCAAATATTTATTTTGAAAATATTTGATACTCTCAAACATTCGGTCTGGCCATAAATACGTAAATTCAATAATGATAAAATATGATGAATACAAAACTATACAATTGGTCTGTAAAAACAGAATGACTGAGATCTTAAAAACTTTTGAATATTTAGGTCAGCATTAACATTGACCAATGCAAAAACTAAATCTTTAACCTCAGCTTCCTTTTTAACGAAATAAATCTTGTTCTTATTTTTATTTTTGCAGCACTGGAATGACTGTTTACCTTGCAGCTTTCACAGGTGAGCAGCCCGTAGTGATACCCGGACACCTTGTCTCCACACACAGGACACAACTCTTCCAGATCGTCATCATAAGTGTATTCCATAACCTTCAAAGTCACACCTGTACATGCACATACACGCACGCGCGCACACACACACAGCCACGCACGCACGCGCGAATACCAAGGACATTCAGAACACGAGTGTACAATATCAAGGCTGCAACTGTAAAGCACATTTGAATTAGTTGTGTAATATCTGAAGTCATATTTTACCTTCTCTAAATAAAATTCCTTTTGTTCGTATCAGATATGTAATCAAATCTACAGTACAGTTTTTTATGATTACACTCTTAATTAAATTTAATTCCTCAAATGTTATTCCGGTGCTGATAAACAATTGGTAAAAACTGGAAACATATAATGTGTGTATTAGGTATAAATGCATAGCTCGTTTTTGAAATTCACAAAATTATTTTAATCTTGTCTTTAACATAATCTCAGATTATTGTCGTTAAAAAAATCTAATAAATTATGGTTATCGTTTTGTTTAGAGTGACGCTGTTGCATTCACATGGCGTTGTGGTAGGCCAAACACAATTAGCATACCAATCAAAATACCACAAGTGTGGTGGATAACGAATGAATGAATGAAAATAATTTCTACACCATTTTGTTATAATTATTCAATTTTAAACAATTACAATTGCAAAAAAAAGTTTTATGTCCTCCAAAGCACATTTTTTAAAATTACATCTCAAGAACGCCTACATTTTATTTGGAAGGACTGATGATTTCAAGGCCACTACCTATTTTATTTTGGGCATCATGAACCTGTAATAACACATATATTCAGCGTTATTGATATTTTAATTATATGAATGACCAAACAGAATTTAAAAAACGTTGATCCGTTGTTGTTGGAAAGTGGCATTGCATTAATATTCACGTTTTACCATTTTAGTATAAAAAAAAAAAAAAAAAAAAAAATTCTTCTCGTTTGCCTAAGTGCAATCGATGCTGTTAAGAATTTCTTTGCAACAAGCTTGACAATGAAATATTTTTCTTCGTTTTGGACTGAATGAACAAGTGACTCCTGGCCCCGAAGCACATCGCGACAGAGAGAATTCCGGGAAAAGTAGAGAACCTTACCGTGAGCCTTGTCTCCCAGCATCTGAAGAGAAGGCTGCAGCCAGTCTCTATGATTGTCTGATTATTAAAATGTGGACGAAGGCGTTTCTGCAGTCTTGCATATGCTGCTTAGGACAACGGCAGGAGGAGACCAATAAAGAAAAAAAAAAACGTCTGTAACGGGATTGGTTTGGGTCTCTCCCACAGCCTCCTAGCTCTACTGTCTTTCCCTTATCGCAAATTTATGTTGCTCTGCTGCTGCTATTGGTGGACAGAGACTCACGTGGTCGCTTATAGTTGCCTCCTGGAAAATGCCTGGACAGGAGAGAATGGCGTTGATTTAAGCGACTCACACCATGAAGTATAAATATTTTCAACCTATACAGATTTTTAATTACAGGAGGAAGGCTCATTCATGTAATTCAAATTATAATTAATAAGAGATATGGGAGTAAGAGATATGAACGAATTGAATATGAATTTTTGTATGTATGTATATATTTGGGGGGGGTGGATGGGTGTATATGTATGTAGTGTATGTATACATACGTTTGTATACATTAATTTATATTATACAGTTACCCTACATATTTGTCACATACATACACGTACGTACGTACATACATACATACATACATACATACAAACAGTGGGGAAAATAAGTATTTAGTCAACCACTAATTGTGCAAGTTTTCCCACTTAAAAATATTAGAGAGGCCGGTAATTGTCAACATGGGTAAACCTCAACCATGAGAGACAAAGTGTGAAAAAAAAAAACAAGAAAATCACAATGTTTGCTTTTTAATAAATTTATTTGCAAATCTTGGTGGAAAATAAGTATTTGGTCAATACCAAAATTTCATCTCAATACTTTGTTATGTACCCTTTGTTGGCAATAACAGAGGCCAAACGTTTTCTGTAACTCTTCACAAGCTTTTCACACACTGTTGCTGGTGTTTTGGCCCATTCCTCCATGCAGATCTCCTCTAGAGCAGTGATGTTTTGGGGCTGTCGTTGGGCAACACACACTTCCAACTCCCTCCTCACCCCGTGGCGTCAAAATGATAACAAGAACGGTGAGCAAAAATCCCAGAACCACACGGGGGGACCTAGTGAATGACCTACAGAGAGCTGGGACCACAGTAACAAAGGCTACTATCAGTAACACAATGTGCCGCCAGGGACTCAAATCGTACACCGCCAGACGTGTCCCCCTGCTGAAGAAAGTACACGTGCAGGCCCGTCTGCGGTTTGCTAGAGAGCATTTGGATGATCCAGAAGAGGACTGAGAGAATGTGTTATGGTCAGATGAAACTAAAATAGAACTTTTTGGTAGAAACATAGGTTCTCGTATTTGGAGGAAAAAGAATACTGAATTGCACCATACCCACTGTGAAGCATGGGGGTGGAAACATCATGCTTTGGGGCTGGTTTTCTGCAAAGGGACCAGGACGACTGATCTGTGTAAAGGAAAGAATGAATGGGGCCATGTATCGAGAGATTTGGAGTGAAAATCTCCTTCCATCAGCAAGGACATTTAAGAAGAGACGTGGCTGGGTCTTTCAGCATGACAATGATCCCAAACACACAGCTAGGGCAACAAAGGAGTGGCTTTGTAAGAAGCATTTTAAGGTCCTGGAGTGGCCTAGCCAGTCTCCAGATCTCAACCCCATAGAAAATCTGTGGAGGGAGTTGAAAGTCCGTGTGTCCCAACGTCAGCCCCAAAACATCACTGCTCTAGAGGAGATCTGCATGGAGGAACGGGCCAAAATACCAGCAACAGTGTGTGAAAAGCTTGTGAAGTTACAGAAAACGTTTGGCCTCTGTTATTGCCAACAAAGGGTACATAACAAAGTATTGAGATGAACTTTGGTATTGACCAAATACTTATTTTCCACCATGATTTGCAAATAAATTATTTAAAAATCAAACAATGTGATTTTCAGGGTTTTTTTTCCACATTCTGTCTGTCATGGTTGACGTTTACCCATGTTGATAATTACAGGCCTCTCTAATCTTTTCAAGTGGGAGAACTTGCACAATTAATGGTTGACTAAATACTTATTTGCCCCACTGTACATACATACATACATACATACATACATACATACATACATACATACATACATACATAAAAAGGAAAAATGTTTTATATATTTCATTTGATAAAATCCAAGCAAAGTCACTGGGATCCCCACTGAGTTGTGGTGTATGTGAATGGGTCATTTGTACTGGCAACCAGTCAAGAGTGTAGTCAGCCTCGTGTTCATGAACTGGGTAAAATGTAAAGAAGATGGATGGATGCTTTACGTGAGCGATTCCAACACACCATGTGTTTTCTCATACTTTCTGAGATATTGCACCCTTTAGATACAATGAATATACTATATTAATTTTTTATTGATATATTCAAAATCATTAATGAATGAATTCTCACCTCAGAAACTTTAAGGTTTGCTTTATAAATGTGTTTAGCATGCTTTTGTATCCAGGCCTATCATCAGCGTTGTGCTATGTACTATAATGCATTATACATAATGTATGTATAATGTATTATAGATAGATAGATAGATAGATAGATAGATAGATAGATAGATAGATAGATAGATAGATAGATAGATAGATAGATAGATAGATAGATAGATAGATAGATAGATAGATAGATAGATAGATAGATAGATAGATAGATAGATAGATAGATAGATAGAGAGATAGAGAGATAGAGAGAGAGAGAGAGTTATTTTTTATCTATTTTTATTATATATATATATATATATATATATATATATATATATATATATATATATATATGTGTGTGTGTGATACATCTCTGGAAAGCCTGAAGGAAGGAAGAAATTTTTTAAAAATTAAACACCTAAACCCTAACTTGAGGTGAGAGCATCAGCGAGCATAATTAAAGACACCAATGATTTTAATGAGATATTATCGCGTACTTACCTTGTTTCAATCCAAAAACTCTGTGTAGCATGTCTCACCGAGTGTCAAGACACAGCTGTGAATAGCCACAGCCTGACTTTGGGGGAATTTTATGAATGAAACACGGTAATATAACAAGGGTCGCAATGCAGAAATCGCAGACATCGAGGAGTAGTCGAGGTTTTTATTTTTCAAATATTTACCTTTTTAAACATTTTTTCCTTCAATTTGTCTTTGTTTGGATCGATTATTTATCATCTAAAATATCGGGGAAAATGCAACAGTAACAACAAAAAAAGCACAATTAAGCGATAGTTATGAGGCAGATATCCATGACTTTTTAACAAACGCCATTTTTTTTCATTGTGACGTAATTTGTTTAAAAGTTTAAAATATGAGAGTGAATAATTTTTTTTAAGTCGTTTTTTGTTTGTTTGTTTTTTTAGCTAAATATTAGACATCAATTCATGATTCTAGGCTAAAAATGATGGACATTTCAAATAATAAATATATTTACCTTCTTTTTATGGCTAGGTTGAAACAAAAGTGGTTGCAGGGTGTCTGTAGACGGGGGTCTCCAGGGTAAAACGGACAAATTAAAAATAGTTCGGAGGCTTCATGTGCCATGAAACTGCTTTGGCAGCATATAGAAATATTGATGTATCAAACACAACAGTTCTTTTGTCTTAAAATACAGCAGCTTATTTTAAGAGGGGTGCAATAGTAGAAACTGCTTTTTCAGCCTTGTCTGTGTTTTTCGCCGCATATAGTCCCCTAAACTGCTCATTTTTGAGAGGCATGTTTACAGACATAATCCATCTTAATCCCGGTACAACATGCTGAGGGGAGAATTGGTGGCATCATTTATTCATAATTGAAAAAAATTAGTGTGAGATCTCAGAAAACTGTTGTTTGAAATTTAGAAATGGTTGCCACGGGGGCACATCTTATGATATTTGGCAATTTTCTCACATTTTAGGATGTTTGAACTTCTTCAAACTTGAAAAAGGAAAAAAAATGAAATGGAATTAAAATTAAAACATTTTTGCATTTTTGTAATGCTCGTAGCACAATAAAAAGAGCAAAAATGTTATTAATCTTTTTTTTTTTTTTTTTTTAATCCAAGTCTCTGTTTTTAATTGAATTGAATGATGGATGCTGTAAGTATACAAAGTATGGAAATGTGACCTTCAGTTGTTTTATTGGTCTGCCCTCACCAGTGAACCTATGGTGTTGCTGGTTTTACGTTAAAGCATACACTGTACCTATTGACCCATTGTCTGCTATGAACAGCCAAAGTTAGTCATTTTTTGGACATAAGGCCCACCTGACATGGCACACATACCTACTTTAGCAAGAAAATTTTATTTGTTCATACTGTATATAACCCACAGATTTCCAAATTGTATTCCGGAATACTTACTTTTAAACTAGTGCTGTCAAATTTATCGCGTTAAAGAGCAGTAATTAATTTTTGTTAATTAATCACGTTAAAATATTTGACGCATTTAACGCATGCGCGGAATGACCCACTCATGCATTGCCTCAAACAGCTTACAATGACGCCGTTTTTGCACATTGAGAGCTAAAAGGCAGTGATATGCAAGTGGACACATGTGTTCATTGGACCGCGCCTTTTATTGGCATAGGCTTTGGCAAATCTTTCACAACGAACATAACTATTGTGGTGAGCGACGTGGGAAAGAATGACAGGAGATGATATTTTTCTTAACACGCTTGAACACAACACAGAACATATACCGTTTGCAGCCACCACTGACAGTCATGGTTGCCCAACTTCCCATCATGCATTTGGGTGGAACAGTTAAGTCTCTACAGTATCATTTAGTGAAAGCACAACAAAATAATATTCCTATCTCTCAAAAAAAATAGCAATGCAAAATACACATAAAACTTACTCAGACTTTGCCTTGGCTGGATCTCTCATTAATTTAAAACTCACCATTGACACCTTGTGGTGTATTTCAATCACTAACTTACGTAGTTAATGACACTGTGGAAGAAAGGCAGGTAACCCATGTGACGTCCCGCTCAGTGACGTCAACAATGGCGAGCTATTATTTTATTTTTTTGATTGAAATTTTTACAAATTTTATTAAAATGAAAACATTAAGAGGGGTAATTACTATAACTTGAACTCACATTAAGAACTACAAGTCTTTCTATCAGTGGTTAATAATGTTAATGCCATCTTGTGGATTTAATTTCTCATCCGAAAATTATTTGATGTAAAATTATCTAAAACAGGTTGGATTTACAGTGGGGCAAATAAGTATTTAGTCAACCACTAATTGTGCAAGTTCTCCCACTTGAAAATATTAGAGAGGCCTGTAATTGTCAACATGGGTAAACCTCAACCATGAGAGACAGAATGTAGGGGAAAAAATAGAAAATTACATTTTTGTTTTTTAAAGAATTTATTTGTAAATCATGGTGGAAAATAAGTATTTGGTCAATACCAAAAGTTCATCTCAATACTTTTTTATGTACCCTTTGTTGGCAATAACAGAGGCCAAACGTTTTCTGTAACTCTTCACAAGCTTTTCACACACTGTTGCTGGTATTTTGGCCCATTCCGCCATGCAGATCTCCTCCAGAGCAGTGATGTTTTGGGGCTGTCGTTGGGACACACGGACTTTCAACTCCCTCCGCAGATTTTCTATGGGGTTGAGATCTGGAGACTGGCTAGGCCACTCCAGGACCTTAAGATGCTTCTTACGGATGCTGAAAGACCCAGCCACGTCTCATCTTCAACGCCCTTGCTGATGGAAGGAGATTTTCACTCAAAATCTCTTGATACATGGCCCCATTCATTCTTTCCTTTACACAGATCTGTCGTCCTTGTCCCTTTGCAGAAAAACAGCCCCAAACCATGATGTTTCCACCCCCATGCTTCACAGTGGGTATGGTGTTCTTCGGATGCAATTCAGTATTCTTTCTCCTCCAAACACGAGAACCTGTGTTTCTTCCAAAAAGTTCTAATTTGGTTTCATCTGACCTTAACATTCTCCCAGTCCTCTTCTGGATCATCCAAATGCTCTCTAGCAAACCGCAGATGGGCCAGGACGTGTACTGGCTTCAGCAGGGGGACACGTCTGGCAGTGCAGGATTTGAGTCCGTGGTGGCGCATTGTGTTACTGATAGTAGCCTTTGTTACTGTGGTCCCAGCTCTCTGTAGGTCATTCACTATGTCCCCCCCCTGTGGTTCTGGGATTTTTGCTCACCGTTCTTGTTATCATTTTGACGCCACAGGGTGAGATCTTGCACGAAGCCCCAGATCGAGGGAGATTATCAGTGGTCTTGCATGTCTTCCATTTTCTAATAATTGCTCCCACAGTTGATTTCTTTACACCAAGCGTTTTACCTATTGCAGATTCCGTCTTCCCAGCCTGGTGCAGGTCTACAATTTTGTCTCTGGTGTCCTTCGACAGCTCTTTGGTCTTGGCCATAGCGGAGTTTGAAGTGTGACTGACTGAGGTTGTGAACAGGTGTGTTTCATACCGATAATGAGTTAAAACAGGTGTCATTAATACAGGTAATGAGTGGAGCCTCGTTAGACCTCGTTAGAAGAAGTTGGACCTCTTTGAGAGCCAGAAATCTTGCTTGTTTGTAGGTGACCAAATACTTATTTTCCACTCTAATTTGGAAATAAATTCTTTAAAAATCAAACAATGTGATTTTCTGTTTTTTTTTCACATGCTGTCTCTCATGGTTGAGGTTTACCCATGTTGACATTTACAGGCCTCTCTCATATTTTTAAGTAGGAGAACTTCCACAATTGGTGGTTGACTAAATACTTATTTGCCCCACTCTTATTGCATAATTATGAAATTCATAACCACTTCAAATATAATTATTAACATGAAAGATATTTGTTTGAAAGGTATGTATGTTATATACTGTATATAATGATAGGCTATCTTGCCTCGAGCCTGAAAGTTGCTCATCTGTGCTATCCAACTGATTGCTCAGCAGAAGTTGCAAAGCGGAAGATGAGGGAGAGAAGTTATAGCAATCAATCTGCCTCACCTCTGACCTCTCAGAGTCACAACAAGGTCCTCGATTTGTCTGAATCCGTGCCTCTGGTCAACAGGGATCACAGACCAGAAAACAAGCCTGGCTTACCAGGAGAGGGGGCCTCGTGCTAAGTCGAGCCCTCTGTCACTGGGACCGAGAATGATGGTCTATCTGTTGTTTGTCTCGAGCATGATTTTGTTTTGCAAGTGTGCTGTGGCTAGGTCAGCAGAGCCCCAGCATCAGACAAGCTCTGTCTCTGTCTCCAAGATATATTTGTACAATAAATAAAGGCAAGGGATAAGGCCAAGCTCATATTTTGACTTCATCATTTGTATTTTGTTTAATGTACCACTCCCCGACAAACCACCCCAACCCCCTCATAGGCATCATCACGTGGAAAATCTTGCTGTAAGCATGTAAAAGATAGTATAGTTTCTATCACAGTGGGTGAAAGCTTCAGTCAAATGAACTGTTTAACGGTGGTAATATAAATTTCCGAAAATTTGCCCACAGAAAAACATTTCATTCTCATTGAATTAGTTTCGATCATGCAGCTTTTCCTTTCCCTACATTTTAATGTTGTCTTCGAGAAGGCTGACTCGATGAATACTTAAAGCATAACTTTTCCGTGAAAAGTCATCTAATTTCACTCAGCTTGCCAAGGTGAAGGCGCATCCAGTCTAAGTAGGATTACCAAGTTTCTCTTTGTGTACCTTGTCACATTGCTTCGCTTTGGTTGACGTTAAGTTTCGTCAAGTACTACGTACTGTATGCACAGGCGTTCACATACCACACATTTTATAGTTACTAAATCTTAATTTTAAAGGCCTTTTAAGGTACACTAAAACCCCAAAGATGACCTTAGCTTTAAACATTTTATCAAGGGAATATTCATTGCATTGTATTCATCAATCTAAAATAATAAATTAAATTTACACAAGCGGTACTTTTGTCTTTCATACCAGAAAAATAAGTAAATCACATGTACTAAGGTTTAGGCATTCAAGGAGAAATGTCAGAGTGAAAGTGGCCAGCTCTTGAGTTGGGGGTGTTGGCCAGGGGCGTAGGTTTGTTCTCAACATTGGTCGGGACGATATAATAGCATTACCTGCATGCACACTTTTTGCTTAGGTTGGGACATAAATAAGGCAAAGGCAAGGCAAGGCAAATTAATTTATATAGCACAATTCAAGACAAGGCAATTCAAAGTGCTTTACATCACATGAAGATCATAAAAATCACATTTAAATCAATACAACGTAAAAACCAAGACAAAAGATCGCATTTAATCACAAATAGAATAAAAATAAATAAATAAAAATAAAACAAAAACTACTACTAATAATAATAATTGAAATCAGCAATGGAGATAAGCACAAGAGGAATAGAAAGCAGGTAGATTGAAATATATAGCCAGTTATGGATATGCAGCGCTAAACAAAAGCGTTTTTAGCCCTGATTTAAAAGAGCTAACAGTTTGAGCATACTTCAGACGTTCAGGTAACTTGTTCCAGAGGTGAGGAGCATAATAACTAAATGCTGCCTCACCCTGCTTGGTTCTTGTTCTTGGAACATGCAGAAGACCGGTTCCAGACAACCTTAGGGGTCTAGATGTCTCATAGGAATCTAACAAGTCAAGCATGTATTTTGGTCCAAGGCCAATAAGTGTTTTGTAGACGAGCAGTAGTATATTATAGTCTATCCTTTGACTCACTGGAAGCCAGTGTAGCGATTTCAAAACCGGTGTAATGTGGTCCAGCTTCCTTGTATTTGTGAGGACTATGGCTGCAGCATTCTGTACTAGATGCAGCTTCCAGACTGATTTTTTATCAAGACCTGTAAATATACCATTGCAATAGTCCAATCTGCTGAAAATGAATGCATGCATAAGTTTTTCCATGTCTTGTTGAGTCAGAAGGCCCTTAATTCTGGTTAAGACCAAACAGATTGGGTGAACGGGGGTCAGAGCTATATTTCTCAAAAATATTAACCTAATTAATTGGTATGTTAAATCAGAGGTGCTCATTACATCGGTCATAATCGACCAGTCGATTGCAACGCTAGTGTGGGTAGCTCGCGGCTCCCCCCCCAATTTTTTTTTTTTTTTTTTTTTTTAATGTACATAGTTAATTATGATTGTTGTGTTGTGTGAACAACATTTGTGGTGTCAGGATTAGTCACGTGAGGGTTGGAACCAGAATGCAGATTCAGCAACAGGCTTGACAGTTTGGCCAGGAGGCCGTTTATTGCAATCAGAGGCAGAATGTAGGAACAGCAGCAAGAGGCAGACCAGATTACTTGAAAGCAGGCTTGGTTGGAAGTCCGTCAAGAAGAGCAGGCAGGATATCACACGAAGCAGGTCTCAGGACGTGAAGCTGTGTGCTTGAACGATCAGACAGTGAAGTGAAGTGAGTCTGCCACTTAAATACTCTCCAAACGATGATTGGTAGCAGCTGTGCCCAGCTGAGAGGCGGGAAAGGTAAATGAGTGGGCCAGAGAGGCAGGGAACATGACAGGGCCCCCCCTCAACGGCCGACACCCGACGGCCCAGGCGCCTCAGGATGGGCTGCGTGGAAGGCCCGGACGAGAGCAGGGTCCACAATGAACCGGGAGGGAATCCAGGAGCGCTCCTCCGGGCCATACCCCTCCCAATCGACCAGATACTGGAAACCCCGGCCGCGACGCCGCACCGCCAGGAGCCGCCGGACAGAGTAGACCAGGCCGCCATCCACAAACCGGGCGGGGGGCGGGGGTCTGGCCGGAGGGACAAGACGACTTGCACGGGCAGGTTTCAGCTGACTGACATGAAACGTGGGGTGGACTTTCATGGACTTTGGCAACTGCAGGCGCATGGAGACAGGATTAATAACTTTGGAGACCGGAAATGGACCCACAAACCTGGGAGCAAGCTTCTTCGACTGGACCTTCAAAGGCAGATGTTGTGTGGATAGCCAGACCTGGTCACCCGTAGCGTATGTCGGGGCAGCAGACCTCTTGCGATCCGCAGCGGTCTTGTAGATGGCTGAACGACGGAGCAAAATGCGTCGAGCTCGTTCCCAGGTCCGAAGGCACCTACGGATCAAGGCGAGAGCCGAGGGAACTGGAGAGTTGTTATCAAGAGCAGGAAAGAGCGAGGGCTGAAAGCCATGTACAACATGGAAGGGTGAGAAGCCAGTTGCTGATGATGGAAGAGTGTTATGTGCCACCACATCAGCTTCTCGCTCCACGTGGAGGGGTCCTGGGACGCCAGGCAGCGAAGACCAGTCTCCAGGATTTGGTTCAGCCTTTCCGCTTGACCGTTGGACTGGGGGTGGAACCCAGATGAAAGACTAACCGTAGCCCCTATCATCTTGCAGAAGGCTTTCCAGAAAGATGAAACAAACTGTGGTCCCCTATCAGAAACCACATCAGTAGGGAAGCCATGCACGCGAAATATATTGAACATGAGTACTTGTGCCAATGCTTTGGCAGAAGGCAACTTTGGTAAAGGGATGAAGTGTGCCATCTTGGAAAATCTGTCTACAACTGTGAGAACAACAGTGTTGCCAGAGGAGGGGGGTAAACCAGTTACAAAGTCCATACATATATGTGACCATGGTTTGGATGGAATAGGCAAGGGATGGAGCCCACCAGCTGGTCTGCGCGAAGATGGCTTGCAAGAGGCACATACTGAACAAGCGTTGACGTATTCGGTCACATCATTGCGCATGGCTTTCCACCAGAACCTCTGAGATATGACAAAAACGGTTTTGGTGATACCCGGATGACAAGAGGTCTTGAGAGTGTGGGCCCAGTGGATAACCTGACCTCGAAGATCAGGCACCACGTATAGCTTGTCTTTGGGGCACTCTGATGGGATATCTGCGGACTCGAGAGCCGATTTTACTTTGGCTTCGATATCCCATGACAGCACAGATAAGAAACAGGTTTCAGGTACAATTGGCTTCGGTTCAGAGGGGGTTTGTCTAGGATATTCGATTCAGGGAAAAGCGTCAGGTTTGGTGTTCTTTGACCCAGGTCGAAATGAGATGTGAAACTGGAACCGGTTAAAGAACAGAGACCAACGGGCCTGGCGTGAATTCAAACGTTTGGCTGTTTTGAGATATGACAGGTTCTTATGGTCGGTCCAAATCAAAAAGGGTTGGGAAGCGCCTTCAAGCCAGTGCCGCCATTCTTCTATGGCTAGCTTGATTGCTAAGAGTTCTCTGTCCCCAACATCATAATTCTTCTCTGTCTCTGACAGTTTCTTGGACATGAAATAGCAGGGGTGAATTTTACCATCTTTGGGATTTCTTTGGGAGAGCACCGCTCCGACTCCAACATCTGAGGCATCGACTTCCAGAATGAATTGGTGAGCAGGGTCTGGCAAGGAGAGAATGGGGGCTGAGGTGAAACAGTTCTTCATCAGATCAAATGCCCTCTGGCATGGCTCTGTCCACAGGAAGCGTCTGTGGGTTGAAGTGAGAGAATGCAGGGGTGAGGCAATAGTGCTATAATTCTTTATGAACTTTCTATAGAAATTTGCAAAACCCAGGAATCGTTGTAGCTCTTTCAGGTTTTTTGGTATGGGCCAATTTAGGACGGCTGATATCTTGTCAGGATCCATTTTGACCTTACCCTCTGCGAGAATGTATCCAAGAAATGGGACTGAGGTTTTATGGAAATCACATTTTTCGGCTTTGACATACAACTGGTTCTGTAGCAGTCTCTGAAGCACTGCCCGTACATGCTGCTGGTGAGATTCCTGGTTGTGGGAGAAGATCAAGATATCATCAAGATACACAAATACGTTTTTATTCAAAAGGTCCGCAAGAACATCATTTACGAGGTTCTGGAAAATGGCAGGTGCGTTGGTGAGTCCAAATGGCATGACAAGATATTCATAATGTCCGGAAGGCGTGTTAAAGGCTGTCTTCCACTCATCTCCTTGCCGAATTCGCACCAAATGGTACGCATTACGCAGGTCTAGTTTCGTAAAGATCTTAGCCCCTTCGAGTAACTCAAAGGCAGTAGATATTAGTGGAAGAGGATAACGGTTCTTGACAGTTATTTGATTTAATCCCCTATAGTCAATGCATGGCCTTAATGTTTTGTCTTTCTTCTCTACGAAAAAGAAACCGGCCCCGGCCGGGGATGAGGAAGGACGGATCAGACCGGCGGCCAGGGATTCCTGAATGTACGAGTCCATGGCCTGACGTTCAGGTGTCGACAAGGAATATATCTTGCCTCGTGGAGGGGTGGTACCAGGCAAGAGTTCAATAGCACAATTAATGTCTCTGAATGGGGGGAGTGAGGTAGCTTTGCTTTTGCTGAAGACTTCAGAGAGGTCATGATAACAACCTGGAACATTGGCAAGATCAGAAGGAGGGACAAGGGTCTGAGGAAGCCGAGGAAAACACAATTCAGTGCAATTTTTTCCCCATTTTATTATCTTGCCAGTGTTCCAATCTAATTGTGGATTATGTTGCTTTAACCACGGCAGGCCCAGGATTAGGTCATGGGGCATTTGATCAAAGACATGAAGGCAGAGATGTTCTGAATGGGTGTCCGTAAACGTCACACAAACCGGTTGAGTTCGGTGAGTGACTGATCCAAGGGGAGTGCCGTCAACAGCCTTGACCGCCAGGGGATTTTTCAGCCGGATCAGGCAGGGTGACAGATGCCTAGCGAGACTAAAGTTAATCATGTTAGCTTCTGAACCAGAGTCAATAAAAGCAGAAACCGTGATATGACTATGGGGTGAGGACAAGGTAACTGAAGGAGTGACGTTTCCTGAATTATTAATAATAGTCTGGCTCACCTGGACAGAGGTGTTAGCTGGGTACGAAGCGGCCTTGACTTGACATTTGTTGACTACATGACCATGTTGTCCACAGTAAAAACACAGTCCACCTATTGCTCTGCGGTGACGTTCCTCTGGAGTCAGACGGGTACGGCCAAGCTGCATCGGCTCCTCAGGTGTTTGTTCTCGCGGTGGAAGGGAGTGAGGCGAGAGCTGTTGAGGTGACGGCAGGAAAGAGTGGGCATTTCGTTGATCGTGATGATAATGATAATGTTGGCGCGGCACGCGTCTTCCTTGCTTTTCTTGCTCGGCAAGGCGTCGGTCGATTTGCATGGCCAGTGCAATCAGGGAGTCCAAGTCGCCCGGGATGTCGACGGCTACCATGGCAAGCTTGATGGGGTCAGACAGGGCTTGAAAAAATGCGTCAGTCAGTGCAGATGGGTTCCAATCACTGTCGGCTGCTAGCGTTCGGAAATCAATGGCGAAGTCAGCCACCCGGCGTTTCCCCTGTCGCAAGTTCATTAGGGCTAACGACGCCTCTCTCCCCGGTGGGTTACTTTGAAAAACTTGTTTCAAGGAGGTGGTGAAAGTCTGATATGATGAACAGACAGGCGAGTTGCGGCTCCATTCAGCAGTGGCCCAGGCTGCGGCTTTTTCAGAGAGGTGAGAAATGGCATACGCCACCTTGGAGCGCTCAGACACAAAAGCAGAGGCTTGCAACTCAAAGTGGAGCTCACATTGCGTTAGGAAAGTGCGAACGTCTCCCGTGTCACCCGAAAAGCGTTCTGGGCGGGACAGTTGTAAGTTCACCTGTGTGACAGGAGCCCCCGCTGGACCCTCGGAGAGAGAATTGGGTTGAAGTTGAAGAGTGATGTTTGCGAGCTGAGAGTTCAAGTTCTGGATCATTGACGCTTGTCGATCGGTGGTCTTTTTCAGGAATTCATGGAGGGAGGAAATCTGTTCCTCCTGCTGCAGGATTCGCTGTCCCTGGACTCTGAGTGCCACGTGAAGCGGATTGGAATCTGCAGGTTCCATGTTTTGGTCTGATCGTTCTGTCAGGATTAGTCACGTGAGGGTTGGAACCAGAATGCAGATTCAGCAACAGGCTTGACAGTTTGGCCAGGAGGCCGTTTATTGCAATCAGAGGCAGAATGTAGGAACAGCAGCAAGAGGCAGACCAGATTACTTGAAAGCAGGCTTGGTTGGAAGTCCGTCAAGAAGAGCAGGCAGGATATCACACGAAGCAGGTCTCAGGACGTGAAGCTGTGTGCTTGAACGATCAGACAGTGAAGTGAAGTGAGTCTGCCACTTAAATACTCTCCAAACGATGATTGGTAGCAGCTGTGCCCAGCTGAGAGGCGGGAAAGGTAAATGAGTGGGCCAGAGAGGCAGGGAACATGACATGTGGTTATGCAGCACCAGTCTCTCTCTAAGAAGCTTCTTGCTCACATTTTGCTGGTTCTATAGTTTTCAGCAAAGCTCACTAAATTTCTCAGTTTAATTAACGTTAACAGTAGAAAACACAAACAGAAGGACACTTCCCTCTAAGCAGCTTCCTACTCGAGTTTTGCAGGTTTGCAAGTTCACACAATTTAATGTTATGCTAACTCTGATGCAGGTCGGACTTTCAGTAGCAAAATTAGTGGCTTTTTTCCCACCTCCGCAACATTGACCTCTTTTTAAATTACTCACAGTGACTGCTGCTGGCCAAAAAAAACTTCTAATATCCCTCGTCTTTGAAAGAGGTGGAGGAGGCGGCATATTGTCAACATGTATTCCTACTGGGGATGTGTGTGTGTGTTGGGGGCGGGTCAAGTCATCAGCCAGTGCAACGTGAATTTGAGGGGGAGGGGGGTGGCGCATTCAGCAAGTGAAAAGGGGTAAATGTAAATTTGAACATAATGAAAATTATTCACTTAATAATGGTAGGGTCAATTCTTTCCTTACAACATATGGGAGGACAATCTAAATGACCTGTATAACTGAACTCATTATATAATGCAGGGGTGTCCAAACGTTTTGCACTGGGGGCCGGATTTGGTGTGGCAAAAATGTAGGGGGCCGACATGGCTAACGTCCTTTACGTAGAACAATATATTTCGGCAAATATTAGTAAGCCATTCTGTGTGTCACATTTGCTTTATTATTATTATTTTTTTTTTTTAATTAATAATTTCAACAATCTTGCAACTAGCCTTTGTGGCGTTCTCTTTCGACTCTCGGGCTCTTGTGAAATATTGCTGCTGTAAAATTAAACTAACTCAAGTTGCTTCAATTTCTCGCTACGTATCTTCCCTGTAATCTTGTCGTACATGTCAGCATGTCTTGTTTGGTAGTATCGCCTCACATTGAACTCTTTAAAAACACCGACTGTCTCTTTGCAAATAAGGCAGACACAGTTGTTGCGTATTTTGGTGAAGAAATAGTCCAATTTCCACTTATCCTTGAAGCGTCGGCCGTCGCAGTCAACTTTTTTTGTTGTTGTTGATTGTCGCCATCATAGAATATTGGGAGTAAAGGGTCACACGGGATAATGTTACTTAGAGTGCTGCCGCCTTTTAGTGGGTAAATGAGGAGCAGCATTTAGTGTGTAAGCTGGTAGCAGTACTGCTGACCAATTTATTAAGTCCATGTGCGGGCCAGACGTTATTGATTTTATGACAGAGGCTGGGGGCCGGATGAAATTTGACAACAGGCCACATTAGGCCCCTGGGCCGGACTTTGGACATGTCCTATATAATGCATATAAGGTTGCTTAAAGGTTGGTGGGAACAACTTGAGCATCCTGAAAAGTTGGTAGTGTTATGTCCCTATGCAAACCTACACTCTCGGGCACATTGTTTTGCTCGATGGCATTTAGAAAGTAGTCAGGAACCAGATGAGAAACTCTCCAAAAGCTAGTTGCCACACATTCTCCATGGTGTGACTTGGAGTTAAAGAGCGAGGGGGTGAATAAATGTGGAGTTATTCTGTCAAATGAGACATCAGTGTCCCACCAGAGCTTTCAAAGCCTTTCAGAACAATTGACTACATTTACAAACTAAATTGTATTCATTCATTTTTAACAGCAAAGTAGCCCTGTAGTGTGTATGTGATTTTCTATTTATTTATTTAGCTAAATCAGATGTTAGTGTTTAAGTGTTGCCATGCCAATGCAATCTGCCAAAGACTTGTGGCACATGAAGCTTGTTTGTTTTAACCAATCACATTTTGAACTATATACCTCCTGTTCAGATAGAGACTCAAATAATTTGTGCATGCGTAGAAAAAATTGATTTACCTTTTGACACTATGAATGTCAAATCTACACAACTACAGCAATTTTGTGTGAATTCTGAGAGGTCATTTACAAATATGTATCCGTAATATCTCCACATGCAGTAGGACTTAATATGGTGTCCAATATATCTTATACCTCTGATATACCTAGTCACCCTCCCAGTTTTTTATTGGTTTGTCAATATCAGCGAGACATCTAAACAGCTGGAAAAACTACAGAAAATAAATTGTTTCGTTGGATTAGAAGAAAAGTGAATTTGTTTGGTAAACAGTCTCCAATCACTGTGCATTTGTCTGTCCTTGACCAACCGTGCCTCAACATCGACAAACCACTTGGGGGAAAAAATTAGATACCATTACACAAGAATAGGGAGAACATAAGCTTGACGAGTTTCCTTACAGTCATTTGACAAAGTCCAAAAAGTAACCTCCATAAATTCAGGGATCCTTTCAACAATTAACTGTAATTATTATTGTTACTCATACAGTATAGGTGTAAGGCAGGATAATAAATGTGATTACTCATGCCCCCTGCTGGTGTATTGTGACTGGTAGCTGATGCAAATTAAATAATTCTGGGTGGGTGGGTGTGTTTGTTTGTTTGTTTGTTTGTTTGTTTGTTTGTTTGTTTGTTTGTTTGTTTGTTTGTTTGTTTGTTTGTTTGTTTCCCCCAAACACGTTTAGGTTTTTCTGAGACATTTATTTACGCTAACCTTCAAAATTTATAAGGATCATTTTTAACCCAAAAAAGAAGTGATCAGTTTCAGTATAGTGTAATATAACAGCATGCATCCCGTTGAGCTCAAGTCAAATGATGTTTCTTTTTTTTATTATTATTTCTTTCAAAACTATATTATAAATATATATGGCGGAAAACAGAGACAAGACTGAAAAAGCAGTTTCTGCTCTTGCACTCCTCTTTGAAAATGAACTGCTGTATTTTAAGCCGAAAGAACTGCTGTGTTTGATAGAATAATATGTCTATATGCTGCTATAGCAGATTCATGGCGCATTAAGCCCCCGAACTATTTTCAATTTGTCCGTTTTACCCTGGAAACCCCCGTTTAGAGACGTTGCGCAACCGCTTTTGTTTCAACCCAGCCATAAAAAGAAGTCATTATATTTATTAATCAAAATGTCTGTCATTTTTAGCTTAGAATCATTAATTGAGGTCTAATATTTCGTTTGAAAAAAAAAAGACTTTAAAAAATTATTCACTCTCATATTTTAAACTTTTAAACAAATTACGTCACAATGAAAAAATGGCGTCTGTAAAAAAAAGTCACGGATATCTACCTCGTAACTATCGATTAACTGTATTTTTTTGTTGTTACTGTCGCATTTTCCCCAATATGTTAGATGATAAATAATCCATCCAAAAAAAGAAAATTTGGAGAAAAAAAAAAAAAACGTTTAAAAGGGGAAATATATGAAAAGAACTTCTCAACCACTCCTTGATGTCTGCGATTTGTACATCACGACCCTTGTCATACTACCATGTTCCGCCCATAAAATCCCTCCAAAATCCAGCTGTGGCCATTCACATCTATGTCTTGATACTCGATGATACATGCTACATAGAGTTTTTGGATCGAAACAAGGTAAGTACACGATAATATCTCGTTAAAACCATGGCGTCTTTAATTCTGCTCTCGCGTGCAGTTAGGGTTTTGCTGTTTAATTTTTTTTTTTTTTTTTTTAAATGCCCTCTTGTTCATAATTTTTCTTTTTGCCGCCATATGCGGAAAACACACAGGTGACTTGAAGTTCTGCTCTGAGACCCCCAATTTGGCCAAATTTCAAAATTGTCCTATATGCATGTGTGATACATCATTGGAAAGCTTAAAATCTCAATTGTCTGGGGGAAGAAAAATTTTAAACAGGAGGGCATTTGAGAGGAAAAAAAGAAGAAGAAGAAAGAAAATTAAACCCCTAAACCCTAACTGGAGGTAAGACCATGAGAGAGCATAATTAAAAACACCATGATTTTAACAAGATTTCATCAGTTACTCACCTTGTCTCGATCCAAAAACTCTGTGTAGCATGTCTCACCGAGTGTCAAGACACAGCTGTGAATGGCCACAGCCGGACTTTTGGGGGATTTTATGTGTGAAACACGGTAATATAACAAGGGTCGCAATGCAGAAATCACAGACATTAAGTAGTGGTCGAGATTTTCTTTTTCATATATTTACCCTTTTAAACGTTTTTTTTTTTTTTCTTACAAATTTTCTTCGTTTGGATTGATTATTTATCATCTAAAATATCGGGGGGAAATGCGACAGTAACAAAATAATACAATTAAATGATAGTTATGAGGTAGATATCAGTGACCTATTTACAGACACTATTTTTTTCATTGTAACGCAATTTGTTTAAAAGTTGAAAATATGCGAGTGAAAAAGTTCTTTTTTTTTTTTTTTTTTTTTTTTTTTTTAAGCAAATATTAGACATTGATTGATGATTCTGAACCAAAAATGACAGACATTTCCAGTAAAAAATATAATTACTTACCTTCTTTTTATGGCTGGGTTGCGCAAATGCGGTTGCGCGGTGTCTGTAGACGGGGGTCTCCAGGGTAAAACGGACAAATTAAAAATTGTTCGGGGGCTTAATGCGCCATGAAACTGCTACGGCAGCATATAGACCCTACCCACCGACGTCACAAAATCACGTGCTCGCTGTATGGTTCCGCCCCCTTGTCTGTCATTTTGTGTCTGTATTATCAATGGTCTCAATTGATCGGGCAATTTATAATGCATTTCATGGAAGACCCGGTGCTTTCGGATGCCGTAAACTCACTTGATGCGTTGCATAAAAGGCGTTATGTGGAAAAGCTTCAGTTTATCCATTCGCCAGATCCATATTTGATGCCTAAGTCAATGTTTTTCGACCCGCTGTCTCCGCCGTATTTGCCTGACATCTGCTAGCTACCCTGATATGTACAACTATCTTGTCCACACAAAATCAGCCTATTCTCACGAAAGTTTGAAAAACTTTAAGAGCTTGGAGGCTTATAAATACTTCGTTGCTGGTTGGGTGAAAAAGGTCCTCGTCCACGAAAATTCGGCAGGAATCTATCTTGTGCTTGGAAAGGTGAGTTACGAAATTTTCAATTCAAAATCTTTTGTTATTGCTAACATCCACTGTCAAGTCTAATGTATTTCATGTCGTTTGTCAATGGAGTTAGGGCTTTTAATGTTTATGCGGTTTAGCGATAGCACTCTCACTACATACATACGTGTATGTTGTCGGCGATTAGCTTAGCAATGATCTTAGTTGTGGTTGTCAGCCCAAAACCCTCTAAATATATATTAAATGCATCTTACCAGATATAAAATGACTACTACATAATCTGTGGTAATCGTTTGGAGCCCAGTTTTCTCGTCGAATTGCAGCAGCCCATCTCGCTCTCTTCTCTCCGGGTCTCTCGGAATCCGGTAGAACTTCAAGTCTCTCCGTCTTCTCCGTCTATCTTCTCTGTTATTGCAACCGACCGCCACACACGCCTTCACCATTTTGATTATTAATGTTAACGAGCAGAAAAACACGTCGTAAATAGGAGGAATGTACGTAGCCGTAACAGGTAAACATGATGTGTTGACGGACAATTGGGCGGCACCAGTCAGGAGGAAGGAGTTGTGACGTCACGTGGGTAGGGTCTATAGACATATTGTTCTATCAAACACAACAGTTCTTTTGGCTTTAAATACAGCAGTTTATTTTAAAGAGGGGTGCAAGAGCAGAAACTGCTTCTTCAGCCTTGTATGTGTTTTCCGCCATACATAAACTACAACTTACACAATAGCTTTAAGGAATTTAGGGTTACTGATATACCGTAATAGCATAAAAACCTTAAATTCTTCAACCTTGGCCCGTTTAACTGGAAACATGAATTTGAGGACACAATTTCATCCACCTGTACACCCATTAGAACAGTTTCTAATGTCACACAGTCACTAACGCAAGTATGGTCTGCACCTCAGTGTTTAAACACTGGATACGTAATATACTAAAGGATGCGTACTCCCTCAATTACGACAATTAACTTGTATTTCAGTACCTGAACATACATTTTTAGGTTAGTTACTGAAAATGCAATATAGTTAAAATCTTACAGTATTAATATCACAGCTAACTGTGGCAAATAGCCATCCCTGAACCCGTCCTTGACTGTCACACCCCTGGAAAAACCTGGAGCAAGATCTTAGAATTGCTTCCATACGTTTCATAACAATTGGAATTGGGAGGAACAACTCTTTCACCAGGTAATCGCCAGGCTTATCACCATGTATGCCTAATACAAATTTGTTACAGCGTGGGTCTTGTGCTAAGAATGTTTTTATTGCGCAGACACCAGATGTTCAAGTATAGATTTATGCCAAAATCCCATTCACTCTCAAGGCTACAGGAGGCGAGTAGATAATTAGGTGTTATAAAAGGAGCCCTGAACAAAACCATGAACATCACACTAGAGAATAAAAAACAGAAAGAGGGAAAAGGCTGAAAGCATTAACTTTTGAAACAGGATAGCAAAATGTGAAATGAAATGAAATCCTTAGTGATCCTTGTGCCATTTCTAGGCCAGGTTGGTCAAGCAATTAATGTGGTGTCAATTAATGTCAATGCTTTTCTACATGACTGCAGGACAATGGTTTGTCTGTAACGTGTGTAATGTTGTCTAAATACATTTGTCTAAAATAATTCATCCAAATCATCTCGTGTTTTCATCAAGAGTCATGACTCTTTCCTTTCTCTGTTGTGGCCATTTTAGAAGAGAAAAATTGTCAATTTAATTTCAAATGAAAGGCAAGGCAAGGCAAATGTAGATAGCACAATTCAACACAAGGCAATTCAAAGTGCTTTGCATTGCATGAAGATTTTTAAAAATCACATTAAATCAATAGAACGTAAAAACGAATACAATCAAAACAGGAAATAAGATTATACATAAAAATCGCATTTAATCATGAATAGAATACGAAAAAATTATATATATTACAATAACAATTGAAATCAGCAACGGAGATAAAGCACAAGAGGAATAGTAAGCAAATACCGTATTGGCCCGAATATAAGACGGCCCTGATTATAAGACGACCCCCTCTTTTTCAAGACTCAAGTTTGAAAAAATACTTTTTGAACACCAAATTAATTTTTATACAGAAAACAATAACAGTACATCTGAAACAAATGATTATAACAATATATTTGATAGAAAAAGCATGTTAATTTGCCTCATTCAAATCTTAATATCTGAACATTTTAAATATATAAACTAAAGTGCAATCACATTCGTAAATGAATGGCTTCTGGTTTTTGAAATGTAAATAAACCCATCGATTGTGATAAAACAACAAAATTGCAATAACTGCATTAACCATCAAAGTGAAGTCTAAATGTAACTGTAGTCTTGAAAAAAATCTGAATAAGCAAAAACATTGCAATAAAGTAATGCAAACTGGTTACACTATTAGCTGAGATCTGTCATGACAGAACATCGCTTCAATGATATCTGGCGCCATCTAGCGTCGTGAATGGGGAGAGCGGCTGAGATCTGTCATAACAGAACATCGCTTCAATGATATCTGGCGTCATCTAGCGTCGTGAATGGGTATAATGTCTAGACCGCGAATATAAAACGACCCCCTCTTTTTCAGTCTTATTTCAATGTAAAAAACACCGTCTTATATTCGGGCCAATACGGTAGATTGAAATATATAGATAGTTATGGCTATGCAGTGCTAAACAAGAGCGTTTTTAGCCCTGATTTAAAGGAGCTAACAGTTTGAGCATATTTCAGACCTTCAGGTAACTTGTTCCAAAGGTGAAGAGCATAATAACTAAATGCTGCCTCACCCTGCTTGGTGCTTGTTCTTGGAACATACAGGAAACCGGTTCCAGACGACCTTAGGGGTCTAAATGTTTCATAAGAATCTAACAAATCAAGCATGTATTTTGGTTCAAGGCCATTAAGTGTTTTGTAGATGAGCAGTAGTATTGGAGTATGGAGTTTTGCCGCCCTCTGCTGGCGCTTGGGTGCGACTGATTTTATAGGCTTCAGCTCCCATGAGCATTGTGTAAGGAATTATTGACATCAACAATGGCGGGCTACAGTTTATTTTTTGATTGAAAATGTTACAAATATTAAAACGAAAACATTAAGAGGGGTTTTGATATAAAATTTCTATAACTTTTACTAACATTTTTTTTTTTTAAAGAACTACGAGTCTTTCTATCCATGGATTGCTTTAACAGAATGTTAATAATGTTAATGCCATCTTGTTGATTTATTGTTATAATATACAAATACAGTCCTTATGTACCGTATGTTGAATGTATATATCCATCTTGTGCCTTATCTTTCCATTCCAACAATAATTTACAGAAAAATACGGCATATTTTATAGATGGTTTGAATTGCGATTAATTGCGATTAATTACGATTAATTATTGTTTAAGCTATAATTAACTCGAATAAAATTTTTAATCATTTGACAGCCCTAATACATACATATATATATTTTGGGGGGGGGGGGCGGGGGTTTGTTTGTTTGTTTGTTGTTGTAAAGCAACAAAAAATGAATGAAATGAACAAAAAAATACGTTTTTTTATAATGGGTCAAAATAACTTTTCAAACATATCATGTGACGAGTGCCTTAGACGGTCATTTGCTTTGCATATTTCCTGAAAAAAAAAAAATTTAAATAAGGGGAGGGCAATTTTATTTTTCACATGATTTCTTTTTCTTTGTTTGAAAATATTTTTTTGGGATTGAAGCAACTTTTTGGGGGATTGAATGATTTAGACACAAATGTCCTACCCATAATATGGCCCAAACACAAAAAGGATTGCTAAAATCAAAGAAAACGTTTTAAATTAAAAATTAAGTGTTCAAATGCAAATATTTGTGTCATAAATATTTTTTTCTGTGACTGAAATTTTTCTTTTTTTCATTGAGGTGATTTTTTTGTTTGAAAATATATATTTTTTGTTTGAAGCGACTTATTTTTTTGATTGAATAATAATGACACAAATGTCCTAGCCAAAATGTGGCCCAAACGCAAAACAACATTACTTCAATCAAAAAAGTTGCTTCAATAAAAAAAAAAGACTTCAATCAAAAAAAAAAAGCCAAAGAAAAATAGCTTTCAAATGCAAATTTATTTTTGCTTTCAAACACATTTTTTTCATCAAATAATGAAGACACAAATCTACCTCCATATGGCTCCACCCAGGGGATACCATTTTTGACTAGGGTAACGACATTGGCACGACACAGGCAGGCGTACCATATTAAATGGATGACAAGCTTGGCAAAAACTATAGCTATCCTAAGCAGCCTGATTTAGAATTCCCCTAAAGAATGATGGTAAACAAAAAAACGCTCATTTTCAACCTATTCTTATAAATATTCTTGTAAGTTAATTTTATTGCTGACACTACGTTTTGGGGTCATCAACATGTTGTGCCCCCCCTGGTATAGCATTGCTAAGTTGCTATTAGCTTAGCGCCACGGAGCTAACCATTTTAATTGTTCTTTAGCATGTTGTGGCGAGCCCTGTGGGAGTGACCAGCTCGCATCGTGTGCGTGTGTTATGCAGGTACAATTATTGTTAATTCTTTGTTTATGCCGGCCAGTTGTATTTTGTCATCAGCAAAGCATGTTGTGGCGAGCCCTGTGAGACTGACCAGCTCGCATTGTGTGCGTGTGTTATGCAGAGGCAGACAATAAAAAGTCGAAACCATCCACGTCTCCTGTAACTATTTTAAAACACAACACAACGCAGAGTCCAGGTCGACGCTCCAAATCGCAGCAGACAAAGAAAAAGGGGTGACACACTGTCAATATATTTGCAACCTTTTGTAAGATGCCACAAATTGGCAATTAAGAATAAAGTTGAAGTAGTTCTTACTGAGTCAAGGGCAGAGAGCAGTCCAAAAAAGGCCAGAACAGGCATCAGAGAAATATAAGGGAACAAGGTCTTCCCCCTTCTGGAAGTGTGTCAGTTGGCAAGGGGTGAAGAATGGTGGACTGTTATCTGCTTCGAGGTCGTGGCGTGTCAGGGTCAAGGGGAATGAGATGAGAGCGACTAGGAGTGGAAGGGGTGGGGGTGTCGTGAGGGAGGAAGACCACACCAGGTGAAGGCACGCTTGTGGAGCGTGCTCAGTGCACTTGCTCACCAACATGAGCCAGCAAAAGTCAAAGAGGAAGGGTTTGGCAGCGCGCACAGCCCATTGCATCCTTGACACATGTCCCGACTGACGTCAGCACAGTAGGCCCAAACCAAACTGAGCGCACTTTATGTAACTATGAGTGGTGGGACGAGGACTGAAGATTACTCCAACAAAGGTTCGTCTGGATGTGTTACAGTATACACTACAGAATATTTATCAGATTTAGCATAGTCCAAAAATTTGAACCAGACACCTATTGCCTGTATTTGAATACAGCACTGTATGTAAAAGTGTGAAAATGGATTTGGCTTGAGTAAATTTTGACACAAAAAGGAGGATGTGAATTATGCAACCTCACACCATGTTATTTATTGTATCTTTTTGCAGCAGTACATATTCTTCTTTAAACAAACCACTGATCGAGGTCTTGACTGAGTCAACTTTGTGACTAGGTGATGTCAGAACTGTTCCATTACACACTAGTGATAACATATTTTCTCCCAACTTTTTCAAGGTCATTTGTCCAAGAAAAATATTGACAGTCTTCCTTCTTTGTAATGCCAAACAGATAAACATTGTGTAAGAAACATCAGTAAGTGCAGAACAGAGCTGTCTTGCTTCTCTGGTAAATAATGCAATGAATTAAGCTCCATCTTAGACCTAAGAAGCTAGACAGCCAGCAACATACCTATTGATGCACTGCAATAGAAAAACTGACAATGTTTGCATGGACACATTTATTCGTATTAAAATCCATATCGGAATAAAAATCCCTCATGTACACACCCCATGCAAAGTATTGTGACCTGATAAAGCCCGTTCCGATCATGATTTTATTCATAATGAGAGGGGTGGTTTTTGTGCATTTAAAATCCGATCGGCACACATGAAAACACTCACTCCAAAATATCAGAATAAATCGTCTTGTTTACGCACATGTCTTGACGTCAGTATACAGTGGGGCAAATAAGTATTTAGTCAACCACTAATTGTGCAAGTTCTCCCACTTGAAAATATTAGAGGGGCCTGTAATTGTCAACATGGTTAAACCTCAACCATGAGAGACAGAATGTGAAAAAAAAAAACAGAAAATCACATTGTTTAATTTTTAAAGAATTTATTTGCAAATCATGGTGGAAAATAAGTATTTGGTCAATACCAAAAGTTCATCTCAATACTTTTTTTATGTACCCTTTGTTGGCAATAACGGAGGACAAACGTTTTCTGTAACTCTTCACAAGCTTTTCACACATTGTCGCTGGTATTTTGGCCCATTCCTCCATGCAGATCTCCTCTAGAACAGTGATGTTTTGGGGCTGTCGTTGGGCCTCATGTTGGAAGCCTTGATGTTACCGTTATCATAAAAGCACCAAGGCACTCTCAATCAGTGGTGATGTATTGTGTGTCAACTGTCGTTGAAAATTAAAGTTCTAAATAACTCTTTTGACACCAAACCTGTGCTTTATTCTTTATATACGTGAAGTGTGACACGTAAATAGGTCGCAGACTCACAGCAAAAATATGTACACAATAAATTATGAAGTGCACCAACCAAAAATACGACATAAAGTGATAAAAAGCTGGCAGTTTTTGGCCAACTGGGTCACCGCTGTGGCCACTCGATTCCGAACACAAGTCTCGGTGGTTCTTCCATTTTTTTATTGAATCCCTGACCTTGCCATTTGGCAATCTTTATGATGTCTTGACGAGACTTGCTCTTCGATGATACTCCCGTCGGCTTGGTCCATTTTTGCGTGTAGAAAAATAATGTTTGATTCTATTCTACAATGGCGGTGATATCACGCTGAACCGGAAACAACAGCCTGAGCAAACCAATCACAGTCCATTTCCGCCAGGTAATATGCGTTGACGTGACGCTAGGGTTTGAAAATTCAATAGGCACACGTCAGGCTACGGCGCAGGGTCGTAAATCGGGTCTTCCTTGACGCGGAGGCATATCTCGGCCTTTAGGGTGAGACGCTCGGTCATCCGGGAGGGACTCTGTGTCGAGCCACTACTTCTCCGTGTTGAGAGGAGCCAGTTGAGATGGCTCAGGCATCTGGTTCGGATGCCTCCCAGACGCATCCCTGGAGAAGTGTTCTGGGCATGTCCCACTGGCGGGAGGGCCCAGGGACAACCCAGGACACGCTGGAGGGATTATGTCTTTCGGCTGGCCTGGGAATGCCTTGGAATCATGTCGTAGAAGCTGGTTGAAGTCATAGGCGTAGTTTGACTTTTGGGGCGGAGGGGCACAACTTGTTGATGAACCCGAAATGCAGTTTGAGCAATAAAATTAACTTCCAAGATGAATTATAATAATAAGTTGAAAATAAGCGTTTTTTCTTTCCCATCATTTTTTAGGGTAATTCTAAATCAGGCTGCTTAGGACAGCTTAACTTTTCGCCTAGATTGTCATCCATTGAATATGGTACGACTACCGGTGTTAACAGGTGTTCTGTCAAATTTTGCACCCCATCAGAAATGTCTACTTTGTTTTAAAAATGGCCGTGAAAACAACGGTTACAAAGTAACCACTACAAACTTTTTTTAAATAAAGGAATATTTACTAACATTTGATCATGGACGGACATGTAGAAAAGTTCTCCTCAGATGCATTCTGCCATGTTAGCTGCACACAACAACTGCACGCCGCTCTATCCCTGTTTACGTCTTCGCTGTGTAGTTAAGCATTAATTTACGCCATATCAGTGTTTACAATGTTATTTGTTTATTTAGCGTCTGTGGATAACATTGGGAATCCAGTTGAATGTAAAAGAGGGCTTATTCACCGCCACAACAGCTTTGGGAGCAAAATATTATAAGGGTGCAATTAGCGTCTTTAGTGGGGCAAATTGAAACTCCACTCACCATTTTGGCAGTGCTCTCTGGCTTTTCATGGTCCACATTTTCGATCCTTGGTTCTTGCTCATTAGTTATTGTCAATTTTGAAAGCTTAGGTTTGAAAAAATTATGTATATCCATCTTGCCTCTTTATTCCTCAGGTGGTTTTGGCTAAGCAAAGCAAATGACCGTCTAAGGTGCTAGTTGTGTTACTTTGTGGGTTTCTTGAATAAGACAACTTACTGAAAGGCAGGGCTGGCCCAGCCTATACGCAGACTATGCAGCTGCTTAGGGCCCCTGACCACTAGAGGGCCCCCAATTTGGCAATTGTTTAATTTCTATTTTGTTTACTACAGTTTGCTTTATTTGACTTTTGTGAGTTTTGATACTTGATTGCAAGCTTAAAAAAATAAAAGTCCTTCCTTAACTTCTTTCTTTCCTCTTTTAGAAAAAGGTTTGGCGCTATCTACTGTAAGTTCTGACAATCATTTGGGGTGAGAAGTTTGAAGTATGCAGTGCAACAAAATCTGATTAATATAGAAAATATGGACGTATGGGTTGGAATGCATGTATGGGTTTCACAGTACACTGTGACAAAATGGTGGGCCAAAAATATGGGCCCCTTTGCATTATTTTGCTTAGGGCCCCCAAATGGCCTGGGCCGGCCCTGCTGAAAGGGCTGAATGACAGATCTTCAGTTACAGAACAGAAGAGAGGCATCATTAACATTAACTGTCCACTGGCGAGCTTTTTATCAGCTGTCCCGAGCTCGCTGCGTATCTCTGACTTCTGTGTGCTGTCATGAGCAGACAATACTAATCGAACATGAAGCTACGATTTGTTAATATAATTACAATAGTCAGATGATCTGCTCGAAAAATAATTTTGATCCATATAATTTTTTTTTGTTCTTGCCTGGCCCCCCTGCCCCCCGTAAAATCTGCTTATGGTTGAAGTGGCTGGGGAGAGAGAAGTCTGGGCTCCCCTGCTAAAGCTGCTGCCCCCGCGACCCGACCCCAGATTAAGCGGTAGGTAATGCATGGATGAATGGATGGACAACACAAGTTGCTGGAGACATTAAAATACTTTAAATTGTTGAATGTTAAAGCGAGAAAACAGGAAATCCATGCAAAATAACGCTAAGCTTTAATGTAGAAATGGGTGAAGCGATATTTTATTGACTCCAAAGATGCTACTGTTTCTTCTACCACAATTTCCGGTATATTTGGTCAATCCGCACATGTAAGACTTCTTTGTTCTGACAGAAAGTGTGATGCATAAACACAAAAAAATCCCGCTCGACATACAACCATTTCGATTTACAAACCAGGTCCTGGAATGAATTATGTATATTCGTATGTAGAGGTACCACTCTATATACAGTATGTTGTATTAAAGCTGCTGCCCCCGCGACCCGACCCCGGAACAAGCGGAAGATAATGGATGGATGGATGGATGAAAAGAACTCTGCAAATATGTGGGGGTCAGTAATGTGAACCATTAGTCTTTTTTCAAAGACCCAGATAGTGTTATTCTAGTTTTTTTTCTGAATGGGATTTCTTCGGCGCGCCGCACAGCCCGAACCCATTCACTGATCGGCACCGTTCAAGTATCGACACGTCCGGTTTTGTTTTGCGCAACACAGGGAATTTTTCAAACAGCTCCGAAAAATTTTCCGTTGCGCCGCAAACGGCAATTTTCCGAAAAGAAAAAAAAAAAAAAATTTCAAATTGTATCTAGTCCTACAATTTTTGACCAAATTATAAAATTTAGGTATCAAAAATTCTGAGACAGTGAGGGGCATTAAATTGTGTACAGAATTTGGAAAAAATTTACGGTTCCCTGGAAATTTGACAAAAACTTGCCCATTCATTTTTAATGAGAAAAAAAAAAGTTTCAAAATGTATCTAGTCCTTCAATTTTTGACCCAATCACACAATTTGGGCATCAAAAATTCCGGCACTATGAGGGGCATAAAAATTATATACAGAATTTGAATAAAATTTACGGTTTCCCGGAAATTTGCCAAAAACTTGCCCATTCATTTTTAATGGGAAATGTCCTATTCACTTTCAATGGGATTTCCAATAGAATTTACATTGCATTGTTGCCATTGACGGGCATGTATGTCAAATCTATTGATGGTAATGTACTTGGATTCCATTGATGCATCTGTGAATCGATGCCATTGACAGCCATGGACATCCAAATTTTTTCCCATTCATTTTCAATGGGTAAAGAAAAATGTCCCCGAATCAACAGGAAATGACCAGATATCAACAGGAAGTGTGCCCCAAATGTACCCAAATCCATTGACGCTTATAGAGGGTGCTGCCATTGACGTCCATGGACGTCCAAATTGTTTCCTATTCATTTTCAATGGGTAAAAAAAGTCCCCAAATAAACAGGAAATGGCCAGATATTAATAGAATGTCTCCCCCAATTGTCCCCAATCCATTGACGCTTATGGAGGGTGCTGCCATTTACGTCCATGGAAATCCAAATTTTTTTCTCATTCATTTTCAATGGATAAAAAAAAATGTCCCCAAATCAACAGGAAATGAGCAGATATCAATAAGACGTGGCCCCCAAATGTCCCCGAATCCATTGACACTTATGGAGGGTGCTGCCATTGACGTCCATGGACGTCCAAATTGTTTCCTATTCACTTTCAATGCCATTTAATCATGTTTTTTCATTCTGTTGAGGCTAATGTACTTGGATTCCATTGACGCCTATGAAAGTCGATACTATTGACCCAAATTTTTCCCATTCATTTTCAAAGGCAAAAAAAAAAAAAAAAATTCCTCAGATCAGCAAGAAATGACCAGATATCAGTACGACGTGTCCCACAAATGTCCCGGATTCTATTGACGCTTATGGAGGGTGCTGCCATTGACATCCAAATTTTCTCCCATTCATTTTCAATGGCAAAACAAATATTCCCCAAATCAACAGGAAGTGACCTGATATTGTCCCGAAATATCCCCAAGCCAACCTGGGCGGTGTTAAGATCTGTATCACCACAGAGCAAAGACCCAGAATAATTTCTCCAGAAATTGCGGTTTCTAGTACTATGAATGACCCCCAAATCATACTAACTTAAAAATCAAACTGATACAGTGTATATGCTATACAACTTAACTTTCCCAATACATATACAGCTTGGGACTTGGAAAGTCATCCGCTGTATTCATCCAAAGTGTATTCAATCATTGAGAAAGCAAATGTAGGACATGTGCTGAGTCCATCCAAAACAAACGTAGTAGTTGGTGTTACAATCTGCCAAGGTGAGACCACAGACACCAAAACGTCAGGCAAATAAACAGAGATAATAAACATGTCCGTTCTCCTGCGAGATGCTTATCACTCAGCTGATAGTGGTGCTTAAGTCCTGCACTCTTAAATATATTCATGTCAAAAATCCATCACTAGACCGCCCACCTCCTGGCTATCACGGGTGTTCTTGTACTCAGGGGGATTCACAGCCTTGACTGGCCTCAATCTGATTAGAGGCTTGTTGGGTGGGGTGGGAGGGTTATAGGGGAGCATGTCAAAAGTCAATCTGTCAACCTTGAGGAGATAAAGCTATTGCATCCTGGTTTACCGTCCTACACAGCACTCATGATGGAGATCTGATCACAACTTACATTTAATAAAACAATAGTACAGCACAATACGAATTCGCTTGATTATTGCCTTCGTGACAAATGGAGTAGTTGCATTTAGCTATCTCACTATTTATCAGAGAATAATAAACATACAGTTTAACAATATCTCGAGCCATCACTTTTCTATAATTCTTGTCCTCATTGGGTGAGGGGCAAGTTAAAGCTCATCTCAGCTGACTTTGAGTGAGATCACCTGCTTTGAAGGTCTTGGAGCAGCAGCAGAGGAGGAGCTGCTTTCCTGATGGTGTTTTCCTATGGCACTGTCTATTTGTTTTTCGTGAATGGACTGTTGCGTTAGTGTCTTTATGCAGCTTCTCCTCGAATGCACTGTTACATTTGTTGTTTTCTCAGAATGCCCTGTTGGTGAGATCTGTGGTATGATTGTCATCCATGGCAACATGGTCTATCCTGAAAGGAGTATTCCATCCTTTCTGTGGCCTTCTTTTTCCCCAAAATGTTTTTTCCCCACAGTGTGAGGGCTTAAACAAGTGGATGTCATCATTCATTGCATGAATTGCTTTTTATTGTAGATATTTTTTTAACATTACAATTTTGTTGTACTTTTTTATTATTTCCTTAATATGTTCATGCAGTAGAGGAACAAATGTGAACAGGGCCCAGGCGCAATGGGCCCCTCCAGACAACCGGCCAAGTGGCTGGCAGAGATATTTTAACACTTTCATTTATGTTACAGCTCCGTGCATCATCTTATCTTCCTGTTTCACCCTTCCCTTGCCCAACCACACCCACTTTACACCTGCAAATGTTGTCGCACCCCAAGCATCCCACTGTTCCGCCCCTGTGTTCATGTTTACTGAAAGGTATTTATATGAGAATCCCTTTGGGATATTATTCTTTATTTAGGTCTATTAATAAATTTGATGTAACCATCAATTGTATATGGGAAATGGAGATAAGCGGTTCTCAAACTTTCCATGCCAAGTACCACTTAAAAAATATATAGCGATTTAATTACCACTTTCATAATGAACTTTAAAATCAGGTGTCTATTGTATTCATAAAAAAAAAAATCAAATGTTTTTCTTACTGTTGGTGGACTTTTAAGGGGGGAAAAAGTTTTCAATTTCCAAACAATAAATTTTACAAGGAAAAATATTATGAAGGAAAATAATCCTTGAGTCAAGTTGTGATTGTGGTATTGTGGCGGAAAAATTAACCCTAACTTTAAAGTAATATTGACATAATATTATATGGGGAAACAATATTTGACCCTAAGTTGGAATAGTAGAACGATATACATAAAAAAAATATATGCCAAAAGAAAGAAAACAATACATCAAACAACCATAAAGAAATACATTAATTATTAATTTCATTACTAGCAAATGTTTTAGATTTTTTATTATTTTTTTTTAATAGATAAAATTCTATGGAACTAAAACCTGGAAATTCCAGTAAAACCACCAAAGCAACAATATTATATAAAAACAATTACTGTTTGTGTCAGGTTTTATGTAAAAAAAAAAATAAATAAATAAACAGAAAAGACAATTTAAGAGGATCCATGGATAGAAAGACTAAAAGATAAATGTTATTATGAGTTAAAATAATTTGATATTGGAACTCCAGTAGATGTTTTCGTTTTTATACAATTTGTAAAATTAGTTTCACCAGTAGGTCGCCATTGTTGTTGACGTCACAGGGCGGCGATGTCACATGGTTACGCTGCCGGGCTTCTATAGAATGACTCTGGCGACATAAACATGTCATCTGTTCAACCCTTTCAATTTGAACCAGAGAGGAACAATAATGAGCATGACCACGATGTCGATACTTCACAAAACGAGTAGCAAAAGCAAAATGAACAGGAAAGACAAGATGAGATGAGACGAGAGTAGGGAAAAATAAATTGGTGTTCTGCCAAAATGTGCTACTCTGGTGAAACATTCTACAAGAGGCGAATTTGACGCCCAAAGTACTATCATGTGCTTTCAGCTTGTTTTGTTTAGATGTATACAGAGAAAACATACTAAAGATGCCTCAAGAAAATACTTAAGCATAGTAATATTGAATAAGGGTGGTTTAAATATTCTACTCAACTAACGTGGTCAACAAACTGCTTTAAAACTACCACAAGAAAACACAATGCTTAAAAGTTTGAGAGGGAAACACATGCAAAAGTATTTTGAGGCAATGAAAAGGTAATAAAAGACTAAATAAAACCACAAATAGTAAGTATTTGTCGCTTTTAACCAATGAGCGCATATGTGTGACGTCTCGCAGTAACCCGGTAGTATTTTTCGAGTGACTGTGACAATCTATGTCATCACCCCGAGCATTCATCGCGCACTTAAAACATGGCGCCTTCACTAGGTAAAAACATGTACTAAATATTATAGATTTTTAAATCAATGGCAATATTTCATGTGTTTTCAATAACATATTTTAGTAAAAGAGAACAATTTATTAGCTTGTACGTGCTTATTAACGCATACAAGTCTAAGTCCGAGGTTCCCTTTAACAAGTGTTATTTCAAAAATTACTCGTAATATAGAAATATGAAATAGAAGTTGCAATATGAAAAAAGATGTTTTAGAGTCAAGTATGTACCAGTAAGATTGTACAGTTTTAAAATTAAGACGTGATTCCAAGAGCATTAAGACAAAACATTATTTCAGTCAAATGTCTGGCACATATCCGTTTTATTTATTTTCAAATTGTGCATAAATAAAAAGTGTTTTTTTGTTGTTGTTTTTTTAAGAGAGAAAGAACATGTAACACCCCCCCAAAAAAAAAACACTAATGCTACTCGCGGCGTTCCAAAAAAAATCGATTGTTGGATGCATCGAGATTTGACATGTGAGGATTCGATTACGATTCATAAATGGTTAAAAACAATGACTTTCCCTCATAACTTCATGACAGCCATTAGTAGCGGAACAAAATTCAAGACACGTCTGCCTCCCGGACACTTTTAATGGACGCACGCACAATGTTTTGATGGATGCAGCTGAAGTTACTGAGAGAGAGATTAACTCCTGTCCAAAACACTCGAAAATAAATTTGTGTATGAGAACGGCAGGGACCAGGCGGTCGCGCTTTGGGTCCTCTTCTCTGTGCAAGTTAATTTTTAGAGACAGAGGGGAAGAGACATAGTTAGTTGCTCGTTGTCTTTCAGTTGTCCAGCAGTAGGTTCAAGTCGTGTTAATTGGAAAAAGTCCCTAGTGTTTTGCTAAGTCCCGTGTCAGTCCATCAAAGGTGACTAGATAAACCCTCTTGTACTTTTTAGCTTTTATTGTTGTTGTTTTTGAGATGTTACTAGATAGTAGAGGTGGGAACCTAACGTTTAGATTATGATTCAGAGACTACGATTAGATTATAAATCGATTATTGATGCACACCCACCCCCAGCTATTATCTGTTTTTAATGTTTCGTAAATTAGTTATAAAAATTGTACAAAAATCCTCCCATACTGAAATGACTATTTCATTATCAAGTTAACAGTTCAAAACAGTAAAAAATAAAAAATACTCAAGTCCCCATTTTGTATCAGCAGCTTTAAACTACATTCAATTCATTTAATGTTGTGAATCAACCGTTAAAGTTGTTAAATTGCTGTCGTTATTCCATAATTTCCCTTCTGTCTGCTTTCGAAGTGAAAGTTTTAAAACTGTTTTGAACATATATTCAAGTCAAGATTTTGCCGATTTAGGGGTATTTTAAATAAAAAGTTAATTAGGTTCTTTTGGAAGGTTCGCTACAACAGCCTTCCAGGGAAGTCTACTGCTCGAAAATGGCAGCTGTTTACTAACGCCGGCAAATCTGTCAATTTGCATTTAGTTCTTTATAGATGTGATATCTACCGTAACATTATGTGGACGTAGTTTGTAGCGGCTGTTGGCAGCAGTCAGGTATTACTGTTTTTTTTTTGTTTTTATTTTATCTAGCGGCATGAGTTGAGTCAGAGCCGTGAGTTGAGCATTGTCATTACCCAGGTAATGACAAGCATGATGTTTAGTCTGTGTCCCTTCATTATTGCGTCCCGAAGAACGTGCTGACATTGTTTTAGTTCTGCTTTACTTCACTTAACCGGAATTTGGATGTTTGTGAATCGTTCTCAAATCTTCCACGGCTGAATCGCGAATATTCTAAGAGTCAGAAATTTCGCACGCCTCTACTAGTTAGTGCAGAGTGCTATGCTAATTAGCGACTTCACTAACATGTATTTCCATTAGGGGTGTCAAACGATTAAAATTTTTAATCGAGTTAAATGCAACTTAAAAATTAATTAATCGTAATTAATCGCAATTAATCGTAATTCAAACCATCTATAAAATATGCTATATTTTTCTGTAAATTATTGTTGGAATGGAAAGATGAGACAAGATGGATATATACATTCAACATACCGTACATAAGTACTGTATTTGTTTATTATAACAATAAATCAACAAGACTGCATTACCATTATTAACATTCTGTTAAAGCGATCCATGGATAGAAAGACTTGTAGTTCTTAAAAGATAAATGTTAGTACAAGTTATAGATATTTTGTATTAAAACCCCTCTTAATGTTTTCGTTTTAATTAAATTTGTAAAAATTTTCAATCAAAAAATAAACTACTGTAATTTTCTGACTATAAGCCGCTACTTTTTTCCTTCATTTTGATACCTGTGGCTTATAGTCCAGTGCGGCTTACTTGTTGATTTTTTTTTTTTTTTTTTTTTTTAGGTAACACTTTATTTGACAGCAGTGTCATAAGACTCATAAGATCATCAAAATTATGACATGACACTATCATGGGCATTACTGAATGCTTATGACATTGTCATTTGGCAAATTATGTCACTAACTCAATTTTTGTCCATCTTGGATCTTTCGCATCCATTCAAAACTGAGATAATTTGCCGGATAACACTTAATGACATTTGTTATAAGCATTCATGAATGCTCAGGACAGAGACCTGTCATAATTATGATTGTGTAATGACAGTCTTGGCATCACTGTCAAATAAAGTGTTAGTAAATACCATAACGAGCAATTGATGAAACAATTGGAACAGTAACTGAAGAAATATTTGGCACAGAACATGATTTTTGATTGTTATTTACATCTGTAGCGCTGCAATGCATGCTAAGAGGCATGTTGGATGTCAACAGCAGGTGGCAGCAGAGGTTGGCTGTCTCCCCCAAGGGAGCTGTGATGGCCAAATGAAGCTTCCTGAAGCAATAAAGCTTTGCACTAATTGGTTCAAAGTTTAATGATGGTTCATTTGGTCTTATGACAGTCGGTCGTATGATGCCGCTGTCAAATAAGGTTGTACCGGTTAATATCTTTTGGTGTAAAAATCCCATGATACAGTAAGGACAGCTGCGGCTTATAGTCCAGTGCGGCTTATCTACGAACAAATGCCGTTTTCGTGCCAAATTTGGTGGGCTGCGGCTTATAGTTAGGTGCGCCTTATAGTGCGAAAATTAGGGTAGTAGCCCGCCATTGTTGATGCCAATAATTACTTACACAATGCTCATGGGTGCTGAAGCCTAATAAAATCAGTCGCACCCAAGTGCCAGCAGAGGGCGACAAAACTCCAAAAAACACAACAAGTACACATTTCACTGTGCTGTCATTTTAATGTTTGAGCGGGGCATGTGCGTTAATTGTGTCAAATATTTTAACGTGATTAATTAAAATTTGTGCTTTGTTTGGTGGTGTACAAAAGTTACTCCAGATGCAGAACGTTTAAAACCAGGATTAATAATATTTTAAACAAATAATGGTCATAAATTTGTTTGGCTACTTTATTAATTAGTAATGTATGATGCAGCGATAATCTTGATAATCGTCAATACCGTGATCATCGTTCAATAATCGAATTGTAGCACCCTGGATCGTAATCGAATCGAATCGTGGGTTGCCTAAGGTAGCACAACCCTAAATGCTACAACTGAACTTTACTGATTTTTTAAAACCATTTGTGGTCGTAGTAAAACATTTTGAGAACCACTTATACAGTAAAAACAACCAATCACGTAATTTCAAGTCTTCAATTAAACAAATACGCACTCAAAACTTTCTGCATTCAATTCAATGATTCTTTTGTACAACCATAAAAAGGACCCTGACTCATACCACACTGTGAGAAGCACTTGCAGTATCTCGAACCAAATCAGTTGATCAGACCGGTATTTAGTCAGCCGCCTGTATTCCTCTCTATGACTAAAAAAAAAACAGAAAAATCAAGGACGTGCTTATGCTTGCATAACGTTCACATTTATTTGGTTTTTATTTCCTAACACATTCTAAACATGCTTTAAACACATAATGGATCACATTCTTCACAGGTAGTTAAAGTAATGGGAGCAGACAAGATTTCCGAAGAGAAAAACACGAAGCAGTTTCAATTGTCTGTTCACAGTAAGCAACAGTGTGTACATCAATGAATTCCCTGAGATACATCATTTTTAAACTACTTTGACTTGAGCCCTAGACTTTCCTCACCTTGTGCTCCAGTAAAACAGGCTATGAACATATTACTTGACAAAGGTTGGACACATTATACATGGAGATGCAGGTTAACACAATATAAGACAGGCAAATAAAACGTTTAACTGCATATTAAGCATACATTGTAAATAGAAAACATGAAACATTTTAATCGAACAGTTGTGGCATGAAATACGGTGTGAAATCAGCTCCGCATTCATACACAGCAGGTCAGAAAGGCTAATAATCATCCCTGAACAGAAGGCCCGTCTTGAATAAACTCATTATTTGCATGTGTAATATTCTGCAAGTAAAGCTGTAGCCTATATTCATAGAGTACGAGTCCGAACCCAGTGATAAAACCGCAGTAGTCTCGTGCCGTAGTGCCAGGGTCACCCGACTGAGTGGAAGCATGTAAACACAAGGAGATGTCAGCGTGACCACAGCTACATTCCCTGATTGATAATTGATCACAAGCAGCATCAGATATGATAAGCAGCCCCGCCGCGAACACTGGATTACCTTGAATGGTGAACAGCAATCATGTAGCTCAATAGAAAAAAAAAAAAAACACATATCATGACGTGTTGAATATCGTGTACACACAAAATCAACTAGCATTCACAAGATAGCAAGCTGTTTGAAATAAAAAGGTCAACACGGGAAAATAAAGCATTGCTTCACGTGAATAACAATCAGTACGCTGACATTGTCATGGGCATTCTTTCATCTTTGGTTTTGGATTCATGATACCAGAGCAGAAGTGAAACAGCAGATGACGCTAATTGAAAACGAAACAAAGGGTTGGGATACACAAGGATCCCTGACAAGTATAGATTAAAATATTTGTTGTGTTCAAGCCAGAGGTCAGCAAAAATGAGCGGCGGATGGAGACTAACGACAGCAAGTAACATGAGGCAACATGCTTAAAAAGTTACAATAATAAGGTTGGAAGAACTTTCAGAAATCTGTGAGGTCGCTGAGTGAGAAAAGTTAGGCAATGAATCCAATAAATAAGACAAAAGAAAAAAAACACCTACAGTATTTGTAGTGTAAGTAAATTGATGACAAAGAGGTAGTTTCATCACAGAAATTGCAAATGACATTTTTCTGGTATTAAAAAAAAAAAAAGACAATTAAAAAAAAAAAAAACATCACGTGTATTAGATTATGAGAGAAATTGGCAGTAAGGTAGTGGAGATGACATGAAAGGAAAAATCCTCCTTCAGATCTTTTTTCCACAGTCAGATCTGAGATGTGTGTGATGTTCAATGCATTCCTGAAGTCGAGAAAAGAGTTTCTAGTGGCTCTGTTGTTGACCACCCTGAACTTTTCTCCTTCAACTGCATCACTATTGCTGTACTGAGAGGCCTCTGTGGCTACTCGCACAGGTTAATGGAGCAAAACGTAGTATTTAGCATTTAACATGGCACATCCATCAACGATGTCTCCAAGTCCCTGAGCTGAAGTAGTTGAACATGAGTGGTTCACCTAAGATCATGAACTTGACACAACTACTTATGTGTGAACTACGTGCAACGTGTTATCTTTAAGGTCCACAGGGTCAAGAATTATTTTTCCAATGACTACAAAGAAAAAAACAAAACAAAACAAAATGACAAAACGTGATTTCTCGAGTACATGTATAGTGCACTATTTATTTAGTTTTTGCTAAAATATTAGATGTACTGTTTATTGCTAGCTAAGCCTGCTGGAAAAAGCGTTGCTTTAATCCTAACATGGTTTGTATTGTCTAATGTTTCTGATTTACTGTAATTTTTGGACTATAAGGCGCACCTGACTATAACCTGCCACCCACCAAATTTGACAAGAAAACGGCATACATTCATAATAAGCCGCACCGGACAATAAGCCGCAGCTGTCCTCACTGTATTATAGGGGTGGGAACCTCTTGGTACCTCATGATACGATATGATTTGCGATACAAAGCTCACGATTTCGATAATCTCACGATACGGCATTACGACGATTATCGATACATTGGTCAGGACATCATTCGCGGATATTCTACAAAATAATTAATAAACAGAAAAACAAACTTTTCATTCTTCTGCTCGGAATTGGAATGAGTTTATCACTAATAGACATTCGTTCATTGGCTGCCATCCCTCCCACTTCAAATGGATTGGACGTCTATGGCGGTCATTGTTAACTAATTATATTAATGTAGGCGCCTTTGAGGCCATTTGCCGTTGATTTTTGTTCACTTCCTGCTGATTTTGCGGCACTTATGGATCATTTCTGGTTTATTTGGGGGCATTTATGGGTCATATCCGTTTATGTTGAGTAACAGAACAGGAAGTGACTCAAGAATCTCCCCAAATCAATTAGCAGTGACTCAAAATCAACAGAACGTGACCTGCAAATGGCTTACTGTAAAATGAACAAAAAGTGATCTCTAAGTGCCCCGATGATATATCGATTCTTGGCAGGAGCATATCGATAACCTTTTGGGATACAAAGTATCACGATATATCACATTTTTGGTATTTTGTTATACCCGTACTGTATTATGGGATATTTACACTAAAAGATAATAACCGGTAACAGTGGCATCATAAAACTGTCATTAGACCATCATAATTATGACATGACACTGTCATGAGTATCAATGAATGCTTACAACATATGTCATTCAGTGTCATCCGGCAAATGACCTCACTTCTGAATGGATGTAAAAGATCAGAGATGGACATAAATTGATTGACAAAATTTGCCAGATGACACTTAATGATATCTGTCATATGCATTTATTAATGCCCATGACAGTGTAATGTTGTAATTATGACAGTCTTATGACGCCGCTGTAAATAAAGTGTTACCTAATAACCCAAATAAATCAACAAATACGCCACACTGGACTATAAGCTGCAGGATTCATAACGAGGGGAAAAAGTATCGGCTTATAGTCTGAAAATTACGGTAGATTTAAATATTTCACTTCACAATGAATCATGACATTGCGAGCATCCTGTGTGTGTTAATATCTGCTATCATTAGGGTTGGGCTTCGTTTGAATTTGAATGGTTCCAGTTCCGATTCAGATTCCATGTTTCGATTCCGGTTCCAAACGATTCTCGATTCAGATTCTTTTAATAGGCAGGCTCCAAAAAAATGGCATAGTTTATATTAATTTCGTCTCGATTATTATTTTTTTTTTTTAATTATATGAACTTTCAATTAATTTTGCTATGAATTTCTCACACGGCTATTTTTAACATGTATATAAATATTAGTCTTTGAACTTGAATATAATGAGGTTTCTTACCAGAGGAGTGTACTTTCACAAAGATGTTTATTTTTCAAAAGCTCAAATAGAAAACATTTTCACATATTGTTTTGCCTATGCTTTAGAGTGTCTTATGCTGCATACATTTATTGTACTGCATCGCTTATTTTGTTTTAGGTGGTATTTCTGCAAGTTAGTTAAGGGCTGATGTCAGGCGTGTTCTGTCACTTGATCTTAAGTTGACTACTTTTTAGTTTGATTTCTTTCTAAACTGATATATTGTTCATCTGTCCACAAGATGTCACAATTGTAACTCCGGACTCTACAGTTTTTCTTTGGTTTTGCTATGTGCGCTTGGCTTCCCCTAGTGGTGACTAGGGGACCAAAAAAAACATTATTTGGAAGAGAATCCTTGAGGTGTACAGACGCTACACACCTCCTCTGCACTACACATCGTTTGGAACCCTTGATAAAACAAAATCTGTACCCGTCATTGCACGTTTTAACAGAGGTTCTGATATCATTTCAGTGTGTTTATTCTGTTACTTTCTTGCCATTTAAGTGAAGCAAAGCAACATGTTTTGTGCTAAGCTAAATTAGCGACGTCAAATTATTTGCTCATAATGGAGCTAGTCTTAATGTGGCTTCTTCTTCATGGTGTTCGGCAGCTATTTCTTCCGGTTTGCGGTCAGGGCATCGAAACTTGTAATTGAAATTTTAAAAATTCGAACGGTTCGGGGTGAACCAGAGTGTTAGTTCCCGATCCCATCGATGCTCGATGCCCAACACTAGCTATTATATTGTATAGGGGCAATAAATAATCACTAAAATGTATGCAGAAATAGCAACTCATGCTTACTTTAATCTATGAAAATATCACAATGACGCTCCAAATTATGGATTTTATGGACGAAAACATTTGCCTTCAAGTAATGTGCAAAAACAGTGATCACCACTTAAGTTGATGTAGACATACATACTCACAGTCACTTAATTTTGAGAGGTAATTTTGGAGAGGAAGTACTATACACAAGAGCCTTCTGTACTCGAGAAATTACGATATTTATTGTAGGGTTAAACTATTGCCTCAAAAAAAAAAAAAAAATTGTGAATCTAACTAAATGGCTTCCACTGGACTTGTGAAACAAATACTTGCATAACAACACCACTGGTGAAAATGAGAGAAAAAAAACAAAGAGGAATCCTAAGCGATCCCAAAACACCTAATTTCAGAATATCAAGTAATCCAAAAACGCTTCCAAGATGTCAGTCACGTCTCATAAAATGTATCTGACATCACATCACCTGAGTAACACTTTCATAAACTACTGTGCACAAGGGAATGAGTCTTAAATCAAGTCCACAAAAAGTTAAGAAACAGAAAATGAGAGGTTACCCTCAATTCACAAAAAGAATGAATACATGAGAACAAAAAAACAAAAAAAACAACCCAAAACATTCAAATAACTACATAGGTACTGTACATGAAAATGTCTAAAAATGAAAAGATGAAAAGGGAACTGAAGCATTTGAAAGAGAAATGCAGCGCTACTTTTGATGGTGTTAACACTGCAGATGCACACAGATATGTGGCTAAAAAGGGCAACTTGGGCCAAGCTGATTTTCCAGAGATGCGACTGCCCAAACCCCTTGAGTTTCACTTTCAAATTACATCCACTTTTTCCTGCATGAAGCAGGCGGGATAACCCTCACGCATATCAAGCGGCAACATTTTCCTACAGAGGACCTTCTATGTCCTCCTGAAAACTAAATCTACTAACACAACAAACACATCAGCATGGTCACTGGAGTAACTCATGAATGCAATACATAACACTCACTTTACCCTGTTTCGATCCAGGCCAATAGGGACCTGAGAGGAACACACTGGGTGGGCAGTGGCCGAGGTCAAGGTCTCTGAACATCACCGATGTGTGCAAAAAAAAAAAAAAAAAAACAACCAAAAAAAAAAATAAAACAAAAAAAGTCTTTGCACTGAATGCATTTTTGTCTGCGTTTCAAATGGTTTTGCACATGAATGAAACTGCTAAAAACTGGAGGAATCACAGAAGACACTGGAGCAGTTCCAGAATTAAAGACCATTTTCTACAATAATGTGCATATCCGTCACAGGGAGCAAAGGCCAGAAGTCTAGTCGTTGCCCTAAACTGAATCAATCACACTAAAATCATCACCACATCATAAACTGATTATCTGCAATCTTGTTGGCTGAACTTGGAACAGCGCATAATAAACATTCATTTTCCTAGTCTGCGGAGTCAATCGTCCCAATCAAACTCACTGAGCACCACTTAGACAGTACCTGAGGCAGGTTCAGGTCAAATCTAATCTTCAGGTTTTGGGGCTGTGCAAAAATATGATTGGACTCGACAGTACTTGATAAACGTCTAGTAGCAAAATTGCTAGGCTGATGGGTTAGAGGTGTCATCTCGACATCCTGCTCATGGATATAGTGAATCACAACTGCTCATCAGTTGTCATCTTTCCCCTAAATGATAGGAAAACAAGTCTGCTGAACACATACAGTATGTGGGTGCAGGTTTAGCAGCATTTAGGAGAAAATCTGGCAATGTGCTCATCTGTCCATCAGAGGGTCTCCCATCTGATTACAATGGATTCATTTCTTATACTTATCCTTCATTGACAAGAAATGTCTTTGTCGAGCTATCAGCTCCATACCCATCAATGGGCATTTCAAAAAAGCATTGCATAATACTTTGGTCAAAAAAAAACAACAAAATATTAAAACAAAAAGTAAACCAAGCTATCCTCCCTTACCCTTGCAATAAAGCCTTACATCCCCAGTCTATGATTGTAAAATATACCCGTATACTCCTTTTCCAAAGAAGATCCAAATGATCCAAATAGCTGTCACCTTCACTCATGGAATGTTAAGCCTCCCAAAGGCAAAATGTCTAAGATTCCATGCAGCTAAAGTAGCTCATCTTATCAATATCTAGTATTTTCCATGTAACAAAACATCATTTCGTAATGTTTGATTTGCACAGCTCCTTTGAACATCCAGACTCTGATTGAGGTGCCAAAGCATCCACTGGAATTTTGAATAAGACTGGGCAACTTTTTATTCACACCACGAAAATAGCAATAACATCTTCCTGAGGTAGTCTCAAAACACTTGTCAACACGTGTCTATCTTCCCCCATCTGAATAAAATAAACTCTTTTTTTTTTTAAAGTCTAGTTCTAACAATGGCAACACTGACGCATTGAGCAAACTGGATACACACTTGTAAACTCCAAAGACCAATGCATCTATGAGCATTTGTTTTGTACAGAAGCATGTGCACAGTGTAAATCAGCATACATTCAGCTCTGTCGTGTAATAAATATAAAAAGAAAAAGTCATTAAGAAAAACAAACTAGCTGCTTGTCACATTCATTAGAGGTGAGACCAGTCCCTCGCCTTGAGGGGTAGGAGGTTAGGGGAGGGAGGTTGTGAGGTCAGGGTCAGGAAGGCCTCTAATTTCCAGAGGAGGTGGTCACACAGGGTGACGGGGCGGTCCTGTAGCTGGTCAAACTGGATTTGCAGGAGTGCAAGACTGCTTTGAACAAGAGAGGGAGCTGCTCCAGAGGGACATTGACCAGCTTCCCTGAAAACACATTCCACTGGTTTAGCTTTTCTTCACACTTGAAAACAAAACATAATTTTTACTGAAGCCTTCTTGCGGATCTTTGGCATTAACGACAAGGTTGCCCTAAAGTTAATCTAGGGCTGTCAATAAGTGTTGTCTTCGTCAATGATGATGATAATGAAAATATTTCCTCAACGAGCATTTTTTTCACATCGATGATGTCACAATGACGAGCTAAAAGCGTGTCTTCAGAGACTAAAACATAACGAATTGGATGCCAGTTGTCGTCAGACGAGAACGAGACGAAAACTCGCCATAGTTTCAGTCATGAGTTCACAATGCGTGATATTTTCCTATCATATGTGTATTTAGCACGTGCTACTTGGGAAGTTATCTTTTCTTATTTTGGCTATGCCACGTTGCTTTAGCCTTTAAAGATCTGTGCTCAGTGATCATCACACACTAAACTACGGTAACTTGGGGCATTAGCATTGCATGTGCGTTAGCATTAGCATTTAGCATGGTGACAGAGTGTCTTCGGCTACGTTCATACTACAGGTCTTAATGCACGAATCCGATTTTTTGTCACATGTTTTTTTGGCGTGCCCGTTCAGACTGCCTTTGTCCATTGAGACCATTCAAGTATTACGCATGCGCACTAATTCGCAGTCCGACAAGCGCTGAGCAAGACAACCCGCATGCGCAGAAGCATCAGAACAAATGACCACACATGCTGGCTGTCATCCGTCATTCCAGGGATATCATATTTTGCTTTTTAAAAAGAGGACACAAATAAGAGACATAAATAATCCCAGTTTAGGTTTATATTCAAAGTATATGGATCGATAGCATGCACGCACTGTCCGTGCATGTCACACACATGTACGCGCAGTTTGCCCCGACTCTCGGCCGTGTAAGCAATGTTGAAATATTGCTTATATGGAGCAGACAGAAAACCGATCATTCTCAGGCTTATCCTCAACCCATTTTTATTTTTTTTAATGACTGTTGTCAAGTCCGACCCTTCCTAAAAAGCCGTGTTCAAGGCAAGCTAGGCGCTAATAACGCATAGCTGCACCACTACCGCGGCGTCTCTCTCGCTTTTTGATGACGTAATTGCTGCATGAATTCCGATTTGAGAGACTGGACAGTACAGACCGCCGCGACAGTCTGGAAAAATGTGGCCCAGATCGGATTTGAACCACATACGAAAGTGACCCAGATCAGATTTGAAATGGTCCAGTTCTATGCGACTTGTCACGTTCAGACCGTCAAGTTAATGCCTAACTCGAGGCGGAAAAACACGAAAAGATCGGATTCGTGCATTAAGACCTGTAGTATGAATGTAGCCTTCTTAAACTCTTGGAAAATTTTACAAACAGTTCGTAGCGTCCAGGTGACTTTAAATGATAGGAAATAAAGTAGTGTTTTCCTGCGGAGTGTGTATTATCATCATGAGGATGTTGATGTCCTTCTTGTAGACTGTACAATTATGTGCTCGTCTGTCAATGTTCATTTGAACTTGTTGGAAAACATTTATTTATTTCTTAATTAATTTATTTATTTATTCATTCATTTACTAAATTTTTTTAAGTTCATAGACGAAAACATTTTGAGAATTGTCGACTAAAACGAGACGAAATTTGCCTGAGTTTTCGTTGACTAAAACTAGACGAAGACAGACACATTTTGAAATAACTAAAATATGGATAAGACTAAGTATTTTAGTCCATAAGACTAAGGCAAAAATTGAAAGAGCAGCCAAAAACAACACTGCTGTCATTAGATTTAACCAATTATTCACACTTTTTCTGTAATTAATCTCAATCACAATCACTCACAATTACTGTAATTCACCAATAAATTAATGTGATTAAAGCTTACAAAGCTTACAACGGACATGTACAAGAAAAGTCATCAAATTAACTCAATGAAAATATATTAACATTAAAAAGATTGAAGAAATGTAGAAGCAATGCGTGGTGCCTCCTCATACATGTAAATTCTCCGAGCTCTCTTGTCATTATAAAAAGTCTGTATTATTGACACTATTGTACCTCATATGGGCGGATCCTAATTGCGATTCCCTAGTGCTTCGCGAAAAATCTTTCTCAATCGGTCATCTTCAACCAAGTAAAATTGTGCGACAGTTCTGCGCGAGCCACATCACAAGAGAATCTGTTACCTTCTCACTTACGGGTTAAAGTGCATATGACACGAGAAATAAGTCTTAAATGGCATTATTATGTGAATTAGAATCATATTTTGAGACGATTCGACTATATACAACAATTTAGCAAAGCACAGATGACGAGAAATTAGTCTTTTAATCTGCTGGTTAGCCACGCCCACCATTATAGGGCTTTAGCGTCCCCAACAGGTGGATGACGTCAGCGGTAGACTGGGCTCATCGGTTTTACTTTTCAGCCCATTGAGGGGGAATTATTCAGAAAGGGGAAAACGCGACGAAGAGAGCCACAAAATGTCATTGTTTCAGTCTCTCTACTCCAATATTTTTACAGGATATTCTTTTTATCCAAGTATTTGTCCCCAATAGCTATATAAATGGCTTGAGAAGAACCAGTCAGCCTGTCGAGGGGGAACTATTCACAACGAGGAAAACGCGACGAAGAGAGCGGCAAAATGTCATTGTTTCTCTCTCTTTACTTCAATATTTTTACAGGATATTTCTTTTTATCCAAGTATTTTCCCCAATAGCTATATAAATGGCTTGAGAGGGACCAGTCAGCCCTTCGAGGGGGAACTATTCACAACGAGGAAAACGCGACGAAGAGAGCGGCAAAATGTCATTGTTTCTGCCTCTTTACTTCAATATTTTTACAGGATATTCTTTTTATCCAAGTATTTTCCCCAATTGCTAAATAAATGGCATGGTCATGACAAATAACAGTCTTGTGCTGAATGGAATATGAAATAATAAAAATGCATTTATTCAAGACGACATGGCAAAATTACTCCATAATGGTCAAAACTGTCGACTTCACCTTTACTGTCGCACCTCCCGAACGATATTTTATGACACCTAAATCGGACATATGTCATTTCCCTTCCCCGGCTTCGGAGAATGTAAACAAACAAGAAGGCGTGACAGCTAGCCGACATGCTAACCCGAACCGAGTGATGTTTCAAAGTCTTCGAAGCGGAAAATCACACATAACTATCCTGGATTATTAGACATGACGACCCGGTTGTTGATTGTGTTTGCGGATCGGCAAACCGCCCGGCGGAGAGCAATTTACAGTTTGTTCCCCGGAGGAGGGTGGCTGGAGTTGTTGTGCAGCTAACGTGCTGCTGCTAATGAGCATTAGGAGAGCTTTTTACATGCCTATCAATGATCAAACGTAAGTAGTCCTTCATTTAAAGGAAGTTTGTAGTGTTTACTTTGTAATCGCTGTATTCGTATTTGACATAATACAAAACAAGATGTTTACTCACTTCCTCGTAAGTCCAATGGTCCCACAGTAAATATCCACGGTGAATGGGAACCTTTTGAAACTCCAAAAAGGTGCATACGCCTCTCCCTCATACAGAATGATTTTTCTGCAGCCGTTTGGCTGGCGTGATGCGAAAAATAAACGTATTAATCCGCAAAATCAGCTGAATCCTTCGTCCTCATACACAACAGTAAACTGTAGCGTGAAGAGGACGTCTTCTACCGTACACGTCACAGCGCCCTCCTCCTCAATGCAAGACCGAAGCCGGAAGTCACTCATTTTCATGGCGCGGGCTTCAAAAAACTAAATAAAAATAGCGATCGCTTCCACACACATCCAAGCGGCCCATATCATTCAGGGGCATAAAATACCGCGTGTATTATGAAATAAACATGCTTTTTCGTTTCACAGGCACTTTAAGTTATCCACTCATGAGCACACTTTACTAGCATTGATTGTTAAGACCCCTCTCACAGTAACTTCAACAGAGTGTTTTGCTCTCAGATGGCATGCCAATGACATACAGGTAGTCCCCGGGTTACGACATACCCGACTTACGCGATTTCAAATTCACGACGCCTGTCTCGTTTTTTGTTTTTGTTATTGTTGTCTTTTTTTTTTTTTTTTAAATGTTGACTTTTGTTTTGTGATGCATGCTTTTATTTTGGCACAGGAAGCGTAGAGCAGGTTACACACCGCTCAGCCCACACACGCACATATGAGGAAGAGTGAAGCGGTGACGGCCTGTGCGCAAATTTGTTGCTTGTGAAGCATCCAGACGCGACGACTGCATATAACCCCTTTTGTACTGTTCATTGTGCGTTTTCAATTGTAGTCAAATACTTGGGGCGAGTTTATGTGATTGTTGTTGATGATGTGCAGACGCTAACTGAGACATGCTAATCGTTTGTTATTGCTGTATCAGCAGCTACTTCTAAACGGAAATTTGAATTGCTATTATTGAAGACGAGACTGATTTAATTTCCTTTTATTTTAGTTTCATTCTGCAAGTGTCGATGTCATGAGTAGCTGAATAAAGTCAGCAATGCACATGGACATCTGGTATCGTCATTTCAGAGCTTAGCTCGCTGTCTAGCTAGGAATTAGCTCCAAAGTCTTGTCGAGGACAGTACAATGGCATATAATACATGTTTTTGGATATTTTTTTAAATTGTTTTTTTAGATAGGTGTTTAAAGGGTTAAATCCAATTTACACGGAAATCCGGATTACATCGCCAGCAGAGGAGCGGAACTCGTTCGTAAACCGGGGGCTACCTGTACTTTTATGGTATTTGAATTTTGAAATTTCAAATCCGACTTAACATCAAACAGCTTTTCAAAGTGAAACTTTGCTGTCCATTTTTCAATGTCCTCCTAGTTTGAATGGACACATGAGCAGAGGTTATGAGTTTGCTGACACGGGAAGTAAATAAAACTGGTACAGAGGGGCAAATAAGTATTTAGTCAACCACTAATTGAGCAAGTTCTCCCACTTGAAAATATTAGAGAGGCCTGTAATTGTCAACATGGGTAATCCTCAACTATTAGAGACAGAATGTGGAAAAAAATACAGAAAATCACACTGTTTGATTTTTAAAGAATTTATTTGCAAATAGTGGTGGAAAATAAGTATTTGGTCAACACCAAAAGTTCATCTCAATACTTTGTTATGTACCCTTTGTTGGCAATAACGGAGGCCAAACGTTTTCTGTAACTCTTCACAAGCTTTTCACACACTGTTGCTGGTATTTTGGCCCATTCCTCCATGCGGATCTCCTCTAGAGCAGTGATGTTCTGGGGCTGTCGTTGGGCAACACGGACTTTCAACTCCCTCCACAGATTTTCAATGGGGTTGAGATCTGGAGACTGGCGAGGCCACTCCAGGACCTTGAAATGCTTCTTACGAAGCCACTCCTTTGTTGCCCTGGCTGTGTGTTTGGGATCATTGTCATGCTGAAAGATGCAGCCACGTCTCATCTTCAATGCTCTTGCTGATGGAAGGAGATTTTCACTCAAAATCTCTCGATACATGGCCCCATTCATTCTTTCCTTTACACAGATCAGTCGTCCTGGTCCCTTTGCAGAAAAACAGCCCCAAAGCATGATGTTTCCACCCCTATGCTTCACAGTGGGTATGGTGCAATTCAGTATTCTTTTTCCTCCAAACACGAGAACTTGTGTTTCTACCAAAAAGTTCTATTTTGGTTTCTTCTGACCATAACACATTCTCCCAGTCCTCTTCTGGATCATCCAAATTCTCTCTAGCGAACCTCAGACGGGCCTGGACGTGTACTGGCTTCAGCAGGGGGACACGTCTGGCAGTGCAGGACTTGAGTCCCTGGCAGCGCATTGTGTTACTGATAGTAGCCTTTGTTACTGTGGTCTCAGCTCTCTGTAGGTCATTCACTAAGTCCCCCCGTGTGATTCTGGGATTTTTGCTCACCGTTCTTGTTATCATTTTGATGCCACGGGGTGAGATCTTGCATGGAGCCCCGGATTGAGGGAGATTATCAGTGGTCTTGTATGTCTTCCATTTTCTAATAATTGCTCCCACAGTTGATTTCTTTACACCAAGTGTTTTACCTATTGCAGATTCAGTCTTCCCAGCCTGGTGCAGGTCTACCATTTTGTCTCTGGTGTCCTTCGACAGCTCTTTGGTCTCGGTCATAGTGGAGTTTGGAGTGTGACTGACTGAGTTTGTGGACAGGTGTCTTTTATACCGATATTGAGTTAAAACAGGTGCCATTAATACAGGTAACGTGTGGAACCTCGTTATACCTCATTAGAAGAAGTTAGACCTCTCTGACAGCCAGAAATCTTGCTTGTTTGTAGGTGACCAAATACTTATTTTCCACTCTAATTTGGAAATAAATTCTTTAAAAATCAAACAATGTAATTTTCTGTTTTTCTTCTTCCACGTTCTGTCTCTCATGGTTGAGGTTTACCCATGTTGACAATTACAGGCCTCTCTAATCTTTTCAAGTAGGAGAACTTGCACAGTTGGTGGTTGACTAAATACTTATTTGCCCCCACTGTAGCTCTTATTTTTATTAAATACGTTATATCATTTTAAGTAATCTCCAGATTAAGATGCAACTTTGAAAGCACTTTTAATAAGACAAAACCAAAGATAGTTCCTGGTGCCTTGGATTTCTCTTGCCGTGTCAAAAATCATATTGATTACTTTCCTCATACTGGTCTTACCTGCTATACAGCGGATCTCCGGCAGACACATCATGATCTCAGGGAAGCGTTTGGGCTGGTGCGGATACTTATACTCAGTATAGTCTTGACACACGTACCAGTAGCGCTTGTTCAGCTGCTCAAGCTGAGAGACGTTTGACAGTCCTCTTATATCTGCACGGGTCCGAAAGCATATAACAGTCATGAGGAATTGGAAAAAAAAAAAAACAAAAACGCATTAACAATAAAAAAGAAAGAAAGGGAAAAATGAGTTACAGTATAATGTTTGCTCTGATACCTTGGTTTAGGAAGTTGATTGCTTTCATACAGGCATATTCTTCATTGCTGATCTTCAACTGGTGGAATTTGCGAAAGAGATATATCAGCCTCTCCATTACCTCCATGCCATCCTCACCAAAACTGAAGGATAAAACAGAAAATGTAAAAAGATGTACGACAGGTTTCAGTAGGTGTACTTTATAACAAAATGCAACTAATGACGTTTGCATTATTTGCACGTCTAATAATTGTTTTCGTCACACAGCTTACAGGAGATCAGCCACAAAGTTTCATTTACCTCAGAAAACATTTTTCTTATCTAATTCATCAGAACAACACTGAAATAGGAGTTGCCGCTTTAAATCACACATTCACTCCGAAAAGACCAGGACTACAAACTGAGGATTCAGAGTTGTGCTGTATATTAAGAGAAAGTGTGTCATGAGGTTAGATAATTTTGGCCTGATTTACACTCACTCTCTCACCCCTACACATCCTTTATTACCAATAGTGAGAGACATAACATCACATGCCAGACAGACGGTGCTAGCCACAGCACTGTATTAGGGAGTCCTCCTGTTCATGGACTGGTTCACTGGCCCCATTCCAATTCTATTTTCCCTAAAGTGATTTGAGGAATTATAAACCGTTTTGGACATACAGAGCTAACAGACTAGAACGTCTGTCTGTCTTTAGGAAGAGTTGCTGCTGTGATATCTACCTAATTCTTGGTAACGTACTGGTTGGCCATTACAGGACCCTAAAATTTGACATCTGCTATTATTTAAAACAGAGCCCCCTCACCCAAAAAACAGTAGGAGGAGGCAATAACAGGCAGTAAATAGTATAACATGTCAAATGAAGGCAGTGAAATACACTGTTGTTAGTATGATTACAAAATTCTTGTCAAAAAAATCTGGGAAATGTTTTCATCTGTCAATTTGTTTTAAAAAGCAAGTTATATACCGTAATTTTCGGACTATAAGACACTACTTTATCCCGTCATTTTGAATCCTGCTGCTTGTAGACCAGTGCGGCTTATTTATTGATTTATTTGGGTAAATAGGTAACACTTTATAAGACAGCGGCATCATAAAACTGTCATAATTATGACACGACACTGTCATGGGCATTAATTAATGCTTATGATTAGGGATGGGAATTGATAGGATTTTTACGATTCCGATTCCATTATTGATATTGCTTAACGATTCGATTCTTTATCGATTCTCTTATCGATTCTCTTATCGATTCTAATTTGGGGGAAAAGAACAACAAACGTTTTGATTGGCATCGAGTTTGTTTAATCAGAACTCACAACCTTACAAACTCACAACGAGATCAAAAGAGGCCCAAAGCCTCAATGTTAACTGTGGCAATAAGTGGCAAATACACAAGAATGTGTAACATTTTACTGAAACATTTATCTCATAGAAATAAAAAATATTGGTATATATTGGGAGATAGGTTGTTGTTCTGCGTTTGGCAATATGTGTTAAAGCAGGGGTCCCCAAACTTTTTCCTGTGAGGGCCACATAACTTTTCCCCTTCTCTGATGAGGGGCCGGGGTCAGTTTGTAACAAAAAAAGTGTGACGATTGCAGAAGTGCATAAATGTAAAAAATTATTGTTTTTCAGAAAGCCACAATCAAATAATCCTTTCTGGATTCTTCACGGAATGAAAGTAAATAAAATAAAAATAATAATATAATAATAATAATTAATAATAAAAACACTATTAATTAAATAGATAATATCCAAATAACCCGCTCTGAATTCTTCAAGGAAAAAGGCCAGGAAATAAATAACACGATTGAGAAAAAAAAAATACATTCAAAATGGCCGGACCAAATGTGGAGGCGGGCCGTATTTGGGCCGCGGGCCGCAGTTTGGGCACCCGAAGAAATGCCGCATCCAAGCGAGTGAGCGTGCGAAGTGAGAGAGGGAAACACTTCTACGAGCCTACGTTCTTTGTTAATGTTAATATCTACAGAGGCAACGCGTGTATGTATAATCTTTTGTGTTGTTGTTGTGTTTCCACTCGCGATCGGACACTTAAATCCAGTTGTGTAGTGGTTTGAACGATGTGCTAATGCTAGCGAACGAATGCTAACCATACTGTTATTAGCAGCTAATCATCGCTGATTTACGTTGATGCAAACCTGTTTGTTATTGGGGACGAAATTGATTTGTTTCATTTCTATTCTTAGTTTCACTCTTCAAGTGATGGTTGAATAAAGTCAGCAAATTATACCAACGTCTTCTGTATCGTCATTTCGGAGTTTAGCTAGCTGTGTAGCTGTCTCGGTGAGGACAGTGCAGTCTATTCCCTCCCGATGCAGTTATCTCCACCTTGCAATGACTGCAAGTCGCTTTGTTGTAATTTTTCCTCGTGAAGTGAAGACACACTGTCGAGCGTTTGAACCTACGTGCTGTCATTGTTATGTTTATGGCTGCAATGCTCGTGCTTACCCGTCGTAACCTTTCATTTTCACACTCTTTCCTGGTGAAGTGTAGTCCAACTTTGGAGCGAGTGGTTCTTGGCGCCATGCTAGTTTGATGCGTCTGGACAACAAGACACGTCACGACGCAATACGCGTCTTTAGGACTCATTCAAGGGATCGTTAAGGCTTTTTCATTGTGATGTCGAGGCCTCGAAACACTCAGAACCGGTTCCGAATTGGAATCGGATTTCGATTCCCATCCCTACTTATGATAGATGTCATTAAGTGTCATTCATCACTAACTCCATTTATGTCCAGCTTGCATCTTTTGCATCCATTCAAAAGTGAGATCATTTGCAGGATGACACTAAATGGCATCTGTCATAAGCATTCATCAATGCTCATGCCTACTATGTTTCATCACCAATGACAATTTCTGCACATCATTGTACCCTTTATCAAAAAGTTGGATGGTCTTCACTACAGTCAAGAAGAAATATCCACCTCATGTTATTCATCTATAAGGCTTTACTGTGCAAACTTCCTAACTACCTCACATCTCTCCTGTCGTTCAAATCCAGCAACTACAAAACACGATCAACTAACTACTTAAACCTAAACATTCCACTAACACGCACTAATGTTGGTAGAACTGGCTTTAGCGATTATGCTCCTTTTAAGTGGAACGAATTGCAATCTACTCTTAGACTACAGTCAATCATTAATCTTGGTGATTTTAAATCTCTTTTGTCTAATGTTTTTACTGATCATTGTAACTGTTTCCGTTAGTGTATTTTGTGTTGTCTGATATTTGTGAATTTTTCTTTGTGCTCAGGCCTCTCTTGTAAAAAAGATATTAATCCCAATGAGACTGCCTGATAAAATAAAGATTGAATAAATAAAATGAAAAATGCCTAGTGCTGCAATGATTAATCGATTAATTGATTAAATCGAGAAATTCGATTAGAAAAAAAGCTTGGAATCAAATTTAGCTGCTTTGAGGATGTTTGATTAGAGCAGACATGTCCAAAGTCCGACCCGGGGGCCAAATGCGGCCCTTGGTCAAATTTCATCCGGCCCCCAGCCTCTGTCATAAAATCAATAACGTCTGGCCCGCACACAGACCTAATAAATTGGTCTGCAGTACTGCTACCAGCATATGAAGTTGCCTCCACACTAAATGCTGCTCCTCATTTACCCACTAAAAGGCAGCAGTACTCTAAGCAACATTACCCCGTGTGACCTTTTACTCCCAATTTTCTAAATTGGCGAGAATCAACAAAAAAAAGAAAGTTGACTGTGACGGCCGACGCTTCAAGGATAGGTGGAAATTGGAATATTTCTTCACTAAAATACGCAAAAACTGTGTCTGCCTCATTTGGAAAGAGACAGTCGCTGTTTTTATAGAGTTCAATGTGAGGCGATATTACCAAACAAGACACGCTGACATGTACGACAAGATTACAGGGGAGATACGCAGCGAGAAAATGAAGCAACTTGAAGTTAGTTTAATTCTACAGCAGCAGTATTTTGCAAGAGGCCGAGAGATGAAAGAGCACCACAAAGGCTAGTTGCGAGATTGTTGAAATTATTAACTAAAAAAAATAATAAAGCAAATGTGACACACAGAATGGCTAAAATTTGCTTAAATATACTGTTCTACATAAAGGACGTCAGTCAAGGTCGGCCCCCCACATTTTTACCACTCCAAATCTGGCCCCCATTGCAAAAAGTTTGGACATCCCTGGATTAGAGTGACATTGTAATAGTTTGTTTTGAAAGTGTTTGCATTTAGTTTTATTGATTTGAGTGAATACAATGCCCTTTAGTGGCAACACCTAATGGGCCGTAACTCGTCTAACACGGCTGAATCCAGCTGCTCCCTGTTAAGAACAACATATGGTATGTTATTGTTAGAGCTAACATGTTTATAATAGGGCTGTCAAACGATTAACATTTTTAATCGAGTTAATCACAGCTTATAAATTAATTAATCGTAATTAATCGCAATTCAAACCATCTCTAAAATATGCCATATTTTTCCGTAAATTATTGTTTGAATGGAAAGATAAGACATAAGACGGATATATACATTCAGCATACTGTACACAAGTACTGTATTTGTTTATTATAACAATAAATCCACAAAAAGGCATTAACATTATTAACATTCTTTGTGTTAAAGGGATCCACAAGAAAGACTTGTAGCTCTTAAAAGATAAATGTTAGTACAAGTTATACTAATTTTATAATAAAACCCCTCTTAATGTTTTCGTTTTAATAAAATTTGTAAAATTTTCTATCAAAAAATAAACTAGATACACTAAATACACCACGAGGTGTCAATGGCGAGTTTTAAAATACCGTACATTAGAAATCAAGCCAAATAGTGTGTTTTGTCCCCCAACTGACGTCGTAGTTTCCAGTTTACTGGTCCATCCATTGTAATTCACGTCATTTGAGGGCTAGCTTCACAACGTACTTGACCTCTGAAAGTTTGTATATTGTGAATGAATATTGCCATCCAATGTATTTGTTGAACTAAACAAAATGTTTGGATAGAGTTTGACCAAAGTCTTGAGTAAGTTTTATGTGTATGTTGCATAGCTATTTTGATTCGGAATGCCAGTCTCTTTGCACTGTTGTTTAACTGTGTGAGAATGGACCTCTTTTATACAGATTGAAGCGCTTTTCTATTTGTGAACATATATATATATATATATATTTTTTAGAGATATTATTTTTGTTGTGCTTTCACTAAACAATGCTTATGTTTGTTGTGAAGGAGTTGCCGAAGCTTATGCCAATAAACGGCGCGGTCCAATGAACGCCTGTGTCCACTCGCCTTTTGTAATATTCTGATATAGAATTACCCGAGGCACCTTGAAGTGCATGCTGCGCCGAAATGTTGTTTACTCACATGATGCAGGAGTGAGTTAAAAGTTATTGCCTGCCAAGAGCCGTAAGCTGTGTTAACGTTGAACCTGAATGTGCTAATGAAGAAACAAAGTGCCAGCTCGTCGCGTGTGGTATACCTTTGTTAAGAAAAAGCACAAAACAAGACACCTTTCTCTGCCTCTTAGCGCTCAAGTGCGTCATTGTAATCTGTTTGAGGCAATGAACGAGCAGGTCATTCCACGCATGCGTTAAATATTTTAAAGTGATTAATTAAAATAATTAATTACCGCCCGTTAACGCGCTAAATTTGACAGCCCTAGTGTTTAATGCATTATTTATTTCGTTTAGAAGTATATTTCGCAGTTTATGTGGAAATATGTGTTTTAACGATTCGTTAAGATCATTGTTTGAAAATGAAAAATAAAAAAAATAAAAACATTTTTTAAAAAGTCTGCATTTTATTGCATTTAAGCTAGCGGACTTTTACTAATTAAGTTAGCCGATTGATCTTTTGTTGTACTTAGATCCCTCATTTATTTATTTTTTTATATCGTTTGAGGCTAAGCTCAAGTATTTTAATTTATGCATTTATTGCTCTCGTGAAATGAAAATCCACTTCTGCATAGTTTGAAGAAACACTCAGGAATTTTACTTCGCATTCACATTCAATGCTCTTTTAAAAGTGTAATCTTAGCAAGCCAAAATAAATATTATTGCAAGCATAAACGCTTGTTTATTTGTTTTATATATCCTTAAATCTTTTCTGCCAAATATTAAATGTTCGTAATCTGATATCTTGATTATTTTACATAAACTGTACATATTTTTATGTATAACGAATCCATAGCTGCAGCCCTACACATGACAGTGTCATGTCATAATTATGACGATCTTATGACAGTCTTATAATGCTGCTGTCAAATAAAGTGTTACCGGTCAATATCTTTTGGTGTAAATATCCCATGAGACAGTGAGGACCGCTGCTGCTTATAGACCGGTGTGGCTTATCTGTGAACAAATTCCGTTTTTGTGTCAAATTTGGTGGGTGGCGGCTTATATTCAGGTGCGCCTAATAGTTCGAAAATTACGGTACTTGGAAAATGAAGAGGACGCCCTGTAGGGACATTTTTAAAATTTGCTGTGTGTGTTCGGTATGTCTTAACTCTTCAAAGAGGAAAAATGGAGCACAAATTAGCCGAGTAACTGAGTAGTATGGTAATAATCCATAAAATAAGGGGTTGCTACACTGTAATTTTCAAAACCGCTCACCCCTGCAGCTCGTCATCAGAAGGTGTGTACTTGGCCGTGACATTGGCCAGGTTGCCAAAGATCTGTGCGCTGTAGATTGTGAGACAGGAGAGCAGGATGAGCTCCTGCCAGGTGGAGCTGAGGAGGCAGGTGTAGTCCTCGATGGAGAGCTCACAAAAGAAAGGCAACTTCTTTATCCATGAGATCTGGCGGAAGAGTAGCTCATCTGCCAGGCGACACAGCAAGGCAAACAGCTCCACCTGTGTTACCTTGTAGCTTTTAAGAAAAATACAAAACAATGACTGGTTAAAGCAATGCTTTTCAAGTGTTTTCTGTTACGCCCACCCCAGGAGGACATACAGTAAATGTTTCGTGCCCCCCTCCGTAACTCTCTGCCGCGACTGTAAATAGTATCATTTCTCTATAATATTATTATAAGTACACCTCTGCATAACATTGTGTCCTTTTAAGTATTAAAGAAAAAAAGCTATATATATCAATAAAGTCAAACATTATTAACATTGTTTTGTTTGTAACAGTAAAGACTTAAAGCGCATCAATTTGTCTGAATTAAAAAAAAAACAGTCACATCAAAACTGTAAAAATACAGTCAAGGTACATTTTTGACCATTTGATACTGAAAAATAAAATCTAATAAAACCAATAAATAATAATAAATTCTAATTGATTAGCAACATTAACTCATGACAACAATATGCCTAACAATTTGACTGAAAAAAAAATTAATAGAACAAAAACGACAGTGTCACTGGACAGATGGACCATTTTTATTTTTGCTGCAGACAGTATCAGCTCCTTTGCTATGTTTTGGGGTTATTTTGTGCTGAGCAACTTGGTATGCCACCATATATGATACTAACAGTGCTCGCTGATTTACCAATGTAACACTGACAAAGCGGGGTGATTGTTGGCAATATTTGGCACGTTTTCGCTGAAAAAAAAAAAAATCAAGCGGCTTATCAATGTGATTGGGGTCTAATGTCTTTAAGGGACGTCTTAATTGATTTAGGTTCCTGCTTTCCGCCGCAAACAGTTTTAAACACTCCTCTCCCACTGTATTAAAACTCTTCATTTTTCCTCGTCTCAGCTCTTTATATTTCCACTGCTCTTTGCTGTGTGCTCTTTTTTGGTTAGACATTACTGCGCACTCTGAAAATAAGAGCGCACTGGCAACTACTGAGTGGATGTGCAATTACACTTTGTTCTAGTATGCCAAATAACAACATTGAAACTTACATAGAGTCAAAATGAAATATGATTACCTCTATAAATGCAAAGTGTCTATTTAATACTTTTATAAGTCAATATTTTCATAGGTTTGCAGAACGACACACTAGGTACTGTACTGTGCAGTCATGATGTACACTGCCTTTGTAGAAATTTTCAACTGTTAATGAAATAAAGCAGTTTCTGGATGGCTGGCAATGTCTCTTTTTCTTTGGCCATTTCTCAGAGTTTTTGATCTCGAGTTTCCTCAAATATGAAGATGTGAAAATGCAAGTCGCCAAATATAACCGAATGTCAAACATTGCAGTTTACAGAAAGGACAGCTGAAATTCACACTTTAAAGTGTTTGACCCACATGTCTGGTTTCATTGGAATGGCTCAAATATAGTAGAAAATATATATACTTTGAAAGCTGAGAATAACTATTTGTGATATGGCTATCAATAGTCACATAATTTTATCACAAGGTTCTGCTTGACCTTATCATGACTATTGAACTTAGTGTGTGCTCATCGGTGGACTTTATTCATTTTTATCCAGTACAGTGCCAGCATTTATACGCCTGAGTATGAATAAAAATAAAAAATGGTTCACCCATTACAGTTGTTTTATTTCTTCTTGGAAGATTTTCATCAAAGTTTGGGAGTTTACGTGAATTAAAAGACCATTTGTAAGGTCACACATGGACCTGATATTTCTATGTATAATAACACAGGTATGTTGGAAAATTCCACAAACTGTTTTCATTTAGTTATACGCAGACAATTTATCAAAAACTAAAGCAAATTAGTCATGATTGGGGTAAGTTAATAACCCATTTCATATCAAATGCCTTGTGAAGAGTAGCAAAAGTTGACTGGTTAATACTTACTGTGGGAATGGAATAAAATTTGAATTATCGACATAGTATAACGTGATAGTGCCGGAAAGGGATCCGCCGATAGAAAGACTCGTAGTTCTTAAAAGATAAACATTATTATGAATTAAAATAATTTGATACCGAAACCCCTCTTGCCGATTTTGTTTTCATACAATTTGAAAAATTAGTTTAACCAGTAGGTCGCCATTGTTGTTGACGCCACATGGTTACGCTGCCGGCTTCAAGAGTATGACTCTAGCGACATAAACCTGTCACCTGTTCAACCCTTTCAATTTGAACCCGAGAGGGACATTAATGAGCACGACAGCACTGCCGATATTTCACAAAACGAGCAGCAAAAGCAAAATGAACAGGATGAGACGAGAGTAGGAAAAAAAAAACAGTGTTCTGCCAAAATGTGCTACAACGTCTACAAGAAGCGAATTTACCACTTAAAGTACTACTGTGAGCTTTCAGCTTGTTTTGTTTAGATACATACAGATGGAACATACTAAAGATGCCTTAATAAAATACTTAAATGTAAAATCAAATAAGGGTGGTTTAAATATGCTACGTGACTATAATGTGGTCAACAGATCAACAACCTGCTTTAAAACTACCACAAGAAAACACAATACTTAAAAGTATGAGAGGGAAACACACGCAAAAAGTATTTTGAGGCAATGAAAAGGTTATAAAAGACTAAATAAAAACACAAATAGTAAGTACTAGTCATTAATCGATGAGGGCATGAGTTGGACGTCTCGCCACGTGGAAGGAATCGTAGTAACCCGGTAGTATTCATCGAGGGACAGTGACAATTTGCGTCATCGCCCCGAGCGTCCATAAAACATGGCGCTCTCCGTAGTTCAAAGCATGTACTAAATATCAGGGTTTCCGCTACATATAAAAGATTGTGGCGCACCGCCACACCAAAATAAAAGCCGCCACGCCTTGCAAATAAGATTTTGAGTATGAGTTTTTTTTTTATTCATTTTTTTAAAAAGGCCGTTTCACACTAGCGGCAGCCTATTGTGAAGGGTTCACCGGCAACCTATTCATTGTGTATTGTAATGTCCGTAACTAAGCGCAGCCCCCTGAAGAGACAATCGGACTGGGGAGCTGTGACGTAGGGGCCAGCGAGTAAGAAGAATGGGAGAACGGGTGAGATGGCGAGAGATAGCGGTCGCATGTCGTGGTAGCCCGCTGTTATTTAGTTACCGTTTTTCTTTATTATTGTTGCCACAATAAAGTGGGTAAGCCAATACAGACTCCTTCTTCCCCCTATCCGGGGCATCACAGTATTTTGGATCGGACTTTTCGGCGATAATGAGTGGTGGACGGCCGTCTTGGATGGAACGGCAAGTTTGAATGAATTTGAGGCGGGGCCCAAAATAAAGCCTAGCTCTATTTTCAGAGCGCCGCCACGCTAACGTCAACAACGTATCTAAAAGCAGTGGGGTAGGCGTACTTACATCTATACACGCAATCATGGCTGACGAAACATTGATAATAGTGCTGCAACAATTAATTGATTAACTCGAGTATTCGATTAGAAAAAAAGATTTGAATTAAATTTTGCTTTGAGCATTCGTTTAATTAAAGTTGCGTTGTGATGGTTTGTTTTTTAAAGTGTTTGCATTTAGTTTTATTGATTTGGGTGGATACACTGCCCTCTTGTTTGCCTCATTTTACATGGCCAAATCCAGCTGCAACCTGTTAAGACCAACATAAGCTAGGTTTTTGTTTGAGCTCATGTTTTTTTTAATGCATTCGTAATTTCGTTTGAAGGTATATTTAGCCAATTTTTGTGGGAATATGTGTCTGAACCATTGTTAAGAGCATTGTATATATATATATATTTTTTTTTTTTAAGTTAGTATTTTATAGCATTTAAGCTAGCGGACTTTTGCTATGTAAGTTAGCTAACTGTTCTTTTGTGGTACATACAGTAGATCCTTATTTATTTATTTTCTATACCGTTTGAGGCTCAGCTCAGGTATTTGTTTTTTGTTTGTTTGTTTATCCGATTACACGATTATTCGAACTAATTAGTTCAGCGATTAATCAACTTCTAAAATAATCGATAGCTTCCGCCCTACTTGATAAAAGCGCTTTTTCCCCAAGTTTCGCGAGCTCTGGTACACTGGAAAAATGACACTCAAATCTCTCTTTGCTAAGCTAAATGGTACCTCGATGTACATTAGTGTGTTCACGAACAACAAAAAAACTATTCACCTTCTCACCGAAACTTGTAAAACTCTCTACATGGCTATTAGAATTTCCCCTTACTCCTTGAAATGGGTCCATTAACAGAAGGACTATTATTGTTGTGGTAATGTAGTACAAATTAGGGCCAAATAAAAGGAAAAGGACTACGAGATGTAAGTCGTACTATTGCTACGAGAAAAAAGTTGTATTATTACGTAGGGTAACGTAGCTGTAATCAGATACGCATTTTACTTACATGTACCGTAGCTGAGAGCTACAACATTGGCATGACGAATGAAATATTTCGAATAGATCTTTGTTATGGTTCTTCTTGGGGGGAAATGTGGAAAAAGTTGTCATTTGTCATGATATGACGCAATTTCGCCGTAGCACAACATGGTAAGGCTGTCCAATGGAGCCCACCACAACAGCTTCAAAAAAATCCTCGGGGAAACCCTGAAATATTATAGATTTTTAAATCAATGGCAATATTTTATGTGTTTGTAATAACATATTTTAGTAAAAGAGAAAAAATGTGGCTTATTATAGCCTACAAGTAAGTCCGAGGTTCCCTTACGAAGGGGTGCACATGAACTCACCCATCCTCTATGAGCATCGGGGTAGCCAGGGGTGCCAGGTCTTCTGCTGCCACCAGCTGCAGCACTAGTGGATGGGACTGTGGGTAAAGGCTGCGGGGCTGCGGTGCTAGCAGGCCAGACTGGGCAGCATAACTGAAGAGGTGCGGAAGTAGCTGGTAGTGTGTTGACATGGAGGTGTTGATGTATTGGTCTCTGAGGGCTGCTGTATAGCCGTTCATCTCTACGGAGCGACTGGAAAAGGTAAAAGTTAAGTTCAAGAAATGAGTGATGGATGATATTGGGAAATTCAAAAGCTACATCATATTCAATATATATGTTTAACTTACATTAACGCATCATAGCATTCAACCTTATACACAAATTTATACTGATACTGTACCTGCATTCCATGGCGTATTCACCATTGGCATTTTGTTATTCTCGTTCATTTTATCATAGATTGTATTCGATAAGACAAAGACAAGTATTTCTCCGATTAGCTATCAGCTGCAAATCTGAGGAGATAAAGCCGTTTATATAAAATGAGGTGAAAATAAATATTGCCACGCAAGGGCCTAGAAGCTATTTGTCCTTGTTGAGTAAAGATAGACAGTTTGCATGTCTCCGTTACAAGAAGAGCTGATAGTTGAGTGAGTTCTTTATGTTTGATGTCATCACCATGCCTGAAGAGCCGCAAACAAAGGCATTCTTCATGCAATGAATACTTTAATACAGTTTTGTAGAAATAAATGAGGTATTATACCGTCAGGGCCAGCTCATTATCTCAGTGGCAGCCTGGGTGGCGGCGATATGCAATCGAGTGGATCAGACAAGCGACTCACTTGGATGACAGCGTGGAGGCAGGTGATGGCTGGTTACCCTCTGAAGCACCATTGCTTGGAGAGCTGTGGTCGCTGTCGCCGTTGTTGCCCCACGGAGCTTCTTCCTTGAATTCTTGCCCTGACATGATGCGCTCAATCTCCTCTTCTGTGATCTATCACAAACACAATGACGCTTCTGAGACTGGGGGAAATTTACCGCATGTCCTTTTGACCAAATGCACAAAGTAGCTCACTTCTGTTAATTAGCACATACTACCACGACAGTGCTTTACACTCAAATATTCAGGAGCAAGGACACCGTCACACAATGAAAGGAACCTCGAGAGGAAAGAAACAAACTAGTGTGTTTGTGGAGGTAAATGCACAATTAAATTTGCACAGCATACGGAGAGAAAACTGACAAAAAGCTATGTTCGACATATTAGAATGTCATGAATGTTTCTGGCCAGGGTCAATTTAGTTTCATCTCAGCCCATAATCTGAAACGGTAATTCATTTCTCATCAATGGAATAAATGATTCTGCCTTTTAATGCATGCCAACATGGCAGTTTTTTCTCTCTCTCCCTTTTATCAAATGAATTGAGCCGGAATGAATTGAGCACATCTCCACTTCTCTCCTCAATTGTGTGCTGGCGCTTCGTAGCCTCACATCTCGCATTTTCCTTTCCGAGCGCGTTCACGCTCTCCAAAGTTAAAAACAAAATCCACACTGAATAGAGAATATTGTGCTAATATACTGATGACACAACAAGGTCAAGGTTTACTATCATTACATACTTCATGACGAGCATCCTCCCACAAACTCTATTGGAGTCACAGTGTTCCACATTTAAGTGAAGAGTTCGTACTCGCGTCATTATGCAAACATCCTGGCTTTGAGCCTGAATGATTGTTTACATTTCAAGAAAGACCAATGGATATTCCAGAGACATCTTTAGTATTCATTATTAATTGACAAGTTATCTACCTGAACTGGTCCGATGCTTTTGTTCCTCCCCCCTGGCATGCCATCCTCTCTGATTGCTGAATGGTAAAGAGATAAACAATGAAAATTGTTAATTGTTACTTTTCATATCATGACAGTGATTACAATGGGGATTATATACAGTATACTTTAGCACTATCTAGTGGTGAAGTCCAAATTCTCCAAAAGAATCCAAAAATTTACTACCGTTTGAGATTGGCAGGGACAACAAGGGTTTTCTTACAAATTTGAAAAAAAAAGAGCTTTTTGGGAAATGTTTAAAACGTGAGTCAATCATATTCTTTTCCTGAGTCAAGATTTAGGTGATGTAATCAAAATCCTTGAGAAGTCCAGTTATTTGGTAATCAGGATCAATATGTAGTAGTTAGTGCAACTCGCAATTTATCCATAAGAGGGCAGTAGAGAACTGGGGGAAAATGCTGACATTCTCAAACTCTAGTTAGGACTATCAACCACACGTCTTGAAATGTTTTCAGTCTTAATGTACCTGTATATAAATTGAAATCCAAAACTAGTCATGAATCTTGATTCAGAGTGAGGGGTTTTATGGCTGCAAATGACAAGTGAGTAACTGACGGCAAATGCGTGAAAAAGCATTTAAGATAAAAATTAAAGAAAATAAAACATTTTATAACAAAATCAACAGCAACAATCAAAATAAATACAATAACTTATTTTACAATATTAAGCACAAGGATCCTGGTATTTTTGTTGTTGATGTTGGTATTTTGTATGCATGCATGACAGTTTTGACACAGTTACCTTTTGTTACTTGATTTGACTTGATTTTTACTGATTACTTGATTTTAACATGACTATATTACAAGATATTTAATTAGTTACGTTCAGCAGATGTCGAGAAACACACTTGTCCTAGAAATCGGTTTTGTATATATACTGTATTTTTTAGAAGTGCATTTTCAATAGCAATGATCAGAAATTTTTATTTAAACTAAATGACAAAAGTACAAAATTTTTACTTTTCTTAACATAATTCTTTTTTTGTTTTAAATGAAATAAAGGCTTGTTTAGGATTCCGCTTAACATACGTAACCTTCTTTATACAGTGGTACCTCTACATACGAAGTTAATTCAAAATGGTTACATGTCGAACAGGATTTTCCCATAGGAACACATTATACAGTGGCACCTCGACATGCGATCGCTTCGACACACAATCTTTTCTACATCCAACGACATGCTTGAAATACGAAGATCTATGACAGCACCGCAGTTTTTTTGCTTTCCCACAAGACAGACGCACGGCAGATTTTCTTGTAGAGAAATCTACATGGGTTCCAACAATGTTAGTGCAGGTGGTGAAAAACGGAAAAAGGTAATAATTACCGTTACCACTGACATGAAGATAGATACGATAGAAAATGTGAGCGTGGGGTGCGCATCCGTGATATGGCTCGCTCAACAATACAGCTGTAGACTGTCTGAGCTCCGCGGTCCTCCTCCGTTCGCCAGTCTTTATAAGTTGGCAACTATTATTATGGTAACATCGGCAAAGAAATCGCGAGCTTCGTCAGGTTTCTAATCATTTATTCCATTAACTTGTGCAACGCAACAAGCCTAGTGTCCCCCGCAGCAACTAAACAAAGTGGAAGTAAAAAGGCTCACTATCAAGTCAGCAACGCGATGCGTTCAGGTACACTGTGCAAACACATTCGCCACATAAGAACCCAGTTTGTTGACAGTTTGTAATTGATACTTGCAATAGTAACATCAGTATTTATTAAGAATTTAGTGTAGGTTTTCGGGCTTTGGAACGAATTAATGGAATTATAATGTATTCTTATGGGAAAACTGCTCGACATACGACCATTTCGACTTACAAACAAGGTCCTGGAATGACTTAACTTCTTTTGTATAGGTAACACTGTAATTCCATTAATTCGTTCCACAGCCCGAAAACCTACACTAAATCCTTAATAAATACTGCTGGTTCTATTCCAAATAGCAATTACACAAAGCACAACAAATAAATTATGGATAAAAATCGGAATAATAATATCATAATAGTAATAACAATAATAATACCGTAATAATGTAACAAATCAGGTTCTAATGTGTTGGGTGTGTTTTGCGTGGTGTACCTGACGAACCTGGTAATTTTTTTGGGCGATCTTACAATTATAATAATTGTTACCTTAACTTAGAAAGGTTAACAAACAGAGGTCTGGGGAGGACTGTTGAGATTGTAGACATTCTACGGCCAGCTCACGGATGCGCACACCACGCTCAGATTTTTATCATTTCCATCTTCATTTCAATGGTAAGCCTCATCTTTTTCCTTTTTTCACCACCTGCACTGCCATTCTTGGAACCCATGTTGATTTCTCTCACAAAAAAATCAGCAGTGTGTCCGTCTTGCGGGAGAACAAAGAAGCTGCGGCGATGTCATAAATCGTCTCGTTTTGAGCATGTCGTCGGATGGAGAAACAAATGGGGAGTCAAATTTTACGTCGAATGTCAAAAAGATCGTGTGTCGAAGCGATCGTATGTCGAGGTACAACAGTATATCTTAAATTATTACCGTAGTGGCCCGAATATAAGACTGTTTTTTGCATTGAAATAAGATTGAAAAAGAGGGGGTCGTCTTATATTCGCGGTCTAGACATTATACCCATTTACGACGCTAGATGACGCCAGATATCATTGAAGCGATGTTCTGTTATGATAGATCTCAGCTACTCTCCCCATTCATGAGGCTAGATGGCGCCAGATATCATTGAAGCGATGTTCTGTCATGACAGATCTCAGCTACTAGTTTAACCAGTTTGCATTATTTATTGCAATGTTTTTCCTTATACAGATTTGTTTCAAGACTACAATTACAGTTAGACTTCACTTTGATAGTTGATGTAGTTATTGCAATTTTGTTGTTTTATCACAATTGATTGGTTTATTTACATTTCAAAAACCAGAAGCCATTCATTTACGAATGTGATTGCACTTTAGTTTACATATATAAATGTTCTTATTTTAAGATTTGAATGAGGCAAAATGCTTTTTCTCTCAAATATATTGTTATAATCATTTGTTTCAGATGTACTGTAATTATTTTCTGTATAAAAATTTGGTGTTCAAAAAGTATTTTTTTTCAAACTTGAGTCTTGAAAAAGAGGGGCTCATCTTATAATCAGGCCTGTCTTATAGTCGGGCCAATACGGTAGTTTGCTAGCACATCCGCCTCACAATTCTGAGATCAAGGGTTCAATCCAGCCTTCCTGTGTGGAGTTTGCATGTTGGGTGCCTACGTACATTTTTGTGTCTATGTGTGCCCTGTGATTGGCTAGCAACCAGGTAATGGTATACTTCGCCTCCTACCCATAGTTAACTGGGATATTCTCCAACACCCTCGCGACCCTTCCGATGATAAGTGGTACGGAAGATGACTGCATGAATGAACAATTGTTTTACTGAATGCACCTTGATTGAATAGTCTGTCATGTTTCGTAACTTGCTTCATTGTGCTTACTTCTGCCATCTTGTAGTGATTGTTAGTACTTTCTAATTTAAAGCAAAACTCCTTAGCAAAGCTAAAGTGCCTCTCAACGGGCCTTGTGATACACCATCTTCATAATACAGTAACACAAAGTGACTTAAATGAGCAATTTTAATCTAATTACTTGTCTGGAAATACTATTGCGTTAGTCAATAAATAGAGGGACAGTGATGAAATATTACCACTTGACTCTGAATTAGGCCAGGGAGTGATTATTTTGGAACTGTATTGTACTGTATTTGTATTACGCATGTGATGTCGAGCCATAAATTGGCAGCACATAGTATACCTTTGCGATTCATCCCCATTTGTAGACACTTGAGTAGGCGGCAGTACTGGCAGCGGTTGCGTTGCTTGCGTGACATCTCGCAGTTCTTGTCCCTGCTGCATCGGTACACGCGCTTGTTGCAAATGCTGCGCTTGAAGAAACCCTTGCAGCCTTCACAGGAGATGATGCCATAGTGCAGGCCTGTGGCTCTATCTCCACAGATAAGGCAAGTACGTTGCTCAGCTGCATCATCTGCAAGTTCAACAAAAATACAGAAAGAAAGTGCATTCTTTACTAGGGGGATTTTGTTGGCCCAAATCTTTGCTATGAAAAGGAAAAATGTGGGTGTCAAAACCTCCTTCCAGGCACAAGTTTGTAATTGCAATTTTGGGGGTGGTTGGTACTTATGTGCTAGCGGAGTATGGCTAATCTAGTGGGATTTTAAACTATAACTCTTATTTTGTGAAAGTGGAGGTGTAATCGGCGCAAAGACATACTTCTTATGTATATATTATTCAGAAGCTCTGATGAGGATTTGTTTACAGTCTCTCCTTTCTCTGTTTGCTCTAAACAACAGCCATGATTATCACATGAACAGGAAACAACGTTGTACTGAGTCAAAAATTAAGTATGGCATGAGGTAAATGATTTATCCTCTTATTATTTCATGGTACATGTCTACAAAGCGGAAACATTCAGCCATTAGGATGGCGAGAAGAGGACAAGTCTTTGAAGCTGATAGAGTATTTGGTGTAGCAGAGAATTAAGAGTGGATTAAAAAGAAACACTTTAGACTGCAGCCTGCTCAAGAAACTTCTATGCTCCTCACGGTAGGTGCTCTGAAAAATGTTACGACAGGAGTGTAGAAAAGCTGTCAAAAAGCTTTTAATCCTTCATGCCCCATCTACCTTCATGCTACATAATGCAGAAAAGGAAGAACAGCTTTAATGAGGAGCATATTAACTGCTGTTAATAATGTTACACATGATCACGGACTGGCAGTTGAGTTAATTGTAGCTCTACTGATTGGTCCTGCTGCTGATCTATAAAACTGTCAATATTTTTAATGTGTTACACCTTTTATAATGCCTCAAGTGGAAATCAGCTCAAGTGAAGCTTTTTGCCTTGCACCACATATGCAACCAGCTCACAGACGTACAAGCAGTGTTGTTAACCTTACTTTACTTTTAAAAAAGTAATTAATTATAGTTACAAATTACTTCTCCCAAAAAGTAATTGCGTTAGAAACTCAGTTACCTGAATGTAAGAGTAATTAGTTACTTGGCAAAGTAACTGGTGATAAATTTCTTGGGTTTTTTTTTTTTCCCTCCAAAAAAAAAACAAAAAAACATAGGTAGCATCAGTGTTGTCAGTAACGCGTTAGTTAGTAACGCGTACAGTACAGTAACGCGTTAGTTAGTAACGCGTTACTGTAATCTGATTACTTTTTTCAGTAACGAGTAATCTAACGCGTTCATTTTTCTACACCAGTAATCTGATTAAAGTTAGTTTCCTTAATGACTCTGCGTTACTATTATTTCATTGCCTCATAACGTATGTAGAATGAAGAATATTGTAGTCATGTACGAAGAGCATTTAGAATAGAAAATGCCAAAATAAAAGGTTCCCGGTACGTGTTTCCATGACAACCTCTTAGCTATTTCCTGTTTTGGTCTCGCGTCACGTCTTGTGGGACTGAGGCGGGTTGACATTCGCGCCGAGTATTGAGATGTTGCGAGGGAATGTTGATCTGTGGATATCCATGAATGAAGGTGAGTATTTTTCCTTCATTCTGGAGGGTATCAGCAAAAGGTTGGACCCCCTACATGCGCGGCCGTTTCGTAGCTTTGCCGTAGCAACGACGGGCAGTCATCGCTCCAAGTTGGCAAGCTTTGTTTACATCATATGCGTGTTGCACATTTATGCCGTGAGGTGATGTGTTTGTTTAGCATCTGTGGGATGTGTTGTAAGTCCGAGTGAGTGTAAAGTGCTTAGCTGCCGCCACGTTTTGTGGCCAAATTGACCGCGTGTGTGTTGAGAGGAGTTACTTCCGGGTTGTTAATGTGCACGGCTGCACGCGCATCCGCGCCCGCCACCATCTTTGTGTTTATTGCACTGTACAAACCACTTGTATAGTGTTGATTATTGTGCCGTCAGTTTGCATTGTTTTACATTGGCACTGATATGCTGTTAACCATAACCCGAAATTCAGAAGTTTTGACATTAGGCTTAATCTTAGAGTTAGCGGGGTTTAATTGGTCGGTGGAGTTGATTTCAACAAATTCCAAGCAGTTTGTCAGATATTTGTTAGTTTCAGCGCTCCGGAGTGGCTAAGCTAGCACGAAATTCTGATATTCCCCTTTAAATTCAATCATCGGAAAGTCAATTACATGTGATGAAATTTTTCTGTTGTCATTCTTATGTTGAGCCGGCAAAGGGAGAAAAATGGGTAAAAAGTAACTGATAGATTACTTTTAAAGCAACTTAGTTACTTTGATAATAAAGTAATCAGTAAAGTATAGATTACTTTGTTGAGGCGTAATCAGTAATCAGTAATTAAATTACTTTTTCAAGTAATCTGTGACAACAGTGGGTAACATTATGTGAAGTTTAAAATGTTTTGGGGACAATTGGCCGTAGCCCAATTTCTTTACCCTAATTTACCCTTTAACCTGAATCAACCGTTAAAAACTGTTAAAATTGCTCGCATTATTGCATTAGTTCCCTTCTGTCTACTTTTGACATGTGGAAATTTTAAAACTGTTTCATCGTTTAAAGATAGATTCAAGTCAAGATTTTGCCGATTTAGGAGTATTTTAGATAAAAAGTTACTTAGGTTCGCATGGAAGGTCCTCTACAGCAAAGCCTTCCTAAGAAGTCTACTGCTTTATGATGGCGGCTGTTTACTAACGCATCTAGCTCCTATACTGTACATGTTGCTAACGCCGCCGTGTCTGTCATTTCGCATCTAGTTCTATATATACAGTATGTGATATCTACCATGTCTACCATATCTACCATATCATGTGGGCATAGTTTGTAGGCTATCGGCTACAGTCAGGTATTATTGGAGCCACCTAGCATCGCGTTTGCTCTGCATCACAACTTTTTTGCCTCCTCCCCACTCCTGCTCTGCTCTGTCGTCTCGGTGAGTCAGTCTCCTTCAGACTTTTCTTGCGTCATTCAACCAATATAGTAACGCATAGTAACGCACGCCTTTCCATCCTCAGTAACGGTAACGGCGTTGTCAAGATGAGAAAAGTAACTAATTAGATTAGTCACTACTGAAAAAAATAACGCCGTTAGTAACACCGTTATATTTTAGCGCCATTATTAACAACACTGCGTACAAGCATGTAAAGAGGTATTAGAATGAAAAGGGGCTCAATATACGAGGAACCTGACATGCTGTCTCCAGTATGAGGGATATTTTTTCTGCACTGCCCCTTCTTGCCAGGAGGGGAACTATTTGAGCTGATGACCCAAACCTATGGTCTACTAGAATAGCATTAAGTGGTGTTCAATGAACTCTCACTAGCAACGGAAAACTAGTGACTTTCAACATTTAGTATTAATGATTTCAATTAAACTAAATAATTTCAATTTAACTCTGACTAGTGGCAGTGACATGATCTGTCGACTATAATTCAAAATTTTCATATCAACTACTATGTGGTTGAAGCTTAGCATAATCGAACTTCATAATGATATTGACGGGACACATTCCCTAGACACTGCGCCACGCCTTCAAGTAGGGGGCCGTCCCACACTCCGCTTCAGTCGGTCAAAGTCGGTCGCAGTTATTCTCAAACACATGCAGCGATCCAACGCCGGATTTCGATTGAATAAGTACGAAAGCTGTACTGCACACAAACCGGAAGGATTGCCTCAGGAGTGATTTGTTCGAGGATTCAAAGTAGTTATTATATTTTTCGTAGCATGCATGCATTTTGAAACGTTGTGAAAAAAAACAATGAGAGATATTAACCGCTACGGCATTGGCGTCATGATTCGCAATATTTACGTAAAATAAATCCTAGCTGTCCGTTTTTTTACTTTTAACCAAAAATCGAGACTGTTTTATGTTCATATCTATAAAGAACTCAGGGATTTACGCATTTATCCACAAGAATTTTCAAAGTAAAAAGCTGTTTGTGGTGATAAGGCCGCACCACAATGGCTTAAAGACTAGCAGCACATTTGACATATTTACGTAAAATAAATGCTAACTGCCCATTTTTTGCTTTTAACCAAGAATCGAGACCGTTTTACGTCCATATCTATAAATAATTCAGGGATTTAAGCATTTATCCAGAAAACTTTTCAACGTAAAAAGCTCTTTGTGGTGATAAGGCGGCGCCACAGTGGCTTAAAGACCAGCAGCACATTCGACATATCTACGTAATATATATGCTAACCGCCCGTTTTTTTTTTGTTTTTTTTTTGGCTTTTAACCAAGAATCAAGACGGTGTTACGTCCATATCTATAAAGAATTCAGGGATTTAAGCATTTATTCACAAGAATTTTCAACATAAAAAGCTCTTTGTCTGCGTTTCCCGCGCCCCGTCAATATATTATAAAGTCTATGGCATAATGACCTGAAAACATACTTAAATGATTATAGTATACATTATATAAATATATTTATCATGTACAGTATATATCTGCAGTATATCATGTGATATACTGTACATGATATACTGTATATAAAACTGGGGTGGGGGGGTGATTGTTGCTTGATGTTGCCAGAACTAAATGCTACGAAGATGCTCAAATTTTCTGTCTTCTGGCATTAGAATTTTGCAGCGTTAAGTTTACAGATGTTGGAGTGCTAGCTATTGTGGAACCTAATCAGGGACAAATACGTCTGCAAAAAGAGGAGACTATGTATGAGGTGTGGGATGCCGGTTGTACTATTTTATGCCTTAACTGCCCCCCCAACCCCCCGACCCCCACGTCAGCCGTCGCGGTCAGTCAAATTCAAAGTAAAGGGAGCAACCTGGTCAAATAACAACATGGCAAAGCGCATTAGGCAGTGTAATGAATGAGTTTCTGTAATTAGAGTGGAATAGTAGACTATTCTTGAATAATGTTGAACGCAATTAGGCTCCACGGTTGCTACTTGAAGACATGTTTTCATAGTATACACTGTCGGACTGTCTGTGTGCACTGACGTCATCAGTATCTTCTCCCCCTTCACTTACAAATATATTGGAGCATTGTCGCCACCTACTGTTCCGGAGCTCAGCCCCTCAAAACCCTGGCTAATAATAATAAATAAGGCTCCCAGGAAATGCTTTTGCGTTGTCACCCCCATTTCCGTTGTCGTGTAAACGGGCCCTTAGAAGTGATGAGGCGACTGAAGATGCTTCCAAAAATTCGTATATGCGGAGAACTGACGTCACATTTTGTCACGTTTGACAAAACTAACACAGCCAACTCGGCCCGTTAAAGGGATTTTGAAAAAAAGAAAGCTATCACTCTATTTTGCAATGCCATGCCATACCTATGCACGACGTGTGATTGGAGCCAATTTTATCCTACAACAAGGCAATGACCAAGAGCACCTCCAAATTATGCAAAAACTATTTTGGTAAAAATCAGACATCTGGTATTCTATCTGTAATGGAGTGGCAGACACAGTCACCAGATCTCAATCCCAGTGAGCTGGGAGAATTTTGAACGTGTGCCACGCAAGACGTGCCCATCAATCCAATACAGTACTGTGAGGTTTCATTTTTTTTTTCACAATTCACAATTTCACTGTGGGGTGAAATTTGTCCAGATCATCTCAACATATTATGAGCTAAAACGCCAAAGATCTGCAAAGCTGCATTTGCTGCAAATGGAAAATCTGTTGCCAAAAGCAGAGTATGAAGGGGAAAAAAATCAAATAAAATTATTAACAGGAATATATTTTCTATTCATTTTGCAACTAGTCTTGTGACCTTTTGTATAAAACACTAAATTGCCTTGGTGACCCAAAACTTTTGAATGATGGTCTGTATCCTTTTCACCAGAACTTAATTTTCAAATAGCCAGTTGGATGAAACAAGTTGTACTCTAATGCTAAAAATATAAATAAATGAACGAGGAAGCCACATTTAGTCTGTAAACCACAATCTCTGTCCACTAATTCCTGCAATGGCAGTAAATGCAAAATAATCCCTGTATTCTAGGTATCCCAGATTTCAGACCCCCCGTGTCAGGAAAAAAAGGCTCTTCAAATTCTGAATCTTCAAACAGTGTGCAACTGGCAACAATCCTGGAAAAGTTCGAATATAGAGTAGCCAACTAGTTTTTTGAATACCGTCACCTCAACACGCAGCTTGAAATCATATTTCTGTTACGGAACTTTGTTCAAAATGGGATTCAGTGCTTTAGATATCACTTGTCTGTTTGAAGATTGATATGTTTGTCCTCCTCCTGTGTTTCTGTTATGTTCACTGTCTTAGTATTCATTGACCTAAATCTACATTTAAATGGAAAAACATTATTGCGTCAAATTATTTTATTTCATGAATATGTTGGTAATTACAAAACCTTTGATGTCTTAATATAGCCCCATTACCATCAAACGTAGCTGGCACAGTGTCAAATAGGATGCTCATACAAATTAAGAATAACTTCTGTATTGGTCATGGGTACATTATTGCTTCAAACGTATAGCAGATGAATACACCCCTGCACACACACACACGTACCGAATTTTTCGGACTATAAGTCCCACCTGAGTATAAGTCGCACCAGCCATAAAATGCCCAACGAAGAGGAAAAAAAAACATATACAGTTGTGGTCAAAAGTTTACATACACTTGTGAAGAACATATTATGGCTCTCTTGAGTTTCCAGTTATTTCTACAACTCGGATTTTTCTCCGATAGAGTGATTGGAACAGATACTTCTTTGTCACAAAAAACATTCATGAAGTTTGGTTCTTTTATGACTTTATTATGGGTTAGCAGAAAAAGTGATCAAATCTGCTGGGTCAAAAACAACATACAGCAACACGAATTAGCAATTTCTAGTGAGTGATTATTGACTTGAACAATCATTGACTTGAACAAGTCAGGAAAGTCACTTGGAGCCATTTCAAAGCAGCTGCAGGTCCCAAGAGCAACAGTGCAAACAATTGTTTGTAAGTATAAAGTGCATGGCACTGTTTTTTCACTGCCACGATCAGGAAGAAAACGCAAGCTATCACTTGCTGCTGAGAGAAAATTGGTCAGGAAGGTGAAGATTCAACCGAGAATCACCATAAAGCAGATCTGCCAAGAATTAGAAGCTGCTGGAACACAGGTGTCAGTGTCCACAGTCAAGCGTGTTTTGCATCTCCATGGACTGAGAGGCTGCCGTGCAAGAAGGAAGCCCTTGCTCCAAAAGCGGCACCTTAAGGCTCGACTAAAGTTTGCTGCTGATTACATGGACAAAGATAAGACCTTCTGGATGAAAGTTCTGTGGTCAGACGAAACAAAAATCGAGCTGTTTGGCCACAATGCCCAGCAATATGTTTGGAGAAGAAAAGGTGAGGCCTTTAACCTCAAGTACACCATGCCTACCGTCAAGCACGGTGGTGGTAGTATTATGCTGTGGGGCTGTTTTGCTGCCAATGGAACTGGTGCTTTACAGAGAGTAAATGGGATAATGAAGAAGGAGGATTACCTTCAAATTCTTCAAGATAACCTAACGTCATCAGCCCGAAGATTGGGTCTTGGGCACAGTTGGGTGTTCCAACAGGACAATGACCCCAAACACACATCAAAAGTGGTAATGGAATGGCTCGAATGGACTTCCCAAAGTCCTGACTTAAACCCCATTGAGAACTTGTGGACAATGCTGAAGAAACAAGTCCATGTCAGAAAGCCATCAAATTTAACTGAACTGCACCAATTCTGTCAAGAGGAGTGGTCAAAGATTCAACCAGAAGCTTGCCAGAAGCTTGTGGATGGCTACCAAAAGCGCCTAATTGACGTGAAAATGACCAAGGGACATGTTACCAAATATTAGCGCTGCTGTATGTATATTTTTGACCCAGCAGATTTGACCACTTTTTTCTGTTCACCCATAATGAAGTCATAAAAGAGCCAAACTTCATGAATGTTTTTTGTGACAAAGAAGTATCTGTTCCAATCACTCTATCAGAGAAAAAACAGAGTTGTAGAAATAACTGGAAACTCAAGAGAGCCATGACATTATGTTCTTCACAAGTGTATGTAAACTTTTGACCACAACTGTAAGTCGAACCGGAGTATAAGTCGCATTTTGGGGGGAAATTTACTTGATAAAATCCAACACATAGAAAAGATATGTCATCTTGAAAGGCAATTTAACATAAAAATACAATAGAGAGCAACATGCTGAATAAGTGTACTGTTCAATTCAATTCCTTTATTGTCATTGCAAGCCAAGCAAACAACAAAATCGGAAAGCTACTCTGCGGGACCATAAAACACAAGACAGTAAAATAACACACAACTTAAACATACTACTAAATAAAAGACAAAGAATAAATTATTGTGCAAAAGTCGCTACATAGCAGCATCATGAACAATTAGTGCTGTTCAGTGTTGAGAACGCGGATGGCCCTGGGTCTGAGTCTAGTTGTACGTGATCTCATCGCCCTGTATCTCCTCCCAGAGGGCAACAGTTCAAACAGGTGATGACCAGGATGGGAAGAGTCTTTAATAATGTTCTTAGCTCTTTTGAGGTGTCGCGCAGCAGCAATGTCCTGTATGATGTATGATGTTACATGACGCGTGAACAACGAAATGCGAATATACTGTCCTCACCAGGACTAGGGATGGGAATCGAAATCCGATTCCAATTCGGAACCGGTTCCGAGTGTTTCGAGGCCTCGACATCACAATGAAAAAGCCTTAATGATCCCTTTAACGATTCCTAAAGACGCGTATTGCGTCGTGACGTGTGTTGTTGTCCAGACGCATCAAACTAGCATGGAGCCAAGAACCACTCGCTCCAAAGTTTGACTACAATTCACCAGGAAAGAGTGTGAAAATGAAAGGTTACGACGGGTAAGCACGAGCATTGCAGCCATAAACATAACAATGACAGCACGTAGGTTCAAACGCTCGAAAGTGTGTCTTCACTTCACGAGGAAAAATTACAACAAAGCGACTTGCAGTCATTGCAAGGTGGAGATAACTGCATCGGGAGGGAATACGACTGCGCTGTCCTCACAGACAGGCTAAGGCTCAGTCCTGGCTATACAGCTAGCTAAACTCTCAAATGACGATGCAGAAGACATTGGTATAATTTGCTGACTTTATTCAACCATCACTTGAAGAGTGAAACTAAGAATAGAAATGAAACAAATCAATTTCGTCCCCAATAACAAACAGGTTTGCATCAACGTAAATCAGCGATGATTAGCTGCTAATAACAGTATGGTTAGCATTCGTTCGCTAGCATTAGCACATCGTTCAAACCACTACACAACTGGATTTAAGTGTCCGATCGCGAGTGGAAACACAACAACAACAACACAAAAGATGATACATACAGGCGTTGCCTCTGTAGATATTAACATTAACAAAGAACGTAGGCTCGTAGAAGTGTTTCCCTCTCTCACTAACTCGCTCACTCACTTGGATGCGGCATTTCTTTTTTGGGTGTAAGCGCGCTCTTCTTCACGTGAGCGCGTTTGTCTTCGCGTGAGGAAGCGCAAGGGCGCCCCCACTTGAGCATGTAAGCGCCACAAAAACTAAAAGGCATGCAATTCAATGTAATGGTAAAATAATACACGTTAACCCAGCAGTCCCCAAACTGCGGCCCGCGGCCCAAGTACGGCCCGCCTCCACATTTGGTCCGGCCATTTTGAATTTTTTTTTTTTTCTCAATCGTGTTATTTATTTTCTGGCCTTTTCCTTGAAGAATTCAGAGAGGGTTATTTGGTTATTATCTATTTTATTAATAGTGTTTTTATTATTAATTATTATTGTAAAGAATCCAGAAAGGGTTATTTGATTGTGGCTTTCTGAAAAACAATAATTTTTTACATTTATACACTTCTGCAATCGTCACACTTTTTCTGTTACAAACTGACCCCGGCCCCTCATCAGAGAAGGGAAAAGTTATGTGGCCCTCACAGGAAAAAGTTTGGGGACCCCTGCTTTAACACATATGCCAAAGGCAGAACAAAAACCTATCTGCCAATATATACCAATATTTTTTATTTCTATTAGATAAATGTTTCAGTAAAATTTTACACATTCTTGTGTATTTGCCACTTATTGCCACAGTTAACATTGAGGCTTTGGGCCTCTTTTGATCTCGTTGTGAGTTTGTAAGGTTGTGACTTCTGATTAAACAAACTTGATGCCAATCAAAACGTTTGTTCTTCTTTTTCCCCAAATTAGAATCGATAAGAGAATCGATAAAGAATCAAATCGTTAAGCAATATCGATAATGGAATCGGAATCGTAAAAATCCTATCAATTCCCATCCCTAACCAGGACTACGGCTCGGTCCTGGCTATACAGCAAGCTAAACTCCCAAATGACTATGCTGGACGTCCGTATAATTTGCTGAATCAATTTCATCCTCGGAACCAAACAGGTTCGCATCAACGTAAATAAATGATTATTAGGTGCTATTACAGCAATGACACAAACGGTTAGCATGGGTTCGCTAGCACTAGCACATCGTTCAAACAACCACACAACTGGCTTTAAGTGTCCGATCGCGGGTGGAAAACACACAACAACAACAGAAAAGATGATACACACAGGCGTTGCCTCTGTAGAGATATTTTACAAGCATAAACAATGAACGTAGGTTCGCAGCCGAGTTTCTCTCTCTCTCTCTTGCCCACTCGCTCAGAGGCGCTACGTCGCTGTCCACCTTCTTCTGGCGTGTGAGCGCTCTTCTTCGCGTAAACAAGTGCGAGTGTGACCCCACTTGGGCGTGAAAGCGCCACAAACTAAAAGCATGCATTTCAATATAAAAAAAGACAATAATACAATTGAACACACATTGCCAAAGGCAGAACGCGAACGTGGCCCATAGCTATTAAGAGTTATTCAGATAACTATAGCATAAAGAACATACTAACAAATTTACCAAACCATCACTGGCACTCCAAAACACCAAAATAACATGTGAAATGATATCATAATAGGGGTGGGAACCTCTTGGTACCCCACGATACGATACTATTTCCGATATGAAGCTCACAATAACGATGATCTCACGATATAGCAATACAGCGATTATCGATACATTGGTCAGGAAATCATACTACAAAAAAAACTAATAAACAGAAAAAAAACAAGCTATAGTCATCCTTCTGCTGTAAGTTTATGTCCAGTCTAGAGCTGAAACGAATACTCGAGCAACTCGAGTAACTCGAGTTTAAAAACTGATCCGAGTAATTTTATTCACCTCGAGTAATCGTTTATTTTGACAGCTCTAAGCATCACGTTTTGCTCGGACTACTTTTAATGTGGGACAACGCGCTGATGTTGAGGAAGAAGCAAAAAATAAATAAAAATAAAAAACTTACATCAGCCGACAGCTGCTACAAACGACGCCGACGTTGCTGAATACGAGCCCGCACGATGCTACGTTGATAGCAGGTAGCGTCTGATGAGTCTCATGGAGATCACTAGTATGTTGAACTAGATGCAAAATGACAGACTCGGCCGCGTCTGGGCAGCGTTAGTAAACAGCCGCCATCTTAAAGCAGTAGAGCGCTAAGCGCTAATAAAGAGCGCTAAGCACTAATAAAGAGCGCTAAGCGCTAATAAATAAGATTAACGTTACTGTCAATAGCTCACGTAACGTAAGCCCTGCGGAGGGCTAGGTTTCTATTAATTATGACCACTGTCGATGCGTGGCTAACGTGTCTTACATACAGGCTTTAACATAACATAGCGTTGTGGAGTGATGAGGGTGTAAAATAAAAACTCAATAATGCTAACTATCAATTTTAGCTCAGTAGTGATTGCTGGATAAAACACCAAGTAGCACTGGTCCCTAATGTGCTCCAATACAGCCTGTATCATACATTTATTTTGAACACTGCAAAAACTCAAAATCCTATCTGGACTTACAGTTTTGACTAACTTAAAACTTAACTAGAACCTAAAAATGGCTTGTCACAAATAGAAATTCAATTGAAACGCGTGGGAAAAATCCTAACTTTTAAGTGATGTGTGTTATCAAGCGTAACGGCATTTTTTTTTTTTTTTTAAATAAGATCTAAAGGTATTTTTGAGTGAAAGCGCTGAATTAGTCTTTTTTTTTATTTTAGTTACATCTGAGATGCAATTGTTGGCTGTTTTCAACAATATACAGTACATCGAAAATAAAGACATTGATTGGCTGAAAATGGTTCAAGATTAGATGAAATGTCTTGTTTACTCATGTATATTTATAATTGCTCTTCACCTAAAAATATATTTGTTTTATCCAATTACTCGATTAAGCGATATAATTTTCAGTCGATTACTCGATTACTAAAATATTCGATAGCTGCAGCCCTAGTCCAGTCCATTTGAACTGGGAGGATGGCAGCAAATGAACCCCTCCCACTTCAAACAGGCCCCTCCCACTTCTATAGCCACAAGTGGCAGCCAATTAATGCCAGGCAAGGAGGTGATTTTGGGCCATTTTAGGTCATTACCTGTTGATTTCCAGTCACTTCCGGTTGATTTGGGGGCATTTTATGGGCACTTACTGTTGATTTTGGGTTACAGAACAGGAAGTGAGCCATGAATCCCACAAATGAATAGGCAGTGACTCAAACTCAAAAGGAAGGTACCTGTAAATGCCCTAAAATGAACAGAAAGTGACCTGTAAATGCCCTGAAAATCAGAAAGAGTGACTGTCAATGGCTGGCGTTGAGTTAACTGAAACACTATTATGTAGTAAGATTTTGGTAGCAACTTGTTGGATCCTTTTTTTTTTTTTTTTTTTTTTTTTTTTAAAAAAAACATTGATACCTTTTCAAAAAGATATCTCGATTCTTGGCATGAGTGTATCGATAACCTTTTGGGATGCAAAGTATCACGATATATCACCATTTCGATATATTGTCACACCCCTATATCATAATGTGTTAATAATTTCAGACATAAGTCGCTCCTGAGTATAAGTTGCACCCCCAGCCAAACTATGAAAAAAACTGCGATTTATATTCCGAAAAATACGGTATATTTAAAAGAAAACCAAAAAAAAAAAACTGTTGAGGGATGCAATCGTGACAATTTCAAGAGTATCTGTAAATTTCGAGAGTTGAGGTGGTGAAAAGTTAATGTTGTGATTTGACCTTTGAGATTTGAACATCTTGACCATATTGTATTGGAGATCCTGAAAAATCAATATGGTTTTTAAACTTTAATCTGTGGCAGATTAAAGACAATCCGCCACACCCAACAGTCTCTTAAATCTTTTGATATGCAAATTGAATGATACAAATAACCTTGATGTTTAGTAAATATATACTAGTACATATATTTTTTTATATTAAAAAAAAAAATTTTTTAATTAAAAAAAAAACATTATTATAGTATAGACACTAATCCCTCCAAAGAAGAATTTTCAAACACCAAAAATAAAACAACAAACACAACTGTGTAATTGCATAACACTAATTGAGTTAATGCATCTGGTCATTGCTATTTTGTTTAAAACGTCACATTTTTTAAACCTGAACACTGCCTGAGAGAATTACGTTGCTATGGGTGAAATAAGAATGTCAGTATGTGTGCTTTCCTCAAGTAAATGCAGGCGTTGCCACTGGAGCGGCTGGGCGGGTGTAAGGAGATAGACATAACAGGTCGGAAGCTGCAGTCCAGCAGGTTAATGCTGCCTGCCAGGCCGACAGATTAACCTGGACTTCTGATTAATGTAAGACTCTTGTGTAATACAACAAACTGTTCTCCACAGAGGAGGGACCTTTACCCTCCAATGGGATTACATGTGGTTACAGCCAATAACAACAGGAGACTACCTGTTTCCCGGGTTTCTTTTTGTACAGAGCCACCTTATCATGCAGATGTTTTGTGGAAAAAAAAAGAACCACACAAAATGCTAAAAGGAATATAATACACCGTCAAAGATTACACTTATTATATTTGCCTGCCTTGTTCATCTATGATATGCGCATTGGAAAATCAAAAAAAAGATTAAGAAAAAAGCCAAAATTGACACAATTTTGCACAAAATTAAAAAAATGCACTTGACATAATTTGTTGGCACCCTCAACTGTATATTTGGTTGCACACACTTTGGGAGAAATACCAAAGCATTCGCTTCCTATAACCATCAAGTATCTTGAATCTCTCAGTTTAAATTTTAGACCACTCTTCTTTTGTGAAGTGCTCCAGGTCTCTCAGATGTGATGGGTGCCTTCTTGCAACAGCAATTTTGAGATCTCTCCGTAGGTGTTCAATGGGATTTAAATCTAGACTCTAGTCTCCAGATTTCATGACTCCTTGCATACTTTAAGGCACCCAGTGCCAAAACAACCACAAAACAACATTTAACATAAATGAGTAAAAGCAATGTGTTCCTTTCTTTGTAGGCCTCATTCTTAGTTCTATCTGACCAAGGATAACCCCGCTGCTGACTAAGAGACATAAAAATGCCAGACTGGAGTTTGCAAAAACGTACCAGAGTAAGCCATCATCCTTCTGGGAGCACGCTTTGTGCACAGATGAGACTTAGGTAGAGCTTTTTGGAGAAGCACATCATTGTAGAGAAAAAAACCAATGAGCTTGAAGACTCTCTTTTATATCACTACTGTTGGGCGTGCCCACCTCAAGCGACGGGGTCGCGGAAATGCATGCCCGGACTGTGGCCATGGGGACACGCTACGACCGGTGGTAGCGTGAGGGAAAACTTTTTGGGTTCCCTGTTAACTTAACAAAGGATAAAGGGATTGGACAAAGTGGATTTTTGTGGCATAATTGCTGAACGGATATGTTAACCCACTTAAAATGGCACAATCAGGCAATAAATGTTGAATCTACATAGGGGTGTGACAAAATATCGAAATGGTGATATATCGTGATACTTTGTATCCCCAAAGGTTATCGATATAATCCTGCCAAGAATCGAGATATCGTTTTAAAAAGGTGTCAATCTCTAAAATAAATAAACAAATAAATAAAAAGGAATCAACAAGTTGCTACCAAAATCTTCCACTAAAATAGTTTCTCAGTTAAGTTAAAGGTTGCATTGACGGTGCTCGACGCCCAATCCGAGGCTGTTCATTTTAGGGCATTTACAGGTCATTTCCTGTTGAGTTTGAGTCACTGCCTATTCATTTGGGTGATTCCCAGGTCACTTCCTTTCTGTAACTCAAAATAAACAGGAAGGGACCCATAAAATACCCCAAAATCAACAAGAAGTAACTGAAAATCAACAGGTAAATGACCTTAAATGGCCCAAAATTACCTCATTGCCTGACACTGGCTGCCACTGACGGCCATAGACGTTTAATCCGTTTGAAGTGGGAGGGATGGCAGCGAATGAACGAATGTTCATTCGCTGCCACCCTCCCAGTTCAAATGGATTGGACGTCTACTAGTGATTAACTCATTCCAATTCACAGCAGAAGCTTGTTTATCTGTTTATTAGTCGTTTGTAGAATATCATTGAATGATTTCCTGACCAATGTATCGATAATCGTTGTATCGCCATATCGTCAGATCATCGTTATCGTGAGCTTTGTATCGCAAATCTTATCGTAAGGTACCAAGAGGTTCCCACTCCTAAATCTACATGTAGCTAGATATTTTTACTGCAACCACATATGTGCTTTCTGCAGAATGGTTAATCCCACTAGGAAAAAACTTTAAAACCTCCCTACGGTATTAACTATTTTTTATGTCCCAAAAATCCCTCGCTTTCAGCTGCAAGGCTCAACCCTCCCTCACCAGTTGTTGCTCAGTGTCAGTGAGTCAGCTGTGCTACATGATGGCTGGAATTGGTAAAACTCCTGAACTTTTTCCCCCTTGGAAAAAAATAAAATTGCTGGTATGGGAATACTTGGGCTACAAAAAAGTTAGACGGCTGCGGCTTAGAGGAGGAGTTCCAACCAATTTGTAAAACATGTTTGCGGAGGGTGGCTGCAGAGGAGGCAATACCTCCAATATGATTTCGCATTTATATAAAATTAAAGGTTAGTAATTCTTTTATAGTTAAATCTGAGGTCAGCTAGCCCCCTGCCTGTTTTTAAGGGTGTCCTAACAACAGTTGGTATGCTCCATTAGCCACGGGAGCTAAGCTAAGGAAAAGCTACGAGTGACGTCACCACTCGAAATTAATATCTCAATAAAAGCATTATACTGTATCTACAAAACCGTTGCAGCACAAACCAGCACAAACGACTGACATAATTCTTAATCTAAATGGGCTAGCTGACCTCAGATTTACCAATAAAAGAATTGTAAATATCTGTAAAACGAAAGCAGCACAAACATGACTTTTACTGCACAAACGATTGACATCATTTTTATATAAATTTGCATCTGATGGGGGTGGTGGGCAACTTCACGAAGGTCCGTAGAGATGGTTAAGACTGTCGCAATATGCAATAAGCCAAATAATCGCACGGTAACTAAAAATGAGGACGGTAATTTTCCCGGCTGCGAGTTTTTGCTGCGTGCATGTTGATTACATGAGACTCCAGTAGCTTTTGCAGATGTTTATTGGCCAGCAACACGCCGTGGAATTAAAGTTCAGACATACAAAATACGGAAACACTTCTTTATTAAACATTGTAAAACGTTTGCATTGCTACATTAAGGCTAATGGAAAAAGGACAATGTACTAACCACTTCTGCTATAAAACATTGAGTCTTCTTCACAACGTAAAATTGCGGTTAAAAAGTGATAAATCAAACATGAAAACTCGCTGGATAAAACAATTTGCAAGCCATGCGAACAAAAGGAAAAAAATCTATTACTGATACAACATGCATGACGAAAGAGAAGTGCATGTTGTTTTTGTTTCTTTTTACTGAGTGTAAAGCTTACGTGGCAAACGTACTTCCGGTGAAAATTTCAAGATAAAAGCATGTCATGTTCAGATTTTAGGAGGCAATCGCATATACTTCAGATTCTACACTAAAAATTGTCAGGGAAATTATATTTTGAACTCCAAGACAAGTATCAACTCGATAGCTCGATGAGAAATGAATCAGACCTCAACCATGGATTGCTTGCTTCGAAGGCTTTATGAACAAAAGCTCTTGGGTACAGACGCGGAGCCATGCACAAAGCATCCTCTCCGCATGTGGACAAAAGAGAAATGCAGAGCATGCCTCTATTTATGGAATGAGATCATAGACACAAAACCGAAACTTACTATAGCATATCCTGGTAAAAACATTTCAAGTTACAGGAAAAACATCTCTAGTAGGGGAAAAACACCTCAAAACACCTACAATAGTCAAGGCTATGGGAAGGCACACTCAAACAGGTTAATATAACAATGATGCTCTACGCTACAATGTTCTCATGCAAGCATAACAAAAGCATACAAAATATGATGTATAATGGTTGTGTTTTAAGCATGAATAAAATTCTCTCACAAGAATAAATTTAAAATAACCCCATTATGAAAAATCTGATTGGCAATGGTAATATGATGTAATAACTGATAATATTTTGGCTTAAAATTTGTTGCATGCGCATTTAATAGGACAAGGCGACAGTCATTTTGGATCAAATTAACACTTTTAATGTGCTCTAATTGGCAGACAACAAAAATGACATCGGGTTTTTTACCTATTTCATATTCTGCACCTAACTAGCTTTAAAATGACTCATTATGCATTGTTTTTTTTTTTTTTAAATATTTATAAACTTTAATATAGGTTGTGTTTTATTTAAGAATAACAATTTATTGCATTTCAATAGGTGATTTATTAGGGTGTATTGTCACTATATTCGTGGTCTAATAGTAATAATAAAAAATCAGGCAATAATATCGTATATCGCAATAATTTATGAGACAATATATCGCCTACTAAAATTTGTTATCACGACAGGTCTAGAGATGATCACAAAGCACATATAGCAATATACAAAGTGTCGTCCTTTTTTATTATTTTTATTTTTTAACTTCCGGGTCATTCTCTTGCCGTCGTGCTGTGGGATTTTGCTGTTGTGGTCTTTGCATTCATCTTGCGAGCCTTTTGCATTCGTGCTGCGAGCCAATTTGCAATCGCGCTTTAGGAATTGAGGATCGTATTGTGGCAGCTTGCATTCGTGCATTTTTTCTTTTGCAAAGTGTTTGCAATTGGGGTTCGTGCTTTTTTCTATTTGCAAAGTGTTTGGACTTTGCATTTCACCTGAAACCTCTCGGCCACCGTAGCCCGGTCCTATTCGATTAAATCACAAACATGAAGTTTTTATCTGACTCATCATCTCCAAAGCAGCAACTTACAAAACATTATAACAGCATCTGATCAAAAGTGTTCAAAAAATGCACACAGACTAAATTTTTTGCTACCAGTAGAGGAAACCTGATTGTGACTGTTGTCAATAGTTCAGCTGGTCAAACAGCACAGTGCACTGTTGCGCAATTATCAACAATCATCTTGAATACTCAAATTAGCAGGATTGCATGGAGTTTTAAAAGGTTACACACCCCGAGCACGTGAATAAGTAGCAGGCTAAGAGCTTTCTGGGGAGCATGTGGGGGTTTAATAAAAAGCTGCAGAGTTCATTTATTAAAGCTAATTCGAAAGAAGCTGTGTGTGTGTTGGAGGGGGGTCTGTATGGTAGAGGGGCACATGGTATAAAGTCTCTTGAATGAAGATTTGGGGACTTCTAACACTGACAGACAGATTACCATTTAAATGGTGTGAGGTTTAAATTTGAGTGGTGGTGGGACAGCCAGACTTTATATATGAGACAATGGAACATCACACAGTGAGGCCATTCTAGGATTAGAAGTTATCTATGTTGGTGATTAACACGGTACAGTAAAGGTTAAGAAAGATGTGAGAAGAAGTGGCACCTGAGTGAAAGGAATTTCATTGTTAAAAAAAAAACAAAAAACTGCCTTTTGAGATGATACATTTGTGATTTCTTACAGTTTTGCAATGAGAATATACTGTATGTAATGATATGCTGGATGCTCAAATCAAACAGCAGGTTTGAGTTTCTTTGTTTAATATTCCATATGTTTAAAAAAAAAAAAAAAACACTTTTGCAACAAGTTTATTGAAACTTGACAATTGAAAATTGGATTACCGTATTATACTTAGATTTTAAGGGAAACCAAGTTCCTCTTGCATGTTGAAACAAATATATCACGGTTGCAAAAAGACGTCCCACAATAACTGAAGTAGGACTGTCAAATGATTAAAATTTTTAGAGTTAATCACAGCTTAAAAATTAATTAGTCGTAATTAGTCGTAATTAATCGCAATTCAAACCATCTCTAAAATATGTCATATTTTTCTGTAAATTATTGTTGGAATGGAAAGATGAGACAAGACAGATATATACATTCAACATACTGTACATAGGTACTGTATTTGTTTATTGTAACAATAAATCCACAAGATGGCATTAACATTAACATTCTTTCTGTGAAAGGGATCCACGGATAGAAATACTTGTAATTCCTAAGAGATAAATGTGAGTTTGTATATTGTGACTAAATATTGCAATCTAATGTATTTGTTGAGCTAAACGAAATGTTTAAATAGAGTGTTACCAAAGTCTGAGTATTATTTTGCATAGCTATTTTGATTGGGAATGCCAGTTCTCTTTGCATTGAGCGCTTTTCTTTTTGTGAACATTATTTTTTTTGAGAGATAGGAATATTATTTTTGTTGTGCTTTCAGTAAATGATACTGTAGCGACTTAACTGTTCTGCCCAAATGCATGATGGGAAGTTGGGCAACCATGACTGTCAGTGGTGGCTGCAAATGGAATATCTTCTCTGCGTTGTGTTCAATACAGGGTGTTAAGAAAAATATCATCACTTGTCATTCTACCCCGCGTCGCTCGCTCTAAAGCTTTTGCCGATAAATAGCGCAGCTCCAATGAATGCCTGTGCCCGCTCCACTCGCTTGTCTCTACCTCTTAACTCTCAAAATACATAAAACACGCCATTGTAGTCTGTTTGCGGCAATGCGTGAGTGGGTCGTTCCGTAAATGCGCTAAATGCGTTAAATATTTTAACGTGTTTCATTATAAAAATTATTTACCGCCCGTTTACGCGATAAATTTGGCAGCCCTAAATTAAACATTGAAGGGGAAGTTCAGAATTTTTGACATCAGGTTTAATCTTCGATTTAGCATGGGTTTAATTAGCCGGTGGAGTTGATTTCAACAAATTCCGTGTAGTTTGTTAGTTTCAGGGCTCTGGAGTGGCTAAGCCAGTGTGAGTCGATTGGGCCGACATGCCAAAAAAATATATGCACGTTTGAAAATCATTGATGACCCATGCAATCAATAGTGTTATTAAAACTTACCACTGCATCTCAATAATTGCAGTATGAACAGCAACAGCTGTAATCCAGAAGCTCTGCAGAGGAGCAGTGCGGAGTGATATCACATTGTTTTTTGCACCACTAATTTCTTATGTTGTAGCCAGCAGCAAATAACCAGTTTATATTGTTCCTCATTCTTCATAGGGATTTTTCGAAAACTTTCCTTTGCCCATTTCTTCTGTCTGTTTCTACAGCCTCTAAATGCACATTTCGCAATGTTGCTGGCCGTCAGTTAACTCAGCGGACTGATGCTGCATTCGAGGAAGGTGGGAAGTGAGTTTCCAACCTCCGATCTGGAAAAATATTACAGGAACGCCTCCACCATTTGATCGCTTACGAGAAGGCACGTTTGCTGGAGGTCAAAATGTCTTTCGATGGCCAAAATAAAAAACAACTTGTCACGATCTTTGCCGTTTACATTTGCTTGGAACGCTTTGAGGTCGCAACTGGTACCCTCCGAGCGGGATAAAACAGAATTCCCACATTCCTCGAATGCAGCGAGAGCACCAGTGGCCGAAGCACTCCTCTCTATTGTGGTCGTATTACACACCTAAAAAAATAATCCCGCAGAATTAAGTGAATTACGGCAGTTTTATGTGACATTGTTTCGGCCTCATGGGTGTTTTGCGACAATGAGCTGAATTTTTAATTTATATGACTATGTTGGATCTGTTGTAGATCTGTATCTTTTTTTTTATTGGCATGCTAAATGGCATGCACAAGCTTAGCCACTTCGGAGCTCTGAAACAAACAAATATCTAACAAAGTGCACGGAATTTGTCGAAATCAACTCCACCAATTAATTAAACTCCCTCTAACTCAAAGATTAAGCCTAATGTCAAAAATTCTGAACCTCCGCTTTAATTTCGAAGAGAATATGAGAAGCGGCTGTGTATGTCAATTTCATTAAACATTTTACAGTATTCTTTATTATGATGCATCAAGAGGAAATTAATTTAACGCTCATTTCTTGTTGTACACCACATTGAAAATCAGATACTTGCAGGCATGCAAGGAAAGATTCAGACTGAAAGGTGTGCGCAAACAATGCTGCATCACAGTGAGCTGGATATTGAGCCGGTGATTTGCTCAAGGGAACTTTGACAGGACCCACTCCCTTACAAGCAGATTAGTATCAGTTGCCTACTAGTAGTTTACATTTTTGTCAGCATCAGGACTTAGATTTGTAAGAATAAAACAAAACAAAAAATATTATGGTAGACAGCCAATCCATTTCAAGGTTTGCTGTTCTTCAAATGTGCAACCTGGTAACGTAAACTCATGAAAGTTTTTCTCTCAAAATAAAGAACATCAAAAATGTTGTTAAATCACCATCTGCCGTTGAAGATATGTATCAATTGACTAATTCTACTAGTGCTGCAACGATTAATCGATTAACTCGAGTATTCGTTTAGAATTAAATTTTGTTGCTTCGAATATTCGTTTAGTTAAAGTGGCGTTGTAATGGTTTATTTTGAAAGTGTTTGCATTTCGTTTTATTGATTAAGGTGGATACACTGCCTTCTGGTCTGCCTCATTTCACATGGCTGAATCCAACTGCTCCCTGTTAAGACCAACATAAGCTAAGTTTTTGTTTGCGCTAATGCGTCATAACTTAGTTTATAGATATATTTAGCCGTTTTTTTTTTGTTTTTTTTTTTTGTGGGAATATGTGTCTGAACCATTTGTCAAGAGCATTGTAAAAAAAAAAAAAAAGTTAGCATTTTATAGCATTTAAGCTAGCGGACTTTTGCGATGTAAGTTAGCCAATTCTTCCTTTTTAGTACATAGATCTTTTTTTATACCATTTGAGGCTCAGCTCAGGTATTTTAATGTTCCATGTTCCTTATCCGATTACTCGATTATTCGAACCAACTAGTTAATCGATTAATCGACTACTAAAATAATCGATAGCTGCAGCCCTAAATTCTACATATCTGATTTTCCAGGTTTTCTCATCAGAGGAAATGCATCAAGGTAAAAGTAGATGTATGTTTTATTTTAGATTCATTTAGATTATGTGGAATGGAATAAAATTTTAAGTTGGAATTTATTTTATTTATTTATTTTTTTTAGGGGGGGTGAAGTGAAGTACAGATATGCAAATACTCTACTATAGTACAGTAACAATGTATTTGTGCTCTGTTACATTACAGGTAACCCATTTATTTTGTTGATGTAACAGTACCCATTGTCTTTTTCTGTGGAGCCTATTTCACCCTATCAGCTTCTGAGGTAAAAGTTCTGCCAGCTGACAATATAGGGAAGATCACACAAGCGACGCGATGAATCCTCACCTACAGTACGCAGTCAGCCATTTGTCAGCCCATGTGCTCATTCGGAAAACACATTAAAACCATATATTTCACTAACCTCCCATTGTGAAATTCCCAACTTCCTTCAGTGAGGGAAAAAACACAACAACTCTTGTGGCAGTCACTCAAGCTTATTTGCCAAATTTATCACCCTGTCTTTCAAGTGCATGGCCACCATATAAACAGGCTGATTCACACCTTCACACACTTGATCTCAGCGTGTCATGTCCTACGACTCCTCCTTTTCCTTCCACAGCACATGACAGTTAAATATTCATGACATTTATTGAAGTGCTTCACTTCCTTAAAGATTCTGAGCAATATAGTATTACTTATACGATTGGTCTTCAACTATTGTGACCCCGGGACCGGCATTTTGCTATTGTCGCAAAGTTGTGATTGTCTTTCGTCGCTAAGTTGTGATTCTCTTTCAGAGACCTTTAAAACAATGAAGTGCCGTTTCCCCAAAAGTAACCTTTAGTAATGTTAACAAAACTTTAGTTACATGATTAAACATAGCTACATGTTTACATGTTAAAAGCATCTTAAAAACCAGACTTGCTAGCTCGCGTGGCTAAACTTGGTGCCCGGTCCTCTAAAATAAATTTATCGATTGCTGCGAAAAAGCTACTATTCTGAAAAGTCGTTATCAAACAAGAAGGATAAGTAGCAAAAGTAATAGGACAAGATTGCTAAATCACGCTAAACCTACACTGTAAGCAATCAGTAACGCCCGGAATTTGTGATTAGTAAGGGTGTAACGGTACATGTATTTTTATTGAACTGTTTCGGTACGTGGTACTCAGTTTGGAACGGAGGCGTACCGAACAAGTTTCTGACGTAATGTAACCCTACTTTTCGGGGCTGTGAGTCGATCGGGTTACAGTTTCTTTGTGTAGATTATATTTACTCCGTCTTCTCTATTATAATGAGGACCAACACGGTAGGACAGTATAACCCAGAAATGTCAACGGCGCGACAACGTGGCCGCCGCGAGAATGCAGTGAAACGCAGGCGTTAAAGTCAATCAGCCAATGCACACCAGTCGCAGTGCGTCTGTGTGTTAGACGCGTCCCAGAAGCGGCTCAACATGTCGCATGCAAAAAGAACGGCAGAGTTTATTATTTGACGCGAGATGCGAATCTCCTGCGTCAAAACTACTAGCTAGGATCGGGCCGGAAGTCACTCGTGTAATAATACGGTGGATCCGGTCGATTTTCAAACTAATATGCAATCGTAACCCACTTTTTGAGTCCATCAGATCTCTTGAGTGGTAGATCGGGGCACAGTTAACTTGTCTTTGTTAATTTACTGCTGTCTTCTCTGCTATAATAATAACCAACACGGCCCCGTGTTCAATACAAAACCCTCCTACCACAACAAAACAAGTAGGAACTAATATTCGCATAGGAACTAAATTTATACAACATAAAATATACAATATAAATGAATACTACATCACATTTGTAAAATATAAACATAATTACACAATAACACATAATTAAATAAATAATAACATATTTAAATAAAATAAATAAATGAGCTAAAACACATGTAATTAAATAATAAGAATAATGCACCGATCCTGCTTACACAATTAAATTTATTAATTTCTGTGTGGTCGCTTTAACTTGAGAAAATCCACCAATAAAGCTTTTGAAAACCGTTCATTAGGGAAAAAAATGATTCATTGTGGCATTTCATTTGTAAAATACATGTTAAAATCTTTGTCATTGGGATTGCTTTTTTCTTTAGCAAAGGACTTCTTTTTTCTTTTTTCTTTCAGAAAGGAAGCTGACCAATACGCGGGGTCTACAACGCAGGTTGTTGTTGGATTATCTTTAAATACCCGCTACTTTTTGAGAAGCTTTGCATAGGCTAATGTTCCTATTGTTGAAAGGTGTGTAATAAACAATTAGCACATTTATATTTTGCATTTTGTCTTCTTATTGTACCGAAAATGAACCGAACTGTGACCGCAAAACCGAGGTACGTACCGAACCGAGATTTTTGTGTACCATTACACCCCTAGTGATTAGTGAGTGAGAAAGAGTAAATGAAAACCGGAAATGGAAAAAAAATACTTTCTCAAGGAGGAGTTCTATATAGCAGGGGTGTAACGGTTCACGCGGATGTATTGAACTGTTTGGTGTTGGTGCATGTTCAGTTCGGTTCACTTGTACCGTTTTGGTTTTGTTTAATGGATCTTTCTCTGCATTAAATTTATTATTAGTCAAGCTAAGCGCTACGTGCGGAACTGAAGTCCCGCACAGACACCTTAAGTGTTGAACACCCAGGGATCAGAATGAGTAGTATTTGCAGGCGTGACAAATGCCGTCATGACAAATTCAAGCAAGAAGCTTGAGCTAGAAGACCCTTTTACGGTACTTCACTACTGTTGGGCCGGACAGCCTCTGCATCCCGCAGAGAGGGTACAACCATGGGCACATTGGCACATTTTTCCCTTCCCTGTTAAACTTACCAATGGACAAAGGGAGGTGGATAAATCCAAAGGTACACCGACATTGCCGTACAGATACTGTATGTTAACCCACTTAATACAGCACAATCCAACAGCGAAAGTTGAATCTTCACATAAGAAAATCACCAAGATGTTGCCACTACAACCAGAAATCTACTTTCTGTAGAAAATGCGTATATGTTTATCTTGCCAGCAAAAACTTTGATCTCGGATAATTGCATTTGTCATGTACAAATTGTTGTTGCTAAGGGTTCAATGTTTAAAGTTTTGCTTGTTCATTTATTATTTTACTAATATTTTATAATGTTACAAATTATTTATATATTTATTGAACTCAGAGTATAATTTGTTTAATTATTGTTGTTGAAATGTTTAAAAATAAAAGCATTTTAAGCATTTTTCCCTTCCTTTTCTTGCACTGAAAATGAACCAAACCAAGCACTTCAAGAAACCGAACTGAACTGAAATTACATTTAGTGGATCGTTACACCCGTCCTGTATACTGTAGTTATTTGACTATTTATGATATAAGCAATGTCATTTTTAAAATTTTGCATTATATCATGCTCGTACTTTTAATCAATTTAGCTTTGCTTAAGGACCATATAAGGTGAAATTTCTTGTCATGGGTCGTTTTCTAAATAAACCTCACTCTATTAGTGGATATACAGATATTCAATTTAGCGTCGAGACACCATATTAAGGGAATCTAACTGAAATAAAAACAAAAAGCTCAAAGCTCAAATCAATTCTTAGTCCTTCAAAACTATCGAGGAAATGAAAATAGAAATAAAATATCAGTTGCTTTTCGGTTTCATGTTTGTTTGTTTAAGCTGAGACACAAATGTTCTTCACAACTTAAAATGTTCTAAACGGAGTATTCAAAATGCTCCTGAGAGTTAATCAGAGGGGTTTTCACTTTTTAAGCATGATTATTATATTTCAATTACTGCATTAATTACCGTAAACACTTTTCGCATAGAAAAAAGATAATTAAAAGGTGACTGTTATCAGACTGGCCGGCCCTACCAATGAGGTGCCCCTTATTTTTATTTTCAGTGAGTTGGCAAATCTAGCAGCTGCTAACATTACTGTTTAGATTGACTGACGCTGGGCTGCTACTGAGGTGCGTAAACACCCCAGTAATGGGGTGCCACCACTACAGGGCAACGTCCACAAATTTCTACTCAGATTAGTCAATACATGTTGCTCGACCCCACGCAGACAAAATAAACAGTGAATCCCATTTTCCCATCTTGTTTATTCTGAAATTGTTTATCCAGGCAGAGGAGAAAACCGTCACTATTATGACACAAAGTGCCTTCGTCGCTATTACTGATTGACAGTTGCTTGTCCTCCCCCTTCCGACAATATCAGCTGTAGGACTGCGCACTTCGCAGCAGTACAACGCAAAAAAAATTGTTTAGTCTGGGTCTTGCATTACTGGAGTAATCATTTGCATTAGACCAGGGGTGGGCAAACCGGTCCTCGAGGGCCGCAGTGGGTCCTGGTCTTTGTTCCAACTGGTTCAGCACAGACAGTTTAACCAATAAGGTTTCAGTGGAAACAAGACGCACCTGACTGCAATCACCTGATTGCACTTGTAAGAAACCAGATTGGTGAAAGGTTGTCCTCATGATGAGTATGAACAAAAACCCGCACCCACTGTGGCCCTTTGTGGAATAGTTTGCCCACCCTTGCATTAGACTAATGTTAAAATCAACACGCCAAAAACAAAACTGCTTCATTTTACAGATGAGCTTACAAAACTATTTCCATTTTTAAAAAGACAAAAACAACTGATCAAATGCTTGTCAGGTCAAGGGTTTTTATTATTAATTCTTATTTTCCTTTATGTTTGCATAATATACATGATGTTAATGTTGCATAATATACATTATGTTAATATTTCTTTAATACATTCAATATTTATAAATATATATAGATATATGACCCGTACTAACGCGTTACATGTTCTCCGCTACATTTACTTCAGTAACTTTTTGAGAAAAATGTACTTCTAAGAGTAGTTTTACCAAGCCATACTTTTTACTTTTACTTGAGTAGATTTGTGAAGAAAAAAACACTACTCTTACTCCGCTACTTTGGACTACACAAGAGTAGTTACATTTTTCCTCTTTACTCTACATAGTAGATTTATTTATTTATTTATTTTTGCTAGCGATGCTATTGCCAAGAGTAGCGCTATTAACTTCACCAATGAGACATCGCAACAATAATCACATGACTCCATTACACCAATCAGACGCAAGCTTGCCGTTCTATAGTCAGGCAAGCCTCTTCAATCACATGTCTTTAAAGCATCGTAACAAATGAATTTGACAGAGTGCTGCACTCAACATGAATCAAAATCGCGGATTTAAAACTCTCTCCTAGTTTTTATTTGGCACCGATTGACCACGGAAAACCGGAGATACCATCCTTTCAATTTCATGATAGTAACAATGAACGAACTACAGTATTCACTACTCAAACTAGGAACTATTTTCTCCACTAGAGGGCAGGGCACTCATGCTTTTGGACGAATAATGCTTTATTACCGTTTTTCTTTCTCTTTTTAATTTTGTGATATATATGTATATATTAGGGCTGTCAAAATTATCGCGTTAACAGGCGGTAATTAATTTTTTAAATTTTTCACGTTAAAATATTTGACGCAATTAACGCACATGTCCCGCTCAGACAGTATTCTGCCTTTTGGTAAGTTTTACAGCAAGGCTTTTTGTGCTGTCTAACAGCGAACTCTTGTGGTCGCTTTGCGACATGGTTTATTATTTTCTTGCCAGTTCAATATGGCTGCACGACGTCTCGGGCTGACGCCTACATTGTAATGTTGTGCTTATATGATCCTTGGACAAGATTTGTCCGTAAGTATGGTTGTTGTAAAGAATGTACATATTATGTTAGTAAGCGAAATGTTATATTTTTTGTATGAGACGCTTTTTGTTTATGTTTAGTGAACCTGTATAGCGTGCTAAGCTAACGTTGTTGCTAATGCAATGCTTGTGTACTTTTTTTTTGTAGTTTTACGACGGTCTAAAGAGGACAATGGCTTGAGGCCATTTTATTAATAAATCAGATGAAAAAGGAAGAAGTCTGATTATTAAGGCGTCGTTCACTAGTTGTCTAGCTTTGGAAAAAGTAGACGCTTCGGAGTGAGGACAGCATAGACAGATTTAAATGACAGTAGAGTGAAATGCCCACTACAGTCCTTTTGTACCGTATGTTGAATGTATATATCCATCTTGTGTCTTATCTTTCCATTCCAACATTTTACAGAATATATATGTATATAATTTACAGAAAAATATGGCATATTTTATGGTTTGAATTGCGATTAATTACGATTAATTATGATTAATTAATTTTTAAGCTGTAATTAACTCGATTAAAAATTTTAATCGTTTGACAGCCCTAATATATATACACACATATATATATGTACATACATATACATTCATTCATTTTTTTATTCCTTTGCCTTAATGTGGTTATGTAATGGGTTATTGTACAGTATCATTGTAATAACACTTCATTTAGATAAGTTTGTGCTGAGAGAAAAAAAAAAAACATTGTTTAAAAAAAATAAATAAATAAGCAGTTACTCAAAATGTTACTCATTACTTGAGTATTCTTTTCATTGGATACTTTTTAGTTGTACCTCAGTACATTTTTGGATGACTACTTTTACTCTTACTTGAGTAATATTATTTTGAAGTAATGCTACTCTTAATTGAGGAAAAAATATGAATAATTATATATATATATTTATCATACTTTTCTTATCTAATAATAACATTTATCTTTATAAAATATTTTGTTGTTAGAAAATAAAAATGAAAAATGAAATTTATGGCATTTAAAAAAACAACAACAACAAAACTAGAGGGATCACCAGTTTCTATATCCATTTCTGTTTTGCAGGGTGTCTCCATTCACAACATAAAAAGTAGGAGATTTCCTTCTTTCTCAGTGTTGAAAAATGGCACCTAAAACCTGTGAACAAATGCGCTTCAGAATCTATCGCATACCTTGCTTAGCTTAGGAAGGCAATTATAGTATTAGAAAAGAACATTAAAATAAAATAAAGAGAGAGAGAGAGAGAGTGCAAGAGAGAGAGAGAGAGTGAGAGAGAGAGAGAGAGAGAGAGACCACCCTCAACACCCATTAAAGGCTGCATTGTTTCCCAGGGGTCAGCCTGGGTTTCATTCCAAGCTTTAACACAAATCAGGAAACGGAAGTTGAGCATTCTAAGGTGATGTCACAGGCAAAGATCAATGTCACTATTTTTTTTTTTAACATTATTAATGTTTCAGTTTGGGTTCAGTGTAAGGCTCATGACTCAGTGAGACGTACTTCACTTGTCATGTAGAAGAAGAGGGCTGTTCTTTATTATACACACATATATATGTATATAACATTGTTTAGGACTGGTATATTTATGAGGAGCATTGCTCGAACTGCAACTGGTTGGGGCTATTGGGCTGAAAATAATAATAAATCACTAATTACTGATGCATCTGCAAAGACGCTTGCAGGTTTCTCAAGCCCCAAACCTCTCCAAGCTTCATCATGCTGAGAACGCACAAGTATGGTGGCCAAATCTCTCTATTGTCCACACCATGAGCACACAAAGGCCAGTGCATAGTGTAAAGCAGCCTTTTGAGAGGTTGGCAGCGCAACAAGGCCTGCTACTAAGGGGCTTCTCTCTTCAGGTTTTGTTTCGTGCTTTCCATCACAATCGTGCCCAGCTGAGACGCAGAGCGGGGGTTGGAGGAATCTGCTGTACTTTTCCACTTGAGCCACACACCCCTCCTTCCAAGCCTACCCATTTCCTATTTTTCCACATTTCATGTCTGGTTTTCTCCTTTACTTATCTTTACAAACTATGGTGGAAGAATGGTGCGGGTGTAGTAAAGGTTTGGGACTACAACTGGTATGTACATGACATGGTCACACATCAAACACATTCACAGAGGTTAAAGGCATCTGAAGACCCTCTGGGATCGAGATCCCAAATTCCTGGCAAGCCACACTGTGATGTTAATCTTCTAAGTTATGTGCATGCAGTTGTAGATTGGGTACTTCCAAAGAAACAATTGTGACTTGTTGACATACCCATATTGATAATATAAACCCAGGCTTAAAAGCTAAATAATTAGCATTGAGTATTACTACACCAAGCAGAGGTTCATATTAATTATATGCAAATGTGGCCACACGCAATGTCACTTGGCTAAATAATGTGGGGAATCACCGTCAGCCTTGTTTGCATCTTTTGTCTTTATTTAAATGTGTTAGGTTTTTTTTTTGTTAGACTTCTCTATCAGTACGAATCTTTTCAGTGACAACGTCCTAGCCAATTTGTTTCTGTCTTCTAGCCTTTAACGATTGGTAAAATACTGTTTAAATACAATCTAGATTTTGTTTTTTTACTAGTACAGTACAGAAATTTAACTCTTTACATAAATTTAACTCCAACTTTGAAAAGGTAGCAGTGATCCTTTTTGTTTATTTACAGTTCTGTAGTCTCATACTTCTCAAGTTGTACGATTTTGGCGTAATTTGTACAAGTGAGCACTGATTTTTAAACGTGTAAGCCGTACGTTCAAAATCTGTACATTTTTCGTGCGTTATGTTTTTTTTTCTCCGTTAGGATTTTGTTACCGTTTCGGTAAAGAGAAAATGTGCGTTACTATGCGTTACTACGTTGGTTGAATGACGCGAGAAAAGTCAGAGACACGGATTGAGAAGAGTGTTTGTTGAGACGCTGTAGCAAACACGATGCTAGGCTCGATGGCTGCAATATTTCCTGACTGTGGCCAACAGCCTACAATTTACGCCTAGATGTCACATGCATATAAAACTACATGCGAAATGACAGACTCGGCGGCTTTAGCAAACAGCCACCATCTTAAAGCAGTAAACTTCTGAGAAAGGTTCGCTAGGAGGGTCCACTACAACAGAGCCTAAGTAACTTTTTATCTTAAATACTCTAAGGGGCAGTTTACATGGCGACTCTGCGACACATAGACGCAATGACTGAGTAGCGGACTCGCCCCGCGTGCATATGGTGTCGGCGAAGACGAAAAATTGTGAATCCTGCCTCCAAAGTGGAAGAATCCGATTGCCGGGGATTGAGGGGGGTTTCCTCGGCACGCATATCAAAGGCTCCCGCTGCGCGAGACCGCGCAGTTAACGTCAGCACTCGTACACGTCACATTGGGTGTGCGCAGCGGTGCGACTAAACATTAAAAACAGCAAATATGGCGGAATGTCGGCTTTAATGTACTGTTTTAATAATATTTTTAAATTAAATATGTTGAATGTTTCAATTTTTGTGCCTTTTTGAACAAAAGAAAAATGCCATTGCTTTGAATGGACGGGCATATTTTTTTCCAGGCTGAGGGAGTATGATGGGGTCAAAGTGCACCATTCTCTGTCGCAATGTAAAGCTGCAATGCCCCCTAGGGCCTGGCATGAATACTACATTGTTTTCATACGGAATTGCAACATTGTTCAAATGGAGACGCAAATGCAAATTTGAAATTTTTCATATTCTCGGAAAGTCACCATGTAAACGGCCTCTCAATCGACAAAATCTTGACTTGAATCTATCTTTAAATGATGAAACAGTTTTAAAACTTTCACATGTCGAAGGTAGACAAAAGGGAACTAATGCTAAAACGGGAGCAATTTTAACAACTTTAACAGTTGATTCACAGCAATAAATGACTTCCAAACATAGCAAAGGTTACTATGTTTTTTGTTTTTTTTTTAAATGAAAAAAATAAAACATGAAAGGTAACACCAGTTACTTTGCCAAGTAACTAATTACGCTTACATTCAGATAACTGAGTTACTAACTCAATTGCTTTTTGGGAGAAGTAACTTGTAATTGTTATTGATTAGTTTTTAAAGTAAGATTACAACACTGGTCATAAAGATTTGCAGTTTGCAGAATAAAAAGTGACGAAAGCGGAGATTTTATTCTGCCAATTTGTTGCCAAACACAATTTGCCCGCAACTATTGCTGATCACTTCTCAGAATTAGCAAAAGAAAAGTTCCCTGACTCGAAGATTGCATCGGTAAGTTAATTTTATCAATTGACCTTTTTAATTTATAATTGGACACACTAACAAACTACCTTCAAGTCAAAGTGAATTGCGAGCTGAAGTGCCATTGAGTGCAGCCATCAAAACATGATAGAAATTGCCAAAAGTGCTACATACAATTATAACAAAAGTCACTGTTAAATTGTAGTAATCATGATGTAGCTGAAGATATTGATTGTTCTTTGATTGCACCAGGTTATATGTTACAATATTACCAATAAATGTATATTATTTTAAAAATTGAGTTTTATTTTTGTTTCATATTGCACGCTTTATACTAGTACAACTTTGTAAGATTAGTCACCAATTTGTAAGGGCATACGTCAGTATAAGATTGCCAACGGCCTCGGGTTGACTGTTATCTGTAGTTGACTTATTAGTAAGCATATTTTTTGTTTTGAAAAATACTTTTTTTAAACATATTTTTGGGAGGACAAAATAGATATTAAGGTAATCACATAAGCAAATAAAGCTTTCAAACTATCTAACCACGGCGTTAATTTTTACGAACTTATTAGTCACAACACAAGTATATTTACTAGAGGCGTGCAAAATTTCCGATTCTTAGATTATTCGCGATTCGGCCGTGGAAGATTCGAGAATGACTCACAAACATCCAAATTCTGATTATTGAATTATAGCAGGTAAAGCGGAAATAAAACGCATTGAGCGCGGTCTTCGGGACGCAATGAGGAACGAACCGAGAGTAAATATCATGTGCAGCTAATGCCGCTAGGTAAAAGAAAAAACAATAATACCTGACTGCGGCCGTCAGCCGCTACAAACAGCGCCCAGTTGCTAGTTGCTATAAACATACGGCAACATACGGCTATGGTAGATATCACATATATCTAGACTAGATGTAAAATGACAGACTTTCCCGCGCTAGTAAACAGGCGCCATCTTAAAGCAGTAGACTTCTCTAGAAGGCTCTGTTGTAGAGAACCTAATTACTTTTTATCTAAAAAAAAACCTAAATCGGCAAAATCTTGACTTGAATCTATCTTTAAAGGATGAAACAGTTTTAAAACTTTCACATGTCAAAAGTAGACATGAGGGAAATTATGGAATAACGGGCGCAATTTTAACAACTTTAACGGTTGATTCACAACATTAAATTAATTGAATGTAGTTTAAAGCTGCTGATACAGAATGGGGACTTGAGTATTTTATTTACTGTTTTTAACCGGTAACTTGACACTAAAATAGTAGTTTGGTTCATTTAGCATGAGAGGATTTTTGAACAATTTTGGAACAAATATACAAAACATTAAAAAAATAATAATAATAAAAATGGGGGGAGGGGGGCATCAATAATCGATTTATAATCGAATCGGTCTCTGAATCGTAATCGAATCGTTAGGTGCCCAAAGATTCCCACCTCTAATATTTACATTATCATATATTAAGTCAGATCGTCAATCTGTAGGCAAATATTTAAAAAATACAACTTGATGCGAGTCTTACAGTGTGATTTAAAGTGTCATAAATGACTAATACAAAAGCAATGTTCCTCTTATTGTTATTAACTCCAAAATGGGTTGCCTACAGTATTTGTGGAGAAATGAAGTGGGTTTGTACATGCATGTGTGCGTGCGTGCGTGTCTGTGTGTGCGTGAGTGCGTGTGTGCGCTGGGGGAAGGGTTCAGTCCAGTTGAAATAACACACCCTTGAAAGACAAAGGTCTGCAACATGATTGACTTGATGGTTTGGTTTGACAAGACAGTGGCCTGAATGATGGATCAGTTTCAGTGAAATTAGGAAAATGAGTAAGTAGCACGAATGAGCAGCTTCTGTCATCTGCTATTTATAGTTGAGTATTACAGTCCCTGACCTCCCCCACCGTTACTATTGATCCTCTCACTACTCCTGTCGCCTGTATCTGCATCACATAAACAACCTACCATTATTCATTTCTAGCACGTCTTTCGTTTTTAGTTGAATTTTCTTCTTAAACATGGGGAATAAAGAACTTCTCAACCAATGACTCCGATGAGAAGATATAAAGCTAAATGCAATGTGTTAAAGTGTAGCATTAACCCTGCCTTAGCTGGAACACAACCTACATGGTTGCTGGCTAAAGGATTAACATGGGGGAGGGGAATGAATACAGTAGAAAGGTTCCCCCACATGCTATGCAAGAAGTTTGAATGAAAATCTAAGAATGAAGTTAAGGTTTTTCTTTGCATAAATGTGTGCCCGTTTAATTTAGCTGGTAATCCATATTTAAGATGAATTTGAGAGAGGGAGGAATCTAAAATGGATGAAAACTATTTTAACACTTTTTTTTCAATTCACAATGTGGATTATGTCATCTGAAACTACAAAATATTGGGGTGCAAAGGAGGTTGACCATAGCTCTCTGCCACTCAATATTTTACAAATTGATTAAATAATCATCATTATCATTTCAACTTCTATGGTAAAAACACACTAAATGGTCAACACAAAACTGGGAAATGGGGTACTGGACAAAAAAATAAATCTTTGATTTTGAAACTCCTAAAATGAGGAAGAAGCAACAGCACTGAGCCTAATGGCAAATATGAGCCATCAAGTATAGTAATGTCCATCAAAAATGTTAACCCTGCAATCTTGCAGCTCCACATTAAAAACATCAGATTGACTCAATCACTGAATCAGTTGAGGACCTTCATAGATAGTAATGCTGAAAAGCTGAAATCTCTACGCCTCTCCATTTGGGCTAAAAACCTCAAACAATCAATATCAAAATGGACTCAAAACTGGAAATGATTGAGCTTTGTTGCCATATGTTTTCTATTACTCTAGCAACACACTGCTTCCCACAGAAAAGACTTCACTAGAACTTTGCTAGCAATAAAACCACTCGTGCCACAAAAAATAGCCTCCCCACTTCCACATATACAGTATTTCTCATTCACATAAAAGTAGGCTGTTAAATCTTGCTCAATTACAAGAAAATATTAGCTTTCATTGACAGCATCACTTACCTTCCCATGTATCCATTTCATGCTTCTCCCAGGTTGCCTGGAACCCATTCAAACATGGAGTCTGCCAAAGAATTGCTTCATAGCGTTTTTTCCCCCTTCCCCTCTGTTCTCTCCCCCGGCAACCTCTTTCCTCGACAGCCTGCTCCTCTCTGACCACAGCCGGAGCTAAGTAACACCACTGGTCACTTTACTGCCTGGTCACATGACCGCAGAGTTCAAGCCCCGGGGTCGCGGGTTGGCTTGAGGTCCAATGACAGCTAGGGGTTATCTGAGTGGAACTGATAGTCCTATTTTCACTGCCGTCCTACAATACAATCCGTTCAACCCCGCCTCTCCCCCACCAAAATTAGCCACCCCTCCCCTCATCCATGCCTCTAGCAGTTGTGCAGAGGACCAAAGTGCATGTCCAAGCATAAACACAGGTTCAAGCTGACAAAACACACCAACATTAACTAATTGAAGTGTTATGTGTGCCAGCAGAGAAGATCCGTGACAACTGTTTTTTTTTTACCAACAGGTTGGCAGAAAATGGATTTCCATCAAGGCCAAACGCAGTTTTTTTGGTTTTTCAATATCAAACTTTTAAATCCATATAATAACACTTATTAGTTCCCTTCCACTGGTGTACTCACCATAGTGGTGCTGTATCGGTAGTGTGGAGTTTGACACGCTGTGTCAGTTAATTGGTTGACAGTCAATTGTTATTTCCACCCACAGGAATATGTAGAAATGTGCCATTTTGAAAATACACTTACAATAGGGAAATTACCCCATATCATTCCTGTATGTAGTTACCCACATTTGTCAATTGTAATTGCAGTTCAATTGGTAATTACACCTAATTGCATCCGCCTGTTTTAATAAACATAATGTTACTAACAAACTTAATTGGTTATCCAGTGGGTTGGGGTTTATTTACCGGTTAGGAAAATGTGTATATTGTTTGTTTTAATAAGGAATTCAGTATGTTGAGGAGGAATTTGTAGCTGTCTGAAATGAACCTAAATTGTGAACACTAAGTTTTCTTAATAACCAGTGGATTCTCTTCCTTTATTCCCTTTAGTTGAGCATAATGAGAAGCATCCAGTGTTTAACTCTCTAATAAACTGTACAAAGCCATCTTGACATGCCCTGTAGGCTCCCCTTGAGCTAGAACGGACCGCCTAATGTAGTGGACAAGCCATTCCGGATCCTCCGGCCCGTCTACCGCCTGACCCTTTCCAAACTGCTCCGCCCAACTAATGCCACAAGCTCACTTTCTCAGTAGTTCTGCAACCCCTCCACCCCCAATGTGAATGCTAATGACCGAGTCACACGAATCGTATGTATGAGTAGTATGTATGAATGAATGTGGAACGAACCACAATAGACGTTAGGTATTTCAGGTGCTGCATATACTAGTCCTTCTCAAAAATTTTGCATATTGTGATAAATTATTTTCTGTCACGTACTGAAAAAACATTAGACTTTCATATATCTTAGATTCATTACACTCATCTAATGTAGTTCAAGCCTTTTATTGTTTTAATATTGATGATTTTGGCAAAAAAGTCAAGAAAAAAACCAAAATCCCTATCTCAAAAAATTAGCCTATCGTGAAAAGGTACTCCAAAGAAACTACTAACCTAATCATCTGAACCAACAAATTAACTCAAAACCCCTGTAAAAGATTCCTGAGGCTTTTGAAAACTCCCAGCCGGGTTCATTACTCAAAACCGCAATCATGGGCAAGACTGCCGACCTCACTGCTGTCCAGAAGGCCATCATTGACACCTTCAAGCAAGAGGCTAAGACACAGAAAGAAATTTCTGAGCGAATAGGCTGTTCCCAGAGTGCTTTATCAAGGCACCTCATTTGGAAGTCTGTGGGAAGGAAAAAGTGTGGCAGGAAATGCTGCATGACCAGAAGAGGTGACCGCACCCTGAGAAAGATTGTGGAGAAGGGCCGATTCCAGACCTTAGGGGACCTGCAGAAACCTGGAAATGGGCTACAGGTGCCGCATTCCCTAGGTCAAGCCACTATTGAACCTGAAACAGTAGCAGAAGCGCCTGACCTGGGCTGCAGAGAAGCAGCACTGGACTGTTGCTCAGTGGTCCAAAGTACTTTTTTCAGATGAAAGCAAATTTTCAAGTGTCAAGTACCCACAGTCAGTGATGGTCTGGGGTGCCATGTCAGCTGCTGGTGTTTGGTCTACTGTGTTTTATCAAGGGCAGGGTTAATGCAGCTAGCTATCAGGAGATTTAGGAGCACTTTCCATCTGCTGAAAAGCTTTATGGAGATGAACATTTCATTTTTCAGCACAACCTGGCTCCTGCTCACAGTGCCAAAACCACTGGTAAATGGTTTACTGACCATGGCATTACTGTGTTCAATTGGCCTGCCAGCTCTCCTGACCTGAACGCCATAGAGAATCTGTGGGATATTGTGAAGAGGAAGTTGAGAGACACCAGACCCAACACTGTGGATGAGCTTAAGGCTGCTATCAAAGCATCCTGGGCCTCCATAACACCTCAGCAGTGACACAGGCTGCTTGCCTCTGTACCACGCCACATTGAAGCAGTTATTTCTGCAAAAGCATTCCTGACCAAGTATTGACAGAATAGCTGATATAATTAATTGAAGGTTGACTTTTTTCATATTAAAAAACACTTTTTGTATTGGTCGGATGATATATGAAATTTTTTTTAGATAGGGATTTTTGTTTTTTCTGGACTTTTTTGCCAAAATCATCAACATTAAAACAATAAAAGGCTTGAACTACTTCAGTTGTGTTTAACGAATCTAAAATATATGAAAGTAATGTTTATCAGTACATTACAGAAAATAATTAACTTTATCACAATATGCTATTTTTTTTTTTAGAAGGACTAGTACTAAAGAAACCAAAAACATATGAATTATTGAGCGACAGGTATATTATAATAAGACAGTGGAGCTGGTTGTTGTGCAAGTATTAAAAATGGAAGCTCATGTACCCTGCTTGTGTGATCAAAGCCTGTCTCTTATCAACCACTTTAATGTTGCAATACCATAAAGCTTACAACCTTATTTTACTGCATTGGAAGCATGGCTTTAAATTAAGAGCTGGCCATGCTGTTGTAATTGAATATTTATTTGAACTTCAAAATCCTTTACACTTTACAATGAGTGAATAGTTCAGTGGTTTAGAAAAAGATTCCTATAAATGAGTATGTCTGTCACTACTACTGTACTATTGTCTGTAAAAAAAAATTGGGGGGGACAGCACTAAATACATGTTGACATGTTGCAACAAGCACAAGAGCAACAAAGCAGGTCCTAAATAAAGCAAAACTATTTGCTTTACAATCAAGTCACATTAACCAAAAGATGTGCAGGTTTGTACATAGATTCTGGGAAGAAACCTCCGCTGTAAGTACCAGAATGGTAAACTTAATTGTTTATGCCAACAGAAAACCAAACCTGATCAGCCAAATTTAGTTGTTGATGCCAACAGGAAATCAAACCTGAGCAGCCACATGTTACCCTTGACCTTTGGGAACCCTTTTTCCAATTTAGATAAACTGCATAATCAGCTATGTTGTCTTTAACCTTGAAGTAGGCAGGGGTGAGGCCAGCTATGGATCGTCTGCAAGTGTCAGTTTTGTTCTTAAACAAAATCAGTTCATATGAAGAAGATAGTGTATCACCTAAATGGGCAAATACGAATAATTAGTAGGTTATGTCAAAGTAGAACATGAGCAAAAATCTGCTTTTACTTTGGAAAACAACTATCCACATTTTTGCCAATTTTCAGACATCTTACTGTCCAAACTAGCATCTTAATAAAGCTGCAACAACTAATCATTTAAATCAATTAATAAATTAGTTGCCAAAGAATTTGATAATCGATACAGTTGAATGAAATAGTCTTCCATTTTGTCTTCATTGCTACTTACAACAAGCCGAAAACAACTTCAGGTAAATTGTGAAGGTAATTGAAGGAAGTGATAGTCACCCGATTAATCAATAATCGTTTAATTAATCGTCCGATTAATCGATTATGAAAATAAACGTTATTTGCAGCTACAGAACCAACAAGTTTACTCCCAATATCTTCCACTAGAATAGTGTCTCTGTTAAACCAATGGCTGCCATTGACAGAGTTGGGCGCCCAATCTATTTAGACTTGGGTTGAATGAACATAGAATCCAGAGCATTCGCAGCCAGTTTTTCCAATTTCTGGGGGATTTACAGGTCACTCTCTGTTCATTTTAGGGCATTTACAGGTCACTTCCTGTTGAGTTTGAGTCACTGCTTATTCATTTGGGGAGATTCCCGGGTCACTTCCTGTTCTGTAACCCAAAATCAACAGTAAGTGGTCCATAAATTCCCCCAAAATGAGCAGGAAGTGATCCATAAATTCCCCTAAATCAACAGGAAGTGACAGAAAATCAACAGCAAATGACCTGAATTCTCCCAAAATTAAACTCATTGGTTGGCATTGACCGCCATAGACCTCCAATCCGCGTTCATTCAAACGGATTGGACATCTACTCGTGATAAACGGAATGAAATTCCCAGCAGGATGAAAATAGCTCGTTTTTCTGTTCATTACTTGTTTTGTAGACGATCGTAAAATGATTTCCTGACCAATGTATTGCTATTTGTTGAATCGCAATATCGCGAGATAATCGTTATCGTGACCTTTGTATCGCAAATCGTATCGTATCGTGATGTATCCAGGGGTTCCCACCACTGATGAAGATACTGTACCCCCTAAATGGGCTTATACAGATAATTACCGTAATTTTCCTAATATAAGGCACACCTGAATATAAGCCGCCACCCACCAAATTTGACAAGAAAACGACATCTGTTCATAGATAAGCCGCACTGGACTATAAATCGCAGCTGTCCTGACTGTATTACGGGATAGTTACAAGATATTAACCAGTAACACTTTATTTGACGGCGGCATCATACGACTGTCATAAGACAACATGAAACACCATGTATGCAGCCAAATGGTTCAAAGCGTCATTGCTTCAAGAAACTTCATTTGGCCATCACTGCTCCCTTGGGGGAGACAGTCAACCTCTGCTGCCACCGGCTGTCAACACTGTAGTAGTCCAACATGCCTCCTAGCATGCATTGCAGCACTACAGATGTAAATAGCAATCAAAATTCACGTTCTGTGCTAATTATTTCTTCAGTTACTGTTTCAGTTGTTTCATTAATTGCTAGTTGTGGTATTTGGCAACACTTTATTTGACAGTGGTGCCATAAGACTGTCATGATACAATCAGAATTATGACATGACACTGTCATGAGCATTAATCAATGCTTATAGCAGATGTCATTTAACGTTATCCGGCAAATTATCTCACTTTTGAATTGATGTAAAAGATCCAAGCTGGACATAAATGGAGTTTGTGACATAATTTGCCGGATGACACTTATTGACATCTGTCATAAGCATTCGGTAATGCCCATGATAGTGTCATGTCATAATTATGACGGTCTTATGACGCCACTGTCAAGTAAAGTGTTACCTATTAACCCAAATAAATCACTAAATAAGCCGCACTGCACTATAAGCCGCAGGATTCAAAATGAAGGAAAAAAGTATCGGCTTATTGTCCGAAAATTACGGGTAGTAGCTTCCCTTTGAAAATGATGACATGCTGTAGGAAAAGTGACATTGCCTTGAAAAGAACATTTGCACTCTTCACATTTCCACCTACAGTAATTCATATAAATAAATCACACCGCTATTGCTAAAGAGGGAAAAGCCAATTCAACACAATTAACACTCCCCAATCCATTGAACTGATTGTTCTTGGCTCCCCCTCCCATACAAAAACAATGTTTTTAAATCATGAATTTGGTCTTTGTTCTTCAGAAATGTCACATAAACCTAAAACAGCTGAAACCAGTATTTGTGCCAAAACATCAAAAGAGAATAAAAGGCTAATATAAAAAAATATATATATGAAAACATGAACAATAAATTCTAAATGAATAAATTAAATGTTAACTTGATTTATGTGTCTCTTAATGTTTCTTCTTGTAAGTTAATAAAATAGACAGATTAATGAGGCTGGGAAAGCATTTTAAGTAAATATGTTCAATATGTTTAAACATGCCAGTAGCAATCAATGAATTGTTTATCTTTGAACTGGACGATCCGGCTTCTGACAAACATGAAGAATTTTAAACAAATACCTATTTTGATCTGGTACCATTCCACATACGTACGAGTTAAATCTAGTATTTTTTAGCATTTCCCCAACATCTGTGTAACAAAGGGTATTTCTTTTGTTAGAGCTCCCTTCCCCCCAACACACCGACACATAAGACAAACCTTTCTACTTCTTAGACAAAGAGCTTCAAGATAAACAGGAACACACTACACTGCACCTGTTCTCATCCAATGAGCCAACAGTATTAGATGTATTCCTGTTGCAAGGGTATGTCAAGTACCTCTGTTTATGTTAACAAAAATGCATCAGAACGTTTCTCATCAGACCATACATATTACATAAATTATTTACAGATCAGGAATGGTAATCCTTAGTTTAGTTTTATTAAATGTCCTGTAAATTGGAAGTCAACATCAATTACTGTCATTTTGACAGGCCGACTAAAACATTGTTGAAAACAAGCATGCTAAGTTTAAATAATAAAGAATTCTGAATAAAGGGGAATAATGAAGAAAATAAGGATGGCTTGTTAGGTCTCAGAGGCTTAAGGCGTGTCCGCTGACTGTGCTTAAACTACGTCACTTTAGTCACATTTTTGGCATGCCTCGCTCCAACCTCCAAACCAGCAGGGCTTCGCGAGAAGGTGCCCGTTGACAAACATCTCCCTCATGACCACATTTTCGACATGCCCTCCTCCAACCTCAATGCCAGCGAGGTTCGCAACACGAGCTCTGGGAGAATTACTCTCGGCCACATTTTACACACGCCTCGCTATTACCTCAAGAAGTAATGCTTGGATTATGGGCTTAGTTTACTTTTTGTGCTACAGTGATTGGCAAATGGACCAAGAACAAATAACTATTTGGCAGCCAGGCAACTTCGACTGCACCCTGGCAGAAGCTGCAGTTATAGAAATTCAGCTGGCACTTGTCGGCTACTACTTCTAAGGTAGAAATATTTTTAATTTTGCAAATCAAAGTACAGTAATTGATGCGAAAAATATTTAATTTTCCTGCTCAGAAACTTAAAATCAATGACTTCATCTCCTCCTTCAATGGACACACAATCATTTACAGTAATACAGTATTCAGCCAAATATGTAATATGTATTCAGTAACAAATGATTGGCATGCCCTCCAGAAACTGTATGTATATACATGAACATTTTTAATTGATGCTCGCACTAAAATTTGTCCCCGTCAGTAGGTGAAACCTATGGAAGCGGGTGAATTCGGTTCTGTTTGTTTGTTATTTGTTTGTGTTCAAAAAAGCTCTGTGAATATATATGAAACGGAAGAGGTGATTCAATTTTGAGATCAAAGGTCACAGCCCCAAATTGAATTTGCCTGCTTAGAGGGAGGTCTGCACTTTCAGATTGCCTCTCTCATTTTGGATATTCTGTATTTTTGTTTAAACATTTTCTTAGCACATCTATAGATCACACTATTAGTGTTTTTTTTAATCATACCATAATAGCATATTATTCATGTGGAATCTGATGACTACAGACTTACCAATGAAGATACTGGTAGTGAGCAATCTTCATGGTAGGGGGGAATGGGGAAGAGGAAATGCGCTGGACAAAATTAAACTGGATGCCCCCGATAAGTGATAAAACATCTTTTTTTTCTGTTCAATATTATTTTTTCCAGATCTGTTATTGAAAAGAGATACATTTAAGCATTTTTTAAAAACCTTTTCCTCCAAAATATAATTTAAAAAAAAATTTTTACGTAGATATAGTTTAATAAATCTTTTTTAAGTTCTTTAAATGTCATAATTATGATAGGTTTTAAACATGTTACTGTCCGCGGAATTATTTTTAAAGAAAAAAAGTAGACGCGCAATCCATTAAAAAAACAAAAAAAATGCTTGTTTTTATGCTTCATCGAGTTTCCACTCAAATCCACTCCGGCTGCTCACTTACACATAATGAGTTGCCACAGCAATTCTTTAACAAGTTAAACGATGATTGACGCATGCGGCCCTTTGAAGGTCGAGTCTCTGGCAAGATCAAAGCTTAACCGTCCGTCAATCATTGTTTACTTTAATAAGCAACTCCAGTTCACTCTCTGATGAACAAAAAGCAGGGAGAGGGAGGGAGCGAGCAAGCGTGAGACTGCGCTATCGGATTGGGACAGCTCATCTTTTTATTTATTTATTTATTTATTTATTTATTTTATTTTCTTAATTGGAAAAAAAAAAACAGCGATGGCCTGAGGGCGCGAAGTTTGAAGCGCGAAGTAGCCAGGGATCATTGTAATCCATGCTTTTTGCTAATTTCATACATTATATTAACATTTTACAATGTCAGACTTTTAGTGGCTGTTTTAATTTAACAGAGAGCAAACAATATCTACTCACAATTACATTAATACAGTATAGTGATTTTTTTTTCTTTCAGAATAATATATGTACTGTTATTGTTTTCCAATTTCCCGTATTGTGATCAGAAGTGCAACACTTGAGAGGGACTGCGACCCAACCCTCCAGCATTTTTTTCCCCCAGAATAATACTGTATATGTAATGTTATTGTTTTCCAATTTCCCGTATTGTGATCAGAAGTGCAACACTTGAGGTGGCCTGGGACCCAACCCTCCAGCATGGGCAGCACAATCATGGCCAAGATCATAAAGTGGCAAAAAAGAAAGTGTTTCTGAGATAAGTCACGACACCTGCTTAAAATACTAATCTCAACACTACAAGCATGATCCACTTGGTCATAACCGTTGCTTTGAGAGTCACATTTTTATCCAATTTTTTCCTATTAGAGGAAAATTATAACAAACACATTTGATTCTGAAGATAGCGTGCTCGCAGAGCAGAGCCAGGCCAGGAAAGATGAGTGCGTCATCGCGCATGTGACTAAAAAGACCAATCATGACAGATGGTGTGCGCAACATTTGACTCGCAGATAGAAAAAAAATGCTTGTGTTAACTGTCAAAGATTCTAAGCAGAGGTGCTGCGCAACCCACTGTGTAGGTCACATGACAGTTGTCGCATTTGCGTAAGCTATGCAGTCACAGGAGTATAAATTGGCCTTAAGATGCACTTAAAATCCTATATTTTTCAAAAAATTTACAATATGCCTTATGTATGAATTCTGGTTGTTCTTAACCACATCAAACCTATTTTGGTGGAGCATAACTTTATTATAGTGCTTCAGTAAAGTCCTCAAGACACACATTTATCATTTATCAAAACACTAAGTAAACAAAAAAAATAATGAATAAATTAACAAATAAAACTAATTATAATGTTTAAAGATAAAGACCAGATAACAAGAGTAGTATATTCAGGCACTAATGCACCTTATAATCAGGTGCATAATATTTATGAAAAATGACATGTTCGATATGTTGGGTAATCCGGCGCACTTCATAGTCTGAAAAATACGGTAGGCTACCTAAATGACGAGATTTTTAGGGGGAGGGGGAGGTGTAGTCATGAATTCATCAGAATCACAAAACGGAATCTGTGGGAATGGTGCGTGTCAGCATGAGGCCAACACTTTTATCACTTACAAAAGTGAACTGGCAAAATACTTGGCTTGTATAGTTTTCCTAGAATTTACCAAAGCACTTCTTCATATCAAAATAAGAGTAAAATCAAATACCTAAATGACAAGCTATAAAAAATTGTTAATGTCATTATTTCAGTCAACAACTGCAATCAAGAGTCGTATAAAAGCAATGTAAACCTACGGTATACTCTTGTTCATAAGATTACAGTGGTACCTTTACCTACATACGAAGATAATTTGTTCCAGGACCTTGTTTGTAAGTCGAAATTGTCATATGTCGAGCAGGATTTTCCCATTGGAATACATTATATTTCCATTAATTCGTTCCACAGCCCAAAAATCTACACTAAATCCTTAATAAATACTGCTGGTACTATTACAAATGGCAATTACACATAGCAAAACAAATAAATTATAAATAAAAATTGGAATAATATAATAATAAATAATAATAATTCCTGTAATAATGTAACGAATAGGGTTCTAATGTGGAGGACGTTTTTTGCTGTACCTGAACGCACCGCACCCGAGAGCAGTGAGCTTGAGGGTTTCACAACAAATAAATTATAAATAAAAATTGGAATAATATAATAATAATAATTCCTGTAATAATGTAACAAATAGGGTTCTAATGTGGTGGACGTTTTTTGCTGTACCTGAACGCACCGCACCCAAGAGCAGTGAGCTTGCTTGAGGGTTTCACTTTCACTTTCAATGTTTTCTTGAGAACACTGTCAACTTTGGCGGTCAGGAGGTGTTTTGTGTTGAATAAGTTGTGAAATAAACGATAAAAACGTGACGAAGCTGGCGATTTCTTTGATGATCTTACCACAATTATAATTGTCAGCTTAACTTATAAAGACTGGCGAATGGTGGTCGCAGGAGGACCGTGGAGATGTATTCTTGAGCCAATTCTCGGGTGCGCACCCCACACTCATATTTTTCTATAATTTGCATCTTCATTTAGAAGGAAAGTGTTGCCCTTTTTCCTTGTTTCACCACCTGCACCAACCTTTTAGAAACCTGTGTTGATTTCTCACACAAGAAAATCCGCCGTGCGTTCATCTGCGGTGCTGTCATATCGTCGTATTTGGAGCATGTCGTCGGATGTAGAAACAAATAGCGAGTCAAATTTTACGTCGGATGTCGAAAAGCTCGTGTGTCGAAGCGATCTGATGTCAAGGTACCACTGTATTTTCTAAAATGCTTGATTCATTAGATGTTGCAGTCAATCAGTATATTTAACTAATACTAATCAGTTCTCCACCCCTATTGGAAATGAATTTAATTATTATGAATGATTATTATATAATTTTAAAAGGTAGGCAGCATTTATTCTATTCATATCATCAATTTTTAATTAGTATAGTTACGTATAATTAAGAAGTAGTATTCCATTAATTTGTGAGTATCCTCTTTAAGCAGTGTCACAAGCTTCAAGAAGCTGGTGGTTTCAAGTAGAAAGCAGTACCAATTGCACCAAAAGAGGGCAGCCTAGTACAAATATTAGGAGCTGATCAGTTGGCAGCTTAAACCAAAGTGTCTTCTCACATTCCAGAGGCTGATCAAAGTAGTCAAGTAAGACATGAGAGACAGCCGAGCAACTACTATGAGCTAAAGATCACAGCCAGCAGTAAGATTGATAAAGACTAATCAGCTGTTTTATCTTAAGTCCTGTGATATTGTTTTTTTTAAATACCTATATGAAAATTAAGTCAAGCCTTTTAAAAATTACCATATGATGTGTTTCCAGTAAAACAAAAATCTATGCTGAACAAGTAGTCATTGCCATTAACATTTTTGATGCAGCTGATTAGACAGAATTCCTACATCACCCAAAAAAAATACGACAACGTTTCGTCTAATTTTGGGAATCATGTTACACGAGCGTGTTTAATGTCCAACTGGGCCTCTGTAAGGAAATTATACCAGGTCTTTTTGTTTTGTCTAAAAGAAATGTAAGACTTTTTTCATAAATGTCTTCTGCTAATTTAGTGCCAGTTAGATTGTAAATCTACTGACTCACCATAAATGGTTTGATAAAGAAAAACACTTTACTGTTTTGGTTCTACTGACTTTAAAAAAAAAAAATTTTTTTTATTTAATTGAATTTTTTTTTTTTTTTTTTTTCAGCAAAAATGATAATGTCTTCAACTGTGAATATAGATGTGATGATATCCTCCTTTAAAAGATTTTAGAAAGCTAGCTTTAAAAAAAAAAAAAGGTCGAAATATACCAATTAATCACTGCGGAGGCAATCCATGAGTCTCTCAGAGTTTCTATAATAAAATTCACCGTGGCAGTAGTTCCATTCTCTTTCCTGTTCCCTGAGAAGTCCTATGTCCTTATTTTACAAAAGAAACTTTACCAACACTATTTTCAGCTGCTGTAGATGTCACCAAACCAGATAACAATCGCAAACTTCTGACTGACAACAAGCACAAAGCAGAATAGGTCTGTGTGTCACATATATAATCATAGGTTACCTTGGCAGCAGGTGTCCACAGGGCCTTTCAAAGAACCTGCTGCTGAAACAACCAGGATTGGAACCTGTCAAATTAAAGTAGGATCCCACTTCCATTACCCTTCCGTCTGCTGTCTAGTTCTTCACTGACATACTTAAAAATAATAATAAGAGAAATTATTTATGTTTTGTTTTTTTACATTTTATCATTTAAAGATTGAAACATGTTTCCATGTATTTTGGGGTTCTGATTTTGCTGTATAACTAAATATTGCATTGTCCTCCTAACATAAAGCTCAAATTGGGCATTGCTTAGTTAGGTTTGCCACGGTACAGGATGTTATAGCCCAATCTGGTGCTAGAAGTGACAACAACTAAAAAGTTCCAATAACAGATGAATGCCATACGTACTGTGGTGTGTGGTGACAGTGTATACAATGAACACAAAAGCATTCTTCCACTATAATATTTTATAGTATTTTTGACATCGACATTAAAAATGACATATATTCATGGATGCTCCCAAATGAAAATTGATGCTCGAAACTGAAAACTGAAAATGAGAGAAACAAGGCCGAAACCAGAAGGATATGATACTCTATTTTTATCATTGTTATAATAATAACGAAGGATGTCCCAATGGAAAATTTTTGTACCCGAGTCCGAGTCACCTGATTTAAAAAATCTGCCAATATAGAGTACCGATCCGATGCTGAAAAAATAATATAGCCTATATTAGGGTTGTTCCGATCTTTTTTTTTTGCTCCCGTTCCGATCCTGATCGTTTTAGTTTGGGTATCTGCCGATCCCGATATTTCCCGATCCCATTGCTTTTTTTTGCTCCCGATTCAATTCCAATCATTCCCGATAATTTTTCCCCATCATACACATTTTGGCAATGCATTAAGAAAAAAATGAATAAAACTCAGACGAATATATACATTCAACAAACAGTACATAAGTACTGTATTTGTTTTTTATGACAATAAATCCTCAAGATGGCATTTACATTAGTAACATTCTTTCTGTGAGAGGGATCCACAGATAGAAAGACTTGTGTATATTGTATATTGTGACTAAATATTGCCATCTAGTGTATTTGTTGAGCTTTCAGTAAATGACACTGTGGCCATTCCAAATGCATGATGGGAAGTGGACCCATGACTGTGCGTCGTGCTACCAATGGATATATCTTCTCTGCTTTGGGAAATAACTGAAGGTGTTAAGACAAAAATCAATTCCCACATTGCTTCCCATGATATTTCTAAGCATAGGGAGAGGGATTGCAAGGCCTTAGCCAATTAAAGAAAGGCTCCAAAGGCTGGTAAACTTCACTCTACTCATTTTGCGCTGCCTTTTATCTCTCTATATAGGTAAAACGGCGTCATTACAGATTGAGCGCGACAATGAGTGAGAGGGTCGTGCAGCGCATGCATTAATTGCATTGAATATTTTAACGTGACACATTTTTTAATAGATAAATTGCCACCGTTATCGGGATGTTTTTGATCACCCTACCTTAAGCCTTAAACTAAAGACTCTGGATGAGTGTAACATGTCTGTAACGTTAAATACAGTTAGAAAATGATTCAATTAATATATATATATATTTAAAAAAGGCATGGCCGATATTTTTTTTTTGCCGATTCTGATACTTTGAAAATGACGTGATCGGACCCAAACGATCGGGACATCTGTAGCCTATATATTATTTTTAATACATTTTGGGAGGTGGGGTGGGGGCGGACAAAAGTTCCAAACATGTTAGAGTACTGTATTGTTTACAGTACTTCGTTTTCCGCTTTTTCCGGGAGTGTTCCAGAGTATAAAACGTAAATATTTTTGTTTCGTTTGGCAATGCCATTATATTTCTGGATTATTTTGTTACTTTTTAGCCCTTAAAAAATAAAAAATATATATTTTTTAAAATTATAAACCCGATCCTCTTCACCCGATTCCGATCCTCTGAAAAATGGCCCGATTTCCGATCACGTGATCAGATCGAGGACATCCTTAATTATAATTCTATGGCTTGATCATTTTGTGTAATTCCTAAATACAATATGTATAAGCGGGAGCTCATCTTTTGCTTATTTGGTAATGTGTCAGTCAATAAAACCTTTCGTCATATAGCACTTTTTATGCACAGAAACTGAAGTACAAAGTGCTTTAGATACCAAAACAGAAGCAGAATAGAGGCAATACGAGTGCACATATTATGTAGACATACATATTTTACAGTTTTTGTTTTAACATACCGGTAGTTGGATTTTATCTGATACCAGTTACTACTCGATACTTTTTCCAATGGTTCCGATTCTTAAATGGTTCGTAAACCAATACTTTAAAAAAAATAATAAAAAAATACACACTGTCAAAAACCTTTTTATATCCAGGGTCAAATTCAACGCATTATCAACTCACTGTGAATATGTCAAAAATATAAATACAAGGCTAACAATAGAAAATGGATATCATATGAAATTAAGCAATATTGTAAACAAATACAGTATATCAGTGAGATGAATAAGGGATTTCAACAGTGACGGAAAAGATGAAGGCCCATCACTACAAATTTGCTGACTGCCTTGTGGCTTTCCACTTTCCAACTTTAATTCAGAAAGTGCAGCTTTCTTTACCGGAGTGGATGGAGTCACTGTGGGAACTTTGAAGAAAGAAGTGTAAGATAGGTGAGTAAAAGGTTTGCTCTAAATGCCAATAATAACCCGTTATTAATACACAGACACCCCTTTTTGGTTTATTTTCACTTTTTCTTTTTATTATATTTGGTTCTCTAACTTTTTTTCACAATGTTAATTGAAGGCATCACTCTGAAAGCTCTTGAATGCACCTCATTGTTTGTGGGTGAAATCAAAAAAAGCTTGGCCACATGAAGGAATGGGAGAAAAAGAGAAAAGTCGATGCTTAAAAGACAACCTTGTAAATTCATTTTTGCCTTAGAGCTGCAACATTCACATATTACAACTTTAAGCAGAGAAATATCTGACACTGACCACACACCGTACAACAATGAGTAGTGGTACCGATAGCAAGTCACATAGCTAAATATGCTCATCTGCCTGCCTGTTGTGTATGTTTTCGTAAAAGTGTGCATTCTCAATCTCTAATTAAAACGTTTTATATAAAAAGTACATGCACAAATTGATATGAGTTATACATTGAACAGAACGTCAGTGCAGTAAATGCCACGCAGAATTAGTCCCATTTGCTAGCCGAGGGGAATTCATGAAATACTTTCAAACATGCACTCTTTTGAATGGTCACAATTGCCATCTTAATATGATGTGTATGTGGTCGGTAATAAATTACTTACCTAAAGAGGAAAGGAAGGTCCGCTGTCCTCGTACTCATGCTTTGATCCTCTCACCTCAATTGTCGGATTAATATGTTTCATGCATAATAATGTTAAGTTAGTAAGGAGCTCTGCTTTCACGAAACAAGCGGGTACTAAGAAGGAACTGAAATGTTCGCTTTTATTTGGTCCGGTTACCACCAGTTGAGTCGGAACCGGTACCAATTTATACGAGGTTTCTGTATTCTTCCTTAATGTATAGATGTTTTATATGAATAAAAAATGCTGAGAAATTCTTCCAATGTATAATGAAACTTTTATTGTGCTTCTGGCATTTCAATCAAAACCCTGTTTTGAGGACAGTTTCTTCCCCTAAAGATTTTAGCCCTGCTGTTGTGAATTTGGGGATTTCCTGTTTGAGCATTAAAAAAGGCGGCAATTAGAGGTCATTTTTCTACTACCACCAACAATCGAGGTCCAAACGGTATTACCTCTTTAGACCTTCCCTTTCCATATTCTTCATCCCTTCTTTGTCCATATCAAGCTCATCCCCTCTTCTCTCTCATCCAACATGCCCTCCCATATTCTCTCATCCGCGCCCCCCATCCATCTCTTTATTCCACCATCTCCACCCCTCCTCCCGCTCTCTCTACTCTCTCTCCTCCTTTTTGTACAACCCTCCTCTTCTTGCTCCAGAACTGTCAGATGGCATTAGCTCTTTTCACACTCACGGCCTGTAGGAATAACAGCCATGAACCACGCCGAAAAGCGCCATTCTCCTGCTCCAGTTAGCGCTCCACTCAGTACAGGCTGTTGCGCAAACACCAATATTATTCATATGTGCCCTTCACATAGAAATATGCACCAATAAATAAGTGGGAATCTTAGCAGAAATGGTCCTGGTACTGGCTAAAGATTCTCATTGATTGCACGCAATATCTCAGTCACAGTGGAATTCCATTTGCAATTATCAGCATGAGCCCTTGATTGAAGGATCACCCCACAGCTTTGCAAAGATTTGTTTCACACGGATCAAAAACAGATCTACTTCTTATGTACTTATGAAACTGCTGGCCTTAAAATTTAGCTAAATACTGTATCACTTGCTCAGATTATTCCCATGAAGCTTTGGCCGCAGGGCAAGTTATTCAAAACTCACTGTGACCAATAAGATGATGAAAAAATATGTTACTGTGTTGAGAAACAGAGTGAAATCATTGGCATACAGACACTTTAACCTCGTGTAAGAAGGTGTGGGGAAACATATACTGTATTGTAAATAGATAGCAGTGCAGCTGTGAATGATTTTAAATCAAACAATGAGTATCAATTGTTGACAAAATATAAATATTTAATCAATTATTAATTGAAATGTTTGGGAATGTAAAAAGGAGAACCCTGAAGTGCCGTCAATACAGGGATGTATACCTCCCACAATATTAAGGACCAATCTGATACAACCGATCAAATAGGTGTAGAGTTTTTAAATTGCCTATGAAAAGTAGTCTGCCAGCTGTCACAGGCTTATACGCGGGACGCAAACTCAACAGCCGAGGTAAGTAAGTAAATACGATGATTTAAACTCTTTTTTAGCATAGGTACTAGAGGTGTGCAAAATTGACGATTCTTAGATTATTCGCGATTCGGCCGTGGAAGATTCGAGAACGATTCACAAACATCCAAATTCTGATTATTGAAATATGCGAAGTAAAGCGGAAGTACACAACACTCAGCGCGCCGCGCGGTCTTCGGGACGGAACGGAGCGGGAGTAGCTAAACATCATGCTTCCCATTACCCGGCCCCTCGGGTAATGCCAATGCTCAACTCACGGCTCTAGCTCAACTCATGAAACGAGACAAAAAAAAACACAACAACATACCTGACTGCTGCCGAAAAGCTGCTACAAAGTACATCCATTACAACGTTACAGTGGATATCATTTATACAGGACTAGATGCAATATAGATTTGGTAGTGTTAGCAGCACATCTACAAAAAGCTAGATGCGAACGTAATAAACGGCCGCCATCTTAAAGCAGTACACTTCCCTGCAAGGCTGTTGTTGCGAACCTTCCAAGCAAACCTAATTAACTTTTTATCTAAAATACTCCTAAATCGGTAAAATATTGACTTGAATCTATCTTTAAAATAGTTTTAAAACTTTCACATGTCGAAAGTAGACAAGAGGGAAATTATGGAATAACGGGAGCAATTTTAACAAATTTAACGGTTGATTCACAACATTAAATTAATTGAATGTAGTTTAAAGCTGCTGATACAGAATGGGGACTGGAGTTTTATATTTAATGTTTTTTTTGTATATTTGTTTACTGCTATATGTTAACTTGATACTGAAATAGTAGTGTGGTATGGCCTGAGAGTATTTTTGAACAATTTTGGAACTCATGTACAAAACATTTAAAAAAAATAAATAAAAAAAAAGAGAAAAAAAAAAAGGAGGGGGGTGCATCAATAATCGTTTTATAATCTAATCGGAGCCTCTGAATCGTAATCGTAATCGAATCGTTAGGTGCCCAAAGATTCCCAGCTCTAATAGGTACTCTCTAGAATGAAGTAGACAGGGTCAGAAAAAATGAATTACAATTAAATGAAATGGAAAGCCTTAACATTAGAGCTGTCCCGACTAATCGACGTCATCTATGACGTAAATGCGTCGACGAGTACAACATCCCGTCGACGGTTAATGAAGGGTTAAAAAAATATACAGTGGGACAAATAAGTATTTAGTCAACCACTAATTGTGCAAGTTCTCCCACTGGAAAATATTAGAGAGGCCTGTAACTGTCAACATGGGTAAACCTCAACCATGACAGACAGAATGAATGTGGGGAAAAAAAGCAGAAAACCACATTGTTTGATTTTTAAAGAATTTTTTTGCAGCTCATGGTGGAAAATAAGTATTTGGTCAAGACCAAAAGTTCATCTCAATACTTTGTTATGTACCCTTTGTTGGCAATAACGGAGGCCAAACGTTTTCTGTAACTCTTCACAAGATTTTCACACACTGTTGCTGGTATTTTGGCCTATTCCTCCATGCAGGTCTCCTCTATAGCAGTCATGTTTTGGGGTTGTCTTTGGGCAACATGAACTTTCAAATCCCTCTTCAGCCCGTGGCGTCAAAATGATAACAACAACGGTGAGCAAAAATCCCAGAACCACACGGGGGGACCTAGTGAATGACCTACAGAGAGCTGGGACCACAGTAACAAAGGCTACTATCAGTAATACAATGCGCCACCAGGGACTCAAATCCTGCACTGCCAGACGTGTCCCCCTGCTGAAGAAAGTACACGTCCAGGCCGGTCTGCGGTTCGCTAGAGAGCATTTGGATGATCCAGAAGAGGACTGGGAGAATGTGTTATGGTCAGATGAAACCAAAATAGAACTATTTTAGTAGAAACACAGCTTCTCGTGTTTGAAAGAGAAAGAATACTGAATTGCATCCAAAGGACACCATACCAACTATGAAGCATGGGGGTGGAAACATCATGCTTTGGGGCTGTTTTTCTGCAAAGGGACCAGGACGACTGGTCTGTGTACAGGAAAGAATGAATGGCGCCATGTATCGAGAGATTTTGAGTGAAAATCTCCTTCCATAAGCAAGGGCATAGAAGATGAGACATGGCTGGGTCTTTCAGCATGACAATGATCCCAAACACACAGCCAGGGCAACAAAGGAGTGGCTTCGTAAGAAGCATTTCAAGGTCCTGGAGTGGCCTAGCCAGTCTCCAGATCTTAACCCCATAAAAAATTTGTGAAGGGAGTTGAAAGTCCGCGTTGTCCAATGACAGCCCCAAAACATCACTGCATAGAGGAGATCTGCATGGAGGAATGGGCCAAAATACCAGCAACAGTGTGTGAAAAGCTAGTGAAGAGTTACAGAAAATGTTTGGCCTCCGTTATTGCCAACAAAGGGTACATTAAAAAGTATTGAGATGAACTTTTGGTATTGACCAAATACTTATCTCCACCATGATTTGCAAATAAATTCTTTAAAAATCAAACAATGCCATTTTCTGGGTTTTTTTCCACATTCTGTCTCTCATGGTTGAGGTTTACCCATGTTGACAATTACAGGCCTCTCTAATATTTTCAAGTGGGAGAACTTGCACAATTGGTGGTTGACTAAATACTTATTTGCCCCACTGTATATGCATGGAAAGTTGAGAATGTCGGACGATGCAAGCGGGGAAAGCGCCACAAAGCCAAAAAAGCGCACCAGAGTGGCTAAAACATTGACTTATTTCAACAGAACAAAGGAGGGTCCACTGTTGTGTCCTGTCTTTTCAATGCCAAGCTTGGCTGCATGTCAGCCGTGAATGAACACCTAAAGCGCCGTCGCTCAGTTGAACTAACTAACGAAGTTGCTTAGCCTGTCGCAATATGCAATAAATCCATTTATCCCAGGGTAAATGAGGGCAGTAATTTTCACGGCTTTATCGCGTGCGTGCGTGCGTGCATGCGTCCATACATTTATGCGTGCGTCTGCATGTGCGTGTTGATAGCATATGAGACTCCAGTTCCTTGCACAGATGTTTACTGGTCATCAACACGCCGTAGAATTAAAGTTAAAACATACAAAATAAGGAAACACATCTATATAAAACACTGTAAATGTTAGCATTGCTACATTGAGGCAAATGTGGAAAAAAACGACAACTACTTTAGCCTGCTATAAAACATGGGCAGTCTTCTCCAAAACACGAACTTGCAGTTAAAAGGCGACACTTCAAACATGAAAAATCGCTGGTTAACAGCATTTGCAAACGGAAAAAAAGAACAAAATATATTACTGACACCACATGCAATGACAAAGTGCTTTTTTGCGGAGTGTAAAGCTTACGGTTAGCGGTTTGGCGAACGTACTTCTGGTGAACATTCCAAAATAACAGCACATCATTTTTGTCATATAAATAATTCTGGAGTTAAACCCCACTTACTTCAGAATTCAGATTCTACACTAAAAATAGCTTTAAAATGACACCCTTTATGAAAAATCTGATGGCAATGAATAATTATTACAATTATTATAGTACTATTATACATAGTAGTATACAAAAATATTAATGCTAGATTTTTTTTTTTGTATTGTTTTGAATCATGTTGGAAAGGCAAAGTCAGTGTTCTGAATCTGTTTACATTCCATTCTTTTGCACTAGTTAATGCTATCAGCATTTGACCTCATTGTTTATTTGTGATTAATTACTGTTATTGTTTACATTCCATTCTTTTGCACTAGTTAATGCTATCAGCATTTGACCTCATTGTTTATTTGTGATTAATTACTGTTATTTACGTGTTTATTTGTAATTTAATAAAGAATTTAAGTGTTCCAAAATGATTTGTGGCTGTGGATTAATAAGCGTCAACAAAAATTTCATTGAGAAATTAGTAAAATAAATAAATGATTAAATAAATTATTAGATTAGTCGACTAATCGCAGAAATAGTCGGCTGACTAATCGGGGGAAAACTAGACGTTTGGGACAGCCCTTCTTAACATCTTGAGGTTAGCACCCGTTCAGACAAATTTCTGTATGGCAATGGCCTAAGCGTCAAATAATGACAATGACAACAAGACTGCTATACAGAACAGCAATTAATGAGTAGTCAGGCAGGCACCCTTTGGCTGAGAAAGCCAACACCTGAAGAACACAGCATGAGAGGGCATTTCTATTTGTAGCTGTTTTCATCATTTCATAATTGATTATCTCTACTTCATCTGATAGTCCAGGGGCTTGTAAGACTGGAACGGAGAAATTGATTTGCTTTTATTTGAAAGTCGTTCTACTTTTGAACATTGTGAGATAAGACACTACATCCATGCAAATGATGGAACGTCAGATACATAATTAGCGTTTTCTCTGCTCTGATTTGCCCTTTACCCCTCTACGCCGCGTCAACGCAGTGAAACGCGGCTGTTGAAGTCACGCAGCGCGTGCACACCAGTCGCAGTGCAACCGCGTTTTAGAGGAGTCCTACACGCGGTTTAACGCTTTGCACTCGAAACGAACGGCAGAGTTTATTATTCGACGCAAGACGCGACCCTCCTGCGTCAATACTACTAGGTAGGATCGGTCAGACCGGAAGTCACTCACGTAAAAATACGGTGGATCCGGTCGATTTTCAAAATAATATGCAATTAATTTTATTAATTTCTGCGTGGCGTTTTAACTTGAGAAAATCCATCAATTAAGCTTATGAAAACCGTTCATAGGGGGGAAAAAATGATTCATTGAGGCATTTCATTTGTAAAGTCTCTTTAGCACAAGACTTCTTTCTTTCAGAAAGACAGCTGCACAATATGCGGGGTCTGAAAGGAAAATGGTTGTTGTATTATTATCTTTAAATACCCGCTACTTTTGCACAAACTTGCAATCCTCACATGAACCGATCGAGTCGCTCCACAGACGCTCTGCGCGTAAAACGCGTCCTGTGGAAATTGGGGGCGAACTTCAGTGGTGCGTTGGCGTGCCGGCAACGTTGACGACAGAGCTGTCCCGACTAGTCGACATAGTCGACGTCATCGATGACGTAAATCCGTCGATGAGCACAACATCCCGTCGACGGTTAATGAAGGGTTAAAAAAAATATATGCGTGGAAAGTTAGGAATGTCGGACGCTCTGTATGCAAGCGGGGAAAGCGGCACAAAGCCAAAAAAGCGCACCAGAGTGTCCAAACCATTGACTTATTTCAAAGAAACAAAGGAGGGTACACTCTTGTGTCCTGTTTCTTCAATGCCAAACTTGGCTGCACGTCGGCCGCGAATAAACACCTCAAGCACCGTCACCCAGTTTGTAAGTTCATCTAACTAACTAACGACATGTTTTATTGAGGTTGCTAAGCCTGTCGCGATATGCAATGAGTCTATTTATCGCACGGCAAATAAAAATGAGGGCGGTAATTTTCACGGCTGCCTTTTATCGCTGCGCACGTGCGTGCGTGCGTACGTGCGTGCGTGCGTGCTGATGGCATAGGAGACTCCAGTTCCTTTCTCTTATCAACACGCTGTAGAATTAAAGTTCAGACATACAAAATAAGAAAACATATCTATATTAAACACTGTAACTGTAACGTTAGCACTGCTACACTGAAGTGAATGGGGGGAAAAAAACTTTAGCCTGGTATAAAACTGGCAGATGTCTCGTGAAAGCAAACTTGCGGTTAAAAGGTGACACTTCAAACATGAAAAATCGCTGGTTAACAGCATTTGCAAATGAAAAAAAAAGACCAAAAAAATCTATTATTGACACTACATGCAATGACAAAAAGTGCTTTTTGCGGAGTGTAAAGCTGAAGTTAGCGGTTTAGCGAACATACTTCCGGTGAACATTTCAAAATAAAAGCATGTCATGTTCGTCATATAAATAGCGATTTCTGGAGTTAATCCCACATACTTCAGAATTCAGATTCTACACTAAGAATACCTTTAAAATGACACCCTTTATGAAAAATCTGATTGGCAATGAATAATTATTATAATTATTATAATACTATTATATATAGTACTATACTATAATATTAATGCTAGGTGTTTTTTTAAGAATTGTTTTGAATCATGTTGGAAAGGCGAAGTCCGTGTTCTGAAACTATTTACATTCCATTCTTTTGCACTAGTTAATTCTATCAGCATTTGAACTCATTGTTTATTTGTGATTTATTTTTGTGATTTATGTGTTTATTTGTACTTTAATAAATAATTCAAGTGTTCAAGTTTATGTTTTTGTGAATTGATAAGCGTCAACAAAAATTTCATTGCTAAATTAGTAAAAAAAAAAAAAGTATTATTATTTTTTTTAATTATTAGATTAGTCGACTAATCGTAAAAATAGTCGGCTGACTAATCGGGAGAAAATTAGTCGTTTGGGACAGCCCTAGTTGACGCGCCACAGATGTGCCGGGTATATTACCGGAGTTAGTGTTTGCACTGCTAAAAAATCTAAACTTATAAAGAAATGGAATTTTGTGTGTTTGCTCCCTATGGACTGGAAACGGCTCAACCAATTTTCTTGAAAATTTGCACATTTCTACTTACTTAATATCTCATTACCTGTTGATTTTCAGTCACTTACAGTTGATTTTGGGGAATTTTATTGGTCACTTCCTTTTGATTTGGGGGAATTTTATGGGAATGAATAGGCACTGACTCAAACTCAACAGGACATGGCCTGTCAATGCCCGAGATCAGGGTTCACTAAATCCGGACCTCGGTGCCACTTTTCCTGTCGTGTTTTCCAAGTCTCTCTCCCCTGAGACATGGAAAACACGACAGGAAAAGTGGCACCGAGGTCCGGATTTAGTGAACCCTGCCCTTTAGAACAGAAATTAACCTACAAATGCCCCGAAAGACTAGCTGTGAATGCTCTGGTTTTGATTCGCCCCTCCCTGCCTAAATGGATTGGGCGTCAAGCGCCGTCAATGGCAGCCATTGAGAAACTATTCTAGTCGAAGATTTTGGTAGATTGTAGGTTTTTCTTTTATTTTTTAAAATACTGACACCATTTTAAAACGATATCTCAATTCTTGGCATGAGCATAAAGTATCCCGATATATCTCCATTTCAATATTTAGACACACCCCTATTTTTACTATAAGTGTGAGAGTGTTCTTACTGTGGGTAGGTTTTGTATCGAATTACACCATCGATAAGTATCGAAAAATCGATAATCGCAAAAATCGGGTTGCAAAAGGAATGGCACGATTTTAACAAAATTTGACACACTCAAAGAGAGTGACATCAATTGTGTTTCACAGAGGTTCCAAGGTTGCAGTGCTTTCAATAGTGCAGAAAATAAAAAAAAATCAAAACGTATATATTCTGATTGCTCCCAAACCGTATGCCGGCTTTTAACGAAAATTGGCAGATTCGTTGTTGGGGTCATTGTCACCATCGATATTTTCACATTAAATTGATAGAACTACTTTCAAAAGTGTTGTTTTTGGAACGTAGGTCACGATAAGGTCACGCTATGCGAGAGAAGGAAAAGTAGGTCGCAATGCAGTGGAGTGTGGAAAAGTTGTTAAAAACATTCTATAAAAAAGTTGTATAGTTTTCCGACACTCTTTGCCTAGATTTTTTCATTTACCTTAACAAATACTCTTCACCCTTGACCCTTTTATGTAACCAATTCTTTTTTTTGGGGGGGGGGGACTGTTGCGTGCAATAAAACAGACAACAGTGGTACCACTACATACGAAGTTAATTCGTTCAAGGACCTTGTTTGTAAGTCGAAATGGTCGTATGTCGAGCAGGATTTTCCCATAAGAATACATTATAATTCCATGAATTCGTTCCACAGCCCAAAAACCTACACTAAATCCTTAATAAATACTCCTGTTACTATTGCAAATAGCAATTACAAAGAGCAAAACAAGTAAACTATGAATAAAAATCAGAATAATAAGATAATAATAGTAATACTAATAATAGTAACACCTGTAATATTGTAACAAATCGGGTTCTAACGTGGAGGACTTTTTTTTTTTTGCTGTACCTGAACGCATCGCAGGGCTAACGTGACGCTGAGCAAGAGAGTGCGGTCCTATTTTACTTCCTGTTTTGATGCTGGCGTGAGTGTTGCACAAGTTGATGGAATAAATGATTAGAAACCTGGCGAAGCTGGCGATTTCTTTGGCAATGTTACCAAAATAAGAACTGTCACCTTAACTTATAAAGACTGGCGAACGGAGGAGGACCGCCGCCCGAGATCGACATTCTACGGCTCTATTGTCGACCCAGTTCATGGATGCACACGCCGTGCTGATATTTTGCTATCATTTACATCTTCATATCATTGGTAAGTATCACCTTTTCTTTTTTTCTGCACCTGCACTAACCTTTTTGGGTCCAGTGTTCATTTCTCTCACAAGAAAATCAGCCGTGCGTCAGTCTTCCGGTAAAACAAAGAAACTGCGGCGCTGTCAAAAATCGTTGTATTTCGAGCATGTCGTCGGATGTAGAAACAAAAAACTACATTGCCTTTGATGTTGTTAGATGGTTTTTGGTAGGGTTGTTCCGATCATGTTTTTTTGCTCCCGATCCGATCCCGATCGTTTTTGTTTGAGTATCTGCCGAACCCGATATTTCCCGACCCGATTGCTTTTTTTTGCTGCCGATTCAATTCCAATCATTCCCGATAATTTTTCCCGATCATATACATTTTGGCAATGCATGAAGAAAAAAATGAATAAAACTCGGACGAATATATACATTCAACATACAGTACATAAGTACTGTATTTATTATGACAATAAATCCTCAAGATGGCATTTACATTATTAACATTCTTTCTGTGAGAGGGATCCACGGATAGAAAGACTTGTGATTCTTAAAGGATAATGTGACTTTGTAAATTGTGACTAAATATTGCCATCTAGTGGATTTTTATGAGCTTTCAGTAAATGATGCTGCAGCCATTTAACCTCTGCCCAAACGCATGATGGGAAGTGAAAACCATGACTGTGCGTAATGGTACAAATTAATATATCTTCTCAGCGTTGGGAAATAAAATAGGGTGTTAAGAAAAATATCGACTTCTACCTTGCTTCCCCACATTGTTTCCCACGATTTTTCTAATCGTTGAGAGTAGTGCTGCAACGATTAATCGATTAACTCGAGTATTCGATTAGAAAAAAAGATTCGAATTCAATTTTGCTGCTTTGAGTATTCGTTTAATTTAAGTAGCGTTGTAATGGTTCATTTTGAAAGTTGGCATTTAGTTTTATTGATTTCGGTGGATACACTGCCTTCTAGATTGCCTAACTTCACATGGCTGAATCCAGGTGCTCCCTGTTAAGACCAACATAAGCTTTTAAGCCATAGCTAGACCATAAGCTAAGTTTTTGTTTGAGTTAGTTTTTTTTAAAAATGCATTCGTAATTTAGTTTATAGGTATATTTAGCCTATTTTTGTGGGAATATGTGTCTGAACCATTTGTTAAGAGCACTGTAAAAAAAGTTTATAGCATTTAAACTAGCGGTTTTTTGCTATGTAAGTTAGCCAATTGTTCTTTTGTTGTATATAGATCCTCATTTATTTATTTATTATACCGTTTGAGGCTCAGCTCAGATAATTTAATTTTTCATGTTCCTTATCCGATTACTCGATTATTCGAAGTAATGGTTCATCGATTAATCGACTACTAAAATATTCGATAGCTGCAGCCCTAGTTGAGAGAGGGATTGTAAGGCTTTAACCAATTAAAAAAAGGATTCAAAGCCTGACAAAATTCTCTCTGCTCATATTAAGTTGCCTTTTAGCTCTATGTATATGTAATTCGGTGCCATTATAGTTTGATTGCGACAATATGTGAGTGGGTAGTGCAGCGCATGCGTTAATTGCGTTAAATATTTTAATGATATTACCGCCGTTGACGCGATAAATTTGACAGCCCTACCTTAAACCAAAACTAAAGACTCTGGATGAGTGTAAGACATTTTGTCTGCACATTAAATACAATTAGAAAACGATTTAATTAAAATTATATATATATATATATATATATATACATATATATATATATAAAGGCATGTCCGATATTTTTTTGCCGATTCCGATACTTTGAAGATGACGTGATCGGACCCGATCAATCGGGTCTTTAGTTTTTGGGCCTTAGAATTATGTGGTCTTTATTTGGTCCTGTAATCTGACATTGAGATTCTTTTTTAAAAACGTAACCAAGTTTCTTATATATCGATTTAACAAACTTTGGCCCCAACAACCCAGCACAAGTAGTATTCCTGGCAACGCCGGGCTATACTGCTGGATTTGCTGGTTTCTGTCCTAGCAAAAGCATTGAGAAACATACTATATCATCCATGAAGGCTTTGCTGTATGTGTTTTGTTTTGGTACTGGTCTTGCTCGTACAGAAACGAGCATATTGTGGATTTCTTGGCAGAGTGTCCATTTGTAGTATATACTAGTACAAAAAAATACCCTGACCTTCATGCGTACACCACTAAGTTGCAAAAACAGTCACACAAAAATACAGTAGGAGGAGAGTGAAGTTTCTCATCACTTGGCCGTTGGCAAGCCCAGCGTGAAGAGCGGCTTAGAAACTAATAATAATCAAAGCAGATTAGCCGCAAGCGCTGATAGATTCTACACAAGCCGACAGCATCAAAATTATAACCGTGAATCATCCAATCATTGTCATAAATGAGCAGTGTGGTTCCACTAATGATTGTGATAGAATGATTATCAGTATCAGCAAAACATCACCATAGCTCTCTTTGACTTCCATTTGCCTCTGACAAGTCCATGCCGCAATGATTCTTCCATGTTAATGCTCTGCGTTACACATTAAGTGTGGTGAGGAAGGATGAGTGGAAATAGTGGAGCTTCAGAGCACTCATGTGACTGTGATCTCTGGCTTGCATGCCCTGTGATTTAGGCCTTGAAATGACAGACATGCCCCTCATTGGAATACGGGTGGAGAGCTAATGACATACTGTGTGGGCTAACGTGACTATTAGCTCATTGGAGTTGAAGGAACGGACTGGAACACAATTCTGTCATTATGCCCTGACAGAGCCGACTAGAGGAGACCTCTAATCATGAAGGCAGAGCAAGGAGATGAGAGTAACACTACCCTGGTGAAATAGAGGAAGCTTCCTTGCTTTCACAGATACTTCCTTCGGATTTTTATGTTTGAGGGTAAAATTGAGGCCTTAGATAAAACAGCTAAATCATTTATGGGAATTCATATTTTTCAATATAGTCATGGAAAAATACATGGATAACTCTCAGCTTTGTTGTTCCTTCAATGAATTGAAAACATATGACCAAGGTGATGCATATTATGTCTTCATTAAAGAGGTTTTCTAATGATGAATACAAACTACTGATTGATAAAAATACCATTAAAAAAAAAACTCTTAAAAGAATGGAAATCAAAGAGTCATGAAAGACCTGGCTACCAAATCCAGTTCTTGTTTGTCCTAAATATTGTCGATGGGAGTTAGGTTAGGATTCTAGTCAAGGTATTTTACACAAACCTGCTGATTATGCTGTATGTATGTTATGATTATTGTGTAGTGGGGCACAGTAATACTGAAAGAGAAGGGAAGTACAGTCTCGCGGCGGCCACGTTGTCGCGCCGTTGACGTTTCTGTGTTATACTGTCCTACAGTGTCGGTCCTCATTATAGTAGAGAAGACGGAGTAAATATAATCTGCACCAGGGTCCCCCGAGAATTGATAAATCTAAATTCAAGACTTTTAAGACCTTTTTTAATGCCATTTCAACTGAAAATTAATACTTTTCTTGCACCCATTATTTAGATCATATTGAATCATATTAAATTAATAAAGCACTGAAAGTCAAATTTAACCTCAATTACTAAGTGTGTTTGACAAAAGAATGCACATATATTGAAGATAGAATTAAAACACAATTAAAGTAACATTATAAAGTCTGTCAGAATTTTTTAAAACACACGCACACAATAATTATGGACAAAAAGAGGAGGAGGACAGGACTCAGACCAGCCATCTTCTGTAACATGCTAGCTGCTAGTGCATCTGCCAAGACCCCAGTGAACATGGCTAACTCTCAAGTTAAAACGGCGAAATTCACATTCATTCGAAAGGCAAACCGAAATGTTTAAGCAGATCCACTGCCTTCGCATGACCCATAAACTGCAACCTAAAGTATCTGGATGTAACTTGAGCCCCTATCACATACTCCAAAACAACGGGAATATCGCGGGCCGGGCCAGGGTTCTTTCTCGCAAACTTTTTGAAAAAACTATATATTAATGATGTATGAATGATAAACTAATGAATACTTGTTATAAAATAAATAATTTGGATAAAAAAAAAGAAGGCGCTGTATGGTCATTCCAGAGCGTGCCTATACGCCCTTTTTAATCTTCCCCTCTGCGAGTCCGCAAAACCGCATCTGTTTAATTATATTTAACAAGCTTTTCCAGCGTTATTTTGTTGTGTAAATAAATTTATAATGATCTTAAAAATATGTAGTCTATTTAAACATTATGAAAATGTGCGTTTTTTTTCTGCCAAATGAGAATTCGTTACAAAAAGACAGGCTTTGATGCAGACATCGTCACAAATGTTATCACACAAGACGCGGGTCGGGCTGTAATACCCGTGGACCAGTTTAGGTCGGGCTGGATTTTTTAGGCCCGATTTTACCTCTATCTTTACGTCTTGATGAGCTTAAATTGGCTGTTGTTACGAAGTCGGGAATGTTCCCTCCGGGAAAAAACACGATTTGACCAACATTATGTTTAACATGCTTTTCCAGCGTTATTTCCTTGTGTAAATGCATTTATAATGATCATAAAAATATGTAGACTATTTAAACATTAAGAAAATATGCGTTTTTTTTCTGCCAACTGAAAATTCGTTACAAAAGACAGTTACGACATCAGGAACGCTCCCGCTGGAACAAAACGCATTATGACCAACATTGTGACAGCCGGTGCCGACCAAAAATGATATAATATCCGAAACAGATCACCAATGGACTCATTTGAAGTATATTAATGGTGGTCTGTTTTGGTGTTCAGAATCCACAATACTTCTGCCTGCAGGGTTTTCGCTCCACCGACAAACGGACGCATTCCCGATGGAGAGGTGGGTGGACTCTCCGTTTTGCCGGTTGTGGTGGTTTGGCACGCACGAGTTGCATTTCAATTTGTAGTGCATTGAACCTTAAAAATTCTATGCGTCATCTTCGTTATGGATTTAAAAAAAAAAAAAAAAATTAATTTAAAAAAAAAAAAAAATTGTCACGGATATAATTTAGGTTGCACTGAGATGTTCTTGAAAATTAACACCACGGTGAAAAAATTCCAGACTTACAACAGCTAATTTGATACTTTTAATACCTTTAATAATGGAAAACTAAATTCAATGCTTTTTTTAATACTTTTAATAACCCGCGGGTACCATGTACACAAAGAAACTGTAACCCGATCGACTCACAGCCTCGAAAAGTAAGGGTTATATTACGTCAGAAACTCGTTCGGTACGCGTTCGTTCCTAACCGAGCACCACGAACCGAAACGGTTCAATACTATTACATGTACCGTTACACCCTTAAGTGGTACATCTACATACAAACTTAATTTGTTCCAAGACCTTGTTTGTAAATTGAAATGGTCGTATGTCGATTTGGATTTTCCCATAAGAATACATTTTAACTCCATAATTCGTTCCACAGCCCAAAAACCTTAACTCCAAATCCTTAATAAATACTGCTATTAGAGGTGGGAATCTTTGGGCACCTAACGATTCGATTACGATTACGATTCAAATTTCAGAGACTCCCATTCGATTATAAATCGATTATTGATGCCCCCCTCCCCCCATTTTTTTTTTTTTTTTATTGTTTTGTATATTTGTTCCAAAATTGTTGAAAAATTTGCGTCCGTCTGAAGCACTGTCATGATGTCGTATTTCGAGCATGTCGTCAAATGTAGAAACAAATGGCGATTTCAATTTTACAGTGGATGTCAAAAAGATCGTGTGTCCATCTTCGGTGATCATATGTCGAGGTACCACTGTAATAGCCTAATGTAGACATCAGTAACTTTTAACAAGTTTTTTTTAAGTTCCCTTTCTGCATTTTGGAGGTGTCTTCCTACTTTTGTGCATTGTATGAAAGACCATGCTAACTAACTTGACTTTAATTCAGTGCTTCTCAATTATTTTCTGATACGCCCCCCCAAGGAAGACGTAAATGTTTCGCGCCCCCCCCAACTCTCTGCCGCCACTGTAAATAGTATCATTCGTCTATATTACTATTGTAAGTACGCCTCAGCCTAACATTGTGTCCTTTTTTTTCTATTAAAGAAAAAAAGTAACATAGATCAACTTATAATAAAGTATAACTTTTTTAACATTGTGTTGCTTGTAACAGAAAAGACTTAACGCGCATCAATTTGCCTGAAGTTAAAAAAAATAAAAAATAAAAAAAAAGTCACATCCAAACTGTAAAAATACACTCAAGGTACATTTTTGACCATTTGATACTGAAAAATAAAATGTAATAAAATCAGTAAATAATAACAAATTCAAATTGATTAGAAACATTTACTCTTCAGGACAACATGCCAAAAAATTTGACCGAAAAAAAGACAAAACTGAATAGAAGGGGGGAAAAAGGTCTTTGGACAGAAGGAAAGTTTTTATTTTCGCTGATTCACCACAGTGCTCACTGGTTTACTGATATAACACTGACAAAGCAGGACGATTGTGACAATTGGCAATATTCGGCACGTTTTCGCTGAAAAACAATCAAGCGGGTTATCAATGAGATTGAGGTCTAATGTCTTTAAGTGGCATCTTAACTGATTTGGCTTCTCCGCTATAATCATTTTTAGACTCAGTAAACAGTGGTCTTTCCTCATTTCCCACTATATTAAAAGTCAAAGGCAAACGGCCCGAAAAAAGCGCATTCTCGGCGGCCGAGGGAGAACCGTAGGTGAGGGCGGTGGTCGTGACGATCCCAAGCCGAAAACGGCACTTCTCGGCCGGACACGTGAGAACCGAAGAAGACAGCGGGTCGCTGCGTGAGTCCAGCTCTGCATGAGTCTCTTCCGTGTGCTCTTGCTTACTTCAAAAATACTGCACGCACTTTGAAAATGAGAGCGCCACTGCCACCCACGGAGTGGATGTGCAAGTACACTTTATTCTAGTACGGCAAAAAAAAAAAAAAAAAAAAAAAAAAAAAAAAAGCAGTTCCCCGAGGTCACTCGCGCCCCCCCTGGCATCGCTCTGCGCCCCCCTGGGGGGGCGCGCCCCACCATTTGAGAAGTACTGCTTTAATTGAAGGGGGTTCCGACAGTAATTTGCATTTACATCAAATACTACACCCTGAACCGGTTGCCAGCCAAATGAAATAAACAAATATACAAAAATATAATTAAAAAATAAAAGAGTAAAGGGAAAACTGTTGAACATATACATAGATAATCAAAAGTGCTCAATTACATTATTCATGCATGTCTGAACTCTGTCTGTCCAGCCTCTTAACCAACATTTGCAGCGCAATGTCTTCACTCTAGTCTTATTTGACAATAGTAACACTGTGAGACTCCTAAATGTTTCCTCACAGTCAACACCCCTGGACCTCTTCCCATCGCCGTGCAGGAAAGAACTAATGACACTTTCGCAAGGCAACTTTTAAAAATAGCCCATCACGGGGTAAGACTAGTCTCTAAGCATGGGTAGTGGACCAAGGCCATCTGCCTAGGTTGGATATAGTGGAACACATGGAATGTTATGACAAACTTTATGCAATTCCCCTTCACAGTGCAACTTTTCTTCTGTAAGCCATAGGTTGACCACAAAAATGTAACACACTTAAATAGTGAAGGTAACATTCTATATCAATGTGTTAAACATAATGGTTGCCACAGGCACATTCCTAAAGTCAAATGTCTAGAATTAACCAAAAGAATATTGACTTTAGACAACCATTCACAACATACTATATTTCCTAGCTCTATTAAAAGACCTGCAATCTGTAGCTTATTTTGATCATGTCCATCATTAAAACATACAGTACACAATTGTGGCAGCATTGTGGCAGCAAAAACACAAAATGATTAATGGAAAGGAATGGTCATCACCACATCTGCCTTAATGAATGACAGACACTGGGGCTCATGATTTTCCATGCAGTCTACATGACAAACACGACTTGACACAAAACGATGCATTCCTGTATGAATAATTGTCAAAGGTGCCTGAAAGAGCTGAGTAGAATTTAAAAATAAGTAAATACCATATTTTTCGGACTATAAGTCACACCTGAGTATAAGTCGCACCAGCCATAAAATGCCCAGCGAAGAGGAAAAAAACATATAAGACGCACCGGAGTATAAGTCGTATTTTTGGGGGAAATTTACGTGATAAAATCCAACACATAGAACAGATATGTCATCTTGAAAGGCAACTTAAAATAAAAATACAATAGAGAACAACATTCTGAATAAGTGTACAGTATGATAATGTTACATGTAGGGCTGCAGCTATCGAATATTTTAGTAATCGAGTAATCGACTGAAAATTCTATCTATTAATCATATAATCGGATAAAACTTTTTTTTTTTTTTAGGTAAAGAGCAATTATATATATACATGAGAAAAAAAGACATTTAATCCAATATTGAACCATTTTCAGTCAATCAATGTCTTTATTTTCGATGTACATTGTTGAAAACAGCCAACAATTGCATCTAAGATGTGACTAGAAAAAAAAATTCACTGCTTTCACTCAAAAAACTTCTAGACCTTATATAAAAAAACAAACAAACCTATTTCTTACCTAAAAATGTAATTATGCTTGATATGATAACACACATCACTTGAAAGCTACGTGTTTTTCCCACATGTTTCAATTTAGTTTCCATTTGTGTCAAGCTATTTTTAAGTTAAGTTTTAAGTTAGTCTAAACTGTAAGTAATGGTAGGATTTTGAGTTTTTGCAGTGCTCAAAATAAATGTATGATACCTGCTGTATTGGAGCACATATATTCAGCAATGACTACTGAGCTAAAACTGACAGTTAGCTTTATTATGTTTTAATTTTACACCCTCATCACTCTACAGCGCTGTGTTTTTACAGATTAAATAAAGCCTGTATGTAAGACACGTTAGCCACGCATCGACAATAGTCATAATCAATAGAAACCTAGCCCTCCGAAGGGCTAACGTTACGTGAGCATGCGACACTAACGTTATATTTATTAGCGATGAGAAGTCTACTGCTTAAAGATGGCGGCTGTTTACTAACGCTGCCCAGACGCGGCCGAGTCTGTCATTTCGCATCTAGTCCTAAATGCATGCGATATCTATGAGATGCATCGGACACTACCTGCTACCAAACTGGCATAATTGAGGCGTAGTTTGTTGCAGCTGTCGGCTGCGGTAAGTTTTTTTTTTTTTTTTTTTGCTTCTTCCTCTACGCACGTGACGTCAGCGCGCTGTCCCGCATTAAAAGTAGTCCGTGCAAAACGGGATGCTTAAAGCTGGCAAAATTAAACGGTACCTCGAGGTGAATAAAACTACTCGGATCAGTTTTTAAACTCGAGTTACTCGAGTCGCTCGAGTATTCGTTTCAGCTCTAGTTACATGGTGCACAAACAACCAAATGCGCACATGCTGACAAGTTTATCAAACCATCAGTGCCACTCCAAAACACCAAAATAACATGTGACATGATGTAATAATGTGTTAATAATTTCACACCTAAATCTCTCCTGAGTATAAATCGCACACCCAGCCAAACTATGAAAAAAACTGCGACTTATAATCCGAAAAATACGGTAATTGTTTTCTACAAAACTTTGAAGATGGCAAATTGACCCTTACATTTGGATTAAGATTGTGCATTTTTCCACTTTTTCTAGTCCTTTTTCGCTTGCATATGTAACCAATTGTGAGAGTGATCCAACAAACCCAGGAGTTGGAGGTAAAGTAAAATTAGTCTAGTGTGTGCGTGTGGCCACTACAAGTTATTTCATTTAAGAAAAAAAAAAGGCCAGTCAAGCATACAGTACATGTTTGGCCTTGGAAGAGTTCCTTTGAGTCTCTTTCAAGGTAAAAACTTCACTGAGCTGATTGTGGATCGCTATTCTTAAAGCACACTTTCAGGCCACAGCATGCCCACACAGACACAACACAAGTTGGGAAGCCTTCCTGAATAGGTGTCAACATTCCACCTCTATTGCTCACATGTAGTGATAAAAATGTGAGGTTTTAAAAAAAATGTAGCCAACAACAATAATAATAAAGAAGCAATACAACACTATCAATCAATCAAATCTTTCTGTGTACTGTATTTTTCAAACTATAAGCTACTTTTTTTCTCTCTCTGTTTGTACCTTGTGGCTTTTATAACAAAGTGGCTTATTTATGGATTCCTTTTAAACAGTAGTGTTTTTTTAATGACGATTTTGTGTCCCTTCAATTCGCGGCCAGGCGCATCATTATGACGTTGCCACATAGGGGTGCATTTAAAGTATCTAACTTTAACATTTGGACAACACCCTTGAGTTCTTGTAGGTATTCATGCGCGCTTGATGCATAGTCTTTTCTCCGAGTGCACCATTAACCAGTTGGCTTAAACTAGTTAATTTCAAGTACATGCCAACTTCTTGGTAAGAGAAGACCCATGCCCCAACTACAGGAGAGCCATTTACAGTTGTGGTCAAAAGTTTACATACACTTGTGAAGAACATAATGTCACGGCTCTTTTGAGTTTCCAGTTATTTCTACAACTCTGATTTTTCTCCGATAGAGTGATTGGAACAGATACTTTTTTGTCACAAAAAACATTCATGAAGTTTGGTTCTTTTATGACTTTAGTTATGGGTTAACAGAAAAAGTGATCAAATCTGCTGGGTCAAAAATATACATACATGGATCTGAAAAAGCTAATCATTGACTTGAACAAGTCAGGAAAGTCACTTGGAGCAAGTTCAAAGCAGCTGCAGGTCCCAAGAGCAACAGTGCAAACAATTGTTTGGAAGTATAAAGTGCATGGCACTGTTTTGTCACTGCCACGATCAGGAAGAAAATGCAAGCTATCACCTGCTGCTGAGAGAAAATTGGTCAGGAGGGTGAAGATTCAACCGAGAATCACCAAAAAGCAGATCTGCCAAGAATTAGAAGCTGCTGGAACACTGGTGTCAGTGTCCACAGTCAATCGTGTTTTGCATCGCCATGGACTGAGAGGCTGCCGTGCAAGAAGGAAGCCCTTGCTCCAAAAGCGGCACCTTAATGAAGTTTGCTGCTGATCACATGGACAAAGATAAGACCTTCTGGAGGAAAGTTCTGTGGTCAGACGAAACAAAAATCGAGCTGTTTGGCCACAATGCCCAGCAATATGTTTGGAGGAGAAAAGGTAAGGCCTTTAACCCCAAGTAGACCATGCCTACCGTCAAGCACGGTGGTGGTAGTATTATGCTGTGGGGCTGTTTTGCTACCAATGGAACTGGTGCTTTACAGAGAGTAAATGGGATGATGAAGAAGGAGGATTACCTTCAAATTCTTCAAGATAACCTAACGTCATCAGCCCGAACATTGGGTCTTGGGCGCAGTTGGGTGTTCCAACAGGACAATGACCCCAAACACACATCAAAAGTGGTAATGGAATGGCTAAATCAGGCTAGAATTAAGGTTTTCGAATGGCCTTCCCAAAGTCCTGACTTAAACCCCATTGAGAACTTGTGGACAATGCTGAAGAAACAAGTCCATGTCAGAAAGCCATCAAATTTAACTGAACTGCACCAATTCTGTCAAGAGGAGTGGTCAAAGATTCAACCAGAAGTTTGCCAGAAGCTTGTGGATGGCTACCAAAAGCGCCTAATTGAAATGAAAATGGCCAAGGGACATGTTACCAAATATTAGCGCTGCTGTATGTATATTTTTGACCCAGCAGATTTGATCACTTTTTTCTGTTCACCCATAATAAAGTCATAAAAGAACCAAACTTCATGAATGTGTTTTTGTGACAAAGAAGTATCTGTTCCAATCACTCTATCAGAGAAAAATCAGAGTTGTAGAAATAACTGGAAACTCAAGAGAGCCATGACATTATGTTCTTCACAAGTGTATGTAAACTTTTGACCACGACTGTAGGTTGGACAGTCCTTGTTTAAATGAAGATGTTGGACACTTATTTTTTGATTAAATAGTCTGAAATAGTCAATGTTTTGTTTTGCTTTGTTTTCCCCTCAGTTGGCTATGAATTTCTCACAAGGTTTTCCTAACGAATTAATCCTTTCAGGGACAGTGATCACTAGAGTGGACAGCTATTCAAAAGTTTATACTTAAAGACCAAATGTGAAGTAAGGTTGGCCAACCATGTTTTTGAATAATATCAATGGCTAAACAATTATAAGCATATTTTCGTTATTTTTTTTTTTAACGCAACCCTTACAGATTCTTTGATTAACCCATAGCAACGCCCTTGACAACAAAAATGCTTTTCTTCGACAGTCTTCGGAAATCTTCGGAAATTACGTCACACCGAGAACTGTGAGGGAAGTCCGCAATACACACAGTATTGTTGCATTGCTTCTCGGTAAGATGCCACTCGGTGTGTGGTGATGTATTGTTCTCAATCTAAAGAAATGTTGTATGAGTGGCTGAAGGATAGCAGGGCAAGTAAATGGACATCTTTTGTTCGCACTAAGCGAATGAATTTCACGCCATCATCGAGTCGTGTTCTCTGCTACAAAGACTTTGAAGATGCCTGCTTCCTCAATCGGTCTGCTTATGGCCAAGGATTTGCACAAAAAGTAAGTGTGATTTTTGGATAGATGACTGATGACTTTGTCAAAGCAGAGCTGCCAACTGTTGTGGAACAGTCCTTAATTTGTAAATCATAAGGTGCCGTAATGCAAAGTACATAAGACAGCGCAGGGATGACGGCACGTGGACAGGTCCCGGAACATATTGTAATAGCCCGAATAGGGAAATAGAAAGGAGAGGAGTGAATGATGGCTTCCTTCACTTTATTGTGGCAATAGCTAAATAACAAATAACAAAAATAACAGCAGACTGCTGCAACATGCGACCGCCAACTTCGCTCTCACGCCGCACTCTTCTCCTCACTTCCCGCTACGTCACCACTCTGCTGTCCAATGGCCCCTTCACGGGCCCGCACCATTACGGACATTACATTATGCAGAAAATGGTGCCGAAAACAAAACGCAAATGCCCACTTGCCATGCTGTGGGACTTTCCTTTTTTTCTTAAATGCAACAGTCTTTTTGGCATGTTGAAATACCGTTTGATCATGGCTGCTTGCTCCCAAGATGCCGCAAATTTCAAGTTTTTTTTTTTTTTTAAATGTCAGGAGTGTGATTTGTCGGTCCAGCTTCTCAGTGCACCAACAAATCTCCGACTCTTTCATATGACATATGACGTTAATTTTCATAAACTACATGCAATTCTTGGGATTTGTTGTGTAAATGAATGTATGCATATTATTTTTTTATTTTATACTGTAATGTCCTAACTGCGTGTAATATTCTGATATCATGTTCTACGAGGCACCCTGAAGTGCACGCAACGTTACTCTTGTTTTGGTCACGTGACTCGGGAGTGTGATAGAGAGGCACAGGCTCTATCTATCGCTCTGCACAGCCTGCCGAGAGCCCCAAGCTGTGTTCGTACTGTTACCTCCATGTGTTAATGAAGAAACAAAGTTGTCAGCACGTCGTGTGTTCGATACCTTTGTCAACAAAAAGCTCATAACAAGACACTATGCACGATCCGTTTAAGAGACGCTGGGACTGGAGAGCTGTGAGTAGTAGGAGGCGAGGGGGAGATGAGCGAGAAGCAAAACTTTGCGGTCGAATGTGGCGGCACTCCGCTATTATTTTGTCTTCTTATTGTTGCCACAATAAAGTGGAGAAAGCCAACAACGACTCATCTCCTTCTTTCCCCCCAATGTTTTTATAATATTATTTTATATGCATGATAGCTGCTGGATCTGCCAAAATGAACATGAAGTCTGATTATTATTTTTTTTTAAACAATGTCATCAGATAGGCAAAAACATACAATTACGTGCAAATGCCTGCGTCTTCAAATCATGAAAATAATAACTGCCTATATCTTACCAATCTTGTAATCTCGACAGGTCTTGTCTCCATTCCATGTCAGGTAGTCTAGGCACATTGTTTAGCGTCTGATTAGCATCTGGCTAATACATGTTAGGTCCAACATAAAATTCCAACCTCCTCTTCTTCCTCCAACTCTTCAAAACCTTGGATCTCCTCCCTTGCGCTCGATCTATCGCTTATATCGCTGTTTGAATCATTGTTTGAAGGGCTTTGTATGGCGGCCGTATGTTCGAAGCGCTGCCATCGCTGTTCTCGGTGTGACGTATCACTCCCGGGTTCGTCCCCTTTCAGGCTCGAACTTCGGAAACACAATTATTTTGTGAAATATACAACATAAATTATCTTTTTCATGCTTTGTTTGTTGGACAATGTTTAATTACTTTAATTGTGACCCTATTTGGCATGTTATGAAATTACTTCACATTTGGTCTTTAAGGCCTTTAACCATTTATAGAGCAAGTGACTTTTTGGTGATTAAAAAAATATATATATTTGCAATTATTATTTTTATGTTTTATTACTATAAAATCATTAATGTATTTCCTATTACTTTGTATAATTATTGATTAAATTAAATACAATACTAATAAAAACTACATTAATGAAAAGAAAATGAATAACAAATATACTGTATATACTGGTTGTAACTAACACTAGAGTTGTCCCCCCCCACCCCCCCACCCCCAAAGTATCCAACTTATTGCATGCTATACTTGCCGAAAAATGTCCAATTCCTTTAAACCAAGAAGACAGGTTGTGAATGCGCATGTTTCAGCGTCATTGTTAGACGTACAATACATTTTGACTGGGAGGGGTGAATGAAAAAAATTAATTCAGCCCTTCCAGGTAAAAATGCATTGGCTGGCTAGCGCCATCAATGAGTTGAATCAGTGTCCTGTTAAAGTTTAAAATATATACGGCGGAAAAAACAGACAAGGCTGAAAAAGCAGTTTCTGCTTTTGCACCCCTCTTTAAAATAAAGTGCTGTATTTTAAGCCAAAAGAACTGTTGTGTTTGATAGAACACAATGTCGTTGTGCTGCCATAGCAGTTTCATGGTGCATTAAGCCCCCGAACTATTTTCAATCTGTCCGTTTTACCCTGGAAACCCCTGTTTACAGACACCGGCGCAACCTTTTTTGTTTCAACCCAGCCATAAAAATAAATAATTATATTATTTGAAATGTATCTTTTTGAGCTTAAAATCATTAATTGATGTCTAATAATTAGTTGTTTTTTTTTAATTAACTTTATAAAATTACTCACATATTTTGAATTTTTAAACAAATTACGTCACAATGAAAAAAAATTACGTCTGTAAACAGGTCTACCTCTTAACTATTGCTTAATCTGATTTTATTGTTAGTGTTGCATTTTCCCCGATATTTTAGATGATAAATAACTGATCCATACAAAAAAAATTTGAAAAAAAAAAAAAAACATTTAAAAGGGCAAATCTCGGCCACTCCTTGATGTGATTTCTGCATCGTGACCCTTGTTATATTACCGTGTTTCACCCATAAAATCCCCAAAACGTCCGGCTGTGGCCATTCACAGCTGTGTCTTGACACTCAGGGATACATGCTACACTGAGTTTTTGGATCGAAATTAGGTAAGTACACGATAATATCTCGTAAAAATCATAGTGTCTTTAACTATGCTCTCGCTTGCTCTCACCTCAAGTTCATTTCACAGAGCATTTTGCTTTCACTAGTAGCATTGTCACGATGCTAATGTTTTGAACTAATTTTTTGAATTTTTCATTTCATTGGACCCGCCTCAATGTTGAAATGAAACATATTTAATTGTTTACTCACACAACTCTGACTTCAGTGCTGTGGGTCCTAGTAGGAGGAAGCAGCTACGTACCCTTCTTGGCAAAATATAATAATATAATATATATATAATAATAAATATATACAGTAAATAATATAAAAATATAATAATAAATATAATAATTTTTCATACTGAATTATATGCACACCTGATTATAAGGCGCATTAGAGTATTTGTTCTTTATTTTTCAACATTGTCATTATTATTTTATCGTTCAATTCATAATTGATATTTTGGATCTATTTATAGCTTTGATAAACGATGAGTGTGTGTCTTGGACACTTTATTTGAGCTGGATAATACAGTTAAGCCTGAGTTACGCTCCTGCGTTGCGGTGACGGTGAAGTGACTACGGCGTCAATTAGTATTCGATAGGTCTTCGGTGAGGGAACACGTTGCTCTGTAATTCACTGCCAAGCCACTAGAGGGGTGTGGCGTTATGTTTGTACAGTTTTGGGGCAAGCTTGTTGACTTCCTCTAGTCTAGTTTAATGGAGAAAAAAAATAAATAAACAACTCAAGATGGAACGCTTGAATGTGGATCTTGAGCTCATCAACATTGAATAAATGTTGATCATACAAATGTTGAGGCGCAGGCGACGCAGAAGACTGTTTCGAGGCAGTCTGTCAGACTTTTGATGCCGCACAGAGACTTCTAGCCTGGGTGGAAACCAGCAAGCTGTGGTGGCTAGCTTCAAACTTTCATCAGCACTGCGTCCAGCGTTTTGTCCTCGCGCCTGATTGGTTTGGCGTGTCCTACAAGCAGCCAGTGGAAAGCCATAGCAGATTTCTAGGCACTGTGGAACTTCTCAAACTGCGCATCATAAAAGGCACCAAGGCACTCTCAATCAGTGATGATGTATCGAGTGTGAACTGTCTGTTGTTGAAAATCAAACATCAAAACAACTCTTTTGACACCAAACCTGTGCTTTATTCTTCATATACTTGAAGTGTGACACGTATATGAGTCAGACTCACAGCGAACATATGTACACAATAAATGATGTGCACCAACCAAAAATAGGACAAAGTAATAAAAAGCTGGCAGTTTTTGGCCGACTGGGGCACCGCTTCATGTGGCCATTCGATTCCGAACACACACATGCTCGTCTCGGTGGTTCCTCCATTTTGTTTTATTCAATCGTTGGCTGACCTCCAGCCCCGTATTTTCAGCAATCTCCTCCCACGAATTGCTTGCCATTTGGAAATCTTCATTATGTTTTGACGAGATATTGTAGAAGTTGTCGTACTTGCGCTTCGTTGGCTTGGTCCATTTTTGCGTGTAGCAAGATAATGTTTAACAATGGCGGTAATTTCACGCTGAACCGGAAACAGTCTGAGCGGACCAATCACAGTCCATTTTCGCCACATCACACGCGTTGACGCGATGCAAAGTCAAAAAATTGAGAAGGAGCAAGAGAGACTACGGCGAAGGGTCATAAATCGGGTCTTCCTTGACGCCGCAGGTCTGACGCGGAAGCATAACTCGGCCTTTACGCTCCAACCAAATAGGTTCAGGGTCTTTAAACCACACCAGAATATATAAATGATAAATAATAATAATCCAGTGCGCCTTTATGTAAAGCAGACTGTCAATTTTGGAGGGAAAGTTAAGAATTTTAAGTTTGCGATGTGTGAAAGAGTTGGTCACTTAACACTTGAGCAATGAATATATGTTTTTGTGTTCAATTTAAGATAGGTTAAAATATTTTATATGTGTTTTACACAACATTCCAACGTCATTGGAATTGGAGTTTGTACTTAAATTGGTTTTAGGAATGGGGAAAAATTTGATCATAACGTTTTACTTTGCCTGAAGAAATCCCTCAAAAGCACAGGTATAACATGCAAAATCTAGACATGTTCCAAAGGAGAGTCAAATTAAGAACTTCTGCATTTTAAGCAACAGAGGTAACCACTATCACACAGTACTGCCATAATGAGCACTTTTCCCCCCCAAAGTGATTCAAAGGGTCATCAAATTTGAGTCATAGAGCATTCAGAGTCATATACAGTTCAAGATGTGCACAGAATTTCTGAAAGATTTAAAGGTTACCAAACCGCTGTCCCCCTCATCAGAATCTTAACAAAAATGCTCCTGACATCCTCACACGGAGCGCCAAGAGCAAGGCTGCCTTATGAAGCAGATCAGCCGAATAACAACTAAACAAAATAGGCCACAGCTGTTTGGTTCTTTGGGCTACAAATTAGACTCAATATGTCAGCCAACATCAAATCATCAAGGATGACTGAAGAAATAAGCACCACTGAACTAAGCCAATGTTCTCTCCTTCCACTTATTTACCTCCAATGCTCTGTGAACAATGCAAATAGCAACAGAGAATGCTAATTTACACGAAAGGAGAAATGAGTACAGGAAGCTAGCTGTATTGCGCGTGGTAGATAAATTATGCAGCTATTTAAATAATGAATGGATCCTTTTCAACAAGACAGGAGTGTCTTGAAAGTGGCAGACACTCAAGGAGTTATTGGGGCACTTTGTAGAAGCCATAGACTCTTTGGAGCTATCTAGGGCATATGAATTATACCTTGCTGGCTCCATTATCACTTATCAAACCATTAAATGAATTATTCTGAGGAAACAATTGAATGTCCATCCAGTTCGCAACAGAAGGACACAGGAATGCTGGCATCTGAAAGACTGACACATATGGGATACTGTATTTGACCACAGCATATAACTTACAGAATGAAAATCTGTCAGTTTAGGATCGTGATCTAACAAAAAGAGACACTGCTAGTGCAGTGCTAAAATCCTGTTGCCTTTTACGTGGGGAAAGTAGGTTTCATTTTCAGCAAGTGCCTCCACTGAAGACTTCCACTGCCAATCAGAAGACTAGATAAGTTAGAGCAGGGGTTTTCAACCCAGTCCTCAAGGCACCCTGTGGGTCCTGGTTTTTGTTCCAGCCGATCCAGCAGAGACAGTTGAACCAATGAGGCTTCTGCTAAAACAAGCCACACCTGACTGCAATCAACTGATTGCACTTGTAAAACACCAGATTGGGGAAAAAGTGTTGTCATCTTGTTTGGTAAGAATGAAATCCTGCACCCACAGTGTGCCTTAGTGGAATAGGTTGGGAACCCCTGAGTTAGAGGACTGCGTCAAGAAGGTATATGGCATGAAAAAGTCATGAACATGACTCACTATAGCCAGCTTCTGATGGAAGGATCTTAACGTCAACCACATAAAAGTTTAAAGAAAGATACAGCCCAGACCAGTCTATGGCCACCTCCTTTCGCTCCATTGGCAAGACACCATAGTGTCTCCAAGCTAGCTGCGAGAATTGCTCTTTCACAAAACGTTCCAGCAAAATTTGGTACCATTAATGGAAATAAAAGCAGAACCCATTTGACGTTCAGAGAGAATTATCCAAAAACAAGCATAATAACAATAACAACCATAAACAATTGAACAGAGAAATACATCTGTGACAGCATGTAATACAGTGGGCCAAATAAGTATTTAGTCAACCACTAATTGTGCAAGTTCTCCCACTTGAAAATATTAGAGAGGCCTGTAATTGTCAACATGGGTAAACGTCAACCATGAGAGACAGAATGTGGAAAAAAAAAACGAAAATCACATTGTTTGATTTTTAAAGAATTTATTTGCAAATCGTGGTGGAAAATAAGTATTTGGTCAATACCAAAAGTTCATCTCAATACTTTGTTATGTACTCTTTGTTGGCAATAACGGAGGCCAAACGTTTTCTGTAATTCTTCACAAGCTTTTCACACACTGATGCTGGTATTTTAGCCCATTCCTCCATATAGATCTCCTCTAGAACAGTGATGTTTTAGGGCTGTCGTTGGGCAACACGGACTTTCAACTCCCTCCACAGATTTTCTATGGGGTTGAGATCTGGAGACTGACTAGGCCACTCCAGGACCTTGAAATGCTTCTTACGAAGCCACTCTTTTGTTGCCCTGGTTGTGTGTTTGGGATCATTGTCATGCTGAAAGACCCAGCCACATCTCTTCTTCAATGCCCTTGCCGATGATGGAAGGAGATTTTCACTCAAAATCTGTCGATACATGGCCCCAATCATTCTTTCCTTTATACAGATCAGTCATCCTGGTCCCTTAGCAGAAAAAAACAGCCCCAAAGCATGATGTTTCCACCCCCATGCTTCACAGTGGGTATGGTGTTCTTCGGATGCAATTCAGTATTCATTCTCCTCCAAACACGAGAAAAGTTCTATTTTGTTTTCATCTTACCATTACACATTCTCCCAGTCCTCTTCTGGATCATCCAAATGCTCTCTAGCGAACCACAGACGAGCCTGGACGTGTACTTTCTTTAGCGGGGGACACATCTGGCAGTGCAGGATTTGCGTCCCTGGCGGCGCATTGTGTTACTGATAGTAGCCTTTGTTACTGTGGTCCCAGCTCTCTGTAGGTAATTCACTAGGTCCCCCCATGTGGTTCTGGGATTTTTGCTCACCGTTCTTGTTATCATTTTGACGCCACGGAGTGAGATCTTGCATGGAGCCCCAGATCGAGGGAGATTATCAGTGGTCTTGTATGTCTTCCATTTTCTAATAATTGCTCCCACAGTTGATTTACCTATTGCAGATTCAGTCTTCCCAGCCGGGTGCAGGTCTACAATTTTGTCTCTGGTGTCCTTCGGCAGCTCTTTGGTCATGGCCATAGTGGAGTTTGGAGTGTGACTGACTGAGATTGTGGACAGGTGTCTTTTATACCGATAATGAGTTAAAACACGTGCCATTAATACAGGTAAGAAGTGGAGCCTCGTTAGACCTTGTTAGCAATAAGTTAGACCTCTTTGACAGCCAGAAATCTTGCTTGTTTGTAGGTGACCAAATACTTATTTTCCACTCTAATTTGGAAATAAATTCTTTAAAAATCAAACAATGTGATTTTGTTTTTTATCCACATTGTCTCTCTTGGTTGAGGTTTATCCATGTTGACAATTACAGGCCTCTTTAACTTTTCAAGTAGGAGAGCTTGCACAATTGGTGGTTGACTACTTATTTGCCCCACTGTATATACAATATTTATTAGAAACAATTGTATTTGACTCAGTGTAAAGGAAGAAATGTTTGCTATCCCGATACACAAGTGCCTGGCGCAATGATAATAATTATTACAAATAGCAAACTTCTTACTCTATCATCATAACATCCTTCTATCATCACTATCGCCATTTATTAGGTATAGGCTCCGTATGCTGACTGCACACTACACTAAGGAGCTAGTACCTCTATCAACAACAGAGGTTTTTCATGAAACTTCACAAAGCTTCCGTCCAAATGGTCTGCTGCCATTCTGGCTGTCTACCAAAGCTGGTACACACAAACACACTTGCACCGTGCTACACCTTTACACCTTTTTTTCAAATTTCAGAATTTTTAACTGCTTTCGACTTTTTATACCCCCAAACATGGATAAATATAAATATTAAAGTAGAAAAAAATATATAAGTCTGCACTTTAATCAGTTACACTAGGAGAAGAATTGACATGAAGTGGCTTCCTGCAATCAAGGTATAAAGAAGCAGGAAAAAAGGCATACCTTTTAAAGTTACTAAACCTGTTCTGGTCTTGCGTTCTTTCTCTTTTTTCCATCTTAGATGCAGACGAAGGCTATTTCACATTCTGGCTTGGGTGAATTGAAACGGTGTCATCTTTAAACGAGGCGTCTTTTTCCCCCTCGATGCCTTTCTTTTCTCCAGTTTTTCATCCGGCCTGACCACAGTGGTTTACTAGTCCAAATCGACCATGAAACAGTTTGGCAAAAAAAAAAGCACCGAACAGAATTTCAAAGCTTTTGTAGGTATGAACCCGTCTACAGACTGTGTGATGTCAGTACACATCTCCCATTGGCTAATGGCCGTCTCAGACTACACGATTTCAACCCGATTTTAGCCCGACGGACTCGTCGTGGCGAATCAGTGACTGTTGTGACCGACATGTTGAAGTGTGTGGGTGGCGCCTCATGTAGTGTAACATATCCACCGACTGCCGATCTGGCGAATCGGACGCTTCCCGAACACGTCGCAGGAAGTTTGGCATGTCAAAATGTCTGCTTGTCATGGCAAATATGGACAGGTCCTATGTGTTCTTACTATTCATTGATGAGTATTTATAGTGTAACTTGCGCATGTTCTCTCACTCTTGTTTTTTTACACTGAGCATGTGACATCTAGACATTGCCTGCAGATCAGGACACACAGTTGTGTTCGTCCACCCCACGCAGAAAAAATAAACAGTAAATTCCATGTTTCCATCTTGTGGATAGCGAAAGTATTGATGTTTTTGAAAAAGCTATCATAATCATTATCATTTACAAATAATTTTCACATCATGGCATATCGCCATCATGATATAAAATGGCCCGTCCTCATAGATTCACACATTCAACATTCAATTCAATTCAAAAATTATGCGGATGACGGTCACTCAGTTGCATTTCTAGGTTTCCCTCTGTTTCATAAATCGAAGAAAACTGTGACAAAGTGTGTCATATAGGGATCACAAAAAGTCTGATAACCCTTTAGAGTTAATGGACAAGTATACTCCATTTGAGTGGGTGGACATGATAAGATGTTTGGCTTGGGGTAGACAGGCAGAAAATAAATACAGATGAAACGGTTACAGTCTTAATGGGATAGACTGTATATCCCCACAGCAGTAGATTTTTAATAAGATTAGCTGTAATCTTAAATGAAGAGCAACAGTATCACCATAAACACTAAATTGAAGAAACTATTTCACTCAATAAATGTGCAAACCACTAGATTATGGTGAAAAAAAAGATTAAGGTTAGCTATAACCATCAGTAAGGCGGCTTGGCACAAGAGATTGAGTGGTTGTTTTTTCAACTGAATGATGTAGGTCTGATCCTCCACTTCCCTGCGGTCCTGTCAAAGTATCCTTGAGCTAACTATTGGAGGCAATGTAATCCTTTCCTGGATATGCCATCAACAATCCTTGTGAATGTGTTATTGCCATGATACTAGATCAGTGTTTTTCAACCGGTGTGCCGTGGCACACCAGTGTGAGTCAGGTGTGCAGCGAGAAATTATTCAATATCGCATTTTTTGTATATCATCGGGAGGACTTGCACTCGGAACGAAGGAGGAGGTAGAAGGTTGTGGTCTGTGGCCGCATTCAAGAACCGCTCGGATTTCTAGCAATAAGCCACCTGGCTGACCGCGACAATGTGGACCCCAGCACGTCCACTGTGCATCATTTGATCAGACTCGTCAAGTGTCGATACACGCGAAATTGTCCTTTCTATTTTATCCATATGTGACGACTGTCAATCCTCCGCCTGTGTTTTATTCCAATGCATTGTCGAGGGCCGCAAGGTGGCTGATGGCTAGAAATCAGAGTAGTTCTTGAACGCGACACGAGCAGCTATCCAACCGTCGCTTCAAAACTAGTCGATTTTTGTTCACCTTCGTGAAAACACAGAGAAACAGGCTACTTTTTTGAGAAAAACTACAAAGGTAAATGAGAAAGCCCACAACGCCTTGTTGCTGAACTTGTTGTTAAATCCAAAAAGTTCCACACTGTGACGGAAACATTAAGAATGCCTGCCTGCAAAGCATTGTCGGCAAGATGCTCGACTCAGATGCAGTTAAAGACATTGCTAAGGTTGCCCTGTTTGATAATTCTGAACTTTTCAAGCCAAATTGCTATTTAAAAAATTAAAAACAGAGAGGGACTGGGAGCTGTTGACGAAGATTCCTGCCAGGATATCGGCTTTGAGTTCATCTAAACAGGCTCATGTTTCACATTGAGTAAGAATAAAAATTGAGAAATTATTAATTAAATATATTGTACGGAAAGTAATTTTGGAACATTTTTGGTTTGGGTTGTAACACGAGTTTTGTTCCATTGTAAAATCGTGCCTTGAAAAAAGCAAAACAAAGAATACCATTAATGAACCTTATTGTGTTCCAATGTACACAATATAGTAAACTACCACTGATTTATCAATCAATAATGTTGCAATTACCCATTATCAGAATGACTGTTAAGTCAAAGAGCTGTCCTTTTTGGCCACTACAGTGCATGGATATAATTGTATTAATTTTAAAATTTGCTAAAGAAGAAGTTTTCAATTCTACATTTGATTTAAAAAGATTCGCCAAAAGCACTGAAATGTTTTTCAGGCTTGTTCATGAACCTGGGAAGAAAAAAAAAAATCAGTTTTCCGCCAATATATATATATAGGCTTAAAATGTACAAGCCTGCAGCCTTTGCGTATGTACTGGTCATAGCTTTGCACAGCAACTATGATTAGAATGACCCGTAGATGTCTCAAAACTAAGAAGCTTTGCGTTCATGGTGCACAAATAAAATGAACAATACAGTAAATGAAAAATAATGAATTAAAAACTAATCACATATAACTACTGCGTAACCAGAAAGAAATAGTCACTAAAAAAGAGTAATAAAACACCATTTATAATTAATAATTCGCGCAAAAGTCCAGCCAAATGCATCGAAATATCGGTTATATGTGTTAAAAAAAAAAAAAAAAAAGTCATTATCGGACAACTCTTATTGTGTTACATAATTTCTGCTTAAATAATTGGGGAAGTTTATGCTTACAATACTTTATACATACTGATCACTTACCAGGACCCCTCATTGGTGTATTAAGGACGTATATCAAGTGTAACCACAAGGTTAAGAAGATTATTGGCAAACGATAGTTTTTACTATCAGACAATAAATCGATATCGTAATTATCGTGACAGGCCGAATCACAGGGAAAAGAACATTACTGCACATTTAAATACTGAAGCAAGATCTCAAGTCATCAGCCAAAAAAAATTCAATCTACCCACATTATAAAATACATGTGTGCAAGTTTCTTCATACCTCATACAGAACAGGAAATTTCAAGCATCTAATCCTGTTTAAACACTAACAAACATGCCCGAAGGAATTCCTTATCTATGATAGCAGATCAAGGATGTTTGTCATAAGATCATATACTGTAGCAAAAGATATACAGTATATGCCCAAGGATAACACCACTCAGTTGTACTGTATAGCTGCTATCAAACATAATTTACCGGAACATTACCAAGTAATATGACCCAGAATCAACCCTGCTCGGGGTTTTTAGACATAGGGAAATGTACCGGTACTTTACTGACACGGCCGCATTTATTCTAGATGGGAAATTTAGCGGTATTTAACCGGGTCGCCAGCTTTTAAATGCAGTGTGCGACACGGGCAAGACATCAACCCTGTTAACATTTTTAGATTCCATTCATTTACCGCACTGATCGGACCCCATTATTTCCAAGTGACCAGACTGAACAGTGACACGTTCTCAAATACAACATTTAAAATAATAATAATGATGATAATAATAATGAAATAATACATAGAAAATATGTTTTGAACAATCGTTATGCCTTTGCTCAGCCACAGAATGTCGCGCCGTCCCATTCAAAATGAAGTTTCATTCTAAGATAGGCAAACAGTTGTCTTATCTATTTTGTTGATAAGTTAGTAGTTTTTTTTTTTTTAATTTTCTATTAATCAAATGCTGGTATTTCATTTTACGATGAGGAAAAACTAGGAATGTAGTGCACCGCACTATACTGTAGTCCTACGATAGCTTACATCATCAACCTCAGTGCTCTAAAGTGGAACATTACCTGCTGCATTCAGACACAGCGTGAGCCGGTAATGTTCCGGATATGTCAACTAGATCATGAGCCGGTAATGTTCTGGCTAATGTCCGTGTCAGCTGAGGCAGCAAATTGTGTTTACACTTAGAGCGTGCCGGGTAAATACCGGTACATTACCGGATATCTCAGTATGTCTTAAAGGTGCTTATGTTTAAACATGATTCAATTGTTTTAAAAGGAAACAGCTATATTGCTTTGCAAAGGTTGCATCAACAAATCTTAGCTAGAACTATAGCCATGTAGAAAGAGATTTGCGACACTCTCTGATCTCGCCATGGGTGGTCAAGTGGTTCATGTAGGTTAGGGGTGTGACAATATATCGAAATGGTGATATATCGTAATACTTTGTATCCCAAAAGGTTATCGATATGCTCCTGCCAAGAATCGAGATCACTGTGTAATGACTGTTTAAAAAAAAAAAAAAAAAACGGGGTGGGGGGGGTGGGGGGGTGAGGGGACCAACAAGTTGCAACCAAAATCTTCCACTATAATTGTGTCTCAGTTAACTATAAGGTTTCATTGATGGTACTCGACGCCCAATCATTTAGAGTGGGAACGTTTGTTCATTCGAAACCAGAGCATTTACAATTATTCTGTCCGATTTTCAGGGCATTTACAGGTCATTTCCTGTTGAGTTTGAGTCACTGCCTATTGATTCGGGTGATTCCAAGGTCACTTCCTGTTCTGTAACTAAAAACAAAAAAAATTAAAAATACCCCAAAATAAACAGGAAGTAACTGAAAATCAACCGGTAAATGACCTTAAATGGCCCAAAATTACCTCATTGACTGGCATTGGCTGTCACTGACGGCCATAGACGTTCAATCCGTTTGAAGGGGGAGGGGTGGCAGCGAATGAAAATGGATTCAAATGGATTGGACGTCTACAAGTGATAAACTCATTCCAATTCACAGCAGAAGCTTGTTTTTCTGTTCATTAGTTGTTTGTAGAATTTCCTAGAATGATTTCCTGACCAATGTATCGGTAATCGTTGTATCGCCATATCGTCAGATCATCGTTATCCTGAGCTTTGTATCACAAATCATATCGTATCGTATCGTGATGTACCAAGAGGTTCCCACTCCTAATGTAGGTGTCAATAGTTCCAAGCACAACCAGCACTGTAATGGTTTTTGTATGGAACTGACAGCGGTAATTGCGACATTTACTGTATGGGAAAATTTGATAAAATCACGTACCTAAGTACTTGTTTGATTGTTTGCTTTATAACATATTTGTAATGCTAGTTTTACATTTGGTGTGGTAAGGCAACAACTGAAAACTAATGTTGCACTAATAACAATACCAGTATCGGCGGCGGGGCCAGTCCGGCACTAAATAGTGGTATTGGTATTGGCGAGTACCAACAAATAGGGCGCAGATACCATTTACCAGTATCATTTGAACGCGTATATACAGTATGCATGCCATTCACATAAAGACAGTTGAAAATTCAAAAGAGGTCAATTTTTAATCAACTTACCTCCGAATATACTACATGACAGCCAGCCGTTCAAATAATTGGGGTCCGCCCTCGTCGAAGCCATGTTTGGAACTGTTCGAGGCTCCATTACCGGGAAGTACCCGGAAGTAAAATCGTATAATGGATCCCTATGGGAGTGTCGCACCTCTCTTTCTACATGGCTCCGGCTAGAACCTCAAGACTAATGACGACACCAGTATTTTTGTAAGCTATACTATTTGACTCAAAAGATGAAAAGGACAAACCAGAACAACTGGCATGTTGGGACACCTCCAGCAGCTCTTTACTGTTTGTATTGGGTCTGATGTTGTAACCAGATCTGAGGCACCGGCTGGGGATGTCACTCCTCAACTAGATCCCAAGGGATGTCCTTCTAGGCTAAGGCTCTCTGAGCCCTGAGGAACTATGAAATGGTACACTGGGTGTGCTGAGTTCATTGCAGTTACGTTCAAATTATGGTACAAACCCAGTCTTGTCTGGGTAGGCCTAAAGTAGCCAGCAAGTTAAGTGCAGGTCAAAGATCAGAAAAAGTTACATAGGCAGAATGACCCAAAAACAATAAAGATGTGTTCTCCATCTATTTAGTTTTTAGTTAACTTGGCTTTAATAAGGGAAATTTGTGGTCCCTTCAAGACTAAATCGAGGTGAAAATAGTTGTAAAATCCAACTGGTTGAATGCAGACAAAACTTTAACATGAATAATACCTTGCATCCTAACACCTTTGATCAGTGCCTACATGGGTAGAACAATCTAGTATAGCAGGGTTTCCCAACCAGTGCGCCGCTGCACAATTATATGCCAAGAAGTCATAATTGGAATACATATTCTGAGAGAAAAGTAGTAATTTTACAAGATTAAATTCGGAATATTATAATTAAATCATATAAGATAACAAAATTAAAATTGTAATATTACTGAACTGATACAGCAGAAAATGCATTAATTGATTTTTTTTTAAATGAAACTTTTCTAAACAAAAAGCAGATGTTTACAAAACTCTTATTTTGATTAATCACAAGTAAATTATTCTGATTTCATGGAGGGCTACACAAATCTGAAAATACTTTCTGCTGCTAGGCTGAAAGCTCTACGATTTTACAATGACAATAAAGGCTAATTGCTCTACACAATACTCAATGTATGGACCGGACAACCTTATACTTACTTGAACCATGTCGACCATTTTCATATATACACTCACCGGCCACTTTATTACGTACACCTGTCCAACTGCTCGTTAACACTTAATTCCTAATCAGCCAATCACATGGCGGCAACTCAGTGCATTTAGGCATGTAGACATGCTTTAAGAAAATCTCCTGCAGTTCAAACCGAGCATCAGTATTGGGAAGAAAGGTCATTTGAGTGACTTTGAACGTGGCATGGTTGTTGGTGCCGGAAGGGCTGGTCTGAGTATTTCAGAAACTGCTGATCTACTGGGATTTTCACGCACAACCATCTCTAGGGTTTACAGAGAATGGTCTGAAAAAGAAAAAATATCCAGTGAGCGGCAGTTCTGTGGGCGGAAATGCCTTGTTGATGCCAGAGGTCAGATGAGAATGGCCAGACTGGTTCGAGCCGATAGAAAGGCAACAGTTGCCACGTTTACATGGAGCCAAATATTCCAATTACAATCGGAATATTTGTTCAAACCGAATAAATGTGTTCCATATAAACACCTCATTCGGAATGAACAGGCCCAAACCGAATGGAATTTCATTCCGATTCACAGGGGTGGAATATTCCTTTTCCCAAACCGATTAGAAGTAAAATTATATCATGTAAACAGGGAAGCGGAATGGTGTCTGGTTGCGTTCTTTCTGCGCATGCTCCGTACTGACGTGGTGACGTCACTTGGTGACGTAAGTAACGTCACTTGCAACATGGCTTCCAAGCACACGCACAGCGCACCCACACAACTTTTTAAATGAACGGCGTATCATTCTGAAGTTTTGTTTCCACTCGAAAAGTTAAAACAGCAGCTGATCTGACGATCGATCTCCATGTTTTGCAACGTGACGGTTTGTTTTGATTAATATGCGCATGTCAGACGGCAGTTGTCAAACGTCCTTTCGGAATAAAGGCAGTCACATGTAAACGCTGGATCGGAATAGATGAAGTGACATGTAAACAGCTGATGTGAAATTTCCATTCGGAATGATTTGAATCGGTATGAATAAAAGTCAGCATGTAAACGTGGCTAGAGACTCAAATAACCACCCGTTACAACCAAGAAGAGCATCTCTGAACACACAGTACGTTGAACATTGAGGCAGAGGGGCTACAGCAGCAGAAGACCACGCCGGGTGCCACTCCTTTCAGCTAAGAACAGGAAACTGAGGCTACAATTTGCACAAGCTCATCGAAATTGGACAATAGAAGATTGGAAAAACCTTGCATGGTCTGATGAGTCTCGATTTCTGCTGCGACATTCGGATGGTAGGGTCAGAATTTGGCGTCAACAACATGAAACCATGGATCCATCCTGCCTTGTATCAACAGTTAAGGCTGGTGGTGGTGGTGTAATGGTGTGGGAAATATTTTCTTGCCACTCTTTGGGCCCCTTGGTACCAACTGAGCATCGTTGGAACGCCACAGCCTAGCTGAGTATTGTTGCTGACCATGTCCATCCCTTTATGACCACAATGTACCCAACTTCTGATGGCTACTTTCAGCAGGATAATGCGCCATGTCATAAAGCTGGAATCATCTCAAACTGGTTTCTTGAACATGACAATGAGTTCACTGTACTCAAATGGCCTCCACAATCACCAGATCTCAATCCAATAGAGCATCTTTGGGATGTGGTGGAACAGGAGATTCGCATCATGGATGTGCAGCCGACAAATCTGCCTCAAATGCGTGATGCCATCACGTCAATATGGACCAAACTCTCTGAGGAATGCTTCCAGCACCTTGTTGAATCTATGCCACGAAGAATTGAGGCAGTTCTGAAGGCAAAAGGGGGTCCAACCCATTACTAGCATGGTGTACCCAATAAAGTGGCCGGTGAGTGTATATTATAGCCCTTTTTGATTTTTAGAGAGCTAATTTTGTCATTCTCCAGACAGTAGATACTTAATGAAATCATTATCGCACAACTTCAAAGATATAGAGAAACCAAATTATGTAAGGCACACTGCCATATGTATATAATATACGTATATATGTGTTATCAAACTGTAATCCATAGTCCAGCATGAATGACATTGCTGAAATAGGCCACATTCTTCATTCACTAAGAGTTAGCGAGTATTTTGTAAAATTGTGCAAATGACAGCTTTTAATGTGGCAGCATTCATTGCCGCTGCTTCTTACCCCAGCTTCCCCCAACACTTGATGGAATTTGCCATTGCACAATGGTTAGAAAATACACTTCAAAGGAAAAGCCTCATCTAATCTCCTCTACTCTGCACATTGCAAATTTGCTGTGATAATAAGATCCTGCCATCCCAAGCGTTCTTAAGGATCTGAACCAAGGATGAGAATTTCATCTTGCTCTCTCCCTCTATGCATTGCCCATAGTTACCATCTCTCACTGTGGAAGCACAAGGATTGAAGGTTTGTGTTGCCACAACAGTCACCTGCATCATCTGTAGAACATTCCAATCATTACACAAAAATCATTGCTGAGACATACTTTGTATTTAGAATGCATACATAGAATAAAAAGGCACTAATCATGGCATAGCCAGGTGACCTTTTATCCACTTGGCACAGTAGGCACCATAATTACATGGGCACAAAAACCTCCTTCAATGAATTCAACCAGGTCAGTGCACATCAGTAAGCAACTAACCTACTAATCACTTAGTGATACTGTGTCATGGAGACTTGTGCAATACATTTTCATGTAAATCCATGCTACAGAGACTCTGAAAAATTACCACAATTCTACTGAACTCACAAGTCAAGTGTAACGGCCAATGGGAATGGAAATAGGAAGCCCTACAGGTAAAGTTGTCTGTTGTGTTTAGTCTGGCTACAGCAGACTTGTCATCGTAAACACAGCTGCAGGACATGCTGCAGCCTCCTCCTGCAACCTAACCTACCCAACCCGAGAGACAATGTTCCACCCCCTCCATTTTGCCATTAAATATGAGGAACGATATGAACAGATTATATCAGCACATTAGCACAACAAAGGGGCATTTTAGATCTTTGAATTCTGGAGATGCATTATTGCTTACAACGCTGTGGCCATAATCTGTTTTATTTATGAAATCTCTAGACATTCACGGTATTCCCAAAGGAACATAAACTGCCCTGTGTCAGAAAACTAACCAAAGAATAGTTAATGAGTAAATAAGGAAAATAAAATTCTGTATTTTATTAATATTAGGGTGCGCATTATAAACGGGTACAATAATTTTCACTAGATTTTACAAGTAAATTTGGGGTGCGAATTATACACGGGTGTGCCTTATATTCGGGAAATTACGGTAATTGTATATTTTTTTGGGTTTTTTTTTTTTTTTTTTTTTTTTTTTTTTTGTTACTGTCGCATTTTCTCCGACACGTTAGATGATAAATAATCGATCCTAACAAAGAAAAATTGAAGAAAAAAAAACGTTTAAAAGGGTAAATATATGAAAAAGAACATCTCTCAACCCAGCCATAAAACAAAGGTAATTAATTATATTACTCAAAATGTCTGTCGTTTTTAGCTTAGAATCATTAATTGATGTCTCATATTTCGTTTAAAATAAAACGACTTTAAAAAATGATTCACTCACATATCTTAAGCTTTTAAACAAATTATGTCACAATAAAAAAAATGGCGTCTGTAAAAAAGTCATGGATATCTACCTCATAACTATCACTTGATTGTATTTTTTTTTTTGTTACTGTCGCATTTTGTCCCATATGTTAGATGATAAATAATCGATCCAAACAAAAAATAATTGGGGGAAAAAAAAAACGTTTAAAAGGGTAAATATATGAAAAAGAAAATCTCGACCACTCCTTAATGTCTGCGATTTCTGCATCGCGACCCTTGTTATATTACCGTGTTTCACCCATAAAATCCCCCAAAAATCCAGCTGTGGCCAGTCACAGATGTGTCTTGACACTCAGAGATAACATGCTACAGAGAGCAGAGCTTTGACAAGACAGCAGAGAAAAAAAAATTGAGCTTCACAAAGCTGGAAAAGGCAGTTGCAGCATGTTAGAAAATGGAAAAGGCTAAACATGACTGATAATTTACCTCTGACTGAGGCACCATGTAAAATCTCTCCTCGTAGGGAATCACTCATGATGAGAAAAGCGATGACTCAGTCTAGAACTACAGGGCAGGAGTTGGTCAATGACCTGAAAAGAACTGGATGCACAGCTTCAAAGGCTACTGTCAGTTGAACACTACGGTGCAATGGTTTAAAATCATGCATTGCTCAGAAGGTTCCCCTGTTGATGCCAGTCCATGTTAAAGCCTGTCTGAAGTTTGCCATCTGAATGATGCAGAGGGGTTATGGGAGCAAGTCATGTGGTCAGATGAGACCAAAGTAGTTTTTTGGTGCAAACTTTACTCATCGTGTGTGGAGGAAAAAGAAGGATGAGTACAATCCGAAGGACACCATCCTCACTGTGAAGTATGGGGGTGGAAACCTCATGCTTTGGGGCTGCTTTTCGACAAAGGGGACAGGACAACTATACTGTATGAGGCAGAGGATTAATGGTGAAATGTATCGGCAGATTTTGAGCCACATCCTCCTTCCCTCAGTCAGAGACCTGAAAATGAGTTGTGGCTGGATCTTCCAACATGACAATGATCCTAAGCACACAGTCAAGCTGACCAAGGGATGGCTGCATAAAAAGCATATCAAGATTCAGGAGCGGCCTAGCCAGTCTCTTTTCTTTGGATGGAGCTGAAACTTCATGTTTCTCAATGACAGCCCCGAAACCTGAAGATTTGTGTGGAGGAATGGGCCATAATCCCAGTTTCCATATGTGAAAACCTGGTGAAGAACTAAAGCGTCTGACCTCTGTAATTGCAAACAAAGGCTTCTGCACTAAATATTAGCACACATTTTCTAGAGGAATTCCAAAAAAATTGATTATTACATGCATCGCGATTCGACCCGTGACGATTCGATTACGATTCATAAAGGTTCAAAAACAATGTTTTTCCCTCATAACTTTATGGCAGCCGCTCATAGCAGAACGAAATTCAAGACACGTCTGCCGCCAGGCACTGTTAACAGTAGGGCTGTCCCAAACGATTAATTTCCTCCCGATTAGTCAGCCGACTATTTTTACGATTAGTCGACTAATCTAATCATTTTTTTATTTTTATATTTACTGTTTTAACAATGAAATTTTTGTTGAAGCTTATTAATCCACAAAAAACATTTTGGAACACCTAAATTCTTTATTAACGTATAAATAAATAACATAAATATCAATAATAAATCACAAACTATGAGGTCAAATGCTGCTGGCATTAACTAGTGCTAAAAAAATGTAAACGGAAACACTGTGACTTCACCTTTTTAACAGGAGTCAAAACAATTCTTACTCTTTTTGTGGTATGCCATTGTCTATATTGTTCTAAATGTTAAAATGAATTGCAATGTCCCGGAAAACCATTTTCAGAATACTTTGTGTGTGTTCGGATGCTTTTTCTGGTGTGCATTCTGCATTTTTGGGGGAGGGGAAAAACTGTTCAACTTTTGTTAGTTTTAACCTGAAAATAGATAAAGTAGAGGGCACACTGAAATATTACCACAATTATTTTGAATGAAAGGCACAAATACTCACAGTAACAAAAATTAAATATATAGTATTAATTTTATAGTATACTACTATAGTATATACACAATAATACTTTATAATATAAAGTAACTAACATTAGTGCAGTCATGGATTACAGTAAGCAGGCCAGTGCTGTTTCCATATATATATATATATATATATATATATATATATATATATATATATATATATATATATATTTTTTTTTTTTTTTTTATTATATTATGTATATACAGGATATATGTATATATTTTCCCCAAGTGGGAGCTTCCATGACCCTAATATATTTAATAATAATTAAGAAAAATATTATATAATTATATTATATATATATTTTTTTTTTTAATTATTTTATTAAATAAAAATGCACGTTGATACAACGCACATAAAGGCAACTTCCATTTTTTAAAAAATCATGAGAAAGTTGTATGGACTTACAATCCGTTAGCTTGTTGTTTCTTGTTGTCTTCGGAAATTACACTTTGGTGACGGCGTTTCAAGTGTTCGTTCATAGCCGACGTGCCACCGTGGTATGCGAGCTTAGCTTAGCAAAGAGTACACACAGTGGCACCCTCCATATTTTCCTTGAAATAATTCCAAACTCTGGCTATTCTGGTCCGCTTTTTTGGCTTTATGCCGCTTTCATGTGTTACCAATTTTGCCCTTTTTGGTAATTGGCGGTGTTTTCAACTCCTCTCCGTAGTGAGTAGTGAACCTGCCATTCACTTGGCTCGTTGTCGTCGGTTCATCCGATTTCCTCCTCAGGAAGGCGGCGGCGTGCATAAAAACACCGAGAGGCGTCGGATGGCTCTTTATGGATACTTTGATTGACCAAAACAAAAACGCGGGGAATGCTAACTCCGCGCTACCCGCGCACTTTCCCAACTTACCGATCTCGCTCCCTCTCTCTCGCTCGCCCACTTTCTTCCTCTTTGCTCAATCTGACAATGCCGGTCACATTGAAATAACAGCGGCCCCCTTGGGGGTGCCAGTAACAACCGCTTGTATCGCCAGTGCCCGCAATTCTAAACTTTATCCGCATGTGATTATTTTTTTAACCCGTCATTGCCCGTCGACGGTATGTTTTGCCCGTCGACGCATTTACGTCATCGATGACGTCGTCAACGTCGACTAGTCGGTACAGCTCTAGATAACAGGCACGCGCACGTTATGATGGATGCTGCTGGTTACTGAGAGAGAGATTTACTCTTTTTTAAAAGACTGGAAAATATATTTGTGTATGAAAGAGGCCGGAACAGATGCGCAGCTGGTCGCGCTTTTGTGCGCAAGTTATTTTTTTAGAGCAACAGGGGAAGAGAGATAGTTCGTTGCTCCTTGTCATTTAGATGTCCAGCAATAGTTTTAAGGCATTTCAATTGAAAAATGTCCTGAGTGTGTTGCTAAGACCCATGTGCATGTAAAAGAGGTGAGTACATGAACCCTCTTGTACTGTTTAAGCCTTTATTGTTGTTGTTTTTGAGATGTTAATAGTTAGTGCCGAGCGCTAAGCTAATTAGCTAATTCGCTAACGTGTATTTCATATGCAGAACGTGTAAAACCACGATTAAGTACCGCGGTAACACTACAAACATGCAAATAGTACAGAATTCTGTGAAAACAAAGTATATTAGTTAAAAGAAGTCTTATTTCTAAAGACACTGGAATTCATTCCACCTGTGTAAATGTTATTGTATTGTTGAGAGAAATAAGTACTCCCTTTGAAATGGTTAATGTTTTTGCACTTTCTTGTAAAAAATAAAAAAATAAATGAATAAATAAATAAAAGCGGCTTAAGGGCAGCTTTTTGTTGTATGGGCATGTTTCCATCGTTCCTGTTGAATCAATAGGATATTTTAAATAAATAATGGACATACATTTGTTTGGCTACTGTATTAAGTAGTAATGTACGGTGCATCAATAATCGTGATAATCGCGATCATCGTCAATACCGCGATCATCGTTTAAGAATCGGATCGTAGCACCCTGAATAGTAATCAAATCGAATCGTGGGGTGCCTAAGATGGCACACCCCTATAATTTTCTCAGGGATACAAATACTTATGAATCCTAGTAAATTACAAATCAATTATTGAAAAATCATACAATATGAGTTCCGGATGTTACAAATAAATTATTAAAAAATCATACAATATGAGTTCCGGATGCTTTATATACAGTGGGGAGAACAAGTATTTGATACACTGCCAATGATTGGCATTATATATATTACAGCTTAAAAATTGTAACTAATCGCGATTCAAACCATCTATAAAATATGCCATATTTTTCTGTAAATTATTGTTGGAATGAAAAGATAACACACAAGACATATACATTCAACATACGGTACATAAGTACTGTATTTGTTTATTATAACAATAAATCAACAAGATGGCATTAACATTACTAACATTCTCTTAAAGTGATCCATGGATAGAAAAACTTGTAGTTCTTAAAAGATAAATGTTAGTACAAGTTTTAGAAATTTTATATCAAAACCCCTCAATGTTTTCGTTTTATTAAAATTTGTAAAATTTTCAATCAAAAAATAAACTGGTAGCTCGCCATTGTTGATGTCAATAATTACAACATGCTCACTCCCCAAACCCATAAAATCATTTGGACCCAAGCGCCAACAGAGGGCGCCAAACAACAAAAAACAAGTCACAAGTAACAAGCGAACATTACACTGCTGTCATTTTAATCTGTTTGAGAGGGGCATGTGCGTTAATTGCGTCAAATATTTTAACGTGATTAAAAAATTGATTGCCGCCCTTTAACGCGATAATTTTGACAGCCCTAATATATATACACTCACCGGCCACTTTATTAGGTACACCTGTCCAACTGCTCGTTAACACTTAATTTCTAATCAGGAAATCACATGGCGGCCACTCAGTGTATTTAGGCATGTAGACATGGTTTAAGACAATCTCCTGCAGTTCAAACCGAGCATCAGTATGGGGAAGAAAGGGGATTTCAGTGACTCTGAACGTGGCATGGTTGTTGGTACCAGAAGGGCTGGTCTGAGTTTTTCAGAAACTGCTGATCTACTGGGATTTTCACGCACAACCATCTCTAGGGTTTACAGAGAATGGTCCGAAAAAGAAAAAATATCCAATGAGCGGCAGTTCTATGGGCGGAAATGCCTTGTTGAGGTCAGAGGAGAATGGCCAGACTGGTTCAAGCTGATAGAAAGGCAACAGTGACTCAAATAACCACCCGTTACAACCAAGGTAGGCAGAAGAGCATCTCTGAACGCACAGTTTGTCAAACTTAGAGGCAGATGGACTACAGCAGCAGAAGACCACGCCAGGTGCCACTCCTTTCAGCTAAGAACAGGAAACTGAGGCTACAACTTGCACAAGCTCATCGAAATTGGACAATAGAAGATTGGAAAAATGTTGCCTGGTCTGATGAGTCTCGATTTCTGCTGCGACATTCGGATGGTAGGGTCAGAATTTGGCGTCAACAACATGAAAGCATGGATCCATCCTCCCTTGTATCAACGGTTCAGGCTGGTGGTGGTGGCGTAATGGTGTGGGGAATATTTTCTTGGCACTCTTCGGGCCCCTTGGTACCAATTGAGCATCGTTGGAACACCACAGCCGACCTGAGTATTGTTGCTGACCATGTCCATCCCTTTTTGACCAAAATGTACCCAACTTAAGTTCTGATGGCTACTTTCAGCAAGATAATGCGCCATGTCATAAAGCTGGAATCATCTCAGACTGGTTTCTTCAACATGACAATGAGTTCCCTGTACTCAAATGGCCGCCACAGTCACCAGATCTCAATCCAATAGAGCATCTGTGGGATGTGGTGGAGCGGGAGATTCACATAATGGATGTGCAGCCGACAAATCTGCACCAACTGTGTGATGGCTTCATGTCAATATGGACCAAACTTTCTGAGGAATTCTTTCAACACCTTGTTGAATCTATGCCACAAAGAATTGAGGCAGTTCTGAAGGCAAAAGGGGGTCCAACCCGTTACTAGCATGGTGTACCTAATAAAATGGCCGGTGAGTGTAAATACGTATTATATATATATATATATATATATATATATATACTGGACTGTCTCAGAAAATTAGAATACACAATATTCTAATTTTCTGAGACGGTCCTGTATATTGTTCTATGTAAAGGACGTCAGCCAAGGTCGGCCCCCCACATTTTTACCACGCCAAATCTGGTCCCCTTTGCAAAAAGTTTGGACACCCCTGCTTTAAATGGTGGATTAATGTACAGGACTGTCTCAGAAAATTAGAATATTGTGTATTCTAATTTTCTGAGACAGTCCAGTATATATATTATGTATATATTGGGTCCTTAACAGAGGCCTTAGAGTTTGAGGGTTCTGCGCAGTATCTTAGCGGTTCCTAGGACTGCACTCTTCTGGACTGAGGCTTCAGATGTTTAACATAAATTGTTACATAGGCATGCTTATTATTTCCATATACTTGCAATAAATGTAATTTCAAGCTTCCTCAACCTGTGGTATTTAAATCTGTTCCAGATGATGTTTAATAGTTTCATAGGGTGATGTGGTTCAGTGGTAGAGTGGTCGTTCCCCAACCCAGAGGTTGTGGGTTCGATTCTCCACTCTGATGACCTCGTCTAAGTATCCTTGAGCTGAACTGAACCCCACGTTGCTCCTAGGTGGATGGAGATGTAGTGTGAAGCGCGTTGAGGGCCTTGAAGGTGGAAAGGTGCTATACAAGAATAACTCCATTTACCAAGAGACCTCAAATAAAAAAATAAGAGTTAAATTCATTTTTCAAAGACTTTAAAATTATTTTTTACCAACTTTTCTTGAAATTTAGGAGAAAAATGAAGACATTTGTATTTTCCAAAAACAAAAGACAATAGTGTTTATTTAAAGAATCTAACAATAGCCTAGAATCTATAATTCTGTTAGGATGAGATACCAAAGTCTATTACACTCAGGTAATTGGGTCAGCTGTACTAGGTTCAATTTGAACAATTGATGAGGTTGCAATAAATCTGAGAAAAGGAAAAATCTTTGTAATGGTAATGAAGTAATTTTCAGTCACTGGATCTCATTCTTTAATAAGTCTATTTCTAGTTTCAAATTAACATTTTCACACAGAAGCAATCATGACTGACAACATGGATGGGAAATCCAAGCTTAAAGCGCATGACGATTTCCACATTGGAACACAACAATATTCACGGTATCATTTCTGCTGCTTTTGAGGAAAAGGCACTATTTTCAGACGTTTACTTGATACTGTGAACATACAACTTTCATGTTGGACTAAACCAGAATAGAGTAAAATGTATTATCCCCAACGGATATGATGTCACAGCAGGATGTTAAAAGAGCCAGTTTCCATCCCTTGGGACAGGACCCTATTTGGTTAAGATTGTTAAAAATCCTGTGTGGCAGCATGTTGCTGAGTATGGAGCACTACATTATCCAGGTCAGAGTGATATAATCAGCTGTGCATGAAAGAACTTGGCAGTGCTCCAAGCCTCTCTACGTCATCATCAAGAGAAGCGCACACATTACAATGTGTGAGGACATACAGTAGGTACTGTATGATTTGAGTTTGAATTGATGTTTATATCACTCTACGTTGTGTTTTTCAAGTGATCTGTGTAAACCAAGTTTGTGAAATTATTCTTTTTTAAATGCCACTTCACTTGTGCACATTTGGGAGTACCATCCTTAAAGAGAGGTAATGCCTCTATGAAATGCCATCATTCTAAATGTAATATAACAATATATACAAAGGTATACCTGTACACTGACATGGGACAATAAAAAAATGGTACAAGTGCAAATAGCAACAGTAGTTGCTTCATCAGCAACTTTCAAACATGGCACATGCTTAATGGGGTTTCATTTAAATTTCATAGTAATCAAAGTGGTTTAACACCTACAATATCAAACTTATGGATGACAGAATCATCAGATTTTTTTGGGGGGGGGGGGGGGATCTTAACCTATTGTTAGTTACCGTTTTTTCAGGGGGGAAAATTTGATATTTATTTTTTCAAATTAGAAAGGAGTTTTCTAAGAGATCGGAAAGAGCCTCAAGCCCAATTACAGTTGAATTTTGAAATTTAAATATAAAAAATTAAAAAGCACATTTACGACCACTCATTCAAGATTTTTTTTTTTTTCATGTTAATGTATCTTTTCTTTCTTATCTTTTATTATGAACGGATAAAAAAATAATTCACATTGAAGTGGAATCAATGCCGTTTCGCCAATAAAGATCATAAGAAAAAGGATATAATACTTATCAAGACAGAAATGGTTAAAACTATTCTATTATTTTCATCTGAATTACTAATAATAATTACCATATACTGTATGTATTCAAAATCAAACATCTAAAATCTATGTTTGCCAATAGAAACCACTGTAAGAGTGCAACTTTGACAATATTTTCTAGAGTTGGTTCAAAAGTAAATTTTTGGAAAATACTGTATTTCTGTTGAGATTGGTGTCAAAAGCGTCAAAGGAAATCCAGGTCACTAGGAAACGATTCAAAACACACCAACAAAAACACCAAGGCAACAAAACCAACCTAAAAATTTTTGTGCATCTAACGCATTTTTAAGGTTGACACTGGAAGTGTGAAGCTCAAGGTCACAGCATCGTAAATAATCATTCATTTTTTACATAAACTGGACATTAAACTAAGATCTGATCTTTATCAAAATCAGAGAAATAAAAAGTCGATTTAAACTAATACCAGAAAAAATGTTTACATACTTTAAGAGTTATAATGTGGTTGTCCCCTTCTCCCTTTTACTGCGATTTCTTCAACCAAAGTTACTGTACTTGCAGATGAGACGTGCACAACGATAAGGATGAATTTTGGACCATTCCTCTTTGTAAAACTGTAGGATGTGTGGTTTAAATGGCTCTCTTGAGGAGATGCCATTCCAGATAGACTGCGTTGAGGTCAGGACTATGATTGAGATGAAAGAGAAGTCTCAGCTTCCTTGCTGAAGCTGTTGCCCCTCGACCTGACCTTGGATAAGCGGATGATGGACGGACGGACGGACGGACGGACGGACGGACGGGAAAAACAATACTTTAAGCATGTCTCTGGATGTTTTCTACCACTTTTCATCCTGAGCCATGTCACCTAGACTCCACCCATGCCGGCTATCATTCAATGGAGAAGCATTCTCCTTTTAATGGTGTGAGCTCAAACCAATCACAACACCCCCTGGTCCCCCTCCGCTCCCAAGCCTCCAGCCAATCCTAAACACCCTCTCTCCACTCATGAGACTATGTGCTGCTGTCCATCAACTGCCACATATATAGTGCATGCACAAAAATGTGGAGCAGTTTCCTAACTTCTGTCTCGTCTTTTCTGTGTGTTTTCGCATGTGTGTATTTATATGTGCACCTTTGTGTGCGTTTCTGGACGTGCATGCATTAGTGTGTGTGTAATTTTGTGCCGAGTGGGGGGTGGATGCATGTGGGAATGTGGTTTCTTGTTTATCTATGTAGCTGTGCAGAAGGCGCGAGAGGGAAAGAGGGAGGGAGCGAGGGAGGGAGGAAGGGAGGGAGAAAAAAAAAAGAGAGCGAGAGATTTGTGAGCCACTTGTATTTGCAAACTCCTGGCTGAGGTCCCATTGGCGGCAGGGAGATCGGACTGAAAGACTGCATGTCAGGATTGTGCTTCAGTGTGTATTTGTGCATGTCTGGGTGAAATATATAGAAGAGATGCAGTCAACCCATTTCACATAGACAAGATAGTTTGTATTTTACCCCCGATTAAGGAGGCCTTCTCCCATTTCTACTATCCAGACATCGTAGATTGCTGTTGCCCAACTTTTGGTCCTGCTACCGGTAAGTATTTGAACTGATTGACCTTTTCTTTTTGCTTAAAAACCTTAAAGATAATGCGTTTCTATAACACTTTTGCATGTGCCCATAATTTGTTTGACAATAGTGTACAATCTTTAAAGTTTCACTTAAATAATAAACAATTATTAATCAGATAATGGGTCATGTTATAGTTTTAACTGTTTTACTCCAAGTGAACACAATGGCATGTTGCGAGAACTTAATGTGTGTGAAAGTGTACATGTTTTAAGTGTGAGTGAAAGACAGAACCCCAGTACGTGGGAGAACTTTCAGAAGAATGTATGCGAGAAAGAGCAACGAGACAGAGATTGTGTGTGCTGGACAAAGTGTGCCGAGTGTGAAAATTGCATGTGTGTGTGTGTACGTGCGTGCGTGCGTGCGTGCGGGTGTGATTTAGTGTTTGCTCTGTGGGAATGTAGACTGCAGCAGGCAGTAGCAATGTTTGACTGAGAGGAACTGAGCCAGACAGAAGACAAAAGCAAGTGGGGCAGTCCAGACAGGGTAGGTCAGCCATTAGAGACTGAAGCGGAGGGAGAGGGTAGCCAGCTGCTGCCGTGATGGGAGGGGAACCCCTGCCATTGGTCATCAACAAGAGTTAAGGATGTACCTCTTAATTTTCTGCTTTTCAAAGTGGTGTCCTTGCCTCTCCAACTTGCATGCTAGTTAAAGGAGATAGGCCCGATCTTCTTTGAATCATTGGTTTAAAGCATTTTGAATCAGTGAGGCCTCAATCAAAAATTGATCACACTCCACTGTTTTCAAATCTGCCTTCCACGATGGGGAAATGTAGAAAAGGAAGTCTAAATTTAGATGTGGTTAAATATAGACGACGAATAGGAGAGAATGCCTTATCCTTACAAACTCTGCTTCTTCCTTGGTTTTCCCCACAAAATCACATGGGGAGTGACTGGAATGTATTTAGTGACAGGAAACGATGGCTATTCCTATGCAGACTTTTTTTGTGTCCTGGTCTGCTTTTGTCCAAAGCTCTTAATCCACAGCAAAAGGTTGAGTGCAAAAGAGAGTAAGGACAACAACAAAAACATCCCTAAAGACCACAGATGTACGCGTGGCTGCTGCAAACACACAGAGGCTTAAATCCGGCACAACAACAACAATCCTACAACACGTCCCTTCAGGTCATACAAAACCAAGTCTTCATATAAGACAGCTCTATGTGTGTACGAACCTCCAAAGTGGAAAGCAAATTAAAATACCTGCACATGTAGAGTCTTGTCAACCTGATACACATCTTATTCCACATGTCACAGACCCATTTTCAGTGGCGGCCGACAAACTTCAAAGTCTCAGATACCAGATATTTCTTCATAAAAATTATTTTCTTCACAAACTGGTAAAACAATGTAGTAATTATACTTTCTAAATTCAGGGCCTTCAAATAACCACATTTTTCACTGACCAACATGTGACTGTGAATAATTTGTTTGGGTTTGAATCATCTCAGCATCTTTGATATGATGTCCTTAGTTGATGGGACCTCCCGGCATCACTTGTAGAGCTAATGTGTAGTGTGCTCAGTTCAGAGAGGGCAGCAGTTGTGTAAGCAGCTCCTCTGACCCTTCAACTCAGTCCTGCCTGGACTCAGCTGAGTCCTCGAAGGACTTTGGTCCCATGCTTGACGCTCTATAAGCCTCTCTACACGCTTTGTTCCCTCCCAGGCTTGTGTGTACCTGGATTTGAATAGAAACCAGACAGCATTGCAACCCCCTCCCCTCAAAACGCACACACACACAACTGACGGACTCCTCTGACACCACTCTTGCACAGGACAATGAGGATTTGTTAGTGCTCAACTGAACTGCAAGCCCTCGGACACAAAGCATATAGCCTCCCACCGCAGTCCTCAGACCCGGAGTGCAGCAAACTGAAGCACAGCCAGGCAGGACAGCAGCAGGGGGGCCCAGGGTGGGGATTGGGAGAGGGTGGGGGTTGTGTGCAGGGGTGGGATTAGCAGACAAGAGCTCAGAGTTGGGGGATGGGGGCCAGAAATGAACAGGAAATTACTGCCTTTGATGAGGCTGTGGCAGATTCGCAGCAACTGAACTCCTCTAGGCGTCTTTCCCCTGCCGTAAAAAACCTTTTTGAGCAGAAAATGCCAGATCACTTGAAGGCCCCATATGTCACTTTCCTTTGGCTGCAATGGATTTGTACAGGTGCTAAGTAAACGCTCGCAAAACTTTGCCTTCCCCCTTCGGATTCCTTCTTTAATTTTCAACCTTTGCTTCGCCTTTTTCCTCTGCTTCAGACACCAGTCTCGGAGCATGTCATGGAAATCCTATTATGCTCAAAGTCAATCCAACCCATTTTCACACACTGAAAAATACGAATTCAGCCCTCTTTTTCCAAAAGAAAGAACATATAAAATTTAAAAAATAAAAACTGCGTCAAAATTTTCCTCCTGCGTTATTGTTTTATAATAATTAATGCAAAAGAAAGTTGGTACTGAACGTTGTCTCATGTGCATTCGGCGATGTTTGAACCAAACACCACTCATCTTAACAATGCAGTTAGTTAAATAATGATTCAACACTGAACATTTGAACCCTTTACACGACAAATACACAAGCCCCATCCGTGCTGCAAGTGCGTTTTCTAAGCATGAGAGAAGATGATAATATGTGTTCAGTGAATATCAGGGTCGATTAGAGAATTTTGTCTGGTCGAGCTACAGCAGATTAGACATTGCCTGCCTAATAAAGCAGATACAGGCCGCGGGCCAGTCGTCTGGCGCTCTGACCCACATTGCTCTGATGTGCACGTCACTTCCCATTACTCTGACAATTGGACGGCACATCAGCTGAGTGCACCGCGATCTGCATACCCTCCCCACAGGCTTAGCCTTGCTCGCAATAACCTCATGTTGTCACTAACCTTGGCTTCAAGAAGTGTGGCGTGAGTCACAGTGAGGCATCGCCATTGCGGCCGTCAGTCCAAAGTGTCAGTGGTAAGTTGGTCACGCGAGCAAAATTTTGACCTTGATGCTAACAGATCTAAGCTTGAAGTCATGCCATGTCATGATGAATAAATGCAAGTTGAACATCTTGGCATCAAACACCATTAATTAACATGAAATACCATTAAAAGCTTTGCAGACGAGAAGTAGTTTGTCAGTTTGTCTGACTTCAGAATTTAATACTCCTCAGACTCTCTGAAAATAATGCAAAGTAGCAACATTTGAAATACCAATCAGTTATCTCAACTTGTAGTCAAAACCCAAATACTTCATTTAAATCATCCAGGGGGCCAGCCAGTTGTTGGAGAGCCACACATGTGTGCCTTCTATATAATGTAAGCAGTTTGGTGGCGGTTCTGCAGCTGGCTGACAGAGACAAGTCTGTTTGCAGGCTGCCTGAAAGATAATTGGCAGCTACGGAGTGAAAAGCGGCCTCAGCAACAGATAAGGACTGTGCGGAAAGCTCCATAATCAGCACGGATTAGCAAATGATAAATCATGGGTTCACATAAGTATGCTGTCACTGCGAGAAGAGCGAGAGAGGTAGGGGGAAAGCAGATGAGGGGAGTGAAAGAGTGGGACAGCGAGAGAGGAGAGTGAATAGTGGTGAGGATGTGGATGTTTTTTCTGTAATTCAAAAGAAAGACACAATAATACCATCGAGCAGGTCAGCAGGAGAGACGGGCTGTGAGCCGGGAAATGAAAAGAGAGGAGAAATTAAAAGCTCTGCCAACACTCTGGCTAATACAATCTTCTGCCTGTCAGATTACCTCCTTTAATCCAGAAAGGTTTAACGCCTCTTAGAAATCTGAAAGAAGACATGAATTCAGCAGAGATTTTCCTCCGCAAGAGAAGAGGAAGGTGCCAAGGAGGAGGGTTAAGTCTCTGAGCAACTCAGAAAAGCACCGGCCTCAACAGTCACCAAAGTTCTATGCGAAGGATCAGCGTTTGAATTCAACCTCGCTGACTTTCAACACCGCAATATTCCATTTACTTTCTCAGCCATCACTTTGAAGTAACACATAAGACCATGCGTGTTGTAATGCAATATGACAAGAAGACGATCTTAACTTGGTTTTAGCAGAGCCGATAAGGTCGCCAAAACAAAAAGCACAGTGCAGTGGATAAAGGGCACAGTGTCACCGCTGGCTTAATGCAGAAACGCACAGTGACGGCATATGTGTTCACTTAAAGAAAAAGACAAAAAAAAGGAATGGGAATCATAGAGCAATGTGACAAAATAGGAGAGGGGTTTATGGGCTTCTACCCAAAACACTAAGTAGGCTGAGTAAGTGGTAAATCAACAGCAACATTAAATCCATCATCATTTTAGTCAGTATATGGTGGTTGTTATACGATTGGCGGAGGGAGGTGTGCTGATATTTACACACACAAAAATGCAAAACATTTTTCTGGAACAACAGCATATCTTATCTCAAACCACTCCCTGTATATAACTGCTATGTCTGCTTAGTTATTTGGCCAAAAAAGAGGTTTAGCCACAGGCTCCGTCGAGGCTTTAAAGTAGAACAGACTGCATGTGGACAGACAAAGTAATAATCTGTTTTTTCTTTCTCCCTTTTATTATAATCTTTTTGAAAATCAGAATTGTGTCAGTGCAGGGTGCAGCTGATTTGCACGTCGAGTCTAGCGATTGATTGATTTTTTTTTTTTTTTTTTTTTAATTAAAAATGTTTGCGGACTCAAGAAAAAAGTCACGGTTAAATTCAGATGACACCCACAAAGGGACTCTTTCATCCCACTTTTTTAGAAATGCGCCAAACTACAGTGAAAAAAAGCATGCGCTACATATTCATCAGCCTCAGCATTCATAAAATAAACCAACAAAGCTTTGGAGAGGGGCGAGGAGTGAGACATGCAATGCGGTTCTCTCAGGCGTGCTGCACAAGTGGATAAGTCAACGAGAGCCAGATTGACATGATCAAGTGCTTCAGTACTGAGTTCAAAAAGGTGCAAGGCAAAGAGACACGAACGATATTGACTAAAAACAGTAAACACACAGGAGCATCGGCAGAGGAAAAGGCAAGAAATACTGACGGCTACAAGGACGAGCTAAGGAAAAGACAAGCAGCAAGTCAGAAACACTGCAAATGTGCCGTTCGAACGAAGTGTCACCGTTGAGAGTCAAGGGTTAATGCTGAACAGCAAACTAGCTTTTGGAGAAAAGAGTTGGGATGGTTATAGTCAAGGTTGCGAGTGAATGCCTGCAGCCTTGGCAGGATGATCCATGGCACGTGGATGCTGAGTGATTCTGCAAAGGCTTGGCAGTCGGCCTGAAGGAGTCCCATAGCTGGAGCAGGGCTAGCCTCTGATACTAGTCCCTAAGTGAGCCGCTATCTTCAGTTGTTGACTCTGAACAGTCAAATAAATTATCATTGAGCCCCTGAAAAGGAGATGAGTGGCTAGACAGCTTTGAAAGACTTGAGCAAAACCCAATAGTTTTTCCTGCAGTTAGTTCTTGTTCTTATGAACTGGGGAAAAAAGATATTATTATGATTTTTTTTTTTTTATTAGTTTTAAATTCACGGGTAGATAGGGTTTTTTGCGTCAACAAAATTAAATGGGAAATGGTAACAAACATCACACAAAAACCAGAGGGGGGCAGAGTAGACAAAAAAAAATTACACAAGTAAGAGTAGCACTACTTCAAAATAATATTACTCAAATAAAAGTAGCCAAACATCAAGTGAAAAGAATACTCAAGTAATGAGTAACATTGTGAGTAACTTTTTTTTTTTAAACAATGGTATTTTTTTTCTCATCGCGCACACCTATCTATATGAAGTGTTGCTATAATGATAATGTACAACAACAGATTACAGAAATACAACAACAACAAAAAAATTGAATTCCGGCGAGAGAAAACAAAAAAAGGCCGAAATGAAGCATTATTAATCCAGAAGCATGAGTGCCCTCTAGTGGAGAAAAGAGTTCCTAGTTTGAACAGTGAATACTTCCTTCCTAGTTAATATTCTGAAATTAAAAGGATCATATCTCCAGCTTTCCGTGGTCAATCGGTTCCAAATAAAAACTGGGAGAGAGAGGTTTAAATCTGTGCTTTCGATTCATGTTGTGGGCAGCGCTCTTTGTCAAATACTGTATTGGCCCGAATATAATACGGGGTTTTTTTGCATTGAAATAAGACTGAAAAAGTGGAAGTCTTGTTATATTCGCGGTCTAGACGTTATACCCATTCACAACACTAGATGGCGCCAGTTATCAATGAAGCGATGTTCTGTCATGACAGATCTCAGCTACTCTCAAGTTTAACCAGTTTGCATTATTTTATTGCAATGTTTTTCTTTATTCAGATTTCTTTGATGGTTAATGCAGTTATTGCAATTTTGTTGTTTTATCACAATAGATTGGTTTATTTACACTTCAAAAACCAGAAGCCATTCATTTACGAATGTGATTGCACTTTAGTTTACATATTTAAATGTTCAGATATTAAGATTTGAATGAGGAAAAATAACATGCTTTTTCTCCCAAATATATTGTTATAATCATTTGTTTCAGATGTACTGTAATTATTTTCTGGATAAAAATTAATTTGGTGTTCAAAAAGTCTTTTTTCAAACTTGAGTCTTGAAAAAGAGGGGGTCGTCTTTTAATCAGGGCCGTCTTATATTCGGGCCAATACGGTACTTAATTTTTTGCTGGGCTTTAAAGACACCACGAGATTGAACAGGCTGGCATGAACATAGAACGGCAAGCTTGTGTCTGATTGGTGTAATGGAGTCATGTGATTAGTGCTGCACTGATTAATCAATTAACTCAAGTAATTCGATAGGAAAAAAGATTCAAATTAAATTTTGCTGTTTAGAGTATTCGTTTAATTAAAGTGACGTAATGGTTTGTTTTGAAATTGTTTGCATTTAGTTTTATTGATTTGCGTGGATACACTGCCTTCTAGTGGCAACAGTTAATATGACAGCTCATTACACATGGCTTATTCCAGCTGCTCCCTGTTAAGACCAACATAAGTTTTTGTTTGAGTTCATGTTTTTTTAATGCATTCATAATTTTGTTTATAGGTATATTTAGCCGTTTTTTGTGAAAATATGTGTTTGAACCATTTGTTGAGAGCATTGTTAAAAAAAAAAAAAAAATTTACATTTTATAGCATTTAAGCTAGCGGACTTTTGCTATGTAAGTTAGCGACTTTTTCTTTTGTTGTACTCAGATCCTCATTTATTTATTTTTTTTATACTGTTTGAGGCTCAGCTATTTTGATTTTTTTATGTTCTTTATCCGATTACTCAATTATTCAAACAAACTTGTTCATCGATTAATCGACTACTAAAGCCCTACATGTGATTATTGTTACGGCGTCTCATTGGTGAAATTGGTAAAGCTACTCTTGGCATCGCTGGCAAAAAAAAAATAATAAATCTTATACGTAGTATAAAGAGGAAAAATGTAACGACTATTGTGTAGCCCAAAAAGTAGCTGAGTAATACCCCTTTCCCACTCGCCAAAAAACCCATGTCAACCCGCTAACAATCGGCTTTTGGTGGCAGTGGGAAAGGTGCAGCGACCCGCCTCGACCCGTGTCAATCAACCCGCCAAGCGACCCGCGTTAAAATCACCTCGGCTCTGATCGCCATGCAGTGTGAAAGCAAAACCCCGGGTCAACAGTCAACATCCTAATCTAAGTGGTGACGTAGGCTAGTACGTGATGCGTCATAACAAAAAACAAAAACCATGTGCTCTAGCCCGGATCCACATACGGCGAACAGTCGGTGTAGCAGCGTTAGCAATAGCCATAACAGACGAAACAAAGGCTCTTCTCCTCCTCCTGTGACGTACACGACTCCTTTCAATTTCAAACCAAAATTTACGTCGCCTACGTTGCCTCAGCACAAGCACAGTGTTGATCCTTTGCTGCATTTCGACCATTTTTCGGGCAGTGAAACGCATGAAAACAAAGAACACAAACGGAAAGGAGGCTTCCATGTTGCTTTGCATTGTTAACTTCCTTGAACTGAATGAATTTGGTCGCACTTGTCGAAGCGCATCTTAGCGTGGTGACGTCACGCACCTTACGCACGGCTGAGGAGGGGTGGGGGTTAGACGGGTGAAAAAAAAAAAAAAAAAAAAAGACAGCTTTTTTCGTCAATGGGAAAGGTGCCAAATGCCAATTGCTAGTGGGATGCATCGGCTTGAAAAAACGCGCGTTGACCCACTAGTTTCAGTGGGAAAGGGGTATAAGAGTAGCGTTTTTTTTTTTTTTTTTTTTCACAAATCTACTCAAGTGAAAAGTATGGCTTAGTAAAACTACTCTTAGAAGTGCATTTTTCTCAAAAAGTTACTCAAGTAAATGTAACGGAGTACATGAAACGCGGTACAACCCACCTCTGCCAGAAACACTAAGGTTTCATTATGACCAATGTCATACAAATCCAAATCTGGATAGTTTTTGAGTACACACACTGCCAATTAAAAAAATCTAATATTGTAATATTCAGAGCTATTTAAAGTCTATGTTTTACATTTCACGCGTATATTCCTTTCCATTCCATTAAATAATTTAGTCATGCCAGCGCTACAAAATATAGGATACAAGCTGCTGCGGTGGGAAATCTCACACAATTAGTAAAAGTAAAAGACCGACAAAATGTCCAATCTTACTTCAAGCCTGTTGTGAGTGCAACAGTAATTAAGGAATATTTGTTGAAATGGGTTGAGATAGCTAGAGTCACAGTTCTATGATTGAGATTTTATCTTTCATAACGAGAAGTCTCCAAGAAATGTGGAACAATGGAGTATTCAAGCATGCAAGTACATTTGCTGCAGGCATCACAATCTATGCAATAAAATATGGTGGTCATGTGAAATTAAGTGAACAGATATAACAAACATGGTTTTACCGTATGATTTAGGGTTGTAATCTGCTTCTATAAAAGTAATGTTTTCCTCATGCTGCTCAGCTTTTCGCTGTTTTTTAGGTCGACCTTTTGAGATGTATAGCATATATTATGGATTATGAATGTATTCAAAAGTAATATGCTCTTGAGTAGTCCAACTGTATTGTCTGTAGTGCTGAAAATGAATTCCAGTGAGTTCCAAAATTAAAAATGCTGTACATTCCGACAGCTTAATGTACTGTACAGTATGTTAGCTTGATCTCAATGCAATAGTCACTGAGTAAAATGACCTTACTTACACGAACCTTCCTGTTCACACGGAGCAAATTTTATGAAGTAATGACTTCATTAACATTTGCTTCAATTTGCACCAGCTTTGAATATGACAGCATGGAGGCCTGGCTGTAGACCAGCCGGCAACACGACAGAGTACACTGTGTGCTTCTCATTGTCCAACCCGCGGAATGTGCTGACGATGTAGGGATCACACTAGTTCAGTCACATTGTTGCACTCTTCACTCAAGCCCAGTTAGGCTCTCATGCTTGCCCAGCTATTTTTACACACCATAATTATAAAGTTTGCCTGTTATTTAAAGTGTCTGAGGATGGCACCAGTGTCATTACAATGCTGTCTTGAAAAGCAATATGTTAGTATTATCATGCTTAACCATTCGACAGAAGCAAATTAACCCAAAAGTCCAGTCAGAATGGAAATGGCGGAGTTAGTATGAGAGGATGACTTATTTGAGAATGGGGCGGGGGGGGACTCGTGTATCTACGGCACAGAGCCAATAAGTCCAAGTGCCAAGGAGGGAAGCCACTTTAGCCTAAGCCAGAGGGACTGAAAAAAACTATTAACTCCCTCCTCGTCTGTGAATGGAAACACATATAGCGAAGAAATGCGGGCACATGCATTCTTGAGGCAAGCAAGGCTCTAACTGGAGCAACTAAGGAAATAAAACAGCAAAAACTGCTCAGGGCCATGGTATTGGGTTTTACACTAAAGCTTGGAAAACAAATGTGGGCACATTTCTCCGCATTCTACTTCTCAGTTCTCACCTAAATTTAATTTGACACTTATTATTATACAGAGTTGAGTACTTCTAACTCAGGCACTGCATTTTGGTGGAAAAGGGTAAACAGTAGATTTTAGATAGTAAGCAATGTCCAGAGATCTAAAAATATATGACTAACTATACACAATACACCCAGAAAATCAGCTTTAACTGGTATTCATGAGCAAAGTATTATGCAGTATCAATATGCGAATTTAACTAAGCACATGAAAGCATCTCTCAAATAGCGAGTTTACCACTTGTTAACACTTGCATGTCAGTGTGGGCTGAGTGAGAAATGGTGTTTGGGGGGTTTATTTTGTGCAAATCAGCGCTAACGTTAGCATTAGCCCTTGTTTCATAGGAGCTAGGTTTTGATGACCATTTAATGAAATTGGATTGGGATTCTGGATTCTCCCAGATGTGGGAGATGGCTTGCCACCTTTGATCTTCGGACTCTGACAGCTGTTTCATATCACAGATAGGGATGTCTCGATCGCATATTTTTCACTCTAGTACAAGTCCAAATCACCTGGTTTTGAGAATCTGCCGATGCAGAGACCCAATCCGATACCGAAAAAATGTTGGGGTTTATGTGTTTTTATTTGAACAAAAGTTCTTAACATGTTATAGTATTGTACTTTTTACAGTACTTCTTTCTCCAGGAGTAATGCGGAGTATAAAATGTCTTTCTCTTTTGGCAATGCCATTGTATTTCTGGATTATTTTGTTACTTTTTAGCCGTAAAAATGTCTTTCTCTTTTGGCAATGCCTTTAAAAAGAAAAAAAATTAGCCCTGAATGATATTGGAAAAAATTAACATTGCGATATATATTGCCAAGGCGCTACAGTTACTTTTTGCATTGGTTGCACTGGTGCGCCTCATTTTTTTTCTTAAGGTGCAACAGAATAAAATGTAGGCGCACCCACATTTTTCATTGCTTCACATATAGTATAACGCCATACTTTTAATCACTCTCCATAACATCTAATTTATATGCGTGATTCCACTCAAATTCACTCGCGCTTTGACGCTCACACTGCAGAGAACAGCCTCTCATTTACAAAATGAGTTGCCACAGACTGGGCTTCTGTTCTTATAACAAGCTAAACGATGATTAACACATTTGTGCCTTTAATCGTAGAGCTACTGAGGCGTCGCTGGCAAGATCAAAGCTACAAACACGTCAATCATCATTTACTTTAAGTACCAAACGCAAGCTGCAATGCTTAGACGGAGGTGGGATGAGAGGCTGTATGAGCATGAAGCAGAAAAACATATTTTTTAAAATTAAAAACCCAGTGCTTTTCACCCGATTGTAATCGTCTGAAAAATGGCGCGATCGGCCCGATTTCCGATTATGTGATCGAATCAGGACATCTTTAATCGTGAAGTTAGCTTAACAAAAAGTGCACTTGACTTTTATATAAACTTTGGGTTTCCGATTGTGAAAACCACTGCCATTATTTTTGGAAGAAACACTTTATTAAATTTTCGGTAACAATAGTAATCGCGTTGTGCGTTGGAGAGCCGGCTCTATTATATAAGTGTTGAAATTTTTTTTTTTCTCTTTATTGTAAATACAATTTTTCCATTTAACGCTTCGTGGCTCCAGTTGCCTATTGTCTTATTACTTAAGTCCTTGATGCCTATTGTAACAAAGTAGGCACATACCAGCTCAAAATCAGCCTCATTGTTTGTTTGTTGTTTTTTTTTTTACCATAGATGCCCGTTGTTGTGAATTTGCATCGTACATAAAATTATATGTATTTTATGATTATTATCTTATTCTTTTTTGTTTTATTTTTTTTATTTTTGTTGTTATTGACTTTACCATGTTTTTTTTTCATTAACTTTCTGAACTTGATTTAGCATCTACTAGAAAGCAAAAACTGAGGTAAAAGATTCTTAAATATTTATATCTTTAAAATTTGGGCGTTGATTCACCCATCTATTCCTTCCTGAGACAACCCTCAGATCATTCAAGAATCTTATTGGACAACCAGTAGGGTTACAATATAAAAATGAATGAAAAAAATAAAAATGTGCGTTATACTCGAGACACAACGTCAATCATTTTTCATCATATCAATCAAACAGAAGTCCTGCATAGCAACAAAAATCTCCCAGCTATTGCCTGAATTAAACTACCAGGTTTCACTTGCGAATATAAAACCTCAAGCTACATAAGTAGCCCAAATGTATCCCAAAAAGAGGACTGAGAACAAACACAGTATAGTGTTCTACATTTCTTCATCTGTGTTAAAGGAACCACGCAAGACAGGGAGGAGGAAGACAGTGTATTGTCGAGGAGGCCCAGATAGACATAGAGAGCATTAATAAAACATGGCTGCATGATTTTCCAACCTCAAAGACGCGAACACAGGAAGGCGCACTCCCAGAGCAGAAACTGAGGTTCAGCGCAGGGTAAAGGGAACAGTAATCTCTAACTAGCACAGCACTGCAATGCACTAAGCTGTGGGGCACAGCCACATTCTCTGATCACACTTAGAAGCATTAATTCAACTGCTTCCACAAGCCAGACTGACAACATGTTCTGCCCTTTTATTCATGCTTTTTCAGATGTTTCCCCCTTGTTTTGTTCCCCCCCTTTTGCTGCAGGCTGAAGGAGAGAAGAGAGTGCTGCTCACAGTTTTGAAGGTGGGGAAGAAGATAAAACGAGGAGCTAGTTTACCACCGTATCTGAAGAGCTATTTTAAGGAAATCCAAGCCGCTGCATCATCATCTTTCTCATTCCTTCTGGTTTGCCATCAACGTCATTTAAACCCTCAGCACGAGCATAGGCGGGAACACACTTTGGCATATGGCCTACCCACCCAGGCCAAAAGAAACACACAAGCAAAAAGATAAACAGCAGTGAAGTTTGAAGGCTTCAGTTTTAACTGACTGATGAAGCGTGAGGTGAGCCGAAATCACAGAAAGACTTGATACCGTGGCAAATTTACAAACGCTACATCCTTTAAATCTGGATCTGCTGACATTTTAAGTGACGTTGTCTGGGTGGGAACCAACAAGCCAGTGCGGGATTTTCCACTTGTCTGAGACAAACTTGAGCTTCAACAAGAGCTTGGGGACCAATGGAAATAAACTCAGTAGCGCTATTTGATTTTACTCAAAGATTGTGACTGATAAATTTACAGAAAAAGACCAGTCAAACATCTGACATCAATCAAACGGTGAGGCCCAAGATCTCTATCGGTGTCCACAGTGAACATTCAACGCTGTCGGTGAGTTTGAACTCAGACAAAACCATCGACCGTTGACTGTACCCTGAGAGGCACCAAAGCGCATGTTCCATTATCTTCTTAAAATATACATCTGGAAGCATTTGACTTATGCTCGATTCATTGTGGAAGCCTGTTTGAGAATTTATTTGGGGGCGACTAGACATTTTGGCTACACCTGTAAATGCTGCAATAAACATTCATTGCTGTCGGTGGGTTTATATGAGAAGAACTCACTGATCAATGAATGCAAATTGCGGTAAAATGCCTCAGAGAGCCTGATGTGACCACTGAAGAAATTATGCTACACAAAATTGTGATATTGGGTAAGAACAACAACAAAGAAATGAGAATACGCTGTACTAGTTGTAGCCCTGTGTCTTCTGATTAAAAAAATTAAACTTCATTGAGCTCAATAATAGTACTGTTATTGGTAGTTGTGACTATTAAGTCTTTTCTGCTCTGAAAACATTTCTATTGCGATGGGTGGATTTAACAGGACATGATTATTCTGATGAATAACTGTATACAAGTCACTTATGTGAGACTAGACATGGTTACCGGTGTCAAGCTATACCGTGGTATGAAAACATCAAGGTTTCAAACCGCTTAAAGTTTCTGTCATACCGTCCCTACAGTATTAACTATTTTTTCTGTCCCAAAAATGCATGGAGAAATCCCTCACTTGCAGCTGCAAGGCTCAACCCTCCCCCACCGGTTGTTGCTCTGTGTCAGTGAGTCAGCTGTGCTACATGATGGCCGGAGGAGGTGAAACTCCTGAATCTTTTTCCCCCACGATGGCTGTAAGAGGTGTAACTCATGAACCACCCCCCATCGAAGAAAACGAAATCGCTGCCATGGGAATACTTCGGCTACAGAAAAGTTAAAGACGTCCGCAGCTTAGAAGAGGAGGGCCAACCGACATGTAAAACATGTTTGCGGAGGGTGGCTGCCGAAGAGGCAATACTTCCAAAATGATTTCGCATTTATATAAAAATTAAAGGTAAGTAAACAATGTCACGAACGTTTCCCACCAGCTACGAAAGTCTACTCCAGCGTGTTTAGCGTGTCTAGAGGTGGTAAAACGTGGTGTTTTTTTCTCCCTAGTAACTGTCTGTGTTGGGAAAGAGCGTGTGTATAATGTAAACATGAGTCCTTCACACGTGCTTTTTATGGAAAATAATTTAATATAATAATAAATTATTTCTGTTCTGATGGTAATTATGTTGAGCGATGGCTATGAGTTTAGGCTCACCTAAAAAGACTTAAGTATTTTCATTTTATTTAGATTTTTTTTTAACTTAAAATTATATTTATGTTCTAATTTGCTAATCTGTTTTGAAAAATAAAAATCCTGTTCAATGGAAAAAAGTTTTGGGTTTTTTTTTTTTTTGTTTAAAACCAGATATCTCGAAGTAACACATTCTAGAGCTTTAATTGCAATACAGTGACGCCTTGAAACCGTGATATTTTGGCTTATTTGGCTTAAGGTTATCATATTGTCAGAATCTCATACTGGCACATGCCTATGTGAGACCAAAGTGTGGTATGCACTACAGAAGACAGATTATTCCTAGAACACAGGTCTTTACTATATAAAAATAAAGAATAACAAAAGCTTTATTTTGCATTCTTTTGATTGCATACAGAAGTCACTGATGGTGCCGTAGTGCATTGGCTAGACTTCGGCACAGATAAATTCCCCCTCGGTCGCGGTGTGATTGTTGGTGTGAATGGTTGTCTGAATGTGATTGTTCCCTACAACTGACTGGTGACGTTCGGGGCATAGTCCGCCTTTAGCCCAAGGTCAGCTGGGATAGTCTCCAGCACCCCACGACCCTGACGAGGATAAGCCAAGTTGAAAAATGTAAAACTTAAATCATATACTTTAATGGTTAACATATAACAGCAGTTCTAAATAGGTACATACTGCATTATAATTGCAAAGCCAATAAAGGCCTAGTTGTAGGTCTTGTGTCTATAACAGGCTTTCCGGCAAGAACTAAAACAATATTTAATTGCTTTCCACACTTAGTTAAATTATGGTCAAAACTGAACCTCAAAATTAACAGAAAAAAAATGTATGGTCCCGCACAAAAGACAGAAATGATCACCTGCAACAGATGTGCATGTGTATCAGTCTTGTTTTAATGCATAAAAGATACAAAATGTATTATTTTAAATCCATTCCGCTAAATTTAATATCTAAACATCATAATGTCATGCCTACTAAAGATCTACTGATGAGGCAGAACAGCATTTTATTCAGTGTTTGCGCATACAGTAAATAAAACCTGTTGTGTTCTATCATAAAAACAAAAAAAAAACAATGTTAAAATAACCTGTGCCAGGAAAAAAGTCAATATTTGCATCTCAGTGTATAAAAGATACAGACATCTGCAAATAGTCTTTGACTAATTGCCTCATAAAGGTTAGATAAACATCCCCTCTCAATCGTGCCAGAACCGAAGTAGTGTATATTTTTCCACTATTATTTCAGTAATCTCCCCATGCTTGCGTGGGCTTTCGCCGGGTACTCTGGTTTCCTCCCACATCCCAAAAATATGCATGGTAGGCTGATTGAATACTCTGAATTGTCTGAAAGTGTGAGTGTGTGCGTGAATGGTTGTTTGTCGCTATGTGGCCAGCGACTGGGTGGCAACCAGTTCAGGGTGTAACCTGCTACCTGCCTGTTGTTCGCTGGGATAGGCCTCAGCGCCCCCGCCACGCTTGCGAGGATAGGAGTTCATAAAATGAATGAGGAATAATTCAGTAATCGAAATAAAGTGGAAGTTGTTGACAATCCAGAATCAGTTACAATGTCTTCTGTCAAAAGTCACCTTTTTTCCCCATTTGGTCACATTTAATGGCATGCAGACAGAAATCTTTACATTGACTGATTCCAAATTAATTAAATTATCCATTCTAACTATCCAATATGAATTTGATAATATTTTTATGTATAATTTATTGAATTTCATTTTTATATGCACTGTACGATAAATAAAATATATATCAATATACACAAAACTCAAATTGTAAAATTTAAGAAAAAAAATCTGGTTTCGTTGAGGAACAGTACCGGGGATGGCTTCGAGAATTTATATTGTTTTGTTATAGCAATAACTTATTTTTTTTGTGGTTTCAAATGCGCGCAAATAATCGATTTGCCCAGATTTGGCCAAGTGTACCACAAAGAAAGTCATAAAGCTGACAAAAGATACAGTACTGTTTGACACATGCAATACTGCATATCAGGGCCAAACAAAAGTCTGCTTGTTCATCCCCATGGTGTTGCGGCTTTGTCCTCCCAAATTCTAAAGTTATGGGCAACGACACTGGGAACAGGATGACCCACTTTTCCTGACCTGGAAACACTCCGCAGGCTGACCCTGAGTCGAACGCCCACATGATGGCAACCAAGCGAGCAAACACTGGAAATTGGGGGGATAGAATCTAGGGTAATCATGAATTATTAAGGCTGAAATCATAAAGCATGGAAGCTAACAAAAATAGTTCCAGAATACTGCTTTATTCATCCCGTATTCCAAGGACGAAGAGAGAGGAGAGACAAATGGGAAAATAATCAAGTATCAGCCTGATAGAATTAAATTTTATAATCAAAATCTGCTCTTAACACTTAAATCACTAACTAAAATTAACTGCATTAGAAAGAAAAGGGGAAAAACGTAAAAAAAAAAAACATGTTTTTTTCTTTTTTTCTGATGCTTCGTTTCCAGGCAAACGAAAACTTGAAGTTCTTAAATGACTTTTGGACTCGCATATAAAAAGTCAGCCCGGCTATGCGAAGACAAAGAAAAAAACATGAGTTGGGTTTCAGCCAAGTGCTTCCATATGCATGCAGAGTTCATCGGGTCCAGGGGGCACGTGGGTGCATATGTCACATGGATATTCACAATGCATTTAACGCCCTCTGTCGGCCTCAAACGGGCTGTGCAACTGGAATTTTCACAATGCCGCTGCAATGCTGGCGCTGCACATTGCAGATCAATCATGATTTAAGGGTCGTGATCCAACCCGACTGCTAAACATAATTACATTTAGGGAAACGTAATGAATAAAATACTGTTCAATTTTCAGTATGATTAAACCAACTAATTTCCATAAAAAACTGAGATTTTTGTACATTATGAAGCAAAGCATGTTACAATTTTTCCTAGGATAATCACTAACTGTATACGGCGCAATATTGTAGAAAAACATACATCTGTAAAATTAATGTAGAAAAATAATCGGGCTGGAGAAGTGTGCTACTGAGTTAGAATAGGCACTTGGTGATGATTAACTATGGAACATAAGTAGTCACCAAAGATGCCTGATAACCCAATAACAGCAATTGAACAATAAAGACTCTTAGCAAAGCATCCCGCTTCAACATCAGAATTTTATCAGAGTACTTTAGTTCAATACTTGGGGTAGTCTAGTATACCCCAGAAGTGGAACCGTCCCAGGATATCAACCAGATTTTTTTTAAATCAATTTTTGAAATCGGGCGAAATGACAGCAAAAATGGGCAATTTTCAAAGTACTTTTATTTTGAAATGATACATCAGAATTTTATCAGAGTAGTTAGAGTCTTAGGGTCGTCTAGTATACCTCAGAAGTGGACCCGTCCCGGGATATCAGCGAGATATTTTTAAATTAAAATTTGAAATAAGGGTAATTTTCCAAGTAGTATTACTCGGAATTCCTAAATTATTTTTTATATCATAATACTTTAGTTTGGGTCTCGGGGTGCTCGAGTGCCTCTCTCAAGTGGACCCGTTCTTGGATGGCTTCCCGTTTTTTTATTTATTCATATTTATTTATTTTTTTTTTTTTTTCCAATAAAGGGGCTAGCGCTGTGAAGAACCCGGGGGACTTGCGCTGTGAAGCCACCGCGTTCCATTATGAAGCCAGCGCGTTGCAGTACCATAATGCACACAATGCAAACAATGATCCAAATGAGGGGCGGCTAGCTTGACTTCGTTTTTACGAGTGGAGGGTGGCTTGACCGCAGTAGTCTGGGAGCGGGTCATATTAGCTCCCGCTTGGACAGTTGAAGAGGTTCGAGAGTTGCTCGGTCTAAAAATGTCTCTCATTTCACTTTCGACTGCGTCATAATTAGCACTGTTGGGTGCAGTTGATTGTGTCCTTTGCCGCCGCTCGAGACAGGAAGCCAAAGAAGTTAGTTTCTGGGGTCGACAAAATGTTTTGCAAAAGTCCAACTGCTTGCCGAAGTGATTGTGCGTCCTCTTCCTTGTTATTTTATGAACAGTAACCCGCGTCAGGTTCTCAGCCAATCAGAGCTTACCATTCAGAGCTAGCCAATCAGAGCTGGCTTCCGTTTCAACTAGACTCCTTCCGTTTTCACTATACTTTCACTCATACATACATACATACATTCTCCTCTCACGTTCATACATACTTTCCTCACATACATATATATTCACTCTTATACACATATATTTTATTTATACAAACATACATTTCACAGACTAAAAATGTGTGAATGTGAGAGTAAACATGTATGAATATAAGAGTGAAAATGTATAAACGTGAGAGAGAAAATGTATAAACGTGAAAGTAAAAATGTATAAATGTGAAAGTAAAAATGTATGAATGTAAGAGTGAAAATGTATAAATGTAAAAGTAAAAATGTATGAATGTGAGAGTGAAAATGTATAATTGTGAAAGTAAAAATGTGTGAATGTGACAGTGAAAATGTATAAATGTAAAAGTAAAAATGTATGAATATGAGAGTGAAAATGTATAAATGTGAAAGTAAAAATGTATAAATGTGAAAGTAAAAATGTATGAATGTGAGAGTGAAAATGTATGCATGTGAGAGTGAAAATGTATGAATGTGAGAGTGAAAATGTATAAATGTGAAAGTAAAAATGTATGAATGTGAGAGTGAAAATGTATGAATGTGAAAGTAAAAATGTATGGATGTGAAAGGAGAATGTGTGCATGTGAGAGGAGAATGTATGTGTGTGAGAGTGAATATATATGTATGTGAAAGGAGAATGTATGTGTGTGAGAGGGCCAGAATGAAAAATGTCTTGTACGGCCCCTCATATGCGCGTGCCAGTACGTGTCCATGTAAAAATACATGGACTCACACAATCTTAATTTTACACACTATATGTACATTATTTATATCATTTGACTTTTATACAAATCAAAAATTTAACATTTCAAGTTTAATTATCTAAATTGATGAATAAATTAGATTTGAGTTGGGTGTGAAGTTTCAGGAGGATTTCATTTTTTGCCACCTTCCCCCTAAGAAAAAAAAAATCTTAAAGCAGGGCACACAATTAAAACTGGACAATTTGGCAGAGGTGGGTAGAGTGGCCAAAAATTTTACTCAAGTAAGAGTAGCGTTACTTCTAAATAATATTACTCGAGTAATAGTAAAAATAGACATTCAAAAATGTACTCAAGTACAAAAAAAAGTATTCAGGGAAACGAACACTCACGTAATGAGTAGCATTGTGAATAAATGCTTCCAATGTCTTGATTTTTGAAAAATAATGGTATATTTGTTTTCGTAGCACAACTTAATCTATTTGAACCGTTATTACTATTATACTGTACTAGTACTTGAATGAGCCGTATTCCAGATTTGTATTATTATTTGAAGTTTTACTCCTTGCCACTAGAGGCTGTCAATTGCATCTGTCAACTGACCTGGAATCAGCCCACGCTTAAATGAACTAGGATTGTTCCGATCATGTTTTTTTTGCTCCCGATTCGATCCCGATCGTTTTAGTTTGAGAATCCGCCGATCCTGATATTTCCCGATCCGATTGCATTTTTTTTGCTCCCGATTCAATTCCAATCATTCCCGATAATTTTTCCTGATCATATACATATACATTCAACATACAGTACATAAGTACTGTATTTGTTTATTATGACAATAAATCCTGAAGATGGCATTTACATTATTAACATTCTTTCTGTGAGAGGGAACCAGGGATAGAAAGACTTGTAATTCATAAAGGATAAATGTGACTTTGTATATTGTGACTAAATATTGCCATCTAGTGTATTTGTTGAGCTTTCAGTAAATGATACTGTAGCCATTTAACTGTTCTGCCCAAATGCATGATGGGAAGTGCAACCATGACTGTGCGTAGTGGTACCAATTGATATATCTTCTCTGCGTTGGGAAATAACATAGGGTGTTAAGAACAAGATCAATTACTACCTTTCTTTCCCACATTGCTTCCCACGATATTCTAATCGTAGGGAGAGGGATTGTAAGGTTTTAGCCAATTAAAAAAAAGGCTTCAAAGGCTGCCAAGATTCACTCTACTCATTTTACGCTGCCTTTTAGCTCTATATACAGGTAAAACGACGCCATTACAGATTGGACGCGACAATGCGTGAGTGGGTCGTGCAGCGCATGCATTAATTGCGTTAAATATTTTAACGTGATAATTTTTTTTTTTAATTAATTACTGCCGTTAACGGGATAAATTTGATAACCCTACCTTAAGCCTAAACTAAAGGCTCTGGATGAGTGTGACATATTATGTCTGCAACGTTAAATACAATTAGAAAACGATTTAATTTAAATATATATATATATATATATATTTAAAAAAGGCATGTCCGATATTTTTTTGCCGATTCCGATACTTTGAAAATGACGTGATCGGACCCGATCGGTCGGGACGCCGATTGATCGGGACATCTCTAAAAATGACAGTTAATCATGACACAGGTGTTGGTAGTTAGGAGGTCAAACCAGTTTTTGACTGTGTCTTAGTGCAGCATGTAGGAATGGAATATACTGATTTTGTTTATTCACTTGTGGATATGTTTTTGAGTCTTTTGGTTTGTTACTTTTATTTGGATAACTGCCCTTGAGTTAAGTTATTAGGACACCACCTAAATAAACTATTGGAACTGAGAAATGTTGTTGCTGTTGTATGCTTCGCTTCTTCAACTGCACTGGGCGCATATCATCATCACAAACTCCTAACTATTATCCAGTATTTGACTGGGTACGGGGCTTAGTCAGTACAGTACTATAACTGATTTCATTAGGCCAAAAAGATTAAACAAAAATCATTTAATTCAGACCAGACAACGCTGTGAAACATCACCCATCCAAAGAGCATGAATGGCCTCTAGTAGAGAAACATTATTACCTCTGATAAGTACAATGGAGTCATGTAGTTTGAGTTGCGACGTCTCATTGGTGAAACTGAGACAGCCACTTTCGGCATCTCTGGCAAAAATAAAGTCAATATGTAGAATAAAGAGGAAAAATGTAATGACTAATGTAGCCCAAAGTAGAGAAGAGTGTTTCTTCTTTGCAAATTTATTCAAGTAAAAAGTATTGAGTTGCAAAACTACTCTAAGAAGTACATTTTTCTCAAAAAGTTACTTACGTAAATGTAACGGAGTAAATGTAACGCGTTACTACCCACCTCTGCAATTTGGCATTAAACTCAAATATTCTGGGGCAAATCCATTTTAATATGAAAACATTGAGTAATCTCATGCTGATAATGTTTTAGATGATTGAAACTTAATCTCCAAGATAGTGCTGAAAACAGCTGTTACTAACACAGCTATTTGGCCCCTGACCTAGGTTTCTGGTCACTGAATGGGGGTCTCTGAATTCCCACCCCTGTTAGAACATTTACAAGGCCTTCCTCAGCCCCCCTTGACCTGAGCATCACCCTTACCCGATGCATGCACTGAGGCATCATAAGTGTAGAATAGGGCCAATAGCAGGCGAGCAAGTCGCCACAGCCAGAAGCCCAACTCGTCAAGTTTACAACCCTATCAGGTTTGGCCTCATAAATCCACGACTCCTCCTGCTGTACACAACAATGCCAGCTATTCACTTGGTGTGCAGGTTTAATAGTTCTTCTCTAACTTCCTTCCACTTTTTCACCCCCTTCCCCTTCGATTCTCCTCTCACACATTTATAGAGGGAGTGATGAGAAAGGCTGGAGTAGAGTCGCAGACAATCGGGCCAGCGAGTCACGTCGAGGTCAGCATTTTCTGAACTGTGTTCAACCTCTGACCCTTCCTACGTGCCACCTGGCGCTGCAATGGCAGCAATGGGTGTCCTGGGTGAACTTCGCCTGAACCTGGACCTTAACATTGGACCATCACCTCACCCCTGCCTCTTTGTTCTAAGTATCTTCCTGAGATGGGCACATTACTAGGATATTTACATACCATACTGTTGTTTTGCACTTGTGTTGACTTCATGAAAAAGGTAGAAGAAATTGATAGCAAAAGCAACAATATTTTCCTCACACAGTAAATATCAAATCAATGTCAGAATTGCCTTTCATTGTGTCGTTTCATTTTTGTGTTTTATTTATGTATTTTTGATTTGTTTAGCAATCTTTTCTGCTCTATTGTGTTTAAAAATTTGAGAGTTGCATGTGAAAGGGCTTTATTTTTAGGGTTATACTCCCCTCTTGTGGATATCATAAGGAAGTGTTACTGAGCCATTAATTTAATCATTTACCTCCAAGGTGAACCTTGCCATCTAACGGCTATGACTAGTCCACTGAGGATACACCACTGAATGAATTAATTAAACTTTCAACTTGATACTTAACCCTAACATACACTGGGGCAAATAAGTATTTAGTCAACGACCAATGGTGCAAGTTCTCCAACTTGAAAAGATAAGAGAGGCCTGTAATTGTCAACATGGGTAAACCTCAACCATGAGAGACAGAATGTGGGAAAAAACAAACAGAAAATCATATTGTTTGATTTTTAAATAATTCATTTCCAAACTAGAGTGGAACATAAGTATTTGGTGACCTACAAACAAGCAAGATTTCTGGCTGTAAAAGAGGTCTAACTTCTTCTAACAAGGTCTAACGAGGCTCCACTCATTACCTGTATTATTGGCACCAGTTTAAACTCATTATCGGTATAAAAGACACCTGTCCAAAACCTCAGTCAGTAACACTCCAAACTCCACTATGGCCAAGACCAAAGAGCTGTCGAAGGACACCAGAGACAAAATTGTAGACCTGCACGAGGCTGGGAAGACTGAATCTGCAATAGGTAAAACACTTGGTATAAAGAAATCAACTGTGGGAGCAATTATTAGAAAAAGGAAGACAAACAAGAACACTGATCATCTCCCTCGATCTGGGGCTCCATGTAAGATCTCACCCCGTGCTGTCAAAAAGATAACAAGAACGGTGAGCAAAAATCCCAGAACCACACGGGGGGACCTAGTGAATGACCTACAGAGAGCTGGGACCACAGTAACAAAGGTAACACAATCAGTAACAATGCGCCGCCAGGGACGCAAATCCTGCACTGCCAGACGTGTCCCCCTGCTGAAGCCAGTACACGTCCAGGCCCGTCAGCGGTTCGCTAGAGAGCATTTGGATGATCCAGAAGAGGTCTGGGAGAATGTGTTATGGTCAGATGAAACCAAATAGAACTTTTTGGTGGAAGCACAGGTTCTCGTGTTTGGAGGAGAAAGAATACTGAATTGCATCCGAAGAACACCATACCCACTGTGAAGCATGGGGGTGGAAACATCATGCTTTGCGGCTGTTTTTCTGCAAAGGGACCAGGACGACTGATCTGTGTAAAGGAAAGAATGGGGCCATGTATCGAGAGATTTTGAGTGAAAATCTCCTTCCATCAGCAAGGGCATTGAAGATGAGACGTGGCTGGGTCTTTCAGCATGACAATGATCCCAAACACACAGCCAGGGCAACAAAGGAGTCTTAAGAAGCATTTCAAGGTCCTGGAGTGGCCTAGCCAGTCTCCAGATCTCAACCCTATAGAAAATCTCTGGAGGGAGTTGAAAGTCCGTGTTGCCCAACGACAGCCCCAAAACATCACTGCTCTAGAGAAGATCTGCATGGAGGAATGGGCCAAAATACCAGCAACAGTGTGTGAAAAGCTTGTGAAGAGTTACAGAAAACGTTTGGCCTCCGTTATTGCCAACAAAGGGTACATAACAAAGTATTCAGGTGGAATTTTGGTATTGACCAAATACTTATTTTCCACCATGATTTGCAAATAAATTTAAAAATCAAACAATGTGATTTTCTGGGGGGGGGGGGTTCCACATTCTGTCTCTCATGGTTGTGGTTTACCCATTTGTACAATTACAGGCCTCTAATATTTTCAAGTGGGAGAACTTGCACAATTAGTGGTTGACTAAATACTTATTTGCCCCACTGTATGTTAGATTTACAACTGGATAAAGTGAGTCATCAAAAGCTCAGGGTTAAATGAGAAAAATGCCCCTTCACAAAATGTTGTGCTTTTCTAACGGATGATTAGCACTATGTTGTGTAAATCAGTCAAGACGTGCTAAAGACAAATAAAAGTCTTCTAGATTTGACACAAGACAGAAGAGTGTTAACAAGTTTAAATGAATAACAAAATTGGTGAGTATTTAGAATTAAGACTCCAAATCTGTGGAAAACGGACCTTGCCGCTGATGGGTGGTAAGGGTGTGTCAACTGAATGCACAGAAAACACAACCCAGGAGACCTTCATCTGTCAGTCAAATATGTGCCTGTGTATATGAGCCACAGGCTGAAGTACGTGTAAATCAAACTCTCTACAAATTGTCTTTGTTGTTTGGACCCACGCGTGGCGCATAAGCAAGTTGCCTCACAGATCGGCGGTAGGGCCATCCAATGGCGTACCGCACGCATGCTTTTTTTAGACTTTGACGTCGCATCGTAAAGCGGAAGTAAAGTAGAAATGGGACATTATAGACCCGCCCTCGCATAGAAGCAATTTTAATTCTGCAACTTTTCTCCTGTAATCTTTCAAAAACGAACATGCTGATCACACATTGCTTTTTTGGAACTTGTAGAAACGACTAGACATTACGACATATGAAGGATGTTTTCTTCATATGTTTCCCGAAACCAAAAACAAAAGAATGAATCAACTTGCGCGGATGTTTTAACGCTAGCTAGGTGAAGCCAGGGTGAAGCCATTCACATTTTATATGCAGTAAACATTTTGTTGGGTTGGCATGCTCCTTCAGAGGACAAAGAGGTAAGCAATTTTGATATTTTTTAACTTATTTTTTAGCGTGATGTTGTGCCGTGCTGCTTCTGTCTGACAATGAATGACCTGAAAAGAATTAAAATGGTATCTGACTGCCAGTTACCTTTTCTGTTGTAAAAAAAAACAACTTTAGTAAGGGGGAAGTGTAAATAAATTATACAACTAAGATTTGTTATGAATGAAAAAATTTAAAGTGTTCGTTGGCTGTCACTGAGTAGCATTTGCGATCGCTACACAAAACTAACTAAATTACCCCTAAGAACGGTCAGAGACGTAGGACAACCAGGGGATATAATATATAAGAAACAGGGCTGGTGGTAAAGGATTGCTTGTTGAAACAGGAGAATGTCATTGTCAGTGGCGTCGATAAAAAAGCTAAGGCTATGCTTAGGTCGGCTCGTTTTATTCATCTTTTTCAGCCTTTGACACTCAAGCCATCTCCTTAACTGCACATTTTTATGTTCTTCCACATCTTTGCCAGTGAATTTGGAACAAGGGACATCATTTTCGGAGAGAATTGGTACGTTTAGCTCTGTAAACATCTCCTCTGTACACGATTTCCATTCATTTCCTATTAAGGACAAACAGTGGTGTGTCCCCCCTTAGCAACAGTAGCTAATGTCATGAATATTAATGAGCGGAAGTGACGTGTTGCCTGCGGTACGCCATTAGGAACCACCTTGCTTCATGCGCCACATGTGGGTCCACAATCCACACAACAGATGGACTGAATCCCAAAAAAAACACCAAAAAAACATAACACAGATGTGACATATTTATGTCACACTGCTGTTGCCATAGTGTGCACTTCCTGTGGGTGTGGTATTACAGTATAAAAGGAATCTCTGTGATGTGTCGCTGACACATATGCTGAGAAGCACACTGAATAAAGAAGTGTTGTTTCATTCAAGTCTCGGCCTTACATGTACTTAGATTAGGGAAGTAAGAAGCATTTTAACATAGGTAGTTAGCCAACCACGTGTTATAGTTCTAGAAATGGGAAAAGTAACTTGCAGTAACACTAATTTGAGATTGGTTTTAACAACACGCAAAATTTCCAGAAAACTGAAATGAGGAAAATGAGTTTAACACTCCATCTCATTCTCAACAATTCACTACTAAATTCATCGGTCTTTGCATATTTTTATCCCTTATCTTGAAATATTTTGCAAGTATTTGAAAACAAACTACGAAAATTGCTCTTAAGGGTTTTTCTTAATTGATGGATTATAGATGGGTAAAGTAGGTAGGAAGATGAATGACTCACCCACGCTGTCACTGTTTTCTGGCTCGAGAGAGTGGTCTCCAAAAAAGCCTAAAAGAAAAAAAAAAACATAAAAAGTTGAACCACAAAAGAATTATATGGCACATTTACTGTAAGCTGAGAAGTTAATGCCGATATGCACACTGTGATGTTTCTTCCTGGATTTGCCTTTTGATAGACACACAGGTTAACCAGTCAGGTTTTAGTGAAGAAAACAATATCAAAGCAATTTAGCCCATCACCCATTAGGGGTGGGAACCTCTTGGTACCTTACGGTATGATACGATTTGCAATACAATACTCCCGATAAAAATAATCTCACGATATGGCGATGCAACGATTATTTATACATTGGTCAGGAAATAATCATATGATATTATACAAAACAATTAACAAACAGACAAACAAGCTATCTTCATCCTTCTGCTGTGAGTTAATCACTAGTAGATGTCCAATCCATTTGAAATGGGAGGGTGATAGCGAATGAACCCCTCCCACTTCTAGGGCCGTCAGTGGCCGCCAATGCCAGGCAACGAGGTAATTTTGGGACATTTCAGCCTGTTGATTTTCAGTCATGTTCTGTTGATTTTGGAGCAATATATGGGTCACTTCCTGTTGATTTTGGGTTACAGAACAGGAAGTGACCCGGGAATAAATAGGCAGTGACTCAAACTCAACAGGAAATGACCTGTAAATGTCCTATAATGAACAGAAAGTGACCTGTAAATGCCCTGAAAATTGGAGAGTGACTGTCAGTATTCTGACTGTCAGGATTTTGGTAGCAACTTGTTGGTTCCTTATTTTATTTTTTTAAATCGTCACCTTTTTTAAAATGATATCTCGATTCTTGGCATGCCCGTCAGGGGTGAAAGTGAGCCAGAACGGTCAGGAACGCAGTTCCGGAATAAGATTCAGGGCCAGAACGCAGTTCCGGTATAAGATTCAGGGCCGGAATGCTGTTACGGTACACGGTGCTTTGATTCTGACAATTTGACAGCAACTGTCAAAACGCTATGTAAACAAAAAAAAACAAAAAACAAAAAAAAAGCGTAATCCGTTTCCACCAATATTTATTATTGATATTATTCCACGGACGGCATGGAGGTTTCCCCAGCTGCTGCAGTTATCCGAGTCTGACGATGATGAGTCACGTCAATGTGCACGCAGCAAAGCAAAACGCCTGGACTCATTTATCCGTTCAATTGGCTGACATACTGACATGTGATCAGCAGAGATGGTTAGCTCTGACTGGTTCAAATGTGCATGTTTTCTGGAACAGAAAAAAAAAAAAAAAAAAAAAAAAAGCTTGTTGAATTGATGCGACAAAAAAAGGGCAATGCAACATAAAATGGATCAAATCTTTAAGAGCAAAGAAAGAGTTCGGGAGGCTTATTTATCATATTTTGTTTTATATGCTCTGATGGGGAGGTTCAGAACATCTTAGCTGTCAATGTGCACCTTGGACTTATATTTGTTCATTTATGTTAGGCTACTTATTCATTTCCTTATGATTTAAAAAAGTCAATGTTTGCGCGATCTTCAAAATATATTCCATTTCACTCTGCATAATATAAGTCATTTGTACTTATTTTTCTGAATGTATGTTACTTATATCTTTATTATTTTAAAAAAAAAAAAAAAAAAAAGGAAATGTTTACATTAACTCAATTTTAAAATATATCCTATGTTCTAAAGTAGTTAAAATTGAGATTTGGTATTTAGTATGTGAGGAAATGAGGGAAAATAAAAATTAGGAGATGGAGGTTGGAGTTATTGCTGTTTTTGTAAACTTTTATTTTGCAAATCCTTGAAAAAATATAATTTTGAATGAAAATCAGTTTTAGAAATAAAAATAACTGTGCCAAAACAGTTTTCTTTGCATTTCAGTGGTTTAAGAGGTTCAGAGGATAAAAGTAACAGCTACCGCTAAAGCAGTGCTTCTCAATTATTTTCTGTTACGCCCCCCCAAGGAAGACGTAAATGTTTCGCGCCCCCCCCCAACTCTCTGCCGCCACTGTAAATAGTATCATTCGTCTATATTACTATTATAAGTACGCCTCAGCCTAACATTGTGTCCTTTTTTTTCTATTAAAGAAAAAAAGTAACATAGATCAACTTATAATAAAGTATAACTTTTTTAACATTGTGTTGCTTGTAACAGAAAAGACTTAATGCGCATCAATTTGCCTGAAGTTAAAAAAAAAAAAAAAAAGTCACATCCAAACTGTAAAAATACACTCAAGGTACATTTTTGACCATTTTATACTGAAAAATAAAATGTAATAAAATCAGTAAATAATAACAAATTCAAATTGATTAGAAACATTTACTCTTCAGGACAACATGCCAAAAAATTTGACCGAAAAAAAACAAAACTGAATAGAAGGGGGGAAAAAGGTCTCTGGACAGAAGGAAAGTTTTTATTTTCGCTGATTCACCACAGTGCTCACTGGTTTACTGATATAACACTGACAAAGCGGGACGATTGTGACAATTGGCAATATTCGGCACATTTTCGCTGAAAAACAATCAAGCGGCTTATCAATGAGATTGAGGTCTAATGTCTTTAAGTGGCGTCTTAACTGATTTGGCTTCTCCGCTATAATCATTTTTAGACTCAGTAAACAGTGGTCTTTCCTCATTTCCCACTATATTAAAAATCAAAGGCAAACGGCCCGAAAAAAGCGCATTCTCGGCGGCCGAGGGAGAACCGTAGGTGAGGGCGGTGGTCGTGACGATCCCAAGCTGAAAACGGCACTTCTCGGCCGGACACGTGAGAAAGACAGTGGGTCGCTGCGTGAGTCCAGCTCTGCATGAGTCTCTTCCGTGTGCTCTTGCTTACTTCAAAAATACTGCACGCACTTTGAAAATGAGAGCGCCACTGCCACCCACGGAGTGGATGTGCAAGTACACTTTATTCTAGTACGGCAAAAAAAAAAAAAAAAAAAAAGCATGTTCCCCGAGGTCACTCGCGCCCCCCCTGGCATCGCTCTGCGCCCCCCTGGGGGGGGCGCGCCCCACCATTTGAGAAGTACTGCGCTAAAGAGACAGTTGAACAGTCGGTGGAAGAATTTATGTGCGGGGGGACAGGGGTACACAGATCTCAGGTCGCATTTTGCCAGATATCAGATTATAAAAAGTTGGCTTTCGGATGTTTTATGACACTTCAGTTTAGTGCTGCAACGATTAATCGATTAACTTGCGCAATTCAATTAGAAAAAAGCTTTGAATAAAATTTTGGCTGCTTTGAGTATTCGTTTAATTAGAGTGGTGTTGTATTGGTTAGTTTTGAAAGTGTTTACATTTAGTTTTATTGTTTTGGGTGGATACACTGCCCTCTAGTTTCAAAATTTATTATGACATAACTCATTTAACATGGCTGAATCCAGCTGCTCCCTGTTAAAACCAAGTTGTTGGGTTTTTGTTTGGATAATAATTATGAATGCATAAAAGAAATAAGTTTATAGGTATATTTAGCCATTTTTTGTGGGAATATGTGTTTGAACAATTTATTAAGAGCATTAAAAAAATAAAAATAAAAAAAATAGAAAACCAACAGCGTAGCATTTTATAGCATTTAATCTAGCGGGCTTTTGCTATGCAAGTCACCCAATTGTTCTGTTGTGGTACTTAGATCCTCTTTTTTTTTTTTTTTTTTAATACCATTTAAGGATAGGCAAAGGTATTTTATTTTAAAATGAAAGTTCAGCTCTGCATAATTTGAAGAAACACTCAGGAATTTGATTTTGTATTCACATTTAATGCTCTTTCGAAAGTGCAATCTTAGCAAGCCTTTGTTTTACATCTCCTAAAATTTATTATGTAACGAATTAAATGTTCCTGATCGGATTACTCGATTATTCAAACTAACTAGTTGATGGATTTATTGACTACTAAAATAATCGAAAGCTGCAGCCCTCTTCAGTTTACTGTGAAACTAAACACACAACTAATGTACTTCCACATATTGTAGAAACACATCAGTTTTTATGTACATACCACCAATGCACAATTTAAAACATACAAATATATGCCCTAAATCTGTAACTTCTAACCAATAAAATTTGACTTTGCTGACCTGTTATGTGCCAAAATATCAAATAATCATACTCAAAACCTGTAGGAACACATATAGACCCACAATATTCACCTGCATACAGTATATTTAACAGGGATACTAAGAATAGTTGACTACTCACGATGGCGTCGACAATCAATTTGTCAACAACTAATCAAATAAACGATGTCATCTCAAAGTTTTTACTTGTTAGCAACTCAAATCTTTGCATTCAACACAAAGTAAACAACTGTGATTGTAATTGTTCTCTTCACAGATGGACCACATTTATCAGAGTGATACCATACAGTTTCGATTGCAGCATTCATGCAGTGAGGTCACAAGTAATGTTTTCCCCCCAAAACTCTGGCAGCACCATTGCATACAGGTACAAATTATAGCCCCGCCCCCACACCCTCAATAAGTATTTTTCTTTGCTGTCAACACATATAACTTTCCTCATTGTGCCAATTAAATCTGTCCATCATCCAGGGACTTTAGCTCTAACTTCTCCTTCATGATGCCCTGCAACTCCATCACTCAAATCAAGAAGCCTACTTGGTGTGGGCTCTCAAAGCATCAGATGCCCCTATCTATGTCAGTGTACCATATTATCAACAGCTGCAGACCCTTGACCCAACACACGCCACCTGCCCCCCGCCACCACAAGCACCTCCTCCACTCTCTTGCCCCACAGTCAACACTAGCATATGTTTTCCCTAGAGCATACATCCAACACAAGCTCTATTCCGACAAACACGTGCCTCACTGGCCCGCATTGAATAGACACACTTATATTGACATATGACACACAAACGGGCGGAGGACAAGCAAGCGTGTGAGACCACCTCCCACGATGATAATTCTGAATCCAACAGGTTGTACATACTGTAAATAAGACATATGAAATAATAAAGTTCAATTGGCACAACACTTAAGTCCGAGTATTTCAGTTTCCTAACAAAATCCAAAATAAAATGCATGTTCAGTTCAATTAGGACTCTAGTCTAAATTGTCCCTTGGTGTGAATGGTTATCTGTCTAATACGCAATGTGATTGGTTAACAACCACTCTAGATTATCTCAAAATCAGATGGAATAAACCGCAAACCCCTTCTGGAGAATTAGAGGTAAGTATATGTAACATGGAGATGGATTTGTTAATAATAGATTTAATAGAAACGTTTTTCAAGTTCCAATAATTTTAAAGATGCAACACAAAATGTATTAGCCTGTTGTAGGCATTCATTTTGTGACAAGTTTTGAAAATCTTCCAAATTACTGTACGATGGCTTAAGAGCTTGAATATTTAGAGAAGAATAAAAGACATACGTCCTCATTAGAGCTGAAAGAGTAATCAAATTAACTATCATTGTCATGTATCTAAATCCAACGATTTATGACAGCGCCACTTTCTTTGATTTCCCGCAAGATGGACGGACAGCAGATTTTCTTGTGAGAGATATCAACATGTGTTGCAAGAAGGTTAGTGCAGATGGTGAAAAAGGAAAAAATGAAGATGCAAAAATATGAGCGTGGTGTGCGCGTCAGTGAACTGGCTCGACAATACAGCCGGAGAATGTCTACGATCTAGACGGTCCTCCTCCGACCTCCGTTCGCCAGTCTTTATAAGGTGACAATTATTATTGTGGTAACATCGCCAAAGAAATCGCCAGCTTTTCATTCATTTAGTTAAGAACTTGTGCAACATGCCTACTGTCCGCCGCGGTGGACGCGAACAACAGAACATTAAAAGGGAAAGTAAAATCTCTACCGCACCTATCTTACTGTCACGTCAGCCACGCGGTGCGTTCAGGTACAGCACACAACACACATCCGCCATATTAAAACCCAATTAGTTTCATGTTTACAGGAATTATTATTATTATACTGTATTATTATTCCGATTATTATTTATTTATTATTATTTATTTCTGTTGCTATTATATTGCCATTCGTAATAGTACCACCAGGATTTATTAAGGATTTAGAGTAGGTTTTCGGGCTGTGGAACGAATTAATGGAATTATAATGTATTCTTATGGGAAAACCCTGCTCAACAAATGACCATTTCGACTTACAAACAAGGTCCTGGAACGAATTAACTTCGTATGTAGCGATACAACTTGACTATAAACAGTGTATCACAAATGTGAGTACACTCCTCGCATTTCTGCAGATATTTAAATATATCTTTTCTTGGGACGACACTGAAAAAAATGACACTTTGACACAATGAAAAGCAGTCTGTGTGCAGCTTATTTAATAAATAGGGCTGTCATAATTATCGCGTCAACGGACGGTAATTAATTTTTTAAATTAATCACTTTAAAATATTTGACGCAATTAACGCACATGCCCCGCTCAAACAGATTAAAATGACAGCACAGTGCAATGCCAAGTTGTTACTTGTGTTTTTTGGAGTTTTGTCGCCCTCTGCTGGCGCTTGGGTGCGACTGATTTTATGGGCTTAAGCACCCATGAGCATTGTGTAATTATTGACATCAACAATGGCCGGCTACTAGTTTATTTTTTGATGGAAAATTTTACAATTTTTATCAAAACGAAAACATTAAGAGGGGTTTTAATATAAAATTTCTATAACTTGCACTAACATTTATCTTTTACGAACTACAAGTCTTTCTATCCATGGATCGCTTTAACAGAATGTTAATAATGTTAATGCCATCTTGTTGATTTATTGTTATAATAAATACAGTACTTATGTACCGTATGTTGAATGTAAATATCCATCTTGTGTCTTATCTTTCCATTCCAACAATAATTTACAGAAATATATGACATATTTTATAGATGGTTTGAATTGCGATTAATTACGATTAATTTTTAAGCTGTAATTAACTCAATTAAAAATTGTAATCGTTTGACAGCCCTAATAATAAAGTTAATTTATTTTCCCCTCAAAATAACTCAAAATATAGCCATTAATATCTAAACCCCTGGCAACAAAAATGAGTACACCCCTACGTAAATACCTACTAGTACATCCCTGAATGTCCAAATTGCTTGTCAATTTCCCTCTAAAATGTTATATGACTCATTACAGGAGTGCCGTCAGCATTGCTGCAGAGATTGAAGAGGTGGGGGTCAGCCTGTTAGTGCTCAGACCATATGCCACACTCTACATCAATTTGGTGTGCCTGGCTGTCACCCCAGGAGGAAGCCTCTTCTGAGGACGGTACACAAGAAAGGGCGGGCTTTCTTCTGTACCGTCCTCAGAAGTTGACCACCTCTTCAATCTCTGCAGCAATGCTGACAGCACTCCTGTAACCAGTCACATGACATTTTTTGAGGGAAAATAACAAGCAGTACTCAATTTGGACATTTAGGGATGTACGTATTTACTAAGGTGTGTACTCACTTTTGTTGCCAGGGTTTAGATATTAATTAATATATTTTCAGTTATTTGGAAGGGAAAATAAAATAACTATTATATAAGCTGCACACAGACTACTTTTCATTGTGTCAAAGTGTCATTTTGTCAGTGTTGTCCCATGAAAAGATATACTTAAATATCTGCAGAAATGCGAGGGGTGTACTCACGTCTGTGATACACATTATATGTGAAAATCTATTTTGGAACTTCACAGTTTTCAAAAGAGTCATTTTCTATCAGAAAACCAAGTGCCAACTTAACTAATTGTCATTCCCAATCAAGGATTGAAAGCTGAATTTTTAACTGATTCATATATTCAAGTAAGCTATATTTAATGTTTCAAGGACATTTAGTCAATGAGCAGTTAAGCCAGTTGTTGGCCATTTTTGCTTGAGGCTCCAAGTCTATCGTAACAGAACAGGTGCGTTCAGTCTGCCATTCTAGGACATAAATCAGGGATACCTGCACTTTAGGGCTAATTCACAGATCCAAATTGCTTGGGGTTTTCTCTGTGACTCCACAAGCTTTATTAAGTGCAACGTGAAGGTCACACATAGCTACACTTTTGATTTCTCGTTTGTTCTCTCTTACTCCTTTGGCCCCAAGCACAAAACAATACATACATTAAATTCAGATGTTTAGAACAATTTGATACTTTTTCATGGTTTATTACAAACCATTGCATCCCTATAGCCATCATTGTCATAATATTCCGGAAATCAATTCATTATTGCAGGCATTTCCAAAATTAGGTTTGGGCTTATTTTTTTGTTTTTGTTTATACTGTACTGTTTGGTAGCAATGTGTACTGAAAATGAATAGTGTGTGGTCCTCTGTTGCTAATCCTCATGACATCTTATTGACCATTATAGCCAGAGGCTAAGAAAGCTTTAAGAAGCTGCCAATACAGCCGGAGCCTGGTCTGCCTTGGCCCATTGTGTGCTGACAAAGGAAGGCTGCATCTTTAACCTTTCACCTTTAAAACCTCCACAACCTCCAGCTCTATCAGCTCCCCATCAAAATAACTTACAGGCTTGTGTCCCTCATATCTTCCTCCTTGGATGTAGAATAGAAAGTTTAGTCTGGTATTTACTGCAGTGGTTCAGTACTGTATCACGCCTTTCTCTCAGACAGTTCTCGAACGCACTGATGACAAGGAACTTAGATGCATGTCTTTAAAGCAACTCATGTTTGGCATTTTTGTCATTTTAAAGCATTTTGCATGTTCAGGTTCAGGTTAATCAGTTTATTCACACATCAAAATACAGTACATGATCATACGCTAGCGGTTCACATGATAAGATGGGCAAATAGGACACTCCAAATAAGCTACTTAAAGCTTTTAGCAGGGGCCCAGTTGGACAACACAGACACACATCCGCACACACACACAATTAACTGTGGATAATTACACAATTCTGGTTACATTGGATTTGATATGAGACACCAGTAGTGTTATTCAAAGAATCGGCATATTATATATACATCGATAGGTGATGAGTTTTGAGTTTTTTCTTAAAGATGGAGATGGAGTGTGACATTTTAAGTGTTTCGTCCAGTTCATTCCAAATCTGTGGTCCTTTGCACACAATGCCAAAGCTTGTACACAATAGCCTTTATTTTTTTCCCTTTGATTTGATTTTTTATTCTGGTCATATATATATGTGTATGCTGAGGAGTACAGATTGGGATGAGGTCAACTAATTTATGGTTTAGTCTATACACGATCTGATATATTACACAAGCATTTTGGTAGTAGTTGTGGTCTTTAAGGCTCAGAAGGTGGTGGCAGTGAAAAATTATTTTAATTGGAGCATTAAAGTCAGACCATGTCAGAGCACGTATGACTTTTTTCTGTAGTATTTCAAGCTTTTTTAGATAACTTGGATATGTGTTGCACCATATGATGTTACAGTATTGTAAATTGGTTCAAATAAAGATTTATACAAAATGAGAAGTGCAGAGAGTGGGAGATAATGTCTCAGTTTAAAAAAAAGAGCAGCATATTTTGACATTTTTTATTTGCAAGATCATCAAAATGTTTTCTAAAATGAAGGAACTCATCAATATTCTTATAATACATTAGAGTTGGAGAAATAAGAAACATATACTTTGTGTGTAAAATAAATAACTATTAAATGCACCAAATAAAATGTCTGTTTTCAATACAACCTGATCCATTTCACTCAATGGAAAACACCATATGGTAGAGTTGTGTGTCAAAGAGGCCACAAGAAAACGCTTCAACCATTATTAAAATGCATCTGATATTGAATTTACACTAAGTACCCCGCCTTTTGAAATCCTCAACCGTCAAGCAAGCATTAGCAGCGTCTGGAATCTCTCTCCGACATGTGCAGCGCATCTAACAGTCCATCACTGTCCCTGTTTTTCACTCACAGATGGCAGAGGTTACGCATGGCCACCCTAGGGTAGCGTCATCTTGTTATTTGAGTAGCTTGGCCTCTACCTGCCAGCTTGGCACAATATGGGTCCGTTCTGTTCAAGTCAACCATAACCAATGGCATCTTTTGGTTCTGGCTGGACAAATTTAAAGGCGTTTTACTAGATGGTGATAATAAAGGAATAAATAAATGTTGAGAAGCTAATAGAAGTCAACGATATTTACTTAACTGCTGATTCATTTCCTTTAAAATTGTTTGTATACCATAGCCAGATGCAGGCATTTTTTAAGGAAAAGTAATGAAAAAAATACCATTATTATTTGAATTTAGCATCTAATTAGTCCTTATCTATAGGAATATCTTTGTTGACATATTTTCGGCACATGAAGGGTTGGTTAGATGGCAAAAGGTCACAAAAATGATGGCAAGTAGTGAACAGTTCGTAGAGGAAATCTCCGATATAGAAACACTTTAAATGTCTAAAGACCGGAAGAGGTTTAAAGAGAATCTTAAAATATGTATTAGGCATTTGCCAATAACTGGTTTCAAGGTATGCCGTGGTATGAAAACGTCACGGTTTCAAAACCGCAAAAAAATTCCGTCATACTGTTTTTTGTACCAGAAATGCAAAGAGAAATCCTTCCCTTGCAGCTCCAAGGCTCAGTCTTCCTCCTCTGGTTGTTGCTCAGTGTCAGTGACTCAGCTGTGCTACACGATGGATGGAGGAGGTGAAGAGGTCCCCTTATCGAAAAATACAAAATCGTTGGTATGGGAATACTTCGGTTACAGAAAAGTTACAGACGGCCACGACTTAGAGGAGGAGGGCCAACAGATATGTAAAATATGTTTGCGGAGGGTGGCTGCTGAGGAAGTAATACCTCCAATATGATTCCGCATGTATACATAATTAAAGGTTAGTTAACACTATCATGAACGTTTTCCACCAGCTATGAGAGTTGAGTCCAGCGTGTTTAGCAGTGGTAAAACCTGCGTTTGTTTTTTTTCTCTCTGGCAACTGTGTTGAGAAAGAGCGTGTTTGTACAATGTAAACATGATACGAGTCATACGCACATTCTTTTCATGGAAAATAGTTCAATTATCTTTGTTCTGAGATAATAATGTTAAGCTGTGGCTTTACGCTCACCTAAAGTATTTGTTATTTTATTTCTTTCATTATATTTATGTTCCAATTTGCTTTGGCTATAGGTTTTGAAAAATAAAAATCCTGTTCAATGTAAAAAAGTTTTTTTTTTTACCCAGATATTTCAAGTAACACATTTTAGAGCTGTAACGGCAATACTGTGATACCGTCAAACCGTGATATTTTTGCCTAAGGTTATGCTACTGTCAGAATTTCATACCAGCACATGCCTACTATGTATTGGACGTAATTCATAACCCTAGGATTGGTTCTGGTTAATAAAAATGGGGCCAATTTCTTCTGTGAAGAACCATGATGTGCTCAAATTCAACGTGAATAGTATACAATGCATTTTTTTCTTCTCTAAATAACAAATAAATAATAACTAGGACATACCATGAACAAAGTAAGCCTCACAAACCCTGTCAATTACATCTTGAATCAGGCTGTCGTTGGAGCATCCAGTGTTCTGTCAGATTAGCATACTTTGTCAGATTAGCATACTTTGTCAAAGTAGCATACCCACATTACCGTATAGCACTTTCACACACATTAAATGTTGCTCAAACTCAAAGTGCTTCATAATATTTATTAAATAAAAGCTGTAGTTGTGCTCTAAGTCTGCGCAGAGTACATTGGACTGCATTTGATAAAGTTGTTTGGCCATTTATGTTGTCATATTAAAATTTGATGTCAGACATATACTTAATACAATGACAGTCATCAATTCATTGTAATACAGACAAGATGGCAGCCACACAACCTTATGAAATGCAGCTCGATCTACCAAATGTGGTAAATCAACAATTACATCTATAAATTACAAAGTATCACAAAGCACTTCAAGCAATATTTAATGTGTGACCTACCGGTACTCAAGTGGGTTTTTAATCTCCTAATTACTGCAACTATTCCTTTGTTTTGGGATATGTCTTTTTGAGAAATTGAAAAAACATTTTTTCAGGCCATTAACAGGTTGTCAAATCAACCACACAGCAAGCGTGAAACATCTTTCTCACATCAAATCCTCCACCAAACGTGCAAAACAATGGAACTACAGATAACGACAGATAAAATAAACTGCTTCTGGCTACATGCAACAACAGAAATGTAAACAATAACATCACAAAAGATGCTCCTAGTGTTGTTGTCAGCGATCCATAACTTTTGCATTGAACATCGTACAACATTTTTAATCGTACTATAGAACACAGCAAAGAGAACAAAAGAGACAGCGACCACACGGTGGAAGCTAAAGAGAAATATTCTCTAAATAAGGTGTAGGTGATGACACTGCGATGCATGACAGAAAAAATAAATAATACAGGGGATGATTTTTGTAGTAGTCCAATAGGCTTTAATTTCCTTTAACATAGTACGTAATGGAGAATTTATACCTAACAAAACCAACTATTCCCACCCAGCTCCCTCTACTGGCTAAGTCAGAACCTACGAACATGCAACAATAAGTCTGTAATTATTGATTGATTATATGTATATCAGCCCAAAATAACAACAACAACAAAATCAGCTACAAATATCAAAGGATATAAACCCCGAGAATATACCTTTCATATTCCATTCTAATCCATCCACGAATAAAGGAGTAAAAGAAAAATTTAATTCCATAATCAATTAATCTAATTACTCAACCCTGGGACCAAAAAATAAATTTGAGCTTTAAGAAATGTGTGCGATTTATATTAGGGGTGTGACAAAATATATTGTGATACTTTGTATCCCAAAAGGTTATCGATATGCTCCTGTCAAGAACCGAGATATCGTTTTAAAGAGGTGCCAATGTTTTAAAAAAAAAAAAAAGTCGCTACCAAAATCTACCAGCATAATAGTGTCTCGGTTAACTCTAAGGCTGCCATTGACGGTGCGCGACGCCAAATCCATTTAGACTGGCAACGTTCGTTCATTCAAAACCTGAGCATTCACAGTCATTCGGTCTGATTTTCGGGGCATTTACAGGTCACTCAATGTTCATTTTAGGGCATTTACAGATCATTTCCTGTTGCGTTTGAGTCACTGTCTATTCATTTGGGTGATTCCCAGGTCACTTCCTGTTATGTGACTCAAAATAAACAGGAAGTGACCCATAAAATACCCCAGAATCTACAGGAAGTAACTGAAAATCAACAGGTAAATGATCTTAAATGGCCCAAAATTACCTCATTGCCTGGCATTGGCTGCCACTGACGGCCATAGACGTTCAATCCGTTTGAAGTGGGAGGGACCCTCCCACTTTAAATGGATTGGACGTCCACTAGTGATAAACCAATTCCAATTCACAGCAGAAGCTTGTTTTTCTTTTTATTAGTTGTTTGTAGAATTTTCTAGAATTATTTCCATACCAATGTATCGATAATCGTTGTATCGCCATATCGTCAGATCATCATTATCGTGAGCTTTGTATTGCAAATCATATCATATCGTGAGGTACAACAAGGCTCCCACTCCTAATTTATATATTCCAAGAATATACCTACCAAATTTCGTTCTGAATAGTCCACAAATAATGGCAGTAATTTTTTTTTTTTTTTTTTTTTTTTTGAAACTTTGTTTATTGGTCACATAAGTCATGACATAAATAACAAGATGTGAGCATTTTTTCCTTTTCCACCATATCAAAAGAACACAAAAAAAAAACAACAACAAAAAGATAATAAAAGTAAAAAAAAACTCAACCCACCCAAAACCCAAGGCACATATCTAAAAAAAAATAAAAATAAAAAAACTATGATTATTTTCCCGTTTAAAGGGGAAAAAGGCACAGGTCAAGAAAAACTAATATTACCAAAATATTTAGGACAAAGTTCAAACATCCACACAAAGATGACATTCTGCGCTTTTAACATATACCAAAAAAGGGTTCCAGACGTCCTCAAAGTAGGGGTGGGCGATATGGCCTTAAACATGTATCACGATAAATGGAGCAGATTTATCTCGATAACGATAAATGACGATAAAGTCGTCCAAGCGGACTGTTATATAATTTGAAAATTTGAATCAATGCATGAAATACAGATTAACAGTTTCTTGTTGATTTAGTTACCAGCATTCAATTTGATATATTTAACAAATGTACATGCAGTCTAGACATTAGGTTTATACAAATGAATTGTAAACAATAAGAATTCAAGTATGAGCATTTATAACAGAGTGTATGGCTTGAACAATGTACATTGTCAAAATCGATATGCCTGTGCAAACATGTCATTGTAACACAAATGACTTGCAGCTCGAACAGTACACTTCAAAAAGACAATTTATTGTTAATGGCTGCTGTGACATAATTATTCAATACAAGTGTTTACTTTATGGTTTCAGGGTCCAGGGTCCCCCCCCAGTGCATTTTTTAATAAATGCACACATACATGAACCCCCAAACAGACAGACACACATTAAAGTTATATTGATCTTCTGCAAATGAAACACTTAAGATTTTATGATAGCAATAATGACACAGAATTAAACACATACAGAAAAATAGCTGGGGCCATTTGTGCTTTATGCTGAATGCTTTACCATCACAAAAGCTATCAGAGAAATCACACACAGTCCGATACAAAATAACGCGACATAGTAATTGCTAGAGGCAGTCCATGCCCAATCCACTCATTAAATTCAGCCGTTTCGACAAGGTTTGAGCCGCTATCCGACTCCATCACGTTCATTTGTAGCGTTAGCCGCTAGCGGCCGCTAGCGTTAGCGGCTAGCGTTAGCCTGTGGCCTGGCTACCGGTAGAAAGCACTGAAAGCACCATCTCCCGAATTTGTGAGAACAAGGGAGGACAGCTGGTGAAAGCCCGTCTGGATGCCACCAAGAGTCTATTAAATGTCGGGTGAAAGTTTGGCGAACCTCCCTTAAGCCACACTCCATCACGTTTTGCTTGTAGCATTAGCTGCTAGCGTTAGCTTACCGGGCTTCTGTTTGATTGGCTTCCTGATGATCACGTGACTCCCTACGTAAGTACATTCACTGCTTTCTTAAAGGGGAATGAGCATAGATGAACAACACAGAGTCAAAGCGGGATGAAAAGACTATTTTCTTGTTTTATTAATTTACCGAATTTACCGACATGGTCAAAATTACGTCGGTCATCGTGAAGAATTTCGGTGACGGTAAATTTTCGGTTTACCGCCCAGCTCTACCTCAAAGGACTCAGCCGATCCACTGAGTGTCAGTCTAATTTTTTCCAATTTGAGAAAAAAAAACATCTCCTTGAGCCAGTAGGCTTGCGTCGGTGGGACTGAAGACTTCCATCTTAACAAAATTAGCCTCCTAGCCAGCAAGGTTGAAAATGCTATAAAGTCCCCTTTCTGAGAAGGTAGAAAATGTGCTGCTGGAACCACACCGAACAGAGCAGTCAAGGCATTTGGAGCAATATCCATCCCGGTGATCTTTGACAGAACAGCAAAAATATCAGACCAATATGCAGTTAAAGAACAACATAACCAAAACATGTGTACATAATCAGCTGGAGCCTGCTTACATCGATCACAAGTGGAGGAGACCGCATCAAACATTTTGGCTAGCCTAGCTTTGGTATAATGTGCTCTATGTAGGATCCTGCACTGGGTAAAACAGTGTTTAGCACAGATTGAGGATTTGTGCGTCCTACCCAAAATTTCTCTCCAGACCTCTTCAGGTATACTCATCTCCAAACCCGACTCCCATATCGCCCTAAGGGTGTTTAAAGTGGAATCAGAGCTGATTTTGTAAATACTGGAATAGACTGTGGTAATGGCACCCTTTAGCGATGGCAAAGGTTTTAAAAAATTATCTAAAACAGAGGTAGCCGGGAGTATCGGGAAACTTGGCCAAAGTGAGCGAACATAACTGCGGATTTGAAGATATCTGAAAAAATGGCAGTTAGGTAATGAAAACTTTTCAGCCAGCTGTTGAAAGGAAGCAAAGGTTGAGTTCAGATACAAGGCCTTGAATGTTTCAATCCCCAGCCTAGACCACATAGTAAATGTGTTATCCAGTAGAGAAGGGGGGAAAGCATGATTAGGTGAAATTGGAGCCTGAATGGAAGGCGCCTGTAGACCAAAATACGCTCTAAATTGGTTCCAAATTCTGAGACAGGAGAATACAACAAAATTTTGTGAATATGGAGAGGTAGATGATAAGAGCGGTGAAAACAACAGGGATTTCAATGTCACCGGTTTGACGGAGTTGGCTTCAACATCAAGCCACAATGGGGTGCTATCAGTACTCTCATAGCAGAGCCAATACGTCAAATTCTTAATATTAGCTGCCCAATAGTAGTACAAAATATTTGGAAGAGCCATCCCACCTAGTTCTTTGGGTCTTTGGAGTGTCTGATAGCACAACCTGGGTTTCTTTTTATTCCATATAAAATCCCTAATAAGAGTGTCCACAGATTTGAAAAAGGAAAGAGGAAGAAAAATCGGAATACACTGGAACAAATAAAGAAATCGAGGGAGAATGTTCATTTTAACCGAATTTATCCGAGCTGGAACAGAGAGATTGAGCAAGGACCATCTTTCGAAGTCTTGTTTGAGCTGTACAAGCAGCGATTTAAAATTCATCTTACGAAGGTTGCTCAATGTGTCTGCCACATAAACTCCAAGATAAGCAAAACCTGATTTAGATACTCTAAATGGCAATGTTTCTAACGGCTATACTTTGGCTAGCTGATTTACAGGAAATATTTCACTCTTTCCCAAATTCAGTTTATATCCTGAGATTCTACTAAAATCACTTAAAACAGTGAGTGCTGCAGGAATGGAACGAGATAGATCAGACAAAAATAACAAAAGATCATCAGCATATAATCCAACTTTCAGCTCCACACCATGTCGCACTATACCACATAGGTCAGGGTGACATTTCAGTGCAGCCGAAAGAGGTTCCATGGCCACCGCAAACAACAATGGGCTCAGAGGACAGCCCTGCCTGGTAGATCGAGATAAGTGAAAATATTCGGAATTTGTATTATTAGTTCTAACTAGAGCAGGGCGGTAAACCGAAAATTTACCGTCACCGAAATTCTTAACGATGACCGACGTAATTTTGACCATGTCGGTAAATTAATAAAACAAGAAAATATAGTCTTTTCATCCCGCTTTGATTCTGTGTTGTTCGTCTATGTTCATTCCCCTTTAAGAAAGCAGTGAATGTGCTTACGTAGGGAGTCACGTGATCATCAGGAAGCCAATCAAACAAAAGCCCGGTAAGCTAACGCTAGCAGCTAACGCTACAAGCAAAACGTGATGGAGTGTGGCTTAAGGGAGGTTCACCAAACTTTCAACCGACATTTAGTAGACTCTTGGTGGCATCCAGACGGGCTTTCACCCGCTGTCCTCCTTTGTTCTCACGATTTCCGGAGATGGTGCTTTCAGTGCTTTCTACTGGTAGCGAGGCTAACGCTAGCTAGCGGCTAACGCTACAAATGAACGTTATGGAGTCGGATAGCGGCTCTAACATTGTGGCTGAACTTAATGAGTGGATTGGGCACGGACTGCATCTAGCAATTACTATGTGGCTTTATTTTGTATCTGTCTGTGTGTGATTCCTCTGATAGCTTTTGTGATGGTAACGCATTCAGCATAAAGTACAATCCAACGGCAAAACTTATAATGACCGAGAAATGGCCCCAGCTATTTTTATTGTGCGTGCATTTATTAAAAAATGCACTGGGGGGGAAAAAACCCTTAAACCATAAAGTAAACACTTGTATTTAATAATTATGTCACAGCAGCCATTAACAATAAGTTGTCTTTTTGAAGTGTACTGTTCAAGCTGCAAGTCATTTGTGTTACAATTACATGTTTGCACAGGCATATTGATTTTGACAATGTACATTGTTCAAGTCATACACGCTGTTATAAATGTTCATACTTGAATTCTTATTGCTTACAATACATTTTTATAAACTTAATGTTTAGACTGCATGTACAATTGTTAAATACAGTATATCAAATTGAATGCTGGTAAATAAATCAACAAGAAATAGTTCATCTGTATTTCATGCATTGATTCAGATTTTCAAATTATATAACAGTCCGCTTGGGCGAATTTATCGGCATTTATCGTTATCGAGATAAATCTGCTCAATTTATCGTGATACATGTTTAAGGCCATATCGCCCAGCCCTAGTTCTAACTAACGCTTGTGGAGACGAGTACAGAAGCCTAATCCAAGATACAAATTTCGTTCCAAACCCAAATTTCCCCAAACAAAAAAATAAATAATCCCATTCCACTCGGTCAAAGGCCTTCTCAGCATCTAGGGCCAACAAGGCCTCCGACCGGGCTTCAGTTGAGTGGTTATACACAACGTTGAAAACCCTTCTAAGATTGAAAAAAGAGTGTCTATCACGAATAAAACCAGTCTGGTCTTGAGAAATAATCAATGGTAGTACTCGCTCTAAACGAAGAGCCAACAATTTAGACAAAAGTTTAAAATCTACATTCAACAAACTGAGAGGGCGATAAGAGCTGCATTTTAATGGGTCTTTACCCTTCTTGAGAATCAGAGAAATACATGCCTGATTCAGCGTTTGAGGGAGAACGCCCAGCTCAAAGGCCTCTGTAAACACCTCCAACAAATAAGGAGCTAATGGCTTCCAAAACGTTTTATAGAATTCACTCGGAAAACCATCCAAACCCGGGCTTCTCCCGCTCTGTAAGGATTTAACTGCCTTTTCGAGTTCAGGTCCAGTAATAGGGCGTTCTAGCTCCTCTCTCAAGGTTTGATTTAGGACGGGTAGCGGTATTTTGCTAAAAAATGGTTCTAATTGTTCAGGCCCAAAGGAGTGATCCGACGTATACAGTAATTTGTAAAAGTCTAAAAATGTTCTGTTTATTTCTAAGGGATCTGACGTAATGCCTGACTCAGTCTCCACTCGTGAAATCAGCTGAAAGGATGATCTTTGACGTAGCTGGTGAGCCAAAAGCTTACCAGCTTTATCTCCCTGTTCATAAAATTTTGACCTTGAGAGAAGTAAGAGCCTAGTAGTTTGTTGAGAAATAATGGACTCGTACTCTGCTTGAAGAGCCATCCGCTCTCTATAAGTCTCAGGCAATTTAGAAACAGCATACTGAGCGTCCAGCGCTGCTATATTCTGAGAAAGTTTGGTCAATTTTGTCATGATTGTTCTCTTTTGATGTACTTCATATGAAATTATTTCCCCCCTCATAAATGCCTTCATTGATTCCCATAGTACCGCAGCTGAAATACCTGAAGTTCTATTAACATGAAAATAAAAATCTAATCGCTCTGTCATACGGTCAACAAAATTCTTGTCTAATAGGAATTGGGTATTAAGATGCCAAGGTGGCCGTGTATTTATGAACTTGCGAAAGTATATCTTCATGGAGACTAAGGCATGGTCAGAAAGAATTATTGGGTCATATTTACAGCCAGAAGTAGCAGTAAGTAAACAGTTATCTATTAAAAAGAAATCAATCCGATTGAAAGTTCGATGCACGTGTGGAAAAAAATGAGTATTCCTTTTTATCTGGATTAAAAAAGCGCCACGGATCAGAGACATCAAACTCGTTCATAAAGGCTCCAATTGTTTTGGCTGATTTTGATTGTGGTACTGAGGTCAAAGAGGAGCGATCCAATGAGGGATCTAGCCAGCAATTAAAATCGCCGCCAAGAATTAATTTATATTGTGCCAAATCTGGTAACATTGAAAAAATCTGTTTGAAGAAACCCTCATCATCCCAATTTGGGGCATATATGTTTGCAAAGACAACCTTCACATCATAAATATGGCCTAAAACAATAATGAACCTACCGGTAGAGTCCGAAATGGTCTTAATATGAACAAAAGGAATGCTTTTATGTAGGAGTACTGCCACCCCTCTTGCTCTACTGGTAAAGGAGGAGAGAAATATCTGGCCTACCCAGCTTCGTCTTAATCTAAAGTCGTCTGTATTTTTAAGATGAGTCTCCTGCAAATAAGCAACATGAGCATTAAGTTGAGATAAATGATGTAAAATCTTACTTCGTTTAATAGGGTTGTTCAAGCCTTTACAATTCCAGCTCACAAATTTGACATCTCCACCTAGTTGAGCATTGGCCATCGCAAAGAACAAGTAAAATTGGAAAAGAGTACACCTGATAAGGCCAGTAATGAATAAACTTGACCATATGCATACAAAGAGAGATATGTGCCACCCTCCCCATGTTGAACAGCCCAACTCATCCTGGGCTTCAACCCCAATATAACCCATTGAAAAACAACAAAAGTAACAAAACCAAAAACAAAACTCACTCTTAGCAGAAGCATCCCAAAAGGGGAGCATGCTATCTTACCTAATGACATACTAAACTCTGTCATAACTTAACAAAACTACCGTTCCTTTTAACGGCCTGGGGAATGCTAACATGAATTGTCCATCCACATTACAGTGCTAATATTAAACACACAATGCTCGAGAAAAAATTAAAATAAAAAATAGTAGAGCTACACTGTGCTAAGACCATGTAGCATACTATGCGCCGGGTAACACTGCCCCTGGTCATACAGGAAGTGAACGATGCCGAGGATCCACAGCATTGGAGGGCAACACCGAATAATACATTCATAACAATAATAATAAAATTGAGAAAAAAGACAAAAACAAAACAGAAGTCTGCGCACGTTCCCAACATTAATATAGGGCCCGATAACATCAGGACATGATCGGAGGCAAAAAAAAAAAAAAAAAAAGGCCGATCATCCTCAGCATTTCAGTGTCAGAGCAACGTACCTTGTAGGAACAGAATCGCAGAAATTACTTATCTCGAGTCTGAGGTCTCTCCACAGTAGCATCCGGATGAGAGGGAGAGAAACAAAAAAAATCCAGCTGGTGAGAGAATCCAGCCTCCTCCAAGATGCTCAAAAAGTCATAATTGCTCCAAAATAATTCCAGATCAAGGGGCAGCGTCAGGACAGGGTAAAAAAAAAAAGGCGAGGAGAAAAAATTTTAAAAAGTCAAGTTCCCTCTTGATCCTGGGATTTCAAGAGAGTTTTGTTGACGAATTCCAAAGCCTTGTTCGGGTCTTCGAATCGATGAGTTGGACCATTAGGGATTGTAATGTGTAGCGTGGCCGGGTATCGGAGTCCAAATCTCACATTAGCACATGAGTGAAGCTCCCGCTTCACCTTAGCAAATGCAGCCCTCTGTTTTGCTACAGTAGGGGTGAAGTCTTGAAAAATATGGAGCCTCTTCCCATTGTGCAGCAATGGTGATGCTTCTCCCGCCCGACGCAAAATTGTGCTCTTTTCCTGGAACATGTGGATCCTAATGATCATCGGTCGCGGAGGTTCGCCATCCATCGGTTTCGCACGCAGCGTGCGGTGTGCCCAGTCAAGCTCGGGTTCGTTCTCGAGGCTTAGCATGTCGCCCAAGAGCTTAGCAACAAACTTAGTAGGTTTGGAACCCTCAGCACCTTCAGCTAAGCCCACAAGTCTAATATTATTTCGTCTTGAACGGGCTTCCAGGTCTTCACATTTCGTGTTTAAGGACACCACCGTTTCGGACAGCTTATCCACCTCAGCCCGTAGGCTAGCCAGCTGACTTCCGTGCTCGTTAGCCGCACGCTCAAGGTCCGAAATAGTTTCTTTCTGAGCTTCGATCGTCATAACTACGGGCTTCAGAGCTTGTGCTCGAATTTTGTTACAATTTCCGTTCGAAGTTCATCCATCATGCCTTTGATGCTACGTAGCATATCGTCGTTTGCCGCCGGCCGTGGCGGGGATTCGGACGCCGTTCGTTGCTTACCACGGCCACTTTTCGATGGGTCAGTTCTCTGTCGGAGGCTCGCCATTTCCACAACCGCCGATCTCAAAATACACAGCAGCACAGTGTGTGCTAAATTCCAGCAGCGGACAGTTTCACGAGTTTGAATAGTGGCATTAAATATAGCATTCCCACGGAGCGCCTGCGACACACGTCCTACATGGCGCGCCCACTCACCGGACCTGATGCTGTTTTTTGCACATTGACAGCTTCAGTAAAAATTTTAACCCCGCAATTATTTCAACCTAATTAATTAGTCCTGGAGCAAAAAATAAATAAATGAATAAAAAATGGCGCGCCGAGGATCGATGCCTATACATACCTAGAATATACCTACCAAATTTAATTCTGATCCATCCACGAATAGGAGTACCCATTTTAATTCCGCAATCAATATAACTAATTATTCAACCTTGAGACAAAACTTTTTTTTTTTTAAAACACAAATCCGACTCTCAGAATCGATACATATACAGTACATCCCATGAATATACCTAAAAAATTTCATTCGGATTCATCCATAAATAATGGAGGACCAGTAATTTTAGTTCATGTCCTCCCCAAGAACAGCAACAAGAACGACAAGAAATTTGTGAGACCTCCTTCCGGGCCATCTAAGCAGTTACAAACAATAAAGTGGATAAATTGACATCTATGTATTTTATTTATTTAATCATTCATTCATCTCACAAATTGTCATCTTCTGATGTACTATTCACCTTGTTGTCCAAAAGTAACTTCCTGAGGTTGTGGCTCTCTGTATGTCGCTGGTGCTGCAAGTGCAGCAATTGCATTCAAACTGGATGTGTGGGGCTGACATTTTTAAAATGTTTTTTTTTTTTTTTTTTTAACACATCAAGGTGTGGGTTTATCAACGAATGTGACAAAATTGGATTTACTTAGATTTTGTAAGGCAAAATATAGGTTGAATATATTTCTATTTCGATATCTCCTTTTACAAATGTGGTTATTGAACTGTTAAAAGAATTGTTTGAATACATTTGGAGCCTTATTATATTTATTAATTTTCTAATGACAAAAACGTATGAAAAATTAACTAAAAACTTAGTAAGCTTATTTCAATTGTCACCATGAAAATTTACAAGATTTTAAAAAATAATGGTTGTTTGGAGTTTGGAAATTAAGCTTGGCTTTGTGGTTTGCCGATACAGGAAATGGTTTGTGAGGTTGCACAATACAGCTGAGGTTTGGGTGAATGCAGCACTCGGCAAAATCAATCAATCAATCCATCAATCTAACCTCGCAACTGTAAGATGGATGGGAGGAAACTAGTAGCCACAAATAGATCATTGTTTTCACACTGCACTGTGACAGAATGGGTGCTGGTCACGCTGCGAGGTCAGAGCCGAGATGAGCTTTTCAACCCTCAGGCATTACTTCATCCAACACCCCTGTAGCGGAGACACCGGAGCATGGCATTAGAGTTTCAGTTTGCCACAGAAAGCTTTGAAGGAGCAGCTGGGGTCATAACCAAGTGGGAAATTTTCCTTTTTTTTTTTTTTTAACTGCCACCTGCTCGTCGTAGTCTTAATGTTATGAAAACTTTATTATGCCTTACTTGATGTCTCGCTAACTATGGGCTACCGACAGGGAAATTTTGCTCATTAGAGGATAGATAGCGGACATGGGGAAGTCTTAACTTGCACCAAACCCAACACATTCAAAGATAATGCCTTCATACATGGGCGTGGTACTGTGGAGAAAAGTGGACCTACTGTAACTACCCAGGGCCTAAGGAGGGGGGGAGCCCTTTCTGATTTTCTGATTTTTTTTTCCATGTTTGTAATTTCAAATTAATTAGAATCTCCAATTAAATTTCATTCACTACCAAAGACCTATTCGTAACACTTATACTGTAAATGGCTCATGGTGTTATATCAGGGTGGATACGTAAAAGTATTGAACTGTTTCGGTTTTGAATGTTTGGTTCAGTTCACCTGAGGTTATGTTTTACGCATTTCTTTCTCATGAAATGTATTTTTAACACGAACAAAGCGCTGTGTACGGATCCAAAGTCCTTTGGGAGTTTCTGCATGGACGCCTTAAGTGTCGGACACTATTGACAATGGGGGCTTCAATTGAATACCTTGCAGTCATGACAAATGGCATAATGACAAATGCAAGCGAGAAGCCCGAGTTAAAAGACCTTCCTATTTCACCACTGTTGGGCCAGCCCCCGTCAAAAGGCGCGTGCGGCGGCAAGGGTCATGCTCAGCTACCCTTCACCCCTGGTCCCAGGTTGGACTGCAGCCAGCAGGAGATGCTACCGCAGGTGCCAGAGTGGAGGAGCACTTTTTGGCTTCCACGTTCAACTCACCGAAGAAGAAAGACAAATGAACAAAAATGTTTATGTTGTGGTAAAGTAGAGATTGTTTAGATTAGGGATTCCCGAATTAGGGATGTCCCAATCGGATCACGTGATCGGAAATCGGGCCGATCACGCGATTTTTCTGAGGATTGGAGTCGGATGAAAAGGAACGGGTTTTTAATTAAAAAAGATACAGTGGGGAAAATAAGTATTTAGTCAACCACTAATGCAAGTTCTCCCACTTGAAAATATTAGACAGGCCTGTAATTGTCAGCATGGGTAAACCTCAACCATGAGGGACAGAATGAGGGGAAAAAAACCTGAAAATCACATTGTTTGATTTTTAAAGAATTTATTTGCAAATCATGGTGGAAAATAAGTATTTGGTCAATACCAAAAGTTCATCTCAATATTATTCTTTGTTGGCAATAACGGAGGCCAAACGTTTTCTGTAACTCTTCACAAACTTTTCACACATTGTTGCTGGTATTTTGGCCCATTCCTCCATGCAGATCTCCTCTAGAGCAGTGATGTTTTGGGGCTGTCGTTGGGCAACACTGACTTTCAACTCCCTCCACAGATTTTCTATGGGGTATGTATTCTGTCTCTCATGGTTGAGGTTTACCCATGTTGACAATTACAGGCCTTTCTAATCTTTTCAAGTAGGGCAACTTGCACAATTGGTGGTTGACTAAATACTTAGTTGCCCCACTGTATATTTATGTTTTACTGCTTCATGCTTGTACATCTTCTTACTCTCCTTCCTGCTGCCTTTCTTGCGCACCAGTGCAGCTGGTATTTGTTACTTAAAGTTGACCATCATTGACAGGTTTTTAGCTTTGATCTGGCGAGAGAAAGGCTCGGTAGGTCTACGATAAAAATCACAAATCTGTTAGTCATCGTTTAGTCAATCTTCGTTGTCGAGAGGCTGCTCTCAGCAGCATGAGCGTCAAAGCGTGAGGGAATTTGAGTGAACTTGCTCAATGAAGCATTTATTATAGACAAGCAGTTTTCTACATTATTCTTGTTTAAAAATAAGTGTGGGTTTTCTCCAGGTTTCTGACACATTCCAAAAAAATGTGCAAGGTATGCTGATTGAACACTCCAAATTGTCCATAGGTGTGAGCGGGAATGGTCGTGTGCCCTGCGACTGGCTGGCAACCTGTTCAGGCTAGAGGTGTGCGAAATTTCCGATTCTTAGATTATTCGTGATTCAGCCGTAGAAGATTCGAGAACGATTCACAAAGATCCAAATTCCGATTACTGAAATATTTCAAGTAAAGCGGAACTAAAACAGTCAGCGCGTTCTTCGGGACGCAATAAGGAACGGACCGAGAGTAAACCTCATGCTTGTCATTACCCGGGTAATGACAATGCTCAACTCACGGCTCTGGCTCAACTGATGCCGCTAAATAATAAAAAAACAATAATATCTGACTGCTGCCGACAGCCGCTACAAAGTACTCCCACATAATGCTACGGTAAATATCACATGTATGAAGAACTACATGCGCAATGACGGACTCGGCGGCGTTAGCAGCACATGTATAGAAAACTAGATGCGAAATGACAGACTTGCCGGCGTTAGTCAACAGCCGCCATCTTAAAGCAGTAGACTTCCCTAGAAGGCTGTTGTAGCGAACCTTCCAAGCGAACCTAACTAACTTTTTATCTAAAATACTCCTAAATTGGCAAAATCTTGACTTGAATCTATCTTTAAAACAGGTTTACAACTTTCAAATGTCCAAAGCACACAGAAGAGAAATTATGGAATAACGGGAACAATTTTAACAAATTTAACGGTTGATTCACAACATGAAATTAGTTGAATGTAGTTAAAAGCTGCTGATACAGAATGGGGACTTGAGTATTTTATTTACAGTTTTGAACTTGATACTGAAATAGTCGTTTATTTAAGCCTGAGAGGCTTTTGTACAATTTTTGTAACTAATGTACGAAACAATAAAAGCAGCTAATAGCTTGGGGGGTCATCAATAATCGATTGATAATCGAATCGTAATCGAATCATTAGGTGCCCAAAGATTCCCACCTCTAGTTCGGAGTGTACCCCACGTTCTGCCTGGAGTGAGCTGTGACAGGCTCCAGCACCCACATGACCCTCGTGAGGATAAGCAGTTCAGAAGATGAATGAATGAATGAATGAATGAATGAATGTTATGGTGATTCAAAGTATCGGGTTAAAGGTGATGCAATGAAAAATCCTAACCCTGCAACCAATGTAAACAGTAAGTGTGGAGCCTTGGCAATATACAGTGGGGCAAATAAGTAGTCAACCACCAATTGTGCAAGTTCTCCTACTTGAAAAGATTAGAGAGCTCTGTAATTGTCAACAAGGGTAAACCTCAACCAAGAGAGACAGAATGTGGAAAAAAAAACAGAAAATCACATTAATTGATTTTTAAAGAATTTATTTCCAAATCATGGTGGAAAATAAGTATTTGGTCACCTACAAACAAGCAAGATTTCTGGCTGGCAAAGAGGTCTAACTTCTTCTAACGAGGCTCCACTCATTACCTGTATTATTGGCACCTGTTTTAACTCGTTAACGGTATAAAAGACACCTGTCCACAAACTCAGTCAGTCACACTTCAAACTCCACTATGGCTAAGACCAAAGCGCTGTCGAAGGACACCAGAGACAAAATTGTAGACCTGCACCAGGCTGGGAAGACCGACTCTGCAATAGGTAAAATGCTTGGTGTAAAGAAATCAACTGTGGGAGCAATTATTAGAAAATGTAATCTTCCTCGATCTGGGGCTCCATGCAAGATCTCACCCCGTGGCGTCAAAATGATAACAAGAGAGGTGAGCAAAAATCACAGAACCACACAGGGGGGACCTAGTGAATGACCTACAGAGAGCTGGGACCACAGTAACAAAGGTAACACAATCAGTAACACAATGCGCCGTCAGGGACTGAAATCCTGCACTGCCAGACATGTCCCCCTGCTGAAGCCAGTACACGTCCAGGCCCGTCTGCAGTTCGCTAGAGAGCATTTGGATGATCCAGAAGAGGTCTGGGAGAATGTGTTATGGTCAGATTAAACCAAATAGAACTTTTTGGTAGAAACACAGGTTCTCGTGTTTGGAGGAGAAAGAATACTGAATTGCATCTGAAGAACACCATACCCACTGTGAAGCATGGGGGTGGAAACATCATGCTTTGGGGCTGTTTTCTGCAAAGGGACCAGGACCACTGATCTGTGTAAAGGAAAGAATGGGGCCATGTATCGAGAGATTTTGAGTGAAAATCTCCTTCCATCAGCAAGGGCATTGAAGATGAGACGTGGCTGGGTCTTTCAGCATAACAATGATCCCAAACACACAGCCAGGGCAACAAAAGGAGTGGCTTCGTAAGAAGCATTTCAAGGTCTTGGAGTGGCCGAGCCAGTCTCCGGATCTCAACCCCATAGAAAATCTGTGGAGGGAGTTGAAAGTCCGTGGTGCCCAACGACAGCCCCAAAACATCACTGCTCTAGAGGAGATCTGCATGGAGGAATGGGCCAAAATACCAGCAACAGTGTGTGAAAAGCTTGTGAAGAGTTACAGAAAACGTTTGGCCTCAGTTATTGCCATCAAAGGGTACATAACAAAGTATTGAGATGAATTGATGAATGGTATTGACCAAATACTTATTTTCCATCATGATTTGCAAATAAATTCTTTAAAAATCAGACAATGTGATTTTCAATTTTTTTGTCCACATTCTGTCTCTCATGGTTGAGGTTTACCCATGTTGACAATTACAGGCCTCTCTAATATTTTCAAGTGGGAGAACTTGCACAATTAGTGGTTGACTAAATACTTATTTGCCCCACTGTATATTGCAAAGTTCATTTTTACCCAAATCGTTCAGGCCTTATTTAAAATTATTTTTAAGGGCTAGAAAATAACAAATATAATCCAGAAATACAATGGCATTACCGATCATTTATTTGGTTTTATGCCATCTGCTGCCCACATTTTTAGAGTTGACACACCTTTCATTGTCACCCACCGTAGTCACAGTGAAGCCAATTTTACGCTTTGTCATATTTACTGGTCTTAACTTTTGGGGGACTTTCTTTTGTCTCTTTAGCTCAGTGTCTCTCCACCTTTCCTTTCATCCCAGTGAATGATCAAATGATCAATGCATAAAAACCATAGCCAATGTTCCTCAGCGCACCCTCTGACAATGAGAACACCTTTGCAGTTTACTGTAGTGGATGTGCAATTAAACTTTATTCTCGTATGTTTATGAAAAAAAAAAAGTCACGTTTCCCCAGGATTACATCACCACCACCCTCTGCTGACAATAGAAATTAACATTACCAACACTTACCTCCTTACACTATCTTCGGAACATCATCTGACCAAACCTCGGAAACACGTAAGCGGAATCTCTGTTTATGCTGTGATAACTAACATACAGTACATGTTGATGACATGACAGCAGGGAGAAAATTGTTGTAAATCAGTTTTCCAATTTGATCAAAATCCAGTATTTTTCCACAGCTGTAAGCAAAACATAGTGTAGGTCAAACTTTGTCAACTGGTTGAGGTTTAATTGCAATAGCCTCTGAAAAATAAACCTCTTTCAAAACAAAGACTCAACCAGCCACCACATCACAGCCACGTCATACAAATATGATATATAAAGTACAGTATATAAAATTCACAGTATTTTGTGTTTTACAGCAATATTAAACATAGGGCTGTAATGATTTATGCTATCATCAATTGACTATTCGTGGTTGCCGATTCAATTCAAAGACGATATTGGTTCATTTGCAATGAGAGGTGTGGCACGCTTTGCTCCTCACTGCATTTCATATGACAGATTGTGAAGGAACTTGAGGGTTGGTTTCACAGACTGCTCTGTGATCCTTTTGACCTCTACACCTGACCCTTGACCTAAGTGTGTAACACAATTCAGCACAATGTCTACTCTGTCCTCCCCGCTGCTTCTGGCTGACAAAGCGCACAGACCCTGTGGTGTAGCATCCAAGCGCCACTCAAGTTCACAGCATCATTGTGTCGCTCACAACACCTGATACTGATGTATTTAGTTTGTTGCAATGTTATTACAGCTCCACATACAAAATATAACTTATTTCCTGGTGCTTTAAGACAAATGGTCCTTAGAAAATGATCAAACTTGACATTGCCACATGACATGAAAAAATCATTTCATGATGGATAACAAGTAGACAGGCTTATTGTACAGTTTATCACAACCAGGTGAGCTGCTTACACAGCATTCAATTCTGATTCTAAACAAACCATAATTGACTCAAGCTCTGAAATTAATGTGCATGGAGTAATCAATCCAACCAGACTGCTTTTGCAAGAAAGCAAACAAGTGTATGTAACGAATAACAATAAGAGACAAAAATGTGTTTGAATGTAATTCATGGTAAAAGCTGAAAAGAATTGTTTAAATATAAAGTAATCATTTTCTTTTTTGAGGAGATGTTGAGTAAAATGTATGCCTCACCATAAATTCAAATTTGGGAAACGTTTAAGATTAATGAGATTGATATCAAGTATTTGGATGTATCGGTTGTGTTGCAAAATGAAAATACTGTAAGTCATTGATTAGAAATGTGTGATAGTGCCCCCACCTAAGGTTACAGTTTAGGGTCGCTTTATTCAGTGATGCCACAGAGCAAATACAGTTCTTCGAGATCAAACAATAGGATGAAGGCCAGTTTTATAGCCCCTGAGAGTTGAGCATTTTGCAGTCATCAGCGTATGTTATGTTAAGCTAATGAATGTATGTCTTTATCTGCGCTAATCCCGGCGGGCGTCCCGACTGAGGGTCACGTTGTGGTCATCGGGTGGGGGCTTCTTCACCGTGGCTTGACACGCTCAAAGGAGCAACTTCCCTTTCATCATGCCAGGGGTCAGAGTTTTACTACCTCACAGAGTCAGCCAGCATACTGCACTGCGCAAACTCAAGCCTCGGGCAGCCATCTGATAATCATCATCACCTTATAAACACAAACCTACAAATCTACTCAAGTTTTTAAAAAGTCCTTAAGTATTCTCACAGTATATGCACATGCTTTCTTTCTGACAACTGTAGTGAATAAAGGATTTCCTGTTGGGATGAATCCAATTCTTGACCTCTTAGCTCTCTTTGACCATTGTCTGCGTTTTTTTAGGGGGTGGTGTATGTGTGCGTGTGTGTGTATGTGCGGCCGGGGGGTTATAAAGGTTAGAAGCCACACATACACCTTTTATATTAAATCTATTGTAGAAACACCTTCGGATTGTGAAATCATAAAACAAGATGATTTCAAATTGAACATGTTTTTTACATAGTAATTCTTCGACTGCAATAAAGTCCTGCCCTATACTCAACACTTTGTATAAATAGACAAACACCTTGTAGCCTTTTTAAAACCAAAGTACTCCCCATTTAGCTCCAAAAGCTGCGTGTTTGTGTGAGTTAGTAATTTGAACTAAAAGGTTTTAGCAGATTCTTGCAAAGAGTCACTATATGCTGCTCTGTGTGTCTTTTCTGTTGGCTGTGAAATGATTGTGGTGCCGCGACTGTGTCTGTGAACTAGTTACCGTGGGAGGACATGATGCTGTAGTACATGGAGCATCTTCATCACATTTTTAGCCTAGGATAGCACTATCACTAACGATGTACCCTCTTATCCAGGAATATTCAAACAACAACGGAGCAACAAGTCCATTTTGATCAACAACCTTTTTCGCTGCTCCTTTACAACTTTGTGGTCCAGCACGGGAAATTTTAAAGGGACGACATTTCTAATTGGCATACCAAGTTCAGTCCTTTGCAGCTGCTTGTGAAATCGCCTCCCTCCTAAATTCAAACTCAAATTGTAGATGTTTATGGCGTGTTGAATATCACACAGGCTTGATAAAAGCATAGACGGCACCTCACTAACATTATTATACCAATTTCCCTTGACAACCTTATTTATGCATCAAAATATGATTGATGCGCACTGTGGCAATTTCCTGGCAGCTATTGGGTCGTGCCAGGACGCAGCCATCGGAGACCTCTGAAATCAGCTTCACTGTCATGCAGCCTGTAGCTCATGGATCAAGTGGAGGCTGTAAATACTTTCCTGGGTTACGCGGAGGTCAGCAGAGCAGGCCATTAATGCTTCAAGAGCAACATCCCACTGACCCTGGTCACCGTTCCCATAGTGCTTACCGCCACCTCCCCCGCGTGACCATCACCGCTCACACGACAACAAAACACACAAACATGAAGCAAGATGGCTGATGATGAATGAGCATAATACAAACGTGATATATTTTGGGTAATATAATCTGAGCTATTTCAAACACCGAAAGTGTGTCTCTTGAAATTTTGGGGAATTAATAAACTTTAAGGAACTGACTTTGCCCAGCCATTGTCATTTTTTTAAATTAAATATTATTTGGTGAATTGATTTCTTAGCTGTAGGTAAAAGTGGAATGCCGAACGATATGTGTAGTTCTCAAATCACCACGTGACCCTTCTATGGCAACTACACAAATGTGTGTTGCCTGGAAACAGCCACATGAAGGACGTTCCACCTTAACACCTCTTGGACAGAGGCAGTCCTTCATTACCATTTAGTGTCCTCTGCACTAATACTGGATTTATATCAGCATTCTCAATGCCACAATCTATTTCTTTTGGTGAGCAAAGGACAGTACACCTGAAGAATTAAATAGATTGTACATGAGGACCCAATGTTAAAATATATATATGGTATTTTTAATTGAATAAATAAATGAATAAAAATCTGATACTTCTGTTGCTAGGTAAAGAACAATATTGTTTATGTGCTATGGAATGTGGAGGATTAAAACAGTATATAAACTCAACAAATAAAAAATGTGATTAAAAAAATATGAATTTTATTCATTTAAAATTACGATTAAAAAAACATAGTTGCTATTTCATATCAACTTTTAATTTGATGAACAGTGTGCAAATTATTTTTATGTCATTACATATTATTTGATTTGTACATGTTTTTAACGCATTTTTATTTGTGCACTTTCCTCCAAAAATATATAAAAATAAGTAATTTACAGCTTGGTGCACACATTTTGATTGTGCGTATGACACTCACCTCAATCATGTACCGTACATTTCCTTTACAATTGTTCTTTGACATCTTTTTAACTACATTAACGAAAACCAAGTATTCAAATGGGCCAAACCATCTGTCACTGAGTGTGCTGTGAGATGAATCACTTGGCACTGTTTGAAATGCTAATGAACCTGCTGAAAGAATTATCTTAAAAGTGGGGGAATTCAGAAACTCTTCCTCCTTTGGTGTTTTTAACTGATGGATATTGCATTTGAAAAAATATATATTCATATACATATATATGTAAAGACACGAGATCACAGATTTTAAATCAACCAATTATTTGTATTTTTATGTAGTTAATTTCAGTTCATATTGATTAACTTCAATAATTTATCAAATAATTGATGCGATTAATCTTATCCAATATCTATGACCGAAGCCCATAAAACCAAATATTTCCTTTAGCAAAATATTTTAATCAAAACAAAAGGTGTTACATTTAGATTAGAGAGATAGGATTAAAGAAATTTGGGGAGCAATTTGACAGGCTAATAGGGATCTCCCAATGCTGCCTGAGTAATCCCTCTCAGTCCGTAAACTTCAGCTAAATTAATTGGGCGACAATTCTTCACAATCTACATAATGACGGAATCCGTTACCTTTTTGCTTACATGTTTAGTTATCTAACCTCGAGGACCACACTTCAGAAGCCTTGATTGTCGAGCCCCGTAGAGGTAACTCCAGAGGAGTGTTTTGCCCTGAGAAGGCACGCCAATGTTGTTCTACTTCTAAAATATTTAATTTAGCTCTACAATGGTGACAAATTACTTTAGATTTATCTTAAGAGACATCAAATAATTTATTAAAATCAGGTGTAAAGTAAGTAAATTTAGCTGCTAACGTGAGCAGAGGTCCACAATAAAACTGCATAGAATATTTATTTATTCCAGCACGCCAACTCTTTTTAAAGATTTAATTGATTTTAATTTTGGTAGAAATAAAATAGGTTGACTAAAAAGGGAATGCTGTCACACCCAAAAAAAAAAACAAAACAAAAAAAACAGGAAATCCCAAAATAATTTATCCTATCTAGTATCTGCATGCACGGCCTCGACATCCAACCCTGCCCAGCTCCACCATGAACCCATACCCTACTGTACTCCTCCCAGCTCATCATTCAAGCATCTTGGCGGCTGGAGAGGGGGGTTGCATCCTGTCACCGCCCCACCCATTGCCAGCCGTCCCCTTCACCATGCCCCAAGGGACGGGACAGATCCCGCAGCCAACTTCTTTCCACCCAAGCAGAAGCTGACAAAGCACTTTCTTTCAACCTATCTGCAACACCATGCCAGCCCGTGAACCCCCTAGGGCCAAACATATGCAAGCCTCCAAAACAACCTGTCTTTTCGCTTTGTCCTCTACTTCCAGTGAGTTTAATTACATTATAAGCAGCACATATCATTGAGTAGGAAGGTGGGGAGTAATTCCTTCTTAATTCAAATGTCAATAAAAATTAAATTTGTTCTTTGAATGTGATTTTGTGGAGAAGCTGCAACAGAAGGTGGATGAGGGGGGTTAAGCTGCTTTGTTCAAAATACAATGTGAGGTAATAGAAAGGCTTAAGCAGTCAACACTTCTGCATTTCTCCATCCAGTGAGTGACAGGTTAACCAGCTGGACTTTACCATATGACGCAATAAGAGAAATATTATCAGTAGACAGTAGACACCAATCTAGAAATTGATCAAGTGGTCTGCATGTGAGAGAAACATTACTATATAAAAAAGAAAAAGTCTATCAATTAATCAATCATCTTGTTTAAGTGACAAATACTATACAAAATTTAAAACTAAACCTCTAAACCATAAGGGTAAATTATCAAATGATCAAGAAAAATATGTGATTGAGTTTAATATGGTAATTGACAATTAAGCACACACAAAAGACCACATGACTTTTCTTTAGCAAAAATATATATTATTTAGAGGTGATTATATGTGAAAACAAGTTTAATATTCAAAGATGTGAAGTTGATTAGAGCTGAAACGATTACTCGAATAATGATTTTAAAAATTGATCGAGGAATCATTTAATTTTGCCTGCTTTAAGCATGACGTTTTGCCCGGACTAATATTAATGCAACACAACGCGCTGACGCGTACAGGAAGAAGATCTGAGGCGGCGGATATATTTGATTTCAACCACGCATGAATATAGAGGTAACGACGAAGAAGCCGACCAAAGCGAAGAGAAAGGCACCAATAAAAAGCAGAAAATGTCAAATTTTTGGGAGCATTTCAAGCTGGAGACCAAGGCGAATACTGTTTCATGTATTTACTGTAAGACAGCGCTTGCATAACACTACAGTGTGTCTTCTATGCTGCAGCTCCACCGATGGCCCCCGTTTACTCCGAGAGCAGAGGAGTGATACTCGGGACAAGGTAAAATTGAGTTAAAGTAGCGCTAATAAATAAGATTAACGTTACTGTACCTTGCTAACGTAATGTTACCCCCGCGGAGGGCTAGGTTTCTATTAATTATGATTACTGTCGATGCGTGGCTACCGTGTCTTTCATACAGGCTTTATTTAATCTGTAAAAACAGCTCTGTAGAGTTATGAGGGTGTAAAATAAAAACATAATGAAGCTAACTGTCAATTTTAGCTCAGTAGTCATTGATGGATAAAACACCAGGTAGCACTGGTGCCTAATGTGCTCCAATAAATGTATTTTGAACACCCCAAAAACTCAAAATCCTATCAGGACTTACAATTTGGACTAACTTAAAACTTAATTACAACTTAAAAATAGCTTGACAGATGTGGAAATTCAATTGAAACACATGGGAAAAACACCTTTAAGTGCTGTGTGTGATCAAGCGTAATGACATTTTTAGGTAAGAAGTCAGAATTTTTTTTATAAGATCTTAAGTTTTTGAGTGACAGCAGTGAGTTTGTCGCTTTTTTCTAGTCACATCTAAGATGCAATTGTTTGCTTTAGACATGTGCCGATTACCGGTTTCATGGTATATAGTGGTAGGAAAACGTCACGGTTTCAAAACCGCAAAAGTGTTCCATCATACCGTCCCTAAGGTATTAGTTATTTTTTATGTCCCAAAAATACAGGGAGAAATCCCTCCCTTGCAGCTGCAAGGCTCAACCCTCCCGCACTGGTTATTGCTCAATCTCAGTGAGCCAGCTGTGCAACACAATGGCTGGAGAAGGTGAAACTCCTGAACTTTTTCCCCCCATCGAAGAAAACGAAATCGCTAGTATGGGAATACTTCGGCTACAGAAAAGTTACAGACGGCCGCGGCACAGAGGAGGAGGGCCAACCGACATATAAAATATATTTGCAGAGGGTGGCTACTGAGGAGGCAATACCTCCTATACGATTTCGCATTTATACAAAATTAAAGGTTAGTAAGCACTGTCATGAATGTTTCCCACCAGCTACAGGAGTTAACTCTGGCGTGTTTAGTGTGTCTAGCAGCTGTAAAAAGTCTTGTGTTAAAAAAGAGAGTGTGTGTATAATGTAATGTAATGTAACCATGATACGAGTCATACACACATGCTTTTTATGGAAAAAATTTCGCTCATTTTTGTTCTGATGGTAATAAAGTTGAGCTGAGGCTGTGGGTTTACGCTCACCTAAAGGACTGCATTTATTTTCATTCTATTTAGAATTTTTAAAAAAATAATTAAAAATGACTGAAATAATTTAACTTCACATTATATGTACAGTGGGGAGAACAAGTATTTGATACACAGTCAATGGGTTTTCCCATTGGCAGTGTATCAAATACTTGTTCTCCCCACTGTATGTTCAAATTTGCTAATGTTTTGAATAGGGGTGTGACAAAATATCGAAATGGTGATATATCATGATACTTTGTATCACAAAAGGCTATCGATATGCTCCTGCCAAGAATCGAGATATCGTTTTTAAAAGGTGTCAATGTCTAAAAAATATAATAAAAAGGAACCAACAAGTTGCTACCAAAAGCTTCCGCCATAATAGTGTCTCAGTTAACTCTAAGGCTGCATTGATGGTGCACAACGCCAAATCAATTTTGACTGGGAACGTTCGTTTATTCGAAACCAGAGCATTCACAGTCATTCTGTCCGATTTTCAGGGCGTTTACAGGTCATGTCCTGTTGAGTTTGAGTCACTGGCTATTCATTTGGGTGATTCCCAGGTCACTTCCTGTTCTGTAACTCAAAATAAACAGGAAGTTACTGAAAATCAACAGGTAAATGACCTTAAATAGCCCAAAATTACCTCATTGCCTGGCTTTGGCTGCCACTGACGGCCATCGACGTTCAATCCGTTTGAAGTGGGAGGGATGGCATTCGTTCATTCGCTGCCACCCTCCCAGTTCAAATGGATTGGATGTCTACTAGTGATAAACTCATTCCAATTCACAGCAGAAGCTTGTTTTTCTGTTTATTAGTTTGTAGAATATTCTAGAATGATTTTCTGACCAATGTATCGATAATCGTTGTATCGCTATGTCGTCAGATCATCATTATCCTGAGCTTTGTATCGTAATACCAAGAGGTTCCCACTCCTAGTTTTGAAAATAAAAGATATCTTAAAGTAACAAATTTCAGAGTTGTAATTGCAATACCGTGAAATTTTGGCTTAAGGTAATCATACCGTCAGTCTCATATAACGGCACTAGTTGGCTGTTTTCAACAATGTACATCTAAAATAAAGACAATGACTGTTTAAACATGGTTCAAAATTAGGTCAAATGTCTTGTTTTCTCATGTATATTTATAATTCCTCTTTACTTAAAAAATGTTTATCCAATTACTGGATTAATAAATAATAAAATGAATAAATAAAATGATTTTGTTTTCAATGTTAAAAATCAAGATCCATTCCTTTTGATCATATTAACCTGTAGGTCTTGTGCAATTAATTTGTTGTTTCAATCAAATGAAAGGCACGCATCAGAGAAACCTCACAATTAGTGTGCACATCCGTCATGTGGGTTACAGGAATTTTAATCTGGCAAATGTCAATAAATCTTCAATCATCCGCGTGGGGGTACGATATGCGACTGGCGCCTGACAGACATTGCTGTAAGGCACAGTTAGCAGGCCTATTAATGTGGGCCCGGGGCCCATCTCCCGACTTGTCGCAATATAGTAGAAGGTACAAGTGACATCAAAAGCTATGCTAATATACATTTGTCATTTACTTCTTACCACCTTCATTGAAGTCCTTTTCCATTTTAGTGGGGCGCGTGCAACACCGGATTTGGGGACTAATGGCGTCAGTGTTTTTTCCAAGTTCAAAAGTTCACCTTTTACGATCACCCCGCGCCTGACTGACCACCACCAAATAAAAACATTCCGACCTCTGTTCCTAAAACACGCACGCGCACGGGTGCACGATACAAGAAGCAGGGAAGCCAAGTCGTGGAGATACACCTTCACTTCATTGTCACTCAATTAAAAAAAAAAAAAAAAAAAAATTGGGGAGGAAAAAAAAAAAAAAAAAGTGACAAGTGCACGTGTCAAAAAACACAACAACCAGGACGAACATTACCTTATAGAAATAACTTTCATTCTCGTTAGTGGACACATTTTTGTGTTACAAGTAGTGATGTAGGCAGCCCATTGAGTTGCTCACAAGTTTGAATATGTGTTTAATGACAGCTAGCAGCTAATGAAATGTAATTGTTAGCCTACCGTTCACCGGCTTGGCGTTGCTTCTTTCCGGGTAGTCGAACCCATTCGTCCTCTTCTCTATCTCCATCCTCAGGGACTGATACCGAATCAGTCCCGCGTTGATCTTTTTCTTTTACCGCCACACCCGAAGAAATGTCAACGAGTGGTTTAAAGGTGGTGCCAAAATACGAATGGGTGACGGGGTGAGTGCGCACGTACAGGTTAAAAGGCTGTCCTCAGCCTAGTCGCCTCACCGCTCGATGCTGTGTCCCATGCTTTACTGCTGCCAGCCAGTCTGGGAAGTGGAAACACACAATCACAGACCCCCGAGTGTGGTGCGTTCGGTGCCCGTGGGAAGTTTGGCGTCATCAACCGACTATTCATTTGATTATTATTTAGTTTTCTTTTTAATTCCTTCATCATGTCTATATCATATGTCATAAATTTAAATATATGCAAGGGCTCACCATGTGACTATTAATTTGATTATTATTTAGTTTTCTTTCTAATTTCTTCATCATGTCTATATCATGTCATACATTTAAATATATTATTTGCGAGGGCGTAGGTTTGGTCTCAACATTGGTAGGGACGATTTAACAGCATAACCTGCATGTTTACCTTTTGCTCAGAAGGGCTACATTTCTCACGAATATGAACCTAATTAATTGGTATGCTAAATCAGAGGTGCTCATTTCGTCGATCACGATCAACCAGGCGATCGCAACGCGAGTGTGGGTAGCTCGCGCATCCCCCCAATTCCGATTTTTTTTTTTTTTTTTCTAAATGTACACAGTTAATTATGACTGTTTTGTGTATGTTGTGTGAGCAACATATGAGGTTATGCAGCACCCCTCTCTCTATAAACCAGTGTTTTTCAACCTTTTCTGAGTCACGGCACGTTTTTAGAATGGAAAAAATCTCGCGGCACACCACAAATCAAAAAAGTTCCAAGATTACTTTCTGTACTTTATATTTATTTATAAAATAGTTTCTCAATATTTATACTTACTCAGTGCGAAACTTGGGCCTGTTTAGATGAACAAAAAGCTGATATACCAGCAGGAATCTTCATCAACAGCTCTCAGTCTCTGTTTTTATTTTTTATAGCAGTCAGGCTTGAAAAGCTCAGAACAATCAGACTGGGGGACTTAAGCAATGTCTTTAACCGCATCAGGGCCGAGGAGCTCGCTGACAATAGCTTTGCAGGCAGGTAGTATTAAGGTCTCTGCCACAGTGTGGGACTTTGGATTTAGCAAAAAGTTTAGCAACACGGTAACTGGCTTTGGGGGCTTTCTCATTTACCTTTGTAGCTTTTCTCAAAAAAGTTGCCTGTTTCTCTGTACTTTCACAAAAGCGAACAAAATAGTCCATCGACTTGTTTTGAAGCGACGGGTGTTTCGTTTGGGGATGACGTTTAGGATAGCTGCTCGTGTTGCGTTCAAGAACTGCTCAGATTTCTAGCCGTCAGCCACCTTGCTGCCCTTGACAATGTGTTGGAATAAAACACAGGGGGAGGATTGACTGTCGTCACACATGGATAAAATAGAAAAGACACTTTCGTGAATATTTACTCTTGATTAGTCTAATCAAATGATGTACAGTAGATGTACTAGGGTCCACATTGTCGCGGACAGCAAGGTAGCTGATGGCTAGAAATCCGAGCAGTTATTGAACGCGACAAGAGCAATACCAAGCTCATCTGCACACGACCGCAACTTTCTACTTGCTCCTTCCGTCCTACTGCAACTCCGCCCGACGACGTAAAAATAAAATAAAATAAAAATGCGATATTGGATAATTTCTCGCGGCACACCTGACGATCTCCCACGGCACATGTGCCGCGGCACACCAGTTGAAAAACACTGCTCTAAAAAGTTTCTTGCTCACGTTTTTCTAGTTCTATAGCTTCCAGCAGAGTTCACTACATTTCTCACAGTTTAATTGATGTAAACAGTAGAAAATACAAACAGGAGGACACTTCTAAGCAGTTTCCTACTCGAGTTCTGCAGGTTAGCTCACACAGTTGAATGTTATGCTAACTCTGATGCATGTCGGACTTTCAGTAGCAAAATTGTTCCACAACATTGGTGTCTTTTTAAATTCCTTACAGTGACTGCTGCTGGTCTAAAAAAAACTAATATCCCTCCTCTTCGAAGGAGGTGGCATGTTGTCGACATGCTTTTCTGTCGGTGCTGTGTGAGTGTGAGCGTGCAGGGGTGGGTGAAGTCATTAGCCAATCAAACATGTGTTTGGGGGGGTGGGGGGGGTGGACCGGCACATTCAGCAAATGAAAAGGGGTAAATGTAAATTTGAACATGATGACAATAATTCACTCAATAATGGTAGGGTCAATTCTATCCTTACAACATATGGGAAGACAATCTAAATGACCTATAACTGAACTCATTATATCATGCATATAAGGTTGTTTAAAAGTTGGTGGGGACAATTGGAGCATCCTGAAAAGTTGCTCGTGTTATGTCCCTACCGTCCCTATGCAAACCTATGCCCTTGATTATTTGCAAGGGCGTAGGTTTGATCTTAATATTGGTAGGGACGATATAACAGCATAACCAGCTTGTACACTTTTTGCTGGGAGCAGGACATTAATAAGACCAAATATATTTGGTGAATGAGAGTCAGGGCTACATTTCTCACCAATATGAATCTAATTAATTGATAGGCTAAATGATTGATGCATAATAAATCTGTATTGACCAATACTAACTTTCGCACTGCAAATTTATAAAGTTTTAATCTGATAATTTTTGTCAAATAATTTTCTCCATGTTTTTTTTGAGTGTTAAAGGCTAGTTAACAGATTAATGCGAAGGATTCTTTCATTTACTTTAAGTAAATTTTATTATTTGTTTGTATTGAGCCCATATCATAAGCGGAGTTTAAGGGGGGGGTCAGTTCGAAAAGTGTCATTGCATGTAATTGACTTTCCTACATATATATAACGGAAAACACTCAGGTGACTTGAAGTTCCGCTCTGAGACCCCCAATTTGGCCAAATTTCAAAATTTGTCCGATATGCATGTGTGATACATCATTGAAAAGCTTAACATCTCAATTTTCTGGGGGAAGAAAAATTTTGAACAGGATGGCATTTTTTTTTTTTAAATGTTTATTAAACAGCAAAACCCTATCTGGAGGTTAGAGCACGCGAGAGCAGAATTATAGACGCCAAGACTTCAACAAGATGTTATCCCCAATTTGGCCAAATTTCAAAATTGTCCGATATGCATGTGTGATACATCATTGGAAAGCTTAACATCTCAATTTTCGGGGAAGGAAAAATTTTGGACAGGAGGGCATTTTAAAAAAAAATGTTTATGAAACAGCAAAACCCTATCTGGAGGTGAGAGCACACGAGCACAGAATTACAGACACCAAGACTTGAACGAGATGTTATCACATACTTACCTTGTTTCGATCCAAAACCTCCATGTCGCATGTATCACTGAGTGTCAAGACACAGCTGCGAATGGCCACAGCTGGGTTTTGGGGGGATTTTATGGGTGAAGCATGGTAATATAACAAGGGTTGCGATGCAGAAATCGCAGACATCGAGGAGTGGTCGAAATTTTCTTTTTCATATATTTACCCTTTAAAACTTTTCAATTTCCGATCATTAATCATCTAACTTATCGAGGAAAATGCGACAGTAATGAAAAAATACAATTTAGCGATAGTTATGAGGTAGATACCAGTGACTTTTTACAAACATCATTTTTTTCATTGTGACGTAATTTATTTAAAAGTTTAAAATATGCGAGTGAACAATTTTTTAAAGTCGTATTTTTTTTGACAAAATATTAGACATAAATTAATGATTGTAAGCTAAAAATGACAGACATTTTGAATATTAAATATAATTACTTACCTTGTTTTCATGGCTGGGTTGAAACAAAAATGGGTGCGCGACATCTGTATACGGGGGTTGCCAGGGTAAAATGGGCAAATTAAAAATATTTGGAGGGCTTAATGCGCCATGAAACTTCTATGGCAGCATATAGACATATTGTTCTATCAAACACAACAGTTCTTTTGGCTTAAAATAAAGCAGTTTATTTTAAAGAGGAGTGCAAGAGCAGAAACCTTTTTCAGTCTTGTCTGTGTTTTCCGCCATATACTGTATATATAAAAGTTGCAAAGCATTAAAAGAAACAACAAAAATGAATGAAATGAACAAAAAAAGATATTTCTATAACAGGTCAAAATATTTTTTGTCTACACTGTAGCACCTTCGACGGTCATTTGCTTTGCATATTATTTAAAAAAAAAACAACAACAATTCGGGGAGGGCAATTTTATTTTTCAAATGAATTTTGTCTTTGTTTGAAATTTTTTATTTGTTTTTTTTTTAATTGAAGCAACTTTTGGGGGGATTTAATGATTTAGACACCTTTTTGGGGGATTTAATGATTTAGACACCAATGTCCTACCCATAATATGGCCCCTACACAAAAAGGATAGCTAAAATCAAAGAAAACCTTTTTAATTAAAAATTAAATGTGTTCAAATGCAAATATTTGAGTCTCAAATATTTTTTCGCATTCAAAAACTTTTTTTCCATGAAATTTTTTGGGGCAATTGAAGTGATTTTTTTTTGTTAGAAACAATCTTCAATCAAAAACTAAATGACTTCAATCAAAAAAAAAAAAAATCAAAGAAAAATAGCTTTCAAATGCATTTATTTGAGTTTCAAATTTATTTTTGCATTCAAACACATTTTTTTGATCGAATAATGAAGACACAAATCTACCTCCATATGGACCCGCCCAGGTAATACAATTTTTGACTGGGGTAACTACATTGGCATGACACCGGTGGGCGTACCATATTCAATGGATGACGATCTTGGCGAAAAGAATAGCTGTCTTAAGCAGCCTGATTTGGAATTCCCCTCAAGAATGATGGGAAACAAAAAACACTCATTTTCAACTCATTATTATAAATATTCTTGTAAGTTAATTTTATTGCTGACACTGTGTTTTTGGGTCATCATCATATTGTGCCCCCCCCCGGCCCAAAAGTCAAACTCCGCCTATGGCCAATATATCTAAAAGTTGGTAATTTTTCACCTAAATCAAGAAAAAAAACTTTCAAATAATGTTTTGAACAATGTTCTTGAATTAAGAACATTTTTGACAAGTTTTTCTTTTAAGATTAAATATAGAAACGTTTTGCTTAAAATAAGTCTTTTAAGCTTATTTTCAAGTAGCTATTTTTCCTATTTCAAGAAATCTCAGTGAATAAAATAGACTTGGAGCACTGTAGCAGTAGCAAAATTAGTGGAGTGTTCCCCACCTCCACAACATTGACGTCTCTTTACATTATTTACATCGGCTGCTGTTGGCGGAAATAACATTTCTAATATCCCTCGTCTTTAAAGGGGACGGCGGCATGTTGTGTTTCTGTCGGGCTGTGAATGGGTGTGTGTGTGTGTGGGGGGGGGGGATTCAAGTCATCAGCCAATCAAACGTGCATTTGAGCGGAAAAATGGACTGGCACATTCAGCGAGTGAAAAGGGGTCAGTGTAAGTCTGAACATAATGAAAGTTCTGTAATTCACTTAATAATTACCTTAATAATACCTACAGTGGGGCAAATAAGTATTTAGTCAACCACTAATTGTGCAAGTTCTCCCACTTGAAAATATTAGAGAGGCCTGTAATTGTCAATATGGGTAAACCTCAACCATGAGAGACACAATGTGGGAAAAAAAAAAACAGAAAATCACATTGTTTGATTTTTAAAGAATTTATTTGCAAATGATGGTGGAAAATAAGTATTTGGTCGATACCAAAAGTTCATCTCAATACTTTGTTATGTACCCTTTGTGGGCAATAACGGAGGCCAAACGTTTTCTGTAACTCTTCACAAGCTTTTCACACACTGTTGCTGGTATTTTGGCCCATTCCTCCTTGCAGATCTCCTCTAGAGCAGTGATGTTTCGGGGCTGTCGTTGGTCAACACGGACTTTCAACTCCCTCCTCACCCCGTGGCGTCAAAATGATAACAAGAACGGGGAGCAAAAATCCCAGAACCACTTGGGGGGACCTAGTGACTGACCTACAGAGAACTGGGACCACAGTAACACAATGCGCCGCCAGGGACTCAAATCATGCACTGCTAGACGTGTCCCCCTGCTGAAGAAAGTACACATCCAGGCCCGTCTGCAGTTCGCTAGAGAGCATTTGGATGATCCAGAAGAGGACTGGGAGAATGTGTTATGGTCAGATGAAACCAAAATAGAACTTTTTGGTAGAAACACTGGTTCTCGTGTTTGGAGGAAAAAGAATACTGAATTGCACCATACCCACTGTGAAGCATGGGGGTGGAAACATCATGCTTTGGGGCTGTTTTCTGCAAAGGGACCAGGACAACTGATCTGTGTAAAGAAAGAATAAATGGGCCCATGTATCGAGAGATTTTGAGTGAAAATCTCCTTCCATCAGAAAGGGCATTGAAGATGAGACGTGGCTGGGTCTTTTCGCATGACAATGATCCCAGACACACAGCCAGGGCAACAAAGTAGTGGCTTCGTAAGAAGCATTTCAAGGTCCTGGAGTGGCCTAGCCAGTCTCCAGGTCTCATCCCCATAGAAAATCTGTGGAGGGAGTTGAAAGTCCGTGTTGCTCAACGACAGCCCCAAAACATCACTGCGCTGGAGGAGATCCGCATGGAGGAATGGGCCAAAATACCAGCAACAGTGTGTGAAAAGTTTGTGAAGAGTTACAGAAAACTTTTGGCCTCCGTTATTGCCAACAAAGGCAACATAACAAAGTATTGAGATGAACTTTTGGTATTGACCAAATACTTATTTTCCACCCATGATTTGCAAATGAATTCTTTAAAAATCAAATAATGTGATTTTGTGGGGGGTTTTCCACATTCTGTCTCTCATGGTTGAGGTTTAACCATGTTTACAATTGCAGGCCTCTCTAAGATTTTCAAGTGGGAGAACTTGCACAATTAGTGGTTGACCAAATACTTATTTGCCCCACTGTATATAACTGAAGTCATTATATATTGCAAATGAGGTTGCTTAAAAGTTGTTGGGGATAATTTGAGCATCCTGAAAAGTTGGTAGTATTATGTCCCTACCGTCCCTATGCAAACCGATGCCCTTGATTATATGTATAGTACATATTGGCGACAAAAAGAAAAGAAAAAAAATCTTAATCTATGATCCATGTGGTGCCTGAGAATATATCAGAACAAGAGATGGGTAGAGTAGCCAAATATTTTACTCAAGTAAGAGTAGCATTACTTCAAAATAATATTACTCAAGTAAAAATAGTCATCCAAAAAATGTACTCAGGTACAAGTAAAAAAGTATCCGGTTAAAAGAATACTCAAGTAATGAGTAACATTGTGAGTAACTGCTTGCTTTTGTTTGATTTTTTTTTTTTTTAACAATGGTCTTTTTTTCTCTTAGCACAAACATATCTATATGAACTTTGTTATAATCATACTGTACAATAAACCATCAGTTAACCCCAATAAGCCAAATACAAAAAAAAAAAAAAATAACTGAATTCCGGCAAGAGAAAGAAAAAACAGAAATTAAGCATTATTTGTCCAAAGAGCATGAGTGCCCTCTCGTAGAGAAAATAGTTTCTAGTTTGAACAGTGAATCGTTTGTTCATAGTTACTATTATAAAATTAAAATGATCATATCTCCGATTTTCCGTGGTCACTCAGTGCCAAATAAAATATGGGAGAGAGGTTTAAATCTGCGCTTTCGAGTCATGTTGAGGGCATCGCTCTCTGTAAAATACTTCATTTTTTACTGTGCTTTGAAGACGCCATGTGATTGAAAAGGCTGGCGTGATCATAGAACGCCAGGCTTGCGTCAGATTAGTGTAATGGAGTCATATGATTATTGTTGCGATGTCTCATTGGTGAAATTGGTAGAGCTACTCTTGGTATCGCTGGCAAAAAGAAGAATAAATCTAATATGTAGAATAAAGGGGGGAATGTAACGACTCTTTTGTAGCCCAAAGTAGCGGACCAAGAGTAGCGTGTGTTTTTTTTCTTCACAAATCTACTCAAGTAAAAGTGAAAAATTATGGCTTAGTAAAACTACTCTTAGAAGTACATTTTTCTCCAAAAGTTACTCAAGTAAATGTAAAGGAGTACATGCAACGCGTTACTACCCACCTCTGATTAGGGCTGCAGCTATCGATTATTTTAGTAGTCGATTTATCGATGAACTAGTTAGTTCGAATAATCGAGGGATCGGATAAGGAACACAAAAAATCAAAATACAAAAGAACAAATGGCTAACTTACATAGCAAAAGTTCGCTAGCTTAAATACTATAAAATGCTGATTTTTTTTTCACAATGGAAAAGTGTGATATCTTGATCTAGAATACATATAGCTCCTGAGAGTGTAGGATCCAGTTTCAGAACCCTCAATTTTCATATGGCGGAAAACACAGACAAGACTGAAAAAGCGGTTTCTGCTCTTGCACTCCTCTTTAAAAGAAACTACTGTATTTTAAGCCAAAACAACTGTTGTGTATGATAGAACAATATGTCTATATGCTGCCATAGCACAGTCATGGTGCATTAAGCCCCCGAACTATTTTTAATTTGTCCGTTTTACCCTGGAAACCCCCGTTTACAGATGTCGCGCAACCGCTTTTGTTTCAACCCAGCCATAAAACGAAGGTAGTTCATTATATTTATAATTCAAAATGTCTGTCATTTTTAGCTTAGAATCATTCATTGATGTAAATGACTTTTAAAAAAGTATTCACTCGCATATTTCAAACTTTTAAACAAATTACGTCACAATGAAAAACATCGTGTCTGTAAAAACGTCACGGATATCTACCTCATAATAATCGCTTAATTGTATTTTTTTTTTGTTACTGTCGCATTTTGTTGGATATGTTAGATGACAAATAATCGATCCAAACAAAGAAAAATTGGGGAAAAAAATGTTTAAAAGGGTAAATATATGAAAAAGAAACCACTCCTTGATGTCTACGATTTCTGCATCACCGCCCTTAATATATTACCATGTTTAACCCATAAAATCCCCAAAAAGATGCAGCTGTGGCCATTCACAGCTGTGTCTTGACACTCAATGACAAATGGTATATGGAGGTTTTGGATTGAAACAAGGTAAGTTCGCGGTTATATCTCGTTAAAGTCATGGCGTCTGTAATTCTGCTGTCGCGTGCTCGCTCCTCCAGATAGGGTTTTGCTGTTGAAAGAAAAAAAAAAATTAAATGCCGTCCTGTTAAAATTTTTTCTTCCCCCAGAAAATTGAGATTTTAAGCTTTCCAATGATGTATCACACATGCATATAGGACAATTTTGAAATTTGGCCAAATTACGGGTCTCAGAGCGGAACTTCAAGTCACCTGAGTTTTTTCCGCCATATGCAAATGAAGGTTTTGATGAAAAAATCTTAGAAAATATAATTTGGGAAAGGACATCATTTTTTCCTTCTTTATCGTTAAATCATGTCGTGCGTTTCTTCGTCGTGTTCCCGAATGCTGGTTAGAGGCAACTCGAACAAGCAGGGAAACCACCCTGCGTGACTGCGGGCGGAGAGGAGCCCCGTGCCCACTCCTCCCTTGCTTGGTGCAGGCGGTGCCAGGCCTACTCAACAGCTACTCAACAGTTAGCTCCTGCACAGCAGTTATATTTTCTGCATGACTAACACCATGCCAGACTGGGTCCACGCATGACTAGATGCATTCAGACACATTCAGGTATCTTAAACTGTCGGTGCCAGGATGAGAGATCAAATTGCTGAAAAGCAGGGCATCAATTCATTCATGATCACAGGGGATTTGTCCTAATAATGGGTTCACCATTACACACTACTAACACTGCTTGTGCACTTACTTTACTTTATCACCTTTCAATCTGATCTGCCCTCCTCTTGCCTTCTGATTCCTCTGTGCTCTCCCATCATGTGTACTCTAATGAGAACAGTCATATAGTGATAGCGATGCTACTTACATTAGATAGCATGTGTACGTAATCATGTTTCATGTAACGCTTCCGTTCTTTCTTTCTGTCTGTCCCCCAAACCCCTTATTAATTAATTAATTAATAATTCCATGACCACAGCCATGATAATGAATGCTGGAAAGTATTTAAAATGGCTTGTTTTACATTCTATCTGAGCTGGAAAAAAAAAAAAACAACCACAACAAAAATTCACTGACTCACATATTTTTAATACAGTTAACTGGACTCTCCCCTTTCACACACTCCGAAACACCGGGAATATCGCAGGATTTAACCGGGCAGCAGCTGTATGTGAAAACAATTTCCCGGGTCGACTGACACGGAGATTAAACGGACATTTCACAGGCCGTGTCTTAGTATCATGTCTGGGACTTTCCCGGGAAACGGTTTGCGTGAAAGCAGGCGTTAAATTCCAGGGTCCGATTGTCACCTCCTCTACTACTCTACTTTTGCTACTGCCGAAATAAGGTTGTACTTCAAAGCACAAAACAACGGAGGAATGCGTTCAAGGGCTTATTACATACATATTTGCTACTACAAGCAAGATCTGCACCCGCTGCGGCTCAATCCGGGCCTGCGCCCTAGGCTTCCGTTCATACCGAGGCCGCCTTTCTACTAGGCGGGGCCTGCGGCAAGGGGAGCGAGCGAGCAGCAGCGGGGAGACGGGACGGAGGGATGCGTAAATGGTTTATTAAATACAAAAATACACGGGATCGCTGTCTGAAACGGGGGAATTACACAATGCGTCCGTGACAGTAGAACCGAGGAAGAGAGTCCATCGTCCATCTTTGGAAATGTGTGGTTTATTTTGTTCCCGATTTTAGGGTACTGCGGAAACAAGGTTGTACTTCAAAGCAGAAAACAACGGAGGGATGTGTTCTATGGTTTAATAAATACAAAAATACACGCAATCGCTAGCTGAAAAGGGGTAAAAACACAATGGGTCGGTGACAGTAGGTCGATGGGGATCAATGAAATACTAACCTAAGCGGTAGGCAGAGAGCCGATAAAACAACAAAACAAAGCCAGCGGGATTCTTCCTTGCACCCTTCTCTTGGATCGCCTGGGCTTAAATACAGTCTTGATGAGCTTGAATTGGCTGCAGTTACGACGTCGGGAACGCTCCCTCCGGAACAAAACACGATTTGACCGACATTGTGACAGCCGACGCCGACCAAAAATGACGTCATGTCCGGGTCATAAAATCGCGCCAGCAGCCCTCTCCGCACAGAGCGCACCAGTGGGCAACACGGGACAAGTGTGTGAAAGTGTCCAACCCGCATAATTCTCGGGACATCTCTACATGTGTGAAAGCAATGACGCAAGTAAATCCCACGTCACCTTACACGGGAATTTACCTGGATATGTGTGTGAAAAGGCTTTAATTGGTTATTGTTGTGGTTGTTTTACAAGAAAAAGAAAGACGTGCATGTTTTTTGTGTGTGTGTGTGTGTGTGTGTGTGTGTGTGTGTGTGTGTGTGTGTGTGTGTGTGTGTGTGTGTGTGTGTGTGTGTGTGTGTGTGTGTGTGTGTGTGTGTGTGTGTGTCTTCTTTTACCTTTTAAATTTTCGACTGTTGATGACCCTTGGGAAGGACGTCCTAAAATATCAGATAATCAGATAATTATTAAATAACTAAAAAAATAATAATTTGAAAATAATCATATTGGTTTTCCACTGTTTTGAACCGAAATACAAGTAATTGGATTTTTCCAGAGTATACTATTACGACAATTCATTAGCCCACTTTCATTTGAAAAAAGAAAATTTGGGGGGTAAATATTCCAACCCGAGTGAAATGTGATTAATCAGGAATAATTGATTACAAAGGATCTAATTAATTAGATTAATCTGTATAATCGAGTCCTACCCCTAATGTGTGCGTGTAGGTGGGTGTGTGCATGTGTATAAATTAGGGCTGTCAAAATTATCGCGTTAATGGGCGGTAATTAATTTTTTTAATTAATCACTTTAAAATATTTGATGCAATTAATGCACATGCCCCGCTCAGATTAAAATGACAGCAGTGTAATGTCCGCTTGTTACATGTTACCTGTTTTTTTGTTGTTGTTTGGCGCCCTCTGCTGGTGCTTGGGTCCAAATGATGTTATGGGTTTGGGGAGTGAGCATGGTGTAATGACATCAACAATGGCAAGATACTAGTTTATTTTTTGATTGAAAATTTTACAAATTTTAATAAAACGAAAACATTAAGACGGGTTTTAATATAAAATTTTTATAACTTGTACTAACATTTATCTTTTAAGAACTACAAGTTTTTCTATCCATGGATCGCTTTAAGAGAATGGTAATAATGTTAATGGAATCTTGTTGATTTATTGTTATAATAATCAAATACAGTACTATGTACCGTATGCTGAAGGCATATATCCGTCTTGTGTCTTCTTTTCATTCCAACAATAATTTACAAAAAATATGGCATATTTTATAGATGGTTTGAATTGCGATTAATTACGATTAATTAATTTTTAAGCTGTAATTAAGTCGATTAAAAATTTTAATCGTTTGACATATATATATATATATATAAATATATATCACAATTATTAAGATAAGAGTCACTGATGGTATAGTGGTGCATTTGCGGAATGAGAAAGTTACTTGTCGAAACGAAAAAGTTACTTGTCCAGAAGAGAAAGTTTATTGTCCAAACGAGAATTTTTTTTTTAAATTAAAAATAAATAAATAAATCTAAATGTCTGTTCGGGCTCTGTACCTCGGGCAAACGTGTCTGGTGTTTCTCCTCCAACTGTCCAGTAGATGTCCACATACCCCTGTCCCTCCAAAACTATTAGGACGTCATCCCATACGCTGCAAAAACACACCTCTTTGAAACTAGTTAAATTCCCTTATAAATAAATAAGTGAAATTATCTGCCAGTGCTTCAAGTAAATTTTACTCAGATTTCTTGAAAAAAGTGAAATATCCAGCTAAAAATAAGCTTAACAGACTTATTTTTGGGAAAATAAATAAATAAATAAATAAATAAATAAATAAATAAATAAATAAATAAAGTATATTTAATCTTTAAAAATATATTTAAAAAAAAAAAACACTGTCAGAAATGTTCTTAATTCAAGAATAGATATTGTTCAAAACATTATGTTAAAGCAAATTTTTCAATTTTTCTTGATTTAGGTGAAAAACTACCTACTTTGAGATGTATGGGTTTAATAAGAACAAATCATAGTATTTACTTAAAGTGAAATACAGTATTCTGACGCATTAATCTGTTAACTAGTCTTTAATGCTCAAAAAAGAAAATTATTGGAGAAAATTATTTGACTGGATTCAAGAAAAATGGTTGCCGAAAAGTGTCATTGCATGTAATTCACTTTCCTATATACTAGTAAATAAAAGTTGTAAAGCAATAAAACAACAAAAATGAATGAAATTAACAAAAAATGATGTTTTCATAATGGGTCGAAATTATTTTTCGAACAGATCATGTGACTAGCACCTTAGACGATCATTTGCTTTGCATATTATTTTCCCGAAGAAAAAAATAGGGGAGGGCAATTTCATTTGATTTTTTTTTTTTTTTTTTTTTTTTTTTTTTTAGATTGAAGCAACTTTTTTGGGCAGCATATCTCTTTTAATTGCGAATGTCTATATCTGGGTGATTTGAAGCTGGAAAATTGGAAAGTCAATGAGAAAAAACAGTTGAAGATTCTTTTAGCAGCCACTGAGAAAACTATCACCTACTATTGAGGAATGGATAGCTATTGTACCTTAAATTTACATCAGAGAGATGCTGTCATTTTCACTTAAACTTGAGATTGATACATTTTATTTGATATGGTCCAAATGGACAGAGTACGTGAAACCAATTAGAATGGATATCAGTTGACGCTCAAAAGAGAAAGAACTTCCTAATTATGTTGGGTGAGAAAACAATACCTGATGTGCTCCCAAATGTTTTAAGTTGCTGTGCGTTATTTTTATTTATCTATTTATTTATTTTCCTAGATTGTTTATTATTATATTTTTTCTTTGTTTTCTTTAAAAGAAAAATGGAATGAATTGAGAAATAGACCATCTCTACTCACAAAAAAAACAACAACTGAAATTTATATTTTGTATTTTATTAGAATCCTCATTAGCTAACGAACACATCCGCTACTCTTCCTGGGGTCCACACAGAACGTAAAACAAACAAGACATCAACATACGCTATATCTAAAAGAAAAAACAATTCTTATGTTGAAAATTCACACACTAAAATGGACACAATTCAACATACCGACAGAAAAAAAGACAGTAAGGAACTTAAGGAAGTAAATAGACAATAAGTAATATATAAATAGACAACAACAAAGAGAATTCCATAACAATTTGCATCAAAGATCAAATTCAGTTGACTCTAAATTATGTCTTTTAGTTTTGGTGTGTCAGCCCAAGATTTTAAATGGCCCCATTTGCCCACCCTTATGAAAAATTTCTGGAGGCGGTACTGGAAGAGTTTCATTTTCTGCAAGTGAAATGTTCATGAAAATGTCTTTATCGGAGCCGAAATTGCTAAGTAATGAGTGTCCGCATGATGGCGCTAATGGCATTTACAGTATCAAGTGTCCTTTCTATCCGCGCTTTATTTGCGTTTAATGATGTGAATTCACGCTCATTTTTCTTGCATATCTTTTGTAATTTTGTGTGCAACCAAGAGTTATGATGATAATGATGTTTTATTTTTTGTTCCTACTTGCAACACTACAATATCTGTATTTTTTTAATGATTGTATAAATACTGCATCTATGTTTTTATGAATGGGATGGTAGTACAGTATATGCTTCTTTGTTCAAACTTTGCTGTAGACCCAAGTTGAGTGTGAATTAGCCCCTCCCAATTGGAGGATAGCGGACGCCAACCTCTATTCTATACACACGGTCATTCACTGTATGATCCTCCTGTGTGAAATGGAGCTGAATTAGGGGCCCTTCACTTTACGGTCACTTAAAGGCTGAATGCACTGACCGGCGGGTTGTATTGCGTATGAGCGTTCACGGCTGGACTCACGCGAGAGATGATGTGGAGGTACACGAATTTGTTCGCATGTCTGCTGGTCCTGTGTAAGGATGCGACCTCACAGAGCAAGGTAAGTGGAGATTAAATGCAACAAATGACAAATAACACATCACAGTGGTGTGTCATTCGTCCAATATACGCAAAGTTGTTGTTGTTTAGTGTGTCACTGTCACCCTTTGTTTTTGTTTTCTTTTTAAAAATGCGTCAAATTCTAGTTTTCATTTGAGGAAATCCACTAAAATGTGCATATTTAAGAGGTCTGCAGACACTATATGCCACTTGAGTGAAGGCACTGAAGAATGACATTTGTTGGGCAAGCAGTAATATGCAGCCTTGATTGGAAGGCTTGCTGAGCTGCAGGAACCTTTTAATTTTAAAGTTAAACAAAATCAACACACACACAACCACTTAATTTGAGCGCTTTTTAAAAGCATTTTTGAGATAAAGGAAAATTTATTTGCAGAAATGTGACAACTAATTTCAATAGAACTCAGTCCCCCACAATCATTCAAAGTGGACCTGTCTCATTTTGAATAAACACCCAATTAAAAATTTCATAGAAACACAACTTTTCGCGTGCGCAAATTTGTTGTAGGGCTGTTTGATTTTGCCTAACAAGAAAATCTCTATTATTTTTTTTCCCCTCAAGCCCGATTTTACGTTTACGATTTCTTGTCAAAATAAAAATAATGGCAAAGTATTCAGAATGTCTTCTATTGAAACTGATTTTTTTTTATATTACAACTGAAAGTGCCAGTGAATTTTACACTGTTAATATACAAAGAACAATCCAGTGGGATTAAGAGCATTTTATTTATACAACAGACTTAATTAAAGCAATAATGAAAGAAGAAAGTGCATATACCAATTGAAATAAAATCCAACATGCGAAAAAGTCAGTCAGTCAGTCTGTCTGTAAACCATATAGTCTGTCAGTCTGACAGCCAGCTAGCCAGCCAGTCAATCAGGTGAAGTAGGTAGGCAGCCAGGCCCAGGGTGATGCGCTGTCACATTTCTTTCTGTCCTTACATAAATGAATGATTAGTGCAAAACTGTCACTTTATAATAACAATATGCAAGGTGTCAGTCACCTAGTCTAAACAAAAAAATGCACCCTAATGAAGGTAACAAACAGAATGTTCCCCTCGGTTTATGAGTGTCTCATCTTTACAAAAGACATCAGTTCAGACAAATTAATAGGCCAATGAACAATGTGCATATAGATTCAAATTTCAAATGTACCTATGCATTTGGGCCAAATATGTGATTGCATTAAAACAAAAAACAACATGACATCCGTTTAGTGGGAGGAAGCAGAAATGCAGAGGAAATAATGGCGGCTTAGATAGACCAAAATGGTGCGGTTTTGAAAGTCGAACGTACCAATTTGAACGTTTTTAACATTGTTTTAACCGGAAAAGTCTGTTTCTGTTCAAAATCGATTAATCGAAAAGCCTTTATTTGTTGTTGTTGAGTTTAATGCTTATTCAGGAGGAAAAATAACAATTAAAACTTGGCAAAACAGATTGATTGATTGATTGATTGATTGATTGATTGATTGATTGATTGATTGATTGAAACCCCAAAACCTCTACAACCCCAAGAAAGACCCCAAGAAAAAGACCAATCAGCTATTGTATCCTCTTGCATAACTGTCAGATTGTATCAATATTTCCAAGATGTAGCTTGAGAGGTCACCAAGTCTGTTCAAATTGTTGTGCGAAAGACAACACCTAGTGTAAATGACATTCATTTAAAGCACAGTTGCTTAAAGTATTTAAGTATGCAAATCACAAATGCCAACGTGCACAACATGCAGCCATTTTGTGATGTTAATTATAGACAAGTTTCCTAAGCGAAACATGGCGGCGCCATTTTGGAAATTTTCTGCTCCGAACTTCCGGTTTGGACAAAACTTCATGAGACGGGTTGAAGTTAGCAGTGTATTGACGAAGTAAAAATCAAATCAAAGGAACCCACTGATTCTCCAAAATTGGATTTAGCACAACGTAAACGAGGGTCACACATGCGCTCCAATTTGCAGTCCGAGATGCGCTGAGCAAACTATCCCGCATGCACAGGAGCATAGAGAAAACCAAGCATTGTCAGGCTTATTCTGAACCCATTTTATTTTTTTATGACTGTTGTCAAGCCCGCTCCTTCCCTAAAAGCCGCGTTCAAGCTAAGCGCTAACGCTAATGCACAGCTGCACCGCTACCGTAGCACCCTGTCTCTCTCGTTCTTTGCTGATGTTAATTGCTGCATGAATTCCAATTTGGGGGAGTTGACAGTTTGGACCGCAGCCACATTCTGGAAAAATGTGGCCTGGATGGGATTTTAACCACATACGAAAGTGACCTGGATCAAATTTGAAAATGGTCCACTTTTATGCGACTTTTCCCGTTCAGTCGAGTCGGAAAAACACGAAAAAATCGGATTTGTGCTAGATTTACTGCTGAAATGGTCCTACAGATGTTGGATGATGGAGAGGCAGTGACGGGGTTGGACTCAAGTGTCCAAAATTTCTGATGATGAGGACCCAGACTATTGTCCAGGTGGCAGTGGCAGTTGTCCACCTGGAAATCCAACTGAACAGGATCAATGTGTCCACTTATGTGTCCTCTGAAGAAGAAAGTGTCCAAATCATGGCCAACAGAATTAGTTGGTAGGGTTCTTACTAGAGAGAATTACCTCCCACCCAGGGCAGAACACAGAGCCACAATATCCTCAGAAATCGGTCAGTGCCTCCACAAGGGCTTAGCACCGCTGTCTTACCAAAAAGATGCATGGGAGGTCTTCATCACTGATGATAAAATACAAGGAAGGATGAAGTCTATTGCTGTTCTTCCAAAAAATTTAATTGAATCGTAAAGATATTTCAAGCATGAAATCATTCTTGTGTGGCCCTAAATATCATACTAATTAATATACAAGTAATTACTGTTCACCAAAATGGCATAAAAACACATTGGTTCTAATATGGGTCATTTTTGACCCTCTTATGGAAGAGTGTAAGGTCCAGTAACTTGTGCATCTACGGGTTAATTAATTAATCAGAATTATTTCCACTCGGATGGACATGATAAAGGTGTTGTCATTACCTTTAGAGCCCGAAAAGAACACAATGGCATAAAACAGCAGTCCAGCAGCTTGCTGATCTTGGACACCTGAGTCAAAGATGTTGCAGTAGTTCTTCAGAAAAATGACACATAAACAGTTCACTGTCTGACTGAAATGGACCACACATCTATATGTAGCCATAGTCATGTGCAGGTTTTACGCCATACCATGAGAGACGTGTGTTTACCAAACACAAGGTACAAAATCACAAAATCACTCAACTATGTCCAAGTATGGTGCATGACTGTCTAACAGCTGTCTGCTCTGGATACAATCAAAAGAAGGGGGCTGGGGGGGTCATTGAAGAGTAAAACTGTCATATTGTAAGTCAAGGGTTGTTGTTGATGGATCAGTCCTAATTAGAGGCATCATGTATCCAGAGCTGCACCGTCAGCATACATTGGTGCACCCTAGTTCATGAACATAGTGCACAAATACAACTCTTAAAAAAACATTTTTTAAATAAAAAGACTTAACTATTTCAAGCCTACCAAGCAGACATGAAGAGGATGAATTATATGCTTTGCATCAACTGGATGTGTTGGCTTGAATGCTGTGTGAGAAAAACAGGGGAACAGCTGGAGGACAAAAAAATAAACAGCACCTGGTTTTCCACCACAGTTCACATTTAGTTGCTATAAAAACCCAGTTCTGAATATGTTTGCTGTCCGTGGTTTGAAAGCTTTAAAGCAGAAAAGTGGAACTTGCTAAGGAGACTCCACCTTTAAATTACAAACTAAAGGGTTCTCAAATGTAACCAGCTACAAGCAGCCTGACGTAGCACATTGAGACATCTGTAAGAAGCAGCATAGTGACATCACGACTGTTGTAAAAAAAAAAAAAATGGGAAAAAAGCATTACTTGAAGTATCTGTATGTTTTAATATCATATGATCTGTAGTATTCTACATTGCCTCCAATTCATGTATTTCTGAAGAGTCATGCTCTGAAGCCACATTGGTATGATTGGCAAAAACAAGAAACAAAGCCCTTTCAGAAGAGGCTGGGGGGCATGGAGGGCACCAGCAAGTGGCGTGGGAAACAGAACGGGCACCTGCTTCGTGTTTTGGTCATAAACAAACCAAAAGACAATCAGTGCAAGGTCAGGGGTGAGTGGTAACAAAAAGGAGACAGTTGCTCAGTCTACTGTGTCCAGTGCTTGGCACGTTGGCAGATACTTGGCGTCATTAAATGAATTTTACAAGTCTTTTGTTTTTTAGCTCAGTGCCAAAATTTGTATGAATGGGCATTTGGGCATTCCACCGTTTGACTAAAGGCTATGAAAACAGTCTTGATTTAGAGCAAGCAATCTGAAGTATTGTTGAAAAGAGGAATGAGAAAGCTTATTGGGCATTTTTATACTACATTCACAGTAAATAAGGCTAGGTTCATACCACAGGTCTTAATGCACAATTTTGATTTTTTTGTCATATCTGTTTTTTTAGCGTGCCCGTTCAGACTGCCTTTGTCCATTGAACCTGTTCAAGCATCACACATGCGCACTAATTCGCAGTCCGAGATGCGCTGAGCCAACTGACCCGCATGCACAAGAGCATCAAAACGAATGACCACACATGCTGGCGCAACATCATTCAAGGGTGATCATATTTTGATCTACCAATATTTCAAGAACTACTGCGCATTTGGAGCAGAGAGAAAACCGAGTATTCTCAGGCTTATCTTCAACCCATTTGATTTTTTTATGACTGTTGTCAAGCCCGCGCCTTCCCCAAAAGCCGCGTTCAAGCTAGGCGCTAATGCACAGCTTCACCGCTACCGTAGTGCCCTATCTCTCTCGCTCTTTGCTGACGTAATTTCTGCATGAATTCCGATTTGGGGGACTTGACAGTTCAGACAGCAGCAACATTCTGGAAAAATGTGGCCCAGATTGGATTTTAACCACATCCGAAAGTGACCTAAATCGGATTTGAGATGGTCCACTTTTATGCGACTTTTCCCATTCAGTCCGTCAAGTTAATGCCTCACTCGAGTAGGAAAAACACGAAAAAAATCGGATTCTTGCATTAAGACCTGCGGTATGAACCTAGCCTAAGTGTATCTGCATTGTCAGGGTTAGAAATATTAGCACGACAATTTCAGTTTTTATTACGAAGGTAAAGTAATTGTGACTTTGGAATTAACTAAAGATGTCCCGATCGATCGGGTCCGATCACGTCATTTTCAAAGTATCGGAATCGGCAAAAAAATATCGGACATGCCTTTTTTTAATATATATTTTTAATTAAATCGTTTTCTAATTGTATTTAACATTACAGACAAAATGTCTTACACTCATCCAGAGTCTTTAGTTTTGGCTTAAAGTGGGGCTATCAAATTTGTCGCGTTAATGGTGGTAATTAATTTTATTTATATTAATCACGTTAAAATATTTAACGCAATTAACGCATGCGCTGCACGACCCACTCACGCATTGTCACGTTCAATCTATAATGGCGCCATTTTACCTATATATAGAGCTAAAAGGCAGCGTAGAATGAGTAAAGTGAATTTTGGCAGTCTTTGGAGCCTTTTTTTAGTTGGCTAAAGCCTTAAAATCCCTCTCTCAACAATTAGAAATACCGTGGGAAGCATTGTGGGGAAGAAATATAGTAGTTGATCTTTTTCTTAACACCCTATGTTATTTCCCAACGCAGAGAAGATATATCAATTGGTGCCACTACGCACAGTCATGGTTGCACTTCCCATCATGCATTTGGGCAGAACAGTTAAATGGCTACAGTATCATTTACTGAAAGCTCAACAAATGCACTAGATGGCAATATTTAGTCACAATATACAAAGTCACATTTATCCTTTAAGAATTACAAGTCTTTCTATCCGTGGATCCCTCTCACAGAAAGAATGTTAATAATGTAAATGCCATCTTGAGGATTTATTGTCATAATAAACAAATACAGTACTTATGTACTGTATATTGAATGTATATATTCGTTTTATTCATTTTTTTTCTTAATGCATTGCCAAAATGTATATGATTGGGAAAAATTATCGGGAATGATTAGAACTGAATCGGGAGCAAAAAAAAAAAGCAATCGGATCAGGAAATATCAGGATCGGCAGATACTCAAACTAAAACGATCGGGATCGGATCGGGAGCAAAAAAACATCATCGGAACAACCCTAGAATTAACAGAAAGGGGGCTCAGCATTGAGTCTTGATGTTGATTCTGATATGCCAGATGAGGCCGGTGGTTCTGCCTGTAATACTGTCTCAGAATCATCCAAATACCCAGGTCGTCTTCAAGGCCCCATCTCACACTAGTTACTTATTCAGTCGGTGAGAAAATGTGAAAATGGCAGGTCGGGTATGCAAAACAGGCAAAATTGTTTTGCCAAAGAGATTATATAAGATTTTTTTACCTGCATATATTGCATTTTTTTAACTGATACAGTTGATCTGTTGTCAAAAATACAACAAATCTGCCGGACAAACAAACAAACCATCTCCATTGTTAGATTATCATAATTTAAGGGGTTGTCTTCATCCATATGATTATCGAAATAGTTCTAAGAGCAAGGACAAGTTGTGTCTTTTGTATCCCTTGAAAAATCCCATGAAATCTCATTTTAACGACATTTTTGTGGATCTTGGAACTGAGCCAGTTGGCTCACTTTTCACAATGCAAATGTTGAGTATGCGAAACAGTGGGTCACCAAAAGACCATCTAGATAGCCTGCATGTGCTTACATTGTACATGGATGACTAGACCAGTCATTTTGACCTTTGTTGTAATTTTTACATCTGCTTGGAGAAAGCAACTAGTACTAGCTTGACAGAAATGAAATTAATACAATCAAGACATCGCTGCATTGTACATGAGACACAATAGCAGTGGACAAGTCCCATAGATCCTTCTATAATTGCACTGTGGTGTAAAGTAGCAATGTGCAGCACTTAAATGATCCAGAAAGTCATTGAACTACCGTAATTTCCTGAATAAAACCCGCACTTTTCCCCCCTAAAATCAACTTGTAAAATCCTGGTACGCATTATAAACGAGTACATGGATGGAGACAGAAATCATAACAAGTATTTGATACACTGCCAATGGGTTTTCCCATTGACTGTGTATCAAATACTTGTTCTCCCCACTGTATATATATATATATATATATATATTAGGGCTGTCAAAATTATCGCGTTAACGGGCGTTAATTAATTTTTTAAATTAATCACGTTAAAATATGTGATGCAATTAACGTAGATGCCCCGCTCAGAGAGATTTAAATGACAGTACACAGTGAAACGCTCACTTGTTGTGTTTTACGGAGTTTTGCCGCCTTCTGCTGGCGCTTGGGTGCGACTGATTTTATAAGCTTCAGCATCCATGAGCATTGTGTAAGTAATTATTGACATCAACAATGGCGGGCTACTAGCTTATTTTTTGATTGAAAATTTTACACATTTTATTAAAACGAAAACATTAAGAGGGGTTTTAATATAAAATTTCTCTAACTTGTACTAACATTTTTCTTTTAAGAACTACAAGCCTTTCTATCCATGGATCGCTTTAACAGAATGTTAATATTGTTAATGCCATCTTGTTGATTTATTGTTATAATAAACAAATAGTCCTTATGTACCGTATGTTGAATGTATATATCCATCTTGTGTCTTATCTTTCCATTCCAACAATAATTTACAGCAAATTTTTTTAGCTGTAATTAACTCGATTAAAAATTTTAATCGTTTGACAGCCCTAATATATATATATATATATATTATATATATATATATATATATATATATATATATATGAACCTTTTTTTTTTTTTTAATTGACACGGCCACGTTGTGTTGAAGAAACGTGTGCGGCGATGAGTTGCTGACCATTACGGTACCTGACGTCACCATTTTGTTTCGGTAATACTTCACTCTGATCGGCCGAATGAGTTCGTCTGTGTTAAATTCTGCTTTTTTCACTCTTCATAAAATACAGAATTTAGTTTCTTGAACTCATTTGAGTCAACGTTTATTGCAGCTCCGCAACTCGGACCATAACAAACGTAACAACACAGACTTCCTGTGTGTGTCCGTCAACTATATCTGTCCCTCGGGAAACTCAAACCCAAATAACAATAGTTCCTATTGTTACTGTCGTGTCTGTTTTATCTTGTCTTGAAAAAAACTAGAATACTTCGAGTGCCGTGTTCAACGTTTTATTTCTTGCTTTCAATGAACTTAAATGCCGACAGTCCGGCTATAATGCGGCGCTCTTTTGTCTAGCCTCAGCGGCCCTCTGGCTCATAGACAATCACAACATAGATAAGACAATACAGCAGCATGGATCCACCAGTGCCACAACATAGAACAACATAACATAGAATAACAATACGTCCCAGTGTCGACAGCGATGAGCTCTCTCGGATTTCCGACTTACGTTCTCACTTTCATTTTACCGTATCAATCCATGGAAGAAACATTTATTCATCATGATGAAATGAGCAAGTTATACAGCAGCCTTTAAAAGAAAAGTCACATCTGTTTTGTTTTCTCCTAGATTCTGGTAAATTGGAGAAGTTGTCAAATCATATTATTACCATAAATATTGTCAGTTTATGGTAATGTTTTGAACTACCAATATGCTATGCTTATGCTGTGTTTCACCAGTCAGTAATATGACATTTCTGTATCTGTACACGAGCTCTGTTTTCTTGTATTCTTCTATTTATTGGTGCTAAAATTAGGGTGTGCGTTAAAAACGGGTACAATAATTTTCCCTAGATTTTACAAGTAAATTTGGGGTGCGCATTATACACGGGTGCGGCTTATATTCGGGAAATTACAGTAGTTGATCATTTTAGGCAGGGTTCTTATGTGTTCTACTGGCTTTTACGTAGTTATTTGTCCCTGTATTGTTTGTTGTAACAATGTACTGTGATGAGTAAAGACTTCAGAGTATCTGGACACACAAAGAGCAGCAGGAATGTAGATATGTACTTCCAAATGCAATAAGGGCTTGATATACTTTGTGTTTAACTAATTAGCATCTAAGTGCCGATGACTTGAGTTTTAGGTCTGTCTTGGCTACTATTCTGAAGGAAGTCATTTTAAGAAAAAAAAAAAAAAGTCAGAAAGAATATTTGGACTGGAATTTTTCTTTAACAAGTGTTTACTGTCCGTGGAAGTGGAATTTTAAATTTCTATTCTTTTAAGTTGAATTGCTAAACGAGTTACTGAGTTAAATGTTATTTCATTGTGGGTAAAGTGGTCCTAAGAAAACACGAGTTAAAACAAAGCTGGAACATACAGCATTTGAGGTTTGACACAGGACAACATTGTAGCCTCCTCGCCTTTTAGCGTACCATTGTGCAGCTAATTACTTGCTGGCAAAGCACTAAAGGCTGGACATGCTTGTTTATATGAGCATGGTTATACATACAAAGGGCCACACAACTGAAGCTCTAAGGCCAGCAAAAGCGTTTACATGCACCATCTATTGTATCGCGCATCTTATGTTTTTGTAACCCTGAGTACAATTAGAGGTTCACTTCATCACTGTCAGAAATTGTTATCTATAAGTGATCTAATAGAGCTCTCGTTGGCTCGTGTGGTTTTTTTTTCCTCCTCGCATTGTGTCATGTTAGTTCTGGGTTGAGCCCTGTTATTTTGACCTAATACTTGATGGCATGAGAGAACTATGCTAAAGATTAGAAAACCATGCGATATACGGTGGGGCAAATAAGTATTTAGTCAAGCACTAATTGTACAAGTTCTCCCACTTGAAAATATTAGAGAGGCCTGTAATTGTCAACATGGGTAAACCTCAACCATGAAAGACAATGTTGAAAAAAAAAAAAAAACAGAAAATCACATTGTTTGATTTTTAAAGAATTTATTTGCAAATCATGGTGGAAAATAAGTATTTGGTCAATACCAAAAGTTCATATCAATACTTTGTTATGTACCCTTTGTTGGCAATAACGGAGGCCAAACGTTTTCTGTAACTCTTCACAAGCTTTTCACACACTGTTGCTGGTATTTTGGCCCATTCCTCCACGCAGCTCTCCTCTAGAGCAGTGATGTTTCGGGGCTGTCGTTGGGCAACACAAACTTTCAATTCCTTCCACAGATTTTCTATGGGGCTGAGAGCTGGAGACTGGCTAGGCCACTCCATGACCTTGAAATGCTTCTTACCAAGCCACTCCTTTGTTGCCCTGGCTGTGTGTTTGGGATCATTGTCATGCTGAAAGACCCAGCCACGTGTCATCTTCAATGCCCTTGCTGATTGAAGGAGATTTTCACTCAAAATCTCTCAATACATGGCCCCATTCATGCTTTCCTTTACACAGATCAGTCGTCCTGGTCCCTTTGCAGAAAAACAGCTCCAAATCATGATGTTTCCACCCCCATGCTTTACAGTGGGTATGGTGTTCTTCAGATGCAATTCAGTATTCTTTCTCCTCCAAACACATGAACCTGTGTTTCTACCAAAAAGTTCAATTTTGGTTTCATCTGACCATAACACATTCTCCCAGTCCTCTTCTGGATCATCCAAATGCTCTCTAGCGAACCGCAGACGCGCCTGGACGTGTACTGGCTTCAGCAGGGGGACACGTCTGGCAGCGCAGGATTTGAGTCCCTGGCGGCGCATTGTTACTGATAGTAGCCTTTGTTACTGTGGTCCCAGCTCTAGGTCCCCCCGTGTAGTTGTGGGATTTTTGCTCACCGTTCTTGTTATCATTTTGACGCCACGGGGTGAGATCTTGCATGGAGCCCCAGATCGAGGGAGATTATTAGTGGTTTTGAATGTCTTCCATTTACTAATAATTGCTCCCACAGTTGATTTCTTTACACCAAGCGTTTTACCTATTGCAGATTCAGTCTTCCCAGCCTGGTGCAGGTCTACAATTTTGTCTCTGGTGTCCTTCGACAGCTCTTTGGTCTTGGCCATAGTGGAGTTTTGAGTGTGACTGACTGAGATTGTGGACAGGTGTCTTTTATACCGATAATGAGTTAAAACAGGTGCCATTAATATAGGTAACGAGTGGAGCCTCGTTAGACCTTGATAGAAGAAGTTAGACCTCTTTGACAGCCGGAAAGCTTGTTTGTAGGTAACCAAATACTTATTTTCCAAAAAAAATTCTGAGAGCTATTTATTTAACCTTTTATTCAACTTCAGTAGAAATGTTTCTGAATGTAGAATATTCAGGCACTTCTGGAGCTATTATGTTCTATATGTGTGATTCAAGAAACATGCTTGAGGCATTTCAATGAAGTTCTGTGTTTGCATTATTAAATTTCTTTATGCCAATTTTACACTTTTACTGCAAACTGATATCGGCTCCAAAAATCTGTCATCGGCCTCACTAACTACTAATAATTGGTAACGGTCCTGAAAAACCCATATCAGTCGATCTGTAGTCTAGGCAACACAAGCCAAGATCAAATCAAGCAACATTTTTTTTTTTTAATGTTGATCTTTAGTTAATCTTTAGTTATTTATGCGGAAAAAAAATAATGCAGTTGCTTTTTCATGGTGTTTTTTCTTAAAATCACATTAATGAATTTGAAGTACTGTTCTTGACGGAAAATCCTGTGTTCACCCGACCAGCCAGGTGGAGACTGAGAAAAGACCAAAACTTGAACAAAAGTGGTCTCGGCCTCGACTCCCTAAAGTCTTGGTCTCTTCTTAGTCTCGGCCTGGCTCATAGGGGGGGGGGGGATATCTCAGATCTAAGCTTTTGAATTTAATGTACAGTGATACATATTTGACCCACCTGGAAGGAGGTTGAGGAGGTTTCATTTAAAGGGTGTGGGTTGTCTGGCCAACAGGGTGACAAAGGCAAGAACGGTCTGCATGAAACAAAGAAGTTTAAACTGCTAATCCACTCTTGTTTTCATGTGGTTGTAGCATTTGTCAACCTGCTGTGTTTTCACTTGACATGGGTCAGGTTGGGTCTGGTTTTGCACACAGGAGTCCTGCTCTGCTTCAGACGTACCCCTCCTCCTCAGTGTTCGTACAGTAATGGATGGAAGGAAAGTCACCCCCGCTAAACAACTTCCCCCATCACTCACCCTGCATTCCTTCACTAATGAGCCCCCAACTCCACCAATCATCGACCCCCTCTACTACTTTCTCCGCTAAGCTTGCTGCTACATGGCAAGTGGAGAGTAAATGCAAAGATGAAGCCTAAAATGAGCTGTAAAGGTCAATTTGCTACATTTCTATGCATATTGAAAAAAACGGGAAAAAAACAATACTATAGTTTTCTTCCTTAAAAGCTGCAAAAAAGATATCAAATAGATATTGATCACATCATTGCGATTGACTCACTTCTGTGGGAACCCTTGGGCAATAAAAACGTAATGTATTTTCATGATGCTGTAATAAATAAATCATTATTATATTACATTACTAAAATATTGAAAATGGAATAATTGAACGACCATTTTAAAATAAATATATTTAAACAAAAAAGTAAACGACCAAAAAAATTGCAAATATAATATATGCATCTACTGTTTCGACTGAGAATTAAGTCTTGGCCTGCACATGATTCCTAGCATGCCAAAATGAGGCAAGGATTGTGTTGTGGGTCTTGCAAATTAAGCTGGGCAACAATTTGAAAAAATAATAAATCTGTTGTTTTATATCTGACAGTTGTTTTAATATGTTTTTGGGTGCAGAATCCAAAACTATTCTCAGTATTTCTTCACATGTCATTGTTTTTCTACACATCTTGCTTACTTCCTGTAATTTTCGCACTATAAGGCGCACCTGACTATAAGCCGCCACGCACCAAATTGATAGACAATAGACAAGTCACACTGGACTATACACCGCAGCTGTCCTCACTGTGTTATGGGATATTTATACCAAAAGATATCAACTGGTAACACTTTATTTGACAGCGGCATCATAAGACTGTCATAAGACCAAATGAACCACCATAAAGCTTTGAACCAATTGGCTGCAAAGCTTCATTGCTTCAAGAAGCTTCATTTGGCGATCATTGTTCCCTTGGGGGAGACAGTCAACCCCTGCTGCCACCTGCTGTCAACACTGTTGTCGTCCAACATGCCCCCTAGCATGCATTGCAGCGCTAGAGATATAAATAACAAATCATAATTCATGTTCTGTGCTAATTATTTCTTCAGTTACTGTTCTAGTTGTTTCGTTAATTGCTAGTTAGAGGATTTGGTAACACTTTTACATTGGCGCAATAAGACTGTCATATTACCATCATAAATATGACATGACACTGCAATTAGCATTAATGAATGCTTATGACAGACATCATTTCGTGTCATCCGGCAAATTATCTCCCTTTTGAATAGATGTAAAAGATTCGAGCTGGCCATAAATGTTAGTGTTAAAGTTAGTGACATAATTTGCCAGATGACACTTAATGACATCTATCATGAGCATTCATTATTGTCATAACTATGACGTAGGGTCGGTTGCCAACGGGCTTACACTCACAAGAGAATTCACACAATTACTGGGTTCTAGATCACCGAGCTGATATGTGTACACTCTACCCGTCCCAGTCACTTAGCTTATAGACTTCCCCACCCCCCTCCCCTTCTTTCGCTGGTCAACAGGCCCCCCACATGGCGTCGACTAGGGGTGCAATGGTTCCGTAAGCCCACGGTACGGTTTGAACCTCGGTTTTGGGATCACGGTTTCGGTTCGGTTTCGGTTTGCATTTTTTCTTTTTTTTCTTTTTTTTTTTTTGTAATAAAAAAAAAAAACTGCCTTTATTTTGCTTTTAAGAAAGTGAAATAAACACTTAAAATGTAAACATTTTCGACTGTTAAAATGCCTCTTAGCTCTTTGGCTAGTGTAGTGACTACTAAATACACACACAGTAGTAAAAAAGTTACTTGGCAAAGTAACTGGTGTTACCTTTCATGGTTTTTTTTTTTCCATTTTTTCAAAACCTTTGCCATGTTTGGAGGTCATTTAATGTGAATCAACCGTTAAAGTAGATAAAATTGCTTCCGTTTTTGCATTAGTTCCCTTCTGTCTACTTTCGACATGTGAAAATTGGAAAATTGTTTCATCCTTTGAAGATAGACTCAAGTCAAGATTTTGCCGATTTAGAAGTATTTTAGATAAAAAGTTACTTAGGTTCGCTAGGAAGGTTCACTACAACAGAGCCTTTCTTTACTGCTCTAAAATGGGGGCTGTTTACTAACGCTACCGAGTCTGTCATTTCGTATGTAGTTCTATATGCATTTGCCTGGTACACCAGACTCACCGCTATTCCAGCTATTGAGTCTAGACACCATTCAGCGGATACAATTTCCAGGGCGGAGCAAGCCACAGCAAACCGACAGCAGAGTGGACCAATCAGCGACGGGCAGACGTGACGTTAGTAAAACGACGAGGGCAGGACGAGGGACTTGCGCGCGGAAGTAAACATACGAGGAGACATGGCTAGCGCGAGACAGACTGTTGTCAATGACTTGTGTCGATGTGTTTTTGGTAATTTAAAACTGATTTTACCGTGGATTGGAACATATTCTCGGCTCTCCTGTTCACCATCTGTGTTGTTGTGGAGACGACTTGCGACGCGCAAGAGTGACGTTGCTCGTTAAGAACACGTCACGCAAATAAACGAATCTGATTTGTCGATTGATTTTGTACCTGCTCGAGAGGCCGTTAATGGGCTGGTTCCCAGACTATACTCTCAGTGTTTGAAAAATACAGGGAGAACAGTCTGGCCGTGCCAGGCAAATATGCATGAGATATCTAGGCGTAGATTGTAGGCTGTCTGCTACAGTCAGGAAATATTGGAGCCACCTAGCCTAGCATCGCGTTTGCTAGAGCGTCACAACAAACACTCTTCCCTCTCCGTGTCTCTGACTTTTCTGGCGTCATTCAACCAACGTATTAACGCACATTGTCTCGTTGCCGAAAAGGGTGACAAAATCCGAACTGAGGAAAAAAAGACGTAATGCACGAAAAACGTACACATTTAAACATCAGTGCTCACTTGTACAAATTACACCAAGACCGTACAACTTGGCAGGTATGAATTATAGTGGACCGTCACAGTTAGGTAGTAGCGCTCTGTAGCACAGGACGTCCAACTATCAGTGGTCATGGCGAAACTATGTGCTTTAGCAAAATCATCTTCGATGGCTTTGCGTGCCATTTCATAAATGTCAGGGATTACATTGTTGGAGAAATATGTCCGCGAGGGAACAATGTAACGCGGGTCAAGCGTTGCAAATAAATTAACGAAGCCCGCCGTGTGTTTTCACTGGTGTCCTCTTCGGGGTAGTCCTGCTCTGAGAAAGTAATATCTGTGGGTATTGTCGGCCGGCTGAGGTGCCGGAGTCATGTTATAAGTGTTGCCATTAGCATAGGGAACAAGCGCTGAGCAATGCTTACAAATTGTTTTTTGTTTTTTTTTCCCTCAATATTTTCTCTCCCTCCGCATTGTAGTCCACGGGGAAACCGCAGTTTTGAAAGAAGCCAGTGCTTCTGCAAAATTCGGTTTCTCCACTCCTCCGCTCGTCACAGCGTTTTGTTTTCTTTCTTGTTTCACTTTGCTCGTAAGCGAGAGAGGGCATTTCTCTGCTTCTATTACACAGGTGCTTGACAGCGATCGGACATTTTCTTGTGGAGCGGGAATTTCTCCACAGCTGTGCTTCACGTCACACACAGGCACACAGAGCTCGACCAATTCATTCCACAAGCGTTCGGAATAAATTAATTGCAAAACTGAAAAGGCGCGGTTCATAAAGGCGTATTGAACCGTACAGGGCGAACCGTACGGTTCGGCTTTGAACCGCAAACCGTTGCACTGCTAGTGTCGACCAGAAATACATTTAGCTGACGATAGCACCAACATATTAATAGTTAGTGTAGGCGTTCAATGTATTTCTTGTTGTTTGTGTTTCTGTTCTTTCTTCTTCAGTGTTTCTTCTGTTCCCCCGTAACCATTTCCTGTTCGCTGCTTTGTCATAATAAATGAGATATGTTGAATGATCGCAATGGGAGTAAGTCATACTCTCAATGTGAAACATTAAAACTGAACATTAAGACTTCCATTCTCCGTGTCAAACAGCTGAACAGGACAAGTTTAAAAACATTTTAAAAATAATTATGACAGTCTTATGGCAGTCTTATGATTCCGCTGTCAAATAAAGTGTTACCTATTAATCCATGTAAATCAACAAATAAGCCGCAGGATTCAAAATGAGGGAAAAAAGTAGTGGTTTATCATTCTTATCATCATCAAAATTACGGTAATATTAACTGCACACAACAAGCCATTTCCTTTGAAAAAAATCAAGGGCGTAGATTTGGTCCCAACATTGGTAGGGACAATATACCAACATAACCTTCATGTACATTTTTTGCCCCTGGTCAAAAAGATAATCCTAACCCATCAATAAGACCAAACAGAGTTAACGTGGATCAGGGCTACATTTGTCACGAATATGAACCTAATTATTTGATAGGCTAAATGATCAATGCAAAATAAATCTGTATTGACGGTACTAACTTTAACGTGTATTGGCTCAGACGATACACTGTTCGATTCAAATCTTTGTTTTCAAAAACTACTAAAGAAAAATTTTGAAAACTTCCAGAATAAATGTCTGGATTTTATTAGCAAATTTACTTGAGTATGCTAGCATACTCAATAAATACACACTTGTTAATAATAATAAAATAAACATCAACATTGTCCATTAGATAAATAAATATAACTGGAAAAAAAAACAAATTCTGAGTCAGGGTATAACAAAATTAAATAAAAATGGAGCCTTCCTTCAGGTAAAGCACAATTGCTTTTGTCCACAAACACAGCTAAATGCAACAAAAACTGAAAACATTTTACCTCGACTATGATTAATGTATGAATATCTGGAGAGAAAAAAATGTCTGCATATGCTCGGAATAAAAATATTTTTAAATAAATAATGCAGAAAATAAATAAATACATTTTAAATAAATGCAAGTTATCTGCCAATCAAAATTGCGTTTGAGGGGAAAAATGGACCAGCACATTACGCAAGTGAAACAGGCTAAATCTAAGTTTGAACATCATGAAAATAATTCCCTTTATATTGGTAGGGTCAATTCAATCCTTACAACATATGGGAAGACAATCTAAATTACCTATAACACTGAAGTCATTTTATAATGCAAATAGGGTTGCTTAAAAGTTGGTGGGGACAATCTGAGCATCCTGAAAAGTTGGTCGTGTTATGTCCCTACCGTCCCTATCAAGGCCGGCCCAGTCTATACACAGACTATGCAGCTGCTTAGGGCCCCTGACCACTAGGGGGCCCCCAGTTAATAGAGCATCATGAAAAATGTGACGCGCATTGCCGTTTATCTATGCAAACATCCGTTTACGACAGTTTGCTTTATTTGACTTTTGAGAGTTTTGATACTTGATTACAAACTCAAAAAGTTCTTCCTTAACTTCTTTCTTTTCCTCTTTTAGAAAAAGGTTTGGCGCCATATATTTAAGTACTGACAATCATTTGGGGTGAGAAGTTTGAAGTATGCAGTGCAACAAAATCTGGTTAATATTCAAAATATGGAGGTATGGGTTGGATTGCATGTATGGGTTTCACTGTACACTGTGAGGAAATGGAGGGCCAAAAATATGGGCCCCTTGGCATTATTTTGCTTAGGGCCCCCAAATGGCCTGGGCCGGCCCTGGTCCCTATGCAAACCTACGCCCTTGGCATAAAATATAAAAGCTTTCATTGTATGTCGTTGTATTTGCCTGTTTTTAGAAAAACAAGTACGTAAGTATGTTGAGTGGAATATTTTTTTGGGTATATTTTCTTTAAAGGCATCCTCGGACTTAAAGACTTTTAGGCTCTAATAAGCCACAATTGTTCTCTTGTACTAAAATAAGTTATTGAAACTCATTTATTATTGCCATTGATTTAAAAGTTAATTTGATATTACTACGTTTACGTATTTTCTTAAAGCATATTTAGTATGTTCTGTCTGTATGCATCTAAACAAAACAAACTGAAAATGTGCAGTAGTACTGAATAGAGACACTATAGATTTCTGGAATGAGTGATAGCTAGCGTCACAAACACGTGGAGTGGAGTTGTTGATCTGGTGATGAGGTGAGACCAGGGACTGGCTTAAGTAAGCCGTTAACGATGATCACCTGCACCTGGTCCCAGGCTCACCCATCTGTCCAATCTTGCAATCAAGGCAGACACACAAGGAGGAGGAGCAGGGCTCAGGGGGCAGGGGTCCTAACAGGAAATGGTAACTGGAGTTACACTTGTATGGCGCCTATCCACCTTTTTTAAGGCCCTGAAAGCGCTTCACACTATATCCTTATCTACCTACTGGTGATATAATATTTAGAACCGGTTTTGACCTATGGAGGGCGCCATGTTTTACGCACGCAATGCACGCTGGGGGTGACTACGCGGTTGGCCTGAAATGGAAGAATAGCTGTGCGAGCTAGCAATCTAAGCTAGTATGACGACTGGCATGATTTTGTCACATTCTGCTGCTGATCAGATTGTTTTGTTAGAGAGATGTGGGATGAGTTTCCAGCGTTGTACCTGCATCTAATTCCAGCTCATCAGCAGTGTCTTTAAATCAATCATAGGCGGCTTGTATTGACTTGCTATTTGACAGTTTGTATATCCCTTCGTTGTTAGTGGCATCATTGCCATGTTTTTTTTATGTTTGTCTGCCTCTCACCACTGTTTTCCCATATTTATTTTTTTGTTTTTTGTTTTGTTTTTTTGTGTGTGTTTTTTTATTGATCTCGACCTACTGTCATGGACCCATTTTGTGTCTCCCTTTTCGCGATCAAGTGTTTTTTTGTGTGTTCAACAAACCCTGTGTTTTTGTTGTCTGCTTGCTGTCTGAGGTGAGACACGTTTTTTAATTCCATGGTCAAGCCAGCCGAATTTTCTTTTTAGTTGCGTTTCCCTTTCAGGTTTTATCGCACAGACACCGCATGTGGGCCGCGATTGCTTTATAAGGATAAATCATTACCCCAATACCCCTTTCCCACTGGCCAAAAAACCCGTGTCAACCCACTAACAATCGGCTTTTGGTGGCAGTGGGAAAGGTGCAGGGACCCGCCTCGACCCGTGTCAATCAACCCACCAAGCGACCTGCCTTAAAATCATCTCGGCTCTGATCGTCATGCAGTGTGAAAGCAAAACCCCGGGTCAACAGTCAACACCCTAATCTACGTGATGACGTAGGCTCTTACGTGATGCGTCATAACAACGTGCCAATCGCTTCCCATTTAACACGCCCCACAACCGTAGTTACCTCAATGCTCACAACAAAGCTAGTAGAAGGAGCCAGTAGCGCAACACATTGAAAAACATGTCCAAGCATTGGAAAGATGATGAGACCTGCCAGCTCCTTTCCATCTGTGGAGAAAGGAGGCTTCCATGTTGCTCTGCATTGTTTACTTCCTTGAACTGAATGAATTTGGTCGCATTTGACGACGCGCATCTTAGCGTGGTGACGTCACGTAACCTTACGTGAGGAGGGGTGCGGGGTTAGACGGGTGAAAAAAAAAAAGACACGGCTTTTTTTTGTCAATGGGAAAGGTGCCAAATGCCAATTGCTAGTGGGTTGCATCGACTTGGATAAAAACGCGTATTGACCCACTAGTTTCAGTGGGAAAGGGGCATAACAGAAGTGTATCCCTGTGTCTAAGTGCTTGTATGTCGCATGGGAAACGCGGGTTCAAAGTCCGCTGGAGACTTTCCTTTTAATTGCTTTTGCTGCTCACTTTGTGAAATATCGACCGTGCTGTCCTGCACGGGTTCAAATAGGAAGGGCAGAACTGACGACATGTTTATGTAGCTAATGAGTGAGACTGCAAGTAGAGCAGCGCTGCCCAGTGATGTCACCACATTGCGTCATCAACAACAATGGTAACCTACTAGTTAGACTAATTTTTCAAATTTTAATTAAGAGGGGTATGAATATCAAATTATTATAACTCGTTCTAACATTTATCTTTCAAGAACTACGAGTCGTTCTGTCTGTGGTTCCCTTTAAAAATAAAAAAGAAAGAAACAAGGATCCACACGTTCAAAAACTTTATGTGACAGAGGAAAGCTGATATATTGATTCTGCACCCAAAAATAGAAGCTCATAACATCTTTCTGACCTAAAACAACAAAAACTGTTCCGCAGTGTTATCATTCATGTTTTTCATTATGACTGTAAATCAGCCTTCCCAATGTTGCTTTAGCTGTGTGGTCTGGCTGCCTGTTTATGACAAGTTAATCTATTAAAAGATCTGTTAACCCTACTTTGTTGTTCTCGTGCTGTTAAGCTGTTTATACATTTGACACAACTGTCACTGTCAAATATGAAATAAGGAATCTGTTCTTTTATTTTTGTTGGTGTGTTGTGTTCTCTTTGGCCAGATTACCATGGCACGTTTCCTGTTTTTAAGCAAGCCATTATTCTGCCCTTCCAAATCCCAGCTAACATACAGTATATAACAGTGAAGCTCATTGGGATGTGAAGTCCCTGCCATGTCGCAGGTGTTTTTTTTAGGGGGTTGGGGGGTGGTGTTTCCTCTGAGTCACAATGGTGAACTTGAAAATGAAGGGAAGTGTACTTTTTTCACCCCCATTCTTTGGATCATTTTCAGTAGTAGGCAGTAATACAATAGATGGGTTGGCTAACTCACTGATAGGTGAGGGAATAACATACTGGAATAATTACCCAAGTGTAATCCACTTTTTTTGGTTTGTTTGTTTTCCTAGTGGCACACACTAGAACAGGAAAAAGCTTTTGATTTAATGCTCGGAAATGACAATCAATCGTCAACAAAATCAATGTTGATGTATTTGGAGAGCATACTATACATAAGAGCTTATTAATCACTAAAAATTGCACTAATAATTATGGTAATGATTAGCGTGCTGTATTTGTAGTTTAGTACATGTGTTGCCTTGCATGATGCGGAATGTGAATAGTTTCATGGTAAAGGAAAATAAACTCATTATTCATGTTTTCAGATATTTGGAGAGACAGAGCCAGTCCGTATGGTGTCTGAGGGCTCCGACTGCCGCTGTAAATGCATCATGCGACCTCTGAGCAGGGATGCCTGCATGCGGCTGCGGACCGGCAGTGTGCGCGTGGAGGATTTTTATACAGTGGAAACAGTCAGCTCGGGATCCGACTGCAAGTGTTCCTGCACTGCGCCGCCGTCCTCTCTGAACCCTTGTGAGAATGAGTGGAAGATGGAGAAGTTAAAGAAACAGGCCCCTGAGTTATTAAAAGTGAGTTCATGAAGTTAAAGCCCCCCTAACTTTGAAAATGATACATTAAAGCAGAGCTCAAAATCCTAAACAAGAACTGATATCTTGGTGTCAGGATTAGCGATGAGACAACATAGAATAAGATGCCAACATACTCACACTCACAAGGGATTCACACAAATATTGGGTTCTACACCACATGGCTGATTTGTACACAGTCACCCCTCCCAATCACTTATCTCTCAAACAACCCCCCACCCCTCTTTCCTTGATTATCAGGCCCCCCCACATGGTGTCAACCGGAAATACAACTAGCTAACGATAGCACCAATATATTCATAGTTAGTATAGGCGTTCAATGTATTTCTTGTTGTGGTTTGTGCTTCTTCTGTCTCTCTCTCCTTCTTTTCTTCTGTTCCCCCATAACCCCTCCCTGTTTTCTGCTTTATCCTGATAAACGAGGTATATGGAATGATCACAATGGAAGTACGTCATACTCCCATGTGATACATTTAAACTCTTCAGACCAATCGGTTACTCAGATCTCCATTGTCCGTGTCAAGCAGCTGAACAGGACAGGTTAAAAAAAAAAAAACTCATGCTTATGCTAATTTAATAGCATTGTCAGCTGGTAATCACACAAATGTCATGCAAATGTATTTCAGTGCACTTAAAGGGTAGCAGAAGTGCTTTTCGGATTTCGGTGTAATTTTACGAATATAAACTTGGGACGAGTTCGTCAAAACAACCATGTCATTTTTAACGCATAACTGTGAGGATAATTTGCGTTTTTTGTTTTTTTTGCACTCCGTTAGTAGTCCCTTCCCAAACCCGGAAGTGTGACGTAAATTCCTGAATGCAACAGAGGACTATCCACAGCGAGCATAGCATCAGCAACGATATCAGTGATATTTCCACCGAAAGTAACCATTCAGGATCGCTCTTTCGTGACTCTTACGAAGCCAAAGGCTCCCAGGAAATATTATCTACAATCAATACCTACATGTCTGAACCTGAGGCGTCAGATGACGACGATTTACTCGGCACAGGAGTCGTTGGTGATGAAAGGAAGAGTGGTAGGCATCTAGCATCGTGATTCCTCTCTGAACCAAAACAGACAAGTAGTTGTATAGATCTAGTAATAAATTTCGCTGCTCAGCCTTCACCGCGTACAGACGCACTCTGAGCTCCTGAAGCACTCTCTTATCTTAACCGATAAGCGCTCAGGACCAGCAAGCTCGACTCCCAGTATGGCTCCAAAGAATTTGAAACCTGGAGACGTGGATGAAATAAAATCCTCCATACAGAAGTTGGAGGTCTCCTTGACTGGCTTGATTCAAAACCAGAATCAAGAAATCGTCAGAGAGCTCCAGTTAATTCGCGCTAAATGGAGAAACTCAAGCAGGCGGTTGAGGAGAGAGATGTTCGCATCAAGAGGCTGGAAATTTTGGCTGACGATCTCGACCAGTACGCCCTGAAATTAATCGAGCTGCTTGACTGGATGCTAAGTTACTAAACTCAGATTGTTGATTGTGTTATTGTACAGTTTTGATGTATGTTCCATGCCTGAATGTGCATCTTTAGTTGTATGGGGGACGGGAAACTGATAAGTATATGCTTCATCCCGTCCGCCTTTGTCTTCTTCTTCGGTTCCTTCAGGCAAATCATATCACATTTTGTAATTGTCAATGATTATCAATGATACCGATGATGATGATGACAATAAAATTCCAAATGTACCGTAACGAATTGGGTTATAATGTAGCAGGTGTATTTGCGTGTGTTCTTAAATGCATCGCGTGACATACGGGATTAATCGAGGTGCGACGGAGCGAGACGTTTCCCGGTTGTTGCGGGTTGTTTTCTTGGCGCTGTGTTGTTCCCACAAGTTCCAAAAATAAAGAATTGCAACCTGACTAAGCGGTCAACTCTTGTCGGGACTACAGTATTAAATTGACATGAAAAGACAAACTGTCAGCTGTCTTATGACAGGCAAGCAAAAGCAACAACAACAAAAAAACAGTTCACAATCAAGTAATAAACGTATCAAATTGCCAGTAAGGGTCTACTTTTGTCTTTGAAAAACCAAGGTTGTATCCTCCTAGGCTATCACAGCTGTCATCGCTGAAATGTTGAAAGCAAAGACGCGATCGAGGAGCCGGGGAGAAGTTCTTCCGCTTGACTCTTACAAAAGACTTCCGAATCCTTGCAGAAGAAGGTTTTTTTGGGCCACCAATGGAGTCTCGAGCCTTCGTGTGAGCAATTCATTGCTACACATCGAGATGGCATGACGAATCTCACGAGTAAAAACCCAGAAACTGTTTGCAATATGTGGCGAGGATCGTGTGGTGCTATATTAGAGTGCTAGTGGGGTTTTCAGGAATTGACGTTATAAGAATAGGGCCGGCAGCGAGGTGCGCCACTCGTTGCTAATAGGAGTGGGAACCTCTTGGTACCTCACGATACGATACGATTTGCGATACAAAGCTCACGATAACGATGATCTGACAATACGGCGATACAACGATTATTGATACACTGGTCAGAAAATCATTCTAGGATATTCTACAAAAAACAAATAACCACAAAAACAAGCTTCTGCTGTGAATTGGAATGAATTTATCACTAGTAGACGTCCAATCCATTCGTTCATTCGCTGCCACCCTCCCAGTTCAAACGGATTGAACGTCTATGGCCGTCAGTGGCAGCCAATGCCAGGCAATGAGGTAATTTTGGGCTATTTAAGGTAATTTACCTGTTGATGTTCAGTTACTTCCCGTTTATTTTGAGTTACAGAACAGGAAGTGACCTTGGAACCACCTAAATGAATAGGCAGTGACTCAAACTCAACAGGAAATTACCTGTAAATGCCCTAAAATGATCAGCGAGTGACCTGTAAATGCCCCGAAAATTTTATTGAATGACTGTGAATGCTCTGGTTTTGAATGAACGAACGTTCCCAGTCTAAATAGATTGGGCGTCGAGCACCGTCAATGGCAGCCTTTTTTTTTTTTTTTTAATTGACACCTTTTTAAAACGATATCTCGATTCTTGACAGGAGCATATCGATAACCTTTTGGGATACAACGTATCACGCTATATCACCATTTCGATATTTTGTCACACCCCTAGTTGCTAAGGTGTTGTTATGGGACTAACTCAAAAACTATGTGGTCAATTTAAAAAAAAAAAAAAAATTAAAAAAAATTGGGCAATGTGAGTTTTGAGACAATGAATGATGCCTTCAATACAATTTAACCGAGTAAAATGTAAACCTAAAATTAATCGAGCTGCTTGACTGGACGCTTAGTCACTAAACCCAGATTGTTGACTGTGTTATTCTACAGTTTTGATGTATGTTCCATGCCTGAATGTGCGTCTTTAGTTGTATGGGGGACGGGAAACTCATAAGCATATGCTTCATCTCGTCCGCCTTTGTCGTCTTCTTCGGTTTCTTTGGGCTAATCATATCACATTTTGTAATTGTCAATGATTGTCAATGATACCGATGATGATGATGACAATAAAATTCCATTAAAAAAACGCTCATGAAGTCTTCAGCTACCTTTTAAAATTATATATGTGTAAGACTCAGATGTACAGATTACATTAAAATACCAGGGGAAAATGAATAACAGTTGTTCTGCTTCCATTTGTTCAACCATCAGCTCCAATCGATGGTGGACCTCCTGGAGGGAACCCTTTACAGCATGGATCTACTGAAAGTCCACTCATACATCAACAAGGTGGTGTCGCAGATGAACACACTGGAAGAGGTAGACAATATTTTGACATCAAGCTGGGTCACTGTGAAGACTTTTATAGCGACAGTATTCCAAATAACTGGAAACCGTAAAAACACAAATAATTTGGATGTCCCATTTTGCAGACAATCAAGACAAACCTAACACGAGAGAATGAATTTGTCCGTGACAGCATGACGAGTCTTACCAACCAGTTTAAAAGATATGAAAATTACTCCAACATTATGATGAGCATCAAGAAAGAAATCTCCGGTCTCAGTCTACAGCTGCTTCAGAAAGACTCTTCTGACACCAAAGTTCAGGTTAGAAAGAAATCCGTAGTCTTGTTTCAGCATCGTTATCGCTGTGTAGCTGGTTGTATATGGTATTAAAGGTACCTAAATGTTCACTTTTCCAGCATAATAATGATGAAAAAACCAAGAGCGTAGTAAAGCCGCCCAACAAAAAGCCGCCAGTACCCAAGCCGCCTCCTAAACCTAAAGAAAAAGTCATCAAGCCCAAGAAGGAGGTCACTAAACCTGTGAAAGCACTCAAGCCTGACCCTACGGCCAAAACTAAGGTGGTTGGCCACCAGCCAGGTGTGATCCGAGGCATTACTTATTACAAGGCTGCCAAGTCTGATGAGGATGAGGTCAGAGGAGGTGAGAGTTTTCATCTTGAAAGTTTCACCTTGTTCAGTCGCCCAGCGTCATGCACTTCACTGAAAGCAAACTTCTCAGAGCTAAAGCAAACACCGATCGTCTAGTTTACGTTTCATTTTTTTTCTTCTACCCTTGTGCGATCATCTGTACGTGATTCACCGTGTGTGTTGGAAATGATCCAAATTAGTTTTTCCAGCAATTTCATTTGACCCCACTTGACGCTTTGTTGGATCAGCCAGCAGCTCTGCAATTAAGCGTGATTTGACAGTCACTCAGAGTACCAGCTTAAACATTTCTGCTTAAGATTCGAAATTTACTTGAACACAAGATGTTTTTTTTTTTTTCTTCTTTTAACTAACCGATCGAGACTCTGGGTTGGATTGCCGCTGTGCATTTAGAGAGCAGGAAATCCAAATCTTTTATTGACAAAATACATGGAGCAAATGGAATGCCGTGTCAATGGAGCGCTGCCATGGCCATGACATGCCTCAGATCCGCTCTTCACAACAATGCGTGGGGACCCTCACCAACACAGAGAAAACATTTCCTGACTCCTTCCAATCCTCTTTAAGTCTAGTTGAGTGAATAGGTATGCTGCGTTTGCACAGGGCACACGCACATAACGCTGTCAGAGCGGGTGTTCTGCCATCAATGTGAGGCTCAAAGTGCTCAGCCATCCCTTTCAAATCACTGAAAACTTTGCCTCCATATTTGTAATCTCTAACAAAGAGCAGGACTCTCCTTTAAAAGAATACCTTTATTTATCCTCGGGAGTTAATGTCGCAGAGGATATTGCAAACGCTTACATTTTCACTGAAAGTGTTTTCAAAGTTCTCTGTTGATGACCACAGTGCCACCACAACAGCTGGCCTTAAGCATTTGTTGTTGGCGTTGTTGGAGGAAGTTTCTAGAACCTGTATAGGTTATGCCGATGAAAATTCTCGTTCATCCAGGCAAGGGCGTAAGGTTAGTCTCATCATTGGTAGGGACGATATAACAGCAATACCTGCATGTACACTTCTTACTAGGGACAGGACATTAATAATACCAAACAGATTTGATGAATGGGGGTCAGGGCCACATTTGTCACGAATATGAACCGAATTAACTCATTAACTCCCAGCCATTTTCAGCAGAGCAAGGCCCTTCGCTGTCAGCCGTTTTACTGGATTTTGACTGATTTTGCAAGGCCCGCAGAAAATTCTGTTCTATTGCTATATAAACATGTAACCCACCAAAAGAAAGATTAGACTGTCTTCTTTCAGCAGGAAAAAAAGTAAGTTCATATCTTTTTCCATTCTTTAGAAATCAGCATTACAAAATAGCTTAATTTGAGCAATTTTCCAATTTCTAATGAAAAAACTGAAATTGAGCTTTTTATGAGAGCATACATTTCAAACATAACTGACTTTAACACAGCTATGTTTTGCTTTAGTTACATCCCAAACATCTGAATGTTTTCCTTTTACAAAATATCATAAAGAACAAGACAAATAGAGCTTTTGATAGCAAAGTAACAATTTATTTACACATACAGTGGGGAAAATAAGTATTTAGTCAACCACCAATTGTGCAAGTTCTCCTACTTGAAAAGATTAGAGAGGCCTGTAATTTTCAACATGGGTAAACATCAGCCATGAGAGACAGAATGTGGGGGGAAAAAATCACATTGTTTGATTTTTAAAGAATTTATTTCCAAATTACAGTGGAAAATAAGTATTTGGTCACTTACAAACAAGCAATATTTCTGGCTGTGTTACGTGCCAAAGATGGCTCGCGAAAGGCGTAACAAAACAATCCACATAAATGTACAAGTGGACACAAATTTATTTACACAATAATCAAACTCGCAATGAATATGTACAAAATGCCGAGGAAGCGTGACTTCAGGGTAGGCCCAGGCCAAAACAACAAACAAAAGGAATTACACTCAAACCCCACCCGCTAACTAAGCCCTGATCATGTAAAAGGAACAAAGAAAAGACAGCTTCTAACCTAACTTCCTACGCTATACAAAAGAGGAGAAAACGGGTTGAACAGAAATGGCGACATACCCTTACTTGCTTCAGTGCTCTTATTTACAGTGGTGAACAAAAACGATCCAATAATGAATAAACACAAAAGACCTCACTAGGGCTGTCCCAAACGACTAATTTTCTCCCGATTAGTCAGCCGACTATTTTTACGATTAGTCGACTAATCTAATAATTAAACATTAAAAAAAAAAAAAAAAAATTTTTAAACTAATTTAGCAATGAAATTTTTGTTGACGCTTATCAATGAAAAAAAAAACATATTGGAACACTCAAATCATTTATTAAAGTACAAATAAACACGTAAATAACAATAATAAATCACAAATAAACAATGAGTTCAAATGCTGATAGAATTAACTTGTGTAGCATCCCGATTGAAAAGATGGTCTCTTAAACTGATGGTTTACAACTTTTATTCCATCCTTGATGTAAACACAGCGTAAGAGCTACGGTGCACACAAATAAAGCAACACAATTAGAAACTAACAAAAACTTTTCACCTTTTTCCTTTTAAACCTTATTTATATATCAAAAAATTGCCTATATGAATTGCCTTTACCTTATTACCTTATCATTGACAATCTCTCCCTTGAGTGCAATCACTGTATATACTGTATATATTTATGACTTTTTAACCTTATATAATTTTCTATACCATAAAATAAACCATAACATGAAATAAACCTTTCAATTAGCATTAAGAACAATACTAATAGCACTTATAGGCCCATTGTCAATGAAACTTTATTATTTAGTAAGGCGACAGCACCCTCTGGTGTACAAAAAAATGAAAAAAAAAAAAAAAAAAAAAACTTACAAACTGCATAGGCGCTTAAGGTGTTTATTCACGGCCGACGTGCAGCCAAGCTTGGCACTGAAGAGACAGGACAGAAGAGTGTACTCTCCTTTGTTTCTTTGAAATAAGTCAATGTTTTGGACACTCTGGTGCGCTTTTTTTGGCTTTGTGCCGCTTTCCCCGCTTGCAAACAAAGCATCCGACATTCTAACTTTCCACGCATATATTTTTTTAACCCTTCATTAACCGTCGACGGCATGTTGTGCTCGTCGACGGATTTACGTCATCGATGACTTCGACTACGTCGACTAGTCGGGACAGCTGTAGACCTCACCGAAAAAGCGGGAGTGTATCAAATTAGCGATCAAAATGCAAACGAGCGTGAATGGCGAGCAAACAGCTAGCGAGGAGGAACGCGGCAGAATGCTGCCAAATTGCGACCTCTCAGAACGTTGACAGCGGCAGGTTTAAGAAGCTTGGCGCCTTTTCCGGTGGCCAATCCGCGGTGGTGACGTCGTCGGTCCGTCCTGCGTCAATCAGCTGTCGTCACAGTGGGAGGGGAAGCAGCCAGCTGGTGGAGGCGATGATCAGCTGACTGGAAGAATCTCAGAAAATTAACTATTAAACGGCCAGGGCCGTCACAGACTGTCAAAGAGGTCTAACTTCTTCTAACGAGGTCTAACGAGGCTCCACTTGTTACCTGTATTGATGGCACCTGTTTTGACTCATTATCGGTATAAAAGACACCTGTCCACAAACTCAGTCAGTCACACTCCAAACTCCACTATGGCCAAGACCAAAGAGCTGTCGAAGGACACCAGAGACATAATTGTAGACTTGCACCAGGCTGGGAAGACTGAATCTGCAATAGGTAAAGCGCTTGGTGTAAAGAAATCAACTGTGGAAATGGAAGACATACAAGACCACTGATAATCTCCCTCGATCTGGGGCTCCATACAAGATCTCACCCCGTGGCGTCAAAATGATAACAAGAACGGTGAGCAAAAATCCCAGAACCACACGGGGGGACCTAGTGAATGACCTACAGAGAGCTGGGACCACAGTAACAAAGGCTACTATCAGTAACACAATGCGCCGCCAGGGACCAAAATCGTGCCAGGCCCGTCTGCGGTTCGCTAGAGAGCATTTGGATGATCCAGAAGGGGACTGGGAGAATGTGTTATGGCCAGATGAAACCAAAATAGAACTTTTTGGTAGAAACACAGGTTCTCGTGTTTGGAGGAGAAAGAATACTGAATTGCATCCGAAGAACACCATACCCACTGTGAAGCATGAGGGTGGAAACCTCATGCTTTGGAGCTGTTTTGCTGCAAAGGGACCAGGACGACTGCTCTGTGTAAAGGAAAGAATGAATGGGGCCATGTATCGAGAGATTTTGAGTGAAAATCTCCTTCCATCAGCAAGGGCATTGAAGATGTGACGTGGCTGTATCTTTCAGCATGACAATGATCCCAAACACACAGCCAGGGCAACAAAGGAGTGACTTCGTAAGAAGCATTTCAAGGTCCTGGAGTGGCCTCGCCAGTCTCCAGATCTCAACCCCATAGAAAATCTGCGGAGGGAGTTGAAAGTCCGTGTTGCCCAACGACAGCCCCAAAATATAACTGCTCTAGAGGAGATCTGCATGGAGGAATGGGCCAAAATACCAGCAACAGTGTGTGAAAAGCTTGTGAAGAGTTACAGAAAACATTTGGCCTCTCCGTTATTGCCAACAAAGGGTACATAACAAAGTATTGAGATGAACTTTTGGTATTGACCAAATACTTATTTTCCACCATGATTTGCAAATGAATTCTTTAAAAATCAAACAATGTGACTTTCTGGGGGGGTTTTCCACATTCTGTCTCTCATGGTTGCAGTTTACCCATGTTTACAATTACAGTCCTCTAATAGTTTCAAGTGGGAGAACTTGCACAATTAGTGGTTGACTAAATACTTATTTGCCCCACTGTAACTGAAGTCACTATATAATGCAAATAAGGTTGCTTAAAAGTTGGTGGGGTCGATTTGAGCATCCTGAAAAGTTAGTAATGTTATTTCCCTACCGTCCCTATGTCCTTGCATCCAGGTAATTTCATTCTCAGGGAGTTGAATCGATCGACTGATTGATTGATTCAATGCACAGTTAGTTATTAGCCATGTATATGTAACAAATCTATTAATCAAAATAAAATGGAAGGTCTGAAAAAAAAAACAAAAAAAACAATTAAACGCAAAACACATAAATTATACTTCGTATTATTTGAAAAGATTCACCAAAAAAACATTTGTGCGAGTAAAACATGGATTAAGTCAGTATTATGTAAGTATATATTTATACAACATTACAGCAATAAGTACGCCCTTCATGTGGATTGTAATGTTCAGTTTGTGTCGAATGAGCATGAGAGAGGTGTTTATTTATTTTAGTGGCAATGGAGGCTGTAATTTGTGGTGCTATATATATATCAACACTACAAATTATAGCCGCCCACAAATGGGATCAACATCGGTCAAAATCCAGCTGGGGACAGTTATTCCAGGACCTCTGCTCCCAATCCCTCCCTCCTTCTCTATAAAGGAGACATACAGTATGGAGTGAAGAAAGTCATTCATATTACAGTATACTGTACACTGTACTCGTTTACATTTCATTTTCCCATCATTATTATACAACTCCAGCGACTGGCTGGCAACCAGTTTAGGGTGTACCCTGCCTACTGCCTGTTGTTTGCTGGGATAGGATCCAGCGCCACTGTCACCCTCGTGAGGATAAGTGGTTCAAAAGATGAATGAATAAATATTATGCAACCATAGGCAGAGTTTGACTTTTGGGGCTGGGGGGGCACAACATGTTGATGACCGCAAAACGCAGTGTCAGCAATAAAATTAACTTACAAGAATATTTAAAATTATAAGTCAACAATGAGCGTTTTATGTTTCCATCATTCTTGAGGGGAATTCTAAATCAATCTGCTTAGGCAATACTTTTCACTAAGATTGTCATCCATTGATTTGGTATGCCCGCCGGTGTCGGATCAATGTAGTTACTTCAGTCAAAAACTGTATCCCCTGGGCGGAGCCATATGGAGGTAGATTTGTGTCTTTATTATTCAATCAAAAAAAAGTTGCTTCCCAAAAAAAAAAAGTTGCTTCAATCAAAATATATATTTTCAACCCCAAAAAAAGTCGCTTTAATTTAAAAAAAAAAAAATTTTTTAAGTGTTTAAATGCAAAAATATATTTGAAATTCCGAACACCAAAAAAAAAATGCATGTGAAAGCTATTTTTCTTTGATTTTATTTTGGTTATTTTTTTTTTGTTTGTTTGTTTGATTGAAGCAACTTTTTGATTGAAGTAATGTTGATTTGTGTTTGGGCCATATTTTGGCTTGGACATTTTTCTCTTTATTATTCAATCAAAAAATTGGTTGCTTTAAAGAAAAATAGATTTTCAAAAAGAAAAATCACTTTAATCAAAAAAAAAAAAAAAAAAAAAATTACAGTCATAGAAAAAAAGTTTTTGAATGCGAAAAAATATTTGCGATTGAAAAATTTGCATATGGACACTTAATTTTTCATTGAAAAAGTTTTTATTGAAGCAATCCTTTTTGTGTTAGGGCCATATTATGATTAGGACATTTGTGTCTAAATCATTCAATCCCCCAAAAAGTTATATTTTCAATTAAAGAAAAAAATCATTTTTAAATATATATATTTTTTCTAATATATATATATATATATATATATATATATATATATATATATATATATATATATATATATATATATATATATTTTTTTTTTTTTTTATTATATGCAAAGCAAATAATTTCGACCCATTATAAAATGTTTTTTCGTTCATTTCATTCTTTTTTGTTGCAGTTTTATTGCTTTACAACTTTTATATATATATATAGGAAAGCCAATTACACGCAATGACACTTTTTTCCCCCCTGGCCCCCCTTTAAAATCCGCTTATGTATGCAACTCTTGTCAATTTCCCCAGTGATGACAGTGTAGTGAAGACAAATAGATGACTCGTTTAAATCCTGAAAAGGAATTAGTCAAATGTAAAACCACAACAATTTCAAGCTGTTTATGCTAAATGTCATTATAAACATGAACAAGAAGAGTTTTAATCTGAGGAGAACAGTATCAGTAGGATACGATTTGGGATAGCTGGGACTTCTGCATATAGGCAGGCAGATATTCCAAGATGAGAAATTACTCTACACAAATTAGGCAAACAATTTACAAAAAGAGACTTTAGGACTGATGTTACTTTCACAAGAGTTGGTGCCAATTCGAAACTGAGACAGACAAAGAGTACAATGACAAGTCTTTAGATTCAGGGAAAGAAAAAAACCCTAAAATACAGCCAAAGATTTGAAGGAATTACTGGAACTTGCCAATGACAGTTCAGTAGTCCACAATACAGTATGTCAAACATTAACAAGTCGGACGTCTACAACAGGATCTGTAATTACAGCTTGTTCATATGCTGTCATGTGACCAAAAGCTGACCAACCAATGTCTCTGCTTCTTGTCAGACAACCTAGCCAAAACATACACACGGCATCATGTCACCGAAACCCAGTCTGAGGACGGCGGAGCTGAAATGGTTCTCGAAACCATGGATGCGACACTTGCACAGGCTACTGCACCCAATGCATTTCCCACCAACATAACTCCTGCCACCACTAGGACTGTTGACATTAATCCAACCACTACCATTGCACCAACCGCTACAATCATCTCAGGCCAAAGCATAGCAGCTACAGAAAGGCCTGCTCCCACTATTGTGCTACTGCTGGACAACAGCAACAACAACAGTCGACCCACTCTCCACAGAGCAGGTATGAAAAAATTTGCACATTACGTTTTTGTTGGTTCTCCACAAGCGGAACCAAGAAAAAAAATCTCCGATCAACATGCTTTTTTTTTTTTTAACAGGGAAAATCCTTCACTGTGAAGGCACTCTAGCGTCAATCGATCAGCCAGAGAAGCAACACAGTTATGGCCGCAATGAAGGAGCCTGGATGAAGGACCCGTTGGCCAAAGACTCTAAGATTTACGTCACAAACTATTATTACGGCAACAATCTGGTGGAGTTTCGCAACCTGGAGAACTTCAGGCAAGGTGTGATTGTTAGAAATTTTTATCACAAGTTATATGCATGAAGAACTTGATTGCTGGTGTGATAACTGAAACCAAAAATATTTGAGGCGGAAAACATCTGATGAACTAGACAACCATTCATCCATCCATCATCTACCGCTTAGTACGGGGTCGGGTCGCGGAGGCAGCAGCTTTAGCAGGGAAGCCCAGACTTCCCACTCCCCAGCCACTTTAACCAGGTCCTCCGGCGGGATCCCAAGGCATTCCCAGATTGGCTGAGAGACACAGTCTCTCCAGCGTGCCCTGGATCGTCCCCGGGGCCTCCCGCCGGTGGGACATGCCCGGAACACCTCTCCAGGAGTCTTCCAGGAGGCATCCGAACAGGATGCCTGAGCCGCCTCAACCGGCTCCTCTCAACGCGGAGGAGTAGCGGCTCGACACAGAGTCCCTCGCGGATGAACAAGCTTTACACTCCATCTCCGAGGGAGAGCCCAGACACCCTGTGGAGGAAACTCAATTCGGCCGCTTGTATCTGAGATCTTGTCCTTTCGGTCACGACCCACAGCTCGTCACCATAGGTGAGGTTAGGAACGTAGATCGACTGGTAAATCGAGAGCTTCACCTTTCGGCTCAGCTCCTTCTATACCACTATGGACTGGTGCAGAGTCTGCATCACTGCAGACGCTGCACCGATCCGCCTGTCGAACTCCCGCTCCCTACTACCATCACTCGTGAACAAAACCCCAAGATACTTGAACTCCTCCCCTTGGGGCACAATGTCATCCCCGACCCGGAAAGGGCACGCCATTCCGACTGAGGACCATGGTCTCGGATTTGGAGGTGCTGATCTTCATCCCGACTGCTTCACACTCTGCTGCGAACCGCTCGAGTGAGGGTTGGAGGTCATGGCTTCATGAAGCCAACAGCACCACATCATCTGCAAAAAGCAGAGATGCAATGCTGAGGCCACCAAATCAGACCCCCTCAACACTTTGGCTGCACCTAGAAAGTCTGTCCATAAAAATTTTGATCAGAATCGGTGACAAAGGGCAGCCGTGGCGGAGTCCAACCCTCACTGAGAACGAATTCGACTTACTGCCGGCAATGCGGACCAAACTCTGACACCGGTAGTACAGGGACCGAACAGACCTTACCAAGGGGCTCGGTACCCTGGACTCCCGGAACACCCTCCACATGACTCCTCGAGGTACATGGTTGAACGCCTTCTCCAAATCTACAAAACACATGTAGACTAGTTAGGTGAACTCCCATGTACCCTCGAGGACCCTGCCGAGGGTGTAGAGCTGGTCCGTAGTTTCACGGCCGGGACGTGCTGCTCCTCCTGAATCCGAGATTCGACTTCCCGATGGACCCTCCTCCCCAGCACCCCTGAATAGACTTTATCGGGGAGGCTGAGGAGTGTGATCCCTTGGACAACCATTCATTTCATTTCTTTGGTTGTCTATTTCATATAGAAATATGTCTATTTCATATAGACAACCATTCATGTCCTGTATATGAACTATCACATTAGCCTTGTAAATATGGTTAAACAATGTCGAATCATTAAGATAGTTTTGGTGACTCTTTTTTAATTGAGTGTATGGATGTCAGGTGTTATTTTGTTCAAGTTGGTGGTGAGAGGTGTGCAGTGAATCTAGGGGAAACTGCCAATGTCTTCATGACCAAAGACACTATCCCCGATGTCAAGATGTCAGAGAGTCATGTCAACAAAAACAGCCCCATAACATCTAGGCAGGAGTGTCCAAACCTTTTTTTTCTAATGGCTACTCCAGACAAATCTAAATGTGCTAGGGACATTAAAACGCAACTATATTTTTTTAACACGCTAAAGCTAATTCAGTGGAGGTACAGCTACTGTATGCAAAGTAGTTACAGTGGTACCTCAACATACAAATTTAATTCGTTCCAGGATCTGGTTTGTATGTCGAAATGGTCATATCTCGAGATAGATACTCTAGATAAGGATACGATTCGAATTTGAGCCACAGCCCAAAACCTACAATTCTTTAATAAATACTGCAGGTACAATTACAAATAGCAATTACACATAGCAAAATAAATACATTTTTAAATAAATAGGAATTTAAAAAAAAGGATGCTTTGACCATTTTGATGGCTTATATCTGCTAGAGGACTGTCGAGAACGTAGACATATTCCAACCGTAATGTCTAACCAGTTCACTCACACGCACATCACGTAATATTTCCTGATAATTTATTTCGTCATTTCAATGATAAGCGTCACCTTCTTCCTTTTTTCACCACTACTAGCACATACATTAACCTTCTTAGGACCAATAATGATTTCTCTCACAAGAAAATCCGATGTACTGCTGTCTTGCGGGATAAAAATGAAATTGCGACGCTGTCATAAATCGTCGTATCGAGCATTTCGAGTCAAATTTTGCGTCAAATGTCCAAAAAAATCGTATGTCGAGGTACCACTGTACATGTATTTCCTATTCATATGTAAACAAAAACAAAGATGATCAGAGTGGAAAAAGCCAACAGTTTTGTAGGATTTTGGGATGAGTGGCAGCCCTGTACAAGACAAACCGTTAATCACACCTAAACCTTCAGAACCAAAACAAGCACTATCTGTACAAAGGTGACCTTGGTGTTGTGACATACCAAATGATGTGTGATTGGTTGAAAAACAAGCAAGGGAGCGAGGAGAATGAATTTCATCTCTTCTCTTAACTTGCCACCCAGTGCAGAAGGCAGGCAGTACAATACAAGCAAATAACACAATCCATGTCAAATGTTAGTTTTAAGCTGATAAAAATTGATAGTGCACCAGATGGCTCTGGGCCAAAGTTTGAGCATCCCAGATCTAGAGCCTTAAAAAAGACTGCCATCAAGGAGCTTCTTTAACTACCTTGGTGACTTTACTTCAGAGTTGCTAGAAAAGCTACTTACCTCATTAAAAGGACTGTCTAAGGAATTGAAGAGTATATTGAAAAATTAATTTCCTATGTTCATACATTGAGTCTCCTATATTTGTAAGCAAGGAAAGTTTAATGGAACACTACAAGTCTTTAATTACTCAACATGAATAAAAAAGCACAATCCTTAAAATTACTTGATTGTACTAAATCATGATTAAGTAGAAAACGCCAAAGGGATCCACGGATAGAAAGACTTGTAGTTCTTAAAACATAAATGAGTGAAAATATTTTGATATTGAAACCCCTCTTGATGTTTTCGTTTTTCTAAAATTTGTGAAATTAGTTTAACTAGTAGGTCACCATTGTTGTTGACGTTGCAAAGCGGTGACGTCACATGGTTACGCTCAGGGGTGAAAGTGGGCCAGAACGGTCAGGAACGCAGTTCCGGTAAAAGATTTAAGGCCAGAACGCAGTTCCGGTGTAAGATTTAGGGCCGGAATGCTGTTCCAGTATAAGATTCAGGGTACACGGTGCTTCGATTCCGAAAATATGACAGCAACTGTCAAAACAGTATGTAAAAAAAAAAAAAAAAAAAAAATGCGAAGCTGCCACACATGCATTTCAGCTCCAAGAAGAAAACAATCTACCAACATCAGATTTACATACAGAAGTGTTAAAAACAAGCATAATAAAGTGCTTGTGTAGCGTAATCCGTTTCCACCAATATTTATTATTGATTTTATTCCACGGACGGCATGGAGGTTTCACCAGCTGCTGCAGTTATCTGAGTCTGATGATGATGAGTAACGTCAATGCGCGAATCTGGACTCATATATCCGTTCAATGGCTGACATACTGACATGTGATGAGCAGAGATGGTTAGCTCTGATTGGTTCAAATGTGCTTGTTTTCTGGAACAGCAAAAAAAAAAAAAAAAGATTGTTGAAATGATGCGACAAAAAATGGCAATGCAACATAAAATGGATCAAATCTTCAAGCGCAACAAAAGAGTTGAGGAGGCTAATTTATCATATTTTATCATATTTAGTTGCTTTGATGGGGAGGTTCAGAACATCGTAGCTGTCAATGTGCACTTTGGACTTATATTTGTCCTTTGTGTTAGGCTGCTTATTCATTTCCTTATGATTTAAAAAAAAGTCAATGCTTGCGCGATCATCAAAATATATTCCATTTCACTCTGCATAATATAAGTCATTTGTACTTACTTATCTGAATGTATGTTATTTATATCTTTATTATAAAAAAAAGTACATGTTTACATTACCTTTACATTATATTAACTAACTAAATTTTAGTATATATCCTATGTTCTTAAATAGTTAAAATTGAGATTTGGCCTTTAGTATTTGAGGAAATGAGGGAAAATAAAAATTAGGAGATGGAGGTTGGGGTTACAGCTATTTTGTTAACTTTTATTTTGTAAATCATTGAAAAAATACAATTGTGAATGAAAAATAAAGAAAATGTCTGGCTCCGTGGCGACCTTCACGTCGGGGAGTTCCGGCAAGAAATTCTAGCCACTTTCACCCCTGGTTACGCTGCCGGAATTATAGAGTATGACTCTAGCATCATCTGTTCAACCCTTTCCATTTGGACCCAAGAGGAGCATTAATGAGCATGACAGCACTGTCGATATTTCACAAAACGAGCAGCAAAAGCAAAATGAGCAGGAAAGATGGGATGAGACAAGACGAGAGTAGGGGAAAAAACGGTGTTCTACTGGTGAAAATGTCCTACAAGAGGAGAATTTGACACCCAAAGTACTACCGTGCACTTTCAGCTTGTTTTGTTTACATTTTGCATACAGACAGAACATGCTAAAGATGCCTTAAGAAAATACTTAAACATAGTTATATCAAATAAGTGTGGTTTAAATATGCTACGTGACTAATGCGATCAACAATAATGCTTAAAAGTATAAGTGGGAAATACATGCAAAAAGTTTTTTGAGGCAATGGAAAGGTCATAAAAGACTGAATAAAAACACAAATAATAAGTACTCGCCTCTTTTAATCGATGAGCGCATTGTTTCGACGTCTCGCCACGTAGAAATGTAGTAACCCTGTGGTATTCGTCGAGTGACAGTGACAATCTACGTCATCACCCCGAGCGTCCATTCGGCGCTTAAAACTTGGTGCCCTCCGTAGGTCAAAACATGTACTAAATATTATAACATATTAGTAAAAGAGAACAATTGTGGCTTAATAGGGGTGTTTAAGTGTTTAAATCAGAGGTTCTCTTTAAACTAGGGGTGTCAAACGATTAAAATTTTTAATCGAGTTAATTACAGCTTAAAAATTAATTAATCGTAATTATTCGCAATTCAAACCATCTATAAAATATGCCATATTTTTCTGTAAATTATTGTTGGAATGGAAAGATGAGACACAAGATGGATATATACATTCAACATACGGTACATAAGTACTGTATTTGTTTATTATAACAATAAATCAACAAGATGGCATTAACATTATTAACATTCTCTTAAAGCGATCCATGGATAGAAAGACTTGTAGTTCTTAAAAGATAAATATTAGTACAACTTATAGAAATTTTATATTAAAACCCCTCTTAATGTTTTCGTTTTAATAAAATTTGTAAAATTTTCAATCAAAAAATAAACTAGTAGCCCGCCATTGTTGATGCCAATAATTACTTACGCAATGCTCATGGGTGCTGAACCCTATAAAATCAGTCGCACCCAAGCGCCAGCAGAGGGCGATAAAACTCCGAAAAACACAACAAGTACACATTTCACTGTGCTGTCATTTTAATGTTTGAGCAGGGCATGTGCGTTAATTGCGTCAAATATTTTAACGTGATTAATTTTTTTTTTTTTTTAATTACCGCCCGTTAACGTAATAATTTTGACAGCCCTACTTTAAACATTTTTCTACCTTCAAGTGGGCGAACAGTTGAGCATTTCTGAGATTTTTAAGATGAGTCATTCTTTGTACAAGTATAAGGAAGTATTTAGATACGGTATATTTGCGCTTTTTCAAGCATGTACTGTATATTTAAGCAATCGGTTTAATAAGTGACAAACTAAAGGCAGTTCTAGTTTCAAGCGGTTGTCATATGTCATGGGGCTACCTTGACTGACTGACTTAAAGCTACCTTTACTGAATGACTGCTTCAGAGAAGCCTTAAGTTGAGCAGTTGAGCAATAGACTTCATAATGTAATTGACGGGACATAGGGCGCGGGGCCGATAAATAGGGGGCCTGCATTGCTGGCGAAGCTGTCAAAGCTGACCGAGTGGAATCACAAAGAGCTTTTTTCGTTGAAAGTTCTTGTGAATAAATGCTTAAATCCCTGAATTCTTCATAGATATGGACGTAAAACAGTCTCAATTCTTGGTTAAAAGCTAAAAAAAAAACGTGCAGGTCGCATTTATTTTACGTAAAGATGTCGAATGTGCGGCTCATCTTTAAGTTCACTGTGGTGCCGCCTTACCACTACAAAGAGCTTTTTATGTTGAAATGAATGCTTAAATCCCTGAATTCTTTATAGATATGGACGTAAAACAGTCTAAATTCTTGGTTAAAAGCAAAAGAAACCGTGCAGGTAGCGTTTATTTTAAGTAAATTTGTCGAATGTGCGGTTCGTCTTTAAGTTCACTGTGGTGTCGCCTTGCCACTACAAAGAGCTTTTCATGTTGAAATTCTTCTGAATAAATGCTTAAATCCCTGAATTCTTTATAGATATGGACGTAAAACAGTCTCAATTCTTGGTTAAAAGCAAAAAAAAACGTGCAGGTCGCATTTAAGTAAATTTGTCGAATGTGCGGCTCGTCTTTAAGTTCACTGTGGCGCCGCCTTACCACAACAAAGAGCTTTTTATGTTAAAATTCTTGTGAATAAATGCTTGAATGCTTGAATTCTTTATAGATATGGACGTAAAACAGTCTCAATTCTTGGTTATAAGCAAAAGAAACCATGCAGGTAGCGTTTATTTTAAGTAAATTTGTCGAATGTGCGGCTCGTCTTTAAGTTCACTGTGGTGTCGCCTTGCCACTACAAAGAGCTTTTCATGTTGAAATTCTTCTGAATAAATGCTTAAATCCCTGAATTCATTTTAAATAAGGACGAAAAACACTCTCGATTCTTGGTTAAAAGAAAAAAACCTGCAGGTAGTATTTATTTTAAGTAAATATTGCGAACTATGATGCCAATGCCTTAGCGGCTAATTTCTCAATTTTTTTTCACAACGTTTCAAAATGCATGCATAGTAGGAAAAATATAATAATTACCTTGAATCCTTGAACAAATCACTCCTGAGACAATCCTTCCTGTGTGTATGTGGTACAGCTTTCGTATTTTTGAACCGAAATCCATCAGTTCGCTGTGTGCGTGTGTTTATGAATAGCTCCTCTTGAGGTGGGCGGCCCCCCGCTTGAAGGAGTTGCGCAGTGCGTGGCCGAGCTGACCCATCAATAATGATGATGTCTATGGTTGAGCATTAAATAGAGAGCTACTGTTAGCAACTAATGTCAAATAACCATAGATATCACATATAATAAGCTTAGGACGGGGGGGAAAGAAAGCATTGAATAAAAGGGAAACCTAAACCATTGCTTTTTTTATGTGGTCATAAAGCGATATCTAGTATAAATTTGTCAGGGCATTTCTGTTATTTACGTTTTACAGCTTTCCAACAGTAGTTGTAGACACATCGTCATCCGTTTGAAACGGTAGCACTCAGTCACATAATCTGTTCCAGTCAATTACTGATCAGGAACATTCCCTTTCCAGTTTGGGTGACTTGTTTTTTTGTGACGGCTGAATTATTATTATTTTTTTGGTGTGTGTGATTTGTTCCGCACTTCTCAGTCACCGCACTGTACCCTGTACTGAAAACCATAATTGGTACTAGACAACCATTGTAAGTTTACTTACAACACAACACGTTTATTTTAATGTATCAGTTCATTTTAGCTAACTGCATTCATGTAAAGGCAAGTGCTCAAAAATGTATTTAAATGTATTTACCGGCACATATAAATTATCAAGACTGCAAAAGTACTGGTTCTCACTTACCGCAATTACAGCTATTTTCGATACTATAAGACCGTGTGCTTGTTTTGAAGTCTAACAGGAACATTGGCTGCCCATTAAAACCATAACAATAGAGCTTGATTGGATGTACGGTTAATGGAATTAAGCCCATTCTGTGCAAGCTCTCTGTGAAACTGCTTAGATCTTAAGGAATTTATGTCTCGGTTGTTTCATTGCTTCAGAGGGTGGGAAAATCAACTCCTTCTACTTGCACATCAACCGAGGAATTGGATTACACTCTTAAAAAAAGTTAAGATGATCCGCCTTCATAGGATTTGGCTTGTTGATGTAGATGTGTTTAGACAATGGGCTTTCTAAATTCACTTCCATTCAGAGCATCCTGCAGTGAGGTGAGCTCACAGCTGTGTGCGGATGACTAGCTATCTTGGTGAGTGGCGGTGATGCCTGCTGCTCTCTGACATGTGCTCTGGCCTTCGCTTTGAGCGGGGCCCAGTAGGAAGGGATTAGCAGTGTGGGTTGGCTCTAGTGATGTGGGTGGTTGGGGTGTTCAGTCGCGCTGTTTTTGTCCTTGGGATTTTTAGATGATCAAATTTATATCAATCTTCTTGAGGTTGAGAGGTTAAGAGGACTTTTAGAATGTGATTTCAAAATGAAACCAGATGTACACCAGATGTTGGTTCAGAAGTGAACTACTAAACAAACGTTGGCAGTGTCACATGACACAGTGTCTGTGCACAGTCTGGTATTGTACAAACATTGTCATTAGCACCGTGGAGATAACATTATAAAAGGGTGACCAAACGTCCTCTTTTGCCCGGACATGTCCACTTTTTACATCCTGTCTGTGGCGTCCGGCGTTTTTTTTTTTAAAGTCATGAAAATGCCCGGTTTTCATTATTTTTCATGGGATCAATTCGCGTGTGTTAAAAATTGACTGGCGCTTTGCACAGAATACTACGGCGCTGTGCTGCCTGTGACATGTTCCCAGAGAGCCTGCCCAGTTAAGACTTATTAAGACCAACAGGTACAGTGGGGAGAACAAGTATTTGATACACTGCCAATGGGTTTTCCCATTGACTGTGTATCAAATACTTGTTCTCCCCACTGTATATAATCAAATACCCATGTATGTAAAAGAGTAATTAAGTCGAAAATATATTTATTCTACTTCGGATACCAATTTGCATGCGCAGTCACAGACTGGCTTTATCGTTGCGTCATTCCCAAACAAACCTTCGTCACGCCAGGCGCTCACAGGCTTTCGGTATGTACCCTTGCTAAATTTACCTTTCGACAACTGTTGACTTCTGTTGGAGCTTTGTACTGGTGTGATCCGTAAAATCCCGTTTGGTGTCACATTATTGCGCTGCCAATGATTGTAAACTTTTATAGCAATGTTTAATTTTTGCCTCGGCTACAGGTGCTCGCTAATAGGGTAGTTGTCGGTGAGCTAAGCCGCGCTAGGCATTATGGGAATGTAGTTTTGAACTGCTGCGTTTGGAAACATGCTAGTTGAAGTGTTTGTCAGTTTATTTCGGTTATTGTTTGCGTGCAATCTAGAACATTGAATGAGGATAATAATTGAGTGGGAATAACAATTTGTCAACGACAATTGTATTGATAGTAATTTCTAAAAATGTTTAGTTGTCACATAGCCTACTGCGTGTGTGTATTGACTGGACTACACTTCCATAAGTCTGCGTTATATTCATAAAATATTTAGCTATTAGTTGTTGAACAACTTCTGTGTAATGATGACGTTGCTGACAGATTATCGTAATTTTTGCACTACAAGGTGCACCTGACTATAAGCCACCACCCACCAAATTTGGCACGAAAACGGCATTTGGTCATAGATAAGCCACTCTGGACTATAAGGCACAGATGTCCTCACTGTATTATGGGATATTTACACCAAAAGACATTAAACGGTAACAATTTATTTGACAGTGGCATCATACGACTGTCATAAGACCAAATGAACCACCATGAAGCTTTGAACCAATAGGCTGCAAAGCTTCATTGCTTCAAGAAGCTTTATTTGGCCATTACTGCTCCCTTGGGGGAGACAGTCAACCTCTGAGCCACCTGCTGTCAACACTGTTGTTGTCCAACATGCCTCCTAGCATGCACTGCAGCGCTACAGATGTAAATAACAATCAAAATTTATGCTCTGTGCTAATTATTTCTTCAGTTACTGTTCCAGTTGTTTCATTAATTGCTAGTTATGGTAAATGGTAAAACTTTATTTGACAGTGGTGCCATAGGACTGTCATTAGACATTTAGAATTATGACATGACAGTGTCATGAGCATTAATGAATGCTTATAACAGATGTCATTTAGTGTTACCCAACAAATTATCTCACTTATAAATGGATGTAAAAGATCCGAGCTGGACATAAATGGGAGTTAGTGACATAATTTGCCGGATGACACATAATGACATAAACATTCAGTAATGCTCTTGATCGTGTCATGTCATGTTTATGACGGTCTTATGACCGTCTTATGATGCCGCTGTCAAATAAAGTGTTACCTATGAACCCATATAAATCGACAAATAAGCCAACCTGGTCTATAAGCCGCAGGATTCAAAATGAAGGAAAAAAAGTAGCGACTTATAGTACGAAAATTACGGTGTATATGGAGGTAAGATTTCTGTATGTAGTATTCAATCCAAAAAAAATTCGAAGAAAAAAAGTATAAATAAAACTCAACTTTCCTATCCAGACGGAGGAGGCACACTTTTAAATATATTAAAGTTTTAACGCATCTTCGGATGAACTTCAGGTAAAATTTAGGTATCTCGAGGCCGAGCAGAGTGTCCTCTTTTTTGGAAATCGAAAATGGTCTCCTTACAATATAATACACAGAACAGTGGAACATATTAATAATTATAACACATTGGAATGGTCTTAAACTTCCTGAATAAATTGACTTTACTTTTCAAAATGCAACAGTACATATACAGTGTGAACAAAATACGCACAATGTGAAGTTCCCACAACTGCATCCATTTATGTGCTTGTCCTGAATGGATCTAATTAGATATCACATGACCTGGTATTTTGACTTTTGAATTCCCAAGTTTTAATAAGCCACATAATTTGGATCACGGCCATTTTCAAAAGATTAGATCAAGTGTGGCAATTCCCACAGGCAGTTTCACTTCAAATGTCGCACATGTCACATGGAGACAACTCTGTGCTAGGTTCTGTGCATGTCCAAAGCATTTTCTCTGTGCTCAGTGTGGCAACAGACAAAATTGGAAGACACCTTTCAGCAAACACAAACTAGAAATACTATACAGTGGGGCAAATAAGTATTTAGTCAACCAATAATTGTGCAAGTTCTCCCACTTGAAAATATTAGAGAGGCCTGTAATTGTCAACATGGGTAAACCTCAACCATGAGAGACAGAATGTGTGTGTGTGTGTGGGGGGGGGATAAAAATTATATTGTTTGATTTTTAAAGAATTTGTTAGCAAATCATGGTGGAAAATAAGTATTTGGTCAATACCAAAAGTTAATCACAATACTTTGTTCGGTACCGTTTGTTGGCAATAACGGAGGCCAAACGTTTTCTGTAACTCTTAACAAGCTTTTCACACACTGTTGCTGGTAGTTTGGCCCATTCTTCCATGCAGATCTCCTCTAGAGCAGTGATGTTTTGGGCTGTCGTTGGACAACACGGACTTTCAACTCCCTCCACAGATTTTCTATGGGGTTGAGATCTGGAGACTACTCCAGGACCTTGAAATGCTTCTTACGAAGCCACTCCTTTGTTGCCCTGGCTGTGTGTTCGGGATCATTGTCATGCTGAAAGACCCAGCCACGTCTCATCTTCAATGCCCTTGCTGATGGAAGGAGATTTTCACTCAAAATCTCTCATACGTGGCCCCATTCATTCTTTCCTTTACACAGATCAGTCGTCCTGGTCCCTTTGCAGAAAAACAGCCCCAAAGCATGATGTTTCCACCCCCATGCTTCATAGTGGGTATGGTGTTCTTCGGATGCAATTCAGTATTCTTTCTCCTCCAAACACGAGAACCTGTGTTTCTACCAAAAAGTTCTACTTTGGTTTCATCTGACCATAACGCATTCTCCCAGTCCTCTTCTGGATCATCCAAATGCTCTCTAGCGAACCGCAGATGGGCCTGAACATGTACTGGCTTCAGCAGGGGGACACGTCTGGCAGTGCAGGATTTGAGTCCCTGGTGGCGCATTGTGTTACTGATAGTAGCCTTTGTTACTGTGGTCCCAGTTCTCTGTAGGTCATTCACTAGGTCCCCCCATGTGGTTCTGGGATTTTTGCTCCCCGTTCTTGTTATCATTTTGACGCCACGGGGTGAGATCTTGCATGGAGCCCCAGATCGAGGGAAATTATCAGTGGTCTTGTATGTCTTCCATTTTCTAATAATTGCTCCCACAGTTGATTTCTTTACACCAAGCGTTTTACCTATTGCAGATTCAGTCTTCCAAGCCTGGTGCAGGTCTACAATTTGGTCTCTGGTGACCTTCAACAGCTCTTTGGTCTTGGCCATAGTGGGGTTTGGAGTGTGACTGACTGAAATTGTGGACCGGTGTCTTTTATACCGATAATGAGTTAAAACAGGTGCCATTAATACAGGTACCGAGTGGAGCCTCGTTAGACCTCGTTAGAAGAAGTTAGACCTCTTTGACAGCCAGACATCTTGCTTGTTTTTAGGTGACCAAATACTTATTTTCCACTCTAATTTGGAAATAACTCTTTAAAACAAACAATGATTTTCTTTTTTTTTCACATTCTTTCACATTAGGAGAACTTGCACAATTGGTGGTTGACTAAATACTTATTTGCCCCACTGAATCTTGTTTAAGTTGTATTAAATAAGTGCTGTATTGAGAGATCTTTTGTGCTTTTTTATATTGAATATCAGTTTGTTTTGGTGAAAAACTCCTTGAATCTAGTTTGTTTGATGCAATAATAAGAAATAGTATTGAATTGAAAAGTTGTGCTTCATATGAAAAATTTCTTTTCATGACAGTGAATCGGAAACTAATGTACTATTTTCCCCGGTGTAGGTCGATGGAGCAATCTTTTCAAGCTTCCTTACAACTGGATCGGCACAGGTCACGTGGTTTACAATGGCGCCTTCTACTACAATAGAGCCTTCACAAAGAACATTATCAAATATGACCTGAAGATGCGATATGTGGCTGCCTGGACGCTCTTGCATGATGTGGTTTACGAGGACACCACACCGTGGAAATGGAGAGGTCATTCTGATATTGACTTTGCAGTGGATGAAAGTGGACTGTGGGTGATCTATCCCGCCATGGACTATGACTACAACCAACAGGAAGTCATCGTCATCAGTAAACTTGATCCGGGAGACCTGTCCTTGAAAAAGGAAACAACCTGGAGGACAGGTCTCAAGAGGAACTCTTACGGCAATTGTTTCATTATCTGCGGTGTCTTGTATGCTGTCAATGTATACAACCAGAAGGAAGGGGAAGTGCGTTATGCTTATGACACCCATACCAACACAGAGGCCACACCACGTCTGGTCTTTACCAATGAGTACTCGTTCACTACGCAAATTGATTATAACCCCAAGGAGAAGGTTTTGTATGCCTGGGACAATGGCCATCAAGTCACATATCGGCTCCACTTTGTCGACCAGTGAGAGCAGCGATAAATACAGTAAGCTAACGGCATGCCTGCTGTTATGGACCAGAAGTGCTCAGAATTTGATAGCTTCTTTGTCCCAAGAAGACCACTTCCAGTAACAATGCATGTTGTTAAACAGCTGACCTCACTATGGACTGAACAGAGACTATGGACATAATCTTACAGGTTGAGTTGAAAGTCAATAGGCAGAGCTCAAGTAGATACAGTATATTATGTACATTCATGAAATGTCAGCAGGCTGGCTAACTGAGTTTTTGTAGAGAGAAAAACAAATACACACGTTGGTAAAACTATGTTTTAACCCTTCTGTGAAAGAAAGAAAAAACTAAAATTGGCATGTCCTCTCACAGTAGGTCATTGCATGAAAAAACAATTGCAGTGATTTGTCAAAAACCTACTGTTTTGTCTTTATGAAAGAAATTCGCCAGGAAACGGTTTAATCAATATCAGATTACCGTAATTCTCGTACTACAGGGTGTCCATAAAGTCTCTACCATTTCAAAAATGTATTAAAAATGCAATTGATTAGATATTTTATTCAGATTTGTTCTATTGTATTCAGCGTTTATTGAAGTTTTTTTTAACCTCTTTTAATACACTTCTACATGGGCACCATTAGTTGCACAAAGCACATCAAGACGGTGCTCAATTTCTTGCCATGTTCGCTGTAGCATAGCCTCATCAATTGTGGCAAAGGCATCAGTAATCCTTCGCTGAAGGTCAGTAATGTTCCTTATCTTTGTTCGATACACAATATCTTTAACATAGCCCCATAGAAAGAAGTCATTTCCAAACCAATGGATTGGAAGGGATGGGCCAATTCCTTGGCCGCCACGTTCACCAGATATCACGCCCCTGGACTTCTTTATATAGGGCTATGTTAAAGATAAGGGACATTACTGACCATAAACGAAGGATTACTGATGCCATTGCCACAATTGATGAGGCTAAGCTACAGCGAACATAGCAAGAAATCGAGTACCGTCTTGATGTGCTCCGTGCAACTAATGGTGCCCATGTAGAAGAGTATTAAAAGAGGTTAAAATTTTTTTTTAAAAACTTCAATAAGTGCTGAATACAATAGAACAAACGTGAAAAAAAACAATCAATTGCATTTTTAATCAATTTTTGAAATGGTAGAGACTTTATGGACACCCTGTATAAGGTGCACCTGTCTATAAACCGCCACCCACGTAATTTGACACGAAAACGGCAGTTGTTCATAGATAAGCCAAACTGGACAATAAGCAGCAGATGTCCTTATTAACCAGTAATCCTTTATTTGACAGTGGCATCATAAGACTGTCATAAGACCAAATGAACCACCATGAATTGCTTCAAGTTTCATTTGGCCATCACTGTTCTCTTGGAAGAGACAGTCAACATCTGCTGCCACGGCTGTCAACATTGTTGTCGTCCAACATGCCTCCTAGCATGCATTGCAGCACTACAGATTTAAATAACAATCAAAATTCACGTTCTGTGCTAATTATTTCTTCAGTTACTGTTCTAGTTGTTTCATTAATGGCTAGTTATGGAATTTGTAACACTTTATATGACAATTGTGCCATAAGATTGTCATTCGACCATCATAATAATGACATGACACTGCCATAAGCATTCATGAATGCTTATGAAAGACATTGTTTTGTGACATTCGACAAATTATCTCACTTTTGAAGGGATGTAAAAGATCCGAGCAGGACATAAATGGAGTTAGCGACATAATTTGCCGGATGACACTAAATGAAATCTGTCATAAGCATTCATTAATGCCCATGATAATGTCATGTCATAATTATGACGGTCTTATGGCAGTCTTATGACGCCGCCATCAAATAGTATGTTACCTATTAACCCAAATAAATCAACAAATAAGCAGCACTGGACTATAAGCCACAGGATTCAAAATGAGGGAAAAAAAGTAATGGTTTTTAGTCCACAAATTACATAATTCAGTGACAATCGTGGGTTTTTCTTCCTATATCAGAAGGTTACCAACATTTTTGCCAATGTATTTGACAGATTTGTGACATGAGCCACTTAAAGGGAATTCCAGGCTTGCATTTTCATAGTTTCATCTCCCTCAAAACAGAGATGAGAGTGGAGACTTTAGGAGCCGAGAAGCAAGGACTAACCAAAGGGTAAAAGGATAAAGTAAATTAGTCCCACCAGGAATTAGTGGGGAAAAACTGTCGATTCCGCAGGGACCCATCCTGAATTCTGAGGCGAGCAATTCTTGATTCCATGGCTCGAAAGCTGTTTTTCCTCGGGCATTAAAAAACAACCAAAACGGACCAGTTTTAAAGGATCTACGGATAGAAAGACTTGTAGTTCTTAAAAGATACACGTTATTATGAGTTAAAATAATTTGATATTGAAACCCCTCTTGATGTTTTTGTTTTTATAAAATTTTTTAAATTAGTTTAACTAGTAGGTCGTTATTGTTGTTGACATCACAGGGCGGTGACGTCACACGGTTACGCTACCGGGCTTCCAGAATATGACTTTAGCAACATAAACATGTCATCTGTTCAACCCTTTCAATTTGAACCCGAGAGAAACGGTAATGAGCATGACAGCACAATCCATATTTCACAAAACGAGCAGCAAAAGCAAAATGAACAGGAAAGATGGGATGAAATGTCCTACAAGACGTGAATTTGACACCCAAAGTACTACCGTGCGCTTTCAGCATGTTTTGTTTAGATGCATAGAGACATAACATTCTAAAGATGCCTTAAGATAATACTTCAACGTGGTAATATCAAATAAGGGTGGTTTAAATATGCTATGTGACTAATGAGGTCAACAGATCAACAATCGGCTTTAAAGCTACCACAAAACAATCCTTAGAAAGTATGAGAGGGAAACACATGCAAAAAGTATTTTGAGGCAATTAAAAGGTAATAAAAGACTCAATAAAAACACAAATAGTAAGCACTTGCCTCTTTTAACCGATGTGTGCATGTGTTGGACGTCTCGCCGCGTAGAAGGAATTGGAGTAACCCAGCAGTGTTTGTCTAGTGACAGTGACAAACTACGTCATCACCCCGAGCCTACATTGTTCGCATAAAACATGGCGCGCTCCGTAGGTCAAAACATATACTAAATATTATATTTTTAAATTAATGAAAATATTTTATGTGTTTCTAATAACATTTTAGTAAAAGAGAAAAATTTTGGCTTATTAGAGCCTATTAGTCTATTCACCCGAGGTTACCTTTAAAGCAAATTAATGCAATAATGATGTAAGATTTTTTTATTGAAATGATTTCCAATACTAAAACATTGCAAAACATTGTGGTTATAAATGATTAAAAAAGCATTAATCCTGTCTTTGTAACACTTGGGCAGATTTATTTGCATTCCTGTACTAATAAAAAGGTAGAGAACAAATGGGTTTGAGGCAGAAGTAATATTGAAGGACACTGGACCTGGACGTGGTAAACATAGACTGCTTGCTTAAGAAAAAACTTATGAAGTGCAGAACATGGCATTTAAAAGAACAACTAAAACTGGCTACTAAGTACAAATTAGCCACTTATAAATATTACTGCTGGCTGCTGGAAGAATTAAAACATTCAATGCTCGCAGTTATTTTTCTTATTTTAAACACAACAAAAAAACAAGAAAATGTTTTGGCTATACGGTTTTGCTTTTTCAGAAACAAAGTACATTTGTTGAAAGGCCCACAATGGAAGTAAGCACACACGTGCATTTGACTGGCTAACGTTAGCTGCTAATGTCAGCGCGATCTCTATTGGATGATAACGTTAGTGGCTAACATCATACAACAATCTCTACTGGATGACTACTTCTGAGAAGTAATGTCATAAAAAGAGATCTGCCAAAGTCTGAATCTGTTTTAGGTCCACTTCTGCTCTAAGGCTGTATTTGTGGTCACTTTGTGTTTGTGTTGCGGTTATTAGCATTTGTGTTTTTTTTTCTTTTGCAACGCGTTTGGCTTGCTAGTTTCCTAACATATCACGGACAATGTAAATGAAGCAAAAGCCATAGACATAATATATTAACGGGACGCGGGTCCGATTAATAGGGGGCCTATCTCCATCAAAGCTGGCCGAGTGGAAACACAGACAAAGAGCTCTTTACGTTGAAAATTCTTGTGAATAAATGCTTAAATCCTTGAATTCTTTACAGATATGGATGTAAAACAGTCTTGATTCTTGGTTAAAAGCAGAAAAAACAGGCATTTCGCATTTATTTTAGGTAAATATATCAAATGTGCTGCTAGTCTTTAAACCACTGTGGCGCCTTATCACCACAAAGAGCTTTTTACATTGAAAATTCTCGTGAATAAATGCGTGAATCCCTGAATTCGTTATGGATATGGACGTAAAACTGTCTCGATTCGTTGTTAAAAGAGCAAAGAACCGGGAAGTTAGCATTTATTTTACGTATATATGTTGAATGTGCTGCTAGTTTTTAAGCCACTGTGGCGCCGCCTGATCACCACAAAGAGCTTTTTACGTTGAAAATTGTCATAAATAAATGCGCAAATCCCTGAATTCATTATAGATATGAACGTAAAACAGTCTCGATTCTTGGTTAGAAAGCAAAAAAACGGGCAGTTAGCATTTATTTTACGTAAATATTGCGAATTATGACGCCAGTGCAGTAGCGGTTAATTTCTCCCACTGATTTTTTTCCCAACATTTCCAAATGGATGCATGGTACGAAAAATATAATAATTACCTTGCATCCTCGAACAAATCACTCCTGAGACAATCCTTCCTGTTTGTATGCGGTACAGCTTTCGTACTTTTTCAACCTAAATCCGGCGTTGGACCGCTGTAAGTGTTTGAGAATAACTGCGACAGACTTAAACCGACTGAAGCGGAGTGTGGGACGGCCCTCTATTTGAAAGTGTGGCGCATTGTCTGGGGATTGTGTCCCGTCAATATCATTATGAAGTCTATGCAAAAGCATTTTAATTTTTTAAATTTTTTTTTTAAGCCGACTTCTTCTCTTTCTATAACAATCAGGGCCAATGGCGGATGCGATTTTAGCCAGGCCAGGATAAAAACTAGAGGTAAAATGAAATATTCTGCACCTCGCCCTGTATTCCGTGATCTGTTTTGATTTCTGCGAAAGGTGTTGGAATACGCGGTGAATTCTGCAATCACGAAATTGCAGGGTAAAACACACATTTTAAAATAAAAAAAATGGGACTTCAAGCAGACTACCTATATTATAACATTTTTAACACAAGCCAAAGAATGTTTGCATGACAAAAATAGATATTTTCACTTCATGCAAGATGATAAATGTAAATCACACAGACCTACAAAACCAGTCAAACCCCGTGTAATATGCATACCAGCACATTGAAACAGCTGGGTCAGCCCTATAATGTACAGTCCGTTCGGGTCAATTTAGAGCTGAGGTGTAGCCAGATTCTATTTAGACAAATTCACTTTCGGACTGCTGCTTGTCTGGCCAACTACAGTCGCTACACTCTCGTAGCAATGTTCTGAAATTGCAGTTGTTTTAAGCCTCCTTTAATGGACTGCCAACATTTTACACAGCGAAAGCTGCTTGTTTCTATCCATGCCATTTAACTCAACCAATAAGATTATTTCTCCTTTCAGATTGCTTCTGCAACTGAGAAATGTTTGCCAAACTTAACAAATGACTTTTATCTTGAAATCCATCCGATCACAAAGCACTTTGTTACTAATTCTGTTGCCTTTATTGTAAATCCGCCCCACAATGCCTTTTTCTTCTTTTGCTGTGCTTTGAGGTACGGGTTATATCAACAAAAACAAAAAATACACATTTCTTAGTGAACGGTCTTTCTAATTTACTTTCTACTGCCTGAATTCATATGATTATTACTATCGCTTTTTTTCCGTTATTTTTCTCTGTGGAACATTTCGTAGGGTGTGGAAGTTTTTCATCTTCGTTGCTTGCATTAAACAGACAAGAATTAACTGTCTGGGTAAATAATGAATGCGATCAACCAGGAATGTTTATTTGCTGGCATTTTAAAGCACCAATAAGCCTGAAGTGACCAGTGTACAGGATGGACTTTATTCATATACAGTTCCTGACAAAAGTTGCTAATAACCTGACTTTTAATTTTTCAATTGGTTTCAGATATGGCTCATATGAAAGCTAAGACCCTCCCAAATGATGTTGAATGTACAAAAATATATTTGTTTCACTGAAAAAAGATTATCATTTAATAAAGACGTAAAGGTCAAATTTTGGCAAGACAAACGTTTTTTCGCCCACAGAAAATAGTGTGAAAATTGAACAAAAAATGTATTTCAAATACAAAAATATGTTACATATCATAAGTGAATTAAGTAGTGGTGCCGTGAGATCCAAATTTAATATTTTTTATGACTTCCATGGGCTTCAGCAAGGATTCATACAATTTATTGATGAAGTCTTCTAGAACATCAAACAAAGCAGTCTGGCATGCCTCCCAGAGTTCATCAACATTATTGGGTTTCGTCTTCCATGCTTCCTCTTTCATCCTACCCCAGACATGCTCAATGATGTTCATGTCTGGTGACTGGGCTGGCCAGCCCTGGAGGATCCTGATCTTGGGAATGTAAGAGGCAGCTAAGTTTTGTTGATATTTCAGACTATTTATGTTGCCTTCCACCCTGCAGATCTCTCGCACATCCCCATACTGGATGTAACCCCAGACCATGATTTTGCCACCATCAAACTTCACTATTTTCTGAGTGAATCTCAGATCCATGCAGGCTCCAGTAGGTCTCCTGCAATATTTGCGGCGACTGTGGTGTAATTCAACGGAAGATCAATCTGAAAAATCCACCTTTTGCTACTTTTCCAGCATCCATCCTTTTGACAGGTTGTGGGCCTTGGCAATTGCCACACGATTTTTTAATTGTCTGCACCCTGAGAGATAGTCTGAAATATCAACAAATCTTAGCTGCCACTTACATTCCTAACCATAAAAAGGGACAAATTCTGCAGCAGGATGGTGCTCCATCGCATACTTCAATCTATACCTCAAAGTTCCTCAAGGCTAAGAAGATCAAGATCCTCCAGGACTGGCCAGCCCAGTCACCAGACATGAACAGGATGAAAGAGGAAGCATGGAAGACGAAACCCAAGAATGTTGATGAACTCTGGGAGGCATGCAAGACTGCTTTCTTTGATGTTCCTGATGACTTCATCAATAAATTGTATGAATCCTTGCCAAAGCCCATGGAAGTCATACAAAATATTAAATTTGCATCTCACAGCACCACTACTTAATTCGCTTATGTAACATATTTTTGTATTTGAAGTACATTTTTTGTTCAATTTTCACACTACTTTCAGTAGGCGACAAAACTTTTGTCTTGCCAAAATTTGACCTTTATGTCTTTATTAAATGATAAATCTTTTTTCAGTGAAACAAACATATTTTTGTACATTCAACATCATTTGGAAGCGTCTTAGCTTTCATATGAGCCATTTCTGAAACCAATTGAATAATTAAAAGTCTGATCGTTTCTATAAAATGGATAAGCGACAAGACTTTTGTCAGGGACTGTATACTAACAGCATACTTGGTCTTTCTCTCCGCATTGTACTTTATTCACAGTGTACCATAACCTGCAGGATCAGGGGAAAAAATGAGCTTACAGAGTTTTTTCACTGTCCTTTTTTTGTCTTCATCTGCTGTATAGATTTACAAATTATACTTGGTTCCATTTCATTTCAGCTCTTGCTTCTTCAAAAAATCTAATTACTTTGAAATCAAGTATGAATAGCTATAGAATGGTTGATGGATTGTGTGTCAGAAACACATCTTATTCCACTTGGAAACATCCTGAATCTTACAAATCTGAATTTTAAGGTTGTCAGGCTCGTTCTAACAGCATTGCATGATGATATTTTAGTAATATTTCATCATTTAGACACATTACTAATTATAATAATATTTTGCAAGGTGATGTCTTTGTTAGTAAATATGTCATGAACCAGTTCTTGGAATAAAGATTACCTGACCAAAAAAAAAAGTCTGCTGTAACTTGACACATGAATCTACAGTGAACCAGTAAATACTGAGTGACAACCAGACCGCCTTGAGCACCTCCCGTTGGGGAGATAATGAACTATGACTCAAATCTTCTGATTTCCAGATAACTGAGTGCATAAGAGCTGCTATGCGATGCCGTGTCTTTGCTCAGCTTGATCTTGAATCCAAGGAGCACGGCTGCGGGATTTCTTGGCAGAAGATTTGAAAATCCCCAAATCCATTTCCATTTCATGCAACTCTGGAGGGAGGCATCAGAATAAGAAAAGATCTGAAAGACAGAGGATGAAGGTGTGGTGGCATGTGCTCTCAATTTATTCTATTTAAAGATCACACTGTTCTTATACACAATGAATGAAGTCAGCCATTCATTACTGAGGAAAGAATTCAAACTTGATGAGACACTACAGGGGAGTCCCTTTAGAACTCTGTCACGAAATGTTGACATGTTGTTGTCATGGAACAATGAAGTCCAAACTGGCTGTGTTGATGAACACTGACAAGTCACGTGACCCATGCTACCTCGGCCCCAGCGCCTCATGAAAAACAAAAGCCCTACTGTTGCTTAACACGACTCCACTTGATCTTGCTCACATTTGGCATGGCCTCTTGTTCATCACTATGGACCATCATGACCTCAGCGCGACAGGAACTGAAGCCATTATTCTCATGTAAATAACCACTTTGGAGTAAGAGTTGTCATAACTTGTGTAAACACAACATATGGTTTGAAAATAATGAAAGATGTCTTGCTCCCATGTCAAAACCTTACAGTTTTATTCAATGCAAATGTAACCACAGGAACCTAGAGTAGTGAGAAAATGTATAAAGTCCCTGATATTGTTACAATTTCAGCATAAATTGGTCATAATTTTTTTTTCTACAGCCCTTCTGTTGGAAATTTAATACATTGTCTTGTTGCAACACCCATTCTCTTTTGAGCATCAAATGTTTTTTACTTACTTATGAATTCATTTTTCTATTGATGATAACAAGCTGTCCAGGCCTCGAGGAAGCAGCGTATGCCCATATTTAGCTCCCCTCATGCTTCACGGTCTGGTAAAGCTAGTGTGCTGTGCCAATTTTGTTCTACACGTGATGTCGTGCCTTTTTACCAAACATTTCACCTTTGGTTTCATTTGTCCACAGTATGCATATTTTGCCTGTAGGGCATCATGGCTTAGTGGAAGAGTTCCCCAAACCAAAGGTTGTGGGTTCAATTCCAAGCCCTGGTACCTTGTCTGAGTATCCTTGAGCAAGATAATAAACCCCACGTTGCTTCTGACTCTGCATCATCAGTAGGTAAAAGATGGTATAGTCAGGGCTGTCAACAGACTTGAAGGGGCCCGAGGACAAGAGACCATTATAGCCCACCCCCCTCACCCCACCCCTGCCACCGGCTTGCCACGACAACATACGCATACATAAATTTTATTAATTTGAGATGGACAGTTAAATTTAACAGACCGTAATGTGATGTGACACAATATAAACAATTTCCATCTATTGTCCCATGTAGACTACACTACAATACAACTGAGAGTGCTATGCCTGCCTGCTAAGCAACAAAACAGTATCACTAAACATCCTGTGCCTGCCCCCTCCACATCCCTGGGGTTATCAAGTCCTTAAACACTGATGTGCCTCGATTTTTTTGAAAGCAAAGTCATTTAAACAGCAGTGAAATCCAGTTTTTGAGCAAGCTCATGCTAAATGGAAAGTATGGCTAGGTTGTTAACCCAAAATAAATCCAGTCGCCGGACCAGAGTCTGTTCAGCCTCACGCGCCTGCTCCCCACAGACTAACATACTGTATATCCCTGATCTCCCATCACCTTCTCTCTCCTCGGCTTCAACGCAAGCATGTCTTGTCATACCACAGCTTAATAGGCTACTAGAAGCCGGTGACAGACTTGAATCGGGCTTTGGTCACGGTGATCGCGAATGTAAACGTTCCGTGTTAGCGGCTGTTGTTCACTTACCGACATCACCGTCCACAGCCAACTTTAGCCCCAATTCTCTGGCTTCTTGTCCCCCTTTTAAAAATGTCATCATTTTTTCTCGTTCACCACCATGCTCTTTATCTCTTTTTCTTTTTTCTTTTCTGCGCACCAGATTTATGACGACTCGCCATGTTTGGAGTTTATAACAACGACAGATTTTAATTTCCCGCTTAAGGGCACATACGTAGTGTAGTCTTGAGTGCGCCAGAGCGGGGTCAAACCATTATCTGCTAAGACAGAGGGATGGGGGGGAGGAGGTTGTGCAAGAAAAGGAAAAAATATCTATTTCAAATATTTAATATGTTAAAGTTTTTAAGTATATACAGTGCCTTGCAAAAGTATTCGGCCCCCTTGAACCTTGCAACCTTTCGCAACATTTCAGGCTTCAAACATAAAGATATAAAATTTTAATTTTTTGTCAAGAATCAACAACAAGTGGGACACAATCGTGAAGTGGAACAAAATTTATTGGATAATTTAAACTTTTTTAACAAATAAAAAACTGAAAAGTGGGGCGTGCAATATTATTCGGCCCCCTTGCGTTAATACTTTGTAGCGCCACCTTTTGCTCCAATTACAGCTGCAAGTCGCTTGGGGTATGTTTCTATCAGTTTTGCACATTGAGAGACTGACATTCTTGCCCATTCTTCCTTGCAAAACAGCTCGAGCTCAGTGAGGTTGGATGGAGAGTGTTTGTGAACAGCAGTCTTCAGCTCTTTCCACAGATTCTCGATTGGATTCAGGTCTGGACTTTGACTTGGCCATTCTAACACCTGGATACGTTTATTTTTGAACCATTCCATTGTATATTTGGCTTTATGTTTTGGATCATTGTCCTGTTGGAAGATAAATCTCCGTCCCAGTCTCAGGTCTTGTGCAGATACCAACAGGTTTTCTTCCAGAATGTTCCTGTATTTGGCTGCATCCATCTTCCCGTCAATTTTAACAATCTTCCCTGTCCCTGCTGAAGAAAAGCAGGCCCAAACCATGATGCTGCCACCACCATGTTTGACAGTGGGGATGGTGTGTTCAGGGTGATGAGCTGTGTTGCTTTTACGCCAAACATATCGTTTTGCATTGTGGCCAAAAAGTTCAATTTTGGTTTCATCTGACCAGAGCACCTTCTTCCACATGTTTGGTGTGTCTCCCAGGTGGCTTGTGGCAAACTTTAAATGAGACTTTTTATGGATATCTTTGAGAAATGGCTTTCTTCTTGCCACTCTTCCATAAAGGCCAGATTTGTGCAGTGTACGACTGATTGTTGTCCTATGGACAGACTCTCCCACCTCAGCTGTAGATCTCTGCAGTTCATCCAGAGTGATCATGGGTCTCTTGGCTGCATCTCTGATCAGTTTTCTCCTTGTTTGAGAAGAAAGTTTGGAAGGACGGCCGGGTCTTGGTAGATTTGCAGTGGTCTGATGCTCCTTCCATTTCAATATGATGGCTTGCACAGTGCTCCTTGAGATGTTTAAAGCTTGGGAAATCTTTTTGTATCCAAATCCGGCTTTGAACTTCTCCACAACAGTATCTCGGACCTGCCTGGTGTGTTCCTTGGTTTTCATAATGCTCTCTGCACTTTAAACAGAACCCTGAGACTATCACAGAGCAGGTGCATATTTACGGAGACGTGATTACACACATTTGGATTCTATTTATCATCATCGGTCATTTAGGACAACATTGGATCATTCAGAGATCCTCACTGAACTTCTGGAATGAGTTTGCTGCACTGAAAGTAAAGGGGCCGAATAATATTGCACGCCCCACTTTTCAGTTTTTTATTTGTTAAAAAAGTTTAAATTATCCAATAAATGTTGTTCCACTTCACGATTGTGTCCCACTTTTTGTTGATTCTTGACAAAAAAATTAAATTTCATATCTTTATGTTTGAAGCCTGAAATGTGGCGAAAGGTTGCAAGATTCAAGGGGCCGAATACTTTTGCAAGGCACTGTATCGAGTAGAACATAATATTCAATCAGACAATGATTTAGATAAATAAGAAATATGTGAACATAAAGTAAAATAAATTAATTAAAATTATGTAAGATAAATTAAGGGGGTAAAAAGCGTCAAGGTTCCTTTGTTATTTTTGCTTCCAAGCTTTCACTTAGCAAGTGTTACAATTTAAAGCGACTGCTTTCTGTTCAGCCCAAATGCTTGATGAAAAGTTTGGACAACCATGACTTTAGAGTGGTGTTTTCCAGTGCTATGTATTGTGTGCTCTGTTGGGCAATGCGCAGTGATTCGTGGCGTTATTTATCGTAGAGGGTGCTAGCGTTGCAAGTGACGATGATGAGTTCATCGCCTCACATTCTCGTCCACGTCGCCCGGTATAAAATTATCATTAATATTTAAACCCCAAAGGTGCCGGATCGGACTAGATAAGTCCCGGAACACGTGGAGTCCAAAATCAAGAGGTACCGGAACATGATCCGGCACAATTAACCCCTGCTTCCATATAGGTGTTCTCCCATGAATCCCATTCTCTTGTTATTTTTTGATGTATGGTAGATTCGTCAAAAGTGATGTGTTCAGTCTTCCCAAAAGAAAAGGCACGTGACTAAAAACACAGTGAGCAACTTCCTTAAACAATCTCTAAAGAACAGGATGTCAGAGCAGACAAGGACAACAGTTCTGTAGTGCCATCCTGTTCAAAACTGTTGGACAGCTAAAGAGGAGGTTGCACTTGGTTAACCTTCTGTTAATCTCTTTATCCAAATGCAGTCTGATGCAAAATAAAAAACAGAGACTATCTATAACTCACTAAGAATCCAATTTACTCTAGTCCGGTTTCCTTACCTGTCTTTGTCTAAGTGAGTTGGCTCACATTCAATAATGATCTCTGTTCTAAGTAAAAAAGGCTTTCCTGTGGTTAAGGCCATTCAGCAAAGCGCACAGAAAAGAACATCTTTGTACAATATAAAACGGAGGGAGACTTTTACACATCAGAATTGACATGAGGTCCTGTCAAAATTTTGCTGCTGAGGAGCTGACAAAAAGCGATTAAACACAGCCACACTATTTTGAGCAAGGGAATTAAATTGACACGGAGACATCATGGGCCTGCTTTATCAAAACTTTGAATTTAAAACTTTTGCTGGCCTTTAAAGTGCAGTTTTTCAGGTGCGCAGTTCAAGGTTTTGGTCACCCTAGTCAACAATCCACAGCCCGTTGTTGCACCAACTTGAAAAATGGTGCAGTAAAAGAAATAATACAAGAAGATGATAACCCATATGAAAATCCTCAGTTTCCTCAGGTGTCGTCATTAACAGATTTCCCTCAAGAAAAAACTATTTTTCTTCTTCTCTTTTTAATGGAGTCTTATTTCACAGGTCTAAATCCATTAAATGAGTCTTTGGAACTTCCATTACAACAAACAGTATTTAACTGGCCAGAAAGCAGCCAAGACATCCAACAGGGATTTTACCAGAGAGAAACCCCCTCCAAAAAAAATTCCTAATTTAGTCCGAGTGAGAGCATCATATTGGACAGGAAACCTGATATTGGTTGTTATACTAAGGGTTGGAGGTGTCTTGGGTTTTGGACCAACAACAATGTAGATGCTCACAAGGGACACCACCCACCCATTGACCTGTAAAAACTGACAAAGAAACTCAGCTGCAACAGCTGCAGTGGGGGCACTTACTACCACACCTCGTTAGAGTCTGCTATCCATCACAACATCTCTCCAAATGCCAGACAGCAACTCTAAAGAGGGTGAATTGCAACACTTCATTCCAGCTGTTGAAGTTTGAGGGACTGAAGTGTCATCTCAATGGAAATACAGTAAGTATAGAAAGCCAGTTAGCCATGTGTGGGCTGTAGTGCAAAGGTGCTGTGCAATGATAGCAGTGCAAGTGATAAAGAAATTGGTCCAACACTATAAAGTGATCTGAAGTGCAGTTCTGTGGCCTCTAAGTGAATATAAATTGAGAAATCGCCCTGTATTAAATAGAGAAATAGAGGGAATGTGTGTGGTTTGAGATCGCTTAACTCAGTGACAATTTCAGTGAGTTCTGTTCGCAGTTTCACTGTTCTAACACAAGGTTCTGTGATTACACAGCTAGAGTTGTTTATATATGCATGCGCAAGTCGAAATTGATAAATTCCAATAATTTTAGTGGGAATCTTTGCAATTACGCTTTGCACCCACGTTTCAGCATTTAACAAGATTTAATATAGGAGGACTAGAGAAACGACAAATGTCAGACATGAGCAGTGTTGTCACTAACGCGTTACAAAGTAACACGTTATTGAATCTGATTACTTTCTTTCAGTAACGAGCAATCTAACGTGTTCATTTCTCCAAACCAATAGTCTGATGAGTCTCCTTAATGTCTGTGCGTTGCTATTTTTGTTATTCCCTCATAATCTACAGTGGGGCAAATAGGTATTTAGTCAACCACCAATTGTGCAAGTTCTCCTACTTGAAAAGATTAGAGAGGCCTGTAATTGTCAACATGGGTAAACCTTGAGACAACCATGAGAGACAGAATGGGGAAAAAAAACTGAAAATCACATTGTTTGATTTTTAAAGAATTTATTTCCAAATTAGAGTGTAAAATAAGTATTTGGTCACCTACAAACAAGCAAGATTTCTGGCTCTCAAAGAGGTCTTCTTCTAACGAGGTCTAACGAGGCTCCTATTAATGGCATCTGTTTTAACTCATTATCGGTATAAAAGACGCCTGTCCACAATCTCAGTCAGTCACACTCCAAACTCCACTATGGCCAAGACCAAAGAGCTGTCAAAGAACACCAGAGACAAAATTGTAGACCTGCACCAGGCTGGGAAGACTGAATCTGCAATAGGTAAAACACTTGGTTTAAAGAAATCAACTGTGGGAGCAATTGTGAGAAAATGAAAGACATACAAGTCCACCGATAATCTCCCTCGATCTGGGGCTCCATGCAAGATCTCACCCTGTGGCGTCAAAATGATAACAAGAACGCTGAGCAAAAATCCCAGAATCACACGGGGGGACCTAGTGAATGACCTACAGAGAGCTGGGACCACAGTAACAAAGGCTACTATCAGTAACACAATGCGCCGCCAGGGACTCAAATCCTGCACTGCCAGACGTGTCCCCCTGCTGAAGCCAGTACTCGTCCAGGCCCGTCTGCGGTTCGCTAGAGAGCATTTGGATGATCCAGAAGAGGACTGGGAGAATGCGTTATGGTCAGATTAAACCAAAATAGAACTTTTTGGTAGAAGCAGAGGTTCTTGTGTTTGGAGGAGTAAGAATACTCAATTGCATCCGAAGAACACCATACCCACTGTGAAGTATGGGGGTGGAATTATCATGCTTTGGGGCTGTTTTTCAGCAAACGGACCAGGACGACTGATCTGTGTAAAGGAAAGAATGAATGGAGCCATGTATCGAGGGATTTTGAGTGAAAATCTCCTTCCATCAGAAAGGGCATTTTAAGATGAGACGTGGCTGGGTCTTTCAGCATGACAATGATCCCAAACACACAGCCAGGGCAACAAAGGAGTGGCTTCGTAAGAAGCATTTCAAGGTACTGGAGTAGTCTCCAGATCTCAACCCCATAAGAAATCTGTGGAGGGAGTTGAAAGTCCGTGTTGCCCAACGACAGCCCCAAAATATCACTGCTCTACACGAGATCTGCATGGAGGAATGGGCCAAAATACCAGCAAGTGTGTGAAAAGCTTGTGAAGAGTCACAGAAAACGTTTGGCCTTCGTTATTGCCAACAAAGGGTACATAACAAAGTATTGAGATGAACTTTTGGTATTGACAAAATACTTATTTTCCACCAATTCTTTAAAAATCAAACAATGTGATTTTCTGGTTTTTTTTTCTCCACATTCTGTCTCTCATGGTTGAGGTTTACCCATGTTGACAATTAAAGGCCTCTCTAATATTTTCAAGTGGGAGAACTTGCAAAATTAGTGGTTGACTAAATACATATTTGCCCCACTGTATGTAGAAGGAACAATATTGCAGTCATGTACAAAGAGCATTTTGAATAGAAAATGTTAGAAAGTTTCCCACTACATGTTCGTTTCCATGGTAACCACTCAGTTACTTCCTGTTTTCGTCTCGAGTTACACACGCTAAGTATTTGGTGACGTGTGAGGATCGCGGGTGCACATTCGAGCCGAGTGCAGCCACCTGTTGAGATGTGCGAGGGAATGTTGATCTGTGTACGTCCATAAGTGTACGTGATTATTTTTCCTTCATTCTGGAGGGTTCCAGCGATAAGTTGGAGCCGCTACATGTGCGGCCATTTCGTAGCTTTGCCGTTGCAATGGCGGGTTGTCATCGGGGAGCATTGTTTACATCATATTCGTGTTGCACATTTATGCCGTGAGGTGACTTGTTTGTTTAGCATCTTTGGGATGTTTTGTAAGTCTGATTGAGTGTAAAGTGCTCAGTGGCTGCCATGTTTTGTGGCCAAATTGACCAGGTGTGTGTACGGCGTACTTCCGGATTGTGCGTGCCACTCGCACCCGCCCCCATGTTTGTGTTTTTTGCACTATGCAATTCATTTGTGTGTTGTGGATTATTATGCAGTCAATTTGCATTGTTTTACATTGGCACTGATATGCTTTTAACCCCTAAACCCTAACCCGAAGTTCAGAATTTTTTACTTTAGGCTTAATCTTCGTGGGGTTTAATTAGTTGGTGTGTAGTTGTCTTAAAAAAAAATCCCATGCAGTTTGTCAGTTATTTGTAAGTTTCAGGGCTCCGGTTTGGTCGAGTAAATGGTGGTTGAAATCAACTCCATCGACTAATTAAACCCCCGCTAACTCAAAGATTAATCCTTGTGAGAACAATTCTCATCTTCCCCTTTAAATTCAATTATCGGAACCTTAATTACATGCTATTAGGGTTGTTCCGATCATGTTTTTTTGCTCCCGATCCGATCCCGATCGTTTTAGTTTGAGTATCTGCCGATCCTGATATTTCCCGATCCGATTGCTTTTTTTTTTGCTCCCGATTCAATTCCAATCATTCCCGACAATTTTTCCCGATCATATACATTTTGGCAATGCATTAAGAAAAAAATGAATAAAACTCGGACGAATATATACATTCAACATACAGTACATAAGTACTGTATTTGTTTATTATGACAATAAATCCTCAAGATGGCATTTACATTATTAACATTCTTTCTGTGAGAGGGATCCACGGATAGAAAGACTTGTGACTTTGTATATTGTGACTAAATATTGCCATCTAGTGTATTTGTTGAGGTTTCAGTAAATGACACTGAAGGCCATGCCCAAATGCATGATGGGAAGTGGAACCATGACTGTGCGTAGTGCCACCAATTGATATATCTTCTCTGCGTTGGGAAATAACATAAGGTGTTAAGATCAATTGCTACCTTGCTTCCCCACATTGCTTCCCATGATATTTCTAATCGAAGGGAGAGGGATTGTAAGGCTTTAGCCAATTAAAATAAGGCTCCAAAGGCTGCCAAAATTCACTCTGCTCATTTTACGCTGCCTTTTAGCTCTATATATGCAAAACGGCGCCATTACAGATGGAGCGCGCCAATGCATGAGAGTGGGTTGTGCAGCGCATGCATTAATTGCGTTAAATATTTTAACGTGATACATTTTTTTAAAAATTCATTACCGCCGTTATTGGGATAAATTTGATAACCCTACCTTAAGCCTAAACCAAAGACTCTGGATAAGTGTAACATATTATGTCTGTAACGTTAAATACAATTAGAAAATTATTTAATGAAATATATATATATATTTTAAAAAGGCATGGCCGATATTTTTTTGCCGATTCCGATACTTTGAAAATGACGTGATCGGACCCGATCGATCGGGACATCTCTACATGCTATGACATTGTTCTGTTGTCATTCTTATGTTGAGGCAGCAAAGGGAGAATTGGTTAAAAAGTAACCGATAAATTCCTTTAAAGTAACTTAGTTACTTTGATAATAAAGTAATCAGTAAAGTAACTGGATTTCTTTTTCTAGCTGTAATCAGTTATTAGTAATTAAATTACTTTTTCAAGTAATCTGTGACAACACTGGTTAGACATGAGTAAAACATTTTCAAAGTTTTTGGGGGAAAATGGATATAGTGAGGATTCTATCTAGAATTAATATGGATTTTCATCCAAGTCTTTTTAATGATTTCAAGCCAGCACGGACGTACAGCTCTTGACATTCAACACAAAGCTGTTTTCTTGCATAGCTGTGGGGAATGCTGGCTCAGTGACAGCCAGCCTGAATCTCAGCACATAAAGAATGCGACCATTGTGGTGACGGTTAAATCTTCTCTTTCATTCAAGTGCCAACACTTCTTGTTGTACCACAGACAGCTGTTGTCTGGAGGCTAAAGGCTGCAACACATTTCTACTGTAGTCATCTATAATCACACAGGCTTTCTTCATTCAAGAGCACCAGCACAAAATTCTACAAATGATCTAAACAGCATTTGAATAATGGAAATTTTGAAAGGTTTCGAGAACCAAAATGTGCTTTCTTTTGTCAGATGAGTGTTTCCACTACACTCGTGGCTGCAACACCACCGCATAAGAATCAACATAAACACTTGGGTTCGCACACTGTAACCGCCTGGTGGCCTATAACAGTACCTTTTGACCTCTCTTTGCTCTAACGACACAATAAAGTGAGCCAAGTCCACATGTGTACTTTAGAGCAGCTTAGTTATTATCTCAACTGTGATTGGAGTCATGTGTCTTTTGCAGAACAGCCAAAAGCAAATGAAACTTAAAAGGTTCAATAAAAGCTTATGTGCCATCACCCATATCTGTTGTTTTCCATATGTATGCTACGTACTGATTTTTTTTTCTTTTTTTTTTTTTTTTTCATTCTGAAGAGCTGTCGCCAGACGCACAAGGCTGAGTAGTAAAATTCATTGATGACTGCAAAGCTGTATTATACATCACATCATATCAGAGCATGTGTTCCGCATACCCATGTATCAACCTTCACATCGTGCCTTCTTCGTAAAGTGTATTGTCTGCAGACATAAGGATGTCTGTAACTGTTATGATGAACACTTAAAAAATACAAGTTACCTGCAGCTTGCTACAAATAATATGTCTGGTATTATCCATGCTTTCAAGATGACATGTCTTTTTACAGATGAAGAAAGATGCACTCCATGACATTCTTACAGCATTGTCCATGTTTTAATAAAATGTACAGTGCCCTCCATAATTATTGGCACCCCTGAAAAAGATTTGTTTTTTAGCTTCTTATATTTTTTTTAATTCAAATAATATGGGACCTTAATGGAAAAAAAGAGAAAAATCCAACCTTCAATACAAGTGCATTCATTCAGTGGGGGAAAAAATCCCACATAAAGAAAAAATTACTCTGGTGTTAATACTTTGTACAACCCCCTTTTGCCAAAAAAACAAGGTCTGGGGACTGAGATGGCCATGGGAGGAGCTTGATTTTGTGTCTGGTGAACCATTTCTGTGTAGATTTGGCCATATGTTTAGGGTCATTGTCTTGCTGAAAGACCCAGTGACGACCCATATTTCAGCTTTCGGGCAGAGGGCAACAGATTTTGATTTAAAATGTCCTGGTATTTCAAAGCATTTATGATGCCATGCACCCTAACAAGGTTCACAGAGCCTTTGGAAGCGAAACAGCCCCACAGCATCACTGACCCACCCCCATACTTCACAGTGGGTATGAGGTGCTTTTCAGCATGCGCATCTTTCGTGGCACGCCAGACCCACTTAGAGTGTTTGTTGCCAAAAAGCTCAATCTTGGCCTGGGACCGTGTGCTTTGGTAAAATGAGATTGAGATGAGATGAGATTTTTTTCCCCACTGAATGAATGCACTTGTATTGAAGGTTGGATTTTTCTCTTTTTTTCCATTAAGGTCCCATATAATTAGAATGTTTTAAAAATTATTAGAAGCTCAAAAACACATCTTTTTCAGGGGTGCCAATAATTATGGAGGGCACTGTATATCGAATGTATAACATCATTCATCCGTCTTATTATACCTTGGTAAATTTGCCATATTTTCTGTCACCACAAACTCGCGATTACTTCAGAATCTGGGATCCTTTTACGTCATATAAATGTTCGTATGATATTTTAGCATTCATAGTTTGCACATAGTTAAGTCAATACTTATTTCTCAGCATTCACAAATGTGAGTAATTCCATCAAAACTAGAGACTTGGTGAAACAAACACAAATGTACTACTACTGGTATGAACAACAAGCCGCTGATGTGGATCCCAATCACAGACCCGGAGACCAGGAATAGTGTACGTTTGTGTTTAATAAGTATAACAAAGGGAGCATGCCAGAAAACGCTTATATAATAAGGTACAAAAAAATCTGATTACAAAGTCCGAAAGTACAAAAAAATCTGATTACAAAGTCCGAAATAGCACAAAAATAAAAAAACGATCAAACTAGGACACAACCGTAGAAATGTCGAGAAGCACAAAGATGATTAGGCACACACAGCGGAAAGCAAGCCAAGTAAGCAAGCAATAGTCCGACACTTGCAGATGGTGATAGGCGTCCTTAACTCATTTGCTCCCAAAAACGTATAAATACATTCTATTTTTAATTGTTTCAGTGTCCCAAAGACGTATTTTTACATCTTTTACATTTTTTTTCACAAGAGACATCTCTAAGTTCTGATACAATTTAGCTCCAAAGCACAATGCTGAAAATCCGTTTTAAAGCAATAAAACTGGCCACTGGAGGGCAGTAGCGCATTTGGTAATACTCGCAACCCGATTCAACGGAATGAAGGGCCGGGCCGCACGTTGAGCATGCATATCAAAAGCTCCCGCGGCGCGGGACAACGCCAATAACATCAGCACTCATACACGTCACATTGGGCGTGCGCAGCGGTGCTACTAAATATTAAAAACAGCAAATATGGCGGAACATCGGCTTTAATTTTTTTATAACATTTTTAATTCAAAAAGGTTGCATGTTTCCATATTTGTGCCTTTTTGAACAAAAGAAAATGCCATTGCTTGGAGTGGGCGGGCATGTTGTCTTCCGGGCTGAGGAGGTCAAAGTACATCATTCGCTGTCACCTTGTAAATCTGCACTACCCCCTACGGCCTGGCATGAGTACTACATCGTTTTCATGCGGAATCGCGACATTGTTCGAATGGAGATGGAACCATATAAATGCAAACATGACATTTTTCGTCTTCTCGGAGCGTCACCATGTAAACGGCTCCTAAGGAAGGTGCCTGTGTTGGTTTTAGGTCGCTAGCGGCTTTGGTTTTGAAAATACTTAAATTTTAAGCTTTGAAAATAAGCCCCCTATGAAGCGGACCGTTTCCCGTCAACTGATAGTGAAGTCTATGAATAAAACAGCAAAAAAGAAAGCCCGCAACAACAGTCGAGCCTGCACTAAGTGCAAAACACTAGTTTGAAAAACCTTTGGTATTTCAGGTCCCCAAATGTGTTCATTATAATTCTAAAAATTGGAAAAAGCAAGTCACAATCAAAACGAATCTCAAATCAGGATTGTAGTATGACACGAATGTTTATCTGGAGTTTAGCATTATATCAATATGTGACACTGATTGTGCCTTTTACTAAATTCCTAACGAGACAAATTTTTCAGATTTTACCCTAGAAGCAATGTCGCTCTTGTTATACTACTTTGGGGCCAACATCTGCTTAAAACACTCTTCCACTGTCAGATGAAAGAAGACCTCTAAGAAATCCCTCGGTTAGTTCACACGGACATCAACCAATAGTCCGGGTCATTTTCACTTTTGCATGTGTTGGCATTCTTTCTGAACAGTAATGCCTCAATGTGTCCAAATATTCAACACCCAATGCTGTCTCTCATAAAGGTTAAATTAACGTAACCCAAATAAACTCTTTCATGGAACTGATGCCGTAATGAAATATGAGGTTATGTGTGTTTTAAAGTCGCTGTGAGTAATGTTTGCTCAATATATGATATATGAGGGTGGATTTATCACATAACCATGTTTCATGTTTCAAGTTTCAAAATGAAAACTGCTTACATTTAATGTAGTCTGCTCTCAAGATGTAGTTAATCAGATTCGTATGGTATTTGAACTGACACCCTATGATCACATATGGCGGTTTATGAAACGACAAATGGAACCTCTTTCTTTTTGCAAAGAAGCATTTTCAACTAGGATCTTTAAGTCTTTAATCTCGATGCAACCAAAAGTATATTCATTTTTTGTCAGACTTTGTCACAGCCACTGCACCCTAGCAATATTAAGCGGTTCTTAAAGTGCATACAGTTCGAACGAGCGCCTCCATAATTGAGACAGAACGGCTCATTCAAAGCCGTGAAAGTGCTGATGTAAACACCATTACACCTTCATTATGGAATGTCAGGCCACTGGTGGGGCATTTTGGTGCCAGTAGGTTTTGTGTGAGCCAGCAGCACAACATTCTAGGGGGTTTAATAATAGAAAAATGTCAAACAAAAAGAGGGATGTGTGAGTCATATAAATTGTAAGATTGAACCACTCAAAAAAGGAAAAATAAGCAACTCAGGTACCGAATCTATCCTGTTTGGATCCGAAGTTGTAATAAATATACCTATCACTTAGGTACACTCTAACCCGCCCATTGATCATTGAAAATTATGTTGAATCAAATTAATATATTAAAGTAATATCACAGACTTCATAATGATATTGACGGGACACGGGGCCGATTAATAGGGGGCCTGCATTGTTGGCTTGGCCACCAAAGCTGACCGAGTGGAATCACAGATTCTTGTGAATAAATGCTTAAATCCTAGAATTCTTGATATATATGGATGTAAAACAGTCGATTCTTGGTGAAAAGCAAAAAAAAAAAACAACAACAAAAAACGTAGAGTTAGCATTTATTTTACGTAAATATGTCGAAGTATGATGCTAGTCTGTCAGCCAATGTGGCAGCCGCCAAATGTAAACAGTTTTTCTGGTGAAAATTCTTGTGAATAAATGTTTAAATACCTGACTTCTTTATAGATATGGACGTAAAACAGTCTCAATTCTTGGTTAAAAGTTAAAAAAAAAAAAATAATAATAAGTGCAATTAGCATTTATTTTACGTAAATATGTGGAAGTACGATGCGAGTCTGTTAGTCAATGTGGCGGCCGCCATATGTAAAAGGAGCTTTTCCAGTGAAAATTCTTGTGAATATAGGCTTAAATCCCTGAATTCTTTATCGATATGGATGTAAGACGGCCTCGATTCTTAGTTAAAAGCAAAAAAAAAAACTTGCAGTTACCAGTTGTTTCACGTAAATATGTCGAAGTACGATGCTAGTCTGTCAGTCAACGTGGCAGCCGCCATATGTAAACAGAGCTTTTCCGGTGAAAATTCTTGTGAATAAATGCTTAAATCCCTGACTTCTTCATAGAAATGGACGTAAAACAGTCTCAATTCTTGGTTGAAAGTAAATAAAAACGTGCAGTTAGCATTTATTTTACGTAAATATGTCAAAGTACGATGCTAGTCTGTTAGTCAATGTGGCGGCCGCCATATGTAAACGGAGCTTTTCCAGTAAAAATTCTTGTGAATAAATAATTAAATCCCCCAATTCTTTATCAATATGGATGTAAGACCGTCTCGATTATTAGTTAAAATAAAAAAATAAATAAATAAATAAAAACGTGCAGTTAGCATTTATTTTACGTAAATATGTCGAAGTACGATGCTGGTCTGTTAGTCAATGTAGTGGGCGCCTTATGTATACATAGATTTTCCGGTGAAAATTCTTCTGAATATATGCTTAAATCTCTGAATTATTTATAGCTATGTAAATAAAACAGTTTCAATTCTTGGTTAAAAGCAAATAAAAATGTGCAGTTAGCATTTATTTTACGTAAATTGGTCGAAGAATGATAATAGTCTGTTAAACAATGTGGCGGCAGTCTTACAACAAAGAGCTTTTTACGTTGAAAATTCTTGTGGAAAAAACGAAAAATATAATAATTACCTTGAATCCTCGAACAAATCACTCCTGAGACAGTCCTTTCTGTTTGTATACGGTACAGCTTTCGTACTTTTTCAGCATAAATCCGGTGTTGGATCGCTGCATGCGTCGCTGCAACCGACTGCGAATAACTGATGATGATTGTGGGATGGCCCCCTACATGAAGGCGTGGCGCAGTGAATGTCGAATCTGAGCCGTCAATATCATTATGAAGTCTATGGTTATATGTTTTTGGTTGAATCATGTTTTGAGTCCAACCACTGTTGAGTCGCGGGGTTCAGAGTTTTAAGATTTTCCCGAGGGTGTGCCATGCCTCCCTCAGAATCAGATTGAGCTCATGTGTGATCAGATTGAAAAGAATGGAGGAATGTTGCATTTAGGAAAAAAATAAGGGTTTTTCCATTTCTTTATATTCACTGGATGAGTGAATGTATTTGCTATACAAAATCAGACAGAAGAAACAGGGAGTGTGTGTAGTTTTTGTCACCTGAATTCAAGAAGACACTGTTTGTTTTAGATTCCAGTTTCGAACACAAACATTCCCTCCCAATCACCACCTCTCATTTGGCTCCACAGCAAAAAAGGTGACCCCAACGCTCCCCGCAGAACTGACCTCAGGCTGAGAAATAAATCAAGCTGATGGAACTGGATTTGGAATGTGGACTGTACCTTGTAAAAAGTTAGTTCCCATAGCATTCAATTCACCAAAGAGGTATTCTGCTCTGCAAGTATCACATGGAAGTCTAGTTTTGGAAGGTTTATAAAATACTCTAACAAGTATATTTAAAATGATAGCAAACCATATTTTTGACACAAATCCATCAAAAAAGTAACAGAAAAGCTTAATAATGAAAGTAGAGTCTCATATCTTCTTTTATTAGCTGCTTTCGCCCTGCCCACTAAAAACCTACAAGCAGAAGATGATGTCAGACCCGGAAAGAAATCAGATTTATGCAGTCGGCTATTACACTATCCAACGACTTTCTATTCTGTTGCTGCCATGTGGCCGTTCTGTCATTCTATCAACATGTACTAGCTAGCACAGCACTTGAAAGCGAGGCATGATCATCAATTATAATTGTGATATCACACCCAAAATTTCTGAGGGGGAAAAGTGGGCGTTCCCTAATGCACTGTTTTTGATGGAATATCTCATTTTTATTTCTTAGGATCTTTAAATATTAAAATCATAGCCTGCAATGTGCATAATATCAATTTTAGGACATTAAAGTTGTTGAATGGTTTAAATGGTTTCATCATACAAAGAAGGTTCAGGGTTTGGATCATAGAGGTTTCGGTGTGGTATGGCTTTTCTCCAGGTACTCAAATGTTCCTTCCGAAGTCCAAAAGTAACTTCAATAAAAGACTAAATGAAAATGTTACAACCCCAACATGTGTTCCTTTATATATCCATCCATCCATTCACTTTACTGCTTTTCCTCACTGGGATTGAGGATGGGCTGGAGTCTATTCCAACTGGCTTGGGGAATGAGGTGTGGTCCACTCTAACCTGATTGCCAGACAACCGTGAGGCTAAACTGACACAGAAAGATGTGTGTAAAGAGGACTGAGAGAGCAGCAGAAACTAACAAATCAATCAGTGATATATTTTATTATTATGTAAGCCATTTTCACCAGTGCAACCCCCTTCGCTCCCGGCCGTTTGACTGGATTTAAACTGATTTTGCAAGGCCCACAGAAAATTATGTTCTACTGCTATATAAACATGGAACCACCAAAAGAAAGATTAGACTCTTCTTTCAGCAGGAAAAAAAGGTAGTTAATATCTTTTTCCATTCTTTAGAAATCAGCATTAGAAAATAGCTGTTTGAGCAATTTTCCAATCTCTGATGAAAAAACAGAGAAATTGAGCTTTTTGTAAACGCATCAATTTCAAACGTAACTTGGACTTTAAAACAGCTATTTTTTGCTTTAGTTACATCCCTAACATCTGAATAATGTTTTCCTTTTATAAAATAACATAAACAACAAGACAAATAGATCTTTTGATAGCAAATTAATAATTTATTTACACATAACTGAAAGATGACGCTGTTGCGGCGGCGACAGCCGGGGTAAACTTTTCCCTCACCGCCGCCTGTCTCATAAAGATGGATTTTTTGAGTCTTTCTTTTGTGGTGACCACTGCCTTGTGGCGCAGTTTGCCTGGGGAACTTGTGTCCCTGTGGGGGAACTGGTTTGGCCGTGCGACACTGGAGGGTGCGGGGGACGCGAGCGGCCGAGCAAGGCTGCGCGGGCTCTGCTTGGCAAGCAGCAAGGACTCAACATCGTCCGCTGCCCTGGTGGTCTCGGTCGTTCTGCTCGGTCGTCCAGCGCCTGGCATCCCGGGCATCCTCCCGGTTGTTCTGCTCGGTTGTCCGCCGCCTGGCATCCTGGACGTCCATTTGGTTGTCTTCCGCCGGCGCCCCGGCCGTCTGTTCCATTGAATCGGGCTGGGGGTCTTACCAAATGCACTACTGCCTTCCAGTGGCCAGTTTTATTGCTTTAAAATGGATTTTCAGCATTGCGCTTTGGAGCTAGGTTGAATCAGAACCTAAAGATGTCTCTTGTGAAAAAAAAACACATAAAAGACGTATAAATACATCCCAAAGACTGAAACAATTTTTCAGCAAATGAGAAAATGGGAGCAAATGAGTTAAGGACAACAAGCAGCCTACTAGCTCTATTTCTGACATAAGTTCCTGACACCTGTTCTACACTCTAGATCAGTGGTTCTTCACCTTGCTAAAGGTACTGAACCCCACAAGTTTTACATGTGGATTCATTGAACCCTTTGGCATATGCGGAGATTAAGGGGGGGGGGGTGCATAGCCTTCACCCCCGGTGGCCAAAAAATGTAATTGCATGTAATTGACTTTCCTATATTTGAATTAAAAATTAATACTTTGCCGGTAAAATGCTGCCTATAAAAGTAGTAAGCAATAAAACAACAACAAAACAATTTTTTAAATAATGGGTCCAGATTATTTTTTGAACGGATCATGTGACTAGCACCTAAGAGACAGTCATTTGCTTTGCTTAGCAAAACCACCTGAGGACAGAAGAGGCAAGATGGATATACTGTATGCATTTTTTTTTTTTTAAATAAACCTAAGCTTTCAAAAGCGACAACAACTACTGAGCGAGTACCAAGGTTTGAAGATATGGACCATGGAACGCCAAAATGGTGAGCGGAGTTTCAGTTTGTCCCACTAAAGGCGCTAATCGTACAACAGAGCCAGTTAATTTTGTGGCTATGCTAACACTGCGTTTTGGGCTATGCTAACACTGCATTTTGGGGTCATCAACATGTTTTGCCCCCACCTCCTGCCACAAAAGCCTAACTTCACCTATGCCCTTAGGAATAAATGATCAAAACCGATATATCTAAGCTAGCAAGCTAATAATTTAACAAATTCCTATTCAAAATTCTTGTAATTTTGACATGTTTTGTAAACAGGTCAAAATTTGTGACCGCGCTGCCCATTGTTCTGTTGTATTTCCTCATACGAAGTGCGAGTCAACCTTCCACTGAGCAAACCAAGTCCTCCTCCCATCAGATCGAGGACTAGCAGTTTAAAAAAATGGATTAGGGCTGTGCATTGGGAGCAAACCCGTCCAAAATCTGGTCATAAAAGCCACTTTGCCTAGATTTAATCAGCGTACGAAAATAGAGCTCTGAGCTTCTTTACCTTCGCCGAACCCCTCAGACTCACTCACTGAACCCCTGGGGTTCAATCAAACCCAGCTTAAGAACCACTGTTCTAGATGATAAACCATAAACAACGACTGTGGAAAAGAGGAGCAGTAATGCTACGTCTTGATCGTCCGCCTTCATTGTTTACAAGGCCATCATGCCACACTAAAAATGGTGATGGCACGCTCCATGACGTCATTTCCTTAGTATCCGATTGTTGTACGGAGACACTCGTCTATATTAGGCAGCGGGTAATATGAGCCCGCTAACTTATCAGTGTAAGTTCTTGCACGGATAAGAGGCACATTAGTGTAGCCGACATGCCGTATAGTATAACTTAGGAGTGGGAACCTCTTGGTACCTCACAATACGATACAAGTTACGATACAAAGCTCACGATAACGATGATCTGACGATATGGCGATACAAAGATTATCGATACATTGGTCAGGAAATCATTCTAGGATATTCTGCAAACAACTAATAAACAGAAAACAAGCTTTTGCTGTGAATTGGAATGAGTTTATCACTAGTAGACTTCCAATCCGTTTGAGCTGGGAGGGATGGCAGAGAATGAACGATTCGCTGCCATCCCTCCCAGTTCAAACGGATTGAACGTCTATGACCGGTAGTGGCAGCCAATGCCAGGCAATGAGGTAATTTTGGGCCATTTAAGGTCATTTACCTGTTCATTTTCAGTTACTGCCTGTTGATTTTTGGGGTATTTTATGGGCCTCTCCCTTTTTATTTTGAGTTACAGAGCAGGAAATGACCTGGGAATCATTCAAATGAATAGGCAGTGACTCCAACAGAAAATGACCTGTAAATGCCTTAAAATGAACAGCAAGTGACCTATAAATGCCCTGAAAATCGGACAGAATAACTGTGAATGCTCTGGTTTCGAATGAAAGAACATTCCCACTCTAAATGGATTGGGCGTAGAGCACCATCAATGCAGCCTTAAGGTCCGAGTTATGCTTCCGCGTCAGACCTGCGCCGTCAACGAAGACCCGATTTACGACCCTGCGCCGTAGCCTCTCTCGGTCCTTTTTTTTTTCTGACTTCGCGTCTCGTCAACGCGTGTGATGTGGTGGAAATGGACTGTGATTGGTCGGCTCAGACTGTTGTTTCCGGTTCAGCGCGAAATCACCGCCATTCTCTAAAACTGTTTTTCTACACGCAAAAATGGACCAAGCCGACGATCAACGAAGAGCAAGTACGACAACTTCTAAAATGTCTCGTCAAGACATTATGAAGATTGCCAAATGGCAAGCAATTCGTGGGAGGAGATTGCTGAAAATATGGGGCTGGAGGTCAGCCAGCGATTGAATTTAAAAAAATGGAAGAACCACCGAGACACAGTACAGTATGTGTGTGTTCGGAATCGAATGGCCTCTCGAAGCGGCGACCCAGTCGGCCATAAACTGCCAGCTTTTTATCACTTTATGTCGTATTTTTGGTCGGTGCACTTCATCATTTATTGTGTACATATGTTTGCTGTGAGTCTGTGACTTATTTACGTGTCACACTTCAAGTATATGAAGAATAAAGCACAGGTTTGGTGTCAAAAGAGTTGTTTTGATGTTTCATTTTCAAAAGTAGACAGTTCACACACGATACATCATCACTGATTGAGAGTGCCTCGGTGCTTTTATGATAACGTTAACATCAAGGCTTCCAACGCAGTTTGGGAAATTCCGTAGACGCCAGAAATCTGCAATGGCTTCCCACTGGCTGTTTGTAGGACACGGCAAACAAATCGGGCTGGAGGACTTTGCAGACCTCGGAAAAAACGCTGGACTCAGTGCTCAATGCCAGTTTGAAGCTAGCCGCTACAGCTAACTGGTTTCCACCCGAGGCTAGAACTCTCTGTGCATCAAAAGCCTGACAGACCACCTCAAAACCGTTTTCTGCGTCGCCTACGCCTCAACATTTGTATGATCAACATTTATTCAATGTTGACGAGCTGAGGATCCACATTCAAGCGTTCCATCTTGCATTGTTTATTTTTTTCTCCGTTAACCTAGACGAGAGGAAGTCAACAAGCATGCCCCAAAACCGTACAAACATAACTCCACACCCCTCTGGTGGCTTGGCGGTGAATTACATAGCAACGCGTCACCTGGACGGAGAACCATCGAATGTCAAATGACGCCGTAGTCGCTGCGCTGTCACCGCAACGCGGGAGCATAACTCCGGCTTTAGAGTTAACTGAGACACTATTATGGTGGAAGATTTTGTTAGCAACTTGTTGGTTCATTTTTTGTTTTTTTATACATTGATTGACACCTTTTCAAAACGATATCTCGATTCTTAGCAGGACCACATCGATAACATTTTGGGATACAAAGTATCACGATGTATCACCATTTCGATATTTTGTCATACCCCTCGTATAACTAATTACACGTTTAAGGCCATATCTGTCCTAGTGTAGGAGTAGCCATAGTTAAGCATAGTTAAGCAGTAGCTAAGACCCTCAAAAGTCTGTCATGAAAATGAGCCACTGATGTGCTCAACACTTCAACCTCAACTGTTAGGCCAATACCGAGTATGGCTTTCGTTACCATAGTGAATGGGGAGGAGTTGTGCTCACATGTTTACTATGTGTTAGAACCAACACTTGAGGAAAATCTGAACTGGTTTCTTTATTTGGGATAATAACAGGTTTTGTGTTTTAGGAATGTGAGAGTATTTTTAAAATGTTTTGGCAAAAACATAAGTAATAATGTGTTTGGTGCTTAAAAAATATTTTTTGATATTTTTTTCTTCTTCTTATAATTAGAGGCCACGTTTCTTGTTTGTGTTTACTGTTCACTGCACATCACAGGATCTCCTCCTGAAAAGGAAAAGAAAATCTCAAGTGTTGCATTCTGCTTCTTTATATCACGAAGCAAGAACAGCTTCAAGTGTGACATTTCATATCATAGTGACATCTCTTTATGTTGAAGTGAGAATCACAAAGGCTTGCATGAGGTGTAAACGCTTAAACAATGCTCTGAAGACATAAGAGAAAAGGGCAGGTGTCTCAATGCCTCCCACCCACAGAGAGCAATTTGGACACCCACAGCTGAGTCTGAGAGGGCCATGATGATGTCATGTAACCAGGAAAACCCCCAAAACCACAGTGACATAAAGATCCTTTCAATAAGCGCAGCAGCGTGGTGTTATAGTTCAACATTCACACACGTCAGTGCTCACTTGGATTCTTATCCTGTGGGGGTGGTAGGACATTACCCACGAGTCTTTTTTTTTTTTTTTGGATAAAAGGCAGAGTACCACTACAAGAAATATACCTTATTTGGGAAGAAAAACCTTCCAGTTGAGCATTTTACAACTACAACATCAATCACTTAAGCAAATGCTTATACAGATCGAATACTTGATTTTTCCCACAGCCCACAATGTCCTGGCATTAAGGCGTAAAAGCAGGATTGTTAGGGATACAGCGTGACCACAAGCAGTTCACTTTAGTGTGATGAGTGATGTAATGGGAATGTTTAATATAAAATCTGGGATTTTCTACCCGTCACTTTTATTCCAAACAAAAGGCCAGGGATTTGTGGTCAGGGCAGGCAGAGCCTCTTCACTGCATATAATGAGTAATCCAATAATGTCCATGATTTGAATGTTAAACCAGGGGTCCCCAACCTTTTTTGTACCACAGACCGGTGTGATTTGGGTCTTTTTTTCACGGACCGGTGTTCTGTCAAATTTTGCACCCTTATAAAACTTTGCTCCCAAAGCTTTTGTGGCAGTAAAAAAAGCCTTTTATATTCAGTTGGACTCTCAAGGTTATTCAACGGTACTAAAAAACTATTTACATCATAAACTTACAAGTGCAACACGAAAATGGCGTTAATTAATGCTTAACGACACAGTGAAGTCGTTAAGTGAGAGAGCTGCGTGCAGTTGTTGTGTACAGCTAACAAGACAAACGGAAGTTAATATTCCTTTCTTTAAAGAAAGTTTGTAGTGTGTACTTTGGAATCGCTGCATTCGCGGTCATTTTTAACGTACGCGCATGCCAAATTTGTCAGAACACATGCAATGTGCGGCAGAAAAATACATCAAATATAAAATAACATTTGTTTTTAGCCCCGTCGTGTTAAGAGCAGGGAAAATACAACTCACCCACTGAATCAGCGGGAGGCCCGAGCTTGTTTCGTTGAGACGAGATGATGACGAGATGGGAGAGTGAGAGAGGCCCGTTTCACAAAGATACGATGTTGGAAATTGTAGCAGTTTTCAGTGCTCTCCTAGCGATGTCAGGATACTCCAAAATGACTTTAAACCACCAGAACCTCGGTAGAGTTGTTGTCTCAAATGTACGTTTAAGGTCGCCGTCATTTGCGATCTTTAGAAGCTGATATCCTGTTGCACAGACATGCTGGAATCACTCGATTTATTCAAATACGGGTCACGAATCCATTACATCACAATTCGTGGGTCTTTAGTGATTGGGAAGTAGCATAGATTTTGTTTTCTTCGAGGTTGTAGGCTCATCTTCTGGCTCATCAGGTTCCCTTTTCCCCGTATAAAATCTGTCCAAAGACGTCTGTTTTTCAGTCATTCTAGTGTCGGGGCTAATTATTTCCGGGAATAAATGTGATGGGCGACGACCTACGTCATACGTTATTATCGAGGCCAAGCGCACATAGATATGCAAAACAAGATGTACTGCTAACAGTCCAATCAATGCAATTCTATGACAACCTCCTATCCTCTAGTTGTATATCTAGAGTAGACAGGGATATTGGTGTGTTAAGCGGCACAGGCCTAAGTCAATCGGCCAGAATGCAGTCGTTAATAAATTATTTATTATTTCTGCGCGGCACGGTACCAAATGCGCCACGGACAGATGTGTGTGATATGAACAGCAGCAACCAGTTAGCCTCATCTCAGATTGCTCAATTGGTTACATTTACTGTATTTTTATTGAGATTAAAACCAAACCAGATCCAAACGACTCTTGCAAGTACAGCTGTTCAACATGTTTGGCTTTGTCTATTGTTTTTGTCGGTTTTATATTTTGAGTGCAAAGCATGTAGCTGACAAGAAAAACTGTAACTATAATAAGGGTGGGTGGCTATGGAACATTGAAGGAATGGGAAAATTGTTGCAGTGACTAAATCTGATTGTTTATTGTTGAAGTAATGCCCCCACAGGGATTACGAAGGGTCACTCTCTCAATATATATTTTAGGGGAAAAAAAGCCTGATCCCAGGCCTTCACTCAAAATCTTTGTTTCTGTCTTTTCTTTAAGCATTTTCTTCAGTAACTGTCTTAACTGCCTGTTCGCAGGTAAGAAACATCGCAGAGACGTCTGACTTTGACAGCAGCAACTAAAGGTCATGTGAAACATTGTCTCCATTGGCTTTAGACAAAAACACACACACATGCTTCCCATTACAAGCATGCGGTTGAGGCTATGATTTGCTAAAGTGCTAAATCAAAACAATGTTTTTCAGTCAGTTCCGAAGGTGTGCGCACGAGAAACAAGGCGTGTGAAATTAATTTTACTTCATGACACAAAGTTGGACAGATGTTTTTTTTTCTTACCAGCCATGCAGCTGCAAATGTTTGTTTTGCCTTCAAACTTAAACTGATCAACCACTCAGTTATGAAGTATGGGTGTATGAAGGAGGTACTGATGCTTGAAAAGAAAATCTGTGCAATGGAGAAGTTTTATGTTTTCCTTTTACTACACCAGAGATAGGTAGTAATGCGTTATATTTACTCGAGTAACTTTTTGACAAAAATTTACTTTTTAAGAGTAGTTTTATAAAGCCATACTTTTTACTTGAGTAGATTTATGAAGAGGCACTACTCTTTCTCCGCTACTTTGGGCGACACTAGTTGTTACATTTTTTTTTGCCAGTGGTGCCAGTAGCTCTATCAGTTTCACCAATGAGATGTCGCAACAATAATCACATGACTCCATTATACCAATCAGACTCAAGCTTACAGTTCTATAATCACACTGGCCTGTTCAATCACGTGGCGGTATTTAAAACACCGTAAAAAAAAAAAAAAAAAGACAATTATTTAATGTGCAGTAAAATTGGCAAGCATTTGACATCGAGCGCTGCCATTAACATGACTGGAAATCGCGGATTTAGACCTCTCTCCCAGTTTTTAATTGGCACCGATTGACCACGGAAAACCAGAGTACAGTGAGCCATCGTTTTTCGCGGTTAGTGGGGACCAGAACCCACCACGATAAGTGAAAAACCGTGAAGTAGCGCCCCCCGACCAAAAAATAAGTTTTATACACTAGTATAGATATACATATATATAGATAGTATATATCGAGTGATCCCTCGTTTTTCGTGGTTGATGGGGACCCGAACCCGCTGCAATAAGTGAAAAACCGCAAAGTAGCGCACCCCACTCCCCCCCCTCAAAAACTTTTTTTTTTGTTTTTTGTGTGTTCATTGTATTCATTTAGATTTAGCATTGGAAAGATACATACATGTTTTTTTCACCTTTTTTCCCCTAAATATAATTAAAAAAAATATATATATATATATATATATATGTATATTTTGATATTTTTAAGTACTTTAAATGTAATAATTATGATAAGTTTTAAAAATGTTACTGTCCCACCAAATTATTTTTAAGCAAGAATAAAGCAGTCGAAAAATGCTTGGTTTTATTCATTATGAATTAATTATTTATTATTATTGGCTAACCGTCATATGCTATTTTTTAGCCACAACTGGATCCATTACCTCATTACTATTGATCCTTCACACAGCTGCTGAAGACAGAAATGTCGTTTAATCCACCTGCAGGTGACAGGGAGATCATGATTTTACGACACTATGCAAGTGTGAGCTGAACCTTAAATGAAATGCTTCCTTCAGGCAAAACACTACCACTTTTGTCCGAAGGCGTCGCTAAAATTGTTACCTAGTGTTGCTTTAAGGGAGGCTAGTTGACACTAAAGTGCTTCAAAGAAATCCAGACAAGGTGGGATGAAGGCATTAAAAACTGTTTTAATGTGCTGCTGAGAACTGTAATTTCCCGAATATAACGCGCACTTTTTTTCCCCAAAATCAACTTGTAAAATCATGGTGCGCATTATACACGGGTACATGGATGGAGACCCGATTTTTTTTTTTTATTGACACGGCCATGTTGTGTTGAAGAAACGTATGCGGCGATCCGTTGCCGACCATTACGGTACGTGACGTCTCCATTTTGTTTCAGTAATACTTCACTCTGATTAGCCGAATGATTTCGTCTGTGTTAAATTCTGCTTTTTTCACTCTTCATAAAGCACACAATTTAGTTTCTTGAACCCATTTGAGTCAACGTTTATTGCAGCTCCGCAACTTGGACCAAAACAAACGTAACAACACAGACTTCGCGTGTCCGTCAACTATATCTGTCCCTCGGGAAACTCAAACCCAAATAACAATAGTTCCCATTCTTACTGTCGTGTCGACAGCGATGAGCTCTCTCCGATTTCCGACTCACGTTCTCACTACCATTTTACCGTATCAATCCATGGAGGAAACATTTATTCATCATGATGAAACGAGCAAGTTATACAGCAGCCTTTAAAAGAAAAGTCACATCTGTTTTGTTTTCTCCTGGATTCTGGTAAGTTCAAGACGTTATCAGATCATATTATTACCGTACATATTGTCAGTTTACGGTAATGTTTTGAACTACCAATGTGCTATGCTTGTGCTGTGTTTCACCAGTCAGTAAAATGACATTTCCATATCTGTACACAAGCTGTTTTCTTGTATTCTACTATTCATTGGTGCTAAAATTAGGGTGCACGTTATACACGGGTACAATAATTTTCCCTAGATTTTACAAGTAAATTTGGGGTGCGCGTTATACACGGGTGCACCTTATATTTGGGAAATTACGGTAAATTGAGTCCTCTCTGCACCTGTCTTCGTTTTAAGTTTAAATGTTACGACGGAATGACATTGCTGAGCAGATCTAAGACCATTTAGGATTATTTCAAATTGATCCATTCTTGTTGAAATTTCTTCGCTTGTGAATTATAACACAGAACAGATGGAATGTGGGTTCATGACCCAACTATCTCTTGCCTTCAGTCAGTGCAATGTAGAACACATGGGCAAACGGATATACAAACTGCAACACTCTTTCCTCGTACACTGTAAACGTTTTATTTTATGTATAGCCCTGTAGTCGTATAGTTTCCATGGTTTGGTTACTCAAAGAGGGCGAAAACTTACTACACATACAGCAACTTTGATGGACTGCTACATGTAATTGGGCTACTAATAGGTACTGTATATGGAGACTTTAGGTGTTAAAATATGCCCATTTTAAAATGGTGTAGCATATTCATAATAATTGTTACCTTTGTCAGTTTAAAGTGACCTTTGTGGGGGGTTTTCTTTTAACTAAACTACCAGGATTTTTGTCATACTCGTAGACCTCACAGCATGTCATCCCAACTCATTCATGGCAACATTACTCTCTTGAGAGGTTGCAATTTCAGTCAAGTTCCAGCTGTCATATTCTCATCTTTCCACCAGATGATCTAAATGAGAAAACAAGACAGAGGTCAAGTGAGCCGTGTGCTATTTACTTTCTCAATCAGCTGGTTCACACTAACAGGAGACCAAGATCAATCCTAATGGTATTGTGACACTCACACTCACTCACTTTACCCTTCCCCCACCAATAATCGTTAACAACCACAAACAAGAGAGTGAGCTCATGGTCCCTTAGCAACAAGTAAGAGAATCTACACTAACAGTCCTGCTGATTCAATTCAATTTGGGTGGATCCATGTACAGAAGAACCACACACAAATGAAGGGAATTTTAAAACTTTTTACATGAGTCCAATGGGAGCAATGATCATTGTGCACTAAATAGGAGCAGGTAAGAGTGAACATAGATCTTTTTCACAGTGCAAACATCTGAAGAGCATTATTATGAGCTGTGACTCACACACATTCAGGTGCATAGCAACCATTCTTTGAGGTGTGAGCCTGTGTTTTTGTCTAAATAATTGAACAAAAATGGAAAAAGTTCGAGGTATCCTTTTGTCTTGTCCATCTAACTCTGAACTGAGTATAAATAGCATAGATTGGATAGTTTTTTTTTTTCTTATCTTGCCACAGCATCCTTTGGTGTACCCCATGGGGGTGCACTTGGGAAACCACTCGAGTATAAAATTACCTTACAAATGCATCTGTTTTTTAATCTCTTTAGATACAGTCTGAGTCCAAAGTCATATGAACCCAGTAACCCTGTTTCTTCATATTGTTGAGGCACTTCTTTTTTTTTTTTCAAATGTGATTTGAACAGAAACAGCTTACATATGGCTTTGTGAAAAAAAAATCCCTTTGTATTGTAAGAGTTTTGGTGCCAAGTTATTTTAACTTTGATGAAAAAAGAAACATTAAATGTTTAAAAAAAAAAAAAAAAAAAAAAAGGCTAGATTTCCTTTGGACATGATGGGGCAGGCTGATTGGGCCATGTGGATGACATACCGCATTACTTCACATCTTGAATCCAGTTTAAATACTGGTTTCACTTTGAAGATGCAAAAAAAGCGACGAGTCTCTTCTCCATTTTTCAAAAAATACTGTTGATAAATAAAAAGACCATGTGTTTGTAAACTTCCACAATGTGCAATTCAAAGAGCACAACTATTGTTCTAAACACAGCATGCCTGTTCCATGACTTCTTTCCTGCCTTACTTCTAGGTGCGTGTTGAAGAAAGGGTCAAAGGAGGACGCCTGGTTCTGATGAACGCATGGATGTCCAGGCTAAACGGAGAGGGAGTTGTCAGTCCAAAGAATTCCATTTGACCACAAAGTCCCCTTTCCTCCCAGGGTCCCATCATAGAAAAGTCGGGCTATCCTCCACACACTTGGAGCTTGTGGGGCTGCAAGGTGAAAACAAACTTTTCCTACCAGATGTGTTGTGTCCAGAAATTTCTTTTGTGTGCATTTGTATTATTGACTGCGTCTGAGACCAAACTTCAACTCGCGCCACCCTTACAGTCTTCAGAGAACAATCAGTCCTGTGGCCTTGTTTTGGAGGAATTTCGCCAGCTGTCTTCTCAGCTGGTCAGCTGTCACTGTTACATGAGAGCATGTTAATCCAGTTGAAGATGAGGAAGTTCAACCTCTATTAGATACGCAAGAGTGTCAAATATTAGAAACAGTATGATGCAGCACAGTTAGAGTGACCATATTTTGATTTCCAAAAAAGAGGACACTCAGCCCTGGCTTCAAAATACTTGAAAATCAATAACATAATGCAGACCCATGGAAATGTAGACCAGTCAGTACACACACACACAGTAAACTATGTGCCAACGAAACATTTTTATAAATTACTTTCACGACCGACAATTGTCGTTGACAAATTGTTATTCTCACTGAATTGTTATTCTCATTCAATGTTCTAGATTGCATGCAAACAATAACCGAAATAAACTGACAAACGATTCAAACAGCATTTTTCCAAACGCAGCAGTTCAAACCTACATTTCCCATAATGCGTAGCGTGGCTAGCTCACTGACAGCTACCCTATTAGTGAGCACCGGTAGCCGAGGCAAAATCAAACATTGCTATTAAAAGTTTCCGATCATCAGCAGCGCAACGATGCAACACCAAACGGGATTTTACAGATCACACCAGTACAAAGCTCCGACAGAAGTCAACAGTTGCCGAAAAGTATGTTTAGCAAGTGTACGTACCGATAGCCTGCGAGCTCCTGTTGTGACGAAGGTTTGTTTGTTAATGAGACTTCACAGTTGACGCCATGATAAAGCCAGTCTGTGACTGCGCACGCATGCGCAAATTTGAATCCAAAGTAGAATAAAGGTATTTTTGTCTTAATTACTCTTTTCGGGTACATGAGCATTTGAAAATATACGTATTGATCATAATAAAAGTCTTAACAACTGGGCAGGCTCTCTGGGAACTCGTCAGAGGCCGAACATTACCGTCGTATTCTGTGCAAAGCGTCAGTCAATTTCAACACACGCTAATTGATCCCGTGAAAAATAATGAAAACCAGACATTTTCATGATTTTATCAAACCCCGCCGGAAGCCCCGCACAGGATGTGAAAAGTGGACATGGCCGGGCAAAAGAGGACGTTTGGACACCCCTAAGTACAGTCCAATGCCACTGTAATCCACAGTGACTTTTATAACATCTATATAACGTCCGCTAATCTGACGTTATTCCATTGCTGAAGGTGTTATAAATGTACACTGTTACGTGGCCTTCAAATAATAAGCTTTTGTCCAGTGCTGTAGTCGGGTCACTTACACTTTGCGCACCATGCGCACTAGTGTAAATGCCGGTGTAGTTTTTGCAACTAAATAATCAGGCAAAAACAGTCATATCTACACAAACTTTGTCTTAAATTATTTTTTCTTGATACAACTTCTGTCTTTTCATCACAATATTCATGATTATTCCCATTTTAGTTCAGGGGTTCTGCTGCCCCCTTCAGCAGAGGCCTAGCAGTGGGAGGCTGCCACCACATGCCAGAAGAGCAGGAAATGGGAAACTGAGAGAGCTAACCAGTGTCAATGGACGCCTGAGAAGAGGGAAAGAACCAGAGATGCGGTTGGAGAGAGCTGGGATGAGCTCAGCAGGAAGTGAATCAGTCAGCGAAAGTGCAGGTGAAAGAATGAGTAAGATGAATGGCATAACTTCAAAACTTTGGGACACAAACTTGGGTTATAAAATTATGAATGAAAACATAACATTAGAATAACTTGTTATGTTACCTTTTGCAATTATGTGCTTTAACTGATCAAATTCTGTATCTGTTTATCTGACTGCGACAGACTTTTTTCTCTCTCCTTTTCAGAAGTTCCTGATGTCGACATTAAAGGGCATGCACATCATGAAAAAGCAAGTACTGCACTTCATTCAGAGCTACATCTCTATTTGCCTTCTTCGTGCAGTGACGAAGAGAGTGCAGACAATCAAGAGATGGCGTATGAGTTATATACAGTACAGTATTTGGTTTGAGGAATAAAAATGGTTGTAAATCAAGAGACAGTGGCCACCTCATAACTTTCATGAAGTCTTCGTCTAAGTATGTGTTTCACACCACATCTGTAATTTCCAGATCCATAAGAAAAAATAGATCAGGTTATAGAAGCTATGTCATCCTTTTCCCAAGGAACCGCACATGTAAACGCATGTCTTCCTCCCTCTATTGGAATCTACTCTCGCCATGAATTTGTTCCAAGTAATAATAATAATAATAATAATAATAAAAGACAAAGGCAGAGTTGATAAAGTTATTGAAATTTCAAAAACCGTGTGCAATATTTTCTGCTTAAACCCCCCCAGCTGTCATATTGGTAGGCATACAGTCTCAATTTGAATACTCTATAGGTGGAATTCTTGTCACATGATGTTGTGCATATAAATCATTGTCCTATCATTTAGGTTTTTTAATATCTGAATATCCAGTGCAGGAAAGCTACAGAACTACTTACTGTGTTAGTCTTGTTTAGTGAGCAAGATGATAGTCTGAAGAAGGAAACCAAATTTTCATAATTCCAATGGACTTTACCACCAGATTGTTACAAACTCTGTGTCTTCACTACTAACAGACTTCCAGCAGTTAGGGGAATTTAAACAAAATTGCGCACAAGTGGAGAGCTGATCAACATGAGGCAGGGCAGCACAGGTACCTTCCATTAGTGCAAGGGATTTCTATTTTTGCTTTCAGCAAGACATTAGTGACATACCATGTGTGCTATCTATGTTTTTCATTAAGGCAAACAAACAAGCATTAAAATGCCCCCCTCCCCCAAAGACTAAAAGGTAAAGTCCAGTTTGCTAACCCAAAATTTCTCCCCCATTCACGAATGATTGGATATAATGGTAGTACACGTGCATTTTTTTATGGCTGCACTCCATCCTCAGAGCGTAGTGTGAGAACACTGCACACTCACAAAAGACGCCGCAAACAAGAAATGCCTGGAAGTGTTTTGTCTGGTAGATGCGATACCGAAACGGCCGTAAAAAAATCAAATCGTCGCTGCAGGTAACATTTCACCACACTGCTACAAAAATTGGCTATCATGGCAGATGGGTCACATGTTAAGGTTGGAGTTGAACCCGTTAGCTGTGCCAACAACTTACCCTGAAGCCCACCAGATTCTATTTAATATGATTCGTTACCATCTATTACCTACTAGCCTACAGCTCCCCAAGTCCCATGTCTTGATCCCCACCATGGCTTGATATATTCAGCTTCCTCTACATAGGAATGTTCCCTGCCGTGCAAGGATATCCGCACTATGGCTGTGTACAACTATAAACTCACTAGGTACATAGAATTAAGGCGTGTACTGCTTGGTCGGCTCTGGCAGCTACAGTGGTATCTCATCGTGATCGCGTAGGCCTATTTTGTACTTGACAGGCATACGTCAGCAAAATGCATTTCAGTCCTTTAAATCAGGGATAAACATGCTATAATGAAAGCGTATTCTTAACTGCCCTTACCGTTCAAATACACAGACTTGTGCTTTTTAACCATTTGTTTGTATTACTATTTCCTGTTTTGTTTGTTTTCAACTTTTATGTATCCTTTTACGCATAAGCAGATTTTAAGGGGGGCCAGCCCCCCCCCCGGTGGCCGAAAGGTGTCATTGCATGTAATTGACTTTCATATACATACTACTATATATAAAAGTTGTAAAGCAATAAAACTGCAACAAAAATGAACGAAATGAACAAAAAAGAAATAATTTTATAATGGGTCGAAATCATTTTTCGAGCACATCATGTGACTAGCAACTTAGGCGATCATTTGCTTTGCATATAATCCCCCCCCCCCCAAAAAAAAGTAGGGGAGGGCAATTTTATTTTCCAAATGATTTTTTTCTTTGATTGAAAATATTTTTGATTGAAGCAACTTTTTTGGGAATGAAATGATTTAGACACACGTCCTACTCATAAAATGGTCCAAACACAAAAAGGATTGCTTCAAAGACAACTTTTTCAATGAAAAATTAAGTGTTCAAATACAAATTTTTCAATCTCAAATATTTTTTCGCATTCAAAAACTTTTTCCATGATTGAATTTTTTTTTTTGATTGATTTTTCTTTTTGAAAATATATTTTGAAGCAACTTATTTTTTTGATTGAATAATAAAAACAAAAATGTCCTAGCCAAAATGTGGCCCAAACACAAATCAACATTAGTTCAATCAAAAAAGTTTTTTCAATCAAAAAATAAAGATAAAAATCAAAGAAAAATATCTTTCACTTGCATTTTTTTGTTTTTTTTTCAAATTTATTTTTGCATTCAAACACACATTTTTTGATTAAAGCGACTTTTTTTGGTTGAAAATATATATTTTGATTGAAGCAACTTTTTTGGGATTGAATAATAAAGACACAAATCTACCTCCATATGGCTCCGCCCAGGGGATACAATTTTTGACTGGGGTAACTACATTGGCACGACACCGGTGAGCGTACCATATTCAATGGATGACGATCTTGGCGAAAAACATTGCCTAAGCAGCCTGATTTAGAATTCCGCTCAAGAATGATTGGAAACCAAAAACGCTCATTGTCAACTTATTATTATAAATATTCTTACCATTTAATTTTATTGCTGACACTGCGTTTCGGGGTCATCAGCATGTTGTGCCCCCCCTGCCCCAAAAGTCACCGCCTATGCTTTTATTTCTATTTCTTTACTATGATGTTTTTGTCTTGCAGATTTTATTGGTATTTAAAGCACTTTTAATTACCTTGTGTTGAATTGTGCTGTACAAATACATTTGCATTGTCTTTAATCAACATGAAAAATGTTTTCACCTACCAATAGTCCAAATCTTGTCAGTGATGAGCAGCATCCACATCTTCATCCATCTCGATTGTCATGTTGATGTGTTTTCTCATCTTCGGAGTTGTATGTCAATTTTAATGGCTCGGGTTGAACCCCAAATATCCTTTAAATTACAACATCCTCCTCATCTTCGCTCAAATAGATTTCGTTCAAAAAGTCTGATGTGTCCAAGAAATCTCCACAGGTTTATGATCAGATTGCAGTGTTGCATAGTCAGCCATGGTGTTCCACTCAGCTGTTCACCTCTTGTGATGTCACAATATTTCACAGAAGGCTTATTGTTGTAGTTGCCATTTTTCCGGGTACCAACACTTATTATGCGTGCACCTTTACTATAATATATATATTATACTAATACTAATATACTACAGTATAAATTAATTAGTGCTGCAACGATTAATCGATGAACTCGAGTAATTCAATTAGAAAAAGTTTTGAATCAAATTTTGCAAACACTTTAAATATACAAACAGAGTTTATGCGTTTACAAAAAAACACATAAAAATTGATGTTCTTCGTAACTTACACCTAAGACACCATCGAATCTTTCACTGTTCCTTCAGAATGTGTCAAATCTGTATATCGTCTTCTTGCCGGCCTTTTCTCACTGAAGAGGTAGCAGATCATACACCATACACTGTGTTCTGGAGAGATTTGAACACCACTGCTGCTTCGAAATGGTCTTAGAGCGCAGGACCCTGTAAACAGTGCGCAGTTGTGAAAGTGACATTCTATTGAGATTTTTGCTGTATACTACAGTATATGATCTGAAACATGACAATGGTCCCAAAAAAGTTCACTGCACCCTATGTTAAACATAAAACAATTACCAAGTAAGAAGTAAGCAGTGGCGCTGACAGATAGGATAATAAGGAAGATCGAGCCGAGACCCAGATCTCCGATAGCACAGGCATTTGGACAGGCACAGGGACTCTCCACCCAGATCTGCAGAAGCTCCTCTACTCTCAGCTTCTGGTCCCGAATAAAGGATGAGGACTCATTTGGATTACAGTGAAAATGCACAATTGTCAGCGGGAGTTCATTGGGCCCTGAAACAGGTAGCGTGGCTGTCAATTAAGTGAATGGCATTAAAATGAACCTGGCAATTAAAACTCACCAAAGTAGGAGACAGAAAGTGTCCTTAGGGTGTCATTGTAATGAAATTCATTACCGTTATGTCCACCAAAGCTGATATAGCGGTGAATGTATCTGTTGAACCTGTGATACCTGTTGACAGGCAAAATACAAATATTTCCATCTTTACTGTTGTACATGTTATGTTGAAGTTATGATAATTGCAGAGACAAGTCTATATAGAACAACAGCTTACAAGGATCTAAAAAAAACTTGTCTAATGACGTTATTCCAGGGTTTTCGATTAAAAATAAGCTGAATATTACTGTCATACAAAAACATTTATAATGTTAATACACTGCATTCGATTTGGGTGAAGACAATAGTATCTTTGAATCAGGTTTTTACATTTATTATATTGATTACCAGTAGCTATATTTGATTTCTGTATGCAGGTTTTAAAACCAAACAGTTCAAATGCCACATGAACGTGACATAGCGTAATACATGTGTTTAGGTTGCCCCCTGGTGGTCACCAGATCAACATGATGCTTGGCTTCAAGCAAAAAACGAAATAAAACCATATTCCAGTCATTGCAGTTTTTGTCCCAGAAACTACTTAAAGGCACAATAATAGGTAGGATAAGGCTTAACAAATATATAGTACTAAAAGAACTGTAGCATTATTAATCTACAATTGTGTGTCTTAAGAAGAAAATTGTGGCTAGATAGCATGATGGCATGGAAACTTGGAAAGTTTCTGAACATGGCTAGCTATAATGTGACTAAAATATTTTCAAACATTTTTTTTGATTATTCTCTTGACTTCTTATCAGCTATGGACGTACCTGATAACGAGGCATGCAGCAACACTAGTACAATCACTTCCTGTCAGATCCTCCGGTTGTGAAAAAGGCTGGCAGGGGCTAAAGGTCAGCAGGTATTCCACATTGATTGGCCCTTCATCTGCAAGAAGAGGCTTCATCCGTCCTAGGAAACCATCGTCGTCCCCCATAGCTTGCAGGTTTATCACCCCAGTGCCATCCTTCATGATACATTTGCAGTTGTTGACTCTGATGCAGCCGTTCTTGGTTGAGGCCAGATTGGGGCACACAAATGAGGTGAACATGCTAAAACGGACAGTAAGTCTAAGGAGAAAGTTCATGTTGGTTGTGTGCACCAGAGTGGTGGACCGTGAAAAGAGTTGTTTTGTTGCTTAAGTGACAGGCAGATGACAGCAGGCTGTTACTAGAAAAGTAATTAGAATTAAGGTGGCTTTCATTCCTGACATTCCACGGGTCCATTTTGCTCACAGCAAAGCAGTATCATTTTCATTTTATTAATTTGTTGTACACTGTTTAGATGATTTTAATTTTACAAATAAATGTCCATACAACGGCACAACTACCTAGATGCCCTACTGTAGTCAGGTCCATAAACATTTGTGTATCTTTTTCTGCTCTAAGTGTTGTTAATCATAAAAATGCAATTAGTTACGGTTACTAATAAATTCTCCCAAAAAGTAATTGAGTTATTAACTCAGTTACCTCAGAGTAATTACTCGGCAAAGTAATGTTACTTTTCATGTTCTAGATGTTATTACGTAATCCATTTTATAACGTCTTTCACAGAAAAGGTTTAAAATAACTGATTGAATTGAACTGAACCCATATGTCACACTCTTTACATTTTTTTACATTTACCCTATAAAAGTGTAATTATATACAATCAAATCCTGTGAGAAAAAAGCCTTTTTTTTCCCTGTTGAACTGAACCCGCACCAAACATTGACCCCCATACCGAGGTATGTACTTAACCGTGACTTGTGTGTACCGTCACACCCCTAATATACTAGATATATTTTTCAATATGCAGGTGAAGCTCTGTTATCTTTGCTCTGGTTGTTTTGATTCATAATAATTTAAAAATAAATCACACAAGGTTTATGGATACGTCATTCAAGTTTAAGGCAAGTGACTATTTTTGGTAATAAAACAAATGATCATTATGTTGTAGCATCTACAAGGACAGCGCCCACTTGGTGATAATAATGCATACACAACAGGAAAATAGACCATAATGTTCCAATTAATTGTACCCACCTGAATGCCACGAACTGTTTGCTTAAAAAAAAAAAAAAAAAAAGTTGCCCGAGTTTTAACATGACGCTCATCACGCTAAATGCTCATGCTAGTGAGAACGCCAATGCTATGCTAAAGCTATGAGCCACCTAGCCACAACACCCTTACCTCCTTCCCCTTCTCTCCCCCGCGTCATTCAACCAAATTGTAGGAACGCGCGCCTTTACATCCTCAGTAACGGTAACGGCGTTGCAAAGATCGAAAAAATAATTAGGTTGCTCAATACTGACAAAAAATAACGCCGTTATTAACAACACTGCCACCAGACCCGTGACGGTCATAAGGCGATTTAGGCAACCGCCTATGGGCGCGCCAGCGTCCAAAAAGGCATCAAGAAAAATATTCAAATGATATTTGATGATAGCAGTATTCAAAAAATTATACAAAACAATAAAACAAGAACAACAAAACCATTAGCAATAAGTCTTTAAATAATAATGAAATCATTTTTCTAGTGTGCCTTCTGCCCGTTTCACTTTTTCCTGTGATGCGATAATTTCACTACAGACCCTAGTCTCACTCACCACCCAGCAGACCAGCGAGCTACCTGAAGGTGCTATTTTTAGCCTCTGCAACTGAGTGACATTACGGTGACAAGTCAACTTCATGAAAAGACAAAAACCCTCCAAAGAAAAAGAAAGAAGACAGCAAAGACATGAAGAAAAACAGGTTTGTTGTGATTTTTTTCAACAGCATAAGCACGTAGATTTAGTGCAACTGCAAGCTAGCAGTTATTTACATAGAGCTTATATGACTTAATGCTAAAGCAAAATTATACTGTATCATTAGCCAGGCTGTTGTTTTAGAAATATTTTCAGTATTCAGCCAGCGGTGGATTAGTTTCAGTTAAATTTACTCCCCCTCCAATTTTAGAGAAATTTGAACAAAGTGTATGGGGGACTAAAATGGTCTTGCTTATTTTCATGTGATGTGAACCACTTTTACCTTGTGTTAAAGTGTGCTTTTCAAATAAATTTGCCTTGCCTAAAAGTGCCAAGGTTAATTAAATAAATACACCATTAAATATGGAATTACTCATTTCAAAGTTCTGCGGTATGGGGGACTATAAGTGCCACAGATTTAAATGCAAACATTTGTTATTAAATGTGTCATTAATTCATTAAAATGGCGATCACGTTCATGTAAAAACATTCAATTTATTATTATTTTCTTCTATCATATATTATTTAATTCATTATTGTTGGATAGTCTTGTGTAGTTGACGTGCTTCAAGAATTTATTTTCTTTTAGATACGCTCATCAAAGATAGTGGCCGGATCCAATAGACAGGTACAGTAGGCTGAAAGAATTTAGGCGCTATTATGGTTATGTCATGCTGGTTCCACAATCAACAGCTATTTGACTAATATAATGTCACATTCCACTTTCTTCTCTTTGTAGATGCTCTTCTGAAATATTTTCCCTCTACCTCTGTACATCCCGGGCCATCTTTTACAGCAAACTTATCCACATCAGCACCAAGTCCAAGCCCACCAAGTCCAGGAAAGAAGTGCACCTTCCAAAACAACTGTCACATGAAAGTGCAATAGATCCTTTTGTATCAGTGAAGCAAAGGTGAGTAAGGTTATTGGTCAAGGTGGGGGGAAAAAAAAAGTTTCATTTTAAAGTGTTCTGTGTGTCTTTATATACAGTAAGTTTGTGTGGGTGGGTGTTAATCATATTGTAATAACAATTCTAATTTATTTAATGCATTTGTTTTTGAAGTGTTCTTTTATTGTTGCTTTTGAATAGTTATTACAGCTTTTTTAAATTTATGCACTTGTTCGTTGTCTTTTTTATATATTACAAAGAGATCATGTGCTTCTTAGGTCTGTTTATATGTGGTGAAAGGGGGGGGTGGGGGCAACAAATGTGTTGCCTAGGGCACCAAATTGGTCAGGAAAGGCCCTGACTGCCACCTTTTCAATGGATTTGTAAGTGAACAAATGTGCTTCAACTGCAGACTTTCAGCGGTTAGATTTTTTTTTTTTTTTTTTTTTTTTTTAAACATTTTAGATGTATAGATATACACAGATAATTTATGGTTTTATATAACTGTTTCACTGGTTTGTGACAATGAATGGCATGAGGAAAATTCTAATGAAGTTGAGCATCTCGTATGGCCGTTACAATCCCAAGACCTCAGCATTATAGAGCATTTAGGGCCAGTTTTAGACATTCAGTTGAGACATCGATTACCACCGCCATTGTCTCTAAAAGAGTTAGAGGTTATTCTAACTGAAGAATGGCTTAAATTTCCATTGGAAAGAATCCACAAGTTGTATGAATCAATACTTCAGAGAATTGCTGTAATCGCCGCAAAAGGCGGACATACACCCTGTTATTTTTTGAAGGTGCTCCCATTATTTTGTCCAACCCCTGTACATCCAAGTCAGATAAAATGTGCAGAAAATACTGTCATTTGTGTATACCTCCTACTTTTTAAGGGGTCTAAGGAACCGTTAGCTGCTTTTGCATAGTCAAGTGGGCAATTATGGAAGCAAGTTTCCTTAATTACAATAATCGCTGACAAAGCATAAGGTTGAATGTACTAAATCCAGCCAAATGATTCAAAACTCATTGGATAGCACTTCACAATGCAGTTGGACAATGACCAGAAGCATACTAAAAATTTTATGATGTAACTGACCTGAAGCTGATTGAGAATGCTTTTCAATGTGAAAGTTCTCAGAAATGAACTGTCATGCTTTTTTCTACCAGCTTTAAAACAGATTTTGAACATTATTAGTAAACTTGCCTAATTTGTATGCCCTGACTATATGCTTTTGAATATGGCAATGAACAAGACTTTGAAATCAGATTCTATTAGTACAAAATGTGTATTATGCATCAATTTTGTTACTTTGACAAAAAATGCAATCATTTTCAAGCTGGTTTGCTTCTTGAATGTTGTTACACAAAGAATTTTTTTTCTATTTATGATATCAAGGTACAGAAATGTTAAACACTTTTCTCCAAGTAAGAAGCAACAATGCACAAATGGTTTAGCCAGTTAACAATGAACAGAGGACAAAGGGTCCATCTTTAACATGTTTTATTGAGTGGATAGAAAACACTAAGCTTTAACAGCAAATTTGCGGATCGAGTAGAGGAGATCTTTCTTCTGCTGTTTCCTTGTGCGCAGACTCTCTTCATGTTTATTGAGGCGGCGACGCAGAGCTCTGGTCTTCTTGGGTCTCAGATCCAAAGGCTTGTATTTCTTCCCCTATAAACAAAGCCAAAAACATTAGGAAATGAAAATGAAGATTTTAAATGCTTTACAGTAGTTAGTATGCAAATTGACCGTACCAAAAAAGGTGGCGATGTTACCTTTACCCCACCATTTCCCAAAACAGACCAACGCTTTATATATGACCACTTGTTTGCCAAGGTAGACCGAAAGGTGTGTGAATATGTGGTTGACTGAGCAAATCAAGCATCATTCAGCTAAATAAATTAAGTCCTCTTTCATTGCCTAAAAAGCTTGCAGTTAACACACCCAAATTTTAGATTCTTTATCAATCCCCTGAGGACAATTGAGTTGTCACCGTGGCAATAAATGTTATTTATTAAGGGGCGGTGGAGGTCGTCCAAGCCATTTCATAATAAAGGGTAAATGCATAGTACAAAAGTTGAGCAAATACAGTGGTACCTCGACATACGATCGCTTCGACATGCGATCTTTTCGACATCCGACAAAATTTTACTCGCCATTTTTTTCTATAGCCGACAACATTCTCGAAATATGACAGCGCAGTTTGTTTTCCCGCAAGACGGACGCACGGCAGACATTCTTGTGAGAGAAATCAACACGAGTTCCAAGAACGTTAGTGCAGGTGGTGAAGAAAGGGAAAAAGGTGAGGCTTACCATTGAAATGAAGATGGAAATAATAGAAAAATATGAGCGTGGTGCGCGCGTCCGTGAACTAGCTCGACAATACGGCCGTAAAATGTCTACGATCTCGACGGTCCTCCTCCGACCTCCGTTCGCCAGTCTTTATAATCATGACAACCATTATGATCGTCACATTGCCAAACAAAATCGCCAGCTTCGTCAGGTTTTTAATCATATTATTTCAGAACTTGTGCAACACAACATGCCTACTGTCCGCTGTGGCTGAAAATGAACAGTGAAAGTAAAAACGTCTGTCAAGTCAGCCATTCAGTGCGTTCAGGTACACCACGGTAAACAATTCGCCACATTAGAACCAGATTTGTAACATTATTACAGATGCTATTATTATATTATTATTGTTTTGCTCTGTGTAATTGTTACTTGCAATAGTATCAGCAGTTTTTTATTAAAGATTTAGTGTAGGTTTTCGGGCTGTGGAATGAATTGATGGAATTGTAATGTAATGTGTTCTTATGGGAAAATCCTGCTCGAAATATGACCATTTCAACTTACAAAGTCCTAGAACGAATTAACTTCGTATGTAGAGAACTCAGTCATGATTAGTTTATAAGATCAACAGGCCTCTACTGTAGGGAATATGCGCGAATACTCATTTCCCTTGCAAACATGTTGGTGCAAATGTTCTTACCTTGTAGAATTTCCTCAAATTCTCCTTCTGAGTCTGGTTGATTACTGTCAAGACTCTGGCGATAGATTTGCGAACAACACGGCTGCAAGACAGGTATAGTGCAAATTAATTCAAACAGTGGAAAGATTAGCTACAACTAAATGAATCTCAGGTATGGACTATTATCTAAATATGTCAGTTTAATCAATTCATCAATCTACGCAATGTAGTAATTATAGCCAGATACACACCAACTCAAATAATTTACTCCAGTACTTACATCTTCGACAGCTTAGAGGCAGCTCCCCCAGTTACTTTGGCCACACGGAGTTGTGACAGCTCATTTTTCAGGTCATCTAGCTGCTTGAGCAGTTCCTCCTTCTTTTTACCCCGCAAATCTCTTGCCTTGATCTTGGCCTGCAGAAGAAATGATTTTATGGGATATCGAAAATGGTCAGGAATGTATCTTGGTTGAAGGCCTACATGGGAAACCTTGGTTTATTTTTGAATGGAATCGCGCTGAAGAAAGTGGGTGGTTCATAAACAACAACAAAAAACTACATTTAGTGACACTATTAATGACAGTTGTGAACATATCAGAAACCTCGAGCTCAAATATTTTAGTCGAAAATGCAATTAAAGTCTACGATTTCTCGGCCCCTACGTTTTAGCTTTTCGGTTCACAATTCACACGTTTATTCAATCTGCAAAAAATCGCCACATCTAATATTCAAAGTACATTACTGATTTACCGGCTGTTCGCGAGCCACGTTTTATTTCAGTCCATCGTGCGGCAAAAATTGTGTCAACGTTAACATTGTCGTCATTACATTAGCACATAGCAAGGTTTGCTAAGCGACGCTCGTGTCAGTCCAGCTTGAAACTGTCCCGTTATTGTCTATTGCCGTTTACTTGACTTTACAGAGTAAAATAGCGAGCCAACGTGCTTAGGCGTTTGCATTTACCAACCGTTTTGGTGGCAAACATCTATAACCACTATAATATAGTAATTAGTCGAGACCCGAAACGAGACTCACCATGTTTCCTCTTGTGAGCCTGCTGGAAAGGCCGGACGTACCGCGTGTTCACGAAAAGCAGTTTCCGGTGAATTTCTTCTTCGTCTTGTTCCGGGGTCTGCCTTAACCTTGTACAAACAACAGCGCCACACCTTGGCCTGATTGTTAAATGTTGACGGTCACTCGTTATGATAGATATCAACACTAAATTTCGATCTAAAGAACAAAATACCCAGATGAGCTGTAACTACACGTAAATAATTACAAAATCTGTACATAGTTTATATTAATTTGATCATTTTTCTCATAATTTAGCAGGGAAATGAAGCCTTTGTTGCTAGAGGCATTGTCTGGTAAAAAGTATACTGTATATATTTTTGAAAGTACTCATTTGGTTTTGGTGGACATTTCCCTGTCAAAAAAAAAGTTTTTTTCTGAAAACAACTGACTTTGCCAATCATGTTTCCAACACGAAATTGTATCAAATAAGAATTTTAAAGTGACAATGACACATTTTCTATGTGTATTTTCAAATTCATATGAAGTGAACCACTGCATACGAACTTTGCTGAAAAAAAGCTCCAGGACTGGTTAAACAAAACACTAGGGGTGCACGATATCCATTTTTTCAAACCGATACGATAACTCATAATATATATATATAATTTTTCAATGTATATTCACCTGACTTTTTGAACACCTGTAGGTCAAAAATACTATTGGTTGATTCAGCATAGATTTGCCTTTGACCGAACCGCAATTTTCACGATGACATGAACATTATTATAATGAACAAAAGAAAGACAAGAACAGTTTTGACTTAGGATAAAGTGCCCGTATTATTTTTTTTCAAATAAATATAATTTGAGTCAATCACAATCAATCAGTCAATATCATTGATGATGTGTTCACCTGAACAATTAGCCCTGATCTGAAACTATCAAACATAAACCCAACAAGTATTGTGCTTTGTCAGCAGATATTATTATTATAAAATATTTGGTGCAACAGGAGAGGAGACTTGTCATCTTGGTCCATGAAACAACTTTCTTAACCTGGCAATTATAGAACAGCAGGCCTATCAATAACCAAAAGGCCTTTCAAGAACTTGTAAACATAAGACTGTAAAATGCAAACATTTGCTAATTGCCATAGTAAGGTTTATAACTCAGTGAAGGAAAAATACGGCCACTAGAATAGTAAGAAAACTTTGCATACTGACAAAACAGGCGCGGAAACAAACGCACACATCCCAATTCGACACCGTGCCAAAAATATTATTAATAGGCCCGATAACATTTTGTTATCGGATTTATTGGGATGACGTCATAATTCCTATTATTGGACCGATAATTATCGGACCGATAATTATCGTGCACCTCTACAAAACACACATTTAAAATCCAAACTACAAATAGCCATTAAGATTTTCCCTTTCGAGGAATCCCTCAGAGACCAAGTAAGACGACAGCCTTCTTTTGCCACGCTGTTATGATATTTTTTTGAAATCTTTTGCAGCATTGTTGCCACAGTCATCTTGATGTCATCGACATATTCAAACTTGGTCTCCTCGTTCCATCCCTTGAACTTTTGAAAGAGGAAGAATATGCACGCACCAATTTAAGTGAGTAGGAATGTTGCTTTTAGCACAGCAATGTTGTTTTAGGACAGGAACTGGAAGATACTCTGGGCATTGTAACGTAAGCTAAAAACTTGTACTTGTTGTTGTTTAAGCACACTGAACGAAGACAAAGCAACAAAAACTTCGTCAAAGTTTTTGTCGTCTCATTGACATTGAAAGGGGAAATTCTTAGGTTGTGTTAAAAGGATCTTTTCTGAAGCCAGGTGTCTACAAAGCGTATGTTCTTCAGTCCTGCTTTTCAGTCTGTTTTAATACCTTGCAGAACTGAGATAAAATTATTAGATCATGGACTTTTACAAAGATCTTAAATAAGATCCATCAGGAGACCTAGACTGCCCAGTTGATCTGAGAAAAACTTGGGCCCTTCCCTTAATGCAAATAAAGTACAGTAGGCATGTTGTGCAAATAAAAAACAAGACAACTCCACTTCCAGTGTAAATGTGTCTTTAACAATGCCACTGGCTTTGAACTCGATAGTGTCATTTTTTTAAAATCAACAACTGATTACAAAAAAAAAATATCCATGCAGCCCTTCTCCTGAAAAGAGATTAAAACAACAGTCCTTGTCCCACCGAGCCACAGATATTTTAGTGTATCAGCAGGATGCTGCTTAAAGTTTTGGAGTGAGCTTCCAAGTAAATATTTGGAGCCACACACAAATATGTCATTTCCTCTTGATGGTTGTCCTCTTATTTCTGTCTCTTGATCATTGCCTTCCTCGTAGTCCTCGTAGCCTATCACCTCCGGGTAGAAGAGCCTGAGACTGAGGGCCGGATAATTCCCTTTGGAGAAGGCTTGGATCCAAACCAGGACATCTGGAACAGAAAACACACAAGTAATTGAGATTTAAATCAAATGAAACAGAAAAACCATGGGAATTGTATCTAACATGAAAGTTTAAAATAGACTTAAACTTAGACGTTAAAAAATAAATAAAATACATAAGTAACTACGGTTCTATGACTACTTCACTACACACCCCCCTCCACCTCAGGTGCACAGTCATTCTACCAGAAGCGTTTCTGAGTCTTGTCCCTGGAGGATGTATGCGCTGCTGGATCGTGGTCAACGTCTGGCACATTTTTTCAAATCGAACCTCTCCCAATTCTGTCTAAAATACGTAATTATATCTGGTTTCGTAAAAAGTCACTACACTGTTCTGTTTGTAGATTTTAGGAGGTGGTGTTCATAGGAAAAAAACTAAAGTCAAAGAAGTAGAAATGAGTGGTTAAAGTATCAACAACAAAACAGGTTGAATTAATTTTCAATGGTACGAAAGTGAATAGGACTATTGTTAATAATACTATTAAAGATATTTAGCGTTATATTTTATGCTTACTTTATACTCAAGGGTTTCTTTTAACATGTCCTCCTCTTCACGAGTGAAGCTCAGCAACACCGACACAGCTCGTATTAGCTGATATGCCTAAAAACAAAATATACACACAGTTTCTAAAGCAATATTTTGCAGTTTACAATTTGAAAAACTTCTTAGAATATCTACTGGTGACTTACCTCAGCGTCTCCAGATGACATGAATTTGAGAACTACATGTTTCAAGTATTCAAAGTTGATTTCTCTTGAGTCGTTAAGGTTTGAGGTGTTGGTCACTGTGGTGCTTGCAGTGGAAAGGCTTGGACTAGACACGGCCGGGGGTTCTGCACATACGGTTTCTTGTTTTACCACTAAACTTTCTGTTATCTTTTCCTTCGTTTCCTCTTCTGGCTCAGGCTTCAACTTCTATAATGAAAAGAAAACGGTAGCATTTCGGAACAATTGGCATTTAAACATTGAAGGGAATAGGTACCGTTCTCGCACACACCATATAATTGTTTGCATTAGTCTAACACATTCATCTAACTGTAGTTTAGGCAGACTTCACTCCATGCCTTTGAACACAGTAAAGTGAATCACCTTATCGGGACTTATGAAGGGGAAATGGAAAAATGGTACCGTTTCTCGTAGGCACCGTCTAACTGTTTGCATTACTCGAACACATGTAATTAATCATGGAATAGTATCATTTCTCAAATATACTGTATGTAGGAATGCACTACTCTAACACACCTAATATAAAATAAATAGCACACCATAGTTTAATGAAAAGCAGAATAGATAAACAACGCCATCTTATCACCAGTGTTGGGCACGGTACTTTAAAAAAGTAATTAGTTACATTGCTCACTACTTCTTCCAAAAAGTAACTGAGTTAGTAACTGAATTACTCTATGGTAAAAGTAACTAGTTACCAGGGAAAGTAACTATTTCCGTTACTTTGTTGTATGTCAAAGAATTTGAAATTTTCTGAGCAGTATTCGAGTCAGTGGAATAGAGAAGAACAGACAGGTAGTTAACTTGTTAGGTGCTTCAGCAGATTTGAATTGCTTACCACAGATGTCGACAAAAGCTTTGCCCCGGGACATAAATTACACATTACATGCAGGTTCTTTCCTTTATTCCGACAAATTTGAAATAGTGTCTATATCTCCACCTCTTAAAGCACAGGTGTCAAACCGATTCCAGAAAGGGCCAAGTGGGTGCTGGATTTTGTTCCAACCGACGCCGTGCAGAGAGTTTAACCAATGAACTTTCTACTGAAACAAGCAGCACCTGACAAAGTTTAACTGATTACACATGTAAAAGATCTGATTGGTGAAAAGGTGTCCTCTTCATTGGTTGGAAAGCAAACCTGCACCCACTTGGCCCTTTCTGGAATCGGTTTGACACCTGTGTCTTAAAGGACAATTTTTCTTCTGAATGCGCTGCCATCCCGACCCTGTGCATCTGTTTTGCGTGTGTGTGTGTTTGCCGCACGCGCTGTTCCGGTTTGCTTGTGAAATCACCGGCTCTGATTGGCTTACCACGACACATGACTCTAACCCTCAGCCAATCACAATCACTTCCATTGCATCTCTCGAGGGGCTACATTCAGGTAGGCTCGTTTCTCAACAATTCACGTCACCTTCAAAGCGTCTGCCGTCCTCAAGATGGAAGCAGAATTATTGCTGGCTGACAGTGGGAGATGGGAACGAGGCTAGCATCAGGTGTAGCAAACACAGAAACGTTACCAAACTTTGGAAAGCATTGTCTAATTGAATGAGCAGGGACAAACAGCTTGGAGTCAGATGTACGTGCGCTATTCTCGAACCTGAACGCACCCAAAGTCTTGGATGACAAATCAACAGAGCAGAGAGTCGACTTGACACGGCTGGTAGTTTCTTCAATTTATTCAGCGTAGGTAACGCACCGCTTTTGACCGTCAGTAACGGTAACGGCGTTGTAACGGCGGAAAAAGTCATTAGTTAGATTACCCCGTTACTGAAAAAAATAACGGCGTTACTCCCAACACTGCTTATCACAGAAGCCCAACGTGTGCGTCACGAGCAAGATTGACGCACCAACTATCGCAGTCAGTTCTCCTGGCCACAACAAGGACAAAGAGCAGTGCCCTTTGTCCTAAAACAAGTAGAGCCAGCCCGGACAACAAGGTGGATAGCGGGCGCTTGGGACGTCAAGACCAGCATCGGTCGCTGTGGCAACCACGTCCCATCCACGGACGAACCTAACAGCCCAAAATCGGCCATAGAGGGATGGTCCCAAAACAACATGCAGCCACACCTTCGGCCCAGCGTACTCCATCACGGACTTAAAAAACACTGTACACTGAGATAACACAGATTTTTCTGCTCGGAGACTTTTCTATGTAGCATTGCTTTGGATTTAACATTGTTCCTCCGTCGTCTGTTTTTGCCTTGTTTTTGACCATTCTCGACGAATATATTGTCAATCCGCTTTCGGTGAGTCTTCTTCAAACTTTTGGAACATGGAGTCAGTTCAAAGGGTTAACATAAGAGGTGAACACGCGGAATATCCGCCCTCCCGGTTGGCGCACGGAAGCGTTAAGCAGCAGAATTCCAACAACATCAAAGAATAGCATAATTTGCAACAAAAACATATTTTTAGAGGGAGAAGAAAGTGAAGTACTGTCGCACCCAAATGCCAGCAAAGTAGTAGTAGTCTGTTAACAACAACTTTGAAAAATTAAAAAACCATGATGACATTTACGTTGTCCTACCAGTTCTTTCTGCAATGTCCTTTTTAGTTCTGCCATTCGTTGCTGCAGTTGTTTGATAGTCTGAAAGTAAACCACAAACTCTCTTAGCATGGTGATTTTAATTACTCTCCTTTTACCAAACATTTGCATGTTATTTTCATCATACTTGTTATGATAAAGAATATTCAATAGTCAAAAAGAGATAAACTCTTGGGTTTTTTGCCTTTTATGCTTTTTTCATAGCTGGTAGACAAGCTTGATGAGACAAAATCACTAGTAGATTGCAGGGACACCATTTTAGATTTGAGATTAGCCCTGTTTGTGATAGCACATAACAGAATTTCATCAAGACACAATGGCGGTACAAGCCCACTTTATGAAGGTCAGATAAGTTTAGCAATGTTAAACAATACCAACCTATATGTATTTCGAGTATGTGTTGTAGTGGTGAGCAGAAAAATGTGTACCACAAATGTAACAACGCACAATTGAGATCTTGGATGTATGCCGAGGATCACATATTATGAATGGCACAACTGAAATGCCATTATGGTAAATAACATCCTTCACAGAATGTGTAACTGAATAAATCATAAGTTATAGTGCTGATCACTAAAGAACAGAAAACAGGAGAATACACTTTTTCCTGTAGTTAAATGAGGAAGTCTATTCTTTCATTTAGCGTATTTGGTCCGCATGTAATAATATGATGCAATATTCTGAAGGTCTTGAAAGATCAGTAAAACTCATTGTCATTTTGTAAAATGGTTGGAATTGTTTGGAACTACAGAGCATTTGGCCCCTTTTGAAACATAAGAGCTGAGGTGACACAATAAGAATGAAAATACATCATACCCTGTTCTTGTCACCGAGCTGCTGCTCGAGGTCTTTGTTAACCTTCTGAATGTGATCGAGATCATCCACATTCACGCTGCCATTGTGGTCCTCCTTGCACACAGAAGGGCTGTGAAGCTGCTCAGTCAGAGTCTCTACCTCCACCTCTAAATATGAGATCTGGAAACAAACCAGCATGGACACACATGCAGTGGTGGAACAGTAAGCACTATAGTACATGTGCACATCTCATTTATATTTGTTGAGAGTTGCAAGGCTCGGTCAGTATTTAGATATGCAGGAATGCAAATAAAGTTTTCATAAAGGTACTAACCCGAGCCTGACAAGTGTCTTGTTGTTGGGTCTGGTCGAGTAGCTCTTCTCTCAAGTGAGCTAGCTGGGAGTCTTTGTCCAGCTCAATCTGCTCCTGTTGTACCCGCAGCTCCTCAAATTCTTGACGGAGCTGGACCAGCGAAGCTTGGCGACTCTGTACTTCTGTAATACGTTTTAACAAAGTGTACTTCTTAAAATGCAAAATCCATCACAGAACAAGTGGAAATGGTGAATTGAAAAATTGCGTTAAGCCTGAAATCAACCATTACATGAATAACAAAAATAAAAAATGAACAGATCATGAATATAGAAAATAGAATAAAAACATGTCAGAATTAACTGGTATGAAAGTGACCCTGAAAACACGCAGTCTTTCAATATTTAAGACATTCAAGATACTTTCAAGATATTTAAAAGAAAGAAATCCTAGTAACTAATAAAAATGGCTCAAAATAAAGTTGGGTGTGCTGAAACTAGCTCAAACTTTTCCTAATCTAAATGCCATTGTATATGATTGTCAACATCTCTCAAAAACCCTGTTTAAAAAAAAAAAAGATGACTCCTAAATGTTCTGGGGTTAGAGTCCCTCAGGTTTTTAATTTTATTGTCTTTTCTTACATAGCTGTGCCAATGGGAAACCATACAAGAGGTTTAGAAATAATCAATGTCTCATGGTGCTGAGATAGATGTCGGTAGTTCTTATTTATGTTTAGATTTGGAAATGTAATTAAGGTTAGTCATTTTGAACTGTCTTCCTTGTATTAAAGTGCATGAATGTACCATCACGAAGACTTTGGACTTCTTTTTCTCTCGACATCAGCTTCTCACTGACCGTAGACAATTCCTTTTGTGATCTCTCTAGCGATGTGGTCGACAGTTCAACCTGAATTCAAATGTAAAATAATGCTCTTAATTTCATATCACAAACATACAGCAGACACTTAAATTTGATCAAGAGAACATAGCCCGCAAAGTGCGCTTGCCAACAGACCTGTTTTTGTAGTTCCTCTCTCTGCCTCCTACTTTCTTCTAGAGCTTTGGCGATTTCAGTGCTTACTGTCTGCTGGCCATCTAATTCCACCTGCAACAGAGTGCAGATTTGTCCATTTTCAATTATAAATAAAAAAAATAAAATTATAAAAAAGGCCACAAGACAATACGAGTTCCAATCGTTATCAGCTCTGACCTTGCATTGTTGTAACTCTTCCATCTGCTGTCTCAGTGTTGAATTTAACTGATCTCTTTGCCTTTCTAGGTCAGCCTAGGGCAAAAAAATTGATGGGAAAGATTAGCTTTTGCTCATCATGTTTACCAAATGAGCTGTAGAAAGGTGATAGCTCCAAGAGCATCTGTTCAAACCTGACATCAAGACAAAACATTTTAAGATAGATGAAGCAACGAGTACTCAGTTTTATAATGTAATCCATTGGACCCCAATGCGGTATTATTATGGCTAAATTACTAATCCTAAACCCCTCAAAAACTGTGACGCATGTCCAATACCCACACACACAGACGCACAAATGTCAACAGCGACAAATGAGGATTATGGAGGCCCATTGGTGGGATATAACTGCATGATGAAAGAGTAGTTAGCAAATTCGCCTCACATTTCTGAGATCAAGGGTTCAAGCTTTCCTGTGTGGCGCTTGCATGTTTTCCCCATGCCTGAATGGGATTTCTCTGCGAAATTTGTTTCCTTCCACATCCCAAAACCATGCATTGTTGGGTGATTGAAACCTCCAAATTGTCCGTAGGTATGAATATGTGCGTGAATGGTTGGTTGTCTTATTGTGCCCTAAGATTGGGTGGCAATCAATTCAGGATGCACCCCGCCTACTGCCCGTAGTTAGCTGGGATGAGCTCCAGCACTATTTAAGTACCTTACTGGCCCGAATATAAGACGTTTTTTTTTGCACTGAAATAACACTGAAAAAGAAGAGGTCGTCTTATATTCGCGGTCTGGACATTATACCCATTCACAACGCTAGATGGCGCCAGATATCATTGAAGCGATGTTCTGTCATGACAGATCTCAGCTACTCTCCCCATTCACGGTGCCAGATATCATTGAAGCGATGTTCTGTCATGATCGATCTCAGCTACTCTTTTTAGTTTAACCAGTTTGCATTATTTTATTGCAATGTTTTTCCTTATTCAGATTTGTTTCAAGACTACAGTTACAGTTAGACTTCACTTTGATGGTTAATGCAGTTATTGAAATTTTGTTGTTTTATCAGAATAGATTGGTTTATTTACATTTCAAAAACCAGAAGCCATTCATTTACGAATGTGATTGCATTTTAGTTTACATATTTAAATGTTCAGATATTAAGATTTGAATGAGGCAAAATAGCATGCTTTTACTCTCAAATACATTGTTATAATCATTTGTTTAGGATGTACTGTCATTATTTTCTGTATAAAAATTAATTTTGTGTTCAAAAAGTCTTTTTTCAAACTTGAGTCTTGAAAAAGAGGGGGTTGTCTTATAATCAGGGCCGTCTTATAGTCGGGCCAATACGGTATCTGCCAAAATATCTTATCTTTCAAGTATTCCCTCTAACAGCATGTCAAGAGAAACCGTTTGCTTTGCATTTGCTTGCTGGTGTACTCATTTTCCCTTCTTACTTTCTAACATAGTTGGATGTGAACGAAATGCTTTAACCCTATAAAGGTGACTAAAAATCAACTGGTGAGAATTGTAAAGCGCCTACCATTGTGTCTTGCATTGTACTTTTGTCTGTGTGTAAAGTAGTGATAGTGTCCTCCAGTCTTTTTTTCTTTTCCATACTCTCCTGCATCAATAAAGACAACTGCTGATCCAAACGAGCCTTCTCTGCACTCCACTCTCCGTGCTAAAAAAAAAAAAAAAAAAAAAATGGATCACTTGCTAAATAATTTCTCTGGTAAAATGAAAGAAGTGATTTAAGGAGGATAGAAAAGCTAATCCTTAACTTAGCTTTTTAACTACTGAACTTTGACTATGTCATGGAATGAATGAGAATTTACCAGTTTTTCTGTCTCCTGTTTTTTCACTTCAAGCTGCTGCTCTGCACTCTTCAGTCGATCACAACTGCTTTGGACTTGCTGCTCCAGGGTTGCTATCTTAATTACAACACAGTCCAAGAACAGGTAGATGATGGCTTTCAAAAAAAGTATTTAGCAGTTCAATATAAAGTATTTTTTTAAGTATGCTGATGAGTGATTAATGAAACAATGTACAGAAAATTCCAGCTTACAACAGGATTTGAAAAATGAAACGCCGTATACGAGACTTTAAACTTTACATAGATATTGTACGTTGATAGCAAACGATTAAAATAAGATTTAAAATCTGAAGTGTCTTCAGTATTTTTTTTTTTTTACGAATGATGTTTTTGCTCACTTGCGTGTCTGTTCTCTCTCGGTAGGACTTTGAAGATTCATCTTTATGTCGGAGAAGTGTTTGCAGCTCTGCAATGCTGCATGTCATTTTGGATATCTGAGGGCAGACAGAAAAGATAAAAATAAAAAGTTGCAGACAAGCAGATGAGCTTGCAAAAGGAACCAGATGGGCAAATTTGATGCTTACAAGCCACAAATGTTTTAGCCACCTAATGTGCCATAGCAAAATTCTGAATATGTATACTGGTAGTAAGTTATTTGGTTCAATGGAGCTTCAATTCAATGGAGCTTCAATTCTTGAATGGAATTCCTTTACTTCCTGTAAATTCTATCCTACCCCACGTTCTTTATAGGCAGTCCCCGGGTTACGACGTACCCGATTTGCGGGATTTCGACTTTACGACGCCAGAGTCTCGTCCGCAGTTTTGTCTCCAGTTGTTTTTTTTAAGGTAACTTTTCAACCTTTATAAAATATTTCCATAACATTTGTGATGATATGTCGACTGACAACTAGTTGAAAGACACCTATTTTATATCTTGAGGGGGTCTGTATCGCTTTCACCAGCACTAATTAACTTTGAGGAGGGTGGCGGCAACCCTGCCAAACAAAATGCTACAAATGTGCTGACTGCTTTACGGCATACATCACTTCCCCCTTTCATTATAAAGGCAGAGGTCGATGAGAACGCTTTCGCGCGGATTCTGCAAAGATGACAGAGTAACAAAAGAAACATATAGTTTTGTCTGAGGACAAGAGAAAAGGTAGGCTACCAGGGATAAAAGGAAACTCAAGAATAAACATTGGCACGGCTTTCACTTGCCCCTTCAACCGAACTCCACTAAACCACACAGTTGCTAACTGTCATATGCTATTGTTTAGCCACAGCTAGATTCATTACCTTATTACTATTCTTCCTTCACACAGCCGCTGTAAACAGAAATATTGTTTAATCCATCTGCAGGCGACCGGGAGATCATGATTTTACTACACTGTGCAGGTGTGCGCTGGTCCTCATGGGAAACGCAGTCTTCCTTCAGGCAAAAAACAACCACTTTTGTCCACTGGTGTCGCTAAAATCGCCCCCTCGCCCGTTAGCTCGCTATTAACCCGCTAGCTCATTGAGCAGCGTTCTTTTCACCGCTGGACCGGTGCCACTAATAGCTGCCGTTTTCCTTGTTGAATTGCCCAAGATTTTGACCTTATTTCCCTCGGTATAATTTTGCAGCCATTGAGGTATGTTTTTGTCAGCAAACATGTCTCTACTGATTTACTTTATAGCATGATTGTACGCTCTTTCATGATTGTATTTTCTAAATGTGTGTTCATAATTTGTCAGTTGTAAGAAGAACAATGGTGTGATCGATATTAAGGTAGGGAAAAAAATATCCATTTTTTTTTCAACTTTATTTTATTAATAGGGTGTATAAAACATGTTTTTGGATAGTTATTTTGAGATTAAGGGTACTTAAAGAGTTAATTCCAACTTGCGCGGAAATTCAGGTTACGTCACCAGCGTAGGAACGGAACTCATTTGTAAACCGGGAACACCTGTTTTTCCAATTTTCTATATATCAAATTACTTGCAACACATATTTTTAAAAAATACAATTGTTAACACCAGCTAGCCTGTGGGTCATGGATCGCAAGGAGTTCATGAGCACCTGTGCCTCCAAAGAGCTGACTGTTTCAGTGTGGTTTGTCCGAAGTTCTGTTAGTTCTGCTCTTGTCTCTCTCAGTCTTTGCTCAAGACTGGATCTCTGTAAAAGCATAACGACAAATGAACAACGGACAGATCGACAGATTTTATGAATACAGTGAGGTAAATTAATTTGGCTTTTTAAATGTACCTCTTGAACAAGCTCAAGTAGATGATCGTCCTGGCTCAGGTTTCCTTGCAATTGCCTCTCTAAGGAGTTTACTTTTGTTTGAAGGTCCCTCAACAAATGCTCCTTGTCCTCCTCTTTAACAGCAGCCTAATGAATTCAAGAAATCATCTTTAAAATTTGAATATGTTAAATATTAAATTCTAAATTTTGATTAGATTCGGTTGCATGAAAAACTAAGTAATATATCAGTTTCTTCAGTCATAAACTGTAGTAGTATGACAAGCAAATGTGTTTTTTCTTTGACCTTTTGTTGTTTCAACTTTAGGGCATTATACTCAGTCTGAAGATCTTGGAAGAGGCACTCAGAAGAGGACACCATACTCTGTGACTGCAAAAAAACACATTGTGTTGTGTTGAGCTTCTTATAGTAAAATTAAAATAGGTAAAATGTAGACAGACGGCAAGAACAGATATTAAAACTACCTTCTGCAAGTCTGCCGAGACTTGCTGGTTGACCAACTTTAGCTTCTGATTTTGTCCCTCTAACTCTCCAATTTTCTTGTCTGCCTCTTCTCTAAGCAGCAGTAGTTGCTCTCTGTGCAAAAAAAGTTTTGTTACAATAATGTTCATGACTCATATATGCTATTAATCAGATAAAGATTTTTTTTTTTAACTTTGCAATTATTTGTTTTATTTTTATTCTGATGGAATGATTCACTTTTATCTGTGCTTATATTTTTTATGAGCACAACAAGGTAATAAGGTAGTGGCTATTAAAAAAAAAATAATAATAATAGTTTAGGAAGTAAACCAGTGAATTCAATGTTTTTGACTTTTTATTCATCAATTTATTTACCATAGATTTACCATTTATGCTTCTGCTTTTGGACAAATGTTGTGTAATTATTCAAAAGCACTACTATTGAAGAAAGATTTCGGTCAAACCAAAAAGCTCATCCACAAATAAAATGTACATAATTTTCTGACCACAAACTGTATACTTAATACTAAGGGGGTAACGGTAAATGTATTTGTATTAAACCATTTTGGTACATGGTGCTCGGTTCGGAACGGAGGCGTACCGAACGAGTTTCTGACGTAATGTAACCCTTACTTTTCGAGGCTGTGAGTCGATCGGGTTACAGTTTCTTTGTGTAGATTATGTTTACTCCGTCTTCTCTACTATAATGAGGACCAACACGGTAGGACAGTATAACCCAGAAACATCAACGGCGCAACAACGTGGCCGCAGCGAGAACGCAGTGAAACACGGCCGTTAAAGTCAATCAGCCACTGCACACCAGTCGCAGTGCGGCCGCGTGTTAGACGCGTCCCAGAAGCGGCTCAACACTACGCACACGAAAAGAACGGCAGAGTTTATTATTTGATGCGAGATGCGGCCCTCCTGCGTCAATACTACTACCGGTAGCTAGGATCGGGCAGACCGGAAGTCACTCGTTTAAAAATATGGTGGATCCAGTCGATTTTCAAACTAATATGCAATCGTAACCCACTTTTTGAGTCCATCAGATCTCTTGAGTGGTAGATCGGGGCACAGTGGACTTGTCTTTGTTGATTTACTGCTGTCTTCTCTGCTATAATAACAACCAACATGGCCCCGTGTTCAATACGAAACCCTCCTACCACAACAAAACAAGTAGGAACTAATATTCACATAGGAACTAAAGTTATACAATATAAAATATACAATAAAAATGAATACTACATCACATTTGTAAAATATAAACACATAATAAAATAAATAATAGCCATTTTGTTTGTAAAATACATGTTAAAATCTTTGTCATTGGGATTGCTTTTCTCTTTAGCACAGGACTTCTTTTTTCTTCTTTCTTTCAGAAAGAAAGCTGACCAATACGCAGGGTCTGAAAGGCAAATTATTGTTGGATTATCTTTAAATACACGCTACTTTTTGAGCAAAATTCTAGCTTTGTATAGGCTAATGTTCCTATTGTTGAAAGCACAAAGTGTGTAATAAACAATTTACAATAACACATTTATATTTTGCATTTTGTTTTCTTACTGTACCGAAAATGAACCGAACCGTGACCTCAAAACCGAGGTACGTACCGAACCGAGATTTTTGTGTACCGTTACACCCCTACTTAATACTGATTAAAGGATCAATTTTCTAAAATTATCGTTTTTACTGGTCTATTACATTTTTACCGATGACATTGCAAATTCTAACGTAAGTAATTTTTGTGGAGATTAGGGGTGGGAACCTCTGGTTACATCACAATACAATATTATTTGCGATACAAGATTCATAATAATGATTATCTCACGATATGACAATACAATAATTATCAGGAATTGTCAGGAAATCTATGATGTTCTACGGTACAAGTATTAAAGACAAAAAACAAGGTACTGTTTTTTCTAAACGGAATAATAAACTTTTTTTTTTTGCCTTTCAAAGCAATTGTCTGGTCTTATGACACTATTTCAGTGCAACATTTCTGTAAATAAATACAGCAACAATATATTATTGCAACATTCTTGTAATCAAATGCGTTTTTCTTATATTGTAATTTCTTATCACCATCTTAACTTTTTTAAGGGCTGAAAAGTAACAAAATAATTCAGAAATACAATGGCTTTGACAAAAGAGACAAAAATATTTAGTAATTTATATTTAATAGTTTTATAGTCTGCAACACTCCGGGAAAAAGCGGAAGAGGAAGTACTGTAAACAGTAAAGTACTGTACTACTTTAAAAATACTTACAGTGCCTTGCAAAAGTATTCAGCCCCCTTGAGCCTTGCAACCTTTCGCCACATTTCAGGCTTCAAACATAAAGATATAAAATTTTTATTTTTTGTCAAGAATCAACAACAAGTGGGACACAATCGTGAAGTGGAACAAAATTTATTGGATAATTTAAACTTTTTTAACAAATAAAAAACTGAAAAGTGGGGCGTGCAATATTATTCGGCCCCCTTGCGTTAATACTTTGTAGCGCCACCTTTTGCTCCAATTACAGCTGCAAGTCGCTTGGGGTATGTTTCTATCAGTTTTGCACATCGAAAGACTGACATTCTTGCCCATTCTTCCTTGCAAAACAGCTCGAGCTCAGTGAGGTTGGATGGAGAGTGTTTGTGAACAGCAGTCTTCAGCTCTTTCCACAGATTCTCGATTGGATTCAGGTCTGGACTTTGACTTGGCCATTCTAACACCTGGATACGTTTATTTTTGAACCATTCCATTGTAGATTTGGCTTTATGTTTGGATCATTGTCCTGTTGGAAGATAAATCTCCGTCCCAGTCTCAGGTCTTGTGCAGATACCAACAGGTTTTCTTCCAGAATGTTCCTGTATTTGGCTGCATCCATCTTCCCGTCAATTTTAACCATCTTCCCTGTCCCTGCTGAAGAAAAGCAGGCCCAAACCATGATGCTGCCACCACCATGTTTGACAGTGGGGATGGTGTGTTCAGGGTGATGAGCTGTGTTGCTTTTACGCCAAACATATCGTTTTGCATTGTGGCCAAAAAGTTCAATTTTGGTTTCATCTGACCAGAGCACCTTCTTCCACATGTTTGGTGTGTCTCCCAGGTGGCTTGTGGCAAACTTTAAACGAGACTTTTTATGGATATCTTTGAGAAATGGCTTTCTTCTTACCACTCTTCCATAAAGGCCAGATTTGTGCAGTGTACGACTGATTGTTGTCCGATGGACAGACTCTCCCACCTCAGCTGTAGATCTCTGCAGTTCATCTAGAGTGATCATGGGCCTCTTGGCTGCATCTCTGATCAGTGTTCTCCTTGTTTGAGAAGAAAGTTTGGAAGGACGGCCGGGTCTTGGCAGATTTGCAGTGGTCCTATGCTCCTTCCATTTCAATATGATGGCTTGCACAGTGCTCCTTGAGATGTTTAAAGCTTGGGAAATCTTTTTGTATCCAAATCCGGCTTTAAACTTCTCCACAACAGTATCTCGGACCTGCCTGGTGTGTTCCTTGGTTTTCATAATGCTCTCTGCACTTTAAACAGAACCCTGAGACTATCACAGAGCAGGTGCATTTATACGGAGACTTGATTACACACCGGTGGATTCTATTTATCATCATCGGTCATTTAGGACAACATTGGATCATTCAGAGATCCTCACTGAACTTCTGGAATGAGCTTGCTGCACTGAAAGTAAAGGGGCCGAATAATATTGCAAGCCCCATTTTTCAGTTTTTTATTTGTTAAAAAAGTTTAAATTATCCAATAAATGTTGTTCCACTTCACGATTGTGTCCCACTTGTTGTTGATTCTTGACAAAAAAAATTACATTTCATATCTTTATGTTTGAAGCCTGAAATGTGGTGAAAGGTTGCAAGATTCAAGGGGGCCGAATACTTTTGCAAGGCACTGTAAACAAAAGACTTTTTTGAATATCGGATCGGGACTCGGTATCAGCAGATTCTCAAAATCAGGTGACTTGGAGTCGGTTTCAAAAATATCATGTCTATTATGTGGACTAAAGGCGCACTTATTGACAAACAGAAGAGGAAATACCTCCTTCCATGGAGGGAAGGGAGCGTGGAGCATCACAGCGTCGTGCTGTGACACTGCATGTAATGTATCATAGCATAGCAATTAGCCACTAGGCCAGCGACGGGTTCGAGCAAAATGTAGTACATAAAAAATGCATAGGGGAAAATTAAACCACAAAAGGGAACCGCGTGGTACCAAAGTCACACAGGCACGGTATTGCGCTCACTTTCCTGATTTTTTTGATTGTCAAATTGTCGCCACTTACAGGAGAGCGAGACTCATGAAACAACCGCTCAGAGAGGCTCCGCCTGTTTATGCCACTGTCACTCTCACACTGTACGTTCAGGGACAGCATGCAAAACACAACTGCCATAATGCAACTGCTTTGCAAAGCACAACAACATTTGGCCATGGCTAATCGTCTGTAATCTTGACAGCGTACGCACTGTACTTACGCTTCCAAGGATGACTTGTGTGTACCGTCAGAACTTGGAGCATCAAAGCTCCATGTTGTGACGCTGCACATAAAGTAACAAAAGCGGCCCTTGTTCCGGTTGCATTCACAAGTGAAGAAGGTTGCGCTTAATGAGGACGGAGACCAACGATTTTTGAGTGGACCAGAGTTCGTTTGTTTGGTCCGAAGTAGAGTTCGGATGTGCACTCACATTTACTAAACGAAGCGGGCTATCTAAGAAAAAGAACTCTGGTTTGTTTAAAATGGACCATACAGTATTAGTGTGATAGCACCCTCAGACTCAAATGCACACATGTGGTAATTCAGCAGGCATTGATTCCATGCTGTCTCCATGAACTAAGTGAACAGTCCCTACGCTGAATACCGTACTTTACCAAAAATATGCAGGTAAAGGTTAAAATAGTAGTTCTGTTTACCGCTCTATTTCCAGCTCAGTGTTGGATCTGGAACTCTCTGCGTGTTGCTTTTGTAAAGCTTGAAGTGTCCCCTTTGTTTCTGAGAGTCTTTGCTTTGATAAATCGAGTTCAGTCTCTTGCTGCTGGAGGTCCAACTGAAGCAGGCCGAGCTGTTCTTCCTTTCTCAGCAACTGGTAGACATAACAGATATTTCATGTAATATTTCTTAAAACTGCCATTGTGACCAGACAGTAGCTTATGATACATATGAATTTAACAAAAACAGGATTTTCTACTGAACTGAAAAACCCTTTGTGAAGACATGGCAGCAAGGGACTATCAGAATTCATACAAAATACATACCATGTGTTTGACTTTAGCAAGTTCCTGTTGCTGGAAACCTTCAAATTCATCCATATCATCCCGCTTCTGAAATAGTGTCAAGCTTTGCTCCATCATTTCGTCCAGTCTTGCTGATAAGGCAGCCTTTTCCTAAACAAAGATACATAGGTGGAGTTTTTTCATCGTGGAAATGATGGATTGATGGCGAAATGCTAAAACAATTAAATATTCCAAATAATGATTGATGATCATCACAAAACACTGCTTACTTTTTCCACAACGGCCAGTTTCCTCATCCATTCCTGTCGGGAAAGGATAGATAACCATGAAGGAGTCAGAACGCAATAAAATGACCATATAACAAGAATGAATTGAAGAAGTTTCTGCCAACTTCCTGATTTGTTTTCTTTTTGGGCGGTGGGGTGCATAAGAATTCGTGACCTTGTTCTTTTGGTCTTAATTTACAGCTCTTAACCATAGGTGAGAACGTGGTATAGTTTGATTGGTAGCTTTCCTTTTCCGCACAGCTCTCTCCATCGCGACAATCTGCATCACTGCAGACATTTCACTGATACGTCCCTAAAGCAGGGCAAAAAGTAACCAACCAGACACCAAGGTACTCAACTTGCTGTAGAAACTCACCCCCTTTTCTAACTAAAGACCCCCAAACATTGATGTGGTCCTACTGTCTTACCACACCAGATAGAGTTAAAGATCACGCTTCTTAAATATTGAGAATTCTCTCAGTCTATTCTGTGAGAGAAAGTGTTATGATTATAGCTGCAACTTTTAGTCGATTAGCGCGAGCTTTTCGATTTCAAAAATGCTTCGAAATAAATTTTGCTGCTTTGAGGATTTGTTTAATTAGAGTGGCGTTGTAATGGTTCGTTTTGAAAGTGTTTGCATTTAGTTTTATTGATTTGGATGGATACACATCCTTCTGGTAGCATCAGTGAATATGATATAACACATTTAATATGTGGGAATCCAGCTGCTCTTTGTTAAGACCAACATAAGGGAAGTTTTTGTTTAAGCTGTTTTTTATGCATTCATAATTTAGTTTATAAGTATATTCAGCAGTTTTTTGTGGAATGTGTGTTTGAACAATTTGTTCAGAGCATTGTTAGAAAAAAATATTAAAAAACTAGCATTTTAAGCATTTAAGCTAGCGGACTTTTGCTATGCAAATTAGCCAATTGTTCTGTTGTTGTACTTAAATCCTCATAGATAGATTTTTTTTCATACCGTTTGAGGCTAAGCTAAGGTGTTTTAGTTTATTTTTAAATGCATTTATTTGTCTTGTGAAATGAAAATGCAATTCTGCATAGTTTGAAGAAACTGGAGTTTTATTTTCTATTCACATTTAATGCTCTTTTGAAAGTGCAATCTTAGCAAGCCTTTGTTTTATATCTCCTAAAACTTATTCAGCAACGCATTAAATGTACCTGATATGATTACTCGATTATTCAAACTAGCTATTGATAGATTAATCGATTACTTAAATAATCGGTCGCCGCAGCCCTAGTTACGATATGGGCATACATTCTACACAATCTAACTCAGACATCAAAACAAAGTCAAAGTTGTCCTTTTAAACATTTTTTAATGTATTTCTTCAACTCCCCACCTTGTAATAGTACCTTAAAGAGCATGTGACACGAAAAAGCATTTTTATTTCATAATACACGCGGTATTTTATGCCCCTGAATGATATGGGCCGCTTGGATGTGTGTGGAAGCGATCGCTATTTTTATTTAGTTTTTTGAATCCCGCGCCATGAAAATGAGTCACTTCCGGCTTCGGTCTTGCATTGAGGAGGAGGGCGCTGTGACGTGTACGGTAGAAGACGTCCTCTTCACGCTACAGTGTACTGTTGTGTATGAGGACGAGGGATTCAGCTGATTTTGCGGATTAATACGTTTATTTTTCGCATCACGCCAGCCAAACGGCTGCAGAAAAATCATTCTGTATGAGGGAGAGGCGTATGCGCCTTTTTGGAGTTTCAAAAGGTTCCCATTCACCGTGGATATTTACTATGGGACCATTGGACTTACGAGGAAGTGAGTAAACATCTTGTTTTGTATTATGTCAAATACGAATACAGCGATTACAAAGTAAACACTACAAACTTCCTGTAAATGAAGGACTACTTACGTTTGATCATTGATAGGCATGTAAAAAGCTCTCCTAATGCTCATTAGCAGCAGCACGTTAGCTGCACAGCAACTCCAGCCACCTTCCTCCGGGAAACGAACTGTAAATTGCTCTCCGCCGGGCGGTTTGCCGATCCGCGAAGACAATCGACAACCGGGTCGTCATGTCAAATAATCCAGGATAGTTATGTGTGATTTTCCGCTTCGAAGACTTTGAAACATCACTCGGTTCGGGTTAGCATGTCGGCTAGCTGTCACGCCTTCTGGTTTGTTTACATTCTCCGAAGCCGGGGAAGGGAAATGACATATGTCCGATTTAGGTGTCATAAAATATCATTCGGGAGGTGCGACAGTAAAGGTTAAGACAGTTTTGACCATTATGGAGTAATTTTGCCATGTCATCCTGAATAAATGCATTTTTATTATTTCATATTCCATTCAGCACAAGACTGTTATTTGTTATGACTATGCCATTTATTTAGCAATTGGGGAAAATACTTGGATAAAAAGAATATCCTGTAAAAATATTGAAGTAAAGAGACAGAAACAATGACATTTTGCTGCTCTCTTCGTCGCGTTTTCCTCGTTGTGAATAGTTCCCCCTCGACGGGCTGACTGGTCCTTCTCAAGCCATTTATATAGCTATTGGGGAAAAATACTTGGATAAAAAGAATATCCTGTAAAAATATTGGAGTAGAGAGACTGAAACAATGACATTTTGCGGCTCTCTTCGTCGCGTTTTCCTCGTTCTGAATAATTCCCCCTCAATAGGCTGAATAGTAAAACAGATGAGCCCAGTGTACCGCTGACGTCATCCACCTGTTGGGGACGCTAAAGCCCTATAATGGTAGGCATGGCTAACCGGCAGATTAAAAGACTAATTTCTTGTCATCTGTGCTTTGCTAAATTGTTGTATATAGTCGAATCGTCTCAAAATATGATTCTAATTCACATAATAATGCCATTTAAGACTTTTTCTCGTGTCGTATGCTCTTTAAGCCTAAAGAACAAACATCCAGTTACGCACTTCTGGACAACCACCCTGTATAATTATTAAAACTATAAATCCTTGCCATGTCAAAGGCTGCCATATTGAGACAAGCTGAATTACCTTAAATGTGCATCTCATGCTCGTAAACCCTCGGCTATAACTGAGTATGGCAAAATGTCCTTGTAAAGGTTTCACCACCAGTTATCACAGAGATCTGATTTCACTAACTGCTGCCACGAGTAGCACAAACCTTTTAATTGAATTAAAATGACCAAGGCTTTAAACACAGGCATGATAGGCTGGAATTCTTTTCCTTTAATAAAATCATTATTTATAATATTTGCATTTAATATTTGCTTTAAATGAATTTGTGAGCATTAATTGGTTTGATGATCTGTAACATGCAAGTCATTAATATGCAAAAAAAAAAAAAAAAGAAAAAGAGGCAAATTCTTTTAAACAGCACCGTATATGTATGTAAGGATGAATCAGATGAACATTTACCTGATCCTTTTTGTCCAGTGCTAGAGTCATCCCCTCTTCCATTTTGGCTTTGTTCGCCTGGTGAAACTCATTCTGCTCTTGAAGTTTTTTTATGGAAGCTAGACAAAAAAGTGAGATAAAGTAAAACAAAGGGGAAGACTAAAAATAAACACACACATCAAGTTGACTGCAAGCAAGAGGCAAGCCAAAACAGCAAATGCTAAAAAGTAAAACAGTGAGCATAATAGAAAAGTATTGTGATGTGATCCAAAACAAGGGCTGCCTTACAAGCTGTAACCCCACTTGATTACTGTTGACAGCAGAGATGGGTAGTAACGCATTACATTTACTTGAGTAACTTTTGAGAAAAATTTACTTCTTAAGGTAGTTTTACCAAACCAGAATTTTTATTTTTACTCTGACTCTGCTACTTGGGCTACACTAGTCGTTACATTTTTCTTCTTTATTCTAAATAATAGATTTTGCTTTATTTTTGCCAGAGATGCACACAGTGGCTCTACCAGTTTCACCACTGAGATGTCGCAATAAGAAACATGGCTCCATTATACCAATCAGACATAACAATACAGTAACATAACCACACACAAGCTTGCAGTTGGAAGTTCTATGATCACGCCAGCCCAATCAACCTTACAGAACCATAAAAAATAAACTATTTCACACTGTTTTTCTTTGGCACCAATAGACCATGGAAAACCTGAGATATGATCAATTCATGGGAGGAAAGGTTTTCTCCACTAGAAGGCAGACATGGTCTTTGGACAGGTGATGTTTCATTTCTGTAGATTTTTCTAGTCAGAATCTGATGATTTTTGGGGGGGGGGTTGCCTTATATTGTCATGTAATAGGTAATAGTAAAGCATTATAACAGTTGATATAGATGACTTTGTGCTAAGAAAAATAAATGTACCATTGTTAAAAAACAACAACAACAACAACAACACCAGACACTGTAACCAGTTACTCATTACTTGAATATTCTTTTAGTGAATACTTTTTTACTTGTGCTGTACTGTAATTTTTTTGGATGATAATTTTACTTTTACCTGAGTAATATAATATTTTTGAAGTAATGCTACTCTTACGTGAGTAAAATCTTTGGCTACCCTACCCATCTCTGGTTGACAGTAGCTTGGGCATGCATGCATGTAAAATCATTGTGAGAGTTGATTTGGGCCCAAAGAACAGACGAAAGAACCACATATTGTGATATGTGATGGATAGAGTTAAGATAGTGTGAAAAGCAAGATGAGAAAAACTGGTGTCATTGAAATGTTACGGGTACTGCTTTTGGTTTTGTGAGATGACAATTATAGTAGACTGGATCCCAATAATGCAAAGGGTTCTTAAAGAGGGTTTCTTCAACACACCATTTCAGTCAATTTAGGGTATCAGATATTTAAAGGCCCAATGCAAAAATCCTAGCAAATGCATACCTATACACAGTGAATTGAATATGTTGTGTACACTAGTATTGGATTAGAAAAATCTAAAAATATGTAATCTTGCACATTAATATAGGAGGCATTTGATACATTGCATACTGCACAAGAGCATGTCAACGGCTGTAGCAAAACCTCCAAAACATAATTCACAACGAGCAAGTCCACATTTCTAGGTAACAACTTTATTTACTAATCATACTACATTTCATTTTTATATTTACACTATATTCTTTAAGCGGATTCGTTTTTCGTTTTTCCTCAAATGATGCATAGGTTTACATATTTAAAGGTTGGATTTTTCACCGTTATAACTGAATGATGTGGTAAAACATCACTCCAGCAGTCCAAATATTAAATATCTAGTTAAAAAAAAAAAAAAAAAGAACCTTCGATATAGGATTCAAGTGAATTAGAAACTCAACGAACAACTACTAAATTTCCTTTTTTAATTTTACACGTATACTACCCCAAGAGCTAATTTGCATACACATTTTATAAATACAATATTAGGAGTGCATCACGAAGTTAGCATATTATTATTAGTAGTGTATCTTAACATTGCTCACCAGACTATGAAATTGTTTACAAGAGCTAGGTCGAGAAAAGTAAACATCAGACTGTCTTGAATTTAAATGGGATGAGGACAGCCAAACAATGCTCTTGAAATAAGAGCAAAACGTTTCAACTTCCTTTCAAAATTAAGGGTCTCTTTAAGTGTCCGAAGAGAACAAATCACTGTATGCTTAAATCTGGCTCATGATCACATCAGTGTATATCACACTCAGAAGACCAGTAACATTTAAGCATTAAAACATCTCCAAAGTAGTAAAAAATAAAAAACAATCAAACATGGAGAGCACGGCTTGACAGGAGTAGCTGTTAGATTTCCCAGAGTATCATTAACACTGACTGAACAAAGTCAGTATTAAAAGGTCTTGGGATTCAAGATCCTTCACTATGACAAAAAACATTTACACAGCATCTGTAGCACACATGAAAAGTAGAAACTACTTTTTGGAGAAAAGGAATGAAGCAGTGAGTTGGTTAATACAGCTGATTGACAGATAAGAGAAAAGTAGCTCACTGGTAGGAGGGGAGCGAGAGGAGAGGTACGTACAATCCTGATGGTTTTCTAATGCAATTTCAAGCTTCTCCTTGGTCTTCTGCATTACTCGCAGCTGCTCAGCATAGTCTAGTGATGTTGGGATGCAGGGTGATGAAATGAGATATCAATGAAAAAAAAACTACAATTGTTGTAAAACTGCAGAATAAAAATTGCAACACCCATGTGGCATGCTTCAATCAGGTCAACTGCTACCACCATTAAAACATTTTGTATTACATATTGTATTATTTGTATACATATTCTTGTCTTGTCTTTCAAATTGACTGTGTTTGTAAGAATAATTACGACCCAATTACTCTTGCAAGTATTTCGACCTGGACTTGCTTTTGTTCTTGAGTTGGACTTGCAGATGTTGACAACTGCAAAATGACAGTCAATACGATGATAAAATTGAGCAAAACTACAAATAATTGTTGCGTCATAAGAATGTGATTGCACACAAGTGTAATAATTAGGGCTGTCAAACTTTTTTAAAAATTAAAAATTTTAATCGAGTTAATTACAGCTTAAAAATTAATTAATCGCAATTAATCGCAATTTAAACCATCTCTAAAATATGCCATATTTTTCTGTAAATTATTGTTGGAATGGAAAGATAAGACACACGACGGATATATATACATGCAACATACTGTACATAAGTACAGTATTTGTTTATTGTAACAATAAATCCACAAATGCCATTATTAACATTATTTCTGTTAAAGTGATCCACGGATAGAAAGACTTGTAGTTCTTAAAAGATAATTGTTATAGTTACAAGTTATAGTAATTTTATATTAAAACTAGGGCTGTCAAACGATTAAAATTTTTAATCGAGTTAATTACAGCTTAAAAATTAATTAATCGTAATTAATCGCAATTAATCGCAATTCAAACCATCTATAAAATATGCCATATTTTTCTGTAAATTATATATATATTCTGTAAAATAAATTGTTGGAATGGAAAGATAAGACACAAGATGGATATATACATTCAACATACTGTACATAAGGACTGTAGTGGGCATTTCACTCTACTGTCATTTAAATCTGTCTATGCTGTCCTCAGTCCGAAGCGTCTACTTTTTCCAAAGCTAGACAGCTAGTGAACAACGCCTTAATAATCGGACTTCTTCCTTTTTTATCTGATTTATTAATAAAATGGCCTCAAACCATTGTCCTCTTTAGACCGTAGTAAAACTACAAAAAAAAGTACACAAGCATTGCATTAGCAACAACGTTAGCTTAGCACGCTATACAGGTTCACTAAACATAAACAAAAAGCGTCTCATACAAAAAATAACATTTCGCTTACTAACATAATATGTACATTCTTTACAACAACCATACTTACGGACAAATCTTGTCCAAGGATCATATAAGCACAACATTACAACGTAGGCGTCAGCCCGAGACGTCTTGCAGCCATAGTGAACTGGCAAGAAAGCAATAAACCATGTTGCAAAGTGACCACAAGAGTTCGCTGTTAGACTGCACAAAAAACCTTGCTGTAAAACTTACCAAAAGACAGAATACTATCTGAGCGGGACATGTGCGTTAATTGCGTCAAATATTTTAACGTGATTAATTAAAAAAATTAATTACCGCGCGTTAACGCGATAATTTTGACAGCCCTAATTAAAACCCCTCTTCATGTTTTTGTTTTAATAAAATTTGTAAAATTTTCAATCAAAAGTAGAGTTAATATAATAATAATAAGAAAAATAACAATAATAAAAATAGAGTGACCAAAGTCTTAAGTTTTATGTGTATTTTGCATAGCTATTTTGATATGGAATGCCAGTTCATTTTGCATTGTTGTTTAACTGTGTGTCAGAATAGGGCCTCATTACTATAGACTGAAGTGCTTTTCTTTTTGTGAACATTTTTTTGGGGGAGAGATAGGAATATTATTTTTGTTGTGCTTTCACTAAACGATACTTATGTTTGTTGTGAAGGAGAAGCTTATGCCAATAAACGGCGCGGTCCAAAGAACGCCTGTGTCCACTCGCCTTTACTGTATAACATATCTGTACATATCTTACCCAAAATACAACAAGAGACACATAATTGCCACTAAAAGAAAGAAAACTTACCGAAATATGTGTGGAGCACAAATAGCAATTTGCATTGCATTGTGAATACAGCATAAACGTCTCACAACTACTAATTCTCCCACGTTTAGAAGAAATAACATTAGTATGGAATGGCGCTGCCCCCAAGCGGCTGGTGGCATTCTCTTCACTCTTAATGTCCATAAACGGCCTCATTGTAATCTGAGGCAATGTGCGAGCAGGTCATTTAGTGCATGCGTTAATTGCGTCAAATATTTTAACGTGATTAATTTAAAAAATTAATTAACGCCCATTAACGCGATAATTTTGACAGCCCTAGTAATTATTTATCAAAATTTTGACTTATATTCATTTACAATGGGGAGAACAAGTATTTGATACACTGCCGATTTTGCTGGTTTTCCCATTGGCAGTGTATCAAATACTTGTTCTCCCCACTGTATTTTTGGCACTCCTGCTGATAATAATAATAATAACGATAACGTATTGGCCTGAATATAAGACGGTGTTTTTTGCATTGAAATAAGACTGAAAAAGTGGGGGTCGTCTTATATTCGTGCTCTAGACATTATACCCATTCACGACGCTAGATGGCGCCAGATATCATTAAACCGATGTTCTGTCATGACAACTCTCAGCTACTCTCAAGTTTGACCAGTTTGCATTATTTTATTGCAATGTTTTTCCTTATTCAGTTTTGTTTCAAGACTACAGTTACAGTTAGACTTCACGTTGATGGTTAATGCAGTTATTGCAATTTTGTTGTTTTATCACAATAGATTGGTTTATTTACATTTCAAAAACCAGAAGCCATTCATTTACGAATGTGATTGCACTTTAGTTTACATATTTAAATGTTCAGATATTAAGATTTGAATGAGGCAAAATAGCATGCTTTTTCTCTCAAATATATTGTTATAAGCATTTGTTTCAGATGTACTGTAATTATTTTCGGTATAAAAATTAATTTGTTCTTTTTTCAAACTTGAGTCTTGAAAAAGAGGGGGTCGTCTTATAATCAGGACTGTCTTATATTCGGGCCAATACGGTACATGTTTTAATTACTATTATTATATTGTACAAAAGTGGTAATAATACACCAGCACTACTTGCCGAAACTGTTTACATTATAAAGTACAAAGTTTTTCTAACCTAAATACCAAGTCATCCACCATGAACCAAAACAAGACATGCTAGACTGAAAACAAAAACCTTAGCAAACAGGTTTTTGCACAAGAAAATCCATCTACTGCGGTTGGCTGGCAGTCAGATGAGGGTGTACCATGCCTTCTGCCATTAGTTAGCTGGGATAGGCTCCAAGACCCCTTCAACCCTTGTAAGGATAAGCGGTACAGAAAATGAATAGGAAAAAAATAGTCCATCCATCCAGGACTTTATCTGGGGTTGCAGATAGGGTGAAGTCTATCTCAGCTGACTTTGAGTGAGAAATCACTCAGGAGGCACATTAAGATAAACAAGTCATATTTACATTCACACTTATGGACAATTTAGACTTGTCAATTAACCTTATTTGCATTTTTTTAAAAAGTGCAAACCCACACAGAAAAAATGCACACTCCACACAGGTAGGCTGGTCATTGGAATATTATTTTCTGACTATTATAGACTAAATGTCCCCACCTGATAGCTTTGCCTCTAGTTTACGGATCTGATAGTTCCTTCTGAGCAGCTGGGCAGGCAGGTCATCCCTGGAGCTGCTTCCATCAGATGCCTGTATTTGAAAGTGAGTAGTATTATTTAGATGACTCAAATATCTACACTGCCTATGTGTTCCATTTTGTGATTTTTTTTTTTAATTCTAAAACTGCAAACAATTTACATTTTTAATATGAAAGAATATGAAGGCTTGCACGGTGCAATAAATGTTGCAACATCAACTGCCATCACTGCTTGGACAACTCTAAATCATTTATGTAAGTGTAGCTGAGCTGTGGCTTCAACTGCAGGGAAAACAATAACCATGATACGTCTAAGAAAAATAGAGAATTCTCAGAATAAACATGACAGCATTTACCGAGAACAATACCATCACATTCACAGCATCATTTGAACAATGTAACACATGAATATACTGCATTTAAAAATAATAGTAAAATGTAAGCATAAAAAATATATTTTTTTATAATTCCAAAACAAGTGTTTCAAATTAACAAATCCAAACATACAGTTTAATGTTTTGTCAGAACTCAAGTAACACAATATCCTTGTGTAGAGTTAGCTTTGGATCCCAGAGTCCAGCCCTTAAAGTCATCATGGTTGTTTAGCAACGTTACACCAAACCAACTGTCTGACAGGTGACTATTTCACAAGTGTTTGGATCATTATTCCATGATTTGACTTATGCTGGTACAGCATTAATACCTTTTAAATAAAACACAGGAGCTCTTAGCAACTACCATATATCAATGGTGCTCTAAATATGATAATTCAGACAGAGTAAAGCAGGGGTGTTCAAACTATTCTACATAGGGCCGCAGTGGGTGCTGGATTTCATTCCAACAAAAGATGACACCTTTTCACCAATCTGGTGTCTTACAAGTGTAATCAATGTATTTCAGTCAGGTGCCATTTGTTTTTATAGAAACTTCATTGGTGAAATTTTCTGTGTTTGATTGGTAGGAACAAAAACCAGGACCCACAGCGCCCATTGAGGAGCGGTTTGGACAACCCTGGAATAAAGTATCTAGTAAAATAATAATAATAATAATTTCTCAAACTCTGTGGCAACTTTTTAATCAATTATCTTAAAGGTATAATAAAAGGTACAGGTTTTCAAGAAGTGAAATAATTTGGTAATTTTAGAGTGGACTTTGTTAAATAGTTAGAGATTTTAGATACATGTGGCAATAGCAGTGGTAATGAATTTTCTGCACTAACATCATTTGATGCTTATTCATTTCTATTTCTATGTATTCAAAAAGTCATGTTTGACAGAAAACCCTCAAGACATCATGAGCAAAGCAATGCCTTAAAGCAGACGTGTCCAAAGTCCGGCCCGGGGTCCAAATGCGGCCCGGGGTCAAATTTCATCGGGCCCCCAGCCTCTGTCATAAAATCAATAACGTCTGGCCTGCACACAGACTTAATAAATTGGTCAGCAGTACTGCAACCAGCATATGAAGTAGCTTACACACAAAATGCTGCTCCTCATTTACCCACTAAAAAGCAGCAGCACTTTAACCCTTTGTTGCCAAATGTATCACATTTGATACACCTAAAATTTCATGATTTTGAGACTAATTTAGAATTTTGACATTTCTTTTTGAAAAAAAAAAAAAAAAATGATGAATGCAAGTCAACACATGCATCTGCAGGTTCCATGAGAGAAAAAAACATGATTTAGCATGGGTATATATTACACATATTCATTTTGATTTTTCCTCTTACAAATTTGAGAAAAAAGGTTTCATTAGGACCTTATTTTTCAAATTTTGGGATTCTCTTATAATTGCTTCATGTTGCAGGTATTTAAGGGCTAAGCAACATTACCCCGTGTGACCCATTACTTCCATTTTCAAAAATGGCAACAATCAACAGAAAAGAAAGTTGACTGCGACGGCCGACGCTTCAAGGATAGGTGGAAATTGGACTACTTCTTCACTAAAATACGCGACAACTGCCTCATTTGCAAAGAGACAGTCGCTGTTTTTAAAGATTTCAATGTGAGGCAATATTACCAAACAAGACACGCTGATATGTACGACAAGATTACAGGGAAGATACGCAGCAAGAATTTGATGCAACTTGAAGCTAGTTTAATTTCACAGCAGCAGTATTTTGCAAGAGCCTGAGAGTCGAAAGAGAACGCCACAAAGGCTAGTTGTGAGATTGTTGAAATTAGTCATTAAAAAAATAATAAAGCAAATGTGACACACTGAATGGCTTGCTAAAATTTGCTTACATATATTGTTCTACTGAAAGGATGTCAGCCAAGGTCGGTCCCCCAAATTTTTACCACACCAAATCTGGCCCCCTTTGCAAAAAGTTTGGACACCCCTGCCTTAAAGGATATGCTTCAGGGAAATATAAACCATTAAAGAATACAATCTTAAAGAGAACTTACAAAGTCATCCCCTGAGTCTGCCCCCACTGAGGTGATGGATTCTTTGCTGAAGGTACGAGGTAAACGAACCCCGCTACGCGGGGCCGTGGCTGCCTCGTCTGCAATCTTTTTCTTCAACTTAGCAAACATGTCTGTTCGAGCAGCAAACTCCTTAACAGAAGCTTCTAGGATGTATGGACCACCATACAGTAGATAGAATTCATTGTTTTTTTGCGTAACAAAAAGACGTTCTTCGGCAGCACCCCTCAGATGAAGAACAGATTAGTATTGCCATTCTGCTAAATCTGGAGGTAGAGAGAGAAAGATTTCTTGTAAATAAAAAAAATCTGACCACACTTTCGACAAAAACACAATTGTTGGAGACAAAACTTTTGCAGAGAAGGCTTGCGGCGGCAAAGCCAACAGATGAGATTGCAATAGCAGTGAGTGGAGCAATTGTGAATTGACCATCACCACTGTTGTCAACAGGCAATGATCAATAATATCATAATACAGTATATACAAAGGCGTAAATTTGGTCTTAATATTGGAAGGGACGATATAACAGCATAACCTGTATGTACACTTTTTGCTGGGGACGGGTGATTAAAAAGACCAAACATATTTGGTGAATGGGGGTCAGGGCTACATCTCACCAAGACTAAACTAATTAATTGATAGGCTAAATGATTAATGCAAAATGAATCTGTATTGACCTACACTAACTTTCACACTGCAAATTTATAACGTCTTAATCTGATATTTTTTGTTAAACCTAGTCAAATAATTTTCTCCATCTTTTTTGAGTGTTGAAGGCTAGTTAACAGATTAATGCGTCAGATTCTTCCACTTACTTTAAGTTAATATTACAATTCGTTTGTATTGAGCCCATACATCTAAAAGTTAGTAATTTTTCACCTAAATCAAGAAAAAAAAATCTTTCTAATAATGTTTTGAACAATATTCATGAATTAAGATTAAATATACACACTTTTTGCTTAAAATAAGCTTATTTTCAGCTAGCTGTTTTTCTTATTTCAAGAAATCTGAGTGCGTAAAATCGACTTGAAGCACAGTAGCAGTAGCAAAATTAGTGGAGTGTTTCCCATCTCCACAACATTGATATCTTTTTACCTTACTTACAGTGGCTGCTGCTGCTGTCAGAAAAACTTCTAATATCCCTCGTCTTTGAAGGGGGCGGGGGAGGCGGCATGTTGTATTTCTGTCTGACTTTGAATGGGTGTGTGGGGGGGTTCAAGTCATCAGCCAATCAAACGTGCATTTGAGGGGGGGGGTGGACTGGCACATTCAGCGAGTGAAAAGGGTTCAGTGTAACTCTGAACATAATGAAAGAACTGTAATTCACTAATGGTAGGATCAATTCTATCCTTACAACATACAGTATAGGAAGACAATCTAAATGGCCTATATAACTGAAGTCATTATATGATGCAAATACGGTTGCTTAAAAGTTGGTTGAGATAATTTGAGCATCCTGAAAAGTTGGCAGTGTTATGTCCCTACCGTCCCTATGCAAACCTACGCCCTTGAGCATATATTATATATGATTTATAAATATTACATGACATACTGAAAAGATGGGTAAATTAAGTTCTAAACTAAACCCGTGTGATTTTAAATACGACTGAAGTGTATAGCTAGTATCTTACTGACGCCAATAAATCAGACTTTACGTGATATCGGAGTTTATTTAAATAATAGCACGTTTTTGGAATAACGTCATGAACAGGGCATAATTTAACTTTATTTGTTGATTGTGTTTCAGCGAGGAAATCTTACAATGGCACAAGTTTTATTTAAATATAGAAAAAAATGTCAAGTGACAGCTTTCGCTTCATTGTCGGGATTTTGTTCGGTAGGTCTTATCAATCGAATATTTTCGATGTGCAGAATGTAGGTACATTGTTTTGAAAAACATTACCAAAGGGTGATTATCAGGCGCTAAAGCGGTCATAAACTTGTCATAATAATCAAAGTTAACATTACAACCACCCGGCTCGGTTAGCAATTGTTAGCTTGTCTGCTCATTAGAGTAGACTTTCTCTTACCTAAACAACCCCGAATTTAGCTGGCGAGGTTTTATCATGCCAGATGAGTTTGCCTTGGCCGCTCGAGAAAAAGTGTCGTTGCGATAGTCACCCAGTTGTTTCTCTTACATCTGTCAAGCTAACCAGCGTAGTTTGTGAGCTACACGTAATCGCCGAACAGATGAAAAATGACGTCACGGCGCAGACTTTTTGTTCATTGGACGGGCACTGGAACCAACAAAGATGCTGCGCTCTCTAGCAGTGAGAAAGGGAAGAGCAAGAGCAGCATTCATATCTCACATTAGTATTTCATTTTTTTTACTGGATGAATTGCAAAATTATTCATAGCTTAAAAATAAATAATAGCAACCAGTTATCTGGCAACAGGCAGTTGTAGGCCATACTGATATATATATAGCTTGTTTAATATTCCATATAAGGACATCAATATTCCCAATGCGGTGTCCATGTGTCTATATACATACTGTTTGATTTCACTGACATGGGAGCAGGGCCGTGAAGAGACCGATTGAGGGGCAGATGCTCATAGATCAAAAGGGGCACATGTACAAGAATTTAATACACCTTACAACAACATAACTTCCAGTTTAACCAGCTTTGCAGTATAATTGGCTGTGACTGTGACACTTTAATTGGGAGTGGGGAATAGTGAATAGAAATCAACACTGTCATCAACACTTTCTGACTGTGACTCAGTCAGTCTTTGCCTCTTTTCTTCCTTCAACCTCTAAATCAAAACTTCCTTCAACTTGTTTATCTGAGAACAAAACACATAAGATGTTCACTGAGCCACCATCAGCAGTTTTTTCAAAACTATTATTTCGTTATCCATATTTGACAACTCTAGCACATAATAGTGGAAAAGTAATGACATAAAATGTTATAGACTAACATTGTAATTGTGTTTATAATTGTTGTATTTTATACCTGAATATCCTTGCAAACTCTGTTATTCTTATCAATTGTGCTCTTCACCCAACTGATGAGGGATCCACTGCCTTTAGCAGCCTCATCCAGCGCCTTTTTTTTTTTTTTTTTAATCTCTTAACCTCCTCTCCTTATGAGGCATGTCTACATAATGAAATATAAATCTTAAATTTAAAAACTCAGATTCTAGGGTGGCTTTGATTTTTAAAACTTTCTTAATTTCTTTCTCTCAATAACGATGTGGAGAGAGAAGACACAACACTTAACAAGGGTGAATAGCGGGAACGATACAAAAACATTACCACAAAACACATAGAAATGGAATTACCAAATTATCACATTAAGATTCATACAAACACCGGAATCACAGAAAAATAAATAAAGGGACAGATTGCAAAGATTACATCTAGATTAAAACGAGAACTTGTACCTTTCTCGATAACGTAAAGCGAACGGACAAATATGGTTGCCTACAGGGAGTAGAGACACACGGATCAAAATAGCCATGGGGGGCGAGTAATCATTTAAATAGAAAATTGTATAAGAAAAAATTATGTATTATTATTATTTTAAACACAATAAACCTGGTCTCCAACACAGCTTATAAGGGTAACACCGTTTGTTTCCAACCAACAGATGTCCTTGGACTCCTCACCACACACCCAGGTCAAAAAAGAACAGCATGGAGGGGGTAGGGGGAGGTATGCGGCGGTTTAGCGCACAGACAGATTTTTAAAGCCCAGTCAAAAGTGGCACATTGGGCATGTAGGGGCAAGGGGGCAGGTGCTCATGCACCCTCTGCCCCCCCTCTGCACGTGCCTGCATGGGAGGCATGTGCCGGTATGATATTCTGATGGTATGATAACCTTAAGCCAAAATATCACTGTTTCATGGCCTCAAGGTATTTCAATTACAGCTCTAAAATGTGTTAGAGGTATGACTATCCTGCCTCTTAGTCCTTGTGGGTCTTTAGGTGGGCATAGAGGCTGATTCTGGACCCAATTATTCTGCTGCAGTGTGGGCAGGGTAAAGTAGTTGTGGTGGGTTTGGGTTGGTCCTGTTTAGAGGTCACTCTCTCCTTCCTGAGTCTGCGTTTGTCTTGTTCAGCACGGTGGAGATCAGTGTTGTACTGTGCAGCACCCTCACGGACGATGTTTCTCCAGGACGACCTGTCGGCTGTCATGTCTTCCCAGGCTTTTACGTCAATGTGACACTTCTTTAGGTTTATGTTGTTCTTAAACCTCTTCTTTTGGCCTCCAGGCGACCGCTGCCCTTCAGCAAGCTGCGAGAAGAGGACTTGTTTTGGGAGGTGAGAGTCAAGCATTCTGACAACATGGCCAGACCATTTCAGTTGGTTTTGGGTAATGGTGGCAGTGATGGTGGAAATATTTGCTTGCTCCAAGACGCTGATGTTGGTCCGTCTGTCCACCCAGCTGAAAGGCATCTTTGATGGTGAGCCTCAAGTGCCTTTGAGTGCCTGCTGTACGTGGTCCAGGTCTCTGATCCATATAAGAGAGCGGGGAGCACCACTGCTTTATAGACCAGGATATATGTTATTGCCTGGATATCGCAGTTCTCAAAGACTTTTCTCCTTAGCCTTGAGAAAGCCCCACTGGCACTGCTGAGGTGATGGTGTATACGCCATTCACCATGTCATGTTTAGATTATACACTCTCTCTTGCGCAACACACAGTGGCCGGAGAGGAAAAAAACATGTTTTACCACCGCTAGACACACTTAAAACGCTGGAGTTAACTCTCGTAGCTGGTGGGAAACGTTCATGACAGTGTTTACTAACCTTTAATTTTGAATAAATGTGAAATCATTTTGGAGGTATTTCCTCCTCGGCAGCCACCCTCCGCAAAAATGTTCTAAATGTCTGTTGGCCTTCCTCCTCTAAGCCACGGCCGTCTGTAACTTTTCTGTAGCCGAAGTATTCCGATACTAGATTTTTTTCTTCGATGGGGGAAAAAAGTTCAGGAATTTCACCTCTTTCAGCCATCGTGTAGCACAGCTGACTCACTGACACTGAGCAACAATCGGTAGGTGAGGGTTGGGCCTTGCATCTGCAAGCGAGGGATTTCTCCATGCATTTTGGGGACTTAAAAAAAATAGCTAAAACCTTAGGGACGGTACGACAGAAAATGTTTGCGGTTTTGAAACCTTGACATTTACATACAACAGTATACCTTGAAACCCATAATCAGCACATGTCAACATGGGACTAGACCTGAAAATATTTTATCGAGGAATTTTGTCTTCATACTTAATTTGGGAAACAAACAAAGGATAATCGTCTATGTTTGGCAGCAAACTGCATCAAGCACGATCTAAAAATATAGACTTTACTTCACACACGCATTGTTCTCAAACTAAACAGCATTTTTATATATAAATATGGTGACCAACATGAGCCTTGTTATTCAGGATCATGAAAAGGCTGCTGTCCAAACCAGTTCACAGGCCGAGCAGTTCTGCTGCTCTCCATGAGACAATGGCAGTTACAGTTGCCACAATATGTTCATATTTATCACTTATGCTAAGACAACCTTTATAAAAATGTCATTTACAAATCACTCAACCAGGAATTGGTTCATACATCTTTATTGTAAATTAAACAGATCTGCAAATATGAACATTGTAACAACGGTCAGTTGTCCTCAGCACACAGATTCCAGCTTACTTAGCAGTGAAATATTTTTGTGATTTAAGCCCCAAGAGAGAACTGAAAGTCTGTGAGGAGTTACAAGTCTGAGGCAGTTGAGTTAATTGCCACTTCAGTAGAAAAAAAAATATTAATAATAAAAGTACATAACTAGATTAAGCTACCATGTATGTAAATGTACAGCATATCAAGTTTTGGTGTTGTGTTTTGTTATTTTTTAACTTTCTGAGCTATTAAAAGTAATTTCACATTGGAAAAATGAAAATAAAACGCGAGTGAGAGAATTGCAGAAGGACTGCAAGTGAACATAAATGAAGAAATTATGACTGGTTTATGTCTACTGTATACTCCATTACCAAACCACCACTTGAATATTGCTAAAAGTGTAGAACAAACCCATATTGACATCATGTAGCTTCTCGCAAACTTCCAGGTTGAGGTGAAGGGCTTCTGATTCAAGCTGCTGAACATGGCTTTAAATGTACAGAGGGGAATAAACAATAGTTGGCACTGTAAATACTTTAATTTTACACTACAAAAATCATACAGACTCACAAGTGCTGTCGCCACTCTCCTTGTGTCTTTGCACTAAAGAACAAAACAAAAATAAAACGACAACAAAAAACAATTGAACTTTTTGGATTTTATCATCTTAGAGAAAATAAGGTGTCGTTGTTCGAGGTGGGATGACCCTTTCCGAATCAGGCACTGCTCTAAAGAGCTTTGGCTCTCTTGTGTTAGCATCTTTGAAGACCATAATGGAGGCTATGTTGCCACAGCGATAGCAGTAGTTGGGAGCCGACCACACCGTGACCAGTTTCTCGTCAAACATAAACTTGTAGCCCTCGTGGACCAGTTGATGTGCCCGGCAAATCAGCTTTAGGTTGTTGATGTGGACGAACTGCAGAATTTGGTAAGAGATAAAGAAATGAAGAAATATTGCAAATAAATTAAAGGCTTTCCAAAAAAACACAAATGTACTTAATACTGAATTGAACAACTATATAAATTTGAGCATACAGAAAACAATGATGGACAATTTGTGGATACACCTCTATAGATTCAAAATAGTACGCGGAGCAAATTCCTTCACACACTGCTAACCTAGCAAGTAGTATGTTCGTTGTGTGACTCATTTTACATCTGAATAACAAATGTGATCATACATAAAATAAAATCATATGCAGTTAGCGGACATACTACGAAACGTACATACTTGTACTTGGAGTAAATTCTCTGTCTACAGTCCACACAGATCACTAACTTATGAGCCGTTTACATGGTGACGCTGCAACACCATGACGCAACAATTGTGTTGCGGAATGGCTAATCCTGTCACGATATGCAATAATTCCATTTATCGCACGGTAAACGAAACTGAAGGCGGTAATTTTCCCACTGCGATTTATTGCCTCACGTGCGTGTGTGCACGCGCGTGCAGCAAATGTGCGGCGGACGTGCTGTTAAAAGTTCAGCTTCCTTGTTACCAACAATGCAATATGCTGTGACGAGGATTCACTCTGTTTTATTGACTTCTGGGTATGTTCGTTTTTATACATTTGAGTTTGCGTGACCATCATTTAATGGGGAGAGGTGGGGCCGAGTCCACTGTCGGCGTACAGCGAGCAGAGTGAGGAAGACAAAAATGGACGGAAAATGCTGATTTCCAAGCCAGACACCACAGCCCCGGTGTGGGAATTTTTTTATTTTAAACCAAATGAAAATGACGAGGCAACCAAAAAGGATGAAGCAGTCTGCAAAATGTGTTTGGAGGTTGTTTCAACAAAGAGGGCTGACACAACAAATCTACATGCTCATTTGAAACACTATCCCCCTCTTTAGTTTGCACTGCTTGGTAAGAAAACTGCATCGCAACAAGCGGAGCCTTCCTCATCACTTCAATCGACAATTACAGAGGTAATCGCTTGATTTGAGAAATACAAACGAGATCGCGCAAAATGGCGTTCCCTCACGGAAAGTGTAGTTCGCTACATTGCTGAAGAAATGAGACCATTTTAACTTCTGTTTGACACTTGTTGTTTGACACTTTCATGTTCATACTACAGGTCTCAATGCACAAATCCGATTTTTTCGTGTTTTTCTGACTCAAGTGAAGCATTAACTTGACGGTCTGAATGTGAAAAGTCGCATGGAAGTGGACCATTTCAAATCCGATCTGGATCACATTGGTATGTGGTCTAAATCCAATCTGGGCCACATTTTGCCAGAATGTGGCTGGCGGTCTGAACTTTCAAGTCTCCCGAATCAGAATTCATGCACCAATGATGTCAGCAAAGCAAAAGCGGCAGGCAGGACGGGAGCGATGTAGCTCTGCATTAGCTTCTAGCTTGAACTCTGCTTTTATGCAGAAGCGGGCTTGACCACAGTCATAAAAAAATTAATGGAGGATAAGCCTTACAGTTTTCGATTTTCATTTCATGCGCCGAATGAGCAATATTTCAGTATTGCTTACATGGCCATAACGGGCGCAACTTGAACGGGCTCCCTGGACAAAGGCAGTCTGAACGGGCACGCCAAAAAAACAGAAATGACACAAAATCGGATTTATGCATTAAAATACCTGCAGTATGGACCTAGCCTTCGTGAAGCCAAATTTTTGTTATTGCTACTTAATTAATGCATTTTTCTCGTTGTCGAAGTGCAATTGTTTGTGTTACTACAACTTTTTTTTTTTTGCGTATAAATGGGTGTACTTAATATTACTTAGTATTATTAATACAGACTGTATTCTTACCGTGTTACTGTAAATTGGTTTAAAAAAAAAAATAGGGGCGCAATAATATCGCATATCGCAATACTTTATGAGAGAATTTATCGCCCACTAAAATTTGTTATCGCGACAGGCCTAGGAATGGCCTCGCCTTTACCTGGTGATGGCGAAAACGGAAGACGAAGACGTAAACGTTTGATTCTGTTGTAGGTACACAATACGCTTGGGCTGCACAATCTGCTCAGAGGGCCTGCGCCTGCTGATGATGACACTGCAACGCTCACGAAGCATTCGGGGAATGTGGGAAGTCGGACTTTTCCAACCTCTGACCAGGAAAAATATGATTGGAACGCCACTCGAACTGGGAGATCCAAGTCGCGAAGTCGGGGGGGAAAAAGTATCACTTCACCAGTTGCTTTAATCTGACGTCACTCAATAACATAATTAAGTTAAATTAAGTTTGTTTGTTTGAAGCGCCATGTATTTTTCCTCATAGAGTGAATTAGTTTAATGAATTGATTTTTTTTTATGTTGCCTTTCAGCAAGGATTTAACTAAAGAAGGCAGTCACGGTGTGTGCAATTATCTCAACCGTAATTTTTCCTCCACTTTTCGATCGCTTATGAAAAGGCAGGTTTGCTGGAGATCAAAATGTCTTTAAATGGCCAAAATAAAAAACAACTAATTGTCGCTATCAAAAATCTTTGTTGTTTACATTTGCTTGGAACGCTTTGAGGTGGCAACTGTGACATCCAAGTGGGATAAGTCCGATTTCCACCTTCCTCAAATGCAGTAAAGTGTTCGGGTTGGTTTTTCCATTGTGTCAATAATGGACGATTTATATGAAGTAGGGCTGCAGCTATCGAATATTTTAGTAATCGAGTAATCGACTGAAAATTCTATCGATTAATCGAGTAATCGGATAATACAAATATATTTTTAGGTGAAGAGCAATTATAGATATACATGAGAAAACAAGACATTTGATCATTTTCAGTCAATCAATGTCTTTATTTTTTATGTATATTGTTGAAAACAGCCAACAATTGCATCTCAGATGTAACTAGAATTTTAAAAAATGACTAATTCACTGTTTTCACTCAAAAAAACCTTTAGATCTTATTTTTAAAAAAGTATATATATATATATATATATATATAAACACACCTAAAAATGCCTTTACGCTTGATAACACACATCACTTAAAAGTTAGGATTTTTTCCCACGTTTTTCAATTAAATTTCTATTTGTGTCAAGCCATTTTTAAGTTCTAGTTAAGTTTTAAGTTAGTCTAAACTGTAAGTCCTGATAGGATTTTGAGTTTTTGCACTGTTCAAAATAAATGTATGATACAGGCTGTATTGGAGCACATCAGGGACTAGTGCTACTTGGTGTTTTATCCAGCAATGATTACTGAGCTAAAATTGATAGTTAGCATTATTGAGTTTTTATTTGACACCCTCATCACTCCACAACGCTATGTTATGTTATAGCCTGTATGTAAGACACGTTAGCCACGCATCGAAAGCGGTCTTAATTAATTGAAACCTAGCCCTCCGCAGTGCTAACGTAAGGTGAGCTAGTAGTGACAGTAACGTTAATCTTATACAGTATATTAGCGTTTAGCGCTCTTTATTAGCGCTTAGCGCTCTACTGCTTTAAGATGGCGGCTGTTTGCTAACGCTGCCCAGACGCGGCCTAGTCTGTCATTGCGTATCTAGTTCAACATACATGTGATCTCTATGAGACTCACTGGACGCCACCTGCAACTAACGTAGCATGAGCGGGCTAGTATTTAGCAACGTCGGCGTCGTTTGTAGCGGTTGTCGGCTGCAGTAAGTTTTTTTTTTTTTGCTTCTTCCTCTACGCACGTGACATCAGCGCGTTGTCCCGCATTAAAAGTAGTCCGAGCAAAACGTGATGCTTAGAGCTGTCAAAATAAACGATTACTCGAGGTGAATAAAATTACTCGGATCAGTTTTTAAACTCGAGTTACTCGAGTTGCTCGAGTATTCGTTTCAGCTCTAATATGAAGAAAATTTTCATTATTTAAAGAAAGAAACATACAACATCAGTACAGATGTCAAAAGCAAGCAAGCAAAAAACTAAATAAATATAAAATAAAATAACAAACCATAACACATTAAAAGGATTGAGGCTGACGCAGGGTTAAAAGCCAGGGGCCAGGGAATAAAACAGATTAATTTTTTTAAAAACTAGTTTTAGAGATGGACAGCGATGGGCCCTGATATTTAATGTCTGATGGACAGGTGTGCACACACGTTTGCTCTATTTTTAACTTTCACATTTAATTGTTAATAATCATCTCTGTGTGTGATATCATCAATCGCTTTCCATATGCATTTTTAAACTGGCACTTATAAGCGAACGCATTACTACGACTCTCAAGAAAAACTGTCACACTTTTAAACTGAAATTTTACAGGAGAGCACGGCTCTGGGTGTGCATTTCGACACTTCGGCCAATCAGATCTCAATAAAAAAAACGAACGTCACTGTCATGCAAAGGGGCCCCCAAGCGGATTGTGCACCCTAGCGGATCGTGCAACTACACCGCCCTCCAAAGCGGAAGGACTCGATTGCGGGGATTGCCCCACAACTATATGAACGGAACGCTCTCACGCCGATCACGTCAGCACTCGCACAAAGTTACTTTGGGCATGCGCAGTCGCTGCTAGTAAACATTCAAAACAGCAAAACATGGGGGAGAAAGGCGGCCTTAATTTACTGTTTTTAATATTTTTAATTTATCATTCATTCATTTTCCATGCCGCTTTTCCTTTTGAGGGTCACGGAGGTGCTGGAGCCTATCCCAGCTAACTATGAGCAGTAGGCAGGGTACACCCTGAACTGGTTGCCAGCCAATCGCAGGGCACAAGGAGACATAAATATATTAAATTTTTTGAGTTTTTGTGCCTTTTGAAGCAAACGGGGAAAAAAAGAACACCGTTGCCTAATTTTTTTTTATTGACAAGCAATGTTATACAACAGGGGTGCTCAATCCCGGTCCTCGAGAGCCCCTATCCAGCTTGTTTTCCATGTCTCCCTCCTCTAACACACCTGAATCAACTAATCAGGATCGTTATCAGGCTGCTGCAGAGCTTGCTGATGAGCTGATCATTTGATTCAGGTGTGTTAAAGGAGGGAGACACAGAATACAAGCTGAATAGGGGCTCTCGAGGACCGGGATTGGACACCCCTGTTATACAATCATTTAAACTTAAACGGAAAACTAGTTATACAGAAAAAACGTGAATAAAACTGCAAAATAAAACATGGGGCGGGGGAGAAATAAAAACGCCATTGCTGCGAGTGGGCGGGGTATGTTGTCTTCCAGGCTGAGGAGGTTGTTGTCAAGGAAGCTCATCGTTGACTGTCGCCTTGTAAAACTGCACTGCCCTCTAGGGCCTGGCATGAACACTACATCATTTTCATGTGGAATTGCGACATTGTTTGAATGGAGACAGAACCAAGACGGAACTATGTAAATGCAAACATTAAATTTGACGCATTCTTGGAGCGTCACCATGTAACCTCGTTTTATTTCAACACCCGACTGAACAATAAATAGAGTTTAGGGAGGGCGAAAGACAGAGAAAATGCTGTTATGGAAAACAAGCAAAAAAATCTGCATATTTAACACTGGACTATAGACATGAAAAAAGTGATTTTCATTTATCTTTTTAGGATGAATGCAATATGCAATGTTTTCTAAATGTAAGGGTAATGAAGAAAAATCCACTATCAACCTAAGATGTAGATACTACTCAACATGAAAATGAATTTCCCCAAAAACATTACACTCTCTATAGCAGAAACTGATGCAACCTACCTCATTTGTGACTTTAGCACCAAAAAGCCAGCCTGCTCCTCTAGGGCTGATGGCCCAAGTGTCAACGTCTTCAGGGTCAGACCAAACCAAATCACAAAAGGCTCCTTTGTGAGGGATTTCCTGGTTCCGCTCAATGGTCCGAATTTGATCGAGGGTTTTAATGTCAGGAGAAAGGCCTCCGTGTACACACAAGATCTGTTCATCCATCAGCTGGCGAAAACAGGAAATGTGTCAAAACATTTCATATGCAAACACGATTCCAAAAAGCTTGGGAAGCGACACAAATTGTGAATAAAACCTGAATGTGGAAAATTTCAAATTTCAATATTGTATTCAAAATAGAACATTTGACAGATCAAAGGTTTAAACAGAGTGTCAATGAATTGCTTCCCAACATATGCTTCTCAAATGTTGATATACTAGGATAGCTTAAGCTTTATTATTGTACAAGTGTTATCTAAAAATTCATAATTCAGAGCACAGCTGTCTACATCTTGAGGCGAGGGAGGGCAGGCAGGCAGGTGCTCTCAAGAGCAAAGATACAATGTAACATTTAATTGGTGAAGCGCTGCCTGGCCGCCCATCTACACTTCGTGATATGACGTGGTTTTTTTTTTTCCTGATAATCATATGGCAATTGTTTTAACAGTTAACACCGCCTTTCAGTATGATAAGTCCAATGAGCTCTGCCACGTCAGAGCATCATTGTACTCCGTGTGTGATGGATGTTCACCTTGTGATCATAAGTAAACTTTTAAAAGACTTCTGGAATAAGAGCCTTATTCTTCTAAAAAAACAAAGGGAGAATAGATTCACTCCCCGGACACAAAGTCAATGAGTTAAGATAAAATTGTGGATTTTAAATTTCATGGTTTCAATTGCAAAAAAAAAGTTAGGACAATTGCACATTTAACCAGTGCTTAATTTGTAAATCAAAAAGTGCCAGAACGCAAAGTACATCTAATTGCCCAGAGATGCAGACAAGTCCCGGAAAACATACAGATTGGGCTAAAATTTAACATGTAAATGCCCGCTTGCCACGCTGAAGGACTTACAAGCCACTGTTTCTGATAATATCCATGATAAATGTTGATGAAAATTTGAAAAAAATATATGGGAAAAGAAAACATTCCTTTGCACATGTATTAGAAATTGAAATGGCCATCTTGACTCAGTAGTACATTTTCAGTGAACGAAAGCTCACGCAGACAACAACACAGTACAGAATATAACAGTACACTGAAGTAAAAGAGGCGCAATGTTTGTTCCGCTCGCTTTATTTTCATGCAGTAAGAACAAGCGCAAAATACAACGAAGCCACTCTCGGCCGCAGCGGAGCAACCAATGCCAGTCATCGTTGCCGCCAGACTGACTTCTTCCGCATAGTTCTTACCTCCATTGCATCTATTCTGTATATAACACGACATAATACAACAGCACCGCCCAGCGATCACAGCCAACAACTGATGTTAAATTTAATACTCCACAACTGTGGCTGTGTCTACAAGTTGAGGCTTGTCCCAACTTCTTTTGAGATTTGCTGACACCATGGAATTTGAAATCTATATATTTTTTACTTTAAAACTATACATTTTCTCAGTTTAAACTTTTGACCTATCATCCATGTTCTAATCAGAATAAAATATTGAAATTGGGCCCCTCCATATCATTGCATCAAGTTTTATTCACATTTTGTGTAGCGTCACAATTTTGGAGTCCGGTCAGTAAAAATTGCTTAAATATGCTTTCATTCATTCAGTCAGTCATTTTTGATAGCTTAAAATTTACTTTAACTTGACAAGCAGCCAGGATCCCTTTTTCAGTTAAGGGTTTTAAAATGATCAAAAATGTCCTTTTCATCAAGGGGAACCTATGGGTCCTATTTCTGCTCATGTCTTTCTGAAAAAATGTTGCATAGTGCTGATAAAACAGCTGGCATTGCAGGATCTATTCCAAACTGAGACTTCACTGCTTTTAGCACACTAAAACTATATTTTAATGACCGTATTTTTCGGACTATAAGTCGCACCTGAGTATAAGTCGCACCAGCCATACAATGCCGAAGAGGAAAAAAAACATATCTCAGTCGCATTTTAAGGGTAAAAGTTACTTGATAAAATCCAACACATAGAACAGATACCGTAATTTCCCGTATATAGCGCGCACTTTTTTTCCCCAAAATCAACTTGTAAAATCATGGGTGCGCATTATACACGGGTACAAGGATGGAGACAGAAATATGTATATATTATATATACCTGTATATATATAAAGACAAGATTTTTTTTAATTGACACGGCCATGTTGTGTTGAAGAAAACGTATGCGGCGAGCCGTTGCCGACCATTACAGTACATGACGTCACCATTTTGTTTCGGTAATACTTGTTTCGGTAATACCACTCTGATTGGTCGAATGATTTCGTTTGTGTTAAATTCTGTTTTTTCACTCTTAATAAAGGACAGATTTTAGTTTCTTGAACTCATTTGAGTCTACGTTTATTGCAACTCGGCAACTCGGACCATAACAAACATAACACAACACAGACTTCCTGTGTCCGTCAACTATATCTGTCCCTCAGGAAACTGAAACCCAAATAACAATAATTCCTCTTGTTAGTCTACAGCATGGGTGTCCAAACACGTCTTCAAGGGCCGCTGTGGGTCCTGGTTTTTGTTCCTACCAATCGAGCACAGACAGTTTAACCAATGAAGTTTGTGCTAAAACAAGCAGCACCTGACTGCAATCAACTGATTACACTTGTGAGACACCAGATTGGTGAAAAGATGTCGTCTTGTTTTGTAGGAATGAAATCCAGCACCCGCTGCGGCCCTACGTGGAATAGTTTCGACACCACTGGTCAGCGATGTGCGCTTTCGGTTTTCCGACTTTTTAGCCTCACTTTTATTTTACCATATCAATCCATGGAAGAAACATTTATTCATCATGATGAAACAAGCATATTATACAGCAGCCTTTAAAAGAAAAGCCACATCTGTTTTGTTTTCTCCTGGAGTCTGGTAAGTTGGAGAAGTTGTCAAATCATATGATTACCATACATATTGTCAGTTTACGGTAATGTTTTGAACTACCAATGTGCTATGCTTGTGCTGTGTTTCACCAGTCAGTAAAATGACATTTCTATATCTGTACACGAGCTGTGTTTTCTTGAATTCTTCTATTTATTGGTGCTAAAATTAGGGTGCGCGTTATACACGGGTACAATAATTTTCCCTACATTTTACAAGTAAATTTGGGGTGCGCGTTATACACGGGTGCGCCTTATATTCGGGAAATTGCGGTATTTCAGCTTGAAAGGCACTTTAAATTACAAAATACAATAGTGAACAACATGCTGAATAAGTGTACAGTATGATAATGTAACATGATGCATGAACAACGTAATGTGAACGTGGCCGGTATGTTAACGTAACATAGCTATCAAGAGTTATTCAGATAACTATAGCATAAAGAACATGCTAACAAGTTTACCAAACCATCAGTGCCACTCCAAAACACCAAAATAACATGTGAAATGATATAATAATGTGTTAATAATTTCACACATAAGTCGCTCCAGAGTATAAGTTGCACCCCCCAGCCAAACTATGGAAAAAAAAAAAACTGCGACTTATAGTCCGAAAAATACGGTACTTTCTTTTTACTGCTATGTGAGAATCCATATGATCCACCATCATGTATGAAACAGAAGTCAAAACAAACAAGTAAATTACATGAATGTAATACTTACAGCTGCCACTGTTAACATATCAAACACTTTGGTGCAATAACGCCAGGCATTAGCATTTCCATATTTGGTCTGGCACTCATCTGCACAGAAATAAAAATTACAAACACAGCTAAGATTTCTGTCCAGAAAGTGCAAAAATTGAATATTGTATCGATTGGAATGGTTTAAAAACAGATTTTGACTCTCATCTCACCGTAAAAACCATAAACTTGAGTAATCTGTCTGCTCTCATGATTTCCACGTAGAAGAGTGATGCGGTCTGGCCATTTGGCTTTCAGCACCAACAAGTAGGTAAAGGTCTCCAAACTGTAATATCCTCGGTCAACAAAGTCTCCCTAGGATCGTAGAGGTTTATTATCAACATGACGCCCTTCAGAAAATTTGTTCTGAAGTCACAATAATAAAAATAGATACAAACCATAAATATGTAATTCGTGTCTGGAACTTGGCCACCGGTTCGAAACAATTCACAAAGATCATAAAACTGGCACAAAATAGAGGAGAACAAATCTTAGAAAAAACATACATTCCACATAATGCACAACTCGAAAAAAATTAATTTGTTACACTAGCATTTCACCTGTCCGTGTATGTCCCCACATACTGTGACTGGAGTAGAAACAGGTTGAACATTAGACTCCTCCAGCAAAAGATCACACACGTAGTCACATAATCGCTGTATAGGCAAAAAAATGAATACAGTAAATACACGGCAAAAGTACTGTACAGGTGGGAAACTTTGACAAAGACAATTGAAATCGGCATTATGAAACCAATGTAAGAGTATGTATCAAACTACGGCCCGCGGGCCGGATACAGCCCGCCTCCACATTTGGTCCGGCCCCCTGAACAATACCAGAGAGCATTTTGAATTTTTTTTTTTTTCTCAATAGTGTTATTCATTTTCTGGCCTTTTTCTTTTATTTGGTTATTATCTATTTAATTAACAGTGTTATTATATTATATATCATATCATGTCATATCATATCATATTATATTATGTTATTATTTTATTTACTTTTGTTCCATGAAGAATCCAGAAAGGGTTATTTGATTGTGGCTTCCCGAAAAACAATACATTTTTACATTTAGGCACTCCTGTAATCGTCACACTTTTTCTTTTACAAATTGACCCTGGCCCCTCATCAGAGAAGGGAAAAGTTATGTGGCCCTCAAAGGAAAAAGTTTGAGGACCCCTGTTATGGGGCATACTAATATTAAAAACAATTAATAAAATCATGAAGTTAGTCAAGTTAGTCAAGTAGCGTTATTGAGATGAATATTTTTCTATTAAGTCATAAAGATTTGCATTTTAAAAAAACATTAAATTAATGAATCAATTGATTAATTAAATGCTGGCTAAATTCCTTTTAATTAAGAAAGTCATTTTCTCTCAGCCAGTGCTTGAAGATTAAATCACATTAACCCATAAAATATTGCGAGGGTAACATAACAAGGCAGTTTCATGTTCTAGCTAGGCATGTGCCGGTTACCGGTTTCAAGGTTTACCGTGGTATGAAAATGTCACCGTTTTAAAACCACCAAGTTTTCCGTCATACCACACAGTACAGTCTTAGCTATTTTTTATGTCCACAAAATGCAGCGAGAAATGGCTTGGAGCGACAGCATTCACCCCTCCCCCTCCAGTTGTTGCTCTGTCGGTGACACTGCTGTTGCGATTGAAACTACACCTAAGCTTTTTCAAAAACCCCTTAAAAGAGTCTAGTCTAGTATGGGAGTATTTCGGCTACCAAAAAGAAACAGACGGCCGCAGCTTAGCGAAGGAAGGACAGCCGACGTGCAGGCTACACCTCCAACATTAACGTGACCATCATCCTTCACTTTACACAAAATTGAAGGTAAGTAAACGCTGTCATGAACGTTTCCCACCACCTACGAGAGTTCACTCCAGTGTGTTTCGTGTGTCTAGCGATGGTAAAACAAGTGCTAAAACTTAACTGCTTGTTAATGTGGCTAGTTAGCATGCCAAGACGGCTAACTTGTTTCCTCACTAACCTCACTATAAGCGTACTATTGTAAAGTTTTCCGCCATTGTTTACATCTGTTCAAAATAACATTTTCATACTACCATCTGTGTTTTTTCTCTCTGGAGACTTTCTGTGTACAGAGAGGGTGTGGGTGTGTGTGTGTGTGAATGTGTAAATAATGATACACGAGTCATACACATGCGCTCCGTCTCTTAACTTTCGCTCTCCATTAATAGTCAACTAATAATTAGTAGTGGTATATTAACCCAGAAAAAGTGAACATACTCACATTCCTGAATCATAACATGGACCGAGAGAGAAATGAGCAAGTCTCTAAAAATGTTGAGACGGAGCTTTAAAGTCAGTGAAGTGCCTGATATACATATAATTTAAATTTTATTTAGAAGTGTTTTTACTTTTTTATGAAAGATAATTATTTTGTATCGATTGTTTAGCAACTTGAGCTGTTGTTGTGGGTTTAGTCTATAAGTTCTATGTATTTCAATTTTTAATAAAATATTTCAGTAATTTATTTTGTTTGTTATTTTATCTATTTTAACATTCATGTTGATGTTCCAATTTGCAAAGGTGTTGTGAAAAATTTTAAAATTCTGTTCAATTGATTTTTTTTAACACACACATCTCAAAATGACACATTTTAGAGCTATAATTGCAATACCGTGAAAACGCGGTATTTTTACTTAAGGTTATCATACCGTCAAAATTTCAGAACGGCACATGCCTAGTTCCAGCCTTTGTGAGATAGCCTAAATGCATGACTTTATCAATTTAACTCATGCGGTGACGAAGACGTGTCTTTATATTCTTTATGGGTCTCAGGCTTCTTTACTATGAATTCCAACTTTGTAAACAAGATTAACTTATTCTCTGCCATTTACGATGACAGATGCACAACACATTTTAACACCAAGTCAAAATTGATTCCACATCTATTATTTCCATTAGTGATGTACCAATCCAAAACTCAGTATCAGTATTGATGCCCGACAGCTATTTTTGCCGTATCTGCCTGTTGAACAGTATCAGATTTGGTGATAAGATTCATTCACATGAGTTTTCACTACCATCTCACTTTACGGCTGCTGTAAATCAAACCACTAGGCAAACATGTTCGCTGAGTGGGGCTACTTCTCTTTAGAAACTAATGATATAACAGAGCATCATGTAATATTTGTAAACTGAGCTTTTCTTGAGGAGGTACCAGCAGGGCTCACTTTATTACAAAAAATATGATTTGCCATTTCCCGGTTGCATTATTTTTACTGGTCTAAAAATTATGAGTATCAGATCGGCAATGGATTGGTATCGGCAAAACAAGAAAAAAACGGAAGTCAAAAATTCAGCATCGGGACATCCCAAGCTACCAATGACAATGGCTTAGTTCATAAACATGCCAGTTAGCGAAACCTAAAATTATGAAAATTATATTAATTAAATGGATGAGTATTGAAGTCATGTACAAATCACACTATGCATGTATAACCCTTTCCTTCTGTCTCTAGGCAGAGACTGAAATCCTTTACCAAATCACAGACTCCCATGTTCCCTATGAGAGCTAACTGTAATATATTTTAAGTTATTTCATTCACTAGATAACGTTGCATGTCTTTCATTCACTGATGAGATTGATTCTATTGACAGGCTGGAATCGTTGTGCATAAATACATCATTTATGCAGTCCACACAGCATCTCTAACAATTCAAGTTTAGCCGTCTCATCAAAATGGCAGTCACCCCACTGATTCAATACAGTGATTTTTGGCAATGTTATTTTTGCGAATGATTGATAAACAGTTGGTGACCGTGTCGAATGTTGAATAATTGCCTCCTTGGCTGGTAAAGACGCTCACTTCCTGGCCACACAGTCTAAATAGCCCGGTGTGCTAAACGCTACTAGCTAGCTTAGCTAACCCAAGTTAATTACATATTTCATCCACAATACACGTAAAGCATAACGACCACCCTACTTCTTCTAACTGTATGCGTATATAGTATTTCTGGTTTACCTTTAGGTCATTTTCTGGAAGGTATTTACACTGTTTGGCGATCTCCGCATATTTATCCAAATCTAGAGGCGCCATTGTAAGTGGCTGCTCGTCTTGCGCAACTTCCTGCAAAGCTTTTGGGGGTCGGCCCAGTGTTTTAGGGTTGCTCTACTGCCATCTACCAACCGCGTCCTACAACGCGCCTTTTAAAATTATTTTTTGACGTAGTGGCATATTTTAACCGCCTGGGTGAACTATACGCGTGTTTAATAGATAGGCTACTGCAATCCAAGAAAACTGAAACAAATAATCTAAATGTCTTGTGCCGTCAACATATATGCGCCATTTTAGTGTGGTTTAACATCACAACAAGGGCGTAGGTTTGCATATGGACGGTGGGGACATAACACTACCAACTTTTCAGGATGCTCGGTTTGTCCCCACCAACTTTTAAGCAACCTTATTTGCATTATGTAATGAGTTCAGTTATATAGGTAATTTAGATTGTCTTCCCATATGTTGTGGGAAAAGAATTTTCCCTACCATTATTAAGTGAATTATTTTCATTATGTTCAGACTTACATTTACCCCTTATCACATGCCGAATGTGCCGGTCCACCCCCGCCCCCCTTAAACGCACGTTTGATTGGCTGATGACTTGACCCACACACACACGCACAAAGTCCTGACACAGACAACATGTCAACAACATGCCGCCTCCTCCGCCCACTTTGAAGAGGAAGGACATTAGTAGTTATTTTTTCCGGCCAGCAGCAGCCGCTGTAAGTCATGTAAAAAGATGTCAATGTTGCAGAGGTGGGGAACACACCACTAATTGTTCTACTGAAAGCCCGACCTGCATCAGAGTTAGCATAACATTAAACTGTGTGAACTTGCAAGCCTGCAAAACTTCAGTAGGAAGCTGCTTGGAGAGAAGTGTGCTCCTGTATGTGTTTTCTACTGTTAACGTTATTTATACTACGAGAAATGTAGTGAAACGAGCTTTACCCTCTTCGCCCCAATTTTCATTTTTATTTTATTTATGTGGTCTTAAAGCTGCCCAAAGGAGCTTTCATTTTTTTGTTGATTTTGGTTGTGATTTTGGACAAAAGCAGTAATGTTTTACCAGAAGGAAGGCTTAATTTATATTTATTTTTGTTATTGCCTGACTAACAATTTTTTTCAGTTAATTTCATTATTTAGACAGACAAAGTTGAGTGGTCCTAAGACAAATGTTTCTCTTTCTTTTTTAACTCCTGGATAGTTAAGAGATTATTAACAAGTTTGTATTTATTGTGTATATTAGTATAATTTATGTTCAAATATTGCAACTTAAATTTGCTAATAAAATCCAGACTTTTATTGTGGAGGTTTTCAAAATGTTTCTTGAGTAGTTTTTGAAAACAAAGGGTTGAATTGAACGGTGTATCATCTGAAGCAATACACATAAAAGTTAGTATAAATCTATACAGATTTATTTTGCATTGATAATTTAGCCTATCAATTAATTAGCTTCATATTTGTGAGAAATGTAGCCCTGACCCCCGTTTACCCAATCTGTTTGGTTTTATTAATGTCCCGTTCCCAGCAAAAAGTGTTCATGCAGGTTATGCCGTTATATCATCCCTACCAATGTTGATACCAAGCCTACGCCCCTTGCATCACAACCAGGGGCGTTGGGGGGGGGGGGGGGGGGGGGGGGGGATTGCCCACCCACGGACACGCTCTGCCCACCCAAAGAAAACTGGATGTAATACTAACGGCAGTCTGGGCACCGTGTATGGTATCCCATTCATCTAGTACTGATGTGTTCTTAGTTTTAACCCTTGCGTTGTTACCTCCTCTTTCACCTTAAAAAAAAAAAAAAAAAAAAGATGAAAGTACTTTTTTGTTTTTTTCTCGCCCCCCAGGTAAGACTAATGCCCACCCACACCTGGCATCCTGGTAACATCACTGATCACAACTATGTTTAATTTCAGTCATGAGTCTGATGAGTATGGGATTGGGTTTTGTGTGCTGTTATTTTAATTAACGATGTTGTCTCTCTTTATTTCTTTAATTTATTTTATTTAACCCCCCCCCCCTCCCCAATTTCGATTGCTCATTGAAAATAAACATCATCAAAAACATTTTAGGCTTAAGTGGGAAATACATTGGTAATTGGAATTATTTTTTTAACAGGGACTTGGCTTCTGTCTGATTAGGTTGGTCGTAAAAAACGTGGAAGATGTTTTCTGTGAGGATCTTTGCCCTCTCGAAATGATTGTTATGACGCTCATCCAATCAGCGAAAGGAGGCGTTCTTTATTGGTCTGCTCGAATTCCTATTGGTTGTTTAAAGAAAGAACGTGCTCAGCAGCGCCACAGTTAGGTTGCAGAGCAATGACTTGTGGTTCATGAGGCAACAAACAGCACCGTACGCCGCCAGGAGACATCAATGGTGGAGTACGCATCCATTCAGGGAAAGGTCTGATAGAGACCGTTACTGGGGCTTACATGGAGAGCTGAGACTGAATATGAGGTTCACGTCCTTAATGATGTACATATCGTCGGTTCTGGTATTTATTTTGTATGTATATATCGATTTTTCTGAAGCTGCACCTCGCATCAGTCTATACGATGCGTCGCCTATCTCCAGGAAGCCAGACACAGCCTCCGACACCTGGAAGACCTTCCATACGGATACGTCTCGCCGTTTGCCCGATAACAGCTTCCTTTTGACACAGTCGTCTGCTATCGGCATAGCTAGCCATATCCCCCAAAACGCCTTCCCATCTGCACCAACTGAGCCGACCACGACCGATTTCGACTCCGGGATCATTTCTAACGCAAAGGAAGAAATAGCATTGCTGACTTCCAGGTTGAAAAGATCTACTGATGCACACGGAGCACTCTTTGCCCCGGAAAAAACGCTGCAGACAATGATGTCCATGGTTTCTCAACGGTCAGCCAACGATGCGTGGTCGGCAGACACATCTGTTACCTCAGTGGAGAATAGCCAAGGTGAGTGTCGTAGAATGCAATATTAGTGAAAGTGGATGATTAGGTCTTAAATGTTTCGCTTTCACTTAATTAATAGTATAGCGGGAAAAAGCCTGGAAAACGAGCTATTCACGTATCTGTAAGAAGAGGAAGAATAGCACTGAGCGTTTGACGCAGAGAGACCAAATAAAGCACATTGCAACAATGGCCAGACCCTATCAGTTTATGGATGCTGCACCCCTTCAAAGAATCTTAACACGAATTGTAATATGGTACTGTTAAAAACAGTATCCGTGTGCAGTGAACATTAACGTGGCCTGCATGAGGCCTCTTAATAAAAGATGAGTGTGCCACATATTACACTGTATAGGAGGAGGAAGGGCAAGGGTGGGGGTGTTAAGGTTGATCCTGTTGTTGTTCAATGTGGGTATCCAGTCTGCTTGGCCACACAGCATCCACGCAGCCCCATAGTCATTTTGTATTAGGCCAAGCAGGATTTATGTTCTGTTATGATCTGAAATTACATGCAGATCTCCCAGTGTATGCCGCTTGTAATGGATGTGGAATATGTAGAACAAGGATACTCAACCAAAATGGCTAAGCAGCCCAAGCCATGAATGAGCAATGACAGTGGCACCCCCTCCTCTCCTACGTCAATGTGTAAGTCTTGATTAAGTCCCAGCCAGAAGCACAGTTGTGACAATTTATCTTTTAATGGCTGTGGTAAGCAGATGTTTGGGATTGTATTTTTTCTCTCGCCCAGAGTACTTATAGAAAGCTGATTTCCCCAAAGTAGTTTTAAACAAAACATGACTGCTGATTTTTATTTTGTGTAGGCAGATATTGTTTAAAATGTTCTGTGTCCCCAGGGGAAAAAACGTTGGTCTTGATGTTACTCCCTTCTGAATAGAACAAAAAGTGGAGTTGTATTTCATATCATGTTCTGACTAATCTTGACTCCTCATTACACAATTTAGTGGTGCATTTGCATTGACTCAATCCTACCTAAGTAAAATTGTTGCTGAGATAAAAGTAGCTTTTAAAAAACAAATAAGGATTCAATGCAGGACAAGCAAAATTAATTGGTCTGCGATTATTAAGACTCTTGAATTGAGTGGAGTGCTGGATGTCTACAGTATTGCAGGATCAGTTAGTTAAAATGCTGTTAAAGGTATCCAGATGTTCACCTTTCAGTTGAGTTTGGCCGACTGAGATTTTTCCCTCAATTTGACTGCATTTGTGTAAAACTAAAATCATCTCTGACATTATTTTTGATGCTGTTGTGTTTTGTGTTGGTTCCTCTGCTATTTCAATTGGTGACATAGAATACCTGTCTTGAAAATGTATTCTAGCAGGGAAAATTTTCCAAGCATTTATTCTGAATTTGGCTTAAGTTTTAGAACCTCCATTGTCTGTTTACTTTATTATGTAATTAATTGTTGCCTTTTTGACCCCGAAGACCAAAATGCCTCTTTAATTTGAAATGAAGCTTGAGGGTGGTGAATTCCTAAGCTCCGGTCATTGTTCCATTGAAAAGGAACTCTCATGATAATATCACATAAACAAAGGCGTCATCTCCCGCACATCTCAGGATCTCACAGACAGCTGCAGCATATAAGCCTTTTCTTTCCCTCCAACATTTTTGCAGTTTAATTCCAAGAAGAAAAGGAAGAATAAAATTGGTTTTCACGGTAGCAACAGACAAGCAAGTACCGAGCGAGGCTCGAGAGGAATTTTGCGACTTGTTCTGAACGGCCTGCACTGTTTGAATAACAGCCATGCTGTCACAACACGTCGCAACAGTCAAACAGATAAACTAGACAAGGGAGATGTGAGCCCAGCCCCCCTACTCCCTTTCCCATGCACACAGGTCCTATACCAATGGACATCAGACACAGTGCCTGTGTGGGGCTGTAATAGGTAAACCTCACATGTAGTGAAAGCCCACTTTTTAAGAATCAAGAATGGTGTGCGTGCGGGTGGTGGAATATGCATTAACTGGATTTCACACAATCTTTGGCATGACCGGTGCTGACAGTTCTTCTGTGGCTGTTACTGTAGCAAAGAGCCCGGGAGTGAGGGCTTGCATAACCACAGGCCTTTTGTAGTTACATAAAAGTACAAACAACACGAGAAGTCGAACACCACCTGAATCGTATTCCGAAGCAAGAGTATATTCAAATTTAAGTATTCGTTTCACCTTATCTAACTGTTAAGGAGCATGGTTATTGTTGTTTTTTCAACCCTGCATTTTATAAAAAATAAAAAATAAAACTTTTGCATTGTACTGAACATAAATGTGAGATATTGTAGTGTTTAATGAGGTCTGTGGTCCCAACTCACTGCACTGAATCTGATCTGATTAATAATGGATAGCTACTAAGTGCTTGTCAAGGTCATTTTTGTGTCAACAAATCCTTGATACATTTGTCAAGTATACCATCGTGAACTATACAATGCATTTCAAACGTTTTTTAAAAATCACTTTATTATTTTTAAACATGTAATTCATTTGTTTTCTGTTATATCACCTAATGCAAGGGCATTCAAATTTTATGTAGTTCTTCCAAGAAAATGCAAAAATTAAAAAAAGAAATGGTTTTGAAAAGCAGATGCTTTCTGCCAACCATTTCTAATATGTTACTTAAGTTATACCATAGACTTCATTATGATTGACAGGTCAAAATCGGCCTTCACCGTGCATCTACCGATAAGGTGGGGGCCGCCCTGAAGTCCGCTTCAGTTATTCCCAGTCCGTCGCAGAGTAAAAACATGTAGGATTTTAACACGCCGGATTTAAAAAGTACGAAAGCTGAACCACATACAAACAGGAAGGATTGTCTCAGGAGTGAGTTGTTCGAGGATTCAAAGTAATTATTATATTTTTCGTATCATGCAGGCATTTTGAAACGAAAAAAATCAATGGGAGAATGGGAATCGCTATGGCTTTGGCGTCATTCTTCGACATATTTACGTAAAATAGATGCGTAAATGCCCGTTTTTTTTTGTTTTTTTGCTCTTTTAACAAAGAATCGAGACTGTTTTACATTCATATCCCTAAAGAATTTGGGGATTTAAGCATTTATTCACAAGTATTTTCAACGGAAAAAGCTGTTTACAAATGGCGGCCGCTGCATTGACTTACAGACTAGCCTTGTACTCAGACATATTTACGTAAAATAAATGCGTAACTGCCCGTATTTTTGCTCTTTTAATAAAGAATCTAGACTTTTTTACATTCATATCTATAAAGAATTTGGGGATTTAAGCATTTATTCTCAAGAATTTCAAAAAAAGCTTTGTTTACAAATGGCGGCCGCTGCATTGACTAACGGACTAGCCTCGTACTTCGACATATTTATGTAAAATAAATGCGTAACTGCCCGTATTTTTGCTCTTTTAACAAAGAATCGAGACTGTTTTACGTTCATATCTATAAAGAATTCGGGGATTTGAGCATTTGTTCGCAAGAATTTTCAACAGAAAAAGCTCTGTTTACTAATGGCGGCCACTGCATTGACTAACGGACTGGCCTCATACTTCGACATATTTATGTAAAATAAATGCGTAACTGCCGTTTTTTTTTGCTCTTATAACAAAGAATCGAGACTGTTTTACTTTCATATCTATGAAGAATGTGGGGATTTCAGCATTTTTTCACAAGAATTTTCAATAGAAAAAGCTCTTTTTCTTTGATTCCACTCAGCCACGCCAACAATGCGGGCCCCCTATTAATCGGCCCCGCGCGCCGTGTCCCATCAATTGTTATGAAGTCTATGGTTAAACTGTGTACAAAACATGTTTTTAACCAAACATATTTCAACTTTTGCCCTAATGTAGCTGTTTATTGTGCACACTGCATACATTAAATCAGATGTAAATTATGTTAATTGACTAACTGCATCAGAGACTGATTACCATAATAAGATGAATTGAATCCCTTTACAGTAAGGTTATAGTTGAGATTATTTTAAGTATCTTTTTTCAATGTGATATTAAAATGTGAAATCTAAATATTTTCCTGTCCACCGGGCAGATGTGAACCGATGTATTACTTATTACATTAGATTCTGGACCAGTCAAGCGCACATGAAATAAATCATGGCCTTTATGATTTCATAATTGCGATGTTTAAATCCACACATCTTTCAACCATAATTGTGATTTTATCATTGTTTTTTGTACAGTGTTTTTTATGGCTGAAGTTGGCCTTTCAAAAAACAAATCCGTTATAATTTTACACGATCTTTAGTAATGTGTTTTTACTCCATACTATCAAGCACCAAAGAATTGGATGACATCCAGTTATGTAAACACGGTCTCACACATTGTCTCTGTCCACCCAGATGGCTTCTGTAACTGCAGCACTGGAGGTGAGGGGATTTTGTATCCAGATGAGTGCAACCAGAGTACTGGTCAGTGCTCATGTCTGGACGGCTATACTGGACTACAATGTGACGAATGTGAGGAGGGATACTTTACCAATGGCACCAGCGGCTGCCTACCCTGCGCCTGTGACTCATTTGGTGCTGAGAGCCACCTGTGCGACAGGTACTATACTGAAATGTTTCAATGCTTTCACTCAGGCCATTGGAGGTTTCATTGTATTGTTTGCGCTATCAATCAGAAGTGTGTGTTGGTGGAATTTGTTTCACCTCGTGGATGATAAAATAACTGACGACTTATGCTGTGTATGACATCTTTGAAAGATGTTTAAAAGAAAAAAAAAGATCAAATAAATGCTCAAATGACCCAAGTTAATATTACATGTATGCTTGTGATGATACATAAAGAAACTTCTAATCACAGCTTTAAATACTCTTGTAATTAAGCATTAGTCTACGGAGAAGCACTTAGCCACTCTACTCTGTACTGAACTCTTAATGACATGGAGGATGAAATGGGAGTACAAAATATGGAACCCCCAAAGGGTCAACATTAAGGGTGTAACGGTACATGTATTCGTATTGAACCGTTTCGGTACTTGGTGCTCGGTTCGGAACGGAGGCGTACCAAACGAGTTTCTGACGTAATGTAACCCTTACTTTTCGAGGCTGTGAGTCAATCGGGTTACAGTTTCTTTGTGAAGATCATATTTACTCCGTCTTCTCTAATATTATGAGGAACAACACGGTAGGACAGTCAGAAACGTCAACGGCGCGACAACGTGGCCGCCGCGACAACGCAGTGAAACGCGGCCAATAAAGTCAGTCAGCCAATGCACACCAGTCGCAGTGTAGTGCGGCCGCGTGTTAGACGCGTCCCAGAAGCGGCGCAACGCGATGCACGCGAAAAGAACGGCAGAGTTTATTATTTGATGCGAGACGCGACCCTCCTGCGTCAATACTACTAGCTAGCAGACCGGGCAGACCGGAAGTCACTCGTGTAAAAATACGGTGGATCCGGTCGATTTTCAAACTAATATGCAATCGTAACCCACTTTTTGAGTCCATCAGATCTCTTAAATGGTAGATCGGGGCACAGTTGACTTGTCTTTGTTGATTTACAGTTGTCTTCTCTGCTATAATAATAACCAACACGGCCCCGTGTTCAATACAAAACCCTCCTACCACAACAAAACAAGTAGGAACTAATATTCACATAGGAACTAAAGTTATACAATATAAAATATACAATATAAATGAATACTCCATCACATTTGTAAACTACAAACAAATAATAAAATAAATAATAGCCCATTTAAATAAGATACATTGAAATGAGCTAAAACACCTGTAATTAAATAATAAGAATAATACAAAGATCCTGCTTACAGAATTAAATTTATTCATTTCTGTGTGGCGCTTTAACTTGAGAAAATCCACCAATAAAGCTTTTGAAAACCGTTCATAAGAAAAAAAAATCATTGGGATTGCTTTTCTCTTTAGCACAGGACTTCTTTTTTCTTCTTCCTTTCAGAAAGAAAGCTGACCAATACGCAGGGTCTGAGAGGCAAATTGTTGTTGGATTATTATCTTTAAATACCTGCTACTTTTTGAGCAGAATTCTAGCTTTGTATAGGTTACTGTTCCTATTGTTGAAAACACAAAAGTGTGTAATAAACAACTAGCACATTTATATTTTGCATTTTGTCTTCTTATACCCCTTTCCCACTGGCCAAAAAACCCGTGTCAACCCGCTTTTGGTGGCAGTGGGAAAGGTGCAGCGACCCGCCTCGACCCGTGTCAATCAACCCGCCAAGCGACCCGCGTTAAAATCACCTCGGCTCTGATCGCCATGCAGTGTGAAAGCAAAACCCCGGGTCAACAGTCAACACCCTAATCTACGTGGTGACGTAGGCTAGTACGTGATGCGTCATAACAAAAAACAAAAACCATGTGCTCTAGCCCGGGATCCACATACGGCGAACAGTCGGTGTAGCAGCGTTAGCAATAGCCATAACAGATGAAACAAAGGCTCTTCTCCTCCTTCTGTGACGTACACGACTCCTTTCAATTTCAAACCAAAATTTACGTCGCCTACGTTGCCTCAGCACAAGCACAGTGTTGAGCCTTTGCTGCATTTTGACCATTTTGCGGGCAGTAAAAAGCATGAAAACAGAGAACACAAACTGAAAGGAGGCTTCCATGTTGCTTTGCATTGTTAACTTCCTTGAACTGAATGAATTCGGTCACAGTTGTCGAAGCGCATCTTAGCGTGGTGACGTCACGCACCTTACGCACGGCTGAGGAGGGGTGGGGGTTAGACGGGTGAAAAAAAAAAAAAAAAAAGACACTGCTTTTTTCGTCAGTGGGAAAGGTGCCAAATGCCAATTGCTAGTGGGATGCATCGGCTTGGAAAAACGCGCGTTGACCCAATAGTTTCAGTGGGAAAAGGGTATTACTGTACCGAAAATGAACCGAACTGTGACCTCAAAACCGAGGTACGTACCGAACCGAGATTTTTGTGTTACACCCCTAGTCAACATGAATTAAATAAAGACAACATTTTCACATAATTATCATTTTGATAAATAACAAATTGTGTTATACGGGCCTTAAATTGTAAAAGGTTATGAAGGAGATTTAAAAGATTTTACAAGATGATAAAAAGCCATTGTCACAAAGTGTTTTTTTTTTTAATTTCATAATGCCTTTTTCCACAATCGCATTTTTATTTCATAATGTCGTTTTTCAGCACAATGAGATTTTACATGATAAAAAGTGTTTTTTTACCAAGAATTTTTTTTCATGATGTCTTTTTCCACAATGGCCTTTTTATTTCACAATGTCATTTTTAACACAATGAATTGTCTTCTGTCAATCAAATACAATACATAAGGCTGAGTCAGTTAGGTGCTTGGCTGGATCGTGGAGTCTGGTCGTTAGCATTTGAAGGGTCGATGAACTGTGAGGTAAACTTCCAGAGAGCTCAGGTTAAGGTAAAGGCCTTTCATTACTATCCAACTGGTTTGCAACATCTCTGAGTAACTCTGAAAGTGTTACTCAGAGAAGTTACAAAATGCTAGCGCAGCTAGCCAGACTCCACAATCCAGCCAATCCCTTAACTGACTCCGCCTTATGTATTTGATTGAGAGCACACGTAGGTTTGTGCTGGAAAATGGCATTATGAAATAAACAGGCCTTGTGGAAAAAGACATTATGAAAAAATGACTTAGTGAAAAACGCTGTTTATCTTGTGAAATTTAATTGTGCTGAAAAAAGACATCATGAAATAAAAAGGCTATTGTGGAAAAAGGCATTATGAAATATAAAAAATACTTTGTGAAAAACGCTTTTTAGCTTGTAAAATATTTTTCATAATAATACCTTATTTTACAATTTGTCATTTATCAAAATAGTATTTATTTCAATGTTTTGATTTTTTTAAAATTTTGACCCTTTTGGGGTTCCATAGCTACCGTCCAACCCATAAATGCTCTGTATGTAATTTTACATGTAAACATTTATCACCAACATTTAATCCAAGTAACAAAAAAAACTTGTGCATCACAGAAAAAACGTTGCAAAAAAGGTACGTTTGAATACTGTTTTGCATAGAGAAACTTTTATAAAACATAAAATACAATCAAAAATGTGAAATTCCACTAATTGCCGTAGAAATGTCAGTACCGTATTTTTCGGACTACAAGTCGCTCCTGAGTATAAGTCGATCCAGCCATAAAATGCCCAACGAAGAGAAAAAAAACATATACAAGTCGCACCGGAGTATAAGTCGAATTTTTGGGGGAGATTTACTTGATAAAATCCAACACATAGAACAGACATGTCATCTTGAAAGGCAATTTAATATAAAAATACAATAGAGAACAACATGCTAAATAAATGTGCAGTGTACAGTGCATGAACAACGAAATGTGAATATACTGTCCTACGCTATGGCCTGTCCTGGCTATACAGCGAACTCCCAAAAGACAATGCTGGACGTCCGTATAATTTGCTGAATCAATTTGGTCCTCGATAGAAAACAGGTTCGCATCAACGTAAATAAATGATAATTAGGTACTATTAGTAATAAGTAACAGGTTAGCATGCGTTCGCTATCATTAGCACATCGTTCAAACAACCACACAACTGGCTCTAAGTGTCCGATCGCGGGTGGAAAACACACAACAACAACAGAAAAGATGATACACGCAGGCGTTGCCTCTGTAGAGATGATTTAAAAGCATAAACAATGAAAATAGGTTCGCAGCCGTCTATTCTCTCTCGCTAACTCGCCCCTCACTCACTCAGAGCTACGTAGCTGTCCGTCTTCTTCTGGCATGTCACGTAAACAAGTGCGAGAGCGCCCTCACGTGGGCGTGAAAGCGCCACAAACTAAATACATCCATTTCAAGATAAAAAAAGTCAATAATACAATTGAACATACACTGCCAAAGGCAGAACGCGAACGTGGCCATAGCTATAAAGAGTTATTCAGATAACTATAGCATAAGAACATGCTAACAACTTTACAAAACCATCAGTGTCACTGCAAAACACCAAAATAATATGTGAAGTTATATCATAATGTGTTAATAATTCCACACATAAGTCGCTCCTGAGTATAAGTCGCACCCCCAGCCAAAATATGAAAAAAACGCGACTTATAGTCCGAAAAATACGGTAAATCAATTTTACACAGTGCATTAAGTAACTCTACTTCTAAAAAATAAATATATTTCAAAACCACATCTTTTCTACCTGATTCCCATCCTCTAAAAATAAGGCAAATCGCGCCCGATTTCCAATCACATGAGCGGATCAGGCACATTTTTAACTTTATCATTATTAATAACTTCAGTGCTGAAAGTAATGGTTATTAGCAGAACAAAATGTTTTGCAATTATCTAAGAAATGCAGGTGAAGAATTCTAATTTACTCCTGTGGAAATGTTTTTTCTTTGTTTGAAGAATATAATAGCACAATAGATTTTTGCAATTTTATAAAGTGAACATACCAACAGTGCTGGACTTAACTTGCTAAATGTGCTTTTGAAACATTTTTTAAGAATTTTGCACCACTGCTCATAAAGGTGCAACATATAGAAGGTTATTTCAGCACTGTATAGTCTGTCTTAGACTGTCTGAGCCTGGCCACTGCCAACCCCAATAGCCTCGCGGGGACCCCTATTGGAGCTAATCACTGTGAGTACGAAGATTAGCCAGCTTTCCAACCCCCTAGCCTGCTGTTGCTTTCAGCATTTCTCTCATTAAGTAATGTGAGGCTTTTTATGCTGCGCACTGCTCAGGGACTAATACTATATGGTGGCAGTGAAAACTTAGCAGAGTAGTGAGCTTAGTGAGCTGACCTTATGGACCCAAGAACATTGTGGAATCCGCCTGCAAATCACAGTTTTAAAGGGAACCACGGATAGAAAGACTTGAAGTTCTTAAAAGAAAAACGTTAGTTTGAGTGGAAATAATATGATATTAAAACCCCTCTTGATGTTTTCGTTTTAATACAATTTGTAAAATTAGTTAAACTAGTAGGTCGCCATTGTTGTTGACGTCGCAGGGCGGTGACGTCACTCGACTACGCTGCCGGGCTTCCAGAGTGACTAGCGACATAAACATGTAATCTGTTCAGCCCTTTCGATTAGAACCCGAGAGGAACATTACTGAGCACAAAACGAGCAGCAAAAGCTAAATGAACAGGAAAGACAAGACGAGACGAAAGTAGGACAAAACCAGTGTTCTGCTAAAATGTTCTACACCAGTGAAACGTCCTACAAGAGGTAAATTTGACACCCAAAGTACTACCGTGCGCTTACAGCTTTTGTTTAGATGCATACAGGAAGAACATATTAAAGATGCTTAAAAAAAATATTGAAACGTTTTAATATCAAATTAGGGTGGTTTAAATACGCTGCGTGACTAATGTGGTCAACAGATCACCACAAGAAAATACAATGCTTAAAAGTATAAGAGGGAAACACATGCAAAAAGTATTTTGAGGCAATGAAAAGTAGGTTTTCAGCTACCGAATATTTTAGTAATCGAGTAATCGACTGAAAATTCTATCGATTAATCGAGTAATCGGATAAAACATTTATATTTTTAGGTGAAGAGCAGTTATAAATATACATGAGAAAACAATACATTTCATCTAATATTGAAACATTTTCAGTCAATCAATGTCTTTATTTTCGATGTACATTGTTGAAAACAGCCAACAATTGCATCTCAGATGTAACTAGAATAAAAAAAAGTTAAAATTCACTGCTTTCACTCAAAAAACTTTTAGATCTTATAAAAAAATATATATATATACAGTATATATATTTCTTACCTAAAAATGCAATTACGCTTGATAACACACATCACTTAAAAGTTAGGTGTTTTTCCCACGTGTTTCAATTGAATTTCTATTTTTGTCAAGCTATTTTTAAGTTGTAGTTAAGTTTTAAGTTAGTCTACTCTAAACTGTATGTCCTGATTGGATTTTGAGTTTTTGCAGTGTTCAAAATAAATGTATGATACCTGCTGTATTGAAGCGCATTAGGGACCAGTGCTACTTGGTGTTTTATCCAGCAATGACAACTGAGCTAAAATTGACAGTTATAAAGCATTATGTTTTTATTTTACACCCTCATCACTCTACAGCACTATGTTTTCACAGATTAAATAAAGCCTGTGTGTAAGACACGTTAGCCATGCATCGACAGTGGTCATAATTAATAGACACCTAGCCCTCCGCAGGGCTAACGTTACGTGAGCGAGTGACAGTAACGTTAATCGTATTTATTAGCGCTTAGAAGTCTGCTTTAAGATGACTGCTGTTTACTAACGCAGCTGACTCTGTCATTTCGCATCTAGTTTCACATACATGTGATCTCTATGAGACGCATCAGACGCTACCTGCTACCGCCGTAGCATCATGCGGGCTAGTTTTTAGCAACGTCGGCATCGTTTGTAGCAGCTGTCGGCTGCAGTAAGTTTTTTTTTTTTTTTTTTGCTTCTTCCTCTACGCTCGTGACATCAGCGCGTTGTCCCGTATTAAAAGTAGTCCGGGCAAAACGTGATGCTTAGAGCTGTCAAAATTAAACGATTACTCGAGGTGAATAAAATTACTCGGATCAGTTTTTAGACTCGAGTTACTCGAGTTGCCCGAGTATTCGGTTCAGCTCTAATGAAAAGGTCATAAAAGACTCAATAAAAACAAATAGTAAGTACTCACCGCTATTAACCGATGTGCGCATGTGTTTGACATCTCGCCATGTAAAAAACCAAGGCAAGCAACGAAGGGATCGAGAATACAAATTGTCATATGGCAGCAAGTCAATATCTTGGCAACCTGCCTAGGATCGGTTTAAAGACATTACTGATGAGCTGGAATTGGCTGCAGGTACGACGTCGGGAACTCCTCCATATCTCTGCAACAAAACAATCTGACCAGCAGCAGAATGTGACAAAATCATGGCAGTCGTCATACTAGCTTCGCTTGCTACCTTGCACAGCTATTCTCCTAGCCCAGTCCAAACCCGTCATCACTCCGAGCGTCCATTGCGCGCATAAAACATGGCGCCCTCCATAGGTCAAAACATGTACTAAATATTACAGATTTTTAAACCAATTGCAATATTTCATGTTTTTCTAATAACATATTTTCCTAAAAGAGAACAATTGTGGCTTATTGGAGCCTACAAGTCTTTAAGTCTGAGGTTCCCTTTGAGATGAAGTATCATACTAAAAATGACTGCTATCGATTTCTACGTTTAATTACTATCATATAAATCATTATTGTACCATGCATCAGTGAGAAGTAACAACAGCTCAAAACAGTCAGTTGAGCAGGTTTGTTTATAATTTTACATACTGTAATTCTTCCTGTTTCTTACATTCAAAGCAGTCATTGACATACTTAGACATAACTCAACTTTGAAAGGCCCTTTGTGCAGCTTAGCAGAAAATCTGATGAGCTGCATATTTAGAGGCCGCAAGCTAACATTCAAACATGTGCATCTCACAGTGAGCTATGGAGCAGTGGTAAAACATGAGAGTACTTTTTAACCTCTTCTCTGACATTTTGGGAAAATTCAAGCTCTCGATTTTCATATTGCTGGATCATTACTGCATCCATTTCACTATTTTTAGTAATGCTGCAGTTTTTTCTGGAGTTTGTATTTTTTCTAATATATACAGTATATTATTATAAAATGGCCCAGCTGTTTTGCAGTTGGTTGAGCGGGTCTCCCAGAAACGCAAGGGTGATTAGTCCGAGTCCTGCTCTGACTGCCCACTGTTGATGTGTCACAATTAGAGGTGTCAAACGATTAAAATTTTTAATCGAGTTAATTACAGCTTAAAAATTAATTAATCGTAATTAATCGCAATTAATCGCAATTTCAAACCATCTATAAAATATGCCATATTTTTCTGTAAATTATTGTTGGAATGGAAAGATGAGACACAAGATGGATATATACATTCAGCATACGGTACATAAGTACTGTATTTGTTTATTATAACAATAAATCAACAAGATGACATTGGCATTATTAACATTCTGTTAAAGCGATCCATGGATAGAAAGACTTATAGTTCTTAAAAGATAAATGCAAGTTATAGAAATTTTATATCAAAACCCCTCTTCATGTTTTCGTTTTAATAAAATTTGTAAAATTTTCAATCAAAAAATAAACTAGTAGCCCGCCATTGTTGATGTCAATAATTACAGAATGCTCCTGGGTGCTGAAGCCTATAAAATCAGTCACACCCAAGCGCCAGCAGAGGGTGGCAAAACTCCGAAAAACACAACAAGTACACCTTTCACTGTGCTCTCATTTTAATCTGTTTGAGCGGGGCATTTGTGTGTTGATTGCGTCAACTATTTTAACGGGATTAATTTAAAAAATTAATTACCGCTCGTTAACACGATAATTTTGACAGCCCTAGTCAAAATAAACCCCAAAATGCTCCCAGTTGTTGGCATGCCTTGTAGCCAGCATGCCACCACTAGTATATGAATGTGTGTGTGTGGATGGGTGAATGTCAGCCACTGTAAAGCGCTTTGGGCACTGTAACCGATATCAAATGAGGTTGCCACCTGAACTCAATATAAATTATCCATTAAAATTCTGAGGAATGTGTATTTTATCTTTGTAACATTGCTAGGGTGACCATATTTTGATTTCTGAAAAAGAGGACACTGTGCGGTCATATGTTAACCGTAGATATACGTATAGGTATATGTATTCGGGCACCCAAATCAGATGGGAGACGTATCCAAGATAGTTACTGCCTGGTACGTTAGCCTCTTTAGGCAACCCAATTCTACGAAGCATCTATATATAGTACACGTCAATGTGTGCGGCTGCCGTAGACTTAAGAGTTCATTGTCTGTATCAATACGAAGGCTGCAGGCAAAAGTAAATTGAATGGTTCTAAGATCAGGCGACTTAGTTTTTATTTTTTTTATTATGACAATGGTCAAGTTGTATTTTTGTGCGAGAGTTGAGAACCTACAACACCTACAACCTACAACTGCAATACACAAATTCAAGGGAAACCTCAAATTATCTTCAGTGTATTAAAAGAAAACCGGACAAACTGGACAGGAAGTAAAAAGTGGACGTCAGGGGAAAAGGGGATGTTTGGCCAACCTAAACATAGCGTTATATGATGTTAGCATAACCAAATTTCCTATTTAAACACATCATTGCTGTGACAGAATGTGTTCATCAAACATAACCCTGTTTATTTTAAAGCTAAGAAATAATACAGTTTAAGCCTAATCTGAGCTAGCCAAACAGTTTCTTTGAGACTAACGTTTATCCTCATCAGAAATTGAATATGTTACGGGTCTTTTTTCTATCGCGTACCATTTGCACGTAATGGAGTGGACACTAACAGAGGGCACATTTTATATAAAGCCTAGCTTTGGTGGCATAATAGCTAACACGACTTTTGATATTTGATGAGAAATCTATAATGTTCCAAATAAACCTTTTGAAATGATTCAATTCAATAAATTTCTTCGATATTTAGCTTTAACACAGTGGACATTTTATGATCACACGCTGACACAATTGACAGAGTGAACAGTGACACTGGGGACGAACAGAACACGTTTATTTGTTTCAATTACCATAATTTTCAGTCTATAAGCCGCTACTTTTTTCCTTCATTTTGAATTCTGCGGTTTAAAGTCCAGTGCGGCTTATTTATTGATTTATTTGGGTTGATAGGTAACACTTTATGTGACAGCGGCATCATAAGAACGTCATAACTATGACATGACACTTGAGGTGCACGATAATTATCGGTCCAATAATTATCGGTCCGATAATAGGAATTATGTCATCCCAATAACTCCAATAATTATCGTGCCTATTAATAATGTTTTTGGCACGGTGTCGGATTGGGATGTGAGCGTTTGTTTCCACTCCTGTTTTGCCAATATGCAGTTTTGTTAGTGTTCTAGAGGCCGTATTTTTCCTTCAGTGAAATATAAACCTTACTAAGGCAATTAGCAAATTTTTGCATTTTACAGTGTTATGTTTACAAGTTCTCCAGAGGCCTTTTGGTTATTGAAAGGCTTGCTATTGTATAATTGCCAAGTTAAGAACATTTTTCATTGACCAAGACGACAAAAGTCTCCTCTCCTGTTGCACCAAATGTTTTATCTGCTGACAAAGCACAATACCTGTTGGGTTTATGTTTTAGTTCAGTGCTCATTGTTTAGGGGAACACATCGTCAATGACAATGACAAATTGATTGCGATTTACTCAAATTATATTTATTTGAAAAAATTCATATTGGCACTTTTTTTAAGTCAAAATGGCTTCTGTCTTTGTTTTGTCCATTATAATAATGCTCATGTCGTCATGAAAATTCTGGTTTGGTAAAAGGCAAATCTATGCTGAATCAACCACTAGTATTTTTGACCTACAGGTATTTAAAAAGTCAGGTGAATATACATTCAAAAATTGTATATGTATATTATCTGTTATCGTATTGGTATCGGCCTTGAGAAGCAGGACGTTATCGGTATCGGTTTTTTAAAAAATTTATATCGTGCACCCCTACATGACACTAATGTGCAGGGGTGGGCAAACCGGTCCTCGAGGGCCGCAGTGGGTCCTGGTCTTTGTTCCAACTGAGCCAACACAGATAGTTTAACCAATGAGGTTTCAGCAGAAATAAGAAGCACCTGACTGCAATTGACTGATTGCACTTGTAAAACAGTAGATTGGTGAAAAGGTGTCCTCTTAATGGGTTGCAACAAAAACCCGCACCCACTGCGGCCCTTTGTGGAATAGTTTGCCCACCCCTGCTATAGTGGGTATTACCGAATGCTTATGATGGATGTCATTGAGTGTCATCCAGCAAATTATGTCACTAACATTTATGTGCAGCTCTGATCTTTTACATCCATTCAAAAGTGAGATAATTTGCCGGATAACACTAAATGACATCTGTTATAGGCATTTATTAAATGCTCATGACAGTGTCATGTCATAATTATGACATGCTTATGGCGCCACTGTCAAATAAAGTGTTACCAAATACCATAACTAGCAATTAATGAAACAACTGGAACAGTAACTGAAGAAATAATTAGCACAGAACATGCATTTTGATTGTTATTTACATCTGTAGTGCTGCAATGCATGCTAGGAGGCATGTTGGACAACAGGTTGACAGCAGGTGGCAGCTGAGGTTGACTGTCTCCCCTAAGGGAGCAGTGATGGCCAAATGAAGCTTCTTGAAGCAATGAAGCTTTGCAGCCAGTTTGTTCAAAGCTTCATGGTGGTTCATTTGGTCTCATGACATTCGGGATGATGCGGCTGTCAAATAAGGTGTTACCGGTTAATATTGTTTGGTGTAAATATCCCATAACACAGTGAGGACAGCTGCGGCTTATAGTCCATTACGGCTTATCTACGAACAAATGTCATTTTCGTGTCAAATTTGGTGGTTTGGCGGCTTATAGTCAGGTGCACCGTTTAGTGCCAAAATTACAGTAAATAAAATACTTTAAAAACAACACATAATTCACGATAGTTTAGAAAAATAAAATCCAAACAATTATTTTGGATTTTTTGAAAATTTTTGTAATTTTATAGACTGAATTTGAAAGAAACACACACACAATTGTCACCAAATACCCATCCATCCATCCATCCATTCATCATCTGCCGCTTAATCCGGGGTCGGGTCGCGGGAGCAGCAACTTTAGCAGGGAAGCCCAGACTTCCCTGTCCCCAGCCACTTCAGCAAGCTCTTCCGGCAGGATCCCAAGGTGTTCCCAAGCCAGCCGATAGACATAGTCTCTCCAGCGTGTCCTGGGTCGTCCCCGGGGTCTCCCCCTGGTGGAACATGCCCACTTCTCCAGGGAGGCATCCGAACCAGATGCCCGAGGCACCTCAACTGGCTCCTCTCAACACTGAGGAGGAGCGGCTCGACACCGAGGTCCTCCCAGATGACTGAGCTTCTCACCCTATCTCGAAGGGAGAGCCCGGACACCCTGCGGAGGAAACTCATTTCGGCAGCTTGTATCAAGGATCTTGTCCTTTCGGTCATGACCCACAGCTTGTGACCATTGGTGAGGGTAGGAAAGTAGATCATTTTTCACCACAACGGACCGGTGCAGAGTCCGCATCACTGAAGACCCTGCATTGATCCGCCCGTCGATCTCAGGCTCCCTCCTGCTATCTCATCTCCAACCCGGAGAGGGCATGCCACCCTTTTCCGACCATGGTCTATGTTTTGGAGGTGCTGATCTCCATCCCAACCGCTTCAGACTCGGCTGCGAACCGCTCCAGTGAGAGTTGGAGGTCACAGCTTGATGAAGCCAACAGCACCACATCATCTGCAAAAAGCAGGGATGTAATGCTGAGGCCACCAAACCGGACCCCCTCAACACTTCAGCTGCGCCTAGAAATTCTGTCCATAAAAGTTATGAACAGAATCTGAGACAAAGTGCAACCTTGGCAGAGTCCAACCCTCATTGGGAACGAATTCGACTTACTGCCGGCAATGAAGACCAAACTCTGATACCGTCGTACGAGGATCAAACAGCCCTTACCAAGGGGCCCAGTACCCCGTACTCCCGGAGCGCCCACCACAGGACTCCCCGAGACACATGGTCGAACGCCTTCTCCAAATCTACAAAACACATGTAGACCTGTTGGACGAACTCCCATGAACCTTCAAGGAACCTGCCGAGGGTGTAGAGCTGGTTCACTCTTCCATGGCCGGGACGAAAACCACACTGCTCCTCCTGAATCCAAGATTCAACTTCCCGATGAACCTTCCTCTCCAGCACCCCTGAATAGACTTTACCAGGGAGACTGAGAAGTTTGATCCCTCTATAAATGGAACATCCCCCCAGTCACCAAATACCAGAGGTAGCAATTAATGAAACATCTGGTAGAGTAACTGAAAGACATGAATGTTGATTGTTATTTACATCTGTAGTGCTGCAATGCATGCTAGGAGGCATTTTCGACAACAACAGTGTTGACAGCAGGTGGCAGCAGAGGTTGAATGTCTCCCCCAAGGGAGCAGTGATGGCCAAATGAATTTTCTTGAAACAATGAAACTTTGCAGTCATTTTGTTTGTGAAACTTCATGGTGGTCTTATAACACTCTTATGATGCCGCTGTCAAATGAAGTGTTCCTGGTTAAAATCGTTTGTTGTAAATATCCCATAATTTAATGAGCTCAGCTGAGGCTTGTAAACCAGTGCGGCTTATCTATGAACAAATGTCGTTTTTGTGTCAAATTTGGTGGGTAGCGGCTTAAAGTCAGGTGCTCCTCATAGTCTGAAAATTACAGTAGTTGATCAGTTTAAATATAAAATATCTTGTTCTAGTGGTGTATTCAATTAAAGGCTTTTTGAGATATTTCATTGTTTGGTGTGCACACAAATGTTTCTAAACCTGTTGTCTGTCATCTAAGTATATTCATCCTTGGTGGGATTACAAGCTTTTCAAAGTCAGGTGACATCTGTAATTGGATCCTTGTTCAGTGTACTTAAAGGCCCCTAATCAGATTTCCTCCTCTTGTCAAGTCATAATATGACATTCGCTCTCCACCCTAGTACACTTTTCATATGACAAAAAATGGACTCACACACCGTTAGCCCCTCTTTGTTGGTAATGCATTATTGGACCAAACCACTGGTATCTGTCAAAACACTTGTGTCACCCTTTATTTGGGTCAACTCCTGTCGGTATTGTCTGAGAGGCATTTTTTGACAATACTGCCTCAAGGCTGCCAGTCTGGAATGAAATATTGATTGCGGGTGCAGATGTTTCTGCCTCTGCATTTTGTCAGAGAATTTATGATTCCTTGCAGTCAGTGCATCCGTGTATCATTTTGCCATGTGGAAAAGGTGAAGTACTGGGAATAATTTCTGGATCCACCGTTGTAGTATTACTACATTGTATCAGTTTGATGATGAAGAAAATTTCATTAAAGATTCTGTTATAATGAACGGAGACGGCTAACACTCATTCCAAACACTTTGATACTGTGTTCAAGCAACAGTGAACTAATTGCAACGTAGCATCTGGTATCCATTTACCGTAAATTTCAGGTTATAGGTCGCACTTAAAATCCTATATTTTCCCAAAAATTAACAGTGTGCCTTTTGTGTGAATTCTGATTTTGCTTAAGAGACCTTGAAATATTTTAATCCTCATCTTTGTGTGTTATATTTTTACTTATGTATCTATTTTTTGTAAATGTAGCGGAAAAGCATTTACCAAATGCAGGCTTATTTGGGAGAAATACTCTATAAGCAGTATTAGTCAATTGAATGTGTTGAGTGATTATCGTTAGACCAATTTAAAGGAAAAGAAAGAGACTAAGTTTAAATGAACTTTATGTAAAATATGATTGCTCAAAGAACTTCTTTGAGCTATGATAACAGGAAAAATAATGTTTAAACTAGGGCTGTCAAAATTATCGCGTTAACGAGCGGTAATTAATTTTTTTAATGAATCCCGTTAAAATATTTGACGCAATAAACGCACAAATGCCCCGCTCAAACAGATTAAAATGAGAGCACAGTGAAAGGTGTACTTGTTGTGTTTTTCGGAGTTTTGCCGCCCTCTGCTGGCGCTTGGGTGCGACTGATTTTATAGGCTTCAACACCCATGAGCATTGTGTAATTGACATCAACAATGGCGGGTTACTAGTTTATTTCTTGATTGAAAATTTTACAAATGTTATTAAAACGAAAACATGAAGAGCGGTTTTGATGTAAAATTTCTATAACTTGCATTTATCTTTTAAGAACTACAAGTCATTTAACAGAATGTTAATAATGGCAATGGCATCTTGTTGATTTATTGTAATAATAAAGAAATACAGTACTTATGTACCGTACGTTGAATGTATATATCCATCTTCTGTCTTATCTTTCCATTCCAACAATAATTTACAGAAAAATATGGCATATTTTATAGATGGTTTGAATTGCGATTAATTACGATTAATTAATTTTTAAGCTGTAATTAATTCGATTAAAAATTTTAATCGTTTGACACCTCTAGTTTAAACAGACAATGACACGACTTGCGAGTGCAGCCATTGTGTGACAAATGCGATGTCAGTCATGCCACACGTAAACAGCACACTATTACACTAAAAACAGGTAAAAAGTAGCTAAGAAAAAATGCATGCCGTCTGTATAGTTTATGTATCTGTGCAATTGTTTTGTCTATCACCTTTCTCGGTCTCAGACCAAGCTCGCATCTTTTCCTGGGTTTCGCCAATAGCCATGCGTATCGAGTCGGTGTGACAATCTGAAATACTTGCATTGGATTGCCTAAAATTGTACTGGCAAACATCTGATAATGGCTGGTTTGCCTACTTCTGGGGGAAATGGGCTATTATTTACGGCTTTTCTCCTCTATTACACATTGGAAAAATGAAATTTTGTGTCTTTTCACTTCATTAAAAAGATTCTTTCCATTGGGATGTACTTATTAAGGCCTTGACTTGCACCTTGATACAGTGCTTATGTATGCATGTTGGACATTTTGTCTCTTGTAAAAGAAAATGAGCTCGTGCATATTTTGTCATAGAGATAAAGGTGCCCATCCCACCTTCCGCTACACTGTAAAGTCCAATGATGGGTGGAGCAATTTTCAACAGCCACGGGTCTTATTGCAGAAAGGGGGGGGAAAAAAAAAAAAAAAAAGATTTCACAATGAATTTATCGTTGTGATAGTGTGTACATACTGTAGATAATGTCGCCATGAGAAAAAAATATATACTGTGTGTGTCTGTGTGTATGTATTTCAGCCAACTGTTTCCCACATGCAGTGGGAAATATGCTTTGTTCTGGGGCAAACAAATATCCGTTTTTTATTGAGGTTTTTGTGTTTTCTAATGACTGTTAGGATTCGCGGAATGGAGACTGTCTCTGAGCAGACTCAAGCAAAATGTGATGATGAACAAAACAATTTATTAGTGACAAGACGAAGCTCTCCGCTCGGGGTAGTTGAACCGGTGTGAAGCGATGTAGCTCGGGAAGGTAGAAGCCATAGAATCCGAAGAGAAGCACGCAAAAGCAGGACCTGGGGCGAGAACAAAGAAGTCGTGTGCCAGGGATCAGATAAACAATAAAGAATGCGAGATGTAACTGACATAGGAAACAGACTTGTTGATCGGGCGACTAGGTGGCAGAATGTCATTGTCGGCACCTGTGGCCGCTCCACGCCCCGTCTGACGTTCAACCTGCAATCAGATAAAAACACCTGCCAAGGTGGGCCAGCTCTCAGGGGGGAGGGGCAGTGGCCCTAACAATGTATGAGTTTTAAATGCATGCTTTTGTTCTCAGCAGATGCAGATAGATAGATTAACGTGGTAAGTGATTGGGTTTTTTGTTCGCACATTCCTTGCATCAGGAAAATGATGTGCAGTGAACATGATCGCCCTGCATACGCGGAGCTGACTTTGTGGTGTAAACTCCATAGTCCTTTGTTTACAGTATATTGTCAACTGAGTGTACTTTCTGTTCATTTTGAGCAATCCCTAGGTAATTAAACCTAATATTTCTTCACCATAGAGATAGAATGTTTGCAAACAGATCATTCTGATTCAATACTGACTAACAACCATGGCAAGGTACGCCGTCCACTGCATGCTTAGTCATGCACAGGTTTATCAGTTTTGTAATCCACAATATTCCATTTTAGTGTAATCTGGGTGGCAAACTGCAGATAGACATTGGTTTTTCAATAATACTTGCAGCTTACAAATACTGTCATTTAAGATCAACCCATAGAAGTGTGGCTTTGTGCTTTGTGTTGTTTTATATTAAGAAACTATCATAAAAAAGGGTCATTCTTATGTAATTATTTTATTTTAATTCATCTAATTTACAGCGACATGCAAAAGAGAAGAAACAAATTTAAAATGCTGGATGCCATTTCTGGGTAGATTCTGCCATGTAAAGCCATTTGTTTGCAAGTGTCTTTCCACTGTCTGAACATGTGTTCTTGTCAGATTAGTTGTTGATACTGGTCAGCAAAAGTACTGTGTGCTGCCAAATGTGGAGAAACTAGCCCCTTTCTCAAACCCATCTATAAAAGTTTTGCCACTCCCAGTGATTTGTTGAAAAGGGGAAGTAGGAACTACATCATAGTGCGTCATTGCCGTCATACCACACATAATCTGCCAATGTTTTTTTTTTTGTTTTTTTTTATATACTATACAGATAAGACATTTGAGTCATGTATTAAATAAGGGTGAGACTAAACAGAGAGGCAAAAATGCTGTAGAATATTCAACTTTATTCATAGATTGCTTTTTATACATTTTTTTAAATAGAATATTTAACTTTATTCATAGATTGCTTTTTAATTTTTATTAGGGCTGTCAAAATTATCGCGTTAACGGGCGTTAATTAATTTTTTAAATTAATCACGTTAAAATATTTGACGCAATTAATGCAGATGCCCCGCTCACAGTTTTAAATAACAGTACACATTGAAACGCTCACTTGTTGTGTTTTATGGAGTTTTGCCGCCCTCTGCTGGCCCTTGGGTGCGACTGATTTTATAGGCATTCATGAGCATTGAGTAAGTAATTATTGACCTCAACAATGGCGGGCTACTAGTTCATTTTTTTAATTGAAAATTTTACAAATTTTATTACAACGAAAACATTAAGAGGGGTTTTAATATAGAATTTCTCTAACTTGTACAACATTTTTCTATTAAGAACTACAAGTCTTTCTATCCATGGATCGCTTTAACAGAATGTTAATAATGTTAATGCCATCTTGTTGATTTATTGTTATAATAAACAAATACAGTACTTATGTACCGTATGTTGAATGTATATATCCATCTTGTGTCTTATCTTTCCATTCCAACAATAATTTACAGAAAAATATGGCATATTTTATAGATGGTTTGAATTGCGATTAATTGCGATTAATTACGATTAATTAATTTTTAAGCTGTAATTAACTCGATTAAAAATTTTAATCGTTTGACAGCCCTAATTTTTATACATAAAATTTAACTCAAACTGGGGATTAAACTTCTGCTACTCGTCATTACACGAACACATGTTAAAAGTATTGGCCTAATATTGGGTATAGCGTATCCAGGTAAGGGAAACACCATGTTAAATTTTAGAAATTAAAAATTTTATTTGACATTTTAAACCTGGACATTTTCCATAGTAAAAAAAAAAAAAAAAAATTTTTTTTTTTTGTTTAGGGTACAACAAGCAAGCACAAAAACAATATGACATAGACCACCCGAACACTTGGCTTTACTTGGTAATAACATGAGACATCTGGACTTGTACATAACAGGAAATGTCTACATTAGCTGCCCTGGTCAAGACTACCTGATCGAGTAATGATGACCTTATCACACTTTCTTGGAACAAAAAACTGACTTCTCTTATAATGGCTCAGGCCGTGTGACCTTAGCCACGTTAGCCAATACAACTGCTTATTGTTTGACTGACGTGAATCACTTTATCTCCAATCTGCACAAACTTGGAAAACACTAGTATACCATGATGGATAGTAGTGCTGCAACTATTAATCAATTAACTTCTGTAGTTCGATTAGAAAAAGATTCAAATTAAATTTTGCTGCTTCGAGTATTCGTTTAATTAAAGTGGCATTGTAATGGTTTGTTGTGAAAGTGTTTGCATTTAGCTTTATTGACTTGGATGGGTACACTGCCCTCTAGTGGCAACAGTGAATATGATATAACTCATTTCACATGGCTGAATCCAACTGCTCCCTGTTAAGACCAACATAAGCTAAGTTTTGGTTTGAGCTGTTTTTTTAATGCATTTGTAATTTAGTTTAAGTATATTTAGCCTTTTTTTGTGGGAATATGTGTTTGAACCATTTGTTAAGAGCACTGTAAAAAACAAATGTTAGCATTTTATAGCATTTAAGCTAGCAGACTTTTGCTATGTAAGTTAGCCACTTTTTCTTTTGTTGTACTTAGATCCTCATTTATTATTTTTTTTAATACCGTTTGAGGCTCAGCTCTCGTATTTTAATGTTTTATGTTCCTTATCCGATTATTCAACTAACTAGTCCATAGATTAATCAACTACTAATATATTCAATAGCTGCAGCCCTAATGGTTAGGCTTGTGTGCTATTACACTCAACGTTTAGACTTGCGTGCTATTACAGTCAGTGAATTATGGTTGATGAAAAATACCAAAAGAAATAAGGAGATACAAAGACTGCTAATCAAAGGTACGAGAGACAATTATTGACATTTAAGTTTATCACTCACTACAAAATTTACAAATGCATCTAATCTTCATCATCTTCCTTATATTATTTTTTTAAATAAAATGTTTGGCAGTTGAAGGTGCCGGACCATGGAGCCTAAAGCAGACAACATAAGTTGAACAATCGAAATTTAATAAGCAAGGGTGGCTGCCAGGTTGAATTGAGAGAAGCAAATTCTGAATACTTGATTAAATTGGCTAAACGATAACTTGTTTTCATAATAAAATAGCATACCAAGGGAGTACAGTAAGCAGAAAAAAAATCTGCTTTGAAGATGTTGGTAGTGCATCCCTCTGCTGCAAATTCCAAACGAATGAAAATTTATTAATGCAATCCAACCGTTGAAAGGTTTGATACACTAAATAACAGAAGTAAATAATGTAAATAAATTTGAAAATGAACGAACAAATTGTAAAAACACAACTGGCAGACAATACAAACTTCAAAATAAAAAATACCAAGGAGAGGCAAGCAATGCAATAATATGCCGTCTCTCTATAATTTGGTGTCGTTGCATCGTATGCAGTGGACCTTTGGTGAACATTTAACAGATACTCTATTCCTACCACACCACTGTCTTACATTGTACATTTCTGATGCAAGGTTACATAGAGGTTTTTAACTTGGTTACCACAGCATATGACACATTAACATTTCTATTTGCCTTGCATGTGACCTTTAGAAACACTGTTTACTTTCTATTTCCCCACTTTCTTCTGAATGATCTGGAGACATCTGCTGTACGTGTATGTTCTTCCCAGCCTTGTCTTCAGCATTGCCCACGCCCCACTAAGCATCACCGCCGGCCTCATCATTTGCATTAAGTGCAGTTGTTACACAAAGCCCCATTTGTATGTGGACCCATGCACATGCTCAGAGAAATCGCTTCCAGTCACTTGTGATTTACTTCCATTGTTTTGAAGTCATTGTCTGTAATTAATGTTTTTGAGTACATTGTCTGAGTTGGAGGGTGTATCATGCTTGACTTGGCATTGTGTTTGTTCTTGTTGGAGATTACTTTGAATGAGGTAGCAATTGGAGGGATGACGCTCATTTGTCATTCAAAATTTATTTTAACTGGAGCCTCCTGTATTTACTTGAATCCGCAACCTACAATTATTATTGTCATTTTTAAAAATAAAGTGTGATCATGAAACTTGAATAGTTGCTGGTCTATGAACATGCATGAAGTTGTTAAAACCGTGCCCTCCAGTTGACAATGTGTTTACAGTAACAAGAGGACATCTAATTGGAGTTGCCTGGCTCTGACTGTAGTTTCACAAGTATTATGACAACAAACAAGACAGGGTGTTGTAGTAAATATACTTATAGAATAGATGCAGGTGATTATCTGGTTAAGAATCACTACTTTCCAACATGCTTTTCCTACATGATGGTTAGGTTTGTCATAAATGTTGCTTGAGATCTGAAAATATGCTACCAGTCAGTGTTACGTTATTTGAATGAGAAAGTAAATCCAAGTAAGGGTGAAATGTTTTGCGTTCTGGTTGGGCGACAGTCCTACATTATTATCTTTTGTCTTTCATGGTAATGCAAAATAAAAAATACATCCCGAAGAACACAAGGGATTTTAGTTATAAAAAAATATGTATATATATGAAAAAGGCTAAACATTAGCCTTTGAATAAAACATTTAAAATATATATATATATATATATATATATATATATATATATATATATATATATATATATATATATATATGAAAAAGGCTAAACATTAGCCTTTGAATAAAACATATATTTATCCAAATAAGAATAAAATTAATCAGTTAAAGGATAAACTAAAGAAAAAGGGGGGGGTCTGCTTTTTTTGCCATGATTATGAGTGTAGGCATGTGCCGGTATGAGATTCTGACGGTATGCTAACCTTAAACCAAGATACCATGGTTTTACAGTATTGCAATTTCAGCCCTAAAATGTGTTACTTTGAAATATCTGGGTTAAAAAAAAACAACTTTTTTCCATTGAACAGGTTTTTTATATTTCAAAATATAGTAGCAAATTGGAACATAAGTGTAATGTTAATTTAAAAAAAAAAAAATTTAAAAAGAAATATTCTAAATAAAATTACAATAAATGCAGTCCTTTAGGTGAGCCTAAACCCACAGCTCAACATTATTACCATCAGAACAAAAGTAGTTGAATTATTTTCCATAAAAAGCACATGTGTATGACTCGTAACATGTTTACATTATACACATACTCTTTCTCAACACAGGCAGTTGCCAGAGAGAAAAAAAGATCACGTTTTACCACCGCTAGACACACTAAACACGCTGGAGTTAACTCTCATAACCAGTGGGAAACGTTCTTGACAGTGTTTACTAACCTTTAATTTTGTATAAATGCGAAATCATATTGGAAGTAAGCCTGAACGATATATCGTTTAAACATCGCCATCGCGATGTGCGCGTGCGCGATAGTCCCATCGCAAGCACGTGCGATAGTTTAAAAAAAATTTTTTTTTTAAATCCATATACGCCTTGCTTTATACTCTGCGCACAGCCTCACACCCTCCCTCTTCCAGCCCTTTGTTCCTCTCAGTCACTGCGGCCCTTGCTTATTAAAGTTAACAATGGCTTTGATCTGGCCAAAGAAGCAGACTTCACACGGGCATCTGTCAATCATCGTTTAACTTGTTAAACAGTTTCTGCAAGGAAGCCGCGCTGGAATGAATGTGTGTGTGTGTGGAGACGTAGGAGACATATAAATGCCAGAAGTGCTCATGAGGAGTTTGAAATTTCTACATGTCACTCCAACCGTCACAGCTAAGGTAGATAAACAGAAGCATTTAATAAAGCCAAGCATTTATCTACTACAGTACTTTATTCTTGTTCAAAAATGATTTGGTTGGACAGTTATGTTTAAAACTGATCATAATTTTGACATATGAAGTGCTTAAAAACCATTTTATATACAATTTTTAAATCATTTTGGGGGGAAAAGTGAGAAAAACATGTCTTTCCAATGCTAAATCTGAATAAATACACTGAGCACAAAAAACACACACAAAAAAAAAAAAAAATGAGGGGGTGCGCTACTTTGCGGTGTTTCACTTATCGCGGCGGGTTCTGGTCCCCATTAACCGCGAAAAACGAGGGAACACTGTACACTGTGGTGATGGTGAGTCATCCAAAGTCTTTCCAAACAGCTATTCAAGTCATCAAGTGAAAATTTCTTTTAAAAAAAATATATGTAAATTTTTTTTAATATCGCAATGTAATATCGCAATATATCGCAAACCCCCCAAAAAATCGCAACAATAGTTTTTTCCAATATCGTTCAGGCCTAATTGAAAGTATTGCCTCCTCGGGAGCCACCCTCCGCAAACATGTTTTACATGTCGGTTGGCTCCCCTCCTCTAAGCCGTGGCTGCCTGTAACTTTTATGTTGCTGAAGTATTCCCATACCAGCGATTTCGTTTTCTTCAATGGGGGAAAAAGTTCAGGAGTTTCACCTACTCCAGCCATCGTGTAGCACAGCTGACTCACTGATACTGAGCAACAACCGGTGGGGGAGGGTTGAGCCTTGCAACTGTAAGCGAGTGACTTCTCCCTCCATTTTTGGAACATTAAAAAATAGCTATTGTAGGGACGGTATGACAGAAATTTCACGGTATACTTTGAAACCAGTAATCGGCACATGTCTAGTGTATGTATGTGTTGTGTTGTTACCATAATTCTTATGTTTGTACTGTGTTAAAATAATTGTATCTTGCCTACACCTTTTACAGCTCAGGGATTTGTGTATGCAAGGCAGGAGTGTATGGACCCAAATGTGACGAGTGCCACCCAGGCTTCTTCCACTTCAGCAGCACAGGATGCCAGCCCTGCCAGTGTCACAATCATACCAACTACTGCCATCCACAGTCAGGTATGTCTTTTGATGATAATGGAAATATGTTGCAAAGTTTATCCTCTATCGGTAGGGGGAGGAGTTTTGGGCTTGCAGGACCATGGGACACAAGTGCAGGTCCTGGTCCATTTGCACAACAATCTACTGGCATCAACACTCAGAGGAAAAAGAGAGATGAAAGCACACGTATCATGGATTTAAATTTTGCTCAATAATGAGCACAATTCGTAGACGCACATAAGACATGTTGAAATGGCGAGACGAGCAAAAAATATGACACACCAGATTTTCTTGTGTCATGGTCTGGAGGCGTTCTTTGAATGGACGCCAAATCGGCAGTCTGTAAATGTCATACCACACCAGGTGATCAGTAACTTCAAACTAGAGGTGTCGACGAGGCCATTCAACGTTTCTCCACAATGTGTCTGGTGAGGCCATAATCGGGCTACAATTGTTTAGTTTGAGCTCTGCTTAAAGGGTATTATAATACTAAGGAGCTGTGAGATATCAATAGAACCGTTATGTGGCAAGATAACAAATATTAATAAAGTTAACAACAACAAAAAAATCACATTCATGAGGAATTACCGAAAATAGATCGAAAATTACGAACATTTCCAAAAGTATTCCGGAAACAGCCGTATGGGGCGGGGACGTCACAACAAGGAAACGAAAGGTCGAGGCAGGTGCCATCGTTGTTTATCGATGAGAGAGTTGCGTTTGTGTTTTATCAAAAAATCGCTAAAATTGTTCAAACCTGTCATGCTATGTGGTGTACAAATAGCCATTTGTCGCATTGTAGTACCCATGAGTTCCCAAACGCGAGAAAAAGAGCTGGACTACGCAGACAATGAGTAAAGTTCGTCCGTGCTAAGAGGGCTAATTTTGCAGACCCACCCTCCGGCACGGTTTTGTGTGGTGCGCATTTTCCACCTGAAAGCTATAGACCCTACTCACATGACGTCACAACCACGCCCCCGCGCCATATTGTCCATCAACTTGTCGTGTTGACACATTACCGCTACGTAAATTCCTCCTATTATGGCGTGTTATTCTGCTCGTTAACATTAATAATCAAAATGGTGAAGGCGTGTGTGGCGGTCGGTTGCAATAACAGAGAAGATAGATGGACAGACTTGAAGTTCTACCGTATTCCGAGACACCCGGAGAGGAGAGCGAGATGGACTGCTGCAATTCGACGAGAAAACTGGGCTCCAAACGATTACCACAGATTATGTAGTAGTCATTTTATATCTGGTAAGATGCATTTAATATATATTTAATATATATTTAGAGGGTTTTGGGCTGACCACAACCACAATTAAGATCATTGCTAGGCTAATCGCCGACAACATACACTCAGACGTTGTGAATGAACTACCTGAAAATATATAATTATAAGGGGATAATAAGACAGTTGTCATACAATTAATTTACAATTTCACTATTGAGGTCAAAAGCCAAAAAATAAATTCAACTAGGGACAATCTGGAGTAGTGCTATCGCACTTCATATTTATTACATATTATATATGTATATAGCAGGGGTCGCGTTAACCGGATATTTTCCGTCGTTGACCGGTTTTTTAAAACGGTGACGGAAAAAACTGACGTCCGTCCGTCATTTTGACAGGTTGAAATTTCACACCCCAGACCACAGGGTGGCGAGTTAGCATATTAATTAGCTATTGTCTCTCTTAATGCATGACGTCGTTGGCTCTTCTGTCAGAATATTGTAGCGTCACCGGGGTCTGGCGGCGGCACCGTGATTGACACATCAACGCGAGGTTCTTATTGGTGCACCCGGTGCGCCAGCGCGTCATCCAATTGATGGACAAGATTACCGCCCAATCACATGACGCCACAACTCCGCCCCCTGACTGGAGCCGCCATATTGTGTGTCAGCTGTTCATGTTTACACATTACCGCTACGTACATGCCTCCTATTACGGCGTGTTTTTCTGCTCGTTAATATTAATCATCAAAATGGTGAAGGCGTGTGTGGCGGTTGGTTGCTGTAACAGAAAAGATAGACGGAGAGACTTGAAGTTCTACCGTATTCTGAGAGACCCGGGAGGATGAGAGCGAGATGGACTGCTGTAATTCGACAAGAAATCTGGGCACCAAACGATCACCACAGACTATGTAGTAGTCATTTTATATCTGGTAAGATGCATTTAATATATATTTAGAAGATTTTGAGCTGACAACCACAATTAAGATCATTGTGTGACGTTGGTGATTGGGGTCTATATCGTTGCCTCTTTTTCTTTGGGGGCGGAGTTGTTGGCGGTAAGCAGAGTAAAAAGGGAGAAAAATACCACGACTCCCGTGTCTAATTTTTCGCCGCCAAGCAAGCGTTACAATATTAATTAAAAATGAATGAAAACTAAATACTATTGAATATGTCATCATTATCATTTTAAAAATTTAAGTGACCGGTAAAAATAGACTATGACCGGATTTTTATGACCCTGTCAGTCAAAATGACAGACAACGAAAATGTCTAGCGCAACCTCTGGTATATAGTGAGAGTGCTATCGCTAAACCATATAAACATTAAAAGCCCTAGCTCCTTTGACAAATAACATGAAATACATTGGACTTGACAGTGGATGTTAGCAAGAACAAAAGATTTTGAATTGAAAATTTCGTAACTCACCTTCCCGAGCACAAGATAGATTCCTGCCGAATTTTCGTGGACGAGGACCTGTTTCACCCAACCAGCAACGAAGTATTTATAAGCCTCCAAGCTCTTAAATTTTTCAAACTTTCTTGAAAATAGGCTGATTTTGTGTGGACAAGATAGTTGTAAATATCAGGGTAGCAGATGTCAGGCAGAGACGGCGAAGACAGCAGGTCGAAAAACATCGATTTAGGCATCAAATATGGATCTGGCCAATGGATAAACTGAAGCTTTTCCACATAACGCCTTTTATGCAACGCATCCAATGAGTTTACAGCGTCAGATAATCATAACACCGGGGATTCCATGAATTGCTCTATAAATTGCACGACTAATTGAAAACATTGAGAATAGGGCTAAAAAATGACGGACAATATTGCGGCCGGATACAGCGACACGTCATTTTGTGACGTAGGTGAGTAGGGTCTGTTCATACTATGGACAAATGAAATCAGGTTTTGCTAAGACATTGCTGCTGAAAGCAGATGCGGTGCCCACCATACACGCGTAGCCACCTAAATGTCCCGAGATATCAAGAAAGAGGACGATGACTGGCTCTGAGGAGACCACCCCACCGTCCCAGGCAAAGCAAAGGAGGGAAATGGCTAGAGTGATTACTTTTATGATAAAAAAACATATCACGCATTGGATATAGGACTGGACACATGTATAAATTATCGCTCGTAAAATATATAGAAAAAAATCCTCTAATCTCATTCATATTTGTGTGTGTGGGCAGAGCGAAAACCTATGATAGCACAATAAATGATAATTATTCTATACATTACTTTATTTTGCGGTCACGGTGTATGAGCTTCACAAAATGAAATGCAAAACAAACCTTTCGGTGTTTCCCACACGATCTCTTGCCGGTGTTTCATCAGTGTGATTGCTCCCCTCAATGATCCTTTCATTAGGCTGCATTGGCTTTCGTTTGGGCTCAAATTGATAACCCAAAACACCAAAGAAAGGTTCATAACTCTCCTCGTCACCATTAGAAGAACGTTCGTTACGTCGGATTCGTCGCTGCAACTAGAAACAAAATTGTCCGCCAGCATCGCCGCCATTCAGTACTAAGCACTGAGCCGGTTGTTTCCTTGTTGTGACGTCACGCACACAATATGCTAGATTTCCGGGATCTCGGGTGGCGATCGTTTTAGCTTGACAATCGATCCAAATATCTATCATTTTCTTGGTGTTGCGATGTGTGTAATTACACGAAGTGGCATTAAATGAATCCAAAAGGCATGCGTTTATGGATAAATGATGGAATATTAGCATTTCCCCAGGTGTTGTAATACCCTTTAAGGCACCCTTCTTCTTCCAAGGTTTATTACGAAGAGTCTAACTACAAGATCACGCACAAGCAGAAGGGAACCCTTCCGAATATGCTCACAGGAAGAAAAGGTTACCGCACGATATCATTGCAATTACGGCATGACCGAGAGCACTTTGTGGTGTATTAAAAAAATAAAAGAAACCATTGCTAATTAAACTATTTACACATTTCTGCTTATTGTGGCAGGTCTATAGCCTCTTTGAATAGTGAAAGTGAACTATACACACAAATATAAATTTATCCTCACCAGAAGCATCCAAAGTGGGTTCTTTTGACAGAGACACTATTGTACAGTATGTCGATCTCAAGATCTGTCTTTTAACCTATGAGTGAACAAGAGGATTAAGACACAAAAGACAGCTTGGGGTGTTTAAGGTCAATCAGTGTATTAGCAGCTTGCCTTTTTTACTATTTTCACCCTCACTTCAGTCTAACATTGCTTCATTTAGAACAAAACTGCTAAACTGCTCAGTTTTCCCACTTAGCACGGTGTCGTCAATGTTTTGTAGTTTCTCATTTACATTCTTTGTCTTGAGTTGGTAATGGTATTATTTAGCATGTTTTCTGGAAAGAGATCCTGATGTGGAGAATTGTGCTTTTAACAAGAGCATCTGTATACTGAATGGTGATCAGTATCCAGTCCCTTTGTGGATTGACAGTTCTTTACCAGTATGGTTGGTCTGACTAAAGGAATTAGTACTGTGGACAAAAGTAGTATAACATTCATCTATAGCAGTGTTTTTCAACCACTGTGCCATGGTGTGTTGTCTGGTTTGCTGTGGAAAATTAGCCATTTTCACCCTAATTGATGTAAAAATGTTTTTGAAAATTGAATCCGCAAATGCACAAAATCTGGTGTCTGTGTTGTCCAGTGGTCGGTAATTATGGAATACTCTTGCGTTTCAGTAGGTACTGTAGAGATAAGAGTGGCATTGGGGCTAGCGGTAGCGGCTAGCTAGCGAAACTGTAACGGTAACAGTGATGGTAAAGGTTTTTAAAAAGGAAAAATGTTAACTCAGAACTAGACAAAATTAATTGAATGGCGGGCAAAAGGAAGCTCTCTGAGATTCTGGTGTAATGCAATAAGCAAAAGCTATCTTTCATTGGGATTTACGCTAGAATGTAAAGAACTGAACATAGCGTGATTAACTTTCAAGGGGAAAGCACTGATGTCTTCTCGAGTACAGAATCCCAGGTGTCACACTGCGTGAGTAAAAATACGATTATAAAATGTGTTTTCTTTGTGTTTTTTGATTCCTATTCAGTATACGACTTTATATTGCTGATATAGTCAACAGAGATTAATTTTTACATTTTTTGCTGGTTGCGTGCCTTGGGATTCTTTTAATGAAAAAAGTGTGCCATGACTTAAAAAAGGTTGACACTAATCTACAGGACACAGCAAGGAACAGAGCAGTCTCGTCAAAGAAATCTCGCATGTCATGAAACCAACAATTTGTTTCATGTGAAATTAGTTTAGTTCAAGTTGATCCTCTTCAGGAAGATCTCTGCTCACCTTTCAGCAGCCAAGCTTTTAGTCGCTTGAAGGACGAAAGGTGAAGGGGTCCATGGTAATGGATGTGATAGTGGGGTGATGAGGGGGGAGTTTAGTAGCCATATGTCTTGTTGCTATTATGCGTGAGCAGATGGACTTCTAAGGCCTCACTTGGACTCTGTGTTCACAGTACTGTGGATTAACTAAGGTTTTATGGTTCTCCTAAAGACTGATCCTGGCCTCTCTAAGAGGAAACAATACAGTGCACTCAAATAAAAACACTAAAGCTAAGTTAACATTTTTCTGCATCCATACTGCATTAACCTAGTAAACAGGGGCATTTCGATCAAAGGATGGGGAAAGCTGTTCATCATACATTTACTTGCTTGCTAACTCACATTCGCCGCTTTTATAGCTAAAAACTGATTCATAAATTTTTCACCAAGCAAATGATCGTGGGTTTTTAACTTAAAGATATTTTTCCTCTCTTGTTGTCTGTTAGTATTCCACTGACAGAGAGAGTTCTCGTTCATCCCGGAAGGTGTTTGATGAAGTTGAGATTAGGGCACTGTGTTGGCCAGTTAATTCATTCAGCCATGCCTTGATGAACGTTGTTTTGTGTGTTGGCATACAATCATGCGAGAATAGGAGTCAAATTGAAAGACGCTCAAAAATGTCCATCCTCCTATTAAGTGTTTTAGATAAATGCACGTCTTTTATAATTCAGCATCTATGTCCGATATATGTTGTATACGTATATGACTAGTGGGATCAAATTATGAAAAATAATTTGAATTCCTGCGCCAGAAATACTAGATGAAATTTACCGTATGATTTATAATCATCCCACTTTGGGAATAAATTTATGCCTATGATGTATGTATGTAAACCTGTATGAGGACAGTGATTTTTGCTGGTATGTCTTTTTTTTTAATCATGCTACGTTCTTGCTTTATGGGTGTTTCACCTTACTCTGTAAAAAAAATAAAGATTTTATGAACATACTTTCCTCAGGTGTGTGTCTGAACTGTGAGGGCAATACCCAGGGGTCAAATTGCGAGGAGTGTAAGCCAGATCATTACCGCAGTCGTGGCACTGCCTTGACTGAAGCCTGTGTTCTATGCCCCTGCTCCAACTCTTCCTCCACTGGCACCTGTCACGCTGGTAAGTGATTCTCTGGCTACACATAGACACACACACTTGCTGGTTGATTTGAATCCTCATTGTTACGTTTACAAAGCAAAGCTTTTCATCCATCTCGCCATTTTTGTCCAATACCACCTTCTGTTGCCATCCGAAATTAAAGTCATAACAAGGCTTTCCCCAGACCCAATCACAAATTTTTCAGAGGATTGGAATCGGGTGAAAACTATCTGTTTTTTTTTTAAATGTGTGTATTTTCATTTTGAAATTATAGGGCTACAAAGCAACTACAGTAATTTTTGGACTATAAGCCGCTTTTTTTCCCCCTCATTTTGAATCCTGGGGCTTATAGTCCAGTGTGGCATATTTGTTGATTAATTTGGGTTAATAGGTAACACTTTATTTGACAGTGGCGTCATAAGACTGCCATAACACTATCATGGGCATTAATGAATGCTTATGACAGTTGTCATTTAGTGTTATCCGGCAAATTATGTCACTAGCTAACTCTGTTTATGTCCAGCTAGGATCTTTTTTTCCCCCATTCATTCAAAGTGATACGATTTAAAAATATTTTAAAAAAAAAAAAAAAATAGTGATATAATTTGCCGGATGGCACAAAAGGGAATCTGTCATAAACAATCATTAATGTTCATGGTAGTGTTATGTCATAGTTATGATGTTTTTTACAGTCTTATGGCACCTCTGTCAAATAAAGTGTTACTAAATACCATAACTATCAATTAATGAAACTAGAACAGTAACTGAAGAAATAATTAGCACAGAACATGGATTTGGATTGTAATTTACATCTGTAGCGCTCCATTGCATGCTACGAAGCATGTTGGACAATAACAGTGTTGACAGCAGGTGGCAGCAGAGGTTGACTTTCTCCCCCAAGGGAGAAGTGATGGCCAAATGAAGCTTTTTGAAGCAATGAATGAGGTTCATTTGGTCTTATGACAGTCTTATGATTCCTCTGTCAAATAAAGTCTCACCGGTTAATATCTTTTGGTGTATATATCCCATGATACAGTGAGGACAGCTGCGGCCTATAGTCAGGGGCGACTTATAGTCTGAAAATTACAGTAAATATTTCAGATCTACAATGATATTTCCAAAAGAATTAAAAATCTTGATGTTTTACACTACACAACATAACAAAACAAGCAGAAACAGCAGAAGCGGAAGTAAACGTCATCTGAATGTTCTGGTAGCTCTCGCTGGAAGCTAATGCTAAGATAGCATCAGGCAAGAGTGTTCATCTCTGCAGTATAGATGTATTTTCCATTTGAATGTTTTTTTCCCCTTTTCCTTAATACTTTACCAATCTGATCCAGACTCGGTATCAGCAGATAATCAAAATCTGGTGACTCAAACTCAGATTGGGGTCCAAAAATGTGTGTTTGGAACATCCCTAGTCATAATAGCTCTGAGGTATGCATGTGAATGTCACTCAACCATGTAAAAAAAAAAAAGTAATCAATCGTCACCAAAATGTATTTCCACTTCAACATCTGAAAATATCACAACACACGCTTCGATATATTTTGGATTTCATGGACGTTTTAGACTGCATCACCGTGCGCCTTGTGTTGGCATTTTGATTCCAATTACTAAATAGCGATTAACACAGGAATCATTTGCTGAGTTCACAAAGATTAACATCTAACTAGTTTTGTTCTGTTACTGTCATGCACTGTGTCCACTCCAGCTGCATTTTTTATCTATTTACTCAGCACATCATTGCAGACCAATAGAGCTTTCGTTCTCTCTCACACACATATGCATGCACGCGCACACACCCACACATGCAAACCTGCTTTGCTCTGATCTTCACTAGAGCGGGAGGATGGGTGAACAAGTGCACAGCTACTGCACATCATGATGAGAGCTCTGCGGTGATTCTTTGCCATTTTGCCTGTTAAATGTTTTTTTTTTTTTCCCCATGGCATCTCAGAAAATCAGATTCCTTACTCATGTCATGGTAAACTTGCATATAGATGGAAGAGGCAATGATGGGATTTTTTGTTCGTGGTTGCAAACAATTTAGGAGGACTGTATGTCTCCCACAAAAAGAGATTTTTTTTAGCCACAGGAACAATGTAACCTCATTGCTAATTTAAATCTCCCGCTGTCTTGTACTGGGTGAGGCAGACACAAATTTTTTGTTGTTGTTGTGTTTTTTGTTTTATTTTTACCTGATATGTAACTCGCATTTCATGCTGAGTGCTAAAATTTCTGAGCCTCCTAATGCTAGGAAGTGATTGTTTACTCCATAAAACTCATAACTTGTTGTGATCATTGTGATATTTTCAAAGGTTGAGGTAGGCATGAGTAGATTAAGCCACATTAAGTTTTTTATTTTAATTTTAGGCTGTTCCCTCAAAGCTACACATCCTTGATTTATTGATACATTATTATTTCTGTAACTATGAAATAATTGATAAAATAACAATCATGTAATTTGATGTTGCATACCTTATTGGAATGAAATTACACATTTTTCCACAAGCCCTAGCTATGGTCAACCATCTACAGGTTTACAGTATAACGGATTTTCTTAACTTTGCTGACACAGTACTAGGCATGTGCTGGTATGATATTCTTACGGTATGATAACCTTAAGCCAAATATCACGGTTTCAAAGTATCATGGTATTGCGATTACAGCTCTAAAATGTGTTAGAGATACAGTATCTGGGTTTAAAAAAAGAAAAAAAAAAAACTTTTCCATTAAAGAGGATTATTATTTTTCAAAACATATAAGCAAATTGGAACATAAGTATAATGTTAAAATTAAGTAAAAATACATTCTAAATAAAATTAAAATAAATGCAGTCCTTTTGGTGACCCCAAACTCACAGCCCAGTTCAACATTATAACCATCAGAACAAAAATAACTGAATTATTTTCCATATAAAGCACTCGTATCATGTTTACATTATACACACACTTTTTCTCAACACAGTTGCCAGAGCCAAAAGAACCCACGTTTTTCCACCGCTAGACACACTAAACACGCTGGAGTAGGCCTGCACAATACAGTGTATCACAAAAGTGAGTACACTCCTCGCATTTCTGCAGATATTTAGGTATATCTTTTCATGGGACAACCCTGACAAAATGACACTTTGACACTTTTCAATATAGCCAATAATATCTTAACCCTTTGCAACAAAACTGAGTACACCCCTTAGTGAAAGTTGTCAATATTAACATACAACATGTCAACTGTCAATATTTTGTGTGGCCACCACTATTATCCAGAATTGCCTTTATTCTCCTGGGCATGGAGTTGACCAGAGTTTCACAGGTTGCCACTGGAATGCTCTTCCACTCCTCCATGACGACGTTGCGGAGCTGCCGGATATTTGAGACTTTGCGCACCTCCACCTTCCGCTTGAGGATCCCCAAATATGTTCTATTAGGTTCAAGTCTGGAGACATACTTGGCCAGTCCATCACCTTTACCCTCAGCCTCTTCAGTAAAGCAGTGGTCATCTTGGAGGTGTGTTTGGGGTCATTGTCATGCTGGAACACTGCCCTGCGATCCAGTTTCTGGAGGGAGGGATCATGCTCTGCTGCAGTATTTCACAATACATGTTGGAGTTCATGTTTCCCTCAATGGAATGTAACTCTCCAACACCTGCAGCACCAGACCATGACATTCCCACCACCATGCTTGACTGTAGGCATGACACACTTATCTTTGTACTCCTCACCTGGTCGCCGCCACACATGCTTGAGACCATCGGAACCAAACAAATTAATCTTAGTCTTATCAGACCATAGGACATGGTTCCAGTAATCCACGTGCTTTGTTGACATGTCTTCAGCAAACTGTTTGCGGGCTTTCTTGTGTACCATCTTCAAAAGAGGCTTCCTCCTGGGGTGACAGCCATGCACACTAATTTGATGTAGAGCGCGGCGTATGGTCTGAGCACTAACAGGCTGACCCCCCCACCTCTTCAATCTCTGCAGCAATGCTGACACCACTCCTGCGACGATCTTTCAAAGAAAGCATTTGGATGTGACGCTCAGCACGTGCGCTCAGCTTCTTTGGACGACCAACACGAGGCCTGTTCTGAGTGGACCCTGCTCTTTTAAAACGCTGGATGATATTAGCCACTGTGTTGCAGTTCAGTTTCAGGGTGTTCTTGTAGCCTTGGCCATCTTCGTGTCGCGCAACAATACATCTTTTAAGATCCTCAGAGTTATTTGCCGTGTGGTGCCATGTTGGAACTTTCAGTGACCAGTATGAGAGGGTGTGAGAGCAGCACTACAAATTTGAACACATCTGCTCTCTATGCACACCTGGACCTTGTAACACTAACGAGTCACATGACATTTTGGAGGGAAAATGACAAGCAGTACTCAATTTGGACAATTAGGGATGTAGTTTCTAAGGGGTGTACTCACTTTTGTTGCCAGGGGTTTAGATATTAATGGCTATATTTTGAGGGGAAAATAAATTAACTCTTATTATATAAGCTGCACACAGACTACTTTTCATTGTGTCAAAGTGTAATTTGGTCAGTGTTGTCCCATGAAAAGTTACACTTAAATATCTGCAGAAATGCAAGGGGCGTACTCACTTTTGTGATACACGGTATATCGTTTGACTATCGCCATCACGATGCACGCATGTGCAATAGTCCTATCACAAGATGTGCGATTATTTATTTATTTATTTATTTTTTTTACTTTTGCCTTGCTTCATAAAACCAGGACATGTGCAGAGACATGGCTTTCTGTATCCTTTCTGTATACAGCATTCTTCGTGATTCACAGATAAACCCCCTTCACCTGGATTAAACGGTATTATATGAATACAATCATATATTGCGATTTTGCAAATTTTTTGCACTTTCAGTTCTTAAATAAATGAATAATAACTAAATAAATAAACTAGGGCTGTCAAAATTATAGCGTTAACAGGCGGTAATTAATTATTTAAATTAATCATGTTAAAATATTTGACGCAATTAACGCACTTGCCCAGCTCAGACAGATTTAAATGACAGTAGAGTGAAAGGCCCACTTGTTAATTGTGTTTTGCGGAGTTTTGCTGCCCTCTGCTGGCGCTTGGGTGCGACTGATTTTATAGGCTTCAGCACCCAGGAGCATTGTGTAAGTAATTATTGACATCAACAATGGCGGGCTACTAGTTTATTTTTTGATTGAAAATTTTACAAGTTTTATTAAAACGAAAACATTGAGAGGGGTTTTAATATAAAATTTCTATAACTTGTACTAACATTTTTCTTTTAAGAACTACAAGTCTTTCTATCCATGGATCGCTTTAACAGAATGTTAATAATGTTAATGCCATCTTGTTGATTTATTGTTGTAATAAACAAATACAGTCCTTATGTACCACATGTTGAATATATATATATCCATGTTGTGTCTTATCCTTCCATTCCAACAATAATTTACAAAAAAATATGGCATATTATATAGATGGTTTGAATTGTGATTAATTACGATCAATTAATTTTTAAGCTGAAATTAACTCGATTAAAAATTTTAATCGTTTGACAGCCCTAAAATAAATACAATTAAAGTGAATTAAAACACCTTAAATTTATAATGCTACAATAAAAAATTATAGAACCTAATATAACATTTTTTAACAAAAAATATGTTTTAAATTGTTTAAAGACTATAAAATAAACAAGAAAAAATAAGAATACAAAGATAAATGAGAAAAAAATTAGGGGGAAATTCAGGGAAAACAATCTAATGAAATATTGAATGCAATGCACTAAAACAAAAACTTAGTTTTAATTTTGCAATATAGTATATCGCAATATATCGCGAACCCCAAAAAAGTCGCAATGTAAGGTTTTGCAAAATCCTTCAGCCCTACGCTGGAGTTAACTCTCGTAGTTGGTGGGGAAACGTTCATGACTGTGTTTAGTAACCTTTAATTTTGTATAAATGCGAAATCATATTGGAGGTATTGCGTCCTCGCAAGCCAGCCACCCTCCGCAAACATGTTTTACATGTCGATTGGCCATTCTCCTCTAAGCCGCGGCCGCCTATAACTTTTCTGTAGCCGAAGTATTTCCACACCAGCGATTTCCAGAGAGGGTTGAGCCTTACAGCTGCAAGCGGGGGATTTCTCCATTAGGAGTGGGAACCTCTTGGTACCTCACGATACGATACGATTTGCGATACAAAGCTCACGATAACAATGATCTGACGATACAACGATTATCGATACATTGGTCAGGAAATCATTCTAGGATATTCTACAAACAACTAATAAACAGAAAAACAAGCTTCTGCTGTGAATTGGAATGAGTTTATCATTAGTAGACGTTCGCTGCCACCCTCCCAGTTCAAACAGATTGAACGTCTATGGCCGGAGTGGCAGCCAATGCCAGGCAATAAGGTAATTTTGGGCCGTTTAAGGTCATTTACCTGTTCATTTTCAGTTACTACCTGTTGATTTTAGGGTATTTTATGGGTCTCTTCCTGTTTATTTTGAGTTACAGAACAGGAAATGACCTGGGAGTCACCCAAATGAATAGGCTGTGACTCAAACTCAACAAAAAATGACCTGTAAATGCCCTAAAATGAACAGTGACCTGTAAATGCCCTGAAAATTGGACAGAATGACTGTGAATGTGCTGGTTTCGAATGAGCGAACGTTCCCAATCTAAATAGATTGGGCGTCGAGCACCGTCAATGCAGCCTAAAGGCCCAAGTACACCGCATGCGTGATCGTTGCGTTTGCGGTCCGGTTCAGTGTTGCCTGCGTGCCACGCAGTCCGTCAAAAACAGGCAAATCATACCGGCTGCTGCACGGCTGCGGTCCGCCAACCTCGTCCCCCCCGTGAGCTCTCGCGTGATCGCGCGCGATAATGTGCCATTTAAAACAACGAAAAACACACGGAGTCTATACTCATCAGAGAAGCAGAGAGAGAGCACATATTTTCTTTGCATATTGATATTTTAGTTAATCTGGAATTAAGAGACAGACATGACTGCATCATGATGAGATCAGGACAGAAAAACACACATAATAGGACACCTTGCAGCTTCCTTTTTTATATTGTCCTTATAGAAAGGATTGCTGCATCATAAATGATTTTGTGGGTTTCCACCTCCATGATGAAGCGCTCATCATCCATGTTCGCTGGTGTTTAAACCGTGATTAGGCACCTGGGTTGTTACGTCCAGGCCCAGCTCCGCCCATTTTGCCAGATGCGTGTCCGGCAAAAATAGAAAATAGCCTATACCATGCGGCAGGCATGCGGCACGCCGGAGGTGGTTCGCAGTCAAGCCGGAGCACTGACGCGGCCGGTATACGTTGAACAATAGGATATAATGGGAACGGATTGGCTCCGGCGCTATTTTTTACCGGAGTCGGACCGCAAACGCAACGATCACGCATGCGGTGTACTTGGGCCCTTAGAGTTAACTGAGACACTATTATGGTGGAAGATTTTGGTAAGAACTTGTTGGTCCATTTTTGTTTCATTTTTTTTAGACATTGACACGTTTTCAAAACGATATCTCGATTCTTGGCAGGAGCATATCGATAACCTTTTGGGATACAAAGTAACACGATATATCACCATTTCGATATTTTGTCACACCCCTATTCTCCATGCATTTTTGGGACATAAAAAATGGCTAATACCTTAGGGACGGTATGACTGAAAATTTTGCGGTTTTGAAACCTTGATGTTTTCATACCACAGTATACCTTGAAACCGCTAATCGGCACATGTCTACACAGTGATCATGTATTATACGCACCCCATAACTGGTGATGATATTCTTAGCAAAAGAAAAATTTATATTACAGATTTTCTCAAGTGTGCTTGTACTCATATATTATATGACCCCAACATGTGATGTGTTGGGGTCATATAATATAATATATAATAATAATATAATAATAATATAATATAATATAATATAATATAATAATATAATGTTGTTGGGAAAATATGCTACATTTTAGTTCAATAAATTAAACGTTGCATGCTTTACATAGAGCTGGCTGAACCTTAGGTACACATTTAATCTTGGTTAGTCGAGTTTAAAATTTTTCTTCAGATTTGTGCTTCTTGAAATCATGCTTTAATTTGTCAACGAGCAAAATTGTGTAAATTGGGATTGAGTGACCTTTATGCTCCGGGCTACGTCTGCCCTAGTTTAACACCGCACCTAAATGTTTTTCTCGGCAGCGTTCTGGGTTGATTGACTGTTGCCATTGGCTGAAAGCTAAAGATTTGTCCACCAGAATATTGTGGGGCTCGAATAAGTACGCACATAATCTCATTTTCACCAGTTTTCATCGTCATAAAGATAATTAACAGCATGGAAGGCAGTGTGATTCTGGTCTAATTAGTGAGAATTTGTTGGGAAAACCCACTCCCCTCTCACCTTTGTGAGAAACCCTCTGTGCACACAGCAATTCTCCTCTAGTGTTAAACTCCAGGTTATTTGTGAATGACAATGCTGTTTTCATTGAGTCACATTGAGTTTACATCACGCCACATTTTTTAGTCCAAAGTTCCAAAATGATGAGATTGAAAGTTCTCTATCATTTCTCATGTTTTTGTTTGCTTTTTCACATCTTTTAGCTTTGCCTCAATATTATCACCTTTCCCTTCTTAGGCCAATCATTCCCAGCCAACCATGTCGTGCAAGCTTCATCCTGCATTCAAACAGCCATGTTTAGATACGCTTTGATTGTTATGTTAGGATTCTGCCTGTTGGGGACCGCGCTAGTGGTGCTGCAATGTGGAAGGGAGGGGAAGGGACATGAACCAGGCTGAACTGAGCTGGGACAGCATGAGCACAGTTGGGCCATTGCAGCGCCACTCAGGCAGTAACAGACTGCGGGGGGGATGGGCTGTTTTCAGACAGCATCGCTATAGGAAGAAGTGAAAAGACATTTGGTATCATATTAACAGTGTTGTGCCTGTGGACGATTTAAGGCCAAACATAAGAACTGACCCCTATAACATGGGTCATCTAGCCAACCACAGTTGAGATTATACAGTAAAGTACACTAGCCTAATGTTGTACGATAAATGATTTGTGAATATGTCATTTTCATAAATGACGATCTCCGTAGTGATATCCCGAGAGGTGAAGTGGAACACTGTTCCAGATCAGAATGTGGGTCACACATTAAATCACTCATGTATGATTATATCTGCACCTACTGCTGAAGAGTGTCCTCCATTTTTAATGTTCCCTGTGTTTTTCTAAATAATGTGTCAGACAGTGCCTACTCAGTTACCAGTGTGCTAGTGGCCTAACATAGAATACAGAAGAATGGTGGTTGAAGTAGCACATCAAGTCTTTTAGCCCAGTGTGGCGCTACTCATGTTTCTTTTGCATTACATAACACTGCAGGTCAGCTGCCTTTGAACCTTCAGAAGCTTATCAGCAGCACCATGTGCCCAGTTGCAATACAACCTAGTCATGTGATCATTTGAGATATAGAACAACATCTAGGCCAGTGTAGGACACTGCCTAAGTCATTCCACATGGATTGCTTGCAAATCATCGTGTTGAGATTCCAGTGGAGGGCCATGAATTTTTGTCATGCCCACCTCAGCTTCTGAAATTATCCGGATGATCGTCCCAACAATTAAAATTTTATGGATGATAAGGGTTTTCCTCTAGCCATTTTTCCCCTTACAATTCAATTATGATAAGATTTTTTTTTTCCTCCCTCATTTTTACTTCTACATTGTGTACAAAAACATAATTTATTGAAATTATGGATTTAAAATAAATGAATGTTACTGTTACTACTGTGTTACAGCTGCAGCTCCTCACATTATCATAAAGAGATAACCTGGCAATAATGAGGCAGATTCTAATTCATATATTAATCATTTTAATAACAAGGCCGGGGGACGACTACCACTGTTTCAAAATGCCCTTATCAAAGCTCCCTGCTAATGAATGTATTGCGTTGGAGGAAAAAAGACATATAACCTAAAATTGTGGTTGACACAGCTGGGAAACCTGTGACCATAACATACAGTGGGGCAAATAAGTATTTAGTCAACCATTAATTGTGCAAGTTCTCCCACTTGAAAATATTAGGCCTGTAATTGTCAAAATGGGTAAACCTCACTCATGAGAGACAGAATGTGAAAAAAAACCCCAGAAAATCACATTGTTTGATTTTTAAAGAATTTATTTGCAAATCATGGTGGGAAATAAGTATTTGGTCAATACCAACATTTCATCACAATACTTTGTTATGTACCCTTTGTTGGCAATAACGGAGGCTAAACGTTTTCTGTAACTCTTCACAAGCTTTTCACACACTGTTGCTGGTATTTTGGCCCATTCCTCCACGCAGCTCTCCTCTAGAGCAGTGATGTTTCGGGGCTGTCGTTGGGCAACACTGACTTTCAACTCCCTCCACAGATTTTCTATGGGGTTGAGATCTGGAGACTGGCTAGGCCACTCCAGGACCTTGAAATACTTCTTACGAAGCCACTCCTTTGTTGCCCTGGCTGTGTGTTTGGGATCATCATCATGCTGAAAGACCCAGCCACGTCTCATCTTCAATGCCCTTGCTGATGAAAGGAGATTTTTACTCAAAATCTCTCGATACGTGGCCCCATTCATTCTTTCCTTTAGACAGATCAGTCATCCTGGTCCCTTTGCAGAAAAACAGCCCCAAAGCATGATGTTTCCACCCCCATGCTTCACAGTGGGTATTGTGTTCTTCGGATGCAATTCAGTATTCTTTCTCCTCCAAACACGAGAACCTGTGTTTCTACCAAAAAGTTCTATTTTGGTTTCATCTGACCATGACACATTCTCCCAGTCCTCTTCTGGATCATCCAAATGCAGACGGGCCTGGACGTGTACTGGCTTCAGCAGGGGGACACGTCTGGCAGTGCAGGATTTGAGTCCCTGGCGGCGGATTGTGTTACTGATAGTAGCCTTTGTTACTGTGGTCCTAGCGCTCTGTAGGTCATTCACTAGGTCCCCCCGTGTGGTTCTGGGATTTTTGCTCGCCGTTCTTGTTATCATTTTGACTCCACGGGGTGAGATCTTGCATAGTGCCCCAGATCGAGGGAGATTATCAGTGGTCTTGTATGTCTTCCATTTTCTAATAAATGCTCCCACAGTTGATTTCTTTACACCAAGCGTTTTACCTATTGCAGATTCAGTCTTCCCAGCCTGGTGCAGGTCTACAGTTTTGTCTCTGTTGTCCTTCGACAGCTGTTTGGTCTTGGCCATAGTGGAGTTTGGAGTGTGACTGACTGAGATTGTGGACAGGTGTTTTTTAAACCGATAATGAGTTAAAACAGGTGCCATTAATACAGGTAACGAGTGGAGCCTCGTTAGAAGAAGGTAGACCTCTTTGACAGCCAGAAATCTTGCTTGTTTGTAGGTGACCAAACACTTATTTTCCACTCTAATTTGGAAATAAATTCTTTAAAAATCAAACAATGTGATTTTCTTTTTTTTTTCACATTCTGTCTCTCATGGTTGAGGTTTACCCATGTTGACAATTACAGGCCTCTCAAATCTTTTCAAATAGGAGAAGTTGCACAATTGGTGGTTGACTAAATACTTATTTGCCCCACTGTATTTAGAAAAATCCTCTTTGTATTTGGTCTGGCCACTGCCATTCTTCAGAGCAGTACAATACTGACACCTAGTGGTCCATTGTTGTAATCTAATAAAAATCATACCTGGAGCCTTGAAGTTGACATAAATGAAGACCCAGTGTAATTTTACAGTGGAGTGGGCCTCGACTCTCCTTGAGACATTGAGATTTGGCCTGACTGAGAATATTTTAAATGTAAATAAAATGTTAAAATGCGGTAATAAAATGTTAAAATGCGGTGGGGGGCGGTCTGTGAATCCCTCCTAATAGGTATTGTTGTGTGTTCTTGTTCAGATCCCAGTGGCTCTCCAGTGTGTGACCAGTGCCTTCACCCTTATTCTGGCTCACTGTGTGACCAGTGCAGCGCTGGATTTCACAAAGCACAAGGGGCTTGCGTGCCATGTGACTGTAGTGGGAATGCAGATCCTCAGGGTCCCACCCAGGTTTGTCACCCCGACACTGGCCACTGCCTCAGCTGCATTAACAACACCACTGGGCCCCGGTGCCAGCTTTGCGCTCCTGGATTTTCAGGGGATGCCCGGGCTCATAACTGCAGCCGTCAAAGTAAGTATATAACATAAATCTGCCCTGAAATTAAATTGTTCACCCATATGACATTTCTTCAAGATTCACTGAGAAATTACTACTGTTTTGTCTTGTTGCATTATTGTATGTACTATATTTCTAGACAATGGTTTCCTGAGTCATTGAAGATAGCTCATGTTTATCAATACAACCAGTAGCAACAGCGTTGGAGGAACTTTTAAGGATTAGGAGGGAATAGTCTAATTAAATACTATCTCACTGAACACTTACCTTAGCCAAGCCATTATCCATTGTTTTTCAAAATTCCTAAATACCACCCCAATTTATTGTTACTTTAATTGAGATGTATTGTTAACAGAGTCTGCGGATAGGAAGACTTGTAGTTCTTAAAAGATAAACGTTATTATGAGTTGAAATAATTAGATATTGAAACCCCTCTTGATGTTTTCGTTTTTATACAATTTGTAAAATTAGTTAACTAGTAGGTCGCCATTGTGGTTGACGTCGCAGGTAGGTAACGTCACATGGTTTCGTGCTGGGCTTCCAGAGTATGACTCTAGCAACATAAATATGTCATATGTTCAACCCTATCAATTTGAACCCGAGAGGAACATTAATGAGCATGACAGCACAGTTGAGATTTCACAAAACGAGCAGAAAAGGTCAAATGAACAGGAAAGACAGGATGAGACGAGAGTAGGGGGAAAAAACTTTGTTCTGGCAAACTATGCTACACTGACGAAACGTGCTACAAGAGTCGAATTTGACACCCAAAGTACTACTGTGCGCTTTCACCTTGTTTTGTTTAGTTGCATACAGACAGAATATACTAAAGATGCCTTAAGAAAATACTTAAATGCAGTAATATCAAATAAGGCTGGTTTAAATATGCTACGTGAATAATGGATGGATAGTGGTCAACATATCAACAATCTGCTTTAAAGCTACCACAAGAAAACACAATGCTTAAAAGTATAAGACGGATAAAAGTAAAACGGTTAATAAAAGTAGAGTATAAAAGTATTTCGAGGCAATGAAAATGTAATAAAAGACTCAATGAAAACACAAATAAAATTAACCGATATTATTAACCGATGAGCGCTAGGCATGTGCAGATAACTGGTTTCAAGATATACCATGGTATGAAAACATCACGGTTTCAAAACCGCAAAAAATTTTCCATCATACCGTCCCTAAGGTATTAGCTGTTTTTCACGTCCCAAAAATGCAAGAGAAATCCCTCACTTGCAGCTGCAAGGCTCAACCCTCCCTCAGTTTTTTGCTCAGTATCAGTGAGTCAGCTGTGCTACACGGTGGCTGGAGGAGGTGAAACTCCTGAACCCCCCCCCATCGAAGAAAACGAAACAACTGGCATGGGAACACTTTAGCTACAGAAAAGTTAGACGGCCGCGGCTTAGAGGAGGAGGGCCAACCGATGTGTAAAACGTTTGCGGAGGGTGGCTGCTGAGGAGGCAATACCTCCAATATGATTTTGCATTCATACAAAATTAAAGATTAGTAAACACTAGAGGCGTGCGAAATTTCAGATTCTTAGATTATTCGCGATTCGGCCGTGGGAGATTCGAGAACGATTCACAAACATCCAAATTCCGATTATTGAATTATACCAGGTAAAGCGGAAATAAAACACAGTCAGCGCGGTCTTCAGGACGCAAGAGGAACGGACCGAGAGTAAATATCATGTTCAACTCATGCCGCTAGATTTAAAAAAAAAACAATAATACCTGACTGTGGCCGTCAGCCGCTACAAACAGCGTCCAGTTGCTAGTTGCTACAAACATACGGCAACATACGGCTATGGTAGATATCATATATATCTAGAACTAGATGTGAAATGACAGACGACGGCAGTGTTAGATCATATACCAAGTACTAGATGTGAAATGATACTTTCCTGTGCTAGTAAACAGGCGCCATCTTAAAGCAGTAGACTTCTCTAGAGGGCTCTGTTGTAGCAAACCCAATTACTTTTTATCTAAAAAAAAACAAAAAAAAAAACAAATCGGCAAATCTAGACTTGAATCCATCTTTAAATGATGAAACAGTTTTAAAACTTTCATGTCAAAATTAGAAGGGAAATTATGGAATAACGGGCAATTTGAACAACTTTAATGGTTGATTGACAACATTTATTGAATGTAGTTTAAAGCTGCTGAGACAGAATAGGGACTTGAGTATTTTATTTACTGTTTTTAACGGTTAACTTGATACTGAAATAGTAGTTTGGTTTCGCCTGAGAGGATTTTTGAACAATTTTGGAACTAGTGTACAAAAAATTAAAAGCGGGGGGCAGGGGGGGGTTGTGGTGCATCAATAATCGATTTATAATCGAATCGGAGCCCAAAGATTCCCACCTCTAGTAAACACTATCATAAACGCCTCCCACCAGCTACGAAAGTTAACTCTAGCGTGTTTAGTTTGTCTAGCGGTGGTAAAAAGTGTTTTTTTTTCCTCTCTGGCAACTGTCTGTGTTGAGAAAGACAGAGTGTGTAAATATGATACAAGTTATACACACGAGCTTTTTATGGAAAATAATTCAATTAGATTTTTCTGATGATGATGATAATGTTAAGGTGTGGGTTTACACTCACCTAAAGGACTGCATATATTTTATATTTCAGTTATTTTTTTGGTCATTTTTTAATTTATTTTAACTTAACATTCTAGTTAGGTTCCAATTTTCTTATATGTTTTGAAAAATAAAAATCCTGTTAAGTCAAAAAAGAAAAAGGTTTTTTTTTAAACCCAGATATCTCAAAGTCACACATTTTAGAGCTGTAAATGCAATACCGTGATACCGTGATAATTTTTCTTAAGGTTATCATACCGTTAGAATCTCATACCGGCACATACCTAATTTATTGAACGCATGTGTTGGACGTCTCGCCGCGTAGAAGGAATTGCAGTCACCCAGTAGTATTCGTGGAGTGACAGTGACAATCTACGTCATCACCCCGAGCTTCCATAAAACATGACGCCCTCCGTAGGTCAAAACATCTACTAAATATTATACATTGTTAAATCAATGGCAATATTTGATGTGTTTCTAATAACATATTTTAGTAAAAGAGAACAATTGTGGCTTATTAGAGCCTACAAGCCTTTAAGTCCGGGGTTCCCCTTAAAGTTTGGTTGTGTGTGTGTGTATCTGGTGTAGGAATTATATAAACTCATCCACACGCAACATTTTCCAGGATGCAAAATAAACTGTTTTTTGTAATTTTCCAATTTAAAAATTTGTGGTTTGAAATCCATGCAGGAAATGTGCTAGATGATTTTTTACCACTAGGTGTCAGACGACACTTGCTCATTTACTTTTAAATACTGAACAATGACATGTTAAATTCTGATAAAACTTGGGAGAATATTGTTGCTTTAAATGATGTCTTGTTTTCTAACTGTTTTAATGCTTTTCTCTCCTCAGCACCTCAGCACATTTTTACACCAGCAGTTCGTACCACGACAGAGCACCCAACTTCTAGCACTTCGTCTTCCTTCAGCAGCACCCCGACCACCACCAGAGCGAGAAACGTTCCCGTGTCTACGTCCGACGGTAACCTGAGCACAACGCTGAGCACGACCACCACCACTCAAGCCCTGCTGACGAGTCTGAGCAGCCCCACCGACAACACGACTGCGGCGCTGACCGACGTGTCCTGGACGCAGTTCAACATCATCATTCTGGCCGTCATCATCCTGGTGGTTGTTGTGCTCCTGGGCTTTGTCGGAGGCGTGTACACTTACAGAGAATACCAGAACCGGAAACTCAACGCGCCCTTCTGGACCATCGAACTGAAGGAGGACAACATCAGCTTCAGCAGCTATCACGACAGCATCCCCAACGCCGACGTGTCGGGCCTCCTGGAGGACGAGACCAACGAGGTGGCGCCTAATGGCCAGCTTGCGCTGACTACACAGGGCAATTGCTACAAGGCTTAGCACCCCTTCAGCCGCCTATGGACTGGGACTGGACTTACATTATTTTCCAGATCACACAAAGCTGCTGCAAATCACCAAATCCAAAGCCCCCTCTTGTATGGCTCACTGCCGTCCTCGTCAATTAACAGCTCCTCAAACCAATAGCGATATCAAGCCACAAAGTGAGAGAATACATTTCCCCTTTTTTCTTATGATTTTCATGAGGAATGAATGACCAGTGAGAAGCGTCCAAAGAGAAACGTTTTATTGATGTTGTCTTTTCTGAAGACATTGTGCTGCGTTGTTTGCTAATCGGAGCTTCTATCCTGAAGTACTGACCTTAACGTCAGTTCGGATTTATAGTTAATGAGCCAAGCATTTTCACATATTTGTAAATGGGACTTCCGACTGTTTGAGTTGATCACTCCCCCGTGATCTTAAACTAAGACCATGATTGTTATTTAATTTGTATTTTGTTATGTATTATTTATTGGTTGACGTTTCATTCTCGAGAGAAATGCTGCACATGTATGACGTGTTTATTCATGGTGTTTTATCTTGTTCGATAGGTTTAAGTGACCGGTACGTTTTTCATGTATAGTTTGTGTGTTTTTCAGAAAGAGGGACGATGAAGGCTGCTGGCATATGCATCAGCTGTTTATAGCTTACTGTGGGTTTGTTTCTGAAAAGATGCCAGTACACCTGATGTATCCTCGGGGAGTGATTCTTTCAGAGGCCTCAATGACCATTTAGGAAAACGCACTATGATCCACAGCGACTGCAGGCCAGTGACTTATATCAGTGTAAAATTCTTACTGAAAACACCACCATGTAATTGGCAAGCTTTTGCCGAGGTAAGTTGGCAGCAGCCATTGAAATCATTCATTACCAGTTTTCCCAGTTAATGTGGATGTTTGACTGCTTTCGTCTTCATTGGCAGCGTATAAGTTTTAAGGATCTGATCACCTTAGGTGGGGCTTGATGAGTAATTGCTGTTTGTTAAACACAATGTTTAAATTTAAAATTGTTTCATGTGAGACTAGCTAGCATATATTGTTAACATTCCCGAACCTGCTGGGTCTTGATAATCATTCACACGCCAAATTTGCACCACGCAAAAGTTTTATCGTGGTCCATGACTCACCGAATTTCGAATTTCATTTTTTGGCTGGCCTACAACTGAATGAGTAATTGAGATTTATCTCCTCAGGTCATTAGGCTTTCCCTAATGTGATCTCTGTAAATGTGTACAGTGAACGAATGTGAATAGTTGTACAGGTAGAATATTGTGTGTGTACTCACTCACCAGGGCACATCGTTGCAAGTCAGCCCACAGCTTTTTGATATGTTTTCTCTTTCTTATTGTCACTGTCATATATGCAGATGGAGGACTCGAATGCACCACCAACTCGTATCAAAAGAGCAAATGTGAATAATACCCCAAAAAGTCAGAGCTCAACTCATAAATAAAAAGGATTTAACAGCCTTTGTGTTTCTTAAAGGTGTTTTTTTTTACTATAAGATGCGATAACAGACTACACAATACAGTTTAAACAGTATGATCGTTCTACCTAGAATTCCCATCTCCTTTCTTTTTATTTGGAATGACCCTAGCAATAGATGGGTGTCTTGCCCCAAGGGCGTAGGTTTGCATAGGGACGGTACGGACTTATCCCTACCAGCTTTACAGGATGCTCAAATTGTCCCCACCAACTTTTAAGAAACCTTATGTGCATGATATAGGGGGTTCAGTTATATAGGTAATTTAGATCGTCTTCCCATATGTTGAAATAATAGAATAGACCCTACCATTATTAAGTGACTTATTTTCATTATGTTCGGACTTACATTTATCCCTTTTCACTTGCTGAACGTGCAGGTCAATTTTTTGCCCCCTCAAAAAAACGTTTGGTTGGCTAGTGACTTGAAGCCCCCCGTACCGCCACAAAGACACACACACATATACTCCCACAGCCCCGACAGATTAATGTATACAACATGCCGCCTCCTCCGCCAGAGATATTAGAAGTTTTTTCTCGGCCAGCAGTAGCCACCGTTAAAAGTTGTGGAAGTCGGGGAAACACCACAAATTTTGCTACTGAAAGTCCAACGTGCATCAGAGTTAGCATAACGTTAAACTAGCTAACCTGCAAAACTACTGCGGTCAGGCCAGCCTCCACAAGGAACAACGAAGTCAAGCTAGCCGTCCCTTATTTGGATCTGTCACGGCCCTGCCCTGCCTGGTATGGGCCGCTCATTGTTTGCATTAATTACAGTATGACCATTAGGGTAATATCGTCCCTACCAATGTTGAGACCAAACCGACACCCTCGTCTTGCGCTAATAGGGAATTGGGGAAGCAAGCTGGCAACTTGAACTTGTTTGCCTATGTGTGTGCACGTAGGTGGACTTAATACATGTGTGTAAAAACATTTCCATGTAGCAATATGCATGAAAAATGTTTTTATCTCAACTTGCATTCTAACAGGGCCTTCTGGAACTAATTCTGCCATTGATAGTGTGGAACCACAAAATAATTGGCTGCAATGACTTGTGACTGTTGGAATAATTACAACAAATCTAGTAAAAATACCGTATTGGCCCAAATATAAGACTGTCCTGATTATATGACGACCCCCTCTTTTACAAGACTCAAGTTTCGAAAAAAAGACTTTTGGAACACCAAATTAATTTTTATGCAGAAAATAATTACAGTACATCCGAAACAAATGATTATAACAATATATTTTAGAAAAAAAGCATGTTATTTTGCCTCATTAAAATCTTAATATCTGCACTTTAGTTTACATATTTAAATGTTCAATCACATTCGTAAATGAATGGCTTCTGGTTTTTGAAATGTAAATAAACCAATCTATTGTGATAAAACATCAAAATTGCAATAACTGCATTAACCATCAAAGTGAAGTCTAACTGTAACTGTAGTCTTGAAACAAATCTGAATAAGGAAAAACATTGCAATAAAATAATGCAAACTGGTTAAACTAAAAAGAGTAGCGGAGATCTGTCATGACAGAACATCGCTTCAATGATATCTGGCGCCATCTAGCGTCGTGAATGGGGAGAGTAGCTGAGATCTGTCTTGACAGAACATCGCTTCAATGATATCTGGCGCCATCTAGGGTCGTGAATGGGTGTAATGTCTAGACCGCGAATATAAGACGATCCATCTTTTTCAGTCTTATTTCAATGCAAAAAACACCGTCTCATATTCGGGTCAGTACGGTAATTAGTAAGCATACACATACTAGTACGTACAGTACATCTACTGTATATGTATTCATACTGCCAGCGCAGCCCATCACTCCTCCCGCAGCCCCGCAAAGAGGCCATCGTTACACACACACACACAACCTTTCCCCCCCGCCCGGGAACCAGGGTGGTCCCCCAGGCCACCCGTGTCCCCATCAAGCGGCCTTCAGGGATGGGAAGAGGGGACACACCACTAACCCCACCCCCATCCGCCCACCCGGGCCATGAGCCACAGCCCCAGCCCCCCCAACCGGCACGGCATGCCATGGGACCCCCAAAGGCCCACCAAGCCCAGGGCAGGCCAGGGTCCCCCACCGGTGTTGTGCCGAAAAATAGCCGCCCCGCGTGAAATGTCTCCCTTGACGGGAACGCTTATTATAACGCTTTATTGAGCGTTTATTTCATTTATTTATTTGTTTATTTATTTTATTATTGCGCGCCCACACGTCCGGGGCCGGATGTATGGGGGGACTGGGGTGGGCACGGCCCACCCAGACGTGAGTCGTGCCCACCCAATCAAAATGTCGGTGTTCTGTTATGCATAAAAGATTGATGGGTTTTGTGATTGACTACCTGAGTTTTATTGCTTTTACGTCTTATTAGCATCATCTAGTGGACGCCTCGATTTACTGCATCTCATGCGCACTTTATTTGAAAGAAACTGCAACACGGAAGTGACGTTATTCAGTAGAGATTAACAGGATGACGGCCGCAGTCAGTTCCCGCCGTCTCTGTGACCACTTTGCCTTGAATTTGAGGTTGCATCGCCGGTATGTATTGTTTAAATGTGTTTAAAAACGTAAATATGTGGACTGTGTGTATTTCCGTGCTAAAAAGTGAGACGGATTCACTTAGCATGAAACTTGTGATATGCTAGTTACCCACGAGTTAGAGGTCGGCAAAATGGCGTCTCGGGCGCTCTGCTCATTGTTTATTCATATTTTCATATGCAGTTTGCTACAGATAGGGCAGTACATATGCGATTTCATATATTGTGCATATTTTGATTGTGTTGTTTTGTGTGTTTTCTTTAGTTTCACCCTTTTGAGTGTTAATAAACCTGCTTAGACAAAGCCACGTCTGCAGAGTCGTTGATACGAGAAAGATGTTCATAGCCACGACTATCGTGACGGCACAGTCGGGAATATCTATTGTAGCGACGCACTGGATATAGAGAACGCACAGAGAGTTGGTCTCACCAACTTTTTTATTCCAGGATTAACGGTTACTGTTGGCCGCAACCACGCCGAACAAGCAATCACCAAAACAAGCTGGTTTTCCAACCTCATTTGTTATCTGCGCGCTTCCTCTCTCCTCCAGACACATTCTCGCAGTCGGACAACCGGGCATTAATGACGTCCCCAGCCACAACAAAGCATCGCCATATTGAAATGGGGGCAAAACACGAGTCACAAGCAGTTGCGCTGTCGTGCATTGTAGTACAAACGCGTTGAACTTTTGTCTTATTTGCGGTCTTTTTTTCCGTCTGAATGACTAAAAGTTGCCGTGTTCCGGGTTGTAACACAAGGAAGAGTTCGGAGCCGCATTTGAAGTTCTGCATTCTTCCTCACGAGAAGAAAAGGACAAGCAAATAGCTGAAAGCAATCAATTGAGGAACAGGAAAAGAAGACGGTTCCGTGGACCATTCTCGCCAGTGGGGACCTAAATCCAGGCACATTTACGTTTGCAGCTGACATTTTATTACTGGTGAGTAAACTTAATCGATAATTTTTGTCCCAATTAGCTGCTACGATTCAATAGACTAGGCAGTAGTTTTATTACCGTAACCGACAACTCGCAAAGCGTTATTTTTCTTTAGCCGTGAACTGCTCTGATCGGTCAATCGGTATATTATTGGCCTGGTGGGTTTTTTTCCCGTGACGTGTTCACGGCTAAATAACGCTTGGAGGCGAATTACCGGTTACGGCAGAAATAATCACTCCGTTTATACTACCACTTTTCTTAGTTCTACACAGTACATATTCCACGTAATTAATAAAGGACAACTTACTGGGTTACTTTATGAGGTAGTTGTAGATTTTTCCGAACTCCACTGCAGGTAATTCCTTTGGATTGTTTATTCAGCTATCAGCTGCGACTTTGTATGGGCAGATTTGCAGGCCGATACACGCTAATTTTAAGTTGTAACGCCTCCTCGCGTCTATCGGCAGTGACTCGTGATAATAATAAGTCATGTTTAAGACGTTTTTATGAAAAAAAGACGCAAAATACAGCTGAAATATATGAATTTCAGACAACGTTTGTCTACGGATGTTTACCTGTGCGTGCCCCCATCTCAAAATGGCGACACGTTGCTATGCGAGATGACGTCATCGTGACATCATGCCGACTGCAAGAATAATGAGATAGATGAATGAAGGAAAAAAAAAAAAAAAAAAAATTGATGCAGCCTCAACGGGACACAAACCAGTGTTCTACTTGCGCCGGTCCCAAGCCTGGAGAAATGCAGAGGGTAAAAAAAAGCCTGCATTGGGGGTGCCCCCTCAAGTTTTCTTAGTGCCCACTCTGGTGAGTAAACCTAGAGCCGGGCCTGCACACGTCACTCGTACAAACAGCTTTTTCTCACCAATCGATAGACATGGAAACGATTTTCTTGTACCGTGAATATGCATTATTTTACTCTGCTTGAACTAATAAATGTCATACCTGTGTGATTGTCATTGGGATATGGTCATGAAAACCTGTAGACCAGGGGTTCCCAACCTATTCCACTAAGGCACACTGTGGGTGCAGGATTTCATTCTTACCAAACAAGATGACAACACTTTTTCCCCAATCTGGTGTTTTACAAGTGCAATCAGTTGATTGCAGTCAGGTGTGGCTTGTTTTAGCAGAAGCCTCATTGGTTCAACTGTCTCTGCTGGATCGGCTGGAACAAAAACCAGGACCCACAGTGTGCCTTGAGGACTGGGTTGAAAACCCCTGCTGTAGACTAATACATTTCTGTTCAAAGATGGTTATGTGGCCCAGTCCACGATTTGTTACTAAAATACAGTACTAGTATTTTGTGTAATTTATTTAAAACTGATTTTACAGTCGTAAATCCATTACTGTAATGCGTCCATGAAAATATTTGATGTTTTCACCTCAATAAAGCGTTATAAATAAGCGTTCCCGTAAGGGGGGGACATTTCACGCGGGCGGCTATTTTTCGGCACAAAACCAGCAGCCAAGGCAGAAGGCCACGCCCCGGGAGCCTCGCCATAGAGAAAAAGAGTGGGACCCACCTACCACCCTATTACTGTGGCTGCCAGGTCCCTGGCTGGTAGCCATTACCCAGCACCATCACTGATTTTTTTTTTTTTTTAAATATTGTACGGCGACCTTGAGTGCCAGAAAGACGCCTTCAAATAAAATTTATTATTATTATTATTTGGGCACCCCTATGAAGAATTTCTGGAGGCACCAGTGATTTGGAATAGGCAGTATAGCGCCTCTCCAACACCTTGTGGTTGTTCTTTTCTTGCATGTAAGTGAACGACGGCAGGTGTTTTAGAGCTTTTGCTCCCCCTCCACCCAGTTTCCCTTTGCCCTCCAAGTGACCCGTGTGACGTCATAGAACGTGCTTAGGGCAAGTGAGTGAGGGCAACTCACCGTAAATGGAACCCAGCCAAACATGAGCTGTCTTTAATGACTCAGGTCTGGAAATCCCCCAAAAAGAGCTGGGGAGAGGGAAGTCGTCTGGGCTTCCCTTCTGAAGCTGCCGCCCCCGCGACTTGACTTCGGATAAGTGGGAGAAAATGGATGGATTAAAAATATATTGCGTGGTGACCCTTCATGGTATGTTCATAATTCATCCATGGAACTAACCTGGGGAATGTTGTGTGTGCACCAATGTCCTACCCATAATATGGCCCCCTACACAAAAAGGATTGCTAAAATCAGTTTTTTAATTAAAAATTAAATGTGTTCAAATGCAAATATTTGAGTCTCAAATATTTTTTCGCATTCAAAAACTTTTCTATGATTGAAATTTTTTTTTGATTGAAGTGATTTTTTGTTTGAAGCAACTTATTTTTTTGATTGAATAATAAAGACACATATGTCCTAGCCAAAATGTAGCCCAAACAAAAATCAACATTACTTCAATCCAAAAAGTTGCTTCAATCAAAAAAAAAAAAAAAAAAAAAAGGGAAGAAAAATAGCTTTCAAATGCATTTTTTATTTTTGCATTCAAACACATTTTTATTGATCGAATAATGACACAAATTTACCTCCATATGGCTCCACCCAGGGGATACAATTTTTGTCTGGGGTAACTACAATGGCACGACACCGGCAGGCGTACCATATTCAATGGATGATGATCTTGGCAAAAAGTATAGCTGTCCTAAGCAGCCTGATTTAGAATTCCCCTCAAGAATGATGGGAAACAAAAAAAACGCTCATTTTCAACTTATTATTAGGGCTGTCAAAATTCTTCAAAGCGCTGCATGCGTCAATCATTGTTTATATATAGTTATACATATAATTTATCATTTTTTTAGGGCTGTCAAAATTATCGTGTTAACGAGCTGTAATTAATTTTTTTGATTAATCATGTTAAAATATTTGACGCAATTAACGCACATGTCCCGCTCAAACAGATTAAAATGACAGCACAGTGTCATGTGCACTTGTGACTTGTGTTTTTGGGTGTTTTGACGCCCTTTTCTGGCGCTTGGGTGCGACTGATTTTATGGGTTTCAGCACCATGAGCAATGTGTAATTATTGACATCAACAATGGCGAGCTATTCTAGTTTATTTTTTGATTGAAATTTTTACAAATTTTATTAAAATGAAAACATTAAGAGGGGTTTTAATATAAAATTTCTATAACTTGTATTAACATTTATCTGTTAAGAACTACAAGTCTTTGTATACATGGATCGCTTTAACAGAATTTTAATGCCACCTTGTTGTTTGTTATAATAAACAAATACAGTACTTATGTACAGTATGTTGAATGGATATACGTCTTGTGTCTTATCTTTCCATTCCAACAATAATTTACAGGAAAAATATGGCATATTTTATAGATGGTTTGAATTGCGATTAATTAAGTTTTAAGCTGTGATTAACTCATTAAAAATGTTAATGGTTTGACAGGCCTACTTATTATAATAAGTACTGTTAGCTCTTTTAAATCAGGGCCAAAAACGCTTTAGTTTAGCACTGTATATCCATAACTGTCTATATATTTCAATCTACTTGCTTTCTATTCCTCTTGTGCTTATCTCCATTGCTGATTTCAATTATTATTAGTAGTAGTAGTTTTTGTTTTATTTTTATGTATTTTTATTCTATTTGTGATTAAATGCGATTTTAATGTATAATTTTATTTCCCATTTTGATTGTCTTGGTTTTTATGTTGTATTGATTTAAATGTGAATTTTATGATCTTCGTGTGATGTAAAACACTTTGAATTGCCTTGTGTTGAATTGTGCAATATAAATAAATTTGCCTTGTCTTGCCAATAAATATTCTTGTAAGTTAATTTTATTGCTGACACTACGTTTTGTGGTCATCAACATGTTGTGTCCCCCCTGGCCCACAAGTCCAACTCCGCCTATGGTTGAATACAGGTTCAATCATGTCTTTGTGTTTGTGTAATAAAGATTTACAAAACACTTTCAATGAGTCAATACATGAGTAACGTGGCAAAAAGTAGATGTTCTTAAATTGGACTGTTTTTGGTTTTATTATTGCAGCTATTTCCGTTTTAACGCAATTGTACCCCCCAACGCACACACACGCACACACACAGAGAGAAAGTATTAAAATAATTGTTACTGTCGAAGTAGAGAACGTGAAAAGTGTGGGAAAGTTTATCTCTAAACACCCACACATTTAATCACACGGTGTGCCCCGGCCCTCCAGGTGAGTTGTGTTGTTTCTTTTCGCCGGGATTCTTACAAGGGTGGCGAGCGGGATTTCCCAGTTTTCACAGTTTTCACCGCCAAATCAGTAGGCGCAGTCCAATCACGTAGGCGACTCCTGTCTCATAAGGCCATATGTCAGACCAGGGGCGCAAATGGAATCCACGAGGAGCGTCATGATGGAGGAAGGCATGTGTCGCCGAAACACGAAGAGCAGAGCCGTTCTTTCAAGAACTACGGCAGGCCAGTACTGCATGTACCTGGCGTTATGTTTGCTGTGCGCTGCGGTATTTGGGTTGGTGTTGCTATTGCTCCGACGGGGATGTCCCCAATCACCTGCACCTGACTCTAAGGTAAGAGGCATTTTATAACAGGTGCTAGCAACTAGTGCGCATCAACCGAAACGACAAACGCTCAAAAATGTGAAAAAAGTCATTTTTTTTTATCTTCTTAAAGCAAGGGCGTAGGTTTGGTCTCAACATTGGTAGGGACGATATACTAATTATGGGGCGCCGTTTGTAAAGCAGTACATGCTAAAAATTACGACATCATTTTCTCACATTTAGCGCCACACAGTTTAAAATGGTTTGAATTATTTATTTTTTGCACATCTACAACGCAATTTAGCAACTTAAATATTTAGTTTTTAATAGGAAGTTTTAGACCTGAATGTTTAAATCCAGAACTAAATATTTAATTTTAATCATAAATTTATATCCTAAATGTTAAATCTGGAAACAGTTGGAACTAAATATTAGGCTCGTATGACGTCGCACTCGCGAGGTTTCCGCCGCTATCGCCATTTTGGAAGCGAGAAACCTAAACAGTGAGGCATTTCAACACAGGTCGCTCTTTAAAAATGGTTGGAAATTATTGTGCGGTAAAGAATTGCAACAACCGATCGAATAGACAGGAGAATGTACAGCTCGACGGAACACAACATTGAGTTTCTTCCGGATCCCAACATGGAGAAAAGGCGAGGGAAAGGTCATATCTGAACTTACCAAACGTCGAAGAATAGCATGGGTGGCCTCGATCAGAAGCAAGGGCATAACGTTTGATTCTCCAGTTACACACTGAGTTTGCTCTATGCACTTCCACTCCGGTAAGTTAATTTCGTTTGTTTACGCAAATTTCAGTAACTTTATGCCCTAAATCGGCCTGTTGTTAGCTATAGCTACAGCTAAACAACTAGCATGCATACATGTGCATTGTCTTCATAAGACATAATTCCTGTCATTGCTAAATGAAAAAGCTGTAATATTTTGACGTGAGAGAGTGGCAAAGAATTTGTACACAGGCTACATTTTCTGCAGCAAAAAATTTGTACATCCGTGGTCACAGACTAATGTAAACACACATTGCCTACCTTTGCTAGAAAGATGGTGTTGCCGTTTGCTATGGTCATAATGTGCAGATCCTGCACCCATCCGCAGCAAAACTGTTTGTAGCTTTGTAGCGATTTGTAGTTTCGGAATTGCTGATGAGTGTAGTAACATACACCAAACACTAAATACAGCGTGAGGTCCATTTCGCGTGTGGTGGAAGCTTGTCGACATCTTTATTCCATTTGTGTTCGGCTTGCTCGTGAGGGTCAACATTGTTCACATCCTTAAAATTGCTCACATATCTGTCCTTCGCCGTGGTAACAAGTTTGTCTCTGTATCGAACTGGCAAGTTTTCCCTACATTTTTCCATCTTTGGCACTCGTAGTTGAATTGTATTTCCGTTAAGTTTAAATGTCCCGTGATGCAGATGTGCTTCCGAAATGGCTGCGTTGTCGCAAATCTCGCACGATCCCGTGCTGCTGTGACGTAAACGCTCGAGCTTAATTTAGCTTAATATGCAAATTCGCGTGACTGGAGACCGGAAGTAACAAAATAAAAGCTGGAGCAACTCAAACTGTCTGTTAACTTTGATTACAGGGTACCCGCGGGTCATTAAAAGTATTTTAAAAAAGCATTGAATTTAGTTTTCCATTATTAAAGGTATTAAAAGCATTAAATTAGCTGTCGTAAGTCTGGAATTTTTTCACCGTGGTTTTAATTTTCAAGAACATCTCAGTGCAACCTAAATTATATCCGCGACGTTTTTTTTTTTTTTTTTTAAATCCATAACGAAGATGACGCGTAGAATTTTTAAGATGCGCTGCACCTCGTGCGTGCGCTCCGTTAGCATCATTAGCATAAACATCACAACAGCAGGCAATCGCACAGTACTGTGTGCTAACTCAAGGAACTGCTCAGATGCCTTAGTTGTTATGTTCGACGAAAGCCTCGACAAGACAACCAAGTCCAAACAGTTGGACCAGCATGTGAGGTATTGGATCGGCAACCAAGTCGCATCCAGATACTTTGGGTCGCAGTTTATGGGTCATGCGAAGGCAGTGGACCTGCTTATCATTTCAAAATAAGTTGCCAATTTCTCCAATTAAAATGTGTTAGATGCAATAATGTATTTCTGCACAGTTTGCCTTTCGAATGAATGTGAATTTCGCAATTTTAACTCAAGAGTTAGCCATGTTCAATGGGGTATTGGCAGGTGCACTAGCCTTAGCATGAATAAACCGGAGTCGTAGATTCACCATCACTCTCAGATAAACAACACGGTTGACACTGTCTATTATTGGAACGAGTGCGGGGTAATGTATTAACGTTGATCTGAATAACATGGCATGGTGATAGGCAAATTATAATGTAGGTGATCGTAAAACACCTCTTGGTATATTTAAATGTTTTTCTTGATTAAATAAGAGTATGGATTTTCTCTGTCAGATTAAAAGAAATGTCTTCAATAGCTAACAAAGGATTAACATGTGTTTTTTATACTTCTTGTAATGTGATTAGAAATAAACAATTACCAAGGGAAATGGTCATGTGTAGCTTTTTTAGTAATAAGTAATTAATGGTAAACTACTGCCATTTAGTGGCTGTTTTATAAACTTTCACTGCCATTTGCAAGCACTTTACAGTTAAGGTGGCCAACTTGACAATCACCTACCTACCACCTTGACTAGGTCCTCTTAAAAGGGAAACCTGCTGAATTGCAAATGTAATTTCTGAAGTTGCTTTACAATAATAGTGTAAAATCCATTTTATCCTGGGAGAAAAAATTCTGAAAGACCTTATATTTAAATGTATTTTCAACAAATGTGCATTCTTTTGTCAAACACACTTAGTAGTTGAGGTTAAATTTGATGTTCAGTACTTTATTTTTTTAATATGAGTCAATATTATCTAAATAACGGGTGCGAGAAAAGTATTAATTTTCATTTGAAATGGCATTAAAAAAAAGTCTTAAAAGTCTTGAATTTAGATTTATCAATCCTGGGGGGACCCTGGATTAAAAATTAATAAAACCTACTCAACGGTGGCAGTCGGTCAGCTCTTGGACATGAGACATTGTGATTATAACAATATATAGCTAAAATACACATTTAGGAGAAACTATTTTAAGAGTATTTTGTGTGCGCCAGCTTTAATTTTGTTACTTCCGGTCTCCAGTCATATGAATTTGCATATTAAGCTAAATATTTAGTTCCAACCGTTTCCAGATTTAACATTTGGATATAGGATATAAATTACAAAAGAAACAACCTCATCTTTTTTCTAAGTAGACGCACACCAAAAAAAAAAATTGTACTGGGGTAACTCATTAACTCCAGCTGGCAGTTTATGACTGCTGTAGATATGCCCATCCTATTTTTTCATTGAAACAATTTCATTTAAAAAAATTTTACATTTGTTTCCTTTTCAGTCTGAGGTGCATGTAGACGGTACTTCATCAGGTAAATGCTGTACATTGGCTTATATTCTTGCAAAATCTCTGTTGTAAAGTATTAATGAGTGGATTTTCCTTGCAGCCCTCAGACATTCACAGAAGGATGAATACCAGAGTGCTCTGCTAACAGGTAAATATGTGTATATATATATATATATATATATATCTTCAAACTTGTGGGAACTACCAAGTTAAAATACAGACAGTTTTCCCATTTCAAATACTTGAAATCTAGAACGGTCTAAAACTAATATTTCACGTGCCAAAGGAGAGCAAGTCATTTCTGTATGTACAGTGTGGCAAATAAGTATTTAGTCAACCACCAATTTTGGCCCATTCCTCCATGCAGATGTCCTCTAGAACAGTGATGTTTTGTCTGGCTTCAGCAGGGGGAGACGTCTGGCAGTGCAGGATTTGAGTCCCTGGCGGCGCATTGTGTTACCGATAGTAGCCTTTGTTACTGTGGTCCCGGCTCTCTGTAGGTCATTCACTAGGTCCCCCCGTGTGGTTCTGGGATTTTTGCTCACGGTTCTTGTTATCATTTTGACGCCACGGGGTGAGATCTTGCATGGAGCCACAGATCAAGGGAGATTATCAGTGGTCTCGTATGTCTTCCATTTTCTAATAATTGCTCCCACAAGTTGATTTCTTTACACCAAGCGTTTTACCTATTGCAGATTCAGTCTTCCCAGCCTGTTGCAGGTCTACAATTTTGTCTCTGGTGTCCTTCGACAGCTCTTTGGTCTTGGCCATAGTGGAGTTTGGAGTGTGACTGACTGAGTTTGTGGACAGGTGTCTTTTATACCGATAAGGAGTTAAACAAGTGCACATAATACAAGTAACGAGTAGAGCCTTGTTAGAAGAAGTTAGACCTCTTTGACAGCCAGAAGTCATGCTTGTTTGTAGGTGACCAAATTCTTATTTTCCACTCTAATTTGGAAATAAATTCTTTAAAAATCAAACAATGTGATTTTCTGTTTTTTTTTCTACATTCTGTCTCTCATGGTTGAAGTTTACCCATGTTGACAATTACAGGCCTCTCTAATCTTTTCAAGTAGGAGAATTTGCACAATTGGTGGTTGACTAAATACTTATTTGCCCCACTGTATATATAATTTATCATTTTTTGTTAGCTGTTTGTGAAGTTTTTTGCTTGTACGCTTTGTTCACTTACATCCTGCGTAACTCCTGGGGGCTAAGCCCCTCCCTTTTCTTCAAACCTAGCGATGCCCCTGGATCTGTATCTACCACAGCAAAGCCCATTTGTAATTTCTCCAGAAATTGCAGTTTCTAGTTAGGGCCCGAGCACTAAACGTGCGAAGGCCCTATTGTTTTGCAAAGGATTTTTAAATTTTAAAAAAAAAAAATTTTTTTTTTCAGGGCAAATGAGAACGGCCAATTTGGAGGCCTGAACATGCACGAAAAGTCACCAAAATTTGCACATACGTGCGGAAAATTGTAAATTTCGATCATTTTGCAACGTTGAAAAAAAATCTAACAAAATGGCTCAGTGGCGCCCCCTTGAAATTTTAAACTTGGCCTATAACATTAGGGTCTGTCAGCGTAGAGCGATGAAATTTGGGGAGTCTATACCATGTCTAAAACCGCTCCAAAAAAGCATTTACACCCATATTCCAAACCCAACAGGAAATCGGTTATTTTGGATCGAATATGAAATTTTTATTGATTTACAGGGTGCACATTTGAGACCTTTTCGCTAGGGGATTTAGTTGGATCATCTTCAAAATTGGTGAGACTGTTCAGGAGACATATGAGATCTTAAGTTGTTAAAATGGTGCGTTTTCATTCACGGGTCTGACCTGGGCGTGCTGCCAAAGTCGGCCATTTTTTCGGCAAAATGACAAATTCAGTAAATGACTAATAGTTCCTTGGCACAACGTTCAATCTTTTTCATATCTGCCATGCAGTGTTGTTAATTTTACTTTAAAAAGTAATTAATTACAGTTACAAATTACTTCTCCCAAAAAGTAATTGCGTTAGTAACTCAGTTACCTGAATTTAAGAGTAATTAGTTACTTGGCAAAGTAACTAGTGATAATTTTCATGTTTTGTTTTGTTTTTCTCAACAACAACAAAAAAAAAGGTCACACAATGTGAAGTTTAAAGGGTTTTTGGGACAATTGGCCCTAGCCCAATTCTTTACCCTCCACTTAGCTAGACACAAGGGTATTGCGATAACTAGATAGTAACCTTTGCTATGTGTGGAAGTCATTTAAAGTTGTGAATCAACCGTTAAAGTTGTTAAAATTGCTCCCGCTATTGCATTAGTTCCCTTCTGTCTACTTTCAACATGTGTAGGGTTTAAAACTGTTTCATCATTTAAAGATAGATTTAAGTCAAGATTTTGCCGATTTACGACCATTTTAGATTACAAAAAAAAGTAGGTTCGCTAGGAAGGATCTCTACAACAGAGCCTTCCTGAGAGGTCTACTGATTTAAGGTGGCGGCTGTTTACTAACGCATGTAGTCCTTAAAACATGTTGCCAATGCAGCCGTGTCTGCCATTTGCATCTAGTTCTATAATATGTGATATCTACCGTATCATGTGGGCGTAGTTTGTAGGCTACAGTCAGGTATTATTGGAGCCACCTAGCATCGCGTTTGCAACGGCGTCTTTCCCACTCCTTCTCTGCTCTCGTCTCCGTGAGTCCGTCTCTCTGACTTTTTTTTATTCAACCAACTTAGTAACGCACGCCTTTCCCGCCTCAGTAACGGTAACGCGTTGCCAAGATGAGATAAGTAATTAATTAGATTACTCACTACTGAAAAAAACGCCGTTACTAACGCCGTTATATTGTAACGCTGTTATTAACAACACTGCTGGCATGTATGTGCGGTATCCCACCCTTAACACGAGTGCATTGAAATATTACCCATTAGGCCTAGCGCCCCCTAGTGAGAACAGGAAATGCCTTTTTTTACAAGACAGGTTCCTCCTCCAAGGGAAAAAAATCTGTTGACCTCAAACCTGCATCAGGGGAGCCTTAAGACCTGTGTTCAGGTGCCTGATGAAAAATATTGAGGTTTCGTTGAAGCGGAGGGGTCCAAACAGGAAAGTAAAAATGACCGTCAACAATTTGTCTCGCAAAAAACTTTGAACAGTCATAACTCAGCAGATATACAACATATCTGCGCCAAACTTCCCTTGCTTGTTGAGAGTCATACCCTGAAGGGTCTTATAAGGGTCATTTGCATCAACTCTACAGTGCCAACTAGTGGCGACAGAAAGGAGTTTTAAAACAGGCCTTTCCTATTGGGTTTTTTCAACGTAGAGCAATGAAATTTGGGGAGTCCATACCTTATGCAAAACTGTTCCAAAAAGTCTCTTGCACCCATTTTCCAAATCCAACAGAAAATCGGGTATTTTGGATCAAATGTGAAATTTTTATCCATTTGTAGTATAGTTTACATTTGGAGGCCTGAACATGCACGAAAACTCACCAAATTTTGCACATACATGCGGCTTTGCGTAGATTTCGATAATCTTGCGACGTTACAAAAAAAAATGTAACAAAATGGCTCAGTGGCGCCCCCTTGAATTTTTCAAAAAGGCGTTTCCTATTAGGTTTTTTTAACGTAGAGCAATGAAATTTGGGGAGTCGATACCTTGTTTAAAACTGCTCCAAAAAGTCTCTTGAACCCATATTCCAAACCCAACAGGAAATCGGGTATTTTGGATTGAATGTGAAATTTTTATCAATTAACAGGGTGCACATTTGAGACCTTGTCACAGAGGGAGTTAGTTGGATCATCTTCATAATTGTTGAGACTATTCAGGAGACATAGGAGCTCTAAAATTTTCAAAATGGTTCGTTTTCATTCATGGGTCTGACCTGGGCGTGGTGCCAAAGTCGGCCATTTTTTTGGCAAAATAACAAATTCAGTAAAAGACTAATAGCTCCTTGACACAACGTTCAATCGTTTTCATATCTGGCATGTATGTGCGGGATCCCACCCTTAACACGAGTGCATTGAAACATTACCCATTAGGCCTAGCGCCCCCTAATGGGAACAGGAAATGCCTTTTTTTACTAAACAGGCTCCTCCTCCAAGGAAAAAAAATATATTCACCTGAAACCTGCATCAGGGGAGCCATAAGACATGTGTTCAGGTGCCTGATGAAAAATACTGAGGTTTGGTTGAAGCAGAAGAGTCCAACAGGAGAAGTGAAAATGACTGAAGCCATTTCGTCTCACCACAAGTTTTGAACAGTCATAACTTCTACAACATATCTGCACCAAACATCTCGTGCTTGTTGAGTCATACTCTGAAGGGTCCTGTAGGGGTCATTTGCATCAACCCTACAGCGCCAACTAGTGGCAATAGAAAGTCACTCATTTTTCTAATATATGCCCAGTTCTTTTCAGGTTGGTCATTGTAGTTTCAAGACCTTTTGAAATACTTAATTTACGGCCCATGTCCACATGTCTCTGTCTGTTGCCGTGATGACCCTTTATTCGCTCCTTTTTTGTAGGACTCTCTCCAATAGGGGTTTTTATCTCTTAGGTGTGTGAATGTTAAGAGGCGACTTTCGAGCATGTTAGGTTCTAATGAGATGATTAGAGAGGACGATCTGCCACCACCCTGACCTGCACACTGTCCGAGTTGCGCTAGATTGCGAGGGCCCGTTCAGTCCTGCTTGCAGGCCTAGTTAACTTCTAGGGCTGTCAAAATTATCGCTTTAACGCGCGGTAATTAATTTTTTAAATTACTCACGTTAAAATATTTGACGCAATTAACGCACATGTCCCGCTCAGAAAGTATTCTCCCTTTTGGTAAGTTTTACAGCAAGGCTTTTTTTGCTGTCCAACAGCGAACTCTTGTGGTCGCTTTGCGACATGGTTTATTATTGTCTTGCCAGTTCATTATGGCTGCACGACGTCTCGGGCTGATAGTGTTGTGCTTATATGATCCTTGGACAAGATTTGTCCGTAAGTATGGTTGTTGTAAAAAATGTACATATTATGTTAGTAAGCGAAATGTTATATTTTTTGTATGAGACGCTTTTTGTTTATGTTTAGTGAACCTGTATAGCGTGCTAAGCTAACGTTGTTGCTAATGCAATGCTTGTGTACTTTTATTTTGTAGTTTTACGACGGTCTAAAGAGGACAATGGTTTGAGGCCATTTTATTAATAAATCAGATGAAAAAGGAAGAAGTCTAATTATTAAGGCATCGTTCACTAGCTGTCTAGCTTTGGAAAAAGTAGACGCTTCGGAGTGAGGACAGCATAGACAGATTTAAATGACAGTAGAGTGAAATGCCCACTACAGTCCTTATGTACCGTATGTTGAATGTATATATCCATCTTGTGTTTTATCTTTCCATTCCAACAATTTATTTTACAGAATATATATATAATTTACAGAAAAATATGGCATATTTTATAGTTGGTTTCAATTGCGATTAATTGCGATTAATTACGATTAATTAATTTTTAAGCTGTAATTAACTCGATTAAAAATTTTAATCGTTTGACAGCCCTACTTTTGTTGTCATCTTGACAATTCTCATTTCGAATTTGCAACACTAAAAAAAAGTTTGGAACATTCCTAAAGTAAGCCAGTTAGATGGAAATATTGTAGGTATTTGACCCCTGCCCCCCAAACCCTCCAATGTTTCTCAATGCATAATTTGGGATTTTGTCATGATCTCTCAAAACATAAAATGATTTTGCGTCACTGAATCGCTTCATTAACACCATGTATAAATATTCATTGATTTGAGACACTAAATATTGCTTCTCCACTGTCACTATTCTAGCTCCTTTTGGCAATAAGACAAATGGAAAATATCTTCTATGGGAAAGTAAGAAGGGAAACGCTTATTGCCATGGGGGCATCCTCTACTCCAATGGAAACCTGGTCCTTCCCAGTAAAGGTGTCTACAGAGTCTTTCTGCAGATTACCTACGAGAGTAATGGCGACTTCACGTGTGAAGGTTTTGTGAAACTCGTCAACAAGGTGTTCCTTTACCGTGTTACTTATACCAAGGATGTGCCTCTCCTGGCCTCTGTGGACACAGTAAGCTGCAGCACAAACCAGTGGAGTAAATCCCTACATACGAGTGGCATCTTTGATTTGGAAGCAAACAGCACACTGCGAGTGACGTCGGAACACGTCAACCTCATTTCATCGAAAGAATATTTGGTGTTTTTTGGAGCTGAACTGATTTAGTGTGCTGGTTAAGATTAATCAAATGCAGCTTTGTAGCCTGCATTATTAGGCATTGTGTCGTGTAGAGATATTTGTTCCTATATGATTGTTCATTGTACTTTGTATATTCATTTCTATATCATTTTGAACTGGAAAAGAGTTGCACAGCTGTCAGCTTCTTCTCTGAAGCAAGGTCACTTACAGATAACACAGCTGCCTTGTAAAATTCCAATTCTTGTTCGCCACTCAATGGGTTAACATGGGGGCCTCCCTATTTGCATTGGAAATAACAAAAAAAGTGTATGCATTGAGAGTTGGGGGCAGATATTCTCGAAGCCGTCTGGGTGGGGCTCTCGGGGACATACAGTATTTCCTGGCTGGCCAGCTTTTAATTATTCTTCCCTTAATATATGTATTATCTTAGGTGATTATTGCTTTCTCTTTGTTCCTGAACTGTGTGTTATCATCTCCTGTTTAATAAGAGAATAAAAAACCTGTAAAATGAGACAATTGTACAAATATTCTGTGCACTGTTGACAAAACAATGCTGATACAAATATTTCAACTTTACAATTTCAGGATATTGTTATTCATGTGTTGCTTCTATTACAAGTTGAAAAACTCGTTTGTTGGCTTCTAATCATTATCATTTGCAAAGCGGAAGAACTGATGTCTTTGAAAGTGCTGATAGAGTAGGTAGAATCTCTGGCAACTGTAGGCTTATAAAAACTTTTATACCCTATGCTATTAGCATCTTGAACTCTGTAAAGTTTTAACATATCAATATTTCCTGTCTTTTAACAAATAAATAATTGTACTGTACTATACATGACCACATCTCAATGAATCCTAAGGTGTAGGGCTGGAACAAAGTTGTCCCTATTGATACTGATAATGATAAATGCTTCGCTATTTTCTGGTAATAATGAAGACAAACTGTATAGAATATGGACAATCGGATAAAATGTTAGACTTAGGGCCCAAATCCACCAGATGCATGATCGTTCCGGTTCCAGTCTGGCTCAGTGTTGACTGCGTGCCACGCAGTACATCAAAAACAGGCAAATCATACCGGCTGCACACGGCTGCCCATTTGTTGTTTAGATTAAAAAACATCACACAAGGTTCATGGATACGTCATTCAAGAAAAGTGTAGGGCAAGTGTCTATTATGTGGAATAAAATATATATATATGGCAGAAAACACTCAGGTGACTTGAAGTTGCGCTCTAAGACCCCCAATTTGGCCAACTTTCAAAATTGTCCGATATGCGTGATACATCATTGGAAAGCTTAAAATCTCAATTTTCAGGGGGAGGAAAATTTTTGAACGGGGGGCATTTTTAACAAGTTTTTTAAACAGAAAAACCCTATCTGGAGATGAGAGCACGCAAGAGCAGAATTACAGACGCCATGACTTTAACAAGATATCGCATACTTACCTTGTAGCATGTATCCCTGAGTGCCAAGACACAGCTGTGAATGGCCATAGCTGGATATTTTGGGGATTTTATGGGGGGCAGGGTTATATAACAAGGGTCGCGATGCAGAAATTGTAGACATTAAGGAGTGGTCGAGATTTTCATTTTCATGTATTTACCTTTTTAAACTTTTTTTTTTTTTTTTCCAATTTTTTTGGTTTGGATTGATTATCATCATATCGGAGAAAATGCGACAGTAACAAAAAAAAATACAATTAAGCGATAGGTACGAGGTAGATATCCGTGACTTTTTTACAGACGGCATTTTTTTCATTGTGACATAATTTGTTTAAAAGTTTAAAATATGTGAATGAATAATTTTTTTAAAGTCGTTTTTTTTTTTTTTTTTTTTTTTTTTTTTTTGGAAACAAAATATGAGACATCAATTAATGACTCTAAGCTAAAAACGACAGACATTTTGAATAATAAATATAATTAATTACCTTCGTTTTATGGCTGGGTTGAAACAAAAACGGTTCCACGACGTCTGTAAACGGGGGTTTTCAGGGTAAAACGGACAAATTAAAAATAGTTTGGGGGCTTAATGCGGCACGACTCTGCTATGGCAGCATATAGACCTATTGTTCTATCAAACACAACAGTTGTTTTGGCTTAAAATACAGCAGTTTATTTTAAAGAGGGTTGCAAGAGCAGAAACTGCTTTTTCAGTCTTGTATATATATATAATATATACACCTCGACATACAATAATTTCGACATCTGACGTAAAATTTGACTCTCATTATTGTTGTTGTAACATTGGCAAAGAAGTCGCCAGCTTCGTCAGGTTTTTAATCATTTATTTCCGAACTTGTGCAATGCAACACTGCTACTGTTCACCGTAGCCGACTCCAACAACAGCAGAACATCGAAAGAGAAAGTAAAAACTGCCGCACCTCTATCAGTCTCTCATCATTCACGCGTTCAAGAGCAACATGCAAAACACAACCGCCACCTTAGAACTCAATTCGTTCCATTATTATTAATACTACCCTATTATAATTCTGATTTGTTTTCAAAATGTATTTGTTTTGCTATGTGTAATTGCTATTTGTAATTTATTAAGTATTGGGCATAGGTTCTTGGGCTGTGGAACAAATTAATCAAATTATAATGTTATGTGATGTAATCTTATGGGAAAATCCTGCTTCACGTTCGACCATTTCGACATACAAGCCAGGTCCTGGAACGAATTAAATTCATATGTAGAGGTACCGCTGTGTATTATATGTATATATACTGCATATACAGTGGGGCAAATAAGTATTTAGTCAACCACTAATTGTGCAACTTCTCCCACTTGAAAATATTAGAGAAGCCTGTAATTGTCAACATGGGTAAACCTCAACCATAAGAGACAGAATGTGGAAAAAAACAGAAAATCAGATTGTTTGATTTTTAAAGAATTTATTTCCAAATCATGGTGAAAAATAAGTATTTGGTCAATACCAAAAGTTCATCTCAATACTTTGTTATGTACCCTTAGTTGGCAATAACGGAGGCCAAACATTTTCTGTAACGCTTCACAAGCTTTTCACACACTGTTGCTGGTATTTTGGCCCATTCCTCCATGCAGATCTCCTCTAAAGCAGTGATGTTTTGGGGCTGTCGTTGGGCAACATGGACTTTCAACTCCCTCCACAGATTTTCTATGGGGTTGAGATCTGGAGACTGGCTAGGACACTCCAGGACCTTGAAATGCTTCTTACGAATCCACTCCTTTGTTGCCCTGGCTGTGTGTTTGGGATCATTGTCATGCTGAAAGACCAAGCCACGTCTCATATCCAATGCCCTTGCTGATGGAAGGAATTTTTCACTCAAAATCTCTCGATACATGGCCCCATTCATTCTTTCCTTTACACAGATCAGTCGTCCTGGTCCCTTTGCAGAAAAACAGCCCCAAAGCATGATCTGTCCACCCCTATGCTTCACAGTGGGTATGGTGTTCTTCAGATGCAATTCAGTATTCTTTCCCCTCCAAACACGAGAACCTGTGTTTCTACCAAAAAGTTCTATTTTGGTTTCATCTGACCATAACACATTATCCCAGTCCTCTTCTGGATCATCCAAATGCTCTCTAGCGAACTCAGATGGGCCTGGACGTGTACTTTCTTCAGCAGGGGGACACGTCTGGCAGTGCAGGATTTGAGTCCCTGGCGGCGCATTGTGTTATTGATAGTAGCCTTTGTTACTGTGGTCCCAGCTCTCTGTAGGTCATTTACTAGGTCCCCCCGTGTGGTTCTGGGATTTTTGCTCACCATTCTTATCATTTTGACGCCACAGGGTGAGATCTTGCATGGAGCCCAAGATCGAGGGAGATTATCAGTGGGCTTGTATGTCTTTCATTTTCTAATAATTGCTCCCACAGTTGATTTCTTGACACCAAGCGGATTCAGACTTCCCAGCCTGCTGCGGGTCTACAATTTTGTCTGTGGTGTCCTTCGACAGCTGTTTGGTCTTGGCCGTAGTGCAGTTTGGAGTGTGACTGACTGAGCTTGTGGACAGGTGTCTTTTATACCGATAGTGAGTTAAAACAGGTGCCATTAATACAGGTAACGAGTGGAGCCTCGTTAGACCTTGTTAGAAGGTAGACCTCTTTGACAGCCAGAAATCTTGCTTGTTTGTAGGTGACCACTTACTTATTTTCCACTCTAATTTGGAAATGGATTCTTTAAAAATTAATGTGATTTTCAGTTTTTTTTTTTCCCACATTTTGTCTCTCAATGGTTGAGGTTTACCCATGTTGACAATTACAGGCCTCTCTAATCTTTTCAAGTAGGAGATTGTTGTTGATTCTTGACAAAAAAATTAAATTTCATATCTTTATGTTTGAAGCCTGAAATGTGGCGAAAGGTTGCAAGATTCAAGGAGGCCGAATACTTTTGCAAGGCACTGTATATATATTATTAGTTATTATATTGTGGAATCTACAAGGACAACACCAACTTGGTGATGATCATGAACAATCAGCAGGAAAATAATACTTTTTTAAAATTAACTTATTGGCCCGAATATAAGACAGCCCTGATTATAAGAGGACCCCCCTGTCATGACAGAACATCGCTTCAATGATATCTGGCGCCATCTAGCGTCGTGAATAGGTATAATGTCTAGACCGTGAATATAAGACGACCCCCTCTTTTTCGGTCTTATTTCAATGCAAAAAACACAGTCTTATAATACGCTAATTGTACCCACCTGGACGCCACAAACTTTATGTAAAAAAAAGTTGCCCGAGAGTTAAAGATGACGATCGCCACGCTAAATGCTAACGTGAACGCTAATGCTAATTCTCCGAGCTACCTAGCCTATCATCATCGCGCTTGCAACGGCGTCACTACCCCAGTCCAACCTCCCCGCTCTGCTCTCTCTCAGGAAGCTATGACAAAATCCGACAACGAGCACTTCATTCAACCAAATTGTAGTAACGCGCCCCTTCACATCCTCAGTCACGGTAACGGCGTGGCAAAGATGGGAAAAGTAATTTATTAGATTACTCAGTACTGGAAAAAAAATAACGGATACTGCCAATTAGCGTTCAGCTAAAACAAGCAGCACCTGACTACAATCAACTAATTACACTTGTAAGACTCCAGATTGGTGCAAAAGTGTTGTCCTGTTTTGTTGGAAAGAAATCCAGCATCCACTGCAGCCGAGTGTGGAATAGTATGGGGACCCCAGCTCAAAATAAACAAAGCAAGATCTTCCTGGTGTGAGTCATGTATTCAGAAATATGGTTGTTTTTACAAATGCAACCCACTGTACCAATTATATTCAACCCTTAAAAGGAATTGACACAATGCTTTAATTCCTAAAGAGTAACTTGCATACATTGTTTCATTAGTTTAAATTCTTCACTGAGATTTACATACATACAGGTTCTTTAAAATTTGACCGTGGAGTGGTGGATTTAAGGACTGTAATGTTACGAATAAGACCTTCAAAGGAATATCACTATTACACTCGTCTTCGTCTCGGTTCAGTGCAGGCTTGTTTGCTTTTTTGCGTGATTTACACACTACACACCCTTAAAATAACCGACTTGTTTCAAAAGACACACAACACAAAATAGATGAATCAGATAAAGTGCAGCAAGTAAACAGCACGAGAGGTTTACAGTGTTAGCTTAAAGTTTCGGTACAAAAAAGAAAAAACTTGGACATGAAGACCTTCATTTAACATACATAACAACATTCTTAAATTCAAACAATTTTGGGTCGTCTTACATTATTTCACTATACAGTATTGCCCATTTGTGAAGGTTAACTGGAATCCATATGAACAGGAATTAGTTAATTTATGACATAACACTGAAGCAGGTACAATTGTAGGAAGGTTGTCGATTTATTCCCTAGGTTTCAGTGTTGAAACTAATAATATGCCAAAGTTACTGCATAGTAAATGTAAAAACTGTTCATTTTTGGACCAGATCTGGTTCCTCAACGAATGCCAATGCTAGCCAATGAGTTAATATCGTGGAAAGATTTTATAATGGCATTGGCGGTGGAAGACAATAACAAATGACTACAAACATGATTCATCTCGATCAGAATGTTGGAATGGAAAGTGTTTTGAAAGTTCTTCACGGTGAAACCTGACTTAGGTCATGGAGGATTGTTGTCAAGCAGGTATCACTGTACTTGTAACACATTACAGCTGATGAAACAATGTGAAACATTACACGGTTTGTTTAGAAACATGCTAGTGAAAGTAGAGTAAGTGTAATTTGAAGAATTAATTAAGGTGAAAGGAGTATATTAATGGCTTCAGTAGTACTCATTCATGAACTTCTGTGTCGGTGTGTTGTTTAGCTGAGAAGCTCCAAGTATGTGACAGGCACTTTTCCTTTTTGGTCCCCCTTTTCGCCAACCAGCCAGTCCGAGTCCATGCCTGGGACTGTGTAAACTGTAATGATCTGCAACAACAACAAAAAAACACATAGTTTCTCTTGAGATAATGATACACAACAATTTTACTCATTCATTTCATTCCCTTTGTGTGCCCCTCCCTATTCATTTTCTAATCACAAAGTTGTCAAAGCAATACACGTATCTGTTCACACACACGTACGCACTCGCCCACCCACACACCAGGTTTTCAGACTGCTCCTAAATGGGGGCATTTCACACCTAAAATTTGACACAACGCAAGTAAATTTTTCATCAACTGGCACCTGTGCAAGTAAGAATTTTGCAGATTTAATTTTTTTCTTAAAGCAGAAATGTGAAGTAATTTCTTCACATGCCAAATAGGGTCACAATTAAAGTAATTAAACATTGTCCAACAGATAAAGCATGAAAAAATAATTTATATGTTGTATATTTGACAAAATAATCGCGTTTCCAAAATTCGAGCCTGAAAGGGGACGAACCCGGAAGTGATACGTCACACCGGGAACAGCGATGGCAGCTCCATACATACGGCCGCCATACAAAGCCCTTCAAACAATGATTCAAACAGCAATATAAGCGATGGATCTCCACCCTTGCGCTCGATCTAAGTTTTTGAAGAGTTGGAGGAAGAAGAGGAGCTTGGAATTTTATGTTGGACCAAACATGTATTAGCCAGACACTAATCAGGATGCAAACAATGTGCCTAGACTACCTGACATGGAATGGATACCAGACCCATCGAGATTACAAGATTGGTAAGATATAGGCTGTTATTATTTTCATGATTTAAAGATGCAGGCATTCGCACATAATTTTATGTTTTTGTCTATCTGATGACATTGTTAAAAAAAATAATAATCAGACTTCATGTTCATTATGGCAGATCCAGCAGCTCTCGTGCATATAAAATAATAATATAAAAACGTTGGGGGGAAAGAAGGAGATGAGTCGTTGATGGCTTTCTCCACTTTATTGTGGCAACAATTAGAAAACAAAATAATAGCGGACTGCCGCCACATTCGACCGCGAAGTTTTGCTTCTCGCTGATCTCCTCCTCGCCTCCTACTACTCCAACGTCTCTTAAACGGATCGTGCATAGTGTCTTGTTATGAGCTTTTTGTTTACAAATGTATCGAACACACGACGTGCTGACGAATTTGTTTCATCATTAACACATGGAGCTAATAGTACAACACAGCTCGGGGCAATGCTTGAAGCTTGAAGGTGGAAATACATAATACAAATACAAATAAATGTGCACAAACTCACCGGCGGTGTGTGTCTCTTACAGCAACGTGACCGTGAATTACCGCAACGCCGACCCGCTTATATGCACATCCACACCCCTTTCCCGATTGACAGTGCACAATTTAAACACGCTTAACCTAGCGAACGCAACAAAAACTATGATCGGGGATTGCCACGAGTTAACTTTCGGCTAACGTCGCTAGCTTATACTGTTCATTCCACAACAGTTGGCAGCTCTGCTTTGACAAAGTCATCAGTCATCTATCCAAAAATCACACTTACTTTTTGGCAAATCCTTGATCATAAGCAGACCGGCTAAGGAAACAGGCATCTTCGAAGTGTTTGCAGCAGAGAACACTACTCGATGATGGCGTGAAATTCATTCGCTTCGTGCAAACGAAAGATGTCCATTTACATGCCCTGCTATCCTTTGGCCACTCATACAACTTTTCGTTTCAATGAGAACAAAACATCGCCACACACCGCCGTGGCACCTTACCGAGAAGCAATGCAACAAACAATACTGTTCTATGGCGGACTTCCCTCGCACTTCCCGGTGTGACGTAATTTCCGAAGATTGCCGAAGAAAAGCATTTTCGTTGTCAAGAGCGTTGCTATGGGTTAAACAAAGAATCTGGAAGGGTTGCGTTAAAAAAAATAATGAAAATATGCTTTAGCCATTGATATTATTCAAAAACATGGTTGGCCAACCTTACTTCACATTTCCGCTTTAAGTCAATCATTGAGAGTGATTAATGTTGCTGTAACGTTTACACGTACAGCATCTTTAAGCTATCTTTGTTTTGTTTTACTCTTATATTAATAAACCAAAGCATTATGTAACATACTTAATTTCCATATTTTTTTGTTTGCTTGCTTAGTAGATAAAAAACGATATAAAGTTATAGTCAAAAGTTTACATACACTTGTGAAGAACGTAATGTCACGGCTCTCTTGAGTTTCCAGTTATTTCTACAACTCAGATTTTTCTCCGATAGAGTGATTGGAACAGATACTTCTTGGTCACAAAAAAACCTTTTATGACTTTATTATGGGTTAACAGAAAAAGTGATCAAATCTGCTCGGTCAAAAATATACATACAGCAACACGAATTAGCAATTTCTTGTGAGTGATTATTGACTTGAACAATCATTGACTTGAACAAGTCAGGAAAGTCACTTGGAGCCATTTCAAATCAGCTGCAGGTCCCAAGAGCAACAGTGCAAACAATTGTTTGTAAGTATAAAGTGCATGGCACTGTTTTGTCACTGCCACGATCAGGAAGAAAACACAAGCTATCACCTGTTGCTGAGAGAAAATTGGTCAGGAGGGTGAAGATTCAACCGAGAATCACCAAAAAGCAGATCTGCCAAGAATTAGAAGCTGCTGGAACACAGGTGTCAGTGTCCACAGTCAAGCGTGTTTTGCATCTCCATGGAATGAGAGGCTGCCGTGCAAGAAGGAAGCCCTTGCTCCAAAATCGGCACCTTAAGGCTCGACTGAAGTTTGCTGCTGATCACATGGACAAAGATAAGACCTTCTGGAGGAAAGTTCTGTGGTCAGACGAAACAAAAATCGAGCTGTTTGGCCACAATGCCCAGCAATATGTTTGGAGGAGAAAAGGCGAGGCCTTTAACCCCAAGTACACCATACCACGGTGGTGGTAGTATTATGCTGTGGGGCTGTTTTGCTGACAATGGAACTGGTGCTTTACAGAGAGTAAATGGGATCATGAAGAAGGAGGATTACCTTCAAATTCTTCAAGATAACCTAACGTCATCAGCCCGAACATTGGGTCTTGGGCACAGTTGGGTGTTCCAACAGGACAATGACCCCAAACACACATCAAAAGTGGTAATGGAATGGCTAAATCAGGCTAGAATTAAGGTTTTCGAATGGCCTTCCCAAAGTCCTGACTTGAACTTGTGTACAATGCTGAAGAAACAAGTCCATGTCAGAAAGCCATCAAATTTAACTGAACTGCACCAATTCTGTCAAGAGGAGTGGTCAAAGATTCAACCAGAAGCCCACCAGAAGCTTGTGGATGGCTACCAAGAGCGCCTAATTGAAGTGAAAATGGCCAAGGGACATGTTACCAAATATTAGCGCTGCTGTATGTATATTTTTGACCCAGCAGATTTGATCACTTTTTTCTGTTTCACCCATAATAAAGTCATAAGAGAACCAAACTTCATGAATGTTTTTTGTGACAAAGAAGTATCTGTTCCAATCACGCTATCAGAGAAAAATCAGAGTTGTAGAAATAACTGGAAACTCAAGAGAGCTATGACATTATGTTCTTCACAAGTGTATGTAAACTTTTGACCACAACTGTATCATTTTTGCTTCCCACTGAATCGCATTTGATTGAACTAATTTATCAAAAAGCATCACAAACAGGTGTATCTTATCGAAGTGCATCACATCGTATCGGGAACAGGTTGTATTGTATCATATCAAATTGGGACGAAGGATGAATCATATCGCATCGTATCGAAAACATGGATTAATCGTAAGTATCGTATCGGGCAGGGATTTAGTGTATCGCAAATTATATCGCTGGCAGGGCATCGAGATGCATATCTAATCGCCACAGTAACGGAGATCCACACCCCTATAGTAACGTTTCTCACCAGCTACGAGAGTCAACTCCAGTGCGTTTAGTATATCTAGCAGTTGTAAAACGTGGTGTTTTTTTCTCTCTGGCAACTGTATGTGTTGAAAAGGAAAGTGTGTATAATGGAAACATTGTACAAGTCATACACATGAGATATGTATGGAAATTAATTTAATTATTTTGTTTGTTCTGATGGTAAGCTGCGTCTGTGATGTATGATGATGTGTCTGTGTGATGTTGAGCAGTGCCTGTGGCACACACCCACGCCGCCCCCTCCACATACACACCGACAATGTAGAAATTGCTGAGAATGTTGCAACTGCTTCTTGTCATCTTAGCCAATAGTCTCTTTTATACTCTTCAGCAAAAATCACACAAGTGGAATCCCCGTACAAGTGCATTGTAGGTACGAATGCAACTTTGCCATTAAAGTTCGACAGGGATGTATACATGTACACTACAACAAAACAACTGTGCATTAAAGGTGCATTTAAACATGTTAATAAGACTATTAATTAGGGGTGTAACAGTGCACAAAAATCTCGGTTCGGAACGTACCTCGGCTTTAAGGTCACGGTTCGGTTCATTTTCGGTACAGTAAGAAAACAAAATGCAAAATATAAATGTGCTAGTTGTTTATTACACACTTTTGTGCTTTCAACAATAGGAACATTAGCCTATACAAAGCTAGAATTCTGCTCAAAAAGTAGCGGGTATTTAAAGATAATCCAACAACAATTTGCCTTTCAGACCCCGCGTATTGGTCAGCTTAAGAAGTCGTGTGCTAAAGAGAAAAGCAATCCCAATGACAAAGATTTTAACATGTATTTTACAAATGAAATGCCTCAATGAAACATTTGCTTTTCTTATGTACGGTTTTCAAAATCTTTATTAGTGGATTTTCTCAAGTTAAAGCGCCACAGAAATTAATCAATTTAATTGTGTAAGCAGGATGTGTGTATTATTCGTATTATTTATTTACAGCTGTTTTAGCTCATTTCAATTTATTTTATTTAAATGGGCTACTATTTATTTTATTATGTGTTTATATTTTACAAATGTGATGTAGTATTCATTTATATCAGGGGTGTCCAAACGTTTTGCAAAGGGGCCAGATTTGGTGTGGTAAAAATGTGGAGGGCCGACCTTGGCGGACGTCCTTTACGTAGAACAATATATTTAAGCAAATTTTAGCAAACTATTTTGTGTGTTACATTTGCTTTATTATTATTATTATTATTTTTAGTTAATTTAGGGCTGTCAAAATTATCGTGTTAACGGGTGGTAATTAATTTTTTTAATTAATCACATTAAAATATCTGACGCAATTAACGCACATGCCCCGCTCAGATTAAAATGACAGCACAGTGTCATGTCCACTTGTTACTTGTGTTTTTTGGTGTTTTGTCGCCCTCTGCTGGCGCTTGGGTGCGACTGATTTTATGGGTTTCAGAACCAGTAGCATTGTGTAATTACTGACATCAACAATGGTGAGCTACTAGTTTATTTTTTGATTGAAAATTTTACTAATTTTATTTAAAACAAAAACATTAATATAAAATTCCTATAACTCTTTTAAGAACTACAAGTCTTTCTATCCATGGATCGCTTCAACAGAATGTTAATGTTAATGCCATCTTGTTCATTTATTGTTATAATAAACAAATACAGTACTTATGTACAGTATGTTGAATGTACTGTATATATCTGTCTTGTCTTATCCTTCCATTCCAACAATAATTCATAGAAAAATATGGCATATTTTCTAGATGGTTTGAATTGCGATGAATTACGATTAATTCATTTTTTATCTGTGATTAACTCGATTATAAATTTTAATCGTTTGACAGCCCTAAATTAATTATTTCAACAATCTCGCAACTAGCCTTTGTGGCGTTCTCTTTTGACTCTCGGGCTGTTGCGAAATACTGCTGCTGTAAAATTAAACTACTTTCAAATTGCTTCAATTTCTCGCTACGTATCTTCCCTGTAATCTTGTCGTACATGTCAGCGTGTCTTGTTTGGTAATATCGCCTCACATTGAACTCTTTGAAAACAGCGACTGTCTCTTTGCAAATGACACAGACACAGTTGTGTCCTTTAAGCGTCAGCCGTCACAGTCAACTTTCTTTTTTTTGTTGATTGTCACCATTTTAGAAATAGGGAATAAAGGGTAACACAGGGTAATGTTGCTTAGAGTGCTGCTGCCTTTTGGTGGGTAAATGAGGGGCAGCATTTAGTGTGTAAGCTACTTCATATGCTGGTAGCAGTACTGCTGACCAATTTATTAAGTCTATGTGCGGGCCAGACGTTATTGATTTTATGACAGAGGCTGTGGGCCGGATGAAATCTGACCACGGGCTGCATTTGGCCCTCGGGCCGGACTTTGGACATGTCTGATTTATATTGTATATTTTATGTTGTATAACTTTAGTTCCGATGTGAATATTAGTTCCTACTTGTTTTGTTGTGGTAGGAGGGTTTTGTATTGAACACAGGGCCGTGTTGGTTATTATTATAGCAGAGAAGACAGCAGTAAATCAACAAAGACAAGTCAACTGTGCCCCAATCTACCACTCAAGAGATCTGATGGACTCAAAAAGTAGGTTACGATTGCATATTAGTTTGAAAATCGACCGGATCCACCGTATTTTTACACGAGTGACTTCCGGTCTGCCCGATACTAGCTAGTAGTATTGACGCAGGAGGGCCGCGTCTTGCGTCAAATAATAAACTCTGCCGTTCCTTTCGCGTGCATCGGGTTGAGCCGCTTCTGGGACGCATCTAACACGTGGCCACACTGCGACTGGTGTGCATTGGTCGATTGACTCTAAAGCCCGCGTTTCACTGCGTTCTCGCGGCGGCCACGTTGTCGCACCTGACGTTTCTGGGTTATACTGTCCTGCCGTGTTGGTCCTCATTATAATAGAGAAGACTGAGTAAATATAATCTACACAAAGAAACTGTAACCCGATCGACTCACAGCCTCGAAAAGTAATAGTTATATTACGTCAGAAACTCGTTCGGTATGCGTCCATTCCGAACAGAGCACCACGTACCGAAACGGTTCAATACTATTACATGTACCGTTACACCCTTCCTATTAATTATAAAATGAAAATGGAGGAAAATATCAGATGTTTTTAAGTTATTCTAAAATGGCAGTGAAATTACTGTAAATATCCATAACAACACTGACTTCATTTTGAGTTTGAGCGCTGTCGGAAATCCAAGGAATTTTCTCAGGATACATAATGGTGTGAAAATGGATTGATTCCAATTAAATGCTATTCAAACAAAGATGTTAATGATAGCTTGACTACCTAATCATTATTGCAACATAAACTCTGGTAGGGAATTGGAATTAGTCTCGAGTGAAACCAGTTTCATTTTTAGATGATTACGCAAGACATGACATGATGACTGCTTTAAGAGTGAAAAGAAAGTCTGTGAGCATGTGTTCTTGTAGTAACACACATTCTTTAGGTGTGGCTGGTACAACCACAAAGATGATAGGATTGCGATCATATTGAAAATGACTCAACAAACATGAAGGGCCATTGGCGTGTTTGTTTTTCTACTATTTCTTCATATCATTAACAGGGTTTCACCTAGGGATTTTTTGAAGCTGTGGTGGTGGACTGTATCGGAGTCAGACAGTCTCGCTGTGTCGTGCCACGGCGAAATTGCGTCATGTCGTGACAAATGAGATTTTTTTTTCACATTTTTTCCCCCCCATGAAAAACCATAACAAAGATCTATTTGAAATACTTCATTAGCCAGGCTATTGTCGTAGCTCTAAGCTACGGTACATGTACGTACAGTGCCTTGCAAAAGTATTCGGCCCCCTTGAACCTTGCAACCTTTCGCCACATTTCAGGCTTCAAACATAAAGATGTAAAATTTTAATTTTTTGTCAAGAATCAACAACAAGTGGGACACAATCGTGAAGTGGAACAAAATTTATTGGATAATTTAAACTTTTTTAACAAATAAAAACTGAAAAGTGGGGCGTGCAATATTATTCGGCCCCCTTGCGTTAATACTTTGTAGCGCCACCTTTTGCTCCAATTACAGCTGCAAGTCGCTTGGAGTTTGTTTCTATCAGTTTCGCACATCGAGAGACTGACATTCTTGCCCATTCTTCCTTGCTAAACAGCTCGAGCTCAGTGAGGTTGGATGGAGAGTGTTTGTGAACAGCAGTCTTCAGCTCTTTCCACAGATTCTCGATTGGATTCAGGTCTGGACTTTGACTTGGCCATTCTAACACCTGGATACGTTTATTTTTTAACCATTCCATTGTAGATTTGGCTTTATGTTTTGGATCATTGTCCTGTTGGAAGATAAATCTCCATCCCAGTTTCAGGTCTTGTGCAGATACCAACAGGTTTTCTTCCAAAATGTTCCTGTATTTGGCTGCATCCATCTTCCCGTCAATTTTAACCATCTTCCCTGTCCCTCCTGAAGAAAAGCAGGCCCAAACCATGATGCTGCCACCACCATGTTTGACAGTGGGGATGGTGTGTTCAGGGTGATGAGCTGTGTTGCCTTTACGCCAAACATATCGTTTTGCATTGTGGCCAAAAAGTTCAATTTTGGTTTCATCTGACCAGAGCACCTTCTTCCACATGTTTGGTGTGTCTCCCAGGTGGCTTGTGGCAAACTTTAAACGAGACTTTTTATGGATATCTTTGAGAAATGGCTTTCTTCTTGCCACTCTTCCATAAAGGCCAGATTTGTGCAGTGTAAAACTGATTGTTGTCCTATGGACACCTCAGCTGTAGATCTCTGCAGTTCATCCAGAGTGATCATGGGCCTCTTGGCTGCATCTCTGATCAGTTTTCTCCTTGTTTGAGAAGAAAGTTTGGAAGGACGGCCGGGTCTTGGTAGATTTGCAGTGGTCTGATGCTCCTTCCATTTCAATATGATGGCTTGCACAGTGCTCCTTGAGATGTTTAAAGCTTGGGAAATCTTTTTGTATCCAAATCCGGCTTTAAACTTCTCCACAACAGTATCTCGGACCTGCCTGGTGTGTTCCTTGGTTTTCATAATGCTCTTTGCACTTTAAACAGAACCCTGAGACTATCACAGAGCAGGTGCATTTATACGGAGACTTGATTACACACAGGTGGATTCTATTTATCATCATCGGTCATTTAGGACAACATTGGATCATTCAGAGATCCTCACTGAACTTCTGGAGTGAGTTTGCTGCACTGAAAGTAAAGGGGCCGAATAATATTGCACGCCCCACTTTTCAGTTTTTTATTTGTTAAAAAAGTTTAAATTATCCAATAAATGTTGTTCCACTTCACGATTGTGTCCCACTTGTTGTTGATTCTTGACAAAAAAATTACATTTCATATCTTTATGTTTGAAGCCTGAAATGTGGCGAAAGGTTGCAAGATACAAGGGGGCCGAATACTTTTGAAAGGCACTGTAAAATGCTTAGATGAATACAGCTAGATTACCCCACGTAATAATATGGCTTTTTTTTCTCGTAGCAATAGTACGACTTACATGTCGTAGTCCTTCTTTGTCCTTTTATTTGGCCCTTATTTGGAATGAGCTCGACGACAAACTAAAAGTGTTGAAATCCATCTCCACCTTTAAAACGATGCTAAAAAGCATTCAGGTCAGTAATTATAAAAAATCCAACATAACTAGATTATAAATTCTCCTCTTCTAGGGAAGTATTTCTTTCTTTTGTGTGTGTGTGTGTGTGTGTGGGGGGGGGGGGGTGTATTAGGGCTGCAGCTATCGAATATTTTAGTAATCGAGTAATCGACTGAAAATTCTATCGATTGATCGAGTAATCGGATAAAACAAATATATTTTTGGGTGAAGATCAATTATAAATATACATGAGAAAACAAGACATTTCATCTAATCTTGAACCATTTTCAGTCAATCAGTGTCTTTAATTTCGATGTATATTGTTGAAAACAGCCAACAATTGCATCTCAGATGTAACTAAAAAAAAAAAAAAAAAAGACTAATTCACTGCTTTCACTCAAAAAACCTTTAGATCTTATTTTTTAAAAAAAAAAAATATATATATATATATACATATATATACATATATATATATATATACATATATATACATATATATATATATATATATATATATATATATACCTAAAAATGCTGTTACGCTTGATAACACATATCACTTAAAAGTTAGGATTTTTTCCCCACGTGTTTCCATTGAATTTCTATTTGTGACAAGCCATTTTTAAGTTCTAGTTAAGTTTTAAGTTAGTTTAAACTGTAAGTCCTGATAGGATTTTGAGTTTTTGCAGTGTTCAAAATAAATGTATGATACAGGCTGTATTGGAGCACATTAGGGACCAGTGCTACTTGGTGTTTTATCCAGCAATGACTACTGAGCTAAAATTGATAGTTAGCATTATTCAGTTTTTATTTTACACCCTCATCACTCCACATCGCTATGTTATGTTAAAGCCTGTATGTAAGACACGTTAGCCAAGCATCGACAGTGGTCATAATTAATAGAAACCTAGCCCTCCGCAGGGCTAACGTTACGTTAATCTTATTTATTAGCGCTTAGCGCTCTTTATTAGCGCTTAGCGCTCTATTGCTTTAAGATGGCGGCTGTTTACTAACGCTGCCCAGACGCGGCCGAGTCTGTCATTTCGCATCTAGTTCAAAATACATGTGATCTCTATGAGACTCATCAGACACTACCTGCTACCAACTAGCATCGTGCGGGCTAGTATTTAGCAACGTCGGCGTCGTTTGTAGCGGCTGTCGGCTGCAGTAAGTTTTTTTTCTCTTCTTCTTCTTCCTCTACGCACGTGACATCAGCGCGTACTGCATTAAAAGTAGTCCGAGCAAAACGTGATGATTAGAGCTGTCAAAATAAATGATTACTCGAGGTGAATAAAACTACTCGGATCAGTTTTTAAACTCGAGTTACTCGAGTTGCTCGAGTATTCATTTCAGCTCTAGTGTGTATTTAGTGTTTAATGTTATTGTTTCTCAGTATATTATTGAATGAGGATACTATAATATGCGACATTTCACCCATTTCTCTCTTCTTATAGTTTTTCTTATGATTGTCTTAATGTATGCAGGTCTTGGCCATAGGCTTTGAGTCGCTTCTTAAGGAGACCTGACTCACACATGATCCTAGCTCAGCATTATGAGATGATGTACATTTTGTGAATATGAATGTGTGTGTGTGTATAAATTGAAATTAATACGTACTACATTACCACAACAATAATAGTCCTTCTGTTAATGGACCCATTATAATGAGTAGGGGGGAATTCTAATAGCCTTAAAAAGAGTTTTACTAATTTCGGTGAGAAGGTGAATAGTTTTTTGTTGTTGTTCGTAAACTATATTTCCACGTAAACGCACATCGGCGTACCATTTAGCTTAGCAAGGAGAGGTATGAGAGTCATTTTTTGAGTGTCCCAGAGCTCGTGAAACTTGAAAAAAGCGCATTTATCAAGGTTTCTTCAGTCGTGATTGTGTATATCCATCCGCCGAAACAGCCTGATAGCACAGATATAGGTACGCAGCCCCTCTGCTATTGGATGCGTTGTTGACGTTAGCGCGGAGGCGCTCTGAAAATACAGCAAGGCAACGCAAATTCATTCAAACTTGCCGTTCCGTCCAACACGGCCGTCCACCACTCAATTTTGCCGAAAAGTTGGATCCAAAATACTATTGGCTTACCCACTTTGGTGTGGCAACAATAACAAAAATAATAATAATATTAAAAAAATAACAGCGGGCTGCTGCGACATGCAACCGCTGTCTCTTGCTATCTCGCCCTCTCTCCCATTTTTTCCTACCCGCTTCCCCTACAACACAGCTCCCCAGTCCGATCGTCTCTTAAGGGGGCCGTGCATAATTACGGACATTGCAATACACAATGAATAAGTTGTCGCTGAACCCTTCACACTAGGCTGCCACTAGTTTGAAATGGCCTTAAAAAAAAAAAACATCTTATTTGCAAGGCATGGGGGCTTTTATTTGGGAGTGGCAGTGCGCCACAATCTTTTATTTGTTGGGGAAACCCTGATTAATCATGCAGAGGTAACATATGCAAGCAGATGTTGTTCAGCTTAGAAAGAAAATTAACATTGATACATTCAAAAAGCAGGCTGGTGGCTGTGCTGACTCAGCCACATCATCACCACTCCAGACCGGTTACGCAAGAACACTGCAGTTTAGATAACTACTATTACACTTTCTGTTACCGGCTGCTTAATGAGTTCTGTTTCAAATACTTTATTCTATAAACATGAAGCACAAGACATGTTCATCATTGCTAAGCTAAGGTGGACATTTTTATTGAAAGAAAATGGCATACCACTAAACAAAATGTCCCAATAAGTATGATCTCATCTCAGTAATGAGATCATCTCAATTTACACCCACAAGTAATTACACGGTGTAAAATTAGGACCATTTTATTTGAACAGAAAGCTGAACAGCGAAGCAATGACTCATTCTGTTCTATGAATTGCAGCAAGTGTTTGGAGATTGTAGATCTATTGTACCTTCTGTTATCTATTACAAGAGCATTTAAAGGTTCTGCCTCTCGCTTCATGTTACTTGCAACACTGGATAAACAAAGATACTGTATATAGCAGGTACCAAGACTTGTGAGTGCCCCCCCCTTTTTTTTTTTGGTACAGGCCATGGTTTGACTTTTTTTACTTTTTCAGATAAACTCCCACAGCACCATACACAGTTGTGTTCAAATTTATTCAACCCCCCCTCCAGTAGATAATTTTGACATTCATTTTTCATCTTGTTTATAACCGCATCAAATAATGACATGTCAAATAGACAAATACAACTCAAATAACAAAAATATTCTTGGGAATATTCCAATTAATGGCCTTCCTGTGATTACCTCACTGACAAAATTATTCAACCCCCCAAGTCCATCACTCTTAAGAACAAAGGTTTCCATCAGGTGTTGTCAAACAGCTGATGAAAACATCTGTAGATTTGAACAAAATCCTAATTAGTGGTAATTAAGCAGATTTAAAAGGACAGTGACACATGGCTCTTCTTGGCAGTTGATGGCATCTTTACAACATGGTGAAGTCCAAGAACGGTCAAAAAATTTCAGCGAGGAGATCATTTTGCTTCATAAGCAAGGATATGGATATAAAAAGATAGCAAAAGGACTAAAAATGTCAAGTGACATAATTGGGAGCATAGTCCGCAAGTTTAAAGCTAAAGGCACATTGGAAGCGCTACCTGGGCGTGGTAGAAAGAGGTTACTGTCTGCAACTGCTGTGCGATACCTGAAGCGAAAGATGGAGAAAAATCCTTGGGTGACAGCTGAGGAACTACGACAGAACATGTCATAGGAAGTTGTTCAGGTTTCATCCCAGACAATAAGACGCACACTGCAAATTGATGGCTTCCATGCAAAAACTCCCAGGCGCACCCCCCTGCTGACTCCAAAGCACAAGAAGTATCCGAAAAACCATGTGGACAAACCACAAATGTTTTGGGATACTGTTCTCTGGAGTGATGAGACCAAACTAGAACTTTTTGGGCCAATGGATCAACGGTACGTGTGGAGGAGAAAGAATGATGCCTATAAAGAAAAGAACACCATATCTACTGTGAAGCAGGGTGGGGGGGTCAGTCATGCTCTGTTTTTTTTTTTTTGCTTCTTCAGGTACAGGGAATCTTCAGCATGTGCAAGGTATTACAAATTCAGTTCAATATCAGGAGATCTTGGATGCAAATGTCATGCAGTAATTGACAAAGCCGAAGCTTGGGTGAGGTTGGACCTTCCAACAGGACAATGAACCTAAGCATATCTCAACATCTACCACATGTTGGTTGCAAAAGAAGTGCTGGGAGATTCTGGAGTGGCCATCATAATCACCAGACCTAATTCCCTTTGAAAATCTCTGGTAGTACTTGAAAAAGGCAGTTTCAGCACGCAAGCTCAAAAATGTTACTGGAGGCCTTTGCCCATGAGGAATGGGCAAATATACCTGTGGATCACTGCAAGAAACTTGTGTCAAGCTATGCTTCACGTCTTAAGGATTTTATTGTTGCAAAGCAGGTTGTACTAAGTACTAAAGTTATACATACAGTGGTATGAAAAATATGTATAAAGCTGGGAAAGGATACAAACCATCTCTAAAAGTCCGGATCTTTATCAATGGACACTCAGAAAAGTTGTCTACGAATGGAGAGAGTTTGGCACTGTTTCTTCTCTCCCAAGGAGTGGCTGTCCACCAAAGACGATGCACAGAATACTCAGAGGGGTAAAAAAGAACCCAAGAGTTTCTGCTAAAGACTTACAGAAATTACTGGCACAGTCCAATATCTCTGTGCACACATCAACTATATGTAAAACTATGGCCAAGAATGGTGCTAATTGGAGGACTCCACAGAGGAAGCCACTGGTCCCTAAAAAAAATATATATATATTGTTGCTCGTTTAATGTTCACAAAAAGGCACTTGGACACTCCACAGAAGTTGTGGCAAAATATTTTGTGGACTGATGAAACCAAAGTTTAATTGTTTGGGAGTAACACACAACGTCATGTGTGGAAGAAAAAAGGAACAGCTCAACATCAACACCTCATCCCCACCGTGGAGCATGGTGGAGGGAGGAGCATCATGATTTGGGGCTGTTTTGCTGCCTCACAGCCTGGACAACTTGCAATCATTAATGGAAGAATGAATTCAAAAGTGTATCAGGATGTTTTGCAGGAAAACTTGAGTCCGTTTGTCAGACAGTTGAACCTAAAAAGAGGATGGATGCTGCAACAAGACAATGATCGAAAACACATAGGTTAATAGACTTCAGAACGGTTTCAGAAAAACAGAATACACGTTCTGGAGTGGCCAAGAGAAAGTCCAGACTTGAACTCCGTTGAGATGCTGTGGCGTGACCTAAAGACAGCGATTCATGCCAGACATCCCAGGATTCTTACTGAACTACAGAGGTTTTATAGAGAAGAATGGGCCAAGATTAGTCCTGATCGATGTGCCAGACTGTTCTGAAGCTACAGGAAGCGTTTGGTTGAAGTTATTGCTGCCAAGGGAGGGACACAAAATATTAGATGTGATCATTCACTTACTTATTTTTCCCCCTTCTGTCATTGTTTGCATACTACCCTCATTAAAATATAAAAACCTATAAATATTTGGGTTGTTTTAGTTAAAGCAGACAGCTGTTTTTTTCATCTGTGTGATTTTGACAAGGATCAGATCACATTTGATGGTGATTTTATGCAGAAATGTGAGAAATTCCGAAAGATACTTTTTCATACCGCTGTACCTAAGGGGTTGAATAATTTTGTCAATGAAGTAATCACAGAAAGGACATAAATTAGAATATTCCCAAAAATGTTTTTATTTCCATTGTATTTGTCTATTTGGCATGTCATTATTTAATGTGATTATAAACAAGATGAAAAATTAATGTCAAACTTACAAAAACACTTATCTACTGTGGGGGTTGAATAATTTTGAACATAACTGTATAGGTATCACTAGTCTAGATGAGAAAATATTACACTACTGGTACACAATAACCATGTTCTTGTTGTTGTATTTTAAAGAAAGTGTAACGTAGTTTGTCTTCTTTTATCAACAAAAAATTATGCTTCAGTAAAAGACGGCTGCATTTTGAGTTAGGCAACTAATGTATAAATGTCCAATTAAATCAAATGTTCCCTAGACCATACTTTTGGACCATTTCCCAAGGTTGGTATTGAACTCAATCAAATCTCACCTCATCTGCTACGAGGAAAAGTTCACTGGAATCGGCAGCATCGTAATCATAAAGGACTTTGGCCTTGCGCGTTCCTGCAGCAGGAGCTTGCACTTCCTCAATCTTCAGTGTATCCATCTCCACAGAACTGTTGAAGCCTTCTGATATCAAGTCCGCGGTAGCTATGGTGCCGGAGGAATTCAGTGCAAAAGCATTTGGTAGTCTAGGAGGAAGCAGAGAAAATGTAATACATTACTGTAATCAAAGGGTATGGCTACACAGACAAGAATGCATTTCCCACATGCACCCTTTATTAGCATCTCCCCTATGCTTCGGCGGAAAGCTTGAAGAGAGAAAAAAAAAAAAAAGGAAATTGTACAGTAAAGTTTGTAAAAATGAAATTGACACTTAGGAACAACTTTACAGAAAAAAACTACAGTGGGGCAAATAAGTATTTAGTCAACCACCAATTGTGCAAGTTCTCCTACTTGAAAAGATTAGAGAGGCCTGTAATTGTCAACATGGGTAAACCTCAACCATGAGAGACAGAATGTGGAGAAAAAAACAGAAAATCACATTGTTTGATTTTTAAAGAATTTATTTCCAAATGAGAGTGGAAAATAAGTATTTGGTCACCTACAAACAAGCAAGATTTCTGGCTGTCAAAGAGGTCTAACTTCTGGTAATGAGGTCTAACGAGGCTCCAAAATGGGTAAACCTCAACCATGAGAGACAGAATGTGGAAAAAAAAAACGGAAAATCACATTGTTTGATTTTTAAATAATTTATTTGCAAATCATGGTGGAAAGTAAGTATTTGGTCAATACCAAAAGTTCATCTCAATACTATGTTATGTACCCTTTTTTGGAAATAACGGAGGCCAAGCATTTTCTGTAACTCATCACAAGCTGTACACAAACTGTTGCTGGTATTTTGGCCCCTTCCTCCATGCAGATCTCCTCTAGAGCAGTGATGTTTTGGGGCTGTCGTTGAGCAACACAGACTTTCAACTCCCTCCACAGATTTTCTATGGGGTTGAGATCTGGAGACTGGCTAGGCCACTCCAGGACCTTGAAATGCTTCTTACGAAGCCACTCCTTTGTTGCCCTGGCTGTGTTTTTGGGATCATTGTCATGCTGAAAGACCCAGCCACGTCTCATCTTCAAGGCCCTTGCTGATGGAGGGAGATTTTCACTCAAAATCTCTCAATACATGGCCCCATTCATTCTTTCTTTTACACAGATCAGTCGTCCTGGTCCCTTTGCAGAAAAACAGCCCCAAAGCATGATGTTTCCACCCCCATGCTTCACAGTGGGTAGGGTGTTCTTCAGATGCAATTCAGTATTCTTTCTCTTTCAAACACGAGAACCTGTGTTTCTACCAAAAAGTTCTATTTTGGTTTCATCTGACCATAACACATTCTCCCAGTCCTCTTCTGGATCATCCAAATGCTCTCTAGTGAACCACAGACGGGCCTGGACGTGTACTTTCTTCAGCAGGGGGACACGTCTGGCAGTGCAGGATTTGAGTCCCTGGCAGCGCATTGTGTTACTGATAGTAGCCTTTGTTACTGTGGTCCCAGCTCTCTGTAGGTCATTCATTAGGTCCCCCCGTGTGGTTCTGGGATTTTGCTCACCGTTCTTGTTATCATATTGACGCCACGGGGTGAGATCTTGCATGGAGCCCCAGATTGAGGGAGATTATCAGTGGTCTTGTACTGTTTGTCTTCCATTTTATAATAATTGCTCCCACAGTTGATTTCTTTACACCAAGCGTTTTACTTATTGCAGATTCAGTCTTCCCAGCTTGGTGCAAGTCTACAATTTCGTCTCTGGTGTCCTTCGACAGCTCTTTGGTCTTAGCCATAGTGGAGATTTGGAGTGTGACTGACAGAGGTTGTGGACAGGTGTCTTTTATACCAATAATGAGTTAAAACAGGTGCCATTAATACAGGTAACGAGTGGAGCCTCGTTAGACCTCGTTAGAAGTTAGACCTCTTTGACAGCCAAAAATCTTGCTTGTTTGTAGGTGACCAAATACTTATTTTCCACTCTAATTTGAAAATAAATTCTTTAAAAAATCAAACAATGTGATTTTCTGTTTTTTTTTTTCCACATTCTGTCTCTCATGGTTGAGGTTTACCCATGTTGACAATTACGGGCCTCTCTAATCTTTTCATGTAGGAAAACTTGCACAATTGGTGGTTGACTAAATACTTATTTGCCCGACTGTACTTTCAAAAGATGCACAATATGAGGAAACAGTAGAAAACAAATACTGATGCGCTTGGATGAAGAGTGCGCATGCTATATGCTGGCTAACTCCTAAGCCACAGGCAACAATAAGTCCACAACAGTGTTATTTTCGTCAACCATGACGAAAATATTTCGTCAACAATTTTTTCATGACGATGACGAGCTAAAAACCTGTCTTGGGAGACTAAAAAAATAACGAGATGGATGTTTTCATCTGACGAGACGAGAACGAGATGAAAATTCGCCATAGTTTCCGTCATAAGTTCACAATGTGTGACATTTTCTTATAGTACAGTATGTGTGGTTAGCACGCATCGTAGCAGTGTTTGATCGTGTGTGCTACGCTGTGCTGCTATGCAGATGAGTCCACTCCAGTCTCCTTTTGTGAAACACGTGTTCGGTGCTGCTTGGTAAGTTTAATTTTCTTATCTGGGCTAGATATACCATGTTGCTTTAGCCTTTAAAGTGCTGAGTCATCATCACACACTAAATGCAACTTGTAGCGTTAGCATAGCATTCACATCAGCCTAGTCTTCGCGTTAGCATTAGCTTTTAGCGTTGTGAGCGTTGTCTTAAACTCGCGGAAAACCTTTCAAATACAGTGCGTGGTGTCCAGCTGAGTTTAATTAATGCTGTACCGCACGCTACACGTCACTTCCGCTTATTAATATTCATGACGTTAGCTAATGTTGCTAAGGGGGCACATGCTACCGTTTGTCCCCAACAGGAAATTAATGGAATTCGTGAACGAAGGAGAGGTTTACAGAGCTAAACCTACCAATTCTGTCTGAAAATGATGTCTCTGGTGCCAAATTCACTGGTAAAGATGTGGAAGAACATAAAAATGTTCAGTTAAAGAGATGACTTGAGTGTTGAGGGCTGAAAAAGACGAAAAAAATGAGCCGACCTAAGCATAGCCTTAGCTTTTTTATCGACACGTATTTCTTTCGCGATTGACAATGACATTCTCCTGTTTCAACAATCTATCCTTTACCACCACATGCCCTGTCTATCTTATATATTATATCCTCTAGTTGTCTTACGTCTCTGACCGTTCTTTTGGGCAATTTACACTGATATTTATGTGTAGCGATCACAAATGCTACTCGTTGAGAGCCAACGAACACTTAATTTTTTCATGAATTACAAATCTTAATTCTATAATTTATTTATACTTCCCCCTTACTAAAGTTGTTTTTTACAACAGTAAAGGTAACAGTGGCAGTCAGATACCATTTTAATTCTTTTCAGGTCGTTCATTGTCAGACAGAAGCAGCACGGCACAACGCCATGCTAAAAAAAATAAGCTAAAAATATCAAAATGACTTAACTCTTTGTTCTCTGAAGAAGAATGCCAACCCAACAAAATTTTTACTGCATATGAAATATGAATGGTTTCACCATGGTTTTACCTACAGTGGGGCAAATAAGTATTTAGTCAACCACCAATTGTGCAAGTTCTCCTACTTGAAAAGATTAGAGATGCGTGTAATTGTCAACATGGGTAAACCTCAACTATGAGAGACAGAGTGTGGAAAAAAAAATACATTGTTTGATTTTTAGAGAATTTATTTCCAAATTAGAGTGGAAAATAAGTATTTGGTCACCTACAAACAAGCAAGATTTCTGGCCGTCTAGGAGGTCTAACTTCTTTTAACGAGGTCTAATGAGGTCTAACGAGGCTCCACTCGTTACCTGTATTAATGGCACCTGTTTTAACTCATCATCGGTATAAAAGACAATTGTCCACAACCTCAGTCAGTCACACTCCAAACTCCACTATGGCCAAGACCAAAGAGCTGTCGAAGGACACCAAAGACAAAATTGTAGACCTGCACCAGGCTGGGAAGACTGAATCTGCAATAGGTAAAACGCTTGGTGTAAAGAAATCAACTTTGGGAGAAATTATTGGAAAATGGAAGCCATACAAGACCACTAATAATCTCCCTTGATCTGGGGCTCCATGCAAGATCTCACCCCGGCGCGTCAAAATGATGACAAGAACAGTGCGCAAAAATTCCAGAACCACACGGGGCGACCTAGTGAATGACCTACATAGAGCTGGGCCCACAGTAACAAAGCATCAGTAACACAATGCGCCACCAGGGACTCAAATCCTGCACTTCCAGACGTGTCCCCCTGCTGAAGTCAGTACACGTCCAGGGCCGTCTGCGGTTCACTAGAGAGCATTTGGATGATCCAGAAGAGGACTGGGAGAATGCGTTATGGTCAGATGAAACCAAAATAAAACTTTTGGGTAGAAATACAGGTTCTCGTGTTTGGAGGGGAAAGAATACTGAATTGCATCCGAAGAAAACCATACCCACTGTGAAGCATGGGGGTGGAAACATCATGCTTTGGGGCTGTTTTTCTGCAAAAGGGACCAAGACGACTGATCTGTGTAAAGGACAGAATGAATGCGGCCATGTATCGAGAGATTTTGCGTGAAAATCTCCTTTCATCAGCAAGTGCATTGAAGATGAGACGTGGCTGGGTCTTTCAGCATGACAATGGTCCCAAACACTCAGCCAGGGCAACAAAGGAGTGGCTTCGTAAGAAGCATTTCAAGGTCCTGGAGTGGCCTAGCCAATCTCCAGATCTCAACCCCACAGAAACTCTGTGGAGAGAGTTGAAAGTCCGTGTTGCCCAATGACAGTCCCAAAACATCACTGCGCTAGAGGAGATCTGCATGGAGGAATGGGCCAAAATAACAGCAACAGTGTGTTCCACATTCTGTCTCTCATGGTTGAGGTTTACCCATGTTGATAATTACAGGCCTCTCTAATATTTTCAAGTGGGAGAACTTGCACAATTAGTGGTTGACTAAATACTTATTTTCCCCACTGTAGCTGTCTGCGCAAGTTGATAAATTCTTCACATTTTTTCCTCCGAGTTTTTGGTTTCGGGAAACGTATGAAGAAAACATCCTTCATATGTCGTAATGTCTACAGTCGTTTCTACAAGTTTAAAAAAAAAGCAATGTGTGATCGGCATGTTCGTTTTGAAAGATTACCGGAGAAAAGTAGCAAAAGTAACATTGTTTCTATGCGAGGGCTGGTCTATAATGTTCCACTTCCGCTTTACGATGCGACGTCACCGTCTACAAATAGCTTTTGTGCGGTACGCTATAGAAAATAATGTAATGTTTTCCTGCTGAGTGCGTATTATCATCACAAAGATGGTAATATCCTTGTACACTCTACAATTACGTGCTCGTCTGTCAATGTTCGAATTTGTTGGTATCCTTTTATTTATTCATTTATTCATGGAGTAAAGTTTACAGACGAAAACATTTTGAGTAAGTAACTAAAACTAGACGGAAATTGTCAGCATTTTCGTGGACTAAAACTAGACTAAGACAATCACACTTTGAAATGACCAAAATATGATAAGAAAAAAATAAAACTAATAAGTATTTTCATCCAAAAGACTAAGACCAAAACTAAAAGGGCTGCCAAAAACAACACTGGTCCGCAGATAATCACCCGATACAATTTTTTTTTTTTTTTTAAACGGGCTTAATTTCGGACTTATTGGTGCATGTATTGCAGGTTACGAGATAGCCAGTAGGTGGCATGAGCGCACAGCCTTCAGTTTGTTGTGTGCCGTAGTTGTGCTTTTGTTTGTTTTTTCAAGTTTCTGTTGACCGTGTGATAAATTGTAGACATGCAACATGTGAATTACTCATCCACCTACACAATCTGTCATCTGATGCTCACCTTCCAAGTTCTTTCTGTAGTTCCTGCATGTGGAAATGACACTGCTTATAATAAATTGCTTGCGCCTCCACAAACTCATGTAGGCAGCGGAGGTGATTCACCTGGAGTCAAATTACAATCCAATAGTCAGTTTATTTGCAGTCACTCATTCAGAAGATCACAATTAGGTTATTTAAAACTGAGTCAGACATGGACATAGAACATTTAGTGTGTGCTACTAGGTTAATAACCATGATATGAAATGTATTGTGGCTGACATACATGCGTACTGCTAATACCCTCCAAAAGAAGCCGTGTAACCTCTGCCTGGCGGTCAAACTCAGTTTGGGCAACTCTGAGTTCATGTTCAGTCTGAAGTGATAAAAAGAACATTAATAAAGTTTCATTTAAAATAATGAAGTGAAACTTCAATCTAGAACCTTGGTGGAGAATAATACAGGTGTTTTTTTTGTGTGTTTTTTTTTTAGTAATTATTCTTATTTCGCAGGGTTAACACCTCATGTTAAAATATTTTGTTGTTTTTGTTTTTTTATAATATCCTCCTTTAATTTGAAGTAAATATTGCAGAACAAAATCTGAAAAATAATGTCATACTTACTTTTTCAACTTCCTCACTCCAAAGCTGTAAGGTGCAAATGTATGGCAAAAGAAAAATGGAAATAACAATTACAGTTGTGGTCAAAAGTTTACATACACTTGTGAAGAACATAATGTCATGGCTCTGTTGAGTTTCCAATTATTTCTACAACTCTGATTTTTCTCCGATAGAGTGATTGGAACAGATACTGCTTTGTCACAAAAAACATTCATGAAGTTTGGTTCTATTATGACTTTATTATGGGTTAACAGAAAAGGTGATTAAATCTGCTGGGTCAAAAATATACATACATGGATCTGAAAAAGCGAATCATTGACTTGAACAAGTCAGGAAAGACACTTGGAGCCATTTCAAAGCAGCTGCAGGTCCCAAGAGCAACAGTGCAAACAATTGTTTGTAAGTATAAAGTGCATGGCACTGTTTTGTCACTGCCACGATCAGGAAGAAAACGCAAGCTATCACCTGCTGCTGAGAGAAAATTGGTCAGGAGGGTGAAGATTCAACTAAGAATCAACAAAAAGCAGATCTGCCAAGAATTAGAAGCTGCTAGAACACAGGTGTCAGTGTCCACAGTCAAGCGTGTTTTGAATCTCCATGGACTGAGAGGCTGCCGTGCAAAAAGGAAGCCCTTGCTCCAAAAGCGGCACCTTAAGGCTTGACTGAAGTTTGCTGCTGATCACACTGACAAAGATAAGACCTTCTGGAGGAAAGTTCTGTGGTCAGACGAAACAAAAATCGAGCTGTTTGGCCACAATGCCCAGCAATATGTTTGGAGGAGAAAAGGTGAGGCCTTTAACCCCAAGTACACCATGCCTACCGTCAAGCACGGTGGTGGTAGTATTATGCTGTGGGGCTGTTTTGCTGCCAATGGAACTGGTGCTTTACAGAGAGTAAATGGGATAATGAAGAAGGAGGATTACCTTCAAATTCTTCAAGATAACCTAACGTCATCAGCCCAAAGATTGGGTCTTGGGCGCAGTTGAGTGTTCCAACAGGACAATGACCCCAAACCCACATCAAAAGTGGTAATGGAATGGCTAAATCAGGCTAGAATTAAGGTTTTCGAATGGCCTTCCCAAAGTCCTGACTTAAACCCCATTGAGAACTTGTGGACAATGCTGAAGAAACAAGTCCATGTCAGAAAGCCATCAAATTTAACTGAACTGCACCAATTCTGTCAAGAGGAGTGGTCAAAGATTCAACCAGAAGCTTGCCAGAAGCTTGTGGATGGCTATCAAAAGCGCCTAATTGAAGTGAAAATTGCCAAGGGACATGTTACCAAATAGTAGCGCTGCTGTATGTATATTTTTGACCCAGCAGATTTGATCACTTTTTTCTGTTCACCCATAATAAAGTCATAAAAGAACCAAACTTCATGAATGTTTTTTTTTTTTGACAAAGAAGTATCTGTTCCAATCACTCTACCAGAGAAAAATCAGAGTTGTAGAAATAACTGGAAACTCAAGAGAACCATGACATTATGTTCTTCACAAGTGTATGTAAACTTTTGACCACAACTGTAAATACTTGTTTATATCATACAACATAGGGTTGGGGCACATACAGACTGAGTAGCGAGCTTGGACACGGAAAATATTTTGTAATGGCATTTTACATCTTTAATAACTAAAACTTGAATTGTACTCTTTTGATTGTGAACAATTATTTAGCTTTTTTCAGGTAGTATAAAACCAATTGAATTATATTATAAATGTAAAGATGATATGGGGACACAAAAATACTACTTTGTACAAATAAATAATCTTGGTGTTATGTTATTTTTGTAAACCGATAGTAACCATGAGTGTTCATAGTACAGGTGTGAATTTGCAATAGTATAACAGAATCTTACAGCAGAGGCGCTGGCAGACAGCACATAGTTGCGCGGTCTGGTCTCCTGAAAATCTGGCGCCACCTATAGAAGATAATGAAACATATTTTTGTAACCTTTCAATTCAAGTACTGTTTTTTAATTCACAGTGTTCCAAGAGCTGTAAACATTGTAATGCACTGAAACTGCATCAAACCATGATAGTAACTGTAGTAGCAGTGATTTGACATGCAAATGCTAACTCACGTTAATGAAGAAGATTTTAATCTTTAGGAAATTGACAGTGACAATTAACCAATCAAATCTAAACAAACACAGAAGTTCAATATAATGGCATTAAAGTTAAGGCCGTAACGATACGGGTATCGAAACCAAAATTGCAATACTCAGAGTCACGATCCGGAGTGAGACGATAGAATCATGGCACCTTCAAGCAAAGTTAAAATGTTTGCATCTTCTGGTAACTTGCAACGAGATGAAATGAGACAGTGAAATTGACCGCGGGGAGAGCACGAAAGAGGAAGAGCCTTCGAGCGAGAGAGACTGCGTCCCTTCCCTACTCTACCCTTCAATCTTGCACCTTATCCTAAATTTGACTCAATGCCATTATATTTCTCGCATGTCAACATTGTCAAAACCAAGTTGCTAATTCATATGTATTACAGTACAACATTCTCCAGTGTCTATCTGTGTTCCTCAATGCTGTTGAAGCGCACGCAGTACATGACGTGCTTACAGTGCTGCTTCCGGTTTCACAATAACAGCGTGCCAAGGTTTTTGGAGACATTTTTACTGACAGAGGTCCATTTGTTTATTAATGTTTTTACGAAGACGAAAAAAAAAAGTTTTTAAATCAGCAAAACAAGTTTTGGTGTCGAAAGCTGCCAAAGACTTGTTTTCCCCCCCCCCATTTCATTTTTCAAACACACTCACCAAAAGCATTCTTATTAGAGATGTCCGATCACGTCATTTTCAAAGTATCGGAATCGGCAAAAAAATATCGGCCATGCCTTTTTTTAATATATATATATATATATATTTTTTTTTTTATTAAATCGTTTTCTAATTGTATTTAACGTTACAGACATAATATGTTACACTCATCCAGAGTCTTTAGTTTAGGCTTAAGGTAGGGTTATCAAATTTATCCCGATAACAGCGGCAATTCATTTTTTAAAAAATGTGTCACGTTAAAATATTTGACGCAATTAATGCATGCGCTGCACGACCCTCTCACTCATTGGCGCGCTCAATCTGTAATGACGCCGTTTTGCCTATATTGCGAGATAAAAGGCAACGCATAATGAGCAGAGTGAATTTTGGCAGCCTCTGGAACCTTTTTTTAATTGGTTAAAGTCTTGCAATCCCTCTCCCTATGATTAGAAATATCATGAGAAGCAATGTGGGGAAGCAAGGTGGCATGTGATCTATGTCTTAACACCTTATGTTATTTCCCAACGCAGAGAAGATATATCAATTGGTAGCCCTACGCACAGTCATGGTTGCACTTCCCATCATGCATTTGGGATGGCCACAGTATCATTTACTGAAAGCTCAACAAATACACTAGATGGCAATATTTAGTCACAATATACAAAGTCACGAGTCTTTCTATCTGTGGATCCCTTTCACAGAAAGAATGTTAACAATGTAAATGCCATCTTGAGGATTTATTGTCATAATAAACAAATACAGTACTTATGTACTGTATGTTGAATGTATATATTCGTCAGAGTTTTATTAATTTTTTTCTTAATGCATTGCCAAAATTTATATGATCGGGAAAAATTATCGGGAATGATTGTAATTGAATCGGGAGCAAAAAAAAAGCAATCGGATCAGGAAATATCGGGATCGGCAGATACTCAAACTAAAACGATCGGGATCGGATCGGGAGCAAAAAAACATGATCGGAACAACCCTAACTCTTATTATTATTATTTTGGAGGACGGGGTTTGAGAATAGTTTATTTATGTGCAGTGTATCACAAAAGTGAGTACACCCCTCGCATTTCTGCAGATATTTAAGTATATCTTTTCTTGGGACAACACTGACAAATGACACTTTGACACAATGAAAAGTAGTCTGTGTGCAGCTTATATAATAGAGTTCATTTATTTTCCCCTCAAAATATAGCCATTAATATCTAAACCGCTGGCAACAAATGTGAGTGCACCGTATGAGAACTACGTTCATACCTAAATGTCCAAATTGAGTACTGCTTGTCATTTTCCCTCCAAAATGTCATGTGACTTGTTACAGGAGTGCTGTCAGCATTGCTGCAGAGATTGAAGAAGTGTGTGTGTGGGGGGGTCATTCCCACCACCATGCTTGACTGTAGGCATGACACAATTATCTTTGTACTCCTTACCTGGTCGCCGCCACACATGCTTGAGACCATCGGAACCAAACAAATGAATCTTCGTCTCATCAGACCAAAGGACATTGTTCCAGTAATCCATGTGCTTTGTTGACATGTCTTCAGCAAACTGTTTGCGGGCTTTCTTGTGTACCGTCTTAAGAATAGGCTTCCTCCTGGGGTGACAGCCATGCACACTAATTTGATGTAGAGTGTAGCGTATGGTCTGAGCACTAACAGGCTGACCCCCCACCTCTTCAATCTCTGCAACAATGCTGACAGCACTCCTGTAACGAGTCACATGACATTTTAATGACAAGCAGTACTCAATTCGGACATTTAGGGATGTACGTAGTTCCCATGCGGTGTACTCACTTTTGTTGCCAGGGGTCTATATATTAATGGTTATATTTTGAGTTATTTTAAGGGGAAAATAAATTAACTCTATTATATAAACTGCACACAGACTACTTTTCATTGTGTCAAAGTGTCATTTTGTCAGTGACAAAAATGTGAGGGGTGTACTCACTTTTGTGATACACTGTATTTATTTTACGTATTAGCGTCAAATTTACAGATTATTTGTTCCATAAAACCTTATAATCCAATTTAAAATATTTTTCACATTTAAAAAAAATCCCCTTATGTATCGAATAGTGGGTCAAGAACCATGAAATGAACGTGTTGTAAATTTTTGTATTGTTACAGCCCTAATAATAACTTTCTGTGACCACTGCAGGCTTTTCTTCCATTAACAGTGAGGTAGCAACAATTTTGCCTGTATGTATACATACTGTACAGCAGGGGTGCCCATTACGTCGATCACTATCGACCAGTAGTGAGCAACATAACCTCATATGTTGCTCACACAACATAATTAACTAAGTACATTTAAAAAAAAAAAAAATCTTTTTTTTTTTTTTAACCCCACCTTGTTCAGGTCGATCGCGGGAGGTTGTCTCCTTGAAAAGTAGATTTTGGAGCAAAAATCAATGAGCACCGCTGCTGTACAGTATAATGTACACCATTATCAGAAATGCAATAGAAATTAAAACACTGAAAACACAAAATGTTACAATCGTAGTGATGCTCTGCTTTGACTTGCTCCCAAGGGGACAGAAAGAAAAATGGTGATAAGAATATTGTCAATACTCACATCGACCTCGCACTTCCATGGTTGTGAACACAAAGTAAGTGAAATCATGAATACTCGCATAATCATGAATAAATTAGTGTGATGATGCATTAAGATGATGACATGTGGTTAACTCACCGCAGCCTTTGCCTCCGCTGCTTTGGCCTTTTTCAAACGCGATTTAGCAGCATCCAGATCAAGGCGAAGATTCTCCAATAGACGCCGTTCTTTCTGCATTGACATGTTAAGAGTTTAACGATTTGACGACGTACAAAGACCTTTTGTTAAACATACGGTCCTTCTAAAAAAAAATTTGCATATTGTGATAAAGTTCATTATTTTCTGTAATGTACTGATAAACATTAGACTTTCATATATTTTAGATTCATTACACACAACTGAAGTAGTTCAAGCCTTTTATTAATATTGATGATTTTGGGAAAAGACTCAAGAAAAAACAAAAAATCCTTATCTAAAAAAAATTGCATATCATGAAAAGGTACTCTAAAGAAGCTACTAACCTAATCATCTGAATCAACGAATTAACTCAAAACTCCTGTGAAAGATTCCTGAGGCTTTTAAACACTCCCAGCCTGGTTCATTACTCAAAACCGCAATCATGGGCAAGACTGCCGACCTGACTGCTGTCCAGAAGACCATCATTGACACCCTCAAGCAAGAGGCTAAGACACAGAAAGAAATTTCTGAGTGAATAGGCTGTTCCCAGAGTGCTGTATCAAGGCACCTCAGTGAAAAGTCTGTGGGAAGGAAAAAGTGTGGCAGGAAACGTTGCACAACCAGAAGAGGTGACCGCACCCTGAGAAAGACTGTGGAGAAGGGCCGATTCCAGACCTTGGGGGACCTGCAGAAACAGTGGACTGAATCTGGAGTAGAAACACCCAGAGTCACCGTGCACAGGCATGTGCTGGAAATGGGCTACAGGTGCCGCATTCCCCAGGTCAAGCCACTTTTGAACCTGAAACAGCGGCAGAAGCGCCTGCCCTGGGCTACAGAGAAGCAGCACTGGACTGTTGCTCAGTGGTCCAAAGTACTTTTTTCAGATGAAAGCAAATTTTGCATGTCATTCGGAAATCAAGGTGCCAGAGTTTGGAGGAAGACTGTGGAGAAGGAAATGCCAAAATGCCTGAAGTCCAGTGTCAAGTACCCACAGTCAGTGATGGTCTGGGGTGCCATGTCAGCTGCTGGTGTTGGTCTACTGTGTTTTATCAAGGGCAGGGTGAATGCAGCTAGCTATCAGGAGATTTTGGAGCACTTCATGCTTCCATCTGCTGAAAAGCTTTATGGAGAGGAAGATTTCATTTTTCAGCACGACCTGGCACCTGCTCACAGTGCCAAAACCACTGGTAAATGGTTTACTGACCCTGGCATTACTGTGCTCAATTGGCCTGCCAACTCTCCTGACCTGAACCCCATAGAGAATCTGTGGGATATTGTGAAGAGGAAGTTGAGAGACACCAGACCCAACACTGTGGATGAGCTTAAGGCCACTATTGAAGCATCCTGGGCCTCTATAACACCTCAGCAGTGCCACAGGCTGATTGCCTCCATGCCACGCCGCATTGAAGCAGTCATTTCTGGAAAAAGATTCTCGACCAAGTATTGAGTGCATAGCTGATATAATTTATTGAAGGTTGACTTTTTTTGTATAAAAAAAAAACCTTTTTTGTATTGGTTGGATGAAATATGCTAATTTTTTGTTGTTGATATTTTTGTTTTTTCTTGACTTTTTTGTCGAAATCATCAATATTTAAACAATAAAAGGCTTGAACTACTTCAGCAGTGTGTAATGAATCTAAAATATATGAAAGTAATGTTTATCAGTACATTACGGTACATTGCAGAAAATAATGAACTTTATCACAATATGCTAATTTTTTTAGAAGGACTAGTACTTCAGGCAATTTAGACAGTTGTGATTTGTCACAATACTGTTAGATCTTGACACTATGACTTGCCCTAATTTAATCCCCACCCTGTTTGTAATTAACAGAGTAATTGTAATAGCCTGGGGGCAGGTTTAACATGGCTTCATTGTTTTATTCTTAGAAAGAGGCAGTCTTCCTAATGCTTTGAACAGGAACACTGAGCAAAGATGATCAGTAAGTCCAAATATACAAAAGTAGTAATGTATAGCACACTGACTGTAATAGTCCTCCAGTCTCCTTCCAGAAAGTTCCTGAGGGGTGTCAGAAAACTGATGGCTGACGTATGAAGGAACTCCCTCTGAGCTGCTCCTAATCTTTGCTCACATTCTCCCACTTTGATTAGAGTGCTTCCTGTAGGAGATTGAAATGAGCTGAGAATACAATTGTTGCATTTGTCTACTTTAAAACAGAATGATTTTACAATCTTTGTTTCGCCATTTGGGCTGTGAAAATTAACTGATAAACTAATGGATCATGAAATTAATTGACAACTATTTTGACAATTGAGGAATCATTAAGCACCATTGTCAAACTTAAAATTGTGCAAACCTTTTTTAACCTCTATATAACAGAAAGGCAATTAAGCAGTAATCTCACAGAACGAAGTATTCAATGGGATTCATTTGGCACGTACCATATGGAGTGTCGGGACCAAATTCGTTAGCAGCATCCTGCATATAATGACCGAGAAGTTCTCCATTGGTAACTCTGGATGGTGCTTTCCTGTCCAACTTTTCATACACAAACTCTTCAATTCGAGCACCTGCAGAAAGTTCAAAAGTTGATCTATGGCAATCAAAACATTTATAAACGTAATTGAAACTTCTGTAGTGTTAACCCTCACACATTGAATCACGATTTGACGACATTGATGACAGTTCTTTAGCAATGCAATCCTATTGGTCAGAATTCACTTCAGTTGTGCAAACATCCCTTATGTGATTTTTCACAATTTTTATGATTTAACACTTCTAAAATGCTACTTCATATCATTGCACCGCAATGTCTCGTTGAGATTAAACAAGGGATGTCCGATAATTTTTTGCCTCTACTTACTTACATATGTAATATTACAATATTACATACATGGTATGAAAAAATCTGAACCTTTTGGAATTTCTCACATTTCTGCATAAAATCAGCATTAAATGTGATCTGATCTTTGTTGAAATCAAACAGATGAAAAAACAGTGTCTGCTTTAACTAAAAGCACCCAAACATTTATAGGTTTTCATATTTTAATGAGGATAGTATGAAAACAATGACAGAAGGGGGAAAAATAAGTTAGTAAACCATGACATTTAATAATTTGTGCCCCCCCCCTTTTTTTTTGGCAGCAATAAATTTAACCAGACGCTTCCTGTAGCTGCAGATCAGTCTGGCACATCGATCAGGACTGATCTCGGCCCATTATACTCTACAAAGCTGCTGTAGTTCAGTCAGATTCCTGGGATGTCTCACATGAATTGCTGTCTTTAGGTCATGCCACAGCATCTCAATGGGGTTCAAGTCTGGACTTTGACTTGGCCACTCCAGAACGTTTATTTTGTTCTTCTGAAACCATTCTGAAATTGACTGACTTCTGTGTTTTGGATCATTGTCTTGTTGCAGCATCCATCCACTTTCTAGCTTCAACTGTCTGACAGACGGCCTCTGGTTTTCCTGCAAAACCTCCTGGTAAATGTTTGAATTCATTCTTTTGTTAATGATTGCAAGTTGTCCAGGCCCTGATATAGCAAAACAGCCCCAAATCATTATGCTTCCTTCACCATGCTTCACTGTGGGGATGAGGTGTTGATGTTGGTGAGCTGTTCCATTTTTCCTCCACGCATGAAGTTGTGTGTTAATTCCAAACAATTCAACTTTGGTTTCATCAGTCCACAAAATATTTTGCCAAAACCTTTGTGTCCAAGTTCCTTTTTGCGAACATTAAACGAGCAACAATGTTTTTTTAGACAGCAGTGGCTTCCTCCGTGGAGTCCTCCCATGAACACCATTCTTGGCCATTGTTTTACACATAGTTAATGTGTGATACTGGACTGTGCCAGTGATTTTTGTAAGTCTTTGGCAGACACTCTAGGGTTCTTTTTTTTACCTCTCTGAGTATTCTGTGCTGAATTCTTAGCGTCATCTTTGGTTGATGGTCACTCCTTGGGAGAGAAGCAACAATGCTAAACTCTCTCCATTTGTAGACAACTTCTCTGACTGTCGATTGGTGAACATTCAGAGTTTTAGAGATGGTTTTGTATCCTTTCCCAGCCTTATATAAATCAGCAATACTTAAACGCAGGTCTTCAGACAGCTCTTTTAACCGAGCACATCAGACAATGCTTCTCATCAAGACAATTCTTACCAGGTGTGTGTTTTATAGTGGACAAGGCAGATTTAAACCACTCATCAGTGATTGGACACACATGTGATTTAAATTGGTTGGTAAAATTTGGTTTCAATTGCTCTATAAGTCTCCTTAGGGCCAAAGGAAACTTAAAGGGCAACACTCTGCCTATGGCTTAGGGAGAGGGTTCACTTACTTATTTTTCCCCCTTCTGTCATTGTTTGCATGCTATCCTCATTAAAATATGAAACCTATAAATGTTTGGGTGGTTTTAGTTAAAGCAGACACTGTTTTTACATCTGTGTGATTTTGAACAAAGATCAAATCACATTTGATGGTGATTTTATGCAGAAATGTGAGAAACTCTGAAAGGTTCAGATACTTTTTCATACCACTGTAGCTTGGCACCTTCCTATTGTTTCGACTTGGTTACACCGTATGTTCCTGGGAAGGCGCATCCAATTGTACATTCCCAACACCAGCCCGACACCGAGAGAACAAAAGAAGTTTGCAGGTTTGCGAGCGCCCTCTACAGGGGCTTCGGGACTCTGGAGCGCCTTACCCATGGATATTAGAGTGGCTACCTCAGTACAAATGTTTAATCTTAAGACTTGTTCTACACTCTGGCTTTTAGTTCAAATCATATGTTGTCCACGTTAATTGACTGTGACCTTTCAGCCTTTGACCCCAAAAAATTTAATGAAATCAGTAGCTTAGCAGCCGGTCTTAGATAAACACATGCAATGAAAGTCCAGATGAGTCTCATCATCATCTGGCATATATTTTATAATAATGGCACTGATACTACACACTACACATTACTGCACAGCATCACTACACAGACTCACAAACGTCTAAGTAGCCATACAATAAGTGGTCACAAGTGATGTGTGGAGACCAAGATGAGTGGGAATTGGGTAAATAGCAAATATAATCTCAAGAAGTAGATAAAACCTGCTGCTTTGTGGAAGATTTTCTATCCCACTGGCCTGTCTTGTTCAATGAATCATAGTATTGTTAACATTCTGTTCATGTACATTAACGCCTTAGCTACAGTCTGGTATTATACGAACTGTTGACTTTTTAAAGCACCCAGAATGAGATCTCAAAATCTCACTTACTTTGTTCTTGTTTTTATTGTTCTTTTGAGGTATAATAACTGAAATTTCTACTCCTCAGTTACATGGAGACAGATCAGAATCAAATTTGCTAGGTAGATTCTAAGGATGTATACGACTTGATCCTTAGAGCCCAATTTTTGACTTTTTAAAATTTCATTTCGTTTCATCTTTAGTGTTAAATTACCAGAATAAAACAACTTTTACTTGATATTCTAATTATTTGGGTAGTAATGTATATTCTAGTGATGTATACACATCGATCCATTGAGCCTGATTTCTAATTTTTTGTCTCTGGGCTGATTAATTACATTCTTATTGTTGCCTGTAGGTTCCGAGTTAGCCAGGAGAGGGAGCCAGTGGCCATAGTTAATTTTGAACTGGTGTCTAATACCGGTACATCAAATTATATTGAATGCAGATCAAGCAATAATTGCGTTAACTGTTGTAAATAGGACTTTAAGATCTGGTAAACTAATACTCCAATCAGTATAGATTGTAGATTTTAAGAACATTGTGAAAACTAGGCTATGCAATTCTTTAAATATATATACAGTTCAACAATACTATTTTTTTTCTTAAAATACTTTGAATTTTGAAATTCCTGTACATCTCAATAAAGACAAAGAACAGGTGCAGAACTAAAAAGGAGGTCTTTATGTTGCAATATTTTGGGTTTCAAATTGGAAAGGCCGACCAGTCAGCATTCACCCATTCCGACTCAACATTATACTTGTACCACATTAGGATTCATTACCTAAATCCTGTTGTATGAAACTGTATGCCATTGAAAAATATAACTGACAATGAAGTCTAGCCTTCATACAATTACAGTGTATGTAAAATTGACTAATGTGAATGGACGTGTCCCATAACTGGGCTAGAATAGAGAGACAAAAAACTCACCAGAGTGGTCGACTGTAGCATGAAGAATCAAACAAACCAAATGTTAAGCTACAATACTTTAGTGTACGACGGTGAGCTTTGTTTTTACTTTAATTCACCATTTGTTACCTTCTAGTTTTGTTTAAACAGCAATATTACTTGTCCATTACATACAAACGTTTACTATTCTGTCAGGGCTTGACCCCCAACTCCCACAAATAGTGAGGGTTTGTTGCGTGACGATGACAGTTAAACGAAATAACGTGCTGGGGGTTTAACGTTCAGTCTTGTCTGTTTCAATCTTAGACCTCGTTAGATTCAAGAATTCAGCCCTGTTGTTGTGCGCTTTTGAATGGACTGATTGGTAAAAAAGATTAGGTCCCTCAAGGTGAGGTTGAAGTTTACGATCAAATGTGACACTGGGATGAGAGAAAGTGAAACGACGTGGATTTAAAAAATGGTAAAATTAATATTATATCAAACAGAGAAGGTATTTTGCTTGACCTTGCCGTCATTTATTGAACTCTCCATTGTCTCGTTGCATACTAATGTCTTACTTGGGTTTGGCTGCAGTAAAACTTCTGTTTGCCTGTAGATCTTCTCAGTCCAGTTTTTTGTGCAGTCTGCGCGGCTCATTAGGTTTTCATAGTGAGCATCCAACTCAGTCTTCTCTGCCTGGCCCAGCTTCTCTTCTGTAAACTGGATCAGCACACAGGCAGGTGAATTACAAACACAGTTGATCCCAAGGGCGTAGGTTTGCATAGGAACGGTGGGGACATAACACTATCAACTTTTCAGGATGCTCAAACTGTCCCCACCAACTTTTAAGCCACCTTATTTGCATTTATAATGAGTTCAGCTACAGTGCCTTGCAAAAGTATCCGGCCCCCTTGAATCTTGCAACCTTTCGCCACATTTCAGGCTTCAAACATAAAGATATGAAATTTAATTTTTTTTGTCAAGAATCAACAACAAGTGGGACACAATCGTGAAGTGGAACAACATTTATTGGATAATTTAAACTTTTTTAACAAATAAAAAACTGAAAAGTGGGGCGTGCAATATTATTCGGCCCCTTTACTTTCAGTGCAGCAAACTCACTCCAGAAGTTCAGTGAGGATCTCTGAATGATCCAATGTTGTCCTAAATGACCGATGATGATAAATAGAATCCACCTGTGTGTAATCAAGTCTCCGTATAAATGCACCTGCTCTGTGATAGTCTCAGGGTTCTGTTTAAAGTAAGGCTGGGACTTTAACGCATTAATTTCGATTAATTAATTATAAAGCTTTTAACGCGTTAAAAATTTTAACGCAATTAATTGTTTCAGTTCCATTTGTCCGCATGCGGAACCTTCCTACTCATGTGTTTCTGGTACGCCGGTAAATCTGACGCACACAAACAAACGCTAACAGCAGCAGTGATGGGAGGCGACATTTTATTTGGACAGTTAGGGGCTAGTTTTCCCCTATAAAACGCATCCTGATGGGACAATGGACAAGAGCATTGTTTTGTGCAAGCTGCCGACGCGGCCGCGCGCCTTCCTCGTCCCCCTCTTCCCGCCCGCCCTTTACCCAGGGCGCCGCGGCGGCGAGGGTCCCGGCGCGGTCGGCTTGGCGGTCACGGTTGCACCCGGCGGGCTGCCTCAGCCGGCGCTTGTGCAAGCTGCTATTCGATGATGAAAAGCAGACCAAAGAAGACCGATTGAAGTCTGTCGAGTATGTTGGTTTGACACGGGACCACTGGACTTTCTTGAGCAATTCTAACTATCTCGGAGTGACCGCACATACAATACAAGTCGTCAACAATGAATGGCATTTGGCGTCTTTCGTCCTGACTGTGCAAAAAGCCAACGACAGACGCTAAACAGTAAACTGTGCAGACCAGTTTTTTTTCGGGAGCTGAGTCCTGGGAGATTGAACGAAAAGTCACAACAATTGGTACGGATTGTTGAATAACTTAATGTTGAAGTGTTGCACTTTGTTATTTTCTTGCAGTTTAATTATCAGTGTTTACATTTCACTATTTGAAAGAAAATATTTGGCAATATTTTATGCCTCATAGTTTTATCTTGTAACTACTGAAAAGTAGTTATGTATACAGTTAAAAAACAGTAACTATCTAAAGAAAAATGTTTTCAAAGAACATAAATAATCCGGGTGCCTGAAACACTTTAAACCTGAATAGCTGTATGAGCACTTTGACCAATTGTATGCTGATGACATTACATATTAACAGTAATAAATTTGTTGTTAAGCTCACAAAGGCTTTTTTATTGAGAACACGATTTGTTTTGTCAATATATGGTTTTCAATTAGAATGCGATTAATTTCGATTAATTAATTACAGACCCTGTAATTAACTCGATTAAAAATTTTAATCGAGTCCCACCACTAGTTTAAAGTGCAGAGAGCATTATGAAAACCAAGGAACACACCAGGCAGGTCCTAGATACTGTTGTGGAGAAGTTTAAAGCCGGATTTGGATACAAAAAGATTTCCCAAGCTTTAAACATCTCAAGGAGCACTGTGCAAGCCATCATATTGAAATGGAAGGAGCATCAGACCACTGCAAATCTACCAAGACCCGGCCGTCCTTCCAAACTTTCTTCTCAAACAAGGAGAAAACTGATCAGAGATGCAGCCAAGAGGCCCATGATCACTCTGGATGAACTGCAGAGATCTACAGCTGAGGTGGGAGAGTCTGTCCATAGGACAACAATCAGTCGTACACTGCACAAATCTGGCCTTTATGGAAGAGTGGCAAGAAGAAAGCCATTTCTCAAAGATATCCATAAAAAGTCTCGTTTAAAGTTTGCCACAAGCCACCTGGGAGACACACCAAACATGTGGAAGAAGGTGCTCTGGTCAGATGAAACCAAAATTGAACTTTTTGGCCACAATGCAAAACGATATGTTTGGCGTAAAAGCAACACAGCTCATCACCCTGAACACACCATCCCCACTGTCAAACATGGTGTTGGCAGCATCATGGTTTGGGCCTGCTTTTCTTCAGCAGGGACAGGGAAGATGGTTAAAATTGACGGGAAGATGGATGCAGCCAAATACAGGAACATTCTGGAAGAAAACCTGTTGGTATCTGCACAAGACCCGAGACTGGGACGGAGATTTATCTTCCAACAGGACAATGATCCAAAACATAAAGCCAAATCTACAATGGAATGGTTCAAAAATAAACGTATCCAGGTGTTAGAATGGCCAAGTCAAAGTCCAGACCTGAATCCAATCGAGAATCTGTGGAAAGAGCTGAAGACTGCTGTTCACAAACACTCTCCATCCAACCTCACTGAGCTCGAGCTGTTTTGCTGTTTTAAGTCTCTCGATGTGCAAAACTGATAGAAACATACCCCAAGCGACTTGCAGCTGTAATTGGAGCAAAAGGTGGCGCTACAAAGTATTAACGCAAGGGGGCCGAATAATATTGCACGCCCCACTTTTCAGTTTTTTATTTGTTAAAAAAGTTTAAATTATCCAATAAATTTTGTTCCACTTCACGATTGTGTCCCACTTGTTGTTGATTCTTGACAAAAAAAATTAAATTTCATATCTTTATGTTTGAAGCCTGAAATGTGGCGAAAGGTTGCAAGATTTAAGGGGGCCGAATACTTTTGCAAGGCACTGTAGGTCAATACAGATTCATTTTTGCTTTGATCATTTCGCTTATCAATTAATTACGTTCATACTCGCGAAAAATGTGGCCCTGACCCCAATACACCAAATCTGTTTGGTTTGATTAATGTCCCATCCCCAGCAAAAAGTGTACATGCAGGTTATGCGGTTATATCGTCCCTTCCAATCTTGATACCAAACCTACGCCTTTAGTTGATCCACATATTCTGTATTGTCCAATTCAGAAATGTTGACACAGAATTACACTAGAGCACTCATCTGTCTCGGCTGTCATAGACGGCAACAGATATCCAATCCATTTTGAGCATGAGCATTTTGAGTTTTTGATTTCTGTAGTATCAGAAATTATATCTAGAATCGAGATTTTTTTATATCATCAATATCAAGTAAAAAAAAAAAAAAAAAGTATCATGACAACAGTATTGCATTAGAAAAATGTCAATATTGTGGCCTACATGACCCAAAATGTGATGTCAACGGATGTAGACGCCAGATCTTTAGTTATTTTTTTAATATTACCAAAAATAGTCACGTGCATAAGCGGATTTTAAGGGGTGGCTGAAAAGTGACATTGCATGTAATTGACTTTCCTATTTATATATATATAAGTTGTAAAGCAATAAAACTGCAACCAAAATGAATGAAATAAACAAAAAACATTTTTATAATGGGTCGAAGTTATTTTTCGAGCACCTTAGACGGTCATTTGCTTTGCATATAATTTTCCAAAAAAATAATGTTTTTAATCGAAAAAAAAATATTTAAAAAAAGATATTTTTTCTTTCATTGAAATTTTGTTTTTTTTTTTTGATTGAAGCAACTTTTTGGGGGATTGAATAATTTAGACTCAAATGTCCTAATCATAATATGGCCCAAACACAAAAAGGATTGCTTCAATCAACGAAAACTTTTTCCAATGAAAAATTAAGTGTTCAAATGCAAATTTTTCAATCTCAAATATTTTTTCGCATTCAAAAACTATTTTCTATGATTGAAATGTTTCTTTTTTGATTGAAGTGATTTTTTTTTTGAAAATCTATATTTTTTTTTTAAGCAATTTATTTTTTGATTGAATAACGAAGACAAAAATGTCCTCGCCAAAATGTGGCCCAAACACAAATCAACATTACTTCAAAGAGTTGTTTCAATTAAAAAAAAACAACAAAAAAAACTTGACTTAAAAAAAAAAAACAATTAAAAATTAATCAAAGAAAAATTTTACATGCATTTTTTTTTTAGATTTTTTAATTTCAAATTCTAATCTATTTTTGCATTCAAACACTTTTTTTTTTTTTTGATTGAAGCGACTTTTTTTTGGTTGAAAATATATATTTTGATTGAAGCAACTTTTTTTGGATTGAATAATCAAGACACAAATCTACCTCCATATGGCTCCGCCCAGGGGATAAAATTTTTGACTGGGGTAACTACATTGGCACGACACCGGCGGGCGTACCAAATTCAATGGATGACGATCTTGGCGAAAGGTATTGCCTAGGGAGCCTGATTTAGAATTCCCCTCAAGAATGATGGGGGGAAAAAAACGCTCATTGTCAACTTATTATTATAAATATTCCTGTAAGTTAATTTTATTGCTGACACTGCCAGTGGCGCCACCAGAGGGTGGCCAGGGGTGACCACGGCCACCCCTATAAATTGGTTGGCCACCCCACTGGTCACCCCGCTTGCCAGTATATCGTTAGATTGTTGTAGCATCAGTTATGCATTTCATCCCAAATGAATGCATTTGTTATGTTTTGTTAAATGTAGGGCTGTCAAATTTATCACGTTAACGGGCGCTAATAAATTTGGGCAGGACAGTTAAGTCGCTACAGTATCATTTACTGAAAGCTCAACAAATACACTAGGTGGCAATATTTAGTCACAATATACAAACTCACATTTATCCTTTACGAATTACAAGTCTTTCTATCCGTGGATCCCTTTCACAGAAAGAATGTTAATAAAGTTAATGCCATCTTGTGGATTTATTGTTATAATAAAGAAATACAGTACTTGTGTACAGTATGTTGAATGAATATATCCGTCTTGTCTTATCTGTCAATTCCAACAATAATTTACAGAAAAATAGGCATATTTTAGAGATGGTTTGAACTGCGATTAATTACGATTAATTAATTTTTAAGCTGTGATTGACTCGATTAAAAATTTTAATCGTTTGACAGCCCTAGTTAAATGTACACCTTATGCCTAATATATACATTACACAATAAAGCATAATTGTTGTGGAACTCAAAATGTTGACTGGACAGTTACGGACTATGCGCATTAAATCATTAGTAACATCAAATATTACACAATACACCAAAGTATATCAGTAGCCGTGTCCTTAAGTCTTTCTGATAGTTTTCCCCTGACCTTTTTACTGCAATAATATAATGAAAACCTGATATTATGGCTTTTAGTTTTGGCTACCCCAAGATTTTAAGTGGCCCCATCTGGCCACCCCTATGAAAACTTTCTGGAGGCGCCTGCGTTTCGGGGTCATCAATATCTTGTGCCCCCCTGCCCCAAAAGTCAAACTCCGCCTATGGTCACTCGACCTATAAAATGTACATGGCAACAACTGACAGCGATAGATTTACGATCCATTTCAACTGGGAGGGGCTGGCAGTGAATTATCCTAATTCAGTGCCATTGACGGCTGAAGACGTCCAGTTCATTTGAACCAGGAGGGGCTCGATTGGACGTCTATCGCCGTCAATGGCAGCCAGTGAGTTAAAGAAATACGTCATGCTGCTCTCCCCAACATTTTCCAGCAGTGCAGTATTAACGGGCATTGCTAACTTTTAAAGCAATGTAACCCTAACACTAACAAAGCCAAAGCATGTTGGGACTTATCTGCCAATGTTGATAGCGTTAGCCGGTAGGTTCGAAACATACGGCAGAAGCAAAGCTTCGAATCGCAACACCAGTGTAGCGGCACACGAGCTTCTAGTGAGAACATTTCCTACCTGAACAGCCCGTGTAAAAAGCAGCCCAGCACCCGTGGCAAGCTTTTTCACGTTAAAGTCCATCGCGTAGATACCCAAAGGGAGGCTGTTGACTCCACTCTGATCTGGTCCGGCGATGTCACGGCTCCAGAGCAGATCGAGGACCTCTTGCCACCAGTCAGACGTCACGAGTCACGACATCACCCATACTTTAATTTATCCATCTTCCGCCTATGTTCCTACTTTTCTTTAATAAATTGATCATTTAAAGCTATGTTCTTGTTTAGAGAATAGAAAACAACACAAAACATCTCTTTCGACTTAAAACACATTTACCCTAATAATTTGACACTCAGTTTGTTTTTGCATTTTTGCTTTCAACAATTATAATTGAACTGTGCTTATTATAATATTGCCAAAAATATGTTTATAGTAGGATATTGTTGTTGTTTTTTTGTGACGAATGGAGCAACCGGAAAGCAAGGTGGCGGTAATGACACGACAATCAGCTCGCATCCTGAAAGCGCGTAGCAGATCGATAACGACGTGAGTTCATCAAATATAGCCATTTATATTCCGTTATTTAATGTGTCGCCAACTTTTTGTACACCTCTCTTGACCATAGTTTGTCCTATCTGTTGTCGGATAGAGTTAAAATACAGTACTGCAGTCAAGCTAACTCTTGTAAAGCTAGCTACCGATTTGTTGGATGAGATAGCAGGGTGCGTTGAATGTTGTATTTTTTAAACCTTTTGTTTTGCTTTTTTTGAAACGCATATAATTTAATGTGTTTACATTAATCCTCTTTCCAGTTTTGGGGTCAGCACCGTAACGTTATGCAGAGCTGTCAGGCATGGCTTGGAAGTCAAGGACCCGCAGCCTGCAAGTGTTTGACACAGAGTTGAGTGCTGACACCGTCGAATGGTGCCCCGTGCCTCACCGCCACGGATTCCTGGTCTGCGGGACTTACCAGCTCCAAAAAGGGGTCAGTGTCCTTGCTTTCCTCGTTTAATAGTTTGGTTCCAATGGACCAGAGGTGGGTAGAGTAGCCAAAATTTTTACTCAAGTAAGAGTAGCGTTCCTTCAAAATAATATTACTCAAAAATAAAAGTAGTCATCCAAAAAATGTACTCAAGCACAAATAAAAAGTATCCAATGAAAAGAATACTCAAGTAATGACTCACATTGTTAGTAAATGCTTTTTTTTTTTTTTAAACGATGGTATTTTTTTCTCTCAGCACAAACTATCTATAACAGGAGTGTCCAAACTTTTTGCAAAGGGGGCCAGATTTGGTGTGGTAAACATGTGGGGGGCCGACCTTGGCTGACGTCCTTTATGTTGAACAATATATTTAAGCAAATTTTAGCTAGCCAATATGTGTGTCACATTTGCTTTTTTTTTTTTTTTTTTTTTTTTTTTTTTAATTAATAATTTCAACGATCTCGCAACTAGCCTTTGTGGCTAAGCTTCTGACTCTCGGGCTCTTGCGAAACACTGCTGCTGTAACATTAAACTAGCTTCAATTTCTCGCTATGCATCTTCCCTGTAATCTTGTCGTACATGTCAGCGTGTCTTGTTGGGTAAAATCGCCATGCATTGAACTCTTTAAAAACAGCGACTGTCTCTTTGCAAATGAAGCAAACACAGTTGTTGCGTATTTTAGTGAAGAAATAGCCCAATTTCCACCTATCCTTGAAGCGTTGGCCGTCACAGTCAAATTTCTTTTTGTTGTTGTTGTTGATTGTGACCATTTTAGAAAATTGGGAGTAAAAGGTCACACGGGATAATGTTGCTTAGAGTAGTGTTGCTTTTTAGTGGGTAAATGAGGAGCAGCATTTAGTGTGTAAGCTACCTCAAATGCTGGTAGCAGTACTGCTGACCAATTTATTAAGACTGTGTGCGGGCCAGACGTTATTGATTTTATGACAGAGGCTGGGGGCTGGATGAAATTTGACCACGGGCCGCATTTGGCCCCCGGGCCGGACTTTGGACATGTCTGATCTATAATATGAACTGTTATAATGATACTGAACAATAACAATTACATAACCACATTAAGTCAAAGAAATACCAAACAACAACAACAAAAATCAGTGAATTCCAGCGAGAGAGAAAAATAAGACAAATTAAGCATTCTTTGTCCAAAGAGCATGAATGCCTTCTAGTGGAGAAAATAGTTCCCTGTTTGAATAGTGAATAGTTCCTTCAATTACTATTATGAAATTATTCATTCATTCATTCATTTTCCATGCCGCTTATTCCTCACGAGGGTCGCGGGTTTTCTTGGGTTAATCGGTGCCAAATAAAAACTGAGAGGTTTGAATTCGCGCTTTCGAGTCATGTTGAGGGCAGCACTCAATGTGAAATACTTCATTTTTTACGGTGCTTTAAAGGGTATTAAAACACGAAGGGGCTATGAGATATCAATAGCACCGTTATGTGGCAAGATAACAAATATTAATAAAGTTCACAAAAAAAATAAATCACATTCATGAGCAATTATCGAAAATTACGAACATTTCCGAAAGTATTCCGGAAACAGCCGAATGGGGCGGAGACGTCATAACAAAGAAATGAAAGGTCGAGGCAGGTGCCATCGTTGTTTATCGACGAGAGAGTTGCGTTCGTGTTTTATCAAAAAATCGCTAAAATGGTTCAAACCTGTCATGCTATGTGGTCTACAAATAGCCATTTGTCGCAATGTAGTACCCATGAGTTCCCGAACTCGAGAAAAAGAGCTGGGCAGACAATGAGTAAAGTTCGTCCATGCTAAGAGGGCTAATTTTGCAGACCCAGCCTCTGGCACGGTTTTGTGTGGTGCGCATTTTACACCTGAAAGCTATTCGAACTATGGACAAATGAAATCAGGTTTTGCTAAGAAATTGCTGCTGAAAGCAGATGCGGTGCCCACCGTACACGCGGAGCCACCTAAATGTCCCGAGATATAAAGAAAGAGAACGATGACTGGTTCTAATGAGACCACCCCAGGCTAACCAAAGGAGCGGAGCAGCCAAGCTGGAAATGGCCAGAGTGAGTAGTCTTTTATAATAAAAACATCACGCATTGGATATAGGACTGGACACATGTGTAAATTATCGCTCGTAAAATATATAGAACAAATCCTCTGATCCCATTCATATTTTTGTCTGTTGGCAGAGCGAAAACCTATGATAGCACAATAAATGATAATTATTCTATACATTACATTATTTTGCAGTCACGGTGTATCAGCTTCACAAAAAGAAATGCAAAACAAACCATTCGGTGTTTCCCACAAGATATGTTGCCGGTGTTTCATCTGTGTGATTGCTCCCCTCAATGATCCTTTCATTAGGCTGCAATGGCTTTCGTTTGGGCTCAAATTGGTAACACAAAACACCAAAGAAAGGTTCATAACTCTCCTTGTCACCTTTAGAAGAATGTTCGTTACGTCGGATTCGTCGCTGCAACTACAAACAAAATTGTCCACCATCATCGCCGCCACTCAGTACTAAGCACTGAGCCGGTCCCGGTTGTTTCCTTGTCGTGACGTCACGCACACAATATGCTAGATTTCCGGGATCTCGGGGGCGGGTCCTTTTAGCTTGACAATCGATCCAAATTTCTATCATTTTCTTGGTGCAGTAATAGGAGGAATGTACGTAGCGGTAATATGTAAACACGATGAGCTGACAATATGGCGGCACCAATCAGGGGGGCGGAGTTGTGACATCACGTGATTGGGGTCTATAGGACGTCTTGCGCCATTTGCACTGAAAGATGAGCATTCACAGCCAGTCTTCCCAGTCAAAATAGAACGTTTATCACCGTCAGTGGCATGCAACGAGTAAAACATTACAGCATTGGTTCTTAACTGGGGTTCGGTGAGTAAGCCTAAGGGGTTCGGTGAAGGTTAAGAAAGGCAGAGCCCTATTTCGTATGCTGACTAAATTTAGGCAAAGTGGCGTTTTTAGACCAGGTTTTGGACTGGTTTGCCCTAAATTTACAGGCTTTATTCTACTTCTTTCAACTCCTAGCCCTCTATCTAATGGGAGGAGAAATCGGTTTGCTCCCTGGAAGGTTGACTGGCACTTGGTATGAGGAAGTATAACAGACCTACAGACAGCGTGAACTGTGTAATTAACTCTTTCACTCCCAGCCATTTTCACCAGAGCAAGGCCCTTCGCTCCCGGCCGTTTTTTCTGGATTTTGACTGATTTTGCAAGGCCCACAGAAAATTCTGTTCTATTGCTATATAAACTTTGAACCCACCAAAAGAAAGATTGGACTCTCTTCTTTCAGCAGAAAAAAAAAGTAGGTTCGTATCTTTTTCCATTCTTTAGAAATCAGCATTAGAAAATAGCTTAGTTTGAGCAATTTTCCAATTTCTGATGAAAAAACGGAGAAAATGAGCTTTTTGTAAACGCATACATTTCAAACATAACTTTGACTTTAACAAAGCTATTTTTTGCATTAGTTACATCCCAAACATCTGAATAATGTTTTCCTTTTACAAAATACTATGAACAACCAGACAAATAGAGCTTTAGATAGAATAGTAACAATTTATTCACACACAACGACTGAGAGATGACGGTTTGTCGCCGAGATGACGCCGTTGTCGCCACGTCAGCTGTGTAAACTTTTCCCTCATCGTTGTCTGTCTCACAAAGATGGATTATTTTTGCATTTCTGCGGGGTCTGCTAGGCGAGCCGCTCCACGGGGGGTTTCACTCGTTTTGCACGATCGTCCAGCGCCTGGTGTCCCAGGCGTCCTCTCGTTGTTTTGTCCGGTCGGAGCGCCGCCTGGGCTCAATCCGCCAGCGCTTTGACAATGCTGGCCGGCCGTTCACTGCTGTTGAATCGGCTTGTCTAGTCTTCCAAAATGCGCTACTGCCCTCCAGTGGCCAGTTTTATTGCTTTAAAATTGGTTTGGAGCGTTTTTCTTTGTTTCTCAGATACAGCGGAAGCTATATATGCTTCTTATTAAAAAAAACGCAAAAGACGTGTAAATACGGTTGCGGGACAGTTGAGCATTTAAAAATAAAACATATTTATACGGTTCCGGGAGCAAATGAGTTTAAAAAAAAAAAAAAAAAAAAAAAAAAAAGCATCATTTTACATAATGAAAATCGTATATGATGCAAGGATATGTCACTAGAATGAGAATGTGGACATGAAAAGTAGAAAGTAGAAAAGTAGAGCCGCTACTCCTCCATGTCGAGAGGAGCCAGTTGAGGTGGTTTGGACATCTGGTTAGGATGCCCCCTGGACGCCTCCCTCGGGAGGTGTTTCATGCATGTCCAATTGGGAGGAAACCCCAGGGGCGACCCAGGACACGCTGGAGGGATTATATCTCGGCTGGCCTAGGAACGCCTTGGGATTCTCCCAGATGAGCTGGTAGAAGTGGCTGGGGAGAGGGCTATGTGGGTCTCTTTGCTGAGGCTGCTGCCCCCGCGACCCGGATTCGGATAAGCGGGAGACGACGATGACATGAAAAAAAAAACCAGTGTGAAATGAAATGTTTCATTTCATTTACCAACGTGAAAATCTACTGCAAAATTATTTGTGGTAAATTTGAAATCTGGAAGAAATTTGAACAGGAATTCACTTAAGTGTTAGCTTGCTAGGTTTTGAATTTGTAAAAAAAAAAAAAAAATGGCTTTGTTAAGAAATTCCGAAGGGTTCGATGAATGCACCTGTGAAACTCGTGGGGTTCGTGACCTTTAGCTAGGTTCAGAGCCACCGCATTTGAGTCTTACTTGGGACCATAACAAGTGTGTATTTTTGTTATGATTGATTTTAATTTCATTATTTTTTTATTAAAATTTATAATCATTATAAAATATTTTTACAATAAAGATTATTAATTGAAGAAAAATAATATATCAATAATTGGTAATGTTTAAGTTGTTTTTTTTAATTACCCAAAATAGTCACTTGCCATATAAGGTTAAAGGTCTTAAGTGTTTTTTTTATTTTTTATTATTGCATTCATTTAGGAAAAAACGATTTTTAGCTGTCCACTGCAGTGACCAATGTCCCTGTAAAGGTTAATCAGACTAAATTGCATTTAATTGGTCGGGTTTCTTTTGGGTTCCCTCACAATTTCAATGAAACAAAAAGAATGGATACAGCCTACCTGTTGGCTCAATTTCCAGCATCGAAATGTGACAAAAAGTATGGATACTGAAAAAGTGACCAGTTTATCTCAAATTTACTTCCAAATTGAAATCTGTCCGAGTCTTACCATTCGTCAGATCAAATTTTGTAATAACTATATTCTGCGCTATGCAAAGCTAAATAATTCCTAGTAACTACCTTCTCATACAATGTTTTTTTATTTTCTGGACCATTGATGATAATTTGCACGTTTACTTTCCTGTTATAGAAAGGGGAAGAAGATGGTGCCCCCACCCGTACTGGCCGTTTATACCTTTTTGAATATCAACACAAAGGTTTGACGAGTCCCCCTCTCACTGAGCTTCAACATATGGACACAGCTGCCATTTTAGATTTGAAATGGTAAGACCTTTAAAGACTTTCTTAAATTGGTAACAGACGGCATAAGGAAGTTTGAACTGTGAAACAGTTGTTTGAGAAGGCAGGACATTACCATAAATTGTCAGCACTTAACTCTGAGCACAGAATTATTATTTTCTCAGGTGTCATGTGCCTATATCAGGAATGGTCGTGCTGGGGCTGGCAGCTGCCACTGGAGAGCTGCAGTTGTATACACTGTCAGACTGCCAGGTTAGAAATGTGCCACTATATTTCTGTATCAACAATGTCACGGTGGTGAAATCTTTCTAATTACAACAACAATTGCAGATATACAGTGCTGTTTACATCATTTTGCGATTGGTATTAATTTCCTTCGACATTTCACTGGGCTTTTTACTCATTTATGTGACTGGTTATCTACACTCATTGCTGTGTATTCAGTAGGAAGGCGGCAGCAATCTGCAGGCTCTGAGCAGCGTGGAGCTGGGAGGAGATCAGTTGGCTTTGTCCTTAGATTGGTCAACTGGAAGATTGGACAGGTAAGTGAATGTGCTCCACAGCCAGCTGTACTTTATAACTGATATCATGGGCACACCAGTCCCTGTATTGTTTTTCATAACCTACGGCTCTTGTCAGCAGCAGTGATGTACGGGTGGTGTGCAGCGACTCTGCAGGTCGTGTTAGTGTGCTCTCTTTGGATGACGGTGCCCTGACAACTTTGTCACAGTGGAAGGCACATGACTTCGAGGCATGGATATCAGCCTTCTCCTATTGGGACACACAGTTGGTTTACTCAGGTAACACCCTTTTTTAGAAATTGTACATATCACTTATGTAGCAGTCACAATTATTAGCTTTTTTTTTTTTGCATGCATTGTGACAGAACAAGGCACACTATTAGTAGATGTAGCTCCAGCAAAAAAACAGACAGAGGTTATATTCAAGGGTGTCAAAACTTGGGGCGCAACGGTTCAGTTAGCCCACTGTTTGGTTTGAACCTTGGTTTTGGGATCACTGTTTCGGTTCGTTTTTTTTTTTTTTTTTTGAACTGCCTTTATCTTGCTTTTAAGAAAATGAAATAAACACTTAAAATGTAAACATTTTCGACTGTTAAAATGCCTCTTAGCTCTTTGGCTAGTGTAGTGACTGACTACTGAAATACACACACGGTAGTAAAAAAGTTACTTGGCAAAGTAACTGGTGTTACCTTTCATGTTTTTTTTTTCCAAAAAACAAAGACATAGTAACCTTTGCTATGTTTGGAGGTCATTTAATGTTGTGAATCAACTGTTAAAGTTGATAAAATTGCTCCCGTTTTTGCATTTGTTCCCTTCTGTCTACTTTCGACATGTGAAAATTTTAAAACTGTTTCATCCTTTAAAGATGTACTCAAGTCAAGATTTTGGCAATTTAGGAGTATTTTAGATAAAAAGTTACTTAGGTTCGCTAGGAAGGTTCACTACAACATAGCCTTTCTGAGAAGTTTACTGCTCTAAAATGGCGGCTGTTTACTAACGCTTCTGAGTCTGTCATTTCGCACGTAGTTCTATATGCATGAGATATCTACGCGTAGATTGTAGGCTGTCAGCTACAGTCAGGAAATATTGGAGCCACCTAGCCTAGCATCGCAATAAACACTCTTCGTTCTCCGTGTCTCTGACTTTTCTCGCGTCATTCAACCAACGTATTAACGCACATTGTCTCGCCGCTGTAGCGGTGACAAAATCCGAACGGAGGAAAAAACAAACGTAATGCACGACAAGCGTACACATTTAAAAATCAGTGCTCACTTGAACAAATTACACCGAGACTGTACAACTTGACAGGTATGAATTATAGTGGACCGTCACAGTTAGGTAGTAGCACTCTGTAGCATGGGACGTCCAACTATCAGTGGTCAGGGCGAAACTATGTGCTTTAGCGAAATCATCTTCGATGGCTTTGCGTGCCATTTCATAAATGTCGGGGATTAGGTTCTTGGAGAAATATGTCCGCGAGGGAACAAAGTAACGCGGGTCAAGCGTTGCAAATAAATTCACGAAGCCCGCCGTGTGTTTTCACTGGTGTCATCTTCGGGGTTGTACTGCTCTGAGAAAGTGATATCTGTGGGTGATGCCAGCAGAGGTGTCTGAGTCATGTTATAAGTGTTGCCATTAGCATAGGGAACAAGCGCTGAGCTATGCTTGCAAATGTTTTTTTTTTCAATATTTTCTCTCCCTCCGCATTGTAGTCCACGGGGAAACCGAAATATTGCCACACCGCAGATTTGAAAGAAGCCGGTGCTTCCTCAAAATTCGGTCTCTCCACTGCTCCGCTCTCCATAGCTTTTTGTTTCCTTTCTTGTTTCACTTTCACTTCGCTCGTAAGCGAGAGAGGGCGTTACTCGGCTTCTATTACACAGGTGCTTGACAGCGATCGGACATTTACTTGCGGGGCGTGAATTTCTCCACAGCTGTGCTTCACATCACACACAGGCACACGGAGCTTGACCAATTCATTCCACAAGCGTTCGGAATAAATTAATTGCAAAACCGAAAAGGCGTGGTTCATAAAGGCGTATGAACCCTACAGGGCGAACCGTACGGTTCGGCTTTGAACCGCAAACCGTTGCACTGCTAGTTAAAACAAAATTGAAAACAAAATTGAGCAATGCTTTAGTGTTTGACTCACGCCACCCAACAGAACACAAAAGCATTAACCTCTTGTGTGGTTTTAGGTGGAGATGACTGTAAACTCAAAGGTTGGGACCTCAGGATCAGTCCATCCAGCCCTACATTCATCAGTAAAAGGTAATTAATATGGCTGTGACTTTCGGTGAACTACTAAAACAACATCTGTGTTTTTTTTGTCAAAAGGCATTCAATGGGTGTGTGCAGCATTCACAGCAACCCACATCGGGAACATATCCTGGCTACAGGAAGGTTATTGTTACAGTTATCAAGCAATGATTTTTTTTTTTTACTATCAGTGCATTGGACATTTTGTATTTTCCCTCTCACAGCTATGATGAGACTGTTCTGCTGTGGGATGGAAGAAATATGCGGCAGCCTTTTAGTGAGAGTTTGCTCGGTGGTGGGGTGTGGAGGCTGAAGTGGCATCCGACTCATGAGCATCTGCTGCTGGCAGCATGCATGCACAATGACTTCCACATACTTCACTGTCAACAGACTATGGGTGAGGAGAAGGGTAAAAGCCACAACATATGTTGATTTTGTCTGGAAACCTTTTTTTTCTCCTCCTAGAGTCTAACAAAGGAGCCTGTCCAGTTGTAGCCTCGTACATTCTCCACAACTCTCTGGCATATGGGGCGGACTGGTCTCGATTGTCCCTGGAGGAACCTGCTCCTCTCTCCCCCCCTGCTACAGAAGCAAAAGAACTTCACACAGATAGCGGAGGACACTTGAGGATCCAGTATGAATCTCCCACTGCCAGCTTTGACACTTCCCTAGAGGATGACTGTGGGCAATACATCCCAGAGGGCATCACTCCACCATCCACCAGCTCTAATGCAGGCAACACCTTCACACCTGATGATGCTTCCTCATTGTCATTTCTTCTTGCAACTTGCTCGTTTTATGATCATATGCTTCACTTGTGGCGGTGGGACTGGGCACCAGTTGAGGCACAGGTAGCGACAAATACATGTTGACCAACGCTTTGAGGACTGGCCGTGTTGACGATCATGTGTGTATTGTAATAAATGGTACAGAATGTACAGTTCTCAAATTCCATTGACATACTGTGGTACTGTTAACTAACTTCTTAACCGGATATATTTTATATCATGACAAGTACAATATGTACAGTTCTGGTAAATTCACTGAAATATGGCTAGATTCAGTTGACGTCGCCCACCACTAATTTTGCCATTGAATTTGAAATACATTGAATAACCCATGACAACAAATATTTTCTAGATTTAGTAATGCTCAAAAGGCAAATGCAGTTTCACCTCCTCTAGGCACCTTGTAGCACAGCTGACTCACTGGCACTGAGCAACAACCGGTGGGGGAGGGTTAAATCTTGCAGCTGCAAGTGATTTCTCCCTGCATTTATGGTACATGAAAAATAGCTAATACTTTAGGGAGGGTATGACAAATTTTTTATGGTTTTGAATCGGTGACATTTTCATACCACGGTTTACCTTAAAACCGGTTATCGGCACATGCCTATTTTGCACAAACTGAGTGATGGTGGCTGGAAAATGAAAATAACACAAATACAGAAGGCCAAGGAGACTTCTAGTAATGCAAATATCATATCAGGCTTCTTTGTTTGGTTTTATTGTACTTGAGAAAAATATGACAATAAAAAGTATTAAGTTTCAGCAGTATCACAGCAAAAGATTGGTTGGCATCCACTGTCAGTAGAAGTCTTCCCCTGTAATCTGGTGTCTATTTTAACGCACATAGTTCTTTGGATACAGTTTAAACAACTTCCCGTCCTGTGTGGGTTCAAATCCGTATTCCTCCAGTTTCTCTTTGTCAAAAATCCCTTCATTGAAGTCCTTCTTAATCCGAGGCGCCGCCACTTCAGCAAACAGACTCTCTGCAGTGACTGGAGGGTCTGTTCCTTCTGGACACCGGTATGACACGTAGGGCTTTAGTTTAAAACCGTCCAGATTAGGTACCACAAACTCTGGAATCATAGCCCGTATTGCCATAAACTTTCCGCTAGAGAGATTTATTCCACTTGGTCTTGCACCTCTGCCTTTATTATGAGTCCTTGAACCTCTCTTGCTGGTGAATTCAGACATTCTGTCTGCTCCTCTTGTAAAGCCCCTTATGAGTGTGGACAACACTCCCATTGTGGCCCAACAGTAATTTCCACAGAAAACCTAGAAAATAGAAATCTATGAAGTGGAATGTATTTCAAGTGTTTTTCAACCTTTCATTGGCTGTCAGACGATGATAGATGCCTAATCTGTTAGAGCTGGGAAGGCTGGCTGTGATCATTCGCTGCCAACCTTCTCAGTTCAAATGGATTGGATATCTATCACCATTAGGGCTGCAGCTATTGTTTATTTAATCTATTAATCAATCAGTTCAAATAATCGAGTAATCGGATAACGAACATTTAATGCGTTGCATAACAAATTTTAGGAGATGTGAAACAAAGGCTTGCCAAGTTTACACTTTCAAAAGAGCAGTAAATACGAATACAAAATAAAATTCCCGAGTGTTTTTTCAAACTATGCAGAATTGCACTTTCATTTCACTAGAGCAATAAATGCATTTAAAAATGAATTTAAATACCCGAGCTTAGCCTCAAACTATTTAACAATAAATGAGGATAAAAGTACAACAAAAGAACAATTAGCAAATTTGCATTGCAAAAGTCCGCTCGCTTAAATGCTATAAAATGCTAAAATATTTTTACAATGCTTTTAACAAATCGTTCAATTATATATTCCAACATAAAAATGCAAAATATACCTCTATATTATGAATGCATAAACAATTATATTAGCTCAAACAAAAAAACCTTACATTGGTCTTAACAGGGAGCAGCTGGATCCAGCTCCATGTTAGATGAGTTATACTGTTGCTACTGGAGGACTGCATTCACTCAAAAGAATAAACCTAAATGCAAACACTTTCAAAACAAACCATTACAACGCCACTTTAATTAAACGAATCCTCGAAGAAGCTAAATTTGATTCGAAGCTTTTTTTTCTAATCGAATTACTCGAGATAATCGTTGCAGCACTAATCGCCATCAATTTTACCACAAAACATTTTTGACGGCATACTATCAAACTAAATTGTCATAAAAATATGGTTAACAATCTTATTTGCTTACAAATTGACGAAGTATACATTAAGTATATAAATTCTTAGATAGTTCTTGCTGTACAAAATGCGGAACACAAAATGTGTGGGTAATCTGATGTCATTGGTCGGCTAGCTTGCTAGCTAAAGATAGTGTATTTGTACTGATAATTGGCTCTCATCGCGAATGTTGCGTACAGTACATAGAGACAGATATAAACGTTGCTGTCTTAATACTGTAAGCATTTGTGGAAAATTACAAACATAATCGACCCATCTCACCTTGAACACGCGTTGCACGGAAAAAGAATTGATAGACTATCAAACAAAAACGTCAGTTGATTGGCTAGAAAGGCAACAGTGTTCACCAATTGGATTCCAAGATACTGGTGTCGAACAAGCCACATTCAGGAACAATTCATGAAAAGCAAATTCCGCCATGTATACTTTCAAAATAATGCAATCCATATACATTTGAGTAAAGGGAAAAAAACACTTTGTGTTGCGTGCATAAATAAAGGTGTATTTCCTATATTTTGATCATTTATACTCTACGTAGGGCCGGGTTTTGAGGCTGTGGGAAAAAAGCCTCTTCAAATAAGACGTATCCTGGAAAGATTAGTTTTATTTTGAAGGGTAAAACAGGATATTCTATCTGTTACCACAAACGGAGTCTTAACGTTGTTGTTATAGACATGCATTCACAAAAGCTGAAACGGGTACGTGAGAAAATAATTTATCCAACTCCATTTGCAAGTTAGTTGCGCATAATTTAAATTAATCGTGCGCACGTGTTGTTTGAACTTCTCTCTTTTACTATATCGTGAACGTAAATTTGTTGTGCGTCCAAAGAGGCGGAGTCCACAGTGAGTGAGTGAGTAATCATGTGGCATTGACACTGCTTTTAGGAACTGTAGCCCCACCAGGCAAATTGTTTTACTTATTTCCAAATTCATTATAATCCTGCTTGCATACATAAAAATTGAAGTCAAATATATATATACATTTTTTAAAGTTATTTGTGTATACACACATGCACTCTCCTATAACTGTCAACAATGCAATTAAGTGAATATAATTGGATATCATATTTGGATTCAATTTTGAATATAGTATCCTGGATTTATGTACCTCTGAATTTGCTTTTCACCCTGTGTGCAAAGTCGCCTCTGCTTCTCCTGGAACAGGATAGATACAGAGGAAAATGACATGATGAATGCATGGAAAACATGAAGTCATCGGGTTAAATTTATTTTCCATTCTATAGATCTAGCAAGCCTTAACATAAGTTTCGAAATTGACTTAGACACGTGAAAACGGACTGAGTAATGTTTCTGTGGTCAGATAAGCAATATTTGTTAGTAAATTCTGCTTGCCCTTTGCCCAGATTGGGAGTGGTGACTGAACATAAGAGAGACCACTTGAGGGTGTGGAATAGGCTGTCGTCTCAAGTTACTGACACAAGGGTTGATCTAATAGCTGACCTTTTTTTTGCTGAGGGCATGTGATCTTTAACCTACATTGGATTGTCTACATGAATTACATGATCCCGATTAGGGCTGCAGCGTATCGACTATTTTAGTAATCGAGTATTGTACTGAAAATTCCATCGATTAATCGAGTAATAAAATAAAACATTTTTTTTAACGTAAAGAGCAATTATAAACAAACTAGGCATGTTCCGGTATGATATTCTGATGGTATGATATTCTTAAGCCAAAATATCACAGTTTCACGGTATTGCAATTACTTTTTATTGTTAGGAATGTAAGAGGTAGCAACGATTTGTTGATATTTCAGACTATTTATGTTGCCTTCCACCCTGCAGATCTCTCGCACACAAGGCCAGCCCAGCCTATACGCAGACTATGCAGCTGCATAAGGCCCCTGACCACTAGGGGCCCCCAAATCTGGCAACCTCGTTTTATACGTTGTTAATAGAGCATCGTGAATAATGTTGCGCGCATTGCCGTTTATCTATGCAAACATCCATTTTCTTGTCATTACAATCTGGCAACCTGGGGAGTGACGTTGAACCTGCTTTAAACTGTATATACTTTATTTGCTGTTGTGATATTTGACTTTCACTTTATACAACAGTTGTGTACTGTTGTACTGGTTGTGACAGTACAGTACATTGTGAGACTGTGAAATTGTTTAATTTATATCCTATTTTGTTTACTACAGTTTGTTTGATTTGACGTTTGTGAGTTTTGATACTTGATTACAAGCTTAAAAATTTCAAAGTTATTCCTTAACTTCTTTTCCTCTTTTAGAAAAAGGTTGGCACCATCGACCGTACGTACTGACAATCATTTTGGGTGAGAAGTTTGAAGTATGCAGTGCAACAAAATATGATTATTATACAAAATGTGGACCTATGGGTTGGATTGCATGTATGGGTTTCACAGTACACTGTGACAAAATGGTGGGCCAAAAATATGGGCCCCTTGGCATTATTTTTCTTAGGGCCCCCCAAATGGCCTGGGCCGGCCCTGCTCGCACACCCCCATACCGGATGTAACCCCAGACCATGATTTTACCACCACCAAACTTTACTGTTTTGTGGCAAAAGCTGGATTTTTCAGATGAATCCTCCATTGAATTACACCACAGTCGCCGCAAATATTGCAGGAGACCTACTGGAGCCCGCATGGATCCGAGATTCACTCAGAAAACTTTTGTCAGGGACTGTATATTGAAATCAAATATATCTGCCGCCTCTGTCTTCTTACTGTACGTACGTGACGTCAGCTCATTGTGCCGCATTACAAGCAGTCCGGGCAAAACGTCATGCTTAGAGCTGGCGAAAGTAAACGATTCCTCGAGGCGGAGAAAATTTCTCGATCAATTTTTAAAATCAACTTACTCGAATTATTCAAGTAATCGTTTCAGCTCTAATCCGGATTCATGATGCATATTTCTACACACAGCAATCATCTTTTCCATTAGTCTTCTTATTACTCAACATCCTTATGTTTCCCATTATCTCACACCTAGGGGTCACCTGCTTAGGCTGTTGTCTAAACCTCAGTCAGCCATGGAAGTAAACAATGAACAAGAGAGTTGCAGTATATATCAGGTAGATTTGTCACTGCATTTATAATTTTAGTGAATGTTTGTGAACAAACATATTGTTCTGGCCTTTGCTATTAGTTATTAGGTAAATAGTACACAGTAGTTGCCTTCTAAATGTCATACTGTATGAAATTATTACTTCATATCTTTTGTTTTAGAACCTGGCTCCATTTGGAAGTGAGATCAAGGCCAAGATGCAGCAGATTATAGAGGAAAGGACAGAAGCCAACATGGTATAAACACACAAAGAGTGTTTTAGTTTACTGAAGTTTTGTTGCTTTCTGAATGAACTTTTAGAGCTTAATCTGTCCCTGTCAGTCTATCAATATTTATTTTGATGGTAAACACAAGTTGTAAATGTTTTATTAAAGAGACATTTTTATGTTGCGTGCTTTGTTCTAGTGGACAGCTATTCTTATTGGAGCGGTCACAGTTGTTTCCCTTGTGGGAGGTGTCGTTTTCCTTCTCTACAGAAGATACAGGTTGTCAAGTCAGTACATATACTTTGCCTCCTTTTTTTGTTTGAGTCATTGGACTAATTCCAGTTTGAAGTGTTTGTTTTAAGTTACTACGATCAGTGTTGTCACAGATTACTTGAAAAAGTAATTTAATTACTGATTACTCCTAAAAAAGTAATGTAGTTACTTTACTGATTACTTTATTATCAAAGTAACTAACTTACTTTAAAAGTAACTTGTCAGTTACTTTTGCCATTTTTTCTCCCTTTGCTGCCTCAACAGAAAAATTTCATCGCATGTAATTGAAATTTTCAGATAAGGCATTATCTTCGACTTAGCAGGGGTTTAGTTAGTCGATGGAGTTGATTTCAACCACCTTTGACTTGCGCTAGCTCAGCCACTCCGGAGCCCTGAAACTAACAAATCACTGACAAACTGCACGGAATTTGTTCAGAACAACTCCAAGACTAATTAAACCCCCGCTAACTCGAAGATTAAGCCTAATGTCAAAAATTCGGAATTCCCCATTTAAAATAAAGACTTAGCCATTAAAATGCTGTCTATAAAAGTTGTAAAGCAATAAAACAAACAACAAAAACAAATGAAATGAACAAGAATCCTTCAAAGTATTTCATAATGCATGCAGTATAGGCCAAAAGTTTGGAGACACCTCAAGGGTGGATACTTTGAAGAATGTAGAATATAAAACCTGTTTTCAAGTACATGTTCTCATGTTCATTCATAGTTTTTATATTTTCAGTGAGAATTTACAATAGTAGTGAAAATATATAAAAAGCACAAATGATGAGGCGTGTCCAAACTTTTGACACACAATGTCGCATTCCGCCTATGGTTACAAACTATAACTATAAAATGTACGTAAAGGCTGGTTACAAACTGTAAAATTGCTGGCTGTCTCGTTACCTGATGGCTTTGTTTCGATTTTTGTCGTGTTGTGCTGTAATTCCAAGTGGTTCCATGAATTAGATGTAGAGTTATTAGCGGTCGACTGCCCTTTTGAGCCAGCGCAAAGTTTGCGAGGCACGGAGATATTTTTGGTCATCTTTATTGGAGAGAAATGTGAAGTCATGGCTGTATGTCCAAAGAGCAAATGCAGCCGTTTGTGGGGTTTCTCCTACATCTTCCACTGTTAGCATCCTGAGAGGTAGCCAGTTGTATGTTGGCCGCCAACAGCGCTCATAGCATGGTAATACACGTGACCCATTTTTTTTCCCCCGATGAGAAAACGTGACATCCGATGTCACTGCAAAACTCAAGAGCAATATTTTCTATTCAGATTCTCTTCATACATGACTACAGTATTCTTAATTCTACATACATCATGAGGAAAAAAACAAAAAAGTAACGCACAGACACTAATGAAACAAACTTTAATCAGATTACTGGCTTCGAAAAATGAAAGCGTTAGATTACTCGCGTACACGTTACTGACAGCACTGACTACGATGCCATCTGTCTGAAATATAACCTCATTGTTTGAATGTGATTATGATTTTGGAATTGGCATTCAATTGGCAGGTGCTCTCCTTTAAATTGGCATGGGTTTTATTCCTATGGAATGGAAAACAAGAAAAAAAATCACTCATTTTGTTAAAAAAAAAAATGTTGTTTTAAACAATTTGGATGTGGAGAATCAGTACACAAATAACAGTAGTAGATTTCTGAAAATAAATGTTACGGTCTAAAAAAATTGCTTGTGTGTTTTAGAGGAGGAGGCAGGTATCCCACATTATCGTTTCCGAAAAAGAGACAAGGTTATGTTCTACGGCCGAAAGATAATGCGAAAGGTTAGTATATTTGTTGATACCTTTTTCTGGACGCGAAACTTGAGGAAGTGGTTGTAAAATGACTGATTGCCTCCTGAATAAATCTCTGCAGGCTTTAAACAAGATCATAGACTATGTATACTAGTACCAGTACTGTTTTTACTACCATTGTTGGTGAACAAAGAAAACAGTTTATAAACAATAATATAATCACTTTTACTGTATGTATATGGCGGAAAACACTCAGGTACCTTGAAATTCCGCTCTGAGACCCCCAATTTGGCCAACTTTCAAAATTGTTCAAAATGCATGTGTTATACATCATTGGAAAGCTTAAAATCCCACTTTTCTGGGGGAACAAAAATTTTGAACTATAAGGGATTTAGAAAAAAAAATTTTTTAAACAGCAAAACCCTTATTGGAGGCGAGAACATGCGAGAGCAGAATTAAAGACGCCACGATTTTAACGAGATATTATTGCGTACTTAACTTGTTTCGATCCAAAAACTCCATGTAGCATGTATCACTGAGTGTCAAGACACAGCTTTGAATGGCCACAGCCGGATTTTTATTTTATTTTATGGGTGAAACATGGTGATATAACAAAGGTCGCGATGCAGAAATCACAGACTACAAGGAGTGGTTGAGATTTTCTTTTTCATATAGTTACCCTTTTAAACGTTATTTTTCAATTTTTTTTTTTTGGATCGATTATTTATCATCTAACATATCGGGGAAAATGCGACAGTAACAAAAAAAAATACAATTAAGTGGTAGTTATGAGGTAGATATCCGTGACTTTTTTACAGACGCCAAATTTTTCATTGTGTCGTCATTTGTTTAAAAGTTTAAAATATGCGAGTGAATGATTTTTTAAAGTTAAAGTTTTTTTTTTTTTTTAACTAAATATTAGACATCAATTAATGATTCTAAGCTAAAAATGACAGACATTTTGAATAAAAAATGATTACTTACCTTCTTTTTATGTCTAGGTTGAAACAAAAGCGGTTGCGCGACGTCTGTAAATGGGGTTTTCAGGGTAAAACGGACAAATTAAAAATAGTTCGGAGGCTTAGTGCGCCATAAATCTGCTATGGCAGCATATAGACATATTGTTCTATCAAACACAACAGTTGTTTTGGCTTAAACAATAGCAGTTTCTTTTCAAGAGGAGTGCAAGAGCAGAAACTGCCTTTTCAGTCTTGTCTGTGTTTTCCGCCAAATACACTTTTAATTCAGGATTTAAAACAACAGAGTATACACTTTTAACCTCATCTGTAGGTATGAAATTTTATGGAGAGTCGATGAATTACATACAGTATTTTCTGCTTGTTTAAAGGTCCAGACATTGTCCTCTCCCACCACCACCCCCTCCAACTCTGCTTCCCGTCAGAGGGTGCGTAAAAGGACCAAAGTCCTGTCAATAGCTCGCAAGTAAGTCACGTTGAATGTTTATTTTATTTATTTTTTTGCTGTATTTTATGTTACATTTCACAGAGAACACATTAAGTGATATACAGTAGTCCGTACATGCAAATTACGTTAATATACAGTTGTTGTTTTTTTTAATCATTTAAGAAAGACAAAACTAAAAGTGAATAAGGTTAGTTTCTTGAATAATTACTACCAATCAAGAGTGATAGCCTTGTCTGTATGTGCACACGATTTAGGATCCTCCGTATCCGGAAGGAGCCCACCTCCTTGCAGCCCAAAGAGCCCCCTCCCTGTCTGCTAGAAGCAGACTTGACAGAATTTGATGTGCAAAACTCCCATCTACCATCTGAGGTGTTGTACATGCTTAAAAATGTCAGGTAAGTTGGATAAAAAATAGGGTTGTTCCGATCATGTTTTTTTGCTCCCGATCCGATCCCGATCGTTTTAGTTTGAGTATCTGCCGATCCCGATATTTCCCGATCCGATTGCTTTTTTACGCTCCCGATTCAATTCCAATCATTCCCGATAATTTTTCCCGATCATATACATTTTGGCAATGCATTAAGAAAAAAGTGAATAAAACTCGGACGAATATATACATTCAACATACAGTACATAAGTGCTGTATTTGTTTATTGTGACAATAAATCCTCAAGATGGCATTTACATTATTAACATTCTTTCTGTGAGAGGGATACACGGATAGAAAGACTTGTAACTTTGTATATTGTGACTAAATATTGCCATCTAGTGTATTTGTTGAGCTTTCAGTAAATGATACTGTAGTCTAGCCCAAATGCATGATGGGAAGTGGAACCATGACTGTGCGTAGTGCTACCAATTGATATATCTTCTCTGCGTTGGCTAATAACATAAGGTGTTAAGATAAAGATCAATTGAAACCTTGCTTCCCCACATTGCTTCCCATGATATTTCTAATCGCAGGGATAGGGATTGTAAGGTTTTAGCCAATTAAAAAAAGGCTCCAAAGGCAGCCAAAATTCACTCTACTCATTTTATGCTGCCTTTTATCTCTCTATATAGGTAAAACGGCGCCATTACAGATTAAGTGCGAAAATGCGTGAGTGGGTCGTGCAGCGCATGCTTTAATTAAATATTTTAAATATTTTAACGTGATACATTTTTTAAAAAAATAATTACCGCCGTTATCAGGATAAATTTGATAATCCTACCTTAAGCCTAAAGACTCTGGAAGAGTGAAACATATTATGTCTGTAACGTTAAATATAATTAGAAAACGATTTCATTTAAAAATATATATATATATATATTAAATATATTAAAAAAAAGGCATGGCCGATATTTTTTTGCCGATTCCGATACTTTGAAAATGACGTGATCGGACCCGATCGATTGGGATGCCGATCGATCGGGACATCTCTAATAAAAAATTTGAATGATAACTATTTCTATTGCGCCACATACAAAATATTGTACATTTTACAATAACAACCAAAATATATCTATACATATGTACAGTGAAAATGTCTTTTCCACATGGTCATGTTGTAAGATTTTATTTCATTATTCCGCACAATTTGCATGCCACAACAAATATAAAAATGTGTGTGGGGGGGGGGGGGGGTGTATGTGCGTGTATACAATGACAGTGGTACCTCCTGGACGTGGTTTGTAAGTCGAAATGTTCATATGTCGAGCGGGATTTTCCCATAATAATAAATTATGAATTCGATTAATTCGTTCCACAGCCCCAAAACCTACGCTAAAACCTTAATAAATACTGCTGGTACAATGACAAATAACACTTACACATAGCAAAAACAATACAAATCAGAATAATAATAATAATGTAACAAATCGGGTTCTAATGTGGCGGTTGTGTTTTGCATGCTGTTCCTGGACACATTGGGTGACTTACGAGAGGGGATAGAGTGGGAGGTTTTTACTTTTTTTCATCTTTTTGGTGTCGGCTACGGCAGACAGTAGCCGTGTTGTGTTGCACAAGTTCTGAAATTAATGATTAAAAACCTGTCAAAGCTGGTGATGTCCTTGCCGATGTTACAATAATAACAATAAATCAGAAATAAAAAAGCATTTTTATTGTTTTTTTTTTTTTTTTATCGCACACCACGCTCATATTTTTCTATTATTTCCTTCTTTATTTCAATGGTAAGCATGACCTTTGTCCTTTTTTCACCACCTGGACAGATCTACTTGGGACTAGGCATGTGCCGGTTACCGGTTTCACGGTTTACCGCGGTGTGAAATCGTTGCGGTTTCAAAACCACTAAAATTTTCCGTCAGACCGTAGTACGGTATTCGCCATTTTTCATGTGTCAAAAATGCAGCCAGAAGTGGCGTGGCGCGGCAGCGCTCACCCCCTCCCGTTTGTTTCTGTGTGTGAAAGTGACGCTATTGGCTAAACAGCAAGCAAACCCAAAAACAAATACTCCAATCATAAGTCGTTCTTTTCTTCAATTTATTGAGCTCTCAAATCGTGGTAAGTGTAATATACAAAATAAATACATTTAAAACGTTGTACAATTGTATTTTGCCATGTGTGAGACGTGAGTAGCTTCAACAGATTAGCACCATGGAAAAGTTCGCTAAAAACAAAACACACATTTTCCTTTCAAATTCGATATACGCACTAACTAAAAGCTTACAAAGATGAATGTTAGCCTAGGCTTAGCTGGAAGAGCAACTTCGTCGAGTGTTACAGCCGCAGAGTGAGAAAACAAGCTTGATTTGCTTGAATGAAGGGGGGGAAAAAAAGGCATATCATCAAAGATCGTTAATTGACGAAAGATGATCTTGCCCTAAGCACAAATCCACGTTTGTTAGCTCAAGAAGATGTCTCACTCCCAATGTTTTTTTTTTTAGATGAAACCTTTCCACAACAATATTTACATTTTAACTAACTTGTACATTTTTAACTAACTTATTAACTTAAGAATTCTTTATGTTCTTTTTAACACAAAGGCATGACCAGATTTGACACAGTGGCTGAAAATGGCAAAACTTCACTTGAGCTTTTCCACCCTCAAAAAAAAAAAAAAAAATGTCATGCAGTATACATTTTAAAAAATTTTATTCAGAAGTGTTTTTACTTTTTTACAGAAATTATTTTGTTCTTGCTCTAATCTTAAGCAACTTGAGCTGTGGCTGTGGGTATAGTCTATTAGTTACATTTTAATTTTATTTAAAATGTTTTTTTTATTGATAATGTATTTATTTTAACAATATATTCATGTTCCAATTTGCAACTATGTTCTGAAAAACAAAAAAAAATCCTGTTCAATGGAAAAAAGTTATTTTTTTTAACCCATACATCTCAAAATAACACATTTTGTAGCTATAATTGCAATACCGTGAAACCGCGGTATTTTTGCCCACGGTTATCGTACCGTCAAAATCTCATACCGGCACATGCCTACTTGGGACCCATGTTGATTTCTCGCACAACAAAATCCGGCGTCTGTCAGTCTTGTGGAAAAACAATGAAATTGCGTCGCTGTCATAAATCGTCATATTCTGAGCATGTCGAGACAAAAGAGGAGCCAAATTTTACTTCGAAAGGATCGTATGTCAATGCGATCTTATGTCGGAGTAACACTGTACTACGTATATACATACAGTCAAGGGCAAGTGAATTATTTTCATTATGTTCATACTTAAATTTACCCCATTTCACTTGCTGAATGTGCCAATCCATTTTGCTTCACCTCCCCGACCCACACGCACAGCCTTACAACCCTGACACAGACAATATACCTCCTCCTCCGCCCCCTTCAAAGAGGAGGGATATTAATAGTTTTTTTTCGGCCAGCAGCAGCCACTGTAAGTAATGTATAAATGTTGTGGAGGTGGGGAACACACCACTAATTTTGCTACTGAAAGTCCGACCTGCATCAAAGCTTCTACAACATTAAACTTAACTTTCAAACTGGCAAAACTTGTGTAGGAAGCTGCTTTGAGAGAAGTGTCCTCCTGTAAGTGATTTCTACTGTTAACGTTAATTAAACTGTGAGAAATGTAGTGAACCAAGGTGTACCCCTTCTCCCCAATTTTCATTTTTATTTTCCGAAAAATTTTCCATTTTCACGTAAACGCCGATTTTCCGATTTTTTAAAAAAAATTCAAAACGCTACTTATCCTACAATTTTTGACCAAATCACATAATTTGGACATCAAAAATTCCAGGACGGTGAGGGGCATAAAGATTGTATACAGAATTTGGGAAAAATGTACCGTTCCCCAGAAATTTGCCAAAAACTTTCCCATTCATTTCTAATGGGAACATTTCCGTTTCACTTCCAATGGGATTTCCAATGGAATTTACATTGCATTGATGCCATTGACGGCCATGCATGTCCAATCTATTGATGCCAATGTACTTGGATTCAATTGACTATATGGATGGCGATGCCATTGACAGCCATGGACGTCCAAAATGTTTCCCATTCATTTTCAATGGGGAAAAAACAAAATTTCCCCAAATCAACAGAAAATGACCAGATATCAACAGGACGTGTCCCCCAAACTTCCCCGCTTCCATTGACGCTTATAGAGGGTGCTGCCATTGACGGCCGTGGATGTCTAAATTTCCCATTCATTTCTCCTGGCATTTACTTTGTTTAATGCCATTGACGGGCATGTTTCTCCATTGTATGGATGCCAATGTACTTGCTTTCCGTTGACGCCTCTGTAAGTCGATGCCATTGACAGCCATGGACGTCCAAAATTTTTCCCATTAATTTTTAATGGGGGGAAAACCAAAATTTCCCCAAATCAACAGAAATTGACCAGATATCAATAGGACACGCCCCCAAATGACCTGATATGATCAGGCCACGCCCCCAAATGTTCCCAAATGACCTTATATGATCAGGCGACGCCCCCTAAATGTTCCCAAAGGACCTGATATGATCAGGCCACGCCCCCTAAATATTCCCAAATGATCTGATACGACTAGGCCATGCCCCCAAATGCTCCCAAATGACCTGATATGAATAGGCCACGCCTCCAAAATGTTCCCAAATGACCTGATATCATTATTCAAGGCCCCATAAATGTCCCCAAATAGACAGGAAGTGACCTGATATTGTCTCCGAATTGTCCCCAAACCAACCTAGGCTGGGGCTAAGATCTGTATCGCCACATGGCAAAGACCAGAAGTAATTTCTCCCGAAATTGCAGTTTCTAGTTTTATTTATGTGGTCTTAAAGCAGCCCAAAGGAGCTTTCATTTTTTTGTTGGATTTGGCTGTGCTTGTGGACAAAATCAGTCGTGTTCTACTTGAAGGAAGGCTCAATGTTATTTATTTTTGTTGTTCCCTGACTAAGAAGGTCAAAGTTTTTCAGTTATATATTATTTATTTGGACAGGCAATGCTTCGTGGTCTAAAGACAAATGTTTATTTTTTGCATTCCTGGATAGTTAAGAGATTATTAACATGTTTGTATTTATTGTGTATGTTAATATAATTTATGTTCAAGTATTGCAATTTAAATTTGCTAATTAATTAGGTACATATTTTTGAGAAATGTAGCCCTGACCCCCGTTCAATAATCTGTTTAGTCTTATTAATGTGCCGTCCCGAGCAAAAAGTGTACATACAGGTTATGATTTTATATCGTCCCTACCAATGTTGAGACCAAACCTACGCCCTTGCATACAGTCCATACATACACTAAGATTGCAGTGAATTCATGTTTTCTGTAGGGTGCTTGGACACTTCGAGAAGCCTCTGTTCCTTGAGCTATGTCGCCACATGGTGCTGATCCAGCTTCATCAGGGGGAGGCACTATTCCGCCCAGGTGATACAGATGACAGCATTTATGTTGTTCAAGATGGCCGCCTAGAACTATGCATCCGCGAGAGTGTAAGATTACCAGAGAGTCGATTATTTGCTTTTTGCCCATATCGGTGTTTGTGAAATGATAATTTGATTTGTGTGTGTTTTTTTTGCAGGATGGGACAGATGTTGTGGTGAAGGAAGTTCTACAAGGAGATAGTGTCCACAGTTTGCTTAGTATCTTAGATGTTATCACTGTAAGCATCAGTCCATCTTTACCTTGACGATAACGTTTAGGTTTCTTTTACTTGTAGGTAATGAACATTAGGGCTGGGCGATATGGCCTTAAGTACGTATCACGGTAAATTGAGCAGATTTACCTCGATAATGATAAATGACGATAAATTCGCCAAAGCGGACTGTTATATAATTTGAAAATCTGGATCAATGTATTAGATACAAAATAACTGTTTCAAGTTAATTTATTTACCAGCTTTGAATTTAATATATTTAACAATTGCACATGGAGTCTAAACATTAAGTATATAAAAATTTATTGTAAACAATACGAATTCAAGTATGAACATTTATAACAGCTTGTATGACTTGAACAATGTACAACCATAGACTTCATAACATGGGTTATGAAGTCTATGCTAAAACGTTACAAAAAATAATTCGACAACTGTGCAAACATGTCAATTCAACACAAATGCCTTACAGCAGGAACAGTACAGTTCAAACAACTTATTGTTAATGGCTGCTGTGACATAATTACTCAACACAAGTGTTTACTTCAAGGTTTCAGGTTTTTTTTCCCTAGAGCATTTTTTTAATACATGCACGCACACATGCACCCCCCCCCCCCACACAGACACACACACACACACTTTAAAGCTATATTGCTCTCACGCCAATGAAACATTTAAGATTTTATGATGGCAGTAATGACACAGACTAAAGCAAGCACATACAGAAAAATAGCTGTGGCCATTAAACGGTCATATTATAGGCTTCACTGTTAGATTATAATTTATGCTAAATGCTTTACCGTCATGAAAGCTATCAAAGAAATCACACACACACAGAGATACAGAATAACGCGACATACTAATTGCTAGATGCAGTCTGTGCCCAATCCACTCATTAAGTTCAGCCGTTTCGACAAGGTTATAGCCGCTATCCGACTCCATCACGTTCATTTGTAGCGTTAGCCGCTAGTGTTAGCCTGTGGCCTGGCTACCAGTAGAAAGCACTGAAAGCACCCTCTCCTGAAATCGTGAGAACCAGGGAGGAAAGTGGGTGAAAGCCCGTCCGGAGGCCGCCAAGAGTCTACTCAATGTTGGGTAAAGGCGAAGTTCCCTTAAGCCCGACTCCATCACGTTTGCTTGTACCGTTAGCTGCTAGCGTTAGCTTCTGTTTGTTTGATTTCCTGATAACCACGTGACTTCATACGTAAGCACACCGACTGCTTTTTAAAGGGGAATGAACATAGCTGAACAACACAGAGTCAAAGCGGGATTAAAAGACTGTATTTTCTTGGTTTGTTAAATTACCTTTACCGACATGGTCAAAATTACGTGGGTCATCGTGAAGAATTTCGCTAACGGTTAATTTTCGGTATACCGCCCGGCTCTAATGGACATCCAAGGTTTTTCAGTCTTATTTGTTTTGTGTTGTTGTTATAGCACTACTTGATGTATTTACTAGTCTGTACACAGCATGTTGCCGTTTTGTAGTGTCATATGACAAACACAAAATCCTAAAAACTTGCCAGGTTTACAATGCAGTTTGTATAGTTGAAGTTATATCATATTATGCTTCATTATATTGTGCATCTGTCTTCCTCAACACTATTGTTTCTCTGTTCTTTAAGGGCTACCCAGCTCCATACAAGACAGTCTCTGCAAGAGCTGCTGTCCCCTCAACTGTATTGCGTCTTCCAGCGATAGCATTTCAATCCGTCTTTGACAAATATCCTGAAACTCTGGTCCGTGTCATTCAGGTAAAGTGACCAGTATTTAAATCATTGATGGATTTACAAATAATACATTGACAGATATTGGCTACAAATATTACAATGCTCTTCTGCCATGTGTAGATCATCATGGTACGTCTTCAGAGAGTGACCTTTCTTGCCTTACACAACTACCTTGGCCTCACTACTGAGCTCTTCAACACGGTATTTTATCCAATTTCTCGACAATGTCTAATCACAATGACGTTATTTAGATTTTTGAGAGGTTGTTTGTTTGCCTGAAATTATTTTGAATAATTTATTTAAAATTGCAAATAAACTAGCCTCTATTTTCAGAGGATTTAATTAAATAGCAGCCCACACAATGATGACACAACATTAGCAATGATCTTGTTCAGATCGGCTCTGTAATCTCATCAAAAGAGGTTGCAGTTTTTTTTTTGTTTGTTTTTTTTTTTTTTTCATCTACAATTTTGTTTTCTTGTTCCAAATTAGGATATGAAACAACTTTAGGAGCTTTTCCATTTACATATAGAGGGCTGTTTTGACAAATTTCAAATGTTATAGGCGAGTCAAGCCATCTCCTTGGTGTCAGTGGCTCATGTCTTAGGAGAGGTCCATCCACATAGAAGTCTCCACAGGCAGCCTTCTCACTCTGATGAGTTAGTGTCTGAAAAAGCAGACCCAGGTCAGAAAATATGGATTTTTTAAAATTATTATTATTAATGTCAGGATGTAATATATTATCTCATGCTTTTTTTAATTTGTTGAAACAGAAAAGGCAATCTTATCTGAAAATTCCAGTTCAAAATATAGGAAAACCCGCTCGCTGTCCACCCCAATCGCTGGTACAGGTAATAGCACATTCATTTTTTTCAGTACTTGCTGTACTGTTTTCAGTTAGTTCAAATAATTTATTGGAAAACAAATCTGTGCCTTATATTCTGGAGTTTTTATTAAGCCTCCAGTACAATGTTGAAACAGTCCCATGCACCATAAATTTTGAGGCTGCAACTAACGATTATTTAAACAATCAGTCAGGCAAGTACGTATCGAAATTTCTATTAGGGCTTCTGTAGCTGATGACAACCCCTGATTAGTGTATCTGAAATGTGTTTCAGCTACAAATCTCCTGTATATGGTCAAAATGAGCACAATGAAAAAGGTCATTAAAACGGAAGTTACGAATGTAACGAAAGTATGTAACTACTGTTCTAACAATCCCAGTCCGCCAGAGTGTTCTGGCCCTCAGAATCCTCGTGCTCATACGAGAAGGTTCTGTAGGGACTGGACCTGTGATGACACCAGAACATATACAGTGGGGCAAATAAGTATTTCGTCAACCACCAATTGTGCAAGTTCTCCTACTTGAAAAGATTAGAGAGGCCTGTAATTGTCAACATGGGTAAACCTCAACCATGAGAGACAGAATGTGGGAAAAAAAACAGAAAATAGCATTGTTTGGTTTTTTAAATAATTTATTTCCAATTAGAGTGGACAGTAAGTATTTGATCACCTACAAACAAGCAAGATTTGTGGCTGTCAAAGAGGTCTAACTTCTTCTAACCAGGTCTAACGAGGCTCCACTCGTTACCTGTATTAATGGCACCTGTTTTAACTCATTATCAGTATAAAAGACACCTGTCCACAACCTCAGTCAGTCACACTCCAAACTCCACTATGACCAAGACCAAAGAGCTGTCGAAGGACACCAGAGACAAAATTGTAGACCTGCACCAGGCTGGGAAGACTGAATCTGCAATAGGTAAAACGCTTGGTGTAAAGAAATCAATTGTGGGAGCAATTATCAGAAAATGGAAGACATACAAGACCACTGATAATCTCCCTCGATCCGGGGCTCCATGCAAGATCTCACCCCGTGGCGTCAAAATGATTACAAGAACGGTGAGCAAAAATCGCAAAACCACACGGGGGGACCTAGTGAATGACCTACAGAGAGCTGGGACCACAGTAACAAAGGCTATTATAAGTAACACAATGCGCCGCCAGGAACTCAAATCCTGCACTGCCAGACGTGTCCCCCTGCAGAGGCCAGTACACGTCCAGGCCTGTCTGCGGTTCGCTAGCGAGCATTTGGATGATCCAGAAGAGGACTGGGAGAATGTGTTATGGTCAGATGGACCCAAAAGAGAACTTTTTGGTAGAAACACAGGTTCTCGTGTTTGGAGGAGAAAGAATACTGAATTGCATCTGAAGAACACCATACCCACTGTGAAGCATGGGGGTGGAAACATCTTGCTTTGGGGCTGTTTTTCTGCAAAGGGACCAGGACGAATCATCTGTGTAAAGGAAAGAATGAATGGGGCCATATATCGAGAGATTTTGAGTGAAAATCTCCTTCCGTCAGCAAGGGCATTGAAGATGAGACGTGACTGGGTCTTTCAGCATGACAATGATCCCAAACTCACCACCAGGGCAACAAAGGAGTGGCTTCGTAAGAAGCATTTCAAGGTCCTGGAGTGGCCTAGCCAGTCTCCAGATCTCGACCCCATAGAAAATCTGTGGAGGGAGTTGAAATTAACAAAACATTACTGCTCTAGAGGAGATCTGCATGGAGGAATGGGCCAAAATACAAGCAACTGTGTGTGAAAAGCTTGTGAAGAGTACAGAAAACATTTGGCCTCCGTTATTGCCAACAAAGGGTACAAAACAAAGTATTGAGATGAACTTTTGGTATTAACCAAATACTTATTTTCCACCATGATTTGCAAATAAATTCTTTAAAAATCAAACAATGTGATTTTCTGTTTTTTTTCCACATTCCGTCTCTCATGGTTGAGGTTTACCTATGTTGACAATTACAGGCCTCTCTAATATTTTCAAGTGGGAGAACATGCACAATTAGTGGTTGACTAAATGCTTATTTGCCCCACTGTACCTGTTCCAGGGGTCAAACTGGGGTCACAGGTGACTATTTTGTTATGCATCCTTGGACTGTGCACGTACAAAAAGAATCATTGTCTACAACTAGCAACCAATTGAAACCTCGATGTGTTTGTGGAACTCTTGACACCTGGAGAAAATTATCCATCATGTGTGCTGGATAAATATGAAAATTGGTTTTCTGATTGGCCCTGATCAGTACCAAATAACATGTATGTTTGTCATACAGGTGAAATGTCATTGGATTTTAACAGAGTTTCTGATGGGGCTAGAGTTGCTACTGATGAGGCTGTGCCCAGTGGTCAAGTGAAGGTATTGCTTCTATTTTTTGACTACCCAGGAAACACAACAAGAGCATAATGCATACAGATAAACCTAAACTAAATGCCATGTTTTCAAAATTCATTCAGCGTGTATTATTTGCAGTCTATTTTAAAGAAGACTGTGACAATGCAGCGGAGTCCTTCTGCAGTTTACCATTACAGTGAAGCTGGAGCAGGAAATGAGCACCACAATAAAGTCAATGCCATTTTCCAAGCTGCCAAAAAGGACTTACTGCAGGTTATCCAGCTCCAGGTATACCACACACTAACTTTTTCATGTTGTTGCTACTCACACTTAATATGGCGGAAAACACTCAGGTGACTTGAAGTTCCGCTCTGAGACCCCCAATTTGGCCAAATTTCAAAATTGTCCTATATGCAACTGTGATGCATCATTGGAAAACTTAAAATCTCAGTTTTCTGGGGGAAGAAATTTTTGGGACAGGGGGGCATTTAAAAAAATAATTTTAAAAAATGTAACAGCAAAATCCTAACTGGAGGAGAGAGCATAATTAAAGACGCCATGATTTTAACAAGATATTATCGCGTACTTACCTCTTTTCGACCCAAAAACTCCATGTAGCATGTATCACCGAGTGTCAAGACACAGCTGTGAATGGCTACAGCCAGATTTTTGGGGGATTTTATGGGTGAAACATGGTAATATAACAAGGGTCGCGATGCAGAAATTGCAGACATCAAAGAGTGGTTGAAATGTTCTTTTTCATATATTTTTCCCTTTTAAATGTTTCTTTTTTTTCAATTTTTCTTTGTTTGGATCGATTTTTCATCATCATTTTATCATCTAAAATATTGGGGAAAATGTGACAGTAACAAAAAAATACAATTAAGCGATTGTTATGAGGTAGATATCCGTGACTTATTGACAGACACTATTTTTTTCATTGTGACGTAATGCGTTTAAAAGTTTAAAATATGCTCGTCAATTATTTTTTAAAGTCGTTTTTTTTTTTTTTTTTTTAACTAAATATTAGACATAGATTAATGATTCTAAGCTAGAAATGACAGACATTTCGAATAATAAATATAATTACCTTCTTTTTATGGCTGGGTTGAAACAAAAGCAGTTGCGCGACATCTGTAAACGGGGGTCTCCAGGGTAAAACGGACAAATTAAAAATTAATTAAAAGTTAATGCGCCATGAATCTGCTATGGCAGCATACATGCATACACAAATAAACATATTGTTCTTTCAAAAACAATCGTTTTTTGGGCTTCAAATACAGCAGTTTATTTTAAATAGTGGTGCAAGAGCAGAAACTGCTTTTTCAGCCTTGTCTGTTTTTTCCGCCCAATACAGTACAGGCCAAAAGTGTGGACACACCTTCTCATTCGTGCGTTTTCTTTATTTTCATGAGTATTTACATGGCAAATTCTCATTGAAGGTAATAAAACTATGAATGAACAGGTGTGGAATTATGTACATTGAAAAAAGGTGAAATAACTAAAAACATGTATGATGTTCTAGTCTCTTCAAAATAGCCACCCTTTGCTCTGATTACTTTTTGCACTCTCTTGTCATTCTGTTGATGATCTTCAAGAAGGAGTCACCTAAAATGGTTTTTGACTTTTTATTAGGGTTGTTCCGATCATGTTTTTTTGCTCCCGATCCGATCCCGATCGTTTTAGTTTGAGTATCTGCCGATCCCGATATTTCCTGATCCAATTGCTTTTTTTTCTCCCGATTCAATTCCAATCATTTCCGATAATTTTTCCCGATCATATACATTTTGGCAATGCATTAAGAAAAAAATGAATAAAACTCGAACGAATATATACATTCAACAAACAGTACATAAGTACTGTATTTGTTTATTATGACAATAAATCCTCAAGATGGCATTTACATTATTAACATTCTTTCTGTGAGAGGGATCCACGGATAGAAAGACTTGTAATTCTTAAAGGATAAATGTGACTTTGTATATTGTGACTAAATATTGCCATCTAGTGTATTTGTTGACCTTTCAGTAAATGATACTGTAGCCATTTAACTTCTGCCCAAATGCATGATGGGAAGTGCAACCATGACTGTGCGTTGTGGTACCAATTGATATATCTTCTCTGCGTTGGGAAATAACATAGGGTGTTAAGAAAGAGATCAACTACTACCTTTCTTCCCCACATTGCTTCCCATGATTATTCTAATCATTGGGAGAGGGATTTTAAGGCTTTAGCCATTTAAAAAAAGGCTCCAAAGGCTGCCAAAATTCTCTCTACTCACTTTACGCTGCCTTTTAGCTCTATATACTGTATGGGTAAGACGGCTCCGTTATAGATTGAACGCGACAATGCGTGAGTGGGTTGTGCAGCGCATGCGTTAATTGCGTTAAATATTGTAATATTGTAACGTGATAAATGTAAAAAATATTAATTCTCGCCGTTAACGCGATAAATTTGATAACCCTACCTTAGGCTTAAACTAGACTCTGGAAGAGTGTAACACATTATGTCTGTAACGTTAAATAGAATTAGAAAACGATTTAATTAAGAAATATATATATATTAAAAAAAGGCATGTCCGATATTTTTTTGCCGGTTCCGATACTTTGAAAATGACGTGATCGGACCCGATCGATCCCGATCGATCGGGACATCTCTTTTTATGTATGAGTACAAATCTTTTTGACGGCTATCTACTGTAACTCCATACCGTATCAGGGTTGATTATTCGAATTTATAGCTTTCTTAATGGGGTTGGGACTTGTGTCACAATATGCAATAATTCAATTTATCACACGTTAAATAAAAATGAAGGCGGTAATTTTTCCGCTGCTATTTATCGCCTCGTGTGCATGTGTGTGTGCGCGTGCAGCAGACATGCTGTTAAAAGTTCGGCTTCCTTGTTACCAACTACGCAAAATGCCTCTTCGTTCCGGTTCTGGCAAAAAGAGCCAATCCGTTCCCATTATATCCTATTGTTCAACGTATTGCGGCCGCATCAGTGCTCCGGATTGACTGCGGACCATCTCCGATGTGCTGGGTCCCGCCTGCTACTTTAGGCTATTTTTTATTTTTGCCGGTGACGCATCCGTCAAAATGGGCGCCGCCGGGCCTGGAGTCAACAGCCCAGTTGCTTATTCACGGTTTAACCAGCGAACATGAACGAAGAACGCTCCATCATGGAGGTGGAAAGTCACAAAGTGATTTATGATGCAGCAGATCATCATTATAAGGACAACATTAAAACAGAAGCTGTATGGTGTTATATTATGTGTGTTTTTCTGGCAATGATATCAAACACACGACGTGCTGACATCTTTTGTTTTTCATAAACATACGGCGCTAACAACACTTCCTCAACCTGTGACTCTTGGCAGGCTGTGTCTCGCGCTCTCACTGCACGTCACATGAACAAAACATCACCGTTGCATGCGCTTCAGGGTGCCTCGGAAAACATCCAATCAGAATATTACACATGGAACCCCATAGCAGAAGCTATGAGGGGGAAAGTTTTCATTTGCCTAAATTCTTAAGTTATTAAGTGCAATTTTATTTTTTTCTTGAAAAAGACATTTTATTTATTCTGTGTTTCTGTGCGGTATTAATATTGTTGTCTTTTACTTAAAAGAGGCATGGTCTATTGTTTTTAGTTGTGATTTCTTTAAAAGTATTTTTGAATTTAGGGGTAAACATTTATCGCGTTTAAATGGGTGTACTTGACCTATTAATACATAGTGTATTTTCCCTGTGTTTTGTAAATTGGTTTAAAAAAAAAAAAAGATATTGGGGGAGGGGACGCAATAATATCACATTTCGCAATAATTTATGAGGTAAATTATCGCACACTAAAATTTGTTATCGCGACAGGCCTAGTTGGGACCTTCATTTGTGTTGCATTGAATGAGGTGTGTCCAAACTTTTGGCCTGTACTGTATATACAGTATGTATACTTTTGAAATAACAGCTCAACAGTGTAAGTGTGTGATTTGGAAAGCCTACATTTTTAAACGTTCTAGCTTTCTGTTTAATCATGAGGGTACATTTACAATGTTTCAGCAGTTGTAGTGGATTAAAAAAATGTTTATATATAATATAATGAAATGGAACTATTTTCCCCAGTTGCGATCGGTCCAATTCCCCTGAGAAAGTAACGTAGTTTAGATTCATTTAGATCCTGAACAGTGGTAAATAAGTAATAATGAGAATACAGTGATCCCTCGCCACTTCGCGCTTCAAACTTTGCGCCCTCAGTCCATCGTGGATTTTATTTTCAATTCAAAAAAAGTTAAATACAGATGAGCTGTCCCCATCTGATCGCTAAGTCTCACACTCGCTCCCTCCCTCCCTCTCCCTTCTCTTGGTTGATCAGAGAGTGAACTGGCGTTGCTTACTTTGCCAGAGACTCGACCTTTAAAGGTCTGCATGCGTCAATCATCGTTTAACTTGTGAAACAGTAGCTGTGGCACCTCATTGTGTGTAAGTGAGGAGCTGGAGTGGATTTGAGTGGACACTCAATGAAGCATTTCATAAAGACAAGCTTTGTTTTTTTTTTAACTTTTTTATTTTTTTACAATGGATTGGGCGTCTACTTTTTGTCTTGTTTAAAAAATAATTCTGTGGGACAGTAACAGGTTTAAAAGTTATCATAATTATTACATTTAAAGTGCTTAAAAACATTTAATAAAACATGTATATACATAAAAGTTTTTTTAAATACTTTGGGGAAAAAGGTAATAAAAAACATGTCTTAGATGTATCTCTTTCCAATGATAGATCTGAATATATACATTGAACAAAAAAAACAAAAAAATGGTGGGGGAGACAATACTTCGTGGTTTTTCACTTTTTTCACGCCGGGTTCTGGTCCCCATTAACCGCGACAAATGAGTGATAACTGTACTATTGAGAGCAAAAATAATTATAACGTGAGGGAGCACAGAGTTGGAAAAAAAAATCCCTGAGGTTATTGTGCACTAGAGAAATAAATAGAATTCTCTCCATCCATCTTCCACTGCTTATCCAAGTTCGAGTCGCGGTTGCAACAGGTTCAAAAAGGAAGCCAAGACCACCCATTCCCAACCATTTTGCCCAGCTCTTCCGTTTCTTATTTAATATGTTGAAAATGATTTACTATGACACAACTGATGCTATTTAATTTCCTCAGGATCCCAGTCTACTGGAGGGTAGGGTGACTTTTCGCCAAGTTAAAGCCAATTCAATCGTGGCCCATCAAGGAGATCAGGTAATCACCTCAAGGCTGTTTTATAATGTGTCATATCCAGTGTCCTCTATATTGCAGTATAACCAAAATTGACTGATAGGGATAGAACCTTTTTTTGTAATTGGTTTTCCATCCCTTTCCCAGGATGTGAGCGTGGCATTTGTCATATCAGGTTTACTCCATGTTTACCAGCGCATGATTGACCGTGAGGATGAGTCGCTGCTTTTTGTGACCCACCCAGGAGAGATGGTGGGACACCTGGCTGTACTCACAGGAGAACCCCTTATCTTCACCACACGTGCTCACAAAGACTGCACATTCCTCTCCATATCAAAGGCTCATTTCTATGAGTAAGAACCTAAAGTTGTCAACAGCCATTATAAACAAAAAAATTTTTTTTTTCAACTTTTGTTTTCAGGATAATGCGTGAGGAGCCCAGAATTGTGTTGAATGTAGCTCATACTGTAGTGAGGAGGGTGTCACCTTTTGTCAGGCAGATTGACTTCGCCTTAGACTGGATGGCTTTGGAGGCCGGCCGTGCTGTTTACAGGTACATTTGAAGACAGTGATGAACTGGTACAAACCATTATGCTTTGGCCATTAAATTAGCATTGATTTATGATTTAAATGTTATTCTCAGAACAAACAGTTCTGGGTAACCAAAGACTATATACTGTAATTCACTATCGAATTCCCTTCCCTACTTCATAACCAGGGGTGAAAGTGGCTAGAACTTCTTCCCGGAACTCCCCGACGTGAAGGTCACCACGGAGTCAGAATTTTTTGTTTGTTTATTTATTTATTTTCATTTGGGGTGGGGGGGTCAAACCCCCATAAAACAACTGAAAAGCAAAGAAAACTGATTTGATACACATATTTCTATAACACATACAAAAACTGATTTTCATTCAAACTGTATTTTTTTCAATGATTTGCAAAATAAAAGTTAACAAAAACAGCAATAAGCCCAACCTCCATCTCCTAATTTTTCTTTTCCCTCATTTCCTCACATACTAAATGCCAAATCTCAATTTTAACTACTTAAGAACATAGGATGTATATTGAAATTGAAGTTAATGAAAACATTTAGTTTATTTTTTAAATAATATAGATATAAGTAACATACATTTAGAAAAATAAGTACAAATGACTTATGCAGAATGAAATGGAATATATTTTGAAGATCGCGCAAACATTGACTTTTTTAAATCATAAGGAAATGATTCAGTAGCCAAACGTAAATGAACAAATATAAGTCCAAAGTGCACATGGACAGCTAAGATGCTCTAAACCTCCCCATCAGAGCAAATAAAACTAAATATGATAAATAAGCCTCCTCAACTCTTTACCTGCTCTTAAAGATTTGATCCATTTTCTTTTGCATTGCCCTTTTTTTGTCGCATCAATTCAACAAACTTTTTTTTTGCCATTCCAGAAAACACGCACATTTGAACCAATCAGAGCTAACTATCTCTGCTGATCACCAGTCAGTATGTCAGCCAATTGAACGGATAAATGACTCCAGGTGTTTTGCTTTGCTGCTTGCATTCGCACATTGACGTGACTCATCATCGTCAGACTCAGATAACTGCAGAAGCTGGGGAAACCTCCTTGCCGTCCGTGGAATAAAATCAATAATAAATATCGGTGGAAATGGATTACGCTACACAAGCACTTTATCATGCTTGTTGTTAACACTTGTGTATGTAAATCTGATGTTGGTACATTGTTTTTTTTTTGGGAGATGAAATGCATGTGTGGGAGCTTAGCATTTTTTTTTACATAGCGTTTTGACAGTTTTCGTCATATTTTCGGAATCAAAGCACCGTGTACCGGAACAGCATTCCGGCCCTGAATCTTATACCGGAACTGCGTTCCGGCCGGAATTTTATACCAGAACTGCGTTCCTGACTGTTCTGGCCCACTTTCACCCCTTTTCATAACAGATTTGGAATGTTTTCCACTAGTTTATTTTTTAGCTTCCCAGTAGTTGTGCTGTTAGTGTGTTTTAATTTTTAAAAAATGTCAGTATTTGATGGTCACTGATGTATGAGGTGGATAAGCAGTATGGCTAGTAAATGAATGAAATGTGAATAACACAATGCATCAGATTATGTTGAAATTTTAAAAGTGGGCATCACAACTACAAATGCTATATTTTCTGATTGGATGTAGACAAGGAGATAAGTCCGACAGCACCTTCATTGTCCTCAGTGGCCGCTTACGCTCTGTCATTGCAAAGGATAATGGGAAGAAGGAGCTGGCAGGAGAATATGGCCGCGGGGACCTAATTGGTGTGGTGAGTGTTCCATCACTGGATTGTTTAGGATTTGAAACTGAAAATAGCAAGTTGTATCTAGGTTGAGGCTCTAACCCACATGAACCGGGCCACCACGGTCCACGCTGTGAGGGACTCTGAGCTGGCTAAACTGCCAGAAGGAGCTCTCAACTCCATCAAGAGGAGGTATCCTCAGGTCGTTACCCGTCTCATTCATTTGCTGGGACAGAAGATTTTGGGCAATATGCAGCAGGTCAATGGGCCTCTGACAGGTATGTTTTTAAATGCGGTAACACTTTAATTATTTTCAAAATAATGATGTGGCAGTGATGTAAAAACTTCCCAAATCAGGGGGTTATGTTTATTTTATGTAGCAGAATATCTATTAGTAGAATACACTGTAAGAAGAAGTCCTTTAAACGGAACAACGGACAGAAAGACATGTAATTCTTAAAAGATAAATGTTAGTATAAGTTCTAATAATTTGATATTCCAACCCCACTTAATATTTTCGTTTTTATAAAATTTGAAAAATTTGTTTAACTAGCAGGTCGCCATTGTTGTTGACGATGCAATGCACTCTGGGCTGTGATGTCGCTGGACAGCGCTGCCGTACTTCCACAGTGTCACTCATTAACTACCTAAACATGTCGTCAGTTCGGGTCTACCAATTTGAACCCGTGCGGAAAAGCGATGAACGAGCAGCTGAAGGACTCCAGCGGGATTCGAACCTGCGTTTCCCGTGCAACAGACGAGCGCGAGGGTCACAGGACTGTAATTCCGCGTTACGTTTGAGTCGTGATTTTCCCTATAAAGGAATCGCAACCCACATGCGTTGTCTGTCCGTTCGGTAAAATCTGAAGGGGAAACGCAACTGAAAAGAAAGTGCGTCTGGCTTGACCACGGAATTAGAAAACGGGGCTGTCTTCAGAAAGCTAGTAGACAACAACAACATAGAGATTGCGTGAAAGGATTTATTGGACACACACAAAAAAACACGCAATCGCAAAAAGGGAGACAGAAAAAAGGGTCCGTGACAGTAGGACGGGACCAATTTAAAAAAAAAAAAAAAAAAAAAAACGAGGGAAAACCGCAGTGGGAAGCAGACAAACGAAATAAACAAGGAAATGACGCAACTACCAACGAAGGGATATACAAACTGTCAAATGACAGCAAGTCAATATCTCGGCATCCTGCCTAGGATCGGTTTAAAGACACTACTGATGAGCTGGAATTGGATGCATGTATGACGTCGGGAACTTATCCCACAGCTCTCTAACAAAACAATCTGACTAGTAGTAGAATGTGACAAAATCATCCCAGTCGTCATACTAGCTTTGCTTGCTAGCTAGCACAGCTATTTTCCCAGTCTAGCCCAACCACGTCATCACCCCCAGTGTCCATTGCACGCATAAAATATAGCGCCCTCCGTAGGTCAAAACATGTTCTAAATATTATAGATTTTTAAATCAATGGCAATACTTTTTGTGTTTCTAATTACATATTTTAGTAAAAGAGAACAATTGTGGCTTATTAGAGCCTATAAAGTTAAGTCCGAGGTTCCCCTTTAAGACATGTCAAGGGGACAGGAAACAATCACCCCAAGCAGTTGGTGTGTATTTGGTATATGGGTATTTTAGATTAACAGTATTTTGTGTTATAAAGTATATACTCATTTGACTTCTAGCTCGAAGCCTCCCCCTCCACAACCCCAGCAGTAAGTGGGATGCTGGGAATCCTGCCTCCAACTTGTCCACTGTAGCCATTCTGCCTGTGTCTGATGAGATTCCGCTCATGGCCTTCACCTTGGAGCTGCAGCATGCACTCAGTGGTATCGGTATGATCATCTATGTGTTCTCGTTTTAAAGCCTTAGCTAATCCTCTCTGTACACCCTCATTAACAGGCAGAGTTTAGCAAAACACAGTCATTCCTTTTCCACTTTTCATATTGGGTAAATACAAAATGTAGGCAGTGGAATTCTATCTTGATCTGTATTTGACCCAATATAGTATATGATTTGGCCACGTGAGATCCTTAGACATTTTACTACCAATAAAAGAGATATTTTGAGATGAGAAAAAGTATAATGTGAATTTTTCAAATCGGGTCATTCCATTGGAGTGGACCAAACATACACCAGGACACTGGTGTTTAAACTTGTGAAAATTCAATTTAATAAAGTCACAAAACAGTTTAACAACATGTCTTGGGCCCATCATAGTAGGGGTCAACATAACAAGAGCCTTCAACCAAACTGACGTCCAGACACATCTTTGTGACCGTTTAAATAAGGGTGGACTTTTTTAATGACCACCTGAGTGAGCATATGAACCAAACATTGCCAACTTAAATAACAACAGATGGGAAAAAAATACATACATTAACTTTAAGCAATAAATCAACTAATGTGCATTTCAACAAAATGGAAAAATTACCCCAAACCATCATGATTAAATCAACTTAAATATCCCCCCCTTCCAGATGGTAGGTTCCAGATCTTAACTGCAGTGGTCCTTACCTCAAATTACAAAATCAAAATCCAGTAAACATTCAGATAAATATTAACTAAAGTGTGCACCCATTAGAAAATACATGTCCAAAAAGTATCAAATAAATAATTAACTAAATCTTGAAAACACTAAATTGTGGTAGTAGTGGTATCCACCACATCCATTATAGACAATTTTGACAAGTTGGTGATGGGTAACAATGTTTTACACATCCCAATCAGCAATATAACCTATAAATGTATAGTAATACCCCACTTCTAAGAGTAAAAAGAGTACACTAGCCTAAAAATAACTGTTTAAAAAAAACTGTCCTATCCTTGTTTTCTTTAGGGCCTACACTACTCTTGACAAGTGACATCATTAAACAGCGCCTGGGCACTGCTGCTTTGGACAGGTACAACTGTTAAAATTGTGTGTTGACTGACAAAGGGATAAGAGAAACAGGAAATACGAATGTAAAGAGATAGAAACGGGAATCTCAGTGCTTCCTGGCTGCCCACCCTATTAGTTCATGAGCAGTTCAACTAACATCGCGTTTCATGCCGTAACCTTTCATTTTGCTTCTGTTCTTTAAAGCGTCCACGAGTACCGTCTGTCAAGTTGGCTCGGCCAGCAGGAAGACATCCACCGTATCGTCCTTTATCAATCTGACTCAGGCCTTACTCCTTGGACGCAGCGCTGCATCCGCCAGGCTGATTGCATCATTATTGTGGGACTGGGTGAACAGGAACCCACAGTGGGAGAGGTCTGCTAATTCAATCAGACCGTTTCAGTGTGCTAAATGAAAAAAGTAAAGGTATTTAGTTACTATGCTTGTTTCTCTGTAGTTGGAGAAAATGTTGGAGGGTAGTGCTATTCGGGCCCAGAAGCAATTAGTGTTGCTGCACAGGGAGGATGGTCCACCACCCAAAGGGACAGCGGAGTGGCTGAACATGCGAAGCTGGATCTCCAGGCACCATCACTTGTCATGTCCTCGTAGAGTGTTTTCCAAGAGGAGTTTACCTAAGCTGGTATATCAAGTGCAGAACCCTCACACTACACAGCAGCATTTACACAAAGTCTTAGCGATTCATCATTGTATTGTAAAAATGGGTTGGCTGTACTTTCTGTGGTCCATGTGGCTTTCTGTGTTTTGTTCACGGTAAATGTTGTTTTTCACCAAAGAGAGAGCTGTACGAACGTGTGTTTGAAAAGTGTCCAGATCGTCACTCCGACTTCTCCCGCCTAGCCAGGATTCTAACAGGAAACAGCATCGCAGTTGTGCTAGGTGGTGGAGGTGCCAGGTAATGTGGCTGCTTACTTAAAATGTTGAGTTTTCGGCCATAACTTGCATATGTAAATTTTCCAACAAACCTTGCAAATGGAAGTTAAATAGGTTGAGCTGAAATGTAAAAATCAGCTAAATTCTTTTGCAGTGTGAATGCAGAGTTTGACATCCTCAATTTCAAGACTGACTCAGAAGTGTTCTGTAATTTTCGGACTATAAGACGCTATTTTTTTTCTTCATTTTAAATCCTTCGGCTTATGGTCGAATTTGTTGATTTATTTGGGTTAATAGGTAACACTTTATTTGACAGTGGCGTCATAAGACCGTCATGACATGACACTATCATGGACATTACTGAATGCTTATGACAGATGTCATTAAGTGTCATTCGGCAAATTATGTCACTAACTCCATTTATGTCAATCTTTTACATCCATTCAAAAGTAAGCTAATTTGCTGGATAACACTAAATGACATCTGTTATAAGTTAATATGTTATATTAACATTTATTATATGTTAATCTAACTTTAAAAAAGTAATTCAATTCAATTCAATTTTATTTTATTTGTAATTAATACATGTAATTAATTACAGTTACAAATTACTTCTTCCAAAAAGTAATTGAGATAGTAACTCAGTTACCTGAATGTAAGAGTAATTAGTTACTTAGCAAAGTAACCTGTGTTACTATTCATGTTTTTTTTTTTTCATTCAAAAAAAAAAAAAAACAACAATAAAAAAACAAGTCACACAATGTGAAGTTCAAAGGGTTTTTGGGGAAAATTGGCCCTAGCCCAATTCTTTAACCTAAACTTAACTAGACACAGGGATATGGCGATAACGAGATAGTAACCTTTGCGATGTTTGGAAGTCATTTAATGTTGTGAATCAACTGTTAGTTGTTAAAATCGCTCCCGTTATGAACGTAGTAACGGCGTTGCAAAGATGAGAAAAGTAATTAATTAGATTACTCACTACTGAAAAAAAAATAACGCCGTTAGTAACGCCTTTATTAACAACACTGGTTATAAGCATTCATTAATGCTCATGCCATTGTCATGTCATAATTAGGATTGTCTAATGACAGTTTTATGGCGCCACTGTCAAATAAAGTGTTACCGAATACCATAACCAGCAATTAATGAAACAACTGGAACAGTAACTGAATAAGTACTTCGCACAGAACATGAATTTTGACTGTTATTTACATATTTAGCACTGTAATGCATGCTAGGAGGCATGTTAGACAACAACAGTGTTAACTAGGGATGCACGATATCTATTTTTTGAAACCGATATCGATAACTGATAATATATGTATAATTTTTCAATGTATATTCACCTGTGTTTTGAACACCTGTAGGTCAAAAATACTAGGGGTTGATTCAGAATAGATTGGCCTTTGACCGAACCAGAATTTTCACGATGACATGAACATTATCATAATGAACAAAACAAAGACAAGAACAGTTTTGACTTCAAATAAAGTGCCCATATTAATTTTTTCAAATAAAAATAATTTGAGTCAATCACAATCAATCAGTCAATATCATTGACGATGTGTTCCCCTGAACAATGAGCCCTGATCTAAAACAAACATAAACCCAACAGGTATTGTGCTTTGTTAGCAGATAAAACATTTGGTGCAACAGGAGAGGAGACGTTTGTCGTCTTGGTCCATGAAACAACTTTCTTAACTTGGCCATTATTGAACAGCAAGCCTATAAATAACCAAAAGGCCTCTCAGGAATTTGTAAACATAACACTGTAAAATGCAAACATTTGCTAATTGCCATAGTAAGGTTTATAACTCGGTGAAGGAAAAATACAGCCTCTAGAACAGGGTTCACTAAATCAAGACCTCGGTGCCACTTTTCCTGTCGTGTTTTCCATGTCTCCCTCCTCCAACACACCTGAATCAAAATAATCAGGGTCATTATCAGGCTTCTGGAGAGGTTGCTGATGACATAATCATTCGATTCAGGTGTGTTAGGGGAGAGAGACGTGGAAAACACGACAGGAAAAGTTGCACCGAGGTCCGGATTTAGTGAACCCTGCTCTAGAACACAAATACCCCTTTCCCACTGGCCAAAAAACCCGTGTCAACCCACTAACAATCGGCTTTTGTTGGCAGTGGGAAAGGTGCAGCGACCCGCCTTGACCCGTGTCAGTCAACTCGCCAAGCGACCCACGTTAATCCCCTTGGCTCTGATCGTCATGCAGTGTGAAAGCAAAACCCCGGGTCAACAGTCAACACCCCAATCTACGTAATCCGACACCGTGCCAAAAATATTATTAATAGGATAATATACAATGTTATTCGACTTATTCGGATGACGTCATAATTCCTATTATCGGACCGATAATTATCGTGCACCTCTAGTGTTGACAGCAGGTGGCAGCAGAGGTTCACTGTATCCCACAATGGAGCAGTGATGACCAATTGAAGCTTCTTTGAACTAATTGGTGATGAATCACCAAATCACCAAATGAATCACCATTGGTCTTATGACAGTCGTATGATGCCGCTGTCAGATAAAGTGTTACTGTTTTATATCTTTTGGTGTAAATATTCCATATTACAGTGAGGACAGCTGCGGCTTATTGTACAGTGTGGCTTATCTATGAACAAATGCCATTTTTGTGACAAATTTGGTGGGTGGCGGCTTATAGTCAGGTGTGCCTTATAGTGCGAAAATTACTGTAACCAATTTAATAATTTACAATCTTGAACAAAAAGCTTTAATATGTGTCATTACATGTTAAAGGGAAAAAATGGGATTCACCTTATAATGACAAAAAATAGGTCCAGTTGTTTCTACTGTTACTAATCTATTCTTTTTCTTCACTGCTTCGACTTGCCATGAAGCTTTAACAAGGTATGGACGGTATACATCTTAGCTTTCATCTGAGACTACTAGTATATGGCGGAAAACACAGACAAGGCTGAAAAAGCAGTTTCTGCTCCTGCACCTCTCTTCAAAATAAACTGCTGTGTTTTTAGCCAAAAGAACTGTTGTGTTTGATAGAACGTTATGTCTATATGCTGCCATAGAAGTTTCATGGCGCATTTAGCCCCAGAACTACTTTTAATTTGTCCGTTTTACCCTGGAGAACCCCGTTTACAGACACTGCGCAACCGCTTTTGTTTCAAACCAGCCATAAAAACAAGCTAAGTAATTATATTTACTGTTCGAAATGTCTATCATTTTTAGCTTAGAATCATTAATTGATGATGATATTTAGTTAAAAACAAAGAAACGACTTTTTAAAATTATTCACTCGCATATTTTAAACTTTTAAACAAATTCTTTGTCTGTAAATAGGTCACGGATATCTACCTCATAACTATCGCTTAATTGTATTTTGTTTGTTACTGCCGCATTTTTCCCGATATTTTAGATGATAAATAATCGATTGAAACAAAGAAAAAAAACATTTAAAAGGGTAAATATATGAAAAAGAAAATCTCGACCACTCTTTGGTGTCTGTGATTTCTATGTCGTTACCCTTGTTATATTACCATGTTTCACCTATAAAATCCCCCGAAAATCCGACTGTGGCTATTCACAGCTGTGTCTTGACACTCGGTGATACATGCTTAATGGAGTTTATGGATTGAAACAAGGTAAGAATGCAATAAAATCTCATTAAAATCCTGGCGTCTTTAATTATGCTCTCACTTACAGTTGGGGTTTCGCTGTTTAAATTTTTTTTTTAAATGCCCTCCTGTTCAAAAATTTTCTTTTTGTGATATTTATATTTATTTTTGTGAGATTTTAAGCTTTCCAATGATGTATCACACATGCGTATAGGACAATTTTGAAATTTGGCTAAATCTGGGGTCTCCGTGCGGAACTTCAAGTCACCTGAGTTTTTTCCGCCATATACATAAACCACTACAAAAAGGCTAGACTTCTGGTCAGTAATGGTTGCTACATTTCTTGTTAACCTTAAATGAACTACCCTTTATTATAAATAGTATATAAAATATGAAAAGTTGACCCTCGACTACGTTCCATCTTCTGACAATTAATTGCCTGCCTCTATAGCTGTATTTACAAGAATGTTTCCGTTTAGTATGTTGCATTTTTACAGGTTGGAATTAAATATTCATCCACACCTGGATATAACTTTGAACTGCTTTGTAGTTGTTTGATTTATATATTAGCATCATCATTCCTTAGTGGCGGTCTTACCCTCTGTGAATATTCTTGCTTAAGATGTGGGTTCCTTTTCAGGGGTTGCTCCCAGGTTGGCATCATTCGGGCAATGAAGGAGGCAGGGATCCCTGTAGACATTGTGGGTGGTACCTCCATTGGCTCCTTCATTGGAGCACTGTATGCTGAGGAGAAAAGCAACAGTCGAATGAGGGTTCGGGCTCGTGAATGGGCCATGGTAGGTTAATAAAAAAACAAATGCATCTATAATATAGATGTTTTGTCGTTGTTTGATTAGTACTGTTTTTGTTGTTCTCTGACATTTCTACTAGACAATATAAATATTTGAATTCCTGCTACATTTTTTTCTTTATTCAGGACATGACATCTCTCTTTAAGAAGATTGTGGATCTGACCTACCCTGTCACTTCCATGTTTTCCGGGGCAGCCTTTAATTCTGGCATTCGATCAGTTTTCAAAGGCAAACAGATAGAGGTATGATGCATTGCTGAAGTAAACAAATATTTAAGTCTGTTCTCTTCAAAACTCATTGTGATTTTGAGATTATGACTTTACAAAAGATCAAAAACAACATTTTTTTACCTATTGAAAAACACAATAACCTCACAAAATCAGTTTGTTTGTTTTTTTAAACTTATCTACCAGGACTTGTGGCTGCCTTACTTCAACATTACCACAGATATCACAGCTTCTTCCATGAGAGTTCACACTGACGGTAAATCTAACAAACCCTACTGCCTTTTTGCTCCAAAACATCAACGTTTAAACGCTACATTTTCTCTCAGGTTCACTGTGGCGTTATGTAAGAGCCAGCATGTCACTATCTGGTTACCTGCCCCCTCTCTGTGATCCAAAAGATGGACACCTACTGATGGATGGGGGTTACATCAACAATCTGCCTGGTGAGACCAATCATAATTAACTCATTCACTCCCAGCCATTTTCACCGTTGCAACCCCCTTCGCTCCCAGCCGTTTTACTGGATTTTGACTGATTTTGCAAGGCCCACAGAAAATTCTATTCCATTGCTATATAAACATGAAACCCAGCAAAAGAAAGATTAGACTCTGTTCTCTCAGCAGGAAAAAAAGTTAGTTCATATCCTTTTCTATTCTTTAGAAATCAGCATTAGAAAATAGCTTAGTTTGAGCAATTTTCCCATTTCTGATGAAAAAATGGAGAAATTGAGCTTTTTGTGAAAGCATTCATTTCAAACATAACTTTGACTTGAACACGGCTATTTTTTGCTTTAGTTACATCCCAAACATCTGAATAATGTTTTCATTTTACAAAATAACATAAACAACAAGACAAATAGAGCTTTTGATAGCAAAGTAACCATTTATTTACACATAACTAACTGAGAGATGACGCTGTTGTGGCTGCGACAGCCGGGTAAACTTTTCCCTCATCGTCGCCTGTCTCATAAAAATTAATTCTTTTGAGTCTCTGCGGGCTCTGCTCGCGAGCAGCATGGACTCAACGACATCGTCCGCTGCACTGGTGGTCCCGGTCGTTCTGCTCAGTCGTCCAGCGCCTGGCATCCCGGGCGTCCTACCGGTTGTTCTGCTCGGTCGTCCACCGCCTGGCATTCTGGACGTCCATTCGGTCGTCTTCCGCCGGCTCCCCGGCTGTGCGGCCCGGCCGTTCGTTGCCGTTGAATCGGGTTACGGGTCTTACCAAATGCGCTACTGCCCTCCAGTGGCCAGTTTTATTGCTTTAAAATGGATTTTCAGCTTTGTGCTTTGAAGCTAAATTGAATCAGAACCCAGAGATGTCTCTTGTGAAAAAAAAAACTTAAAATACCTATATATACGTCTTTGGGACACTGAAACAATTAAAAATAGAACGTATTTATACGTTTTTGGGAGCAAATGAGTTAAGATCACAATGTCACACTGAAGATATGGTATATCCAGAAAGATTTTTCTGCTAGATTTTAATTCATCCACTTCCTTTTTTTCATTCATGTTTGGCTTCTGTATCCCAATATGAAATAAAATAAAAAAAGCTGATGTGGCTCGCTCCATGGGAGCCAAAGTCGTGATTGCTATAGATGTTGGAAGTCGGGATGAAACCAATTTAACCAACTATGGTGACTCCCTGAATGGATGGTGGCTTCTTTGGAAGCGGTTGAACCCATTAGCTGAAAAAGTCAAGGTATGTGCATCATGAGTATGTTGGCAAAAATCACTTCATTTCGTGTTCAGAATGCTTATGCTGCAATTTACTGTGCATAATAATGGATACAGTTGTGGTCAAAAGTTTACATACACTTGTGAAGAACATAACGTCATGGCTGTCTTGAGTTTCCAGTTATTTCTACAACTCTGATTTTTCTCTGGTAGAATGATTGGAACAGATACTTCTTTGTCACAAAAAACATTCATGAAGTTTGGTTCTTTTATGACTTTATTATGGGTGAACAGAAAAAAGTGATCAAATCTGCTGGGTCAAAAATATACATACAGCAGCGCTAATATTTGATAACATGTCCCTTGGCCATTTTCACTTCAATTAGGCGCTTTTGGTAGCCATCCGCAAGCTTCTGGCAAGCTTCTGGTTGAATCTTTGACCACTCCTCTTGACAGAATTGGTGCAGTTCAGTTAAATTTGATGGCTTTCTGACATGGACTTGTTTCTTCAGCATTGTCCACAAGTTCTCAATGGGGTTTAAGTCAGGACTTTGGGAAGGCCATTCGAAAACCTTAATTCTAGCCTGATTTAGCCATTCCATTACCACTTTTGATGTGTGTTTCGGGTCATTGTCCTGTTGGAACACTCAACTGCGCCCAAGACCCAATCTTCGGGCTGATGACGTTAGGTTATCTTGAAGAATTTAAAGGTAATCTTCCTTCTTCATTATCCCATTTACTCTCTGTAAAGCACCAGTTCCATTGTCAGCAAAACAGCCCCACAGCATAATACTACCACCACCGTGCTTGACGGTAGGCATGGTGTACTTGGGGTTAAAGGCATCACCTTTTCTCCTCCAAACATATTGCTGGGCATTGTGGCCAAACAGCTCGATTTAAGTTTCGTCTGACCACAGAACTTTCCTCCAGAAGGTCTTATCTTTGTCCATGTGATCAGCAGCAAACTTCAGTCGAGCCTTAAGGTGCCGCGTTTGGAGCAAGGGCTTCCTTCCTGCACGGCAGCCTCTCAGTCCATGGAGATGCAAAACACGCTTGACTGTGGACACTGACACCTGTGTTCCAGCAGCTTCTAATTCTTGGCAGATCTGCTTTTTGGTGATTCTCGGTTGAATCTTCGCCCTCCTGACCAATTTTCTTCTCGGCAGCAGGTGATAGCTTGCGTTTTCTTCCTGATCGTGGCAGTGACAAAACAGTGCCATCCACTTTATACTTACAAACAATTATTTGCACTGTTGCTCTTGGGACCTGCAGCTGCTTTGAAATGGCTCCAAGTGACTTTCCTGACTTGTTCAAGTCAATGATTCGCTTTTTCAGATCCATGTATGTATATTTTTGACCCAGCAGATTTAATCACTTTTTCTGTTAACCCATAATAAAGTCAAAAAAGAACCAAACTTCATGAATATTTTTTGTGAAAAAGAAGTATCTGTTCCAATCACTCTATTGGAGAAAAATCAGAGTTGTAGAAATAACTGGAAACTCAAGAGAGCCATGACATTATGTTCTTCACAAGTGTATGTAAACTTTGACCACAACTGTAAAAACCTCCTAACACTGCCCTTTAGGTTCTTAATATGGCAGAGATCCAAACCCGGCTTGCATATGTTTGTTGTGTCCGTCAACTGGAATTGGTGAAAGGCAGTGACTACTGCGAGTATATCCGGCCGCCAATCGATCGCTATGGCACACTAGAATTTGGCAAATTTGATGAAATTGCTGTAAGTATAATTGTCTTCCATTGCTACTTGCTCTTTCATTAATGGGTGGAGAAACATACATTTATCTGCCCACATGCTCCAGGAGGTGGGATACCAGCATGGGAAGACACTGTTTGATGTCTGGCAACGTAGTAATGTAGTGGACAACATGCTTAAAGACAGACATCAGGAGGAGTTCCACAAGACCAAAAGCAGTCATGTGAGTTTTTTTTAATGCCAGAATATAAATTACAATTCGCAAGGTACAAGATGATTGCATACAACATTGCAATGGCGTAGGTTTGGTCTCAAAATTTGTAGGGACGATATAACTGCGTGTACACTTTTTGCTCAGGATGGGACATTAATAAGACCAAACAGATTGGATGAAAGGGGTTAAGTGCTGCATTTATCACAAATATGAACCTAATTAATTAATATGCTAAATCAGGGGTGCTCATTACGTCGATCACGATCAACCAGTCGATCGCAACGCTAGTGTGGGTAGCTTGCGGCATCCCCAAAAAACCTTTGTTTTTTTTATTTACATAGTTAATTATGATTATCTTGTGTTGTGTGAGCAACATATAGCAGCACCCGTCTCTCTCTAGGCAGCTTCTTTGTTGTGTTTTTTTGGTTCTATAGTTTCCAGCATAGTTCACTACGTTTCTCACTGTTTAATTAGCTTTAACAGTAGAAAATGCAAACAGAAGGAAACTTCTAAGCAGCTTCCTACTCAAGGTTTGCAGTCTAGCAAGTCCAACACAGTTTAATGTTATGCTAACTCTGATGCAGTTTGGACTTTCAGTAGCAAAATTAGTGGTGCGTTCGCCTCCTCCACAACATTGGCGTCTTTTAAAATTACTTAAAGTGGCTGCTGCTGGCCGAAAAAAAACTCCAATACCCCTCCTCTTCAAAGGGGGCGGAGGAGGCGGCATGTTGTCAACATGTATTTCTGTCGGGGCTGAGTGAGTGTGAGCGTGCATGTGTGTGTTGGGGGTGGGTCAAGTCATCAGCCAATCAAACGTGCGTTTGAGGGGGAAGAGAATGGACTGGCGCATTAAGCAAGTGAAAAGCGGTAATGTAAGTAAGTTTGAACATAATGAAAATAATTTACTTGATAATGGTAGAGTCATTTCTATCCTTAGAACATCTGGAAAGACAATCTAAATTACCCGTATCGCTGAATTTATTATATAATGCATATAAGGTTACTTAATTGTTGGTAGGGACAATTTGAGCATCATGAAAAGTTGGTAGTGTTATGTCCCTTCTGTCCTTATGCAAACCTACGCCCTTGCAACATAAAAATACAACTCATAAAGATCAACAAGATTTTAATGCTATATCTCAGTCATTCGGTAATTGTTTTGCTCATGTTTTCAGCACAAAATATTCTATCTATTCTGAAGTAAATCAGGAGAATGACTTTGTATTTCATCCCTCCTGTCCGTCAGAACGTTCTGTCACTCAGTGCATTCAGCACTGCCCTCTAGCGGTCATTCGGGATTCATAGAACCGTAGTTATTACATTTATAGACCCTACTCATATGACGTCACAACCACGCCCCCGCGCCATATTGTCCGTCAACTCGTCGTGTTGACGCATTACCGCTACGTAAATTCCTCCTATTATGGCGTGTTTTTCTGCTCGTTAACATTAATAATCAAAATGGTGAAGGCGTGTGTGGCGGTCGGTTGCAATAACAGAGAAGATAGACGGAGAGACTTGAAGTTCTACCGTATTCCGTGAGACCCGCAGAGGAGAGCAAGATGGACTGCTGCAATTCAACGAGAAAACTGGGCTCCAAACGATTACCACAGATTATGTAGTAGTCATTTTATATCTGGTAAGATGCATTTAATATATATTTAGAGGGTTTTGGGCTGACAACCACAATAAAGATCATTGTTAGGCTAATCGCCGACAACATACACTCAGACGTTGTGAATGAACTACCTGAAAATATATAATTATAAGGGGATAATAAGACAGTTGTCATACAATTAATTTACAATTTCACTATTGAGGTCAAAAGCCAAAAAATAAATTCAACGAGGGACAATCTGGAGTAGTGCTATCGCACTTCATATTTATTACATATTATATATGTATGTAGTGAGAGTGCTATCGCTAAACCATATAAACATTAAAAGCCCTAGCTCCATTGACAAATCACATGAAATACATTAGTACCACAGTAGGGACCACAGTAACAAAGGCTACTATCTGTAACACAATGCGCCGCCAGGGACTCAAATCCTGCACTGCCAGACGTGTCCCCCTGCTGGAGAAAGTACACGTCCAGGCCATAACACATTCCCCCAATCCTCTTCTGGATCATCCAAATGCTCTCTAGCGAACCGCAGACGGGCCTGGACGTGTACTTTCTTCAGCAGGGGGACACGTCTAGCAGTGCAGGATTTGAGTCCCTGGCGGCGCATTGTGTTACTGATAGTAGCCTTTGTTACTGTGGTCCCAGCTCTCTGTAGGTCATTCACTAGATCCCCCCGTGTGGTTCTGGGATTTTTGCTCACCGTTCTTGTTATCATTTTGACGCCACGGGGTGAGGAGGGAGTTGAAAGTCCGTGTTGCCCAACGACAGCCCCAAAACATCACTGCTTTAGAGGAGATCTGCATGGAGGAATGGGCCAAAATACCAGCAACAGTGTGTGAAAAGCTTGTGAAGAGTTACAGAAAACGTTTGGCCTCCGTTATTCCAAACAAAGGGTACATAACAAAGTATTGAGATGAACTTTTGGTATTGACCAAATACTTATTTTCCACCATGATTTGCAAATAAATTATTAAAAAATCAAACAATGTGATTTTCTGTTTTTATTTTCCCACATTCTGTCTCTCATGGTTGAGGTTTACCCATGTTGACAATTACAGGCCTCTCTAATATTTTCAAGTGGGTGAACTTGCACGATTAGTGGTTGACTAAATACTTATTTCCCCCACTGTATTTCATTAAATAATAGGGGTTGATAAGGTTTTTTGTATGTCAGGTGGTCACTTGTCCAAATGCCTCATTCACTGACCTGGCAGAGATTGTGTCACGGATTGAACCTGTCAAGACTGCATTGGTTGAAGGTCTGAGTTTTTTTGTTTTGTTTTTCTGTTTAAATAGTCTTGTTAAAAGATCCTCAAAGCAAATGTACTGTATCTCCATTTAGATGAACTATCTGAAGAATACCAGACAGATTATGATGAGGAAGCTTTGGAAAGCGCTCTGTCTGACAGTGAGACATTCATGCCTGGCGGCGAACACACAGAAGAGGGAGACAGTTGATACTGCTGAAACGGTGTGTATCAAAGATTTCATCTCACTGACTGATTGAGATATTAATATATACGTAATTGTACATTACTAGAAAATCTTATTCATTTCATTGAGGGAAAATCCAAAATGTAGTCCCATGTAATGGAAGTAAGTGTGTAAGGTTGGAATTTGTGTTCGTGCTCTGTCCTCAAAAATTACCTCAAAGCTAATTCATTTTTGCCATTTTTATTTTTTTCATTGATTAGAGGTGGGCAAAAATAACAATTTTTCCTGCCTGTCCCTTTCATTGATAATGTAAGTGTTCTTAATGTATGTTTATGATGTTTTTATGTGTTTTAGCTGTAATTTCCTCACAATTATAATATTTTTTCATGGATCATCAATTATGACCAAAATAATTCATTCGACTAGTAAATGACTAGTTTTCCAAATGCAATCTTTATAGCCGGAAACCTATTTTTCTTAACATAGCCTCAGTCAAATTGCTGCAAAAATAGAAATATACATTTAAGCAGATTTTTTTTCTAAAATATTATTACTTTTTCCCCCCAGGATGAAGAAATGCAGATCAAATACGACATCGGGTGAATCATTCCCATGAACATCAACGACTCAAACATCCACCAAGTGTCAGAAGTGCCCATCAGGAATGCTGCTCATGTTGTGCAAATGATTTTCAATATTTTCAGTACAGTATTTCCTGGTGGAAATTCACCTTCACCACTTTCAGAACCGATAGATCGATGATCTTTAAACCATCCCAAATTACTGCAGTATAATAACTTGACTGAATTGAACGACTGAGAAAACTCTTCCAGTTTTAATTGTGGAAGTTAGCCAACTGTGTTTGCCGCTGTATTTTTCTTCATTGGTAAACGTCAGTAAAAAACACAATATAAATTGTTTAATGTACTTGAATGCCATCCATCTGTTATGGCAGCAAAATCTTACTACAATGTGAATGGAATGTGTACTTTGTATGAGAGGCAGTGGTGCTTTTGGAGACATTTTCATAAATACCTCATGAATTGCATTTCACAGTGTTATAAAAGAAAACTAGTGTGTCTATATGTTGGTTTCCACAGTAGCCGACAGTATAACTATAACCAGGGGCAACAGTAGACTGGGAACAATTAAGGACTTTAGAGCAGGATACATTATACGGCTATCAAAGTATCTTTGTCAATATCCCCCTGCTTATTTTAGCAAGGGGATGCCAGGCCACATTCTGAACCTCCTTGAACCTTCTCTTATAAAAGTGGCTTAATAGTAACAACGTGTCAGTACTTAGCTGACTGACTAGCAGACCAGAACTGTCTCCCATTGAAAAATGTGAGGTGTGTCACTACTGTAGGGTTGCCAACTCCCTGGGAATAAAAATAAGGGACACATCATTGGTAGAGCCATGCGGCCCGATAACCGTCACCCTTTAATGGTTTTTTTGTATGTGAAAAGTGAATTTTTAAGAAATTTATGATTATAATGTATTAATAATTTAATCAAACCTCACTTATTTAGGTTCATATTTGAGTGACATGGAAATACAATAGTTATGAGCAATGTATTTTTAATACAAAAAATACTAAAATAAATTAAACATGTGCCCTGTTAAACTTAAAACAGTATAATTTAACCTCTTAAAGTCCTTTTGTGCATGTGCGTGGGTCTGTGTATTTTGACGTTTTTGTGTTTAAATATTTTTTTTAAAAAGTGCAAAAATAAACTTTTTTTTTTAATTAACTTAGGTGCCCTCAGCATAACAATAACATTTTTGCATATGATCACTCCAAATATAATGTGGAAATACAACTGAAATTGACAGAACACAAACATATAACACAATTACCGTAGTAAAAAATAAAGTACACAGAGAACAAGAAAACAAATGATCATTTTGAAAAATTTTTCCACTCACTTTCACTCAAACCTCTTATCTCCCACACTCTTTATGTTGTCTTCTGTGATCATCATGGCAAGCGACAACTTTGACCAATGAGGTGATTCGGATTTTGTATTGTCATTGTTCTGTCAGCTCACTGGTCAAAAAACAGGAGAGGCTAGGGAATGAGTTTCCTTCATATTCTTGTAAAGCATAATACCAGAATTTGTTTTACAAATAAGACACTATTATTTTAGTAAAGTTTCATGATAATACGGGACATAATGCGTCCCTTGAAAGCTCAATATGGGACACATGCTTTTGTTTATGAATACGGGACGATTCTGTTTTTCAAGCAAGGGTGTAGGTTTGCATAGCGACGGTAGGGACATAATGCTACCAACTTTTCAGGATGCTCAAATGATCCCCACGAACTTTTGAGCAGGGCTGTCAACAGACTTGCAGTGGCCCGGAGACAAGAGACCATTACAGTGCCCCCCCCCTCCTGCCACCGGCTTGTCACGACAACATACTCAGTACTTTTAACGCTTTGCAGGCAATGACATAATTTGAGATGGACAGTTAAATTTAACAGACCGTAATGTGATGTGACACAATATGAACAAACAATTTCCATCTATTGTCCCATGTAGGCTACAGTACAATACAACTGAGAGTGCCATGCCTGTCTGCTAAGCAAAAAAACAGTATAACTAAATATCCTGGGGTCATCAAGCCCTCAAACAGTCGTGCGCCTAGATTTTTTTGACAGCAAAGTCATTTATAACATCAGTGAACTCACAGTGAACTCACGCTCAACGCGAGCAGCATGTCTTGTCATATCGCAGCTCAATAGGCTACAAGCGGCCGGTGACAGACTTGAATCGGGCTTTGGTTACGGTGATCGTGAATTTAAACGTTCAGTGTTAGCGGCTGTTGTTCACTTACCGACACCACCGTCCACAGCCACCTCTAGCCCTAATTCTCTGGCTTCTTGTCCCCCTTTCAAAAACTCCATCATTTTTTCTCGTTCACCTCTATGAGTTTCATCTTTTTTTTCTTTTCTTTTCTACGCACCCGAGTTATGACGACTCGCCATGTTTAGAGTTTGTAACAATGACAGATTTTAATTTCCTGCTTCAGGGCACGTACGTAGTGTAGCCTTGAGTGCGGCAGAACGGGGTCAAACCATTCTCTGTTAAGACAGAGGGGATTGGGGGGGGGGGGGGGTTGTGCAATAAAAGGAAAAAAATATATATTTGCAATTTTTAATATGTTAAAGTTTTTAAGTATATATCGAGTAGATCAGAAAATGATTTAAATAAAAAAAGAAATATGTGAATGTAAACTAAAATAAATTAAGGGTCATTCAGGGGCCCCTATGGTCCTGAGGCCCAGGACAACATACCCGGTTGCCCCCCCCCCCCACCCCCGTCGACAGGTTTGCTTTTAAGCAACCTTTTTTTCATGATATAATTACTTCAGTTTTGTGGGTTCCGGGATGAGTATGGTTGCAAAGCTGAAACTTAAAATAATTGACGGAAGGGCACCACCAGTGCGCAATTTGACTCAACACGGAGGATTGATAGGCATTTCGACAACATGCTGCCTCCTCCGCCCCCTTCGGAGAGTAGGGATATTAGAGGTTTTTTTTAGCCAGCAGCAGCCACTGTAAGTCATGTTAAAAGACATCAGTGTTGTGGAGGTGGGGGAAAAAAACACTAATTTTGCTACTAAGTCCAACCTGCATCAGAGTTAGCATAACATTAAACTCGCTAACCCGCAGAACTACTGCGGTCAGGCCAGCCTCCACAAGGAACAACGAAGTCAACCTAGCTGTCCCTTTTTTGGATCATTGTTTGCATTATGTGCATTACGGTAATATCGTCCCTACCAATGTTGAGACCAAACCTACACCCTTGTTTTCAAGGGACAGTTGGCAACCCAATGCGTTACGAAGTACAAACTGATAATGGCAAAAATTAGATTTTACATCAGGCAAAGGGGGAAAAAATCCACCCAAAAAGTTAGAACAATTTTGTATTCTCAGTCCCCAAATGCTTATTAACACATTCACTCCCAGCCATTTTCATCGGTGCAACCCCCTTCGCTCCCAGCCGCTTTAATGGATTTTGACTGATTTTGCAAGGCCCACAGAAAATAATGTTCTATTGCTCTATAAACATGGAACCCACCAAAAGAATGATTAGACTCTCTTCTTTCAGCAGGACAGAAAAGTAAGTTCATAGATTTTTCCATTTTTTTTTATAAATCAGCATTAGAAAATAGCTTAGTTTGAGCAACTTTCCAATTTCTGATGAAAAAACAGAGAAATTTAGCTTTTTGTGAAAGCATACATTTCAAACATAACTTTGACTTAAACACAGCTATGTTTTGCTTTAGTTGCATACCAGAAATCTGAATAATGTTTTCTTTTTACAAAATAACATAAACAACTAGACAAATAGAGCTTTTGATAGCAAAGTAACAATTTATTTACTCATAACTAACTGAGATGATGCTGTTGTGGCCACGACAGCCGGGTAAACTTTTCCCTTATCGCCGCCTGCCTCATAAAGATGGATTTTTTTCTTTAGTCTCTGCGGGGTCTGCTCAGCGAGCAGCACAGACTCAACGGCATCGTCCGCTGCACTGGTGGTCCTGGTCGTTTTGCTCGGTCGTCCAGCACCTGCCTGGCATCCCTGGTGTCCTCTCGGTTGTTCTGCTCGGTCGTCTGCCCGCCCGGCGCCCCGGCCGGCTGTTTGTAGCCGTTGAATCGGGTTGCGGGTCTTACCAAATGCCCTACTGCCCTCCAGTGGCCAGTTTTATTGCTTTAAAATGGATTTTCAGCTTTGTGCTTTGGAGCTCAGTTGAATCAGAACCCAGAGATGTCTCTTATGAAAAAAAACGTAAAAGTCGTATAAATACGTCTTTGGGACAGTGAAACAATTAAAGATTGAACCTTTTTATATGTTTTTGGTTGCAAATGAGTTAAATGCTGTTAAAAGGAAAGGTGATGCAACACAGTGGTAAATATATATTCCCCATCTGTTTGCTCTGCCAGTTGGTAAAATCAAGGGAAGAAGGAGATTATTGTTATTGATGAACAACAACATTCAGTTTTAACATAAATGTCTTTGTATAGCATCCAAATAAATATAGAAAGGAAAGGATTTGGAAATCATTGTCATTATTATGTTTTTACAACCATCCAACTTCATTTATAAGGGGGTTGGTTTGTTTTATCAAGTAACCTTTTGGTTTAATAAAATCATGCAAAAATGCTGATTTAGTATAAATGAATTTAATTATTCTGCTACATTTTCATGAGCATAATGACAAGTACATGCTACACTTGTCTTTACTGTACTGGTTGTCTACTGCGCATGGTCGCATACGCCATTTCCGGGTACGACATGTAATATAAATACGCTGACCTATTCGATCGTCGAAAGAACATACAAAACCAATGATTCCCATATGTCCTGTTGTATCCTTCACCTATGGTAGGTGTCACTAAGGCATTAGTGCGTACAGTGTTAGAAGATCTAGACACTATATCGAAACAATAAGCCTTTTTTCGTCCGAGCTCTCGGTTTAGCTTATTGCTAACAGTTAGCCTAGCGTAACACTGTATGTATCTGTGTCCTCCGCAGTGCCCAGCCGGCTTGGTGAAGATGCCAAAATGGCTACCGGCAATTACTTTGGATTCACACACGGCGCTGCCGCACAGTATAGGTAAGGGGATCGCCTCTCCGCAAGCTGTCTTGTGACATAAGGTTGTCGTATACTGCATGTGTCCACGCAGTCGACTTTATCGTGGAATTCTCACCACTGCTGCCATTGTTCATGCGGGGGGAGGGGGGAAGTACAGTATCCCTCTGCTCCAGTTGCATTGAAGTAAGGAGGCTTTCAGAGTAATTACTCAAGTGCGCTTAAGAGCATGTGGAGATGGTATTTGTCGGCCCTGCAGGTTGTCAACAGTAACTTTGCATATGAGTGAGAGAGCTGTGACTAAAACATCAATTTCCCTAGCACGTATTGTATTCTGAGGTGAATTTATCGTGACCTCATGTTCTGCTATTGACAATGATGGACGTCCAATTCATTTAAAATGGGAGGAGTGGCTGTAACTGCTCAAGTTTCAGTGACATTTACAGAGCAGAGGCGTCCAATCAATTTTAACTGTGATTGCTGCAAGTTAAGTTGTTATTACTAGTTATTTATGGCCCTACATAGGAATTACAGGAGTGCCAACATGTAAAAAAAAAAAAAAATGCATGAATGAAAATGTTATTCTTTGACAAAAATTGTCATTTTTTTCCCGTCTGTTTATGAAAAAGGTGAGGCAAATTTATTTGTATAGTACAATTCAACACAAGGCAATTCAAAGTGCTTTACATCACACGAAGATCATAACAATCACATTAAATCAAAAGAACGTTAAAACGAAGACAATTGAAACAGGAAGTAAAACTATACATAAAAATCGCGTTAAATCACAAATAGGAAAAAAACGAATAATTTAATTCAGAAATGGAAATAAAGCAGAAAAGGAATAAAATGCATATACAGTGGTACCTCTACATACGAAGTTAATTCGTTCCGGGACCTAGTTTGTAAGTCAAAATGGTTGCATTTAGTGCTGCAACGATTAGTCGATTAACTCGAATATTCAATTAGAAAAAAATGATTTGAATTAAATTTTGCTGCCCCGAGTATTCGTTTAATTAAAGTGGGGTTGTAATGGTTTATTTTGAAAGTGTTTGCATTGAATTTTATTGATTTGGGTGGCTACACTGCTCTCTAGTCTGCCTCATTTCACATGGCTGAATCCAGCTGGTCCATGTTAAGACCAACATAAGCGAAGTTTTTGTTTGAGCTAATGTTTTCTAGTGCATTCATAATTTAGTTTACAGGTATATTTAGCCATTTTCTGTGGGAATATGTGTCCTAACCATTTGTTAAGAGCATTGTCTTAAAAAAAAAAAAAAAAAAAAAAAAAAAAAAGTTGGTGTTTTATAGCACTTAAGGTAGCAGACTTTTGCTGTGTAAGTTAGCTAATTGTTCTTTTGTTGTACATAAATCCTTATTTTATCTTCCTTATAACGTTTGAGGCTCAGCTTGGGTATTTTAATTTTTCATGTTCCTTATCCAATTATTCGAATAACTAGTTCATCGATTAATCGACTACTAAAATATTCGATAGCTGCAGCCCTAGTTGTATGTCGAACAGGATTTTCCCATAAGAATACATTATAATTCCATTAATGCGTTCCACAGCTCAAAATCCTACACTAAATCCTTAATACATACAGCTGGTACTATTGCAAAATGGCAATCGCACAGAGCAAAACAAATAAATTGTTAATAGAAAATTGGAATAAAAATATGATAATAGTAATAATAATAATTCGTTTAATATTGTAAAGAATCGGGTTCTAATGTGGCGAATGTGTTTGCGTGGGCTACCTGAACGCATCGCATTGCTGACTTGACAGAGTGAGATGAGACTTTTTAACTTTCACTTTGTTTAACTGCGGGTGACAGTAGGCGTATTGTGTTGCACAAGTTGATGGAATAAATGATTAGAAACCTGACGAATCCAGCGATTTCTTTTGCAATGTTACCACAATAATAATTATCACCTCAACTTATAAAAACCGGTGAACAGAGATCAGAGGAGGACCGTCAAGGCTGTCATAGATCGTTGTATTTCGAGCATTTCGTCGGATTTCTACATGGCGAGTCACAATTTACGTCGGATGTCGAAAATATCGTGTGTCAAAGCGATCGGATGTAGAGGTACTACTGTAGCTTGAAATATGAAATATGTAGACAGTTATGGATATGCTGTGATAAACAAAAGCGTTTTAAGCCCTGATTTAAAGGAGCTAACAGTTTTAGCACACTTCAGACCTTCAGGTAATTTGTTCCAGGGGTGAGGAGCACAATGACTAAATGCTGCCTCACCCCGCTTGGTTTTTGTTCTTGGAACATACAGGAGACCGGTTCCAGACGACCTTAGGGGTCTAGACCTTTCATAGGGATCCATCATCCAACAAATCAAGCATGTATTTTTGTCCAAGGCCATTGAGTGTTTTGTAGACAAGCAGTAGTATTTTATTGTCTATCCACTGGAAGCCAGTGTAACGATTTCAAAACCGTTAACGTGGTCCAATTTCCTTGTATTTGTAAGGACTCTGGCTGCAGCATTCTGTACTAGCTGTAGCTTCCTGACTGTTTTTTGTTTTGTTTTGTTTTTTTCATATCAAGACCTGTAAATGTACTGTTGCAATAGTCAAATCTACTGAAAATTAATGCATGCATAAGTTTTCCATGTCTTGTTGATTCAGAAGCCCCATAATTCTGGCTATATCTTTTAGGTGGTAATAAGCAAATTTAGTGACCTGTAAATGTACTGTTGCAACAGTCAAATCTACTGAAAATGAATGCATGCATATGTTTTCCATGTCTTGTTGAGTCAAAAGCCCCATAATTCTGGCTATATTTTTTAGGTGGTAATAAGCTAATTTAGTGACGGACTTTAGATGGCTATCAAATTTTAGAAAAGTCAATGACAAAATATACCCTTATGTTTTCATGTATTTATTTCTCTTTATTATTTATTTATTTATTTTTATTTTGGCATTCCTGTGATTTACATAGAATTTTAGGTAATATTGTTAATAACCATTTTATGCAATAAATCTTGCCCACTTCCCCTCCATAGCAGTGTGGTCATCCTGAAAGGAGATCCCACCACTTGTGGTCCCTTGTCCAGTTTCCTCTTTTTTTTCCTAGATGGAGATTAGATCAGGGAATGTCTTTGATCTCTGTCCACTATATATAAAAAACCTAACTCCAATTTGACTTGTTTTGCATGTGGAGAGAAAAATGCATACCGTCATCTTTTACTTTGCTAAATCGTCAAAATAAGTAATTGCATAGTCTATCTTTTGGGAATTATCCTAAGTGTTCGACCCCCCCCCCCCCCCCCCCCCCCCCAATTTTAATGTTGCCTTGAATTTCTTAATTAATTCAATGGGAACTGATTGATTTGTTCCAATTTAGAAAATGTAAAATATTTTTTTAATGATCAATTCTACATTGACACGCAGGTATTTGCATAATTTTAAGAAATATTAACATTCTTAACTGTCATACAAGTAGGAAAGCAAAAAATTAGCAACTACAATTTGTTATAATTATGTTGAAATTGGATACCGGATCTTGATTACTTTACTTTCAAGGAAAAGACAAGAAGCCAGTATAAATGACAATGTGAAATATGATTGCTCAAAGAATCTAAATGTGCAAATCACAAATTTCTTAGGACTAAGATGATGTTGAAACACCTTGTCTTTCGATTTAAGTTCAAGTCAAGTGAGACCTTTTAAAGCTAACGCAGATATAAAACGGTACAGAAAGCAACTTTCTTGATGCAACATGCGACTAAAATATTGTTTTGTATTTTTTCCTGCCAGTCAGCAGCCAGCTGCCGGGGTAGCCTACACACATCCCACCACGGTGGCCAGTTATACAGTTCATCAAGCACCTGTGGCAGCTCACACTGTGGCTGCAGCCTATGCTCCAACAGCAGCCACTGTAGCCGTTGCCCGACCTGCGCCTGTTGCTGTGGCTGCCGCTGCTACTGCTGCAGCGTACGGGGGATACCAGCCAACTCATGCTGCGGCCGACTATGGCTACACTCAGCGGCAGCCTGAAGTTCCACCACCGCCACCTCCAGTCACTTCTCAAACATACCAGGTACAAGGCACATTAAGATTCTAACAAGCCTGGCGGGTGGGTCGAATGGTTGTAGTGACAGCGGGAAGCTCGATTGAGCAAGCGGCAGTCAAATGGCAGAAAGCGCGTTGAGCAAAAGCACAAAAATTGCCCTAGTCGGCCCTCCAACTCGACTTGCAGCCGCCATTTGACGTTAAGTTAGTGGCCCTGCCCTGCGGCTTGTGAAGTTGCACCCCCAAGCTCTGACCCTGCTGGGTTGGCACGTCACGCTGGCTCGTGCATTGCTGCCGGTGGATCTCTGCCTGGCGCGCTCGCGTCTTGGCAAGCCCGCTTCTTGGCGGGTCCTTATTGGCCTCGGCCAGACTTTCCCGGGCCACCACTTCGCGTATTGGCTGTTCGCTGGCTGTCATTACGGGATCGTAGTTATAGTGTAGGCAAACTGCTCATGGCATTGTCAAAGTGTGACTGCAATACAGTGAACTAAGTGCAGTGTTTTATAGAGATGTCCCGATCCGGACTCTCACTCTCGCTCCTGCCGCTTTTCTTGGTCAGGCAGTGCACTGGATTTGCTTATTAAAGTTAACAGTGATTGTTTGATCTTGCCAAGATGCTTGTAAGCATAAACGTCAAAGTGCCGCATGGGTGAACATGGGTGGATTTGAGTGGACTCACTCAATGAAACGTTTACAACATTTTAAAAATGGATTGGCGTCTACTTTTTCTCTTGTTTAAAAATGATTTGGTTGGACAGTAACATTTTAAACTTTTCATAATTATTACATTTTGAGTGCTTAAAAACAATGTATTGAAATATAAATATGCACAAAAGTTTTTTTTTAATTGTACTTTGGAAAAAGGAGAAAATCATGTCTTATATGTATCTCTTTCCAATGATAAATCTGAATAAATACATTGAACACACACACACACACAAAAATTGGGGGGGGGGCGCTATTATGCAATTTTTTTTTTGTTTTTTTGTTTTTTATTTATAGTGGCGGTTTCCAATTAACCTCAAAATAACGATGGATCACTGTATACTCAGCGTCACAATGAGCTTGGTGACAAGCTGGCAGCACTCTCTTCTTATCTACCCCGCTGGTCAAAGGTTTTGAGACACTTAACCATTCAGTAGGACGAGAAACTCTCAAAACAATTAACCTTTTGAGTATGTGGTGTACTTTAGCCCACAGTGACTCGATAGATTTTACCCTCAAACAAGGAGCTCCGCGGCGGTGACAAACATTAGTTATTGCGCTTGATCGGAGAGCTTTTTCCCTTTTTTCTGCTTGTTAAGTGTTCATATTTACGCTTAATAAAGAGACTGGGTTAAGGAGCAGCATTTTTTATTGCTGTGTGTAATTTCTGGAAATTTGATTGACAGTCTGAGTCCCTGAAATATTCTGGAATGTTGCATTTTCAGGAATCCTACTCCTATGTCCGGTCAACAGCTTCTGCTGTAGCATATGAGAGCAAGCAGTACTATCAGCAGCCAACTGCTACTGCAGTGGTGGCGGCGGCTGCCGCTCAGCCACAACAAACAGTTGCAGATTCCTACTATCAAACAGGTACTTTGTTAACTCTACCAAACATTTGTAATTATGTGATAGTCCTCTGAAAATCTGCTATTTGGTTGACCAGCCCCCAAACCAGGGTATAGTCAGGGGGTATCGTCATACAGCCAGACCCAGCAGACACGTCAGGTGACTGTGATAAAGCCAGCAGCACCCAGTCCTGCGACATCCTCTTTCTCCATCTACCCTGTGACCTCCACTGTCCAACCTGTGGCTGCAGCTGCGTCGGTTGTCCCGTCATATTCCCAGAGTCCAACTTACAGCACAAATGCTGTCACCTACTCTGGTAAATTTCTTTCAGTGCAAAATATGCTGGTTATTTGCCCGCATTCCACATCATTAATAGTGGGTGTTTGTTATGCTGCCATACCAAACTGATATATATATATATATATATATATATATATATTTTTTTTTTTTTTTTTTTTTTGTGAAAAAGGAACTTCATATTCTGGATATGAAGCAGCAGTGTATTCAGCAGCTTCAAGTTATTATCAGCAACAGCAGCAGCACCAGAAACAGGCAGCAGCTGCTGCAGCTGCAAGTGCAGCATGGACCGGGAGCACTTTCACCAAGAAGCCTCCCTTTCAGAATAAGCAACTCCGACCCAAGCAGCCACCAAAACCCCCTCAAATCCACTATTGTGATGTCTGTAAGATCAGCTGTGCTGGCCCTCAGGTGAGTTCAACCATTAAATTAGTAAACAGTTTATGCAACTTTCTAATAGATGTAAGACTGGGCGATTTTAAGATCTAGAGCAAAGATCGAAAAAAAAGAGTTTAAGTCGATTTCGGTGATCAGCATACCATAATGTGGTGTTGATGGAAATGAACTAGTTTGGCAAATTTTGACTTTTCCATAAAAATCCAATGTTAAGGGTTTTCAAGCAGTTTTTACACTCCCGGTGAGGTAAACTGGAACGCTAAACACACATAACAATGAAATCACACATATTGCGCACTAGAATTCAAAATACATTTACATTTTTTACCACCCGCGAGCTTAATGCTAATATACAGCAGAAGGTGTCAGTCACTCACCAATGAAAATAACGAACACTTTACAATTTTAGGCCTCAGAAACATTCATTGACAAAAAAAAAAAAAACTCAAGCATATACTAGTAGTCTTAGTTTATATACAGCCAAAAACAACTTACCGTATTGGCCCGAATATAAGACGGCCCTGATTATAAGACCGCCCCCTCTTTTTCAAGACTCAAGTTTCAAAAAAGACTTTTTGAACACCAAATTTTTATACAGAAAATAATTACAGTACATTTGAAACAAATGGTTATAACAATATATTTGAGAGTTATTTTGCCTCATTCAAATCTTTAATATATGGACATTTAAATATGTAAACTAAAGTGCAATCACATTCCTAAATGAATGGCTTCTGGTTTTTCAACTGTAAATAAACCAATCTATTGTGATAAAACAACAAAATTGCAATAACTGCCTTAACCATCAAAGTGAGGTCTAACTGTAACTGTAGTCTTGAAACAAATCTGAATAAGGAAAAACATTGCAATAAAATAATGCAAACTGGTTAAACTTGAGAGTAGCTGAGATCTGTCATGACAGAAGATTACTCCTCAAGTTCAGCATTCGCTTCAATGATATCTGGCGCCATCTAGCGTCGTGAATGGGTATAATGTGTAGACCCCGAATATACAGTAAGACGACTCCCACTTTTTCAGTCTTATTTCAATGCAAAAAACACCGTCTTATATTCGTGCTAATACGGTATATCAACAAACACTGCCAAAAATATGTTATGTTGTTTATCTTTGAATGTTCCAGACTTACAAGGAGCACTTGGAAGGCCAGAAGCACAAGAAGAAGGAAGCAACACTGAAAGTTTCGCAGAACAGCAGCAGTGGCAGTGGTAGTGGTAGTGGGTTATTGGCCCGAAGTTCTCAGAACCAACTCCGTTGCGAGCTTTGTGATGTTTCCTGCACTGGTGCAGATGCTTATGCTGCTCATATTCGGGGAGCCAAACATCAGAAGGTATGGGAAATAATGGATCCATGAATTTCAGTGGTCCCTCGCTATTTCGTGCTTCAAACGTCGCACCCTCAGTCCATGGTGGATATTTTTTTTTCCCAATTAGAAAATAAATGAATAAATACAGATGAGCTGTCCCGATCCGACCATGTAGTCTCTCCCTCCCTCCTGATGCTTTTCTTGGTCAGTTTCAGTTTATTCGCACATCATCAAATACAGTACATGATCATACGCTAGCAGTTCACATGTTAAGATGGGCGAATAGGACACTCCAAAGAAGCTACTAGGTCTAGCAGTGTGCTGGAGTAGCTTATTAAAGTTAACGATGATTGACAGACGTTAAGGTTTGATCTAGCCAGAGATGCTTGGAAGCCGAAACTTCAAAGCGCCGCATGCATCAATCATAGTTTAGCTTGTTAAACAGTTGCTGTGGCAACTCATTGTGTGTAAGAGCAGCTTGAGTGGATTTGAGTGGACTCACGCAATGAAGCATTAAATAAAGAAAAGCATATTTTTACTTGTTTAAAACTAATTCGGTGGGACAGTAACATGTTTAAGTGATCATAATTATTACAATTAAACTGCTTCAAACCATTTACTAAGATCTATTTGGCTGAAAACACAGACAAGACTGAAAAAGCAGTTTCTGCTCTTGCACTCCTCTTTAAAAGAAAACTGTATTTTAAGCCAAAATAAGTGTTGTGTTTGATAGAGCAATATGTCTATATGTGGCCATAGCAGATTCATGGTGCATTAAGCTCCCAAACTATTTTTAATTTGTCCGTTTTACCCTGAAAACCCCAATTTACAGATGTCGCACAACCACTTTTGTTTCAACCCGGCCATAAAACAAAGGTAATTATATTTATTTTTCAAAATGTCTGTCATTTTTAGCTTAGAATCATTAATTGATGTGTCATTTTTTTTTTTTTTTTAAACTACTTTAAAAAAATTATTCACTCACATATTTTAAACTTTTAAACAAATTGTGTCACAATGATAAAATGGTGTCTGTAAAAATGGTGTTTTTTTTTTTTTTTTTTTTTAAATGTCCTCCTGTTTAAAATGTTTCTTCCCCCAGAAAATTGAGATTGTACACTTTCCAATGATGTATCACACATGTATATCGGACAATTTTGAAATTAAGCCAAATTGGGGGTCTCAGAGCGGAACTTCAAGGCACCTAAGTGTTTTCCGCCATGTACATTAGTGGTTTTTTTTTTTTTTTTTTTTTCAATATACATTGGGAAAGAAAAAAGTGACAGAACATGTCTTTCTGTATCTCTTTCCAATCCTAAATCTTAATAAATACATTGAACACACAACATCTTGGGGGGAGGGGGCACTACTTCGATTTCACACTTATCGCAGCGGGTTCTGGTCCCCATTAACTGCGAAAAAGGAGGGATCACTGTACATCAGCCGTGTAAATGCAGATAAATTTGTCTTAAAATATGTTCACGACAGTTCTTGAGATTGCAACATTGGTTAAAAAAAAAAAAGTCTATGATCATGTTAGTGACATTCCAAATTCCTTTTGCTGCTTCTTAATACGAGTGTTGCACCGATACCATTTTTTGGCCCCGATACCTTGCTGTGCAGTATCGGCCGATACCATACCCATGCCACTTCGTTTGATATATATATATATATATATACATAGACACAACGTGAGTCCAGTTGAACTTTTTGTTGCACACCTGGTATGACAAAAGTTAAATAAACCTTTGGCTCTCAAAGGCAAAAATAGTGCTAAATTCGTGAAATTAAAACATGTATAATACCAGCCCAACAGAAAAACTTTTTTAAAACCCTGACTATTGGCTCTCTAAGGCCAAGCAGTGCAACGTTCATGAAATTATAAGTAATAATAATTGACCGCAGCATCATGTCTCTCTATTAGCCTCCCTCTTTGTGCACCACCAGCAACATACACTTAGCCACTGAGCTTAGCTTACTTTTACAGCACTTTTGAATAGGCTTGCCACTCGTCCTTTGAAATAAGGAATCATTCCGAATTGTGAATTAAAAGTTGAGTTCCGTATTGAACCAATACGGAGTGTATATAAACAGATTCATTTCTATGCCTTTTAGGAGTGTGGGGATGTCACTTTTTTTGTAGCCTGTATGGCTTTGGGTGGGAGGGAGTAGTTCCTTATTTCTATTTCTGAAAGGTGGCAACCCTACTATGGAAACAGGTCTCAAATTACTGTGGCATTTCTTTCAATAAAAGACAATAAAGTAGACAGTAGATTGTTGCTCCGGTCCAGCCCCCTTCTTCTGGATAGCAGTCCTGCTGTTGCAGCCTCAAACTCTTTGTGTTCGTTCACGTTTCGTCTTCAAATGATTTATCAGGTTCAAAATATTGAAACTGGGCAATTTAACTGCACCTGTCAAAACTTTCAGGCCGCAAATCTTGCATGCAGTTATTGTACTCGATGGAGATTATAAACTGACTTATGCCCAGACCGCTGACATTTTACTCTCGTAGTTTGTTTTTCCTACATGTGAAAAAGCTGCCCCGCCATTGGTTGAGAGCAGCTATTTCATCGGTCCGTAACAGGCCAATAGCGATAGCTGCTTGGCATGCAAAGTAATCACGTGTCATCACACAACACAGAGTGCTGTGACTTTCTGGAGAAAAAAAGCAGCGTTTAGTGTTTGCAGAGACTGTCAGGAGAAAAATAAGCTGCGTTCAGTGTTTACCGGTAAATGGTATCGGCGCCCTGTTTGTTAGTACTCACCGATACCGATACCACCTTTTCGGGATGGATCGCCCCCTTTCCCCACCCCAGCTGATACTAGTATCGGTGCATCAATACTTAATCCATAAGATACAACTGACTGCTAACAATAGTGTTTCTAAACGAATCTCAATTTCTTACAGGTTTTGAAGCTTCATACCAAACTTGGAAAGCCTATTCCCTCGACTGAACCCAGCATGGTGACTCAGACTTCGTCCTCGAGCACATCTGCTCCAAGCAAGTCCATCACTTCAACCTTGAACAGCTCCTCTACCGGTAGCTCTCTGGGTGTGGCTGCGTCTTCATCCGGTACTACCTATCTAAAACCTGGGAGCCTCGTCAGCAGTGGCGTGATTGGTGTTAAGAACCAATTAGCCGGCAATTTGTCCGCCGCCAACTCTGCTGCAGCCGGAAAGAAAGTCAACACAGCCAAGATCAATTTTGTTGGTGAGTCGAAATAACTTATAATCTCTTAAAACTTTTGAATAAAACTAAATCCTTTTTATTCTATGGGTGGAATGTAGGGTGCGCTGTATTTGTATTTGGCCATGCACTTTTCCGCTACCATTTTACAGTTACCTTTAAGCTTTACAATTCTTTAACATTACTTGATATATCATAGACTTCATAATATATTGACGTGGCGTGGGGCTGTTAAATAGGGAACCAATCTCCGTCAAAGCTGCCCGAATGGAAACACGGACAGAGCTTTTTACGTTGAAAATTCTTGTGAATAAATGCTTAATTCCCTGAATTCTTTATAGATACGGATGTAAAACAGCTTCGATTTTTTGTTAAAAGCAGAGAAAAACCGGCAGTTAGCATTTATTTTACGTAAACATGTCAAATGTGCTGCTAGTCATTAAGCCACTGTGGGTTCCGCCTTAACAACACAAAGAGCTTTTTATGTTAAAAATTCTTATGAATAAATGCTAAAATCCCTTAATTCTTTCTAGATATGGACGTAAAACAGTCTCGATTCTTGGTTAAAAGAAAAAGAAAAGAAAAAAAACGGGGAGTTAGAATGCCGGAATGGCTAATTTCTCCCATTGATTTTTTTTCACAACGTTAAAATGCATGCATGGTAAGAAAAATATAATAATTACCTTGAATCCTCAAACAAATCACTCCTGGGACAATCCTGCCTGTTTGTAATGCGGTACAGCTTTCATACCTTTTGAACCTAAATCCGGCGTTGGATCGCTGCATGTGTTTAAGAATGACTTCGATCAACTGAAGCGGAGTGTGGGACGGCCCCCTACTTGAAGGCGTGGCGCAGTGTCTGGGGAATGTGTCCCATCAATATCATTATGTCGTCTATGGATATATTTTTTCAATTTTCATTGTTATTGCATTACCTCAGCTTTTCTTTGAGGCCTGGTTTAATTTACGCTTTATTTGAACTGCAGGTGTCAGTAATGTGTTCTGTTTGAGAAGTACACTTATAGTTTACAGTACAGCTTAATCACTTTCAATGAAACTGAGTAATTATTTGTCAGGATTTTTCATGCATCTTAGATTGTATGTGGATATGCATCTACCCTGGAAAAACGAAGCCAGTTCCTGTAATTCTGTTTAAGACCAAAAACATTGAGTTTTAACATGAAAAGATCAATACGAGACCAAAGATGTACAATCACTGGTGCCCAACCACCGGTTTTGTTACTGTCATAAAAAAATTAAAAAACTAACAATTTGAAAATTCTGGTAAAATCACTTTGAAATCACAGTGATGTCTTTTTGACTGTAGGTGGAAATAAATTGCAAACTACAGGAAAGCCCGATGAGTGTAAAGGTGATGCCTCCAAGACTTCGTCTTCCTTGGGTGCTGCAGATACCAAAACTGAGGTATCCGAATCTCTGTCAGCCCTGGCTGCACTGCAGAGTGATGTCCAGCCTGTTGGTCACGATTATGTTGAAGAGGTTAGTTTTGACACAATTGTGTGCGACCAGTTAAGCTGAAAAATAAGAAACGAAACTGAATCTTGAACTGATTTCTAGGTCCGAAATGATGAAGGCAAAGTCATCCGCTTTCATTGCAAGCTCTGTGAATGTAGTTTTAATGATCCAAATGCAAAGGAAATGCATCTCAAGGGACGTAGACATCGCCTGCAATACAAGGTTTGTTTTCTGCTTTTCTGAACGCTTCTTTATGCTCAAATCTTATAAGGCTAGGTCAAATGAGAACATTTCTGTCAGATTCCAACATTCATACTCTTGGGACCTCTGACTTATTTCACTTTGATGTGGTTTTCTACTTCTTTTAACTAATATTTGATAATGTGTAATCATATACAGTTTATTTGGGATATGGATTCAGCTAAATGGCTTCTGTAAAACTGATAAATCAATGTTTCTACTTTTCATTTAAAGTTCACTTTATGTTTGACATGTCAAAATACTAAAGATGTGTTTTGTAACCATGTGCACTAATACACTGTTTGCATAATTATTAGGCAAGTTGCGGCCTTGAAGCCTTTGTTTTCCTTCTGCAATGTCTTTAGCGACAAGAGAGTACTTTGATGCATGTAATGGAACATTTTCTTGCATAAAAGAGTCTTTTTGAAAGACGCAGTTATTTTCATGAGCCATTGCAGAATGAAAGTGTCATCTAAAAATTGGCAGTAGGTCTGAGATGATTGAGTCAATTTTCTACAACAAATGATCCAACTAGTATACTACATCTTTATCATAACCATACCAGGGCCCCACATCCAGCTTGCTGGCGCCTGAGTCAATGGCGCCATCCATCCGGTCAGCCTAGAATCAATCTCCTCTCATCAGTCCACAAAACCTTTAAACGTTCTGTCTTCATATATGTCTTAACCCATTCTTGATGTTTCAATTAAGTAACTGTCTTGCTCAGACATAGTCAGGTTTTAGCACACCTTGATATTGGGCGTTCATCTCACCTTGGCCACACCCTACAAAGTTTCACAAATACGCATCATATAATATGCGTTACTTCCAATAAGAATTCAAGTTCATACAGGTGGAGTTGGAAAGGATTTTGTCAAAATAATCACTTACCTCGTACCGTAATTGTGCACGCAGTGTACTGTAGTTAATACAGAGCCGAAATCGAGCAATTATTCTCAGGCATATTCAAGATAGGCCAATCAAACACAGAAATAAATTCAAAACAATGCTAATTCTATTCTTTTTGTTTTCCTTGTTGAAAAATGCAGAAAAAGGTTAACCCAGATCTGCAGGTGGAGGTAAAGCCTAGCATCAGAGCAAGAAAGATTCAAGAAGAAAAGATGAGGAAGCAGATGCAGAAAGAGGAATACTGGAGAAGACGAGAGGAAGAGGAACGTTGGAGAATGGAAATGAGGTATGGAGTTGTTCTGTATCCTTTTATAGTAGTTATAGTTATTTAAAGCTGTTGTTGTAGTTCATATTTATTTATATACAAGTAGTCCCCGGGTTACGACATACTCGACTTAAATGAGTTCGACTTTACGACGCCGGAGTCTGTTTTGTCTCCAGTCTTTTTTTTTTTTTTTTCCAGTTGCGCAAACAATACCTAATTGTACCTTACAGTATCTTATTTTTTACTTTACTTTATTAACATGACTTGCTGTGTCCTCACTAAATGTGAAGTTTTACAGCTTGACTGACAGCAAACAAAGCATTGTGTTTTTTGAAGCATTTGACGTCCTTCACTTTTGACAATTTGTAAAGCTGTAACACACATAAGTACACGTCTGTTCAAAACGACACGCATTTTAACAATAAAACAGTCGACACAAAAGGATTGGTGTTCAAACGTCCATCTAGTCTGATCAAAATGTAAATTTCGTTGATTATATCAGCCTAATTTGCTTCACAAAAGTCGGCTAGCTTAAATGCTACTAATGCTAACGTATTAACAATTCTCATAGCAAATCGCTGAAACATAACTCCACAAACTGTAGCTCTAAATTTAATAACAAACTTGACTCATTCACTCTCAGCCATTTTCACCGGAGCAACCCCTTTCACTCCCAGCCGTTTTACTGGATTTTGACTGATTTTGCAAGGCCCACAGGAAGTTCTGTTCTATTGCTATAAAAAAATGGAACCCACCAAAAGAAAGATAAGACTCTCTTCTTTTAGCAGGAAAAAAACTACGTTCATATTTTGCCATTCTTTAGATATCAGCATTAGAAAATAGCTTAGTTTGAGCAATTTTCCAATTTCTGATGAAAAAAGAGAAATTGAGCTTTTTGTAAAAGCATACATTTCAAACATAACTTTAACAGAGCTATTTTTTGCTTTTGTGACATCCCAAACATCTGAATAATGTTTTCCTTTTACAAAATAACATAAACAACAAGACAAATAGAGCTTTTGATAGCAAAGTAACAATTTATTTACACATAACTAAACTATTGAACTGAGAGATGACGCTGTTGTGGCCGCAACTGTATCGGCAGACGGGGTAAAATTTTCCCTCATCACCGCCTCTGTCTCATTAATATCGATTTTTTTGGGGCTGTCAAAATTATCGTGTTAACGGGCGTTAATTTTTTAAATTAATCACGTTAAAATATTTGACGCAATTAACACATGCACTGAATGACCCGCTCACGCATTGCCTCAAACAGATTACAATGACGACGTTTATGGACATTAAGAGTGGAGAGAATGAAGCGCCGTTCCATACTAATTTTATTCCTTCTGGGAGAATTATTAGTTGTGAGACATTTATCCTGTTGCATTGTGCTATTTGTGCTCCACGCATATTTCTGTAAGTTTTCTTTCTTTGAGTGGCAATTATATGTCTCTTGTTGTATTTTGGGTAAGATATGTACAGAGATATATATGTTATAAAGGCAAGTGGACACAGGCGTTCTTTGGACCGCGCCGTTTATTGGCATAAGCTTCGGCAACTCCTTCACAACAAACATAAGTACCATTTAGTGAGAGCACAACAAAAATAATATTCCTATCTGTCTCAAAAAAGGTTGGTCACAAAATGTTCACAAAAAGAAAAGCACTTCGGTCTGTACTCTGTAGTAATGAGGCCTATTCTCACACAGTTAAACAACAATGCAACGTGAACTGGCATTCCCAATCAAAATAGCTATGCAAAATGCACATAAAACTTACTCAGACTTTGGTCACTCTATTGTTATTATTGTTATTTTTATTCTTATTATTATTATATTAACTTTACTTTTGATTGAAAATTTTACAAATTTTATTAAAACGAAAACATGAAGAGGGGTTTTAATATAAAATTACTATAACTTGGACCTATAACATTGATCTTTTAAAGTGATCCTCTGATTTAAATACATGTAGGCTCTAATAAACCACAATTGTTCTCTTGTACTAAAATATCTTGTTGGAAACACATAAAATGTTAAATCAATGGCAATATTTTATAATAATTAGTCCATATTTTGACCGTTAGTTAGCGCCATGGTTTGCGGGCTCGCAGTGATGACGTCATTGGTATCTTTCCGAATGTGTAGCGTATTCAACAATTGCTTATTGCTGCCTAAACTCGCGAAGTAAAATGCCACGATGTGCTGCTTTTGGATGCAATTTCCAGTCAAATGGAAAAAAGGGGAGTGAAGTGAGTGGTCAAGGTGGAATTATTATTTTTAGTGAATAAATGTGCATAAGTGGAAGCTTCTCCCCCGTTTTGGTCCCTGTATGCATGTATCCTACCCACCACGCGTTACAACTGGCGCCCAAACATTTTTCCTGGATCCTGAGTCAAGTAAGGGTCCCATCGCGTCTGCAATAATGGTTTTGGATCCGTCCATTTATTTTTATTCGTCGGTCCCACAGCGGCTTTTCGGATCAGTCTATTTTGTGGAATCGACGGCCTAATCGCGGCTGCGATATAGGAAGGGTAGAACTGACGACATGATGGGAACACTAACGAGTGACAAGCTGGAATTTCGTCATTCGGGGCCAGTGACGTCATGCACTGCGACGTAACAAGAATGGCGACCTATCACTTAAAATAATTTTACAAACTTTATTAAAACAAAAACATTAAGAGGGGTTTTAATATCGAATTATTATTACTCATACTAACATTTATGTTTTAAGAATTACTTGTCTTAAAAATAGAGGATCCCTTTAAGAACTACAAGTCTTTCTATCCATAGATCACTTTAACAGAAAGAATGTTAATAATGCCATTTGTGGATTTATTGTTATAATAAACAAATACAGTACTTACGTTCAGTATGTTGTATGTATATATCCGTCTTGTGTCTTATCTTTGCATTCCAACAATAGTTTACAGAGAAATATGGCATATTTTAGAGATGGTTTGAATTGCGATTAATTACGATTAATTAGTTTTTAAGCTGTGATTAGCTCAATTAAAAATTTTAATGGTTTGACAGCCCTAATTTTAAAAAAAATCTTTCTTTTGTAGAGACCACTACCTCATAACAGAATTCACCAAGGGAACTTGTGTGGGGCATGTGCCTTGTGTTTACATCGTTCTTTACATTTTTCTCACGCTTCTTACTTCTTCCAACATCTGTTTCCTGCCTCTCTCATCATTCATTTCCGTTCATGGTCCGATATGAGTTCTTACCAAATGTGCTACTGCCCTCCAGTGGCCAGTTTTATGGCTTTAAAATGGATTTTGAGCATTGTGCTTTGGAGCGAACTTGCATCAGAACCTAGAGATGTCTCTTCTGAAAAAAAAAAGACGTATAAATTTGGGCTGTCAAACGATTAAAATTTTTAATCGAGTTAATTACAGCTTAAAAATTAATTAATCGTAATTAATCGCAATTAATCGCAGTTCAAACCATCTATAAAATATGCCATATTTTTCTGTGAATTATATATATATTCTGTAAAATAAATTGTTGGAATGGAAAGACACAAGATGGATATATACATTCAACATACGGTACATAAGGACTGTAGTGGGCATTTCACTCTACTGTCATTTAAATCTGTCTATGCTGTCCTCACTCCGAAGCGTCTACTTTTTCCAAAGCTAGACAGCTAGTGAACGACGCCTTAATAATCAGACTTCTTCCTTTTTCATCTGATTTATTAATAAAATGGCCTCAAACCATTGTCCTCTTTAGACCGTCTTAAAACAACCCAAAAAAGTACACAAGCATAGCATTAGCAACAACGTTAGCTTAGCACGCTATACAGGTTAACTAAACATAAACAAAAAGCGTCTCATACAAAAAATATAACATTTCGCTTACTAACATAATATGTACATTCTTTACAACAACCATACTTACGGACAAATCTTGTCCAAGGATCATATAAGCACAACAGAGACGTCGTGCAGCCATATTGAACTAGCAAGAAATCGATAAACCATGTCGCAAAGCGACCACAAGAGTTCGCTGTTAGACAGCGCAAAAAGCCTTGCTGTAAAACTTACCAAAAGGCAGAATACTGTCTGAGCGGGACATGTGCGTTAATTGCGTCAAATATTTTAACGTGATTGATTTAAAAAATTAATTACCGCGCGTTAACGCGTTAATTTTGACAGCCCTAGTATAAATATGTTTTTGGGACACTGAAACAGTTAAACATAGAACATATTTATACGTTTTCGGGAGCAAATGAGTTAATACACAAACGTACAGTATGTTAGCTGAAGCAACTTACAGCCTAATGTAGGCCAAACCAGAGCACAGCTATTCTGTATCCATGTCAGACATCTGAGTTCCCCTATATGGAAGCATTATTGAACAACAGTCCAGCCAGACCCAACATTGCCACGAGAGGGCAGTGTATCCGCCACTATTCAACAAAATACAATACTTTTGGACTTTTTGGATAGTTATTTTGGGTTCGTAACCCTGGCACTACCTGTATTATCCACTTATAGTTCTAGAGTAGTTCTTAGAATGCCAAGATATATATTTTTTTTTTGCCAACCATTTTGCATTAGAAAATTCTCCACTAAACAAATGTTTACACAGTCATAACAAATGTCAAACATGGCAAACTGACGCTAGAGTAGTTCTGGATCATGACTTAAAGACCAAACTAAGTTTAGCTGGCACATATTTTAGGCGATATGAAGAAGACATGTACTGGAGACGTATGGAGGAAGAACAGCACCACTGGGACGAGCGCCGTCGTGGACCAGATGGAGGCTACCCACAGGGTCCCCCTGGCCCTCCAGGTCTACTTGGAGTCAGGCCTGGTATCCCAGGTTTACAGCCACACGGTCCTATGGTAAGGCAAAGTGACAAACGAATTCCCCTAGGGGTCAATAGTCAAGCCATAGTTTAGAGTTGTTGAGATTGAGATAAATACCTTTGTATCCTGCAGCCCCCACGCCGGCCTGACTCTTCAGATGACCGCTATGTCATGACCAAGCATGCTTCCATCTACCCTTCGGAGGAGGAGCTGCAATCTATTCAAAAAATTGTGTCAATAACCGAGCGGGCCCTCAAACTGGTCTCTGACATCATAACAGACGAGGACAATATCAAGGACGAAGATGACAAAGAAAAGAAAGAAGCCTCAAAAGATCGGAGTGACATTGACAGGTATGATGATTTTGATTGTCGAGTGGACATTTTTAAGAAGATTTATGAGCTAAACAGATGGAGAATTGGTTGCCAGAGTGAAAGACGAATGAACGAAATGTGTTGAGAAAAAAATAATGGAAACACAACACTTTTTTATGTCAATCCCAGCGGAAATGATCATGTTTAACAATTTGAAAAAACGGAATTTTATTTTTCTGATGTGTAATAATGAAGGAAAATGGACCGTATTGTTTTTTCGACTAGGTGATATAATTGCGGAAAAACATCCAAAATTATTGCATTACTACATACATATCTTCAGGTATATTGTCAGATTACTAATTGAACTTTTGACGTTTTAATTCTCATCTTCCTTTTTTATTCCAGTAGAGCCCTGAGGGGTGTCATGAGGGTGGGAGTCCTGGCCAAAGGATTGCTCCTTCGTGGGGACAAGAATGTCAACTTAGTCCTCCACTGCTCTGAGAAACCCACCAAGACTCTTCTTACACGAATTGTGGAGCTCCTCCCCAAACAACTCGCAGTACTAACTTTACTATTCTCACTCAGTTTTTTTTAAACTGACAAGTTAACCCTTTAACACCTTTAAGACCTTTCCAAATTTGCATGCCTTTGATGTTCCCTTTATATTTCAAAGAAAAAAATGTTTACAATGGCCTGGTTGGGTCCCCTTTTTCAGGACACTATAACCTTTATGTCTTCACTGACCAATTATAATCTACCTTTTTGGACCCAAAAAGACAAAAAAAAAAAAAAATCTCAAAATCTTTTGTCAAAATTTGTAATATTGATGTCCCATTGACAACAATACATGCTCGACGAACCGTTTTGAAGCTTGATAATATTTATTCAACTTGTTAGGATAAGCAGTCAACAGGAACAAAATAAAACTGAATAGTTTTATAGTTGATAATTCAACACAAACAGCAGTTATGGTCACAGGCGTTTTTGGCCACATACGATGGTCAAAACAGGTTACATACAGTAGATCAACAGTGCAAAAAAGTGAATATATATGTATACTAAATACCTATATATAACACAAAAAAGTTTGGAGGATATCTATTTGTCAGGTTAGTTATTGCACCCATCACCTTATCAAAAGTATATGGCGGAAAACACTCCGGTGACTTGAAGTTTCGCTCTTAGACCCCCAATTTAGCCAAATTATCAAAATTGTCCAACATGCATGTGTGATACATCATTGGAAAGCTTAAAATTTCAATTTTCTGCAGGAGGAAAAATTTTGAACTGGAGGGCATGTTAAAAATAAACCCCTAAACCCTAACGGAAGGTGAGAGCATGAGATTAAAGACACCGTGATTTTAACGAGATATTGTCACGTACTTTGCTTGTTTCGATCCAAAAACTCTGTGTAGCATATCTCACGGAGTGTCAAGACAAAGATTTTTAAATGGCAACAGCCGGACTTTTTGGAGATTTTATGGGTGAAACGCGGTAATATAACAAGGGTCGCAATGCAGAAATCGCAGACATCAAGGAATGGTCGTGATTTTCTTTTTCAAATATTTACCCTTTTAAATGTTTTTTTCAATTTTTCTTTGTTTTGATCGATTATTTATCATCCACAATATTGGGGAAAATGCGACAGTAGCAAAAAAATACAATTAAGCGACAGTTAAGTGGTAGATATCCATAACCTGTTTACAGACACTATTTTTTTTCATTGAGACGTAATTTAAAAGTTTGCGAGTGAATCATTTTCTACAGTTGTTTTTCTTTTTTAAACTAAATATTAGACATCAATTAATGATTTTAAGCTAAAAATGACAGACATTTCGAATTATATTACTTACCTCCTTTTTATGACCGGGGTAAAACAAAAGCGGTTGCGCGGTGTCTGTAAGCGGGGGTCTCCAGGGTAAAACAGACAAATTAAAAATAGTTCAGGGGCTTAATGCGCCATGAAACTGCTATGGTAGCGAATAGACATATTGTTCTATCAAGCATAACAGTTCTTTTGGCTTAAAATCCAGCAGTTTATTTTAAAGAGGGGTTCAAGAGCAGTAACTGCTTTTTCAACCTTGTGTTTTCCGCCAAATACAAATTGAAAAGATTGATAGTGAAAAAAAATCAGATATAACATTGATAAAAAGTCTTTTCAAAAATCTTGACAATAAACTAGTTCAGTTCCATTTTTTCAGACACGCCACTCATTTCCCCTTAAACAGGACACGGAGCTACGTCACACAGCCCACTCTTCCAGCGTTTGCGCTGTCAGCCTGTCACTCTTCCCAACTCGCTGACTCATCCGAAGAAAACGACAAATGTGGTCCATCCTCTTACTCGAGTTGATGAAATAATGCATTAGCTTGCCCTAAATTTAATTTTCGATTTATTCCGCACGTTTCAAAGTCACTCACTCAATCCAACCGGCCGTCGCTCACTACCTTGCCTCCCTCTCTTTAGGTGGCGCCTCGCTCGGCAATTTATTAAAAAATTTAACATTACGTCCATCCTTCTTGACATCACATTGCTCCTGGGATATGTAGTCTTTCGTGGTGCTTTCGGTTTTGAAAAATGACAAGAAATGATAGAAATACGGACATTAACACATGCAACGTTTTAATGCTTATTTATGAGGGCTACAAAACTCAAATAACATTATCTCCCGTTTTACTTGGTCGATTGACTTCAAGTAAAAACCGGCTTGGACCTCAGCTGCTGCAACCAGCCGCACGTTGGTGACGTAATTACAGCGTGACAAGTTTTCAAAGAGTATATGCGTAATTTTGTTGCTGCCGGCATGGTCGGTGTTAAAGGGTTAATTTGACAGACACAGCGGCAATGTTTTCAGCCTAATTGTTTTTCTTGACATTTATACATATTTTCTGAATGACTCAGGCTCCTTACTTCTCTGTATACTGTTTGTTTATTTGACATGTACCTTTGTCGTTCTAGATTGTAGCCCCAGAAAAATATGATGTTAAAGGATCTCTTCAAGAAGCAGCCATCATTCTTACCTCCTCTACAGAGCCAAAGATGCAAGTGACCATCACTTTGACTTCACCTGTCATCAGAGAGGAGACCGGCCAGGACGGAGGTTTGAAAAGCATAACAGCTTATGTTATACCTCCACATATTGTCTCTGCTACTTCCCGATGAAATCATTTCCAGTATGTTGGTTCACACTGAGAGTCTTGTGCTGCTGGCACGCCGTAAAAATAGGTTGGGCCTTAAAGAAGCATCCTGGCAACATGTTCTTTCATGGTCGTTTCTGAAAGTTAAAAAAATGAACCCTTTCTTTCAGGCTTTAATCATGTAAATCTTAAAATCATTTTCTTTGTCCCTTTCAAAGTCCGTTGGGAGCCCAATAGAAAATGTTTTCCTGCCTTTAACTTATTCTGTCCTCCAATTATTAGAGAGAATTTCAACTAAAAGAGGGTGCCAGCAGTATCGCTCTATAGTCTTTCCGCTCTTTAACTCTTCTCAGATGCTATCCCTTTCAAGCAAAGCATGATCAGTGTTTGCATTGTGACAAGTCTAGTTACACCCTGGAGAAATTTTGTTTCCTGTGTCCTCAAGGATTCTGGCTGTATTTTAAAGTTATCTCAAAAGAGTGCGTTCTGGTCATTAAAAGAAATACTAATAACAAAGAAATAATACTGGGAAAATGTGTTAACACAATTCAGAAGATGGCACTTTTTTCCTTTTTAACTAAACATATGCATTCATTATCTATAACTGTCAGGGTTGTTTGTTCGCAACCCTGCATTCAAATCAAAATTTAGCAGATCAGAATCCCCACACAGCAAATTAGAAGGCGAAAAATGTTTATCCACAGGAAACAAATCTTATTCTTGTGTTCTGGTGAACAGTTCACCATGCTGTCTCTTGATCCAAAGTGCTCCCCTGAGTAGATTGAAATCTTTTCAATTCCAAATGTGGCTAAATACATGTAAGGATACATCCAGCAATGTCAGATTCACCCAACCACAGTCTTTACGAGCTCTCGTCTTTAAAATTAGACGATTGCATTTTCTTAGGGGAGTATTGTTGAGGCAAAGGTATGAAGGCTTTGGTAGACTGGTTGGTTAGACCTGGGTACAGCCTTTGACATACATTGTCTGTTAAGGTCTTATTCCAGCCCACTGATGCCCGGTATGCATGCAGTGATATCCTAACCTCTTGATTGCTGGCATTTTTTTCTCTCCTTCAGCACTCGTTGCTGCTTCGTTTTTCTTTAATTTCGTAGTAGATACGTATCCAAATAAAAACAAACCATTTTTTTTTCTTTACCCAAACAAAAACATTTAAATTTTCCATCACTTTGTCCTATCAGAGATTGAGTAGGGCCTAACAGCTCCGGAAGGATTTTTGACCAAGGTTTCCCCACACCCCACAAATGTTGCCACACCTACCATTGCCAAGACGCTTTTTATCAGGTTGCTTTCTTACAGGAGTTTTTTTTTTGTCTGTTCACCTCTTTTATGGTCATCAAGATTCATCATCTTTCCCTGTGTTTCAGTGAAGGTCAACTACTTCTTATGATAACTTGAGTAAAGATATGTTTTCAGTTTATATATTACCTGATAAAATGGTAATGGCTACAAATAGTGTCAGCCTGGACTTGAGTGGACGCTCTAGTTTATAATTAGGGGTGCATCGATCACTATTTTCTGACCGATCAACAATTTATAAAAAGACTGACCGGCCGATCTTGATTTTTGCCGATCCCAAGCAACAGCTTGCACCTTTTAATATTCCAATCTTGTTTTATTGTAAACCACTGAACATTACCCATGAACCAAGATGGCGGCCGTCATGAAACAGCGCTTTGTTGAAAGAAGTTGAAAATTCTAGTAAATATATGCTTAAATTGTGGAATTTCTATAGCTATGAACGTAAAACAGTCTAGATTCTTGGTTAAAAGCAAAAAATGGGCAGTTATCATTCATTTTACGTAAATATTTCAAGCAAGTTACGGTATTGTGTAATCCAACATGGCGGCCGTCACAAAACAAAGAGCTTTTTAGGTTGAAAATTCTTGTAAATATATGTCTAAATCGCGTAATTTCTATAGATATGAACGTAAACCAGTCTAGATTTTTGGTTAAAAGCAAAAAACGGGCAGTTATCGTTCATTTTAGGTAAATATTTCAAGCAAAACTTGCAGCATTGTGTAATCCAACATGGCGGCCATCATGAAACAAAGCGCTTTTTAAACTGAAAATTCAAGTAAATATATGCTTAAATCGTGGAATTTCTATAGCTATGAACGTAAAACAGTCTAGATTCTTGGTTAAAAGCAAAAAACGGGCAGTTATCATTCATTTTACGTAACTATTTCAAGCAAGTTACGGTATTGTGTAATCCAACATGGCGGCCGTCACAAAACAAAGAGCTTTTTAGGTTGAAAATTCTTGTAAATATATGTCTAAATCGCGTAATTTCTATAGATATGAACTTAAAACAGTCTAGATTTTTGGTTAAAAGCAAAAAACAGGCAGTTGTTCATTTTACGTAAATATTTCAAGCAAAAATACCAGTATTGTGTAATCCAACATGGCGGCCGTCATGAAACAAAGAGTTTATTAGGTTGAAAATTCTTGTGCGTAAATCGCGGAATTTCTATGGATATCAACGTAAAACAATCTAGATTCTTGGTTGAAATAAAAAACGGGCAGTTATCATTCATTTCACATAAATGTTTGTGGGCCCTGTCTTGTCAAATGATAGTGGAGTCTATGCCAAAATGTAATGCAACAGTATTTTTCTTTCCAAAAAGGACATGAATGGAGAATCAGAAGATTTTTTTTTTTTAAATGGTAGCGGGCTAATGTGGCTAACTGACGCTAGATGCGATCGGCGTACAAGATCGGTTATATTTGCAGTGATCCATCTATCACAGATTCCCCAAAATTTATTAAATCGGCACGTGATAGATCGATGCATCTTTAATTATAGTACCTTCCAAATAAAGCAATCTACAATATTGAGTCCAAAATCAAAATTCAATGACTTAACATACATTGTCAGGATGCAGCTATCCATTAAGTCAGATTTTGAATGTTCTTATTTTTTGCAATAATGTTGAACAAATGAAACAAAATGTGGGTTGCTTTGTAAAAAAGAAAAAAAATACCTTGGTATGTGTGGCAATGTGTTCTTTGCCAGCCTCGCTGACCTGGTCAAACACCCGTTCCTCATCAACATTTTCACACTTGAAATCCATTTTTAGATGTAACTTCGGGTTTGGTGAAAGACCCAGCGGACGTCTTGGACAGGCAAAAATGCCTTGACGCTCTGGCTGCTCTGCGCCACGCTAAGTGGTTCCAGGTTCGGAACATCATTTTACTCTATTATTGTAGCCTTATGAGATGCATTATATGTTTCACTTATTTTCTTTGTACACATTTGACTCTATTACTGAGAAAAATATGCACTATTTAATTTTTTTCTTTAACAAAAGGATGCCTGTAAATCATTTGATTAGTAACCATTTTATGAACTAAATATGAAAATTGGCATCCTAGAATTGCCTTTTCAAGCGTAGTTGCAAAGAATTCCATAAGGCTGCACGTTAACTTGCACCAAGTTGTGTCACCAGTATCTTTTATTCTATTTATGGTTGAAATGGGGATTGAGAGACGAAGGAAAATCGTAATAGTTTCCTGTGATGCCACTTCCAGTGCAAAATCGCAGGTAAATGATTGCAATTTTCCTGAGCTCCTTCAGTCTCCATTCTCAGGTGAACTCTTGTATTTTCAAATACATGTTCGTGGATTTCCTCGGGTCAGGGTTTAGAAGATGGCAAGGAAGATTTCTTGTGCATCTTGCAAACTTTGAACTCCCTTACTAACGGTGAGGTACAAGACTACTGGCAATGGCAGCTGAAAGCAAATTTTGATGGCTCATTAATGCCTTAAACTATACTCAAGCTTCCATGATGTACAGTAGTTGTTGGACCTCTAAGAACAGATGTTTAATTCCGCAACTCATCCTTGATTTGGCACATAAATGTAATTGTATTGCATCACAAGGCTAGAGCAAATGGACTGCAGTCATGCGTGATCATCATTCGGATACTCCGAGACCTCTGTCAACGTGCTCCTACATGGTCGGCGTTCCCAGGATGGGTGAGTGTTTCGCAGTAAGGTGGTGAATTTTGTCATGTAAGGAAACTGATCTTAAACATGGGGTTACTGGTTCAATCCTAATGGATACAATTACAGTGGGGCAAATAAGTATTTAGTAAACCACTAATTGTGCAAGTTCTCCCACTTGAAAATATTCGACAGGCCTGTAATTGTTAACATGGGTAAACCTCAACCATGAGAGACAGAATGTGTGTGGGGGGGGGGGGAACTGAAAATCACATTGTTTGATTTTTAAAGAATTTATTTGCAAATCCTGGTGGAAAATAAGTATTTGGTCATTACCAAACGATCATCTCAATACTTTGTTATATACTCTTTGTTGGCATTGTGGGTATGGTGTTCTTAAGATACAATTCAGTATTCTTTGTCCTCCAAACACGAGAACCTGTGTTTCTACCAAAAAGTTCTATTTTGGTTTCATCTGACCATAACACATTCTCCCAGTCCTCTTCTGGATCCTCCAAATGCTCTCTAGCGAACCGCAGACGGGCCTGGACGTGCACTTTCTTCAGCAGGGGGACACATCTGGCATTGCAGGATTTGAGTCCCTGGCGGGGCATTGTGTTATTGATAGTAGCCTTTGTTACTGTGGTCCCAGCTCTCTGTAGGTCATTCACTAGGTAGCCCCATGTGGGTCTGGGATTTTTGCTCACTGTTCTTGTTATCATTTTGATGCCACAGGGTGACATCTTGCATGGAGCTCCAGATCGAGGGAGATTATCAGTGGTCTTGTATGCAGGCATGAAAATCTCTCACCTTTCGGCGAAATTCGCCGTTTTGTAGTCAAAAAGGATGACTTACGTGAATCGGGTAGATCCGAGGAGAAAATTTTTTAAGGGGGATGGGGGGGTCGGGTGTAGGCATGTGCCGGTTACCTTCACGGTTTACCGTGCTATGAAAACGTCGCGGTTACAAAACCACTAAAATTTTCCGTCATAGAGTAGTACGTATTCGTTATTTTTCATGTGTCAGAAATGCAGCCAGAAGTGGCTTGGCGCGGCAGCGCTTACCCCTTCCCCTGTTTGATGCTGCGTGTGTCAGTGACGCAATTCCAGCAAACCCAAAAATAAACACTCGAAACACAAGGCGTAAATTCTTCAATTTATTGATCTCTCAAATCGTGGTAACGGAAATATACCAAATGAATACATTTAAAACGTACAATCGTATTTTTCCACGTGTGAGTAGCTTCAACAGTTTAGCTTCATGAAAAAGTTCGCCAAAAGCAAAACGCACATTTTCCTTTCAAATTCAATACACAAAGTTACTAAAAACTTACAAAGACGAATGATAGGCAAGGCTTAGCTAGGAGAGCAACTTCATTGAGGTTAATCACAGCCGCTGAGAGAGAAACAAGTTTGTATGCAGGGGGGGAAAAAACAGAGAGCGTCAAAGATCGCTGATTGCGACAGATGATCTTGTCCTAAGCACAAATTCACGTTCGCTGGACGAGATGAGGTCTCACTCCAAATTTTTTTTAGATGAATGCATTTGCCAGCATATTGAATTTGGTGAGTAATGGTTTCAAACGTTTTCATATTTTGCAGTATGACAAAGTTACTGCCGTTCGTTGCAGTTTGCGTTGACCACTGCCAGGGCTAGCCAAATCTCCAGTGAAAAACTAGCTCCCGTTAAGTTAGCGTCAAGCTTGTGTATTTAACAGTAATATAAAAGCAGTGCTGTCAGTTACACGTTATGTGAGTAATGCGTAACTGTAATCTGATTACTTTCTTTCAGTAAAGAGCAATCTAACGCGTTCATTTTTCTAAATCAGTAATCTGATTAAAGTTACTTTCCTTGATGCCTGTGCGTTACTATTTTGTTGTTGCCCCATAATGTATGTAGAATGAAGAATACTGTAGTCATGGGAGTGACATCACGTGTCACATTTTCTAATCGGGGATGGAAAAAAAACGGGTCATGTGTATTACCATGATGCGTGAGCCGTGACCGCTGGGAGTTCGCGGCAAAAACAACATAGCCTTGCTACCTCGCCAGGATGCAATGAAATAGGCAGGAAATATACTAAAAACGGCTGCATTTGCACACTGGAAACACAGCCATTACTTCACATTTTTGTCCAGTAAATATGACAAAACATCTCCGTGCGCTGCGAACTTTGCGCTGGCTCAAAAAGACTGTCGACCGCTATAAGCATCCAATTCAAGCACCACTTGGAATTACAGCACAACACGTAACACGACAGCCAGGACTTTTTGATACTGCTCGTGTTCAATCCTTGGTTACAACTCAGTTGTTGTTGAAGGTTTTGAAAGCATAGGTTTAAAGAAATTCTAAATATCCATCTTGCCTCCTCAGCTGTAGTTTTGGCTAAGCAATGCAAACGGCTGTCTCTAAGGTCACATGATCTGTTCGAAAAATAATTTGGACCCATTATGAAATACTTTGAAGGATTCTTGTTCATTTCATTCATTTTTGTTGTTTGTTTTATTGCTGTAAAACTTTTATAGACAACATTTTAATGGCCATATTCAATGGTCTTTATTTTAAAGGGGATGTTCAGAATTTTTTACATTAGGCTTAATCTTTGAGTTAGCCGGGGTTTAATTAGTCGTTGGAGTTGATTTGAACAAATTCTGTGCAGTTTGCCAGTTATTTGTTAGTTTCAGGGCTCTGGAGTGGCTAAGCTAGCGCGAGTCAATGGTGGTTGAAATCAACTCCTTCAACTAATTAAATCCCCACTAACTCGAATCTTAAAGAGCATATGACACGAGAAAAAAAGTCTTAAATGGCATTATTATGTGAATTAGAATCATATTTTGAGACGATTCGACTATATACAACAATTTAGCAAAGCATAGATGACGAGAAATTAGTCTTTTAATCTGCCGATTAGCCACGCCTACCATTATAGGGCTTTAGCGTCCCCAACAGGTGGATGACGTCAGCGGTAGACTGGGCTAATCGGTTTTACTATTCAGCCCATTGAGGGGGAATTATTCAGAACGAGGAAAACGCGACGAAGAGAGCCGCAAAATGTCATTGTTTCTGTCTCTGTACTTCAATATTTTTACAGGATATTCTTTTTATCCAAGTATTTTCCCCAATTACTAAATAAATGGCATGGTCATGACAAACAAGTCTTGTGCTGAATGGAATATGAAATAATAAAAATGCATTTATTCAGGACGACATGGCAAAATTACTCCATAATGGTCAAAACTGTCGACTTCACCTTTACTGTCGCACCTCCCGAACGATATTTTATGAGACCTAAATCGGACATATGTCATTTCCCTTCCCCGGCTTCGGAGAATGTAAACAAACCAGAAGGCGTGACAGCTAGCCGACATGCTAACCCGAACCGAGTGATGTTTCAAAGTCTTCGAAGCGCAAAATCACACATAACTATCCTGGATTATTTGACATGACGACCCAGTTGTCAATTGTGTTTACGGATCGGCAAACCGCCCGGCGGATAGCAATTTACAGTTCGTTCCCCGGAGGAGGGTGGCTGGAGTTGTTGTGCAGCTAACTTGCTGCTGCTAATGAGCATTAGGAGAGCTTTTTACATGCCTATCAATGATCAAACGTAAGTAGTCCTTCATTTAAAGGAAGTTTGTAGTGTTTACTTTGTAATCGCTGTATTCGTATTTGACATAATACAAAACAAGATGTTTACTCACTTCCTCGTAAGTCCAATGGTCCCACAGTAAATATCCACGGTGAATGGGAAGCTTTTGAAACTCCAAAAAGGCGCATACGCCTCTCCCTCATACAGAATGATTTTTCTGCAGCCGTTTGGCTGCGAAAAATAAACGTATTAATCCGCAAAATCAGCTGAATCCTTCGTCCTCATACACAACAGTACACTGTAGCGTGAAGAAGACGTCTTTTACCGTACACGTCACAGCGCCGCCCTCCTCAATGCAAGACCGAAGCCGGAAGTCACTCATTTTCATGGCGCGGGATTAAAAAAAACTAAATAAAAATAGCGATCGCTTCCACACACATCCAAGCGGCCCATATCATTCAGGGGCATAAAATACCGCGTGTATTATGAAATAAACATGCTTTTTCGTGTCACAGGCACTTTAAGCCTCATGTGAAAAATTAAAATAGTCAAATTCGCCTCATGTAGGACGTTTCGCTAACGGAGGACATTTTGGCTGAACGCCGGAACATATTTCCTCCACACCTTTCTCGCCTTTTTAACCCCTGACCCATTTTCATGCCTGTGTATGTCTTCCATTTTCTAATAATTGCTCCCACAGTTGATTTTTTTACACCAAGTGTTTTACCTATTGCAGATACAGTCTTCCAAGCCTGGTGCAGGTCTACAATTTTGTCTCTGGTGTCCTTCGACAGCTCTTTGGTCTTGGCCATAGAGGAGTTTGGAGTGTGACTGACTGAGATTGTGGACAGGTGTCTTTTATACCGATAATAGCTTAAAACAGGTGCCATTAATACAGGTAGTGAGTGGAGCCTCGTTAGACCTCGTTTGAAGAAGTTAGACCTCTTAGACAGCCAGAAATCTTGCTTGTTTGTAGGTGATCAAATACTTATTTTCCACTCTAATTGGGAAATAAATTCTTTAAAAATCAAACAATGTGAGTTTCTTTTTTTTCCCCACATTCTGTCGCTCATAGTTGAGGTCTACCCATGTTGACAGTTACAGGCCTCTCTAATCTTTTCAAGTAGGAGAACTTGCACAATTGGTGGTTGACGAAATACTTATTTGCCCCACTATAGGTACTTTTTAGCAGAGGCGGGTAGCTGCTGCAACTCCGCTACTTTGTGCTACACTAGAGTCGTTACATTTTTTCTCTTTATTCTACAAATTGGATATTCCATTATTTTTGCCAGGGATGCCCGCAGCGTGCCTACCAGTTTTATTAATGAGATGCCGCAACAAAAATCTCGTGACTCCATTATTCCACTCAGAAATAACAATATCGTCTAATAACCACACGTGAGTGTGCAGTCAGAAGTTACATTAAGAAGCCGGCTTGTTCAATCACATGCCGTCTTTAAAGCATTATTTTTAAAAACTAACTCTTTCACATACAGCTCTGCCGTCATTATTACTTAAAGCATTGATTTCAACCTCTCTCCCAGTTCATATTTGACACCGATATACCACAGAAAACCAGAGATATTATTGTTCTAATTTCATGGTTGGAAAAGTTTTCTCCTCTAGAGGGCACTCATATGCTTTGGACAGGTGATGTTTAAATTTCTGTAGCTCTTTCTCGTCGGAATGGCGTACCGCATGCATGCTATTTTTAGACCGTGACGTCGCATCGTAAAGCGGAAGTGAAACAGAAGAGGGACATTATACACCCGCTCTCGCAAAGAAACAATGTTAATTCTGCTACCTTTCTCCGGTAATCTTTCAAAAACGAAGATGCCGATCACACATTTGCTTTTTTGGAACTTGTAGAAACGACTCTAGACATTACGACATATGAAGGATGTTTTCTTCATACGTTTCCCGAAACCAAAAAGTCAGAGGAAAAAATGTGAACAATTCATCAACTTGCGCGGACTTTTAATGCCAGCTTGGTGAATGCATTCACATTTCATATGCAGTAAATATTTTGTTGGGTTGGCATGGTCTTTCAGAGGACAAAGAGGTTAGCCATTTTGATATTTTTAACTTATTTTTTAGCATGACGTTGTGCCGTGCTGCTTCTGTCTGACAATGAATGACCTGAAAAGAATTAAAATGGCATCTGACTGCCACTTACCTTTTCTGTTGTTAAAAAAAACAACTTTAGTTAGGGGGAAGCGTAAATAAATGATAGAATCAAGATTTGTTATCAATGAAAAAATTAAAAGTTGGCTGCTACTCAGTAGCATTTGCGATCGCTACACAAAACGTAACAATATAAATTACCCCCAAGAACGGTCAGAGACGTAGGACAACTAGAGGATATAATATATAAGAAAGACAGGGCTGGTGGTAAAGGATATATTGTTGAAACAGGAGAATGTCATTGTCAGTCGTGTAAGAAAAAGGTGTCGATAAAAAAAGCTAAGGCTATGATAAGATTGGCTCGTTTTTTTCTCTTTTTCAGCCCTCGACACTCAAACCATCTCTTAAACTGAACATTTTTATGTTCTTCCACATCTTTGCTAGTGAATTTGGCACCAGGGACATAATTTTCGTAGAGAATTTGTAGGTTTAGCTCTGTAAACATCTCTTTCGTACATGATTTCCATTCATTTCCTAATGGGGACAAACGGTGGCTCAACCTCCCTTAGCAACAGTAGCTAACGTCATGAATATTATTGAGCGGAAGTGACGTGTTGCTTGCGGTACGCCATTTGATGATTCATCTTTGGTCTAATATGGTCATGTAATAAGTTACAGTATAATTTAAAGATGTCCCGATCGAGCGGGTCCGATCACGTCATTTTCAAAGTATCGGAATCGGCAAAAAAATATTGGACATGCCCAGGGGTCGCGTTAACCAAATATTTTCCGTCGTTGACCGGTTTTTTAAAACGGTGACGGAAAAAACTGAAGTCCATCCGTCATTTTGACAGGTTGCAATTCACACCCCAGACCACAGGGTGGCGAGTGAGCATATTAATTAGCTATTGGTAAATGGTGGTAAATGGTAAATGGTGTTACACTTATATAGCGCTTTTCCACCTTTCAAGGCGCTCAAAGCGCTTTACACTATCTCACCATCCACCTACTGGTGACGCAGCACCAGGAGCAACGTAGGGTTCAGTGTCTTGCTCAAGGACACTTAGACGTGTTCATCAGGGCGGAGAATCGAACCCACAACCTCTGGGTTGGGGGACAATTACTCTACCACTGAGCCACACCACCCCAAATTCCGAGTTGCTCAACGACAGCCCCAAAACATTACTGCTCTAGAGGAGATCGGCATGGAGAAATGGGCCAAAATACAAGCAACAGTGTGTGAAAAGCTTGTGAAGAGTTACAGAAAATGTTTGGTCTTCGTTATTGCCATTAATGACTCCGTATTGAGAAGAACTTTTGGTATTGACCAAATCAGGGGTCGCGTTAACCGAATATTTTCCGTCGTTGACCGGTTTTTTAAAACAGTGACGGAAAAAACTGAAGTCCATCCGTCATTTTTACAGGTTGCAATTCACACCCCAGACCACAGGGTGGCGAGTGAGCATATTAATTAGCTATTGTCTCTCTTGATGCATGACGTCGTTGGCCTTACTCGGAAAAATGTCAATGCAACTGAGTGTTTGCCTGGCACGGCCAGACTGTTCTCCCTGTATTTTTCAAACACTGAGAGAAAAGTCTGGGACACAGCCTCTCGAGTAGGTACAAAATCAATCGACAAATCGGATGTGTTTATTTGCGTGACGTGTTCTTCACAAGCAACGTCACTCTTGCGCGCCGAAAGTCGTCTCTACAACAACACGGATGGCGAACGGGAGAGCCGAGAATATGTTCCAATCCGCAGTAAATTCAGTTTTAAATGAGCTAAAACACATCGACACGAGACATTGACAACAGTCTGTCTCGAGCTAGTCATGTTGAATAAACTCCGTTCTCCTCGTATGTTTACTTCCGCGCGCAAGTCCCTCGTCCTGCCCTCGTCGCTTTGCTAACGGCACGTCTGCCCGTCGCTGATTGGTGCACTCCGCTGTCTGTTTGCCTCTTGCTAAGCTTGTTTCGGACAGAATATTAATTAAAAATGAATGAAAACTAAATACTATTGAATATGTCATTATTATCATTTTAAAAATGTAAGTGACGGGTAAAAATAGATTATGACCGGATTTTTATGACACTGTCAGTCAAAATGACAGACAACGAAAAAGTCTAGCGCAACCTCTGGACATGCCTTTTTTTAATATATATATATATATATATATATATTTTTTTTTTTTTTAATCGTTTTCTAATTGTATTTAACGTTACAGACAAAATGTCTTCAACTCATCCAGAGTAGTTTTGGCTTAAAGTAGGGCTATCAAATTTATTGCGTTAACGGCGGTAATTAATTTTTTAAATTAATCACGTTAAATAATTAACGCATGCGCTGCACAACTTAATCACGCATTGTCGCGTTCAATCTATAAAGACACCGTTTTACCAATAGATAGCGCTAAAAGGCAGCGTATATTGAGTAGAGAGGATTTTGACAGCCTTTGGAGCCATTTTTTATGTGGCTAAAGCCATACAATTCCTCTCTCAGCAATTAAAATTAACGTGGGAGGCAAAATGGGGAAGAAAGGTAGTAGTTGATAATTTTCTTAACACCCTATGCTCTTTCCAAACGCAGAGAACATATATCAATTGGTGCCCCTACGCACAGTCATGGTTGCACTTCCCATCATGCATTTGGGCAGAAGTTAAATGGCTGCAGTATCATTTACTAAAAGCTCAACAATACACTAGATGGCAATATTTAGTCACAATATACAAAGTCACATTTATCCTTTAAGAATTACAAGTCTTTCTGTCTGTGGATCCCTCTCACAGAAAGAATGTTAATAATGTAAATGCCATCTTGAGGATTTATTGTCATAATAAACAAATACAGTACTTGTGTACTGTGTGTTGAATGTATATATTCGTCCGAGTTTTACTCATTTTTTTCTTAATGCATTGCCAAAATGTATATGATCGGGAATGATTGGAATTGAATTGGGAGCAAAAAAAAAAAAGCAATCGGATCGGGAAATATCGTGATCGGCAGATACTCAAACTAAAACGATCGGGATCGGATCGGGAGCAAAAAAACATGATCGGAACAACCCTTGTATAATTATATTAATTCATATCGATGATGTGCTGAGAAGACTATACTGGACTGTCTCAGAAAATTAAAATACACAATATTCTAATTTTTTGAGACAGTCCTGTGTATATATACAGGACTGTCTCAGGAAATTAGAATACACAATATTCTAATTTCCTGACTGTCTCAGGAAATTAGAATATTGTGTATTCTAATTTCCTGAGACAGTCCAGTATACCATTGTTTAAAATAAAATCTCATATTCCAAGCACTTACTCATATCTTGAGTATTCTTTTCAGGGAATATGTTTTTACTTGCGTACATTTTTGGATGACTTGAGTAATATTATTTTGAAGAAACGCTACTTTTACTTGAATAAAACTTTTGGCTACTCAACTCTGCTAACTAACGATACACGAAAGGTAAGATTTCATTCCCACCCTGGGGTGTCTATGTGCCCTACTTAAATTCTGAATGATGTCTTCGGAAGTGTCTGAAGTTGTCTATTGTCAATGTTTCAAAGTGTTGATGTCAACATTTGGAATTAACTCTGTCACCCCCTCAACCTCTCAGGCCTTGGAGCTGCTCGTGGAAAAGGCCATCAGTAGTGCCTCGGCGCCACTTAGCCCTGGCGATGCTCTCAGGCGTGTCTTTGAATGTATTTCTTCGGGCATACTACTCTCTTGTAAGATTTCTTCCCTTTGAAATGACATTTGCTGTTGTTTTGTTGCAGTCTAGCATTTTTTTTCACCTGTTTCTCGCAAATTCAAAGACATCCGTCATATTTGTATTACAACAGGTGGGCCCGGACTGATGGATCCCTGTGAAAAGAGTGTCGTAGATACCCTGGCTGCTATGGGAGAGCAGGAGAGAGAGGACGTAACCTTAAGTGCCCAAGTATGAACACTTCATTTTTTTCCCCCCAAATGTTTGACTCGATAATTAATTAAACTTAATGTCTTTCGTCTATACAGTTTGCGCTGAGACTGTTGGCATTCCGTCACATTCATAAGGTTTTGGGGATGGATCCTCTGCCGCAGACGAACCCTCGATTCGGCGTCAATAGCAGTCGCAAGCGTCGCCACGAGAACAGCGACGGGGCAGACAGCTTTGAGGGTGAAGGCAAAAAGGATAAGAAGGATTATGATATTTTGTAAAGGCCATTGTGCCGACCAGTTTGAAGAGAGAGAAAAAAAAGTACTAACTTGTTTAAAATGGGGTCCACCATCGTGTGTGTACTGACTTAGCTCTGTCAAGCTTTTTTTCCCTTTTGGTTTTGTCTTTGTTATTAAGCTATAGATGCTTCAGTGTTATGACAGCCTCACGTGTACCAGAGAAACAAAGCTGTGTTTGTGTATTTGTTTTAGTTGTAGATATCTTAATGGTTGTGTTCCATCTGTACAAGTTACAGCAGTTTTTAACCTCAAACAATTGACTTGTTTTGTGATATTGTCAAGTGTTGGTCGCATTGGCTTCCTTAACAATTCACTGTTACTTTCCTTGCTGGCTTTGATGTGATGGAAAAATACGGTTTTGTTCAGTTGTCTCGAGTAGGCAAGCAGTCACCAATGTCAACGCCTTCAATCACCTGTATAGTTCCATTCCAAGTTGGATTGTGTTTTTTTTCTATTGTGACGCGTTCATCTGGCCAGTTAGCTTCTATAAAGGGTCTTGAAGTAGAGAATTGCTTGTGTAATTTTGGAGACCCTGTAAAGTGAAACAAAATAGCCTGAATTTGACACACCACAGAGTGCAGAAAGGTTTTGTTAAGTCTACCAAATTTGAATGAGGGGGCTAATCGGGCCTATTAAATTGTTCTCGGTCTTGATTCGTTTGAATACATTTGAAGAGAATGCTTAAATCTATTGACAAAGAAATCACTTTACAGGCTATTTAAGTAGAAGACAGACTTGGATTTGTGGAAAGCATGGTTATACTCCCAACGCATTCTATATTGGAAATGTATTTTTGCTGTGGGAAATTGGTCTTGCTGCCCTTTTGTCTTGGCTAGGTGCTACATTCATTGCTGCTTCCTAGCGTGCAATTCCACTAGCACAATAAACTCATTTCCTGATTCAAAGCTGTGTGTTTTTTGCTGTTGAAAATATTTAATCTATAATCGTTTAAATTAGAGATGTCCCGATCGATCGCGTCCGATCACGTCATTTTCAAAGTATCGGAATTGGCAAAAAAATACCGTGCCATGCCTTTTTTTAATATATATATTTTTTAATTAAATCGTTTTCTAAATGTATTTAACGTTACACACATAATATGTTACTCTCATCCAGTCTTTAGGCTTAAGGTACCGATAACAGCGGTAATTAAATTTTTAAAAATATCACATTAAATATTTAACGTAATTAATGCATGCGTTGCACGACCCACTCACGCATTGTCGCGCTCAATCTGTAATGGCGCTGTTTTACCTATATAGAGAGATAAAAGGGAGCGTAAAATGAGTAGAGTGAATTTTGGAAGCCTTTGGAGCCTTTTTTTAATTGGCTAAAGCCTTACAATCCCCCTCCCTACGATTAGATATATCATGGGAACAATGTGGGGAAGCAAGGCAGCAATTGATCTTTTCCTTAACACCTTATGTTATTTCCCAACGCAGAGAAGATATATCAATTGGTAGCACAACGCACAGTCATGGTTCCACTTCCCATCATGCATTTGGGTTGAATGGCTGCAGTATCATTTACTGAAAGCTCAACAAATACACTAGATGGCAATATTTAGTCACAATATACAAAGTCGCAAGTCTTTCTATCTGTGGATCCCTCTCACAGAAAGAATGTTAATAATGTAAATGCCATCTTGAGGATTTATTGTCATAATAAACAAATACAGTACTTAGGTACTGTATGTTGAATGTATACTGGACTGTCTCAGAAAATTAGAATACACAATATTCTAATTTTTTGAGACAGTCCTGTGTATATATACAGGACTGTCTCAGGAAATTCAGTATATTCGTCCGAGTTTTATTCATTTTTTTCTTAATGCATTGCCAAAATGTATATGATCGGGAAAAATTATCGGGAATGATTGGAATTGAATCGGGAGCAAAAAAAGCAATCGGATCGGGAAATATCGGGATCGGCAGATACTCAAACTAAAACGATCGGGATCGGATCTGGAGCAAAAAAACATGATCGGAACAACCTTAATTTAAATGGTATTGATTATGTCTACTGACCTTGTAAAGTTCATCAATGTGTTTTGTCTCGTTCACGTATTTTTACGAAGTTACGCAGGGTTCCCGCAAGTCCTTAAAAAGTCTTAAAATGTCTTGAATTTGAAATCGGGGTCATCAAGGTGTTAAATTTAATTGAAAATTGCAGTAGGTATTACATTTCAAGACGATACGTTTAATGCCACAGAAATGCCGTAAAACTTCTAATAGTGTGTATTTGTTTCATTAATGGACCTGCACTAAATACGAGCGTATAGGATTAAAGTGCATGTGAGACCATAAAAAAAACTTAAATAGCATTTTTATTGGAAGTAAAATATTTTGAGACGATTCGACTACAACAATTTGGCAAAGCGCAGATGACGAAAAGAGTCGATCTGACATTTATCTCCTTTCATTATAGCGCTCTGGCGCCTCCATCTGGGTGATGAGCGTCAGCAGAGTAGCGATTTTAGTGGATTTGAAATTCAGCCCAATGGAGGAGGAAGATTCAGAACGAGAAAAAGGAGACAATAGCAGACTGCAAAATGTTATTCATTGTTTTAATCTCTGCTCCAACATTTTTACAGGATATTCTTTGTATGTATTTTTCCCCCAATTGCTAAATGAATTGTATGGCATGACTAGGGTTGTTCCGATCATGTTTTTTTGCTCCTGATCCGATCCCGATCGTTTTAGTTTAAGTATCTGCCGATCCCGATATTTCCCGATTCGATTGCTTTTTTTTTTCTCCCGATTCAATTCCAATCAATCCCGATAATTTTTCCCGGTCATATATGTTTTGGCAATGCATTAAGAAAAAAATGAATAAAACTCGGATGAATATATACATTCAACATACAGTACATAAGTACTGTATTTGTTTATTATGACAATAAATCCTCAAGATGGCATTTACATTATTAACATTCTTTCTGTGAGAGGGATCCACGGATAGAAAGACTTGTGACATTGTATATTGTGACTAAATATTGCCATTTAGTGTGTTAAGCTTTCAGTAAATGATACTGTAGCCATGCCCAAATGTATGATGGGAAGTGGAACCATGAACGTGCGTAGTGCTACCAATTGATATATCTTCTCTGCGTTGGGAAATAACATAAGGTGTTAAGAAAAAGATTAAATGCTACCTTGCTTCCCCACATTGCTTCCCATGATATTTCTAATCGTAGGGAGAGGGATTGTAAGGCTTTAGCCAATTAAAAAAAGGCTCCAAAGACTGCCAAAATTCACTCTACTCATTTTACGCTGCCTTGTATCTCTATATAGGTAAAACGGCGCCATTACAGATTGAGCGCGACAATGCGTGAGTGGGTCGTGCAGCGCATGCATTAATTGCGTTAAATATTTTAGTGTGATAAAAAATTTTTTTAAATTAATTACCGCATTATCGGGATAAATTTGATAACCCTACCTTAAGCCTAAACTAAAGACTCTGGATGAGTGTAACATATTATGTCTGTAACGTTAAATACAATTAGAAAAAGATTTAATTAAAAAATATACGATATATCAAAAAAAGGCATGGCCAATATTTTTTTGCCGATTCCGATACTTTGAAAATGAAGTGATCGGATCCCGATCGATCGGGACATCCCTAGTCATGACAAAAAACAGTCATATGTTAAATGGAATATGAAATTTTAAAAATGGGCTAAATTACTGAATAATTATCAAAACTGCCTTCTTCTTAACCCCTTTAGACCGGCATTTTTTCTGCTGGGCAAAAAGAAAAATATGCGCTGATTTTTACACAACTCGAACATCAGAACAAAGTGCAATTTTTGGGTCGGAGATATTTCATGATTTTATTGGTTATTTTTAATGTTAACGTGTTTTAATGAGAAATGAGCACTTTACGTTATCCTTTTTGAAGTTGCGTTAGGTCAGCAATTTTCAAAGAGCCAGAAAAGCAAAGAGGGCGTGCCAAATCTCAAGATTTGATTTCGAAGGGTAAAGTTTCATCCAATCATCTCCCAGAAGTGGCAATAGCAACTAAATTCTGTTTATTTATTGGTTTAGAGATGCAAACGCCTCATGTCCTTCAGCATCATGGTTAGGTCTGAAGAGGTTAAACCTTCGGAACGGTATTTTATGCCACCGGAGTCCGGCTCTTGTCATTTCCCTACCGGAACTCGGAGACTAAAAGGTAGGCTACATACTAACCCCCCCCCCCCGTTGACCGGAAAGTGTCATTGCATGTAATTGACTTTCTCATATATATATAAAAGTTTTAAAGCAATAAAACTGCAACAAAATTTTATGAAATGAGCAAAAAATATATATTTTTAGAATGGGTCAAAATTATTTTTCTAACATCATGTGACTAGCAACTTAGACATTTGCTTTGGTCATTACTTAGGTCATTTGCTTTGCATATAATTAAAAAAAAAAACTAATATTTTTTCGCATTCAAAAACTTTTTCTATGATTGAAATATCTTTTTTTGAATAGATTTTTCTTTTTGAAAATATATATTTTTTTAAGCAACTTATTTTTTTGTGTGGCCCAAACACAAATCAACATTGCTTCAATTAAAAAAAAAAAAATCAAAGACAAATAGTTTTCACATGCATTTTTCAAGTTTCAAATTTATTTTTGCATTCAAACACATTTTATTAAACTGAAACGACTTGTTTTTGGTTGAAAATTTATATTTTGATTGAACATTGAGCTACTTTTTTTTATTAAAGCATCTTTTTTTTTTTGATTGAATAATAAAGACACAAATCTACCTCCGTATGGCTCCGCCCAGGGGATAACATTTTTGACTGGGGTAACTACATTGGCACAACCATAGGCGGATCTACTATTCAGGCGAAGTAGGCGATCGCCTTAGGCCCCCAACCCATAGGGGGCCCACAACTAGCTGCCCTTGCCCCAATGAGCAAGGGCTTGAAAATTGAAAATTTATATTTTGATTGAACATTGAGCTACTTTTTTTAAATTAAAGCATCTTTTTTTTTTGATTGAATAATAAAGACACAAATCTACCTCCATATGGCTCCGCCCAGGGGATAACATTTTTGACTGGGGTAACTACATTGGCACAACCATAGGCGGATCTACTATTCAGGCGAAGTAGGCGATCGCCTTAGGCCCCCAACCCGTAGGGGGCCCCCAACTAGCTGCCCTTGCCCCAATGAGCAAGGGCTTGGGCCACCGGAGCCAGCAGCACCCCCAACTATTCGTCATGTATAATTATGCCAGCGTACCAAACAAACAAATAACAAAACAAAAAAGAAATGCTGTATTTATATTATCTCTCCCCCACACTAACACACTACAATGGACTGTTCCACGACGACAGACTGAGTATCAGTCGCTTAGCTTCATTTAGCGCCGTTTAGCTTCGCTTAGCTCTGTTTAGCATCGCTTAACTCCGCTTAGCTGTTCGTTAGCTTCACTTAGCTCTCCCGCGTTTTTCACGCCACTAAGCTCGCTATTTTTACAGCTCACTTGCTACTTTGCACGTCGGCTATTGTTTATTTCGAACACATGAGCGAACGTGCTCTCCATGAAAGCCAAAATGCAGTGAGGGAGAAGTTGAGAACAGGCCGCTAATGCGTCGTCTAACTTTCTTCCTCTTCTTCACAACGAACATAAAATACACGACAGCACACCCTGTGGCGAAACAATGCAGTACAGTTCCAATCAGTCATACAATAACACTCAACAGCTGGTTAACAGCATTTGCTAACAATTTTTTTTTTTTAATCTATTTGTGACACCACAAGCAATGACGAAGAATGTTTTTTTACGGAGTGTAAAGCTTTCGGTTAGCGGTTTAGCGAACGTACCTCCGGTGAACATTTCAAAATAAAATCACGTCATGTTCGTCATATAAATAACAATTTCTGGAGTTAATCCCACATATTTCAGAATTAATATTATAATATGGTGACTGAGTAAATACTACAGAATACAGATTCTACACTAAGAATTTAACCTCATTCTTGATTTGTGATTAATTATTGTTATTTACATGATTATTTGTACTTTATTAAAGAATTTAAGTGTTCCAAAATGGTTTTGTGGATTAATAAGCGTCAACAAAAATTTCATTGCTAAATTAGTAAAAAAAAAAAATTATTAGATTAGTCGACTAATCGTAAAACTGAACGGCTGACTAATCAGGAGAAAATTCGTCGTTTAGGACAGCCCTAGTATACCGGAACATATTTCCTCCACACCCTTCTCACCTTTTTAACCCCTGACCAGAGGTTGCGCTAGACTTTTTCGTTGTCTGTCATTTTGACTGACAGGGTCATAAAAATCCGGTCATAATCTATTTTTACCCGTCACTTAAATTTTTAAAATGATAATAATGACATTGAAGCGGCATGCAATGTTAAAGAGTCTTGTGAGCTCGAATTGCTGTGTCCAGCGCTGTAACTCTGCTGCACTCTGTGAACTCTCGTGCACTCTCTAATGAGCCAGAACGCGCACGGCTCTTTTTAGTGTCTCTGTCACGTGACTGTAACGCAGCCAGTAACACGCTAGGCCAAACAGACACACAAGTACAGTGGGTGAATTATGACAAACAAAGGGTCAACACAACATATTCAATAGCAGTGTTGGTCAAAAGTGGTGCGTTACTTACTCAACTCTGAATAAATCGAAGAAACTACCAGCCATGTTGTGTCTACTCTCTGCTCTGTTGGTTTGTCATCCAAGACTCGGGGTGCGTTCAGGTTTGAGAATAGCGCACGTACTTCTGACTCCAAGCTGTTTGTCCCTGCTCATTCAATTAGGCTATGTTCATACTACAGGTCTTAATGCACAAATCCGATTTTTTTGGCGTGCCCGTTCAGACTGCCTTTGTCCATTGAGACCATTCAAGTGTTACGCATGCGCTCTAATTCGCAGTCCGACATGCGCCGGTTCGCAGAAGCATCAAAACAAATGACAAGTCATTCGTCATTCCAGGGCTATCATATTTTGCTTTTCAAAAGGAGGACACAAATAACAGACATAAATAATCCCCGTTTAGGCTTATATTCACAGTTTATATGGATCGATAGCATGCACGCACTGTCCGTGCATGTCACACACACACATACGGGCAGTTTGCCCTGACTCTCCCAGACCCCTCTCCCGACTCTCGGCCGTGTAGGAAATGTTGAAATATAGCTCACATAGAGCAGAGAGAAAACCAATCATTCTCATGCTTATCCTCAACCCATTTTTATTTTTTTATGACTGTTGTCAAGCCCGGCCCTTCCCCAAAAGCCGTGTTCACTGCAAGCTAGGCGCTAATAACGCACAACTGAAATCGGATTTGGGACACTGGACGGTACAGACCGCCGCGACAGTCTGGAAAAATGTGGCCTAGATCGGATTTGAACCACATAAAAAAATGACCCAGATCGGATTTGCAATGGTCCACTTCTATGCGACTTGTCCCGTTCAGACCGTCGAGTTAATGCCTGACTCGAGTCGGAAAAACACGAAAAAATTGGATTCGTGCATTAATGTCATGATTGTTTGTGTTCTCAGTTCATTTTCCTGTATTCAGCACCTGATTGAGCCAGCTGGGCGGGGTAACGTGACACACCTGTGCTGCATTAGGAAGGCTCAATATTTAAGGAAGCCTGTCACCATCTGCAAGTGTCGGACTATTACATGCTAACCTGCTTGCTTACCGCTGTGTGCATCATCTCGAGTTCTACTTGCCAGTTACGGTTGCATTCTTTGTTATCATATTGTTGTGCTAGTATTTTTGTTCGACTTTGCTATCATTTAGTTTAGCCTTTTTCCGGCCCTTGTGCCTTCTCCTTAGTTTACTCGCCGACTAGGTTCGTACCATTTCTATTTTGTATTTTGTCTCGCGTGTTCTGGCGTGCTCCCTTACTTCTCGTTTTGTAATAAATACGACAAACTTCCACCTCTGTGTTGGATCCTTGCTTAACGGCTTGCCGAATCATAACAATTAAGACCTGTAGAATGAACGTAGCCTTAGACAATGCTCTCCAAAGCTTCTTAACGTTTCCGTGTTTGCTACACCTGAATGCTAGTTCTGACATTTTTCCGTGTAAGGCCAGCGACGTCATGCATCAAGAGAGACAATAGCTTATTAATATGCTCACTCGCCATCCTGTGGTCTGGGGTGTGAATTGCAAACTGTCAAAATGACGGATGGACTTCAGTTTTTTCCGTCACCGTTTTAAAAAACCGGTCAACGACGGAAAATATTCGGTTAACGCGACCCCTGCCCCTGACCGAAGAAGAGGGCCCCTGGATATGTTCGCTTTAGGCACCAAAATTGCCAAGTTCGCCACTGGGCACGACACCTGTGGGCGAACCATATTCAATGGATGACGATCTTGGCGAAAAGTAATGCCTAAGCAGCCTGATTTAGAATTCCCCTCAAGAATGATGGGAAACAAAATACTGTCATTGTCAACTTATTATTATAAATATTCTTGTAAGTTAAGTTTATTGCTGACACTGTTTCGGGGTCATCAACACGTTGTGCACCTGCCCCAAAAGTCAAAACTCCGCCTATGGAAAAACGGACATATCAAAAATAGTTTGGGGGCGTAATGCGCCATGAATCTGCTATGACAGCATACACAGTGGGGAGAACAAGTATTTGATACACTGCTGATTTTGCTGTTTTCCCACTTGCAAGCCATGTAGAGGTCTGTAGTATTAGTGTTGCACCAATACAATTTTTTGGGCCCGATACCGATACCTGGCTGTGCAGTATCGGCCGATACCGATACCATTCCGATACCACTCTGTTTGCCAAAAAAAACAAAAAAACAAAAACACACACACATATATATATATATATATATATATATACATATATATATATGTGTGTGTGTGTGTGTGTGTGTGTGTGTGCGTATAATGGATGCAAAGTTACAGTTAAGTCACGGTTCGGTACGATTTTCGATACAATTCAATACATTTAATGCTCTGAAACAGAAAATACAACTGTTATTATTATTATTTTTTTTTTTTTTTTTTGCCAACAAGCAAAAATAACAGTGCCATCATATAAACAAGCATTTTAGTGCATAATATTTATGTGCTTACTTCTTACTGATCTGAAGAAAAAAATTTGTATATAAGTGCTGAGAACAATTTTTACTGTTTGTAAAGTGGGTCACACTGTTGACTGCTGCAGCTCTCTTAGCAGCTATATTTAAACATCCTATTTGTGGTCCGAGTCCATGTAACATGTACTGAATTAACAGTATTTGCAGCATTATCTATAGTCACTGGTATGGGTTGATTTGGCCTGCTTAACTTCCATTCAGTCATGGCGGTTTCTATTTAATCATTGTAGTCTATGGACTACGCGTCGCTCTGGGCTCACGCAGCTAATGGCATGGGATCTAATGTCGTACATCTAGGTTGCTATTTGATTATATCTAGTGTGTGCGTGCGAGAGTTGGCATGGGATCTAACTTAGGACATCTAGATTGCTATTTGATGATATCTAGTGTGTGTGCTGCGCCTCTTGAGTGTTTTCCGGCCACAGAAGTCACTTCTGCTCATTACTGCACAACACCAGCGTATTACAATTGAATTTCATAAACAGGACGAGTTTGAAGTACGGCGCTCTTAATTTGCCACTCATTGTTCATCATGAACCCATGAGTTTGCTGAGTCTCTTACGGTCTTAACCTTTCTGATCCCATCGGCGCTACAATCGCAAGCATTAGCTTACGCATGCTAATCGTTTTTGAATACCATGTTAAATGAGCAGCGTAACATCGCGAATATGCGTTGTAGTGTACATCCGCAATATTGAAGACGAAGGTGTAAATTTCGTGTGGTAATTTCGAGACAAAGACATACAGTGGTAATGATTAGGGAAGTTAGCTCGCGTGGGGAGGACAGTATTTTTGCTTTCAAATGATGCCAGTAGATGGTATCGGCGCCCTAAATGTTGGTACTCGTCGATACCGATACCACCAATTCGGGCCGGATCGGTGCCCCCTGCCGATACTGGTATCGGTATCAGTGCAACTTTAGTTTGTATCGTAAGTTCTCTTCAACTGTGAGGGACGGAATCTAATACAAAAATCCTGAAAATCACATTGTATAATTTTTAAATAATAAATTTGTATTTAACTGCATGAAATAAGTATTTGATACATTACCAACTAGTAAATATTTCGGCTCTTAGTTCTTTTTTAAGAACCCATCCTGTTCTCCACTCATTACCGGAAGTAACTGCACCTGTTTGAAATTGTTACCTGTATAAAAGACACCTGTTCACATGGCCAAATAAACAAAACTTCAACCTCTCCACAATGGCCAAGACCAAAGAGCTGTGTAAGGACATCAGGGATAAAATAATAGACCTGCACAAGGCTGGGACGGGCTACAGGAAAATAGGCAAGAAGCTTGGTGAGAAGGTCACAACTGTTGGAGCGATTATTAGAAAATGGAAGAAGTTCAAGTTGCCGGTCAATCTGCCTCGTTCTGGGGCTCCATGCAAGATCTTACCTCGTGGGGCATCACTGATCATGTGGAAGGTGAGGGATCAGCCCAGAACTACATGGCAGGACCTGGTCAATGACCTGAAGAGAGCTGGAACCACAGTCTTGAAGAAAACCATCGGAAACACATTACGCCGTCATGGATTAAAATTCTACAGCGCACGCGAGGTCCCGCTGCTGAAGCCAGTGCATGCCCAGACATGTCTGAAGTTTGCCACTGACCATATGGATGATCCAGAGGAGCAATGGTAGAAGCTCATGTGGTCGGATGAGACCAAAATTGAACTTTTTGGTCTAAACTCGGCTCTTCGTGTTTGGAGGAAAAAGAAGGATGAGTACAACCCCAAGAACACCATCCCTACAGTGAAACATGGAGGAGGAAACATCATTTTTTGGGGCTGCTTCTCTGCCAAGGGTACAGGACGACTGCACCGTATTGAGGGGAGGATGGATGGGGCTATGTATCGCCAGATCTTGGCTGACAACTTCCTTCCTTCAGTGAGAGCCCTGAAGATGGGTCGTGGCTGGGTCTTCCAGCATGACAGCGACCCAAAGCACACAGCCAAGGCAACTAAAGAGTGGCTCCGTAAGAAACATCTTAAGGTCCTAGTGTGGCCTAGCCAGTCACCAGATCTGAACCCGATAGAAAATCTATGGAGGGAGCTGAAAGTCCGTGTTGCCCGGCAGCAGCCCCGAAACCTAAAGGCTCTGGAGAAGATCTGCATGGAGGAGTGGGCCAAAATCCCTGCTACAGTGTGTGCAAACCTTGTCAAGGACTACAGGAAACGTTTGGTATCTGTAATAGCATACAAAGGTTTCTGGACCAAATATTAAGTTTGATTTTTGTGATGTATCAAATACTTATTTGATGCAATTAAATGCAAATTTATTATTCAAAAATCATACAACGTGATTTTGTGTTTTTTTGTATTAGATTCCGTCCCTCACAGCTGAAGAAAACTTATGATACAAATTACAGACTTCTACATGCTTTGCAAGTGGGAAAACCAGCAAAATCGGCAGTGTATCAAATACTTGTTCTCCCCACTGTAGACATATTGTTCTATCAAACACAACAGTTCTTTTGGCTTAAAATACAGCAGTTTCTTTTAAAGAGGAGTGCAGGAGCAGAAACTGCTTTTTCAGTCTTGTCTTTGTTTTCCGCCTTTTCTTTTTTAGTGAACCAAGGGAGCATTTTCCTTGTGGACCAGTTTTCATTGGGTTATTTTTCCAGTGGTGCAATGTTTTTCTCAAAGCTAAAATCATGCTTCTACCAACAGTGGCTCAGTCAAAAGCCCCCTTATGTAAAACATCTCTTTGTTTTTCATACAACTATTCCTGAATGACATGTTCTACACAGCCTTGCCTAGAAAAAAATGCGTCTGCAGCCTTGAACTTGACTGTGACGTTTGGTGCCTTTTGTAGTATCCTACGATCGTCAATGAATAGCTGGAGGTAGAAAAGAAATGAGTCCTACCTGCGCACATGCTTGACTAAAGACTAATTCCACTACTGCGTCAGCTCACAGTGTGATGTGCTGTCATTGGCTGACAACTCCTGCTGCTGCCACTCATTTGTCATATATTAGTCCAGGCTGCCTCCTTTCACCAGTCGCTCCGGTCCTCAGAACGTCGCTCTGCCTGCTGGATGCTCCCGAGTCTCATTGCTGCACACTACCTGACCTCATGGAAAGGAACCTGTGCTTATTACTTTTAGCGATGACATTTCATAGGGTAAGTCTAAGGGAGACATTAGTATCTCCGTTGTGTGTTACATCGATCGTTTTCTGCTAAAATTGCTCGTTTATGTGTCGTCACCTCGTACAACTGCATCCACTTTTTCTGCTGTACTCACATAGGAGGAAGCCACATCGTTTTTCCGGCTTTACTCTCGAATTACTTGAATATCAATGAGGCAACAGGGCCAACATTCATGTTTCTTTGAAAGAGCCGTGATGAAAAGTTACGGATTGACATTTCACTGCTGTGTCCCTTCGTCATTAGGTATGCTGTCTGTGTTAGGGGTGGATGAAGGCCAAGCCTGACTCCTCAATGAAGCATAGATGAGGGTTTGAATGTCATCCTGGACAAAAAAAAAACCCTATACAGGTTAAAAGCAGACTCTGAAGTCCTTCCGGACGATCCTGTTGGCTTCTATCGATCAATGAAAGGCTTAAAAAATGACTTATTATTCATTGTTACGACAAATATCTTCATCAAACTTTGTAGAGGGAGGAACTATTCAAGAAAACGCATACTGTTCCAAAATACAAATATTCGAAATAGGCGCACCGTTTTCGTGTAGGAACCCACATGATGGATGATACACAAGGGCGTAAGTTTGTATAGGGACGGTAGGGACATAACACCACCAACTTTTAAGGATGCTGAAATTGTCCCCACCAACTTTTAAGCAACCCTATTTGCATTATATAACGAATCCAGTTAAATAGGTAATTTAGATTGTCTTCCCATAAGTTGTAAGGATAGAATTGACCCTACATGATGTTTAGACTAGGGCTGTCAAATGATTAAAATTTTTAATCGAGTTAATTACAGCTTAAAAATTAATTAATCGTAATTAATCGCAATTAATCGCAATTCAAACCATCTATAAAATATGCCATATTTTTCTGTAAAATAAATTGTTGGAATGGAAAGATAAGACACAAGATGGATATATACAGTGGGGAGAACAAGTATTTGATACACTGCCAATGAAAACCCATTGGCAGTGTATCAAATACTTGTTCTCCCCACTGTACATTCAACACACGGTACATAAGGACTGTAGTGGGCATTTCACTCTACTGTCATTTAAATCTGTCTATGCTGCCCTCACTCCGAAGCGTGTACTTTTTCCAAAGCTAGACAGCTAGTGGACGACGCCTTAATAATCAGACTTCTTCCTTTTTCATCTGATTTATTAATAAAATAGCCTCAAACCATTGTCCTCTTTAGACAGTCATAAAACTAAAAAAAAAAAAAGTACACAAGCATTGCATTAGCAACAACGTTAGCTTAGCACGCTATACAGGTTCACTAAACATAAACAAAAAGCGTCTCATACAAAAAATAGAACATTTCGCTTACTAACATAATATGTACATTCTTTACAACAACCATACTTACGGACAAATCTTGTCCAAGGATCATATAAGCACAACATCACAACGTAGGCGTCAGCTCGAGACGTCCTGGAGCCATAATGAACTGACAAGAAAACAAACCATGTCGCAAAGCGACCACAAGAGTTCGCTGTTAGACAGCACAAAAGCCTTGCTGTAAAACTTACCAAAAGGCAGAATACTGTCTGAGCGGGACATGTGCGTCAATTGCGTCAAATATTTTAACGTGATTAATTTAAAAAATTAATTACCGCGCATTAACGCGATAATTTTGACAGCCCTAGTTTAGACTTACATTTATCCTTTTCGCTTGCTGAATGTGCTGGTCCATTTTTTCCCCCCTCAAACGCACTTTTGATTGGCTGATGACTAGAACCCCCGCATTCACACAATCCCGACAGAAATACATGTCGACATATTCTTTGCCCCCTTTGAAGAAGAGGGATTTTAGAAGTGTTTTTTTCTGTCCAGAGGCAGAAGCCACTGTAAGTAATGTAAAAAGACGTCAATATTGTGAAGGTAGGGAACACACCACTAATTTTGCAACTGAAAGTCCGACCTGCATCAGAGTTAGCATAACATTAAACGATGTGAACTTGCTAACCCGTAAAACTCGAGTAGAAAGCTGCTTAGAGACGTGTCTTCCTGTTCTTTTTCTACTGTTAACGTTAATTCAACTGTGCATTTATTCCCTAATTAAAATGTATGCATTTTCTACATCATTAAAAAAAGATTTTTTATTTGCAGCCTATGCACATTTTTAACCCCCCCCCCCCCCAAAAAAAAAACACAACCACTGTAAATTTCTTTTATATGAAGCAAGCACTTAGAAAAATGACTTCCTCCCATGAAAATAATTTTACTGTAACTTTTTTCATTTTTATGTACGAACCAGCTATTTTTGAGAAATCTGTTTGGTCTTATTAATGTCCCGTTATGCTGTTATAGCGTCCCTACCAATGTTGAGACCAAACCTACGCCCTTGATGATACATAAACCTTATCGGGATTCACGGATAGAAAGACTTGTAGTTCTTAAAAGATAAACGTTATTATGAGTTAAAATAATTTGCCCGACATGGGAGCATCAAATTTGATCAATGCCGGTATTATTTTAGCCAATCAGATTTGAATTGCCCAAATTTCTGCCCTTCCTCATGATGTCATCAGTACCCATTTTCACATGCACATGCACTGAAGTCAATAGCGTACCGCACGCAGGCTATTTTTAGACCATGACGTTGCATCGTACAGCGGAAGTAGGACATTACATACACGGCCTCGCATGCAAACCATTATATTTCGGCCTTCTTTCTCCGGTGATCTTTCAAAAACTGACATGCTGATTATTCACTGCTACCATGGAACTAGTAGAAACGACTCTAGACATTACAACAAATAAAAGATGTTTTCTTCATGCTCTCCCGGAACCATAAAATGTGAAGAATGGAGCTACTATGCCGCGGACGTCTAAAAGACCAGTTTAACGCCAGCATAGTGAAGCCGTTCACATTTCATATGCAGTAAACATTTTGTTTGGGCCAAGAGGTAAGCCATTTTGATATTTTGAGTTATTTTTTTCACGTGGCGTTTTTCGTGCTGCTTCTATTTGACAATGAATGACCTGAAAAAAAAATTAAAGTGGTATCTGACTGCCACCGTTGTTACCTTTTCTGTTGTAAAGAAACAACTTTATTAAGGGGGAAGTGTAAATAAATTAATATAATTAAGATTTGTTATTAATGAAAAAATGAAATGTTCATTGGCTGTCAACAAGTAGCATTTGCGATGGCCACACAAAACAGCAATGTCCCCCAAAAGAATGGTCAGAGACGTAGGGGATATAATATATAAGAAATATGTGGCTTATGTTAGTAAAGGATAGATTGTTGAAACTGGACAATGTCATTGTCAGTGGCGTATGAAAAAGGTGTCGATAAAAAAGCTAAGGGAAGCTTAGGTCGGCTTGTTTTTTTCCGTCTTTTTCAGCCGTCGACATTCAAGCCATCTCTTTAACTGAACATTTGTATGTTCTTCCACATCTTTACCAGTGAATTTGGCACTAGGGACATCATTTTTGGACAGAATTGGTAGGTTTAGCTCCGTAAACATCTCCGTCGTACACTATTTCCATTCATTTCCTTTTGGGGACAAACAAGAGCTTGTCCCCCCTTAGCTAACAGCAGAGCCACAGAAGCTAACGTCATAAATAGGGCTGTCAAAATTATCGCGTTAACGGGCGGTAATTTTTTTTAAAAAAATTAATCGCGTTAAAATATTTGACGCAATTAACACACAAATGCCCCGCTCAAACAGATTAAAATGACAGCATAGTGAAATGTGTACTTGTTGTGTTTTTTGGAGTTTTGTCGCCCTCTGCTGGCGCTTGGGTGCGACTGATTTTATAGGCTTCAGCACCCATGAGCATTGTGTAAGTAATTATTGACATCAACAATGGCGGGCTACTACTTTATTTTTTGATTGAAAATTTTACAAATTTTATTAAAACGAAAACATTAAGAGGGGTTTTAATATAAAATTTCTATAACTTGTACTAACATTTATCTTTTAAGAACTACAAGTCTTTCTATCCATGGATCGCTTTAACAGAATGTTAATAATGGTAATGCCATCTTGTTGATTCATTGTTATAATAAAGAAATACAGTACTTATGTACCGTATGCTGAGTGTACAGTGGGGAGAACAAGTATTTGATACACTGCCAATGGGAAAACCCATTGGCAGTGTATCAAATACTTGTTCTCCCCACTGTATATATCCATCTTGTGTCTTATCTTTCCATTCCAACATTAATTTACAGAAAAATATGGCATATTTTATAGATGGTTTGAATTGCGATTCATTGCGATTAATTACACTTAATTAATTTTTAAGCTGTAATTAACTCGACTAAAAATTTTAATCATTTGACACCCCTGGTCATAAATATTTTTGAGCGAAAGTGATGTGTAGCGTGCGGTACCCCATTAGTGTGTATGTGTGTGGGTATAACTGACACCACAAAACGGTTTAAAGGGATCCACAGATAGAAAGATTTGTAGTTCTTAAAAGATAAATGTTATTATGAGTTAAAATAATTTGATATTGAAACCCCTGTTGTTTTATTTTCTTCACAATAGGACAAATGAAAAATGAAATTTAGTGGGGGGGGTTTTCCCTCAGTTTATGAAACGAGATTCTTTCTGCTGGGTTCGGAATGATAAAGGTGTTGTCTTTCCCTTTAAGTTACATGGAGAACAAATGTCAGGAAAGTCAGAAATATGAGTGTGATGTGAGTGTACTAATTCTGCTATGAAAAATACAGTACTTTCTTATATAAATGACCTTGAGTGTTGTACGGTACATGTAAATGCTGTTCCCTGGTGACACAAGTAAATAAACTTGCTTTAAAACTTGGATGAGATACAGTAAAAACAAGGTCATACAGTAGGCTGCAGAAACAGACAGACAGACGACATGTTGGTTAAGATAAAAAATCAAATCAATTATTTTTATACAAGTATAGCCCTTTACAAAACCCCGAGAGGTCCTCAAAGTGCTTAACAGCAAAGCAAAATATAGTACATGACTAATACAAGGCAGGAAAGAACTATACAATAAAATTGAGGGGGAAAAACTCCTCCACTATAAAGCGCATGGATTGTGTCAGTATATTCTCGATGATGAGTTTGCTATTAGTCATACTGAAATTGTGGTTTGGATATATTAAGTAGCCAGCATGAATATTGTTCAGTGGCAAGGAAAAAAAGTCTCTTTTAAAATTCTCGTTTTCCCAATGTAATATTTAAGCTCATCGTGTGAACGTAAACAGCAAAGATAACCCAAGTAAACATAAAATGATGTTTTTAAAACGGTGATATCTTTTATTCACTAAAGAAAAAGAACTAATTAAAGTCGCTCAGGCTTGTGCAGAAAATCAATTCCACCCTTGTTAACTTGTGATCTAACTGTGGCTCAAGATTTTTTTTTTAAAAAGGTGACTTTATTTCATCTATCTCAGTAAAAAAAAATCAGAACCTGTCTGATAAAAATAAAATCAGCCAAAATATCTCAAAAAGTACCAACAAAATGCCACGATTCAAAGAAATGGAAGAGATAAAGAGGTAAAGAGATCCTCTATTAGTCTTGAAGTTTACAGTTCATACTCTATTTCTAAACCTAAATGTGACAGCCATTACTCACAAATGGAGAAGAGATGGCGAACTTAGGTGAATGAAATGTCAATGGAAGTCACTCATAGTAGGGGGTGCTGAGAATCTTATTTTGTTTTTCCCATCTAAAAACAGCCGTTTTGGTCCAAATTTGCTATGATCGCGCTTTTTCTCCATACAAGGCGTGCACAATTGCTGTACACAGGCATGCTGGATAGTTTACGTACTACTACTAGGCTACTACAAAGACAGTGTTCTATTTTCTCTACAGTGTGTGTTGGAGTTTTCGCATTGGAAATAAAAGCGCCCGTGTATTATAATGCAAATCCCCGCAGCTAGACGGCGCAAGGACACACAAACACATTTAAAAACTATAAGGGCCAATAAGCCTCGGCTTAACACCCACTTTTTACAACACCCAAATAAATTGCACACAAATATCCAACAGTGCTCTGCATGACGGAAACTCAACAGCAACAACAAACAATAATATGGCTACAATTCATCCTATTTGAAGTTCCCCACTCGGCTGCAGACGGCTCCAGTGAGAGTTGGCGATCTCGGCTTGATGAAGCCAACAGCACGACATCATCTGAAAAAAGCAGAGATGGAATGCTGAGGCCACCAAACCTCAACCCCTCAACGTATAGGGACAGTAGGGACATACAGTGCCTTGCAAAAGTATTCGGCCCCCTTGAACCTTGCAACCTTTCGCCACATTTCAGGCTTCAAACATAAAGATATAAAATTTTAATTTTTTGTCAAGAATCAACAACAAGTGGGACACAATCGTGAAGTGGAACAAAATTTATTGGATAATTCAAACTTTTTTAACAAATAAAAAACTGAAAAGTGGGGCGTGCAATATTATTCGGCCCCCTTGCGTTAATACTTTGTAGCGCCACCTTTTGCTCCAATTACAGCTGCAAGTCACTTGGGGTATGTTTCTATCAGTTTTGCACATCGAGAGACTGACATTCTTGTCCATTCTTCCTTGCAAAACAGCTCGAGCTCAGTGAGGTTGGATGGAGAGTGTTTGTGAACAGCAGTCTTCAGCTCTTTCCACAGATTCTCGATTGGATTCAGGTCTGGACTTTGACTTGGCCATTCTAACACCTGGATACGTTTATTTTTTAACCATTCCATTGTAGATTTGGCTTTATGTTTTGGATCATTGTCCTGTTGGAAGATAAATCTCCGTCCCAGTCTCAGGTCTTGTGCAGATACCAACAGGTTTTCTTCCAGAATGTTCCTGTATTTGGCTGCATCCATCTTCCCGTCAATTTTAACCATCTTCCCTGTCCCTGCTGAAGAAAAGCAGGCCCAAACCATGATGCTGCCACCACCATGTTTGACCGTGGGGATGGTGTGTTCAGGGTGATGAGGTGTGTTGCGTTTACGCCAAACATATTGGTTTGCATTGTGGCCAAAAAGTTCAATTTTGGTTTCATCTGACCAGAGCACCTTCTTCCACATGTTTGGTGTGTCTCCCAGGGGGCTTGTGGCAAACTTTAAACGAGACTTTTTATGGATATCTTTGAGAAATGGCTTTCTTCTTGCCACTCTGCCATAAAGGCCAGATTTGTGCAGTGTACGACTGATTGTCGTCCTATGGACAGACTCTCCCACCTCAGCTGTAGATCTCTGCAGTTCATCCAGAGTGATCATGGGCCTCTTGGCTGCATCTCTGATCAGTTTTCTCCTTGTTTGAGAAGAAAGTTTGGAAGGACGGCCGGGTCTTGGTAGATTTGCAGTGGTCTGATGCTCCTTCCATTTCAATATGATGGCTTGCACAGTGCTCCTTGAGATGTTTAAAGCTTGGGAAATCTTTTTGTATCCAAATCCGGCTTTAAACTTCTCCACAACAGTATCTCGGACCTGCCTGGTGTGTTCCTTGGTTTTCATAATGCTCTCTGCACTTTAAACAGAACCCTGAGACTATCACAGAGCAGGTGCATTTATACGGAGACTTGATTACACACAGTTGGATTGTATTTATCATCATCGGTCATTTAGGACAACATTGGATCATTCAGAGATCCTCACTGAACTTCTAGAGTGAGTTTGCTAGACTGAAAGTAAAGGGGCCGAATAATATTGCACGCCCCACTTGTCAGTTTTTTATTTGTTAAAAAAGTTTAAATTATCCAATAAATGTTGTTCCACTTCACGATTGTGTCCCACTTGTTGTTGATTCTTGACAAAAAAATTAAATTTCATATCTTTATGTTTGAAGCCTGAAATGTGGCGAAAGGTTGCAAGATTCAAGGGGGCCGAATACTTTTGCAAGGCACTGTAACACTACCAACTTTTTAGAATGCTCAAATTGTCCCCACCAACTTTTAAGCAACCTTATTTGCATTATATAATGAGTTCAGTTACATAAAAAATGTAGAGTGTCTTCCCATATGTTGTTAGAATAAACCCTACCATTATTAAGTGAATTATTTTCATTACGTTCAGACTTATTTTTATCCCTTTTCACTTGGTGAATGTGCCCGTCCATTTTTCCCCCCTCAAACGCACATTTGATTGGCTGATGATTGATGAATGAGACCCCCCCACCCCCACCACACACAACACACAGACTCACACAGCCCCGACAGATTCATGACGACAACATGCCACCTCCTCCGCCCCCTGCGAAGAGGAGGGATATTAGAAGTTTTTTTTGGCCAGCACAGGGCCGGCCCAGGCCATTTGGGGGCCCTAAGCAAAATAATGCAAAGAGGCACATATTTTTGGCCCGCCATTTCGTCACAGTGTACTGTGAAACCCATACATGCAATCCGACCCATACGTCCATATTTTGTATATTAATCAGATTTTGTTACACTGCATACTTCAAACTTCTCACCCCAAATGATTGTCAGTAGTTACAGTAGATAGCGCCAAACCTTTTTCTAAAAGTGGAAAGAAAGAAGTTAAGGAAGAATTTTTATTTTTTTAAGCTTGTAATCAAGTATCAAAACTCACAAAAGTCAAATAAAGCAAACTGTAATAAACAAAATAGAATAAAAATAAAACAATTGCCAGATTGGGGCCCCCTAGTGGTTAGGGGCCTTAAGCAGCTGCATAGTCTGCGTATAGGCTGGGCCGGCCGTGGGCCAGCAGGTGTAAGTAATGTTAAAAAGACATCGATGTTGTGGAGGTGGGGAAAACACCACTAATTTTGCTACCAAAAGCCCAATCTGCATCAAGACTTGGCATAACATTTAACTGTGTGAACTTGCTTACCTGCAAAACTACTGCGGTCAGGCCAATCTTCACAAGGACCAACAAGTCAAGCTAGCAGTCCCTCATTTGGATCATTGATTGCAACATGTGCATTATGGTAATGCAATGCAGTGGCTTCAGAGTGCAAGTCCCTTTATGCAAAAAAAAAAAAAAAAAAAAAACTGGGCGCGATTCAAGAATGGGTCCACTTCAGGTGGACACCGACATGAAAAAAAAATCTGTGAAAGGAAATCACACATCAGAATTTCATAGATGCTGTTATATTGTCTCAACCATTGTTAAAACCAAATCTACGCCCTTGCCCTCAACGCTTCAGCTACACCGAGAAATTCTGTCCATAAAGGTTATGAATAGAATTGGTGACAAAGGGCAACCTTGGCGTAGTCCAACCCTCACTGGGAACGAATCCGACTGACTGCCAGCAAAGCGGACCAAACTCTTGCATCGGTCATACAGGGACCGAACAGTCCTTATGAAGGTGCTCGGTACCCCATCCTCGTGAAGCACCCCCAACAGGACTCCCCGAAGGACACGGTTGAACGCCTTCTCCAAATCCACAAAACACATCTAGACCAGTTGGGCAAACTCCCATGCACCCTCGAGGACCCTGCAAATGGTGTAGAGCTGTTCCACTGTTCCACGGCCGGGATGAAGACCACACTGCTCCTCCTGAATTCGAGATTTCAGTTCCCGGTGGACCCTTGGGAACCCGTCGGAGGAGCTGGTTGAAGTGGCTGGGGAGAGGGAAGTCTGGGCTTTCCTGCTAAACCTGCTGCCCCCCGCAACCCGACCGTGGATTCAGCGGCAGATAATGGATGGATGGATGAAAAAACAAGAATCTACCAAAACACTTTTTTCTCCCTAACACCAGAGGGTGCTGCAGCACCCTCAGCACCCCACTTCCCGCGCCACTGGTGGCCAACCCACAAAAATCAGATATAGAACTGAACACCCTTGCTTCAATTAAGGTTGGTGTTCATGGCTCAACAATAAGGACGAGACTGGGCAAACATTTCATTCACAGCAAGGTTGCAACATGAAAAGCACTATTAACAAAAAAAAAAAAAAATTACAAAATTAAACAACAACAAAAAAAACATCCGAAGATTTTTGGTAGGCTATTATAAAGACTGAATATGTTAGAGTTAAACATTTTGGTAGATGAATGTTCAACATCTGGCATTAAAAAATTTAAGGAAAAGAACACGTTGTGAAACTGGGGCAGCTTTCCTGATCAGGACCTGGATGACTTGCTGAGATTGATGGAACAGTGAGTTATTCTCTTAACCAGAAGATCCTGAAGGAAAATGTTCATAACTTCACTTAGATTCTGCTTCTGGACAATGATCTAAAAGATATTACCAAGTCAACATCTGAAAAATATAGAAACGATTTCACAATTAGCAGTTGCCAAAATGAGATGGATTGTAACAACCTTCTCTTTTTGTTTTTTATAGGCAATGTGCACCTATGAATGAGTGCCCTGTTTTCAGGATGCTAAATATTAATCTGAGGCAAATAAACAATGGATGAATCAAGAGAAGTACGAACAGATGGCAATTCTCTCCTGAAGGCTGTCTATTTGAGTCGTCTACGTCTGACTCGGCTGCTTCTGGAGGGAGGGGCCTACGTAAATGAGAGCAATGAACACGGCGAGACGCCGTTAATGGTGGCTTGCAAAACACGTCACTCGGATACACAGAGTGTGGCCAAACACAAAATGGTCCAGTAAGTACAACTGACCACTTAAAACTAAATTCTAAATACAGGTAGTCCCTGGGTTATGACGTACTTGACTTAGACGATTTCGACTTTACGACGCTGAAGTTTTGTCTGCCATTTTGCCTCCAGTTGTTGTTGTTTTTTTTTTTTAAGTCGCTTAAACAGCACATTATTGTACTTCACAGCATCTTATTTTTTATTTTACTTTATTAATATGATGTGTTCTGTCCACACTAAACATGAACTTTTTCGGCTTTACAGACAGCAAAAAAAGGCAATTGTGCTTTCCAAGCGTTTTACTTCTGTCACTTTTGACAATTTGTAAAGCAGTAACGCACATAAAGTCCGCTAGCTTAAATGCTACGAATGCTAATGTATTTTACATTCTCATACCAAATCAATCACACATAACTCCACAAACTGTAGCTCTAAACTTAATTACAAATGCATGCACAAACATATAAACAGTGGGGCAAATAAGTATTTAGTCAACCACTAATTGTGCAAGTTCTCTCACTTGAAAATATTAGAGAGGCCTGTAATTGTCAACATGGGTAAACCTCAACCATGAGAGACAGAATGTGGAAAAAAAAAAAACAGAAAATCACATTGTTTGATTTTTAAAGAATTTATTCGCAAATCATGGTGGAAAATAAGTATTTGGTCAATGCCAAAAGTTCATCTCAATACTTTGTTATGTACCCTTTGTCGGCAAAAACGGAGGCCAAACGTTTTCTGTTACTCTTCACAAGCTTTTCACACACTGTTGCTGGTATTTTGGTCCATTCCTCCATGCAGATCTCCTCTAGAGCAGTGATGTTTTGGGGCTGTCGTTGGGCAACGTGGACTCTCAACTCCCTCCACAGATTTTCTATGGGGTTGAGATCTGGTGACTGGCTAGGCCACTCCAGGAACTTGAAATGCTTCTTACGAAGCCAATCCTTTTTTGCCCCGGCTGTGTGTTTGGGATCATTGTCATGCTGAAAGACCCAGCCACGTCTCATCTTCAATGCCCTTGCTAATGGAAAAAGATTTTTACTCAAAATCTCTCGATACATGGACCCATTCATTCTTTCCTTTACACAGATCAGTCGTCCTGGTCCATTTGCAGAAAAACAGTCCCAAAGCATAATGTTTCCACCCCAATGCTTCACAGTGGGTATGGTGTTCTTCGGATGCAATTCAGTATTCTTTCTCCTCCAAACACGAGAACCTGTGTTTCTACCAAAAGGTTCTATTTTGGTTTCATCTGACCATAACACATTCTCCCAGTCCTCTTCTGGATCATCCAAATGCTCTCTAGCGAACTGCAGACGGGCCTGGACGTGTACTTTCTTCAGCAGGGGGACACGTCTGGCAGTGCAGGATTTGAGTCCCTGGCGGTGCATTGTGTTACTGATAGTAGCCTTTGTTACTGTGGTCCCAGCTCTCTGTAGGTCATTCACAAGGTCCCCCCGTGTGGTTCTGGGATTTTTGCTCACTGTTCTTGTTATTATTTTGACGGCACGGGGTGAGATCTTGCATGGAGCCCCAGATCGAGGGAGATTATCAGTGGTCTTGTATGTCTTGAATTTTCTAATAATTGCTCCCAAAGTTGATTTCTTTACACCAAGCGTTTTACCTATTGCAGATTCAGTCTTCCCAGCCTGGTGCAGGTCTACAATTTTGTCTCTGGTGTCCTTCGACAGCTCTTTGGTCGTGGCCATAATGGAGTTTGGAGTGTGACTGATTGAGGTTGTGGACAGGTGTCTTTTTTACCGATAATTAAACAGGTGCCATTAATACAGGTGACGAGTGGAGCCTCATTACACCTCGTTAGACCTCGTTAGACGAAGTTAGACCTCTTTGACAGCCAGAAATCTTGCTTGCTTGTAGGTGACCAAATACTTATTTTCCACTCTAATTTGGAAATAAATTCTTTAAAAATCAAACAATGTGATTTTCTGTTTTTTTCCCCCCACATTCTATCTCTCATGGTTGAGGATTACCCATGTTGACAATTACAGGCCTCTCTCATCTTTTCAAGTAAGAGAACTTGCACAGTTGGTGGTTGACTACATACTTATTTGCCCCACTGTAAGCGGAAACAACTTACAGCCTGATGTGGGCCAAACCTGAGCGCAGCTATCCTTTATCCATGTCAGACGTCTGAGTCTGCTGTTCAGTCATAAAAGGCGACAGTCCAGCCAGACCCAACGCTGCCACCAGAGGACAGTGTACACTCCATCATTAAACGAAATACAACACTTTTGGTTACGTCGCCAGCGTAGGAACGAAAGTCATTCGTAACCCGGGGACTCGCTGTACATGCATTTGTGTATGAAGTTTCTAGCAGTTGTCTTTAAATACAACAGGTATCTCCTGGAAAACGGTGCTGATCCAAACATTCAAGACAAAAGTGGGAAAACTGCTTTGATGCATGCATGCCTTGAACAGGATGAAACTGAAATCCTGTCCCTCCTGCTGACGAATGGTGCCGATCCAACGCTGGAGGACCACTCCGGTTCGTCGGCACTTGTTTACGCCGTTAATTCAGGTAACAGGGACATTCTCAAGATCCTCCTAGAGGCTTGCAAAGCTAAGGGAAAGGAGGTCATTATCATCACATCCAACAAGCTACCATGTGGCCAGCAGAGAACAAAGCAGTACCTAAATGTCCCTCCACCCCAACATCTAGAGGAACATCCGTATTGTACACAAACCTGCTCGTCTCCTTTTGAGACCCAGCAACAGGGTTCCTCGGCAAGTGCTTCTCCACAGCCTGGCAGTCCTCTATTTAGCCTTAGAAATACCAAGGGTCCTGGCGTATCGGTTAGCCTTGATAGATCTAGACCAGATTCTCCAGTTAAACATCCTAGTCCGTTACGCATTCCTAGTGTGGATAAGAGGCTAACTCTGCAGCGACTACACTCTCAGCAATGGACCAAAAGTCCAACCCCACTTCTTCAGAAGAGCCAGACCTCCCTGTTGACAGAAGAGCAAGTAGAATCACCATCAGAGGAGATCTCATCGTTCAGAAGCCTTAATTTCCATAGTCGGGCTCCAGCTTTTTTGCGCCACCATAGCATGGACATAAAAGATGGGCTCCTGAAAGCACTGGACAACATATCAGGGGGCCACAGTGGAAGATGCTTTGCCCGAAAGATGTCATATGATAGCGCTGCAAGTGCACAGTATTCCACATCTAACCCAAACTTACATCAAGAAAACAATCTCCCATTTCCTCTTGAAACCATTCCTGCCGATGGCGATGCATCTGACAGACAGTTAAACATTTCCAGTCTGCAAAACGTTATCCATCGACGCAACATTGGCGTTGATCATTACAGTTCAGACTCTCACTTGCCGCAATTTGGTGGTAAAGACTCAAACTGTCTGAAAAAAGGATTGGACAGGTCCAAACTGATGAACAGCAGATCCTCTACTCTGTCAGGCTCCAGAGAGTCTCTGGGTAGTTTTTCCCAGAGACGAGGTGCTGTTGGATTAGAACGAAGAGGCTCAGGGGCCCTCCTCCAGGATCACATCTCCTCTACTCGGCCCGGATATCTCCCCTCTCTCAACCCGCATGCTCCCATTCCAGATATTGGGGCCAACTCTGTCTCTCTGTGTCCCAGTGGAAAAACACTCAATGTAGTTTTTAAAGGCTCTAAACCTATTCTGCCCTGTGTACAGATTTTCCCAAGAGATATGAACACCAGTAAAATGCTGTGGAGGCGTCACTCCATGCAGAGTGAACAGATTAAGCAGCTGTCTGACTTTGAGGAAAAGTTGACTTTTAATGAATTTTAACTTTTTGCTTATTGCTTGATTTTCTCCCATTCTTACCGGTTGCAGGAGCAAAACTCAATCGGAAACTGAAAAATGCTCTGTTTTCTTGTTACATACTGTACATCTAAATAATCCCCATACTTGAACCCTATCAAGTATGATGATCTCAATGGGTCACTAATTTGATGCAGTTTTGGCAAGTGTATTTTCAGTTCGCTTTATTGTTTCTACTCACAAAAAAAACAAAAACCCTACAACAACTAGAAGAGCACTCAGACAGCAGATAATTTCGAAGCATCGCCATGTTTAGAAGGGTGGGAAAAAGGACTTTGACTTTTTATGACTTTTGACCTTATGCCACCCGACTGTCTTATACATTTACAGTGGGGCAAATAAGTATTTAGTCAACCACTAATTGTGCAAGTTCTCCCACTTGAAAATATTAAAGAGGCCTGTAATTGTCAACATGGGTAAATCTCAACCATGAGAGACAGGATGTGGAAAAAAAACCCCAAGAAAATCACATCGTTTGATTTTTAAAGAATTTATTTGCAAATCATGGTGGAAAATAAGTATTCCATTCCTCCATGCAGATCTCCTCTAGAGCAGTGATGTTTCGGGCTGTCGTTGGGCAACACGGACTTTCAACTCCCTCCACAGATTTTCTATTGGGTTGGGATCTGGAGACTGGCTAGGCCACTCCAGGACCTTGAAATGCTTCTTACGAAGCCACTCCTTTGTTGCCCTGGCTACGTGTTTGGAATCATTGTCATGCTGAAAGACCCAGCCACGTCTCATCTTCAATGCCCTTGCTGATGGAAGGAGATTTTCACTCTATAACTCTAAAAAGTTCCATTTGGTTTCATCTGACCATAACACATTCTCCCAGTCCTATTCTGAATCATCCAAATGCTCTCTAGCGAACCGCAGACGGGCCTGGACGTGTACTTTCTTCAGCAGGGGGACACGTCTGGCAGTGCAGGATTTGAGTCCCTGGCGGCGCATTCTGTTACTGATAGTAGCCTTTGTTACTGAGGTCCTAGCTCTCTGTAGGTCATTCACTAGGTCCCACTGTGTGGTTCTGGGATTTTTGCTCACCGTTCTTGTTATTATTTTGACGGCACAGGGTGAGATCTTGCATGGAGCCCCAGATCGAGGGAGATTATCAGTGGTCTTGTATGTCTTTCATTGTCTAATAATTGCTCCCACAGTTGATTTCTTTACACCAAGCCTTTTACCTATTGCAGATTCAGTCTTCCCAGCCTGGTGCAGGTCTCCAATTTTGTCTCTGGTGTCCTTCGACAGCTCTTTGGTCTTGGCCATAGTGGAGTTTGGAGTGTGACTGACTGACATTGTGGACAGGTGTCTTTTATACAGATAATGAGTTCAAACAGGTGCCATTAATACAGGTAACGAACAGCCAGAAATCTTGCTTGTTTGTAGGTGACCAAATACTTATTTTCCACTCTAATGTGGAAATAAATTCTTTAAAAATCAAACAATGTGATTTTCTGTTTTTTTTTTCCACATTCTGTCTCTCATGGTTGAGGTTTACCGATGCTGACAATTACAGGCCTCTCTAACCTTTTCAAGTAAGAGAACTTGCACAATTGGTGGTTGACTAAATACTTATTTGCCCCACTGTATATGCCTAAGGTAGGTGCCTGTTTTGGTTTTAGGTCACCGCCGGTTTTGAAAATATTTTGATTTTTAAGTTTTTGAAAATAGGCCCCCTAATGAGTGGCCCCGTGTCCCGTTTCCGGTTAACTGATAGTGAAGTCTATGGCTCATGATTAGAAATATCAAACTATATTTGTTAACTTGCATTCCTGACTAAGAAAGTTCTAACAGTAAATGTTACATTTGATTCATTTCAGACTTCTCAGGGAAGGCCCATGTGGCGACTCAAATTGAGCATCAAAACATGTTCCATTTTCCCACAGAGTTCAGTAAAAAGGCTTTTTGCCTTCTCTTCTCCTTCTACATGGAACCTGTTGCGAAATGGCTGGAAACTAACAGAATTTATCTCACTGAATGACTTCAGATCCTGACTGAGAGCACTCGAGATAGCCTCCTTTAACCTGTAACTGTTTTCTCTCATTTGAATGTCGTTTTAATTGTGGTGAAACTACTTGCTTTCATGTGTGATTTTAACTATGTTGTAATTGTAACTTTATGCCTCTTGGCCAGGACTCCCTTGAAAAAGAGGTTTTTAATCTCAATCAGGGCCAGCCCAGGCCATTTGGGGGCCCTAAGCAAAATAATGCAAAGGGGCCCGTATTTTTGGCCCACCATTTCGTCACAGTATACTGTGTAACCCATACATGCAATCCAACCCATAAGTCCATATTTTGTATATTAATCAGATTTTGTTGCACTGTATACTTAAAACTTCTCCCCCCAAATGATTGTCAGTACTTACAGTAGATAGCGCCAAACCTTTTTCTAAAAGAGGAAAGAAAGAAGTTAAGGAAGAACTTTTATTTTTTTAAGCTTGTAATCAAGTATCAAAAGTCACAAAAGTCAAATAAAGCAAACTGCAAAAAAAAATTGCCAGATTGGGGGCCCCCAAGTGGTCAGGGGCCCTAAGCAGCTGCATAGTCTGCGTATAGGCTGGGCCGGCCCTGATCTCAATGGGATAATTCCTGGTAAAATAAAAAGTTATTAATAAATGTATATTTTGAAAAACATGAATGCAGTTTAAGACTGATCAAAAAAATCAACAGGTATTATCAGTAGTTTCAGGCTGTGCACTTTTTGAGAGATTTCGAAATATTTGTTCTTAACATTAATGTATGATTGATGATATGTGTATGATTGCTATGAGACTAATTTATTAAAAATATTGGAATAACAAGCTATGACAATACATTTAGCTTTAAATCTTGGCATATTTTACACCACTTTGGCCTAAAAAATATTATTTTCTAAGAGCTTGCCAAATTTCTTTTGCAACAATACAATGCTGTATTAAAAATGGAATCTTCACTGTTGGAATAAAAGAATATTATAGAACTTAATGCCCACATTATGAAATCTGAAAAGCACTGATTGTTTCAAATCCTTTATGAAATAAAATGTTGGTCTTTGTTTAAAAAAAATGTCATTGTCCAAAGGAATGCAAGCATAGTTTGATGAATTTGTGCACTAACCGTAGTGCCACATATGGGTGTGTTCAGTGGTCTCATCCCACCTTCATTCATTTATTGTGAATTTTCTAGCTCAGTTCACAATAAAAATCATTGTGTAAGTTGTCTCGTGCGTACATCCAAGTGTGATGTAATACTGTACAGTTAAGAAGTGAATGTTGGAAGTTGAGTGCAACTGTTGCCACTGGCAACCTGTTTTCCTTTTGAGCATGCAGTTCTAGCTTCAAGGATGCAATCCTATAAATGGGCAATTTGGATAAAAAGCTTTCTAAAGTGAAAAGCTACAATATACTATACAATATAAGGCTGTAATGGACTACAAGTAATGTTTTAGTTTCTAAGAAGGAATGCAGCTTATACTGAGGTATTTTTGTGTCTTTTATTTCTGATGTCCAACACAAGACACAATCCTCTAAAAATGAAGGTAGTTTTATACATGCATGCATAAAATTACCCTGCGATACAACAACAAAAAAAAAAAAAAAAAAAAAAAAAAGGTAATGTCATGATAATCAGTGTTGTCACTAGCGTTATTGTAATCTCATTACCGTAATTTTTGGGCCATAAACCGCAACTTTTTCCCCCTCATTTTGAATCCAGTGATGCTTATTTGTTGATTTATTTGGGTGAATAGGTAACACTTTAACTGACAGCGGCGTCATAAGACTGCCATAACTTCTGAGGCGTCGCGTCCCATTAGGCAAACCAGGCAATTGCCTAGGTCCCCCAGCCAGCAGGGGCCCCTAGAGGGCCAACAGATTTAGCACACGCAGCTTTACTGCACTGTCGCAGCAACAAGTGCAACATTGCCAGTGAAAGCCTTGTGTCTGAGTTCCCTGAAAGGGCCCTTTCACTCGCTCTACACTCCCCCCCTCACTCACGTGACTCAGAGTGAGAGTGAGTGGCAATTTGGCTTTTTTTATATCGGCTTTTTTTAAATTGGCGTAGATCCAAAATGAAGAGAAATTATCCTTCTGGAAGTGACAAAAGAAAAAAAACAAGCAGAGGAGAAAAGGAAGCAAGATAGCGGTGAGTGTACTATGTTACTGTAGTTTTATGTCCTAATGTAGTAGAAGCCGGGCACTTAGAGCGCTTTTTAAGACACTCAATGAGACCGAGGCGCTTTTATCGAATTTATCGTGTTAACGGGCGGTAATTAATCTTTTTAATTAATCACGTTAAAATATTCAATGTATGCGCGGGACGACCCACTCATACATTGTCGCAAAAAGACTACAATGGTGCCGTTTTATGTATACTGAGAGCTAGGAGGCAGAGACAGGCAAGGGGAGTCGACTCAGGCATTCATTGGGGCCGCGCTATTTATTGGCATAAGCTTTGGCATCTCTTCCACAACAATTATAACTATCGTGGCGAGCGATGTGGGGTAGAATGAAAGCAGATAATCTTTTTCTTAACACCATGTATTGAACACAACGCAAAGAAGATGTGCAATTTGCAGCCACCACTGACAGTCATGGTTGCCCAACTTCCCATCATGCATTTGGGCAGAACAGTTAAGTCGCTATAGTATCATATACTGAAAGCACAACAAAAATAATATGCCTATCTCTCTCAAAAAAAAAAAAATGTTTACAAAAAGAAAAGCGCTCAATGCAAAGAGAACTGGCATTCCCAATCAAAATAGCTATGCAAAATAATACTCAGACTTTGGTCAAACTCTATTCAAACATTTCGTGTAGCTCAACAAATACACTAGATGGCAATATTTAGTCACAAAATACAAACTATCAGCGGTCTCGTACGTTGTGAAGTCAGCACTCAAATGAACGTAAGGTACAATGAACTCGAGAGGCAAAACGCACTAGAAAAACTTGGCTAGAGCTCTAATTAATTTAAAACTCGCCCTTGACACCTTGTGGTGTATTTCAGTCACTACCTTCCACAATGGCGAGCTATTAGTTTATATTTTGATTGAAAATTTTACAAATTTTATTAAAACGAAAACATACAGAGGGGTTTTAATACAAAATTACTATAACTTGTACTCACATTTATCTTATAAGAATTACAAGTCTATCTGTGGATCCCTTTCACAGAAAGAATGTTAATAATGTTAATGCCATCTTGTGGATTTATTGTTATAATAAACAAATACAGTATCTTTGTACAGTATGTTGAATGTATATATCCGTCTTATCCTTCCATTCCAACATTAATTTACAGAAAAATATGGCATATTTTAGAGATGGTTTGAATTACGATTAATTATGATTTATATTTAAACTGTGATTAACTCGATTAAAAATTTTAATCGTTTGTCAGCCCTAGTTATTATACTATTATTAAATATGCTATTGCGCCAAGTCCAACTGTCCCCTTTACTTGCACACGCTCTAAGGGCCCCATGTTGCTTGTTGCCTGGGGCCCCCATGGACCCTTGCTACGCCTCTGGCCATAAGACAGCCATAATTATTACGAAACATTATCATGGGCATTAATATTCATGACAGATGTGATTAAGTGTCATTCGGCAAATTACGTCACAAAGGCCATTTATGTCCAGCTCGGATGTTTTACATCTATTCAAAAGGGAGATGATATGCCGGATGACACAAAAAGACATTTGTCATAAGCATTCCTTAATGCTAATGGATGTGTCATGTCATAATTATGATGGTCTTAAATTGCCTGGAACTCCATACTCACCGCTGTTCCAGCGATACAGTCTGGCGACCATTCTGCGGATCAAATTCCCTGGGCGGCGCAAGTCACAGCAAACAGACAGCGGAGTGGACCAATCAGTGACGGGCGGACGCGACGTTGGTAAAGCGACAAGAAACTTTAGCGTGAGGAAGTAAACATACAAAGAGAATGGAGAAGTGTCTTCAACATGGCTAGCGCGAGACAGACTGTTGTCAGTGGTTCGATTTGTTTTTGGTCATTTAAAACTAAATTTACCGCAGATTGGAACATATTCTCGGCTCTCCCATTCACCATTTGTGTTGTTGTGGGGACGAATTCCGGCGTGCAAGAGTGACGTTGCTCGTTAAGAACACATCATGCAAATAAACGAACCTGAGTGGACGGATACGTTTGTCCTGGTTTGAGAGGTCAGTAAGGAGCTAGGGCCCCGACCTTTCTCCCAATGTTTGAAAAATACAGAGAGAACAGTCTGGCCGCCATGTTTTGTGGCAGAATAGACCGCGTGTGTGTACGGCGTACTTCCTGGTTGTGCGCGCGCGTTTGCGCCCGCCCCCACCTTAGTGTTTATTGCACTGTGCAAATTATTTGTGTGTTATTGATTATTTTGCAGTCAATCTGCATTGTTTTACATTGGGCACTGATACGCTGTTAACCCTAAACCCTAACGCTGTTAACCCTAAACCCTAACCCAAAGTTCAGAATTTTTGACATTAGGCAAGGCAAGCAAGACAAGGCAAATTTATTTATATAGCACAATTCAACACAAGGCAATTCACAGTGCTTTACATCACATGAAGATAATAGAAAAAAATCACATTAAAATCAATAGAACGTAAAAACAAAGACAATCGAAATAGGAAATAAAATTATACATAAAAATCGCATTTAATCACGAATAGAATAAAAAAATAAATAAAAAATAAAACAAATACTACTACTACTGCTAATAATTGAAATCAGCAATGGAGATAAGGCTTAATCTTCGAGTTAGCTGGGGTTTAATTAGTCGGGTGAATTGATTTCAACAAATTCTATGCGGTTTGTCAGGTATTTATTTAATTTCAGGGCTCCGGAATTGCTAAGCTAGCTCGAGTGACTGGTGGTTGAAATAAACTCCATCCACTAATTGAACCCCGCTAACTCGAAGATTAAGCCTTATGTGAAAAATTCTTATCTTCCGCTTTAAATTCAATTATCGGAAAGTCAATTACATGCGATGATATTTTTCTGTTGTCATTCTTATGTTTATGCAGCAAGGAAAAATGGTTAAATAAATAAATTGTTTTTAAATTAACTTAAATACTTTGATAATATTCAGTAACTAGATTACTTTTTGAGGCATAATCAGTAATCAGTAATTAAAATCCTTCTTAAGTAATCTGTGACAACACTGATGATAACGATTAGTACACAATGATTTCACGATTTATTTTTAGGCGCCCATTTTTGACTGAATAAAGATTGTTGATGTCTCATTTTTTAAGATCTTTTGTCAGCATTGACCTTTGCGCTTCTGGTAAGTCATAGCAGATCCTGGTGATATCAATACATGTTCTGTAAGGCAGCAGGTCCTGTACTTGGAATTTGTCATTCTTGCCGGTCCACACTGTTAGAGAATACCTGCACACAAAAAACATGTATAATAGTTTTAAAGGTACTTGATTTTTTTTTTTGGTCTCCAACCACAATTTTCCAATTTTTAAAAAATCCTCAAAAAATTTTTTTGGGACAGGGAGCACCGGGAAATTTTCCAAACACTTGTCAGGAAACTTGGCACAGCCCAAATATGCCAAAATGTGTATTTTCAAAGGGAGTCAATTTTTGGCAGTTTTTAAGGCTTTACACTTTTTCCCTCCAAAACATAAAACATGCTCTAAAAACACCTAAGTGGTAAAGAGTCAAACAATTTTCTAAGTGTCACCAGGTCAAATTATTTTTCTAAGTGTCACCTACTAAAAAGTTCTTGCTATAGGCCTATGTTACCGAGTCCAAACAAACATTCTAAGTTTCGCAGTCTATTATTATTTTTTTTCTAAATGTCACAATTCATGGCACTATTTGGCAATTAAAGAGTTACCCTCAGTTTTTTCATGAATATTGACTGGACTTCTCCAGTGGAATAATTGATGATACCCAAACTAACTACAGAGCAAAAACACACGACACGCAAGTTTCCTATTGGTGCGACCGATGTGCCAACGCGACACTCCCATTGGTTGGATTCGCAGGCAAACTGTGTGCTAACTGACACCACTATTTACAACCAATGGGAACGTCGTTGGCACATTGAACGCACCAATAGGAAAGTTGCGCTGACACACCATCGCGGCGCCGGCATATTTTACTTCATATGTATGTCCCAATTAAAAATATTCCAAGCGGCTGAAGATGTATGGATGGATTTATAGCGCAAGCCACGTTCGAGTCTTTGGTAATGCTCAATTTTAAATACCACACCACATACGAAATAAAAATGGCACATACCAAAATCAATTTTGCAACATACCAGAAGAAAAAAAATGCCACATAACAAATAAAAATGTCACATAACAAAATCCATTTTGCCACATATCAAAATCCATTTTGCCAAATACCAAAAAAACGCCACTTACAAATATCTGTTTTGCCACATACCAAATAAAAATGCCACATAGCAAAAAAAAAAAAAAAAAAAGCCACATACCAAAATCAATTTTGCCACATATCAAAATCCATTTTGCCAAATACCAAAAAAACACCACTTACAAAAATCCATTTTGCCACATACCAAAAAAAAAAATACCACATACCAAAATCCATTTTGCCACACACCAAAAAAACATGGCACATACCAAAATCAATTTTGCCACATACCAGAAGAAAAAAATGCCACATAGCAAAATCCATTTTGCCACATACCAAAAAAAAAAAAAAAAGCCACATACCAAAATCCATTTTGCCACATACCGAAAAAATGGCACATACCAAAATCAATTTTGCCACATACCAGAAGAAAAAAAATGCCACATAACAAATAAAAATGCCGCATAACAAAATCCATTTTGCCACATATCAAAATCCATTTTGCCAAATACCAAAAAAAAACACCACTTACAAAAATCCATTTTGCCACATACCAAATAAAAATGCCACATACCAAAAAAATGCAACATACCAAAATCCATTTTGCCACATACCAAATAAAAATGCCATACATGAAAACCCATTTTGCCACATACCAAAATCCATTTTGCCACATACCAAAATCAGTTTTGCCTCATACCAAAATCTGTTTTGCCACATACCCCAAAAAAATGTCATATACAAAATAAAAATGCCACATACTAAAATCCATTTTGCTGCATACCAAAAGAAAAAAAAAATGCCACATACCAAATAAAAATGCCATATACGAAAAACCATTTTGCCACATACCAAAATCGATTTTGCCACACACCAAAATCAGTTTTGCCTCATACCAAAATCTGTTTTGCCACATACCCCAAAAAATGCCACATACAAAACAAAAATGCCACATACCAAAATCAGTTTTGCCTCATACCAAAATCTCTTTTGCCACATACCCCAAAAAATGCCACACACCAAAATCAATTTTGCTACATACCATTAAAAAAAAAAAAAGCCACATACCACATAAAAATGCCACACACCAAAATCCACTTTGCCAAATAGCAAAAGAATGCCACATACCAAAATCCGTTTTACCACATACCAAAAAAAAATGCCACATACCAAAAAAATGACACATACCAAAATCCATTTTGCAACATACCAACTACCACTTTTCGCTCTCACCGTCTCTCGAAATGACATTAGTCTTGTTCAATTATGTTGGCATCACCATAATTACTGATAGCAATAGAACAAAATTTCATTTATGTACAGGTACATCCTATTATGTGTATATAGTAAGCTCTGAGCTGCATTCCTATTATGCTTCACTGGGTAAAACTAAGCTCTTTCTGCAACATGACTGACAGAATGAATCATCGCACCCTCTTATCTACGTTCACCTTTTCCACTTTATGCTGCACCACTCACCCAAAACACAATGGGAGGTGCAGTTTGAAACGCCCACACACAGTCTGTGGGCCCAAGAACATATTGCCTTGTTTTTCCACTTGCTCACTTCATACATTTGTCAAGGCAACATGTGGTCAAAACTGTCCTTGCTTAATTTAGTTCAGTAGTGAATAAGCAGACGTCATTCCGTACAGTCGCATTGTAAAAGTTATATCTTACTTGTAATCACTGCCATAAATGTTAAATTTGGACTTCTAATGATTAATTTTACTGTTGGTTTTGCACCATGAATGCAGCTGATATAATTTTGATATTATTTCTACTTTGGTTAAGCTCATTCAGCTACATGGGAATATCAAAAACACTGTGTTCCCAATAAGAGTCACATGTTGGATTTCCAGGAAATATACACTCAAAAGCTAACTATCTGAAATTTTATCATGGCTTATCTGGTCACCACAGAATACACACACACACAAACAAACTTACACACAGAGCTAACTTATTATGTCATAATGTTCCCACAGCATCGGCAAGAATCCTATGTTCAAACAGTAATGCCGGTCTAAAGTATTATGAATTTTGTCCAGCCAGTTTCAAAGTCAATTAGTCTCACGACAATGTAAAAACGTGTATTACTTGTTAGGATTGAGGTGATTTATCACAGTTAATTATCCTATCCAATAAACATTACAACAACTGTAAATAAGAGAATGTGTCAGACCTGTCTGACTGTTGCAGCAGCCATGTGAGCTCAGAGACAGACTGGGCCAAAAGGGCCGCCCGTACTGGGAAGGTGATAAGATGTTCCAGCCCTCGACATATGTCCTCCATCTCGTGCACCATTTCCCAACTGTAACCTGAAAAATAGGTTATGTCACATTGAGCGTTTACTTGGCTGCTTCTGAGGAAATCCCATAATGTCTTTTCCTCTGCATATTTAATATTTTTACTGGATAAATGGGGGAATATTTGAAGCACCACTTTACTGTATACCCTGAAAAGTGGTGGCAGTACCATGTATGGTATTTTTAACTAGGGATGTCCTGATTGCATATTTTTGCACCAGAGCCCAAGTCACGTGATTTTTAAAATTTGCCAATACCGAAAAAAAAAAAAAAAAAAAAAAAGTACTTCCTCTTCCACTTTTTTCGGGAGAGTCGTGGAGTATAAAACGTACTCTGCTGGCCAAAAGTATTGGCACCCCTGCAATTATGTCAGATAATCCAAATTTCTCCCAGAAAATGAAGGCAAATGCAAATGCTTTGTTAGTAATATCTTCATTATTTTGCTTGCAATGAATAAACACAAAAAAAAAAAAAAAAAAAAAAAAAAAAAATTTAATCGTTATCATTTTACACAAAACTCCAAAAATGGGCCAGACAAAAGTATTGGCACCCTCAGCCTATTACTTGGTAGCACAACCTGTAGCCAAAATAACTGCGACCAACCGCTTCTGGTATCCATCAATGAATTTCTTACAATGCTCTGCTGGAATTTTAGACCATTTATCTTAGGCCGACTGCTCCAGGTCTCTGAGATTTGAAGGGTGCCTTCTCCAAACTGCCATTTTCAGATCTCTCTACAGGTGTTCCATGGGATTCAGGTCTGGACTCATTACTGGCCACTTTAGAAGTCTCCAGTGCTTTCTCTCATACCATTTTCTAGTGCTTTTTGAAGTGTGTTTTCGGTCATTGTCTTGCTGGAAAACCCATGACCTCTGAGGGAGACCCAGCTTTTTCACACTGGGCCCTACATTGTGCTGCAAAATTTGTTAGTAGTCTTCAAACTTCATAATGCCATGCACACGGTCAAGCAGTCCAGTGCCCAAGGAAGCAAAACAACCCCAAAACATCAGGTAACCTCTGCCATGTTTGACTGTGGGGACCGTGTTCTTGTCTTTGAAGGCTTTGTTTTTTTCCCCCCGTAAACTCTACTGTATGTTGATGCCTTTTCCCGAAAAGCTATACTTTTGTCTCATCTGACCAGAGAACTTTCTTCGAAAACATTTTAGGCTTTCTCAGGTAAGTTTTGGCAAACTACAGACTGGCTTTTTTATGTCTCTGGGTCAGAAGTGGGTATCCTACCATAGAGTCCCTTTTCATTTAGACGCCGACGGATAGTACAGGTTGATACTGTGGAACTTGTTTGGATGTTAGTCGAGGTTCTTTATCCACCATCCGCACAATCTTTCGTTGAAATCTCTCGTCAATTTTTCTTTTCCGTCCACATCTAAGGAGGTTTGCTACAGTGCCATGGGCTTTCCACTTATTGATGACACTGCGCACAGTAGACAAAGGAACATTCAGGTCTTTAGAAATGGACTTGTAGCCTTGGGATTGCCCATGTTTCCTCACAATTTTGCTTCTGAAGTCCTCAGACAGTTCTTTGGTCTTCTTTCTTTTCTCCATGCTCAATGTGGTACACACAAGGACACAGGACAGAGGTTGAGTCAACTATAATCCATTTTAACTGGCTGCAAGTGTGATTTAGATATTGCCACCCCCTTTTATGTGCCACAGGTAAGTAACCGATGCTGTTAATTGCACAAACTAGAGAAGCATTACATGATTTTTCAAAGGGTGCCAATACTTTTGTCCGGCCCATTTTTGGAGTTTTGTGTAAAATGATAATGATTTTTTTTAAAAATTCACTTTTGTGTTTTTTCATTGAAAGCAAAATAAATGAATATATTATCGAAGCATTTGTAATTGCAATCATTTTCTGGGAGAAATTGAGCATTATCAGAATTGTAGTGGTGCCAATACTTTTGACCAGCAGTGTATATATTTTTGTATCTTTTGGCAATGCCACTGTCTTTCTGGATTATTTTGTGGAAAAAAAATCGAAAATAGCTAAGTGGAAAATAGAAGTCGTGACCACAAACCCAAACTTTTTGGGAAACATAAGGGTTTTTATATGTCAATGCGACGAAACAAACTACCGTAATTTTCGTATTATAAGGCGCACTTGACTATAAACTGCCACCCACCAAATTCGACACAAAAACAGCATTTGTTCATAGATAAGCCGCGCTTGACTATAAGCCGCAGCTGTCGTGAACCAACTTTCTGCAAAGCTTCATCGCTTCAAGAAGCTTCATTTGGCCATCACTGCACCCTTGGAGGAAACTGTCAACCTCTGCTGCCACCTGCTGTCATCCAACATGCCTCTTAGCATGCATTGCAGCACTACAGATGTAAATAAAAATAAAAATTCATGTTCTGTGCTAATTGTTTTTTCAGTTACTGTTCCAGTTGTTTCATTAATTGCTAGTTAGTATGCTATTCGGTAACATTTTATTTAACAGTGATGCCATATGAGTGTCTGTCATAAGACCGTCATAATTATGACATGACACTGCCATGAGCATTAATAAATGCTTATGACAGATATCATTTTGTGTCAACCAGCAAATGATCTCACTCAATAGATGTAAAAGATCCGAGCTGGACATACTGTAAATGAAGTTAGTGACATAATTTGCCGGATCACACTTAATGACATCTGTCATATGCATTCACATTCGTGCCCATGATAGTGTCATAATTACGACAGTCTTATAGCAGTCTTATTACAGCGCTGTCAAATAAAGTGTTACCTATTAACCCAATAAATCAGCAAATAAGCCGCACTGGACTATAACCCGCAGGATTCAAAATGAGGGGAAAAAAGTAGCGGCTTATAGTCTGAAAATTACGGTAGGAAATAACACTTAAAACCTGGGAATAAAATACTGTATGTATTACGTGGTTTAATCGATTTGTCCTCACCTGGGTTATCAGTCCCTGCAGTCCACTGCGTTGTCCAACCGAGGGAAAGAACAACATTAGTGGGAAGAGTCCTGACAGCAGCCAGGAAAGCTTGTGGGTCCAGTGGTGCTCCCCGATTTCCAGGTCCTGTAAGGACATCAGCGTTGATCCACACCGGAATGGTCATCTGAGCCAGCGCTTCTTGCAATAAGGCCACAGAAAGAGACAAAGCCTCCAGGCTGCAAAGAAACATCAAAATGGGTTTGCAATTCAGCGTCATATCAACACTCACCACTTTTTAAGAATACAAATTGATTACGTCTCACCTCTTGAAATCTAGTTTGATTCCCTTGTCATGCATCTTCACAACTTCAAGCCACTCTTTCAGTGTGATGTCACTGTCAGTGTCAGGTGGGTGGCCCATGATTGGCTCCTTGGGGTCATGACCTCTTACGATGATGTCAGCCTCAATCATATGTGTAGGCCCTTAGAGTTTAAGGAATATATCAGCATGCATGCGTGCATAGGTGGACCTCAGGAATCTGTCATAGGGCTCCTCCTCTTTATCATCAGCTTCCTTCCCTTGGTAATATTTTCCATGAATCTAACATTTCCTTCCTTTGCTAGGCTGATGACACCCAGCTCTATCCCATCATCAAACCCTCGTCCACTCTACCTCCTGTTTTTCTTACAGACTGTATCTGACATTTAAAAAAAAAAAAAAAAAAAAAATTAAAAAAAACAGGTTCACGGAAAAATAAAAGCCAATACAAACTGGATAGACCAATGCAAGTAAAATATTTGTAAATGCAAGAGTCAATTATTTGCAGGCCATACTAAAAACCTAATGTACATACTTATCTGCAGGAAAATGATTATTTAGTGAGGCCATATAGTATATTCGTACTTTTTAAAAAGATTGTTTTTTTTAATGTATTTTTTATCTTGTTTATCTATGCCTGAACATTGAGTTTGTATTCTGCAATAAAGCAATCCCTTTTTGAAATTTCCATTGTTCTATTATTCTATGCATATGACACCAAAAAGCATGTTTATTCCATATTTCACGCTGTGCTTTATGCTCCTGAATGAAATGAACCGCTTGGATGTGTGTGGAAGTGATCGATTTATATATTCAATTTTTGAATCCCGCCATGAAAATGAGTGACTTCCGGCTTCAGTCTCGGGTTTAGGACGAATGCGAATGTGACGTCACCCCGGTCAGCATCTCGCAATGCAGCATTGCTTTATAGCGTACAGATGGACTGCGGATTCAGCTGATTCTGCAGATTAATTTGTTTATTTTTTACATCACGCCAGCCAAACGGCTGCAGAAAATTGTTGCTGCACCAGCGAGAGGCGTGTGAGCCTTTTTGGGTTTCAAAAGGTTCCCGTTCACCGCGGATATTGGTCAAACCAAGCCCTACTACTGTGGGACCATTGGACTCACAAGGAAGTAAGAACACATCGTATTTTGTATTATGTCAAATACTGGGATCATGGCACACGTTTTAATAGGGAGGTGGCTTGCACTTTGAGGCTGATTGGCCACCGAAAATACCACTCGGCCAATGACTGGTGGCTTGTCCCCCCCGCCCGCGCTGGGAGAGCGCTATACTTGGCTTATTGCCCTATTCAACCCCATCAGAAATTGCAATTTTGTGTTAAAAATGGCCGTGAATACAGCGATTACAAAGTAAGCACTACAAACTTTTTTTAAATAAAGGACTATTTACTTACGTTTGATCATGGATGGAAATGTAGAAAAGTTCTCCTCAGACACATCCTTCCATGTTAGCAACAACTGCACGCCACTCTCTGTTTATGTCTTCGCCGTGTAGTAAAGCATTATTTTACGTCATTTTCGTGTTGACCACGTGGCAGCTACGCGCTCCTCCGATGTCGGCTGGTTTGTCCGGCGGCGGTACTCTCCAGCTGCTTCTCCGGCGAGCTCTCTTGTCCGTAGCAGGGGAACGAGCTCTAACTTTCTCGCCACCAGGTGGGTTGCCGGACGGCGAAGACAATCGACAACCCCGCCGCTGTGTGAATTGATCCGGGCTAGTTTTATGAGATTTTTCGCTTCGAAAAGCAATAATAAGACTTTGAGACGTCACTCGGTTCAGGTTAGCATGTCGGCTAGCTGTCATGCTTCTTGATTTGTTTACATTCTCTGAAGCCGGGGCAGGGAAAAGAGAAAAGCCTGACTAACTACGGTGGCATAAAGTATCGTTCGGGGGTGCGACAGTAAAGGTGAAGTCGACAGTTTTGAAAATTATGGAGTAATTTTGCCATGTCCTACTAAATAAATGCATTTTTATTATTTCATATTCCATTTAGCACAAGAATGTTATTTGTCATGACCATACCATTTATTTAGCAATTGGGGGAAAATATTTTGATAAAAACAATATCCTGTAAAAACAGTAGAGAGACTGAAACAATGACATTTTGCGACTAGCTTCGTCGCATTTTCCTCGTTTTGAATAATTCCCCTCAACAGGTTGAATTCTAAATCAGATGAAACCATGACCCTGCTGACGTCATCCTCCTGTTGGGGACGCTAGAGCCCTATAATGGTAGGCGTGACTGAACGGTGGATTAAAAGACTAATTTCTCGTCATCTGCGCTTTGCCAAATTGTTGGAAATAGACAAATCGTCTCAAAATATGATTCTAATTCACATAATAATGCTATTTAAGACTTTTTTTAATCCTGTCGTACGCACTTTAACCCTTTCATGTACGAACTATCATTTTAATTTTTAACCCTCAAAGCAGGGGCCTCCAACCTACTTCACAAAGGTCCGCTATGGGTTCAGGATTTCATTCCAACCAAACAAGATGACACCTTATCACAAATCTGTTGTTTTACAAGCACAATCCATTGATTGCAGTGAAGTGCTGCTTGTTGAAGCAGAAACCTCATTGGTTCAACTGTTTGTGCTGGATCAGTTGGAACAAAAACCAGGACCCACAGCAGGCCTTGATGACTGGTTTGGCTACCCCTGCCTTAAAGGGTATTCATTTAACTCAGTGACTGTCGTTGATGGCGCTAGACGTTCAATTGATTTTGACTGGGAGGGCCGAATATGGATTGGACGTCTAGCGCCGTCAATGGCACTGAAACATGACCGTTCACTGCCAGTCTTCCTGGATTAAAGGAATTAGACGTCCATCGCCACAAATGAACATGCAATGAGTTAAATAGAAAGAAAGAAAAAAAAAACCTAGTGTTACTTGAGCTGTAACTCATGTGTATTTCTGTTTCTAAAATTCTAATTTCACTTATTTAGTTTTTAATTGACATAGTGTTAATTCATAAATTTTTTCTATCACAAAAAATATATAGAAGAAAATACACTGACGAATAATTTGCAGGGGTGAAAGTGGCTAGAATTTATTGCCGGAACTCCCCAACGTGAAGGTCACCACGGAGTCAGAAATTTTTGTTTATTTATTTATTTATTCTCATTTTTGGGGGGTGGGGTGGGGGGTCAAACCTCCTAAAACTACTGAAATTCAAAGAAAACTGTTTTGACACACATATTTCTATAACACATACAAAAACTGATTTTCATTCAAACTGTGTTTTTTCAATGATTTGCAAAATAAAAGTTAACAAAAACAGCAATAACCCCAACCTTCATCTCCTAATTTTATTTTCCCTCATTTCCTCACATACTAAATGCCAAATCTCAGTTTTAAGTACTTAAGAACATAGGATGTATATTGAAATTGAAGTTAATGTAAACATTTACTTTTTCTTTAAATAATATAGATATAAGTAACATACATTCTGAAAAATAAGTACAAATAACTTATGCAGAGTGAAATGGAATATATTTTGAAGATCGCACAAACATCCATCCATCCATCCATCCATCCATCCATCCATCATCTTCCGCTTAGTCCGGGGTCGGGTCGCGGGGGCAACGTAAATGAACAAATATAAGTCCAAAGTGCACATGGACAGCTAAGATGCTCTGAACCTCCCCATCAGAGCAAATAAAACTAAATATGATAAATAGGCCTCCTCAACTCTTTACCTGCTCTTAAACATTTGATCAATTTTCTGTTGTTTTTTGCTGTTCCAGAAAACATGCACATTTGAACCAATCAGAGCCAACTATCTCTGCTGATCACATGTCAGTATGTCAGCCATTTGAACAGATAAATGAATCCAGGTGTTTTGATTTGCTGCTTGCATTCGCACATTGATGTGACTCATCATCGTCAAACTCAGATAACTGCAGCAGCTGGGGAAACCTCCATGCCATCCGTGGAATAAAATCAATAATAAATATCAGTGGCAATGGATTACGCCAGGGGTGTCCAAACCTTTTGCAAAGAGGGCCAGATTTGGTGTGGTAAAAATTAGGGGGGCCGACCTTGGCTGACGTCCTTTATGTCGAACAATATATTTAAGCAAATTTTCCAAGCCATTCTGTGTGTCACATTTGCTGTATAATTTTTCAAATTAATAATTTCAACAATCTCGCAACTAACCTTTGTGGCGTTCTCTTTCGACTCTCGGGCTCTTGCGAAATACTGCTGCGGTGAAATTAAACTAGCTTCAAGTTGCTTCAATTTCTCGCTACGTATCTTCCCTGTAATCTTGTCGACCATGTCAGTGTGTATTGTTCGGTAATATCGCCTCACAATGAACTCTTTAAGCGTGTTTAAATTGTGCGTCATCTACGATCTTGTCCGAAAGGGTTAATCCACTGTCAATCGGGAAAGGGGTGTGGATGTGCATATAAGCGGGTCGGCGTCGCGGTAATTCACGGACACGTTGCCGTAAGAGACACACACCGCCGGTGAGTTTGTGCACATTTATTTGTATTTGTATTATGTATTTCCACCTTTATGCTTCAAGCATTGAATTGCTTTTGGACGGTTCGGCGTTTCTTTCACGGTGATCGCATGATAGCCTTCTAGTTTGTGTTTTACGAGAGCCGCAGACAGATGACAGCTGACAACTAGCGTGTTGGTTTAGCGTAGCCATTGAGTCAATCTCGCAGCGAATCAGCGAGCGGCGCAGGTCACGCAGTGAATCATGGGAAATGTAGTCTCGGGACAACACTGAAGTGGTGCTTTGTAATCTGTTCACTTGTGTGAAAAAACTACATTTCCTCACGCCATTAGACGCCACTTCTACAGGCTCTATCTATCGCTCCGCACAGCCTGCCGAGAGCCCCAAGCTGTGTTCGTACTGTTAGCTCCATGTGTTAATAAAGAAACAAAGTTGTCAGCATGTCATGTGTTCGATACCTTGGTCAACAAAAAGCTCATAACAAGACACTATGCACGATCCGTTTAAGAGACGCTGGGACTGGAGAGCTGTGAGTAGTAGGAGGCGATGGGTTAGATGAGCGAGAAGCAAAACTTTGCGGTCGAATGTGGCGGCACTCCGCTATTATTTTGTTTTCTTATTGTTGCCACAGTAAAGTGGAGAAAGCCATCAACTACTCATCTCCTTCTTTTCCCCCAACGTTTTTATATTATTATTTTATCTGCCAAAATGAACATGAAGTCTGATTATTATTTTTTTTAAACAACGTCATCAGATAGACAAAAACATAAAATTATGTGCAAATACCTGCATCTTCAAATCATGAAAATAATAACAGCCTATATCTTACCAGTCTTGTAATCTCGATGGGTCGTCTCCATTCCATGTCAGGTAGTCTAGGCGCACTGTTTGCATCCTGATTAGCGTCTGGCTAATACATGTTAGGTCCAACATAAAATTCCAACCTCCTCTTCTTCCTCCAACTCTTCAAAAACTTGGATCTCCTCCCTTGCGCTCGATCTATCGCTTTTATCGCTGTTTGAATCATTGTTTGAAGGGCTTTGTATGGCGGCGGTATGGAGCGCTGCCATCGCTGTTCTCGGTGTGACGTGTCACTTTTGGGTTCGTCCCCTTTCAGGCTCAAACTTCGGAAACGCGATTATTTTGTCAAATATCCAACATATAAATGATTTTTTCATGCTTTATTTGTTGGACAATGTTTAATTACTTTAATTGTGACCCTATTTGGCATGTTATGAAATTACTTCACATTTGGTCTTTAAGTGCCAACTTTTGAATGTCCACTTTCCCTGAAAGGGTTCAATTCAAGATATATGTACTCACTTTTGACTTGTATTGTAGGTTTATTTAATCCTAGTACGTTAGTTTGAAGATTTTAAGTCTCTCTGGAGTATAACCAATTCCTCAATTCCTTTAACGTTACCAGTAGTGTAATTTGTAAAAAGAAAACAGGTGTCCAACCTTGAATAGCCACGTTCAGTTTGCCCCTGCTGTTCACTCCGTGTGACCATCTCACCTCAGCGGCGTCTTTCTTTGGTAACTGATCCTTGAAATACGTTACCATCTGCTCACACATTTTATTTTTAACTTAAATTGAATAATGGTAAGACAGTCTTGTTCTTGTTGATATTCTCATTCATAGAATAAAATGGGTTTAAAAAGGAGGACGAGTCCACTAACTGCACTAAACGGACAGGTCTAAAAAGGAAAAATAAATAAAAGTAAATACGAATTCACATTTTTAGTATTGAACGTGGTGCATAAATAATGTACTATGAATAATATTTCTTTCGTCTTTATTGATTTTAACCCCTTTTAGCAAATTTCTATGAGCTTCCTCAATGGCTTAACCCCCCCGTCAACAGAATGGTTCAGTCCTGCAGGAACTACGTCGCCGAATCCAATAGATATCACATAAATAACGATAGAAAGTTGTACGCGCTGTGAGCCAAGAGGAAACTGCGTTATCATTGGTCGGCCATTTTGCGTCGGGGCTTATTGACATACATAATATTTTAATTATAAGCGCCAGAGGTGCAGTTATGTAGGACCAGGAGTGCAAAATGTAAATACATACATACATAATTAAATAAATTATTAAATGTGTCATTGAAATGCTTCTTTTTCAAAATGTATTTATTTCAATATTTATTTCAACATTTGTTTCAATGTTTATTTCAAATGTTATTAATTTCAATTTATATTAATTTCAATTTTTATTTCTTTTCACTTTTTATTGATTTCAATATATATTTATTTCAACATTTATTTCCATTTTTATTTGTTCATTTCAACATTTATTGATTTCACTTTTTATTTATTTCATTCTTGCATTCTTATTGATTTTTATTCTATTTCATTTCACAGTCACACTGGTACAATTTGACCAAAAAAAAATCTGAATCAATTTCCAGACACTGAATTATTTCGGATCGTAGTAAATGAACAAATATCATCATTGAATCGAATCGGCAATCCAATCAGGTTTTTGTTTTGTTTTGTTTGTGACACCTGTAATATGCTGAACAGCATATAAAATATATCAAGTTCGTGGTTCAGTTGGGTCAGGCGGGGTCCACCCCGCCCACATAAATTGCAAAATGCTGAGAACGGAGCAGGTGCTTCCAATGTATTTGTGGAACAGCGTTATCAAACTGATATGAGCCCTGCTGGCATTTAAAAACATCGAAGTTGTTACAACACTGAGACACAAAACACCGAAAAGACAGGTAAGATTAAGGCACATAACTTGTCATATTGCTTTTGACACTTTGAACTATTGTTTTTTTCTACACTAAATGCAAGCGAGGTGTGATTATAAAATTAAAAATCTGGATTGAAAATGATTTATTTGATGGGAAACACTCAAATTAAATTTCTATCATCCTTATGTATTCCACCTTTGCTGTCTGATAATCCAGTTTGACTAAGAAACTGTCGTGATTGTGAATAAACTGAAAAGGAATACTTTTCAAAGAGTATGTACTTATGTGGAGGACTATTTGTAGTCTTATTTAAAAGATTTTCCAGTTCGTTTAATTTGACATTCCTGAAATGTTTACGTAATCCCATTTCCACATGACATTAAAATATTCCTATAGATTTTAATGTAACATTATAAAATATTACTCCTATGTTTACTACTACTTATATTAATAATGTGTTATTCTCTACTCCCTTAACAGCCATGGTCTCAGGTCTGTCACATTTCCTTCTGGTTCTGTCTGCTCTGGCTGTGGCTCAGGCCCAGCTCAAGGTGTTTAACTTGCGTGCCAGTGGTCTACCCTCTGACATTCTGGGGATCACTGATGGCTATGTCAAGGTGTTTTGCAGCTCCGAGTATCTGGGCAAAACAGAGGTCCGTGATGACAATGCCAACCCCTGGTGGGAGGAAGAGTTCTCCCACTTTAAGGCCCAGGAGGGTGACGTTTTGAGGCTTGAGGTTTATGACCGTGATTTAGTCTTCCACGACCTGTTAGGAGTGTGTCAGAGACAGATCCGACCTGGAACCCATGAGCACGACTGCTACCTGAAGAAAGGTGGCACCCTCCATTATGTCTATAACCTCAACCAAAGCAACCAATAAGCATGAAATTCAACTTATAGTTTTCTTTTAAAAGTTACAAGCATTTCCTCAAAGGAGTCCTGAAGTTGCGGTACGCAAAGCTATGGATTTCTCACTGTAGTCCTTTGACAATTTCATGGTAAACAACTCATTGGCTGTTTCACTGTTTTTCAATGTTGTTGAAAGGGTATACAGTAAAGTATGTTTAAAAAATCTGAGGTCTGATTCATTTCACTCATAAATAAATGAAATATAAACTAACTTTCTGTGACCATAACGTAACTTCAACGCTCTGTCAAGTTCACCCAAGAGAGGTACATACATCATGCATGAAATTATTGGCACCCCTGGAATTCTTCCAGAAAAAATGGCATTTCTCACAGAAAGTAATGCAATTACAAATGTTTTCAGTATGAATGTGTTTATTTCTTGGATGTGCATTGCAAAACCAAAACCAAAAAAAAAAGCTGAAAATAAAAGCCAAAATGTACACAATTTTACAAAGAATGCAAAAAATGGGCTGAATTGTTGGGACTCTCAACTTAATATTTGGTTGCACATCCTTTAGAAGAAATAACAGAAAGCAATCACTTCCTATAGCCATCAACAAGTTTCCTGCACCTCTTAGTTGGCATTTTGGACCTTTTCTTCTTTTGCGACCTGTTCCAGGTCTCTCAGATTTGAAGAGTGCCTTCTTGCAACAGCAATTTTCATATCTCTCCATAGTGTTCAATATGATTTAGACCTGGACTCATCGATGGCCACCTCAGAAGAGAACACAGTGCCTATAGTCTAACATGTTGGAGGTTCAATAATGTTTTGGGGTCGTTTTGCTACCTCTGCCACTGGATGCCTTGATAGTGTGCAAGGAGTGATGAAATATGGAGACTATCAAAATGTTTTGTGTCAAAATGTGGGGTGTAGTGTCAGAAAACTGGGTCTGTGTCAGAGGTCATGGGTGTTCCAACACGACAATGACCCAAAACGTACCTCCAATAGCACCGAGAAATGATTGGAGACAAAGCGCTGGAGAATTCTAAGGTGGTCATCGATGAGTCCGGATTTAAATCATATTGAACACTATGAAGAGATCTCAAAATTGCGGTTGCAAGAAGGCACCCTTCAAATCTGAGAGACCTGGAACAGTTCACTAAGAAATGTGGTCCAAAATTCAATCTGAGAGGAAACTTGCATTGAGTTGAGGGTGCCAACAATTTTGCCCAGCTCATTTTTTGCATTCTGTGTAAAATTGTGTACCTTTGGGCTTTTCTCTTCAGCTTTTTGTGTTTTTCCAATGCACTTCCAAGAAATAAACACATTCATATTGAAAACATTTGTAACTGAATTAATTTCTGTGAGAAATGCTGTATTTTCTGGAAAAATTCCAGGGGTGCCAATAATTTCATCCATGACTGTAACTGGAATTGCAAAATGAACAATGTGGATTACAGTGATCCTTCATTATTTGTGGTTAATTGGGGCCAACCCTGCTAAAATCCGCTAAGTACAGGTGGAGCTTATTTACATTTTAAAAAATTAATTAAAACTTATGTGTTCAACGTATTTCTTCAGATTTAACAGCACTGGAAGAGGTACACGTAAGACACCTACACCCCCCAAAAAATATATAAAAAACAACAACAAAAAACTAGGGCAGCCAAACGATTAAAATTTTTAATTGAGTTAATCACAGCTTAAAAATTAATTAATCGTAATTAATCGCAATTCATACCATCTCCAAAATATGACATATTTTTCTGTAAATTATTGTTGGAATGGAAAGATAAGACGGATGTATACATTCAACATACTGCACTTAAGTACTGTATTTGTTTATTATAACAATAAATCCACAAGATGGCATTAACATTATAAACATTCTTTCTGTAAAAGAGCACCACGAATAGAAAGACTTGTAATTCCTAAAAGATAAATGTAAGTTATAGTAATTTTGATAGTTTGTATATTGTGACTAAATATTGCCATCTAGTATATTTGTTGAGCGACACGAAATGTTTGGATAAAGTGACTCTGAGTATTGTTTTGTACAGCTATTTTGATTGGTAATGCCAGTTCTCTTTGCAATGAGCGCTTTTCTTTTTGTGAACATTATTTTTTTATGAGAGATAGGAATACCATTTTTGTTGTGATTTCACTAAATGATACTGTAGCGACTTAACCGTTCCTAACTGCCCAAATGCATGATGGGAAGTTGTGCAACCATGACTGTGAGTGGTGGCTGTCAATGGTATATCTTCCCTGTGTTGTGTTCAATACAGGGTGTTTAGAAAATGATCTCCTGTCATGCTTCCCCACATCATCCACCACCATATTGTTGTGGAAGAGACGACAAAGCTTATACCAATTGATACCGAGGCTCCAATGAATGCCTTTGCCCACTCCACTTTCTCTGCCTCTCAGCTCTCAATACTCATTAAACGGCGCCATTCTAGTCTATTTGCGGCAATGCATGAGTGGGTCGTTCCGCGCATGCGTTAATTGCGTTAAATATTTTAATGTGATTAATTTTTAAAAATTACCGCCCGTTAACGCGATAATTTTGACAGCCCTAAAAAAAAAAACTCAAATGTACAGTGGGGAGAACAAGTATTTGATACAAGTATTTGATCAAATACTTGTTCTCCCCAATGTATATGTACTGTGTAATTTAAGTTTTTAAGCACTGCAAATGTAATTATTAAATCTTAACATTTTAAAATAAAATACTGTAATTTATTTTGTTTAATTGAAAAAAATCCGCGATGGACTGAGGACGCGAAGTTTGAAGCGCAAAGTAGTGAGGGATCACTGTAGATCCAGTGAAACCAATTTTATAACGGCTGCTTCTGCTCATACATTTCAAGTTGTTTCGAAATGGAATTCCTTTGGACAAATATCCACCAATTAATAAGCAATATATAGACATGCCACTAATTTTCAATTATATTTGACAGCTAAGCCAGGCCAATGTTGCACACGAGTTAAAGATTGCTTGATATCCTGTAAACTGACGCAATACATCGAACTTCCAAATTATTAAAAATTTGCATTAAGCTGAAAGGACTGATGATTTATTCAAGAAGACATGCAAATTTGACTTAGGTTGTACTGTTTTTTATTGTGTTAAAATTTATTTCTATTACAAAAACATCTCTTTGCAACCAAAGATTCTCAGCTGTTTACATTTCATACTACATGTCATTCCATAGGTGAACTGAGAGCACATGAGTGGAAAAGGTTACATTGCACTAGGTTACATCGTGATAGCGCTAATGCTTGTACTAAATTATACTGCATAGCTTGTAAAATCATTACACTAATTCACAGTAATATTAGAGTAACTTGCATAAAGTTGAATTTTATTTACATTTTTCATTCACAGCTACAGATATTGGCATAGCCTATTAAGCTTATGTTGATGTCCAGTTGAAGAGAAATTGGATATGCATTGCTAGTGAGATTGAGTCAAATCTTCAAGAATTGTGGAAGGAGCACCGGTGCACGTAATAAACGGGGGGTAGTAAATCCTTATATGGCTTTAGAACTCATAATTCTCACAGAGGTATTATTACTATGTATGGAATTAAAATAGACAAGGTAAAATACTAAATACCTTTTGTTTGTTTTTTCAAATCAAAAACCAACAAAACACTTATCATCTGCAATTGTTATAATCAAGGTTAGTAATATAAATGGAATAATTGGATGTCTAATGTTTATAATGTCTTTTACAAGTAAAACATGTTCATGCCAGATGTACACTCCCCTCTAAAGTATTGGAAAAGTGTAGCTAATTAGTCTATTCTAGTCTAGTCTAAGACAAAAGAGGACAATACAATAAAATGAAAAACTCATCTCCTAAAATTCTACACAAATTCTAATGCTACCCATTTCGAGTTTTCTGATTTTCTTTAAATGTAACCCCATCTAAAAAATAATTTCATTGGCTCTGAACAAATTCAATAAAAGATCAGAGTGCAAAGACTTTACTGAATGTGAAAAGACTTTACTGAATGTGATAGAAGTCAGTGATCAGCCTCTGTTGCCCATTTCAAAGTTTTGATATTGTTTGTGGGTGTTCATTTGGTTTAAGATGGTCTAAACGACTCATTTGACATTTTTTAAAATCTTTGTTTGAACATTACAGCAAAACCATGTTGGAACTGAAACGGGCCTATTTTGGTTTAGTGTGTTCACAAGTACAAGTGGAAACAAATGTGATAACAGTTTAAGTTGTTGTATCGAGTTCATTTTGTCTACACTTATTAAATTTTTTCTTTTATCACAGACAATCGTTATAGGTTTTTATTTACCTGACATGTTACGGCGACTACTTCCACCTTCATTAGAATGTCACTGGTTTTGGTGTGACGAGTCTATCAGCTGATGGATGAGAGCGTGACTCATCTGTCAGATTTGACAGGCGAGTCACGTTCCCTGCTGACCATTCACTCCTCCAGGATGCTGGTCCACCCAGAAAACAAATGCAACTCCTTATAAGAAATTCCATGCTAATCATGCAATAAATTATACATTGCGGAGACAGGGAGGAGCTTTATTCCAAGAAAAAAAAAAAAAAAACACAAGAAGGAGTGTGAGAAGGAGACAGCAACAAGACAAACAACAGCAATAAAAGAACAGGCACAACACGAACACCACAGGTCAAGTCAGCCATCACCGACCACTGCAAAAGGGAAAACCACATTATGGACTGGGCAAAGCCCAGAGTCATCCGCACCGAAGAAAACAAACATCGGCGCTGGATCAGGGAGGCCATTGAAATCCACAAGCGAGGCCCGAGGACCATCAACAAGGACGAGGGGGCGTACATGCTCTCTGCTACCTGTACCAGCATCCCGGAGGACGGAATGGTCAGCAGAGGGCGTGACTCACCTGTCAAATCTCACAGGTGAGTCACGCTATCATCCATCAGCTGATAAAGACACGTCACACCAACACCAGTGACACTCTGATGAAGGCGGAAGTCGCCGCAATATGTCGGGTAAATAAAAACCTAAATGTCTGAGATAAAAGAAAAAAGCAACTAACATTTTAAGTTGATTGGTCAGGTAGTTAGCTGGGGTCCATAAAACTATAATTAAATAACCAATATATACAACACATGGTAAACTGTCCTTAGGTTTTGCAGAATCTCTAACTGTATATTGTGATGGACAATTTACTTTCATGCGTGGACAATTTACTTTCATGTGTAATGAAATTTGGGCAGTGAAAAAACAGATTGAGCAAGAGCTAAGAATTAAATATGCATGAAAAAGCCTTACCCCCACCTTTCCAATAAGTCAGAAGAAAACATGTTTTGGATTGTTCTATCTTGAAGGTTTGAACTCTGTATACAGAGTTTTGCTGAAGTCGTTAATGAATTGTGTTACGTTTCTTTAAGGTTAAGTCTTCAAGCGCAGAGCAGGCTTGAATGTATAGACTACGGCTCCCCAACTAAATTGGCAGGAGGTCAACTAACTCAATGAGCCAAGTAGCCCAGGCCAGGGCGAGAAAATTAAAATCATAAGATCATTAAAAGAAAATGGATAACTGACAAAAAACACACTCTTTCACATACATTTTAACATTGTGGTGTATATAAGTGTTTGACTTGAAAAGTGCAACAGGCAAAAAAAAAAAAAAAGTACCTCAAAAAGCATACATTTTTGGACAAAGATAAGAGAATCTGGTGGACCTTTTTTAAGATGCTCAAAAAACATTTTCTGCCTATGGCTCTGTATACTCAAGAGTATATAAAAGGCTTGTTGTGCTTGCCCAAAATCAACTGCACTTCCAGGGAGCACTCGTGAGCAGCGTGTTGCATGCTCATAACTGTTCTTTTTGTCCACTTAGTTCCCATTTTCTCATTGCTGATCCTGACGAGTAAAATTGTGTCGAAGGTTTTGTGCCTTGTTTTGTATTGCTGCTTGATTTTTGGCCCTTTTAACACTCAGACTAGACTGAATATACTGTAAGACACACTAGCCTTGAAAAACTCGCTGCTGGCAAAGTGAAAGCACAAGCTTCAGTCCACTCATCTCGAAGGATGCAGTTTCAGGCCATGTGTACACGTAGCAGGGTGTTTTGCAAAAAGAACTTTTTCTATGGTTTTGCATATTATCCACACGCGCATTTTGGATTAAAAACGAGGGTTCCTCTAACTCGAGAAACGATACAAAAGTTCAATGAGTACCTTGTTAAGGTGTTGCTGACAGCAAGCAAAAAAGTAATCACGAGACTGTGGTATAAAGCTGGCCAGCCAACTTAGGAACAGTGGATGTGTACAGTGGAGGAGATATGTGAAATGCAGAGAATTACAAGACTACGAATACAAGAAAGACAATTCGAAGACAAATGGAAGAAATGGAAAGACTTTAGAAAGGAAAAATAGGACACCAATTTAAAATGATATTAAAGAACTTTGACATGTGAACAAGATGATTAAGGGGAAATTGAAGGTCAGGCCATGATACTATAAATCAGTGGTATTATTTATGGATTACTATGTATTCATTCTATGTATTCATTTTTTTACTTTTGGGTTGGTGTGCTTTGTTTTGGTTTGGTGTTTGTCATTTCAATACACTGGGTGTAAGGGTGTTTGGTTTTGGAAAATTCAATAAAAAAAGTTAACAAAAAAAAAAAAACCCCGAGAGTTCCTAAAAACTCCGTCCAAAGTGAAGATGTGCGAATTCTGCGTTTGTAGCGCCGTTATATGGACACTGATAACTGAAGATTTAACAGTGGGAACGTCACTATCTGCTACAAACGTTGTTCCTACGTCACGAGACCAATGTTTACATTTGGAGTCAACATGGACACCTTTGCATAATATCAGTGATTTTAAACAACCTGATGTCAAAATTTGACAAATTTTTGTGGATCACATGTATCCATTTTCTTTAAATAGAAATTGAATTATGCCTTTAAAAAAAAAAAAAGATGTTGAAATCATGACCAAAGGCAAAGGAAGTTCATTATAAAATTGTTGTAATTTCAGACGTATGATTCATGGTTATTCCTTAGACTTGTCTGTTATGTTTAAATTTCGACAACAATATACCATGCCACTTATGTTGTATATGTGAAAGTATAATAAATAAATGAAAAAAAAAACTTCGCAGTGGGTTTAGATCTAATTATTAGACAGGTGTTTTTTTCTTTATTTTCAAACTCTGGCATTGCTTCATATTGAGGAACACATGCAGAGGACAAGATTAGGGAAAATTATTTTTCGCGCATTGCTATGAATGTACTTTAAAACAGATTAATGCTGTTGGCTGTGGATGTTTTTTTTCTACAAACTTGGTGGTGTAGACATATTTTTTCCGGGCATACGAGGGCTGGATCCTCGGTTTTAAAAAAAATCCTGCTATGTGTAGACACGGCCTCAGAGTGCACTTTTCCATTTTTAGACCACACCATAATTCAATCGAGTTTCTCATTGCACGTACCATGAAAACAACAGCACAACAGTTGTGACCGCTTGGAGATCTGCCCATCTGGGTTGCCACTCAGGGGACCCCGGGCCAGACATAGCTGACCTTGCAAACGCCTAGTCAAAAAATCTTTCACTAAGAAAATAATATTTCTTCACTAATGAACAAAAATGCTCCAGCCTAGAAGCACTGTCGGCCAGTTGGAGTCCCTGGTATGGAGGTTGAAAAAATATTAACAGTTCTTGGGTCTTGGCTTAACATTTGTCTATACAGTGTTGTTAGGTGCAGACTTGCAAGCTGGAGTGATTTCATGAACAGTTCTTTGGCGTAGGTGACTTTTCTGTGCTAACAAAGGACCCTTTTTCAGATTTTTCCCAGCCTTTATCAGATAGAGACCTCTGAAATCTATCAGGTGTCGTACTGCGGCAACTTGTTTCAGAGTGTGGTAGTAGGAATATAGTAGGAACTCTGCTGCTTCTCAAAGCTATTTTCCTAATGACGGTTGGTTGTACAAAGTTGTTTGATGCAATCGACTCTTCATCTATTGCCCCTTCCTCTTCATTGTCAGATCCTCAATTCTGTGTGTCAGCACCTAAGTTCTACACAGGTTCCATGGTACATTTGTTTCGTTCCTCCTGGATCTTATTGACAGAAGCTTCCTCTTCCGTGTAGCTTTTGGATTCCTCATACATCTTGAGTTCATCTTCCTCCATCTCATCATTCTCAGCGTATTCCATCCTTACTGTTTTTGGCTTCAGGATTTTCTCAGTTTTGTCTACAATTGTTTTTTGTTCACTTTGAAGCATTTGTTTTTCACAGGTGCTGCTGTATCTTTATGACTTTCTGAGGATGTTTGTTTTTCTAATTCTGCTTCTTTGACGATTTTAAATGTTTTCACATTCTGCTTGTTAGCTGCAAAAGTTAGAAGAAGCTGTTACTTCATGTTTCAGGTCTATTAGTCAATGGATTTGGTGTTTTGGTTTCATTCTGAGGCTGGACCTCATTGTCCATGGGAACTATGCTTGTTACTGATCTTTTTATCAGTAGTTTTTTTGCTCATGAGTGATTTTTGATCAATAACGAGTTCCATCTCTGAGATTTGAATATCTTTTTCTCCTTCTGTTTGGTTCCCTTTTTTCTACTCCCAGTCCTGGTCTTCACTTGATATCCCGATTCTGCCTTCTAAAATGTCTTCTCAGTTTGAGTGTTTGCGTGCCCGTTTGCCTCTACGCTGAGTGTTGAGGGAAGTAGACTTTTGTTTTTCTCAGTACTTTTGTTTCTATGTTGTTCTTGTTTCCCTTTGATCCGTCTCTTCTATCACCAAAATAAATGTGTATCCGTTTTCCTGTGTTTCATGCTGTGTTATAATTTTGGCCCGAATTTTCTTTCCACTAAAACACAGTTTCTTCTTATCCCTTTGTTCAGTCACCTTATCCTCATCCTTAACTTTAGCTTTTTTAAGTAGCTCTTGCCTTTGCTCAACCTCTATTTCCTATTGAATAGCTGTATTTTGTCCTTTTTCACCTTCTGACTATGATGCCATCTCCAGGCTCTTTGGGGTTTATGTTGAATGGTGGAAAGAGCCGAACATTTCCTTTTTTTTCTTAGAAGCCTTTCTTCGACTGGATTACCAAGATCTGCCCTCTTTCTCCCAGAGCGTCTCACTTCAAAACTCTGATCAACTGTTTTTGTAACTTTCTCCACCTGTATCTCCTGTACACTGTCTCCTGATGGAACGCTGGCCAGTACAGATTGGGTCTGTTCATTTGTTAATTGGGTCTGTTCAGTTGAAGCTTGTGTTTTCATAGATTCTTGTGTAGGATCTTTCAATGTGCTCCCCTCTTCAGGAATGTTTGCTGCAACTTCTTGTTCAGTTGCCTGATGTTCCTCTTTTTGTGTGTCTTGAAGGTCCTCTTGTTCCATTAGACAATCTTCAGTGACAGTGTTCTCTTTCTTGCCATTTGTTTTTAGATCTATACTTTGTATTTGTAGCTCTACATCTATCTCCTCAGGGCTGCTATCTAGACCACACATCTGCTGTTCATCCTGAATGAATTCGTCGTTTTCTTCAACTTTGCCATCGTGAGCGTACAGAGTTTCCTCTGTACACTCTTCCCGCTCAATGTCTGATTCAGTAACATGTTTCTCTGCTGTGGTTTCCTTGCCCGTCACTTCCTCAAGTTGCCCTCCAATTTTAGGCAACAACTTTTCTTGGACTCCCTGATCCACTACCACTACCGCAATGGTTTTCAGATCCAATATCTCCGAAACCATTTCTTCACTCTGTTCTTGTGCTGCAGTTGGTTCTGTTTCCTGCACTCTTGGGGGGACAGGATTCTCTGCTTGTAATTCATAGTTTGAAGTCACAATCATACTCACTGAATTTGTTTCCATTGTTGTCACCGTTTCTTTGTCGTCCTTTAAGGAAACAGATATCAGTGAAGTTGCAGTGTGTTTATCCTTCTCTGTGTCTTTTGTTAAAACTGCAGCCTCTTCCTCAATCATAATGGAATCATCTTCATTGAAATCTTTTACAGGAAGAAGTTTGTCTTCTTCCTGAGGTTTTTCAGTTTTGCTTGTTCCAACTTTCTTCCTGCCGCTCCTAAGAACTCTTACTTCATCAACTGGCATGACTTCCACTTCATTCACATTTTCCTCATTTTGTTTTTCAGAACTATTATATTTTAGTTTGTAAGTGCCCATTTCTCTAATCATATAAATTGGACTGTCAGGTTCTTCTTGCCCGTTTTTCTCCAATGCTGTTTCAGACTTTTCGGGCAGTGGTTCCTCTTCAATACAAATGGGCACGTCTTTTTCCTTTTTTACTTCTGGTCCAGTTTCTTCAATTAATAATTCAGCAGAAGCCTCCGTAGCTGGTGATTTTTCCACTTCTTTCTCACTGAGTGGATGGTGTGCTGTTTTCACGTCCACTAGTATGACTCTAGCTTCCCGGAGCTTGGGCAGATCAGTGACTCCTTCCTGTGATGCTTCTGTTTCTGCTGGATCAATTAGGTATTCGTCTGTCTTACTGTTTTCCAAACTAACAGTGGATGTATCAAGCTCGTGTGTCAAGTTATCTCTATCGCTCTCCTTATGTTCTGCTTCCACAATTACAGCCTCTGCCATTCCCTTTGTGATTTTATCTTTCTTCCTGTCTTGCAGGTTATCTTCAAGGAAAGGTCTGGCTTCATCTTCACCAGTCCTTGGAGCACCATCTCTCCCCAGTGAACTCAGTTCGTCAGCAGTTCTTTTTCCTTCCTCTTCATGAACAGCCTTGACAGGGTTTACTTGATCATTACTTAGGCCACTCAAAGGCAAAAGGGTGGACCCATCTTGGTCATCATCATCAGATACCTCAGAAAGAAAATCTGCTTTTACCCCAATGTTTTGATCACTGGCTAAATCCATTTCTTCTATAGCTTTTTCTTTTTCCTGGGTCACCTCCTCAGTTCCTTCCATTTCTGACATGTTTTTATTTCCAATGTGAGAATTATCGCAAGCCTGTGTCAGATTCTCTCGGTCTTGACACACCTCTGCAGCGAGTTCCGTTACATCTTCATCTTCTCGTGGAATTAAAATAGTACTTATCTCTGCCACTTCTGCAATGGCAATGTCATTCTTCCCTTTCTCTTCTGCTAGCATGTTAACTATTCCCTAAAACATAAAAACACACAGTTAAGACACGATTGTCGATTAAATGTTAATTTTGACAAAACTACTATAAATATATATATCTATATATATATCTATGTATATATATATATATCTATATGTACTGTATATAGATATCTATCTATCTATCTATACACACCTTAGTCACGGCTTCATCAGAAAAAGATGTTATCTTCCATTCACCCAAAGTATGTTCATGTGGGGTCTGTGCTTCAATATACTGCCGTCTAATAGATACAAGAATATTATTTTATATTTTTTGAACATCAGAATACAGTGATCCTTCGCTACTTCGTGCTTCAAACTTCGCGCCCTCAGTACATCGCAATATTTTTTTTCAATAAAAAAATAAGTAAATGCGGTATTTTATGAGCTGAACCGATCCGATCACTTAGTCTACCACTCTCGCTCCAGCCGCTTTTCTTGGTGAGGCAGTGCACTGGAGTTGCTTATTATAGTTAACGATGATTGACAGAGGGTCAATCTTGCCGGATCTTGCCAGAGACGCTTACTTCAAAGCACCGTATGTGTCAATCATCGTTTAACTTGTTAAACACTTGCTGTGGCAACTCAATGTGTGAAAGTGAGCAGCTTGAGCGGATTTCAGTGGACTCACTCAATAAAGCATTTAATAAAGACAAGCATTTTTCTACCTTATTCTTGTTTATAAATATTTCGGTGGGAGAGTAATATGTTTAAAACATAATTATTACATTTGAAGTGCTTAAATACCATTTATTAAAAAAGATATCTATACATAAGTTTTTTTTTTTATACTTTTGGAAAAGCAAGTGAAAAAACATGTCTTATATGTATCTCTTTCCAATGCTAAAGCTGAACAAATATATTGAACACACACACACACACAAAAAAAAGTAAATTTTTTTTTGGGGGGGGGCGCTACTCTATGGTTTTTCACTTATCGCACCGGGTTCTGGTCCCCATTAACCACGAAAAACGAGGGATCACTGTACAATTATTTCTCATTACTAATTAGACAAATGAATGGAAAAAAATGTAAACTGACAAGGAAAGAAACAAAGCTGCTATAGTACTCTAATGAATGTTTGCTGTGTGTAACACTATGGCAAAAAATTCCATTGAATATATTTTGTCAAAAGGCGTCACAGCAAAAAAAGAAATTTGTGGTTACCTGTCAACTTTTTTAAATGCATTCCTTTGAATCTTGTCAGCTTTCTTTTGGGGCTTTTGAGCGCTGCTTCTACTCTGACTTCCAACAGGCGTTTCCTCAGTATCTGTTCGGATCATTACGTTAATTTACTTAGTTTCCTGTAGAAAATGTTGAAATGCATACCTGCAGTAGCTCCACCCACTAACACTTTATCCTGCAAATTCAAAATCAAAAGGTGTGGAAATAACAATAAAGGTGTTAGAAAGTAATAGCTATCTTTTGGGCTGGACTAAAAACTGAAATACAATGAGGAAACATACCGCAATTTCAATCGTGTACACAATAGACTCAGCTGCTTTTATCTGTGCGGCGATTGTCACTTCCTTCTCTGCCTCTTTTGTGACCTCATATGGAGTCTCTGTACATAACAAACTTGTGGATGCAGCTGTATTATGTAAATAAATCGATATTCATTAATAACATTTTAATATGAGCATTTGAATTTGACACAATATGCAAGTTTTAAAAGAGCTAAGAAAAAGAGTTTTAGAGATGAAGATCTGCATTTCATATTCAAACCACTGTTCGTCTTACGTACATTTTGAATGAAAGAGTTCAAAGAAGGAAATTTGGTCATAACATGGGCAGCACAGTTCTGGTCCATTTGTAGTTCATGTAAATGTTGAGAGGAAGGCCAGAGGGGAGTAACAGTGATCAGGCTATAGGATGTGATCAGATCTTGGATGTGAGGAATGAACAGGTGATGTTGTGTGTAAGGACTGTATAACATATTTGGTATGGTATATGGCTGTATGGCATATTACCTGTCAACGCCATAGTCTGAACCTTACTGGCAATGTTAAACCTCTGGTTTGGTCGTCCTTCTCCCTCGACCTCCCAAAATAAGTCTGCATCTGCTGGGAACTGGTGTAGGTACTTCTCACACACTGCAGACAAAGGGCAATTGACATAGTATTAATATTATTATTACAATCGGTATACTGTAGTAAACATCACAGATGCATTATTTTAAATACAAAAGTAAATCAAGCAATCTTTTCCACTTTTAGGACATTAGAAATTGTAAGCAGAACACTATAATTTTCAAGCATTAAAATCCCCATACCAAAACCACTAATTGTGCAAGTTTTCCCACTTGAAAATATTAGAGAGGCCTGTAATTGTCAACATGGGTAAACCTCAACCATGAGAGACATACTGTGGGGGAAAAAAAACAGAAAATCACATTGTTTGAGTTTTAAAGAATTTATTTGCAAATCATGGTGGAAAATAAGTATTTGGTCAACACAAAAAGTTCATCTCAATACTTTGTTATGTACCCTTTGTTGGCAACAACGGAGGCCAGACTTTTCTGTAACTCTTCACAAGCTTTTCACACACTGTTGCTGGTATTTTGGCCCATTCCTCCATGCAGATCTCGTGTAGAGCAGTGATGTTTTGGGGCTGTTGTTGGGCAACACGGACTTTCAACTCCCTCCACTGATTTTTTTATGGGGTTGAGATCTGGAGACTGGCTAGGCCACTCCAGGACCTTGAAATGCTTCTTACGAAGCCACTCCTTTGTTGGCCTGGCTGTGTGTTTGGGATCATTGTCATGCTGAAAGACCCAGCCACGTCTCATCTTCAATGCCCTTGCTGATGGAAGTAGATTTTCACTCAAAATCTCTCGATACATGGCCCCATTCATTCTTTCCTTTACACAGATCAGTCGTCCTGGTCTCTTTGCAGAAAAACAGCCCCAAAGCATGATGTTTCCACCCCCATGCTTCACAGTGGGTATGGTGTTCTTCTGATGCAATTCAGTATTCTATATCCTCCAAACACAACCTGTGTTTCTACCAAAAAGTTCTATTTTGGTTTCATCTGACCATAACACATTCTCCCAGTCCTCTTCTGGATCATCCAAATGCTCTCAAGTGAATCGCAGACGGGCCTGGATGTGTACTTTCTTCTGCAGGGGGACACGTCTGGCAGTGCAGGATTTGAGTCCCTGGCGGCGCATTGTGTTACTGATAGTAGCGTTTGTTACTGTGGTCCCAGCTCTCTGCACGTCATTCACTAGGTCCTCCTGTGTGGTTCTGGGATTTTTGCTCACCATTCTTGTTATCATTTTGACGCCACGGTGTGAGATCTTGCATGGAGCCCCAGATCGAGGGAGATTATCAGTGGTCTTGTATGTCTTCCATTTTCTAATTGCTCCCACAGTTGATTTCTTTACACCAAGCGTTTTACCTATTGCAGATTGTCTTCCCAGCCTGGTGCAGGTCTACAATTTTGTCTCTGGTGTCCTTCGACAGCTCTTTGGTCTTGGCCATAGTGGAGTTTGGAGTGTGACTGACAGGTGACTGTGACTTGTGGACAGGTGTCTTTTATACCGATAATGAGTGAAAACAGGTGCCATTAATACAGGTAACGAGTGGAGCCTCATTAGACCTCGTTAGAAAAAGTTAGACCTCTTTGACAGCCTGAAATCTTGCTTGTTTGTAGGTGACCAAATACTTATTTTCCACTCTAATTTGGAAATAAATTCTTTAAAAATCAAACAATGTGATTTTCTGTTTTTCCCCCCCACATTCTGTCTCTCATGGTTGAGGTTTACCCATGTTGACAATTACAGGCCTCTCTAATCTTTTCAAGTAGGGTAACTTGCACAATTGGTGGTTGACTAAATACTTATTTGCCCCACTGTAATTGTTGATAACAGTCGCTTTGTCATTTTGTTAATTTTATTCCACTTCTTCTGACATTCATTACACAGTTACTCCTTCGTTTGTGACATAAATCATGTCACATGATTGTACATGGGAAGCATACATACTCTTATACATGGCTTTGGTGAGTGGATATCTCAATCCCAAATAGTCATCTTCAAAACTCAGCACAAAGTCCTTCAGCATGTGAATGCCAAAGCCATTACGACGATGACATTTCCTCACAAATATAGATTCCATCACAGGAAGTTGATATCCTGTTGGAAGAATAATTATATAAAGTGCCTACAAGGGAAACAAATGTACACAACCATAAATAAGGATATATATATGGTGGAAAACACTCAGGTGACTTCAAGTTCCTCTCTGTGACCCCCAATTTGGCCAGATTTCAAAATTGTCCGATATGCATGTGTGAAAAGCTTAAAATCTTAATTTTCTAAGGGAAGAAAAATTTTGAACAGGACGGCATTTAAAAAAAAAAAAATTAAACAACGAAACCCTAACTGGAGGTGAGAGCATGAGAGAGCATAATTAAAGAAGCCATGATTTTAACGAAATATCGCGTACACACCTTGCTTTGATCCAAAAAAACCCATGTAGCATGTATCACTGAGTCTCAAGACACATGTGAATGGGCACAGCTGTTATTTAGGGGGATTTTATGAAACATGGTAATCTAACAAGGGTCGCAATGCAGAAATCGCAGACATCAAGGAGTGGTCGAGATGTTCTTTTTCATATATTTACCCTTTTAAATGTTTTCTCCCAATTTTTCTTTGTTTGGATCGAAATTCTATCATCTAACATATCGGGGAAAATGCGACAGTTACAAAAAAATTACAAATTAGCGATAGTTATGAGGTAGTTATCCGTGATTTATTTACAGACACCATTTTTTTCATTGTGACGTAATTTTGCATGTGAGTGAATATTTTTTTTTAGTTTTTTTTTTTTTTTTTTTTAAACTAAATATTAGAACTCAATTAATGATTCTAAGCTAAAAATGACATTTTCAATTATAAATATAATTACTTACCTTCTTTTTATGGCTGGGTTAAAATAAAAGCGGTTGCGCGACGTCTGTAAACGCAGGTTTCCATGGTAAAACAAATTAAAAGTAGTTCGGGGGCTTAATGCGCCATTAATCTGCTATGGCAGCATATAGACATATTGTTCTATCAAACACAACAGTTCTTTTGGCTTAAAATACATCCGTTTATTTTAAAGAGGGTTGCAAGAGCAGAAACTACTTTTTCCGTCTTGTTTTGTGTTTTCCGCCATACACACAGTATAGGCCAAAAGTTTGGACACACCTCATTAAATGCAACACAAATGAATGTCCCAAACCCACTGATAAAACAGTAAATTCCACTAATTACCTATGAAGTCAAAAAACATTTTAGGTCACTCCCTCTTGAAGCTCATCAAAAACATGAAAAGAGTGTGCAAAAAAAAGTCATCAGCGCACTGGCTACTTTGAAGACACTTGAATATTATACATGTTTTTAGTAATTTCACCTTTTTTTTTTTTTTTTTGCTAAGTACATAATTCCACACATGTCCATTCATAGTTTAATTACCTTCAGAGAGAATTTACAATGTAAATAGTCATGAAAATAAAGAAAATGCATGAAGGAGAAGATGTGTTCAAACTTTTTGTCTGTACTGTATATGCAGTATATTAGCGAGACACACACACACACACACACACACACACACACACACACACACACACACACACACACACACACACACACACACACACACACACACACAGATATAGTAGTATGTATATATATATAAGTATCTGAACCCTTCGGAATTTCTCACATTTTTGCATAAAATCACCATCAAATGTGATTGGATCTTTGTCAAAATCACACCGATGAAAAAAACAGTGTCTGCTTTAACTTAAACCACCCAAACATTTAGGTTTTCATATTTAATGAGGATAGTATGCAAACAATGACAGAAGGGGGGAAAATAAGTGAACCATCACATTTAATATTTTGTGACCCCCCCCCTATTTTGTGACCCCCCCCCCCCCCTTGGGAGGAATAACTTCAACCAGACGCTTCCTGTAGCTGCAGATCAGTCTGGCACATCGAAAAGGATTAATCTTGGCCTATTCTTCTCTACAAAACTGCTGTAGTTCAGTCAGATTCCTTAGATTTCTGGCATGAATCACTGTCTTTAGGTCATGCCACAGCATCTCAATGGGGTTCAAGTCTGGACTTTGACTTGGCCACTCCAGAACGTATATTTTGTTCTTCTGAAACCATTCTGAAGTTGATTTACTTCTGTGTTTTGCATCATTGTCTTGTTGCAGCATTCATCCTCTTTTTAGCTTCAACTGTCTGACAGTCGGCCTCAGGTTTTCCTGCAAAACATCCTGATAAACTTTAGAATTCATTCTTCTTTTCATGATTGCAAGTTGTCCAGGCCTGAGGCAGCAAAACAGCCCCAAATCGTGATGCTCCCGCCACAGAGCTTCACGGTGGGGATGAGGTGTTGATGTTTGTGAGCTGTTCCATTTTTCCTCCACACATGACGTGGTGTTCTACTCCCAAAACAACTCAACTTTGGTTTCATCATTCCGCAAAATATTTTGCCAAAACGTCTGTGGAGTGTCCAAGTGCCTTTTTGCTAACATTAAACGAGCAAAAATGTTTTTTTTAAGATAGCAGTGGCTTCCTTCGTGGAGTGCTCCCATGAACACCATTCTTGTCCATAGTTTTACATATAGTTCATGTGTGCACATTAGTATTGGACTGTCCCAGATATTTCTGTAAGTCTTTAGCAGACACGAGGGTTCTTTTTTACCTCTCTGAGTATTCTGCTCAGAACTCTTGGCGTCATCTTTGGTGGACGGCCACTCCTTGGGAGAGAAGCAACAGTGCCAAACTCTCTCCATTTGTAAACAACTTCTCTGACTGTCGATTGATGAACATCCAGACTTTTAGAGATGGTTTTGTATCCTTTCCCAGCTTTATACAAATCAACAATCCTTGATCGCAGTTCTTTAGACAGTATTTTCACCAGTGTGATTTTGACAAAGATTAGATTACATTTGATAGTGATTTTCATGTAATTTGAGAAATTCAAAAAGGTTCAGATACTTTTTCATACCACTGTATATACATTTTTGTTTAGACACGTATGACAGTAAAAGTTCTCCGTTACTTTCTAGGACTACTTTACTTAGGACTACTACTACTTCTACTTCAGCATCCAAAACAGATTGCAATAGTGGTTCCATATTCCACATCCATAATGAAGGTCACCTGAGTGTTTAACTGAGTAGAAGCCAACAGCCTCCCCATTGTGCCAGCAAATCTTTGCATAATCCTCCTCCCCATGGCAGAGGAATGGAAATTCATCTTCTGAATTGATCTCCCTTACTCTATAGATCAACCGATTCAGAACATATAACACAATTCTTTCGCCAACTGTCTCCACCTGGGGGTAAAACACACCATAAAATAGCAGCTATATCGGTTCATTTACAAAACTGGACGAAAGTTGGACATCCAATAGAAGAGTTTGTCAGCTATGAGTAATTGTTAACAACATGACGTTTTGCAAAAGTCCTTTTACCGTCAAAGTCCCATCTCGAGCATGATCAGAGGTTTTGAGAATATCGTCTGCAGTCCACCACTTGCCCAAAAGGTAAAGAGCAATGGCATTGAGTGGGTTGGAAGGAGAAAAGAGGGCCAGTGTCCTATCTTTGTCACTGGAAACATACAGAGGAACATAGCCTACCCCGGAAATGGCTACACTGACCTAAAGACGAAGAGGACAGCACAAAAATGAGTATGTTAATATGAGTTAATATGAATTAACTCGGGTAATTCAATGAGAAAAAAAGCTTCGAATCAAATATTGCTGTTTCGAGGATTCGTTTAATTAGAGTGGTGTTGTAATAGTTTACTTTGAAAGTGTTTGCATTTAGCTTCATTGATTTGGTGAGATACACTGCCCTCTAGGGGCTGCAGTGAATATGACATAACTCCTTTAATCCAGCTGCTCCCTGTTAAGACCAACATAAGTTTTTGTTGAGCAAACGTGTTATTTTTTCATATCATTTAATGTAATTTAGTTTAATTTCTAATTTAGTGTATAAGTATATTTAGCTGTTTTTTTTTTGTTTGTTTTTTTGAGGGAATATGTGTTTGAACTATTTGTTGAGAGCGTTGTAAAAAAAGTTAGCATTTTATAGCATTTAAGCAGGCGGACCTTTGCTACGCAAGTTAGCCAAATTTTCTGCTGTTGTACTTAGATCCTCTTTTATTTCTCTTTTACCGTTCGAGGCAAAAGCCAGGTATTCTAATTTACTTGAGAATGAAAGCGCAATCCTGCATAGTTTGAAAAAACATGCTGGAATTTTATGTTGTATTCGCATTTAAAGCTCTTTTAAAAGTGCAATCTAAGAATGCCTTTGTTTTACAGCTCCTAAAATGTATTCAGCAACGCATTAAACGTTCCTAATCCGATTACTCGATGATTCGAACTAACTAGTTGATTAATCGATTATTAAAAATCGATTATTAAAATAATCGATAGCTGCAGCCCTAGTTAAGACTACATTATGAATATATTTACATGAAGTTCTCCTCACATTTCAGATTACGTTCCAGTTTCGCATGTAAAACGGGCAGAAGATCGGTTACTAAAAGGCAGCGTTATCTGCTCGTCTGCATTACCATGACCTGGATGAAAATTTATACACAACACAAGCATATTTCATAAACTATCATTTCAATTTACATTCATGACCGCCCTCTAACAATATTTATTAATTTCACCAGTTAGCAGAGGGGTAGTTCTGCAATGTGGAATTCATGAAACCCAACTGAATTTGAAACTGATATCCTCTGTGAGAATGAACAAAATGTAACTTTTAACTTGGCATTTCTTTTCAAATAGCGGATGCACTGATAAAACAGAAATCTAAGCTTCCCCTGAGTGATAGGTTGTGTAACCTTGGTGGAGTCCGAAAGGGTTATTTCTTCAACAGAATCTGTGTTGCTGTAAAGGAGATTGTGCATGTAGTTTCTAGCTGATGCTTCAAGCCGAGCCTGGCTGACATCAGCCAGGAAATCAACAGGGAACTTCATACCTAGAATACATAAACACATCCGGTTTAATAGTTGGCACTTTAATAATTTTATGTACTCAATACAAGTGTTATATGAGGAAAACTTGCAATATGCATGACTTTCTTTGCTGCCTTTCACAGGTGTATGTGTTCTGTTATATGCAAAGACACAAAATGTCTGAGTGCAGTTGCATGCATTTGACCAGTGAAAGCTGGCCCCCACACAACCCCCGAGGGCAGGGCGCTGTTAATACAACTCATCTGTAACGTAACTTGCCAGGCATGGAATGTTCTTTACAGCAGGTTTGTGGAGGCTTTGTAACCCATTGAGGACTAAATTCACATTAATAAAATATACATAAAAAACATGCCTAACTTCATGGCCAAAATCTTAAAAGTTAAACATATATAAAGTGGAAATGACAACATAAAAGATTAAATGGAGTAGAACAAATAAATGAGCACTGAGAGCTGAGCAAGGAATAAAAATAGGTTTTAAGACGAGTTTCTAAAATGGACAGTGAGGGGGCTTGTCTAAAAGGAAGACTATTCCACAAGTTTTTGACCACAGACCCAAAAAAAAAAGCTCTATCCCCTTGGAATTTCCGCTTGAACCTCGGTACCTCAAGGATCAGCTGGTCGGCCGACCTCAGGCTCTAAGCAGGTGTATGCGGATAGAAATGCTCAGAGGTACAGTGCTAGGCCATTTAAAGATTTAAAAACACAACAAAAAATACAGCTACAAATGTAAATTTCTAAATAAGCAGAGACCGAGCTACCCCATTTAATATGAAAAGTTGATTTGCATACCAGAAGGCTAGATTGCGGTTGATATTTTTGGGCACCCCTTTGTGTCAACATAACAAAAAGTTTGCTATGATTAATCCGATCAAAGGCTTTCAATGAGTCAATAAAGCACAAAAACATTGTTGAGTTTAGGCTTTGATACTTAAGTAATGGTTCCTTTAACGCAAATATGCACGTCTCCTTTTCCATGTTTCCTTTTAAACCTGAACTAATTGTCACTAGTGGAAATAAATATTGCTATTCTATTCTGTATGGTTGTATCCAGAGCACACTTATGGCAAAGATGGCAGAGCAACAAAAAAGACAAAAAATTTTGTCCGAGCCGAGGAGACAAAAAAAAAAAGGAAAAGGGGAGGCTACCAGGATAAAAAGACACTCAAGAACAATCATTGGCCCTGCTTTCATTCACTGGTGTGACGATGCCCAAAAGGGGTTTGGGGGGGAGGGATTAAGTTGGAGGGAAGGTGGGGATATACAGTACAAAATCAAACGTTTCTTATTATCAACATCGTCATATGCTATTGTTTAGCCACTCCTGGATTCATTACCTCATTACTATTCACAAAGCCGCTGGAAACAGAAATGTCATTCATTCCATCTGCAGGCGACCGGGAGACCATGACTTTACGACACTTCGCCCTGGTCCTCGTGGGAAACGCAGTCTTCCTTAAGGCAAAAAACTACGACTTTTGTCCACTTGGGTCGCTAAAATCGACCAAAACTGAAAAGTTACCTAGTGTTGCTTTAAATGCTCAGCTGTAATACTATCAACACCACAAACCTTGTTTTCTAGATCAATAATGGCTTTATGGATTTCATCTGGTGTTATCACTGAAATCTCACTGAGATCAACATTATTGGGTAGGAATATATCACTCTAAAAACAGTTAAACAGTTTGTAGTTGTGCTTTCTCCATAATTCCGCAACGTTATAAGAGCCATATACTCCTTTGATATTAAATAACAAGGGAGCTTTACAATTATTCTATACTTTCACCTCCTTCCAAAAGTCAAAGTAAAAAATCTTATGTATACAAGGCTGTCATGCTTACTTGACAGTCAACAGCCTACTGAGTCCAACCAAACTAGCAACTACTGCGTGCCTGTTTGGAACACTTTGTTCCATACAGTGTGGAAAGTAATTGAAATGATTGTTGTTGTTTGTAACGTCCAAAAAGAACGGTACAGTACAGTACAATACAATACAATACAGTCCAGTCAGCCCAGTACAGTGTGTATTGAATTCCGTCTATTTTCACACTGAACCTGTCCCCCCCACGCTGTCCCGTGCAACACTGTCCCGTGCAACACAGCCTGACATCAGACACTCACACATATGCGTTCGACAGTACATAAACATTAACCTACCGTCGATTTGTCCAAAATCTCACACAATCCTAACTATTTAACAGATTTAAAGGATGAAAGTCTACAACTGCTGCGCGAGCTGATGATAGAACAATGTGCGCATGCCCTGCTCAAGTCACCGGAATCCTTTGGTGCTCTTATGTAACTCAAGTTTAATCTCCTCTCTTTAATACAACGGAGTATTAGGGCCAAACATACAAAGAAAAAATGGGCCAGCGAGAATAAAGTAATAATTTTACAAGATTAACCCTTTCAGAGACAACTATTCAAGTTAATTCTTAAAACCTTTAACCCTTTACAAGCCGAGTGGGAAAAAAAACTTCAATATAAGCAATTTTTATTACATTGATACATATTATATATATATATATAAATAAAACGTTTAATTAAAAAACATTAATCATTAGGTTTTTTTTTGTTGGTTTTTTTTTTTTACATTCTTTTGAATTAAAAAAAAAAAAAATCATAAATTAATACAACGTTAATAAAAATAAAATTAAAAAAAAAGATTTAGGTGGAAAAAGGACAAAAAGTTTTACTGCATGCAAGCCGGCAGGAGTGTTTCAAGAGTGATTTGGTCGAGGATTACAGGTAATTATTATTTAACATAGCCCTATGCATGCACTTTGAAATGTTGTGAAAAAAATGCATGGGAAAACAAATTTGTGTAACTTTAGCTTGAAATACTTACGTAAAATGAATGATAACTGCCTGTTTTTTTTTTCTTGTTTTTTTTTTGCTTTTAACCAATAATCTAGGCTGTTCTATGTTCATATCTATAGAAATTCCATTGCATACGCAATTATTTACAAGAATTTTCAACTTAACAAGCTCTTTGTTTTGTGATGGCCGCCACATTGGATTTACACAATATTGTATTTTAGCTCGAAGTATTTACGTAAAATGAATGATAACTGCTCGTTTTTTTGCTTTTAACCAAGAATCTAGACCAGTGGTTCTTAACCTTGCTAAAGGTACCGAACACCACACGTTTCACATGTGAATTTACCTTACCCTTCAGAATTGGATGATAAAACCTTTTTTTTTTTTCCAAATTCAAAACCAATATATCTAAGATAGCACACTAATAGCAAATTCCTGACAAAAGTCTTCTAATTTTAAATTTTAATGAACAGTTCAAATTTTGAGACCGCGCTGCCCATTGGTCTGTTGTATTCCCTCATACCAAGTGTGAGTCAACCTTCCACTGGGCAAACCAGTTCTTCCTCCCATCAGATCGAGGACTAGCAATTAAAAGAAATGGATTAAGCCTGTAAATTGGGAGAAAACAAGTCCAAAACCTGGTCTAAAAAGCCACTTTGCCTAGATTTAATCAGCGTACGAAAATAAAGCTTTGTTTCTTTACCTTTACCGAAACCCTTTAGACTTACTCACCGAACCCCTGAGGTTCGATCAAACCCAGGTTAAGAACCACTGATCTAGACTGTTCTATGTTCATATCTATAGAAATTCCGGTGATGTACGCATTCATTTACAAGAATTTTCAACTTAAAAATCTCTGTTTTGTGATGGCCGCCATGTTGTATCCATACACAGTAGTGTAAGTTTACATTCAAATGATCAGGTAAATTTCGGCCAACTGCCCATTTTTTGGGCAAAAAGTAGTAATTTAGACATTTCTGTGTCAATACAAAAAAATCACTTTGCCTGTTTTATTTTATGTTACATTTCAATCTAAAAACGATGATAACCAGATAGCCGGTAAGACGTGCCTCCGTGCTGAGGCAATAATAACATTGGAATTAAACCTAAATTAGTTGTGATTGTATATAGAAAAATGCCAATTTTGCCTTTGTTGAGTAAAATGAAAATGATTCTGCATGCTTTCCTCTAGTATTAAGTTTCTGATGTGAAAAGTGAGTGATTTATTAACTGTTGAAAATCATGTAAAAGTTGCTTTTTTCGGGCAAAAACTTATATGTTAAAAATTGCTATTTATCCTGAAAATATAGGTTATTATCTCTGCATTTGGTGATTTTTGTGCATCTAGCGTAAAATTTGAGAATTTTAGAGTTTTGTTATGCTTGTATAAAAAATGATTAATCAGGATTTTATTAGGGAACGACTTCGAATTTTTTATGCCCAGGGGAGGTGCCTGTTTTGGTTTTAGGTCGCTAGCGGCTTTGGTTTTGAAAATATTTGAATTTTATGTTTTTGAAAATAGGCCCCTACAGATCGGCACCGAGCCCCGTCAACTGATAGTGAAGTCTATGAATGAGTAAAAAGATACACTCCAAAGTAGATTTTTAAAAAAAATAGCATTAACACGTCATATGCTACTGACAAAGGGCAAATGAAAAAACGTTCATTCGCCCCTCCAAGAAAAATGGATTGGACGTCTGTCGCCGTCAATGGTAGCCAATGCATTAAATGAGAGCTCAAGGATAAAAAAAAAAGGTCATAATTCGTGTATGAAAGGGTTAAATTAAAGCAAACGTTATTCATTATTCTGGTGGGAATGTTTTAGGGAGCTTCATCTTGGAAGAGCTCTCTCCTCTACATCTGACAGCTGACTTTAACCCTTTATTCGCCAAGGGATGATTGTTGGTTATTTAAAACAACGCTAAACAATTAAAAAAAACACACACAACAATATAAAGACCTGGCGTCCACAAACATTAACATCACATTTGAGACCACAATATTAACATTTGAAAATTATACATGTGTGGCCTACAACAGGTTACAATTATAAATATTATAATTATTTTTTTTTTTTAAATATATTTTTATAACTACATTTTAAAAATATAATTTAACACAGTGTAGCCTAAAAAAACAATAAAAAAATAACAGACAAATGGGTTTCAATAACTCTTAGGTTGCTTTTCCCCTCCATAGTATGTAATCATTACCTGCCATTAACAAGGATAGATATCCAAATTTATATAAAGTGGGAGGACTGGCAGGGAATGATCGCTGTCAACCTTGGACATCTAGTGCCGTCAATTAGTTAAATTTTGAGAGACTGATAAAGGGTTAAAGAAACAGCAACTTTTAGCGCTGTCCACAGGTTTGGATTTATTTCACTTATTGGAAAATAAATTCCGTTTTATAAATGCGTAATGATTGAACGTGCTGTGATCGACATCATGACTAAACGCAGCTTTTTTTTTATTAGTACTGTATCCGTACAGTAGCCTACATTGAAGACGCCAGTTTAAGTGTTGTCCAACAGAGGGCACTATTTTTAGTAAATTAAATTTGAGGCCTTCATATGAGGATAACTGCTCATTTGGGCGCATTAGAAAACGAATGAAAGACACCCCTGGACTTCCCACATTGTAAAAAATGCGGGATGACATTTTCCTACTGTATAATGGGAAATTAAATAGTAGGCACTCTGAGGGTGTCTGAAGGGGAAAACCTGGACCCTAACAAATATGTGGACTTAATTCTGCCTAGGTATAAAAAGAAGTGTGTGTAGTAAAATGCACATTCATACACTGCAAATATAGCTACAGTATATCTGCCTGTGTTTGACGTTTCCAATATTTGATCGTTTAGGAAGTGTTTGAATGATCAAATCTGCCATGTTTCAGTTGAATGTGTCACTAGTGCGTAAGTAGGCCTACTGTTCAAGCAGGGGAGGAGTATGTGAAGTTATCGTAGACAGTACTCTGTTATTCAGTCACTTAGCTCATCAGTGAGGTGTTGGTTGGAACCAGGAGCTGTCTGCACAGACAAGGCCGCTATTGTGCTGACAGCGCTGGTGCACGGGCATTTTCTACTTTGGTGTTCACTTATAAAGCATTCACTCAGGTTCACACCTTTGGGCTATTTAGATATCAATTAAAAATCCATGTGAGAGGAAACCCGAGTACCTATAGATAACACACACACACACTCACATACACAAAATTATGTTATGTTATTATGTTATGTTTTTAGACAACAACATGACTGACAAAGATGGAGTCGACTTTCATGCTTTTTCTTTAAACGAGAACTTAACCTGGAGGATATTTTTGTTCATTGTCATACTTTGTAAGCAGGCTATGGGCAAATGTGGGAAAAGAAATGCTCTCATCCTTGGGAATTGACAAAATTCTAGTAGTCTACAACTGCATCTGGTAATGAGGACAATAATAGTTATTTCAGTCCTATTGAAGTGTATCATACATTAACAATCTTTGGAGGACTTCCCCAAGCTGTAAGGGGGAATGAAAACAGTCGGGAACCTTTCCAAAATACCATACTGCAGAGAATGAATGATGGTTATTGTTCATTTAATACCTGCAGAAAATAAGAGGTGGGGGCAGGTGGAAGGCGTTCAGATTTCACCTACCTTCCAAAACCCCCATCTGCAGTCATGAATTGAGTTGATTGTAAGAAGAGGGCAAAAATAGAAAGACTATCTGCAAGGCTCCTAGTGTGCACTCAAAAATGATTAATTCACGGGTGAACTTACAGTATAGTCCAGTGACTTTAGTGATGTGTGAAGACCTTCGAATGAACATATCCCAGTAGATCCATGGACTTCCAAGAACTGTGTAGATGACCGAGTAGAAGCTCAGTCTCAGCCTTGAAGAGGTGACTCCCACATTCCCTATAGCAGCTCTTTTTTGTTGTAGAGTTGGTATTAAAATGTAGCAAAGTAGCATTATATAAAATGTAACTATATAAACAAAGCATGAAAGAGTCAACGTTTGGTACCAGGATCAGAAAGAAACATGAAGCTGTAAAAAATATTCATGCTTGCCAAAAACAAGAATTATTTGATGAACTAATGTTAAAGCAAGGTAAGGTAATAAAATAAGAAATAAAATCTGTCATTCTGAAGTTTGGTCTCTTATTCATCTTTGCTCTTGAACCCAAATGTCCTCAGTATACAAAAAATAAATAAAACCCCAAATGTCTTCAATATACAGGAAAAAAAAAGGAATTGTCCTCGCCGTTCCAATGCTTTTAGAGGGGACTCCATGAGATATTCGTCAAGTTACAATCAAGGATTCCACAAAAGTACAATTAATCCCATATTCTCAATCTTTATTAAAACACACTAAAACAATAAAGGTTCTTCAGAACATGAAGAAATTTGTGGTCACATGGATACCCCTAATCACCCAGAATAATGTCCCAGATGCCTCAAGTGGCCACCATTCCTCAAATTTGTGACCGCTGCTCTATAGCAACGTCAATTTAACTGGCCTGCAGACTTTTACGACAAAGAAACATGACATGATATCTCAAGCGAAGGTTATTAAAATATCTGTTGTCAATATGAAGGTAAACACCCATTAAAAATGACATGCACTACTACGCTTTGTATTTATTATGCACAATTTTATTTTCCTAGGGCGTAGGTTTGGTCTCAAGATTGGTAGGGACGATATTACCGTAATACAAATAATGCAAACAATGATCCAAACAAGGGACGGCTAGCTTGACTTCGTTGTTCCTTGAGGAGGCTGGCCTGACCACAGTAGTTTAGCAGGTTAGCACAAACAATGTTATGCTAACTCTAATGCAGGTTGGACTCTCAGTAGCAACATTAGTGGTGTTATCCCCACTTCCATAACATTGACATCTTTTTACATTACTTATAGTGGCTGCTGCTGCCCCACCCCCAAAAAAACTTCTAATATCACTCCTCTCCAAAGGGGGTGTAGGAGGCGGCATGCTGTCGACATGAAACTGTCGAGACTTTGTGAGTTTGTGTGTGTGTCTTTGTTGTTGGACGGGGGGATTTGAACTCATCAGTCAACTAAACGTTCGTTTGAGGGGGGTGGGAAAATGGGAGTTTGGCACATTATTCACTTAATAATGGTAGGGTCTATTCTATCATTACAACATATGGGGAAAAAATATATATAACTGAACTCTTTACATAATGCAAATAGGGTTGCTTAAAGTTGGTGGGGACAGTTTGAGCATCCTGAAAAGTTGGTAGTGTTATGTCCCTACCGTCCCTATGCAAACCTACACCCTTGTTATTTTCCCTTTATGGTTCACATCAAAACTTGACCGAAATTCATGCTATGCTTTGAAAGATGACAGGAATATTTCATGTTTAAAATTTAAATTATCTCAACTTCAAACATTTTTTTTTACATTTTGCACAAACATTAGAGTTTTTTCACTCCATTTACAACAAGCCCTCCCAGTTAAAACAGATTAAACATTTACAGTATCACACTGAACATCCATTTGTAGCACTGTGTTTCAAATCAAGTTTGGTGGGTCGTCACCGTTCAGTGCAAATGTACTGTACTGCTGGGCCAACACAAAGTATTACTTTAGTTCCCATGACAACTGGTAGCTGAAGAAGCAACAATGTGAGATCTATGACTTGCCCAGACTGAGGATAAGGTGAGTGTCTGAAATAGTTCTTTTTTTTTTTTTTTTTTTTTTTTTTTTTTTGTGAAGGTAGCGATTCATTACCTAACAGTAAAACCCGAATTTCCCACATACCATATCGACAACAATCGAGTATGTGCCAGTTATTTAGCTTGCTCCTTTTCTTGCTGCCGGGCCCGGTAAAAGTGTAGTTTTGTATTTATTCTGCCGATTTGTGAGGCCAAATGTAACCCAGGACGTCTAAATTTCGTGTTCTTCCGACTCATAGAATTCTGTGGAAAATGAGTAGTGGAAGTAGAAAACCGCAAAAAATTGTTTACCATTTTATAGCCTGACAAAGGTGCAATGTCCAAAATGGCAGCACACTCTTTGGGCGGAAGTACAATGACGTAACCTCTATTATGACATTTGTACGGTGAGGGCCCTTTTTCTTTTTCACAGACTTAAATTGTAATAAATACAACCTTTGCAAAGAACTCACAGTTTGATATATAATATTAAAAACTTTATTTCAACGTAGGTTGTCATTCTTTTTTACGTCGCCATGTCTTCGGGCAAGGGACATAAAACTTTTTGAAGACACCAAGTAAAAGATAGCTTCCCATTGTACAACTGCACCGCACATGTCTGTCAGAGTAGGTGCATTTGGTATTTTATTACAGTCAGGGTTCCCTTTTAGACTGCACTTCCATCAACTTCATTTCCAAACATTGTATCAAGATTGGGTTAAATTTGAGATCAAATTTGTTAGCAAACCAGTGACCATCATTGAGGAGCCAACGAAGTTCTGCAGCTCCATAGATGCAAACACTTCTAACGTGTTTACCTGTGCAAGGAGGATAAAAGCGCCCTTCTAAGTACTGCCATTTTACAAGTCGTGTTTTACTCTTTAAGTCAGTAACATCTGGTTCGGAGTTGGAAATGTGTCCTGGCACACCTGGCATCCTGACAAGGGAGGCCCAGAAGTGTTCATCTGGTGAGTAAGTGTCTGCTGACCATGCAAGAAAGTCCTTCACCACTTTGTTGCTGCTTATATATTTCACAAACTCCCATGACAGGACAAAATACGCACTTCCAACAAACACCTCAATTCCATGTGGAGGAACATCTTTTGCCAACTCTGTTATGATAGGAATACGTTTGTACTCATACGACACATTTTTTAGCTCATGATGGAAGCTGAAGCGTTGTTTCTTCAATTCACTTGGGCGGCAAGACTCAAGCATATTTCTCCCATTCAGTTGCCTCAGCTCCCTGACGAGTTGATAGTTGGACTTGAGAGGAAAGTCTTGGCCGCAGAGATTAATCACATACTTCCACTTGACCTCGGACCTCAGTAGGTCAGAGAGGCAGTTGAGGTCGGCGTTAAGTCTGCTGATATGGGCATATTCAACTGACTGCAGTTGTGAAGCAACAAACACATTAGACAAACACTGAGCAAGGTTCTCCATGGCCCTGATAAATGTTGGCGAAGACTTTTGGTCATAGTGAATGCAGTAAATGTTTTGAGGTGCATAAATGGCGTGAAGAATACGCTCCACCATGGGAGCATCTTTATGCACCACCAGGGAGTAAGCCAGTGGAAAGTTGCGCTCCACCTCTGATACTAGGACACTATCATAACGTCTCGTTTTGATAAACATTACACAGTCCAAGGTCAGACTCACGGTGGTCTCATCATCCACGGCAATGGTTTTTTGTTCAATCTGGAGAGCCTTGCCTATCTCCACTGGGTCAAGCTCATAGATGGCAGTGCAGTTGACTTCATATGTGTGGCTGTGAACTGGAGATAGCCTATCAGAGATTCCAAATGGGTCAAAGTAGATGTTCTCTCTTACTTTGACTTTGATGTACATGAGCTTGAGCAAACACACTGCTGCCAGAGACAGAAGAAACAGGAAGTACTTGTGTCTCAATCTATGTCTGTAGCAGCCACATCTTATTTTCATTCTAGAAAAAGTTGAAAACAGACACATAAACATTTTAACAGATAAAGGAAGCTATGTCACAGTCATTGACATACAACACACACAAACACATGAATATTTAATAGGGTTGCCGACCGTACCTTGAAAAATAGTATCATCCCATATTCAGAATCAAGTACGCGTCCTGAATTGATCTTACAAAGGACGCGCGTTGTCCCGTATTATGATGAAACTCAAGAATAGGTCTGATTTTTAGAACAAACAAATAATGGCAGAGTTCTTCTGCCAACTGACCACTGAATAACGTAGCCGACCGAGCGTTCCTTGCCACCAAACAGACAGTCTCTCTAGGCCGGTGTTCTGAGCATTATTGAGAAGCAATTGGAACTGGACAAAAAAGTCAATTTGTTGCCCTCATAATGAAATGGCTTGGACGATAATTTTCACAGGCATTGTTCAGATGGTGCCTTGGAAGGTCGAGGCATGCTCGTGATTGACAGCTGGAGGTCTGCTTTAACGGGCCTGCCCACACAATCCTGCAATTGTAAGCAGGCATGCAAACTGGTTAGGGGTGAAAAAAGGTGACAAAGTAACATGGACACACGGCATGCGCGGAAAAGCAAAAACAGCGCGGGAATGGGGGTACTTTCAAATGCAACCTGTAGCGGAGCTCTCCGGTTTGATAAACTCTCGATGGCTAAACAAATGAAATGACCTCCACAAAGAGGCTAAACTCTTCCCTTTCTGGAATTATCGGACAGTATAGAAGGGCTTTAAATAACTCGTTGTCAAAAATAACTGGTGACCATTCAGAACTTTACTAACAAAGCCTTGAACATGACTTGTATGGAAGGCACTAGTTCATCACTCTAGTTACCTCATTGCTCTTTTTTTTCTTTAATCGTTAACAAGCGCTTTACAAAGGGGCCTTAAATAACTCGTCACAACGCCAACTGGCGACAATTCAGATCCCAACTGACGTTCGCTAACTTTACTAGCACAGCCCTGTGTGAAAGGGGCTAGTTAGCCCCTCTGCAGTTAGAGCTACCTCGAGTAACTGCGTTCTACGAGGCGGTGAAAATCGAGGACTATCTGAAGCAGTTATTAAGAAATTAAGCGAAAACTTGTGTTATAGACACCATTACAAGCGCAGGAATTGATCGAACGACACGACTGAATGATTTATGAAGACTATTATAGGCCATCACTCAAACTTTTAGCTTTAAGAAGTTAACAATTTTTGCCATTCATCCCTTACCTTGCCGCAATTTCCAACAGGTCCGGGGGAGAAACTGGGATGGAGAGGGGTTCCGCCTCCTCATTGCTGATTGGTTATAATTGTGCTCCTGTCTCTCACTATAGACCCCAATCACGTGATGTCACACTCCGCCCCCCTTACTGGTGCCGCCATATTGTCCGTCAGCTCATCATGTTTACATATTACCGCTACGTACAATCCTCCTATTACTGCGTGTTTTTCTGCTTGTCTAAGGAATCACTGCCTAGTAAACAAACCCAAAAATCTTCCTGACAATCGTTAACATTGATTAATCAAAAATGGTGAAGGCATGTGTGGCGGTTGGTTGCAGTAACAGAGAAAATAAACGGTCATTTTAGTAGTTATTGTGTGCCTATTGTTAAAAGGGCACATCTCTAAAGCAGCACGGTTTGTTTATCTCGGTCCATGATGCGTTTGTGTCGACACTCAACAGCCATCAGACAGTGGCGAAAACATCAATAGTCGTGATGCAAACACGATCGCAGACATAATCAGACGGAGACTACGAAGCTCATCGCCACGGTCGCGCAGCAAGAAGGTGAGCGCAACAACAGGTGTTATGCATAAAAATAGCCTCCCTGCGTGAAATGTCCCCCCTGACGGGAGCGCCCACACGGAAACGACTTACTTGTACCGTGAAAATGTATTATTTTACTCTGCTTGAACTAATTAATGTCATACCTGTGTGATTGTCATTGGGATATGGTCGTGAAAACCTGAAGACTAATACAGAACAGCAGAACATAACATCTGTTCAAATATGGTTATGTGGCCCAGTCCACGATTTGTTACTAAAATACAGTACTAATATTTTGTGTAATTTAATTATTTAAAACTGATCTTACCGTCGTAAATCCATAACTGTAATGCGTCCATGAAAACATTTGATGTTTTCACGTCAATAAAGCGTTATAAATAAACGCTCCCGTCAGGGGGGACATTTCACGCGGGGCAGCTATTTTTCGGCACACACCGGCCCGTTGTCGATCAAGTTTCATTTTACAATCGTGACAACGGTGACGCTCAGCTGACCAAATGTCGGTTTATATTCGGGCCGGTGCCGATTTTGGGTACCCGACTCCTCATCGTGACATAAACTGGAGTAAGTTTGGAAATTTTGTGGTCTCAGGACGAGCTCTGATGCATGGGACCGGACGGGAGGAAACATCGGTTTGGGCATCAAATATGGATCTGGCGACTGGATCGACCGAAGCTTTTCCAAATAACGGCTTTTATGCAACTAATCCAATGAGTTTACAGCGTCTGAAAGCTGCGGGGCTTCCATAATTTGCAAGTGAATCCACCTTTACAAACTACGATCATTGACAATACAGACACACAATGACGGACAATATGGCGGCACAATACAGCGATCACGTGATTGTGTGACGTTGGTGATTGGGGTCTATTGTCATCTGTTGTCACGAGGAGAGTGGCGGTGATAGGTCTAGGTCATCTGACTAGAGTGTAGGTTTGAGCATGGACTACGGTTTTGAAGTTAACGGTTTCACTCGCTCGTTGACAGCCCCCCCTTGCCCCATTTTTTTCTCCTCGGATCTACGTGATACAGAAGAATTACCCATTTTGATTTCAAAACGGTGAAATTTCGCCGAAAGGTGGCAAGTTTGCATGCCTGTCAGTAAGGCAGGGTCTGTTTTTCATGAATTTGGAGCTCTCTTTCATATTGTTGACAATATTTTAACACATTTAAATTTGGATGGTAATAATTCTCTTCTCTTTGGTGTTTCACTTTCACAAGACAAATATTTTTCATTTTACAGAATCTTTAAAAAAAAGGGAAAAGCATGAATATGGTTTTTATGTGTACCATGCCAGCACTCAATTTTTTTAAGGCTGTGTGCGTTAGTTTTACAAGGTAAAACATACAGTATATCTGACATCTGATTGTAAAAAATACCTTTTGTACACACAACCAAAAAATGGGACTTTTACAAACGCTATAAATTAAAATAATTTCTTCAAAGTTTTGAATGATGATCACTAGTTCTGATAGAATTTAGTAAATTGTCAAGGACTTGAAAGGACTAACTGCTCGCCACTGATACAGGTACAGATGTAAAACTATGTATAGGCTATGGTGGCATATAAAGTAAATTATATGAAAAATCATTGAAAAACAAAGCAATAACTATAGATTTACCTTGCTCTGTAGAAATGTCCTAAAGAGTGTTATCCCAACTTCTTCAGCAAGTATGACTGCAGTTGAAAAACCTTGAATGACATATAAGAGTAATTTTTTAAAAAATGAATAGAACCACCAGATACTTAATAATAAAATAAATAGCAATAAAATCAAGTCAAAAGAGAAATGGACTTCTATATCGTGAGGGACTAAATGGTGTCCAAAGGATGACAGAAAGTGTCACATGATAAGTCTCAGTGCCATACAAACATATTTGCAAAATACTGCACAACAAAATGAGTCTTGAACTGTTACCTTGAAAGATGTCCTTTGGCGTTACAGCACATTGAAAGGAAACCATCAGGAAAAGTTCCCCATATGTGAGGTAAGTTTTGGCAGAACACGTCGACCGTGTGTCCTGTCTGCTATGTGTGCAGCTCCATCGTGGACTGGAAGTTGTTCAGGGCGGAGTGATGGTGGCTAAGAGTGGAGGGTGGTAGGTGGGGAAGGAGTCCCGGCAACAGTCCGCCCACTGGCCCTCACAACCACATAACTGTGTCTAACACTATTACTTCACATCCACCATGCTCCTTCTACCTAACCCTGTGAGCTGCTGAACCTACATAAAACTGGTCCCTCAACTACACAGAAAATGTTTGCAAAATGGTCTCATTCAAAAGTGTTGATTTATAATGTTGTATTTTTTTTCTGTGTGCTGCTATATAGTTGAGATTATTTTAAGGGTCACTCCAAGTGCAACTTTACACTGGCATATAATGATTAACCCTGCTATGGTAAGCCTTCCATTAACTTCATTACAGACATCTATTATTTATACAAGTGGTCCTGGTGACCATTACAGATACTGCTGTTTAGGAATTACAAAGCATTGGATACGCTTAGGTAGGAAAAGCTACGAAAAAACAAAATTCAGTTGTTTCAAGTTTTTATTTTTTTTCTGCCCATTTATTGGAGTATTTCTAATGCTGTTATTGGCGCGTCATTCTTATTTAGGTGCATGCGAAGTAAACAAAACGTGTCTAAAATTGTGAAAACATTTTGAATTGACACAAAAAAATGATGAGAAAATACTAGAGACATTTAACAGGCAAAATGTCAAACCTGAAATAAAACAGTGATATAAATCCATGTCTATAGGTGAGCAAACCGATGAAATTTTACACTTATTCTTTGAGACACCTAAAATGAAATATTGGAGTTGGTGAAGTGGTTACCATTCTAATCGTGTGTCACCCTGTACGAGCATCTTCCAGTAGTTGTCAAGTACAGCATTTGGTATCAGCTCTTCATCAGGCACCAAATAGACAGTCTTGATTTTCATTATATGATTCAGGTTGCTTGCCACTGAAAGATATAAGAAAAATACACCACATATATCTGAAAGAAAAGGGCAATGAATCATCTGTTCACAGATCTTTTCGAAGGCAGACATGATAAAGAGGAAATTCTGAAATCGTCACTTCACTAGCTGCTTCATATTGTTCGTATTTCGAATTACCCTTTAGGAAGTAGCCAAGGCAGGAAGTGAGTTCAACTGCCGGAATGAAACTTGTCAGCATGTAGCGACAACTGACCTGTTATCACTGTTTCCTGAGTAGAACTCGCACTGCCATGTAGTAAAGCCGTTTCAGAGCATTCTGATTCAGGCCTTTTATCGAGAGGATGAAAAAAACGGTTTTCATGGAACACCACCTGATAAAGGACAGGGACAACAAAAATAAAAAACACTCATTTGTACCACTCAACTAAAACATCTACTAATGACGGACATGTGAAACCCTGAGTTGATCAAATGACGTTCAACATAATGAAAACCCAGGCAGCCATTATAAAGCCCTCTTCAGTATTCCTAATTGCCTCAATGAGCTGCCATGTGTGTGAGTGCGGGTGTAGAAGCGCATGCCTCCCTGGAGCTCTTGGGCATGGGACAGTAGAGACAGTTAATTTATCATGAACTTACAGTGCGTTTGCGTGAATACTTGAATTCAAGAGTTGCTAACTGCAATATACAGAATAAAATGTGGAATAACTTTTGTCGTGAACTGACACTTTATAATTTAACTGATTCACTGTCATTGATGGCGATAGACATCGCATCAGTTTTTTTTGTTTTTGTCTTCATTTTATTAAAACTAAAGATAAAACGTACATATGTACACATTCGTAAATGTACAGTGGTACTTCTACATACAAAGTTAATTCGTTCCAGGACCTTGTTTGTAAGTCGAAATGGTCGTATGTCGGGCAGGATTTTCCCATAATAATACATTATAATTCCATTAATTTGTTCCACAGCCCAAAAACCTCACTAAATCCTTAATAAATACTGCTGGTACTATTGCAAATAGCAGTTACACAGAGCAAAACCAATAAATCATGAATAAAAATTGGAATAATAATAGTAATACTAATATCTGAAATAATGTAACGGGTTCTAATGTGGCGGATGTGTTTTGCGTGTTGTACCTGGTTAGGGCAGACAGTAGGCATGTTGTGTTGCACAAGTTCTGAAATAAATGATTAAAAACCTGACGAAGCTGGCATTTTTTTTGGCGATGTCACAATCATAATAATTGTCACCTTAACTTATAAAGGCGAACGGAGGTCAGAGGAGGACCGTCAAGATCTACGGCCGTATTGTCAAGCAGTTCACGGATGGGCAAACAACACTCATATTTTTCTATCATTTCCATCTTCATTTCACTGGTAAGCCTTACCTTTTTTTGTTTTTCACCACCTGCTTCAACATTCTTGGAACCCATGTTGATTTCTCTCACAAGAAAATCTGCCGTGCGCCCATCTTGCGGGAAAACATTGAAATTGCGACGCTGTCATGAATTGCTGTATTTTGAACATTTTGTTGGATGTAAAAACAAATGGCGAGTCAAATTTTACGTCGTATGTCGAAAAGATCGTGTGTCTAAGCTATGTTATGTCGAGGGACCACTGTATAAACATAACTCTGGTTGAAAAGCGTGTAGAAAGAAGTAAAACAATGTCACTGTTGCAGTTCCAATGGACATCTGTCGCTGTCAATGGCAGTTAATGTTTCGTTAGTACATTGGCTAACCTCGTCCTGGATACACGAAGGACTGGGACTAACTGGGATGTCGTTATCTCTGATGGACTGCAACCGGAGCTCTGGAGAAAGGCTGTCCTTTACAGATTCATCCCCTAGCACACAGCGTCCCTTAGTGGACGAAAAAATGTAGCGTAAGCATGTGTTGACCACAAATCAGATAATTAGAAAAGAGTATGGTGCCATAATAGAAATAACAGTAAGATTTACAAAGTTTTGGGGGTTTTGAATATGGTCTACATTCCTTACCTTCAACAAAAACTTTACAACACCTCGGCTTGGAATTGTCATTTTTTGTATGAGCTGACCTGCTGGGTTTTGCACCGCTTGACTCATATGACTGGTTGGGTGACTAGTGAACGTTGCACTGTCGTGCAATCGTATCAAATCAAGTTGCCTCTCAAGGATGGCCACTAGGTTCCTTTGTCGTGAAGCAAGGGAGATAAGTTGAATTTTCACCACATGTGGACCATTGGCTGAAGAAATACTTCTGTATTAAGGAAACATTGTTTTTTATTGATAAAGTGTGTGTTGTCTGGAAAATAGAACAAAATGAGTCACAGTGATCCACTTTTCAAAACTGACATTTTGCCATTTAAAAATAGTACTGCACTACTGTCTCAGCTTTCCAATGACATATCAACTATTTTTGCTATGTTTAATGCCAGAAATTGCGACTTGGAATTAGGTGGTCCGCGTATGTCGGATTTCCAAAATTAGGAGAAAACGGACACAGAAAAAAGCACTTACATTTATTTTTTCATTTGTGCTTAGCAAGCCGCATGTTACCTAAACTGGACAAGCACCAAATTTGCCACAAAAGCCCAGGACATACTGAGGAACAATTTATGCTTAAGCCATGAAACAATGAATTGAATATACACTCACTGGCCACTTTATTAGGTACAGCATGCTAGTAACGGGTTGGACCCCCTTTTGCCTTCAGAACTGCCTCAATTCTTCGTGGCATAGATTCAACAAGGTGCTGGAAGCATTCCTCAGAGAGTTTGGTCCATATTGACATGATGGCATCACACAGTTGGTGCAGATTTGTCGGCTGCACATCCATGATGCGAATCTCCCGTTCCACCACATCCCAAAGATGCTCTATTGGATTGAGATCTGGTGACTGTGGAGGCCATCTGAGTACAGTGAACTCATTGTCATGTTCAAGAAACCAGTCTGAGATGATTCCAGCTTTATGACATGGGACATTATCCTGCTGAAAGTAGCCATCAGAAGTTGGGTACATTGTGGTCATAAAGGGATGGACATGGTCAGCAACAATACTCAGGTGGGCTGTGGCGTTCCAACGATGCTCAATTGGTACCAAGGGGCCCAAAGAGTGCCAAGAAAATATTCCCCACACCATTACACCACCACCACCAGCCTGAACCGTTGATACAAGGCAGGATGCATCCATGGTTTCATGTTGCTGACGCCAAATTCTGACCCTACCATCCGAATGTCGCAGAAGAAATCGAGACTCATCATACCAGGCAATGTTTTTCCAATCTTCTATTGTCAACAAGGCATTTCCGCCCACAGAACTGCCGCTCACTGGATATTTTTTCTTTTTCGGACCATTCTCTGTAAACCCCAGAGACGGTTGTGCGTGAAAATCCCAGTAGATCAGCAGTTTCTGAAATACTCAGACCAGCCCTTCTGGCAACAACAACCATGCCACGTTCAAAGTCACTCAAATCACCTTTCTTCCCCATACTGATGCTCAGTTTGAACTGCAGGATATTGTCTTAGGGCTCAAGTACACCAGATGCATGATCGTTGCGGTTCCGGTCCGACTCCGGTAAAAAGTAGCGCCGGAGCCAATCCGTTCTCATTATATCCTATTGTTCAACGTATACCGGCCGCGTCAGTGCTCCGGATTGACTGCGAACCATCTCCGGTGTGCCACATGCCCGCCGGATGGTATAGGCTATTTTCTATTTTTGCCGGACACACATCCGACAAAATGGGCGGAGCTGGGCCTGGACATGACACCCCAGTTGCATATTCATGGTTTAAACACCAGCGAACATGGATGAAGAACGTGTCATCATGGAGGTGGAAAGTCACAAAGTGATATACGATGCAGCAGATCGTTATTATAAGGACAGCATTAAAAGCGAAGCTGCAAGGTGTCCTATTATGTGTGTTTTTCTGGCAATGATATCAAACACACGACGTGCTGACAACTTTGAGCGAAAAAAAAAAAAAAAAAAAGCAGCGTATCTGGAAGTGGTTCCACCGCAGAAATTCTCGTGCCCGGCGCACACACAATGTTGGTTTATATACAGAGTCGAGGGGGAAAAGTACGAAAGAGAATAGAGACACCCACAAGTTTCGACCTGGTGGTCTATTTGAGACGTTTCTCTTTCTTTCCTACATTTTACTTGACTTTTCATAGAAAAATCAACAGTTTGCGCTGGGCCCAGGAATCTGCAGTGTTGAGACACCAATTCCAAGTACAGTGGTACCTCTACATACGAATTTAATTCGTTCCAGGACCTTGTTTGTAAGTCGAAATGGTCGTATGTCGAGCAGGATTTTCCCATAGGAATACATTATAATTCCATTAATTCGTTCCAAAGCCTAAAAACATATACTAAATTCTTAATAAATACTGCTGGCACTGTTACAAATGGCAATTAAACATAGAAAAACAAATAAGTTATAAATAAATAATTCAGAATAATATAATAATAAGAAGAATAATTAATAATTATTCCTGTAAATAATGTAACGAATCGGATTCTAATATGGCGGACACTTTTTACTGTCCCTGAACGCACCGCGAAGTGAGATAGGTCGGTGCGGTAGAGATAATACTTTCGTTTTCTTGAGAGCAGTCAACTGCTTAAGACAATGGGCGTTTTGTGTTGGATAAGTTCTTAAATTAATGATAAAAACGTGACGAAGCTGGCGATTTCCTTGGCAATGTTACCACAATGATAATTTTCACCTTAACTTATAAATAGTGGCGAACGGTGGTCGGAAGAGGACCACGGAGCTGTATTGTTGAGCCAGTTCAGGGACACGCACTCCAAGCTCATATTTTTCTATAACTTGCATCTTCATTTCAAAGGTAAGCATCACTTTTTTCCTTGTTTCTCCAACTGTATCAACTTTTTTTGAAAACTGTGTTGATTTCTCACACGAGAAAATCCACCGTGCGTTCGTTTGCAGTGCTGTCATGTCGTCGTATTTCGAGCAACTCGTCGGATGTAGAAACAAATGGCGGCTCAAATTTTACGTCGGATGTCGAAAAGATCGTGTGTCGAAGTGATCGTATGTAGAGGTACCGCTGTACGCTGTTTTTAGCTCGTGTAGTATATAATTCGCTATCCATTTTATAAATATTGCAGAATATTTAACAGTTGTTTATAACAGCTCTATGAGATGTTATGTGCCATAAATTTTAAATGTGCACAGAGATATAAAAGCCACCGACACAACCAAGGGCACAATAGGGCCCCGCACCCGTCCCCCACACAAGGAGCCCTGATCTCAACATGATGCAGTCAATCTGGAATTAAGAGACAGACATAACTAAAATATCAATATGCAAAGAAAAAATGTTCTCTCTCTCTGCTTCTCTGATGAGTATAGACTTCGTGTGTTTTTCGTTGTTCTAAATGCCACATTATAGCGCGCGATCACGCGAGCGCTCAAGAGGGAGCGGAGTTGGCGGACTGCAGCCGTGCGCAGCCGGTATGATTTGCCTGTTTTTGACGTACTGCGTGGCACGCAGTCAACACTGAACCGGACCGGAACCGCAACGATCATGCATCTGGTGTACTTGGGCCCTTAAACCATGTCTACATGCCTAAATGCACTGAGTTGCCGCCATGTGGTTGGCTGATTAGAAATTAAGTGTTAACGAGCAGTTGGACCTAAGTGTACCTAATAAAGTGGCAGGTGAGTGTATTTCATTTCACTGCTGAAATATTGTCATTGAACCTCATCAACAACCAATTGGTCATGATTGATTAATTAATGTTGAACATCGTTTCTATTCATTCCTATTGATACAAACATCCCCAGAATCATTTTTAAATGTATTAGTGCTGCCGTCAAGCTCTGATTCTTCCCAATCTCTGCCTTCACATCCATTAATGTCAAAAAAGTATGTGGACAGGATACTAGTTCCTTCCACTGCCATGAGTTTAAACCACCAACCAAATTGCAGGCTGACATCTGATTCTGATTTTCAGTAACTTTCGTCTTCTTCAAAAAGCCATTCAGTTTTCTTGAGTCAATCTTGTTTTCCACTTTTAAAATCCATAGAAAAGGTTGTCTTTGTGAAAAGATTCATACATCGCATTTTCCAACTATAGACTTAGTATCCCACAATGCATTTGCGAGTGATACTAGGCTAAACAGAGGCTAATATATCGGGCAGTAGACTAAATTAGAGGCCGTTATCTATAAATATAATATAAGTTATAAGTACTTTTCATATTATGGAACTTTTTATGCATTTGGTAGCTAATTTTAGCTCATGACTACATAGAATTATTGAATTGAGTAGGGAAACTGGCAAAATGATACATTTGTCTTTATACAGATACCTGTAAATTGGATACATACAAGGAAAAATGAAATGGGCAATTGTAATGGTATATTTTGAGACAATTTCTAACATCTTGATGGGGTACCTTCACCAAAATTTGATTTTTAAACACTTGGCGATGTTTATTTCATGATAATGGAATCTTCAATCTTTAAAAGAGGTGTTTATTGAATGTCAAATGAGGAACATTTTTGCGTTTTATCTTCAAAATCTATTTGTGCGACCTCTGGCTCATTTTGCTATGCCAGGTCACAAAACCAAAAGTAGAAAGATGTTCTTTGGCTGTTGTGGAAGGAAGTGATTTACTGAAACCTCACCTATATTTGTTGACGAGTTGATGCTTCTCCAGGCGTTGCCTGGCAAGTACGTCAATTAGTGCAGCAAGAATTTCTGTAAATGCTGCATAATATCTGACTGTAATAAAGCAAAACGAAAATTACACATTCTGGGTTTTGTTTACTTTGAGCTACATCATAAAAATTTTGCACAATATTGAAATGGCATTAGCATCATCAGCTGTTACCGAGTGATAATATTCATAATTGCAGTTGTCGTTACAAATAAAAGTAAAGATCAACACTATTGTTGCTTTCAACGAGGATGCAGCATTACCTCCATCCTCTGGTTGTGTCAGAGCCCAGGTAGACATTTCCATTTGCTTCTTCTCCACATCCTTCAAAATTTCCTTTATAGCCACTGATTGTTTCCACTACAGGAAAGAAAGGGGAAAATTTGATGCCATTATATCATTGACGATCCAGACAAACCAAACAATATAATAACTTAGCAGTATTAATATAACAACTCTATTCAGTAGCCACAGTGGTGAGAGTTTTACCTGAAACTTAACTCACGTTATCAGTTGCTGTGTCATTCTTTCTCATCTGAACTTCTGCAAATTGTATGGCTCTGTCTCCATCTGCTGATACTCTAACTAGAATATTTTCTGTTGTGTTACTTTGGGTGGGACAGTTGCTTAAAAGCGAGGGCAGTTGCTTACGGCAGGAAGCCTCAGTGGATAACTCACCTGGAGGTAAAAACACAATTGAGCAAAAATTGTTGGACTCAAACAGGTTAGAAACCATTTTTGTGTGGAATTAAATGTGATTGGTGAAATGCTATGATATTTCACCAGGCTGGACTTGAATCGAGGATGGTGCCAGCAACAGCTCTTTTATGTCCTCTCGCTCAGCCATGTCAAGTGCACTGAGGCCAAGTATATTCCTATCACAAGGCTTTGAGCCGTGCCGGAGCAGAATCTCCACTACCTGTGCCACAAACAGAACATACACTTTTCTTGAGGAAAATACAATAACCCTAGCTGAGCGACCTCTTAAATAAATTAGGAGTGAACGGTAACCTAACTTTATCATGGGGGAGGGGTTTTGTGTTCTATGTGATCCTATGAGATACAATATGAGTAAAATTAATGGATTAACACTTCCCCTGCGGGACAAATTTAAATAGGGCCCACAACTGGATCCAGGCCTCCAGGTGGGACGGGAACTCCCTCATTCTGCTTTAATGCTTATGTCTAGTGAGTGCTGGACCCCCCCGACGAAAACCAGTGTAGTGTATTGTTATTTGACGTCTGTGCTCATCATGGACACGAACACTATGTTCAGACACGAGGGTGTCCATGTGTGCACTTGGAACTAGCATTCGAGGATCAACTTTGTTGTAATTCCATCTGACTTGAGGCTGCATGTCTTGGACACACTGTTAAAGAGATGGGTGAAGCTGTCAACTGAACACACCCGGGTAGTGAGTTGTCCCTGATGGTGGTGAAAGATGCATTTTTGACCTGGCAGATGTAGATGTCTTTTGAGGATCTGCTGGAAACATCTACTGAACGTTGCCAATGTTTCGGGGAAGGTGGTTGACATTAAGTCTGATTAGACCATTTTCTATGCCTCCATTGCTGAGACGGCCGAATGGAGCAGTGGCTGTACGGTGGTCAATGCCTGTTGTGGCGGCCATCCCTGAACCCATTGGAGGGCACCATACATAGTTAGAGGCGCTAAGGTCATTTCCCAATATTTCTTAAACTGTTCCATGCATAGCTAAGGAGTGGGAAATGGGAATGTGCCCTGGTTAAAATGTGTTATCCGTGTATTAAAATTTTTTTTTTTTTTAAATGATTGCAATCACAATTGCAGGTTAAATCATTCTGCATATGGTATGTTTGAAATTGCTCACGATAAAGCTGTCTGAAGGTTGCCACTTCCTTGTTCTAAAATGTAGCACAATAAGGATTCATTTATCTTCCATTTCGCTTATTCTCACGAGGGTCGCGGGGCTGCTGGAGCCAATCCCAGCCAACTACGGGCAGTTGGAAGGGAAAACCCTGAACTGGTTGCCAGCCAATCGCTGGGCACAATGAAACTAACAACCATTCACGCACACACTAATACCTAGGGACAATTTGGAGTGTTCAATCAGCCTACAATACATTTTTTTAGAATAAGGGAGGAAACAGGAGTACCCGGAGAAAAGCCACACAGGCATGGGGAGAACATGTAAACTCCACACAGGAAGGCTGGAGCCTGGGATTGAACCCTTGATCTTTTGAACCCTGAACTCAGGAGACGCTCTAGCTGCACAAATTGTATGTGGAATGGGAGATCTGGGCTTCCCTGCTGAAGTTGCTGCTCACATGATACAGACTCGGATAAGATGAAGATGGATTGATGGAAGGAACTCAAATAGTGTGTTGATATTTTTAAATCTATTAACCTCAGACTAATTCAACATAGAGGATTTCAGTGTGGATGCATGAATCTTCATTAAGTATCGTCCCAGAGTACAAAAATGTTGTTTTAACAAATGTGCTCACACGCTAAAGAACCCTCTGCAAATTAGTGACATTTGTAAATAAGACTACAGGCTTAGCACTAACTCTCCTCCACCATAAGGATTTTTTTCAGTATTAATGCCATACAACCTTAACTAGGTTTAGATTTGAGTTTTACTGAATGTTATTATGGTGGTACGTTTGTCTTCATTTGAGTTGTCCAATAAAATCGACCACCCAATAATATGTGCCATCAAACTCATTTAAAAATACTTTCGAATTTGTCAGTATCGGTTTTGTACTAGCTTGTACAGTATAGTGTGTTATAATTTTATAAACAAGCCTGCAGCCTTTATGCATGGGCTGGTCACAGCACCTGTGCTTTGAGTGACCTTTTTGATGTCTCCAAACTAAAATGCTTGGGATTTGTTAACTGAGGGAAAGCCAACTCAATCATGGTGTAAATAAAATGAACAATAAATGAAAAACAACACGTTATAAACTCGTCACATATAATTACTAGTATAGTCACTAAGAAAAGTAATAAAACACATAATAATGAATAAAAATTTGTGCAAAAGGACAGCAAAATGCACACTGGGAATTGTCATTGTATTGGCATGTCATATGATTGCCTGTTTGTATTGCTTGGTCGCCCCCTAGTGGCATTTTGGGTTAATTACGGACATTTTGGCTCATTTCAATTCATTTACTTATATGGGATATTATTTTGGCAATTTTTTTTATAACTTCAGTTGAAGTTGTTGTCATATTTTTCACAGAATATTAATTCTATTTGGAAAAGTTTTCAAAGCATGCGGTGTAGCGTCACAATAAAATTAGCAATAATATGTTGAGTCCAAGAGCGCATATACCTGTGCCAGTTTGATATCGGTATCAGATTTTTGGGTTGGGCAACATCGGGATATCAGTTAGGAAGTCATTACAACAACTCTAGCCTTCATCACCTGGTAGTATCCATGTGCCACAGCATCATGTAAAGGGTTGATACCATCATGGTTTGAAACATTGACATCAGCTCCAGCATTCAACAGCTCCCTAACCACTTCTACATGACCCATTGCAGAGGCCTCATGGAGAGCTGTCCAGCCTGAAAAAACAACGGGTAGAAAACAAGACTGTTATAGAATGATTAAGAAAAAAAATTAAAATGAACTATCAGACAGTGACTATTAATACTAAACCAACCAGCATAATCTTTCATATTTACACAGATCCCATTTTGAATGAGGGTTTTGACACAAGTCACATCTCCTCTTCTGCATGTTCTGTGAAGTATAGTTTCTCCTTTGCTATCTCTCCTGTAAAGTTTTATTTTGCTAAGCACTTTCCCATTTCCTGCAACAAACATTCAGTAGTAGTATGAAAAGTAAGCTTTACTAAATATGTATGGAACTAAATGTCTGTGACTGGTTATCACTTACCGTTGTTTGCTACACACTCTGTCAACTTTCCCCATTCTGTCCCTGGAGGAGTCTTTACAAGACTTGCTGTTGACTTATTTTTCTGGCTGATTGTATTAGTTTCTAAAGATGTATGATGTCTTTCAGATCCTACATGTGTTCCTCTTCCCCGGCTGGGATCCAAGTCTTGTAATAGACTTATAGAGTCATCACTGGATGGCTCACATTCCTGATTGCAGGGGTCACTCCTTTCTCTTTAACAGAAAAATGTCAAATGTACAGTAGCCCATTTTCTCAAACAATTGTTTGTGTGGCTACTGTATATTTAAAAAAATGTGTAACATAACCTTTTTATTTAATACTTGTCATGTAAATACTTTACAAGACAATTTTGAATGACCAGCCCAAAAATTTTCTGCTTGCGCCCCTAAAATTCTGGGTTACGGAATACTGTGCTCAGACTAAGAAATCTTAGTTTGGGGCCCAGAATTACATTAGGATAACCAACCAATTACTTCAAAATGAAATACTTTGTCTACCACATCACACACAAATGTCACACTCACCCATTTGTAAAGCAATTACTGTTGACTGGGTCAAACATGTCCTGGCTATCCATCTATACTTTCGGTCCTGGAAAACAAACGTGTGAAACTTGAGCAAAATAGATTTAGGTACAGTAAACTACAAGAAATTGTCAACCATGTTTCAAATTTTGCAGATGATAACATTTAATTCACAGAGCAGGACGGAGTAGCTCTATTACATTTATAGGTCATGTTTTACTTTTCTTTATGGAGGATTTTGGACAATGCAAATCATCACATGGACTACCGAATTACTGTCAGAAATGCTTTATTGAAGACCTTCAGTATGTGCTAATTATAGAAATATATTACAATGAGTGAGAGTACACTATTCAAACCATCTGTATCTAACATGAACAAATTACTGTATGTTGCATTATTGAGCTGCACGGACATATGGAATGAAATCTGAAAACAAAGGACAACATATTTTCTGTTAATTACGTAGGTACTCAGTCTCTTCCTTTGAATCAATCATGGAATTGCAGCAAGGCCAAATTCCTTGTAAAACAAAGCCGAAACGTTTTCAAGCAGCTGTTTTTTTTTTTTTTTTTTTTTTTTTTAAATCTTCTCGTCGGGAGGATATAAGAATCAGAAGAATCAGCTATCTGAACATTGCTTCAAGAAAAACAGAAATCTTGTGTGGCGTAAATAGGCCAGTCCTCTGACTGAGAACTCTCTGTAAGCATGTAATCAACAGTTTGGTCACTGTCCATATCTTCTGCTAGAAAATCCCAAGACAGGCCAGTAACATCCTCTGTTGAAAGCAGCAGGCTTGCTGAAAGCGAATGAACGTTTTCATTTTGGACATGTTCTCCCTGTCACAGAAGAAGGAAAAAGTTAATGTTTGACAATGTTCCCCCATGCTACGTAAGATTGCACCTATTTGTGGATTTTTTAAACACTTTATAAGGCAATCATTCAACTCATTGGCTGCCATTGACAACGCTAGACATCCAATCCATTAATCCAAAAAGATGTTCATTCATAGACAGTCATTCCAGTTTAAAAATTTATCGCTGTCATTGACAGGCAATGAATTTTACTATGAGTACATACATATATTTTTTAATCAACGTGGGAGTGTTATTGTGGACCAAAACCAGAGTGCAATTCGGTTTTTATTTATTTTAATTATGGCAATTGTGGTTTTATTAACATTTTAATATTTTAGAATTAAATTTATTCATAGAAAATATATAATAAATACATTTATGATTAATATAAGTGAGACCTGGTGTCAACATACGTGGACATCATGTAGGCCACACTTGTATACCAATTAGAGGCGGGCGGTATACCGAAAATTAACCGTGACCGAAATTCTTCACGATGACCGATTTAATTTTGACCATGTCGGTAAATTCTGTAATTTAATAAAAGAAAAAAATATAGTCTTTTCATCCCGCTTTGACTCCGTGTTGTTCAGCTATGTTCATTCCCATTTAAGAAAGCAGTCAGTGTGCTTACGTATGAAGTCACGTTGTTATCAGGACCTCAAACAAATAGAAGCCCTGTTGGCAAGCAAACGTGACGGAGTCGGGTTTAAGGGAGCTTCGCCAAACTTTCACTCGACATTAAGTAGACTCTTGGCGGCCTCCAAACAGGCTTTCACCCGCTTTCCTCCCTGGTCTTACGATTTCAGGAGAGGGTGCTTTCTACTGGTAGCCAGGCCACAGGCTAACGCTAGCGGCTAGCACTATAAATTGGACGTGATGGAGTCAGATAGTGGCTCTAACCTTGTGCAAACGGCTGAACCTAATGAGTGGATTGGGCACGGACTGCACGTAACAATCAGTATGTCGCGTTATTTTGCATCTGTGTGTGTGTGATTTCTTTGATATCTTTAATGAGGGTAAAGCATTCAGCATAAATTAGAATGCAACAGTGAAGCCTATAATATGACCGTTTAATGGTTTAGATATATCACCATTTCAATATTTTGTCACACCCAATTTTGTGTAAGTGGTGTGGTTCGGTCCGCTTCCCTGAGAATAGTAGATTTCTTGTTACTGCTGAACAGACAGCCAGTCTCCTGCCCATTCACACCAAAAAACCCGCACAGTTCAATAAAACAAGCCCAAATTACCCCCTGTTCAAGATAAGATGGTTCCCTAATCCAACTCAATTAATATTTTTATATTATAACCAGAAAAAAATAAATCAACAGTGGGAGACACTTTGTAGAGGAACAAGTGCGGTTTTGCCAATAAGTATCATGGGAGATATAGTTCTTAGAAAAGTTTAAAACAATTGGATTCTTTTCATTTCCATGAACACAATAACTAATGATAAACGGTATATTTATTCAGTAATTAACCTCAAAATACATGTTTGTCAATAGAAATCACTGTCGAGGGGCAACTCAGACTACTATCTTTTCTAAAGCCGATTCTGGGTACCCTTAGGTTTTGTCTTAGGCACCTGTACTTGAAAGGAATGTCCCTCGGTAATTCCAAATGTAGCTTGTTCCTCTTCGGCTTTCAACTGTTGTTGTTCTCCATGTTTTTGAAACAGCTCGACTATCTGCAGTCAAATAAAAGGATCAACATTATTTATTGCAAATGGAAAAAAGAATGTTTCTTTTGAAGTATTACTTAAAGTATTTTTAGTACCCTTTTATTGCCAAATGTGATAGCTTCATGCAACGGTGTAATTTTGTTTCGTGTTTCAATGTTGACCAAAGCTCCAGCATTAATCAAACAACAGCAAGCTTCATACTGATCCCGAACAGCAGCTTCGTGTAGAGCGGTTCGTCCTGAGGGCAAGAAAACTGAAAGCATAAATAAAAAAAAACTTCAAACAGTTCCAGTTTACACTGCATCTTACCTGTATTGTCACCTCTATTGACATTTATTCCAAGCTTCAGGATTTCTTTCAATAGCTGAATATCTGCCTTGAGTACAGCTTGATGGAGCAAAGTCTCGCCAAAGCGATTTCTCCTGCTTATATCTTTGAGTTTGAGAGTTGTGCCATGTCAAGAAAATAAATAAAACATTCAGAAACTATCATAAATTTCAGTATCAGCTCTTGAATAGCCATTCTAAATGTAAGTCAGGATATTTCAAATGAAATATTAATGCTGTGGGAAATTACTGTACTGCGTGCAAAATTGCAAATGAAGTATCAGGACAATTGAAATGTTGATAACATGAAACGAGGGAAATTTAAAAATCATAGTGTTTAAATTCCAAACCTTTCTTCGTTGGTATTTTATTCTTACTTGCAGAAGCATGTGTCTTTACTGTCTTTTGTACACGTCTGCAACAGACAAATTAATTAATTAATAAAAATGATCAATAATCAGAGTCCTGACACACGTCGTAATACATCATATTTTCAAGGGATGTCCCGATCGCATGTTTGCACCTGAATTCGAGTCACCTGATTATGAGAATCTGCCGATACCGATTACCAATCTGCTACTGAAAAAAAAGTTTTTTTTTCTTTTGAACAAAAGTTCCAAACCGTTACTGTCCTACTGTGCCACCTTCAAAATGTGAATTATTTTTTAAAGAATAACATTGGTAAATGCTTGCCTTTATTAAATGCTTCATTGAGTGAGTCCACTCAAATCCACTCAAGACTTGACACTCACGCTGCTGAGAACAGTCTCCCACTTACACAATGAGTTGCTCCTGCACACTTATGATTGACACATTTGTGCCTTTGATCTGACACCTACCAAGCTTCTCTGGCAAGATCGAAGCTACAAACCTGCCAATCATCGTTAACTTTAAGTACAAAACACAAGCTGGACAGTTTGGCCACACTGTTTAGCAGAATAGAGGGTGAGAGGCTGTGGCTCTGTATGAGCATGAAGCAGAAAAAAAAATATATTTTAAAATTAAAAACCCGATCCTTTTCACCTGATTCCGATCCCCTGGCGCGATCAGCTCGATTTCTGATCACGTGATCGGATCGGGACATCCCTAATATTTTCCAATCCATTACATGCCTGAATTTGGAAAAAAAAAGACAATCTACAGGTGATAGAAGCATGTAGAGAACAGTACCTTGTTTTCCGAACCATGTTCCCTTGAATAATGATGATGTTTGAATGAATTCCAGTGATATTTGTGAGATGATGGACCTCACTTGCTGACCTGGAGCCACCTTTGTGGAAATAAAATGGTATAAAATCCAAACACACCTAACATGAAATTAATTTCAGGCGGTGGGAAAACTCAAGTTTGTTCGGTCATCATACTAACTGAATATCTTTTTGTCTTTTGTTCCTATTTTTTCAAATTCATGTCCTTAAAACGAAAATAATCTTGTTAATTGGGAGATGTACAGAAAATAATTTTCTAGGGTGTGTAAAATTGACTTACCACTCTAAAATTACATTTCAAAATAATAATCAGCTTTCAGCTAGACTTCCAATATGTTTTTTGTCAAATCAGATTTACACTTCCATGTTGACATATCAATAATCATGAACTCCTGAATCCTGTTAATTTTATAGTCACCACCGTCACGTCTTTGATGTCTTCAGTTTTCTGTTCTCTGATTGACTGAGCTAAATGAAATAGAATTTTAATATGGACTCCTTTGGTTGGTTGTGGTATTGTAAATATTCATACCGGAGATTGACGTACAAAGGAGAACAACGGCAGACACAAGACGTGATTAAAAAATAAAAAATTTTAAAAATCAGGAAAAAATTACTTTGAGGACAGGTTGGCCAAAACGATATACAGTACAGTATTTAGTACTCTCAGTACATTAAGAACTGACTACCTCTGACAAACCTTTTATTGAAAGGTTTATGCGCCTGTCATGCAATTTGGTACAGTAAATATTAATTGGGCACTTTAATGTGTTGCATATAATTTTGTGTAGCGGTTTGGACATGTTTAGAGGTGGTGTAAGATTTTTTTTTTTTTTTCTTAAGTAACACTGGCATTTAGGGGTGTGACAAAATATCGAAATGGTGGTATATCGTGATACTTTGTATCCTAAAAGGTTATCGATATGCTCCTGTCAAGAATCAAGATATCGTTTTAAAAAGGTGTCTATTTAAAAAAAAAAAAAAAAAAAAGGGCTGCCATTGACAGTGCTCGACGTAGAGCTGGGCGGTAAACCGAAAATTTACCGTCACCGAAATTCTTCACGATGACCGACGTAATTTTGACCATGTCGGTAAATTCGGTAAATTAATAAAACAAGAAAATAGTCTTTTCATCCCGCTTTGACTCTGTGTTGTTCGTCTATGCTCATTCCCCTTTAAGAAAGCAGTGAATGTACTTACGTAGGGAGTCACGTGATCATCAGGAAGCCAATCAAACAGAAGCCCGGTAAGCTAACGCTAGCAGCTAATGCTACAGCAAAACGTGATGGAGTGTGGCTTAAGGGAGGTTCGCCAAACTTTCACCCGACAGTTAATAGACTCTTGGTGGCATCCAGACGGGCTTTCACCAGCTGTCCTCCCTTGTTCTCACAATTTCCGGAGATGGTGCTTTCAGTGCTTTCTACCGGTAGCCAGGCCACAGGCTAACGCTAGCCGCTAACGCTAGCGGCCGCTAGCGGCTAACGCTACAAATGAACGTAATGGAGTCGGATAGCGGCTCTAACCTTGTCGAAACGGCTGAATTTAATGAGTGGATTGGGCATGGACTGCATCTAGCAATTACTATGTCGCGTTATTTTGTATCTGACTGTGTGTGATTTCTCTGATAGCTTTTGTGATGGTAAAGCATTCAGCATAAAGCACAAATGGCCCCAGCTATTTTTCTGTATGTGTTTAATTCTGTGTCATTATTGCTATCATAAAATCTTAAGTGTTTCATTTGCAGAAGATCAATATAGCTTTAATGTGTGTCTGTCTGTCTGTCTGTCTGTTTGGTGGTTCATGTATGTGTGCATTTATTTAAAAATGCACTGGGGGGAGGGGGGGGGGAGACCCTGAAACCATAAACACTTGTATTGAATAATTATGTCACAGCAGCCATTAACAATAAATTGTCTTTTTGAAGTGTACTGTTCGAGCTGCAAGTCATTTGTGTTACAATGACATGTTTGCACAGGCATATCGATTTTGACAATGTACATTGTTCAAGCCATACACTCTGTTATAAATGCTCATACTTGAATTCTTATTGTTTACAATTCATTTGTATAAACCTAATGTCTAGACTGCATGTACATTTGTTAAATATATCAAATTGAATGCTGGTAACTAAATCAACAAGAAACTGTTAATCTGTATTTCATGCATTGATTCAGATTTTCAAATTATATAACAGTCCGCTTGGACGACTTTATCGTCATTTATCGTTATCGAGATAAATCTGCTCCATTTATCGTGATACATGTTTAAGGCCATATCGCCCACCCCTAGCTCGACGCCCAATCCATTTAGACTGGGAACTTTCGTTCATTCAAAACCAGATCATTCACAGTCATTCCGTCCCGATTTTCGGGGCATTTACAGGTCACTTGCTTTTTATTTTAGGGCATTTACAGGTCATTTCCTGTTGAGTTTGAGTCACTGCCTATTCATTTGGGTGATTCCCAGGTCACTTCCTGTTCTGTAACGCAAAATAAACAGCAAGTGACCCATAAAATTCCCCAAAATCAACAGGAAGTAACTGAAAATCAACAGGTAAATGACCTTAAATGGCCCAAAATTACTCATTGCCTGGCATTGGCTGCCACTGACAGCCATAGACGTTCAATCCGTTTGAAGTGGGAGGGATGGCAGCGAATGAACGAATGTTCATTCACTATTCGTTCATTCGCTGCCACCCTCCCAGTTCAAATGGATTGGACGTGTACTAGTGATAAACTCATTCTAATTCACAGCAGAAGCTTGTTTTTCTGTTTATTAGTTTTTTTTTTTTTTTTTTTTTTTTTTTTTGTGGAGACTATGTCGCTTGGCTGGGCTGGGAACGCCTTCGAATCCCGCCGGAGGAGCTGGCTGAAGTGGCTGGGGAGAGGGAAGTCTGGGCTTCCCTGCTAAAGTTGCTGCCCCCGCGACCCGACACCGGACTAAGTGGAAGATAATGGATGGATGGATAGTTTTTTGTAGAATATCTTAGAATGATTTCCTGACCAATGTATCGAAAATCCTTGTATCGTCATATCGTCAGATCATCGTTATAGTGAGCTTTGTATCGAAAATCGTATCGTATCGTGAGGTACCAAGTGGTTCCCACTCCAAGTGGCATGCATCCTTATATTTCCAAAATATCTCAAAAGCTCTGAAATGCCGCTCGTATTTAAATTGTGATTTCGTAAATTTATCTGTGGTGTAATAGCAGTATAGTACGTTTAAAATATTGAAAACTTCATTCAAATCTCAATTGAAGGCCCATGTCTGGGTTGCCCCCCCTCAAACCCCCTATCGCTGATCCTGAATAAAATCATACAGACTGTGAAATATGGACCCAATTTTATATCTGCGTCATGATTTCAGTGTTGAACAATTAAAAGGTAATTAGGCAGTACAGTGAAAGAGCTCATATTATTAATGGGCTGAGGCAAGTATAAGGCCTACTGTTCACAAGCAGGTTTTGATTTGAAAAAGTCAAAATATCACCATGCTAAACACATATATGTAGACAGTTAGGAAATTGCCGTTATATTGTCCGTTATAATTGTAATAATATCGCTTTAGTAGGCCTGTTACTCAAATCAAACTTGCTTGCTAGCTTAATGCAAATGGTCAGTCTTTACTTAGGTTTGCCGTCACGTTTTCTCTCATTTAGCCACCTAAAAAAACGGAAGCTATTGGGCAGACTGAACTAAATTTACCTGGAAAACTCGTCGTCCTCCTTTTCGTAAGGTTTTAGTAAACTATTTGTCGAAGACTGAATAAAAACTAGGGTATGGAGTATATACACTTAGAGTAGCACAACGACGTCATTCGAGTGGCGCGAACCCCCTGGTTGAAGTACTCACTGCGCATGTACATGAGGAACATAACCTTCCCATGACTACACAACTAAATGTGAGTGACGTCATATTTGAAATACTTAGTTTATCGACGTCTGTGTCTCCTCTCCGCCCCGACACCACTAGTGCAGCTGCTTTGGAATTTTTTAAAGGTAACTTAACAAACGTCAACATGACATGTCGTTTTACTGCGAGACAAATTTAGGGACACGTGGAATAGTAATTTTGATGCCTTAAAAATGATACTGAGACCTGCTTTGTTTTGTACTGAAGTTTAAATGTAGCAAAACCATTGCTGTAATATGCACAAAAACAAACGTCTGCCGACAGCCGAGCTGGTCTGACTCTCTGATATCTGAGCATGTGTAGTGGTTCGATGAGGCGTCCTCACGCGGGCCCTGCCCACATCGGCGTCACCTAGGAAACGGGGCGTGGAAGTAGCGTCACCGAACAAGGTGAGCCCTGTGATTGGCTCAGACCTCGTATGATGTAGTAGCGTGCCATGGTTCTATGTGGCCTTGCTTTAATTGCAGAATCCGCTCAACTTGTTGATGGGACTGATTATGCGAGAGGTCCAGTCCAGCCCCTTTACTTTACTTTGATGGCCAAATCTTCGTAACATTCCACCCTCACTTCCTCTTCACTCCTCTTCACTGTCACAGGTAAGTCAGTCTTACATCTATTGTCTTGACATCAAGGTCGGAGTTTTGGCCTCAGCATTGGTAGGGACGATATAACAGTATAACCTGCATGTACACTTTTTGCTGGGGACGGGACATTAATAAGACCAATCAGATTGGATGAATGGGGGCCAGGGCTACATTTCTCTCGAATGTGAACCTAATTAATTGATAGGTTAAAATGATCAATGCAAAATACATCTTTATTGACTTAAACTAACTTTCATATGCATTGGTTCAGGTGATGCAACGTTCCATTCAAACCTTTGTTTTCAAAAACAACTCTAGAAAGTTTGAAAACTTCCTGAATAAATTTCTAGATTCAATGAGCAAATTTATATTTAATATTTGAACATAGCTCAAATTATATTAGAATACACACTAAATACAAACTTGTTAATTATCTCTTAACTATCCAGGAATGCAAAAAAAATAAACATTGGTCTTAAGACCACTCAACATTGTTGAGAAAGTAATATGACAATATATTTATTATACATATTGGGCTGCAGCTATCGAATATTTTAGTAGTCGATTAATCGATGGACTAGTTAGTTCGAATAATCGAGTAATCGGATAAGGAACATGAAAAATTAAAATACCTGTGCTGAGTCTCAAACGGTATATTTTTTTTTCTAAAAAATAAGGATCTATGTTCAACAAAAGAACAATAGGGTATCTTACATAGAAAAATTCCGCTAGCTTAAATGCTATAAAATGCTAAAGTTTTTTTTACATTGCTCTTAACAAATGGTTCAGACACATATTCCCACATAAAAACGGCTAAATATACCAATAAACTAAATTATGAATGACATTAGCTCGAACAAAAACTTACATTTGTCTTAACAGGGAGCAGTTGGATTCAGCCATGTGAAAAGAGGCAGACCAGAGGGCAGTGTATCCACCCTAATCAATAAAACTAAATGCAAAAACTTTAAAAATAAACCATCACAACGCCACTTTAATTAAACGAATACTCGAAGCAACAAAATTTAATTTGAATATTTTTTTCTAATCGAATACTCGAGTTAATTGATTAATCGTTGCAGCACTAATATACATATATATATATATATATATGTATATATATATATATAACTGGGGAAAAAATCTTAGTCAGGGAATAACAAAAATAATAAAAAGTCTGCCTTCCTTCATGTAAAACACTACTGCTTTTGTCCTCAAGCACAGCCAAACTCAACATAAAAATGAAAGCTCCTTTGGGCTGCTTTAACACCACATAAATAAAATAATAATGAAAGTTGCAAAGAGAGAAGGATAAACCTCGGCTTACTATATTTCTCATTAATTAACGTTAACAGTAGAAAATACATACAGGACGACACATCTCTCTAAGCAGCTTCTTTCTCAAGTTTTGCAGGTTAGCAAATTCACATAGTCTAATGTTATGCTAACGCTGATATGGGTCGGACTTTCAGTAGCGAAATTAGTGGTGTGTTCCCCACCTCGATAACATTGACCTCTTTTTACAATGTTTACAGTGGCTGCAGTTTGATGGCATGATGTAATTCCATGTCAGATTTGTAAATACTTTGCGAATTTTGCATTGAAGAAAATTGGGAATCGAATAAAATTTGACAATTTGACCAGAAAAATTGTGATTAGATTTTTTCCTAAAATGTTTCTATTACTCAATAACCATACTGTTGGTAGTTATGATATATGTTTGCAGTGAGGCCATTTATATATTATGACAACACATGATTAGTATATATAGTAAAAGACACATCTTAGGTCATAATTTTTTTTAAATCCTATTAAATATGGAATCAATTTTAAAATAAATAGGACTGCAGTGGCTTTAGGAAGCTATTTATCCATTAGGGGTATAACGATAAATCAATCTGGATTGAAACATCGATTGGTTAAGCAATGATCCAATCATATTGATCGACACGGAAAACATCGATCAACATCGTCATCTTTAAACCTGCTCTTCTGTTCAAATGTTGTGTTCATTCAAATATCTGAAATATTTTTGCAAATAAATTGTCAAAAACCTCTACATTGCTTTCTATTTTTATTGCTCTAGATGAAGTCTTACTGATTTTATTGAATGTGTACATAATATTTTAAATCGATCAAAGACCTTTCAATCTGATCAAATCGTTGCAGACAAAATAAACATTGGCAAATACCGTATTGTTGTCTAAAGAATCGATACTATTATGAAATTGATGATTTCTATCCATGTGATTGCTGTCATCCTAATCAATCAGTTGCTAACAATTTTGTTGTTAAGTTGATTCAGATTATTTTGCATACAGTGTATGGAAAATTGTACTTCATTTTGCTCTCACAGTGTTGTGATTCTCTTATTCTGCTTTTGGACAGCCCTCCACCATGCTGACCCATCTGTTCCGCATTCACGGCCTTGTGGTGGCCTCCCATCCTTGGGAGGTCATCGTAGGCACCGTGACCCTCACTGTCTGTATGATGTCCATGAATATGTTCACGGGAAATGACCAGATCTGTGGCTGGAACTTTGACTGCCCTAAAACAGATGAGGTAAGTGAATGCAATGAGTAAACCTACATTGAAATAGATTGCAAATATATTGTAACACCTTATTCTATTTAGGGGGCTGGAATATTAAACCTTTTTTTAAATTTGCTTTTACAATCTTTTAACAGCAAATGCTGAGCAGTGACATCATCATCCTTACCATTACACGTTGCATTGCCATTATCTACATTTACTTCCAGTTCCAGAGTTTAAGACAATTGGGATCCAAATACATTTTAGGTATGACATTTGTTGATGTTACAAAGGGGAGAGGAGGGGATGACTAAAATTACAACTGTATGTGATTTTTGGCTCATCCTTTACTTTTAGGCATTGCAGGCTTGTTCACAATTTTTTCCAGCTTTGTATTCAGCACAGTGGTCATTCACTTCCTTGATAAAGAACTAACCGGCCTCAAGTAAGATTTGTTTTTAGCATAATGCTGCTATCAAAATTGTTAACATTTGAGAACGTTTATACTCATCAACATTGTTTTGGCATGCCTTCCAGTGAGGCGCTACCTTTTTTTCTGCTTCTGATTGACCTCTCCAAAGCTTGTGCTCTTGCCAAGTTTGCCCTCAGCTCCAGTTCTCAGGTACAAAACTTGTGCAGTGGAACCTATATCAAATGATTAAGTGATTTTTTGTTTTAATTTTATTTTCTCTCTCTCTTTTTTTTTTTTCTAGGATGAAGTCCGTGAGAACATTGCTCGAGGTATGGCAGTGTTGGGACCTACATTCACCTTAGATGCCCTGGTGGAATGCTTAGTGATCGGTGTGGGAACCATGTCAGGTACGGTTATATTTTATTAGTTCTCGGTGAGATATTGCAAGTATAACTAAAGAATTGATATCACTATCAGGTATTAATGTTATTGGGGATCGTCATGTGTGATGCAGTCTGTGGATTATTAGGTCAATAAGGAGAAAAAAACTGAGTAAAAACATTAAACCAGTGGATTCATTGAATGTACATTCTTTTAATATCGAATTTCTAAAATGAAATTGTAAAATAATTTATAACTTTGTATATTTCAGGTGTTCGACAGTTAGAAATAATGTGCTGCTTTGGCTGCATGTCTATTTTGGCCAACTATTTTGTCTTCATGACATTCTTCCCTGCGTGTGTGTCACTGGTGCTGGAGGTAAGAGTTTAATTTTTCCCTGTGGGTTCTTTTGTGTACAAAAGATTTTAGTTTTATCTAATTATTGTATGTATTTCCTGTAGGTGTCTCGTGAAAGCCAAGAAGGCCATCCAATTTGGCAGCTGAGCCACTTCTCTCGGGTGCTTGAGGAAGAACAGGATAACAAACCGAATCCTGTCACCCAGAGAGTCAAAATAATTATGGTATTTTCAGTCATACATCATTTTTGTTATTGTGTTTTGATTCTTTCATGGGTGTTTTTCTTCATTCTGAGAACGTGTGTGATGCGTTGTGCATCTCCTTTGTCTGCAGTCGTTGGGCCTTGTTATGGTTCATGCTCACAGTAGGTGGATTGCTGAGCCCCTGTTGTTCAATGCTACAGTGGGGATTCCACTGGGTGGCATGGATGAAGAACACCTCTCACCCAGGAGAATTGAGCCAGAGATACCTCTGTGGCACTTTTACCTCACAAGGTACCGTAAGTGGATGTGAATTACTTTAAAATGTTGTTTTTTTTGTGAAGAACAAAAAGTGTCATATAAACTTTTTGTCCCAATGTTTTCCCACAGAATGATAACAATGGATATTGAGCAGGTGATCTGCCTAGCCTTGGCTTTGCTGCTGGCGATCAAGTACATCTTTTTTGAACAAGTGGAGATGGAGTCTCCCCTATCTATAAGGAATCCAATCACAATGCCCACCCAGCCATTGCCTCCGCGACAAGCCACTGAGACTTGCTGTAGGAAGGAACTTGCTCTTCCCCAGTGCCCTCCACCCTCTCCAAGTTTGCCTTCTATCACACCAGCCAACAAGGAAGATATTGGTATGTCTATGCTCAATTATATTCAGGTAGCATTCTTTCCTAGATTACTCCCTTGTTCTGCTGGTGGACTTTAATTGATGATTGTCATAGTGTATCAGTAGAACGTTTATTCTAACGGCCAGTGTTGTCACAGATTACTTGAAAAAGTATTGCAATTACTGATTACGCCTTGAAAAAGTAATCTAGTTACTTTAACAATTACTTTATGAACAAAGTAACTAAGTTACTTTAAAAGTAATTTATCGGTTTTTACCAATTGTTCTTCCTTTGCTGCCACGATATAAGAATGAAAACAGAAAAATGTTATTTCGTAATCTAGTAATTTAGTAATTGAAATTTTCAGATATGTCTTAATCTTTGAGTTAGCGGAATTTAATTAGTCGATGGAGTTGATTTCAACCACCATTGAGTCGCGATAGCTTAGCCACTCCGGAGCCCTGAAACTAACAAAGAACTGACAAACTGCACTGAATTTGTTCAAATCAACTCCAACGACTAATTAAATCCCCGCTAACTCTAATTCTAAACTTCCCCTTCAAAATAAAGACCTAGGCGTTAAAATGTTGTCTATAAAAGTTGTAAAGCAATCAAACAAACAACAATAATGAATGAAATGAACAAGAATCCTACAAAGTATTTCATAATAGGTCAAAATTATTTTTCAAACAGATCATGTGACTAGCTTGTTAGTGTCAAGATGGATATATGTATATGTATGTATATATACACAGTACAGGCCAAAAGTTTGGACACACCACAAGGGTGGATACCTTGAAGAATGTAGAACATAAAACCTGTTTTTAGTTCTTTCACTTTTTTGCCAAGTTCATAATTCCACATGTTCGTTCATAGTTTTGATATCTTCAGTGAGAATTTACAATAGTAGTGAAAATATATAAAACGTACAAATGATGAGGTGTGTCCACTTTTCCACTTTGACTTTTGTTTCAGGGTCATCAACATGTTTTGCCCCCCTCCCACAAAAGTCAAACTCCGCTTATTGTTACAACTATAAAACATACTTAAAGGCAAGTTACAAACTGTAAAAGTGCTGGCTGTCTCGTTACCTGTAGGCTTTGTTTCGGGTTGTGTCGCGCTGTGCTGTATAATTCGAAGTTGTTCCTTGAATTGGATGTAGAGTTTTTAGTGATCAACAGTCTTTTTGAGACCGCGCAAAGTTTGCAACGCCCATTGAGCAAATGCAACCGTTTGTGATATCTCTCCTGCCTCTTTCACTGCGTCCTGACAAGGTAGCTAGGCTATGTTGTTGGCCGGCGCCGTGATGCAGACAGCACTTACCTAGCTTGGGGATACACTGGACCCTTCTTTTTTCCTGATGAGAAAACGTGATATGTGATGTCACTCCTAAAATCAAGAGCAAAATTTTCTGTTTGAAATGCTCTTCGCACAAGACAACAGTTTTCTTCATTCTACATACATTATGGGACAACAACAAAATAGTAACGCACAGGCACTGAGGAAACTAACTTTAATCAGATTTGTTAGGTTTTGTGTTGGTATCTCCTAGTGTGACTTGTCTCTGTGATTGCCCATTGATTTCATCTGTTGTGCCTTCTCCTAGTGTATCTTGCAATCTGCATCCTACTGTGTTACCCAGCTGTTCATTGTCTCGTTACCCCTTGTCTGTGTGTGTGTATATAAGCACCCAGTTTCTTGTCACTCCTGGTTGCGTCATTGTCAATGTCAAAGTCTATGTCAATGTCGTTGTTCATGCCAGCGTCAACTTTGCCTCTTCCTACGTCACAGCCCTCATGTTCCTCTGCCTAGTAAGTTTTTGAGACCAGTCTTTTGCCAATACCCTGGGTTTTGTTTGCGACTGTTTTTGGGATTACCTCAGTTTTGGTTTGTACTTTGTTTTTCTGTCGGCTTTAATTAAATTACTTTTGCACCAGCTTGCCTTGCTTCCCTTTCCCTGCACTTGGGTCCACACACCACCTGCCTGCCCAGCATTCCTGACAAGATTACTGGTTTGGAAAAATAAACGCGTTAGATTGCTCGTTACTGAAAGAAAGTAATCAGATTACAACACTGCTAATGGTACAGCAACAACAATTCTTCAAAATCACTTCTTCCTATTGCTTCTCTAGATGAAGTTATCCGGCCCCTGCTTGTTTCTGTCAATGATCCTGGGTCAAGTAATGTCTCTATTCTTGAAGAAGAGGAAAAGAAATCTGAAATCACAGAGTTACACCTTCTGCCTCCCTTAAATCCTCGGAGCCTTGCTGAATGTGTGGCCATTCTCAACAATCCAGAGGTATGAAACCTGTACTTACCCTCTACACCGGCGGTCAAAAGATTTGAAACACTTTCTCTTGGTATTGATCAGTAAAATGTCTCAAAACCTTTGACAACGGGTGTAGTCCTACATGCAAAGCTTTTGACATCTGATCTCAAGCAGATCTCTGACATACAGTATATGGCATGTTTTGCAGCAAGGGGCTCGTTTTCTCAGTGATGCTGAGGTGATAATGTTGGTCAATTCGAAACACATTCCCTCTTACAAACTGGAGGCGGTCATGGAAACACCTGAGAGAGGTGTGGCCATACGTCGACAGATGATATCCGCAAAGCTTCCCTCTCCCTCTGCTCTCTCATCGTTGCCATTCACTGATTATGACTACTCAAAGGTGAGGTCACTCTGCTGCGGTCATCTTCTATTGCATATTTTACATAGCTGTGAATGTGTCCTCCAGGTTATGGGCACCTGCTGTGAGAATGTGATTGGCTATATGCCTGTGCCGGTGGGTGTGGCTGGGCCGTTACATCTGGATGGAAAGCAGTTCCAAGTTCCCATGGCAACGACTGAGGGATGCCTTGTTGCGAGCACCAATCGGGGATGTCGAGCAATTGCGGTAAATTTAGTTGTTTTTAAAGCGTTATTAAGGGGCAGTTTACATGGTGACGCTCCGAGAATACGACAAATTTAAAATTTGCATTTATATGGTTCCGTCTCCATTCGAACAATGTGCAATTCCGTGTGACAACGATGTAGGGAAAACGATGTTTAGTAGCACCGCTGCGCACGCCCAATGTGATGTGTGCGAGTGCTGACGTTATCGGCGCGGGAACTTTCCATTGATATGGATGTGGAGCAAGCCCCTTATAGCCCCGTCAATCGAATCCTTCCACTTTGGAGCCTGGATTGAAAGGTCTGCGTCTTTGCCTTCCGCTTTCGCTGACACCATATAAAGGCAAGGCCATTCTGCACCACAGTCATTGAGTCTTGGTGTCGCAGAGTCGCCATGTAAACTGCCTCTAGGTTATTTGATTTTTGCACTATTTAGCCAATTGCAAGTCCAGCTGAGTTATAGTACAGTGGTACCCCTACATACAAAGTGCATTCCAGGACCTGTAAGTGGAAATGGTTGTATGTCGAGCAGGATTTTCCCATAAGAATACATTATAATTCATTAATTCGCTCCAAAGCCCGAAAACCGACACTAAATCCTTAATAAATACTGCTGGTACAATTACAAATGGAAATTACACATAACAAAACAAATAAATTATAAATAAAAATCAGAATAATAATAAAACAATAATCATTGTAATTCCTGTAATAATGTAACAAATCGGGTTCTAATGTGGCGGATGTGTTTTGTGTGCTGTGCCTAAACACAATTTTCTCGTTTATTGTTCTGTTGTTGGCGTCAACTATGGCGGACAGTAGGCATGTTGTGTTGCACAAGTTCTGAATTAAGATTAAAAACCTGACGAAGATGCCGATTTGTTTGGCGACGTTACCGAAATAATAATTGTCATCTTAACTTATAAAGACTGGTGAACCGAGGCCGGAGAAGGACCGTCGAGATTGTAGACATTCTACGGCTGTATTGTCGAGCCAGTTCACGCCACGTTCATAATTTTCTGTCATTTCCATCTTCATTTCAATGTAAGTGTGACCTTTTTCATTTTTTCACCACCTGCACTAACCTTCTTGGAGCCAGTCCGCCGAGCTTCCGGGAAAACAAAGAAACTGCAGCGCTGTCATAAAGCTTCGTATTTCGAGCATGTCGTCGGATGTAGAAACAACATGTCGAAAAGACCGTGTGTCGAAGCGATCGTATGTCGAGTTACCACTGTATTTCGATATCTATAAGATTTTGTCACTAAAGCTGTGCGTCAAGGCTATGCATATGAGAGAGAAAAAAACAAAAGTCAATCGAGAACCAGGCGAGGAGGATGACTTTTGGCAGAGAGCAAATTGAGCAAGTGCCTCTCAGCCGGCTATACGGCGAACAGCGGTGATGAAGTTTGCGGGAATAGGCTAGAAGGCTGACCTTTAAGCAAAGTGCCTCTCAGCCAGCTAGACACCAATAAATGTGACTTTACTTGTACTAAATTAATAAAGTTAATCCCTGCTGTTAGTTTGATAACTGTATTATGTTCTCATCCTGTATGTGTCCGGCTGGCCTCTGTCTCCGTAGCTTGGCGGTGGAGCCAGAAGTTGCATCCTAGCTGACAGTATGACCCGAGGACCTGTGGTAAGACTTCCTTCTGCCTGCCAGGCTGCTGAGGTCAAAGCTTGGCTAGAGAGCAAAGATGGTTTCCAAGCCATCAAAGAAGCCTTTGACAACACAAGCAGGTAAATTGTCAGCTAGCTTGTTGGCATTTACACCCATTTTATGTATTGTGTTGGCCATAGTGAGTTACACGTGTGATTGATTTATGCCAGGTTTGCTCGTCTCCAGAAGCTACTGGTTGGTCTGGCAGGGAGAAATCTGTATATCCGTTTTCATTCAAAGACAGGGGATGCAATGGGAATGAATATGATCTCAAAGGTGAGAGGTTCATTAAGTCAGGCATAATTTTTCTGTATTGTGTAAAAAAGTGTTAGAATGGAAAAATGTAGTGTACCACACATTCTGAAAGTGTGTCTGGTCCTGTTTCAGGGTACAGAGCAGGCTTTGAGCAAACTTCAGCAAAACTTTCCAGAGCTGCAAGTTTTGGCTGTCAGTGGGAACTACTGTACAGATAAGAAACCAGCTGCAGTCAACTGGATAGAAGGAAGAGGAAGATCGGCAGTCTGTGAGGCTACTATCCCTGCTAATGTGGTCAAAGAGGTACGTTTAAAGAGTATTACAACACCTGAGGAAATGCTAATATTCCATCATTTATCCATAAACGCATGCCTTTTGGATTCATATCATGCCGCTACGTGTAATTACACACATCGCAACACCAAGAAAATGATAGAAATTTGGATCGATTGTCCAGCTAAAACGACCGGCGCCCGAGATCCCGGAAATCTAGCATATTGTGTGTGTGACGTCACAACTAGGAAACATCCGGCTCAGTGCTTAGTACTGAATGGCAGCGATGTTGACGGACAATTTTTTTTCTAGTTGCAGCAACGAATCCGACGTAACAAACGTTCTTTTAATGGTGACAAGGAGAGTTATGAACCTTTCTTTGGTGTTGTGGGTTATCAATTTGAGCCCAAACGAAAGTCAATGCAGCCTAATGAAGGGATCATTGAGGGGAGCAATCACACTGATGAAACACCGGCAACAGATCGTGTGGGAAACACCGAATAGTTTGTTTTGCATTTCTTTTTGTGAAGCTGATACACCGTGACAGCAAAATAAATTAATGTATAGAATAATTATCATTTATTGTGCTATCATAGGTTTTCGCTCTGCCAACAGACACAAATATGAATGGGATTAGAGGATTTGTTGTATATATTTTACGAGCGATAATTTATACATGTGTCCAGTCCTATATCCAATGCGTGATATGTGTTTTATTGAAAAAGAATACTCACTCTGGCCATTTCGAGCTTGGCTGCTCCCCTCCTTTGCTTCGCCTGGGGTCAGGGGCGGACTGGGACTAAAAAGCAGCCCTGGACTTTGACTCGGCCCAGCCCACAAGAATCGCTATACGAAGGGAAACACGGACCCCCTAGGGGTCGGGGGGCATAACCGGGAAGACTTTTTTTTTTTTTTTTTTTTTTTTAATTGTAAAATGCATCAATTTCGTGCACTTTGAGAGAAAATGAAGAAAATGTGTCTAGATTGTGACTGTCTGACTTGGGGCGCTCAAAGTACTGCAATGCTGAACTGGAGTTGGGTTCATTTTCTGTACTAGCTCTATGATCAACCTGAAAAAACAAATGAAAGAATTTATTTTTCAAAGCTAGTTTTATGTATCTAATTTATTCTAATATATCTCTATATATCTCTGTCTATAAAATGATTTCATTGTTCATGCCATAATTCAGTGGTCTCCAAACTATTCCACATAGGGCCGCAGCGGGCGCAGGATTTCATTCCAACAAAACAAGACAACACCTATGCACCAATCTGGTGTTTTACAAGTGCAGTCAGGTGCTGATTGTTTTAGCAGAAACTTCATTGGTTAAACTGTCCGTACTCGATCGGTTGAAACAAAAACCAGGCCCCACAGCGGCCCTTGAGGACCGGTTTGAAGACCCCTGCCATAATTAATCTTGCCATACAAATAATAAATTTCAATGAAAATACAATAAACATTTCAAGACAAATCCTGGATACATAACCTTCATTGGAAAGTATTAACCAGAAAACAAAACGATATATACACGATTTAAAAAAAAAAAATCATATCAATTTGACTTACTAAACTTTAAAGTAAAACCATTCATTTTATTAATATTTTGTTATATTTCTTATGAATTAATATTGCTGCTGCGTGTGCATACGTTGTTTTACAGCTAAAATATTTTTCTTTAGGAGAGTGATAGTAGGACTAGCATACTGTAACTTGACACGATTGCAAATGGACTAGCTGGCACTAACCCTTTAATTGTCATTTAAAATGTAGCTACCTGGTGGATAACAATTTCCGGTATACCGAGCAAGTGACTCTCTTCATCCCTTTTTACTTGCCCTGCGCTTGTATGGGGAACTTCCACCAGCTTATCATTACACCCTCCCTCTTCTTTTCTCTCTCCTTACACCGGCTGCACGTCAGAGCGGCTCCCGCTACCCCTCTCACCATTGCCGGGGGCTAGGCTGCTGTTACCCGACATGGCCGTTGCAGCCAGACTGCTGCTTGTGAAAATATTTGTAAACTTAAGACATTTAAATGCTTTGCTCTCCTGTTTCTTTGATTTTTTTCTCCCTAACCTAAGTTCTCCGTGCCACCCTTTTTTTGTTATTTTTGCCACCACCATCCATATTGTGCATTAACGCTCGTCGCTAGTTTGCTTCTACAAAGAACCAATGAAGGGCACTTTGTGTTTTCTTCGTTCTTTTATCAGACTGGCAATGAACAGCCAGGCGCATTGCTGCCACCTGTCGGATTGGATGCGAACTGTAGATAATGAGAGGCTAGGGGGGATAAAAACAGTGATGTATAAGGAATGGCGGCCGCCGGCCGTCCAGGGCACCGGCCGTTCTGTGATCCTCCAGAACCCACAGATTACCAGTCCGCCCCTGCCTGGGGTGGTGGGGTGGTCTCATCAGTGCCAGTCATCGTCCTCTGTCTTGATATCTCGGGACATTTAGTTGGCTGCGCGTGTATGGTGGGCACCGCATCCGCTTTCAGCAGCAATTTCTTAGCAAAACCAGATTTTGTTTGTCCATAGTTCGAATAGCTTTCAGGTTTAAAATGCGCACCACACAAAACCTTGCCGGAGGCTGGGTCTGCAAAATTAGCCTTCTTTGCACGAACGAACTTTACTCATTGTCTGCGTAGTCCAGCTCTTTTTCTCGCGTTCGGGAAATCATGGGTATTACATTGCGACAAATGGCTACTTGTACACCACATAGCATGACAGGTTTGAACCATTTTAGCGATTTTTTTGGGGGGGATAAAAAACGAACGCAACTCTCTCATCGATAAACAACAATGGCACCTGCCTCGACCTTTTGTTTCCTGGCTGTGACGTCAAAGCCCCATTCGGCTGTTTCCGGAATACTTTGGGAAATGTTCGTAATTTTCGATCTATTTTCGATAATTACTCATGAATGTGATTTATTAATATTTGTAATCTTGCCACATAACGGTTATATTGATATCTCACAGCCCCTTAGTATTATCATTCTCTTTAAGTGCACCTTGTCTGGTAACTTTGACACTTAATCCTTTTTAAGGGTGGTCGTTTGCCTTATTGACTGCTATTGACGATGCTAGACATCCACTGGGAGAGGCTGGTGGTGAATAACCATTGCAAGCCCTCCCGATCAAAATGGATTCGGCGTTTAGTCCCATCAATGGCACCAAAACATGATTATTCCCAACCAATCCTCGCAGTCTATCGTTGTTAGTGGCAGGCAGTTGGTTAAATTCTATGAAAACCAAAATCAACCTTAGAGTGTTCTTCTGGTTTTATTCATTTTTATTTTATTAATGTTGTCTTATAAATCAAAAGTTGTATTTAGTCATAAACAATATATGAAAATAATGATTATTAATTAAAAATATATATAAATATTTATATTTAAGACCTAGCATTTACATAATGTAGACCTCTCATTTTGGGTCATATAGGCCATAATTGTATATCAAATGTTAATATTTTTTGGCCTACATGACCCAAATTGTGATGTCCACACATGTGGACTCAGTGTTTCAATTATTTAATAATTTATAGTAAGTTTTTATTTAACTACTTTTTTTTTTTTTACATTACTAAAAATACTCACTAGCCCTATAAAGGGACATGTAGTTATAAGGAAAAGGCAACCATTTACAACATAAATATCCTTCTAAATATAGCAATTGCAAGTTTGTTGGCATTTACGATTGTTGATTACTGTTTTTCAGATTTTGAAGACCTCGACGAAAGCTTTGGTGGAGGTGAACATCAATAAAAACCTTGTGGGTTCAGCTATGGCTGGCAGTATTGGTGGATTTAACGCACATGCAGCCAACCTAGTAGCTGCCATATACATTGCCTGTGGACAGGTAGTAACATTCTATTTGTGCTTTTTTTGATGGCATTCCTAGTTTCATAGTAAAAATGTTTACCTCAGGATCCTGCTCAGTCAGTGAGCAGCAGTAACTGCATCACCTTAATGGAGGAGTCAGGCCCTACAGGTGAAGACCTTTACATCAGCTGCACCATGCCCTCTATAGAGCTTGGCACAGTAGGGGGTGGAACCAACCTGCTTCCTCAGCAAGCTTGCCTTCAGGTATGCTCACATGGCATGATCACTAGTAATAATAGTGCAACTATGGTGTATACAAGGGGTCCCCAACCTTTTTTGCACCACGGACCGGTGTGATTTGGGTCTTTTTTTTCACGGACCGGTGTTCTGTCAAATTTTGCACCCTTATAAAATTTTGCTTTCAAAGCTTTTGTGGCGGTGAAAAAAGCCCTCTTTTATATTCAGTTGGACTCGCAATGTTATCCAATTGTGCTAAAAAACTATTTACATCATTAACATACATGCGCAACACGGAAATGGCGTAAATTAATGCTTAACGACTTGGCGAAGTCGTTAAGTGAGAGGGCTACGTGCAGTTGTTGTGTGCACCTAACATGGCAAACGTAAGTTAATATTCCTTTAGTTAAAGAAAGTTTGTAGTGTGTACTTTGGAATCGCTGCATTCGCGGTCCTTTTTAACGTTACGCGCATGCCAACTTTGTCAGAACACTGGCAATGTGCGGCAGAAAAATACAGGAAATATAAAATAGCATTTGTTTTTAGCCCCATCGTGGACAGTTGCACAGACATGCTCGAATCGCTTGGTTTATTCACATACGGGTCACGAATTCACTCCTTCGCAGTTCGTGGGTCTTTAGTGATTGGGAAGTAGCATAAATGTTGTTTTCTTCGAGGTAGTAGGCACATCTTCTGGCTCGTCAGGTTCCCTTTTCCCCGTAAAAACTCTGTCCAAAGACGACTGTTATTCAGTCATTCTAGTGTGGGGGCTAATTATTTCCGGGAAGAAATGTGATTGGCGACGACCAGCGTCATACCTTATTATCGAGTCCAAGCGCGCATAGATATTCAAAACGAGATTTAGTGCTAACAGTCCAATCAATGCATTTCTCCTATCCTGTAGTTGTATATCTAGAGTAGACAAGGATATTGGTGTGTTAAGCGGCACAGGCCAAAGTCCAGAATGCAGTCGTTAATAAATTATTATTTCTGCGCGGCCAGGTACCAAATGCGCCACGGACCGGTACCGGTCCGCAGCCTGGTCGTTGGGGACCCCTGGTGTATACTTTTAGTCAGCATAACTCACCATATTATCATTTAAAATGTTTAGATTTTTTTGTTGTTGTGTTTGTTATTGATAAAAAGTGTTGTTTTTGGAAGCCCTTTTATCTCAGTTTCTTGGACGAAAATACTTTTTAGTCTTAGTCATATTTTAGTCATTTCAAAATGTCTTCGTTTCGTTTTAGTCGACAATTCTCAAAATGTTTTTGTCTATAAACTTCAAAAGTTTTAGTCCATGAATAAATAAATAAAAGGTTTCCAACAATTTCGAATGAACATTGACAGACGAGCACATAATTGTAGAGTCTACAAGGATATCAACATCTTCATGATGATAATACACACTCAGCAGGAAAATGGCACATTATTTTTGCAATTAATTAAACCCACCTGGACCTAGGGTGTGCCATCTTAGGCACCCCACGATTCTTGAACGATGATCACGGTATTGACGATGATCACAGTTATATAAATATCCTAATGATTCAACAGGAACGATGGAAACAACAAAAAGCTGCCCTTAAGCTGCTTTTTTATTTATTTATTTTTACAAGAAAGTGCAAAAACTTTAACCATTTTAAAGGGAGTACTTATGTCTCTCAACAATACAATAAAATTTACACAGGTGGAATGAATTCCACATTTTCTGGAAACAATGTGTCTTTAGAAATAAGCCTTCCTTCAACCAATATACTTTGTTTTCACAGATTTCTGTACTATTTCGCATGTTTGTAGTGTTAGTACCGCTATACTTAATCATGGTTTTACACGTTCTGCATATGAAATACACGTTAGCGAATTAGCTAATTAGCTAAGCGCTAGGCGCTAACTATTAACACCTTAAAAACAACAACAATAAAGGCTAAACAGTACAAGCAGGTTCGTGTACTCACCTCTTACAGACGCACACGGGTCTTAGCAACACACTCAGGACATTTTTCAATTGACATGACTTGAAACCACAGCTGGAAATCTGAAAGTCGAGGAGCAACCAACTCTCTCTTCCCCTCTCGCTCGAAAAAATAATGTGCGCACAGAAGCGCGCCGGGTCGCGCCTCTGTACCTGCCTTTCTCATACACTAATTTATTTTCCAGTCTTTTGAAAAAGAGTAAATCTCTCACTCAGTTACAGGCAGCATCCATTATAATGGGGGGCTTAAGGACACCTTAAATGAAGTGTGGGCAGGTATAAAAATAGTCGGCAAAATACCCTGGAGAAAATTATCTGTCCCAGTGTAGACATAGCCTTAGTTTCCCAAGACACGTTTTTAGCTTCTCATCGTGACGTCATCGACATGCAAAAATTTTTCATTAACAAAATATTTTTGTTATCGTCATCGTTGATGAAAGCAACACTGTTGATAAAGCAATGGTGGCATAGTTTGTACTTACACATTATTTGGCCATTGTGGTGGTTAAAAGTTCTTGAGTCAGGCATTTTGTTTGGACGTCTGCCCAGATGCTGGGCGTACAGGGGGCCAGTGAGGCTTGTCCAGGGGAGAATGCCAGGCAGCTTGCCAAAGTGGTTTGTGCCACTGTGCTGGCTGGGGAACTGTCACTCATGTCTGCTCTGGCAGCTGGCCACCTGGTCAAGAGTCACATGACACATAACAGGTAAGCGTTCTTTTTCCTGTTTTACAAAGTAAATTATTTACGTAGCTGTTTAAAGGGAACCACGGATAGAAAGACTTGTAGTTCTTAAAAGATAAACGTGATTATGAGTTAAAATAATTTGATATTGAAACCCCTCTTGATGTTTTCGTTTTCATACAATTTGTAAAATTAGTTTAACTAGTAGGTCGCCATTGTTGTTGACGACGCAGGGCGGTGAGATCACTGGCTTAATCTGCCGCAGTATGACTCTAGCGACATGAACATGTCATCTGTTCAGCCCTTTTAATTTGAACCCGAGAGGAACATTAATGAGCATGACAGCAAAACGAGCAGCAAAAGCAAAATGAACAGGAAAGACAGGATGAGACGAGACTTATGACAAAACCAGTGTTCTGCCAAAATGTGCTACACCAGCGAAACGTTAACAAGAAGCGGATTTGACTCCCAAAGTACTACCGTGCGCTTTCAGCTCGTTTTGTTTAGATTAGGGCTGTCAAACGATTAAAATTTTTTAATCGAGTTAATCACAGCTTAAAAATTAATTAATCGTAATTAATCGCAATTCAAACCATCTCTAAAATATGCCATATTTTTATGTAAATTATTGTTGGAATGGAAAGATAAGACACAAGACGGATATATACATTAAACATACTGTACATAAGTACTGTATTTGTTTATTAAAACAATAAATCAACAAGATGGCATTAACATTATTAACATTCTGTTAAAGCGATCCATGGGTAGAAAGACTTGTAGTTCTTAAAAGATAAATGTTAGTACAAGTTATATAAATTTTGTATTAAAACCCCTCTTAATGTTTTAGTTTGAATAAAATTTGTAAAATTTTCAAACAAAAAATAAACTAGTAGCTCGCCATTGTTGACGTCAATAATTACACAATGCTCATGGTGCTGAAACCAATAAAATCAGTCGCACCCAAGCGCCAGCAGAGGGGCGACAAAACACCAAAAAAACACAAGTAACAAATGGACATGACACTGTGCTGTCATTTTAATCTGTTTGAGCGGGGCATGTGCGTTAAATGCATCAAATATTTTAATGTGATTAATTTTAAAAAATTAATTACCGCCCGTTAACGCGATAATTTTGACAGCCCTAGTTTAGATGCATACAGACAAATAATAATAAAGATGCCTTACGAAAATACTTAAACGTAGTGATATCAAAGAAGGGTGGATATAAATACGATACGTGACTAATGTGGTCAACAGATCAACAATCTGCTTTAAAGCAACCACAAGAAAACACAATCTTAAAAGTATGAGAGGGAAACATGTGAAAAGAATTTCGAGGCAATGAAACGCTAATAAAAGACTCAATATAAACACAAATAGTAAGTACTCGCAGCTTTTAACCAATGTGCGCATGTGTTGGACGTCTCGCCGCTACGGAAGGAATTGCAGAACACCGGTAGTGTTCGTCTAGTGACAGTGACAAACTACGTCATCACCCGGGGTGTCCATTGCACACATATAACATGGCGCCCTCTGTGGGTCAAAACATGTCCTAAATATAATAGATTTTTAAATCAATGGCAATATTTTATGTGTTTCTAATACGATATTTCAGTAAAAGAGAACAATTGTGGATTATTAGAGCCTACAAGTCTTGAAATCCGAGGTTCCCTTTAAATGTGAATGTTTTAGTTTTAGTTCAACCTACTGAAAGTGAATGTTCAGAGAGAGAAAAAAAAAGCTTATAAGGTGATGCTTAATAAGTTATATTCTTTCTTTAGATCCAAGGTGAACCTCCAGGAGAGTGTGGGAACTTGCATCAAGCAAGCCTCTTGAGCATGATACTTGAACAGTATGCATAAAAAAGGGACTGAAATGACTGCAAAGTGATTTCAACACCAGTATTTGGTCTGGTTATCCTGATTTCTGTTTTTATTCAACCATGAAACAACTCATACGACAATAAATGCAGAAAGAAAGAAACTTTCAAACGTTAACTGTGTGAATGTTGAACATTGATTCCACATAATGTACATAGTAATGTATCATATTGTAAGAAATAATTTGTTTTAGCACCATGGAATATGGACAAAATTGAATTTCATCGAGTCTTCACCACCACTATGTATGTAAATAAGCAACCTTAAAGTAGTTGCATTGCTTCAAATAATTTCACATGTAAGATGTTATATTTCTCTTGGATTATCATTTGGAAGAGGTACCCATGCTAAACCGGTTGTGACGCGATTCTTGTGATTAATGTTCTTAGTAACAATGACTTGTACATTGACAATGCACTACATTTTTATTTTGGTAAAAAAATTTTAATGCTGCAAAAAAATGGTCACATTTATTGATGCCTGAAAACAAACCAAAGGAAATTTTGCCCAAATAGCTACGTATATGTTCCTTTCTCTAGGAGGCCCTCGGAACAATAAATGTTATTTTAATAAATGGTTTTGTTCACGGGAATTATTTTATATGAACCCTGATAGAAAAATATAAATTAACAATATGATTTAACTCTTACAATGGTTATACCTAAACCCTTGAAGGAGTGGATTTAAAATACTTCAATCATTTTGAAGTCCTGAAGCTATAAAAACCCTCAAAAATGGTTAAAATCAACTCTAAGGATTTGATTGAACACTTTTGCGGTTTACCTGCAGAGACAAAGGATTTTATGGCCACATACAATCAAACAAAAATTAATTAAATAGGTGAATAAACATTTGAAATGTGGTGAAATTATGACATGAGACTTTTCAATTGCTTTTAAAAAATGTTGCCACAAGAGGGAGCTTGCACACCGGAAAATAAAGGGTATAGCAATAACAGGGATGTCTGTCAGAACTCATCCTGTAGCAATTCATACCTAATCAAGCTGACTTTAAATTGACTTGATGTTATGTATTAATCACATAGGTGACAATTAGAGTGTTAAACTACATTTAAAATCAACAATTTAAATGAATTGCGGTGGAGCTGGACAAAATCCAAAGGACTGTCATTTTTCCAATACTTCTGGTCCTGTTTCTGAGTACATTAAATTGTTAGACAGATACACCATTTAATTGCAGCTTGTATACCAAACAACACAGAACCTTCGATATATTAATTTGTATATTGGACCCTAAAAGGACACTTGTTTTCACTGACGGCGCGTGTCAGTGCATGAATTCACCAATTAGACAGGTATTTTGAGTTTTAAGCCTTCTAATTAATGGCTCTGTATGTTTGTATTACACCAAAAGAATAAATATAACCACTGCCTACTGATTTTTTTCTCACCATTTGCATTATTTGATTCTGTTGAAATCTTTTAAAATGAAGCTCAGTCAGCTCTTTGGGGCGAATATTGTTAAGGTCGTTGTGGCCTTGGCTACCTCTGAAAATTACTGCCCACTCCACTGGCCATTATACTGTAGATTTTAATAACAACTGTTGGTCTCTGTGCACATTAGATAACTAACATTGCATGATAAACCAAAGTATATCTGTTGGCATCTCATTTAAGGGACACCAAGTACGGTGGCTCAAAGTACTTGAGCATGCAAATGGTGAAGAAAATACTAACACAAAAAATTAAACCGCTTAGGAGCACAGTGATTTTGTGACCTTATATCCATGCATACTGTATATACAGTGATGTAGAGTCGAGCACAGACAGGTGCCTGTGAAAATGGGTATTAATGACATCTCGAGGAAGGGTTTGCAAACTGGGATACTTGCATTTGACTGCTGCAATCCCATCGACAGGGGATATATATACTTAAAAACTAACATATTAAATATTTCAAATATATATTTTTTCCTTTTTTGCACCACGGCCCCCCGCCTTAGCAGAGAATGGTTTGACCCCACTCTGGCGCACTCAATGCTACACTACGTACCCTGAAGCGGGAAATTAAAATCTGCTATTGTTATAAATAGGGTTGTTCCGATCATGTTTTTTTGCTCCCGATCCGATCCCGATCGTTTTAGTTTGAGTGTCTGCCGATCCCGATATTTCCCGATCCGATTGCTTTTTTTTGCTCCAGATTCAATTCCAATCATTCCCGATAATTTTTCCCGATCATATACATTTTGGCAATGCATTAAGAAAAAAATTGATAAAACTCGGACGAATACATACATTCAACATACAGTACATAAGTACTGTATTTGTTTATTATGACAATAAATCCTCAAGATGGCATTCACATTATTAACATTCTTTCTGTGAGAGGGATCCACGGATAGAAAGACTTGTGACTTTGTATATTGTGACTAAATATTGCCATCTAGTGTATTTGTTGAGCTTTCAGTAAATGATACTGTAGCCATGCCCAAATGCATGATGGGAAGTGGAACCATGGCTGTGCGTAGTGCTACCAATTGATTTATCTTCTCTGCGTTGGGAAATAACATAGGGTGTTAAGAAAAAGATCAACTACTACCTTTCTTCCCCACATTGCATCCCACGATATTTCTAATCAGTGGGAGAGGGATTGTAAGGCTTTAGCCAATTAAAAAAAGGCTCCAAAGGCTGCCAAATTTCACTCTACTCATTTAATGCTGCCTTTTAGCTCTATATACAGGTACAACGGCGCAATTATAGATTAAACGCGACAATGCGTGAGTGGGTCGTGCAGCGCATGCGTCAATTGCGTTAAATATTTTAACGTGATAAATTTGAAAAAAAAATTAATTACCGCCGTTCACGCGATAAATTTGATAACCCTAACTTAAGCCTAAACTAAAGACTTTGGATGAGTGTAACATATTATGTCTGTCACGTTAAATGAAATAAGAAAACGATTTATTTAAGAAATATATATATAAAAAAAAGGCATGTTCGATATTTTTTTGCCAATTCCGATACTTTGAAAATGACGTGATCGGACACGATCGATCGGCATCGGGACATCTCTAGTTATAAACTCTAAACATGGCGAGACGTCATAAATCGGGTGCGCAGAAAAGAAAAGATAAAAGAAAGAGATGAAGATCATAGAGGAGAACGAGAAAAAATGATTTTTTTTTTTATAAGGGGGACAAGAAGCCAGAGAATTAGAGCTAGAGTTGGCTGTAGACGGTGATGTCGGAAATGAACAATAGCTGCTAACACTGAACGTTTACATTCGCAATCACCGTGAACAAAGCCCAATTTGAGTCTGTCACCGGCCGCTTGTAGCCTATTGAGCTGTGGTATGACAAGACATGCTGCTCGTGTTGAGCCGAGGAGATAGAAGGTGATGGGAGATCAGGGATATACTGTATGTTAGTCAGTGGGGAGCAGGTGCGCGAGGCTGAACAGACGACATGAGACATTAATAAAACCAAACAGATTGGGTGAACGGTGGCCAGGGTTATATTTCTCACCAATATGAACCTAATTAATTGATAGGCTAAATACTACTTAACCTATACATGGAACTACGTTGGCTTTCATTGTCCTTCACCACAAGAGTAAAACATTGCTTTAAATAGTTGTCTATTTCATCTTCTCCCTTATTTTCATCTCTGCATCAGGGGGTTGAGCAATTATGGGAAAAGCTAAATAGGGATGAATTAAACTTTTTAACACAATTATAATTAATGTATGATTATATGAAAAAATGTCTGCATAGGGTGCAAATAAAAATATTAAATACCGTATATAATGTAGAAAATAAATACATTTTAATTAATAAAGAAATGCACTAATAGGTATTGGGTGATACTCTATAAGCAGCTTCTTTTCAGTTCTATCGTTTCCAGTAGAGTTCACTACATTTCCCACAGTTTAATTAACGTTAACAGTAAAAAAGACGTACAGGAGGACACTTCTCTCTATGCAGCTTCTTACTCAAGGTTTACAGGTTAGCAAGTTCACACAGTTTTATTATTATATTAACTCTGATTCAAGTCGGACTTTCAGTAGCAAAATTAGTGGTGTGTTCCCCAACCTCCACACCACTCATGGCGTGTTCCCCACCTCAACAACACTGACGTCTTTTTACATTACTTACAGTGGGTGCTTCTGCTGCTGCCCGGAGGAGAAAAAAACTTCAAATAGACTGCATGTCGTCGACATGTAATTCTTTGGCGGCTGTTTGATTGTTTATGTGCGGGAGGAGGGGGAGGAGGGGTCAAGTCATCAGCCAATCAAATGTGCATTTGAGGGGGAAAAAAATGGACTGGCACATTCAGCACGTGAAAAGGGGTAAATGTAAGTCTGAACATAATGAAAATAATTGACTTCATAATAATAGTGTCAATTTTATCCTTACAATGTATGGGAAGACAATCAAAATTACGTATTTAACAACTATTATAATATAAAATGCAAATAAGATTGCTTAAAAGTTGGTTGGGACAATTTGAGTATCCTGAACAGTTGGTAGTGTTATGTCCCTACCGTCCATATGCAAACCTACGCCCTTGCCATGTACTAGTCCTTCTCAAAAAATTAGCATATTGTGATAAAGTTCATTATTTTCTGTAATGTACTGATAAACATTAGACTTTCATATATTTTAAGATTCATTACACACCACTGAAGTAGTTCAAGCCTTTTATTGTTTTAATATTAATGATTTTGACAAAAAAAAAGTCAAAAAAAACCGAATAGGCTGTTTCCAGAGTGCTGTATCATAGCACCTCAGTGGGAAGTCTGTGGGGAGGAAAAAGTGTGGCAGGAAACGCTGCACAACCAGAAGAGGTGACCGCACCCTGAGAAAGATTGTGGAGAAGGGCCGATTCCAGACCTTGGGGGACCTGCAGAAACAGTGGAATGAGTCTGGAGTAGAAACATCCAGAGCCACAGTGCACAGGCATGTGCTGGAAATAGGCTACAGGTGCCGCATTCCCCAGGTCAAGCCACTTTTGAACCTGAAATAGCGGCAGAAGCGCCTGAGTTGGGCTACAGAGAAGCAGCCCTGGACTGTTGCTCAGTGGTCTAAAGTACTTTTTTCAGATGAAAGCAAATTTTGCATGTCATTCGGAAATCAAAGTGCCATAATTTGGAGGAAGATTGAGGAGAAGGAAATGCCAAAATGCCTGAAGTCCAGTATCAAGTACCCACAGTCTGTGATGGTCTGGCGTGCCATGTCAGCTGCTGGTGTTGGTCTACTGTGTTTTATCAAGGGCAGGGTCAATGCAGCTAACTATCGGGAGATTTTGGAGCATTTCATGCTTCCATCTGCTGAAAACCTTTATAGAGATGAAGATTTCATTTTTCAGCACGACCTGGCACCTGCTCACAGTGCCAAAACCACTGGTAAATGGTTTACTGACCATGGAATTACTGAGCTCAATTGGCCTGCCAACTCTTCTGACCTGAACCCCATAGAGAATCTGTGGAATATTGTGAAGAGGAAGTTGAGAGACACCAGACCCAACACTGTGGATGAGCTTAAGGCCGTTATCGAAGCATCCTGGGCCTCCATAACACCTCCGTGCCTCCGTGCCACGCCGTATTGAAGCAGTCATTTCTGCAAAACGATTCCTGACCATAGGCTTGCCACCCGTCTCTTGAAATATGGAATCGTTCTGTAATTGGGAATTAGAAGTTGCGTTCTGTATTGAACCAATACGGAACGCAGTTTATTCCGTATTTCACAATTGTCCAATGGGTCGACCCCGCGCGACCCGCGGCTCCTGCGTGTTGAGCAGCGGTGCGCCCAGCCCATGCACGTCTGTCACACAAACACACACCTGCGCTCATGAGTGACCACTGAACTGAGCCAACAATAATGAACAAAAAGGGCAGGAGATATTAAAGACAGCAAGATAGTTATCTGCCTGCCCGCTGCTGTCTGCCCTGCACTGCGCGCCACTTCCGGGTTCGTTGCCTAGTTACCTCGCTCTCTCTGCTCAGTGCACCGCCCAGCGCGTTTTCTAAACTAACATGTCTCTTCAACATTAGAAGTTCAGGACACCCCACGTCATCCTCAAAAGGGGAAACGTCTCCAAAAATTAGACTGGAGTGGCTCGATAGAGTCACTGATGATGATTATAATGCGAACTGCAAGGCAGGCAGGAAAGTTTTTGCAGTGTCTCACGGAAGTGTAAAACAGCATGCTGCAGGGGACCTCCACAAACGGAATATAAGATCCCAGAAGAGCCTTCGTCACAATTCTTTGTACCTGAAACATCCCCTGAGCTTGATTTGGTATGTTATTATGCTCTTGTATATGTATAACATATAGGCTATATTTATATTTACCTTCATCTTGCATTGATAGGAGCATAGCTAGGCTATTTCAGTTGCTACTATGGTTGATTACTTTTGGGAATGTTGATTTTTTTTTTTTTTTTTTAAACATGCATTTATTATCAATCAATACGGAATGAATTTATGTACCCATAAAGAACATGTTATTTTGTTACGCTAACTAATGCTACTTATTTGGAATTATTCCTAATAGATTAACAGCAAATAAACACCGAATAAATAGTCCTACTGCAAATATATGCTATCTATTGATTGATTAATATTGAATTTGACATCATCCCACTCCTACCCTCTAAAGTACTGCAGCTGAGGTGACACAGGTATACCACACAGTAAAACGTAGCCAGCCAGAGCTACAATAGTGCTGACTGTGGACACAGGCTCAATCAGAAGATTTTTATGTGATTCCAAAATGGTGAAGAAAATGACTTTGGGGAGAACAAGCAAGAGGCACTGTTGAAACAAGTCCTGCGTCCAAAGGCAGTGGGTGATGTGCTTAAGATCTTAACGTCACACATCCCATTCTCCATACAGACTGATGCCTCGAATAAATTGAGCAGGAAGATGTTCCTCTTGCTGTCCAGTACTTCAGTCCAGAGTATGGGCTCACCAACAAAATGCTGGACTTCATAGAGAATGCAGACGAGTCAACTGCTGGAATTGTAGCTTCCCTTAAGAAATTTGGCTTGTCAATGCATCACGTGACCGGATTCAGTGCCAACAACACAAATGTTAATTACGATATTCACAACTTCGTTTTCACTAACCTGCAGAAAAGAAAAAAAAAAAACAATCTGCTGCAACGAAACTGCCATGCCCGCAAAGTGCACAATACAGTTTTCTCATCTAAAAATACATACATTTCTATGCATTTTAGGAGTTTTGGGGATGCCCCTTTTTTTCGCCCGTAAGGCTTTGGGCGCGAGGGGGGGCGTCCCTTATTTCTATTTCTGAAAGGTGGCAACCCTACCCGACCATGTATTGAGTGCGTAGCTGATATAATTAATTGAAGGTTGACTTTTTTTGTATTAAAAAACACTTTTTTGTATTGGTCGGATGAAATATGCAAATTTTTTGAGATAGGGAGTTTTGGTTTTTCTTGACTTTTTTTTGCCAAAATCATCAATATTAAATTAATAAAAGGCTTGAACTACTTCAGTTGTGTGTCATGAATCTAAAATATATAAAAGTCTAATGTTTATCAGTACATTACAGAAAATAATGAACTTTATCACAATATGCTTTTTTTTTTTTTTTTTTTTTTTTTTAGAAGGACTAGTATATATACTAGTACATGACTTGGCTGCAAGTGTCATATGAGTGCAGGTATCACCAGGCTGTAGCTGGACCCTTTTCCTATGCATTGCTGCTGTGTAGCTTTAAGAAGGAGGTGGGGAGCGTTCCAATGACGCACGACGAAGCCCAAGAAGATGCTTCAAAACTCCAGGCCACAGCCAGCGTGTGTAATGACCACATACTGGTGGAGACTATCCTAGCTGGCAAACAGTTGAGAAGATCATTTAAAACAAATTCAAGGAGATCTCAATTCAAAATAAAACATGCACTTTTGAAGATTTTTTTTTCGTCCAGTAGAGTAAATAATAAATAAACTACTGTCACGGCGGAAGGCGACTACAAGTGCATTGCCAAGTGGAGCCTTGGGGGGGAAAAAACACAGTTGAGCCTCTCGACTAACATTTTTTGGTGATTTAACAGGTCGGGTCATGTCACTCTTCAGTTCGCTGTGGGTGTGCTTTTTTATCTTGTGTAAACAAGTCGTGACACACACCATCACCGATGAGATAGATGTGGTGGTATTTTTGCCCCAAAATGACACATATCTTTTTTCATACGCGAGGGTCGCTCCGGCGATCCGGTACGCGCAGATGAAGCTGAAGACGACCGGAGCCCCGTACTCCGATCTCCACTTCAACATCCACTTCGAGAACTCCAATTGCGTCAATGACGCTGTCTTCAATTTGGTGGACAGGTCGTGCGAGAAGAAGCCCGATCTGATTTTGGGTCCAGTCTGCGAATACGAGGCGGCGCCAGTGGTGAGACTGGCTTCCCACTGGAATATTCCGGTGATCTCAGCAGGTGCCCTGGCCACGAGTTTTAGCAACAAGACGACCGAATACTCCCATCTCACCCGCATCGCACCATCCTACGTAAAAATGGCAGAGACCTTCAGCGCTATGTTCAGGCACCTCGCATGGAAGACGGCAGTGCTCCTCTATGAAGACGACAAAGAGGAGCAGAACTGTTACTTCACTGTGGAGGGGATTTATCTGATGACAGACCTGAGCATGAAAACATATGCTTTATCCCATGAAGTCCCGCTGGACACTGACGATATCATCCAAAGCATCTATGACACTCAAGGTAATGAGTCATTTCGTTAGGGACAAAAAAGATCTTGTCATTTAACTAGAAAATAGGATTAAATCAAGCAAACAATTCAATCAAAACTTTCCTTACAGAAGTTGATTCCAATCGGAAAATATTTATAGTGCAACAGATATCGCATACTTTAATATTATTGTGTTTTTTATTTAAATTGAATGATAGTTGACTGACAATTTCATATGTACAGTGATCCCTCGTTTTTCGCGGTTTATGGGGACCAGGACGCGTCACAATAAGTGAAAAACCGCGAAGTAGCGCCCCCCCCCAAAAAAAGTTTTTTCCCCCCTGTTTTTGTATGTGTTCAATATATTTATTCAGATTAAGCAATGGAAAGAGATACATCTCAGACATGATTTTTCACTTATTTTCCCCCAGCGTATAACAATAATAATAAAAACACTTCTATGTATATGTATATTTTAATAAATATGTTTTAATGCAATAAGTATAAGTTTTAAACATGCATTTGTCCCGCCGAATCATTTCTAAACAAGAAGTGCAACAGGTTTAATACATACAATACATACATATACATATAATACAACATAATTTAATATTTATTGTGTTTTTTATTTAAATTGAATGATAGTGGACTGACAATTTTATATATACAATGATCCCTCGTTTTTCACGGTTAATGGGGACCAGAACTCGGCGCGATGAGTGAAAAAAACATAAAGTAGCGCCCCCCCCACCAAACCCCCCCCCCCCAAAAAAAATTTAACAATTTTTTTGTGTGTGTGTGTGTTCAATGTATTTATTCAGATTTAGCATTGGAAAGAGATAAATACTGTATAAGATATTTTTTTCCACTTTTTTCCCTCAAAGTACAAACAAAACAAAAAAACAACAACTTATGTATAGATATGTATAGATATATATTTTGATAAATTGTATTTAAGCACTTCAAATGTAATGGTTATGTTTTAAACATGTTAATATCCCACCGAATTATTTTTAAACAAGAACAAAGTGTAAAAATGCTTGTCTTTATTAAATGTTTCTTTGGGTTAGTCCACTCAAATTTGCTCAATCTCCTCACTTACACACAATGAGCTGCAACAGCAACTGTTTAACAAGTTAAATGATGATTGACGCATGCGGCACTTTGATGCTGAGGCTTCCAGGGATCTGTGGCAAGATCAATCAGAAGACGTCTATCAGTCATTGTTAACCTTAATAAGCAACTCCAGTGCATTGCCTGAACATCAAAGAGCAGGGAGAGGGAGGGAGAGGGAGACTACGTGATCAGCTCGGGACAGCTCATCTGTATTTTTTTTTTGATTGAAAAAAAATCCACGATGGACTGAGGGCGCGAAGTAGTGAGGGATCACTATATAAATATATACTGCATATAATACTAAGGCTGTCAATTGATAAATGTTTGAAATCAGATGGTCACATTTTTGAATTTTGATTCAATTACTTAAATCATGTAATTTAGACATATTGAGGTGATTTTTTTTTTTTTTTTTTTAAGCTAAATTTGCTGTTAAGCACACCAGTCCGAACCTTTCCACTACTCTTTGCACTGGAAAATGGATCTACCTGATTCCTGATGGAACACCTGATGAATGCAATATTGTTTGTGGTTAATCATGAAGTCAACTTGTTAACTTTGACAGCCAAAATCTCTTAGTGAGGAAAATAAGTATTTAAACAACCAGCAATTTTGCAACTTCTCCCATGTAGAATTGATGGGTGGGTTTGAAATTTTCATGGTATGTGCTTGTCCACTGTGAGAAACAATCTAAAAAAAAAAATCCCAAAATCACAGTGCATGATTTTTTTAAACAATTCATTTGTATTATACTGCTGCAAATAAGTATTTGAACACCTGAGAAAAATCAATGTTAATATTTGGTACAGTGGTACAGTAGCCTTTGATTACAATTATAACGGTCAGACGTTTCCTGTAGCTTTTCACCAGGTTTGCACAGACCGGAGCAGGTATTTTGCGACACTGCTCCACACAGATCTTCTCTAAATCAATCAGGTTTCTGGGCTGTCACTGAGAAAAAAGGAGTTTGAGCTTCCTCCAAAGATTTTCTATTGGGTTTGGGTCTGGAGACTGGCTAGGCACCTACAGAACATTGATATGCTCTTTACAAAGCCACTCCTTGGTAATTCTGGATATCTGCTTCAGGCCATTGTCATGTTGGAAGACCCAGTCACGACCCATTTAAATGCTCTGACTGAGGGGAGGAGGTTGTTTGCCAAAATCTCAAGGTACATGGCCCTGGTCTTCCTCTCCTTAATGCAGTGCAGTTGTCCAGTCCCATGTGCAGAAAACACCCCCAAACCATGATGCAACCACCCCTTCACAGTAGGGATGGTGTTCTTGGGATGGTAGTCATTATTCTTCTTCCTCCAAACACTATGAGTGGAATTAAGACCAAAAAGTTCCATTTTAATCTTATATGACCACATGACTTTCTCCCATGACTCCTCTGGATCATCCAAATGGTCATTGGCAAATTTAAGACAGGCCAGGACATGTGCTGGTTTAAGCAGGGGAACCTTCCGTTCCATGCATGATTTTAAACCATGACGTCTTAGTGTACTACCAACACTGAAATTGGAAATTGTGTGTCCCAGCTCCTTCTGTGTAGTTCTTTGCTGATTCCTCACCATTCTTAGGAACATTGAGAACCTACAAGGTAGCTCTTGCATCGAGCCACAGTCCTAGGGAGATAGACACTAATGTTTAGCTTCTTCCATTTTCTAATAATTGCTCCAACAGTGGATCTTATATCACCAAGCTGCTTGGCAATTGCTCTGTAACCCTTTACAGCCTTGTAGAGGTCTACAATTCTGCCTCTGGTGTCTTTGGACAGCTCTTTGGTCTTGACCATGTTAGTAATTGGAGTCTTCCTAATTGTATGGGGTGGACAGGTATTTATATGCAGCTAAACACCTCGAACAGGTCAAAAAGTCGGACTCAAAAAGACTACCTCCACTCCACTTATTTGTTGGACTTTTTAAAGGGGACTAAAAGGTCTTAGAGGCTCAAAATTCTAGCCAATAGACAGGTGCTCAAATACGTATTTGCAGCAGTTTAATACAAATAAATTGTTTAAAAAAAAAATAACACACTGTGGTATCTGGATTTTTTTCTTCTTTAGATTATCTCTCACAGTGGACAAGCACCTACCATTAAAATTTCAAACCCACCCATCATTTCTAATTGAGAGAACTTGCAAAATCACAGGATGTTCAAATACTTTTTTCCCCTCACTGTTCATGTACATATACATTTAGATTCAAGAGAAACAGCAGAGTAGAGATATTGGTCACTGTGTAGTTGTAGCAGGGAAACTAGAGCTAGAGGGTGCTCTTTGCTCCCTTGCTTAGTGTAGTATATGGTATGCATGCACTTGACTTGGAATGACTTGTAGCTAATTAATATAATGCGTGAAGGTGCGCTTGACTCCAGAATCCCATTCTGACTACTACAATTGGATTTAAATTTTGTTAATTATGAGAAACTTTGAGAGGAGGTATAATTGAAGGTTCAACAAAAGCTATATATCATAGGCAAAATCACAGATTATAATGATAAATTGTTCAAATAAGTTTTCCTCTCTGAAGTAAAGCCCTTTGACTCATAAGCACTGTCCTAACCTTCATTGCAACTCTTTCATGCACTCCTGGAAGGAGTCTTGGGTGTTCCACATAGCTCATTTATACACGACTTTAAAACAGGATACTTTGTCATCCACATTGAAACCTTTTTTGATGGGGTACAATTGCTGCTGTAATGTTAATACACCCGGATGTTCTTAAAGTCACACTAACGGATGTAGTACGCTAAAAAGGTGATATATTTCACTTGAATACAATCTTACTAATGCACAGCACACCAGTCACTGAATGTGTAGTTCATGTGGATAAGATAATGCACTTTTACAATGTTCAAACAAAGTGATAGACTCTTTGATTAGCAGGCTTTTTTTTTATCATAATGTGAAATAATTATGCTCATGTGGTCTGTTTTGGGAGCTTTCATCAACGTGTCTCACACAGAGCAACATTGCTGCCGAGAGTTAGTTTTAAATGTTGAAACAATTGAACTGTGCTTCTCACTTTGGTATCAACAACCTGCTAGCGGTTTCTAATAAACGTACTTTGCGTGTTTTGACCTTCCACACTAAAGGGAGCCAGGGATAGAAAGACTTATAGTTCTTAAGAGATAAATGTTATTATGAGTTAAGATAATTTGATATTCGAACACCTCTTGATGTTTTCGTTTTTATACAATTTGTAAAACTAGTTTAACTAGTGGGTCGCTATTGTTGTCGATGTCGCAGGGTGGTGACGTCACATGGTTTACGTTGCCGGGCTTCCAGAGTAGCGACATAAACCTGCCATTGATGGAACATTAATGAGCATGACAGCACTGTCGATATTTCACAAAACGAGCAGCAAAAGCAAAATGAACAGGAAAGACGGGATAAGACGGGACGACAGTAGGAGAAAAAACAAAAAGGTGTTCTGCCAAAATGTGCTAAACCGGTGAAACGTGCAACAAGAGGCGAATTTGACACCCAAAGTACTAGCATGCGCTTTCAGCTTGTTTTGTTTAAATGCATACAGACAGAACATACTAAAGATGCCTTAAGAAAATACTCAAACGTAGTAATATCAAATAAGGGTGGTTTAAATATGCTGCGTGACTGATGTGGTGAACAGATCAACATTCTGCTTTTAAGCCACCACAAGAAAACACAATGCTTAAAAGTATGAGAGGGAAACACATGCAAAAAGTATTTTGAGGTAATGAAAAGGTACTAAAACACTCAATAAAAACACAAATAGTTAGTATTCGCCACTATTAACTGATGAACACATGTGTTGGACATCTTACCGCGTAGGAGGAATTGCAGTAACCCGGTAGTATTCCTTGAGTGAACGTGACAAACTACGTCATCACCTCGAGTGTCCATAAAATATGGCGCCCTCCGTAGGTCAAAACATGTACTAAATATTGTAGATTTTTAAATCAATGGCAATATTGTATATGTTTATAACAGTACTTCTCAAATAGTGGGGCAGGCCCCCCTAGGGGGGTGCAGAGTGATACCAGGGGTGGTGCATGTTACCTTGGGGAACATACTTTTTTGCTATACTAGAATAATGTATCATTTTCAAAGTGTGCGCAATATTTTTGAACAAAACAAGAGCACACAGCAAAAAGCACTGGAGACGAGCTAAGACGAGGAAATATGACTAAGAGTATGTAGCGTTTGGCTTTGACTTTTAATACAGTGGGAGACGAGAAAAGACCAGTCTGTGTCTAAAAAATGTTTGCAACAGACAGCAGGAAGCCAAATCAAATAAGATGTCACTTATAAACATTAGATCCCACTCACATTAATAAGCCACTTCATTTTTTTTCAGCCAAGATGTGCCGAATATTGCAAACAATCGTCCCGCTTTGTTTCGCAGTGTTACATCAGTAAACCAGCGAGCACTGTTAGCATCCTATAAGGTGGCATACCAAGTTGCTCAGTGCAAAATGGCAAAAATAACAACTGTCCCACTGTGCAATGACACTGTTGTTTTTGTTCGATTAATTTTTGTTTTTACGGTTAAATGGTTATTTTGAATTTCATAGTATTTATTGATTGATTTTATTAAAATTTATTTTTCACTATTAGATGGTCAAAAATGTACCGTAAATGTATTTTTACAGATTGGATGTGACTTTTTTTTTTTACTCCAGGCAAAGTGATGCACTTTGTCTTTTCTATACTTTTTTTTGTTTTTAATTCAGGCAAAGTGATGCACTTTTAAGTCTTTTCGATACTTTATTGTAAGTTGAGCTATATACTTCTTCTTTAATATAAAAAAGGACACAATATTATGCAGAGGTATACTTATATTAATAATTTATAGGCAAATAATACCAATTACAGTGGCAGCAAAGAGTTGTATGGATGGGGGCCGCGAAACGTTTACGTCTTCCTAGGGGGGGGCGTAACAGAAAATAATTGAGAAGCACTGGTTTATAATAACATATTTTAGTCAAATAGAACAATTGTGGCTTATTAAAGCCTACAAGTCTTTAAGTCTGAGGTTCCCTTTAAGCAAGTCAGTTTCATCTTCCCCATTGTCAAGGACAGCATGCGCCACATTTAAAGTGAATGATAAGAGCAGGGTTAATTGGCAGTGAATGGCGCTGGTGATAATACTTGTAGTCCATGCATTCTCATTTACGCACCAGAACTCCTATATGTTATTGTCCAATTTTACTTACTCCACTGTGCTAACGTGTACATAAAACAATCTCTGAAATTACAATTTGTATCAACCATAAAGGCATGAAGCAAACACATAGTGTTCTTCCCACTTCTGATGTTGAGATTCCAAAATCTTGAACGCCAAAATGCAGTCTCTATAAAATATGTGCCATTTGAGAGAGCTCCCTTGGGCTCCTGCAAAGTTAAAACCAATGACTTACTTTTACGGTAAAGCTCAAACATCACATGGTGCTCCCTAGAAGGGCAAAGACAGCAATATCATTCTGCACATACAGTAACGATAAACAGGAAATGCATCAGTCAACTTATCCGGCAGTCATTCAGTCAACACTAACGGAGACGGAATAATTTAAAAGGTTTGCGCCACTTAAATGTCATTTCTGTACCCTGTTCATAAGGAATTCAGCAACACACTGTACACCCTTGTTTTAGGAGTAACGATATTACAAATTTGTACAACAGTCCTTTATATCAAATAAACTCTTGTGTTACAAGTTGCTAGCCAACAGGGCAGTTGCAATCTAGCATTCACAGTCAATCAGTGCGCCATGTGCAGACCTCTGATAGTTTGTAACTGCTATTGGTGCTCTCGTAAAAGGAATATCTTAACGTTTAGAAATATTGCTGCTTGCTCGCATTGGCCCATGGAATCACTAACACAGGGAAAGCAGTGTGTGGAGAGCTTGGTGTAATTAAAGGTGCTGAAGTGCTGGCAAGACTGAGGTGAAGTTTGTCCCACTCACTCAGGGCATATTTCAGGAGGTGTGTTTAAGTGACAGACTTGTGAGGAATGTTCCAGCTAGAGTCTGAATCTTCCTTATTAATGTTAAGAGGGCAGGGGGGCCAATTGCTTGGCTTGTTTTTGTATATTCTCAATCTATTCATTAATTTATATACTGAACTAATTTATTTTCATTATTTTTTAATTAATTTGTTTTACAACTGGTGCAACAAAGAAAAGGATTGTATTTAAATTTCACCAGCCATTTGCACTAAAGTAAGGCTAAAGGCACTAAACCATCAATGACCACAGTATATACTAGGAGTGGGAACCTCTTGATACCTCACGATACGATACGATTTGCGATACAAAGCTCACGATAACGATGATCTGACGATACAATGATTATCGATACATTGGTCAGGAAATGATTCTAGGATATTCTACAAACAACTAATAAACAGAAAAACAAGCTTCTGCTGTAAATTGGAATGAGTTTATCATTAGTAGACGTCCAATCAAAACGGATTGAACGTCTATGACCGGTAGTGGCAGCCATTGCCAGGCAATGAGGTAATTTTGGGCCATTTAAGGTCATTTACCTATTCATTTTCAGTTACTTCCTGTTGATTTTGGGGTATTTTATGGGTCTTTTCCTGTTTATTTTGAGTTACAGAACAGGAAGAGACCTGGGAATCACCCAAACGAATAGGCAGTGACTCAAACTCAACAGAAAATGACCTGTAAATGCCCTAAAATGAACAGCAAGTGACCTGTAAATGCCCTGAAAATCGGACAGAATGACTGTGAATGCGCTGGTTTTGAATGAACGAACGTTCCCAGTCTAAATGGATTGGGCGTCGAGCACCGTCAATGCAGCCTTAGAGTTAACTGAGACACTATTACGGTGGAAAATTTTGGTAGCAACTTGTTGGTTCGTTTTTAGGTTTATTTTTTTAGACACTGACACCTTTTCAAAACGATTTCTCGATTCTTGGCAGGAGCATATCGATGACATTTTGGGATACAAAGTATCATGATAGATCACCATTTCGATATTTTGTCACACCCCTAGTTTATACAGTATCTACTCATATTTTTTTTTTTCATGGTAATGCTATCTTTCTCCAAATTTACTAATAATCTCTCTTGTAGAAGTGGACGCCTATTATCTTTAACATTTAACACACCCATAACAAGGTCCCAAAACAAGTCTGATTGGCTCATTCTACTCCTATCTGTACATGTATATACACTGCTGGCCAAAAGTATTGACACCCCTGCAATTCTGTCAGATAATGCTCAATTTCTCATTTACAAATGCTTTGGTAGTAATCATAGGAGGAGTTTGACTTTTGGGGCCAGGGGGGCACAACATGTTGATAACCCCAAAACGCAGTGTCAGCAATAAAATTAACTTACAAGAATATTTATAATTATAAGTTGACAATGAGCATTTTTTGTTTCCCATCATTCTTGAGGGGAATTCTAAATCAGGCTGCTTAGGCAATACTTTTCACCAAGATCGTCATCCATTGAATATGGTACACTCGCCGGTGTTGTGCCAATGTAGTTACCCCAGACAAAAGTTGTATCCCCTGGGCGGAGCCATATGGAGGTAGAGTTGTGTCTTTATTATTTAATAAAAAAAAGAAAAGTTGCTTCAATCAAATATATATTTTCAACCCCCCCCCCCCCAAAAAAGTTGCTTCAATCAAAAAAAAATTTTTTTTGAATGCTAACAAAGAAAATGTATGTGAAAGCTATTTTTCTTTTGATTTTTTGTTTGTTTGTTTGTTTTTGTTGTTTTTTTTTGACTGAAGCAACTTTTTCGATTGAAGTAATGTTGATTTATGTTTGGGCCACATTTGGGCTATGACAATTTTGTCATTTTTAATTCAATCAAAAAAGAAGTTGCTTCATAATTTAAAAAAAAAATTCTATTTTTTCAAAAAGAAAAATCACTTCAATCAAAAAACAAGAAAAATTTCAAATCATAGAAAAAGTTTTAGAATGCGAAAAAAAATATTTGAGATTGAAAAAGTTTTTGAAGCAATCCTTTTTGTGTTTGGGCCATATGTGTCTCAATCATTCAATCCCCCCCAAAAGTTGCTTCAATCAAAAAAATATTTTAAATCAAAGAAAAAATTCATTTGAAATATAAAATTGCCCTCCCCTAATATACAGTGTATATATATATATATATATATATATATAAAAATTTTAAAAAAATTATATGCAAAGCAAATGACCGTCTAAGGTGACACATGATCTATTCGAAAAAATATTTGGACCCATTGTAAAAATATATTTTTTGTCCATTTCATTTATTTTTGTAGCAGTTTTATTGCTTTACAACTTATATATATATATATATATATATATATGAAAGTCAATTACATGCAATGACACTTTTCTACCACCGGGCCCCCCCCTTAAATTCCGCATATGGTAGTAATATCTTCATTTATTTTGCTTGCAATGAAAAAACACAAAAGAGAATGAAAAAAATGAAATCATTATCATTTTACACAAAACTCCAAAAATGGGCCCAACAAAAGCCTACCCACGTACCACGTGCTCGCTGTATGGTTCCGCCCACTTGTCCGTCAAAACATAGTGTTAACCTGTTACGGCTACGTACATTTCTCCTATTTACGGCGTGTTTTTCTGCTCCTTAACATTAATAATCAAAATAGTGAAGGCGTGTGTGACTGTTGGTTGCACTAACAGAGAAGATGGAAGGAGAGACTAGAAGTTTTACCGTATTCCGAGGGATCCAAAGAGGAGAGCGAAATGGACGGCTGCAATTCGACGTGAAAACTGGACACCAAAAAATCACCACAGACTATGTATTAGTCATTTTATATCCGGTAAGATGCATTTAATATATATTTAGAGGGTTTTGGCCTGACAACCACAATTAAGATCATTGCTAGGCTAATCACCGACAACATACGACGTAGTACGACATAGTTTCAAATTCAAGATGTTTGTGACTTCCCTTTCTTCCACCATCGTTATTTTTTGAATAATATTTAGCTGGTACCAAGTGAAAGAAACTGGCCTCGTCTACGGGGCTGACAAATAACCACAATTAAGATCATTGCTAGGCTAATCGCCGACAACATACACGTATGTATGTAGTCAGAGTGCTATCGCTAAACCATATAAACATTAAAAGCCCTAGCTCCATTGACAAATGACACGAAATACATTAGACTTGACAGTGGATGTTAGCAAGAACAAAAGATTTTGAATTGAAAATTTCGTAACTCACCTTCCAAGCACAAGATTCCTGCCGAATTTTCGTGTACGAGGACCTGTTTCACCCAACCAGCAACGTAGCATTTATAAGCCTCGAAGCTCTTAAAGTTTTTCAAACTTTCGTGAGAATAGGCTGATTTTGTGTGGACAAGAAAGTTGTAAATATCAGGGTCAGGCAGAGACGGCGAAGGCAGCCGGTCAAAAATCATCGATTTAGGCATCAAATATGGATCTGGCGACTGTATAGAACGAAGCTTTTCCTCATAACGCCTTTTATGCAACAGATCCAGTGAGTTTGCGGCATCAGAAAGCACCGGGTCTTCCATGAAATGCATTTTAAATTCCGCCATCAATTGAAAACAATGCTAATACAGAGTCAAAATGACGGACAAGTGGGCGGAACCATACAGCGAGCACGTGGTACGTGGGTAGGCTCTACTGGCACCCTCAGCATAATACTTGGTAGCACAACCTTTCGACAAAATAACTGCGAACAACCGCTTCCGGTATCCTTCAATGAGTTTCTTACAATACTCTGCTGAAATTTTAGACCATTCTTCTTTGGGCAACTGCTCCAGGTCTCTGAGATTTGAAGGTTGCCATCTTCAAACTACCATTTTCAGATCTCCTCAAACGTGTTCTATTGGATTCATGTCTGGACTCATTGCCTGCCACTTTACAAGTCTCCAGTGCTTTTTCTCAAACCGTTTTCTAGTGCTTTTTGAAGTGTGTTTTGAGTCATTGTCCTGCTGGAAGACCTATGACCTCTGAGAGGGGCCCAGCTTTCTCACACTGGGCGCTACATTATGCTGCAAAATTTGTTGGTAGTCGTCAGACTTCATCATGCCATGCACACGGTCAAGCAGTCCAGTGCCAGGGGCAGAAAAGCAGCCCCAAAACATCAGGGAACCGCGCCATGTTTGACTGTGGGGGCCGTGTTCTTTTCCTTGAATGCATCATTTTTTCCCCGTAAACTCCATGTTGATGCTTTTTCCCCAAAAAGCTCTACTTTTGTCTCATTTGACCAGATAACATTCTTCCAAAACGTTTTTGGCTTTCTCAGGTAAGTTTTGGCAAATTCCAGCCTGCTTTTTTATGTCTCCGGGTCAGAAGTGGAGTCGTCCTGGGTATCCTACCATAGAGTCCCTTTTCATTCAGACGCCGACGAATAGTACATTAATAAACCCAAACAGATTGGGTGAACAAGGGGTCCGGGCTACATTTATCACAAATATGAACCTAATTCGTTGATATGTTAAATCAGGGTTGCTCATTATGTCAATCATGATCGACCAGTCGATCGCAACGCTAGTGTGAGTAGCTCGCGGCACCCCCTCCCCAAATAAAACTTTTTTTTTTTTTTTAATGTAAATAGTTTATTTTGTGTGTGTGTTGTGTTGTGTGAGCAACATATGAGGTTATGCAGCACTAGTCTCTCTCTAAGCAGCTTCTTGCTCAATTTTTTCTGTTTCTATAGTTTCCAGCAGAGTTCACTACATTTCTCACATTTTAATGAATGTTAACTTTAGAAAATACAAAGAGAAGGACACTTCTCTATAAGCAGCTTCCTACTCGAGTTTTGCAGGGTAGCAAACTGACAGTTTAATGTTATGTTAATGATGATGCAGTTCGGACTTTCAGTATCAAAATTAATTGTGTGTTCTCCACCTCTGCAACATTGGCATCTTTTTAAATTACTAACAGTGGCTGCTGCTGGCCAAAAAAAACCTTCTTTGAAGGGGGGCGGAGGAGAGGCATGTTGTCGACATGTATTTCTGTCGGGATTGCTTGTGTGTCGGAGGTGGGTCGAGTCATCAGCCAATCAAATGTGCATTGGGGGGGTGTATCTGCGCATTCAGCAAGTGAAAAGGGTTAAATGTAAGTTTGAACATAATAAAGCACCAGACAATCTAAATTACCTGATTAATTGAACTCATTATGTAATGAATATAGGGTTACTTAAAGGTTGGTGGGGACAATTTTGAGCATCCTGAAAAGTTGGTGTTCCGCTCTGAGACCCCCAATTTGGCCAAATTTCAAAATTGTCCTATATGCATGTGTGATACATCATTGGAAAGCTTAAAATCTCAATTTTCTGGGGGAAGAAAAATTTTGAACAGGACAGCATTTAAAAAAAAAATATTCAAACAGCAAAACACTAACTGGAGGTTAGAGCACGCAAGAGCATTATTAAAGACGCCATGATTTTAACGAGATATTATCATGTACGTACCTCTTTTTGATCCAAATACTCCATGTAGCATGTATGACCGAGTGTCAAGACACAGCTGTGAATGGCCACAACCGGATTTTGGGGGGATTTTATGGGTGAAACATGGTAATATAACAAGGTTCGCGATGCAGAAATCGCAGACATCAAGGAGTGGTCGAGATTTTGATTTTCATATATTTACCCTTTTAAACTTTTTTTTTTTTTTTCCCCTTTTTTTTTATTTGGATTGATTATTTATCATCTAAACTACTGGGGAAAATGCGACTGTAACGAAAAAAATACAATTAGGCGATAGTTATGAGGTAGATATCCGTGGACTATTTACAGACGCAAATTTTTTCATTTTGACGTAATTTGTTTAAAAGTTTAAAATACGTTAGTGAATAATTTTTTAAAGTTGTTTTTTTTTTTAAACAAAATATTACACATTGATGAATGATTCTAAACTAAAAATGACATTTAGAATAATAAAAACGATTACTTAGCTTCTTTTATGGCTAGGTTGAAACAAAAGCGGTTGCGTGATGTCTGTAAACGGGGGTTTCCTGGGTAAAACGGACAAATTAAAAATAATTCGGAGGCTTATTGCGCCATGAATCTGCTATGGCAGCATATAGACATATTGTTCCATCAAACACAACAGTTCTTTGGGCTTAAAATACAGCAGTTTATTTTAAAGAGGGGTGCAAGAACAGAAACTGCTTTTTCAGCCTAGTCTGTGTTTTCCGGCATATACATTATATACACAACTCAGGTTATCCACCTCCTTCACCACATCCATAAATCATTCTTTATTCACACACATGCACTGTCTTGTTACAACTGACTGTCTGACCTCTTCTGTTGATCTTTTAGTCACCACTGCAAAATAAACGGCCGACCTTCAATGCATACACACCTTCACATTTGTCATCTGTCACTCCGGCAGTGCAGCTCACAACTGTCTTGTTGCTCCAATCATTCTATTTATCCATTGATGAAACTATAACAGTCTTTTCCTCATGGACTGACATTAAATCCAACTAAACTTCTCAGGTTAAAGATCAATTAGGAAAACCAAAAAATATTTCTATTTGCTAAATGTCAGGATAATAAGATCATTAAGGAGAGACCTGGTGGTTTCTCTTCTTCCATTTATGGATAGTGGAGTGCACTGTCGAGAAGGAAACCTTCTAAGGTGCAGAAACTACTCTGTACACTTCTCTAGATCTCTGCCTCAAGGCAGTCTTGTCACAGAAGTCTGCAGAGTATTGTTCAAACCTCAAACTTGGTTTGTGCTCTGACATACAGTCAACTATGTGACCATATAAGGGGCAGAAAACACAGAAGGCTGAAAAAAGCAGTTTCTGCTCTTGCACTCCTCTTTAAAAGAAACTGCTGTATTTTAAGCCAAAACAATTGTTGTGTTTAATAGAACAATATGGCTATATGCTGCCATAGCAGATTCATGGCGCATTAAGCCCCCGAAATATTTTTAATATGTCCGTTTTACCCTGAAAACCTCCGTTTACAGACGTCGCGCAACCGCTTTTGTTTGAACCCAACCATTAAACGAAGGTAATTAATTATGTTTATTATTCAAAATGTCTGTCGTTTTTAGCTTAGAATCATTAATTGAAATCTCATATTTCGTCAAAAAAAAAAAAAAAACAACTGTAAAAAATTATTCACTCACATATTTTAAACTTTTAAACAAATTATGTCACAATGAAAAAAATGGCGTCTGTAAAAAAGTCACAGATATCTACCTCATAACTATCGCTCAATTGTATTTTTTTTGTTACGATTGCATTTTCTTCAATATGTTAGATGATAAATAATGGATCCAAACTAAGAAAATTAAAAAAAAAAAATGTTTAAAAGGGTAAATATATGAAAAAGAAAATCTCGACCACTCCTTTATGTCTGCGATTTCTGCATCGCGAACCTTGTTATATTACCATGTTTCACCCAAATCCAGCTCTGGCCATTCACAGCTGAGTTTTTGGATCAAAACAAGTAAAGTATGCGATAATATCGCATTAAAGTCATGGCGTCTGTAATTCTGCTGTCGCGTGCTCTCACCTTCAGGTAGGGTTTTGCTGTTGAAATTTTTTTTTTTTTTTTTTTTTTTTCAAATGCCCTCCTGTTCAAAATTTTTCTCCCCCCAGAAAATTGAGATTTTATGCTTTCCAATGATGTATCACACATGCATATCAGACAATTTTGAAAGTTGGCTAAATTGGGGGTCTCGGAGCGGAACTTCGACTAACCAGAGTGTTTTCCGCTATGGGTATGCTTTTAAAAATCATGTTAACTACATTTAACGCAGGTGGGCTCCAATTAGGATGTGGAAACACCTCAAAGAACCCAACTGAATTTTGTGCTCTGTGGCAAATATACATGCTATTTCTGTTTGTCTCAATCCTAAAAAGAATAAAAATGTCGTTTCTATTGTCATTCTGAGTTGTTTGTTTATCATTATGGTGCCAATGTGACAAAATGTGTAGAAAGTCACGGAATCATACTTTTAACCCCACCCCTCTTCTGGTATGATCAATTTTGTTAAACTTTGTCTTTTTCTTGCAGTGGTAATCTTGTGTATGGACGCCAATAAAATTCGAGAAATTATGCTTGCTGCACACCGGCGCCGATTGACCAGTGGAACGCATATGTTTTTTAATATTGAACTCTTCAATGCATCCTCTTATGGTAAAGCTTATAGAAGCAACATTATGTCTGAATAATGCATCCTGTTTACCGTATTTTTTCGGACTATAAGTCGCACCTGAGTATAAGTCGCACCAGCCATAAAATGGCCAACGAAGAGGAAAAAAACATATATAAGTCGCATTTTTGGGGGGAAATTTACTTGATAAAATCCAACACATAGAACAGATATGTCATCTTGAAAGGCAATTTCAAATAAAAATACAATACAGAACAACATGCTGAATACGTGTACAGGATGATAATTTTACATGAGTCATTAACAACTAAAGGCGAACGTGGCCGGTATGTTAACATAGCTATTAAGAGTTATTCAGATAATTATAGCATAAAAAACATGCTAAAAAGTTTACCAAACCACCAGTGTCACTCCAAAACACCTAAATAACATGTGAAATGATATTATAATTAGGGTTGTTCCGATTATGATTTTTTGCTCCCGATTCGATCCCGATCGTTTTAGTTTGAGTATCTGCCGATCCCGATATTTCCCGATCCGATTGCTTTTTTTTTTGCTCCCGATTCAATTTCAATCATTCCCGATAATTTTTCCCGATCATATACATTTTGGCAATGCATTAAGAAAAAAATGAATACAACTCGGACGAATATATACATTCAACATACAGTACACAGGTACTGTATTTGTTTATTATGACAATAAATCCTCAAGATGGCATTTACATTATTAACATTCTTTCTGTGAGAGGGATCCACGGATAGAAAGACTTGTAATTCTTAAAGGATAAATGTGACTTTGTATATTGTGACTAAATATTGCCATCTAGTGTATTTGTTGAGCTTTCAGTAAATGATACTGTAGCCATTTAACTGTTCTGCCCAAATGAATGATGGGAAGTGCAACCATGACTGTGCGTAGTGGCACCAATTGATATATCTTCTCTGCATTGGGAAATAACAGGGTGTTAAGAAAAAGATCAACTACTACCTTTCTTCCCCACATTGCATCCCACGATATTTCTAATCAGTGGGAGAGGGAATGTAAGGCTTTAGCCAATTAAAAAAAGGCTCCAAAGGCTGCCAAATTTCACTCTACTCATTTAATGCTGCCTTTTAGCTCTATATATAGGTAAAAGGGCGCCATTATAGATTGAACGCGACAATGCGTGAGTGGGTCGTGCAGCACATGCGTTAATTGCGTTAAATATTTTAACGTGATAAATTTGAAGAAAAAAAAATTACCGCCGTTAACGCGATAAATTTGATAACCCTACCTTAAGCCTAAACTAAAGACTCTGGATGAGTGTAACATATTATGTCTGTCACGTTAAATGCAATTAGCAAACGATTCAATTAAAAAATATATATATATTAAAAAAAAGGCATGTCCGATATTTTTTTGCTGATTCCGACACTTTGAAAATGACGTGACATCTCTAATTATAATGTGTTAATAAGTTCACTCATAAGTCGCACCAGAGTATAAGTCCCCCCTCCTAGCCAAACTATGAAAAAAAACTGCGACTTATAGTCCGAAAAATACGGTACTTTGGAGACCCGTGTTTGTCATAAGAAATTCAGATTTTAAAAAATGTTTAACATTAATCAAAAAGTACTTAATTTTGTGCTTGTCACTGTACTGCATTTCAGGCAATGGATCATGGTGGAGAGGAGACAAGTTTGATAATGAAGCAAGACAAGCCTATGCATATTTGAACACTGTGACACTGCTTCGGACAGTCAAACCAGAGTTTGAAAACTTCTCCATGGAAATTAAAGCAGCCAGGGAAAGTATGGGACTGCACAATTGCAAAGACTGTGAAAGTGTAAGTATAATTGAATAACCAATGTTGCCAACTCCGCAGCAGTGTTGTTTTTGCCAGCCCTTTTAATTTGTCTTCATCTGTCTTTTGGACGAAAATACTTATTAGTCTTAGTCCTATTTTAGTAATTTCAAAATGTGTTAGTCTTCGTCTGGTTGTTGTTGTTGATGAAAACGCAGGACTAATTTCATCCCTTTGTAGTCCACGTTTACTCAATATTTTCGCCTGTCCAAAAATAAATAGCGTAATTTTCACACTATAAGGCGCACCTGACTATAAGCCGCCACTCAGCAAATTTGACATGAAAACGACATTTATTCATAGATTAGCCGCACTGGACAATAAGCCGCAGCTGTCCTCCCTGTATTATCGGATATTTATACTAGGACTGTCAAACGATTAAAATTTTTAATCGAGTTAATCACAACTTAAAAATTAATTAATCGTTATTAATCGCAATTCAAACCATCTATAAAATTTTTCTGTAAATTATTGTTGGAATGGAAAGATAAGACACAATACGGATATATACCTTCAACATACTGTACATAAGTACTGTATTTGTTTATTATAACAATAAATCAACAAGATAACATTAACATTCTGTTAAAGCGATCCATGGATAGAAAGACTTGTCGTTCTTAAAAGATATATGTTAGTACAAGTTATAGAAATTTTATATTAAAACTAGGGCTGTCAATTGATTAAAAATTTTTAACCTAGTTAATTACAGCTTAAAAATTAATTAATCGTAATTAATCGCAATTAATCCCATTTCAAACCATCTATAAAATATGCCATATTTTTCTGTAAATTATTGTTGGAATGGAAAGATAAGACACGAGATGGATATATATATATTCTACATGCGGTACATAAGGACTGTATCTGTTTATTATAACAATAAATCAACAAGATGGCATTAACATTATTAACATTCTGCTAAAGCGATCCATGGATAGAAAGACTTGTAGTTCTTAAAAGATAAATGTTAGTACAAGTTATAGAATTTTTATATTAAAACCCCTCTTAATGTTTTCGTTTTAATAAAATTAAAAAAAAATTTCAATCAGAAAATAAACTAGTTATTAATAAACCATTGTTGATGTCAATAATTACTTACACAATGCTCATGGGTGCTGAAGCCTATAAAATCAGTCGCACCCAAGCGCCAGCAGAGGGCAGCAAAACTCCACAAAACACAATTAACAAGTGGGGATTTCACTGTACTGTCATTTAAATCTGTCTGAGCGGGGCATGTGCGTTAATTGCGTCAAATATTTTAACGTGATTAATTTAAAAAATTAATTACCGCCCGTTAACACGATAATTTTGACAGCCCTAATTAAAACCCCTCTTAATGTTTTTGTTTTAATAAAATTTGTAAAATTTTCAATCAAAAAATAAACTCGTAGCTCGCCATTGTTGATGTCAATAATTACACAATGCTCATGGTGCTGAAACCCATAAAATCAGTCGCACCCAAGCGCCAGCAGAGGGCGACAAAACACCAAAAACACACAAGTAACAAGTGGGCATGACACTGTGCTGTCATTTTAATCTGTTTGAGCGGGGCATGTGCGTTAATTGCGTCAAATATTTTAACGTGATCAATTTAAAAAATTAATTACCGCCCGTTAACGCGATAATTTTGACAGCCCTAATTTATACCAAAAGATATTAAACTGTAACACTTTATTTGACAGCGATATCGTAAGACTTTCATAAAATCAAATGAACCACCATGAAGCTTTGAACCATTTGGCTGCAAAACTTCATTACTTCAAGAAGCTTCATTTTGCCATCACAGCTCCCTTAGGGGAGATAGTCAACCTCTGCTGCCACCTGCTGTACACCGTGTTGTCGTCCAACATTCCTCCTAGCATGCATTGCAGTGCTACAGATGTAAATAACAATCAAAATTCATGTTCTGTGCTAATTATTTCTTCAGGTACTCTTCCAGTTGTTTCATTAACTGCTAGCTCTGGTATTGGTAACACTTTATTTGACAGTGGTGCCATAAAACTGTCGAAAGACCATCAAAATTATGACATGACACTGCTATGAGCAATAATGAATGCTTAATACAGATGTACATTTTGTGCCATCTGGCAAATTATCTCACTTTTGAATAGATGTAAAAGATCCGAGCTGGACATAAATTGAGTGTTTGTGATATAATCTGCCAAATGATACCTAATGACATCTGTCATAACACATAAGCATTCATTAATGCCCATAACAGTGTCATAATCATGTCATAATTATGACTGTCTTATGGCAGTTTTATGACGCCGTCGTCAAATAAAGTGTTATCTATTAACCCAAATAAATCAACAAATAAGCCGCACTGGACTTAAAGCCACAGGATTCAAAATGAGGGGAAAATGTTGCAGCTTACAGTCCAAAAAATACGATAAATAAAAAAAGGTTCCCAACTATTTCAAATGAACATTGACAGACGAACACATATTGCAGCATCGACAAGCATCTACAAATCTATCACGTGATGATACACATTCAGCAGAACGCAGTACATCATTTTCAATTAATTGCACCCACCTGGATGACACGAACTGTATGTAAAAAAAAAAAAAGTTTTCCGAGCGTTTAATAGGACGTTGGCCGTTAGCAATAGCCTAATTCTTACGCGAACGTGAATGCTATGCTAACGCTACGAGTTACATTAAGTGAGTGATGATCACTCAGCACAGACCTTTAAAGGCTAAAGCAACACGGCATATTCTCTCTTGCCAAGATAAAAACACAAATCATACCGTGTGTGTCTCAAAACAAGCAATGGGGAGACCGGACAGGACACTAGAGCGTGAGTTGGGGGGAGCGCAGAATGTCAAATGAGTGACACAACCAGACACTGCTATGATGCAGGCTCACTACACATAAATGTCACATAAATTTTTCAAATGACCCCCTTAAATTTTCCATTCGCCCGTAAACGTGGGGTTTTTAAAACTTTTTTTTTCCAAAAATGTATCTCGTCCTACAATTTTTGACCAAATCGCATAATTTACACATCAAAAAATCCAGAACAGTAATGTAGAATTCGCCAAAAACTGTCATATTCATTTCTAATGGGATGCCATAGACAGCCATGTTCGTCCGAATTTCCCATTCGTTTCAATGGGAGGAAAACATTGGTCCTTGTGATTTTTTTTTTTAATCAAAAACATACAATTGCAGCCAACTGACATTCAACTGGCGCTCAAGTAAGTCGATGCCATTGACAGCCATGCACGTCCATGCCATTGACGGCCGTGTACGTCCAAATTTCCCCATTCATTTACATTCATTTTTTATTGATTTTTGATTGACGGATGATTTTACAACACTGCACGGGTGGCGCTGGTCCCCATGGGAAACGCAGCCTTCCTTAATGCAAAACAATAATAACGCGTTTGTCCACCAGTGACGCTAAAATCGACCAAACTGAAGTTTCCAAATGTTAGGCCTGTCGCGATAACAAATTTTAGTGTGCGATAATTTATCTAATAAATTATTGCGGTATGCAATATTATTGCACCCCCCCAATTTAAAAAAAAAAAAACAATTCAAAATAACACAGTGACAATACAGTATATATTAATAGATCAAGTACACCTATTTAAACGCGATAAGAAATCACAACTAGAAATAACAGACTATGCCTCTTAAGTAAAAGACAACAATATTAATACCGCACAGAAACACAGAATAAATAAAATGTGTTTTCACGGGAAAAAAAATACAATTGCAGTTAATAACTTAAGCACTTAGGCAAATGAAAACTTTTCCCCTCATAGCTTCTGCAATGGTGTTCCATAGGGATGCAACGATACAGTTAAGTCACGGTTCAGTACGATTTTCGATACAGAGGACACGATTTTCGATCTGATTCAATACATTTACTGTAATCCTCTGAAAGAAAAAAAATAACAACTGTATTTTTTGTTTCGTTTTTTTTTTTTTTTTTTTTTTTTCCAAACGAGCAAAAATTAAATTGCCATCATATAAACATGCATTTTAGTGCATAATATCTATGTGCTTACTTCTTACTGATCTGAAGAAATTTAGTATAAAAGTGCTGAGAACAATATTGTTTGTAAAGTGAGGCGGGGCACACTGTTGATTGCTACAGCTCTCTTAGCAGCTAGGTTAACTACATGAGCAAGACGTCCTATTTGTGATCACAATCCATCTGTGTCACGTACTGAATTAACAATATTTGCAGCATTATCTATAGTCACAGGTTGGATTGATTTGGCCTTCTCAACTTCCATTCAGTCATGGCGGGTTATAATTCATCGATGTAGTATATTGACTACGTGTCCCATAATCACTCTGGGCTCACGTAGCCAATGGCATGGGACGTAGCACATCTAGTTTGCTATTTCATGATATCTAGTGTGTGTGCGCATTAAAAAAGTTAGCAAACGCCACAGAAGTCACGTCTGCTCTTTACTGCACAACACTAGCATATGACAATCGACTTTCAGAAACAGGACGAGTTTGAAACACAGCGCTCTTAATTTGCCACTCAAATATCCGGTGTTGTGCCGAAAAATAGCTGCTCCGCGTGAAATGTCACCCCTGACGGGAGCGCCCACGCGTCAACAACACCGGCAAGCCAGAGATGGTCCGCAGTCAATCCAGAGCACTGACGCGGGCGTTATACGTTGAACAATAGGATATAATGGGAACGATTGGCTCCGGCGCCATTTTTTGCTGGACCTGGAACGAAGATGCATTTTGCGCAGTTGGTAACAAGGATCCAAACTTTTAACAGCATGTCTGTCGCACGCGCGAACGCAAATGCGGCAGACAAAGGCGATAAATCGCAGCGGAAAAATTAACGCCTTCATTTTTATTTTTCGTGCGATAAATGGAATTATTGCATATGGCGACAGGCTTACGAAATGTTGCTTTAAATCTGCTTAAAATTGAACCACATTTTTACTTAAAATTTGAAGAAATTCAAGAGCATGAAATGTAAGAAAATGGCCAAATGAGATCAAATGTTTGCTTTTCAACAGTCCTTAGCATCTAGATCAAGATGTCAAATTTTGATTTCACTTTTTTTATTTCCTTCCAGGTTTTTGGATTTTTTCACGTGTTTTCAAGCATGGCATGGCATGTCAATTCAGAGTTGCAACAACACCTAATTATTCACGCAAGATTAGTACCCATTTAAAGTCTTTTATGTTTTTATTAAAGTCTTAAAATATCAAACTAGAGCTTCACATTAGTCGTCTTTATGGCTAATAATACAAAACATACAAACAAACAACAAAAGATCAGTCCTTTTCTTTTCCTTGCCAAAATTTTGAACGGTTTCCAAGTGTCGTATTAGAATATCCCAGAAGTTCTTAGTAAACAAAGGATAAAGAACTGCAGTTTACTTACCATACACTTCACACTCTCATGCAAATTAGCCACGGCTTAGCCCGCCTGTGCAATGCAGGGTACAGCTTTCATTACCACAATGAGCTGGCACATTGAGACTAGGTCAGCAGCTGCTTCATCTCAAACAATCAAAGTTAAAAGAGAAAAGTAAGCAGCATAACCTTGGCACTGAAAAGTTGTACAAAATAGTTTAATATTACAACAATGTGGCCTATGATGTTTTTAATTTCCACTAATTTCAGCAGTTGTGCACCAGCATTCTGTTGCCAGCTGGAGGGTTTTTTGAGCCATGTCAGGGTACCTTTTTAATCTGATAAACTGAGTCTTTATTTTACAAATATTGTATGTTAGAGAACTTGGCAGTGGTTGAAAGAAGTGGAGTTGGTCCCTGGAAACTTGGCAGGATATCCGATTGCTCGGTTGGGAAAAATTAGGACGTAATCTCTGCAATAACATTTACACAACATCCTATAATTAAATGGAATCATCTTGTCCTCATGGGCCCCACTGACAAACCAAACAATAATTTAGCAATGCTAAATCTAATCCTCTATCACAATTTACATTTTGCCTTCATTTGCCGCTGCAGGTCAACATGTTTGTGGAGGGATTCCATGACGCGCTGCTGCTCTATGCCATTGCTTTAAAGGAAGCCATGAAAAGTGGATACAGTAAGAAAAATGGATTAGAAATCACATCAAGAATGCGGAACAGAACCTTTGAAGGTAAATTGCACCTTGAGGAAAAAAGTCATAATCATGAAAGAATTTGTTTTGAAAAGAGTTTATTGGCGTCCTAACATGACGTCATATAGGCCATATGACATTCCGTAATGAATTTTCATTTTAAGAGTGAATACAGTGATCCCTCGCGACTTCGCGCTTCAAACTTTGCGGCCTCAGTCCATCACTGACTTTTTTTTCCCCAATTAAAAAAAAAGTAAATACAGATGAGCCACAGCGAGCCGATCACATAGTCTTACTCTCCCTCCTGCTGCTTTTATTGGTCAGGCAGAGCACTGGAGTTGCTTATAAAAGTTAACGATGTTTGACAGACGTTTAATGTTTGATCTTGCCACAGATGCCTGGAAGCTGAGGCTTCAAAGCGCCGCACGCGTCAATCATCGTTTAACTTGTTAAACTGTTGCTGTGGCAACTCATTGTGTGTAAGTGAGCAGATTAAGCGAATTTAAGGGGAATCACTCACTGAAGCATTTAATAAAGACAAGCATTTTTCTACTTTATTTATTCTTTTTTGAAAATAATTCGGTGGGACAGTAAAATATTAAAAAAGTTACTATAATTATTACATTTGAAGTGCATGAAAACCATTTATTATTTTTTTTCCTTTTTTTAAATAAAGTGATTCCTCGCTACTTCGCGCTTCAAACTTTGCGCCCTCAGTCCATCGTGGATTTTTTTTTTCAATTGAAAAAAATAATAAAATACAGATGAGCTGTCCTTAGCCGATCGCGTAGTCTGAACGCTGAGTTATGCTTCTGCGGCAGACCTACGCCGTCAAGGCAGACCTGTTTAACGACCCTTCGCCGTAGCCTGACGTGCAGCTAAACAAAATTCTGACTACGCGTCGCGTCAACGTGTGGTGACGTGACGCAAATGGACTGTGATTGATCCGCTCAGACTGTTGTTTCCGGTTCAGCGCGAAATCACTGCCATTTACAAACATTTTTGCGCTAACGACCACCTTCGCAACCGTCTTCTGCGTCGCCTGCGCCTCAGCATTTGTACGATCTAAATTTGTTGTTCAATGTTGATGAGCTGAAGATCCACATTCAAGCGTTCCATCTGTTGGCATTGTTGTGTCACCGTAAGAAAACTAGAGGAAGTCGACAAGAGTCCCCCAAAACCGTACAAACATAACGCCACACCCCTCTAGTGGCTTGGCGTTGAATTACATAGCAATACGTTCCCTTGCCACAGAACTATCGAATGCTCATTGATGCTGTAGTCGCTACGCCGTCACCACAACGCAGAGGTATAACTCAGGCTTAACTCTCGCTCCTTCGCTCCTTCTCCCTGCTCTTTGTTCGTTGCTAATTAAAGTTAACAATGTTGACAGATATCTGTGTTTGATCTTGCCAGTCACGAGATTCTAAAGAGCCGCATGCGTCAATCATCATTTAAATTTGTTAACCAGTTTTTGGCAACTCATTGTGTGTAAGTGAGAGGATTTGAGTGGAATCACTCAATGAAGTGTTGCGAATGCTGCCTTGGAACAGACAAGCTCTGTGTGTGCATTCACGGGGGGGGGGGGTTACGTGCTGGAATGAATGTGTGTGTGTGGCGACGTTCGAGGCAGCTGGTCGTGTTGTGTTCGCAGCAATAAACGCCACATGTTAAAAGTGATCCTGAGCAGTTTGTAATTTCCACTTGTCACTCCAGGAGTCACAGCCAAGGGAGGTAACAGAAGCATTTAATAAAGCCAAGCATTTTTCTACTACAGTACTTTATTGTTGTTTAAACATAGTTCGGTTGGACAGTAACATCTTTAAAACTTATAACTATTACATTTGAAGTGCTTGAAAACCATTTATTAAAATATACTAGTATATATGCATATCTTTTTAAATTAAACTTAGAGGAAAACATAAAAAACAAGTCTTATTTCCAATGCTAAAGCTGAATAAATACATTGAACAAAGTCACACACACAAAAAAAAGTTTTTTGGGCGGGCGGGGGGCGGGGGGGTGCTACTTTGCGGTTTTCACTTATGGTGGCGGGTTCTGGTCCCATTAACTGTGAAAAACGAGGGATTACTGTACTTAACATTTGTGAAATAAAGTTAACAAACTTTAGGGAATGTACAGAATGATTTTAAGTCATGACATTAGACTAGGGAAGCTTTCACACTTGCACTGTTCGGTCCGTTTTAAACGGACTCAAATTCTTTTTCTCAGATAGTCTGCTTCGTTTTGTAAATGGAACGCACATTTGAACTCTAGTTTGGACCAAACAAACGAACTCTAGTCCGCTCAAAAATCACATATCTCTGTCTGCTTTAAGCGCAACCTGTATCGCCTGTGAATGCAAGCGGACCAGGGCTTATGCTACATTACGTGCAGCTGTTGTGACGCTCCATGTTCCCTCGCCTCCCGGGATTCCATCTTCTAAATTTGTCCAATCAACGAGTGCGCCTTTCGTGATTATACTCGGAAAGTTTGAATGGTGCAGTGTGAATACTGAACTTTTTCAACAAGGTATTCGCAAGTGTTGTTGCGAGGTAGTTCTCCAACTGGACCATGGTGCTCATGGTCTAATGTGAAAGTGCCCTATGTTAACTCAGGACTTCAGGAAATTTAGAAGTGGTTTCATCCACTGCATCATCACCAGTGTTGTTAATCTTACTTTAAAAAAGTAATTAAATACAGTTACAAATTACTTCTCCCAAAAAGTAATTGCGTTAGTAACTCAGTTACCTGAATGGAAGAGTAATTAGTTACTTGGCAAAGTAACTGGTGATAATTTTCTTTTTTTTTCTCAAAAAAAACAAAAAAAAAAAACAGGTCACACAATGTGAAGTTTAAAGGGTTTTTGGGACAATTGGGCCTAGCCCAATTCTTTACCCTAAACTCAACTAGACACAGGGGTATTGCAGATATTGCGATAACTAGATAGTAACCTTTGCCATGTGTGGAAGTCATTTAATATTATGAATCAACCGTTAAAGTTGTTAAAATTGCTCCTGTCATTGCATTAGTTCCCTTCTATTTTCGACATGTGTACGTTTTAAAACTGTTTCATTATTTAAAGATAGATTTAAGTTAAGTTTTGCCGATTTAGGAGTATTTTAGATAAAAAGTTGCTTAAGTTCGCTAGGAAGGTTTTCTACAACAGAGCCTTCTTGAGAAGTTTACTGCTTTAAGATGGCGGCTGTTCACTAACGCATCTAGTTCTTTATTATACTTGTTGCTAATGCCGCCGTGTCTGTCATTTGCATCTAGTTCTGTATATATGTGATATCTACCGAAGCATCATGTGGGCGTAGTTTGTAGGCTATCGGCTACAGTCAGGTATTATTGGAGCTACCTAGCATAGTAGCATTGCGTTTGCAATGGCGTCACACTCCCTTGCCAGCCACCTAGCATAGTAGCATTGCGTTTGCAATGGCGTCACACTCCCTTGCCTCCTCCCCACTCCTGCTCTGCTCTTTCGTCTCCGCGAGTCCGTCTTTTTCAGACTTTTCTCGCATCAGTCAACCAACATCGCAACGCATAGTAACGCACGCCTTTCCCGCCTCAGTAACGGTAATGGCGTTGTCAAGATGAAAAAAGTGATTAATTACATTACTCACTACTGAAAAAAAAAAAAAACACCGTTATTAACAACACATCACATCACATCTACCAGTGACGAGGGGGAATTCATTCATTATGTATGTAAGCGGGGGCTTCTCGGCATAATCGAGTGGTGGCATCCGTTTTGGATGGAGTGGCAAGTCTCTAATGAATTTTTGCAAAAAAGAAGCTTTTACTATTTTCACAGCATTGCTGCAATGACATCAGCAACACATCCAATAGCAAAGGTGCTGGAGTGCTGATATCTGTGCCATCAGGCTGTTTCGGCCCAGCGGATACACACAAACGATGGCCAAGGAAACCTTGACGAATGTTCTTTTCTTAAGTTTTACAGACACTTGAAAAATAACTTTTAACTCTCTCCTTGCTAAGCTAAATGATATCTCGATGTGCGTTTGTGTGGGAATGTAGTTCACAAATAACAAAAAAAAACTAGTAAAACTTTTTACACATCTATTATAATGTCCCCTACTCCTTGAAATAAGAAAACTTACCGTTTTCTTGTATAAAAATGAAAAATAAATGCATTGGTGCTTGGGAATTTGGTAAATATGCTCGCTGGAGTCCGCCCACGTTACACTTCCTGACAGCATCTACGTTAGCCTACGTGGCTCCTCTCGTTTTGCGCTTGCCGTGGGCCGCGAGTGTGAAACAGCCTTATAAACAGCCTCAAATTTACACTATAGTGCCATTTTCCATTTTTCACACTCGCGACCAGTGTGAAACAGCTTTAAAAACAGCCTCAAATTTACACCACAGTGCCATTTTCTGTCTCACCACCCATGTTGTTACTCTGAAGCACAAAACCAACTGTCCAAAAGAGGCGCATTGCAGCCATCCACTGGTTATAATTCATCATTACAACACTTTCTCAGTTTATTATGAACGTCTTTGGTGGCCAAAACTCATCCCTATCCATCCCCATAAAAAAGCACAGTTGAAAGAAAATGGCATCACTCCACATTTGGATTCTAGCTGATAGATTTTTACATCAGTGGCGCTAAAAGAGTTTACGACATTTAGACTCTCACGTTGTCTGTTGCCGCACAAGCCAAGTCTACTGACAATGCTCCCTCCATAGACTTCACCATCAGTTGACAAGACAGCTCCCACAAACATTGTGCCACGCCTTCCCGTTGGAGGCCGACCCAGGCATAGCGTTTGGCTTTCACTGGGATAAACTAAAACACATGCCGCGTTCAAACGCCAGATTTAGGTGGAAAAAGGACAAATGTTTTACTGCATGCAAGCAGGCAGGAGTGTCTCAAGAGTGATTTGGTCGAGGATTCGAGGTAATTATTATATAAAATATCCCCATGCATGCACTTAGAATTGTGAAAAACTAGCGTAACTTTAACTTGAAATATTTACGTAAAATGAATGATAACTTCTCGGTTTTTTTGCTTTTAACCAAGAATCTAGATTGTTATATGTTCATATCTATAGAAATTCTGAGATGTACGCATTTATTTACAAGAATTTTCAACTTAAAAAGCTCTTTGTCTTGTGATGGCTGCCATGTTGTATCCACTGTAGTGTAATTTTTCAGTCAAATGATCAGGTAATTTTCGGCCAACTGCCCTTTTTTTGTTTTTGGCAAAAAAAAAGATGTAATTTAGACTAGAGATGTGGGTCTGATCACGTCATTTTCAAAGTAACAGAATCGGCAAAAAAATATCGGACATGCCTTTTTTTGATATATACAGTGTATATTTTTTAAATAAATCGTTTTCTAATTGTATTTAACGTTACAGACATAATATGTTACACTCATCCAGAGTCTTTAGTTTTGGCTTAAGGTAGGCTTATCAAATTTATCCCGATAATGGCGGTAATTAATTTTTAAAAAATTGTCGTGCTCAATCTGTAATGGCGCCGTTTTACCTATATAGAGAGCTAAAAGGCAGCGTAAAATGAGTAGAGTGAATTTTGGAAGTCTTTGGAGCCTTTTTTTAATTGGCTAAAGCCTTACAATCCCTCTACCTATGATTAGAGCTATCGTGGGATGCAATGTGGGGAAGCAAGGTAGTAATTGATCTTTTTCTTAAAACCCTATGTTATTTCCCAACGCAGAGAAGATATATCAATTGGTAGCAATACCCACAGTCATGGTTCCACTTCCCATCATGCATTTGGGCATGGCTACAGTACCATTTACTGAAAGCTCAACAAATACACTAGATGGCAATATTTAGTCATAATATACAAAGTCACATTTGTCCTTTAAGAATTACAAATCTTTCTATCCGTGGATCCCTCTCACGGAAAGAATGTTAATAATGTAAATGCCATCTTGAGGATTTATTGTCATAATAAACAAATACAGTACTTCTGTACTGTATGTTGAATGTGTATATTCGTCCGAGTTTTATTCATTTTTTTCTTAATGCATTGCCAAAATGTATATGATCGGGAAAAATTATCGGGAATGATTGGAATTGAATCGGGAGCAAAAAAAAGCAATCGGATCGCGAAATATCGGGATTGGCAGATACTCAAACTAAAATGATCGGGACCGGATCAGGAGCAAAAAAACATGATCGGAACAACCCTAATTTAGACATTTCTGCATCCATACAAAAATAAAATGGGCTTATATGTGTTTTATTTAATGTAAGGTTTTAATCTAAAAACAACATGGGCCAGATAGCCGGCAAGACATACTGAGACAATAAGTGACATCGGAATTCAACCTAAAAAGGTTGTGATTGTATATACAAAAATGCAAATTTTGCTTTTGCTGAGTAAAATAAAGTTGAGTCTGCATGTATTAAGTTTCTGATGTAAAAATTAAGTAATATTTTAGCTGTTGAAAACTGCTATTTTGGGCAAAAACATATGTTAAATACTGCTATTGATCCCGGAAATATAGTTGATTATATCTGCATTTGGTTATTTTTGTGCATGTCACGTAAAATTTAAGAATTTTATAGCCATTTTAAGTTTTGTTATACTTGTATAAGAAAATGATCAATCGGGATTTTATGTGGGAAAAACTTTGCATTTTTTGATGTCGCTGCTCATATATGCCTAAGGTGCCTGTTTTGGTATTTAGGTTGCTAACGGCTTTGATTTTTAAAATATTTGAATTTTAAGTTTTTGAAAATAGGCCACCTACGAATTGGCTCCAAGCCCCATGTCCCGTCAACTGATAGTGAAGTCTATGGCTCCCTCATTCATGGTCCTATGTGTCAGTTTCTGCACAGAGATGTGAGAATATGAATATGCCAGATTTAAAGGGAATGAGAGACCCATCTTTGAGTGGCGGTGAATAGACAGCAGCACAAACCGACACAATACGCTGAAATGTAGATGTTTTCATTGTGGTGCACAGGAATCGCAGGCCAGGTGTCCATGGACGACAATGGTGACAGAAATGGAGATTTCTCTTTGATGGCAATGACCAATGTTAATGCAGGAACATATGAGGTAAGACATCAATTCAAATTAAAGTTTAAAAGTTTTAAGTTTAAATCTGATTTGTATCCCTCTTATAATTAATATCATGTGATTTTAGGTTGTTGCCAATTATTTTGGTCTGAACAAGAGCTTTCAACTCCTGCCAGCCTTCAACTATGATCATTTCACTCTGCAAGGAATACAGATAACGCATACAGAAATATCAGACAAATCATGTAAAGCAATACTAGCACTATTTTTTGTGAACTTGTATGGAAGTTAACTGCTGTGGCCAATTATTTCCTCTGACAACCAGGTGGACTAGGAATGTCAGCTTTGACTGGAGTCATAGTGGGAGCTCTTCTGGGAACTGCAATGCTTACAGCCTTCTATTTTTTCAGGTATTTATTTAGTGTAAATCACGCTTGTATCCGTCACGTTATAGATTCTAAATTGAGTTTAAATGAGCTTTATAAAACATATTTTCTCTCTCGTCGGCTTTAGAGTGCATCGCCATTTTCTTGTTTTCTCTCAGCCTATTGACCGCTTCTTGCTTTGAAAAAATGCCAAATACTGATAATTGCTGGTCACAGTATCTAAGGCTAGCTTCATACCGCAGGTCTTAATACACGAATCAGATTTTTTTGGTGTTTTTCTGACTCGAGTGAGACATTAACTTGACGGTCTGAACTGGAAAAGTGGCCTAAAAGTTGACCATTTCAAATCCGATCTAGGTCACTATTGTGTGAGTGTCCAATTAGTCACATAGAGGGGAGAGCGGGGCTCTGTCTGACGCGCTGCATCCACGACGACTCGGGTGAGGCTGGGACGGTCATCCGATGGCGTTCATTTGTCTAATTTCTTAATGTGATCGCGTGTATAATAAACTTTGATCACATGACTGCTTTATACGCTGTATTGCAATAGTGTGCATCGTCACCGTGATCGTGTAGAACCTAAAGTGAACCAAACATAAACTATCAAATGTGAGCGTATAGGGCGAATCTAATACGATCGGATGGAATACTAGATGAAATGCTGCGTATGGAAAGCTGGCGTTAGCGGTCAACAGAAAATTGGCACCCTGCCTCCTCTCTTCTTACCTCAATCAAACTTTCCCAGGTAGTCACAGGTGGTATTAATTAGGTGACAGAGTGACAGTGACACACCCACTCCAAGCAAACACACTCATTAACCCTTTGCACACCAAACCAAGTAGTGCTCAAATTCCTGCCTCTAACAGTCACTTTCGTATGTGGTTAAAATCCGATCTGGGCCACATTTTTCCAGAATGTGGCTGCGGTCTGAACTGTCAAGTCCCCGAAATCTGAATTTCATGCAGCAATTACGCCAGCAAAGAACGAGAGAGACAGGGCGCTACGGTAGCGTTGCAGCTGTGCATTAGCGTTAGCACCTAGCGTGCTTTGAACACAGCTTTTGGGGAAGGGGCGGGCTTGACAACAGTCATAAAAAATTGAATGGGTTGAGGAGAAGCCTGAGCTTGGTTTTCTCTCTGCTCCAAATATGCAATATTTTGGGATTGCTTACATGGACGAGAGTCGGGGCAAACGGTCAATATGTGTGTGTGTCATGTACGGACATGTGTGCATGCTATCGATCCATATAAACTTTGAATATAAGACTAAACGGTGATTATTTATGTCATTTGTGTCCTCTTTTGGAAATCAAAATATGATCACCTTTGAATGACGTTGAGGCAGCATGTTTGGTTATGTTTTGATGTTCCTGCGCATGCGGGTCAGTTTGCTCAGCGCATATCAGACCGCAAATTAGTGCGCATGCGTGATAATTGAACGGGATTAATGGACAAAGGCAGTCTGAACAGGCATGCCAAAAAAAAACCCAGATATGGCGGAAAAAATCGGAATTGTGCATTAAGACCTGCTGAATGAACCTAGCCTAAATTTCTGTACTTTTTCACCATAATACCGTAATTTCCCGAATATAAGGCGCACCCGTGTATAATGCGCACCCCAAATTTACTTGTAAAATCTAGGGGAAATTATTGTACCCGTTTATAACGCGCACCCTAATTTTAGAAGAAAACAGAGCTTGTGTACAGATACAGAGATGTCATTTTACTGACTGGTGAAACACAGCACAAGCATAGCACATTGGTAGTTCAAAACATTACCGTAAACTGACAATATTTACGGTAATAATATGATTTGACAACTTCTCCAACTTACCAGAATCTAGGAGAAAACAAAACAGATGTGACTTTTCTTTTAAAGGCTGCTGTATAACTTGCTCGTTTCCTCATGATGAATAAATGTTTCTTCCATGGATTGATACGGTAAAATGAAAGTGAGAACGTAAGTCGGAAATCCGTGAGAGCTCATAGCTGTCAACTCGACAGTAACAAAAGGAACTATTGTTATTTGGGTTTGAGTTTCCCGAGCGACCGATATAGTTGACGGACACAGGAAGTGTGTGTCCTTACATTTGTTATGGTCCGAATTGCGGAGCTGCAATAAACGTCGACTCAAATGAGTTCAAGAAACTAAATTCTGTGCTTTATGAAGAGTGAAAAAAGCAGAATTTAACACAGACTAAATCATTCGGCCGATTAGAGCAGGGGTTCCCAACCTATTCCACTAAGGCACACTGTGGGTGCAGGATTTCATTCTTACCAAACAAGATGACAACACTTTTTCCCCAATCTGGTGTTTTACAAGTGCAATCAGTTGATTGCAGTCAGGTGTGGCTTGTTTTAGCAGAAGCCTCATTGGTTCAACTGTCTCTGCTGGATCGGCTGGAACAAAAACCAGGACCCACAGTGTGCCTTGAGGACTGGGTTGAAAACCCCTGGATTAGAGTGAAGTATTACCGAAACAAAACGGTGACGTCACGTACCGTAATGGTCGGCAACGGGTCGCCGCATACCTTTCTTCAACACAACGTGGCCGTGTCAATGAAAAAAAATCGGTTTATATATATATGTAATACATATATATTTCTGTCTCCATCCATGTACCCGTTTAAAATGCGCACCATGAGTTTACAAGTTGATTTTGGGGGAAAAAAGTGCGCGTTATATTCGGGAAATGACGGTAATCACGTTCTCTGCCACTGGTCCTCGTTTCAAAAACAAAACAAAAAACCGTACTTGACGATAAACGTAATCCGTGGGAATTAACATTTGGATTCTATTTGACAGTTTATAAGTGAAAATGACACCGAGTTAAAACTGCATATGTGGCACATACAGTACAGTGTATCACAAAAGTGAGTACATCCCTCGCATTTCTGCAGATATTTAAGTATATCTTTTCATGGGACAACACTGACAAAATGATACTTTGACACAATGAAAAGTAGTCTGTGTGAAGCTTATATAATACAGTTAATTTATTTAAATAATTATTAATTAATTACCGTAATTTCCCGAATATAAGGCGCACCCGCGTATAATGCGCACCCCAAATTTACTTGTAAAATCTAGGAAAAATTATTGTACCCGTTTATAACGCGCACCCTAATTTTAGCACCAATAAATAGAAGAATACAAGAAAACAGAGCTTGTGTACAGATACAGAGATGTCATTTTAGTGACTGGTGAAACACAGCTCAAGCATAGCACATTGGTAGTTCAAAACATTAACGTGAACTGACAATATTTACGGTAATAATATGATTTGACAACTTCTCCAACTTACCAGAATCTAGGAGAAAACAACTCGACTCGACTCAAATGAGTTCAAGAAACTAAATTCTGTGCTTTATGAAGAGTGAAAAAAGCAGAATTTAACACAGACGAAATCATTCGGCCGATTAGAGTGAAGTATTACCGAAACAAAACGGTGACGTCACGTACCGTAATGGTCGGCAACGGGTGGCCGCATACGTTTCTTCAACACAACGTGGCCGTGTCAATGAAAAAAAATCGGTTTATATATATATATGTAATACATATATATTTCTGTCTCCATCCATGTACCCGTTTATAATGCGCACCATGAGTTTACCAGTTGATTTGGGGGGGGGGGGTGCGCGTTATATTCGGGAAATTACGGTAATTTGTTTTAATATTTAATTCATTTTCCCCTCAAAATATAGCCATTAATATCTAAACCCCTGGCTACAAAAGTTGGTACACCCCTATGAAAAAACGTACATCCCTAAATGTCCAAATTGAGTACGGCTTGTCATTTTCCCTGGGGGTCATTCCCACCACCATGCTTGACTGTAGGCATGACACACTTATCTATGTACTCCTCATCTGGTCATCGCCACACATGCTTGAGACCATCGGAACCAAACAAATTAATCTTCGTCTTATCAGACCATAGGGCATGGTTCCAGTAATCCATGTGCTTTGTTGACATGTCTTCAGCAAACTGTTTGCGGGCTTTCTTGTGTACCGTCTTCAGAAGAGGCTTCCTCCTGGGGCGACAGCCATGCACACCAATTTGTTATAGAGGTTGGCGTATGGTCTGAAAACTAACAGACTGACTGCCCCACCTCTTCAATCTCTGCAGCAATGCTGACAGCACTCCTGTAACGAGTCACATGACATTTTGGAGGGAAAATGACAAGCAGTACTCGATTTGGATTTTAGATATGTACGTAGTTCCCATGCGGTGTACTCACTTTTGTTGCCAGGGGTTTAGATATTAATGGCTATATTTTGAGTTATTTTGAGGGGAAAATAAATTAACCCTATTATATAAGCTGCAGACAGGCTACTTTTCATTGTGTCAAAGTGTCATTTTGTCAGTGTCGTCCCATGATAAGATATACTTAAATATATGCAGAAATGCGAGGGGTGTACTCACTTTTGTGATACACTGTATAAACATATCTTTTTTTTAAATGATAAATAATAAATAGAATAAAAAATGAATAAAAAAGAAATTATTTAAATCATGACGACAAAAAAAGTCCATGTAAATCTGGATTGTTTCGCTTAGTTGGCAGAATATTTCGCTGATCTACATCGCATTGCGGTGATGGCATCAGATGGGTGAGTCAAAAGCCCTTCTGTAAATTGGCCAATGAGAAAACATGATCAAAAAATGTACAAAAACAGCATAGGCTCAGACACCAAACACTGGTATAAGTGTATCCCTAATTTGTCCCATATATTAACCCAATCAGACCTAAGCATGTTACTGAAAGACATGACACGTTCACATCTCTAAACCAATAAATGCACAGAATTTTAGTTGCTATTGCCACTTCTGGGAGATGATTGGATGAAACATTACCCATCGAAATCAAACCATAGGGTTTGGCACGCTCTCTTTGCTATTTTTGACTTTTAAAAATGTCTGACCAAACGCAACTTCAAAAAGGATAACGTAAAATGCCCACTTCTAATTTAAAACACATGAACTCATTTGCTCCCAAAAACGTATAAATACGTTCTATTTTTAATTGTTTCAGTGTCCCAAAAACGTATTCATACGTCTTTTATGTTTTTTTTTTTTTTGACAAAAGGCATCTCTAGGTTCTGTTGCACTGTAAGATAAGCTTGTTTTTGTATGCCAGTTTGCTCTCCCACAGCTATTATACGCGCACTCCCAAGCTGTTATGAAGAATACAGTTTTAGCCCATAATCATGTGCTTACATTTTTTTATTACCGGCAATTGCTCACATTCTGCTGATAAATAGATACACACACATATGTTGATTCATCACACATCGTCTCAGTACTTTTCCACCAAGCCACAGTACTTTGAGTGCAAATGTGTGTTCAAAACAAAGATATCTTGCCCGCTCAAGAGTGTGACTGTTAATTCAATCAAGAGTGTGACTGTTCAATCAATGACTAGAATAAGGAACTTGCCCGATAGAAACTGCCACGTTGGACAACAGTGTTGTAACTGTATTCTGCTCAGCAACAAGCCCTCAATAAAAGTTAGCAGCGCGGGGGAGCTCGGAGAGGGACTTCGATGAGACAGCATTGGTCGCGGAACTCTGTCTCCTGGCTCTCCCAACCTGCAGGTTGAAAAACGTTAACTCTCTGACTCTGTCTCACTTCATGCCCTGCCTTTTGTCAGCTTGCCTTGGGTAAATAACTAAGTTAAAGAACGAGTTTTAGACCCAACATGCACCTAAACTGCAATGCACAATGCTCAAAACTCATTTTAAAGCAATAAAACTGGCCACTCTTGATCAGGACTTATCAGATTACTGGGAGCCACCTCATTCAACCGGGAGCAGCCGAGAGCATTCCCCGTTGTTATGTGTGCAAATAGTTCAATAGTTTAGTTATGTGTAAATAAATTGTTACTTTGCGATCGAAAGCTCTATTTGTCTAGTTGTTTATGTTATTTTGTAGAACGTAAACATTATTCAGATGTTTGGGATGTCACAAAAGCGAAAAATAGCTGTGTTAAAGTCAAAGTTATGTTTGAAATGTATGCTTTTACAAAAGCTCAATTTCTCTGTTTTTTCATCAGAAATTGGAAAATTGCTCAAACTAAGCTATTTTCTAATGCTGATTTCTAAAGAACGGAAAAAAGATGAACTTTTTTTTATGCTGAAAGAAGAGAGTCTAATCTTTCTTTTGGTGGGTTCCATGTTTATAAAGCAATAGAATAGAATTTTCTGTGGGCCTTGCAAAATCAGTCAAAATCCAGTAAAAAGGACAGGAGCGAAGGGCCTTGCTCCGGTGAGAAAGGCTGGGAGTGAATGAGTTAACATTAAATTTAACCAATTAAAGCATGAAATATCCCCGAGCAAAAAATTGCACTTTGTAGTGGTGTTTTAATAGAGTAAAAATAAGCGCAGATTTTTTTTTGCCCAGCAGAAAAATGTGGGTCTGAAGTGTTTAAAGTTCTATGACAGTTGAATTGCTGGAACATGTAAATAAAGCAAGGTTCCTTTCTGTTTTGCAGGAAAAATTACAGAATTACCATTGAGCGTCGAGCACACAGTGAAGCATGTAACACCAGGAAGCACCGCCATTTACGAGAGGACTCCATCAGATCAAACTTATCGGCTGCTTAGTGAGACAGAAAAAAAAAAAAAAACTGTTGCCACAAAGTTGCCTCTTTGTGGCTGTTAATAAGGAAATACTCTTAGAAATTAGGTGGTTTTATGTTTGTAATTGTTAAATGTTTTACCTTAAAATGTAACTCAGGACAACTGTAACAGTCTCAAAGCACCACTTGGATTTTTTTGGTTTTGTTTTTGCAGGTAAAGATTTGTGTGAGGGTCCATTTGATCATGGAGGATTTTATAAAGACATTTTTTTTTTGTAATTATACACTGTATACAATTTGTATTCCTGGCTGTACATAATTACATGCTGTAGATATATATTATGCTACATTGTCATGCACTACTTATGTTTGGTTCAATTGAGCTGTCAATTTTGTAATGAATTATAAAGGTTGCATTTTGTGGTTGAATTTGGCATAAAATGTGTAGAATAATATGACAAAATCGAAAAGAGATATCTGAACTCACCAACTGCAGTATGCGGTACACGATAATACGAAGACGACACTGGGTTTCCTAAAGTAATCTGAAATTAAACAAGCATAACACTCAGATAAACTGAACTGTAATTGCAAATATACCGTGACTCATCGGGGGTTGCAAGTGTATTTTGTCTTCCTAAATTACACTTGTGCAGTAGCGTTGGAATGAAATGTTCTTAATTCTCTTCCCCTGACCACACATGCCAGAGATGTACAAGATAACTACTACACTTGGTTGCCCAATTAAAGATCTAAATGCATACACAAAAAAATCAGATTGTGTGATGAAGGCAGACTGAAAGTTCTTTCCCCAAGGATAAACATGTGTACTTGGGGGTCTGAGATGGTGAAAACCTTTAGGGGAATTTATCAAAAGGAAGTGCTGATAAGCCCATCAGTTTGTAACTGTTGTCACAATGGGACCCGCAATTTCCTATGGTCACCGAGTCGCAACACTTTAATTGACGTTAAAAACAATAATGTACCAGTCAGCATAATCTTTTCGAGACATCCGACTATCGTGCTTTTGCTGAGTTTGATTGGAATTACAGGGAAAATGCTCAAATTAGGCCCATATTGGATGGTGGTGTACAGCCCTAATTCAAATTAGATTCGAGCATTATGTTAAACATAAAAGCTATTAAATGTTCAAACTGATGAACCTCATTGTTTTTAATCCAGTTTTGACTGTTTAATCGTTAACTCAGAATTTTATTAGCTGCAACACATTCTAAAAGAGCTGAGGCAGGTTCAATAAACAACAACAACAACAGAGGAACAGAGGACACCACTTGTTGAAGCTTTGTAGCCGAAATTCATTCCTATACTTGCTTGATGTACAGCTTCAGGTTCAACAGTCCGGGGTCACCGTTGTCGTATTATTCGCTTCATAATGCACCATATAGTGTCAGGAAAATAAGTATTTCAACACCCTGCAATTTTGCAAGTTCTCCCACTGAAAAATGATGAGCGGGTTTGAAACTTTCATGGTAAGTGCTTGTCCACTTTGAGAGACAATGTAATGAAAAACAATCCAGAAATCACAGTGTATGATTTTTAAAAACAATTTATTTGTATTATACACCTGCAAATAGGTATTTGAACACCTGCCTATTAGCTAGAATAGCTAATGAATGAGCCTCAAAGACCTGCTTGTCACCTTGGAAAAAGTCCAACAAATAAGTAAAGAGGAGGTGGACGTTTTAAGTCGGACTTTTTCACCTGTTTGAGGCGGTTAACTGCATATTAACACCTGTCCACCCCATACACCCCAAAGAGCTGTCCAAAGTTACCATAGACAGAATTTTAGACCTGTACTAGGCTGGAAAGAGTTACAGGGCAATTGCCAAGTAGCTTGGTGACGTAAGATCTACTGTTGGAGCAATTATTACAAAATGGAAGAGAGCTAAACATGACTGTCAATCTTCCTCGGACTGCAAGATGCAAAATCTACCTCGTAGGGTCTCTACAATCCTGAGAATGGTAAGGAATCAGCCAAGAACCACACAGGAGGAACTGGTCAATGACCTGAAAGGAGCTGGGACCAGCATTTCCAAGGTAGCTGTTGGTAAAACACTAAGACGTTATGGTTTGAAATCATGCATGGCACAGAAAGTTCCCCTGCTTTTAACCAGCACATGTCCAGGCCTGTTTTAAGTTTGCCAATGACCATTTGTATGATCCAGAGGAGTCATGGGAGAAAGTCATGTGCTCATATGAGATCAAAATGGAACCTACCATGTTGGCCAGAATATAAGACAGTGTTTTTTTGCATTGAAATAAGACTGAAAAAGTGGGGGTCGTCTTATATTCGCGGTCTAGACATTATACCCATTCACGATGCTAGATGGCGCCAGATATCATTGAAGCGATGTTCTGTCATGACAGATCTCAGCTACTCTTAAGTTTAACCAGTTTGCATTATTTTATTGCAATGCTTTTCCTTATTCAGATTTGTTTCAAGACTACAGTTACCATTAGACTTCACTTTGATGGTCAATGCAATTTTGTTGTTTTATCACAATAGATTGGTTTATTTACATTTCAAAAAACAGAAGCCATTCATTTACGAATGTGATTGCACTTTAGTTTACATATTTAAATGTTCATATATTAAGATTTGAATGAGGCAAAATAACATGCTTTTTCTCTCAAATATATTGTCATAATCATTTGTTTCAGATGTACTGTAATTATTTTCTGTATAAAATTAATTTGGTGTTCTAAAAAGTCTTTCAAATGTGAGTCTTGAAAAAAAGGGGGTCGTCTTATAATTAGGGCCGTCTTATATTCGGGCCAATACGGTAATTCCACTCATTGTGTTTGGAGGAAGAAGAATGTTGATTACCATTGCAAGAACACCATCCCTACTGTGAATCATGGGGGTGGTAGTATCATGCTTTGGGGGTATTCTCTGCACAAGGGACTGGACGACAGCACTGTAATAAAGAGAGGATGACCAGGGTAATGCATTGTGAGATTTTGGGGAATAACCTCCTTCCCTCAGTAAGAGCAATTAAAATGGGTTGTGACTGGGTCTTCCAACATGACAATGGCCTAAGGCAGGCAGCCAGAATTACTAAGAAGTAGCTTTGTTAAAAGCATATCAAGGTTCTGGAGGGGACTAGCCAGTCTCCAGACCCAAACCCAATAGAAAATCTTTGGAGGAAGCTCAAACTCCTTCTCAGTGACAGCACAGAAACCTGACAGATCGAGAGGAGATCTGTGTAGAGCAGTGGTGCAAAATCCCTGCTGCAGTCTGTGCAAACCTGGTGAAAAGTTACAGGAAACGTTTGACCTCTGTAATTGTAAAAAAAGGCCGCTGTGCCAAATATTGACATTGTTTTCTCAGGTGTTCGAATGCTTATTTGCAGCAGTATAATACAAATAAATTGTTAAAAAATAATAATTCACTGTGATTTCTGGATTTTTTTTTAGGTTGTCTCTGACAGTAAAGAAGCATGAAACCATGAAAATTTCAAACTCGTCCATCATTTCTAAGAGGGAGAATTTGCAAAATCGCAAGGCGTTCAAATATTTATTTTCCTCACTATGGGAGAGAGGTTGCGATGGCAGGCAGGCCAGTCTAGTTCCCATACTGTTTTACTACGATGTAATACTGTAGGAACATGTGCAGAATGTTGTTTGACATTGTCTTGCTGATAGAAGCAAGGGTGTCCATGCAGAAGACGTTGCTTGTATATGTTTCTCCAAAACCTAAATATACCTTTTTGCATTTACAGTGCCTTTCCAAATGAGCAAGCTGCCCATGCCACATGCACTCATGCAACCCCATACTATCACAGGCACTGGCTTTTGGATTGAGCACTTACCGTAATTTTCAAACTATAAGGCACACCTGACTACAAGGCGCCACCCACCAAATTTGACACGAAAACTGCATTTTTTTTCATAGATAAGCTGGACTGGACTACTGTCTAAACCGCAGCTCACTGTATTATGGGATATTTACACCAAAAGATTAACCGGTAACACTTAATTTGACAGCGGCATCACAAGATGTTATGAGACCAATTGAACCACCGTGAAGCTTTGAACCAATTGGCTGCAAAGCTTCATTGCTTCAAGAAACTTTGTTTGGCCATCACTGCCCCTTTGGAGGAGACAGTCAACTTCTGCTGCCACCTGCTGTAAACACTGTTGTCGCCCAACATGCCTCTTAGCATGCATTGCAGCGCTACAGATGTAAATAAAAATCAAATTTCATGTTCTGTGATAATTATTTCCGCAGTTACTGTTCCAGTTGTTTTATTAATTGCTAATTATGGTATTTGGGAACACTTTATTATACAGTGCTGCCATCCGGCAAATTGTCTCACTTTTGAATGGATGTAAAAGATCCGAGCTGGATATAAATGGAGTTAGTGACATAATTTGATGGATGACACTTAATGACATCTCTCATAAGCACTCATTAATGCCCTCGATAGTGTCATGTTATAATTATGACAGTCTTATGGCAGTCTTATGACGCTGCTGTCAAATAAAGTGTTACCTGTTAACCCAAATAAGACGCACTGGACTATAAGCCGCAGGATTCAAAATAAGGGGAAAAAGTACCCCTTTATAGTCCGAAATTTACGGTAGTTTGTGCCCTCTTTAGTTGGTTAACATGACAACCCTATTTTCCATAAGAACTTCAAATTGTGATTTGTCTGACCGCAATTTGTGATTTGTATTTGCAATGTAGAGTTTCATCCAGCAATGCTGGATTGCTCAGTGGATTGTGTTTACCGACAAGGGTTTCGGTATTGCTGAGCCAATTCTGTGATTTCCTTTACAGTAGCATTCCCGTTTGTTGTGAAGTCACGTTTAAGGGCCAAGATCACAGGCGTCCAGAATCTTTTTTTTAACTCCATTACATGGATTCAGATTCTCAAACTCACAAATGATGAAATCTCTAAATTCCTTGCAATTGTACACTGTGGAAAACGATCCTTAAACCGTTTGACTATTCTCACATAATTGTTCACAAAGCGGTGAACCTCTTCCTATCTTTACTTGTGAGTGAATGCGCACCTTAAGGGGCCGTTTACATGGTGACTCTCCGAGAAGAGGGAAAAATTTCATGTTTGCATTTATATGGTTCCGTTTCCATTCGAACAATGTCGCAATTCCGCATGAAAACGATGTAATATTCATGCCAGGCCCTAGGGGGCATTGCAGATTTACTAGGCGACAGCGAATGATGCCCTTTGACCTCCTCAGCTCGGAAGACAACATGCCCGCCCACTCCAAGCAATGGCATTTTCTTTTGTTCAAAAAGGCACAAAAATGGAAACATTCAACCTATTTAAATAAAAAATATTATAAAAACAGTCAATTAAAGCCGACGTTCCGCCATATTTGCGGTTTTTAATGTTTAGTAGCTCCGCTGCGCACGCCCAATGTGACGTGTACGAGTGCTGACGTTATCGGCGTGGTCCTGCGCCGTGGGAGCTTTTGATATGCATGTGGAGCAAACCCATCCTCGAGCCCCCGCAATCGAATTCTTCCACTTTGGAGGCAGGATTCCAAGGTTTGCGTCTTGGCCTTCCGTCTTTGCCGACACCATACGAACGCGAGGCCACTCCGCAACAGTCATAGCGCCTTCGTGTCGCAGAGTCGCCATGTAAACTGCCCCTTAGGGAAGCTCCTTTTATACCCTCTCATGACACCCACCTGTTCCCAATTAGACCTGTTCACCTGAACAAACAAACAGGTGATTGGTAAGCATTCCTTAACTTTTCTGCCTTTTTTGCCACATGTACGAGCTCTTTTGGAACATGTTGCAGCCATACAATTTATGGATATATCTATAGTAATTAGAGATGTCCCGTGATCGGACCCGATCGATCGGGATGCCGATCGATCGGGTCCGATCACGTCATTTTCAAAGTATCGGAATCGGCAAAAAAATATCGGACATGCCTTTTTTTAATATATATATATATATGTATATATATATATTTTTTTTAAAATTAAATCTTTTTCTAATTGTATTTAACGTTACAGACATAATGTGTTACACTCATCCAGAGTCTTTAGTTTAGGCTTAAGATAGGGTTATCAAATTTATCCCGATAACGGCGGTAATTAATTTTTTAAAAAATGTATCATGTTAAAATATTTAATGCAATTAATGCATGCGCTGCACGACCCACTCATGCATTGTCGCGCAGAATCTGTAATGGCGCCGTTTTACCTATATAGAGAGCTAAAAGGCAGTGTAAAATGAGTAGCGTGAATTTTGGCAGCCTTAGGAGCCTTTTTTTAATTGGCTAAAGCCTTACAATCCCTCTCCCTACAATTAGAAATATCGTGGGAAGCAAGGTAGCAATTGATCTTGTTCTTAACATCCTATGTTATTTCCCAACGCAGAGAAGATATATAAATTGGTAGCACTACGTACAGTCATGGTTGCTAAAGGCGTGTTACATCCACCCATCATGCATTTGGGTATGGCCACAGTATCATTTACTGAAAGCTCAACAAATACACTAGATGGCGATATCTAGTCACAATATACAAAGTCACAAGTCTTTCTATCCGTGGATCCCTCTCACAGAAAGAATGTTAATAATGTAAATGCCATCTTGAGAATTTATTGTCATAATAAACAAATACAGTACTTATGTACTGTATGTTGAATGTATATATTCGTCCGAGTTTTATTCATTTTTTTCCTTAATGCATTGCCAAAATGTATATGATCGGGAAAAATTATCGGGAATGATTGGAATTGAATCGGGAGCAAAAAACAAAGCAATCGGATCGGGAAATATCGGGATCGGCAGATACTCAAACTAAAACGATCGGGATCGGATCGGGAGCAAAAAAAAACATGATCGGAACAACCCTAATAGTAATAATACCTTTTAAATTTACTCAAAAACAATAAAGTTGTTCAGTTTGAACATTAAATCTTAACTTTCTAGCTAAGGTGTAGGTTTTGGTCTCAAAATTGGTAGGGACAATATTACCGTAATTCACATAATCCAAACAATGATCCAAATAAGGGACGGCTAGCTTGACTTCGTTGTTTGTTGTGGAGGCTGGCCTGACGGGCAGAAGTTTTGCAGGTTAGCAAGTTTAATGTTATGCTAACTCTGATGAAGGTTGGACTTTCAGTAGAAAAATCAGCGGTATTTCCCCCACTTTTACAACATTGACATATTTTTACATGATTTACAATGGCTGCTGCTGGCCGAAAAAAAAACTTTTAATAACCTTCCTCTCCGAAGGGGGCGGAGGAGACAGCATGTTGTCAACATGAATCTGTCGGGGCTGTGTGAGTATGTGTGTGTGTCTATGTGGCCGGATGGGGGGCTTCAAGTCATCAGACAACCAAACATTTGTTTGAGGGAGAGAAAAAATGGACCGGCACATTCAGCAAGTGAAAGGGGATAAATGTAAGTCTGAACATAATGAAAATAATTCACTTAATAATGGTAGGGTCTATTCGTTACAACATATAGGAAGACAATCTAAATTACCGATGTAACTGAACTCTTTATATAATGCAAATAAGGTTGCTTAAAAGTTGGTGGGGACAATTTGAGCATCCTCAAAGTTGGTAGTGTTATGTCCCTACCGTCCCTATGCAAACATATGCCCTCGCTTTCTAGTGTATTCAATTTGTAAAATAGGTTGAACATGATTTGCAAATCATTGCATTGTTTTCATTTATGTTAAACACAACGTCCAACTTCATTTTAACAGTGGTTGGAAGTGTGAATCCTTTTTACAAATATGACCGTTAATCGATTCATTGATAGATTTGAAATTACATTAATTTTCAAGCTTATATTATTAATAAATTGATAATTATTGAACCTAATTAACATATTTTGAGTGGTTCAAATGCGACAAACCACTGCAAGTAACATAATGTGCTGCAGTAAAGTGGAACAAACTAATGAGAGGAAGTATGAAGTAAAGAAGGAAGGAAGCTATTTCTTCCATAGCTGAAAGAGAATGCATTCCAGCGGTTTTAGATTGGCAGCTTGGCAATGAAGAGTGTGAGCATTCTATCTGATAAAATGGTTTTGACGTCATTCAAACCAACAAACGATGGCCAGATGGATACTTTGCAAATCAGCATTCAACAAACAACTTTCTGATTGGTGTATAGGGAAACGACTGATATAAATTGTTTGTTGAGTTTTAAAATGAGTGACTCCTTCTGTTGTGCATTTATTCAAACCGAACTCATGTGTAACCGGAGGTCTTTCATCTTGCTACCCCTTCATGGTGTTGTGCCTAGTTGGAAGCTATGCAGAGTCATTTAGTTATTTAGTGTTGCA